>NC_072857.1:12944594-17944594 GCF_028858705.1 Grus americana | reverse complement strand
CACTCAGCAAAAGCCCCTTCCTCCAGCCCGTATTTACCCCAGCTGGTCACGGCAGAGGATTTGCACTGGCAGTGTCATGGTGTGGTACATCCTTATTATTAGGCAGCTATTGCAAACAGCTGGAGACTTCAGCTTTGGCTTTTTTCTCATTCGCTACTTGGTGTCAGCCCTTTAGGATGTCCCCAGGGATGTGTGCATCGGTACCTGGGCTGAGAGCACAAGTGAGCAGAGAGTCTGGGGGCCCCTTGGGACGACACGTGCTCCTGGTCTGGTGTAGGTGGTGTGATCAACCGAGTGGCAGAAGGGTGCAGCCTGTCCCGAGCAATAGCATCCTGCAGCAGCAGCAGGGGCACAGTGTTTGTGAGCAGCAGGGATGAGGCTCACATGGACGTGTCCCCATGCATGTGACAGCCATGCTGTCCGTGTCCATGCAAGCAGCAAATGAGAGCAAGTCACCAGGCACCGCTACTTGTGCTTCTCTTTATTCTTTCACTGCCTTGCACATCCCGATTTCTGATTCTCACTCAGCAGCTCCCTTGGCGATTCATTTAAGCAGCGATGTTAAGGCTGGAGGGATCCAGCGAGGCCACCCAGACCACCCCAGCCTCAGACCAGGCCCACTTGCACCCCTTTGCCAGGGAGAAAAGGGGTATTTCCCCCCCCCCTCCACAAGACCCGTGCGCTACGTGCAGAGTGCGATGGGGAAGCGGGTCGCTGCTGGGAGGGAGCTTCGCCGTTCACCAGCGCGAGTGGGAGGGCGAACTGGAAAGAGCCTCCTCTCCCAGTGGAGCACCACCGCCCAGGCTTGACGAGGCGTGTGCTCCTGCGCCACCCGAACACGCCTTGGGTGCCTCTAACTGCCTGGGACAGGTATTCATGGTCCGGCGGAGCGTGCCCTATCATGCCTTCATGCCACGGTGCTCGGCAAGCGCCTCCCCTCCCTGCAGCTGCAGCCGTGCTGGAGCATTCCTCTGGGGAGGGCTGGCTCATACCAGGAGGGATGGGGGGCTGCAGATGGCCAGCCCCTGCTCCCCAAGCACACTGGGCTCTTCCCCACCGCAGCACCCTCATCACCTTTTCAGCTCGGTCCCTGCAGCAAGAGCCCACAGCGGCCACGGAGGCAGCACTCCTGGCCAGCATGGGGAGATGCCCCCAGGAGCAATCTCAGGGCTCCTGTGCAGGCATGGGGAGCACCCTGGGATGGCTGCACCCCTTCTTTCATGTACCTGTGGCTGAGAGTGGTGCGACCCTCCTCGACTGGTGCAGAGCAGGACCCACATGGGGCAGGGACAGTGCATTAGGACTGGGATCTCCTTGCCCCACAGAGTCCTCTTCCAGGTCCTTGCTGAGGGTGGATGGGACTGCAGGGAGGAAGGGGTATTCTGGAGGAAGTCAGAACACTTCCAGATGTAGCCAAAAAGATGGAGTTAGATGAGATGTCCCCAGAGGGGCAATACCTGTGCAGCTGACACAACCCTGCTCCGTGAGAGCCTTTGGAAGGGGAAAGTCCTACAGAATGACAGTCTTGTCAGGGGCTCGGAGGAGCTCCCTGGCCATGCTGCCAAGCACAGGTCCTCGTTCATCTTGAAAGTGGGGTTAGGGAGAGGAAAAGCCCTGAGACAGGAGGGCAAAGGCATCTTCTAGTGCTGCCCAAGCTCGGTCAGCATCACTTCTAGCTGAGCCCACCAGGTTCACTTAGACACAGAAGAGAAGGTCGGCATGGGCAAAACTGAGATGAAGAGGAAGGGAGACATATGGAGGACCCCCCATGGGTACCAGCTCTGCTGCCCCACCTGCCCCAAAGCTGAGAAGAGAGCCCAGCATCCCTGCGGAGCGCAGCATCCCTGAAGTCAGCAGTGGTGAACAGGAGACTGTCCAGCAGCAAGGTCATCTGCTATGGGAAAGAGCCCCGCTTCGATGGCCTGGGCATGGAGAACAGATATCCCAAGCCACGAGTATCTTGGAAGCACCGCATCTGCTGCGGCCTGGGTTCTTGGTTTGCTTTTGAGCAGTAAAATAAGTGACCCAGTGACCCATCAGGATGGGTGCCAACTTTGACTGCCAAGTCCTGCTGCATCCCTGGTACCCAGAGCCAAGCCCAGCAGGCAGGAGGAGCACTATGGCACTCGACAGGGGAGGCGGGGGAGAGGGACTGAGCCCCTATGGCCCCTGAACCCCCCCCACCTTTAGCTCTCAGAGGATGCCCCTAAGGGGCCGGCACCTTGCTGCCGCGGGTGCTGTTTGATACAGGCTCTCCCCTGCTCTTGTATGCGTGTGTAACCACCCTGGAGCTCTGCCGGTCCGTGCCGCGTACCGGGGTGCCCCCGGACCCCGCATGTGCCGGGGCCTGGCAGGCGCTGGTTAAGTCATGTGTTTTGTGTTGGGTTTCTCCCCCTCCTGGAAAGTCCCAGTGCGGAGCGGTGGGGCTGAGCCGACCGCACACAGCTGCGGGCCACCACATGAGAGGAGCCAGCTCCCCGGGGATTACAGAGCCCGGGGAGCCTGGGGAGGAGGCAGGAGCACCCGCGCTGTGGCCCTTTCATCTCTCCCCTGCCTCACTCCCCCTTTCATGTCTGCCTCTCTGGCCACACTTTCTTTTCCTCCGCTGCCTTTGCTCTCTTTGCACTTGGCCTCTTTTCCCTGCCTTCCCCCCAGCACTTCCCGCTGCACCTGGCTGTGCTGGCTGCCTCCGCACCCCTCCTGTCACCCCCCCTCCAGGACCCTGCGCTTTCATCCCCTGACCCACAGCCGCCTGCTCCAACCTCCCCTGCACTGTCATCCTGCCCCTGCACCGGCTCTGCCCCTCCACCATCTCCCTCCCCACCCCAAAATCTCCCACTGCCATGGGAGGAAGGAGAGGGCTTGCACAAAGTCCCCCCGGGTGTTCTCCATCCATGTGCAAAAAGCTTTTCTTCCTTTCTTTCATCAGTCCTGTCGTCCCCACCAGGCTGCTTCCAGGGTCACCCCCCTCTGCACACCCTCACAACCGGTGTGCCCTGTGCTCTCACAGCCAGGCATCCTCCTGCCTCCTCCATCTGCCTCATGGAAGCAACGAGCTGGGGATGCTGGTGGACCCTGATGTCCCTCCCTGTCACTGGCACCCACCTTCCTCTTTGTCAGCTCCAGCGGGACAGAGAAAAGGCACCGGTTCATGCAGCAGCCAGGGTTGGACACTCCCTGTGAGAGGTCTCTGGTCAAGGGACAAAGGAAAGTGGTGGGTGCCCTATTCTCATGGGTCACAGACCCTTACACACTGCCTGAGAGGCCTGGGGTGTTCCTGGTGTTTCCTTGGGCAGGGGACCACATGCAGGACCGAGACAGTAAAGAATATTTGGGTCCAAACCTACCCACAGCCATTGCAGCAGGGGACACATCATGAGCAAGGTGGTCTAATGGTTAGAGCATTCCCTCTGAGTCCACAGGTTCCCTGGGGAGACTTGGTGCCCATCTGCTTGGTGGGGATCTCAGCCATCGGGGTTTGGGCTGTGGAGGACCTCCACATCACCCCCTTCCCAGACACAGTATCAGCCTCCTTTCTCGTGCATCTCCCCCGCCTTCTCTCACTCCAGTGCCTGCCCACCCTGCTCCTCTGCACCCACTGCCTCCACTCAGATCTTCTGCCTAAGTGCACCCCAAACTCTGGTCCCAGCTTGCTCACCCCCTACCTTCCCCATGCCTTGTCCAGCCTCCCCTGGGAGCTCTTCCTACCCCAGCCCTTGGAGCTGCCCTGGCTCCATCACAGCCTTTAGCCCAAGCCCTCTCTCTGCCCTCCATCTCCACATCCCACCCATTTCCAGACACTGCTGGCCCTTCTGCAGGCACGTGGCAGCCCCATGTCCTAGGGCACCCAGTCATGGAGCACCAGGGCTGGTGCAGATGCAGCTGAGCAAGGAGGCTGCAGTCCTCCCAGGCAGCAGGGGCGCTCCTGCAGAGTGGGGCTGCTGCCAGCATGTCTGGTCACTCAATGAGCTCAACACAGTGGTGGCTGCAGCCTCCTCACTGGGTAGGTGATCCACCCCTCATCATGGGGGGCAATGCCACCAGGATGCTGTGCCAGGGAGTGGTGGGCAGGGGCTAGGCCTGGCAGAGGGAGCACAGGACTCCTGGGCTCCTCTCCTGAGCCAGCTGCTGCCTCGCTGTAGGTACTTTGCCTTGCCAAGCAGGTCAGTTAGGGCCAAACTCTTTTTTTTTTTTACTTTTTGGGGGGGTTGCACGGGTGCTGGTGCCAAGCATGACATGTTGGGGCTGAACTTCAAGAAAGCCTTGGAGCACCTCTCTGCATCTCAGGTTGCAGTATGGTGCCAGCCAGGCTGTTGGAAGGGTCTCAAGCCATGGCCACCTGCTTCTCAACCAGAGGAAGCATGGAGGCCAGTTCAAGGCAAGGAAGGGTCTGCCCTCTGCTCCCCTTGGACCAGCAGATGCAATGAGGCTCTGCTCTCCAGTGACTTCCAGTAGCCCAGGTGCATCTGGCTGCTTCTGTGGGTCAGCAGCCCACCAGGCTCTGCCAGCCAGCACTGCCAGTCCTGCCCATGGCTATGCTCATGCCACCCCAGCGGGTGGGATGGGATGGGGGGTACCAGGGAACCATCCCCTTGTGGCTCTGCTTCACATTTGCTCTGCTGGGAGCAGGAATGGAATTTGGATGGGGCTGGGCGTTCCCGTGCAGCGATTCCCCCGGGCAGGATCTGGCTCTGATGACTGTTCTGCAAGGGGAAGAAATACCAGAGGAGTTACTCACGGCTCACTGGGGCATGATGTAGCAACTCCTCACCAGTTCCCCCCACCCTCCAGCCAAAGTTCCTCCTGTGATCTCCTGGGGAAAGTCCCAGCCCCCCCAATCCCCCTCTGCCACCCCCAGAGACCTTCCCCACCCTTGCTGGAGCTTTCCAGAAGCAGGAGATGAGCTGGGGCTTTGGGTGAGAGGAGAAAGGACCAGAGCAACCTGCCATGCTGGAGTGAATCTGCTGTCCCTTTGGCTCTTCCACGCTGTGTCTGGTGATGGACAGAAGGCCAGGGTCTGAGAGAGCAACAGCCTGGGGTATCCACATCTGGACAGCCACATATCTGGCTTCAGATCTGGAAGAAGTGCAAACCAATCAGGCCAGCTCAGGTCTCTCTATTGCCTTTTTGGCGGTCACACTCAGGTCAGGTTTTCCCATCGCTCTCCACAACCGCAGGGGCAAGAAGTAAGATTTACTTTCGATTTGCTGGAAGGAGCTGAGAAGCTCTTCTGCTCCTGGGACTGGGAAGTTCAGACTTTGAGAAAACCACAGGACTTCTCACAGCTCTAGCAGAGCCACCAGACTGGTGGTCCCCTCTGCAGCAGGGACCTTTGGGGATGGAGGAATCTCTAGAGCTTGGGCCAAAACACTTGATGAAACTGGAGTAGGTTCCACCTGGTTTTGCCAGCATGGTCTTGCTGCCTTGTTTAGAAGCCTTTACTGCCCTTTTCATTACATGCATCTGAAAGAAATGGCCATTTTTTTGTTTTGGAACTTCCTTAGCAATTTGCCTCTGTGGGGAGATGATGGGAGAGTGTTGGGAAAATCTGGTCCCCTCTGCTGGAAATCACCTTTGCCATCTGCCTGGGCTCTTCTACCCTAATGGTCATTCCTCTCCCTTGGGCAAAGCACCTTGAACCTTCCCATTTCAGCCCAGCCCCATGTGTGCTGCATCTCACAGGGCAGGGGGTCATGCACCAGAAGGTGCATGGCTGGAGCAGCTCAGCAAGCTCAGATAGTCCCTCCATGTGAGGAAATATGACTCTTTGGTGGGACTGGTACAGATCCCATCTGTGGATCAGGGAGGCTGCACTCAGGCTCATGGAAGAGGAGAGCTTTGGGATGCCCAGACCCTAGGGAGTCAAGCCCTTGCTGGCAGCTAGCTCTGGAGGCTCAGCAGTGGCCGTGGGGAGAGGAGGTGTCCTGCATGATCTCTGTGCCCAGCAGTGCAGTTGTTAGGATGGCTGCCCGGCAGCTGGTTCCCACTAAGGGAAGCATGGGGACGCTGTTTTTGTAACCACAGGCACACTGGCGTCTTGCCTGTGGCTCCCAGACACTCAGCAAGGGAAGCCACAGAGCAGATCTTGAAGGTTGGTATTGCACTGGGAGCCAGCTGGCCCCAGGAGGGAATGAGCTCCTGCGACCAGGAAGCCTGTGCCCTGGAGCTGCCTGCACCCAGAGCACGCTGCCTGCAGCCCAAAGCACTTGCACCATTGACTATGCCACCCGCAGACCCACCAAGATCAAGGGATCTTTTTGTGTTTTCCCCTGAATGTCCCAAGGGTCGCAAGCTCAGACAGGGTCTCTGCAGAACCAGACAGCACCGGGCACTGTGGCTTGCCAGGCTTGGTGGCCAGGCTGTGCTGGGAGTCTCACCCTGGCTGTGCTCTACCAGTGTGCCATTTCACAACGCTATGTTCCTGAAATGGAGCGGTGAGGGGAAAGCAAGCTGCAGTCTTTGCAGCCCCAGAATGCTCAGAGCCTGGTCGCTCGCTGGGGGATGCGAGATGTGCTTGAGGGGAACGGCCCTGCCCTGCATGCCCTCTCTGCATCATCAAACACACCTTGTCCCCACTCCAGTCCCCTCCCCAGCTCTGCCCAGCCAGGAGAGCCATGTGCTGGGATCCAGCTGCTGCAGCGCAGGTGGCCTGGCACTGGCAAGCAGAGGAGCAAAGGGGCCGGTGCGGTGCAGGGAGAGCTTCATGGTGAGTCAGTCATCACCCCAGGCAGCCCCAGGATCACAGGTGGCTGCAAAGCAGCCCCTGGAAGGTGGGAAGCCAATGCCACCTACAAAGTGCAGAAGCATGACAGATGTGCAGAGCCCCACCATCCTGAGCAGCACAGCCCAGGGGTTTGGCCAGCCTGGGAGGGAGTGGGGAGATGGGGTGGCCAGGGGACATCATGGGGTCCAGCTAGTGCTTGAGGCAAAGGGTGAAAGGAAAAAGGGCCCTGATATTGGAGATGGACACTGCAGATGGAAAAGCAGAACCTCAGGAGGGAAAATGAACTGCTGGAGCATGCCCTGCCAGAGCAAACTTGCCCCATGGGAACACCACTGTTTTCATGCCTCACAGGGTGATCCTGGGTACCCTGAGCCCCAAGCAGAGATCCCATCCCTGCGATGTCACCCGCCCCAGGTCTTTGCTGCTGGGAGCCACTGTGGTGGCCGCATGCCCTGCTGTCCCTGCTGCTCTGGCAGACCGAGCCATGCAGATGCTGCAAGGTCACAGGAGCTCCCGCATTTTCCTCCATCACCTGCAACGCCCTCCTCTTCTCCTCAGCCCCTAAAACAGCTGGCTCCAGGGGCAAGGACCCCATCCACCCGGTCCCTCCTGGAGGGGCAAAGTCAACCCTCCCACCTGGGGGTGGAGAAGGGTAGAGCATCCTCGAAGGGCAGAGCATCCATCCCAGCTGACCTAGCTCCCTGTTGCCTGCGGGAGCATTATGAAATCAGGACACGGGCCGCTCCCTGCTGGGCCCGGGGCGCTCACTTCCTTCCAGCCTGGTATTTTCCTCTTCAATTTTTTTTTTTTTAATTCACTTTTTTTTTTTTTTTTGTGTAGCCCCAAGGGGTGTGCAGCCGTGGGAGGAGCGGAGAAGTTATCAGCCGGGAGATACCAGCAGCATGATTCACTGCCTGGCCCCCACAGGCTGCTGCAGCCAGATGGGTGCCCTCTCTGCCACCACAGCGAGGTGCCATTTGCAGACACCCATCGCCTGGCCCATCCTCGCTGCCTTCCCCTCTCCCTGCTCTCCGGCCCCACCATCCCTCCCCAGGAGCACCGCAGTCCCCAGACCCAGCATGGCCACAGGTGTGGGGCCAACAGCTGGAATTCCCATGGGATAGATGGGGTCCAGCATGCGTCCAGCTGGTCAGGAGCCTCCCAGCAGCCACCTTGTAAGGGTTTGGGGTGCCCACAAGGAGTCCCCACCTCCTGCCAGTCTGCAAACAGCTCCTAAGGGTGTTATTATGGGATGGCAGCAGAGCACCAGGGAAAAAGTCTCACACAAGTGGGTAGGCAGTACCGAGGGTCCCTCTCCATCCTTCTGGCACCCTGCAGGAGCGGAGAGCCCCGGGCAGCAGGAAGAGCAGGGTGCTGCACCCCAAAATACCCCATGCTGTCTCCAATCCACTTTTATTCACAATCAGAAAATAACTTACCATACAATAACACAGGCACGCACAGCACAGCCCTGGGTACCCTCCCCTCCGGCCACGATGCTACAGCCCAAGCCGGCCCAAGCTCTGCCCCTGCAGAGGTGAGCCCCAGCTGAGGGACCTGTGCCCCCTCTCCTTCCCATGGGATGCTCCATCCCCATCCCGCTCAGAACACAGCCTCACATGTGGCCGGAGGAACCTGTGCACAGTGCCAGTGCATGTCCCCCCCCTCCCCTCCCACCCTGGGCTCCCCATGCCCTGCTGTCCCCCACCCCACCCTGTCCCGCTGGGGGCCAGCGGGTGCTCCCCCACCCCCGTGCCCACCCTCTGCCCCCCCGAGCGGTGCTGGTGTCGGCGGTCTGTACAGCATGACCGTGCACTCCCCAGGGCCAGGACCCTTGGTGCTCTCATGTGGGGCTGGGCAGGCAGCAGGCAGCGGGCAGCCCTGCCCTCCCCGAGTGACGACAAAGTGCTGATTTCGGAGGGTGCCGAGCATCTCCTCTCCCACTCCCCTCGGAGCGGAGGGAAGCGGGTACCATGGCTCCATTTCCCCCCCCAGCGCCGATCCCCGTCTCCCTCCCCTCCCCGTGGGCAGGCATGCTTGTCCCTGGCACCCTGGGGTGGGCACCCATCCCTGCCCGGCTACTTGCAGACGCTGACCCACTCGGTGATGCGACACTCCTCGCAGGCCACGAAGCAGCACCAGTGGAACTTGCAGTTGCAGCGCTCGCTGCGCGTCTGCCGCAGGATGTTGTGCCCACGGCCGCAGCACAGGCTCTCGCAGTTGTCCATGCCTGGGCTGGTCTTGTTGCACAGGCGCCCTTGGGTGCCCAAGGAGTCCAGAGCTGGTTCCCGCTCGCAGAAGTCAGGTGACTTCTCAAAGTAAACCAGCTCGCTGATGCCAGCCCGGCGGCGATGCCGAGCATGGCCCGGCTCCAGCTGCCCGGCGTTGCGGTTGTGGGGCCGGATGAGGGTGGCCCCGTAGAAGCGGTCCTTGAGCAGGGACCCCACCAGGCGAAACTCGGGTGTCACCTGCCAGCACGTCTTCAGCTGGCAGCTCCCTGAGGTGCCATGGCATTTGCATTTCCTCCTCATGTTGTCCATCACCACCTGGGCGGGGAGGGAAGGACAGAGGGTTAGCATGGAGGAGACGTTTTTTAGGGACCAGAGAAACCATCACGGGTTGGCACTATGGGAACACCAAGGGCTGGCATGAGCAGTCACCAAAGCCCTGAAGCTGCAAAGCCAGCGAGGCTGCACCCTGTTGCTGTGCCTAGTGTCACCCATGTCCCACACCCTGTCCCTTCCCACCCTGGCAGTACCAACTGGCTTTTACACTCCACCAAGGGATCGGCACCCAAAGGAGCGGGTGAGCTACCTGACCACAGGGAGGAGAAGGAGCCTGGATCTCACCTTCCACTGCTGCCTGACTCCAGCAGCATCAACCCGACCACAGACCCCAGTTAAAAGCTGGTGTGGCTGCATCTTTGCAGCCCTACGGGACTTCCCAGTGCAGGGGTCTCCCATGCACCTCACTGGCCAGGAGCACTGCAGGCGAGGCAGGTGGGAGGGATGCTTTCCCCTCCTCAGGGCTTTCCTCCTGTAAAGCCCCATCTCCAGGAGTCCTGGGAGCAGCTCTGCATTCAGCTTTTGCCTGCTTTCTCGTGGGAGCCCTGGGCGCAGCGCCGGGGGGCTGAGTTGCTGCCTCCCACCATCGCCAGAATTTCAAGCAGGGATCAGAGATGCTCACAGCCCTGACTTGTGGCTTGGGGAGGCTGCAGTGAGGCTGGTGCCACACATCCACCCAACACGAGGGCCAGGGTGCATGGGCTGGGCTGCGGCTCTGGTTTGGGCTGGATGGAGACCACAGCTTGTGCAGGGGCCAGAGGCCAGTGCAAGTGCAAAGAGGACTCTGGGCTCCCTGGGCAATGCAGCTGATCCCCTAGGCTGCGTGCTGGGGTCCCCCTAGGTTCCCCATCCCTGCAAGGGATGCTGCTGTGGCCATGCCAAGGGAAACAGCTCGTGCCCAGCAACCTCCAGGGACACAGAGTAGCTGTACATCCCCACACAGCTCGGAAAGAGGCAGTTTATACTGTCCTCTGCTCTGTCCCGACAGGGATTCTCTGCTGGGTCGTGTACCACCATGCTCACATGCTCACACAGGCTCCAGCAAGTCCTCTTTCCAAGAGGACACCCAAGCCCCACTGGGAGCCAGGCTGGGGCTTGCAAAGACTATCACAGGCTGATCCCCCCACCCAGGGCCACGCTCTGGGGCTTGGGGGGAGCCCAGGGGACACGTGGCCCTGCACAACATCCTGTCCCATGATGCCAGCCCTGCCTGGCCACCCGGCTTCACCCCTGACATGCACTGCCTGTTCCTGCCCCCTCCCTGGGGGGGACGCATGTGCAGGGAGTGCCTTGTTTTGGTAGGGGTGGGTAGTTTTTATTTCTTGTTTTCTTGTTTTTGAGTAAATCTCCCCGTTGCTAAGCAGTTATGGTAATGAAGGCAGGTCAGGGAAACATGCCTGGAGCTTGGGGCACACTGCGGAGAGGTCTGGGCTGGGCTGGAGTTTGGCTTTCCTCCCGCTGAGAGTCCTGTCTCCTGCCGGGAACAGCCTCCACCTCGCAGGTAATGAGCTGCCCGGCCTCTCCGCCGTGCCCTGGGTGTGCCGGCTGGGAACACCAGCTGCTCGCCACCGTCCTTGCCACCATCCACAGGAACGTGCTGGCACCGGGACCCCATCCTTTCCCACATCCCCTCCCTGCTCCCTTGGCTGGACCAGGGAAAATCTGCATACAGGGCTGTGGCTGGGATGGTCACCACCAGCATGGAGGGGACAGTGGCGTGACAGCTGGATAGGGGCTCATTTGGGGCTACGGCTGGGCGTGGCAGGGGCTGGAGAAGGCAGTGTGTGTGTGCCACCTCCATTACTCAAGCCATCACTGCTGAGCATCCTGAGCCCCAGCACCGCAGCACCCATCCATCCCTGCCCAGGGATGGCTTGTTCTCCCTCCTGCATGGACAGCACAGGGGGGTCAGGATCCTGTGAGAGCCAGAAGACCCGAGAAGGACCATTCTGAGCCTCAGCCCCATGCTTTTTGCCATCGGATCTCCTCCACGCACCCCTACCTGTCCACGTCCTTCCCCCATCTCACAGACACCGGGGTTCAGCACATGCCAGGACTTGCTGGTGCTTTCTTTCGCACATTCCCAGCTCCTCCCAGACACGCTCATAAGAGCTTTATCGTAGGTCTTTGTTGTGAGGGTAATGGGTAGTTCCTGGCTGCCTTTCATCCTCTCTTGCTCTCTGATCTGGCGGGTTAGGAGGACCTGCAAAGCCTCTTGCATGCTCCTGCTGCTCCTTACTGGGGAACTTGCTCCCTCCCAGGGATGCAGGACACCCACCTCAGTCTTGAGTTGGAATAGGAAGCCCTGGGTTTGCCCTGGGGCTTCCTATTCCAACTGAAGACCAAGGTGACCACTGCCACCGTTGAAGAATGCTGTGCATCACTTGCAGCTGCAATCCCCCCCGGCTTCATAGCTGGATGCAAAAGAGGAAAAAAATCAGCATGTTTCTGCCTGGTTTCGAACCAGGGACCTTCCGCGTGTCAGGCGAACGTGATAACCACTACACTACAGAAACCCACATCCCACAGTCACTGGATGTGGCCATCGGTGGGATTGTCACCTCTCCCCGGCATTGCAGGGTCTGAGCTGGAAGCCAGGCTCACCCATGCACAGAGCACCCTTGGGACACACAGGGACCATGGAGAGGATGCTCAGCATCAGTGAGATGCTGGAGAGCCCTGGGTGCTGCAGCTGCTTGGTGCACGGCACGTGGCATATGCATCCACATCTCTGCTCTGCTCAAGGGGTTCAAGCCTCGGGACTTGGAGAGGAGGACCACAGAGCTGCTGCATCCAGCAGGGCCACTTCTTTCCTGGGAAATCCCAGCAGATTAATCCTTATTACAGCAGAAAGATGATTCTAGGAGTGAGGAGGGTTTGGGTGGGTGTGGGACCCATGGCATTGCTAAAAGAGCAGGCGGGGAGCTGGAGAACCCATCCCCAGGCAATGTGCACAGCCAGGTCCAGCCTCGGCAATAAGCATGGTACCAACAGGCACAGAGCAGGCACAGCATCATCTCCTTGCTCCAATGCATGGCACCCACAACCATCACAACCCAACCCGCACACAGGCTCACACCCTCATCTCAAGGTCCCTGAGATGAGCAGCCTGCCCAGCCATTGCTTCCCCACCTGCACTGGCACCATCCCCTCCTTCATCCCTTCAGTCCTCCTCTGCCGCTGCTTCCATCTCCCAGGCTTCTTCCATCAGTCCAGCTCTTGTCTCTGAAGCCACCAAGAGCTGACATTGCCAGCCCCGTGCCTGCCTGCCCTTGGTGACAAGCACACCCCAGGCGTTTTTGCTGTTTCTGGATCTCACAGGCACCGTGTGGTGACATCCCCCTTGTGCAAATATTCCTCTCTCACCTTCCCTTCCTTCTGCAGGGGGCTGTGGGGCTTCCCTTGGGAAATGGGCAATACAGACTCCAGATTTCTGAGCACCACCAAAAGCTCCGGTGGTTTGGGGCACGCAGAGCTGGAGGGGAGCCAGGATGAGCCCTGCAGCCAGACTTGGGATGGGGGGTCTTGCCTGGCTTGGGACAGAGCGGCCTGCAGAGGATTTAGCTGCCTAATGCCGAGCAAGCGTTCACCATGCGCAAG
Source organism: Grus americana (assembly GCF_028858705.1). NCBI lineage: Eukaryota > Metazoa > Chordata > Aves > Gruiformes > Gruidae > Grus > Grus americana. The sequence continues at coordinate 17,931,706 of NC_072857.1, read as the reverse complement.
CAAACAAAGCCAAACAAGCAAAAAGCTCTGGCTTTCCCCAAGCATTTACAGCTTGGCCAAACTGGGACAGCTTTTCAGGGCGGTAAAGCTCAGCTCAAGCACCAAGGAAGGGCACAAATCAAGGCTCTGCTCTGCAGCATTCCCATCTCACAGCTGGCTTTAAACATCCTTAAAGCAAGAGGCACATCCAAATGTCTGAGCCATCCCAGGCAAACACTCCCTGTGGAATTCTGCTCTTCAATTACTTATTCCTGCAGCCGCTACACATCCCCCTGCACTGCTATGGGAGCGTGTGGCTGGGGTCTTGGGGACAAATGTCCCACTGGATCCATGGGATGGGGTCTCCCTGGCACCTGCTGGGAGCAAAGGTGAGCAGGGAAATGCAGCCATCCTCCCAGCCCCTCCTGCCTGCATGCTGCTTGTCTCCAATGTCAGGCTGCCTTTAAACATCAGCTTCCAGACAGAGCGAGCTACTAATTAGCACCCTTAACGAGACCTGACATCATGAGAATGGAGGGGAGGCTGCCCTGCTCGCCTGGGCAGGCTCCAGCACCCCCTTGGAGCCGGAGGACGAGGCTGTGGGCTGTCACCTCCACTCCCAAGCGGATGTTGCACTTCCCGGCTGGCATAGGCACCCGCTGCCTGGCTCAGTCCCGCTCCCATCTGCCTCCTCGGGGCACCATCTCCCTCTCCGGAGGCAGAGCCGTGGCTGGGTGCTGCGGAGCCTGTGCCGGGGGACAGTGCATTGCGGCATCTGCCTTCTCACATGATGCCAGTGACTTTCTCCTCCCCAACCATATTTCCCTCCTGCTGCAGCTGCTGGACACCAGTTCAGCCAGTCCCTGAGAGGCAGGAGCTGGACTCATTGCTCTGACATCCCCGTAGCACCGCTGCAGCACAGGTAAGTGACAGTGGCCTGGGGAAGTGTCCCTTGGCAGGGGGACAGCAGCAATTCTCAGAGGTGCCCTCCCCAGCAGAGATGCTCCGCAGCAGGGCTGCGCCACTGCCTTTGCTACAGGCAAAGCTGGGGAGGGGGGGTGCCTTGGGGGCAATCCTAGCCTTGCACATATGTCCCACCGCAGCCAGCACCAGCCCCTCGCAGCCCTCCCGTGCGTGTCCTGGGAACGCTGTCCCCGCCACCAGTGCCCCGCTCACCTGCCGGCCCACGCGGTTGTTGTGCAGCCTCATGCGGGAGTGGATGTCCCTGTAGGTTTCCCGGGAATCGAGGAAATCCTTGGAAAACTTCTCCCCATAGTCCACGTCGGGGCTGCACCCTCCCCATTCCCAGGAGTCCTGGAGGCCTGGGGTCTCGGCGGGCATGTGCTCCATGTGCACCCCGTGCACCATGCCTTTGCCGCGGTTCATGGCCTCCAGCTGGAGACGATGCAGCTTGCGCCGAAAAGCCTCCTCATCGCCCCGGCGCTTCTGGTCGCAGCCGCAGGCCTGCAGCTTGCCGAGGGCGCAGGCATTGGAGACGGCGTGCACCACACCGGCGGCCGCAATGGCGTAGGCAAAGGCGCTCTCCCGAAATCCTGCGAGGAAGGAGAGAGCGGAGCTCAGGCTGTGTGGCGTTACCCCCGCAGGGGGCTGGATGAGCCCAGCATCGTGCTGGGGTGTAGGGAGCCGGAGGTTTGGCTTGTGCCTTGCCTTGTCCTGACTCACCAGCTCCCACCTGGACCATGAGTGAATCCTCACTCGGTGCTCTCCAGCCCCATCCCCACCAGGACACGCTGCTGCCCTGAAGCCCAGCCCTGCCTTTGCCGGGATGCCTGCTCTCACATCACCCTGGGAGAAGCCACCATGGCATTGCTCAGGCATCAGCGTTACGGCTCTGATGGGAAAGGCAGCATCTCCTCCCCTCTCCACTCAGAATCTCCCACTATATTAAACATAATGCGGGCTGAGGAATACTTCTGCTGAGGAATGGGTCATTTCTGCTTACCCACAGAGTGCAGGATCAGGCAATAACAGGAGCAGGCAACACTGCCTGTCCAGTCCCATCCATCTGCCCATGCCCCTTCCCTCCCTAAGCCTTGCCAGCTCCCGCGAGAAGCTCTAAATGCGATACCACACTGGAAAAATCGAGCATCCCTAGTTACTTAAAGCACGCCACGACCGCACCGCACGCTGCCAGGGCCGGCAGCTGGTTGTTGTTAAACGCTGGGGAGCGAGGACATCTGCAAGTGTCATTAGCTGGGGATGGGGTGCACGGGGACAGGGACAGGTCCCAGGGCAGGGGCTCTGCAGGGCTGTGAGCGGGGGCTGCTTGGCTTCACTGCAGCTGGGTGAAGAGCCTCCTCTACCTGGGAACTTCTATTTTAAATGCAAAGTAATGTTTTGATTCGTGGTTCTCAGACCAAGCGGGGAGCCTTCAGTGTCCTTCGCTTCAGTGCGTAATGACCAGCCCCAGCACAAGGAAGGGAAGCAGGGAGAGCCAGATTTTGTGCTGTGGCTTCACACATTAATAAATAAATAGCTGGAGTTCGCGAGCCTCTCTCTCTCCCTCCTTTGGACAAGAGCAGCTTGATCAACCCTGGCTTTGCTATGGCTGAACAGATGAGAGCTTTTGGGGCGTTTTCTCCAGCGAAACAGAGAAACACTGTGGGAGATCACCCCAAAACACAGATCCCAGGCAGGGGCTCTGCCAGCTCCCTGCCTGCATCACAGAGTCATGAGAGGTGAGAGCACAACCGCTTCCCACCGCCGTCGCCCGTCCTGGGTGATGCTCCCCATCACGCATGTCTCCTCGGTGGTTCGCTGCCACCCGCTGAGCAAACGCTATGATCTTATTAAAGGGAAATGAAACACAGCTCGGAAACCTGCATTTAAAGTCACGCCGCTCTTTTGTGTGTTAATTTGACACTGGTGCATTTAAAACATTAACGAGGCGCTGCTTAAAAGCCAGCAGGAGCCTCTCCCAGCTTCCCCACGGTGTGGGACAAGCTTGCTCTCAGCCTGCCTTTTTCCATGCACAAGTTGAACAACATTTTTCAGCGGGCAGGTAATGGGGCTGCTGGTGCGTACGCTGCACAGCCTCCCCGGGGGAGCACTGGCAGGCAGTGCCTGCAACACACCCATATCGCTGTTAGAGCAGGACAGCCCAAATTTGGGGGACTTCAGCCCCCAGGTGAGTGATGCAGGATGGAGAACGGGCACAGGAAGGTCTCCAGGATCCCCAAATCCTCCCCATATCAGTTCTCCATCCTGACAATTTGGGCCAGCTCCAGCCCTTCATAGGCCAAACCCAGGCACAGCCCAAGAGCTGTCGGTGCCACCCCGCTCAGCATCCCTGGCTCCTCGCACAGGCAGTGCCTGGGGATGGCAGCAGCAAACCCTCCACCCTGCATGACACTCTCCTCTCAGCCCTGCCTTTCCGTTAGCCTCTTTCTCACACATTTCTCCAGCCTAACAAATAATTTCCCATGTAGAATCTCCTTAAAATCCCTTCTGGAGCCCAGAGAGAAGCTCTACCCCACCCAGTCCGTCTAGCAAGCCCGTCTCCTTACAGGTAAAGAGGCCATGTTCATTTGGTGCCCTCCATGGCTGGGAAAGCCGTGGGGTTAAGCCCCAGCCCTCCTTCCTCTGCTGCTCTCCAGCCACATACAAGCTGATGGATGAGGCACGGGTCCTCGTCCCTGGAGCTGCCATCCCCGAGGCTGCGGGCAGGGGACAGGCTGGTCCCCAGGACTTGACATCGCAATGCTCTGGGAGCCTTGTCCCCATCTCCCCGTGGTCATTTCCCTGCTCAGTATCACTCTGCCTGGCCCCATCGCTCCTCCCTGCCTTCTCCCCTCCTTCCCTTGCCTGCTCTCATGGGGAGCTGTGAGCAACGGGGAGGAGGGGGGCCAGGGCAGCACCGGGACTGCAGCAGCCACGCCAGCGCGGTTCTGCTTGGAGGTTCGGTTTACATTCCTCGCTCTACCCCGGCCATGCCAGAGCCCAGAGGATTGCAGCAAAGCAGCGAGCCATGTGGCTGCAGGCGACAACCACCGGCCTCGTGGGCTCGGTGAGGGTGGGAGCTTCCAGGAACCACAGCTGATCATGGTATGCGGCAGCCAGCCTCAAGCCCTTCAGAGGGAGGCTCTCCAGCTGCCCCAGCCACCCAAGACCTCAGTGGTGATGTCTGAGTCACCAGATCCCTCCAGAGATCACAGAAGAGGTTGTAGCCGTGGGAGGTGTGAGGGGAAGTATTGCATCCTGCAGGGAAGAGGGAATGGAGGACACCACCCCAACACCACTGCCAGCATCCAGCCTGCCATGTACTTAAAGGACCATGCTGGACAAGGAGGATGGATCTGAAATCTCAGCCCCAGGTCAGATCCCAAAGAAGCTTTCTTAGCAGGGGAAAATTTTCCCTGTCAAGGTGCACCCAGGAGATGGGGGGCCATTCAGCAGGTCCCCAAGAACCAGCTGGCACTGGCTCTGCACAGATGCTGCAGTTTCTCCGTCTCTCCTGTGGCTGCAGGACCAAGGCAATGGACCTGGCTCAAGCATGGCTGTGGGCTCCATGGCCTGCTGAGGTAGGGAGAGCTGGACTCACGGCCTTCCCATGGCTCACCATCACACCCAAGCAGCGACGCCCTCTCAGCTTCCGCCACCATGGCACCTGGGTGGCACTGAAGGAGCAGGCAGGACAGCCTGGTCCGGGCGCACCCCGGGGCACCCCAGGGATGCTCAGCCACCCTCTGCATGGGCAGCACCCTCCATAATGCCGGCAGCACATCACCCCAGCCCCGCTGGCTGGTGAGGCGGAGGAGAGCTTCTCCTGCCACCTCCCGCGAGGCCCGTGGAGACAGCCAGTCCCAACATGCCGCCTCTCCCCCAGCCCCGCTCCCTTCCCTCCCCTCTCCCTAATTAAACTGCAGGTGAACCTGCCAGGGTCTGGCCCGACGCCAGGCACTAAACGCCTCCCTGCAGATCCCAACTTGCCTCCCTGCACCTCCTTGAGCGTGCCGGGGACAGCCCGCAGCCCTCGCTCCCCGTCCACCCACAGTGCTCCAAGCCGGGAGCCCGAGCAGCTCTGTGGGCTGCAGGGAGCCACGTTGAGCCCCACACCTCCGGGGATGCTGCCCTGTCCCCCAGGGTCTCGCTTGCCACCATCAGCTGGGGGAAGGTCCATGGGATGGGGGCGCCCACAGGGATGCAGCCGAGCATCTGAAGCACCCACATGCGCGTCAGGGCCAGGTGGGCAAAGCCCTTAGCTTGCCTGGGGGTACTGAAAACCCTGCCAGCAGCCCAGCTGCAGCTGTGCCGGGCCAGACGCTGTGGTCTGCGGGCACTGGAGCTTGGCAGAGATTCTGCAGAGACGGGCACCAGGGTCCTGAGCTTGGCAGCATCTCCTTGGATAGCCATAACAGGACCTGCCTCCCTCCCTGCACAGCAAAGCCTCCTCAAGCTCTGGATGACAGCTGGCTGGGCCTCAGCACCTGGCATTTCCAGCCTTGCAGGGAGTTCCCTCTCCTTGCTGCACAAAATCAAGGTTTGGCCATGGCCATGCAGACCCCTTGGCATCAGGGAACCCTTCTAAGGAGGGCACGGGGCATGCAAGCATCACCTGTCCCTCCAAAGCCTGCAGGAGGAACGGCGGGATACTGCACTCCAGAGCCATGTCCCCTCCAGCCACGCACCCGCGGGGGCCTTCAATGGGTCCCAGCCCTTCAGTGGGTCCCATTTCTTTCAGAGTCCCATACAGATGTGGTTGGGATGAGCAAAGGAGAATGCTCAGGGAAGAGGGATCCCTCAGCACACCTCAGACAGCCCCTGCCTGGCAATTGGACAGTCCCAGCCCTGCTGGCATCACACCCACCCATGGGTGCACACACACCAGACAAGGACAAGGGGTTGGTGATCCACCACCATTTACAGCTTCGTTTTTGGCATGCACCCAAGCATGGCTCAGCCAAGCTACACAGTGCCTGGCAGCCTGCAGATGCTACAGGGGGACACATACCAGAGGCGACGGGCCACCCTCTCCAGTGAGGTGGACGTGATCATGGTGCTCACCCTCGGAGCTGGAGCAGGGGACCTGTCTCAGTTACTGGTGCAGACGCAGCCACCTGCCTCCACCTCACTGCTCCATTCTTTTACATATGACCCTGGGGCCAGGAGAGGATGTCTCTGCTGGCATTTGGAGGGAGAGGGAGGGACAGCAGAGAGGGATGGGACCAGGTACAGGACTGGAGGGTGCTGGCAGGGGTGACAATGCCAGGGAATGGGCAGGAGGGTGGCAAGGACATAGGCAGCCAGCTGAGGAGCCAGGGAGGACAAGAGGAAGATTTGCAACGGCAATGCTGAGCCTGGATACACATAGAGGGGACATGCGCCAAGGAGGATGGGGGGTGCAGATGGCACTGGAGGCTCAGTGAGAGGTGCAAGGGACACCCCACACCCCAAGGGTGCAGCATCAAAAGACGAAACTGGAAAACCCCACAGACCATGGGGGTGTTTGGAAAAAAAAAAAGAGACTCTGTGAGAGCAGGGGTGGTAAATCCCTGGGCACCTCCTCTGCTCGCCCTCCGCTAACCTGTTTTTGTGCCTCACAGCTGCCATGCCCTGCACCCCAGGGATGGCTGCATCTCCCTGCCGCATCCAGCAGGTCTGTGCTCAGCCCAGGATGCTGTCAGGATCCCTGTTCCCAGCTACGCTGCCCAGAAGCCCCGCCAGATTCCCAGCCCTGCCCGATTTGAAGCCTCCCTGCTCCTTCCTGGCTCCCCAGGGCTTGCGCTCAAACTTCTGGGATCAGATCAGCGGGACAGGGAGACAAGCACTTGTTTGCCACTGTCCTCTGCTCTATCCCCCAGGTGTAAGCCCTCTGGCTCCTTAGAGCACCTGGGTGCCTGGCAAAGTGTGGGATGGGCGGCCAGCAAGCACCGGCACTGCACCCTGGACGGCTCACATCCGTGCTGGGGAAGATGCGGGAGATGCAGGAGGACGGGGCGGAGGTGGGGAGCGGAGCCAAGCGGGGAGAGCGGGAGGGAGAAGCCAGCTACAAATAATTTAAAGTGAGATTCACGCACGGCTGAACTGATGGCAGAAGAAGTGGGAAAAGGAATGAAAGATTAAAGGGGTCTGTCACTTCGGGTTACAAACAATGATCCTACGAGCACGTTGCGTTCCCAGGCACGGCAAGGATGGGGCAGGGCACAGAGCAGAGACCTGGTCCCTGGGGGTGAGATGCGTTAATGCCTGCGGCACAGAGCCTGCACCCCTCGCTTCCACCACTCGCCTCTCCTCCAGCTCCGGGCTTGGGAGATGCACCCAGCATCCCTGCTCTGATGGCTGTGTCCGTAACAGCTGCAAGGCGGAGCTCAGAGCTCCAGCTTCGTTACTGAGGGACACGAGTGGGCTGGAAGCAGGCCAGGGCACCAGCCTCAAGGCTTGCTCCACGCCAGAATGGCTCTGAGCAACTGCCTGGGATGCCCTGGGTGCTTGGGGCTCATCCTGTGCTCTCTGCTGCCAAAAGAGAAGTGCTGTGAGATGCCCATCTGCTTTGCTGCACAAGCCCTACCTCCATCCTTCCCCAGTGCTGGGTCTCCATCCCAGGGGACGTGACCCCACCAGTGCTGGGAGCCTGGGATGAGCCATACCCAAGAGCTCAGGACCGGGGCAAGAGTCCAGTGGCTGCAGGAGTCCCTGCACCCATCATCGGTCATGGCCTTGACAGCAAGAAGGGCTGCGGTGGCACCTGAGACAAGTGAGCTGCAAGTCATCGGCCACCACCAGACATGGTGGGCTGAAGGAGGGATGCATAAGGTCAATGCTTTCTGCTGCTGGAGCTTCTCACCCAGACTGGTGGGACCTGAAGCAGGGAAGCTTGCCTGGGTGTGTGAGCAACTTGAGCCAGCAAGTCAGTGTCTCCCGCCGCCCGAGGAGACTAGAAGTGAACTGCATTCCTGAGAGGACCTGGAAATACCTCGATGCTTATCAGGGCTGACGGTCCCCACCCTCCCTGCCAGGCCCTAACCTAGGTGCTGCTTGCGGAGGGAAGAGATGCTGCCCTTCTCCAGGCACCGGCAGCTGCTCCACAGCAGGACCACAGCCCTGATGCCATGCATACTCCAAGGCAGCACCCCCTCCAGCAAGGCTTTGCCTGTCCTGGACATGAGGGACCTCCTGGCACCAAAACACTTCTGTGCTCCCCTCTCCAGCCATCTCCCCACCTGCTACAGCTGCCTCAGTGCTCCTGCCACTGCATCTCCTCAAAGACATGTAAGGCTCAAGCTGCCAACCTCTCCTTGGAGTCCCAGGGAGAGATGTTGCAGGGTGTGGAAGGATGTTTGGGGAAGGGGAGACAGAGGCACCTCTCTGCTGGGCACCAGGCTAGGATGCTCCCAAAGGGGGTAGGTGAGCAGCATCTGTGGTAGTTTTCTCCTTCCTCAGGAGCTGGAAGAGCAATGTGTTTGCTGGGCACCTTTTCCTGCCCTCAGCACCCTGCCTGCCTGCCACTGGCATCAAATAGTTCTCTCTGCCCACAGCCTGGGGCAACAGATCCATTGGTGTATGCCAAGGAGGCGTATGCCAGGCTTCAAGATGGGTACTGAGGTGAGAAGATACATTCAAGTCCTACAGAAGGTACCATCAGGTCACAACCCTGACCTACACTGTGCAGGGCAGCCCCTCTGCATCCCCAGAGTCCACTCCAGAGGGAAAGAGCTCTGACAGATGCAGGGCTGGCCGTGCCTGTGAGGAGACGGGGAGACCCTGGCACTGGGGCTCAGCAGACCATGGAGGGCAAGGAGAGCTCTCCCAGCTGCGCAGGTTGGGGCTCTGTGGGCAGGCGAGCTCCCAGGACAGCCTGTCTCCCTATTCCCCCATGCCAGCATGCTCCAGGGTCCCACAAAACAGAGAGCTCTCAGCTCTCTGCACTGGGGAGCCAACACGAAGGCAGGACGCCAGGGTGATGGGCTCACAGAGCTATGTCTCATTAGCTAGGGGCATTTCTGCTCACCATGATCCACTGAAATACCATCCCCAGTGCAGGAATGAGCCAAGATGCTCACTGCATCCACCAAACTGAATCCCAGAGCATGGGATCCACCTTCAGACCCACCAACTGTGCTGCACATGATGGCACCGCTCCAAACACTGCATGGGGGGGAAGACGCTAGAAAGCAGTGGGGCCTGGAAGGAGCCTTGGGAACAGCTGGGGCTGGGCAGGGAGAAGCAGCTCAGGACAAGGGCCAGCGTAGGTACAAAAGTGGGTGGAGAAGAGCCCAGCTCTGGCACAGCGCAGTGCTGCTTGGTCTGATAGACCCTGAGGTTTTCCAGGCTCTGTCTGTCTTTATCCATGGGGATGCTGAAGAGCTGGCCTGGTACTCTGGGCCAGGGAAGAGCTGTGCAGGGGTCCATGAGGAGCCCATGAGGACTTCTGAGAGCAGTGACTGAGCAGAGGGAGAGGAGGAGGAAGGAAGCCTTCCAGCCCTTACCTCTGCTGAAGATGATGCTCTCGTAGGGGATCTTGTTCTTGGTCTCAAGGCTGGAGCAGTTCCAGCGCTGGTCCCGGAATTGGTGCTGGCACTCGTGGATGGCGATCTGGATGCCCTGGATGGCCGAGGCGGTGACGTCGGGGTGGCGCACGCACACCTCTAGCTGCCGCCGTGTCAGCCCTGGCAGGGTCAGGCACACCGTGTTGGCGTTCAGCACCGGCTCCGAAGGCAGCTTCAGGCCCAGGATCTCATTGGAGCAGGAGCTGGGAGGGAAAGGAAAACCCGTGAGCTTGGAGCAAGCAAGATGGAGATGTTCCCCACACCATGCCCACTGCCTGCAAGGGTGACAGGCCACGGCAGGCTGGGATTGGAAAAGAGAAGAAAAGACAAGAGGTACTCGAAAGGGTCAGCTCCAAAGGCTGGGGGGTCCCAGGGCCAGAACTGCCCCTCTCATCCTTACCCCTGGGCACAACAGCAAGCTCAGCCAGGCAGAGATGCCCCAGCAGCACTAGTGCTGCAATCCTCTCCAGCCACGTCGGCACAGCCTGGACACCCCAGCCGCCTGTGCCCAGCAGCAGCCCAGCATCTCCCAAGGCTGCACCCTCTCCGCATGCTCCTCCGGGGCTCTTCTGCCCCGGCCACACGGTGCAGCATCTCAGGCACAGACTGCCCTGGGTCACCCTCCCCAGGGAGCGTGGGTTTCCCCCTGGGAGAATCCAGACACCTCAGAGCAGGAGACCCACCCCAGGTCCAGCTCCATCCCTGTTGCTGGCCAATCTCCTCCCTGCGTCTGCCATGTCCGCCTGGCACTGCTGGTCCTCACAAGGGAGGTAACCAGAGGGATCAGCCTTTTCCTGCCAGTTCGGCTGGGAAATTTGAAGCCAAGCACCCTGCTGAACACCATCCAGCTCTCAGCAACAATCCCAAATCCACCATCACATCCCAGCCCCACCAGATCTGATGTCTGTCACCACAGAAGCACAGAGATCAGCAGATGGATGGATGCAAGGGGAGGCAAACGGTCCATGGCAGGGGTGCAAGTACTTACACAAGTAGAGATGCTGCCTGGGGAAACAGGGAGGTAGATGAAGTGTGGGGAGATGGACAAAGCATGTCTAGAGAGAAGTGCCTGGAGCTAAGACAGTGGTACAGAGGACAGATGGATGCTGAGAGGGAGATGGGAGGGAAGGAAGTGTCTGCCCAGCTCCAGGGAATGGCTTGAAGGGATCCACAGTGTCCAAGCAGAGGACATGCAAAGTGAGCAGTAGGCAGCGGGATACCCAGGAGCATCCTGCAACTTGCAGCAGGGTCCATCAGGAGCTCAGCACCGCCCCACTCCTTGCTCAGGACAGCTCGGTCCCTGCTGAGAGTTCCCTCCACACAGGGCTCCCTCTTCCCTGGGAATGGCCAAGAGCTGGGTCCCTGGGAGGAGCAGGGAGCTGGAGCCCTTTGAACCTTGATTACAGAAATGAGACTTGGAGGAGGATGCTGGAGGAAGGACTGCAACTGCCTTCTGGAGCAGCCAGGTCTTGGAGAGAAGGGTTACACCCCCTCCGCTCCCCCAAATCCTGCAAGCCTGCTGCAGGTACACAGACAGAAACAGCCCTCGGGGACCAGGGACTGACTTCCCCAGCTCAGCGCTCGCCCAGCTCTGGAGGAAGGGCTCAGCCCCAGGGTCCCTGCTGAATTACAGCTTGCTCAGGGGGGAAGGGGAGCTGTCAGGATCAGGCTGCTGCTTTCTCCAGCTTCCCAAGGGTGTTTATACCCACCCCAGCATTTCCATGGGTGATATGTCGGTCTGCCCCAGTGCAAACCCACAGTGACTCCAACAGGGAGAGCCAGGGTGGTGGGGAGTGGAGAGGAGGAGAACAGAAAGGGGTGCATCCCTCCAAAGTCCCTACACAGCGGGGGGAATCCTCTGCCCGGCTCCTGCGCTCATTCACACTGTCAAAGCAAGCCCTGGCTGAGAGGAGACAAGAAGCAGGTCCGCAGTGACCATCACCCCAAGCCCAGCAGCTCCTGCCCCAAGCACTGCAGGGACCTTGTCCCCTGCCTGTCACGAACCAGCCACAGTGCCTGCCACCTTTGCCCAGGGCATCCCAGGGGGGCTGTTACGGTCCTTCTCCCCGTTGCACGGCAGGGAAGATGAGGCAGGGGCCCTTGTTTAGGACCCCAGAGAGTGGAGGGCAGGTCCTTCTGCCTCTTGCTCCACCCAGGGCTCAGGGGGGCCAGGGACTGGCAAGGAGCTGTCACTGTCACCCACCCTAGGAGGACACAGCACTCCCCCCAGCTCTCTTCCCCCTTGAAATCTGGATTTAAACTTGATTTCACGGTGACAAGCCCCCAGGTCACAGGCTGCAGCGGCTGCTGCTTTAATTAATACAAGTCCCAACGTTAACAAATTATATTTAAAGGGGCTGGAGGGAGGGGGAAGGGCGGGGGACACCCCCCCCCCACTAGCACCAGGGTTAACCCCTGGCTGCCTGCAGCGCACAAATTTGGGAGTGGGCGGAGGCGAGCTGCCAGCCACCCGGGGGAGATGGAGACGGACAGGGGTGGTGAGTGTTGGGGGGCCTTTTTCTGGAAGGCAGGTGGCCCCTTCTTATCCCCCTCACCTTCGGGATCGGTGGAGCCGGGGAGGGGATGCAGGTGGATCCCCCGCCCCTGTGCGCACCCCTGAGGTGCGGAGCCCAAAGTCACCCATCTGGTGGACACCGTCCCCCACGACAGTGGCATCCCTGCCGTCATCCTCTCCGGCCTCCACCATGCCCTCCGGCAGTGAGGCCCGTCCTCCGCCCGGGGAGAGCGGGGAAACTGAGGCAGGCAGGGCGGGCGCCGGAGAGGCTCCGGCCGGGGAGGAAAGGGGACAACCTCCCGGAGCGGGGGGAGCCGCGCATCCCGCCGGCGCTCTCCCGGGACGGGGGGAAGGCGGAGGGGGGGACAGCAGCCCTGACAGCGCCCTGAGCGGGGGGCTGCAGCTGTGCGGGACGGGCCGGCGGGACCCCCTGGGAGCACCCCGGGCAGCCCGCCCCCGGTGCGGGGCTTGGGCGCGGCGGCTTCCCGGCGCTCTCTCCGCGGGGCCGGGGCGCTCGGCAGCGGCAGCGGGGCTGGGAGGGGGGGCAGCTCCTACCTGGGTACCCAGAGGCTGAGCAGCAGCGAGCAGAGTCCGTGGGCCAGGGCCGGGCGCATCTTCGCTGGGGCAGCGGCTGTGCGGGCTGCGGGCGGGCGGGCGCCTTTGGGGCAGGGGCGGCGGGGCTCGGCGCTGCTCTCTGCCCGCTTTGTTTGTTGTGGGTTGTTTGCTTGTTTGTGTTTTCCCCTCTCCTCCCTCTCACTGGCTCCCTGCGCGCCGGGGCTCGGCTCGCCGGGGCGGCTCTGCCATCCTCCCGGGATGCCCCCCCCGCCTCCCGCCGCCCCGGCGCCCGCCGAGCCCGGCGAGGGCTGCGCGCCCCCCGCCCTGCCCGCCGCCGCCCCGCCGCGCTCAGCCCCCCGGCTCAGCCCCCCATGGCGGGACGCGCCGGGGGGCCGGGGGGGCCCTCGGCCCGCGGGGCGCGCTCCCCCGCCGCTCCCCAGGGCGCCCCGGGGCTCCGGGGCCGCGGCGGGCGTGGGCAGGGCTCGCCGGGCGAGCGGCGCTGCGACTCCCGCGGGGCCCGCAGGCACATGGGGAGCCGCGGCCCCCCCGCCGCCCCCCGCCGCCGGTGTCGCCGGGCCGCCGGCGGAGCGGGCAGGGTCGCGGCCGGAGCGCCCCGGGAGCGCTGGGCGCGGAGCGGCGGCGGCGGCGGCTCTGCCTGGGATCGCGCTGCGCCGAGCATTACTCAGCGCCCGGAGCCCGAGTCCCGACACGTCCAGACAGGAGCCCGCGGGGGAAGGACGGGGCAGAGGGTGGCAGCGGGGCGGGGAGCCGGCGTGTCGCACGCAGCCTGGCGGGGAGGGAGCGGGCGGCGGGGGGGCGAGCGCCGGCCGGGGGGGGGGGGGGAGCGGGCCCGGGGAGGGGGGCGGCGTGGGGTGGGCACGGCGTGGGGGAGCGTGCACGGGGAGTAGAGGGGGTGCGTGGTGCGGGGGGGAGTGCGCGCGGCGTGGGGAAGTAGGGGCGGCGTGGGGGAGCGCGCGCGGCGTGGGGGAGCGGGAACGGTGTGGGGGGTAAGCGTGCACAGCCTGGAGAAGTGTGTGTGGTGGGTGTGCACAGCGTGGAGGAGTGTGCACAGGGAGTAGGGTAAGTGTGCATGGCATGGGGGAGCATGCATGGTGTGGGGTGAGTGTGCGCGGCACGGGGATTGAGTGTGGTGAGGGCTGAGTGTATATGGCATGGGGCAAGTGTGCACAGGGTCGGGGACTGTGCATGGGATGCGAGGTGGGTGTGCGTGGAGTGGGAGAGTATTCATGGGGACTTGGGGGAGTGTGTAGTGTGGGTGAGTGTGCACAGGACATGGGGGGCAGGGTGCTGTGGGCATGGAGTGAGTGCACAGGGTGGAGGAGCGTGCATTGAGTATGGGGCGGTTGGGCACAACACGAGTGTGTGTGCATGGCATGGGATAAGTATGCACAAGGTGTGGGTGAATGTGCACAGCATCAGCGTGCTCGAAGTGTGGAGTGTAGGGTGATTGTGCGTGGCATGGATGAGTGTGCAAGGCATACATGAGTATGGGGGAGTGTGTGTAACCTGGTGAGTATACACTGCATGGGTAAGTGTGCATGGCAGGAGTGAGTGCATGGGGTTTGGGTGAGTGTGTATGATGTGAGGTTAGTGTGCATAGGGCATGGGTGAGTGTGCATAGTGTGGTTGAGTGTCCACCAGGTACGGAGCGAGGGTGCATGACATGGGGTGAGTGTGCATGGTGCATGGATTGCACATGGTGGGGGTGAGTGTGTGTAGCGGAGTGAGTGTGCATGGAGCATGGAGAAAGTGTGAGTGGTGAGGGTGAATGTGCATGAAGTGTGGGGTGATGCTGCACAGCCTGTGTGATTGTGCATGGGGTGTGGGATGAGTGTGCATGGGGTGTGAGGTGTGTGCAATGTGGGTGAGCATGGACAGTGTGAATTGAGTGTGCTTGGGGCACAGGGTGAGTATGCAGGGTGTAGGATGAGTGTGCATGGCATGGGCAAGTGTGCATGAGGTATGGAGAGAGTGCGCATGGTGTGGGGTGTGTGGGGAGTGGGTGTGCATGCAGAGAGTAAAGACGTGGGGCATTGAGTGAGTGTGCACAGGGAGAAGGGTGTGCATAGCATGGGATATGTGGGGGGTGTGAGGAGGGGGGATGAGTGTGCCCATGGTGTGATGTGTGCACAGGACGCTGGGGGTGCACAGGAGTATCAGGGTACATGCATGGGGGTCTGGGGGTGCCTAGCACGAGCTGAGAGTTTGCAAAAAGTGTCCCTGACAGTGTGAGGCACATGGGTGCCTGTCTGTGTGCACAGGGGTCTGAGCGTGAATGGCACATGCTGGGGATGTGACTGTGTGTGGGCACACAGCGTGGCCACGTACAGCCCATGGAGGCATCGGGCCAGTTTTGGGCTCCCCTAGCCCAGTGCTGGGGCCAGGAAAGCAGTGCCACGGGGCTGATGCCATTGGAAGAGCAGCGGCTGTGGCTCTGGCTTCCCTTAATGGGAGGCTCCTTGCCTCAGTTTCCCCATGAGCCCTCCCAGGCTGGGCACCCAGGTTGTGCCTGTCTCCTTGGCACCATCGCCCCAACGCTTGGGTTCCCCTTTCCCTCACGGAGTCCCACTGCACAGGGGGTCTCCCATCTGGGAGCTGTGCGGTGGCCTCGCAGGCGGTCCCTGTGTCCTGCTGCTGCTCCCTTGGGGACAGGAGGGCGGCCCTGGGAAAGCCCAGGGTAACTCAGTGAACACCATCTGCCCCAATGCAGCCCTGTCCTGGTCATGGGGACGCTTGGTGTCCCATGAGTTTAGGTCCCTACCTTGGAGCTGGGGGGGCTCCTCTTGGGCGCTGGTGGCTGGGGGGCAGCAGGCAGTGCCCCCGCAGCTCCCCAGTGTCCCCAGCTGCCACGGCCCACGCCATGCCGGTGTTCGCGCCGTAAACAGCCAGGCGGCAGCTGGCAAAGCGCTTTCCCCCTGGGCGGGCACCGCGCATCTCCGTGCCGGCACAGCAGCGCTGGCGGGGGCTGCCAGCACCGCTTGCGTGTTGGTTCCTGTTTGCACCGGGGAGGAAAACGCGTTTCCTTTGGGAAATGAGTTGCAATCTGGGGTTGGGCCCGAAGGCTGTGCTGTGCCCCCTGGGGACTCTGGGTGCAGGGGGATGGCATCCCCATGGAGGTCCCTTTTGCAGTCCTGGGGGTGCTGGCTGTTCTCCTGTCCCTGGCTCCGCTCCTGGGCTGTTGGGAGGTGGGAGAACTGGCGTGGGCCCAGCATCTACCCTCCAACTTCTCTGCCCAAACAGCTTCGCAGGGAAGGGGGAGAGGAGGGGGCGGGTTGCAGACCCTTCTGTCCCTGACTGTGCAGAGAAGTCCCTTGCAGAGCATCTCCTCGGCATCACTGCTACCATAGCTGCTGCTCTCCTGAATGCCCCTCCAGTACCCAGGAGTTTGGCAGTTATGTCAGGATGCACCCCAGCACCCTGCCACCACAGGATGCTTGTCCCCTTACTGCAGACTTTGACTGATGGGAGGTGCGGTGTCAGGGCTGGGCAGAGCACGTTCGGGGACTTGGAGGGGTGACACTCACTGGACCCCAATATAAGGGCTACTGCTCCTGCCCTCCCCACCTCCTCCCACCCAAGACCCGGCTCCTGTGCTCCATTTCCCCTCTGCACCCCAGTACAGGCTGGCTGGACCCCCCTTAACAGGTGGGGGGCAGGCAGGGGAGCAGCCCTGGCTCAGGTGTCCCCAGCAGGTCATCACCTGCTTTCTCAGGCTGCCCCAGGGGTTACACCCAGGCATGTGCTGCCCTTGACCTGGACCCACCGGAGGGTGTCCTGGGGGCTCATTTTGGGGGTTCCCCCGGCAAGAGCGGGGCTCCTTCCCACCAGAAGGCAACTCCCATGGCTCCAGGGCTCCTGGTGTCCAGGGACACAGATGTTCATGTGTTCGTTAGGATCTTGCGCACAAATAAATGCCAAGGCAAATCAGAGGGGAAACGCTTTCATCCTCCTCCAGCCCTTAATGACATAATCGCTTCCAAGAGCGGGCGTCTCACTCACGTACTCCTGCTGACTTGGGGAGGAGGCTGGCCGCTGCGTCCCACCATCTCAGCACTCATAGTGGGGGCAGGTGAGGGAGGACCTGTTTCCTCATGTCCCAGCAACGTCTCGGGCCTGAAGAAGAGCCAGGTGAGCCCTTTGCTCCAGCCTTTCTTCTGCGTCACGCCGGCAAAGCCCTTAAGCACAAGATTAAGCATCTGTTGTGGCCTGGAGAACCGGGGACCTATGGGACAGGATCTGGCCCCTCTGAGCAGGGATGGGTGCAGGCAGGCACACAAGGCTGGCAGAGGATGCTCTGGTCCTGATGGGAGCATGAAAGTTCAGGGCAAAAGCTGGGCGCTCTGTGAGCACCACATCTGTCCTTGTCACTAATGCAGCCCCCCAGTTGGGGACATAGGGCCATGGGGCTGTGGACCTGCCACATCCCAGCTTCTCTCCCATCTCCAGCACCCCTCAGCAGCCCCACGCTCTGCAGAGGCCAGCCAGGGATGTGGGAAGCACTCAGAACTGGCATGAAGAGTTTTACTCCCCAGAACCAGAGCAGGAAAGGTGATGGGGGATCCCTGGCACAAGGCTACATCCTCCCTACCCTCTGTCCTTCTATCTCTCTGTCCCTCCATCTCTCCTACCATGCCTCTGCCCCTCCATCCCTCTTACCACCCCTCCATCTCTACACCCCACATCCTTCTGCCCAGCCCCCAAGATGCCTGCAGTTTTCCTGCTCTTTTTCCCTTCCCTTGTGCAGGAGCAGGTCCTGCAAGCGCCACACGCTGCAGGCTCCACACCCCAGGAGAATGGGGCTGGCTCTTCTGTTGTCATCTTCATCAGGACCCTTTGCAGCACTGTTCCACACAACCCATGGCTCACTGGCTCCATTCCCCCCCCTCCCTCTGGCAGGTGCCCTCCTTTAGCCCCTTCTGCCTTGGGATAAGCAACCTCCAAGCCCTGTGCCCTGGACAATCATGCAGTGGGTTTCATAGGCACTGGATGGAGGGTCTCTGGCATCTCCCTGGAGCAGTGAGTCATCTCTCTGGGGCTTTGGGATGTCCAAGGATGACCCCCTAGAGACCCACAGCAGCGAAGGGCAGGGGTCAAGGTCTCTGTGCTGTATCATGCTGCTCCCACTTGATCTCATAGACTGGCTGCAGGCCCACGGATGGGGTGGTGGGACAGCACGGGGAGAGACCAGCCTGCTGCAGCCAAGCACAGTCCTGGCCATGCTGCAGCCTTCGAGGGGCTGATGGCCCCCAGGACCACCAGGTCCAGCCAGTCTGTGCAGGGTGGAGCAGCTCTGCTAACACTGAGCAGGAGTGCAGGGGGAACCTCGAAGCATGGCAGAGCAGGAGGATGGACAGAGATGTAGAAGCACCAGGACAGACACTCGGTCTGATGCCACTGGGACCTGGAGGCCAGAGGGGAAGGGTGTTGGGAGCCGTATGGCTCCAGTCTGGAGCAGAGCATGCAAGCCAGTGAGGAGGAGGAGGAGGAAGGAGAGGTTCACCGGGAGCCCACGTAGCCAGCCATGCACCCAGCCTTTGCTGTCCTGCGGCACAACTCTCCTCACTCCCCTGCCCGGCAGCACCCATGGGACTGGAGCGATGACTGTGTGAGTCAGGGCTGGGCGTGGGGTCGGGGCGACCCTGCCTTTTGCAGCAGCGTTAGTCACCATGCCAAGCTGCCCCAGCCCAGCAGCACCGGAGCCCCCAGCATTGCTGCCCTCCCGCTGGCTCACGCCCCGCGACCTGCCCGAGTCTGCTCGCTGTGACTCAGGAGCCAACCGCACGGCCACCCAGCCGGCCCGGCCAGTCTTCCTGGCTGCCTGGGGCTGGGGCGCTGGCGGGGCCCCGGGGCAGCGGGTGCACGCCAGCCCCGGCACCGGCACTTGGCCACGCTGCCCCTCACATTGGGGCAGAGAGGCAGGACCCGGCTGCCTTCAGCCACCCCCTGGAGCATCCTTGCAGTGAGGCAGAGCTCCCTTCCTCATCCTCCTCAGAGCACCCAGCAGTGAGTGCCACAGTGGCAGCAGGGTGCAGGGAAGGGGTTGAAGCCCCCCTGTGTGTACCATCCCACAGGAGCCTTCAATGCCGGGGCTGGGGCAGGCCCCCACCCAGGCTGCCTCCCCCACACCACAGGGGCTGAACAGGGGTCACCCTGTGGCAGAACAGCCTCCAAGCTGGTTGGAGTGCTGGTATGACTGGGATGGGGGATCCCAGCCCTTGCACTGCCTCCGGCAAGGAGAGCGCATCCCCAAAGGGCCAAGCCGCCGGCTGGGGCGGTGGGGAGGTGGCTGGATCAGGACTGGCCAAACGCGTCTGTGCGGCACTGCCACAGGCGCCTCTCCCCGCAGGGAGGGATGCATGGCCCTGGGGATGGGTGGAGGGTGCTGGTCCCCATGCGAGGTGAGCAGGTCAAGAAGTTGCCTCAGCAGCCCCTTCTCCCATGGCTCCCCTCTCCTGGGGGTAGGCAGAGCTTCTTCCCCACAGATGGAAGATGGCTGCTGCCTTCATTACAGGGTGAATAACAAGGCCATGGGAGTGGAGGGGATTTGGATAAGGTGACATGTTGGTAGTTAAAAACAGGACCCAGAAGTTGGGGGTCTCTGCAGTGCCCCTCTTCTAGGGGGGCTGAGGGGTGCCCTAGGGAGGCCCCAGGTCTCTGCCAGCCTGCAGACCCCACCACCCTCACAGATGCTGCTTAGTGTGCAGCACGCTGGTGTGGCCAGCCCTGGCGTGTTGGGGCACATGGACAGAGCAGGGGCCAGACACCAGAGACGATCAAGGAAGGGAAGGCTGGGGGACACAGAGTCCTCACATTCATAGGCAGCATCTCCAAACACATGCCTGGGGGTCCTTCTGCACCCCATGTCCTGCCTGTTGAGGGCTCATGCCCACTGTCTGCGTCCTGCTTTGCGTGCCCCAGATTCCAGCACATCCCCTTGCCTGGGTGCTTGGAGACGCTGCAGCAGGACTGGCCTGGACACCACCCCCCCCAGCACCCATCTCCCCCCTGCCAGAGCCAGCCACCACACATACCAGAGCCATCTCAGGAACAGGGCAGAGCTGGGAGCGGGGGGCTGCGGGGGTCAGCAGAGCCCCCATGGCAGGCAGGGATGAGCCAGACCCTCCTGGGCAGATCAGGATGGATGTGACGCCATGGCTGCATGGGTGACATCTGTCACTGGGAGCGAGAGCGGGGACAGAGGAGGACAGTTGCAGGCAGCTCCCTGGAGGGAGCAGCAGAGCCTGGAGAAGGAGAGTTAGAGGCCTCCCTGGAGAGCAGGGCTGGGCAGGCAGGAGCCCTGACCGGGACCCAGCTCCACCGGCCGGGCAGCCCCCTGCTCGGCACCCAGCAACCGGCAGGCAGAGGAACCACAACCATGAGAAAGGGGGTTGTCGGAGGTTTTGGGTGCTGCTGTCTGAGCCTTCTCCCTCGGCTGAGCTGGTATCTGGGTTTCTCAGCCTCCCCCTCATAGACCTATCTGTGTTACTCCAAACTTTCCTAAAAAGCTTCTTTTTTTGGCAAAAACATTCTATTTTTGGTCTCAGTCCAGAGGGATTTTTTTCAAGTTTGATTGAATTAATCTGTCCGGCTGTTTTCAACTTGGGCAATTGAAGGGAAAATTGTGCTCTTCCCATTTGAAAAAAAAAAATAAAATGAAACCATTAATGTTACAGAAGTTTGGGATTTTTTTTTTTTTTTAAACCCAAATATTATAAACTTCCTTTTTTTCCCCTGGGAAGATCCTGCAAGTTTTGAAATGTAAACCACCCAGCACTAGAGGTCTGGACTACACACAGACATGTACAGCTATGCCCCCGGACTCCACAGCTACACGTGGCACCCCCACAGCCACCCTTGTGCACCCCTGGCTCCCACCAGCCCCCAGAGCTGGGTCCTGCCTGAGCACTGCACCCAAGAGCATGGGGCCGAGAGTTTGGGAGGGAATTGGGGGCGCTCATACATATTCACATACACACTCCCACGCACTTCATCCCAAGTACGATCCCACGCACCCCCATACACATGCACCCCCATGCTTACAAGTCCCCATGTACAGCTCCCCAAGCACAGCCACCTGCACACCCCCGTGAACCTCCACAAACCCCCGTGCACACCCACATTCATGCACGCGCATTCCCCCATGCACACCCCTACACTCTCCCCTCCCGTACACACCCTCACGCAAACTCCCCGGACATCCCCATTCCCCCCCCCCCGCAGACCCCCGTACACCCCCCCAGGCACTCCCCCGTGCTTCCCGTGCACGCACATCCCCGGACACCCCTATGGCCGCTCTCTATGTTCCCCATGCCCCCCTCCATCCCCCCAGGCACCCCCCCGCACCCCCAGCACCCCCGACCCCCCCGTCCCGCCGTGCCGTGCCGCAGCTCCCCCTGGCGGCCGCGCAGCGCCGCGCCGGCCGCCCCGCCCCGCATCCCGGGTTACCACGGCGACGGCGGGGATGCTGCGCCCCCCGGGCTGGGAGCTGCGGGGTCTTGAGGAGTTTCAGCGGGCTCCTAGGGGGTCTGGAGACTTCTAGGAATCTGGGGGGGGGGGCGTGGGGTGGTGTCCCGAGGCACTGCTGGGGACCTGGGGGACTGCTAGGGGAATGAGGGTGTCCTGGCAACTGCTGGGGTTCTTCTAGGAGTCTGGGATGGGGTCCTAGTGGATGGGGAGCTCTTGGGGAGCTCCTGGAGGTTTGAGGAGCGGGGGGCACTACTAGGGGTCTGGGGATCTGGGAGATAGCTAGGGGGCTCTGCTGGCTGTTGAGATCTCTTCAGACCACTGGGCCAGGTCCAGACCCTGCCTGGCTACCAGCATCACCTGCCTATGCCAGGGCCTCTCCTGGCTACCAAGGGAATGGATTTGGCTCTGCTGGCTCAGGACCAGAAGGGAGCAGTGACAGGGAGTTGGCAGCCCCCACAAGAGCTAACCCTTCTCCATGGCTGGGCAGGGCACTTGGAGATATCCTGGAGGTGCAGAGGAGTCATCCCACAATCAGTCGCCATGTGCCTCTCTCCAAGTGAGAACCCCTTGCCCCTGCACTAGCTCCATTTTCCAGCTTTTTCCTCCTCCACATTTTTGGCTTTTGTGGTCTCCAGCCTTCAGAAGCTGTGATATGGGGCAATGGCAGAGAGGACACAGGTCAGATCCCCCCCCTCACAAGAACTACCTGTCTTCCCCGGGGTTTATCGATGATCCAGACCTCCAGAGCCATGTCCATGCAGCCAGGAGCATGAAAGCAACCCATTGTGGGGAAACTGAGGCACGCTCCAGAGAGGGAGCTTGCTTACAGTCAGAGCTGGGACGGAGCTCTACCAGGTTCAACCCAGGCACTCTGACATCTCACAGAGAGATTCAGAATCATGCAATATATCTGGCCTCAGCCTGGGATGGCTCTGGGAGATAGCAGGGGTGACCCAAAGTTTCACAGGACCTCCCTGAACTGAGGTCCCCTGATGGGCAGCCCAGGGCTTGAGGTGTGCTCTGGTGTTTCTAATTCAAAGGAATCTGCTCAGCCTACAAAATGGGTCCCCACATCTCCCAGCACACAGACTCTGTAGCTCCCCTCCTGCAGGACCCCCCGCACCCACGGATGTCCTTTCTGTCCCAGACACACCTGCACAAACACAGTAAGACACGTGCAAACAAACATGCTTACACCCAGGCACACATAGGGACAGTGTCACCAGCACACACACGCTGACAATTTGCTGTGTATTCATAGACATGCATGAAGATACATGGGCCAACTTATTTGCACACCCACGAGGGGCTCACACACACGGTGATGGGTGTGCACACAAGCTCACACACACGTATGGTTGTGAGCACGCGGAGACATGTTACCTGAATGTGTACACACATGCACAATGAGCTGCTTGCATGCACAGGTAACTTCACCTGCACCCACCCAGCCCTGTTCACACCCACCCATGTGTTCGCACAGGCAGGCATGTGGCCAGGAGTTCCTGGGAGCCCCGTGTGCCTCCCCTCTCCCAGCATGGCTGTGGGCAAGCCAGGAGGGAATTTCCAGCTGTGAAGCTACAGCTGACAGATTTAGAGGCTTCCACCCCAGCCCTCACTGGGCCAAGTTAATGGTTCACCAGCACCCTGCTTCCCCTGCCCTTCCCCTGCCCTTCCCCGCTGGCTGCCTGGGGGCAGGCAAGGAGGGACCCGCTGGTGGACATCACCCTGCTGCTGCTCCCCTTGCCTTGCAGCGTGCCCAGTTCTGCGAGCTCCACTCCTGCCCTGCCTGGCAGTACCCAGCATGTGGGCATTGCCTGGTACCCCTTTTGCAGAGGGGTGGATGGACAAAGTCCCCATGCCCTGTGTTGCTACAGCGTGGAGGGCAGGCATGGCAGCACGAACCTCTCTGTCCAGTGACATCCTTCAGGAGCTCTTCTGTCCACTGTGGCATTGCCAGCCAAGCAGCTCCCCTCTGCAGTTACCTAAACCCCATACTGGCAAAGGCTGGAGAAACCAGTTCCTGCCAGCTCCCTGCAGCATGGGAGGGACCCCCTTGGAGACCCCCGGAGCCTCTGGAGCAGAGGGATGGCACGCTGCCCAGCCGGGCAGCCAGGCTGGCTGCTCCTCACCCGGTGTTTGCCCACGAGGGGCACAGGCTTATCGGGTTACCGAGACATGTCTGGTACCATGCCAGCCAGGTGAGGCTGCACGTGGCCCATGGCAGGCCAAACGAATGCCTCACATGCCACCAAGCCAACAGTGCCAGCGCCACACAGGGCTCTTCCATGCCAGGCCTCGTGGCAGGGACTGCAGCGATGGTGGCTGAAGGCAGAGTGAAAAGAAGAGAGGACACTTTCAAGAAGCTCACAGCCCATCACCATGGTATCAGGGCAGCTACCTGTACCTCCAGTATAAGGGGTGAGTGGAAGGGACTGTGAACTGCAGTTCGTCGTAAATATTCCATGTCAGGTGGTGGTGGGACACAAACGGGCATCTCCAAGCAACAGTGGCCATAGACGATGGGAGGAGAGCACCCACCCAGCCTGGGGGCTGCGCAGCAGGGCAGGACAGTGCTTGCCCTCATCCACACTCATCTCCTGGCTCTACAACAGCGGGGAAAAGCAACAAGTAAATGAAAAATGAGTCTGGCTCTGCCACGGGTCCCAGCACAGCCAGCACAAAGAGGAGGCTGGAGGGAGTCCAGCTGACTGGGACTCACAGCCAGGGCAGGACAGTTCTCCAGCCGGTCCCTTCCCGGTACGGCTGTCAGTGCTTCCCAGCCCTCCCCAGGAAGCACTGCGGCACACCAGCTTTAAATAGCTTTATTAGTGGAAGCTCTGTGCCCGCAGCCCCCACTGTGGGGGCCATGGGGATGCCAGGCAGCCCCACGCTGTCCCCTGGGGAAGCCGGGGCTCCCCAGGGTGCAGAGCTAGGCTCACGCCCGCTGTCCCTGACACCAGCTCAGCCTGTATCTGTCCCGGGGGGGAGCCGCAGTGTGAGCCTGGGGATGACCTCCCAAATTGTCCTCGCCTGACCCCAGGCCATCAGACGCAGAGGCTGAGCTCCTGACGGACGGAGCACTTGCGGCACTGCACCACACAGCACCAGTGAAAGCGGCAAAGGCAGTTCTCCTCCAGCACCACCGTCTCGTCCCGGTGCCCTCGCCCACAGCACAGCAGGTCACACCCGCTTGTGTCCATGGCTGTGCTGTTGCAGATGCGGCCCCGGGTGCCCAGCGAGCCCGTCTTACGGTTAGCCGAGCAGAAATCGGGTGAGTCGGCTGAGTAGATGAGGTCCTGCTTGTCCGGCGGTTTGATGTTGTCACCCACAGGGATAAGGGTTTTCCCGTCGTTGCCCCCCATCACCTTGAAAGCCCCATTGAAGCGCTCGAGCAGGCGGTCCCCCACCTCACGGAAATGGGGCATCTTCCGCCAGCAGGTCCGCAGGGTGCAGGAGCCTGACAGCCCGTGGCATTTGCACTCTGTCCGCATGTAGCTGCGCACCGCCTGGGGAAGAGACAGGGATGCTCAACCTCTGATTCCCCGCCTCCCTGCCCAGCATCTCAAACCAAATCCCCGCCTCATGGTGCTGCCCTGGCCCGGGGGAGGGTGCTATGGCGGGGCAGGGGGTTTCCAAAGCACCTGCAAAGGGCTCCTGAAAGATACTGGTCCATATTTCACCCAAAGTTGGTGCAGGTACATGGCTTGGAGGAGATAAAGGTGGAGGGTTGAGCTGGGTAGGGGCATGGGGGGGTGATGTTTGCAGAGGCCAGGGAGTGTGGGGCCTTACCAAGCGCCCAGCTTCGTTGTTGTGCAGGT
The DNA here is from genome assembly GCF_028858705.1 of Grus americana. Classification (NCBI taxonomy): domain Eukaryota; kingdom Metazoa; phylum Chordata; class Aves; order Gruiformes; family Gruidae; genus Grus; species Grus americana. The sequence continues at coordinate 17,906,843 of NC_072857.1, read as the reverse complement.
CGATGAGAGCTCGGATATCATTTTTGCCTTTCTTGCTCTTGGCATCCATGAACTGCTGGGATTTCTCGTAGCCGAACTGCACGTCGTCCCCGCAGCCCCCCCACTCCCAGGCCGTGCCCTCAGTGCCCGGACCCGCCGTGGGTGAGGGGGGAGCCCGGCTCCGCGTCAGCTCGCAGCCACACTGCAGCAGCTCACCCATGCTGCAGGCCTGTGTGATGGCGTGGCTCACCCCGGCCGCCGTGATGGCGTACACGAAGGCTGTCTCCCGGATATCTGCAGGGGAACAGCCAGGGCCGGGATGCTGGGTCAGCTCTGGCAAAGACTCTGCAATCAAAGCATCCACCCGCTGGCACCCCATGGGTGCTTGAACCTCCCCTTCTTCCCCTTCCTCTGTGCTCTGTGCTGTTCCCCGGGTGATGCACCCACCCCGGAGTGGGCTGCCTGGGGCAGGAGCTGTCTCTTGCAAGCAGATAAGCAGAATTTGGGGGATGGCCAGGCCCTGCCAGCATTCCTCCACCCCAGCTGTAGGGTCCATGGGACAACAAATCTTCTGCCTGCCATTGCAAGGATGGGTGCTGCCCCATAGAAAAGAGGGGAGCTCAGTGAGCTGGTGCTGGCTGCAGGCAGGGCTGTCCCAGGTGACTGGGTGATACCCACAGCTTCCTCACACCACCCTGCAATGTCCCTCCAAGCAGTAAAAATCCCATCCCCAGCTGCAAGCTGGCACTTGAGGAGAAGCGCTGTGAGGGACACCACGGGTGCCACTCACCCCCCTGGGAGGCAGCAGCGGTGAAGCTGTGCTGCCCGCTCTCCCCCCCATACCTGCTTTGCCACAGAGTGCTGCCTGCCCCCCTCCCTCCACCAGCACAGCCTCCACCCTGCAGGATTATTTATTATTAGTATTTGCTCCTGTCTCTCTCTGCTCCGGGACACGAATTCCAAGCATCCTTCCCCTGCCCGGACCTGCCGTTCACAGCCGCAGCCAGCGGGGGATTCTGGCAGCAGGGGCGCGGCGCCCTGCTCGGGGGGCTCCTGTGCTCCCCCCCACCCCTGTGCCAGGCAAACCCTTGCCCACCTGAATGCCAGGGCAGGGCTGGCCCAGAGTAGTGACACAGAAGATGTGCCTGGAGCTTGGGGACAGAGGGAAGGTGTGTTTTGGGGGGGTGCCCCATCCCTCAGTCTCCAGCACTCTGACTTGGGGGGCTCCAGGAAGAGGGGCTCCTGGGCACCGTTTCCATGAGTGGCTCCTTCACAAGCCCACACAGCACCTAACTCCCACCAGTGTTGGTAGGAGCTGGGCACACTGGTGCCACCCTGGGGACGGGCGTCCCCTGCCCTGGCCCTCCTGCCCCCCTTAAGCCACACGACCACCCACCTGGGGCTGGCAGAGCCCTCGGCGGGCAGCCCATGGCTGGCAGAGCTCCCCATGCCACCCTGCCAACTGGGGACCGGGGGGGGGCCACTCCTCTGACAGCTCCTCCAGACACGTGGCTGCCCCCAAGCCAGCCTGCCCTGGCACGTCTGCCTGACACGGGCGGCAGGGAGGGAAGGGGGGGTGGCCGTGACTGCGCCAGGGAGGCTGTGGCTGGGAACCAGAGCTCGCTGCAGCTTCCTTGGAAAGAGGAGCTTTTTGGATGGCATCTGGGAACCCCAAAAATTCTGAGATGGCTTGTGCAGTTCCTGCAGGCTTGCAGGGAGCCTGGTGCCTGCTGGCATCTCTCAGCTCAGGGTGAGCTCTCTGCTTCTGACACCCACAATGAGACCTGGGGGCCTCCATGCCTCCAGCTGGGATGTCCCATGTCCTCAGAGTGCCAGGGAATCCCAAACTCATCACTCTCCCTAGGACATTGCTCATCTCCACTGCCCCAGCAGCAAGGCTGGGCCAAACAGAGCATGGTGGCTCCTTCAGCATCCCCATGCCTGATGCGCCTGCATGTCCTCCAACCCATGCTGCCCCCAGGTACCCGACAGCTCATACACCAGCATCACCCACTCGCTATCAGGTCTGGCCTTGGCATCCCATCCTGCTTCCAGCCCAGATCCCTGCCTGGCACAGATCCCACCTGCCTCACCACCAGGACAGTGTGAAAATAGATGACTCCAGAGGCAGGAGTGATCCTGCACACCCTGGCTCTCTGCCCCCCAACTGAATATATCTTCCTGCGTTAGGGGGAACCTACACTTGCAAATCAGTTTCTTAAATGAGCCTCTCTCCCTGCCACAGGCTGGTGTCTCCTTCGGGGCCCCAGCTCTGCCCCCCCTCAGCGCTGCAGCTGCCGGGTGCCCAGGGTGCTCTGCCCTTGCCAGTGACTCTGGAGAGGGGGAGAACAGCAAAGCTGTGACATCCAGGCACTGCCACGCCATCCCCCTTGCAGGGCCCAAGGGCGTACCCACTCTGGCTTGGCCCAGCAGATGTACCGGTGGGAGATGTGATGGCTGATGAGACCGGGGCTTACTCCGGCATCTTCAAGCCCCCCCAGCACAGGGACCAACATGGGAACAGGGACAGGACTAAACTCACCACCCACTAAGTGGCCCTACCAGCCCGAGGTGCTTTGAGCATCACCCCCTTCCCTACCCACCCCAGCCACTCTCCCTGGGGAGCGTGGCAGGGCTTTCCCATCCCTTACAGACTCACAGGTGCCCCCTCGCTCTGCCCCTGCTCTGGCTTTGATGCAGCTGGGCTGGGCTCGGACCACTGCATCCCCCTGGCTGGGACCTGCCCATCCCTCCCTGCCACCACACCTCTGTCCCTTGGGGTGACATCAGGGTGCCCACCAGGGATGCAGGGATGAGGAGAGAGCACTCCTCTCCTCTGCTCCTTGCAAGGCCAGGAGGAGGGAGTTGCAGGGCACCCATGGGGCAAGGGGCAGCTCCCAGGGGCTGTGTGCTGCCTTACGCCTGGGCCCCTTCCCCCAGCACACCCCGGGGTCCCGGGGGAGTAGTAAATCACTGCCAGACGAGGGTGCATTCTTGGGCTTTGTGAAGCCCCGCGCTGTCTGGGAGCATTGGTAATTGCTTCATTACAACACGGGGAGACATGTCCCGGCAGTAAAACCTCAGCATGACTGCACAGGGGAGCACTGAGCAAGCCCCTCCATGTGCACGCATACACACACACACACACACACACACACACACACACACTTGCACGCCCAGACTCTGCACCAGGAGTCCCGGGGAGGCACGTGGCCAAGCAGCTGGAGGCTGTGATTTACTTTTCGTGAGATGGGAAGCTGAGGAAACACTGGCCTTACCCTGCTGCAGGATCTTGCCGAAGTACTTGCTGTGGCTGGTGCAGTTCCAGCGGCGGAAACGGAATTGGTACTGGCACTCCCGGACGCCCAGCTTGGTGCCCTTGGCCACCTCCTGCACGATCTCCGGCTCTAACTGGCACAGCTCCGCCTGCTTCCCTGCCAGCCGCTTCGTCTTACGGCAGATGCTGTTGGGGTCCATGACCAGGGGGCTCCCCACTGCCCTGCAGGAGGGACAGCGAGCAGAGCAAAACCAGCACCTGAGCCGGGGGGGACCGGGGTGGCATGGCCAGACCTGCTCCCAGGGATGGAGCAAGGCCATGGGGCAACGCCAGCTCAGCGCTGAGCCTGGGTGACAAGGGGACAGGGCAAAAGGTATGGGTGGCACCTACGTGCCAGCACCCGGGGAACACCTTGCCCTGCCCAGGCAGGTGGGGAATAGGGGAACAGGGGAGATCCCCAACTGCACAGCTGACTGGAGGATGCTGGCAGGTGCCACTCTACACTCCAAAGCCCTTGGGGACATGCCTGGGGGTGATGGCGGTGTCCCCAATGGGAGGAGACAGAGACACTGTGCTGCTCAGCACCTGCTCTTTGGGTCTGGCATTGACCCAGCACAGCCCTGGCATCACGGTGTGTCCGATGCCCAGTGCAGCTGCAGCTCCCAGAGCCCTGTGGGCACAGCAGGGAGCCCAGCCAGCACTCTCAGTGCGCCTCCTCCTTTCCAGGGGGGCTCACTGCTTTACCCCGTGGGAGACGAGCCGAGTGACCTTGCCAGCGATAAAGCCCCTTGGCTGCTGGCCAGGCTCCCATGCTCACCTCCCCTTACCCAGGCATCGGCCCCGGGGGAACGGAGCCGCTCATGGGTGCAGGCGTGCGAGGGAGGGATGCAGGTGGCATCGCCAGCCCTGCCGATGCCAGCACGGGAGGGCAAGTCTTGGCTGGGCCGGTGCCAGAGGCAGCTCCTCCCTGCCAGCGTAGCTGGAGCGAGTTGCCTGGCTCTCCAGGCTGGGAGGCAAAGTCTGAGCACGACACCACGCTCCCTGGCGTGCTGCTGGCTACAGAAACTCCTGTACTTTCCCCACACATTTCGCCTGGAGTGCCCTCCATGGCACGGCTCGTGCAGCTGCGCAGCCCGCCGGCGCCGTGCCCCGTGCCGGGGCGGGCGAAGCTCCAGCTCCGCCGTGGGCAACGCCAGAGCTGCAGCGGGCAGAGGGCAGGCATGCTGCACCGACAGCCTCCCGCCCATCCCGCGGCACGGAAGGAGCATGGCCGTGGCCCACCCGAATTTAGCATGCCCCAAACACAGCCCCACTCAGCCTCCCCTTCCCCTCCAGCACCGCTCCTGTGGGATCAGAGCTCATTCTGCTCAATAACGTGACTTTTTCCTGGCTGTGGATGCCCACAGAACCCCAGGGCTGAACTTGGCATCCCCCAGCGCTTTGGGATGCCCGAGGACTGCGAGGCCATGACCCCTGGGGTCCCTGGGGAAGCAGTGCCTGGGCAGCCCCGCTCACTGGGGAGCTCCGGCTGCACTGCAGCTTCCAAACCCAGACCTTTATAGTCTGGCCAAGCCCCAGGGGCTCGAAAATCATAAGCTGAATCTCAGTGTATAACTACGTTCTGGGTTTCCTTTTCACTCTCACGCAGCTGGGGGGCTGTGTTCGGGTGGCTGCAGGGCTTCGCTTGCCACCCCGCCCCTGGTGCAAACCCCTTCTGAGCCTCTCGTTTTAAGCTTGAGGTCCTGCCAGGGTTCCTCTGCCCCACGTCAGCCTCCCAAGATGTCCCCATCTCCTGCCCACCAAATCCCACCTGGAAAAGGAGCCCTTATGCTTTGGCTGGTGGTTTACAGGGTTAAACAGCTCAACCAAGAGGCACAGCCCAGAAAGGTGTCCTCCAGGAGGGAAAGTGGGGCAAGCCCACACTGCTGTTGGGGAGCACCCATCTCCCTTTGCCCCCCGCTGGGTCGGTTTCCCTTTGCATGAGTATCCCGCTGCGTGATGCATGGGTGCCTCTGCAAAGGGGTGGGACTGCTGGGGAAGAATAGTGGGGCTGTGGCTGGGCTGGGACAGGTCCCCCATCGATGGGGAAACTGAGGCACATGTGGAAAGCCACCAGCGAGCCTGTCCAGTCCCATCCCACGATGACCGCATGGGGATTCAAGCCTCCATGCCAGGCTCTGAGCTCGTCTTCCTCGGGGGACCGTGGGCTATTGACATCCCCAATGGGATGGTGGAGGTTTGGCCGCCTGCTCCGGCAGGGTGGGGAAGAAAAGGAGCCGGGATGGGACTTTCATTAAGAGACGACTCTTTGTACTCATATAAAAACGATGCGCCAGCCCCCCGGGGCCGTCAGATCAAATGCTGAACTGTGGCTCACCCCGGCCCACCGGATCAGGCCGGGAAGAAGAGCTCAGCCCCGCGGGGCCGGGGGGCGGCAGGCTGCTTGCCGGCACCGCGGGGGTCCCCACCCATGGCCCAGGCAGCAGTGAAACCAGCGGGAGCGCGCCGGAGCTCGCTGGTCACACCGACGAGGCATGGGGTGGGCTGCCTAAGTCCGGCGCAATATTAATTTCCGCTGGGCTCTGCTTTCTGGCGCAGGGAGGCTGCCGGGAGCCCAAGAGCTGTTTTGCTTTGGAGGGTTTGGGGGGGGGGGGGGGGCAGGGGGGAGACAAGGGCAAGAAAAATGCTGCCAAACTGCTACCGCTTTGGCAAGGGCTCCAGCGCGGGGCCCAGATCTGCCTGAGCTTGTCCTGCTCCAAGGCCTCCCGCATCTACAATTAAGGTGCCCCACCTCTGCCGCCGGGCACTCCTCCCACTGCCCTGGTGAAGGAACCGGGTCGCCAGTCGGTCCCCCCAACTCGCCCGGGGCACCCCGGCCCCCCACCACCTCCCCCCTGGCAACCTCCAGCTGGGCTCGGTATCTCGGCAGCATCCCTCCCGCCTGCCCCCAGCACCCTCCGCCGGTTGCCAAAACTGCCGCCGGTTGGCTGCTGCCTGAAAGGAGCCGCGACGATAAGCTCCACTTTCTGCCGTGATTCCCAGCACCCCTGTGCAAGGGAAACAACCCCCATTGCTGGAAGGGGAAACTGAGGCACGGAATAGGAGCTGCAACCTGCCACCAACCCACTGCTGTCACACCTTCAGCTGACGGAGCCGCAGCCTGAGCCCGGTCCAGGTGACACACGGGAAACAGGAGTCACTGGGGCTTCTGATGCAAGCCCTGTGCTCTGGATGCCATCCCTGCTGTGACAGAGCTGGGGGCTCCCAAGAGCCACAATCACCAGCTTTTCTGGCTCAGCTGTTGGTCATGGAGCCTCCAGTATGTCCCTGGCTGGTTCCCAGCCAAAATCGTAGACCAAGGAGCCTGGCACAAGTCCCCATCTCCCCCTCGGACATGGGGATAGAGTGGAGCAGGGCTTCTCCTGGCCCTCACCAGCGGACCATGATCAAGGGGAGCCGGTGGGGTCCTGCTTTGCAGGGAGCCAATGTCAAGGAAGAGGATGGTCAGCCTTCACAAACGGCACCTGCACTTTGGGCGGAAAAATACCTCCTTTGGTCCTGACAGCCCTGAAACCCGGTGGTTGTGCCATGCCAGCTCCATGTGGGACTGGCCGGGTTTGCACCCATCGAGTGCTGCTGCCTGGGCGTTCCTGTACGGCTTGCCTCGCATCCAGATCTCCATCCCAGCCCCTGGATGCCAGTGTGCCCAGCCCATCACCCCAAGCCCACAGGCACTTCTTCACCTGCTTGGAGAGGCGAGAGCTGCAGGACACCAGCCCTGGAGAGCTGAGCTCCATCCCCGAGGGGACGGGTCACCCCGCATCCCACCCACTGGTGTCACACTCAGCGACAGTCTGCGAGGAAATCAGACCCTGTGGAAGCTTTGCTTCACACCTGCCATTGGCAGACACATTCCAAGCTGTGCACACAGGCCAAGGCGGGGGACACCCATGAATTTTCACCCATCTGGCTTCCCTTCACACCACGCAGGCGTGCAGCGAGTGCCCGGCCCCTCACCTGGGGCAGTGCGTGGGTGCCGCTGGAGGCGGGTTACTAACCGGGGCAATCGGGTGTGGAAAGCAGAGCAGGAGGAGCACTGGGGGTGAGTAAGCAGCAAGTCACTGCCCTGGGGGGCACGGCCGGGGCTCAGCTGCCAAGCAGCACTGGGGGCACCGGGGGAGCGGGAAATGCTACAGGTCGGGGAGAGCAGGGGGACCCCGTTCCCTGCTCTCCCCCTCACACCTCCTCGGCAAGGATGGCACGCAAAGAGCTGGGAAACTGCCCAAAGGAAAGAGGCTTTGGGGTGGCATAGCATCAACCCACCGACCCGCTGGCTGCAGGGTCACGCCAAGGCTGGGCACTCGCGGGCAGGAGCTGCCCAAGCTTGTGCTGCGGGTACCGGGAGGGATGGAGGGAGCACGTGCTCGCAGGGGTGGGGGTCCCAAAGCCATGTCCAAGCCCTCGGAGGGCTGGGATGAGAAGAAAGGGGTCCACCCACCCCTGGTCACTGTGCCTTCCTCCAGGTGCTGATGGAGGCTGGAGCTGGAGTGGAACAAGGGCTGGGCTAGCGTATGCCCAAATGCGGGTGCCATGCATGGCAGCGAGACCCTGAGCAAATATCAGGGTGTGCCCAGCTCTGCCTAGCACCCTCCTGCACAAGGAGAGGATTTGAAGGGGTCAAGCCTCTGATGCAAAGCCCAGCTGACCCTCAGCTTGGGGCATGCACATGGCAGGGCTGGGCAGCCTGGGTGTCACCGTGGGAGAGTGGAGGTGACCAGGAGGGGACGAGGGATGGCATGGGGGAAAGCTCAGCTCTGGTCTTTGCAGGAAGACACAAGTAGCCCAATTCTGGAACCAGTGCCATCTCAAAGAATGCAAGGGAAACATTTTCACTTTGAAAAACCCAGGGGGTCAGCGGCTGCCCCAGAAGGGATACAGGGAGATGCCGCTGGGCAGATGCTCCCGCACTGGGAGGTGCTTTGCTGCCCACACTGTGCTGCTCCGGGGGTGAGGGCATGCCTGGGACAGCCGGGCAGCCCAGTCTGCTGGGCGCTGTGGGGGGCTGTGGGCTGTGGGGTGACAGGTGTGGGTCAGCAGGCCCAGTGGGTGACTCACGATGCTCACCCCAAGGCACACAGGCAGGGCCCTACAGCCCGGCAGCCTGTTCTTACAGGCTCCACACCGGGCAGGTGCTGGTCAGGGCGGTGGAAGAGAAGGGGGCGCCCCAGAAACCCACCCAAGTGGCTTCAGGGGGCATGGGTCTGGGACCCCCTCGAGCAGGGGTGCAGCCATGGGTGCTGGTGGACGGGTCCTCCCTGAGCTGGCATCTGGGGAAGCCCCACGGAGACCTGAAGACACACTGCCAGTGGGGATGCATGAGAAGGGGACACAGGGCAGGTGTCTGTCCCTCTGGGCCCCCTGAGACCCACGGCTGGAGCAGAGAACATCTTACCCAGGATGGTTTTCGCCCTTGCTCTCTCTTCCACCTCCTGACTGCTCTCAGCTGTGCTGACAGGCACTGGGGCACTGGGGAAGCTGGGCTTTGCTCACCCCCATCCCCACGGTGCCACAGTCCCTGTGAGCACAGCCCAACCACAAACCGGCTCGGCTGAAATCCTGCCCTCAACCTGCCCAGGGCTCCTGAGACACCAGGTTTGGCCACCCCATATCCCTGCACCCTCCAGGCGAGCCCAGGAGCCCCAGGCGGTCCCTACCTCTCCTACTCAGAGAGGAATCGCTGTTGCACAAGCAGCTGGGTGAGAAACACAAAAAGGAGGAAGAAAGAGATTTTACCAGGCTGGTGGAAGCAAGGGAAGCCTGGTCCTTGCAGCCTGGCACTAACCAAGGGACCAGCAGCACCTAAATGACACATCTTCCCCATCAGCACTGACCATAGCCTGCTCCCCTCCATCATGGAAAGGTCTGTGTGTCTGTCCACCCCCGTCCCTCTGCCTCTTCTTAGACACAGGGGCACAGGGGGTATAGGACAAGGGTGACTGTATCTTCAGTGAGCCCTCTGGGGACATTCCACCACAATGATGCTCTTTCTCAGGCTACAATGTCATCAGCATGATGTCACTACTCGCGTATCGCACCCAAACCTTTCTCTGTAGATGCAGCTATCTGGCAGAATCCCAATGGGAGCCATTACCACCCACGAATGGCTGAGCCCTGCTGTGTGCCTGGGCTGGGGACCATCCCCACCAGGACCCTGCCATGTTGCACCCCACCATGCCACTCTCACAAATCAGTTTGTCACCAGCATGAGAAAAAACGCCTCAAACAGGCAGCCCCCTCCACTGCACAGCCAACGCACCCAGGGGCGGGATGGGTGGGGTGGTAAAGACTTTCCTTTCCTGCCCAGGGGAACATGCCCCTTGGCTAAGCACCCACAGGTGTCCCAGGTGAGCATGCAGAGATGCACAAGCGAAGGTGTACCACCAACGTCCCTATGCATCGGTGACAGGGACATTAAGGAACAGCTCTATCTGGCGCTTCCAGGAGCCCTGGCACAACACATGGCTGCATCCCTGAACCCCTCCTCACCAAAAGCAAAACCTACAGAGACCAGTGCTACCCAGATCTGGGAGAGGGGACAGGTACTGGGAGCAGGCATGTGGAAGATGCTTGTCTCAAGCTGTCTTGAAAGATTGGGCAGTGCCCGGACCTCTCTCCCCCGCACGGGAAGAGCTCCCTGGAAATGAGGGATGATCTCAGCCGGGGGCTGGAGATCCCAAGCTCTGGGGGAAGCAGCTCATGAATCAGTCCGCTGCTCCAGTGCCCTGTCCCAGGAAGCCCGGCATGTCCTTTTGGTGGTGCTGGTGGCCTCATCCACACATCACCTCCTCCCAGCTTCCTGGCTCTGGGCTCCGGAGTGAAGCAGAGTGCGTGCTGGTGATCCCCCTGCAGTCGCTCCGCTGCCCGGCACATTCGGCCACGCTGCGTGCAGCTGGTTTATTATTCTTAAATTAAAGGTTCCTTTTCTTCTTCTTTTTCAAAAGAAGAAAAAACAAGTTTGACCCTTTGCCCTCCTCTGCCAAATCCTGCTAATCTCCCCAGGCCGGCGCTGCCAGCACACGCACGGCATAGTCACGGCACCAGCAGGACCCAGGCTCGGCAGCAAGATGTGGCACTGAGCAGCCGGGGTGAGGGGCAGCGGTACCCCAGCACCCTGCCCTTGCTGGTCCCATCTGCCTGCTCCCGAATCAAAGACAAAGCGAGCTCCCGCTTCACCCCTGCCCTCTCCAGCTGTGGGCAGGATGGCACCAATGTCCCCAGAGCTGGTGCGCGGGGCACGAGTTTGAGGGTGAGGGCTCACCGGGTGGGTGTTGATCCGGATGGGGCAGAGAAAGTGCAAAGAGCTGAAGGGACAGCTGCGAGTGCAGAGCAGCGGTCTGAGAATTAGCCAGGGAAAAATCAGTGGGATGGCCTGTGTCCTGGGATGGCGCAGCTACCCCAAAGTGGGTGGTGGGGAGCAGGGGTACCCTCAGCACACACCCTGTCCTGACCAGGGCTCACCCTACCTTGCTCTCCCCTCCTCTAGCAAAAAGCCAAGGCAAGCCCCTCTCACACCCGCGTTAACCCCTTCCCCAGCAATAAACACAGTGCTTGGGCTCCAAGGCCAAATTCTCAGCTGGTGTAAAACCGACCATAATGGCACCATTTATACCCACCAAGACACCCACCCCCATGCTTTTGCCCCACACCCCTGGAGCCAGGGCTAGTGAAGGGGATGGAGCTGTGGCATAAATCACCAGCGGGCAGGCAGGGGACCGGGAGGGGAAAGGCTTATGGAGAGCTTTATTTTAGGGGTCAAAAGAGTGTGACAATGTGGAGACGAATAGCCTCAGATAATGAATGATAGCCCGGACGGCACGCCGGGGAGCTGGAATCTAAGCACTTAAAACCGGATAAAGACAGGCTGGGTGAAATTCTTAATAGATTTAAATAGTTCATGTTTCGACAGATACCTGGGCTTTCCAAGGCTGGGTCCCAGCTCTGCGCCTGTAATGAATCCCCCACCCCCTCCGGTATCCTGCAAGGCACCGTCTCTGCCTTTGATGAAGGCACCATTACAAACAGGGGTTTTGTCCCTGCCGCGTCCAGGCCACCACTCAGAAGGGGACACCGTAGGGACCCTCGGGCTTTTAATTAAAGTTGACTTATTGGAGGGGTCTGGAGGTCCCTGCCTCCCCTTCCCTGCCCCACAGGCATGCAACCTTCCTGGGCTGTGGGCTTGGGGTGCGGGGAGGCAGGCTGCAGTTCTCTCCACAGGACTTGGGTGCCCCGTACCCCCAGGGACCCCCCAGCCTGCTGTCCCCAACGTGCTCAGGTGCCCAAACCCCAACAGTGTGGGGGTGCCCCCGGGCTAGATCCACCTGGCCAGCAAGCAGCGGTCCCCACCCAAGGGGTACCCTGAGTGTAGGGGACTCTGTCTCCAAGCTGGGGTGGGGGAACCACCCCCGGAGAGCGAGGGACTCTGCGCACCCCTCCTGGCACCCACCCCGGGATGTCCTACTCACCACCAGAGCCCGATGATGTTGGCAGGGCAGAGGAGGATGAAGAAGAGCCCCAGCTGGGTCCGGGAGGAAGGCAGCATCCTGCCAGGGCTGGGGAGGGAGGGGGGGGGAGCGCCGAGCCCCCTCCGCGCCCCCGCGGGGAGCCGGGCAGCCGGGCTCGCCGCCGCCCCGAGGGTCTGGCCGGGGCCCCGGCGGGTGGGTGCCCGCTGCCTGCCTCCGCCGGGCCGGGGCGGGCGGGCACCGCGGCCGGCGGGGCTGGGCTGGGGCTGGGCTGGGCTGGGCAGGCACCTCCGGGCGGCTGGAGCGCGCCGCGGAGGCTGCTCCGGAGAAGGAGGAGGAGGGACGGGGCTGCGAAAGCATCTGCCTCCGACAGGGAAACCGGAGCCCGGGGGGACGGACAGGGCGGGCCGGGCGGGGGGACTCCTGGGTGCCAAGCTCGGCTCCCGGCGCGCAGCCACGGACACGGCGTGGGCACGGTCACGGCCACGGGCACCCTCCGGCAGCGGGACTGTGACCGCAGCCTGCCCGGCCCCGCGTCCCACTGCTGCACTTGGACGCGCACGTCTTTGGCGGGGTCTGGCTGGCACAGCCCTGTCCCCCGCTGTCCCCCGCTGTCCCGGGCACCTGGCACGGCCCAGCTCAGCCCTGCAGCCCGTGCAGGAGCCTGCCTGACACAGGGTCCTGGTGCTGCCCTGCCAAACCTGACCCGGCCTCGAGGTGCCCCCCAGAACCTGCCCGTTGCTCTCCCGCCTCACCCTGACACCCCTGGAGTGGTCTTGCCCAAAGCTGGTGCCCGTTCACTGCCACCCAGCACAGCCCTGCCTGGCCCCTGTCCCTGTACTGGGTACGCCTGGCACAAGCCTGGCTCAGTGGTGCTGCCTGCCCTCGGACCAGCCTGTCCTGCCTAGGGATGCTGGAGGAGTGACCCCCCCAAACATCTTCCAACACTTGGCTCCAACTCCTCTGGGGAGACATCCCAGGGGCAGGGGGAGATGCGGGTGGGTGACAGGAGCAAGCCCCAGGAGCAAAGAGACCAGGAGAAGAGTGCAAGCAGGGTCGGCTTGTTTACAGTGATCTCACCTCAGGTGCAGCCGCGACCCAGGAGGGAGACAGCCCCCAGCACCGGATCACAGCAGGCAGCAGGAGCTGCCTGGGGCAGGAGGAAGCTGAGGGGCCTGGGAGGCAGGGGAGGGGGGTGCACAGCAGGGGCGGGTGGCTGGGTACAGGAGGAGCTGGTGCCCTTAGGCTGCCACCCCAATTTTCTCCTCCCTGTGCAGCCTCAGGAATGGTTTCCCAGGGCTCAGTCCAGGGCCCTGGGTTTCTGCCTCCTCTTGCACCATCCGTGACTCACAGCAGAGCTCGGGGATGCAGCTCGCAGCCCAGCAGCATCAGGGCCACAGATCCTGGGGCTGGGACAGCCATGCTGGGGGGCCCTAATCCACCTCTGCACCCACCTCCACTGAGCACCCAGCCAGCCCACTGGGTTACCCTGAGGGAAACAGGGTGTCTGTCACCAGTGATGGGCAAAGCAGAGCTCATCGCTCCCTCCAGTAGCAATTTGGGCTTTGTCTCCCTTCCTGAGAGGCTACCACCCCCCATCCCCTGCCCACCTCTAGCCTCTGGCTTGCCCATCAGTGCTCCCCTTGCTCCCATCACTGGTAACTTCTCCCCTTCACCCAGGCATGTTCGCTCCCCAGCAGCAGCGTTTGGTGGCGAATGACTCAGGTTTTATCTGTGGCTTGGCACAGTTCTTCTCTCCCTCCTGGGTGTAGGAGGTAAAAGACTCCCACCACCTCCACAGGTTTCCCACCTGCTCCTTCCCTGCCCTCCCACACAGGGACTGGGTGCCCAGTCTGCACCCTTTGCATGTTTGGGTGACAGGATTGAGCTGTCCTGACCCCAACACAGGGACATGGGGACCTTCCCTGAGCTGGGTGCTGCATCTGGGCTGCTGTGTCATGTCTGGTCCCTGGTGTATTTTGCTTTCACCCAACAGCTTTCATCCTACCTGCCCCATGGGAACCCTATTGCCTCAGAACTAGAGGAGAAGCCAGCAAAAGGCAGCTGTTGGGCAGGGGACATCCCTGCCGAGGCCAGGGACAGGCTGATACCGTGCCCGGGGCCCCAGCAGATAGAGCTCTACAGAGGCCGGCTGTAACGCACAGCTCATCTGCCGGCGTGTTGAAAGTGCCTGTTGTCCCCCCGCCCCAAGCGCCCGGCCTCCTTGCAAAGGCGGCGCGGGGCAGGTGAGAAGCTTTTATCTGATTTCCTAAGGGCAGAAAAATCCCTTTGATTTTGCCCCGGAGAGGGGAGCGGGAGGAGGGGGGAGCCCTGTCCCGGTGAGCAGGTGCGGCTGGTGCACAGTGACTTGCTTATCACGTCCCAGCTCAGGGCAGGCTGGAGGGGGCCAGGGGGGTTGTGATGCCCCCGCATCTACGTGGGAACATCACCTGGGACCTGCAGCAAAACCCCTTGAGAGGGGCTGGTGGGGCAGGATGGGCAAAGGTGGGCTCCTTGCTTGTGCTGGTAACAGGGTGGCTGGGACCAGGGGGACGCCCAGGATTTGCCCCTGCCTCCCAGCTTTTCTCCCAGTTGCATAAACATCCTCCTTTAGCAATGGGGAAACTGAGGCATGGAGATGCAGAGACCTGCTTAAGCAGCCAGGGAGTGATTGACTGCTACCCCAGCCCCAGGAGTTTGCTCACCCCCCTCCTTCTGCAACAAGACCCAAAGGGCCACATCCTTCAGCGGACAAGGCCACAGGGGTGACACTGAGCCAGGGCTACAGGCAACAATGATGCCACCGCCACCTCAAAGCAGCCTTCTACGCCACAGCTGATCCTTTGTCTCTGCCTTCCCTCGCCTCTCACAGCTCGCCCCCCCCCGGCTTTTGTGTTATTACAAATTATAAAACAATTTTTTCCTGCCGTCCCGCATTCTTCTGCCTCCTGCAAGAATTTTAATGTATTTATTTTTGCTATCAGGGGAAAGCGCCGTGTTCCTCAGCCACCCCCGGGCAGCCCCGGCCCCTCTTGGCCACTGATGGAAATTAATGATGGGGGATGCAGGGGGAGAGCAGGCACCCCTGCACCCCTGCAGCAGAGAGGCAGAGGGACGGGTGTCCCCCCCCAACCAGCCGCAGTTTCCCCAGTGGCAACGTCTGAGTGCAGAGGATGGAGAACCGGGCTGCGGCGGGGAAGAGTGATGGGGCAGTGGGGGCTGGTCCTCAGGAGACGCTGCTGGTTATGGGCTGGGGAGGGGACGGCTCTTGGGTGGCTGGGCAGGGCCAAGGGGTGCTTTGGAGTCCAGCTGCAGGGTGCTGTGATGACGATTCATATTCCCATGTAGCAGCATGGCCTTGGGCTTCCCCTGGGGTAGAGGAGGCCTCCCCCAGACACCAACCCACCTTGCCCCATGCAACAGCATCCCCAGTGGTCCCCATCCTGCTCCTGCAACAAAGCGGGACCCCCCCAAATGCCCCATCCTGCTTGGGGACACAGCCCCCCTCACTGACCCCCTCTGCCCCTAAGCTGGTGCCCCGGCGCTAAGCTGAGCTCTGGCTCCCGCTCCCCACCGCATGGCCCCAAGGGCAGGGATGGGGGTGCCTCGCTCCCCCAGCCCTCCTGCCCCGCAGCCGCAAGGCTGGGGGGGCTCTGGCCGCTGGGAGGGAGCGGACGGGGGGAGGAAGGAAAGGGCCTTTCCCGCTGCGGGGAAAGCGTGGCGATTTCCAACCCAAACACCCCGGCGCTCAGCAGCCGCATACTTTCCCAGCGTCCCTCCCCTCCTTTATTCCCGAGGACATTGGCGATCAAACCCAGGTTGGCCCCATCTCCTGCTCCTGCAGTGAGGTCATCGAGCTGTGTTTGTGACATCCCGGCGTCTCCATGGCAGTGCGCTGTGATGTCATAAGCCCAGGGTTGAGACCTCACGGCAGGAGGAGAATGATCTTATTAAAACAACACGGTCCCCATCTGCGGCCGCTTGCAGCCAGGGGACTCCAGTGCAGGGTAACAGCTGGCAAAGGGGCTGGTGGCAGCCAGGAGGACACTGGGGATGGAGCCCTCCCTGGGGTCGTGTCACTGGTGGGACCTGGTGGTGACACAGGGCATGATCCAATGCCCAAAGCAGAGGGCAGCCCCCAGGGCTGAGCTCCCAGACTGATGCAAACACACAAGCCCTGTGGTGCTAGGGTGCTGGTGAATTTGGGGACAGCCACGCCAGGGCTCACTGCCTGGGGGTCCCCCAGGCTCAGCCACAGCGCTGTCCACCTCCAGGGCTGAGCGTGTGGGGCCTTATCGGGGTGCAGAGCCCTTTCATGTCGAGCCGGCGGGCAGCAAGTGGAGCTGACGAGGACCTGTCCCCAGATCAGAGCCGCCTGGCGCTGATAGCAACCGCGGAGCCCGTTCTTAAATTAGACAAGTCCTCTGCCTCCCCCCGGCTGGACACTCCCGGCCCCTGCCCCATGGCTGGACACAGCCCGGGACATCCCAGCCTGTAGTGCTCCATGTGGGCAGCGTGCTCCACACACACAAATGCTCACACCCATGGGCACGTCCTGTGCCCCCGAGGAGGAGGGCTGTTCAGTGACTGGGAATCACTCAGGCACTGACAGATGGGGGAGGGAGGGAGGGATGTGTGAATAGGAGGATGGACAGATGGATGGGCGAGTGGCTAGCTGGACGGATGGGCAGGTAGGTGTGGGGATGGGTGGGAAGAGTGATGCTTGTGTTTGTTGATGGATGGATGGGTGGATGGATGGATGGATGGATGAGTGCACAGGCAGCTCAGTAGATGGATGGAGAGATGGCTGTGAGATAGAAAGCTGCATGCAGGTATGGATGGATGGATAGATGGATGGATGAAAGGACAGATGGACAGACAGACGGACAGGAGAAAGGATGGCCCTAGCACTCCCTAGCGAGCCCCTGCAGCTCTGGACATTGCTGCTCTTTCTCAACAACTTCAGTTTCACATAGCAGCAGAAAAGGCCCAGCTCTGTCCTGGGACAGAAGGGAGCATCCACATCCCAAGGGGAGAAAATTTGCCTTTCTCTTTCTTTCTCTTTCTTCCTCAACTTGAGTGCCTGACCTTGTGCCACTGCAGCAGTGCACCCTCACTGCTAGCACAGGATCTGCTCTCCACTGCGCAGTGGGGAAACTGAGGCCAGGGAGGACCGGCTTCCAGTGCAGCAAAGCTGAAACCACCCCTCTCCAGGCAGGCATGGCACTGTGGTCAGTCCTGCTCCCTCCAGATCCCCACACGTCCATCTGTCCGGCCACGGCAAGGACACACATTGCCTGGGCTGGGAGCGATGCCGCTGGGAGGGGGTGTCCTTGGGCCCCCATGGGCTGTAAACATGATGTCATGTGGCAGTGTACACAGCCCGCTCTGTGCGCGGGTCCCCGAATGGGCTTTACCAGTCCTGCGTGGGAGGCATCAACCGTGGCCCACAGCCAAGGGAACTGGAGTCCGGAGATAAAATCAGGTTTGCTTTGGGCTGGAGCAAACAGACTTTTCCAGGAGGAGTAAGGGACAGGGAGAGCAGCTGGAGGAGGGAGGACACCTCCCTGCCTCAGAGGGCTTGGTGGGGAGCAGAGGCAATGGGGGACACCCAAGCAAAGCCCAGTGCTGATCTCGCCAGTCCCAGGTCGTCTCCCTTTGCGCCCACTTGACTTAGAATAACTCTGTAGGCACTTGAAGTCACTAATCAGCTAGGACCACTTGAGAGCAGCCCAGGGCTGCCTCCCGTCTCTGGAGATAAAAGGCCGCCAGCCCCGGGGCTCGCTCCAGCGTCCCACTCCCACATCCTCAGGGAAAGGTCCTGGCCCACTGGGGTCCTGCAGGGCACAAAGTGGGGGGAGCCTGAAGCAGACCTTGCTGCCAAGTGTTGAGCCTTGTGTGATGTGGGGACACACACCATCGTGCTGGTTGATTTACCTCATTCCAAAAGCTTTGTGCTGTCCCCAGGCTCCTGCCCAGGTTCAAGGGGTCAGACAGAGGGAAATGAGGGGATAGGGACCTTTGGGAGAGGGACAAGAGGGTCCCACTTGAACCCTCTACGTGGGAGAAGAGTAGCTGTCTCCAGGCCTGGGATCTGTCCCCATCCCTCTGGATCTCCCCATGGCTATTTATGGTCCCCGGGACCTCGGGTTCAGCCTTCCCTTCTCACAGCCTGGGTTTTCCTGGGGGTGAGTCAGGGGATGTCCTCCCCTGGGACACTCTGCTTTCCCCCCCCCGGCTGTGAGAGAGCAAATGGGGGTTAGTGGAAGCAGCCCTGGGAAAAGTTTCCAGCCCTGGATGACGCTGCACAAGTCACGTAAAGAAGCTGTCACTCTGTCCCAGCAGCCAGGGCCCTTCATGTTGCGGGCAGCACACAATGAGCAGTGTGGCAGAGGAGCACAGGGGTCCCATGGTGTCTGCCTGTGCACCCACAGGTCCTGCCGGTGAGGTGAGATCAGACCTGATGATGCAGCTGTGGGACAAGTGGAGTCACAGCATCCCTGCAGCACAGGGACAGACAGGATGGGACCTACCACCCCAGCTCCCCATCCCCATGGATAAATGCAGCATTTTCTCTCCTGCCTCTGTCCTGCTTGTCACCAAGCTGGGGCCAGGGCTGGCCCCGCACTGGGGGACTTCCCAGGAGCTGGCGATGCCCCCAGCTCCCCGCGGCATCCTCCAGCTGCGGATGTGTCATGGCCCAGCCGCTTCCCTTCGGAAGTCCCCGCCGACCGGCTCGGGGGGGGGTCTGACTCACCCGACACCACCCCCCCCACCCTCCCCTTCCTGCACGGCCTCCCCCACAGCCCTGGCAGCCGGCCCCGGCGGCGCCCCCGGCCGGCCCCCGCCGCTGCTGCCCGCGGTCCGAGGGCGGTGAGCACAGCCTAGCGACGGGAGCTGGAAGGAGCCGGGCTGCCAGTGCCCCCCCACCGGGGGCGGACTGCGGAGGCAGCGGGGACCGGCCCGGAGAGCCGCTGCGGTCAGCACTGCGATGGTAAAGCCTGCCCTTCCACAAGGCCAAGTGCGAGGTCCTGCACCCGATCCCCAGTACAGGCTGGGGGATGGATGGATGGATGGATGGATGGATGGATGGATAACAGCCCTGTGGAGAAGGATTTGGGGATACTCGTGGATGAAAAATAGTGTATGAGCTGGTAACGTGTCCAGAAAGCCAGTTGTATCTGGGACTGCAAAACAAGAAGCGTGGCCAGCAGGGCAAGGGAGGTGATGCTCCACTCTCATGAAACCCCACCTACAGTATTGTTTCCAGCTCTGGGGTCCTCAGTACAAGAGAGGCATGGACCTTGTTGGAGCAGGTCCAGAGGAGGACCACACAAATGATCAGAGGGCTGGAACACCTCTCCCATGAAGAAAGGCTGAGAAAGTTGGGGTTGTTCAACCTGGAGAAGAGAAGGTTCAGGGAGACCTTATTGCAGCCTTCCGATATATAAAGGGGTTTATAAGAAAGAAGGAGAGATACTTTTCACGATTGCCTGTAGATTTTACTGTTTTTGCAAGAGGCAATGGGTTTAAACCTCTTGGTGGTGGGGTCCCACTCCCCAGCCAGGGGAAGTGCAGCCACAGCAGGCTGGGAGCGGCAGAGGCGTCCCCTGCCACGGGGAGCGAGGGCCGCAGGGTGGCCGGGTGCCGGGCTGGGAAGCCCCGAGCAGGGCTGGGGCCCGGGCTCCCCGCTGCCCCCGGCTCTGGGCCCGGCTGGGGCAGGGCGAGCTGCAGAGCTGGCTCTGAACAGCCATGAGGTGGCGGCAGGCGCTCACGGTTGGCTGTCCCAGCCTGGGGTGTCTGCAGGCACACGGGCGCCCGGATCCTGCACCGACAGCCCCGTCCCCGCTGACAGGGAGCTGGGACATCCCCCGTCCCCCCGTGAGGCAGGACCGAGAGGGACAACAGCCACTTACGGAGCTGTGACCTGGGGACAAAACCTCCCTGTCCAGGACTTTGAACCCCCCCACCCGATAAGGGTGGTTAATGATCAACACTGGGATGTCCGAGCCAGAGGAGTGGTGCCAGCTGCCCCAGGAGTGACACCTGGGCAGAGCAGCACCCCGCTTCGTGGCCCTGGGACCTGCTGGCAGTGCCAGGCTAGCCAGAGGGCACATGCCCTGCACCCATGGCCCTGCTTGTGAGCTGGGCAGCCTGGCCTGCACCAAGGAGCTGGTGACATGCTCTCCCTGTCGCAATAACAAATCAAACCTACCCCCAGCTGGGTTGCCAGCAGCTGCACTGGGCACACCAAGGTCTCCCCATCTGGGCTCCTGGCTGGCAGCATCCAGAGGAAGTGCTGAGAGAGGCCCTGGGACAGCTTAGACCCAGCTCCCTGGGGCACCATCCTGCACTACACGGAGACAAGGCAGGGACAGGGTATGACAGGCAGGGGATGGAGGCAGGGCAGGAGGGCTTGGGCCAGGAAGGGCAGCAGCCCTGAAGAGCAGGCCCAGCAGCAAGTCCGGTGGCACTGCGGGGTGTGCAGGCTCTGGGGTGTGGTACCCAGTGCCAGTGTGAGGTGCCAGCACACGATGTGTGGTGCCTGGTGAGCCATGCCTAGCACCTGCTGGCCATGTGCAATGCCTGGCGTGCAGCACCAGGTGCTGATACCAGTGCCGGTGCCACACACCACATTGTGCCCAGGGTGCTGCTCCTGCCACTCTGTGCCAGTGCAGGCTGTGAGCTGCCTGGTGTACTGTGCCATTGAGCAGTGCACGGCACGTGGCACCCTGTACCTGGTACGTGGCACTGGGTACTGCCAATGCCAGTTCCTGGTACCTAGTACCCGGTGCATGGTGTGTGATGCTGGTGAGCAGTGCCCGGTGTACTTGATGTATAGGACGTGGTACCCGGTGTGCCAGAACCAGTACCCGGTATGCTGTATCCGGTATGGCCTGGTAGCCGGTGTGCAGTAGCTGGCACAAAGTGCCCGGTATGGACTGCCCGGTGCCCGGTCCCCGCTGTGCAGCACCCGGTCGCCCGTACCCACTGCGCAGCAGCTGGTACCAAGGCCGGTACCCAGTGCGCAGCACCCGGTGCGCGTTACCCGGTGCGCGATGCTCAGTTCCCGGTGCGCGGTGCCCGGTGCCGGTACCCGGTTGCCGCCCCCGCACCGCCCCCCGCACCGCCCCCGGTGCCGCCCCCCGTCGCCCCCGGTGCCTCCCCGCCCCGCCCCGTCCCGTGCGCTGCCGACGGAGCATGGCGGGCCCGAGTGGCGGGGCCCGGCGGCTGCTGCTGCCGCTGCTCCTGCGCCCCCGCCCGCCGCCGCCGCCACGCAGCAGCCCGGGGCCGCCGCGCAGAACCGGGGGCTCGGCGGCGGCGGCGGCGGGGCCGGCGCGGCTGAAGGGACCGGAGGAGCTACCGGGGCCGGGGCTGCTCCGGACTTTCGTCTGGCTCTTTCTGCGCGGCTACCTGCTGCACACGCACCGGCTCCAGGTGCGCCGGGGCAGCCCGGCTCGGGGGCTGCGGGGGGCTGGGGCTGCGGGGTGCACGGGGGCATGGGGAACCTGCATGGGTGCGTGGGGCGGCTGGGAGGTGTGCGTGGGGTGGAGGGGCTCCCGGGTGGGTTGCAGGGAGGGTGCTGGGCGGGGGGGGGGGCTTTGCAAAGCGAGGAGTGGGTGCGTGCTGGGGGCTGGGTGAGATGGGCTCCGGGGAGGGGGAGCAGCCTACAAGTGACGGCAGGGAGTTGAGCGGGGGCGGCGGGGTGGGGGAGAGGAGGGGCTGGGTGCCGGGGAGCACCCCTGCACCGTGCGGTGATGCTGGGGTGAGCAACACAAAGAGGGGCCAGCACAGAACTGAATGGCCCCAGGAGGGTCCTGCCAGCCCAGGGCTGCTCCAGCATCCCCAGCCAGGCAGCCGAGGGCAAAGGTTCGGGGCTGGCTCACAGGGTCCTGGCATCCCCCGGCAGCCTGAACTGCCCTGGCTGCAACAAGCCAGAGGGGTCATGGTTTGGAGGACAGGTAGCCAGGCAGGTGTTTGGGCAGATGATACGCAGAGGGGCAGAGGAGGGATAGGCAGAGGTGTTTGTTTTCTTCTGTCAACACTTCCTCATACGTCTTGGATGAAGCAAGCGATGGGCTTGGCTGGCCGTGAGCCAGGCAGCATCTTCCAGCACCCTAGAGCTCTGACCGGCCGGAGGAGCATGCAGGATCAGGGCTTCCCAGTGCCGCAGGGCACCGGGCACTGCTGTTTGGAGAAGGGGCTGTCGCAGGGCAGTGGGGTCTCAGGGAGAGGGCATGGGAGCTCCCTGCCAATCACTCCTGCCCTTGGGGCTCCAAGAGTGGCCCTGCTACGTGGACAGATGCCCGCATGCTCCGGAGGTGCCATTCCCCGGATCCCAGCAGCTCTGGCTTCTCTCAGCTCTGCTCTCCGAGGCCTGTGCTGTGTTGGGTCCTGGCTGCCAGCAGATGCTGGTGGGCAGGCTTCAACCTGGGCTTGGCCCCATGGCCCCACACAGCGTGTTCGCCTGGCAAGCTGCCTGCAGCACTGGGGCGGCCGTCCCTCCCCCTCCTCCTGCCACCACGCACAAGGAACGTCTCCCCGTGGTGACGAATCCAGCTGAATCCGGGCGCAGGCTGCGATGCAGTCAGTCACCAAGGGAGATTGTACCACGTGTATCCCCGCAGCCGCGGGGAACGGGGACCAGGGCTTCTGTGCTAGGTCCCCTGCAGCCCCCCAGGTTTGGCTCCACTCTGCAGGAGCTCTGGCAGTGCCTGGATGGGATGGAAAGCACCCCTTGGACATGGCCCTGTGCAGATCCACTTGCAAAGGGGTGCCCGGCTGCCCCCGAGGGATGCACTTGGGGGTCATGGTGCTCCCCAGTGGGGAGGCAGGCATGGCACCCTTGGGTGCAGTCAAAGGGAGGGGAGCTGTGGCTGGCAGAGCCCAGAGCAGGGCTGATGCTGGTGGATGTCCCCCAGCTGGCTTGTGAGCCCGTTGCCCTAGGGCCATGCCCCAGGGGTGGCAGCCTGCCCTGGGAGCATCCCAGTCCTGCCCCAGGCTGGCGCTGCCCTTCCACTGCTGATCATTAACCATCCTTATCGGGTGGTGGGTTCAAGGACCCATGCAAGGACTGTTGTCCCCACATTGAGCAGAGCTGCGGCCATGCTGAAAGCAGCAGGGCTTGGGCCTACCGACAGCTGCTGCAATGGCCCAGCATCTCAGCAGAGCACTGTGCTTGGCAATGGTCCCTGTCATCCCCTCTTGATCTTGCTTCCCCAAAAGACCCACCAAGCCCTCCATGCATCTCCAGGGTGGGTGAGGGATGTGCCAGCCTGTGCCGGGGATCGGCGTCTTGTGTGCTTAGTGCTGGCAGAGGACACGTGCCTGGAGATGCCAGCCCAAGCCATCTGCAGATTGTTTCAAGGATGGTGCCAGCTTGAGGGGGTCAGAGATGGGTGCTCGGGCACAGCTGGTGCTGAGGGCTCCCTGAGATGGGTGCAGAGCATGCTGGACACGTGCAGGGCAGCACCAGGTAGGGACTGATCCAGCCTCAGTGCTGGCCCTGTCCCATTCACCCTGCCGTGTTCTGGTACATCACAGCTGATGTCCCGGCGCATTTATGGCCCCATCTGGAAGTCGACCTTTGGGCATTATGAGAACATCAACATCGGAAGCCCGGTGGTGCTGGAGCAGCTGCTACGGCAGGAGGGCAAGTACCCCATGCGGAGTGACATGGCGCTGTGGAAGGAGCACCGGGACACCCGGCACCTGCCCTATGGACCCTTCACCGAGTGAGTCCTGCCCTGGCTGTGCTCTGCGGGGTGGCAGGCAGCTCCCATCCCTTCCTTAGGTGTAGAGTCCAGGGGGCAGCTCACATTGCTTCCTCTCCTGCAAGCAGTGTGTCCCCCCAAGCAGAAAGGCATGGCCATGGGGGGTGGAAAGACCCCCGGGGTGGTTCCAGCACGATGTGGGGTGGATGCTCCAGGGGATTGGGAAGTTGCTGCCAGCCACTGCCCCCTGCCCAGCCGTGCCCCCGGTGCTGAGCCCCGTCCCCACACAGGGAAGGGGAGCGCTGGTACCGCCTGCGCCAGGTCCTCAACAAGCGGCTGCTGAAGCCCTCGGAGGCGGTGCTGTATGCGGACGCCATCGGGGAGGTGGTGTCAGACCTGATGGTGCGGCTGCGGGACGAGCGGAGCCGCAGCCCCTCGGGGGTGCTGGTGGGGGACGTGGCCAACCTGCTCTACCGCTTCGCCCTGGAAGGTAGGGGGGTCATCCCCCTCGCCCCTGCCCTGCCCTGCTCTCCACATCCCCGCAGGGGTCTGGATGCAGCCTGTCCCCCACAGGGATCTCCTATATCCTCTTTGAGACCCGCATCGGGTGCCTGAAGCAGCAAGTCCCCGCTGAGACCCAGCGCTTCATCGACTCCATCAACCTCATGTTCAAGAACTCCATCTTCGCCACCGTCCTGCCCCGATGGAGCCGCAAGGTACTGCCTTTCTGGGACCGCTACCTGGACAGCTGGGACACCATCTTCGCCTTTGGTGAGTGGTGATGATGGGGGCCCGGCATGGTGGGATCGGACCTCCTAAGGACCCTCAAAAGTGGGGCAGTCCCCAGCCACATGTCCTTTTGGCTGGCCTCGCTCTGTCAGCGCTGGGTCCCACTCTCTGCCCCCACAGGCAAGACCCTGATTGACCGGAAGATGGAGGAGCTGGAGGGGCAGGTGGAGCGGGGCAAGGAGGTGTCCGGCTACCTGAGCTACCTGCTGGCCAGCGGCAGGCTCACCCTGGATGAGGTCTATGGCAGCGTGGCCGAGCTGCTGCTCGCCGGCGTGGACACGGTGAGAGCTGGGCAGCTGCTGCCAGGGAGGGGGAGTGCTCCCCAGCCCCTGTGAGCTCTGGGCTGGTGGTTGGGGGGCTGATGCCCCACAGGGGCAAACCCTCAGGGATCGGTCAGTACAGACCCTATCCTCCATGCTGCTCCCTACCTCAGTTTCCCCTGTGCTCACTGTCCCTCACCCCTGGTTTCCCTGCGTGCTGGAGCAGGGGCTGTCTGGTGCCGTACTGGTGCCATGCTTGACACAAGGCTGCTCGGGTACCAACCCCATCTCACTCCCTTCCATGCTCTCCTCCCCCCAGACCTCCAACACACTGTCCTGGGCCCTGTACCACCTCTCCCGGGACCCAGGTGTCCAGGAGACCCTGTACCAGGAGCTGAAAGCTGTTGTGCCGGCCAACCGGTTTCCTGGTGCTGAGGATATCCCCAAGATGCCGATGCTTCGGGCTGTTATCAAGGAGACACTGAGGTACAGCCCAGCCTTGCCCCTGTCCCAGGGTCCCTGTCAACATCCCCTTCCCCAGGGCTGGGGGCAGCCCCTTTTCCCCGCATTGGGGGACACACCAACCGGGATGGCTGGTGATGGGGGACATGGGGGCACGGGCCAGGC
Organism: Grus americana; assembly: GCF_028858705.1. Lineage (NCBI taxonomy): Eukaryota > Metazoa > Chordata > Aves > Gruiformes > Gruidae > Grus > Grus americana. The sequence goes on along the minus strand of NC_072857.1, from coordinate 17,881,678 downwards.
AGGGTGCAGGGTAGGATTTCAGTCCCACAGGGCTGGATTTCAGTCCCACAGGGCTGCATCCATCCAGCTCCTCCCTGGGGAGGGGGATGAAGCTGCTGAGCAGCAGGAGATGCTCCCCCTTGTCCTGCCTGCAGCTCTCTCCCTCTGGGATCCCCAGATAGGTCCTGCTGCCCCACTAACTCTCCCCATATTCCAGGGTCTACCCCGTGGTGCCTACCAACGCCAGGGTCTTCTATGAGAAGGACATTGTCATTGGAGACTACCTCTTCCCCAAGAACGTGAGTGGGGACTGTGCCGTGGGGACCCTTGCTGCACTCGGTGGGGCCAGGCAGGGTCATTAACCGCCCCCTCCCCCCTTCTCGCCCCTGCAGACCCTCTTCGTCCTGGCACACTACGCGATGTCCCACGATGAGACCTACTTCCCCGAGCCCGAGCGGTTCCTGCCCCAACGCTGGCTCCGGGGCCACGGCTCCCCCCACCACCCCTTCAGCTCCATCCCCTTCGGCTACGGGGTCCGTGCCTGCGTCGGCCGCCGCATCGCCGAGCTGGAAATGCACCTGGCCCTTGCCAGGGTGAGTAAAGGCCCCCCTACCCTGGGCACCTCATCATGAGTTGGGATGGGGGTCCCAGGGGGTCCCTGAAGCATTGCAACCCCCCCACCTCTCCCGACAGATCATCCAGGCGTTTGAGGTGCGGCCGGATCCCCGTGGTGTGGAGGTGACGTCTGTGTCCCGCATCGTCCTGGTGGCCGACAAGCCCATCAACCTGGAGTTCATCGCTCGCCCGGGGGCCCCCTGACTGCGTGCCCACCCACACCCCTCCCACCCTGGGTGTCAAGCGGGGACCCCCACTGCCCCATGAGGAGGGGCAGGAAGGCAAACCCACCCCAGCACCCACCCCCTGCCCAGCTTGGGCCAGGGGGCTCCCAGCCCCACTGTGGGGAAGATGGGAGGGTTGAGGGATGCCCCCAAATTGCCCCTGGGGCATTAGTGTCCCCCTACCCCAAATCAGCAGGAGGCTTGGGGAACTGCTGTGCCTTTCACATGCCACGAGGGGTTGTGTCCCCCCCGTCCCATGCCCAGCTGGGCTGTGTTGGGGACCCAGGAGCTCTGCTGGGGTTGGGGGGGGGGGAAGCGGGGAGGGGGCTTGCAGCCGTTTGGTGTCTCCTTCGTCCCGTCGTCGTGTAGCCACGCCTGGATCTGTGCCTGGAACCAGGATGTCTGGGTCTTCTCTGAACAGCTGACCTTGGCCTCAGTCACTTCTCTGTGCCTCAGTTTCCCCCTTGCCTCCCCAGGAAGGGTTGAGCCACTGGCGGGGGTTTGGGGTTTGTGCCTGGTCTGGAGGGATGGAGCCAGCCCTGGCCTCGGGCAAATGGAGCAATAAGGCAGCACATCCCCCCCGCCCGCGGTGGGCAGGGGGCCTGTCACCACCCAGCATTGGCACTGCATCCCCTGGCAGAGCCAGCCAGTGCAAGGGGTGTGGAGCACCCGGGACCTTTTGTTATCAGCTGTAATTTCACTGAGATGCTGATATGGGGGCACGGGAACAGGGGCAGGACTCGCTCCAGGCAAGGCAGCCAGGAAAGGGGGGGCTCAGCACTCCGGGTCCCCAGGAGGGGGCATGGGGCGGATGCCCAGGGCCATCGCAGGGACTCAGAGCTGGCTGCAGCCATAGGCAGGTGATGCATTGGTGCTTGCCAGAGCTCCTGGGGGGCTGGGGTACAGGGCACCCCTGTGGTGCCCCCCCCCCACCTTCCTGCTGCTGGGGAGCCCATCTGGACTGGGGGGGAGCCGCAGGCAGAAACCTTTCTGGCACCAAGGCTGCCGTCCCTAGGGTGTCCCCAAGGGGACCAGCTAACAGCTCCACTGTGGCAGTGATCAAGGCTACAAGACCTGCGGTGAGCCCATGTCCCTGTCCCCCTGCCTCTACCCGCATGGGCAGAGGTGCCACCCTCTGCCCACATCACCCCCACTGCAACGGCTCCCAGTGGGCATCCCAGGCTGGGTCCCCCCAGCCCTGCTGAGCAGCCAGCACCCCCTCCCCAGGCCAGCTCTCTCTGGAAGAGCCGTGCCTGGCTGCACCCCAGAAAGACAAGGCAGCGGTGCCTGGAGCAGGCTGCTTTATTACAACAAGGCTGAACAGACCAGCAAATAAATACCCCCCACCCACCCCAAAACATGTCAGGGTCCCCATGCAAGTGCCTATCCTGGACCCAGCTCTGGTGTGGGCTGTGCCTCTGCCAGGGTGCTCCAGCCCTGCGTGACCCTACAATAAACAAGCCTGGGTGTGCAGCTGAGCCTACGCTACCAGGCACCGAGCACAGCTGGCAGGACTCTGCTTGCCAGGGAGGAGTCACGACCAAAGCGCTTGAATCCGGCAGCAGGATGGGAGCGGGGTGGCTGAGTCCCCTGGGGCCATGCGGGTCCTTGCACCCAGCTGTGGGCATGGCACAGCTCCTCCAGCATGGTGTCCATCGAGCATCGCCATGTGCTCGCTGGCGGGAGGCACCCCTGGGTCCCGTTTTCCCCACTCTTTGCCTCCCAAAGGCCAGCAGGATCTGGCCCCAGACTCAAGACGAGCCCCAGGACCAGGGCAGGTAGATAGGCCCTTCCCGTGGAGAGCCTCTGGGGCCCAAGCCTCCTTCCACGGCCCCAGGGCCATGCAAGAGGCTCCCAAGTCAGCTGAGACAACAGCACTTCCCTGGTGTCTTCAGAGCAAGGATCGGTCAATGCCTGCGGGGTGAGAGAGCGCGCGAGGCCGTAACCCCCCCGGTGTGCACCAGCGCTGGGCTGGGCACCCTGCGGCACAGCCCTCCGACCTGCCCTGACAGCCATGGGAACAGCACAGGGGACAGCAGGGTCTTGCCTCCATCCCTGGCTTGGATGCAAGCCCTGGAATAGGAGGGGGACGCTGGCCTGGAGGAGGACATCCCAGTGGCCCCCCCCAGCACAGCCACCCTCGTGGGTACCAGGGTTGGGGTGAGTGAAGGCACCGTGATGGGGAAATGGGGGGGGGGGTCCCTGTGTCTGATGTGGTTAACACACATCACCCCTCAGTCGTGGTGTTGATGGGCGTTGTGGGGGGAATAGGTGGGCACGAGGGTGGGCACAGGGCAGAGGGGGCAGTGGGCTCTGCCAGCTGTGGCCTGTGGGTCAGCCGCACTGTGCACATGGCTGATGGTGGGTGGCACATCTGGGGCGTGCAAGTGTGTGTGTGTGTGTGTGGGGGGGGTCTGTCCCCTGTGTTCCCCCTGGTAATGGCACTGGAGGGGCTCAGGTCTAAGGGGGGGCTTTCAGGCAAAAAAGGGTTTTTATCTTGGAGTGCATTGCACCCCGAAACCATCATCCAGCCCAAAGCCCAGGGATCTGCAAAAACTGCATCCCATACGCTGCCTGGACAGGGGGTCTGGGGCCATCTCTGTGCCAGCTATCCCCATCCTTCCTCACGGACACCAGGGACTGGGACCCCAGAAGGGATCCCCTGTGATCCTTGTGTCCCCCAGGGACAAGCAGCACATGGGTCCTGCCATCCCCAGCTGGGCACCCAGCAGTGCCGGACCCCAGCCCCAGCCTCCTTCATCCCCTGGGGCCGGTTTGGCTGGGGTGGAGGCGGGTGGCCCGAGCAGGGAGATGATGAGGTTCAGGTGACCCAGCGGCAGGGAGGGGACAGGTGCGCAGTGGCGGGGGACAGCGCCTACCTGAAGTGGAGAGAAATGGAGGGTGCAAGTGAAGAAAGATGGAGCGTCGCGGGCTAAGAGTTAAGAGCATCGATACCTGCGGGAGTGAGCACAAGGGCCTGGAGGATGTCGGAGAGGGAGACGATGCCCCGCGGGTACTGGTTCTCATCCACCAGAACCAGGCGATGGACCTGTGGGCACAGACAGAGCATCACAGGCAGGTTGGGCAGCGCGTGGGGGGCCGGGTCTGGCGCTGGCACAAGGCACCCCGGCTGCGCACTTGCTCCTTGGCGATGCGGTCGATGATGTCCTCCATGGTTTCGTGGGGGTAGCAGGTGAGGACCCCCTCCAGGCAGGTGGTGCGCTGCCGCAGCGCCTCCCGCACACTGATGTCCAGGTTGTTGTAGGTCTTCTGGGCTGCCAGGTGCTGCGGGAGAGGTGACCCTGCTCAGCACCCCAACATGTCCTGGCGCCCTGTTGTGCTGGCACCGAGGGGGACACTGAGCCCTGATGACAAACAGGGCATGATCTGTGCTGGCAGGTGCATCGGTGCACATGGGGCGGGTTGGCACAGGCAGGTGTGAGCACCCACCCAGCAGTGTGCAGGGGTCACACTTGTGCCCAGGTGTGCAAACACACAGGTTACTCACAATGACATCAAACCGGGAGTAAAGGCCGACCACTTGCCCTGCAAGAAGAGAGAGCACAGGGGCTGCAGAGGGGGCCCTGGGGACCACCCACCGTGCTCCCCCTGCACCCCAAGAGACAAGCTAGTGGGAAGGGGGATTTTTGGCTGGGGATGGGGCCAGAGCCACCAGCAGAGGGAGATAGGGGGGTCGCTGGTCCCCTCCCCAGGTACCAGCATCGTTGATGACGGGAAGGGCGGAGACACGGCGGTCCACGAAGATCTCCAGGGCGGTATAGATGGGGGCGTTCTCAGGCACGACGGCCACATCGCGGAAGGTGCCAACACAAAGCTCCTGCACCGTTTTCTTCAGAAAGCGTGGCTTGGGGATGGTGGAGCCCTGCGGTGGGGCAGGGCAGGGCTGGGCTTGCACCTACACGTACCCCAACACCCTTGCTTGTGCCCCTACACACCTGCTGCATGTGTGCACGTGCAACCCTGGCACTTACGAAGATGTGGAGGAACTTGAGGATGCGCTTGTGCGTCAGGATGTGCAGGACATTGCCCGAGATGGGCTCGATGACAGGCAGGCGGTGGATCTTGTGCTTGATCAGGGAGTAGACAGCATCGAAGAGGCTGCAGGTGATGGGGACACCGTGGGCGGGGAGGATAGAGCTGCATCCTGGGCGCACCGGCTGTGGGGTGTGCTCTCCCCCAGCAGGCAGGTGCTCACCTATTGCTTGGGGAGATGTAGACCAGTGGCTTGAAGGAGCCTTGCAGGTACACCTCTGACAAGGGAGAGAGTTAGGACAGAGGGTCTCCCAGTGCCCTCATGCAGCCTGTGTGACATCCCCAGCCCAGCCACCCCCATCACTCCCTGCTTTTTACCTCTCCAGGTCTCAATCTTGTGCTCCTCCACCTCGTAGATCTGCACCTGAGGGCAGGGAGATGCCCTGGTCATGGTGGCCTCATGGGGGACTGAGTGGGCTCTGGGGCACTGCCCCCTTCCCAGGGCATCCCACCCCATCACCCTGAGCATGGGGATCACATCTCGGGTGCCAGGCAGAGAGGGACCAAGTGAACACTGGGCTGGCCCAGAGCATCCCCTGGTCATGGTCTAGTGATGAAGAGGGGACCAGAAGAGGTGGGAACAGCCCCTCCCTGCCCCATGCCTGCCCTGGCACCCATGCCCTCCCCACCACACTCACCAGGGGCGAGCGGTAGTAGCGGTGGAGGATGTTGATGAAGTCAGTGATGGTGAGCATCCCTGCAGAGATAGTGGGGCTGGCAGCACTGCCCGCACCCCTCGCCACCAAGCAGGGGAAGGGGCCAAGCGCTGCTGCCGGCACTCACCCACAAAGCTCTGCGTCTTGCTGTCCCAGAGCGGAGCGGCACGCACCCCGTTGGCCACCAGTGCCACAAAGGCTTTCTTGATCTGCCAGCAGAGTGGGGAGGGGGTCAGGGGGTCCTCAAGCCTGCTCCCCCCCATCCTGTCCCTGCCGATCCCCTGCTTTGTCACCTCCAGGGAGATGTCGAAGACAACGAGCTTGCAGCTGGTGGGGACGGCGTCGTAGCAGCAGTGGCTCCTCATGAAGTGCATGTAGACCTCAGCGTCAGGGCTCTGAAACTCAGTCTCTGGGCCCAGTCCCAGGATCTCATTGCCCAGTGTGAAGGTGACGGGTCTTGGGCTCCTACGCCTGTCCTCTTCTTCCTCCTCTTCCTCCTCCTCCTCCTGCCCCTCCTCACTGGGGCATAGGGCCTCTGGGAACCCTGCGGGCAAACCTGCCCCAGCCCTAGCCAGTGAGCTGAGCTGCCAGGTCTCAGCACCCTCCTGCCTGGAGGGAGTGGGCAGATACTGGGGGGGGGGAGGGCTCCCCACAAGACCCTCCCCATTCCCCACTCCACAGGGGCAGCACACAGCACTGCAGCTCTCCAGCCTGGGGGCACCGGGAGCTGCTGGGAAGGAGCTGAGGAGCAGTGAGAGGAGGGGTATGGACAGGGTGGGCAGAGGACCGATGTGCTCATTGCATGAGTGAGCCAGCTTCCCCACCCCCCCCACCCCCCCACCCCGCACAGGCGCTGCCTGCTACCCACCTTCCTCCTCGGGGCGGGCAGCGGCATCCAGCAGCGCCACCTGATGGGGCACAGTGGGGGGGGGGGGGGGGTCAGCAGGAACCAGCCCGGCCTGTCCCCACCCATGGGTGCTGCCTGCACCCACCCGGCTGCCCCGCCCCCTCCCCCCCCTTCCAACTCGAGCAGAGGGTACCGTCCTTTCAGGGTGGGGATGCAGGCTGGGCTCAGCCCCCAGCCCCCCCGCGGAGCCCCCTGCCTGCCTAAGACCCCCGGAGTCTGCTTGCTACCGTGGTGGCTCCGGCCCGGGACTCCCAGCTTGCGCCCCGACTCTGGGGAGGCAGCGGGGGTCCCCGCGTCGGGGCAGGGGATGGCAGAACCCCCCCGGCTCCTCTCTCCGCTGTCGGAGCTGAGCGCGTCCTGCAGCAGCTCTTGCACCCGTCCTCTCCCTTCTCCGACCCCAAGGTGTAAATCCCGGTCCTGCTTCCTCCCCGTGCCGGGAGCCCTGCCAGCCCCACCTGCTCCCCGGGGACCAGGTCCGCCCCGGGAGACCCTACAATAACAAGTGGAGCAGCCCCAGGCAGGAGGGAGGTAAGCACGGCCGGCCGGCTGACCCCGTGCCTCCTGGTCCCCAGGAGACCCTACCATAACAAAGCGGCACGCGCAGCGGGAAGAGCAACCCCGGAGCACAAACCCGCTGGCAGAGCCAATGTTTACAAGCCACCCTACAATAACCGAGGGACAGGGACTGCTCCCTAGGGAGCCCAGAACCAACCCCGGGAAGGCGGCGACCCTACGCCAACGTCCCCCAACACTTCCCAAGGGGCTGGGGACAGCCGGGGCAGGCGGGCCAGGCTGCGCTCTGCGTCCTTGTCCCCACGGCTGCCTGGCTGTGGGAAAGGGACCGCCAGCCGCCCACGTCCCCTCCCCCCCGGAGGTGACCTGTCCCCAAGGGGGTCCGACAGCCCCCCACCCGCCCCGGCAGTACCTGGGGTGCGGCGGGGCCGGGGAGTTGCTCCATGCTGACTGCGGGGCAGCGCTGCTATTCTGGGCCCGCGGCTGGCGGGGGCCTGGCAGATAGGGTGTCAGCGAGCAATGCCAGCCATGCCCCCGCCACCGCCAGGGCGGGGGGGACAGGACACCGCCACCGCTGCCACCGCCGTGCAGCGCCCACAGCCGCTGCGCCGCCCTGCGACGGGGGCTGGAGGGGATGGCAGTGGGCCCGGGGACGGCGCTGGCATCGGGGACGCGAGGGAGGGGGTGATGGAGAGACGGCCGGGGGCAGAAAACCTGTCCCCCTGGCTTCACGGACCCCGTCCTCCAGGAGCGGTGCTCAGTGCCTGCCAGGATGCAGCCCTACAGGCCGCGGTGCTACGCCCGCACCCCATCCTGCAGCATGAGTGGGTGAGGGGAACAGCATCCCCCCACTGCCCCGGGGATGCTGGAGGAGGGCTGGATCCGGTCACAGGCTTGGCAACAGCCAGAGCACCTGGGGACCCCTTGCCCCTGATGCTGCCCCATCCCCGCCTGCCTGCCCCTGCCTGCAGCCCTGCCTGGTATCCTGCTGCAGTTCAGCCATCCCTGGCCCCACCGGGTCTCACGGCGGGGGCAGCCCGCGCCTGCCGGGGAACCTCCTTCCTTGCCCGCGGGGCCACCCCTCCTGCCCGCCCTCCACTCGCTCCCAGCTCCATTTCTATTTCAGGAAGGTTCAAATAACTCCTTGGCCCGCAGCCGTGTCGGCCCGGCAGCAGCCGTGGGCAAGCGGGCTGGTGGCTGGCGGGCCAAAGCGGCTCTGGCTGACTCCCAGGGGGGCAGCTGGACCCTGACCCGTGGTGGGGTGTTAGGAGCAAAGTCCCTGTACCCCAAGGCAGGGAGGAAGAGGAGGGATGAGGCAGGGGGCTCAGTGCTGGGGCCAGGCCAGGAAGGCTGGGATGGGACGAGAACACAGCAGCCGCCCTGGTCCCAAGTGGCCCTTGTCCTGCGGCAGCGCAGGGGGTGGGACGGGGCCAGGCCCTTACAGCTGCGCCCAGCCGAGCAGCCTGGCTCCAGCCTGGCCACCGCCAGGCGCTGGCAGCAGGGAAGGGAGCAGGCATCTCCACTTTCGGCGGCTATTTTCAGGTGCTGGAAAGAAGCCGAGGAGCAATGAGATTGTCACCAAGGAGACTGGAAAAAACAGGGCCCAGCTCCGGGCAGCAGGGGCTGGGGGAGAGTGGAGGAAAGGCCTTTCTGCAAGCCCCAGGGCCCATGCATGGGGTTCAGCACCTGCCCTCGCCCTGAGCATCCCCCGCCCAGCATCCCCCTAACCAGACTCGGGGGACACAATCCAAAACCAGCAAGGGAGAGCTCAGGAGACCCAACCCTTCCTTCCCTTGCTGCAGGGCTGGGCTTCTCTGTCCCCCTTGGTTAGCGATCTGCAGGAGAGACACCAGGACAAAAGGCAGACCCCAGACTCCAGCAGCTATGCTGGAAGCCGCTCCCCCACACAGAGGGGCACACTTACCTGCTGTGAGGCAGCAGGAATGACCCCCAGCTCCGGGAAAGACAGGGGAATGGCAGGGTGGTGGCACAAACCCTACCTGCACCGGAGCCCAGCATAGCACAGGGAGAGCTGAGCTGCCCCATGGACCCAAATGGGTGAGGGAAATGGAGCCAGATGGAGGCCATGAGAGCAGCTGAGTGTTAAACTTTAATAGAAATCCTTGAGAAACAAAGGGAAAATAGAGAGCATAGCCCAGGAGAAGAGCACCAGCCTGCAGTCCCTGCACACATGCTGCAGGTCACCCAGGAAAGCAGACAGCCTTGAGAGGATGCTCCCTCCCTGGCAGCCCTACTGTCCCCACGCCAAACCAGAGCCATGCTGGCACCCGTGGTCTCTCTCAAGCAGTGATGTGCATGCCGAAGACTTCCCCCATGCCCCGAGGCGGAGGGCAGGATGTTGGCAGAGGTGTTCAGAAAGGATGAAACGGGTCAGCTGATAGTCCTGAGCGCTGCTTCTTCCAGAGGAGCAGGGTGGTGGCTGGGGACTTTTCTCCACAGGCTGGGCTGCAGGAGCAGACTCGGCTCCCAGCGGCTTAGGACAAGTGCACAGAGATCCAGGTGAGCAAGGGCTCAGCCCGTGCTGGTTGGGGAGGGGAAGGCCAGGCTGACTCCAAGCACAGCCAGCTCCCACACAGCAAAGAAACCACCACCGTTACATCAGGCTTTAAGAGCAGCCTAGGACAAAGGCCAGACAAACCCCACTTCCTCAAGCTTTGCCATTTGTTTTAAAAATGGAAGTCACACATCTCTCTCCCCTTTGCCCAGTAAAACATCCCTCTCTAAAAACAACCCTGCAAGCAAGCACGCAGCACAAGGGGCTCCCACAGTCCTTGCTCTCCGGAGCCAGCTCCTGTTTCTTCCTTTGAGGTAGGTTGAAGTGTCCCCAGGGAGGGACAGCGGCTGCCTGGTCACATCACCAGGGTGGTGTCCGAGAGGCAGCCAGCAGGTTTCTGGTTGGCTCCACCAGTGCACTTGTTGAGAGGTAAGCTCTGGGTAGGGCTGGGCTCCAGGCATCTCGTGAGGTCCTCATCAGCTGAAGGGAGGAGTGTGCTGCAGGAGAAGAGATCCCATGCTGCTTAGGGACAGCGAGAAAGGATCAAAAGGGCCATGGTGCAACACTCATCTGCAGTATCATCATACACAGGCTGAGACGAGGCTGCCAGGCTCACCTACTCAATCTCCCATCCCAGGCAGCACCACTCACCCCAACAGACATCCAAGCCAGTGACGGGACTTTAGGGTCACAGCTTGACCTCCCTGGCTGCATGTAAACCCAGCTCTGTCCTGTCCTGGGCACAGGAGCAGGGATGCCCTTTCCCTTAACACCAGAGGCCAGGGTGTGCCTGCCCTCCACTTCAGCTCACCCAGATGAACTCCAGTCCTCCACCTCTCTGCAGGAAGCTGTCAGGGCCAGCAGCAACCATTTTGCAGCCCAGCTTTGCTCAGGGAAGCTGGCAGAGCACAGCAGTCCCAGAAGCCTCGCTGCTCCCCCAAGCCCCACACTGGGGCCGAGAGCCTCTGCTTACTGCTGGCCACATCAGAGCCCACAGAAGTAGTGTGGGTCCCTGAGGGGAACATCTTATCAGCGTGTCCCGACCATGACAACCCCAAACATCACCTAGTCCAGCTGTTCTGGGCGTTGCTCCCATCTGAGCTGGGTGTACAGCGCCAAGGAGACATGCCCAGTCGCACAGACATCATGCCAGCCCAACCAGTTGGCTCTCCAGAGAGCGGAGGCTGGCTTCAGACCCTGCAAGCCAACCTGTTCCTCTCCCCTTAAACAAAGCTGCTTTCCCTGCTGCCAGTTCCCTCTCAGGACACCAGCCCTAAAGCCAAGCTGTGAACATCATGCACGTCACCGCCAGTGCAAACTCACCCCAGTCTGCCCAGTTCCAGTTTGCTGAAGCCATTTGATTGAACGCTGCTCTTCTGGAGGAAGAAAGACTTTGGCAATGACCACTGCAGGAGGAGAGAAAGACAACCAAATGGCTATTTAAGTTGTGGCAAAAATCCCTCAAACCTGCAGTGCTCTGCCGTAGGCTGCCCTAGTGCGCTTCAGCTTAAACTGCCTCACACTGCTGTGCATCGTCATTGCCACCAGACTGTTCCCAGAATAGCAAACAGAGCAGTCTTTGCTCTCTGCTTAATGAATCCCTCTGCTGTAAGTGGGAGCAGAGCATCTTGAGGTTAAAAGAGTGGGTTTCTTTCACTGGATCAGCCTGCTGTAAGGCACAGGAGTGACAGATGGAGATGGCTCCCTCGTGGAGTGGAATAAAGGGCAGGCCAGGTGCCAAATATGTAAGGCTGTGCCCAGTGCACCCAAGGATATTCAGATGCAAAATACTTGCAGATCTGGTATATGGGGTGGACTTCATGGTGGTGGGAGTTAGAGAAGCGTGGGTTTTTCCAGACTCCTGAAGGCCTTGGCAGAGAGGGAAGAAGAGGATAGGTAGGGCAGGAGCCACAGGAAGCCGAACAAGCAGGCTCTCTGCTCAACTCTGCCCGGGCAAATGACCACCTCTCCCTAGCTTACCCACAGCCATACGCACCGTCTGGGCCAAATCTGTCCCTGCCCCAGTGTGGTACCCTTTGACACACCAGTTCTTCAGTAGCTCCAGACCTGGGAAGTGACAGAAAAGACAAGAATCGAGAATGAATGACCAAGTTTGCAGAGAGTTAAGTTTTCCCAGCTTGGGGCACGCAAATGTGCTGCACGGAGTGAACTGACTGTGCAGTACATGTGATGCAACAACTACTTGAACACGTGCCTGAGCCCAGCAAACACGGGGTAAAACAAGGGCCTTCACCCCTTGTATGAGTAAACACCAGCAAGTGCCAGCACGTGGGCTGCTGCAGTGCCTGCCTTCCTCCCAGGGAGCCAGACGCACTGTGCAGCAGGCTCAGCTAAGCAGGAAAACTGGGGCAACACAGGATTTGCCAAATTAGACCAGACTGGCTGTCCCCCTGAGCCCAGTGCCTGCCAACGGCAGCACCTGATTTGGGCTGCACCGGTGAAAGTTCCTACGGTGCAAATGTAGAGCAGCTTTGCTGTCACCGGCCCCTTTCCCAGAGGACGGCAGCTCAGACAACCTCCTCTTTGCACAGCACCGATCAGCTGCGGCATCCCAGCACATCACCTCCTCCCTGCACGGAGCCATCCAGAGCTCCATGTGGGCTGAGACCTACTCTCCATCCCTGACAGAGGGCAAGGCTGGCACGGACCGAGCTCACTGGTGGTGTGACTGCAAGGGACTGTTCCTCCAGTCACACAGAAGACTCCAGAGCACAGGGAGGTCACCTTGAAGCAGAGCCATATGTCTGACTGCACTGAACAGGCTCCATTTCCTCCAAGGCCTCCTGCTAGCTGTCCCCACTACAGCCAAGCTCCCTGCTCTCTGCTAACCCAGAAATACTGAGAAATCCAGGAGTTCTCCCTTCCCATTTTCTCTTTTAAGAGCCTTAGAGCCACAGCACAAGCTAAGGTGCCTTGAGATTTAAGAACCCGCAGAGCAATGGCCAGGAACTTGATGCTGTCCAGCTGGGGTTTCTTTGGTTTGCTATACGATATCAGCCCTGGCTATAGGAGGAATCCTTGCTGCCCAAACTCTGCTCCTCAGTGACCTTTCAGCAAGCCCCAGGACCTTCAAAAAAACCCCTACGTGTTGGGGGCTGAGGGGAGCAGGGCAGCCCAGCAGCCCTGCCCCCAGCTCTGTGCACCATCCCGGGCTTTGCACCTTGCTAGCCGGGGAGAGAGGAGGGCTGCGTGGAACACATGTGAATGGGAAGGGACCCGGGGAAGCTGGGTTTTGCTCAGAGGTGAAGAGCAACAAGGGAGTAGAGCAAATCTGCTCGTTGGGCTGCTTCGGGGAAGGTGGAGCACTGAACCAGGACCCTGACCTGAGCGGCAAGGTTCAGGGAAGCACTTCAGTGCAGACGGTGACAGAATCCTTCTTCCAGCTGACAGGAGAGCATCCAGCAAAGGTATTAGCAGGGCAAAGGATGACACATGCTGACAGCGCAGCTGGAGAGGGCTATAAGGTTACTGTCTTTCTGTGAAAGACTGTTACCAACTCCTTTCATATTTGCTTTAACACCAATGAAACGTGACAAAAGCACTTTTTTTCCCTCTGTACGATAGCCAAGCTAGGAGCACACATACAGTCACCTCAGTGGAAGGCCGGCTCCTACAGAAGCCTCTCCAGCTAGATCAGATGCTGGATGGAAAGCCCTGAGCCATGGCCTCTTTCTTTTTATGTTCCCTAACCCCTCGCACTAGGCTTCTGCAGGTTCTCTCTCCTAAACAGCCCCTCCCACTGCCCTGATGGAGACAGCCCTGGGTGAGAAGGAATTGGTCTGGCCCAGCTATAGCTCATTAAAGGACATTTTCTGTTAAAATACAGAGCTGTGTCCTGGAAAGGTGGAAATGATAGCTAGACTTCTGGCGTTCAGGAAAAATCCCCCTTTGTGCATGCTGATAGTTTTTCATCAATTAGAAAGCATCAAGAGACGTGGGAATAGGCCAAATTTTCACTTCACAGATCACCTGTAAGGAGCAAACCCCAGTGACTCCAGCTGTTTCTCCCTCAAAAGAGGGCAGGGGAATGCAATAGGAGACCAGAGCTACAGGTTGAAGGCAGAATCCTAGCCTGCTTCAGCCCCAGGGCACCTAAAATTGCTGATGCTGTGTTTCCCAGAGCAGTCAGCACCTGTGATCAACTCAGAATAAGCTTTTCCTGATATCTGAAGCAGCCTAGGAGGGGAACAGATTTCCTACGGCTAGTGTGGATGCAGGCAGCTCCCTCTCAACACAAATAGTTCGGAAGTCTCCCACGACTGCCAGCAGGCAGCCTGCCTGGCTCAGGTGGCTGTGCCGGGCTCTCGGAAGGCAGTTACCTTTGTGTTTATTCAAGTAGTATTTGAGCTCCCATTGGGTCACCAGGATGTTGAAGTAACGAGGTTGCTCGAAGAAGCGCAGGTACCGCATGGAGATGTGGGTGGGGAATACTCGCTCAAACTGCCCACGCCGGGAATACTCATCCTCTGTCTCCACCAGGATGCGAACATCATCTGGGGTCAGGATGTCCAAGACAGAAGAATAAAAATCCTGCAGACAAGAGCAACCCAAGGTCAGGGAGAAGTGATCTACATTTTGTTGGTCCCCCTTCCCACCACCTCCCTACTCCTCAAACCTATTCAGGCAGAGGTCTCCATGTGTCAGAGATTTCTGGGACATGGGCCATGTGGAAAACAAAGAAATTTAGGCTTAGTGGTGTCATCAACACCCCACAGAGCTGAGGAGATCCCCAATTCTGCAGCCCAACCTCTCTTACAGACACTGCCAGGTGGCACACCAGGCAAGTGTCCCTGCTAACCTGCACAGGGTCAGCAGGCAAAGGCTATGAGAGCTGTGTGGAGACACGAAGAGGAAGAGGCAGTGCTCAGACCCTATTCGGGGACTGGTGGGTAATGTACTCCTCAGCATATGCCTATTTTCATGTAAAGATGAGCCAGTGCAGCAGTGGCTTAAGCAAACGCAATTTATTTCTGACCAGCTGTCATGTAACCCACTGCAGCCCAAGTGCTCCCCATCATCTGGCTGTCTCCACAGCGGGGCACAATCTGGAGAGGGACAAGGGATAGACATGGGGGACTGGTTGGGATGGTGGCTTGGCAGGATGGCGCAACTATCAGAGGAGATTGTGTCATACCTGGTCAGGTATCTTCTGTGTCAAGTAATAGGCCTTCTTCATCTTCTCCGCTATGAAATGCTCAGATGCTGGCTTGGGCTTCTCCTTCGAAGCACTGCCCAAACTGAGGACACAAGAAGAAACAGTAGAGCATTTAAGTGGAGAAGACAAAGTCCTGTCATAGCAGAGCTGCTCCCAGCAACTTCTGAGAGCGCAGTGACACCCTCAGGAAGATGCCGTGGAGGACAGAATGCTTTGTCCAAGGATTTCACTAGTTCCGAGATCAGCGATGCACCCACAGCCTTGTGCATCAGCCACAGCCTTGTGCATCAGCACAGGACCCAGGAAGGATGCGGGCAGGGGAACTGGGAGGGCCCTGCCAGCTCCTTGCTAAGGCATTTCAGCGTTCCTTCATCCAAAAGGTGAACCATCACCTCACACCTACATAGGATGCAAGAGGGCCAAAGACACACCGTGACCCGAGTCACAGCACTTGAAGCCTTGTGGGATTTCACGTTTACATCCCACTTGGAATGCTGCTTCCTAACTGTAACAACAGGGCTGGGGGTATGAGTGCTCGGCACTGGTACTGTGCAAGGAAGGCGAGAACTCTTACATCAAAAACTTCCTCCTACAACATCCAAGAACTCTCAAGACTCGAATTCAGCTCCAGCTCCGCATGCCATGGGAAACGCTGGCCTTTTGTATGATCTGACCAGCAACCATCTAAACTATCCTAAGCACCCAGCTGAACCATTTGGGGATGCCAGAGTCTGGGAGATACTTGTCCAACACCTTTTAACACTTATATCAACACAGCTAACTTGTTCTGCTGCTGCAAAAATAATTAGTTGTGTGCAGATCCAAACAGGGAGAGCAGAGCCTTGAAGCCGTGCTGCATGGTGCTTGGGGAACATACAGATCTACTGGAATTATGCCATATACAAAAACCCCCTGCGTATCCTTCCCAAGGCAGGAGACACGGTTAAGCAAGCTTGCCCCTGGATGCAGGAACTCTGGTAATGCATCATCTGAACCATGTTAAGGATCCGCTTAATCCCCTGCAGGTCCCTCCGAGGACACCTGCCCTTCAGCACCTCTGTCGCAAGCCGCAAACGAGCGAGTGATCAAAGCGCCGCAGATGAGCTGGCGAGAACTCCCCAGCTGGAACGGGCCTGTGCTCCAAGCTTCTCCCTTCACTGAAGGCACAGGGCAGGCAGAGGGCAAGAGTCCCATCTTTTGGCATGCCCATACATCACTGCGTGCTGGTGCTCATCCCAGCAAGCTGCTCCTTCAGTGACACATGGCCAGCAGCCGCTCTGCTGCAGGGAACAGGACTGGTTTCCCCACCACCATCAGGTTTGAAACCAGTATAAGCCCAAGCTGTGGTGAAACACAGAAGGAGCAGGGGCCTGGGTGGACACATGCCCAGGAATTAGCCTTATGCAGGAAACATTCATGTTAGCTGCAAGGTAAGACTGTGCACACCCCTACCCATAGGTCTACAGCCTCTGACACCTGCAGTACTGCCTAAGGAACAGCTCACTCCACTTCTGCAAAATAACAGGTGCTCCTCTTGCTCAAGGCAGCAGCACGTCAGCCCTGAGGTAGAAGGTAAGCGGATCCAACCCCAACACAGCCAGCCAGCCTTCCAAGCAAACAGAGAGGCCGTGTGGCTCAGCATCGCGTTAGTTCTGGCAGAGGGAAGGAGGAGAGAGCACAACTTGACTAACTGCAGAGCAAGCACAAATTACACTGGCCTCACTTCCAACTATGGACCTGCAGAGAGGGCATAAATCCTTCTGCCTTGAAGAGACCGCAGGAGCCAGATACCCAGGCAATGATGCAAGTGCCTCAGACCCACAGCTGAAGGACCAGCAAGCACAGGCTCTCAACAGCACAGAAACCAGTGTTTGCTGGGCTACAAGCTGCCCCCAGATGAAATCCCCCGAGGAAAAAAGCCTGTCTTGCCCTGCTGCTCTGACAGAGAAGGGGGCTGACCTGCAGCTAGAGTCACTTCTCATCTGCGGCCTTGAGACCATGTTGTCCATGCTGGGCAGAACAAAGCCGGCAAGGTTGAGGAGGTCCCGGATCATCTGGCCCTTGATGCTCATGTCCAGCGGGGAATTGGAGTGGAGGCTGCAGGGAGGAAGCATCACAGCAGTCTGAGTGGAGTGCCGAGCCCCACAGCCCCGAGATCACTCCCTGGGTTAATACCGACCGGGATACAAAACCCAGCCTGTCCCTCATGTCATCACAGCCAGCCATGAGACATTGAGAGGAAAACCCTGACAACAGCTCTTTGAATGGGGGCTCCCCAGCAGAAATGGTTCATTTCTCCACACCTCTTCCCAAATTTGCTGGAAACCTGCAAATCCATCCCCCGAGCCCTGTGTGGGACTCTTGCAGGGAGGAGAGGCCAAGCTCAGGCACACCACAGCTCCCGGCCCTGCCTGTGCAGCCGACACCGTGCAGCCGGGTGCTGTCAGCAAGTGAGGAACAGCGCACGAGGCAGTAGAGACGCTCATCACTTCTGCCCACGCAAAAAAGAAATCTGTGCCATCACCCGTTCCCTACATGACACATCCCTCCCTGGCCTTCGTTTTTTAATGTACTCTTCCCTGGCTCTAGCTGGAGCATGCCCAGGAAAGCTTTCTGAGCTGCAGATGGATGCTGCTTTTGCAGACAGGAAGGACAGTGATTCCTGCAATCTGGAGAGGGAGGCTTCAAAGCCCACAGTCTTTCAGCACAGGATACAGGGAACATCACAAGCCAAATTCACTTTGTGGTAAAAGAAAGGCCATTATCCGCTCTGCTGCAGCTCAGAATCTGCTTTACCTTGGGGAAATGTTGACCTCTAAGATCCAGGGCTTGAGGTTTTCATCCAGCATGATATCAAACCCAAACAGCTCATGGCAACAGTACGGCCGCCGCACGTACATCTTCACCAGGCTGTTCACGTAGGGCTCAGATCTGGAAGCCAAGGAAAAAGTGCTTATTTCCGACAGTCAGACAGCAGAGCTCTGGCTGTTCACAGCACATGCTGCCAGTTCTAAGAGTGTATACAGCCACATGCTGCAGGAACGGGTGGGCTGAGAGACCGACGCAGGCCTGTGAGCTGCTGCTGCGCTGCGTATGGATCCAGCATTGCATCCCAAGCACTGCTGCTCTGTCAGGCAGGATCCGCCTCTGAACACAAGATCCATCCTGCACCAGGGGACCTTTCTTCTCAGCCACCCTGGCCAGGCAGGGGAGCAGGTTGGAAGCTGGGCAGAGCATCGGGTACACCAAACCCTCGTGGCCTCCCCCCTGCATTGCAGGCAGACCTAGGAAACGTAAGGTCTATTTACCATTGCAGCTACTGCAGCATGAGCATAAGTAACAGGATGAAAGGAAGGATCCAGAAGGAAATACTGAAGCCAACAGTGGTGGTAGCATTTAGATTAAGAGCAAAAGGACTGGGCTGAGAGGGGACTGGAGAGCCAGAGGGACCAGAGTGCACCTCACAGCCAGGCACAGAGCAAGGGGTGCCAGGACTCACGCAATGATGGTTTTGATAACGATGTCCTTAATCTTCTCCCAGATGGCCTCGCTATTAACTCCCTTCTGGGTCAGGTAACTCCAGAGTGCTTTGAGTGCCCTGGGAGAGAAAAAGCAAAGGAGGTAGTCCTGTAGCCCCTTGCTGCCCAGCCCTGCCAGGGGAGTGCTAGTAGCAGAGGGAAGCCTTGACAAAGCTCTTCCCTGGCACGGCCATCCTCCTGCCATACCCAAACCCCTCAGCTCCTGGTTGCTGCCCTCCCCAGCCTGGCACCTGGTCTTGTAGGCCCAAGCCACTAGGAACATAAATCTGTCATAGACTTGTCCCAGCACTGGAGTAATAGGTCCCAAATTAGCACATGAGCAAGGTATGTCGGGCCCAGATCTTCTCATCCCTCCCCCTCCGTGTCCTCAGCAAACCTCCCCTTCCTGCAGGCCTTCCCCCGCAGCACTGCATAGCAGCTCAGCAGGAATCCAGCAAGACCCCCGTAAACGTTTTAGCTAGAGCCATTTCACTGAGGCTTTGGGGGTGGAGAAAAAATTTGGAAAACCATGGAGAACAGGATGGTAGGGGGGAGCGTCTCTGCTTTTGTAGGAGTTTCCCACACCACACCAAGCGCTGCAAGCTACCCTGACACCAAGCCAAGGATGCTCAGATGTTGCTCAAGTGAGACCGTGTGGCTAACAGCCAGGAATCCAAAGGTCACGCTTCCTGCATACAAGATGGAATGGATTACAGCCACTCTCATCTTTAACGTGGGAGCAGCCAGCTTTGACTTGCATGGCAGTAGCAAAAACCCACGCAATCCCACCCCCATGGGATTTCAACTGGTGGGGGACAGCAGACCCTTCTCAACGTCCCAGTGGAGGAATACACTGCTGTGCAGCAGGTCCAGGTCTGAGAAAGCAATCCTACCACAACAAACCACCTTCTGCAGCTCCCTTTGAAGTGAAGTAGTTCTGCCCAGGCCCATGAATTGAGAACTCTATCCTGCACTATTTTTAAAGAGTTCAAACACTGCTGTGGAATCAGAGACAAGTGCCTGTGGCCTTGGATCAGTCCACCCATGGGACAGCAGGGAACAGGAACTCCTGCAAGACTGCAGCCCTCCTCCAAATGCCTATAAATGGCACCGCTGCTCCTATTCACACCGAGTAGGACATAAATTATCAGTTTTGCAAGAGGACTGTCCCTTTCTCTGCCTCCGCAGGAAAGCCAAGAGTGAGATGGTCAGAAGCTGCCATCTAGCCAATTCAAGCATCACAATTACCCATTCAAGTTCTAACAGCAAAAAATCAGATTCTGCTTTAACCACATCCCATCGCCCCCGCAAGAGGGCAAGGGGATGAATGAACACAGATGAGAGCAGCGTCGGAAGCAGGGAACAGCACAGACACAGGCAGGATAAACGGCAGCCACAGCCCAAGCGGCAGTGGACAGGATGAGTCAGAAGCCAGGGACACCGTCCAGATTCCATTGACACTAGCCATGCCAAAATCACTCTGCTGCTCCAGTTTCCCCAAGGAGGAACAGACAATACAGAAAGCACCTTCAAGTTTTGGGTAGGAATGCTGAAAAAAGGCTGACTTAACAGGTAACAGAAAGAGCTGCCCTGTGCCCTAAAAGCAGCACACCTACCATTTGTGTCCCTGACAAGCAGTCTCATCCGAGTTGGACTTGTACTCCGTGTTCTTCTTGTTCACACTGTAGTTGGTCAAGTGCACGAACTTGTTGCTGAGGCTCTTCATCGAGGAGGAGTACCTGGAGGAGACGATAGGAACACAAGCAGTCTGAGCTTGAATGGGCTGTCCCCAGACCCATGGGGCAGGCAGAAACTCTCTTCTCATCTCAAACCACTCTTGGCCACCCATCAGCCCTGCTGCCTTCCTTTCCCAGGCTGTCTGGAGCTCTCTGTCCCCACAGGCCCAGAGCTGATGCAACAAAGCCTGAGGCAAGGAGCAGGCTGCTTTGGGGCAGTGGGATGCAATCCCACCCTCGCAGCAGGTCCTTAAGAAAAGGCCAGAGCATCAGTGAGCAAAAGCACTGACTGAACTGCAGCAGGCCAAGACAATATAGTCAAAATTGGAAAAAACATCTCAGTTTCTGGTACACCAGCTCTTCTGCAGTATGAAGCACAGACGGTATCTTTCAAGAACTGCTTTATACTGAGCTGATCTTGCCTTGGGAAAGGCAGATGAACGAAGCATCCTCTCGCATTCCATTTCAACCCTGTCACCTGCAGTGAGCCCCATGTGTTTCCACACTGCTTAAGCAAGCAAGCTACAGCTTTGAGCACCACTGTACATGGAATGACTGCCTCCTGCCCAGCCAAGGTGGGTACCGCAGCCACACATGCCTCAGCACTGAGGCAGCCCCCCAGCCCCACTCTCCCGCACAACCTACTTGCAGCTAGCAAAGCGAACCAATCCATCCTTGAACAGGTAGACCCTGAGGGGATCGTAGCAAGTGACATAAACGTAGATCCTCAGGTCGAACTTCTTCCCGCCAATGAGGTAGGGTTTGTGCAGGTATCTGCAGAGGGAAGCAAGCACCGGGGGAGGGTTATGATTTCTGTGCACGGGAACATCTCTAGCCCCCAACTCGGAAGGCTTGGCAAAACCAGGGATCAACACAGAAGCCCTTTTGCACAGTGTTTCCAAGTTAAGTGCATCACAGTCAAAATGAGAGAGAAAAAAGCTCTCCCATGCATGGGGAGATCCTGCAGCACATAAGCAGTATTCCCTTCTGCTCAGTTCCATTTTGAAGAGATTTTCCCCACCTCTAAGGCACAGTAGCTTTTTCACACCCACAAGACTGATCACAATTTCCAGGAACATCTCTAAGACATGCAGTGGGCCACAGAAGGTTTGGTTCAGCGAGCAGAAACAGCTGGAAATTTTCATCCAAATCATTTGATTATTCACCCCAGAAGTTCATGATTTTCCATAGGAAAGCTTATCCTTTGCAGAGAAGCAGACAGGGAGAACAGACAGGCCAACACAGCAGTTCCCTGTCTGCCAAACACTTGATCGTTTTCCTGCCCTCACAAGAACCTTCCCAGAAAGCGGCCTCAAACCAAGATGAGCTATTCCATTTTTCTGCAAAAGGGGAAGGAGATTCTGAAAATCCTGTTATTTCAAGAAAACCCTTTGACCACCATCCACACACACAGAGGCTCTTACTGCCCCATTCTAACTTGTATAAGAATAAATCTTTGACAGTTGCCACCTCTTCCCTGGGACTTGTCTTTCCACTGTTCTTGTGGGCACTGGATAAGGTTTGTTTGCCTCCAAAGATGCCAAATGCCAGAGTACAAAGAGGAGGATCACAGCAGAGCTGAAGCTGGATCACCTGCCACAGATAGAAGCTCCAGAAAGCCCATGGAGCCAGTTCGTACCCAAGACCTCAAAAATCTACACAGCGACAGCAGCAGTCTGGTAAGCCTAGCTGCAGCCGACAGAGCCAGACTTCCAGCAGCAGCATTACAGACAGGCAGTTCAGAAGTTTCTGGATGCAAATCAGGTGCTTCTGCTCTGCCACATGGTGATATCGGCCCAGACCAGGCCAGAGAGACTAGACACTAGGAGGTTCCAGGCTGTGTGTCAACCTTGCTTTCCTTCACTCACCTCTGTACCAGCAGCGGTCTCCTTTTGGGGAGCTGGCTCCATTTGTGGATGACCTGGATTCCAATGCCTCTTGCTGATGCTGGCTGCAAAACACAAACAAGAAGGGATCCGATCGTCCCCCTGCAACTACAACGGGACAGAGGATTGAGCTCTGTTTGCGCTTACTGGTTTCACAATCCATTTCTGGCGGCTAGCTCCTTCCTCCCATGCTTTCCTGAGTAATTTGATGTCCTGGGGCAGGATGAAGGACTGGGGGAAAAAGTTAAACTCCTTTTTCCCACAGCGAGCCTGCATCTTCAACAGGTTGCGCCACAGACGGTCCTTTCTCCCAATTTGAAATGAACCGGGGAAGTGGTTTAGCTGGAAAGGAAAGGATCCTGTTAGATCTCGCTGCTTCCCCACCTCCCCATGCTGTTCCCTGGCCAGAGGATTTTGTGAACACAGTGCAGGGTAATGCTCTTTGCTCCCCTCCCAGGATTGCACCAAGACAGGACCCACCTGCTCCTGAAGCTTTGCAGGGACAAACACCTGCACGGTGACCCATGCCAGCTACAAAGCCAGCAGCTGCCACCTCATCCCTGCTGATGTCTGAGCAGCTGCAGGGCACTAACCCTCAGCCTTTGAGCTTCCTCTGGCAGTATCCTTCACCCCAGCGGTTCCCCACTTGCTTCTAAACTGTATGCCAGAGTCCTGCCCATGCAACACAAGCTCTGTGGGCAGAAAGACCCCACAGCAGGACAGGAACAGGGCTGGAGGCTGCTAGCTTCCAACCCTGGATGCTGCCTCAAGACTGCGCAGTTTAGAGCATCACAGCTCTCCAGAACAAACATGTATGTGTGACAGATATCAAACTTCTGGTCCCTCGCCTGTTCCCCAAGCCATGAGCCACTCCTGACCCTTTTGTGATCTGAGTTGTGTACATCCTAGCTGGCTGCACTGGCAGGGAGGGCACTGGCCTACTGCTCAGTTCTGCCAGAGGAAGGACTGCTTTAAGCAACAATAGCTGAATTTAGATGAGCTCACAAGTGAACATGCTCACCCAACTGTGCCTGTCTCGGGCTTATCTCCCAGCACAGGAATGCCAGCTGCCATGCTCTGGAAGGGACACTGCAGGGACATCCTGCAGATCAAACACCTTGCCCTGATGAGAGGGGCACCCAAACTGCTCCCAACACACTCTCCATGCACGTGAAGGAGGTCAGCCCAAAACATCCCCTACCTTCTGGTGCTCCCTGATGGCTCTGAAGCTGGGTGATTTCATGTGGTGACCCCAACAGCCCAGCCAGTCGTTGCTTTCTGCAGGAAAAACAGAAAAGTCCATGACTGAGTACCCTGCCATGCACAACACCCTCTCAACCCACCAGCAACCCATCTCCTGGGGCTAGCAGAAATGTGCCAGGGGTGCTGCACAGCAATAGCACAAAGTACTTATACTGTCTACTGCGAAAGTGCCAAATCAAGGGCTGTAAGTGGGATCCAGTTAACCAGGCGGGTCACATCCTTGTAAACATGATTTTTGCAGGGATCTGGGCAGACACAGGGTCAAAGGAATGGCTTCAGTCCCCCAATACCCCGACTTTCCTGCCTTACAGCAGGTGAATGAAGCAGCTGGCTAATCGCTGCACAGGGACATGTAGGATTGCAAGACTTCCTAGGTCTTGCTCTGCCCTGCTTGATCCATTATAGCCCCAAAATGGTCTGTGCAGAGGTCTCCTGACACATGCAGGAGCCCCCTAAGTACTGCTGAGAGATCACACTCCAGGGTATGGATCATAGCTGCAAATGCTCATTGCTTCCCCAGCCCTCTCCTACACATCTCTTCAGCGATGAGATCCCAACCCTGAAAACTCTCTGACTATGGTCAGAGAGGATGGCTTCTTCCTTAGCCTATGGGGACAAGGGACCGTGATGCTGGGGTTGGCACCAGATGAGTGCCAACCTCCTTAGAGTGGCAGCACCATCTAGAGGCACAGCTCAAACAAGCCAGAGCACAGCTCTGCTGTCCCATACGCTGCCTCAGCTCCTGACAGCCCAGGAGTAAGTCCTTGTGGTTCATGCCAGGGACAAGCCAAGAGGCAGATCAGGCCCTGCCAGGACCCACAGAGCTCGGACACTGCAAGTCAGAGAGGCAAAATGGACACCCAGCATCCTGCCGTGCCAAGCTTGTATTGCTCCAGGTCTGCTCTTCACAGGCAGTCTGCCTTCTCGCGTCCACAGGCTGGAGGCGAGGGAGGACATGATGTGTTGGATGCTGCCAGCCTCCCGCAGCTTACTTTTGCTGACTCTGAAATGGGACCTGCCAACGGTTTGCTTCACTATGTTCGGCGTGACTGTGCACATTTTCCATCGCAGCAGCTTCCTCTGCTCCCAAGGCAGCTTTTCCACTAGGGAGGCAAAAAGGTAAGGACAGAAGGAAAACCAGCACAATACCCTGATTTTCTACAGCTGCACCCAGGGAAATACTTATGGTTTGCTGCACAGGCACCAGACCTTCAGAGGAGGGTGTGTAGCCCCGTTCACAGAACTAGCATGGAGCAGAAGACCCCATGGCTGGGGGAGATACAGGATGCTGGAACATTTGGTGGCAGCCTGACTCATGCTCCAGGCTGCAGGAGCAGCCGGCATTTTATTCCAGCCCTTTGGATCTCACAGCGGTGCTGGGTCTCATCATGGGAAGGGTGAAGGGAAGCCGAGCCACTGCCAGGCAGCTCCTGCCTCTGTGCTGTCACCACTGCTTGCTAATAACGGGCTGGCTGCTCTCCCCCTGCACTGCAACAGATCGCAGCTCACCTCTCTCATCCCGAGTACTGAAGTAGATGGTTGGAGGCACATTAGGGAATAAACTGCAGACAAGAGCTGGTTTGAGCACTTTTTCCTGAGCCTCAGTGGGCTGGGCCAGGCACTCGATGCAGTTCCTAGGAGAGATGAAGCAGTAGGCAGTTGGCTAAAGGTGAAAAGTAGCACAGGGAGGAAGGGGGAAGCTGGAAGGAGCCTTCATCCTGGTATTGGGAATTTGCATCATTGCAATGTGGTGCAAGCAACAGGCACTAAGGCCAGTAACCCAGCCTGCAGCGATGAGGGGGCGAGCCTGCAATGAACACATTGTCCAAGTGTTGTAACCCCCTCAGGATTGTGTTTTGCCAGGGCAAGGGGTGGAGTTTGTTACATGACAAAACCTATAAACTAGTCCACAGGAACAAGGGGTGGAGATGGTAATGCATATCTGATTCAGCTGTTGTAACCTTCTAGGTTTTGGTGTGTTGCAGGGAAGAGGGGTGGAGTTTTACCGAATGTACATACACCTTCTTACTATGGCAATTCCTAACACCTGGAAGGAAGGGTAGAATTTATAACACACATATTGAAGTTGTGATGATGCTAAAAGTAGAGTTTATAATTAACATATATTCAAATACATGTCACCGTTGCCAGTGGAAGAAGCCATGCCAGAGCAGTCCAGTAAGGATCAAGGAGCAGCAAAAGAAAAGGAACCACAACACACTGACCCCAATCTCCCATGCCACACCTCATCTCGCTGAAGGGAGTGAGCATAGCGAGGGGGTTGGAGACCAGGGAGGGGGAAAAAGAGATGTCTTCCCCACGTGTTTATATATATATATATTTGTCTCCCAGGTAAGTTATGGCATGACGGAAAGCAGCAAGTTGTCAGGCAGACAGCAAAGCCCAAGGCAGCCCTGGTGCAAGGGGCAGCACAGCTGCAAGGACCACCAGCTCTCGTTGCTGGATGGGCAAGAACAGGTCCCACAAAGGTCTGCCAGGAGTCACGGAGGCAGGGCTCAGATGACCACAGGCTGACCAATCCTGCCCAGAGAAACCTCCTTCCAAAAGCTAAAGAAAAACCCAGGCTCTGGAACTTGTTTCTAGGATGCAATGCCGAGACATAAGACCCCAAGGAGCTTTTGCAATCTCTGGCCAGGACACCTCCACTCTGCTTCATCTGAAAGGCAACAGCACTGCAAGAGCACAGTTTAATGCAGTAAACCTAACCCAGCAACTGGCAGTGAAATTAAGACTCCTGCTTTGCTGTGGTGGATGCACCCTCAACACTTTGCAGGCTGCTGTCTATAGCAAGAGAGGTAGCTTTGGTCTGAAGGGTAGGAAGGAAGCTCATTTTGGTTGGGAAGCCTGTTGCTACCTTCACTCCATTCCCCCACATACTACAGCTCTCCTCTGTCACCAGGAAGGACAAAAATGGACAAGTTTGGGCAAAGATGCCAAGTTCAGTGCATTATTTACAGCTACTAACCTGGATACAAGAGCCACAGAGCCACTGGACGACATGCCAGCAACAGAGGAAGCATCCAAGTCACCTGCAGGAGGGGACAGACTCAAGTTTTGTCTTCATGGTGAAGACAGAGCATGCACACAGAGTTAGGAAGGGAAGAGAGAAAACAAATGCTCCAGGGAACAGACCCCTCCCAGCTGCCCCAAATCCTTGGATCCTGGGTTTTGCCCACTGGCATAAAAGGCAGGGCAGGGGGTGGAACTGACAGCCCTGCAGAGAGAGGAGATGGGTACATTTTGGAGCAGGACGGTGGCGTACCCCAGCCCGCTCCCCAGAGGAACCCACGCAATTCCTCCTTGCTGCTAAATCGCTTTTGGGTTCAGCACAATCTCTAGGTCATCCTGAAATGACAGCATGAATGTAAGACAGGAGGGCATCTGTGCTCACCCCCAGCTCTGAGACGGCCCCCACACTCCCCACCTTGAGGCAGGGAGCACATCCCTTCCCAGGGAACCAGCACTCACTGTCCTCGTCCTCCTCCTGACTGCAGCTCTCATCCAGGCCATCAGGAAGTTCTTCCTCCGCTTCGTCCTGGGGATGGCTCGGCTCCAGCGGTAACTGCTCAGCAGTAACACTGAGACAAAGGACATCACATCAGAAGGAATGGTGTGTGCTTTCCAGGGCCAAAAGACCCAGAAGCCCACGAGGCAGCATGAGATAATGTGGCCAGGGGAGTGACAGCACTGCCCTCCCCAGTGCTGATGTACAAGCACTCATTCTAAGCTAGCAAGACGGAGAGGCCCCAGGGCACCCTGAGAGGGAACACTTTCCAGAGCAGCCAGAAAGAGAGAGGGACAAAGATACCCTCTCCCAGCAGGAGAGCAGGAGCTCCATGTCCTTGCACCCTCCCTGTCCTGCATCAGCTCCACATTCCTTTAGGAACCCACGTCTCTGCCCAGGAAAGCCTTGCTGGACCTGGCTTGACAGTAGGCTTCACCCAACATAGGTGCAGAGCCTGCCACAGCAGGCAGGGCCTCGTGACTACGGGGAGCGAGCTAGAAACGCCACACAGCAATTCCACACTGTGGCTGAAGGAGAAGGTGGAAGGGCTTGGAGCCATCCTGAGTGCCTGAGTCAAGCTGGGGGTGGCAGGAAGGCTCCCCGAGCCCCAGGATGCCACAGTTGGGTTTTGCTCAGGGATGCAGCCTGTGGTTACCCTTATGGCCACCCCCACATGCCCACAGTGCATCCTCTCCCAGCACACACAGATGCAATGGCCAGCCCAGCCCATCCTGCCACAGCCTTCCTCCTCCTCCTGGGTCTACTTACTTAAATTTTTCTGGGAGAACAGCCTGGGACCATTCCTCCTCTTTCTCCAGTTGGATGGTGGATATCTGAGTGGCCACTTCAGAGATGGCAGCAAGGTGCGGAGGCTCTGCTCTCGCCACCCGGTCCCTGCTGTGTGGGCTCAGCATGCTCACAAGCTGGCAGTCAGCTTTGCAGTCAGGAGAGCCAGCACGCGAGGCCAAGAGATGGACACTGATACGCTTAGTGCAGACGACGGCACCATCGGTGCCTATAAGGCTTGAGTTACCATTAAGGCGATGGCTACCCACTTCCAAGTTCAGGGGAGCAATGGTTTCTTTTGGGGTGAGCTGTGCTATGATATGCTGCCCCCACCTGCTGTTCCAGTTGGACAGGCTGCCCACGTTCATAAGGCCAGAGCTTTCGACTTCATGTCCAAAGCCGTTGCATGCGGCAGTCTGTCCAGCTAGCTGCTGCACAGCATCTCTGAAGCTGCTCTCTGGCTCCTTCGCTTTTAAGCTGTGCGCTCTCCTCTCAGCATCCTCCTGCGAGCACTGGTCCTTCCTGAGGATGGCACCGCTGGGCACAAGGGTCAGGGAGGGGACCGTGGTTTGCTCCAACACAAGGTCGCTGCTTTTCACTGCTCCGTTGACCAGACTGCTGGGGGAGCAGTTTCCATCGTCCCTGGAGCAGGGCCATGAGGCGGCAGGGAAGCTGTGGGTGTTTTTTACCTTCTTGATCTCCAGTGACTGCAGCAAAGGCACTTTAGCACTGCTTGACTGTAGGAAGGAGTTGTTATTGAGCACTGGTCTATAAGAGCTGGAAGCCTGCCGACCTGAGCTAAGGGCAGAGCCTTTGACCCCAGTCCCAGAGTGCTCCTCTGGCAGCGCAGGCAGCAGGCAGGGCTCCATCAGCAAGGAAGACATAACCCTTCCTGTGGCAGAGCTGGTGTCTGAAGGGCTTCGGGAAGGAAGCCTGTAGGGCTTAGGTCTGAAGCAGGAGCGTCGGTAGAGCAGAGTGCTCCCACCCAGGTCCAGGCAAGGCTGGGCCAAGGGCAGGCTCGGGAAGGCGTCTTCACCAGGGTGTGCGTGGCATAGTGATGGTGAGCACAAGAAGCAGGATTGCTGCAGAGGAATCCCTGAGGGCAGCAGGCCACGAACCTGGAAAGTGCTCACATACTTCTTCTCTAAATTCCAGATGGGTTTCGCCTGCTGCTGAACGAGGTGCCAGGCCCGGTGCGGCTGAGCCCTCCTTGTCAGAAGGGTGCCTGACCCGAGCCCGATGCTCTTCTCCTGTTCAGGGCCCAGATTAGCACGTTCTGGTCCTGCAGAGGCCATGTACAGCCATAACACACAAGGCACGAGCGAGTCAGTCATCTACAGCAGCATCTTTGCTGGCCTGAAACAAGACAACTGCATGAAAGGTGCTGTTATCCCGGCAGGGAAAAGCACGCGGCCCAGTACCCCAGGAGATAAGCAGGGCGAGCTGCAAGATGAAAAAACACGTTGGGCTCCACAAGGGTCTCCTGCGACCGAGTCAAAGGAAGAGCTGGCCTCTCACATGAAACCTGAGGATGGAAAGGACAACTTAGAGAGGGCCGTGGGAAAAGTGCCATCTGCAGGAAAGCTTGTACCCTGCAAATGTGCAGGGGTGCCTGGCTGCCAGCCAGAGCTGCAGGGCAGCAGCCCCAGCTGCATGGAGAGGCCACCCACCCACTTGCCTTGGACCCAGCACGGCAGCCAGAGTCCACTCACATGGGTCTGCATCTCCAAACTGCACCGTGTGCTCCACCAGCAGCTCTCCCAACCTCACCACAAGCCCCAAAACGTCTGCTTCTTTGTCTTCTCCCCACTCCTTAAAACTTCAGCTCCCAAGGCCACACAATTAGGTGTGAACTTCAGCCCTTGCTTTCAAAAATAACATGTTTCTCACTTTTGTAACCCCATGGAAAAACTTGGTGAGGGCATCCTAATGAGCTCAGGACTAAGAAGGCAGCAAGGAGCAAACGCAGGGCTGTTCTAACCTTGGTTTCCAGCAACGACTGGCAGTACTGCACACACACGTTCAGCCCCATGGCAGTCCTACAGAAAAGACTCTTGCAAGGAGCAACTGGCAGACCACAGAGCTACAGACGTAGGTGTCCTGAATCCTCCTAAAATGAACTATTGCACCACGCCTCTAAGATCCTCTTGCCTGGGGAGAAGGGAAAGAGAAAACAAACCATGTGCCAGGTACTCGTCTTGCTTTAACACATGCCTGGAGGGCCCCTGGATACAGCCAAGATAGGAATTTGTATCCCAAGCTGGCTGGCTGGCTTGCTCTTCCACTTTCCAGCTCTCACAAGCTTGCATGGTTAAAAAAAAAAAAAAGTATAAAAAGAAAGGTAAGCAGAGCATCAACCATCACCCTCTTAAGTTTTCTTGCAATACACACACTTTTTTCTCACCTGAAAATCAAGCCTGGGCTGCAGCGGTTAAAGTGTAGCTAGGACACCCTGGGGTTGCTTTGTAGCACCAACAGCAGCTCACATTCACCACAGGGCTGGGTCAGACAGACCTACACCCCGCACAGACCTACACCCACAACACCTTCTCAACCTGTGAATCAGGCCCCAGTCTCCAACTCACATCAGGTCATCAGCATCCCAACCGGAGGCTGTATGAGGTGGGGACGTCCCACACAGGATCCCATAAGAGTTATATGTCCTCAAGGAAAGCTGCTGCCCTGCCAGGCTCTGCAAGGAAGTATGGAAGGGGTCAGGTCCGCTCCATGCCCATGTCTACAAGCACTAACGAGCAGCGCACAGTCATGCTGAGCGCTCCTGATGAGGATGGGGTGGCTGTGTCCCTCTATGAGCTACAGCCCAGAGAGGCTCTGAGCCCTGGGGAAGGGAATCCCACACACCATACACAACGTGAGCTGTACCGCACTATCCGATCGCTACCCGATCCTCGCCCAGCAGCAAAGCCGACTGTGTTGTGACATTCACAGCGATTAGCACAGAGCGAAGAGGCTGTGGCTCAGATGCCGCCACCTGCCTGGCTCAAGTTTCCCCCAGTAAACAAGGGAGCAAAGCTCAGCTTCTGGATGCCATCCCCCCAGATGCACCCCAGGTCACAAGCGTGCTTGAACCACAAACTGACCCTAGCACACCAGTGAATGTAGATGTGAAAAAGCGAAATAAATATACAAGGAGGGGAATGAAAGTGTCCCTGAGATCCCTGCCTAGAGGGGATTGTCACTGCAGCATCACCGCACGTGCTGCCAGCTTGGCCATTGCCTGTGCTCTCACCCGGCTGTGAATGACGTTGCAAAACCAGCAGGCAGTGAAAGCCACCTGTGCCTCATCTCCACCCAGCTTTACAGCTATCAGTGGATCATCCTGCTATAAAAATAAACGTGATTTGGCCTAATGAAGTTGTAACAAGGGATGTGAATCCTACAGCCGGCTTAGACACAGGTGTGAGTACGCCAGCAGAAGCCCTGTGTGACCCTGCTCTGGAGTAAGTGACAACAGCAGCACAGATGTTACCAGCACAGGCACGGTGGTACAGCCGGCAGCCACGGCTGCCAGGGTGGAGGTCTGGCCACGGCACGGCCTTAGCCACTGCCTGCTCAGCCAGGGCTGGTCACCACCCCCACAGAGGCAGAGTGAGAACGTGCTGAGCTCGCCCCTCTCTAGAGCGGTTTTGCCACAGAGCCGCAGCAGCGGCTGGGCTGGCATGGGGCAGGGGTGCACTGGAAGCAGCGGCTGCAGAAGGAAGCAGCAGGGCCTTTTGTACAGCTTCCAGACAAGGACTGCCGGCTGACAGCTAGTAACCACCGCTGTGGAGACACAGGAGCTCAGAGATAGGGGCAGGAAGGGTGAAAGGAAGAACATGCCCCCGCACAGGGCAGGTCAGGATGCATCCAGACTGGCAGCACCAGCTTATGCTGCCTGTCCTTCCCCTGGCCCACACTCCTCTCTCACCTCCTGCGTGCCAGCACAGCCACCTCTGATGTCTGCCTGCAAACCGGCTCCTGTCCTCTCTGCAAGGATAGCTTGGCAAAGCAGCTGCTGAACATCCAGAAGAACTGGCGGGGATGGAGGCACCTTCACAGGCCAGGCTGTGGGCACAACGGGACAGCAGCTGTCATGTCCCCATGGCTCTGGGCACAAACCATGTCACCTGCTGGAAGGTAAATCCTTGCTAGTTACCAGTCAGAGAAGTTTCCCTTCACGTTTAACTCTGTCAGAGTTGTGGGGCGGAGGAAGGTCACAGTTTGATGCAATTCCTAGTTCTGCCAACCCAACCCTAAGACAAAGGAACAGGAGTCCATTCTGCTGCTCACAACAGCAACAAAACTACACTTGGAAATTTTATTGTAGAAACATGAGCTGGGAAAAGCCCAGGGTGAACTGGTCGGGCTAGAAGTCAAACCCAAACATCATTACTAGTAATTAATGGACTTATTAATGGCTTGGACTTACTGACACACAATATAGAAGCCAAAGTTGTCACTGTTGGAGTGACCGTACAGCTTACAATTATTTCACTAGCACCTTTTATTATTGCACAGCCTGCTCGCAAGCTTCAGGATGTCAGCTGGAATGCTGCCACAGCCTTTACAAATGTCACATCACAAGCGCACAGAGACCACCACCAGCCCACGCGCACCCCAGTAAGCATCAGTGGAAGTCCCTTCCTCCAGCCCCTGCCTCCCCGCAGCATGTGCTCCTCTAACGGCAGTGTGGCAGCTCCTCGCAGACCCGTTTATAATGGGAAAGGACAAGAGTATAAGAGCCCGGGTGTGCCCATCATCCCTCCGTCACGTGAATTTAGCTGGGAAGGTTATTTTAAACGCAGCTGTGGTGACACGCTTAAAATAACAAGAGCTTGCAAATGTATGAGCTGCAAGCTGACCTGATAATGTGCTGTCAGCCTCACGCAGCCCAAAGTCATAAGGCGAGGGGGGGGCCAGACAACTGTGATTTGCTATTTTTTTTTCCTGTGTCATTGCAGGGTGCAATTTCTGTTCTTTAGGATTAGAAAGGGTAACATCTTTTTCTAAACGAGACCTGAGTTCACACCAAGTTCCTCACTTGCAGCTCTGGGGCTTTTGGTTAAAGCTTGAACAAGCGAGTTAAGAACAACACAAAATAAACAGGTTTTAAAACCAATATACATTTAAAAATAAGGGTTTGTACCCCTTCAAAAAATTTAAAAACTTTGAACAAGATCAACCGCATTGATCTGAAACCAACTGACTGAGAGTGCTTATAGCTGCTCTTGCACCTGGTAGCTAGGTAGAAACTCTTGTGTTTCAATAGCACAGAAACAACCCTCACCTACATTAGCTCCAGGAAACAAGTGGCCTCAAGTCCAGTCACATATTGAGACAAAGCAGCACCCGACACCATCCGCAAGTTCAAGCTGAAGAGCAGAGGGTCCTGCTGGCCCAAGAAGAAGTCCACGGGGGCAAGAAAGCTCAGAGACAGCTCGGCCACCACAAAAATGCTGGTGGCACAGGGGCCAACAGCCTGCCGTGATGCTTTGCCACCCAATTAAGCATCGTTGCTCCCTCTCAGCTCCAGTATCATCCTGTAGAAGCAAGTTTTGGGTGCAAAACCAGAGGCACAGGATGACAACCAATTTGCCTCCTAATCAAGACACTAAGGTTTTGCTCGGCCACTCAGATAAAAAAAAAAATACAAGTGAGAAACCCCCACCACAAGGATGTGTCAGCAAATTCCACCTGCATCCCAGGATTACATTTGTGCCTGGCATTTGCGCTGGGGCTAGTCATTTCAATTCAACAGCTGTGGTGCATGGCTGCCCAAAATGATCCTTTAACTAAGCAGAGTACTGCCCTGCAAGAAGAGCAGAGCAGCTCTGGCACGCACTCCCGTTCCCAAGGTGGCGAGGAGGGAGGCAGGCAGACCTTACGGGCAGCAGGGTGCTGGACCAAGCCACAGGAGAGCTGGAATCCAGCTGCAGCCTTGCTCTGCGCCACAGCAAATGCCTCCCTCCACGCACACGCAGGCTGCACTGGGGACTGAAGGCTCACACGTTCAAGTTCACAAGGGACTTTGTCACTGCTTGCAGGGCACTGGAGCACAGTGTTGGACAAGGTGAGGGACTCCAGCGTGGTTAGGCAGAAAATCCAGGGCTGCAGCTTTGCCGTGGAGAGAGTGCACTGGGGACATCTAAAATAAAGGGCTGGCTCAGTGCTTGCCCCAGGCAGGCTGACCTGGCTGTGACCAGAGTGCGGGGGCCAGACCAAAAGGCAAAAGGTCCAGAGCATGCAGTCCCCATCGCTATTGAAGGATATCAGCTTTTCCACCCTGACAGAGTCCTCAGGCCACCAAAGAGGACCTGCCACCCAGTGACAGTGGGCCGTGCAGTTCTGTTTCCCCAGCAGCAAAGCTGGGAAGTCCCTGCCCTCACTCCCATCCCTGATTCATACTTTCCCATTGTCTGGGCTACAGAGCAGTTGTATTGCAGCATAAACTACAGTAGGGAAACTGAGTCTGTGTTAAAAGCAACCAGCTAAAGCATGGGGTGTTTTACAGCCTTTCAGTGAGGAGGTGTAAAGCACCTTCCTGCAGATCCGAGCAGACAGCGAACCAAAGGGATCGCTTTCTCAATTGAGCTTCACAGTGGGAGAAAAGGGACAGGAGAATTACGCAGCGAGACCCGGGGAGAGCTCGGCCACCAGCACAGGAACCAACAGGTGGTCAGCACAGATCAGTCTGGTTTTAGGCAGCCTGGGCACACTCTCAGCCTTTGACACAGAAATAAAATAAAGGTGGAAGTCTCGGGGTGAGTGGAACAAATATAAAATACCAGTATGTAACAAGGAGACAAGAACTGCCCAATTAGCTCAAAATACATCAATTCTTTGTCCATCCTCTTTTCTTGATACTTTTTTCTCAAAAATATCTGGAACTGGAAGAGAAAGCTCCCAGGTCTGTCCTTCGGTACGTGATGAGGACCCTTCCATGTCTTGACTGGGGTGGAAAAGATTCCCCTGTAGGCACTACAACCACCTCACTCCATACAGCGGTCTCTCAGAGCTCAGGAGTGGAGCAGAAACAAAGATTCAAGTTGGGAAGAAGCCGTCAAATACTCCCAGACTTGCTGCACAGGATGAACCTGGGAAATGCCAAGGAATGGCACCTGGCCAGGCTGGTATGGCAGCCAAAGCCCCTGACCTGCATCAGTGACATGATATCTCCATGCAGGCTTGATTATCTGGGGACAGTGGCATTTGGCCCCGTCAGTGTCCACCTTAAAATGTGATTACTGCTATGCTGAGTAGCACCCCAGGCACGACTGAAGAGAGGGAGGGGCTGATTTGTCATCAACAAAGTTTGCCTAATACAAAACTTAAGGACTGCAGCAAGAGTAATGCAAGGACAGACAAATGCCACTATCTGCTGGGTACAACCACTAAGAATCAAGGAAAAATTTTTAGATAAAACTGTAATCAAACCAACAATTCGCTGTTAATTCCCCCAAACTGCGTAGTAGCCACCAGACCATCACGTGTATGTCTGGTGGGGAGCACACAGCAATGAGAAAGAGAAGCCGCATCACAAGGAGTCACGTAGGGAGGGTGTTGATGTGGAGCTGAACTCTGCCGCCCACAAGATTCCCTGCCTGGCTGGGCTGCAGGTGACAGGAGGCTGGCACAGTGCTACAGGGCTTCCCCACTCCTGCGCCCCTCATTCCCAGCCTGGAGGCATTCAGGAAACACTTCAGGCTTGTCTGAGCTCTTCTCGCAGCTCTGCCATTCAACTTTCAGACCCATCGGCTCCTTTTTACAACACCAGAGCAACCAAGCTAAGACTCCAGGGGAAGGATTAACAGCTGGGCTGTCCCAGCACCCCAGCTAGGGTCCAGTCAACCCCAGCTCCATCCGCGAGCCACTGGAGAGGCTCGTTGGGGAGCCAGCTCTTCTTCCTCCCTGGCACTCCCCCAGGGAACACAGTCTGGTTCTCATTTCTTCAGGTAGAAGTCCTTGAGGGCAAAAGCGCTGCCAAGATGCTTCGTCCTGCCCCAGGAGCGCTGGCCAGGATGCCGTCCCCAGCACGTCCTGCCGCAGAGCATCCCCGTGCTGCCTCCCCAGCCCCACGGGGCCCAGCCCAGCGCACCCCAAGGGGACACAGGGTAAGGCCACGATGAGCCCCCGCGGGGAGGCCTGGCGTTGGGCAAGGTGCCTCCTCAGGGCCCGGGCACAGGCCGGGTGGGTGCTGGGGGCACGGTAGCGGGGCAGGGAGGGCCGGGGGCCCCGGCGAGGCGGGAACGGGAAGGCAGCGGGGGGGGGGGGGAACTATGGGCCTCATGCCTCGGGAGGGGGGGCGGGGTGTCCCTGGGGATGGCAACCGGGGGGAACGCACACCCCCACTGGGGGAACAGCCCCGCTTCTTAAGAGGGAAGGCACACGCAGGCCCGCCCCTCCCGTACTCACCGCCCGCCTGGCGCCCCGGGCCCCGCCGCTCCCCGCAACGCCGCCGCCACCGCCACACCGCCCGCCGTTACCATAGAGATCCGGGGCGGCGCCGCCACGTGACTACACCTCCCGGCAGCCGCCGCGCCGGCGAAATACACTTTCCGGCGTGCCGCGCGGCGCCCCCTAGCGGCATGGGGTGGTGGCAGCCTGGGCGCCGGTGCCCGCCGTGGGCCTGCCCCGGGATGGAAGAGCAAAGTCCCGGGGCGCCCTGCGCCACTGCCCGGGGCCCGGTGGGCGGGCACGGCACGGGAGGACACTTAGAGGTGGTTTGCTGAGGTCTACAGGCACTTTTCCGGGAACAGCTTCCCACCGGGAGGGCCCTTGGGTAAAGCCGGCCGGGCAGGGCCCCCCTCGGGTGGACAAAGTGGCGGAAGGTCACGGCCGGAGCCCGAGGAGGATGAGGGAAGCGTTTGTCCTGTCCAGCATCACGCTGAGCCCAGGGGTCAGCCCTCAGCGCTGGTGCGGGGCAGCAGACCTGCCGGGATCCGAGGGGCCAGAGGTGTTTCCGGCGCCACTCCCGCAGGTGCTGCGCAGAGGTGCGAGGAGGCGGAGGAGCTTCTCGCAGTGCCGGGCAGAAGACGGCCGGGGGCTGCCACCAGCAGCAAGCTGCGAGTCACTGCTGACCAGCACGGCCAGCTTGTCGGTGGCTCTGAGGGAGAGCAGGACCTGCAGAGCAAAGAGAGGGACAGGAGTCACCCGCCAGCCTGGTCCCTTGTCCCCACAGCACCATCAGGTCCCACGAGGGAGCTGAGGTCCCTGGCAGTACCTGCTGTATCCCGGGGTGCTGGCTCAGGGCCCGCAGTGCGACGAGGGCTCCCTCTCGCACGCTCTCCCAGGGGTCCCGGCAGGCCACCTCCAGCAGGACATGGGGAGCCCTGCTCTCGATCAGCAGGTCCCCCAGCTCCGCCGAGCGCCGGCCCAGGTTGCCCAAGGCCAAGGCCGCGTTACAGCGCGTCCTGGCCTGCGCGTCGCTCAGCAGCCGCGTCAGCCCGGGCACGGCCCTGCCCAGGGTCGCGGCCGGGGAGGACTCGTGGTAGGCAGCATTGCCCACTGCGAAGCTGGCTGCCTTGCGCACGCTCTCCTCCCGGTCCGCCAGGCATGCCAGCAGGCTCTCCAGCAAGCCAGGCTGGCTCTGCAGTGCCTGGGGAAAGCCGTGGCCGTGTCGGAGCAGGTTGCCCAGCAGGTTGCAGGTTTTGGCCCGTATCAGGTGTTGCTGGTGGCCAAGCAGGCAGGTCAGTGGCTGGTCGGCCGCATCCGAGCCCCTCAGGATTCTCTGGAGAAAGGGCAGGTGCTCTGGACAGGTCCGGGCCACGTGGGTCAAGAGAGACAGGAGGTCAGTTGTGAGCGTGAGGCTGTCTGAAAACAAGGCAGATGTCAAGAAGGCAACGACGTGCTCCGAGGAGACAGCTTCCCTCACCATTTGGTCTATGACCTGCTCGTCAGACACAACGAGGTGGCACAAGAGGCTCATGGGGAGCTCGGTGTACGAGAGGGACAGATGGCGAGAGCAGACCTAAGGAGAAAAGAGACCCAGCAGTGCTGAGTGTGCTGTCTTCATGTGTAGGCCAAGTCAAGTAGCGGCTGAAGGCTGCCAGCAGGTCAGTGCAGAGCTCAGCTGCTGGCCAAGCTGCTCTGAGGGCTGCATGGCACCACAGTGACATCCCTGTGGAGGCAGAAACTGCCAGCACGCTGTGAAGTGGTGCCACGCATGGTGGGCTGCATGTGGGGAGGTGTCTCCACAGTATGGGATGGAAAAGGAACACGGCCGAGAGGGTACCTGCAGCAGCTGGGCAGGGATCTGGGTGTCTCTCACAGCCTCCATGACCAATGCTAAGGTGTCTTCATCCACATCCAGTGCAAAAGGGAAACAGAGGAGCTGGCAGGCCTGGATCACCACAGCTGGGACAAGCTGAGGGTCCCCATCCTCTCCTGCTTGCCTGAATTTGTTAGAGAGAGAGAGGGCTTAATACAGAGGCGATCAGGAAAACATCAGGGCAAGAGGCAGAAAGCATTCCCCACACCCGGCACTAAGGAGGGGCTCTGTAGGTGAGCTGTGCTCTGCAAGTGCCAGGTCAGGAACTTCTCAGCCCTCTGCGTGCTTGTGTCCAAGCCCCGTCCAGTGGCTAAGCTCTGCCCGCTTCAGCCCTCCCTACAACTCACGTCTGTGCCAGGCATGCCAGGAGTCTAGGGGACAGCAGGCTCTTCAGTGCCACCAAGAGGACACCGTGGGATTGAGTGAACTGAGGCAGGCACTGGTGGGACTCGTGCGTGAAGACGAAGAGGGCCAGGCTGAGGAAGAGCAGGGTGCCTGCAGGGGAAACAGCATGGCAGAGGGGCAAAGCTAGGGAAGGCTGAAAAGTCTCCTCTCTTCTGCCTGCCTGTACTGCCTTCAAGGCTGCTCCAGGGTTGCTTCTGTGCTTCCCTGCCCAAAACCAGACCAATCTCCACCCATGGTGGTCACACCTGCCAGGGTGAACACTCCCTGCAGTAGAGACACCCTTTCTTGTTCCTCCACAACCGGCTCAGCTGAGCTGCTGCTGACTGGGCACAGCATGGGCCAACCCAGCCCTCTCTCCTTGGAGGACAACAGCAACCCCCAAGAAAAGCCCCCTGAGCCCTCTGGCCTCAAGGACTAGATTTGGACGGGGACAGAAATGCGGGCAAATCTGAGGGCAGGATGTGGAGCAGGGTCCAGGGCAGATGCCCTGTCGTCCTGCAGCTCCTACCTTGAGGGGAGAGGAGGTTCCAGTCTGGCTCTGCTGTGGGGTGACCTGCCCCTGGGGAGTCTCCCTCCAGTGCTGCCCTGTCGCTGCCCACACGAAGCACCACAGCAACACAATGCCACATGATGCTCCACAGGTCTGAGGTGGCAAAGCCTTCCACAGCCACATCCTCCTAGAGGTGGGGAGACAGATGTCAGAGGGCTTCATGGTCCCCCATGGCTCCCCAGGGTTCTAGTCCATGGCTCTGCCAGCCCCATGGTCCTGGGAAGGTGAGGGCTGGATGGACATGGCTCAGGGGGAAGAGAAGGGGTCAGGCAGCTGGCAGCCCTGCTGCGCCTGCTGACAGTGCCAGTCCCAAGGCTTCTCTACCCTCTCACTCCAATGTGCCAAACCCTCCGGAGCTCCACAGACAGCCAGGGACATTAGGTGACTTTCATGGGGTTTCACAGCTCAGCCAAAGCTGCCCGGTTCCCTGGTTTGCCCCAGCCTCCATTACCAATCCACATTCAGGCCTTTTTTCCCCCCACACCTTTTGGCAGGGACCAGGCAAAGGCAGATGGGCAGGCTGGTACCTGGGTAAGGAGCTTCAGCAGGAGGAAAAAGAGCCCATCGTAGAGACCAGCACCCATTGGCAGGGGGAACTGCAGCTGTAAGAGAGAGTGGGGCACAGTCTGAAGCTAGGTGCTGGGTCTGAGGGCAGCAGCACCACACCTGCACCCTTCTGAGCCTGCCTTTTCACACCTCCATACAGTAGGTTGACCATGGCTGCCCTGCTCCTCTGTCCCCATCCCATACCTCAGCAGGCACTGTCAGCGCGTTTGTCATCACCGGTAGGATCTCTTCTCCCCCGAGCTCCAAGGCCACCCCATACTGACTGAGCTGTGTCAAGAGGAATGCTGCAGCACCCTGTGGGACACGCAGAGCTCAGCACCTTTGGGACTTTCCCATATGTCCTCAGCCCAGGACAGGGACAGCCAGGCTGTGCTGCCACCATCCCACCCCGAGTGAGCAACAGTAAGACCCAAATGGGATGTGGGGCTCTGCAGGGCTCTTGGGGGCAGCTCTGGCAGGGTGGGCAAACTTACCACAAGGGAGACAACAGGAGACCGGGTGATGAGATCCACAGCCAGGGTAACCACCTCCTCAAGCCTGAAACACAGGGACCAGGGGAGAGGCATTGTGTTCCCATGGCTTCACATCCCACAGAGCAGCAGCAGCCAAATACCCCCAGGGCTGGGAAGCAGCCACCTTGCAGGAGTCCTGGTTCACAGCACCTCCTTGTCCATGCTGGCTCCTCACCACATCCTCAGCACCCACCCACACTGCCCAGCACTCTGCTGGTGTGTCTGGATCAGAGGGATCAGTGGGAGCAGGAGCCCCGACTCTGGGCAGGGTGTGGGACAGAGGGCTGTTCAGGGCAGGGCATGTTCCTCTTCCATCCATGAGTGAAAGTGGGTGCTTACCTGGGAGGGGAGGCCTGGAGCTGCAGGGTGAGCAGGGCCAGCAGGTACAGAGAGGCCTCACAGGCTGCTCCCTGGGCCACCTCCGCCATGGGGACCTGCCAAGGGAGCAGGATAGGGGAGACAGGGGGACGGCAAGGCTGTGAGGAAAGGAGGGGACATTTCTGGGCCCTGGAGGAGAACTGCACTCTCCAGACCAAGCTCCCCCAAACTCTTCTCCCCACACATTCCCCAGCTTGGTTTGAGCAGCGCTCAGAGGAATGTGTCCTGCTTGCCCACATTCCTACCCCACCACTGGGGCTGTGGTCAGTCCTACCTCGCCTTTCGAGAGCTGCATGAGGGAATCCCACAGTCGTTGGCTCCTTCCCAGGTGCTGGCACAGGCTTGGGCTGGCATGGCAGCCAGCGTAGAGAATCTGCAAGGCAGAGAGAAAAGATGCATACCAGCGCCCAGGAACAGGGACACAGTGACCAGGCCCATCCCCGTCACACCCCATGGCTACCGTGGACTGATTGATTCAACAACTGACACCAGGGAGATGGGAGCCATTGAGGGCTGAGCCCACAGTTCCCCCTTCCCCATGCTCCTAACCTCAGACCAAAGGTTCAGGCACCTCTGGCCACAGCCAGATAAATGGACAAGGCCATTACCTTCAGCACGTTCAAGGAGCAGCTTGGGTGCTCCAGTCTCCCCAGCAGTCTCCCAAGGTCCTGGTTCTCTCCCTCCATAAGCTTTTCAGCTACCTCCTGAGCGACCTGCAGAAATCGGCCTGTTTTGCCTGGGCACCTGAAGCACTGCACAGACTTAAGGAGTTAATGCTACCAAGAAATTAATAAAAGAAGACATCTGTTTCCTACATGTTGCTTGCATTCACAAAGGGATGCCCATCTGCCATGACCCAGTATGGCTTTGATGCACATTCCCAGAGCTGAGATGAGCAAGGCAAGATTCCTCCTCTGCTTCCCTCCTTGTTGACACAGAGTTGAGTTAAAGGATCAAATGTAAATCTGTAGTTTTGTTTCCCCTCTTATTGCTCCCTTATTGTCCATTCAATTTCAGAATTCCTACAGTTCATATTACTGTCATATAGGAATTCTTCATGTTTTCTCTGCATTGCCTAGTTCTTTACTTAGCCCATCCCACAGTTCAGATCCTAAGTGTGAGTCTCTTAATTGATTTAGGAGTCCTTAGACTCCTAAAGCTCAGCTGTTGGCTAGGAAGGAGCAGCCTGCAAATGCCAGCCCTGCAGCCACCAAAGCCAGAGGACCCCAGCCCTCCACTCTACTGCTGAAAAAGAGATCCTCCTGCAAAGGGCTGCTGCCCCTGTGAGGACCACATCTCCTTGCCCTGCAAAAAGAGCTGGCCTGACCTGCTGTTTGGCTTCCCGGCAGCCATTCCTCTCCAGGGGGATGCTGCAGGCAGCAGCCAATGCAGCTGTGAAGAGGTCTGCCACACGTGTACTCTGGTCCTGGGCTGACTTGGCCTCCATTGCTGTACCTGCACAGGGACAGAGCTCAGGAGACATGTGCTAAGGGTGAGGGATGCTGAGGGGCAGCAGGATGGGGTTGAAGGCCAAGAGGGGAAAAGTCAGGCTTGTGACACGAGGAGGGTGAGATCTGGGATTGAGGGAGACAAGAGGAGAGCCCTGGTTAGCAGGGGTTTGGGCAGATAGGCTTTAGCTACCTCCTCTGGCCAACAGCACTGCAATGGCAGTCAGTCCTCTGAGGGAGCCCAAGGGCGGGAGGGAGAGGGGAAACCCCAGGAGGAGGTGGCGAGCTGCTACCACTGCTACCTCGCTGAGCAGGCTGCTCTGAGATGGATCCCTGAAGGAGTCTGTTCAGCAGGGGCTGTTGCTCCTCTCGCAGGCTGGCATAGAAGGGAGCAGAGACGGAGGGGTACGTTGCATCCAGGCTCTCACAGAGTAGGGTGAAGCACTGGGGGAGACA
This sequence comes from Grus americana, assembly GCF_028858705.1. NCBI lineage: Eukaryota > Metazoa > Chordata > Aves > Gruiformes > Gruidae > Grus > Grus americana. The sequence goes on along the minus strand of NC_072857.1, from coordinate 17,839,742 downwards.
CAGGAGTTGCCATCACTGCAGACTGAGGGTGGGAGGAGAGAGAAGGACTATGGGGGAGGAGGCTGTGAAGGGACAGCAGAAATGGGAGAAGGACTCATGTGCTAGAGCTTCAGGGACCTCCAGTTGTCCTCTCCAGCCAGGTTACTGTGTGGGAGCCACATGCAGCTGCATACTGGCTGAGAGAGGAGTACACGTAGAGGCACAGCCAGGGAAGATGCCCCCTCAGGCACCTCCTTTGTGTGTGTGATCCCCATCAAAAACCCCAGCGGGTGAGACAGCCTGCCCTGACAAGAATGCATCAGATCCCACAGCTGGGAGCACGGTCCTCACCCTGTGCTCCCCCCGACACACACACCCAGCCCCACAGTTTCTGTCCCTGGGGGAGAGGGTGGGGAGAAGGGAAACAGGGCCTCCTTACCAGGAGGCTTTGCTGGCAGAGTCTCATCTCGCTGTCGGCTGGCTCAGCCAGCAGCTCCGGCAGCAGGGCTAGGAAGCAGCCGGCACTCTCCCGGAAGACCTGCAGGCTGGGGGAGGCAGCGGGGTAGAAGAGAGCAAAGAAACATGGTCCCTGGCTGTGAGGACAGGATCTGGCCAAGCCCATATGTCCCTGGTTAATGGAGCAGGCAGCACACACAAGCACTGTGAGCCGCTGCCAGCTGTGCCTTCCCCTTAATTTGTCCCACTCATGGAAAGCGCTGCTCTGTGAGCACAGCGATACAGCACGAAGCTCTTAGTCCATGATGCTTCCCCACAGAGACAGCTCCAGCCACAGAGTACAAACACCACCCTCTCGCCTACTGCTGAGTCCCCAAAGTAGCCACAAGAGACCCGAGAGCACAGAGGGCTGTCCCTACCTGTCCTTTTGCCCACTGTCACTCTCCTCCAGGCTGCATTCACTGCTGAAATAAACTGTGGTCACCATGAGGAGGTCTGTCAGCACCATGATACACCAGGGCTGCTGCAGGATCCAGAAAGAAACAGCAAGTGGGGATTATCTGCTGGCCATCCCAACATCACCGTGGCAGGCTCTTTCCCTGCCAGGACCTCCCCTTTCTCAAGAGTGCCTGGAAGAGGCACCAGTCCTGTGAGCCAGCTCCAGCAGGAAACCAGGGCCTCCTTAGTACCAGCACTCTGCAGGGCTGGAAGGAGCCCAAATTTCTCTGGGGTCCTACACCCACCTGCTTGGTGCTACCACTCTCCAGGATCTGCTTGGCTAGACACAGCAGGGACACAGGCACATTCAGCTCTTGGCAGAAGTGGTCCAGCAGCTCAGAGTCACACCGGGTAGCCAGGAGGTTGCCCACAACACGGAGCACAGGACGGAGATGGGAGGCTCCCTCCAGCATCCCTTCCAGCACCTGGACACAGAGAAGCCAGAAAAGCTCATGATCAACAGTGGGTTTGGCCTCTCCATCAGCCATGGGGCAGCCCTTCAATCCATTCAGGCAGGGGACAGCAGGGGAGCAGATTGCAAGCTAAGTGCATGAGACAGCTCCTGGAGAAGAGGAGGATCTTCTTACTGGCTGGACTGCTCCCAGCACAGTCTTGGGGAAGAAGGTGGCATCCATGTCCCCAGTTGTAGTTGCTTGGGCCAGCTATCACTCACCTGCTGAGCAGAGTCTGCCAGGCGGGCCTGGACACGGTGCCGGAAGGTTGGGTCCCTGAGGAGGCTCAGTGGCGTGCTCAGCTGCATGGCTGAGGGCTCAGTGGCCTCGATCAGGTGCTGCCACTCCTCATCGCTCTCCAGCTCCTAGACATGGAGGAGAGGACTGGTGCCACAGATCCTGCCTGCCCCAGGGTCTCTGTACCAGCCCCTGGGGACTGGGCCCTGCTGTCCTCACCACAAGACACCATCTTACCTCACTCTCCAGGTCCACGGTCTCAATGCTGCGCCTGCCCCGGGGCTCTGCCCTGCCAGCACCAGGCTGCGGAGGGGCACCTGCTCCAGGAAACTCTCGCTCATAGTCTCGAGTGATGCTGTGCTCCCTGGCCAAGGAAACAGCGCAATCAGTGAACGGCCCTGCCTTCTCCTTTTCTTCCTGCCCCAGACTCAGCCCTCCCTCACCGTGGGTTGGGAGGAGGCTCCTCCAACTCCCAGTCTGCCATGCTGCTCTTTCCTTGCAGGACACTGGTGTTCTTCTTGGAGGAAGCTGGTGGAGCCCCCTCCCCAAGGGCTGCCTTCCCCGGAGATGCTCTGGGTCTATGCCCTGGGCATCCTTTGCCAGAGTCCTTCATAGATGCATCACCTGCCTTCCTCTGCCCCTGGGTGATGGCAGAGAAGTTTGGTCAGGGCAGAGTTACTCAGACAGCCAGATGAGTCCCCCAGACTCCACCACTCTGAGGACCCCACATCCTGCTTTGTATGTGGCTGACACCATGCACCTTCTGTCTTTCCCCCCAGGTCCAGTTTCAGTGCCCCTCCTTTGCCCTGACTGCAGGACATAGCCAGGGGAATCCCACACTTTTCTCTACCTTTTTCTGTGCCTCCTCAACCATCTTCTGCCGGGCCTTTCTCAGGATCCTGGACTGGCCACTCCTGGGCGCCATGGAATGGGCTTGCTGCTCCTTCAGGGCCTGCAATTCTGGGGACAGCTTGGTGGTGAAGGGGTTTGAGATCCCATGCTCTTCTGTGTCATCAATCACTGGGGATATGAGGGGAGAACTTCATCAGCAGCTCTCCCTTGGGACACAGGGAGAACGATTGGCTCTGGGATCACAGGGGAATCCCAGGGGACCCAGAGTAAGCCAATGGGCAGGAGCTAGGGGCTAGTCCTTGGAGAAAGCTGAGAGAAGGGAAGCAAAGACCAGGGTAGTAAAAACAGCAAGGCAGGGTGGTCCTCCCAGCCTCCAGGCAGTGGGAGGAGGAAACAAACCTAGCCAGCACTGGAAAAAGAGCTGGTACTCACCAGTAACCTGTCCAGCAATGAAGGGGTGAGAGAGCAGCTCCGGCCATGACAGGCGCTGGCGGGGGTCCTTCATTAGTAGTCCCTGCAGGAAGCTCTACAGGGCAGCACAGCACCAAGGTCACTGACACATGCTCAGCACCCGCCAGTGAGCACAGTGTACCCACCAGTCTCCCCAGTCTCCTCCCTGGGGCGAGGGCACCCAAGAGTCCTTCGTTCCCTGCCTGGCTCTAGGAAAGGAGAGGCTCTAGTGCTTAGGGCAGACAGGAAGACGCTTCCCTTCCCAGCCAGTAAATCACTCCTCTGCTGTTGGCCCCATTTTCCCAGCTTATGGACAGCGGTGATAAGGGTTCCCCTCCCAGGAGGCCCAGCTCTCACCCCTTCTCTATGTTCTGAAATCCCTGTTAGGGGACATAAAACCTAAGAGTGACCCACCAGGGCAGCAGGCCAGGCCAAAGCTGCTACCACATTAATGGATCTCACCCCTCAGACAGGGCCTTCGCCCTTACCTTGAAGGCTGGGCTTATGGCCACAGGCCATTTGACGGGGTCCTTGACGATGAGGCTGACAAGCTGGAAGATGCTGCTGGTGTAGAAGGGAGGGGTGCCCACAAACAGCTCGTACAGGATGCAGCCCACAGACCACAGGTCCGCCGTGTGGTCATACGGCTGCTCCTCCACCAGCTCAGGGGACATGTACAGCGGGGTGCCCTTGATCGAGGTCAGGACCATGGTGTGGATGCTCATGGCACGGGCAAACCTGCTCAGAGAAAAGCACGGATGGCCAGTTCAGGCTGAAACATCCATTGCAGCTCCCAGGGAGATCCCTACGAGTTCACCAACACCTCTCCCCTCTGAAGTCCAAAATCCCCCATCCCTGCTCAACTTCTAAATATGCATAGAATCCAGGTCCCCTTCCACACTCTCCCCTCCTCCTCTACAGCACCCAGGACACCCCTTGGCTTTCCCAAGGCCAAGTGTCCCCCTCCAGCTCGCCCCCAGCACCCACCCGAAGTCACAGAGCTTGACAACGCCGTCTTTGCCCAGCAGGATGTTCTGGGGTTTCATGTCACGGTGCAGGATGCGGTGGGAGTGCAGGTAATAGAGAGCAGAGACCAGTTGGGCAGCTATGGTCTGGACCTGCCAGAGACATGGGAGCCTCACCCTGTGTCCCATGGTGCAACCAGCTGGCACAGCCATGGGGTCCCTTATGGCCTGGCTCCCCCAGTACCCCCACTCTTGCCTTTGCCCTGTTTGGGGCAGAGACCAGCCCCAGCCATGGGCCAGCAGTTCCTTGGAACAGGACGATGGCTGAGGCAGCAGCCTAGTGCTGTGGTCCTTGGAGAGGGAACAGGGAAAATGAGGTCCCTGTTGGACCCTGCTATCCCCCAGTACAACTTGGCACCCTCTCCATCCCCTTCAGAAGCTCTGCCAGGTAAAGCTCCAAAGGGACCTCACCCTCCTGATGTCTCCTAGCCCACAGCAGAGACCCACTGCCTGCAGGCAGACAAATCTTGTTCCCTCCTGCAGCAAAAACTGTGTGGCTACTGTCATGACAGTCACCTGGTCCTCGGGCAAACTCCCATCATCCTCCAGGATCTGGAAGAGCTCCCCCTCTGCATAGTCTGTCACCACCACCACCTGGAGAGAAGAGCAGCATGGTGAGATCAGGCATTCACCCAACTGCGTCCCCACCATGCCCTGGAAACCAGGACAGGGCAGGGTAGGAAATCTGAGGGAGATGCTGGGGTGTCATCATGCACAGCCCATCAGCTTGGGCTGGGACCTGGGATGGGAGAGAGCCCTGTGGCTGCACTGCAGCAAGGGCCTGGCACTTAGCAGAGGCCTTGTAGCTGTCCTTATGTCGGACATCCAGCAGAAAGCAGGGAAGAGGGAAGGAAAAGACAAGCCCAGAACGGTACTTCCAAGCCCAGTGGGTAGAACCACTCCCTTGAGCTTGTTTTGAATCTGCTGCCCAATGACTTTATTTCATGTTCCATGTCTCATAGCACAATCTTCAGTCCTTTCTTATCATACTTTCTCCATGAGAGTTTAAATCAGTGAAAAGTCAGTCTCTGAAGAGACTGATGAGGTGACTGAAGAGTCATTCTCATCCCGTAATCCCAAACCACTTCTTTTGCATCATGCACCCCCCGCCCAGCTCATTCACCTCTGCATATAAGCTAGCACATCCCACACAGCCCACATTGGTGCTTGCTTCTCACACAACACATACTAGAAGGCTATGGAAAACACTGACCAGGCCCTGGGAAGGTGTCACCAGCACCTCCTGAGAAAGAGGTCCCTAGGACAGCAGGGCCCAGCTCTTGTTCCCCTGTCCCAGTCAAGCAAAGCATCTGCCCAGAGTAGTCCCCTTCACCTCCTTGTCAGTCTCAAAGCTGTCAAGCATCTGGATGATGTTGGGGTGATGGAGGCCTCTCATGATCTCAATTTCCCGCTGCAGGTTCTTCAGCTCCTTCTCAGACCGCCCCACCTTGGGGATGAACTTCAAGGCCACCACCTTTCAAAGCAGGCAAAGCTGCAATCAGACCAGGTTCCCACCTGCCCTGGCAGAGGTCATGTTTAACCCAAGCAGGACTCGGCATTTTCCAGCTGAGCACACCAAACAAGACATTTGTTCACTGGATTCCTTGGAGCTGGGGCTCCTCCCAGGCCCTTGCACATCGATACAGGTGCTCACAGTACTTTGCACACTGGTGTTTAAAGCAAAGGAATTTAATCAGTGAGCACAGACAAAACTAGGACTGCCAGAAACACAGGATAAGACCTAGAGATGCTGATGGACAGCAAGCCTAACACGAGCCAGCAGCGTGCCCTGTCAGTGAGAAGTGCTAGCAGCATCCTGGGCTGTATCAACAGGCAAGAGTTGGAGGGACGTGATTATTGTCCTTTATTTGGAACTTAGACCACAGTGGCAATATCATGGCCAGTTTTTGGCCCACAAACACATTGATAAGCTGGAATGGGTATAGCAGAGGCCACCGGGATTGTGAGGGGGCTTAAGCACGTGGGACGATGACACAGGGATTACAAATTGAAACAGGAGCTTCAATTTGATATAAGGAAAAACCATTCACCCCAAGTATAGTCAAGCACTGGCTGTAGAGTGTTTGTTCTTGAGGTTTCGCAGGATTTGAATCTAGTGCTGGCCCTGCTTTGAGCTGGGGATGGACTGGAGACCTCCTGAGGTCCCTTGAACCCGAATGACTCTGTGACAGGAGGAGCTGGCTGGGAATGTCAGCAGAAAAATGAATGAGTGCTGAGTCCCAAAGGCCTGGCAGGGCCCTGGAACCCAACAGCCACCAGAAATCAGTTCCCAGTACCACCCACTGGACCCGCAGCCCTCTCCCGTGCCGCCTCTCTCCTCACCTGGGCGCTGTGTTTCCGGCGCCCCTTGTACACGCGCCCAAAGGAGCCTTCGCCGATCATTTCCAGGACATGGTACTTCTCCATCGTGGGCGTTCAAGGGGAAAAAGGGCCGCTGAGCTGCCGAGGCAAAGTGGCTACTAAGGAGAAGTGCTTTGCCCTCTCTCCCCTCCTCTTGTCCTCTGCCACCGGCTGCCATGGGGCACCAACCCCCAATCCCCGCTGCGACGGAGACGGGCAGTGCCGGTGCCGGGAAGGCAGGGCTGCACCCGCTGCGATCCCAAATCCCAAAGGCCGGGGCTTCTCCTCCCCGCGGGCATCTCCCCTCCCCGCGGGGCTCCACCCAGGGCCCGGTCCCCAGGGCGGGTGTCCCTCGGGGCCCCCCGTCGGGCGCTGTCCCTTCCCGCCGGCTCCACCTCCGCTCCCCCATGGCAGGACGAGACCCAAACCCTGGGCGAGGCCCCCGCAGCCCCCGAGTGGGATTAACCTCGCCCCACTCCGCTCCCGCCGCGGCCCGGCCACTCCCAGGCCCGCCACCGCCAACCGCGTCGCCTAGCAACGCCCTCCCGCGCGTGCGCTGTCGCTGAAGTTCCGCTTCCAGTTCCGGGGCGCACGGGAAGATGGCGGCGGCCGGTGAGGAGGCGGAGGCGACGGACTGGTAACATTCCCCACCATCACCCTTCCCCGGTGCCCCGCACCCTCAACTCAGCGCCGCCGCCTGATTCCCGCCCGGTCTCCGCAGGGCGCTGCCGCCGGAGGTGGAGGTGCTGGAGTCCATCTACCTGGAGGAGCTGCGGGTGGCGCGGGGCCACGGCAGGTACGTACCGGGGCCCGTATCCCACCCCCCCCACCCCCCCCCCGGGTCCGGCCCGGCCCCGCGCCGCCGCCACTCACCTCGCCTGCCCCGCAGGTGGGAGCCCTGGGAGATCAGCATCACCCTGCACCCCGCCACGGCCCAGGACCAGGACTCCCAGTATGTCCGCTTCACCCTGGTGCTCTCCGTGCCCCCCCAGGTAGGCTGCCGCCCCCTTTCTTCCCCGGGTCTCTCTGCTTTCCTTGTGCTTTGGGTGCTGGTTTTTGGTTGTTTTTTTTTAGTATCCCAACAAAGCTCCGGAAATCTCGATCAAGAACCCGCGGGGGCTGTCGGATGAGCAAATTCAAAAGTGAGTGCTAGGAGGGAGGGGAGAGGGTGATCCTTTCCTCCAGAGATCTGGGGGGCAGAACTGGTGGAAAAGCCTTCTCAAATTTGCCTGGCTCCCCACGTCTGGTTAATAGATGGGTACAGGTCCCTAAATCACCTTGTCTTGAATCTAATGGGAGCCACTAGTGCTGAGTTTGACACCAAGGGGTGCACCCTGTGGTCGTTCCCCTGTGGTCCCCCTGAAATGTAATCTAAATCCCCTGGGCCTTTGAAGCTGTTGGTCCTGCTTTGGCAGGGGTGGGGCTGAACCCAGTCCTTAGGCAGCCCAACTTGCCTTTGTGCTCCTGTCCCTGGTGCAGTGAAGTGCGTGCAGAGAGACCCTGGTACCTGCCAGCAGCACAGGAGTAACACGGCTCTCACTAGGCCTGCTCAGGGGCTGCCATCAGATAAACAAAGCCTGACGTTCACCAAAGCCGAAGGCTGCTGGGTGAGCTTGAGCCAAGGCAGTCAGCAAACCTCCTCTTGCAAGTCCCTTGAGGGCAAAGGCTTCCTGTGCACTGCCTTGTGAGGAGCCAGGAGAGCACGTGAATGTGTGTGTGCACGTGTCCATCCCATGCTGCAGGCAAAGCTCGAAGGCCAGTGCTCTATTTCTCCTGTCATCGTGGTGCGGTGACGGGTATGTGGGACAGTGGTGTGGCTAAATTTGTGTTAAGCATTTCTGCTGCTTTGCTGTAGGATTTCCCAGACCCTCAGAAGTGTTGCTGAAGCCAGGCTGGGGACAGAGGTGCTCTATGAACTGATTGAGGTGAGGGTTGGGGGAGATTGGGACACTGGTTCCTGTCTGCCCGAGGGGTGGGACAACCCTGAGCACATGGGCAGGCCAGTGAGTAATGTGTTTGCTTTAATGCTTCCGCAGAAGGGGAAAGAGATTCTCACTGACAACAACATTCCTCACGGCCAGTGCGTAATCTGCCTCTACGGATTCCAGGTAGGCATGTGTCTCCTGGCCCCGCAAGCTGCCTGGGAAGTGAGGCAAGAGAATGGGGAGCCTGGGGCTCAAAGCTTGGGATATCGGCCTGGAACCGGGGTGTGCCTCAGCAGTCCCCTGCTCCCCTGGTCTGTAGGCAATCCTACTGAGCGTGAACCTTCCTAAGGCGATCAACTCTGTTCTCCCCATCAGCCTGAAGATAACCATCTAAAGAAACAGGCATAGGGGCAGCAAGTTATGCCAGAGCATCTCCAGGGGAGTGGGGAGGGTCTGGGGATAGTTGCTGGTACATCTCAGCTTCCCTGTGAGGTCAAACCTCCCCTGGAGTTCAGCACACAGGTGGTCAGGAGGGACTGGAACACATCCATGCAGGTGCTGAGGTCTGCGGGGACAGGGCAGCTTGCCTTGTCTGGATTGCAAGGAGAGGCAGTGCCTGCCTAGGAGGGACAACGCGTGAGGTGGGAAGATTGCTGCTTACACAGGAATGCATGCAGAGAAATCAGTCACAAAAACTTTGCATCCTGACTTGAGTGTTTCTCATGCTCAGAACAGGGAGAAGTGTCCCAGTAAAAACCGAGGAAGGAGAGATGACACCCAGCAAAAGATGTTATGTGGCTCTGCCAGCAATAGTGCCAGTTCCCCACTGCCAGCATTGACACAGGAGTGAAAACTCACCTCAGCTGGGGAGGCTACACAACCCTGTGCTCAGAAACCCTTTAAAGCTGCCCTTTCTCTTCTACAGGAAAGAGAAGCCTTCACAAAGACCCAGTGCTACCACTACTTCCACTCACACTGCCTAGCCCGCTACGCCCAGCACATGGAAGAGGAGATCCTCATGCAGCAGGAGGAGAGAGAGCAGCACCTGGCGCCATCCCCCAAACAGGTACTGGGCCCTGGGTTACCTCCCCTAGCCCCCCGCACCAGCCCTTGTGATGTCTCTGTCACCCCCTTTGGGACGTGGAGCGAGGGCTAGCCTGGCCCGGCAGCACAGGCAGTGTCATGCCCGCACTGAGAATCAGAGCGGGGATTAGACCAAATGATCTCCAAGGGCCCTTTCCTACCAAAATTACCCCATAAGTTTTTAGTACTTTAGCAGTTGGTTTATTGGATCTCTGGGTCGGCACCTGCTGTGTGAGGGGACAGAGGAGTTGCATTTTTGGACTTCTGGAACCACAAGAGTTATAAAAAAGAGCTCTTTCATTAGCCCTTGAACTGCAGGGGTTTGCAGCAGGATAAACACGATCGCCTGCGTTTTGGGGTGATAAAATCTGCCTGAGCAGATGTTGGAACAGTTGTCAGCCGCAGAGCAAACAGCGTGGCTGAGCATGAAACAAGTCAAAGGCTCCTTCCTGCAAAACCCTTTCAAAGAGGTGCTGTCTAGATGACACTCTCCACTCTGGAGTGGAGAAAAATAGATTCTAGGCTAAGGAGGACTGAAACTGTACATGCTGACAGGGGTGGTTTGTACAGTGGTCAGCTCCTGGAGCACAAATCCCGGGTGCCTCATGGTGGAGACACCTTCCGTTGCAGTTGTTGAGACACCAGGCTGCTTTCATGTTGCTGGAAACCCCTGGGCTTCCCTGCCCGGGCAGAAGAGCGAGGAACACCACCCTGTTTCACCTCCAGGCTGGAGTTATCTGGCAGCACGTGAGCTGGGTCACAGCCAGGGTCTGATATCGGCTCTCTCCTCCCTGCAGGAAGTTGGTGTGCAGTGCCCTGTCTGCAGGGAGACCCTGGTCTACGATCTCTGCGCTCTGAAGGCGGCGCCACCCCCACAGCACCCGCTGGTAAGAGATGGGGGCTCACCTGCCTAGCCGTGCTGGGTAGCTTCAACTGGGACATTGTAATGGATGAATGAATGAATGCACACTCTCGGGTCCTCCTAGATGTCCCATCCAAAGGGCAGTTCACAAAACCTAGTAGGGTGTCTCCTGACTCTTTGGTATGTCCACAAAGAGCAGGTTTAGTTGCAGAGCCCTGAGTCTGGAGCAGATGTGCTGGGGGAGACGCGATTTTACTGTGGGGCACGTCCCTGTACTCACCGGGATATAATCAGGGTCAGGAGAGCAACCTGATTGTAGCTGCTCTGCATCTTGCCCCACAGCAGGACGTCCTGAGGCAGTGACTGCAGGAACAGTGGGGCTGTGCTGGTGTGTTCTACCTCTGTCCAGGGATTTCATGTGCATCTGTAGGCCTGGTCAAATGTGGCAAAGGGAAGCAGGCTGCCTGGGTGCTGTGCGATCAAAGGGGGGTTTGGGGAGTAGCTCTTAGCATTGCTTTCTGCTGCTCAGGAGCCGTACCGGCCGGATGCCAAAACGCTGCAGCACCAGGAAGAACTGCGCTTAATTTTCAAGAAACAGCAAGAGAAAGGGGGCATCATTGACCCTGAAGCAGAGAGGAACCGTTACTTCATCAGCCTCCAGGCGGTATGGCACTGGGGACAGAGCGCGGGCGAGGGGGGCCCTGGACTGCAGGACCGAGCACTGTTGCTTGCTGTGGGACTCCCCTGTCCCTTTCTTCATTGGTGGCTTCTTTCTTTCAGCCTCCAGCCGCTGTCGATTCAGGCCAAGCAGCCGCTGCCTCTGAGCTGCCGGTGAGTGCAACCACTGTGGATGTGCCCCAGCTGCCCAGCCAAGCCTCGGCTCCAGAGCCAGCCGGGGTGCCAGAGGCCAGGGCAGAACCCGGGCGGCCCGAGAGGCCTGCTGTGCCTAGGGAGCAACAGAGCAAGAGGGAGAGGCACAGAGGGGAGAGACCAGCCCCCAGAGGCCAGGGCAGGCAGTCGTGCAGCGGCTCACAGGAACCGGCAGAGGAAGCCTCTCATTCACTCCATGGCTCCAGGGGGCCCAGGGGCTTCAGCCGGAGACCGGAGCGAAGACCTGGTGGGAGGCATAGCCAGGAGTTTTCAAAGCCTCATGGTAGAAGCAGGGCTGCTGCCTTGGCTGAAAGAAAGGAGTTGTGCCCTGAAGACCCCTCACCTGTAACGGAGGCAGTGGACTTGAAAGAGGAGCACCGTGATCTGGAGAGATGGACCCCGGAGGAGGGGGCTGAGACCCGGGGCAGGGAGAAGGAGAACCTGGCATTCAACCGTAGCGACCACAGAGCAGCTCCCAGCTGGCAGAGCCACCACAGGCCCTGGGACTGTGGGAGGTGGGAGAGATCCAGGGTCCAGGAGCATGGTTCCTACCCCAGAGCGCCAAGAGGGCGAGGGGTGTTCAGGCCCAGTGGACGACGAGAAGCCCATCTCCTTGAGAAGGAGAGTGGATCCTAGCAGGAGTGGTGAGGGGCTGGGCTGGAGAGGGAAGGGCTGTTTCTGGGGAGAACAGTGAAGGCTCTGATGGAGCAGTAGCAAGCAGACACTATACCCCTTGGGAGAGAAGAGGCAGTTGGCATGTGGCACAGCTTGCAACAGGCTGTGTCTCCAGGGTTTGTGTGGAGTGAGGCATCCCAGCATGAGCAACTGGCTGTCACCAGCGTTGGAGAAGCTGACTCCTGGCAGATCATGTCAGCCTTGGTTTTGGAGGACCCAGGGGACAGAGGAAGCCTTGTCTGGGGACCTGCAGCCATGATCCTTGTATGGGTGCTGCCAAGAAACATGCACACCTACAGAGCAAACAGACTGAGCCCAGCATGGTGCCATGGCAGAGCCAGAGTTGTGGCAGGACCTTCCCTAGAAGCCAGTGTCCTGGCCAAGCCATGGTGGTGCCAAGTGATGAGGCTGTGCCAGGGCAGCTTGCTGTGTCCCGCATTCCTTCTCAGAGCACCCTCTGAGCTGCTGTCCCTTGGAAATAACATCACTTCTCCTGCAGCCCTGACTGCTTTCAGCTGATGGGCTTGGCCAGGCAAATCCTTTGAACAACGGGACATTTCCGAGTCCCAGCCAGGAAAGCTAAATTAAGCTTAAATCAATGCATCGGCAGGTCAGGGCTGTCTGGTGGCTGAGGCTTTGGATTGGCTTCTGCTCCCCCAGGAAACCCGAAGTTAGCTGGAGCTCCTACCCTGTCCTTCAGCTGCTTTTGTGCAGGCAGAAGCTGATAGAGAGACCTGGGAAGCGCATTCCGCTTTGCAACCTGTATCTGTCAGGATCCTCCTTCTAAGGCCAGGCTGTCTCTTGGAGCTTCCGACAGCCTGGAGTGAAGACGTGCCCCAATACTTTCGGTACTTCGGCCCTCCTTTCATCTTCAAGCTGATCTTGCCTCAAAGAAATGAGGATTTGCTGTTTAAACTAACTTGGTGCAGTTCCCCCTGCTGCTGCTTCACAGATTTAAAGTGTCCCACTCCAGAGCTGTGATGGGTGATCCTACGCCCCTGAAGTGGGACACTGGTATTAAATTACTTCATTGTGTCTTCTCCAGAGCCTGCTCCCTTTGATTTCTCTGCCTTCTCGCTCCTGTTCTTCGCTGTTTGGAGTGAAGGTGTTGATCCCTGGTATTGCTTGCTCCCCTCCCTGCTCCCTACACCCAGGGCCAGGGCAGAGACCATCCCCTGGCCCTCCCACGTAGCAGGAGGGTTCCCCAGTCCCAGCTTTGCCTGGCTCGGTGTAAGCTGTTTGGCTTACCCAGACAGTACCAATTCCTTCACACTCATTTGTGCCTTGTGCCCCCCCCCACACCTCTTTTTTGGCCACACCTGGGTTGTTATTGTCTTCCTCCTCCTGCCAAGTGCAAAAACAACCATGCCGCGATGGACTTGCCAGAGCATCAGGTGAGATCCCAAGGACACCAGGGGCTGCACGCCAGCTGGGAGAGCATTTGCACTGCTTCTGCCTGGCCAATCCTTCGGCACACGAAGGGTGCACAGAAGCTCTCCTGAATGGGTCCTCCTCACCTGCTGCCCTGTTCTCTCCACATCTGGCCTTGTCCTGAAGGGCTTGGTTTAAACCGCTGCCCAAGAACCTTCTGCGCTTAAATTTCCAACACTGGCCTATTTTCAACCTTAATGCTCTAAAAGTGTTATTTATTTTTTCCCTCCTTGGTCTGAGCCTGCAGTACCTGTCCTGGGCTTGGGGATCTGAGAGCCAGATGTTGTGCCCTGCTGGGGATGAGGGCCGAGCACTCGCTCCCTGAAGAGAGCCCTAATTTTTCTTCAGTACTCACTCTGTCCTTGTTCCAGCTGTTTCCTGGGTGAACAGTGTGTCTACACTTGGGTGAAAAGGTGTAAACTTTATCTGACATTGGTGCTTGTTCTGCTGCCTCCTGCCTTCACTTATGAAATGGCTTTTGATCATGTCCTGAAAGAAACATGAAGATCTCTGCCCCTCACAGCAGCTGAAACTCCTTGGTTTCCTCCAGCAAGCCAAGCTTACTCAGCAGGAAAGCTGTGTCTGGTGTTTGGAGCATGGAAATTCGAGTGAGCAAGGACTTGGGTAACTTCAATCAAATGCCGGATGTGTTAGAGGGGAGGGTTTTTTTTCTGGAAGTAGGGATTTGGGAAAGACCATCACCTTTCTGACTCACTGCTGTCAGCCTGGAGCAGAGGACATTTTGCAACAGCACGTGGAAATGAATTTAGGCTAAACAAAACAAACCTCCAGGTGGGAGGGGAGAAATGGAGCCTGTACCCTGCTCTGGGGCTCCTCATTTGGTGTCTGCCAGCATCACCCACCTACCTCACAGGGTTGTTGTGAGGCTTAACTGGCAAAAGCACTCGAGCCGGGCCGAAGGCCATCGGCAGCATCTGTAGCATTAACACTATTAAAAGCAAGCAGAGTGAGAGATGTTGCCTGTGCTCTCATGTGGTGGCATCAGGCCCCTCTGCCTCTCCCTCACAACTCCCCCCATCCTGCTGAACTGCTGTCAGGCATTCACCAGTCGCTCACTGGCCAGTTTTGACCCCCAGCATTGAGGGAAGAGGCTGGATTCAAGCAGTCAGCCTCTGTGGGACAGCTGAGCACAGGGTTTGAGATGCCAGCAGTAGCACCCTGCTCCAGGAGCCACCCCAAGTCACTAGATACCCCCTCTATGGCCACAGGATCAACCCTTCACTTGCAGAAACACTTGTGCAAGCCAGGGGTGCATCAAAGCAGCTCCTGTTCGTGCTGAAATTCAGCCAGGTGGCATCAGCTGGGCCCCTTCCTATCCCTACATGCATTCAGCTTCACCAGTGCCCCCATAGGGCAGAGCCAGCAACCAAGTGGCTTGAGTTTGGTCTGGAACCAGCTCCCCCAGCCCTGCCAAGGTGATGCACCCCCAAAGCAAGAACACGAACACAGGGCCGGCTCTAGGGAAGCTGGATTTTGGGACTGGAACGGGGACAGGGGAGAGGCTCTGGCTGGCTTGTTCTGTGTGTCGGCACGCAGCACCTGATCCCTGGCTCTGTGGCACTGGGAAGGAAGTGCAGAATCTGCCCACTTCTTGATTGCATTTCAGGCACCTGAGGCTCTACCAGCCCATCCAGGACTTTTGTCCCTGGCAGGAAGGAAGCCTGGCAACAGGGAAAAGGCTGCGAGACTGCCAGCAGCTGGCCAAATCCCTCTTTCAGCCACGCAGGGCCTCTCCTGCTGGAAGGAGAGCAGTATTCACCTCCAAAGGAGATTTCTGCACCTTGCATCAGGTTGGTCTGGCTGTGGAAATTTGCGTTGGGGTTAACATCAAGCTTTTGGGAAGATATTCTGTAACCAGCCAAAGCCTCTAACCTGCCCCCACATGCAGGCCTGCAGTAGCTCCAGGGCCCAACACCTCCTCTGGCAGGAGGGACAGTCATACCACCCAGGAAGGTATGCCCAAGCAACTTGGCATCACAACCCAGCAGGGCAGGAGCCGTGGCACCAGCCTGCAGCCTGAGGGACAACGAGCTGTCTTTCAGGAGCTGCTTTTTTCTGAAACACTCTGGATTTGCAGTACTTGTCATGCCAGGCCCTGGTCAGGAGAGCTCTGGACCGGCAGCTAGACAGCAGGGCAACTAACAGGCGAAAGGACCACAGAGCCAAGAGCCATGTTGTGCACTTCACAGAAGATATTCACAAACCAGTGAAGGCTGCTGTCCCTTCAAAGACCAGCAGCTCTAGCAGTGCAGTGCCCCAATGTCCTGGCCCAGGGAAATGCCTTCTGGACCCCCGCCAGGCCACCCCACAAGGAAGGCGAATCACATCCAGGAGCCACGGCAGCTTATGGCAATCCCAGCATGAGGCACGCGCTGGTGAGCGGGGCTGGTGTGGTAGCATCCCAGTCTGGGGAGCAGCAAGAGCTGATTCTCCCTGCTGGAAGGCTGGCAGCCCTGACTCTCCTCATGTTTTAATAAAAATCCAAGACCTTGGCGAGGAGAGATGAACAGAGAGCTGGCCTGCGTGGCTGGGCAGCTTCATGACATCCCCAGGATAGGCACGTCCTTGTCCCAGCCCTCAGTGTGGCAGGAGGAAGCCGGCCCC
Source organism: Grus americana (assembly GCF_028858705.1). Lineage (NCBI taxonomy): Eukaryota > Metazoa > Chordata > Aves > Gruiformes > Gruidae > Grus > Grus americana. Next base: position 17,823,961 of record NC_072857.1, on the reverse strand, counting down.
TGGTCACAACAGGATGGAGCTTATGTTTGAAATGGCTCCTTCGGGGTCCATCTTGTAGAGCATGAAGTGGCCCTGCACCTGGGCAGCGCTGATCTGCTTGGAGACCGCCAGTGCCTGCTCTGCAAACCGCTCAGCTGCAGCCAGGGGCTGCTCCGGGTAGAAGCGCTGGAACATGCAGGCAAGCTGCCAGCGGGAGCAGTGGCCCACGTACTGCTTGAGATCCACGCGGCCAGGCCGCACCAGGGCTGGGTCCAGCCTGTCAGGAGACACAGGAGTGCCTTGAAAACCCGATCGAAGTGTCTCTGCAGGGTGGGTCCTGCAGGAAGCTCCCCCCTCCAGGCTAGCACAGCCAGCATCCTATCTGCAAGGTGCTCTGCACTGTGGGATGGTAAAGGTGGGCAGGAGGTTGGTCCCTGGGGGTTGAGGGGAGAAATCAACCCAAAGGAAGTGAGAGCTGGAGAAGGGCTGGCTCCGGAGGAGGACAAGAATGTCTTGGGAAACAGCTCTGCCCATCTCTGTCCCCATGAGCAACCTCTGAACAACCCTCGAGGCCAGCTCAGTCTGGAGCAAGCCGAGCCTGCCACAAGACAGCATCTGGCCAGGAGCAGTGAGCCCAGGCTGTGTCCCGCCAACCCAGTGGGCTGCATGTGGGGCCGGCATTTCACTCACAGCACGGCCACAACCCCTAAACCTGCAGATCCTCAGGAAGCTGGCACCTCTTCTGAAGGGCACAACCATGGCATGAACAGCAAGGAAGCATCTGAGGCTCCAAGAAAAGGGATCCGGATTAGCAATCAAGGGATTTACATCCCAAGGGAGGATTTGGGAATTGTGAACCCCCAGTCTTCACGCTGGAGGATGAAAACAGCCCTCCATAAAACCCATCAAAAGGGAGCAAGGTTTTCCCATGCTACCCCCCAATCCCTCCCAGGGTGCAGCTCTCACCTATCCACATAGTTGGTGGTCATGAAGACGATCCTGGCCTCCGTGGAGGCCACACCATCCAGCGCATTGAGGAGGCCGCTGAAGGTCAGGCGCCCCATCCCTTGGTACACAGCCGGGTCTGGGGACAGAGGTGTCTGAGATCAAATCCATCGGCCACTCACCCTGTGCAGTCCTATGGGTCACCTCTCTGTCACCTGAGGTTTAAGGCAAGCTCCCCCCTCTCTCCGTGCCCTGAGGCTGGCCCTCTGCCTCTCCCTGGCTGGCAGCACATTCATGTCCCGTGCAAATCCACCCCCTGGGAACCCAAAAAGAGAATGAGGGGGAAAGCCATCCCCTCCCTCATCCTGAAAATAGCTAGGCAGGAGACGTGTCTTTGCCTGAGGATAAAGGACCCAAATCTCCCTTTATATAGCCTAGACAAAACTGGGCAAGGTCCAGTTTGAGCCCTGAGGCCCCGGAGCACTGCCCACTCCTGGTCTCTGCTGGTGCAGCAGAGCAGCCCAGAGTCCAAACCTCTCCCTGGCAGAGCTGGCAAACCTCCCTCCCACCACTGGCCCAGGAAGGGCAGCACCGCTCACTCTCAGCAGCAAGGTCCCGGCTGACAAAGGCAGCATCCACGTCCTCCAGCAGGATGATGCTCTGCTGCGGTGCCACACTCAGGAGGTGGTTGAGCCGGTCATCGGAGAGGCTGCGGTCGCTGAGGCTCAGCAGGCAGATACTGTACTGCAGCTCCCCGGCCAGGGCTGTGCTGGGAAGGACACAAACCACAGGGGTGAATCACAGCAAGAAAGCCTGGAGCAGAGGAAGAACTGGATCTGCCTGCAGCAGGGGAGAGGGCAGAGGCATCCTCCCCCAGCAGGGATCAGATACGGGGGCGGGTGGGAGCACCTGCTCAGCCTGCTGGTGCCACACAGTGCCGTGCAAAGCAAGGGCACGAAGGGCTCGTCACCCTGACCTGTCATGGTGCCAGCAACACGAATGCTTAGACCAGGCACCACAGCCCACTCCTGCATTTCAAACTCAAAGCTCATCCACACCCTCTCACCAGAGGCTGCTATGCCCCAGAGGAGGCAGCTGGTAGGAAAACTGCTGTTAGCCAGCTGGAAATACTCACATGAAGCTGCTTTTCCCACAGCCAGGAGGACCATACAGCAGATAGCCTCTTCGATAGGGGATCCCTAGGAAGACAGTGTCCTTTTAGGAACCAGTTGTGTTGCTCCGAGCTCTCTCCCCCAGAGCTGTGGGGCTCCACCAGAGGAAGGCAAGCAGCAGGATAAAACTTCTCTGCAGCTGTCTCCAGAGAGGACCACGAGCATCCTGCCCCACCCCACAGCAGCATCGCAGGAGCAATGAACTCCAGGGCTTATCATGGTTTCCAGGGTTGGATTGAACCAAGGGGAGTTTGTCCCTTTGCACAGCCAGGCCTGACCTCGGCACCTGGGCTCGCTCATTTGTGGGATGTGCCCGAGGGAGCGCCCCACAGCCGTGGCTGCAGGGGGTAAGGAGTGGTGCTGGGCACAGTACAGAGGACACCATGCCGGTGTGGAGAGCCTTGCCTCTCTCGCTGTACCACTTGGGGTTGTCGATGAACTCCTTCACGTCCTGGACCAGCCTCTCTGACACACCTTCCTCCAGCACCACCGAGCTGAGAGGCCGGCGGCGACGGGGGAAGCCAAACTGCCGCCACTCTGCTCCCATGGCTGTGTACATGATCGTCCTCCCTTCCTGCTGCTGCAGCGCCAGCTCCCGGGCTGCAGAGAGAGGCAGAGGGAACAGGTGGCAGGAACACGGATCTCCCATGAAGCCCTGGGCACCTCCAGGGAGCAGGCTGTTCCCAGCAGGACCCCACGCAGCTTCCCTACAGACCTTCATGGAGGATATTGAAGAAGATCTCCCGGTTGGTGCCCAGCGCAGTGAAGGTGACGGACTCCCAGGGGGTCCCTGTGTGCAAGTCAATCATCTGCTTCTCCCGGTTACGCTCGATGCGAATCCACTTCCTGCGATACCTGGGGTGGGAAAACAGGGTTAAGGAACGGTGGTCTGGCACCATTCAGCTGAGCCCAGCCCAGGTCGTGCATCAAGGGGAACACTCATGTCGGGTAAAGAAATCCCTTCGTGCTGATGAATGCAGACTCCTCTCGCTACTCTCAATCTCCCATCCTAATCCAGACCCAAGGAAGAGGCAAGATCATCTCTGCTGCTTTGATGGCCCCCCCAGGTTGGAGTTTCCTTGCCAAAAGGAGGGTCAGTCCCCAGACTGCTTTCCCCCTACCCTTCCTTACCAGATGAAATGGTTCCCAGGGCTGGGGACAAAGTCGAACTTGGTGCTGACGCGCCCACTTTCATGCTGCAGGTATGACGTCTCAACGCTGAGGTGCTGCGTGTGCTTGGCATGGTGGGAGATCCAGTTCAGCAGCCAGTGGTAGCTCTTATCCTTGCTGGGCACCTCCAAGGTGATCATATAATGGCGCCTGAAAGCCACTAGCCCAAACTGGGCCCCTTTCCGGGCTAACGCCAGGGCTGTACCCACTCCAACGAGGCCAAACCCAGCCCCGAAGTACGGGTTGTCCTTCAGTGCTAAGACAAAGTCAGAAAAGGGCATTGTGGGAGGTTAAGCGGCTCCTTTCCACAGCATTGTCTCTGCACTCTGGAAACAAACCTGCGTGGAAAGAGAAGGACTGAATGGCAGCGGGGGACACAATGGATCACCCACAGTTGCCTGGCCTTTAACATGGCCTGTTCTCAAGCCAAAAGGCAGCCTGGCAGATCCCCTACACCCATGCTTATCTTTTACTAGGGGTTCAGACAGCCGCTGGCCACAGTAGCCTCCTCCCTCTCTGCATCCTCTGGGTGACACAGGCAGGAGGGAAGCAGGAGCTGGAGGCTCTCAGGCCAGCAAAGGAGCATCTGCCATTTCTTCAGCCAGAACAACAAGCCAGAGCTTTACATGGTTTTATTCTTTAAACAGCTCAAAATCACTGAGCACTGCAATTATTTAAGGCTTATTGTTTAAAAAAGCTGAAGCACATCCCCAGGCTGAGTTGAGAGCCAGTTCTTTGCTGCTGGAAATGGGTGCACGACTGTGGTGGAAGTAGCATCTCCATGTCTGGATAAAGGGCACCAGCCCCACACTTAGGGGGCTTGAAGTTTCTGCAGCTCCCTCAGCAGGGGTCTATCAGATACAGGGGATGAGGGGGAGCTGCCCCAACAGACAGACAAGCACACTCTGCTCCCTCAAGCAGGATCCCACCTCCCCCGCAGCAAGGCTCCTTCCCAGGGCAGGACGTCTCCTGCCCCACAGCAAGGCCTCGGGCCCACGGCAGGGTCCCTGCCCCGCGGTGGGGCTTTCCCCGCCGCAGCCGAGCCTCAGCCCCGCGGCAGGAGCCCGCCTTCCCCTGCAGGAGAGCCGGCCCCACACCGGCCTTCCCCACAGTGAGGCCTCCGCTCCACTCACCTCACCTCACCCCCATGGCAGAGCCCCCCCCTCCGGCAGGAGCTCGCCCCCGCCGCTACCGGCCTCGGTACCGGCCTCGGCCCCGCCGCCCCTCACCTCCGCGCAGCGCCGCTCTAGCCCGCGCCGCGCCGCTCTCTATGGCCCCAACCCTCGCTTCCGCCTCGAGCTGCTTCCGGCCGGCTGCCGGCTCGCACCATAGAGCGGGACCGGGGCGGGCGGTGGGGCAGAGCAGAGCGGCCGCGCGAGCTGCACAAAGGGCGACTCTCCCTCCCGCCCGGCGCGTACTACCGAGATGCGCTGGGGCCGGAGGTGGGGCCACCGGGGCCCAGCCGGGGTCCTCGGCCTGGGGCGAGGGGGACGGGCCGGGGCCGCGGGGCGAGGGGGCTGGGACGGCCCTGGCCGTGGGGGGACTCGCGATAGGCGCTTCCTCGCCGGGGGCTGGGCCCGGGTCTGGGGGGAGGGGTGGGGCCACCTGGGCCCGGGTCTGGGCCCGGAGAGCAGGCCCTGGCTGTTGGGCTCAGGGGGAGGCCCCTGGGCGTCTTTGGGGATGGTACCGGGGTCCCTGTGCCCCCATCTCCCCCGTGGCAGTGGGTTTTGCCAGCAGCCTGCTTGGGGCACGGCAGAAGGGATTGAGATGCCCCGGATCATACCCCTGCCTACCACAGGCTGTCCCCCACAATCTTGTAGGACCCCTAGGCTTCTGGGTTCTCCCTTGTTTAAAGTGCTTTCTTATGTTTCAGAGCGAGAGGCCCTCCTGCCCAGCACCAAGCCAGTGCCCAGTGGCAATGAGTGCAGAAGTGGCTGTCTCTGAGGGTGCCAGCAGGGAGATGGAGACCCTGTGTTCGGAGCTGCTCCTGCCCACACCGGGAGAGGCAGGAGCCGTGGGAAGCGCTGGCGTGGCCAGCACTGGCCTGGCTGGAACACCTCCACTGACTGCCAGCCAGGACTTGCTGCTGGCAGAGGCATCAATGCCTGAGGAAGGGGCTCACGCTGAAGGAAGCAATGTGGAAATATTCATCGAGGCTGTGGCTGGCAACGTGACGCTGAGCAGCGCAGCCAATGCCACAGGTACAGGGTGTGGGGAGAGCAGTGTGGGCCCCTTGGCACTCAGCGGAGGGAGGGAGGTCCAGCTGGGCACCCTGGGGACACCACGGTGCCCTCGTGTCTTTGACCCCGTATGCATCATGAGTCTGGTGCCACCGTTCAGTGCAGAGCTGGCACAAGCTGGGTGTGCAGATGGGGAGGGGTGGCTGTGGGGGCCTTGGGATGGGTGAGGGGATTGCTCTGGGCTGTCAGTAGGGACCAGGCAGAGATCTCCACCCCAGGCTGCCTCCCCTGGCACACTACTCAGCCAAGTGCAGTGTGGGGGCATCCTGCTAGAAACAGGGCCAAGGCAGCCTCATCTCTCTGTGTGTCTCAAAGGCACTAAGGAACAGACCTGGTCATGATGGTCACCGGGGTGATGGTGTCCCCTCTCTTATGGGAGGGTTCCTGGCAGACCCCAGGCAGGAGGAGGGTTGTGATTCTCCAAACTGTAATTCGTGGCAACAGGGGTTTATCCTCCTTGTCCGGAGCTGGAATTGAACAGCCACTCCTGTGGGCCTGGCAAAAGCCCTTTCTAATGGTTGCCCCTCACTCTCTGCAGAGGTGCTGGTCAAAGTGGTGGAGCTGTATTTCTGCGAGAGGTGCGGCCAGAGCTTCCCAGAGGCCTCCCTGCTGTCCCAGCACCAGTGCCTGCTGCTGTCCTCCCCGGGGCACCTGGAGCTCCCTGGGGTGCTGTCAGCACCCACCAGCAAGGGCCATAGCGAGCCAGGGAGCTCGGAGCTGCCCAGAGCTGGCACACAGGAGGCCTCCGCTCCTGAGCGCTTGCTGTGCCCTGTCTGCCAGGAGGCATTCGAACAGCCTGGCGAACTCAAGGAGCACTTCAAGACCCACCGCGCCCCACCAGGAGCCCTGCCCTGCCCCGAGAAAGGCTGCCACTTCGCCACAGAGGACCGCAAACAACTGCGCAGCCACCTGCGCCGCCTGCATGGGGCCTCCCCCGTGTCCTGCGCCTACCGTGCCTGCCCCCTGCTCTTCCCCAGCCGCCTGGCCATGGAGCGGCACCACCGCACCCACTTCCCCTTCCACTGCGGCCGCTGTGACTTTGTCACAGCCAACGCCAAGCTCTTCTGGCAGCACAGGAAGGGCCACGCTGCAGAGCCCCCCGCTGAGATGCCAGTGACCGGCGGCCCCCCCAGCTCGGCCCCCCATGGCCTCGAGCAGCGCTGCATCCTGCCGTCGGGTACAGCTGGGTGGGGGGGTCAGGGCCTGTGGGTGCTGCAGAGGCTGGTTGTGTCCATGCATCCCAGTTACAACTGGGAGGAGTTGGGGGTGAGGCTGTGCTGCCAGAGGGCCAAGGAGCCCTGTGCTGGTCTCCACAGTTTTCCTTCCTCCCTGTGGCACGGTTTGTGTCCCCCATCTCAGCCAGGAGGTTTTTTGCATGTGTGTGGGTGATTGGGGTGGCTCCCTCTCGCCTGGAGCATGATGATCTCTGTCTTTCCCCACTGAAGGAGAAGAAGAAGGGCAGGAGGAGGCAGGGAATTGCCAACCTGGCTGGGAAGCCACTGCAGCAGAAGCCAGGCTGGCAAAGCCCGCAGGCACTGGGGAGGGCTCCTTGGAGGGGCGGAAAGCGTCAGCTGGAGAAGAGGACTCGGACAGCGGCAGGGACGAGTCGCCGGAGGAGGATGGCGAGAGCCCCTGCGAAGGGGAGGCCAAAGAGGACAGGAAGGCAGCTCCTGAGAAAGCAACAATGCCACGGACACAGCACTTCAAAGGTAGGATGCGGGGCATCGCGGGGCCATACTGGGAGCTGCTTGGCCTCTGATTTATGAGCAGGCAGCTCAGCCTTGAGACGGGCAGTGAAATGTGGGTCAGGCTGGTGGGACGTGGGAGTCCTGTGCCATCCAGCAGCCTCATGTCTCCAGCATGTACCAGTGCGCTGTTCCCCCCTCCCCTGCCCTCTGCCCAAGCAAACACGTCCTTCTTCTCCTGTTGCCTGTCCTCGGCCGCTGCCAGGCTCAGGCAAAAACAGGCAAAAGTCTGCCTGGCTTTGGGGAGCGGAGCCACGTGGGCAGGCCTGAGCTAGGCTGCACTCGATCATCTTTGTTGGTGTTGAGCTCGAAAGAGCCCACCTGAACCATGTTGATGGCTTGGGGTGGGGACAGTCCCTGCAAGTAAACGGCTGCTGTGTGACTGTGTATATGAGAAGCCCTCACCCTGGCACAGCTGATTCGGGGAAAGAACATCTGCCTGTGCTCTTCTTCTTCATCTCTTCCCTGCTGACGGCTCCCCCTCCTCTGCTCTCACAGGGGATGTCGCAGAGGGCTCTGAGTACCTCTACAAAACCCACATGTGCCCTGAGTGCAAGCGGTGCTTCAAGAAGCGAACGCACCTGGTGGAGCACCTCCATTTGCACTTCCCTGACCCCAGCCTCCAGTGCCCCAACTGCCACAAGTACTTCACCAGTAAAAGCAAGCTGAAAATCCACATGATGCGGGAGACAGGCGAGAAGGCCCACCGCTGTCCGCTCTGCCACTACAGCTCAGTGGAGAAGAACGCCCTCAACCGCCACATGGCCAGCATGCACGAGGACATTTCCAACTTCTACTCTGATGTTTACTCCTGCCCTGTCTGCGAGGAGAAGTTTCGGCTCAGCCAGGCCCTCAAAGAGCACTTGAAGACTCACAAAGCTGAGCCCAAGAGGCTGAGCTGCTTCCAGGGAGGCTGCAACTACTGTGCGGAGGACCGGAAGGAGTTTGTCCGTCACCTCAAGGATGCTCACGGCATTAAGGCGGTGGAGTGCAAGTACCATGCCTGCTCACTGCTCTTTGACACAGCTGAGGCCATGGAGGCTCACCGAAAAACTCACTACGCCTTCCACTGCCAGCAGTGTGACTTCATCTGCTCCAACAAGCATGTTTTCCGCAAGCACAAGAAGCAGGGACACCCAGGCAGTGAGCAGCTCCAGTGCAGCTTCTGCCCCTACGCCACCTTCAACCCTGTGGAGTTTCATGACCACGTGGGGAAGATGCACGCCAATGAGAAGATCCACAAGTGCACTGAGTGTGCCTTCGCCACCGCACACAAGAGGGTGCTTATCCGGCACATGCTGCTGCACACTGGTGGGTGTCCGCTGTGGGGGTCCTGAGAGCCAAGCTGGGATAGGGGGTGGGAGGTCCTGTCCCAGCTCCAGGTGGGCAGGGAGGGCTGGGTCAGGGCTCCTGGGTCCCACCACCAACTCTGCCACCCTAGCATTGCTTGGCTGAAGCCGTGGCATGGCCCCATCCCTGCTGAGCTGGTTTTCCTGGGGGGGGGGGCAGGCTGTGCTGCCTCACCTGGCCATCATGCTGAGGGCGTTCCTGTGTTGCCCATAGGAGAGAAGCCTCACAAGTGTGAGCTCTGCGATTTCACGTGCCGGGATGTGAGCTACCTGTCCAAGCACATGCTGACCCACTCCAACGACAAGAACTTCATGTGCACCGAGTGTGGGTACATCACCAAGTGGAAGCACTACCTGAATGTCCACATGCGCAAGCACACTGGAGATCTCCGGTACGACCCCCGGCCCCGCTGGCCTGGCATCATAGTCAGGGCTCCCCAAATCCCGCTCTGGGGGTCTGCTGCTCTAGGCTGTGTCATGTGCCAGACTCTCTCGTGCCTGAGGGATGGCTACAATCAGCTCTGTCTGGCACATAAAAAATGCAGTCCTTGAGCTTGCAGGTTGTTGCCAGCATGGTGCTTCAGAAGCAAAGTTATCTTTGGTGTGTCTGCGCTGCAAAGGAGGTGTATTACCATGTCAGTGCAGCTCTGAGGCCAGGTTCATGGGCTCTGCTGATGTTTCGTGGGCTAAGGCCAGCTTGGGCATGTGCAGGACTCTGCCAAAACGTGTTTTTTACCTCAGTATCATGATCTCCTTTGGGTCTAGTCTGCCTCCAGCAACTAGACATGGGGGTGACATGGTTACTGTGTGGAATACCCCAAGAAGCTACCTCCCATCCCCAGGCTGTGGGTGTAGGTGCCAAGGGCCACAGCAGGGAGGAACTGCCTGGGGTAAGAGCTGCCCAGACAGCAAAGGTCAGAGCTGGCAAACTGAACAGTACCCCTTCCCCATGTGTCCAGGACAGGAAGCAGAGCTCAGCATGCCTGGCAGGGCTCAGCCTGCCCCGGTTCCTCGTGCTGCCTGACCGATCCCACTTTCCCCACAGGTACCAGTGCAACCAGTGCTCGTACCGGTGCCACCGTGCTGACCAGCTGAGCAGCCACAAGCTGCGGCACCAGGGCAAAAGTCTAATCTGTGAGGTGTGCGGTTTCGCCTGCAAGCGCAAGTACGAGCTGCAGAAGCACATGCAGGCAAAGCACTCGCAGAACTACCAGGTGCCCATCTTCCAGTGCCAGTATTGCACCTACCAGACAAAGTACAAACAGGCCCTGCTGAACCACGAGAACTGCAAGCACACCAAGCAGAAGGAGTTTCGCTGCGCCCTCTGCTCCTACTGCACCTTCAGCAACACCAGCCTCTTCTTCCACAAGCGCAAGATTCACGGCTACGTCCCTGGTGACAAGGACTGGCTGGAAAACTACGCCAGCAAGGAGCTGGAGATCAGCTCATCTGAGGCGCTCTTCGGCTACGAGCTTGGCACAGCCCTGCGTGTGGATGCCTGCTCCCCCCTCGCTGGCAATGAGCAGTGGGCAAAGGCAAAGCCATCCCAGCTGGACTCCCAGGGGGAAGAGGGCTACCAGCGAGCATTCGTGGTGCCCCTCCTCAGGCAGGATGCCGCTCCGCCGCAGAGCAGCAGCGAGGTGGAAGGAGGTGTGGGCGATGGGGAGCAGAACCATCCCACTGCTGGCGATGCCCTGGGAGATGACTGCTTGCAAGGACACACTGCAGCAGGCTCGACTGAGCGTGCTGCTTCTGGGGACGTGGCAGAGAGCTGCACGTTGCACTTGGAGACACTGAACGTCTCATCTGACCCCCTCCTGGACCATTTGACTGGAGAATCCTGCATGGTGCAGCCAGAGAGCGTGGAAATGCTGTCCTGCAAGGAACCTCCCCCAGCCTACGCGATGCTGGGCTCCCGGGGTGACCTTGGCTTGGTGGACAATGACAATACGCTTGAAGACATCCCGGACTTTGAGGAAGAGGAGGCAGATATACAGGAGAACGAGGCGGTGAGGCTGGATGACAGCGTAACAGCAGGAGAGAGCCAGGGAAAAGACTCCCTAAGGCAGGCCATGGGTCACCTCGAGGGGTCATGCTCGGACCACCACAAGCTGGTGGCAGACGCAGAGATGAGTGAGACCAGCCAAGCTGAGCTGCCAGAGGCCTGGCTCAGCGTGCTGAAGACAACTGAGCAGAGCCACCCGCCTGTCCCAGAGGATGTGGCCGCCTCCAATGATGATGCCCGAGGTGGCTCGGAGTCAGTGCTGAAGGCGCTGCGGAAGCAGGACAAGGAGCAAGCGGAGACGCTGGTGCTGGAGGGCAGGGTGCAGATGCTAGTGGTGCAGTCAGAGAGCCAGATCTTTAAGTGTGAGAAGTGCTCGTACATCACGCGGAAGGAAAAGTCTATGTCCCTGCACTCCAAAGCCAGCTGCCAGAGCCGCCGGGCCCCGCTCGTGTGCCATGAGTGCGGCGCCAGCTTTAAACAGCAAAGGGGGCTCAACACCCATCTCCTCAAGAAGTGCCCAGTCCTCCTGAAGAAGAACAAGATCCTCAAACCAGCTGGTCAGGAGCTGCCTGGGCTGCGCCAACCTGCTGACCAGCCTGGTGATAACGGTACGGAAATGGCAGAGAGCGACAAGGGAGGCTCGGAGGAGTCTGGACATGCCGAGACCCTCTGGGAAGTGGAACTGATGCCTGATAAAACGCAAGCAGTAGGCAGTTCCTTGGCTGGGGATCAGACCTCAGGCTGTCCTGCCCCTGAAAAATCCCTGCCGAGTGACAGCACAGAGGTGGCCGAAGAATCTCACCAGCAAGGGGACGGAGCTGAGCCAGGTGGAGCCACTTGTCCCCCCCAGCCTGAGAAACCCTTGGAGAAATACCGGCTGGAGGGAGGGAAGCTGCACTGCAACGCCTGCTCCTTCGTCTGCTCCCGTGTCTCCACCATCACTTCCCATGTGGAGGATGGGTGCCGGAGCCTGGAGCAGTTGTGGTGCTCCCTGTGCCCTGAGGCCTTCCGCTCCCAGCGGGCCCTCAAGAGCCACCGTGCCGAGAAGCATCTTGTGCATTCCAAGGAGGACGGACCCCAAAGCACTGAGCTCCCCGAGGGAGACCCGGCCAGTGTTGAGATGGGCCAGCCCAGTGAGCCCCTGCCAGATGCAGCGCTCCCAAAAGCTGCCCTGCCCAAGAGGAGGCGTTTCTCCTGTCCCACCTGCCCCTTCACCTGCCACCAGGAACGAGCCATGAAGACGCACAAGAAGAGGGGCTGCATGGCACTGGGCGAGTTTCGCTGTGCCTCCTGCCCCTTCACCTCCAAGGCAGCCAAAGCCCTGCGGCTGCATCGCAAGCTGCACCGCAAGCACTACAGCAAACGGCCGCAGCTGCAATGCCACCAGTGCGAGTTCACCTGCAAGCAGGCCCGCTGCTTGTGGCAGCACGTCCGCATCAAGCACGAGGGGGTGAAGCCGCACAAGTGCCGCTACTGCGAGTTCAGCACCACGCGGCGCTACCGCCTGGAGGCCCACCAGTCCCTGCACACCGGCGTGGGGCGCATCGCCTGCGGCATCTGCAGCCAGACCTTCGGCACCAACTCCAAGCTGCGCATCCACCGCCTGCGGGTGCATGAGAAGACGCCCACCCACTTCTGCCCGCTCTGCGACTACAGCAGCTACCTGCAGAATGACATCACCCGCCATGTCAACAGCTGCCACCGTGGCGAGCTCAACTTCGGCTGCTCCCGCTGCGAGGCTCGCTTCAGCTCCGAGACAGCCCTCAAGCAGCATGTCCTGCGGCGGCACGAGGAGAAGGTGTCCTACGGTTGCCCACACTGCGGCTTCGTGTGCCACAGCGAGGCCACACTCAAGTGCCATGTGCAGAAGCAGCACCCGCATCTGGAATGCAGCACCTGCAAGGAGACCTTTGCCACCCGGGAGGCACTGGAGGAGCACAAGACGCAGCATTTTAGCCACCGCTGTGAGCTGTGCAGCTTTGCAGCCAAGGAGCGGCAGCAGCTGGTGCGGCATTATGTGGAGAGCCACGAGCCAGCCACCCCCCAGGACAAACCCCTGCGATGCCCCTTCTGTGACTTCGCCTGCTGCCACCAGCTCGTCTTCGACCAGCATATGAAGGGCCATGGGGGCACCCGTGTGTACAAGTGCTCGGACTGCGAGTACACCACCAAGAACAGGCAGAAAATCACGTGGCACATCCGCATCCACACCGGCGAGAAGCCCTACAAGTGCCACCTCTGTAAATATGCCTGCGCCGACCCCTCGCGTCTCAAGGTGAGAGCCCTGCTGGGGGGTATGTCCGACTGCATCTACCTGGGTTGGGCGGGATTCAGACACAGGGATTTGGGGAAGAAAAAACAACTCCCAAGAGGATGTTTTGTCCTCTGTCCCCTTCTGTGGCTTGTACAGAATAGGAGACGAGCGGATAAAACCCACGTGGGTACAATATGTTTCTTCCCTGCTGTTGCAGATTAAGGGAAGGGGTGATTTGTAGCAAAGCAAGGTGGGCAGCTGCCCGAGTTCGCTCCTCTTCCAGCTGACGTCTCTAGCGTCCTTCAGGTGCAGCCTTGTGCCACTCGAAGCCAAGTTTGGCTGCCTGCTGGCTTGCAGCATGCTCAGTGTACCGGTTAGACACGGGGAAGCTCAGCTTCCCTGCAAGCAGAGCCAGACCCTGCCCTCATTTCTGTGGGTGATTAGCATCCTCACACATGGCAAAGGGCCTTTCCTAGAACAGCAAGGCCAAGCGTGGGGTAATGGAGGGGAAAACAGTTTGGTTTTGCTAAAAGAAATACAGACCTTTTTTAATGGGCAGGCTGAGCTGGAGCCTTCTGGGGCTGCCTGGGCAAGGCTGCGCAATGCGCTCAGCTCAGGGCTAGCTCTGTTGGGCTGGGTTTTAACCTGGATTTTGCCCTAAATACCAAACTGGGGAGAAAAGCCTGTGCCTCTCCACAGGGTGGGACAGAGCAAGCTCAGCAGTACAAGGGTCTCATCCTGACCCTGCTGTAGATCCCCCCCGCCCATAGTCTGCCAGGCCAGCAGACAACCCTCCTTGCCCCGTGCAGTTTGAGATGTCAGACCTGTGTTTGAGCCCCTCACTGACACCTCAGAGCCCTGCACATTCCCAGGGCAGGTGGCATGGCCTCATCCTGACCCTACCTCTTGCCCTGTGCCCAGTACCACATGCGGATCCACAAGGAAGAGCGGAAATACCTCTGCCCCGACTGCGGCTACAAGTGCAAGTGGGTGAACCAGCTCAAGTACCACATGACAAAGCACACGGGTGAGTGCTGCCCGCCAGGGACGGGCTGTGGGGTGCCAGGGAGGGATTTGGGGCTGCACAGACCCCTGGTCCATGCTTTATTTGCTACCAGTGGTCCAGCTGGAGGCAGGGGGGGACCCACAGCAGTTGGGGGGCAGCATGTTCTGGTGTGTTGGTGGGTTGAGGACAGCACCCCAGGGTGGGAGGGAAGGTGGGGCAGTATGGTGCCTTGGAAGTCTGGGGTTTTGAGGTGCCTGCTGGCATCTGCACCTTTCCAGTGCTGAGGATAGTATGTAGGGGGGTCCCTGGGGACTGATGCCATTATAGGGACAGCAAGACCTGCAGGAGGGAGGGCACTGTACCCCCATCCCAGCCCCTTCCCTATTGCTGCAGGCCTGAAGCCATACCGCTGTGATGAGTGCGAGTACCGCACCAACCGGGCAGACGCCCTGCGGGTGCACAAGGAGACGCGGCACCGGGAGGCCCGCTCCTTCATCTGTGAGCAGTGCGGCAAGGCCTTCAAGACCCGCTTCCTCCTCAAGACCCACCTGAAGAAGCACAGCGAGGAGAAGCCCTACGTCTGCAATGCCTGCGGGCGGGCTTTCCGCTGGGCGGCCGGCCTGCGCCACCATTACCTGACCCACACCAACGAGCACCCCTTCTTCTGCCGCTACTGCCCCTACAAGGCTAAGCAGAAGTTCCAGGTCATCAAACACATCCAACGGCATCACCCCGAGCGTGGGGCTAGTGACCCCAGCCAGGGGGTGGGCAAGGACCCCAGCACTCCCACCGTCCACCTCCACGCTGTGCAGAGGGAGAGCCGGGCTGAGGGCCCCCCCAGGACAGAGCAGGAAGGAGGGTGCCCCGCGGAGAAGGACGGCGCTTCACAGTGAGGCCAAATCCTGACTGCTTTAAGGCCCCAGTGGCGCAAGCCTGCTGCAGAGGTGTATGTGTGTGTGTATAGGCATATATGTATATGGGATGTAAAATATGCGGCTGTATAAAATGAATCTCTCTGCTCCTTTTAATCCTTTTTCTTTGGGCCGTTTGGAGCTCTGTGCCAGCCGTGGGGCAGGTGCCTGCAGGGAGAGAGCGCAAGCAGAAGCCCAGCTCCCCGTCTCTGTCCCCAGTGCCACTGCACCCAGACCCTAGCCTGCCTGTCACCGAACAATTTATTAAGTTGCTTACAGAGAAGGGATACGGTAAGGGTTAGTAATGGCCACCGGCCAGGAGCAGCCCCGGGGGGCTGCAGAGTGGGGGGCAGTGAGGACTGACTCCTCTCCTGGCTCTGCCCAGCCCTGGGGTTTGCTCAGCTCCAGCCTTGCTCCCCTGGCCACGGGGTACCAGCCCCTGTGGCAGAGCCAGGGGGCTGTGCACCATCTCCTCCTCTTCCTCATGACCAAGCCATGCCCGTGGGCCAGGGCAAGCTGCACATGGGGGACACAGGGGACTGCACCAGTGCAGTCCCCACACTCATGCGTGGGAGGTAGTGTCCCAAACCTCGGAAGGGGAGGTCAGGGCCTTTTCCCAGACCCTGGAGGCCACTGCAAATGGGGACACAGCAGCGACAACAACACAGGGATGACACAAACAGCTCAACAAGAGGGCGATGCAGTTGGCTCTGTGGCCCCAGCCGCTTGGGGCTGGCTCTATGGCTTCTATCCAGGTCCTATTCCCCCCACAGGCTCAGTCCTGCTCGGGGCCAGGCGGCTCGGTGATGCGGATGTGGACAAAGAGCGAAGAGGGTGGGATGCTGGTGCCGTCCTTGGAGAGGAGATGGATGTGGCGGTAGCCTGCAGGGGAGACAGTGAGGTTCTGACTGATGGCTGCCCCCCACCCTGCTCTCTAGCACCCAGCTGAGCCCAGACACCTCTGTGGGGCTGCCCTGGCCCACCGCCACCAGCAGCTGCTCACCAGGTTTGATGTTGGCAAACGCTAAGGTGAACTGGCCCACGAAGTCATTCCTGGAGGTCTTGTCATAATCCTCCACCACAAAGCGGACGAGGGCCAGCTCGGGCACGTGGAGCTGGAACTGGAGCGTTTCATCCCAGCGGGGGTTAAACCCTGGGAGGGGAGAGCGGGTGCTGGGAGGACAAGGGAGGGCAGGGACAGGCTGCCTGGGCGCAGCGGGGTCCCTGGTACCCCCGTGGGGCTCACCGTTGTTCTCAATATACTTGGTCTCCTGGCGCGCCTGGTCCGCGGGGACCCCATGGATCTCCACACGCACCAGTGGGTCGATGATGGCTCCGTCCTTGCTGTTGGCCACTTTGGGCAGCTGCTGCCCACTGATTACCTGCAGGAAGGGGCAACGACCCCGTGAGCTGGGGAGCAGCCAAACCGATCTGCTGGGAGGCTGCTCGGCTCTGGCATGCTGCCTGGCACAGTCCCACTCGGGTGGGACCAGCAGAGCTCCAGGACACTCACGACTCCCCAGAGTCCTTCCTTGGCTCCATACCTGGATTGTCAGGGTGGTGGGGCCAGGGCCCTCCCAGCTGCTGGGGTCACTGGGGTTGAAGACAGTCTCCTTGTCCCTCATGAAGGGTGGTTTGAGCACGTAGCCGCAGCGCCCGTTCTGGCTGAAGAGCCCGTCACACAGGTCCATCTCTGTGCCGGCCGTCTGGAAGTTCAGGGCCACTGGGGGAGGGTGGTAGGGAAAGGGTTCAGGGCAGCTTGGAGACCATGCTCTGCTTGGAGGTGAGAACCAGCCTGTCCCCAGAGCCAGAGAGATGTGGGGCTACACAGGGGGACAAGGCACAAATACCCGGGTAACCCCAAGCTCCCCAATGCAGGGCAAGAGCCTGCAGCCAGACCTGGCACCAGCCAGGGCTGTAGCTGGCACCAACATGGGTGTTGGTGTGATTTTGGCATCTCCCCAGCCCGCAGCCCTGATGCCCCACAGCCATACCGATCTGGCACCCCACGTTCCACATCTCCTGGGGGCTGTAGTTGGAGGAGTCGGTCCGCATCCCACTGGGGTAGATGCGTGTCAGCTGCCAGGTGTTGTGGCGGACAAACTCATTCCCTAGGGATGGAGCATGAGGGCCACTCATGGGGTCATTCCCTGGCCTGCACAGCCAACCCACAACATGTGCTGCCCATCCATCCATGCATCCATCCATCCATTCATTTTCCCATCCACCCACCCACCAATTCTCATCCCTCTCCCCTTCCAGGAACCCAGGTGTCCTGCCTCACTTTCTAAGCCAATAACCCCCACTCACTCACCCAGCAGAGCCAAATCCTGGGGTACAGCCCTGCTGGACCCTCTTTCTCCCAGGAGGGAAGGGAGGGAACCCCAATGTCTGGAGGCTCTAGCACTACACCCGAGGAAGCCTCCTGCCCCCTCCACCCTGGCCCGCTCCCAGGTGCTGCTGCCCCCTCTGCCTCACCCGCATCCCGGATGAGCTTCCTAGCCTTGGCTTCAGCGAGGGAGGAGATCTCGGAGGGCCGGGAATGGCTGCGGGCCTCCTGGAAGCCCCGGAAGGACACGCTCTTGCAGTAGACGACGCAGTCGGACAATGCCTGTGCCAGGCTCTCCTTGTCCTTCTGCAAGGCAGGGCCGTGTTGGGTCCCTCCTGATGGGACCACCGTCCCCTAGCGCTCTCAGGACGGGGGCTGTAGAGCCTGGGGCAGCCAAGAACAGCCGAGGGGCCTGGGGGTGGCAGCATCCCCACCACAGGCAGCCTTCCTGCTGCCCCTGCCAGGAGCAGAGCAGGCAAGGGACCCCCCCCCATCATAGTGTCACCACAGGGATGCTGTGCAAAGAGGGGGCTGGCACGGCCAGGGGCAGAAAGGGCTGTCCCCCCTGCCTGGTGATGTCCCTGCAGTCTCTGCCTCTCCCCACAGCACTGGGATGTCACCATGGCCCATAGCTGTGTCTGGGGGCTCAGCGCTCACGGCCGGTCCCCAGCCTGGGCCACCCACCTTTGCCCTCCGTCTCTCCTCCTCCACTTCTGCCCCATTGTCATCATCAGACACATCAGGCACCTCGTCCCCTGGCCCATCCAGCATGTCCTCCAGCCGCCCAATCTTCTTCCCCTTCAGCAGGATCTTGTGCTTCAGCTCCTGCAGGGTTGGGGGTGCAGAGGTAGGCACCTTGGGGTGTCCCTCTCCTCCATGGGACTTCCTGTCCCCCCGGAACCCTGCACTGCTGGGGGCCAGCACCACCAGCTCCATTCAGCACCCAGGAGGGGATGGGGTAGGAGGGCTCTGCCCTGCTGCCTGGCTCTGCAGGGCATGGGGAGACAACCTTAAGGACAGCTTTGGGACCCCTGTGAACAGGAGGGCACAGTGTCCGCAGGGTCCTCAAGTGCTCCAGTGGAGGAGGACGATGCTGGGACAGGGGTGGCCTTTCCTCTGGACAGCAGAGCCACCTCTTCACCCCACTTCCAGGCAGGACAGCGATACCCAGTGTGGCCATGCTCTGCCCCTACCTCTGGGGATGGGAGCTGGGTGGGGACGCGCCCATCGGTGGTGGTGGTGAGGAGCTGTTCCCCCAGGATGTCCTTGAGCTGCTGGGCCAGGACCTCCTGCTGCTCTATGCTGCAGTGGTTCTCTAGGGACAGGATCACCGGGTAGTCTGACGTCTGGGGAACAACATGCACAGCTGGAGATCAGCCTCAGTGGGGTCGAGGAGCTCTCACAAGGGCTTTGCCCAGGTGTGATCAGTGCCAGGATGGAGCCCATTGTGTGTCCTCGTATCCCCCCCAAGACCTTCATACACCTCCGATCCCCCAGCATCCCCCATATCCCATTTGACCCTTGCATCCCCCAGGCCCCATCTCACGCTGCACCCCCAGCATGGCTCAGCGCAGAGCTGTGGGTCAGACCCCCCCAGTGCTGTTCCCTGGGACACAGCCACCCTCCTCACCCACGGTGGGGTCAGACCCACTGCAGTACCAGGTGTGTGAGCCTCAGCACCACTCCCCCTCCAGAGAGCCATCATTGCCCCAAATCACAGCCTCATCCCCCCTGCCCGCTGAGGGCCACCCATGACAGCCAGTGTGTGGGGAAGGGTGCCCTACCTTGAAGGCGTACTTCCCCAGGGTGCTCACCACCTCCCGGAAAGGGATCTTGGAGGTGAAGGTGTGGCCATGGTACACCATGGGCTCCCCGTTCGGCCCATCCCAGCAATCCACCTCCAGGCACCGGCAGCCCCGCTTCAGAGCCCTATGGGTGGGTGGTCACTCCTGGGACCCTGCGCCCAGCCAGGGCACCAGCCCCCTGCCCTCCCCTCTGCCTGTGGGTGTCACTCCTGCAGGGACCAGGGGACAACCACCAAGGGTGGAGATGCTGCTGAGTGCAGGGCAGGGAGAGCTGGGTTCAACGTCCCTGATGTAGACCTCCTTGCTGGACACCACATCACATGGCCGCAGGGGTGCTGGACCACAAAGGAGGCAAAGGAGCTTCTGGGTTTGCCCCATGGAGCTGGGGCAGGAGGGCACTGCGGGGGGCAGCCGGGAGGGAGCAGCACCTTTACCTGATGTAGCCCTCGATGCTACTCTGGCCCCGGATCTGGTCCTCTATCAGGTAGGTGTTGTGGGAGGAGGAGATGAAGTAGTGGCAGAGTGGCTGGCTCATGTCCTGCCACAGCACCTGGTGATGGGGGTTGAAGACGGAGCCCTCCGGAGAGCAGAGGTACATGAGGAACCCGTCGGCACTCAGCGCGTGGCGAGCCCGGGCTGCAGGTGGAGGGGGAGGCTCAGTGACAGCTGGGGACTCGGCAGGGACAGGATTGGGACAAATAGGGCTTCTGGTGGCTCCTGCCATCCCCAACCTGGTGGGCACAGCTGCTGCCAGAGGCTGGGGCACAGGGAGAGATGCCCCAGGGCAGTAACCTTGGGAAGGTGGGCAGCAGACACCAAAGCCAGAGTTTGCACCCCATGGCTGGTCAACCTCCTCCACCAAAATGGTCCAGGGATTGACCAAAAAAAGGAGAACTGCACCCAGATCATACTACCCCCTGTGCCCACCTGCAGCAGGATGGGGCTGGGGGTGCCCCCGCTGCGGGGCTGTGGGTCTCAGCTCCCTCCTTCCCTCTGTACAGCCGATGTCCGGGCTGGCACTCACCTGTCTCCGACGGCTCATACTTGTCGATGAGCTCCATGGCCAGCTCCTCCGTGCCCTCATCCTCCAGCTGCTCCTGCTGCAGGAAATCCACCAGCTCCAGCAGTGTCAGCTTCTTCCCATCCTCGGAGAAGTCCTGGAAGAGGCTCAGCACCTCCTCGCGCTGTGTGAGGGCCTTGTAGAAGAGCACGAACTCCTCCCCTTCCAGCGTCCCTGACTCCGACTTGTCAGCAGCCTGCAAGGGAGCTCGTTCAGCACCCAGCTGGAGCAAAACAGGGTGCTCCAGCCTCCCCGTGGGGCCATGGGGGGATTTTCCCACCCCCAGCACAAAGAGTCCACGCCAGCAGCAGCGGTAGGCATCAATCAGTGCATGAATGGATGTTTGGGTGGATGGATGGATGGATTGGCAGATGGAGGACTGCTTGGGTGGACAGATGGATGGGTCCATGGATGGAAAGATGGACCAATAGGTGGAGGGATGGATGGACATACAGACACCTGGCTGACTGGTTGGGTTGATGGATAAATAAACAGATGGCTGGTTGGCTGAATGGACAGACAAGCAGCTGGGTGTACAAATGAATGGGAGGGAGGAACAGCTGCCTTGGCTGGTTGGGCTGACAGATAAACAAATGATGTTTGTCTGGGTAAGCAGGTAGTTGGGTGAACAAATAAATGGATGGATGGATGGATGGATGGATGGATGGACGGACAGAAGAAAGTGAGCACATCCTTCTGCAGGGGGGTGTTGTGGAGCTTGTTCCAGTCCCTCTGTCCCCTCCCCATCCCCTCCAGGCCCTCAGGTGCAGTGCTTACCTGGAAGAGCCGCAGGGCATGATCCTCATTCATGTCTACATTCATCATCTTGAGGAGACGCTGCACCTCCTTGAAGTTCATGCGCCCATCCTTATTCTTGTCGGCTTTCTGAAACCAGTCACGAATCCATGTGCAAGAAACCAGGGAAGATGTTAAGGGAAAGGACCTTGGCTAAGAGAGATGGAGCTGGGGAGCATCAAAGGGCCTCTTTTCCTTTTTCTGTGGGCTCTTCCTGCCCTGATGCAGATGGTGAGACCCAGAAGAGCTAAGCACATGCTGGGGCAAGGCAGGAGATGGGGGAAGGACTGGGTGTGGAGGGCAGAGTGATGCCTGCAGGAAGGATATTGGTCTATCTTCTCCCTCTGGTCCATGCTGGTGGCTACCTCAATGAGCTGGCGCAGGCCCTGGACCCAGCACTGTGCCTCTTCTGCCGAGCCAGCAATGAGGTCCAGGTTGCCCCGGCGGCCATAGAAGACGATGGTGAAGCAGCGCTCAGGGGGGAACTCCTCAGCCAGGCTCTGCAGCACCTCCGACTGGTGCCCTTCTCGCACTGTCTCGACATCGCTGATGGAGACTGGGGCAGAGGGAGGGGAGGCCTGTCTGTGGGGGACAAGGACCGCAAAGCAGGGGGCACTGCCCACAGCCGTCTGTCCTTCCACTCATCCATTCATCCACCCATGGAACCATCCATCCATCCATGCCTCTGTCTGCCCACTCCTCCACTGACTTGCTGCTTTGGTGAGAAGAGCCTACACATGCACACAGAGCCTCTCTTGAATGTCCCAGCACCCTCTGCAAGCATGGCTCTGAGAATCTCCATACAGTCACCCCACTGTTCACTCTGAACCCTACTGATGGCCCTGTGGGCAACACACAGCAGCTGCTACTCACAGGCGGACTCAATTTTGCCCGTCCTCTTAGACTGGTACCAGATGGTCATGCAGTCATCCTGCAGCTTGAAGTAACGTTGCTTCTTCCAGCTCTTGGACTTGACTTTGCGCATCAGTGTCCCTTGCTGCATCTGCTCCAGCGTGTCTGTGAGCTGGATGCCTGGGGGCAGCATGGGTTGCATCACTGAGGGCAGGGGTATCTGGGCACTGCACCCTGCTACCTTGCTCCCTCCCGCCTCTGGGACCCCACATGGTCCCTCAGTTTGGAATGGAGGAGGGATGGACCCCAAACAAACTCCCTTTGCCACAAGAGGGGAACAAGGTAATTCCCCATCAACCCTTCCCACCTGCCCTTGGCACTGCTAAGCCCGAATCCCAATGGCCGCAGTGGGGTAGGGATGCTCCCAAGTGTGGCAAGGTGAGCCCAACCCACAGGCCAGATTTGCCCCGGTGTAAATCCGGATAGCCCAGTGCCCTGCGCCTCCCCACCGCTGGGGCACTCACGGGCGTTGCACAGCAGCGATGCCATGGCTCTGCCTCCTCCACGCTGGCGGTCGCTGCGGAGGGAAGAGAGAAGGTGGCTGGGGGGAGTAGGGCCGGACCCCCCCACTGCGCCCAGATCCCACCAAATGTGTTCAGGCTGTGCCCACACCTATAGTGTGTGTGCCCCTGCCCATGTGCGAGTGCACCTGCGCCTGTGTCCTGCTGGGTCATTGCCTTCCTTAAGTGTCGAGTTCACCCTGCTGTGCTCGTGAAATATTAATTTGTGTTACCGGGAAGCCGGAGCTCGAAAGGTGTCAGAGGAAAACAGACAAACTTGCGAGTGCGGCTGCCCCACAGCCCAGCAGGTACCGGAGCCCTGCTGCTCCCAGATTACTGCTCCCAGGGGAGAAGCGGCCACAGGAGCCAGGAAAAACTGCCCTGGGGGTGCTCAAGAACAGCCCCCACTGCCTGGGAAATGGCCCCCACCCAGCAAATTTGGAAGTAAGGAAGAGCCGAGGCTGTGAGAGCAAGGAAAGGGATGCAGAGCAATGACCCTCAGCTCCCCCAGCCCCTTCTCCCTGAGGAACACCAGCACCCTGGGGCCACAACTGCACCGGCAGCAATATGAGGAATGAGCTGCGATGAGTGGGACTATAAATACAACTGGACTGACAATAAGGCTTTGATTAGACTGTTAAGACTTTAATTAAACTGACAAATTGCTGAATATGCCTGTCACCCAGCTGTTGGAACTGGGCCCTCGAGGAGCAGATGCTGCAGCTGGTGGGCTGGGATTTGGGTGCAGGAAGGGACCCAGGGGTCCCAGGGCACGAAGGGCTCTGTGCCAGGGCGCAGGGGTGGCAGCCGTGCCCCAGGCCCCTGACTCAGCACAGGCACCGGCGGTGCGGGGCTGGGAATAGCCCGTGCCGTCAGTGTGCAGGCAGCTGCCAAGCCTGGCTGCCAGACCCTGGCGGGCTCAGAGGCCGGACGGCAGCCGTCCCCTGCTCGGTGTGGGGATGGGCAAGGCAGATCCCCAGCACGGCCCCGGCATGGCACTGGCCGGGGCTGTGGTCCTGCTCTTGGGGGACATGCCTGGTGTGGGGCTGGCAGTGGCCATTTGGCTGTCCCCAGGGCATGTGGGACCATCCGTCCACACTCTTGGGGACCTCACATGTTGCTGAGACACGGAGTGGCTGGGGTGCCTTCTCAGATGCCTCCTAACAGTGCCCAGCGCTGGGGCTCCGCATTCCCAGCACCAACCCTTCTCGCAGGGCTCAGACCGCAAGGACTCACTGCAGTGCCTGCATCCCCTCGCATCTGACATGCTGGGGGGCACCGACCCACCAGCCCAGGCTCGGGGTGCCTGCACCCACAACTGGGAGGGTGGCACCACGCTCCTCTTGGGCTGTGCAGAATGGGTGCCCCAGTGCCTGCTGGCTTGCACTGCCCCAGGAGTGCCCTGCACCCCCCGACAGCACATTCTCACTCCCCCCCTGCACCCCATGGCCTGCAGGGAACCAATGGGGGGACAACCCCGGTCACCAATCTGCCTGCACCCTCCTGCCTCCTAGCAGCACTGAGCCTGGCATGGCTGCTTTGCAGGGTCACGGCTCCAGGTGCCCACCTGTCCTGTGCCCCCTGCACTGCAGCAGGTGAGGGGATGGAGATGGGGATGCTTTGGGGAAGCTGGAGTGGAAGGAGAGGCACCAAGGCTGGAGGAGCAGCAAGAGATGCTGGCCAGGGACAGAGATGGGCTTGGTGCCTGAGAGGTCTGACCTCTCTGCACCCCGCCACATGTGTGTGCAAGGAGGCAGCGTGCAAGGGAGCTGCTTGCAGCCCCCAGGTCCATAACCACACTGAGATTTTGGAGCTAAACTGATCTTGCCCAGTGCCAGTCCTTACAGGTTCCCAGCACAGCCCAAGTGTGCCCAGCCCTGTCCCAGCCACGGGAGCCGTGCCTTCCCCGTGCACACAGCAAAGAAGAGATGATCCCTTCCAGTGCAGGGAAGCTCCTGGGAGCGTGGATGCAAGGACACGGCTGGTCAGGTCTCCCTGGAGTGTGAGCAATGCCCCGAGCCTGGCACAGCCTGGCCCCACGCGGCCCCACGCAGCCCCCCTTGGCCCGGTCTGAGTTACACTGTTGAGGGGAGCGGGATGGGAGCCAGGGGACGGAGAAACCCAACCCGAGAGCTTCCCGCAGGGCAGCTGCCTCCTGCCAGGGACAGCCCCAGCACACGCTGAGCCACCGCAGCTTCTCTCGCGGAGGCGACAGTCCCCAAACAGAGCTGGAGGGCCAGCGGGTGTGAGAGCTCCCCAGCCGCTCCAGCACGGAGTTCCCCGGCAAAATTAAATGCCACCGTGGGGGTGGTTGTGCCAAAGCAGGGAGGGGTGCAGCCACCCCACCTCGGGCACCCCCCGCCCTCCTGCTATTTCGGTGTGCACACAGACTGCCTGTGCCCCCCGGCTCTGCTCTGCCCCACGCAGCCCACCCGCGCCAGGACACGCTGCAGCACCCGGGGATGGAGCCTGACCCACCCAGGGGGACCAGCCGGCAGCTGACGGGGTCAGAGGGGTCGGGGGGGGGGGGGGGAGTGTCAGACAAGGGGCTTCGGGATGGGGCAGCACAACCCGGGGGGTGCGGGGCTCGGGGAGTGGCGGGGGGACGGGACAAGTGACACCTTAAAGCAGAGGAGACAAAACGCCCGGCGCTTTTCCCCCCACCTAACGCCACCCCACCCGTGCAGCCGCCTCTGGGGCAGCGCTGCCCGACCCCGGGGGTCCCAGCTCTCCCCGCCCCTCCTCTCCCCCCGCAGGACGCCCGGTTCCCCTGCGGAGAACCCAACGCCCAGCCCCGTACCCGCTCTCCGGTACCGCCGTGCCGCTCCGCTCCGCCGGTGCTCCGCCGCCTCCGGCCGCACGGGGCCGGGGCTGTCCGGGCTGCCCGCCCCTCGGCAGCGGCAGGGCGGCGAGCCCGCCCCCGGCCCCCCGCCCCCGCGGGACGCCCCCGGTCCCCGCACGCCCCGCAGCCACCGCCTCTCAAGGTCGCCTCGGATTAAGGTCAGACCGCTCCCGAGGGAGGAGGGGGAAGGCGATGGCGGGGCCGGCGAGGGTGGGAGCACCCTACAGTGCCCCCCCGCTTGGGACCTAGTCCCCATTCCTACCCTCCAGCACAGCCCAACCCATCGACGGGGCACAGAGGGTCCCCGGTGTGTCCCTGTCCCCTTCCCAGGACCCTCCAGTTGGGAGAGATGGGAACGGTTTGAGCATCCTGGGGCAAACCTCCCTCCCCCCCCCCCCCCCACGAGGGACCAAACTTGGTGGCCGATGCTCTAATAGACCCGGGTGAGCGCGGCAGCGCTTGCAAATACACCGCAGGAAGGTTGCAAATACACCGCAGGAAGGCAGCGAGCGCTCTCCCCGGCGGGCTCCATTCGGAGCCCGCCGGGGAGAGCGCTCACTGCCTTCCTGCAAAGCAAGACAGAGCAGCATCTCCTCCCCAAAACCCCTCCGTGTTACCTGCTCCAGGAGATGGGGATGCAGGCAACTCCCAACGGGAAAGGCCACGCACCCTTCCCAGCTCGCACAACCACCCTTCATCCCGTCTGGAATAAATCCCCCCCTCCGCCTCACCACGAGATCAGACCAGGAGCAATCTGTGCTGGCTGGGGTTTTACTATTTATTAATCGGAACTTACAAAAAACAAACTCAAAACGAAACGAACCAACAAACCCCAAACAGAAGCATTTTCACACCCTGTCAAGGTCAGGATGGAGGGGAGGGAAAAGAAGGTGATGGTTATAAAACAGGACTGTGGGGACAAGGAAGAGGCTGTGCTCTGCCCTTGTTACACAAGGCTGCGAGGGGGGGAGGGAAGGGAAACGACATGGGATTTAAGACACTGTTGGCACGATGCCGCAGATGATCAGCAAAATGGGCTACTCAAGGGGCGGGGGGAGAAATCGAGTAGCTGCCCAGGCTTGCCTGCAGCCAAGAGCAGGATCTGCTGCAGCAGAGCCCAGGAGCTCCTCGGCTGCTTCCCAGAGCCCGCTGCGGTCATGCTAACCCCTCGGCACAGGGAAAGCAGGTAAGCGGCTGCTGGTCCAGTTTAATTGCGGTGGGGGCAAGGCAGATGCCAAGGCAGGTTTGAAAGCTGTAATGGATGCAGCTGGCTGGTGGAGATGAGCTGCAGGAGGGGGGAAAGGGAGGGGGGCCGGGACTGAGAGACGCCTGGCAGCAGCGGCAGGCACAGAAGCCAGCATACCTGGTGCCCACGACAGGGGATCACTGGTCAGCAGCCTGCCAACCACCACAAAGCAGGTTTCCCAATGCCAAGCTCCATCTGATCAACCAGCCAGCAGCCCCGCCGGGCAAGAGCTGGGCTGGATGGGAGGCCAGCACACATCAGTCCCCAGCCGCTGGTTAGCTGCAGGAGCATGCTATTTACAGCACAAGAGCCACAGTCCTGCTGTCTTCTCCTCCCCCAGAGCCCTGGGAAGCAAGCTTACGACATGTGGGTTCATCGCAAGTAATCCACCCCTCCTCTTGGGGCAAGCACTGCAGTGGCCCGGTTCCAGCCACTGCCACCGTGCCAGAGGAAAGGAAGAGAGAAGCTGGCTGCGTCAGCCGGATGCAGAGCCAGGAGCAAGGATGCGCTGGCAGGGAAGAAAGCTGTCCCCGGGCTACCTGCAGCTGAGCAGCAGTCTTAAGAGGGGATACAACTGGATTGGCTTTTATTCAGCTCACTCATCTAAACAGATCTGTAAACAAGAAGCAATAAAGAACTGGAGGGACATGGCGTGCACACCTTGTGTCACGCACCGCTTGGGCGGAGGCTGAGCTAACTGAAGAGCGGACATCCACACTACCTGCCTGGCAGTGGAGGGAGAGATGCCAGCCAAGCCTCCTGGAGAGGCAGGGATCTTTACAGATTGGTTTTATTGATTTTTTTTTTTTTTGAAGCTGTAGTATCAGCATTTGCTGGTGTTGCAATCCCCAGAGGCATGCTGCATTGCTACAGAGCAGCCCTTTGGCTGGGTGGGATGGTCCGACAGGCCAGCAGCCAGCTGGCGTGCCCAGTTTGTTGCGGAAGAGGTCACCTGTTCCTGGTTCTTTGTAAACCTGAGCTGTTTCTTCCCCGGTCCCCCACCTCCCCCAGCAGTCATTGTGGAGGAAGAGGAATGCCCCGTGGGTCAGTGACTTGACCCTCTTGCAGGTTCTTGACAAGCTGAGCCAGCCAGCGCTTCGTGGTGGTGTCATCCTTCAGGACCTGGGCGAAGGTGGTGTCCTTCAGTTGGTCAGGAAGGCACTGCCTGAGAGCTTCACGTGCCCTACATCAAGAGACAAGAAACGGGGCCCAACAAATAAACTCACAGGGGCAAGAGGGGAGCAAAACCCCACCGGGGACACTCCACTCCTTTGTGTGGGGGTCTCCCTTGCAGGGCCAGCCAAGAGAAGCACTGAGCAGAAGCGCTGCAGCACATGGCACTGGGCCAGCCAGCACAGCTCCCATCCCTCATGGTAGACCCCACGAGACAACCCCTGTGCCCTGGTGCCATCAGTGAAGAGCCAACAAACCAAAACACCCACCTGTTTTCCACACCGAGATAAGGCCGACATAAAAACAGACAAGGAACCCTGACTCTCCCCAAGCGGGCAGCATGGAGAAGAACCGCACTTCCAAGGGAGCAGGAGAAGCCCCTGCCCAAACTCCTAAAATGTTTACCTGGGGTTATCAGAAAGGCGAAGGTAGCAGCGGACAACGTGTTTCAGCAGCCGTGCCGATGGCTCCTTGGAGAGCTGCAGGACCATTTTACCCTGTTTGACAGAGGCCAGTGCCACCGGTTAAAGTCATTGGAAGTACAGCTTCGCAATCAGCAGAGACTGAGAAAGACCATTAAATCACTCACTCTGGCTTCCCACGCATCACAGCCCGTTACCTTTCATCTAGATACCCCTGCATGGAGCCTGGTGCTCTGCTTGCCAAGATGCCTTTGAAAAGAGCAGCTAGCTACGGCTCGGAAAGGATTCTCCCAGCAGCTCAGGGAAAGCTTGTCTCACTTCTATTTGTTTTTTACCTCCCCACGACTGCCTACTGGTCCAGCTCTCTGATAGATTAAAGAGAACTTGGGGTTTCCCCGTCGTGGAGGAACATGAGTATATGCCAAACACTTTGATAAGCCTAGGCTGAGTCACCCCGTGAGGTGTGTTCCCAAGCTCTGCAACACTCTTTTCACCAGCGCTGCCTTCGTTTCGATGCCCTTTTAAAACACTAACAATAGCCTAGGAAGCCATGCCAAAGGACACCATGTATAGCAAGATCCACATTCTGGTCTTATCATGCACCCGAGAGTTGTTATTTTCTTTTCCTGCTACATCCCTCATTAAGCCATTACTGAGGAGCAAGACCAGGGCAGATCCCCCTGGCCCAGCCTCTGTTTTTCACACCATGTAGAACTTTGCACATGGTTGCACCTTTGAATGCACCCAGTCTAGCAAACAGTGTGGACGCCTTCACACACCTGCTTTGAAGGAGTTTAACAGTCTGCTTCCTCATGTTTAGGAGTCAGAGCTGCCCAACAGGTTGTTTTTTTCCCCGTAAAACTACATTGGCTAGCACTAACCATTTTCCTCATTAGCCAAATTCACCTGTATTTGGATATTCAGGCAGTTAGCAATTAGCAGGACCCCCTCATCTGCCCTTTTGCAAGCTTTCTGTTCTCAGCAATTCCCCAGGATACCAATATTTCTTCAAAATACAGAACAGGTTGGAGAGCTCCTCAGACAGCTCCTAGATGGCAATTACAAACCTGCTCTTTTAAAAGCACCTAATACTTGCATAACACCCTACTCCGTTATCAGCAGACAAGGAAGTAAATCAAATCATCACCCTCATGAGACAGGAGTACACTATCTCAATATTTGAAACAGAACAGAAATGTCTATGAACATTTTTATCTTTCTCCATAGCGTTATGGAATATTAATCACGTCAGTGCTTCACCCGCTGGTGGGGTTATACCACACCTAGGATTTCTTCCATGCTAATGCAGCTTCACACACCCACATCCTTCCATGTTCGTACCCTTCCCCACCACAGTTTCTTCCTTGATCTCCTTCCCTCCCCTACCCCAGGGTTTCTAACTGCGTCCTTCACTTTGTCCCCGAGCCAGATGTACTTTCATCAAAGCCAATCCTTTTTGTTGAATGCAAAAATCGTGTCACATTGGATATTATGGACATCAGCTCACAATCATTCATATTTTGCTGTTTGTGGGCGAATTAGGAGGAAACATTTTTTTTTTACATTTGGGAAAACAGACAAATAAATAAATATTCCCAATGAAAGCATCAACAGTGAGGCACAGAATAGCACCACAAAGCGCTTTACTTAGTGCTACGTTTTCCTCTCCTGAGACTACTCTTTAAAAACAAAACAAACACATACACACAAAAGCAGGACAATAGCTATTCCAGGGCAGACATATTCCCCTCAATGAGCTCAAAGATAATAAAGCTCAAGCTGGGGCTATTACTGCTGGAATGAACAAATGATGAGTACTCAAACTTGCTCTGTGTGTTCCAACACAAGAATTAGAATTGTAAGAATCAGCTAGTAGGAGCCAGGTTCAAAAAGGAAAAGAAAGGAAGGTTGGCTTTCCAGGCAGCGAACAGGAAACCCGTGAAACTCCTTGCTATGGGACGCTGGACGCAAAAAGCTTCCATGGGCTCAAGGTGAGGACAAGAGACAAACACTGGGGGTTGCTGCATCGAAAACCCACAACTGGCCCCAGAAATCCAAAGCTGAAAGTAGCTGGCAGCTGGGAGGCAGTTATGAGGGCAAGTATCACGTATGCTTGCCCTGCTCTTACTCCTTCACTCAACCTGCTGCTCTTCAACCTGTGGGTTAAGAGATGGGAAGTGGATCCATAGTCTGAGCTGTGTGATCATTCTTACATAAAATTAAATCGATTCATATCCAACCAACAACCCCAAAACCTCTTTTTCTTCTCTGGAGATGTTTACCTGGTTTATCTTGGGGACTTACAACTAATATCAGTTCTCTTGACATGCAAAACAGAGATATACAAAGGAAACATGCAGAAGCAGAGCTGCAGTAAGCCCAAGAATGATTTGCCTCTCTCATCCTGCACTCCAGCTAGAGAGCAGTAAAGTAGCTGGAAAAGAAGCTGGCTGCTAAAGCACAATGTTTTATTTTTTTAAAGACAGGAAACAAATAATCTTACCAGTATCATGGCAACATGAGAAAACCGCTCATAAGTCTGACAGATATATGCCAGCCCTGTGTCATCCAGGAGGATTTTCTGAAGAATAAACGTAGCAACCTAGAATGGGGAGAAAGCAGTAAAGAAAGCATATAAACAACTTATCTATCCTGAAAAGAAACAGGCTTTGTGCTGTGCTCTTTTCAAGGCAGTCCCAGAGCTGAAAGGCCTTTCAGCAGGCAGCAAATGCTTTACTCGGTGAAAGCGTAAAGCCAAAAGAAAATGCAGGACACCACACAATGCTTGGCATCTCTGGATAAAGAAAAGAGATGGACACAAAGCAGCATGTACAAGACGACTGGATGCAGGTTGCATAAGACAACAACTACTGCCGGGCCACTCAGGACAGCCTCAGGATTATGGCCACACTACTCTGGTCACAAAGAAAGAAGCAGGAGAAGAATCTGTCCCTTGTCCCTGCCATCCAGATGGCAAGCTGATTTTGGTTTTTATCTTAAGCATTACCGATTCATCATGAGATATGTGACTTTCTGGAAGAATCTCAGCCAGCTATGTCAATGGGCTTCACCAGAGAAGCACACGTGGACTAAAACCTGTGAAAAGCCTACCTGGGTCATCAGACCAGACTGACCACGGATCTGAACTTGTGGGGGAAAGCAGCCCCTGATCAGAGGGTGCAACAAACTGGTCCAGTGCAGCGAACATTCCCATAACCACCACTAACAGCTGCTGCCCAACCTCTGCACTGCGCAGCTACGACATTTCTTCTCTCAGGCTAAGAAAAGTTGACCCAGCTCTGCAGCGCTGCAAAGGAGGGAACAGGTGTTGAGAGCAGCAAGATCTTTCCCAGCAAACAAACTCAGGAACTCCAGCTTCATTTGGTAGTTTTAGTTTGTTTTTTTGAGGAGGTAAAAACTCCACCCAGAGTCTGCAGGTTACTGGCTGCCTGGTCAGTCAGAGATAAACAACAACAAGTCTTAATTAAGACAAAAAGAGTAGGTACCGTTTTGGAGAGTTCACTGCCAGACTCCATAATGCGTAAGCACAGGGGGATAATTTCTGTTGTCAATAAGAAATTTATCACTTCTTGCTCATCGGTTTTCACCAAGGCCCCTTGAAGGAAAAACAAAAACCAAAATCAATAAATGATGAATTGTTTAAAAAAAAAAAATCTCACCTTCCAAAGAGGGCCTGTACTGTGTCCTCCCCAGGAATCATTAGCTCTGAATGGCAGGCAGAGCAACTGCCATTCTAAATATGTTGCAGCACATGGCTGGAGAAGAAATCGTTTTGGTGGCATAAAAGTAATCATGCTGGGTTTGAGGGTGGTTTGTTTTTCAGTAAGGGGATGCAGTCTTGGCTTTTGCCCAGTTGCACCACAAACACAAGAGGATCATGCCACGCGACAGCAACCTCTGGCAAGAAGAAATGCATTTCAACAGCCTCTTACTTTATGCATTGAGAGAGAAATGTTTTGGGCAGAAAAAAGAAAAAGGAAAAAAACCCAGGATAACAGTAAGACAGGGCAAATACACCCAAGTCAATCAATGACAAAAACTGTAAGAAAGCCCAGTCTGTACCCACCCATCCCAGTCTCCAGCTGGCTGGGCTGAGGGCGAAGGCACAACAAGACCACCGGTGCTCGTACTCACAGAAAACACATTTTTGGCAATGCACCCAGATTCCAGGAATTTCTTATTAGGGAAAAGACCATGTCCTACACATGAAGAAGAACCTGCCTCCACAACTGATGGAAAACAAGTAGCTCCTCCTGTTAATACTACAGAACTCAGAAGATCCAGGTAAAACAGACCTGTGATTTTGTTCATGCAGGTCTCTATAACAAAAGCATGAACTGCATCTAACTCAAGAGGAAACCAGTGCTCCAGCATTAGTCCGGCTGCTTACCAATCACTCCGAGGCTCGTGAGCCGCAGGTACTCAAATGGACGTGTCTTGCTAACTGTGTGCAAGAAGGGGTACAGGAAGAGAGGGATGTGAGCTGCCAGAAAAGCTGACCTGTAGGAAAGGGAGAACACCCAACGTGAGAGACAAGGAAAATCAAGTGAGCACATGATCCAGCGTTACCACGCACAGCCTCAGACTACTCCTGACACCATTGCTGCTGCTCCTCAAAAGTGGGTAAGTTTGTTCTCTGATGGAAGGGCATGAAGTAAATTCTGCACTGGGCATAGCCACTTCCAGCTGACCAGGAACAGAGCACATCCTGTTGTATTTATTACCTCTTCCTGCCATCCAGACCCTCTGCTTTGTACATTCACTGTTGCATTTCACCTCACAGGCTCCCACAGTCAGGGACAGCCAGACACAACACATGTGCAAAGCCTCTGCATGACAGAAATCCAGACTGGCTCATCTCTAGGCATTACCACAGTTTAAATGTGCACAGCCACCTTTCCCCAAGAGGCCTCACACTGCCTTCTGACAATGGTGAAAAATACAGACTTCAGGGAGAAACCTGGAGATTGCTTTGCTAGCAGGGGAAAGCTCTCTTGAATGATCTTTCTCTGTTTTCAGTTTTCAACTTCAAATGTAAAGGTATATGGTGTAAAGCTACCCTATTTCTTTGGACGTCATCTCATGGAGGGTTGCTGTTTAACACTGTTTTTCAGCTGCTGCAAAGTAACTTCAGCTACACAGCACTTTCTTCTCAGCAGGAATGGAAACATGAGATGGTGGATCTCTAGGTAGTTTTCTTCTGAGTTTTAGATACTGATTTTGGTTGAACCAACATCACCTTTTCCCCTGCTGACATGTGCTGGACACAGATTGAGAAAAACTGAAGTCAGGCGCTGGCTGAGGACTCCAGACATGGCTCTCGTTTTGTTCCCTTGCCACATACGGGAAGGACAGTGCTGCTCATTCCACCCTTTGGACAGCTGGTCTAAATAACTGTACACTGCTGGTCTAAGTAACTCTAAGCTCATTAAAACACAGATCCCGCACACAACACTCAGCACAAAGGCATCCTTATCTCTGGCTGAGCTCCCAAGAGCTGCCACAACCCAGTGTTTCAAGAATTTGCAGGATCTCAGGATGATTCAGGGAACACAATGCATTTAGGACCACCATAAAGCTGCTGTTCTGCTAATCCACGCAAACAAGTGAAAGCAGCAGGCAGCTGCCTATCTTCCAGCTTTGTCCTCTGTTCCACTTCTCTTGGTAAAAAAGAAGGAGCTTACATGCTTCTGGAGTCAGACAGGCTGAGCTGTCAACATCAACACCTCAGAGAACTTAAACACTTGGAAACACTTACCTTGTTTCAGGATGCGATGCAACACACTGTAGTAGAGCCAAAGCATTGCAGACTCTGTTGGATTGATGGGCTGTCAAAGTCGGAGGGTTGATTGATGGATAAATATTTACAATTTCCTAAAAATTAACAGATTAAGAAAAGTTAAAGGGGAAAAACATCAGCAAGCCGCACCAAAGCACTTGCCCAGCAATGAACTATGGTGACAGGAGATGGCAGCCTGCTTTCACAAGCATCACTTTGAAGTTACACGGCAGCCACCATGCTGCCCAGGCAAGGGCAGAGCTGGGTCAGAGTCAATTTGACAAGGAGTCACAGGGATGCAGTTGAACTTTAATTTCAGTAAAAGAGAGTTCCTTTGATTTCCTGGCTCTTTGCTAGCATTAGGACTGCTTTCTTTTGAACTTTCAGAGCGAAGAGGAGTGTTGTTCCTCTGCCCAGAGGCAGAGCACACCCACACTATTCGTACTGTAGCTCCTGGTATTCTTCTAACTCAATGCAGGGGAAACAGCTGAGGGCGAGAAATCAGATTCAGAAATCTGCCTGCTTCCAAGTATAGCTCCCTTCTAATTTTCTTCACTTGTTTCAGGGCCACTCTGAAAACAGTTTGACATTGTCAATCCTGCACTCTTTTCTTTCTTTCTTCGAAAGAAATAACTAGATTTGGCACTGAGAGTGAGCCAGCCATCAGCTGTAGAGCAGTTTGCCCAGAGATAAGCTGAGCCACTCAGTTTGACATGAAATGCAGATACTTTCCCTTGCAAGGATCTCTGGAGTAACGAGCAGCATTCCTACACTGCCCTTCCCATGGGCTCTCTGCAAGGGCAACCTTCTGACCAGGAAGTGCTCAAGCTTGTTAAAAAAAAAAAAAAGTCAAGCCAGAGATCTCAGGAGTAAGACTGTTGTGGTTCTGCTATGATACTGTATGAAAATAAACAGAATGTGATCTATAGGGAGCTAGCTCATACACCCAAGAACTTGCCTGTTCCCCTTCCAACTATGTAAGCTGTCTAATAAGAAATCTTAGCCTCTGCATACATCGCTTTGCTAGTGATGATTAATAACAAACACTAGAAATGGGCTTCTGACATCTGCTCCCCTCTCCCCATGATCCAGCATACATCACAGTCCCAGAACAGTGATAAGGGACCCCGCTAGTGCCTCCCCAGATCTGCCCCATGGACGCACCACCTCTGCAATGTGCTGGTGCTGCACCACAGAATAAAGATGCTGCCAGTCCTACCCACCTGAAGGAGCGCTGCGATCGTGCCAAACGAGTGCCACAGCATCGGGGCAAGGTCAGGCACAGACTCACGCTTCTTGCTCAGCTCCAGCAGTGCATTCTCCCGTGTCTCGGGGCTGGACAGCTCATTGATCCATTGGTAGATCTTTTCACGGTCGACCTGAGCCAGTGCTGTTGGCACAGGCTGGGAGGGATACAGGAAAACTTCAGTCCAAACATTTTATCCGTGTCTCACCCAAACCCTTCCCACAACTTGGCAGATAAGCAAAAAAGTGCTCAAGAGACTCCTGACTGGGGGAGGGAGTAACTAAAGCTGCATTAAGATGCTCTGGATACGGATCCCTTCCTTAGGTGAAATAATAAGACCAATCTATCTGAAATGCAAAGGTTTTACTTTCTGGCCTGACTCACTAGGACAGTCTCTCTTAATCCACTTGTCAAGTAGTACCTTGTAACTTCATTCAGCAATGTAAGAGCACCATGCTGCTGCCTGTCTGTGCCAGCAGAGCTCCCAGGAAGGTCACACATACTTTAGCCAGCTATCATTTGCTCCACCTGCATTTAGCATGCATTCATTTCATGCTTTGAGTGCAAGCTTCCACAAATTCAAAGTTATGCAGACGTTACCTTTTTCCCTCCAAAGACGTCCATGACATTGGAGCCTGCCAATGGGATTCACCCAACGTACATGAGAAAAATATTCATACAAATACTAGAAAAATTCTCACTACTCCAACATCAGCATGACACCATCCACAGCCAGTAACACCTGCTGTTAGAGACATCTCATATTCATCCCATGTATCTTTTTACATGCATGCAGCTAAAAGGGAATTTTTCAACACTGATTTGTGCAAAAATTCTTGTTCAAAATAAACCCAGAGAAGAGTAGATCTGTATTCATATAGACACATTTTCTACTACTCAGGAGAAATGCAGGATTTCTCTTCTGCCATTCTTGGAACATCAGGGAAAGAAGAGCATCAAGGCCAACAAGTTTTCAAGCCAAAAAAAAAAAAAAAAAAAGATGGAGGGCTGGGAAGGAAAGGAAGAGAAACAGGGACTATGGAATCGTAGCATAGTTTCTGTGGAAAGGACAAGGAGCAAGACTTTCAATGGAAGTTTGTCTCATGCCTCTGCTGGCACAGTAAGCACTCAAGGTGTAAACAAGTGCTCAGCAGGCTTCCTCAAGAGACAGTTTGGGGATTCAGATGCAAAATTTTGAGAGACAAATGCAGACATTAAAATCCCCTGTGTGAACACTTCCAAAAGCCAGTTTAGAATCTATTCAAACATTCTGCTGCAGTGTTTACTATTCAAGTAAAGCACAACCCTGTTTGTATGCTGCTGCTCCTGAGTTAGCCTGCATGCAACCAGCTCAGCATCCCCACATGTACAGCAATCACAGCTGGGAGCAGAGAACAGACTTTTTTTTTTTTTTTTTAAAGCCCAGACTGAAACTCTTCATGTGCTTACCACAACAGACGCGAGCGCTGCCTGTACTGCACTGACAGCAACGCTACTACT
Source organism: Grus americana (assembly GCF_028858705.1). Classification (NCBI taxonomy): domain Eukaryota; kingdom Metazoa; phylum Chordata; class Aves; order Gruiformes; family Gruidae; genus Grus; species Grus americana. The sequence goes on along the minus strand of NC_072857.1, from coordinate 17,787,555 downwards.
AAGCAACTCATTACTGAGGAACTGAAGAGAATGCAAAACAGTTCAGGAATTGAAAGTGGCTGGAAACAAACCTGAAACCATATGCCAGAGGCAGGCACCTAGAACTGCAGGAGGGACAAAGGGAGATTTTGTAACCTTTCACAGATACGTCTAAAGCTTTCTGTCTCTATTTCTGCAGAAGTTTCCCTTCTTCATTCATCCACATATTATATCCATAGTCAAGTTCAAAGAGATTCTTCCCCAGCTGTGGGATTTCTCTTTCCCCCAGCCACTTCCAATCGTATTATTTAACTTAAATGTCTATGTATAAGCCAATGTGCTGTTATCAATCCCTATACTCTGGGGCTCAAATACCTTAGCTGTTCATCTTTCCTCCTATCCTCTTTTTTTCCTCTTGTCTACTCAATTTTATTTTATTTTTCCAGAATCTCACACTAAATTAGTAACCCTGACAAATTTATTGTGTTCTTACAGCTGAGAGTGCAATTCCATTGGGAACTCCTACACTGGTGCTCAGAAAGAGAGGGATAACGAACAGAGTTCATTTGTTTTAATTTTGGATGGTAGAGTGACAAGCAGTGTAGCAATAATATTGTTATAACCGTGTTATCTAAAGCTTCCATCTATTTTTCTAGACTCACTGGAAGTTTCCGTTCCTGTAAGCTTAAATACATTGACCCTTTAAAAGCACAATCATGTGCTTGTGATCCCTAGAGAACACTAAGTAGATTTTCCACACAATTGAGTTTATGATGTCCAATATCTATCTTAGCTAGAACCAACTGCTTTTCACAGGCTCTGCAGTTGCTCCTCTCATTTCAGTTTTAATTGAAAGACATATTTTCTCCTAATTTCCTACTTTACTGTTGTTCCCACTTCTCCCTCTAAAACCAAAAATTCTGGGGAACACCAAGGGCTACATACAAATCCTGCAAGCTCAGAGACAGAACCCGGCAAGGCAGACTTACTCTGGCACACAGGGAAAGCAAAATTTACCAACAGTATCTCAACACAGCACAAGCTAGCCACCTCTGCATCATGAAAGGTCTTGTAACACCTTCCTCAAGAGAAACGGCATTACCTCAAACATCCATGCCCAATTACATCTCCAACAATCACATAACAAACTGGATTTAGGCAACTGGCTTTCTAAGTGAGCAACTGGTGCTAGGCACACTGGTAAAAGTACTGGTCAACCAAAGCAGAGTAATGACTAACTGGATACACTTGCTTTTTAAACTATTTTGATAGATCACCAACTCAAAAATACCAAAATGAACTTTGAACTTCAATAGCAGCGAATTAGCTGGTTTGAGTTTGGCTTTCAACACCTTACTGCTAGTTACAGCTACACTTACTGTTTTTAGCCTGTTCTCGAGCCTCTAGAACATTACGCTGTCTTCAGGTCTGAAATCAAAGTGTCAGCTCTGCCACCAGTATCACTGTACAAAGACGCATGCTCTGGAGTACGACAGCGTTCACAACACCCAAAGGTATTCCTGACCCAATCCATGACCCTACTAAGAGGTAACATTATTTACCACAGCTCCCAAGCACATCTCCAGAGCTAAACACCCTTCCCTGTCACCTTTAGTCTAAGCATACTAACCGACTGTAGTAGGAAACACCTCAATACAGAGCCAGCAGGTGGTATGAATTATGTATAGATTAAATATACATTCAAATGAGTCCTAAAATAAAGTTGATTTCTATTCCTGAAACAGATTATTTTGTTAAAACTGACTTTAAAAAATCCTTTTATAGAGAGGTGACTAGAACACAGATAGAGAATTAATGGGAGATACAACAGTCCCTCATGCATTTCAACAAGTACTCAGGAATTACATTGCTAGAAAAATGTAAGTGCTGATTAAGAGAGTTGATTATGATCTTGTACACCCTTCTATGCTCTGGAAAGCTTTACATCAGAAGTATTTGCCCACACTCCAAGAACCAATTTAAAGTCACAAGCACTTAAAGTGGGAAGACTTAAAAAGTTCTCTCAGCTCCTCCTCGTAAGTACTTTATTCACTCTTGTTCACTTTTTAGTCCAAGCAGACCCTTGGGCTAAGTTCATTTGAAAACAGCTCTAACTGCTGGCCTTGCAATACACCTCCCAAATGCAATACACACCACAGACTCAATCAACTCTAGGAAGTCTTATACACTCAATGAACTTGCATTTGGAGAAGTGAAAACCAAAATACAAGCCCACTCAGATGGGACACATCACTTAAACCGAACTCCCACTTTGGAACCCAACCAGGCCAAGGTACTGGCCTGACCAGGCAACCCATCCTGCTGCAGCAGCTTCCTGAGGGGCAGGAGGACAAGCACCAACTACAGACAGCACTGCAGTGTATTGGGGGAAAAGGGGAAGAAGGAACAGGCTGTCTCTGCCTTTCCTCCACTTGCCTGCCTCCCTGAGGAACTTTTAGCTATCTTCTCTTTCCCTCTGCAGTCAAGGCCAGAAGTAAAAGAGCTCCCCAGAGGACAGAGTAGGTGGCTGGGCATGTAGGAAGCGTCCATGCGCAGGGAAGGAGCGCAGCAGGCAAGAGGAGGGAAGGAGGGAAAACCTACATGATACACACAGGGCAAAGGCGCACAGCTGGGGCACCCAGCAGGGACACCCAGCAGGGAAGCCCTCCTGGCCGCTGGGAGAGCCACCCCGTCCGCATGAGCACCTCAGCAAGGCGCGGCCGCCCCGGGGAGGCACAGAGAAGTCCCCAGGAGAGCAGCTGGGGCAAGAAACGGCTCACTCAGCACCTCCCGGCTACCAAAGGGATCCCGCCGCTCCTGCCGGTCACCGGGGCGCTGAGGGGACGGAGCTCACCAGGGCTTCGCCACCCGACGGCCCAAAGCTCTCCCGCCGCGGGCAGCCGAGGGGAAACGTCCCCTCACAGCTACGAGCGGCCGCGCCCCCGCGGCCCCATTCCCCACGCGGTCTGCGCAACGGGGTCCCGTCCCCAGCCCCGTCCCGCCGGGACACGGAGCCGCGCCTCACCGCAGCCGTGGCCAAGCTGTGCATGGTGGGAGCGGTGCCGGTGCTGCCGCCGGGCCCGGCTCAGTAGGCCGCAGCCGCCGCCATAGACCCAGGTCCACCCCGACCTCTCACCCCGCCGCACGCCCGCCCGCGTGCCGCGAGGGAGGCTGGGACAGGGGCGGGGCGCAGAGGTGAAGGCTAGGCGCATGCGCGCGAGAGCCAGCGGGGAGGTGCGGAGAGGGGGCCAGGCGGGCAGCCTCGGCGCATGCGCATGGGTGGGCGGGTGGTCGCGGGGCGCGCCGGGAAGGGCGCCGCCGTGCTGACGTGAACGGGCGCGCGCGTGCGTGCGTCGCGCGGCGTCTCGCGCTGCTGGCCGGTTCCCGCCATCGGCTGCCGCCTCCCCTTCCCCCTCCCCCCGGGCCTCAGCCCGCCCAGCGGCGCCGGGGACGCGCCGGGACGCAGGTACCGGGGCTCGCCGCCCCCCCCCCCCCCAACCTATTCTCCCGCCCCCCCCCTCCCTGCGGCGCCCGGCCGGGTGACACCCCCCCTCCCCTCCCCGCCGCGCCTCCCCTCCCCGCCGCGCCTCCCCTCACAGCAGCCCGGCCCGGGGCGGCCATGGAGCGGCGGGGCGGGAGGCGCTGCCCTCGCACCCGTCTCCCTGTCCAGGCGAGCGGCGGGGCCGTGGAGCCCTGCCTAGGGCCGGTGGGGAGAGAGCGGGAGTGCCACCGGGCCGGACTGGGAGCGGCGGCGGGTCCTGAGTGCGGGCAGCCGGGGGGACCCTCCTCGGCGGCGCCTCCCGGGCTTCGCGCAGGGGCCCCTTCATTCATTTCTTCTAATTTTTATTTAAAATACTCCCCTCCGTGCTGACCGGGAGCCCGCGGCCGTGCGGGGGCTGTTTTTCGTGCCGCTGGGCAGGTGGCTCTCCCGGGCGGAGTGCTGGGGGACACCGCCGCCCCGGGGACCCCCGGCCGGGCCCCTCCAGGTGACCGTGGCTCATGTCCCGGCAGAAACGAGTTCGTTTGCCCTCTTAGGTTTCCTTCAAAACTTTGGTTTCCACCTCTTGTCGACATTCCTCAGGCACTTTTTTTTTTTTCCTTAAAGCTGTTGAAGTTGCCTTAAGGATTTGCAAGAACTTCTGTGTCTGGTTTGGGGCAGCTCGCCTTTCAACAGTGAGGAATCAGAGCATTGCTTCCGAAACTGGAAGAGATTTTATTTATCTAAGTTTTCTTTACTCATGCCTTCAGTTTGTTTAAAAATACCAGCAAAACGACTCTACCGAACTTCTACAGAAACTTTAAGTCACGCTTGTATCATTCTGTAGAGATTATTTGGCCTGCCTAGTTATAAATTTCTCCTTTTTAACAGGTTTTTAAGGTGGAGTACGCTTACTCTTGTTAGCTCTTTTTCCGTGAGAAAGCATGGCTCCACTAAAGGTGCACGGACCTGTCCGGATGCGCAGCATGCAGACTGGGATTACAAAATGGAAAGAAGGGAGCTTTGAAATTGTGGAGAAGGACAACAAAGTGAGTCTAGTGGTTCACTACAATGTTGGAGGAATTCCAAAGACATTTCAGGTACACCAAATATTAAGGCTTTTGTTTCAGCAGCGCATGGATTGTGCTCTTTTGTGAACAGCTGTCCTCTTCGAGGCTATTAAATGTCACGCAAACTTTCCTCTGTCGCTGTTTCTTGTTCCTCGTTTCCTGAACACTAATCCCTTTGTATAACTCTCCTGTAAATTATTCACGTGTATTGTTAAAGGATTTGCCAAGGTCAGCATCAAGATACCACTGAATGGGAAGAACCAAAAAGCAGAGAAAAGTTACCAAAGTATATAGGATCATGGCTCACGTGTTTGGATTTTTGGAATGTGTAACCTTTCTGTTGCTGGTACATTTGCAGAATCCAGAGCTGAAGATCCTGAATGCTTTGTGCTAGCAGTTTTCCCAGCTGAAGAGTAACGGTGTTAACACACTTGTAACCTTTTGCTTGTTTATAGGAGACTCTGCTGAACAGCAGTTGTTACAGTTTTAGGTTTTAAATATGCCAGGCAATGTGATTTCCTCAATGGGAGGCTGATACAGATCACTGTTGAAGATTCTCTTGTAGTATTCAGCCTAAATTGCCTTTTTTAATTCTATAGTTGTTTTCAGCTCAGTCTAGCTAGTTGTTTGTGCAAGATGCCCCAAACCGAAAGAATGTGAGGGAGTGTTTCCTGTAAGAAATTGCAATTTGATTTAAGAGTATTTAGAGGGTATAAGGGCAGTAGGAAGAAAAAAAGTCCTGTCTTATTTAGCAACCTTGTAACAGCCTAAGCTGATCTAAATGTTGGTTTCTGCTTTTTTCATGCCACAGTTGTTTTTCAGCAGTAGTGTTCACCAGATCTTTCTCTGAGCCGTTTATTTCTGTGTGCAGACTCAGTGGAAAAAAAAGTTCACTTTATTTTAGAACGATCAGGTTTTGCTGCCTTAGTGTGCTGAAAAGTCTCAGCAAAGAATCTGCCAGCCTGTGTTGCCTTGGAATCAAGGCATGAGAAAATCATTAGCTGTGCATAGTTCCTACCTCTGTTACTGTAGGCTTGAAAAGAATCATCTGCCTTCTCACCCGCAATGCTGTGACTCTGTGTTTGATTTAATCCAGTGTTGGACCATGTTGCCTCTGAGAAGAGTGGTCTCTTCTTCCCCTCGTACCTTCTCTGGGTGCCTGTTCTCACGTGCTCCTTTCTGCCTGGACAAGTGTTAACATGGCACGACAATGACTCCAAATGTGGTTCCATGGGGAGGATGAACCTATAGGACAGCTAACCATGGCCTAAAGGGGCAGGTTTTGCTCCCAGCTTCTTGCATCTGCTGGCTCTAACACTCGTCAGATCTCTCCCTGAGCTCGGTGGAGGGTTTTTATGTGAATTAACTTGTGGAAAGGACCGAATGCAAGATCTGGTGAAAGGGGTGAGATGGGATGGTGCGGCTAGGAACACAGTGAAGGAGAAGTAGGAAATGAGCAGACGCATCTTTAGACCAATTATTTGTTTTTGGGTGGTGGTTATTTTTCAGCAGGATCTGCTTTCTGGTCCTGTTCATCTTTAAGCAACACAGACACCAGGACAAGAGCGTTGGTGGGAGCAGCAGGCAGGGAGAGCTGCCCACCACTTGTGCTCAGGCTCGTGCTTGAGTGTAGCTTGTGTGAGCTGGCCCCAGTCTGTCATGGTGCTCTCACACGCTTCATGCGTGACAAATACCTGATAATTCTGCTTTAGAAGTAGCATTCCCTTTTTGTTTGACAAGTTGCTCTGGGGGAATTGCGGGTGGTTTCACCACCTTTTTTTTTAGTTTTCTGTACTGGAACATTTGGATGGATCCAGGGTTATATTTCTTTATGCACTGACTGATGTACATCATCACATTTCTTATGTCTTAGATGATATGTTTTATACTGATGTTTCAGAGCTTTGACTAAGTTGTCCCAAGTGCTAGATATTTATTAAGAGAAATATTTTGTTTACCCCATCTCCCAAGACTTTGTGACGCTGACTGGGTCGTAACAGGTGGATGGAGAGTATGGATGGAGGCCTCTCATGATAGCATTTTGAGTTGAAATAGGTTGTCTTGCACCGAGATGGTGAAGTAACTGTAATCGCTTTGCACTGGGCTCAATGTTTTAGAAGAGGATGGAAAATTTGGAGCCCCATTTTCAATTCTTAGTTCTCTGAAGACACTTTTAGCTTATATTTTTTAAAAAACCCACACCACTTCACAAAAAAAAACCCCAACACACAAGGACTGAGCACAAAGTATTTCAGTATTGTAATTTTCTCAGCAAAATAAACCCTTAGTTTCCAATTGAGGTGGTTTTCCAGCCTCTCTTGTAAACTGCTGTTGTGTCTAGATTGGCTTTCCAAGAAGCTAGAGGTCTGTGTGGGGAAAAAAAAAATCTCACTGATGGCTATGGAGTGCCTTTTACTATCTCAGTCTTTTATATACCTGAACAAATTTAAATAAAAATCGGGAATAATTTTTATTTTTAAACTTGTGTGTAGTTTGAAGGAGACAAGACAGGTTCTAGAGCAATGTACAGCGGAACTTTGGAGTTAGGGTGTAATTAATGTTCATGTCTATTAATTCATCATTGTTATTTAGATTGGTAGTGCGGCTGTATGCAGGTCAGGCCAAATTAGAAGAAGACTCCAATCTGATGGGCAGTGTTTTACTCTGTCTTGTGTAGTGCCTAATGACCTTGGCTGTGGTTTCCAATCTTGTATGAAGCATTGAGTATATCAGTATCCTTGCATGGAGGTCATTATGTAGCTGGTGCCTGATCTTAGGCAAGGCTAAAGAAGCGGCAGCAAAATGAAGAATCAAGCAAAAAAGGACAAGGGAATTGAAAATGAGAGTAAGCTTAGATATGTATTGTCAAACTTCCATGCAGGCTGCAGATTTGAGATATTCTTTTGCTTCCTCACTCTGCTTTAGGAGTTACCCTCAACCTGCATGGATAGTGGAGCCTTTACTGAACAGCCAATTCTTGTAGGTGACTTAGCATGAAGTAACAATTAAGTAAGGGTGTAATAAAGTAGCAGCAACATTATTAAGGAGCACAAATTCTTATTAAAATTATTCTTGTGCTTGACCTTAACCCTGAAAGTTTTGACGCCACTTAATTGTTAGAATGTTGCATATAGACTAACCATGTTTCTTACTGACTTACTCCCTTAGCAAATTTTTTAAGTTATGTCAGATCTGTCTCCCCTCAGAGCAAATTATAAAGTGAGTAGAAGTTTGTACTTAACATTTAAAACTTTCCCCATCTTAAATTATATTTCAAATTTGATGTGGAAGTTTCAGACAGCTAAATGGGACTTTATGAAGCTCTTATTTCTTTACGTTCAAAAATGTCACACTTAGTAGCAAAGCAAGGCTCAGAAAGTGTATCCAGGAATATAGGGACTGTTGAGCTATAGTGATACCGTCCTTTCAGTTCTGTCAGCTTCCAAGATAACCAATAGCATTAATTCTGTGAGGCTTAATGTTTGATTGAAATGGAGCAAGGAGAAGCATTTTGGTGTGAGTGCCTCTTACCCTCTATTTGAAGTGTTTTGTTTGAATTTGTAAGTATTTCGGCCTTTTAGAAATGGATTTATGTTTATAGTCACTTTCTTGTTTTCAGCTAAGCCATAACATTAAAACTGTGACCTTACGACCAAATGGTAGAAAACTGTGTTGTTTGATGCTAACACTAAAGGATACCAGCTTCCTGACAATTGATAAGGTACCATTTAAAGATGCAAATGAAATGCGGATGTATTTGGATGCAGTCCATCAAGACAGGGTTCATACTGGTAAGTGCAATTGTTGCAAATCATGTTAATAATAGTTTGGAAAGGGGTCGATGCTGTGTTTTCTTTATTTTCATCTTTAGCCATTTTGTCCTCCTGGTGTTACTGACTTTCCTTGCATTTATGTAAATGCCTCTGAACCCCATTTTTTGTTATATACCTTTCTCATAATGTACTTTTGTTACGCTGAACAATAAGCAGAGATTAAACTTGTAGGAATTGTTTATGTTGTAAGTATGTTGGTATTTGAAAAACTCTTGTCTGTTTATCACACATGCATGGTCTCTTTCCTTTTTATTCTACCTCTTTATTTTTTTTCTTTTTAAGGATAGGAACTTTACTGCCAACTGAGTAAATGACCAATGTAAGGGATATACATAAACATATGCTTATGTCTGTGCACTCAGAATATTGTATGATCTGTTGGCAAGAAATCTAGTGTGTCCTTTCCAAAATCAACTCCAGCTAAGTAACATCTTACAAATGAGAATGCCAATCAGTTAAAAGACAATCAGATCAAATGTTGTGTACTTTTTCTGTCAGCTGGGAAACCCTCTCAGGGATCTGGCAGCTTTGGAGGTGTGCTGGGCAGCAGGACCACACAGAAGGAAGCTAATAGGCAATTCTCTTATATAGAGAACCAGGTTTGTTTAATTGTTCCAAATTTTCCTCTCCTCCTCCTTCCTTTAACTTTATTTCATTTATTTCCTCCTCTCATTCTCTTACTGTGTTGTAATAGCACCGTAAATACTTATTTTGCATCTGAAGTCTTTGTAATCTAGAGGGATTGGAATAGATGCATACAGGGTGGTTGGCAACAGTGTGTCTTGTGAGGAGCCATATATTCTGTATGAATAAGAAAGGTCAGTGTCTGGCTGTGGAAGACAAAATATGTTCTTCATGCTGAGCTATCAGGCAGAGAAGAAGCAGAAATAGAGGGAAAGTACATGATTAAGACTTGCTTCTCACATAGTTCTGCATATCTCTCTGTTTATACTGAACACCTTACGTGGCAGCTGAACATGTTACAGTCAGCATAGGTCTTAATGAGTTTAGCAGACTTCAGCCAAATGTATGTACTGAAAAGCTGCTGACCCAGTTTTGTATCCGAATAAAGTTACTGAATTTGTGGCATTCTGCTCAGATTTTTGTGTAAATTTTGCAGACCTTTTCCCCGAAAGTGGTTTTCCTGCAAAATATTTTTGTTCTTCCTTTTGTCCCTGCATAACAGAGATTTCATGGTGTATCTACTAGCTTTAATTTACTTTGTTATCTCTGTGAATATGCTTGTATTACTGCCCTGAGGGAGAATATTTTTGACGTTGTCCCAAAACAAATTTTACGTGTTGCTTAAAGGCAATCTCTCAGTAAAAACTCTAAGGCTGTGTATACAGTGGTAAGATTAGACATGTTTAGTTTTCAAGTCTAAAATTGACCAACATTCCTTAGTCAACCAACTATTAGCTCTTTCCATTGCATTACATGTAGTGCTTGCTTGGCCCAAGGCTGTCAGGGCACTGTTCTAATTGTGTGGTTTTTAATATGGCTTTTTTTTTTTCATTTTAATACTCCCCAGGATTGATCTGGGCATAGTTAGGAATCATGCCTTGGGTGTTTTAATGTCAAAGCATGTAAAGGAAATTTTAAAAACTACAGTTCAACTGACTTAGTATTGGAAAATGAGAAGGGAAATGGATTACGTGTTTATGACTTGCATGGATACAGTCAAAATTTTACTTATGTCTAATTAGTGTTAAACTCTCTTAATCTATTACAAGTAGCATTTTTATGCTTTTAGATGCTACATTGTAGCAAGTAAAGCAGTTGCGTAAATGCAACTGCTTAGACCAGTCATGTTTTTCACTGTTTCGGTTTTCTCCCTGGCCCCCTCCACTTGGGTTTTGCAGACTCCTCCCAAAAGAGTGACTGTGGAAAGCAAGGAGGAAAATTCATTTCGCAAGGTGCTGGGTACCCCAGCGAGAGCGTCTGTTAAGAATTCCACTGGAACTGGAACACCTAGCAACAGGGTGAACCTTTCAGCATCTCCTGCATCATCAGTCCCTCACAGAACAGGCTTGTTGGAGAATCGGTAGGAATGTTATACTCTTATTACGATATTGTTAAAATTTAGCTCTTTATAGAGCTGCAGGTGGAACTCAGTACACCTAGAAGTAAGAAGGGAATTGTTTCTTCCTCTGGTTTTGCTGTTACTTTTAACAGGATGTTAACATGTGATTTTCTAGCCTCTGGCTGGTACTGGCACTAGAGCTTTATGAACAACTTAGGAGTTGGGCAGACCAAATTCTTCTCTGTATGCTATGTTATAAAAGTGGAGATTGTGGAAGATAGGTGGAAAATGCACAGAAAGCATTGAGAAGTTCTGTTCAGTTGGAAGAGGACCATTTACTAGCCTTTCTGAAAGAATGACCACTTCAAAAATTTTCTGTCATCAGTGAAAAGAGGAAAAGAACACAACTTCCTGGTTCAGAAATGAGTGAAGATTATCCCAAAGAGAATGATTCTTCAACGTAAGTTAACCATTATTTCTAGTTTCTGATTTTAAACCATTCATTTGTAAAGGTATTTTTTACTGAAAAGAATGCTCAGCAACATGGTACAAGCCAGCCACTAGTCAACTTCTGAATGCACTGGGTGCTTGAAATGGGGTTTGTATTCAGGATTTGCAGGAACTGGCACGTGCAAATTTTGTGTCATCTTTTGTTAGTTTAGTCAGGATTGTCGTATGTAATGTACATGTTTTTACTGCTGTGCAATAGCTACCTTCTTTATTGAACAAACTTCATAAAGGAAATAAGCTCCATGTGTTTGAAATCACATTTAATCATAAGTAAGATGGCTTATTTAAATGAATAGGTTAAATTTACCTGCAAGTAAAGTTTAATTGTTCCATAGTCAAGTATTAAAGGTGATAGGAGAGAAATGCTTTAAAAAAAGTTGTCAATATCAAGCAGGAACATCCTGTATCTTCTGTAACTGCACGGAGTTCCAATCTTGTTTATCTGTAGGAATAATAAAGCCTTGAGTGATCCAGCATGGAAGTACTTGAACAATAGCAGAGAGAAACAGCTGAATCTGAAGCAGGCAGAGGAAAATAGAACATCAGGTAAAAAAAATAAAAGTAAAACCAAATGATATCTGGCTTTGAGCAGTACAATTTTACCCCTTTGTTATTAGTTTAGAAAGTTGCTGCAGAGGTGATTTTCCTAATCTACTTTCCCTGTGCCATTAACTTTCTTGCTTCCTACAGACCCATATATGAGATGCAAACAACTTCCCTTCATTTTCAAAGCCTATCCTGCTCTAGTGTGACCCTGACCTTTATACTTGGGTGCTGATCATAAAATCACAGAACCACAGCATGGTTTGGGTTGGAAGGGACCTCAAAGATCATCTAGTTCCAACCCCCCTGCCATGGGCAGGGACACCCTCCACTAGACCAGGTTGCCCAAAGCCCCATCCAACCTGGCCTTGAACACTTCCAGGGATGGGGCATCCACAACTTCTCTGGGCAACCTACAATACACCTCATGCCAGCCCGTTTGCCGGCTTGTTTGAAAATTCAACAAGTACCTTCAAACCTTGCTCCAAGCTGCCCATCCCCTTGGGAGGGGATTTCTGTAAACACATAAGGATTTCCTTTTTGCTTGCTTGTTTATTTTTAAATCTCTTCTTTGCTGCTAATGCCCACATGAATGGTAGGCTGGTTTTTGTGCTGAAAATGTGTACTGTTTGCTTTTGCTTCCCTGTCTCTTCCCCAGAACTTAGAAGGGGAACTTTTTGGGGCCAGAACTTTTGTTCTGTTCGTACCAAAGTTCTGTTGGATACTGGTATGTGACAAGGTTTTATAGACAATATAGAAATATTGACAGTATATACATAAGCTAGTAAGCAGCACCATTCTTCAGTTTTACTAATAAATACAGAGCCTCTTTTCCCCATAAAGGGGAATGCATTCAAGATCTTGTTTTTATCGGGAATGTTGCTGAATGCATTCTTTTTTTAGTGTTGCTCTGATGGCCCAAACATGTTGCTGGAGGAGCCAGTAAGGTGAATGTTTATCTCTGAAAGAAAATCTGGTTTGCTCTTTAGAGTCAAAAATTAGAATCTGTGAGTGTATACCTGCAAGTTCAGGTAGTAGTATTGTGAACTTCCTTCATATATCTGCACTTTCAAAAGTTGCATGGCTGAAACCACTTCAAGCTGTTATAGAAGCAAATGTTTATTCATTATCCAAACTAAATTACACTGTGATTCACTGTAATACGTGGGGTTTTTGACTCTTGAGACCATTTTTTTTATGTGGCACCGTCTGAGGCATTAGAGTGTCAGGATCTCACACAATGATATCACAACAATGAAACAATCATATTTTGCCCCAAGCATATAGTAATTTACTGTGGAATTTGGAGTGGGAAGAGAAACTGTTTTTACTTCCGCATATTTATCTTGAATTTTGAGAGCACTGTATTGGAAATCATTAGTGGATTTTCTGTTATGTGTATCTTGTATATTTGAACAAGAGGTGGATATTTATTATCTTTCAGATAGTTAAGACCATTCAATGACTTTTTAATGTTTTGTATTGCAGTTTGGATTTGACGGATTTTATGATATTAAGTTCAATTAAAACTTCAGCATATCTCTACTTACATATGATTAATATTTGCATTAGTACTTTCCCAACCAGTTCTGGAAAACAGTGTTTGAGGATTTTTAAACCTTTTGACTAAATACTTTTAAATGAGTTATATATTGTATAAATGGCTGAGTTACCTGGAACAAAACGACCTGCCTCTCTTTCTGTTTTTCAAGGCATTTTACCACTGCAGTCATCATCCTTTTATGGTGGTCGGTCCTCATCAAAAGAGTATTCCACTGGCAGTTCCACCCTGGACAGGTAGGACTGATTCACTAGCATGAACTGTAAATGACAGTTCTTTCCCCTGAATTAGGATCTTCAGTTTCCTGTGTGTTTATCACGTGGTATATAGCTTATATGCATAAAATGCGTGGGGTGTTTTGTTTTGGTTTTCCCCAGGTGTACAATCTAGGTATTCAGTGTGGCTACAATTGTTCTAGTTACATCTACAAACTCCAGTTACTGCTTGCAATAGACAGACTTTCTAAAATCACTCAAGGTTATTATAGTCATTGTGAATGATCCAGATGATATCTAAACTCTAGATGATTCAAATTCTATATAAACTCTGGAATTTTAGACTGAATCCTTGCTTCATTTTTCCCAAGTAGATAAATGACATGAAACCCTGTATTTTAATAATAGTATTTTAGTAATACTGAGTCCTGCTGAGGTTGGGATTCTTCTGTGTTAGAAACTGTGCAATCATACTGTCGGTCTCTGCCCTAGATAGATGAGATGTAAGATCAAGGAAGAAAAGAAGCATTGTCCGTGCTTTACACATGAGGGACTGAGGTCCAGAGTGATTAGATTACAAGAACAAGAGGCTGAAAATGAAGACTCTGGCCCAGATGTGAATTTTAAGCGTATCTTAGAAGTGATGATCTCATGCTGCACAATCGTTCTTCCTCTCATCATACAGTGTGGGGAACTGTTCAATATCTTAAAGACAAAAGGCTTGGTTACACTGGATGCACACCTCTGGATATAAGGAAATATAACCAAAGTATTTAAGTGCTCCGCAAAGAAGCGCTCGCTCTCTCACACCTCTCTTGCTTTATGATATGTGCCAGTTATCTTGTGTGGCTTTACCAATCCTTGTCTTCTATAGTGATACAATTCCAGTGTCATGGACTATAGCTGTTTAAGGAAGAGCATTAGAAATCTTACACTTCTCATCCTTTAATGTTTTTAGGTCTAGTGTATCCAGCCAGACTCCTTCAGCCAAAAGAAGCCTGGGATTTCTTTCTCAGCCTGCCCCTCTTTCTGTTAAAAAAATGAGATCTAATCAAGATTACACAGGGTGGAACAAACCCCGAGTGCCCCTTTCCACCCATCCTCAACAACAATTACAAGGGTAAATTTAATTTTCTTTATCTAGCATGCACACTTTGATCATCAGAACATGCACAATCTTGTTATAATTCTTTAATGAAAAAAAATCCTGAAATTAACGAACACTGAGATAGGGAACACTTTTCCTAGTTTGGAAAATATGTATTCTTAAATTCACTTCCTGAGAACTTGAGAGATACAAAAATTTCAGGTAATTCATGTTCCTTTCTTACACTTTCATGATTCATTTCTCTATCTTGTGTATATATATACATTTTTTTAAAAATTTTGATTGTGGAAACTCATAGGTGCTTTCCTGATAAATGCCACCTCCCGAGAGTTTTCAGTTTAGTTGGAAGGGCAGGAGGACAGCTCCAATAAGAACTCTGGGAGGGGTGGCTGGGGTGAATGTCCTGCATGTTAGTAGTGCCATGTTTAACGCTGGCTTGTTTACACATTGACATACATACCATGTTCAATTTTTTTTTTTTTTTCAGATTTTCAAACTTGGGAAACACCTGCTATATGAATGCCATTCTACAGTCCTTGTTTTCAATTCAGTCTTTTGCTAATGATTTGCTCAAGCAGGGTATCCCATGGAAAAAAATTCCACTCAATGCACTTATCAGGTAAAATTCACTTTTTGGGAAGGATATTTTCTCTTTCATTACAGAGAAACTAGTTTTGTAATACTGAAGCACCTTTGGAGGGGTTAATTTGCATGTGTGAATAATAAAATAAATACTAGAGTTCTCTGTATTTTGGAGTTTTACTTTAGAAATACGCTCTTTAGAAATAGGAAGTAGGCTCTTAAAAAAAAAATACAATGTTGAGTTACAGGCAGTCTTTTATGTCTTCTACTGTAGAGTGAAATGCTTCAGAAAAAATGCAAGAAACTGCAAAATAAATAGATGCAGAATAACTTCTTTTTAAAACATTACCAGCTAGGGTTTAAGCTGGTCAATAACTTCACCTGAAATGTGAGGGCTTATGCCTCTTTTGGGAAATATCCTTTGTTTATTAGCTGCGGGGAGTGTTTGAGTTCTGCATATGTAATCTTTTTCTAAATTCAACTAAACTCTCAGTTCAGTCAAACCTGTCAAGAAACTCCAAAGGTTTCTGTAATAAGTAAATTTTTGTTTCTGTTTTGAAGTGTTTTATATCTTTTGGGATTATTTCTATTTTTTGCTGTGTTGTCTTGAACTCTTCCTATGCTACTCAGGATTGGAGGTTGTTCCACGTGCCTCTTGAAATGTCCTTTCCCTAATTTTTGTAGAAAGACCTCTGAAGCTTGTGCACCATATACCTAATGGTAAACTGCATGGGTAGAGCTTGGGCCATGGCACCTCTAATGGAGGGTAGCGTGTGACCCTGTGCCAATGTACAAGTCAGAGTTGATGCTCAGTAGCATCTGCTTTGGCATCTGTTGGATTGGGTGTGGGCACTTGGTCTAACATGATGAATGTTTTTCTGGTTGAAAAGCGATTGCCGATTGACTGTTTTGTGGTGAAAAAGGTGTGTTTCCTAACGTGCTTCGCTGAGCAGTTATAGAGGGTTAGGAGAGCGCACGCTGTTACTGTAGCTCAGCAGAATAGCAGAAACTTGATCAGCTGCAGTAAACTGATCATATTCTTTGGGTAGCTGAGTATTAGTTGTTGGTTTGGGGTGGGAGGGGATTGCCCAGGTCTTTTCTTTCTTTTTTTTTTTTATTTTTGTGTGTGTGTCACGGAACATCTTCCCATGTATGCACTATGACCGAAACTGTTGTGCTTGGAGTATGCTAGTTGTGTATTTCCTGTGAAATTATAAAACAGTTGTAAAAGATAAATAAATCACAATAACTGAGAGGCACAGTTAAAGTCAATTTCAACAGTTTTTTAACAAAGTTACCAGTAACACTGTATGTAGTTTGGATCAGGGTACTCCTCATGGCTCTTTTTGTTACAGCTTTTTTTCCTACTCTGTTGTAATGATTTACTGCCAAAAGAAGGCTTGAAACTGAGTGAAAATTTAAAAATAAAAAAAAATTAATAGAAATCGGTCTGACCATGCAAGTTGAATTTAATGATTTCGTATCGCTTATTTTGGTGCCATGTGATTTCATATCTCTTATCGGTACAAATGTTTTCAAAAAGCATTATAGTTGGTTTTTTTCTCATTGTAAAAGATATAGCAGAAATAAGTTTCTAGAACTTTATAAGGCTCTTCTCTTTACCTTAAAAGTTTGTGGATTTTTTTTTGTTCATTTGGGTCCTGTTCCAATGGTGGCCTCAAATGAGATTTCAAAATACTTGAAATGGAAAAAATTAATTATATATGAGATACTTTCGTACAGAACCCCTAAACCACTTATCAGAGGAGAAATGCTTTTAGAGACTCTTAAAATGAGGTATCATGAGTTTTATTTTGTTTCTCTAAAGTCTTGGAAATCCAATGAGTGTTTCATTGCATTGACTTCTGCAGACGTTTTGCCCATCTGCTTGCTAAAAAGGATGTCTGCAGCCCTGAGGTTAAGAAAGAGCTGCTCAAGAAGGTGAAAAGTGCCATTTCAGCTACTGCAGAGAGATTTTCTGGGTACATGCAGAACGTAAGTACCATATTGTCTAGAAACAATTACGTGTCGTTGGTTCAGTGTTTGGACTGCATTGGACTCCTGCCAAGCTTCAACTCCGTTTGGTGGTGACTTGAGCTTTTGATTGAATGATGACAATTGCCTGCTGTTTGTTAGAGCAGAACTGCCTTAGTATTGCTGAATGCAATGAACGAAAACATAATTTCCCCAGTCTGTGTGTGTCTTTGAGAGAAAGATACTGAATGAAGTTGTACAAAAACACTTTGAGTTTACCCTGTTTCTAGGATGCACATGAGTTCTTGAGCCAGTGTCTGGATCAACTGAAGGAGGACATGGAAAAGTTAAACAAAACTTGGAAGAGTGAGCCAGTCCCTAATGAGGATAACTCCCCTGGACGGGCTTCTGATGACCTCTCAGCCACCAAAGTTTATACCTGTCCAGTTATCAGTAACTTAGAGTTTGAGGTTCAGCATTCTATCATTTGCAAAACGTAAGTATGTTTGAGAGCTTTACTCATACTTACCTTAAAAGACTGGGAAGTGTTTCCATCTTATGTGACTTCATCTGCAGGCTATAACTAGAACTAATATCTGTGTTTTTTCCAAAGCTAGATATTTAGAAAATATTCTATGGTCTAGAAATGCTGTAAAACTCACACCATGCTGTCTGCTGCTACGGGCCATCTTTAAACAGTCTCATACCATTTAGTTCTTTATTACATATCCAGTGGAAAGCCTCTGTGCTTTACTTTTTGTGTACCGGTTGTATGAGAATACAGAGAAAAGGGGGTTTCAGCCAAATAATTTTTCCTCTTAAAAATATGGGAAGCTATGTTTTTAATTTGTTCTTTCTAAGGGCTTCCAGGGAATGATGTTTTCTTCTGTGTCTCTAGGTTATTGTGGAAAAAGATGTAAACCAGTATGTCTGGGCATTCGTTGTATATGACCTGTGCAGCAGATTGTCATATGAGATGCTTGCATTCCACAGAGTTTTCATGAACACAGATGTTTGGGAATATTACTTTGTGTGTACTGTGTTAGTTCCCTAAAATAATTAAATTGCATGCAGGTGGTAATTATTGAAGACAAATGACTGTAGGGTCTTTTTTTTTTTTCCCAAAAAGTAAAAAAAGCATAAGAAAATTGAGGAGGTTTTTAGTTTTGTGGGTTTTTGGTTTGGTTTTTTTAGATGGACTACTATTTTGTTTCTAAAAACAGTTAGAAAGTATTTCTAGGCTTTCCCTTCTTCTGGGCTGGGTTCACTTCTCCAAAGAAGGCTGAATGGAGAAGACATGTTCAGCTACATAGTAGTCGCTTTGATTTCCTGTATACCTGATCGCTTGCTTCTCCAAAGTAGCCTGTGTTTTTTTGTTCTCACCCTTACACAAAATACACCCTTTCAACTTCTAAAACATCAAAGTGAAATCCCAAAATTCAACTTTGTTATAAGCATCAAACAGTTTAATTTTGATGAGTAAAAATAGATTGATCAAGAGGCATATATTTTCTGGGAAGTTACTTTAGCCTAAAAAATGTAAGTTGCCATTAATTTCAAGTGTATTTTTCATCAGACTTACATAAACATGTTTCTATTTTAGGTGTGGTGAAACAGTCACTAAACGAGAACAGTTTAATGACCTCTCCATTGACCTTCCTCGAAGAAAGAAATTGCTTCCTTCCCGATCAATCCAGGATTCCCTTGACCTCTTTTTTCGGGTACATAGTTTTGGGATTTTTTTTTTTTTATTCACTATGGAGTATGTGTAGGTTATGTACCATATGGAAATTTTGATTGTATAGCTGATTATTTGTTTCTATGACAGTGATTGCAGGCATGTGAAATAATTAACTGCACTTTTTTGAGGTTTGTACATTAACAGTATACAGGAGTTTTTATTGTAAAATGCTGTGTAGAAATTAACTGATCCTTACAATACTACTGTGAAATAGGTAAACTTCCCCATTTTGTGGTGGAAGAGTTGCGGCATAAACAAATACAAAGGAGAGAAGGGAGGCTGTCAGATTGAGATAATCACTCAGGAATTGCTGCTTCCTCTCCTGGGCTAGGATGCTTCAACAGCATGTGTACTGGCCTCAATTAGCAGGGAAGGAAAAGGTCATGCAGAAATAATAATTAAAAAAATAGTTGTAATATGTGGATGCTTATCTTGTAAGTAGAGCTTCAAGGTGAGGTTTCTGAAAGCTAAATATAAGCCTTATGTCTGTGAAGTAATGTTGTATTTTTCCTATCTTCAGACAGACCTGTGTTTTTTCTCCATTTAGAGATAGTGTTTTCAACAGGTAGAATAATTAATGTGCTTATTCTTCTAAAAGCTGGTGGAGGTCTTATGATTTAATTTTATTTTTTTTAAATTATAGTGGTGTCATTTGGCCTCACTTAGAGAAATGGGCTGTAGAAATGTTTCATGGCTAAGTCATGTAATTTCAGCATAGTGATGCTTCCCCTTTTGCTGTCTGTTCAAAACTCTCCTCTTGTGCAGCACATCCTTGACAAGTTTAGATGAGGATAGCTTTTTCAGGAACAAAGTTGAGGTTTTTAATGAGAGAAAACTTAATGGCAAATTATTCTCCACCAAAGGTTATTAGAAAAAAAAACTCTTGTGTATGGCAGAGAAAACTATAAACCCTGTGAGATTGTTCCTTCTCTTTGGAAGCTAATTTGTTTCAGCTGCGGCTAATTCACTGGTCTGCAATAGACTTGCAGGAAAAATTCCCTGTATTAGTGGATATGTTGTCAAATTGTAAGCTCTGCTACCTGTCCTCTTATCAGTTGCCCTCTTGTTAGGTGTTGAAGGTGATTATAATTTTAAGTGCAACAGCTGTTTTGAAGAGCTTCCGTGAGAGCCAAAAGCAATGTGCTTTCTTCTGACATCTGTTTAATGTCTTTTGTTCCACTAGTCATTTTACTGTTCTCTTAAACAGGCAGAGGAGATTGAGTATTCCTGTGAGAAGTGCAATGGAAAGTCTGCTGTTGTCACACACAAGTTCAACAGGCTTCCCAGGTAAGTGCTGACAGCTGTTTCTCTCTCTCCTGGAAGCAGGTGTTGCAAAAGTCCCTCAAAGAGTAAAGCTGGGAAAATGGGTAGGACAGCATGTACAGTGGTTGGCATGTGAGAAAGATGCACATGCAGACAGTTGTCTTCATGCTATTCTTCAGTTTCCCTCTAAAGCAGCTCTCTTGGGCACCCTCTGCAACACTTTCTTTTCCTCCCTGTCGCTACACGAGGAGGGCTGAGTTTTCCCCTTCCACTTTTCGTGGAGTTTCTGGCATGTGAGGGAAGCAGAAACAGATCCTTATTCTGGAAGCTTAATATTTTGTGCTCAGCTGACCTGATGGACAGGGCTAGGTTGGAGACATTAGTGCCAGAAGGTATATAGAGGGTTTTGCTTCGATCAATTACTTCTTCCCGTGCTGGTACCTATTGTCTCTCTCAGTAAGCATGGCACTTTGAGGAAGAAGAGTTAATGGCATGCTCAATAGTGTCTGACCTTGTGGTTGGATTTAGCTCATTATTTAGAGTGGAAGTGCTTGGAGATAGGGATCATTTTCTCATGGGATGTAAAGCTAAAAGAGCCTGTTGGATGACTTTATCTGGCCTATGTCCTTCTCCCAGGTATACTTATACTGAACCCAGGAACTTGGTAGTTAGCTTGCGTTTTGCTTAAATAGTGTATTTCTGCTAGCACTGCAAAACCCTTGTCAAAGTTTTTGAATATTAGCACAACATAAGTTATGATACAGCTGCATGATCTAAATAGTGCAAAGTGCAGCATAAGGGAGAAGATTCAGTGTGAGGAGGCCTTTTCAGGCTCATTATACTGTTGTGATCAAAAGCTCTTTCAAAGAGAAAGTGGTATGGTGCATAAACCAAGTACACATCTTGCAATGGGCACAGTTCCTTCTCGGTTTTGGGCAGCTGTGTGATCCCTCCATCACAGTCTTGAATATCTGGGAGTAATGTACTAGCATTCTGGCCTATAATGATAATATTTCTATTGTTTCCTACCTCTCACTGTGTAGTAGAAATAATAGGTTTGGTAAGAGCTGCTTGCTTCTGCTTGACTGAAGAGCAAGGTGTTGCAGATCAAAGCAGAAAGCCTCTTTAGCTGGCAGAGTCTGCACTTTGCACAAAGTTGAGTGATGGACAGGAGAGTAATTACCTGTCTCTTGCCAGATAAGAGATAGATAGTGTTTGCCAGCCACCCTGAAGTAATAATCTGTTTCAGTCAAGTGAATGCATTTTGTAAACAGGGCTACTTGGATTCTGACTAGGTTTTCTCTGACTTCTGTCTTGAGATTAACATTTGTCCTTCTCTCATATCCCTCAGGGTCCTGATTCTTCATCTGAAACGATACAGCTTCAATGTAGCATTGTCTCTCAATCATAAAGTCGGGCAGCAGGTGGTTATTCCAAGATACTTAACCCTGCTTTCACACTGTACAGAAAGCACTAGGCTGCCGCTGACGCTGGGATGGAGCGTCCATTCTGCAATGTAAGTGTACAACTCAAGTGATCCATGCCATGTTAAGCACACATGCCACAAGGTAGGCAGTTGTCAGATCTCTTCCAGAAGATCCTCCTCCTTCCTGGGCAAGGAAATACTAAAATTCTGTAGCTTCAGATGTGCACTGCTAGTTTGTAACGATGCCATCATGAGAACATGTATGGAAAGGAAGCATGACAGAAGCAGTAAGAAGAGTTGGTGGTGCGTTATCTAGGGAATATTTGCTAAGATAGAATTCTTCGCTGTCCTTGAAAATAACTTTCTGTCCTTTTAAAGAGAACTTTTGTTAGTGATTTCTAAAACGTATGCCTCAGTCCAAAATAATCTAGATTCCTTTTCCCTTCACAGCACACTTAACTCTGCTTAGGAGACGTAACATCCTACCTCTTTCTGCTAATTTCCACTTGCACCTCCTGTGCTGTCATTCATTTTTCATTGTCTTTCCTGTGCCACTGTAGTATCTGAGCACTTCACATGCTGAAAATACTCTCTCCTTTTCCCCGTGACAGTTACTTCTGTACAGCTGCTTGTCCTGAGGCACAGAGATTAAATGTGCCAGTTGTCACATAGGAAGTCTGTGGCAGAATAAGGAACAAGAAACCCTCAGGTCTCTTGTGATCCCTGCCTGGTGACATAACCACGGTAGCCGTAGTGAGTTAGGACACATCTGGTGTATATGTTCAGCAGTGTGGCATGCGTTCTTGTGCTGAACATTTAGTGCTGAACGTTTAGTGACGTTTGAGATTTATGTTGAGATTTACGTGGATATTTTCCAAGAGTTTGCTTTAACAATAGAAATCAAACACAACGAACAGCTTAAGCTAACCAGAGCAGAAATACTTGTAAATATGTTTGAAATAGCTTTCCAATGGCTTTTTTTTTTTAGTCATTGAAACCATTCTGATTGACCAGAGAGTGGAAGGGTAACTAGGCTGGAAAGAAGCAGCCCTGGTTTGAGGGGGAAGATTAGAAAAAAAATTCTGCATTGGCAGCCATCTGGTGGAGAGATGTTTAGTGATAGTGATGGACTTTGAGGAGCCCATGAAAGGATTAAATGGAGCAGGAAGTTTGTTTGGAAGAATCTAGGTAAGGGAGGAGAAACGGAGACGTGGGACATGCCAGAGAACCGGCTTATCCAGACAGCAACAGGAGACTGTGGTTTGGGAGCAGGAACTTGTGTGTTGGTGGGAATAAAAAATAAATGAATGAGTTGTCTTGACATTGGGAGCCCAAAGCCTTTAATTTGTGAGCTTGTCCCTAAGGGTACATCACTAAGAAGTGAATCAAGTTTAAAGCATTATATATGGTTTTGAACAACTGTTGTATATTTATAGCATGATGGAGTTATTACTCTAACTCTAAGCAATTAGCAAGTACATAATGATATTTTACTTGTTTCTTTGGTCATGAATTTGCATGCATAGCAGACAAGTAAACACTTATTTCTTAAAGAC
The DNA here is from genome assembly GCF_028858705.1 of Grus americana. Classification (NCBI taxonomy): domain Eukaryota; kingdom Metazoa; phylum Chordata; class Aves; order Gruiformes; family Gruidae; genus Grus; species Grus americana. The sequence continues at coordinate 17,764,693 of NC_072857.1, read as the reverse complement.
CATAACTGCTGCAATAAATACTTTGCTTTTTTAATAGTTCCCGTCCATTGAAAGCCTCCCAAATGGTGAATTCCTGTACTATAAGCACTTCCACACCTTGTAGGTGAGTTATAGCTCTGAAATGCCCATGGCCTGAGGTTTCATGGGATAATTTTTAAGGCATTTTAACATTTCTAATTCTTCTTTAATCTTTCTACTTTTTCTACTTGTTTTCTTTCTTTTTTTTTCTATTTTTCTATTGTAGTAAAGTATTTCAGCCACTGTCTTTTTTCATATCTGAGTTTTATTGGTGCTACATGCTAGCTGAAATGAATATGAATGGTACAATTTGCCTAGTTGATGTGATCACCTTAACATTTCTTTTGAGAACCCTTGGGGACTTGTAAGTAAGCAAAGATGACTTTTTTTTTTTCCCCCCCAGACAGAAGACTGAGCATCAGAATGAGAACTGGATTTAGTTTGTAGAGATGATTTGTCAGTGCCAGATACCTTAAACTAGCTTGCATTTGTAGTTGCAAGTCATGTATATAAAAAGCAAAATGGTTTCTAATTGCAATCTAAGCTCTTTTCTCTATTCTGGCTCTCTGGAGCCCCCGTGTGTGTTTTGGGAACAGGTGTTTAGTTCCTTAAGTTTATTTGCAGCGATGAGAGGGCATTGTTTTTATAGGCCGTTTTGAAAGGCCAGTTTTTGATCTAGTGAAAAACGTGATATCACACTGGATAGTTTTGCATTGTGGAATACTTAAAGACCAGATTTCCTAACTGAGCAAAAATCGTGACTTCCCAAGACTCCCTTGTCTTCTGTTCTAAAGAAGCAAGAATTTATCTTAATGAAAGAGCAAACAGGAAAACTGAAAAACTTGTGCTGATTTGCTCTTTTTATATCCTAGTAATGATGTGGGAAGTCACCTGTCCAGCTTAGTAAACTTCAGAAGTCAAATGGTTTGTGCCGAGTTCTATATGTTACTGTGGACTCGACTCATGAGTAGTGACTGGGATTGCTAGGTAATAAAGTGTAGAATCCTTGGCCTTAGAAGCAAGAGACACATCCTTACTAACTTTTAGTGTTGTAAGTTGCTATTGCAGGCTGTTGCTGTATGTCAGTTAACCTCGTAAAATATACCTTTTCTGAAAACCCTGCCTGCTATGTTAATAAACTGTCATTGTCAATTGTTGCAGTTTGTTCCCCAAATTGAACTGCCCCACAATGTGAATGTTGGGTGTAAGACTTCTTTAACCATTACTTCAAAACAGATTTGTACAATACTACAATGCTGTAAAGTTTTATAGCCGTGTTTTTAATTTACAGAAAATACACTTTCAAGTCAAAGAGCTCTGCAGCACTCTACGTAGATTCTGACAGTGATGATGAGCCGTTGAAACGCTCTGTTGCCCATAGCCAGAGGTTATGTAATATACAGAGTAGAGATCAGCAAGAAGAGCCGGAAAAGGTAAGGGAGAAAACCACAAACTTTCATATACATAGATCCTATATGTGCTTATGCCTGGCCTATGCTTTTCTTAGCATAGACTGAGTAGAATTGATGTAAGATAAGTTGGGTTTTTTCCTCCTAATTAGCACTGCAATGCTGGAAGAGAGTGCTTTGCTAATTGACCTCTCTGTACACTTGTCTTGGGTTCCCACTGGGAACAGAGGTAATTGTGTTGCAACTGCACTTGAGTTTTCAGGTTATGTATACCAGCTGCTTAGCAGGTTTGTCAGTCCTTTGGGTAACTTTCACCAATAAGATTTCCAGGCTGAAATATAATGGGCTGCCAAGAATAAAATTGTGCAGTAAAGTCCTTGATTAAATTAGACCCAGTACAAGTTGGGCTAGGCAAAATATTCATTTGAGAGAATGTCTTGCACATCCAATCTGTGTCCCCTTTCAAGTGTGGCTTTTGAAAAGCTCTTAGAAACTGAAGCTATCAGTCTTTGGGGTATGGGCACATAGAATTGTGTAGAGATCAAGCTCATTGATGTAAAGGCACAGTTAACTTCAAATTGCCTCTGAGCTCTTCATCGTGACTAGTATTAATGTTGCCAAGGTGTTTTTTTGCCTCTATCAGGGCAGCGTATTAGCAGGTAGATGAGTTGTCTGGGGAAGAACAATGACCGAGAATGGAAAGCAAGAAGCTTAGCGGATTATCTTGCAGTACCACTTTCTTCTGTTAGTGTTGCAGGCCTGGTGCTTAGGACAGGTGTCTGCATCTCCACTTCTCTAAAGTTTTTGACAATGTTCATAGGGTTGTTTTAATCAAGCAGAGACTTGTGGTCTTGATTATGGCATGAAAGGACAGGCGTAAAGCTGGCTGAATAACATTAGGTAACGAGGAAGATATCTGCAGTTTCTGATCTGATGGGGAAGATCAAACCAAGGGAGGATCCTGATCCACTCAGTATTTAATAAATGATAAAATAGATAATGAGTATTAAATTTTCAGAAGACCCAGAGGTGGGAAGGGCTGCAAGTATGTTGAAGCTCAGAACTACAGTTAAGAATGATTTTGACAAATCTGAGAAATTGCCTAAAAATAGCAGGGGTTGTTCAGTAGAAACGGACGAAAGGTGCTAGTCTTAGCAGGACTAATGACTGTAAATGCAGGATGGGAACAGCTGGGAAAGCTGTGGGCCTTCGGAAAGGAGCCGAAGGGTGACAGTCGATCACAAGGTCAGGCTGGTTGAAAACACAAGTGTATAGACAGAGGCATAGCCTGCAGGTTGCATGAAGTAATCCTTCCTTTTTTTCCTCAGTATTGAGCTTTAGCTGGAGTTCTAGATCCAGCTTTGGGCTCTGCACTCCAAAAGAGTTATAGATTAAGTGGAGAAGGGCCAGAGAAGAGGAACATGAATGATCAGAGGGCTAGAAAGGAAGAATTTTGGGAGAAAGAGCAGGCAAGTGAATTTGGGTCCTTAGTGTAAGGAGAAACCTAAGCAGGTCTTCAAGGAAGGGAAAGAAATGAATGGAAACATGTTATTTTCCATGCTCGTCGTGGATAGAACAAAAAGTAATAGACTAAATTGCAGACAGTAGTTTTTAGATGAAATATCAGGGAAAACTTCCTGATGCTCAGGATATGTAGGTATAGAATGGATTGCTTTGGGAGAAAGCAGAAAACCATTTGCTGAAGGTCTCAGGGATGGAGTGGGCAACTGCTGTCCTGCATGGCACATCTACAGCTAGCTGTGGGTGGGGGAAGGAAACCAGCTTGTCTTTGAAGTCCCTCAGAAAAGGTATTCCAAACTGTTCTAAATGATTCTTCCTCGAGTTTTGTTTGTGAGGAAGTGTAGGTAGTCTCTATTGCACAAGCCCTGTGAGTGCAGAAATTGTGGGAATAAAGCCTATTAATTTGAATAGCAAATTAATTATAGGTTTTCCAGCCTGTTGTGGGAAAGAGACAGTGGTGGTGATGATTCAGCATAAGTGACTTTATTCTTTGTGGCCATGCACGTTGGCCACTCCTCAACCACAAGGCCTGACCAGTCATCTGTTATCACTAACCAGATCCTCTCTCCGTCTCTGTGTTGTCCTGGGAGGTCCTGGTCCTTGTCCTCGGAAGTGGCATTACTGCTGCTGCATCATTTCCCTTGGTATGCTTCTTGTAGCAGCTGTGGATGGCATTGTGTTAGGGGCTTGGCAGTCACTCCATAGGGCTGGTAGATCCCCTGCGGGGCACTGCTTGCAAAACAGCTGGAACAGCAGGCGTATTCGACATTGGGTTGTAGGGGCAAATAGCAGTTATCCAGCTAAAGTGGGCAGAACTGCAGTTTCTCTGATTTCTGCCTCTGCAAATGAAGTAGTATTTGAAGTACTTTTTAAAAAAATACTTATTTAAAGCAGCCTGCCTCAGAGCCTAAGCTACTTAAAATCTATGCAAATAATTTCTAACAGAAAAGTTGTATTCAAATAATGCACAGTTGCTGCCAAGTCCTTAAAGTCCAGCCACTGAATTAGTGATAGTCGTTGGCAAAGTGCCTGGAACGAGGGTTTGCTGAAGAGCTAAACCAGTTTTGACGTTAGTAGCCTACAGGTGCAGAGGGAGAAATCAGAAAGCTTAAAAAGCAGGTACTCTGCTTTCCTTATTCAGTGCATGAATAGATGTGAGGAGAGAGGTTTAAATTTGTCACTTCTAATTCTTGGAGGGCATGATGTCTAGAACAAGCAATTTAGTTGGCTAATTCATTTGCTAATCCTGTTTGATAAGGCAGTTTTAATACAAAATGTTTGCTACATAAAACTAGTCTTACTCATCAAAAGCTTGCTGTATTTAAGTAAAAATGTATTTTTATTCATTTTAACGAAGTTCTGAGATCCATCCAAATGCTTTTGGAATAAGACCTGTATAAGTACATTCTGACAGAAGCTATTTTCCCCCATTTTTAACATAATATGGGGGGGAAATCTAAGCATGTGGTAAGTAGTATAATTGTGTAAATATGTATACATGGAGGTTAACCTCCTGATTAACAGTTAATATCAAAATTATTGAAATTACTGTATTAGTTGCAAATCAGTATGGTGTAGGAGTTGATGAGCATTAGTTTTAGGAAAATAACTAAAAAAAGAAATATTCAGATTAAGACTAAAGTGGTTTTCTTTTCTTCCAATTTCAAGTCATTCTGTTTTCTTTAGGAAGGAATAATTCTCCCCTTTCCCTAGTTAACTCTTTTCTTACTTGGTTTGCAGAGTCCTCCCCTCACCCTCTAAGATTTCATATGGCAAATCTGCAGCACCAAACCTAATTTTAATTGCTCTCCATACCAGCCTGATTTCAGTTCCTATTCTTCCATCCCTGTGTTCAAGTTCAGTTACTCTTGGGTTGCTGCCTCAGCCTTTGTTAAGAAATTTACAATTTTGCTACTTGTGCCTCAGTGCTGACTTGCCAGAGGCTTGAGGATTCATCAGAACCTAAAAGTGGAACACAAGTATTGAAGGGAAGAATTATCTTGTGTATGTTAATCCACAGGGCCTGTAAAAACTGGTTGTAGTTTATGTTTAAATATTATTCCTTGGAATGAATGTAGCTACAAAGGTTGTCTCTCAGTTAAGTCTCATATAACTATCTGTTTCATGTTGACAGAGCCAAGCTCCCACTCCCTGGGGTTAATAAAATAAAAAAAAAACCAAATCTCCACAGAAATGTAAAGCTGATGTTATGTACCTGTTTATTCAAGCACTTAATCATAGCTCCATTCATCTTTAGGGTTCAAAAAGAAGCAAAATGGAGGGTGATAAACCTGAGCTGGGTAATGCTAGTTTTGATGGGATGAGTGAAGATGAGCTGCTAGCAGCTGTCTTAGAGATTAGCAAAAGGGAAGCTTCTCTGTCTCTGAGCCATGATGAAGATAAGCCCACAAGCAGCCCAGACACTGGTTTTGGAGACGACGAAATTCAGGAATTGCCGGAAAACCTGGAATCTATGGAGATGGAGAAACCCAAAGCTGCATTAGACTCAGGTAAGGTGAAGTAACCGTCTTAATTGGACTATAGTGAGCTAAAGCGGGTTACTGATAACAGCAGGTTAGTAATGTATGATGGTAGAACCTGGATGCAGGTGCATTGCTGAAACTGCCTGACTTCCTCAGAGTTTTCTTACACTTTCCCTGTGTATAAAGTGTTTAATTCATTGAACTGTGAAAATGTGTTTTCTTTTATGTCTGTCACCTCTCTGATAAAGGTAATGTCATCTCCAGAGTTAATTTCCATTTTTTTTCTCTCCTGATTAATACATGCTTCCACTGGTTCCTGTACCAGACAATTCAATTTACTAAGATTTGGCAGTGTCTGGAACTTAATCTTCCGTAATCAAAGTATTTTCATCTCGGTAGCTGTCGCAGCCAGGGCAGCACGGCAGCAGTGTTCACATTGCTGATGTGCAAGAGTGACGTCTGGGGTGCATAAGACTAGAATGCTTTCATAAATGCAGTTATTTTGTCACTAGTTACTAATGAATTTAGTTCTCTCTCTAATTTTTTCTAATACTTTATGTGAGAGCAGACCCTTGAACATAAGAGATTCAGCATGTGAATTATGGCCTCTGACCCAGAAACACAGTTAAGTACAAGAAGGAGCCTGTTTTATCTCAGTGTGGGGAAGTTGATTGTCTTCCTTTAACTGGCTGAAGGAAATTTCACTGTTTATCATTTGTTGTGTGCTACATGCTTTCAGTCAGATTTTTAATTCCGCTAGCCTGGAAAATCAGGCCAACAATAGGCTCTCCTTCTCTAAGAGCCAGGAGGTTAAATATTAACAACAAAACCCCCACTCTCTTACCAAAAATCATGCTTGTTTCAATGGACAGCTCTTGACAGCTTTCATGTTGGAAGGCGGTGTGTAAGAAAACAAAGTCTGTGGTCAGCCTTGTTTGTGCCCTCCTTTATATACACTGATGTTGCTTATGGTTGTGTGAAAGAGAGTTGTGAGAGTGTGGCCACATAAATGTGTATCTCCCCAGGTTTTCTTTGGAAAATGTAATTATTTTGAAGGCTCTATTGTGACACTTAAGCCAAAAGTATATGTTTAATAAGTAAAAGTTTCTGTATTTTCTGATTAAGAATGCAGTTAAACACTCAAAGTTGCATTTGGCTTTCTGTGTTTGACTCTGTGGGACCAAAAAACACAAGTACTGCTCAAAGCGTATGGTTTGGCATTCAGATGAGGTATGTGTGTATGTTGAGTTACCAGTTATGGCAGCTGAATGTAATATGCCATGAATTCACAATCCTACGTTCTATTTAAAGGAAACTTAATTGCAAAGGATGCTTTGTTGTATCAGAGAAGATGATTCTAAACATGGCGGATTTAACTTGGTCCATTTCTTGTAACTGCTAGTAGTTTTTTGTTTGTAAACTGAATAATTTGTGGTGCCTTCAAAAAGGCTAATTTAGATATGACAGAAGATGTCTTTTCTGTTGCGTGATCCTCAAATAACGATTGTGTGAGTCGAGTGAATATTTTTTTCTTACATTGGAGGTTTTCAAAGGTCATGTAATAAATTCTGTTTTGTTTTTCATCTTAAGAGGATTAGACTGATGGATTATAGTTCTGGTGGCCTTGTGTTTAAGAGGTCACAGATACTGAGACTGCCTTGTATAATCCTTGCTAATAACTAATGAGCAGATGTTGAAGCCTGCATAGGGCAAAACTATAAAGTTTCACATGTTGCTGCATGACTGCTGTTGGAGCAGGTCCTGACTCTCTCAGCTGCAAGCAAACGGGAGAATCAAAGTGTCCTGCAACTGCAGGAGATGTAGGCAGTGGTTGAATGAATATTCATTCCAGAAGTTTTGTAAAATACTTCTACCATAGTGTTCGCTTTAAAGGTGAACTGAAGAGTTACAATCTTCTTGCACTTTTAAAGCTGTAGATAGTGTTCACAAGATTGAGGCTCTTACCTGAAGCAGGAAGTTGACAAATTTAGACAATGCTTCAGATTTGTGCTTCCCCCAGTCTTACTTATGATTTGGCTTTAATTGTGGCTTCATACGTAGTACTGCAAGGTATAATATGCAATGCAAATTTTTATAATCCATGGTTCCTTCTAGAGAAATTCAAGTGTCAAGTTTCATGGCTGCAGAAACCTAGTGGTGTGTGACACCTTAATTTAAAGTTGCTGTTTCTGAGTGAACGTAAAAGACTAAGAAGAAAACAAGTTTAGGGATTAATCAAGTGGGTTATCTTACACCTGTTAAAATAAGTATAAAACTGCACTTCGAAGCTTTTTCCATTTGACTCGTGTGGGGTTTTTTTTAGGCTGGTGAGCTCTCCTGTGTCAGTAGATGTCACTGTGCTGCAAGGATTGCAGTGATTTAAAGAGGATTTAGCTGGTAACAAACAGAAGACCCAGGAAGGCATAACTGTACTTTCTGATTCCTCAGGTCCTGCCAATTTCACCGAGATAACTAAAGATTTTGATGAGAATAAGGAAAACAAAACTCCAGAAGGCTCCCAGGGGGAGGTTGACTGGCTGCAGCAGTATGATATGGAGAGAGAGAGGGAAGAACAAGAACTTCAGCAGGCACTGGCTCAAAGCCTTCAAGAGCAAGTAAGAAGTAAAGTTTGCTTCCTTGAGTTATTTTCCCCAGCGCTGCAAAGCTGATGGCTAAAGGAAAATCTTGTGTTCAGGCAGTAACTGCAAAGGGATTTTGCTGCTTTTTTGAGAGAACCAGATGAAAAAAGGTTTGGGTTTCTTCTAGCTCCGTTGTCAGTAAAGCGATGGCACTGGATACATCTGGGCACGTTTTGTATTTGGAAACCATACATCACATCACAGATCTGCAGATTTCTCAAAGCTTTCCGTGCTCATTTATACGCTGGCTTGTAACATTATATAAAAACAATGATAAACTGAACTAAACTCTTGTTATCTGTCACCAAGAACCAAGCCCACCTTTAACTTCATTGGCAGTTGCTTCTTGCAGCGTGTTGTGTCAAGACTCAGTGAAAGAAGCAGGTTTTAAAGCAAAGGCTAAGAGCAGCCGTGCCAGCTCAGGTTAAAGATCTGTCTATCCCAGTGCCTTGTTTCTGGTACTAGCAAGTAGGGGATGCTTAGTGAAGAATATAGAAACTGAGCATTTATGTGGTCCTTCCCTGTTAGTGAATTGGAGAAAGGATCCCAAATAATTTAGTCTAAACCAAGTCCTTTAAATTAGACTTGGAAAGAATTGGGATCTCAGGCTGTGGGCTAACCATCTGTGTTCCACTTGAATTTCAAAACCTGTAACTGATTTCCACAAGTTTGACTAAGCCACTGAGAGTGAAGCAAGCGCTTAGCCAGGTCTTTCTTTAAATAGGTGCCCTTGTCTGCTCTCTATTAATACTAAAGCTGTCATGGTTTTCCTTATGAGATCTGATGTTTCCATGGCTCTCGATATTTTTTTTTTTTTCCCCCCTCTCCCATTACTCATAATGAGGTGCTGGTTGGTATGTTCCATGCCAGATGTAGCTTTGATTCAGCGATGCTGAGTAGTTCAACAAAGATTCCCAAATGCTTTAGAAATAGTGAGATAAAAGGCCTCATGCTAATAATGTAAAACTGCCCTTTGAGTGTTGTTCTGCTACAGTTCTGAAACAAAAATCTGCTATTCTAATGATTCAGGCATGGAAATGCGGTAGCTGTGGTTATCTTGATTTGAAATACGTAGTTAGGGTTCTGCGTTCAGGTGCACTGAAAGCATTCAAATCCTGAATTAAGAAGCCAGCTCATTAAATATTATTGACTGGCTTGCTGTAGCTCTGAGCTTTCAGGAGTGGTGGGAGGAGCAGGGGCATGATATTATCCAAAGATTAGAAGTGCTTGTTGACTTGAGGTTTCTTTGCTACTTGTTCACGGTAATATTTTTAATACCTGGTTGTTTAGTGGTGTCTTTTTTTTTTTTGCATCCTGCCTTTGTGAATTACACCTGTTACATAGAACCACTGGCTCTACTTTCAAATGGCTTAAAAATAATAAAATCTGTCAGGATTTAATGACTCTGTCCTCAGCTGGCTTTGGGCAGAAGTCGTCTAAATTTTGCCGAAGCGTGAGGAGTTTTGTGTGTAAGTGACAGCTTTCCTTAGCAAAGGGTTGCAAATTCATTCAGATGCTTTTCAAATTAATGATCCAGAGAAAGCGTTTGGTATTACTAGAGACTTGCTCTGCTGCATACCAAACTTCAGGAGCTTTGATGAGCCTTAATGAAGGTTTGTCCCAGGTTCTGTTGCACGGGAACGTTGGACTCTTGCTGGTTGCAAACATTCCTTCACACAGAACCTTTAATTTACAGTGTCAGGTTTGTTGTAGAAACCAGAGCAGCCCAGTTTCAATGGAAAAAGAGCACCACAAGAATTTTAAACAGTGAAGTGTCTCAATGAGCTAAGTTTTGTTCTCTTCCCATCAGGAGGCACGAGAACAAAAAGAGGATGATGACCTTAAACGAGCCACGGAATTAAGTCTACAAGGTGAAACCTATTTAACTTCTTCCAGGATGTTGCTTTTGAGGGAAAATAGATCTGTATGTATGAATGCAGCTCCTGAGTGTCTGTAAGACAGCTGGGATTTCATGTTCTTTTTGGTGTGTGCTTTGTTGTGTTTGGCTTTTCTCAGGTCAGCTTTTCTTGCTTTTGGTTGTGAAAGCAAATGCCAGGAAAAACTTAATGTGAAAACCAACTTATTTCATTTTCTTGAGTTTTTAATTAGATATATATATATAGAGAGAGATATATATAGAGAGATGTAATATATATTAAATTATAATACATGTTTAATATATAATATTGATACAGAAGGAGCAAAATGGACCTTGAAATTTTGCATTCCCAGCAAAAGCCAGCATGCTAATGGATTTAGTCAGAATATAAGGATTATTTCTTACTTGCGTTGCTATTTTAGTGCTAATTAATGAATGTGCTGGCCTTGCCCAGGAAAATGAATAAGTGCTCTATCTGATATAGGAGGGAGACAGACCTCACTGCAAGGTATAGCTGTTGGGGGTGAAAAAAGAAACCCAAAATACACTATCTGTCTTTTCCCAATCCAGACAGTGTGGTGAGCCTCAGGCACTGTTTAACATTTGTCTGAGGCTGGCATGCGAGTGATTTCATACAATCTGGCAGGGCAAAGCATAACCGAGAGAAAATTCCTGCTCCGAAGAGAAAGAGGGAGGGGTACTGAAGTATTGTGTTAAGATACTCGTAGTTGCTCAGACACCTTTAAAGGCCCTCAGGTATTACTGGATGAACCTGTGTCTGCTTCTGAAGCAAGTTGAATGCTGCTTAGACATCCCTGAGCCTGAGTCCTGTCCCCTGATGAGCTCTGGCTGGCTGAGTGCATGGTTCCTCTCAGGTCTTCCTTGATTCGTGGCCGGGACAAGCTCAGCACTAGAAATCCTTCCTCCTCCTGATTTGCAGTTGCTTGACTTAAACGTGAGCATTGCCTTGTGCTTCTCAGCTTGCTACTGTGTTATCTGTAAGGTATCAGCCAGCAGTTGTTCAAGGAGGTGCTAATAATCTTGAACGTATAGCTGGTAGTATTTGTCTTAGAAAGCACCCAGTGGTGCTGCAATCCAAGAACCACTAGTCATCTGAGGACCGTTGGTGAAGTGGTGTTTAGCAATACCCATGGCAAGTGCTTCATGCAGACACCTACCTAAGTGGCTGCATTTCTTGGCTGTAGTCTAGTTTACAACAGCCTGAATAAGTGTGGAAGCCAGCAGTAAAATATTCTCTGTTAAAGGGATTCATCTATAAACTTCCCAAGAAGATTATACTAATCCAGCGTCTGATGGTTTAACAGGGCAAGCAGTATGAGAATCTCTTTGGCAAAACATTTCCATCATAACTGGCATAATGTCTTTAAGAAAAAAAATAAAATATATCCTGAGCAGTGTCCTGTTAATCTCAACTTCTCATCCACCCAGGACTTCATAGCTTTAATTTAGCTGGTGAAAGCATAGCTATTTCTCCTAATGAGTACTGTACAAAATCTTAAATTAGTTGGGTAGCTGCAGAATCCCAGGAAGTTTGGAACAGCATGTACACAGAGCAGTGGTGCCTTCCGGCTCTTTACAGAAAGCTGCCTGCATTTTGCTCAGCCAAGCAAACTGGAAGTTCCTGTGGTGAGCAGCCTTCTTACCATTGAAAACAATGAAAAGATGCTTGCTGCCAGCAGTAGCATTTTGATGCCAGTTTTAATTGAAAAATGCACTTTGTTAATGCAACTTATAGTTAAAACTGTAATCCATAGCTACTTGTTGCAGAAACTTACAGTTCAGTGACCAGACTGGCTGTACTTCTGTTGATGTTGGTTCTGGCTGCAGACCGCTAGTGCTCTGAGGCGAACTGGGTGTTTAAATGTTTTTTTATAACCCAACTGTCATTGCCATAGTGCCCTTCTGTAAAAGTATGAGAGAGATGATGCTGAAATGAATTCTGTAGTCCAAGATACTTTTCTTAACTATTGCTCTGACAAGTTGGGGAAGGGAGAGAGAGAGTTTTTATTTGGAAATTCCAGTATCTCCTACTTTGCTTGGAAAGGAGGTTTGAAACATTAGCATTTTATTGCACTTGTTGATGCGGGTAGATATACCTCAGCCTGTTTTGAATTCCTGTGTGCACCACGGCTTCTCACGCAGTATCGTTGTTTCCGTGCTATCTAGAGTTTAACAGCTCTCTCCTGGACAGCATTGGTTCCGATGAAGACTCTGGGAATGAGGATGTTCTTGACATGGAGTATTCAGAAGCTGAAGCAGAAGAGCTGAAGAGAAATGCTGAGGTGCGATCTGTGATTTCAAAAAACAACTGAGAAATATACCCCTTTACCGTCGGTTTTGTGTTGGAGGTAGTTTTACAGAGCAGGTGTAGGGTCCTAGAAAGGTCTTTTATGTTCAAAAGTGAAAAGATAGAAAATTTCCATCCTTAAGAGTCTGTCCTATTGTGTTGTTTTAATTTACAAAAAAAAAAAAAAACCAGCTGCAGTGACTCTCTCAGTTTCTCTAAGATGTGGATAGTGGTGAAGAAGAAACTAATTTTATACTAGAAATGTTCCAGTGCACGTAAAGCAATGGGCCTGAAATTTTTACTTATGGAGAGGGAGGACTTCAGCCAGCATGCTATTTTAGTTGTAACACCACGGGCTCCTAGCTCCTGCACCACCAGAACTGAGAAGTTGTGGCAAGATGTTATTCCCATTGGGTGAAATGTGACTGTGACCTAGGCTGTGCTGCCAGCTGCTAGCACTCCCAGGCTCCGCGCAGCAGCGCTGTGGAAGTTGCCCGCTAGCCTCCGTGGAAGGAATACTGTGTAAAGTGGAAAAGGTTAAATAATTGGCGTTTCCTTGAGCAGTTTTGATTTTCTTACAATTCTTTAGCAATCTCCTGACCCTTAAACCAAGAGTTACATTTTAAGAGTATTCTCAGTGAATCGTATCAATAACGTTTCCTTGTTAGAGAGGATTAAAAAATAATTGTCAAAAGCCAATTACCATCATTTAGTTTTATTGTCAGAGCACGTTTCCTGCATGCAAAGAGGGCGTTGTCTGCTGACATTACAGGTAAAGGATGAGAGAATCTGGGCTATATATCCAGTATTAGCTGCTAAATCTGTGTACCATTATCAACAGTATTACTTTGATATTGCAGAAGTGTGCATGGTGTGCCCTTTTTGCTGTTCTGTGTTTATTTGGTGGATTAATTCTGACATCAGTGGAAGTTGCTCAGGAAATGATTGTTTAGAAAACTTTGCAGTCTAGAGCTTGTGTCAGCATCTGTTCTGAGGTCGGAGTGGCTCCTTTGCATTTCCATCGGATTGCTGAAAGAACAAACAAGATTGGAAGCTTTTTCCTCCTTCTGGAAGGACTTTTCGTTTTGGTCTGAACCAGAGTGTCTGTTTCTGTAATCCTTGATTGGGTTGCAGCTTTGAATGCAGTAGCCAAAGATGATATCTTGGGTATAAATCATCTTGTCCGTAACTACATGGGACAAAAGTGAATGTCTAAAAGCTTTAATTGGACTTTATTTTCAGACAGGAGAGCTTCCTCACTCTTACCGTCTCATCAGCATCGTCAGCCATATCGGAAGCACATCATCTTCAGGTAGAAGATACTGTATTTTATTCTTCATCTCTTAACTAGCTTAAAAAAAATAATATCTGTAATACAGAATTACCATAGCAGGATTATTTGCAGAGAAGAATTCAGGCAGCAAAGCAAGCCTTCCTTTGTGGCTTGCTGGTGGGGGAGCAGGTTGAGAACATCATGGAGCCTAACTGCAGCATGTGGACAAAGTACTGCTTATGGGGTCCGTGGAATTGCTTGTGCTTGTTACCAGCTCATTGACCAGGAAGGGTGGAGGGACCAGGATCTTAAGGGTGTTTTAGCATTTAAATCTGACACAGGTTGCTGGACCAGGTTATATAGCTAACCAGCTTACTGGTTGAACTGCGGCATGAAAAGAAAGGTGTGTTCTCTGTTTTTAAGGTCATTATATCAGTGATGTCTATGATATCAAGAAGCAGTCCTGGTTCACCTACAATGATCTGGAAGTGTCTAGAACTCTAGAGGCCACCGTTCAGTGTGACAGAGACCGAAGTGGTTATATCTTCTTCTACATGCACAAGTAGGTGTCTCGGGGAATTTTGGTGCTAGTAATTACCTGCTGCTTGTGAGGAAGTGGGCTTTTCCTCTAGTCCTCTTTGCTGTATTGAAAAGTATCTCCATGTATTTGTCAGACGAAATAGTATATGCAAGAATAACAAAATTGAAATGCTCTGAGTTCAAAGGCGTGGAATTGTATGTCACTAATACATAGGGTTTTAGCAAGATGCATTAAATCATCTTTTAAGAAGGGGATTCAGTGTCTCAGCTATGCATTCGTTGCACCAGGAATCATAATGGAGCTTGTGTTTTCCGTAAGTGCTGTGATACTTGTAAATGCCCTTATTCCTGCTCCTAGCAGTTGTGTTGTTGCTGCCATGGTTGTCTTGGGACATGGGCAAGATGGGCTTTGTACGTAGAAGTGATATCTTTTCAGGCACTGAGAACTGAAGAAGGGGTTTTGTGCCTCAGTTTGTCCCCTTCTTCTGTCTTTACTAGTTGCTCTAATAAAGGAAATTACTTTATCTACAGACTGTGTCTTGTGTTGCTTCTGATCCTTTTACCAGCCAGCACTTACTTTCACTATTGTTTCTGTTCTCTGAGGCTTGCCACTGACCTTTTTCATTGTAATAAATGGAAAAAAAAAAAAAAAGTGCTTTGAGATACAAGGAACCTTGCTTAGAGATGCCAGATAAGACACCTTTCTCTGCCAGGATCCGTGATGCTTGAGTTTGTGGATTAAATCCAGTTGCTGATTCCCTCGGGGCTGTCTTACGTAGCAGTTTGTTGTTGTACATAAGTTTCACTATTGGTCTTTCCCTCTGTCCTAGGGATATCTTCGATGAGCTACTAGAAACAGAAAAAAATGCACAGCCACTTAGCATGGAAGTTGGAAGGTCGGTTCGTCAGTCTCTGTGAAGAGTAAAAACACCTTGTTCCTCCTGAGGAGCAAGGAAGATTCTGAACTTATGCAGACACGCAGGAGTAGCAAACAGCTCAGGGCCAAAACAAGAGACAAAAGGTAGAAGTATGGGACGCTCGGTTTGTTGAACCATCTGTGCAAGTCCTGGGCCTGAACCACGCGTTTAAACCTTGGCATCCCAGAGTGATCCTCCTGTGGTGAAGTTTTTATTGTTCCTCAAATAATTTTGTCAGCATGGAGCCTTAAAGAGTTGCATCAAGCCACAAGACTACAGCTGCTCATAAACTGATTTAAAAAAAAAAGTGCAAAAAGAGACTTGACTTTAAAAGCCCATTCACCTGTGAGATGTGAGTGGCAAAGATTTACATATCACTTGGCTTTTTTTTTTTTTCCCCCCTCTCTCCAAGAGCAATTTAAGCAATAGATTCTGTAACCTGGCATGTGTTGTGTTAGTAATATTCACTGGAAACCCAGATCACCGAGTACGCTCTTGCCGGTCATCTCGCTAACAGGCGTTTTGGAATCACTCAAGCTGATGCGTTTCGACATTCATGGGTTTGTAAGCGCTCCACTATTTACATATGGTTCCAGGAAACAAACTGTTGGTGCTGTGGAATGTATTGCATACCTGGTGGCAGCTCTGTCATGGTTTTGTTTGGTTTTTTTACATCTTTCATTGTCATCCTCCTTTAGATGTGAGATATATGTGATTTCTTTTATTTTACAAGTTCTATTATTTGATTGCATTTTCTTCACAAGGTTGTTGCATAAGTACTGCTTGGAGAGGAGAGGAGAGGTCTCTCTTTGGGTGTTGCAGTATTTCGCACTGAAGTTTTATTGCTTAGGGCTGCTTCAGTGTAACTCTGGGGGTAGGTAAACGCCTGGAGCAGACTGAGAGCAGTAGCAGGAGGTGAGCAACAACCGCTTGTCGTCATCTGGGAGGGAAAGAGCATCCTAGCGTTACCCTTTCTGCGCAGGCCTGGGTCATTGTGAAGCGGGAATGGTGGGAGAAGGCAGGGCCTGCAGAATAGCACTTGGGACTTGAATTGCTCTGTGATTGAACTGTGGTCTTGCCTTGGTCGTCTTGTATCCCAGGGTAAGAGGGTTTTTACTGCAGCTATGCCTCTGTTCTCCTTTCTGAGGAGTGCAGAGCACTCAAACTGTGAAACTAAACCAGGTGGAAAGCTTTCAGAAAGCCCATGTTCAGCATTAACAGAATGCAGTTAGGAAGAAGTGTTGCGTTTTATTGGATTTAGAGATGTGATGCTCCTTTTATAGCTTGTTTCAGCAGGGGGAAAAGCCTAGCGACTTCATTTTTTTCAGCACCTTTGCGCTTATTTAGCATGGGCAGATGTTTCCTTTTGGTAGCATTTACTCATTTCAGAGAAATTGTTACTGTTAAGCAGTGTAGTTGCTTTTGGTTTGGCCTCTAGTTCTGATTTTTGCAGCTTGATTTTTAGAGGTGAGATACTTCTTTTTAAAAAACAAAACAAAAAACCCACCTTTTTTTTGCTGTCGAGAGTTTCTGGGGTTTTTTAAACTATCGTTAGGAGTTTCTCAGGAATAAATCAGCTGAAGCAAAGCAGACAAAACCATCGACTTAGGAGACAGCGGGCACCTCTTTCATGGGCACTTCCACACTAGAGTTTATCCTGGTGGGCTGGCAAGGGGATGCTACCTCGGTGGGTGACACAGAGAGTGACAGCTGCCGGTAGTTCTCCCCAGGCTGAGCACTTTGGGGACCCCAGTGTGGTGAAAAGACTGACTGACCTTCCAGTCCACCTGTCGGATGCCCGGTGGAGCGGGTCAGGGTGACATCTTTCTGGTTTCCGAGCTAGGAGCGAATGTTTGGTTGTAAACATGACAGAATGTTTATCTTGTTCAGATGCAGCCCGAGTGGGTGTATATGTTAATTTATTACAAAGCATTATACTTTTCTATTGTCAATACTAATTTTGGTAGAATTCTGGGCAATGGGGAGAGGCAGTGGTGCGGGAGTTGTCCTTTGAACTGATCGCCCCTGCGAATGTGATGAAGGGGCTGCTCCGTCCAGAGGGCAAATCTGTTTTCCCCAAATGCATCCTATGCTGGTGCTGTAAATAACTGGTGTTCCTGTAGTATCAGAAGTCAGCTCTGCTCTTTTGGGTGGCAAGGTTGTTTTTGCAAGACGCTGCACTCCAGTTAATTTATAATAAAAGCAAACACTGTCTGACTTTTCAGTCAGGCTTCAAACTTTGTGTTTAAAACCAGTTCTTGTTTGGATCAAGGTGTGAAAGCTGATGCTTGAAACCAGCGTTCCTTGTTTTATGAAAAGTTCTTGCTTATTATTCTAGCCATTAAGACTTTGCAGACATCTGTTAATTACTTTAAGCTTTTTTTGTTTGGCATAAGGCAGCTCAGTTGCACCTTCAGCCTGGCAGGAGCGTCCACAGAGCCCCTTCCTTGCAGAAGCCAGCTTTCTCCCTGTCTGAGCACAGTGGGGAGAAAGATGGGTGCGTAATCCTTGAGGGATGTGATGCCCACCAGCTGTAGCCTTCCCACCGCTCATGCTGTCGCAGCAGCAAGTTCAGTAAGGTCATCCTTTCCAGGATACCCACCTGGGGTACAGATAGGTGGAGAAGTTCAGTTGTGGTCCCTGAACACGTGCAGGCTCTTCCTCAGATATACAGAGGTTAAACATTTACCCGCTCCTGAGTCAGCTTAGTTTAGTCAAACTGTGATTCAGCATATAAACACAAGGAACTCCCATCTTGCCATTCCTCTCACCCCTTCGTTGTTTGATTGCGATAATTTGGTCTTGACTTATTCCCCTACTCCGAGAGGTGCAAAACCGTTCCTGTCAATGAATTGGAGCTTGTGTGCGCGGGTCCCCAGGGAGCCTCAGCCAGCGGGGTTGCACAAAGAGCCTTTGCAAAGCAAGGACTGGTTTCCCGACCAACGCAGCAGCCTACGAGGAGCTGAGGAGGAGGAGGAGCGGGGCTCTCCACCTGCGGCTGTGGCATCACCTTCTGCCTCCTGTGCAGCATGGATAAACGTCGCCTGTGCATCTTCCTTCCCATCCCACGGAAGGGCTGATGGCCAGCCCAGCGCGTCCTGCTGCACTTCACCCCGGTGTGGGGATCGCTGTGCTTCAGGGAGAAGTGGGGGGAAAGGGGCTGGGAATAACTCATCTGCTTTGTTTTCTTTTTAATGGAGCTAATTATCCCTATAATTGCCCGCCAAAGAGAGAAAAAGGGGTGCGGGACCCCTGGCAGCTGTTGTCCATGTAGCTCTGCTGCCAGACTCCAGCCTTGCCTGCCGCAGGGTGGCCGCTGCCGGTTTCTGCCTGCACCCTGACTTTCTGGTTCTTTACACTGTTGATGTGGAGCAGCACTTTTCTCTGTGTTTTAGCAGACCTGTTCCTCTCTATTCTTTACAGTTTTTGCTCTTGGGTTCCCCCCGCCCCTTTTTAAATGATGTGTAGATAGATTTTTGTGAAATTAAAACCTCTTTATTAACCCTCTCTTGGTTTGGGATCTTATTTCCTTGCTGCCTGGACTGCTGCCCATTGAACGCCGCAGATGAGGGGCACCACACCTCTGCCCTGTGTTTGCCGTTGGGACTTTGCTCAGTTACCCGGGAACATCGTGTGTGTGTGTGTGTGTGTGTTTGGCACTTCCTGGCACGTGCAAATCCTGGCCCCCCTGCGGGGGACCCCCCAGCCTCTCTCTGGGTCCCCAACAGATCCCAAGCAGGAGGTTGATGCCCTCCTACCCTCCCGGGGAAAGGACAATTGCTCCCTGGTGTCTGTCCCCACGCAGGGGACGTCCCCTCGGCCTCTGGCTTGTTGCTTTTACCTTCGGTACCGCACGTGTTTACTGAGGTTCACACGATAACAGAGGGAGCGGCTCCAGCTGTATAACAGACCTTTGGTCCCGAGCTGCGTGTGCTGGGGTGCGGGGGGAGCCCTGGCTCTCTGGGGCTGCCCCTGAATGCAGAGGGGGTGAAGAAGCTGAGTGTCCTTCCGTGTCCCCAGTCAAGCCCTGTGTCCCCCTGCACGCTGTCTCTTTGCCAAATAAACCCCACAACTGGGCCGAGTCCAGGGGGGAAGATGCAGCTCCACTCCCCAGATAAATTTTATTTATTTAGACTAAAGAGCTGGGGGTGTCCCTGGGCACAAGCTCCTGCCCTAGAAGAGTCCTTTGTCCTTCTTGAGTTTCTGTTGTTTCCACAAGGGCAGGTTGCTGAAGGCTGAGCGGTTCATGCCGAAGACAGCCTGGAAGTCCTGGTCGGAGAGGTGGTACTGGAGGAGGAGAGAGGAGGCTGAAGTAAAGCTGGGGGGCTTCCCCTGTTCTCCCCCCAGCAGCCTCCTGGCTGTAGCTCACCTCCTTCCTGCTGGGATCCACACCCCGTGGCAGGTCCTCGGCTGATGTGTTCACCAGCACGTCCAGGGGGAAGGTTTCCAGTTTGTCAGGGAGGAGGGTGGTGGTGGTGGTGAAGACCTCTTGCTTGGACGTGAGCATCTGGATGGGGGGGGAGGGACAGGGTCACATCAGGGGCTGCCCCATGTCCCCAGGAATGGAGGCACCAGGATGACTCCAGGTGTTCCCTCACTGGAGAATGTGTCCTTGCAGCTCCTCATGCTCCCTGCCAAGGGATGGAGGGGCTTTCTGTGCCCCCTCCTGCCCTGGCCACCCACTCCCCCCGTGACACTTACCGAGGTGAGCTGCCCCAGGCTGCTCTCATCCCCCAGCTCGGCTCGCAGCTCCTCGTAGGATTTCTTGTCCTGGGAAGGGGACAAAAGGGCTCAGCCCCTTGGCATGGGCAGGGATCAGGGCAAACCACCGTCCACACCCCAAATCTGCTGGTTGGGAACAGATCCAGATCTGATCCCCATTTGTGAAGGGTTCCCCTGGTCCACAACTCACAGCCCACTTGAGAGGGTCCCAGGCCAGGAACCAGCCGGTGAAGGTGGGGGGCTCGTAGCCCTGCTTCACCACAATGATGGGGGTGTCGAGGTCACGCCCACTGGGGTGGCTCCTCAAGTACTCCTGCGCCATCACCGCTGCTGCCTCCTTCTCTGACTCATTGGCGCCTTTCCCGATCCAGAAGAAAACCTGCAACGGGGTCACCATGTCCACTACTGGGGTGGGACGGGGCTGTACCCAGCCCCTCACTGGGGGCTCGCAGGATCATGCGTGGCAAAGGGCACCAGGAGTCCATCCTCAGCCATCCCTGGAGCAAGGGGGCTGGAAAAAAAGTGTGGGGCCAGGGACATGGGGGTTTCCAGCCTCTCATCCCACCACCTCCGGCTGCTGCAGGTCCTCCACCCACCCCCCTGCAAGGATATCAGCTTGTGGGATCGAAGGTGTCCCGCCCACTCCATGTGACCCCAGCTCACCTGGTCCCAAGTGTCCAGCAGGTAAACGTCATTCTCCTCCAGGTCATCTTGGGTGAAGTCTACAATCTCTGTGGCCAGGAAGGTGCCTGTCTTGTTGGAGCACTCAAAGAGTCGGGAGGACACAGAGGGGTTCTCTTCCTGCAGCCTGGCATGGGGTAACATTGTGGTGGTGGTGGGAATGGGGCTCACCCTACTTGGATACTGGTGGCCCATCACACTCCTGAGGTTGGGCAGGGACAAGGGACCCACGGGTACGGGACTGATACCTCTTGCTGTTGGCATACTGGGACTTGCCCCCCAGGGCCACCCAGAACTCGGGTGGCTCCTGTCCCTCCGCAATCACCGGCTTCTCTGACTTGGAGATGATGTCAGCCACTGTCTTGCCCATCTCACGCTCATCCCCACTGCAGCCCTGCAGAGCAAGCATGGCTGCTCCATCACCAGTGCCATCCAAGGAGGAGGAGATGGGGACATTTCTCTTGGGGGTGGCAGCACCTGCCCTGGTGCCCAGTGGTACTCACCTTCCCATACCAGAGGTAGCAGCAGCTGGGAGTCTTCAGCACGAAGACATCGTTGGAGTTGAGGGAGGAGGCGCGGACAGGCACCTCAAAGGCCTTGGTGTTGTACTCGTTGGTGCCGTGGACATGGAAGAGGCGGGTGGAGGGTGTGGGCTCCTTGTTGCCTGCCCGCGAGGTGCCACCCTAGGGGGATGGGGACAAGAGGTCACCACTGGTGCCACAGGTTCGCCCACCGGCCCATTCCCCCTGGCAGCCCTGCACTCACCGCGTACACCACCATCTTGCCCCTGAATATGGCCATAAGGTGGGCCGGCTCCTTGCCCATGGTGACACGGATCTGCACCGGCTCATTGTTGTACTTCTGATCCAGGATGACGGTTTGGTAAGCGGAGGCGGCCAGCTCGTCCGTGCTGGCTTGGCGGCCCTGGGCAGGGCAAAGGAGGGCTCAGCACCCACCACGGCCCCCTTTTCCATCTTGGGGAATGCCGCTGGCATTGCCATTCCCATGGAGTCATGTGTTGGGGCAGAGCCCCCCCGCTCCGAGAAGGTGCCCCTGTCCCCCAGCACAGGTCAGTGACTTGAGGGTCTCACCTGCCAGAGGTAGATGATACGGTTCACCTTGGTTCCCACGGAATAGGTGTAGAGTATCAGGTAGCAGTCCCCACCATAGAAATGGCCCAGCCACCGCTTCTCCACAGGCACCAGCTCGTTGTTCTCCACACGCCAGACCTGGTGGGACAGGGTCACACTGCTGCCAGGGCTGGTGCATCCCACAACCCTGCAGCCTCTGGACCCTGTGGCATCCCCTGGCACAGCCTGGGGGTGCCCCAAGAGGGTCCCACATCCTGCCCCTGCCACCCTACCTCCACCTCCCCAGATCCATCATCCACCATCTTCTGCTGGGCGGCCATCTGGGGTTTGGCATGCAGCGTGGTGGCGTCAAACTTCACCTGCTCCACCTTGGCTGCAGGGAAGGGCAGGGGGCTGAGCCATGTCCCCACAGCCCCTGATACCAACCCAGACAGTCCTGCAGCATCGGAGGGGGACACTCACCCACTTTGCCCACAGTGTGGGTCTTGCCCAACCCGCTGGTCTGGTTGGGGACAGTCCATTTTTGGAAAAGCTGCCTGAAGACGGTTGACTCGGACCCATCATTCTCTGTCTCCACACTGGTGCTGACTGGGTAGTTCTTGGCTTTGATGAAGCCCTGGGGGAAATTGAACCCAGAACATGGGCATGGGGTGTCCAGCACCCCTGGGGAGCAGCGCAGATATCCCATAACTAACCCCCAACCCAACACCCACCAGTGCCCTGCTCATCGCCTGCTGCTTCTCCTCCTTGTTGGCATTCTTGCCCTTCCACACAAAGATCTTGAGACCTCCTTGATCAATAATGTAGCAGTCCTTGGAGGGGGGACAACAGCAGAAATTAGGACTTTGGGCAGCTTTAACAACTTCACCCACCAAATTGGCTTTTGAAAGGTTAAAGCTGCCATGGAGTCTGGGCACCCACGAGCATCCCATGGGTGACACACCTCATGCAGGAGCATGTCTTGAGTCAGGGGTCGAATGGCCACCTCCTGTATGACCAGGTTCCCGCTGGCATTGGAGAGGCTGGCAGGGGAAAAGAGAGGAGGCAGCATTAGAAATAGGGCTGGGAAGCCCCTCCTCATCCCCACCTTGTGGTGGCGGGGTTGGGTGGGGGTGTCACCTCCTCATCCCCTTCCCCACCCCAGTCATGGCAGAGGTGGTACCCAGCCACCCATGGTGGACGTGGTTTGCAGCTTGCCCTGCCATGCCACAGGGCCATATCCAGCCCTGCTCACAGCACAAGTGGCCATGGGGAGGAACAAAAGGGGTGTCAGATGGGATGGGACCATCTAGGGACATTGACACCGTGTCCAAAGGTCACGCTAGCACAAACATCTCTGCATCTGGTACCAACTCTGTTGGCACCAGGGGCTCCCTTTCTCCAGCAGCACCCAAAGGACCTGTCCCTACCCCTGTAGTGGCCTTGACCCCTCTTGGTGTCTGTCCACGGGGACGGGAGTCATGGGACAGACAACAGAGATGGGTGCTGGGTCCCCCTGGCACCCCATGAGATGCTCCCATGGGTGACCAACCCTCGGCAACTCACTGGTAGAGCTTAAGAGAGGACTTGAGGTTCTGGTCCACTTTGTCGTCGGGGGTGGCCGCCTTGATGTCCGTCTTCTCGCCCAGCACGTGTGTGAGGACCTGCATGAGCCCCGGCGAGGTGCCCTCGTCCTCTCCATCCACTATGCCCACCTTGGCACGGCCCCCGCGCTCCCGGTCCCTGATGTCCTTGGCCAGGGTCATTGCCTGCACCAGGGGAGAAGGGGTCAGCCCAGATAAGGGTGTGGCCTGTCACCCCCTTCCTCCAGGGGGGACCCTGGGATCTCCTAGCCATACCTTCAACCTCTCATTTCGGTTGCTCTCAGGGCCGTTCCACTGGATGATGAGCTGGCCCAGGTCCAGCAGGAACACATCACCTCGGTTGAAGCTTTTCCAGCTCATCTCCACCTGCAGCGGGACAGGATTGGGGGGCATCAAGCAGCAGGACACCTGGGTCCTGCCAGCTCAGTGCTGGTGCTTCCAGCCTGAATTTCCCTTCCCTGCTCCAAGAGGAGCTTTTTGGGGTGAGGTTACCCCTGGGGCAGTGTGGCATGGCCCTTCACACCTACTCTGTCCTCTGCTTGAGGGCAGTTGTGTCTGGGGGGGGGCGAGGGGGGGGAGGGGGCTCTGGCCTATCCTGACCCCAAACAGAGTCTCTGCATAGAGGCTGGTGGCTGGGGATCCCCCATCACCCAATAACTCACCTCTGCTGCTATCACGTTCTTCTTGCCCTTCACCTGCAGCAGGCGCTGGATGTTGTAGGTGTTCGTCTCCACGTGCTTCATGCCTGAGGCCACCCCACCCTTCTTATAGCTGGGGGGGTGATGGATATGGTGTCAGCCCTGGACACCCCCCCCTTCTTGCTCCAGTGGGGTCCCCCTCCCACCTCTGTGTGCAGGGAGGTGTTCGGGATCTCCCACCCACCCACATGGGTGATAGATGGAGTGAGAACTGGGACCCACTGATGATGTCCCCATGGGGGGGCATGCAGAGGACCCCTCCCCACCACCACCCACTGTGGGAGCAGGTCCCCAGGGGCTGTCCAACGTACATGAGTCCCTGCTTGAAGTAGGCACGGAAGGTCTCGCTCTCGTAGCCCTGGACCTCACGGTGCTGCACGGCCACCGTGCCCAGGTGATCATCTAGCTGGGTGGTGTAGATGGCGGCCGCCCCCTGCTCGTCCTGGCTCGACTCCTTGCCCAGCCAGTAGTGGATGTCATAGCTGAAGCCGTTCCCGGTCTTACGCGTCTGTGGGACACCGGTCCCCGCTAGAAGAGCCCCTGTGTCCCCAGGCCACCCTGGCCAGGGAACGCCCCTCCCTGCACCCCAGCCTCCATGAGGCAGAGCCCATCCCCAGTCCCCCACAGGACCCCAGGCTGTCCTACCGACAGCAGGACGTAGCAATCCCCCTCGTAGAAGTTGCCGTAGCTTTTGGTGGGCACTGGCACCATCTCCATGTTCTGCAGAGGGAAAGGAGACATCAGGCGTGGAGAGGACACCCCCATCCCAGCCCTGGACACCCCACTGCCCCCAGCTCCAAAACCTGGGCAGGTTTAACCCTGGATGCTGGGCTGATACCCCTCCCCCAGGCACTGAGGACACAAAGGTGGGGTCTTCCCTCCCGCAGCCCCCCCAGACGGTCCAGTGATGGGTGCCAGGCGATGGGTGCCCAGGTGATGGGTGCCCAGGCTGTGTCCCCATCCCCACCTCGATTCGCCATATCTGGAGGCCCGGCGTGGTCTTGTTAAGCGTCTTGCTGACTTTGGCGCTGAGCTCCACCATGGTGACAGGTGCTGCAGGCAAGGCGACCTGCCGGGGCATCGGCAACACCCTCATTAATGGCAGGTGATGTCATTAAGAGCTGGGACAGAGCCAGCCTGCGGTGCCATCTGCTTCCCTGCCCGGTCTGCAGCCGGACGGGCCATAAACCCCCCGTCCAGAGGTTCACGGGGTAAGGAGCCCCCCCCCCAGAGCCCCAGTGCCAGGGCTGTGGGCATGCAAGTGGGGCTGCTGTCCCCCTCGCCCCACTTGGCACCACGGCTAATGGGGGGCTGTCATGGCTCCATGCCAGGGTCCGCAGAGGGCAGGAGCCGGGTCCCTGAGCACCCCGGTGTCCCAGTGCCCTGTGCCCGGGGCTGGGCTGTACAGGGCACCCCCAGCACAGCAGCCACAGCTGGGTGACACCACTCCACAGTGGCCTGCTCCTCCCCCGGGGCCAGCAGGAACCGGCCTTGCTCAGCCTGGTCCTGGCAGAAGATGGCATGGCATGACATGGCCACTGCTGGTGGCCTTGCACACACATGCATGCATGCACACGCACACGCACATGCAAGCACACTCTGCCTGCTTTAGCCCACCCCCACCCCCACCCCCCTCCCGAACCCACCACCAGATCCATGCCCTAGGGAGGGCACAGCCTGGCCCCACAGCTGTGCCGAGCATGCCAGGGCTCAGCCCCGGTGCTGTCAAGGTTACCTGCAGCCATCCCTGCCAGGCTGGCGGTGCCCCCTGGCAAGCAGGCAGGGGGGTCAGGCACCCCCTGTGCCCTGGCAGGGGGCTGGCAGGGAGAGCCAGCGATGCCCGATGGAGAGGCCTCCTCTCCCTCAGCCCCACAAAACCCCACCTGGTCCCACTGCACTGCCCCAAAAGCACCCACATCCTGTCCCTCAGATCCAGGGGGTGACATCCCCCCGGTGCAGCCCCGAGGTGGGGGCACAGGTGGGTCCCCAAGCCCCATCCCCATGCCAGGAGTGGTGCTGGCTGTGGGATGTGCTGCGCCACCCCCACGCCCACCCTCTGCCCCCCCCCAGCTCCTCACCTTCCCTGCGGAGCTGGGCACAGGTGAAGCGCACCTAGGCAAAGTGCTCGGGTGCCAGCACCCGGGAGACCTTTGTCCCCTCCTGTCCCACCCCATGTTCACCATATAAGGGCAGGAACAGCCCAGAGTCAAGGTCCCCACGGCCCTCCAAGGCTTCGTGGCACCTACAGAGCCCCGTTACTCATGAGGTGATTGCCCCCCCCGCTGCCCCCCAAGGTGCTATTGCAGCACAGGGCAACCCCGGGCACCAGGGTGGTACTGCTGCCCTTCCCAGGCCTGCTGCCCGCTTGGCCCCTTGGCACCGAGCCCGTGGTGATGGGGTGTTTGGCTGCCTCCCACCACCCAAAAGGTTCCCCAAAGGGATAGCAATGGGCTGAACCAGGACATGGGGTGCCAGTCACAAACAAGGGGCATCCCCCGATGCCATGGGGATGGGCAATGCTGCTGCCCTCCACTGCCCCGGCCCACAAAACCCCCAAATCCTCCCAGCCATGGAGCGCTAAGCCTGTGGCAATGGGGTTTTTGGTGCCACCAGCTCAGAGCCAACAGCAATGCAGCATCATCTTCCCAGGGCATCCCCTTCCCACCCCACATGTCCTCCTGTCCCACCCCCTACCTGGCACATCAGTCCCTGCCCGTGGGACCGTCCCCAGGCTGTGCCACCCCCCAGCTGGAGGCCAGATCCGTGCTCACTACCCGAGGTGCTGTGCCCTCCCCACATTGGGATGCAGGGGGGTGTCTCTGCAGCCCCAGCCTTGGGGATGGGAAGGGGGCACAGGGGTAGGGCATGGGGGCATGTCCCGTGCCCCCAAACCCCAGCCCCAGCGGGTGCCTGATGATGCCCTTGGTGTTGGCAGAGAGGAGAGGGGACTGCACTCCTGCCCCGTGGCTCCCAGCCCCAAAGGTGGGTTTGGGGATTGGCCAGGGGGTACCTAAGCTGGGAGGAGGGGGGTCGCAGCAGCAGGCAGGCCTCTGCGCTCCCCGTCCTGCTCTTATCTCTTCCCCAGCCCTGCGGGATTGCCCCAGCCTTATCTCTGCCACCCTGCTGAGCCAGCAGCTGCTGCCACGAGCACCTCGGGCATCCCACACCCCGGCGTCACCCCGGCACCAGGCCTGGGCTGCGGTGAGCCCCAACTCCTGCCTGTCCCTTGTCCTCCCACCAAGGATCCCTGAAGTGATGGCAGTGGGCTGAACCAGGCCAGGGAGGTGTCAGCAACAGACAAGGGGGTGTCCCGATGCCACGGGGATGGGCTCTGCTGCTACCCACCACTCCCCCCCAGCCTCCAAAACCCCCAAACCCTCCTAATCATGCCGCCCGGCTCCCAGCCCCTGCGCCCCACCCCAGTGTCCCTCGTGGGACCCTTACCTGGGTGCAGAGCCCCCAACGGGGGGGGGGAGTTTCGGGGATGTGTGACACCGGGGTGGCCGCTCTCCACTCGGTGGCCGTGTCCCAGGGTTGAGCCCACCAGTGTGGCACAGGGGTGGGGGACCCCGTACCAGCCCCAGAGGGCTCACCCCCTCCTCGGGCCCCCCAGCCGGACACACGGGGCCACTAATGAACTCAGTAATTAGTGCAGTCATCAGGCAGGACAGAGACTTCGTTAATGAGAGGAGGCACAGGGCCAATGAGGGCACGGGGGGAGGGGGGGTGAGCAGCTGAGATCCCCCCCAGCACCCCACTGCCTGCATGTTGGCAGCAGGCTACCCGGGAATGGGGGGAGCACTGATTTCCCCATGTGCCCCCCCAGCCTGGAGGTGGGGACTGACACCTTACTGGGGGGAAACTGGAGAAGGGAGCAATTGTGCCCTGAGCCCCAAAGCTGGGGGCACAGCCCAGATGATAAATTTAGGCTCCCCCTGCCACCTTGTAAAGGGTCAGGATGCCCATCCCTGTGGCATCAGGGTCGTTTTTCTGGGAGGAGGGAGAAGGGGTTAGGATGGGGGTGCCAAGGCAGACTGTCCCCTTGGCACCAGGCACAGGGTGACCCCCCCAACCCTTCAGCCCATGAGTACTCCTACAGGACTGACCTGCAGCATCCCCCCATCCCAGGGGGATTTAGAGGATCCCTGGGGCTCTCTGCACCCCCACTGTCCAAATCCACTAGTGACACGTGTGTGGCACGCGCCCATGCCCACGTGTGCCCATGCTCGCGCACATACCACACATGACAACTCTTTCCAAGATGGTTTGACAGCTTTATTCACACAAAGGCACTTGGATCTGGTCCCCCAGCCCTCCCCAGCCCCCCTGATGCTGCCTCTGCTCCTCCCCCACCCCGCCCCCCAGGGCCCCCAAGGGTGCCTAGGCATGGGGGCTGCACTCCTCCGGTTCTGCAGCACCCATGGGTGCTCACCGGGCAGTGGGCTTTGCTGGTGCCATTTGACTTGTCTAATATAAAGTGCTGAGTTCAACCCTCCTGGAGGGGCAGGATCAGGCCCGGGGCAGGCAGGGGTCCGGGGGGGAGGGCATGGGGGGTGCAGCATTCCCTATCCCACCCTCCTGCCACGAGGGGCAAGGGATGGAGGCAGGGGTGTGGGCAGGCCTAGGGGGGACCCCTGCCTGCCCCTGGCACCCAGGAATGGGAGAAGGGCAGTGCCAGCAGGAGCCGGCTGGACAGCACCAGAGAGCTAAAAACCCCTCGCATCGCCCCCCCCCCCCAATACTGCCCCCCCCTTCCCTGGCACAGCGGTAAAAAGGCACCCATGATTTTTTGGGAAACCGTTGCTTTTCCTCCTAAAAACATAAGAGACATTGTTCATATTGCGACACTAAAAAAGGCCTGGCTGAGCTCAGTGCCCCCCCTCTAAAAAACCCCTCCCTGAGAGCCCCGAGCCCCTCAAGGCTGGGGGACACCCTGGCACAAGCCCAACCCCATGGGGGTCAGGGTACCCCCAGGCTGCGGGGGGGAGGGGGGTTGCAGTGTCCCCCACCCCTGACCCAGCTGGGGTAAGGCTGGGGGGGGGGGGCACACTAAGGCTGGTATGATGGGGGTCCCTCCCCCCTGGGAGTTGCAGCCTTTGGTGAAGCTGCGGAGGGATGGGGCCCTCCCCAGGCAAGAGGGGACCCCCCTGTTGGTGACTGGAGTGGCTCCCACTGACACAGTGTAACTGGGAATGGGGGGGGGACACCACCAGACACTCACCCCCCCTCTGGGAAGGGAAGAAACCAAGGTTGGAGGGGGTGAGTTAAGAGCCCCCCAAACACACCCCTTGCATGGCTGGGGGGGACATGGAGACATGGCATCCCAAGGCACGTGGGGGGCATTTGCAGCCAGGGGCTCAGCCCTGAGACCAGGCTGCACCCCAAAACACACCCCATAGGTGGGGGGCAGCAGAAGGCACAAGGGAGGGGTAGGGACACGCCCCCCCTCCCCCCCCCCCCGAGGTGATCAGCTGCACCAAGGGCAGTTACGGGTACGCACCAAGGCCAGTAAGACTTCCCCATTTTTGGGGGGGTGGCAAGGGGTTAACCCATCCTGTACCACCTGCAAATAGGGGCTGAGGGCCGCCAGTCCCCCCGGCAGGCAGAGCCCAGATGGGGGGGGTCTAGTCCCCCCCAAAGGCAGTGGAAAGCAGCAGCTGCTGACCCCCCCTCCCCACTCAGGGGGACACGGAGGGGAAAAGGACCTGAGAACCGTTTCAGGGAGGGGGGACACAGGTTGTGGGGGGGGGATGGGACAGTGGGGGAAGATGGGACCCCCCCCCAGTAGGTCCCCAGCACAGCAAGGCGGTGGGTCACCCATGGCCCCCCCTCCTCTGCAGGAAGGGGAAAGCCCAGCCCCCCCCACGGGGGCACCCACATCTCCCACCACCAGCAGGCAGGGAGGGCACCTGCGCCCACCGGGGCTGGGGAGGACGACAGGGGGGGCACACTGGGGACCCTCCTCCCCCTAAAATAAGGCACCCAGCTGCCACGGCGGTGCCCCTCAGCAGCACCCGGCGGGGTGGGGGGGCCACTAGCTGTTAGTCCGCTGCTTCTTGAGCACTGCGTACACGTCCTCCACCTTGCTGAGCCTCTCGAAGAAGGGCAGCAGGTCCAGCAGCTCCGTGTCCGCCATGTTATCGAACCAGGAGGCCACCGGCACCTGCGGGCAGCGCAGCGGGCACGGGCTGAGGGGGGGGGCACAGCCACCTCCCCTCTGTAACAGCCCCCCAGCCTCCCCCCAGGGGTACGTACGGCATTGTCAGGGTGGAAGATGTAGGATGCGGGCGAGTTGTCCACGATGATGATGCGGCGCAGGTCGCGGCCCAGGCGGCTCAGGTCCTTTACGTAGTTGCCGCGGTGGAAGACGCAGGACTCCCGGAAGAGCCGTGCCCGGAAAGCCCCCCATTTATCCAGCAGGTCAGCCACGGGGTCTGCGTACTGTGGGCAGGGGAGGGGGTCACCGGGGCACACTGTGTCACCATGCCCACCCCACGGTGACAATGACACTCAGCTCTCCACTGGTGCCAGCTCGCCCCGTGCCTCAGTTTCCCCGGCCAGCGCCTTGGAGGGGCGGGCAGGCAGCGCTGCCTGACACGGGCACTGCCTGCAGGTAGGCAGGGGACAAGGGGCCAGCGATGCCCATGGGTGGGCAGGCGAGGGGGGTTGTGCCACCCCAGGGATGTTCGGGAAGGGAAGGGTGATGGCGGGGGGTGGCAGGACTCACCTTGGCCAGGCTGGCGGTGAAGAGCACGCACTCAAAGAGCTCGCCCATGCGCTGCAGGAACTCATCCACGTGCGGCCGCTTGAGCACGTACACCTGCGGGCACGGGGCAGAGGGCAGCGTAACGCGGGCACCGGTGACCTGGCCAGCACCCCCCTGCCCACCCCGGGGGATGCCCGTGCCCCTGATCCCAGCCCGTGGCTCCCTGCTGGGGAAGGGGGGCGGAGGGCTGCCTGTGCCCCATGCTGTGGGCGCTGCCCTGCGTGGGCTGGGGGATGCCACCACGGTCCCGCTGGCACGTCCGGGGCGAAGCGTCCGGCCAGCTCCGGAGCCAAGTAACCAAGAACAGGCTGACTGCCCAGACCACAGCCTATCCTGGATTACTTGAACCCGGGGCCAGCCACTGCGGGAGGGCACCGCGCTGGGACCTCCCCCCAGCCTCCCACCTACCGGGAAGAGCGGCACCCACCACCTCTGTCCCCCAAGGTGCCAGCCCCGGCACCCTGACACCCCCCAACCACCCCTCGGTGCAGAGTGTTGGGTCAGCTCCCGGTCCCCAAAGAGGGGGCAGAGGGGACCATGCCCCCCACCCGCCAGGCTCCCCCCTCTCCGTTACCTGGTGCATGATGCCATCGATTTCCACGGGAATGATGAAGTCGGCATTGTTCACCGGCTGGGGAAGGCACAGCAGGGTCAGCGCCGGGCAGGCAGCCCCCTGCCCAAACGCTGCCTGCCCTCTGCCCACTACACACCGCCTGCCAGCCCCCCCCACCCAGCACAGGGCTGCTCCCTCCAACCCAGCCGGGCTGCGCTGGGTGCTGGCCGTGGGTGCCTGGGCACTGGGCATCACTTGCGGGGGGCAGAGCAGGTGCAGGGGGGGACACGACATGGGGCAGGAGGGGCGGGGTGTGCTAGGGTGTCCCCCACCTTGAAGGAGCTGTGCACCAGCGTCTCGTCCAGGTCGATGACCACACAGAGCTTGCTGGCATCCTGCGGCTTGATCTCGGGCAGGAGGTGTTTGACGGCAGCCTGCAGCGGCGGGGGGGTGGGGACACACAAGCAAACCCGGGGGGTCAATGGGGTGGTGAGGGGCACCCCCTCCCCTGCTGCCCATCCAGAGGGGGCACGTGAAGGGGGAGCCCCTTTCGCACCCTATCCTGGCATTGGGGAAGTGCTGGGGATGGGCAGCCCGGCCCCCCCAGCACTGTGTCTGTGTCCCCCCACCAGTGCCAGGGTGGGGGTGCGGAGGGGGTGCCCGGGGGTGTGGGGGGGTACCTTGGGCAGGGCCCCGTTCTCTTCCACCAGCAGTGGGGCACTGGTGGTGCCGGCGCAGGGCTCCCCTTCATCGCGGCACAGGCAGCAGAACAGAGACTGGAGGATGCTGCGGCTCCGGGGCTTCTTGGCGGGGGCCTGGGTACCTTGGGGGGGGGGGTAGGAAGGGGGGTAAGGGGGCAGGGACACCCCCAGAGGGTTCCCCCACCCCGGTATGGTGAGGGGGGGCGGGGGAGCTGGGTTCGGGGTGCTGATGCCGGACATGGGAGGTGCGGGGGGGGGCCCTGAGCCCCCCGTGCCCTTATCGGCCCCCAGCACCCGTCCGTCCGCCCTTCCTGCTGCGCCAAGCGCCGGGGCAGCGCCGCGGACACGAGTGTTTGGAGACCACCCACAGCCCCTCACCTGGGCGCGTCCCCACACACAGGTGACCCCCGTGGGCCCCCCCACGCGGCTGGAGACCCTACAATAACAGAGCGGGTCCTGCCCATGGCAGGGGGCCGGGGCCGCTGCGGCATCGCCCGGGGGGGTCGTGGACCCCCGGCTCGTCCCGCTGTCCCTGCGCGGGGGGCACAGACCCACGCGGGTGGGTGGTCCTGTGGGCGGGGACTCGGGGGGAAGGCGGGGCTTACAGCCTCTGTTCCTCGCCCCCAGCCTCGGCCC
Source organism: Grus americana (assembly GCF_028858705.1). Lineage (NCBI taxonomy): Eukaryota > Metazoa > Chordata > Aves > Gruiformes > Gruidae > Grus > Grus americana. Next base: position 17,732,275 of record NC_072857.1, on the reverse strand, counting down.
CCTCTCATTGGCCGACTCGAGGGGACCGGAGGCGGAATACCAATCAGGACGAAGTGCCCGCCCCTGGGCACCCTTCCCGCAGCCCCCATTGGCGGATCAAGGGGAAACTGAGGCAGAGGGGCAGCTCCTGCCCGCCCCAGGCGCCGGGGGCAGCGCGGCAGCTCCAGCCCCTTCCCCACCGGCCCCGCGGGCTGGATCCTGCCCCCAGCCCGGGCCGGGAGCCGCAGCTGCCCCCCTAGTTGTGCCTCCCAGCAGCCGGGCCAGGGCCCCGCGCCACGGCAGCCCCGTGGGGCATGAGCTCCCCGCTGGGGTCGGGCCCCGTTCCCACGCTTGCCCCCCTCCGGGCCCTGCCAGCTCCCCAGGCTGGCAGGCAGCACCCCGGCATCGGGCAGCAGGACGGGCAGCGCTCCCCGCCAAACCCCCTGCGCTGGGTGGAAGGAGCGCAGGGGACGGGGGCCGAGGCGTCGGGCTGTGCCCTGGGCTGCTGCGGGGTGCCCGGGGCTGTGTCCCCCTCCCTGCCTCAGTTTCCCCACCGGCGCTGCCCGCTCCCCCCCCCCCGCCCAGCTCCCGAGGAAACAGCTCAGATACGCCGAGCGCCGCGGCCCGAGCAGCGCCCCGAGCACCCCAGGGTCACCGACGGGTTCGGGGGGGACACGACACCCCGCGCTCAGGCGGGTGCAGACAACCCCGCTCCCTCCGAGCCCCGGCCCCCCCCCCCGTGCCCCAGCGCATCCCCCTCCAGCCCCGGGGCAGCGGGACGTACGGCGCAGCCTGAGACCGCCCGCAGCTCATCACACCCGCCGGTAGCAGCCGCCCGCAAGTCCCCAACGTCCCCCGATGCCGGAGACCCCGGGGACCTTCCCCCGCTCCCGCACCGGGAGGGGGAGGGATTTCCCCCCCCCCCCCGCGTTACCTTTCTCCTGCAGCGGGGCGCTCCCCTCCTCCCTGCTAACCTGGGTGATGATGGACTGGTGCTCCATGGGCGCCGGGGGGGGGTGGGGGGATGGGAGGGGGCGGCCCCCCCCGGCGCGGCCCCCGGGGGGGGAGGCGGGGCGGGGGCCGGCGGCGGCGCGGGGCGGCGGGCGCGGGAGCGGCGCCGCGGAGGAAACTTTGTTACAACATGGAGTTTCCTCCGCCCGGGCTGGGGCTGCAAACATGGAACCCGGGCGCGGTTTCAAGGAACCCCTTAAAAGGGCAACGCCGGGGGGGCCCCCTCCTCCTCCCACCTCCGCCTCCCGGCACCCGCCCCGCGGGGGAGGAGCGGGGGGTCCCCGTCGAGCCGCGACCGGGGCTGGGGGTGCAGAGGTGGCGGCTTCTTGGGGGGCGCCTGAGCCCCAGGTTTGGCTGGGAAGGACCCCCCTTGCGCAGTGGTGGTTGTACGGAGGTTCCCGCCACCCCTTGCCCTCCCCCCCCCCCGACCCCACCGGCTCAGGGATCATGGAGAGGGGATGTCGGCCCCGTTGTTACGCCATCAGGTGTCACCCCCATGCAGCTGGCAGCCCGTGGTGAAGGAGGGAAGGACCCCCTGCAGCCAGCCCCGGCATATGAAGCCCCCCCATCCCCATTCTGGCCGTCCCCTGCAGCAAAGCCTCCCGGCCCCGGTGGCTCCAGGCTGGGGGGTCCCCGTCCCCCCCTGGGGACACGCTACCCATTGCCAGGGCATGCCAGTGTATGGGGCAACAGGTGCTGGGGCAACAGGTGCTGGGGGGCTGCTGCTTGTTTCTTTCTTTCCTTCCCCTGCAATTCCCCAATTATTTAGGGAATTAACATATATATATATATATATAATCAATATATATACACTTTCCCCTGCAATTCCTCCCCTCACGCTGTTTCCAGGCTCTCTCCGAAAAGCAGCTTTTACCGAGATCTTGAGGATGCAACAAATCCCTCAGGAGAAACTCGTGTCCCCCCCGCCAAGCCCCCCATGTGCTAGCATCCTCCAGCCCCAGCTCCTTGCCCACCCCACCCCCGCAAGCCCGGCCGGGGCAGCCTTGCACCGCGGTGCCCCCTGGCAGCGTCTGGCCCCGGGGGTTTCCAGCCGCTCCGGTCCCGGTCACCGTCTCGGTGGCTGGAGCTGCTGCTCCCTCCGCCAGCGCTGCCCCGGGGGCAGAGCAGGTTGGAAATTCCCCATCTGTTTGTTTGGCGTCTTTCCACCTCTCTCAGCTGTGGTTTGGGAACATCAGGGGCTGGAGTTGTCCTTTCTGGCCCACGGGGGACCAGGGGCGCTGGCGAGGCAGCGATGCCCGCGGCGGCAAACCCCGGCTACCGCTCTGCCCCTCCGGCTCCCCGGGGCTGAGCCGTCCCCGTACGGGGCGGGGGGGGGGCAGCCCCTGGGGAACGGGGCTGGGAGGGGACTCGCTCCCCCGGCCAGCGTGGGGGACAAGGGCACACGGCACATGCCCACAGGTGACCCCGGTGGGAAATGGGGTGCAGCATCGGGAGGTGCCCCCCTGGGGAACGCGGATGCTGCGGGGCCGGCGGGACGTGGCAGGCGCGGGGAACGCTGGCGGAGCAAAAACCGGTTCATGCCCGCGGCTCCCGCGCTCCCAGCTCCGGGCAGGGCATCCCGGCACCGCGAACCCCGGCGGAGCGCCGGCGGGGACCGGGCTGCGGCTGGAAACCAGGACACCTCGCCCTGTCACCTCCTCCGCCTGCTCCGACGGCGGGCAGCGGTCGTGCCTCAGTTTCCCTACTTCACTGCAGCGCAGGACAGGGAGGTAGCCGGCGCTGCCCCGTGCCCGGTGAGAGGAAGAGCCTGTGCTTCCTCCGCTCCCTACTTTGGGCTGACCTGTGCTGCTCTTTAGCCCAGGTGGAACCGGGCCGGGTGCCCTGCGGAGTGCCCGGGCCGGGCTCTGCTGCTGGCGGGTGCCCGAAGGTGCTGCTCAGCGCTGCGGAGGCCGCACGCTGTCCCCTCCGAGACGCCTGTTCGGGCCCAATCCTGCTCTTCGCTCCCCAACGAGCCATGTGCAGGCAGCAGCCCCAGCTCAGCCAGGCCCTGCCTGTCCGCTAATGAAATTAGGAGAAGCTCCAGCACCCTGCAGCATCACTTCCAGCCTCACTGCCCACCCGGGGCGGATTGGGCACCCTGGGAGCTCCGTTCCCATGCCGGGGCTGTGGGACAGGCTGGGGACACGGGGTTCGTGGGGACAGGGGCCTCATCCTGCGCCCCCAGGCCAGGCACACCCATGGGGAACCCCTGACCCCCAGACGAGGCGCGGGGCCAGTCCCTGCACCCCGCAGACCCCAGCACCCCCCAGTCCCGCGCCTGGTGGGGACGACCCCGAGGTCCCCCGCTCCCCCCCCCAATTCCCGGCAGCCCCCCAGCCCTGTGCCCCCAGGCAGGTGCACTCCGGGCTGGGGGTGCCTCTTGCAGGCACCGTAGTGAGGGGCTAGTCCCTGCTTCTGCTCCCCAAAGCTGGTGGCAGCCCCGGCGACTGGGGTTGGCTACGACTCTTGGGGGGGACAGCCCCTCCTTTCGGTGGGCCCCACCACTCTGGCTCCTCCTTCAAGCAGCCCGAGGCTGGCCCAACGCGGAGGCGGGGGGGGAGGCACCGCCCCACGGCGGCTGACATCGCCCTTTTAAGGAAGGGGAAATTCTTCACATAAACAAGCGCGGCCCCCGGGAGGGGGGGGTCCCTTCCCGGAGGGGGGGGGGCGCGGGGCGGGGGGGGGGTCCCGGCTCCCCAAATTTCCTCCCTTCCACCCCCCCGCCGGGCTGGCTTGGGAAGGGGTATTTTGAGGTTGGGGGGGGGGGGTGTGTGCTGGTGAGAGGGGGGAGCCTTGAAACAGTCAGGGAGCGTCTCGCAAGTGCCCGCCGCGGCAGGGGACGAAGCGCGGCGGGACCCCCCCACGCGGGATGCGGAGCTGGGGGGGCGAGCGGCCGCCCCCGGGGAGGGCCGGACCGGCCCCGCATCCGCATCCGGCGGGGCCGGCAGGCGGGAAACGGGGCATCCGGGGCGGGGAGGGTACGGTGGGGCCCCTCACCCCCCCCCCGCTCCCCCCGCCGGGGGAATGCAAAGGATTGGGGCTAAGACCCCCCCTCTCGCGCCTCCACGGCCACACGTGGGTGTATGCAAACACCCCCCCCCCCAAGCCCCCCTGCCCCAGCCTGGGGCAAAGGGTGCGGCCCGGGGTATGGGGGGCATGGGGGTCCCCGCCCCGGGACGCGCAGCAGCAGCGAGGCCGAGGCCAGGTTACAAACACGCCATTTATCAGCCGCCCCCCCGGGTTTAGGAGCCCCCCGTGGGGCTCCGGCCGGTCCGGTCCGAGGGCCGGTACCGGTACCGGGCAGCGGGGCTGGCGGCCCCGGTTACCCTGGGGCTGGCCCGGCGTCCCCGCGCGGCGGGCGGTGAGGGATGCTTAGCGATGGTTAGCGGTCCCGGGCGGTGATTAGCGGTCCCGGGCGGTGATTAGCGGTCCCGGGGGCCGGCGGTTCCCGGCACTAATGAGGAGGGGAGGTCTCCGGGGCGCCTCATTCACTGATGCCTCTGTGCCAAGGGCTGGGGGCATCTACCGCTGCTCCCCCCCACCCCGCATCCAGCCTGGACCAGCCCCCCCGAATTGGCGGGGCTCTTAAAATTTGGGGGGAGGTCTGCATGGCTGTTAACCACTTCCTTGCTGGGTGCATCTCTCACCACAACATCACCCCCAGGCTCGGTGTGGCATCAAACTGGTGCTCGATACAGGGGGGCCGTGCTGGGCGGGGGGGGGGGGGAGGACACGGTATCAGGGGACAGGGTTTGTCACCGAGTCCCAGCCAGGGCTGGTGGGTCAAGGGAGACGCCAAAGCTGAACCGGCTGTGGTGGCCCAGGTCCAGGAACCAGGCTCCATGTGCGATGCTGCACGTCCAGATCTGTGGGGGGCAAAGAGGGCAGATGGATGGGCACCCACCGGGGACGCTGTCCCCCCACGCAGCTGCCCCTTCCCGTGGTGCCAGCCCTACCAGGTAGGCGACGAAGGCCACGTAGGCGGCCAGGAGCAGGCCCAGGGGGATGTAGTACCCCAGGCCCCGCAGCGTGGGCAGGAAGTCCACCACGAAGTAGATGTTGATGGCGCAGACCAGCCCCGTGATGAGGGTCATCACCACCTTCCCCAGGCTGCAGGCAGGGGAGCGGGCATCAGCGCCAGGGCAGAGCCCCCACCCCGTGTGCCACCAGGCACAGCAGTCTGGGGGATCTGGTGGTGTCGGTGAGCAAGACCCCAACCAGGACGTCCCTGTACCCTGTCTCTGTACCCCCCCCCATCTCTGTACCCCACGGTGGGGCTCTGGGCACGGGCTTTGGCCACCCTCTGAATGCAGGGCTGGCAGTGCCAGGGGGTGCTGAGGACTTGCGGCACAGACCAGACGTGGCGTCGGGATGAGAATGGAGAGGGCAGTGACGGGATCTGTCCCACTCCAGCTGCCCTGGACGGGTGGGAATGAATATGTCCCTATCACACACAACTGCCCCCACAGTGTGGTTTGAGGGGGACAGGACGTGCCAAAGGGAGGGTGCCTGTAGCTGGGGCACCCCGCTTTGCCCCCCTGTGCCTCCCCCTGCCCTGCACTCACAGGCCGTTGGTGAAGTCCTGCATGAGTGGGCGCAGGCTGGTAAAGGTGAGGACGGGGAGGACGGCAAAGGGCAGCTGGAAGGAGAGAGGAGTGAGGGGGGCACGGCCACCAGACTGGGGTGCTGGGGGGCAGGAGGTGCCCCCCACCTTACCAGGATGCTCTGGAGGACGTTCAGCAGGTCATTCATGCCTGTGAGGTGGCTGACGTCCTTGAAGATGGCCACAAAGACAGTGGGCAGGATGGCAAAGGAGCGGGTGAAGAGCACCCGGGCAAAACGGGACCAGCGGAGCTGCAGGAAGCCCTGGGGACATGGCGAAACCTGCATCCTCGCCCCTCATTGTGCCTGGGACGCCATGCTGGGGTGGCCCCCCCAAACCCTGGCTCGGAGGGACATGGGGGGCATCACCCCCTCCTCTGTGCCAGGGTGCTCAGTGAGCCCTTGCAGGGCTGCTGGGTCCTGCTAGATGTCAGCTCCAGCTTATTAAGCAAACGAACTCATTAGCGAAACACTGCCTGGGACACCCACAGGGTGCCTCTGGGAGGGGGGTGTCACAGGGGGTGGGGGTGGCTGTGCAGTGGCAATGGGTGGGCTCTGTCCCCATCCCACCCCTTATGGACTGGGGACCCTGGTGCCAGCAAGCTGCCACCCACCGGGTGGGCAATGCTCCATGCCCAGCTCCCTGCAGGAAGGGAAGGCAATTAACTCTGCCAAATACCCCGGGGGATATACTGCCCACAGGACCTCCCCCACCCAGGGTCCATCCATGAATCCCCTCCTCTCCCAGCTGCTCCCCATGGGGGCAAAGGCCAGCATCCCCATCCCTCACCTCCATGACGAACTGCCCTGCGTAGGTCCCGGTCATCGTGGAGCTCTGTCCCGCTGCCAGGATCCCGATGGCCCAGATGTACAGCGCCGCCACCCCAAAATAGCAGCCCAGAATGACGCCCTGTGTGGGCACCCCAAAGCGTCCCCCACCCCAGGCACCCCCATAAGCTCCCAGTCTCCCAGCGGTGTCACAGCAGCCGCGGGACCCAGGGGTCAATGGGGGGGAAGTGCTATGTCCCCCAAATGGGTACAGATGCCTGCTCGGGGCCACTCACCCCCTGGTAGATATCCACAGAGACCGTCTCGTTGTTGGTGGGGAAGATGCCGGCGTAGTGGCTGATGCTGCTGTTGACGCACTTGTTGTGCTGCAAGGCACGGCAGGCACGAGCATGACGGCCACCTGGCAGCCCCCACGGGCACAGGAGGGGACCTCCATGCACATCCCAGGGGATGAGGACACCCACTCTCCCAGGGACGCCCGCCGGGCCCGTCTCCACAGCCAGGCACAGCCATCACCTCCGCGTTGGCATGGGGTGACACTCACCACGTCCTCGTTTCGCTGGTGGTAGAAAGCCTCGCCAAAGACAGCCATGACAAAGAGGTTAATGAGGAAGGAGACGAAGAGGGCCAGGCAGGATTCGGTCAGGAAGTACATGTTGGCCTCCTGCACCGCCTCCTTCTTGGACCGGTCGATCGCCCGTGTCTGGGCATGGCGGGAGACATGGGTGCCATGGGGTCAGGTGAGCACCCCCTGTATTGCAGCCAGGACCAGCTGGTCCCAGGACGTCCCCTGAGACACCCTGGGATGGCAGTGCCCATGGCAGTGCTTTGGTCTCACCTTGACCAAGGAGGAGTGGAGGAAGATGTTATGGGGCATAATGATGGCGCCGACGATGCCCACAGCCTGGAGCAGCTCCTCTCGCCCGCAGCCCGGGCAGTAGGGCAGGAAAATGCCCTTCAGCACCTCCGCCTGCCCTGGCCTCACCGTCACGTACTGGGGACCGGTGTGAAGGGGGACTGTGAGCTGGCAACCCCCCTCCCCCCACTGCAGCCCAGTGCCAGTGGGGATGCCCCGCGGGGGTCCCCTGCCAGTGCCCTGCAGGGAAAGGGGTGTCCCCAGCTCCCCCCTTCACCTCGTAGCCAAAGGTCAGGGCCATGATGGTGATGAGGAAGCCAAAGAAAGCCTCCAGTTTGCGGAGCCCTAGAGGGGTCAAGAGCCGGGGTGGAACAGGGTGGGGGACACCGGTGCCACATTGGCACCAGGGCTGCCCAGGAGAGCATCCCCCCATCCCCCCACCCTGGCACTCACCGTACTTGTCGAGGAAGAGGAAGAAGAGGGTGTCCACGATGGTGATGAGGACCCCACCCCAGAGGGGGATGCTGAGGGATGGCAAGAGGGGGCATTAGCTGTGTGCCCCTTGGCAGAGCAGGGCCATTGGGAGGCCTGGGGGTGTCCCCGGGGGGTGGCTTACCGGCCAGCTGAGAGCAGGCTGAAGGCGATGGCTGTCCCGATCACCTCCTGCATGTCAGAGCCGATGATGGCGATCTCAATCATCAGCCAGAGCAGCACGCGGGGCACCTGGAGCGGCCGGGACCAGGGCACAGTGAGGTGCCCCAGCCTGCAGCGGGGCTTGGCCCCATGTGAGCAGGCACAGCCTCCAATGTGGAGACGCCTGTCCCTGTCCCCAGGCTGTGGCAGGCCACCCAGAGCAGCGTGGAGACCCCAGGACAATGCCCCTCCAGCCTCTCCCATGGCACAATCTTGAGGTGCAGGATTGATCCTGAAATCCCAGCCTGTCTGTCCCGCCCATCCCTGCCCCAGTGGGAGCTGAGGATAGGACCCAGCTGTCCGGATATGATGCTCCCAGGGGGTGCTGGGGCAGAGGGACATATCCAGCCCTCCTTTTGGGGACCTGTCATTCAGCCAACATCCCATCGCTCCTTCCCCCCATCAGGATCCTGCCGCCTAGACGGGACCCCTAGCTTCCCCCCCCCCGCTTTGCCATGTCACCCCCCCCCAAACCATCCCTACTCCCCACGCCAACGTGCCCAGGCTCGTCCCGCGTCTCGGCTGCGCGTCGCTGCCCCAACGCCTGGACTCACCCCCCCAAGGGGACATGCTCACATGTCCCCAGATCAGACCAGGGCACTGAGGCAGTTGCTCACCCCCCCCCCATGTACCCCCATATGGAGGGGCATGTGTGCGCTAGATGGGGGGCACCGGGGGTAGGGGGCCTTTGGGGAACCCCTGGGAGAGGAGCAGCATCTTCCTGCTCCTCTCCAGCCTCCCCCACAGTCCTGCCCCCCCAGTCCCTGCCAGGTCTGCCACCAGCCCAAGCTCAGGGTCCCCCGAGGCTGTGACCCCCCGTGGCTCCCCGTGGCTGCTCACCTTGGGGTAATAGAGGTAGCAGATCTCGCCCAGGTCCTTCCCCGTCACCACGCCGAGCCGGATGGCCAGGCGCTGGCACAGCAGCCCCAGGACAGTGGCCCACAGCAGCACCCACAGCAGCTGGGGGGCAGGAGGGAGGGAGGCAGCAGGGGCTGGGCACTGGGCAGGATCCGGCTGCCCGGGGTTCCCAGCAAGGTTATCAACCAGCCCGAAGACATGGGGAAGGACGAGCCCCGAGGGACTGGAGGTGCTCCCCAGCCCAAGCAGAGGGGTGACCCTTCTGCATCCCTGGGTGCCCTCCCCCAGTGCCAACCACCCTCCCTTCCCCCCCCCCCCCCCCCTCCTGCTCCCCAGGCTGGGGAAGCCTGTTCCCCACGGGGCTGGGTGGCCGTTGGCACAGGAGAGGTTACGAAATCCCGGGCTGCTTCCTGACCCCGGGGCCGGGGGGGCCAGGGCTTACCTTGAACCCTGCCACCGCCCCACACTGCAGGTCTGACTCCACGTTGCCTGGGTCCAGGTAGGCGATGCTCATGAGGAACCCAGGACCGGTGAAAGCCCAGAGTTTCCTAAAGCTGAAACCGGGCTGGGACAAGGCAGCAGGTCAGAGCAAGGAGCTCCCATTCAAAACCAGTGTCTCCCAGTTGCATTCCCGGACCCCTCTAGCCTGTTGCTGAGAAGTCCTGTGCTGCCTGCACGGTTGCATTTCGCACATGAAGGACATTTCTCCTGCCTGCTTTGGGGAGGGAACTGCTGCCCCCAGCCCCTCTTCCTTAGCAGCACTGCTGGGGAGGGGCAGCGAGACCCCCATCCCACATGGGCACAGGTTGGACAGCAGTTTGTGGGGGAGTCCTGAGGCTTTCGGGCACCGTTAATTGCACCCCGTGGGATCCTGCTCCTGAGCCCTGCTTTCACTGCCCCTCCTGGCAGGAGAACTCCCATTCCTTCCCCTTCTCACTTCTGCCTCCCAGGACCTGCTGAGGACAGGGGGGCTGGCAGCGTGCAGGCAGCATGGGGAATCCTGCCGGGCTGGGCATGGGTGGTCCAGGATGGGGAGCCCAGGAGGTGCACGAGCAGCAGGGTGATCCCTGTGGCTGGGTAGCACCTCATCCCGTGCTTCAGTTTCCCCATCTGGAAACCTTTAAGCGTGGAAACGCTCATCCTGGGGCTGTAATTTGCCTGAGCCACGTCTGGGGACACTGAGGTCCCCAGGGCACATCCCAGGCCAGTACCCCCACTGCGGTGGCCCTTTGCCTCCCCACCTCAAGCTCCCTGTGGTACTAGTCCCTGCCCCATCTCCGCCCACCTTCAGATGGAGGTGCCAGCCTGGCAGCACCTACCCTGTCGTCCTTGGGGATGCTGATGAGCTCGTCCAGGTAGGTCTGATCCTGGGTACCAGGGTGCTGCAGGGGCACGGGGCTCCTGCCGGTGCCATGAGTCTGGGCTTGGCCCCGGTTCAGGGACCCAGTGAGGCCTGGGGGGGGCGAGGGAGGGAAGGAGGGGAGGAAGAAGGCCATCGGGGCATGAGGACGCTGGTGGGCTGGTAGCCCTGGTACCGGCTCTACTCAGCCCCACCTCACCTGAGCCCAGTGAGTCCTGGCTCAGCTCAAAGAAGGATGAGCCCAATTTCTCAGGGGGTGGGGTAGGATTGGGGGTGGCTGTACTGGGGCTGTCAGTGGCTACCCAAAGTGGTTGGATGCCACCTCCAGCTCAGATGTCCCTAAACCCCCCTGGTCCCAGCCCACTCTTCACCTGTCTGAGAGCCAAATGCCTTCCTGGGCAGGAGGGACAGGAGGGGACCCTGCTCCAGCTTCTGCTGCTGGCGGGGCATGGAGTGGGGACAAGAGGCTGGTACTGGCTCCGGTCCCCCCCAGCCCACAGACAGGTTCATGGAGTGTGGGTGTCCCCAGGACAGGCAGAACGGGGACAGTGCCCACTGAGGGGGGTGAGCAGAGCCAGGGGTCCTGGGGTGGAGGGAAGGGGGTCTGGGGGAGGAAAGGGGGTGCGGGGGAACCCGGGTGCCATGGGGCTCACCTGGCTCCAGCGATGACATGGTTGGGCCCGATCCAGACATGCTGCTGGGGAGCCCTGATCTCGACACTGGGTGCAGTGCCTGCCACCCAGCTTTTAAAGGACCCCCCCAGTTGCCCCCCCCACCCCGAGGAGGAGAGGAGGAGGAGGAGGAAGTGCTCCTTCCCCACCCGCTGACCTGGGCTGGGAAAGGGGCCCTGCCTGGGGGGGTTGGGTGCTATGAATGTGCACGGTCTCAGTTCCCCACCCTGTGCCAAGGAGGGGGGACACACACCCTTGGTGTGCACGTGCAAACACAGGGTACCCACACCAGTGTGCCCAGGGGTGTGGGAGCGTGCCTGCGTGTCACCCTCCATCACATGCCAGGGGTCCTGCTCCTTGTGCTGCTGGGGGGACAGGGGACAGGGTCCCACAGTGTGGGGAGGCAGGGCTGGCCCCGCCGGAGTAGGGGAAAGGCCGGAGGAGCGGGAGCAAGGAGGAAGCAGGCGTGCGTTGCACAAGCGCGTGAGCAGATCAAAATGCACCCTCAGCTGCTGGGGGGGGAACACCCAGCCAGGCAGGCTCTGCAGCGCAGGGTGCTCATGCCACCCCTGGGTTTGGGGATCCTCACCTCAGAGATAGGGTGCTCAGCATCTTTGCGGATCAGGCTGCTCCCACAAAAGCGGGGCACCCCGTCCCCAGGGCACTCGTGGCTGTGGAGGTAGGAGGGGGTGCACACAAAGTGCACCTATGGGTGCCTGGGTAGTTACCAGCTGCCTCTCCAGGGCACCCCTCTGCCACTCGGCTGGGCCCCACAGAGAGGTGGGCATTGGCGTCTGCTCCCAGGGAGATGTGGGGTGCCCTGGCACAGGGATGCGAGCCTGGCTCTGCCCCAGGGTATGCCCCATGCACCCCCCAACCCAAGCCAGGGCTAGAACAGCTGGGAGGGGGACAAGGTCCCCCCCCAGATTGGTGGGGGGGGGTGGGTTAGCATGCAACTCAGCACCCCCCGCCTTCCCTGTGCCTCAGTTTCCCCAAAGAAAAGGAGCCTGGACAGGCAGCACTGGCAGCTTTATTCCCTGTTAGCTGGAGGGTGGCCATGCAGGGGGCTGGGGAGGGGGCTGGCAGCCCTGGAGGTGAAGGGGGTCCCAGGGGGGTGCTGGAAGGAGAAGAATTGGACGGCGAAGGAGACAGGGTCATGGGGCTGCTGGAGGAGCAGGGCATGGAGGAAGTCAGCCAGCAGCGCCTGGAGCTCGGGATGCTGCTGGACGTAGGCGGTGTGGGACGCTTGCAGTTCCTCCTGCGGCAAGGTGGGCATGGGCACCAATGTACCCCCGCCCCGGCCCTGTGCCATGGTGGGGGAAGCAGGGTGCCTGGGTCCTTTCCCACACTTGAGGAGGTGTGGGGGGGGATGTTGGCCAGCCTGTCCCCACCCCCCGCTTCCCCCCTGGGAACCCCAGAGGAGACCCTGCTGGGGAGTGGCACAGCCCCATGTCCCCTTGTCCCCCCATCACACCTTCCTGTCCAGGAACCAGGAGTAGAGCTGGATGTCCTCCTCCCAGTCCAGGGGCTGTTTGGGGAAGGGGGTCCGGGGCTTGACCCTGCCTGGCAGCAGAAATGCAGGGCAGGGCATTCCCCACGCAGCTGCCAGACAGTAGGCAGGGGCTGCCCGTGCTGGGGGGCACAAGCCTCCACCCCTCAGTACCTGTCTCACTGAGGATGGACTCATCCTGCAGAAGCATCAGCATTGGGCAACCAACCTGCACCAGCCGGGCCAAACGCCTGCGGAGGAAGAACTGGTGACCCTCTCCTGGGTCCCTGCCAGGCTGGCAGGGCTGGCGGTGCCCCCAACCAGACCCCCCTCCGTACCCGCTGCGAAGGAAGCTGCTGTGCCAGACGGTGGAGATGCCCGTGCCGGTGACCACGGCTCGCTCGATCACAAACACCTCTGCCTCCACCGAGCCCACCACCTGCTGCTGGATGCCCAGGGCACACTGGGAGGGCATGGCCAGGGGTCACCCCTGTCCCGGAGTCACCCTAGCTGCCATCCCCATGCCCCCCTATGCTGTCATCTGCACTCCACTCACACCCACCTCCCACATCCCACCCTGGCACCCCCAACCTGACCCAGACCCCCCCATTCCATGAGTTCCCCTGGTCAGCAGCTCACGTAGCTGGAGGTACAGAGGTGGCCCTCAGTGTCGATGGCTGGGAAGACGAGGCCTGAGGGCACTGCCCGCTGGCACGCCAGCACCCGCAGCAGCAGGAGGCTGGCACCCTCTGGCAGCAGTCCCTGCAGCTCTGCCTTGCTGTAAGAGAAACTCCAGCGCTGCGTCTCTTCCTGCAGAGAGACCCAGACACCTTGTGGGACAGCCACAGCCCTACTGTCCCCGGGGATGGCACCCTCTGGAACCTGCAGGCACCCCTGGGTGGGACAGGCCAGCCATGCCCCCCTTCCCCAGGATGTGCCTCATCTGGGGCGGCAGAGGGGAGAGAGCCCCTCATCAGGCTCACCTCTCCCTCCCGGAGGGTCTTGGTGACAGTGATCCCATGCTGGTGGCTCACCATGTGGGTCCTCCTCTCCACAGGGCGTGCTTTGAGCTGCAGGAGGGGTGGGGGACACAGGGTGCGGGGCAGAGCCAGGGCACTCCCTCTCTGAGGTGGCACACCACCCCAGCACCCCTTTTAATCAGGGTACCACGCCAGATGCATTGGGGGAAACTCCCCACTCCAGCTGCCACCCAGAGTAGGGGAAGGGGTCCAGGCTGGTGGGACAGAACTGGTGTCCGAGCCAGTGAGGGGACACCAGGCTGCCCACAGCGATCTCGCACGGGGCACAGTCCCCAGGCGGACATCGCTGCAGAGCACACCCCAGGGCAAGGGGGGGCAGGACATGGGGAAGGACACACACCGTCACCACACCAGTCACCTCCACCTGCTCCAGCTCCTCCTGCTCCAGGGTCTCCAGCTGTGGGGTCACATAGGCTGCAGAGCAGAGCCACGCTCAGCCCACCCCGCTGGCACTGCAGCAGCGCCCCTCATCCGAGCCCTGGGGCCCGGTGGGACCGGGGGGGGAGGAGACACCCCAAGGCGCCCCGGCTCACCTTTGAGGGCGGTGGAGAAGGGCACGCCGTCCTGCCTGCCGCGGGAGCCGCCTTGTACCAGGAGGCAGCTCCGCACCGGCTCACCCGCCCGCTCGTAGGGTGCCCACCTGGCTGCCACCCACCACTGGCCCCTCGGCTGATCCCCTGGCCGCCCGCCCGCTGCCACCACCTCCAGCGTCTCGGCGAACAGGCAGCGCTCCAGCTCCTCCGGCCCTGCCCGGAGGGACCGTCAGCCCTGCCCAGGGCACCTCCCTGCCCCAGCTTCCCCCCGCCGGGCAGAGCCCCTCACCATTTACCCGGCTCAAGCCCCCACGACCCGTCCCGCTCCTGCCGGACCCGGTGCTCCCCACCCGCGCACCGGGGACCCTCGGGGTGTGTGTGGGGGGGCACCCACCGATGAGGCTCAGGAACTCGGCGGCTGCCTCCGTGAGGGCGGGGGTCTCCTGCGGGCACTCGGGGGGGGGCTCCATGCCTCGCCTGGGGGCTCTTGCTGCCGGACCCCGCGTGAGGGGGCAGTGGGCCTCCCCCAAACCCCGCTGCCCACCTGCGTAACCCTGGGGAGGGGGCACAATAACCCCCCCCCGGCCTCTGCAGCCCCCCGGCCCCTGTCGCTCCCCCCTCCAGCCTCCCCCACGAGCCCCCCAACAGCACCCCGGCCCCCAGACCAGCCCGGGCCGGACACAGGTGCCCCCCCCAACAAAGCCTCAACGGCCGCCATAGCAACGGCCTGGCCCCGCCTCTTAAAGGGGCAGCGACCCCGCAGCGGGGTTTCGCGTGGGAGGTGCCCCACCGGCCGCGGAGGGAAAGGGCCAAATAGGTACAAATGCGACCCAGTCTTTTATTTAGGGAGGTGGTGGTGGGGGGCTCCGGTCCCCAGTACGGCAGCACACCCCCCCACCCCACCAGCGTGCCCCCATGACCCCATCCCAGTGTGTGTGCGCAGGGGGTGGCTCCGGCACCAAGCATGGGGTGCTAGAGAAGAGCCCCTTGCCTGGAGGTAGTACTGCTCCCCCCCCCCCGCTGGCTCCATCCCAGCCCCCCCAAAAGGAGATGCACAGCACTGGTGGCTGCCAGGGGAAAGGGGGGGAGGGGCCTCCCTGAGTGCTGGGGTGGGGGGGAATTGGGAGTTCCCAGAAAAACAGGGCTGGGGGGGGGGGGGGTAGGAAAAGCCCTTGGTGCCATCCCTACAGCCCCAGCAGTGGGGCGGGGGCTACAGACCCCCAGAAAGGGGATCGAGGTGCTTCTACGTGACAGCTGGTGACCCCCAAGTCTGGGGGAGCAAAGGCAGGGATCACTTACGGGGTGCCCATATGGAGGGGTCCACTCTCCCACCCCCTCCCCCCAACCCTGCACCCCAGGAGGGAGATTCACAGCAAAACAAACCACACAGTCTCAGGTCCCCCCGCCCCGTGCCTGAGCAGCACCGGGCCCCATTGAAGGGGGGGGGTCTGGGGAGGGGGGGTGGTGTCTAGGTGGCTTTGTAGAGGTCCTTGCGCCTTCGCACTTCCTTGAGGACACGGGCGCGGAAGGCGTCAGGGTGCTCCCCCCCGCCCCACCGCAGCCCCAGCGCTGCCTGCAGCTCCGGCCGGTGGGTCCGCAGGAAGGGGTTGTAGGTCTGCTCCTCCCCCAGCGTGGAGGGGCACTGTGGGGGCAGCCGCTCAGCCCCCCTGCTGGAGGCAGCACCCCCCGGCAGGGAGCCAGACACCCCCCCAGCACACCCTTCCCCCGTGGCACCCCCCATGCAAGAGGGTGTCGGGGTGCAGCATCCCTGCTGAGGAATGGGGAACCCCGTGAGGGGCTGGGGTGGGGGGGCTGTAGCCAGGGACCCCCCCCCGGCCTCACCGTGCTCCTCTTCTCCTGGCGCTGTTGCGTCGCCCACTGCAGCTTCTGCTCCAGCGCAGGGTTGTCCAGCTCCAGGAGGCTGGCGAAGGTCAGGCACTCCAGCGCGTACTCGTGGCCTGCGGACCCCCGTACCCCTTAGCAATGCACCCGCCCGGCTCCCCAGCTTGGCAGTGGGGGCTAGGGATGACACCGGCAGCTCTGCCCCACTGTTGGGGACACTCACCCGGCCACAGCAACGTGTCCTCGCCCAAGCCCACGGCCACATCCAGGGAAGCGAGCATGGTCTCAGGGGAGCCTTCGAACAGCCTGCCTGGACCCCCATGCAACCGCCTGTCATGGAGAAGGGGGATCGGGGGTCCCCCCAAGCCCTTCCCAGGGTGGGACCACCCCCAGCCACCCAGTCCCGGGGTTGGGTGCACTCACCACAGCCAGCAAGGAAGAGGAGGTCCCCGGAGAAGAGGCAAGGGGGGCCGCCAAAGGGGCCCCCATCCAGCACGTACGCCATGTGGCCCACGGTGTGGCCAGGCGTGGCAAGCGCCTCGAAGGTCAGGCAGCCCACACTCACCTTCTCCCTGTCTGCAAGTGGGCTGCACCAGGCAGAGGGGTGCACTGTCAGCTCCCAAAAACACCCACCTCCCCATGCAGCCCCTCCCTGGGGCACTAGTGTCATGAGCATACCAGATCTCTGCCCATGAAGGAGGAAACGTGGTACTGGGGGGATGGATTGGTGGGTGGGTAGAGCAGAGAGTGGTGGTTGGGGGTGAAGCCCCCACCCCCCAAATTTGCACGGGTGCTGGGGGTGGGATGTGAGGGTGCAAGACTTACTTGGTGAGCTCTGGGATGGCATCGAGGGCACTACCATACACCTTGCAGGAGCTGTGCCGCTGCCGTAGCGCCGTGTTCCCCCCGCTGTGGTCCCTGTGGGCAGGGAGGTCAGCACCCCCAAACGTGTCCCTCCCACCCCATGTGGGGTAGGGCTGGGGGCTGCCTCAGCTGAGGCACCCTCCACGGCAGCCACCGATCCCCCCAGGGCCCCATCTTGCCCCTTACCAGTGTTTGTGGGTGCAGAATATGGCCTCCAGAATCACTCCCTCTTCCTCAATGGCAGCCTGGGAAGTGGGGGGTGACAAAGACAGATTTGAGGGGACAGAGACAGACCCCCAGTACTGGTCTCCCCCTAAATACCCACCTTGGCCTTGCCTGGCTCCCCAGGCACTGGATGAGCCCCCCCCACTCCTCCAACCTTGCCCCAGGCATTAGGGCTGCAGATTAGGGGCAGATTTGCCCCCTCTGCCCCCTCAAATTGCCAGAGATCCACTCCCCCCACCCAGAGACAACTAAACACCGGCTTGGGGGGGGGCACGGGAGCCTCACCTGCACGGCCAGCGGGTCAGAGGGGTCGATGACAGCCGCCCGGCTGGAGTCAGTGTCAATGACCAGGTAGCTGTAGTTGTTGGAGAGCACAGGAACGGGCAGGATTTTCACCCCTGGGGGGGATGGACAAACAGACATACATCAGGACATGACCCCCCTGCCCAGGAAAGGGGGGGGAGCAGCCAAACTCCCCACATCTTAAATTCTCAGTTAAACATGCTTAGGGCAATTTGGCAGAGGCAACCTCTCCCCACCCCAAAGTGCCAGTGTTGGGGGACATGACAGGACCATGGCGGGGGAGGACACGCCAGGACTCACCGGGGAAGCAGCAGGGCTGGGGCGCCGAGTGGCCGTGCGGGTACCGCTCCCGGGCCTTCTTCACCTGCCGCTGGTAGAAGAGGTAGCCCAGCCGCGTGCGGGCATACAGGCTGTACCTGGGGAGGGCAGACACCCCCCGGTGTTAATCCCCAGCACCCCTAAGGAGCTTGCTGGGGGAGGGGGCTGCTGCCAGGGCTAGGATCCCCATGGGGGACACATACAGGGTCACTTTCCCACATGTGGGGGATGGAGGTGGTGTTCCCGCCCCATCCCCTGCCCCAGATGTGCAGCAAGGGCAGAATTGGTTCCCCAGGCAGGTCCCTCCCCGCTGCTCTGGGTGGCAAGGACCAGGTCAGGGGAGGCATTGCTGGGGGGGTGTCCATCTCTCTGTCCAGGACTCTGCTCACCGGGAAGGGCTGGAGCTCCAGGGCTTTGCCTGCAGCAGCACTCTGGCTGCTGGGTGCTCTCGGCTGTCCCCCCTCCGATCCAGGGGGGCCACGCCCAGGGCTGACCCTGCTCCGAGCGCCTGCCCTGGGTGCCAGGGCCACGGGGAAGAGGGAAGTGGGAGCAAAAAGAGAGGAAAAGGGAAGCGAGAAATGCTCCTGTGGCGTGTGCCATGCAGAAGTGCAACAGACGCATGCTGGGGGGCTCGGGGGGACCCCCCAGCAGCATTTTGGGGCTGGGGACTTGGTGCCATGAAGGACACGCAAAGCCCCGGGTTGCAAAGCCCATCCCCGGGCCAAGGACATCACTGGATGGTTACATCCTCCGCGATGGAACTGGCAGGCACACCGGGCAGGGATCCTGGCAGGAGCCGGGGGTCCACTGCATCTGTGGGGGGTGGGAGCCCCAAGCTGCGGATCGGGGGCTCCTGTCAGCACCGGGCAGCAGGGTCACGGCCGGGGCACCGGGGTGCGTTAATGATTAGATCCGAGGGAAGGAGCCCCGGGGGTGGGGGTGTGCGTGTCAGATCCGAGGGTGACCGTCACCGTGCTGGGGGAGACGGTAGCCGACTCCCGGCCCTGCGGAGCCCTCCCGGTAACCAGGCTGACACCGCCTGCCCTCGCCCCCCCGGTCCGGGCGGGCTGAGCGCCCGTGGAGGGCTGCCCCCCCCAGCCCCTGCCCGGCCTCCCCGCGCCAGCGGGGCCGGAGCACACCAGACCAGTCCCGGTCCCTCCCCGGGAGCCTCCGCACAAGCAAGGGAGGAGACGGGCCCTTCCTCTCGGAGGCAGAACAAAGGCGGGCAGCGGTAGCTCCCTCCCGGCGGGGGGTACCGGAGCGGCGGACACTCACCCCACGCGGAACAGCAGCGGGCCGGCGAGGGCCATGAGAGCGGCGGCGGCGCGGCGGGCGAGGCGGCAGAGGGGCCGGCAGAGGGGCCGGCAGAGGGGCCGGCAGCGGCGCAGGCAGGCGACCCCCAGCCCCCGGGCACCCGCCGCCGCCCGCAGCGCAGCCCCGCCATCCCCCGGGCACCGCCCCCCACGGCCCGCGGCCATGCCGCCCCGGCCCCGCCCCCATGCGCGTCACACCGCCCCACCACGCCCCCCCGCCGCCGTGCACGGCGCGCCCCCTGCTGGTCACGCCGCGTAAGTGTCGCGGGAACCGGAGGCGGGGGGGTAACACACCCGACCGCGTCACCGGCGGAGAGGAGGGGATTCCCCCCTCTTTCCATCGCCGCAAAGGGTGTCCCTCAGCTGACGTCACTGCGTGGAGAAGGGGGTCCCTAAGTGACGTCAGAGCCGGCAGGAAGGAGGTCTCGGGGGAAGGAGGTGGCTGGGGTCCCGTTCGGCGGGCGGGGGTCAGGGGTGTCCGTCCCGGAAAGCAACAGGAGGGGGAGCGCACCCCCCCCCCCCCCGGCTCATCCGGCCCCCTCGGGGCGCAGCGGCGCGGAACCGCCGCGGGAGGGCGCGTCGGGCGAGCGGGCAGGCGGGCGGGCGGTGCCTTCCACCGCCCCGGTCGTCCCGTCCCGGCTCGTCGCGGCCGCAGCCCGGCGGAGCAGCGCGCAGCAGGTAGGACGGCCCGGCTCCGTTCCGCATCCCCCGCCAGTCCCGGTTCCCGCGTGGGGCTGCTGACGAGGGTGGGCCACGGAGACCCCCCTCCCGCCCGGCAGTCCCTCCTGTTCCCCCGACTCCCCCCCGCCCGGTTCCCCCCGCCCTCGCCCCCACCAGCCCCCCTGTCCCGGCCTCCTCCGGTGCCACAGCCGGCCGGGCGTGTCCCAGCGCTGGACCGAGCGTCCCGGAGGGCGGCGGGGACTGGGAGAGGGTGGGAGGCCGGTCCCTGAACTGCGGGGGCGCGCTGCGACCCCCCGCACCCCATCCACGGAGCTGGTGGGGACACTTCGGGTCGAGGTCCGGCGCGGCGGGGGGAACGGGGACGGAGCGGGGTCCCGCGGGCAGGGGTGCGAGGGGACAAGACCCCCACGGGCGGGACCCTGCTGTAGGGCTGGTGCTGTTTTCCAGACCCCACAGGATCGCGTGGGGTGGAATCGGGGTGCGGCGTGGGGTGATCCGGGGAGGGCACCGTCTTTTGTGCTGTGAAGGGTGTCCCCACGGACCCCGAGGGGTGTCGCAGGGGGTGAGGGCACGGGTCTGTGCCCGCAGGGTGTGGGGTGGCACTATGGGGGGTGCGCGGGTACCGGCTCTGGGTGGTGTGGTAGCGCCCGGGCTTGAGCATAGGAGAGCACCTCTGTCATACGGCCCTGTTCCCCGGGAGGGGGTTTGGGGAGGGGCAGAGGGGCAGCGGGGCAGCGGTGGCGATGCTGAGGTCTTGCAAACTCGTGTCCTGTGTGAGCGGTGTGGGAGCAGGCAGTGGGTGGGGTAGCGAGGGAACCCGGCCCGGGTGGGCTGTGCACACACACCGCCCCCCCAACCCCCCGCCGGCATGAGCTCTGCTGAGCTGGGCTGAGCCAGGCTGAGTTGTGTGGTGCTGTGTTGGGTTGTGCTGTACCAAGCCGTGCTGTACCGTACTGTGCCGTACTAGGCTGTCCCATACTGGTGGGAACTTCCAGGCTCTTCTGGGAAGTCAAATGTTTTCCCAAGTAGCCTCACTGTGGGGAGCCATGGAAAAAGCAGGGAGCCCTAGCTCCCACCCCAAATCCTGGTCCCCCCCCAAGGTGGCCCTTGGCACCCCAGGGACCCGATGGAGTGGGTGGCAGAAGCCAGAGTCCAGCAGGAACACTGGGGTGGCCGGCGGGAATGCTGCCCAGCGTCACCCGCGGGGTCATGCCAGAGGTGACAGCCGCCTGCGCCCCAGGTCCCCCTCCATGTGCGCCTTATCTGTGCTGAGTCATGGTGCCAGTGCAGAGCAGTGCCCTGTGCCTAGCGACAGCGTGTCATGCTGGGGCCACTGAGCCAGCCCGGGTGGCCCTGTGGCTGGTGACCTCTGGATTCAGGGCCCCGCTGTACCGCTGCCCGGGGAAGGTGCAGGGTGCTGTCTATCTCGCTGGGTGCGGCGGCCACAGGGACTTGTCAGGCTGGTTCCTTCCCCGTCCCCAGGGCCACCCTGCCGGGGTGGGGACAGGAGGGGCTGGGGCAGCCGGAGGACCCCTGCCACGGGGTGCCGGCCATGGGCACAGAGTGGGACCCCCCGATGACCGTGTGCCGGCCGGATACACCCTGCTTTCCCCAAACGCCTGGGTTCCCTCCTGGGGACTCCAGTCCCCCCCTACCTGGGTGCCAGTCACAAGGGTTTTCCTGGGGTGAGGCTCCTATTCGGGGCCTTTCCTGGTCCCCGCAGATGAGGCGATGCCAGGGCACAGTGGGTGCTGTTTGGGAAACTGCAGAGCGGAAAAAGTGAAACTTCCTGGTCGACTGGTCACCGCCATGCTGGTTAATTTTAGCACCGCCGTTACCGCGATGGCGAAGGGCTGCACAGCTATGGCAGCTCTGCCGTGGCTGGGACAGACGGACAGTGGAAGAGATGGAGGGCTGAGCTGCTCCCCCCAGCCTGGCATGGCTGGCCTGGGTGTGCCCCCCCGGCACCGCTGCCCACCCAGCCTGGCTGTCGGAAGCGCTGGCGTCATGCTGGAAGAACTGCCAGGTCCCCTCCCAGCCCCGGCCTGGTTTGGGTCAGGTCCCGGTCCCTTCCCAGGGCGGTTCTGGGGTCACGTCACTGCTGCGGGCAAGGGGGGTGTTGGGGGTCCTGGCACCTGCCTGGGGCTTGGGGTGGGCAGGTGGGTAAAGGCCTGGTACCAGCTCCTGGCAGCGCCATTGTTTTCCTGGCCTTGGAGATCCTGCCTCCCGCTGCCTCCTCCTTCTCCTCCTCCTCCTCCTCCTGGGGCCGAGCCCGGCAGCTGGCCCTGGGCCCAGTCTGGCTGCTCGCGGCTGCCGGGGGCTCTGCGAGGGGCCCAGCGCAGCTGGGGAGAGGAGCTCAGCCCTGGGGTTTCCTGGCTCCCCTCCCTGGGGACGTGTCCACCTCCCTCTGAGGTGAGGCGGGTGGCACTTGTCCCTGCAACTCCCTGGGGGGACTCAGGAGTTCTGGAGCCCCCGCGTGACCCACTGGGCTGCTGGGTGGGGGGCACCCCCGAAATAGTAGGGGGCAGTGGGGTCTGCATGGGTGTGATCAGGATCTGTGTTTCCATCCCAGGCAGCAGGCAGGGTGATGCCATTGTCCCCAGGGCAGTGCCACCAGGAGCCAGAGACCAGCCAGGGTGCACGGGGGGTGTGTGTGTGTGAGTGCTCCCTGCCCCCCGGTGATGGCAGGGTGGGCTCCAGAGGCCGGACAGGTCACGTCCCCGCCAGAGAGGTCACATCCCTGCTGTGGCTTGAGTCAGCGCGTGGCCGTGCCCTGCCCATGTCTGGCCACTGACGTGGGTGCTGGGGACTCAGGGCACAGGAATGCGGGTGGCCCTGGCTGAGGGACAGTGGGGACGTCCCTCGCCTCTCAGTGACCCGATGGCATTGAGGCCAGCTCGTCCTTATTAATTAGAAGCTGCTATTAAAGTGGGAGGGGGAGGTTTTGTGGCTCAACTGTCCCCTGCGTCCCTGCACCTGCGGCTCCATTCACTGGGGACACATCCTGACCAGGGAGGGGGACCTGCGCTGACACCCCCCATCTTCTCTCCCCTCCAGGTGCCCGCAGGAGACACAGGGAGCGGCATGGCGCAGCCCAACGCGCCCCCCCCCTACGATGACAAGAACCCCCTCTACCCCCCACCCCCAGGGGGGTACCACCAGCCCCCCCACTATGCTGGGGGGTACCCACAGCCCGGGGGATACCCTGCAGCAGGGGGGTATGCACAGCCAGGGGGGTACCCAGCAGCAGGGGGATACCCCCAGCCGGGGATGGCCATGCCCACTATGCCTGTTCGGTTTGGTAAGTAGGGGCACCTTGGGTTTTTTTTTTGGGGGGGAAGTAGGAACAGGGGTGCTATGGGGGGCAGCGCAGCCCACCCTGGTGTTGAGGGGTGTCCTCCACTGCAGGTGATGATGGCATTGGGGACGGCTCCCCCTTCCAATCGGCTGACTGGGAGGACAGGAAAGTCCGACACACCTTCATCCGCAAAGTGAGTCCTGGGGGGCCAGGGGCACCTGTCAGGGTGGGAGGCTACCTGTTCAGGTGGGGGGCCGGGTGCTGACCCCCCTTGTTTCTCGCAGGTCTATGCCATCATCTCCCTGCAGCTGTTGGTGACGGTGGGGATCATTGCCATGTTCACCTTTGTGTGAGTGGAGGGTCCCTCCTTAGCCTTGCACCGAAAAAGGGGGGATCCTGGCCCCTTGTCCCCTGGGGGGTCCCCAGGGGACAGTAGTTGCTGTCCCCCCTCCCTCACACTCATCCCTCCTGTCCCGCAGCGCCCCTGTCCGCTCCTTTGTCCAGAGGAATGTCGCCATCTACTATGCTTCATAGTGAGTAGGGGGTCCTTCGGCTCGCGCCCCCCTCAGGTGCCCTCTGGCAGCTGGTACCCCACAATTGCAGCTTCCCAGCTAGGGGTGTGTGTGTGGGGTATCCTGGTGTGGGGGTTGCAGGGCTGACACCCGCTGTCTGTCTCTGCAGCGCCGTGTTTCTGGTGACCTACCTGGTGCTGGCCTGCTGCCAGGGTCCCCGGTGAGTCTGCTGGTGGCTGGGACTGCCAGGGTGGGGGGGGTGTGGATTTGGGGGGGATGTCTACAGAGCATCAGGAGGGGGGTCCCTGCCTGGGGCTGCCCCTGGGGGGTGGGGACCAGGAGGACATGACATGGCCGCTGTCACCAGCTCACCTCTCTCCCCCGGTTTCATCCCCAGGAGACGCTTCCCTTGGAACATCATCCTGCTGAGCATCTTCGTGAGTGGGCTGGGGCCAGTGTGGGGGGGCTGGTGGTGCCCCCACAGCACCCCAGCTCCCCAGGCGGGCTGGAAGGGATAGGGAGGATGTGTGGGCAGGTGGGGGGCAGCCAGGAACTGCTGCACCCCATGCTGCCACTCGCCCCACTGAGCCCACCCTTCTCCTCTCCCACAGACGCTGGCCATGGGGCTGATGACAGGGACGATTGCCAGGTAGTGCCCTGGGGACCCTGCGGTGACAGGAACTGGGGTCCCTCCTGTCCCCCACTGTGCGGCCAGCTCAAATGAGAGGCTGCTGGGCACTGAGGGACACCCCTGTCCCCTGGGCTTGGGGACAGCGGGGTCCCTGCCCAGGATTGGGGCTGTGGGGGGTCACCAACAGCCCCCTGGCAGGGGGATGCTGAAGCAAGGGGTGACTCTGGTGTCCCCTCCATCTACAGCATGTACCAGACCAAAGCTGTCCTGATCGCCATGCTCATCACCGCCATCGTGGCCATCATTGTCACCATCTTCTGCTTCCAGACTAAGGTGAGGAGGGGGACGTGTGCTGCCCTGGGTGAGGGGGGTCAGGAGTGGGGAGCTGGGCGGTGGGGACACCCTGGGCTCTCCCATGACGCGTGTGTGTTTTCCTGGCAGGTTGATTTTACATCGTGTCCAGGGCTTTTCTGCGTGCTGGGCATTGTGGTCATGGTGACCGGGATCGTCACCGCCATTGTCCTCTCCTTCAAATATGTGAGTGGGGGCACAGAGAGGCTGTGGAGTGCCACTGGTATCCCCAGTTGGGTGTCCCCAGGGCTGGTACAGGCAGGGAGGGTTGGGTGGTCCCCCTTTGCCAGGAAGCAGGGTGTGGTGCTGCCGCAGCAGAGGCAGCTTGCCCGCAGGGAGAGGGTGTGTTGGCGTCAGCATCAGCGGCATCTCCTCAGGAGCCGGGTGCGGGCAGGACCTCCCTTGCCTTGCCCACTGCCTGTGAGCACCCAGCTCACCCTGCCCGTGTCCCCTTCCCCACACAGGTCCCCTGGCTCCATATGCTGTACGCGGCCATCGGCGCCATCGCCTTCACCCTGGTGAGTTGATGGCTGGGGTGGGCAGAGGATGTCAGGCAGGAAGCCAGTCCCTGCCTGACACCCTCTGCTCCCGCAGTTCCTTGCCTATGACACCCAACTTGTGCTGGGGAACAGGAAGAACACGCTGAGCCCCGAGGAGTATGTCTACGGTGCCCTCACCATCTACACTGACATTGTCTACATCTTCACCTTCATCCTGCAGATCGTGGGCCGGGATTAGCTCCGGGACCCCTCCTGTCCCCCATGTACTCCCCTGCCCCTCACCCTCTCCTCTGGCCTCTGTACAGGATATGGCCACTTACCGTGACTCCTAACGCTTCGGCATCCCTACCCGTAGGCTGCTAAGGAAAGGGCTTCCCTTGATCACCCCCACAAGCCTCCAAGGGTGGTGGGGGGGACTGGCCGCTGGTGTTTGGGCAGTGCCCAGCCTCAGCACCGCTCCCCGAGGCTGTGCCGGTGGTGCCGAGCTGGCAGCGGAGCACCACGGTCTTGCCTGGGCGTGGGCAGCTGGCAGTGACTACTGGGATTGTGTTGGGATTTTTTTGGCAGAGCCTGGTCAGTGTCATTCACTCGGTGCCTTAAACGCGGCTCCAGCCGTGCCCCCCTCCCCAAGCTGCGGCGGTGCCCGGTGCAGGCGGGGGGCAGCTGGGACCCCCGTGGAGGGACTCGTCGCAGAGGCTCCGCAGCCACGGATGTGGGCAAAGTTGCACTTGCTAAATAAAACACTTTAATTTTCCAGACAGTCCCAGTTTTACTGGTGTGGCGACTCCCCTGAAAAACTTGTGGGCAGCCTCAGCAGGGGCTGCAGCCTGGGGCAGCGCAAACCCTGCTTTGGGGCAGAATCGCCAAGGTTGAGCCTCTCCTGGCCTCGCCACCCCCACTGCCCGTACCCCCCCACCCTCATGGGCAGGACTTCAGCTGCAGAGCAGCTGGGCCCCCCCCACTGTGGGGGGCAGGCAGAACCTGGGGCTGAGCTGAAGGAGCGACTGCAGCAGCACTGAGCTGTTCCACTCACCAGGGATGAGGTTTATTTGTCCCCATCCAGCCCCATGACTGCCCCACGGGGCTGGCGTCCCCTTGGCCAGTCCCTTCAGGGTGCCACAGTGCCAGGCTGGGGGCAGGGGGCAGCCCAGCTATGCCCCCCTGGCCACCCTCTTGTATCGCTCCGTCTCATACTCGCCCTGGTTGGCTTCCATCATCTTCCGGCGGATTTTGAGCTGCTCCAGACGGTTTTTGTCCACTTCACGCTTGGCCAGGAGGAAAAGGATGATGCCGGAGGGCAACCCAATGGCCCTGCAGGACAGCCGGCAGGCAGGAGATGGACAGAGCCGGTGGGGACACAAGACCCTGTGCCACCCTGGGGCAGCACGGACACCCCCCTGGGATCCCCCATCCCACCCCAGACCCCACAGAGCGTCCCGGTGCCCAGCCTCTCCCACCGCCCAAGGCACTCACCAGGCCACCCCCACCGGCTTCATCGGGTTCTTGCCCTTCTTGCGTGTGGGGATGTACTCTACCCCCTCGGGGAGACCCCCGCTGCTGGGCTCTGGGCTGGCCCGTGGCTCCGCTGGCCGGCGGCAGCTCTGCCCGAGGAGCCGTGTGCCCGGGGGAGCTGCCTGCCCCCAGGGCCTGGTGGGACCCGTTGCCTGCCCTGCTGCCGCCAGCAGCCCTGCAGGGAGAGAGGCGTTAGGGAGGGGTGGCCATGGGGCAGCGCGTGGGGAGCCTGGCCCGAGCTGCCTGAGGCTCCTGCCCTGCCCTGCCCGTGCCCGTGCCCCTACACCTGCCCGTACCCCTGCCTGTACCCGTACCCCTACACCTGCCCATACCCCTGCCCGTACCCCTACACCTGCCCGTACCCCTACATCTGCCCCTGAGGCGGGGGCGCTCGAGGGCGGGGCTTGAGCCGTGCGGGGCGGGGCCAATGCCGAGGGGCGTGGCTCTAAGGCCTCTCCTCCGCGAGGCGGGGCCTGGGACCGTCCCGGGCAGCGTGTCGGAGGCCGCGGGGCCGTGCGGTGAGGATGACGGCAGGACGCTCCCGTTCCCCCCCCCCGCCACCCCGGGACCGCCCGCCTGCCCGCCGTTACCCCGCAGTTACCCCGCAGTCCGCTGAGCGCCGCCGCCATAGTGGGTCGTGCCGGTGTGCGCAGCCCCGCTGCATGCCGGGAGCTGCAGTCCGCCGCGCGGGGGCTGCCGGGGGGTGGCGCTGTCCTGGCGGCGCGCGAGAAACTACAGCTCCCAGAGCGCACCGCGCGGGGCGGGGTTGGTCTACGCTGCGCTGGGGCGGAAGGGGCGGGGTCGTGTGAGAACTCGGGTTGGGGTTGGCTGAGACGGGAGGGTGGCTGGGCGGGGATTGGCCAGGGCGGGGCGAACGGCGGAAGCGGCGGCGACGGGGTGGGGTGCGCGGGGAGGCCGGCATGGAGCCCGCCGAGGGCCCGGGGGCGCTGGGCTTCCATGGCGACGAGGAGATCATCGAGGTGGTGGAGCTGGGCCCGCCCGGGCCGGGTGAGACGGGGCGCCCTGCGTCGCGCACCGGGCAGAGCTCTGCGGGGTCTCCGGCCTCCCGCCGGGGCACCGGGCCCGCTCCGGCCCCGCCCCAGCGCCAAGGCCCGGCCGCGGGTCCCGGCCCGGTCTCCCCCTGGGCCTGCGGCCTCTCCCCGCGTTGCGCCCCGCTCCTTTGCGGCTCCTCTGCTCCGGGTCTCCTGGCCGCGGCGGCATCGGGATCGCGCGTCCCCCCCCGCCTCTGCTGCCCCGTCCCCCGGGGACCCCCGAGGTCCCCCGTGCCCGTGAAAGGGCTGAGCCGGGCCCGTCCTGACCCTCGCCCTCTGCAGATGACCTGGCCGACGAGATGGAGGACGTGGACTTTGACGACGAGGGGGCAGAAGAGCCCGACGCCGAGGCTTGGGAGACGGAGGACGACGAGGGGGTGGAGGATGGCATGGAGGCGCAGGACGACAGCGAGGTCACGTTCTCCCTCCACTCAGGTGAGTGTGGGCAGGGGCAGCAGCAGCTGGGCTCCCCCTCGGGACCTGCTCCCACCCTGGCTTTCCCCTGAGTAAGGGGGTGCAGCAGGTCCTTGCCAGGCTGCCGTCTCCCGGCCGTTCCTGGGACAGCCATCACGACTGGGGCTGCCTTGGGCTCTGCTCCTTCCTACCTTACACTCTGGTAGAGGAGCCCTTCGAGCCTCCTACCCTGGCAGCTCACCCTGAGCTCAGCAGACAGCCTGTGCTGCTCTTCCCCCACAGGAAGAATTGATTCCCACTGGTTTGAGTTGGGAGTTCAGCTCACT
Source organism: Grus americana (assembly GCF_028858705.1). Lineage (NCBI taxonomy): Eukaryota > Metazoa > Chordata > Aves > Gruiformes > Gruidae > Grus > Grus americana. Next base: position 17,704,252 of record NC_072857.1, on the reverse strand, counting down.
GACATCCCACCCAGACCTGGCACTGCATGGGATTTGAATCCCCTGGGAACGTGAGGTGGGATGTGAGTGCCGTCCCAGCCATGTAGCCTCTCTTTACTTTTCTGTGAAGCTTCTGTTTTCTGTGTGAGCCTCGACCCCAAGACCAACACACTGGCGGTGACAGGCGGGGAGGACGACAAGGCCTTTGTATGGCGTGTGAGCGATGGAGAGCTCCTATTTGAATGCTCAGGTGAGGTGCTCAAGGCTGTCCGGGTGGCCCTGTCCCCTCCCAGCCACGTCTCTCCGGACACGCTCTTCCCCAGCTGATGCTTTGCTGGAGCCAGGCTCCTGAACGTCCTCCATAGCTTGGCCTGAGCAGTCTCTGTCCCCCGTCATCTCTAGGACACAAGGACTCGGTCACCTGTGCTGGCTTCAGTCACGACTCTGTGTTTGTGGCCACGGGTGACATGTCTGGGCTTATCAAAGTGTGGCGGGTGGACACCAAGGAAGAAGTGTGGTCCTTCGAGGTGGGGGACTTGGAGGTGAGTGGTTGGGACCCCTGGTGCCATGGGGAGCTCCTGGGTTGGCAGCTGGGACTGAGCTGGGTGGTGGTGGGGATGCCACCTCTGTGACACTGCCTGTCCCTCCCTCTGGCCAGTGGATGGAGTGGCACCCTCAAGCCCATGTACTTCTGGCGGGCACGGCTGATGGCAACTCCTGGATGTGGAAGATCCCCAGCGGAGACTGCAAAACCTTCCAGGGTCCTGCATGCCCAGCCACGTGTGGCAGGATCCTGCCTGACGGTGAGGCACGGGGGCTGTCTGGGGTGGGGAACGTCACCAGCTCTGTGACAGATCCTGCTACCACCATCTGTCCTCCTGCTTCTGCCAGTCTGTGCTGAGCAGGAGGCAATGAGGGAAGCTCTGGCTCTACCTGCTGCCTCTGTCTCACCCAGGGAAGCGAGCAGTGGTGGGGTATGAGGATGGGACCATGCGCATCTGGGATCTGAAGCAGGGAACCTCGCTGCACGTTCTGAAAGGTAGGGAGGAGGTTAATCACCTGGGGTGCTCCCTAATTGGGGAATAGCCCCTTCCACTGGGCTCTGACCTCTGCTGGGGTGGAGAGGTGGCACCCTCCGAGGCCAGGGGCTGCTGGAGGGAGCCTGGCACTGGGTTTCCCTGTCCCCACAGGTGGCTGCTCGTTGCCACTGGGGTGCCGGCAGAGCCAGGCAAGGGGGAAGCTGCAGGAAGGCGGGTATCAATGTCCACTGGGTCTCTGTGGGGAGGACACGTGGAGCTCATGCCTCCTGCTTGTCTCCCCAGGCCAGGATGGCCACCAGGACCCCTTGACATGTGTGGCCACCAATCAGGATGGCAGTTTGATCATGACAGGCTCTGTGGACTGTCACACCAAGCTGATCAACTCCGCCACGGGCAAGGTGAGTTCCGTGTGGGCAGGGGCAGAGCCAGGAGCCCTGGGGCACAGGGCTCTCAAGCCCCTGTCCTGGGCCAGGCCGGTGTCTCCGGGTGGTTCTGGGCTCTACAGGCCCCGAGCAGCCTGTGGTGCCACCGGCAGCCAGCAGGAGGCGCCCTTGGCCAACACAAGTGCTTCCTCCCAGCCACTGGTGGGACCTGTAGCTGTGTGGTCCCGCAGGGCTTGTAGAAGGAAGTTCCCTCCTGTTTGCTCCGAGGAGCTGAGGTTTTGGGGTCAGGCCTTGGTGTCCAGGGGGTGTAGGCTTGATCCCGAGTAAGGAAGGGGACCTCGGTGCGACTGGGGGTCCCCTTCCCCTCCCCTCGGGGCTACTGAGTCTCCCTCCACCCAGGTGGTGTGCGTGTTCAAGATGGAGAGCGTGGCCCCAAAGGCCCCTGCCGGTGAGGGCGAGGAGGCAGAGTCCAACTCGGTGGAGTCGCTGGGCTTCTGTAATGTGTGAGTGTGGTTACAGTCCCTCTTCGATGCTAGATCTTACAGGGGATGTTACAAACGGATCCATTTCCATCCCTCACACATTGTTCTGCTGTGTTTCTCTCACCTTCATCCTCCCCAGCTGGCTGTGGAGATCCCAGAGCACTTGGGTGTGACATGGAGGACAAGGGACATCAGCTGCTCAGTCCTCCCCTCAACCCATTGGGTTTCTGGGCTAGCCTGATGGACCACTCTTTGGCCAGGGTACCCTCCAGACACATCTCCTGGGAGTCTTTCGTACCAGGACGTTGTCTTCTCCCTCATGAACCTTGGGCTAGTTGCTGGCTCTCACTGTCCTGTTGGGTTTCCCAATCGGGGTGTTTCATGGCTCCGGCAATTAGGTTGTCCTTCAATGTCTTGATATGCTGTAGCCCTCAGCATAGGGTTTGCCTTCATCCTTGATCCCTCATACGCTGCCATCCCTGCTTCCCCCAGGCCCGCGTAATGCCTGTTCCCCTCTCTGCAGGATGCCGCTGGCTGCTGTGGGCTACCTGGATGGCACGCTGGCTATCTATGACCTTTCCACACAGAGCCTGAGGCATAAGTGCCAACATGAGGTACGGCCCTACCCCCTCTCCCTACGCCTGGGGGGGGGGGGGGCGGGCGTCTTTGCGCCTCTCCGAGACCTCCCTTGGAGCCCAGGGGCTTTCCTGGGGCCAGTTCCCAATTTGTGCTTCTCCCTCAGCCCCTTGGGCTTCCCCAAAGGCGACCGCAGTCCCTGCACAGAGGATGTGCCCCATAGTTTGACGCTGGGGCTGCCTCTCCTGTCTGTGGGGATGGCAGACAACGCTGGGGGGAGCACGTGGGGGGAGCTGAGCCTTGCTGGGGGTCCCCAGAGCTTACCCTGTGGCCTCTCCCCTGCCCCAGTCGGGGATTGTGCAGTTGCTGTGGGAGGAGAGCTCGGCGGTGGTGTACACCTGCAGCCTGGATGGGGCTGTGCGGCTCTGGGATGCCCGCTCGGGGAAGATGATCAGCGAGTACCGAGGGCACTCGGCCGAAATCCTCGACTTTGCTGTCAACAAGTGAGCAGGGAACCCCTAGAACCCTTCCCTGCCGGGTGGAGGGACCAGGGGTGGCAGGGGCCTGCAGCCTCAGGAACCCAAATCACAAGCTCTCTCCCCTTTGGGTGCTCCTGCAGTCTGGTCCTGGCGGGGGGGGGCCGGGGGGCAGGCAGGTGGCCACACCCAGGTCCATGCTGAGACTTAACGGTCTCAAGGGGGAGTGGGGCAGATCAGACCTGGGCCAGGGGTGTGGCTGAGGGATGTCCACAGCCCCCAGCCCCATCTCTGAGCTCTGTCTCTCCCCAGGGACGCCTCCATTGTGGTGACAACCTCTGGCGACCACCAAGCCAAAGTGTTCTGCGTCCAGCGCCCTGATCGCTAGAACTGTGTGGAGGGATGGTGTCCTGGCTCTGCCAGGTTGCTCGTGTACAGAGGGATGAGGGAGATAGGTGTCACCACCCTTCTCCAGTGCGTGCTTTGTAATTTTCCAGCCTGCCCCGCTTTGCCCTCACCATCTGGGGGCTGAGCCTGGGGTTTTGTATGAAGATGTCTTTTAATTATATAAATTATTTCACTTAACTGGATGCCATCCACTCTGCTTGTTGGGAAGATGACCTTGGGAGCTGTGCTCCCTCCCTCCCTCCTCAGAGATTTCCTCAGCATCTGACCATGGCCTGAGGATCAATGGGCAGGCAGTTTTAGGCTGGTCTGGGTGGAGGCAGAGCCCCCCACCCTAGCTCTCCCTGTTAGGGGGAATGAGGGGGTCAGGGTCAGAGGGAGGGGTGCAGATTGCTACCTGAGAGGAGGAGAATTGTGCTTTAGCCCCAAAAGACGGAGATCACCAGAAGTAATTTGCTCTGAAATACAGCAGTTATCCCCCTTGCACCTGTGACTCCAAACACCCCTTCAGGGCAAGGCTACACACATTGACACGCCAAAGCCCCCACAGCCCCTTAAGATAGAAAGATCTCCTTTATTAATGAACCCCAACAGTATTTCTTCAGATACAGGAGTTTTGAACTCAAATATTCAGAAGAAAACAAGTTAATATTGCATTATTCTCATAAGAAATACTGCAACTTATTTCCGGTAACATATTGCAAAGCGAAACAGCTTGAAAAGAAAAAAAAATTAAAAAAGAAAAGAAATTAAGTCAATCAAACTGGAATTAAGGTTTTGTTTCTTGGAACGATCGAGTCCTCGCAAGCACAGCTCGTTTCTGCAGATTACTCCCCAAACTGTCGTACAAACTGACCCCGATTGCTTGAATTCCTTATGAGCCCACAGAGGTGCAACATTAAAAGCTACGATTATCGGGTAGCAAGTGCCCCAACCTTTGTCCTCCACGGCAGCCTCACTGACCCTGGTGTTAACGGGTTGTGAACGTCTTCCCCCTGAAAGGATGCAGAGAGAGGTCAGCACAGCCCCTGGCGCTGTTCTGAGGTGCCCCGGGGTGGCTGCGGGACTTTTGGCAGGGCAGATGCTTGCACCATGCTGTCAAAGCCGGGCAGGCACCACTGGTTCACAGCTCACAGGCATCTGTGGCTAGAGAACCAGGTCAGGGGGCTGCGGGGAGGGGTTTTTTTTTGCAGAGGGGACATGGCAGGACACACAGAAAGGACACCAAGGGGCTCTGGGATCAGCAGAGGGTAAAGGACATGAGGGAAACACGTTCATGCAACTGTTCTCCTCCACCCACTTCACCCTGGGCTGCTGTGCTCACAAGAGGGAGCCAGCCAGCCAGCACAGCGGCCAGTCAGCGCTCCTGGCCCCAGCCAGCTGCTGGCCAAGGGCAGCCAGGGGCTCCAAGGAGCTGCAGATGCATTTGGGCAGCAAGAGAACCTGCTCCAGCACCTGCAAACCCCCGGAAGGACCTGACCACTCTCCACCTGAGCCGGAGCTGCCCCCAGAGCTGATCAGCGAGCTTTAACACAACAGGGGAAAAACGCCACTACATGCTCAGGGGACAGTGCAGACACCAGGGCTCACAGAGATGCGTATGAGCCTTCTTTTGCAAAGGCCTTGCCTGCACAGGGTTTGCCACACACCCAGCTCCTACACAGGACACATGATGCAGTGAGTGAGCGTGCGTGGTGGAGGGAGCACAGGGGTCCTGGGAGGCCAACGCACCCTGATCCATTCTCTTGCCTCAAGGTACCCAGGCAAGCACCTCGCTATGAAACGCCCCCTTCCTCACTCAGATGGGGTCCCACAGCACTTCAGGCCCTGGGCCGGCCACCCCCACAGCATCCCAGTCCTCCCCAGACCAGGGTATGTCAAGCTGAGGAGGAGTGAGCTCATGGCTGGCAAAGAAGCCCAGAGAGTCAGGCCCTGCTTTACTACTCACGTGATTGTTTTCATTTCTTTCTTCTCTGCGTCTGGACGGGCACGGTTCAGCACCTTGAGGAAATCCGACGTTTTCGCCCTCATACGCGTGTGAATATAGGCCTGCATTTCAAAATGGGGACACGTCAGGATCATGTCTTCATAGCTGAGATTTCAGGACATGGGGTAGGAGCTATCTTTCTGCTCGTTGTTGGGAAAGCATCTACTCTGCTGCTAGGATGGGAAGCAAACGGGTGCTGCCTGCAGCAAAGAGCCTGGAGAAGGTGATGATACATCACTTGCCATCCCGGCATGACTGGGGAGGGCGATGCCAGACTCTAGTGAGTTTTTGGGAGGGCACCACTGCCCTGTGCTCCTCCCCTGCAGCACCCAGGTCAGATGGGCCGAAGTGATCCGGTATCCCCCAGCCCTGTCCGCTCAGTACCTTTGAGCACTTGATGTGATAGTGCAGGTAGTCCCGGAATGTGTGGATCAGGTTTATGGTGTTGTCTCTGGCAGCAGCATTGGTGTGACGGGGGAACAGCACTGAAAGAAGAGGGCGACACAAACCGTTAGTGCCTCCCGAGACTACCAAAGGTTCCTCCAGTGCTGGAGGCTTCAGGGAGTGCTGCTCCAAATGCCTGCTTTGCTCTCTACAAAGAACCCTTTACTGTGACACATACCAAGATTAAGCAGCACTTGTGACTTTAAACACAGGACTTAGCAGCACTTTTCCACGTCTCCCGCAGCAGCCTGGACGCAGCTGTGCACTCTGGAGGACGCAGGCAAGGCCAAGTGCCCAGAGATGACGGCACTGTAGGAAACTGCATGATGCTACTTTGGTGCTCGGGAGGAGCAAACGGAGGAGAGCACTGGGAGGCAGACAAGGACGGCCAGGCTGCTTGACTGATTTCAAGATCCAGTCTGCCCTTAGATCTTGAAATCAGTTGTGGATCCCTGTCTGGCAGCCTGCCGGCCCCATGACAGAGCCAGACTTGGTTACTGCAGGGGCCCGGTGACTCGCTCTTTCCAGAGTCTGGTGCTGTGCTAAGCGTCCCAGATCCAAGGGCTAAAAGACCTTTTTGTCTGAGTGATGATCTCACCTGGGACTGTCAGATCAGATAACAGGGAAATTGCGTCTCAACAAGAATGAAGCCTTGCTCGCCGTCCCAGACCTGCCATTAGACAGCCCTCACATAGCTGACGAGCTGCCCTAACCTCAAGGCACCATTCCCAGCATGGGAGGGCGGCAGTGTCTGTGCTCCACCTCTGAGCTCCGAACTGCAGGAATGTCGGCCTCAGAGACCCTAATGGCGCACCTAAGCATGAAACCCAATTTCTCTGAAAGAGGCCTTTCCCTTTGAACAGGGCAGGGTTTGGACTTCTCAGCTCAGCCCTCGGCATTGCTGCCCAGGAGGAAGCGGTGACTCTACTGGCCAGTGCCTCTGCAGGCAGGGGAAAGCGGCTCATCAGGGATGGAAGTGTTCAGCCCAGAGAAGAGGTAGAGCTGGAGAAGCAGAACTCGCTGCCGTGCTCCTGATTAAGCACTGCACAGGTGCCTGCAGCTGGACAAGCTACAAATACACTTGCATGAAACCTCCCACAAGAAGCCTCCAGTCTCCACAATGTCACAGCAAAGCCACCCTTCCCTTGCTCCCCAATGCTTAATTTATTTTGTAGGCAGACACTAAATGGCTCACTGTCCGCTTCCAAGCCTTCTTGCCCACAGCAGAGCCGAGGGACACACCAAAGGGGGCAGACAATGCAGCGTGCAACTCCAGAGTCCCTTCAGCCCCAACGACCCACTTGAACACTCAGTGAAGGCAAATTCCATTTTGTTTTTCATGCAGCAGCAAGAACCTCTCTTCTCCCCGAACATCCCCAGGCCTCAGAGCCGCCTGCTTACCAAAAGTGATGTAGCCAATATTGTCGCCAACGGCCGCATCTGTGTCTTTCAGCTCCAAGGGTGGTTCCCTGTGGCTAAAGAGCACCTGTGGGGCTGTGTGACTGGCCCGGCGACCCTCCTTGAACTCCTGAACAAGACAAAGCAAAGATGAGTCCCACTGTGGTACTCCAACAACATGATGGGAAAGCAAATGTGGTTTCCCCACTCCCAAAGGACAACTGAGCAGGAGGTTTCCCAGCTTTCCCTGAATGCGCTGAGTCCATCAGGCCAAACCTCTGGAAAACAATCCTTTTTCCCCAGCAAAACCAGACCAAAACGCACAGCTGTCCCAGGTTTACACATGGCCCTAGCACAGCCCCTCAGCTGGGGTGGCTTTCAGTGTAACAGTTCCTGCCATGGGTGTTTTGTGGAAGAGACACCTCAGTGTGGGTCATGAGCAAGCACATGAGACAGCACAGCTCCTGCCGGAAAGTCAACACCATCAGTGCTTCCAGCAAAAATGGACAGCGCCCATCACTCCAGAGGAAAGGAAATCCTCAGAAAGGGCTGCGAAGTCTCCACTACATCTAGCGTAAAGGGTCTGCTGTTTGAGAAAGCACCTCCAAGGAGTCTTTGCCCAGGCGTTAAGAGGCATCTATGGAGTTTGAAGCTTGTACGCGAAGCCTCCTCCTAACACTTCTCAACGCCTTGAAACAATACCTCCAGGCAGGGAGATCCCTTCTGCCAGGGAACATCTCTGACAGCAGCACAACCCCCATCTCACATGAAATAAACTGGCTCCGCATTTCAGGCATTACAGGACTGTCCCTACACTGGGCTGGGAAAGTCATGACACCATTCCCCTGCCCCAAGGCACAGCAGCCTCCCCTCTGCCTCACTGACCCCCAGCCCAAGCTACACATCATCAGCCACCCTCGGCCCCTCCTCCCTTCTGAGCACAGCTCACCTGGGAAGGGTGGGAGCATCCCTGTCCCTTTTAGAGAACTGAGTAGTTCACTGGGGTTTCCCTTAATGAAATGCTTAGCTTGCGCTTCCGCCTGCTTATGCCAGAGGGTGAAATGGCTCAAATGGCTTCACTGGTTAGTTAATGGTCAGATTTTCTCCATGAGAGCCCAGATGAGCAGCCACCATGCCTGACTGGGCTGCATTACGCAAGAGCAATAGCTGGAGGGAAGAAGCCAGCATGACTCAGAGTGGAAATTCTTGTGGCTGGGCAGGAGCAGGGTTTGCTGTTGTAAAAACCAAGAACTTGGGACATGGAGACTCTGGGACAGCAGCTGCCTTGAAGCCTTGCCACTTCCCTGGGAGCCTCACAAACCCTGTTTTGTTCACCTCATACCCCCCTGTTTTAAAAGCTGAATTCCAGGCTGTGGGATATGCTGGTGGGGAAAAACTCAAAGCCATAGCAGATGCCCTGCCTGTAGCTAGAGAACACAGAGAACAGAGCTACGAGAGAAGACTTCCATCACAACACACACTGTCCTAATGACCCCCAACACAGGTAAAGTGGTATCCAGCAAACTGGGCCGGTAGCTGTCCACCAGCTTGCCAGCAGCACCCCTGAAAGGATAGGCTAAAGCTCCTCTAGCCCTGGAACACCCTGCAGAGCCCTGCTCCACGGCCATGCCCATGCAGGAGGCTCCCCAGATGCTTCAGCAGACACAAGGTGAGCTAGGCAGGCCAGTGACAGGGATGAACACACGTACCAGCATGCACTGAGCCTTCCCCAGCTGTAAGCAAAGGTCTCAATCTCCACAGGCTGCACGCAGTTGCTAACAGACATGCAAAGTGTTTACTACAGCCCTCTGAATGCTTCCCAGCTAAATGGCAGTTGCAAAGGGTAGCTGAGTCCAGAACTACTTGGCATTATGATGATTGATTCAAGCCCGCAAACTATGCAAATTCATAGCTTTAAAAAGCTCGAATTCGAGACCCCATTGTGGCATGTGAGAGCAGCCATGCTGAGCTGCTGAGTCTCTACAGCATTTGAGCATTAGCAGGAACAAACTCTGAGGTGAAGACAACTCTCAGCACCACAACATTGCCTCACCCCTTCTTCTTCCTCTCAGCCTCCCCACCATGCTCAGCTCTCCAGCTGGCTGGTGATCCCTACAGCACAGCTAGCTGCACTACAGGGCCCCAAGATGGATACTGAAGTGTTCACCGTAGTGGTTCTCATCTGTAACATATAATATGTTTGATTGTCCATATAAGCAAGACCACTGCTAATAAAGATGACAATGCAAGAGCCTGGATTAGAGGATACACCACCTATGCCTATTAACATGGTTCTTCCATCCCAGTGCAGCCTGGTGCCCTGCAAAGCATTGATATGTATTAATTAAACTGCCTGTGAGCTCACTTCAGCCTAACATCTGCTTGTTTGGCGGTGCTTGCTTCAAGCAAGAGGGCTCAATCAAGGACCAGACCCTTTCCCCATAACTCAGTTTCCATACCTGCATAAACACCTTTCCGATCACCACGTCATCGTCATCCTTAAATACCGTGCTGAACACAACTGTGACGCGGTCCTTTTTTGCCTCGACGTACCTGCAGGTGGGTGAGAGAGGAGAACCCAGCTGTGAGCTAAGAAGTACAACTGGATGAGGAAGCAACCACGTGACAAGGTCACGTAGATACAACAACCATTCACAGGCCTGGCTGCGGAAAATTTCCCCTCCCTCGAGACAGTATTTACAGGGAGCAAAACATTTCTGGTGGGAGCGGCCAGTTCCTCTCCTGCCTGCAGCCACAAGCGCTGCCACTAGCACAGGCACTTGCGTAACATCCCTGCAGCCCAAGAGATGAGCATTACCCTCACTGGATACGTCTCACAACCTAGGACCGGCCCTTATTACCCTGCCAAATTATGGAGCAGGATTTCTTGACTTTCCACCACAACCTACAGCTGTGAACAGGAGCAGAGATTGTAGTGACAGCTGTCTGACTCCCATGCTGCTTGGCTTGAACACTTACATTGTCTCATCGTCCCTGTAGTGGATGACAGCTCTTTTTTCTCCTTCTTTGCCCTCTTCCTGAAATTTGAAATACTTCTCAAAGACCGAAGCAAAGCAGTTGCGCTTCAACATGCCGGCTTGGTGCACAATAGCGTCCTTGTCTGCGGGAAGGTTCTCCAGGTCGTAGAGCAAAGAGACATTGTAACCTGGGGAGGGACAGCCACTAACCTTAATAATCTATGCAGGGCCTTAATAAAGCCAGAGACATTTTCTGGAAAGAGGCAACTACAGTCACACCTTTGCCTTAAACCCTCCCAAAAGCCCCAGGGGTGAGTGCTTCCCACCCCAAGCATTGCCAGAAGCCATGCCTGAACTCAGTGCGTGGCCATGGCAACACTCCCAGGTCTCCTTCACGAGCTCCCAGACACACGAGCTCCCAGACACACGTGCTGGCTGAGCTGCTCCCAAGTTTTTGCAGTGAGTAGGAAGAGATGCTGTCACAGGTAACCATGGTTTTCCTGTGTCTGATGAAGTGTCTTTGAGAAGAACAAAGACCCCAACCGTGAGGAACAGAGGCTTCCTGGAGGAGGGCTGCATCAAGAATTACAGCTTGTGCTGCAAGCTGCTTCAGCCCTGACGTACCTAAGCCACCTTTTAAATTGCCACTCATTGTACAGAAAGCCCCAGATAGGAAGCTCTTGAAGTGCAGCCTTCATTTGAGCATTTCTGAGGCTACTTAAGTCATTTTGGAATTGCATTCACACACACACAGAGTAAATATTATTGCAGGGTTACCTGATTCAGGATTTACCAAGTAGTTTCCATAGACTTTCTTCAAAACCTAGGAAAGAAATTAAACATTCAGAGCACAAACTATCAGATTCTTTCCTCCTGCACAGCCCAGGCCACGTTCAGTCTCCATTTAGAAACATGAAATTACAACATCTGCCTCCCCTAGTCTAAGTGAACTTAGAATCATAGAATGGTTTGGGTTGGAAGGGACCTTAAAGATCATCTAGTTCCAACACCTCTGCTGCAGGCAGGGACACCCTCCACTAGACCATGTTGCCCAAAGCCTCATCCAACCTGGTCTTAAACACTTCCAGGGATGGGACATCCACAACCTCTTTGGGCAACCTGTTCCAGTACCTCACCACTCTAACAGTAAAGAATTTCTTTCTAACATCTAATCCAAATTGACCCTCCTTCAGCTTAAACCCATTACCCCTTGTCCTGTCACTACACTCCCTGAACAAACTTGGACAAATATTAAGTCATCGGCTTCTAGTATTATCAGCTGCTCCTGCTCTAGGCAGAGCTCCCTGAACCCCACTGATAGGGGACACGCTGCAGGAGAGGACTCAAAACTGGAACTTTTTAAAGTTCTTGCTAGTCTTGAACTTGCACAAAGAAGAAAACTTCCATACCTCTCATACCTTCAAAGGAAAACTGTCAGCAGAGCTTGACACAACAGATCTGAGGGCTACAACCCTTCTTCCCATCTAAAGGCAGATGCAAAGCATGGCCGCCCTGTCCCTCTCCGTGCAGGAAAGCAAGTTCAGAGCAGGAATCAGGTGCAGCGTGGACGGGTGATTGCCCACCCTGTCTCAGCCTATTGCACGGGACAGATGGGGATGGAGAGGAGACTGCCAGGCAGCCTGGATGCCTCCCAGAAGCAGAGCTGCCTACAGCACAGCAAAAACCTTTCTTCAAATATAATCACTGCTGAATTTTACATCAATGGCAATTTTCAGCTGAGCCATAGCTCTGGGTCAATGAGGGGGCTGGGAACAGGAGGTATTTCACAGAGAAGAACACAACAACGCTGTGGCAGAACTGTCCCTCCTGGGATGACACCCACTACTGTGCAAAGAGGATGCACGGGTTCTCTGCATGCCAAAACCCCCTCTCAGCAGAGAGCCTGCCTGCCTACAGCAGCCCAGGGAGATGCTCTGTCTTAGCAGGAACCTCACTTTGCACTCCTCACAGCGGGGTTTCACCAAAGACAGAGCAGAAACAAGCTCCATCATCTCCAGGGAAGCACAGAAAGCAACAGTTTTCTAACTGGAGATTTAAAAATGTAATTTCTATTTAGTCAGCATTCCCAAGGCAGTCCTACAGAGATCCCATTTTCCTCTAAAAGCCTGGGAAGTTGCATTCCACTGCGGTAGCTGCTGGTGCACAGTGGTGTCAGCCACTCGCCCATCGCAGCGGTTCTCTTGGGATCACACACCGTACCAATCCTCACTAAACATGCTGGGAGGGCTCCACCATTTGGGCTGCTTGACTCTCTTGTTTGCCAGCAGCAGTACCTTCAGTAGCGAGCACTGCTGCTCCTAGAAAGCTCTGCGGATAGGAACCAGGAAAGCAGGACACTCAGTCGTATTTATTCTGACTTTGGTAGGTCCTGCAGCAACTTGCAGGAATTCCCTTTGGGTTCAAATTGCCTGTTTCTCACCAGACTCATGATAAGCTTACGGAGCAGTTTCCTTGTTTTCTTCCAAGGACAGACACCCAGAGGCAAAAGCCTGCTGAAGAGCCCTGGGTGAACCCCATTTGCTACCATGTGGAGATTTGAAAACTGACTCAGGAACTGAGTCACACTTCCTGCCTCGCCGCCCAACCACAGCTCAGAGAGGCTCCTTCTTTCTACCATAAATGGCCCTTTGCAGCCCTGGCCCATTCAACAGGAACTGAACCTGCTGCTTCACACAGCAGCAGTTAAAAGGGAACCAGTCTGCAGATCAAGGTCAGGACAGACAGCAAGAGCCCATCGCTTGCTCTCAAGCGTGGTCAGAGTCAGAAAAGCAGCACCATAGGACTCCAGATTTGTCTTGGTGCCTTCCCTCACTTGCAGGCTCAGCACAACAGTCAGGGAAACTATTTCTATATGGTCAGGTCTCACACTCATTTGGACTTTTGAAATTAGTGGTGCCTTTTGCCTTTCAGGCTGTAGGGTCATATAAGATGGCTTCCTATTCATGAGAGAGTGTGAACACACTTTTCCCTTGTCTTCCAGCAAAGTGGGACTCCTGGTTGGCACAGGGCTGCTCCTTTGACCAGCACGAGATGGGAACACAGATGCTTCTCTAAGGGTCAGATGCCAGATCCATCAACATCGCGAGGACATTGCCCACGCTAAGACAGTATTTGTCTCAAAGCGCAGAGATGCTCACTCACCTCGTCAGCACCATGTTCCTGGAGTTCCTTGTAGAATTTCAGAGAAATACTGACCATCACTTTTGTCTTGTCTCCATTGGGGTTTGAAATATGGTAAAGGACTCCATCAAAGTCTGTGAAGCAAGCAAGAGAAATGTGAGGGAACAGGAACCAGTTCCTATTTCTGAGGAAGGTCTTCGCTACATGTTCTAGGAACTGCATAAAGCAACACAGCCCTCACAGATACACAAAAAGAGAGAAACTCATAATTAAGGAAAGCAGTAATGTCATGTAGGGAGACCTGTTATCATTCAAAGGGCTGAAACAGTTTTGACATCTGTCCATCACAGAAAGCTTTAGTCTAGTACCATTTAGCATCCCTGGCAAATCTGCTTGCGCTCAACACACAAGGATACAAACACGCAGAGATGGAAGCCTTCTGGATGGCCAGCACAGAAAGTGACTGACATGCCCACCAGGCCAGAGCTGCAGCCTGGAGGAGAAAACAACTCTGCCAGCAAAGGCAGCTCAGCCGCTGCCTGCTGAGACAGCTTCCACTTCACTGCAGAATGGGCAGGGAGGGCTGAAGGCAGCAAAAGGCAACCCTCCAGCTACCAAGCAAGCTCCACTTCCCTGTGGAGCTCTGCAGCTTACGTAGATTCTTGATAACAAAAGCAAAAAATCAGATGCTGAATGAACACTTGAACTTCCTTGGCACTTCTCATCCCGGAGAGCAAACTTCAGGCAATGAATTCATCTTGCCTGTCACCCCGAGCCAGCTTTCTAACAACCCAAACCAGATGGTGCTAAAGACCTAATAACAAGTAGCATAAAGGGCAAGACTGGAGAACAGCCGAGGTAAAAGAGAAGAGCTATGCAGCATGCACACAAACAAAGTGCTGCCACCACTGACCTCACTGCTGTGGGGAAAGTCCCAGGGAAGGCAGACAGACAGAGAAAACAGTGGTGCAGCCAACAAAGCCCCAGCTCTGGGGATGCTTCAGGGTGTCCACACCATCTGTCCCTGCATGGCTCTCCTCCCCCAGCAGTGGCACTCGGTAAATTTGGGCACAGCAGGTGTAACCGTGGGCAGACCATTCGAGCCAGCCCTTTTTTCAAAGAAGTCAAGAGAGCCGTGGAGCTTACCTGCAAATGTTACTTCTACTGCCTCTGGTTTATTTCTAAAAAGCAAAGAAAACAAAGAAGGTAATTGAGAATTCAAACAGCAGCCTGCAAGCTGTGAAGGAAAGAGGATTAATTTCCAATGCTTTATTTCTCACAAGCAGCTCTACCTGAAAACCCTTCTATCTCCTGCTGTTCACCTAGCAGATAACCTTCAACAAGAGATCTTAGATTTCTCCCCATTCATATAAGCACCATTTTTACCCCAGATGATATAAAATAGGCCTTGAAGCTGGCAGAGATTGTTATTATTTGTAGTTTATTAATAGATTTTAAGATCACAGATTTCCAGTTAAAAATGTCTGAGAAAGCCACTTGTCACTAAGGAGTTTGTTTTAACAAATGTGTTCTCCATACAGAACAGGTTTGGGGACAGAGGCTCTTTTGCAAGTTCCTGCAATACCAGTTCATGGAAGGGACTCAGAGGCTGAGCAATCCTTCCTGACACAGTGCCCCCTTTGCCATCAACAGCAGCTCTGCAAACGTGTTGATAAAACTCGCTCGCAGAGAAGACCCCTTCTCCAAGTTCAGGGCTAGGAGCAAACCACAGAAGGAAACTTTCCAGATATGCATTTCACCCTGCCCCTCCACATCCCTTCCGAAATACCCCCAACACTATACCAACCACTTCTGCAGGAAAAACTGTAGATCTGGGTTGCTCTAACACTGCCCAGTGTGATCTTTGGGATCCCTGATCAGCAACAAGAGCACCTCATGAGCCAAAGGAACATTGCATCTTACCCTATCAATATGAAGATTTAATAACATCTTAACAAACCCTATTTGCCAGTTTGTCCATGATTTCTAGAAGAGTAGGATCCTGTGAAAGATCTAACTGCTTCTGAAAGGTGATTTTGTTGGGACTGGCACTACATAACTGTTTTGGCAGCTCAGAGGGGACTGGTATTAATAGGTCATTCTCCAACAGGGAGCAATGCAAAGGTACCTCCACCACTGAGAGCAGGGGTGGAAAATGAGAACACGATAAAAATGCCAGTCTGCTACTGCTGTTTCACAGTGTTTCTCTGCTTATTTTTCAAAAGCGGCTGGTATTAAACAGAGTACAGGCTAATGATGCTGCTAACAGAAACCTAGCCTGTAAAACAGTTCATTCACATCCATCTGAACCAACGTACTGAAATAACTCCCCAAACCAAAGCCAGTGTGTCGAGGCAACCTTGTGGTCTCAACTACGCTGCTGCTGCCCAGAGACCAACTTCAAACTTTTTGCAGATCCACACATATGTATGCTGCTGGGTACCGGCTACACCTTGGTACATATACCAAGAAAGGTAGGGGAAGCAATGACTCAATATCTACTTTCCCTCACCATATTCTGGAAAGGTTTTAATGATTTTTTTCCCCCAGCAGAAAGCACTGCTCTTCCATCAGCTTTTCAGCAGACAGCCTCATTCCTGGAAGCCAGGAATGACCATGATGTGCTAAAACCTGACAGGCAATGCAGGGAGACCAAGGCACTGAACAGCACCAATCCCAGACTGTGCACCAGGTCAACTACATTTTATTCAAGTGGAAAAGGAGGAATTAAACCTCAACTGGAGATCCTAAGCGGAAATGATGAGGTGTTGCTGCTTCTTGAAAGTTATTAGCTGTGAAAAGCAACAGCGCTTTTTGTTGGGAGGCTGGAGAGCCTGTCTTTTGTTCTGAATCACTGAAGACAACCCACACACTTGAAAGAAGCAGTGCGAAGGCACCCATGGCAGGTCCTTTAGTTGAAGAGCTGTGCCAGCTACCTGCGACCTCTCTCACTCTCATCTCCCCTTCTCAGCTGAGCCTGAGACAGAAGCTCAGAGGGCATCCCTGGCTGCATAATTAACTCACTCTGGCTCTTGGAAAGGGGAGCAATTCCTCAAGCCGTGTCCAAGCCACTTCTGCTCACAGCAGAGATGAAAGAAAATCCCACTGATCCCACTCGGCCAGTTGATGCAGACATGTTCTTCTTTTAGAGCACCACACTCAGACTTGGGAATCAGCTTGGATGGCAGTATAATTTTTTTATAAAAAAAGAAACCTATGTAGGAAGCTTTAAAGATAGCGCAGTCAGGCACATGAGAGCTAGGAATATTAAAGAGGACGCATCCTTAAACCTCTGTTCTGTCTTTTCAGAGTTACACTGTTCAAAACCCCATTCTCCGCACACGCGGAGCTGACGGCTCCCGGAGCCCCAGCTCCCAGCAAAGCCTCCGAACACAGCAAAGCCTCCGAACACAGCACCTTCCTCTGAGCAACACAGGGAAGCAACTGACAGTTAGAGAGGTTTTGCTGTGGAAGGACAATGATTCCCTGATCATCACTTGCCCAGTACCCCAGGGGATGGCAGGAAGATCACTTGTCTTGTTATTTAAGAAGCGGTGTGAGACCATGTACCCAAAGTCAGTTAATGGCTCTGCACGAGAGCCTTTGTTCTGCACACAAAAGCTTACTGCTAACACGGCCCCCTTTCTGAACATTTCAGCGCACAACATGGATTTCTTAGAGGAGTTATTTTAACACTGATTTCCCAAGTGGCTCAGTTCTTGTATTTGGTGATGGTGAGGAGGGGAGATATTTAAGGGAAAAGCAGGTAACTGGGCAGAACTTTGGGTGCTGAATATTCAACCGCTTCCCTTCTCAGTGAAGCGAGCGCTCATGTGAGCTGCATACAGAACTCCTCACAGCTACGCTGGCCCTGTCATCACCTGCAGGGTGTTTTTTCTGCCTCACCTGGCACACACCTAAGTAACCCTGATCTGGGCTGGCCCTGCGGGAGGACTGGGAAGGGTATCACAAATGTGGCTGAGAGTGAAGCGAGCTCTTAGCCCTTCACAGTTCAGCAGCCTTACAGCCCGAAAGTTTAAAATGCTTCTATTTATTTCTCTGGTTCACCTCACCAAAACTATCCTGGCTACTTAAAACGTTTCTACAACGTTGCCACAGGTCACACGCACACGACCACTTCCCCTAGACCTTCCACCAACCCCATCTTCCGCCAATAGAAATAGCAGCAGGGATGTGCCAACCCCCACGCAGAAGCACAGTGATGTCCTCTCCATGTTTAGCTCTCTCAGCCTGCCCCACTCTCGTGTGGGGGATGCACAGCAGGCCTGGGAACGGGGCTGTGCTGCTGCAGGGTGGGTATCAGTTACCGTCAGGTTACTGGTGTGATCCCAAAGAGCTCTGCCTGGTCCAGCGTGCTCCAGCATCCCCTGCCTCCATGATGAGACCCATCCACACTCGTGGTGAGAATCAGCAGTTTAGCAGCTCAGCACAGAGCGACTGTAAATCCCAGCTGTCCTTTTCACATTTTAATTCGATGCAGGGCTCTGGACAGCTGGGAGCTTGTTTGGGGTTCACTTCCACCCCTGATTCAAGTCTCCAAGAACAAGACTAAGCCCAGCTATGCTCAGAGGATTTCAGACAGTACAGCCCATCAGCTTCTGGGGCAGAGAGCTGCTGCGACCCCTGCAAGCTCCTTACCACCAATGCTACCTGAACCATAGCCTCCCCCAGCAAACTTCCCTCTTTGCTACCCTCTGCCCTGAACAAACAATAAAACTAGTTTGTACCAGGAACAACTGAGATGGCTCCTCTCTGCACTAAACACTGACTCCAGACAAGACCTTTCTGCAAAACCCTGCCTGAACTCAGACGCTAAAATGGCAGCTGTTCCAAGCAGCAGCAGCGGTCCATTTTCTGATAACACTTATCAGGTTTGAAGTCAAATCCACACCAAATCCCATCTGCCCTCTGCTTGTAACAATAAAAGGCCCTAACAGGTTTTACGTCGTCTTGCCCACATTCCTCCTATTCATCTCCAAATGGCTCCTACACTCTATCTAATACAGAGCCAGCTCCAAATCAGATTTTTCACCCCAGCAGAACATCCACAAAGAGCCACAGCACCCATGGAGAGATGCCAGCAAGCACTTAAGAGCAACAGCAAATCTTTTCTTCTGACAGCATTTCCTCAATTTTGACTCGGACAACTTCCAAACTTCCCCGCTTCATTCTCAGGCCACGGAGGCTCTTAGCCATATGTTACAACAAATTTAAGAACAGAAGAGCGAAGACTGTAATTATACAGAGCCCTCATCTTCTGTATTAAACAGACCTAAATGCAAACTTGGCCGACAACCGTATTGAAGCATCTCCCACATCACAATTAAGGCCTGTACCAAATAAAAGAAGATGGCAATTATATTAAAAGCTGCAGGCATGCAGATATTCTAATCTCTTGCCCCAGAGGAGATGGGAAAAAAAAAAGGGGGGGGTATTTCAAAGCTTAAAGCTCTGAGTAGAGCTTTCAGATCACTGGAGTCGACACACAGTTTGGAGACAGCGAGCCAGATTCAGTGACAGACTGCAGGCTCTCGCTACAGAAAGGTCACCCCAATAAAAAAATTATGAGCAATGTCTAAAATTATCTGAACAGTTCCTCCACTTCTGGGCCCTGCTCAGCTAACAAAAGCTACTCTGCGTAAGCTGCGGGAGCATATGAAATCAAAGAGCTCCTGCAGCTCTGGCAGCACACCCACCACGAACTTGAGCAGGAGTGTTCCGTCAGGCGGGCGATGCTGAGCGGTGTACAGCAGCCCCCATGCGTGCCAGCTCTCCCCTCTCGATGAGGTGAACCCTCCATGCCCAAGCTTCTCCCTTGCAGCGGGCACGGCAGCCTGGAGGAAGCTGGCTGGTAGGAAGGTGTTGGGTTTCCCAGCGGACAAAGCTCAGGCTGGTCCCACAGCACGCAGGTTTGGGCAGGTCCGCTTCCAGCCAAGTCTTCACCCCCTGTGCATCTTTGTTCCAGCTGTGGGCAGGTAGCCCGCAACTCCCTGCCAGAGCGATCCAGTGCTGTGGCAGGTCTCTGGGGAAGAACCTCATTTTGCGGACAACATTCACTGCGTTTCTTTAGCACAGTGACTGACACCCCCTCTTCTCTGGTGTCAAGTGCTGGTGGCTGCAGCGAGAACCATTCTCAGTGGATAATATGGAGCAGGCCCCTCTCAGGAACTCGAGATGAAAACTGAGGCTGGAGCGATGACAGACCAACCTGCAACAGCCTAACACTTTGCAAATCCGGGCTGCTCTTTCCTTCTGTTCCCTGCACTATTGCTTGAAAGCAGAGCACTGCCTAGCTCCAGACAGAGGTGGTTCACGATCCACCATTAATGCAAAGTCAACTTCCCTGGTGGCAGAAGCCAGATGTGCAGTGGCAGCCCAGGAGCTATGCTCAAACACCTACTGCACACTCAACACGGACAGCCAAGGTTTACAGTGCTGCCTACGCCATGCAGAACCCAAGGGTACCACTTTTGGCCAGCAGCATCACCTGAGCACTCCTCAGAGTCAGACAGATTGAGGTTCAGCAAGTGAGGTTGTTCTGGTGGAGATGTGTGGCTCCAGGCTGGGCTTGTGAGGATACTGAGCCAGCACCTGCCAGTGCTGCTGAAGGAGGGAGATCTGATCCCTGCTCCTTGGCTGCACCACGGTGAGCAGCCTTCACACAATGAATGGGATGAGGAAACTCATCTGGGCTAAAAATACCCAGTTTTGCCTGTTTAATTTTAACCTAGGTCACTTCCCCAATGCTGTTTCCCCTGAAGCCACAAAAATGCCTGTGTCAGCAAGAAGGAGAGGGTTGCTGAGAAGGAACCTCTGATTTTTGGTGGGGCTGCTGAGCTCCTCTGAAGCACTGGAGCCACGGATCGCCACAGCTACTCCCACAGGGAGTTTCTCAGTGGTGCCCAGCAGGACCCAAAGCTCCTCTAACCTCCCAAGTGTGCCTGATAGCCTCCAGACACTCCTTGGTCTCCCCACGATGAACTCACTTTGCATGTCACATCACAAAAAGTTCACACTACCCGCTTTCACCCAGCGCTCAGCCTCCCTGTCTGAAGGGCTCAGCTCTACAGCCAACGAGCACCAAAGTGACCGCAAATGGGAAATACCATAAAGCACGCGGGCGCAGCTTCAGCCGAGCTCTCCAACCAGCTCACAGGAACCAGCTCTACATCACGGAAGTTCAAGCTTCAGCCGTTTTCCTATGTAGCTAATAGTTATGAAGCTCTGCAGATTTGTACCTACTAAAGGCTGTAAAGAAACCAACGATTTAATTTGAGATTCTCTTCCCTCCGCCCCCAACCAAGGAAAAAGGCATGCTGTTCTCCAGCTATGCAAATTTGTTTTCTTTTGCACAGTGGGTAAATACTAAGTAACAGTTTGAGATAAATGATTAATTTACTGGAGATTTAGGGCAGGCTATGTGTGGCTGGAAAACCAAATCCTGTGATGCTCTTGTGCACACTTTCACTGGGGTCAGTTAAATTAGAGCAGGACAAAACTGGATGGCAAATCTGTGTTGGGAGGCAGTTCCTCCCCACATGTTAAACATAATGAGTATTCAACAGAGAAGACAGTCATCAAAATGTTTCACACTTAATTAAAATTGTTTGGGTGTTGTTTGTTTGTTTTTTCTACCTGTGCACTTAGCAAATGGAAGCAATGATGAGAAACAAAATCTTCCAACTGGTAGAGCTCATCCCTTCACATCATGTTTCTATCAGAAATGGGAAAACATGAGTGTGACTCCAGCTCCTAAGCAACTTCTCAAGTCAAAATAAATTAGTCAAAAGCTTATGGAACAGTTTATTCTCTTGACACCTGCAAAAGCTCGTAAGTGTCCTCATTTCATACTGACCAGGTATCCCTCCACTGCAGCAGTTTGACACTTGAAAGCTTCACCAGCAAATTCCTAACTCATTTCAACAGATTCTAGTAGCTTTAGGCCTTTATTTAAAAATGTGGTTGGTTTACGGAAATGGATTTAAAACGAGAAATTACAATATTAAATAAATAACTAAAAAACCCTAGATGCATTGAAGTCCATTACCTGTTACCACATTGATCTAAATACCAATGTTGAATGGTGGTATCCAAAGAGCTGAGATTTCCATGGGTTTTGCCCACAAAAAGAAACTACATTTGGAATTACCCTACTAATGGGTGGATGCTGCCAAGCCCCAAGGACCTTGTCAAGGGAAGACTCTTAGACACAGGTTAGGCCCTGCCTCGAGTGCTGATCTCTGTCTGCAGCCTGCCAACGTACCTTCCACACTGGGGACTCCAGAAACAGTTGATGGACCTTCACGCAGAGCAGATTTTTACATATATTATATGACAATAACATTATGAGCAGTTATCAGCTCCAACTTCTATATGCAACCTAGTTCTATACGATACGGTGAAATATGAAGTGTCTCTCACCTGATGGTCTGGGAAATCTTCTGCAGGGAGCCTGGTGAATCATGGCCACAGTGCAGCCATGGGGAACAGAGGAGAGCAACACAGCCCACATCACAGAACAAGTCTCCGGCCAAGGATTTGGAAACAAAACCCATGCTGCCCGACTTCCAAGATGGCGCTGAAGCCACCAGGCACACCTGGCTCTGAGACAACCACCATGGACAAACCCTTGCATTGCATCTGCCCTGCTCCTGTTTTAGAGCGAGTAACTCAAAACCAGCTCTGTCCGAGTGTCCAGATGCACTCCTCCTGTCACCAGATCGCTCAAGGCTTGACCCTGCCTTGACTGTCCTGTGTCCGTCCCCAAGTCACGTCTTGGGACAAACATCACCGAGACAGTGAAATACAGCAAATCCCCTCCTGCATCCAGGCTCAACACCAAGGGAATGACCCCAGAACTGTGGCCAGAGGAAAAAGAAATTTCACATGAATAAACATTGCATAACATCCATTCCCTAAAAGACTTGAAACCACGAGAGAAAAGAAAAAATACACCTCCCTTGTACATCTCAGACTTTTGTCTCTGCCCTGCGCTTGCCTGGACAGGAGGACCCCACCACAAGCACAGAAGAAAATGCAGAAGTAAATAACTTCCTCTCCTTCAGCAACACACTCAAGACACAAAACTTATCTAGAAATGACATCTAAAGAAAAGAACGTGCCATAGATGAGTAAGAGGCAGAAGCAGAGCACCATCAGTTGCACTCAGAACTGATCCAGGAACAATCAGTACACCAGGCAAGCATGCTGACGCAGAAGTGAGGAGGCTTTGCCGTACAGGCGAAACAGAAACTTTGGGGGCCTGCAGGCTGGTGGGGAGGGAGCAACCCTAGCTCCGGTTGCACAGAGTCAGGGTTTCAAGGTGCATTTAAACCCACAGACTGCCATCTCCACATTTACACCAACACAGGGACGTGTGTGCATTTTCTTTCCAACAGGAAGAGTGTCTCAGTACGGCCATGTGATGAACGAGCATTTTTGACACACACTATTAACCTCCATACACATAATATTTTCTAATGGATGAGCTGCAACACCATAGCGGTCACCTGGGAGCTCTTGTCTTCCCAGTGCAGTGCCTGTGCTTTAGGGAAACTTGTTGCATTAAACGATCAGGCTCAAGAAGAATAAAAAGCCTGCGAGGAGCTTGGCTATCCCACAATGCAGTGCAGCCTGTGAGGTTATTTTATGAAAAAACAAACAAACAAACACCCTGAGCAAGAAGTCAACTGAGAGTCGAAAGCAGAGGAAATGGCCTCTGTCAAAGTTCTGCACACAAAAGGCTGAGAGCTTCGAAAGCTGCTGGAGGAAAAGGTGACACAGAAAAAGGCACCTGCCTGGGGGGTCCCTTCCTGGAGCAGCCTGGGCTGAGCTCTTCGAGGCACCAGAGCAGGCCCCACCCCTGAGATAACACTACCGCCTTTTGCTTTTCAAGGTTTTGTCTCTGTACAAAGGTGCCCAGTGTTACTCATGCCAGCAGGCAGTGCAGTGAGC
Source organism: Grus americana (assembly GCF_028858705.1). Lineage (NCBI taxonomy): Eukaryota > Metazoa > Chordata > Aves > Gruiformes > Gruidae > Grus > Grus americana. Next base: position 17,680,988 of record NC_072857.1, on the reverse strand, counting down.
CCACAGGTAACTTGGCTGCAGATAAGGACACTTAGAAGAAGGGACTCTTTTGAGCTAAGCTGTGCTCAGATAAGCACCTTTACAGCCCTGGTGCAACACTGGAAGCAAAATAATCAGTCTCCCCAGGGACCGAACTGTCCCAGCCAGAGATGCAGCTGCAAACCAGCCCCTACAACCCACTCCCTGAGGCCAGGACACCCACCAGGCTGGCACCAGGGGCCGTGACAGAGCCATGGGCCTGCATCCTTCCTGCTCCCTGCATCCCTCCTGCTCAGGAAAGCAAAGGGAGGCAGGCTGGAATCTCCCCACCCCCAAAGCAAAAGGCTGAGGCCACAGATCCACACACAGGCTTCCTGTTCCTCGGCTCCCCCGACACATTCTGTACCAGCGCTGACACCACACTGCGCCCGTTCCGATGAAGGCTGCTTTACCCAAAGCAAACATCCCTGCAAATCCACCTTTCCCCTAACTTCCTCCTTGCCCAGGCCCTGTCCTCCAGCTCTGCTCCCCATGCCCCATCTTCACCCCCAGTTCGCCTCCACACTGAGAGCTCTTGTACCCTCCCTCTTCCTCCCTGGGTCTCCACACTGCCCTAGCACTAACCGCCCCATCAAGCCCCGCTCCCCACTCCGATTCTGTCTTTGCTCCCTCATCCCGCAGGCTTTGACTCTGCTCAACCTCCGACCAACCCCACCGCTCCCAGCTCAGCTATCCCCGCCCAGACCACCTTCCTCCCAGCCCTCACCCCGCAGGCCCCCATCCCGTCCCAGCTCTGCCCTCCTCGCTCCCCAGGCACCCGTCCTTCCTCAATGCCACCCCCCATCACTCTCCAGGCCCCCATCCTGTCTTGTCACCACCCCTCCCAGCCCAGTCCCATCATCCCCCAGCCCCCATCCTGCTCCCGTACCAGCTCACCCAGCTCGGCCCCCTCCTTTTCCCGGCCCCCCCCTGCCTCGGCGCTCCCCCCCCTCCGCCCCACTCAGCCCCATCCTACACCGGCACTACCCGCCCCGTCACCCGTCAGGCCCTTCCCTCTGCCCGGGCGTATGGCATAACCCTGCCCTCGCCAGCCGGCGGCTCCCGCCCCTCCCTCTGTCCGCGGCCTACGCCCCGGCCCCGCCGCCCCCGTCAGGCCCGTCCCGTCCCCCCCGTCCCTACCCGGCGGCTGCACCCTCGAACTTGAGCGTGAGGGTCTCCTCGATGATGCGGTTGTTGACCTCGAGCAGGATCATGTCGGTGCCGGGGAGGGGAGGGGCTCTCAGGGCGCCGAGGCCGGAGGGAGCCGAGCCCGCTGCGCGCACCGGGGACCCGCCCGAGCCTGCGCCGCCGCTTCCGCTCTCGCGCCTGCGCGTCACTTCCGGCCCCGGCCGCGGCGGAGCCAGCAGGAGGCAGCGCAGTCGCACCCGCCCCTCCCTCGCCCTCCGCGCTGACGTCACGGGAATGCCACGCCCACCTGCCCGCGCGCGGCGGGTCGGAAGGGGGATGCGGGGGGGGGGGGGGAGTGGGGTACCCCCGGTGTGCCCCCAAATGGGGGGGGGGGCACGGGCAGAGGGTGCCCCGGGGCTGGGGTGTACTCCTGGATATAGGGGTCCTCCCAGTTGGGGGGGACCAGGGGTATGGGGTGCGCCTGGGGTAAGGGGGTCCCCGAAAGTGTGGAGGTGCCCCCAGGGGCGAGGGGTCCCCCAGGCAGACGTGGGTGTGCCCCAGAGTACGGGGGGTCTCCACAAGAATGAGGTGCTCCGGGGATATGGGGGTGCCCACAGGGAAAGGGGGTGTCCCGTGGGTTGGATGATCCCAGGGTTACAGGGCCCCAAAAGCGTGGGGGGCCCCCAGGGAACAGGGGTGACCCAGGATGATGGGAGGATGCCCCAAAGGGATGGGGGTCCCTAAAAGCATGGGAGTGCCCCAGGGAATGGGGACACTCTAGGGGGGCTCTGAGGGTGCCCTGGAGCTGGAGGGCGTACCCAAAATTCTTGGGGTACCCCAGAAAAGCATGGACGTGTCCCCAGGAAATAGTGGGGAGCTGTGGTGATGCCCCAAGGGTATGACGGTGCCCTACAACTGTACGGGTGCCCCCAGGGGAACCGAGGTACCCCAAAAGTGTGGGGTACCCCTAAAACTGACAGGCACCCGAAAGTTGTGAGGATGGGGGTGTCCCAAAGGTTTGGGGGTGCCCTTGGGTGCAGGTTTCCCCTAAAGGCAATAGGGGTGCTCAGAGGAGTGAGGGTGCCCCAGGGTTACAGGGGTGTCGGGGGAGTCCCCCGAGTCTGTGGGGCTGGTGCGGGGACACGACTCCGCCTGGTGGCACGGCTCGGTTCGGCACAGCCGGGGCGGGAGGGACTCAGGGCTCTGCTCTGGGGGGGTCCCCCGCAGCACCCCCAACAGGGACAAGCCACCACCACAGTGCCCCGTGCCCCCCAAAACCCCTGTGCCAACCCCCGCTTTATCAGTGGGGAAACTGAGGCACAGAGCCCCACCCTGCCTTTGCCCACCAACCCACCCGCCAACCCCCCCACAGCCCCGGGGGGTCTCCGCTTTCAGAGGGTCTGCAGCACGCGGGGGGGATTCCCACTGGGGACCAGGGGACATGGTGGAGACCCTCGGCTGGAGGGGTACATCACTGCAGGGGGGTGATGCACCCTGGGGTGCGCCCCGGTGTCACCTGCTGCTGGGTGGCCCAGGACACCCTGGGGCAGGAGGGAGGTGGGGGTCTTCAGGCTCCCCCCGGCCCCGGGGAAGGCATCCTGGCGGGGCTGAGGAAGGGTCCCTTCTGGCTGCCACTTCCCTTTCATGCCGGGAGAAGGTTTTGCAACCTCGCTTCCTCCCCGGGCAGCATAAAGCGGGCGGCAGAGGGAAGGGGCACTGCGAGACAGAACGGTGGCGGGGGGCAGGTGAGGGACCCTCTGGCTGGCCTGGTGAGACCCCCGAGCCTGGTGCTGCCACGCTCCACGCCTGAGCCCTTTGGGGGTGACACCTGGATTTGTCTCAGTGCCCGGTGCTCCCCCGTGACTGGGACTTGGGACGGGGAGAAGACCCCGGAGTTGGGGGGACGGTGAGGACAGCGAGCGGTGAGTCCCTGGGGTGACTGGGGCTTTCCTCGGGCTTCGCCAGCCCTTGGACTTCGCCAGTGCCCCAGCTCCCGGGTGAGCCCCCTCACATGCAGAGTGGGCTGGGCTGGGGGCCGGGGTGGGTTGCTCAGGCTGCCAGAGGGGCTGCCTGGTGCAGGGGGGGGGAGCAGGAGGCTGGGGGTGGGGGCACCCAGGGCTGTGCTCGGGGCTCATGTGGGGTGCAAACCCCCTGCAGTCCCCAGGGACATCGGCCATGGGTGCCCTGGGGGAAAGCACCTGCCCCCATTTCCTCACACAGTGGTGACCCAGGGGGGCATTTCTCAATGGGGTGTCCCTACTTCCTCCTCAAGGGGACCCCCAGGGCCACCCTGGTGTCACCCAGCCCTTCCAGGGTCAGGAGGGGAAATGGGGTACTGCTTGTTCCCCCAGCTGGATCGGCTGCAGGGTACCCGTGGGTGGGGGATACCCAGCCCTGGAGGAACTAATATTTTGGAGCAGGGAGGCAGAAGCAGCAGCCAAAAATAGACTGAGGGGAAGCGCTGGTGTCCGGCTCTGCCCCATGCCTGCGGTGGCTGCGCTCGGGGGGACCTTTCACCGGTGGCACTGGCAATGTCCCCAGCCACAGTCCTCCAGGATGCCGGGGCATCACCACCCCAGCATCACCACCCCAGCATCACCATCCCAGCATCACTGCAGGAGTGGGGCTGGCAGAGCCAGGGAGGGATTTTACCAGGCAGGGGCAGCAGCCCAGCTGCAGTGGGGAATCCCTGCCAGGCAGAAGGGGAAAGTTGGTCCCAGGGAGGATTTGGGTTCAAACAGGGCCAGCTCAGGGCTGAGGACCCAGCACCGCGGGTGGAAGGCTCAGGTGGAAGCCACCTGGAAGGGCTCAGGGGCTTGGAAATGGGGCAGAGGGGTGAAACTGGAGTGAAACAAGAGTCCGAATCCATACTGGGAGAAGGCTGAAACCAAATGGTCTTTGGGGAGGCAGGGACAGAGCAGGGAGGCTGGTGTCCTACATGCTAGGAGACAAGAGTGATTGTCACCTGTGATTTCCTCATTGCGGCTAAGCACAGGGGACATGGGGACGCCTGGCAGCACCCAGCTAGGCAACAGGAAAACCAAAGACGTGAAATATTTCCAAAGCTGCCTGCAAAGGGTGACACGTCTTTCCGTCAGGGGGTGAAACCTCTGAGATGGGGCAGAACCGGATGGGAAAGAAGGGCATGAAACCGCCTTCAGATCTTCTCAAGTCCCCGCCTGTCCTGGGCACCGTGACCGCAACCTTGCTGCTGGCTGGGGTGGCAGGAGGGGCAGCGCCAGCAGCGATACTTGAGGGGATGGGGAAGCCAGAGGGATCCAGAGATGCTCAAAGGACTTTGGAAGTGCCCGAGTGGCCCTGAGATGCCCAAAGAGTTCAGAGGCTTTTGAAGGACTCACACAAACCAGGGGAACCCAAGTACACTAGAGGGGCCAGGTGTCTCCTGGAGGGGCATGATGCTGTGTTGATGGGGGAGCCCCCCAATTCAAGAAGAGGTGGCTGGTCCATGGGGAACCCTGTCCTCCATGGGGGACAGGGAAGGGACAGGATTGGGATGAAGTGGAGCAGACTGAGGGGTGCTGGGGGTGTTGTACCAGAGGAGGTTTGAGGGACAGTGTCCACCTGCAGCACTGTCCATTACCTGGCACAGCATGGACATGGGACATGGTGGAGTGATGGAGGGGGGCTGCCCACAGGCTGGGAGGGGACCTGGGGGGCAATGGAGATGGGGGACCCAGAGACACTGTCACGCCTGGCCCACACCACCCTCCCACCCCACACTCATGCTGCTTTGTGCTCCACAGGCAAAATGGAGTCCTTCTCCTTCAACGGCGATTTGTCCAATCTCTTCTCTCTCTACAACTACACCTATGACTACAGCACAGCCATGCCAGACACCGCTATCTCCTCTGCCCCATGTCGGCCCGATGGCTCTGTCCTTAACAAGTACCTGGTGGTGGTGATCTACTGCCTCGTCTTCATCCTCAGCGTGGTGGGGAATGGGCTGGTGGTCCTGGTGGTGACCTCTAGCCACGCCAACCGCTCTGTCACCGACGTCTACCTACTCAACCTGGCTGTGGCGGACCTGCTCTTCGCCCTCAGCCTGCCACTCTGGGCCGCCTACCGAGCCCATGAGTGGGTCTTTGGCACTGTGATGTGCAAAGCCATCTCCGTGCTGCAGGAGGCCAACTTCTACAGCGGCATCCTGCTGCTGGCCTGCATCAGCGTGGACCGCTACCTGGCCATCGTCTACGCCACCCGGGCTGCCACTGAGAAGAGGCACTGGGTGAAGTTTGTCTGCTTGGGCATCTGGATCTTCTCCGTGCTGCTCTCCCTGCCTGTGCTGCTCTTCCGCGAGGCTTTTCCCTCACCCAGCAATGGCACCGTGTGCTACGAGCGCATTGGTGGTGAGGACACAGCCAAGTGGCGGGTGGTGCTGCGGATCCTGCCGCAGACCTTTGGCTTCGCCCTGCCCCTCCTGGTGATGCTCTTCTGCTATGGCGTCACCATCCACACCCTCCTGCAGACCAAGAACACCCAGAAGCAGCGAGCCATGAAGGTCATCTTTGCCGTGGTGCTGGTCTTCCTCATCTGCTGGCTGCCCTATAACATCACGTTGGTGAACGACACCCTTATGAGGATGCGGGTCATTGCCGAGACCTGCGAGAGGAGGAACCGCATCGACACGGCCCTCTCCGTCACACAAGTCCTGGGCTTCGCCCACAGCTGCATCAACCCCATCATTTACGCCTTCATCGGGCAGAAGTTTCGCAACAGCTTCCTCAAGATCCTGGCGCAGCACGGGCTCATCAGCAAAGATGCTGTGGCCCGCTACGGCCGCACCTCTTATGTCTCCACCTCTGGCAACACCTCCACCACCCTCTGAGCCCTCTCAGGACCCTGCTCTCACGGCTCCCAGCAGGCCCTGGCACCCCACACACCCCAGCATCCTCACCCATCCCCCTGGGATGTGGGTGGCGATGCCATGGGTATGGGCATGGCCACCACTGGATGCTGGATCCTGTCTGGAAGGGGGCTTTGGCGGCGAGGGGGTAGGACCCCATTGCCAGGGGAGCAATGCCAAGCTCCGGCCACCATCCCTGCTCTTTGGGGTAGAGCCTATGACTTCAGGGACCCCACAACCCCACTGTGGGGATGGCATTCGTGACCGATGGTCATCCAGCAATAAAGGACTTGGTGGGATGGTCACCCAGATCTGGCTTCTCTTTGCCACAGGGAGGGCAATGGTGGGACGGGCCAGGGCACATCACTGAGCACGGTGGGTCCTGGGCTCCCCACCTCAGTGCCAAAGCAGCAGTGTCAGCTGAGCCTGGTGGGGTGTGGGTAACCCCGGCTCCAGGCCAGGGAAGTGCTATTGCCCAAGAGGCTGTTGCAGAGGGTTCAGCATCCTGTGCGTCCCCAGAAGGGACCCAAACATGGGTCTTGCTCCCCACAGCTTCCCAGCAAGGTCCTGGCACTTCCCCAGAGCAGGGATCTCTGTGAGGTGTCTGTCCCACCTGGGGACAAAGCCAACCCCGATCCAAGCCCCAATGGACCAAATCACTGCAGCCCTTCCCTGACCCTGTGACCCCTGTCCAAAGGGTGCCAGCACCCAGGGCACCCCCTGCCCCCCTGGCACTGCGGTGCCAGGACATTGTTGTGCAAAGGGCTGGGAACCTGTCCCTTACACAACCAGGATGTTTCCGCCCCGGCTTGGGCAACTGAGGCTAGCACGAGAGTGGAGCAGAGGGGCTGTGACCCTGCTGGATTCCCTCCCACCACCCTGTGTGCCAGGTATCAGGGTGCCCATCCCAGCATGTCCAAGCATCTCTCTATGGGGGTCTCATACTACTCCTCCATCCCTCCTGCTCCAGGCTCCCAGGGGTCTTTAACTGCAGGGGGCATCAGTGGGTGCCAGCCATGGGCTGGCTCATGGGTGGGTACAGGCTCCCCTGGCACCCATGTAGGGAGCCCTGGGGACTCGGGGCTGGGCAAGGTCAGCAGGGGTGCTGGGCAGAGACAGCTCATCACCTTTGCATCTGGGAAACCTCTTGCCCAAGCGGTGCCTCGCAACCTGGCAGGAAGCCGGGGCTGTTGGCCAAGAGCTGTATCCCCTGCCCACTGCTGCCTCCCTGCTGCCGGACAGGGCAGATGGTGGCTCAGCCTGGCTGCAGCTGGGACTCCCCTTAGGGGACAGTTCCCCCCAGAAGGGCTTGGACACTCCCATAGCAGCATCCCCCCACCCCGCACCCAGCCTGGGGGTCAATTCGGCGACAACTGATAAGATGACACGGGAGCCACAGGGGTAGCAGGAGCAGGTTGTTTTCCTCTCTGTGGACCAGCCACGCGAAAAATGTCTCAAACCCAAAATGTTGGGCAGCAGGACCTGCCTGCAGGCCCCAGATGTCTGGGATCTGGGTAAGTCTGAGAGGAGGCAGCCAGGGCAGGGGATGTCCCAGGCACGGTGCATGGGCTGCGGTCCCAGCTCACGTAGCCTGCGGGTGCCTTTGCTGGTAGCAAAGCAGGCAGCAGCGCCCCTGCTTGCCTGTGTCCACGGAGCACGCGTGGCACACCTTGCACTGGCACAGCCTGCCGAGAAAGCGGGTGGTGAGAGCCATGCCATCCCGGTGCCATGCCGGTGCCACCCCCAGTGCCCCCCATGGCGCACCTGCAGTCGTACCGCCGGGAGAGGCGGCGGAAATCCTTGCGGCAGCGGGCACAGAGCCCTGCATCACGGGGTGATGGGCTGGGCATCGGGGTGTCGATGCCCTCCGTCTTCTGCCACAGGGCATCCTTCTCCCTGTGGGAGGGGACAGGTCAGCCCCAGCAGGAACATGCCTGATGGTGGAGGTCTGGGAGCATGCCCTGGCACCCCACACCCCAGGTGGGCACCCCTGGGTCTCCCGAGGTGGGGATTTGCCTGGGCTTTGGTGCCCTCCTCTGGGTGAAAGGGTTTGGGCCCCCCCCGCCCATGTGTGGCCCCACACCAGTGGTGTCCCCAGGGCTCTCACCGCAGCAGCTCCAGCAGCCGCCCCTTCATGTCGCGGATGAGCTCCTGCTGTCGTGCCTGCTCGGCGCCGCGTGTGGCCTCTCGCTCCAGGGCCTCCCGCTGTGCCCGCTGCAGTGCCGATGCCCAGCGCTCGCCGTCCTGCCGGGCCCTGGCATGGGGCAGTGGGGAGACGGTCCCCCTGTCCCTCAGGCAGCTGTCTCTCCATCCGTCCCTCTGTCCGTCTCTCCATCCGTCCATGCACCCACATATCCATCCATCCCTCTATCCGCTGCCCATCCATTGCCAAGCCCAGCCCGCTCCTCATCCCCACAGCCACCTCACCATCTGCCAGGCTGGCTACCCATCTGCTTCCCAGCTGTTCATCCATGCTTCCCCACACCCACCCCTCTATCCCCCTGTCCCCCTGTCCGTCCATCCATCCATCCATCCATCCATCCATCTACTCACCCCAGATTCATCGCTTCATCCTTCCATCCCCCCATCCATTTGTCCCAAATTCATCCCTCCATCCCTCTGTGTGCCCACCCATCAACATATTCACCCCAAATTCACCCCTTCACATCCCCCTCCATCCTTCCATCCATCTACTCACGCCAAATTCATTCTTCCACCCCTCTGCTCACCCACCCATCCACTCACCCACCCCCAAGTTGATGCCTTCCTCTCACCATCCCTCCCTCTCCAAATCCTTCTCTCCCTGCCCCTGCCCATCCCCAGGTGCTGCTCCCCTGGGTCCAAGTGGGGCACCCAGGGGGATCCCAGGGGAAACCCTGTGGCATGGGGGTGGATGGAGTGGACACGTGGTGGGACAGTGGGTGGTGGAAGTGGGGGGTTGCTGCCCGACCTGCCGAGCTGTTCCTGGAGCTGTGCCACCTCCTGCCGCTGGGCTTGGAGCTTCTGCCGGCTCTGCCGAACCTCCTCCCACGCCGTGGCGGCCAGGGTGGCCAGTTGCTGCAGGAGAGTGGGGGCTCAGCCCTGGACCGCCGACCCCCCACCCCACTGTGGGGTACCCCCGGGCTTGCCCGTACCATGGCCATGCCAGCAGCTGTGCCGAGCTGCCCCTCCACCTTGGGGTCTGTCAGGGGCTCCTGGGGTCCACGGGCGAGCTCCAGCGCCTGCCGCAGCACCTCCTCCACAGCGGCCACCTCGTCTGTGGCACCGGCATCCTCCAGTGCATCCGTCCGTCCCGCCGCAGCCAGCGCCGCCTGGCAGTCCCGTAGGCGCGAGGCCAGTGCCGCTGCCTCCGCCAGTGCCCCGGCCAGCTGGGCGCCCCGCTCCTCTGCCACCTCCTGCCAGCCCCGTGCCTCCTCCTGTGCCCGCGCCAGCACCCCCGGGCCCCCCGCCGCCACCGCCGCCACCAGCGCCTGCCCCAGGAAGATGTTGGTCTCCCGCAGCGCCTCAGCCTCATGCGCCCGCAGCTGGGCCCGCCGGGCACTGCCCTCCTCCTGCCGCCTGTGCCGCCGCTCCTCCCGTGCCAGCCGGGCTGCCAGCACCCGTGATGCCGCCTCCCGCTGCCCCAGCTCGGCCTCCAGCCGGGACACCAGCGCCCGCAGGGATGCCTCCGTCCCGTCTGGCTGTCCAGGCACCGGTGGTGGGGAGCCCGGTATGCACCCGGTGCTGGGCGGCGGGGACGTGCCAGGATCCCTGTCACCACCGGGCTGGGGTGCTTTGCCAGCACCACGTGCGTCCTCCAGCTCCTCCACATCCACGTCCTCCACCTCCTTCTCATCCTCCTCCAACTTCTCTTCACCCTCCTCTTCCACATACTCCTCCACCTTCACATCCTCCTCCATGTCCACCTCCACATCCTGCACCTCCTCTTCCTCCTCATCCTCATCTTTCTCCACCTCCTCTTCATCCTTCTTTTCCATGTCCTTCCTCACCTCCACATCCTCCACGTCCCACTCCACATCCTCCACCTCTACAATCCTCGCCTGCAGGGCAGCCAAGGTGGGTGGGCATGGGTGGGCTGACACCCCACAGGGTGCTGTGGTGGGATGGGCGATGCCATCGGGCCATCCATGTGCCCCGGTGCCGGTATCGTCTGTCTGCGGGGCCGTCTTTGCCAGGCTGTTCCCAGCCACTGCGCTGGGCCGTACCAGTTTCCTAGAGGGGACACGGGGCTCAGGGCCACCAGGTCACCCCCAGGGTAAGCAGGGCACCACCACCCTCCCTCAGGGCTCCCTGGGCACAGCCAGCCTTTGGGGATGGAGAGGGCAGCAGGGCTGGTGACACCAGGTGGCATCTGCTGACAGGGTGGCACCCAGAGACCCCCGTGGTGGTTGCAGGGGGGAATCAGGGGCTGCATGCGTGCTTGTAATGGTGCGTGCACACAAGTGCGTGAGCAGCAGAACAGGCGCACTGGAGCGGCTGTGTCCATAAGCGCTCCCCTGCAGGTGTGCCTGGGGGCGAGGGCACACACACACACACACATATGCCCTCACGTCTCAGGTGTCACAGCGTCACGGTGTTGCAGCAGACCTGTGCCTGGGCACGTACTTGACCAAGGGCTGCGGTGTGTGTGCACCCACGCGTGCCATGTTTGCAGGCACCAGCATGGTGTGCATGCTGGCGCAGAGGTCTGTGCCTGCCTGGGGCCATGCATGGAGGGCTGGCACAGCTGGGGTGCCACGTGGGGTTCGGGGCAGTGGGCCAATGCTCGTGTGCTGCTCTGCCATGCTGAGCCCCAAGCGCCCCTGATGCCCCTGGCACCCCCAATGCCCCCAATGCCCCTGGTGCCCCCGGTGCCCCCTGCATCCCCAGGCTCACTCAGAGAACATGGGCCAGGCGGTGTCCAGGTCAGCCCTGCACAGGGCCAGGTGGAAGGTGACGCCGTCCAGCTCATAGAGGCTGCCCAGGATCTCTGCCCGGCGCTGGGGGCTCAGGAAGGGGCTGCGGGCGTAGTACCACTCACTGCAACCACAAAACGGGCTTCATGCACCCCTCTGTGCCCCGGGCAGGCACACGCACCTGCAGCACTCTTGCCACCTGCGTGCTGCAGGGCACTGTCTGCCCTGGCTGTGCCCCCTGCCACCATGAGCATCCCCTCCCCGTGTCCCCTGCTCTCACCAGAGGCTCTCGGGGTCAAGGAGGCAGAGCTGCAGGGACTCTGCCAGCTGCCGGTGCACCAGGCAGTACCGCAGGAAGGCTCGGCCCCTGCCCACAGGGGTCTTCAGCTGGGGGGGAGAGGGGGTTATCCAGCTCTGCCATGCCAGTCTGCTCCCTACACGTCTTCCCCCCAGCCCATGCAGGGAGAAAGGGGCTCCCCAGGGCCAGGGCTGGGGGGTAGCGGAGACCCCAAAGGGGAGAAAACCCTCTATAGCACCAGTGGGCAAATCCTTGGTGCCCAAGTGAGTGTGTGCCTGTGCACAAGTGCATGTGCACCCACAAACAAGCAGAAGTGCATGTATGTGTGCATGCATGAGCCCCCGGGTGCCCTGCCAGTCTGTGCCCACCTTGTCCAGGGAGGTGACGAAACGAACACCCTCGTGCTCCTGCCGGCGCCGTGCCAAGCCCTGGCACAAGAAGTCCCAGTAGTCCTTGCGCTGCCCAAAGAAGCTTCTCTTCTCCTTGAGGTCGAACTGGCAGAGACATAAGCTTGGGCTTGCTTGTTTGGGAGTGTCCCCTGTCCCCCATCCAGCTTGTTCTCTGTGGGGCTGAGATCCAGCCAGCTCCCCCATCAGGGTGGGTCCTGGTGTCCCCTGGCTGTCCCCTCTTCACTGGGTCTGTGCCTCAGTTTCCCTTTTGCAGCATGTGCAATTACACATGCGGACGTGGGTGAGCCCGGTCCGGGTTCTCATGTGGCTGGGGATGTCCAGGGACGGACAACACCGGCTGGGGTCACCCACCTCCCAAAACCAGCTGGTGCAGGGTCCTTTCTGCTCTCAGCTGTGCCCCAGGGGAAACTGAGGCAGGGAGAAGCGGGGATGGAGGAGCAGTGGTACCTGGAGGAGGAACTCCAGCTGGGCACAGAGGCTGTGCAGCTCCCGGCTCCCATCCGTCACCGGCAGGTTCTGCTCCCGGTAGCTGTGGTTCAGCTCAGCCACGGTCCCTATGGGATGGCAGGTCTGAGCTGGCACGGCCCTGCCCCATCGCCCCCCCCTCCCCACTGCTGCCCGGCTCCCAGCCCCGGGGATTTCTGCTGGCGGGTGAAAGAGGAACCTGCCCTGGGATGAAATGGGAGAGCAGGGGGAGCGAGGGGCACAGGTACCTGCCGGGCACTGCCAGTCCCCTGGGGCTGGCAGCGAGGACAGGAGCAGGCAGCAGTGGCCAGGTTGGCACTGGGATGCCCTGGAACAGCCCTGGGCAGCACCGGCTGGGTGCGAGGAGGGAGGGGGCATGGCCAGGGTGAGATGTGCCTGGCAGGGGACACGCCGGCAGGACACAGGCTGGCACACTTACTCTGCAGGTCCTTGATGACACGGTTGAGCTCCCCATCCCCTGCCATGGCTGTCCCTGGGGGTCTGCAAAGGCAGGGGCAGTGATGAGAGGTGCCAGGCTGGCACTCACCTGGCACCCCCAAACTCTGCCCCAAGGAGAGGGTCTTCCCCCTCCCAGCTCCACCCTAGAGCTGCCTGCTGTTAAGGTAAGAGGGGGTGGGCTCAGGCACCCCCTTTCCTTGCCCATGTCTCCCTGCTACATGGGATAGGGGGTATGGGTGGACAAAAGTGCCCCATCCCGTACCTTCTTAGTTGTCGATGTGTCCTGTCCCAAAATGCCCCCACGCTCTGCCCCCACATCATGCCCAGCCTCTGTCTCCATTCCTTGGGGGGTCCTGGGGCTCAGCTCCCCCATCCCAATATGTCTCTGTCCTCGTCCCTGTCTCCGTCCCCTAGGATTCAGGATGTGGGTTTGGCATGGGAGGAAGCACTGCCTTTGCTTCTGCTCTCGCTTCCCTCGCTCACATCACGAACAGTGTGGGGGCCTGCCGGGGGGGGGAGGGAAGCAGGGCACACAGCCCCCAGCATGCAGCCCCCCAAACTGAGCTCCTCCCCTAGGTAGAGCCCCCTAAGAGCCCCCTAGCATAGCATGCTGCCTGCAGGGCTGGCACAGGGTTTGGGGGTGTTGTGGGCATGGAGTGGGGGGCCAGGAGGGCACGGAGCGGGGGGGCCAGGAGGGTACAGTGCAGTGGGGTGGTTTTGGGTGGTGGTAGGTGGAAACCTGGGGACAGGGTGAGGGACAGTGCCCACGGAGGTGGCAGGTCCGGGGCTTGTCACCACAGGTGGTGGCTGGGCACAGGGCTGGGGAAGCACACGTGTGTGTGCATGGGGGTGTGAATGGCAGGGTGCGTGTGTGCTCACAGGAGCGTGTGCACAAGCGTGCCCAAGCATGAGTGCCCTGTGCTCCCTGCCACAGCAGAGTGGCTCAGCAGGCAGAGCAGGACACGGGACTCTGGATGCCTCAGTTCCTGTCCTGGTGCCCTTGGGTGGCCTTGGACAAGCCATCTTCCCGCCTGCCCACCCTGCCCGTGCCTCAGTTTCCCCTGGGAAGAGGAGCCCCTTACCTGTGGCTGGGAGCCCTGGGGTGCCCCGAGGCACTCGCTGGGTGCCGGGGGGATGCTGGCGTGTCCCCGTGACCACGCTGTGCCTGCCTGCTTCTCCTTTTGTACCTTGGCCAGCAGGAAGTGTGGGAGGTCAGGGAGGCTGCAGGAGCCACCCCCAGCCCGTCCCACATCACATCAGGCACTGCGGCTTGGCCCCCCCCGGCAGCCGGCTCCCCAGTTTGGGGGTTGCCAGTTTTAGGAAGAGGGTCAGCGAGGCTGGTCACCTTGTGCAGCCCCTGGAGGGGGGAGAAAGGACAGTGCCAGGCCTGGGGGGACCCTGATGCTTTCCCATGGGAATAGGGCTTGGGAATGCTTTGACAGACCCCCCTGCAGTTTTTGGGGAGGGAATCCGGGACCCATACCCAGCTAGCAGCAGCCAACAGCTCCTCTGGGGCAGTAGCAGCCCATGCACAGCATCCCCCCTCCCATGCACAACAGCCCCCAGAGGCAGCAGCCCCTGGGCACAGAGACCCCCTCAGGAGCTGCAGCCCATCCCAGCAAGGCCCACTGCCCCCCCCCCCCCCCCCCGACAACTCCCCCCATGGGGGCTATGCCCAGAGCCAGGGTGCAAAATCTTTCCAGGGCACCCTGGGCAAGGCCCCCCCCTTGCTATCTGCGCCTGAGCAGCCCCTGGACTGGCAGTGCCGCTCAGCCACCATGCCTGTCCCCCTTTGCTGTGCCAGCCCTGCTGGGGTGGGGACTAAATCCCCTGAGAGGGGGCCGGGGGTGATACCAGCTTACCCCCCCAGTGCCAGGCATGGGACCCACTGCCATCCTGCTCCCCACCACCATCCGGCTTGGTGGATGCCCCCAGCGATGCCCAGCTGCCCCCACATCCTGCCCCTCCACACTGCATCCCCCCTTGCTGCCCCTACCTGTGCCACCCGGGGGGGCTGGGGGGCACCTGCCGCCCGCAAGCCAGGCCTCGGCTCGGCACCAAAGTGAAAGTAGGAAGTGATGCCGAGCAGGAGCCTGGGCCTCCCCGCACCCTCCTGGCTCCCAGGAGGGGGGTGTTGCACCCACCCGCCAGTGCCGCCTGCCCCCACACCAGGCACCCCACGGGCAGGAGCCCAACACCCGTGGGGGTGCTATGCCCCTTCACACCCCTCACCGGGGTGGGTGCCACAGCGGCTCCCTGGCAGCTGAGTCCCCTGTCTCTGCCCCAGCCAAGGGCCAGGAAGGGGGTGCCGGGGAGGGGAGAAGATGCTTGCCTGTCCTTGGCGCGGGTGCAATTCAATTAACGAGGCCTGGCCCTCGTTCAGCGCAGCCAATAAAGCTAATGGCCCCGCACAGGCCTGGCGCTGCCTGGCGGGGGGGAGTCTGGGGAGCGGGGGCCATCTGCTAATTAAATGTGGGAGGGGGACGGTGGAGCCAGCAGTGATGTCACCTCCCTCGTGCTTGTGGTGGGGGGCCATACCCTGCACCCCCTGCCCACCAGCCCTCTGCCACCCAGGGGTGCCAGGCAGGGCTGCAGGGTACAGCCGTGAAGTGTGGGGGACCCCCCCAAACCCCTGCCCCCTGCGCCCCTCCCTCCCTCTCCTGTTCGTTAGGAGCCTTGCCGGGGCAAATGCAATTAGTGCCCAGGCCTGGCTCGGCTGCTGCCCACGCTTGGCACCGGCAGCTGCCCCATGGGGATGAGTCCTTGCCCAGCATTACCGCGGCATCTGGGGGTGCTGCCGCCAGCCCCCCTTGGCACCACCCCGATCAGTGCAGGGGGTGTGGGGTCCCCGGTGCAGCTGCAGGGTGGGGTGCACCCTGTCCCCCTGACCTGTGCAAGCCCTGTGGCAGAGTGGGGGTGCCCAGGAGTGTGTTGGGGTGCCCTGTGGTGAGGGGTTCCGCTGTAACTGCAGCAGGGCACATCAGCCGGGCACTCCCTTGGAGAGGGACCCCACTAGGTGAGGGGGTCCCTGAATATGTCCTCAGGCTCCTGAGGAGAGGCTTGGTGGGGTGCTGGGGTGGGCTAGTGGAGGGGCAGGGAAGCCTCCCCCCATGTGCAGGCACTGCCACTTAGGGTTTGGGGTGGGGAGGGGGTGCCAGGGGGAAACCGAGGTAGAGTCGGGGAGGGGGTCGTGGGTTGAGCTGTGATCAAACCCAGGCGTCCGTGTTCCTCTACCCCCAAATCAGAGGGGGCTGGAGCAGGGGGCGCTGTTAGGGTCCGGCATCCACCCCAGGGGATGCCATACCCGGGGGGCAGGTGGGTGAGCCCGGGGGTGCCGAGCCCCGCGTGCGGAGAGGAGGAGGAGGACAAGGAGGAGGAGGAGAAGGGGTGGGGGGGGGAGCGTGGCGGAGCTGGCTCCCACCCAAGCACTGCAGGACATGGGCGGGCACGGTGCTCCCTGCCTGACTGCCAGCGCGCAGGAGACGCTGGGGGACCGGCGGGGGGGGCAGGGGCCGGTGGGACCGCAGCCCCCCAGCCTATCGCCGCGCGGCCCCGTGCCCACCGCCGGGCACCTCCTGGGCACTGCCCGGGCACCGGAGCTTGTTGCAGCCGGGGGGGGCACGGCTGGGTTTGGCCGCCTCCCCCTCCCACCCCGAGCGTGCCCTGGGCAGGGATCGGCTCCTGCACTCCCCCGGCCGGGTGACCCCCGGGCAGGGACACCATGACCCGGCTGAGCTGGTGCTTTGCCACCTTGGTTCGCTGGGGGAAGTCCTTGGTGTCCTGCCTCCTGCCCCTCCGCGCCTGCCGCCACCGGGAGGTAAGCGGGCACCGCCGGGCACGGCGTTACGGACAGGGTCTGCGGGGGGGGCACGGAACTGGGGCGGGCTCCGGGGGTTGCAGGGGGATGGGAGTGCAGGCTGGCGCTGGCCCTGCTTGCTGCGGGCAGCGTGGGGTTAGACTGTGCATTGCATGCCAGTGTGCTGGGCATGTCCTTTGTCCCTCCTGTGTCCCCCTCAGTGTGGCACTGTCACCCCCCCCATCACCCGCACCCGCGGGCCCCTGCAGTGCCTGGCTGGAGGGGATCAGCTGGGATCTGCTGTACAGCCTTTCACACAAAGGGATCTGCTGAGATCCCTGTGTCCTTACAGCACCCACAATGGGGTGACCTCTGTGCCTAGCGTGAGGGGACCCCTGTGTCCATAAAGCACCTGGCATGAGAGATCCCTGTGCCCATACCCAGCGTGGGGGATGCCTGTGCCCATAAGCACCTGGCACTGGGGAGCTCTGTGCCCGTAAAGTGCTTCAACTGTGTGGGATCCCTGTGCCCAAAAAAGTGCCTGGTATGAGGGACCCTGTGTCCATAACCACCCGGTGTGGGGCATCCCTGTGCCCGTCAACACCCAGTGTGTGTGTGATCCCTGTGCCAAAGGATTGCCCAGCACAGGGGATCCCTGTGCCCATGCAGCGCCTGGCGTGGGGACCCATCCTGCTCTGCTGCTGTGCCAGGGAAACTGAGGTGGGGAGAGGCTGGTGGAGGGTGCTGAGCTCCTGCTGTACCACCCTCACTTGGTTCCTTAACCTTCGGGAAGCTGCCCTATGCCTGGCAGTGTGGCACGGGCCACTCCAGCTGCACCATGCCAGCGAAGCGGGTGCCAAAGCCACTGCCGGGCAGCGCCTGGGGGAGTGTCACTGCAGGGTGGTGACAGGCCAGTACGTGCCAGGTCAGGGACCCAGCCTGGAGGAGGGAGAGGCCCTGGCTGTATGGGGACCCCAGTGTGTGTCGGGGACGCAGGACCGTGAGCTGTCAGGGGCGCGGGTGGGTGCTCAGGTCTGTGGGTGGGTGAGTGGCACTGGTGGGATGTGGGGCGGCAGTTGTGTGGTCCGATGGCCATCCCCGTGTCTGTTTGTCCCTGATGTGGGTGTGAGAACAGGGACTTACAGAGGTGTGTGTAACGCACGTGCATGCTCATGTATGCGTGTTCACGAGTGTGCAGCTGGGGCAAGAGTGAACTGCAGCTTGCACAAGTGTGGGTGCACAGCAGGTCTCCGGGGAGCTGCTTTGGGGTGCGCGTCCCTGTGCGGGTGCGGGTTTGTGCATATGCCCATGCACCCATTCACAGGGGTGTGCATGCGTGTGTGTGCCTCCTAGCATGTGTGCTGGGTGCAGCAGCAGTGGGGCTTTACGCTCGTGTGAGCTGTTAGATGGGTGTCATGCAGCCCTTTCCATGCCCAGACAGGCACCCACACACATGGGTGCCCACCACCCATACGTGGCATGGGTGGTAGGTGTGACGTGCATGAGTGTGCCCCAGCATGTACTCAGAGGGGTACCTTTGTGATGTGTGCGTGCACCCCATGCACCCAAGGGCAGTGCGGGGACAGCTTTGCTGGAAGCGGGTGTGGGGGACGTGGGGACATGATGACCCTGGGAGGGGGACATGGACGACTCCTGCCAAGGCTGGCCCTGCACTGGGAATACATGCCCACACCAGTGATACCCATGGGGGGTGTCCCTGGGCTAAGTGCCCCTGTCTGTGCCCCCCCACTGAGAAAATGAGCCCTAAATGATGCCCTGCAGCCACCCTGTCCCTGTCGCATGACCCTTGCCCCTGCCCTTCTGAGGGGCCTGGGCTTGTCATGGCCCTAATTGGGAGGGGGTGATTTATGGGGGGGTGGGGACACCCCTCTCTAGTGGGGCTTTCATTTGTGGGCAGTAACAAGGCTGATTAATGAAGCCTGTAATGACGGAGGGGGTGCATGGATGGGCACTGCCTGCCTGTTTGGTGCTGTGAACAGGATCAGGACCCCCAGCCTCCCTCTGCCTCTGGGCCTGGCTGGCATTGGGGGGGCAGGGGGTGCTGTCCCCATCCATCCCCTGTCCCAGCTGGCACATCCCCACAGGGATACCTCTACCATGGGCTGGGCAGGCACAGAGGAGCTGTGGGGCGGAGAGCGGTGGGACAGGGATATTTTGGGGAGAGGGTGCTGCACTTTGGGGGAGTCAGATGCCACCCAAGTGTCTAGGAAGGGTAGTCCACCCCCCCGTCCCACCCTACCCTTCCTTTTTGGGCTGGCAGCTGTATGCAGCATACAGATGGGAAACCGAGGCACGGGTAGGGGTCATTACAGTGCCCGCATCTGCTGTGGACGCGTCCCCACCGTGCCCATGTCCCCACGCCAGCGGTAGCTTGTCCTGCCGGCGTGTCCTTCCCTCCGGCACGTCCCCTACCCTGACTCACACACTCATGGTCATGGCCAGCTGAGCACAAGTTTCCAGGCTGGAGCTGGAGTCAGCGCTGGTGGGGGGACACACGACACACACGGTTTGCCACCCAGCCAAGCCCCCCCAGGAGGGGCTGGGGCACCCCCCTGCCAAATCCATCCCCGTCAGGGCTGCAGGCTGCCAAGCCGCTCTCTGTCCTGCCTGGAGGTTGTCCCCCCTTGCTGAGGCCCCCCAGCTCTGCACATGGATGTCCGCCGATTCCTCCCTGTCTCCCATCCCAGGACCACCCAGGGGACACGGCTGGGGATGGGGGGGGACACCACGCCGCAGGACCCGCTGGAGGCCAGAGAGGGATGGGGATGAGGTGGGTGGCGGGTGCCCCCGAGTCAGCAGAGGAAATGGATCCCAAATGTGTGTGTGAGGGGGGAGAGGGGCCGGGACAAGGCGCAGCCCCACTCCGGCCCCCCCAGTCCCGCAGCCCCTCTGCTAGGGTGGGGGGGTCCTGGCCACCCCCGGGGCCACCTCGGCTGGGGTTCCAGTGGGCGTTGCGGGGGTCGGGGGAAGTTTGCCACCCCCCTTCTCCCCCGTCTGGAGGGGGGGCGTGGGTCCGGGGCGGGGCGGGCGGGCGGAGCGAGGGGGCCGGGGGGCTCGGCCGGCTGCGGGGTCGCGCCGCGGGCAGCATGACCGGGCTCTGCCTCTCCTGCCTGCTTTGGGTACGGCCCGCCGCGCCGGCACCGGGGGGGCACCGGGGGGGAGCGGGACAGCAGCGCGGTGGGGCCCGGCAGCGGGGTCTGGGAGCGGGGCTGGTCCCGGGAGCGGGCGGTGGATGGGGCTGGTTGCGGGTGGAGCGAGGGGGACCGGGACGGGGCGGGGGCGTTTGCACCAGGACGGGCGGACTGGGAGCGGGGGGAACCGGAGGTGCTGGACTGGGACTGGGACTGGGACCGGCTCTGGAGCAACCGGGACCGAGCGGAGACAGGCAGGGACGGCCGGACACCGGGGCGGGGCTGGGGGACCGGACCGGGAGCGGGACCGGGAGGAGCCCCGGGGACCGGGGGGAGCGGAGCGGGACCCAGCCTGGGAGAGCGGCGGCGGCGGGCACCGGGCTGGGGGGTGCACGAAGGAGGGAGCGGGATGGGATGAGGGACAGGGACACTGCTGCCCCACTGGAGGGGAAGGAAACTGGGCAAACTGGGGGGATCCAGTTAGCGCTGGGGGTGTAGGGCTCTGCCCCCCTCCCCCCTATTCAGTCACCAAGGCGAGCTGGGCCCTGGAGCACAGCGCGGTGCAAAGCACTGGGTGGGTCTAAGCCCACAGGGCTGGATCCAGGTGTCCTGGTGCCCCCCACCCACCCCGGCTTTGCAGCCTCAGGGGAACTGGGTGTCCCAGTTCACCCCCCCCCCCCCCCCCCACCTCTGCAGTGCTGGGCAATGGACCCAGGCCTCCCAGCTCCTGATTAATCTGGCATCTCTCCCCGGTGCCTCTTCCAGCCCAGGACAGCTGGGTCCCTTTCCAGCCTCCTTGGGTCTGCGTGTTGGGGGGCCCCTGGCTAGGGATGTCTGTGCCTCCCCCCCACCGTGTAGAGGCCGGCCCCTGGAGGTGGGTACCCATGGGTGGGTACTTGGGTGGCATCCCCAAGAGGACCCCAGCCCCCCTATGCATCCTCGCAGTAGTTCTAGCCCTGGGGGCAGGGAAGCTAACTGGGATCCTGCCAGTACGGAGCTGGGAAAAGGTTGTTTCGTGGGATGGGCTGGTTCCCCGGCTGGCAGGGTAGCACTGGGTGGGCAGGGTGCTCCCCCCGGCAGCAGGGAGGTGGGGGTGTAAAGCTGGGTACTGGGTCGGCAGCCCCCTGGCATGGGGATGGTGTTGGCAACGGGACAAACGGAGGGGGCTCTGAGGGGTGGGAACGAGGGGGGCAGCTCTTTCCCTAGCCAGTATAATTGCCGTTAATGAAGCAGGCCCATGCTAATGTGTGGGCCAGGGCAGTGTGGGGGGTATGTGCGTGGGAGACATGTCGGCATCCCTGGGCATCCCAGCTGGGTCCCTGGGAGCGGGGGGTAAGGCCTCTTCCCGGGGCACCCTGCAGCAAAGATGCTGCTTTGCATATGCAAACGAGCTCATGGCATCGCTGGGCCTCGCTGTCACCCAGCAACTGCGGCGTGGGAGCCCCCGGCCTGGGGGACCTTTTCCCACGGCTGCTGGATGGGTGACAACATGCCTGTGCACATGCATGTGCACACGTGTATACACACCCAGCTGTGTGTGCCCTGGTCCCTCGTAGGGTGGCGCAAGCACTGGGGGCTGCCAAGGGAACAGCGAGTGGCCCTGCGGGAGCAGGTGCCCAGGGAAGAGGGGCTTGCACACAAGTGTACAAACCCGTGTGAGTGTGCACACGATTGCACATGGAACTGCATGTGGGAAGATGGAAATCTGCCCACGCGTCTGCTGCTACTGTGGCTGGTGGGGATGTGCACGCTCGCACACGCACACATGTGGGCATGCAGATGCATGCAGCACCCTGACACGCGCCACGTGTAGCATGCGCAGCATGCTTACGGCCCTGGGGGTATTTGCACACATGCAGGCAGGCTGTGCACATGTGTGGGCTGTCTGCCTGTCCATGTGTGCACTTGGGAAACTGAGGCAGGGAGCTTTTGGGGGGGGGTATACCTGGAACCCCGACACTTTGGCACCATTCCCTCCGGCGCTCTGGCGTGGTGCTGAGGCCGGAGGAGAGCAGGGCGCCGGGGCGATGGGGGGGCCGCCGGGCCTCTGCTTAATCTCATTAGTCTTGGCATGAAAAGGCGGATTTACGGGGGCTCATGTCTTCATCTGGCAGTGGGTGGGTGGGCAGGGCTGGTGCGCTGCCAGGGAGTGCCCCCCCCAAACAGCCAGGAGGGGGGTCGGGGTGGGTGCTGGCTGCCTGCAGCTGTGCCAGGACCCCCCCAACCCCCATGTGTGAGCACTCGCACACACTTGCACCCTCACACCCTGGCACCTGCACATGTTCAGATCCATCCTGTACTCACACTCATGTCATTGGTCTCCCCGCACCGTGGGCTGTGCCAGACGGGGTGGGCAGGGGTGTTCATGCTCAGGAGGCACTGCACCCCCTATACAGCCCCCCTGGGAAACCCCAGCACATGCTGTCCAGCATGCACCCCAATACACACCATGACACTGACACCCCCTGCATGGGCACCCATCTGACATGGGTGTGTGCACGCGTGTTTGCACATGTATTTGTGTACTCACACACGTACATGCAAACACATCTGTGCACGTACATGTTTACATATGTGCATTCACATGTGCTTATGTGCACACAAGTTTGCACACATGTACATACGTCCAAGCACGTTCACACCTCCATGCATGCAGGTACACGCACTTGTGTCTGCACACGTGCGCTCATAGAAATGCTTGTGCACAGGCACGCATTCACGAGGACACACATGCCAGTACAGACGTGCACCAACATGCAGGGAGACACGAGTGCACAGCTGTGTGTGCACACGTGCCTGCGCACGCGCGCAGACGTGTATGTGCACACACAGATGCTCGCACACATGTGCACAGACATCCACGCCACCGTGCGTGTGCTCGTGTGTGTGCACGCACAGTGTGTACACAAGCGCCTGCGTGTGCGCACAGGCGCGCACAACCCTCCGGCACTCACCGCCAGGGGGCGGCAGAGACTATTTAAAGGGGCCGCGGCCGTGGGGGGGGATGTGTGTGCAGTGCCCCCCCCCCGCCCCCGCACTGCCCCCCCCTCCGCCCCCGCACTGCCCCCCTTCCCCCCCGCACTGCCCTTGCCCACACGGGCAGGAGCCGAGGTCCCCGCACGCCGTGCCCATGGCCCCACAGCCCCACGGCCGCGGCCCTGCCGCAGAGGGCGCGAGGGTGATGGGGTGCGGGACACACACACATTTTTTCACGTGGGGGGGTAGGTGGAGGATGACGCCCTGCTCAGAGGGAAACTGAGGCAGGGCAGGGCTGGGTGCCCAGGTCTCCGTGCCACCTCGTTCCCGCTGACGAAGCCCCATGTCCCTCCAGCCCCAGGACCTGGAGGCCCCCCCGGCACACGCCTTCAAGATGACGAGCTTCAAGAAGGTGAAGGCATGCGGGATCTGCCGGCAGGCCATCACGCGCCAGGGCAGCACCTGCCGAGGTGAGCTGGGGGTGCGGGCACACGCATGTGCTGGGGGGAGTTGGGAGAACGGTGCGTGTGCTTGCATGGAGCTGCCGTCGTGCACTGATGCTTGTGCAGCAGGCTGCAGGTGAGCGTGCGTGGTTGTGAAGGCACTGGTGTATGTTCGAGTGGTGTCAAAGTCTGCGAGTGCCCCATGGCACGCATCTGTGTGTGCATGTGTGTGTGCAAGCATGTGCACAGATGTGCATGCGTGTCTGTACCTGCATGTACAGCTGCGTGCACAAGGATGTGAAGGTGGGCACATGTGCTTTTGCCAACCTGTGTGCACATGGGTGTGTGTGCGTGTGCTGGAGGAAGAGCTTGTGGGTGTGCAAGAACATGTGGGTATGCCTTTGTGGGCGGGAAGGTGGCTGGGAGGTGAGGACAGCATGTGGTGGCACTTGCAAATGTGCATGTGGCCACGTGTCAGCTGCATGTGCATGCAGCGAGAGTGCAACTGTCACCCTCACAAGTGTGCACACGCATGTAGGTCTGTATGCATGGGTGGGTGCCCATGCCCTATGCCATGCTCGCTGCCCGTGGTGCCTGGTGGGACACAGGCAGTGCTGCGGCCCCTTGCACGTGTGCGGTGCCGCTGAGCCCCGTGCGAGGGGCAGCAGGTGGAAATGCCGCTGGCGGCAGGAACAATGCGGCTTCCTTCATTGCAGGAAACAGCCCGGAGGGGGGGGACAGGGCCTGGGGGCTGGCCAGGGCTGGGGCCATGCCACGTGGGGACCCCTGTATCCCCTGGGGATGGAACATACGGATTTGCAGGCAGCAGGGTGGTGCCCTATATAAATGCGTGTCCCCAGCAGTGCCATGTACGGGCCCGCACTGACTGTGTGCACATGCCGTCCTCTGCAGGGGCACGGGCACAGGCGTGCAACAGTAGCGCGTGGGCAGGCGGGGACATGGGCACTGGCAGCACCCCTGCGGCACTCTCATGCATGCCGGTGCATGCACAAGGCCTCGTGAGACATGTCTGTGCACGGCCTCCCTTCATGCTATTAACCCCTGGGCACTGGGATTTGCACATGCGCATGTTTGCTGGCTCGTTGGCACTATGGGGGAACGGCTCATGTGCATGGGTTTGTGCCTGAGTGCTGCATGCATGTGCACATGGTGCCGTGCTGGTGCCACCCGGAGCATGCATGTGCGTGTGCAAGGTGTGGGCATCCACGTGCGTATGTGCATGTCCTGGCAGCCCAGTGCCAAGGTGCTCCATGCCTCGCAGCGTGGGGTGCCAACCCCATTCTGCCCTGCATGTGGGGTGCCCACGGGCTGCCCCCTGGCAATGCCCCCTCTCCTGCCCCCACTAACCCTCTCCCCCCTTTCTCGCCCGCAGGCTGCAAGCTCTCCTGCCACACCAAGTGCCAAGCCAAGGTAAGGCCGGTGCCCCAAGGTGTGCCCATCCCTGCCTGGGGGCACCGGGGACCCAGAGGGGGGATGCCACGGTCCGTGCCAGCTGACCCTGCCTGATGGGCAACCCAGGTGGGCTGGTGGTGGTGTCACCAGCGGCTGAGGCTGGCAGTGCCATCCTGCTGCCTGGCCCCTGACAACACCTGCCTATCCGGGTATGGGGCTGGGTTTTGGGGTGCAGCCCTTCTCAGAGGGCGGTGGCAGGGACCTGTGCCCCAGCACCTGGAGCGGGGTGCCCATTGCCAGGGTAGGTGCTGCTGTGTGCGGGTACCATGCGCCGTGGCTGAGTTCTGCCCGCAGCATGCACGCAGGCTGGGCACCTCTCCCGATACCCAGCGCCGCCGGGGGCGGATCTCGCTGGCAGGAGGGAGCAGAGCCGAGGATGCCCGGTGGTGATGTCTGTCTGTCCGGCTGCCGCACCGGTGGAGATGGCCCCCACGGCAACCCAGGCTTCCCAGGGAGCTGGAGGTGGGCATGGTGCCTGCTGCCGGGGCAGGGGAGGCTGCGTGTTCCTGAATCCCCGGGGAGGCATGTGTGCCAGCCAGCTCTGGGGCTGGCATCTCGGGCGGGAAGAGGCTGGTGCACCCCGGGCAGGCAGCGTAGGCTGGAACGTGCCTGTGCCCATGCCTGTGCCCGGACGGGCAGGGAGGGAGAGGAAAGGCCTGGGGGGGGTGCCTGTGCCAGGGGCCAGGCACACGTCGGGCTTCACAGCGTGCCGCAGCGTGGGTGGTGTCGCGGTGCAGGCACTGGGAGCAGCCCTGGCTCTGAGCCCCAGCTGGAGTGTCGGAGGAGGTGGGGGCTGCGGGGGCACCCTGGGGTTGTGCCCGGCACCCTGGGACCTGAGCGGGCAGGGCAGAGGTGGCTGGGAGGCTGTGCCACCCTGGGGACCCTGTGCAAACCCCAGCACTCTGTGCCATCCCAGGACCCTGTGCCACCCTGGGGACCCTCTGCCAGAGGCGCCCGGGGTCTGAGGCCAGAGGGGGTGCCTCTGATGCAATGCAGGGGTGCCACTGGGAGAGACGAGAGGGGCATGGGGTGGGGGGATGCCCCCAGTACGGCAGGCAGTGGTGGGGAGCATCTGCCAGTGGTTTCCAGGCAGGAAGGAGTGCTGGGAAGCGCGTGGGCCTGGGTGTGCGCCTGGTGGGGATTCTCTGATGTCTGATACAGGGTTGTGCACCAAGAGGGGGTCACGCCAGGGTCCCAGCATCGGGGTAGCCTGCGTGCACAGGCAGCCTGTGGCTCGGTCCTGTGTCCGGCTGTGTTTCATTAGCCTCCATCACCCTTCCCACGCTTGCTGGAAGCTGGAGCCCCCTTGGTGGGGCCGGCTAGCTGAGGGGTGTGCTGCTGCGGGGGGGTGCGTGCATGAGGCCAGGGGCCTTCTGCAGAGCTCCTTTGGGCCAGCGCCCAGGGAGGGGCTCCTCCGGCCGGGCAAGCGGCCAGCTGACTCACACACCGACTTGTTATTGTAGGGTCTCCAGGGAGGGTGCGTGTGGGGAGGGGGCTTGGCGCAGAGAAAAAACGGCCTCTTGTCTACCTGAAGCCCCTCACATTTAACCCCTGCACCCCCAGGATGTTCCCATCCCCAGGATGGGAAGATGGGCTCACCTTCAAAGTGCTGGCAGCTGCACCCCTCAACACTTCCTCCTGCCGCCCTGGAGATGCTGCCGGGATCCCGGTGTGTCCCTCTCTGGTGGCTCCTGGCCCTGGAGCCTGTCCCACCATCCTGTTCAGAGCATCTTCCCCTTGGTCCCCATATTTACCCCCTTGGGACCTGCCCCGACCCCATGGCCGCCTCCCAGCACAGCCGGCTCCCGACCAGCTGCCTTCTGGCCCAGTTGGGGGGTAGCCCCCAGTTACAAACCCCAAATGGACTGGGTATGGTGGGAGGAGGGGAGAGGGGAGAGATAGGGGTGTGGGTAGGGGGGCTGGCAGGGTGTGAGGGGTTGTTCTGGGGGTGATGGGTGTGGGGTGCCAGGAGGTATCATGGGTGTGATGGGGATATGGGGGGGGCACTGGGGTGCATGTGGGGACACCAGGGAAGTTTTGAGGTGCTGGCGAGTGCCATGTCCCCAAGGAGGCAGGGAGTGGGCAGAGCTGTGCCAAGGCAGGCAGGACCTGTGTCCCAGCAGTGACCTGCACCCCTCGAGGTCCCCCCCGCCTGAGGGACAGTGGGGGGTACAGCGGTGGTGCCCCACAGTGGCACTGATACTGGCAGGGTGCCTGGCGCCTGTGGGCGGCTCTGGGGGGGCTGGGGCAGCCGCACACACATCGGCTGGGAAGCACCACGCTGTTCCCATGCCCATGTAAGGCCCTTCTCGCGCCCGGCCCCTCTGCTCAGGGATTTTTCCTTGCTTAGCAAACCTCCCTCCCTCCGAAGGGGACGGACGGACGGACACTGGTGTGTATCTGACCCTCCCCAGCCTGCCCCCTCCCTGCACCAAAACTGCCTGCCCAAAGCAGTGGGGGGGTGTAGCTTCCTTTGAAAAGTGGGGAAACTGAGTCACAGAGCCCTGGCTGGGGGCAGCCAGAGGTGGGGGACACAGCATGGGGTGCAGTGCTTTCCGTGGCAGCGGTCAGGCGTGGGCGAGCCCATGTGTTGGCATATGCCGGTCGTGGCACAGCCAGGATCTGGTGGTGACACCACCCTTCCAGCCGGGATGGAGGGATGAGCCCGAGGACTCTCCAGGCAGTAGGGCCGTGCAGGCATGTCCCAAATCATGGAGCAAGGGAGGTGCTGGGGGCGTCCCTGTCCCCCAGGATGCGCTCGCTGCGACCGGGGCTGAATTTTGCCATGATGCTGCTTGGAGAGGCTGAGAAAAGATGGGCAATGATGCTTCTCCCCATGGTGGGAGCTGGCCTGGTGACAGCTGGTTTGGCTGGGGGAAGTGGAGAGCTGCGGCATTTGGCTGCCGAATCGGCTGGCGATCTCTGGCGGGTGGTTCTGGGAAGCGGCAGCTGGGCCAGCCCCTGGGCCTGGCGGGGCTTCAGCGTGCCCCGCTTGCCCTGTGCCACACTGGGGCCCACAGGTCCTGGGGGATTGGGGCTGCCGGGCTGTGCCAAGAGGGGAAACTGAGGCACAGCACATAGCATGGAGCCAAGGCACCTGGGGGCTGTCTTGTACCCCAGTGTCTTCCCCCGGGGAGCTGACAGCAGGCACTGGAGCTGTGCCGGGCTGCTAGGCCATGTGTGTGAGTATGTGTGTGTCTGTGCATGTGAACATGTGTGTGAGTGTGTGCGTGCCTGAACACGAGTGTGTTTGCATGATCATCTGTGTGCATGCATGTGCATGATCATGTGTGCTTGCAGATGCATATATATGTGCATGTGACTTTGCATGCAAGAGCACCCATGTGTGTGCACAAGTGTGCTTGCACACGGGTGGGCAGTCACACGCGTGTGCTCCCAGCTCAGTGCCATCCATCCCCGCTGGCCTCGTGCCAGGCCCAGCTTGTTTTTTGAGTGCCCCCTGCAATGGGACTCCGGGGGTGGGAGATTTGTCCATTATTAAACCGGGGGCTGGAGCAGGGCCAGGGCCAGGCAGTGAGGCGCATCCTGGCCAGAGCAATCGCTCCCTGTGCCTGTGGCACCGACGGGCCCTTGGGCAGCTGGGGGACGCAGTGGGACCTGTGCTGGGACGTGTGGTGCTGGCAAAGAGGATGTGCATCTCCTGCCCTCAGTTGGCATTGGAGACCCCCTCACCTACAAAGTGAGTCAGGGCCAGGTGGGAACTGAGGCAGGGAGCGGTTGGACCCTTCTGGGCAGGCTTGACTCGTGGTGGTGGGCGCCCCACAGCCGTGCCGTGGCTGGGGGCTCCGGGCAGTGCTGGGGTGCACTGCCAGGCCGTGCATTGTGCGCTGCCTGTGGCTGCGCCAGGAACGGTGGCTGCAGGGAAGGGACATCCATGTCCCAGCTGCGGTGGGCTCATGCTAGGGGACATGTGGCTGACCCGTCCCCACTCACCGCCCCAGCCACTGTCATGCAGCCTCCCCCCTTGCAGCAGAGGGGATGACGTGTCAGTCACACGGGGAGCTGCTCGTCCGGTCCCTGTCCCCAATGCCCCGTTAAAAGCCACCTCCTCGCTGCTGCGGGACAGATAATTAGCAACATCCCTGGTCTCCACAACAGAGCAGGCAGTGGAGGGGGGGGAGGAATGCCGCAGGAATGTGTCCTTGGCCCTGGCACAGGCCCAGCTGGGGTGCCTGCGGGGGTCAGCCCTGCCCCGGTGCCATGCCAGGTCGTGTTTGTGCAGTGGGTCCTGGAGGGCGTTCTGGGGCTTTTTCTCCCTCTTTCCTTTTTCCCCTTCTTTACGTCACCGCCCAAATATTCGGCCTCTCTCAGCTCCAGGGGGGGGTGTGTGTGTCAGCTCTGCTGCTTGGAGGAGCTGGGGCCCTTCTCTGCACCCTCCGGGTGCTGCTGGGTGCAGGGAGAGTGGGCAGGGGAGCAAGGATGCTGAGATCACCCACACTCGCTGCACTGGTGAGCACTGGCCAGGGCTGGCCTGGGAGGTGTCAGCCGAGGCAGTGGGGACCACCAGCCTCCCTCCTCGGGGGCTCTCGGGGTCGGATCCAGCCCCTCAGGGCCCCGTGGTGGTGGGAGGCAGGATTTGGGCTGGATGGGGACTCCGGCAGTGGGTTTCTGCCTTGTTTCCCACCAATTTTCTCCTTTCCTGGACCACTTTGCATGCCCCCATGGCCACCCCTCCTGGGACCTGCCCTGGGAAGGGCACTGGGTCCCCGGGGACCTTCAGCACCCTCCAAGGGATGGCACCAATGCCAAAACAGCCAGGTCTGACTCAAAAAAGGGCTCTACAGACCCCACACTGGGGCTTCATCTCCTCCCCGCAGGCTTTCACTTCTGGAGATGACCCGTTCCCCGGTGCCTGGTCCCTGGGTCTCCCTTCTTCTGATGACATTTGGGGTGGTGATGCTGGAGGCCACTTGTTTTGGGATGTGGAGGAGTTGTTTCAGGTTGGGGGTGGTTTCTCTGGGGGTGATGGGGGGACCCCACATGGCACAGGGGCCACCAGAGACACTTGGCCAGCCACTGGACCCACTCCCACTGGTGCTTTGGCCCCCATGGCTCCAGGAGGTATTTGGTGGCTGGAGTTCAGGGACATTGTCAGGACTTCTGTGGCTGTGTCCTGGAAAGGGGACACGTCATCTCCCCAGGGGACAGCTCCTGTCACCTCCCTGGGGACGGGAACGTGCTGTCAGTGGCCTTTGCTCACCCGCTCACTTCCACCCCGCTTGGCCGCTGATACTTTCCCATCTGGCCCCAGCTCTTCCGCTGCTGGTGTTTCCCAGGGTTCAGGAGCCGTCCTGCGGCTGCCTCCTGAGGAGCCAGGGATGGGTGGATCTGTGTGGGGATCTGTGCCGGAGCCAAGCCAGGGTCTGTGCCCAGCTCCCATGGTGCAGGGCGTTCATTGCCCCTCCGTCCCAGTTGCAGTGCTCCCTTCATTTTGGGATGCCTGCTTTTTGGGGGCTGTGGTGCTGGGGGGGCTTGTTTGGGGGTGCCAGTGGATCTTGGCAGGGGGGTTTGTCCCCATAGTGGTGGCTGTTGGGGTCTGGCCCTGTGCCCTTGGGTGCTGAGGAGGCCAGCGGGGCTGGTGCTTGCTCGGAACAGGGGTGAGGAGAAGTGCCCCCCGGGGATGTCAAGGCTCCAGCGCTTCGTCCTTGGCAGTGGGAAGGGTCTGCTGGTGCCTCTCGGTGCTCCCATCCCACGGCACCGTCCGGCTGCCGGGGAAACTGAGGCACAGAGGGGCTGGGCAGGATCTGCTGGAGTGGGATTGCACTCACAGGGGTGATTGATGTTGCAGGAGTCTTGGAGGAGGGCAGAGGGAGAGCCCCTCGCCACCAACCCCTCCCTGGTGACTTTTGGGGGGGTGGCAAGGCAGGAGGGGTCCCTGGGGTCCTGCCTCATGCCAGCAAAGCCAGGCCCGGCCTTTTGGCTGAGGCTGAGGCACGAGGACGGAAACGCAAACAGGAACGGGGAGGCGTTGGGTGAGAAAATGTCAACAGCGCTGGGCCGGGTGCCTGGTTCGCCGCCTCCCCGGCTGGCTCGCCACTCTGTGGGGCACTGCTGGGTGGGCTCCCCCCTGCCCTGCACGCTGGGGGCTTCCCCTCTTTGCTCCCGGGTCTCCCAGCACTGAACACTTGCTCGTGCAGCAGGGCTGGGGCCAGACTGCCCGAGGGGTGGCTGGGGAGAGCAGGGCTCCATCCATCGCCACACAGAGCCCCCAAGGAGGAGGAAGATGGGAGATGGGAAGAAGGCAAGGGGGATGCTGGGCGCACCCTGGGTTTGGGGCGGGCAGGCGGGAACTGGCATGGCTCCACGTATCGAGGGACAGCCGGGGCTTTTCCAGTATTTTGGCTTTGCTTTTTAATTGTGTGTGTGTGTGTCTGGTAAATCTTCACATCACCCCAACACTGGGGGTGTGGGCTACCCAAGGACCATTAATTGAGCACCCCATCCCATGCGCAGCAGGGGGTACCAAGTCGTGCCAGGGGGTGCCAGGCAGAAAAGGCCCCAAGCCGGGCCTCACACCCCCGTCCCTGCCACCCCCCCGCCAAGGGCACAGGGACGCCAGTGGCGTCACGCTGGGCGATAAGGCCCCGACCCCGCTGCGCCCCGCCGCCCGCGGCAGCCCCTCGGCCCGGGGTGCGAGGCGCTTTGCAGACAGGGGTGGTGGAGGTGGGAGTGGGATATTTTTTTGGGGGGGTGGCTGCCTGCTTGCCAGCACCCCTCGCCCAGGGCTGGCTGCCTGAGTTGGGCTCCCGGTTGCCTTTAAGGGCGTTTTTGGGGGAGGCGAGGGGAGCGGAGCGGGGCTGGACTTGGAGCGCGCCGTGCAGCTGGGGAGAGAGGGAAGAGGAGAAGAAAGAGGGAGAAGGAGCAAGAGGAGGGAGGGGAGCGGTGGAAAAAGCCGCCCGGGACCCCCTTCCTCCCCAGGGCGGGGGCCGGCGCCCCCGGGCTCCCCAGCCCCCGGCCGCCCCGGAGGTGCGGAGGGGAGCGGGGGGCCGGCGGGACCCCCCCGCACCCCTCCATCGCCGGGGTCCCGCTTGCGGGGAGCGAAACCCTTCGGTCTCTCCCCCTCCTTCCCTCCCCTCCCTCCTCCCTCCCTCCTTCCTTCCTTCCTTCTCCAGGCTTGGCCCGGGGAGGGAGGGGGGCTCTGCCTGCAGTCTGCCTTCACGCCTGCCCGCCCGGGCGACGCCGGGCTCCCGCCTGCCCCCTCCTCCCCCCCGACCCCTCCAGCCGCCCCCCGCGCCCCCGGGCCAGGTGAGGCTGAGCTGCCGTCCCTTTCGGATGTAGGCAGGCGAGACCCCGGATGGATTTCGGGAGCGTCATGAACCAGGTACGGGCGGGCGGCGAGAGCACGGGGGTCCCCAGCCCCCCCTGGGGGGCGGAGGGGATGCTGCGGGTGGTGGCATCTCGTCAGGGGACCGGGGGCCACGCGTGACATCCGAGCGGTGGTGGGGTGGTGCGTAACTGGGGGGGTGCTGCCCCTCTGTGTTGGGGGGTCCCAAGTTGTTGGTCCTCGGAGGGGGTCTCGGGGTGCGGGGGGGTTTGGAGGGGGCAGTGCGGTACTCGCAGGAAGTAGGATTTGGGGAGGGGGTGAGGGCCGGTTTGCTGCCAGCTGGGACCTTTGAGCGGCTCGGGGGGGGCCGTGCCCCCCATGCCCACCTCCCCAACTCGCCGGGGCGGTGACTCGCGGGACACACACACACACACACACACACACACACGCACACAGAGGCACTGGGCTCTGCGTCCCCTGCGAAGTGCGTAGGGACCTGTCCCTGGGGAGCCAGGGCTGGGCGGGAAAGCGGGGTCCTCCCCCGCACCCCACTCCTAACCCACGGCCGGGCGGGCGGTGCCGGGCGGGTGCCTGTCACCCCGGGGTGGGGGACGCGGGAGGGGCAGCCCCTGGGCCGGGACACCCTGGCAGCCCACGGG
Organism: Grus americana; assembly: GCF_028858705.1. Lineage (NCBI taxonomy): Eukaryota > Metazoa > Chordata > Aves > Gruiformes > Gruidae > Grus > Grus americana. The sequence continues at coordinate 17,648,667 of NC_072857.1, read as the reverse complement.
TTAACCCCCCTCCCCGGTCCCGCCGCTGCGGGACCGTCAATGGTTAAACCCCAGGTTAATGAGTGGCGAGGAGCCCGGCAGCCCCGGCGGGTGCCAGCCCCCTCCCCGGGCAGGGACCCCCGGCCTCTCGCCGCCGCCGGGCCCGCAGAGGGTTAAATCCGGCAGGGCAGGTCCCGGCGCAGATGTTTTTGGGCTGTGCTTCTGGGAGAGGAAACGGGCCGAGCGTGGCATCAGCCCTCTCGGTTTTAAGGGGAAAACAAGAAAAAGAGAACTGCTCCGTTCCCGGGGCGCCTGATCCCGCTCGGCATCAGGGTCAGCCCCCGGTGTGGGACCAGTGACCCCGATGTGGGTGGGGGGGGGCAGCTGGCAGGGACAGGGGGGTCACAGTGGCTGCGCCCCCCGGATTGTCATGGAGGTTGCTGGGGTGGTATCTGCTGCGTGACAAGTTTGGGGGTGCTGGGGGGCACCCGAGCAGGTACCCCTTGTCCCTACAGTGTGGTGGCACTGGGGGGCTGTGTGTGTCCTCCCTGGAGTCTGAAGCCATCCCTGGGGTGACACCCCTGGGGAAAGAGGGTCAGGAGAAAAGAAGCCCCCAGCCCACACCCTCTAACGAAGCCTCTTCATTAGCAATCCTGCTGGCCCCTGTTTCAGGAAGGGCAGGGCTCCTGCTGCCCCGTGGGGCTGCTGCCCATTCCCGGGCAGGGTGCTGCGCCTGGGGCTGTGCCCCTCTGTGTCCCCCCCTTTTTGGGTCCCGAGCTGGGGGTCCATTTGCACCCTGCCTTTTTTAGGGGTGCTGCTGGAGCAGAGCTGTGCCCTGCCCTGGCCACCCTCCTGCTTGCTTTGCCGCCGTCCCGTGCCTGGCCTCCTGCAGCCCATCCCCAGGGCATTCTGTCACAGTGATGGCAGCCCCTGATCAGCACTGGAGCCACCTTGCTGGTTGCTGGGGTGCAGGGAGATGAGCAGCCCCACTGCACAGCCCCTAGGCAGGGGGGAGCGGCTCCAGCTCCGCTTCCCCCTCTTGTTCCCACACCCCCCAACACCATAGATAGGGGACATCAGTTTTGGGGGTGCCTCTCAGCAGTTCAGTTTCACCGCAGCATATTCAGCTCTGTGGGGTGGGGATACAGCACTGACCCTGGTGTCCATCTGCTTGGGGCTTTCCCCCATGACAGGAGCCCCTGGGCTCGGTGCTAGGGGTCACAGACCCCCTGTGGTAGCCAGGGCTTATTTTGGCACCTTGACCACCCCCTGAGGTGGGTCACAGCCCCATGGGTGCTGGCAGGTGCCCCTGATGCCATGGGGCAGCCCAAAGCCTGGAGTGGGGCCTCTGCACCAAGGGATGGGGCTTGCCTGGTGCTCCACCAGCATGGCAGAGGGGATCGGTGGGGCAGGTCCCACACAGGGCTCACGATGGAGCACAGGCAGCCAACCTGCCTGCTCATAGGCCCTTGTGCTGGCCAATCCTACATGAGTACCCATGCCCCAGCCAATCCCATGTCGGAATCCATTTGTTGACCAGTTGTGAGAATCCATGTACTGACCAATCCTGTGCTGAAATCACTGTTCTGACCAATCCTGCATGAGAATCAGTGCTCTGACCAATCCCATGTCAGAATCTATGTACTGACCAATCCTCTGTGAGAATCTATGCACTGACTAATCCCATCTAAGAATCCATGTGCTGGCCAATCCTGTGTGAGAAACCATGCACTGACCAATCTCAGGTGAGAATCCAGGTGCTGACCAATCCCATGTAAAGACCTGTGCATGGACCAATCCTGGTGAAGCCCCCTGCAGCAGACTGTGTCTCAACCAATCCCAATGTGACCCTGCTCCTGGCCAATCCCTGGTGTGGGAGCTGCTCTCTGGCCAATCCCAGTGGCTGGTTTGGGGCTGGGGGGGTTGATGAGGGGCCAGGGGGCACCCTCTTACCCTCCCTTGGGGTGGGCTGGGTGCAGTGACCCCATGCTCTCCTTTGGGGCAGGCTGGTTGTGGGGTTCCCGCAGTGGGGTGGCAGCACCCACAGGTGGGTGCTGTCAGCAGGGCATGGCTGGGGCTGTGGGGCCAGTGCCAGGCAGGCGCTGGCCTGTGGGGCTGGATCCAGACCCGCTGCCTGCAGATGTTGCCTTTTTAGGCACTGGAGCACAGCACATCCCTGCCTGTGGCCAGCCCTGTGCTGAGCCAGCACCCGCTGGCAGAGCAGGGCTAGCCCCTGTCCTGGGCATGTGAAGGTGCCTCTGTCTCCCTCCTGACCCCAAACCCCCCTTTTTCCCCCCAAAAAGGTCTGGGGATGCTATGTTTTCCCCCTTCCCCTAGTTGGCACTTGGCAGCCCTGGGGCTGATTGCTCAAACCACCCAGAGCTGGGACCTGCCCTTATTTGGGTTGAAACCAGGGCTATTTTGGTGCTGCTGCCTCCATCGCAACCCTTCCGAGCTTCCCTGTGTGTTGACTTCCCTGTGCCCAGGGCTACTGGCCTGGGCTGCTGGTGTCCATCACCTTCCGGGCCGTGCTGTGGGTCCCAGGGTGCTTTGGGGTGCCGGTAGTGGCCCCCAGGGCTGCTGCGGGATGGAAGGGCTGACATCACCCATGGTGTCTCATTCCTGATCTCCACGGCTGAGTGCACCGGGTGATCTCTCTCTTGGCTCTGCTGCCTTCCTGGTGGTGATGGGTCACGGGGCAGCTCCCTGGGGATGGGAGCTCCAGTAGGGGGGGAGATAGAGGGATGGGGTCTGTCCCAGCCTGGGGGACATCCCTGGCATCGTGGTGGCTTTTTGCTGTGCGGTACCCTCCCCGGGTACCACCAGCATCTCTTGGGCAATACAGGGGCAGGGCAGCCTGGTGGCCTCCGCCCTGGCACAGGCGCTGCCAGCCATCCTGGTACAGAGGGGATGGCACGGTGACAGTCCTTGGCCCAGCTGCGGGGTGGGCCAGGGATGCTCGGAGGGAAGCCTGGGAGCGGCGAGACCTCTGTGCCCTCCCGTCAGCCCAGCCTGACTCACCCTGAACTGCTGGCCAAGCCGCTCCCCAGCCCTTCGGCACAGCTGCCGGTTAAAGAGGGGAGAAGCCCCAAAAGCAGCAGAGACCCTGAATGCTGGTGGGGGCGGAGAGGGGCTGTGTGGTGTCGGGGTGCTGCCCCCTCCCCGGGACTCCCGGGCTGGGGCTCCATGCAGCCGCCCTGTGCATCGCACACTGGGGCTGTGCCGGGCAGGGTGGAGCTGGGGCGAGGGGGGAGCGAGCGTGGATGGAAACATGCCGTCCTCCCGCCGGGGACTTGTTGCATAAACAGGAGATTTGTCAGAGCTGCAAGAAATGTGAGGGCAGGAGCAGGCAGCACGTGGTGTGGGCAGGGGGGACCTGACGTGGGCTGAGCTGGCATTGGTGCCACCCCAGCATTGTCCTGCAGGATGCCGATCTGGCCACTGAGTCACCATCCTCTTTGGCAACTGTGTTTTCAACCCACAGGGTGGTTTGGGAAGGGAACCCCCTTTCTGGGGGCTGGAGGGAGCACGGTGCCTTGCTCCCCTCTTTTGGGGTCCACATTCCTTCTGGGTAGGGCGGCCAGGGGAGCTGAGCCTGCCTGATGCTGGTTTGCTGTAGGGGGAGTCTTTGACAGTGGGGGGGTCCCCTTTGACAGCACGTCTCTGGCTATGACCGCACCAGCCGGGCTGGCTTGCTGGCACCTTGGTGCCTGGCTGTGGGAAGCGGCTCCGGTGTGCCATGGTCTGTGTGTGGGGTGGGGTGGCTGGTGCTGCGGCTGCTCCCGGCATTGCAAGGGTCAGCACTGGCCCGGATATCGGCTGGCTTGGGAATGTTTATCAGAGCTCCTGGGGAAGGGAAAAACAAAAACCGCCACCCAAAGGAAGGGATATGCGTCAGAGATGGGCCTGCATCGCCTACCGGCAGCCGGGCGGGCTGTGCTGTGGGCTGTGGGCCAGTGCTCACCCGGCTCTGGCAGCCTAGCTGCGGGGGGACCCCTGTGCTCCCCCAGCGCTCCCCCAGCCCACCCCGTTGCCCAGTGCTGTGCTGATCCAACCCGCTCCTGAATCACAGGGCCCCTCCATGGAGGTTTGTCTCCTCCCAGCCCTGCTGGCATCCTGCGGGCTGGGGCTACAACCTGCAGGGATGCTCCGATTGAAGCAGGACCCGGCGATGCCTCTGGACACCTCCGCGGTTGCAGGGGTTATTTTGCTGAGGGAGGAGGAGGAGGAGGGAGAAGACGGGTTTGGGAAGGAGGGAGGTGCAAGCAGTGGTTGCCGCATGGAGAAGTCTCTGGGGTGTTTCATCACCAGGTATATGATGGATGTCTGCATCCTGCCAGCCTCGCTCAGTGCTTGTGAACTGGTGAGGATCTGGGGTGCAGAGGCTGGTCCCTGAGCTGCGGCCATTGGGGTTTGGTGGAGGAGGGCTCCTGTGGGCTGCTCTGCCCTGCGGCAGTGTGGCCAGGGGCTGCCAAGGGTTTGCTGGCCAGGTGTTTACTTCTGGGCTTGGACATCTTGAGGGTATCAAGTTTCTCTAGGTATGGTGACAGCTGGCTATAAGTGAGTGAGCCCATTGCTGCTCTCCGGGGAAAGGCTTCAGGGTGCGCCCAACCCTTTACGAAACATCAGAGAGTCCCCACCACTCGTGGCCATGGGGCCTCGTGGGCCAGGGAACTGATTTTGCTGCTCGGCAAACCCTGGGTCTCAAGACAGTGACTCATGGGATGTAGCTGCTGGAAAGGACAGGGCTGCAACCTGGGGGGCCGGGTGGGCGGGCAGGGGACTGTGGGGGGCTGGTGGGGTGGGCGGCAGCCCCGCTGCGCCTCGTTCCTCGCATTCCTGGGCAGGGCTGCCGGGCGGTGGGGTCGCGGCGGCGGGGGCCGGGCGGCAGGAATGCAAACACCGGTGGGGGGGAGAAGAAAGGCTGCTGTGTCTGCTGCGAGAGGCGAAACCCGGACCAGGGGTGTGCAGGTCCCCCCGCCTTTCCCACCCCTGCTTGCACAGGGGCATGCGGGGGTCCCTGGGATGGAGGTGGCAGCGGTCCTGGGGGTCACGGCGGTCCTGTGCGGGGTAATGCTCTCACTGATCCTGTGGGGCAGGAGGGATGCTCCTGCACCCCTGGGGCCAGGAGCTTGGCTTGCCTAGGAAGGGGTCCGTTGCATGGGGCAAGGTTCAAGGTGGTTCTCCTTGAACCCAGGGTGTGTTTGAGCCAGACTGGAGAGAGGGACGAAAGCTGAAAACAGTGTTACGTTCCTGCAGTCCTTGTAAAACTGCCTTTCTGGGATGAGAGAGTGCCATACAGCTGGGGTTGTGTCTCCTGTGGATGGGAGGAGTGGTGTTGGGTGAGCACAAGCCCATATTAGACATCAGAGAATCCACTAGGCAGGGAAATACACCATGGGCACCCCAGTTTTCTCCCTTCTCCAGCTGAAGGAGCATTTGTAGCCTGCAAACCTGGTGCTGACAGCAGAGGAGGGGTGGGCATGGATGCTACCTGTCCGTGGGACTGGCATGTCCCCACGGTGGGAAAGCTGCACATCTCCCCCATCACCGGCCTCGGGAGCTGGGGCTGGGTGGGGGCCAGGGGCCCTTGGTTAAGCATCCCTGGGGCAAGAGCACAGCCGTGTGCGGGGCACGGTGCGGGGTACGGCACGGCCCTCGCTGGCCCCGTCCGCAGTGACTCGCTGCCGGAGAACATTCCAGGGAGGCTGGCGCGGGGCCAGCGCCGCGGGGCAGGGAAAGGGGCCTTTTATGGAAGCATTTCTGCATTAGAATAAAATCATAATAATAATGCGCAGAGGAAGGGAGCGGGAGGAGGAGGAGGAACAACCCCTGAAGAAAACAGGGAGGCGGGATGGGAACAGGCCAGCGGCCGGGGAGGGGGCAGGCTCTGGGCATCACCCTGTGGGACCCAGGATGGGGCGGGATCTGGGTGCTCCAAGTAGGGTGCTTGGGGCAAATCCTGATTTTTATGCTCCAGGGTAGGGGAGGCTGAGCAGAGTGCGGGGGGTCCCCGTGCTGTTGTGGTGAGGGACCAGCCGCTGAGTGATGTTTGGCACGTTGGCTTGGTGCTGGGATGGGGCAGGGGATGGCTGGCTGGGGGTCACTGCTCCTGGGGACACACAGGGAGTGGTTCTGAGGGGATAAAGTGCCCCAAATCACCCCCCCCCCCTACGGTCGGCATCTGCAGGCCAACACGGGGCTGGAGCGGCTATTCCCGTGGCCCCCAGCACTGAGAAGCAAGGCATTGCCTCTCCCACCCCGGCATGCCGCTGCTTCCCATCGGACTGGGGTGCACGCAAAACCCAAGGTTAATTGTCAGTAATTGCCGCTGGTAATTAAGGTAACAATAGCTGGGCTGTTCAGCTGGCGGCTGCAGGAGCACTCACGAGGTCGGGCTGGGGTTTGTTCCAGGAGCTGCTCTTGGCATCAGGCAGCCGCCCTGCGCCGTGCCGTGCCCCACTGTGCCCACCCGGGCTGGGGCTGCCCGGGCTCCCTGGCCAAGGACGAATGGCACCGCTGCCGTGGCCCCGAGCCCGCTCCCGTTTACCGGGGAGCCCAGCCTTGACCTCGGGACGCTGCCTGTCATGGGTGCCCCTGTCACCCCCTTGGGCAGGCACTGGGTTTGCTCAGGGAGGGGGGTATGTGTGTGGATGCTGCAGCCTGGCCCCTTCCCATGCCCCGTGCTGGGCTGGGGGCTGCAGGGACTAATCCTGGCCCTCTTTCTGCTTCCTTGCAGGCTGTGACCCCCTGCTCCCCCACTGTCAACTATGAGCCGGTAAGCGAGCCCCCCGCCGTGAGCCGTGGGTGGCAGACAGGGCTCTGGGGATGCTGGGTGGGACAGGACACCCTGTTCTGCACTGGGTGTGGGGCTTTCTCTGCCTGGGGGCGTCAGGGTGTGAGTTCCCCGCCCCCAAAACCACAGGGGTCCTGTGCTGGGACTAATGGCAGCCCCCCATTTCAGTGGCATCCCATGGCTGAGCAGCACGAGTTGGGGCAGCCCTGCCATCATGGGAGTTCTGGAGCTGGAGCTTTTGGGGAAGAGGGGCTTGTGGGGTTGCTGGGAGGGACAGGCAGATGGGACGTGACCAGCCTGGTCTCTGGGGTCCCCCAGTGCCGAGGGCCTCCCCTCCCTGGCCAGAGCCGGGGCGGTTTCTTGTATGCCTGGAGATGGTTCTACCAGATGTGCCTTTGGCTCAGGGCGCCCAAGGCCGTGCGTTTGCAGCCCTTCTTATTGTCAGCCCCTGCTTTTGTCCCTCCTGGGGACCTTTAATGAGCAGTTGGGGCCGGGGCGACACACAGCCCTTCCCACCCTGTCCTCTCCGGACACCAGGAAAACAGCTGGGAGCCCCATCTCCGTTCATCCCGTCCTGGGGAGGCCGGGCGGGGGGCACTGGACAGGCAGCCGTGTTCCCTTGCCACGCTGCTCTGGGCCATGGCAGGGCACCGGGATGGTTCTGGGAGCAGGACCATGCCTGGGGCAGAGGTTTGGAAACTGTGGCATGGTGGTGCCCACCAGGCAGCATCTTTCTGGCAGAGCAGCCTTCCTGCCCCGTCCCCAGCCCAGCCGTGCCTATGGCGGTGGGCAGAGCGGGCACGTGGCGGCAGGGAGGCTGGCATTGCCCAAGGCTGGCGCGGCCGCCTTTCCTTCTTGCTCTGGACGTGTGCCAAGGCTTGCTGGGGCAGGCACTGGGGAGAGGAGGCCCTGGCAGACTTTCAGCTCCGGGCTCAGCAGCCTGGCAGTGGCGGGGTGGCCATGCCTCACGCGGGGCCCTGGGCTGAGCACCCTGTAGCTGGGCAGGGGTCTCACCCGAAAAGTGGGTTATGGAATGGCCCCCCGTGAGCTCACGAGGGCTGTGCGTGAGCCCAAACAAGGGGATGGGAGCAGAGCATGCTGCCTGCCCCCGGGGCCCTGCGGTGGTTATCTGCCCTAAGTTTAATCTCTGCCTGCACCCCCCACCCCTGCCAGCCTCCCTGGGCACTTATCACCAGCAAAAACATGTTGACTTTGAGCTGGGACCGTTACTGTGGCTTGAGGAGGAAATCGAAAGGGGTTTGCCCTGTCCCATGACTGGAAATGGCAGCCCCAGCCAAGACTGGAGCAGCCTGGTCTTGGGGGTCTCCCTGGTCCCAAGACCCCCATGAGCCACCCAGCTGGGTCCCTTTGCTGTGCCACCCCCACGCACGCCAAACAGCTGTTCCCGGGCAGGGAGGTCTGTCTCCTGCTCCTGATATTTGGGGTCTGGACACTCCCCTGTCCTGGGAAGCTAATTCCTATCCCCAGCCTCACTTCAAAGCTCTCTGCAGACTCCAGCAGCATGTCACCCTTTTTTGAGCATCTCAGACCCCCACTCTGCTCCCACTGGGGTCCTTTGCCAGCCCTACGGGACCGGGTTTATCTCGAGGAGCTGGGCTTGCCGGTGGCTGGCGGCCAGGCTGGGTGTGGGGCTGTGCCGGGCTCACCCCGTTGTTTACCTCCTGGCTGTGGGGTCTGACCATGGAGGATCTGGATGGGATCTCAGAGGTGTAGGGACCACCGGGTGCCTGCCGTGGAGCGGGCGCAAGGTTCAGCCCAGCGCTCTCCATCCATGGCAGTGGTCCAGCATGGGGGGCGGCTGCCGGGAGGCAGGACGGCAGCACCCTCGGTACCCAAGCATCACCCCAGCTTCGCGCTTGGGTTTCGAGGGATTTCCGACCTTTAGGAAGAGCGGACATGTTGGCAGGCAGGGAAGGAAATGGGACTGTGGTGCATTTCCTAGGAAGGGCCAGAAATAGCCAGGGGGAAACTTTTGACCCCAGCCCCCGCTCTGTGTGTGTGTGTGTCTCTCAATCTTTCTCTCTCCTTCTCTCTCGCTTGCCTTTTTCTCACCCTCCCCTTCCTCCTGCCTGCCTGCAGCCATCCCCGGGGGAGAGCATCACGAAGCAGGTAGACGCCCTGGTAAGTGCTACCAGTCGCGGAGACTAATCTCTGCCTTGAGACTTCCCGGGGGTCGCTTGTGCCTGTCCCATTGCCGCAAGCACCCCTTGCACCCCAAATCCTTCAGCCTGGGATGCCTCTGTAGCCCCCCAACATCCCTGCCAGCCAAGGTGATGATGGCCATGCCAACGGCCAAGCGAGGTGCCCGGGGTCGGTGGCTGAGGCGGTGGCGGAGCCTGGCAGAGGGGGGGCCGGGGCTTTTGCCACAAAGCCGGCTTTCCTGTCTCGGAGCCGGGGATATGTTATTTAATCTGTGGACATGAAATTGCTAAGACAGTGTAGACAAACGCACTGCCAAAGTCAACGCGGACAGCTTCCCCCCGCCTGCAGCAGCTCGCAGGCCTCCCTGCGTGCCGGGGCTGGGACCTGAGGGATGGAGGCAGAGTGGTTCCCATGAGGAAGAGAGTGAAAGCCTTCCTCACCTGGGAGCTGGCTTTGCCCCATCCCTTTGCTTGTCCAGGACATGTTTCCAACCCCTCTCTGAACTGGAGAAAGAGCATCCACAGCTAGAAAAATCCATCAGGACAGTCAGGAGCCCCCTTTGCCGGCTTTGCTCTCTTTTGGGGAAGTTTCCTGGTATTTCTGCAGCCTTTCTTGTGCCTCGCATCACCCTTTCCATGCAGAAGCAACCTGCAGGTTTCAGATGCTGCCCAGAGCCTGGGGACATACTGAGCCAGCCTGGGGCTGGGAGGTGGATGCTCGATGGGGTTAGCTGGGGGGGTCTTCAACCCAATGTGGCTGAGACCAGCCTGCCCTGGGCTGGGCTGGACTGGGACATACTGGCTTGGCTGGGGTCTCTGCTTCAGTGGGGACCTTTGCAGGGTCTGCCAGCCCGGCAGTGGGCAGGAGCGTTTAATAACATGAGCGCTTGCTCCTATCAGCTGATTGTGGGCTGAGTCTTCCTCGTGCAGGGGCTGGCGGCAGAGACGTCAGCGTGGTTGTGGTTAGATCGGGGTGGGGGAGTGGGGCAGAGCTGGGGGGCTCCTGCCAGGCTGGGTGACGCTGGAGGGTCCTGCTGCGGGCAGAGTGCCGGGAGCGGAGCCACCATGCCATGGAAATGGATTAGCAAGGGTCTTGCTGCCATCAAGGTACGGAGAGGGAGAGGGGGTCTGTCGTCCCTGCCTTGCTCGCCCTCCCGTGCCTCAGTTTCCCTGTGCAGGAGAGGCAAGTGAGTCCTGGTTGCCCCATGTCAGCTCTTCTGTCGGGCTCGGCTGCGGTTTGGGAGGCTGCTGCAGCTCAGTGGGGTGACAGGGGCTGCTGGGGCTCCTCTGGCTGGTGGGTGCGGGTGGGGAACCCCAGACATCTGCTATGAAGGTTTGGGGCAAAGCAGAGCCCATGGTGGGGTCCCATCCTGGTCACTGGTGGGTGACGCAGGGATGAGCCCATGCTCAGGTTGAAGCTTGCTCCACACACCCTGGCCAGGAAAGGTTTTACCTTTATTTTCGCTGCATTTTAGTTCCTTCTTTCCTCCCAGCAAAGCTGGGGGATTTCTGGGGTGAGCAGGAGATTTGGGGCACCCTGGGGACAACCTGGGTGGGGACTGTCACTGCTGCCCGCACACCCCTGGGTGCTCAGACGGGGCTGCTGCCTCCTGGAGCGGCTTTGGCTGGGAGGGGAGACCATTGTCCCTGGCCCCACGGGCTGCCGAGCCTGGCTCTGCTCTGCCAGGCAGCCTGACCTTGAAAGGGGGATGCGAGGGTGATGGAGGGTGATGCCGGCTGCCTGCGGGAGCAGCCCCGGGACCGCGCTGGGTGGGAGACGGCAGGCGAAGGGTGCCGGGGACAGGTCTCCCACCTCGTCCCGTCGCCTCTGGTGTGGCGGTTGCAGGGTGGCAGCAGGTTCTGCAGTTCCTGGGGGACAAAAGGGACATCCCGGGAGCCGGCTGTGAGGTGCATCTCTTGTTTCTGGGTCCTTCTGGGGGCTCGGGATGTGTTGCCTGTGCAAGATGAGTCTTTAAATGACTCCTGTTTGTTAGCTGGAGATACTAAAGCTAATGAGGTGTGAGTGTGTTTTTCCTTAGCGGTTTTTTTTGGAAACCCTGCTTTGTTTTTCGGTTGAGGTCACGAAGTCACCGAGCAAACCGGCTGCAGATGAAATTCTTGAGGCTGGAGAACATGCATAAATAGAAGTTTCCTGCTCCAAGAGCTCAAACATTTCCTCCCGGCGTTGGGCTCTGCAGAGCCGGGGCCAAAGCAAACTGTCGTGCCTGGCTGGCTCCTCGCCGCCGCTCGGGCAGCAAACCTGCCCCTGGCCCGGGCAGGGCCAAAGCCACTCTGTCCTGCCAGGTGTGTGCCTGCAGCCCGGCTGAGACCAGAGGGACTCGTGACATGCCTGAGACTGTCCCCCCAGCCACAGCATCCTCCTCAAAGGTTCTCTGGGACCCCGTGCCAAGGCACTGGACCTGCAGTGCCCGTGGCGGCTTGTCCCAGCTGCACTGGGGTTGCAAGAGCCGGGTTTTGCTCGTGGCCATGGTGGGGGGACGATGGTGCCTTTGGGGCATTTGGTGCCACCAGGATGCTCAGTGAGTGGGATTTGGAGACAGCGATATTTTGGGGGTGTTATGGTGCGCAGCGTGGCGGGGGCGGGATACTCCAGCAGCACCAATCACACCTGGCTCTAGCAGGACCCCCATGCTGGCTGCGGGCTGGGTCAGGGCAATAACTTGCATTTCCTCTCTGGTTCTTTAGGATGCCACAAAATCCCCCAGGAGCGGGCAGTCACGCCGCAAAACATCCAGGTAGGTGCCTCAGTTTCCCCTTCTGGTGACCATCTCTGCCCTGCCTGAACATCCCCTCCCCCAACACTTTTCTTCTCCAGATGTGCTACAGCTGGGAGGTGCTCCCCAGGGAGAAGACATGGGGGTTATGACCCACCATCCCCAGCTTGGGGTCTCCAAGACACCCCAATGGGCCTGGGAGCAGGGGAAAGGCTGTGGGCAGTCCCCGCATGTCCCAGTCCGTCTTGCTTAACCCCAGGGGCCATGCAGGGTGGGGAAGGGTCACCATGTCCCCTTCCCACACCGTGTCCTGACAGCGGTCCCTTCCCTTGCCCAGGAGTATGAGCCTGACCGCGGCCATGGAGAGCAGCTGTGAGCTGGACCTGGTGTACATCACGGAGCGGATCATCGCCGTCTCCTACCCCAGCACGGCTGAGGAGCAGAGCTTCTGCAGCAACCTCCGCGAGGTGGCCCACATGCTGAAGTCCAAGCATGGGGACAACTACGTGGTGAGGGGCACAGCTGGGTCCCTGCCAGGCTGGGGAAGGGGCTGGGGTGCTAAGGCCCTGGGGCTGGGGTGCTGCAGGGGATGGGTGCTGCATCTTTGCCTCTGGCTGGGCTTGACTCTGGTGAAGGGGGGTCTTTGCACCAAGGCGGATGGATTTTTTCCTTCCTTGAAGCTTTCCAGTCCCTTTTGGACCCCCTGGGAGTTTTTGGCCACTGTGTTGCCCTGTGGCAAGGTGTTACTTGGGTTAATGTGTCCGGGGAAGCCTCTTATGGGGGAATTTGGGGAGGCTTTGGGGTGAGGAAGAGGTGAGAGGTGGCAGTGAGGAAGGAAGGTGTCCCCTCACTCTGTCTTTCCTCTTCCCTGAAGCTTTTCAACCTCTCTGAGCGGAGACATGATGTCAGCAAACTTCACCCCAAGGTGGGTCACAGCTGTGGGGAACAGAGGGGCTTGGGGCAGGGCTGTCTGCGGGACCAGCTCCCCACTGCAAGCTGTTTGGGGAGGAACAGCCACCCTTTCTATTCCACCCAGCTGGTGGAGGAGCAGAGGGGGGAAAACCCAGAGGAAAACACTGAGACTTCCCAATGGGTTTGTGGGGTCTCAGCTTAACACACCCACCCACCCATATACACACCCACCCCTCCCCCCATCCCCAGCCCAAACCTGGCTGTTGGGGCCTCTTGGAGACCTCCCTAAGGCGTCGACCCCATCCCTATGACCATGGGGGAGCCCTGGACAGCTGAGCCAAGTGACCTGGGTGTGGGGCTGAGATCTGGGCCCCCAATGGCCTGCCCAGGACAGGGGGCTGGGCAGTGGGGTGCGGGGTTGAGGGAGAGGCTGGAAGGGACACGTCAGGGTAACGCAGTGGTGCTCACCCTGGGGTATGTGCCCTGGGCTTTGCACACTGGCAGGCTGGGAACTGCAGATGGGGCAGAGCCCGGTGTGGATGTGACCCCTGGCTGTTCCCCCTGCCCAGGTACTGGATTTTGGGTGGCCTGACCTGCACACCCCAGCGCTGGAGAAGATCTGCAGCATTTGCAAAGCCATGGACACATGGCTCAACGCGGCGACACACAACGTGGTGGTGCTGCACAACAAGGTAGGCTGGATCCTGTCCTCAGGGTGCACAGTGATGGGAGTCTGAGGGAAATGAGGGGCTGCAGGGATGGGGCTGAGCAGCCTCAGAAGCTGAGGGATGTAGGGAACGTGAGGATTTGTGGCTTTGGCTGTGGGTAGGTGTCAGCATGCATGCGCATTGGTGTGTGTACATAAGGGCTGGGGTGTGCATATGGGTTAGTGCATGCATATAGGGACCGGTGGGTGCGTGCCTGCCTGTGGGGCGGCCGTGCCTGGGTGCTCGCAGGCACCGCTGCCCCCGTGACGCCCCTTCTGCTGTGTGTCTGCAGGGAAACCGTGGCCGGCTGGGGGTGGTGGTGGCTGCCTACATGCACTACAGCAACATCTCGGCCAGGTGAGAGGGACGTGTGGCCCCCAGGCCCACTGCCGACCTCCATCCCAGCAGTGCTGGGGTGCTGGTGCCGACGCTTTCCTTCAACCTCATCTTCCTTTTCGTCTCTGCAGCGCTGACCAGGCTCTGGACAGGTTTGCCATGAAGCGCTTCTATGAGGACAAGGTGGTGCCGGTGGGTCAGCCATCTCAGAAGAGGTGGGTCCTGGTGTGTGTTTTGCCCCTGTGGCCAGGGTGGGTGCAAGAGGGCTCAGGGGGGTGCTCTGCTGTGGGTCCTGCCCTGAGCTGCCTGTCCGCCCTCTAGGTACATCCATTACTTCAGCGGGCTCCTCTCTGGCAGCATCAAGATGAACAACAAGCCCCTCTTCCTCCACCACGTCATCATGCACGGCATACCCAACTTTGAGTCAAAAGGCGGTAGGTGCTCCCACATCTCCCCCCACGCACACACCACTGCCCCCCGCTGCATGGCCAGGCTTGCTCTCCATGGGGGATATTTTCCCCAATTTCCTCTGCAATTTGAATTTCTCTTTCCCTCTCAGGACTGTTCCCTCTCTGTGACTGTTCACTGTAGCAGGGCACTACCCTTTTCCCACTGACATGCCCCCCCTGTGCAGGGTGCCTGCGGCTGGGCACTAACCCAAACTGTGGGGTGATGAACCTTTTCTGATGGCTTTTTGGAGGATGGCACCAGATGGGGGTTGGGATGCAGTACCACACCCGGTGCCAATACCCAGAAGCAGTCCCTTGCTCAGAGACGATCATCCCACCTCCATTTCCAGCCCAGCGCTTGCCCCAAGTCCTATAGGACCCAAACTGGGCTATAGGGGCTTTCCCTTTTTCCCACCCCATCCGGAGCATCCCTTTCTGCCCATCCCAGATGTTGCCCATGGCCGGTGTGGGGAGCGGCTGTTTGCCTTGGCTCCTTCCCTGTTTGGATTTCTCCCCCATGACTAATCCCTGCCCCGGCCCCTCCGCCCTGCCGGCTAACAGCAGCGTGCCTTCTCTCCCCGCCTTGATGTCTTCCAGGTTGTCGGCCCTTCCTGAAAATCTACCAGGCCATGCAGCCCGTCTACACCTCGGGGATCTAGTAACTATCTCCTTACCATGGGGCTTCCCTCTTCCCCAGCGCCGTGAGCTTGGCAAGGGGGGCAGAAATGGAGAGGGCGAAGGCCAAGTGCCCGGCAGTCCCGATGCCCTGTGCTTAGTCTGTGGTCCAGGGAACTGAAAAAAAAGGGTCTCCCCTTTCCTTGGAGGTGGTAACTGGCTATACTGGCCATACTGGGCCCTTCTGCTGGGAGGGCTGTAGTGACTCTGTGTATCAGCAGAGGGAGCCCGGGGCTGCGCAGAGCCTGGGCCTGGGCGTCCCCGGAGGGAGCAGGGACAGGGATGGGGACACCTCCCTGGGGGATGGAGGCGTTTCTTCTTTCCCTGCCCAAAGAGCTGCTCCTTCTGCCCGGAATTGTCCTAAAAGCCCTCTTTCTCTCCCCAAAAGAGAATTTTTTCCTCATTTTAACCTCCCCATGATCTGCCACACCACCATTTTCTGATGCTGCTCCTGGGAGCAGGCACTGGCGAAGGCAAAGCAGGAGATGATTTCTCCAGCCGCCCTGATGCTCTGCTGGGGCTGCATCCCAGCCTGGGACCCCTGGAGGGGGCAGTGCCCTCACCTCGGGGGCATTCCCATCTCCCCGCTGCCCCCCCCCCGCCCCGGAACCAGGATCTCCCTTCCCTGCAGCCAGGTGTCCCCGTTAGCCGAGATTTACTGCCATCCCAGCCTTGCCTTTCAGCTTTTAATAGACTGTTTATGGGATGCTGGTAATAAACTCCAGGTTTATCTTGCCTGTGAAATCCAACTCCCTTCTTCCCTCTTCCCCCGCTGCCGACGCCACTGCCCGGAGGCAGCCCCCCTGCACCCCAGGGAGGGGAGGGCATCCGGCAGGGAGACTGTGGCAGGGAGGAGAGCCTTCCCTGAGAGCTGTCCCTCCATGTCCTGTGCTCTGCTTGACCCATGGGAGCAGGGTGGATGGCTGATAGCCCAGCCCCAGCACTCAGACCCCAGTCAAATCCTCCCATCCAGGATTTTTAGCATCCTCATTGAGCTGTGCCTCAGTTTCCCCTTCTTGTCTCCAGAATCTGGGAATGGGTGCCATTTGGGGTGGGGGACGGGACTCTCCTCTGTCACCTGGAGGACTAACTCCATACTTTGCACCTTTTCTGGCTGGGTTTGGGTGGAAGGGGCTGGTGGAGGCGATGCTGGGAACCCTGGAGGGGCTCTACACCACACCTCATGTCCTCCCACCGTCCCTCTCTGCAGCAACGTGCAAGGAGACAGCCAGACGGGCATCTGCATCACCATTGAGCCTGGCTTGCTCCTCAAGGGTGATATCTTGGTAAGGAGCCTCAGCTCAGCGCCGTGTGAGGAGCAGTGGGGGGACAGGTGGTCCTTGTGCCTTGGGACCCTCTGGTTCCCCCTTGCCCAGCTCTGGGGGCTCGTCCTGACAGCCCGAACCCACTCCCCTCCACAGCTGAAGTGTTACCACAAGAAGTTTCGCAGCCCGACCCGTGACGTAATTTTCCGCGTGCAGTTCCACACATGTGCCGTGCATGACCTCGACGTCGTCTTTGGCAAGGAGGACCTGGATGAGGCCTTCAGAGGTAACCACCCCGGCACCTCCCCACTCAAAACTCCCTCCTCCTCCCACCCCTCTGACACTGCTCCCATTGTAGGGACATCTGGGCACCCACCCCAAATCCACCCCCATGAAGCAGGGCACCCCTGCTCCGTCTGCAAGGTGCGGTGCCACTCGGGGCGCCAGTGGCAGCATCATCCCCTTCATTGCCAAAACTGGTACTGATGTGGAGGGGCTGCCTTGGGTTGTTTTGGGGGCTGAGATGCGCTGCCCCGTGCCAGGACATCCGCTCCCAGCTCCCAGCCTTGAGCTGGCCTTCGGGCATGTTTGGGGTGGCCATCTGTGTTCTGCTGGAGGGATGGATGGAGATGGTCCCTTTGCTCTGCTCTCTCCCTGACAGATGACCGCTTCCCTGAGTACGGGAAGGTGGAGTTCGTGTTCTCTTATGGCCCCGAGAAGATCCAAGGTATGGCCGGCTCCTTTCCCACTCCCCAGCTCTATCCCCTGCTGCCTCCCTGGCGACCTCCCCCAGCCCTGTTTGCAGTCCCTTTGTCACCAGGGTGGGATGAGGGGTCCAGGCAGTGATGCTGATCTAGGAGCACCCATGGGTGCCCTATTGCCTTCACTCTCTTCTCCAGAAGGCTGCTCAATGCAGCGCTTGCTGGCCCGGGAGAGAGGGAGGGAGTATTGGGAACAGAGGACCCACCACCCAAACAGTCCAGACCTAGGCACAGGGTCAGTCCGTCTGCCTGTCCCTAGGCAATCCCAAAAGCCCCAGCCAGCCTTGTACGCCTTGTTTGTGGGTCTTGATGTACCTCCCATGCTCATCCATCCCTCTCAGTGCCCCCATTCCTATGTGACTCTCGTGCCTTGCCCTGCGCTCCCTGCCCTCTTTCCCTTGCCTGCACCTTCTCTCCATCTCCTCCTTCCATCCCACCCGTGCTGGCCCCATCATCACCCCGACTGACCATCCTGCCTCTTCCCAGGTATGGAACATCTGGAGAATGGCCCCAGCGTCTCTGTGGACTACAACACATCTGACCCGCTCATCCGGTGGGATTCCTACGAGAACTTCAACATCCAGCGTGAGGACAGTGCAGAGGGCGCCTGGGCTGAGCCGCCCCTGCCCGGCAAGCACCTGGAGAAAGGTCAGGGCTCATGGGGTGGTTGGTGGCCAAAGTGTCCCCATGGGAATCCCAGGGAAGGGGACACTGGTGGGCAGCAGAGCTGGGGGCAGGCGGCCGCTACTGGAGGAGTGTGGCCACAGGATTGGAGAGAAAGATCTGGTGGACTTTCCCTCCTGCGGGCAGTGCCAGGGAGCTCAGGCTCTTTTTTCAGTGCTTTTGCTCTCAAAGCCTTGTTTGCACAGAGCAAGGTCAAGCCCTGGTTCGTGCCCCAGAGCTTTGGGAAACCCAAACCCCAAGTCTTTCGGGAGCAGGACCTAACGGGGGGACCATTAGGTCTCCCAGCTCCTTGCTCGCGGCGCAAGTGTAGAGGGATGTAGCTGTGCCTCAGTTTCCCCTGGGGGATGTGGAGACCTCACTGGCCCTGGAGGATCTGCACCATGGCTTGGAGCTGGGAAAAGCCCCTTGAGCACCCGCCTGGATGCAGCGAGTCAGCCACCCTCGCCCGCTTGGCAGGAACAGGCAGTACTTGTATGTCGAAGGGTGGTGGGCCCCTGTCCTGGCGGCAAAGCCACCTGTGGCCGACCAGATGCCTGAGTTTTCCTGGCCTGGTCCAGACAGGCGTCCCTGGAGTGGGGACAGCTGCGGTCCCCGACGTCCCTGAAGGTCACTGGCTGCTCCGAGTGGGAGCTGTGGGCGGCTGGGCTCACTGGGGAGGGTGGAGACTCTGCCTGGGATGGGCGAGGGGGTCCCTGCCAATGGTGAAGACGTGGGGCTGGCCCCGGGGCAGCTGCACGGAGCTGGCATGGGCACCTGCCTTGGCACAGGGCAGTAAACAGGCAACTCGTGACACGCAGGCTCAGCTATGTGGGGGGAGCTGGGAGCTGTGGGTCCGGCCCCGATGGGAGGGGACATGCGTCCCCACTGTGAGCTCAGACCGTGGTTCTGCTCCTGCCCGAGCTGGCAGGGCTGTCTGGCAGCACCCTCCTGCCTGCAGAGACCCGAGTGCCTCAGTGCGTGTGTGTTCTCCTCTGGCCCCCAGCACTCCCAGTGCCTCACAGGGCTACAGAGGTACCCCAGGACTCCCCTCTGTCCCCTCCTGGG
This sequence comes from Grus americana, assembly GCF_028858705.1. NCBI lineage: Eukaryota > Metazoa > Chordata > Aves > Gruiformes > Gruidae > Grus > Grus americana. Next base: position 17,630,162 of record NC_072857.1, on the reverse strand, counting down.
GGTCTCGGTGGGTGTCAGGGCTATGGAGGTCCCTCCACGTGCCGGCTGGGCCGTGCTCCCTGCAGGGAGGGTGGTGATGGGGAACGAGGGCAACTTTGCAATTGGTTTGGGGATGAGTCGGGACTGCCTGAGGCAGGAGACTGTCCTCTGACCCGTGGCAGCACAGGCAGCTGTGACACAGCCTATCTATCGGGGGTCTCCCCCCGGCCACCCCGTGGGGCACCTTAAGCAGCGGCGGGGAGAGCCAACATGAGCTCGGAGGTCTCCCGCCTTCCTCCCTCTCTGTTGGCACTTTCCCTCTTCTCCAGCCTGTCCCAGGCCGGGATGGGGACCCCGGTGCCTGGCTGTGCGAGGGGGGTCCCTGTTTATGGTTGTTCTCGCCTTATTTGGTCAGGGAATCGCACGCCACATTTTTGGCACCACCAGGCGCGAGCGAGCGGCGGCTGGGGGCAGAGGGGGGTGAGGTTGGCACGGGGACCTGCGCCGGGGTGGGATCAGCCGCTGCTCCTCGTCCCTGCCGCTGCCCGTCCCCGCCGCTCGGCGAAGGCTCCCCGCAGACTGGCGCCGCAGCCCGGGCCGACTGGATCGGGATCGCCTGCCAAACGGTGGGTCCCCCCGCGCCGTGTCTCTGCTGGCCGCAGCCACTCTCGCTGGATGTGGATGCCCTTTCTCTGGTGGCTTTGGCTTAGCTTGGGGCATCCATATGGGCTGGGGGGGTGCCCGACAGGGTGGGGGGTGACCCTGTGGGATCCTGAAGCTGACGGGGCAGGTGGATGGCTGGGGATGGTGCTTGTCCTGGTGTTCCCCTTGTCTCTGCTGTGCTTATCCACGGGGGCTTGGGAAAGGGAAACTGAGTCATGGCAGGGTCGCCAGCTGACCAAGCTCGCCCAGGGCAGGGGGCCTGAAAGGGGGATTTGAACCCCCCACATCTTGCTCTCTGGCCAAGGGGACCCGTCTGGGTCCGGCAGGTGGGGGCTGCTCCACGAACCACCCCCACGGCACAGGCTGGCCCCGTCGGTTAGCTCACCCTCCTGCCTTACCCAGGCACAGCCCCTGCTGCCCGCTGGGCTGGGGCTGCCCTGTGGTCCTTAGCAAGAGGGGGTGTGCTGGGGTACCCCTGCAGACCCATCCTGATGCCAGCCATCCATCCCCACGGAGCATGGGGAAGGCGAGTGGTGTCCCTGAGTGCCTTGTGGCTTCACCTTCCTCCTTCCTCCTCGAAGGGGCTTTGGGGTCGGTGCCAGCTGTGTGGCAGGTTCCTGCTGCAGTCCCCATAGCCATCAGTTGGCTGAGAGGGTGTTTGGAGGCTGAAGGGTAGTGATGGGGTGTTTCCTCCTTTGGCTGTTTGGATGTCCCCTATCCAGAGTGGAAGAAGGATGCTTTGCCAGCACCATGGTGCCTCTCCTTGGGGGGCCAGGCTGGCTCCAGGGCACCCACCCATGGCTGGATGCGGCACTGCCGGGTTTGCAGCTGGTTGGAGGATGACCACAGAGAAATTTCTGGGGTACTGCAGAGGCAGGTTGGCAAAGCTGGATGGGGAACATCTATGGCTTGGTTTAGTTTTGCTGAGAAAACAAATGCTGATGGAGAACAGGGTGCTGCAGCTGGCACGGAGCTGGTGGAGGGATTGTCCCCAGGGTCTGGATGTGTGACCGTGGTGGGGGGATACCAGGCTTTGCCATCCTGGGGTGGTACAGGATAATGCAAAAGGGCCGGGTGTCTGTCCCCGACCCAGCAGCTCCCTGTACCGGCTGTCCCTTGCACCCATCCTGGCTGGTCTGCCGCACCCTGTGTCCTGTCCCCCTCCCTGCCTCTCACCTCTGTACCATCCCAGTGCCTACTGTGGGCTGGTCCTGCCCCCTGGCTTTACTGGGGCTAGAAGAGGGTTGGCCAGGGCCTGGCCAAATCCAACATCTGCGGGAGACTTGCTAAATCCCCACCTGAGTCATGGTTCTGGCACGGGGCTCCCCTGCAGCTCAGCCCCATGCGCAGTGCAGAGCTGGCTGGGGTGGGGAGCAGGATGAGCATCCCACCCCTCTGGGGATGGGAGGTCACAGCAGAGCCTGACACCCACGTGGCAAAGGCTGGGGGGTCCCAGAGCCCCCCAGATCGAGCTGGATGTCAGTCCTGCACCTTTCAATGGGGCAGTAAGCCCCTAGATGGTGTTGCTGTCATCTGTTGGGCCCCCAGGAGGGTTGGCAACTCGTGGGGTACATCTTCCCTAGTGGGGTCAAATCCTGCCGCACTTATCTGGGGTTGAGGCTGCCCAGGAGGGCGAGCCAGGCTGTGCAGAGGCGGAGAGCCAAATGGGCCAGGCTGGAGCTGTTAAATCCATCGCTGGAGCTGCCGGCGGGCTGCTGCTCTCCCCCCGCGGCTGGATCCATCCCCTGGCCGGGCTTGTCGGGGAGGGGAGCCACTGGCTCTCCTCTCGCCTTTGCCAGCTGACTAAAGCCAAAGGAATCCACTTCCCCCTCCCCATCCCACCCCTCTCTGCTGCTCTCTGCTTTTGCTCTGGCCGTTGCAAGGTAAGGGCTCTGCAGGGTGGGCGTTTTGGGGGGCAGTGGGGATTCAGCCAGGCTGGATGGGGATCCACGGGAGTGTCTCCCCCTTGCTTCTGGTTATTCCCCATGGGAGAAATGCTGGAGCATTCATGGCTTGGCTAGACATTTCGGCTGGAGCGTGGCTGCTTGCAGGGCAGGGTCAGTCCTCTGACCTGGTATTTGGGGTTGTGATGTGGGGGGGTGATGGGGCTTGGTCCCCCTGGGATTGGGAACCAGGCAGGACTGGGATGCAGGGAGAGAGGGGCGAGCTGGTGGAAGCTCAGCCCCTTCTCTTCCCCCTTTATACCGTCCTTGAAGTCAAAACCTGCTGGAGCATGTGTGCGTGGGGCGGGGGCTGTCCCTGGGCAGCTGGGCTGGAGCAGGGAGCTCTCAGCCTGCCCTCCTGCGGGCTGCCCACCGCTGCACAACCGGGGCAAAAAATAAAAAGGCCGAGAAGTCAGCAAGCCTTGGAGGTTTTGGGAGGATGCTGACTTGGTGTGTGCCACTGTTTGGGAACAAATGGGGCTGTGAGTCAGGGGGCCAGCTGGAAATGCTGCTCTCATCCCCTGCTGTCATCCGCAGGGGTGTGGGAAATGCATGATTTGGGGGATTAGAATGGGGAGAGTCTCACTCAGTTTTTCTGAGTATTTTGGATCAGTGGAGGAGTGGAGGCTTGAACATGGGCTCAAGCAGGAGCCCGGACACAGGGTAGGCTCACCGTCACCTGGACCAGTGAATTGTCAGCAACATCCCAGCGTGGATTTTTCCTGGGATGGAGCAGCATGGTCGCAGGCAGCTCTGGGGTGGACAGGATCTGTGCTGTGTCTTCTGCCACGGGACAGGGTGGCACATGCCATCCCAAAACCGGTGCTGGCATGTCCATGCCATGCCACGGCAGTGGTGGGGCAGAGAACGGGGGTTGTGAAAATGGGTCGGGTTTGGTGCTGGCGGGGCCACGGTGGATTTCCACTCCTCGTCAGCTGTGTATTTATTTAAGATGGAGAAACTCAAGTCTCCGGCAAGACATTTGGGTTTGTGGTCCTGGCTGGGTTACAGCATCACGTGTGGCCTGAAAGGACATCCCCACCCCAAATATGTCACTGCTTTTTGGAGACAGGTGTGACGTGTGTGCAGGCAGGAGCTGGGCAGCACTGGGGGTCTCAAACCGGGGGGGGGTCATCCAGCGGGGTGATGCTCAGCACCTGGTGCGGGTGGGTAGGCTGTCCAGCTGTCCGTCGTGACTAGGAAACAGTTAACGCTACGCAGCCCTGCCTGTGGAGGAAGTAGTTAATATTCATAGCTAGGAGCTGTCTGCCCCGCTGTGCTGTCCTCCCTCCGTGGCTCTCACCCTCTCTCCGCACCTCGCTGGGGTTAACCCGGGCTGGGGCTTAGGCTTGGGCGGCCCCCAGCCGCCTTCCCCTCCGCCTCTCCCCTTCCCCTCCCACCCGTCCCTGTGTGGTCTGGGGCGGAGGGGAGCACAACCTCACCTCCTTGCCTCCAGCCCATCTCCTGCCTCCGCCGCCTTCCTCTCCTCCATCCTTCCCTCCGGCACCCCGTGTCCTGAGGGTACCCCGTATCTGACCCTCTCCGGCACCCCGCTGCTGTCAGGATGCCCCTCTCGCTGGCCCCGTGGGACACGGCGCTGGGGAGGGAATAGCTCCCTCCGCGCAAGGGAAAGCAAAGCCAAAAGGACAAACACCAACCAAAGCCAGCCCCGGGCCGTCGGCTCCTGTCCTGGACGGACACACGGAGCCGGCTGCAGACGCTGCTCGAGCTGCCACCGCACCAGGTCCCCCTGGAAGGCTCTGGTGCTGGAAAGAGCGAAGGAAAGGGATTTTGCCACCCACTCCTTCTCTTCACTTGGAATCTTTTCTTCCCTGTCCCTTTTGGTAAGTCCTGACTTTGCTTTTCTTTGAGCTGGACGGGATGGGGGAAAGGGCTGGGAGTGGGTGGGAAATTCATGGCCGTGGTGATCCATGGCTCAGGGGCTGGGGTTAATTCTTGCCATCATATCTGGGCACAGGATGAAACCAGAGCTGGGGGGGCTGAGCTCTTCCCCATGGGGCTTAGCCCGTAGAGTCCCAGGACCCCAAGATCTTCCCTGCTGGCTGATGCTCTGGAGATGCCCCAGGACCAGGGCTCTGGGTGGTGGGGAGTGGAGGCAGCAGGTGGGATGCTGCTGAGGGCAGGACCAGGGGAGACACGGTGGTGCCCCAGCCTCATCCTCTACGCTGGTGCAGAGCCCCAGCCAGGATTTGTGCTGGTGCGTGATACTTTATGGTGCACCCCACTGGGCATGAGGTGGGTGGCTGGGATTTGGGGATGTGAGCTGACCCCCCATCTTGCGTGCCCTGGAACAGTTTTTCTCCTGGGCTGAGCTGCAGGGTGCTGGGGAGGGAGAAGGCAGAGCGTTGCCGTGCTGGGGCAGTGAGCTTGGCAGCAGGGGTAGGACCAGGCTGGGCTCAGTGCTTTCCCCAGCTGCCTCGACAGAGTCGGCGCAGATAGAGCTGGAGCAGAGCTGCGTCCGGGGCTGAGCCCTGGGCAAACCCAGCCCACGCTGGGGTGGCACAGCCTGCCAGGCTGGAGCTGCTCTGACCTTCGGGGATGAAATCTGACCTTGGTAGGAGCTGCAAACGCTTTGCAAAGAGGGACCTGGGAGCCTGCTGTTTTGGGGATGGCTGCTTTGGCTAAGGCAGCCTGTCCCCGCTTCCCTTGGTCTTTTTTGGGGGATTTTATTCAACTTCTTGGGTGACAAGCAATAGACATACGAGCGATAGTGTGGCCCAGTGGTGGTGGAGTGGGGCTGGGAGTGGCAGGGGATAGCAGGATTTGGCTCTTGGCGTCGGAGCCCAGGGGGCACGTGGGGATGAGGAGTGGGTGGGCAATCAGGTGTGGGGCAGAGCGGCCATGGGACGACGGCTCGGCTGATGGTGGAGGTGTCACAGCCCCTTCCTTGCTTGCCACCCTGGTGCTGCTTTTGGGGTGGGAATCACCAGACCCCCCATGTCTCCGCCTGACCAGAGGGTTTGGGGAAGGTGGGATGGGGCGTTTGGGGCTTTCTGGCTCTGCCATGAACTGCGTTGTGCCCCATCTCGACCCGCTTCGAGACATTTCTCCCAGCCATGGGGCGGTGCCCAGCCCACAGTTTAATTAAAGCCTTTCCCATCTATTTTCTCCCTTGGCGCCACGTGCTTTCATTTATATTTATTTATGCCCTTTTCCTTTCTATTCCCTTGCCCTATTTATCCCAGCCCCCACCCTGGATCTTGCCCTGTTTCCTGGGACCGGCCAGCACCCATCGCTGCCATCAGACAGGAGGGCTGGGCGACGTCCCGGCTCCAGGCAATGTCTCAGCCTCTCCAGCATTGACACTGCCCATGGACACACTGCTTTTTCCTTTCTCCCTCCATGGGAAGGGATTCCCTCCCTCTCTCCCCCTTTTTCCCGTATGGGAGGTGTTGCAGAGTCAAACGATGCCGGTTACTGGCCACACTGGCTGGATGAAGGAGCTCTGAGTCTCTGAGAGAAATCATGGACCCCATCCTCATCCTTTCCCTGTCTGAGTGCCCAGAGGGGACCTCGCTGCATGGTCCCGGGGCATCTTCAAGCCAAGGGAGGGCTTTGGCTGCCTCCTTTGGGATGCTGCTGGCAGGGATTTGGGAGTGGAAAATCAGTGGCGAGGAGGGGGCCCTGACTCGGTATGACACGTGCTGGGTGTTATTGCCCCCCTCTGCTTTACGGTGAGGGGGGTTGATGGTGCGGGAGCTGCTGGGGTGCAGGCGCTGTGGCATGGGACTGGTTAAGCTGTCCCCGGCTCGGGGCTGGCTTTCGGAAGTGTTTTGCTTGCAGATAGGAACGCTCTGATTTCACACTATCGCGTTAGGGCCGTCTTCCGTCCCTGAGTCAGCCGCCTGGCGCCCCGCCAGGGAAGAGTCATTTTTTCCTCCAAAAGAAAGTGTTTAACACTGCTTGTGGGCCCTTCCAGGAAACCTCGGCGGGGAGCTGGAAAAACAGGAGTCTGCAACCCAGCCGGTGCTGCGCACACTCTGGCGGGAGGACATGCAGCTTGGGGGCCATCCCCATTGCTGTCTCAGTGGCTGGGGTCCCCTCTGTGCCCCCAAAATCTGGCCGCCCCATTTGGAAACATTTAAAGGGTGCAGCTCGTTGTGGTGTTGGGACTGCCAGGGCTGGTGGGAGCTGAGGGGGCTGGGAGCTGGGATGCAGGGTTGCCAGTGGTGATGTTGCTGTACCCCGGCTGCACCCCGGCTTTTCAGGGGAGCGGAGCGGAGCCGGCTGCTCACACCAGCCTTGAATCGTGGGGTTGGGGTGCTCGGTGCCTCCCTGGGGAGGAGATGCTGTGTGTTTGGGGTTGGGCAGAGGCGCTGCCTGTGCAGGAGCTTCGGGGCGGCGTCCGGCTGCGAGGAAAGGTCTGGGGCAGATTTACCCGGCCTGAGAGAGAGAAGGGGAAGGACAGAATGGGTGGGAGCCTGTGTGTAGCCAGGGAAGAAAATGTCAAGGATGGGCAGCTGGCTGGATCCATGCATCATCTGGCAGGAGAGTGGGCAGGGAGGGGGAAGGTGGGTCCGTGGTGCATCTGTCCTTCACCCGTGGGCTGAGTACATCCATCCAGCTGGAGACACACAGAGCTACGAAGCCAGATCCTGACCGCCTCTGCCCGTCCTCCTACGGCCCGTGGTGCATCTCCCCCACCCTCCCCGTTCTCCTCCCTGGTACCGCGTGGCCCTTTGGGGCCGGCTGAGCCCTGCGGAGCAGTGGTGAAGTGATGGCCGACAGTATGGGCAGCCCCGGCCCTCACCAGCTGCAGAGGGGAATTGCCAGGAAAGATGCCTGGAACCGGGAGGGGGCTATTTGGTGGATTCCCGTGGAGCAGGCGGTGCTTGCAGGGCAGGGCAGGATGGCGTGCGGAGCAGGGGGCAGCAGGGGCACAGGAGAGGGGGGTGGGTCTGGCTCCGGTGTCTCTGCATGGTGGCGCCCGTGGGATTGCGGAGGGTGCCGAGGAGACGGTGATGCTGGTCGTTAAGCGTTCCGGCGGCACGGAAGAGATCGAAACCATCGGCTAATGGGACCCATTAGCTCTGTGCAGAGAGCCAGCAATTGATCTGGGGTCTCGTGTTCGTTTCTCCCCTTGCAGAGGTTGGGCACACGCAAGGGCCCCTGGACGGGAGCCTCTACGCTAAAGTGAAGAAGAAAGACTCCCTCCACGGCAGCACCGGTGCTGTCAACGCCGCCCGCCTCCCGCTCTCGGCAGCTCCCAACCACGTCGAGCACACGCTCTCAGTGAGCAGTGACTCGGGCAACTCCACCGCCTCCACCAAGACCGACCGGACCGATGAGCCGGGGGTGCCCGGGGCACCCGGCAGCCAGGCGGTGCTGAGCCCCGAGGAGAAGCGGGAGCTGGATCGTCTCCTCGTCGGCTTCGGCTTGGAGAGCGCACCGCCCATGCACAACCACGCGCCCGGCCCTGCGCCGGCACGCCTGTCCACCATGCCGGGCCGCCATGTGGTGCCGGCTCAGGTGCACGTCAACGGGAACGCCGCGGCGCTGGTGGCCGAGCGGGAGACAGATATCTTGGATGATGAACTGCCCAACCAGGACGGGCACAGCGTGGGCAGCCTGGGCACGCTCTCCTCCTTGGATGGCACCACCACTGCCAGCGAGGTCGGCTACCAGGAGGCGCCCCGGGTGGGCAGCCTCTCCTCCCTGCCCAACGGTCCCTCGAGCTGCAACGGGGCTGAGAAGCTGCTGAAGGAGGGGCTGTATGACGGCGAGCTGCTCTCCAACGGCGGCTACCCCTACAACAACCAGAACACCCTGATGAGCCACCACCTCCGCGACCCGCTGCCTCCCTTGCGGCCCTCGGCATCTGCTCAGGACCACCTGGCTGGCTACCCTCAGCGCCCGCCGGGCTCCCACGCCCCGGGCTGGCTCCAGCCCCAGCCACTGCCCAGCTCCCAGCCCTACCTGTACAGCTATGACCCCCCCGGCGCCTACCGCTCCCGATCCTTCCCGGTGGTGGACGTGGCCAAGTACGACGTGAACCCGGCACTGCCCCAGGCCCCGGCTCGCAGCACCAGCAGCCGGGAGGCCGTGCAGAGGGGCTTGAATTCCTGGCAGCAACAAGGAGGGAGCCGGCCGCCTTCCCGGCTGCAGGAGGGTGGTGTGGAGAGCCACAGCCCCAGCGTCTCCAGCTGCAGCCCCCAGCCCAGCCCGCTGCAGCCAGTGCCCCCCCACAGCCACAGCATGCCCGAGTTTCCCCGGGCGCCCTCCCGCCGGGAGATTGAGCAGTCCATCGAAGCACTTGACGTCCTTATGCTGGACCTCGCGCCTGCCGTCCACAAGTCGCAGAGTGTGCCCACCGCCTCCCGCCAGGACAAGCCGGCGGGACCCCTGCTCTCCTCTGTCTCGGCCCAGCCCATCGCTGGTCTCTACACCCGGCCGGCTCCGCAAGTGGCCCAGCCGAGGTCCTTCGGCACCTCTGTGAGCCCCATGGTCTCCGAGCCTGGGGGTAAGGCCTATTCTCCTGGGGAGCCGGACTATGGGGTGCACGAGTACCGCGAAACCTATTCACCCTACAGCTACCAGCCGGCCCCAGTGCCGGAGCCGAGGAGCTACAGCCATGCCCCAGTTGGAGCACCGATGGGCATCCTCCCGCTCAGCACCTCCTACAGCCCCGTGGGGTCTCAGCAGCTCCTCATCTCCTCCCCGCCTTCTCCCACTGTCCCACCACAAACCCAGATGCCCCCCAAGGGACTGGAGAGCTACGAAGACCTGTCGAGGTCAGCAGAAGAGCCCTTGAATCTGGAGGGCCTGGTGGCCCACAGGGTGGCAGGTAGGACGCTTTGATTCCTTGGGGGGGATGTCCCGAGAAGCCGGAGCCATGGGGGTGGCGTGCATGGTGGAGCCGGGGATGGGAGATGCGGCGACTCCTCGTCCATGCCATATCTGGGCTTGGAACTGAGCCACCCGCCGTGGGGGCATGCCGGACAGGGCGGCAGCCTGTGACACTCTCCTTTGCCGAGACCTCCCCTTTGCAGCTCGCCGACCGCAGCAGCACTGCCCAGAGGTAGGGAGAAGGGGTGGTCGAGGGGGCCGAGCCCCCCCATCCTCACCCCTTTGAGGTATGGGGCTGGTCTGTCCCCTGCGGCAGGGCTGCTCGCTGGGTCCCAGGGGAATTTCTCCCTTTCAGGGAGAATATGGCCCAGTTTGAGAAGAAATTTTCAGCTCTGGCTGAGGGTGTCCTGCCTGGACCCCGCCTTGGACATGATGCTCTCCCTGCCTGGAGCGTGCTCTGGTCTAAGGTCCCAGCAGAGCACTTGCCTTGTGTTTAATGTAGCTGGGCTCCTCCCAGTTTCAGCCCCTACTTTCCCCCCAGTGTACTGGGCTTTGTGCTTGGACCTCCCCCGGGCAGCTGGGGTGTTGCCAGAGTGAGGGGTCCAGGGTACAGGCTGGCAGCAGCCTTTCTGCCCTGGTGGCCCAGCCAGCTTGGTCCTGGGTGGTTTGAAGCTTGACCTGGCCTCGGGGTGATGGTGAGGGGCTGGGAAGGCATTTCCCAGCCCTGCCAGAGGGGTTTGGTGCAATGGTTGGCTGGGTGCAGTGCCGAGTATCCGTGCCGTGGCTGGATGAAGGCGTTCGCTCCGTGCTGCAGAGGGGAAACCACGTCCTCCGACTCCCTGCCATCGGGGGCTTTGGGGACACAGGGGGTCGCAGTGCCCCCGGAAGGAGGTGCCGTGGCCCTGCGGCAGGGCGGGTGCCCTCCCCCTCCCTCCCTCCCTCCCTCCCTGCTGCTTCGGCTGCAGTTGTTGAATTGCGGAGCGACATTTGGGAAGGGTTTGGGGCTGCGGCCAGGCCGGGGGCCAGCTCGTGATGCTGGGGCTTGGCAGCTCCGTCCCTTCCAGCTCTGCGCTCAGTCCAGAAACTCGCCTGGCATTAGAGGGAGGGGGAGAAAGCTTGGCTGGAAAAATCCAACAGCACCAACCTTCCAGGCGTAGGGGCTGAGTCACTGGGGTGAGGGGCAGGAGGGGTGCCAGCAGTGGGGACGGGGACGTGGAGGGGCACAGAGGTGTTGGGGACAGTTTCCATCCATCCGAACCTGACCTTGGTGATCCAGGCCAGATCTGCAGAGGGTTTATACAAACCCAAGAACACACAGATGCCTAAACTGTGCTGTATGTCTGGACTGAATATTATAAGGAGCAGGTCCCACCCCCACCCCCCCGCCCAACTATGGAGAGGAAAAAATGGGGTGGAAAAGATGAGAGCCTCAGGAGAGGAGGAGCAGTATTTGCAGTGTGTGGAAAATGGATGTTTGATGGTGTCTACCAAAAAATCCATCCCCCTGACCCTGGGGTGAGGTCCTCAAGGCTGGGCTGAGGTTACTCTCATCCCCCTGCAGCTGCTGGGCTTCCCAGGGAGGAGAGGTGTCCCAGTGATGGTCCCCAGCCTGCGGTCACCTGTCCCCACTGGAGCCTGGCCGTCTGTGCCGAGGTGGGGACAGCGCAGGCGGGTGGCCTGACCTCCGGCAGGAACGAGGTGTCCCGAAGCCAGCGCCGGGAGGGGATGGCTGATGGGGACGGTGAGGCATGGACGGGTTTGTTTACATTCCCTGCTGCTATAAATTGCCTGCGTGTCCTGGCGCAGCGATGAGGAGCATCTCACACCTCCTCTGTACCCGGCAGGGGAGTGCTCCCGTTCCTGCTTCCCACTGGTGACGGAGGGGAAGAGATGGGATGGGGCAGTGCTGGCATCCCCACCGCCTTCCTGCAGAGACGAGCTGGTTCTGCCATTCCTCAGTCCCCATCATCTCCCAGCGAGGCATCTGAGGTCATCCCTTCTTGTCCCAGCCCTGGGCATCCGATGGTGGAGGGGACACTAATAGGGCATTTGTGGCATTGCAGAAGGCCACATGTGGCTGGGAGCCACCATTGATTTCCCATGTGGATTTAAGTGGTGCCTGGAGCCAGGCAATTTGGGTGATGGGAAAGCAGCTCCAAGTGGGGTCTGAGCTCCTTTGGACCCCAAGCAACCTCAGGCTCATCCGTTGGAGCCTGACTAATATTTTCTCTTGTTTTCTCTCTCTCTCCCTATTGTATCTTGTGACATTTGTCCTGTCTGCCCCTTCCTCTCCCTATGGGGGACCGTGTCTGTCCCCTGTGACCTCCCACCCCCCCTTGCACCCCCTGTCCTGGTATGCTGGCAGAGTACAACGCCAAGCTCAGGAACCTCAACAAGAGCACCAAAGCCCCCCGTCCTCCTCTGAACCAGCAACGGTCCTTCTCCGGTTTGTTCATTCCACCTCCCTCCTTCCTTGTCCTCCATCCTTACCCATCCATTCTTCTTCCATCCCTCTCCTCCCTCCTTCCTTCTCATTCTTCCTTCCTTTTTCCTTCTGCTCTCTCTTCCCTCTTTCTCCCTCATTCCTCCTTCCTCCCCTGTCCCTGCATGCTGGGTGATCTGTGTGTTGCATGGATGTGGGATGGAGGGAGGCTTGTGAGACCCTCCCCACGCAGGCTCGATGCCTTTTCTCAGCAGAGCGATGCTCAGGGCTCCCCTTGACCTCCTCTGTTGATGGGGGAGGCCCTGGCCCTGGGTACGACTGCCCTGCCCACGCTTGGTTTTGCATCTCATCCAAGCCTGGCACTGCTCTCTGGTGGGGCTTCGTTGCTGGGCTGGATCTGGACCCTCGCTTCAGCCCCTCTGAGCTTTGCCCTGGCTGTGGCTCACCCCGCGGGGAGGCAACGGCTGGGGTGCAGCTCCGCAGACCCCTGGTTCAGCCAGCTCCTGGCCCAGCAGGGTCTCGCCTGCCTCAGTCCTGGGGTTTCTCCTGTGGGTCCATCTGCAGCTGTGGGGGTGGTTGAGGGAGGGACCCCGGCTGTGCTCGTTTTGGGGTGAAACATGGACAGCCGTATCAATGAAGGGCCCTGGGAGGAGGGCAGCAGTAGAGTTGTCTGTGCCCGGTGGGACAGGGCAAGTTGGGCTCTGGTGGAGATTGGTACAGGGCAACGTCTGCTGCTGTTCCTGGTGCAGCCAGGTAGCAAGTTTGCATCTCTCTTTTCCCTGGGCTTCGTGTATCCCTGTGTGGCTTTAACTGCTGGGTGCCACATCCCAAGGGCCGTGGGATGCTGCTTTGCTCTCTCCTCTCCACTGGCAGTAGATCCAGCATCTCATGCCCAAAAAGCAATTGCCTCCTGATTTGGCCCAGAAACACAGCTCCCCAGCCGCAAAACCACCTGGATTTAAATCCCTCTTGTTTCCTCCTCCCCTGGCTGTTGTCCTCCTGCCCTTCCCCAGCCCTGGAGCTGTGTGTAGTCCAAAGGCAGGACTTTGCTGGGAGAGGGTTGCTGCCAGGTTAGGAAGTTAAATGAGCAGCAGAAGGGGTGGCAGTGTCATAGGTGGTGAGGGTGGGGAGTGGGGTGCAGCCTGCTGTTCCCCCTTTGTGATGGGAAAACCCCCTCCCGCAGCTGGGCGTGCATCCCTGGGGGGGGCATGGCGGTACCATGGCTAAGGGAGGCTGTATGTCTGCCGAGGGGGCACAGCGAGCAGGGAAAGGAGAGTTTGTTTTTCAAGCGTAGTTTCCAGCCCATAAATCACCCAGGGGGTTGGGGGAGCCGTGCTCAGAGCCTGGGTTTCCTCCAGGCTTTGCTCCGGGCGGCCCATGAAGTTTCCCACTCTCTGCTCCTGAACAATGAGTCCCTTTTTCCCCCCTCTCCTCCCTCCCCTCCCCACGGCCCCGGCCGCTTTCCCCATCTGGGGAGCGGAGCAGCCAAAGCCTGGTGAGCTCCTGGGTGTCCTGAAGGGCCCGATCCAGCACCCTGCAGCTGGGTGACACACAGCCCCCGGGGATGGAGCTGGGGGTCCCACACTGTAGATGTGTGGTGTGCACTGAGAGCCAGGCTCCGGTGAGCTGCTGTTTGTCCTTCCCAAAGGAAAAATGCAAAGCGAGGCAGGCATGTGTGACGCGAGGAGCCTGGTCCCTGCCTCTCCGCTGCACTTGGTCACTGCAGCTCACTTTGGGATGGGCCAAGGGATGCTCCTGGTGATGCCCTTGCAGCGTGCAGGACACCCCACAGTGCACAAAGTGGAGGCGTGAAAATGAAATATAAAGGTTTGCTTTATTCCCCCCCCCGCTTTTGTTTCTCCCTGTGCTCATAACTCAGGGCTTTGTTCCCTTAAAGCAAGGAGCAGGGAAAAAGATATAGGGTGGCCCTATATGATGATGCTACCCATGGCCACTGCGCCTGCAGGGCAGCTTCCCAGAGACCCTCTCTGTCCCCCTGTTCTCCCCATGGGCTTTTTTTAATGGCCGTCCCCCGCACCGGCAAGCACCTGCAGAAGGGATCGGGGAGTTGTGTTTCAAAGCCGCTCTTAGTGGAATTTTCCAGGCTGCCTCCGCGGCTGGAGCCGGCCCCGTTGGCTCGCGTCCCCTGCCTTGCAGCCCGGCCGCCTCTCCCCCCCGAACCGCGATTTTATTGTTGTTGCCATTCACTGGGCTGATTATTTAGAAATGCACCCAGGCCGCCTCCCTCCCTCCCTCCCGCACTCCCAGCCCTTTCCCTGGGGCCGGGAGAGCTCTGGTGCGGGTGTCAGAGCAGTGAAGAGGGGAGGTCAGCGGGTGTGAGGCGTGGGTCCCGCACGGAGCCCCGGGGAGCGAGGGGAAGCAGCTGATGGCTGGTTTTCCTCCGCCAGCCCGTGGGAAAGGAGTTGGTGTTTGAAAAGTGCATTTCCTGGAGCGTGATGCTGGCCTCTTTTTTTTTTTTTTCCTTTTTCTCTTTTTTTTTCTTTTTTTTTTTTTTTTTCTCTCCAATGTGTTGGGCCAAGAGGAGTGTGAGCACTCCCTGACTCTGCGGGAGGGGTGGAAGGGATGGTGCTGTCACCTCTGCTAGGGGGCTGAGACCGGGGGTCACCCTGCTGCCATGTGGGTCCAAGGGAGGAGCAGGAGTCCGGTGGGGCTCTGAGCTGCGCCCGTGATGCTCTGTGTGGTTTCCCTGCACCGAACCTGGCACCATTGTCCCTGAGCCCTAATTAATCTCTTCATCAGGCGAGATAGGGCGGAGACTGTCTTTGGCCATGCTGGGTGCTTGGAGAGTTGGGGTCGCACCCCTCATCCCATGCCCTCCTCTGGCTTTGTCCCCATTCCTGGGCTTTATCCCAGCCCACGGGGATCGCCAGTGGGATGTACCAGAACCCGACAGCCCAGAGAAGCGGTGACTTGCTTGGTTCCTTCTTCTCCCCGGGGTCTCAGAGCCCCTTGGCACTGCCCCAGCCTGTGGGCACCGGTGGCTCGTAGTGCTGGGATCTGGGAAGGAGGTTTGGGGGGAGATGGAGAGGAGATGCCCATCTCCCCTTTTAGAAAGGCTTTGTGCTGGGGGCAGGAGATCAGCAGTGGTTTGTTGGGGTTCCCTGCACCATCCCTCTGTTGAGGTTCTTCCTCCTGACCCAGTGCTCCCTCTGCCTGGGGGACTCACAAAACCAGGCTTTTTCCGTTGCTGTGGTTGAAGCTGCATCAGGCTGTGGGAGAAGGGATGCAGCTGAATGCGGCTGCTCCAGTGCTGGGGGATTTGGCTCCTTCCCACCATGATGCTGTTGGGAGGTCCCGGTCCTCCCCAGCTCTGCAGGGCTGGGCTGGCTGGGCTGCTCACAGGATGCTCATGCCACTTGCACCCACTGCCGGGGGATGCTGTCCCCAAGGGCAAGACTCGAGGTGCTTGGGAGAGCAAATGCAGCGATCCAGCCACTAGCCACAACCCTGCCTTGCTTTTTTGCTCGGCCCAGGGCCAAATGCTGCAGGGTATATCTGCTCCAGCTCAAAACTGACCATGCTGGTCCGGTGGTTAGATGCAAATGAGTGCTGAAGCTGCCATCTCTGCTGGGCAGAACCATCTCCATGGGCAGAGCCCGCTCCATGGCACATGGCCCCATGGAGACCTCTCAGATTAGCACCGGAGCATCTCCAGCTGGTCTCCATCTTAGCTGGTACCTCCTCACCCGTTTCCCACCCTGTGCTTGCCCTGCAGGGGTGCAATCCCGGGACAAGCCCCCAGAGGAGAGCGCTGTCCCTGCCCGCAAGCGGACCCCCAGTGACAGCCACTATGAGAAGAGCTCGCCGGAGCCCAGCTCGCCCCGCAGCCCCACCATCCTCTCGCCCGAGGTGGTCAGCACCATCGCGGCCAACCCTGGAGGGAGGCCCAAAGAGGTGTGCTGGGGTGAGGGGGAGTTGCTGGAGTGGGGGGGGTGGCTGGTGGGATGCAGCCATCTCTGGGGAGGGAGAAGGCTTGGAGGGGAGTATGGGACTTTCAGCAACTGTGGCGTCCTGCAGGGTTGGGGGTTAATGATGCTTGTGGTGGTGGTGGTGTCCTGGAGGGTCGTGCCCATCACAGGAATGGGACTGACCCTTTGTCCTGCTCTCCCCAGCCTCACCTCCACAGCTACAAGGAAGCCTTTGAAGAGATGGAGGGTGCCTCCCCCAGCAGCCCACCCTCCAGCGGCGGTGAGATTTCTCCCCCCACCCCAGCCTTCCCTGTCTCGCCACAAACCCCTTACTCGAACCCCTGTAAGTGCTGCGGCTCCGGGAGGTGGAGGGGCTTGGTGGGTGGCTCTTGGCAAGCCAGAAATACGCCAAGGGTCAGACAGCTCCGGGCTCCAGACACCCACCGCCACATTAATCATTCCTTTCCATCCTCCTCTCTCCTCTCCATCCTTCTCTGCATCCCACTACTCCATGCTGCCACCAGCACCCCATGCTTGGCACCCTCCTGTTGGCTTTTTCCCACCCTCCACTTACTGGGGCATTTCTTGGATGGGATCCCAAGGTGGGATAAGGAGAGAGGCAGGGTCCACAAGACAGCAGTCTTTCACCCTGTCCTAGTGCTGCACTTCCCCATCTTTCCTGCGGGCATGGCAAGAGGGGCTGTGGTGGCAGGCGAGCCAGGGGGAGGCAGGAGGGACAAGACCCGGAGGAGGCTCAGAGCAGACCCTTGCATGCTGTGCCACTTCTCGTTTGCTGTTTCCAGGGCAGGAGGGGAAAAAGGCTGGGAGATGCCAGCCCTTTGCACGCAGCTTGTCTCTGCTCCTCTGGCAGGCATGCCTCCTTTCTGACTAACCCTGACTGTGCAGTCGTGGTGGGTTTGTGTGGACCGGGTTTGTGTGACCGGCTCAAGTGACAAACCCCGATGAGCAGCCTAATGTTGGCACCGCACGACTTGGGCTGGACCAGTGCAACAGAGCAGCCAGTCAACTGGGAAACCCATCAAAAAGATGGCAGCCCCCCTACCCCCCCCCCCAAAAAAAAAAAACCCAAACACTTTTGTAGGCTGGGTGCTGAGGGATGCTCTAGGGCTGGGGATGCTCAGGCTGGGCGCTCAGCTCAGCCCGTGGGGCTCAAGGCTATTTCCTCCTGTGCTGTTGCTGTTCCTCTCCTGCAACTCCCTGGCATTTGAGCCGTGTCTTGTGGGATGCAGTGACTGGAGTGTGGGAGCATCCCCGGGGCGTTTGGTAGCTCGGAAATGGCTCCGTTGTTCCGGGGAGCCGGAGAGCTTGGCCCAGGGCAGCAGCTCCTTGGCAGTGGAACAGTGGCTCCTTTGGGGGCATGAGTCACTTGCAGAGGTGACGGAACAGCCTGGCTGGGGACGTGGCCCCGAGGTAGGGCTTCTTAGCTAGCGCCAGCTGGGGAGGGGGCTGGGAGCTTGCAGGCTTCACCAGAGTGCCCCCCAGGGAGAGATTCCCCTCCATGGGGAGACGCAGTCCCCAGGGAATTCCCGGCCCTGGAAAGACCCTGCTGCTCGTCAGCCAATGGAGGCGTGAGCTGACACTGCGGCTTGTGGCCGACCACATTTGGGGAAATCGGACACCCGCTGGGGAAGGTGCTGCCCTCTTGGTTTCTCAGGGACTCGGCTGCTCCAGCCTCAGGCTGCCAGGGGGACCTGACCTCGGGGCGAGGGTCTGGCTTTCCTCTAGAGCACCCACCACCTCCTGGCCTCGCCGCGGGCCCTGTGCCCATGCCACCAGTTGGGGATGTTCAAATGCTGATGGAAGGATGTGCCCTCTGGTCCCTCTTGCTGGAGATGCGACCTGGAGGTCTCCCCCAGGGAGATGCAGCATCAAAAAGATGGGTCAAACCTGGGGGCAGGAGGGGAGAGGAGGCGCAGTCGACTCGGGAAGGTCCGCCCTGCCCCGTGAAACCCTGCTGCCCCACACTGCTGGTGCATCCATACTATAGCCATACATACATACGCAGCTCCTCCTGGTATGTACGTATGGGCACAGGGGTACAGACCTCATGTGAACTTGCCCACCCCTCAGAGAACATGCTCTGTGTGAACATCCTCACCCATCTGTTGAGCTGGTCTGGAGGGCAGGGGGTTTTTTGGCAGTCCTGCTGCCCCTTTCATGGGGGTGATGAGCTGCTCCAGGACAGCCCAGTCCCAGCGCAGCCAGATGTAGGGATCGGCAGAGGGGGATTAAGGTTTGGGAGCACTGGACTGGGGGGCGGCTGCTCACACAGGGGCAATAAAAGAGGCTTCATGCCTATGGTGGAACCATTCCCTGTGGGGATGCTGCTGGGAGATGGGGTCTCTGCCTGCCCTGGTGGGAGTTGCCCCCTTTCTCCATCTTGGCAGCCCTGCAATGTGGCAGACTGCTTGTTCCTGGGCACCTCCTGCCCTGTGTGCATCCCCAAATGGAGAGGGGGATTGGTGCCCTTACCCGGGGTGCTGCTTCACACAAGGGCTCTTCCTGGCAGCCCCCTGTTGCAGCTGGTGGGTGGGATGGGTCATGGGGCTCCGAAGCCCTGGGCAGCAACAGCTCCAGCCTTTCCGAAGCTTCACCTCCCACCCCTCCACTAACAATCTTGTGTCTCCCGTGCCGACAGTGCGTTCTCCCCCCGGCCTGGCCAAGACCCCGCTCTCAGCGCTGGGGCTGAAACCCCACAACCCGGCTGAGATCCTGCTGCACCCGGTGGGAGGTGAGTACAGGCACGGGGTCTGCAGGTGCTTTCTTTTGGGGGGGTGGGGGGTGGGCATGCATGAGGATACCCCTGGAAGTGTCCCCTGGCTGGAGAAGGCACTTGGGCCTCCCTTTTGGGGCCTGGTAGCCCTGGGGTCCTTGTCACCTCCTGTGGGGACTCTGGGACTCTGTGAGGGTGGGGGATGGTGATGCTGCTGTGGGGGTGCTTAGCCCAGCAGGGTCTCTGGTGGTGGAGGCTGGAATATCCTGGGGTCCTGCCTCCTCCCCAGCCCCATACTCCTCCCTCCCCCCACTCCATCCCTTCTCCTCCCCAGCACAGCCAGAGAGGGTTTGCCCTCTGGGAGCTGAGCATGTCAGCCAGAACAGTATCCAGAGTCCTCTCCATTCTGGAGAGCGGTCCCTGGGTGCAAAGACCCCACTGTCCTGGGGGCATGTCCCAGAGCAGCCTGCCAAACCAGACCTTGCTGCTCCCCAGCACCCGGGGCCCCTTCCCTGGGCCATTTCAGGGCTGAGTGTGACCTCCCCAAAATGCAGCTGAGCCTGAGGAGCATGGCTTGGCTGAGCCCACCCAGCAAGACCCTTCTCGCTTTGCCCCCAAGGGTGAGCTGATGCTTTTTTGGTGCTTGCTGGGTTTCCCGGAGCAGCCCTTCGTGGTGACTCCCCACTGTTCCCTTTTCCCCACCTGAAACCAGCCTCTTGTGGTTTGGACATCATCTCTGGGATACCCAGGTGGACTCTGCGGGTGTCCGAGGCCAGGGGACGGGTTTGGGGCACACTGTTGGAGAGGTGTGAGGCTCTCCTCCCCACCATGCCTGAGTAAGGGAAAGCTGCTTAACTTGGATTTCTCTTTCTTTCTGTCTCGCACCTCCCTTCTTCCTCCTCTCCCTGCTCCCATCGCTCCTCTGCCCCTCTGTCTCTCAGAGCTAGAAGGAGAGGCAGGTGGTGGCTCTGAAGAAGGTAAGAAAGGCTTTTCTTTCTCTGTCTCTCTCTCTGCTCATCCCTGTTGTCGGGACAGTTGCTCAGAGCAGGCTCCAGCTGTCTGTGCCAGCAGCCTTCCCTTGCACTGGCCTTCAGGGATGTAGGAGCCTGAGTCTTGCCGGTACCGCTTTCTTTCAAGGAAGGGAACGTCGTGCCTTGTTTTGTAGTTGACTCCCCAAATGTCCAAATTGGAGCTGGAGGTCTGTCATGTTAGGTGGAAATCGTCCATGAGGGCTGAAAGCCCTTTGTTGGTGTGTGACATCCTCGCCGGCGGTGCGCTGGGGATGCTGGAACATCACTGCCAGCTTCGGGCAAGCCTGGTGGGGGGCTGGGAGCTGCAACCCCGGTTTTGGGCTCTTGCCCTCCCCTTCTGGCTTTGCTGCTGCTGTTCGGAGCGAAAATAAACCAAAGTGCAGCACAAAAGGTCACCAGGCGCAGAGGCCACCAGCATGCTGCCAGCTCAGCCGGCAGCCGGTGCGCATCTTCTGCTGGCTGGGATGCTCCCCAAATTCCCCCCACCTCTCCCATCCCTGGGCTGCGCCTCTTTTGGGATGCTGAGGACTGGGCTGAGCTGAGATGGAAGTTGGGGGTGGCTCTGCTGATGGTGGGGCACTGCGGGCTCCGGGGCGGCACGTCTCCTGGGGGAATGGAGGCTTTGGGAGCAGCTGTGATTCCCTGGAGTGCTGCCTGCTATCTAACGGTTGTTGGGTGATTTTTCTTTCTTCTTTAATGAAACTTTGGGCCCTTGGGGCCGGGATGGGGAACTGTGTGTTCAAGATGGGTTATGGGGAAAGGATGTCTCTTCTTGGTGAGTTTGTGATGCTTCCCACGGCCCTGGGAGCCGTCAGCATTTCTCCTCTGGAGTTCCTCAAAATGCGCATAACCCAAACCTGAACTTTGTGTAATATTGGAGAAAGTGTTTGCTTGAAGAAAATGTTCTGTTTCCAAAGCTGATTTTTCAACAATGGCTTCTTGGGTACATTAAAGGATGTCCGGTGAGCCCGTGCTGGCTGGCCTGAGTGGACATCACTAGCCTCTTGCCCTGCTTTTGTTCTTCTTCCTCTTGGATAGATAACACGATGGTTTTTGGAGGGTTGAACCTGCAGTCCTGAGCAGGGACGGGTGTTTTGGCTTAAAGAAGCTTTGGCTAAATGCCCCTGCACCCAGCCACACGCTCCATGAAGATCCCTGCCCCTCTGGGCTCTGCTCTGCTGCGCCTGGGGTGTGGGGGTGCTCTGGCTGCTTCCAAGCAGGCTTTAAAACAGCCCGGTGCAGTCACAGCGCTGGGTATTTCTGGCAGAAGCGCAGCCCTGCCTGGATTTGGGATTCCCGAACAACTGCCCACCCCCCGTGACTCACAGCCTCTCTATTCTCCCACCGTTCTCCCGTCTCCGGACCCTCTTCCAAGAAAACACGAAGAGACCAGATCCGATTTTTTCCACCTAAAAAAACCCTGCCTGAAACGTCTCTTTTTTCTTTTTCTTTTTTTTTTTCTTTCTTTTTTTCCTGTATTGAACCAAATGACTTGAGCACGTGCCCACGTCACACACCTTGCTGTGGCACATGTATGCTGTCCCCCCTCCTGGAGCCCCCAGCTCCTGCCTTGCTTCAGCCCCCACCTTTGCAAGAGGGGCTGGAATTTTTGCAGCCGTTTGGTCTTAACCTCTTGCAGGCTGACTCATATGTACTGTCTGCCTAATTTTAGTCCGGGGCGGGGAGCTAGGGGAGAAAAGTGAGTAGCTGTGAAATTAATTTAATTACCTAAGCAGCGATGAGTTTCTCGCAGCTGCCCTGGGCGTCCCCCTGGGCAGTGCCTCATCCCTGTCGCTCAGAGCCGCGCGTCCTGCCTCGGATGCTGGTACCCAGCCCATGGTCCTCGGTCTGGTTTTGGCTCAGACCTTTCCTGGGGTAGCTGAGTATGGCTGGGCAGGGAGATCAGCCCGAGGGATGGAAGACTCCTCCTCTGTCTGCAGGCAGACGAGGCATGGAGATGCTTGAGGGGGAGCTGTGACAGTCTTTTTCCTTGCAACCCTCTGGTGCGGCACCAAACACAGAGCTGCGCGTTGGCATTGCTGGCTGCAAGTGGGCTGGCTTGCCGGCAGGCTTAGCCATAGCCCGGCTGTTATGACTAATAATAATAATAATGTTTGTCATGCTAATTACTACTGTGGAGCTGCCTCAGGCACGGCCAGCCTGGAGCTGGGGACCTGCAAGGATGCCTGGCCCATAGCATTTGACGCCACTGGGTCTCGTTTAGGGTGTTGTACCCCAGCTGGTGGCACGTGCCAGCTGAGGTATGACACAGCTGCGGGAGCACGGGGGAACGGGGCTGAAGCTGCAGCCTCTTTATCTGGCACAGCTTTTGCAGGGTCTGCGGGGGCTGTCGTAGGGATGGGGACCAGCCTGGATGGAGCAGGAGGCAGGGGAGAAAGGGAGGAGGGAGGGCTGGGTCTGGCGGCTGCCTTGGCTGGTGACGGCCAGCCCAGCCCGCTGCTCCTGGCACGGGACGGCTCGGCGGCTCCAAAGGAAAATTGCTTTTCTTGGTCATGCTCGTGGGCTCCGGTTTCAAGCCGGGCTGGGAGTGAGAGTGTTGGATACCGCAGTGGAAATAGCTGGAACTGCTCTCCAGTCTACTGTTGGAGATGGCTGGCAGAGGTGGGCTGCGTGGGGCAGAGACCACTGGGCATCATCATCAGTCCTGCGTGAGTCAGTGCATGCTGGGCAGAGTCACCGGCTCTATTTTTAGGGCCTGGAGATGAGCAGGGAGCACGACGTGTGCTATGTGGCATCCCTGGTGGGGAGGGACGCTGACTCAGAGCAGGGCGGAGGGACCGTGGCATGGGAAGGGACAGTGGTCCCATGTGCTCTGGTCCCCTTGGGGAAAGGGGTGGGCACAGCCCCCCTCCTGTGCTGTGGCCAGGGTCCTCAGCATCCGTTGGAGCAACCTAAAGGCCCAGATGAGCCAGATGGGGTTTTGCACAACCGCTGGGGGAAGAGGGACATGGGAAATGTACAGCTGGAGGAGCTCAGCTCAAGTACCTTCACTGGCTGAAACAGGGATGCCGGGAAGGTCATGGCCCCCTTCCCATGGGAGCTGTGGGCTCATCCGTTTCCCCTTCTCTTCTGCTGCAGAGCCCAGGAGCTACGTTGAGTCTGTGGCCCGCACGGCCACGACGGGCAGAGGAGGGAGCCTGCCCACCGCGCAGCCCGGGGGCCCGGAGGTGCCCACCAGGAACAGTGCCTTCGCCAACTCCTTCACTGCCCCCAGCCCCATCTCCACCAGCAGCCCCATTCACAGCGTGGACGGGTAAGGGAGTGGGTGCGGGGTCCCAGGGGGGCTGGTGGGGCTGGGGCTTGGGGCAGGAGGAAGGATGGGGTCTGTGCTAACCCCTGGCCCTGGGTTGGGCTGAGCATTGGTGCCCTGTGGTGCGATGGAGCCATCACCCCTGTCCTCTGCACCCTGCCCATGGGGTGTCCTGCACCAGCTCACCTGGCGAGGCTGGCAGGGAGGAACCAACCAGGCCTTTTGCTGTGAGAGGAGCTGGAGAAAGGCTCTGTCTCCCAGAAAGTCATATTTTTAGAGGGAATTGGGATGCATAGGGGAGCTAAAGCTGCTTCTAGTTGCTTTCGTGCAGCTGGCAGGACCCATCCCACCATTGCCTCTGAGCAACCGAGCAGCTCGCGGATGCCTCAGTTTCCCCGTGCACCACTCACGGGAGCGTGTCAGCAGCAGGAATGAGGGGTGGAGCTGAATCCTCCTTCTTTTCATCTCTCCTCAGGGCCTCCCTCCGCAGCTACCCGTCGGAGGGCAGCCCCCATGGCACGGTTACCCCTCCCCACACCTCGGCTGAGCCTGTTTACCGGTCACCTGTTGGCTCACAGATGCCCTCTGCTCACAGCAGCTACCAAAACTCGTCTCCATCTTCCTTTACAATGGTCCAAGGCGGGGTCCCGGGCTCGGCATACACCAGTCCCGACTATCCCGATGGCCGAGCCGGCCTCCAGACGGACCCCCAAGCTCGGCCACAGCCGCAGGTCAATGTGGTGGGGGTCCATGTCCTGCCAGGGAGCCCCCGCACGCTGCACCGGACAGTGGCTACCAACACGCCGCCCAGCCCTGGCTTTGGGCGAAGAGCCGTCAACCCTGGCATGAGCGGTGCTCCCGGCAGCCCCGGGCTGGGCAGGCACGCCATGGCAGCCCACGGCAACCTGGTGGCTCCACCGGGAAGCCCCAGCCTGGCCAGGCATCAAGCCGCAGCGGCTGTCCCCCCTGGCAGCCCTCTGTACGGCTACCCCAGCCCGGAGGAGAGGCACCCGACGCTGTCTCGGCAGAGCAGCTCCTCCGGCTACCAGCCTCCCTCCACGCCGTCCTTCCCCGTCTCGCCGGCGTACTACCCCGGCACAAGCACGCCACACTCCTCCTCCCCGGACTCGGCTGCCTACCGCCAGGGCAGCCCCACGCCGCAGCCTGCGCTGCCTGAGAAGCGTCGGATGTCGGCCGGGGACCGCTCCAACAGCCTGCCCAACTACGCCACCATCAACGGCAAGGCGTCCTCGCCCCTCTCCAGTGGCATGTCCAGCCCCAGCGGTGGGAGCGCCGTCGCCTTCTCCCATACCCTGCCTGACTTCTCCAAGTTCTCCATGCCAGGTAAGGGATGCCCTTGGAGGTCCCTGCATCCCGCCGCCCTCCTCCTCGCCAGCCAGTGGGGAAGGGGTTGCAGCTGTGTCCTGATTTACCCCTCCTGCCCGTCCACAAACCAGCAGCACCGACGGGGCTTGGGCCATTTCCTGTGCTTTCCGGCAAATCCAAACAGGAAAAGCACTGACCCGGCATCGCTAGCGTAAGCAGCGCCTAGAGTTGTGTACGAGGAGATCAAAGCGCCCGGAGGCGACTTTTCTCTGCCGTGGGGATGCGCTGACCTCCCGGCCCCGTTCCCAGCGGGTTTTACCCTGCCGAGACCCCGCTGCGGCACTGCCTCCTTGTTTCAAATGGTGTGCTGTGCCCTGGATGCCCCCCGTGCCTGGAACGCCTTTGCTGGCTCCTGTTATGGGACACCTCCGTGACGCCAAGATCGGGCAGATAGGACCAGGGGAATAAAGCCGTGGGGCAGTGGTGGCTCCAGCTGCCAGGCCGGTTTTGCTGCCGAGTGGGCAGCCCTTTGTGGGCACGCTGGCGCCCGCCCTGGTGCTGTGACTCGCATTTCCCAGCCGGGAAGTGCAAGCAATTAAAAATCGCAACAATTAGCAAGCAAGCTGAGAAGGAGAGCAAGCCCCCCACCCCCTCCAAAGGCGACCAGATTGCAGAGGGCTGATAACATGTCTCCAGCAGAGATGCTATCTGGCCCGCTGGGTTGTTTACTTTGTTTTTGGAAAGCAGGTGGTTGGAAACGTTGCCCGAATAAAGCGGTGGCTTCACGGCCAGAGGACCAGCTCCCACTGGGGCCGTGCTGCTGATGGGCACCGAGCGAGGCAGGGCTGGGGCTGGGGGCTGTGTTTCCAAGGGTAGGTTGACCTGTCCAGATCCTCTGCACGGAGCAAAAATAAGGGAAGAAGTTTATTTTTATGATGGACAAGCCAAATCTTGAACATTGCAGTGAAGGTCCTCTGAAGTCAGGGGATCTCTCCACCACCCTCTGGACATATCTCTTTCCTCTGACAGCTTTCATTTCATCTGGCCAGCTCACTTTTAAATGATGAAATCCCATTTTGTCTCTGGCTGTGTGGCAAAGAGGCTCATCTGATGCACAGCCCTTTGAGGGCCTTTGTGCTTGGGTTTAGCTTTGGATGCCCAGCAGCCCCATAAGCTCCAGGAGATGATCAGCCTGCCTGGGTATGGAAGATTGGGTTGAGGTTAAAGCAATGTGCTGGGACTGAAAGGAGGTGGAGGTGTTAATGCTTTAGCTGGATTTGCTAAAAACTCACGTGGAGTTTTAGATACAGCATCTTTTAACTTTTTTCTTGTCTTCTCTTCCTTTCCTTGCAGACATCAGCCCTGAGACTCGTGCCAAAGTCAAGTTTGTGCAGGACACTTCCAAGTACTGGTACAAACCAGAGATCTCCAGGGAGCAGGGTGGGTAGATGGCGCAGGGTGAAGGATACGGCCAAGTGAGCCATGCTTGGGAGTTGGGGTGTATCTGGGATCGCAGGGATTAGCGAGGATTTCCCTTAGGGGCTGGGTTAGGAGTGAAGGTGGATTGTAGATGCTCAGATCATGGCAAAGGGGAGTTGGAGGCCAGCTCAGCTGCAGGTTTGCACAATGTGACCTCCCCAGACCTTCACCTTTGTGGAGGAGCACTGGTCCCTGCAGCGTGCAGTGGATATATATAGTTTGCGTTGAGAGAGCTCAGGGGGTCTTGGAGACATGGCTAAAATAAGAGGGGAGAACAAGCTGGGGGCAAGGTGCCTTTCAGGGCTAAGGTCCCAGCATTTGGCCCTTGGTCTCTGCCTGCTCTCCAGAGCTTGGTTGCTCAGAGCTGGGCTGGGTGGGAATGGATGCTCTGAGATACCCAGGCAAGGGCAGCGGAGTGGGGGAGATGAGCCCTCGTCTGGCCACAGACCCACTCAAGACCCCCATCCAGATGTGCAGGGGGGATAGTAACATTGTGGTGCCCAGCTGCAAGGCCGTGGAGCCGGGGTGCCCCATCCCGACACACAATTGCTGGTTTTGAAGGGCACGTCAGCTCTTGCTGTGCCGTCTCTGAGGTCTGCTGTTCTCTCCTGCAGCCATCGCACTGCTGAAGGACAGGGAGCCGGGGG
The DNA here is from genome assembly GCF_028858705.1 of Grus americana. Lineage (NCBI taxonomy): Eukaryota > Metazoa > Chordata > Aves > Gruiformes > Gruidae > Grus > Grus americana. The sequence goes on along the minus strand of NC_072857.1, from coordinate 17,603,910 downwards.
CTTTCATCATCCGAGACAGCCACTCCTTCCGGGGAGCCTACGGCCTCGCCATGAAAGTAGCTTCTCCGCCTCCCACGGTCGTGCAGCAGAACAAGAAAGGTATTGTGTGCCCTTCTGCATCCCACGCCAAGATGCTTTCTATCGTTCAGCTGGGGCGAGCGGGCAGCCGGGTCTGCTGAGCCAGTCGTGCCCTTGGGTATGTGCTGATGTGGCAGGATCCCTCCCTCCCAGCCCTCTTCTCCCAAGGCACAGGGAAGCGCCAGACATCCTCATCCCTGGGATGCGAAGGGCTCAGGCACACCTGTATCTTGGGCTTTTGCATGGTGAAATGGGCATAACCTCCCCAGCCCACCAACACCATTGGGATCTGGGCTTGGGTCAACCCTGTGCAAAGTGCTGGAGTCATGGAGGGTGTGTGGAGTGGGAGGGACCCCTCCTTCGAGCCAGAGCACTGGTTTCCCCAGTGGGACTGTAGAGTGGGAGGAGGAAGAGGGTGGCTCTGGTGTGAGAACATCCCATCTCTTCCCAGGAGACATCACTAACGAGCTGGTGAGGCACTTCCTCATTGAGACCAGCCCACGGGGTGTGAAACTAAAAGGATGCCCCAACGAGCCCAATTTTGGTGAGTGCCCCCAGCGTGCTTCCCACATGGGTTGGGTTGGGAGAACCTTTCCTTTGCTGGACTATCAAGGCAGAGCAGTCAGGTGTCTGGGAGAGCCTGCACCTCTGTTACTGCCTCCTGTCCCTGCGTAACTGAGTCCTGTGGGCATTCGGAGCCTCTGGGGTCATGCACATTCATGAGTGCACACAAATGTGCCTGTATGCACAGGTCTGCACCTTCCTGCACACACGCATAGTACAAATGATGCTGCTGGGCAGGGTGGAGGGCAGGGGCTCCCCTTGTTCCAGTTATCCCATGGCTAATGTGCTCTGAGGCACCACTGCTCGAGGACCTCTGCCCCATTTGTTGTTCCTAAGGTGGCCCTGGCATCTCTGCCCCCTCCCTGAGCCCTCCGTGGGCATGGTGGTTCCAGTGAGAGGAATTGCCACATGTGGCATTTAGGACCACAGTAAAGAAACCCACCAAAAAGCCTGTTCCCATCCACCTGGAGCCACAACAACCTAGCACCAGGGAACCCATGTCCCCAGCCCTGCAATGACAATCTCCCTTCTCTTTCCAGGCTGCCTCTCGGCTCTGGTGTACCAGCACTCCATCATGCCCTTGGCCCTACCCTGCAAGCTGGTCATTCCTGACCGAGGTAAAAGCCAGGGCCAGATGGGAGTCCATCCGCCCCCACAGCCTGTGGGGACAGGGTAGGTTTCCAAGCAGGGAGCAGCAGTAACCATCCTATGTCTTCTAGATCCCATGGAAGAAAAGAAAGACAATGCATCGGCCACCAGCTCGGCCACGGACCTCCTCAAACAGGGTGCGGGTGAGTAGAGAGGGGCTGCCATGGGGTGAACGTCGCCCGGAGCAGTGGTTGACTCCATACTTGCTGTCTTCCTTTCCAGCCTGCAATGTCCTATTCATCAATTCAGTGGAGATGGAGTCGCTGACAGGCCCCCAGGCCATTGCGAAGGCTGTTGCTGAGACGCTGGTGGCCGACCCCACGCCCACTGCTACCATCGTCCACTTCAAAGTCTCCGCACAAGGCATCACCTTAACCGACAACCAGAGGAAGTAAGAGCCCCCCATGGCCACGTCCCCAGCTCCCCAAAGCCAACGGGGACATGGTCCAGGGAGCGTGTTGATGAAGGATGTCCCTGGGGTGGCATGAGCCTGGTCATGGGCAAGGCTAGGTTTTGCCCTTGTTTCCTGGAACATCCTCGGGGATGTTCCCCATGCCAATGGGGCTGGGCTGTGATGGGGCAGAGGTGGGGGCTTGCTGGCCTTGACGCTCTCTGCCTTGTGTTTCAGATTGTTCTTCCGACGACACTACCCTCTCAACACAGTCACCTTCTGTGACCTGGACCCCCAGGAACGAAAGTGAGTGCCCTAAAGTGGGGGGAGCACATGTCCCCTGCCCCCTTCCCTCCCCCAGGCTCTGGGGTTTCTCGGAGCAGGGTCTCTACTTGCTCCGTCCCCCTTGCTTTTGTGGAGGGCAGGGATGGAAGGTCCAGTTGCATACTGTGTGGCAGCACCAGCTTCTCCTGGTGACTTCTTGGTATCTCCAAGCATCTTCCTTGTGGGGGAGAGGTGCACCAGGTTTTTTTCCAAAGTGCCAAGCCTGTGCAAAGCTAGACTGGTCCTCCAGCATCAGTGTGGTGGCTCTGTTACAGCCCTATCTCTCTGTGGGTTGCAGGAGGCACCATCCCTCACATCTCCTTTTCTCCTTGCAGGTGGACTAAAACCGACGGCAGTGGCCCAGCCAAGTAAGTACTTTATTCCTCGCAGCCTTTGTCGGGGTGGTTTCTGCTTGTGTTTGAGCATTGGCTGGGAGATGCCCCATGCAGGGAAGCCTCTTGGCCATGTGTGAGATGGGCTCAGCTCCTCGCTGCAGGAACGTTTCACCCAAGTATGAGACCATGGTCCTGGGGACTCAGGAAGCATTTTTCAGCCCCAAATTCCTGGTCAGTGCAGGCACGACCCTTGCTGAACTGGCCTTACTGGGAACTCTCCCACTGGAGTCAGCAGGAGCTGACTCATGGAGCAGAGCTGGGGGTTATGCTGATGGCATGTGAGCCACCGGCCGGATCTTCCCTTTCCTCCCATCCTCCCTGCCCTGACCCGCGGGAGCACAGAGCCGCCGGCTGAGCCCATTTCCAGGGCCCAATTCCCACTAATTTTAGCCATTGTGTTAGCAAAGGGGTTTTTATTAGGATGTCCAGCTGCTGGGATATTTCCCCTCTCCAATTAGAAATGCCACAGCCTGGGCCTGTCTCACATTCTGTTCCCCCGTATTTATAACTTGAGTTTGCACGTTCTAATTAAAAAAAAAAAAAAAGGGGGGGGGGGGGACGGGATGGGATGGGACATTTTATTTATCAGGGTAGAGACAGACAGAAATAACCACATGGTCTCGCCCAGCTCCCTGTGTCCCCACATGGCCTTCCCAGTTTTACAGGATCTCTCAACCTCAACGGCCAGCCCATCACACCTCTGTGGTTTCAGGGGTCATCACCCAAACCAAGGCAGTGCTGTGAGCATCTGGAAGGTCCCTTCTTGGGGACAGTCTAGAGAAAGGTGGCAGGGGTGGTCAGAGCAAGAAGGGGGCTTTGGCTAAGAGATGATGGAAACGCAGTGCTGGGCTTGAATGAAACTGCTGCAAAGGGAAGCGTAGGCTGGTCTTCACGCCAGGCTGGTTGCTATGTCTCCCTGTGCATCGTACGAGGTGAATGTTAAAGAGGGGCAGGTGGACAAACCATGCTGGAAGAGGGTGGTGGTGTACCTTGCTGAACCTCTCTCCTTCTCCCCACTCAGGCTCTTCGGCTTTGTGGCCAGGAAACAAGGGAGCACCACAGACAACGTCTGCCACCTCTTTGCTGAGCTGGACCCGGACCAGCCGGCTGCAGCCATCGTCAACTTTGTCTCCAGAGTCATGCTCGGCTCCGGCCAGAAAAGATGAACCGGCGCTTGCGGGTGATTCTTGAATTTTGTAGAAGGACTTGGAGCTGATCCGAGAAGGAGTGTGAGGAAGTGCATTGTGGGAGAGGGAAGTGAATTGGGGGGGGAAAGGGTTGGAATTTTGGAGGAAAACAGCAAACAACAAAAAAAGCCCAGCGAAACCCCTAAAAACTCAACATAAGCCAAACACACACACAGAGGAACCAAAACCTACGTAAGAGAGCCACAAAGTCACGCCAGACAGGATGCATGTCCCATCGCAGGGAAGGTGACCAAAGCGAAGGCGGCAGCAAGAGGTGTGTTCCCAGCTTTTGGCATCACAGTCTCGAGCAGTGACATCCACTCACAACTGAACGCGGGACCATGACTGATGTTTTCCATCTGGAAAAAAGGAGACAACCGGCAAAACCCATGGAAGAAGCTCCAACCCAGCAGCTCCGTCAGCGAATGTCTGCTGTGTGTTTGAAATGACCCATAGGAGATAATGAAGTGGGCCAGGTCTGCAGGACACCAGAGGAGACGCCCTTGGAAACCTTCCCTTGCCTGGCTGCAGCGGAGGGTCCTTGCCACCCCCTGCGCTTCTCCCAAAACCTGCCAGCCACCTGGCAACTTGCTGGGGGCATGGGGGGGGCTTGGTCCTGAGCCCTCCCATCCCCAGGGAGCTCGGCCGTGGGCTGACCTCCATTGCTGACCCAGAGCCCAGCGCCGGTCGCAGGTGAGCCGCTGTGAGTCCACTTGGAGAGGGGGGCTCATGGCATTTCCCCACCTCCCCGGGGGTGCTTGTGCCCCCCCGCAGCCCGCAGGGAGGTGTGGGGGGCTCCTGCCATCCCATGCCTGGGGAAGGCAGATGCTCCCCAAGAACCTCCCGGGAGGATGCAGAAAGTCACCTCCTCTCCTATCTTCCCCTTTTCCCTCCCATCACTAGTCCTCCTTGGCAGTTTTCTCCTGCGGCCTGTCACACGTTCTCTTAACACAAAAAAAAACCCTGAGAAAGGAAAGAAAAACATTGTAATAATAATAATAATAATTATAATAATAGCGGATGCTGGCACAGGTGGGTTCCCTGTGCGAAGCAGCAGACCCGTGGCTACCCCATCTTGCTCTTTGGAGACGCGCAAGCGGTTTTTAAATTGCATGAACGTTCAAGTTGCACGAAAGGCGAATGACTACAAGTAACTCAGGCGCTTTTTTCTCCTTTTAATTTGGAGGCCACGTTAAAAAAAAAGAAAAAGAAGGAAGAAAATTAAAAAAAAAAAAAAAAGGAAAGGACCTGCAATTGCTGGGCAACTTTGGCTCAGTGGGGAGGTAACAGGTCCTCTGAGAGCCACCCTGCTCGGCATGCACGTACCCCCAAAACTGGTTGTCTGGAGGCTCGTGCCCCCCCCCCCCCGCCCCGAAAGCACCGTAGTTTTGCAGTGGCTTCGGTGCTGTTGGCTTTTCCCTTTGCTTCAGGAGGTGAGGAGGGCCAGCCGGAGGGGAAGAGGGGTGAAGGGCCCCCGTGCTGCTGTGGGGGGGATCATGGTTGGGGGGCAGCAGGCAGAGGTCCCAGCCCCGCGATGCTGGGGAGGGGGCAGAGGATGCTTTGGTCACACGTGCAGGTTTGGGGTGGGAAGAACGGTCATCACTGAGCCCTCTGCTGCAAATATCCCCCCGCCCCAAGCTTTTTGGGAGAAGTTTTCAGTGCAAAGTGGCCCAGGTAGTCTATTGGGGGCAACAATTAGAAATGTAGCACTGCAGCCCCCCTGGAGAGCTTGTCTCCCTCAGACCGCCCTTGCCTTGATAGCTATAATATATATACGAGCTATACTGATGAAATACTGTAAGCTAACAAAATTTTAAGGAGGAAGAAAAGGTTAAATTTACACTCTGAAAATATTTATTTTTGCCATATTGCTTTCCGCGCATCATATCTCCCCCATTATATTTGCCCCCCCGCCCTCCCCACCTTCCCCTGCCCCGGGGAAACACCTGCACGTTAAAAGAAAATCCAGAGCAAGGAAAAATACGGATGGGGGAAGAGGCATGGGGGTTCCCCGTGTTGGGGGCGTGTGTGTGTGTGTCCCCCGCCCCGGGGCAGCATGCGTGTGACCGGTGTGCATGTGCGTGTGTGTGTGTGCGTGGGGGAGTGATCGGCGTGGGCGCCCGGAGGGGGCTGGCACGGCCGGAGGCTGTACAAATGTACTGAAGCGAGCGTGAAAGGATGCGTAGCGGGGAGTTGGTTGTGAGACGGCGGTGGGATGGGAGGTTCGGGGCGGGGGGAGCTTTCCCCCTCTCCAGCTCCCCAGCCGCATGGATGCGGAGACCATTTCATTTTTGATGTTTCCAAAAAGCGATTCCCTCCTTCTGCGAAATTCAAGTGAGATGAGAGATGATCTCACCCGCAATCTCCTCACCCTGCCGTTCACCGATTAGAGAAAACACTGTGTTTATAGATACATAAAGATATATTTTTGAAAGCCTCTATTTTTCAGACTTGGTTTTCTCACTGCTAAGAAAAGAGATGATAATAATGTAATTTTATTTTAATCTGCTGCCTCAGAAACCGGTGCTTGAAAACTCCCGTTCCTCTATTTCTCCCCATACAAACGAAGCAGATCTAAGCACCCCAGAGGTGTCGCGTAGAAGCTGACCCCAGCAGATACCTGCCGATAGCATCACGCCTGCTTCGGGCCCTGAGCCGCTCACAGCTTCCCCACTAACCCACTAGCTGAAGATTTAGACCGTATCCAAATCTCGAACACTAACAAAATTGTCCGATGATTATATTATTTTTTTTAACACAGAGCTAATCACCTTCCAATGATGTAGCTGGGTGTTTGTCAGCTCCCTTTAAAGGCACTTTTTTTTTTTTTTTCCTTTTATCTCCTTTTGGAAGTTACATTTTTAGGTGTAACTACCCTTTCTGTCCCTGGGAGAGACCGTCAGCCCCCGTTGAGGATCACCCAGCTCGTGGGGCTGGTGGGGACCTAGTGTTGATATTTTTTCCTTACAAAAGGGACAGAAAAGACTCTTCGGGGTTTTTTTCTTTGGTTTTTGAATGCAGTCATGGTATTTGAGATTTGAGCTTGCGCGAGTTAAGCCCAGCATATGTTTTCTTGTAATCACACTGCCATTGTCAGCAGCTGGATGGTATCTCTCTCTCTCTCACACACACACACAAACACATCCCTCCTTCCTGCACAAAGAACTGCATATATTCTTGCCAAAGATATCCTTAAAAACGCACTTTTCCCCACATATATATATATTTTTTTTTTTTGGTGTGTGTAAATTTATTGTACGTTCCCTTTTTGTGTCAGTTTGTTCTTTGGAGAAGCCCCTTCCTACCCGTCCTCCCTTTGCTGTTGATGTTGCTGTCTGTTGGGAAAAGCTCCCCAGGGTGGTTCGTTTGCTGTCTGTCCCAAATGGTAGCGCCTGCAATGTGCAAAATGTGGGGTTCCCGTTCAACGGGGCTGCCTGCAGCTCTCCGGAGCTATTTTGGGGCATGATCCATGTCATCATCTGCTGATGGGATGCACCATTCTCATGGGCCTTGCCAGCCCCCCGTTGCCAGTGGAGATGGGGGGGTTCACGGGTTTAAGCAGATAAATTGAGCAAAGTTTGGAGTTGGTCTGAATGCAACATTTGCTGGCTGCCCCTGGTCAAACCACACATGGAAAACAAACCAGGTAGGGAGAAAAACCCAACCCAGCCTCCGGGCATTGATTTTTTCCAGCGAGTTCAACCGCCTGAACCAAAGCGCAAAGTAAATCCCCACCCAGCAGGTCGGGCGGGTAAAGAAACCAGTTGCCCCAAAAACCCCAGACAGCAGCATCAACAAAAGGCAACCCTTCCCGTTGGAGCAGGCAGGAGGATCAGACAGCAAAGGAGCCCGCAGGGGCTTGTTTCATTTCGTTCGTTTGTTTTGCAAATTGCGAGGTTGGTTTGGGGTTACTAATTTTTTTTTTTCTTTTCCTTAAAAAGGAGAAAAAAAAAAAAAAAGGAAGCAACCCGACATTTCTGTTGGTGGATCCTGTGCCTCCGTGTTATGCGTGGGGTTTTTTTTTTTTTGTTGTTCTTGTTGTCGTCTTTGTTACTTTGGGAATGTTACAGATTTATTTGCTAATCAGTGTTAATGAACAGTTTCAAACTTTTAGACTCGCCCATTTCTGTGTATTTATATAGATGGAAAAAAAAATACGTTATATTTTGTATCTTTGTTCCCATAATGTCGCGTGTGTAAGGATGACTTCGGTCGCACCATGTCCGTGTGTGAATGTGACTCTGCTGTTGTCTTCCCGTTGTACAGATGTCGGATTCTTTGCAGTTCCTTGTATGGCTTTATAAAGTGGTAAAAACAAAAAAAATCAGTTATATAAAATATACTGTTGCTTGGAATGCCAGCTTGGTGTCTGGATCGCTGGAAATGTATCTTGAAATTTAAGGGAGCGCAGGAATAAATGCTCTGTTCTTTTTGCACAGGGGAAAAAAAAACCAACCCTAAAACCCGGTGGGTGCTGTGTTTTCTCCGGGCTGTCGTTCCCCCTGTTCCTCGACGGCAGATTGGGGCCCCCGGACAGACGCCGGGCGGTGGGCGTGGGAAGAAGGAGGGGTCGTGCTGCTGCTTGTCAGCCTCCAGCCGCAGCTTATGTTCACCAGATGCTCGCTAACCAGACAGCCCCAAAACTTCCTACATGGCTCCAGCTCCAGCTTGGGCTTTTGTTTACCAGGAGGGATCTCTGGCTTGCCCCGCAGGCACTGGGTGCTCTTCAAATTCTGCTACTTTCTCCCAGGTTGCCTTTAGGTGCCATCTGTCCAGCCTCGGGCATTCCCTTTGAGTCCCTCTCCCGCAGCGGAGCGGGAAGGGGTGATGCTGGTACGGGGTCTTTTGCCTTTGCGAAGATCTGCTCCCATTATAGCTCGCTCCCTGCCCCTTTTGGAGCCATCCTGCTCCCCCGTGCCTGGCTAAACTCCCCTCAAAGTCTCCGGCCTGGCTTTTCCAGCTCTCACAGAACAATTCCCAGCATCTGTCACAGCCCTCAGCCCTCGGCTCTGGCTCCGCTCCTTCCCCTGCTCGCCGAGTTGGTGGCCAAGACCCGGCCCCCGGGATGGATTGAGTTTAATTATACAAGAAATAACAGCCAGAGCAGCGGCAGTTTCTCTGGCGCCAGCGCTGCTGCGGCTCAGAGGCTCAGAGCTTCTCCCGGGAGCCGGCAGCACTAAAAATACCTCCCGCCTTTCTCTAAAATAGCTGCAGGGCAAGGGGCGGATTGAGGGGGCTGCTTGTGCTGGGACCCCGTGCTGTGGGGCTTGTGCTGGGAGGCGAAGGCAAGAAGGGTAAAAAAAGAAAGGGGAGGGGATGGTTTCTGCCCCCCCCCCCCGAAACAGCTGTGGGGTGGTGGGTGGGCACCCGAGCGACGTGCCCTGTGAGCCAGGCTGCACCACGGGACCTCGGGGAGGTACCTGGCATCTGCCAGCCTTGGCCCCGGCTGTCCCGTCTACCCACCAGCAAGACGGGACCTGCAGCCTCCTCTCCCCATCCGACACAGCGGGGATGGTATTTCCTTGCCAGCTGCTCTTGGGTTTTTTTTCTGTCCCGGTTCCTGCTGGAATAGCCCCCCCCCCCCCTCCCCCCAGGAGCCGGCACCAGCCGCCTGCCCGTTCCCGGTGCTCCTGCCCGGCCGGGGTGGCTGCTGGTGGGTGCCCCCGGGCAGGAAGGAGAGGCGGCGAGTGCCTGGCGGGGTGGCACGGACAGACTGTTCCTTGCGAGCCTTAAACTATACGGACAGAGTATTCCTTGCGAGCCTTAAACGGCTGTGCATTTCCCGCCCCCCCCATCCCCCCCCCCCCGCCCCGCTCCTTTTCTGCAGCTAATTCCCCATTTCCTTTCCAAAATTCCTCCGGAGCTTCTGGTTTGTGTTTTTCCTCGACATGTTCTTATCTGCCACCCGCTTCCCCTCGGTGGCTCTCACAGCACGGGCTTTCCAGGGTCTCCCTCTTTGCAGCTTGTGGGTGTCTCCAGGCCAGGCTGGTGGCTCTGGGTGTGATCGTGAGGAAGGGCAAGACCCACCAGCTCCACACCAGGAAACCTTGCCCCCATCGCATCTCCCTGTCCCTATCGAGTTCCCACCTTCAGGTTCCCAAATCAGCATTTTTTTTCCTAATTTCAGCCCCTGCTCTGGAGGTTCTGGGCCACCCAAGGAGTGTTTCTTGTGGGGCTGTGAAAGGCAGAGAAGTTTCTCGCTCCTCTCTGCCTCTTATTCCAGGAGAAAGAGGTGGACACACTGTCGGACAGAAGAGCAGCCAGGAAACCCTGGGTTGGGGTCGGGGCACCAAGCCTTCACCAAGGGCAAGTATTCCTAGCCGACCCACTTGCAAATGGGGTCAGACTCCCAGCAACCTTTATTTAACAGATTTTAAAGCCCAGACCCCGGGACCCACAGGGTTATTGGGTTGTGGGGTGCTGTTGGCAGATAAAAGTTAGATGGAAAGCCATGCCTCAAGTCCGGGGGGAGCCCCAGCAAGGAGGGGTGCTCCTGGGGAGAAACCCTGGAGGTGGGTCTGTTCTCCCACAAACATTATTTTCCGTTGACTAAGCTAGAAACAACCATCAGATCTGGAGCAAAACTGGAGTCATGGTGGTGGGGATGGGGCAGTTTCCTTTCACTTTTACTCTTTCCCAGGCTTCTCAGTGGTGCCGAGGCCCCCTCAGAAGTGTCCCCAAGGGACAGAAAGTGTGACACATCCTGGCTTTTCCTGAGCTTCCTGTATGGGCAAAGGCCAGGAGCCAGCCGCCAGCTTCCCCAGGGTGGGAAGGGTGGAGCAGACCTGATGCAGGCAAAAGCCACCCTGGGGCTGGGATGAGCTCTGCTCATATCTGCACACTATTTGGCAAACAGCGTCCCTGTCCCCTGTCCTGCTGCAACCACCGATGTCAAACCACCCCAGCCATGTCCTTCCTGCCATTCCGAACTTGCCTTCGCCCCATCGTCACTGAAGGGAGGGACTCGTCCACCTGGAGCTGGGCCTGACCGATGCCACATCACTGCCTGCCGAGTGCCTGTGTTCCATTTCCCCGACCAGTTCAGGCTCTGCAGCATTGTGATGGACTGGGACCTGACATGAGAAACAGCCTCTGGGTGTTGAAATCACTCAAGCGTGCTAGAAGGTTTGATCAATGTTCCTCTCCAGGGAGGTGGGTGTGCTGGGTAGAGTGCTGCCTGCCATGCACACATGCCACTCTTGTGCAACACACCACACATAGATGAATGTGGGCGCACACACGAGCTTGCTCGGGGGGCTGCACGCGTGGGAGCGGCAGTTTCTGCTTGGAGAGGGGCATGCATCAACGTGCAGCCTGTGGTGCAGGAGTTACCACTCTCCATGGCCGCGGTGGACAGGAAAAGGCAACAGAAGGGGATTTGGGTTAAATATTGAATAAAGAGGGACAGTGTGACACTCTGGAATGGTTTACCTGGAGAGGGAGTGGAGTCAAAACCCTGGAGGTGTTTGAGGACAGGGAGGAGAGGGGCTGGGCTAGTCCCTCTTCAGAGCAGAGCAATCTGTAGGAGGTCTGGTCTGTTGGAGAAGGGCGATGGGTAGGACTGGGCTGTTCTGCCTTGTGAGGTTCTGGCTCCATCTACAGGGATGTGCCTCCAAGTGATGGAGGCCTTGGACTGACGCATGACCAAAGCAGGCTGGGCAGGAGGTGATGTCTCCTTACTTGCAGCTGGCTTCTCCTGCAGCTCCTCTCCTGCAGCGCACCTCCGAGTTGTGCTTCCACTGCTCTGAGATGGACAGACAAGCGTGGATGCAGTGGGGGTTGCACATCCCTGAGATAAAGGGCCTGGGAGCCTGCCGGGTGGCTGCAGGACTGGGGTGCAGTAGGAGCACCTTGAGTTGGGTGCAGAGTGCTCCCAGCACTGCTGGTCCCAGACTTGCTTGCTCTGCACAGCCTCTGCCAGGCCCTGCCTGCCTTTCACATGAGCACAGCCCAAAGATGCCCCTCTGCAGGCCTTCGGTGCCGGCGACCCTTTCCACCCCCATGGCAGCACCGTGCAGCCTTGGCTCCCACGAGACCATATAGTCCAAGCTAAATCAGGCAGCAGCCTAATTCAAAAGCTCAAGTGAGTAAAAGCAGCATTAGCCAGGTCTCTTCTCTCTGTTTAGTTGATGCTCACCATGTCACCATCCTTCCTTGCGTGCCGTTATGCCAGCAATTTTAGGCAGGTATGAAGTAGTGACAAGTAAGAGTCCAGACCGTTCCAGCATGCAGAACAGGTCTATGTAGAGCCAGGCTAAAAAAGCAATGTAATTTAGAGAAGGGATATGAAGCACCTTGTTCACAACCTCTCTGCCCCAGCCCAGGACATGGGGGTTCTAACATGCTCAGTGGTCCTTCATTTCCCACCTCATTCATGCTCTGCCTTGTGTCTACTTCAAACTACACCATCAATGGCCCCCAGCTGGCTGTACCCACGGGTCTATGTGGTGGGATAACCCAAGTGGAACTGGTCTCTGCCTCCTCATGTCTTGATGATCTCAGGGTGACTCACAACCTCCTACCTCTTGGCTGCCACCCCACATTTGCCCTGTCCCATTTCTTTCCCCCCTCATCCCTACATGGGGCTCAGGCAGTGCCCAGCGGAAACAGGCATGCAGTTCATCTCTGGTGAAAACCAAGCCTTCCCCACACATCCAACCCCAAGCTCTAGTGCTATTTATCTCCCCCATCTTGCTAAAAAAAAAAAAAAAAAAAAAGAAAGAAGGAAGGAAAGAAAGAAAAAGCACAGGGAGGAATGCAATATTTGCAAGCTCATTGTTTTAAGCCTCCAACAACTGGATAAAACAAGCCACCAGTGAACAGCTTCTCGTGACTGTGCACAGCGTTCTTGCCAGAAGAGCCGAGCTCTAATGAAAACTGCATGTGGGAGGGGAGGTTGCACTGAATCAAAGCAGAGTGCAGCAGTGACCTTGGCCCTGGTGTAGCAGAGCTCCGCTGGGATGCACTGCAGTTGCTCAAGAGGGCCAGGGAGGAGAGGAGAAGAGCAGTTTATTGCTGAAGCACTTCGCTCTCTTGGCTGTCTGTGGGGCAGCTTGTGTGAGAGCAATCTGTCTTAATAGGAGATGCTTAGCAAACGCCTTTAGCTTTACTGAGATCTGCTTTTCCAGCGCTGAGCCACCCTTGCCTGTTCCTCCAGCTGGGAGAGCAGGGGTGGAATGTTCACCCACCAGCCTTGGGGTAATCTTGAAAGGCTTTTGCTCATGTGGGCTCCTTCTCTAGGCTGGGATTTAGCAAGTGTACTAGGCTGAGAAGGGCAAAAGGCAGGAGGAAAGCCTGGGTGGGGTGGGAGAAAAAGAGTATGGTGGCTCAGGGTATAATCTTTTCCCTTTGAGACAGCTTGGATTAAGCCAGTATCCCAGGACTGCATCTGGGGAGTCTGTGTGGTCCCTCTAGGGTTTTACTGTGGTATTTGGATGACCTGTGGGAGATGACCCCATGGTTTATATGCATGGTTTCTGAAATGCCACAGCTTTGCCTGCCTCTGGCTCTTCATGAACATAGTCTTTGGACACCTATGATCACCTCAGCTGAAATCTCTTTTTCCACTTATACTACTGTCATGGTTTAACCCCAGCTGGCAACTAAGCACCATGCAGCTCCTCACTCACTCCCCCCTGGTGGAAATCAGAAGAGTAAAAGTGAGAAAACTCCTGGGTTGAGATAAAGACAGTTTAATAAGAAAAAGCTACATGCACAAGCAAAGCAAGGAATTCATTCACCACTTCCCATTGGCCATCTCCAGGAAAGCAGGGCTCCACTGCGCATAATGGTTACTTGGAAAGACAAACACCAGACTTTGAATGTCCTCCTCTTCCTTCTTCTTCCCCCAGCTTTATATGCATGACATCATATGGTATGGGATATCCCTTTGGTCAGTTGGGGTCAGCTGTCCCAGCTGTGACCCCTCCCAACTTCCTGTGCACCCCCAGCCCACTTGCTGGTGGGGTGAGGAGCAGAAAAGCCCTTGGCTCTGTGTAAGCACCTAAGGAAAACATCCCTGTGTTATCAACACTGTTTCCAGCACAAATCCAAAACATAGCCCCTATGCTACTATGTAACATAGCTACTATGAAGAAAATTAACTCTGTCCCAGCCAAAACCAGCACAACTAGTATGTCAAGTTCATTCCCACCAGCTTTGCCTTGTGCCCCGTGGTTCTCCATGGATCCCTTGCACTCATGCAGAAGAGAGGGAAAAAGAGGGTCCTTGCACACAGTTTGGCCAACAGTGTCTTCAGAGACCTTTTCATGCATGCCCCCAGCCCTTGCTGCTGGCACTTCAGGAAAGACACTCCACTTGCTCCTCAGCTGGGGAGATGGTGCTCAGCGGCCACCGGGATCCTCCACAGCTGAGAGGAGAGAGGAGAGGCTGTTTACGGAGGCAGCGATCTCCCTGGGAGCACCGGAAAGGTTTGTAGGACATGCCTGGGATGCCGGGGACATGTGGAGCAGCCAAGCTGACATTTTGGCAGAGTGCCTCTCAGTAAGACGTGAGGAGAAGCAGGAACCTGTGCCAAGGTCCTATTTTAAAGCAGCCCCCCTTGAACTCTTTGATATGGATAGCACTGGAGATAGGGTTTCACATGTCTTTATAGCTCGCACTTCCACGTGAGAGAAACCTCAGCCTTGCTCAGGCAGGCTGCTATCTGCCTCGGCTTGATGGGTTGCAAGTGATGTCTGTCCTTCATTCCCAAGGGCCCCTGGCTCCAGCCTCAGCCCCACTCAGAGGGAGATCCTAAATATCTTCCAGCAAGGAGAAAGTGCTTGGCTTTGAGCTTTCTCAAGGCTTTGGTGCTCATTCCTGGCTTTCCTTTTCTTCCCTTCTGGGAAATAGGGAGGCACCCCCTCTTCAGATACTTCAGAAACTGCTGCATGAGGGAAAGAAAAATGACTGTGCAGAGCACGGGGCATGAACCCAGGGACCCTAACCATAGTCCACCTGGCCTCACAAGCCCCCTCCAAGGTCAGCACCCTGCTATCCCATCTCTGCTCTCTCCCTCAACCTCCTTTTGACCAAGCATCCTCTCAGAGCCACCAGCCCTCAGGGAGCACCTCAGGTGGAGATGCTGAAGGGTTTGGTAACGCAAGTCCCAAGGCAACACTGATGATCTGAGCTCTTCTGGCTGCTTCCCTACACCTGCCATATGCTCTCCCATCCCTTTCCTCCCTTTTTGGTTTCTCCAGTCGTGTGGGACCTTTTATTATCCAGGGACGAAAGCCATGCACAGGTAAGATGCTCTGCTGGGATGTAGGCTTCCTCCCGGCCCGGAGTCTCCTGGCTAGCACTGAGGGCTCACACCACTAGAGGTCGGCCGGTCCCTACCGATGGGACCGCTGGAAGCAGGAGAAGGGAGCAGCAAGCCAAAGATGACTTCAAATAGCTTGGCTCATGGAGCCGTGTGTGTGTATGTGTGTATGTGACAGACACTTCCTCTCGTATTGACATTTCTCCCGGCCCCGGGCCAGCTTTCCAGGGTTGGTGCTGCTCGTCTTATAGATTGGTGTATTTGACACTCTAGAAAAAATTCAGATCTTTAAGGGCAGGGAAGCGCTGGAATAGCTGGAGTGCTAGCTTTTCCTGGGGAAAAAAAAAAAAAAAGAAAAGGAAAAATTCAAGCACGCAGAACTCTGGCAGCCTCAGAGGCAGCCCCAGCCATCAGAAAGGTGAAGAGAGTCACCCTCAGTGTCATGGAGAGGGGTCTCGGCACTGGTTGCACTCTGCCATTGCTCAGTGACCCGCAGGAACTCAGGACCAGGTCATGCCCTCTGGACCTTTCATTGAGCATGAAACACTTATAACCACCAGGTCTGGGTCTCACCTCCTGTCAGTGCAATTAGGATTAGGGATTCATAGCAGGGGAACAATCGGAGGCTTTAACGAAGATCCAGCTCCTGTTTTGCTCAGTTCTGTCCATCTGTCAAGCAAGGGAAGAGGTTGGTCTGGCGTAACTGGAGAAGGCAGGATGCAATTAAACTGCACGTGTTATTGGGAGACCTTCTTCAGCTCAGCAAAACCGTGAACAGCAGGTGACGGGTTGGTTGTGAATGTTGCGTTAACTGGATAACGAAGGACAGGAGCTTTGGTACATCACCTACTCTCCCTGAAACTACCCACTCTTTGTGCAGCTCTCCTGTCTGGCTGGCTTGTGTGACTCCAGCTCTTCCTGTTGGTGCTTTATCCAAACCACACATGAGAGAGGCCCAACACAGCTGCATCGCTCTGTGACAGCCAGAGATTAAAGTATGCTGAGGCAAAAAACACCAGCAATATTGCAAGTGGGTCCTTGGGCCAGAACCCAGCCACCTTCCAAGCTGGTTGGAGATGGACTACTAGCCATGCTATAAGTAGCCCTGACCCAAACTGCGTTGCTTATGTGGGCACTACAATAATATTTCTCACCAGTTTTTAAAATTCAAGGACCTTCTCCCCTTTCTGGAACATGACCCCCAAATGCCTGCACAGAAGCTTTTCTGTTCTGTCTGCCCACGGATAAACTGAGCTTAGAGAAGTCTGGTTTTACTTTTATTTCTTCACAGGTTGCTTGCTTGCTTGCATGTCCAAGGTTGTATCTATTAGTCATCGATTTCTCAGTTGCCTTGCAGGATGCTACACACCCGCAGTGTCTATGAACCACAGTTCCATGAAGAGCCCATGGGATAATGTTTCACCAGATTTTCAGGTTTCAGGGAGTTGTTGGAAGGGGGATGTAGTTCCCTCATTTACCTGTCTAAGCTTTAGGTCACTGCAGGAGTGAACCACTCAGGGGATGTGCCTCAGTCCCCTGGGTAGCAGCCCAATCTGATTCCATCCAGATGCTCTCTAAATGGCTTTCAGATGTCTCTCCTTTAGGAGAGCATCTTGGTACCTAACACCCAGTTTGGTGTGTGGCTCAGACAGGCTGCTCCCTGTCCAGTGCTTCCAAGAACTCAGTGATCCAGTGGCTCCCTCAAGTCGCCAGGCGCTCAGTCCTGCCAAGCCTTCTCCGAGGAGATGGTGATGACAGAGTTCACTTTGTGGAAGGGGAGAAGCAAGCCTACCTCCAAGCATCTTCCCTGCCAGCTATGAAGAAGCGGGTGAAAGAAACTGCAAAAGGCTGGGAAATCAGACCTCTGCACTGGTCATGACCGTCCCAGCAGCAGAGGGAACCTCGCTGGATGGAAGTCAGCCTTCTGCTGCTGGACTCGGCTCTTAACTTCAAAAGGGGCTGAGCCTTAGCTGGTTTGAACTCAGTATCTCAGTTCTTCCATTTGTTACCTAAAGCAGGCCAATTTTTGTAATTTTTGGAAATTCATTTCATGTAATCATAACCCTATGGTACAAGAAAAAAATACTTTAAATAAATACCGGCATGTTTTGTGACACAAAAACCAGATACAGTGTATGGAAAATATAACCTCCTTCCATCTGGAAACAGCTTGGGATTATCTACTTTTTCTTGTAACTCATTTTCTACATGTCTCTGCTTCGAGGGTGATTTACTGCAAACATCTCTGTGTTCCCTTTGCTGTATTGATTCATAAGAAATCCTTTCACAATGAAATCATATTTTCCATGCACCAAAAAAAAGTCAGATAGAAGATGAAGAACATTATTGTAACAGGAAAATGGTTAGGACAAAGAAAGCTTATAATTTTGTAAACAGAGGTTGGGAGGAGGCTTTTGGGATTGAGTTTCTGGGCAGCGAGTCAGAGGGTTTTTCTTTTCTTATTTTGAAGACTCTACTGGCAATGTCTACAATCCAGAAAGAAATAAATATAAACAATTCTCCCCTCCAACATGGTTTGGATAGCTCAATTAACAAAATTGAGAATTTGATGAAGGATGTGCCGAGGAACCTTGTCTGTCTTGGAGAAGTGTTATAAACTTAGAGGTCCTGTCCCATCACCGACAGTTTGCCAGAGAGAACTTAGCTAGATGCTGTCTTCTACTGCTGAATGTTTAAGTGACCAAAGCCAAAGCATTTCGTGCCACAGATGCGATGGTGTCATCCATCCTGTGGGGCAAAGAGGAGGCGAGGAGAGCACTTTCAAACTAAAATTAAAATTTTGGAGTTAAAAACCATTGGAAAAAAAAAGGCAACAATCTCTTTCCCCTCCCATTAGTCACAGTGAGTAACTGGGAGAAGGGGGTGATGGTTGTGGAAAGGAATGAGATTTGGCTAAGAAAAACAGTTTATGGTATTTGCAAACACTTAGCAAAGCAGGTGATTACTGTTGTTTTGCTTGCTAAAACCATTCTTCTCTTTTGGATAACCCAACATTTTCTTGTGGAACAATCAGAAAAAATGTGCAGGAAATTGTGAAATTTTTTTTCTGCTATTTTTGTCCATTTCTACAATTGCCAACGATGACCAGCTTGGTTTCTAAACGTTGCCACTCTGCTGGGATAGCTTATTGGGAAGGCATGTGTGGAACGGCTCCTCCCAAGGGAACGGCTCTGCGTTGCCTGTGAATCCTCAGCTTCAACGCATTTTGGCAACAAGGAACAGGGAGACAGAAAAAAAAAAACCTAGCATGCAACTTCTGGGCAGCTCCACGCAGCTCACCTGGAACTGATTTTCAAGGGACCCATCTTCATCTGATGTAAATCAGCACATCTCCATGGTCTTTGCTTGGTTGGGTATTTTCCAAAAATCTTGTATCTGGGCAGGGAAAAGGTTTGCATGTCATAGACGGTCTTTCTGTCCCACTGTCCTGCCTGTACCCCCTGAAGCTGTGTCCTCTGGAAGAGCTGGAGATGCTTATGAGTTCTGAGCATCTATTTTGGGTTTCTACACCAGTGGGGGAGACAGGTACTTGGCTGGGAGATTTTGTTTGTGTGCAGAAAAATTCTGCTTGGGCAGAACCAGGGAAATTCCTTTCTGGGGCACATGGCCCTTCTAGGTTCAGTGCCAGTGACACATTTGGAGCTGCTGATCTGGGGATCTGGGGCCTTGCAAGCTCTGGCTCTGGTTTCACAGCTTTTGTGAGCTGCCTTGGAAAAGCCTCCAACCCTCTCGTCCAGGTTCACCACCTCCTTTCCCAGCTGTAAAAATAACCCAGGGTGGGACGGAGAGCTACACCCTCTCCCCTTCCCGTGGACCTCAGCAGATGTCGTGATGGATGGTGAAAGCCAACTCTGTGGAGGTGTCAATGGAATTTGGCTGCAGAAGGAACTTGGTTTATTCTGTCATTCATCAGGGCTGTGATTGCTGCCTGACAACTGGCAAAATCAGCTCATTTCATTCAACCAACAGTGAAACTCTAGATCTTTCCTTGAGCTCTGCTTGGAGGTCTTTCCAACTGTCTGCATGCCCCTGTTCTCCATCTGGCTCCAGCCACCCAGGGATGGCCAGCAAGTGAGATTTCAAACTGGTGATGAGGTTTAGCTCTGACCTAGGCAGAGGCAGGGACAATTAGCCTTAGATCAGTTTAGCAAAGTTGACAAATCCAATTATTCCTTCTCTTTTGCCTCCTTCCCTGCAGATGATATTTGTTGCTGTCAACTGTGATCCAGAAGGATGTGGGTGTTTCAGGACTGATTGGAGAAAGATTTGGACCATTGGAAGTAAAATTCCCACATCCATGCTTTCTTCAATCATGTGTCTCCACTGCTACCTGCAGAGCAGCAATAGGAAAGAAAGTGTTCACCCCAGGCATTGAGTTGGCAGTGATGTCTTGAAATCACTGGTCATCTGGAAACATAGGACAGAGTTCCCTACACATTTGGGCTGAGTCTGAAAACAGCTGTGCTTTCTCTGCAACTTTCTCTAGTTTTTCCTGTTATTTTTCTGACCTTCCCAGATGTGCAGGCAGGAATATGGAAGAACATCTCAAGAGTCGGATACAGGGGACTGGTTCCATGTCATGGTATCATTTTATCTTCGTTGGAAGACTCTCTGGGTACATCTGGGATGTCTCTCTTTCATTTACAGTGCAGGATCCATGCTCAGGAAGACGACTGGAAGTCCTGAGCTGTGGTAGGAGCAGCAAGTTTCTTCTAGCATGGATCTCTTTGTTAGCTGCATGAGGAAACAGTACTTCCCATGCTGACTTGCCAGGACTCTTTGATACGTCTTTCAGATTCTTCTACCCTGTTCATCCACCTCAAATCACAGATGATACACCTGATTTTGGCCTGATGAGACAGCTACAGCTGCAGGGGGCAATCCATCAGAGAGTTTGGGGAAGCTGCCTAAGTCCTGTGCACTGACAAAGTCTTCATGGCTTTTGTCCTCCAGCCCCTTCTCCATTTGTAGCCCCTGCCCTTGACATGGCCAAGTTTCTACATCCCACCTTAGTCCCAATCAGATTGTATGGGTCACTAAGCTAAGATGTGACAGAGCAGTGAAGCAAAATGCAGTGTTGCGAGGATTCTTGGTTCCTCAGCTCATCCCAGCACCTTATTTCATCTTTCACTTTGTACATCCTTGGAAATGGTGATATTTTGCTCTGTGAGGCCAGGCTGCCTAGCTTGCTTCTCACAGCTTGTAGTCTCAAGCTCCAAGTTGATGGTTATCCTTGCCCACTCTCCTGTCATCACTTGTGATCAACACCCAGGGCTTCTAAGAGAGAGATAAAAATACCATAATGCATATAATTGAGCAGCACCATAATATAGGTATAGGGAAATCCCATGATGCTGCATCTTGAGCCCAGGCTAGTGGTTTGGAAAAGGTTCGTCAGCTTTGGATGGCTTTCAGGGCCTGTTCTGCTAACAGGATCCTTGTACATGTCAGAAGATATGTCTTTTAGTGGAAGTGACAGGCAGTGTGGGCTTGTGGTCAGAACACTTCCTCGTAATTGCCTTGACTCTATCCATGACCCCATCCAGGACCAAGCTGCTCACTGAACTCCACATTTCCTGAAGCATCTCCTCGACTCAGCTGCCTCCAGCTTTGAGAAATGGGTCTGCTCAAGCAATGTGGTTTCTTCATCTGCATGGCAAGGGCTGACATGACCTGGCATTCGGCAATGTGGGAGAAATTTCAGTTGTCTTGTCCATTATGGACACGATGGCTGGGGTGGAGGAGGAAGAGTACTCCTGTGCTAGCTGGACAGTTCTGCCAGACCTGCTTGTGCACCCTGGTTGTGAAGACTTGCCAAACTTTGCTTGCTCATCTGAAACAGTCCCCTTCAATCCCTTCCTAGTTCCCCCAGTTCTGCTCTTCCCCCTCTTCCCATCCCACCATGTGCCTGTCTGTCTCACTGTCTGCACAGATGTTTCCGGGCATCTGAGCAAGCAGCACGTTCCTGCCTGCGAAACGCAGCCCCACAGCTGTATTGCAAACAGCTGGTCAGGGGGTGGTGCCTGACTGGGGAATTTTTCTCTGTGTTGAACCACATTTCGAACACAGACCTCCCTCCTGACCTGGGGTAGGACTGAGTGGAGAAAGAAGGGCCAGATATGGTGGATTTGCACAGGTGATGGGTAGGAACCCTTCAGGCCCAGGACACAAATATGCCTCTTCTCATGGGGCTGAAAACACCAACCTATATGGCACCAAACTGATATTCTTGAGCTTTACCCAGGATAGGGTTGGGGAGAGCAACCATGAGAGGTTTTGCCAGAGTTTCAGTGGGACTAGGATTTCACTGAGATTGAAAGTCCTTATTCTGCCACCACTGGTTTCTGTTTCCTCCCCCAAATACTTCTGTACTCCTTTCTTTTGAGAGCACAGTTCCTGCGCTTCAGCTTAGCCTAGGGGCCATTGCAGTGTGTGTTGTGTCATTAAGTATTAGCAAACCCATTGAGATGTGTCAAATATCTTTTTGGAGTTCTCCATTAATTCAGGCCTGACTTTGACTCTAGACACAAACTCCTGGTCACCTGCAGAAAGCCCTGAAAACATGACATGAAAGGAGGAGCCCCTTACAGGAGGACCTCCTGAACACTGAGACATGCCCTCAACCCCCATCAAAGTCTTTGAGCATTGCATTAATATAGTGGCAAAGCTGAGAGTTGGATGAATCTGTCCAGGGTCCTCAGGGGGTGAGGATTCAAGCTGTTCATGCCAAAGGAATTGGAATTTCTTGGACTCTTCACCTGATTGCATGGCCAAGCCCAAGTGTGAGCCCTTCAAAGGACAGGTGCCGAGCACAGCCCATTTATACTGAGTAGAGCAGGTTCCAGGCAGGTTAGAGCATAGGGTGCTCTTTGGAGTCTGGTTGTATAAAGTGCCTGCAAGGGGAAGAAGCTTATAGTGTTCAAATCGCTGAAGAAAATCATGTCTCCATCACTCTCTTAGGCATTGCTGGAAGCCACACTATAAATTAAGGAAGGATCACTAGATGTACATGGATGGGTGAAGGTAATGAGGTCATAGATAAAAGCAAACTTTTCAGGGCACAGCATGGTGTAAAGGAGAACTGGCAGTCAAGAAATGATAGAAGGATCAAATAAATGATAGAAAGATCAGTGACAAAGGAGGGACAAAGGAATGGGTGCAAAGAAAGCTGTAGATAGAAGAAAGGAGAGTGAGGAGTGGGGAACAGCTTTAGGGAAGGAGGAGGATGGCTGGTGAAAGCAGTGGGATGGAGGAATGTGAGAGTAGCAATTGTGTTCAGGGTAGAGGAGGAGTGGATGTAATCTGCACCCTTGCAGCCAATATGGGAAAAGGGCAGCAACTGGGTTGGGAGACTTCCAATCTCCTCCAGGGATGCTTGAGGTAGTAGAGGTGGCACATTATGAGGACCTCTTTGCTTTCAGACCCCATCCCCACACAGGACAAAGTGGAACCTGCTGACCCCCAGCTGCAGAGACAGGCGCCCTAGCCAAGGAGCACCTGGCATGCTGGCAATGCCATGGCTGGGAAATGTCTCCTAGGAGCAGATGCCTTTAAAAAAAAAAAAAAATCCCAACCAAAATCCTAAGGGTTGGAGGAGGAAAGCAGAGAAGTCTCTTCAGCTGTTGAAAATGCCTTGTCAGCATCCATGAGCGGTTGGCTGGCTTGCTGGCTCTGACAAAAATTGATGGGGACCATGTGGCAGTCAACACGGGAGAGGGTGGGAGGGTGCCAAGTTTTCCTACGTATGTGTGTGTGTATGTATATGTGAGTGTGTATTTATTATCCCATCTCTTCTGCAGTTGCCTGTGTGACTTGTGCCAGCAAGCTGTGGAGATGTGGCCTTTCCCTGGAATGAGGAATGCGTCAAGGAAAGTGCGGTTGCCTATACTTATGAACATATGGAGGCCCTGGAGTCACGCCACACGGTTTGCCACTAATTGAAATAGGCTGGCTAACCTCTTATTGTGGCCACCAGGAGCAACCCTGGGGGAGGGATGGCAGAGGGGGAGGGGAATGCCGTGCATGGGCACAGTACATCTTCCAAAGCATGACTGGGAGAAGAAAATACTTCCCCTTTCTCCTCCAACTCTTCCTGGATGGAGAAAGGAAGCTGCAGGGATACAGTGGGTCCAGAAGCAGAAAGGGAAAGCTGTGACCAAAGGGTTAAACATGGATTGGAGGCTGCCCCAAAGCAGGGTCCTTTTGCACCTAGATTATGTCTGTGTTCCACTGAGCCCATGCCTGGCCACCTCCCTCAAAGGCGAAGTGCTGCGTTGGCAATAAGAGATGGAAAGAGGTTCCCAGTAGGAGGGGAAGGGACAGGAAGAGGGCAAATAGGAGGCAACTTGCAGAAGCAACGTGGGTAGTTCCTGAAAAGGGATGGTTTGGGAGAAGAAGAGGACCAACAATTCCTGGGCTGTTCTATGGGCACAGCAAAAAGCAGTCACAGACACAGATAACTTCTGACTGCTCATGTACTGCTGAATTTCTGGGGTATGTTCATGTATGGCCAAATGCTGACTGTCCTCCTTGTGCCCACGCAATCTCTGAAGTGAGCTTGGAAGAATAATGTCTACTTCTAGTATGGGCTCAAAGACATCCTGATGCATCATGGACAGGTTGCACAAGCTGGGTCTAGGCTGAGGGACTTCTACACTTGAGTAGTGTAGAGGAAGAGTGCTTGGCTCTTCCTCCAGGTGCCCTTCCTTTGGATTCCAGTGCACCTGAGCATCTCTTCATCCCTTCACTTCTTTTCTAAATCAGGCTCTCTGCTGCCTGCTCCTTCCCACAGGTGCCCACATGACTTCTGAGTGCTCAGACACATTCAGGTTGAGGTTCTCCAGTGGCTATTAAAAGGTCACCTGCTTTGTTTCTTGCATGTATTGCAAGAGGTGGCATTTGAAGTGGTGGAGGTTTTGCATGACCTGTTCTTGGGCTATATTGGTGATGTGAAATCTTGCAGTGAAGACAGCCAGACAGAAATACCTCCAGGTATTTTAACCCAGAGATCTCTGGATTACCCTGGACCCAGCATCACAGCCTGTTCAGCTTTTTCCAAACTATGGAGTGGAGTACCCCCTTGGACAGCTATTACCATCTCTTGACTGTGGACTTCCCCTGAAGCTGTCTTGCACCTCAGCCCTCAGAGGTTCAGTCTACATCTCTTGGCCATGTGGAGATGTGGGTATGCCAGAAGGCTGGCTGCCTTGGGGAAAAGTCTTCCAACTTTTGCTGGTATGTCAATCATAGTGAAATATACAGCTCATGTCACCCCTGCTTCTTCATAACTATGTTGAGGGATGAATCCCCAGCAGCTTTTCTGCTTTGTTTCTTTTTCCATCTCTTGTGTTCATTTCCAAAGAATTTAGTCTGTCGTTCAGGAACAACTGTGGGAAAACATGGAGGGGAGGACTATCAGCACCCTTGTGATTTTGTCAGACCCTTTCCTTCAAAGTGGGACAGCTCTGACAAATACCTCAGGCCACCTAAACCTGCCCAGGCATCTCCAAACCCAAGTCCAGGATATTATTTTTTTTTCTTTAGAAATGGAATAGAGATAAGCTAAAATTGAGACAAGTTCCGAATTACCTGTGCAGTGAGGACATAACATGCAAGGAAGCAAAGAAAGATGGTACGGTTTTCTAGAAACAAAATTCACAGGAACATAGGGAACTTACATAGGGAATTTCCAGCAATAAAATGGGATGACCCTGTTATTAAGGGAAACGAGTCTTTTTAAAATAAATTTTCAGCAAAAAAATGTCTACAAGATGACATCAAGAATATATTGTTCTTGTATCATCAGTTTTTCTAATGGAGACAATAATAAAATTTCCCCCATGTTGTTAATTGTTTGGGTGTAAATGAAAAAAAATATGCAATATGCTTTTCTACCTTATTTATAGTTCTTGTAACAAGCTGAATGAGTATTTTCCTTGAGTTGCTCTAGGAATTTGCTTGCTGAAAAATAATAACGTCTGATTTTGATGTATAACATTGTTAGAATATTTTAATGAAGGTTCAAAGGGTTTTCTAAAACATATGCAGGCTGATCCATTCATCATCAGACACTCAAGATGTGCCCAAAATATCTCAGGATATGTCATTGCTGATGGTGTGAATCTGTACTTTACAGTTCCTTAACTCCATTTTCCTTGGGCTGCTGAGTCTTGGGTAGACCTCTAACTTTCTCCTTATGTATATCAGCATATGAAGTCATGTTTGACAGGGCCTTTGAATGGAAATGAGCATGTAAATATTATTACAAATATGTATATTAGGAGACAGTTGAAGGCTCCTACATGGCTATAACCATCCTAATTGAATCTCCATGTCCCAGAGATCTAAAAGATGAGAGGCAGCAGCTGGACGACGGGGTAAATAGGAAGGGGGAGGTGACAGAGGATGGGTGACTAATAAATATGATAGGAGATGTGCAATTCCCAGCTGGCCGGGGACAGTAACCACAACCTGCTGTCTGTTCATAGCTAACCCTACACGATATGCTTCATCACCCACAGCACACATTGCCAGAGATTCTTTCATCACTGAAATCTTTAGGTAATACGAAATAAAGGAAAGGAAAAAGAAAACAAATACCTTTTCATCCCCCCTCTCTTTCTGCACATTTGTGCCAGATCCAGAAGGAGATCAGGGAAGTAAAAGGCTTTTTGCACTTGACATAGCTGGGCAAGGAAGCCCAGGATAAAGTAGCAGAGGTGTCATTCCAGACATTAATATGCAAGGAGTATCGGGTGTGTGATGAGAAGCAGCAGGTGGGATGAGGAGATCAAGTCCTCTTCTATATATGGCCACATACTAACTCTGGTGGGTCTCCTCTTGCATCAGTCTCTGGAGGGAAAACTGAGGAAACCTGTCCTCCAAACCAGTGATGTGATCGGTGGAAAGAGGGGTGCTAAGGAGGGGAGAGAGAGGGCTGTGGCTGTTTTAAAAACAAGTGTCCTGGTTCTGGCTAGGATAGAGTTAATCTTCCCAAGGAGCCAGGAGAGGTGAGCCAAGCTGGCCAGGGGCTGTCCCATGCCATGTGACGTCATGCTCACCACGAAAGGGGGCTAGTCAGGGAGGGGCGGGTTCGCCCTGGCTCCGGGACGGGCTGAGCGTCCGGTCGGTCGTGGCATCGGTGAATTGCTTTCTGTTATCACCCGCTGTGACTATCTGTTATCAGTACTGCTGTCGTTGTTCCCCTCTCCCGTGCCGTCCCAGTAACCTGTCCTTACCCCAACCCACGAGGCTTTGCCTTTGGCTTCCCGTTCTCCTCCCCATCGCGCCGGGGGAGGGGGGTGAGCGAGCGGTGTGGTGCTCAGCTGCGGCTGGGGCTGAACCGCGTCAACAAGGGAAGAGTTTTGTTTGGCATCAGTGCTCTGGTACATCCCCAGGCATGTTGTGCCAGATGCCGCCATGAGAGTTGTGCTTTAGTGTTCCTGTGTTAGTACCAGTTCCAGTGATTAACACCAAGCTGATCCCTTGGGTGCTGGGGTCTGCAGCTTTCTCTCACCTTTCCATGTTTCCTTCCTCACCACCCAGAACATCATTTACACCAATGAGCACGTGCTGGTGTGCATGTGTGTGCTGGTGGCAGGATGGTGTGGTGGTTCTGCAAACGATGGTCTGCAGCACCCATTTTGAGAATCCTTTTCAACCTCATTTAGATTGCTTTTTTTTTTTTAAATGCTGCTTTTTGTTCCAAAGGAAATTGCATTGAATGTATAAGTACATGTTTTTTAGGCAAATAGATTCCTTTACATTAGAGCTTGTGGGATGAAAAGCAAACAAAGCTCAAACACAAAAATGAGATGAGTGTGCCCAAATCTGCATCATTCTTTTGGGGTTTAAGAATTATATAGATTTTTCCCTTGCTGCTTTCCGAACACAAACTCCATAAGCCTTACCTGCTTATGACCTCATATGTCCTGCGTTGCAACATCTTCTGGGCCTGCTTGATCTGCCTCTGTCCTGACCTGAAAAGACAGATGCTTTGCATGATAAAGGGGACGAGAGCACCCATTTATTCAGAACCTGAAGCCTGAAGATGACCGAAATCATTGTGTCAACAGCAAAACCAAGGAAGCTTTGTTTCTCATGCGACTTGAAGGTTAGCCCCTCTGTGGATTCTATGAAGCCTTGTAAAGGGTTGAGCTCATGCAGCAGTGGGTGTTTTTATTAGACCTATACTTTTTTTTCTTCCACTTGGCCAATAATTTAAATGAAATGCATAGAAAATTCCTATTTTGAAGGCTTATACTCTTCTGTTATATTTTCTTAAAACTGACCTGTGAGTTAAAAAGCTATTAGGAAAGACCCAGACAAATGTATTGGCAGACTAAAAGACACTGTGATCTCACATGCCTGGTTTCCTAAGTAAACCTGTCTAAAAGCCCCAAGGATCATTAGTACATCATCTGTTACTTCCATCAGCATTTTTTGAATGCAGGACTGTGATTTCTCCCAGAGCAGATGGGACCTGGCATCTTGTTAGAAAGATTTCTTTGTAGTGACCTGTGCAATATTCACTTATCCCAAGGGAAACAGTGAACAGGAAAGGTAGCTCTATTTTCCACATGTCCAGCTACTTTAAAACCAATGATACAGTCAGCTATGGTGGCTTGCAGAGCCTGTCTACATGAAAATTGCTGCCTATTGCTGCAGCTCACCACAGCTCCTATGGCTTTGTGATAGCTCAGCAGCTGCAGGACGTGTTTCTTTGACTGTTGTGACACCAGTGAGCCAGCCCTCTGGCTCTCTCTTGTGTCTGGAGATTTCCCCATCAGACTTATTTTGGAGCTCTGTGGATTTCTTTGCAGGAAAAGTCCCTGTAGAAGTAGTTCAATGAGTGGCAAAGGTAAGGCTGGCTCACAGGTGCCCCCATAGGGAATGTTAACTGCCTTGGATGCAACTCCAAGAAAAAACATCTCTAACATCTCTGAGACATGTCAGGCTGCATTGACATCTCTCTTGATCTCTCTCCAAGCAGGGGATTCACATTGCTCCAGCCTAAAGTAGGCAGCTTTCCACTGATCTCAATAAGAACTAGAGTAGCCCCATCACATAAAACACACAATAGTGGCAAAAAATTTAAATGGAAATATTTCCAATGGCTTTTGCTGAGGTTTGAGTCATGTGGTGGGCAAAGCTTGTTTCTGATTTTGTTTGTTTTTGTCCCTGCCTGATGACCACATTACATAGCAAAGCCAAATCCTTAGCCCTCTGGCCTGACACTTCTCTTCACCTCTTGTTTCTTCATATGCAGATCGCCTCAGTTTCCAGCCAAAGCACACCCTGGTCCAAGCTTGCTCAGGAGGTGCTTTCTGCCAGAAACTTCCCCTGGGAGATTTAAGAAACAAACAAACCAAGCTGCTCTCACAACATCCCAATGACAAATAAACAAACAAGCACGCGCGCGCACACACACACACACCCCCACCCCCGTGTTCCTGAAACGGCATCTGACCCTGCTCTCCAGAGCCCGGGGGCAGGAGGTGTACCTTGGCGATAAAGAGCACTTGTGTCAGGGTGAACACTTGGACCAAACTGCAAATCACTGACTTCTCTGGGGAAGTAAGAGGAAAACTCCAGCAAAACCTGTTTAGTGGGTCCAGCCCCTCTAAAACAGAACTGGGTCAGGTGGTTGTTCCTCCAGCTGTCATTTCCTACTGGACCAGAGCCTGTTTCCTTCCCCTCCTTCTCCTTCCTTGGCTGTGAGCAAGGCGAAAGCTATTTCTCCAATGGTGTTGGCTCCCTCTTGGAAACCTGTCTTTCCACCACTTCAGGTGGGTGGGATTGACAGGTGGTGTGTCCTCAGGGGTCACAAGCTCACACGCCACGACTGTGGGTTACTTGTGTGTTCCTCCTGGTCAGAATTGCCCGTGCTTTATACTGAAAGTGCTGAGGGTCTGCCAAATGGTTCCTCTGAACCTTGCCTCTTGGAAAAAGCCCCATCCTTGGGCATGGAAAGATGGTTTGGACATTCAGAATGGTCCTGTCTCTGCTTCCTGAGCCCAAGTTCTATGAATGGAGGAGTGCCCATTGGTTTGGTCCTCTATATGCTGGATGGATGAATGTACTACACCAGAAAAGTGTGGTCCCACATCTTCTGCATGGAGGAGTATGCTAGCTGGATATTGTGGGGAGGGTCAGACAAGGCAGACTCTCGTGACAGGTCAAGCAAGTGCTTGTCTAAAGCAGAGAGTTGTGCAGAGCAGAAATGCCAGGCTGGCTATGTCTGGAGAAAGAATGAAGTTTCTGTGCCTGAAGCTTTTCTGCAGCCCATCTCTTCCCAGAAGGGCAGTCACTGCCCCTACATTTCACCTCCCAGGGCAGCAAGAGCAACAGAGTCATCTCTCTGTGGTTTTCTCCCAGTTCTGCGACCTGTCTCTGCATGTCTCCACAACTCCTCTTTCAGCAGAAGCAGCCAAATCCTTGGAGTGGCAACATGCAGCCATGCCCATGCTCCTGAAATGTTTGGAGCCAGCTGTGGTTTCAGAGAAACCAGATGGAAGGACACAGTTGTTCTAAGTTTGTGCTTGAAGGCTCGGAAGACACTGTGGGCAGGAATTCATTCTGGATCGAGTGAGCTGACTCTCTGGAGGGTGCAGGCTGATGGAGAAGGGAGAGGAAAAAGTGAAGAGTAAACCTCATCATGTCACGAGTACTATTAAAGTTCAGTTTCCTGCAGTGGAAGATGCTCTTGGAGAATGCTTCTTGTAAGCACCTCTCAGGTATGCCCAGTTATCCTCTTCACAGCTGGGCATATAGGAAGGCACATCACACATCACTTTCTGAAGTCTAGAAGGCTGCTTCTTCCTAGAGGTGGGGGAAAAGGTGTCTGCTCTTTATGGAAGGGGTGGCATAGTTACAATACATCTGCCTTGCCATGGTGAGGTAGGAGATGCTCACATCTGCCCATGGTTTTGTCTATCCAAATGTTAGCCTGAGCTTGGAGGGGGAGGTTAACTTTACTGCAAGCCCTTTCAGGAAAGAATAATTCCGGTTCATTCACACCTGTGAGAGCCAGCTTGAAGGAACGCCACTTGCATCTAAAGAGCATGTATGTTACAGAGGTCTGATGGAGGTTAATGAAGGCGCTACACAAATTAAAGCAGGTGGCCTTTACTGATGTAACATGCATAGGTGAAGCCATGGCTGTGGATAGCACACCTTGTGCATCCCCTTCTCCCTCATGGGCAACGTGAGATAACAAGGTAGATAACAAAAGATAATGACCTCTATTCCAGGTGGCAGCTGAAGTGCTGATGTCAACACAGAGATGTTATTATGCCTTAGTTTCAGTTATTCTCCTTGTGGAAAATGAGGCATTTATGGTAGAAGAAATTGGCTTCCCTCTATATCTAGATGGGCTATGACATTCTGGATGCGTTTGAGCTGTGTGGCTGAGTGTCCTGGGTCTGTTTTGACCTGTTACATGTATGTAGGAAAGGCACAGGCAGGGGTCCTCTTGCAGATCTAGCTGGAGTGCTTGGAGATTATGCTGAGATGAAGGAATTAATTTTGTGAGTTATTCCAGTGCAGACTCAATGCTTTACTGAAATCACTCCTCCTCTCACAACACCCCTGTCTCCGACCTCCCTTGGTACAGAAGCTCTTCTGCCAGGTCCCTCAGTGTACTAATAGGTATTAACTGCCCTAACTAGCCTCACTTGGGACCTCCACCCACACCCTCTGCCCATGCCCCAGGAGCCCCATTTCAGCTCAGCCCAGGGTATTTAGTCCTTTCCTGAGCTGTGTTGTAGGTATGTCTGGCTGCAGCCTTGCCTCTGATCCTGCCTCCTTGACAGACCTTGAACCTATGCTCCAGGTAACTTGTCTCCTATATATGTCCCTCCGATGTGGCTTGTCACTTGTTGCCAGACCTGTCTTTGGCCCTGTATCCTTTTGATCCTGACTGGGCTCTTTGCATGAACCCTGGACCAGTTCATTTTTTTGTCTCATCTGGGTGTTGTTGTACTCTATGATCAACATGTGGTCCTGTTTCCAGGCATGGTCCAGAGAACAAACTTCTCTGGGGACAACTCTTGTCAGTGTACACCTTCCTTAGGTAGAAATTCCTTCAGCTGTTCCTACAAAGCCCCTTATCCAAAACTTTGCAATTAACAAGCACAAAAGCCTAGTCATATTCATTGGGTTTTGGTGGTGTTCATCCTTTTTATTTCTTCACAGAAAGTATTTTCTGAGCCTATTTGGAGGATTTCTGATGTTAGAGTGGGATTTTCTGTAATATTTTGGTAGAAGTCTTGACAGCTCTGAATGTAGGTTTGGTATCAAGAATGTGGTGGTTATTCCACCAGCACTGCCTTGAGACAAGGAATCCCTGGTGGAGTCTATGCTTGGTAGCTAGACACCACATGAGACCCCAACACCTTCAGGAAATGTTGGACTTACTAGTCTAGTGTCTATTGGGGATGGGTTCTTTTCTTTCATGTTCCTCCTGTGATGCTGATACCCTCCATGCTTTTGCAGTGTGGGTGGTCCAGGACTGCAGCACAGGGCATTGGTCTTGGGATCACACTGTTGTGGGTTGGGGTGAAAGAGCTTGGAGTCCCTGGCCCAACTGGGGTTGCTAACTGTGTGTGCTTTAGGTATGCTGTGGGCCCTGGGCAAGGCTGAAAGTGGGGATGAGGTAGAAGGATGAGTGATTCATGCTGGGAGACAGACAAAGAAAGTGTGTACTGCAACAGAAATGCCATGCAGGCATGGATAAAAAGCATGGGAATAAATAAAATTGGGGTGCATGGATAGACAGGCAATGTGGAAAGAGCTGATCACTATCACCTAGAAATCCTACACCAGCATGGACCCCCTATGCCTTCCCCAGACCATGGCCCTTCCAGATTTTGAGTCTCAGTTGATGTTGCCCTTTTAGGGGCAGGCAGGAGATAAGCAGATGTGGAGCACACAGTGGATTTTATAATAACACAGTGGTTATAGACAATTGCCTAATGAGGACCAGATGGTCAGTTTTATTTTAAGTTGCCCTTTAACAACATTCCCATCTAAGCTGTGTTTTTTAAGTAATAGGTTTTTAATGAGATGCCCATAAGATCTTACAACACATCGGGTTTTAATCA
The DNA here is from genome assembly GCF_028858705.1 of Grus americana. NCBI lineage: Eukaryota > Metazoa > Chordata > Aves > Gruiformes > Gruidae > Grus > Grus americana. The sequence goes on along the minus strand of NC_072857.1, from coordinate 17,571,934 downwards.
CACCGACCTATTTAAATGGCAGTGTATGTCTTTAGCACTCCTTCTATGCTTTTATGGTGTTTAATTCCTTCCCACCACAGTTCCTCACTCCAAACCTCAAATGGGCTATGTCAAAGGGACCTTTCCTCCCAGCACTGGATGCTGCCCCTGCTGAACTCATCTGTGCCATTCGAGACTGAGGACAGACCTCCTTCCAGGAGAGAGGAGGCATCTTCTCCCTCCCCTCTTGGAGGTCAGGGTGCAGCTCTGCTTCACAAAATAAAAGTTCTGATTATAAATGCTGCTCTTGGATGGGGAAGGCAGGGAGCGGGGTGATCTGTTTTGCAAAGATAGTTATGAAGCCAAGCAAGCATTTGCTTTGGAACGATGCCTCTAAATCCCCTGGACAGCACCATGTGGCCATGCTGCAGAGAATGTCTGACAGCCCAGACACACAGTGAACATTTTGATGGTGATAAGCCATGAGGAATCACTGAGGAAAATATACAAACCCCTTGCTGTATTTCCACTTCAGGATGGGGATGTAACTGTGCAGGATGTCAGCAGATCATCTGTGCTTCTTAGGTGGGGACACCGAGGTGAGCTACCTGCCCAATGAACAGAGCAGAAACCCAGGCTTGCTTCTCTACCTGCTGTCTACCAAGTTAGGTCCTGGATAGCACAGGTAGCTCATCTCCAGGAGCTGTATTACTGTCCATGTCCAGTTACCCAATAGACAGACTGTCCTGGTTAGAGCATTGCTTGCTCATCTGGCCAGAGAGAGGACAGATGGAGGGGGAATTGGGAAACATGTCTTGACGACAATCCTAGATGAGCAGAGCTAGACCAGACTGCAGTTCCCCCACTTCTTGTCTTAGTGTGAGGCCTATGGGTTCCTGCTGATCACCTTTATGATCTCTGTCAGTCCTCCAGCCAGCCAAGCCTTCCATGGCCATCCCAGTAGAGGCCAACATGACTTGTGCTTCCCTTTGCTGGAGCTCAGCCCAGTAATGAAAAAACACCCTGCTCTAAAACTAGTTTGCAGCCAGGCTGAGCAAAATGCCTGCTGTCAGGACTTGAAATATATATATTTTTTTTCTTAACCAGGCAGTCCTCATGTGGTATCTATGGGGTCTTTTCTGCCTGTCCTGCTCTTACAGACATCAGCAAACATTGCACAAAGCAATGCATGACTTTCACCTCTTGCCCATCTGGGGATTTCATTTTTCCTGTTGATGTCAGAGGCTCTGAAATTGCAGATGAGATCAAGCACTGCTCTCCTTTCTGGAGACTTGGTTCCTCTTTGATGGAACTTACACTAAGACTGTGCTGGTTAAATGACATCAGCATGTTTCACAACATTATTTGTTTCTTTGGATTTTTTTAGCGTATTTTGCATGTTTACCCAGTCACCTTCCAGCAGCTGCAAACTCAGACACTTACCACTCATTGGTGGGTGGGGGAGGCATGCTGGTGAATGATACAGAGGTTTGGGGGCATTCACAGCCTTTCCTGTATTTGAAGTAGTTCACTCAAAGTCAGCTCCAGCAAAATGCATCTTCCCCTCGCACCAGACTCAGCCCTGTTTGCTTAGCAGTTCTTCTGTATTTAAGAACTCTTGTGGGTAGACACTGGGAGGCACCAAGAAGCCCATCTTGTGTAGGGCATAAAATAAAAGGAGCAGAGAAGAGACTGTAAGGGATTATTTACTGAGGAGTTTAAGTATAATGTGATCTTGACCACACTAACAAGTGTGGCTCAGGTGGACATTGCGCACTCACTTCTCAAGTCTCGGTGTAGAGCTGAAGTTGTTAGATGCTTTCCTGGAGAAACCCAGGCTTTGCAGATTCAGGTCTGAGCAATGGCCATGGTGGAGAATGAACAGCAATGGAAGAAACAACAATCCAGGCAGGAAGAGCTGGGGTGTGAATCTGACTAGTAAAGGTCTGCTTAATGCTGGCTTCGGCTACCCTGGGCTGGGCTTGACAGCATTATGTATACAAAAGGTTCCAGTGGTTTGGGGGGAGATACCAGCTTTTGCATTTTATCTATTTTGAAGGAGGCCATGAGCACACAGATCTCTTGACAGCCCTCCTGCCCTCACACCAGACTTATGGGCAAGACATTTTGCCTGGTCCCTCACAGTAGGAAGGAAGTCTGGAGTCACCAATGCCGCCCAGTGTTTCTGGCAGATCAGTCCTTGATGGCTGATGGTTTTTGACTTCCCACATTTCCTGGTTGAAGCTTCTGCCCTCAGCCTCAATTCCAGTGACACTTTTTTGGGGAAACAGGAGAGAAGCAAAGCTCCAAGCTCTGAATCTTCTCACTCCTCTTTGGTGAAGCAGGAGCAAGAAAGGCCCCCTTCATCCTAGGGTGGCCAACAGACGCCTGCAGTCCCAGGAAAGGGCTAATAGGATTCTGCCAGGTTGTAGAGTTTTCCTGGGGAAAAAGAAGGAAAAGGATACATTAGCAGTGATGGAAAACTGCTAGTGTGGGGAGGGAAAGTGGCTGCAGATGGAGGTTTGTTCTTGAGTCACACCATCAGCAAGATGGTGAGAGGTGCCCACTGCGGACGCACCTTGGCATGCAGCGCTGCTCCTTGCTGAGAGGCGTGCTCAGCCCAGAGTGGCTGCTTGCCCCGGAGCAAATACCAGTGCCTCCCTCTTCCTTCACAGCCTCCCCTTCTGAGGTTTGCTGACTCCTGCAGCCTGGTCTTTGGTTAGCTAAGCAGCATCTACGTGAAGTGGAAAGTGTGTGTGAGCACAGGGGCTGGGGCACGGAGCCACCCCTGGGCTCAGGGCCCTGAAGCTGTGTTGTCTGAGCCGGCAGTTGCTCTGTGGGTTCAGGGAGCTTTCCTTGGAGCCATAGCAGCCTTGCAGGGAAAACAATGGCAGTTGGAGGGAGCACCGCGTGTGTGTTTGGCACAGAGTTAACACCTCCTTCTCCCCCTCCTGCAATGATGGGGCATGTTTCCTATAGACACATGGAGTCAGTAATTTGTGGTGAGCTCCACTGCCTGACAGCGGATGGAGGAGCCTCAGCACAGCTGGGAACGGGACAGAGACACGGGAAAGCGGCAGCTAGGGAGATGGAGTTTGGCTGGCAAAGAGACAGAAGTGGAAAAATGTTGGGATGCTATCCCACTGGGGGTACCCCTTGCCAGGAAGTTGGCTTCTCTGAACCATGGAGTGCTGCTTCATGCCCACAGCACCCACTAAGGTGGTGCCAAAAAGAAAAAAGGGACGGGGGGCTAAGTTGCTTGGCTTTGCACTCCCATGGTGGTGTGAGACAGAGCTGATGGGCTGAGCCCCTTCCCTGAAGCCAAGCCTTGTTCATCTAGCTTCTTGCTGCTGTGAGAGAGGGTGGCATCTTGAGAAACTGGGTCTCAGCTGGTGATTCTGTTTGGCCACATCAGTCACGTCCCCAAGGCAAACAAGAGTGCCTGAAACAGTCTTGCAAAATGAGGGAGGCTGTAACAAATCTATTGATCTCAAACCCAGTGTTGCTGGGACCTGAGCATTGCAGCTGCAGGAGCAATAGGATTCAGAGGGTTCTGCTGGAAAAATGAGCCATGGAGGGGCTGGCAGGGAATTGTTGTGAACAGTACAGGACCTCTGGCCGAGTGGCTCTGAGTCCAGCCATGCCATAGATTCATGCAGCAGTTTGTTGTTTCCCCCTTCTGTGATGATGGAAACATTGCACCATCCTGTATTCCTTGTGGGAAAGAGGGGAACCTGCTTCCCATCAGAGACTGAGGCCACCAGACACAGCCTCAAGGTACAAGCACATTAAACCAGTCTGTGACAGACACTGCTATGAACTGTTTCCCAGGGGCCAGGTCAGAAATCTCAGTGGATAGTCTTTATTCCCCTTGCCCAGGAACTTGTACTAGAAACAAACCCTAGAGCAGAGCACCCATTTTGAGCCTGAGCTTTGTAGTGCCTTTGATTCTGCTCTGCTGGAGATGACTTCCCCTCAAAGAGTGAGGCCACTCACATGCAGCCACCAGCTTCTGCCAGGCTCTTTGTAAGGAGGCATAGCTGGCCCTTCCTGTCCTCTGTGGGAAGGGACAGCCCTAGCAGGGTAGTCAGGATGCTCAAGGTGAAGTCTTGCAGGCTGTGGCTGCTTTGGCACTGAGTTCAAGTCCTGCCTGTGGCTACTAGCAAGGTTCTGCTAGCTGTTTTTCTCCAGCAAAGCTTTCTTGTATTCCCATGGGTGGCCCAGAGGCATCTCCAAACACAACAGTGTCTGAGCTTAGAGGAGTGCAGCACCTTGGATGCTGCAGGGAGCATGGTTTGGTTTTGGCTTGTTGCATATTAGCTCTTGCTACTCTTCGAACAAGGCTGTGACCCTTGGGCAGCCTGGCCTTAGAGCCTAAATGTAGTAAGTGATGGTGCACCTGTGTGTGGATTAGTATGGCTGAGTTCATACCTCACCCTACCGTACAGCAGGATCCCTAATACAGGCAATATCTTCCCTCTGGATGTTTCTTTTCACAAATCTGGCAGTAGCTTCCTATCTTTGAGTTCTCTTCCCTTTGAGCAAACTCAGTGGGAAGGGCCTATGGGTTCCAGAGCCACTAATGGTGGGGACAGATGGAGAGAGTGTGACATGCAGACAGTGAGATCGCATAAGCCTGTTCATTTAAGGAACGACGTTAAAAATAAAAGGCACGTTGTAAAATAGGAGGGACTGGAAGGTGTGGAGTTTGAAGGCAGCCTGGCAGCCATCTGGGTCCTTGATTGCTTGGTTTCAGAAATACAAAGCAAAGCTGTCAGCAAACACTAGACTACGAGCCCTTGCCACCCACCCCTCTGTTCATCCCGAGAACAGGGATGTGGAAACTTTCCCTTTCTATTATTGTTTCAATGGAAACACTTCACCCCCCTCAACCTTCATCAGAAAGGAGGCATCATGCATGTAACTAAACCTCCACGCAAAAGCTTTTTCCTTTCCTAATCAAAACTCTTCCACTGCAGCTTGACTCAACTCGAAGGAGCCTTTCTGCCCTGCCTCTATGTAGCCCTTGGGCCAAAACACTCGAGGGCAGGTTAAGTATCTTCCCATGCAGGGTTGTTCTTTGCTGTTTGGGTATGCTCTGGTGCTACTGCTGCTTCCCATGTTCTGCCTCTTCCCTCCTCTTTCTAAGAGGTTGTTCTGCTCTGTGTTGGTACAGTGCAGGGCAGGATGATGGGTACTTGACCACCTGCAGAGCTCTGTCTCACAGTTGGCTTGCTTTGGTTTCTCAGAGGGTGTAGGTTCCTGCTGAAACTTGTCCCATGGCTGACGTTCTTCAAAGGATATGTGATGTCTCATGTAGATGCTCTGATGGCTAATTAGGGTTGAACTACTCTCAGCCCCATTTTCCGTATAAGAGTAGGATTCAGTTCAAGATGAACACACAAATGTTGGTGTCTAGATATGACTCTAAGTTCCTGTTATGGAAGCTGATTGAAAGTAACTAACTGGATTAAAAATTACCTGTGGCAGAGCAAACATGCATGACACCAGTCATGTTTCTTAGGAAGTCAAGGTAACAGGAGGTGGCAGACAAAGAAAACAGGCAACTCCTGGCTATGGTCTGTGGTTGCACGGCACAAGGTGAGCATCGTGCTCCAATGAGATGACTGTACAACCCTCCTGTGGGCTTGGAGCTGATATGGTCTCTGTCCAAGCAGAGCAAAGCCATGGAGACTTTTTGTTTCCTCCATGCCCACCAGGACACATGGGATGCTCTGGTTCTCACTCTGATGATTACACAACTGGTTTGGCTGGTGCAGCTAGTCATGACAGCTGGGGCTGTGTCTGCATTACATGCAGGACAGAGAGCAGACACCAGAAACTTTCAGGAATGCAGTGGCTTGCAACACAGTGAAGTGCAGATGCGCATGTTTGTTGTCACCTGACAGGGGCTTGTAAATACACTGTAGCACGTCTGTATTTGTAACCTCGAGTCTATCTGCGATTGTGGATCACCTGATGCCTGTATTATGTGACTATTGGGATGCAGCGTGCTTGGGAGATGCAGCTAACAAATATTCAGTATGTAAGGAGGACTGGAGTTTGTACTGACAAGCTTGGCAGGTTCTTGAGACAGGTTTTGACTATACATGTATAAACAGGAAGATGTAAAATCTTTTGGATCCAGAAATGGACTGGGGAGGCTCTGGAGAGCTGGGTTGTGTTGGTCTGGCTGTTCCTCCTGTCTCACTGGAGACACTTCTCTTTAAAATATACCTTGTCTCAGTTTCCTCTGACCTACTCTTGCAGTCAAATCACAGCCATATTGACAGCTTCCCTCACTGGTGGTGATGACTGAGATAGCTGGTGGTGTGCTAGTGTGGCATTCAAACAACCAGGGCCGCTGTGTCTTTAGCTCAGCAGACATTTTAGATGGAAATGGGCAACATGTTATTCTCAGAGGGACTTCTAGACCCCTTCTAGGCACAGCTGAAAGCCATTCCCCAAGCTCTTGCAGAACATTGTGCATGCCAAGGGCTAGTTGGCCAGTTCTCATTGCTCCTCTGATGCTCTGGTTCTGTTCTTGGGCTTTGCCTGATCACGTGTGCTTCCTCTGCCTTTGCTGCGATCCTATCCAGGACTAGATATCTGCAAGATCACAAGAACATTGATAGGAAACCTTGTCTTGAGAGTGCCAGCCTTAGTTTTTAATGGGGCTTAATTCTCTAGTTGGAGGGAGGTACAGTTGGGTCAGAATCTGAGCCCTCTGAGAGGCTCCCATACCTGGAGCAAGGGTGAGCAAGACACCATTCATTTCATTCAAACCAACACTCTTGCAAGTTCAGCAGTGTGGTAGGATAAATACTGGGTCAGAAACATTTGGAGCCATACAAGGAAAGAGGAAAGTAATGAGATCTCAGGCATCGGTGGGGGGATCATCCTGGGAGCCAGGAAGGAATTAGCCCCTTCCTCCACTCCTTTCAGTCACATGAAATTGGCCAGGTGTGTTGTGGCAGTTTATTGCTTTCCTCTAGCATTAAGTCTTGGCTGCTATCAGAGAAAGGATATCAGCACACTGGTTTGGGATGGAAATCTCCATTCCTGTGAGTGGAAGCACCAATATTTCATTGAATAAGAATGTATTGGGGTCAGAACAGCTTTTGCCTCAACGAATTTGCTTTTCCTAGGAAAGGTCAGTCTAAAGGGAACATCTATTTCCACCCCATCACTTTCTACCTGCCTTGCTGCTGCATGAGTGGTTGTGGAGCACAGGGGCAAGCAATCCCAAACCAATCCTCGCCTGATCCTAGTTAGCCACCTTAGCTATGAAACTGATCCCCTTTGGCTCCTGGCGGGGGCTGTATAGACAGATTTAAGCTCAATTGCTAAAGGTCCCAATACTTTAAAATACCTCTATTGTAGTGAAAAAATGTCTGTGCTTACATTGTGGGCTTAGGATTCAGGCCTATGAGTAGTTCAGGACATAAGGAAAACCACTGACTGGGTTTCCCATTCCACTCTTCTCACTTTCTTTGGCTGTTCGACCTTCTTGGAGTTTGTTTGTTTTTCTTCTGTTCTGTGAATCAGATTCAGACTTGGTGTGACTGTGTAGGAGCTGATAGAGATACTCCCAGGCTGAACATTTATTTCTTTAGTCTTATGTGAAGAAAGCAGTTCATGTGCCTCTAAATCAAGGCTGGGTATCTTTCTTATATGTTTTAGCTCAGCCCTTTAAAAAAAAAAAAAAAAGGTTTTGCTGGGAAAATGCAAGATGGGTCAGATAAGTGCTCAGGTGATTCCTTTTCACTGCAAAATTTGTGGCCTTTGACTTTTCCCCCCAATTGCATGTTCACCCTGTGAAGCTGCAGATTGAGTTGGTTTGCTCACTGAATGGTCATATTGCCTCAGTTAAAGTAAAGAGCAAATGCTGGAAATCAGACTCTGCAGGTGGCTCATGTTCAGCACCGAACCTCTGCAGGCAGCTGACCCACTGAAGTGGGACAACACTAGAGAAAACCTCAGGTACTAGCTCTAAAAAGCAAAGGGGCTGTTTCCTATCACTTCATCTTTTAATTAAATAACAAAGCCCAAACCCCTTTTCAGTGGGAGTGGAAATAAAAATACCCCTTGAAAGTGATGGAAATATCATTCTGCACAGCCTTGGACCACCTTTCAGGAGGAGGCAGACTCCCAATTGCTAAATCCAAGTCTCGGCCCGTTTGCACTCTTGTCCATGCACACCCATGTCCTGGAAGGAACCCAGTCTGGACTGTGTCATGCTAAGGTACCACGAGGACACAACTAGGGAAGTGCTTGGGACAGAGATCTGCTGCAGTGTGAGGTTCCTGCCTAGAGCTGGCTCATGGCTCATCGGGGCAGAAACCTTCTCGTATTATGGGGAAGGCATGATGCCCTACTGCAGCAAGGATCTAACGAATTATGCATCACTAATGACTGGAAATTAACAGGTTAAAAGTCAAAATGCCAGCACAGCCTTGACTGTGCCTCCCTCTGAGCTCACAAGCTGGTGGAGTGCAATCTATATAGATTGTATGACAGCACAGCATCAAGCCATAGAATCTTAGAGCAAAGGAAGGTAAAAAGGAAGAAAAAAGCCCCCAACAAACAAAAACGGGGGGAATGGTGGAGAGTAGAGGGCTGAAAGGGACAAGGGAGAGAGTAGGCATGAAAGAGAAAGCTGGGTTTGGAGGAAGAAGAATTGGCTTGCCAGGTAAGGGTTTTTTCCCCCTCCAAGTGCTCCCCAGCTCTAATTTATGCAATATAAATAATTAAAAGCTGTGCAGGCCCAGTGCTAATCCTTGTGGTATTCCACAAGCAACTTCCTTCCCGCTTAGAAAGGATCCCATTGAGAATTATCCGACCGTTCTTGCTCTGCAGCCAAATTTCCGCTCCCGTCCACCAGTCAATGAGTGGAGCCTGAGCTTTCCTTTTCCTTGGTTCAGCCTTCCCCAAAACGCATGGCAGAAAAATCCCATTATGTGAGATCTACTTCCTCTCATCCTGGAGCTATTTGTGATAAAATCTCACAGCAGACCTAGAGGGAAGAGGAGGAGGTCTTGTGGAAAAGCTGTGATTTCTGAAGCCAGATTCAACCACACCACATCCATTTGGTCACGTAAATCAGTTCTATGACAGTCCTGCCATACCGCTGCAGCTGAAATTTGACAATCTAAATTGATGTGGTATTGTGGTATTCTCCCAGAAGCACAGGGCACTAATGGACGACAGTTTAACCTGTTCAAATGCAGTCTGTGGGAGCAGCAGTAATAGGATGGAGACCCTAGAATAAAGAAGGGAGTTGTTCTTCTTTTTCCTAAATTAACTGGATCTGCCTTGCTGTCATCAGGAGTATGGGCTTAAAAGGAATTACAAAGACATGGTAAGACTCAGTGGCATGTATCCTGTGCGTAAGATAGAAGATTTTTCTGGTGCTTCAGGCAAGACTGAATACTTCTGGCCTGAAAAAAATTGGGATGTAACTCTGAAAAAGGCTGTGTAGCTGCAATCCCTGTTCCTCAGCACTGGGGGACAGATCAGTTCTAGGCAATCTTGCCCAGAAAGGGAGCCAAGCCTCAAAGGCTACCAGCCACGCGTTGCTGGAAAGGCACAGAACTAGTATTAATGCTAACATTTTGCAATGGAAGGAGAGAGGAAATAAAAGCATATTTGGGGAGATAGGTTGTAAAAGCTGAAGGAGGCTTTTTCAAGCAAGAAATTACCTGACTGTGAGTAAAGATGGAAGATTATCACACATTCAGAAACCCAGGATCCTTGCAGAACCACTATACTCAGGCTTCCGAAGAGAAAGGGACTAAATTCCTAGTCGCTGAGTTAGAGGTCAGGACTCGAGAATTTGATATGAACTGGCTCAACTGCAAGAGGTATTTTCAACAGCAAGTTTGAAAACCAAGTGTCCCTTCAACAGCCAGTTCTACAGGACTGCACCAACCACAATTGTGCTGCTTGTATTACCCTCTGTCCTTACTGATTTCATTGCATTTCCAAACCAGAATAGCCCAGGAACTTTGTTTTCCATCTAGGCCAACAGGCTGTTGTGGTGTCCCATCAGGTATGAACAATGAAACGCACACTACCTACAGACCCTGAATAAGACCCTGGTAGTCTCTGCATTATCTCAGGCTACCACATCATCCCTGCAGATGCAGTAGGTATTTGGGAGATGGGTGTGAATAATGGAATTTCTTGCCTAGCGTGAAGGATACACGTGTGGTTTAAAGGGGAACCGTGGGTGCATGTTTTGCAAAGTGACATTTGATACTCTATTGTTTGATGTCACCAACAACAGACCATGATCTGCTGGTCCAGCTTTGCCTTTGGCATTCCCTGCCCTTTAGATGCTTGTCAAAGCAAATATAAGGGGAAAGCACAATCTTCCAAGTGAGGATTCAGTAAGGACAGCAGCGAGGCAGCTGTGAATTGAAATGCACCACTCTTTCTGCAGTGAGGACAATACAAGTGCTCCCATAAAAACCCAGGAGGTGTGCTGTTTCTGCATGCTCTGGCCAGGCGCCGCTAATGAATCATCCAGCTCCTGGATCACTCCTATGACGGGGATGGAAAATGGATCCAATCCAGAGAGATCTTGGGAGTTCATTGCAATGCGATAACCCTGTTTACTACTTTAAGAGCTCCAGAAATTCAGGAGGTGCTGGCAGAACATCTGCTTATTGCAGGATCTTGTCAGCCTCTCTTTGGAGATACTAGTTCTGTGCTTTATTTCTCCATTTGAGATGCCTCAGAAACTGCACTTTGTTATATCTTAAGGAAGGCTAAATGGGTCTAGGAAGAAGCAACTCTGCTTCACTTCCCAATGGAAACTGAAAGCTCTGCTAAACTTTCAAAAATTTTTAGCTCAAGTAATTATCCCAGGGCAGACCAGCTGGAAGCCAGGGGTCATACTGCCATTATGGTTCTTTTTTTTTTTTTTTTTTTTTCTTGCTGACCTACCCACAGAAACTCTGAAATTACTGGAGAAAACAAATCTGTGGAAGGTTCCTGATCAGAAAAAAAAAACCCCAACCCTTTCCAAGGATGTGTAAGATGATGCTGGTGCACACTTTCTGCAGGAAACTGATATGGAAAGGAGGTCAATGGGGGTGAGAATAATCCTGGGGTTAACGGAAAGAAGATAATGTAGATACTCTGGGAATAGATGAAAGCCTTGGTTTCCTGCTTTGCTGCAGACATTCTGCAGTTCCTCCAGCTCCTCTTCCAAGCCTGTATGGAAACTAATATAGGCTGGGGAATGGACTTGAGCCCTGCTGCCAAATGGTACAGTATGCATTTGTGTGCAGCTGGGCCCTTTTCCCCCCAGAGAAGAAGGGGCATGTCTAGTCTTCCTCCTGGGAATACTCCTGGTCTGCAGCTGACATTATCTGGGTGGGTGTCAGTGCTGGGAGCTCTGCCCCATGGGGTTACCTGTGCAGTCTCTGACCTGCTCCAGCTGGGTCCAGCAACTGCAGGCAATACCACCTAGCAGGCTTGCTCTGGCCTCGTGCGGCGCTGGCCAGCTGCCTGCACATCGCTGTTGTGGTGGAAACCTCTTTCTAAGTTCCTAGTCTTTCATTTGTGAATAAGAATTGAGAGGTGCAGGCGGGACCCTGACTAAGGGCCATCCTGAGGATGGCCTCATGAGCCGCATTGCCTGCTGCAGTCATGCCGTGACCAGAGAAAGACATCGGCCTGCTCCCAGGGAGAGGCTGGTGCAGAAGCAGAGCTGGGACCAGAAAGGGAGCTGCCTGGCTGCCCTCACCCTGCTCTTGACCATTGCTTGCTCTCCAGGAATCGTGGGGACAGGCTGTGCCCAGAAAAGGAGAGCTGCAAAAGAGGGGATGCAATGCTCCACCAATAACGCCTGTCCCCTCACCCTACTGCCAACGGCTGAGGTCCTGCGTGCTCCCAAGCTGCTGGGGATCTGGGCTCCTGTCAGCCACAGCTGCAAAGCCAACCCAACGCCTGCGGGCAGCTTTTCTCTCTCGGGGAACTGCTGGCTGGAGGCAGGGCCCCTGCAGATGAGTTTCACAAAACCCAGGGTGACACAGCCTGGTGCATGCTCCTCCCTGCTCTGCTGCCCGGGAATGGGATGCTGGAAGCTGTGGGGCTCTGTGGACGTTTTGGGGAGCTAACATATCATTTAAGGTCAGCCCCGGTGCCATTTGGAGAGGAGCTCGTATTTCCTCAACTGAAACAGCGAGTTCTGAATGTAATTACAGGATTAAAGGCATGTTCTGGGACTGAACACATGATTTATAAGCAAAGGTTACACTTTCAGTCTGTTTACAAGGCATTCTTGGCCCTGCTTAACCCTTTCTTTACTGATGACAAATGGTGATCATGCATGATGGAGAGATGGAGTTTTGAGGGGTGGTCCCCAATGGGGACGGATCAGGGAGCTCTTGGATGTGTTCATCCCACAAAAGGGGGTCTGACTTTTCTGATTTTTCTCCCTTTACCTGTCATAGCTGACTAAATACCCAAAGCTGCAGCCCTAGCAGAAAGTCCCCAAACAGACTAAGTTTTAGCTGATTGCAATTTATCTAATTGATAATCTCTATGGTGTTCCTTAGTTCTTCCCAAAGGCTTTCTATATTGTGGTCCCTGAGCAGTAGGGTTGGAAAGGACAATTATGAAAATGAATCCTGACATGTGGCAGATAAGTCAAACCCTGGAGAATTTTCTCTAACGATTCTTTTGTTGAATCCACTTTGAGGTGAAGCTGAAGCCTATTGTGTGGAAAGGTGGCCACAAGCAAGCCAACAATACTAAGAAGCCAACTTCATTGTCATGACTATCTCTCTTCACTGATTGCACAGGGATCTAATGGTCTTACAGCTCTGGAGAGAAAACAACCAGAATTTCTTGCTTTTTTTTTTTGAGTGCATAGCATGTGCAATGAATAAATGAGGCATCAAGAGTAGGTCATCTGAATATGCACCCAGTCTTGCTCTGAAGACTTCAAAGGATGGAAAATCTGCTGCAGTCCCAATGAAGTTGTTACAAAAGCAAGGGTACAGTATTCAAAATTTGCATTTTATATCTAGAAAGGTGTTAAATTCAATTTCCTGCTGTTGTCTCTAGGGGTGACTGTCTCAAATTGCTGCTTAACATAGCTTTTCTTTTAGAGCTCTGGTGGATTCAGAGCTATCCCCAACCTACATCACTGCTACGTTAGATGGAATTGCACTTGTTGAAGACCTATAGGTTATGTTTTTCGCAGTATGTACACAGATTAGAACTGACATTATTCTTCTTGTCTAGTTTGTAATTTGCTATTTCCAGCTGGAATGAAATACCAAAGCAACTCAAATATTTTGCTGCAGGTCCAGGGCTGTGAATTCAAATTTTATTTCACAATTATGGCAAAAGCTTCTTGCCAAACTGAGTAAAAAGGTACCTTGTTGCTCTGACTGGGCAGGTCAGAAGTGGTAGGGGTGTGTCTCATGTCTTATAAGGAGTGGCTGAGGGAACTGGGGTTGTTTAGCCTGGAGAAAATGAGGCTGAGGGAAGACCTTATCGCTTTCTACAACTACTTGAAAGGAGGTAGCGAACTGGGGGTTGGTCTCTTCTCCCAAGTAACAAGTGATAGGATGAGAGGAAATGGTCTCAAGTTGTGCCAGGAGAGGTTTAGACTGGATATTTGGTGAAGAAATTTTTCCTAAAGCGTTATCAAGCATTGGAACAGGCTGTCCAGGGAAGTGGTTGAGTCGCCATCCCTGGAGGTATTTAAAAGATGTGTAGATGTGGTGCATAGGGACATGGTTTAGTGGTGGACTTGACAGTGTTAGGTCAATGGCTGGACTTGATGATCTTAAAGGTCTTTTCCAACCTAAATGATTCTATGTGAAATTGGGTGTGCGTGATGTGGAGTGCTCTATGGACATAGTCCTGGCCATCAAGGGATTATATATTTAATAGGCAAAGAAGGTCTGAAAAGAAACATTATCTACAGTTTACAAGTAGAAATAGGATTTATTTACATTCCCCAAAATGGTTTGTGGTCCAGTGAGGAATGGACCTGCTAAACCTCAGTCTTATGTCCCCAGAATCAGATGACCTATGATCCAGGACTGCAGCACGTGGTGTGCACTGACAGATAATGAAATATTCCTGCAGGAAGGTCCTGGCTAGGCCAGGTAGGCTGGGCACCAGATGGCAAGCAAAGAACAGCTACGCCTGGTTCATGCCAAAGCAATTGCTGTCTGTTGTCTCCCCTTCCCCCTGCCCCCCCCCCCCCCCGAAGATGGACTTGCCAATTCTACATCACACTTCTGGAGCTGCCTCTAGCCTCAGGCAAGAAACATCCTTGCCCTTGCTCTGGCTTCCTCTGCAGTCTTTGGGCAATGGGGACAATGTGAGCTTGTGTGTAAGTTAGAAGAAAAAGGAGAAGAGAGATGCAGGCCTGGGAATTCATGTGATCACTGGGCCAAATTGATGTCATGCTCCAAATGTGAGAATTTTTGCATGGAATCGATGCCTAGAGCAGTTTATGGTCTGCTTAATGTGTGTTATTTTCTTTGTGTCCTTACAAGTGGAAAGGATTTATGGAGCTGGGAAGCCTTGACACTTTTATCCAAGGTAAAGAGCATTGTCAACATGAGACAGGCATCTGTATCTCATGTTTACATTCTCTGTTTAGATTGTTTAAAGCTGACTAACAGACAACCCAAAAGTTGGATGCAGGCCCCGATATCCAGTTCACAGGTGGACCTGCCATCTTGGGGGTGTGTTTGTGGGAGCAATGCAGACCTGGTTTAGATGTGGTAGGGTTTATTAATAAAGTTGCAGCATTAAGCTGCATCTGCCTGGTCCCTGAACACCTGGCTGTGAATAAAAGTTTCTCAAGAATTTAGAAATTATCCATTCTTGGCTTAAGCTGTGGAATTGCTCAGCTATTTTTGTTGGCTTGGCAAGTCTTCAACCATCTAGCCACCCATCTATTTTGTTTCTATAGTACCAATGCTCTTAGTAACCTAGAGCACCAGGTTGCAATCTGGAAGATCTAGACTTCTAGGGAACAATGAAGCAGAGGAGATGATAAACCCTATAATTTGTGTGCCAGGGCAATGTTGTCATTACCACAAGTTTGCAATGATGTGTCCATCTGGCTCAACCCCTTGGCTGCTAATAACCAGCTGAACAGTGATGGTTGCACATGGAAGTGGGTTTTAACAGGGCCACATGCATATATCTATGCATATATTATCTATGAATAAAAAGGAAAGGCGAATTGGAAAAAAGGAAAAGCTGTTCTCCCAAAGATGGTGACTATGCAAAAGACATTGGGTTTATAGTGAATGTCTAGCTGAATACACACTCCTAGTGCACTGATGAAGTTAGAATAGCTGACCCAATCCTTTGAGTAACAGGTATGAAAGAACTCTGCTGACATTACACCAAATAAAATGAAGTGAATAGAGTGCTCTGCTTGCAAACTCAAGGTCAAGGGACCAGAAATACCTGGAAATAGGCTCCCTGTGCAACATTCACTTGGACGTGGTGGCATATGTTTCTAATTTGTTTGTTTTCTGTGAGGTCCCTGAATGACTTGGTGTGCACTGGACATGGCTCATTGGTGTACATTTAGTGCCCACTGCTACTTGAGTTCAGCTGCAGAATGGGTGCTTGGCATTGTGCTAACCCAGCACCTGGGTGTTTCCAAGGGGTTGTCAGGAACCAAAGAGAACACATAGCAACCACTGGTGAAAGTTTTTTGATGGACTTGCCCAGCTTGATGCTTTTCTATCCAGAGTACCATGCATTTCAACTTCCATTTGCACCTCTCTTACTCCATGACATTGACAACCTGATGGTGTGAAGGGACATGTTCCTTCTCTGAACGTGCAGATGAAATGGGATGGTTGCATTTTTTAGTGGAGTGGGAAGAATCCTTGTGTCTGGACTCCCTGGGTTTCTAGTATCTGAGAAAGGAAGCTGAATACTTGGAAGGTGGAAGCAACTGCAGCTTCCTTGGACTCTGCCAGCAAGCATGGCATAGAGGTGCAGAATGATTACATCTTGGGTAGCAGCAAGAGCCCTTTCTATGCCATGGGGACAAGCCCCAGCATCACTTCAGTCATTCTGGCGGGGATGTTTTGGAAGCCTACTCTGCTTGTGGGGGTACTGGTATGCTGGGGAGCTTGCAGGCCCTTGGGTGGGGCAATTGCTGTGATTGCAGAAGGGGGAGAGGAAAGATCCTGTGGCTCAGCCACGAGTCTGGGTCTTGGGAGCTGTGGGTTTATTTCCTGGCTCTGCTGCTGGCTCCCAGCGGGCAAGGCTTGGAGTGGCACTCTCCCTAGCTCTGTTCCCCAACTGCTCATTGCATGGTATCATGTTATTTTAAAACCCCAACCCAGCTGCAGTAAAATGCCTCATATTACATGACAGCCCACAGTTTCACTTGTGTCTTCAGTGGGTAATTTGCAAGGGGACATAGGCCCCAACCAAAACCCTGAAGCTCCTGGCCCCCCGACATTGGAGTCCGGATCCTGCAGCTTTCATGCAATTGAAAATGAGGTGCTGCAGCGGTTGAGTCAGCGATCTCTGATAATGCTTTTGTGGTGAAACTTCCCTCTTTGGCCAGAGCTTGCATAAAGCCTGCTCAGTACTTAATTCCCATTTAATGCCACAAAGTATAGCTTGAGTTGGACTTGAAATGAAGCTTAGCCCCTGCTGGGATGGGGTACACAAGGTCTGGGCTGGTGAGGTGGGGTTCTCTCTGTAAGAGCAAGAGAGATGGGCAGTTTGGGGGTGGTTCTTTATTAATAATCATTGTTCTGGAGGGCACACCGAGCAACCTGATTCATTCCCTTTCCCCACTCCTCTCTCCTTTTGCCTGGTGCTATTTAAACACCAAAATTAAGAGTAGCATCAAATATCAGTTAGCTTACAGTCTCGAGTGAGATACAATAGGTGGATATGGAGAGGCAAACACAAAGGCACAAGGCCATGTAATGTCAAGGATTGATGACGAACTTTGTGAGCATCTCAGTTTTGGAGAAATTTAGGGAAGGATTTGTCATGGCTGCTGCTACAGCCATGCCTGGATCACAACACTTGGCCTTGGGTATGTTTTTTGCAAAGGTGCATAGCCAAACTGGGACGACAGACAATCAAAAAATCTGGAAGAGAACTGGAGAAACTGTGGAAGAAAGAGGAGATCACCAAATTGCATGACAGCTGGCTGGGGAGACACATGGCAGAAAGCTGTGCTCCAAAAAAAAGGTCATAACCTTATTCAGGAGGTGCTGAAGGTCCAGAAGAAAAGAATACAGTTTGAGAAAGGGGTGCCATAGGCATATGTCTAGGTAGCTCAGCCAAACTTCCTCCAATACAAACTACTGTCTTTTGAGACAAGGATATTTTTGCACCATGGCAGTACCTGTAGACTCTAAATGGGACCAGGGGTGCTTTGCAGCTGACACTGGGACACCCCACGGCTCTGATACTCCAACGTGGGAGATGGATGGGAGAGGGAGGAGGCTATGCCTTCCCAACAGAAACCTCAGAAACCTGGCCCTAGTGTGCTGCGTCAAAAAGAAGCTGAGAGATCTGAAGACGAATAAAGAAGTAACAAAGCTTTACCCCAAGGGACAGAATCAGAAAGCAAGTCTTCAGCCATTACATTTTCTACAGAAATTATCTTTTTTTCAGGGCACCACCATCATTTCAGCTATTTTAAGACCAGACTGGATTGAGCTCTATATTTCCTAGAGTAAGAAGCTGCACCAAGACTAGCAGGGAAAGATGCCAGCTAGTCAAAGCCTTTTTAGTAATGTCGCCATTTATACGAATGTTTGTATTTCCTCACCAGCCCTGTGGACAATTAAGAAAAGGCTTGGCTGAGATGTGGGCTATCATTATTGGTCTAAACGCTGAATTGGCTCCACATCATAAAAATCTTAAAGATGGAGAGAGCTGTTTGAGGCAATTTGCAAACTGTACAGAGCATTCTGCAAATCTATAAATATGACTGGTGAGATAAAAGAAGGAAACAACTCTTGTGCATCCATGGCCAATGGCTTCACTGAGTGGTCACATGTCAGTTACTGGGAGACCAGTCAGCAGTTCCACTCTCAATACACATGCTTCCACTGAAAAAGAAAAAAAAAAAAAGACAGCGGTAGCTCAATTTTCTCTTCTGCCTTTGTTTTGAAAGCTTGTTGAGTCTCTGTGACTCCTGTTGCTGTGAAGTGGTGCTTAACACTTCCAAAAAATTGCTAGCACAATTGCTGGAGCCTTGGCAAATGTCAGGACTGTTAGGTCTGACCACTGGAGAGGGGGTTGTGTCTTACCTCCATGAGCCCAACATCTAGCTACACAAGGTGGAGGAAAATTGGAAGGGGAGGCTGAAGGGAAGTGACTCATCGGAAGCCACTCAACCATGTCAAAGCACTGCTGGGGACCGGGAGATAGGTCGGAGATAAATGGGAACCTGATCTTTTCTCCCCCACTTGGCCTCCTCCTTGGCTTTGGGGAGAGAGTTGTGTTAGCACTCAATGGTGAAATTCATGGTTCAGAGGCTTGTTTTTAATTTCCTATTTCCACTGCGCTGGTTAGCGAAACTTCCGCCCAGAGAGACATCCAAAATTTGCCTGGGGTGAATTACATCAGCCTGATCTCATCTCTGCTCATTTATTCTTACTGGTTATCTCTGGCTTCAGTCTTAACTCATTCAGATTCAGATAATTGCATATGCTCTCCTTAGGGACTCGGGAGTCCTGCCACCAGCCTTGTCAGCAACCCCCCTCCTCTTATTTCATTATTATTCATGCTAACAAGGAGGGGGAGGAAATAAACTAGGGCAGACTGAGGCTCATGACCTGCTCTCTCCCTGCCAGTCTCTCTCTAGGCCCTGTCCCAGCACCACTTTGTCCCATGGAGAGTGCTTTCACAGTGCTGTTCACCTACCCACTCTTAAAACCATACTTGGGAATTGGCCTTGGTGGGTGGCTCCATTAAGGCTCGGATAATACATCTTAGGTATTTGTTTCATTAACCTACCCTGCAAATGGACTTTGAAGTCACTGGGTTATCTGAGAAAATATCCTTGCCCTCTGCCTTATGCTTTGTGTCTTGCCTTGTTCCTTCCAGTTCCTATCTACACTGTAAAAGCCACTGGGGTAGAGTTCCCCTTTACAGATGTGTTTGTGCTGGATGGAGATGTGTTGCGTATGCGTAGATACAAGCTCTGCCATGGTGGAAGTACGAACAACCTTGCCCCGCTTCGCAGACCCATCAGGTGGTGGGACTTACTGATGGATTTCATACCTGTGTCTCGTGCTTCTGACAGGGGTGTTCAGAAGCAAGAAAGAGCTTTTGTAAGAGAAATAAACAGATTAGAACTCTTCAGTTGGGAAACAAAGTGGCCAAGAGAGGATTTTATGGATACCTGTAAAGGCAGGAAAAGTATGAAGGATGCAAACAAACAAGGAAACAAATTCAAACTCCCCAAACTTCCAAAAGTTAACCAAAGGAGCTCCTTGGCACAGGAGGCTATTAAGGCTAGAAGTTGGCATGGGTTCAAAAACTAACTGGTTAAGTAAAGGGCTTTTGAGCACAAAGCTACTGCCTTTGATCATTGGAGGGTGGGAGAGTGCTCCAGGGAAGCATCACTGTGCACTTGCCTGGCCCTTATATTCTTCACTGGGCACCTGTTACTGCATAATGTCAAAGAAAAGACATTGGGCCCTTTGGGCTGATCAGATCTGGCTGTACTCACGCGCTAATGAAATCAGCACAGTCCCGACTGCGGAGCGAGCGCTGAGGGTCTGGCCGACAGCGTGGTCTGCAAGGTAGCTTGGAGCAAAGCAGGGAAATCAGATCTTGCTTGCTTAAAATCAAAACCAGGCTTAGAAAGCAATCTCAGAGCAGGAGCGCCGTTCTCCAGGAAAGTTTCCAAAACCAACTCCTGGCCTTGGAGAATAACATGGCAAGCCACCAATAAATAAATAAATAGATAAAGAAGTAAATGCAAAACCTGTGTAGAAAGCTCTCTGAACAAATGGCAAGAATATTTCCAGTTTTCAGGCCACCTGCTTGTCATCTATCACTTAGAAAAAAATGAGTGTTCTTTAAATATTTATATGGGGAAAACAGACCCACCCTCCTGGGTTTGCATGGTGATTTATGCTGTGGCATTTTCAAGGTCATCCATTGCCTAAATCCCCTGTCTGTCTGAGGCCTGGGTCCTGCAAGGAACCCGATCCCCATGATCATCTAGATTAGAAGGGGTAGGGCCTGTTTCCATATGTGTCTTAGTGCTGGCATCTGAATTTCAAATGAATTTGCTGATTCTTCAGTCTGTACTCAGACACCAGCATTCTCCTTTGGCTGCTCCAATGAATGTTTTTATATGAAGGGTTTTCAGTCGAGGGGCTTTCAGTGGCAATATTCTCAAAGACACATCTTGGAGTCGCATTTCAGGCTCTTACGGCCAGCTCATGAACTCTCCCTGCGGGCTGGAACTTGATACATTCAAGTTGTGCTCCTCTTCCATGAGGAAAGGGAGCTATATTAAAGGAGTCTTGCCACTCTGGGGAATCAGGAATAAGATAAAGTCAATATTTGCATCCACTGGTATTTTGCTTGTTTGTTTGGTTGTTGTACTAAAATTAAGAGTATATAGAGACGTGTGATGCTTAGGATAGGAACAGTTGGGATCAATGAATAGAGAATAGATTGTTTAGACTGGAAGGATTCATCGGCTTTCAGGAATGAAGCAAGTAAGGTCGGATAAACTGATCTCTGGAGATGCTGATTTCCTTGTCTACAAACAGAGCTTGGGCGGCCAGGTATAACACTAATCAGTTCTGTCCCGGCCGATGGTAGGTCTCCACAGTCCTAGCATGATCAGGGACCTAGAACAAGTCTAATGCCTTAAATCTCTCTTGTCTTCAGCCTCTACGGGAACATCTAGAGTTTCCTCCTCTGGCATGCACAGGGTGTTCACAGACCAGGCTTTACCCTGAAGCTCTCAGAAAATGGGGAGAAGGGCACGGCCAAATTCAACTGCACACTTAAAACCCACTGTTGCTTGTAGGATTTGAGGTTGGCACATGGAGCGTTGCCGAAAGACCAAAGGGAAGCCCTGTCTGCATTGGTTTCAGACAACACTTAACTGTCTTGATTAGAAAAATGCCAAATGCTGTACCAAAAGTTACCTTGTTTCATTCACTCAAGTGGAAAATATAATGGAAATATAATGGAAGGGGATTCCCCAGGGTTTTTTCCTCCCTCTATTTCTTCCCCTCATTAGGCACAAAATCTGCCTTGTCAGTATTTTTTCAGAGCACCCTAACTAGAGACAGAACATAATCTACCTCGTCAGTACTTTTTTCCGAGCACCCTAACTAGAGACAAAATATACCTGTCTGTGACAGGCCTCTCAACACAGGCTTTTGTGTTTTGCTTTGCACGGGGGGAAAAAAACCCACACCACCATGGCAGAGCTATTAACTCTTTTGGGACTGACGGATCAGGTTGCGATGAGGTGCAAAGCAAGCGAACCTGCACACCACATCCCAAGGAGCTGGTCATGGACAGGGGGAGCAGAGCAGCAAGGTGGCCCCAAGAGCAGCTGGGGTCTGGGTAGCTCTAGAAATTGCCTGCTGCAGCTAAAACTTCCTTTGGCTTCAGCACGGAGCTGGGGCCAGAGCAGGCATGTGCCTACAGACATACTCTTCCCAGGGTGATTGATTGTGGGTGAGTAAGAAGGATCCTCCTCTGAGTTCTGCACATTGACTCTGCACCTCTGCATCCTCCAGCAAAAGGCACACCATGGTTGTGGAGGAGTGACAGCATGCTTTGTGCATTATTGTACTCTCTGTATTATTTTTTCTTCCTTTATAAAATTCAGTTTTAGAAAAATTGGCTTATTTATCTGAGTTCAGACCTCTGGGCCCTCCAGCTGAAGCTGGCAAAGATGAAGGAATTTTTTTGTTCTCAGCATTGCTTGGCCTTAGCAGCAGAGCTGGAGGAAATTGAGAGTACAGGAAGGGAAATGCTGTTCTTGCTGGTCCTGTACCTGCTTGTGATGATCACATAAATGGACTTGGTCTCCCAGACTACAAATCTATCTGCTGCCATGAAATTCCCCACATAAAACATGAAGCCACAATTGAATTCTGATTTATGTTACCTGAAGTGAATACATGTCCTTGTCTACCAGGCTACCTGTGTCCTGGTGGAGGAACTTTTATCCTCTCTACTCGTGCTACATCATGGTCTCCCAATCAGGTTGCCTGTTTCTTTCCTTGGTTCTGTCCTGGGCTGGTTTCATGATAGCCGCCATCCACTCTGCCTTCAAAGTTGCAGGTATGTCAAAAGAGAAAGGAACAATATTCAGGTGTGAACAAAGTGTGCGAGGGGGGGTGGTAAATCAGCAAAAGTCAAACAGAGCTGGCAGAGATGCCCCTGTCCCCCCATGACTTAAAGAAGCACAGATTGGTGTTCCCACCATGTTGAAGAGCCCATGATCTTACTCAAGATTTGGAATTACCAAGGCCAGCGTTCTGTGGGAGCATGAGCTGTAGGCATCAGGCACTGCAAAATCAGTCTTCTCTCCCTACTCCAGGTTAGGAGGACATAAATTCTGCTGCTATTCCTTTGAAATGTACTTTACTCTGAGCCATCTGCAAATGAAGGAATGGTCTGTTGCATTTGAACTTAATCAAGAAAGCTGAGATGGGATAAGATCACGGTTGTGATGCCTGCCTTGTAGGACTCTGAAACTCTAGTTAGTGTAGCAAAACAACATATTAACTGCCTACCTCCTTTCTTTATCTCTTTGTCTTTATGTGTATGTGAAACAGAGCAGAAGCCAAAGAAAATAATCCAAAAGCTTTCTCCACATTCTTTTGTCACCTTTCTCCACCAAGGATACACCTAGACTGTTCATGGTTTCTGTAATATTGGATGGAAATTGGAACTGACAACTCATATTGGGCTATAAATCATGCACATATTTGGTCCATAGATGCCTCTGGTATGGCATTATCTTTCATTATGAACACAACTATCAGGAAAAAAATGTGAAGACCAGTCCATATTTTCTTCTACACCAAACCATTCTCTTTGGTTTCCTTACTTGCTTGAGTTTCAGCTTTAAAAACAAATGCCTAGAGCCCAGTATTGATCCAGCCAGGCCAACATGGAACTGAACGTGACCTAGAAAACCCACCTCAGAAGTAGGGTGAGTTACCTTACACTGAGCTTTGCACTGGCACAGCCAGCTGGCACTGAGCACTCTACCTCTGCACAACACTAGTCGCCATAGCAGTGTCGCTTTAGGAAGCTGGTATCCATCCCTCCAGAGCAACATCAGCAAAGACAGACCAGCTCCTCACGGCACCACACCAGCCTCAGGTCAGTGTGTAAAGTGCATGGTCCAAATTGTCTCCTGGCAGGTGCTGAGCTCTTTCTACTGGCTGAAATAGGTGCCTGAAGATGGGCCATGACTGAGCACTGGAGTTAGAGAGAACAGCCCTCTCCTGGGAGCTGAAGTGCCTGTCCGCATCTCGGTGAGGTTGTGTGCTCTCTCAAGGCACCCAGGATGCACTGGAAAACCTTATCCAGGGAAACAGGAGACCAGTTTCAGGAGGCTGGAAAAGTTCAAGGCTTGAAATATGTGAGTATTGAGTTTGAGACCAGGACACGGAGTCCTTCTTGAGGACAGAAGGAAAGCAACCCATGAGATAGATCCTTCGCACTGATGAGAAGATCCGTGGAGATGGCGAAGAGGCACGGCGTGGGGTCAGCAAACAGGTGGATATCTTCAACCCATAGCACTCCCATCATACAGCAGAGAGAGGAGCAGAGACACCAGAGGCAGGTCCCTGGTGTGCCTCGAGTTAACCTTGCTCTGCTGACTTCCCGGGCTCCCTGGTTTGTTTTCCCTCCAATTTGGGACTTGGCCCAGATTGTGCTTGGACTGTGAATGCTTCCAGATGTTCTCAGCCCTCGGGGGGACAGAGGCATGCCAGGCTGTAATTGGTACGCAAGCAAGCCCCATGCAAGGGGCATATAAAACATTACCTATCCCTTGGCCAATGCCTCCTGCCTGGAGGCCTGCTGGTCGCCAGTGGCAAAAGGGAAGGAAAACATCACAGCCTGTTGGAACAGTTTCTTTTATTGCCGTGTCCCTGGGCAAAATGGCCAGTGTGCTAAGTGGCACCTGGATGGAAAGGCAGGAGAATGCAATAGGAAGAAGCAACGAGAATGTAGTCCAAGCCGAAAGCATTAAAAACCCAAAGGAAAACATTGCTTCTCTCACTGCTGCCAAGTTTATTTCAGTGTGTGGCAACCTGGTGAAGTACGTTCCTTTATGGGGGGGAATTAGAGAGGACAAGACCTTAAATTCCTCCCATTTGCTCAAGAACTCCAGCAAACACCTCCTCCTTCTTCCCCCTCCTGCTGGTCTGATTTTAAGGAGATTTTAATTTGAGCCCAAAGTGCTGGAACGTAGACAGGAAACAGCTTATAATTTGCAAAAGTGTATATAGTTTCACGGAAAAGCAACATATATACTGAAACCTATGCCTTTCAAATTCTTCCCAGCAGCCATCTCTTCTGGCCTCGGGACAATGAAGTCTCTGTGTTCAGGTCTGTTTTCGGTCGAAACGGTCCATGACTGCTCTTTTGTGACCAAACAGAAAGCGAGAGCAAGCCGGCCGGAGCACTCGGTGCCTTAATTACTTTGGGTCATGTGGCTGCCTCCGCTGCTGAAAGTGGCAGAGCACATGCAGCTGAGGAGCATCGTTTCTGCTAAGGGGAGACTTGAAAAAAACCACAGAAGGGAAATTCAGGCATCTCTTGGAAATCAGAGGCAAGGCTCCCATCAGCGTGGACAGGACCAGGACATCAGCCTTTGTGCTGGGATGGATGGATGTGTGCTTGCATTCACTGCGATAAGGTCGTTGTGAGTTAGAAATGTGTCTGGCTTCGGCTGCTAAGAAAATTGGGAGTCCCAAAGGCTCTTCTGTCCAGCCTTTGCATTTGCCCTAGAATTTTTGCAAGCACAAAGACAGGCTAAGCAGACAATGGCTTGCTTGACTGGCAAGCACAAATGCGAGCTTTTGCACGTACAAAGGATTGTTTGTGCAAGCAAAAATGTCATGCAAAATGAGGAGCATGTGGCCATGACAGGAGGGTCTTCAGACTGAAGAAATCATATCCAAACCCATCACCAGTTTGATTAAGGAAATGAGGGCAAAATTTTGAGGCATGTAAGTTGGCTTTGGAGTGAAAGAGAGGTGTCTTGCCTTGGGTGACCAGGAGACACGTTAGCTCTTGGACAGTGGGGTCGGCAGGAAGCTGACAATGCTGCTGTTTGGATGGGGACATTTAAAAGAAACCATCCATTTAGAAGTGAGACATACCATTTGAATATGGGCCACATTGCACCCTGCTCAGACACCTGATGGCCTGATGCTGTTGGCAAGCATTAGCCTGGAACCAGATTCTCAGACAGTATAGATGTGCAATTGTGCATGCAAAATGCATGTCTAATTGCTCAACTAATCGCTGTGAAGCCATCAGAATTGCTTGAAATGGGGAACAGAGACTTTACTTACTCTTTGTCATTGCACTTGTAATAGTGGGTCAACTATGCTAGATGTTCAGTTGTGCCCAACATTAGACTTCTCATACAAGAGCTGGTTGCCCCAAAGCATTGTACTGTTGGTTGGGAGTAAGAAAGACTGGGCTGGTTTTCTGGGATGTGATGTTCTTTGGTTTGCCAAAGATACTTGCCTGGAAACCCTTTCAAATCCCAGTTTTGAAACCACTGCTTTAGAGTCCAAACTCAAAATGCTTGTAACACAAAGTACCCTTGGGCAAAGAACCTTAACCTCCATGTTTTCCTCCCTTCTTTTGGAAATTGAGGGTAATTATGCCTAACTATCCTTGTCAATTAGGCACAACCTAAATGTGGGTGGAATCTGATGTTTTCCCTTTGGAAAGGGTCTATTTCTCTTCAATTTACAATCCCCTCTTGTTGCAACTGAGGCTTACGTGGCCACTGTTTAGCTATAGCCACCCATGATTTTAAGCTGCTCTCTGTGACCCCAGCAGCTGCCTCTGAGGCCACACAGACAGCACCATAATCTCAGGCCTGTTTGAAAGCATGTGCTGAAACTCAGACAGAGGATGCCTGGTGTTTGCAGACGACATTTTGTGGGTGAGAATTCAGGACTGTTGTCTCGCCTTGAGTAGAGGATGGTGGCATTGGGATTCAATGGCTTTCCTTGAAAGTGTTCCTCCACCTAACCGTGGGTAGAGCATCACAAATGCATTTAGGAATTTAAAGCACACATCAGGAAGAACTTGCCTTATGAAGTGTTCAAGGTCAGCTGCTGAGGATGCCTGTAACTTTAAAGAGGAAGTACAGAGAGCTGGATCAGGAATATCCTAACTCCTTATGGGCCTTGAATTGGCATTTCTCCAGCTAATTACCTGCAAGAAGAAAGGCTAGGGCTTGGCTTTTGAAATGCAAAATGAGGCATTATGCAAAAAGAACACAGATTTTAAACCAAAAGAAAAGTCAGATCGCTGTGGTTTGAGGGGCACTTTTTTCTGCTTGGATTGTCTGGGCTGCTCTCTGTTGGGATGAGAGGCTTTGTCTAGCCCAGGCTGTGACCTGAGCACCTGCTTAAGGGATAAGTTGCATAGAAAACTAACTAGGGACAAGCAGCTAGCTGTGCATGCAAGAGATGAGCAGGGCATCATCTGGCTTGAACGAAACAGCTCCAGACTCTCTGCAGCACTGAAAAATCTCAGGATGCTTTTCTTGTAACACCCAAATCATATTGGCCTCCTGACTTTCCCAGTAGCACCAGGCATTGTGTCCCTTCAGAAAACCCAGTGCTTTTGCCTGAACAAGCAGAAGACTACCTCCAGGTTATCTTCTCTCTTCCTCCTGGCTTGACTTCTGCATTTCTGGGGACTACTGTGGGAGAGGAGCAAGAACACCTACAGGACATGGGTGAAGCAGTGGTGAAGTTCCTGACCTCAAGAGGATGTAGAGGTGTTGCTGTGTTCTGCAGATGCACCCCTGTATCACAGCACTACCACAGGTGCAGTGCAACTGTGCTGCAGGGACCATGGTCCATCTTTCCAAAACCTGTCATGAAGGCAAAAATGTGTGCATAGAAGCAAGGTGCAAAAGGAGTCAGATGGCCCTTTCAGCACATGCTGAGATCCAGTGGTTCTGCAGCTGGGAGAGAAGACAGACGCCAGAAGTTTGTTTTTTCTGATGTGCAGGAGAAAAAACAACGGGACCTAATGAATCTGGTCCATTTTCAAGTCAAACTATCCTTTCAGCTGGGAGGAAGAAAGGGTTGTTCATAGTTTTGGACATGAGACGAGCCAACTCATGAGTTGGGTCTGATTCCAGAATTTAGGAGCTTTGGAGTCCCTGGGTGCAACCGTGTCATTTCTAGTTGTTATAATATGGTTCAGATCTCCAAAGAAGCCAAATGGGCCCCAGCTCTCACAAAATTCAACTTATATTCTGCTGAAGAAAAGTCCGGGGCAATCAGTCCATTTGCAAACGTCTATTACAACGACAGAGAAAAACTGGATTAAATCCTAGCTCTGGAAAGCCACGGAATGGGTTTTCTGGTTATTATTTCATTATCCTGCCTGCCCCTCAGAACTAGATCTGAAATGATACAAAATTTCACAAGAAATAGCTTGTTGACTTCTATGGGACTTCTGCACAAGTCACCAGGTGCAACAAGATGCTGGTGTTTGCTGTCAAGGAACATGGCTTCTTTTTGATGCTCTAGTGACATGCAGCTGATCACAGAGATGTTGGATGACTGAACGAGTGACCTTGAAAACAATGGCAAAATGGCTTTGGTCCTTTCATAGTGAGGAGCTGGAGTTTTGGAAAGTGCCATTTTACCTTTTTGTTGTTGAAAATGGAAAAACATACCAATTCTGTTCTAAGCCAAAAGATACTGGTTGTCTGTTCTTCTTTCCTCACCCACCCCAAATAATTTAATTCTTGGGATTCAACAGGAAAAGCCAAGCCATTTCAATGAATATTCATGCCAACAAGACATTATTTAAGCTCTCTAGATTTCTGTGGATTTTCCTTTCAACCTTCTCCAGTAGCAAGAGTTGAATCAAGAGGTTGAACATCAGCTTCTTGGAGACCTGTCCTGTGAAGTGTTTTAAATACAAATAAGGAGGTCTTTTGCTACTCTCCTATTGTAGTGTCATTAGCCATATCTACAGTGCCATTTAATTCAAATATTAAATGATGTAACTCTATTCCCTGCCCCCCCATTCAAATAAATAGGCTTTTCTGGTTGTCCTTAGCCCATATTGGCCTCACTCCACCTTAGTCTGTTTTATTAACTATCTTATGCTCACCTGATGTCAGGAAAAGCTGTAGAAAGGGTTGCACTAGGGTCGTAAAAAGTTTTAACTCTCTCATCACAACTAGGATATTCTTGTATGCTGGATGCTGATCATTTTATGGAGAGGGTATGACTTGGTGGCCTGCCATGGCAGAGATCTGGATTCTGCAACACAATAGGTCCCTTCACATCCTTGTGCTGCTGCGGTTATCCAGGATGGCCCTGGTTGTGTAATTCACAATATTTTCTTGTGACAATCAATAGAGGCTCTGTGGACCTGCAGGGAGAGAACTTCCTCACTGTCTTTAAGGTCAGATAGAAGATGGAGGAAGGGCTTTTCTTTTTGTTTCTAAACACAAAATCATCTAATCTTTAATACAAGCAGGATACAAAACTATATTCACATGTGAAGATGGGAAGGGATGGGAGGAGACTAATAGCTGTGTTCCTCATTCCTCATTCTAACAGTTTTTGGTTGTTGCCATGAAGCTGTAGCTTTGAGATTCATGTGATCTTCATAAGACAGGGCTCTTTGCTTTCACTTTCTGAGAAAGAGAACAAACTTCTAACTTCTGCAATAAGGAAGAAACCCCTGAGTTAAAGACAAAAAGCACCCAGAGTCCAATAAAAAAAGAAACATCATTTTGCATTCTTGTGAAGTCTCATGACATCCAAGCCAACCCTGGGATATTCTGATCCTCTTGGTGTAGGACAGCCCACCTTGTGGTGCTCCAACACTTATGTCTGGAAGCACTGCAACAATTGAAGAGTCAGACCAGCGTTAGCCTGATCTCAACCCTTGAAGCTGGTACAAACAGCTTTCCAGATCAGAACTGCAATGAACCAAAGTGACCTTCACCCTTCCCTGAACTCCTGCTCCTCTGGCTATGGAGACAGTTGCAAAAGCCTACATGTGTCTTGGGCAGGCCAAGCTGCTCTGCTTAACAGGTCTGAGAGCACTGCAAAGAGCTTGGAGGCCATGATGAGCCAGGAAACACCTGCGACCTGAGGGTCAGTTGGTGCTTTGCCTCTTTCCATCCCTTCTTCTCCCTAAGATGAACAGGGCTAGAGGCAATCTACCCTCCTTTTCCAAGCCTGTCTGTGCTCTGAGCAGTAAGCTGTAGAGGGTGCTCTTGCTCTGCCTGAAAACAAAAAGTTTGTGCATCTCCTGTCCCATGTCCTCCTTCTTTCTTCCTTTCCACCCCCTCCTTTTAAGTATAAGCAAACAAGTGAGTCTGCTGCGACCTGAACTCTGCATTGGAACTAAGGAGCCAACGGTGAAGAGCCATTTCAAAACATCCCCCTCCCCTGCTTGGCCGGGGGAGGCTGGGGTTTACGGCCGAACTTTGAGGGGCTGCGGGGATGAGAGCCAGGCAGGGAGGGCAGGAGGCTGCTTGTTGTAATCTGCAGCAGAGAGAAACGCTGTCAGCAGCGTTAGCAGACAAAAGGAGAGCTGCTGTTCCCTCGCTTCTGGCCGGGGACAGAAGGGGTGTGCTGGGAGACCTTGAGCTGGCAGCTCAGACTTGGGGCTGAGGGTCTCCAGTTGTGCTGTCATCGTGCTGCTGCTGTATCCCCGGGAGGTCCAGCGTGCTGTTCTACAGGAGAAATCGGCTGTCTCTTAACCAGACTTGGGCCAGGGTATTTATTAAAGCAGCCTGGGGGTGCCTCAGCTTTTCTAGCTGCTGGGCGCAGGGGTGACGTGCATCCTGCTGCCGTGTGCCCGGTGGGACAGCTGCTTTCTCTTCCCCAGGCTGGGACTGGTGTCAGTGGAGGCTCTGCTGTGCTGGGCTTTTGTCTCCTCAAGAGAAGGAAGTACGAAGACACTTACCCACAGGGATTCATCCCCATCAAAACTCTTGTCCTAGCAAATCACGCCTTTTCCGCAGATATTCACTCCAAGGAGTGCTGCAGTAGCCAAAAACCTTACCTGTGGTGGATTTTGCTGCTCCTTTCATTATAATGTCTGTGTTTCAGTCACCAGAAAACCATTCAACTTTCGAGTCAGGCAAGGCAATCTGTGAAGAAAGCATTTACTGAATGTGCTGCTCGCCTCTGGAACACCTCGGTGCATGGCAGCTCTTGTGTGCAAATACACCTCAAACGTTTCAGAAAAAAGGGAATTTTCAGAGCCACAGAAAACAGATGGGAGGGGTCCTGAGAGGCAGTTCACTGCAGTGACCTTCCCCAAGACAATGGCAACTCAACTGAAAGCAGTCTTTGCCTCTTAAAATCCCCCAGTGATGGAGATTTCACAAACTTTCCAGGCCATCTGTTCCAGAATTTCACTCTTCTTGCTTTGGTGGTAGTATCTGGATTACATTTCTCACTCCTCATGATTCTTAGCTAATCAGTCACCAAAGATAAAGAGGATTTTCTCTCCTCCATTAGGTGAATCTGCACAATAATTAGTAAATAATAAATCAGTGTTGTGTTTTGGATCTGTATGCTGATTTGGAGACAGGCTTCATATGCTTTGTGCGCACCAGATACTTGTGTTTCTCCACGTGGAAATGGACATGCCACTGAAATGCAACGCTGCTGGCAGCGAGGACACCAGCTAGCAAAGGTCCCAATGTGGCGAGGTGCTGAGGATCTCCCTGAGAGTTGTGGAAGCTCAGAGTTTCTTGAAAAGGTGCTCCACAAAGATCTCAAATTGTTTACGAGCAATCATGTTTGATGATGGCCATGAAATAAAACTTTCCTTCAGTGCAAATCCACTTATGGCTAGGAGTGAGAAAATGCAGCATAAGATGAAATTAGAGGTGGCATTTGTTTCACAACATTTTATCTTAAGCTTTAAACAAATGTAATCTTTCCTAGTTCTCTAGGCTCATGCTATAGTCAGAGGTGCAGGATTGGTGCCTCTAGAGGATCTGTTTCTTCCTTCTAAGGGGAATGTTTAATTAGGTGGTAATGGGAGCAAAGTGAAGTCACTTCCCATCTATTTTCTTTTGTTTTACAATACAGCCTTGCAAAATTCATAAGGCTTCCCATACACTAATGTCAGGCTAGCCAAACAGTCAAAAACTATCAGTAGTCTAAAACAGTTGGAGATATTAATAATTTGTGGAACAGAATTTGCTTGCTTAAGAAATTCACAAATAAATCCCCCATACTGAACACTTCTGAGAATACTGAAGTCTTGGTCATGACCATTTGCTACAAGAAAAAGCCGCAGTCACCAAGTAAATCTCTCGTGCATCATTCCAACTTCTATTATATGTAGCTAGCCCTTGAAAGCAAGCTGCTTTCTGCCATCCCCTGAAGACCTGTGGTCACGGAACATTTATCCATTTTTCTACATGATTTCAAAACGCATTATTATTTACTTTGATAAACACTCAACATGAGTGCCATGTTTATGAAATTACAGATATCAAAGTAGAGATGTAATAAAGCTATTAATCTTCTCATCTGTTCTCTCTGTCCACTGAAAGGATAAATCATTAATTATCACAGCTATATGATTAGTTTAGTTTGGAATGTTTTAGAAAATGGGACCAGTGGTTTTCTTCCCTCCTGGGAGACTAATCTAGGGCCAAGTCATTAAGTCTAAGGATGTTTGTCTTAGATCTTTTACCAGGAGGCACACTGTGCTACTTCTGGTTAATCCATTTTGTAAGTGGGACAGATGAGAATATTCCTTCCAGAGAAGGGGATTCTTATGAAGGCCAACATTACACTTTTGAATCTTCCACTAGTCCATTGCATGCTCTCAACTTGGTTTTATTTGAAGAAATAAGGAACTGAAAAACCAACAGAACCATTTTTCTCCTCCAAAATTTTCCTTGTCAGCTGTGACCAGCTGGCAATTTCCATTTGGATTTATTTCTATGTATTTCCATCCTGGTGCAGAGATTATGGCAAACTATTCTTTTATATCCTTTTATACTGCAGAAAAAAGTTATTTTCTTGCCAAGTCAGACACACATTTATGGCAGAAACAGTCACACCTACCTTCTCTCAGCAACTTTCAGTCTATCATGTGAGCTGTAGCCAGTAACCTACACAGGGCAAACACCTCCTTTGTGTTGTCAAATTTTATATACCAAAGTCTTCACATGGAAAGTCTTAATTTAATTCCCCGAGATAGGACATGAAATACAAATTTCCCATGGATATCTACTCAAGCAGTAGTTCAGTCCTGTTCAGTGTCCCTTCTAACAAGTGGAACTTTGGACGGCCTATGCAGAGACTTAAGAAAAAAGAAACGTGTCTTTTTTAACGGATGGAGGGATGGATGGATGTCAAAATGGGGTCTTCCCCCCACATTCATGTCACCACTTTGCCAATTCTGGCCAATGACAGATGCTTCTTCACAAGGCAAAATAATTTCCAGATGAACTGGTCAGTGGGAAGTCAGAAAGCCTTTGAAGAATTGAAGTCTGGTGACTGCTCTTGCAACACTAAGTACTTTAAGTACTTTGAACTTGAATATTGCAAAGCAAATAGAAAGAAGGTGGGGATGGGCTGTACAAGTTTACCTGCTTGCTTATCTCTTCAAATTTACTGCAGCCCTTCTAGCAAGGGGAAGAATTTGGTATACCTCACATTTCTAGCTCAAGCTTTTTATTTGTTGAGTCACTTGTGTCTCAGTCAACAAATTTCTCCCTGCAGCTTTCCAAAAGTAAAGATCGCCCATGAACTTCAAACCCTGCTAAGGAAACATGGGGCAGATGTCAACATTTCTGAAGTTATTCACCCTCTGCCAAAGCACACACATGGCTGGGGCAGCAGAGCTGTAGCAGTAAAATCTAGTGAGGTCAACAAACAAAAGCAACACAAAGTCAGTGTCTTTTACCAAGTCCTCTGGCACAGGGACAGGTGAAAGATCAATAGAAGTTGGCCAGGTTCAGCTCTCTCCCATGGGAAACATTTGAACAAATCTTGTTAGTCTGGGTTGCTAAAGATCGTCCTCAGTGTGTTTGCATTGGTGAGATGGAGCTGGAAATGTAACAGAACAGACATGGGCTTAAATTGTAGGCGAACCGATTTTTAAAATAAAATGTTCCTAGAAGAACTTTTCAGTCTTTTTCTCTGTAGCAAGTTCTGAATCCTGCCCCAACCATCCTGTCCCAGCTGCAGTTTCCATGCAATGCTTCCTCAGGCATCTCTGTAGCTGGCCTCCAAACCATGGTGTTTCTATGTCCACCACAGTGATGGGATGGAAGAGAAGGACAAGCCCTGCAGGTGAGAAGAATCTCTGCCCAAGCTTTTTTGGGCCAGGATGACCCTAAGGAAAAGGGATGAAGAAAAGCAGCTGGAGAAAGCATAGTTATTCTTAAAAGAAAGGAGCAAGGGACCATGAAGTGTTGGCCATGGGTTTGTCATCTGCTGAGAGAATTTTCTCACCTGTCAGGCAAGTCTCCTACGGGCACATTCCTGCCTGCTCCCAGCTCTCTTTAAGTTTAATATCTTTTCCTCAAGATGTTAAGTCTCCTTCTCCCTCCCTCCCTCATGTAATACCCTTATGATCCTTGCATGTAGTGGGCCTACTCTGGTCTGTTTTATTCAGGTCGTCATGCTCCCTCTCCTCTTGGCAGCCTTTTCAGTGATTGATAAGAAGCAAACTAAGGGGTTTTTTTTCCCCTCTTCCTGCCCTTCTGACAGTTTAATATTTTACCGAGGGCTGGGCACAACGATAAGAAATAAATAAAAGGATATTTAGCAGTAAGGCATTTCTCTTGCTGAAGGACCTCCCACTCTGGGTGCAAAAATCGCTTTGCACAGTGGAGAACTGCTGCCGGGTGGAATGTGTCAGCTGCTTACCAGGTCACGGGCACGTTACGCAGCCATTGGAGAAGCACGCTGAGGCGGTGGTATGAACGCAACCATATGCTTAGCGTTAAGCCAGTGAGAAATTCCACTGAAGTCAAGGGGGTTTTTGCACGTGCTTAAGGGCTTTACTGGATTGGGGCCTATGGAGGGAAGAACGGACTGTTGGTCCATCCGATGGGATTGGACCAAGAATCTTGCACCCCTCCTCTTGCCAAATCCTGAAGGATGCCTCTGATTCACAAGTGATAGGAGTGAATTGGGTCATTGAAAAGAAGGGAATTCAGCTGACCAGCTGGCCAGAAGCTCCCTGTTTGGATGCTGTTGTGAAAAAAGTGACTTTCTCTTAAAGCCACTTGGGTACTCGTTGCAGGGTTTTTGTCTGTGTATTTTTTTGTGGGTCCAACTATCCAAACTCGGGTAACTCACGTGATGGAACAGGATCCCTGCTTATAGTTGTTCGGTTGTCATTATGGATGAAAAGCCATCAAATCATGATTAAGAATGATATTTGCAGAGTCAGCAGCTAAGTTCCCTGACCTGCTACAGTTGCAGAGCAACAACATTGCAACGGGCAAAAGATTAACCACAAAGATTGTTGAAAAGCAAAGAAAAAAAGAGACTGGATTTGTCAGATCAAAGAGAATAAACTTGATGATACTTAGAGATTAAATTGTCTCAGGATGATATATGTAGCCATAAAAGTCTATAGGAATAAACTGGAACTCGGCTGCCGAGGAACTGTCAGCAGCCTAAGGACATTGTGTGGTCTTGACTGAGTAAGGCAAGAGGCTAAGAGAAGAAGGGGCATTCATTGTCTCAGATCCAGAGCTGAGTCGCTCCATGGCTACAGACACATCTCTTGCGCCTCCCATTCTCCTCTCCCAGCCAAACCAGTAAAACATAGAGATGGGAAAACTGATTCCAACAGGAAAACTGCTTCATGCTTCCTACTCCTTTTGGGTCCAACTCCTCATGTGATACATCTCGATTTCAGTGACACTGCTGTGCATAGAGAAAAGGCTCAGTAATTATCTTCTGGGTGCTTTGCAAACCTCTTCTTAATTCCCTGTAAGGCAAACCTTGTTTTGCCTTTTAGAGGTCAGTTAAAGAGAGAGAGACATATTAATCCCAACAGCAAGATTTCAGCCAATATCCTAAACCAAGAGGAAGGTCTAGGGTCAAAGCTAGCGAATGAGGTTGGAAGAAATAAGTTCACGGTCAGTGTGTTCTTTCATGAGCAGATTACGAAGGTTTTGGAAACTCTCTCATTGCAGAGGTAGTGAAATACTGCTAGTTTGCTATAGGCAATGTCTAATCTCCACCCCCTCCATCCTCTTGTGAAATGAAAAATACGATCACCAAGGTTTCAAGTAACTGATGAAGAAACAGTCCTCTTTTTCCAGCAGTTTTGAACAAAAGGAGAAGGGCAAAGCATTGGCACTGTGAGCAGAAACACAGACCTGTGTGAGCTCAGCTTTCGGAGAGTGGAAGTCAGCCACGAAGACAGAACTAGCAGAATTTCAGCAAGCCATTTAACTCCTATTACTAGCCATTTGTGTGGGACTGACTTTCATCTTGTGGGGACACTGGGGTGTTTTAAAAAGACAGGGCTTTGAATGCTGAAGTTTTGTTAGTTTTCAACAAGCTTTGACAAAAGTGAAAAATTCAAATGATGGGAGGGATGGATAGACTTGGAAAGGGATGAAAAAGAGGTGGCCAGTTCCTGATTCAGCCAGGGACCTCCAGAACCTGCCCTCACCACTGTTCCTACAGTGGGGCATTTTCCCTGGGGAAATACCACCCTCTTTTCATTGCAATATCCTCTCTGTATTGTTATAATTTCTTCAGTGCAAAGACAGTCTCTCAGTGGGTCTACTCAGTTCACAACTCATTTTGACCCTGGATCTTTGATTGCATTTTGGCCATTAGAGTAATAATAACAGTTATTCTCAGTACCCCAAACTGAAGTAGTCAACATATTTTGTTTCTTTCCTTATTTGTTTTTGTATGAAGCACTGCAGCAAAAGTGCAGATTCCTGGCCACCTCAGGGCTGCTCTGAGGGTCCCTCCACTCTTAGCTAAGGACCGCAGCTCTCTAAAATCTGCTAGAGGCAAAAGCACTAAATCTGTCTGTCCGGACTATCCTGTATATCCATGTTTCACCCGCTTAGCGGTTTGGAAAAGGGAAGATGCTGTCTCCAGAGAGGCTTGTAGTACAGGATCTGTATGGCAATGCAAATGGCCTGAGCATCCCAAGCTGAACAAATGTTTGCAGTGTAGACTGCAAGGAAAGCAGTCAAGTCTTCAGCTGGGTACTGAAGAGGAGGTATTTCCAGGAACTCTGACCTTAGTGGATTGTTTGTCTGCATCCAGTTCATCCAGATGAGTGCTCAGCATCCCGCTGCAGCACTGAGAGCTCTGCAGTTTGGTTTGATATCGTCTCCTAGTGCAGATTCAGCTGTCCATGCAGTGAACAAGGAACAGAGATGGATCTTTGCCTGAGAGGCACATCCCAATACGTAACAAAGGGACACAGAGCTCCTTTCAGTCACTAAAAGCAGTTTGGAAAAGTGTTGCAGGAAAGGCTTCTGTTGTCTTTACCTAATTCCTGCCTGGCTAACTGCATGCTGCTCTTCCCAAAGACATCCTGCTTCTTTGGCTAGAGAAAGTACTTCTACTACTTCTATTTGGTACTACATATAGGGCTATGGCTTGATATACCCTCACTAGATAAAGAAGAGGGGGTCGAGGGGTTCCCCCTGCTCCTCACGTAGCCCCAGTCCCACTGTGCCAGACGGGGTTAATCTGCTGTATAAGGCTAAGACTGTGTTTAAATAGCCACCATGTTTCACCACCATGAGATAGGTGGTCTCCAGCAGGGAGGAGAGGGTTGCTATAAGAAAGGTATGTTGGAGCTCTTGGGAGGGAGGTTGTTGTGGGAGCTCAGTTCATCCTCCAACCTGGAAGGAGAAGGGAAAGGGAGAGGAAAACACATCCTGCCTCACAACCAACCTGACCATGAATGCACAGGACATAAAGCAATCTCAGTGCCCACTGGGCTTACCTAATAACCTCTGTGCTGTGGTATCCTGCAATGATTTGTTCTCAAAGATGATACCTCTTAGATACTATCCTGGAAATATCTCCTTCCTGAATGCCCCATATCCTGCCCAGATTTCTCCAGATTTAGCCTTTGATACGTGTGAGGGCATAGACAATTGCAAATGACTCAGACGCAGAGCTGTAGAAAGCCATTGCCTCTCTGCTTCACACAATAATCCCCTGAAGCTTCAACATTAGCAAAAATCCGTGTGATTTCTTGTGATGTAGTGTCACATGGAAAGACATCTCCCCCGGTGCTGTTTTGGAAATACAATAGTAATTTTTGTTTTATCTGCTGGGCCATCAGCCCCCCCAGCTGGGGACTCAAACATGCATTAATTCTGCTTACAACTGCCAGGAGAGTTTATTATGGCCAACAGCAAGAAGCATGTAGGAATCTGTGAGGTGTGTGCATTTCTGCAGAAAACGAGCCTTGGTCCCTGTTTGCTGTCAGCTTTCATTACAGCAGGAGAAACTTCTTGCTGGAGAGGGGATCATGCAGTAGGCAAACATTGCACAAGAGGGAGAGAGATGCCAGGACTGGCTCGAAGGCTGGGCTGTTGTAATGGGAGGGGAGGGGGAAGAGAAATCCAGAATCTGAAAGGCAAGAGGAGAGATGAAATACAAGGTAGCCCTCAGGAGCTTCAAGTGTTACGCTGACAGGATGGTTAGCTCCTTGAATGAGGGCTTATTTAATTTTCTTTCTTTCGTCTTTTTTTTTCTTTCTTTTTCTGCTGAGAGAAGCCTTTTTGTGTTGATTGGCACAAGTTTGGGAAGGATTAAATAGACCCAACAACTGGGGACTGCCTTTTCCACCTTTGCTGGAGGCAGCTGTCTTTCAGCAATCAAACCAGCGTGTTGCTGCGGAGGCTCAGCATATCACTGTTGGATTGCATCCAGACAGCAGGAGCATTGTGGCACATCTCCAGTGGTGGCTGTCCCCTTGGAGGAGCATAGTTTAGGTTGGGACAGTTTAGGTTGAAAGGCCCTTCAGGAGGTCTCTAATCCAAATTGCTACTCAAAGCAGGGCTAACTTCAAAGTTAGGTCAGGTTGCTCAGGGCATTATCTCATCCAGTCTTATGTTATCTTCCTCAGGTGAGTGGGATAACACTGAAACGTTACAAGCTGCGGGGAAAGGCTGGAAGTGTGTCAAGTCTGGGAGTCCCTAAGAGCAGGGCAGGGAGTTTGTCTCAGATGCAGACCAGGAGTGAGTTCTCAGAGGCAGTCATTTTGGGAAGGGCTGTTATCTTGTTCACTCTCGTTCCTAAAGCAATAAGAATACACTGTGTGGGTTTGTCTGTCTTCTCCCATAACATCATCTCATGTGTACTGGATCATATTATGAGATGAGCAGCTGGCTGAAGGAGGGAAACTCCTTCAGTGCCGATGTCCGGAGAAAGCCAGGGCATGGGCTCAGCCTTTTCTAACACCAGGTAATCGGGATGGGTCATGACTCACGAGGCACAAAGCCATAGGAACCCCAGATTCATCAGTCATCCTGGCTGCCTAATGACCTACTTAGCTACTCATTACCTGCTGGCTAAGCTAGCCTGACTCCATCCAGCAGTGCCAAGGATAGGACACTTGCTGGGATCAACAAATCCACAGAGCTGTGTTGTTTGGTGTTGCCTGATGAGAACTGGCACAAGGTAGATAATTGTGATCAAGTCCAACAGCACCATATCAGACCTAACCTTTTCTCATCCATTAAGTATATAACACCTCTCCCTCTGAAAATCCGGTCATAGCTCTCACTGCTGCTGGCAAGATTTCAACCATTTAATGCCCTACAGTAGATGCAAACAGTCGAGCACTGTGCTGATTTCCACATCATTCGTTCGGTGCTGAAGTCCATGAAGTTGCAGAAGCTGCATTTCCCCTCTGTTTCCTAAACATTACCTTCACTCAACTCCTTTGCAGAGCAAGGAATTAATCAGTAGGATTCAGGCACCCCCATTGCTTTGTGGACCAGGCCTTTACTGGAAGGCTACTTTCAGTCTCCCAGTAGTCAGCCCTGGAGGTACCGCTCACACCCCCACAGTGCTGGCTCCTTTTCTCTCTCGGTAACTGTCTTGCATCTCTGCAGTTTCTCCTCCTGCAAACACGGTTTCAGTCTCATCTTTGTCCTGACTTGCTGCTGTGGAATGTAAGGCTTTTATTATTTTTTTTTTTTCACTCTGTAAAACAAAAATATGAATCTAAGCACATCGTGTCAAGACTTCGAGCTTGCACTTTCTGTCTGGGTCCTTTACAGAAAATAAGAGCTGCACCTTGTTTTTCCTCTTCTTTTTACCTTCCCTTTGTCCTCCAGCTCTCAGAGAAGATTTATGCCCTGTTGTGAAAGCGCTGTACCTAAAACAGCCAGCTCTCATAGTTTCACTTGCTGTGCAATTCCAGTATGATCTTGCTTCAATGCATACTTGATTCAGGAACAGTGGGGTGTGTTCAGATGGATGGAGCTGATCAAACATGAGCCAAACTCTTATTTTATTGCAGTTTATTTTTTCAGGAAGAGCCAGGGCTGAACTAGGAGTTCATTGAGTTTTAAGCTAACACATTTTCTCTCTCAGCAGGAGCAGGCCGTCGGCATATATGGTTATTTACAGCAGCTCAGCTGAGGGAGGGTAACCCATAAATAGCAACTTCTTGTGTTCGCTCACAGGCACATATTCTTAGAGAAGGCAGAAACCTCACGTTCCATTCCATTTGTTAACATTCAGCAATAGGATTTTTGAAGGAAAATGTCTCCCTAGATAGGATATCCTATAACTCCTGACCACAGGGGTTTCCTGCAGCTTCACCTCCAGCATCTGGTGTTGTCTGTTCTCGGAGACAGGCAGATGGGGTAGATGGACCCCTGATCTGATTCGGGAGGACAGCAATTCCCATGAGCCAAATGCAACACCGGAGAAATATGTCAGATGCATTCCAGATGGATATCCCTGGAGAGCAGTGTCTTAATTCATAGACCAGGCAAAGAGACTCAAAAAAGGAAATGGCTTTCCCCCATCGCAGTGAGGAGCCTTGAAAAAGGAAGGGTAGATCACCTTCCTAGGCTGAGGTCCCAGGCTTGGTCTGGTAGCTTTGGTGATGGAGGTGTTGCTGATCTGGACTGAGCAATCTCTTCCCTCTCTTCCCTGTCATATTTCATAGGGATGTTTACAAACAGTCCTCACTGGTGTCCTCTTTCCATTATTCGTTAATTCAGACCAATGACTTAACATCCTCTGCTATGAATGAACTGTCCCCTCAGTAAACTCTGCCTGTCCTGCATTTTCAGATCAACAATACAGCTGATTTTTGAGGTAGGGCAAATACATGGACAAAGTTATCTTATCCCAGGATGTCTCATCTTTCCCTTATGTGACAGTACCTCATCTTCCATCTCAGATGAATCACCTCTTCTGTGGGAAAGAATTATTCTGCTGCCATCTCTCTATCTCACCAATATTTTTGTTTCACAGATCTGTGAGATATCCTAGTCATCACATCCCCTTTTCCTTTTCTCTAAGCTACATATTTGTGTGTTTTGTAAACAGATAGAACCTAAGTTTGATCATCTGGCCAGATTTCTGGTCATGTATTGACAGTACTTATCATATGTCCATTGATTATTTGGCAGCTTAGTCCCATGGCTGGAAGGTAGGTAGGCTACTTAGGCTCCACATCTGTAAGCAGCATCCCAGCCTGAAAATACCCAGATCATTCCCAAGAGGAACCACTGACATGCTAAAGTATTACAGTATTTTCAACTGACATAACACTTAGAAGATCTTGTGCTCAGCAAAGCCCCACTTTGCTAGACCCTGGACATAACTAGGGAAAGAAACTGAACTCTTCATCTCAGCATTTGTTAATTAAACTGGTGGAGCAGGAGAGAAAGAGGTTCAGAGTGAGACTGTCAAATTCTGCTGCTCTGACCAGAACAGCACTTACCCAGGGAACAGAAAAGTTGTAAAAGATATAATCTATTGCAAAAATCTACTTCTGTGCAGTGACGAATGCAGAAAAACTCCCACATGCATGAGCTGCCCCTGGTAACCTCATTGCTGTCTTCCAGAGAATTAGATCATGATCCTAGCAGCTGACGATTGACGTCCATCCC
The DNA here is from genome assembly GCF_028858705.1 of Grus americana. Classification (NCBI taxonomy): domain Eukaryota; kingdom Metazoa; phylum Chordata; class Aves; order Gruiformes; family Gruidae; genus Grus; species Grus americana. The sequence continues at coordinate 17,530,605 of NC_072857.1, read as the reverse complement.
AACAGAAAGGCAAAGCAAAGCATAGGCTCGCCTTAACACTGTGCCATTGATGAAGAACAGATTTTGCACTGGCAATATTGATTCAAGCCATGCCGAACGCTTACAGTGGAAAGGATCGAGGGCTCTTAGGAAGCACGTACTTTGGAGACCCTCTTGCTGCTGGCTGGCCTCAAACACATTTCTGTCCTCTCTCCTAATAGAAGCGTGTTTTTATGTGTAGTAACAATGCGTTTTCCTTCCCACAGTGTATTTACAGATACGTGCTGCTTTCTGGCAGGTTGGTTGTGGATGACAGATTGGGAAGGATTTCACTTTGCCTGTGTTTTCTCTGTGGGGTGAGACAGCGTGTGAGTGTGGTGTTAGATTCCCCATTTCTTCACTTAGATCTTGTGTTAAAGGAGCAGGAGGATCTTTGACAGGTGCTACAAGATGGTCCTCTAAAGGGGATTCTGTTTGTGTAGCTGTCAGGTCAAGTGGTGTTATTTAAGCATATGTACCATGGTGGGTGTTGCAAACAGGTTCCTCTGAGACGTTCACAGCCATGAAACCATTTCAACTGACTTGGTAGTGCTGCAGTCAAGCCATCTGCTAGCTCAAAGCTCTCGACTAGGCTACAAATAGTTTGTATCTTTTCTAACATGGAGTCTTTCTTTGTGTTAACGTGCTATTTTTCCCTGTTAATGTCCATTCTCAGTGCCCTTGTGGAGGTCACATTTCCCCTACCTTGACCAGATGGCTGCTCCATTCAGAAGAAAAAGGGCCAAGAGGTTATCTCCAGCCATACCCAATCACTCTCTTCACAACTGGTGAGGATCTGTAAATGGCTGAGATAATACTGAGATAACTGGTCATTTAGTGAGCTGAATCTCCGAGGCCTCAGGTAGCATAATGACGATTTGTGTTGTCTGTTAAGGTCCCTGGAAGATCCGTGTCTTAACTCAGGATCCCATTTTATTAGATGCGCAGCAGGTAAGTTCATGATTCAATTAAATTCGCAGGCTAACAAACTGCATGTCTCTGTGTGTGTGCCTATCTCTTTCTAATCATCTGAAAACATGACAGTTTACTGTTAAGAGGAAGTTAAAGATGCCTGTCTAGTACCATCGTACCAGGAACTTTTTGCCCACATAAATTCCCAAAGGAACTGACAATCTACCCTTATGACTTTGCCCATATAAAAGTACAGAGAAGTCTCCTCTGTCTAAATGGACCTTGTCAAAATGTCTCAGATAAATACACAGAGTGGGATCCTTGTAGCCTCTGAGATAACTAGGATAAGGTGTGAGAGCTTAGAGCAAGCAAAGGAAATAATTACTGGCTTGAGGAAATAGCAAAATCAACAGGAAAAGCCCATTTTTTTTCTTGCAGCCCTGATGACAGCCAGGAAAATTTCATTAGCCTTAAGAGCTTTGCTTTACCCTTTTATTTCCACCAGAAAGCTGAATTCCCCCTGCTCATGTGTGGTTAGATTTTTTCACTGAAACTACACTGTTCTTGTGGTATTTTATTATTCCTAGTACTGTTGAGGTAGTGCCTCTGAGCTCTGCATGGCAAATGGCTTTAGCTGCTAGGCGTTGTACAAGCCCAGAGCAGAGCCTTGATCCTCTGCCTAAAGATCTCGGATATAATACAATGCTCGGGGCACCGGGCAGTCGTGGAAGACAGGGGGAAGCAGGACAGTGGGTGAAAGGGGCATTGTCGTGGTTTAACCAGGCAGGCAGCTAAAAAAACCACACAGCTGTTGCTCACTCTCCCTCCCCCCTCACCCCCCACCCCAAGTGGGATGGGGGAGAGGATTGAAAAGGGTAAAACTCTTGGGTTGAGATAAAGTCAGTTTAATAGGACAGAAAAGGAACATAATAACAACACCACCAACAATAATAACAATAACAATAATGATAAAAGAATACACAAAACAAGTGACGCAGACCACAATTGCTCACCACCCGGAACAGATGCTCAGTTAGTTCCTGAGCCATGCTGCCTCCTGGCCGACTCCCCCAGTTATATACAGAACATGACGTCATATGGTATGGAATATCCCTTCGGTCAGTTTGCGTCAGCTGTCCTGGCTGTGTCCCCTCACAGCTTCTTGGATGTCCCCTGCCTTCTTGCTGGCAGGGCAGTATGAGAAGCTGAAAAGTCCTTGACTGCTTGGCAACAACTAAAATATCAGTGTGTTATCAACATTATTCTCATCCTAAATCCAAACCACAGCGTGACACCAGCTGCTAGTAAGAAAATTAACGCTGTCCCAGCTGAAACCAGGACAGGCACGGGCAGCCCAGTCTTTGTCATGGATCAGTAACTCCTTTCACCATGCTGGGGAAAGGAGGGGGGAAAGGTTAGAAATTAGGGGGCTGCTTTGGCATTCAGGGGCCTCCTGTGATGCCTGTGGACCTCTGCTGCCACTCTAGAGAAAGGAGTAATGATACCATCCTGTCTTTCCTCCCAGGGTGCTGGAAACACAAATGCAATGCGTTCAGATACAACTGTCCTGCAGCCACCTGCAGCCATCCTGCTGCTTCAAGACTTGGAGATCCCAGACTGGTGCTCCATGCAGCCTGCTATACTGTTTTTGATGGTGAGCCAACACTAGATATTTCAAAATACAGAGCCCTTTTCCCCTACGCTACTCAGCATCATAATTCAGGTCCTTGACACCAGTGCTGCATGATGCAGGGGAGGAAACTCTTGCCTGATCCCAGCTGATGGGCCGCCCAGACCTAGAAACATGAGATTTATGGCCTCTGTAACCGCCTCTGCCGCTAGCACCGCTGCCTGTGCTGCTGCATGATCCCTCCCTGAATCCCAGGGCCTGCTTCTCCCCTTCCTTGCTTGGTGCTGATGCCTTTTAGCAGCTGATAGATCACCATCTCTTTGCCTCTCGCCCCAAGTGAGACATATTTCACTCGCAGGGGGTTTCAGCGTGAGGAAGGCTCTGAGACCCAAGCCTCATCCCTCAAGGCACTGGGCTGCATCTGGGGTTATTTTTCCCCCCCTTCTGTTCTTTTAACTAGTGTTTTTAAGAGGGATAGGAGATGAGCCCAGAATGTATTTATTGAGCCCAGGGGAGGTGCGTGCATCTGTTAAATATTATTAAGATATCATTGATGAGTTGGTTTCACCTAAAGGCTGGAAGAGGTATGATGTTTATGTGGCTCCTGTGGGATGGCCTGGATCAGGGGAAAGGGCTCTTTGCTCAGTGATAGCCCTCCATATCCAAGGGACGGATGGCACACAGGCTCCAGATCTCAAAATACTGAGTCTTCTGTGTCTTCTGGTTGCATTGGATGGGAAAAAAGGCTGGATGCTAGGCTCACTAGCATCACTCACAGCAAGATTTCAGTCACTCTTCCTCTCAGATAAAGGATTTGTGTTTGCCCCATCCCTCTTCTGCCTCCTACAGAGATCTGTCTGCTTGCTAAAGATGTCAGTTCCCAAGTCTTTTTCCTAGGCATTTAAAAGAACATTTAGATTCTCTCTTTTTCAGCTGCTTCCTTCCCAACTGTTTTCCTGAGCATGACAGCAAGCCTCGCTGGTCCTGCCTCTCAGACAGCCTTCGTTAGATGGGAGGAATCCATCATCCCTCACTTTCCATGCTTGTCCCAAATGATTTCCCAGGCCAGGTGCAGCTGACCCATCTCAGTTTCAGAGACCAGTCACTGGTCAAACCACTGCTCCACCTTTGGAAAAGAGCACGGAGGGGTCCTGGATCCCAGGCTAAGATACAAAAGAAGCTTCCCTTGGCTGAGACCATCATCTGACATAGATGTTTTTAACCACTCCCCTGAAAGTTAAATAAACAGTAACTACAGTCCTGTTGTGACAGGAAACTACTCCAGCCCTCTGCTCAGGAGAAGGGAAAGTGTGGTCCCCCTTTGGGCTTTGATTCTCTTTGTGTTTATGTCTCCTGGTTTCGGCTGCAATAGAGTTAATTTTCTTCCTAGTAGTGGGTATAGTGCTGTAGTTTGGATTTAGGATGAGAGTGATGTTGATAACACACTGATGATTTGGTTGTTGCTAGGCAACATTTACAGCAAGTCAAGGACTTTTCAGCTTCTCTCATGCTCCACCAGCGAGGAGGCTGGCGGTGCACAAGAAGCTGGGAGGGGACACGGCCAGGACAGCTGACCCAAACTGGCCAAAGTTCCATGCCATATGACATCATGCTCAGTATATAACTTGGGAGAAGCTGGCTGGGGCCAGGGGTTTAGACCGCCGCTTGGAAACTAGCTGGGCATCAGTGGTCTGTGGGTCATGAGCAATTGTGCTGTGCATCATTTGTTTTGTATATTCTATTATTATTACTGTTGTTATTATTATTATCATCATCATCATCCTCTTCCTTTTTTGTCCTATATCGTCTTTACCTCAACCCACAAATTTTAATTTTTTTTTTTTCCCGATTCTCTTCCCCATCCCACTGAAGCGGGGGAGTGAGCTGTGGTTGTTTTAGCTGCTGCCGGGTTAAACCACAACATTATGTAATGACTGAAGATCCTGACAATAAAGTGTAATATCAAAACCAGAGAGAGGTAGGAAAGGGGAAAGAAATTAATTTTTCAAAACGCTCTCAATATTCACTTGATCCTTTCGGTCCTTGCAGGGGGGGACCTGTATCCTATCACACACCTGACAATGCCCCTAGCAAAATTAGTCATGATGGCCCCATGCAGCTTTTGAATTTATTGTCTGCAAATTTGGCTGGTCCGACCACTGGTCTGAACACCTGTGGAGCCTCAGAGTCCAGACTATTAGATTAATCTGTCAGTCACTCTATATAACAGCCTGTCCTCCTCTACATCCCGGTCCGACACTCCCTTCCCAAGCTTGGTGTATAGCTCTGAGATCCAGTTTCACCGGAATGTAAACAGTGTCTGAATCCCCCAACTTCCACGCTTTGCTTCCGCTGTGAGTGCACGTCGGGTATATTGGCTGCTTGAAAAGTAATTATCCTCACTTCCCACCTGATAAATTAAAGACCCCCAGGTTCTTTGCTTAATGGTGCAGAGCGATCCAAAAGTGATTCTCCTGCAGAAGCTGTTACGAGAATGTCCTAGCAACCCCACACCCCTCTGGACCTCATTGTGCTGGGATGACAGCCCATTAATCAACCCGACCTGGCTTGGAGATGGCAAAGGTCGTGCTGTGTGAAGTCTAATCGGAAAAACAAATTCCACCCCTCTGGAGCGCTTCCTGGCAGGGATGAAGGAGGAGACTCACTTGGTTTCACACTTAAGTACCTTAAGTATTTTTCCAAGGCTAGAAGACAACTGATGTGAAGGGTTTGTACTTCAAACAGAGGAGCACAAGTCTCCAAGGCTCTGTCTATGCTGCTCTGAAATGTGGTTTTGGGAACGACTGGGAGAATGAAGAACTCCCAGATCAACTCACTTCACGTCTGTTCAGCTGCTTCCTGGGGAACCAGGGATCAAACCTGTGGAGCACATGCAGCCCTAGATTTGGTGAAGTATGACCTTGGACCACGCTCACAAATCCACTGCCTACAGGCACAGATTAAAAGACTGGTCTCAGGCTCAGGATAGTCCTGAAAATTCAGTGTGGCCTGTCAGTGGTTTCCGTTTGAGCGCCACATTAAACCAAAAGTCCAGCTGTCCCAAACCCTCTCTCTGACAGAGGCCAACAGTGGGTGCCTGTGGAAGGATGATGCTTTACAGGTAGCTCTCCCAGCATCTGGTGGCTCAGAGGTGCTGTTGCTGTATCTGTGATTAGGAACCCTTGATGAATTGTTTTTCCATTAATCTGTCCATTCAGGTTTTAAGTCCATGCAAGCTTTCTGCTTCCTTAATGTCTGGTGTCAGACTTGAACTGTTCAATGACGCATTACATGAAGTGCTTAATTTTCTTTGTTACGAGCCTGTCTCCTTTCAGCCTTACATTATGAGGGCCAAGCTATAATCATCTCCTATTCATCTTCTCTGTTTAGACCTCTGTAATAGCCTCTTGCAGTTGCAGAGATGTGCTCTTGCCCTACTTGTGACGGTATTGAAATTTTACAACCTTCTTGATTCTAGTCTGTGCTACTCATGAAACTGGAATAGTTTATTGCAGTGGTCCTAAAATCTATGAACTAGGAAATAATAACATAAATTAGATGATCTGTCTGTGAAAACATCTCCTCCATCCTGGCAGGTGGTGATGTTCATGATTTGATAAGCCAACATAAAGTCAAGCCAGAAAAAACAATGCATAAGCTGCAATATATTCTTGTGTTGGCTTAGTACAAGAAAAAAACACTCAACATCTCTGGTTGTCTAATATCATGCTTGAACTTTCTGGCCCAAGAAAGCAGTCCTGTAGACGTAGGATTGAATGCGTTGGCAAGCAAAGAAGTTGCTGCCATTTGGCTCCACGACAAGAATAGCATTGTGCTGTAGTTTGTTGTTTTCTCATAGACTCTGCAGTAACTGTATGCAGTTAATCTTCTGATCCTTCAGTGTAAAATGGCATGCTCTTTCATGGGTGAGAAAAAACTGTATAGCACCGACCCTGCTACAGGTGCATCACTCCACAGCACCAGCTTTACCTCTGGCAAGGGTTTGCACATAGTTAGCAGTGACCCCATCAGTGACGTTTTCATCATTGCTGTAGGGAACACAGAGCGGCAGCTTGTGGCTTGTGCTGATAGATTCAATTTACACTTTTCCTTTAGTAGTTTCAGCCTCTTGTTCTTGCTGTAGGTATAATGCTATCGTGTTTCTTTCACCAACATCTCTGTTGCTAGTTTGTAATACTGAGTTGTGTTTTATCCGCATACGCTCCAGTAGTATAAAGACAATTTTAAGATAAGCCACGGGTGCCACTACTCGCTTTCTTTGGTTTTTGGCATGTGCAAAATCCTCCACCCAACATTTTAGTCCAGAAGAGCTTCCAACTTATTCTGACTGATTTTTTATTTCTTTTCCATCTCTGTTTGTACCAGAGCTGCTTCTGTTTGGCTTGGTGGCCATCTTGAAGTTACGCCTCTCCTTGTGCACTTGAATATAACAGTGTTCAGGAGATGATAAAAACCTTCCGGCTCTAGTATGTTTGAGACAGCAGGGCAGGGTATGAGGGCCTTGAATGCAACCCTCAGCCCTTCCAGCATCCCATATGTGATTCAAATTCCCCAAAACCCTTGATGGCAGAAACTCTCAATTGCTCTCTCAAACTTTGACGTCACAGTAGGCTTTCAAGTTTATTTTTAGGTGCTGTGGGAGGTGGTTTGGATAGGTTCTATTGCACCTCAGCTTCCCCGGGTCAGCAAAAGCCCTGTCCTATTTCATAAAGGGCTTGAGAAGTCCTATCTCCATGCAAGCAGTGAGATATTCAGACAATAGCGCTGAGAATCAGACATAGCCGTGTCTAACTGCCTTGGCACAGCATTATCTTTGGAGCTTAGGGCTTTGCCACCCATCTTGCAGGGGAACAAACAGAGGGAAGTGAAGATAGCAAGGAGCACAGTTTGTAGAGGTATTACATGAGTGAATAATGAGAAGGAAGAGGTTGTGCTGGTTTACTGGATGAGAGGTTCATGTGGAAATTTCCCAAGGAATGGTTCTGGCTGCGGTTTCCTCTTCCTGCTGTAAAAGTTTGGTGGACTGGGTTTTAGTGGTACTTGTAGGCAGTGGATAGCTAAGTGCACAGTGCCCACATGCGACTCCTGGTTCTGCGCCTGCCTTTTTTGACTTCTTCCTTGTTCCTGAAGGCTGGGAACATGTTTGTACCTCTGGCTTACAGCTGTACTTTTGGCTATCCCAACAGTCTCTCCTTTTTAACTTGATGTGAATTTCTCTCCCATCCCCAAAGAAATGTCCCCATTGTTACAGGCTAAAGTACACACGAGCTGTTTTCTTCTGCCCTATTCCAGCTAAAGGACAGAAGTGAAGCGTAGGGAACATGATGATAAGAAATTCTGCTCTAATGAAAAGAAAGAAAAGTTATATTCTTCTATTCTGGATAACTGGATCCCCACCACACATAATTTCTGTAGGTTGCCACCTCACTTCTTGGGGGTGGCAATCCTTCTTGACCAGCAAGATGGTCCTTGTTGGGCTTCCAGCAATTTAAATCATGTTCCAGGTGCACAGAGCTTAGACCCTGGCTTGACCCTGCTGTAGAGGCTTATTTCTCTGCTATGTTTCCTGGTATTGGGATCATCTGAGCAAAGTCTGCTCCTATGCTTAGGGAACAGCAGTGGGACCTGGGCTGATCCTCTTGCTCCTCTCCTCTCAAGCTGAGCTGAGACCAGCAACAGTTTTTATGAGAGTCTGCTACAAAGTGTGCCCTAAGTGTCCTGATTATAGGCTCCACTTTCAGTGGAGTGGGGATATGGATCCATGGAAATGGCCATGCAGCTGCTGGGGAGAAGCAGATGAGGCTTTCTGAGGTTTAACTTGAGCTTTATGGGTGAGGCTGGGGTGAATGGCTTGGAGAAAGGACTGAGCAGAGGGTCCTTGGAGGCAGCTGTTGAAAAGAGATCTTCTGGAGGGAAGTGGAAGCAGAGGCAGTATATTAGTTATAAGAAAGGGGCTGTGGCAGATGCTTCTCAGCTGGAAAGGGTGGAGGTCTACAGACTCATGTTCTCCTGCTGCCGGTGGGGGGAAGAAAAGCTCCTGCTAGATATAGCGACTTCAGCTCTGCTGTGCATGCCATGCTCTTGGCCTCCTTACCTACTGGGATGTTTCTCCATGCCAATAGCATCACTGTCCCCAGCTTGTGAGCAGGATGTGGAGCTTTGGCACTCGTGATACTGATACTGGTTAGTACTGGCGTGAAAGGAATTGGACTGTGGGAAACTGAGTCATAGCCTATATTCTCTATGCTGACTCTCCCAGCTGATGGCTCACGGACTTCTGCTAGTCCATGAGAACTCAGAAGATGGCCTGTGAAACAGCAGAGAAAAAAATGAATATAGCAAACCCACAGATGCCTTCTTGCACAGCCAATGTCCAGTTTCTGTCCTGGGAAAAAGCGGAGGAGGCTTCAGACTCGCTGCAGCCTGCTGGACACAAGGGACAGCAGTGAATGGGTCAAGGTGTCCTTCTTTGTGGGGGCATTGGCACCAGCTGATCACAGGAGAGAAAGGAGAGGGATGTGAGGAAGAGCCTGCCAATGAGTGAGGGAGCCAGAGGGAGATTCCTGAGAAGCCCAGAAAGTATTTTGAAAATGGAGACCCAAGCCAGCATGGCAAATGCAGCATGACTCTCCCTAACACAGCATGGGGAAAGCAAAGAGCAGCCCAGCTGCTTGGATACTCGACACCAGGATCACGCTCAGTCGCTCAGTTCCCTGGTGCTGCTTGCAGTTGATGACTGAGGGTCATTTCCAGCATGGGATTTCATGTGTGAAGCCTGTCCAGTGTAAGGCAACTGCTGAGACTTTCGGAGGGAGTGACTTGGTTATGGGCTGGGAAATGAACACAAGGAACTGTTGCTAGAAACCAAGCTGAGGTACGTGAAAATAATAAAATGGATGTCCAAACTGGGACCTCTCCTGGGGGTGCACCGCACTGACAAGCTGACCCTGGATGTGTCGCATCTCTCAGCTTCACAGCTCCTGATGCATGGCACCAGCTCTCCCATATGTCAGGAGTCACATTCCCTGCTGCTGGAATGCAGCCACCTCTGGAGCAGAACCCAGCAGCTGTTTAAAGAATTGACAGAAACAAACCAGGGACAGGATACGAAGACACAGCCAAAGTGCAGAGGAAAACAAGTGAGGGGAAAAATGTCAAACAAGTCCATAGGGTGAGTGTGACGGTCATAATCAAATGCAAAGAGCACGGCAAGTTACCAGGCACCATCAGAGCTAAAGGAACCACCTGGGTGTTTCCTGTTGGCCTGAAGCAAGCACAGAGTAATGCAACTTAGCTTAGACCCTCCTTTTACATATTATGCCCTGCCATGCTCTCTTGTGTTTGTTACAGCTAAGGCTGCTGATGTAAACTGATATAATAGCTTAGCTGATGCTTAGTAACCCATGGAGCCATGATAACCTGGAGAGAAGCATGACCCCTTTGTCTCTGGTGGATAAAGAATTTGAGGTTTGGTTTTTCTTTTCAAGGCAGCCTCATCATTAGGTCAAGCTGTTTTCTGCTCTTCCAATCCTGCTCCTCAGACCCTCTAGGACACTAAAAGAAGGATAATCTAGGAAATAACCTAGACGCACCTTAAAATGCCATCAGAAGAGTCAGGAACGATTGCAAGGCTGAGCACCCTGTGGTTTGGAGGTGCTTGTGTGAGTTTTATCTGCTGAGACATGAACCATGCAAGGGAAGAACCACTCCATGTGAATCTTATTTCCCAGTGCCCCAGGCCTCTGTTGCAGAGAAGGCACCACACTGGATCATCAGAAAATTCAATTGGAAGAGACCTCAGGAGTACTGTAGATCTACTTGTTGATTCAGGGGCGTCAGTGGAGTGTTGCTCTGGCACAGCAGAGCTCCTCTTACCTCCTTTTCTTCCAGCTCAGTCCTGAGTATTCATCTGAGTTAGTCAAGAGTATCTGGACTGGCAATTACTTCCAGACTCCAGCTTAAAAGGAATTAATTAGAATTAGCCACCAACTGAATTCACCAGTGAGACCGCTGTGCAGAGACATCCGGGGCTTTGTGTGGTGGCACCCATCTGAACAGGCTGGCCCTTGAAAGGAGGCAGAGCAGGGGAAGAGGAGCGGAAGGTTTTGAGGCGGATAATGGAAGAATGAAGAGACAGGAAGCCCTGAATGCCCACATTGCCATTGCCCCTGCCATTTCAGTCCAGAGAAAGCCCTCTGCTCCCCACACATGGACTGCCCCTCACCACCATTGTGTTTGGCTACTTGGAAAGCCATTTGCAAGCCTCTCCCCATTGTATTCAGTGTGCAGCCACAAGAACAGCAGCCGTCTGGATTCCCTCCAGCTGTCCAGTGAGAGAAAGGGAAAAGCATTCAGTAGCAGAAGAGAAAAGAAAAAAAAAAAAAAAAAAGAAAAGAAAAGAAAAAGAAAAGTCCAGAAATCATTTTTCCTGGCACACTATGATGCACAGATTTGGGAATGAGGGTTGTGAAAGCTTTTTGTTTAGCTTATTCTTTTCTGGTCTGACAGCTGATAAGTCCCACAGCTCAGAAACATCTGACAGGACTGGCTGAAGTAAATTCATCTTTCATCTGCCCATCATGCTCCTGAAGTGGAGAGTGACAGAGCTGTTTCTGCTCTGTCTGAACGCTGCTCTCCCTCCTTCTCCCTCTTTCGCATGCTGTTGTTTGGAGCTTGGGAAAACCAGTTTCCTTCCTGCCTACAGCCTTCTCCCCAGGTTCAGGGCAGCGTCCGTCTGCCCTTGCACCTGCTCCCTACAGCTGCGAGCTGCCTCTGCTGAAACCATTTGCACCAGACCCAGCGGCAGGCTGACAGGGCCCCTCCAGCTTCCCCTCGACTCCATTTCCCTGTCATATTTTCCTTGCTGCTCTTGCAATTAGCACGCTTGTTCACTGCTCTTCTCGCTAGCTCCTTTTGCTTTCCCGGCACGCTCCCCTTCCAACCTCCCTTGACTGTAGTGCACTCACTACAGCAGGGCTTCTCAGATGCAGTTTTTGAGACACAGCTCCTTTTCTTTGCTCTGTGTCCTGTCCCCCAAAACTGCTGAGTATCCACCTCCTGGGTACAGAGATGTAGTCCTCATTCCTGCTCATTTAAAAGGCCTTTAGCATCTTCCATGGACCGATTAGATCTTCTCTGGCTCTGGCACTGCCTACTCTCACATAGTTGCTTCTCAGTGGGGAGATAACCCTGATGTTGACCAGCCACAGCCTCCACAGTGGCTCAGAAAAAGCAGATCCACCTCATATGTGCCGCAGGCAGTTACCACAGCTCAGCCGGTGAGGAATAATTTGCATGCCCTGCAAATTATCACCCCAGGTTGTCACTTGTGATGGGTGGCACGTGCTCTGATGCACCCATCAGGTTGGTGTGCTACACTGGTTGGTGTGCCTCAAGCGTTGCCTTTGGGGAAGACTGCATCAAGACAGAACACCTTCAGCAAACCAGCAATTGCCATGGGATGGGAGATATAAGTGTTTTCATGGTATATACTGAGGTGACAGCAGAGAAGGACAGCAAAGAGGGGTGTCTGAAATTAGGTGACCTGAATATCTTTCCATGTGGAGTACTATTTCTGTGTACTCTTTTCTTTGTTGGTGCCCTCTCATATAGCCTTTTTTTGTGTGTGGGTAGGTAGCAACCTCTTTGAGGCAGGGACTACCTTTTCCACTGAGGTCATGTAGCACAAGGTGTAGGTTTTTGATGGGGCACTGGCCCTCCAGCCTGCTAGTAGGTGACAGAGAAGTATTAAAGGTGGCAAAAGAAAGAGCCTGAGACCCCTAGCTGCTGAATGGGGATGTTTTATTCCAAAGGTGGGGTTCTTTCCCGCAGACTGGTGGGAAACAAAGCATAGTGAACAATTAAAAAAAAAAAAAAAGAGACTATAAATTATTTGGATTACAAATGGCACTGTATTTTGACATAAATTTTAACAGCTAGGAAAAATATGAATGATAATAAAAAAAAAAATCAACCCAAAACAAACCACTCTCCAGGCTGACGGGAAGTCTTGCTTTGCTTCCTGCAGCAGAAAATCAATGATCTAATTTCACTTGAACTTGACAGGCTGCATCTCCCAAATAAGGCACTCCATTGGACACACTTGAAAATGCAAAGCTGTTTCGGCAAACTCCCTCCTTTGCATCACAAGGCTGTCGTTTTGGTCCCTAGTGATTTGTTTTCTCATGCATGTGTTTTGCTGGAGAAAAAACAAGCACCTGTTTTGCGAAATGAGACCTCTAACATTTAATTTACTCATCTCTTTTAATAGGCTCCACATCATGAATTTTTCTGCTGTGGGTTCTGTAGTCCTTGCTCCCACAGCTCCCCCACTCATCCCTTCCCAGATTCAAAACTACGTGGCCGGGTTACGTCTGGCCACCAGCTGGGCCCCAAAGTCCATGCAAGAAGCTTAGCTGAAGCCTCCCCATATCTCATGGTTGGTCTCACAATATCTGTTTATATCCTGTAAATTAGTGCAATGTGGCCCCTCACCAGGATCCTCACAGTTTTACAAGCAGCAACACAAATCTTGCCAGGCCAGCTGAGAACCTGGATGGGCTGATAAAAGCTCTGGTAAAATTGCTCTTGGATTAGTACCCCTGGTTGTATCTTTGCAATGCAGTTTGAACAACAGAGGAAAAGGAAAGAAAGGGGTGGAAGGGAGACAGAGAAAGCGTCTCAAGTATTTTGTTGAGTTGCCGGATCTGGTTCAGCGCCATTAAGAAAGGGGATATTGAAGAGTGCTTTTCATTCCACCATTTTGCAGTGGGTAATTGCTTTCCACACGGTGCATTGGGTTTTGATGTGAGTCCAGCTGCAGTAACACAAGTTACGGCAAGGGCTGTTCCAGTGCAAATGTGTTATTTGAGTGTCTCTTTGCTCGCACTATGACTAAACAGAAGCAGCTGTGGCCAGAGGGCCATCAGTGCTTTGTATCACACAATCTGGCATTTAATGGAAAGTTTTTGTGTTTTCAGTTGGAAAAAACTTACTTTCTTCCATGGCTGGAAGTTTTGAAAAAATTTATATTTTGCATGATGAAAAAAGTGCCCTAAGAAACAATTGTCCTTTCCACTGGAGATACAAGCCTGGCACCATCTCGGCCTCCCAGTATGACTCTCACATATTATGAGCCTCAGCATGCCCAAGAGCCACCAATGTATGTTGGTCAGGCAAGCCACCTGTATATTTCTGGAGGCCATCAGTTTCAAGAAAATGAGGTAAAACTTGAGTAAGGACAGCTTGGAATAGTAAGACTACATTGCTAAGCCAGGGCAAGAAGATCCCATTAGTCTGCAGCCGTATAATCTGCAAGGATGAAAATTCTTTATTGCTCAGCTATTTCAAAACTAGCCTGGAGAAAGCACTGATGGGGAACAAGCTTGCCTTAGCAGAAAAGTGTAAGAGATGTCTCTTACCCTGCTTCAGCTGGGACTTGCACAAGGTTTTAGCCATTAGCAACAAGGAGCCGAGGACTTTGGGTGAGCAGCTCTGTCTCCAGGAGAGTCAGGCAAGCAGGGCAAAGATACAAGGCTGGAGTAGTGCGATCTGGGGCTGGCTCACAAGGAGCAGCAGCCAAATCTTTGGAGAGAAATTTTGTACGTGAATCTGGGCATCTCTTAAAATCTTTTTTTTTTTTTTTTTTAATATTTTTGAGATTATTCTCAGGCCCTTAGGAGCAAGCCATTCTTAATGGGTCTACTTGCAGCCCGGACCACTTGGCAAAGCAAGCAAACAAACAAGTGAATGAATGGAAACATAAAGATGGACCATTTCACATTTATTACCCTCCTTAGAAAGAAGCAAGGAAACAAGAAAGATCTACTCAATAGAAAACATGATTCCCCAAAGGTCTCATATTCCTTGATTGCAGCTAGAAGCAAGTGACTTTCTCAGGTTTGGTGCAATGAGCCTTTGGGAACCACTGGGATTAAAACTCAGGATCTCGAATCCAACTTTTATTTCCCCCTTGAAATCCTAGACCACACAGCCACCTTCTTATAAGTGTATGGGCACATCTATGCACATGAAGGGGAAGCTCAGCATCACATAGGTGGTCTGCTCTCTTTCTGAGAGGATACACATGGTAACCGAGATAAAAACCATGAGTCACTGTAGAGATGAAGGATGCTGGCTCTGATAAGCCCGTCAGCTGCCTGTAACTGTGACTTTCTGAACCTTATGTCTTTCATTTTCTCATTCAATCTGTTTTTTGACTGGCCTTGATGCTTAAATCATAATTTACCAATGGCTTTTCTTGGTAATTCATTTCACACATTCATTACAGTCTGTTTGGCTATAAACACATGTGGATTTCCTTTTTAACTCTTCATTTCCTAAGTTTTCAATAGAGACGTTCTAAAGCTAAACCACAGGAATGGTCTATGCAGCTCCAGTTTATTAGATCTACCCCACCGTGTCAAGTGTCTACAGCGCATACAATTATTTGGGCTAAGCTATAGTTATGACAGAATTCATTTCACCCAAGGGTAGATTAAGTCTGTAGGTGTTTTGTATCAGAATTTTGATACTCGAGTTGCAAGATGAGATGGAAATGCTAAATTCTTTGGGTCTCCTCAGATCCCAGTACATGCTCTGGAGTTCATGACTTCCAAAGCCAGGTTCAGCCAACTACTTCCTCTCCATACATACTGCATAATCCACGTGCATAAGACTACACTAAAAAAGCTGTATAAGCACCAAAGGTCAAGGTCCTTTGGGTCCTTTATGAGAAGTAAAGCCAAGGTACAATTAACTCCAAACAGGCAGAATGTCTGAGTGCAAGAAACAACAACAGATGGAAATATGTACAGTCAGCTTTATCAGCAACCATTTTTATACCCTCAGGTGATGGACATTTCAGACTACTCAGATAAAATTAGAAAGGAAAAAGAAGGATGGGCAAGTTGTTAGTATCTCAGTCTGGTCATATATGGTATTAAGAACCCAGCAGGCAGTTGCAACTACAGATTAAAGAAACTCCCAAACTCAAAGAAAGTCCTGTGGTTTCTGCCTGGAGGTGATGAAGCCCCTGAGAAGTAAAATACCGAGAAATTCAGTCTGACACTTCTTCTATCGAATGTAACCGTATAAAGAAGAATTCAAAAGTCAATTGATTCCTCTGTCTCCCTCATCCTGGCTGTTACCATGTTTCTCATTCTTTCTATTTTGGGAGGGCTCCTGGCTAAACACAAGACTGAGACCTAGGAGGTAGAAACTCTGTGAAGGTCTGTCATGAGAGACAAGGAAAACAGAACCAGATCACCAAAATCCTCTTTTTTGGCAGTTCTCCGGTGGAATCCAGCACAATCTGTCCAACTGGAGCTTTGGGGTCTGGGAAGACAGATTCCTCCTGATAAAGGACATTGTTCACCAGTCTTTTTCTTATGCTCTGAAGCTAGTGGAGGTCTTCTCAAGCCCAGTGTCCTGCCTCAGCCCTTCCTTGAACATTGTGTTCATGCCCTCTGGCTGTCTCAGTGACTCTCTGCTGACTCCTCTTCACCTGCCCTAAATTTCTCTTATACTGGGGGCCCATATGTATCCAAAGGAGTTTGGATGGAACCTCTTGAGTAAAGAATGAAGGGAAACGATCACTTTCTCTAAAAATTTAATGTCCACTGCCTCACTGTCTCCTTGGCTGTTGCTCCTTTCCATAGATAGTCACTTAGAGCTGCTAAGTACTGTGCAAATCTCTTCTTATTTGCCCCTGAACTGGGCTGCCAAACACTCTCTGTCCATCATTGTTACAGGCTGACAACACCACTGCAAAGACCTGAGGATTTCCCAGTGGTTTCAATGGTTTTGGCTGGGCTGACTTTTGCTGTTTGCATGCTGCATTAAAGCTCATTAAATCAATAGCAGTGATTCACCAGGCAGGAGGGAGACTAGCCAGTTGCCTAAAATCTAACCTGTAAATATTATGGGATGTGCTTTGCTTTACTTTTAGCTGACAGACAAGTAAAAGGGTTTTTTTTCTTGTATGTCATTGCAGGGAGAGACATTTCTACAGGCATCTCATACCACGTAAAAGTTAACCTTCCTTGTCAGCCTGGGCAAGGTTTTGTGATAGCCAGAAGTCATCTTAACAGCTCCTTCTGCCCATAGCAGCCACAGCTCCCTCCCAGCCACAGCTCCAAGTCTTCTTGAGAGCCTGCCCCTCTCGCTGGAAGTGTCCCACTGCCTGACAAGCAGATATAAGACAGCATTAAAGAGACAGCATGTTCTCAGATAAAATGTTCCAAATATAACAAGTATATTTTTATTAAATTTGACCAAAGGCCTCCCTGCTTCTTAATCAGAGACCTTGATTTGCTGACTCCCCCAGACCTAGCTGCCCTGGCTCACTACAGCTGTATCGTGAGATAGAATTACATTTTCATAATGACTCAAATATTTTCCCAAGTCCTTAAGTATTTTCACAAAAAGGAAAAAAATAAGGAAAGAAGTTAAAAAAAAAAAGAAGAAAAACCCCCCACACCCTCCTGTAAAATCCAGGCACCAACCCTGAGTTGTGTGTGGTCTTTTTTGTCTTTTCTTTTGGCTTCCTTCAAGACACGGCTTATTGCATTGGTCTGGATGCTGTCCTACCAGCACAGTTTGCTGGCCAAGCCCTGATCCCAACAACAAAGTCACCTTGGCAGGTGCCAAAATAAACGTCAGCCTCCAGCTACCTGTACCGACTGCTGATGCTTCTGTATGTGTCGAGGGCTACAAGGCTGGATAGGCAGCACCTTCTCCCTCCATTCCTCTGATGTGTATAAGTCCTAGGACGTGATCTTTTTTATTTAGGGGAGCCTTCAGGGCGCTGCAACCTGGAGAGCTATTTTTAAGTTCCTTTTATTTAGAAAAGTGTGAAGTTGTCCAGAGATAACTGGCAGTGAAATGGACAGAGGCTGAAAAACGCGTGTGTATGGAAGCTGCATGTGCGCAATCATGGTTCATACCTGCAACTTCAGCTTTCTGTGTAGCTTTAGCTCATGTGGGTGTGTGTGTGAGTGTGACCTCATGTATAGAGTGTATGGGGTGTGTGCCTGAGGGTTTATTCCAAAGGGACCCATTTTTGATGGCAGCTGTATTGCTCATGACTGGAGTAGCTCCTCTGGGAGCAAGTCCAAGGCTTTTCGATCACACAATCACTTCCATTGGATTTATAAGGTGCGGTTAAAATTAGGAGGTATTTGAATTCATGAATGATGTAAAAGGGGAAGTTACAGGTCGTGCTTAAATTGGTCAGAAAATTACAGGAGTCGAGCGGGGAAGGGGTGCAGTCCGGCCAGTTGCAGGCACCGAAGGGGCTGGGGAGGCAGGGGCTGGCAGGCGCACAGGAGCATTGCTTTGTTCCCCTCCGTTTTACAAGCCGTGGTGGTTGTTTTTCCACATTCCACCATATAAAACAGACCGGGTCTCAAAGACCTGCTTCAAAGTCAGTTGAAAGACTGCTAATGACTTGCTCGGGCTCAAGACCTGCTCTGCTCAATATGGCTTCAATTTGCCTCCTGCTTTTGGATTGCATGAGTGGGCACACCTGACTGGCTCAGGAGCTTTCTCCTGCCCTGGATGCATGCCACACCTGCCCAGCTGTGTCCTTCAGTGTCCACTAAAGTTATTCTCTATAAAAGATGAATTTCAGTTAAAACAAACAAATGCATAGGGTCTAGAAGAGCCCAGCGCTTTCTCTGCCTGCACTGCAGTGGATCTATTTAAGGTTGCCACATTTCAACAAGCGAGGACAACGCTAAACTTTGGAGATGACTTCTAAAACGTATGCAGATGTTAAAGCACAGAGTACAAATAACTAAAGATAAAAGTGAATAAATAATAGTCCAAACGTACAAAATTAAAAAGGGAGGGAGGAAGAAGAAGGGAAGAAACAGCAGTCCTTTTTTCCCCAAAGACTTGTGGAACAGCTGACTGAAATGTCAAAGGGAAACAGGTTTTGGACGTTGTATTTCAGCTCCGCAAACTTGTTTCTGTGCCCTTTCCTGGTTCAACATCTGCAACCCATATTTCATCCCCGCAGCACTCGTTGGAGGACTTCATTTCCCAAGAGTGGGGAAGGTGACACATTATGTTCAGGATACGTGGGTTCAGATGCTGATTAGAGTTCACAAGGGGAACAGCTTAATGGTTTCAGATGAGCAACAAGACCCTCAGCTAATGTTGGACCCAAGCATAATGCTCTAAAAACGGGTTCAGAAATCCTAGCATGAGTGGAAGCTGTTGTATGATTTACATTGGGTGCATGGGTTTTTCTGGTTGTTTTAAGCCTTGTTTCCCAAACAAGCGAAGCCTATGCTACCCGGCTCTGTGACTGTGCGTGCACGGCTGTGTGTGTGCCTGTCTGTCTGTGCCATTCCCAGGACTTCCTGAGTCCTGATTTGCCTCCCATCTGCGAGAGGAGCACAGCTACCAACGATGTTACATTCCTAAAAGCTTTGAGAAAACTTGGCAGCTGGTGGGACCATGGATCTCACTGCGGTGCAGGCGGGAGCGTGAGGATGCCTCTTCTTACATACCACAAAGACATTTTGTTTCATCCATGGGGAAAATTGTGATGGGAACTTGCACCTTAAGGGACAATGATGGAGAGCAAAATTATATTAAATCAGCACTAGTGCCAGCTCTTACAGAGCGGCTGTGAGCATCGTGTAGCAAGAATTACAAGAATACAAGGAAAATGGTCAAAGGGGCACTCCGGGTACTCAGCCCAGGGAGGAGATGGAGGGCTTAGGTTCCCAGGCCACCAAGATGGTTTGGAAAGTTTTATTGCTGGTCCCTACAAGCCCAGAAGCAAAACTACCAGGATTTATTTTCTTCCTGGAGAGATGCAAAAGAGCAAAGTCCAGAGGCAGTTAACCCGGAGACACTTAAAAAAGATAAATCTGTTGAAAGTCAGTATTTCCCTAAATCAAAGAACTTGAGAGGGATTTTTCTTTTGAGGGAAAAAAAATCCATTTTGCCAAAACAGTTCAACTTTTTTGTTTTAAAAAATGAAGCTCTTCTTAACCTGATTTTTACCACAGTTTTTTCCCCAGCAAAAAAGAAAAAGTTAGTGTTTAAATCCATGTTTTAATTTTCTAAAGTATAAAGGAAGATGTAATTGAGTGTTCCTTTGTAGGAAACCACAATTTTAGGGGCAATCAGTTTCCTCCATAAACTAAAATATAGGGTATAAACATAATAAAATCATGTACGTTTTTCACAATAGAGAGCCCCAAATCACTTCCTGATCAAATTGAACCTACAGCTTTTCTGGTGGAGAGAAAACTGTACAGTAAGTTTTTGCCGGACACCGCTGGCCTTCTCTCCTGTCCCGCCTTCAGCTCGGATAGCGGGTCCTTCGTAAGGAAGCAGAGTCACCCTGGCAGGTGGATGCGGTTAGCTGCAGTCACGTCATAAGCAGACTCGGTGTGTCTCTGGGGAGCAGAAGGAAGGAGAGTTCATTTTGGAGACAGAAGGCAGCTGGCAGGCAAAATCCAGGAATAGCCATACTGTCTTCTCCAGGAGAAAGTTCAGGCTCTCTCTTTCCTTGGCTTGTTGGGTTTGTTGTTGTTATTCTTGTTTGGAGATGAGGAAAGTCTCAGAAGGACACAGCGGAGCTGTGATCAGATGCCAAAGCAAAAAGCAATGGTATAAAGTCCTGCAGAATGGAGAGACATTTACAGGGATGTCCAGGTTTTCAGAAGCGCACCCAAAAGTTCCTGTTTTGGGATTTTGGTTCTGAAGCTCAGCCTGGCAGCTGTGCATCCTGCATGAGCTGGCAGTTTCATTTCTCTACCCAAACATGGGGCTGTCTGTGTTTCTGTAGTGAAAGCTGATATTGCAAGAGAGGAAAAAACAAATCAAACGAGGGAAGTGTGTTTCATTTGACAATGGGTCTTTAGAGCCTGCATTTTTCAGAGCTAGACTCTTGGAGTATTAAAAAAAAGGAACAACTCACGTCTGAGATATGTGCAAAATATATCTCAAACCTAAAGGCTGTAACTGTGTGAAAAAAGTCAGATGTTAAACAATCACAGTTTTATTCCTCCCAGCAAGACAGCCTGTGCACCTGTAGCCATTATTGTCTCTACTGTATAAAGTGAAAATGAATATCACATTGTATTGAAAACCCTCATGGAATACAATTACTCAACAGGAACTGTCCTAAATCTATCAGCTGTAACTCACTTGTAATTTTGTGGGACTAATGCAGAGAAATGTTTCTCCATGCATGGTTTGCCCCTAGCCTTTCCCCCCATTAATACATTTCATCCACTTTTGCTTACGATGGCTAAATTACTTGTAAAAGATTAATTACCTATGGGAAGTGTACGTCTTGGTCTGTAGGAATGACATTATACTGAACATTAAATGCTGACACTATTAAACTCTGCCAGACATGTTTTGATATAATAACTCTGCAGACCACAAGTGAAATGGGTCCCTCACCAATTCACTACCTCATTGTTTTTCTGTCATCAGCAAACTTAGGGATATAGTCTCAGCCGACGTAGCTCAGAGTTTCATTCATGTCAGTGGAGTAGCTTATTACGTTTTTTTATTTCCCTGGAAGTTTCGCTGAGTTTCCAGCTGCAGATGGGAATCTTTGTTCACCAATAACCTTGACCTGAGATACAGAAGCTGCCATTTTCCAGGCAGATGTGTGGGCTAGTTGGGAAACTGAGGCTCTATGAAATAAAATCAACTGGTCAAAACAAACCACATTTTTATTGCTGTGTTTCAAAATTATTTTTTTTACCACCTTAGAAAGTAGAAAGTTGTTTTGCTTCGGTGTGCAGAAACTGCAAATGTGGTGGGTGGCAGTTTGGGGAACTTCGGCACCCTTTTCCCACTGGAAAGAAAAGCAGTAGAGATCTGACAGAACTGAGATACAGCAGTGGTGGAGGGACTTTTAGGAAACTAGTAGGAAATCCTGCTTTCAAAATCCAGTTAGTTTCTCTCCCTACAGCTGCATTTCTCCTTACCATTGTCTATTCCCCCCTTGTCACCAGGGCACTGGTGACTGCTCTTGTTCCTCCCCTGCCTGCATCTTCCCCCCGCTCCCCCTCAAATTCTCATCTGCTGCATGTGTGCAACAATCACTGCTGACCCCATCCTGGCCCTCCCCTGTGCGATACTCTGCAGCTTTATCCCTTGGAACTGGTTGAAACTGCTCTGGTACCCAGTAGGAGTGGATGTGTTTGGCTGTCTCACCACACCAGCATGGTAGACACCATCCTGCATCACTGGGCCTGCAATCACTGTCTGCTGACATGTCCTCATTGTGTGTGAGTGTTTGCAGGCTCGGTGGTACTTAAACCCAATCCCTCTGACCCTCCCCCTGAGGAGATTACGCTTGGATCCCCTGGCTGCAGATGTACTTGTGTAGTGCAAGGAGTGGAGGAGAGGAGAAGAGAGCATGGTGCATCTTTCAAGGATCAGCATTTTCAACTGTAAACCCTTTTGTTCTGTAATCTGGGATATTTCCTAGCAGTCCACACGGAGAAGAAAAGGGGCATTGTCTGGTGAGTGGCTTCATTACTAATCTCTCCTGGATGCATTTTAATTCATTTTAATGACTCTGCCTCCTGTCAGACCTTTCATTTGTTAAAGGGGTTTGTTAAAGAGATTAACTGCAAGGGGAATATGAACCTCAAAACACTACGTCCCTTCCCCCAACCCCTCCTCCCTCCCCCCCCCAAGATTAATATTACACAAAAAGGAAGAGAAAAGGTACTTTCTGTGAAACACATTACAAGACTTTTAGGAAGAGAGGGAAGGAGGAGGAGCAATGGAGCGTGCTGGACTCTTTAACCCATGGAGGAGCTGGAAGGTGGCAATATTGACATGACGCCTTTCCAGTTATATTGTTCCCCATCCGTGTGTCTATTGAAGCTTTGTGCAAACACAGCTGTTTGCTAGGAATGCCAGCTTAGGGCAACAAACCATCTGCCTCAATTTGCTTCTACTCCTGTCTTCTACTCATATAGGAGCTTGGAATAACCTCCCCCACCCCTGAAAAACAAATGTACCATGCAGTACATGTACCATAAAAACCTTTCAGCTGAAATCCAGGCCTTCAGCCAGCTGAAGGAATAAGAGAACTTCTTGGTTTCCCACATCAACTTCCTACCCAGGGATCTCAAAGCCCTTTGCACAGTGTGGGAAGTGGCAAAGTCAACAGAGTCCTTATGTGGAACTATGAGTTTATTTTCAAAATTCAGTAGAGGTCCTTTGAGACACACGTTTCATGGATTTACTAGAGAGATTCCTGCAACTAGCTCAAGGGACTATTTCAGTCCCTCTTGCAGTCCATAAGACCTGAAAGCCATTTCCTTATATCCCTGTGGACTCTTAATGTCCCTACTGCTGGATCAGGCTTCAGAATTTCATGAGGAGGATAACAGAATCAAGTGTCATGCACCAGCAGAGTGGTGTATCCTGGTCAAGAACATGGCTTTCTTAAATGCTCCTTTAATATCCAATTGGTAAATGGTGCAATCTAAGTAGCATGTATTCTGTGCAGAACGCTTACACAGGAGATGCATCACAGCCTCATTACACATTGTAACGTAAGTACAGAGTGCATTCTTTCTATTGGCTTCAGAGGGGATTCAGTCAGGTCTGCTTGTAGGGGGAAAATAAGATGCATTTCAATAAAGAAACGTGGAGGATGTTGCCCTTAAGCAGAATGATCAGCTGAGTTGCCAGAGGATGGAGTAGGATTGCCTAGAGCAGGTTGGGTATTGGGCATAATTCAACACAATCATGGTGCTGGGAAAGAGACAAGCACCTTATTGTGATGGATAAGCAGGAGAACTGCCTGTATGTATGAAGCAAATCTTCCACTCTTCTTGCCATTAATAGGGACTCAATTTTTAATACTGTGTGCAGTTTTGGTTGCTGCTTTTCAGGAAAGATGTAGACCAGCTGGAAAATAACAGGAATGACTGAAGACCTGACTTAGAAAGAAAGATTGAAAGAAGTAGGGTTGTTTAGTCTAGAGAAAAGAAACTGAAGGGATCTGTGATAGATATCTTTGTGCACACACAAAGCTGCAAAGAAAAAGGAACAACCTGTTTCACCTGTCAATGCAGACAGCGTGAGAGACAATGGGTTAAAACTGAAGAAAACAGCATTAGCGACTAGGGGGAGATGTGTCCATCAGGACTTGTGGAATCACAATCCCTAAAAGCTGGAAGAGGAGGTTAGAAATGATACAGGTATAATGATCATTGGAGTGACTTTTTGTGGTGACTTTTGGAGGTCCCTGACAGTCTTGTTTACCATGATCCTTTGTGTTTTCCACATAGTGAGTCCAGGATGTCTGATTTCCCCACTGATGTTCTAACTCTAAAGGCTGAACACATTCCTGAAAAAGGACATGAAATGATTGTGGATTGATTTGGGTTGAAATAGTAAATATTCAAAACCAAACCAAAACCATAAAAAGCCCGATGGAGAAAAAGAAAAAGCTCCCCATCTATTATATTTTCTTGCTGTATTTTAAGTTTCAGGGACAAATCCATCCCGACATCATGCAAGAAAACTCCACACCCTTATAAAACCAATATAATGAGCAGAACATGGTAGCAAATCCTCCGGGTTTTGTTTTAGTTTGGAAGGCATTAAAGAAAAGTGTTGTGCAGAGGGAATGGAAATGTTGCCCGGGTGCCAATTCCACAAGGGTGTGTTCTTCTAGAGCCAGGTATGTCACTCAATGAAAAGCAGTGTTCAGCTCCTGCCATGGTTTGGGGGTTAGCCAAAGAGGTTGGAGAGGGGTGGATGGAAGGAGAAAGGAGCCTGGTACTTTTTGCTGCCAACTTTCTGCTTTTTGTCCAGCTTCCCCTACACAAATGACATCTGAAATGCAAACTGGCCCCTTTCCGTTATGGAAACCTCAAACCAAATTTAATAGTAGGGGCTTAGATTCAAGTGTCCCATAAAGTAGAGAATTGTATCATCATTGGAGCATTCTGTGGTGTGGTCCAACCTCTTCAACCTGAAACCTTCCCCACCCTAGAATTTTCGACTAGCCAAAGTGATCTGGACACATCTTCTATTCACTCAAACAGATACTCATTAATTCATATTGCTTCACTGCTTTATGTCCTATGAACAGAGTAAGAACCCATTATTCTAGATGGTGGCTAAGCAGCAACTACGTCCCACAAGGCTGTAAGCTGATGTACACAGCACTGGATGGATGAATGATGGTAAGCTGATAGGGAACCCAGATAAAATGTGCCTCTGATCACCCTGCAAGAGAAAGGCGGACTGGCAGAGAAAGATCAACCCAGCACCTTCTGAACTCGGACTTTCTATAGCTTGGGCTCAAACAAGCCGAACATACATGGTACAGGGTGACTGCTGCAGGACTGGGCTGTAGTTTGACATACATGGAAATGATCTTAGCTTACTAGGGCAATGGATGCACCTCTGTGCTACAGTCAGCCTTGCAGAGGTCAAGTACTGGGACACTTTCCCTCCCTCTTGACATCCATAGGATCTGAGAGCAATTTTCTTACAATACCACTCAATCCCTATGGAATCTCACTGCTTTCACCCCTATTATGTGCCACAAGACTTTCCCACAAGGGTTTAATCTTTTGCTGCCTCAACTGAGAAATCTGTGGAAGCAGAAAGAGCACAAGACAGACTAAAAGAAGAAAGAAAACACAGTCGGGAACTGTTCAGCCTTGTTCCAAGATGCCCTGTCTCCCTACAGCTGAGATTCTTCTGAAATTCACTGGTACTAACTAGCATTCATCACTCCAACCCACAGCAATTTACTGGTGGCGATTTTCCGCTTCCAGCTGGTGACCTCCTGACCTCAGAGTTTAAGAAAATTTTTATTCATGCTACTGAACTTGGCATCTGAATTTCAATGTCATGCTTTTTGCCTGCTTCCCCCCGCCCCCCCTGCCCCATTTTCCTGATGGAGGCTTAGATCCTGTGGAATCTTTTCAGGAGAAATGGAGAAGTAATATGCCACCCTCAAAGCATGAAAGCAGAACATGGCAAAAGGATTGCTGCATGTTAGTTCAAGCCTTGTATTTTTAGGTGAGTGCTGTGTTGCTGGGAGAGAACACCCATTGGCCAGCTCAGTTGTCTGATGCCTTAGGGATGGGTCACGTTATGTGGAAGAGAAGTGATTGTATGTAAACACTCAGCAGGCACTAAGAAAAAGTTGCAATAAAAGATGGAAACATCGAGACAATGGGATATATTTTGAATTAACTCTTTCAATGTGCTCATTCAGCCATCAGGGAACAATTAGCAGTGGAAGTTAAGATGGCCATCATACCATCATTCATCATGGGTAGCAGAGAGACTCTGGCACTGAGTGAAATGGGAGCTAGATGACTGAATATCTTTGCTGACCTGCAACTGGGGGTTTCAGCATTCTGTATCAGGTCAGTGTTCTCCTAAAGTCCTTTGAAAACATTGGGAAAAAATATTTCAATGATCTTTCTGTGACTCGTCTGCAGTTCCACCTTACCCTTGTAATCCCTTTTATGTAAGGTCTTAATCACAGAAGATAAAGTTAGAAAGAACCTTAGGAGCTCCCATTGAGAAACAGAAGTCTGAATATATTTCCATCTGTTTATTTAATACCCGGTAATGAGGCTGGGGATGGCTACCTGCCGGAGTGTCACAGCATACATTGTCACCATCACACCAAGAGAATACAAAACTTCTCTTTTGCCACTGCTGTCCTCTATTTAATGCCTTTGTACTTTTTATTAATTGATGTCATGCTCTTTGGCATCCAGAGTTCCTACTTGGGAATGTATCAGTGTTTCTGGAACCCAGGGCAAAGGTGTTGACCCTGCCTCCTTTTATTTGGGTGTAACAAAATATAAAGAATTGGGGTCTCTGACAATGTCCTCCTTCTCCTGAGAGGCCCACGCTGCTCACACCACTTGCCCAGCCACAACTGACGTTCAAGACCAGCACTTTCTAAATTCAGCAGTTATTCCTGAAAACAAAAAACTGAGCAACAACAGCAACATTTACTAATTTGTTTTTCACACTAAACAGAAGATTCCCTTTCTGCATTAAAGCGGAATCTCTGAAGCTGTGAATTTGAAATGAAAACCTCCATCTGTGTCTCCGTGTGTTCTCCTGGTCTCTGCTCCAGGGTAGCTGAATATCGGAACAGATCAGCACTGGCAAGAGAAATGAATGTCTCTTTTGCCCACAATGTTAGTATGGGGATCATCCAAATGCTGCCAATACTGGTTAAGCCAAGAACAACACAAACAAGCAGGCAAACCCAGGTCTCTGCTGGGGAAGCAGAGTAAGCTGGCCCTGGAGACACCTTCAGTTATCTTCTTACTCACTGTAGGTATCCCTGGTTTATTCATTGCCCAAAACATTTCCTTCACTGTGGACGTGTCTGCTGGCCAATCTCTAGGACTGAACCAGGGACCTTGGGAGCTACCAGTGTGGCTCTTCACATGGTGAAGGAAGAGCCAAGCTAGAGCTGAGACTGAAGGGTAATCTAGCAAAAGACCCTCACAGAGTTTTCTGAATGTCAGCAGTATGGTGGACCCTTCCCCATAACTTCTTTCTCTCGTGTTGCATTTCTATCCTCCTGCTGCTGCTAGCAGGAATCCTCTGATTTTCCATTATTTTGAAAATGGCTAGCTTTGGACATGCTTTGTTGCTAACTTCCATCTGGTGCTGTCATTTAAGCTAGAGCTAAATGGGTTGTCACGCGCTCAGAGATCAGCATAAATGCCCTGGCATCAAAGGTTCATAGCCACAATACACCAGGCTGCTTCTGAAAAGATGCAAGGATCAAGTCCATTGCGACGCAAATGTGGCCGATTCCCTAGCTGGTGTTTTGTTTCTGTCTGGGCTTAGAGAGGGGAGGCTGAGGACAAGAAAGGAAATGTTATGTGGGAAGATGATCTGGCATTTTTTCTCATTCTCCCCCCACACACATTCCAGAGAGTTATACACCAGATAAGCAGCAAGCACTGTTTGGCTGGCTAACTACTACACAAGCATTATGGACCATCTGGGGACTTATAAAGCCTGCAGGATATGAGCCGAGGTTGTGCTGGAAGTAGAGGCTGAGCTGGTATCCTGTGTCTAAATACCAACACAGCTGCTTGGAGCAGGAAAGGGGAACCCTCCAAAGGAACAGCGGCAGGGGCTCTTCTTTACGGAGAATATTACTCTTGAGTAATTGAATTGGTTGTGACTCCTCCGTTTGAGCCCATGAAATAAGATTCTCCCCAACAGAAGGAGCTGTGGGGGGTACAGCAGCAGACACAAAGGCTATTATTATTGTTATTATTATTACTATTACCATCATCATCATCATTGTTATTATTTTATTTCTTAAAGAACCTCTGAAAAAGTTTTTCAGTGTTTTGAGATGTGTGAACTCAGTATCGAATGCCAGCCCTGGAAAGGAGTCAGCATGCTTCAGATGAAGGGAGGCTTGAAAGACAGCATTTTCCCATAGTTCGAGGAGAACCAGCTTGCTGGCTTTCATCACACGCCAGTGTTACAGGGACGGGAATGCTGTGGATACAATTTCTCATGAGCTTTTAACAGGTGAACCAGGCTGAAGGGGTTCATATCCGAGCTTGTGATATTTTATGAACAAGAGATATACTCAGGGCTCTGGGGTGGAGGGAGTTTGACCTAAAGCAAACAGGGTCTTTAGTCACGTCTGGAGACCTTGTTAAAATTCTTTCTGCTTGCAAATCCCTCTGATAGAAGGGAAGCACGCTTACCTCCAATGTGACCCCGGGCCGGGGTTTTGCGAAGGGTGAATTTGCCCCTGTGTGACTATTTTCTGAACCCTAAGCACATACTGGCTTTTAAAAGGCCTTTTCTGAAAACACCAGACTCTCTACTTTGCTCCAGCTGTTCAGCTTCATGCTGTAGCCCAGTGTCCCCCGATGGCTGCTCTTCACCAATATGTCATTCATCCAAATGCTGCAGCCTACTACCATTTCCAAATTAAGTCAGTGCCTAGGATGGACCCCAATGACAGTTGAGGGCTCCCTATGCCATGTGCTGTGAGAGAACAAGGCATAACAAATCCCTGACCTGAAGAGGCCTCAGACAAGGAGAGAAAGGAAGAGCTCCAGGGAAATGAAGGGACTCTCCCAAGATTGCTTGAGTGGCCAAAGATTACTGACCCCCCAATCTGCTGATTCTCAGCCCATGCTCTTCTCCCCTCAGTTAACAGCTGTATTAGAGAGAAGTTATTTAACCAGCTAATGCAGACAGCTGGCGTCACAAGAATTAGTGTAGGTTTTACAAGCAGTCTGCTTTTGACTTGGACAAGATGCTTGGTAGATCTCATACACCCTGAAACTGCTGGGGTTCAGGTGAAACTACATGACACGTAGATTAACCTTCTGCTTTCTTTTGTTCTTCACAAACGTTGAGTGATTTTTTTCAGCAGAGACATGTCTCGGGTTCCAGGAAATCCCTCAGCCAAGAGTGGATTAAAAAAAAAAAAAAAAAAAAAAAAAAAAAAAGGGAAGGATCAGTCATCCATCATATAATTTCCAAGTAATATTTGAAAAGTAAACATTGCAGGGCATATGTCTTTGCGGACAGATTTCCAAACACCTAATGTGAGAGATCCAGTTATACCCAATGCCAGCGCACTTCAGACACAGTTTCTGCAGAATGGTTTCAGATGGAGCGCAGAATTTGGTCTCCCTGCCCCACCAAAACGCTTATGGGTTAGGGCTATTGTAAGTTTTTGGAAAGTACTTCAAAAGGCACTTCACTTGAAGAAATAATTATTATATAAGTTACAGCTGAGCATTTATAGGATAATTGCCTTTCCAGAAGTGTACCTCTAACACACCCTGGCATTGATGTTTTCAATTCTAGGGTGAAGACCAAAACTAAATGAGATCAGCAGGAAATCCATATTCATTTCAAATTCATTTAGCTACCCCAGGATACAAAAATAAAGTCTTATACAGTCGAAGACAGAAAATCATTATAATAAGAAAAATATGGGCTAGATGAAGGTAAGTGATTAGATGTGTTTGGGCAACCATGGGCTTTTCAGGAGGAAATCAGTCCAGATCTTGTCTTTATTTGCACCTTCCACGTTCAAATAAAGATTATCATTCTATATAAACTAATTAAAAAGAGCTTCTGCAACCCATTTGGGTCAAGCATGACAAGTAAAAGAGGAGTTACTCAAAAGGTGGAAAAATTGGAGGGCATCATACAAAATTAAAAGGCAAATATAAAACAAACAACAGAAGATATTTGTTCACAATAAGCTGCCAAGCTGTGGAATTCCTTGCTGCATGCTGCTCTGTACTAAAGATTTTTCTTCCAGTAATCTCTTCAACTGGTCTTTGAAGCCATCAAGAACTGTTCAGTATGAAGGCACCAAAGGTGGCTCCGGAAGTCCACAAGCCTGAAATATCAGGGGCCTGGGGTAGTGTTCTGGGAAGGTGTCAGTACGTGCTTGCTCTCTTCTCGTGACTCTTTCTTGGGTTTCTTCATTGCTCATGGTCTGCTGGAGAGCAGCCTGCAGCTGGCACTGGACAGCTCCAGCCATTCCCACAAATGCTCCACAAAGAGAAAAGCCCTTTCAGGCTCTGTAGATTGGTGCTATCCTCAACTCTGATTTTCTCACCTCAACTCTGGGTCCTCTTGCTTACATTTTCCTTTCTTTGGAGTTGTTGCAAGTGGACAGATTCAACAGAGAACCACCAAGTGGAGCCACATGGCCCAGGATGCCACTAACTGCTTCTCCCCAGTGCAGTGCAGGTTAAGAACATGTCCTTAACACCTGTAAGCACTACATGGTGGCAAGAAGGTGTCAGTCCTCTGCACTGGTCCCAAGATAGCCATGTGGCCTGAAGAATTCAAGCTTTCAGGGTATGCAGAAAAGATGGTCCAGAATGGTGCCAGGTAGGTGCAGCTGTCACAGGATCATAATAATCTTCAGAATATTTTTGTGCAACTAGAGCATCCTCAAAGCAAAACTCTATTTCATTCCTTTACCTGGTAAGAGGGAGCAATAGCCCTGTTTGGAGGTTTCATTTGGGTGGCGGCCCTTTAACTGAACACCAGGTGCTGGTCCGTTCCTGATAAGACAAAGCTCTCCCTTGGCGAGCTCATTTTGCTCCAGAGAGAATCGCTGCCCTTGTCTGGATAGAAGGGCAGGGGATTATGAGAGTTTATGGAGGATGAGGGTGAGAAGGCAGTGTAATCGCTGTTACGCAGATGGGGAAAAGCTCTTGGCTCCAGATGGATTCCCCAGAGAATCAGATAAGCCATTTAGCATACTTGTTGGCTCCCCATCCATTTAAATTGCTTTGCAGCTGGGTGCTTCTCCCAAGGACTTTGGAAAGGCAAAATATAGGGGTAGGTCAATGCCATGAGTTCAACAAGGGTGGAAGATGTGCTCCGAACACATGGCTGGGGCTTGCTCCCAGAAAGAAATGCAAGGACTGATAATGTTTATTAGGCAGGGGAGAGTGTGGGGGTGGTGTTGCCTGCTCTGACGTAGCAGCACAACAGCTTGGGAGTGTTTCTCAGGCCTTGCTCTGCAAGCAGGTGGTGAAATACCCTCTTAGCTCAAGTTGCAGGGGAATCTGGTGTTTTGAGATGGAGACAGGCTAAATAACAGCTACAAAGACTTCCTTCTGGGCAGCAGATTTCACACATCAGTGGCAGCAGTAGCTGCTGTTTCTACTTTCAGACTCAGACAGACCCAGAGGAGTTCTTCTTTCATTACCTCGGTTCTGTTTTTAGGCTGAAATCCTACGAGGAAGAGCAGAGTTTGACAAACAACATGAAGGAAGCAGGCAGGTATGGTTGTGCCCCGGGCCAGGAGCATGCACACCATTACACCGTGTCCACCACAGGTACTACAGGTACCCAGGGTGATTTCTTTTGGTCTTGAAATGTTACAAAACAAACAGCATCGCAAGCAAGTACCTACATTGAAGGGATGCTACCTAATTCCTATATTCAACAGGCAAAGTATTATTTGGGAGCAGAAAGTCTGAGAAAACTTGAAGACTCCAAAGTTTAGGGTCAGTAAGTGGCTATTCAGACTAAGCAAGCAAAGGAAAGATGTACTGATAAACAGCCCATCAGAGTGGAAGCTGACAGCTTTGTGTTCTGTTTTCTGTCCCTGTGAATCATGTCAACCCACTGACATGATGTTTCCTCTCATTTTGAAGTGGGGAGAAGGCTCCCAGGAGCACAGGGGCTGCGCAGGTCAAAGCCATTGTTCTACTGGATGTTGCACTTGTTAATGTCATCATGGGAGCTTAATAACATCATGTTGATTTCCCTGTGACTCATTCACTTTTCTTTTAGCCTTTCTGCAGCCTTAAAAAGGAAACATGAAAAATGCTGCTTCTTATGCATGAACAATCACTTTCAAATGCCAGATCTCAGTCCAGAGCCTCCTGGAAAGGAGTCAAGCTCTAAGGAGTCTGTTTTCATATATTTTCTCTTATCAGTCCCCATCACAGATCGGGGTTTGTGGTTTTACAGCTGATGGCAGGTTGCCTGCATATCTCAGGGCTGAAATGCAAAAATAAGCCTAGCATGAAGACAGTATCAGCTTGACGCTACATGCCTTTCTAGGGCTATTAGATAAGAGATACTGTTTGTACAGAGCAAACCTGTTACCTCAAGAAAACAAAGCTGCTTTTAACTGTGGCTTGCTTTAACTTTCCTCTTAAGCAAATCTGCAAAGTATATGAGTCAAAGAAATGGACGGCCAGATCATCAGCTCTATACCACTGACACCAATGCAGCAGGAACAACCTGAAAATATGGTCCAGGGCTGAGCCACTCTAGATGACCACAACATGTATCATCTGAGGAACTCAATACCAGACTTCATTTGATCTTGAGCCAAAAGACCCTTTAACAATGAAGCATTTCCAGAGGGTGGTCTTGACGCTGTACACAGTGTGTGTGTGTGTGATACTCTGGGGCACTCTGTGTTAGGAGTACACACACAGAAGCCCTTGTTCCTTGATGGTCCAAACTGAGAACACTGTTGCTCCCTTCTGGCCCTCACACCCAGTTTCCTTCCTGTGGAAATGATGGCACTGGAGTTGCAGTGAGGACTGATGTACACACAAATCTCTTTCCAAACCACATGGTCTAGATTTGTCTGGACATGCTTTTCCATGCCCCAATTTAAATATAGCCTGAGTACACTTCTGCTCTGAACCACCTTTTCAGAAAGCCCCTCTCTCTCCTCCTCAAATCATTCACTCTACACAACATGGAGACCTCCAAAACGTAATACAATCCATTTTGTTCATTCAGCGTTCTTACATATTACCTGTCTGCTAAATTACATTTTTTCTTTACCACAGTTAGCTCCTGTTTTAGGAGTCACCATATCCCACTAAACCACAGGAGGTTTTCTTATCCCAGGTGAGCCCACTTCTATGGGAAAAATTGGATTCTATGTTCCATTGCATGTCTCCACTCCTGCACCAGAAAGATCAGCTCTGAGGCTGTAAATATGGACCCTGTATGTCCAGGGGAAAGGCAGTTTGTGACCAGTCATAAAGGTGAAAGGTGAGTTTGCTGGACTGGTGTTTGCTAAATAATCGAGTTGAGTTCCTAACTACTCCATCCTCTCCTTCCATTTTTTTAAACCTAATTGTATACGTGCTGCTCCAATTGCAAAAGCATAGCAAGAACCTTCTCATAAAATGTGTTGGGGTCAGGCTTCTTTCTTAGGATTTTACAGCTGATCTGGATATGATCTTATATTTATATTTATCATCAGAAAATTTCAACATGAGTTGAACTTAAAAAACCTTACCCAATGCACTCTTACACCACATCAAAACCATCTGCAGAGAGAGATAAACTTTACAGATTAAGACTGACTGATACGAACAAAAGCTCTTGGAAGAGAAGTCAAGAGATTTGGCAAAGCAGGAAATGAGTTAAAACAGATATTCAGCCCCGAGTCTCTCGACCTGGTATGGGGTGACGCAGTTGGATGCTGAACATCTGAACTGACACCAGGCAAGAATGTGGGCACTGTGCTTGATCCTGAATTTGGCTTATAATGTGAAAAGACTCTTAAGAGTTTAAACTTTTAAGTTGGCACAACTCTGGTGTCCTAAGCTCTCAGCTCCTCCATCAGAGTTAAGGCGGTTTAAGAATTTAGTGTCTTAAAAGAAGCATCATCTGCTAAACTGCTTTCAAGATTTAGGAGGACTTAATTCTTTAAACCAGTTTAATATCTTACAGCGGCTGAGCCACTTTTGCTGGCTTAAAAAGTTAGCAGAGTTGAGACTAGGTGACATTGGAGGGACGCTGTCGTGCAGAGGATCAGATCAGACCAGTGCAGTGCGGCCTTCTGGCTTCCCAGTCTCTGAATCTGCTGTATGTTTTTCAAGGTCATTGCTCAAACAATTCCAAGCAGTTGGCAAATAGAGACTGGGACTGTTTGCCAGTCAAATCTAGTTCAAGTATTCTTTGAGTCAATATCCAGCCATTGTGTTACTTATTTGTTCTTCTAATCTTCCAAATCCCCCATAAAACCTATATAATTTTGCTCTGCCCTCCTCCTCTTACATTTCAATGACAGCATGTCTGCTATTTCTGGAGCTCCTTGAAAATCCACGCCGAGATTTCTATTGATGCCAGGTTCGTCTCCCACCCTTATGCCTTCCTGTAGCAGATATTGCCCTTTTTTACTCGCCTTCATACTCTGGGAACATGATCCCAGCTTTAGGATCAGATGCCTGACAATAAAAAAGTGGTGAGCATGGGGTAGGTAAAACAGGGGCATCTGAAAGTCTCTTTCAGAGATTTTCTCCCTGTGTCTATCTGGAAGGTCATTTGTACATGCCCCCTGCTGAAATCAGTGTGACACAGGGTACTCCTGGTTCGTTTGAACATGAGGTTGTCTCCCGTGACGATTGACACCAGTGCCTGTCCAGCCCCTTCCTCCCTCTGTACTGGGAAAATTCCCAACTGCTCATAACTAGGCAATGGCTTAAACTTTCAGCTCTCAGCATCCCAGTCTTCCTGTGGCATTGAGTCCCACTCTTCCATGAAAACAAAACATTCATTTCTTTTCTTTAAGATGGAATTTGTCACTTTGCTGTTCTCCTGGCTGAGCCTTCCCTTATCATCAGAAAGGGAGACAGATTGTCTCTCTTAGATTTGTCCATACTTTTTACAAGCATTACTTTAATTCACCTTTTCTTTGCGATAAGCAACACTATTCTCTTCACTTTCTTTTTGTGTGACCTCTGTGAGACCCAGGTGAGACCTGACATCTAGACATGGAAACAGGGCCCCAGGTTAGGTACTTTACCTTGGAAATTTAGGCCACAACTCTACTGTCAAGAAGATCTCCTAAATGTAATGTAATGTAATTATATTTATCACCAAACATATTTCAGACAACTTTAGTTCCTCTGTCCTGGTACCTAGCAGTAGATGTATGCATCCAATAATGCATATATCTATGTGTGTGGATACATACATCCCAATAATGTGGGATTAATTACACTTCAGCCACCTAAAGACAGATGCCACCCTATTTAGCAAGTCAATGGAAAACGATGTTTCATTTTCTTTAGATAACTCAGGAAGGATGGATTGCTCAACCTAGGCTAGAAGCCTGTTTGTTAGTTGCCAAACTGGGGGAGAAAAAACCTATCTTACAGGCACTCTGGCTTTGGGGAGAGGGTTAAATACAGGACCTTCTGTTGGCCAGTTCAGGGATATGTCCCAGTTCAGCAGGTTGTTTGGGATGATCCTTAAGGCTGTACGAAACACCATGAGCACCTATACTTAAGGATCTGGCTGGCATAAAGCGTTACCTGAGTAAGGAAAAAAAAATGGTAAAATAGTATAAAATGTGTCTTTGATACTTGTTGCTTAATTATCACTGGGGGCTGTTTACCAGTTCCGGAGAAAGGCAGAACAGGCTGTCGAGATCAGTCAGCTGTGTATCCTCTCACTGTCCCAAGCTACGGTCATGGTCCCTGAATCCATTGTCACATGCTTTCCTCTGCCCTGAACACACTGACAAATTGTCCAAATTGTAACTCTCTAAAGAATGACCAACTACCGGATCTTCTTTCAGGGAAAACAAAACAAACTCTGGCTTTTTTGTTTTATTATAATCAGAGGCTCCCTTTTTAATCATTCCAGTTTCTAGTCACATGGAACATGAACTGTCTAAGAGAGCTTGAGGAGAGAGGGAGCATGAGAGAAAGGAGACAAAAAGCCTCCTCACTGGGAACAGGAAAGCTCCACAGCAAGGCAATGGAACAGGGACCTTTTGCCCAAGGTCAGGGTTTCACAGCATCCATCAGTTAGTGGCTTTGGGAGGTTGTTCCCTTACACTGAGAAGAATATGGGATGGATGACACCTGCCCTTATACTTCAGCTGGGTCCAGGCTCTACATGTTGGTCCAATTACCTACACTGAGATCCTGGAACACAGTTCTGGGTTTCAGTCATCATCTACGTAAAACCTCCCCGTTTGCCACTGCTGGGTGATTTGTCTGCAGAGACTAACACAGATTTTAACACTGTCCATGAGGAGAGGGGACAGGGAAGACATATAGATCTCAGAACAAACTCCAGACTTTTTTGGAGTCTGGAAATTTGCTTTCCTTCATATTTCCCCAATACAAAGAATTCTTTCCTTTATCCTGAGGCACAATCACATTCTGGGGTCAAAACCTGGCTCCACACAAGTCAGCTTTTCTGGAATGCCCATGGAATTTCACACATTCCTCTTAAAGGCTGAGCAAGCTTTGCAACCATGCTGGACTTAAAGGTTTCCTAAAGATGGAAGGCCCTCTCCAGAACTTGATGGACGTGTAGGAGAGATAAGTCTGTGGTAGCTACTCATCTTTTGTAGTATGACCTTTACAAATAATTAGATCTAATGAAAACATTAATGAAAGCTCTCTCAGAGAACAGAAAGAGCAGAAAAAACTCATTTTGATGCTTTTTCTTACTTGAAAATCACTGTCTTAGACATGTGGCTATAAGCTTAAAACCTCCCTTGTTCTAGCATTCACCTTGAGCCTGCTAACTTCTTTGTCTACATCAATCCCCTGGAGCTGAAAGATGAGTCTCATTTCCTTCAGCAGGGTCCCAAATCCATGCAAATCACTAAGTGAGGCCAAAGACTTCTACCACGCCGGCACAGGACCTCACTTGAACAATGCCTCAGGTCCTTTCTCTGTGAGCCAAGGAGCTCACGCTTAGCCATGTTTAGCAGCTACCAGGAAGGCTTTACATATAGTTTCTCTCTTTACAGCCTCCCATTTGGCCTCCGTGCCTGACAAATGTTTGTGAAGCTTCCTCAGGCCTGATCAGCCATGCTGGTGCGTAGGCGAGATCCAGCTGTGACCCGTTAGGGATGGAGGCGTTACCTGGGGACTCTTGGTCCTTTCCCCCTGTTCACATATGCAAAAATCCCTTTCTGTCCCTACATGTAGAAAACAACCTTGCTCCAGCATTGGAGAGGTCACATAGCCAGGACACCAGAGCGGTGATGGTTACTTCCCAGAAGACCTTTCAGGCTGATGATCTGGAAGACATCTCTCTCACTAGTTTATCTGGCCCTGTGCTTAACATGGGATGTAATATTTCACGTTTGTTTGGGCCGGGACCAGGGATGTCATCCCATGGCTCCAAATGATGGTAAATCCACCCCGTCCCTTGGGGTGCAGCTCTCCCTGCACTGCATTACTCTTCTGCGCAGAAACGTGCCGTGTATTTCCTCTGTGGGTTTTGCTGATTTCCAAATTGCAGCCCGTGGAGTCTCTCATGCCTCTGGCTGCTAGATCAAAGATCCATTTTATATCAGAGTTTTTCACTCCATAAGTCCCCTAATCACTTATTAACCTGTTAGCCCATACACCATCTCACAAATTGCTCTCCTTTCCTCTCTCACTGGTAAGCATGTTTGCCACACTATAAATCTTTCTGGCAGCTCTTCTTTGAGCTTTCTCCAAGTTTTCTTTTTAAAGTGCCAGCTCTGGGACTGGACACAGGATTTTATTCTCATGTGTTTGCCAGAGGTTAGTTTCGGAAACTCGTTTGTAAATACAACTCCCTTCTATTTATTTCTGCCAATTCTGGGTGACAAAAGGGAGAGGGAGAAGGAAAGTGATAGCATATGATGTTGTTTCTTTTAACTATGTGATCCTAATGTGGAGGAATATTTCATGGTTTTCTGGGGACCACCCAGTGACTCTTGGTGTAACACCAAGAGGCAGTTACATCCTATCTTTATAAGACTTCACAGCAGATGCCCAGAAAGAAGCTGGTTTTGAACAGACTCAGCATCAGACCCACCTATTTCTCTCACCCCGGCCAAAAGAAAGGTTGCTACAGCATCCCCTCCCTCCCATATTCACATGACATGACCATGCTGAGCAAGGCTGGGTTGAAATGCCACCGTTCCCCTGCTGTGGCTTTCATCGTGGAACACCTCTTTCTGCCCCCATGAGTTGGGGAAAGGCTCCATCAACGTCTGTGCTTGGATGCACCATACCCCGCTCAGCGATGCACTTGCCAAGCCGTGCGGGCATGTGCCCACTCCTGTTCTGAAGCCTGCCACGGGGCCAGCATGATAGATTAACCCTGTGTCTCCTCTAGTCTCTGGGGAAAGAGACGCTTCACCCACCAGAGCCTTTTAAGAGAGGATGTTTAAAAAAACCCCAGCAAGCTCGTAAGGTCAGCCTAGGCCAAGGACAGCAGTCAAGTCTCACACATGGCAGGGAGGAGACTGTTTGCTTTAGAAATTTTTTTTTTTTTTTTTTACTTAAAAAGAAAAGAGAAATGGAAATGTTTCTGCTAGTCTCCATTTCTCTTTCTCTCTCATATGTATACATATCTATATGTATATATATGTATTTGAGAAACGCAACCCACAACTTTTGGTTTAAATTTGATCTGACAATATCCCTTTAACATGAAACTCTAAAGCCGTAATTGATACCCCAGTTGGACATTATCACAGATTATTTCCTGTCTGTGTTTTGACTGTCCTGGTCGAACGGCTTCCAAACCTAACATAGAGTCAATGAAGAGAAACAACCCTCAGCTACTATTATTCCTGTTACTCATTCTACCAAAATAATAAAAATAATGAAACCACAGCCTGCCTTGAACAGTAAAGATCTCTTAAAAGCCCTTCCTAAGCCGAGCCTTGATGTATCTTGCATATCTTAGGGAAAAAAATAAAGTTGGTAGGTTGGAGGGAGGAATTACCAGTGATGTTCCTTGGCTGGGCTTGTGTCCACACTGCTCATAAAGCACTGCCTTGGGCGCAGATGTGAGCACCGGGAACTCCCTGTCCCACCCAGGGCTGACCACCCAGCTGCCGCGTGCCTGGCCACGCGCCGGCTCCGCCACGCCACCGCCGGCGCCCCAGTAGGTGGGAGGCCACGTGCGGGCGGCCGTCTGTGCAACCCCGTGGTCTGCACCGGCGACAGCAAACCTGGTCTTCGGGGGGGGCCGGGCAGGGACTCGCCAAGGAGAGTTACGGACTTTCCCCTCCCGGCTCGCAGCATGGGTAAACGTGGTGGGTAATGCTCGAGGTACTAGACAGCCACGGTGCCAAGACTGAGCTAGGTGATGTTTTTCATCTAATGCATTTTACACCAGGAGAAAAAAAGAAGAAGAAAAAAAAAATCCCCTCCTGATTTAGTAGTACCAAAATGTTTTATGAATTCATGCCTTTTCCCCTGAGCAGTTCATTTAGGCAGGGAAAAAGCACCCAATAATAATACCAAAGCCCCTTCCCGTCCAATCGTTTCATTCCAATAGGTCGGAAAATAAATGTTTTCCATTATTTGCCTTGGAAATAGGTCTTAATTTAAAAATAAATTAGTTAATTTACCTTTCTGTATTTTTACATGTGTTTAAAGATGGCTGACACTGAATTTAAAACGTCAGTATAAAAATGCCTATTTATTTTCATTCTCATTTGGTAAAAATATACTTAAAAATTCATTTAAACAGAAAAGGAACTCTCTCCCCCTCCTTGTTATTGTTTTATCAATCTAAAAAAAAAAGCTGAGAAAGTAGACAGGGGAAAATCAAATACAATCTAAATCTCCTTGTCTATTGTGAAGCCTGTCTATGAGGCTTCCAGTGGGATCTCTGAGTGATGTGGCTTTCCCCATCCCCCTTTGGCATGTTTTTTCTCTCCCAGCCCAGGACCAGCCCCCTCCTGTCGCCTGGGCACGAGTGTCTCAGCTGAACTGCTCAAGAGCTGCACAGAGCCCTTCCGGATCCTAGTTTGGTTTGAAAGACAAAGCACAAGAAATGAGAGTATCAAGGAACCAAAGACACTTTGGAACGCTGATACAAAATTGATCAGTTTTGTTGGTTTTACCCCGGCAACTTCACAAACTAATTCCTATTTTCGAAAGAGATCTAAATGCTACTGCTTTCCAATGAGATACTCAGCTTTTTCCTCTCTTCCACTTCAGACTTAGGTTTCTGAACTGCTCATGGACTGTCTTGAGAATCTTGCTTAGACGTGATACAGAGGCCCAGATTTTGCTCTGCAAAGAGCATCTCTCCGGACCGGGAGAACAAAATGATGCAAACTGAATGGATTTTTTTGGCTTCAGTGTGTTCGGGTGGAAGGGACAGGGGCTTCTCCTTGCTGATAACGCTCAAATGCTTGGCTGTGATTTCAACACTTGGCAAAGGTTAGCAACTATCTTAAACCAAAGCAGCTTTTAGTGCAAGGGATCTCAAGGAACACCCAAACAAACATTAAGTAGTATTTTTGTACATTTTTGTGCACACCCTACCAAGCCAACCCCAGGGCATCCAGGTGAGAAACTCCTGGCCACTGTTTCATACGGTATTTTTGGCTGCTGTATGTTAGGTTTCTTTGGGTTCATCTCCCTTTCTTTCAGGAGCTATTCCTCTCAGGAACCAGGTCACAGTTGTATTCTGAGGGCATAAAACCAAAAGGCCACATTCACATCTGGTGAAATGCCAATGTAGTGATGTTACAGCTGGTAGAATTGGTCCCCAAGAACGTAAAAGCGGGAAAAGCTCCTGGATATTGTTGAGCTCGTAATCCCTCATGGGAACGATCAGCAGTGACCAAGAAGGAGAAACCTCAGGGCAGCAGAATGAAAGGGAAAAATGTTTTCAACTCTCATAATCTTAAGGCATGGAGGGAGGGAAGTTGGAGAAAATTAAATAAAATAAACAGGCATCACACGAGGTACAGTAAGAAGAGGGTTGAAAGAAGGTAAGATGGATAATTAAGCAATAAGAGACGACAGGCTGTGCATTTCTGGGTGATTATTGCACGCCTGCTATGCTGTTCTTTAGTAGCAAACTTTTGCTGCACAAGAACTAGAATCACCCCCCAGGGACAGGCTGGCAGGAGAGTCTAATTACTGTTATTACAAAATTAATTTTGAAATTAAAATAATAATAATAATAGGAAGAAAAAAGGGACAACCTCCCTCTGCACCATGTTGTTTGTTAGAACGTGTTATGGGAAAAGAGATGACATCACCCACAGTTGGTCTTTGGAGGGAGGGCAGTGACATCACTGCCAGCCAATCCCCGGCTGCATCCTGGTTGTGTGCTGGCTTTCGCGTGGCTTTTCTTCTTTCTCATTCCTTGGCCTGGGTTGCCTGCCTTCAGGTCCGTGTGCCCAACTAACTTATCCTTGTGTCAAGAACTTCCATCTTCTATCCCTTTCTGAAAAATCTATCTCCCCCTTTTAGTAAAAAATAAACAAGCAAACAAACAAACAAACAAAAAAAACCAAAGAAAAAAAAAGTCATAACTGTTTGAGATATGGAAAGCAATGCATACCATGTCTGTGGTCCAGAAACACGGTATTTCTTTGGGATTTCCTCTACAAAGATCGTTTTTT
Source organism: Grus americana (assembly GCF_028858705.1). Taxonomy (NCBI): domain Eukaryota; kingdom Metazoa; phylum Chordata; class Aves; order Gruiformes; family Gruidae; genus Grus; species Grus americana. Next base: position 17,489,137 of record NC_072857.1, on the reverse strand, counting down.
CCTTCCATTCTGCCACCCCCCCCATCTCCACCTACCCACCTCCCTCAGTGAACCACCTGAATTTGGGTTGCATACTATTGCTCCATTGAATGGGAAGGAAGAAGATGTACCAGAAGAGCATTTCTCTTCTTTTTCTGTGTTACAATGGATAACAACAAAATAGTTTTTCAGGTGGGTGCTCTTAGCGTACGTGGAGTTTTATCAACACTGAGTGGTATTTTTTTTATGCCCAGAAATTCTGTGTTTCAGTTAGTTTGGTTAGGAATCATTCCACATGAAATATTTTATGTTTTCAGAATCAAATCTCCTATTCCCATGTTTCTGAACCAAATGCCTTCAGGAATCCTCATTCTAGAGAAATTTAGTAATGCTATTTTTTTTATTATTATTTTTTATTCCATTTTGCCGAGGAAAAGAGATTCTGACATTTCCCTGGGAATGGAATTCCTCTTCTTTGTAGTTCTGGTTGGTTTTAGTTTATTCACTAGTCTACTGTCCTTACAAAGACTTCTTGTCAGATAATGACTAGACAACATCTAGTTGCCTCACATATATGTATCTCAGTAGCTCTAGATTTAGAATTTTTACACACCTTGAATTTTCCCTTAAAGGCACAAATGGTTCAAGCAAAGCAAATAGCCTCCTTCAACTGGCCTCCAGCCTCCACTGTCATTCATCCCAGCTGAGACTCCAAAACCTATTGGGAAGCTCTATATCATTACCTGCTGAGTGGTGATATCAGGACTCTGCTCTTGGTAGCTGCTGTACAAAACAGGAGACAAGCTAAGAGTAGATGAAACAGAGGTCAGCAGGGAAAGAAGATGCACAGAGAAGTGAAATGACATACCCATGTTCACACCAGAAATAGTAGCAAGATCAGGATTGGATTTCAGGACTTCTGAAACTCAACCCAGAACTGTGCCATTAGTGGATATTTTGGTTTGTTGTCAGGGGATGTGGGGAAGGACAAATCCAGCTCACCCCTCTCCCCAAAATCAATCATGTTCATGCAGGTTATATTTATCAAATTGAAAAATTGGTCAATAGAACTGTGTTCTCAAAAATGAGGCTTTGCTCCATCAAAAAAACCCCAAATGCAAAAAGTAATTTAAACTCTATAGCTTCATTGTATTTTCTACATTAGGATAGGAGATGTTTTTCACATGCCACTGCATATTACCAACCTCTTATCAAAGGGATGAACCTGTGACCTTTAACATCAAAGCCTGGGCTCCATCATTAGAATTAAGGAATGACCTGCAATAGTTGTTATCCTTAGGTGACCCAACCAGTGTAATGGGAACATGACGTTATATAAATGTTATATATATATACACACACATGTATATACTGCTGTAGAAAGAGGGGAAAATGCATCTCAGGAGAAAAAGAGTTAAATGAACCACCAGTAGGTGAATGCAAAGTTGCTTATGCAGACATTTTCTTGTAAAGATCTGGTCTCTGTCTATGTATTAAGTACATGCAGAGACTCGCTGTATCCAGGTTGACAGCTCTGGCATTATACATCTGTGAGGAAAGGTTAAACAGCATCATGGCACCACTTGGAAAGACTTAATAGATGGGATTGTACCTTCTTAGCCTCCCACATTTTCTAAGGTAAACTGAAGTGGGAAATTCCACAGGGCTAATAAACAAATTTCTACCTCATGGACAGTGTTAAGCCATCATGTCAAAAGGCTGGGAGTGGGGACTGATATTCTCAATTTGAAGGGAGGAAAGAAAAATAGGCAACATATATGAAACATGGTGATTTTTTTCCTTTTCGGTGGCTGTGAAGAAGTTCCATTGACCCTCTCCACACTACACAGCCCATTCACAAGGATAAGAAGTAGGAGCTCCAAAGGAATTAAAATTCAAGAAAGACACAGGGTTGAATCAAGGATGGGAAGAGAGAGAAGAAAAGTTTTCTAAATATTGTTTGGGATAATCAGAGAAATGAGTGCAGACAGGTGACATTTGCCATCCTGTCCTGAACACAGCTTCATAGATATTGAATGCAAAGAGTTTCTTTCCAGTGGGACAGGGTCACCACCTGTTGAAGCATTAGCTTTCCACTTTCCAGGGTCAGTTCCCTGCTCTATCCTAGACTTCTTGTGCTGAATGACCCTGTGCATCTACCAAGGCCAATGCTACAAGGTGGATATCTGACCTTCAACATGCTCAACTAATGACCAGGGTCTTGCTCTCTTCCTCTGTCATTGGCCTCCCTCCCACCATGCCTAACCTCACTTGGACCCTTTAGAAAGCTCTGGATCTTGGGCTGAGGCATCTTCTCAGGGCAGGCTTGAAGGTTTGCAACATGGTAGGGCAGATGAGCTTGGTTTTGAAAGGTTTCAGACCTCCTGGATCTGTAGGGATCACAGCTCACCAGCTGCCTCTTCTTACCGAGAAGGTCCTGCTCAGTGCTGTGCAGAAGAAAGTTTAAAAGGGACCTGTATGGGAGAATAATGAAACGGATGAGTGGAGAGGCTATTCCACACAGAAGACCACAGTAGTAGACACTGAATTTGTATATTTATTCCCAAATACTGTTTTTATTTCCATTGTCTTCTGTTGTAAAATGATGGTCTCATGGCATCTCAGAGCAAACTAATCAAGCCCAAGTATCCAAATCAAGTTCAGTGCACAAACTCCTCTCCTTCTCTCTTTTTCCTAGCACCCTTGCCTTCAGGCAGCTGGACAAGGGAATGGGAACACCCAGAGATAGACCCAGACACCCAAGGTCTTCAGGGTGCCCATCAGAGGCTCTCTTATCTGTTTGTGGTGTTTGTGCAGCAGGTGACAAACAGGTTTTCTCCATCCGATCACCTGGTGGATATGCCCTCATCGGGGCAGGTAGGGCAGAGAGAAAACAGAATCGAGCCCCAGACTCGGTTCAGTGAAGAGGTGCTGGAGATGAGAAGCTGTGATTCAGTTGTACTTGGGCTCTGCCAGAGCTCCTGGTGCGTTGGGCATGATGGTACCAGCAGGGTCTGGCTGGGAAGCAGAGCAAGAGATTAGGCAAACATTACAGGACAGGACTGTCGGCTCATCTTGTCACACAAACCTGGCAAAACAGACCTAGAGTCAGAGACATCTCTTCTGGTCAGGTTTGTTAGCACCTCAGAGCAGTCTCTCCCTCCAGAAGCTCCTTGGGAGAAAGATCATCCAAGATGTCTGCAAATCAACGTAATAGTTGATGGCCCATTTTGATTCCTATGAAACAAATCACTCCTGAAAGCAGCTTTTGCATGTCTGCATTTTTTTCCCTCACCTTTTTTGGTTTCTCCTCCTGCCACTTGCATCTTCTCTGAGATACTCCCCCTACCCCCTTTTTTCTACACTTGCATAAAATTATTTGGTCTGATTTTCTTCTTTCCTCACTTCTCGAGGCTGGAAATATACTCATTAAATTTTTACTGGGGAGAAAAATAATAAAAAGAAGTCCCCAAGGTGGTGGAATTCTAATCCAACAAAAAGACAACCAACAGCAGGAGCAGGAAGCATTCAACCCTCCCTGACCGCCCACCCCCCTGTCAAATGTTTCTCATTTTCAGGTCAATCATGTATTTGGGGGCTTCCAAGCAACAAATTTTCATTTTACACATTCAAGTAAATTTTCTTTGCAAGCTTTCCATGTAGCCTGAAGCATACAGCTATTTTTGAATCTTTCTGTCTTTTTGAGGGCGAGGCAGAGTCAAGTTACCTTGTCATCAAATTCTCATTTTGGCAAGAAGGGTGGTGGGGGTGAAGAAACAGAGGACTTTATAGCAATAATCACTAATCAAAACACTTCAAAGTGCCTGAACTTGTTGCTGCGTCTGTTCAGTTCTTCGACAATATGTCAAGCAGAAAGAAAACAGCTTAATTTTTCACAAGCCTGGTTGCTTTCTGAAGCTAACAACAACACGGCAACTTGTTTGAACTAGTGAACAGAGGGAACAAACTATTAATACCAGAGCCACAGTGCCCCATTCTCCACAACCCACCAGACGTCTGAATTTAAACTGTCACCTCACGTATCACATCAGTTTCTATGGGCAAAATCTTGGTCTGTGTTCCAAATGCCCTAGAGGCACTGAGCTGTTCTTGCAAGGTCTTTGATACGGTCTGTTAGTAATATTGTTATAAAAAGCCATGTGCATTTATGCTGCATTATCATTAATATTGCTCCTGTTCCCATCATTGTTTTGTTATTATTTATGCATTATTTCTTCTCGGGCAACTAGATTGCTCTGGGGACTGATATATCATACAAGTCCTTTCACCTTTCTGTCAGCCCAGTTTGATATCCTGCCTGTTCCCTTGCTGGCAGATTGTATGGCACAGCTATGTGTTCACATCAAACACTAAAGTTTCTCAGAAAAGAGAGAGGGATTCTGGGGAAACTCTGAAGGAAACCAAAACAAAAACATTCCCCCTGGAATTTGGTTGTGGCAATTTTTTAATGTCTTGCCTTCCATATCCTCCAAAAAAAGACTCAAAACCCCCAAATGTTTAGGCCAAAACTTTTTTGGTCTTCATCAAAAAGTCAAAATTCCTGTGGAAAGAAGACACTTTTCAAGAAAATGTAAATTTAATCAAACCTCCAGTTTCCCAGCAAAGCCAGTATTGACTACAGCTGTGCCAAAGCTGAGAGAGACTGCTGGGCAATACCACCTCCTCCTGCCAGGGGACTGTCCTGGGCCACTTGACCTTATCCATGGGTCTCACATGGTGAGGAGAAGAAAGTCAAGAGCTTTGCTCATCTGAGCCAGCAGCTAATAAGAAAGAGCATAGCCTGTATATAGGGAAAGTAGCTGAGAAGGAACTGGAGACGTGATAGAGCTTATGGGCAGAGGAGAAATTGGAGGGAGGCAAGAGGCCAAAGGGATGAAAAAGGGTTTGCATGGAGGGAAGCAGACCTGCACACTGGCCTGGGTCTGCACAAGTTCATCCCAACATTTTGGGTCAGAGTAACCTCCTAAACCTTTTATTCCCATGGTGTACAGATCCCCCAAGACCCATGCTCTGGTGAATTCACCCACTGCAGTCCCAGGAGCCTCTTCTCTGAGGCAGCCAAGAGCCTGAGGAAAGGCAAAGCCATTGGCTCTGCTTCCAGAGACCTCATGCAGGTACATACCAGCACGTGAGGGTCAGTGCCACTCCCAGACACGCTGTGCATTTCTTCATTCTTGACAGTTTCTTTTTTCTTTCTTTTTCTTCTTTTTTTTTTTTTCCTGAGATCTAAAATTAAGAAATCATGCAGATGGAAAACATCTGCCTGTTCTTTGTGCATGGAAAAAACATAACACATGGTAGGGATGATAAATAATAATAAATAAAGATGATGATGAAAGCATTTTGAGAAGCACAATGGTTTGATTTGTCTGGAGCAAGCATCGCACACTCTCTGTCCGGGCTAAGAAGGATAAATAGACTGCTGTAGCTTGAAATCTTGCAAATGGCAACACAACTTTGAGACATTTAGGAAGAGCAGATGCTGAGCATGGTTTGCCTTTTCATGGCTTGGCTCATTAGTGCCTAGTCAGAGGCTCTTCAGGTGTGCAAAAGGAACCTGACCTCTCCTGAGTGAAGGTCTATTTATGTGTGAGTCACAAATCACTGTCTCTCCTAAAACTAACAGAGCTAGGCCAAAGAATGACATCGCCTCCCAGTGATGTAATATTCCTCTTTTCTACCTTGTTACCTAATACAGGGTTATGAAATCAAATCCACTTGACAAGTCATATATTTGCTTCCCCAAGTTTATCATAAAAAAAATGATAGCTTTTCACCCAGAAGACATAATGCTCAGTGTCTCCCAAATATCCATGCAGAAATTGGCTCTAATTGTGTCCCTATGGATCTCACCTAGACCTTCATCAGGGTCCACCTAAAAGCTTCTTCCAGGGCTTGGGTTGTGCATGGTCACCTCAGCTTATAGGTAATGACATTGTAAAACCCCGTGAGTGTTATCTGATGGAGATGGATAAAGGGGATTATTTAATGAGTTGTTGGGTCTCAGCTGAGTTTCCAAACTGCAGGTGTTCTACTTAATATCTGCCAGCAGGTTGGTGCTCTCCCTGCCTTTGTAAGTAACTAGGCCCAAGTGACTCCTGATTTTGAAAATATCTGAAGCTGTGACATGTCTGCAGACAGAACAGGCAGGCATGGTGGGGAAGGAGTACCATGCACTGTCAAAGGAAGGTCCATATCTACATGAGGAAAAGCATTCAGACTATGGAGAAGGTGACTCACAGACATACGTGAGTGCAGGTCTGAACAGTGGTAAAAGTAAGGTGCCAGGACAGGGTGTATTTATGGCTGACTGAACAATGTGACACCAGCCGTTTCAAAGGACAGTGACAGTCTTGCCCACCTTCAGACTTCAGCTGTTTACGGAAGGTACCTCTAAGAGCCTGAGATCTCAGCTCCCAAGGCAACCATCCCGTAATGTCTCAGGCAGGATGATTCACAAATGGAAATATCATTGAAAAAAGCCCAACACCAACATCACGACAAGCCGTGCTCTGTGTGTGTGTGTCTCTGTGTGCACTTTGCCAGCATGTTCGTGTGAGCACTCAGAGTGTAAACACAGCATAGCATTTACTTTCTCTGTGTGTGTCTGCCGGAATGATTGAAAGTTAAGATTAAAAAAAAAAAAAAAAAAAATGCAAAGGAATTGGAGCTGAGCAACAGGAGAATGATGATGCAATGATATTGCAGCAGCAAAAGCAAAACGATCTGCTAAAAATACACCAGAGGGATCTAAATATTTCCATAAACAGATGGAGGTCGGAGCCCAAATGAAGGAAAAAAAATGCAAGTAAAGGAAATTGTATTTGACAACCATAAGGGTCTTATAGTTCTTCTGTGTCTTTTATCCCAAAAGGGTTTTTTACAGATGCTTACAGTTGGGCAAAAGAGGAGTCTGATCCCACAATTCTTTACTCACATGAGTAACCCTAATTTATGTTCGTAGACTCAAAGGGGCCAATGGAACTGCCATGTGAGCAATACCTTGTATGAGTTCTTTTAGAGGAGGCGTCTGGCAGTGCTTTATAGTGAAGGCTGCAGAGCTGTTTCCATGCTAAACCTCTCTTTTATTCATTCTCATAAATTTTTTTTTTTTTCTGTTTCAGAGCATTTACATTTTCGGCTGAAGTTTTCCAAACGTAGTCCATGCCTGAATGTGAATTTTATTGGGATGCATGAGGAAGAACAGCTTCAGCCTGGCTGGAAAAATATGTTTTCCCTTAAACAAAAAAGTCCAACCCTCTTCCTGCCTCTTTCTCGCCCCTTTATCTAAACAAATGAGAAAGGGCTAAAATTCCATTTGCTGAGTTGTCCCACGGGGAGTCAGGGATGGTGAGATTTGGTGAAGTTTCAAAATAAAAAAACCACCCTAGAAATATCTTAAATTTGTAGGTACCTGAAATCCTGAATACATTCTGCAGGGGTGAAATTCAGCTGCTAGAGAAAGGGTACCAGAGACCTATACGGCATGTGCTCCTTTGAAGCCAGATGCCTGTGCTCAAGTCTTGCTTTGATCTTGCCCAAGTTCACCCAACTATGAGTGGGAACCTAGCTTTCTGACTGGGAAACAAAAACCAGGTGTGATACCAGCTGTAGCATTTCCCTGTGGCCCTGATGGACCACCCTGGCTTGGGATAGATCTTGGGAAGGATTAAAAAGCAACAGCATAAACCCCTCTCCTGGCTGGAAGTTACAATCTCCCTATTTGAACCCAAACTAAAGACTGGGAGGTACCCAGCTATGGAACATTGGCTTTTGAGCTGCTGCAGCTCATCTTCCCACCAAGGATGCAACTTTGTGAATCCGCACCAAGATGCATTCTGAGTGAGGGCACACACAAGCACATTTGAAAGCTTCTGCACAAATGTTTTCTTCTGGACAAAGCAAACTAGTTCCCTTTTATGAAGTCAAAAATTTCTTTGGGTTATTTTTGTTTGTTTGTTTTATTTCCAGCTCTCAGTTGTGTCTAATAATCAGCCTAGAAAGAGAAGGATAAAATGTTGTTTCAAGATGTAAAAAACCCCAAACCAAATACCCTGAAATGACATATTTTGAGAATACTTGGCTTTACAGTTCCGTATTTCACACTCTTCTTTCTAAATAAGCATCTGTCCAAACCAACACATTTCTAGGAAAATGTATTTATTTTAAATGAAGTTTTTCAATAGGAAAATATCTTCTTGGAAAAAATGTCCTGATCTCTTCTTCAGACAAACAAGAGTGACCATTTCATACAGCATTAGGAAGGCCAGGCTGTCCTATCCAGCCATTCATATGGATGCCTCCATTCAGCTTAGCGAATGTGGTATTATGCAGTTTAATCCTTGCTTTGTACATTGCACAATTCTTCCTTGGTACATTGTATGAGTGTCCTAAGCTATAGGAGCTGGACCAGAAGATGTGCTGGGTCTCTTCCAGTATAAATGACTCTGTTATTCTAAGTACATTATACCATACACAACACATAGTAAACCCATCAAACTCCCTTTATGCTACTGAATTTAACCATAGTAATGATGATGAGAACTAAGCATCTGTAATTGTACACCCTAAGATGAAGTTGAGATTATCAGATATGAGGCTTGAGGGGCTGAGTACAAGATGCTCATGTTAAAAGGACCTCAAGCACTGTTTTAAAATAATGAATGATCAGTACAGTAGTCTAGGAAGATACCTACCAGAGGAACTGTAGTTTCTTTTGTCACTTCAGATGTTGTCTAATGCCAAACTGGACATTTCTGTTTGGCTGCTGTGGGAATAGCAGATACAAACAGTCTAGCTTCTTGGGTCTTGCTTTTTTTTTTTTTCCTTTCAAGAACATGTCCTTGCAGAAATAGAAACTGTGCAACCTATAAACGTGTCTCATGTTCTGTCCAAAGGCAGGAGAGGTTTTCTTCTACAGCTCTCAACAGTGACAGGAGTGGTCAGACCTCCTGCATTAGCCAAACCAAATCTTTCTGAGCCTCTGCCTGATTATTTTTACTGTTGTATAGATGAAAGCCATTTTTACTTCACCTGTTCTACACTCTGGATGCCTTGTCTCCATTTGGTGATACACGCCATGTCATTGCTGTAACTTCAGGCAGGACAAACAGCATTAGGAAAGAAGCTATGTGAAAACACAGCAAAAATGGGTTGGTGATGCCCTAAAGCTTTGCATTGGGAAAGCCCTGGTTTGCTGCAGACAGCTCCTCTGCCTTCACTATGTACTGAGGTAAACTCCCAGCCTGGGCTTGGCTCACTCTGCCTTGTGAAGAGTCACTGCTGATGTTGATTTATTTAGTGGTTGAGTGGTAGGTTTTGGAAGAGGCAGGAGGAAGCTCTCCCTTCCTGTTCACACACAGCTGTTCTCCTCTGAGACCCATCTGGATTCATTGGAGGACCACTGGCCTCTTTGCCAGAGCTCTATTGCAGGCGATGTTTACAGCTGTCCTGCACGGACAACCGGTGTGTGGTCTGAAGCTATCGATGGAGAAGCGAGACAAGTGCATTCCACGGAATTTATTCTCTCCACATCTCCCGCAGCTCCACAGACTCCCTGGTATCAGCTGTCACGAACCCCTCGGACCTGGCTGAGGCAGGATAACAGAAGACTGGCTGTGCAGAGCTACCGGTGCTCCTTGCAGAAGCTGTTGTATTGCGCACAAGCTGTATCCATCGGAGAGGACTGCAAGCCAGCCTTTGCCTTTGGAAGCAGCCAGCTCCTGTGGTATTCGGAACCGTATAAAAAAAATCTCCGGCGGCGGTGAAGCTGTGTGTGTATACAAGCTCTCCATCTCTGTGCCTGGAGAGGTACGGTAAGGGTTACATGAGGTTCAGGAGTACGACTTTTTTAAGGAACCTGCCAAGAAAAAAAGGGCTCCACAAAGTTCATGTCTTTAAGACACAAGAACAAAATAAAAGTATCTCCGAAGCTTCTGATCTGTGCAGATGAGGAAAGGCTGGGAGCACGGAATTCACCTGTGGTAATGCCATGGAGGAGTACTGCCCTCACTCATCCCAGCGCAGATGGCAGCTCCACCTCTTGGCCCACTCCAGAGGCTACGAACGGGCCTGGTTTCAAAGCCCTTTGCACACAGAATTATCCAAACCCTGCTACTAACGGCCGTTAGGAAACATAGAGCCAGATGCAATGGATAGGTGCCATCCTTGTACTATTAGATTAGACTGCAGAGTCCTTTACTGGTGCTCTCAGAGAAAGGCAAGGGCAGATTTCAGGACAAATTGGGAGATTTGTGGAGGTGAACTGAGGCATCAGTAGCATGGAGTTGCAGTAGAGAAACTTGCTCAGCTCTGAATAAGTTTATTTTCGGTTAAACTCAGTGAATTCCATACTGTGCTGAAGGTACCTGAAGCACCATGATGGTACAAGCCTATGTGAGTCTGTATGATGGAGCTCAATGGATAGGCCTTCTACCAAGCCGGAATCCAGAAAAAACTTCACTTCAATCTCTCAGAAGACTATGCGTATGTGTCCTCTGGAGGTTCATCCATCTCCAGTTTAATCCACTCAGTTTCATACAAATACGTCCCAGTTCTGTTCTGAGTTACACCCACTGACTTGAGCAGAACCACATGAATGTTAACAACAAAAAGTAAACAAAGCAGAATTTAACCCTATTTCTTTTCCTCATACACTTGTCAATGTATGTTACAAATGTGAAATACCAGAAACATTAATTCTGGAAATATCTATCCATGTTAGACAACATAGTTCACCAAACGGAAAAATGGAGATTGTCCAGGATTAATAGCACAGAAAAGTACGTTATTTGATGTGATAAATATTTGGAAGGCAACTTTATTGTCAGGAGTATAAAGACCCACCCGTTACTTGGAAAATCAGGACAAAGCAACAGAATATCTCACTTTAAGAAAAACATCAAGGAGAAAAGAGGAAGTTATCCAAGAACTGGGGAAACTTGACCAGGGCCTGTAGGGATTTTAAATTGCAAGACTGTTTGTTGTTTGAACTGAGTCACACCGATGCAACAGAGAATTTGTCCTTGGCAGCAGAACTGTTAGAATGGGGAGTTAATGCTCCCTCGTGTCAACCCACTGAATCCAGGTCATCATGTCTTAATTAAAGTGTACATGCTATGAAATACCATTGAACGTCAATCCAGTTCCTTAGTGTATAGAATACTATGTTTATTTATGGGGTTTGGCAGTCACTTCTGGAAAATAAAAAAAAAAGCTATTAAAATATAAAGATTGCCCATTAACAGGAGAAAAACGCTGTCATGCCCTATATTCTCTTCTCAGCTGGTTTTGGTGCGATTCCTGCCTATGGGTCATCTTTTCACACATTAAAGATGTTCTTCACTGCCTTGGTTGAATTCAGTCTTATTGAGATGATGATGCATGCGTAGATAAGGCAGATTTTTGGTTTAAAACTAGCTCCTATGATGAGCCAACTATGCAGTATGAAGTATGAAAGTGTTTTCAGATTCTCCTGTATTGAAATCTCAGACGTATCTCAGGTGTGCCCATCAAGTGTCTGAGAGCTCGAATGCCTCAGACACATGAAGGAAAAAGTTCTCCCCTTCTCTCTCATGCTAAGTCTAGAAAAATCTCTGCTCTAGGTATCCACCCAGGCCTGGAGCAGAATTCCAGCAAAACCTGGAAATTCATCATGCTCAAAATCATTCCCTGAAGTTCACTTCACAAAGGATGGACAAAGCGGCAACTGCACTAGCTGCGTATGTTAAAATATTACATATATCTATGGAATAACTACTTCTGTGATCCAGCCAAGAAAAACAGCAGAGCAAGTCAGATTGGTAAAGATGGGATAGATAGAGAAAGTGCCAAACTAAACAAGGTTTGATTATGGCTACACACTGTCCTCTGCCTCTAATTTTCTCTTGCAGGGAATTTCCTAGAAGAAGGCCAGCATAAATGGTCCTGCCTAGTTTGATAGTTCTCTAAAGTTAACCTTTTCCTGGATTGTGGGGTTGTGTCCTTAACTGGCTTTCAAACATACACATATATATGTCAGCTAAGTTCTGCTGATGTTTTTGAACAAAAAGCCAGTGGTTTTATTTTTCCTTTGGGAAAAAAATGCAATTAGCAGAAAGGCACTTTTACATGGCCCGTTGATGTTCTGCACTTGGGATATTTAAATCCAAGATGAGTTAACCCTACAGAACACAACAGCTACTACAATGACCACAGAGTTCTCTTCCTTCTCTGGATCCCCATCACAGTAACTCAAGACCTAGGGAAACCCCAGGTACCTTGGCTCACCACCAAAGTGCCTAATTTATTTTTCAGCTGTCTTAGCTTGCCTTTTTTCTTTCTATTTTCCTTTTCCTTTTTCTTTCTTTATTTTAACTGACTAGCAAGAAGACAGAAATTTTACCATGTGGCTTTATTTGAATCAATTTCATTGTATTTGTGGGCCAGAGCCAAATCAAGCAATTCCCGGGACAAGGTAAAGAGAAGGCTCTTGTGCCCTGTACCACATTGGAATAGCCACACTTGCAACTCCTTGCAGGGTGCATTCACCCTAGGTGGGGTGCCTAGGTCACAGCAGAAGAAAAGACCTTCTGGGACCCCTGCAGCATTATAGCATTCACAGTAGCCTATGAATTTAGAGATAAACTGTGGACTGCCTTGAGAACAAGCTTAAACTTGTACTGGACAAGAAGGTAGTCAGTTAATAAATGGCACACAGTTCATCTTCCCTCTGTCTCTGACCAACCAAATTAAATACATAAAACCGGACTCTGTCCATCTCTTAAAGAGCTCTTTTCCCAACAGTCTGAACTGGAATAATGAGAACAGTGGAAGGGCAGACTCAGGAATGATTCATTAACTGCAAAACAGGGGAAAATTTATACCAAATGTTCCTTGTAACTGCCCTGCTGCTTCCAACAGCCTTTCTTGTGTCCTATAACTGAAGGGTCAAACCTGATGTTAAGCTTTCACATGAGGTCTATATACCTAAGCATGGTGACCGTGTGCCTGCAAGATGCTCCCCACAAGCATATAAAGCCTTCTGTGTACTGCTTTAGTAGCCAGCTCCTTTAGTTGCCAGGTCTCCTTGGGAACATAAGAATAGCCATGCACATTCAGACAAGTATCCGTGTAGGCAGGTAACTAAAACGTGATGAGGGAAGAGTACATGACCATGGCAAATGCACAGTGACATGTCCCAAAGACACTCCACAAGTTCTAAAAATCCCCAGCTTAGGGAAACCACCACAGATTCACACCTGGGAATTTCCATGCTAAATGGTGGATTTAGCCCACAAAATAAGCTGCAGAGTGTTAAAGACCTTGTGATGCTTAATTCTCAAGGCCTTTAAAATTGTGGCCAAAAGAACTATATCTCGACACCTAAACTAGACATTGTAGCAGCTGCAAAATCTGAGTTGAAGAGAACTGTGAAAGAATCAGAGTCCCTAACACCTATGCCTGCTTTTCAATAGTCTATAGAGAAAGGCGATCCATGTTAAACATAGAGCGAATTCATATAATCTCATTTTTGAGCCTGTCCTCAAAGGAGGGTGGTGATGGGGGATATCTCCATGGCATGCGCAATGCTTCCAGTCCCAACCCTTTGAGTGCAGCAACACTAGAACTGCTGACATGTCTTCAGAGTCGGAGCTGCTAATAGAGATCTTATGCAATACTGTAGCTATTTTATGCAAAAATCCATAAAATTATTAAAAGCTTCTGCAGAATCAAAGATAACTCAAGATGAGAAGGGCTAACAGTTTCTTGGATCAAGCAGCAGCATCAGCTCCAATCTTGTTGCCAGGCTTGCCTGCTTCTCTGCTCTCTCTATTAATTTGTTCAGGCTAGTTTGAAATGAGTCAGTGATGGTGCTTCCTTCAAGCTGGCTCTGTGGCTTCATAGCTCTTGCTGTGAGAAATGTCATCCTCATGTTTGGCCTGCCTTTTCTTTAATGATTAACCCAAACCTGTGCCCCTCCATTTTCCCGGCTCTCACTGAACACATCAAAAATCCCACCCTCTCTTTTCTAATGTCTCCAAGTAGCTTCTAGGTTTTTATTACCTTTTCCCATCACTTAGGGCATTTCTACACAGAGACATCTGAACAGCTTTACTCCTAGTCCATGCAGTTTGGGCACATGGTGGTACTATTCCAGAAACCATGTACCTGCATTGCTGAACCAGAGTTTGGTGTAAGAAGCCAAGCTAGGAGGCAGGATACGGTTTAGTTTGAAAGCAATACTGTGCTAATGCAGATATACAGCTTTAGAACTGTAGCAGGGCTGTTAGAGTGACATCTAAGGTTTCCCTAGACATTCCTGCTCTTTCCACCCTGTAATTTTATATAGTGAGCCAGTAAAATAAATGAACAGCAGACATAGCAATCTGCCTGGAAATACAATGATCCTAGTACTGAGGATCTGGACCCAGCTATGGGTCTTGCTTAGAGATTGGTCTTCAACTTTTGTGGCCTTATCAGCCCTCCTGATTTCTTATCTGCTGAAAATACTTTTTTCTATTATTGTTTGTAGACTTCTTATAAAGCAGTCCACAAGTTGGAAGTGTAGCTCACAGACGTAGCTCATCATTTTAGCTACTCAGCCTATTTCCTTCTTGTTCTCCTCCTTTTGCGCTAAAGGCTTCACAGGGTTTTAAGCTGGCAATTAAAAACACTGCAGCAGTTTTATTAGCCCTGCATGCCATCTTGTTCTCCCTATGTTATTTACTTATGCTAATTGGTCAGGTATTAAAGAACAAACACAGCAATTAATTAGTGGTCTGACAGGAATTATAAAGAAATAAAGGCCTTTCATGGGTGTCAGATTTGAGTCACTCACAGAAGCTTACAGAGTGAAAAAAATGAAGAGGGATGAATCATGGTCAAAAGAAGCATTTTCACCCATGCAGTATGGCATCCAGATGTGTGGGGATTGACTACACTTTTAGTTCAGTCAGTCTTTGAACAGACGTTTATGCTCTGTGAGGGCTCAGTGCTAGGTTTGATAGGGAGCAGCAAGCCATGGAAAGACCATGGTGCTCATGGAAGCAGGCTTGATGTGTGAGCTCAGGTGTTCAGGCAGGTCATCTTGGGCAGAGGAAAAACATCCTTGCCCCTGGGGCAGGACATACACCAAGAACAGCAAGAGCTGGAACATGGCTTCATGTCTCAGATGTCCCTGGATGAATTTGGATGTGTCCTCTTGGCACTGCTGCCTCTATTTCCCTCTTATAAAACTGAGGGAGGTCTTAAACAGTAAGATTAATCACATGGGTATCAAGCTTTCATGTTACTGTAAGGAAGGAACTTTTTTATCCCAGAGAAGGCTGCAAGGACAAGCAAGGTTCTTTGGGGCATTTCTACACTGATCAATGGCACTGGTGATAAATAGTGATGATCAAAGAACCTGAATTCAGAAATAGATGCAGAATCTTTGATGGACCTGTACTGAAAAACTGGACTTACAATTTTGGTAGTGACTCTGTGCTAATAAGGCAGTTTATGAAAAGGCAACATTTCAGCAGTGCCTTATGCTGTGTGGATGTCACATCTGGGGGCTCTAGTCAAGGTATCCCTGTCCTTCGCTTGTTTGTACAACGTAAACATCATCTTAAGCTGTCCTTCACAAGAACCAAAGCCATTCAAAATCCATGACAGTTTTAATGTTTATTGTCCACTGTCTTTGATGACCATTTGGGAAAAGGACTTCCACTCCATAATTGTTGGGCTACAGAAGGACTGTTAGGATCCATCTCATTGTGAAAACATGGAAAGCGTTACTGAGGGAAGGCAGACAAGTGAAAACTTGCACTGAAAATGCAATCATCCATTTCTGTATGGAAAACCCTTACAGTCACCAGCCAGCTCTTGTAGCTCAACACATGAACAGCTCAGAGGTTATTTTAGGTGATCCAAAATGGTCCTTTTTGGCTTTGTAGTCCATGACTCCACCATAGAAAGATTTCGCACCAAAAAAAAGCCCTCTGGTAACCAATCCAGGCAGATAATGAGTCACCCCTGAGATAACAACCAATGATGCCCAGGAGAAAATAGGATTTCAAGTAGAGGCTTCTGATGGCTACAGACAGCAGGAGCCAAAGCTGAATGATGAGAAATTACGTAGTATATATGCATACATGTCTGTGAAATGAACAAGTTGTTTCAAACTTTAGGACGTTACATTTTTTGGCTGCTCCAGCTCAGAGTCTGCAAAACCTCTGCTGAGCATTTGAGCACACTGCTGTCGCTCTAAAGCAAAGCAATGAAGAGAACCAGAGGAATCTGGCGTATACGTTGCCGGGCCAGAGCACAGTGCAAACATCACTGGATACGTAACCCAGCAATGACCCGCCAAACAGCTGAGAAGAGTAACAGATCTGATACTCACCCAGGGAAAGGTTACTAGCCCCATCTGTTGCTACTGTTGCTGCTACTGCTATTTTTCAACATCCCTTTTTGCCAGGTTGTTCTCCAGCCAAACACCACGTCCTAGAGAACAGCATGGCATCTGCAGAGCTGTCAAAGAGACAGAGCAGTGAGCACATCAAGGAAAAGTTCGAGGGGTCCCTTCCTCTTGCTTCTGCTACACACACTGTTTGGGCAGACAGATCAGTTGAGGAGCTGAAAAACATCAAAAAATTAGACTAACTTCAGAACCAAAACACTCTTCCACTCAGCAGAGAAGAAGCCAGAGAGAGGACCTCAGACGCTTGAGGCTATGCCTGAGGATGGCATGAGTCAAGCAAGGGTTGCAGTGTCAAGGGCAGAGGTGGAGCTGAAGCTGCCAATCTCTGGAGGAAACAACCGCCTTGTGCTCACAACCATCATTCCTTAGGCTGACAGTTCCTATGGATATCACCTCTGGAGAGGTGTGGGGTTCCCGTTGGGAACTGAGGGCACTCAGAGTGATGCAGTAAAGAGCTCAAATAAAAGGTCTCAGCGCTGTGAGTCACTTCAGATGATGTGGGCCAAAAAGCATTCAGAGAAACATGACTTCTCGGAGTAGTGCAGCTGTTTTGAACAAGAGATGAAATCCATGCTCACGTGGGTGAGAGCGTTGCTATGACATCAACATTATGAAAGTTTGCAAACTTTCTATTTCCTGTTTTAACATTGACATGGCTATTAACAGCAAAATTGACATGAATTTAGGGCAGACATGAAACAAAGCCTGAACTGGTCATGTAACATTTTATTTTTTCATTTTACTGAGACAAGACTCCAAAGAATCTCTTCTCTTGACCAGCTCCTGAGGGATATTCCTTCCCTTTTATTTCCATTTAGCTTGCTAGCAGAAGAACAGGACTGAACTAGGTCCTTCAGTGCAGGGACACCCAGTGCAACCCTGCAAGAGAAGCATGTAGCTTGCATTGTGGGAGAGGGACCCAGGCATTCTGCAGGACGTGTTTGAGATGGATGCAAGAAACACTTTAGAGCAGGGCGAACCACAAGAATTACCAATACTGGAATTTAGCTGGGACACCAAAATTAATTTTCTTGCCATTGTGAAAAGCAGCAAAGGAGGTATGCGATGAGCATGAGAGAAATGAGAATTTTGAGTGTCTCCTCTAAAAAGGCAAAATAGGTCCCTTCTCTATGCTGGGACAAAAAACCCCAAATCTGCCTGAGGAAGACAATCTGCAGAATCACAGGTAATTTCTTGATGGCCCTGGATCCAGTCATTAAATAGGCCTGACATCGTTAGTATATAAGAGCTGATGTTTTTGCAGCTTGCAGTGGCATGGCTGGGAGCCATATATAGAATTATATAGACAGGATGAAATGTTTCCAAGGGAAAACATGCACAATGAGAATATGCTCTGTTCTTCCCTAAAGCAACAGGCACTGTTGCCAAGCTATGCTCAGTCAAGCTGCTGTACGTACCAGGAAACAGGCTTCCTTCCAATGTAAAGCTATAAAACAACACAGATAAAAGGGGCTGAAATAAAAATAAAGGGAAAGTGGAAACCTTTTCCTTGCTTATATTCCTCTCTAGATGTGGCTAGCATTTGGAAGATGCTTCCAGTACTATCTGCACCACAGGATCCATCAGGTTCCACCATGCCAAGTTCTGGCTCCTGGCTTCAGTGACCTTGCCTGTCTCCTACAGCTAAGTAGGTGACCACTCATTCCACATGCCTGCACAGCACTTTGCAGGTGGTTCAGAGCAGCACCCCTGAGCTGATACCCAGTGCCTACCTAAATGTGAATGAGAAATGATTCCCCTGAAACAGACCTCTTTTATTCCATGGCCTTTCATGAAGTTTTGAAAGGAAAAAGTGAAGATATTGGAGCATAACTGTAGAAGAATCACCTCCCTTCCCCATGCTTCATTTTCCCCATTATCTGTTGGGTGTGAATATTTCACCCCAGAGCACTGTATGGATAGAAGAGCCAGTAATTGCACAGCACTCTCATCATCGCAGGTTACTAACACATCATTGTAAATATTGCTGTGTCTTCCCTTCCCCCAGCTTTGGTTGAAATCCAGGATGAAGTGAAGGGAGGCACACACTGCACACAGACATTCACTCGCTTCCCTGCAAAGTCTTTCAGAGCTTAAGCGTGACATAAAGCAATTATTTCCCATTAAGCACAACAGGTTCAGGACAGTGAAGCTGTCTTTCTGTGGATGGTGATGCCATTAACAATGGGGAGGGAGAACGGATGAGGAATATCTTCTGCGTTTGAGGTGAAAAGCTGGTTGGAATGGAGGAGTTCTGCCCTGCAGAAAACTCTGGCATTTAGACATTTGTGTTCCACGCTGAATCAGCCCCAAAAGGTCAACATTTCTCTATTTCCCCCCCAGATTAAAAATTTCCATTTGAAAACACCAAAATGACACAATATAGCAATGCCAAAATAGTATACTAAAACATTACATATAGCAATGTAAATATTGCACGGAAAGTATCAATACACATGGCACCCTCTGCCCAAATATAAACGTGACCTGGACAAAAACAAGTTGGAACTGAAGGACTTGAGAAGCTTGGAACAAAGTAAGTCTGTCTTGCTGTTGTAGCAGCTTGACGTTTTTCAGTCACAAATTTACTCAGCCTCACACGTTCCCAAGAAACATTTTGCCTTGAAACGTCCCTTTCCAATGGAAAACAGTTTCTGTCACAATTTTTTTCAGCCAGCTTTGACTGTGGCCAGCAAGGCCCCACGGGGATCCTCTGGGGAGAGCTCAGTGTATTTGCTTGGGAGTACAGCATCCCCTCAAAAGATGGTGCTACAGATTAAGAATAGACAGCATGGGACCCAACATCACTGCTGCAAAAATGAGGAGGAGGAGGAGGAATTTTGTTTTATTTTTTGGCATTGTTTCAGTACAATGCCAGGGTATTCTGAGAACATTTGTCAGCACTGCTCTCCAAAACCTGAGGCACATGCACACATGGGATGATACTGAGGTCTGACATCTCAAGAACCAGGGCAATCCCGGTGGAGCTGAACTGTGAAACAAAGCTTTGGAGGAAACAAAATAAAAGAGGTTTTGAGCAGTAGAATTAGCAAACACAAGGACATGAAGCCTTGGTAAGGAAGACTACTTGAATTTTGTTTTTGTTTAAGGAAATGCACACCTGTGTTGGTCTGATCTGTGTTTGGGACTTTCCCAAAGTCCTGTTTAATGTAGATTTTCTGATGTCTAATAAGAGTTGTGCTCCCTTACAGCCTGTCTTGGGGGATGACTAAGAACATATTCCTGAGGTTGTTCTGTAAAAAGTCGTAAAGATTTGGACACTTCCACTCCTTGTTCCTCTCCACCATGGCACTAAGAATTTCTCTGGAGATGGAGGATAGACAAATTCATGTTATACATCCATACACCAAAATCAAGCACAGAGACAAGATCAAAGTATTTGGAATAACATGTGAGATATGCTTACCTCATTAGCACAGCTAAACTAATAAAGACAGCATAACTTGAAGTCATATTCAGACCTGAATATATTCATTTTAAAAGCTTAGGTCCTCATTAGTCTGTGGTGTACAGCCTGCCTTAGATGCAGGGTCATCTCCCACCCCTGGTGATGCATCTTCTGGGTGCAAAAGGTTCCCAACCCAGATGCAGCCAGCTCTGCTGGACTGAAACCAGCTCCTCAATACGCCTCACAGATAGGACACAGGTAGAGCTTATCCTTTGCTTGCTCAGGGTGACTCAAGAGGTAGGATGGAGTACCTTGGCAGGTCTTATACAGTCTTATCTGTAAACCCCAACCAACCAACCTCATATGGAAGGAATGGGGGGAAGCAGAGATGCAAAGCCCATTTGCAGGACTGCACATGGCTTTCTTGTTTAATTATTATTTTTCCAGTGGAGGATTTGTGGACAGGAAAGACGATACCAAACTGGCCCTTTGACTTACCAGAATTAGGGCAATTAGGGCAGAGCTAGAGTGTGCAGACTTTTCCCTTTAAAATCAGTGGTGATTTTTAGTTTATATACATATATGTGTGTGTGTCTGTGTACATGTGTATATATCTATATATATGTACATACCTACAGCTGCAGCTGGTGGAAGGCTACAGAAGGCAGCTGGGAGAGTCCTTCAGGCGGGAAACTGCCTGAACATTGCCCTAACTGGTTTGCATTGGATTGAGTCAGAGGGAGAGCAGGTTGCAACATGGAGACGGTTCCTTTTAGCAGCCAGTTCCTCACCCTACAGCAGGGAGCTGCCGGAGCATCCCCCCAGGCAGAGCAGCAGAGCAAGCCATGCTTTCCTTTGCCTCATGTAACCTCCCTGCAGATGTGTCAGGGGCCGGGATGTGCAGAGCCATGACTCAGCAGGAGAGAGGCCAGCGGATGGAGGCAAAGTTGAGGGTCTTACAACAGTAGAAGCAGCAGATAGTCCAAAGCCAGTGAGTCTCTTTGCAGCGGTAAATGATGGGGGGAAATCAGGCCTGGCACCTCTGCCCAGGAGGGCTTCCTCCACTCTGGTCCATGTCAGGCACATGGGAGGTGAGGAGAGGTGGCGTTGCTTCTCCAGAAATTGAGGGCATTTTCAAGAGCCTCAAAGCTTTCCAACTTCTTCACCTTGGAAGCAGAGAAAAGGGGGTGACCCAGGTGCTTTGATCAAAGCCTTCATGTGAAGGTTGCCCTTGGAAATCCAGCTCCAGCTGGGAATAGCCAAGGTGGCTCCAGGTGCCTGCTCTGCAGGTGGGGGGAAATTGGGCAAGAATCCATCCCAAATCTGGAACAAATGGATCTATTGTAGTGAGGACCGTGAACTCTCTGCGGTTACGCCAAGGGTGGTTGGAAAGCGATAGAAAGCACGCAGGAGGAGGTGTAAAGCTGAGGGACCCTGTATGCTGATGGTGCAGACAGAGAGGCAAGCACAGCAAAAGACATTCATTCTCAGGAGCTGCTATAGGCTTGGGCCTGGGGTTATTACAAAGATATGATTTACATTTGGAAAATAAGAAATGCGCATGCCTGAGGTTTTCTTACTTGCACCTGTGCTATGCTACTTACAAAGCAGTACGGTACTCCTTTAACAGGCTTGTGAACCCTCTGCCAGTGCTCACCTTCCCTCATTTTTTAAGCTGCTGGGAGTAGGACAGGAAAGGGGAATTGGAGAGGTGTTTTCTGGGCTAGAGACATACCTGGTTTTACCTTCTCGTTCATTTTGCTATGTAAAGCCCCAGGACACACATGTAGATACAGTAGCACTGTGGAGTGGAATCAGTATAAGCAGGTGAGAAGCAAGATTGGAGGTGTGGAGCTGAGGTTTGCTCCCTGAGAGTTTGACTTGCAGTCTGACGCCATCGTGAAAGTTTGTTCAGTTTGTTAATCACAAGTTCTGCATCTTTAATCTGCCAACCCCCATTCCCGAAAACGCCCTCAGACCCGCAAATCTGCCTACTGTTGCAAAATTAGAGCTTGCTGTGGTACCGAGAGACTGCAGAAACAGATGTGAGCCCGTTATGAGAGAAGGGTGAGTGACAGGATTTCACTAAGGAGTGACTGAATCTGGAAAAAAACCTGAAAAGAAAAGAAGAGGGGCTTTAAGAAAATGCAACCAATAATTAATACAGGGATTGGGCTTGCCTGAGGCTGACATGGAGGCCCACCGCTTAGGAGAGAGAAAAGAGGATTAGGTACTTCACTCGTAAGAACAGCATCCATCAGCTCCAGCAGATAAGATAATAGTTACAAGGGCCGTCAAGCCTTGTGCCTCCTGCGTTAGTGGTGGCGTTGACTGGCAGCATGAGTCAAGTTACTTCCACACACCCACACCGGTGCACAATTAGCGAGGTGCTGCAGGCAGGGCTGCTTTCCTTGGAAAACAGAGCTGATCACTGCAGCTGGAGGCCAGAAGCTGGGAGGTGAGTGTATTCCAGCAGGGTAATTGCTGCCATGGAGGGGTACAGGACTGATCCTGCCTCCATGCTTGCACAGATCAAAGGAACTGAGAGTCTGGCAACGGCAGTGGATTCCTCCTTTCAGTGACATTAAGTAGCGACACAAACTCAGAACTGGGACAAAGTAAATACGTGTGTTTATTTTTTAACACAGCACATAGGTGAATTGCAGAACTCTCTGACATGGGATGTATCTAAAAAACAAGTTAGCAAGGTTAAAGGGAAAACAAAAAGTTTCTGCTTTTTCTATTGAATACAAGCTTTTTCAAAGTTACTGGAATGAATTATGGTGATTTTGAAAGGGATGTTAGCCCCATTGCTACTTAGTGCAGGCCAATTTTGATTATTAAAGATAAAAGACCTAACTTGGGATCTGGGGTTGTTTCATGCCATGAGGATGATTCTAACATTTTACTCTTTTCTGAGGCTCTGCTGGCACTGCTGACTGTTTGAACCAGGACATGGCATTAGATAGATCTTGGTTCTGCCCTTATCTGTGATCCTATGAAATAATCTGCCCCGTCTCTCTAGAGAAGTCTGAACTACATCCTCTAGGGTTACATGATATCATGTTTCAAGAGTCCCCCCCCAGGGAGCTTCTACCATTTACCTGGCTCTGCATCCCCAAGACACGTCACTGGTGGGAATTCTTCATCCCACTGACAAAACCTTTCCTTGATGTCATGGTGCTTACTCATCGCTTGGAAACCTGCACATGCTTTGCCCTCTGAATCAATTTTTAGAAGTGGCTTGGTGCCATTTGCCCTCCCTTGAGCCTTCCAAAAAAAGAGATTCCTCCCAAACTGGGCAACGCTGTCCCTCTTTGTCCAGCAAATTTTTTTTTTTTTTTTTTTTTTTTGAGGACACAAAAGCTCTCCATCCAGATCCCCGGAGCTATATATACTCGGTGTGCCTTGTTCTCATATTAGGGTTTGCAAAGAAGGAAAACATCTTGCTGTGCTGGATCAGGCATTTCACAGCATCGTGCCCTGGCTCCCAAGACAGTTTGTCTTACTGGCCAGCTGCCTCTGCATATGGGTTCAATTGCATCAGCCCCTACTCCCGCTCAGTAGTCAGTGGGCCAAACTCTGTCCTTACTTGGATCCAGGGACAATCTTAGCAGAGTGGCAAAGGTAAAAACAAAGTTAGAATCAGGCTTCCTCTTCCATCCCCCTTCCCTCCCTGGAGAGGCAGAAGATTATTGGGAGCTTGCTTTGCCTGGTGTTTTCTGTCTGTTTTCTGAAAGTTATTCACTTTCTGGGACTGTCAGCCCAGGACTGTTCAGATCAGCATGGCCATACCAATGCTTCCCTGCTGCCCAGAAAAGTTTATTTTATGCGCCTATGCTAAAATATCAGTCTTTTAAAAATGTATGCCGCTAAATGCTGGTGCTGCTAAGTCACATAAAACACTGGTGAGAATTGTGAGATTTGGATATTTATTTCAATACATTGCTCCTGGAGGCAGGTGTTCCATCATGATTTTCCATTTTTTTACTGATAGCCTTGTAGCTTCAGAGGAGGCCTTGAGGGAAAAAAAAAATAAACCCTTTGCAACTCCAACACCAGAAGGAAAATAAATCTCTCTCTGTCAAAGGCATTACTTTTTGAAGTCCTATAGTTAATCCAAAGAGAGACTCGAAGAGTTAACAGTGAAATAATTTTGGTGTCCAGTCTATCTCCCCAGTTAAGAATTTACTAGCATTGCATAAGCTTCCCGTAACAAGGTAACCAGATATAAATTGACTGCTAAAAATAGCTTTACTGTGTTAGTCAATCCTTAATTAACTTGCTTCAGCTGTCTTCAAAGATACTATTTAGATCCATCCATCTTCTGGAGGCATGGAGGATACTGATACCCAGACAGGGGTGCATGTCAGCTCATGATAGTTTGTGTTAATTACTGGGCTATATGTGTGTTTGAACATAATTCTGGGAGTGATGGAAATCAGCCTGAAGGGAAGAGTTTGACATCAGGCTTGTCCTGTGTTTCTTAAGAAGGAAAGGAAGATAAACTGAGATACTAAAGGGAAATGGTTGGAGAGGCCTCCAAGTTCTCATCTTTGCAATGGCAATAAATAGGCAGAAAAAGGAATGCTATGCATCTTATTTGAACCAGATTGCTTAGCAAGGAAAGGTTTGTTCAAGTAAACCACATTCTGATCCAGGCAAGTGAATTGTATCCTGGGCACAGAAAGTCATGAAAACTGTTTTCCTATGGATTTGTGCTCAGTATCTCTCCTGTCATTCCCTCCCACGCAATCAACTTCTCTCTCCTTCATATCCTGTATGACCGCTTGCCATGTTCCCATATCCTGTAGCCCCTTCCTCATCAACTCTCCTTTTTCTAGATCTCGGTAAGTGATCACATATCCATAGCTGGTTCCAACCTCTGGACCTTCTGACCAAGCACAATAGATAATCACTATGATCACACTGTAGTTTTTCCCTTGGCAAGAGAGCACTAGTTGGCCTCTAGCTCCTCTAATCTGCAATTGTTTATTAGGGAATATAATCTCTTTGAGATTATACCCCATTGGTTGAAGTTTCTTGATGGAGTCAGATGGTCCAAGTGGAAGCATAGGCTGGCAGACGGTAATTTGGCAGTCTGCTGACATTCCCACCGACTGGAAAAAAGGAAACAACCCCATTTTCAAAAAGTTAAAAAAGGAAGTCCTGGGGAACTACAGGCTACTCAGTGTCACCCCTGTGCCTGGCAAGATCATGGAGCAGATCCTCCTGGAAACTATGCTAAGGCACATGGAAAATAAGGAGGTGATCGGTGACAGCCAACATGGCTTCACTAAGCACAAATCGTGCCTGACAAATTTGATGGCATTCTACGAAGAGGTTACAGCATTGGTGGATAAGGGAAGAGCAAATGACATCACCTACCTGGACTTGTGCAAAGTGTTTGATACTGTCCTGCACAACATCCTTGTCTCTAAACTGGAGAGACATGGATTTGACGGATGGACCAGTCAGTGGATAAGGAATTGGCTGATTGGTCACACTCAAAGAGTTGTTGTCAATGGCTTGATGTCCAAGTGGAGATCAGTGATGAGTGGTGTTCCTCAGGGGCCGGTATTGGGACCAGCGCTGTTTAACATCTTTGTTGGTGACATGGACAGTGGGATTGAGTGCACCCTCAGCAAGTTTGCCAACAACACCAAGCTGCGTGGTGCGGTGGACATGCTGGAGGGAAGGGATGCCATCCAGAGGGACCTTGATTCCGATTTTGAGATCATTAATATTATTTCCATTTAGAAAGCAAGAATACAAGTATATGGCATACTTGGGAGCTGGAAGACCAAAGCAAGGAAAGCAATGACTCCAGAAAGGGATTTGGAATTGTTATTTAAATAAAAGCAAAATAAAAGCACTTTTTTTTTTCTTTTTTTTTTTTTTCCTACTCAGGGGACCAAACCCAGGAGATGTTAGCAAAAAATATCATCAAGACAGCCCTAGGGGAAGGGTATGGCCTGCTTATAAATTACTCTCATCTATCTCTGCCACAAGGAAAGCTTCTGGTTCAGTTGTCCACACTTCAAAAAGCACCTTGAAGAACAGAAAGGAGAATTCAGAAAACAGCCACTGTTTGACACAAAATATGAGAAGCCTGCTCTAATTGAGAGAGCAGATGGATACTGTCTGATTAGATGATCCATAAAGCAGCAAATATGACTTTCAAATACCTGTACGATGATTATATTTGAGAGCAAATAATTCTCTGATACACTAGAACCAGAGCAGAACAAGACCTAGAAGACAAAGACAAATTTAGTCCAAAAATTGATGGAGGCTGGAGCATAGAGATGAAAGAGTTTTTGTCCTTCATCCTACCTGAATTTGCTCCCGATAGAACATACATCCTACATGTATGATCTAGAGGCAGAGTTGCCAACAATGCCCTAAAAGGAGAGTATCTATTGCTTCATGCGCTGTATATTACCTCTTCAGAGGTCCTACCATGTCAATATTTCTACACAGCTTGAGTCTGATCTCTCATGCAAGTTAGTGGATTGGATGGCCAAAGCAAAATGCCACAACTTTTTGAAAAACACTCCACTGTGAAATAAAACCAGTCTTTTAATCCCAGTATTCCAGGGGCACTCAGCCTTTGACCCAGAGGGCCTTGTTGTGGGTGCAGCACCAAGCCCTTTACGTGGTCATCCCTGGCAGATTCAGCCAGCACCTTGTTTTCACAGCATGGTTCACAGCTGTCCCGACCCCTGTTTCAAGACGGGTTTGACTATGGCAGCAGGAGGTGGACAAAGTGGCTTTTTGAAGGCTCTGCAGAGTGACTCAGCAGCTTGGCTCCGGTTACATGACCCAGAATCCACTTGGCACAAAACCTGCCTCTTCTCACTGCTAGACCACTGCTCTGCTTGCTGCAGCACAGCTTGTCCTCTCCCTCGCTCACCCTGACCCTTACTCCAGGACTCTGCTTCTCCTTCCTTTGGTAGGCACCAAAGTGACTCTTAGCTTGGCCAGGGCTTTTCCCTTCCAGCTCCTCCAGGTAGGATGGATCCAGATGAGTTTTGGTCCTGTCTGAAGACAATAGGTGGAAGGTAATTCTCCCCCTCTGGCTCCCTCTGCCCTTCCAACTCCCATGCCCCTGTTCTGCATCAGCCCTTTGGAATTCTTTTCATCTCCAACCCTTGCAACTTGACTGCTTCTTCCTGTCTGGATCACAGTTGAAAGCTCCATTTGTTTAATTTGGCTTTTAATTGACCTCATCTAATGATTGTTGATGTCTTTGCTAATCTGTGTTTCTCCTCTGCTTATCTGGTGCAGTCCTTTGAAGTCCCCAACACGATAAAGTGTCCTGTAAGAAGAGAGAACAAAAGATAACTGAGACAAAATTTCCCATCTAGCTTTCACTGTCCAGTCAACATTTTAGTTGTCCCTCAACTCTGAGGCAAGAAGGAGAAGGAGGGAAGCTTCCAAGGAAATATAAAATAATTTATATCAATCCCCACTTAGCCGGAGATTTTTGTGACAACCTCTGTTAAATAATCGCATCATTCAGCTCTCCATCTGTCAATAGGAGCAGGTTAATACAAGCCTGCTCTCAGCAGAGGTATTGCAAAGCCCAGATCCCTCAGCATTTATGAAGCGTTCAGATGCCGTTGGGTAGGATGGGAGAAAATATGTTGCTGCCAGTGCTGTTTGCAACTACCACGTTTGCCTAGGGCAGCTGGGGGAGTTAGATGTGGAAATGCCACTGAAATGGGAGCCAGGAGAAAAGATGGATGAACATTACGGAAAGCACCTAAGGCTATGTCTTACCTGACATGTTAGCTAAGCCATTCCCCTTCACCGTGCCTATGTCTGGAGAGGCTAAAATGAGGTTTGTCAGCCTCCCTTCGCTCGCCAGAAGTTCAAGCTAAAAAGCTGGGCCAGGTCTGGTTTCTGAGCTGAATTCAGAATTTTCAGTCAGGTAAATGCATTTCTGAAGTGGTGAAACCTGGTTAACTCAGGGTCCCACCTTAAGTGCAGGTGCCACCATCTCAAGGCTTTTGGCTTGCTCTGAACTCAAGTGCTTCTACTGGGGGCAGCACAAACATAGCTGGAGAGCTTGCATTTAAAAAGGAGCCTTAAGCACCTTAGACTGCTGCTAGACATCTAAAAAATATTGTTTAAGAATCTGCCGCTAGTATCTAATCTCCACTGAAAACTAACAGGATTTGGGCTCCTAAGTGATAGTATGTGTTCTTGCCTTCAATGATGAATGCTTTAAAGCTTCCAATTTTAAAAGTCCAAGAAGGCAAGACGAATGCATCCCTAGTGTAATGGATACAGCTCCCATTGATTTCAGCTTTTGGGATATTATAGTTATGAAACTGTTCTGTGCAAACTTTGCAAAGTTTGCGGACTTTGTGGAGGCACAGCAGGGAGCATTACAAATCAAAGGATATGTTCTGCAAGGCTGTTTGCTCATGAGTCATTGCATGAACAGAGTCCAGGACTCAGAGGAAATGAAAGGGTCTTACTAAAAGCAATATACCATTGAGTATGTTTGTATATATGTGCAAAGCCCAATCTTAGCTCCAGAGGCATCACAAAGACTGAAAAAGTCCATAGCAGGAATTTAACTTGGTTCTGTCAGATACAAGCCCATTATTTTCATCCTGAGACAGTGAACTCCACTGTTCACTGTGCAACCCAGTCCTGAGTTCAAGAGCTTGACATTCTGAGCTATTAATTGTTGATGTTATTTACTCATAAAAATCACTGTCTGAGAATGCAGAGAAATGCATTAAAATGTGTAATGCAATGGAAGCATAGGATCAAACTCAGATCTGTGCCAGGAAAGGGAATGAGTCCATCCCTAGGTACTCTCCAGATGTGCAGAAATAGGCAGTTGTCGACGGAGATATAACGTAAGCTTTTTTTTTCCTTAGTCTTGCAGTTCCTCATGCAAACTTTTTGACAAAAATGCAGCATAAAATCCATTGCCAAAGAGCACAGTGAGAAATGTTTCAGCCAAAATAAAATGTTCTAAAAGCTGGTGAGTCATTCAATGTCCAGTTGAGGACTTAGAAAAATTAAAAGAACTGTATGGGAAAAAATCTGTGCTAGTCACCTTTGCAGAATTAAAACTGGGATCTCCTGAAACAGGTCTTCTCTAAATGGCCCCCTTTCCAAATTTTATTTGCAGTGTGGTTCCAGGAAGAAAAATAGAGGAAAAAAAATGTTTCCTGTCTTCATCCCTCTCATAGATACCATCTGGATTACAGACAACTCACCCAAATAGAAAATTAGGTTCAGCAGAACAAAAATTAAAAGCCCCTTGTGTATCTTTCCAAATCGATATTTCAGTATCTCTGTTTTGCACCAACTGAAACAAGCCCAAATTTTCTGGTAGTGAGTGTGTGTTAACATGGCTTCTATTTTATTAAGAAGAAGGAAAAAAAAAAAAAAAAGGAAAAAATCATTGCAGTCGTTTAGCTGTAATGGCCAAGATATAAAATGTCAGTTTTATTTATGGCAAGTAGCTGGGTAGAAAATATGTCCTGGCATCACTTGAGATTTCAAGAACTTTGTTTTCCTTTTTCTCTTACTGCATGAAATAATGCTGTATTCTTAACAAACAAGCAAAGCAAAACAAAGACAGAGACAGCCCTCCCCAACAAGAGGGATCATGTTCTTCTCCCCACATAACCACCTCCAGAGTGAGGGAACCTGCTAGAGATGTAGGGACATGAAAGTCAAATCAGATGATACCCATGCTTCCCACCTCCGAGTTCACACGTTAATCACTGGAGAAATGAGCACTCTGGCGCTGCTGTTTTCTGCTCTGTTTTTGACTAAAAATTCTGTGCTGGACCTGAAAACTGTTCTTGTAAAAAAAAAAAAAAAAAAAAAGTGTCACTGAAGTCAGTCCACTCTTGCCACGTGTGCAGCTGTCAATGAACCCACATTTTCCGACAACAAACACTTCCATTGGAAAATTCCTCCCCAGTTCTCAAGGATGAGCATTAATTTATTCCTTCTCCAAGTCCCCAGAGCTGCTCACAGAGTCAGGAATACCCAGAATGTGGCCAGTAAGACGACCGCCACACTGAGACTCGTGAACAGCAGCAATTCAGCTTTGTGTTGCTGGTACGCGAGTGTAACACTGCTGTTACTCCTGACTTGCACCTCTGATGAACTTACACAGAGGTCATTAAATCATTCAAACACCACCTGAACCAGCTTCATAAACAGGTCTGACTAAACTCAAGCAGTTAGCATTTCTGTTTTTTGGGGGGGGCTTTTGTTGTTGTTGTTGTTTGGGGTTTTTTTAGCATATAGCTTCATTCTCTCTCCATTATAATCAATTATCCTGTCGTTTACCTTTATATGTTATGTATCTCTTTCCCCAAGGAAATCTCCTTCTAAGACCACCATGGCACTGACCACAGACAGCTAGAAAGCTGCCCTGGCATGCTCCTCTTATCTGGACGTGAAAAGTGACATCAGGCAGAGCCCTGCCTCTTCTTACACTGGCAAATTAGACAAGCCAGGTTCTGTAAACACTTTTTTTTTCTCCTTCAAAGAGACGTTATCTGTCCAAAAAGAGCCGAGTATGGATTTCTAAAAGCAGACTTAGATCTCTCAGCCAAGCATGCGCTGAAGCCTTGGTTCTTCTACCCCATGACAGCAGAATTATAAAAAGCAGGGCAGTCCTTGTTACTTTTTAGCTTCTGCTTCTACTGGCATCCCAGGGTTTCCTTTTTCATGCCAGCAGAATTTTGGGTCAGGGTGCCAGAAAATGGATTCTCAAAATCTGGATTTGCACAGTGTGTAGCCCCAGTTTAAACCATCTTTCCCCATCTCTGGACTGGTTAGTATGGGAGGCAAACGTGATTTTGTTAGCAGAAGGGTACAACAGGTCTCTTGGATGCTTCTGAGTGGGCAGGCGCCTACTTCCAAAAATAACTTGCTCTCTCTTCTGTTAATTAATGTAGTGTTAATTTCAGTGTTTTCCTTAGAGTGAGAAACCTCATAATCTGTGGCATTTGCCAGACCTCGTGCACAAGGGCTGATGTGCCAGGCATTTTCAGCTCCTCTAAAAATGAAGCAGCTGATGAAGTTGAATATCCAAGGCAAAACCACTGGACTGCCCGCAGGATCCAGAAGCTCACGTGCTGGCAGAGAGGGTTACGAGCTGAAGGTTTCCAAACATTTTGTATGTAGGTGTCTGTCAGTGCCATTTAGAAGAATGGTTCTTGAGGAGGTGTCTCTGTGAGAAGGTAGACAAACAAGCCCCAAAGACCAACAAGCAGGAACCTCACCACTTTAGACACCCAAGACAGACACCCAGCACAGCACAGCACTGCTGAGGCATCTACCGTCTTGAGGTAGGGCTTCTTCCATGAAGAGCCACCACACATTCAAAATTGGTGAAGTACATAAAACTCCCTGAAGGATTATGACTGACATAGTAAAGAGAGATCTTTCTTACAGGCCTTGGGAAGATGGCACAGTCATTACTGCAGGAGTCTTAGGGAAGGCACGGGCAGAGTGGGTCTTGCCTTAGGGCGGGGAGATGGACTAGGGGATCTCTTGGATTTTCTTCCAGTGCTGTTTGCTAGAGTGCTTTATTAAAACAAGACTCTGATCTACTGAATGAAGACCTAACATAATCCAGACACTGTAAGATGAGTGACAAATTGAGGTCAGGAATAAATTGCACATTTTTTAACAATGGAAGTTTATCTAGGAATGGTGTGGGCTCTCTTTTGCCTCATGGCTAAGTCAAGATTAGATAGCATGATGATAGTTACGTGGTAGCTCAACACAGTTACGAGCCTGAAACAGGACACATGAGGTCTGCTCCCCTTATGCACTGTTAGGGTTTAATTTTAATCTTCAAGTAGATTATTGGCCCAAATTAATTCATTGCTGATAATGGGACCATGAAGAGATTGTAGCAGAAAGACACTAGACTAGATGGACTGTGGAAGCCAACTTGTCTTTACTATAGAGCACAAAAAGCACAGGAAAGTTGGCTGGGGAGAAAATGCTCCCCTTACCACTTTCTTTCTCAAAACCAGGACTCTACATATCACCCTTAAACTGATGGACTGTAACTGGCAAGGGTGTTCTCTCAGATCCAGAGTAAAGGCATTTATTTCAAGACCATGCTTCAGTAATTATCCAAAACAGAGCAATCATTTAGCAAAACAAAAAAACCCCAAATCCCCATATTTCAACCACAGCTGATGCCTAACGCGAATGCCTGGAATATTTACAAGAACTGAATTTGTACTGCAGTCTGCCCAGTTTCTTTCCTTGGTATTGCAATCGCATTTACCACGGTAAATGAGTGAGAGAAAAATTTGTAAGGTCATAAAAATCATGGATGTACGTGTTATGCGTGGTGAATGGTTGGGGAGGAGCAAGCACATTCTTTGATGTTACCCCACCAAAACATCACAGCCCAGCCTCAAGGACTGATTCAAACTAAAGGCCTATTCCACGTATCTGTGTATTGTTTAAGTACAGAATATTAAACAAATTCAGTGGCAACATATAGGAATGCATCTTGGTACATATCATGAGTGACTTTAGTGTCTATGTATTAAGACCTATACTGTGACAAAAAATACTCTAAATTATATCGTGTCAGTCTTGAGCAAGTGATGAAGTTACTCAGATTACGCTGTTGTCAGAGTTGATCCTAATAAGTAAAGTGCAAAAAATAATTTCAGGATTCCTTGCTGTGCACACACAAATTGCAAAATATCTGGGTTAAATTGTTGCTGTCAGTATTGTAGAGTCATTAAAGGTAATGTACTATTTCTTAAGTGCTAATGGAAGACATTTTCCTTAAGAAGTTATTTTGCAGCTTGCAAAATTCATCCCTATCCAGAAGATGTAGCATAGGCCATGTTAAAGCAGTCTTTTGTTTCTGGATGTCAAAAATGCATGAGAAATATAATTTTTGATACCCAGAGCAAGGGACTTCTGTGTTCTTTCAGCTAAAGAATTGCTACAGTTTTAGGACATTATTCTCCTCCTTAGGTCTTGGTTCAGCAAAATGCTTCAGCACGTGGTTAATTCTAATCACTTAAGTCATCCCATTCAAGTCAGAGCTTAAACACTTTGCTGAGTTGTGTTTGAAGTGGGAAACAAGTGCTTGAATTTTCAAAAGTCTCTAATTGCAATTAGCTAAGCCAAGGGTAGTTTTTCATCTTATTTCTGTATTTGGTGGACAGATTGGATTAGAAAAGAAATGGCTGCAACTCTTGTTTTATATACAAAACTCTTCTGACTACATGATGGGAGATCGTAATGCTGAGCTTTGTTTTAGAATAATTTTGCCCTGGAATTTATTCCAACTTTCCAAAATAGAAGCTGAAGTTATCTTAAAATCCCAGTCTGTCTTATGAGAGCCTTAGGTCTCAGACTTGTAATTAAGATACTGTGGTTTAACAAGTTACCAAGCATCAGCTATGCTGAGGTAATTGTCTGGATGCAAACCTTACAGTAAATGCTTAGCTTAAACGCTGAGTCAATTTATCCCTGGGCAAGTGCAGAATAATGTAATTTAACACTTAAGACTAAGCTAAAATGAATCACTGTGTGTTTGCCACAGGCAGAGAGAAGAGATGTAGGCAGTTGCCCCAGCTGAGGAGAGACATGATAACTCACAACCCTGGTCACTTGATGAGGAGTTTGAGCCCTTGCAGGCTGCTGGGAATGGGAAACAACTGGTGCTTAGCAGTTCTGCCACATTCTTCTACAGGTGTTTATCCATTTACTGATCTAAGGAGACAGTCCAAATCCAGCAAACATCAGTAGTGACTGAAATGACCATTTGATGACATACAATAAGGCTGATAATTCTCAGTCCATTCCTGGAGGATACATGTTCATCACAGAAATTGTTGCGATGAAAGTAGAAGCAGAAAAGGAGCAATTTGCCCATCTGTACGAAGCTAATGAGATCCCCAGGGAAAAAAAAAAAAAGAAAAAAGATAATCAGGGAAAAGTATGGTAGAGATCTGTAGAGTTACGAATGTCTTTTAAGGGATGGATAAGGAATGATTTCCCACTGTCTCTTCCCATTCAAGAACTAGGGGACATCAGAAGCAGCTAAGTGGCAGGACAAAGAAAGGAAGAGAAGATGGTTTTTCACACATTTTGCAATTCAGCTGTGGAACTTCTTGCTGCATGCTTCTGTGGTTGTGGAAAGTTTTTGGGGGTTCAGAAATATCTAGACAAATTCACAGGAGTAAAATCCATCAAAGGGCTTTAAAAAAAATTAATATCTTGGCTCAGGAGGTCAGATCGTTTGGTCTAGAAGTACCTGAAGAAGAAGGAGTCAGACAGAACCCAGCTCCATGGGTGAGTGACCATGTCTGTCCATTGAAGGGGGCACAGTATACTTGAAGTGTGGGTATATCATGAAGGAAGATCAGAGATGTTCCTGCAACCCTTGCAGCCTTTAGAAGACATCATCTTGTGTATAAAATGTCAGCCTAAGCAGAGAACGAGGGCCAAGACTGGGCCACAGGGGTGAACTCTGCTGCTGCTTTAAACCAGAGGCATTTTAAGGAAGCGATTCCTTCAAAGCATGGGTAAAGCGCTCTGATGTGGTGCGTGGGGGGGAGGCTAGTCTACCGGGAATTTGTCACGTTCAAGTGTGTACAATCACCTCTCAGGCCTCTAGGGTTTGCATTTGATGGGGGTGAGAGGCAGCTGTATGCAGATTCATGAGTAATGGGATCAGGAACTGAAGCGATTCTTGCCAGATACCTTTGCCTGGCAATTTTATTACTGCCATGTAAGCAGCCAAGGAAACTTAAGATATTTATCAGGAATCATTAGGTTTGATCTATAGACCATAATAACTGTATACAAGATACTGGAAGTAGCAGAATACTCTTTAAATATTCATTTACTATTCAGAAAATGAGGAGAAGTTGTCCAGTGTAGTTCAATAACAGACACAGAGGATCCTTTAAATTATTATTTTCTTATAGACCAGGGACTGATTTGAACCCCATGGAAGTCAAGGACATGCTTATGATGGGAACATGCCACGTTTTTTAAGCCTATGGGAGGACAGCTGGAGAACAGAGTATGGCATTCAAGCATCTTTTCCAATGGTCAAAAGGTTAAAAGTGAATTTAGCTTGAACCTTGAGTTTGAAAACTCTAGCACAACTGTCAATGATGAGATGGAGACTGGGATAAGAATTTGCAGAGGTCTTTCCCAGTTGGAGCAGCAGACTGAAATAAATGTGATTTCCTTCCACAAAGACAGGCATAAATTTTTTTGTTTATGAAGGGATATTCAATAGCTCAAATGGGGGATATGCAAGATGGGGAATAAACGGCAAGGCAGCAGATCTGCATTCCCCCGTATGAGTTTGAGGGGAGGGGTCCAGACAAAATGGGAGACAGGATTTCAGGCTGCTGTGAAAAATGGATGCATAAAGGGGAACATTGCCTTGCAAGGTGTCCAGAACAATGATGTCCAACTCAGCATCAATAGTCTTAGATGAAGTACAGTGCCCTTTTATGGGCATCACACTTCAAAAAAGGGACTTCAAAAGCACACTGGTGAGATCCAGAGGAAAAATAGGAGACTGACTGAAGGTCTAGAAAACTCTAAAGGAAAGACTGAAAACTTTATAGCATTCAACATGCTCTCTGTCTTCACGTTTTAAAGAGGAATAGATATAGAGGAAGATGATGAACAGCTCTCGGGTTCTGTGGTGAGAAAGAAGAGAAACTGCAGGCTTTAACAGGCAAGGGAAATGTCAGCTTTGCACTGGGAAAATAGCAATGGCAGTGAAGCTCCAAACTGCCTGCCTGGTAAGTCAGGGTGTCTCCATAGCTGAAGGCTTACAAGGACAAATTACATATCTGTGAGCAGTGATACAGGCAAGGCATGTGCACTTCAACAGCCTTCACATGGGGAGCTGCTCACGGTGACCCCGAGTTACTGCTATGGAGTCATTCCTTCCCGAAGTCTGTTCCCATCGCTGACACTTCTCTGGAGCAATGGGAACTTCTGTTATTTAAGATGCACTTACACCATTCTTAGTCCAGAAACCATGCATGTACTAGGAGATGCCTCCAAAGATTTATGCAGCTTGTGGCTTGATGCCGGCACAAGGAAAAAGAACTGCACAGTGGGAGGAAAGTACCATCTTTTTTCTATTTTTGCCAAGGTAATATTTTCAAACTTTGTAATCTCAACTTTCTGCCATGTCAGACACCTTTTCATAGTATCCGATTAATAAAACACTTTTCCATTTACTTTTGTTTGTGTAACCTCCCTATTCATGAGATTTGTTGAAGGAGGTGATACATTTAAACCATCCTCAGTGACAAGTCCTGGATATTTATAGGTCGCTTTATATCACCTCCTATCCTTGGGTGCTATATATTCAGCTGCATAACCACTGTCCTGCTTTCTGCATTCTGCAACTGTAAATCTCTTGTTGTCCATGGATAGGAAAACACATCTAAGTGTCCAGATTGACCATCCTCTAACTCTGGGTGCTCATGTTAGGAGCAGAGTCACTGCAGACACTCTGTGCATATATTTGAGAGCAAGAGAGGTGCTTCCAAAGGGATACAGATCTAAAACAGAACAAATTTTGAAATGATGTCACTTCAGAGTCCAGGTAGGGATCCCTATTGGATAACAGTCATAATGTGGGTACCTTGGTTTTAAGCATCTCACAGATAACAGGCTGAATGCAGGTTCATGAAGTGCTTTACAGAAGTTAGACTTCTGTTTGTTTCTTTTTCCCATAACCTCACCTGAAAAGATCAGCTGTGTCGGTTCTTTGTCTCATGTGAGAAGCTTTCCCTTTAGACTTTGGATTTCTCTGCTTACTTTGAGGACAGTACCAAAAGGCTTCCTGGATACCCAACACTACTTTCCACTGGGTTCCTGTCACATACCATTCCCATGAACATAAATCTGTGGTTTCTACTTGGTCAGTAGAAAACCTACCTGTCTCTTCAGAGTCAGTGATTTCTGGAGAATCATCGCTAGGTCTAATTTTAATCTCTACTGAGTGAGTGCAGGCAGACAGCAACACAATCAACATAGTGTTGTGAGCAGTTTCTGGTGAGAGTTGCAGAGGAAAGCAGAGCAAAGTCACATTTGCTTATGTCAAATATCAGCAAGCAAAGACCTACACGTTTCTAGTTCCTTTGTCAGGGAGAATGGGAATGACCACTCCAATTTTTCTTAAAGCCATGGCTTAACTCCAGGATACCCCAAAACTGACCTTGGAGGGTCTAGAGGGTGCCAAGCCCTGTCTACATTGCTTTGGGGGGTCTGTGAGAATAACTTTCAGTTTGACCACCCAACAGACTTTCTTGCATTCAGAAAGCAAAATAGTTGTTGTCTCCCATCTGTAGGGTTCCATCAGAGAAAAATGAGTGGTTATATCTTTCAAGAGGCTTAATAAAAACGTGTTTTATTTTCTATCCCTTGGGACACCATAGGGAGATCATCATAAAAATCCCTGGATCATTCAGTTTATGGCTATGATGGAAAACCTATTAAAAGTTCCCTCTGTGATGATAACATTCATTGGGTTCTCCAGCCCGCTCTCTTCCCTGCTGTCAGTCTTTGGTGATGAGTTCAGGTGCAGCAGGCACTCAGAAAAACTAACTGTGACAGCAGGTTTAATTTCAGTTAGGGACTAAGATGAGGCCAAGACCATTAAAGGTGATTTAAGGCAGGTGGGGTTGAACCTGTCATGAGTGTTTCATAATGCTCTGTTATTCTTAATGTATGATTACACTAGTCCCTGTGGATCATCCCTGGATTTATGGTGTTTGCATAAATGCTTGGCTGTAAATTAGAAGATGTTTTTGAGCAGTGCTTCACTAGCTGGGAGCCATAGATTTGCAGTCCCTGCTGAGCCATCAACCATCCTAGGGGAGATAAGCCAAGAAGAACTTGACTCCTGGGCTCAGCAGTAGTGGTGAAACATGCAGGACTGTCAACATTTTTGGAAGATATGATGTCTCTTTTGCAGATTAGTTGTATTCCTGTGCTTGGGCAGGGACAAGGAAGGCAGGAGGCATTTGGTTTCCCAGGTATGTCTTTTTGTGGTTAAAAAGACAGCACAACTAAGAGCAGATGGTATCTGAATTTGATGGTATCTGAATTTGTGTTTTTGGAATTCAACCTTGCTCTCGCCTGCCGAGTGAAGACCTTTTCCAGGGGACACAATTTCAGGTGTGTTGCAAGTCCTGCAGGCTAACGTGGCAGCTGCTGCTGGATGTGGTGCTTAGTTGCATCTGTCTCTCCGGCTACAGAAACTAATGCCTAACCATGCCGCCCCAATCATCTACTGAGCCTCAGGCAGACCTTTGAGCTATTTGTTCAGCTGGGGCAAGTTTTCCTTCTTAATCTTTTCAGCTTGGCAGGAGCACTGCTGAGCACACAAGGAAGCTCATCAGCTGCTGGCTGGATGTTTGGACAAGGGGATAGCTCCTGCTGAGGCTGGTGAGCTCCAGTCCTGTCTAATTTACATTGTTATTTATTCTGCAGGCATTCCTGTGCTTCCTGAGTACAAGCTGGCTTTTCAGCACGTTTACAGCCACACTCCCACAGAGAGCTCGGCAGTGACAGACAACTACACACAGAAGCAACAACCCCCTTGCATCATGGAGGACTGGTGCTTGTAGGCCAGCAGTAAAAGGCCACCCCCTTTGGTGGAGAACAAAGAAGACTGATTCACCAAGGCCCATCTACTTCAGGTTTCTGAGGCCTTGCGTTTTGTTCAGATTGCTGCAGTTTTTAAGTCACTGTTTTCCAGGTATGTGTCATTCCCAAGCAAACCTGGAAACTAGGAAGTTGTTTGCTCTTCATCCTCCAGATGAGATTAAGACGATTTGGTCAATGGCACATGAGCAAGTGGCACAATGCATTGCCAGACGCAACCACTGGGTCACTCAGAAGGTCAGACCTGCTTGTCCACCCTGCAAGCTCAGCTGGAAAGGGCTGCACAGGGCAGACATGCACGGGCCTGCATGACAAAAACTTGCACAGCATCTGAGTGCAGAGCTTGGTGAGCTTTCACCAGCTGGCAGACAGCAGGAGGTCATCTGTGGGGACTGCCTCCAGAGGGGCACACAGCCAAAGTCTCCAGTCCTTAGCCCTGAGAATGGATGCCTCATCTTTAGGGCTGATGTCACGTCTGAGCTTTGATTAAGCTATAAGGAGTAAAAGTCACCTCTCCGTGCCAGAGGGAACTATCCACACCACTGGATCTCACAAATAAGCAGCAGAAGAGACAGAAATCCTTCATGTCTTGAGCTGGGAGGCCCTGCCATGAGCTCTGTTACCTGGGGCTCAAGGAAAGAGCAGGAGAAAGGAATGGGTGCTCTGTTACTCCCACTGGCTCCCCACGGGTCTTGGCACTTGTTTCAGCCAGACCTGAGGGGTGATGGTATTGGGAATTTGCACCCTGCCAGAACTGTGCGTACAGTAGCAGGGGTCAAACACCTCCCTTCTGACCAGGGGTGACATGTGCATAGTAGGTCCTGGGGTGATGGAAGACCAGCATCTTGAGAGATCTTTAGCTCCTAACCTGTATCCAAAATCTCAGTGAGGCAGTCCTTGGTTTCTCCTCTGTGTGGTGAAATGAATGTCTCCCTCCACCCTAAGAGGAGGAGTGTTCTGGAGGAAAAACTCGTTTGCTGTCTCAAAGAACTTTGAACTCCTCAGTGCTGTGTGGTCATTTGAATGCCTGTTCTGACCAAGACGTTCTCCTGTAGGAACGAGCAGGAAGAAAACATCACTGCAGACCTCCTCAGCCAGTAAACTGCATCCTGGACAGTCTGATGGCCGTGACCAAAACTTGTGCTTCATCTTTTCACTGTCACCGCCTCCTCTTGGTGCATTCACCCCTGCTCCTGCAAGTCAAAGATCAGCTTGGGGTGGCCACAACCTCTTGTCAGCGGGAATGGCAAACAAAACATGCTGTTCACTTTGAACAATACATCAAGCCTGCTGGGACGGAGTCAAACCTTGGCAAGGGGAGAATGGCTTTGGTGTCTTCTTTGGCAGCCAACTGCACCTGTCTGAAACATTCCCAAGGCAGTTAAGAAATGGTAAATGAAATATCACTGGATGGACATAGCCTGCTGTAAGAAAAAGCCTGAACAAAAAGTTGTCTCTTGCAACAGCAACTGCCAGTGTGGAGTTTGCATTCAAAGCTGATATCCTCCTGGACTAGATCTGCCTGCCACGTAGTGCTCATGACGGGGACAAGCCTCAGACCAGCAACTGCTGGTCTCAATAGAGTGTCACCTGTGAGGTGATGAACACAAACAAAGGCACCTCTTTAATTTTTATAGCGCTGCTAAGCCCTTTCTTTTGTAGGGTTGGATTTAGCTCAGAGCCCATGGCTGCCTGATGACGTGTGAACGGGATGTTGGCGAGGAACTGATCTTAGAACTGATGACAAGTTGTACTGGCAAAAGCTGGTGTAGCTGAGTGAAGGCTGAAACCGTGTAGCAGCAAAACCAAGGCGGGCTTGGCGCGGGGTGCAGGAAGCAGGCACAAATATGTGGCATGGCAAATACTGATTATGACAGCAAACACCATGACGCAGGGGTGATTAGAGCATGGATGGCTCAGGAGAGAACAGCATCTTAGAAAAAAACCCCACTGAAACCAAAACCAAACAAGTTATGGGACTGTGAAAACCAAGCTGAGCTGCCACATGTGCTGTCTCTATATTGCACTCCTAATTTAAGTGGAATTTACAGCAAGAATTATACTTTCCCCCTGCCTCCTCCTTTTCTTGTGGAAGTACTTGTTTTCCTTTACCTGAGAACAGAGGACACCCTGTCCGTAAATCTTTATGGCTTTCCTGCTGTTTTATATTAGTTGTGTAGCTCTGAAATACCCTGACTTCTCCCTGCCTTCCCTCAGGCAAATTTCCCATGTTCAGATTTCTATTCAAAGTGACCCCAGCACTTCTGGAAAGCAAGGATGATATAGCTTCTTATATCCTTCCTGTACTCTGTGCAAGGATTTTCATGTCACCTAGAGAATTCATTTATGTGATTAGATATACATGCGTATAGATCCACACAGCCTTTTGCAAGCAGGCAGGACATGTTTTGCCCACACTCTAAGCTGGTCCAACAGCCATGGAAATGCAATCACAAGGTGCTGAGTGACAACTAATATAACCTACTTCTCAAAAGCGCTTATTAGCTGGGCTCAGCAATGCACTAAAATGACTGCATTACTTCCCACATGGAGCTGGCTTGTGTTGGGTCAATTCAGAGCACAATATTTCATGAAGACAGGCCTGACATTTCATCCCGTAGGGTACTGACTTCTTTTAATGAGGTTTATCAGATTCAGATAGAAAAAACAGAATCACAGGAACAGAAAAATCTCCACAGACCACCAGCCTGGAGATCATAGCTGAAGAACCCTTCTGTAAGGACTAGCAAGACCCTAAAATGAAGTGAACAAGACTGATGTTGACAGTTTATTACAGTTCTTGGCTGGATTAGTGAACATACATATACTTTTTTTTTGGTAAGGCATTGTATTTTAAGCCAAAATCGGCTGTGATTTATGTATTACTTTAAATTTGAACTAGAGGTCATTGGTGTATTTTCAAAATAAGGAAATTTCACAGAAGTATATTGTTCTGGAGCCAGAGCACGTCACAGAGATGTGTCTGTCTGTGGCTACTACCCTGAGTCAGGGTAAGCAAAGCCAGCATTGATCTGCCGGGGTAAATCTACCTACCCCACATTTCTCCCATTCCCTTCTTTGCTCTTATAGCAGCAGTGGCATCCCTGTGGTCTCATGATGAATGGGGACAGGGAACTGATCTGACTGAAAACTAGTGGAAGTATAAAAGCAGTTCAGTTTCAGTTGGCTGAGCTTTTCCAGTCTTAATTCTCACGTGGCTGGGGCAGGACTGTCTCCTTCACTGGCAGCAGAGTTTGTGCTGGATGACTCTGACTAGGAGATAGGCTGAAGCTTTCCCTATGGCTGCTGATGCTACATCGGTAGTAGATCACAGGGAGCTGTATCCAACACCCCCTCAAACCTGGTGTACCAGGCAAAAGACACAAGCCAGAGACTGCAACTCGCATAAGACAGTCACCTGCACTGGTTTCTTAAGGACAATCCCTTGTTCCCTCCAAAGCCTCCTTGCTCTGTGCAGTGGTGTACAGACTCAGGTATCCTTGTGCAATGGACCTTGAGTCCTCAAGGCTTCCTGACCATAGTAATAATATGACCCTCGGAAAAGGGTTGATTTAATGTGTCTGAAACAACTGAGCTGGCTGCCTGCCTCTACCCTTCAC
The DNA here is from genome assembly GCF_028858705.1 of Grus americana. Classification (NCBI taxonomy): domain Eukaryota; kingdom Metazoa; phylum Chordata; class Aves; order Gruiformes; family Gruidae; genus Grus; species Grus americana. Next base: position 17,446,971 of record NC_072857.1, on the reverse strand, counting down.
CTATGTGTGAATTACAATCACTTTTGAGAGCAGGAAGGAGAAAGGCACTACAGCCTCAGGAATAGCAGGCTGGTGGGAAGTGTATTAGAACAGGACCTACATGACCTACCTGGAGCATTTACGTCCCAGTATCCAGCTACAGACATGTAACTTATCTGTCTGGTTACCTTCATCTCTGCCAGATGCAGTGGGGAGACTCGTGATTCAGAGCACAAGAAATTAGGCTCCTGTTCTGAATCATCCTCTAGAGGAACTTCTGCTTTGGTTTCAAAGGATGGTGAGCCCTTACAGATTTTTAAACTAAACCAAACCACTTGTCTGTTTGGGAGAGAAAGCAGTCAGCCTTGCTCAACTTTCCCATGTGAAAAACTTTTCAACTGGCAGCATTTTCCTCGCACATTAGAGAGATCTCTTCTGAAACCCCCAAGGTTTTGGGACCTCTTTCCACCAGCTGGTTTGCCATGCCCATAGCTATCCATCTAGATGTGCAGGTGGCTGAGGCCCCAGCTGTACCACAAAAAGGTTTTTGTAGGTCCCATGAAGTTCCCTGAGACCTTCCACTGAGGTTCTGGATGTGTTTTTTTCCTCTTCTCCATTCCCGGGGAGTCACAGGATCCTTCCTTCAAGAACCGCAAGGCCAGGTCCAAGCTGGCCATCCCCAGAGCAGGGAGGAGGAGAAAGTAGGACAACCACGGGGTCTGTCTTATCAATTTCCTGACCTAGACTAAACACCAGTGGGCAGTACTGACAGAGAAGTTGGACCTCTTCATGGAGAGGTTAGGTGCTGCATGGGGGCTCTGCTCTGCTATCCTCAATCCACCATCCTTTTTCCATTTTTGTCCCCTACCTGCTGCCAAGTCACTCTTTCCTGTGAAAGGGGTTTTATTACTTTTTCTTGTTTGGGCAGGCTCTGGACTCACTGTAGAGAAATTCATCAGGGAGAGCAGTTACCACAAATGGCTGTAGGGCAGCAAATAAGAACAGGGCTAGTGTACAGAAATACAGTGGTGCGAGATGTTTTCGACACAAGTCCTGCAAGGAAAACTCTTTGTAGAATAAAGATCCCTTAATCCAACTGACCCAGAGCTTCTGACTCCTCTGAACACCAGTCCCATCCTACCCTTTAAATCATGAATCCTATAGCAGGGGAGAAGAGGAACAAACAGCTGAGAGTTAAGACACAGTTTGTAGGCTTGAGAAACTTGATTGCGATTCTTGGCTCCTCCAAGAACTTCCTTCCTGACCTTTTCCAAGTGCTTTCATTCCTTCTGTGGAGCAATGCTTATTGACAGACTCTCCTCAGTATTGCTCAGACCCAGGCCTGGAAAACAGGGACTGTATGACTTTTCTTCCTTTAGATATTTTTCAGGTCAACTTAGATGAGAAAGGTGTTTGGAGGGTGGAAAATGAACAACAAAAAGCAATTCAGCCCAAAGGCATACATCCAGCACACAAAACCTGAACCCAAACATTCAGCTTGGGCAAAATCATTGACAACTGAAAGCAGCAAGTGTTGTAATAGGAGACACTGGGGAGCCTTGCAGGTGGCCAGCGCTCCCAAGCCAGCTTCTAATAAAATCACTGAGTTTCGAGCATATCATCACCCTGATTTTTGCTTAGGTTTTTCAGTGATGGTGTTATGCCAGTCATCTCAAACTACAACACACTGCGGACGGAAGAAAGCACACTGGGTGGCAACCCCCCCGCCCCCATCTTTATAGTCTCAAGCCACCACGTAGAAGCCGGTAGTCAAAAAGCATCCTCAGGATTGCTGCTTGTCTCCCATCCGCACGTGCCCTTTTGAAGCTTAAGACCTGTTGTAAAATGCTGAAAGGGTAGGAGGACCATCACGCACACAGAGTGAGAGCTGACACAGGGTGTGCTCCTTGTTTCTTCACTTTCAAGGAGTTTATTAGAGTGGGAGTCCTGAAGAACAGATTATACACCTACTTCATAGAGATAATCAAAATATCTCTAAAATAATCCATGCCAGATATGAGCAATGGGGAAAAAAGTAATTCTTTCACAATGCCAAATCTGGCAATGGGGTTAATCTGGATGGCATGAATACCTCTCACCTGCGGTGCTCCAGGGGAAACTCTCACTACCTCCAGCAGCACCAGGATGCTTGCCCCACATCCCTCTCTAGCTACAGCTCAGCCTCAAAGCACCAAGAGAAAAATGGGTTGAAAGACACATGATTTGGAGTACAAATCATGGGAAATAAAATCTTCCTTTTCCCGCTGTCCAGCTGATGGGAAACCCTACAAACTCTATAAGCAACGGGCAAACAGGATCAGCAAGGTGTCAGTAAAACACTCTCACTCTCCCTTGCAGGAGGACACAAAAGACCCATGAGTCTCCTCATCAAAACTTTTCACTTCAGGTTTGCCCTGATCCTGCCACAGGATCCTAACTTCATCAGGGTTCTCTCTGAAACCACATACCTTCCCTTCCAGAAGGCTGTTTTGAATAGGCATGCAGGCTTACAGCTGTAAATGTTTCACTGCTTGTTTAGACTGTCACTGACCAGGAAGCATCTGCAAAAATTTTGTATGGAGGAGGCTTGGCAGCAGTAAATTACCATCTGACCTGATGTTGTGGTTGTTTAGCTTTTTCTTCTTCTTTTTTTTTCTTTTTCTTTTTTTCTTGCTCCTCCAAGGAGATCTGGGATCCGGGACATGTTAAACATTATTTTGCTGACTTTAAATCGTTTTGCAATATTGCAGTCAACTTTAATGCCAAACTTAAGCCTGTAAACTCTATTTTTAACCTTGACTTTGTCAGTGCAATGGATACTGTCATATCAAAGTATTTAAGGGTTTGTGGTAAAACTTCCTCAAACCAATTTTTGCTCAGATGAGAATAGTCTTACTGGAAGCCTATACAGATAGGAGCTATAAAAATTGGGTTCAAAATTGAATCAGGCTGCAGGAAGAAAACAATCCTTTTTTTACCATGGCAGCATAAAAGCAGGCGGTTTTTGGAACAGAGACGGGTTCCGTTCATAGCATATGCATAAAACCAGTCTAAGTCCAACGCGGTCCTGAAAGGATCCCATGGATGAAAGCTCTTGTTCTGCAACGCTTTTGCAAAATGGTGCTATACTCATGTAACAGAGCTACCACTCGTCAGCTGAGCCAGCGTGGTTATTTGTCTTCCTAGCCCTTGAGAGATGGACACACACCAAGTTAGCTTTTGAGCACCTCTAGGAGGTGACTGGCTGGGCTTGCCTGTGGGTGAAGCCAGTGCTGGACACGCCACACGGGCGATGTTGGATGGCCGCTCAGTGGCAGCTGGGCACGGTGCTGGCCATGCAGGACTCTGCGTGTGAGCCACGCTGAAGAGTTGGTAACACCTGCCCGTAAAAACAAGGCAAAAAGCTCTTAGTTTATAGGTATCTCTGCAGCACAGTAAACACACAGTCCAGTAATTTCTCTCAGGAGCTCAGGTCCACTCTCCGGGAACCAGCTACCAGAAATACGATGCCACGTGAAATCCCTGAGCTGTCACTGCAGCAGAGTAAAACTGACAACTGCATTTGAGCCTACTGCTGTTTTAGACAGAGACTAGAGGACCAGAGGATTGGATGCTATTCATCTCCAGAAATATCACTGGGAAGGTTTTTGGGGGTGGTGGTGTATTTTTGTTTGTTGGCTTGGTTTTTTGTCTTCTTGGTCCTTCTGCACTAAAACACAAACAAACGGTGGAATTAGAAAGTTGCGGAAGTGCAGATTTTACCTGAGAACACAAAAGCACCTTTGTGAAATTTGATGGACAGTCTTGGATTTGTCTGAAAAATAGGAAATTTTTGAAGGTAAATCCACCATATCTACCCAAAACCAAAAAATATAAATGAGGCTCGTATGATTACAGAAAGGTTTGAAAATATTTATGGTAAAAAAGGGAGACATAAAGATGAGGAAAAAAGACATTACTGATGAAAAATTGCCTTTGAATATCACAGCAATTTACTACCTACTTAAACTGCAGGAGCCTTTCAGAATACCCTAGCTGGACAAAAGGATACTCCCATGACTAGATTCTTATTGATGATATTGTAAAGGAAAAGATGAACTAAAGAAAAAGATGCTGAGATCAGGAGAAATAGCCTGAAATGACTCTGAAGAGCATGTTAAGTGCTAATTCCCTCAGGTTTCCATTAAGACAGACAGATGATGGGTTGAGGTCTGGTTCAGATTCTGTTGGTGCTGATGGGGCTGCAGATACCTCATCTTGGAATCTCAGATAGCTTCTCATTCCACACTGGGCGGTGGGCAGCTTTCAGTTTCAGATTGTCCCCCATCCTGTTTTGGCTCTGCTCTTGTGCAGAAGCCCAGAGAGCAACCAGGAGGACAATGTCCTCCCTTTCACCCACTTGACTTCCTTACGGACAAGCTTCAGATTGCACTTATATCTGCCTTCCAGCTCACTAAATCACTTCATGGCATCAGTCACCTTTTGGTACGCAGTGTTGCATGGTCTAAAAAGCACTCAGGACTTTGATGGCTTATTGTCTGAGAAAAGACTCTAGCCCTGCAACAAGCACATTGTTTCAGAACAGGACTCTGGCTGAGATTTTGTAGGACAGACAGCAAATGCTACTTGGGAAGCAACAGACCCATTAGAAGGAAATACAGCAATTAAAAGGTCTTGCCCTGAAAAGTCCCATGTGCTCAAGCAGAGTGCGCATGCATCCAACACAGTATGCCCAAAACACACATTTGTGCTTGCAAACTGTGCTTACGCAAGAAAGTGTTTAAGACCTGGCCCAGGTCAAGTCTCAACTGGAAGGAATTTACTTAAATGATCCATCTGGAGGTGTTCAACCACCAGACTCTGCTTCTGGGTTATAAGTGTTCCTCGCTTTGGGCACGCATTCACAGGCAAGCCTAATGGTGCACAGCTGCATCACACCCCCATGAGAAGAAGGCTCACATCTCACATCTGGACACCAGTCTGTCAGGCCCACTATCCTGCAACCTGGCTGTGCCAGATACACCTTTTCTGTGTTTTCCCTTACTCTTCAATGACTTCTTGGCTCTGCCTTATGATGCTACTCTCAAGCTATAAATGACATAAAAATATGCGTTTTCACGTTTATGCAATGGTGTGTCCTCTTTCTGCCCAATGATATCCCCAACACCAGTGCTTTCTCAAAAGAAGCTGAAAAATGACAATAGGAGATATGCCTGGCTCCTGCTCTGACAAGGTCACAGTTTTCTTCATTGGATTTGGGCTCACCAAGTGGTGCTTAATCAGCCTTCAGGGCCATTCACGTGGCTGGTTTATAGCATCTGGATTCACAACAGCAAAACTGGGTCACATCATGTGTGATGCATGATAGCCATATTTCATTTTCATACCAGCACCAGATGCCTTAGAAACTGGATGGTTTGTGTAAAGCGCCGAACTCCCTCTTTTTTTAACATCACCACAATTTCATCAGCACCAAACAGGCCAAAGCATTCCTGTGAAGTGACCAATTAAACCACATTAATTATTTAAAAATAAAAATAGACAAGGTGGGTTTTTTTCCCTTGTGTCTTCTGAACCAAGTGCTGGAAGGAATTTCCACCCCCCTAATGAAGATTTATTCTTTGAAAAAGCAAAAGACAAAAATAAACTCTTTTCATCTTTCCAACTAACATTGACTTTGAGTAAATGGGAAATAATTCAGTCATTATAATTTTAGCTGGAGGTGATAATAACCTGAGAGATCTTATTTGTTTGCGTGGTCTCTGACTGCAGGGTGCAAAAGTCTGTATTGTGACTTTCCTATAGAAACCTGGCTTAAAGTATTTTTATTTACGAAGGAAAAGGGCACAAACAGGCTATATGGACACATCTTTAATTGCTCTGATTTAGCAAATAAGGGAGGTCGGCAAGGAGCTCTCATTCCTTCTCTTGTTAAACAAGTTGCAGTGATTTTTTTGGTAAAGAAAGTGACCTACAAACAATGCTGGGAAAACATTGTTGGGAATGCATTCAGCCGGAATGGATAGTCTCCTTTGTAGGACTGTGTAATTATTAGAGGGAATCCCTAGCAGGGGCTATTGGATTTAAACTCTTCAGGTTAATATACGCTCACAGGACAGCAAAAACCAAAGACAGAATCAGATTTTGGTGAACAGTTATAAAAACTGTGAAAACGATTTTGGAAAATTTGTTATGTGATTAGGCAGAATCTGAGTATCTTTTGCAAGATTCATAGCAAAATTTCCACAGAATCTGGGAATAATCCCTCTGTTCTCCAGACTCAGTGGCATATGGGAAAGTGAATGATCACCCACAAGACACTGATGCCTCTGGGATCTTTAAGTTTATGTTCTTAATAAGGTACAGTCACTCTTCCACAGTCTTGAATCCAAACCTTCCTGCTAGCAATTCAGAGAACTTTGGATCTGATGCCCTAAATCTGTGTGCTCTATGGGCTCCCAAGAAGCCACAGCTGATCTGAAAGTACCAGATTTTCAGATGATGGGTTTCAGTTTCCAGGAGCTTAAATTGCAGAGGGCTAATATTCATGAATGCACTCCAAAGGTCACTCAGTTGTGCTTGCAGAGGCACACAAAGAGTTGGATATGGAACAGGCAAACACCTGAGATATAAGAAAAACTGGTCAAATATTTTACACCCAGGAGAGGTCTCATCTGGGCCACTTAGAAAATAGGATACTAAATGTGCTACTTTTGCCTTAAAGCTCAAAGTATTCCTCTCTTTTCCCTTCCCCAATAACTGAATATAAGGAAGATAAGTTTGCTTTCCTCCCTGAGCATAAGCCAATGGAAAACAAAAGAGCTCATTCAGTGAGCATCCCTAGCAGGAAGCATCACGAGAATGGGGGAGGTTACAGACAACAGCAGTCTGTGCAGAACAGGACTGCTCCTGATGAGCAAATGTTGCAAGATTTACTGGAAGGCATCAACTGCTTTTACACACTCCCATTTTCCCCTTACATTTTCTCTTCCCTCATCTGGCCACAGAGCTCTCAATCCATCCTCTTCAATTAATTGCCTTTACTTTTCACCTCTCCCTGAGCTGGGTGCTGGGAATTTGCTTGATGAAGCACTTTCTATTATTCTATTTCTGTTACTCCCAAGTTCTCCTCATTTTAGTGTGGAATGTGCTCTAAGTTATGGTGCTTACAGCCAGTTGCTAGTCTTTTATACAGGTCCCAGGGCTGTCTGCATTCACTCCGAGTATGAATGTTCAAGTTTTATGGGGAAGAGAAGAAAAACCCCGGTTCATTTTTCTTTCTGTCCTTGCTGCAAGACAAATGTTTAGCTGCCTTCCTGTTATCAGCATTCAGATAAACCTCAGAGAGTAGGTTTTCAGCAGAGACCGGGGGAAGAAGATGAGAGTACATATGGAAGGGTCTCCAGACTCCTATTAGCAGGAATTGCAAGGCTAATTCTCTGCGGTCCTTCCTAGAAGTTTGGCTCCAAATGTTTCTTAAGAAAAAAGAAAAAACCCTCAAACTTTATGTTGTTAATTTGGCACTTAATTTGCCAATTCTGTCTCATGAATATTGTCCTGTCCCTTCAAATGCTCTCCAATAATGTAGGCAGACTGAAATTTTACCCTCCCTGACCTACTTGGGAATTCCAGTCTTGTTTCTATTCCTGCTTCCTCATAAAGTTTACTAAGGGTCTTAGACCGCACTGCAAACTGGCCATAGACGCAGAGGAATGCATTGAATAAGCAAGTGCCCCAGCTATTCAAACAAGCTCCCCCTTTCCTAACCCATGCTGGGAGCCTTTGGATTCCCCCCACAAGTACAGGCGCTCTCATGCACTGTTCTGGTTGAATTTTCAGTGACCCAAAGACTCCTCTTCCAGTGAAAAATCATAGAAAACCACACAGCTGGATGCAGTCATAGGCTAATTTAGAAAATGACCGAGTGAGAACATGGTGCAATGTGTCATAATGTAAATGTGTTTGCAGACCTGAAACGTTCTTGGCTGGGGGAACCTCTCACCATGGATGCAGGTATTTTTGGTTAAGCCACCCTTGCACAGTTGTCTTGGTCTTTTTTTGGACCCATATTCCTGAAGCTCAGGATGTAGAAGGGGTTTTATCCTAGAGTACCAAGGGGTACTATGTAAAGATAAACCACACAGGTGTTACTCTTTGGGGAAGCTGCAGCTGGACTTGATCAGAGCAACAGCGTTAAAGTGCCTCCTTAAATTCACATTGTTCTGCAAACTCCTCTCCACAAAAGTCAGAGTTCTGATCAACGCTGTTGGGATGTTGGTGGCTATAAGGTATTGTTACTTTCCTCAAAACAAGCAGAAGTATTAGCTGATTAACTTTCTGACTGATTTCTTTTACTGGGACCTTTTGTAAGTCTGTCACTAAACTAGTTTCAGAGCAGTGATTAGTTATTTCTCAATTCTGTTGATAAAGACCCACCAGCTCAAAGCAGCGAGGCTGCAGTAATGCTACTTCCTCAAGATATGAATCCAAGTAACCCAAAATCACAAACTCAAGGAGCTGTCCTGTTGTCTGTTCTCATCTCACCTCAGGCTACTGGCTTTGGTGACAAGTGACTTTGGCAAGCTGGTCTCCTTGGTCATCTTCATTGAGAAGCCACTTAGACATGCATGCTTACACCTTTGCTTCTTTACACACACTGGGAAGAGAATCAGAGTTTCTACAACCTCATTCACCATGCTACATCAACAAGTTGGCATAAGTTGCCATGAATTTTTTGGATATGTTCTTTTTGCTAGTGTCACTCTCAGATTCCAGTTTTGAATTAAAAGCATCACAAGTTCTTTTACTTCATCGCTGTAGTTAGCAAAATAAGTTCGATTACTGGATTCCATATTACTTCTTCTCATTTATGGCCTAAAACTCATGCTAAAGCTTTGGCATTCAGTTCTTTTGGCTACGTGGGCCTTGACAGGAATAAATTTGCTATCAGAAATAAATTCTCCAAAGGTTTTTGGGTGCATCAGTCCTGCAGAAATCAGTGGCAATTTAGGAAAGAGATTCTTCAAGTCCTAAGCCTAACAATCTTAAACAAGCCTAAGGATTCAGATGACCTTTGTCTAGACCCACTCAACATTACTTAGTTCCTTATCTTGAGTTTCCTTAGACTTTTGTTACATACTTCCTTTAGGTCCAGGTCAGTTGAAGAGTGTGACAGCAGAGCCCCTTGAATATGGTAATTTCTAAGCCTCCCAGAGAGTGGGATTGTTTAGGCTGTGTAACAAGAAGGGACAAAAAAAGCAGACACGTAAGCATAGCCCTTGAGATAGGCAGCAGCAGCACGCAAAGGTCACAGACCAGAAAACAGTAGCTGGCAGACAGACAGGATTGTTGACTAAAGTGTTGTCATTAGAAAATGTTGCTGTTCCAACCCTTCCCCCCCACATCTATTTACAAGAAAGCATCATTGTTACAGAAAACAAACCCAAACATTCAATAAAGGTGGGTTTCCCAGCTTGATGATGGAATTTCTGATCAAATGTACATGCTTTCAGGTCAGAACAGCTGCCGATATAGAGGATATATATCTTGGAATAAGTATGACTAGGTCTCAGACTAGGAGGATGATGTTTTGGTGTCTTACCACCTCACTCATAATTATAAAAAGTTGAAAGATCATCTTAAGCCTGTGTTGACTTCATGGGGGTAATAGCTCCCTCCCCAGCTGATCTCTTTGCTTAGTCATCTGACTCTTCTGCAGAGAGAGAGAGATTTTGTTTGTTTGTTTGTTCAGGCCGAGGAAGGCAAGAGAGAGCAAAACCCCCAAAAATCCCAACTAGGTGAACCAAAACCACTACAAAACAGTTTGGGTTTATCCTGTTGTGGGACATAAAAAAATTCTGAAGTCTCAGAAAGCTTCACAGGATGAGAAAACTATTATCTGCAAAGATTTATTTGCAAAGAGACATTCAAGAAACAAAGAGGAATCTGAATTATTTTCTTTCAAGCAGATTATTTAACTCAAAATAACTTGGACAAGTCCATTTGTCCCTAAGGTCATTAAAATACTATCTTACAGACACTTTTTTCTAAGATTTAAGTCATCAACATCACTCCCAAAGTGATTAAGGTAAATCAGACTGAAGCCACATTAATTCCAAATGAGAGAGTCTAACCAGGGGTTCAATGTAGTTTAAACATGAGCTTTAAATTCACCCCACTGGTTAGTTCAAATGAATGATGCTGCATGCCCCGTGTAGGCAAAACTGTTCTGGGAGATTCTGACAGTCTAGTGAAGTCCAACATCCTTTCCTGCTTACACCCTGTGAGGAATGTGCTCTTGAGCCAACACTAGTAAATTATCAAGCAGCCGGCAGGATCATGTCAGATTCTTGTTTGCAGCCACTGTTCTTCTCTAAGGGAAGATGGTGGCAACTCTTGTGCCTCTACTCACTCTTTCTGATGATTCCCTGCTCGCTCTTTGGCATGCCATCAGACCTGCATTATGTAACTCACGTTTTCTTTAGGATACATGTGCCTTGCCAGATTTATTTAGGGTATCTATTTAGGATGTATGTTCTGCAGAACATGACCCTCCATAGCTCACTGGCACAGAGGTATGATTGTCAACCAAAGTTTTGTCATGTTTGAGCTTGAGCATCTGGGATTGCAGCAGTGAATCCTAAACCAAAAATGCAATGCATCCTACAGCTGTAGGAAACAAACCATTCTGACTATCAAAAGTCTCCCTGTAACCCATGGCTTTTGCTCATGGGGTTTCTTGACTTATCCTAGAGCAGCTGCCACTGGTCAGCATCATCAGAGAGACCAGTCATCAGGATCAAGAGCTGCTTTTTGTTGTGGGTGTGAGTGGCTTGTCTCATTTCATGTTCAATGCTAACACCGTAAACAAGTGCACTAACCCTTTGTGTGGCACATCTCAGAGGAACAGATTATTTGCAAAGGCACGTGAATTAACTTGAACGGTCCCTCACCGGTATGGATCACAAGGCTCAGACGTGGCTTCCTTACGCTGCCAAGTACAAAGGCAATCAGCTTAGTGCCTTGGCTTGCTAGCACAAAGGAACACACATCCCACTTTTTATTCATAGCCTCTTTTTAAAGTTGTCCCAGCAACATGCTCTGCTCCCCCCGTCTACCCTCCTGTTCTTGAAAAGCACAAAGCTTGGTCAGATAGAAGCTCCTTTGGGCCTCTGGTATCAAATCCAAATCTTGTTTAACAGGGACTTGACAACTGACTATATTAGCAGGCTCTTTGGATAAAGCTATGTGTGTCTCATGTCTTGGTTACTGTGCAATAGTCAGCAGATTTTCATTGCTTTTCATTTTTTCCCGGGTGGAATGCACTTTCTGCTGACAGGGCAAATGCTGGGGGTCAACCCCTGGTCTTTTATTGGGGTGGGATGTGAGATACCCAGGAAAAAATGCTGCCAATCTTCAGAATTCAGATCTTTGTTGGCTAACCCGGGAATGGCCATGGGGTGGTCACAACCTCAGCCTGAACTGTAGAAGAAATATCATCAGCTGGTCCCAACTGGGGCACCAAGCTCTTTTTTCGTCCCTAAGAAATTTACGCTCATGATTTAGGCAGGGTTAAGTATCAAGGGGATTGCTCTGTAGTAAAGAAGAAAGCTATTAGATGGAATTGCCTGCTTTGCAAAACTGTATCAGATAATGGAGGAATGGAATTAAAAAAGAGTGCTGTTTCAAAATACAGAACAAAGGGAGGAAATTCTCCCTCTCTGCCTGAGCCTGCAGAGTGTTTCACTGTTTGGACTGTAGTCCCTTGGCTATCAGAGGTAATTCCAAACATCACAACTACAGCTGAGAAAAAATTCTTAATCTCCATCCCACGGGAAGATCTGACATTTAAAAATTTGCTTTAGGTTCCAAAACATGAGGTTAAAGAAAAAGAGAAAAAAATTCCATAATTTATAATCTTCAGAAAATGTCAAAAGCTTTTTTTTATTAGTAGTAAATGTCAAAACATCTTGTTTTGACATTTAACATGTAAATAATGGAAGCACTTCGTCCCTGAGACAGCCTGCAGAGGATTCCTTCCTCTGAGGTCATTTCAGCACTTAGTTTCATGCTTCAGCAATGCGTTGCCTTCTGGGAGTTGTTGTCCCAGCCTGGGTTTTCTTCTGTGGGCTAGTAACCAGATTGACTACATCTCCCATGGAACTACCCAAATAGGAGTGGCATCATGTGCTCAAAATACCCCAACATTTGCTTCCTTCGTGGGATACATAGTTTTCTAGGACCCCTAAGAGGGACATGGGCACCTGATCTTCTGCAAAGTACCGTAAAGAAACACCATAAAGAAATGTGAATTCCTGTTTTGTTGGACAGATTTAGAAATAAAGCACTTTGAGATCCTGTAAAGGAGGACACATTTGGGCTGGAGTTGAAGCAACTGAAACCCAGTCTGATTTTCTCCCTACCTGTAACACTTTTCCACAGAAAATTTTGATATTCATGTATCCCAGTGGAAAACCCCAGGTAAGCTTTCACTGCAGCATCTCATACCATGTGCTAGTAAATGCACAACTACTCTTCAGCTGTTTCTGGTCGTCCAATACATAAATCGGGGGCAGGAGGGGGCGGGAAGCAAGGAGGATCTGTTGAGTTCATTCCTGGAGTCAACACTGTGATTTAGATAAGACATTTGCTCAGTGACATGAAGCAGTCCACAGCCAAGCCAGCCACACACTAAGTATTGCCCTTTTATTGGCCTTCAGCAGAGCTTGCTGCTTTTCTAGCAATTGCTCCAATTCCTGCATAATCCTGCATTTCAAGGATCAACATAGCTTGACACTTCCATCGATTGCAAGCATTCCTGTAGGTCCTCCGGTGCCCATTTGAAGAAAGGGTCTGCATGTCTCAAACTTCCCGACTTCCTAACCCCCCTGTGGGGCTCATTGCCTCTCTGGCTGACATGCAGTTTTGCTGTGTGGCCTGAAGCCCTGGGGCAGTGATGCCTGGACTTCAGGTCCTGCCCTCAGGCAGGAGCTTGTCTGCTGCTGCACATAGGAGCACTCACTTTCCACAAATATGCGTGGTGGCCCACTCTGCTCCTCAGGATTGAATGACACTCTCGAGACATGCAGAAGGCAGTTTTCTGTCCCAATACATGTGGATCTCCCAGTGTTGCCCAAGGGTCAAAAGAACACATAGGTGGAAACTGCAAACCACAAAGGTTGCCTTAACCAAGGCAAGGTTCAGAATCTCCTGAATCTAAGTGTATACCTGGTAGTAGCCTTTGTGGTGCTATTTCTCTGGGTCTTCCTTCTCATCCAGGAACCTCAATGTAATTTATAAAAGGCAGAGGAACCAAGGTCTAGAGAGGGAGAAAGTAACTTACCCAGAAGGAGTGACCCAGTTCAGCAACCTAGTGACAGGGAACGGAGTCTAGAAAGCTAAAAGGGGAAATTGCAAAATATCAGTGCCACATCTCCACATCTGTCTTCACAGTGTGAAAGATTAGAGGAGAGAATGCAAATTCCTTTCCTTCAGTATATAGCAAGGACTAGGCCATTTCCTCCTTTGAGTAAAGTTAACTGAGAAAAAAAAACATGTCAATGGAGTTTAAAATTTATTCAGAAAAAGAAATTATTCCTTGATGGATTTGGACAGCAAGAAAAGTGTGGGAGAAAGACTTTTTTAGAGCTTGTCTGTTTTAGCTGGCATGAACTACTCACTAGTGAGCTGTAGGATTGATTTGTTCAGTATTAATGACTGTAGAAGCACAACTGCACGCAGGATGGGGCTTCATCCCCTTTGAGTATAAATGGGATGAATTAACAAAAAGGCTGAAGATTTCAAACCAGTGCCCCAAGGCTCTGTCTCTATTCCAGAGAGAGAAACTTCATCCCCAGAAGGCGCCAAGACCAAAGTAGCACGGAGCAGCTGAGCTGGGTGGAAAATGTAGCAGGTGGGTGAGGAAAGCAGGTCCCTTGGGCAGAGATGGATTCAGGTATGGTCTCAACCATACTGCAGCCGGCTGTCCCATTAGCTGTGGGACTGTGGATTGCTATTGAAAACAAGTGAATGGATTGGGCTCATAACTTGGAGCTGGTTCTTTTGGGGGCTGGGGAAGTGGGAACATTGCACTTGTTCACATCGCCTCTCTAGAAGAGGGAGAAATCTTCCCCTCTTCCCCAAGCAGTGCCTGAGAACTTCTCCAGGCCTTTTCCAGCTGACCTCCAGCAGGATGATGGGCCACCAGAGGCCCTGCGAACGCTGACGGCTCTGAGCCCTCCGCCAGCAGAGCTAATGGCCTGGGCCTTGCTGGCGAGAGTGCAGAGCAATAAACGTCCCAGAGATGCTGCCGAGTCAGTCCGTTTCCTGCACGCAAGCTGCACATTGTAAAAACTGAAGCTCGGATTCTTTTTCCTGTTTGCACTGGAGCAGACCGCAGAAATTGCACAATCCTCTAGGCTAGACCCAAGGTGAATCGTGAAATGATAGGTTCCAAGGCAATATTTCACACTTGCTGAAAAAGTGATACAGCCCAGGGGAGGGGGCTGTAATTAGGGAGAGCAGTGACAACCCACAGACAAAGTGGTTCCATAAGCAGAGGAAGAAATGAAAGCTCATTCCAAAGGCTTTCACTTGTGTGGATTCTCTAGTGTTCAATAAAAGGTGTGATCCCTGAGTAAGAAAGTCTCTCTCCTTTCTCCACTTGCTTATTTTGATGAAATATGATAGTCACAATATTTTTAGGGATTCTCTCCTGCCTGTCAGGTTACAAAGCTGTTAACTGGAAGTTGTATGGGCTGACACATAAACAACATGATCACATTAAACTCTGTTTCCCGGGGAAGCCACTCTAGAGTAAAAGCTTTCATTTGGTGGAGACATCTGCAGGGGTGGTGGGGAGGCGGGTAGTAACTTCCAGATAAATAATGGTAGGGGGTTGAAGAGAAAGTAAAGTTTCTTTTTCTGTCTTTAAATTTCTTTGGGGGGGAGATTTTCTGAGGACTTTCTAAAAAATGCTGGTTTTAATGTTATAATGGAAAAGAAGAAGGGAAAGCAGATAAAATTAGCAAAACATTGAAATTTTTGGTTATACATTTCTCAGCAAATACAGATAGACAGATTAATAGATAGATAGATACATACATACATAGAAATACATAAGTATTTTTAAAAACTGAAAAGTCATTGTCCAAACATGAAGACTGGTATTAGTCAGAAAATGTTTCTCTTGTCTTTTCCATAACCTCGAAAAGGCTGCACAAGCCATCCCCCAGAAGAGCAAGCTCCCTCAGTGCCTGACTGCTGACCCTAGAAGGTCAAAGCTCAGAGAAATGCTGGAGCGTTACATGAACCATCCAGCATTAACAAGAATTCACTCAAGAGTGTAGCTATCTCCATGAAGTAAATCTTCTCCCCTACTCTTACTTTACCTTCAAGGAGGCACACACTCCTTAGGCTGCTAACCCTGATTCTATGTGACCAGTGCTTCCAGAAAGTGGACAACTGTTCTATGACGCTCATGGTGTCACTTAACTAGCATGAAACTCAAGGACTACAAAACCAGCAGTTTATTCCTGCACACGAGAGACAGAAAATTTTAACATAGAAAGGATGAAAGTTATGCCAATAACTGGAATCTGGTTGGGAGATCAGCCGACTGGCTTCTGTGGAGGTGGAGACAGTGGACAGCTCTTGGTCAGATGGCATTTGTCCTTCTAATCAAGGCTGACTCCATGTTCTGGGAAAGGATGACCGATTCTGCTGGTGTTCAGACCTTCTGGGGTGGATGAGGGACAGACTACTAGTAGAAGGACAGGACTCATACTCTAGTGGTCTTAGCTAAGGTGCCAGAGCCATCATTGAATGTCACGGCAAAATGATTGTGGCTATCATGACCTTGAAATGTCACTGTTTTTTCCATTCTTCTGACTCTGGAAAGGGCAGACATCCACAAATCTGCTTGGGGATGAAGTAGTGGAATGACTTTAGAAGTCCTACTTCACTACCATCTTTACCCTTCTGACTCTGTGGCCAGCAATGCTGCTAACACTTTGTACTCCCTGGGCATCCAAAAACATGTGCATCCATCCCTCTGCAGCTCTAAACCCCACTTGGCAGATGCGGAGAACCAGAAATGAAATCAAGTGCTGTGCCAAGGTAGAGACCATGTGTTCCTCCCGGTCTTGGGGGCTTATTTCTGTTGCTTGCCCTGGTGCAAGTCTCAGCTGTCTACTCATGCAGGGACTGTGCCACTCCATGCACAGAGGAGTGCAAGGCCTGGTTTCTAAGCCCCAGAAGAGAAGTCATGCATTGTCCTGGAGCAAGGTTGTTTGAATATCTTCCTTGAAACATAAAGCATTCAGCAAAGTCAAGCCAGAAATGAGCACATGAAGGTGGGAACAGGACTGATCTAGCATCATGCTTGAGATTAGTTTCAAAAGTCTTTTGTACCATGAATGGATTGACCTCAGAAAACATAAATAGTCATTGACAATGGTTTGAATGCAATTTGAGTTCTAGGCAAAAGGTTTCCTCTTGTCACCTCGTCACGTAAAGAACAACTACTGTCATGTACTTTTATCCTGAAAATCTATTTTTGGCAATGAAAAAACAAGAAATGACTCCATCTCTCCATTCCCAAAAACCAAGAGCAAACAAAAGCCAGAAACTATGATGAAGATGAATCTCTTCTGCAGCAGATTGCAGGAAGCCTGAGAATAAAATGATTGCCATAGACATTAACATGTCAAGCCTTTAAAAAAATAAAAGGACATGTATGACCAACACAAGAACCAGTGTTTCTAGTATCAGACTGAAAACTGGAAAGTTGTTTGACAGGATCAATGAAAGCCTTCTCTGGAGAGGCAGATCTAGAAGAGAATGACTGACACTAAGGGAAGACCTTTTTGATAACTAATTAATCACATATGACAGACACATTCATATAGTCTCTCTCAAAAAAAGACATTTATTTCCTTTTCAGTGTCCGTAAAGCCCAGATATTTTGCACTGAATATTTGCTTTCAAGGGTGCATTGCTAGAAATAAGTAACAAATTTGTAATAGCCAAGCAAATACCCTGGCTCCACATCTCCTTTCCAAGATTCAGTGTGAACGTAAAACAGATGTGATCCCAGCAAAGAGGCATCCTCTGATGTACCAGATGGGTCTCCTGCATCACTTTCCCGTTGGCTAAATATAGTTGGGGGGAAACAATAGTGCCAACACAGAGCACCAAGGTCGACTGATATGAGGCAGGATTGCTTCCTTCATTCCAGAACCTAGTGATGGATCTCTGAATGGGCATTAAGTGGGAAATGAAAGAGTAAATTTCTCCCTTTTTTGCCCTGCATAATTCTTCTGCCTGGTTGGGCATTATGGACTGTAAAGCACTTCCTAGCTTTGGTTTAGATTTTAATTGCAATTTTCATCCCCACTTCAACCTTAACTGCTATTGTGGGCCTTTGCTACTGCTGTGTTACAGACAACAGCAGCAGCAGGAATTTTAAAAATAGAGCAGGAAATTTAACAACTGTAAAAAACTCCTTACCCCGGAGAGCCATTGTTTATCCTCCTTCATGTATTCTAGCAATAATTATACTAAAGTCTGGTTAGGAAAAAGGGTCCATTTTACATCAGAGGAGAAAATGTAAATCCCCCCCCCAAAACTGAATACAAAGACCATTTCATTAAATGTGGCTTTTTGGTAAAAAATGGAACAAAAAGTCTACCCATAAAAATTCCCATTTGTAAAAAGCCTTTTCCATCCAAAAAATCCAAACAACTGGACAAAATGTGGATGTCTTCTTTAAAAAGGGGAAAAAAAATCCAAGTTGACCTTAGTTTTGTCTCTGTTATACAGGGCTGCTGTTTGAGAGACACCCCACAGACACACCACATACTCCAACCTCCCGCATGTGTCATCCAAAGCAGGAGTGCCAGGCTCATCTTTTCTGTATTTCTCTAGTCTACTCTTACTGATGAAATTACAGGTTTATTGTGGATATACACCAGCCCTGGTCAGCATGTGCCCAGAAATAACAGTGAAGCAGGGGGAGGTCTGTGGCTTGAGTGATACAGCATTCAAATACTGACAGCCGCCTCAAAGACCCAAATTGGTCACTAATGTACTTTCTCAGCCTAGGGAAGATTTTCACCATCACGTTGGCTGAACATTTCCCAGCACTTCAAACAGAACTTCACAGGATGGGTTCTTCTCATTTCAGAAACAAGTTTCACCCTTTTGCAAGTCACAAGACAAAATTTTTTCATTGCTTGAATCAAGGTGAAGGCTTCACCCAACATATTGACCTCTCCTCTAAACCCTAAATGGCTGCCACAGTAGTGGAGCAATGAGGTTCCACTTTGGGTGGAATGATTCATGCTTCAATAAATTCAATTTCAACAAGACATAATTATGGTGAGTCACATAATCACGGATTAATCACAGCACCTCCCATTTAGCAGTCAAAACAGTGGAGGATTCCAAATGCGATGCATATGATGCTTCTCCTCAGCTTTTGTTTCACTTGATTTCATTTCTGCTTTATAGGTTGATCCTACACAAGCTCTAGGAGAAGGCTTTTGGGGTTGCACACAGATCTGTAAGATAGCATGGCGACTTCTCTAACTGTTTTCCATGTTGTGAATGATCCTGAAAGATAATGAATGTTGCCAATGCCAATGATTTCAGCAAGAACCTGAGGATCTCCTGTTTGCTGCTGAGCTCCCCTTAACACAGTGCATTGTTAGCGGGGATCGAAGATACCCAGTGCCTTCTGTATCTGAGTGTACAGAAAGGGGGCCTTGCACTGTGCATTCTTCTGTTGAGGTACTTCTTCAGAGCTGCAGGGGCTTCTTCACGCTAATATCTGAACATCCTGTTCCTATCAGACGTAATCAGGATACCTGAAAACATCTGTTAGGGATTCCCTCCCGCTCAGTGCTGGTCCTAAGCATCTCGTGTCCATGCTGGCTCCCATCTCAGCTGAGGTATGGTACTGTGTTGTCCTCTCTCCTTACTCCATTTTTACTGCTACTGAATTTGGAGACCAAGAAGGGATCACTCACTCAGCAGGAGCTGTGCTCAGCTCGTCTCATTTGAACATCACTCTTAGCCTCACGTATACTTGCCCACAAACCAGTGAGGGGGAAATTCCTTCTTTGTGATCAATTTGTGGCTGCCCTTTACCAGACCTCGGGTAGGAACGTATGCAGTGGTTTTTCCAAATATTGTAACCCAACTTATTCTGTGTGACCAGCTCATTTTGAATTGCAGTTGGATCATTTTATGGAATTGTTTTGCTTTCAAAGCTTTCATTCTCCAAAGTGGTTAGAAAGAGGTTTATTTTATTTTCCTTTTTATTAAATGTATTTTTAAGGTGAGAGTGGTGGTGGGGGAGCAGAATAGGAGGGTGTGGGTTTTGAGAAGAAGAGTAAGAGGGAAGACGGTTGTTTGACATTTTGTTTTACACTACCGCTGATCAGTATAAAGCTTGACAACCTGAAATTTACTTCTTTGTGCATTCTGTGAATTTTCCCTAGAATTCAGCTTGGTTTTAAGAACTGGCTAAAGGATCTGTGGAGTGGGTGGGTGTTGATGGAGACGCCGGTAAATTAACACTGTCAGCAAACTAATAAAACCTTTAAAAGAAAAGCCTTCGAGGGCAAAGACAAGGTTTCTTTCATGTTTTCTTCTCTCTCCCTCCACCCCCCCTTTCCTTTTGCACAAATTGATTCTTTATTCATTTCTTTTTCAGAAAAGATTACATTTTTTTCTGGGCACAAAAGGATGACAAACACTAGAGGTTACCATTTCTGGCGAATCAATAATGTTCTGACAAACAGCAGGTGAAGGTGAATTGACAGGAGTTGTGAGGCAGGATGTGTGCAGAAGAGAAGTGAAGGGAACACCAAGCAATACCCATTTGTCTTGGGCATTGCAAAAATTACGCAACACAAGTAGTGTGCATGTGAGGCAGGGTGATGGAGAAAACAGAACAACCTTACAAAGGAAACGATGTGAATTTGGGGTCTGAGCGGGGCGCAGGTGGCTCTTCAACCACTCAGCAGGCAGAGACCCACCTCTGTTGGCATGTATGACCTACATCTCTCCTGGGTTTGCCCAGCCCCAAAGGGCCTGGCTCCCTGGTGAGACTTCAGGGACCCCAGTTGTCTGCAGGCTTCTTTGGAGCCACGGCCATAGTGACTTTCAGAAATGGTCTGCATGGTGGTCATGGCTGGAGGTGGCGTTGGGTACCTCCATACTGGGGATTTCTGAATCGGATGGGAAGAAACCAGAGGAAGTTTCCGACTGACTGTTTATGCTCTCCCACCAGGAAGCGCAGGGTGCGGTTTTGAGTGGAGAATGTTGCTCAGGACGATTCTAAGCCCAAAAAGCCACATTTATTCCATGGCTCAAGCCTGTATCCACAGTCCCAGGAGATTATATTACTCACAGAAAAAGCTTATTAAAATCTCCCATGCATCATAAGATATGCCACCCAACAGGAGGTGGTGATTCTGTCTCAGCCTAAGTGGCATCTGAGTTGTAGAGAAGAAGCGAGGCGTCCAGAAATGACTGTATGCTCCCAGCAGGACCTTCTAATTTCCTAGCGTTTACAGGCTACAACAACAGATCTCCAGGGAGAGATCCGCTTTAGAGATGCGGCCTCAGTAATTCCATGAACACATCCTTCTCTCCAAGTTAAGTCTGAACGAAAATTAACGCTAAGGTGGTTTCAGAGGCACTGCGCAGCTAAGAGGTCTGACGGTCCTTGAAAGACAAGACATTTATTTTTTTAAAACTACAGTTGAGATGTCATTCCAGCTAAGCTGTGTGAATTCCATTATAAACAATACCATGTGCCCCCTGAGCCCTCTATTGTACTCATTTGATGGATTATTCCTCTTCGCTTCTTCCCAAATCGTTCCCTGGGTTTGCTGCACACTACAAACCCACTACATTCCATCTCCAACACGGTCTCCTCCTAGCTGGGATAGAGATAGTGACGCAAAGACCCCTGCTCCTCAGCGCGCCTACTCCCACTGATGTCAGATCAATTTGGCTCAGTTTTGCCTGACGGGACTTTTGGCCTGTAAAACATTTTGGGTCTATTTCCAAGTCACAGGTCCATAGGAACAGAAACCATTCCCAATACCCCCGCAAGTGCGCAGAGGGTGGTATAGAGTCACGCAGCCAGCTCCACAGCCCAGTATCAAAAACAAGAGCAGACCTGGAAAAATATTACAAAACTCTTCCACTGGCACCAGCGGGTCAGTGTCATTACAGGCAGCGGTGTTGTTCTCAGATACTATTTCATTGGCTTCCTTCTCCTTTTTCCTCTCCCTCTTCTGAAGCACATTTTCTTTCCCTTGTATTGCACGGTAGGGTTGTATCCCTGGAGATTCACAGTGATGAGGAGGAGTAGGCAGAGATCAAAAGCACTTCTAGCTTTGAAAAGATTATTCCTGGCCTCAAACCAAGTACGGAAAGCTCCAATCCATCCATTTTATTCAAACAGTGTTTCAAAACTGGTCACCCAACCCTTTTGGATTCTGCTTCCTTTTCAACTTTATATGGCACACAGAATTCTTTGATTTTACCTTTTAAAGCATGGCACTAAATTCTTTACTAGCACAACTGACTGCTCTTATTTTTCAAACCTGAGGTTGTAGGCTTCTGTGGTGTTTTCAGTCCTGCTCAATGTCTTTCAGGACCAAAATCTCTCAGTTGCTTCACACATCAACTACACCGATCTTACCTTGGCTCATTGACCTTTCCAGAGAAAAAAAGAAAAAAAAATTCATTGCATTGCTTTGGAAACATGCTCCTCTAGCAATCTAAAATACCAAAGCAACAACAAAAGAGCCAATGATAATTCCAAGAAGTTCAACGAAAAATGGATACGGTCTGTTCAGAAGAATGCCAAGATCTACATTTGGCTGAAAGAAAATTTAACAGCTGGGTGGAGGTAATAGTGTTAATAGCAGAAGATGCATGAGTTCATTACATTTCTAGTGTGTATAAAGTACACTGGATTTTCAAACAAACTTTTACATTGACAGGATGGATATCACATAGGAAGAGATCGGCAGACTTCATCTTGTCCATCTCTGAATCACAAGTTCAGATGGTCATGAAAAGACTCAGATGCTTGGGAGTATGGTCACTGGTTGTAAGCTTTCAGAGTTTCAGAAATCACAACTTGTTTTTCTTGTGCATTAGAAGTGTTCTTAGCTCCAAGCCTCCTGAAGTAACAGGTGATTAGTAGTCTACCCATCCATGCATGACTGCTATGAATAGTTAAAACAAAGTGATTTGGTTGGTTAGTTTTATCTATGTATCACAGTGCATAAACAGGTAAAAGTGGAAGCTGCGTTTCAGTGTCACATCTGCTGGATAAAATTGTAAAATGCGTCCTGCAAGTTATTCCAGAGAGACAGGTCAGAGTCTGACCATGCACGCTGGTGTGCTTGGAAAATGAATGATTATCCAAGATTGCCTAGTTTTTGGAAAACAACCAGAAAAAACTAAATTGCTCAAGAAAACAAGTCCTCTCTCAAATTCAAAATGTTCTGAATGGATTAGAAAGGAACAACATCAGTGAAATCAGTCATTTTATTTCTCCCATATGCCTTGGAAAGTAGTAGGTCATGAATAATGCTTTGTGGATTTTAGGGATGAGACGTGCACAAATATCTTGGTATAAGCATTCAATAAATTCCAGAGAATGTAAAGAAAGTTTTCAACCATCAAGATAAGCGCATCTAACATGTGGCTTCTCCAAAATTATTAGCATGTTGGGAAAGAGGGGTGTCTGTGGAAGGCAACAAAACATGGGCCAAGCTAACATTGTGATTTTACTGCAAGAGTATCGAGAAGGCCATTCACTTTCTACAGCTTTTCCTACATGAGATACATCCAAGACATCATATTCCTCCACTGCAGGAGGCCACTGTCAGTATATACAGCCAAAAATGTAGCTAAGAAGAGATGACAGCCAAAAGAATATGGACTGGATAGATGCCATTAAAAATGCCGA
Source organism: Grus americana (assembly GCF_028858705.1). Taxonomy (NCBI): domain Eukaryota; kingdom Metazoa; phylum Chordata; class Aves; order Gruiformes; family Gruidae; genus Grus; species Grus americana. The sequence continues at coordinate 17,423,990 of NC_072857.1, read as the reverse complement.
TTATTTTGTATTGGTTTTCCTCAGTCCAAAAAAAAAGGAAGACAAAACAGAACAAAAGAAGTAATTTCTATGAGAGAATGGCCTTATTAGCAGCAGATAAAAAGATTATTAACTACTGTCATTAAAGGTTCAGTTTGGATCAAATAATAACTGCAGTCCAGTGTGCCAGAACCTCATGAAGACTGTTACAGCAGAACCTGCTGACCTTGTGTCATTTCAGACTTTTTTTTCACCTGGAAAGAAAAAAAAAGAGCATATAAATATTAGTCGTACTAGACGACTTCATAAGGTTTGTCTCAGCCTGTTAAACTACCAGTAAGTCAATCAATATACTGGCAGCCAAATGTTCAATGAATGACTTTTAAAGCATTTTTCCCAAGAGGATTATCCACAACTAGGATGCAGAGGTCAAGTATAATTTGTTCAGAAGGTTACTGTACTACCATGAAATTAAAACATCTCACGTAGCCCCGGTCAGTACCAGGCAGTTCTTAGTTTTATATTCTCTGAATCTAGGCCAGACCATTAGAGTTATCTGATTTGACTGCCTGTGTAGTTCATGAATATTAGGTGCAGTTCTTCTCCTGGTCACCATCTAATAAAGCCCATTAACATGGCTCAGTGAAATTGATTAACATGGCTCAGATGCTCAGGTCTTATTTGGAGAAGACATGAGGGAGAATTCATTGTTTCTGCAGTATGATAACTCCAAATAGATGATTCTTCTCCCTTCCCCCTCCCAGTTACATATTGTGCCAAGTTTTAATTCAACTCCAAGCTACTGATTCTTGTTCTGCATTTCTCTGCTGAATTAAAGACTTCTTTAGCAACTGCTATGTCTTCCTTGGGAAGGTAATTATAGAGTAATCAAGTCACCTCTCGTCTCCCCATTTGCCTTCATGATTAGTTAAACAGATTGATTTCTTTAACTCTCTCATGGTGAGGGGATTTCTCCAGACGCAGAATAACCATGTGGTTCTGTTCCGCAAAATATTGTGGCTTTGTATCCTTTCTCAGGTGTGGATTCGGAACTGCATGCAACAAGCTGGCATCAGTAAAAGTCATCTGCAGAGGTAATGATGTCATCTGTTAAGTTATTATTTCTCTTTCAACGTACCCTGTGACCTCAGCAGCCCTACTTAGCTTGTCTTCATAACTAGAATGAAGAGCCTTTTGCTAAATTCTATTTTAAGACATTTGTGGTGAGGAGCAGTCTTTCAGCATGACATACGGCCCTTCTCTTAGGCAGAAACGTTTTACTGAAATATTTAATTTGAATTTATCGATTGATTGCTTTGATTATAAATCATTGCTCCAGCAATGCTTGTCACCCACGAGCCTTTATCAGTGGGGATTTTATACCAATTACTAAATCACTGATGAAAGTGCAGATCCAAAATGAGCCTCATCCTAGAACAGCAGCACTAAAAATACAATCATTCAGGCTTTTCCTCTGGAATGAAATTTTGAGATCTGTCAGTCAGTTTTTAATGCATTCCTGCTCTATTATTCAGTGCTGATTTGTTTTAAATCAAAATATGAAGCCGTAACAATTCAGTAAAGCTAATGACAGTAATCCAAACATACAACATTTCTAATGAGCTCTCTAATGAGCTCTCTAATGAGCTATGTTTAATTAATGCTGCTAAGCAGTAACTGGATAGTGATTGCTGTTTTCAGAAACCATACTAACTTAGAAGTTTTGTGAAGTTTTTAAAGGATTTCTGTGTCTTCAATGGAAACATGATTCTTTTCTCAGGATGAGGAAGTTTGTTGCATCAATACCTCTATTTTTGGAGGGTCCCACACCCTACCCTTCATGACCATGCCTGGCTCTTAGTTGTGTCAAATATCAAATCACAAGTCTTCTCCACCATGTTCTAACAGAGGATTCGGGATGACAGTGAAAGGTTAAGTAGGTGGGAACAGCAATAGTTTTTTCTGCAGACTTGACTTACCTTATGCCTACAGAATGGCATCAAGTTTATTTTACAAGACCTATTGTCCAAAGTGGTTTACTTTTATGGTATTTCTTCCACATTTCTTTAATCAGGATACTTTATATATAAACTTTTTTTTTTCAAAAAAAATCAATATCAATTTAGTGAGTTAATAGCCTTCTGAGGGCAAACAGAAAGGTTGAAACAGGTTAATGTGGCTCATCAATAGTAGGATCCAAGGAAGACAGCTATCAGGACAGTGCCTGCACTGAAAAGATGCTACAGTATTCAAGTTACTTTATGAAAGGCTACCACATCTCCACTGGGGATGAAGGTTCTGCCTTAAAAAAGGCATAGTAAAACAAATGATAGTAATGTATTAGCAGTAGAAAGATCTCAAACAAATGATATTCAGGATTAAAAATCATATTTAAAGACCTTACAGTAGTAGAATGAGAAAATGACAAGAATATGTGCAGGAAATAATTCAGAAGAAATTGAGCAAACTGACTTCTGGATGCATGAGTTCATAAAATGATTGTAAAGCTTGAGGAATGAGGATAGTTCAGTTTACACAGTAAAAAACAGAAGACAGAAAAGGGATGTTTCAGGTTCCTCACAGTAATTTACTCCCTCCCAGTTTTTAGCAAATCCTACCAGCTTTTAGCCTTGGATATAATGCAAACTATACCAGCTGCCAGAGAGAGAGGCTGCACAAAGGAATCCGTGCCATAGGAAGTTGAGGAGAACAAGAAGAACTGAAACTCCCTCAGGTAGCAGAAGGGAAGACAAAGTCCCCTGCAGATTTGTCTTCATGGTAAGAGGTCTCTGCAGAAATAATTAATTCATGTTGTGGGAGTGAAGTTGATGTTGATCAACACTCATTACTCAAGCTGTTGAAAGACCCAAAAGTGAAACAAGACACTGGGGAGGGTGAAACTGGTAATGATCTCTAGGAAATTATGAAAAGAGTATTTTGATCGCCAAGACAGCCAGCTCCAAGGATACTGGAAGGTGAGCATTTAGGACTTACTGTGTAGACAAAAGGTAGATGCAAGTTGAGCATGCTTCCCAGCAAAGCAGGATGGAGAAGACAGCTGTACGTGATCCAAGAGCAAATGCTGACACTGTGCCAAGCATCCTTCCTATATGTACTGGAGCTCTGTTCCCTGCCTGCTGCTGTCTCACACCAGATACCCATCCTCTGTTCTTTGTGCCAGTCTCTACTGACAGACCATCAACTTCAGATAAAAGGCTGGTTTATAATTAGAGACCATCCCTGGAATGCAGAATTACTGTTGTATTTAAGATGCAAAGAGTGACTGTTTTTCACTCCATCTCACTCTGGAAATGAAGGACAGCCTTCTTTCAATTACTACCCGTGGTAGTTTAAGTATTCACTGAAGGCCAGTGACTTCTTTAAATGTAGCAGACTTTCCTAAGTGCCTTACCATCTGTTCAGTGCTTTTGACAATGTGTTTATGTTGACAGTCACATAGGGGAAAAAAATCAAAGCGCTTCATATTTTTTGTTAATGGAATATGTTGAGATGACATTAATCATACAGACAGGGAACCCTCTACTCATAAGTGAATGCACGCGTTAAATACTAAGGCTGTTAATGGACCCTGTTTCTGATCACTGCTGTCATAAGTGATAACAGGCTTGAGGCCAATTAAAGCACTTTTCACATTTTTCTCAAAGCGAGGGAGTGCTGGGAAGGGATCCTGGCACTAGCAAGAGTGCGGAGGTGAGGGGCTTAGCGCCGCGGTAATGTGATCTCTCCCTGCTCAGACGCTCCTGCGCTCCCCTCCACCGCACACTACCCAAGCTCCCGTCCGGAGCTTGGATACAGGGCTTGGCTTCTCTGTAGCAACGTGAGGCCAGAGCAGGCAGGACTTACCAGTTATCAGTAACCTCACTGATGATGGCATCAAGGAATTCTCCAGTTTTAATGTCCCACCTCAACTTTTCCATTTGCAGTGGGAAACCTGAAGCAGAAGCAGTGGTCCATCTGCTTTGGGGTACACTTGGAGTTGGTTGAGTTATTGGGGAAGCATTGCCTGGTGAGACGCCTGCCAAGTTCTGAGTCTCCGACGCAAAGTACCCCAGTGCATGTACAACAAATCCAGACTTGTTACTGTTTCGCACAAGAACTTCCACCTGGCTGGCCAAAATTTGCCTTTTTCCTCATGAACAATATTACCAGTGAGAAACAAAAGAAGATGCAACCAAAGAAGCTTAAAACCACGGTCACTCTGAATTTGTAAGGTCCTCGCATATAGTTGGAAACAGCACAAGACAGGCTATTTTTGAATCAGCAGGAATTTGGTATTAGTGTATTTGTATGCTAGTATGGACTATGTTTGGAGTATGAAAGCATAAGGCCTTAGTCACATAACACAAAACACCGCTCTTCAAAATCTCTGTATATCCTCACTCAGTCCTGTCTTACAGATCTCAAAATAAAAGCGACTTGAGATGATCTGTCTAATAGGTATCTCCATGGATCCAAGCACTTCTGCACTGCCTCCTCTCCTGCTTTTTCCCAAGTTAAAGATTGTATCTGCCAGGCAAACGCTGAGTTGGGATGGTAGCTCATTTTGCTGGTATGAGGAATACTGAATTTTTCAGCAAGTTGTGAAAGCCAAAGACCTCGCCAACTTTCCTTTAAGCTTTTTAGACCCACTGTTTGCATTTGCTTTCTGTTTCAAGTGAGGAGAGCTGTGGCAGGCTAGCTAGGGTCTCGGTCCCTTTGAAAGTCCTGCAGCAAAGCAGGATACCAGCCAAACACAGGAAAATGGTGGGAATCACTTTCTGATGTCTAGCTCCCTGATCTTCATGTGTATTTTCAAGCTGTAATATATAACTGTAAGATAAATCAAAAAAAAAGAAAACCAAGAAAGTTAGAGAGATTCAAACCCTCCTCTTCATTATATTGGGAGATTTGGTAAAAAAAGAATCCTGTGATTTTTACATGAGACATGTTTTAGGCTTGTTTTTCTTGCCTTCCAGGTTCTGAACCCAAGTTTGTTGTTTGAACTAGTATAAACCATTTGTGAAGGTTTTACCGTCACAGATCTTCAAAATCTATTGCAGATTTGAAGAGCCTATTTAACCTTTTCTGACATTTAAAAGAAAACAGAAAGCAAGCCCTGCCAGCTGAAAAGTGAGTTAAAGGAACCAGTCCAGTTTGCGTCCAACTGGATGAAGAAAGGATAGTCAAATTCCTTCCATTTTACACATAGTTAGTCATGGAATTGTACAAGAGAAATAAAAAAAAAAAAAAAAGAAGACAATAAAATAGCCGTATTGTAACAGCTGAAGCAAACCTTGGGTAACTGTCAGCAGCGAAATGTCCAGAGAGCATTTGTACCATTCCATTTCATTAAGCTGAAGGGTGGGATTGCAGACTGTAAAAGATTATAGCAGAGCTCTTCAGAAATTTACAGCTCACAGCGAAGCACAAGGGAAGTCTCCCTTTCTTGTGTACGCAGCAGGGAGCCTGGGTTTTGTCTCTCTGAGGATGATGATGTGTAGAAGGTGCTGGTTGCCAGAAGCACCAATGAAAACTGAAATGTGCTCCACAAACCCTTTTTTTCCTTCCCCATGGCCGACAAAATGCATTTGCACTGTCAGTTTTATTCGCTTCCCAAGCTCTTGACTTTGTGGGCTAGGTTAGGACAGGAAGCCTTATGTATGGGTGGTGTTTAGGGCAATGCCAGATGTTTTGGGGGTATAATAATGCATAATAGGAACAAGTGCAATGAATGCCATGGGAGAGGGGACACTTCTCTCATTTCAAACAGTGTAACCAGCAGGAGTTACTCTGTTTTGTACCCACTGAGGATCTCGCACCAAGACCTGCACTGAAATGCAACAGGAAGCTTAAATTCTGGGTAAAACAGGAGTCTGTGTCTGCAGCCTGCTGCTCTGTAACACAGCAAGTACATTGATGAGCTAAGTTCTTCTTTCTCAGAAATCTCTTTGGTTTCAGCCTCCTCTCCCTTTATATGACAGCATCCCCCTTTATGTGGTGGAACTCCTGCAAATGTGCTGTGGAATAAGAGAAAATTTAGGATAGCAGTTGTCTGTCAGTAGAAAAGACATAGGGGTCAGAAAGAGAAGTTGTTGTAGATGACTAACAACCCTACATACTTTTACTGGTGAAGTTTGGCTATAGCAGTTAACTTTGTCCGCCTACTTTTTTCCTGCTTATGTTGATTCACCAAAAATGCTGGATTGTGCTTGTGCTTGCCAGAGTGGAGGAGGTATCTACCAACAGCAGAGGTGGTCAAGAAATGTACACTGGTGCAAGTTTCCAACAGGAATGGCAGTTTCCACCAAACTGATTTTCCGAAGTGAAGAATTTTCAAAATCACAACGGGAATGATGCAAAATGAAGTGCTGTAATCCAAAGGAAATGCAACCCAAGTTCAGAAACTCTTAGTCTTCCTTTTTATTTATAAAAAATAATTAATTTTTGTCTTAAGTCACCATGACATTCAGCTTAATTTCCTTAGTTGAGCATTGTCTTGTGGGAATTTTAATTTACAACTTTGTTCTCTCTACTGTGGGCCCATAGTCCTTTGGAGGACTGCAGCTCCCAAGAAATAACATGCACTTGGCCTGGCCTGAATTATGTGCTGTGTTGGATACTCATGTGCCTCTAGTGCTGTACGAGCAATGTAATTTGGACAGAAAACTTTAGCCTATAGGGAGATCTGGGGGTTCTGGCCTTTTAACTACAAAGCCAAAAGAAAGACCCTCACAAAATGTGAAGTTCAGTATTAACTGAATTTCAGGCAAATTGAGCACGTGTATCAAATCCAGCAAACGAAAGGAAACATTTCAATATAGGTAATTCTTCCTTCTCATTTCTGTTCAAGAACAATGAAAGTATTGGCAATTCCTAACAGAAATTATAAGAAATTTCAGGTTTTGTGCAAATTTATTATGTTGGAAGTACTTGCTTCAGCTTAGAATAATAAGTTTTGACACACTGGAAGTTCCCAAAGAGCAGGAATTCCAACTTTCTCACTGCTGCAAGTCCATGTTCATTAATTTTCATGGTTTTTTATGTGCAGGCTCTCCTCTGTGGGTTATAAAGGCTTGAGCAGTAAAGCCAAAACCTTTACTGAGGATTTGTACATGGGTAATTGAAGGATTTAATTCTTAAATGTGGAATTGTGCTCAGTTTGGTCTTATAAACAAAAAAAAAATTGATATAAATTGCATAGGTCAAAGGAAGTGTTCTTAATTGTGCTGAAGTGATCCCACAAAAAGCAATCTAAATGGATGAAAGAACCACCAAAGTCTGTAACGGAGCAGAGTTTGGACTCCTCTACAACCTTTTTTTAGTTTTACGCTGCAAGTGATTAGTGGCACAGGCTTCTCATGTAAAATTGTCAGTTCAGACTGGTTTCATGGCTAGATTTTGAATATGTAAAGAAAAACATTTTGCATCCAAGCATTGTGGGACTTTTGCTCTCTTTTGCAGGCATGTGGGTTTTTCCCCCTCAACAAATCTGTTTCCATACTGCAGAAGTGACCCCTTTGATCACCAAAAAGACTCCAGAGGGTTCAAACAACCTCAAGGACCGATTTCCATTCTGCTTAATATGAGTCTGAAGCCCCCAAACTAAACTGTTCCACCTTCAGGTTTGGATTTTTGTGAAATAACCTTGATTTCAGATCAGCCCTCTGAAGACCTTCAGAGATACAGCAATGGACACAAATTTAGTAACTGTGGATCATCAGTACCCTTGGGTACTTCCTTTTCTGCAAAGAAAGTTAAAGGACTTATGAAGCTGTGAGAGCTTTAAATCATGCCAGCAGAATTAAATGATTGAGACATTAGTAAGATAGGATAATAAAGTTCACCAGTTCTCCCCCAGGCCTCTTATTTAACTAGTCTGGGTTTTGAACGTTATAACAATGATAGTTTAGAAGATGCTGAGGACAAAGTGGTGAAGCAGTTGAACTGTCAGGCTCAGAGTGCTGTCCCTCAATCCTTTATTTTACATACCTTCATCTAGGACTTAAAGGACTGCCCAAGGGTTCCCCTTCACAGCTGCCACAGGGATACCGTGAGTAATGATGGTACTGATAACAGGAAAAAAAAAAAAGATCAGAAGACATGAAGATTCTTCTGGACAAGAAGTGTGAAGACCAAATCTTGATGAATACTTGCCATTTTGCAAAGGCAATAACCAAGCCTATAATGCATGTCTAAAATACAGTTCTCTGCACAGGGGTGAAACTCTTCTAGACCAAGAAAGAGGCGGCCAAAGTTTATTCTCAGTTCATGATGCAAATAGAGAATACAGTTCAGTGATTTTCATGAGCTCCCTAGATAGAATTTGGCTCAAGTTGATCCTTCATGTCTTAGTGGGGACAAAGCCAATGACCAATCTACAGGAAACACAGGAGGAGATCCATCCAATAGAGATGGACAGAAAAGAAACTTTTCTTCCCTTTCCTATAAAAAAGATGGATTTTTGTGTTAAAAAAGTATTAAATCCTGTCAAACTGGGAAGCATTCTGGTACTTTCATGAGAAATAGGACAGATTCAAGAAAGGTGTCCACTTTCCAGTAAAGAAGTGCATTTGGCTGAAACACCCTAATAAATGTATTTTCCTTTTTTTTGCAACAGTTCATTTTAAACTCAGACTCATAGGGTTGCACAGGACAACAACAGGACCTTCAACATATGGGAAAGCCCTGGCATTTTGATCTCCCTGCAAAACTCATTCAGTTTTCATGGCTATTGCCATCACTGCACCTTGCAGCCAAGTACCTGAGATTGCGTTTTTCACTTAAATATTTCTACTGTGAGCCTTGCTCTGCTACCCGTCGATTGTCTGGTAAGGGTCCCAGTTCTTCAGTGTTGAGCACATTAGAAATCACCATTGATTTTTCATGTTGTGGGACAGATTTGTCCCACAAGCATCCAGAGACCAGGCAGATAATTCTCATAAAAACCCTCTGCTCCTGCTGGCATCTAAATTTTGTAAAAGACTCAGTAGGACAGTGAGAGCTGGTGGGTGAAGAGCTCTTTGTTGAATCATTTTTTTTTTTTCTCCCCTGCAAGAGGAGAAAATTGGGGTGTTGAATGTTTGGTGGAAAGCAAAACAAAAACATAACCCTGCCTCTACCAGGCCTGGATCCAGCCCTGTGACAGTCTATTTTCCACTGGCTCTCAAAATTTATGTAAAGAATAAGGCAAAAAAATGTAACTGTTCTCTTGCAGTTTCTGGTCTGAATATGCTCCTAATGAGTTCCCTTTTTTAACTCATCTAATTGTCCATCCTACCCTGGCATTCCCTGGGCCTTTGAGAGTCCAGAGATCCCAAGCATCTGAAGACATAAAGCCAGTGTTAAATGGCATTTCACATTCCAGGAAGCTCCCGAAGAGCCACCAATTTCCCCTCACTCCAGGAGGCTTTGCAGAATCCAAAGGACAGCCCCCACTTTTCTGGGGAACCAGATCAAACCACAGCACCAAACAAGCATAGGATTGCCAAATATTTTCTTTTTTGTCTTGGAAAAAATAAATAAATTAAATAATAAAAACATTTCTAGTTTTTAGTGAATTTCACATGTCTGTGATGCCAAGGGGGAAGGGATACTTTCCTTCCATTAATAGCAAGGTACCGAGACATCAAAGCTAGTGGAGCATTTCTAGGGGGAAAAGATGACTAAAAAGATGGACTTGGACCAGATTCTGGATCTCAGATCTTCATCTGCAACTGCTTCCATCACTAACAGGTTAAGCCAGGATCCTGGATTCTGGGAAGCTGACGTGGTCCTCATCTTGTTACAGAGCATGCTGCATAGATACCTGCCCTTTCTTCAATTGCAACTGATACCCCTGTGATCATCTTGCCACACACACCGTTTGACCGCTGCTGCACAGATGCTCCCTTTTAGATGTTGATCATCTCAACCTCCAGACACAAGGGCACTGCCAGAGACGCCACATTTTGGTGGCACCCGGGGGAGAGGGTGAGCAGCTGGAAAGGAAGGAGGCTGTTGAGAGAGGCTGCTAATGCTGAGGTCAGTTTCTAACCCCCAAGACCAAAAAAAATGCCATTGAGATTTCAGTGGGGTCAGGTTTCACCCCAAAATTTCTCCATATTCCTACCAATGGAAACATTGTGCTTCTGTGTCCTTATCTAGATGATTTAGGGGTGCACAAAAGCAATGCTTTCCTTCACCCTGTCACCAAGAGGAGCAAGAAACCCTCCTATTAGAGAGATAACAGAGAAAAAGTATTAGTTAAGGCAAATGGCTTCATTTAGCAAAACTGTATCTGTGTCTGATGGCTTCTGGAGCAGATGGGGGCTGAACAGTGCCTGTCAGGAGCAGAGACGCTGTGGTGTGGAGCAGAGCACCAGTCCGCGTCCCTGTTTACAAAAGTGCCCCAAGTGCTCACAACGAGCATTGCCAATCATTGTTTTCTATGGTGAGATGTATCAGTCCCTTACTAGGAAAGTCACCCAGTCCCTCTTTTTTCTCACGGACTGTAGCACTGAGATGTAGCAGCAGAGGGACAAGCAATGTAGTTTCAATTAAGACCCACCAAAAACAGCTCTTACTATGTTATAAATTCTATATTTATCCTGAAACGCCAGCCCCATCCTGAGCCTTTATCCCTCTCCTTTAATTGTTTGCAGAAAAGTTTCCATTGTGTTTTCTTTTCCATTTTTTAGGACTAGTATTGCAATATAAATAGTCTTTTTTTCTTCTCTTCTCTCTCTATTTTTGCTAATAGTTTGGTTTCTCTACTTGGCTGAATGTACATGACTCTGAGGTTTTGCGATATAATTGCATGATTGCTTCCAAATTTTCCAACCAATAGGGCATCTAATCAGTTGAAAAATTTCGTTATCCACTGATAGATGCTGGAGGGAAGGCAAAACATGGTTTGTCCATGTATCATTTCCTTCCCTCTCCTCCCCCATGTTTAACCTTCTCTCTCTACACCCAGAGCAGGGACAAAGTTGACCCAGCTGCAAAAGAAGTGACTGCGAATCTGTTAGTTCAGGGGGTCTGTGGTTGAACCATGCTCCTTCACATGGAGATAACCCACTCAAATTGGACTTGGGCAGTCCAGCTAAAAAAGCCAAGTGTGGTCTGATGTGTGGTATGGAGACAGGTATTACCTTTATTCCCTAGAGCGCTGGTCGCTTGCCTGAAACGTCTGATTTCATCAGATTTGGTTATTTTATTCAGTCTTGCAGTTGCAGCCCAAGAGAGAGAGGCATTTTTAACAGTTCCTCACCCAATTTTTTCTCTTTTACTTGGTTACTAATCCTTTTAGCCTTGACTTAATTTTAATTACCACATGAGGACACTACAGGGGTGCCTACATCCTTTCACATGCTGTCATTTTTCTGTTGAGGTGTCTGACTGCGAGGCTCTGCTACATTGACCAGATCAGTTAAGACCATAGGTTAAGAATAAAAGAGGGGAGGGAGGAAGGAACATCATCCTCCTTCCTCATCAAAAAACCTTTCAACTTTTTTAAGGGATTTAAGTACACTTGGTGAAATAGGAAAGCAAAACCTCTTGTCTCTGCTTCCCTTTGTCCTTGAGGGACTGAAGGCATCATTGGTCCTCAATGTCCTTGCATCATTCTCCACCTCCCAGGTTGTCCTCAGGGTCTTGCACGCTGGAAGAGGCAGGAGGCCACTATCCGTTCCTCCTCTGCCCTCATCCTCTGGCTGTTGCCATGAACAAAGCATAAAAACTCCTTCCTCCTCAAATGACTATTTAAGGATCAAAATCTGAGCTCAAGGTTTCACCTCATTTGAGCAGACTACCTAAAAAAAAAAAAATCATCACTACCACTTCTAAAAGCTCTTTTATAACTACCAACATTTGTACTATGTTTTGAACAGCCTGAATTATTTCAAGGTGCAGAACTCTGAACTTCCAAAAAAAAAAAAAAAATCCAAACAAAGTGCCCTCTCAATTTGTTTTTTAATTGAAAGCATCTCATGAAAATTGGAAATTTTCACGTACAATGAAGTTTGGTCCTTGCTTTCCACTTTCACATGAATATTTCCATATATTTTAGAAAAGAAAATCTTTAGCTTCTCTGAACAGTTCAAAAATAATAATAAACTTTTCCTGTTTAAAGTTAAAACTACTCTCAAAATCTTACTTTAAGTCATCAGCATGTTTTATATATGGTTCCTCATTTGTGAGGCATAAGCTCGAGTGCATTTATCTACCTACAATATCAAGAAGTCATTTACAACAGGTCTTTCTAAACAGGACTTTTTTATTTAAATATTCTTTGCAGGCTGTTCTCTGGAGTGCCCTGGATCTCATTAGAAGTGTGGTATTTTCCTCTTCCTCTAAAATTAGATTTACTTTCCAATTAAAAGCTGGCCCCTCTGACAGACACTTTGTTTCACTTTCAGGTCCAGATTTCTTACCATGTTGACCCTACCAAATGCCTCCAGTGACTTGTAAAAATAATAAGGATTATGCACAGCTGCACAGATCAAAAATCCCCCCAGCATTCAATTGCTATCATGAGTCTTTTATCAATCTGCTCTAGAGTAGAGAGCGAAACAATTTTCCTACCCCATGAAACTGAGATTTCATATATGTTCCCTTTCCACATTATGATAAAAAAAAAAAGACCTTTCAAAGCTTTTGATTCCTTTTATAAAAACAGACTCCTACACCACAGGGGAATGCTAACCGGGTGGTTATGAGATTCCCCTGGGTTGGAATAGCAGGAGGGGCAGGATTTCCACCTGCAGTACCAGGCTATGTCAATGAGAGAATAACTAACTTCAGGAGACCCACATTCACATCTTGGTCCACCTCAGACTTCCTGCTGTGTTATCTTAGGCCAGTCTCTTCAGCATCCTGTTCCTGAACTCTGCTCTCTACCTTTCCTTGTCTCCTCTTTTCAATATGAACTTCTCAAGTCAAGAATGAGAACATCAGGCAAGAATGAGGGCAGCTGTCAACTACGTTAAACCTAATTTCCAGAGCATGAGGTTGACTCTGGTTATCAACACTAAATCCATGCTAAGAACAACTCTTAGTACTCCTTAGAACTCCTTAGTAAACTAGAAAACTTCTTTAATTCATATGTAACTGAATGGTGCCAGCTAATTATTAGAAACATAATAGTCTGTTATATAATCACAACAGCCTCTGTAAATGTGGTTTCAGTTATTACATAGTACTTTATTAATAGACAATAAACACAATCTTAAATCTCAATTAAATCCTCATTTGGTAGGTGCTTCATTTTGAAAGGGTATCAGAATGTGTCACTGAAGTCAAATGTCAGCCTAAAGTCATGTGACAAAAATCCTGGTCCAGATGTTGATTCAGATCTTGTTCAAGGGACAAGTGGAAGAATGTCCTTGGAGAACAACTTCATACAGTACAGTCTCATCTGTTACTCACACGTTTCGTCTGAACATTTAATCCCCATGAGCACATAAGTGTTCTGGAGGTCACTTTTGGACAATATGCTCGGGAGGATCTCAGGAAACAGCCAGATGGTGTGAGAGCATGGCGGTATTTCTAGCTGGATGACCACCCACTTCCTCCTATAAGATCCTTTGAATGTAGGAAACAAAAGCAGACAGACTTAAAGCCAAGAAATAGGGAAGCTATGTTAAAAATAAGTGTCTTGATCGACAGCAACAAGATGGAAATTGCTAGTTTCCTAAAACCAGATGCTCATGAGCACTGCTGAGGATGCTCCACCTCAGGGACTGCAGGGGTACAGTGCCTTGTTCCAGGCAACCAAACAGCATTGCCCTGGGAAAGAGCTTTCCTATCACTGTGGCTGGCAAGGCAGCTCCAGCCATTGCCTTCTGGTGATAACTCCTTCCACAATAATTTACGAGCTTTCACAACCTAGGGTTCAATTATTGCCATCTGGTCTACCTGGGTCAAAACCAAGAAAGGCAGGGAAACCCTGCAGTCTGCACAAAGAAATTAGTGAATAAACCAAAGGCTTATGTGAAAATGTAACTGATCTTTCCACATAGACCTGATGGCTAGATTTCCATGTGCTTTAGAAATTTCCTGCAGGCTTCAGTTATGCTGACAGGCGAGGAAGAGAGGACCGAATATTCTGCAAATATTTACTGAATTATCTCACTTTGAAGTAGTTCATCATCATTTTCCTTCTTCGTACACTGGTAGCCTGGCAATAGAGGAGAACAGTAGCAAAAACTGCAAGTAGTCCTACTGGCTATTTGTCCCAGTGCCTCTTTCACGAAAGCATCTGTGAAACCAGGAGTAGTTATACAATCAACAAATTTCTTTAAAGGCTACAAGGGGCTGTTCTGATTAGTCAAACTTCCAGGGAAGCCTGGAATAAAGCTAGCACTGATAAGAAATGGTTCCTTGGCTACATAAAGGGGAAAAAGAAAGGATGCACCGTGCACATATGAGTGAAGAGAGACTCTAGGTGGGTTTATGACATCGGCCAAGTATCTACTGGCTCACTGGGAGAGGGTGGGATACAGGAACAAGGCTAAAAGCTGGAGCTGGTGGAGTTTGGATCAAGGCTTAAGAGCTACTCCTAGTAAGTAGAAAGAGTAAGAGAGACCACAAGTGAACCAGCACAGAGTGCAAAGCCTCCTGGAAGAGAATTTTAACAACTGATTTAGAAACCAAGTCTGATTTTGATACTCAGTTCTACTAAATTAGAGGAAACTGCCCCCAGGTCAGTTCTGAAGGTAAGGACAAACCTGAAACTATATGGACACTTTGTTTTGGTGTTCAGGGAGAGGAGACAATGAGGACCTTACTAATGGGAAAAAGCACAGAAATGAAAACTTGCATGGATGAAGTGAAAGCAGAATAAGAATGATGTGTGTAAATGCAGAGCCATACCATAAGCTCAGTTCTCAGATAGTGAAAGAACACTAGTGATAGCATAAACAAAGTCAAGTAGCAAGGCTTTTTAAATAACATTGGCTGCCCTGCAGGTTCATAAATTAAGAAGGAAGGGAAGGCAGGCAGAGGTGAACTGCTCAGCTGCAGACTTTTTCTCAAAGCAGCCACAATAAGTGAGGTGTTAGGGTGTGTGGGCATAGGGCAGATGGAAAACTTGAGCAAGGTGCAAAATGAGCTCAACAACATTGAGTTTCAAATTAACATATCCAGTGAATTACCTGTATTTCAAGCCATTTTTTTTCTTCCCCAAAGGAGGAATGCTTGCATGGTCAGAGTGATACATGCCTAAGAGTGTCCATCTGCTCTACTACCTATTGAATGCTAAGGCCAATTTAAGCCAAATTTGGCTGGAGGCTAGTGTCTGAGTAGAATCAGTGTCTTCCAGTAGAAATAATGGATGTAGAAAGCCTTTATGAATAGCAGACATGCAAGATTTATTTTTGCTAATACATAGATGATACTATTGTTTGCAGCAAAAGACAGATTTCTTCAGTCCCAGGTTTGTAGGCACATCATATGCCAGAGACTGCCAGCCAGTGGTGCTGATAATAAACCCTAAAACTTCTGCTGTTTAGGAAGGAAGAAGTTCAGTCTAATGTTGGTGTCCTGGTCACTTGGACCACGAGCACATCCTTTGGGAACTTGTTTAAGCAGTAGATCACATGCAGGCTTGGAAGAGAGAATTTCTCACATACTTTGAGCTCTTAACGATCTGGTAGAGATGTTAATAAAATGCAGGCTCATTTGTATTTCTGCATGCAACTGACATGTCCCTGGCATTACTGCAATGTGTTAGAATCAGTGTCATAGCCCTTTTCCCTCAATCCACCATGATTTTTGTCTACTGGGGAAAAGACTTCACCTCCCTTCCCTGCTCCCCAAAATGTCTGTATAATACTTTGGATGTTGTTGGCATGAATGGAACATATTAAGAATAAAAGAGGAAACACCTTCAAATGCAGTAGGCAGAGATACAACAAATACAAGGCATTTTCACTGGGGATCACAAGAGAACAGATACAAAGGAGTGTGGAAAGAAATCCATACCTGTATCTAGGGCCTCATCCAAGGTCTTGCTGGAGCTGATGGAAAAATCCAATGGGCTTCAAATAAGGCCCTTATTTCAAAAAGGGGAAAGAGTTTACAAAAAAAGAATAAAATATTAAAAAGCCAAGGGGAAATAAGAGATAAATAACATTTACCCAAAACAAACCAGATGTTTCACCTCAAATCCACTTTCTGTTTCCATGAGAATAAAGACAAAGAAAATAATGGCTGTCAGCCTTTTCTTTGGGTCAGACGGCAGAGACCCAATGGGTGATGGGCTCTAAGGCATGTGACCCTCACACGCTTCCTGTGTCATAAATGAGTCACAGCAGTAGCATACTCATAAATATGTTGGAAAGAATAATGTTAGTCTAAATGCTTTGATTCAAGCAGAGGTAATAAAAGGCAAAAAACATCTTCAGCTTGCCTCAAATGCCTGTTTCCTTCATTTTTCCTTTTTATATATACATATACTAAAGAAAAGCTCTTAATTCCATTTTCTGTCTCAAAATGAGCACTGTGTTTGGGAATGGATGAGCACTGTGTTTGCTGACTTGATCCATTGGAGTTACGGTCTCTATGGAGCTTTTCAAGTTGCTGAGGACGCAAAGACAAAGCAATTTTCCAAGCAGAGATGACAGGACTGTGTAGAGCCCCAGGTTGCTGATGGGGGGTGCTCAGGCACATTGCTTTCATAGGACTTGCTGGAGGTCACCAAGTCACATCTGAGGTTAGAAGAGAGGACTTGGGTGTTCTCATCCTAACATCACCCTTTGGTGCCTCCTTGGAACTGAGGGGTGAATATAGACCTTTGCCTTTCCTGCATTTGCAGGCAGCAGCAAGATTGTCTCTAAATGTGCTCAGTACCCTTGAAGAAGTTGAGGGTCCTTGAGCTCTTGACCCTCCATGCAAAACAATTGTAGGATTTGGGGTGAAAATGGTGCTGCTCCCACAAAATAACCCCAGAGAACATTTGCACATGGTTCCCTAAAAAGCCTTACCAACTCATGTTTTGTAAGTGTAGTCAATGCAGATAGCATTTAACCTTTTTTTTCTTGTAGAAAGGCCTCTGCTTTACCACTGCTTTTAAAGCTATCACACTGAAATGGCTAAACCTGAAATTTTCCATGATATAGCATCTGCTTCAAAATTATTTTATTTGAAATTTCAGCTAGAACAGTTCCACTCCCAAGGAAAAGTGAAAAAAGGCATCTTTTTATCCGAATGAAAAAAGACATAAACGACAACGGTTCCCTTGAAAAACTGTAATGCCTTTGCTTAGAATAGGAATGTAAAATTTGATAGAAGGATTGCCCTGCTCTCAAAGATAGCACTTGTAGCATCAACGTGAAAAACAAAGATCTACATAAATATGGTCAAGTTGCGAACTTCAGAAAACCCACAGGCTTAATAGAAAATTTGTCAGTGTTTGGCAGCTTAATTGTGAGGCAGTTCAGCATGCAAGGAGCATGCTCCGATTCCCTTGCTGCTCTTACGCATGCAGCATGCTACTGCTTTGTGTGCCAACAGCTGTGCAGGGCTTTCTGGGAACACGTTGCTGGAGAACAGTGTGGCACTGTATTGCAGGTAGACAGCATCTCCTGTGCTCCCATTTCTTCTCCTGTTAATATCTACCCAAAGCAGAGGAGGAGCAGGCTCCACACAGAGAAATACAAATAAGACAATGTGTCTTATTTCATTAAGCGAAGGCTGTGATAATGTATAACAAAAAACCAAAACCCCCAATTCCCCCTCCCCAAAACAAAACAAAAAAAAAAAAGCTGAACAAAGCTTGACCAGGACACCTTTACATCTGGCTTTCCTTAACTTATGAATGTTTCAATTTTGCAGCTTTACTGTTAAATGTTGTGCGGGTTTTTTCCCCCCCGTTTTGGCTGTTACATAGCCCTGAAACACTGGCATCTGAAATTTAGATTAAAACTACAAGCAGCAAAATCTTTGCGTCCATAACAGGTCCCTCCACCCCCACAACGCAAAGAAATTATTTTTATTTGTTTTCAAAAGGGAGAGGGTAATATTCAGGGTGTCCCTTTGCCAGCAGTTTAATGGAGAATTTGTCTCTTTCCCCACCCTTTTCTGGGTAAGATGGGTGAAACTTCTTTTGCAAGAACAGCCTCTGGCTGGCCTCCTGGTAGCCTAGTTTGTTTGACTTTGCTCTTGGGTGACTGCCTGCGAGCAAGCAAAAGCATAGAAGCTGAAAGCGAGCAGCAAGCTGATGCAATGGACAGGGCCCTTCGGGATCAACTTTACGAGAGCTAAGCAAAATCAAACAGAATTGAAACAAGCTCTGCCAAACAATCTAATGGACAGGATTCCCTTATCCCTGCAGCTGATGCAAAATAAACTAAAGACAGGGTGTCTAAAGCAGGATCAGTGCCTGGATGAGTGGCAGATGCTGCCCTGAACACTGGAGGAGAGGGTGGGAAGGCAAACATGCAGATGAAGGGCAAACCCACGTGTCATCTACAGAGCTCAAAACACGGTGCAATAGGGAATAACTTGCAGATGATGCTCAAGAAAAGGTTCTTTCCCAGGGTACCCTCTTCTGTCTCTCCAAAGCACCTCTGATATATAGCAGCCTTTTAAAAACTTATCTACTAATCACCTGCTGTGCTGCTATTTTGGGGTCATGGGGCTCATTAAGAGCCTTAACATGCCAACATGTAGCAAACACACAAAAAGTGGATATCTGTTAGAAGACCTGGGACTGATAATGTTGAATCCCAGACAGTGCCATCCCAATTCTCCCCTCCCTCCCTTTTGGGATATGTGGACAGGAGAAAGCCAAACTGATCAGGACAATCTGTATGGTGTTTAGAGGTAAGCTACCCTAACAACTACATATAAGTCCACACCTTCCTTCAAGACCAGAGTTATTTCTCCTCTGCAGTAGAAACCTCAGAAGAGACCACAAACCCAATCTCTGAACTTTTTGAAATGGGAATTCTCACAGGGCTTAGGTCCCAAAGCTTTAGCTCATGCAGTGGCAACACTTTGTGGGTAAAGCCAGACACGTTCCTCTCCCACTGTGGCACAGCAGGATCCTTTGGGCCCAAGTGACAGCCATCAGTAGCGTGTGCTGCACTAGAAGGTGCCTCCACCTGGTCTCACATTAGTTATTCAGTTACAGTACAGGCAGCCACACCATTTGCAGTCTGAGCCCCACAGATGTTTCTCCAGAAACATAGGTAGTCCTATTCTGTGCAAGGAATAGATCCATTCCCTTGGGTCTGGAGCTGGTTGAGCTGCAAACTCCACACCACAAGGAGAAATAACAAGAGAACACCTTAGCAGCAGTGATGGACAGCAGTTCCTCTCCCATTTCACAGCTTCTGTCCCTGTAGACCATTAACAGAGCCCATTCCAAACTCCAACACTTTCACCTTCAGCTTATTTTAATTTATTTCTTCAGAGGAGAGTTGTTTTTCACTTTTCAGAGGAAATTCCTGGTTGCCTGAAGACCCTCTGTATAAAACCCACTGCAAGCTACATTCCACAGGTCTCACTAGAATTTGGACTTCTTTGTTTCACCCTTGAAAGCCTGCTCTGAGCTCCAAAAAGGAACGGGAAATGATTGGGGCATTTGGGTCTTGCAGAAGCTGAAGTGAGACATACTTATTTTTAATACAGGATATAAGGGATTCTTTTGACAAAATCCATTCATTCTACCAATGACTGGATTAAAAAAAAAATCTTTATTACCCCTCCAGTGGCTGCTACACAAATTATTTTTGCAGATGTACGTGGGTCTGGTTCAAATTGCAACAGCACTACAAACGTTGACAGAGTTGCTCTGACTTTGGGATATCCCTTTCCACCAAAAGGGGATGAATCCACCATTTTCTCTCAAGCTGTCCACACTCCCCTCTTAAACTGTATACTTGTCACATCTGAGTATGCAGTTTTGGCTAATCCTCTTCAAGAAAGATGAAGCAGGTGCAGGAGATAACCTATTAAAAGTGGAGTTAAGCTTTTATTTAGTAGTAGACTGAAGTCTCATCAAGAGGGGAAGAGATATTTCAGCCAGCATTGCCTCAGAGAAAGGTATAGGGATAAACTGGCTCACAAGAGCATCAGGTGAAAAGTGTGGAGAAATTTTACAAGGACCTTACTCCTCTCAGTTATTTTTAAAGTTTTCTAACAGAAGAAAAAAATGGGAGAAATTGTTACTGTTGGAGGATGCATTAGATCTTCCCAGACAAGACTGCATGATGTTCTCTGCAGAAAGCTACATGTGATTACCTGAGATCTGTCCTGGTCTTAAATTTGACATTCAGCTGTCCTTCACTGATATCCGTTACAAGTCCAGATCAGGGAATTACTCTCCTTCTGGACAATGCGGATCCCTCAGTTCCACATCTCTGGAAAGCTATGGATAGGTATTTCCAGCATGCCATCAGTCTATCAGCCAGTAAACTGCACTTAGGTCTACTGACAAGTGTCTTTATAGCCATACAAGTAATTCAGCAAGCAAATTGAAGTCTCCACCACTTTGGAGTCTTTTAATCTAGATTTGGACTCCACAAAGGACATTTAGCTGGAGGGTTTTTTACATACCATTCATGCAGCACCAACAGAAAGTTCCTTTTTAACCTTACAAATGTACAAAGTGCCTAGAGACCAAATAAAATATGAAAACATAGTGTTGATGGAGGCCATTGTAACGCAGGGTAAGATTCTTCTCTTCCTGTGACAGGAAAACTGAGGCTCAAAGTCAGTAAAAGTTCCAGAGACAGATCTCTTATATTAGTGGTGAGTACGCACTCCTGGAAGGTAAGATATCCTCTAACATAAAACAGAATGGTACTTCTCTCATAGCTTGTTTGGTATTGAAGAGCACATCCCATGACTATTTTCCAATTTTTAAGTCATGTTCATGTCTCATCATCCTTATCTGGGAGTCTGTTTAAGCCCTTACCATGGACCAGCATTGTGTTGCTACCTCAGCACCTCAAAAAGCAGTTCTGCAAAAAAAAAAATTGCCTGGCAGAAAAATGAGAAAGACTTAAGAAACCTGAATTTAGGAAAAACTGAGTTGAGAAGCACAAGTGTTAGCTCTAGACACCTGACTTTAATAGTTGTTTTTATTGCTAATATAAGCAGAGAATAGAACTGTATGTGCTTTGTGCCCCATCCAATATAAAATTAACACTCAAGCTACACTGGTTAAGTATGCAGAGACAAATTCTCCAAATAATCTGGATATCAGAAGTCTATTGCTATTGTTTAGCATACCGAATAAAGTGAAGTTTTTTCAAAAGCTGCTTGTAGGGGCCTGCAGACATAAGAGAATTAAACTGAAGCACAGTGTCTCCACCAGCTCTGCCCTTGCTGACATGATATAGGGGAGCCTCACCCCAGGGCATTAAAGGAAAACCATTTCAGCCAAATATATTTACATGTGTATTTATAAACTGGCATGATTTTTGAGCTACTAATATTAGCTTTAGATCTTAGCCTCCAACTTCCAAATGAAATCAGTTCAGTTGTCACTAGAATGGTACAACGTGATCCGAAACACACAGGGACAAACATTTTAGTCTTAGTCCTCGAGTCCAAAGGAAATGGCAATTCAGTGATCATACTGGCCAGCTGTCCCCCTTCCAATTTCAGCCAGTTTCAACATCACTTGACAGAAATATCAGAACTGCTCCTTTTTACTCATATCTGTGAAAACCAGCATGTGATCACATAAAGACACCCAGCTTCCTGTCATGAAGAGAAGTAAAAACCCTCAGTAACATCAAGGTACTCACACAGAAGAGTGGATTTTTGGTTTTTTCAAGCTCTACAACTCAGAGTGACTTGTTTTCTTAATGAACACTGAAAACCAGAAGTACAGCACCAGCCCTTTAAAAGGAGCAGAGGTGGAGGAGCTACTGCATGAACGTAGCAACACAGGATCAATTGCTTCAAAAACATTTTACTGTTTTGAAACAGTACACAAAGTCATAAAAAACAGCAACAGGCTTTGCCAAAAAAGCATCCAGAGGAGAAGAGGCAAGGAAAGAACAGAGAAGGAACAGTGGAAATAAATCCTTCCAAACAAAGTGACAAGTCCAAAAATAATGAGAACTAAAGTTCAAAGAAGAAAACTAAACTGAAGTAGAAAGAGAACAGCCATACACAAGCTGTAGGGGCATGGAGGTGCATGCATACTGGTGGGGGGGTACACAGCAAACATCTTGCACTGCTTCCTCAGCTAGCATTAAGGGTTCAAAGCAGGACACCAGCACTTGACAGACATTATTTAGAAATCCATGTTTATACATCCTGCTACGATGTCTGGCCCTCAAAGTTTTCAGATCCCATCAAACACTTGAACCATCAGGACTGTTTTCTCCCTACACACTGAATTGAATTTCCAATTTATTTTTTTTTAACCTGCACAGTGAGATTATCCCATACTTACATTTTGACACCTTCCAATTTGGTGAGAACTGGGTGGTCTGGGTGATATGTTGTATTTTCCCTTTCTTAGTCATACTTCCTAATGGCTTCCCCTCACCTTTATGCTCTCCACAATCAGGTTAGAAAGAAACACAAAACAACACAAACTGAACACACAGAGGATGTGGTTAAAGGCAAAGCTTTTAACTATAGCTTCTGAAGCAGACCACAGGGTCACAGATAATGGATTAACTTCTTAGGAAGGCACAACATTCCTTTGTTTTTCAACAGAAAAAAGAAAACACAGGTGACCATAATACAAGTGTGTTCACTACCGGATTTAATACACTTGGAGCAAACTCATTTAGCAGCATAAGCTGTGTTCAGAGCTCACAGTTCTCTGCAGAGACAGAAAAATAAGGGTGCTGAGTCATGGTGCATTTCTTTGGGTGCCTCTCAGTTCAAACACCAGATATTTCCTTTGGAGAGCTCAAGGACAGGCAAGTAGCTTTCACACATACCAGGCTAGCCTACATTAGTTGTCAAGGACAACTCATCCTTCCCCACCCACTGCAACCAAAAGCTTTGCTAGCTCCATGTGGGTTTTTAATCTTTGCTACTCTCCCCTTCAACTCAAAGTACAGGGACGCTAAACAGGCAGATAATGAACAGGTACAAAAAAGCTTTTTGATGATAAAACACATCAGAGAAGAAGTAGGAGCTAGGCTGAGAAAGTACTCTCACTAGTTAGTTAGCAACCTCTTACTGATAGACATATTCTTTAGAATCATATAGCAGAGACTAAGTAAGCAATACAACAGTAACAGACAAAATTTGCCTACCTAGGCTTTTAGATATTTAGGACAGATCTGATTTTCTTCTGCTTTTTTACAGAAAGCTTTCCTTTTGCTACAGCAGACCATTAACAGGAGCTCTGTAAAAAGAATAAACATTCTTATTTTCCCCCATTTTCTTCTTAAGTGAGACACTTCTCTCCCTCCTCCCCCCCCAAGTACTACCACCCTTACTCATTAGTAAATCATCTCATAAGATACAAGCTGGCCTAGGATGCGGGTTTATATAAGAGCAATGAACCACAGGCGCTGGAGATAGCATTAATGAGCCACAGATGTTGCCAGGTCCAGCTTTGATTTAAAAGGGGTGAGGTAGTGAGTAGGGAGCTTTTGGGACTTGAGAAGGAAATGGGGGCTCTTGGGATTTGTGTTACTAGACAAAGGGCTGTGCTAAAAGCTTTTTTTTTTTTAAAATCTTTTACTATCAAGCCTGATTTACTATAGAATAAGTCTGATCTTGTATATGTAGGCTCTTGTTTGTAAAGTTGCTCAGATGTAGAACAGCTAGTCTAATTCTCTGGGGCATAAATTTAAAGTAGAGCTGAGGGTGAACTAGGTATCTAAATCTAATCTTAGGTTCTTCACTGTGGCTTGAAAAGGTTAAATCTAAAAGAGCTTCAGGCTAGATCTTGGCACAGCTGATGGAACAGCTATCTTAGTTGTAGGGGTGAGATAGCACAAATGCTTGGAAATCCAGGCATGAAATGCAATTTATTAAGGCCAGAACTTTTTATTTTCTGTTAAGTTATCCCATACCAACAGGTAGTTTTAAAGCAATCCTCTATATAACATGTGCTGGTTTCCCTATGAAACAGGAGACTAAGTGATCTGAGTTTCTAAATCAGTTGTAGAGGGACAACAGCAGTGTCGTTATTTCTGCTTTGTAGTGGCAGAAGAGCGAGCCATATGTTGGTTGACTTTTTGTATTGATTGCTCACAGTCCTTGTTATAAAGGGTGGCAGTTTTATTATTGCATCTCCTCAAAATAACAATGCTCTACATAAGAGGGAAGAAAAAAAGACTTCTGACTTGAGTATTATTTGTATTAAAGTAGCGCCCAGAGGCACTGACAAAATCCAGGACTCTCATGCTGGATGAGGTAGGAATGCAGGATAAGAGACAGCTCTGTTAATATTTGCTTATGCTGCGATGAGGCAAGACTCACTGAGGGTTTTCATGTGAGGGGCTGAAGTGTAGGTAGACTAAATGATGTGCCTGAGGTTACACAAGAATTTTGAGGCAGAATCAGGAGATTAACCTGCCCTTCTTAAGTCCAACTTTGTGTGCTTCACCAAAAGACTGTTCTTTTTTTTTTTTCCCCCCTTTAAAGGGCTCTAATTGTGCCCAACCTCTGCCTCAGCTCTCTAAAGCTGGTAGCTGCAAGTAATTCAATAACACAAATGTTCTGACAAAGTCATTTTTAGCTTGTTAATTATTCCCAAACACATTCTTTCCCCTTCAAGTGGAGCTAGATGACATCAAAGCTGTTTGAGGGATGGAGGAACACTTGAAGTATTAACAAGAACAATGGAACAGACTATCCATTTTATTCCAATTCATTTAAAGGGGAAAAGGCTGGATGTTGGCCAAGCTTCACCTTGAGAACTGGTAATAGAAAATGATTGGAAGTCTACCTCTTACACTTGCTGTGCTTGTGGAAGACAGTATTTCAGGGGTCCTAAATTACCCATCTCTGCTATCTTATGCTAATAGCCTAAAAGGCATGTGTGGGGCTAAAAAACATTGCTTGGAGATTGCAGGGAGCTCTCAAACTCAATATGCTCCAAAATAAAGGGTCTACCACACTTCTGCAGGCTGATATAAAGTTGAGAATAATTTAAGTACAGAGACAAACACGGAAAGAAGAATCTCCCATGGAAATGAAGGCTGTGTTGCCTGCGTGTGTTATTATAGATACAGAAGGTAACAAGGGAATGGTGGGATACAGAAGCAGTTTCTACAGCATCCAGCTGGGATGAACATTCAGTTCCAGCAGAGGCCTACTCTGAAGTGGTGGATTTGTCTCTTTGGGTCTCACCGCCTGAAGCCTACTAAGAAAACTCATGGACTATACAAAATCCAGCTGGACTGACTCTGCTAGCAGAATTGCTGAGTTAGGATTGAAAAAGGTCCTGTCTTAACTTCAGCCACATTAACTTTCTAATGCTGGATCAAGCCATGCTGTAATTACAGGGCAAAATCCTCTAATGAGGGTTTAGACACACACTGACTTAGGAGACAGCAGTATGGTCAAGTATGTCACTGCCTTCCCCTTCACCTTTCTGCCAGCGCTAATTTGGTGGAAGCATAAAAGCACTCCCTGGAGAAGCAGGGATTTCTTTCCTCTTCTGTGTGGCTTTGATGTAGACATATGAGTAACACCTGGCTGAATCATGTAAAGCCTGAATGCAAGTCTAATGAAGTCATCACTGGAGCCAGGGGAAAAAAAATAGCTCTAGGGAGAAGCAGTAGAAGGAAAATTGAAGGAAGTGAGATGTGATAGATCATGCTTTTGTGGTAAGGCATTTTCCAGTCTCACGTGGAGAAGGAGGCAATCACTGTTAGGAAAACAATCATGGTTTTTCTACACCCCATAAGATGCAAAATAAATTTTGTCTTTGATTTTGTGGGTGATCCACTGTATGCTGCAATAAGCCAGAGTGCCAGAGCACCACATCTTGTGCTAAATCTTGTCAATAAGCTTCTGAATGCCTGCTTAAAAATAGCAAACACACTCTGGTCTGGTTGTCAAAGGTCGTACATATAAAGTCCTGATGTACAGTTTGTTCACCTGGCCAAGAAGTAACACAACAGTGTGGAGATTCCTGTTTTGAGAGACGAGAAGTTAATCTACCACACATAGCATGCAAATCCTTTCCAAACTCAGACACTGCTTGTGTTACTTGGGCTCCCAAGGGCAGAACAATCTCATATCAGAACCTTTCATCTGGTCTGAGTCTTGGGGGTATGAGTATCTCTGGGCTGTTCCTATGCTCTACCTAAATAAGCATATGTCAGGCATTGCCAGCCAGTGCTGGCTGTATCTTGAGAAGCATAAAGCAGAATATTATTGCTAGGTGGCTGAACTTCACAGCGTTAGGCTTCTAAATTTTAGGGGCTGGAACTTAGCTGGAGAGTGGAGCTATTTGTATTATCATTCTAACCAAACAACTCAGTTTTTATGCAATGTTTTTTAATAGGGGAATCTATAAATAGGTTTTTTCTTAATGTTATTGACAAGAAACATGCGTGGAGAATATTACAAGTACATGCATCAACAACATTGAAATGAAAATAGGACTGTGTTTGAAATACAGTCTAAATGACTAAAGGCATTTTGATTCTTTTCAGATCAAAATGGCCAGAAAATGTCAACAGAACAGTTGAATTTCATAGTCTAGTGGCATCACTTTACACTAATTCCTGAATTTTTGGTTACTGGCTGAGCTGTCCCAGTAATGTGATCAAAATCACAGCTCTGGCTTCTTTTTTGATTTCAGGAGATGCTGTTCAGATTGCAAGCTTTTCAGCTGCTGCTTTGGTAAAGATGGACTTTTAAAATTAATTTAATTTTCTGAATGAACACTCCTAAATTTGTTGCAAATAAATAGTGCAGTCTCAAAATTATCAGTGTATTTATTAAATGTACTCCAATACTATATAACAATACCAAATGGGATCTTCTAAACATAACTAACTGCTTGGTAACCAGGGGTGAGAGCCTATGGCCAGGGAGGCTACTGCAGAATCCTAGCCGCACCCTTTGTTAAACAGACCTTCACTTGCATTGTTCAGCAAAGATGAAAAATCAGGGTGCTTTATAATTGAGATTTCATTCCATCCTTCTTGTAGGTTGTCATTGCAATGGAGGTCAAATCCAGGTCAGCCTTAGGACCTAAAAACTTGGTGTAATCTGTTTAGGTGGAAAAATGGGTATGATGCCTATCTCTATTCTAGAAACCTGCCAAACATGAAAGAGGAGTTTTTTGAGCTTTCTATAACCCCAAATTAGTTTCAAGGTTTGAGACCTCCTACTTCCAAAACAAACTGGAACTAGGAGAATGGTAATAAATGAATTCAGACATCTCCAGAAATGTCCCCACCGGAGTGGAGAAAATAACACAGCTGTACAGAAAACAGAACCTAAAGGTCTAGAGTTTTAGTAGGATACAAACTGGGGAACATGAATTGAAATCAATGCTGAATTCAGGAAACAGAAATTAATAAAATGGCCCAATTTGCTCTCATCAACCCTGGCATAAACCTGGAAGTATTCCATGAAAGATCTGTTGTTAAAAACCCTTTATGGCTTTCACTTGGATCTCAGGATGATGCATCTAAGGGCTACCTCCCTGCATACCAGAGCAGCTCCCTAACATTGGTACCAGTTAGGAGGACTCAGATGAGGAATACCTTGGTAAACTGAGAGGAAGTCGTGTCCTTGGTTGGCTTTTCATATTGAAGGTGTAAGCTTTGCTTACTGAGCACTAAAGCTGCATGTCCATCCCAGCAAGAAAGAGGCAGGAGGACTGTGCTGCTGAAGGACCACTAACTGAATTTGGATGATACACAAAGGAGCTTTTAGTTATGAACATGGGATGTTTGGAGGTGGATCTGAGCAAGCAGAGGACAGAGGCAAAGCTGCTGCAGTGCCCTGAGTTGGTGACATGACTCCTGGCAGTGGGGACAGAAGCACCAGGAAATTGCTGGGAAAGTGATTTTCAGTGGGTGGTTCTGGATCCAGCTGTGATTTGTTTCACCTGAACTTGTTTTTGAACCTCCTATACATCTGCCTGTATCTGAGAGAAAGCAACAGTACTGCAATAAACCCGAAAGAGGATTAATCTCTCCTCTTGTTCCTAGTAGGGTTTTCTCATCCAACAATTCCTTTGTCCTTAGAGTCAGAAAAGAATAATATTATCTTGCACCTTCTTCCTTCCTGTGGTGATAGGATTTTGTTCCAGTGGGCACTCTCCTGCAGAGGGCCACCAGAATATAGTTTTTTCACGAACAAGTTATTTTAAAAAGATCAAAACATCCAGGAGGAATTATCTTGGCTGCCCTTTAAAAATCTTCCTTTCTCATCTCCTTTCTTTCTTATTTTTTCTCATTCCTCTCCTGTAAAATGAAGCTTTTTTGGCAGAACAGTGGCAGATCCAAAATGTATGAGCTGAGGACAGGATATTGGATCCTCAGCAGGAGAGAGATGGAACCCAGTGTCCGTGTCCATGCCTCTCTACCATGTTCAGCAGGGAAGTGACCACAGCGGAGCCTGAAATTAAACACGCTGTTGTTGCTGTGAGTTTTTATTGTTGTTACAATTGTTGTCCCAGGGCAGCAGAGCTGTATAGAGGAGGTGGAACAGAAGAAGCTGCAGATGGAAGGAAATTTAAAAAAAAAATAAAAAAAATTGCGGATTAATTTAAGGGCTAGGAATGGTCCACTAGGCAGGGTATCAAACCACAGTGAGCTGGAGAGCTTAAGGCAATTTGCTGAAGTATAGTTTATAGTTCCTGTGGCTTTTCCAAGTTGAGATTTTGCCCAAAAGATAAGAGCTTTCTTAATGTATCTGCAGGTAAATTGAGGACATCTCAGAAGCATGAAAAGTGGGAAGCAGGAAGCAATGTAAAATGGTGATATGCTGGATTTCAGGCATGGCCCTGGAGCTTGTGAATTCAGCCTCCAGTCAAGGTTCCCTCAGACTAGCTGGTCTTCTGTGCCTACGAAGATTTTAGTCCGAGACTCTACTGGAAAACAAGTTCTCTCCAGCACAGCTGGTCTCTGGCATGTTGTTCAGGATGAGATAGAGACTTTAGATATACTCATGGTGGCTCACTGTAGGAATAGGTGGATATAATGAGTTCCAGATCCGGATATGGAAATGCTGGAAATAGATTGTCCCCACCAAGGAATCTGCCCTGAGGGGTGCTGGAACAGCAAGTTGTTTGTTTAGCTATGTTGCTGTAACACGCCAGAAGGTCACTGCGTGTTGGTTGTGAGTGGAAAGCATGGGATCATAGCTGCCCTCTCTGTCCTTTATTGCTAAATAGATTGGAAAGGGAGTCTGCCTACTCAGGTGATTTTTCTCTGAAAGATAGCAAAGTTTTTGGCTCCTACCTTTTGTCCTGGGACAAATTCCATTTTGTCAGATTTTTATTGTGATGGACACAGTGCATCAGTGTGTAACAGGTAAAGACTGAACAGCTAGGATTTCTTCGTAGCTCTATCATTGTCTGGTGAGGCAACCATAGGTCAATTGTTTGATCTCCATCAACCTCAGTTTCATTCTTTGCAAAATGGCAATAATGATATCAGCTGCTTTTATAAACAGCTGGGAGATAAAGATTGATAAGGACTATCTGATAATAATCCTTCAATTATTATATGAATTGCTCCCCTGCTTTATTCGCTTTTAAATGGTCTTAAGTCTTGTCACTTTTTTCTCTCTTGGTTTGATGGGGCTGTGTATGAAGTGAATGTGTTGGGATTAATCCAAACTACATATGTCTTCATCCTGTCTTATCAAAGTGAAATAATTTTTTAAGAAGTTTGAGGTGCAGCAAGGCATATTTGGTTTGGAGCTCCTGGAATTAAGGCAAATTGGGGGGGAATGTGGAGGAGTGGGAGGAAACGTCTCCTTTCTCTGACTCGGCAGTGCGGTGGGTTGAGGAGTCCCACCCTCAACTCATCCTGTGTCTCCTCCTGTCCTGCACTAGTGCAGAATTTCCAATGGTTTTCCGTAAGAGAAACCTCTTCCTGTCTGGCTTTGTGTCCTGCCCTGTCCCTGGAAATTTCCAGAAAATATTAGGATGAATTTTACTTAAATTAGGTAATAGTTCTTGCAACACCTGGATTTGGCTTTTCAAGACATAAACTACTCCTCAGCAGTACCATTTTTTTTAAAGGCCCAGCTTTGTTCCCCACTGCTTACATAATGGACCCATCCTGAATTGCATCCAGCTGAAAGTCTGCCTTTGAAAGACTTGAGGCACATCAGCATTCAGAGATTCTCAAGGTACAGAAATTTGGCAGCGTCTGTGCATGCCTGCACACTCCAGTGTCCTCCCTTGAAAGGTGAAGGCCTGCCAGTTATTGAGTGTTATTATACAATTAACCCTGTTGGGAGAAATGTCCATGCTGTCGTGGATTGTAACTGTAAAGCTTGTAACAAATCATCACAATGCAATCAACCCTACCAGTGCTGAAAACCTTTCCCTTTTCCTCTGGGGCATTTAAAATGTCATTTGCTATGCACATTTCTCCCTTTATATGTTTTATTATTAATAATAATACAATAACGATGAAAAGATCCTCGAAGAAGCCTCAGGAAAGGAATTTCATAAACATTACCGTGGAATAAAATAAGCGCATTCCATTTTATCAGGACATTTTCCATTATAAATGGCCAGCTTTCTCATCACCCTGCCAACAGCTTTGCCTGCCATCTGTTCACTGATGTCATACTATAAAGTTCACTCACAAAACTGCTTGTTGGGAAGCCCAGCGTTGTGCTAGAGAAGTTTTGTTTAGGAATAAATATGCTGGCATCTCTCAAGTTTTGGGGTATTTTTAAAAAGAATGACTTTTTTGTTTGTTTCAAAGCTCAGATTGCTGTCTTCTCTATACAAAGATAATGACCAACATTTTCTGAAATTACTGGAGATTTTGGCTCTTTCTGTTATGGAGGGATTCATGTGGGGCATCTTGAGAGAGAGAACCTGGGAAATGGATTTTTCGAAAACTGCTGTACATTTGTCTTCTGGAAAATAGACTCAATTCAGGCAGGCTAAGCTGGGCATCTGAAATTCTTAACCAAAACCTCAGAAAATACAGGTCAAACAGATCCAGTTAAGAAGTGAAAGGGAAGGGGAGAGAGATGCATCCCTCAGGGAAAAAAATACATTTTTTTTTGAAAGAGAGATATAAAAGAAAGAAAAGAAAGAAAAGCAAGCAAGCAAGCAGATCTCCCCTTATGTTTCCAGTTTTCAGAAAAACCCACAGAAATTCCAGGTGGGAAGTGAAAATATTATGTATTTAACACTTCCTCTCTCCCAGGAAAAAGGCAATTGTACTTGGAAATGACGATGAGTACATAATGGAAACTTGATGTCTGGGTGCTGCTATGGCCAAGCTCAGCTTGGCTGGATTGCACTTTCCATCATGCATCATCATTGTTTTCTAGTCTTTCAAAACTCAGAGGAGCCCACACCTTTCCTTCGCCACCGTAGTCACAGCAGCACCAAGAAGCTTTGACTGCATCCTCCCCGTCCCCCCCAACCCTGGCCAGCTTGCCATTCCCCACAGGCTTCCATCAAATCTGCCCGGTCCTTCCTGGGAGGTGGAGGCTGCACAACTTGAAAACCAGGCAGGCTAGTCTGTGGCAGGAATTGGGACATAGCCCAGGCCAGGAGTGGTTAGGACACAATACCAGCAGAGGAACAAGCTCCTGGGCTTTGAGGTGGTGGCAGGTTTTGGGTGGCAGTGCAAGAGCAGGCGTCCGAGGTGGGGAAGGGGCTGGGAGGGGTAGAGTTCTGTCCCATGTGTGTCTGTAGAGGGTCTCCCATGGGATTTCCTTGCTAGGGAAGCCATCTTGCTGCTAACATGACAAGGTGAGATGTGAACTCCCTGCCTGCACCATGGAGGTTTGGAAGAAGCGTGGAGATTAGCCCAGCAGGACACCTGTTGACAGGCTTAGGGTGCCGTTTCTTGGTGTCAGCCCTCATAAAACACTGTGGGCAAAGTCAGAAGCTCCTTCTGAGCTTTTCCCTCAGGGCTTGCTGCCAGGTCATCCACGGTACCTCAGCCTTGATGCTGTGGCCTTGACTGGGTACCTGTAGTCAGAGCTTCTGTTTCAGGACCAGACTTGCAGCCTATTTCTGTACACATTAAACACTGCGGCTAGCACAGGAATAAAATGGTAGAACTCTGGGAAGATAAAGGGCATTGGAGACCCTGTTTAATAAGAGAAGGCAGGGAACTTTGCTTGCTTTTTGTAGGAAAGCTAGAGTCAAGAAAGGATGGTTTAACTTTCCGTGACTACACTGAGGTTGGAGAAAGATGACAGAAAGGGGGAAGAGCTATTTTAGTTGAAGTAAAAATGTTTCATACCAGAAGACACAAAGATAAATCTGGCCAGGAATAAACTAAAACTGGAAAGAAGGAGAGGGTTTCTGACCATTTGAGGAGTAAACTTCTGGCCTCCCCAAAAGAGGAGAAGGGATAAAGAATCCAGCTTGCCCTCCGGTGGAGCTTTCCTCTGTATAAGAGGATAACATGTTTGTTAGCAGGAGACGTGTGGTCCCAGGAGGGCTGAAGGGGATGTTACATCCCCATGCTTTCTGCTCTTCTGCCCCACAAAGCCGAAGTGTTTGGCCCTGACTTGTGAGCCACCTCCCTGCTGAATCCAGCATTGTTGCCTATCTAAATTGGAACACCACATTTGTAATTAAGTCTCAGGCAAGATCTTTATTCGGTAAGTGGCCCTAAAAAGCCCTTTTTTTTGTCCTTGGCCAGATCCCAGATCACTGAAGAAAGCAGCACAGAAGCTAAAAATGAGTCAATTTAATAGAAAATGGGAAATGTTCCTGGGTCAAGTGTGCATCTGTGCCTCTTTATATATCCTAGTCTAAATATAGGTGCTCTGAGGGCTTGCTACAGATAACTGGAGAAAGGAAGGTGAAAAGAAAGAAGCCACTTAATTTCCTCTTGCCCTTCCCCCAGCCCCCATAGCGTTTTCAAACCCCCGAGCTGTGCCAGTTTAACCTCTTGAAGGCTCTGGAGAGTGAAGCCACAAAACTGGGAGGATTGGAGGAAATCCCACGTGCAAAGTTGAGTGGCAAGGAAAGGCTTTTCTTTTTTAATCGCTGTGCTTAATCCTGCCTTTCCTAAACACTGTCGAAGGCTGGAGTTGGTCATTTGTTTTCTTAAATTACCATAAATTGGAATTTATGGGCCAGGTGATTCTCTTTGAAAAGAGTCCTTGTGTGCTGGAGAGGGGAGGGTGGGGCAGACCTGTCAGCAGGGAGCTTTTGGACTACTCCAAAAGCAATTCTTTGTTGTTCTCTCTTCCCATCAATGTTCCCCCATAGAAAAATAAATAAATAAAAGCATTCGACCTTCTTTTAACAGCTGCCCACAAAGGTTCCTTTCTTAACTTTTTTTTTTTTTTTTCCTTTTTATTCGTCCTCCTGATTCCTTGGCACAACAAAGGAGGAATAAGAGAACACTGGAGACAGTGGAATCCTCCTGGGGACACCTTGCTTTCAGTACTTTTTTTTAAGATAGGACATTTTGGAGACAAGTAGGTGTGGTTTTTTTTCCCTAAGGAAGATTTCAGGGGATAGGTCATGGATGTCTTGGGACTTGCAGCTTACCCCTCTTTATTATGAACGTCTTTGCTGACGAGGAGAAGGATGTTGTTTTGTGTTCCCAACATCAATACAGATTTCCCTGGGCTAAGTTCTCTGAGCTTCTCTACATTGCATACTGTACACTTTTCAGTGAGGTTTATGCTAGCATGTTTTACCTTGTCCTGCCTGGGGCTAAGAAAGGGAATAAATTGCTTTCTGGGTCTCCTATGCATTGGACAAGAAGTAATGGGATTAAATTGCACTGAGAAAGAGTCAGGTTAGACATCAGGAAACACTTTTTCACAGTCAGAATAGTTAAATGCTGGAATACATTGCCTAGGGAAGGGGTGGAATCTGTGTTATTAGAAATTTTTAAGCAGAAGTTAGAAAAGTATTTGGCAGAAATGGTTTAATAGAGCTGAATCCTGCCTTAGGACAGGGGATTGGACTCAACTGGTGTTCCTCAGCCCTTGCTTCCCCTCTCCCAATTAATCCAAGGATGACTTCACCTTTCTGATCCAGGAGGAACCACAGTTCACCTAGTGCAGTGTTTCTACAATAGATTGCACTTCCAGCCTACTGCAAACTGAACCATGTTACTGTCGTCATCCCTCCCCAGCTTCCTTGCTTGCTCCCACATGTGGAAATGAGTGTATATGCTGGAAAATTAAGTTGTTGCAAAGTTTCCTGGCCACTGCCTGATGCCTACCAGACCATGGACCACAGACTGAAGAATGCTGGCTGTAGTGACCTCCTGAGGTCCATTCCAGTCCTAATTTCTCTGATCCTAGCAGCGCTCATGCGGTTCATCACCATGGCTCTATTGACGCATGATAATTTGAGCCTTGGTAATAATTATGCTCCTGAGCCCTGTTCATTGGTGAGATCCACAGTCTGGAAACAAGACAAATAACTTCAAACCCTAGCCCCTTGGTAAACCTGCTGTTAGGAAGTCCCTTAGGTCCAAACCTTAAGGTGTATCCTCAACTGAAATCAGAGAGCCTGCTTTTCCAGCCTCTGCCATTTCTGCCCAGGGACAAGGGAGATATCTGAAATATCACATGCCAGTGGCAATGAATTGCAGAGGTATTCACTGAAAATTGAAAAAAAAGCATAAATAAAATGGGTATACTTATCACTTGTGCTTACTTATGCACGCATCTAGCCAGGTTCTTCAAGGTTTTAAAGGTGTGATGTGCTTAGTACGAACATCCAGGTGAATACAAATCAGAATGTTATGTACCATTAAAACTTTTATAGTTTTCCCATAGAGAGACCCATCAAACGTGTTTAAGAATGTTTGGCTGCCTTTGCCTTCTTGGGACTTAATACTTGGAAGAGGGGTTTATTTAATCTGAATTTTTGGAAAGGAAATCTGAGGCACACAAAAGACATCAACCTGTCTTGTGCTCTGAAACATTTCCCAGCTATGTGGCTCGGATGGAAAGGAAGCAAATGGTGAGGCTGAAGTCAGGCAATGGATAGCCTGCTGTAGCAGCAGCATGATACTGCTATGTATTTCACACCTATAGAGAAACGAGTCCACTTTCACCCTCTGACTCCAGAGGAACCTGAGAGACCTTGCCATTTGCTCCAGAGCTGGCTCAACAGTTGTCATCATCCAAGAGTTATGCTTGATATTGGATATATATCTGGCTACCCAAAGAGGTGGTATAGCTCACACAGTCCTTTGATAGGTACTGGGGTTTTTTCTGCCGATCTCTCCATCATCCACCCTGCAGGAATCTGATGTATCCAAATAAATATTGCATGAATCATGGTTCTCTGTCCCAAGCCCTGGGGGCTCCATTTCACCTGCCCCCACCTGCTCTGCTTGTCCTCTGCCCTTGTGTTGTGCCCCTTGGTCATAGCTGTAATAGCTTCTGGATGCTCCCTGTGAGACAGGGATGATACAGTACAACAGACCTCATTCCAGCAGTCTGGATCAAATACACGAAATCAAGACAGATCCTCGTATACTGGAAATGGGTTAGTTCCTCTGAGTGATACAGAGCTTTGCTTCTTTATACTAAGCAGAGAACTGCTTTTTTTTCTCCTGCCCTGGGTTAGGAACACTTAAGATACAGGATTTGCATTGTCTGGGATATGTTTGTGAATGTCTGCTCCTTCTTCACACATCAAATCCTTCAGCTTTAATGTCACAATTCCTGGCTCAGAGATTTGTGCTCCTTCCTCATGTTCAACACCACTGGACACAATTTCCAGTAAACTCTGGAAGAGTCACATGCTTGCTGTTCTCCTGACCCAAATCCAAGGTGACAAGAGGTGTAATTCCCCCTGCATGTTCCCAGCAGCTAGAGGCCTTTGAGGTCTTTGCATCATCCAGGAAAGGATGTAGAGTAGGTTACGTCATTTCTCCCTTGCCTCTGGGCTGTGCTTTCCCTTCGCTCTGCAGGGGAAACCTGGATGTTTCCCAAGGACAGGAGAAATCAGATATGGGTGAATGTCTGCAGGCTAGAGAGCGAGCAGTGCCCTAACAGGGAAGTCAGATAACATATTCATGAGAGAGCTGACTGAGTGGCTGATGGAGGCACTGCAGCTTTGTGTCTGAACTAGATTCAGGATTATAATTTTAATAAACATTTTTTCCTAATGCATCTGGGTTGCTGGGCAATGCAAAGGCTAATGGAATACCCCATCATTTCTGGAGCACAGGAAAGGGATTTGTTGACCTTCATAGAGGAAGGATGATTTTATAGGGCAGGCATTTGGATGGGACCCCTGGGACTCTCTTCTCGTTTTGCCACAGATGCAGGCAAGTCACTTAGGCCAAGACGTTTAGAAGCAATTAATGGAGGAGGAGGGAAAGTAGCTCAGAATGGCAATGTCCCCACTCGTTTAAAGTGAGAGCTGGCTTGCTCTGGGGACAGAAAGGGTTTGCAAAGGAGAAGCCCAAAGGCAACCAGGTATGAAGAGACTTTCTAAATAAAGGAGGAAGCTCAACACCTTTGCTAGGGAAGTGTGATGGACTGGGATGACCGAAGGCCTGAAATCACCTTATCAGGTTTTTTAAAAAGATATAAGTTCCTTTGATGAAGCTCCAGCAAGGTTTATTTTTTAATAATTTTTATCTGATGCTTGTTTTTCCATAACAGCTAAGTAGTGACAAGCTGCCAACCTCCCCTGCTAGATACCAGGAAATATGCATGGTGAAGAAGTCATGACTCATGATATAATCACTTTTGCAAACTTGAACACTGTTTGTGCAAGTGGCTTTTCTGATGCCTAATACAGTGTTACGCGTACATATCTTAGCATTGACTAAGTATCTCTTCTCTAATGGATTACCTATTTGCATTCACATTAAAGTGTTTTGAGACCTCTGCTTACCAGTTTTAGCTGTTCAACATCTCTAATAATTGACCAAAGGAGATACAGTTCAATCATGCAAGTCTTGTCTCCTTAACAAAATGTGGTAAATATTTATATATGTGACTGCTTTTCGTCATTAGGATCTGAAATGAGGCAAGAGATCCACCAAGACCTGCAGAAGAATATAAAGGCAGTGCCTAAGAAAGGTCAAACTCGGAGATCCTGTTCTTTTGTGGCACAGCCTGAAAGTACAAGCTGGGTACTCATACCAGTGGTACGAGCCATCAAAATAAAGCAGTAAGAAGAGTGCTTTACAAGAGAGGGCCTTTCTCATCCCTCTGCATCGCCGGTCCTGAAATGAGCAGTCTGAAAACTGCTGCACAATTAAGATGTTATCATCTCCACAGTTTGGTCTCTGGTCTCCTCCCTGAGTGCATAGTGGGAACAGGCACCCTGAATTTCACCCTGCAGTGATGGGGGGGACACAGGGGGTCTTGGCACCTCCTCTGAGCACTGGTGCATTTGTATAGGAGGTGCCTTTCCAAGGGTGAAGGCCATACATGCCTGCTGCCTTCTCAACCCTCTTTTTGTGTAAGATTTCCTGGTGGGTAGGATACCTTTTGCTGGGAAGAGGCAGGCTCAGAGAAGCAAGCTACTATCTTTCAGACTTAATTTGCATGACATTAATGGCCTGAACACCAAGAAAGTTTTTAAATATGACTGCAGTGGGGTTTCGTTGGTTGATTTGTTATTTGGTTTTGCTGCTTCTTTTTCTTCCCTCTTGAGCACTTTGGCTCATGTGAGTCTGTTTTATTCCCTCTTCATGTTTATACAAAGAACAGATTTACTGGGGAATGGGGTATTGTAATTACATGCTGCCTTCAGGTCTCCTCTGTCAGCCTGGGACTACCCATGTTCTCTCCTATGAAAGCGAAAGAGGGCCCGGGTCATGACATATCTTTGTCCCCATCAGCACTGCAGCTGCATTGAGCTCCATATGTTGATCAGCTCTGAACCATGAGAAATACCTCAGGGCCACATCCTCAGGCATTCTGAGCAGATACAGCCCCACTGGTCTCCAGATCAGAGGCCACAAGAGTGAGTCCTCAAGTCAATACATCTGCTTATAGCTTCTGTAAGTAAGCAACTGATTAAATGCTCCGGAGCATGTCAATGTCTGTGCAGAAATATACTGCTAAGGGAGGTGAGTACCAGGAGGGGAAAGAGCTCTCTAAATCTTTGGGGAAAGAGAATATGTTGTAAATAAAGCTACATGCCATTAATTAACTTAGCTTAATCACCCTGTAATTACACTGATAATCATTTATCTTGGGCTCAGACCAAAAAGCCTTAATGGGGAAAATCCATCATATCCAATTTTTGTCCAGATGCTTAATTCCACCACTAAACTAATCCTAACGGTTCTGTCAGCTTCATTATGGTGCCACTAGAGATAGAAAAGTAGAAAGCACTCCGAGCATTTCTGCCTCCCTCTTGCACTTGTCCTAACTCATGGGGAAAAAGGATGGAGGAGAGCTGGAAAACTGGGGCCACCATACTTGTAACAGACCTCATGAGTAGTTGTGCAAATACTGTTGGGCAATACTTTGAAAGGAGATCACAATTAGGGGACTGATTGGTCACTGCTGGCACTAAGTGAGGAAATCTAGGGGTTGATGTTAACCCCAGGTGAAGGGCTGGCATGAGGCAAACGCATTGCTTCAGTCCTTCTAAAGCCTTTGCAAAGATCCAGATCTGGCAGCATGGAAAATAGGAATGGAATTAGGCTTCCTGGGAAAATGTCTTTTTCGTCAGTGCTAAACTTCGTTTGAAGTGCCGTGACTCTAAAGTAGCACTTCAGGCATGTCTTGATTTGACCGCTTTGCCTTTACAAGGACATTATAAAATAAGACAAAAAAATTGCCTGTAGGCTACATGAGGAATGGATAACAAGATATTTGACCATTCTTCTATTTCCTCAACTAGAAGCTGCTACAATTATTGGTATAAATTTAAAATGTATATAACTGTTGCAGGCACTGAATGATTGAATAATTGGTTAATTGAACAAACTATTAACTCAAAATGAAGGAAGGTCTTGGCCAAAGTACATTAACTCTCATGGTTTAAACTATCAGTCATAAGATCTTGTCTTGTTATGTAACCAGACAATTTTGTAAATGATCTTCCCAGTCTTTCCAGATTTTTTTCTTAGCTTGCAAAAAAATGTAGTGCAAGTCAGCTCCATGTAGGATAGCCTCTATTTCGCAATGCTGTTTTTTAGGAGCGAGACGCTGCAGAATGAAGTCCTCTTTTGAAGGTGGAGCTCTTGTTCCAGAGAGGAATTTGAATGTTGGCAGCTTCTGTTTCACTTAGGACCTGCACTCTGTTGCTTATTATTTCCTGGTAAGTATTGGTAAAGAGGTCATATACACTGATGAATGCATTCAGGTATCTGCAGTTAATTATGGCTCTAACAATGAACCAGCCTTCAAGGTACTGAAACACATCGCTGCTTTCTTGAACAACACCACCTACTTCACCTTCAAATGCATTCATGCTGTGCTCCTAACATGACTTCTACTCACCTTCTCCCTTGTCCCCTGCTTTTATTTTATTTTATTTTACGAAATCCAAGCTAACCATAGCACTTTTTTTCCCCAAAGAGGATTGCAATGAGATTCAGTTTGTTATCTCCCATGTAAAATCACAGAATTAGCTGTCTGAATTCGCAGACAGTTTCTTTGTGTTTTGTAAGAAAATGGCTTCCACCACTGGGGAGGGACATATGGTCCTTTGTACTGCATTTCAGGGTGGTCCTGAAGAACTGGACTGAACCTCAGAAGGTGACTCTGTCTTCACCATACAGCCAGGGCAATGAATGGGAGAGCTGTGCTCATGTGCCCACGGAGGCAACGCTGGTGAGCGCTCTGTGTGAGCTGGAGAAACACCAGGCATTGCTGTCGGTCCCTGCAAAGCGTGAACCTAGGGAAGGAGATGCAGGCAGGAGGATGGAAGGCTACACTGGGAAGTGATCTACAGACTAAGGACTGATTGAGCCAGAAGCTGTCTTTGAATTTTTCTTCTATTAATTTGTCAACAGAGGTCAGCATTAGCTTCCTCTTCATCCCTATTTTCTCTGAGAGGCTTCATCAGCCCTTCAGGGTAACACGGCTGACGAGGCTGGGAAGACCCTTATGTTTGGCCAGGCTGTTTTATGTACCAGAGACCTTGCTGCTGTTCTGGTGGTCTGGTCCTGGGGCTGCTGTTGTGGGAAGGAGGCAGGTCAGGTCATTAGCTGCTGCAGCTCAGGCCGCCTTCTGGAAGAACCCAAGGCAGAAAGAAGAAAAATTTAGATTTGTGTACAGGGTATGAGGGTATGAGTACCCTCATAAGTAAGTATATTACTTATCATAAGTGACCCCTCTCTCATCTGTTCACGGCTAAGCCTCATTAGTCAGCTCTGGACTGCATTTAACTCTGCCACTCCCTGATGCTTAACAATGATTTCCTAGAAAATTTCTGGCCTCACCAGAAAGTCAATTACCAGGTATGAAATCCTTACCCTCTCTCTGCTCACGCATATACAGAGGACAGAGGTGATCAATGGAGACCTTACCGGTTATTTATTTAACAAGGGAAACAAACCTAAACACAAAGAAGGATGGTTAAAAAAAGAATTTTTAAACAAACTACAAGAACAGCAGCTGATCCTTCTCTTTTGTAAACAAAGCCTTACCGTAATCTTTTTAACTCTCGCCACAAGCCAGATTTATCTTTGGACATCCTGCCCAGAAATCATTGCACTTCTCTGCAGCAGAATAAACATTCAAGGGACTCAGCCACATGGATACACAGAGAGAAGAAGACAGGGGGACTTGGAGATCAAGCCAGTGCAAAAATGTTTCATTACAATGGCAAGTCCTGGGCTAGAGGAAAAAGAAAAAAAAAAACCAACCCACAATGAAATCAAATCCCTGCCTTGATTGTGTGTGGGTGGATAACTCACTTCCTTCACACGCTTCTTATCCACTGATGCCGCACACAGCATGCGAGTACTCCAACTCCTGCGCCTCCCTGTCATCTACTTCTTAAATCACTGCAAATATATACAGAAAAAAAGCTTTGAGATAAAGCTGGCACAGGAGCAGAAATGCAACTTCCCCAGCAGAGCTGTGGCAGTGTGACAAGCTCTTGGACCCCATCCAGTGAGCTGAAGCAACTGAAACTCGGGCCTGAAGCTGCTGAACGGCAACAGCTTGGTGCGGACCGAGCTCTGCTGCGGTGACTGCCAGAGGCGGAGGGGACATCTCTGCGAGCATTGCTGCACATGTCCGCTCATGGGGCCTCTCCACCGTGCCACCGAGCACCTCAGTAGGACAAGGAAGCACCCAGTACTGTTCATTTTTATTTTTATGTGCAAACTTTTGGGAAAATGCCCAGGCAGTCAAAGCTGGGTGCAGGAGTAATGACGAATTAAAGTTCTTTTGTGTTACAGTAATGCTGAGATCTCCTCTATACCACTAGCAGAAGGAAGCTTACAGTTTTTCCAAAAGTTTACATTAAATACTGTAATAGCTTTCTTAGTAAATCCTGCAATAATAAATGTTAATACAGAACCTGATGGTGGGGAGCAGTTATATACTGACTGTTGCACTTGATTGATCTGAACATCCAAAATACTTCCACATTTTGGCAGATTCTAAACTAATCTGTTTTACCTATCGGATCAGGACAGGTAGGCACGTGCCTATAGACAAACAGCGGTTCAGGTATCTGGTACTGTGAAACAGTGGGTACGGAGAGGGCTTATGTCTCTTACATGTGGGAGGGGTATAGGGCTGAACAGGATTGATCAGGAAGACAGGAGGCAACATGGGACTGGACAGGAAAGAGACAAGTGAATGAAGTACTGGACTGGGCAAAAGTTCTTGCTTTCTCCAGCCTGGCCGCAGGCCTGGGCAAAGGGGTTCCCAGGGCCAATCATCCACTGCCAGCATGTCATTAATCACCGATAAAATTCACTTGCTGTTGCACTTGTGCCTGGTGCCAGCCTCTGGCCAAAAGTGACATCATTTTGTCTGTGATCAACATCAAAGAAAAGGAAGAGAGGCCTAGGAAACCCACATAAATCTGAATGGAAGCAAACAAAGATGTGTCATCAACTCTGGAGATGGCACGGTGAGGAGCAATGTTTTATTGCTACTTGTTTTGGGAAGACCTGTGCAGCTTGCTCATGGCTCTGCATGAGTAATGCGGTTGTCCTGGGTCCCTGACAGTGGAAAAAGAATAATTATATTGCAGTGTCACATATTTCCTCCCTCTTCAGTGGGTGAGCTAAAAAGCAACAGGAAGTTCTCCAGCTCCGAGAACCATATTTTTGTCATTCTTTCATTGGGGAGCTGCTGTTTGCATTGAGCTCCCAGATTCATGACAGGCCATTGATGGGGGCTTCCTCTGGTTTTCATTTTCTTCCTTACAGATGCAAAACTTGGGGCGTCTTCACAGGCAAGCTGGAGGAATGAGTCTGCGGTAGGAAGGACGGTGCCTGTGAAATGGTTTCTTAAAATGGAGTCCAAAGTCTCAGGACGTTATCCTTGGGTGACCTGGGAAGGACTGAGCTCCTACATAGCTGACGAGCACGTGATGTGACTGTTGTTAGGAAAATTGCAGCTGCAGGATAATGGCCTGAAACTTTTTACTGGGGTAGCTTCTTTGCTGTTAGCATTCTTCTTCTTTACTTCTAACTCAAAAGTCTCCCTAGGATTTTTTTACTTTTAACTCTTTA
The DNA here is from genome assembly GCF_028858705.1 of Grus americana. Lineage (NCBI taxonomy): Eukaryota > Metazoa > Chordata > Aves > Gruiformes > Gruidae > Grus > Grus americana. Next base: position 17,381,316 of record NC_072857.1, on the reverse strand, counting down.
ATTTGGCTTTACGGTTTCATGCAACAAACCAAATACTTTTTTAATTCTCCAGATCTCTCCAGTGCCTGCAAAGGATGCATGTTGCCTCACTGACATTTTTTTCCTCTTTTAAGTTAAATCTGTTTTTTTTCAACACATAAAGCTATAAACAAGCGATGAAGAAATACATCTTTTAAAAATAGCTGGAGACGGTCAGGGCACGTGTTCTGCTACTCATGCAGAAAAGAGGAGCATCTGGTTTGAAAAGGCTTCAATGGCTCCAGCAGCAATTTATAGTCATGGAGCTGTCAGCTTGCACCTGCCCTGCAGGCAGCAAAGGAGAAGGGGAAAAGGATTTTTTTTTTTTTTTTAACTCAGAGTTTTTCAATAGAACTCATTCTGGTGGCCGCCCTGACTTTTAAAATGCTCAAATTAAAAACTGTGGTGACTACACTGAGGTACAGTAGCTAATGTGTACTTTTCTGCCATTGCCTTGGACCGATCTTGAGAGTGGCTGGTTTGTAGGCCAGGAACGTGACTGAAAGAGTAATTTAGCTGTGGTGCCCCAGTCCCACCAGCCTCACAAAACATGGCTCAGGTCTGCAGGAGAGGGAAACCGATGCCTTGCTTTCCCTTCCCTTCCCTTCCCTTCCCTTCCCTTCCCTTCCCTTCCCTTCCCTTCCCTTCCCTTCCCTTCCCTTCCCTTCCCTTCCCTTCCCTTTTCTCCCCCTCCCTCCTTCTGCACCTCTTTCCCTCTGCCTGTTCCCATACCTGCACCCTCCACCTGATGTCTGAACCCAAGCCTCAGTGTCTGTGCCAGCAGAGAGTGGGTGTGAAGGTGGACTTCATCCTCCAATACCTTTCACTTGGATAAGTTTCCTGGTAAAGAGGAAAAGGAGCCCAAAGTGTCAACCTAGAGGATAAAAACCTTATCAACGCAGCAGCGACTGGTGGCAGGTTTTTTGCTTCTGTGAAGAACTCAGCTGAAGAACTTTCAACAATGCCATTGGATGCAATGATGGGACAGAAAGACCAAACTGTGGTCTCGGGCAGGAGTAATGATTTAGTTGGGTCCAGGTTCAGAATCAATTTTGAGGTGAACTTTGCAGGTAAAGTTGTCAAGAATGCATTTCCCATCCCGTCAGAATTCCAGAGAAGATTTAAATAAATTATGCTGGATTGCTGCAAATTATTAAAACCTCAGATGATTTGTAGAATGCAACTTCTGCAATTTCTTGACTTCTGAAGTATCGAAGTAACTATGTGGGAATCTTCTATTTTGGTATAGTCCAAATGCAATACTACACATTCTATATAAAAGCATACAAATGGCTTAAAAAGTAGTGTTAGCACTATTTTAATACTTTAGCTTGTAAAAAAGTAATTCAAATAAATTACAAGCTCCATGAAATACTGCAAGGAAGTCCAAATGAAAGTCTAATTTCAGAATGACTTACTCTCACTGAAAACATTCCAGCAAAGCATGGCATTTCCTAATGAAAAAATACTCATATTCCTTGCTATTCCATCTTTTCTGCTTGTCGACCTGTTCATTTTTCATCTAAAATTGCAAATTCCTCTTTAAGGGAATTTTTCTTCCCTCCAGTCCACTGGAGACAAGTAAATTGCAATTAACTTTCCCTAGTAAAATGTAAAAGCTAGTCTCTTTAATCATGCATCTCACACAAAATGTGACTTGTCAGAAGAGATTTCAAGCAAGAGATATTGCCCATGAAAGAAAATGTAGTCATGTGCCAGGAACACAGAGATAGATTCCCAAAGGAAGAAAAAAACCACCAAAACCCAAAACCAAAACAGTGAAAGACTGAACCAGTCTTGCAGAAGCATCGTTTTGCTTTGGCCTGGGAAGTAAAACACCCAACACACCATTTCCTCTCTTAACTAAGAGGGGCAAGGATTAATCAGCCCTTGAAAAAGTAATAATTTAAGCAAGTGGAATGTCAGCAATGCTCACTTTCAGGGGAAAGTTTATAGTGCTTATATCCTGTCTGCTTTACTTTAATAAAATGTAAAATACTTTCAAATAAACTATATTTAATGGACTAGAGATACATATCCTCTGGCACTTTTTCCCCCGTGTTCACATCCTGGTTGCTGTATAATTCCGTATTTTTCATGTTGTGCAATTTCAGTGTTTGCTCTATCCTACTTGGCTCTCTTCGTGTTCAGTTAGGGTAGTAACATTGCTCTTCTGGAAAGGGATGGTGGTGACATTGGAAAGGTCCAAACTGTATCCGACAAGATTATTTTCCTACAGCTATATATTTTTTCAAAGTTCACATTGTTCTTCATCAGAGAGCACTAAAGCTGACACACAGCAAGCCAACACAGAAGCATTGTGTTCATAGTTGTGTTCTTTGTGAAAGATAATAACAGAAAATATAACTGGTTGACCCTACAGTAACTGACTGGTGGTCACAGTCCAGCCCTCAAGATTATTTATTTACAGATCTTATTTAGTATGGTTGTGCTCAAAAGATACCAAGGTGCCTTTCTGATAGCTCTTGGGAAGGTCTTGAACAAGACAAAGATCCCACAGAAATAAGAAGCAGCAGAAGTGAAGGTAAATATTAATGAGGGCTGCTTATCCTTGGTGACAAGGATTTCATATTAGAAAGCCTCTGGGTCACCAGGGTAGAAAGGGAAGAGCCCCAGACTTAGAGCTGCTTTCAGTGACTTTGGATGAAAGGAGCATTGGAGCAGGTTGGAGAAGGTCTCAGTAAGTCTGTCAGGTGCCATCAACTATCCATGTGAAGCCTCTGCAACTGGCTCTGCTTTATTCCACATTCAATTTAGTTTTAAAACCATAGAAATCTGATGTCTGTATTCAGCAGTTGGAACCTAAGAGTGGAAACATTTTGCAATTGGACAGTGGGGGAAACTTTGTTGACTTCTTCTACTTCTTCTTCTCTTTTGCACAACTTGGTTAAAATACTGCTCTAAACCACTGCTGACAGCTCTCAAGAAAAAAGACTTTGAATGTCACGAGGTTCAGGCTCATCATTTGAGTACTGAGAAAAGCAGATGGTTCAATGCTTTTGATAGACACACATTCCCGATGCACTTGCTCTGTGCCTGGCTCTTTGTGAGTTTGTCCCCTGAGAATGTGATGCCCATCCAGACCCACAGTTTCTCAATGGGGTGTTGCCTGCAACAACAGGCATCGTGAAGGGTCCTTCCCAGTGAATTTGTCTCCTGCACAGCACCAGAGGAGATGGGTAGCATGTCCACACTGCTAGAGCTTGGTAGCTGCTGCTGACAACAGGGAAAGGATTGAGTTCTTCGCTAGCATCTCCACATTCACCTAGATGGAAACTATGCAGGATCCCACTGGGGTGTGCAGCCAAGCCAAAATATCCTGTGGGCAAAAAAGATGATTAGAAAGTTAGCCTGTCCTTCTACCCTTTATCCAGTTGTCTGTGTTATGGGAAACTCTTTGTATTCAAAAGAAATGCGGAGGCAAGAATCCCTTCCGGTAGCCTGGAAGCCTTATCATCTTTGTAAGGAGAAAAACCAGAACAGCTTTGAAAGGCAGCAGTTGTGTTTATTTCATTCTCTTCAGAGAGCTGTTAAATCTCCACGTACAGTGAGGTTAGTCCCTGGCTTTCATCTGGCTATTTTGATGAATTAGCAAAGTCACTGGCAGATGCTGGCTGTGAGGGGTACGCCAAGACTCCTCCTCTGCCCTGACCTCTTTACTGCTGTGCTGTGTTCCCAGGGTGCTCTGTACCCTAAATCTGAGGGGGTTTTTGCACAGCTGTCTTCTCATGTCTGCAACTCAGACATCTATAGCCTGTGTTGGCTTTTAATAGCATTCATGGCTTCAGGTAGAGAGTATCCCCACCCTGCAGACATCCCAGACCTAAACCATCCAGGGACAACTAGTCCAGATATAGGGGCTGTAGGTTGCACTAGAAGAAATTAAGGGAAGAGAGGCCAAAGATATATGTGGTGGGGTTTTTTTGGTTGGGTTTTTTTTTTTCCCTGTGACAATCTGAAGAAGAAGAGGACAATTGCTTGTTGGATGTCTTCAGATAAGTGGCTTATGAGTGTCCTTGGAGTGGGCTAATAAAAAGCATAAGAAGGAAGCTTAAGTCCTGGGAAAGTCATAGAACCATAGAATCATAGAATGGTTTGGGTTGGAAGGGACCTCAAAGATCATCCAGTTCCAACCCCCCTGCCATGGGCAGGGACACCCTCCACTAGACCAGGCTGCCCAAAGCCCCATCCAGCCTGGCCTTGAACACTTTCAGGGAGGGGGCATCCAGAACCTCTCTGGGCAGAGAGTCCTTTTGGAAAAGTCCTTTGCAAACGTGTAGGAAGATGACTTTAGGTTCATGAAGGGCCACATAACCAGTTAGAGAGGAAACTGAGTTAAATTCCACACCTGACGATGAAAGGACAATCTGCCAGTGTTCAACAAGAACATGGTTACCCCTTCTGTCTCGCCTCTATTAGATGAGCAAGACTGAAGGCAGCATGTGGGAATGCCAGTCTTTTATCATAGACATGCCTGCACTGTGAAAATGGAGAGTCCTGGGCCTTCATTTTGGTGATTTTTCTAGCATAAGACTGATACTTTTTCTGTTGAGAAAGATTTAGGCCAGGTAATGTCCAGCTCAGCCCTTGCCAGTTATCTGTGTCTCTGTTGTTGCAGATGGGCACGTAGGGTACATGTCTCTTGCCCTTTAGAAATATGTTGCCCGGAGAAGCCAAAATATAACTCACAAGAAAAAAATGCTCTGCACAATAAAACAGAATGCCATAAAAGTGTCAGCGCTTCCAAACCTTTCCCTGGTGGGTCACAGCAGAAATATCCATCGTTCCTCTGGGACGTGTCTTGGGCCATCTGCTTCTCATTCACTTTCCCCCCTCGTGTCACCCCTTGGAAGGATTCTGGAAAGGAGGGCTTGGCACCCATTGCCAGGAGATTTGCATCCTTCATTTCGATTTGAAGGGTTCCCTCCTCTGAGGGAAAAGTTGGCATTATCCAGTGACACAAGTTAAAAAAGGAAAACAAAGGGATACACCCAGTTCTGCTGCAATTCCCAGATTGATTTCCGAGATTCAGGTGAAAGGCGAGCCAGTGTTTTTCCACTTGATGGCTAAGAAGAGTTCCTCTCTGGGGTCGAGCGGGAAACTTCTGTCTCTGTGGCTCATTTGTTTCAAAGCTGACTTGGCCTGTCTGTGTGCTGGAGCTGAGAGAGGTTTTAGCACTTGTGAAGGTGACCTGTTGCCTCAAGGCAGCTCTTGAAGCATGAAGGCTATTTCCAGACTCTTAGGTCAGCCCAGGACTGCAGATTACAGCCCTCCAAAGTCCCTACTTGTCCCTTTTGCTGGTGCGATGGTTCCCTCGCTGCCTCGTGCCAATTCAGTTCACCAGGTGGCACAACAGAAAGTCACTGGCACAACCCTGAATCCCACCCCTGGGGTGGGAAAGGGTTGAGTGACGTGGCTTTGGCAAACCTGAGCCCCACGCTCTGGGGAAGCAAAGAGGGCTTTTAGCGCTGGTGTCCCCCCGTCTGTCGCAGCCTAGGCTGGAAGAGCTTCTCTCTCTCATCGCTGACAAAACTGTCAGCCTGCTGTCCTAGAAGCATCCCCTCCCAGCCCTTCGAGCGGACCAGAGGAGGCGATTTCCTGCAGAAGGAGCCAGCACAAGAGATCTTAGCTTTTCACCCACCCCATCCTGTCACTTTTCCTACCCCTGAACAGATGGGCAATACCTTCCAGCTGGATTCTGCCTTTGCAATTTGTCATCACGTTTTTGGGGGCAAGGGACTGGCAAATTCAGCCTGTACTTGTATGTGTGTTTGTGTCATGGGGAGGCTTGATAAACCCCAGCATTGTTTGTGATTACACCAGCTTTTCCTCTATTGCTGCCCATGTAACTTTTGTGATCAGAGAAATGAGAGATGTACTCAAAATACAGTCAAATACCATCAGGCTTGCCACGACTGCTACACAGTCTACCCGTGCATCTGCAGGAGCATGGCAAGGGAGGGGGGGGTAACTCTTGCATGTCTGCAGTTCAGTCCTTGTTATCTTCTGCTGACAAAGCGGAACTTTCAGGACAATGCTTCTTGTGAGGTGTGGTATTAGCGCAGCCTTGGTTTGCTTCATTCTTTGTCTTCCAGATGCATAAAAGTATTATTTATCCCAGGGACTTAGTTTAGCACAGTGCTCAGCAGTCTCACTTGTGGAGCAAGTTCCCACTGTCCCGGCAGCCGGGCAGCTGTCCTCACCCCAGAGAGCTTCTTCCCGCGCATAAGGCAGCAGCTTCCAGCAGGAAAATGGAAGGTAATGGAGATACAAAGTCTGCCTGGAGAGAGGAGGAAGGAGCACAAAGGAGGAAAGGGGAAGGAGCAGATGCCATCCATGTGCATTTGCTGGCTCCTCTCAGACGTGCTGTGATGAGCCCCCACGGCACATGCTGCTCTCCCTCTGCTCACAGGGGAGCACGAGAGGGGAGACAAGCTCTCCCGGCCATTTTGGCCTTCCCAGAAACTGGAGATTGGTCTCAAACAGATGTCAGCAGGCCAGGCTGGCAAAATATTACCCTCCCTCTGGCAAAGAAGGACTAATTGTTGCTTACTGATGCCAGAAGATCTGGGTTTCACGTAACTGCCTTGCAAGGGAATTAACTCTAACATCCGACAAGTGGTTAATTAAGGCCTTGTGCCTTATTTATTACTGGTCTCTCCTGTGAACATAAGGGTGTTATGCAGCTGAGCAAGTGCCACTCACATGCACTGAGAGGCTGGGACACTAACACATCCAGGCAGAAAGATGTATTTTACAGCTAGCAGGCAGTTGCAGCTTCCTCTGCTGCCTGTGCAACAAGCAAGAATCACTTTCTATACCTGCCTGAAAGACAGGGCAGCTGGCACGTGATGCTTCAAGCACTGCTAATTGCAAACTACAGTCCTACCCCCCCCGCTGAAGTGCAGTTAGCATAGGGCCTGAAACATTTTGCTCAGTCCTGATGCAAATAATCCCCTGCCCTCCCCTTTTCAGATTTTCATTTTAGAGCTAGGGAAGAATGCACTGAAGGAAGAGAGGGTTCTTGGCAAGATCTACAACTGGCTGCCAACCAGAATTTGGGCTGTAGCAAGGCGACCAGTTTGAAACCAGACTGTCCTGCATGGAGGACGGCACTTGGCGAATCCACTGGGATTTCATTCAAATGGCTAGGGAGGGTAGGCTCACCAGATGATGCTGATTAGCATAGCTCAGCATTACCCCTCTTTGTAAGCGCCAGGAAATCTGTCCTTTATTGTCTAAGCAACCAAACACACACACACACACACACACACTCACACACTAGGTCTGTGGGAGGACTTGTGTTGATGACAGGTTTGAATGCTTGGTGCAAAAGCTTTTGTGTCCAGTGGACTTTTGTGTTTGCATTTATTAAAAAGCTCAAGAGCTTTTTACCTTGTGCAAACAGAGATGATGATGGTATCAGCCCACATTTGCATCGTACTTTTGCGTGGCTCTGTTCCTTTTTGCAAACAAACTGTTTCTAGGCCTGAGTCACATGCCTGCAATTTGAATACCGCAGTACACAGCGTCTGGACAAATATTTAGACCAGTAAGGTAAATGCACAGGCCCCAGTATCCCCTTTGGTGCTCAGCCATTGGGCTATCTTTGCTCCCATGCAGCTTCAACCCTTCTTCCCACTGCTCAGATTTTGGACTAAACAATAACAAATGTATATAACAATTCAGCAGAGAAACTCCTAATTGTATTAAGCCATTGATGACGCAAGTCGCTTTCAGGCGTATAACCAGTAGAGGCTGGCAGGGGGGGCTTTGTGGGTCAGGATCTGCAGCTGAGATTTCAGGGATTCTCTCAACCAAGTAGTGAGGGAATTGCAATGAGACTTGCAGGTGAGGAATTGCTTTTCATTGTGAAGTTGCTAGGGACAGCCACAGCATACCAAAGCCGTGAGTAAAACACAGGCCTAGCCCTCAAAAATCATGACTCTATTCCTAACGCTACTAATGCCTTCACGTACTAGGGACAATCATGTCCCTTCTCCTGGCCTCAGTTTCCCCATCTGGGAAATCAGGATCCTGTTCCTCACCTCCTCTGTAAAGTACTCTGAGATCTACTCATGGCAAGCGCTATAGCATAAGTTAATACCTGGAATATTTTTGCTCCCAAGTGATGTATTCAACTCAAATATTTACAAATGTTCAAAAGTCAAATATTTGAAAATCGCAAGACATATTTTTCCATGAATGCTAAAAGAAAAAACAAAATTGAACATACTCTGTCTATTTTTGCTGAACATTTGACTATGTGCAAACATTAGAGTAATTGCAGCGTTAATTGCCTGTCTGAAAGCATTAATTACCTTTATAACCAAATGTGATCGTCCAGAGCTATTCTGGGTTTTGTGGACTCTCACCTTTACGAATATGAAAATGGTATTAAAATCGGCATCACAGTTTGCAGGGATTTTATGGAGGAGAAGCAAAACCCGCTCCTTTTCTTTAAGCTGGTACTGAGGACCTCTTTCATGCTTTTGTTTTTCTCTTGCCTCCTTCTCTGCCCCGTTTTCCCTTGTGCAACATGACTATACATTGCTAACATTCAAAATATTGAACGTAACACTTTTTGTGTGCTCTGCACAGAAATTGGTCTCTGTGCAAAATGGGAATATTAGACATTGGCCATCCATTGAAGCCAAGGGAAAGAACTTGGATAAAGTTTGTCCTCCTCTTTTTATTGAGTCTTGGTGACACTGCTGTGTTATTAAAACCTGTCCCGAAGGTCTTACAGGAGACCGAGCAGTAAAACAAAGCAGGCTCTGAGATTTTGACTACGAGAATTTCTATGTCTGCTTGGGGTTACAGAATGCCCCTAGCCCAGATGCCAGCCACAGCCATTGCTAACTGGAGGAGGAGAAGGGAAATGCAGAGACTTTTAGGGTTAACTTTTAGGGGAGTGGAGGGGAAAAGAGAGAAAAAAATAATTTTCTTTTGCTTAGTGGGTAAAATCAGAGTGTTTCTTCTTCCTCTCCTCCCTCCTTCCCAGTCAGTACAAAATAAATACTGTAATTTCTAATGAAATCAGGAAGGGGGTAATAGTTCCTGGAAGAGGAAGAGAGAGACTGTGAGGAGATCCCTGCCAATGGTGTTCAGTTACTACAGAGAGAGCACTGAGCAGCCCCAGGAAAGCACTTTGTGGGACAGATTCCTTTGGCTAACTCTGATCGGATTTCGCTTTTTCATTGGGCGACAAATTTTTTCACTTTCTTGCTCTGTAGTGTATTCCTGCCATGCATTTTAAAGCTGGTCTGTCACAAACAGCTTCAATCTGTCCTCTCTTGCACGCCTGCAGAACGAAACGCCATCCTGTCCCTTTTTCTCTCCCTGCAGAGGTGCTCTGGGGGGTATATTGCCAGGAATCAGCAGCGCTTCCTCAGAAATGTTAATGATACTAATCAAAGCCTTGTTTGCAGGCCCCACACTGAGCCCTGGAAATTCTGGGAGTCAAGTAAGAGGGATGCCACCACTAAAGATCAGAGGGAGCATCTGGGAGGGACTGCAGTGAGAACAGCAGCATGATCTACTATCTCTTTGTAGTCTGCGAACGCTGTGACTCCCAGCACTTCTAGTAAGTGATGCTGGAGCATTTTACCCAGTCAGCAAACTCCACTGACATCCGTAGGTCACTGCCCACTAGCAGATGGGCTCCACCATTTCTTTTTCCAGTTTAGTGGCTGGGATCTGCAGCGTGGTGAGGAAAATTTAGATCCTAACCTCTGTTGTTTTGCTGCAGCGCTATTTATCACAGTGGCTGGCTTGAATTTGTACAGCACCAAGGGGGTGCTAAGCCATGGACCATTGTGTGCCAGATGCTGTAGAAATGCTAGGGGAAAAAAGCCAGACCATGGCTTACAATTGAAGCAGAAGGCAAGGGTTAAGATATTCTATAGATAGATGGGGAGTAAGCACAAAACAGGGAAGTACATGCTGGATATTGCTCAACATCACACTCGGCAGGATGTGATGTTCACAAAGATATAATAAAAGCCATTGGGAGAGCTAAAAGTGGAGTCTGGATACCCTCACTCCTCCCTTTGCTCTAACTCCAATGTGAATTTCCTCCCTCTCTTACATCCTGGGATTTCTTTTAACCATAGTGTTTAGCTTTGCTGAAGCTGTGAAGATTTTTCTTTTTCAGTCCAACTGGAGCCATTTCCCTAGGTCAGTGTCTTTGTGGAGTATTCCTGGCCCATTCCAGTGACCCCTATCTGGACAAAACATCCACTTTCCAAACCTTTGCAAGTGACTCTCCCGTGCATGAAAGCACACGGAGGTCACAGGCCACCTCCATTAGCCTGGTTCTCCATGGCGCTCTCTGGTAGCCGCAGGCATTAGAGGGGATCCCTCTCCTCCAGGTCAGACGAACAAACTGCAAGATGGGAGGCAATTCCTGGGATGGAGGGATGATATATTTTTAGAAGGAGGCGTGAAGAGGAGAAAGAGCAAATGAAACGTACTGCTGAGGCTTTGTGGATCCGTGCATTGCGGACAGGCAGGGTTGGAGCCCCGAGCTAACATGATACTATGCAGTGGGGTGCAGACCTGGAGTGTTGGGGGATTTTGCAAGTCTTGGGGTACGACGGTGTGCCAAGCTGAGCAGGGAAAGCAGGTAGAAGAGGGGGAAGGCTTCACTCCAGCATGCATGTGCAATGCACGCACACACCCTGTTACAGTCCTGAGCTTTGGAAAGGATTAAAGACACACGCTTGTTCCATTAACTGAAGTACAGAAGAGGGAGGTGTGCGTACAGGAGCGGGGAAGGGAGGGAGTGTAGAAATAACGCAGTGCATTAATGAGATAAGAACTAGACAAGGAGGAATAATGTATCGTTACACCCCAGAGACAAAAGGGCAGCTTCCAGAGGGCTGAGGCTTACACTCTAATCATCTTGACTTTGTAATGTTATACAAGTAGGGGCACATTCTGTGGCTTGGGAGACCTTGCTGAGTAAAACCCTGCAAGCCACAGAAAAATGCTTAAACAGTCTTTTAAAGCCTGGCAATGATCCAGCCCTCTTCCCTTCCCCATACCCCCCTTCCTCTACCCCCACCCCACTGCTGTAACCCAGCCAGAGAAGGAGGAAAACCCTTGAGACAGACAATCTTTATTGGTGACGATATAAAAAGCTTTTAAAGACAATGGGAGGATTAAAGCATTAGGGCCAGTCGCTGCATTCTTGTAAGTGATCAGGGTGGCAACAAAATATGTAAGCTCCCACATAGCCAAAGGCTTTGGTTCAGTGAGAAAAGGGGGAGCGGTTAGGAGGGAAGGGCTCCTGACCGCAAGATTTGACTTGGTTCTTGATGCAACGGGGCTCGGCCCCTGCATGCTTTCCCCTAGCTGCTGGTGGAGGTGGGGAGAGGATGGAGGAAAGGGTCAGGCAGTGATGAGCAGCACCTTGACGGGCTGCGACCTCAGCACCCAAAGGCCATCTTGCAGCAACTCTCACTCCTAAATGTCACCCTAACACTCCTGATCTGAACATGCTGCCCTTGCTGCTGCTGCTATTTCAGGAGGTGGCAGCCCCCTCCACGTTTGCCTGGAGCCACCAGTCTGTAATTTGAAACAGCAAAATCCCTTCTGGTTGAACTTCCCACTTCAGGATAAGGCAGGGTCTGTTCTCTCTCAGCTGCACAGTCACTCAGCACTTCCCCAGCTCCTATCTGCAGCGCCCCAGCTCTCAGCTCCTTAGGATAAGTGCAGCACCGGCAGCTCCTGCCTGTACCAGCCGCTCCCCCCTGCTCTGCCATCGATTACAGCCCACTCAGGTCAGCCCACTGACGTACAGCACCCTCTCACTGGCACTGGTGCTGATGGAGGGAAGGGTTGCCAACGGGAGGCAAGTTTTAATGGCATGAGGTGGAGCCGTACCCATCCAGAAAAAAAAAAAAACAAACCCCAAGTATGTGCTGGACTGATCGGGATATGTGCAGACCTGAGTGGAGAACAGAAACCAGGAAGCCTGATGTGGTTCTTGCAGTCTGACTCTGGTGCTGAGTGAGTCTGGCAGGACTAAAACCAACCTGAACGGTGGTCATCCCAGATGAGTTGCCCCACAGCTCCTGCTAGCAGTCCTGCTGCAAGCTGGGATTGTTGCAGCTAGCAGGAGTTTCCCTTGTCTGTGGGCAAGCATTTGCTGAAAGGTTACTGCTGTTGATGCTCTGAGGATCCCCTTGGAAAATCTGTGAGGGGAAAAAAAGTAGGAGACACTGCTTAGCTGTGAAAATGAGAGTAGACTGCACTCAGGGTGAGCAGGTCACAGGGGTCCAGGGACTGGACTGTAGAAGCACAAAGTGTCTGTGTTGTTTTTTAGAATGGTAAAATAAGCTGTCAAGCACTCCACAGACAGGAAAGCAAAGCAAAAGACAAGGAAGAGAGTGAGACGTTCCATGTAGCTGAAAATTTTACCGGAACAAGTAATTTTGGAAGGCATCTGTGTTTCTTCGGTCAGGAGAAGAGTAAGTGCTGATTTAATCCCAAACTACTACATTTTCCCCGGTTTCAGACCCAATGCCCTATCTTCTTAACACCCAAAGATTTCTTGCTCCTGTAGAATATATCCCAGTTAAAAAAAAGTAAAAAACCTTATTTTTCATCCGTGACTTCCAGAGACGGTTTTACCCTTCTGATAATTTTACTTCTTTTTTACTTTGTCAAAGAAGGAAGGGGTCCTTTTCTGCTTTTGGGCTGTGGTTTATTGAAAATTGTCAAACTTACCTTTGTCTCAGTTTTCATGGTGGTGTCTGTTCTGAGTGCTTGATCTGTGCGTAAATCTCCTGTACCAAACTAGATCTTCAGTGGCTACTTTTCATGGTTTGTTCATGGGATGATGTGCCTCGAGTTTGTCTCCTTCCCTCCCTCCTTTCTGCTCTCTCTCTCCCTCCGTCCCTGTACTCCTACCATCAGTTGAGCTGAGAGAACATATTCCTGTTGTTTACTCTTTATTCTTATACTCATGATAATGTTCATAAGTGCTGGCACACTTTCCGGTTACGATTAAGCATTGCAAAGAGCAGGAGGAGAGATGGGAGTAGCGGAACATCTTAGTTGGGGAAGGCTTAAATAAATGTGCATGCATTTCTGTGTGTTTACACTGCAGGAGGCAAGAAGGAAATCACTTGACGTGCAAATGGACCTGAAGGTGGTGAGGTTTGGGAGGGTCCTCTTGTCCTGCGAGGATTTGTTTCAAAGTGTTGGACCCACTCCCGGAAAAAGTTCTGTGTCTCTTCCACATGAAAGTTATCCTTATGGTAGAAAGCTCTGTGGTTCCAGAGGAACAAAGTTGTCAGACATCTTTCATCTTTTGCTAGTAGTGTTGCTATGGCTGTGATGGCAAAAGGAGATCATTGAGACAAGAATTGTCCGGTGAAGGAGAGATTTTCCAACTATAACTACTTCCTGACGCTACATGTCTGGTTTCTCAGCCCCAATCCTCCAGGGAGAGTTACAAAATACCCTAGAAATCTGTGCTGGAAAGCTAAAATCCATAATTCTACTGTATACAAAAAATGGTGACTCCAGAAGAATTTCTTGATGTGTCATATAATATACATATATAAAATCATAATTTAACCTGCATACAGCCAACAATAAGACTTTAGTATCTCATAGGCAATTAATTGCGTGCTAGGGGACAAAGTCCAGTGCCAACCTAATCATTTTGTGAACATCATCTTTTCTTCAAGATCTGAAGGCTTCTTTCCCTCAGAGTGTCTAATCGATCCTGACTAGCATGTAGTAATGGCTCAAAGAAATTGCATGTCCTGTTGGTGCTTGAGAAATCATCAGTGTTTCTGAAGAGATGGTCATAATTTTCATTCCCAGCTGTTCAGGTCAACGGCTACTTTATATCAGTTTTTCCCAAAAGATCATGCCTTGCACATCCAGAAGAACTACTTCTGTTTGAAATTTCCAAAATTATGAAGCCTTCATATCCAGGTATATTGCTTTGCCACAATTCATCTAATATATAGTGCAGGAACGAATAACTAACACCAGGTTGTTTTCTGCCAGGAGCTTGCATCTTCTGGACAATTGTCGATAGTTGAAACGATTACTAATGTTTATTGCTATATGAAGCTTGCAACCTGTCTGTCCAAATTGGTCTGAATGAGTTGTTTATTGGTCAATATGAAGTTTCAGGTGCAGAAAATCAGCATGGAGTCTGCAAACAGCAGTTATTTGTTGCTTCCTGCCCTCAGCTTGGTTTTGAATTAGTTTCAGCTTCGACAGTCTGTTCTTTGAGATGGATTCATCCACATGTGAGTTCAGAGGTATTCAAGTAGTGGGTTCAGCTCTGGATTCAGACCGAGCAAATTTTGTTTAAAAACCTTGTTTAAAATTATTGACAAAATATTAATGGAAAAGTAAAATGGTAATATCCTCATGCCTCTTCTTCACTAGTAATAAGGCAGGACAGATGAAGAATGTAACTCAGTTTTTTGTGACATTAGGAGCTGAGAACATCCTCCTTTTTGATATGCAAGCTGAGAAGATTGGGACTGGAAACAATTGAGAAGAAATAAATCAAAAGTCATGCAGTGTCACTTTTTGGAGGTAGTCATTCTTTCTGATTGTGGCCATAACCACACTTCAAACTCTGTTTGCTTCAATCCTGGAAGGATTTAAGGACAAACATATCAAGGGGGGAGGAAGGCAGAGGAATCTTTTCGGTAAGTGACTCACTTCAGGCAAGATGATTTATCGTGTGAAGAGCGTTGTGGCACAAACAGCAAGGGATCAACAGTGAGATATTGCATGTGAAGTGTTTCCATATTTTCTTAGGCTACCAAGTGGTTATGTGCTGTGATCATTCTGTTAACCAGTAGTAAGCAGCAGGGTGAAAATGTGTTGCTATTTTTTAATGGTATTTCAGAAATTGGACATGCTGGTGACTGAGGAATGATAGTTGCATCAGCTCCCTTTGAAAAAGGTTAGTCTTGCTATTCTTAAGTACTTTATTTTAAGTATCCTTTTTTTGTAACCAGCTCAGTGCCAGCGGTCCTGATGGAAATACATGGAAATACAACACTATGTATAGTACATCACCACAGATATGTCCCACACTTTCCTTACGAAGGTCACACAGCGCTGGCAACGCACAAAGCCACGGTAGTTGGAGATGGAAAAGAACCTAATTAGCTCATCTATCTCCTTTGAAGGCTAACTCCTTGCCAAACATTTTTTTTTTTTAGGAATTTAGTCCAATCTAACTGAAATGTTCCAAGCATTTAAGATCTCTTATCTCTTGGGAGACCACTTAAAGGTCAAATACATATCAAGAAGCACTATGATAATGTTTAAGCCACAAATTCCACTTCTTAGCTTCACCTTTTCACTAGGAACTCTGCTCCCCTGGGCTACCCTAAATAATTCCTTTCTTTCCTTGACCCTTTCATGCCCTTTACAAGATTAGTGTAGTGCTATTTATAAACTCTTCAAGGCAGAGACTGTATTTTCATTTGTCATGGTGCTGCAGAAAAAACATGGAAATTATCACCACAATTGGCTAGAATTAATATCTTCAGGTTCACAGGAATGGTGTGGTGTTTTGGGTTTGGGTTGTTTTTGTTTTTGTTTTTGTTTTTGTTTTTTTTCTTTTTCTCCAATAAACTTCTTAATTGAACATTTTATATGAAGGTAATGTAGAATTCGGAAATAATCACTAAGTGGGTCAGTGGAAAGTCACATGATTTCAGCTTCCCAACTGCTGGCCATGGACCCTTGTTAACTCTCAAAGATTCATTTGTCCTGTCATGAACCATCTTTGCAAACTTTTCTCTGCATAGTAAAGGCAACAGGATCCCGTGAATCTGCAGATGACTCAGCATGACCTGGAAAGTTACTAACAGTCTTTCAGTGACAGTCTGGGAATCAGCTTCCATCTGCACAGTTATTACCTGCTCAGCTCCATCACAAGGTCTTGCTTAAACATGCAGTGAACCATTTGACACTGCACTCCTGTCTAATTTTCCATCTGCTTTCCATGATTTACCCTCTTGATGCAGTTGCCAGCTGCAGCTGGATGCACCCTGAAGTTTCTTGCTTATCCATAGGTAGTATTTAAAAGGGGAAATCTGCATGGCACTTAGCCTGAGATTTATTTTTTTTTCTTGATGCCAGCATACTGCTAAAGCAGCCGGGGCTACAGGCACTGTGACCCAATGAAAGACTTTGGCTTGAGTTCCTGTCTCTTACAGAGGTAAGGCACAAGATATGTGTAATCAATGTCCAGCCAAGCATCTATAGCATGCCTACAACTCTGGAATTGAACCTCCCTTCCTTTTCAAGAGATACCGGAAAGACTCACAGATTCACAGATTGGTAGGGGTTGGAAGGGACCTCTAGAGATCTAATAGTCCAACCCCTCTGCTAGAGCAGGATGCCTTAGAGCATGTTGCACAGGATGGCATCCAGGCAGGTTTTGAATATCTCCAGAGAAGGAGACTCTACAACCTCTCTGGGCAGCCTGTTCCAGTGCTTGGTCACCCTCAAAGTGAAGAGGTTTTTCCTCATACTCAGATGGAACTTCCTGTGTTCCAGTTTGTGCCCATTGCCCCTTGTCCTGTCACTGGGCACCATTAAGAGTCTGGCCCCCTCCTCTAGACATCCACCCTTTAGATACTTATAAGCATTGATGAGATCCCCTCAGGCTTCTCTCCTCCAGGCTAAACAGACCCAGCTCTCTTAGCCTTGCCTCATAAGAGAGATGCTCAAGTCCCTTCACCATCTTTGTAGCCCTCCGCTGGACAGAGGGCTCCCAAAGAGCTACTAAGGACTACTATTACCACCCATTTGTCTAGGGGAAATGAGGAGATGGATGGATGGAGACAAACCAGGTGACCATCAAGTGGAGGAGCCTCTCATGTGCGTGCAGTTGGAGCCTGCACCGTATCCCTCCCAGTTTTCACCACTACCTTGAGCAAAGTGTGCTGATAGCATGAACTGCAGTATATGAGAGTTCTGAGGACAGGAAAGCGTTAAGTGAATAGGGTTCCTCACAGAGTTACAGCCTCATTTCCATGAGACCATCATGAGCCCTAATGTCTAACAGTTACCCTATAACAGATCAGAAGGCATGGATGCTTCCTTGTGTCGTTATCAGTGTCATCGGCAGATCTCAGACAGAGAAACCAGAGTTCATCCCTTCCTGCACCACTGCCGAATGCATGGCCTACGCCAGCAAACCCAAGAGAAGTGATGCCACATGAGGACTCAAGCTGAGGTGCCACTGCAGGAGGCACCATCATCACATTTTGTTCAGCAGTTGCAATGTGCTTTTAAACAAAAATTGGTATGAATTAACATAACAGTTGAGGTTGAGACCCAAACTGCGTATGTAGGCTTGTGATGGGCTCTGTTACAAGTGAAGAGAGAGAGGAATTGTAATATTTTTTAAGCTTTTTGTAAGCCCAGGAAATGCTGCTCAGGGAATTTCCTAAAACACATTGATTGCTATTAGAATTTGTAGATTCGTCCAAATTAATGAATTTTGGGGGAAAGAGCTGTTTTTGACCACGGTCTGCATTTGAAAGTGAAAAATACTTTTGAGATTTGTTGAAACATCCCATTCCAGAATTTTCAAAGTGAAAAGAAGGTGGGAGATTTTTTGGTTCAAAACTCCTCTCTGGCTGAGCTGTTTTTATATATTAAAAGAAAAACAAGGTTTAAAATTGGAGTAGAACCAACTTTGAAATGTTTCAACTGATGCAACGTGAATACTTCTTAAATAATTGTTTTTTGAACATGAGATTTTTGGCTTTGTCCTCATTTAGAGTGGGAGGGAAAAAAATAAAAATCCTGAGAGTTTTTGGGAAACAAAATTCCATATGTACTCAGCTTACAGGCAGCATAGAAATGAAATACTTCTAAAACACATCTTGCAAAACACTCAAACAATGACCAAACATTGCTTAAAGATCAGAGCCCACCACCGGAGATACACATACTGGATTTTTGTATAGCATTCGTCCCATAAGTGCCTTATTGTGATGCCAAAACAGCTTGTCTGAAAAGTAGACAATACTAAAAGTACTTAAGTTGCTAATATTTAACCTGCTTTTGTTCAGATCAGTCTACTTAATCTGTATCTGAATAAGCAATGGCCATTTCTCCAATGACAGATAGCCATTTGCTGTCATTATCTGTGAGAGCGTTCACATGAGCAATCTGTAACCAACAGGTAAGGTTATAAGGTGGCCATGTGCACTTTCTGTGACTTTTTCTCTTTCACCTCCTCTTCTTTTGGGGTCACTTCCCTGGCCAAGTGCGTTACCTCCAAGGTCTGAGACACAGCATAGTGCTCTCCAGCTGTCTTCAAATCAAGCCTTTTATTCCAAGTTACTGAGATTTGGTTTGACAGGCTTTATGGGAGCATTTCAGGGAGTCTTGACTACACTTCTGCAGAGGATTTTACTTCTGCTCCCAGGACATCCTCCTGTTCCCCTGACAGAGGCCCTCAGGATTTTGTATGAAATTGTCCCAGTGCTCCCCAAGGTCTGAATTAATGCACTGAGCCTTGGGAGTTGGGGCAGGGCAGTTGGTCTTTCTAGGGTAGCATGAACAGACAGAAGAGCAAGGAAACCTTCTTTGTAAAGGAGAGAGTACTCTCCCCAGAGTTTTACTCTGGGCGATTCATCTCTCTCTAGTCTATGGGGTATCTCAGCAGGACAAATAAACCTGCCTGTTTCAGGCTGGGATGAGTGATTATATTGAGAGAATAATCTCTTCCTTTGACTTCTCAGGGAGCCTAGCTGAGTGGCTTAGCCTACACGCCTAACCTTGGATCCATTAGTGCATTATGAGATAAAACTAAGAAACATAAACCCCTTTCAGCCATCCTGCCATCAAAGGGCTCTTTTCAGCCAGTCTTTCTGTGCTTTTCTTTTTCACCTTTCCTCAGAGAGCTCTTTAGAAACCTGTAGGCCTAGCCTGACAATATCATATCATACTGAAAGTCACAAAACCCTTTAAATATAGTATTAGATCCACAAAATTTACCATGCTTAGAGAGAAATGCACGCCTTGGCTGTTCTAACTGAACTGAGGTTTTGGGGTTGAATCACACAATACTCACAGGAAACAGGAGTTTATCATTAGCTGCAACGGGGAAACCAAAGCCTTGGTCACGGGGAGAAAAGATATTTGGCCAAGGGGATTGCATCCCAGAAAGTGGTGGCAAGAGTTTATCAGAGATATGCTACCAGCATATCTGTGTTAAGGTCTTTGTGGTCAAATAGCATGAAGGAGAGAAATAGAAGCGCCAAGGAAAAGGAAAAAGTGGTATTATAGTAGAAATGATGCCAGAATGTTGCATCCTGTTTGGGGGTTCAGACTGGACTTTTCATTAAAGGAAATAAGAAAAAGATTTTATAGCCTATGCAACAGCCTTTGGCATTCCTGTAGGGCTGCAGAAGGACACTTGTGGCATTCCTCTAGGGCTGCAGAAGGACACTTGTGAGCAAGATCTCTTCAGCTTGCATTAAAAAGGTAGTAGGGGTGGGTGCTGCTGCAAGCTAAATGGTAGGAACTGCACGGCTACAGTACCCTGAACACATCAGATGATGCAGAGGTATGCATTGCTTCCACCAGTGTTACCAGGATGCCTGTGGGAAACCTTGTAAATGTTCATGTAAGGTTTTGGCCTTGCTGGAGATTTGGGCTTTTAACAGACGTAGGATGAAATAAACTGATGAATGATTTAAAGACAGATTTTAGTAGGAGCACAGGCAGGATTTTCTTGTTGAAGAGCAAAATCGATTGTTGGCAAAGGAGGCATGCAGGTTAACAAGCAGTATGGTATGGGATCGAAGAAATCTCCAGCACTCCACCCAACTCGTCCGTTTGCTGTGTCGCTGCGTGAGTAGGGAAATCCTAGCCTATGCAAGCAGGGCATGACTTTGATTAAAAATAGATACTGGCACTTGGGTGCTATAAGAAATGATAAGCCTCTGAGCTCTCCAAAAGACAAGTCATTGTTCTGTGTCACTTACTGTTTTCTTCGGAAGCCATTTCTTTCTTGCTAGCCCAGCCAGATTATAAATGAATTACATGAACAACAGGAGAAAAAGAAAATTT
This sequence comes from Grus americana, assembly GCF_028858705.1. Classification (NCBI taxonomy): domain Eukaryota; kingdom Metazoa; phylum Chordata; class Aves; order Gruiformes; family Gruidae; genus Grus; species Grus americana. The sequence continues at coordinate 17,361,183 of NC_072857.1, read as the reverse complement.
GGACCCGATGTTCGGCTGATTATCAAACTGGCCTCATCCCACTGAAATAAGTGAAAGTCTGGCAATTAACACCGTTGCGGATCTCAGCACCCACAGATTCCTGCATTGTTAAATACACATGGTGACAGTGACAATGAATTAGGAGACTTTCCAGATGAATTGTGTCTTCCTCTGAAAACTCTAAGATTTACTCAAGATAAAGTATAAATATTAATGTCTGTATTATTTCAGTTTAGTTTGCTTGCATTGCAGTTCTTCTCATGATTTTGTAATTAAGAAAGATCTGAAACCTCAAAGGTGCTAGGCCAAATTTTCCTCCAGTGATAACAAACAGCCGTATTGACCCAAGACATGGGAAAAGAGGTAATTTGTTGTACTGGCAACACAGTCTGTGATATTAAAGCAGGGGGATCTCATGGCACACTCTGCCTAAAGCAGGGGGTTGGAACAGAGCCCTCCTAAATTCTCTTTGAGCTTGAATTGTTCTGTGTTTCTCTGATCCTAAAAATTTAAGTACCGTGCACCCTTTGTACCTCCTGCGCTTTTATTTCGTTACTCTGTTGCTCTTGCTGCAGCCCACCTTGCTCAGAGACAGATGATGACAGAGATGCTGAATGTACTTTCTCGCTGATGTACGAGGGGTTGCAGAACAGAAAAAAAGCCTCTCTGTGATCCTCAAAGCCAGATGCAATCGCAGTACGAGATATTTGAGCCCAAAACTGTGCAGCTACCGGTGCGTAGCCGCTTCCTTGCTGGAACCCCAGGCCCCCCCAGGGATGGAGCTGAAGGAATACTTTCTAGCCCGTTACATTTCAGAGCTGTGTTGCTGCAAGAGTTGATGAATAGCCTTCATTGTGGACGCTCCTTCCCTGCCGCGGCTCCCACCCTTGTCTCAACATTCCCATCTGGATATAAATCTTGGTTTTCCCTGTCCCCTTCCCCCACTCTCCTCTTCTTCTCCCCCTGCAGCCCCCTCCAGACCTCCCCCTCCCCCTCCCCCTCTGTGGAAAGCTGGAGAGCTGATAAATAAATCATACCTGCCTCGCTGACCAGGGTGATAGTCACCCAATCCATAACCACTACACGATTTCCTTTGCCAAATGTTGGAAAATGAAAAACACACTGTCCTTTTGAACAGATCAGCATCTGTGTACATATAGAACTGCTATTGTGGGACTACCAGCATATCTGTGTTAGGGTCTATCATTTTCCTCCAGGTACTGACCCAGGCAAAAGCTTTCATTGAGCATGACTTACAATTCACTGAGGGACCCACTGTTGACTCAGGCCATTACTATTATTTCGTAGATATTCCCTGGCCTCTGCCAAAAGAAAAAAAAAATCCACGAAAGAAACTGCTTTAATTGAAAGCTACATTAACTTTTCCAACTTTACCACCATACTGAAAACCATTTAAAAGATGAGCTTCAACTAGACTCCTACAGGCAAATTTTTTTGCACTTTCACAATGCAGACTTTGGTGAGGCATTTGAGGAGCAAAGGATAGATTGTGGAGTTTGTGCCAAATTTTTGAACTGGCCCTGCAAATTGAATCTACCTTGCACTCTTGATCGGAGCTGGATCTTTATTCTATAACAAGTGGAAAGGACACATCTCTCATATTCTGAGGCAGCGTTCAGAGCCAGAGGTTTTGAAGTTACAGGCCAGTGTCTGGGGATGTGCATTAGTCAAATAGTTGCAGGGAATTAAAGAAAAAATGAACCTGGGAAGGGGCATGCTGTGGAGAAAGTGTAATTTGGAAAAGGACATTTGTGTTGCATCATTTCCTAATGGCGAGAGGTGCCAGGCTGCAGAACAGTCTCTGGAGATAAGTGGTGGATGAGGTATTGGTTGGGCTATTTTAAAAGATGACTGAACACGACCGTAGTGGAAAGAGGGAACATTTCTCATTACTTGTAGATCCTGCTACAGTGAATTACGTGCTCACATACAGCTTGTTAGAACTGCTGTTCCAGGAAACAGGGCTGGTATGTACGTAGGAAATGAACAAATTGCAACAATTTGTGATTCCACATCACTGGTGTGCTGCATCATGTGAGAGGCTGGCTTAGATAGTCCTGAAATCTGCTTCCACTTGCAAAGAGATAACAGAGGAAAGTACAGCCAAAGGGAATATGCTGGTCTACAAGACTAATTTGAATCTGGCCTTGGGCCTTTCCTCTAATTATGCGACATTCAAAAGCAATGAGGCAAAGTGGAACCTCCCTTTAACTCAGTGACCCACCAAGGGCAACTTTCATCAACATCTGTGAGAAGGAGATTGGTGGATCTAAATGGAGATTTCAGTTCCACAGTAGACTTGGTCATCCCCTGCCAGTGCTTGTCTTTTGTTTTAGCCTGGAGAAGAAATCTGGGACAATTAACACTCCTGATTTGGTAGCTTAGGTAGGTCAAATGAGCACGAGTGAAAATTTTGTGAAAATTTGCTTGCCAGTGTAAGGGTCTGGCCCCAGCTCTCCAGTGTGAACTTTCCTCAGTAGTTCTTTGCTCAGCCCTGTGCATATTTTTGCTATTTTTGCTTTCAAACAGAATTTATGTAGAAAGACAGAGCTTTGGTACAGATACAACATCAGCAGCTGAGTGGATACACTGAGACAGTTACCGAGCGCAGCACAGCAGCCCAGGCAGTGACGTTACGTTACACCATCTGAGGACCGGGTCCATTTAGTAGGACAATCTTTCCCTGGTTTGGGAGATGGGGAATAGGGGGTGTAAATTTATTTTTCATTCGTTGGTGGATGTTTGGAAACAGGCTGTACTTCTCTGGAATGCACAGGATCTTCTGCATGGTGACTTGCAACGTGATCGTAAGCAGGCAAAGAAATGTGTGCATGCAAGCGCACACACACATACACACACGTGCACACAGGCACACCTCATCCCCGCTGGGCAGCCTGCCCACTTCGCACTTGATGCTGCAAGTCATGATGATTAGCAGAGTTTCCTCCTGCAGCCTGCTTGATAACAGGGAGATCGGCATATACAGACACACCTTCAGCCTGAGTGGAACAGTATTTACTTTGTTCTGACCAGGCCCTTACAAGATCTCTTTGCTGTGACAGCTGACAAAAGGAGGGAGAAACAAAGCATTAATGAAAGGTGATGTTTTGAAGTGAAAATGTCAGGAATAAAAAAAAAAAAAAATTGGTAAATGCAGTCATCAGGAAATAGTGATGTGCCAATGTAGTTTCTATCTCCCTTTCTGGTTAGGCTAGCAGCCATTTTATTTCTGCCATTAAGGCTCAGGATGTGATATCAGTTGTGGTCTTGCCACTCTGGATGAACGCCTCAGCAGCCAGGCAAAGTCACTGGAGTTCCTCAAGGCTTATGCTGGACCAGAAGACACAGATTTACTTCCCAGCCTCTTCCCTCACATCCCCTTGGTAGTTACCTGACATCTGTCTGTAACACCTCCACATGAAAAAAACAGCCCCTTCCATGAGCTAAACTTTCCATCAAACCTACTGGTCCAGCAAGGGAGTTGTCTGAGTAACTGTTGGCTCACTTGGACACATCCCACTTCAAAATGCAGGAGCATCTTAGACATCGAGGTCTAGCCAATCTTCTGGGGCTCTGAGGATGGGTTACATCTGCTCCACGTGTACACAGCATTGGCTGGTCAGGAGGATGAGGAGGAGGTGGTGTTTGGAGACTTGAGGCTGGTCTCAGCCCATATGCTGACCTGAAGCATAATCTTTAAGTCATTCCTTTTTCTGTTCAACTTTGATGGCTTGTGAGCAGAAAGTTTTTACCCCGTGATGTTCTGGAGCCATTTCAGCTTGGTCCAGATCTATGTGATCCACAGCAATTTTCCAGACCTCAGCTGTGCCAACGGGCAGTGGAAGGGACAGAGCTACTGATCCTGAAAACCGCACAGACTTGTGCTGTGTTGAGCAGCAGCACAGGCCTGCTGGCACAAAGCAGCAGAGTATGCGTATACAAGTGGGTCGTGCAGTATCTGGGAACTGGGAATTACAGACATGAGGACAACTGCCTAACATCACAATTTTCTGGTCGGCATAGTCTTCCAAAGGAAGTGCCGAGAGCGGTATTAATAAACAGAGAAACTGCACTAGCTGTCCTTGTATCTTTGATAGATAACATCAGGCTTAGGCTCACTGCAACCAGAATCAAATGTGCACAGAAGCTCAGAACCACACTTTTTCATCCAATTATATTCTGGCTGACTAAAGACCCCCCCATCCTCCAAAACAGCTGGGGTCTAAATTTGATGTTAGTCCCTGGGGACTTATAAAAGCTTTGAGTTTCTTGGTTGCCTCCAGAGAACACTAACACTGGCTAGAATTTACCAGAGTACAGGACAGTTGCATCATGAAGGTTAAATTTCCTGCCCAAGGCTGCATTAATGCTGTTTCCAGGTCTCCTTCAATCTTTCTACTTTACTGGCTTGCCAACTTCAGGTGTTAGCTTTAAAGATAACTGTTCTTACCCTGTTCATCACCTTAGAGGAGCAGAACAACCCAGCCAGTGCTTCTCATGCTAAGTCAGTATCTCCAGAAAAAAGTTGTTGCATGAGCAACCGAACTATTGAAGCCAGATTTCCTGTGGAATTGTGTCCTCTTTTCCAGATGTTCCGTTCTTCTACCTCCTCCGTAATAACCTCATGTTTCTTATGTCCTTTCCACCTGGCAAAAGCTGATGTGCACTAAGGCTAATCCAGTGTGCCTTGAGAAAGTCAGAAAGGTAGGATCTTTGCATTCCAATCAATCTAGGGGAAATAATTGCTCATAAAGCAAATTGCCATAGGAAAAAGATGGTTCTTTCTATTGGGCTGGTTATAAATGACAATTTGATAACTGCTCTTCATTGCGTTGTTCCCTTTCACTTTGTTTGTATAAAGCATTAATGTGAGCTTTTATTTATTTGCACGTAATCAAATGTATTTATTCAAATGTCTAAATTAATCAAATGATTAATCTGAAACACAACTTTTATTTTTACCTCATTGAAATGTGTTTTCATTTACTGGACAGCATACTTTGATATTATGACAATGAAAACTTTCAATGGTCCTCTGTTGAAATTTTTAGTGTGTTCTTTTCACAAGAAATTTCACAACGTTGGCTTTCTATTCCAATTTGGAATACAAACTCTCCTCTTTCAAATGCCAAAGTATCCTAAGGAAAGGAAATTCTGGTTTCTGACCAGCTATAATTATAATCCAAAAGCAGCAAATATTTCATCAGGAAAATAATACTATAAATATTTGGTTTCTAGCAGGGAGGACTGGTAGTTAACAAAAGTGACTGGGAATAGATTGAAAACCAACTAGTAAAGCCAATCTGACTTCATTCTCCAGATAGAACCTTGAGATGAAGACCATAGCAAAACATCTCACAAAGAGTTGATCTCCATCTTTCCTACCATTTGAAGGTCTTGAGAATGGCTTCCTAAGGCTGCATGTTCAGAGACACAGCTTCAGCTATATCATCCTTACAATTTGGGGCTCACATTTGAAGTGAGAGAGGTGGTCTTCAGGGGGCTTATCTCTAATCAGATAAAAACCTGTATTCCTTTGGTTTCAGAGCCCTGCAGTGGCATGGAGCTTCACTTTACTGGTGGTGTCCAAAGAGGAACAGCAATGTTGGGGCACTTTTCAGGAGAAAGCATGCTGGGATTCTCCCTTGTGATTTTGCTTCCTGTACCCCATGGGTTTTTTATTTGGGATTTTTTTTTTTTTTTTTTTTAGTATACTCTAAGTTTTCCCAAAGCAATGCATTGTGGTTTTTATTTCATATTTTTATTTATAATCAACGCAGTGTTTAAGTGTTTTAACCTTGAATATAGCCAATTCACTTTTTTCAGTAAATGTTCTTGCTTCCTATCTCAGAAGGAGCTTCCAGGTTTTGGGTTGAAATCATTGTTTTAGTTGTCTGTAAAACTTCACTCCATGTATTCTTTGCCCATGTACTTCTTTCAAAAAATGATGTGAATCCTCTTTACTTGCTAAAAAAAAATAAAATATTGTCCTTTTAAGATTGGTAAATAGTCTCACAGTTTTAGTTGATCTGGTTATGAGGAAAAACCAGTTACTTAATTGAGGAATATATATGTATGTAGGTGTATGGGATTTTATATACGTGTGTAAGTATTTATAAATAAATTTTTAAAATATCAAAACTTGACTTTTTCACTGGGAAATCTGGAAACTGTAGACAAAACCAGAAAAATTTCTGTGTGGAAATTCTTTCTTCCTGCCTCTTAAAATCCCCAGAATGTATTTTGAGAAATAATAATAAAGCAGGGCTTGAAATCTGAGTTCAAAAGCTTATTTAGGCTTGCATTGTGTCTGGCTGAGACGGAGTTAACTTTCCCCACAGCAGCTCTCATAGCGCTGTGCATTGGTAGCTAGAAAGGTGTTGGTAACGCACCAGTGTTGTGGCTACTGCTGAGCAGAGCTGGCACAGCACCAAGGCTGTCTCTCCAACATTCCCCCTCACCAGTAGGCTGGGGGTGGGCAAGATCTTGGGAGGGGACACAGCCAGGACAGCTGACCCGAACTAACCAAAGGGATATTCCATACCATGATGTCTGCTGAGCAATAAAAGCTAAAAGAAAGGAGGAGGAAAGGAGGAGCATTTGTTATTCATTACATTTGTCTTCCAGAGCAACTGCTATGCATACTGAAGCCCTGCTTCCCAGGAAGTGGCTGGACATTGCCTGCTAATGGGAAGTAGAGAATAAATCTTTGGGGTTTTTTCCCCCTGTGCTTCCACACGGCCTTTTGCTTTATTAAACTGCCTTTATCTTGACCCATGAGTTTTGGGGTTTTTTTTCCATCTTATTTTTCTCCCCTCTCTGTCCTGCTGAGGAGGGGAGTGATAGAGCAGCTTGGTGGACATCTGGTGTCCAGCCAAGCTCAACCCACCACAAGGCTGAAGTGAAAAATTTAATTTCGTGAATCTGCTTCCAGCATATTGGATCATTTCTGCACATCAGAAATCCATCATGTAATACGTGGTCTCTTGCACAAGACAGGCTCAGGAACAATCCAGCAGGGAGGTTTATCGGTCAACAGGATAAAAGTCCAGTGTATTGACAGCATCAAATGAAATTTTGGAGTGGGGTATTGATGCCGCTCTTAATGTTTGGATTAACATGAGTTGCCAGTGTCGTAGCTGTGGTTTGACATGGTGTGGTGAAGCGTTGGGAGGAAATCTTCTGTCGCTTCATGTTCAGCACAAATGACTGCTGTGCACATTTGTTGCTTTCAAAGACTCATCCCTGCAACATTCCTTATAGTAAATCTTATTTATTTATATACAAAATACCCTTTTCAGTTGCCTTAATGTAACTGTTCCTAAAACTGGATTAATTAGAAATTGCTACTTAGCAAGAAAATGTAGTGAAGCCCAAACCACCTTTCAAACTGCGTACTTTCATATATAAGGCTTTTACATAAACATATATAATATATATAACATATATACATATGTATATACAATATATATACATACACACACATATAGATGTACAAATATATGTTTCCTTAGAATCATAAAGTGCAGAGCCAGAAGAAACCTTTGTGATTGATTATATGTGTCCCTAGCACAAGTCAAGAGCTCTCTAAAAATGATTTTTGTTTGAGCTAGAACAGGCATATAAAATACATCTAAAAAGTCAGTTCAGTCCTGACTTCAAAATTGATGGTGAGAAAGCCTTCACCAAGCCCTGTTTTTTACAGGCTGTGTCTAGGTACTCATATGTGTGTAGATATAAATGTATATAAATAGGCACACTCATGTAAGTGCCTTAAAAACTCTGACAACAGCTCAGTAAACCAGGAGAACTTATTGAACACAACAAACCTCTTCAGGCTCCTAAAACATGCCTAATCTTAAGCTTGTAGCTGCTCATCGCCAGGTCAAAGTATGCAAGAGGCTTTGGAGGCAGCCTGAAAACTGCACTCCACTCCATACCCACATTGTGGCCCTTCAATTTAAAGCCATATGCTAATATTAACAAAAAGAAAAAAAAAGAAAAAAAAAAGAAAAAAAAAGAAAAAAGAAAAAAAGAAAAAAAAAGAAAAAAAAAGAGGAACATCTGGTAAGAGGGACTGAGCTTACAAAAGCCCATCCTGCAGTTCCAGCACTTGGACAGCGATGGGAAAAGGGAAATAGACTTTACACCCCCAGCACGCCATCCATCAATGGAGTGTGAAAGAAATGTAAGGATTACTGCCCCAGCCTTCAGGTGCCAGGCATAATTATCTAGAGATTGCAGAGTTCAGTTTTGACTCTGCTCTGCTTACACAGTTGAGAGCTCCCCTTCCTTCCCCCATTCCCCCCACAGCTCTCTCCCAGCACAAAGGTGCTTATGGGGGTGGGAGGGGGAAGGGAGCAAAAAATCAAATAAAAATATATTCCAGCTTTGAAAAGAAAGCAGATGTTTCTGGGATCCTGAACACAGTGCTTTAGCTATGGGTCTTGCCTGGGACTTCCAGAAAAGCAAATACCAGAGCCCCTGTTTATTGGCTGTTTCCTTGCTCTGCAATATGGCTTCCAAATGGAACAAGGCACTGAGCCAAAAATCAGCTGAATTGGCTCAGAAAAGGGGTTGGGGTTTTTTTTGTTTGTTTGTTTTATTTTTTTTTTTCTTCAGAGAAGGGAGCAAATTTTTGCTTTCACAGAAGGAACTCTCCCACCCCCTGTGAACCTGAAAAACAGAGTCAAACTCTTGGCATATCCCACTCTCTCCTTGTGGGAGAACTGTGGTAAGGGAGACCCTTGTCCTGGTTCTGGCTAGGATAGAGTTAATCTTCCCAAGGAGCCAGGAGAGGTGAGCCAAGCTGGCCAGGGGCTGTCCCATGCCATGTGACGTCATGCTCACCACGAAAGGGGGCTAGTCGGGGAGGGGCGGGTTCGCCCTGGCTCCGGGACGGGCTGAGCGTCCGGTCGGTCGTGGGATCGGTGAATTGCTTTCTGTTATCACCCGCTGTGACTATCTGTTATCAGTACTGCTGTCGTTGTTCCCCTCTCCCGTGCCGTCCCAGTAACCTGTCCTTACCCCAACCCACGAGGCTTTGCCTTTGGCTTCCCGTTCTCCTCCCCATCGCGCCGGGGGAGGGGGGTGAGCGAGCGGTGTGGTGCTCAGCTGCGGCTGGGGCTGAACCGCGTCACCCTAATCAAACCATTCAATAAAGATGCATATGTCATCACTTGTTTTATTAGCATCTAATCAGTAGTGTGTGGAAAGAAAGCAGCGCCCACCAATGGTAAGTGCCACAAGCTTGGCGTTTGTCAAAAGAAGGAAGAGATATTTGGATTGTAAAGCTGTGAACATTGTGCCAGAAGCATTGGGTTTTTTTCTCTAGTTTGCAGCATCAGTTTCCCTTTCCCAGTTTTTCAGACAGAGCAACAAACTGTGACATCTGTAATGGTGTGAGGGTATTGCCTGTTTGAAGCTTCCCCTAAAAGATTTCCATCTCTGCTCCAGAGTCAAAACATGGCTGAGCAGTTTAAGGGTTTGCAAGTAACAAGCCAGAGCCTTTGTCCCAACTTTGGTTCTGATGAGCTCACATCGGTAGCTGGTTGGGATGTATGCACAGAATCTGCAATATTTTAGAAACTGGACTTTTTAGAAACTGGACTCAGTCTTCCTCAATGTGGGGCTCTTTATCAGCACCTTGTCTCTCTCAGGGTGCGCACACTCCTTTTTCTTGGCACAGCCCTGGCCATAGGTGCACCAGGTGATGGCCTCACTGGACAGTCTGTTGGAAAGGGGAGAGGGGAGCGTGAAGCTCTGAAAATACAATTTTCACAAAACACCATGGCAGTTGAAAAGACAGTGGCTGAATATTTAATAAAGCATATGTAATGAAATTAAATGCTTCATTTAAGGAATGTGGAAATATTTTGTTTTGGTTGGAAGCTGTGGCTGTCCACTGAAAATGTCCTTATGGCAGGCTTGCAGTGATCAACAAAAGTTGGTATTCTCTAGAGAAAGCAAATTATTCTTTTACAATTCAGTTTTCCATTGAGGTAAACCCTCCATTTTCTCACAGACAGAACAACAAACAGTTTTGATAGAAAATTACAACCAGATCTAATAAACAGCTCTCTTGCACGAGGCACAACTAACTGATCCTTCCATGTGAGGCTGCTCCATAGCAAACAGGTTCCAGCCGAGCCTGCGTCTCAGCAATGCCTGCTAGTAGAAGACTGCTGTGGAAAGCTGAGCGGGGTTCATGATGTTACTGTAGTCTTCTGCAGTGATGTTCACTGGGAAAAGGCAATACGTTTTTCAAAGACTGCTGTTTTGTGTGTTACTTGTCCTGTTTGCGCACAGGAAGAGCTAGCCATCAACGGTGAGAAGGTCTTATGGGTCAGCTGTAAAATAAATACTGTCCCACTCCATACTCTGTTAGGAGGTCTTTGAAAACAAAGTGTATTTAATATTGAGGTTTCCCAAGGTTGCTTTGTTTCTAGATCAATGTAAAAGGAAATTTTTGCTTGTTTGTTTTGCCTTTCTTTCACTCTTACTACTGTTCATTTTCCATTCATATTTTCACCTTTTTTTATTATTTAAATAAAATTAAATTAGGAAGAGTGCGCAGATCACAGTAGCAAGGGCTCCTGGTTTTCTATCTTTTTGCAGAGCAGTGTCCTCAAGGAAAAAGTATGAAGCACAACATTTGTAAAGTGTCGTGAGGACAGAGGCCAAGAGATCAAGATCTAAATACACTGGAATTAAATTGGAACTACTACTGGGGGATAACTCAGCACCTCCTGGATGGTCATGAAGAACATTGGTTTAGTTCCCAGGTTATGGGGCATCAGCAAGACCTCAGACTGAAGTTCAGGCAAAGATGGCTCCATGAATGTATTCCAGAGTTAGAGTTACAAAGCAAAGCTCCTTCCTAGATTTCAAACAAAATTTATTATAACCCTAGATGCTAACGTTAGAATTGCAGAACTGATTGTTCTGGCAGGTTGTGTAAACAGCTTCATAAGAGACAAGCCCAGTGCTAAAGGTCATGTGACCCAAGGATCTTCTCATCTGTCACATCAGCATTTATTATTTCTACTTTGCAACTGAGAAACAGATAAATTCACAGTGTCTCCCATAATTTTCCCTGGGTCACAGAAATAATCTATTTCATAGTCAGGAATTTAAATGAAGAGTATGTTTGATGCTTTAGGCACAAAGTTGCTTGTTTCTGATGTCTCTCCATTTTCAGAAGCACAAATCCTAAGTGTTGATGCCCAGGCAATGGAGGACCCAAACTTTCTAATTGCAGCACTTTATTAATCGTTGACAAGGGTGGCAGGGATTGCAAAAAAAATGAGAGAGCAAGAAAGAGAGAGCATTCTTCTCTGTGGCCCCAGCCAAGAAAAATACACTTAATAATGTTATGTACTATGACTAGCAAAGACCTATTTCAGCATAGGAAAGTATAGCTTGGCTAAACAAGCCATCCGTCTTACCTGGGCAATTGAAAGCTGTCACAGCAAATGCTAGAGGTCTGTCTTCTACATGGTGACTTGCCCTTGTCTGTCATCTCTTCAGGGAGCCCTCTTGTTGCATCCAAAATATTTTTCTTTCCATGAAATTAATGGACTTCTGTTTGTAATTGATAACCAGGAATATGTAGCAGGAGGAGGCTGCATCCAGAGTTAACTGAAGATAGAGAGAGCAGCAGGGAAGAGAGGGAACTGTTGGAGACTTGATTATTTTCACTGCATCTACAGTTTCCATCTGACACCTGTTGAGTGTGAATGTACAGTACACAAGCATGCACACACCTACTATTTGGAGACTTGGTGAATGATGCGTAATAGTCATTTTTCCTCTTACCACTTCTTTATTTACTTGCCAAATTTCTGACAAATAAAATCCTATTTAAATTTTTAAGAAGGTTTGGAATAAATAACGATAAAGAAACAAGCTTTCCATGCTTTTGCTCTGTTTGCCTTTTCACTTTTATATTCTCACAATAGTTTAACCCATTAACACATTTCAATCAAATTTAACAGAGGTGGAGGTCTTGGAGAAAACTTCCATCAAGTTTAGTGAAAATTTGCTGCCATGTATAGCCAAGACCCTAATTAATGTTCCTGTTACAAAAAAAAGGTTGTAATACACTTCAGTAGTTACTGTGCACATGCGTGTGTGTGTGTGTGTGTGTGTGTGTGTGTGTTTTACATTTTTCTCCAGTTTTTTCCTGACTGGTCAGTTAGCACATACTCAGAACCATCCACAATGTATTGATTATTTTCCAACTGGTAATTAAAGAGCATGGGAGGAAGATGAAGGTAAATGGAAGAGAGTTAGCAGACATAGGAATGAACTTTGAGGTGTGGTGGACTTTAAGGATGTGACAATGTGAAGGTACTTTGTGGGCTTGGGAAGGGGGAGAAGAAAGGGGACAAATGGGGTTGTTAGCAGGAGGATTTAGTGGTGGAGGACATGCACCTGGAAGAAATCAGATGTCATTTATTTCAATCTGGCACCCACCAGACTATTTGTTTCATTTCTCAGGGAACTCCCATCCTGAAACCTCCAGGCATTTTGGCAGCTATTGCTATTGGTATTCTGACAATGTCTGAAGTCTCTAGGCAAGAACTCCACTTTGCTAATTGCTGTACATACTAAATGTCTGAAGGACACAAGGCCTTTGAGTCAAAGCAAAGATAAGACATACAGACCGGAGCAGAGAGTCTGAAAATGACTTTGCTGAATCTTATGGAGTGTGGGACTAATAACTGTACAAGGAATGCCAAATCCGTATTTGTTTCATTTGAGCCATGTTAAGTATTTGATATTGGTCAAATCACATGGAACTGGTTGGTGTTTACTAGAGAGAGGTGCCTGAATGACTTAGCTGTTGAATTTTTCTTCAACTCTGTTTGGACTCTACTTCCTGCATATTCAAAGGTATTAATTTTACTTACTGAGAAACATTTTATAGGTCAATGAAATTTTACACAAATACTGCAGAACAGCCACTGAGTGAAAATTTGTTATGATTATTCATGTTTATGTTTGGTGGCTAATCCTATGGGCCACACACAAGCACTGCCACAAAACCTATATACTGAATTATAACAGCTTGGAGCTCCAACCTCAAGTACTGGTAGTGAGCAGGTTTCATGGAAAAAAAAAGTCTACTAACAAGGTGCACAAAATTAAATGAGGTATACAATTATGTCCATTAAATCTTTCCAAGAGTCCACTTAGACCACGTCTATACTAGAAAAGTTAAGAATGGTTGATAATATTTTCAGGCACTGGAATGTGATTGTCCATACTCTTACACTGCTAGATGGTATAACACATTACATGGTCCCTGTCAGCATTTTTTCCATGCCAGCTATACTCTCCAAAATTTATTTCCAGGTGTGGTTCAGAGACAGATCCAGAAACCTTTTGCAGAAGGCAGTTTTCAGGTAGCCATCCTGTTCTGGGGGTCTGATAGAGGCTGCAAGCCAGTCATTTGGTGCCAGGTGATTTTAGTGCCAGAGAACATTCCTGGGCACATGCACACGCTCTGTTTGTATCAGTCCTGTTGTGTTTTGGGTGTGTCTGACTCAGATGCTTAATCAAGCTTCTGGGATTGGGGATAGAGGTGAATTTTTCCCCAGCTAAATTTGCCTTTTTGTTTCTCTGTAGAAAGGGACAAGGTCTATTTTCTGAGTATCATATGACAAATTTGTTTTTCAGAACAGGATATTCGCAATGTCCTCCATGGCTTCTGTTAGCTGTTGTGGCAGTTTCCCAGCTTTGCCTACAGTCTCCACTTTGCTGTGCATTGGAAGAATCCTGCAGCCTCTGCTGTGTGGGAACACAAAGAAGTAGAAGATTTGTGGTCCCCCTAAGTAAAAAAGCTATTGAAGAATGGCTGCGATCGTGGAGACAGGACTTGGTAACCCAGGCAATCCATCCGAGGTCTCTGTTCCTAACTTCAGGGGGAAAAAAAAAAATCATGATCTGTTTTTCCTCAAGTCTCAGAAGTTCAAAAAAGACAGACTTAATTCAATTAACAAGTCAACTTGAAACACCCACCAAAGCCTTTTTGCTACCAAGACAAAAGCTTCAGGGAAACAGAAGTTCTGAGTAACTCTATACTTTGTAACCAGACCAGGTTTACAGTTGTGCATAGTAGACTTATTTCTAAAATACAGTACTTTGGGAAAAGCTAGCTTAGCACTTACATTTTGCAGCTGAAAGTAATTAATTAGCATAATTGTTATTTTTGAGAGAGATAAATACAGGAAGAAGTGAAATAAAACTCAGATTTTTTTTGAATGACCTGTGATTTTTGATTTTCAGTGACTACCCAATGTCTTAAGATTTGTGTTTAAACCTCTAACCACCATAGCTGCTGATTTGCATTTTGAATATTTGTCATCTGTGGAAACAAGGGCAGCTGTCTTAATTTGGCTATTTAAAGCTTTAACCAATAGACCTTCCTTCATCTCTACATCAGACTTGAAGCTAAGGAGTTGTGATTGAGGTAAAAAAAAAAAATCCTCTAATTGTTTTGCAGCAGGTTTTGCAGTATTAAGGCATGTTTTCTTCCTGTGTTCTCAGCTTACATATCTTCTCGCTAATTCTGTCTGGATACAAAACACAAAGTCAGAAGAAAATCTTTTTGTGGAGAACCTCTTCCAGCACCTAGCCCTCCTCCCTTTTGCTCCAGCTGCCTCATAACTGAGGTCTGTCTGAGCAAACTGAGTTCGGCAAAGGATGCAAGAGAATGTTGCATTCAAAGGAATTAAGGTGGGTTTTTTGTTGTTTTGTTTTTCTTTTTCCTGTTGCTCTAAACTGCCCAATCTGTAGAGGAAAGGATCCAAAACTTCAGCGCAATGCGCAAAGGGAGGCTTAAATTCTCATTCCCAAAGAAGCCAATTTATCTTTCAAGGTTTCAGGATTTTTTTTTCCCCTCTTCTCCTCCTGCTATGCCTAAATTTGGCCTTCTAATAACATTTTTATAATATACCATTACACAAAGAACACAGCAAAAGCCCATTCAGCTCAAGCCCAGCTGCTTGTAAAGGCTGGATGAATGAGCTGTTTTTTCTTTGCACTCTGCTCAGTGTGTTTCTCAACACCTCTGAATTTAATTTTTTTTTTTTTTTTTTTTAAAGGAGGAATTGGGACAGGATTTTCCTTTTCATTTTACAGGTCAGTTACCTTTCATCAGCTCTGCTCCAGAAGTGTGAGGAAGCATCTCTTGAGCTCAGTATCTGGCGATCAAACAAGCCCTTTAAGGTATATTGCAGTCTCTTGTAAGTTCACCGCAGGAATTCACCTGAAGGATGTCATTTTCATTAGTCCTGTTTGTAGCAAGAGGACAAAATGTGGGCGTCTTTGACACATTCAGATATTATACTAAGAGGAAACTACCTAAGATTGAGTCATGTGCCTGTACCTAGGCACGTAGTACATTTTGGATGCTATGTATATTCTCCGAAGTGCACGTCTTCTGTACTCCTTCATCACATCCATGATCCCCAAGAGGATGTGTTTGATACTGTAGGAGGTTGAATAAGGAACTATGTGTATGTTTTAGGCACCTCAGCCATTCCAGTGCTGTAGGAAGGTTGGCCTAGTGTGCATAAACGGAATATGCTCAGCCACAAAATCCCCTGTACACACTTGGATATACAGTTCAGTCTACTACAAAACTGTACTTTCCCAGGAGCAATGAGGGAGACAAAGGAATCGCCTAGCACCTCTGCAGGAGCAGAGACAATGCACACCAAGGTTTTTCCATGTGGAGAGAGAAAAGCCATTACTGGCTTGGCGATGGTGAATAAGGAATGATTGTGCACTCTTTCATTTAATGTCTTCTGCCTCTAGTAAATTACCAAGAGGCAAATTGAAACAATCAAAACAAGGTGCTTTCGCGCACAATGCAGAAGCTATGTAACCCGTGGCCACAGGATGCTGTGGATAATAAAATTTACACGGCTTCAGAGACAGTTGAACTGAATGAATCCATGGAGGAAAACCCATCTTAGGCTGTTCAAGTTCAGGTGGACAGTGAAGAAAAGATAGCAGGAACCGAGGTACTTGTCCTCTCCTTAAGCTGTTCCTAGGCACTTCTGTGAGTTCCTGGCAAAGAACACCACCAGGTGAGATGGATTTCCTTATTTTCTTAAAGTTGTGTCCAAAAGAAAAATTACTTTTTGAAAGTCAAAATGTTTCATTTCCACTTGCCAACTTAAATCCGATTTGTTTTACAACTGAGTCAACTTCAATCTTCAGAAAACATTTTAAAAAGATTTTATTTCACAGCAAATGAAACATTCTGTGTTTTCTTCAAGTGGGGTTTTTTGGATTCCCCCCCCCCCCCGCCCCTTTTGGAAAGCAAAACTGACATTTTTGTGTTGGGGTGACATGAAACTTCTTTTTCCTTTCTTGACCCCCAAAAATTGATTATATTCATGCAGCTGTCCTTGAGAAAAGAGCTGCCTTTTTTTCCCATGCTATCAAATTTGCTATTAAAACAAAACAAAGAAATAACAGCAATGGCCTAAAGAAATAGTCATGGAACATTGGAAACCAAAAGGGAAACCGTGCCAGTTGCAGTCAGTTTTCAACCTCAAGGGGGGTGAGGGGGTGAATATTGTTGTATAGCTTGCTAAGTCACTTGTAAAGCACTTTGAGTTCCTCCAGGATGAAAAGCATTATATGAACACAAGCTGTTGTTATTAGGACTTGTGAAATGTGAAGACATTATTAAAGGTTGTGGTCAAATTTCCCTAGGCAAAAAGAAATTCCCCCATTGGTTTTGCTCACTCCAATTGGATGTTTACAAGGTGCTTGTAACTGGCTGATTCCCTCCTCAGTGTTAAACCCCATTTCAGTGGTCATGTTCCTTTTCGTTGGCAGAGTGTTACTTAATTTCTCGGAAATGAGTTTTACTGGGCAGTTCCCAGTGCTGCTGGATGTCAGACACCCTGTCTTAATCACCAGTCTCTACTGATGTTTCTTCTCTTGCCCTTGAGGGGCAAAGATGGACGCTTCTTCATGCCTGAAGTTTTGCCATATATGAACACTAGTATCTGAGGTGAGAACGACCCTAAGGCAGACCTTTCCCATCATCTCTCCCAGCGCGTAGCAATCCGTGAGATGGGGCAAAGACAGTGGCACCAGCTTGTTCCCCTCAGGCTGCAGATACAACCTATAGATTGAATCAGAAGAAATAAATTCACCTGTTCTTATTTCCTCAGCCCATTTCTGCCAAAAGGACAAATGCTAGTGTTCACAATACTCAGTTTGGTGCATGGGAACCTTTCTTCTACTTGCCATGCGTTCCCATTACACCAAACCTCTTCCTGCTGTTGTCTCCGTCCCAGGCTTTAAAGACTGACAGTGAGGTTGACCCTCTGACAGCCCTTCGTTGAAAATTACCTCTAGTGCAGAAGATAAAGCAACTGGATTCGGTCCATGTTTACCTGGCGAGTCACATATTCAATAGTAAATACCACAGATAATGTGCTGCTAAGTTTTACAAGCAAATTCACCCAGCAGCTAGTTTGTGGTTTCTGGCATCTGCCCAAAGCTGCTCTCCCAGAGGGTCACAACATGTGAGGAGAAAGGGATGAGTTAGCATCCCTTTGACGTGCCTGGCTGCAGGGGGGAGAGGATGGGTATCACTTACAGGTGGGGCAAGGGAGGACTGCTTCTCTGTATCATTTCAGGGAGACTGGGGAAAAAAGAGCTGGGTTGAGCTTTCACGCTTATGTATCCCTAGGATCTTCAGATACTGGAACAGTGAATGGAGGGACTCTTCTGATACTCTTACTGCCTCCCTGGTAACTTGCTGGATGCGGGTAGAAATTACTGTGTGTGTTGCCCTAATGAAATCATTCTGCCTGTCTTTGCACTGTCAGTTTTTATAACAGGAAGATGAGCACAATCAGGAAGCCTCCTGGCTCTTTAAAGCGCAAATCACTCGAAATGGAGCAGCAGCCCAGGACACAATATTGGCCTTTGCATGTTTCCCAGTCTGTTGGCAATGACTTTGGTGCATCCCCTTACAGATGTGCAGCAGGTGCCACAGGTTTCTAAAGGAATTGTGCAAAAGGGCCAGCAGATTGCGAAGCACACAGGGATCCTTGTTTTATCTGTTTCAGCAGAGGGAGAAGCAAATCTGTTGTCACCTCCTGCCCCAGGGTATGACATTTTGCCAAACCTGGGGCAAGCTAAAGGCTGCTGAAGCAGAGGCCATGACAAAGGTAATTGTGTTTTCTGAGCATCCACCTCCCTCTTTGAAAGTGCCAGCTGTCCATTCATGGAAGCAATGATGCCTCCCTTTCCTGGCAGCAATGATGCCTCCCTTTCCTGGCATCCCATCCCTTTCTTCCAAAGTTGAAATGATCCAGCACAAAGAGTAGGGAATTGGGTTGACACCAGGGCAGAAAGGTGGGTGAAGAAGGGGGAGAGGGGCTTTGGAAGAGGCTCATACTCTAAATTGATTTAAACTGCTGTTTTAGGTTCTCTGAGGTGGGGATTCAACAAGCTCCTACAGTGCTCTTACCATCTTTCAATGCAAGCACTTTAGGCTATTTTAAGCCTCTGCTTAAACAGGGCAGCATGTAAAATTTTCTCAGCTGACCCTCAAGGGGAGGGGAAGCTGCAAGTAAGGAAGAAAAAGCCTTTGAAAATTCCTACCTCCTCCACTTTGAGCCACCTCTGGGGTTGAATTGCATGACCCACTGTGCTCCTTGCATAGCTGTGGAAAGACCCCTGAGGTACTTCATGGAGACCTGCCAGAGCCAGGCATCTGTCTTGGAAGAAGGGTGCTTTGCACAAAGATTGCTCCTCTCAGAAGGGGAGGAGGTGATCATTAATACCTTGCTTTGCATTTGCACATTTCAGTCAAGAATTAGAGTCATAGAATCACAGAATGGTTTGGGTTGGAAGGGATCTTAAAGACCATTTAGTTCCAACCCCCCTGCCATGGGCAGGGACACCCTCCACTAGACCAAGTTGTTCAAAGCTCCATCCACCCTGGCCTTGAACGCTTGCAGGGATGGGGCATCTACAACCTCTCTTGGCAACCTGTTCCAGTGCCTCACCACCCTCACAGTAAATAATTTCTTCCTAATATCTAATATAAATCTACCCTCCAGCTTAAGGCCATTACCCCTTGTCCTGTCACTCCATGCCCTTGTAAACAGTCCCTCTTCAGCTTTCCTGTAGGCCCCTTTAGGTACTGGAAGGCTGCTATAAGGTCTCTTCAGAGCCTTCTCTTCTCCAGACTGAACAACCCCAGCTCTCTTAGCCTGTTGTCATTGGAGAGGTGCTCCAGCCCTCTGATCATCTTTGTGGCCCTCCTCTGGACTTGCTCCAGTCAACAGGGGATAAAACCTAATCAGTTCCTGGTCTGCTAGTAAGTCTCTACATCCCTTTAGATTGTTAGTCTTGAAGGAACCTTCCTCTGCTTTGGTTTGCCTTTCTTAAAGGATTCCAGCTTCATGTTTGTTCCAGGAAGTCAAGAAATGGGCATCTCTATGAGCACAGAGATGACTGAGAAACCAGTCTTGAAGGACTCATGTCAATGCCAGATAGGTAGAAAGATATTGCATGTATTGCTATGTGTGCTATGCAAAGTATACATTGAAAACTAAGCAAGCTGCATTTTCATCCATGTGAGAATGTGCTTCTCTTCAGACCACTTCACACAGTGTTGTCTGTAAGAAACTTACTGTAGAGAAAAGGAATCATCGCATCATTAAAACAAAAAATCAGAAAAGGCTGTGAGAAACAAACCCAAATTCTGAAGAAAATCTATGAAGATTCATTTCACTTCTTCATTTGCTGCTCCTGAGATTGATGCTCAGAAGCTGACGCAGACCTCCCAGTCCCATTTGCATTTCATATGACAAATCCAGGGCTGTGACAGGTGTACTTTAGACACCTATTTCCAAGACTTCTTAGAAGTCAGAATGGGATGCCACCACCAAGCAACATCTGTTTGTGAATGTGCAGACTTTTACTAAATTAGACTATATAGGTTTTTATACCACTCTGTCCCTGAATTCAGTTGCTTTAGAAAGTGGAGGAATATACTTTCTTTTAGTTCCATTTATATTTAGGAGAGCTTTGTCCATGTATTCACATTGGCCTGACTACAGAATAAAGTACATAATTAAAAAAAAAAAAAAAACCAAAAACAAACAACCCAAACATCCAACAATAAACAAGTAGGTTCTGATTCAGAAAATTATTTAATTACCTGTGCAATTTCATCCAAATGATTAGTCCTGTTAAAAAGTTACGTGAATGCTTAAATATGGGATTAGTACCTCAGCTGTAATATCTATATGGCTTATTTAATGGCATTTCACTGAGTTAGGGCTCAGGGTGGCCCTTAATTCCTAGTTCAGCAAGTCCAAGGTTTCTCAGCCTCCTTAGGTCACAACCCCTTTCTAGAAGTCAATCATTTTTGCGACGCCCCATAAAAGTAAGGGTGAAAAATCTGCTGGTGATAACATGGTGAAGTCTCTGTAACGTGTTTGTGCTCAGGTTTTCAGAGATCTTGGCAGAGAATATTTGACCTTGGAGATGAAGGTGGTACAGGGAGGAGAATAGCAAGATTTTCTTGGCCTTGGATTGTAATAACATTTCAATGCCTCACAAACCCCCTTGATTGCCTTTCTGACCCCTCACTCCCTTCTCTTGCCCTATCCACCCTGGTTTTGCAATGCACAAGTTGAGAAACATTTGTTACAAAGACAGCTAACCTCAGTGCGGTGGTTTGAAGGGGAAGGGAATCGACTGCTTTGTAGCCATGAAACGTTTGATCTTCCCCACTAGAAAAACAGAAAACAAACCCAGGGTGCTTCATCTCTAGTGGAGATTGACCAAAGCAGTGGGGAGGGGAGGAGGAGGAAGGTGGTAAACATCCAGGCTGTGCCTGTGGCTGTATTACCTGAAGTAAGGAGTCTTACGATATTGTCCTTATGCCCCATGTTCCCCTCTGCATCCTATGGGATCAAGTCACAATGTAGGAAAAGAAACCTGCATTCTTTTCACTTTAAAGCAGGTTTTCCAGATTTCGGATCATTCTCTGAGAGTACTGTTTTCATGGTCATTATCATAATATGGGTATCAGAGCTGAACTCCAGATCTCAGACAAAGTCTTCCTAAAGCAATATACGAAACTAATTTGGGTTTCCTAATCCTAGCTGGCATTTCATAGTATAGTGTTGTGTTTTTATAATATGAATGATATGTGTTTATGCTGGCCAAGTCACTCCGTTACGCTCTCTAGAAATAGCATTATAATTGGGAGAACATGTTTACAAACCCTCTTCACACCTCTCTGACTGGTTCCAGCTCTGCCTCACTCCGAGGGTTTCCATTTTGCTGAAACAGCCTGACGAACATTTGTTCACTTAAGAGACAAGAGTTTTAGCTCAGCTTTGGAATATGTAGCTTGCCTGAATGTGATGGGGTTTCTCTGGGCTCACTGCCCTGATGCTTGAGCCTCTCTGTAACCTTAACAGTATTGTATCCGAGAGGTAGAAAAGGGCGAACAGCTCCATTTTAACTGTGCCCCTATGCCCTCTCAGAGGAATTTGCTCAGACTTAGAGAGGAAATTTTTCAGCAAAATCAGGACCCAAAGATGGGTTTCCAAACTCCATCCTCAAAGCAAGGCCACCTTTTCTTTCCTGGCCTTTATCGGCAGGAGCAGTACTCCCGCAGTGCTTCTGTACGCAGGTTATTCAGCCTCGCAGCTTGCAGTTTTCCATTTTGTTTCCACACAATGGTACGGTACAAAGACACTTCCTCTTTTAGTGGCTAGCTCTGATTTGCAATTAGCTGGTGCTATTCAGACAGCATTTATGTGGCACTGGGGTTTTTCTGTGATATGGTTTCCACGTCTACATTCTGCAGGTTGCCGAAGGTTTTATGAGCTCATACCTGTACTGCATTTCTCAGCTGTGACTCACGAGCAATTGGCCAGCCTATTCACTCCCAGAACACCATTTTACATTTGGAAACCTCCTTAGCCGTAAATATATCTGAAGGTTACTGTAGCTCTGTCAGTCAGTGACCCGTCAGGACAGATGTTTACAATTATTTTCTCAGCAAATATAGGTCAAGAGCCGCAGTAAAGAATATGAATAATTTCTGTGCCCAGTTTATCATTTGGGGTAACAGAATCGGTGTTAGTCTTGCAAGCTGTTGGTTAAAGCTAACTTGGCCAACTGAATATTCATAAAAGCATACAAGACTTGATGGAAATTATTTTCTTGGTCATTTGTAAGCAAGCAAGAAAATATTTGTCACATATGCAACAGATTTTTGGCCACTGTCACACCTCTGGATTTTCATTAGCATACATCAAAGTAGTCTGTTAAAGCCTGGAAGTCACTGGTAAAAGTGTTGTGGAAACCTTCAAAAAAATCTGCCCCTAGTTGAGTGTGAGTGGTCAGTGTGATCATCCTGTAAATCTTCAAGCTGAAAACAACTAACACATTTCTTCTTTCCACCTGTAAACATCTTCCTAGTAGAGTAAGGTAACCACACATTTCACCAGAATATGCACAGTTTGAAATTTCGGGAGGGTATTGAGTTAGTTCTTTGGTACCTTGAATATCGGTGGAAAGAATATCATAAACACTTCTTTTAAATACTCTCCCCTGTTTTGCTTGAAATTGAAGATGTTATTAAGGGTATTATTATTTATTATTATTTGCTTTTTCTCACAGTTTATATTGAGTACCAATTTCTTTCCAAGATCCAATCATACACTAAGTTTCTGAACACATGAATGCAGGATTCATAGATTAAGTTCATACTCTGTGGTACACTTTATTGGTTTTGCTTCCGTTTGGGGTAGAGCTTGGTTAGTTTATTTTGGGTATTCTTCATTACCGTCAATGATGAGGGCACATGTGCAAAGGATTGTGTGCAAATGTGGTTCTGAGTTTTATTCCTAAAGCTATTTAAAAGATGGGGAAACTGAGGCAGAGAGCAATTCACTTGTCCACCATCACATATATAATTATTGCTGAGGATGAGGAATAGAACCAGAGCTCCTGAAATGAAAGTATGTTATATACTTACGGAAGAAGATCACATAAAACCTAGGTCTTGTGATTCCCTGCTTGGGAAACCACTAGGTAAAATACTGAGGTTTACTTTATTTTTGGCACTCTTGGTAGTTGTGGAGCTACAGATAAAGGCTGATGCAATGTTTACTGCTACTTCCCTGTTTATTTGTGTCTGTTGCTCTTTATCCTGGACTCCCTTGTACTCTCTCATCTCTGTTTGCCCAGAGCAGGGAGATTTTGACCCAAGACTAAGGCACGCTAGAAGCTACAATAGCGTGAACGGTTTTTAAGACATCATCATCACTGCTTTTCCGTCTGCACTGCATCTTTTGTAATAAGCTGTCCTCTGAAGTGCTTTTCTGGGCTCTTGAATGTCTTCCAGCCTGATTGTTAAGGGCTTGAAACCTGATCAGTGTTGGTGTCTCTGTACAAAGGGAGGTAGAGTACTGGTGAAAAGCCCATAAGGTTTTGATGTGCTTTTTCTCAGCTGAGGTTTTTAACAGCAGGAGGGTCCAAAGTTTAACTTCAGTTTGTCTCCACAGAAGGCAAAGAAGGACTTTAGCATCAGTTGGTTTCCAAATTGAATAAGACCCTTTGAATATAACATACCATATTGTTCTTGGAGAAACTCAAGTAATTTTAGTGTGCTATTCAGCAAGCTGTTTCTGACTACCCTTAAAGAGCTCCTCCCCCAGACCTAACTCTCCTCAAACTTGCCTGTCTTTGAAATTAAAGATGTCACCCACTTAACTGTTGATCAGTGTCAACCATACTATTTTTTCATGCGGGGGAAGCTATTTCAACTGAAAACTGAGGAAGTTTTTTCCCTAAAGTACACCAACAGGAATCACGTGTGGTTTGGTGCAATAGTGATCAGGCCCTTCCAGAGCCCAGATCCAAGTCATCATTACACGATGTTTATATGTTAGAGTGGCAAACGTCTCAGTATCGAAATAGCCATAGGAGCACAGCCGGCTCTGGTGGGATGGCTGTGCAACGCAGGGGTCATGGCCTATGTAGTTTGAAGTCATGGAATCATGGGGGTTTGGGGTTCTTGTGTTTCAAATAAGACAGAGTCACAAGGCCTTAGGATCAGCCAAAGAATAATCAGTGCTTTTTCAGATTACAGAGGGTGGATTCACCAATCTGTTCAGTTAAGAGGGCTTCTGGGGTCAATCAAAGTTCAGTTAGAGCAAACTCAACCGTGTCTGATTTTATGTGTGTCCCTAATGTGCTCTTAAGGAAAGCAAATATCGCAGCCATTTTCCACCTCAGCCTTATTGTCTTAATTATTTATCCCTCTCTGGAGCTGTTGCTGGTGCAGAAGCTGGAAATCTTGTGCAGGTGCAGACTTACCTATTAAAACTCAGGGTTCATTACTCCTGTGGCCTATGTGTTGGTTAAACAGATGTTTCTCCATACTGTTCCCTTATGGTTTTATGAAGGTAAATGAACTTTCAGGACAGCAACTTAGCCGTGCTCCAGAGATCTGTCCTGGATGGAGACATATCTACCACAGCATACTGCAGAAAGCTGAATAGTCATGCAAGTCCTTCAGGGAAAAAGAGCAAAGATGCTGCATATTTCTACAGCTTCAATTTAGACTACAGCGAATGGGAATGGAGGCTGGGACATCTTTCTGGAAAGCCAGCTGTAAGGTAGCTGTTTAGGCTCCCTGCACATCAGTGGGGAGAAAGACTCATTCACGTGACTTATCCTTCTATTTTAGGTGCTTAGTAGGTTGGGATGAACACAGTCTTTCAGTGTTAGGAATGGAAACTGTCGTTCACTATACACAGAAACAGTTTGTACTGTTCTGAAGTCCAAGCCACAGTTAAGGGCATGGCTGAAATATAAGCAAGAACAATAGTTGGTTGCAATTTGCAATCTCAGCAAGGAATCTGAAGAGTGTCCGAGTCAAGAGACTGAATGGGAATCTGAAGACTGCCCAAGCAAGGAGACTGAACAATACACTCTGTCTAGAGCAGATACAGCCAGCCAGGCTGGGGACAGTGCTCATGGGGTAATGCCATGAGCTTTATTTTGAGGAGGAAATGGCTTTCTCAGGTCCTCAGCCCAGCTCCAAATCCCTTTAAAAAAATCCAGCCTGGATCTGGGAGAGGGAGAAAGAAAGGCTTAATTCTTAAGGATCCCGTGCAAACAATAAACAGAGTTTAACACTCAATAGGCGGATTAAACTGGCTGTGGATCAAAACGCATCGGGAGTAGAGATTTATTGCAGAAAGCAAGACATGGAATAAACCCTGCTCTGTTGCTGGAGCTCTAACTAACTGGTTCTACTGAGGAAAGGGAGAGGGAAAGAAAATTACACTGTCTTTATAAATAGGCATCAGCAAAGCTGTTCCTGGCATGCTTTCCTGCCCCAGTCCATACCACCCAGTGGGGTAGATATCTCATTCCAATAATACCACTGATTAAATGGCTGTGGGATAAGGAATTTAATAAATTCCACACAGCATGTGAATGATAATCAGGCCAGGAGCTTTATGCACTTTGGCTTGTGACATGTACCACTGGGATATGGGGTAATTAAGGGAATATTCCCTCGTGTCTCCAGATCTCTAGAGACTGTAGGGCATGCTAAGCCTTCTGCTTTGAGGGGTATAAATAGAGTAGATGGGACGAAAGGAGGTGGCATACATAGCTTGAATACTAGTCAAACCTATGAGGCAAGGACATGGTCCTCTATAGTCTTACACTGACAGAGCTTTAGATGACCTGGTAAATAACTTTATTCATCTTGCATCCAAGGTGTGTAATCTGCCTGTGTGCTTGTTTGATGATTCATTTTAACTCCTCATTACAAGGGTAAGAGCCTTTTTAGATCATATATACCCTGTGTACCTGGGGACAAGAACAAGATAATTCCTTACTCCACTGCATTGCTATTAATCTGTTATAGGGATTTCTCATATGAGATTCGATTCTAGATGAGACTCTGTCTAGTAGGTACTTCTTCACACTTGAAATTCATTGCATGTGTCACATAATGTGAAACCCAAACTTGCATATCCCATATTTCTGATCAGAATTCCCAGGCAGAAACTTGACTCATCCTGCAGCCAGTGTATATGAAATCTGCCTGTATGCACGCATGGAGGTCCTTTCAGTTTCTAATTATAATGGCAGAAGCCCTTCCAGACTGCGTGTGTCCAGTCCTTTGTGCATACTGACTGACCTTTGATGGGGTGTTCAGAAAATGTAAAAGAATTAGTAACATCCCCTTTATGTGAGCACATGCCACATAATGCAGTACGAATGGAGGGATTCCATCATCTCCCCACAGCCATAAGGCAATTTGGCTTCTGAAGCTGCTGTGATGCAGCTGGGGTGTGCTGAACTTTTTTGTATCTGCTTCTGATGGACACTAAACTCTGAAAGAGTGTCATGGTGTAGATATTGCCCTGAAAGGCAAAGATGTAGAACAACTCAGATTTTTTTTTTTTTTTTATTTTTTAAGCTGTGTTCTTCATGTGTTTTGGAAATAACAATTTAAAAGTTGTGTGTTGTTAGGTGTGTCTCAAAGCAATTTTATCTATCATTAACCAGAGCTTTGGAGTTTTTACATCAGCAAGCTTTCAGTACAGACTTGGCACGTTTAGATGGCTAGGACTTCAGAGTTTGCATAAAATAAGGGAATTATTTATATTTTTTTAAATTTAAAAAAAAAAAAACCACATGTATTCTTCTTTTGTACAGGCCAACTGCTGGGCTGAATTACATATTCTGAGGGCTCCCTCTCCCTGGACCACAGCTCACCCCTCGGCTGCCTGAGCTGTAGGAATGGCTGCCACTTCATTTAACCTCCAGAGAAGGGGCTGATATATGCTTTGCCAGTGCGTTTCACAACTCACAAGTTGTCAGGAGATCGCATATCTTGGTTCTGTCCCCAGCTCTGAGAGAAGAATGTGGCTAGGGGTCTGATAGGGGGTAATCAAAGCTCTTTCAGTTTTAAAGACGTTGCAGCTGAATAGTGAAGATATAGGCTTACTATGCTGTAGTCCTGCTTTCTGGCCAAGGTGATCTTTGGTAACCTCTGTGTTAGCGTTGCTGTAAAATATGGCAGCAGCTTGAACTCAACTGTCTTCCATAATTGGGATTTATGGCCTTGGTCAGTAATAAGGACAAAGAAATGTGCAATATTAATCACAGCAAGTTATGAGTGCATGAACCAGAGTGAGCTCAGGCAACTGGCTCTGAGGTTACAGGAGTATTGGTGTGGGAGCATCCATCTATTCTTCACACCTGTCCCTGAAGCAATCTTATGTCATTACTGTGATCCCTTCTTCATGGTGTGTGTCTTTTCACCCAGGGTGGAAAAAGGGTAAGATCGAAACATGCTTAATGGTTTCTATTTGTAATGCTGTTGCATTCATCAGTATTTGGGGATCATCTCACAAAGTACAGTGGTTTTAGATAGATCTTTAAAAAATCAAGACAATCTGATAAAAAACTTGAAAAAAATCTGATTTTCAGAATTTGTATTTTTTTCTTTTTTTTTTTTTTTTTTTTCCCCAAAAAGATTCTGCTCAGAGCTTCCTTTCAGGGTGATGTTTGCTATTTTATGGAAATCTATATCACAGAAGTTTCTGTAGAAGTGAGAATTTCTGATTTGGCCTCTTCTACGGAATTGTAACTCATTATCTCCATTACAACTGCTTCCCAGTTATTTCCAACAGTTGATAAAAGTCTATTCTTTTTTCTGATGATAAATGATATTCTGCCTCAGGAAACTGGTGCACAGCTTCTCAAAACCTCTGGTATGCAAAGGATTGTCCAACTGGCTGTTTCATATTTGGTCTATTTTATTTGGGCTATCTCTAGGCGTACGGAGCGATAAACATATGGTCACTCTGTAGGTGTGGACATTGGTAACCTGTAGTATGCAAAGTGGCTAATGGATTTTTCTAAAATTATGTTAGATTACTTCCAAGATAATATGATATACCTTTTTCAAATAAAGCTAATCTTAACTTTTTCAAAATTTTTGTATTTGCAGTGCGGTTGAGAAGCATCAGTTCTGCTTCTTAATTATCCAATCCCTTACAGTTATTATGGAAAGTTCTTCAGTTTCTAATATTTTTTTCCTATTTACCCTTACTTTTGAGTTGTTTTGCATGTAAGTGCCTCCACTGTCACAATGGTTTTCATGAGACTGAAGGGAAAAGCAAGCACCTTTCTGCCAGGTGTTTTGAATCTTCTGCTTCTCTCTTAATAAAAAGCAGTGTTCCATCTGCTCTTGAACGTGCACATCTCCACTCCCAGTCCTATCCTAACCTCACACCCCTCCAGCTGTGCGTATGTTTCTTATTATGAGACAAGTCTGTGGAGGAGGATGGCAATTATTGCTTAGTCCCCATCTGAAACAAATTCCCAATATGAAGGATGGCTTCTCAGATTGAAAGTTCTTGTAAGAATAATAATGCCTTTCAGGCCCTTAGCAGTTTAGGTTTCCTTCAAAAAGGAGCATCTCTCAGTAAAAGATGCCATAGGAAACCTATATGTTGTGTTTAATCTTATTCTTGGCAAATCTCTTTATTGACATAGATGATCTGAGTGATGTTTCTGTGACTTTGGAAGGGTTGAAGAATGGACCATTCCAAAAACCAGCTGAGGGTAGACAGACACACCTAGATGTGCCCCCCAAACCACCATGTTCTTTACAATCAAACCTGTTTGTATATTATGTTTATTTTTTTCTGTGGGTACGGGAGAAGTACTGGAAGCATAATGAAAGCACTAGCTTTCTTGTTTTATTTTTGAATTTGAAAGGCAGAAGTCTGGAAAAAACACTACACATTGAAGTGTTTTCATATTTGTGTACATATGACTGCTGTTCCTATCAGTGGCGCTCTGCAGTGGATCCACTAGACTCACTCATGTAAACATGAAGGCAGTATAGCAGCTAGATGCCACCAGGCGTCTTGTTGAATCGATCTGGTTGAAATTAATTGGTCAACTGTATATCCACAAAAGTTTCAAATGGATTGGTATGGAAGTAATATGCTCATGTGTGATTGCACTTGGGAAAATTAAACTTCAGTTAAAACTTTACATATTTGTGCAAATAGTCAGCATACTTTCTCCTGTCTGTGTTACAAAATTAGATCTCTATCATAAATTTCCTTATGATGCTGTGAAATTTAATGCTTGTCCCTCCTCACCAAAAAACAAATGCTTTCTTGTATTGGGGGAGACTGAACCAGGCGATAAAGAAGTTTTCTCTCGGGGTATCATATGGAGAATGAATTTGTCATATTTAAACATACTCAAAATTGCCATCTAATGAGAGTGTTTTAGTGTGAGTAGAAGGGAGACAGTAGAATTACCATAGTGGAAAGGAAGGGTACAATGAGGAGTTTGTGTCCTGCGGAGATGGGCAAGGTGTGGGCAGCTGCAAAACACTAGAGACAGATCTGTACACCCCTGCCGGTGACAGATCAAACGAGAAGACTAGAAGAAAGAGCTGGAAGAGATGTCAAGTACTGCCTTTAGAGTAAGTTAGATAGTTACACACATCCTTGGTGGTCCTGGAAGCCTGGGGACCTTGTGGGCTTGTAGTTATGTCCTTTAGGAAGCCTCCTTCTACCATTCAGATGGGTTTTGCAGCAGTCCCTTGCTGCTTGACCTGAGATTCCTGTTATTTATGACCCCTGTTCCACTTCCCTTGGCTGGATTCATTCCACTGTGGTCATTCCAATGGGATTCAAATTTCCTTTCTAAAATAAATGCCTGTCCTCCATCAACCTTCTTCCTTGTGTCCGCCTCAGTTTAGCAAATTACAGAGCCACAAAGTATTCCCGCTGGTTGCTGCCTTCTCCTGTCCACTGCCCCCTCATGTGACAACTTCAGGTTGGAAACATTGCTTCTGTGTCCCCAACTTCTTCCTCCAGGACAGTGTTTTCCTTTTTAATTTTATTTCTCTTACAGAAATGGTCCTTCTGGGAGAAGGTCATGTTGTTTGTACTGTTTTAGGAAGGCAGGGAGGGTATTTGGTTTTACCCACAGCAGCTAGAGTGCAGCATGCTGTTTCTATAAATGGACCACTACAGTGTTTTGTTATGAAACGACCTTTGATATGGGATGGCCACGGTCTTACAGCTTCCAAATATATTTCAGCCTTCTATAAAAATGACACATCTCTCTGTGCCCACAGCGTATGTACATACATGTTTCCAAGAGCTCAGTTGTGCCATCCTGAAATTAAACTGAGAAATGCTGACTTAATGTTGAGAGATGAGTGTTGTCTGCATCTCTTTTCCATCTCTTCTGCTTCTGCCTTTGAGCTCTGGAGCTAGACCGGCCAATTCTGGGGAAAAGCAGAGGACAAGAAATGGTCTCATAGTTGTCTGATTATGACACAGATCCTCCAGTGGCCTGACACTAAAGAAAGGAAGTTGTGCATAGAAAAAGGACTCTGGTCCTTCCAAATTGTGATGTGGGGTATTGGTTCAGGTCAAGGTGTAGAAGAGCTCTGCCCAGCCTTGATCCAAATGAACCTGAAGTTATCAGACTTTCAAAGGCTGCTACTGAAGTGAAGTGCAAGAACGCCCCAGATCCAGAAATGTGACAGGGATTTATAATTGTTGCGGTTTGTGGCCATTTTATAGATAACATTTTCTTGGCTTCATTGCTTCCTGTGACCAGCAAGATTAGGTGGGGATGGGGAAAAAGAGATCAAAGCAATAGGCAGAACACTGAAAATTTGTGAAACAGTTTTACTGGCAGTGGCACAAAAGATTTCTCCAGGCTATGCTCAGAGAAATGTCCAAGCCTTAAAGAGTTTGCTTTTCCAATT
This sequence comes from Grus americana, assembly GCF_028858705.1. Lineage (NCBI taxonomy): Eukaryota > Metazoa > Chordata > Aves > Gruiformes > Gruidae > Grus > Grus americana. The sequence goes on along the minus strand of NC_072857.1, from coordinate 17,330,303 downwards.
CATCTTTGAGTTTTATGTGGTTTGCTCATCAGTGCCACAGCAATGGGACACATCATTTCCCAGGGATAATTAAATACTCCCATAATGTTGCCAGGTGACCTGTAGGTCCGGCAGTAACATTACTCAGAGAGACAGAAATGAGACCTCAGGACAAAGCCCTTCCTTCAGTCATCTTTTTTCCTGTTTTCAGGAAAGCAGCAGGTCATGCAGAGCAAGAGGCTCATGAGCCAATGAGGAATTTTGACATGAAATGGTGGATTTTGGAGAAATGATTCGACCACTTAGGGCTGGAGTCTTGCAAACATTTATTCTGCATGATGTATGTGGTAATTGTGACCCAGAAACAAAGCCATATGCCACAGGGCTCTAAATGTATACTTAATTTTCTGTTTTCATTATGTAACAATAGCAACAACAATCTATTTATAGACAATGGCAAGACATTTAATAACTGACCAAGATCAGTTCAGAGCATCAGCTCCTCCTAGCTAGGCATTAAACCTCCAGGAAATACCTCTCTGCTTCACTGTTATTGCCTCATTATTTACACTAACTATCACAACCGCTTGTATAAATATTTGCTTTTCTGATACTGGCACCCTGAAAGAGTTCAGGTCAGGACATTGTCTGTATATTGTATAGCATTACAACATGCAAAGATTTAAGTAACTGTGGAAAAGAACAGGAGGCTTCAAAACTGAGAAATGAAGGGGTCTGGCTTGGAGCACCTGCTCTGTACAGTTGTTTTTTATTGAACAATACAACGTGCAACTCTGCAGGAGGTCAGAGGAGATGATCTAATGGGTCTTCCTGCCCTTGAAATATACTGACTATGTTGCTTTCAAATTAATCTCGGTGAAGCCAGTACAGTGAATTTAGACTTGTCCATTTACATTATCACGAAACTGGTATTTGGTGGAACAGTTTCCTTGATCTCTCTTTTATTTCCAATGAATACAGTTTTGTTATGGGAGGGGAAGGGAGGTATTTGGAGTCACCAAAGAGGTCCGCATTCCCAAATACAATGTCAGCAACCAGACACTGCAGCAATGCGATAGGCATCGACTGAACTTTGCTCCCACTCCGTTTCACTTCCTGGGTTTTTTTCCTTATTAGGCTGAATGATGAGCAAATTGTACAATAAAATATGTCCTAAGCGTATCAGCACATTGGAATTTAAGAACTCTTCCACATGTAATGAGCTGAGGAATTACAACACAAAGCGCACCTTTCTCTCAAATTGACTAATTAACATCATAAAGTTAAACTCAAAACAGCTTGTTCTCAACCTGTAGTTAGCCTGAAGTGTTGTTCTTGTATTTCAGACCTGACAAAGGGCTCATGTGCTTGGAAGCACGTGCCTGCTATTTTCCAGCTATATCAGTTGGTCTAATTAAAAACCTTACCTCTTCCTACAAACTTTGCCGCAGGAATCTACGTGGCTAAGCAGGTTTTTGTTTTGTTTTTTTTTTTCTTTTTCCTTTCTGTGTCATTATTTAAATCTGGCACAATTTTAAATGATTAGAAGCATCTTACGTATGAATGGCCTAATTTCTGCTGGCACTGACCACTATAACTATAGTTTAAAGATTATATAGGTTTCACATATGGAAAAATATGCCTTGCAGCCAGATAATACAGGAGCTAGATAAACCTATTTTATGACAAGAAAAGATTAAGGGGTGACTTGAGCACTGCCAATAAACAGATGTGCAGGCAGAAAAATTGGATGTGTAACTGAGTAGTTGAAGAAATTGCAGGATCCAGTCCCAGACACAGAAGCCAGAAGTCTCTGAATATTAAATTGCAGGGTTTTTTTTGTTTGGGGTTTTTGGTGTCTTTTTTTTTTTTTTTAATTTTCTTTCCTTAGGAAGTTTGATAAAGCAGTTATATGCCAAAGGATGTGGTAAATCCTCCATCACTTTGCATCTGTACAGAAAGTTTAGTAACCACCAACCCAGTTTTGAAGTTTGTGGGCTTGACAGGAGGAGGAGTGGAGAAGCTGAACAGCCTGCCTTCTGCTGTAGGATAGAGCAAATGATCAAAAAAGGACCTTTTCCTCCTATTTAAATAAGTTGGGACAGAGCACCTCTGAAAGACAGTGAAAGGCTATTTACACATCAAGGTGACCTCTGCTCCTATAGATGAGTTCAAAGAGGCTGCATTGTCTCCCAACAAGAGCATCCAGCTGACTTGCCCTAAGTCTTTGAAAAGCAGCAAGGTGCCAAGTTTACCTACTCATTGTGTGTAAGGCCAACATCTATCCTGAACTCAGGCAAGTTTGGATTGGCCCCGTTGTGGGTGGGCACATTGAAACCTTTGAGTTTCATTAAATGGCGGAGTGTTTGATTTTGTTTTCTTTTCCACCAGGCTGCCGTCCTTAGCAGGACTGTGATGTGAGGAATGGGTGTACCCAAGAGCCTGCATAATCCCCTGGTAATATATGCAGAAGCAAAGGCTGGTATGTTCATTCCAGTGAGATGAGGGCAGAGCAAAAGCTTGACATGGGGTTCCCAGACAGCTGAATGGAGTTGTCCAAGTTGCTTTGCCGCACCCATGGTTTGGACAGGTTGCTCAGCAGATCTCTGCCATGGTAGAAGGAAAGTATTTAATAGCAAGATCTCTGACTTTCTGACAGCAGTCCAAAGAAGTCTGTGCTGTGGGAACATGGAAGAGGAGGGAGCAGAAGGCTTCAGTTGTGCAAAGCTGTCACTGATGTAGCTCCAGGTGACCTCACCATTTCTTCCACTCTGACACAAGAGCCTCTTGCTCAGATCCTCAGCCTTATGAGTTTGTGGACTCGCGGATTTTCCCTTGCTAGTACAGGCTTCTGAATAACTACTTAAATCTAATGATAACGGCTAGGTTTTTTTAGTTATGTTTTCTTGATTTCTTACAAGTCATCCATTGAACCTACTGGTTGGTTGAAAACTGCTAGAGCCCTGCAAAGCTCCATTTCATTAAATGCTAGTTTTAAGTGCTATGAAAGTGACCTAAAAAACCCTTCCTGCTCTAGAGTTCTGTGCTGGAACTCATCTCTGCTGCGTGCTTGCTAGCCTACAACTCTTGCCAGCTTTCACTCTTCCTATACAATATAGCAGAAGCTAGTTTCTGTAAGCTGGCACCTTCTCTAAATGCCAGCAGTCACATCCTATTATCTTAAGGCCTGATCAGGGGCAAAGCTGAAATTAAGTTACAGCCCAGAAATCTGAAGATTATATGTAAAGGTTCCTCTGGTGCTCTGAAGATCCATGGCTCACAAGTTCTTAAAAGTTATACTTATTATCCATAATCAAAAACTATAAATTAATTAATACCAGAAAATTGACAATTCCATAGTTAATTTCTGGTTGGAACATTTGTTTCTTCTCTAAAAAATAAAAAAAATAAAAAGGTAGAGAGTAAAAGAATAACATGAGAAATTGGGTGATTTTTTTGTTTTTTTGTCAAAACAAATTGAAAAAACCCCACAGCAATTCTGCTGGGGTGTTTCTTTTAGGAAATGTAACTTATTGATGTCTAAACTTAAATTCACACGCTAGTGTTTCTAATAGACCACTTCTGTGGATCATTCTGAGGTTTCTCCCTTAATAATAGCAAAACCAATAATTATTATTTGCCTGGAGGACTGTAATTGAGAACAGCACCTTCCATTCTCTTGTTTGTTTTTCCTCTTCCAGATGTGAGATGAAGACCTGATCTGACTGGCAGATTAAATGACTTTGATCCATATAATATTCAGATAAAACAATCACACGTAATTGAAAATATCTGTTCTAATCAAGAGTCTTTGAGAGCAAATTAGTCTTCCCTTCTTCCTGCTTCTTGCTTGGTGAGTTCACTTTCAAGGTATGATAATAAATATCGAGTGTCCAAACTCGATCTTTCCTTGTAATCCTTTCCCAGAAAGGAGTCAAGGAAGAGTTGTTCAAGCCAGGCAGAACTCCAGGACATGAAGCCTAGTCTAGTCTCTTAGGATGCTTCTTTACTTCATCCCTTGACAGTTTCCATTGAGGCCTTGGTGACATCTCCCAGAGGAGAAATAACTGCCTATAAAGACTTACCAACCTTAACAGAAGCTAGTTTACCCTGGAATGTACGGATGCATAGAGGTATTATCTTTAGACTAGTTGTTTATCTTTCTCCCTGCACCTTCCTATTAATTAGTACATTTTCACACTTCTTTCTGAAGATTTGGCTGCATATGGTATAATTAAAAATCACAAATCTTGGGTGCTCAAGATGTACTAAGACACATTAGTCTTAGAAGAATCTTGCTTAATGTCATTGAAAAGCTATGCCAAAATTTGACAAGTTAAAATTACTTCAGTACTGCTTTAATAGAATGCAACAGTCAAGGGATTTACACAGAAATAGGAATGAAAAGCTAATCTCCACTGTGATCTTGATAAGTAACTGCATTTACAATATATATGTAGAATATTGTAATGAGTTTCTTACTGAGAACATTAAAGCTGGTTCAGCTGGTTCTTGATTTTTTTTTTTTTCCCTCTACAATGGTAAGCACTGATTTAACACCCTGCCTCCAGATACCAAGTTTCATTAAAGTGTTTCTTCTTAAAACTATCCTGGCCAGCATTAGGCACTTAATATTAGTTGACATGAACATCTAAATAAGGGTACTCATGTGCCTGTGTGAGTCTGGATCTTAGTAGCTTATTTTCATTACCTACCACTATTCTTCTTCTTGTCAATGGTAGATCACACACTGTGGCCTCTGAGAGCTACGTAGAGTCTTGGTCTTTTTTTTCAGGAAAGCAAACCAAATCAATCCATGTGCTCCCAACCTTATAAACTACTACAAGAGACGACTGGACTTTCTAAAAAGAGAAAGGATACAAGGATGATATTGATCCTTTACTAAGGATAATAATCTTAGTGCTTCAGCTGCCTATTCCTCTGTTTGTGTGTGCATTATGAAAAGGGAGATTTACCATAATGAACCTGAAAGAAGTTGAGACGGCCTTGTAGAGTCACACATGGAGTGCTCACTTTATCCCTGGCATGATTACTGATATTGTCACCTATACTATATATAAAAAGATGGAAGTGCAGATAGCCTGACTCAACATAGAGGTTCCTTCCCCAAAGACAGCTGGAGAGAAAGTAGATCCTGTGACATGCAGGTGAAAGGCAATTTATTTGGGATGATGCAAACTATTTGCTTATCTAGGAACTGTTGGCCACAGTGGAGGGATGGATGGGAACACCTTGGTTCTCGAGTTCTGGCCCAGAGTGGCAAACCCTTTTTTAGAAGCTTAATCCAAACTTGTTCACAAGAACATCTGTTCTGATCTTCCACATACCTCAATACTCAAAACAACCATAGAGACTAAAAGCTCCTGTTATGACAACATTCAGTTCGCTCTGTTTTGGATAGCTTTTGCATGGAGCTCAGAAGGACTGAACGGAAAGTTCTCCTGGTGAATATGCTGACCGGAGTATTGGAAGATACTACAGTTTATTAATGTGTAAAGCCAAACACCACCAATTAAAAATATTACCATGTAGATATGCATAGTCTGCACTGCACTGTGGAGTTGCTTATACAGATAGCTCAAGAGCTGATTGCACTCAATATCGTGCCATTTTTTACAAATTAGGTCAGATGAGAAAACTGTGAAGAAAAAAGTATGTGAGTGGGGAGTAGACTTGGAGGAAAGAAATAAACACCAGCCCACAGAAAGGGGAGGGGGATCTCCTGCTGGCTACAAGCCCCGCATTTCTAGAGGAGTCCTCCAGGCCCAAGGACAAGAAAGAGTCAGCCTAGCTTGACAAACTGGGTGTTAGTGGATACTAGTGACCTAAAGGAGAAAGGACTGTAATGCCTCTCTGGCTTGCGAGTATTCCCCAGGCCACAGCTCCCGCTTTTGTAATTTGCTCTTGTCATTTTTATTTATTGCCAATTGTTCATTTGAACGCATCGGCTGCTGTTAGTGACAGGAGAGCTGTGCGGTGAGAATGCTGGATGTGCACCATGGAAATATGTTTTACCCATTAGTGTCAGAGCAATCCGATGAAGGAAACATTTGTACTGATTTTGAGCGGGCGTTTATGCTCTTAAAAGTGACTCTGTTAAAATGACATGAAGGGGATGCAGGCATGCACACCCCCCCAGTTCTTCTTTCTTCATGATGTTAGAGGAAATTTGTTCAATTTACAAGTCAGAGAGTGCTCATAGCCTTTGCAGAGAGTTATGGTTTGGGAGGCATAGATTGAGCTAAGTCTGGTCTGAATGAAGTGTCTTTGGCAGGGATCGGCACAGTCCAAAGCTGTGTTCAGATATATGCCAAACTCTGGAGCAGGACAGATCCCTTCTGCTAGTCTCTCATCCCCTGGGGCACCTAGGGAAGATGAATTTTCCATGTGATCTGAAAGAAAAACTCATCCCTTTCCCAGCACTTGTCTTTCTAAATGAAAATACTAACATAATCTCCTATCTTAGTTGCTTGTACAATCCTCCCTAAATACTGATTAGCCAAGACCCTTAGTCTTCTCTCCTAGCCTTCTTGCTTCATTCCTACTTCCTTTGCCTCCTGGTGAGAGAAAGAAATGATCCATCTCAGTGAATCAGCTGATTCTTTGAGAGGATGGATGGCTGCAGGGAAGCTGCTGCAGGCAGCCAGTGACAGCGTTGTGTGGGAGCTCAGAACAGGCACATCCCTGAACGCAGGCAGGGACTGGGCATCTTCAGTGCTGGGAAAATGCTGCCCCAATTCTAAAAACAAAGACTGTGCAACTGAAAACGATGCCGAGATCTCCCAAATAGGGCATGCTGTAGGATTATAACCTATCGCTTGCCCTTTCTGAACTCCACTGTCTTTGATTAGACAATATATAGCTTTGCTTTTGTTGAAATTGTGAATGTTACAAGAGCTCCTAGCGTGTCTGCTCTTACTGTGTTAATTATGGTTGCACTGACATCACTGTATTCTATGGCCAAATGTCATTTCTTGCCTCTTTTTCATCAACAAGTGCTTTCAAGGGAGTTTTGTCTAAGAGATGACAGCATCAACACAGAAAAGAGGCACCTGATGATGATATTGCTGCAGCTGAACAGTCATTTTCCCCTTTGGCTCTGCTCAGTCCAGCTACAAGCTTCAAGCCCATGTCATCCTCAGCATAGACCTGCATACATCTCCACTCCTCTTCTTGCCTGCTGCAGGGCTGTAGCGTAAGTGAAGTTTACTGTGGTAATGTGAGCCAATTCAAGTTATATCTGCCCCTCCTTCATACTGATGGTGGGTAGCCAGTTGCAGGCAGCCTTCCCAGTCATATTTTATTCAAAGCAAAACACTGAAGAGAAAAAGAGGTTAAATTAATAAATAGTCCAATTTATCAGAATTCTGGCACCTTGGGATGTCCCCATGCTGCCTTGGGGGTTGCTGCAGGTCCTCCCTCTGGGGAAATCTCTGAAACTCTCTGTCCCCAGGCCATCCTCCACTGCTTGCTGCCCCATAGACTAGTAGATAACCAGCATCTTATCAGACCGAGCCAGAAATGAGACTGTGGTTAGGCTGCAGTTGGGGAAGAAGTCACTGGGAAACAGCATTTGTAAAGCCATAAAATACCACGGTGGTGTTTCCCTCCAGAAACCCTGCTGGACCTGAGCAACTATAGACCAAAACAGTGTAAGTGCAGACCACTGACAGCCCACTTAGAGCTCATCACCTACAGCATTGATGAAACCATTCTCATTTATAAATCATTCTGGGGCAACTCCCCCTTGGCCATGTGTGGTATTTCACCCAGGTGGTCGAGTCCCCAGGAGTGGCTTGCAGCCACAGGCAGCACAGCAAGTGGGTTGGATAAGATGTGTTATTTTTCTCTTTAGCATTACCAATTTTTTTTTTTCTTTACAGTATAGCCCTATTAAGCTGTTGAGTGCTTTCCTGACCACAATTGACTTAGGATAATCCTGGTCTAGCAGAAAAGGCATGATGAGATTTAACAGCTGGAAGTAAATTTGACACAAATTTAGTCTAGAAATAAATTTCAGATTACAACTTTTTCAAACAATGGAAGGTGATTAATCATTATAACAAATTCCCTGGGCTTGTGTTGGGATTTCCCAAACTTGGAATCTTTTATGAATGTCTTCTTAAAATCTCTGCCTTACTTTCAATAGAACTTACTAGCTGGATGCTAAAAGCTTCATTTGAATTCTTTGGCCTGTATACACAGGAATTTGGATGGCAGCTCATAGGTGCCCTTCTGATTTTAAAGTTCACAAGTATTCAGTTGATCTAAGCTCTTGTTGACTTCAGCTTATGCCTACTTGCTTATGTTTTCACTCCCAGCATGAAACCTCCATCTATGCTGAGTACGAAGCGTATTGTTATTTATTTGTGAACTCCCCATGTACCTTCTAGATTAATATCTGTGGGTGAGTATAACTCTAAAGCTATTGCCAGTGTTGTCCTTGATATATTCTGTTTGGATATCTGACTGTTTTCTCAAACTGAGCAAGGTAAATAGAACAAGTTGGAGCAAGTCTCCCATGTCTTATCTCTGGCTTTGCTAGAAGGGTGGATTGTATGTGCAGTAAGAAAAAGCTCAGACATGTTGCAGTCAGAAATGAAGGGTTAGAGTCTTTCCCCAAATCTAATTCAGGCAAAGGTGACTGTTTTTGCCCCCATACTATACAAATTCTTTCTCAAAGTATCCTCATCTGTAATAAGTATATTCTTTAGGGTTGTGGTTTGCGTAGTTTACTTAGGTGCTCCTTGACGGGTCCATGGATGGTCCAAAGCAGGAAGGAGTCTGATTAAAAAAAAAGGCTCTGTGATGCTTTCCTCCTGTTCCAAGCACAGCTGAGGAACTTTACATTCTGGGAACAAAATGGGAAACAGGGCTGACAGGAACATAAAGAAGCTATACAGTGTATCTCACTGACTCATGGCCAGATTTTCTCTCCCTAACCTGCTCCTGACAGATACGACTAATTTTCACCTTCCTCCACAATAACATCTTCCCAGAGCTCCTCGCAGTAGGAGATTTTTTTCCTTAATGTCTGACCTTGACAATGCTTCCAGGGATCTGCAGAAAAGTCTTTTTACTTCCTCTTTGTCGCAACTTTTATGACAACCCACAGTCCTTTCTCTTCTCTAAACTAAGTGAACTCAATGCTTTCAAAGGTCTTGTGTTCTAGACTTTCAGCCATCTTTGGGGGACAGTCCAAATCTTGCTATCTCCACCTTGTCACTGTTGCATGAGTAAGCACACCCTCATGGTCAGGGGAGGAGCCTACTTTTTTTTCTGACTCTCTAAAGTACAAACAGGGGCTCAGCTCTCCATGGGGAGCCCTGGCATGGAGAGTTGAATAGGCTTTGGAGGCAACAGCACGTGTGCATCTGCTTGGAGGCTGTGAAAGTGTGCACTCTGAAGGACTGCCTCCCTCTGCATCTGGAAGCCAAACATGTGGCTAGATCTGCTGGGGCAGAGCATCCGTAGCTGGCGGAGGGTGTGCTCACACATTTCCTGTGCTTTGCTGAGACGAGGAACAAAGCAACCACCCTGGCTTCCCCATCTTGCTGGTCTTCCAAGCAGCAGACCCCAGCAATGAGAGGATCGGCTTGGTAGAGGCTGTTCACGCAGCTGGTGCCAGGTTGTGCTGTAAGGAACACCGGTGAGAGGGATGCTCATGGACATCACCTGCGATTGACATGTCTCTGCAGGGCTGGGGTCTAGTTGCCATTCCCCACACCCAGGATCATTCAAGAAAGGACTAGGAATGGAAGGATTTACACTGGGAATGGAAAAAGGTATTTCCCGATACCTGTCTGATCTGTCCTGCTCCCAAGAGTCATACCCACCCCTGCCCTCTCCCACTCCTATTGCCTTGTTGCGTCACCAGGGCTGTCTGTTGCTCTGCCACCTCTCCTTCTCTGAACATCATAACTGCTGCCCTTATGGGGGCAGTGACCTCCTCACAGCCTTTTGCTTTCTCCTCGTGGTACACTGCACACCTAAGTGCTCTCATGGGGACAAGGATGCTCTTCTACATATGGCCCTGTAAAACACCTTGGTATCATGTAGCCATTACACTGTCTCATTAAAGTAAATCATTAAACCAAACAATCCTCCCTGTATCATCTGCTGGAGAGAAAAAAGCTGCAGCTGATTTTCTGTTGGGGGATTATTGAAATGAGGGAGTCAGAGAATCAATTTATTTCCTTAAAGCCAAGACCATGCTAGTTGTTAACTCAATATAAGAGTTTAAGGCATTAAATATGTCTCTCTAAGCACTTTGCAGTTCTTCATTTCCTTACCACAGGGAATCACTTTTCAGTATCAAATCTAAATAGCCTGTCTTCTCTGGAAAAACACTCGAGTGCATCTTCACGATTTTAATAAAGTTTGGGTTAGCGAAGGGAAGTGAGCAGCTTATTAAACAATGCATGTAAATACAAAAGTTGCCACTTGAGCCTTGGGACTGACGTCACATCATAAATCCATTGACACAGCTCTGCTCACCGACTGAAAAGGGGCAGGCTGGGATTTTTTCAGTAAATTAATTATTGGTTTAGGTGTAGTTCATGCTGTGACTATCCTTTAGGGATATGTTTACTTGCATTAAAAAAAAAAATCCTTGGTTGCTTTTAAACTCTGAAGAAGGAATCAGGAGAAAGGGGTTAGTGATTGTATTTGCTTAATTAAAGGTTAGAAAATTGCATCTTTGTAATCTAGGCTCTTCTTCAAAAAGCAGACTTTTTTTTGTGTGTGTGAAATCTGTAGTGCAAAGCGTTCTGCCTGCAGAGGTCCCTACCCAACACTGTTCAATTCAGCGCCTGGGTTATCCAGATTGCCAGACCGAATCTCAGTATTGGTGCAATGAAGTTGTGAGGGTTTGGGATCCATAGAGATTAAAGAGCAGAATAGAAGACAGCATCAGTGTCAGCAGGACATAGGAATGGGATGTGGGGATTGCTGGCTGTGTAGGTCTCAGCACTGCAGAGCTGCTCTGAGTTGGTGGTGCCAGTGGTGACTAAAGTGTAACAGAAGTAGTGGTGGGTGCTCTGGTCATCTTTGACGTTCTCCCACGGAACTGGGGGTACACTGGTGCAGCTTAGGGAGGAGTTGGGGCTGCAAAGACAACATGCTGTTTTAGCATCCCAATTACTCATCTTGGCTTCTGAGAACGAGGCTTTCAACTTTACAAGCAGTAAGTACCCATAATCACTGTGCAAAAGAAAAAGTAGCCAAAGAACTAGTATAAAACTAAAGGTGTAGGGCTGTAAATCCTTTCTTTCATTGCATACTGTTCAGCTCCTTATTTCTGGGTGATCACAATGGCACAAAACTCCTTATAGCATAACAGGTCACAGCCAATTCTTAAAATGCTGATGAAGCAATTTCACCCATCAGCAGTCTGAGCTTTTCTGATCCCAGTGGTTGGTTTGTTTTTTCCTGACTGTCCTTTTTCCAAGACTCATTGTTTGTGTTCATAAGACATGAAGGTGTTCTTGGGAAAAGTTTACTGCTGTTTGTTTTGGCATTGCTAGCTCTGGTAGTGTGGTACTGGCTACCTGAGAGAGACTTTCTCTGTGTTGTAGAAAGACAATGAGTGTTTACAGTGAAAGCTGCTAAATTGCACAGTGAGATGTAATCTCTCAAAATGTGGAAAAATCAGACAGACACAGTACTGCTGATGCAGACTTGCTTTCTGATGTATGTTGTATTTAAGAGAGCTTTTGCAAATAGCAGGAGCATTTGTGTCATGCTGTAACCTATCTAGCCTAATGTATTCAAATAAATTCTTGATATTTCTTCTGGAACAGTAACCTCTTGTGAAATACACTGTTGGTTTTACTATGAGAACAACCAAATGAAATGCCATGGGTTTGTTTTTTTTATTTGAAGGATTTACAGATTAGATGTTCCAACGATCTTTTAAAAGCTGATGAATTTTGGACAATTGTTTCCTAGGAATTTGCCAGAGAATTTAATTCTTTGGAGGCTGAGTGGGATGAATGGTGAAGGTTGAGTTTTCTAAAAGAGCATTTTCCCTAAAGGATAACTGCAGTTCCCTATGCTCTATAGCTGATATGTATCATTTAAATAAAAATGTGACATGCAGAAAATGTTCAAGATCTGCAGCACTGATTTTATCAAGGACGGAAAAAGCAGCCTGTAAGATTTGCAGCCTCTTATATCACGGAGAATGGTGATGGTACCAAAAAAAAAAGAAGTCACTAATGTTTCTAGGAAGCAGGAACATGTTATGAACAGAGCAGGGGCTACAATAGGGTGGATGATAGTTTAGCCAAGCAGTCCCAGGTGTGAATATGCTGGGGGAAGAAGGAGCTGAAACTTTATGCCACTCCTTTGTGCAGTGTGTTGCTACCACAGGCTGACTACTGTCTTACCGAGACCAGTGGTCCTCAGTCTTTGCTGGCACACAGGCAGCAACACTGAGCAAGTAACATGTTGTAGATCGCACCCTACGTTGCTCTCTTTGTCAGATGGGACAGGAATGGTGGTGGCATCATCTGCACCAGAAAGTACCATGGAGGTTTTGAATGAACCAGAGACTGTTTTCCACTGCTCAGATGAATGCTTTGTCCCTCTGTGTTAGGGTGAATCTGGGATGAAGGAGGGATTTGTATGTTACCCAGCACAGAACAGGAGAGCAAGGGTGAAGCTCAATGATCTGAGCAGGGCTTTAGAAAAGAGAGTGAAAATGAGGAGGGGGAGAATAAATCCACAATGATGCATGGGAATTTGAGGCTTATGTGGAGAAATGAGGCTGGAAAAAAAACCCCACCAACCAGCTTTTACTGCTCCTGAAGACCTTGAGAACCATGCATGATGGCAGGGGGTCTGTAACCCCTTGCAGGGATTCACTGCCTCATCCTCTGCCTTAGAAAAAAATGCAAACAATTGGGTGCAAATGTTGGGAAAGTAACACGGAATTCTAACAGTAAAAGGTTGGAGTGCCTCTGGCAGACTTTGGAGGAAGACATTTAATTGTGTCCATATCTCCTGGTCAGAGGGATGGGACACGGTCAAGTAGTGAGAGAGGGACTCCTTTATGGCTGGAGCACTGACTATAAACAAATGGGAATGGAGCACTGAACTTAATATTGTGGTAGACCCTCTGTGAGCCAAGCATAGGTGCTATTGTGCAAGGTGCTTTGAGGTTATACACAGGATTATATGACCGTTATTAAGACTAATAACACACACTACCTTTGTGGAGTAGGAAGAACACCTGTTGTATTTTTCAGTGCAGGCACTGCTGAAGCTCTCTGTTCTGCAGTTTTTGTGGCAGATCCTCAGATAACGGTCATCTCTGGACCTCAGTGTCAGAAAGGAGTTTTTCCTAGCAGATAATCTTCCTACTGTATAGTCAGCAGCAGTCATCGGGGAAGGAAACTCAGCATCACAGCATGTTCTGTGCATTCGCTGGAGCTAAACAGGAAGCCATTTCAATGGGACTTACGTGGCTTTACATAACCAGTGGATCTGGCTCCTTTCTAATGAAACCACCATTTTAAAAACAGCAACAGGCCCTAGATTTTCATCAGCGAGGAAGAGGAATTATAATCAAGTCAGGTACATTCCTCTCAGCAGTCTCCTTTGAAGATGCCCTCAGAGATTTAATGGAGGGAGATGAAAAAGGGCTTGACAGTGGAGATGCAGTGTAAAAGGACACATACGACAGTCTCTCTGCCTGTGACAAGGAAAGGCTACCCCTGTCCTAGAGGCTCTATCCTTCCTTGCTTTTTGTTTTCCCGTGACTGGTAGGAATCACCTGTGGTTTCACTAATGGCCCTTCAGAGCTTCAAGGGGCTCCGGAGAGTGTCCAGGCACTGCACTGCCATGGAGGAGGGGGCTCAGACACACTGCATGTTTGCCAGGCACGTTCCCATCCCTGGCGGGAACAGGCTGTTTCCTGATAAAGGCTGGGCTGGTGAGACCACGCCATGCCCATGAGCGTCACTGGTGCGGCTGTGGGCGTGCAGCATGTTCTGGCAGATGGTGGGTGGGAATGGCTGCAAAAGGGAGGGAAGCCACTAATGAGAGGAAGGACAGCAGGTGGGGAGCTGGACAACATCCTTTGCCATGGCATGCCTGATAAGGTGGGTGTTTACTTCTGTGGGAAGGAACAGCTTTCCAAATAAAAGATTAACTGCTAAGTGATCTTATGGTAACAGCCCTGAGCCATTGCTAATTTAGCCACCCAGCGTAAAACCAGGCAGGGAGGAAAAAGGGATCATATTCCAGTCCCAGACACCCATGGCTGACGTCAGCGTGTGATCCTTGTGCCTGCACAGAGCTCGGTGCACTCACCGTGTTATCACTGTTCTGCATCTTCAAGAGGCTTAGGCTGGTCCACCTCGACAAAAAGCTGGCAGGCCTGAAAGTGTGGAGGATTTTTTCCCAGCTATGCCAGTTGGTTTCAATAAAGGTATTGACTCTCCTTGCAAATCTTACTTCACTGGGTAAACACGCAGAGGAGGAAAGGCTGGAGGAGAAGGAGGAGAAACTGGTTTTTATTGACTGTTAGCTGTGTATGGGACCTTCAAGCATCTCCAGGGCATGAGGGCTAATCTTGTGTTGCAGATGTTGACCAGCTAACTTCTGTCAAGAAACCGGGGCAGAAGGTTGTGCTTCCCCTTGGTCAAACACTAAGTGGGCTGAGTCCTACAGCTATTTAATCATGTTAAATTGCGTTAATATTCTCTTACCCACACAGCTAGATCCAGCGTGGCTGTCACCAACAGAATCAATGAAAGGTCCTTCTATATTCACAGTCATGAAGCTCTTACCTTCAAGGACTGTGTAAATTCTAGCTGTGAACACTGCTGGCCACCAGGTCCAAACTATTATGTGTCTCTGGAGTGTGTAGCAGCTCAGGAAACAACAGCAGCTTCTGGACCAGTAGTCCTAAGAGATCTTTCATGGAGCAGATTCTGGGAAGTGTCCCATTGTTATCCCAACTTCCATCTGAAGAGACACCAATATGGACTTTGCAAAAGAGGATCCCAATAATGTCAGCATCAACAGTGGGCAAATCTCAGCACAGCCCAGAGAACCAGTTGCAGACTCCTCTGCTTTTTACAACATTCACATGTAAAGTTCTCTGTAGTTGCAGGAATGGCTGGTGATCTTCACCGTCATTCCCTCTCTTTGCTGGTGGCATGGTGTATTCTGTGTCTTTCAACCTTAATTAGAGATCTTGCAGTTTGTTAGAGGGTACTGGGAAATGTCTGTCCACAGTGAATGGTCAGATGATACTCCTAGAATAAAATTCCTCCCTGGGTTGTCTTTATTTGGTAAGGATTGGCTGTGATGACTGAAGCAACCCTGTCTTCTCTTGCGTTCCTTGCTCCTGAATTGTCAAAACCACCAGTGCCTGGGAAGCTTGGCTGGCTTTCTCCTGAGGTCCTTTCTGCTTCTTGCTTCAGGCTGTGCTTGATTTGGAAGACAGCCCTGGAAAACAGAGGCTTCTGGTTCAGTGAAGGGGATGAACCTTCTCTTTCCCACCTGAAGTCTGCCCATTCCTAAAACCCAATACTCCATTCCTTCACTTGAATGTTGATGGGCAAGATCTCATCAGCTGGGGAATTCCCCGGGGATTTTTTTTTCCCTAGCATGAGCAGAGACTCAGTGCTCTCAATGAGCAGTGTGGTGAGCGCTGGTTGTAAACCACAAGGGTTAAGTGGCATGTCAGATCATGGGCGGTGAGCAACAACTGCATGTGTGTGGTCTCCGCGATTCACACTCAAGTGTTTTTCCAAAAAAAAAAAAAACCCAACAAACCAACACAAAAAACTTTTTGCAAATGTTGAATTCCAGGTAAAGGCTTGACCTGCACCTCGTTTGAAATCACAATGGTAGACAGTCCCTTTCACATCCCTGGGATTTCGTATATTCTGAATGCAAAATAACCTGGGGCCACCTGTGGGTTTTTTTAAACTAAACATCCCACAAGTGTGAGCAAGTGCATTCTAACAATAGCCTAAACCAACAACACAGCTCAAGGCAGAGAGAGGGAAAGCCGCTTAGGGGAGAGTGACATCTACAGCCTTGTTTCTATGATATAATCCCTTACTGCCTTAAGACTAGAGTTGAAAAATCTAGTCCAGCATTGGACTCTGCAGAATTTATAATGGATGTTGACATGACTTGGATCACAGACTCACTCCTGAGCTCCAACTAGAAGAGTAGCCACATTTTCTGCTAGGTGTTGTGCAAACGTATAGGAAGAGTCAGGCCTGTTCCAAAGACCTTGCAGTGAGAGCAGACGCACAGGAGAAGGGATGTCGTCTTAGCCCCTGTATTTGCAAAGGGAACTGGGAAAGGCTAAGTGACTTGCCCGAGGTCATGCAGGGATTTTTTGGCACATCGGCAAACTGAACCCAGCCCTCTTCTGTCCCGGTCTAACACTGTAAGCACAAAAACATCGTTTTTCCAGAAGGAGCAGCTGTCAGATTAAAAAGCAAAGTTTTTTTGTTTTGTTTTTATTCTCTTTTTCCCCTTTTCTTCCCACATTTGATGTACAGGAAAGAACAAATTAGCTCATTTAAAAACAACTGGAATTTTCACCCCAACTTGAGCATATTTTTCCAGATTCAAAGCCATTTGCTCAATATTTTTGTTTCTTAATCTTATTTTCTACGAACATGAGACTTTCTTCCTCCCAGAACTGCCTGTGCCTACAAGGGCCAAACCACCACTTGAACGGCTATTCCTGAAGTATCTGGGGCACATCCAGAGCTGGGGAACACTGAAAAACTTGCAGACAACCTTGGCCTCTCACCCTTTGTTGGCATATCAAGGCAATCTGCAGACAACACGTTTCAGAAAAAAGGTTTAGATTGCAGATGGGTGATAGAAAGACCTTTGAATAACCTCAGGACTTCAGTGGCTTCAAGAAAATGGAAGCTGACTCCAAAACCATTTCTGGTGTGGGGTTTGGTTTGGCAAAAACAAAGTCTGATTGATGAGGTTTGGCCAAACCGAGCCTCCAGTTTTGTAGCCAATCTCTGCTTCAAGAGATCGTCAGTTCTTGGGTGTGCTTCCACACATTTGAATTTCCTCACTGCTTGGAGCCTCCAGGAAAAACATAAATAGCCAGCAGGTCCTTCTGTGAGCACGCAGAGTCAAAATACAAAGTCAAGAGCGGTGCAGCCTTTTCTAGTCGTGTGCAGCCATGGTATCAGATCAATGAATGCTGTACTAAACAAAATGCTTGCTCTTACTTCTTAGCACAGACAGCAGTGAAAGTCATCTTTATCCTTTCACCGTCCTTCATCCTGGACTTTCTAAGACACTCTGTCCTTTTGGGAGTTGTGTAAGTGTTGGGCGGGATGGTGCTCATAGGGAAAAGCAACAACTGGGTTGTGGCTTCCTTGGAGAAGTATGCTCTGGACCTGTTCACCAAGAACACAGATCAGATCCCAGATCCATGCAGACAGGCCTCTGCAGTTTCAGTTTCTGGCCTATTCGCTCTGTGACTCTGTGCTGGGATTGGTAACCAAGGCATCAGTTGTGCTGACAAGCTGTTGTCAATGAAGAAAACACATGGCTTTTTCTGGCCCACATGAAGGATGTGTTGGTTGTAACCCACATGAGTCATTGTGCTGGATATGATCTTCACCCCTCAGACAACTCGTGCTAAAATACTGAAATAGCTGGAATTGTAAAAATGGCTCTGAAAAGCCCCAGATTTGATGTGAGGAGTGTTTTTCCTGGAGTCAAGACTGCCAAGGAGGGCTGTGAGAAGGCTTTTCAGAGGTCTCCATTGCAGCCAGGCAGGAGAGAGGGAAAGGATCAAGGTGTCTTAGTTTGTTTCCTGCAGTCCTTGCTGTCCTGCTGGTGGGGCACAGAAGTATCTTTATGCCTCTAGAGCCTGAGCAGTCTCCAGCAATTCCTCTGTTTTAGGGCCCTTAAGAGGTACTGATGATCTGCATCTCAACTTATCCTGGGCGTTTTTATCTTGAGGTCCATTCGTCAGGGCTCTCGGTCCCATTAGAAGCCTTCAGATTTCCTCTGTACTTGAAAGGTACATTTTTGCTACTGAAGTTGTAAGTTTGTTTTTTGCCTTTCTGTTGATAATTGCAAAGAAACAGACGCATGGAAATCTGCTAAGCACAAAGTTTCAGAACTGAGCATTGCTCTTTGCTTTCAAGCACCATCAAATACTTAACATTTCTATGAGAATGAACTTCCTGAACAATGTCTTTCCTGGCAGTTCCTGATCCCATTCAAGGACTTCCTCTGCTTATTTATCTGTTGTTAGTCTCCTGTGGTTTCTTTTCTGGACTTGGCTTGTCTCACAGTTAATCCAGGTTCTCCACAACAAAATAACCTTGTCTACCACTTCTTTGTTCTGACACAGCTCTCCGTGAAGTTTCTTCTTCCTGTGCACGTGCACCTTTCCTATAACCTGACGTCTATTTCACTCTTTCCATTGCTCCAAACCCTTCTTCTGCAAGTAAGTAAAAAATCGGGCTTTTCTGGTTGTAATCACCTCCTTAGCATGTTCATTGTCATCATTAAATTTAAATGCTCCTCGTTGTTCCCAGACTGATGGATGCTTCTTGGCCAAGGTTAAAAAACACTGACAAAGAAGCATTCACAGCACAGCAGTAACAATTTGGTAGTAACTTCACAAACACAAGCAGAATCCATGAGCATGGATTAGTTTCCTGGAGGAGCATATCCCAGCATGAGGACTATCCCGTGTGCAGGAGGCTGTGCACTGAGCCAGCCCATGCTCCAGCCATATCTAGGTGCTTCAGGCATTTGGAGAATTTGATTTTGGACTCTCCCTGCACTGTGCTGGGTAACTGGGTCTCCTACCCCAGTCAGTTCCCTCACAGCATGTTCACTTCAGCCCTGTCCTCCTGGCTCCTTCCTTACCTCCATAACCTTTCCTTTGTCTGTTAGTTGATCATTGCCCACCTCACTCCCTGCCTCTCTCTGGAGGATCACTGCTCATTGTGAAGTGGGAACCTCTTTCCCCGCCATTCATGGCTATTCTTCATCTGCTTAGATGAAGATCTAAGATCTCCACAAAAGCAGGGCTTGTTTCCACCTTTGGATTTGAACACTACCTGAAAAAGTGAGAATTTTTTTTTCATTGTCTGCACATAAGCTTTATAATGAACATGCAAGTGAGGACTGAAAATCACCTAAAAAAATATATATATTAAAAAAAAAAAAGGATCAGTGAATTCCCAAATTCCAATGAGATAAGCAGACCCTGCTTTCAACAGAGACAATACCCTGTGTTAGCTGCAGCCCTAAAAGTAGCAGCCCAGGTCCAAGCACAGACTTCACAGGTGTCCGCTTCTTTTGTCAGACAGTTCTTTCCCTCTGCCTAAGTTTTAAAGCTTTCAGAAGAGGATTGTTTGAGGTTTTCCTCTTGCCAACCCGTCTGCAGCCAGAAAGTCAGTGGGAGACAGAGAGACCCATAAAAGGTAATAGCTAAATAAGTAACATGCAGAAATTCCTCACGCTCACCTCTGTATTGGCAAGGGAAGATGCAGCTGACACGGATTAGCTGAGCATGAGTTTAGAGAGAGGCTAGATGCAAAGGCTTCTAGACTTCTTTTAACCCTAAAAGCTTTGGAGGTAATTAACAAAACCCAAAACTAATTCATCTGATCTATCCCTTTGTGTTTTCTCGACTCTTTCAAGTGAGGACCTGTAGCTGTTGGTTTTTTCTGCTCCCAGGAGAAAATTTCTAAATGATAACTAATAATGCCGTGAAGATCTTGTTGCCTTTTGGGCTTTTGTAATAGCCTCAGTGGGCTTCTCTGTACAACATTGTGTCACTCATTGCAGTGTGCAAGAAACAGAAAAAAAGATCTCTCTATTTCTGCACAGTCTCTGCCTTTGGGCAAGGTGAAACTGAAGTCACACGAACCTGCAGAGCAAAAGGAAGGAATAGGGTGAAAAATACCCCCCTGCTCTCATCTCTTCCCCCTTGCAGCAGAGGGAGAAAAAGTTTTGTTTCCATGTGGAAGATTTTTCAGATGTTTCTTTTTTGGGAGTGAATTGGGGCTTAGGAAAAGCTTAGTTCACTTCCCCAGATCAGCTGCAATTCTCTAGTGCACCTTTGTCAACTTGAGCCTTGGGTAACTCGGCTCTTCCTTCTCCTCTCATGCATAGTTCAAGCCCTGTCCTCTCTAGGTAGAATGGGATAATTTAAGTTATTAAATTCATGCACTCCAGGATCCAGCAAATTCCTCTGTCTTCTCCAATTCCTGTACATCTTCCAGATCCAAGTGCTGCTTTAACCCTTCCTACCTTTCCTAGCAGCCTGGGCTGCACCTGCTAGAAACAGAGACCTTGAGTCCATAAAATCCCTCTCTATATGCAGACAGCTCTGCTTGAATGGTTATCTTTATTGCAGGCAATGGACGAAGAATAAAGTGTTGTTCGTTCTGCTCTGCTGAATGTAGGAGTCTTTCTGTCATCTTGCCAAGCCTGGAGGAAAAAAAAAAAAAAAAAAAAAAGTCCTGCAACTCAAGGGGACAAATTACGTTTAGCTGGAAATTTTGGATTCCCTGGGGCAAATGATCTCTTCTTTCTCATTTAATTTTAAAATGGGAATAACACACCTCATCCATTTAGAATGGAGATGTATGATGCCACAGCAGAGAGGAGGAGTTTGTGCCTGCCAACTGTATAAATACGTAGATTCAAAACTATTCCTGGATATTCTAAGGAACCTTTTTGAGGATATACAACTGGACAGATCATGGACGAGTCAAACTTGTCAAGATGTGGTTTTTGGAAAGGCAGTGCCCTATTTAGCAGCCACTCATGCTGTAGGGTTATGAAGTGTCTGAAATAGCCAATGATTCAGGTATCCTAGTGAGGACATTGCATCCGTGACATTCACAGGGAGTTGAAATTGCCCAGTCTTTCACATTAAGAAACGTTCCAGGGTCCCAGCTGGCCCACACAGCTTTTACAGTCTAAAATTCTAGACTTTACATTTCATATGCTTTAGAAAAATTATAAGGGAGCCACAGCCCCATGCTGCAGCATATATGACATGTATGATGGGCTGGAAAAAAATTTCTTTTCTACAGTTAGTGTTGTACAGGGAGGTTTATCCCTTCCCTTGAATCATCAAGCCACTCTTAAAGCAAAGCTGTCAAGAGAGATGGGCTGTCAGAATTCCCTGGTGTAGCAATTTCTATGTCTGTCTTACAGTGGAGGAACCTGAAGCATCAAAGTGTCCGTCTTAATAAATTCCAGGAGAGTTTAGAGCATAAGCCAAATTCTGAAAAGCAATGACATGATTAGCAAGCTTCCAAGAATTATCTCATAATAATTCCCACACACATGCAGACTGCTCTCTGATTACATGACTAAATAACATAAATTAAAACCATCTTTTCCCAATATGTCTAGTCATAGTGGGTCTTTCAGTCTACGAAGGGTAATCACCCATTAGTCCAGCCAAGCTGCAGCTCAGAAGAATTGCTCTCGGCCTTGTTTGCTCTTTCTATGTGTTGATAAATGGATCAGTGTCACTGTGGTTAGTTATGTTCCCCTCTTTTGTCCTATTAAAACTGCGGTAAGTTTGAGCTGATGTCTACTAACAGGGACTGGAAACAGCAACAATACAAGAGCTACCTCATCACTGACCAACACTTGCGTTAAGCGAGCAGTGTTACTTTCTGGTGTAGCATCGCTGAAGGTTAGGTTTCACACTGCACTTGTTCTTGCTTCTTCCCTCATTCAAATCTGGACTTTGGTGTCTAGCAGCAAGGATACCTCCTTGACCATTCTCATGGGACATGTTAGCCCACTGGAGGGCAGGTTTTCCGGGGAAAGTGGCATTCTTGCTAGCAGATCCATGAAGGATGTGAAGAATTGAACCAGCCTCTCTGTGAAAATATGAGCTGCCTGTGATACATGTCTTTTGTGGAGAAACAGACTGACTTGAGCCTATTAGCTGTCTAATTTTTGTTTGTGTAGGTAGTGGGACTAGCCCCACAGCTACAATAACACTATCATTAATGAAATAAGTGAGGAGAGATTTGTAGGGAGAGATGACATCCCTGGTTAGAGCAACTGATAAGAAGCAAAGACAAGGCATTTCTTGGGCCTGAAACTGAAGAAGCAACATTCCAGCTAATAAAGATGGGGGAAACTTGCTTTGCAGCTTGAGCTGAATTGTGTTAATCAGCTTGATATCTGGCGAGAAAAAGGTATTTGGTGCCCATGGGAATGAAAGGTACGTTAACAAAGTGGTAAGTTCAATAACTTCTGTGTCACAGAGACAGATGGCAAGTGCTTTGGCTGTAGTGTAGGGAAAATTGTGACATAAACCCAGCATATCTGTTGTGCTGTGATTTTTAGGATGAAGTAGGGTTAGGAATTTGACATCCAAAGCTCATCTTTTGAAGATGTTTTGTGGAATGCCTTTGAAGATCAAGACTAAGAAGTCAAACAGAGAGTGGTTATATTGTGAGAAATGTTCTCCCACTGGCTGTTTCTGTCTTTCGCAGAGTGTCTGCGTGAAAATGTTGTGGTGCACAGTGGTTGATGGATTTCACCCACATACTTTCCATGAGGGCATTTGGTGCTTTGGATAGAATAGATCACGTTCTGGAATGAGTATATGTAGGATGCAAAGCTTTGATGGTTTCTTTTGGATGGGAATGGAGCTCTTATTCTATGGGGTATGTACATGTGTCAGCAAGTTTTAAATCTATTGCTTTGGCATGGCCCCACTCTGCTTGGGATATGTCTGCCATGAGAAATTTTGCTTCCAATAAAGTATTTGGTGAGGCAAGGGCAATTTGGAAAGTTCAAAGGGAAACTTTGAGGACAATTTCTCTCAAATGATCATCTGCTAGCAAAGGCTGTAGTTTCAGGATGTTCTGGACAGGTTCCAATCTAGCGTGAAATGTGATAGCTAAGCGTGCTGTTAATAGGGTTTTTCTTTTTATATTGTAGTGAGTTTTACATATGTTCTTCAGGAGGCTCGTTTACATCTGTGATCTCTGTCTCTGGAGGAGTAGCCTTGTTTGCTGAATGTTTTGGGTCTGGTACTGGGGTTATCAAGAATATTCTCTTCACTGCCAATCTGATAGTGTCTGGAGTTTGGCTGCATATTACACATTTCAGGGAGTGTTTTGGATGGCTGCTATGTTTCTGGAGACAGGTGTGCTGGTCCTTGTTTTTTTCTATCTATAAAGTTATTTGTAGTGTGCCATTTTCGAGGTGGACTTGGTGTCTGGGAAGTATCCAGAGACAAGTAGATGGTTTTTGACTTACAAACAGGTGTCAGGAACACCAGAAATGCAGCCCAGACGTAAGGGTATTATTGAACATTTGCAAACCACAATTCTCCCGAGAGCACAGGTCAAGGCCCATGATATCAGCTTTGCCCATGTGTAACAAGAAACGGTCCCCTCAGAAAGACTTCAGTCACCAGTTTCTCTGTCCACAAGGCTGCACTTGTGCAACAACAAATAAAAAGAGACCTTCAAATTAATTCGTTAAACAGTCATGAACAAAAACTTAGTAGTAAATCAGTTCTGGTAAGAAAGCCACCTTGTGTTGAATGCACCTGTCATGGTCTACAGACCTGCCATACACAGTCAGCCAAATCACTCCCAAGGAGCAGCGGTCCCAAGACATATCATAAATATCACTCAGGTAAAGGCTATGTGGAAAATGCAGCTGTGGACAGCTCCAGGGAGGCTGGATCAGTAGCACAGCTGGTCAAAAAGGGTGGAGAAGAGGGAAAAGCTGGCAAATATCTGCCTTCAATTTAGTTTCTGTCTGATGCTGTGAATTTATGCTTGTCAAAACGGCCTGACCGCCTCTGGGCAATAGCTCCCAATGTTGCATTTTCATGCAATATGTGGTTAGGAAGTCTCAGTAATCGCAGCACTAAATGCCCAGCACTTCACCCTCAGGGAAAGAAAGCAAATGCATTGATGTGAGAGTTGTATGGAACTGACAGACAAGGCAGACACTGCAAACCACTGTTCTGAAACTTCTTTTCTGCTTTGTAGGCACTGAAATGATCCATTGTGCTAAATGATAGATTTGTCTTCTTTTGTGTTCGTAAAGAAAACATTTAGAAGTGCAACAGGTTCTGCCAGAACTATGAGTCTGGATCTAAACTTTTCTTAAATTAACTCAAATCAGTTCCAGAAGTTTACTCTTGAAAGACAAGTGACGTGAAATGACGGTATCATATCTGAAAATTGAAGGCAAGCCATTTGAGCTGATTTAACAACTTCATGGTGACTCTCATTTCTTTTCTCCTGGTGGCTATACTCATAGACAACTCACATCTGGAACATGGTGACTGGTACCGGTCCACAGGAACAAAGATCTCTCATTTTAATTTCTCTCTCTCATTTTATTCTTCCACAAGTGGTTCTAGAGCTTAGACCTGGCACTGGAATCCTGACGACATTTGTACCAAAGAAAATTATTCCCAACTGATTTTTTTTTCCCTACTGAAAGTGAAGTTGGATTGCTGTGGCTGTGGTGTTGGGAGCAAAAGATATTTCCGTAAAGAGCACTAAAACTGAAATAACCATATGGGTGAGCTTGGTTGGAGCTGAGAGCTATGAGTATTTCTTTGTGAATGTGATTAAAAAGGACACTCTGGATGAACATCCTGCACTGAAAAATCCACTCCTGTTTTAGTTACAATTCTGAAAGAGCAATAAGGAAGCAATTTAAAGCACCTATTGCATTTGTATTGGCTTTTCACAAAATGGGTTTTCTGTTGTATATCCTACCTGGTGTAGGGGTTTTAACTAGGACACTTTGTGTGATACATTTCATTCCTGATTTACGGGTTAGGTTCATTTTCTGGCTATTATGCCATCTACTTTAGATCACAAACATAGATGTTTTTCTTCTCTGTCTCAAAACAAGGCAATCCATAGAGAATAAAGCTCTGACAGCCTCAAACATTCAAACGACATGTAGCATCACCCCAAAATCATGACTTTGTATGAAATTCACAACACCTTAATATTAAAGATAATAATGACGAAGGTATTTTTTTTACTATATAATCTGAGTTTTGGATCATTAAGTTCCCCTGAGGCCACATGCTTGCAAAGGTTTCTCTGTGACTATGAAAACTAACATATATTCTTTGGGGTTCTTTTATGTGTGTTTCCCTCTTAATTAATTGTTTCCAGGAAATGACTTTTTTATTTTTATTTTTCTTTTAACAAGGACTCAATATTGCAAATAGTCATGAAGGAGGGACAACAATTTATAACAGTGACTTTGCATTCAGTATATGTATCCCTCACTGTTACCAGGGTGAATGGTATTTTTGAGACTTCTGGTTTGGCATTTTCCCTTTGTGTCTTCGGGAAGCCAGCATGTGAAACCTCTTTCTGAATAGGGTAACACCACATACTCCCTGACTTTAACAATCAAAGTAGTGTGGGTCTTTTTAAGGAAATGTGCAAATTCTTTTCTTTATTACAAATTACATTTAGGACATAATAAAGCAGGCAGAATTTATCCGAAAGACCCTCTATGTAATAATAAGATTGAGAAGGGCCAACTTCAATATCCACTATGATTGAAAGGACATTGTCATCCATAAAAAAATACAGAAGTAACTTGTGCTACCTTGCAGAAAAAAATGAAATTACAGCATGGTGACATGCCCCCAAGGGTGGCTATTTCTGGGGTTCTTCTCCAGATGACAGAGATTATTCTTCCCTTGGTCCCTGAGCTTCCTCTGCTGTACTTACATTTTCCTGCATCTCCTCCCTCCAGCCTACGCTACCCCCAGCTTCTTCTGCCATGACATATTCAAGTGCAAGGTCAGATTCCTCTCCTTCTGAACTAGCTCAAAAATGCAATGCAAATGTGAAAAACCTTTATCCACAGGCTGAGGTAGCTTGTGAAAATAAAACTACTACAGTCAATTCACCATAGAGTAATTTTCAGCCGTAGCTCTTTTGCCACTTCTCCTCTTAAGGGCAATAAATCAAAATAGAGACTTGAATCCAGGGAGTTTTCTTCTGCCAGAAAGACATGGGAAACCTAAGGAAGTGTGGTCTGTACACTCACACCTTGCTTATCTCTATTACACCAGGATGCTGGAAGCTGTTTCCTGAATGTGATGTACAGACAGATCACAGGAAAGGAATGAATGTGGCATCTTGTGGTTACAGACTCAAGAAGAGAAACAACAGGAACTGTCCCAAACCTCAGTGGTGGAGATTCCTACACAGATGTAAAACAATCGTGGAAAATAAGACTTGGAGGTACTATTATAATCTATCTAATCCACCATGGTGCTCTTGGTAAATTGTAATGCTTCAGGAAATTCATGTTAGAAGTATGTGAGGACATTCTGAAAGTAAATTTCCTCTTAAGTGCAAGAGAAGGCATGGACATTGGCTATTTCATTTTTGTTCACTGCAGAGATGGGTGGGGAGTTTGTAGACAGATCCACATGTGTCCTCAAGTTCTCAGAAGGTGGAGAAAGACTCCTCCCACCTCAGCAAAGAAAATGAGACTTTGCATCTTCATGAGAAAGAACCTCTAACCTGGTGGCTCCATTGTTTATCGCTCACACAGAAGTGGAGCTCCACCATGGGAAGACAGAGATAGTGACTGTGATTTCTCTGCCATCTCACATGGGCAGAAAAGTACTAGCTCTTGGACAGGGCTGTTGTTAGATGAATGACCATTCTGACTGCAGGAGTAGAAGGAGAAGGCAGGGCCAAACCTGGCAGCTGGCTTAGAAAAAGCAGTGACTGGTTACATCTGCAAGGAGATGTTTTAGAATGGACATCTGTAAACCTTGAATTGTTCTAGGAGGAGTTTTCCTTTGTTTTGTTAGAAATTTTGGTTAATTCAATGTCCACCACTGCTTTTATAGGCCTTTATATTATATGCAGATCCTTCTACCTCTTTTTGTAATTACATGTAATCTCCTTGGCACAAAATGTTGTAAGTAATTTTTTAATATTACATACAGATTATATTCTTTATAATGCTGTTATTGTCTTGCTGGTACATAGGCATAAACTAAGACACCAAGATGTACCTAGACCAGATCATCACTGTCCTAAAAATGCTTGCTATTGACATCAGCCACTGACCAACACACTTTCCAAACTTTTCTCTTTATGCCCAAAATTACTCTGCTGAAATCTGCTTTTCATTCCTTCTTAGGGAGAGAAATTTAAGCCCAGTGTTAAGGAGGCTTGATTTTTCTCAAGCTCCCTCAAGAAAAGGGTTTCATTAGCAACATGGTATATTTTATGCTTCTGGTTTTCATTTTTGTGCATTATTTTCTGTAAACTAGGGACTCAGCGACAAACAGGCTCTTTGTTGGAGAAGGAGCATCATTAATCGTATGACTGCTTCTGCATCCCTGAAGAATATGTCGAAGAAAGGTTACTTTTCTGTCCCAAATTTCACACAGATCAGAGATGGAAAAACAAAGGGGAAAGAAAAAAAACAAGCCACCCCTCTTTTTGAGGAGCCAGAGGAAATACTGAGAAAGTATTTTAGATCTTTTTTGCTGATGTGTATTTTTTTATTTGTTTCTGAGGACAGTACATGCCCAAGTAACTCTGTGTTCTGCTATTCCACACACATCTCTCTCATTTCATAATAATCCCATTTCTTCACCCTCTAATGACTCTCCTCTTAAATGGATGGTAGCTGAAAGACTGTAGGGGAGATATATATGTTACAAAAATGACCATAATAATTAGTATTGTTTTATTCACTTTCTGATAGTCTCAGCAGAGAGACCAATTGCAGGAAGTCATTGTCTTTGAAAAATGGCTCCTCCAGGTTCAATTAAGGGTGTATTATAAGACAGCATTATGGAGGCTTTCCAGATTCCTGTTACATCAGAAGAGTAAAGGCTTTGAGGAGTTTGGCAACATGTAATAATGTTATTTGGCCAAGTGTGGAAAAAGTCACAAATGCTACATTCAAAGAGGATCTACGAGGAACTGCCTTCTCAGCTACATTTGCCCCAAATCTATAGGGTGCTCGGACAGTACACAAATATACCGTATGTCTCTGCATTCTACAGAAACTACTTGGATGAACCCCAACCCAAAAGTAACTGCTCAGCACCAGAGACCATTATCAACTCCAGGTGCATGAGATCATTCTGCCCTTTTACCTTCAAACCACTCTGTCTCCTTGTTCTTTCCTGGCACTTGTTTGTTTCTAAACCAGAAACCAAGAGATTAGAAACAAATAGTATGCAAAAAGTGACCTTTGAAAATTAAGAACCTTTACAAAATGTATGCCTCCAATTCTCTTCTGACATGGCATCTACCCTCCAACGTGTTTACAGACTGCATTGTCACTCTCTAGCATAGAAGTTGACAGCAGTGGTGGGGAGCATTCCTTGGGGTCATGCACTTTGCAACAGCAAATACCTCATGCCTGAAATAAAACCAAAATAAATCATAAAACCATCTCTTGTACTCTTGCCTGCAACCTAGGATGGAGAAGCAGTAGCTTGGGAGAGAGCAGCCTGGCTGGGACTGCAGCATCCTGTAAGGGTGGGTGTGCTGCAGCCTCTGAACTCTCTCAAAATCAGTAGGGGATGAGTTTTTAAGGTCACTGCCTCTAAAGCTGTGAAGGGAACACCATCAATTCTTTCTTGTACAATCTCCGGGTAAGTAGAGATCAGCCAGCTAATCTGTGTGAGCATGAGGTTCATGCATCGCTCAGCTCTTTTCAGTAAAGACAATGTCTTGATTCTACTTGCAGTATTTTGTAAGCTGTGGTGATCCACTACCTCTTCAGCTCTGCTAGTGGCTTTGACCATCCCAGTTCCAGAAAGAACTGCAAAAAAATATCAAGCTAAGTTTGTTTAATCTTTTTGCAAAGAAATTCACTGCTCTGTGATGTCTTTATTCCTCCTCCCTGAGACAGTCAGAAAGCACTTTGTAGTGGTCATAAATACAGTGTATTGCTTTTAGGGGCAAAGTTGCTCCTCCTCATTCTCTGGTGAGCATGATGGAAATCAGATAAATCAACCCATAATGCTTGTTTGATCTTTCCTTCCCACTATCCAGAAAGATGCAAAGATGAGTGAGAGAATGATTTCTTAATGTTTGAGATTTATTGGTCCTACAAAATCAGGACACACACTGAAGTTCTGAAGAAACGCCTGCTCATGCAGTAAGTTTCGATAAAGTACACCTTAAAGGCACAGTGTTTTATTTTACCAATAATCCCTCTTTCAAGCAGCACCAAAGAATGAAAAGGTGTGTTTCATAATCACCATTTGTTGCAAAAAAAGTGGCAGAAACAGAGGCATTTGATCTTCGTGGTTTTTTCTGTAGTTGTTTGAATGAAGACATGTCTTCAAGCTGATTATGAACAAAATACTTCTGCGCTCATGCTCTGGAAGGGCGAAATACTAAAACAACTGCATCCCTCCTCAGCCAGCTTTTATGCTGAGGGAACTGAGTAGCAGGCATACGGGAATGTTCTGAGATTTTTCAAGCAGAAAGAGGAACAGTTGACTCTCAGAAAACACAGCTAGTTTGCTTGGGCTTTTGAAATATGTTTACTGACCAAGAAGAACAGATACATTGGGTGAAATCTTTAGAGGATGTAACTCAGGCTAGTACTGTTGGCTTGAATGGAGCTGGTCCCTGTACTAAATTGGAATTGGTTCTTTAGGATGTAAAAACTCCATACAGAGCCTTCAACATCCACTTCTAATTTAGTCCACGCCGTAATGACATAAAGTTACCACTTGATGGCTCTTTCTTAGTATAGATGGATGAAACGAGTTAATGGATTCCGACCAGACCATCGCAGCGCACCCAGAGCTTGTCTGCAGACTCACCAGATGTGAAAGGACTGTGATGAGAACAGAGCCACTCAAAAGACATTTTTCTCCTCTTCCTCACTGGACCAGAACACCATGATGCAATCTGCCACTGCTTTCACTGCCCAATCTGTGGATTTCCCTTTCTGGAGCTGTCTCTCCCAAATCTTTCAGTATTAAAACCAGATGCAAACCAAACCAGCAACAACAACAGAAGTTTGATAGCTTCTTTGACTTTTGTACACCAAATTCCAGAGGTGGGGGAGGAGCGAGAGGGGAAAAAAAGAGCACTGGAAATAAATACCCCTATGAAGAAATTACAACATCAAAATGCAATTCCCTTGTTCATGTGTTTCTTAGAAAGCAGTTCAGTTCCATCTGGCTGTGGGCCTGCAGCCAACGCTTGCTTCAGAAGAACCAAGACATTCAAATAAAAATAAATAAATAAATAAACGAATAATGTACCAAGTGGCTCCTGCACCCATCTCCAGAGTGGGGACAAGGCAGGGCTCTCAAAGCTGATATTGTTCTGAGTCAGCTTTGCACCCCCATGCAAACATTAATCTTGCTTAGGCTGACGGGGTTTCAAATAGAGCCATGTTACACATGCATTCAAGAGAGATGGAGGCGAAAGGAGAGGATCAGTCAGATGACACAGAACAAGGAAGGTTCTGTTCTCAGCGGTGGGTCACTGGAGCAGCGTAGATGGGGAGATACGTGCTTGTTGTGGTGATGATTATTTATTTATTTTCCTCACTAACCAGCTCGAAACAATGGTGTGCTATTCAGTTGCAGGCTGGGAAACTGCAAAGAGCCACTGAAAAGAAGTGGTTTGTCATTAACAAAATCTCCAAATATTATTTTCTCTTTAAAGGAAGAAGAAATGGAAAAGGAGGGGTTCATTTATTTCAAGCAGCTATTCCAATGTTCCAAGTTGCCAAAGAAACACGAAGCTCTTGCAGAGCCAGCCACTGCTTCTGCATCCTAGAAATGCGCTCTGGTCATGGCTGTCAAAAATGACTCAGGATTTTAATTGTCTCTGGTTATGGATTCTGATATGAAACTCCTTAAAATTTCTTGCTACACATGCTGTGCTGAGATGTGAGGTTTTGCTTCATGCTAGGAGGGAGAAAACCCAAAGCACAAGTCATTGGAGCCACCTTCCCAACAGAGCTTGGAGTTTTGTCCTGAAGCTTTCAGAGCAAGGAAGTAAATTGAAAACTGTCTCCTCATTCCCATTTCAGTTAGGCTTAATGGGAACTCTCTCTGTTGTGAATGTAGGACCATGGTCAAAGCAAAAGCTGACAGACCGATTAGCAGGGAAAGAGGCCCTACTGGGCTCTAACTCCTGGAAATAATTCTGGGGATATCCATGGGGTAACATGCTGTTTCTTAGTATGACACAATAATGATGCCATAGTGAAGTACTCCTTCTACTGAAGAGTTTCCCACCTCCCTTCTTGAGTGTTCCCAAAAGTTGGCAGAGACAAAGAGTTGAAGATTGCAGAGAAGAGCGCCAGATTATGCAAGGGAAATGTATCGTATACCACTCCTGCTGGCTGATGCACAAAAGCGGTCTGGTGTCAAGAAAGGAATCCATCCCGTTCTTGCCTACAAGAAGTCAGGATTAGAGGATGATTTTCATCTTGGGCTGGGAGACCAGGGAAGAGGGTGAAGTGGGAAATGAGAAAGAACAGATCTGATATGACAGTACTAACTTGTCTGTCCTTAATCTTTGGCCCAGTTGTTTGGACAGCAAATCTGGCTTCTTGCAAGTACAGCCTCTAGCCAAATGCAATCCAAAGTTAGTCCATTCGCTTCAAGGACTTAGGGGAAAAAAAAGGAAATCAGAGCAATATAGGATTATGTCACAGATTTTAAACAATCTATAAACGGAGAAGGTTATATGGCTAGATGCATGTTTTCATGTATCTCTGGGAATTTAACTTAATGTCTAAGAGCCAGGGTAAATTATCAGTTTGAGCATTCTCTCTTTTGCTTCAGTGGATAAAAAACAACCTTATTTAACATCTTCTTAACACTCGCAATGTGATATGTCAGCATTGGCTAATTAAGGGATTTGTGAGTGCGTGCTTCACCAGTTTTATTTTTTGGGGTCAGCTGAGTGAGAGGAGATTTAGCACCACCCCAGCTCTCACTGCCAAACCCATAAAATATCTATCTCCATCAATCCCTGCTAGATCTATCATCGATAAAGATAGTTTAAGAAGCCATCCTGAACACAGCCAGATTAACACAGAATCGGCCGATGATAAGAAGGAAGGGCAGGAACCCAAATTGTCAGTAGTTATCAGAGCGGCAAGACCAAGTAAGGCACCAGCTCCCCAGCTGCCAAGTACCAATGATGTCAGGATGGCCTTGTGCCTTTGAACACATCTCTGCTGACAGCAAACCTTTTCTGCACTTGTGGGGGAAGAAAGGGAGAAGACTACAGCCACCCTGGCGCAGACAGAAGATGAGATCTCAAAGCAGCTGAGCTCTGACCCTCTCTCCTCCAAGGAAACAATTTTGTTTGTTTGTTTTTTGAAGGGGGGGGAGAAATGTGGAGCTTTTTTATGGGAAAAAAATATGTCTCAGAGTTGAGATTTCTGACAGATTTCCAACAAGATAAAAACATGACAAATTTTCACCATCTCTAGATGCAGCTTATGGTGATATTCCTCAGGGGTGATGGGGGAGGGAGGGAGGCAGAAGGGAGAGTGAGAGAGAACCCATTATTTCCATCTGAAAATAATTTTAAGGGGGATATTTATCCCACTGGGTAGAACAATTCTTAACTAAAGCAATGTGCCTGGCCAGTGAGGTACTATGAACAGGGAAAGAAGATCCCTCCACTCTGGGAGGCAAAACACAGCCTGGAAAGGTTGAAAAGTGCTTCTATAAGCAACTCGCTAACTATGATGTATGTATTTTCCCTGGGGAAGGTGCACTGCATGTTTTGATTTCGGCAGATTCTTGATTTCTTCTCCCAAAGCAAAGAGGCAGCTGGAGGTATGGGGGAAGAAAATTAATTGCTTGGAAGCTGCCTGCAGCCTGGGCATTGAAAAAACTTTGCTTTATAAGACTGTCATTTAGCCTTGCTGAAAATTAGTCATTTTTAGTGAGAGTTTCATTAAGGCCTGTATGGAAAAAACGTGAGGAAACATGAGGGAAATGAGAGAGATGGGCTAAGACCAATAGCATCTTGACTGCTACAGAAACAATCCTTCTTGGCCTGTGTCAGGGAAAAGGCATGCAATCTTCATCATCAGGTTCCCTTTCTAAATTTTTTGCTTGCTTCTCCAATCAGGCTTGGAAGGGAATTGGGATCGAGATGGCAGGTGGGTTGTCTATGATCCCTTTCATTTCAGTGTTGCTTGTCCCTTCTTCTCTAGTGTTATGGCATTGTATGCTCTGTGACCAGGGACCGCCTTTCTCAGGTGTGTTGATATAGCATTGAGCACAGCAAGTCAAGGTCTGGGGCTGGTAGATGTCACCATGTTGAAAATTATGTAGAAGCAGGGTAAAAAGGCATTTTCTACGACTTAGACTTTCCTGAGTGTTGCCAGAAATAAAGTGCTCCCCTTCCACTTAATTTAACCCCTATATTCCCCCAAGAGCTTCTTAGTATAGAGTGTTTTTTCTCTCGAAGCTCCACTGACTTGATATATTTTGCCCTGTCCTTTGCTGCTCACTGATGTGCCCACCTGGGACATCGCAGACTCCTTCCTCACTCTGGTGGAAGATGCAGACATAAGGTACCATGGGCAGAGACTTCTGGAGAAACTGTTGGAGAGAGAGGGTGGAGGTGGTTTGGGGCTCTTCTCCAGGGTGAAGCATTTGCTCCAGGAAGGGCAGGGCCATGTCAAAGAGCAGAGAGCAGAGTCACCTCCACTGGAATACAGACCAAGCTTCCTGTCCACTTGCTCCTAAATCCCTAGATCCCAGAGAAATAGACAACACTTATTTATTTAAAAAAAGGCCAGCTTTATCTTACCTTCCCTCTCCTCATTAAATATAAAATGCAATGAGTCTTTGACTTCAACAAAGAAATAACCCATATTTTTTCATGCACAGACCTTGAGCTCCTGGATGAAACACTTTTGCAGCAGACAGGAAAGTCCACGGAGCACGTAGAACTGGTAACATTCATTTGGATGGAGGCTGTGAGGTTTGCAAGTGAGCACAAGTATTTCCCCAGGTCATGCAAGGAAAATTCCTTCTGCACAAGATAGCAGATTGCTCTATTCAGGCATTGGATCAGCCACAAGCCAACCACAGCTCATATACCTGCCTCCTCAGGAGGTTATATTGCTTCTGGTCTAAAGCCAATCCATGGCTCCTACTCAAAGCTCAGCCAAAATGATCTTGTGTCTGTCTGCAAAGTACCATGTAGCCATACCCATGATAACAGGCTTTGGAAAATAAAACCTGAGCACTGATGTGCAATGCTTTGAAGAAATGGCTTTGAATGCCAGGACCACTCTTGCTTAACAGATTTCAGCCTAATCTGATTTATTTATTGTTTAACCTGCCATGTGCCTGCAAACCAGCTGGAAGCACAGCCGGCTAATTACCGGGCTGTGCCAGCATAGGCTGCCTTTGATTGCTTGAGACAAGATGCCTGTAAGATGGACAAGATTTAAGGCACACAGTTATTGTCTATGACCCTCTTTTAGATCCTAATGAGCTCTGAGAAGCTGAGATGTTCTGTCGGAGAGGCAGCAGGGATCTGGCTGCATCAGGGCAAGGGCTGCATCTGGAAGTGATTTCATCTTGGGCTTTCCCTGTCTTTTTTCCCATTCTCTCTCTCGTACATCTGTGAGGTGGAATGTGTTTAAAGCACAATCCTGATAATCCCTCTAGATCTTCTTCTCCCCTATTTGCATCTTTCAGGGGGCATCTGTGCTAACATGTTTCCCACTTTTCCTCTAGACAGATGAGACATCACTGGTTTTCCAAAAGGCTGTGTGAAATAGTGGAGATTTATCCTTACTCTGAACATGTCCACAAGCTGAAATTCCCATTTGTAAAAAAGACTGTTAGCTCCAGGCAGCAAGCTTCTCCTGAGCAGGAACAAAGTGTACTGAGGATTACTCTAGTCCCTGTCTTTCACGCTTAGTTTAGAAGTGGAATTGCAAAGTGGAATCACTCTCTGTTCTACCCTGTTGAGGGTCTGTTCCTTCCAGTTGCTGCATATGCTCCCTTTCTGATATAAAGAGGCAAGGGTGCCACAAGACCTAATGAAATCAGCACTTGAGTAAGGTAGAGGGGCAACTTTCTTATCAGCCAGTGTTTGAACTCTAACCCTTTGGGGGAGGTTAAATATAATTAAATATATATTGCTTTAAGGACTATTGCTGGCCCCAAATGTTCAAAGTTCACTGGTTCATGTTACATCCACTCTACTAAGAAGATGAAGGTCTGGGCCAGAAAATGAGAAAGTACGAAGTAACTGACCACATTAAAAATAACAAAACAAACAGAACCAAAACCGAAAAAGATGATCTCAATAATTTAAAGTCCTTTTATTGGCCTGGAAAGGGTGGAGGAAGCAGGAGGACGGGAAGGGCAGGAAGCGATCTCTTTACTCCACAAGGGTTCTGGGAATCTGGCTGCCTTTGGGGGACTGGGAGAAATGGGAAAATAAAATAAAAACATATACAAAACGCCAAAAATGATAGGAAATGGTTATCAGCTTGAAAAGTTCCTCCAAGGGTTATTAATAGCTAACAGCAAGGAAATCATGACTCACTGGGCAGATAAGTATATCCCAGCCCCTAAAATGTGAATTGGTTCAAAGTTGCTTAACCCTGACTATTCTATCGTAACACAGGGAAGGGCTATCACCAAAGTATCACCACATGTATGTAAACCCATCTCTATCTTGCAAAGCACTTAAACATGTGCATAAGCCCTGTTACTTTTCATAAGCTATAAGCACATAGAAGTGTGTTAAATCTGGACAAAATTCAGCATTGGATTTTGACTGCATTGCAAAAAAAAAAAAATGGGATATTCATCTTTTTCAGACATTTAGAGTATTTTGCATCTAAGTAGCTAACTGGTGGTGGTTCGGTCTTGGACAGATGGACCATGAAATAACAAATGATCCTACAATTTCACCTTAGCACTTGAATCACAGGCATTCTTATTTTCTGGCATGTGTAGGGAAACTGAGGCACAAAGACATTATGGGCCACTGTTCCAAACTCTGGTTGCAGAGACGTTGGTGCCAATAGTCCCAAAGCAGTCCATTTCCAGCATCAGCAAAGGCATATTTGCTCAGGGGCATACATGTGGGTTTAACTACTGATCTGTAGACAGAGGAATAGCAGATTTTTAACCTAATAGCAGACATTCCTAAAAAACACCCAGGAAGTCTCAGGGCTGGGAAGAAGCTGGACTAGAGGAATGGTCAAATGGACAACTGTGTTGCAATAGGGTGTGAGAACAGCCAGTCGGATCCAGAGCCCTATTGTGACCGCTGCTGCATGTTAGCATTGTAAAGAAAAATCCCTGTGCTGATAGTCAAGCTAGGTAGAGGCTGGGGGTAGTGCAACACTGGAACTACATTTTGAAGATCAAGTAAGCAAACAAGCAGTAAACGAATGGCAGGAATGGGCCAAGATCACCTGAATTTTGGCCAAATGTATAAGCCTTAAAATTATCTTTCCTCTCAGTTCAAGTGGTTATTTCCTTTCACGTCCAGCAGCTTTTCTGTGTCATGTCTGGCTGCAGCAGGTTTGATAACATGCCTGTCCTAAAACCATGGCTATGAAAATCGCTCTCTGCATATTAAGCTGCCTAAGATATTCTCCTGACATAGCAATTATTGCATTTTGATAATCACCTAATCACTGAATGGGCCAGCAGAAGAAGAGGCTTCAGTGATATCACAGCCCATTCCCCTGTATCAGTTCCACTGATAGGTGTTTTTCTACCTGGCATGTGACACCTCCAACAAAAGGGTGCCCTACACGCCCAGGTACTCTGCCGGAGAGGTTTGATATCCTGCCCCTCTTATGTTTTCCTAATATCTAGCTTATACATACTCTGTGGCAATGTAAGCTCCGGAGTCCTGCTGCTGTGACCAGTGGATGTAGAGAACACATTGCTGCCTTCTTGTGACACCACCTTCGCCGCGTCTGGAGATGGTCCTCCTCTCTCCCCTTACATTGTATATAGCACCACAAGCATAAGAACACAGCGAGTTTTTTCAGTGTCTTATACAATGGGAAATCATCCTGATTGGGCTGCTAGGAAAGAGAAGAAAGGGAAGCTAATAAATCTTTTCCGTCTCTCAATCCTATGGTTTTCTATTTTTGCGTTGGAATGGAACATAATATTCTAAGGCCTTCAGCACAACAATATGTCAGGCAATTGGTAACAATAAGTTGGGCTTTTGGGTGGGGGATGCTCTTTTGTGGCATCTGTGTGAAGGATGATTTTCATCAAACAGTTTTATGGCTTCAATGAAATATTTGTAAAGTGGCTTTTGCAAGTGTGACTGATTGTCTAGTTTCATTCTATTTTCTGTTTTCATTGGGTTATGTAAATCACTGGGTATTATTATTACTCTGCATTTGATCGTTTCAAACCTGTAATTGAAGAATTTGTGTACGGGGGTAAAATCATGGTTTCTGTGAAATTCTTGTTTGCTATAAATAAAAGCTTGTTTACCCATATGTCAATGAATAAGAACATAAAAGGTGTTAGGAATAAACAAGTTTTTTTTCTTTGTTTCTGTCATGAATGTACCAGTATATTTATTATAGGCATTCAGCTTAAGCAAAGGGAAAAATTTTGTTCATTTTTTTTCATTTGCCATGTATTTCATGAAATGTATTACACAGACATTTAGAATATATCAGACAATATGGAACATATTACAGCCTATAGCAGCTGTCATGATATTTCAAATATATTACATGGAATGACATAAAATATTTTCAACATATTCTTATAATTTTAACGTATATTGTGTGGTGTCCCATATTTTAAGCAGCAGAACAATGGGCCAATTCTTTTTTTTTTTCTGCTTTTAAAAATTGCATTTTATATATTGTCAGATATATTTTTACCATGTGTGCAATAAATTATATGAAACACGTAACACATATGGGAAAGGTATGACTTTTTTGAGGGGGGGAGGTTGTGGACTGCTTAGCAAGGAACTTAAATCCTTTGTGCATTGTTTAAGCAACGGTCGGTATCTCTGGTCTGGTCTGCAGGCAGTGAGGTTTGTGAAACAAGTATTTGTGATTTCCAGCAACTGAGATATTTTCTGGTGAAGTTAAGATGGTAGCATAGAGTCAGTCACAAAAATCTGTAGCCTGGAACAAACATCAGGAATAGCTTGGCACAGGGCATTCTGCTCTCTGTAGATCATGAGAAAATCGTGAACACGTGGCCCCCTTCTCCAGCAGGTCCTGGAAAGGAGATGTATTGCTTGCAGCAGCTAGTCTGAGCTCGGTGATTGCAACCAGTGATGTCAGGGTTATCTACACCACAAATGCAACCCAGCTTCTGAGATGGTTTGTGCTGTGTCCCTGCCTTCTCCCTGAGGGTGACGGGAAACTCAGAGTAATTCAGTTAAGCTATAGCTGAGCCTTAGAGAAGCCAATGTCTGTTCAGAGACAGTAATCAGAGTTTTAGCCTGTCAGGTTAGCGCACTGGGAACTGTAGCGCGCAGAAAACTTACAAAAATAGATTTAAGTGAATCACAAATACAGTTTTTCTGTCCTAATAGATTTCAGATGCTTATTGGTCACATTTTCAAGAAATATGTTAAAATCTGGACTAGTCTGAAGGCGATTTGGTCAAGGCAGCTTTTCTGTTCTGCTCCCTGTCCTGTGCAGTCCTGTGCTGCTGTTGACTCAGTCCCTTCACCGCCGTGCTGGTTTTGGGGGGCAGCGTTCCCCTCTCCACTCTGCAGCTGCTCAGATCAGAACAAAGTCTCCGGACCCAAGCAAGATGAGATCCAAGCCTTAAATCCTAATGTAGATGATACTTTCACTTGTGGGAATACTTCACTTGTGGGATACTTTCACTGGCAGGGAAACGCCGGGCAGGCGGAAGAGACCCGCCATGAGCCGGCTGCTCTCGGGGGAACCGCGGACGAGGCCTGGGCGTTGCCAAAGCAACGGCGGGAGATTTAAACGAGCTGTAACCAGACCCCAGCAGTCAGTCGCCGAAGAGTGCGGCTCCGGTGCCGGCCCGTCCCGCAGCGGAGCGGCAGATGCAGGCGGACGGGGGCTTTCCTGACTTTCCAGAGACAGGGGAACGCCGGGGAGGCGGAAGAAACCCGCCACGAGCCGGCTCGCTCTCGCGAGAACCGCTGACGAGACCTGGGCGTTGCCAAAGCAACGGCGCCCGTAAAAAGCAGCCTAGGGGGTGCAGCGCGTGAGTTCATGCGGGTGGGGTCTAGTCAGTCTGCCTGGTCAAGAGGGGAGCCCGGTGGTGGTGGTGGTCATCACCCTTTCACTGAAGGAACGTAGCCATGGCACCCACCGTGCAGAAAGCTCTAACCTCTGTGCTCACCAGAAGGCACGTGGCAGCGCAGACAGAGCTGCCGCAGAAACGTGCAGCCACCCAGCTCTCAGGCTGCAGGGAGTGTTAGAGCTTGGCAGTGGTGGGATTGGTTGCGTGGGGTGGGACCAGGTGGATGATCTGCTCAGCCTGGTGGCAGAACTATGTGAAGAAGTGGAAAGGTTAAGGAGCATCAGAGAGCCTGAGAGACTGGTGGAGCCAAGCTCTGCCCTCCCTGAGACAGAAACAGGGACAACTAACAGACCAAAACCAAGGTGAAGGGGACCCTGTATCCTCCCCTTGCCAGGCAGAAGGCAGTAGCCTCAAAGGGAGGAGTGAATGGAAGCAAGTCCACGCTTGGCGTGGCAGGCAAACCTTCTCCTTGGTGGTATTGATTGATGAGAAGCTCAACATGAGCCAGCAGTGTGTGCTTGCAGCCCAGAAAGCCACCCGTGTCCTGGGCTGCATCAAAAGAGGCGTGACCAGCAGGTCGAGGGAGGTGATCCTGCCCCTCTACTCTACTCTTGTGAGACCCCACCTGGAGTCCTGCGTCCAGCTCTGGGGGCCCCAGTACAGGAGAGACATGGAGCTGTTGGAGCGAGTCCAGAAGAGGCCACAAAGCTGATCAGAGGGCTGGAGCACCTTTCCTATGAGGACAGGCTGAGAGAGTTGGGATTGTTCAGCCTGGAGAAAAGGCGGCTCTGGGGAGATCTAATTGTGGCTTACCAGTACCTGAAGGGGCCTACAGGAAAGATGGTGAGGGACTGTTTATGAGGGAGTGTAGTGACAGGACAAGGGGTAATGGGTTTAAGCTGAAGGAGGGTCAATTTAGATTAGATGTGAGAAAGAAATTCTTTACTGTGAGGGTGGTGAGGCACTGGAACAGGTTGCCCAGAGAGGTTGTGGAGGCCCCATCCTTGGAAGTGTTCAAGGCCAGGTTGGATGGGGTTTTGGGCAGCCTGGTCTAGTGGAGGGTGTCCCTGCCTGTAGCAGGGGGGTTGGAACTAGATGGTCTTTGAGGTCCCTTGCAACCCAAGCCATTCTGTGACTTCAGGAGGTGAGGTAAGTCAAGAGTGCACCTTCTCTCCCCTACTGGACTATGAGGCCTTTTCTAAATCCCTGCAGATGGTGGGTTGCAAGGTTCCTATCTCACCACTAGAAATGCAGAGGGCTTAACAACATGCACCAGCAAGGGAGGTTTTAGGCCAAGGGAAATAATCCAATGCAGGATTCCAGTAGTGAGTCTGGATTTTATAAATATAAATCAGTGCTCTGAAAGAGTTACCCAAGCTGTTTAATAACTGCTTAATTCATCCACTAGGACTACATTTTTTTATTTCCAGTAAGCCCAGAAGATCTAAGATTTTACTACTTGAGGCAAGCAGGAACTAGAGCCAGGGGTAACTGCCTCTTAGGCTTTACATTTAGACGTATGACACTCCTTGTTCTATATCAGCTATAGTGAGGGGTCTTTAAGGTTCACCAGTTGACATTTGAGGAGTAGACAGCCAGCTTCAGGCTTCCTTTTATGGATTTGCCTTACAGCATGGTCTTTTATAGTATGATCCATGCTTGTATACAGAGAACAGCTCAATATCAGGTTTATCTGTATCCTTTTTTACTTTATTGGTCATTATTGACTGTATGCCATCCAAATCCTCTCTTACTTGCTTCATGTTTTTTCCCCTGTAGCAGCTGCATTTGAGTGGTGGTCTTCCAGGAATGTCTTACTGAGTCTGTGTTCCCCACGAAGGCAGCACATGTGCAGTTCAGCTATGGATGAGGAGTATGTGGGAGGGAGGTGAAACATACCAGTGATTGATGGAGATGGCATGTGAAAAAGACAGTCATCCTAGGAGCTAAGAGAGACCTGAGCTCTGGAAGGAATGACTCTGTGGAGATTTTAGGTGATAAAATCTAAGAAATCTTGACAGACCATTGATAAAGTCCAGATTTTCTGTTAAAATAATGTGGCAAATTAGAGTGGATGTTCACAGGTATAAAAAATGACACAGCTGTTGGTTGATGCAACAGTCATCTCTGCTTTTGCATATCAAATGCCTGATGGGTAGCATAGAAAGTGAGGCCTTTCAAAAGAACAATTGCCATTTTTCTTTGACACTGAAGTTGTCAATGATAGGGTGTTATATATCAGCGCCTTTCTGCCATTAGTTATTGCCAGTAGTGCCTTTAATAATTTTTAAGGGAGACTCTTAGAATAGCTTAGTCTAAGTCATGTAACTTAAAAGAAGTGACATGCTGCACATCAATGCTCTGAGTCTAAGCATTCAGTCCAAGTCCCTGTCTTGCAAGTAACAAAGATGTTTTGGCCAACTTGTGCACATACAAATAAGCATTTACATACATACACACATGTATAGGTAATAAGCCTGAGGCAAGACATCCATTGACAATTACAACACCAGTGATGAAAACCTGGCAAATTTGCAAGTAGATTTCTTTAAACCCAGTGGGAGGAGCTGAACAACCTTCCTGATGTCCGCAGGTCTCTTCAGGATCAGTCAAACAGATATACAGGCAGACACTCTTTCATGACTTACTCCTCCCTGAATCACCTTCACCACACTTCCTCCACACTGAATTCACACCCAAAATGATCCTTCCTCCTTCCTGCCTCTGTGATTTCCACGCTGTTGCTGCTGGGGCTGCAGCAGGGGAAGAACTGAGGTATGTGTCAGAGCCATTCCATTAGCTCTCCCACATAAGAGACATGCAAGAGGGAAGCAGGTATGTGTGTGCCTCTGTGTAGGGGGGGACATTTGCACATCAAATGGTAAGATGATGAGAAAGCCCCCTCCTCTGCACTTGAAGAAATAGGGGTGACTGTGCCCCTTAGGAAGCAACCTCATAGGCCAAGCAGCTCTGAAATAGATTATATCAGGCAGATAAAAGTGTTGTAGAAGCAGGAGAGGAGAGAATGGCTCCAGCTTGTCCCAATTTCCTGACAGGATTAAGAGAAAGGGTTAAAAAAAAAGGAAAAGAAATATATATACTTATGAGCTAGAAAGACAATTTTTTTTCTTTTTATTTGCTTTCTGGCTTTTGAGTCTGCACCATGCATTTGGATCAGATAAAATAATAACTTTTCCCTTTTTTTCCATGCCTTTAGAAGTATCAGGCTTTCAGTTTCATGACACCATCCCTTTCCTGTCCCTGAGTTGTAATTTTGGGTGGACTGCTGGAAGCAGAAAAGCCTGTATATCTTCTCCTCATCATATGAATTTTCCATTCTGCTTTGTAACTTACCTAAGGCCAAGAGAGCACAGGAAACAGAAAAGGATTTCCTAGTGAAAAGTGCATTAAAGAAGAACAGCTCAGTGAAGGGCTGACTGTGTGGCCTTTGCTTCTTTATCTGGCTGCTCAGGAGCAATGTGAGCTAGGTGATGATCCTTATGTACTGCTCCTCTTGTTCAGGGATTAGAGATACACTAGCCTTGAGATTTTAAGTGTTGTCACTGGTTAAGTAAATGGGTGTTATCTTGTGTGCCCAAGCTTTTGGAGTAATGAGAGATTGTGCTGTCAGTTCATGGGTGTAAAGACTTGTCATTTTTGTGGCCATGATTGGTCACTGTTATCCTCTCATCTTATTATCCACATGTTATTTAATATATGTCATTGAGTTCTCTTTACAGTGAGGGGTCTAAATGTACTAAATGACATGACTGAGAAAAAGAAAGTTCAGTCTTGATGAGCTTTTTCCACTGATGAAGATGACACCACACTCTTTAGTCCTCACAAGTCAATGGCAGGTCACTAATAAAAATGCAACCACTATACTAAGCTGTATAGTGAGGATTATTACCTTCAAAATGTATGGGATAAAAATTCTATTCTGCTTAAGTGGTAAAGTCACACAGAGATCTTTGTATTCTGTGAGGCATCACACTTATCAGAAGTGAATAATGTTTAGAGAGTCCAGAGATGAGTGCTCAGGGCTGTTAGAGTCTTCAAAAACAAGAGTTATGGGGAAGAGTGTGAAAATTGGGGTTTTCGGTCTAGAGAAGTCTGAGGAGAGGCTGCATAACTGTCTTTAAACCATGTTTTCTTGTTTTGCCCCAGCAAATAAATAGCACAGATGATTTCCTTCTTCACTGCAGTTGCCTTTTATGTATTAATATTGCAACATGACAGATGCAAGGTTTTTAAGAGTAGATTATACGTCATCTGCCAGAAGTGACATGGCTGTTGTTGATCCCACAGTGGGCAGAGAACAGATGAGGATGTCTCTGAAGGATCATGTCACCTCTTCGATGGGATTCTAGATGTCTCTTGATGTGCTAATCTTAATTATTTCCTTCTGAGGAATGTTTTCCGATAATGTAACTAATCAAGCAGCTTTACCATTAACCCTCTGTAAATTATCTATGTGCTGCCTGAATTGTTAATGCTAAGTATGAACACTGCACTTCAGCAGTGGTCGCACCAATGACAAATAGAATTGTCTATTACCTCTTCTATTTCTGTTCAGTGTATCTTTTTTATACTTCCAGAAATCACATTTTCCC
Source organism: Grus americana (assembly GCF_028858705.1). Classification (NCBI taxonomy): domain Eukaryota; kingdom Metazoa; phylum Chordata; class Aves; order Gruiformes; family Gruidae; genus Grus; species Grus americana. The sequence continues at coordinate 17,286,425 of NC_072857.1, read as the reverse complement.
TTCTTGACACCGTGCCCACCTCATGTGAGAGGACCTCAAATAATCATCAAAACTGCAGCTGCTGTGTGTGGAGTCCTTTATCCTACACGTAACCCCCATTACACCTTTTGTGCCTAGATGGATGGCTTTACAGCTGGATGCTTCTAACTTGTGTTTTCTTGGATTGAACTTGCTGGCTGACCCAAGGCAATTTGTACCAATGACCTACCTTCACTATTTACCATCTTCTGTTTCCCCAGCCCATTTCTCTACTTATTAAGACTTTGTACACTATGAAAACTATGTAGGTATTGGTATTACAGTTCCTCACAGGTCACTGAGATCGTTGAAGAGCAGTGGGACAGGAATGGATGCCAGCTGGGCCTTTCCACAAGTGCTTTTGCTTCATAAGAGTTCTCTCTGTTACAGTTTCATTTGAGTCCCACAAATCAGCCATTTCTGAGCTGTTGAATGCAGGCCAAATGCATTTTGTGTCTTTCTAGTTTCTTAATTAAAACATCCTGCAGGGCAAAGTCAGATGCCTTACAGAAGTCTGTTACATCAACAAGATTATCTTTAGCCACCAAACTGGTAATTTTATCAAATGAAGATATCAAGTCAGTTTGACAGGATCTGTTTCCCATAAAACCCTGTTGATTGGCCTAATTTATATTTCCTAACGTAATTGTTTATTAGCTGAGCCCGTGTCATGCCATGATTTCTCTTGGGATGTATGTCAAGCTGTCAGACTTACAGCTATAATGGGAAATCACAGAATCATGAAATTTTGTTTGGAAGGGACCTCTGGATGTCATCTTCTCCAATACCCGCAATTTAAAGGAGGGCCAACTTCAAAGTCGGCTCAGGGCCTTGTTCAGTCCAATTTTGAGTCTCTATGAGGACAGAGATTCCATAGTCTCTCTGGGAACTGCTCCCAGTGTTTTAACACAGACATTGTACAGATTGTGGTCTTGATTTGTGGTCCGAATTTCCAAAGAGGCGAACTGGGCCTATTGCTTCTTCTCCTTTTGCAGTGCATCTCTGAGAGTTTTCTAATCTATCTTCTCTGTAAGACTCCATTAGACAGCTGAAGACAGAAGTATGTTCCCCCCTTTGCCTTCCCCTCTCCAGGATGAACAAATCTATCTTTCTCTGCTTCCCACTGTACATTATGTGCTCCAGCCCCTGAAAGCTCATGGAAGCACCAAGCTCACTGAAAACTGCAACAGTAAAAATTGTTGTTGATCGTGTCACATACCTTGGTACTTTAACAATGGGGAATGCATCACAGGCTTCATCACCTACACTCCATGCTGTAAATGAAGATTGAAAAACACCTTTGAGGGACCTTATTACACCTACCTTCAGATGGGATGAATCACCTTAGCTGTACCATTCATTGCCACAGAGGGAGTCTCAAAGGCTGGTGTAAACAAGAACCTAACTTTTGGGTATCTGAAATGAGGTGAGAAAAATCCCACCAAAGGAATGCATGCCCTGGCTAGGTCCTTCAAATCTTATGGGTCTATATTGTCTAATCATAATATCCACCCTTTACCCGTGCTATTTAGTATCCTCATTCTTCATAGAATCATAGAATCTTAAGGTTGGAAAAGACCTCTAAGATCATCAAGTCCAACCATTCTTGCTAGAATGTAGTGTACAGATCTCATACAATACAGTTTTTTCTTAAGTACAGGAGAGATATATCCTGAACACTTTTTCCTACCCTGAATTGTCACATCCTATCTGGTAGCAGATCCTTTGTCAATTTTCCTTTGGTACTGCTTGTTTTAAAACAAGCTGTGTTGTCCATAGTGATTATTGCTGCGTGTTTCTCCTTAGAGCTTTCTACTCCCCTTCCTCATAGTTCCTTATTTATGTCAATTACTGTTAGCTTCTCCATTATTTTATTTGCTTTGTATAATACAGACATGCTGGTGTGTATGCATGTGTGTATATATGTCTGTAAGTGACTGTATGAGACCTTTAAAGTCGCTGCTAAGCCAGCATGGTTTTATAACCAGCATGTCCTCTTTCCAGAGTTACATCATTTCAGTTTGGGGGAATCTAATAAGATTTATTTTAGAAGTTCCTGATTACCATTCATATTTCTGCCACTGCCTTAAATTCTCCCATCTTTACTGAATTGACTAATAATTAGTTTTGGTTTGGTGGAATGGGTCCATTTGAAGCATTAAATTTATAAAATATCTGTCTGTATACTCACACATATACTGCCTCAATATGTATGAATACAGGCACACATGTGCGTGCACACACACCCCCACACCCCAATCTTACTGAAGACCTCTGCAGGTCAGAGTAACCAAGTCATGCTCAGCCTGTTATTCGGAATTCTCTTCACTCTACCCAGGATCTCTTTCCCATTTAGCATTATGGAAAAGCAAGATATTGGACTGAGAAGTTAAGAGTCCTTGGAGCTTATAATGGTCACACCCTACTTTAAAAACTGTGAACTTTTTAATTCCCATGGTAACTGAAATGTCTGACCAAGTCATCCTTAAGTGTTCTGCCCCAGCTAAGTACAGCTTTGATTGTGCATAGAATAAAGTGAAATCATATAACTATCTGATTATCCTCTATGGTAAACTATAGATAGATAGAGCAGCCCTATAGTAGGAAAATTTAGAACTGTAAATTATATTTTCATACAGTATATGTATTTTGATGTGGACCATTTTATTTTGCTTTTGTTGCTTCTAGGCCATGTTGGGGGGTATTTTAGAGGGGTGTTTCTTTGCGAAGCTTTTAAGCAATACAGCTACTCAAATAGTCCTTTGTTCTTTCTAGTGAAAGAACAGAATTGACAGAATGAGAGGCACTCAGTTTCCTTCCATGCTTTTCTTATACTTACATAAATGTCTCCTTTTAGCTGTCTTACCTATGAAGTGACTTTGGGGACTTCAGTACTCTTCATTAATACTGACTGTTGCTCATTTCATGATCTTTGGTGCACAAAATGGAACTGTGTCATCTTTCCCTTTTCCCCACCTCAAATGCTACGTCACACTGTGCTCTCAGGAATATGACCATCGTTCTTGTAAGACCAACATTGATTATACCACAGTGTGAAAGAGGTCCAAAGGAGGTGGGATGCATGAAACAGCTGGTTTCAATGTAGCTGGTTTGGGTTATTTTTGTCCTCCAACTGAGAACCTGAGGCACTGTGTTTTGTTCCTGCTGCTAGGTCTTAATACCTTATTGACCCGCACCACCATGGGATGGAGTTGCCCTAGTTTTCACTGGGATCTATAGAAACTTTTTTTTGCTTTCTGCTTAGGACCTCTTTTGATGCATTAAAGATCTCCTAGAGTATTGCACACAAATCTTTGTAACTTACAGAGGTTTAAAATATTGTTTATGGATGGAAAGACTGTGGAATGGGGGAAAAGGAAAGGGCAATAGATTCACAGCCAAACTGATATAAATGTCTTCCAGTATTTGGTAATAGACAATCAAACTGCCTGCCCTTCGCAATTGTGGTGTTTCTCTGAGAGACACTTAGAGGGTTGGAGAGCTCTGACACAAAAAGATGGTTTTGTTCAGATGAGCTGTTGATAGAGCTTGGTCCACGTCATGAGATTTTGGACATTGGTCAAACCCATCCTAAATTGTTGGCTTTTCTTTCAATTTCTTTCCTCTGAGCAGGCCACAAAATGGTTGCCAGATTGGCCTCTTTCCTGTTGCTGCCCTCTGTTTTTCTTCTTCTGAGGGGTATGGAGACGGTCACCAGTGTTGTTCTTAGTCAGTGACGTGGGTTGGTTTTACCAGCTCAAGCATCTGCCCCAAAAACTGTTCAGTTAGAGCTGGATAAAACAACTCTTGCTTTTTTTAAAACTCTCTTATGCTTTCTAAGAATTTGCACTGGGTCTGTTCCATCTCAGAGATGTTCTTTTTCTGTATCTCATATTGGTCTTTGTGGTTTTTATCCTGGGAGCTGGGCTGAGAGACAAGGAGAGTGAGGAAGAGGAGTTTGATACTCTTGCTGTTGTGAATTTGGTGATTAAAGCCTTGAGAACAGATTAAGCTGAAATTGCAGTTTGGGAAATGTAACCTGATAAAATAGCACAGACTTCACTCCCCCCTGTGGGAATCACAGCCAGCAGCTATTTCTGATACACAGCGAGCCGAGGTTCCCCCTCCCAATGCCCGTGTTTTCAGCTGCCTTTGTTGTTCTGAAATGTTCATGTTCGTCGCATGTCTCAGGCCTTAAACCTCTCCCTTGCTAAAAAGCAGTCTTTATTGAAATTAGGGAAGTTGCATGAAAATGAAAATAAAAATGTGTGAGACTGAAAAAAAAAGGAAAAAAAAAGATTAAACCTGAGTGTCCTTAGCTTCTCCAAACCTTACACTTTGACTTGGATTTTGATGGCTGATGGCTGGGATTTAGGAAGCAATTTTTGTTTGTTTGTTTTTGCTACAGGCAGTTGAAATACTTGGAGGGAATAACCAACAAGATGTTGGGAGGCCACATTTATACCTTATTTCCTCTTGGCCTCAGTGTCCGCCTGCATCTCCACAAGTGGAGATGCTGACTGGGAGACTGGATAGCAAATTTCCTTGGGAAAGGCTCCAATCAGAGGACAATAAACTCACATTGTTCATGTTCTGACAGCTGCTTTAGAGCCCAATCAGTCTGGTAGTGACTTCCAGACCTGACCTGGGCTACAGATTTGCTCTGCTTCTAAAAAGCATGCCCTGAATAGCCGTAGTGACAACATGGTGGCCAGTCTCTATTTGGTAGCCTGTAAGAATTTGCCTTTGAGGGGAGACTTTCTGGGATCCTGCTAATATTCCTGCGGCAAATCTCACAGCACACCAACCACTTTTCCATCACCCCTGCCAGGGGATGACAGGACCTTTTTGGTTTTGTGCAGTATCTGGCTAGAACATCTACTTCTGATGACATTAATCAGAAAAGATGATGAAGCTCCTTCTTGTGAAGGCCCTGTAGTTCCTTGCATAAAGGAAAGGACTTGCTGTTGTCAGCCACATAGCAAGGAGCAAGTAGCTTTTCTGGTTTATCTAAGAGCAAATGACACACAAGAGATTGCCAGGGTGCCTTTTCATGTAGGACTCCTAGAACCTAGCTGGCAAAGGGAATGGCTGAGACCATGAGCCCATTTCTGTCTTTTACCTCATTTAAAGTTGCCCTGGGCAACTGAGCTGTTGCAGCCTGACTATTCATCCCACCTCCATGCTGCGGTTCACCAGGATCATGACATTGCCACCTCACAGGAAAGGACCCCTGGAGGCAAAGCTTTCCTGGAAAATGAACTGAGGTTCTGGAGCTCCTTGTTAGACAACTGAGACTGGGAACCTCACCGTGCCAAGAAAGAAAAGTACAGTTCATGACTTGCTTTTCCCCTATTCAGTCGCTCATACACAGAACGACACAAGCAAGCATACCAGATATTTCTCCTGTGCCATGAAAGTGCAGATGGAGTGGCTGCTAACACTGCTCCTCCTTGGGAATACTTGGGAGGGACGAGAGTACCACGCTGAGGGGGAATCTAGTTAGAGAGAGAGAGAGAAGAGATAGAGCTGTTGTAGTATATCTGCAGAGGATTTTTTTTTTTTTTTTTGAGTCTGCAGGACACACACGGACCACATGGTTCAGTGATCGCGTTACCTAGCAAGGATCACACTTACCTCCAACTGCACCAGACAGGGTTTCTCTGTACACCACAACATAGAGTTTTCTTTCAAAAGAAACTCTTCTGAACTCCCAGTCTGACTGTGGCTGAGCATAGAGCTAGGGACCTGGGTCAGGTCTTGTTTTATCCCTGTGGATTTTACTTAATCCTCACTGAGTACTGCCAGAGCTTCTCTAACCTCATTTCTTTCCTTTGCATCCCTCTGATAACATCATCTACCAGTCGTGGTTGTTTAGATGTCTTAAGTTGTGGGTTTTTTCCCCTAAAATGATGTGTGTATGACAGGAAAGATGCCAACTACAAACCACCCCTACCCCCCAAAAAAGGTGAGGTGTGAGTGGGGGGAAGACTGAGGATTATTAAAAGGAGAAACTCCTGCCTTTGATGGGTGCATTTTCCAAGAAAAATAGAAGAAAATATAACAGACACCAAGAATAACATCCGATTTTATGCTGCCAGCCCATTTTATGACTTTTAAAACCATTCAGTTTTATTCAGCATAGTTTCTGGGAAGGAAAAAAAAAGGGGTGGGGGGAAGGATCCACACACTTCTAATCATATTCAAGTAGGCACTGTACAAAACCTGCTGGAAGCCAGCAGTGGTGATGACTGGCTCATTACCATTATATAAATAGTATTTAAAGTGCAGCTGGGCCCTCACATGAGCAGAGACCTAATTGATGCCGAAATATGTTCATTTAAAGTCCTGTGACTTCACGTGGAAAATATTACACTGGCTAATTAATGGCAATGAGAAGAGATGATGCATTGCCTTATAAAACAAGCAACTGAAATGTTGAGCCTCCATCCAAAAGGAAAAAGGGGAGGGGGAAGAGCTCTGGAAGTTTAAAGCATAAAAAGCCCCAAGAAAATAAAATGCATGCTCACATACTCTCAATGTCACACACATAATCAAGAAATAGAGACATTCAGGAGGAAATTACTTGCTATTTATCTAACGGCTCTCAAGCCAAATCTGAGTTTATTGTATGTCCTTGACAGAAAGACAGCACAAAGCCCACTGTTTATATGGAAGAGTTCAGGAAAAATATAAGTATTTTGATTCTGGCAATTCTGTTCACCTAATATCCTTTTCAAGCACTTAGCAAAGTTGCATCTACCGTGTCGTTATTTAATGCATACAAATATGAGTTGGCTTAAGCTGGGAATACAGGCTTGAGTTAATGGGAGAAATGAATGTTGTGCAGCACAACAGACAGATAATCATGGTCTCCTCTAGCCATAAATCATACAAATATGTGAATTGAAACTTTAATGAAAGCTTTTAGTCTAATGTATGGTTAGACATACTAGAAGGTATTGTGAGCTATGACAGAGTTGTGGCCAAAAAGAATAGAAGTGTGGACAAGCCATTTTTAGGTAAGGCCAATAGGACTAAATCCATCACCGCTTAGTTAGGTGACTGTTTATGAATACCAAGTTGTCCCTATCAAAATATGACCCTTCTTTACTCTAGAATATATTGAGAAGGAAATATCTCCTGCAAGTTGTTCAAAGACACAGATGGGGGCTGTCCCATGCAAATACGAAGTCATGGAAGTTAGAAAACCAGCACTGAGTGTCTGGCAGCTTCCCTGCCTTCAGAGGACTCTTTGGCACATAGATATTATCCATGCTTTGTCTCAGGATGGGATCTGACAGCCCTAAATGCTGGGTTTTCCAATGCTCTCTAGAAGACATTATGATAGTGCCACTGATCTCATGTCAGGAAAAAAATTGCTCCAAATTTCTCCTTTGTTTATGTTTTCTTACATTATTCATAGCAAACCTCTTCCTATTTCCTGCAGTGTGGATGTTTTATCTCCCCTCCCTGCTTACTCAATGCCTGTTTTTCTGTCTTTTTCCATGGGTTTTTTTGCATGTTCAGATCTTTATCCTTTCTGCATATATCATCTGTTCCAGTTCTTTCATCATTTAAAGATGTTTCCTTTGAATTTCATGATCTTGTCATTGACTTCCTTTCAAGAATCAAATTCATTGTTCTGGATTTTGATCTTTCTAGATTTTGTGGCTCAGTGACTTGATCCCTTTGCACAATTCCCACTGACCTGTCTTGTTGCTAGTTCATGCTGTAAACCAACATTTCCCATAAACCCTTGGCTCTTTTTTCTTTATCTGCCTTCTGAATCTTACTTTTGCAACAGTTCTTTGTGGTGTTTTCTTTTCTTATGGGCACCAATGAATAGAATTAGACTGCATCCTTCCTTTATGCCATTTACTCCCAAATTACACTCCCCACATTGCCTTTCTTCTGCTTTTCTGCAGTGGTTGTTTTTGTGACTCCTCCCAAATTATTGCTGTTTGTAAATTTCATCAAGCGCCTGATTATTTCCATTTTCAGAGATTAACGAAGACGTTAAATGAGACTCTTGCAGAATCCAAGTAGGCACATCTGTCTCCATGAAACAATGTTTATATCTAAGCTAGGCGCAATGATTTTTGGAGTAGAATCACAGGAAATAATTTCTGAAAAGCCAAAAATGTATCATCCGCTCAGAGTCATTTCTCACTGATATTGCAATACGAGCAAGCGCTGTTAATGTGGAGCGGGCGTCAAAGGCCACACCAAACTAGGGCTGGTTTTCCTTCCTCTGCTCTAGTCTTCTGCAACACAAGTGGGCATTACTTGGTTTGTGGATAGCTTAGGGTACCACTTACAGCCAGGACATCACACGAGACACTATAGCCCCAACAAGGGATAGATTACATTAGCAACTCTCTTTGATTAAATAATCTGGGCTCTGCCTATCCACCCATCCATCATGATGGCTACTTGTGACATTCGCTGTGCAACCAACCAATGTACTCCTCCCCCCGCAAAAAAACAACCAAAAACCCAGAGCAAAACAAACCCACTCAGACAAAGCTTTTCACTGTATGTGCATCTTCCCTGGGGAAAAGGATAAAGCACAAACAACACCAGGCAGATGGCAGCTATGTTATTTTCTGCCCTGCTGGCAGGGCCTCAGAAACAATGGCAGTGAAAATGCATAAGATCCATCAAATAATTTCTCATAATTTACTTTCCAAATAGTTTCTCATAATTTCATTTCCAACAGTTTAATGTTTCATTTCAGCAAATGAGAATGTCATTGTAACGGCCACAGTGGTAGAAATTTGGAATACCTATTTCTGAAACAAGCTCTCCCACAAAGGCTTGCTTATAGCTATCTATAGGCATGCATATTGTGTGTACATTTATCTTTATTCTTGCGGCAAGCGAGGCTAGTATGGGGGACCTGAGAGTGATTGGGGGAGAGTGAACTTTATCCAGAACACCCTTCATATGATCTTCAAGCCTCCCCTATATTTGTTGCCATGCAGTCACACTTCCCAAACCCATGCCAGCAGTTCCTTTAATCACACCCCCACATGTTTTTGTTTGTTTATTAAGTGCTGACTGCATGGCCTGGGGCAGGCAAAGCAACTGAGACTTGCCACATTTCAGACTCACACCTGCATCAGGGATGCAAGTGATATCTTCCAAGTGGTGTGTGTCTCAGTTAGTGACTGTTAACAAGCATTAATGGACAGGAGGGGGCTGGGTCTAGGCCACCTTATATAGGTGTTTGCCTGAAGCTCCACACCTGTCTGTGTCTAGTGACCTTGTCTGTCAGTCGTGGGCTCCACTGTCCACTGCTCTGTTCAATACATACACCATTTGCAGCTACCCAAGCCTGCCAGAATCACTGTGGTGTAGAGCCTGGATGGAGTCCAAAGTGTTTTGCCTGAGGTTGTGAGGAAGATCACCGAAGAAAGCTGTGATTTGAAGCATTATCTCCCAAATCCTAATTAATTTCCCTACTGGCAGGGACCTCTCTCCCTCCTGTTGTGGTTTAATTTGCACACCTGAAATAATGAATGAAAACAGAGCAGGAGTGAGAGAAGCGAGGCTGCTGGGCTGGTGCAGGGCTTTGAACACACCCTCGGAGGGGAGCTCCAGCATGGAGGCTGGCTTGCTTGCTCTGGTGCAGGGGCCTTTTCCAAATTCAGCTCCACCTGGGAGCTCAGATTACAAATCTTCTCAGGCCTCAAGGGTCTGAGATCCCCTTGAGGAATCACTTCCCCTCACCCTCTGCCAAAAAAAAAGACCTCCATTTAGTGCTCTGTAGGTGAGGAGCCTGTGTGTGCAGCTTTACATTTACATGGGCATGCAAGAAACGGGCACCCTTCGGGATCTCTGTCTGTGAAGTCTTGGACGGGGTGATGCCAGAAGACTTGAGAACTAGTCCTCTAATCTGAAGGCCTTTAATAACACATGCAGTTATAGAAAATTTGTGATGACCAAGGGACTGACCTAATTTTCTTGCAGGATAGGGTCTGGCATGAATAAAGCCTTCCTCCTGTCTCTTGTTTCTCATGTCCTTTTTAGCACTGACATGGATGCCCTTAAAATTTTATCTTCCACTGGCATGAAAGCTGTTCTCCAAAGATTTTCAGTTTCATGTTGCCTTTTATTGTACTAACAATTGTTAACTCAGTTGAAACAGTAGATTCTCATGGTCTACCATTGTAGTAAACTGAGCACGAAATACCTATCTTTTTCTAAGATAGGTATTAGAAAAAATAGGTATTAGAAAAAATAGACAGGGGGTAAAGTACAGTGCAAGCAAGAGTTTTTATACTCCCCTCTGTTGTTTTTTCTCCATTTTTTTAAAATGACTTGGATTAATGTTTTTTCAAATGATTACTAGGCAGGGATCTTTCAGAGCTGACCTGTATCCTTTAAACAGCTTCGACCTAGTGATCTCAGAGGGGAAGAGAAAAAGTGGCTGAAACCACTAGCAATCTCCAGCTGCATCTATGGCTTTGGACAAGTTTGATCTGAACCCGAACGCTGACAGATCAGGGCCTGTGCTGAGCAATTTTTCATTTGATACTCTCCAGCTTTGATTTCTGGGGAGGGGAGAGGAGAGGGTGGGTAGGGGATCAAAGGCACCATATATGTCCACACCCTCATGTTAAATCCAAACCCACTTGCTTTAGGATGTTAAAGAAGACATAGAGGAAAAAACAGAAGGAATATAGGAGGAAAACTAGAAGAAATAATGTTTGCAGAGTGAAATGGAAAAGAGGGGATTTGAAGCTCATATTCCATTGAAAGTTCAGCTGTGCTAATGTAAACCTTACAGAGAAACATGCACATTTTTTTTCTTCAGTTTTGGCATATACCTTCTGTCATACCACTGTCCAGAAAGGAGCAGGAAGGTTGGGTTTTCCCAGTCCCTCTTGTGCCATGCTGGCAGAGTCGTAGTGGATCATTTGAGTGTCAGTGTGGTGCCTTCCCAGCTGACAAAGAGCAGATGCAAAATGGAGGAGGATCACAAGATGCCACTGGAAGAAGTGAAGTTGCATCAACACTTTCTTTGGGGAGACTAGGCCAAGGAGTGGGTTGAGTTCTGGTGCTCTCCTCTGATCCATGTCTAGATGTCCATGCTCTCAATGATAGATAGCCTACAGCTGTAGAAGTGTAGTCTGAGCTCACACAGACTGCAAATCCCATCTGCCTCCAGGGCACATGATCTGAAGCCTCTTCTAAAGTAGATTCTGGGCTTATTTGTCCAACACCGATTGCCAAAAGAGCAGCTGGGAAATGTGGAGGCAACTGAGCCGGGCATGTCCTTAAAGATTGGTGTAGTAGAACAGTGTAGCTCCAGACAGGAATCCAGACTGGAGGGATTTCAGGCCATTTGGTTGGTGTCAGAGTGGTTGTCGGACCTGGAGGGCATAGCTGGGGGAGGTGTCATGAGAATAGGCTCAAATAAGCCAGTACCCAAAAATATGGGACTGGCTGAGGGAGAAGGGCTGGAGTACAGCCTGTGGACCCTGAGGAGAAGCTGTATCCAGATCAGCAAGATTTGCTGCATCAGACTGACTTTGTCAAACAGTATTAATTTCCTTTGCAGCAGTGACTCCCAGGGCATAAGGAACTCTTCATGGGGACAAAAGCCTTCATGGTGTCAGTGACAGTTTGGAATAATGGTTGGATTAAATAATATTTTGTATATGTTTATACTAGGGATCACAGAGCCCTGTGCTATAGATAAGAGTGAGTATGTGACTGTTGTCAAGGGACTTGAGCCACTTCTTGCACTAACCTGGGGTTTGTCTTGCCCAGACATTACTGCAACAGCTGTTACTGGGGAAAATCCTGTCTTTCATGGGAGGGAGCCAGGAGATGGTTTGGCCAAGACAGAGTCAGTTGGAGGTCTCCATCGCTCCATCGGGAAGAGTGCAAAATGAAGCAGGTGTTGTATCATACTCCAAAGCACTGAAAGAGCAACCAAAGAGCTTTGCAAAGGACCTTTAAGGGTGCCAAAGTTAATCTGTTGTTACAAGACGTTGCTGGGGAAATATCATGAAGAAAGTTAGGGGAGGTTCTTTAAGGTTCTGGCTTCAGGGGTTGTACTATTGCCTGTTTTCTGTGTGCTATTCGCCAGTGATTCACAAACAGAATAGCATTTGCCTTGGGAGACAGAAACATTATTCTAGAGCAAAGCCTTTTCAGCAAGAATTGACCAACCCGAATTCCTTTTTAGAAAGGGCAACTTCTACTGGGACAGACAGAATGCCAGTCCCCTGCAAATTTCGACTGCATGAGAGACAGACATTAATAGAAACTGGTGGTGGAGGGATTTCCTGAAAGGGTAGGGGATGTTCTGAAGACATGATTCGAACTCTGTCCAAGTGTTTCTTTTCTTTTCCATTGCTGTGCTCTCTGGTTTCCCTTAATTAGTCAGCTTACTTGTCACTAGATTGTCCCCCAGGAGGACTTTGGAGATCATATTCACAGTGCCCCAAGCATGAGTTCTCCCTTCTTATCTGCTGAAGCTACAAAAGCAAAAATGGGCCAAACTCCTTCCCCAGCATGTTGTCAATAGTTACACTTCAAATGAACTTGGTCTAGTATGCCACTTTCCTTTAACAATCCTTTCCCAATGCTAAATTAGATAGGTTATAGGCGGTAATTTCTGGCAGAACCTTCATCAAGAAATTCTCCCTGTAGGGAGATGTAAAGATTGGTAGCTTTTTATCTGTCTTAATTCTACATTCATGCTGATATAGGGCCTAGAGGCCTCTGTCCTGATACCTAGGACAGCAACAGTACCTAGTGAAACACATGCACAGTCACTTACAAATGTACTTCTGTCTCAGCCCGGAGGGTCTACCAGGGAGTTCATTGTGAATGGCATTGCTCATTCTTTGATCTTACTGATACAGCCAGCAAAGGAGGCCCCACTTGGGAAGCCACTGCAAAAGCCTTATCTGATTGCATTTATTAATAAGCTGGGCTGTATTTGAATGACTCATCTAGGAGGGAATGAATCCCACTGCATAATCCACACACCAAGACATGCAACCCTTGCTTTCATGAGGTGAACTATTACAAAAGGTGTAGGATAAACAGCATGGAGACAGGAGGATTGAGTTTGGAAACAATATCCTAGCTGATGTGTAGCATTCAAGCATAACTGGTAAGAGAGTAACAGCTGCTAAACTACCAGCAAGCACACCAAAGAATGGTATATCTCATACAGAGCCATGAGACATATTGCTCAGAGGACAGCCTGTAACCCAGACATGACTGCCTGGCATCAGTGTAATGGCACGGAGCCATTGGGTGTAAAGACCATGTGGGTTTAAGAGAAATTGCCCAGATGGCTTCTGCCCTATAACCAGTATGGTCATAAACAGCGTGTGCTATTTCCTCATCATCTATCACAGAGGCTTCCCTTGGCCAGAGAGAGCAAAAGAGTGATTATTCTTGGCTGATCTTTTCTTGCTGGACAGGAGCTTCCTGGTTCACATTCAAATTTAGTAGAATTGGTCTTGTCATTCTCAGATTACTAGTTCAGCTGCTCCATTAGGGGAACATCCAGGAATGGAGAAGAAGGGGAGAGGTTCCAAAACTTGAGACTGGAAAGTATGAGACATGTGCATTTCTCTTTTTCTCTCTTAATATGAGTTTGAAACATATTTAATGCAATATTAGCTTTACAAGGTCATTTGCTCCAAAGTCCAACTCCCAAACCAAAGGTTCTTCCGGTAATGTGAACCATCGTGCATTGCATCTCCCATTTGCTTTGCTGTTTGCATTTGCAACAAAACCCAATAGGTTAAAGAAAAACACACAAGAAAATGAAGCATGTTCAGTCAGGGAAAACACATGGCACAGCTGTCCCTTTAGTTGTCACCATTATGAATATGTGAGGCTTCCAAAGCCAGAAGCTCACATCTACCTTGCTAAATACATCAACAGCAGGGAAGCACCTCCAGCCATAAAGGAGATCACATTCTTGATTGCTGGAATTCTAATCATTTGTTTTTAATTTTGTAGGTATTTAAGCAGATAAGAAGAAACAAAGATTCTTTGCTGGATCTTTGCCTTGGAACAGCTATTCATCTTGCTCCATTTACCTGAGGCTAACAAGTTCCTTTCTTCACCTCTGTCTAGGTGGTATCTCTAAAGACTGAGTTCCTTGAACTAATACAAGTGAGCAAAAGGACTTCATTCAAAACCTCATCCAGGCAGGGAGAATATTTGCATGGATTTCCAGATGCTATAGGTTAGATCATAAACAAATGCTGCTTTACAGTTCCAATAGTGCAGTGCTGATCAACTTTGTCTGCAAAAGCAGAGACCCAAAAGATCCTCAAAGCTTTTGCCTCTCCAGAAAGTGCAATCTTTAATAGACACGTATGTCCCCAAAGCCTCTTTATAATGTGGCTGCAAAAACACATTCTTCTGCACAAGTTTGTTATTCATTCTTTAAGCAGTCATAGCCTTATTAGTTCAAAGACAGTTTTAAAAAATGGTCAGAGCAAGCAATGGAACCTTGTTTTGAATGGTCATTTCACACCTAACTTTAAGCACTAATAGCAAAGACACGGCCACCCTAAATTCATTCTCACTCTGTGATTAGAGAGCACTTACAATTGCACAGGTTAGAAATAGAAACTGTAAGTTAAGTATTTAAAATTAGGATAAATTATTTTCATTTCATTCATTGCCAGATTTGAACCTGGCAAAATGGTCTATCTCCACATTTGCCACTAGTTGCTACCTTCCAGAATAGATGATAGATAGGAAACATCAAGCCAGAAGTTGATGTTACAGTAAGCTGTAAGCAAAAGGGAGTTGTAATTCAAAGCATTTCCATACCATGGGCACTGCTGAGTGGCTGCCATGTTAATTATACGATCCCTTCTTCTAAAGCAATCTTCCACTTGGATACCAAGTATAACTCCTGCCAAGAGGTCTCTGAAATGCCATCAACAATTGTGCTTTCTGACAAAAAGATAATGTTAACTAATTGTAAGTACCCTTTGCTGATGAACTCAAAAAAACCCCACTGGCTTCTCTTCCTGGAGAGACAGCAAATAGTGTGGGTCATGTGCATTAATATTTTTGCACTGACATAACTTTGGCACAGGCCTTGGACTTTTGCCAAGGTGCCACCTGGAATCGACAGCATACATTTAACACAACACAGAGCAACAGTCATATAAAATCAAATCACACAAGACCCTATCCAACCCAGTGCCTTACGTCTGGCAAAGTGACATAGGAGGTATCTGGGGAAGAAGTGTAGGAGACAAGGCAGATACAGCATGATCCTCCTTTTAGCAGATTTAAAGTCATCCTGGGCTAATGGTTATTTCTCAGATTGCTTGGATTAATGGCCACCAAGATATATCACTGATGGACTAATCACATTTTAGCCCTTGTATAAGTTAAGTTCCATAATACCCTATGGGAATGTGTTCTTTGATTTAAATACACATTTAAAGGCACTTCTGTGAGTTCACTGGCAATCCACTGCCTGCTAACTTCACTGGTGTTCTGCTAACTTTATCATAATACAGAAGTAGTTACTAATTCTTCCCTACTCACTTGCTTTGCATCATTCATAATTCTATAGAGTTCTATCATACTCTGCTCAGCCACCTCTTTTCTAAGTAGAAGGTCTTTAGCCTGGTCAAAGCCTCCTGGCAAAACTGTAATACCATGCCTTTTCCAGCTTTATAGTATCTTTTTTTAGTGGGGTGGGACCAGAACTCCACTCAGTTTCCAAGTGGTGGGCACACCCTCGATCTGTACCATGGTGATATTCTCTGGTTTGGTCTCCATTGCATTCCGGATGTTCTGTGGGCCTCTGTGACTGCCAGTGGGCACTGAGCTGACATTTTTAGACAACTGACTTTCATGGCTCCAAGATCTCTTTGTGAATAGAAATAGCTAAATTACAGTTCATCTGCATAGTGATTCCCCCCCACCCCCATGTGTGTTACTTTGCATTCATCAAAACTGTATTTATGTAACTGAAATCCCTGATCGCTTAGTTTCATTAGTAACTTAACAGCAGAGAAGCAGCTTATCCATCTGGTAATGGAGAAGCATTTTAACGACAGCCAGGATGGTTGTCACCCAAACAGATTAGTGGTTAATAATTCATTGATATAGCAATCTACAGTTGCATTTTACATGTATGGCTAAGGTAATTTTTCACCTCTGCTTTAATTTGAATCAGGCACTTATTTGCCAGGCATGTTGTAGCATAATGTAGATGGTTTATAAATGAACCAAGGCCACCTTCATGTCCAGATGGGAGCAGCACTGCCCTGGCAACCTGGGCAGTCTCCTCAAAAAAAGGCAAAGGATTGACATTGCCAGAAGTCTTCTTCCTGTGTTCTTCCTAGCAGTGGTGCATTCCCTGGACACCTCAAGATTTAGAAAGTTTAGCAGGTCTTTGCACTTGTCAATACCTGAATGGGAGCCTTCATTCTGCCATTTCATGGTGGCTTCAGTTCTTTTCTGCCTCCTCTTTTTTTAGCCTCTTCCCTTTTCTGACACCTGTTTTAAACACGCAGCCACATTCATGAAATCACCAACTCCTCTAAACTTTCTTCTGAAAATCTAGATCACCATATGGCTGAAAAACATTCCTCTGTAGGACCTGGTATTAAATTAAGTACAAATTGTTCTGGTTACCCTTCATTGTGTTGCTTCCTTATACTGACATACTTTCTGCAGACTTTGAAATTCTGGATCAGGGACTGCCTCGTTTGCTGTTGGTTTGCACAGAGCCTAGCTTGACAGTTACTTGATTTCAAAATATGAAGAAGAGATGTTTTACAGGATAATGTTACAGCTGTCACAGAAAGAGCTGGCATAAGGTGTTTTTGGAGAAGGGATAAAAGAAAGAAGAGGCAGTTGTATTGCTTTTCTGTAATGCCCTTGCCATTATGTTTCTTATCAATTTCTCAGCCTTTCTCCAGAAACTGTTAAAATGCTTATAACAAAAAAGGATCCTTTGTTCCACTAATCTTGCCCCCTTTTCAGTAACTTTCCTATGATCAACAGGGTTAGAAACGGCAAATATGACACTGTGCCCTCCTGGCTTGGGTGTGCTTTCAGCCTCTACAGATTATCATTTTATTCCTATCTCTGCCACCAGGCTGGTAATATTATGCCAAGATGTTTCCTCCTCTGGAAAATAAATGTAATTATTTTGGAAGCTCCTTTGCAAGTCTGTTGTGAGATCTGCTGACACAAGGCACTGTATAAGAGCTGGACAATATTATGATTATTGTTGTTATTCCTCCAAAAGTTTGAAAGCTGATTTGCAATCCCTCCTCCTTCCCCTTTTTCTTGTCATGGTGGAAGCAGAAATTGGCAGGATTTATTTTTCATTATTGACCTTTTCCAAAGCCTCAGCAATTATTTCTTTCCCTTTCTAAAATACACATGCAGCTCTAAGAACAAGTAAAAGGCTGAAATGCTATTTTTGAACAGGTTTCTACACTTATTTTTGTTTTATTCCTTTTTCTCTCTTTGTCCCCTCTCTTTAACAAAGACAGAAATGAATGGAATTCCATTTTGGAAAGGCACGAGAAACAGATGCAAACATGCATGCATCAGGCAAGGCATTCTCTGAAACCTCTTCAATTGGAAGAGCAGATTTAGAAAGACATTTGATGCTGGCAGCCTGTTGAATTGCTACCAACAGGCACAGCAGGATAACGGTCCATCTAGCTATATAAATAAGCAAATAAGTCTCACGCACAAGTAAATATATACGTATAAAAATGTGTATATATGTTTCTTGGAGCAGAATTGCAATGCTGGAATTAGGATAAGCAGTCTCTGTGCCTCCCTTTTTAAATTTTATTTCCCGATTAATATGCTTAATGCTATTTACAGAGTTTTTTTAGAACAGTTCTCTGGTTCTCAACACCTCCTCTCCCTCTATTTTCGTAGGGTGTCAGTCCAGACTTAGATGAGGATATTGTAGGACTTCATTTAAGCCTGGTACAGGACTCTGAGATGGGTGAGATCCCTGGAGGGTTTTCATGTTCTCAGGTTTCCAAATGTTAGCAAGAAATTCACAACAGTCCTGCCTAACCCCACAGTTGTTCTAGCATCTGGAAGCAGCCCACTTTTTACCTAGGGGATGTCTGTGGAGGGATTGCTCATGGGGGGGGAGGACATCTCCTTCACACATGCAGAAAATAGCATTCCAGAGCTTTGAGCATTTTGTTGTCAGGCACAGCACGTCTGGTCTCTGGTGGATCTTACCCTCAAATCCTGCAGATTTGGCTGATTTTATCTGCAGAGTAAAACAATGGTAACTTTCTCCATGTGTCAGGCTGAAAGCTAGAGAAATCATCTTCCATGGCCTTACAGCCTGGAGACCCACTGATGTCATGAATATTTGTCCTCTCAGAACCAGGCTGTGATTCCAGTTCATTTTTGTTCTGTTTATGTGAAATTTGACTCACTCTGGCCTGGAGAGGAGCTGAACTGTTGGCCTAGCAGTGAACAATGCTTTTCAGAGGATCCAAGCAGCAGGGCTGTCTCCGCATGAAGGATTGTAATTGCAATGTTGTAGAGGGGCCCCTCTGGAAATCCTTCTGACTTCTCATACCGAAGGGGAAGCAGTTGAGATGATGGGTCCCATAAACTCTGCGGTGACTAATGTTTTATATGCAGTTCTGTTGGATGGCATTTACTCCAAGCAAAGAGGGGACGTTTCTGTGGGCATCTCTTGCTTGACTGTTGTCAGCACATCGGTAGTTTACAGTAATACAATAAGGCACTGTGACGTTGCAGTCAAACTCCATGCCCAGTTCTGTAAATGCAACGGAGTGTGGCCCAGTTCCTCAGGACATTACCCAGCTCATCCTTTGCTGGTAGGAAACACTCCTCTGCCAGGATTTGGCACACTGAGTGTTGGAGATTTGGCCCTGATAGGGCCAGAAACCCCTGTGGAGACAGGTTGCACAACATGCAGAGAAAAGTCAGGTCAAGCAGTGACATGAAGCATGTCTTTGGACATCTTGTGGAGGTCCTTGCCAAAAAGACACCACAGGACACCAGGTTCAAGACTGAGCAGGAAACAGACCTTTCCTAGGGGGTGACAGTAATGGGCAGAGTTAGATCAGCAAGGAATAAAATGGCAAGGATTAGAAGGATGAATGCCCCTTGTCCTTCACAGCTCAAGTCCATCCTCTGTGAAGAGACATATGTGGGACTCATGTGTAAGGCTCTTCCACCCCTGGCTCTGACAGCAGGCTGAGATGTTCTTCATAGGGCGGTCAGCCAGCCGTTGTCTCCATGGACATCCCCAGCCCTGTGATGCCTTGCCAATATCAAAATGAGACCATCATCCTCTGGCTGCTTTGGAATGAGAAATACCTTGAATGGCTCTCATCACCTGCTGTTCAGCTTCTGCACATATCTGTACAAGCTGTGAGGAGCTGGAGAGTCAGTTCTTTGCCTCAATTTCCTCATCTATAAAACAGCAATCAAGACCTTTTAGTTCTTCCACCAGTAGTGGGCTAAAAAGCTGGTGTAGTAAAATGATTCTGTCTTGATCATTTTCCGTGATGTGATTGCCTCTATTGTTATAAAAGTTCTCATTTTCACCTGGGGTCTATTTGCGAAGCTTCAAAAAGCGGTCATGATGTGGCATATGTTTTCTTACCTTGTTTAGATGGTCTTTTACAGAGACATATCATAAAAAGCTTGATTCTGGAACAGAAGGACTGCATAGATTTTGCATTTAAATCTGGTCTTCAGACATACTTGGGAAACGTGTTATATGTTCTAAGAGACAGCACCATAACCTTTAGTCCTATCCCTGGTCTCTTTTTTTCTGCCTGAATTTAACTTTAAATTATACCGGCTAGCAATATCCACCAGGCGACGCTAAAGTAATCTGAGATCATGGGGCACATCGAAGCCCTGATCACACCCTCCATGTCCTAATTCTCCTCCTTATTGTAGCTGCAGGCAAGACGGGGAGGTCGGCAAGGGGCAATCCTGTACCAGGGAGAGGCGGCGAGATCTTCCCACCTCCAGAGATGCTGATTCAATTAGTTGGTTGCCCACCCCAGCCTGTGCACAGGGTCAGGGTGGAGGTGACAATGATTTTACTGTCACGCCTTTGCCTGTGCGGGCTTTATGGCTGGAGGGCTGTGAAAAGGAGAAGGAGTATGTGTGTCTGGCACGCTGAGCAAGGGAGGGAGCTCCAGGCACGGGCGTGATGACAGTAGATGGTGAAATCATTAGCCCAGGATTATAGGGAGAGATGGGGCCTGAGCCACAAGAGCAGAATCTGTATCCAGAGCTCGGGGGTGGTGGGGTTGGGCTTGGGCCCATCTCAAATTCAAACTTCAGTGCAGAATTCAGCAAAAAGGCACACCAGGCCCAAGGGAGAAAAAGCAACTTATTCACACAAGCAGATCAACAATAACAGTGGAGGGGATGCAGAGAAGTACCTGCCAAGTACATTTTTTAAATAGTAATGATCTCTCCTTTTTCTTTCAATTTTTGCCTTTATTTTTTTTTTTCCCCCAGTGGGAAGGCCCCTCCCCACTTTTGTATCAGATCTGGCACCTTGATTTCCTTCTTGCTGAGGCATTCCATCCGTCCCCAGCACAATGAACAACGTGGCTCTTCCGTGCAATAAACATGGTGACCCAGCTCTCCAGATCCGCTCCTTGGAGACAAAATGTCCAGCCTGCCTTGGGAAGGACAAACCGCCTGTCAAGGCAGGGAAGTTGCAGGGTGATTCAGAGCCAGGGCACCCAAATCCAGCCTCCATTGGAAAAAAAGTAAAAGTAAAGGTCACCTTTAAATTTCAATCAAGATTAGAATTTCCCAGGTTTGGGCTTGTTTTAATAAGGGGGCTGAACCAGATTGCTAAACTGAAACTTCCTGGCCCACTGGGGATATTTCAGCTTTGGAGTAAAATCTTGTTTCAAGCTCCGCAGGCTTGAATTCTTTCCTAGTAGTAACTCCATATCCTGCTTGAATAAACCAGTACTGAAGGTGGTGGCTGGTTAATGTTGTGGCTGGTTCTGTGCTTTATGATGGTGTCCCTTGCAGTGTTTAGGGACGAGGATTTAGAAGATTGGGTAGTTGTGATGGGGGAAGGCTTGAATACTAGTGTGGCTCTGGGAAACAGGAAAAAAAAAAGAACTGCTCTGCCTTGCCTTATTTGTTGAAGATTAATTTTATTTTTTTTATGCTTCTATCCTAGGATACTCCTTGCTTTATTCCTTTGCAGTGATTGTTTCAGAAAGAGTCATCTGAAGAATAGAAAGTTGTGGTAGATGGAGTGCACTGAAAAGGATCTGAGACAGTCACACTTGTAATACTCTGATGTATTTAATCATCCTTCAGAAGAGATGTCCACCCTCCTGAGGACAAAGGTCCATGCCAGCCAAAGAGCTTTCCTCCTGGGCCATGAAAAATGCAGCTGAACTGCTACAAGGATGTTAGCAGTACAACCATTTCCACCTTGGTCTTTAACTACTAGGTATAAGCTGATTGGAGGATCTGTGCCTTGGAGGATTGGGATTGCTGCTGTTAATGTTCTGAGACAGGATCTGTCGCTCAAGGGAATCAACTGTGAACATAAGAACCGACCCCATTTATAGAAGCTGTCTCCTGACACTAGACCAGCGGGCACCTGAAGAAGAGCATGGGCAGAAGACAGTCCTGTAGCAGTCTCCTCAGTCTGTTCTCACAGCTTCCAGCCAGATGGATGACTTTGTATGTAATGGCTTTCCATGGATTTCTCCCTCATGAACTGATCCAATCACTTTTTCAATTTGGTATCCTGAGGCAAGGAGTTCCACAGCTGAGTTACCTGTTATGAGAGGAACCACCTTTTTGTTTTGAACCTGCCTCCTACTAGTTTAACTTGATCCCTGCCCAGCCTCTCCTACCCAGCATGAGCTGCATGCAGAAAAAAAACAATCCTCCCTGGGAATGGGGTCAACTGGGGAGATGACTTTTCATAAACTCCAATGGAAAAATTTCCTCATGGTGCTTCTAAGCTGTGAGGAGATGAGTTCACAGAGTTGCATGGACTCGGATTGGAGACAACTCTGCACAGGGGTTGACGTGTGTGATAATGCATGGGCTGGGCTTTGCTGGCACAGCAAGATGGCTACTTGTACTGTCTTCTAGTAAATCTATTTTGAACTTGACCTCCAGGGCATTAGTTTGTACTCTCACCAGGATGAATCTGTTGCTGTTTTTATTTTTTCAGTAAATAAATCAATCCAGCCCAGGTTTTGACCTTTTACAGAGTTAATGTAAACAGCCACCCAGAGAACCTAACGGAGATGGAAGATGTGGGAAGACATCTTTGCAAAATGCAAAGACATTACTTTTCCAACTGAGCAATGAAGCTTTCAGGTTTTGTGGACTATATGACAGCACTAATTGGCAAGCACTAATTGGCAAATTTAGAAACTAATCCTGCAATGCAGAAGTAAAATAGCCATTCAGTAAGAATCCTCCTTGGAACAAAGACAGGAAATTCAATATCTTTGCAAAGTTAGACTGGGGCCATGGGTTTAGTGAAGGGCTTCTCCAGGGATTGCATTTGTAAACCATAAACAGATTAAGAAAACCCAGTCCTGCAAAATAGCCTTATCACAGTGAATTTTTCCCTTACTTAAATCTTACCTGCATTTGTGCTGTATAATCTCCAAGAGTCATGGTAGGAAGGAATCTTCTTGCAATGCAATGTTTTGCTTGATCAAGCAAAGAAGGGAGAAGAAAAAGAAAAGAACAAAACAGAGAGAGATGTCCTGCAAAACAAATAAATGGCAATGTTTGGTTTTGGGGTTTTTTGTTTGGTTTTGGTGTTCCCGGCCCTCCCCCTGCCAAGAGCCCTCCTAAATGTTTCTATGGCTCTGGTAGTCATGGATTGTTTGCATATTCTTCTTTGCTATCAGAGATCGCTCCCCAGCCATTTAATTAGAAAATACAAATATACTGGATGCAGACAAAGATGTCAGTGATTGGTTAGAAACCTAGAGGAGGTAGAGGAAAGAAGAAGAAAGAACTTACAGCTATGTATCTCCCATGGGATTGGTCATGACAGTCAAGTGAATGGCATATAGAGCTGGGATGATCTTTCATGCATAATTTGCAGACACACTCCTTGTGTTTGTGTCCATATCTTTCAAAGACATAAAGCTCTGATTTCTTGAATATGGCTTATGAAGACGAAAAATGTATAGCTGGGGAAAATTGTCGTACCCCTGTTATTGAAAATGATGTCTGTAAGGAAAAAAAAAAAAGAGAAGAAAAAAAAGTCAACAGAACTGGGAATGGACAGCAAAGGCCTACAAATGTCTATGCAGGATTATGCAGAGAATTATACATACTATAGATAGAAGAAAAAAAGCTTTGCTATAAAGCAAAACCTAACCCTTACACTGTTTCAGGAGGCTATGTAGAATGCTTCCCAGCAATCATCTCTGTGAACACCCTTCTCCCAAAGAGTTCCTTTGGTCACCGAAAAGACGACTGACAGTTTTCTTCACAGGAATGTTTAAATACTGTTGTTTTCAACTGAATGGAGAAGGCACTGTTAAAGAACTAATGTATCTGCATCTCCAATGGAGTCTGAACAACTTAATGTTACCTAAAATGTGAGTAAAGTCAAGGAAGGTCAAACTTGATTTTGCTGTGAGCTTATGAGGTGAAAAATTGAAGCCTTTTTCACTATCAAAAAGGAAGCAAAAAAAAAAAAAAAGGAAAAAGGAGAAAATTCCTTTGTCAGGTCACTTTCTAGCTGCCTTTAAGGTTATTCTGTCATAGAATGGTTTGGGTTGGAAGGGACCTCAAAGATCACCTAGTTCCAACCCCCCTGCCATGGGCAGGAACACCCTGCACTAGACCATGTTGCCCAAAGCCCCATCCAACCTGGCCTTGAACACTTCCAGGGATGGGGCCTCCACAACCTCTTTGGGCAACCTGTTCCAGTGCCTCACCACTCTAACAGTAACAGTAACTGTCCTAACAGTGCATCTTCTGATGTGGACACCTGTTCAGTGGGAACTATGCTGAGCTCACTAATTCATTTCACAGCATCACTGGTGGGTAGCTGTGTAACGAAGCCCAGGCCATGTGCATGCAGACGCTGGGTTCATTGCTGGGAAAGGAATTTGGGGATGATACAATCAAACAGACTTGACTTTCTTTTTTTCTTCTTTGCTAAAAGCAGTTGTCCCAGCAAGAGTACACAGTTGATAAACTGCCCGGTTCAGTCAGCAGGGGGATGCAGAGTTGTAGATACAATGACCCAGATTTGTGGAGGTAGCCAAGTTGCATTAATTTCAGAGTGTGTGAGACACCCTGAAATCTCTAAGCACTTAGCCATTTTTTCCATCATATCTGAGAGCATTTTTATTCTTCATGCACTTCCTCAGCTAACATCCCTATCCTTCCTGGATCCTTACTCCTAAGACTTACTCACTGTATTCTAACTCTGTTGTACCATGTCTTTCACTTGAATTTATTGCTTTTTTATATCCCTGTGGCATCATCCTGTCACGTCCATTGGAACTTTTTCCTCAGTCTGGTATCAAAAAATCCTTTTTCTGACCTTTCTGTTGTGGTTCCATAGCCTGAATACAGGGAACCTGCCTGACATTTTTCTTTTAAAGGCTATCAGTCTTTCTGCTGGCCTTTTTTGAGGGTCCGTGTTTCTGGCAACAAAGAAGGAAACAGCCAAGGAAGTGCTATTATACCCATTTTGGGAACCTGAGACAGAGAGAGGGAAATAATGAGAGAGCAGCTGTCTACATGGGTCACCCAAAGACAACAGGACATCATGCTCCGATCTCTAAAGTCACAGGATACCCTAAATCTAACCACTGAGATCTCCTTCTATTTGGCAAATCATGAATGACACGTTTCTGGTACTCACCTATGCTGAAGACAGCCTTTGATGTGGTGATTGAAGACTCCATACCTTGTTTTACCCTTTTGTATTCTGCTGATTTTTCCACATAGAATTAAGTAATTTCACCTACGTGCAATATTTGAGGTGAAATGTGGTGTAGAGAGATGTACATACATAGATGTCTTGCACGCTCCTAGCTGATTTCATCAGAATTTTGCTTCAAATATCAAACCAGCCTTTTGCATATGGAGCAACCAAATATCTGTGAATAAGCTTTGATGGTTGCATGACAAAGGAGGACACAATATCCACCAAAATCAGAGTAATCCTCTTCTGAGTATAGCTGGACAAATACAGGATGCTAGTGGTAAAACAGGATCAAGGCCAGTGTTAAAGGCTGGCTGAACAAGGAAAGTCCTTGAACCCTGTGAGCCTCACAGTACCAAGGAGTCTTTCCATTGAGCCAAGCTGGTGGAGGAAAATTACTGTAAGAAAGCTAGGGGAGTATTGCATTGTCTTTTCCATTCATCCTGGTATGTTGCTTAAATGTCATCCTCTCAAATGCATCTGTGAAGATAAAAGAAAAATTGTTCCTGTGCATTTTTTTTTACATTAGACTAGGCAGAAACAAAGTAAAGTAATTCCAGTTGCGAGTAGTGCTCAAATAAATTGGTTTATAGGTTCTTTTTACATTTTAAAATAAGTAATTAGAAGCACAGAGCACTGCACAGGGTGATCTTCCCTAGGTAACAGTGTAGGTGTGGAATCACACCCAGGGGTTCCTAGCCTATGGCTTTGCTATCTGCTGGGTAAAGGTGATCCTGAAAAACACTAGGATGCACTTGATCCATGGAGGATTGCATTCTATCTTCCTGACATCATAAACTGCCTGAAATTCACTTAAAGTTTGTTCCAAGCTCACCCAAAATATGAACTGATCTCATATGAAGCTGGCACCAGACTCCCTAGAGGGCATCCTGGTCATGTTTCCTCATATTAGGCATCTGTGAAGCTACTAAAACTTCACAGTCCCTGCATGCAGAGATCCAGGAGGCTGGATATTACTTACATTAAAAAGCAACGACGCCCATAGAAGATAGACTAAATTCTTGTTCCCACCTCCCCTTTTTCCTCTCATCTACCTGCAGGTGCTTCTGAAATAGAAATCTTTTGGATGCATCCCGTGGGAGTCAGTGGGGGAAACGTTGTCTCCTGTGAGATTTAGGCGCCAGCTCTTTGGGGATGTTCAGATCGTATGTCTAGACGAGATAACATCCTTCTCTCAACCCAGGAGCTAACCCCAGGGGGACCCATTATTCATGAATAAAACACCAAGAGAAACTTGCCCTGCATACAGCTTCCTTTTTCTTTCCCTCCTCCCCGTGGGAATTTGCTCGGTTTAACCCTTCCATCCCTATGAGGCAGTGGCTTCTCTACTCAAAGCCATGATTGTTTATCCTTCCACCCTTCGGGGCTCAGTACTCTGCACCTGCAAAAACAGCGTGGCTGGTTGAACAAAGCCAGGTGAGCCTTCAGCAGCGGCTTTAATGTGAAGTCCAAACCCAGAGAGACCTCCTCCTTTCCCCATGGAGAATAACAGCTTTTGGACTAAATCTCCAGCCTTGCCTATAGTGCCCAGATGGCACAAAACACCTGGCAGTTTGCCCTAAGCAAGCACCTGGAGTTGCTCCTGAGACAGAGGACTATCCGCAGAGTGTAAAAGAGTAATAGAGATATGCAAGGTCATAGAAAGAGTATGAGACACTTTATTCTGATCTACTTTCAGTAACATCATGCTCCTAGAAAGTCTCATGAGCTAGTGTAACTTTGAAAAGATTAAGGCATGGCTTCAATTCTGGGTGACAGTAACGGGGAGTAAACCATTTTCCAAGAGTAAGAAATGTGCAAAACTAATGCATGCCATCCAGACATGCATTTTTCTGATTCTGGACTAACCAAAGGGCTGCATATACCTCTTTCATGTTTGCCATGGCCATGCACAGATGCTCCTGATTTTACATGAGCTATTCTGATTGTGCAAATTCATCAGCAGATCCTTTTAAGCCTGGTTTCATGACTTCCCCACCACCACCACCACTCAGTCTCCAGCACTGAATTATGACTCCCATCAGGTTCTTCAAGGTTCTTAATATGTGGAGGCCAATTTAGTGTCTTTGCTTTCTGATTCTCCTCAGCATATTGTTCTTTTTGCCTAAGGCTTTAAGTTTAGATTATAATGGTCAGAATAGGAAAACACAAACCAATACTGAACAATCTCCTTGAGTAGATCTGCATCTTGCAACACGGAGAGAGACATTTGTCCCCCAAAACATTTGTCCCAAGTGCTCAGTTGTTCAACAACACAAGGGTGTTCCATGTCTTCATGAGGTCAGGTTGGTGGAAGAGAGAAGATATTTGATATCTACACTGACTGCTATATCCACAAATGATCTATTGCTGATCCTGTGTATCTATTTATGAAGTGCACTTGCAGGCAACAGTAGCACAGTACTGCTGCCTGTTACTGCATCTTGGCTCTGAGTTAGAAAAGTCACTTCTAGGCAGTTGGTGTGGTTACACTGTGCAGATCCAGCACCTCTGTCCATTTAGACGGACAGTGAAAAGACAAGCGGCAGTGGAGGAAAGATGAGAAAAGGGGATCCAGTAGACATAAATTATACTCATTGAACAAAACGATAAACTAGGATTTTTTGTGGGTTTTTTCCTTTTCCTGTGCATTGAGAATGTCAGGGTTTTCAGAACATCACATCTGATTCATCACAGTGATAGAGGCCCATGGCTAGATCAGAGTACTAAAATTTTTACTAGCAACAACGTAGAAAAATCAAATATTTTTATAAGTGTTTCTGCATTTAGAAAGAAGTGGGATGTTGCACTCCTATCACCTGACAATAGTGAACTCAGATCCCAGTCCATTAGTAACTAAGCATGGTTTTAAACAACTTCAGTGAAGGATAAACATTTTTAAATCAGTAGGCCTGGATAACTTGCACCCAAGAGTCCTGAAAAGGTTGTCTGAAGAGATCTCTAGCCAACTCATTTTAGTTTTGAATAAATCTTGGCCTATTCAGTAAATTCCAGTAGATCAGAGCAGCTAATTGTGTGCCAATATTCAAAAAGGCCAAGTAAGATGACCCAACTAATGGTAAGTCAGTTAGCTTGACACCAGCCTTGGGCAAAATAAAAAAACCCACAAAACCAGGAGTCAAATAATTAAAAATTAGAGAACAAATCTACTTAATGTCAGTCAACATGGTTTAATAGGAATGTGCCATGTAGAACCAACACAATTTCATCCTCTGATGAGATCACAAGTTTGGTAAGCAAATGTCACTGTGGAAAGATAATGGACCATTGTAAGGATTTTATCTTGCCCAACATGCTCATTTCAAAAACAAGTTGCTCTGTCTAATTCCAACAAATTCCACACTAAATTAAACAGCTGATTAAACAGCTGTACAACAAAACCTTATGAAATAAGGCATTTTTACAAATGAAGTTTTTTTGGAGAAGTTAGAAAATGAGATGTGGGTATCAAATCTTTTCCCGGGGTTACCCAATAGCTCGATCAGATAAAATGCAAAGAGCTAGCAGGAGCATCACTGATTTTTTATTTTTATTTTTCAAAAAGCACAGAACAATCTTCCCACACACATTCCTGCCATGCAATGAAAAAGATGAAAAATAGGTGAAAATCTGAATCTTAGCCTAATTTTAACTTGATTGAGCACAAATCCAGTATTTCAGCCCCTCACAAGATGGTCTGAGGATATTTTTTTCTTGAAAATGAAGCGAGACTTTGATTACAAAAGTAGAGATGTAGCAATCAAGATGCTTGATAAACTGAGTCTGTTCAAATGAATTGCATACATGCGAACAAACAAATAATTTTGGAGATAGTCTCAAAGAGGAAGAATGTTTCTGAAAAGTGGTGGCTCTGAAAAGGTCATAGTGGGCAACTAATTGAATATGTGGGAAAATTGTACTCAGAGAGTAGTTATCAATGGTTCACTGACAAAGTGGAAGGATATAGGAGTAAAGCTCTACAGGGATTTGTTCCTGCTTCCTGTGCTATTCAATATTTTCATTAATAACTGAATGATGGAATACAGGTATTTGTTATTAAGTTTGCAGGTGACACCAAGCTGGGAGTAATTGTAAATGCTGGAAGGCAGGAGGACAGTTT
Organism: Grus americana; assembly: GCF_028858705.1. Lineage (NCBI taxonomy): Eukaryota > Metazoa > Chordata > Aves > Gruiformes > Gruidae > Grus > Grus americana. The sequence continues at coordinate 17,257,320 of NC_072857.1, read as the reverse complement.
AGTATGATTACAACAAATTGCAGAAGTGAGCTGAAAAAAAATAAAGGGGGGGGGGGGGGAAGGGGGGGCTCTTCAGTAGGAATGAGTACAAAGGTTCATTCCTTAGGCAGCAGTTATTTTCCCAAATACAGGATGGGCAATACTCTCTGGGTAGCAGGGATCTGGGGTTGCAATGGAGCATGATCTAAACATGAGTCAACAGTATCACAATATTGCAAAAAAGACAAACAGCATGGAAGATGTATAAACACAAGTGTCACCTGGAAAATATGTGCAGTAATCCTTTCCCACATCTCAACATTGATAAAGCCTTACCTGGAGACTTTTTCAAAGTCCAATGGGTAATTCTAGACCTGTGATACCAAACAAGATGCAGATTGACTGGAGGAAGTTGAAAGGCAAGTGATAAGGTCGGAGGTCTAGAAGACACAACCTGGAGAAAGAAAGGTTGTTTATCCTAGATTGTAGGTATGTAAAAGGATGCTGCAGAAAGGAAATGGGTACTCTGTTTCTCCATGCTCATGACAGACTAAAGCCATAGCTTAAACTACAGGAGAGCATCCCAGACAGGAATTGGGGGGGGGAGTTTCCTGATCAGAAGGTATTGAATCATTCAAGTGTATTGCTTGGTAGGATTACTGGAGGTCTTTAAGAACAAATTAGAGAAACATCTGTAGGGATAAAACAGGTGGAATCAATCCTGAATTAGCACAGGGATATGGGGGAGGGAAGGAAGGAAGGAAGGAAGGAAGGAAGGAAGGAAGGAAGGAAGGAAGGAAGGAAGGATCGATCCATCCATCCATCCATCCATTTATTTATTTATCTATCTATCTTAAAATCCCTGTAGTTTATTAATATTTTAATGAAAGAAACAATGAAATAGATGTTATAGTAGTACAAAAAGCAGTGCTAATTAGAAGTAGAGCCATGACTCTTAATACAGGGATGAGTTCTGTAAGCAAATGGTGCCACTGCTCTTGCTTTCATTTTACATCATTGCAGAATGATGTAAGTTATGAGGGAGGAAACATTTCATTGAGGTTTAAGGTTTGCAGGGGAAATGTAAGCTATCTGTGAACTTGATTCTCATTTAGGTAATAGTTTCAGTCAAGAAAGTGGGAAGATTTTTAAACTGAATGAAAAAAAGGGGTTTGACATCATCAAATAAAAATATTTTATTTCTTGTTTTGAAATGATATTTTATTTTAAAGTTGATCTTTTTAAAGATAGAAGTTTCATAGAAGATTTAACAATTGTTGAATCACTCCAAAACAAAGCCTAATATTTTTCTTTGGTCCAGAATTAATTTTGTGATTTTGTTCTCAAAAAAAACCCAACCACCAAACCAAAAACCAAATGAAAAAAACCCCTCAGTAAAAAAAAATGTTTTTTCCAGCAATATTTTGTTTGGTGATGGAACAGAAAAAGCTTGTTATTCCCCAGTTCTATTTGTCAAGCTTTTTGAGACCTGGGAGAGCCTTGATTCATGGCAGCTGTGCACCAGCCCATTTCAATTACTTCTCTCAGGGCAGTCTTGATTAAGACTATTCTCTCTCCTTTGGACTGCAGACTTTCTCTCTTGTCTATTAATTTGCATCAGTGAGGGAGGTAGCTAGTATATTCCTCTACACCTTAATATCACACAGAGGCATAAAAAGCAATGAAAAATTGGCAAGGGTGAAGACAAGGGTCTTGGTGGCCCAATAAAAGAGGTAGCAGATGAAAAGTAGTGGTCTCTGCTGCCTTGGAAAGCATGGTAGTACTTTCTTTAGATCTGAAGCTTAGTGGACCTATGATTTGTCAACATATGCTTTCCCATCTTTCCTTCCTTTCCATCATACACTTCTTGCAGATGATATCTCCTGTCAAGTGTACTTAATTTGTCTTGTGTTTGTCTAACCCTTCAGTGAGGAGCAAGATTGTCCCCTCTGCCTGCAAGCAGGACTGTAGCAAGCAGCCTCACCAAGCTCCCTTCCACTTCCTTCTCTGACCAGTCCTATCCACTCACTCCAAAGCCTGTTCTTTACACTTAAATCAGTGGTCTTACAGGGTTTGTGGGGTTTTTTTGAGCCCTCTCCTCCCTTATCCCTTAGCTTGCCTGTTTGCATCTCCTCCAGACCCACTTCTCAGACAAGCATCTCCATGAAAAGATATCTGACTTTTCCTTCCTCAGTAACTGGGCTGCTGTTGTTCAGGCAAGAACTTCCTTTTGAAGTGAGGGTATCAGAATTTGTCCAACAGCTGCAGAGACTCCTGAAGGACACTTTCTGGTAAGAAACCCTGTGGCATGTTGCTTCTGTTTTGGGGGCCTATTTTATTTCTGCAGTTGCTCACTTGTGCCTTTAAACATGAGCCTTGAAGAGGGCTCCTGCTTGAGGCAACTTCTTTGTAGTTGATTTATTTATTTTTGGTTTTTTGAAGTACAAGGTGCCTGTCTTCTCTCAGGCAACACATGTAAAATCAAGTGTCTGAGTTAGGTCTTGCTTGCACCAGGGCTCATTGACACAAGCTGTGAAGCTCTAGGGGTATCAAACCAATGTAAACATGCTCAGAACTATGCCCTGTGCATCTCCAGATACCTTACCAGGCTGAATAGCAAAAGGAATATTTTAAAAAATTCGCTGTATCCTCTTCCCAAGCAAATCTGTAAAGCCTACATTCCTCTTCCAGTGCTTATCGGACATGGTTTCTTTTCTACAGGCAAGGGAAATTAATACAATTATTTGCCTTTAAACCACTCTTCAGTTGTCATTTAATTCTGTGGCCTGTTAATTGAATAACCCAAATCCATTTTAGCTTGTCCTAGCAAGTTATGGAAAGGATATAGTTTTGAAGGCTTCTGACAACAAGCCCACTTTGAGGTCCAACCCAGGGACCTTTCAAGAGCTGTATTTACTGAGTGGTTCCTCCAATTTCAGGGCATGGAAATAACCTGGTGGCCAACAGGGTCTCAACTGCAGATGAAGCTCCTCTCCAAGCATCTGTAAGGACTTTTAATCCCAGTGACTCTTGTGTGGCCCTTCATCCCCTCTCCTGACTTTACTGCCTCTTGCTGCATATGAGTGTTTCCACCATGTAAGTTTTGTTTGGACTCCTGATTAAAATGTTGAGTCCTGAAGCTTATATCTCTCCCAGATTGTAAGCATGCTAAGACACAAGTATGAACAAATACCTTTGTCCAGAGCAGAAGGAACCAGTATCAGATCATAAAGGTATCCTGCCATCAGTACTGTCTTCTGGAAGACATGTCCGACTCTCAACCACAAGAGAATATGGACAATTTTGGATGATAGCAGGACCACTTCATCCACCTGTCCTCCATCACCTTGTTGAATTGTCCAAGGACCTTACAGACAAGCTGTGACAATGAAGTAAAACTCTACTTGAGTAAAGTGGGGTATAAATTGTCTTTCAGAAGGGCTTCAAGAGGAAAGAACAAACTAACCCAGGCCAGCAAAAGAATTCCTGAGAGTGAATTTGGCACTGGACAGGGTGTATATGTTTCATTATAAAGTCTATGTGAATACAGTAGATGGCACGGGATGTCTCTCCGCAATATAGTTTATATATCCTATGACACTGTATGCTGTTCCATTTCTCTCTGAATTAAAAAAGCAAGTAATTCAACCCACCTGAGAGCAAAAGCAAGGTGCAAGGAATCTCTGTCTTCCAACAATATGAGCGAGTGCTAATGAATACCAAGAGTCCAGTGTGAGTGTGTTACAAAGAAAAACTTTGCCTCTGAAAAGGGTTTTATGTTTCCCTGAAGCCAGGAGGAGCTGCATTTGTACCAGCTCCACAGCCTGTCTGATATTGATATGTCTGAATCGTCTTTGAAAGCTTGGCTCTTTCTTCTGATAGATAAATATAAACCCAGATTATTTTCACCCATCTGCAAGAGAAATCATTATGAAATTAACCAGTGAGCAACCAAACCACATGGGGAGCTCAAAAAGGTTTTTTAGGCTTTTTCAAATGGCTGGCTGTTCTCTCTCCATCTGGTTGTGTTTAGCTCTGAAATATAATTTTCGGTGCTGATCACTTCTGGGTAGGCCATACAATTAAGGTATTTGAAAAACAAACATTTCTAAACCACTGATCGTTGGGGAGATGACTTAGAAACGACAGCCCATTTTCCAAGAAGATGGTTGGGAAAGGGAATCTGAAAGCTTAAGATAACATTGAAAATGAAACAGAAGTAGTTTGGGGGGGGGGGGGGCAGGAAGAAGAAAAAAGAAACCCAGCAAACAATCCCACCCTCACAAGTATTTTAACTGCTTCTCTAGTACTTTCAGACTAATATTATTTGAATGCTTTAAGGAATCCAGCCCGGTTTTTTGTGTATTTCTATAGATTCATGCTGCTACACGAGGATGTATTACTGAGAAGTGGAACCTGCAACAGTTTGAAAACAGGAGATATTTGCAGTGATAGGAGGAATTTCAATTCTGTAACTTTTTTGGATTTTATAATATCAGGTTTCAAGCAGGAAGGATGGCAGGAATAAAGGCCCAGAAACAGATTTGGACGTGCCTCTCCCTTCTGGTACCCTGCTGATAATTTCTCTTTCCCACCTAAACTCAGCTCACTTTGGCTCACCTCCCACTATCCTCAGGCAGCTGCATTTTTCTTCTTAAAACATTCCAAAACTGTTCATTGCTGAAGATAAGTGTCTAGTGCATTCTCACCTGAAATATGATTTTAAGCCAGGAAGTTTGGTAAAGCTCCATTTTGACTATTTTATCAGTTAACCAAGAAGATAGAGATGGTAAAAAATAAAGACCATATGATTCAGTGGCTGGTGCAGGAGCACAAGTGTTAAGGAGAGAGCCAGAAATGAACAGCTTTGAACTCTTGCAGAGTTCAGATATAGATGTGAATGCTGCTGAGGCACTACTATGTAATCCATTCAAATCAAACCAAAATCAGGAACTACCTCTTGGGGAAGGCTCAGATGAAGAGGTAAAGCCCATCTCTAGCAATAGTACTGCTACTATGATCAACAGTGTTTTGAAAATAACTGGATAATATAAGGATAAGATATATCTGGATTTCCTTGAAGTCAGTGGCCACCTTTGACTGAGGAGAGAAAAGGTGTTGGATCCTGCAAAGGAAGATGACGGAGAGGCCAGTGTAGAAGCCTCCAGAATCTGAGATAAGCTTTGGCTGAGCCTTTTAATACTTGGATGCTTAAGCAAAGATAACCTCCAAGCTTTTGGCAGCCTTGCCCACAACTAGCTGAAACACAGAAGGACCAGGTAATTATCTAATGTGGTAAGCGCAATTATGGGAAGTGTGTAAAAGGTAAGGCAAATTCTACCTGACACCAAGGCTTGCTCTCACATCTGGCATTTTTGTACCCAACACTAGTTCTTTCCCGTCCCTTTGGATTTTAATGTTTGCTGAAATGCATCTATTGGTGGGTGAGCCTTAGCATGGCTTTACCTCTTTCTCTGTCAATCCTCCAAAAAGCTGGAATGTCATGGGCTTCTGGAGAATGGGGAGTCAAGTCCTGGCTCCTTCTCCCAGTCTGTTACATGGATGGGGTGGCTGTAATAATTCTTAATTTCCCATTTTTTGAACTGTTGTTACTCAGAATGTGATTATAGTCAAATCCACAGAGCTGGACCTCCCCAGACTTTGGGAAGACTGCATCCCAGCATGTCAGCTCTTCTGAGCAGTGTGCAGGAGTTGCTGAATCCCTGGAAAGCACCTAGGGAGCTTCCATAAACATCTTTTAAAATTATAATGATAGTTAATGACCTAATTTCCTAGCCAGCCAAAATACCTGCAGAATCAAAGTCCCATATCTGAATTAATCTAAACTCCTGGGAGGTTTTGTTCTGGACTTCATCTTCACAATTACTGCTTTCTGTCTGGCATGTTTTGGGCAAAATCAAGACCTCAGTTTAGATACCCACATAGTCACAGATAATTATTTATTTTCTATAAAATACCACAGATTGCAGTACTGTGTAACAGGAAGGGGTCTCAAGAGAAATGCTATTTTACCGCCCTGCTATGAGGCAGATGTATGTGCAGAACATATTGTATAGACAGCAGTCAAGCCTCAAAATGCTTCAGCAAAAAGAGAGTATATGTACTCCTAAAATTCTTGTTCTATTACAGTTATGCTGTTCTTAATTTCCACCCCAAATTTTCTTTGTTGTAAATTGGGATTGGATTTTTTCCCCTTATCTTTTCAACAGTTGCTATAGTAAAAGTCAGCATCAACCTCTTTATAACAACTTGCCACATATTGAAAGACAATTTATCATGTCTCTCTCCACCTTCACTTTTTTTCTTTCTTCTTTAAACTGGCTTGTAGTATGCAGTGATTTCTGAATTTTACCTATAACTTCTGCCTGTTCTAGAAAGGCATACAAGCTGCATTGCCATCAGTTCAGAGTGAGACCTATCTATGTGGGACTCACCAGGCAAATCTATGCAAACTAAAAAATCAGCATATTCTGCCTGCTCTTGCAAGACAGCCTTTTGTGGTGAGTTCCTCATAATTATCAGTTAATTGCCATGGATCCCATGTTGCCAAGAATTTGGAGATGGGAAGATTGGATGCTGGTACAATTTTCAGCTCACAGGGTACTTAGCTATTCCAGCAAAGACTTAAGCACCTCCCTACAGCCACATGCCCCAAGCCTGTGTTCTAGTATAAATGACATTAACAGGGTTTCTGACTTGCGATATCATCTCCCTTTCCTAGTAACACTGGATAGAGTTGGCTGGTCTTGGAAATCCTCCTTTGCAAAAGCATCTCTGTAATTAAAAAGTCCCTAAAAGTGCATGAAATGTTCTCCAATAGGCTGGGACATGGACAGAAAGTCCTAATTCTAACTTAATGAGAGGAAACATGTTTTCCCCTTCCTTGACTTCAGTTTTCTGTGACTGTCAGAAATATAACAGCCCAGCTGTACACGATAGGTGCCCTTTGTGCAGATGGCTTCTGTTTTTGCTGGACAGTCTTTCCCTCCTAGCACTTAGGTACTTTTGGTGAGAAGACAAGGATTTGGGACTGCTCTGGGCAGTAACCATTGGACTACTTACACACCATGTACCAGAGAACAGATCACCTGCCTCCAAAATTGTGCCATTGAGATATGGAGAATATGGTGTGAAAGCCCCCACACCTCTTAGTGGGAACACATGCTGTGAAGAAACTTGAGCAATATCCCATTGTACATCCTCCCTAGGAGCAGAGCCATTTCTCATGGCCCCTCGTCAAATGCTCTCTGCACCCATTGAAGCATAGCTTCCCCTTTGTGGAGATTAAGGGCAGATTAGTTTTACAATCCAATCACTAAAATCTCTGCACAGTTTTACTTGTCTTTATAACGTAATTAAAATGCCATCATCTTCCCTATGTCTTTAGAAACTCTCACATTTCCTCTGATTGGTCCATGTAGAGAAAAACAGTTTCTCTTACTAAACTTATAAAAGTACATGATGATATTTTTCATGTCACAGGTACTTAACCTGTTTCCACATTACAAATGAGGATTATGTACGTTTGCTTAAGAATACATTCATTAGGAAGGGAAGTCACATAAACTACATTCACGCTGTGTTTATATTCATTTTTGTTTTAAAATCCATCCAAATGCAAAATTATATACATTGCACCCAGAAAAAAAACAATAGAGAAACAAAGATGATCTATAGACTGTTAGTGTTTTATAGTGAATAAAAAAGGTTCCTATAGCCATGTGGAACTCATGAGCTCAAATATACCATGCCATGGATTATACTTTATGCAATTGTATTTACATTTATTTGGTAACATTAAAAAATATGGAGGCATACAATCAAATCTCTAAAACAGCAGGACTTTAGAAAACAGCCATCTTGGACAAACAACTCCAGGACTTGATTAGCTGTCTGCTTTGGTACATGTGAAATTGATTTTTTTCACTTGCTACCATTGTATCTTTCCCCTTTTTTCAGTACAACTCAGTTTTCCTGGCCTTGATCACAGTGAATCACCAGGAACTCAAACACTCATGCTAATTTATCTGCATTGTTTTATGTGTTTGCAGGTGCCAGAACAAAGTTCAAACACTTATCTTCAATTTCATATATATATCTCTATATATGAACTTATTTCCAAAATCAGAGCAGGCCACTGATAGAGAAATAGAAGGTTCAATTTGAGGCTGGAAATAAGTTCATCAGGGGACAGACTGGCTTTGCAGCATCCTCCAGGATTGGACTGGAATCTACACTGACTCAGTATTGGTCACTGCCCTGAATTGGTGAGGCAGTTGGACTAGATGATCATTGTAGGTCCCTTCCAACTGAGTTCTGTCCTGTCCTATCCTGTCCTAGTACATGCAAGGGGCTGAGAGAACCCATCCATATGCTCTGTAGAAGACTCTTTCTTGACACACAGCTAAACATTCATCCTAGTATTTCCCCAGTGTTCAACCTCATTGCTGTGTGAGTGCACGATGTACCAAACAGGAAAAAGTACAATCCACTAGCAGATTCCAATAGAGAGCATTGGCTAAGGCTGTGGGGTGGGTTATAGTTGTTATCTTGATGTGCTGAGAATGGCTTTGTACATGCAGCTCTGTGCACCTGGTGCAGAACACCCACTCTGCAGGTACAAGTCCCAGTTCTAGTCTTCCCTGCATTGCTGGGCAAAAAAGTGGCTTGGGAAGGGTGTAAGGAAATTAAAAAAAAAAAATTAAAAAAAAGATTTGTTAAAGAGAGAGGTGATGAGACAGGCACCTATTACCATTGGCAAAGATTTCAGTGTAGCTTTTAGGGAAATAACAATCTTTTGGGTTGTGACTGGCTTGCTGAGCACTTCCCTTGTCATATAATTGCCCATGAAATTGCAGCCCATACGGTTAAAATATTAAACAGGATAACATTACACTTTTTAATCCACAGCTGAGACAAAGCAGAGATCAGGAATAATCCTGCTCAACAGCACCACGTTTACTGTCTGATGTGGGAGATGTTGATTAGCCTTTAAGTAGAAACACATTTTTTAAAGTTACATAATCTGATGCTCAGATTTCCCCCTCCCCCTTGAAAAGAATTAAACTAAATATTATGAGAGATTAAAAAGTTTCAGTCCTTTGGTTTTGGGGGGAAGGGGGTGCACCTGCAGCTGGGGTTTTCCTTTCCCTTGCTCCCAAACCCATCACTCAGTGAAGCATATTTCTGCAGTGTGTTGTGTATAAGATCACACATTCAAGTCTTCAGAACCTGACTCAGCTGTTACTCAGTACTTCCTCTGGCAAAACCAATGGAAATTTGCCCAAAGGAAGACTAGGAGATATGAGGAACTGAGACATAGAAATTGGAAGGAGAAAGGATCTTTTACCTTGTTCATGACCCATCTTATCGTGATCTGGCCTCTCTTTCACAGAGCTGCTTTTGGATATAACCCTTGGACCCACATTAAATCAGTTTTGTTGTCTGTTGTTCTTCATGCAGGTACCAAAAGGCAGGGCATGAGCTCTTCTATAAGGAGTTTCTGGTTCTGCCTGTTACCTGCTGTGCTGTATGCAGATTGTGCTGGGAATTGGTCTTGGGTACTGGCAGGAGAAATTGTTTGAGAGAACAATGTTCTCCATTCTTGGTCATATTTCTGCTTGGAGTGTGATGAGTAAGGTCATGGAGCAAAACGTTCCAGCTGTGGTCCTTAAGGTAACATACAAAAATCAACAGAGTAAATCTATGCTAAAAATGTGTTTTAGAAACATTCTTAATTTGGAATAGCTAGCCTAAGTTAGTCAACATCATTTAGAGCACTAGTGGAGCCAAAACAATTCAGAATGGTTTGAGTTAGTCCAATAAAGTATCCTAAAGTTGAATTTGAAACTCTGTTATAAGTCATCTCAAGTTAAGAATACTGCTTATTTTCCATTTTCTTCCTTTCTCCATTTTTTTTTTCTTTGAAGTCTACCTAAATAAAATCAGAGGGATTTTTTTCAGAAGTGCTGAGCACAAACAAGTCTAATCAAAATCAGAAAAAGCTGTGGGTGTTCAGAAACTTTAGGTGCCCAAAGAAGGATTTGGCTTCAGAGAGTTAGACGCCCTTGTTTGAGAACTTTTGGCTCAAAAATATACTACCCAACCCATTGTATGAGTGTAATGTTCAGTGAAATGTGAAATGTCAAGCTCTGTTTAAACCTCTGGGAAACTAATAAAGCCCATGTACACTTCTGCAGCATTCACCTGGGAAACTGGCCCTTTTTCATTTCTTGCAATTACTTAGGAAACAAGATTCAATGCAAGAATCATAATGTTGCTTTTTCGTTCATTTTTTTCTTTTTTTTTAGTTTTTTTTTTTTTTCTTTTAACATATATATCTGTTTATTTCTTTTCCTTATTTTCATCGTTCTGGAATTTCAAGCACATAAAAGATGCCAAAGTAATAGCCCTGAAAGCAATTTTCCAGGTTGAACTTGGAGGTGAAAGATTACATCACTCACTAAGCCCAGGCTCTGGGGCCAGCTCAATCAACATTATGAAGAGTCTTCTGAGGAGCTGTATCAGGCTTTCTTGCAAAAGTGCTTTGCGTAGCGGGCACAGTAGGCTGCTACAAGCTAGATGGATCTCAGCATAAACCAGAAGACACAGAAATGACCCTTATTTTACAGTGATTTTAGACATTCAACTCCTTAAGGTGAGGCAACAAGCCCAAGGTGATCTAAACGAGAGTTGGTCCTTTTCAGTGCAGGGAGTTCTACAATACCTTGTAGAACAGAGGGGTTTTTTTCCCATGTGCAAGACCTCAGTACAAGAGGATCAAGGGCAAGAGGTTGTGATCTTCTTGGGTTGCCGGTGGGTTTTGCTTGTGTCAAGAAGAAAGTAGACTGAAAATGGAGGAAAAGGGAGGATAGAAAGAAAAGCTGAATTTCAGGCTCTGTCAAAACATCCAAACAGCTGGAAACAGGGTTTGGCTAAAAGAAAAAGGACAAACATCAATCAATACAGATGTTATTTCCTAGCTTCTGAGAGGGTATTGCAATCCAGGTTTCTGGCCCAGGAGTCAGACCCTTGCCCAGTAGCAGCTGTGTTTTATGTACCCGATCCCCCCTTAACATTTTCCATTTTAGCCAAGTCTCTCCATACTTCCGCTCTTGCTCTCTGAAATTCAGATGAAACAGCTGCAGGCCGCACCATGCCAGGCAACTCCTTCTTTAATTTTTCTCTCTCACAGCAATAATAAAAAAATTAAGCTGGTTGACGCTGCATGAATGAGAAGGTTAACCAAAACCAGACCCTGCTGGTGGCCCAGTTCCAATTCATCTCAGATGGGTGGCAGGGGTAGAGCCAGCTCCATGCAAACTTTTTAATTAAGTTGCAGATGGTTGGACAGGGTCTGGGATGTTTGGGACTGTGCTGAGAGGTCCCTTGTATTATGGGCTTTACCGAGGATGGGCTCTGATCTTGTTGGTGCTCAGCTCTCTGCTCAGGACATCTGGCTCCTTTCCTTTCCTTCCCAACTTTCAGCCAGAGGTAATTGCTCGTTGGAAAACTACCCACTGCTTGTTGCAGTTAAGTATGAACAAGCATTCTCAGAAAAGGCCATCATGGGCCACAAGGAACATATGCATCTATTTATTTTCCATTAGTATTAATTACATTTTAAAAAGCCAGCTCTTTCATTCCCCTCTTTGGTTGGAACTAGCAGAGGCAAGTCCGGTTCTGGGAAGCACAGTTATTCTTCCTAGTGTTAGCATAGACAGATGCATGTGTTCAGAGGAGAAAGTCCCAAGCTTATGACCCAGATGAGCAGACGTCTCCAGGCTGGACTAATGAGCTCTGAATTAAATTCATTTTCCTTACAGAAACTCACTGGAAGAAACCATTAAGTGAGAGGCACCTACATACCCAAGTGAAGTCAACAAAAACTGCAGATTCTTAAAGCATCCAACTGTCAGACCCATAGGACAGGGTTCATCAACTGAAATGTCTGAATCAGGTGTGTAATAGCTGAAGGCTTCCTCTCTGAAACAGATATTGGCACAGAAGAGTTCAGTCCTTTATTCTTCTAAATTGCTCTTCAGCTATGGATGGAACCTACTGCCTAGCACTGCAGTCAGGAGAGTGATGTCCAAGGTCTTGAGGCTTCAATTCTTCAACCTGTACCTGTTCTAAATTCCTATTTCCTACTCTTCAACTGGAAATGTCTATAAAAGGCAAAGGCTGCATCCAGCTATGTCTCTGTATGGAGCTTAACACAGTAGTAATTAATACTAAAAATTATAAGTAATTAAAGCAGGAGAGAGTGGGGCATTCTTTCCTTTTTCTCTGAGGTCTTGCATGATGTCAAAGAGTTAAAACAGTTTTAAAGAATGTGCAATTTACACGTCATTGCTGAATATGAAGGAGGAGAGCTGAAACAATGAGAGAGATACATTCCAAAGGTTGATAATACAAGAAAAATCTACCAGCTTGGCTTTCAATCTCTAGTGGAGACCATTTGAGTAAAACAAAACAAAATAAACCAAAACAAAATAGTGTATTCATTTGGAATTCATTGAGGGTCACTCCCTTAGAAAGGAGTACAAGGAAAGTGGACCCAATCATATACATATGATCCAGAAGACGTAAGGTATCCTCCTGCAGAACCATTGAAAAACTGCTCTGTAGTCATGGTCCATGAGTAGTCAAGGAGAACAACATTTTTTTACAGATCCTTCTGGAATTGGCAGACATCTTAATAATACAAGGACAATTCTCACCTCTAGTGGTTTGGCCAGATGTCCCAGCAAGAAAACACAAATCATGGAATTTTGTGTCAAGTGTCCCAGCAGCCTTCACTCACCATATGTGCCCAGCAGCAGACTCATCTGCTCAGTCAGGACCTTGGCAGCTGTTTTTGCTAGCTCAAGTCTCCTGTAAAGAGGAGGCCTTAAACAGTATTAATGTTTTCTGTACTTACCCTCTGGCAGCCCCTAGATCCATCATTAAATTGGTGCATTTCCCAGCTCCTCTGGCCAGGCTCTTTGGCAACAACAAAATCGCCCGACCTAGTTATTTCTAATCCTCATCCCTGGCAAACTGGCAAAAAAATAGCCCTGCTGTCCTGAAGATGTCTTTAGACCTTTGGGAAGCATTTGTGAAGCCCTTTACCCATTTAGTGCCTTCCTTCCTGCTGTGCCGACGGAAAAGGGAATTCCAGTATATTTCATGCAATTCAGAGTCTCTGAAGAGTTGTCCGCATGCCACCATCTACTGAGGAAAAGGACATTTCATGTGGTTTTGGCAAGGGACTGGCAGTGGAAACCTCCATGATACCTACTGCTACCCAGTGGATGTGCTTGTTTTCCATTTGGAAACATTTTGTTCAGTAAAATCCTGGCTAGGAAAGATCCTTGGCTATCCCATTTATATTATTTTTCAGAGCAGAAGGAAATGTTATGTTCCTGCAGCATGGCACAATTGCAGAACCTGCTTCTGCCCATTTCTTAATTAATTTCCTTAGCAACCAGGCAGATCAGAACACTTCCGTACTGAATCCGTCTAGAATGGATTTATCTAAGTGGGTATCCTTTTCCAAAGAGAACTCACCTCCAGGTTACTCAGAAGTTACTTGGTGATAGCTGGGTGACAGGGTCAGCTTCCTCCTTTGTGTGGATGTTTTCTCTGTCCTTCAGGACTCCATCTACAGTATAGGAGTAAACAGGACTTTGTGGAGGACCTCTGAAAGGAGGTCCATGGAGACTGATGCAGGTACCAAGGGAGACGAAATGCACACATATAATATATATTACAATTGGTAGCATTAAAGATTGCCTAGAGAAAGAGCCATCAACAAACCCTTGGCTGTTGTTCTGAATTTTCTTCTTCAGAGAGACCAGTTTGTATGTTTGGACATTGACATTTAAAGTCTGTATGTAGGTGCCTACAGGTTCATACCTACAGGTATTTAAGGTACCCCTACTGATGAGATTTACATTTACTGTATCAAAGATCATAAGTTAACACATGTAATTCCAGCAAAAAGTATTACTGCTCTGACACTGATTTCCCAGCCTAGGACAGTTTGCTGCTTGTTGGCCGCTTGCTGTCTTTGTGGGATGTTTCTAAATAACTAATGTTCCCTAAAAGCTGAACTACTTGATCTCCACCAAAGTAAAAGCTAATCCCTTTGATTCTCCACCTATAATATATCTATTCTTGTTGTTGATACCAGTCCAGCATGTGTGAATGAATAGAACATAAGAAGGGGTGTGTGACAAGAACATGACTTTTAAGCTAATTTCAAATTTGGAATTCAAAACAAAAAGAAAATCCCACAGCTTCATACCAGTTAAACACAGAAACAAAAGTTCTGATTTTCTTTTTTTCTCCCTCTTTTTTTTTTTCTCTTCATAAATTGTAGATTTTTAGACAGTTTGAAATTGTTGTTTTGAAAGAAATGGGAACATTTTCCCTTCATTTAGGCCTTTGGATGTTCTAAAAGTCCATTTCAGACTGAACATGTAGAGACTAGACTGTTAAAATTTCTGACAAAAATGTTAGTTAAGAGAAAGTCAAGAAAATGTCAGTCTTGAACCAGACCTGCCTTTTTGGTATTTTTTCCCAGAAAGAAACTCCTTAAAGAAAATTCCTCCCTTCTTCTCCCCTTAATCCTGCACAGTCCCAGTTTCAGAAGAATATGTCATGCTCTGCTTCCTTTTTCAGTCACAGGAACTGGTAGGGCATCCCCTTTCACAGAACCACTTGCAGTGAGTGTCACCTTGTGCTGTTTGATCACGGAACGGATAAGGAAGCTTGTGATGGGTAGTGAGGCTTCTGTTAGTGTGATGAAGTAGAAAGGTTTGTGTGCTCTGTCTTGCATCCAGCACAGTGCAGTATAGTGCAAATGCCTAACCTTAATTAAAAAGCAAATCATACAAACAAGGGACACAGCAGAAATCCAAAGCAATAAGCACTGGCAGTGTCAGCCCCACACAATTTATTTCCCCTGTGAGTTACCTAGCACCCACCAGGTTCAGTGGAGCTATCTGTTTTTATCAGCTCTGATTTGGTGGAATTTCAAGTATTTCACATGAGCCATCTGTTCTGTAAAAGTTTGGTTTTTTTTTTTTTTTTTTTTCAAAAAAACCTGTTTCCCAGAATGACAAAGCCATAGAGAGAAGTTTCTGAAATCGTCTCTCTGGCTAAGTTCCTGCTGGAATCATTCATCTAATGCTACTGGAATTTCCAAACAATGAATTAATTAATTGTGCCACACAGTTAATTAACTAATGTTTGAGAGCTTTGGAAAGGTACATGCTGCATATATACATATTTATAGTTACACATATATGTGTATATAAACACATATATATCTATATCTCTTTGTATATCTAAGTAAACAGCAGACTGTACTCCAGGGAAGTTCAGGGCTGAAGAAGCTGTTTATGTATCAGTTGCCTTGAAAACTCAACCACAGAATACTGGGGAGAGCGGTAAATCATGACAGGGAAACCTGGAGCTGAGAGTGAGTTATCACTGGTGTATGATACATTTTGTGAGTCAGAAGTGAGTTGCTTCAGCAGAACTGGCTTTAGGAAGAAGCGCTCAGCACTCCCACAAATCTTGATGCTCTCTCATTTTCACAAGCGTCACTCAATAATGTTTTCAATAATGATGATGTCCCAAGGCCAAATAATAAAAGGATATCACCCTATGAAAAGGACTGGAACAGAAGCTGAAATATGGTAGCAATTTCATTCTTCGTGTATCTCCGGGAAAAGGCTGAATGCATTCCAACCCAAACAGAGCCACTCACCTTTGTCTTCAGTACATTGCTTTTGTACATTTAGCCTTTTGTGTTAGGTTTTGTCGAAACACTCCTTTCTAAGGCTCCTAATTTATTCCAACACATGCCATCCAGCTTCCTGACAATTAGCATGTAATAATACATTCTCCTATCAGTACAAATATCAGTGCAAATATTAGTACAAACACTGTCTTTCCGTGCCACATGTAGTTGCTTTTTCCACTCAATAAAATCATCAGGCTTAACTCAGCATTTTTATTCCCCCTTCACAGATGGGTCAGTTGAGAAACAGAGAGATTTGTATTTGGTTCAAAGCCACAAGATTAATCAACTGCCCAGAGATTTTCTTTGTGCATTTTTATGGTGTGTATCAGGTCCTCTTCCCCTTTGCCCCTCAATCACTAGCCTAATAAATATTTGAGAGAGTCTGAACCTGAGACTCGTGGTGTTTTCCCATGTTTTGCATTCACAGGATGTAGAAGCAGGCTGCATGCCTTCCACCAGTGCAATCCAAGCACAAAGACTTGGAGGCTACCTCTGTATTTTCCATAGGAGTGTGTGTCAGCCAGCTGGCTGAGATGTGGCGTGCTCTTCATCTGCGCGTTGTGTGAGCAGATCACCATCAGTGTGACTTCTGGTAGTCCTTTGCCTGCATATCCTCTTCTACCCTGCTCCAGGTGATATTAGATTCCCTTAGGAAGGAGCCAAGAAAACTTTCCTGCCTGTTTTTGGTTTCCTGATGTTGCGAGGAGGTAGAGGATGTCATGCATAGATAGAAGCATGGTTGGGACCAGCGTAAAGGATGATGTGGGCCCAGGCTCTCTCTCACCATCATACTCCAGAACATAACTAAAATCTGTTTATGGGCTGAGTTTTCTGTCCAGGCTGGACACAGAAAGTGCCACAAGGAGGTGGCCGTAGGTGAGGGGAAGTCCAGGATAATTTTGCTTTCTGAAGAAGTAACAGCTCCAAGCAAGTTTGGGACAGTTAGCTGGCAAGCTGGCATTGTCATGGCTTTCAGCTACAGGCACCAGGGAGACTGGTCAAAGCGGGTGGCAGTTGGCAGACACTGGTGTTATGACATTATATGATGACACTTCTGCCATGATTTTAGGCCCTCAGGCATGGAAGGAGCCCAGCCTTGGACCTCCAACATCAGAAGAGAGCTGCCTGCAGAAAATCACTGCAGAGAATCATGTCAGAACAGGGATCAAGCCTGAATATTCCACTTTCTCCGGGAGAAAAACAAAGCAGAGGCCAGCACAGACAGGTGTGTGAGCCCTGCTGAAATATGAAGTGCACTCCAGGGACAGAGTGCAATCAAAAGAGGGACTTGCCTTGCTTTAGTCCTGGACTCTGCATCATGTCTGTCTCCTGCTACAAATTCAAAAAGCTCCATCCTGCCTGTGATCTGTGTTTAGTCCCCAATGGATGTTTTAGAACCAGTAGTAATAGATTTCCAAAATAGGATTAAAATAGGGCTAAGCAGTATTGGCCCCACAGCAGAAAGCTGTGGTCAGATTTAGTGGGAGGGAGGGGAAGCCTAGAGATTGGAAAGGATTAGGGTTGCACCAGTATATCTGGTGATCATCTAGCTGTTCTGCTTTGATGTGGTTCTCTAGAGAAGACTGCAAGAACAGGTTTTGCAGCTCTTGGTAGACGTGAACTTCTGAACAAGGAGACAAAATGTGGAGGAAGGACTAGGAAAAAAACAACATTCAGACTCTTACAGCTCTTTAGTGCATCTGGCTCCTACTTGGTTTTGCAAACGGGTACTACAGCAATGGTCACATTCTCCTGGAGATGGACCTTGCATGACATGGCTTAGCAAAGGCAAGGCTTGAAATGCTCATCATCAGTCCAGTGACAGAGCTGGTGATGTGCCTCACTTGGAGTGTTAATATTATTTTTATGGCTGTGTATTGTATTATACACACATCTATGTGTCTATATAAGAAGTGCATGTGGGGAGGGGGTACTTGCCTGGATGTAAAAAACCCAGTCTCTAGGGGTATGTCTAGCTGGATTTTTTTGTAAACTGAAGCTGGACACTCATCTGTGACAGAGGCTGGTGGAGGGCATCCTCTGGAGCATACAGTACAAAAAAAAGCTTAAGCAGGCTGTTTGCAGGCTCTGTGCAAGGCAGCTGAACAGCCAGGAGCGAGACAGAGCATGCCGTGCTCAGTCACTCATTAACAATGCAGCAGGCACAGGCCCAGGGTGGACTGACCCATTCAAAGGTTTGGGCTAATTTCAGGACACCTACGTAGGCTGGTGAAGTCAGCAGGATGGGGCAAGGTGCCCAGGGCTGCCTGCTCTGGAGCAGCACACCTCCCTGTGGAAAGGAAGCATTTCTTTGCCCAACTGACCTACCACAGGGATGACGGGATGTGCTGCAGAGGGGCCAATTCACCACAACAGGAGATGGGAGAGGCAGCTCCTCTTTGCATCCCCACTGGTGCTAATCCCCTGCCCCACAACCCTGCAGAGAGATTGCAGCTGTTGTGGACAGGGCTGTCTGCTCCCTCTCTTGGTGTGGTCAGGGCCCTCCCTGAAACACAGTTTCATGCCTCCTCTGCAGGATGAGCACCTGGGGAAGTACCTGGAGTCAGGTCATGACTAGCTGGGCCATGCTGACCACAGCCCAGGAGTTACCGTATAACTAGATCAGGAGACGGATGGATGGCAGATTTCCTTCACCTTTTTAGAGAAAGGGAGCACAGCCATAGATTGTCAAAGGTGTTTAGACACCTAAGTCCTAGGACTGGGACCAGCAGCACTTACCCAGGGACCCTGGAGCAGAAAACAAGTTTGAATCAGTTTGCAAGCTCTACCCTAGACCCACCTCATCTTATAGGTGCTGCATAAACCTCAGCGCTCCCAGTTTTCCAAGTACCTGTTAAAGGCAACAGCTGTTCTTAGCGCTGGGAGCATCCTTTTTTAATTCCCTTGTTGCATCTGTTAACTCGTTTGCCCCCTGTGAGAAGGAAAATGAATCACGGATGTCTTTTGTTTGCTAAATGTTAACAGCCCTGTGGAAAAACCCTCATAAAATATTCATCCTATCCTGCTCTTCTAAATTAGATAGTTAGAGTTCTAACAAGCCCCAGAGAAGAGTTCTTCATTCTCTCAGTCAAAGGTACAGTCAAACATTTCTGCAGGCTTTTCTGTACTCTGCATCACCACCAGCCAAACTTTCTGCTCCCCCAAGCTCTGTGCTACTTTTATTCTTGCATGTCTTTGTGTATATGGCACTACAATACGAGAAGTAAAGGTTTCCAAATGCAGTCATCCACATTCCTACTTTAATGGTAAAGGAATATATTTGCTATTGCAAATGCAAGCAATTATTTTGTGTATTTGTGTATGCAGGTGTCAGCAAGTGAACACTTCCCACCTGAGGAAAGGAGAGGTAGAGGTCTAAGATATTTTCAAACCCAAAGATAATTGCAAGACCTTGGACATTACACCATCCTTTGCTTTCTTGGGTGAAGGGAAATGTTTTTACTCTTGGGAGTGCTCACCCTCCCTCCTGGTTGTGTCGGTAAGGCAGAACAGAGATGCCTTCAGGGTCCCTGTTTCCCTGTGTGTTTGCCTCCATGCTTTCCCATTCCAGCCAGCTGCATGGTTCCACGAGGAAGCTGAATGGGACCAGCTCTCTCTGCTCCCTGCCTCCTGCTAGCGTTTCCTCATGGCTCCACCATGCCTTGCTCCTGAGCTGATTTCTGATGACTCACAACAGGAGGGAAACAATCCTCAGATACTCTTTGTTGCTTGAAAGCACCAGGGAGTGAGAAAAAAAAAAAAAAGGAGGTGGAGAAATTTAGACTGGAGGAGAGGGAAGATGGTTTTGATGCCAGCTCCCTTTCTGAATAATCATTATGGGTAATGACTTGCAGATCTTCAATGTGGTCTGTGTTACTTCAGGCTGATTTGTTCCATACAGTGACCTGAGCGAGCCTGTGAGACTTAAGGCATGTGCCTCACTGTGTTTCAGACTCTTCTTGGAGTCTGAAGGAAGACGTTGCTCTGACCAAGCTGGTGATGACTTCCTGGCTGTGCTGTGGGCTCCTGCCTGCAAATCAAAAGGTTTCTTGGTGAGCAGGAGTAAAATACCGTGCATGGAGTTCTGTTCATAGCATGGGATGCTATTCTCTTCTCCTGTGGTGCTTGTTACCACTGGTTAGAGACAAAGTTGGCTTTCCCAACCCTGGGCAGGCTCCCCTGCATCCCTCAGCCCCTCCATGGTCACAGCCAGGGAAGGAGAGAAAAGTTCAGCCTGGTTTGTGCAGGAGGAGAGGTCTCAGAGAGGTGGGACTGATTTTCCCAGGCATTATCATTTGCTGGCTACAAACAACAGTGGCCAGGAAGCTGCTGGGGAGCAGCTAGCGTGCAGAAACACCTCCAGGTGCTTTATTCCTTCCCCACAAAGAGAACATCATTGTCAAGTGAAAACTGTTGGCTGGCAAAGGCTGTCAGCTTCTGAGGGTTGAGGGGGCAGTGAGGACAGGATGGTGCCTCTTTCCAAAAGATGAAGGTAATTCACTTGGGGAACTTCCTGCTCCACAGTAATTAGCAAAGTAGACATGTGTTTGTAGGAAGAAGCTGTTGGAGAGAGTGGTGTTACCTTCTGAGGCAGGAGCAAGTGGTTTGGTCTCTGCTCCAAACCACGGGCAAGTGTCACAGGCCACTGGCAGAGCCATGGAGGTAGAGGAGGGTTTGCAGAAGCAACAGGAAAGACTAGGGAGTCAGTCCTGGGGAACAGCTTGTTTCTGAGACCCTGAGGCAAACTTCTTGGTTTGTAATTGGGTAAAAGTCAGTCAATCTCCTCTGTCATTTTTGCTGGCAGGATTTGATCTAATTTGGGAAAACACACAAGCTGATGGGAGGGATGGAGTAAGCTGTGTTTCAAAGAGAAGGAAACAAGGGTCTCCTCTTCCGACTGAGCTACTTGTTCCGGTGTGTGCCTTTCGTCAGCAAGTGCCTTTCCAGACCAGCTGTAGGGCTGCACTGAAATTAGCCAAAAATCCCACTGAACTTTGCAGGAGTGGATTGGACTTTCAGACATGCCAGAGCTTGAGAAACAAAGCATGTATTAAAAAAGAATACCCTTAAATCCTTGAGGGGGAAAAAAAAAAAAAAAAAGCTCTGGTTTCACAGGGCATAAAGTGCTCTTGTTTCCCTAGCACATATTCTATATGTGGAAAGCAAAAAAAAAAAAAAATTACAGCTAATAAATTTTTAAGTGCAGAAAGGTTTCTTTTTTACATATAGCAGTGCCCAGTAGCACCACTAAAGTTAAAGGTCTGTCAACATTTTCGTTAATAAACCCCCAATTTTCATGAGTTTATTACTCAGCCATAAAAGCCTGCTTCTCAGTTCAACTTGCCATGAGTCCTCAGCTCCTGCCCCCCTCCAGTCTGAAGCCTGGGGAGTACACACAGATGTGATTCAAACCTTTACTCCACCCTGATTTTGCACCACCAGAACATCATTAGAAAGACCTCTTATTTGTGTCTCAAAGAAACAGAAAAAGTGGAGGCATGAGTCTTTATGTTTATACCACAGAGGAACTGTGTGAGAATTAGATCCTTTTTAACAATACAAAGAAATTGGTTTGGCCGTATTTAGAGCTGCAGGAATGTAAAATGGAACAGGAGGCAGATTTCCAGGGTAGTGTTTCCTGTGAAGCAGTCTGGCTTCACGTAGGAGTTGTGGGAGAGAGAGGGGGAAAGAGAATCAGTCTGATGTTTTGGGGTCTATTATCTCCCCTGCTTGGGGGTGCTTTGAGCTTCGCTTCTTCCTCAAAGGAAAGGGTTACTAAGGGACAGGACTGATACTAAAAGAACCTTGAGAACCTTGATAGGGTTCTGAAAAAAAACCCAAAACCAAACCAACAAAACAGACAAACTCCACCCAAAAATTGTTCAGTTCTAGCTGTCCCAAGGGAGGAAGAAGGCAAAGGGTGATAATGGGAAATAAAAGCAATATCAAATTTTCAGAGTCAAAACTATCAGCTTGAATAGGACTAGGAGCTAGTTTCTCTGCATCACAGTCCAGTGTTCCAATCACCAGAGAGTGTTGCTCTGTAATTAGAAATCTCCTCTGGCCTTTTAAAAGACACATCACTGCTTGCTGTCTACACCTAAGGGAGAGCAAGAGTCAAGACACTAGCTCATCCAGGGCAAGAGCACTTTGGTCTTGAAATTTCTTATCTATCCACTTTAGTAAGCACTTTAGGATTGCTGAGCATCCTACTCCTGCTTTCCCCTAGACAAGTTCACCTTTGAAATGTTTAATACAGCGACTTGATCTGACCTGTTGGAGGAAATTTGGCCTTTGACCAGCTACCAAGAAAATGTCTTGTCCTACCTGGGATACACAGCCATGAAAGACTCTTTGTGCTAGGAGCCATGGTAGCTTATTTGCGCAAAAATCAATAGTCTTTTCTCTAGGATTCTCACTGAAATAATCAAAAGTATTCATTTAACTCCTACTTCTTGGATCCATGTGTCCTAGGATATGCTCCATATCATTAGGTTTTAACTCAGTCTGCTTTGAATTTGTACAGGTCTAAGGGCTAGGCTGCCCTATGACTCCAAAGTGTTTCTTAGATACCTTCTACATGACTGTAGGGCCATCAGATATCCAGATGATCCAGATATTACTCAAAATTCATATTCAGATGGTTCAGCTTTATAGGAAATAATTCAGCATCATGGGAACAGATTTGCCAAGCCAATAACCACTAGTCTGAACCCCAAAGAATATCAGAGATGTCTAGGAACCATAGATTGGCTTCCATGTGAAGGACTGAGAAAGACATCCCCTGGCACAGCTGAGGTCTTGGTCCAGGCATGTTTCTATTTCTAGGAAATATGTTTTCAGGTTCCTTTAAGTGTCAGGAACCTGGGTATTTGCTCTCACCATGGATTTAGTCAGGGAAAAATTCCTCTATAGGCATCTTGCCACATAGGATTATGGCTTGGAGACCTTTTTGAAATCTAACCGGGTTAAAGAAAACCCTGTGTGGGACTGGTCTTTGGAGGGGTGAATACCTTGTGTTGCTTTAGGGTTAAAAGCATCGGTAGGATTTCTTGGTGATTCTTTGTACCGTTTACCTCTGCCAGGCTTACCGGATCCTTTCTGCTCCCTTTCTTTGGCAACATGCTGCAGACACACAAAAAGGTGGCTATTCATGGCCTGGCAGGTGGAAGATTAATTCTGACAGAGGGAGAATTTCTTGATGAAGTGACTTCAAAGGCAAAATACCATGGAGGGGGAGGGGGAAGCAGGCAACACTTGTGTGAAGGAAGGAGAGGGAGTCTGTGCCAGTTGGCATCAAACAGTAGAAGAATAACCTTTGTCCTCAGGGCTGACACTGGCGGCACAGCTTGGTGCATTGGCAGCTCTGCTTGTATTGCAGTTTCGGCTTCCCCCAGCTCCTGGCTGGTTCACATCCAGGGGCACAAAGGGCACCTGGCCCATGTCCAGTGCCTGCACCAGGTAGAGCAAAGAAAGCTTTGAAAGAAATGATAGAGGTATGTAACAAATCCCTTCTGGGAAAACTGAGCTCCTTATCCCTTCTTCCTGCTCAGCCTGTTGTAGTAGAGCTGACTAAATCCCTGATGGCCTTGAGGCCTTTGTGTAACATTTCTCTCTCCTGTCACAGACTGTAGTAGCCAGTGGATTTTTAAATTTTTATTATTATTATTATTTAAGTTCTATCACATGATCTTCTTCAGGCACATGAATGAGCTGATCCACCTGCCTTGGTGTGTTGGGTTTGCGTGGCAAGGTTTTGGTAGCGGGGGGGGCTACAGGGGTGGCTTCTGTGAGAAGCTGCTAGAAGCTCCCCCTGTGTCTGACAGAGCCAATGCCAGCCGGCTCCAAGACGGGCCCACCGCTGGCCAAGGCCAAGCCAATCAGCGCCTCTGTGATAACATATTTAAGAAGAAGAAAAACACTCAGAGGGAGAGCTTTTGCAGCCGGAGGGAGGAGTGAGAAGATGTAAGAAACTCTGCAGACACCAAGGTCAGTGCAGAAGGAGGGGGAGGAGGTGCTCCAGGCACCGGAGCAGAGATCCCCCTGCAGCCCGTGGTGAAGGCCATGGTGAAGCAGGCTGTCCCCCTGCAGCCCATGGAGGAAGGATGAGGGGGTGTAGCGATTCCACCTGCAGCCCGTGGAGGACCCCACGCCGGAGCAGGTGGAGGCACCTGAAGGACGCTGCGGCCCGTGGGAAGCCCACGCTGGAGCAAGTTCCTGGCTGGACCGGTGGACCCGTGAAGAGGGGAGCCCACGCCAGGGCAGGTTTGCTGGCAGGACTTGTGACCCTGTGGGGGACCCCACGCTGGAGCAGTTTGCTCCTGAAGGTCTGCACCCCGTGAGAGGGACTCCATGCTGGAGCAGGGGAACGATGAGAGGAGTCCTCCCCCTGAGGATGAAGAAGCGGCAGAAACACCGTGAGATGAACTGACCGTAACCCCCACTCCCTGTCCCCCTGTGCCGCTGAGGGGGGGGAAGGTTGAAGCCGGGAGTGAAGTTGAGCCCGGGAAGATGGGAGGGGTGGGGGGAAGTGTTTTAAGAGTTGATTTTATTTCTCATTCCTCTACTCTGTTTTGCCTAGTAATAAATTAGATGAATTCCCTCTCTAAGTTTGGTCTGTTTTGCTCGTGACGATAATTAGTGAGTGATCTCTCCCTGTCCTTATCTCGACCTGCAAGCATTTCGTTATGCCTTTTCTCCCCTGTTTAGTGAATGAGGGGAGTGAGAGAGTGGCTCTGGTGGGCACCTGGCCCCCAGCCAGGCTCAACCCACCACACTTGGCGAGCGCCATGGGAGAGGTCTGACTGCCTGCTGTCTTCCTTTCTGGATCGCCTTCCAGTGGAAATTTGTCTCATGAGGTGGGTATCTCACGGAGATTATGGTGGCATTTGGAATGAGGGGAAATACAGAAATGCCAGAAACAAATCCCTGCTGGCAGGGGCCAGTATGTCACGTAAGAGCAGAGTTTCTGCAAGGCATCCACACAACCAAAATGAGCAGCCGGTGGGCGTGGAACAGGGGTTAGGCATGAGCCATTGCAACTTTTCCATCGAAGCACATTTATTTTCTTTCAAACCACATTGTTCCATGTCTTGGGTGTCTTGCACATGGATGAGGATAGACAGATATGCGGTCCTGTGGAGGTAGCTGCATTTCGTCCTGTAAGGATTATGCAGCTATTGTCGGTGTGGGAAGCAGCAGCTCTTGTACAGCAGAGATAAATGCTCATCATACTCCAGAGCAGGAAGTGAAGCAGAATGTTGTATTAAGATCAAACTATGTGGGAAATTGTAGGAGACAGAAGTTACCACATTAGCAAACTAGCCAGAGCTTTGAAGCACATCTTCAGCCCTTGTGAAAAGTGTGCTTTAGTTTCCTGATATATTTTAAAGTGTGGTATACAAATGCTAAGATAGTTCATAAAACTCAGCATAGTTCTTCTCAGAAGTCTTTCATTCAAGAGTTAAGCAGGCTTATCCTGGCTTATATCTGCACAGTTGTTAGACATATGCAAGCTGAAGTTGGTTAAGGCTCATCAGCCAAAGAAGTCTTTGTCTCAGGTGACATGTTAATATCACTTCGCCTGACCTTCTTTCCCTCCTCCCGTTGAAAGAAAGGGACTGACTGATTTAGACAGCAGAAAGTCAAACAACAGACTTTGAAATCACACAGCCTCACAAATCTGCTGTGTAGGTTTTCTAACTTACCAAACACAGTATTTGGGGCTGTCTTAGAAGGTGGGTTCCAGAGATGGCAAATTTCTCCGAGCTGGACTGAACTTGGGGAAAGATCAAGGAAAATCAACATCAAAGATTTTTAATGCAAACCAGCAAGGATTTTGTATGCAGTCATGGAGAACCCTTTCATCAACTTCTTCTACCACCAGGCCAGGAACAACTTCATTTGGCCTTGTAGATTATGAAGATGTTTAACCAGACTGGTCTTTTGGTTAAAGCCAATGGAGCAATGCCAAGTGTGTTGTGTCTGGTAATACCCATGACCATATGAATGGATAAGAAAAGCTCTGGTGGCTCTGAGCAAGACAGTTATTCTGGGACAATGAAATATGAGTTCTACATCTCCTCCTAGTTTTTATAACTGGTTTTAATACTCTTTATCCAACTGCAAAGGGCAAGATAAAGTAGGTAGAGGAAAAAATGAGTTCAGCTGCTATCAGCAGCTAAGCCTGCAGTTTGATAAGACAGTATTGGAGAGAATCATAGAATAATAGAATCATTCAGGTTGGAAAAGACCTTTAGATCATCAAGTCAAACCATTAACGTAGCACTGCCAAGTCCACCCCTAAACCATGTCCTAAGATACACCAGCAGTAAGAGTTCCTGTAGCACTAGGCAGCATCAGCTGCTCATTCCAGCCTCTGA
Source organism: Grus americana (assembly GCF_028858705.1). Lineage (NCBI taxonomy): Eukaryota > Metazoa > Chordata > Aves > Gruiformes > Gruidae > Grus > Grus americana. The sequence goes on along the minus strand of NC_072857.1, from coordinate 17,231,142 downwards.
ACAACAGCACATTGCTCTCTCCATCCATATCACCACTGCTGTTGAGGTCTGTGCTCTGAACCCTTAGTGTTGCTGTTTAGGGCATATTTCTCTCCTATCATGGAGAAGGACAAGGGGAGTGAACAGCTGGGAGTGAGAGGGTGGGAGACTCCCAGCTTTAGTGGAATGGTGCTTGGAAACAACTTTGAGATGCGAAGCAGAAAATGCTGCTTCTGGCTTCTTCCGTCCTCCACAGATGTCAGCCAGGGAGTCTATCTATCACAGCCTTCCTAATGTGTTAGCGGCAGATCTGAAGCAATCGTAGCTCAAAGGAAATTGCTGTACTTCTATAGCAACCTCTGTAAACACAATGTCACAGAAGTGGGGCCAGCAGCCAAATTACCAGCTCACTGTCAAGGAAGCAGCAGCCAACACCTCTTGTCCTCCTCCAAGAATGCCACAAAGTCCCCACTGACTCCTGTTGCTTCCTTCAGTTTACATGGTTTCTTCCATTCATCTGTTGTCTTAACTTCCAAATCTAGCAGCAGCACAAGTTGGTGGTAGAAGTGATCCTCATGTCTCAGAACATTTCTCTCTCTAGCCATGCAGACAGAAAATATCCCAAGAGTAAAAGATGGGCTACAGTCATGTCTTCAGATATAATCTGCATCATAATCTGGCTTTTCTCAAGGGTCAGAAACTCCCATCTGGCTCAGTATAGGTATGGAGGTTCGTATCAACTTCCCTTGAAATTCAAAGGTTTTAAGGGTTGGGGCTTAGTTGTCACTTCTTGGAATAGAGCCCAGCAGAACAGACAGCTGTGCGGATGTCTGATCAGTGATGGCTGCTCTTGGGAGCCTGCAGAGTTGGGGCATAAACTGTGTTTGTTCCTGCAAGAAGAAGAAGAAGAAGTCATAGTTTCTACAGCATTATTTAGCACTGGAACATAGTAAAGGCAGAGCTTTGCAGGGTGTGGCAAGGACATGATCCTGATTCCAGGGAAGCTGAACAGATCCCCAGTTCCATAAAGAATCAGAGCATTGCTACCAGGGAAAGGAAAGGCAAATATGTTTTTAGGCAAACAAACCAAACAATTTGTAAAACATTTGCAGGCTGTGATGTACCTTATCAAACCTTGAAGGAAAAGTATCATTCACAATGGCCTTGTGTGTCTTCAGCCACATGTGGACCACAGTTCAAGGTGACAGGAACTGAAAGGAGAGAAAGATGCTGAAACAGGCAGGGATGCATCATGGATGGGTTAGTGGAGACTGCTTTAGACCATCTGTGAAAGGTTTCATTGCCTTAAACTCTTTTTGTATGCTGTTAACACACATCTCTTCTGTTCCCTGTACTCCTTATTCTCACAGCCTCTCCTCCATCTTTATCTGCATATTTTGCCCTCAACTCTGCCCAAACTCCAACAGTAACCCAAAGGGAAAGAGGCTATCCTGAGGCTGTTTTTCCCCTCTAAGGGAAAAACCCTCTCCCTCCATTCTCAGTGAGTACATAACACACGCCTGCCTTTCTCCTCAAGACACTCTCTCTTCTGCTAAGCAAGAAACTAAAAAAAAACAAAACAAACTTCTAGCATTTTGAAAGAGATGCGACAGTTTTAAAGGAACTGAGTAAACAGTTTATCCCACAAGGACAAACAATATTTGTGTTTCTCTAAATAAGTTGTCTTGGGCATGTAGAATTACTGAAAACCCACAGGAATCTCCTGTCTGAGCTGAGAGATCCTTTGAGACTGGACTCCCAAAGGACAATGTTTTCAGTCCATGACCCTCTGGAAGCTGACAGAAGTAAATGTGCAAAGTCTTGGACTTACAACTCAACTCAGATCTGTAACCACAGTGTATATTTTAGTGCTCAGGAGAAGAGGAAGCAATGCATTCATAGTGGGAGGTTTTAAAGTACAGATTTATGCAGCACCTGTCAGGACAGATTTAAGCATTTCTGATCCTACCATATGGGAGAAGATGGACTAGAAGACACCTCATGAGCCCTACTGGTTATATTGGCATTAAGTCCTAAGTAGAATTGCAAGCTTGCCCTCACAGTGTCTTGTCACTACTGCAGCTTGAAGAGACACCCCTCCACTTTGTGTCTCTGATAGGAGCTCTGATGCCAGGATCACCACAGATTTCAGTTGCTGTTCAGACTCCTAATGATTCTCCACAGATTATACCACTTGAACCACTTGTGAGCTACCAATTTGTAACACTGGCCAGTTGGCAGGGTGTGGAGTCTTCCCTGTCCTTCCTTTCCCTTGCCTTTCCTTTCTTTACTGTATGATTGATGGTAAGTTCATAAATGCAGTGGGACTCGAGTGAGTTTACGCTGCCCTTTTAGTCTTAAGTTCCTGACCTAGCTCAGATGAGATTGACAAGGCTTTGCTAGGTCCAAGACTTCAGTAATGAGGAACTGAAGAGTTGCCCCAAATGACTATCTTCAGCAATGCTTTTCACTACACCTTTAGTTTTAATCTACTGTGTTTTATTGCTTGTTTGTGGGATAGTTACAACATCCTTGTTCTGTGATTCCCTCCCCTGCACATGTAAATTCCTGATGTGCACTCAACCTGAGTTCCAGGTTAGCATAATTTTTCTATATACAAATATATATTTACTGAACATCTTTAAAAAGAATTTGTGTGGGATTTAAGATAACATTGAAATTCCTTTTGCTGATGATTTATAAAGCTATTTTCCCCCTGTCTAGACGCTTTCAATATTTGCAATTAGCTGATGGAAAAATAAACGGTGGAGTATTCTTTCCAAACCTCCACTGGAGAGGGGAAAAAAGGTCTCCATCATGCAAAGTAAATGTTCTTCTGTCAAGTCAGCCAGGAAGAAGCTGCTAAGAGGCAAAAGACATGGAGGGTAAGTCCAGTCAGTGCTGTACTCAGGTGTAGAACTTGGATAAGGAAGGGGAACAGAGTTTTTTATAGCTCCAGGGAGAAGAAAGAGAAAACAAGCTATTATGCCAGAGACATTTTTCTTGGGCTGATTGCAAAATTAGCTGGAGCTAAAGTTAATTGATTGTGTAGGCAGATGAAACAAACTTGAGATGACTATAAATAGTAACAATCTTGCTTTCTGTGCAGCTGTAAATCTGAGCTGGAAAGCTGTCTTAGATTCATTGTGAACATTTGCAAACAAGGGAGGGAGAGCAGAGTAAAATAAAATAAAATAAAACAAAGACCGGTCAGATGAGATATACACACACTCAGACCAGCACAGAGAGAAATTGTCAGGGTCAGCCCTTCCAAGACAGATGAGAGCTAGAATTTGATCTCACAGATGTTGTGGCCTGATGCATTTTACCTGTCTCGCCCCCTCAACCACAGCCTGGGAGAGGCAGAATTCAGCTATTTCTTTCTTTTGTCTTTCCAGGATTTTATGTCAGATAGTGTTGCTGACTCTTCATCGAGGAAGAGGGGGAGTGAAGCAAGGGGCTAGGTCTGTTTGTCTGGATACTGACAGCTAGGGCTGACAGAGAAAGAATGCCACATCCCATCAACCGCTGGAAATGGGAAAGACGTCGTGTGTTCTATGGAAACTCTGAATACATGTGGGCAGACCCTTGCCACGTTTTTTTGTTGTTGGGTTGTTTTTTTTTTTCCCCTCTTTAAATTGGGGGAGTTGTTTGGGGGTTTTTGGTTGGTGGTTTGTTTTTTTTTTCATCAGGATTAAGCTTCATGTTTAAACTCTGCTCTGCCAGCTGTGATGAGCAATAGCCTGATGAAGGAGAGCTATGGTTGAAAACCCAAAAGAGAGATGACTGTCAAGGTTAGAGCCTCCTCTGCATGTGGCAGGTGGCAGTTTTAGTGTCTGTACCTGTACCTGCAGCTTAGCTGGTTGCCAGAGAAGGTGATCTCCCTGCAGTGTAAAGACTACAGGTGTGGATGCAGCCTTCCTTGCATCACTCCCTGGAGAGCTTTCATCCACATGGGGCTGCTCTTGGTTGTTTGTCTGTCCATCTGCAGGAGGGGCTCACCCTCTAAATACCAACTAACAACATAATTCTCACAGTTTAAGCCCAAAAGAGCAGAATGCCATCATCTGAAATTACAGAGTAATTTGAAGTAATAACTGCATGACTAGAATTCAGTTAGGATGAAAGATGTAATATTTGGACTTTTTCAAAAGGGGTCCTCAGGCTTTTACCACTAGCATTACTGTTCGAGTCATACCTGTGGGCTTCACTCTGCTCTGTTGTGTTGGGATCTGTGCTTAGTAGGACACTTCCCACACTGAGGAGTTATGGTTTACAGATACAAGCCAGACAAAAGGGTAGGAGGAGAAAAGACAAACACAAAGGTTTACCCAGCCATTTCAGCAGGCTGATGGCTGGTCTGGAGGCTGCCTGCTTCCCACATCTCTCACAGGAAGGCAATTAGAGTGACTGTTTTACAAGTAGGGCGAGCGAGGAGCATTTGCATGGTCAGCTGGGTGCGGAGGAATGAGCAGTAACTTTTCCAGCTTGGGTAACTCCCTCAGTTGGTCACACTTCTGCTGGGTGATGACAAGGCAGTTCAGGTGCCAGAAAAGGCTATGCGGAAACAAAGGACAAGCTGGGGCAGCACAACAGGGCACTTTGTGCTGCCATGTGCTCTGCTAGCCATAGTTGGCCCATTTGATGTACCTGAGAGCCACCACTCTGGGGAGAAGCCTTCTCTGGTGTGGCTATGCCATCAAGGCCAACAGAGCCCAGTCCAGGTCAGCAAAGAGCTTCTGCAGTGTTCTTCTGCTAAATACAGCGTATTCATATGAATTTTAAAACTGTTCACCTCTCAGCCCTAGGGAATGAGCCTCTCTGCTTACTCTCAGAACAAGCCCACAAGGCTGTGATGTGACCATGATTCCTCTCTCTGACCCATTAAAGCATGTCAGGGGTCTGGGACCTCTCCAAGGCACAAGGAGCACCTGGATGTTCTTAAAATGAGTGTCAGATAGGCAGAGTTTATTCTCCTGGGTTCATTCATGTGCTCGGGTTTGACCCAACCTGCCAGGCGAAGTCTGCTCAGTACATGTTGCAAGGTCTGCTGTATCAACACCAGCTGTGGTGAGTAAACCAAGGCAGTGCTTTCACTGCTAAAACACCTAGGGGAAAACTCTCTTGGATTGTATTTCTCATGTCCTTTGTTTGCTGATAAGAAAATGCCAATCCAAGAGCCTAGGACTAACCCCTCCCCCCCCAAAAAAAATCACACATGCACTCTCCATCTGACCTGTCACCTCCCTCCTGACAACTGAAAGCATCTGTGTTTATCTTCTTTTTTACTGGGTTTCAGAAGACAATGCTCTGCTCTCATGGGGGATTCTTTTATCAGCTTCAGGGCCAGAAACCTAAAAGGAGTTAACCTAGAGGTCACTTTCCAGCCATTTCACTACTCAGTCAGAAGAATCACCTTGGAGCTTCCATGTTTAATCAAGACATTTTTATAGCTTTTATGCTAAAGGAAGAGGTGCACTTTGATTGAAGATAAAATCCATCAAATGATGCAATTCATTTATTCTGGTGTCACAGAGTCTCTGTCCATTTGAGGAAAAGACTCTGTGCATGTGTATGAGTACATCATGGAGAAGAAGGCTCCTTTTTGGGTAAGTGGGAGAAAGAGGATTGTCGAGCCTGTTCTTCCAGTCCAGTTTTAACATCTCTGTCCTGCTGAAGCCCATGACTGTTCTGAGAAGACAAACAAGGCAAATAGCTCCTGTTGAATATACCCTGCCCAGGTCCATATATCAGGTTTGGTCTCTGGTTTCACCAGCTTCTATGAGCATACCTTCCATTTGGAAGACTTGCACCCCTTTGATATGACACTATCATTTCATGAGACATGGGAATCAGTTATATAAACCCTCATTTAATTGCCTGTATCTGCTAGTGTGCTGTATCATTCATGTTCTACTTGCAAGAAGCCTGCTCACCCTTATCCTGGTCAGAGGTGAATGGGAAACTTTGGGTCTGCCATGAAGCCTGTGTCCATGCACAGCCGTGATCAGGGGTCCCTTCCCTTTGCTTCTGCAGCAAGAATTATTCTTCCAAGTTTTGAGACAAGCTAATTTCTATCACACACCATATGGTTCCGGCTCCGATGTGTGTTATGTCTGAATGGGAATCAGGTGTGTCCAAAACTCCAGGCCCCTACCAGGATAAGAGGAGAGTTGCAAAATCCCTGAAATACCTGTATTGACACATTTCAACCAGCTGTGTAGCAAGCAACGAGGAAAGGCTTGTTTCGTGCCTCTTACCCACTCACACCTCTTTCATGTTTTGCCCAGTTGGACATCTGGCATGTTTTTTCCTACACACCCAATGCTGAGCTTTCATTTCAGGCGACCCATTCTGATTCTATCAGAGCTGACTTCTGCCCTTATAAATGCATGAAACTCAAGGCTTGTCTTGAGGCAGAGCCAAACACTAGAAACGTTGCTCAGCAATGGGTCAACCTCAAAGGGTTTGAAGCATCTGCTCTTTTGTGCTCCCAGGGATTCACATGCTGATGCCCACAACTGTCGGCCTCTGACTGAGGCAGATGGTATTGTCCTGGGTGTCTGGCCTAGCTGATTCCATCCCTATAGTATTCTTCTGCAGTTCATCTTACATTTGTTTCCCACTGGAACCATGCAAGAAGAGACTTGCTACTGGCATTATGTTAATGGCAACCAAATGTATGCACCTGGTCCATCCTATTTTACTCAACAGACATCCCAGCCGAGATTGCACAGTGATCTAAAATAACCAACTGCTGAAAGGTCTTGCAGAAAGAAGTTGCAGGAGGATCTTATTTGACACAATAGAATGGAGAACATTATTCCAAAACCTAAAGAGAATGAGAAATTAGTCTGGGAGGAGGATACCAATGTGCTGACACATTGAGACAGTTTAGCTACACACATTACAGTGATTCAACAGAAAGCATGTACCTTAGTCCCTGGGCTCAGGTTTCCCAAAGCAAGGGACTTTTTAAATTGTAACCAACACTGACAGAATCAGCTGATCTTCAAGTCATAGGTATTATAGATCTCCAGCTGTGCCAGTCCCAGTCCAGTATGAATTTCAGAAGTGCTGTCTAGTTCTGTCTATGATACCATTATACATGTTCAGCAATATCATGTTATCTCTACTGAATATAAAAATATTGTCTTAAATATGAATTCAGCTTTGTTCATCTCACACTCTAATGTCTCATCTCTTTTAAGAGTAAAACTTTGGGAACTGCTGACTTCAAACATGTAAGTAAGAAAGAGGCCACCAGAGATGTCAGTAGAATAGGCTGGGTCTTAGGACCAGGAAGGGAGGATCAGGTATCTTGGTTCAAGGCAGATGCAGACACTTGAAAGTACAGGGGAGTGTGGGAGCTGCAAGACTAGTCAGTATACTGGGTGGGGTGGAGGGCAGCCGGGAAAGGGGTGATGAAGTCAAAATGGAAAAAGTTGCTGGGTGGATCAAAGTCCAAACAAGGATTTATGAGAAGCATAAAAGAAATTTGGAGGGTGAATACCATGAGCAGTGATGGGATTCAGCCATATTCTGAAGGTTTTGGGGTGGAGGAAAAGACAGGTTTACCAATAGACATTTGTCTCCCCTGCTTCTTTACCTCTACATTTATTGAGAGCTCTACATTTGTCCCTCCGCCAGAAACTCCATCGTCACCTTATTTTTGCCTTTTGCCTACTTGTGCTTCCAGCCTTCTAGCCTCTTGCCTTGCTGCACGCTCCTATCAATGCCAGGATGGCTTAGCACTGGCTTCTCAGTTCACCCTAGCCAGGCTCTTTCCCTCTTATTCATTATTCATTTGCTCAAATCTGGTTGAGGGCCAAATGCCCTAAATTCCAAGGGCTCCTTTTTTGCGTTTCTTTTCTCTCCTTGAGAGATCAAATGATGATGTGGACTCTCAGCCCTGGAACATATTGGTGATGGAAGTGGAGAGGGATTTCTGTCATGTCTAATTCTCCATCATAGCCTCATGGTTCTTCTGCTGCTGAACAGCAGCCGCTGGAATGACAGAAATAAAGAGGGAAAATCACTAAAAGCTTAGAAAATCTTGGGTACACGTTAGCCGTCTCTGGTAAACACAAAGTTCCTGTGACTTCAAAGAGCAAGGAATTCATTCTCCTAGTGCTTCATCTCCCCACACCAGCTCTTGTCCTCAGCAGGCTTGGAAGGCGCAAGCTGGCTAGTTAAAATGAAAGCAATTAATGGAGACATTTTTACTGCCCTTATTAAAGAGAGAAGGAGGCTTTGATATAACACAATATCCACTAGATGATGCAATTAATTTATTTTGGCTGGCCAGTGCTCTTGCCTGGGTCTGTGTGTTATTAGAGGGTGGTGCAACGGTTGTTCTTCACACTGCTTGCGGGCCTTAGGGTCAGGTCCTGCTCCACCAATAACATGACTCATCTCTGCATAAAACAATTCCTCAAGTGATACCAAAGTGACCGCAACATCAGTCAGCTTCCAATCATCTGAATCCAGTAACGATGGCTACTTCCCCAGAATCCTCTTCAGAGCAGCTCACACACTTGTTCCTAACCGCAGAACGAAAGTCAGCAGGGAACTTGTGGGTTTTCACAAAATATCATGTGAGAAAGGCCCTGGGCTGGATATCATTTACATTTCTGCCCTTATTAATATGTGTCTTGTCACTAATGAATCAAGTTGGATGCCTTTGTAGAAAGACACACTTGTCCTAATGTGGGTGCATGTTGGAGAAAGGGATGGTAGTGGGTAGACAACCCACTCAACTTTGGCTACCCAATATAATCAAGTACCTCTGAGTTTAATGCAGAGAAATGGTCATCTAAGTGACAACCCTGTTCCTAGTTGCCCTTTGGAGGAGCTATTTGGACCAAGTGGCTGTGAAAAGAACAAAATTTAGCAACCAGATAAATAGATACCAAAAATTGATGTGAAAACCCTTTTTCTCCCCACTCCTCCATTCTTTCTTCTCTAGCTTCTCTTAAACAAATGTCTTCTAGGTCAAATGTGGGAGATCTAATTACGGAAGATGGATAGGTTAAGACAACCAAACTTCATCTTGGAACCCTGGAAGAATTATTCTTAGTGCATATTCTCTGTCAATTTCCCACAATTACTGAGCAGAGAGACTTCAGCCAACCCCACCCCAGGTAACACGGTGCCACTACGGGCACAGCCTCACTGTGTTTCTCTTGCCTAATGGATGCTAGAAAGGGAAAACGATGGGATGAAGAATTTGTGTCCTCTGGGTTGAAGAAAGCTCTTTGGGGCAAGTAATGCAACTGGATTTTTTTAATTAAATTTTTATGGTCTGCATAATTAGAACTACTAGTTATGCAGTAGCTCCAAAGTTCATTTAGGAAGGTCAGGTTCTTTATGAAGTGGCAAATGGACCTTAAAAGGAAGTTGTATTGTCAGAGGATCATAATCTTGAGTTTAGTTAGAAAAGTAATCTCTGACTCCATAAAAAAATTCTTTTCAGCAGCTCTGCATCAAAGTCTTACTGCCTCACTCGTGGCTAAAGAAACAGGAGGGTTCATTCTATATTTCCTGCATTCACGTTATTTCTCTTCTCTGTGATGCAAATAATCTATGAGGATCTATGAACACATCCTAATACTTTCGCTCCAGTTTGGCGCTTGTTATGAACTTTACTTTCTCCTTACAGGAGTTAGGAACAACACTCTTCTTCCCCGTTAGGTAAAAGCCTAGACCTGATTTGCTCATGAAGGCAGATCTTGTCCTCTAGGGAAAGAAACCTCAGTTGTGATACTGTGAGAAGAAATCTTGACAGTTGTAAGAAAACATTCCCCTTTCCTGGAGGTTTGCAACAGGATATCCTGTTAATCAGAGTAATAGATCAACTTGGAAGAGCAACTTTATGATTTCTTGGATTTGACATTATTTTACAGTGATGAATTTGGTTTCTGCTTGTCCTAGATAGAACGAACAGTGAGAGCCAGTTAGGCAGATGAATATGTTCTGACAATAGCATCTGTAGGAGAGGGATATATTTTTGCCAGGAAACATTCAGTATTTTTAAATATTTGTTACTTTTTTTTTCTTTTCATTTTCAAGTATCTGTTAATATTTGCTCCACATGGGGTGCAGATCTGACAGAACCACATGATTCATGAAGATTCATTTGCTCCAAATGCTCTGGGCATTTTAAGGTCTTGACCATGCTGCATTCAGGAGCAGTTCCACTTTACAGGTAATCATCATTTATTTCACTGGGAACTGATCTGAGATCCTACCAAAATCATTGCATGTTTTTCCAAAAAAGGAATGTCCGGAGGTAAAAGGTGTCTCCTGCTGGATAGGTGTGCATGAATCCCTTTGCAGAGGCAGGATATAATATTTTGGACTTTCTGGAAATCAGTGCCAAGTTCACAGTGGACACACTCAATGTTTTGTAGTCTTTCTGCCTTGGTTCAGGACCAGTGCCAGAGGAGAAAGGAAAAAAAAAAAGTGATCTCCTGCCCAAATTCTTCCTTGTAATGAATATGTGTGAGACTAACTATGATCTCATTGAAATCTCTATTTTGTGGTCATTAGATATTATGAACATGTCACCAGTCTGGCTGTGTTACCTGCTCTGTCCCATATAACTCATCTCCAGTAAAATCAGTGCTGTATCAATGAAGGAATGTGCTTGAAACTACTGACACCACCAGTTGTACCTTAACCTCTTGGTTACTAGTTCTTAACTCCTAAAATAAAAGGTCAGCTGCAAATGAAATGAAAGTACAGACATGCAAACAGCATCTTCCAAACCAGAGCCAATGTTCATTTCACACAGATCCTGCAGTATTATGGTGCCAGAGGACGACTAGTTAGCTGCCCAGCACCCATGGGAGTGACAGATACTGGAAGTATGAGATTATTGCTAATATTTGTTATTTATACTGTGTACACAGGGTGATCTCCACATGTGTGGAAAGATATGACCCACTTTGCCAAAAGCTCATATGCCATGGCTGGCAATGTACAAAGAGTGAGAATGGGCAGTACAGTGCAAACACAGCATCTGCCTGAATAACTACTGTGGATTTTTATCCAGGTGTTGCCTCAGCAGATTATGGTAAACCTGTTAGGACAGTCTGTCTGAAAACTATGACATTACTGTCTTGCTCTCCATGAGGGAAGATGCAATCATACCATGTTGTCAACAAACATGTGCGTCCAGAATTTGACAAATACAATATGAATGAGTTTGATGTAGATTCAGTGTTTAAAGATACATGTAAAACATTATTGGCTTTTTACCATGGAGTTTTGGGTTTTATTATACTGCTGAGAAAACACACATCAGCTACACTTCACTGCCTCTCAGCCAGCTCACACCAAACAGACAAAGTGGACTCTTGAGGAGGCACACATGCTTCTGTTCCTCGCATCTCCAGGCTCCTAATAAAGGTGCAAAATTAAGGGGAGAGTCTCCCTCCATAGTCAGCTGAGGAAGGTTCATCACAGCTAAGACATGAAGCACTCTCTAAGCGACCTTGCCTTTATAGTGCTACCAGCAGGACAAGGGAAGTGATCGTCCCCCTGCACTCGGCACTGGTGAGGTCACACCTTGAGTACTGTGTTCAGTTTTGGGCCCCTCACTACAAGAAGGACACTGAGGTGGTGGAGAGTGTGCAGAGAAGGACAACGGAGCTGGTGAAGGGGTCTAGAGCACAAGTCTTATGTGGAACGGCTGAGGAAACTGGGGTTGTTTAGCCTGCAGAAAAGAAGGCTGAAGGGAGACCTTCTCGCTGTCTACAACTACCCGAAAGGAGGCTGTAGTGAGGTGGGTGTTGGTCTCTTCTCCCAAGTAACAAGTGATAGGACAGGAGGAAATGGCCTCAAGTTGTGCCAGGGGAGGTTTAGATTGGATATTAGGTAAAATTTCTTTACTGAAAGGGTTGTCAAGCATTGGAACAGGCTGCCCAGGGAAGTGGTTGAGTCACCATCCCTGGAGGTATGTAAAAGATGTGTAGACGTGGTGCTTAGGGATATGGCTTAGTGATAGACTTGGCAGTGTTACGTTTATGGTTGAGCTTGATGATCTTAAAGGACTTTTCCAGCCTAAATGATTCTATGATTCTGTTCATAGACTACAGAGGCAGGGCTTTGAGTGCTTAAAATTAGATGGGATGAGTCTGGGTTTTAAAGCAGAAGTTCAAAGCAGAATGGAGAGCTCATGCTCAGGAGGATTACTTGAATTTTAAGGTCTATAACCCAGCAGCAGTCCATTTAAGAGCTTTACCCTGCAGTAAGGGCATCTTATCCTGTGTGCTTAATCCTTTCTAGTTTGCAGTGCTCTACTGGACTCTCTGGAGGGATTATATCAGTTCATAAGGTGAAGACCTTACAGAGAGTGGGAGCTATCATTAGGCAATGGTCAGAGTTAAAGCACTGTGAGCACTCCAAATTTCAAGGCAGTAATTTATGAATTCTCAGGAGACAGACTACCAAGACTACTGTGCTTTTGATACTTTTATGTTAAGGTAATCAGGTGTTGCCTTCTCACTGGAGACCATGAGAACAAGGAAGGTGGATCTGAGCAGGAAAACTGGTGAGTGTCTGACTGGTGTCACAAAGAGAAGGTAAAACTACACCACCCTTCTAAGCCTAGGACTTGCAAGCCTAGATTGTAGTTCTTGTGCTATTACAACCTTCGCATGTGATGGTGGGCAGCCTCCTTAGAAGTAGATCCACATATTTTTAGGTGTATCAGCCATCAAGTGGGACTTGTGCCATTCCGGGCTCCCCTTAGAAGCAGGTTGGCTCAAGCAGAATAAAAAACTAGATCCCCAATGAGCTGTCGTAAGTTTCCTATCGGAAATGCCAAAACCAGGAGTGACCTTAAATCCTGCCTCCTGCTCTAAGCATCAAGAAAATACCAGAATTCCACACTTTTCCTTCTTTCCTGGACATAAGCAGATGTGCCATTTTTAACTCAAAGGGAAACCAGTCTCTGCAGAAATATTGCTATTTTGTTAAAATGGTAAGTGGAATTGGATGAAAATCCATATATACTGGAAAAAAGAAAAAAAAAAAATCACTGACCCAAGACAGAATATTTTATTTCTGAATTGGCCCAAAACATTTTGAGTCAGATGAGTTCAGTAATGAATTACTTTCCAGTAACAGCGCAGGGTTACGGTTCAGGACATTTTCTCAGTAGATGGGACACTCTTTGTTATCCTATAACGCAATGCAGATGTTTCTCTTTTTGCCTTGTGCAAGGATGATTATCTATATGGGTTTTCAGAGTCTTTAGCATGAAACAACTCACACAATCCAGGCATGGAGACTGCAAAGAGCAAACTTCCAAACTACATATCCCAGAAGGCTGTAACACAAGGGGAAAGCATAGTTTGAACACTAAAGTGACTTCAAACAGTGCATTTTGGGGTCATTTTAACACACCACAAGAAAACATTTTGATTTCAGGAATGTTGAAATATTTTGTTTTGTTTGAAAATGTCAGGCAAAATGCTTTGACTTTGCCAGAAAAAAGTTTGTTTGGTTTTTTTTCCCAAAATTTCCACCCAGAGAAAAAGTCTTGACATTTCAGCTCTTTGTTCCAGTGTGGGATAAAAACAAACATTGAAATGTCAGGATTTGCTGCAGGATGAAAATTCTGAATTTTGCCCAATTTTTAGTGTAATGTCTTGGCCCCAGCATTTACATTTTGCTTTGAAGTATGGGTGGATGTTCAGAGGGTGGGAGGGATTTTGTAAGAGAGGATCATATGTTCAAGAGAACCTAGAAACCTATGTGTCCCAGTCCCTGTGATGTTTCAGGCCATTTCAGGATTGAAATTAACAGGTAGTCGATGCAAATAAACTGGAAGAAGGTGATAGCACAATACAACGTAGCAATTCATAGAATTGTTTGGGTTGGAAGAGACCTTAAAGATCACCTAGTTCCAACCCCCCTGCCATGGGCAGGGACACCCTCCACTAACCCAGGTAGCCCAAAGCCCCATCCAATCTGGCCTTGAACACTTCCAGGGATGGGGCATCCACAACTTCTCTGGGCAACCTATTCTAGTGCCTCACTACCCTCACAGTAAATAATTTCTTCCTCATATCTAATCTAAATCTACCATCCTCCAGCTTAAGGCCATTACCCCTTGTCCTATCAATACATGCCCTTGTAAACAGTCCCTCTTCAACTTTCTTCTTGTCTCTAGACTTAGTTTTCACTCCTATAAGCAGGCAAATTCCCTTTGGTCTGTATCGGATTTTAGCCTGATTAATGAAAATCAGGAACAATTGGAAGCTCTTGTCTTGAAGTCATTGGGAGTGTTGCCTGAGTGAGGTCTGATGGATGAAAAAACCCCCCAACAAATCAACCTTGGACAGCTTGGCCCAATGCAAGCTTTGGAGACATCTCAGCAAGTATGGCAAATGCAGTCACATGTCCTATTGGCTGTAAGTAATTAAGCGGCATAAATCTGGATTACTGTCACAACTCACTCTGTACAAACATCCTTAGAGGGATTTGGTTCTGCAAGCATTGAGCGATACATTGGTGGGAATGAGCTACAAGAGGATTATGTGTGGATATTGCTTTATGGGGAATGGGCACAATGACAATAGGATTTATGTTTTTACTGCCTTCATGGATTTCTGAAAAAGCCACCCTTTATATGGCCAAGTGTGGTGGGTTGACCCCGGCTGGGGGCCAGGTGCCCACCAGAGCCACTCTCTCACTCCCCTCATTCACTAAACAGGAGAAAAGGTATAATGAAAAGCTTGTGGGTTGAGATAAGGACAGGGAGAGATCACTCACTAATTATCGTCACGAGCAAAACAGACTGAACTTAGAGAGGAAATTCATCTAATTTATTACTAAGCAAAACAGAGTAGAGGAATGAGAAATAAAATCAAATCTTAAAACACCTCCCCCTACCCCTCCCATCTTCCCGGGCTCAACTTCACTCCTGGCTTCAACCTCTGCCCCCCCTCAGCAGCACAGGGGGACGGGGAATGGCGGTTACGGTCAGTTCATCTCACGGTGTTTCTGCCGCTTCTTCATCCTCAGGGGGAGGACTCCTCTCATCGTTCCCCTGCTCCAGCATGGAGTCCCTCTCATGGGAGACAGTCCTTCATGAACTTCTCCAACGTGAGTCTCTCCCACGGGCTACAGTCCTTCATGAACTGCTCCAGCGTGGGTCTCTTCCATGGGGTGCAGACCTTCAGGAGCAAACTGCTCCAGCGTGGGTCCCCCACGGGGTCACAAGTCCTGCCAGCAAACCTGCTCTGGCTTGGGCTCCTCTCTCCATGGGTCCACAGGTCCTGCCAGGAACTTGCTCCAGCGTGGGCTTCCCACGGGCCGCAGCCTCCTTCAGGTGCCTCCACCTGCTCCAGCGTGGGGTCCTCCACGGGCTGCAGGTGGAATCGCTACACCCCCTCATCCTTCCTCCATGGGCTGCAGGGGGACAGCCTGCTTCACCATGGCCTTCACCACGGGCTGCAGGGGGATCTCTGCTCCGGCGCCTGGAGCACCTCCTGCCGCTCCTTCTGCACTGACCTTGGTGTCTGCAGAGTTTCTTACATCTTCTCACTCCTCTCTCCGGCTGCAAAAGCTCTCTCCAACTGTTTTTTTTTCCTTCTTAAATATGTTATCACAGAGGCGCTGATTGGCTTGGCCTTGGCCAGCGGCGGGTCTGTCTTGGAGCCGGCTGGCATTGGCTCTGTCAGACACAGGGGAAGCTTCCAGCAGCTTCTCACAGAAGCCACCCCTGTAGCCCCCCCTGCTACCAAAACCTTGTCATGCAAACCCAACACACCACACGGACACCAAACTAAAAAGATAAAGAAATACAGATGAGCTGGACATTATTTTCAGTTAACTCTGGATAATCCAAGCACTCCAGTGGCAGAACATAAACACCTGTTTTGGAACCTTTCTCACACGTGACCACCCAGACATGGTAGTATGTCCCAGGTCCAAAGGCCAGCTGTGTTTAGGTGCAGAAAAGCACAAGGCTGATGAACACAAGAGCATCCTTCTTCAGTCACTAGTGTGAAGCTCTATCAGGCTATCACACTTGGAAGCCACCAATGGACCTTTACTTCATGAATTATCCTCATCCTTTTTGGCCACAGGGGCTTTTGACTCTGAGTGTGGGTGATGTGAGGCATTGGGCTGTTGGCCTTTGCATGCTTCCTGACAGCCACTGCCCATCCCACCCCATGCAAAGATGGGACACTGCTAGAGTCATCATCTACAATCTGGAACTGGCTAAGAGGCACCCACTTGAACCTCCCTAAATTAAACAGTCCTGTTGTACCATCACATAAATAAAGTTGCTTTACCTCTATATTTAACAGAACTCTTTGGATCAGCAGGTTCATGGCCCAGGGCCCTGGAGAGATGTAGACTTTTTGCTGAACAAGAAGTTGTAGCTCTCACCTCCTGCTCTAAATTTATTGTGTTATTGGGTTAACAGATTTGACAAGATCTGAACAACCTAATCTAGGAATTTCTAATATGTACAGTCAAAAATGGTCAGACGGGTACAGACGTTACAAGGCAGCTCTGAAAGATGGACTGAGGTATTTTCAACATCCCAGATGGATTTGTTTTTCGACTCTTGAACAGCGAAGTCCCAGAGGAGATAATTTTGAGTGTACAGGGAACATGCAGTTCTTTGAGTCATTTGTGGAGGGTGTATTTCACAGTGCAATGAAGATGACAGACAAGGTATGAATGCTAAAAATCATGTCAAGGCTGCTAGAATTACACCCTTATTATTTATTTCACAATATCTCTGAGATATGGGATGAACTGGGTTCAATGTTGTACATTCACATTAAGAAAAACTTTTTTTTTCCCAAAAAAGTTTTTTATCTTCCTGTAACACACAAAATTTTTGCAACCAGACACTGGTTTTCTGAAGGAATAGATGATTGATCTCAGCTGGGCATGGAAAAAGGCCAACATTCCTCCACCTCCACAGTACTGTCCTTTGCCCCCAACAGATACCAGTGGCTTGGACTGATACGTCTTTTTGGCTTTAGGTGCTCTTGTAAAGACAGGCATGAAGAGAGTTTTCTAGCCGAAAGAGTAGGAGCCCACTTGCACCCAAGGAACAAGCTGAAGGTGACTGGGACTTTCAGAAACAGAGTAACCTGCCTTTCCATCCCCCCTTGAGTTCATGGGGAAGCTGACATTTTAAAGATGGTCCCTTGACTACAGCAGCCTGTCTGGGGACTGGACCACCATTTCATAAATGCCATTGCATTTCTCAGGAGTGGCCTGACAAGCAAACTCACTGTCAGGAGACAATCTACAAGTGTTTATCACTTTGCATTTATGCCACTCTCACTCATGGACAAAATCACCACCTTCTCAGGCCTCTCAACCCCTGAAGATAGAAACTAGACCTATTCTGCTCTGGGTCCCACCCATGACCTGAGCTCTGGGCTGCCTCACAGATACCTCCAGCCTGCCTGCAGACTGCCTCTGCAGGCATGCTGAGTCCTGTTCTATCCAGCTGGCAGATTTGACCATGCTGAGTCCTGCATGCCTGGAAGGATGCTCTCCAGCTATGCGAGAGGCCATGGTCAAAGACTTAGCATGTGGGCAGGAGGCAAGCAGAGTCTTGAGGCCACTGTCAGCAGACAGTAAAGACATATCCAGAAAATCAAATAGAAAACTTGAAGGATGCCAGCTCTGAAGACATTAAGTTAGGACCCAAGCTAGTTGGCCATCTCAATATGGAAACCAAAAATAACATGTTCTACAGAGCCTGAACAGTCCCTTCCCATCAGCCTAAGAGAAATTCTCTGTGAAACAGAGCTGAGGCAATGCCTTGCATGTGAAGAGAATGTGTTTTTTATCCAAGATGTCAATCTTTTGCCTAACAGCAGTTTTTGCATCCTCCCTTCCCTTCTGGAACACAAAGTATTTCCAATTGTTTTAAAGGATTTTCATATCTCATTTGTAAGGCAACAATTAGAAGTCTGGAATAGACTTTACCCTTCTCTTTTCCTAAGAGGTGGCAAACCTAACTCTGAAGGATTTTGCTGTTTGCTCTTCTGGACATCTTCTAACACCCATTGCTTCAACTTGGCACATCCTTGCTTAACACCCATCACAACACTTTGCATCTCCTAATAAGCCTTGCATAGCCCCAGTGTCAGACTAAACTGCAAGCTGTAGGCATCATCACAACAATCCTGGACTGAGGATCCATGGCATCGAGAGGGCTGGATTCCAAGCTGATGTTGGAGGCTGGTGAAGAGCAACCAATCAATTTTCCATTAAAAAAGTAAACACTGGACAGTCTTATGTCAAGAGAACTAATCAGCCCAAGGGGAAAGAAAACAACAAAAGGAAGAAAAAGAAAAAAATGTACACCGTTCTCACTGCTTTTTCTTCAACTAGAATGTCTGAATGTTCCCAGCTTCCTCACAAGGGAAATTATTTTACGTGCTAATGTTGGAGGAGAGGTTTGGAGACTGCCTCAGTGAATTGAGTCATGCAAGGTAGCATGGGAAAAGAAGGAAAACAGTAGTGGAAGAATAGTGATAATAAAACATATCTTAAAAATAAAAACAGAGAACTAGTGAAAGGAGTTAGCAGCTGTAATGCAACATGACTCACCAGAAAGGTTTCCAAAGGGAAACTGTTGTCCCTTTTTGCTTTAAGTCAGCCATCAGGCTGTCTCGATGAAGTAGAGAGGAACATTGGACAAAGTACTGTATTCAGACTCAGCTGATGAAGGTCCTACTCCTGACTGTAACCCTGACAGACTGTGTAAGCCCAGACAAGTTCCTCTCCTTTCCTGGGACTCATATTTCCTCCTACTTTTTGCCTGTCTTCTCTACTGTGACTGTGACCTCTGTGGCAGGGAAGGAGACAATGTTCCTTGGTTGAGAACATCCAGGGAGTGGCTTACTCCAACAGAAGTCCTCTCAGCAGCCAGAAGGCTTGCTGATGAAAACTCTCCGATCTCCCTGGCCTCATGAGCATCTTGTTGGGGAGCTCTTGGCAACTCTGCATGCTCCGGGAATCCTCAGTGGCACCAGGAAACTGCTCTGAAGTGGGGGATTTCCCTGAATGGCAGGGATTCCCCACATTTTCCTGGGATCCAAGACAGTAGCACCGGAATTCCCAGAATTCAGAGCAGTTGGATGATTTTTTAAATTTTATTTTGGTCTTGTTTTTCACTTCAGAAAACAGTCAGACAGAGGTCTTTTAATTTCTCCTATCCCTCTCACTCCAAAAAGAATGAAAATCAAACAGTAGACTCTAGAGCATGGGAAATTATGTCTGCCCTTTTTCTACAAAATTAGAAAAGAAAACCATTTTTTTTTAAATGTTAGAATTGCTCAGGAAGTCATTCCTTCAGGGTTAAGGGACAGGATCCTTATGTCCCTCCTTAAGCTTCCAGACATGAACATAACAGCAATGTCGGGGTCAGACCACAAGTTCAGTTGTGCTGCCATCCATGACCAGCAGATGTCAAGGGACATCAAGGACACTGCAAACTTCTTGTGAACCTTCCTGTGGACACCCTTCATGCCTCCAGTCCTCTGTGGCTCTTGCTGAGTCAGAGGTGGTATTTCAGAAAAAGTATTTTCTTCCTAAAATCTCTCCAGTTATGTTTTGAACCCAGGTAATCAATCTGTGGCAGTGATGATGGCTTAGCTATGCTGCTGGTGAAGAAACATCTATTTTCATTAGTACTGAACAACCTGGTTTTGCTGGCATTGACTTTTAAGGCTGAGTTTAGGATTCTAGACTCCATTTATCGTCTATGGAGATAGATATGCACCCTCAGGGAGCAATTCATCTCATCTTGGGCTACGTGTCTCAGACACAGGTAAAAGGCTGAAGGCACCCATTTCTTTCCCGACCCTTCACCTCCTCCCTTCCCCCTGTAAAGGTAGTCTAGGGTGACTGGCTCAGCTTTAGAAAACTAAATTTTAGACATTCAGGCTGAGGTGATGCCTACTACTTTCCCCTACAAGTATCCAGTATCTGTTACAGCTTTACCAGCCATCACAGGATCACAGGTAACAACACAGACCAAAAATGAACCATATTTTTATGACTGTGCTTTGTTACCCTGCTGGATGGCAGAACAGATATCTGCGGAAAACCAGAGGTGTAACTAACAATGTCTCAAGTCCAGCTGCAAGATACAACTCAGGAAATCCCTGAACTACCAACTGCGGCAGCTTGGAGGAGATCCTAGGGGACATGCCACCCGGACTCTGTTTCTTACACTCTTTTCCTTTCACTGTCTGAGACAAGATGCAGGATCATGAATTGTAAGTCTGACTCTGTGACAGTTACCTTTTTATTTCTTCTCATGATAGCTCACCTAGGAGCTAATGGGATACAAATAAATATTCATAATGACAGACATGGAAAAGCAGAAATATTCACCAATGTGGGAGATGTTCCATTCAAGTCCTTACCATTATCAGACACTGAGGACAGAGAATTGCATAGAAGCAAGTGTCTTAAACCTCACTTCAGCATTTAAATCACTTCATCATCTTATCTTCACCACAAGGAGGGAAACAGAGACTTTTTGCCTTCTCCATTCTTAGCCATCACAGATCCTACATCTCTCAGGTCAATAAGGATTGCACCCTGTATTTCACCATGCTAGGACTGGGATGCTAGTCAGTACTGCACAGAGAAATCTGCACAGTGCAGACATGTCCAGCAGGAGTTGATGTGCAGATTTGCATCTTATGAATAACCAGCTCTCGATTCAAAGAGATTCAGCCATACATGCAGCATAATACACTGATTTCCTCCCTCTCGCCTTCTTTACTCTAGCTGAACACTATTTTCCCTTAGGAAGCCTTTTTTTTTCAGAGCCAAGCAGCTACTGATACAGGAGGAAAGCTCTAAATATTCAATAAATGTAACATAGCTGAGCAGTATTAAAAAGGTTTAATGAAATATAAAGATTCATGAGACAGAAAACCTATTTTCTGCATTAAAATTCTGCTTGTTCTGGTAAATGAAGTTTTTACAACACTCCTCTCCAGCAGGGGTCTGGAACTTTCACAGGCAGGAACAAGAGGATTGTGAACCAGGGTCCAAAATCAAGTGGAGGCTTTATCTCAGAATGATCTTCTTTCCTTTCTCCCCAGCAGCTGCTTGAGCTACCACTGTACCACTTTAGAAAGAGTCAGTCCTTGAGATGGCCCTCAAATTCTCCCTTTTGGACCCTTCCCCAATCTCCATTGCTAACAACACATAGCACTTAACTTGATTTCCCCCCCATGGGATTTATATCTTTGATGTAATTCTGTTAACGTCAAAGGCGTTATGGCAAGGACTCCTCCGGGACCTTGTGTACAGCTGCTTTGTTCCAGGCTGGAGGAACTCACATTTCTCCACCACACCCAAATCTGCCCTGGATTATCAATACTCTGATAAGCAACTCAATTGCCTTTAGACTGGTTAGGGAGTTTCTCCACTCCTTATTTTCTTCCTCCATTTTCCCTGGACTACTTTACCTCCACTTTGATTTTTCACTTTTCAGACCATGACATTCCTGACTGTTCCTAGATCTCCGGATTCCTGCCTCCTCCTCCCGTTGTTGCTAACACGCTACTCTGTCTGGAGCCAGATTTAATTAGACCACAAGAAAAATGAACCGCAATGAAGTTACATCAAGGGTGTGACTTCAAGCCACAAGAGCCAGGAAACACAGAAGACTGAAAAAAAAAAAAGAAAAAGAAAAAGAGAAGAAGAGAAAAGAAGAAGAAAAATTAAGAACAAACTTTGTCCTAACCCTGTGGTTTCCCACCTCTAGCACAGCTATGATGTTCAAGCACATTTTACACAATAGGGAGTTGATGGGGAAGAAGCTTGGAAGGGGAAGGAAGGGCCTGGAGAGGATCTGCTGAAATGCTTTGGCCCTGTAGCTTTATTGTGTGGGGGTTTGATGCTGTGCCAACCTTTATGACACTTACATCAAGGTTGTTCCCCACAGTGATGCACCATCGAAGCTAAATCACCTACCCATAATGGAATTTAAAATGATTTCACTGTGCCTTGGTTGAGAACATGTTATCATTAACTTCCCTTTTTTATTACCCCAAATGCCTTTCCAGCTCACAGCATACTGTGCTTCAGGAACTTTTTTTGCTGCCATGATTGTACGTCATTGTGTAAATTCAGCAGTGAATACAATAGAGATCTGGTCTATCCCAAGGCCTCCAGGCACTGATGTAATAGAAATAATAAAGCATAATCATAAGGAAGAAAATGGCATGTAGCTGTGCCGTGTGCAGTATGGAAATGGATATGGATGACTGACGCTGATGCAATTCACTCTGACCGAATGGAGGCAAAGGGCCCAGAAAAGGACTCCTCCTGCATAGCGTCAGCACAGTTATGCCAGCTTCAATATGACCCTTCTCTAGTTGAAAGGATCCATCCTAGCTGTTGTAACACAATGGAGTTTGAGGCTGTGCCTTCTGAGGTTTGGGGTTTGTTTTCTTCTTCCATTGATTACTTGCAAAAAATATTTTATTTTACCAAAAGGAAAACAAATAGAGGAGACAGCATTGTCTGATAACCTGGATGCTGGGTAACACATTGGCAGGGCTGGGATCTGTTCCTAGAGCTATTTCTCACTTCTTAGTGCCTCAGCTTCCCCCTTCATGAATAAAAATTGGGTAGAAATGTTTACAAGCTCTGCACCTCTGTGGGGAGTTCTGAGCTTAAAAGGATGTAGCTGGTTTGGAATAGTAAATACTCAAGTGTTCAGTTAGAAATTGCACTGTGCAAAATGCAGAGGGATAGTTAACTTTCTATTGATTTTTAATGGAGCTTTTTGTTTTGGTTCTCAGATTGACTTGGATCACTATGCATGTAAATTATTCCACTGAGAGTTGAAACATGTAGTCATTGATCATGTCTCATTTCATGTAGGATAGAGCGTTTCTCCCACTTGGGAAAGTGCTGTGAACCCAAACCTCAGGCTCAGAGTTTTCTGGGACAAGCAGTTCTGTAGCTGGAAGGACATTTTGGTGGGAGGTTCAGTGTTGTGATTGGGTAAGCTCAAAACCGGAGATAGGGAATTTCTCTCTGTAATGAACTCTGTAGTGGAGTTCCCTGGCTAATTGCATCCCAGGTGAGTTAAATGGCAGGCTGATTAAGAACAGAGGGGAACAGGGAGGTGAGGGAGGTGAGGCTAGGCAACTGGGGCATCTATAAAAGCAGGCAGAGTTAGCAAGCTTTCATTTCAGCAGGGCTCATCTGGCAGCTGGCTGGAGTTAGCAGGAGATGAGAGAGGCTTTGTTAGTGGTGTATACCACCTACTTTTAGATACAGCTCAGTGGGGAACTTTCTTTGTTGGGTATGGGAGGGGCTTTGCTTTTGCTAGTCCTCTCTTTGCAGATGGAGTCAGGCTCTTCAAAGAACAAAGTTAGTCTCCATATTATCTACCCTTCGGCATTTCTGCATGACTCATTGGTGTACTTAGTTGAATAGAGAACAGTTATCAAGTCAACCGCAGGATTTTGCAAACCACCTTAGCATCGTTGTAGGTATCTCAGTCAAACACACCTACTCTTTCTGCAGGTATAAGGGAAGAAAATGCTAGAAATAGGTAAGTGATCTCCTGTGGCTCTCTATTTGCTGTCTTGTGCAGTGAATCAAGGGAAAACCATTGAAACTGAGCAATATGCTACTATATGCCTCCTTTTGTATTTTGAAAGACAGAGACTGGAAAAAGGTGGCAGTATGATCTGATCTAGAGGATCTCCTTGTGAGGAGAAACTAAAAAAAAGGGGGGAAATTGAATGTGCTGCTTGTTCCTTGAGTCTGTAGACAGATGTACACCATACACACACAAGCAGCTTTTACAGCGATCAGGAGTAAGTGATGAGTTTTCTGCCATTAGATATTTTTTGCCAAGCACAACAAGCTTTTGAGAAAGCATGAATCTTTCGGCAAGCAACAGAAACATTTACAGTTAGGAATATGCATTGGGGGAAAATGAGATATTATGGAAGAGATGACCCTTGAGATAAATCACACTGAGAATCAAGGAAGTGAGTTTCTTTTTCTGCTTCTTTCCCTGACCTCCTGGAAGACTCTGCATAAGACTCTTCCCTTCTGAACTTGTTTCCCATTTGGTTGGAACTCACAATGGAAGGGCCTTCTCTGTGTGTACAGCACCCACAACAACTGACCTTTTGATTTTCACTATACTATCTAAAAGTCCCCAAAAATATAAAAGACCATCTTCATATTCTCCCTTTTCCTTGGGACTGGAAATAATTTTTTGTCCTGGATAAGGTCCTTGTGTCTTCTTCTGAAGCACCTATTCTGGCCACTGTCCCTGTTGTCTCCCTCAGTCAGACAAGACTAAGCCTATACTTAGAGAAAGTAAAAGCCCTTCCTCCAGAAAAAGGGCCACAGATCTGGGGAAGCTACATGGTTTCAGGAGCAGAAGAAACTTGAGGAGGAGGGGTCCCTGAAAGACCACCCTTTATACTGCTCCAGAAGAGTACCTGGAGACTGGTGTGAGCTGCCTGCTGTACTCCAGCTGGAGGCTGACAGAGGAGGAGGCAGGCAGCAGGTCACCGGGAACATCTACTCCTTGAGCCTCCTGGTGCCATCACCGTTGGACTCATCTCCCTCTCCCTGTACACCTTGCATCTATCAGCCAAGCCAGCTTGTCAGATCCAAAGCTTGATCTGTTAGCCACTAAGCCATCCAGGTTTCTGTAGACCTTTGTGAGACACCAGATTATCATCTGCTAGGGTAAGTGCTATCTCTTTCTGTCCTGGTAGCCTAAGGGGTTGTCTTCATGCAGAGAGAATTTGTGATGAGGAGAAATTCCAGAAGCAACAATGGGCAGAAAAAAACAAGAAAGTGTTTCAAGAGTTGTGGTGCCAAATCATTGGGCTTTAAAGCTGTGTCTGCAACAGGGATTAAGGGCGCGTCTGGGCCTGTGGACTTGCTGACCATGCACACTGTTTGCACACAAGAAGGCACAGGCCAAGATATAAAGTGGTCTTGAGGAGAAAGCTCAGGCTCAGGCTTGCTGTCCTAACGTGGTCCCATGCACTCCCATCTTGAGTAGATCAAGCAAAACTGAGTGTGCTACAGCTCTGTGTAGCAGGAGATGGGCAGAGCCCCTGGTACAACCTGCAAGGAGCATGGAGGTGCAGCGGTCAAGCACCTTGACGATAACCCGGCAATACAGAGATGGCAGAACAGACCTGCATTTGGGGGCTGTACCTCCTGCTACTTCTGGAGACAGTGCCTCAGCAGAAGCAATTGGGAGAGGCTCCGTAAATTAGGGATTGGGCTGGTTTCCCTTCACCATAGTACACATTTTTGGTGGCCTTAAAATACCTTTAGAAAGTGCAGGATATGGGTATGCAGTCAGAGCATTTTTCTACTGCTGGAAATGTTGTTGTTCCTGCACTGAGCTGCCCTCATTCTCCACTTTCTTCTCCCCTCTGAGATGGAAATGCACGAGTAAGCGTATGTATTATTTGCAGACTTGCATAGAGGCCAGATCTTCTCATGGTTGAATTACCAGCCAGCCGCTCAGCCTGTCTCAAAGAAATGCTTTCTCTCATGAAACTTTCCAAGCTGGTTTAATCCACCTTGGGTGGCAAACTCCATGTGCTCTTCCCCTGCTGGCACACACTTTGCATTCACCAGAGCCTAAATTAGCTCTGGGTAATTCCAGCAATGCCTCGGTCTGTGGAACGGATTCTCCAGCAGAATGCGTTGTGCTGCATGCTCCCCCTCTACCTGGGTAGTCTCTCAGTTCGTGGGCTGGGAAGCAAAGGGCCAAGAAGGAAAGGGAGAGCAAGCCAGTTCTTTGGAAGTATTAGCATATCCTCTCTCTCCAAGGCAGGAGACTCAGTGGTTTGAATCGGAGATGCCTCAACAGCTGTATCACAGGAGGCCATCACAGCTGGGGATTCCTGGCAGGATCAAATGGATCTGGGCTTTATCCTTCTAGACAGGGGTGTCTCTTCTTTTCTTCGTTCCCCCCTATCTCCAAAGTGTCACCTATACTTACAGCCCTCTTCTGTGATGGTTTGCAGCTGTATCCCTCTTTCCTTCTGTAGGGCCAGGGGTACTCTTATGACAGGATTCACCAGAGGGTGCTGTTACACATAGCCTTTCACATTTTTCCTAGCCTGGAAGGAGAATGTAGCCTTTTAAGGGGACACTGAAATGTTGCCAGTTTTAAGATGCCAGCTCCTCTTCTGAGTGGGAAGCTGTAAAAAGTGGCAGCGTTTTCCTCTTCTTCCTCTCTATTCGTTTGGGGGTGTTAACTTTGGGTTGTTTGTTTAGCTTTTTATTTTGCTATAACTGTCCAACAGGAATCAATTCTTGTTGCAGTTTCCCTCCTCACACCCAAATTCTTAATGTTTCGGGAGGAGTTTACTGACTGCCTCTGTTCCGGGACTGCTGTAAATAGCAAAATTAATTGGTTTTGCACTCCTAACCTGCATGTCATGGGCTGGGTTTCTCCTGTGGTAGAAAACATCCGCATTTGCTATGGGTCTATAGAAAGAAAGATGCTCTAATTTCCCTTCACCACCAGCATGAAGACCTCTGCAGTTTTGCTTGAACCCAGATGACCAACCTCATTCCTAGCCAGCTGAGGGAGTTAGGGACAGGCTGCAAGAATTGTCCATGCTGCAGCATGGGGACAAGCAGCCTGAAGTAGGACACATTTATCAGTTCTGCCTTCCCTGAGAAGAGGAGGAAGGTGGCAAGGTTTGAGGCTGGGGGACTGCTGTTCCATTCAGCCAGGGCAATTTGACAAGCACAGTGAGAAGCATGTTGCAAACAGCTCTCAGGCTTGCAACAGAGACCTGTTTGTTTCCCCTGTTTAATTTGGGAACCATGCATCCAAGCACACTTGGTATGTCTCCATGCGTAAGCCTATACTGCAGCCTATTGATTTCCTTCACCCTTGGCAAGAATATCACAGCGGATTTTGGCTTTGCCTGTAATCTCTTGAGCGGATGAGACTAGAAATTCAAATGAGAGCTTAACTCGCTGACTGCACTGCCCACATGATGGCTGCTCCTTTGGCTCCAGTCTGGAGCAAGTCAGCTGTCTGTTCAGGCAAGAAATCTTGGGTACAGGGAAGGAATGGCTGGTTCCCATCTGTGCTCTGTGTCTACAGACAGTGTGGATGAAACTGGTTCCAGGGACTTGGCTCTGCAAAGCAGATCCGGAACATGAGCACATCTCCCAGAGGCCGCATAGGTACAAGCTCTGTTATTTTTGATATATATCTGGTTTTAATCTGGAAGCAAGCGCCGGGATGCAGCCACCTGGCTCCCCAACAGTACTGCATGTTGCCTAGCAATATGAGCAGAAGATACTGGATCCATTTCTTCCCCTCCCTGTGCAAGAACCAACCAGAGACAAGATGAGATTATGGTGAGGAACTAACATCTTATTTCTGGGATGGCCTTTTTATCACCATATGGCTTTAGTGGGAGCAGTAGCCACCCTTGCAGTAGAAGGTTCGGTGCTCCAGCCTATGGCTTCTGCAGAGATCTATTTTTTGATTACATGACTTTGTTTGCAATGTGGTTTCCTCTAAGCTTTTCAACTTGGAAGCGTTGTCAGTCATCTTGGATTTTCCTGCCCTGACTAAAACTAACCGTAATAAATGAAAATACAGGCAAATACACATTTGCACAAAGGTAAGAAATCTTCTCCAAGTCAGTAGATACAAAGGCACCTGTAAATTCCATTCCATGATTAGTATGCTAACCAGAACAGATTTTTCCAAATTACTTCATAGCTTGAAAGTCTACAGAAACCAGTGCCCTGAGCCATCAGTGATGGAAGGCAAGCAGTAATTCTAACAGTGGTGGGATATTTATCAGCTTCTATGTGATTTTATTTATTTCTTAGAAGAATAATTGTTAAAATAAAGGCAAGACTCACAATAATAATCCCAGCTGACAGATATCTTTCTAGCTTATTCTAACTGGGAAGGGAATTGATGCTCTTTTTCAGTATTGCCATATAGTCTCTTCACTACTTTGAATTGCCTCCAAAGAATAGACCTGAGTTAACCCTTCCTGTACTGGTGAATGACAAATATCTTTCTATTTGTGTCAAGCCTTTACAAGGAATGTAAAGCTTCTCCAGCAATTGCACAGTGCTTAAGGTCACTGAAACAGTTGTCAGGACGTTGGTTTAATTTCACTGGACGGAGAACTAGAGCTCCAGCAGTCAGTGCATGGGGGCCTGAATCACCGCTGCTGGAGAGAGGTGGGGAAGGAGGAAGTTGGCCTCTTTCGTGTGAGTCACCATATGATGCTGTCAGGCTCTGAAATGAAATCATGACAATCACATGCCTCCAGGAAATGGACCGGAAAAGGCTGCTGTCAGTGAGATTCATTAAATCCCCATTCTCCTACTTGCTATGACCTTTTAAATGTTTTTAGGAAGTCACGGAATTATATTCCTGAAGGGGTTACAGTGGCTTATTTTAACAATATTGAAGTAAGCACCTTTGGCTATAATCTCTTGAGGAGTTTAAAAGGTTTCATTCAGTGGTACCTAATGAGTGCTGCATAGACAACAGAACAGGCCTCAGAAAGGTAAAAAAACCAATTTGTTCCATTGATAACCCCATGGGAGAAACACAAGTAAAACCTGGATGCTCCAACTGTTTTTTGGAGAGGACAGGTTTCCAGTTCTCATTGAGATGTGTCAGTGTTTAAATCTGATGCCTCTAAGAACCATGTTAATGGAGACCATAAAGCTAGTATCAGATCTAATAAATTCTGTTTTAAAAAACTGGAACAATCAGCATGGATTTACCACATACAAATCAAGTTCAACCTGATGCCTTTTGTGATGAAACGACTGAGTGTGGACAAAGGGAGAACAGTGGATGTAATATACCTTAATTTATTAAGGCTTTGGAGACAGTCTTCCAGACCATTCTTCTTATGAAGCTGAAGAAATATGGGCTAGATGATCAAGCTGTTAGGTAAAAAAGTTGTCTGGAGTGCTGAGTTCAAACAGTAACATTCAATGGCTTGGTGTCTACCAGTGGTGGCTGGTAACTAAAGGAACACCTCTGGAATCTGTACTGTGGTCAATATTTTCATCGATGACCTGGATGATGACACAGAATGAATCCCCATCATAATTGCAGGTGATACTGAATTAGGAGGAATAGTTGATGTTTAAAATCACAGAACTTTTGGGTAAGCTGGAGAAATTTGAGGGCTGGACTGACAGAAACTTCACAACACTCAGGAAGAAGAAGTACCCATAAAGCAGAATAACCCCAGGCATTGGTACTATCTGGGAAGCAAATGACTGAGCAGCAGCCTTCCCCAGAAGGACTTGGGGGTTATGATAGATGCCAGGTTGAAGATGTGCCAGCAGTGCACTGTCACTGCAAATAAGGCAAATTGCCTGCTGAGCTGCATTAGAAGGAAAGTGGCCAGAAGCTTGAAGAAACTTGGGGGATATATGCATTGCAGCAAGGCTGCAACAGCTTGGTCTTCACCATTCTCTGCCTCAGCCCACCTTGGAAGCTCAGACCTCATCTGATACCAGCATCGCTCCATGCAGAGACATAAGGCAATAAGATCAAAGCTACGTTGGGTACCATTCTGTAGATTCCAGTTACACCTATGGTTGAAGTAGAGACATATTTATGTCTTGGTTTGCTTCTGGGAGTTCCCTCCTCTTCCCCTCTCACTCCTCCCCCGCACCTCAAAGCCTGCAGTGAACCTCAGCTAAATACCAAAAGACACCAGAAATGTGAGACAGCTGCTCAGATGCTCAGAGAAATGACCTGAGAAGAAAGAGCCAGGTGATACATCCCAGGAAACGGATCCTAAGAGGAAAATGCATTCATCATTCAGATAACTTCTGCCATAGAAAAGCCATCTGGATAAACAAGGGCAGAGTTACACAACCATTGTTCAGATCCTCATCCCTTCCTGGCCAGTTGTAGAAAGGCAGATGTGTAACATAGGGCTTCGTCTGTGGGTAGAGAGGGGAGAATAGGAGACCATGGGAGAAGAAAGCACAGAATGGGATTTTTGAGCAAAGCAGACAGCGAGTGCTGTGCTTCCTTCACCAGATCCTTTGCTTCGTGCACAAGACTCATAACTAGAAGTTGGTCAGTGGAGGTCTCAGACCAACACAGCTATGTGAGTAGGAGACATAAGACCAAGAGTAAAGGGGAAGTGGGATTCTCAGAAGTCCACCTGTGGACTCCCACTTTCTCCAGCTTCTCCACTGCAAAACAAGCCAAGGCTAGGTATCACTGCAGGACCCACCTTCTTCTTACAGCTCAACCCCGCTGCTGCTCAGCTAAGAGCTGTTTTTAACCTACTGGAGTCATTGGCTGACCACCCTGTATTACCTGTCCTCACACAGCTGCCCTGTGTCCCCACATTTCTCCTGGCTGCCCCTTACCCTGCTCCCCAGCTCTTCAGCAAGAGCTGAGGGATTTCCAGATCTCTCCATGACCTGTCTCTCCCACGAGGAAGGAAGCAGCCTGAAGTGTTTGTTGGCTTGAGGAGGCAAAGGAAGAGTCTGCTGGACAAGTGGGAAACTGAAGTTCAGTAGAAATAATTGGAGCATTGTGATGATTTTCTACAAAGCCAGCACGGAGGAGGAATAAATTCTTGCTAAAGATTCACAGGCTGACTAGAGCCTGCATTTTCTGCAATGTTCCCATTTATAGCCCAAAATAATAGGAGAAACATTAAGCAAAGAAAGCCAAATGTCACCTGTCTCCAGCAGAGAAGCAGACCTTTGAGGAACAGTCATATTCAGTGCTGATTTTTCAGTTTGGAAAAGGTCAACGCTGAAATCTGAGTGACAGTCTCAAAAAGTGGATGAATCCTATACACCCCAAAAGCCAAGCAAGACCTGAGTACTGCATGGATTTCACTCCCCGTTGCTCAAGAGGGAAGGCTGTAGGCTAGGCTGAGAAGTCATAGAAAGCTGTGTGAATTCATAGATTGGGCTGAAACCCTTGTAAATAGTGGAATATTGTCCAAGAGAGGGGCCGTTATGAGAACAGGCTTGGAAGCTAGCTAGAATATGGCAAATCTATTGAGCAGCTGAGATAACAAGAACACACACAGGAGAGTTAAGGGCAGAAGGAAATGGGTGTACAGTGTGTGCCATAAATTACAAAAGGAGAGTAAGCAGGGTGTGCATGGGAGACTGAATGCCATGAGCAAAGGTCAGGACCAGACACTAAAATGAAAAGGTACATGTGTGATGCAGCAGAAGCTGTAACTTAACCAGTATATGGGAAAATCCACAAGGAGATGGGAAAGGAAATATTTTTTTATTTACTTCCCCCTCTCTCTGCCAAATACTGTGGGTCATTAGCTGGGACAAGCTCTGTGGATAACAGAACAGACTCTCCAAAGACCAAGTTCTTACATCCCTGCTCTGAGGCTGCCAGTTAAAGCTGAGACATCTTAGAGGGTCACAGCATCTACAGAAATCTGAATTCCCTATAGGACAGGCCTGGGATGCCAGGCTGCAGTGCCTGCTTCTGAGAGGGACAAGCTGGGGTGGTTACTTATCATAAAAATGAAGGCAGCAGGGTGCAAAGGAGATGAGATACTGGGGCTGGCCCGAGAGATCCATATATTCTCTTCCAGCGTAAAGGGAGATGCTATAGGTAATCCCACACTCTTCGCTTCCTCCCACTCTCCTCTGGAGAGCTGGGCACTTCTGGAGAGCGATTTAAATTCCTGCTCTTCCCTCATCTACATTCACACTGCAAAAGCCAGGGGTCCAACTTAGGGACGTTGGTCCCGTTTCAGCACCGTCACTGCTGGTTCCTCCCGCTCTGCCCAGGGGAAGAGCTGTGCAGTATTTAGAGCAGTAACTTACACTGCAGAAGATATGACCTTCAGCCTTTATTTTTATTGTTCAAATCCTCTGTGTCCTGTGACATGGTTCCTCATTCATAAGCAGTGAAAAATATCACTTCCTTGTTCTGAAGAAAGTGTAGAGCAATTACTATGAGATGCTCTGATACAGCTGTGGAAACCATGGAGTACTGCAGCTGTGAAATATTGCCATGTTCATACATAAAATATATTCATACAGTGTTACTTGCACAAGGGGTGTGAGAATCAGTCTTTCAATACTTGGGTTGTTTCTTCAGTCTCAGGATTCTGGTATTCCCTGACTGAAGATCTGGCCTTTAAAAATATATATCAATATTTTAAAAAGTAAAGCCAGAGGTATGTTCCCAGCCTTCCTGGCAGAAGAGAGAAAGTTACGAACAATGACTGAATATGACCTCAAACTGGAAAGCAAATAAAAAGGAGCTTCAATTTTTATTTTTTTTTCCTTACTCCCCTTGCCCTGCAATTCAGTGTTTTGGTGGCTTTTATGCTCTATGGGGTTTGTGCTTTTCCGAAGTTTTTCTGTGAAGCATGAGCTCAGTTGCAGAACTGCAGGCAAGGAATACCAGCACGTTTTCATCAGGCACCGTGGTAGTCTGAACTCCTGGATGAATCTAGCCCACTCTCCTCCCCCCTGCCACCCTGCTCGACATATTTAAAATCTCCAAAGATCTTCCTTTAAGATACCAGGGCTTTCCATTGTGCTGGCTTTTATTGGATTTCAGGTGCCATTCAGTCAACCCCCTCAGCTGCTTGAATTCTTGAAATGTTAGGATCATATTTCACCTGATCTGGCACTGAACCATGTTCGCTATCTCACCCCAAAATTAATTAAACCATAAATTTTCGGAATAAACATGCAGCATCCACTATCACTGAACAGTCTGGGCTTTGTTGAGCAAACTGCTGCAAGAACAAAGCTGCCTCTTTCTCTTTCTTCCCACCCTGCACTTCTCTTCTCTTGATGTGTATCAGCAAATACAGTAAATACAGTACCCTCCCTCCCTGTTACAGTGAGATAATTCTTCTGCCGCTGTCACCGTTTTATAGACTCAGGAGAAACTGCAACAGTTCACAGGGTGAGATCTTACAGGAGAGCATTAACTCTACTAAGATGAAGAGGAGCTGTTCTCCAAAATGAATACAAGTATTTTCTTTTTTGCAGGCAACCCTGGAAAATACTACTTTAATTTGCCCCTTACCTCAGTTTCCCATCTGTATAGTGAGTTTTTCTGTCTGACACTGGTGCTGGGAAGTTAAAAATCCATTAATGAAGGAGAAATGATTAGCTAATGTACCCAATGAGATCATTTAGGTATGCACAAAATTGTTAGTGATAATCTTGTAGCTGTCTCAGAACAAATAGTCTCTCCCCTCTAAATCCTCCCTATCCCATAACTGTGAAACTTAGGCTATGATAACAATTTTTAAAGCTTGGAAGATACCACTTGCCGTTCTAAAACATCCCCTAATTAAAACTACTGAAGAGAAAATAACTAAAACAGGGATTTCCATTTCCTATTCTGGACCTATTCTGTAAGTAGTCTGAAGGCTGCGGAATCTCTTAGATCTGAAGAAAGCCTTGCCCCTGAAACTTAATTTTCTTTTCCAGATAGCTTGGTTGTTCCAGTTAGAAAGCACTACCTCTCCCCACAGTTTAGGACCAAGAACACCACTTTGCCAACATGATTCAGAGGAGACCTTTACCCTTATCCTCAGGTCTTCTAATCCTGTCAGAGCCCATAAAGAGAACTGGACGGCTTCTTGGGTGGGAGACCTACAGAGCATTGCCTGGTTGCTATAGGCAGTGTAACCAAAGGTGGCATTTTTATTCCTTGAATCAACTGTCGGCCAACACCCTTGCCTGGTATTCAAGGTTGCTGTGGGTTGATAGATATAAATCTGAGATCCTGACCAGCTCTGGTCTTTAGAAATTCTCTAGTACGTTTGATTGCAGCTCTGGTGCAAATGCCAGTGTTCTGGCTGTATTCCAGCTCTGCTGATTTACACTCTTCTGACTCGAACTCTCTCTTCTGTTTCAATAGGATGCTGTGCTCTTCTTCAGGTCTTAAGCTTCTGTCTAGTGCAGATAAATGTTATTTCTCCCTAGCCAAAATAAAGTGAATCTCACATTTATTCTAGGGTGTTTCTGATGAACGGTGCCACAGAAAGGTGAATGTGGTGTTTGTCCTTGCTCACATCTTTCATCCCAGGTGAAATCTGAACTCCTGTGCTACAGGATCTTGACTGTGGACAGAGATCTCCAGGGTACGGGGCCCCAGTTGTACACTTGCTGCTGCCAAGGTGCTCCAGTCAACCAAAGGACTCAAGCGTAGAGCCAGGTGTCAAGATCAAAGTGTCGTCTGATGCAGTACGTTATCATTATCATCTGCTGGCTTGGTTCTGCTCAGTCCCGAGGTTTGCATGCAGAGCCTCCCAGCTCTGCTAGCAAACTAGGAATGTGCTGTCTTTGTGAAAAACACAACAAGAACAAGCTCTTCTCTAGCATCTCTGTTTCTGTTCTCAAGCTGGGACCTAAAAAATAAAACTGGAGGGAAGGGAATACAGAGGAGTTTTTACACCAGTTATTCCTTGAAACTTTGGAATTGGTGATTCATGCTAGGTCTGAGTTTTCCTTGAGGGATCCTACAGGCTGTTGTCTACTGCCTATTTTTCACCTGTTGCCATGGACAGACTGGTGAATAACTGTGCGCTGCAAAAGCAGAGAGCAGACCCTTGGTTCCTAAGGCATTAATCAGCCCTAATTTAGACAAGAGCATTTCCCTTCACTCCAGTCTTTCCCTCCCCACAGCATCTCCTGCCAGGATGTCCTGCTGCCTGCTGGAATTAATGTGGCTGAAATATCCCTCAGGATTTTTCTTGAGGTCAGGAACTCAGCCTCTGGATCCTCTTCAGTTCTCCTTTCTAGCCCCTGAAATTGGATGTTGCCAAGTGAATTTTGCTTCCCCATCCCATTCTTCATATTTTCCAAAGTCACCTCTCATTGGCAAGGAAAGACTTGGAGAGAAGAGACAGAGTGGAGAGTCCAGGCCTGGATTACCTCTTTCTCTCTGTAATTTCAGACTCCCCTTCTCATCCCTGAGATCATTTTGTCAGTGCACTATGATGTGCTACATCCCAAGCTGTTGGCACTTTGCAGCCCAATGTGTTGAGTTGTCCTTAAGTTTTTTGGATTTTGCTTGCCCTCCATAAGGAATTAATCTTTTTTTCTCTCTTTTTTTTGTTTTTTTTTTTTTTTTTTTCACTGAAGGACAAGGAAACTCTTCCTCCTCTTTTTATTTTTAATTTTCCCCTTTTTTGCTCAGCTGCACCTACCTTGCCCTTTCCCCATTTCTGTCCTGTTCTCGTCCCAAACTCAGAACTGTCTTCTAAGGAGTCACATCCTAGACCAAACTGTATTGTATTTCCCTGCTTTCTGCTGCCAGTCACTTTGTCTAAGGAAGCCTATCTATCTCACAAACTTTCTCAGGAAAATGGCTCTCAAGAGAATATCTTTTGATTCACGTTTCTCCTCACTGAAATCCACTCCAGATCTTGTAGATCTGGAACTAGCTGGCAAGCATGGCTTTTTCCATCCTCATTCACGGCGCTTTTTATTGCTTCCTTCCTTTCCTCATCATATTGTGCCCAGTGAGCTTTTTAAGGCAAGTCAACATCTCATTGTTTGTCAGAAAAACACTTGCCCTGCTGACACTTTCCAGATTTGTGCTGTTAATCAGGTTATGCCTAGTCTGACTGAAGCCTTCTTTGGGGTCCTCCAACTCCTGTTTGTTTTGCCTTGTGCGTTGTTTTACCCAGGCAGAAAATATGAGACATCCAGGACATTTGGTCCTTATGCATCCACTCTGCATCCCACTGTAGACCTTTCTACATGCAGACCTTAACCTTCTCCAATGCTGTCCAGCAGAGCTGAAGTGTCTTAGGGTCCAGCAAAAACCTACACAGGAAAAAGGTTAAGCATTAGGTGAACCCTCCAGGCTAGTCAGTCTCCTGCTGAGATACATACAGCACAACTGGATGGGGCGGGTGGGTAATGGGTGTACCCTGCAAGAGGCTGTGGCTCGGACTCGTTCTCTTCGTGGGAATGTCACATGTGTCTGAACACTCCTCTCTGAGGCTTCGGTCCAGCTACCAGCCAGGAGCAGCAGGTCTGGGACAGCTTCTCCTGCCCTCTCCTTCCCAGGAAGTGTTGCTCTTTCTTCTCTCATTCACGTAACTCTCCGTAGTCATGCATCACCCCTTTCCCAGACTCAGACCACAGAGCTGTGTATATTTTACCAGATGTGGCCTTAATATGACTCTTCTACCCTCAAATTTCTGAAATGCCTAATCACTCACAGGGCTGGCACTGGGTAATTCGACAGGTTGTTTTTAACAGTGTAGGACGAACAGCTGATCTTAAGACAGTCTGTTTCTTTGAGCAAGAAATTAAAGTGTTACTACATTTTGCATTTCCCTAGTGACATAGGGAAAATGATAGAGTTTCTCTGCTGATTCATCTGCTTTTACAGTTTTGGGTGTTATGTTTATTTTCCCAAAGCGTTTTTTTTTCTTTCCCAGACTCTCCCAGGTCCCAAGGTCGGAGCTGATGTCTGCACTCCGAGTGCATCCTGTTTGTCACAGAATCATTTAATTGCCATTTAAGAGAACTTATGCAACTGACCTTTAACATGGCAGAGTCTCCCTGCTGCACTTAATTCCTTACGCTGACATATGAAAAGCAAGAAAAAAACCTTCCTTTTGGCTAATGGGAAAGTCTTCCCACAGGGAAGATGAAAAAGGCAGGTGGGGTGAGTGAGCTGATGGAGTTCAGAGTGGTCAGTGGTTACACAAAGGGCTTGGTTTGGATGTTGCTTGCTTCCAGGGGAAACTTCAGTACTAATTGTTCTGCAGTGAAGGGGGAGGATTTTTTTTTAAATGGGGGA
The DNA here is from genome assembly GCF_028858705.1 of Grus americana. Taxonomy (NCBI): domain Eukaryota; kingdom Metazoa; phylum Chordata; class Aves; order Gruiformes; family Gruidae; genus Grus; species Grus americana. Next base: position 17,194,322 of record NC_072857.1, on the reverse strand, counting down.
AACGAATGATGTTACGAGCAAATTTCTTTTATTTCTAGATCACTGAAGAGCAGTTCCATAAATCCTCTTCTCTAACCTCAGAAGATATTCTGTCCAAAGACAGTGTTAGGATTTTGGAGGAAAAAGGGGACTTGGGGTGGGGGGAGGACCCAGATTGCTCTTGTCTGTCAGTTCGTGTTCCTTTCAACCCATGATTTTGATGAATAATCACCTGGTGATGTCTGACAGTGTCTGACAGTGGATTGGCTAGGTTGCCAATCTGGACCCAGAGTTATAGGATGCTGCAACCCCTTCCTGACTGGTTGACCACAGTTTTCAAAACTAGAGAATAGTTGATATGGAATAACAAATACAATATATCACACTCTCCAAATAAACAGTGGATTAGATGATATGAGGAGAGTCCTGAATACCTGACACTCATCCTCTTCCTTGTGAGTTGACTGTGAAATTCATCTCACAAATAGCAGACTGGCCCTGAGCCAAGTAGCAATATATAAAATCTCACACAGAATCAAATCATAGCTCCAGATTTTCAGCAGTGATCCAGTAAAACTCCATTTTACTGCACCTTTTGTGTGTCACAGGCACCAGAGCTGCTGAAGTCCCTGCCCTGAGGACTTTGTGGCTTCACTTCAGTTCTCTAAAGTCTTGAGATACCGACTGTAAATCAGAGCCAGAGCTAACGGGTGTGGTAGAGAGTAAATAGGGGTAAATGGAGTTCAGCTACTCTTCCTATGTATCAAAGGCAGGGAGATAACTCACTGGGCAGAAAAAAACCACCTTTCCTTCCTTCCATACATATACTGAGTGATATGAAGTACAACACGCTGATACCAGTGTCCCTTGCCATGACCTGGATCCCCCTTGAGCACCTAGGTTACTTTTCCCTAAAACTGGCCTCCTCTCAGGCACCTTTTGGTTGCAACACAGAGATTTACCTCTATATAGGTAAGGGCATGTAGAGTATGGGGGGAGAGAAGCTCATTTCTTATGAATTAAAAAAAATTTCTGCTGAGAGTGTGAAGGCAAGGATATATGCAGTGATATTTACTTCATTTGTGATGTGGCTTCTTACCCCCTGAGAGCAGGAGGCACGGTCCATTTATCATTGGTCACAAATAAACAATGTGTATTTTTAGCTTCTCCTTTCAGGGAAGATAAAAAATAGTTTGAGTTAGCATGACATGACTTAGGTGGGGACCCTTTTATATTTTTTTATTTGTTTAGATAATTGGGTCACAGGAAAGCACTCCTGTGAGAACCACTCTCATTCCCAGAGATCCAGAGAGGTGAAGGGGAGGGAGAGATTTGAGATTAATGCTAAAATAAAACATCCTGTACAAAAAAGCCATTGTCTACGTAGCACTAATCTTAAGGTAATTTAGAAGGATGGCGGAAAAGTTCAGCCTTAACTCTGCCCTTTTTCATCATGTGTCTGTACCTTAAAATACATAATCTGTGGAGTCTGGCTTCATCTTTGTCAGATAACAGAGCGCATATAACTCAGTATGGTGTGCCCCACTTGTCCAAATGGTCAACATTTTACAACTACTGTTTAGATTTAATTTTTTGTATTGTATTTATTTTTATTTTTTCCAAATTTCAACTTTTTATTCAGTTCTCACAAACATTTTGATAAAATCTCTTTTAATCTGTAATTTAATTACATGTACTGTGTTTCCATGCACAGTTTGTGGTTTTTGAGCTAGCAGCATTAGACTCTTGAAGCCAAGGAGAATTTCATCACAGAAACTCACCAGCCATTTTCTAATTATACCTGATTTAATTAGGAATCAATTTACTTATTGAAAAAAATGCCTCTTCTATTGTTTTTTTGAACCTGGTGGTGGGATCTCTCTGTGTGTGGCAGCAACCTCAAATAATTAGGCGGGTGTGAAGTGAAGACTGTTAAACCTCCATCATCCAAAACATCTGAATGGATGGACGAGAGGATGTTTTGGCAGTGATTTCTGTCTTGACATGTTGCAAAAATGGCTTCTGAAAATCAATGTGGATGTAAATGTGTTTGAGTTTGAGCAATATTCCCCAATGGCCTGTCCAGAACAAGCCTATGGGTTCACTAAATAGCACTTCTGTGGTATGGTCAAGACTGTACCACGCAATGAGGTCCCTCCGCCCTGCTCTGCATACTGCAGTGTTAAAGGATCGGGGATACGATCCAGTTAGCAATTCTGTTTGTGGCAGCACATGAGAACGTTTATGGATTCGTATTGTTCTTCTGCTTTGGAAAAACGCCAGGCAAGAAATGCCACCTCCTACTTCCCTATCCTTTCAAACATATAATGCGAGAGGTTTGAGTGAAGTGTCCATTCAGCTCCTGGACAGCCATCACATCTAACCCAGCAGCACGTGGAGGCTCTTCCTGATATCAGAGCTCAGCTTCAGAGAGTTCTTGTTCTTTCACCGCTTGTGTCACGGGCATGGGACAAACAGCTCAGTTCCTCTCTCCCAGCTGTTCAAGGTTATTCTTCCCAGCTCCTTTCCTCTCCGCCTCCTCATCCACGTTCTGTTGCCACACATCTGGCTTTGAGCATGGAGCCACTTCTTGGATCTGATCCCTAGCAGCTGTCTGCTGCCAGCGCTTTCCCACAGAGGATAGGGATGGGATCCAAAAGGCAAGGGGAAATGGAGGACAAGCTGGGAAAGTCCACAGCAGGTGGAGGTTAAGACAAAACCGAATCTCCACAGGAGCAATGTCCTTTTCCCTTCTCTCCACTCAGCTCCATCAGTGTCTGCCTCTTCAGCATGTCTCTCCCATCCACTTCTCTATTATTTCTGAAAATGTACGCTGCCTCCTCCACCTTCTGAATGAGCTCTTTCTGGATGCAGTCTTCTACAGCAGGTTGTGTTACCAACATGAATGACTAGGAGCACATCCCAAAGGACACAGCAGAAAAGGTGCATAGGTGACAAATGACATATCCTGCTCAAACCATTGGGATAGAGACATTTCTTTTATTTGCCCAGTGGCAGATGCCAACTAGACGCAGCTGGAGAATTCAGTCCATGCAGCTCCTCCTCCTAGTCTGAGCCGCAATATTTCAAGGGTTATGAAGTGCCAACAGCAGTGAGTGAGGACTGAAAAAGGGGGGACATGGAGCCTGGCATTGTACTCTCTGTGTCATGTGGTAACAACAGAAGGTCACATTCAGTCTCCAGGGCTGTCAGATGAAACCTCTCAATGTCATTAATGAACTCGGATTGCCTTCAAAAGCATCCTACGCCAAAGGTTTGTCTTTGTGCTGGGGTAAGAAGGAAAGGCAAGAGAAAATTAGGTTTGGCCAAAACCCACCTGAAAACTTGGAAGCCTTACTGATGCCTTCCCCAGTTTTGGATTTGGTCTTCTTTCTGCCCTTTTGTGGGTTTGGCCTCATGATAAATCCCAGAGCCAGAGAGCTCTGAGCAGAGACAGATTAGCATCTTGTTTTCAGAAGCCTAAGACCGGGATATATGGATCTGTTTATTTTGCAGATGCCAATAGCTAACACATCCATTGTGTTCAACATCATACACAGTGCACTGAAGCTGCTGCTAAAAGAGGACAGACATTTTAGCTGGCTTTTTATCAGCCTACATGCACTGGAGATGGATCCTTGGCTTTTAGTTCACCCTTGCTCTCAGTTTTATTTCAGCACATTGTCCTATTAATGATCAAGCACTCTTTGAGCTGCATTTTATTAAGTTGCCTGGAGGCCCTCTGGCATCAGCAAAGTAAATATACTTGTGGTGATATTATTATTATTAGATTCATGCTAATAAAAGGGTAACAACCCTGCAAAAGGCCTTTAATCAGTCTGTGCTGTGTAGGCAAAACCAAAGCTTTTTATTGGGATTTTTTTCCTCTAGCCATGTAGGGTCCTGTCCACATGAGTGGAGAAAAAAATAAAAAAGACCATCAGTTGAGTGATTAATTTACAAGGCTTTGTTTCTTTGATGAATTTTGCTCCTTTTCTCTGCTACATAATTGGTTTGGAATTTCCTTCCCCTTACTCAGAATTTCACAGAAAGAACCGCTAACATCCAGTAATAAAACCTTTGCTGCACCAGTAACTTGCAGACTTAGCCACTGAAGAAAGATCCCAGTTCTTGGTTAGTTCAAGCTGAAGGAGATGGTCTGGTGGATCAAAGTAAAACCAGGGCCAGCCAAAACGCAACATCACGTTGAAAACACTTGTGGGTAGCGACAAAGGAAATTCCCCAGGGTAATTATGTATCTACTCAGTGCTTTGTTTGTCTGGAAAAACACAGCAAATGCTTCCCTACTTCATCAGAGCATTGTGAGGATAACTTCCAGTAAAAAGTGGGAAGCCAAGCACTCCTAGGAGGGTGTGAGACATGAACTCCTTCGTAGACTAGACCAGCTTCATTCACTCTCTATTCCCCACTAGCTCACACGTGTCTCGGTGGATTCAGATGTAACCATTTGTCCTGGGTTTGGCTAGGATAGAGTTAATTCTCACCAGAAGCTGGCATGGGACACAGCCACAACAGGTGACCCAAATTAGCCAAAGGGAGTATTCCATACCATGTGACATCACGCTCACTATAAAAGGCGGCTAGTCGGGGAGGGCCAGTCCGGCTTCGGGATGGGTCTGAGCTGTACGGTTGTTGGGTGAGAACCTGCGTCGTGTGTCACCAGTTTTGTGTATTCTGTTAAGTACTGTTGTTGTTCCCCTCTCCCGTGCCGTCCCAGTAACCTGTCCTTACCCCAACCCACGAGGCTTTGCCTTTGGCTTCCCGTTCTCCTCCCCATCGCGCCGGGGGAGGGGGGTGAGAGAGCGGTGTGGTGCTCAGCTGCGGCTGGGGCTGAACCGCGACACTATTTCTTCCACAAAAAAAACCCCTCAGTTGTGTAGCTCTGAAACAAAACCATAAAAAGAAACTTCGGCACCTACAGCATGCACACAGTCATGTTCCTCCTTTTAGTCACCGCCAAACTGGGTCTGCAGCTCCTGTTCTGTTGCAGTCACAGCACCCTCCGGGGCTTGTGCATGTTTGCCTCCTGTTAGTATCTATCACACCTCACCTTTGCTGTGGTTCTGCTCAGGAGCACTCTGTACTCATAGTAAAGATGTCCACTTTTCCTAGCTCCTCTTTTGCTCTGGGAAACACATTTTTGGTGGAAGCTGTGCTTTAGACACACCTTCAGGCACACCTCCCCCCCCCCCCCCCCCCCCAAATAAATCCAGTCACCTGGGTTTGTTTTCCTCTCATACCATCTCCATTTTCTTTCTGTTGGTTTTTGGGGTTTTTTTTAGTTTGTTCACATGGCTATTTGCTGGGGAAATGGACAGTTTCCACTGCTCACCAGAAGATAATTAATTTCAATCTCACACTGATTTGCAGTCTCACAGTTTGATTTTGTAACTCATTAAAAAAATCTGTGTTTCTGAGCAGCTCAGTACTCTCTACAACTGTTCTGAGCTTGCAACAAAGCTTTAATATCTCTCCACAAATTATTACCTGTAAAAACTACAAATCTATTTTAAACATTCAGGACTTGCTGACATGGAGTTAAATGGACTGAGTCTCTCCACAGATTGTTTTGTTGCATGGCAGTCCCAAGATACAGGGGCAGCAAGGCTGTGGGGCAGGCATCTACCCTGGTTTCCTATGGGCTGTCTGCATCCTCCTATCTCTGCCCTGAAATAATTTCCCAGTGGCCTCTTGGCAAATACAGGGGGGGAGTGGTGTGTTCTTGTGTCACACCCCTCTCTGGGTTCAGTGGATGCTCTACAAGGAGGCCTGAAAGCTCTTGAGTGTGGATGTGACTTGTTCAAGCCTTCAGCTCAGAAGCTAAAGCACTTGTGCAGGGTTTTGCTACAAAACACAATGTACCCCCGAGGATGGTGTGCTTGCAATGATGTGAATGCAGCGCAACGTATAAGGTGAGGTGAACCAGATCCCTCAGATCTAGGGAGCCTATGTAAGAGCTTTCTTGAAGGACATCTTCAAGGGCACAGTGATTGTGTTTATGCTAAGGTGTAGGAGAGATCCTGAGGTCAAATATGCAGTCTGTCCACATTACTTGTCTGCGGGAAGGCCTTGGAGCTAATCGTGGTGCAATCTAGCTGATACTCTCAGTATAGCAGCGTGAACACCCTCAACCTATCCCCTACAAAAATCTGGAGGTACAGCCAAATTATCTGGCAAGAAACTAGACAGTAATAACAGTCACACCTGAAGACAACCAGTCATTGCTACCCCAGAACCTAAGGGGAATTGGATTCTCACTGTGCAGCTGATCTAATCCCTACCCTAGATCTGATCAACACAAAGTCATTCCTCTGCCTAGGTCTGACCATGATGACTCTCATGCACCCTGACAGGCCAGAGCCCTGGAAAGCTGCGTTAGCATCCACATGTACAAAACCACAAAATTAGAGCAGGCGTGCAGGAGCTGGAATAGCTGAGTGGATCTTAAGTTTGGTCTCTTCAGAAAGAACTCCAAAGCAAACTACAGAACGTATGGCTCCTGGGGAATGCCATAGGGAAAATAATCTGAGTGCTGAAGAGACCAGAATGATTATTTAATTTCCAGTCTTTGGAAATCCTTTGCTGTATATCTGTGTGAAAGAAAAGTTTAATGGTGAAAGGAGCTTGCAAGATTATACTCCTTTCCCCTTCCCTTCCCATATGATGCATACCATTGAACTGGGAGATGAGAAAAGCAGTAGAAAAGAAGCTCACCCTATTTTTTTACATAGATGTTAGTGTAAAGATGAATCTGGGTGAACAATTTATACACATGTTGAAGAAGAAATAAAAATTTCCCATCCACTCTCCCCACCTCAGCCCCCGTCTTCATATTTTTTGACCTAGGAGTTTTCTAAGATGCCCTTCAATAACCTCTCCCCTACTCTTTCAGAAAGTCAGATGTATTCTAGAATTGCTGCTTTAAAATGATCTTTTTTAAAAAAAAATACATTTTTAAAAGTATTTTATTTCCATTTCCTCAGAATATTTATGCATTCTGAGGCCGGGGGGGGGAGTGATCTTCTAATTGTTCTGTTCCATCTCATGGGCTAGAAAGCCTCACTCAATAATTCCCATTTTTATGCTTGTAATTTTGTGGTTGAACCAGCATGCAAATTTTAAGACAACTCCCTGCCTTGATTTCACCAAGTGTTTAGTGAATCTCTTGCAGCGGTTAATTATCCTCATGCTGAAAGTCAGAGATTGCAGCTTATTTTCTAGTTTACCTTCTGACTTCACCTTGCAACAACTGGATCTCCTGCCTTTGCTGACTAGCTCAGAAAACTCTCCCCCACTATACAATATTCTCCCACTGTGTGTTTTAAGGTTGCTGTAGGATCTGGAGCTCATTAGGCATGTTCCAAAGATACAAGACAGGACTGTGCCTTGCATAATGTTTTTGCAACCTGGAGGGAGAAGGGAGAGAAAATGAGCAAAGTAAATGGATAAAAAAGATTGATGCATAGTAAGGCACTTTACTGAGGGTCTTGACTTCTCTTAGCTTTGCTCTGCATTGCTCAGGAGTGCTTAGGATGAGGGAGAGAACATCTCAGAATCAAAATCTGAGCCCAAACCTCAGAAGCACTTTGCCTCATCTCCAGTGAGTGAGGAGTTAAGCTCAGCCCTGTGGGTCCGCTACACATTAAAGACTCAATCTGTCTACCTAATTTAGAAGCTGGGATAGTTCCCACCAGCTGAATTTATTCCCTGGAGCTGAGGTAACTTGGAAGACTGAGTCAGGTCTCAAGGTAAGCCTGGAGTGCCTAAACACTTTGTATTGTAGGAGCAGCACTTCCAATAAGGAGTTGGTAAAATACTGCTTGTTGGCTATTGCTGCCTCCCTCTGCAGCTCTGGCTACATGTGATGGAGGGAAGACGGGGGAGTATTCAAATGGGGGTGGAGGGCAGGAGGAAATTTTGTGACCTTTGTCTGCTTCTCCTGCACCACAAGGTTTATCGTAGACTGAGCAGTACCTTTTCTTTCCGTGTGTGAACTCCTTGCTACACTTTGACTTGCTCCATCCCAGTTAAACATCAGCAATGTGTCCCTTTTTGGAGAGTGTTAAACAGAGCCTTCCTGGTAGGTCAGCATGAGCCTCTTGGGGGGGGGGAAAAAAGGCATGTACTGTCAAGTATCTGAGAAAGACTTGGGACAAGTCAATTCACCTAAAATATGTACATACATATATCTCCTTTCTTCCCAAACAACACATCTTTTAGGTGGTATTAATAAATCAACAGCTGGGCTGTCAGATGTGGAAGAAAATTCAAGGAAATGGCAGCCGTGTTGAGGCTGAGCTGTATGTAGGTCCACTTAGGTGGGAACGACTGGTCACAGGAGAAGATGACTGAAAAACTGAGGGATATTACAGATGAGGCAAGATATGCATTGGCAAAGCTGCCTGGTTTCCTGCAACAGCACTGAACAGTGGTGAAACTGTCCATGGACATGATAGTAAACTCCAAGCAGGGAGATGAGAAAGCAGTCATTGCACAGCTGGAAGGGAGCCTGCTTTCACTGTTCTTGAGTGCCAGGTCGTCTCCTTGCTGTACAGAGGCACAGCTCCACATCCAACAGACAGGGACAAGAGCAGCTCAGAAGGAGCTCTGAGCAGTGATTTCCCCCCTGCCCCCGGTCTCTCCTGGATTGGGACCACATCACCTTGCTGCGGTGGAGGACCTAGGTTTGTTTTGACTCTAGTCTGTTGTTGCTAACATGACCTGAAGCCTTAATGACCATTTCCTATTGAACTCAAAGTTTCCCAATTAAGCCGGACATCAGGTAAACAGGAGGAAGAAAGCTTTAACAGAGAGCCTTGCCAAAGCTCTGCTGGATCATCCAGTGAGTAGTGGAGAACTTGGCAGGAGAAGAATCACAGAGTTGGATCAGGGCTATTCATTTTTTGCTAACTACTCCTGACATTTCTCTTCTCACAGATGCACAGCATTCAAAGGTTTTGCCAGAGGTTTCTCTACACAGGTTCACATCTCACTCTGACTGTTCATTGACACAAACCTTGAAAGGGAAAAAAAATTAACTTAATTGCTCTAGGGTGGAGGGGGAAGAGAAAAGAAAATAATAATATTAAAAACATAACTGCAAGCCACAGGATCTACAGGAGCCGTGGAGTAGGGAAGGGTGTGCTTGAGCAAATGCTCGGATGTCATTTGGCCAGATGCTTCTACCTCCAAGGTCACCCAAGTGTTTTGACCGAATAATAAAATGTTGTGTGTCTTATCCTGAAACCTGGGAGGACTGGGAAACAGCAGGGGTGGAGGAGTAACAGAGAGGGAGGGAAGAGGGGGGTTGTGGGAGAGCAACTCAGTCCTTATTGCTCTAAACCCTGTGGAGCCTGATCACACAAATATTTGCAGATCCTGGCAGTAGCATGTATAACACAGAGTATGTGATCATCTTAAGACCAATCCCACAGTTATTCTTCTTTAATTGCTGGATGTTGCAGTCTGTTGTCCCAGCTCCTGCAGGGGAGAGAAACAAGAGGGTAGAATCATGAGTGTTGAACTCTGTCCCCCAAAATTTTGCTGCTGGTGTCTCAGCTTGGAAGAGAAGATGGCCTAGGGAAGGAGAAGGAATTGTAAGGGGAAAACTTCCCACTAACAACATTGTTCTTTCCCTGTGGGATTACGAGGAACCATTCAGAAAGGGACAGGAATTCTGCTACTAGTATCTCAAAGGGAAAGAATCGAGTCTACATTCTTCCAAAATATTCTTTTCCTTTAAAATCAAACCTCTCCCCTTCAAAAAATACCTTCTAATACCCTGTGCGAGGAGAAGGTGGTATTGGGGCACACTTGTGGGCCACCAGCTCTCTGCCTCATAAAGACAGGCAGCAGTTCCTAAGCTATGAAACAGAGAAATTCATCTTCCCTTTGCCAGGATAAATATCCCAGATTCTGAGACTTTTTTTATCTCTCTGGTCCTACAGTATCTCCTAAAAGGTGAAGCTTTGAAGTGTCATATACACTTTGCTTCTCTAATCAAGGAGGAAAAATCTGTTTTATTAAACTTGGACTGCTTAATCCAAGCTGAAAACTTGAGTTGAAACCAAAAAATGAAGCATGCTAACTGTAGATAGCAACTGAACAAAAGGGAGATCAGAGGTTAAACCCAGGCTGCACCATGGAGTGTTAGTGCAGTGGCTTCATCCTTTCTGCAGATCTGTCCTGTGTCAGCTGCCTCCTGTAACTGTCTCTAGTTCACACTTTCACCAAAAAAAATATGTGGATCTACTATTCAGTGCTCCTGTAGTAGAAACAGAGCAGTAAGGGCATAAGGTGCCACAGAAAGCTTGGGAAAAAAAAATTGCTAGCTCTGTGCCCTCAGTGTTGCACAATGGTTTTAAATGCAGAAAAGAGGAGTAGTGTTTGTAATGAAAAAGAGGAGGAGATAGGTGAGGGGCTTGGGAGGTCAGCAATCCTTGTTGTAAATAAAAGCAAGCCAGGACAACAAAGTTAAGCAGTTTACTTTTGTGGAAAAGAGGGCAGAAGTAGATGAGGGCTTTTTCCTCTCTTAAGGTAATGGGGGCTTTCTCTATAAACACAGCCTCTAAAATATATTATTATTTATAACATTTATCTTTTGGTATACTTAATTTACATTTCTTTCTGTGATCACATGGATCATGCAATCAAGAGCAGGAACTACTGAGTAGTTCCCCAAAAGACAATACATTCGTTTTTACCACCGCTGCAATATAAACAGATCAGACCAGCAAAGGGAGTTATAACGAGGTCTGTGTCAGTAGATACTGACGATTAGCACAGGCCAGCTGTTGACGGTGAGATCTGTTGCTGTCCATGTGCAGGTCACTGCCTGAGGTATGATACCTCATCTGAGACTGAAATCTGAACTGATGACTTGAATCAAGCTCCAGTGGAAGGCTTTGTAGGTGCGATCCAAACCTCGCCAAGTCTGTAGAAAGTTTCCAAAGGTGAATGGAGTTAGACAGCAGTATTGTTTGTGTAGGTCCAGGGCCTAATGAGAATGAAGATTTTTGCTCAAGTGAAAAACCTTAATGTTGCCCCTGTTGTAAGAAGAGCTATTGCAGGCTCCCAGAGTAAGCCTTGTCACCTTGAACCAGACCCTAATGCCTTCAGATTGTCCCATTTCCCCTGGTAAATGGATAGACCTGGGCAATGTCTTCAGTTCTTTGTGGCTCTTTGGAAAAATGGCCATAATCCCACCTTGACTCCAAAGAGAAGCCTTCTGAACTGAAAAGAAATTGTGCATTACTCTGGTGGTGATTCCCCTGGTTGGAGAAATAGGGGCACAGACCAACTTTCTGTTACAGTTGTGTAGACTATAGGTACTCAGCTGTTGTCTGGGTAAAAATCAGGTTGCTACTCACTGCAGTGTGCCTAGTGTTAGTATGAAGGCTTGGAGTGCTTGGGTCTGTCATGGGCTCCAGAGGCTGGGGACCTAGCTGTAGTAGTAATCGTCAGCTATATGGTACCAGGTAGTAGGGGGAGGATAAATATTCCCTATTGCTCCTACTCAAAATGGTCATCAGAAGCAACAGATACTCAGAGGAACATGGGGATCACCCCACAGATTTCAAATAAGCTTCAAGTTTGATCCCTATGCAAGCAAACACTATTAACTATGGCAAATCTTCTGGAAATCGTAACGTCTTCAAGAGAAATTGTATTCTCCATTGTGTGTAGGACAAGCTTTTCTCCTGGTCTTCCACAGGAAACAGTGGCATAAAATGGTATGTTCAAATCAGAAAGCAGTGGGGAATTTTAAGAGGCAGGTTAGTAGCATGAGTAGCACAGCACCAAGTCTGAGTTAAGCATCAGCAACCACCTCCCCAGAAGGTGGTTGTCCTCGCCGGATAGTCTAAGGAAGCCTGCATCTTTAGAAGTAATAATAGCTTTAATATTTATATTACAAGTGGTTAATCATTTTATGAAATGCTTTGCAGGGAGCCACCTTACCTGGGTGCTATTGGGCAATTATTTGCTCTTAAACGTTGTTCTTGCGAAAGAGAACAGAAGGAGCAAGGAATTCCTTTCCTTCACTCTCTTCCTCAGCCTGTCAACTTCTCACTTCCACTGACTCCTTGTCCTGCTGGGGAAACTGAGGCTCATCTGAGCTATGTCCAGTTAGACAACATCAGAATTAGATGCTGGGTTTGGAAGAGGAATTGTCATTTCCTGCACCCATATAAAGACCAAGTGCAATCTGAGGGTGCCCTTTAAGAGCTCCTACAAGATAATATTGCTGTTAGTTTAAGCTCCAGGCCACCACAGAGTACTCCCCTATCTTTCTCTCTCTGCTTCTCTCCGGAGTCTGGTTCATCCACCACATGCATTTTTTGCACAGCCTGAACTTGCTTGCTAGAGGTCAAACACTGATGCTTTTATTTCTGCCTCAGCCCTCCTGACTGAAGAAAGAATAAATATTTGCTTAAAATTAAGCCCATTTTGGTCTGTAACTTCAGCAACAAAACAGTTTGGACGCTCTGCAAAAGAGGAAAGGATCCAGCATGCCTCCCCCCCCCCCCCCCCCGCCATCACCCTGGGATTCCAAAAAGACTCAAAGTATTTTGCACAATATTTGAAAATAAATATTGCTCATCCTTGAGCCGATAGTTTGGAGCCCAGACGGGCTCAGGATTTATAACGGAAAGAGTGATGCAAGCTTAACGCTATGTGAGCCATGTGTCGTTACCATCCAACAACCAGCTCCCATCCAGTCTCCTTCTTGCATGAACGGTCATTTTCTTCCAAAATATTCCAAGGACCCAAGACACTGTGCTGATTAACCCCTTCCTGAAGGGTTTGGACCCCAACAGTGGTCATTATTGTGCCTAGAAGGACTAGTCAGTAACAGATAATATTTTATTATCGTTATTCTTTAGATGCCTTCTTCTCAGAAAGGGCTTGCCTTTTTTCCTAGTGCAAAGATGTTTCTTTGAGATCAAGCAAAGACTGGAAAAAAGATCTGGGGAAGGAAATGATGGGATACCATAATTAATTTGGAGGAGGGGGGAAGACATAGAAAAGTCATCCATCACTCCCAGCCCTCTCTAAAGAGAGCTATCACGGCTTGCCCACAAGCCTAATAATCTTCATCATTTTGAAAGGGAAACATCCCGCAAGGAAAAGTCAGGGAAGCTGGAGGTATTGAACAAGCTGATCTATAAAGATAATTCGTTCCATGTTTCTGCACTTTTGACTTGCTCAGTGGTTTGACTCATGAGAGCAGAATAATGCCAAGGTGTTATGGACTGGAAGTGCAGCTCCCTGCAGATAGGGACTTGGCTGGGGCTTTAGCAATTACCTAAGAGGAGCAGCCTGCACCTGAACATGAAGCTTCCTGTGGAATCATACCCCAATGATCAGCTTCATCCGAGGCTCTCCCTGCCTGTGGCCTTACCCTAGCTGGTAGCATGCGAGTCCATGTGCATACATGTGAACCACAGAGAGAAAGAGAGAACAGGGTGAGAAGTGCCCCAGTGCAATCCTCTCACCTTGCTCCCCTCTCCACTCCATCCCACTCCACCTTGAGCCCAGCCGGTGGCTTTCCCACAGCAAAGTTGACTGTGAAGGCTGGGCAGAGGAAAGGAAAGGAGAGGAAAGGCAACCCCGATTTCAGGGAGCAGTGTCGCAAGTGGAACCCTGTGTCATGCACAGCCAGGCACACGAGCGTGCCGATATACCAATTATCCTTTATAAATAGCTGCAAGCAGATGTTCAGTCGGCAAGTGGCTGTGTCGGTTGAAGCCATTACAGCTTGCAGATGCTTAGTGCAGCCCTCCAGCCAAAGATTACCTCTCCTACAGCTTCGAGCAAAAATCAGCTGGATTATCTCATACCACCTGGATCAGCTGCTTGAATGGTGCTGGCTGACTCTGCACTGGGGCAAATTAGGGAGTGCTCACATGATCCTTTCAGCTGGTAGCAACCAGGGGCTAGACATCTTCCAAGTAGCACAGCAAGGTCTGGAGGAGGGTGTCTTGCCTTGCTCTGACCTACATGTGTGCATGGAAAGAGATGTACATGTTTTGCATGCTCAGAAGGAAGGTTGTGTGATAAGAAGCTAGAACATGTAGCCAGGAGCATTTGTTCAGCCACCACTTTTGCAGGGAGGTCATTTGGAGTTAACCTTTATCCTCTGCATGTAGAACACATATCACAGCTGGTTCAAACCTTATTAAGCCTTTAACTGCTTCCATAGTATACCAGAAAAGAATAGTTTGGTCATATTCCCCCATTTCTTTTCTGTGCCTCACATACATCCAGTATTACATTCACAGGCACATAAAGAAACAGTAGACCAATGATGTGAACATATGGCTTTTCTCCTGCTATGCTGGCACGTATACGGTAAGATACACACAGATGTGGGGAAACATACGCTGATTTAAATAAACCTTGCAAAGTGCCAGAGCACACAGAGAACACTCCCCCCCGCAAAAAAAAAAAAAAAAAATTAAAAAAGAAAAAGAAACAGAAAAGTTAGGCAAACTGCAAGTTGGGAGGGATCTTGCATTTTCTCTCCCTTTTTGTTTTTTGGCCTGTTGAGCCTCCAGCAAAGTTGGTATCACTTGCCCCCTGGTTGGACTCAGATAACAGCAATATAACTCCTGATTCCCAGCCTCAGCAATACCATTTTTGCTTTTATTAAGCCTGGAATCCAAATTTAATTAGCACAAAAATTAAAATGAAAATAAACCTTGAGACAACTGAACTCCGGGTCACAAAAGCAGAGAGGTGATTGACAGCTGAGGAGGAAAGGGAGGTAAATGATGCGATTAGCTTCCTTCTGATTCATCCATTCACCTACAGGGGTTTGATTTGTGAAAAATCACATATGATATCAGTATGGATGCTGGGGCCAAAGCAAAATATAAACTTGCACACACAAAGGAGAAAGATCCTATCTGTACTGATGAATTCCCTGGGAGAGAGCTTGGGAGCCTTAGCCAAGCCTCACAAAGCAGTGAGCTCCTGACATGCATCCAAGAGGCGTGAGTATATTGACTTGCCCAGCGCTATGTTTGCAAGCTGGAGCTCTTCTGTGAGATATTAGCTGCTACCCCAGTGCCTTGACGAAACCTCAAGTGACTCAAGCTGTCCTTGAAGATGAATATATGTGTAGAATAATTGCTCCACTTTGACACATGAAAGAACATTTTGTCAAGGCATGTGACAGTGGAAGAACTGGGGTGCTAAGAAAGGAGGGAAGGAAATTGCTTTTAATAGATCCCATGAACCAGGGTCCTGCTGTCTAGCACACCCTCGGTTACATGGCTTCTCTCCCAGTATGGGACTCTGTGCACCCAGTGTCCCAGTCACAGGTCTGCCTGACCCAGAGACTAAAGGAACAGGACAGACCATTGCATCAAATACAGACTGGTAGATTTTTTGCCATGAGCACTGTCCACTGGCTTCCACATGTTTCCCTGCTGTCACAGCTGCATGAAGTATGGGGCTGCATGGGGCACCCTTGTGTGTGCACAGAATGCCTCCTGCTCAGCGTGTCTTCCCTAAATGGGGCACTCCACAAGAAGGAAAGAAACTCAACACACAGATTCTGCTGAAAATCTGTGATCTCAAATGATCCTTGCTCCTGAACGCTCTTGCATTGCTGGAAATTTAAAAAAAAAAAAGATTCCAGGATTGCTATGAAGCCACCTCCTAAAGGTTGTCAAATTAGTGTTACAGATTTTTCCACGGGGAACCTTTATATTTGGTCTCCAAAAGGGAGGAAGGCTGGGATTTGCAGTCCAGCACAGTCTTCTGATTTTAGCCACAGGAAGAAACGAAGCAATTAACAGCAGAGCAACTTTCCCCTGATGTGCTTCCCAGGGACCTGTGTCCATTGTACTATTTGAGCACAAGGCCCTTGGAGAAGAAAAGGTGTCCAGGTTGTGGACACATGCTCTTTATTTTGAGCCATCCAACAGTAGAGCTTCTTGTGTAAAAGTTCCCCAACTTGTCTCTAATCTGATTGGCCCAAGGTTGCAAAGACCTTGTTATTTAAGTAGTTAACTAATCCAGCTCATTGTGGCTGAAACGGGTAAGGGAACATGCAATGGGAGAAGTTGTTGGCAGGAGAGGTGTGACAAGTACAAGGGGAAATGATTTCTCCCATCAGCACAGCTGTTGGCAGAGGGCACATCTGTCTGCACCATTAATCTCTACTGAGATTGCCAGTGGGGTGCTGTGGGAAGGAAGCAGTTCACTCCTCTGAAAGCCAGCAGATTATCTAGTGTGGCTTCTGGCACTATATAAGTCATAGTTTTTAGCCTGAAATGTTCTCAGAGAACATATTTACCTCTCCTTCTGAAGGAGAGAACAGAAAAGAATTTGGGGACTTATGGTTGAACTGGGGACAAGCTTTCAAGATAGTCTTGGCTTCAGGATTTTGGCCCTGGAGGACCATCTGCCCTCCAGGAACTGGATTTAAAGTAGATTAAAGCACACATAAAGCAGCCCCCCCACCTCTAACCCTCCTGGTGACGACTGCAGGAGAGATGATCCTGTTTGTGCCATGGCACGTAGCATTGACGTGACTGTCCCAGCCCAGCTTGCCAGCTCAGAAGGAGAGCTGAGTTTGTGGTGAGGATGGGCACCTGCTGACTCTGCACGAGTGCTGGAGCTCAGCCCCGCGGGATCAGCCAATGCCCGCCTCTGCAGTTGCTCTTCTGAAAATGAAACGAAGCTGTTGGAACTATCAGCCTAGTCCCTTTCATGAGCAACAAATTCACAGTGAAAGCAGCAGAAACAAAGCTCTTCTAAATCTTCTTTACTTTTCAACCTAAAAAAAAAAAAAAGAGGAGGCTTAACTTAAGAAAGGTTTCTGTTGGACCTTCACTATAATGGTAGGAAAATGCTCTGAAAGCATGCTTCCTAGAGATGCAGAGCTTGAAGGCCACAGAAAGGCTGCAGACCCCAAACAATAGCCAATTATGCAATCAAACAAGTTATTCATGGCAGTCATTCACATTGCTTGTAGATGGAAGATCCTCACAGTACAAGATCTTCAGGGGTTAGCCTCAAATCACTCTCCTTGCCTCTGTATGGGAGAGGAGACTGAAGTACCAAACACATAATGGAACTGTACATAGCTGGGTTTTTTGCATATAGCAAATCAATTACCAGACCTGGAGCAGAACACAGGCTTCTTGATGTCCAGGTCACTGCATGACTCACAGCCTCTCCCTCCATCTGATGTGAGTGCAGAAGTCCAGATGCGATCACGCAGTGCTGTGCCCAAGCCACTTCTGTTCCGAAGGAATAATGGGGTTTTACAGCATCAGGCACATGAATTCAGCCCTGCTACTCTTAGACCAGGCACCCTGTCCCCCTGGTACTGCCTGTTGCTCTGTGAACTTATTGCCTTAATTAGGACTTGTTCAGAGATCTCTGGCTTGCCTTTCTGTTGCTGGGTGGGGACATGCCGTGAGCTAAGGCTTTTTTTGGGTTTGAATTTTTCCCCTCTTTCTTTCCAGCAAAATTGCAACAATGCCTGTTTCATTTTGTTCCACAGGGCTTCCCTTTGTAAAGAAAACTCATCAGCCTTGCTAATATAATCACTCAGTGATGCCATGTCAAAATGTGAGTAAATGAATAACCACAGTCTTTTCAACACATCTCTCTGTGCAAACAGATGTTTAGAAAGAATGCAATATGTTGCAGGAAAAAAAGTCAGCAGCGATAATGTCTAAGCAGTTGGGGCCTGGAGCATTATGCTATGGGTATGGCCACTGCAGCCAATGGGGAGAAATGGAGATAAACTTTCTTCCTGAAAACTGAAATTCTAAGTTGTCAGTATCGTTAACTCTCAGATTCTGGCCAATTTCTATATCACTGCCACTTCACCACGCGTCCTACAGTAGTGATGTCCCTTTCAGTTTGTGGCTTATTTTATGGGTTTTCCAATGAAGGCGCTGACTCTTAGAAACGTCACATGAGAAGGTTGTCTTACGGCAGAGATGAACTATTTTATTGCAGTCATCGTTCATGTCCCTCTTAGAAGTAATCCACAGAACCGGGGATGGAAATCATGGACCTGTACTTGCAGCACTGTGCTTCAGAGCTTCTGTGTAGCCTCAGTGTGAAATAGCCATCACAATCCACTCCAGAGGAAGGAATGGAGTGCTTCCAATAGTGGCATCCTACCTTTTGGGTATGAACGACTTCAGTCAAAAGCTCCATAGAGAGAAAGAGGAAATGAACTACAATACAATCCGTCTAAAGCAGTTTCTCCCATGGTCTCAGTGTCTGAAGTATCTGAGCATTTCAGAATGTTTGTAAGATATTTCTCCGCTTAGTATGCATTGCTGCTAATTTTGCATTTTACAGAGGACAGTTAAAGTATAACTCTCACACTTCAGTGTTTCTTCCTACCCTAATTTTAGATGTCTACAAGGGAGATATTGCAGGCTAAGCAAGTTATCCAAGCTTGTTTGCAAGGAGTGGAGAGAAGTCACTATCAGAAGGTGACTCCCCTGTCTAAACATACATGTTTAACCAGTTCCAAAATATTTCCCTGGAGATTCCTTCACTGGCCCTGTCATGAATTTTTACACCTTCTCATTAATGCATCTTCCTGTTTAAGGAGCTGATATTTGTTAAATGGGATGTGGGGCTCCTCTGCTATAGCATTTGCTGCTCCTAGTATAAAAACAGATGGATACAGTGTCCAGGACATAACTATCCTTTGGGATGCCCGACATTCTAGATATATAAGATAATGGTGAGGATGATTACTAATGAACCCAAGGACGTTCTAAGAAAGAAGGTGAAGACAAAGGGATGTTTATTTTTTCCCAGCTGGGCTTCCACAGGGTCAAAGTATCACACCCATGAATCCCTGGTGTGTTCATAGTGTAGAAAAAAGATAAGGTGGTGCCAACATTTCCATTATGCAGCTTCATTTGCAAAGTTTTGAAAGTCAGCCATAAGTAAAAGCATTCTGGAAGACACTTTGGCAGATGGCATCCTGACTTGTGAGTGAATCTGGTTGATTTTGCTTTCCATTTACATTTTTTGACATTTTTTTCTGAAAAAGAAGACAAGAAAATGACTCCAGATAAACACAAGACCCAAAACATTATGACACAAAAACATTACTATGGGCTACAAGACCACTTAGCAGGAGAGAAAAATAATGATGTGCAAATATCTGAAGATCATCCAAGACGAAAGATCAGTCATTCAGGGAGGTCCAGGGTGGAGAGGGGCTAACGCAAGATGTAGAGAATTAAGAGCAGTGGGTTGAGGCTGAGCAAAGGAAAAATTAGCTTGAGGAAAACTTTCCTACGAGTGGACTAGTCTCCCAAAGCAGGAGATGGAAACCTGATTGTTTGAGTCATAGAGCCTGGACTGGCCCTGTTTCTGAAGAACTGTTGCGGTGAGCTATCCCACATGGGCAGGGAGAAGCCTGTGTACCTCAGAGATTTCAATTCCCCAGTAGATGATTCACTTCAAAGTGCAGGATGAATTTTAAGTTGGTGGGTTAACTGCCTAAGCAATGCTTGCCAGGACACGTGTGTCTCTGCTGAGAGGGGAAGACTTCATTGCTTAGATAGCGCTAAAGTTTCACCTGCTCTGCAAGCATACCAGAAATCAGCAGTTGTTAAGCCACCTCTACACACCAACATGAAAGAAATACAGAAAACATTACCTTTCCTGCTTCCGACCCTGACAGCTGATGAATGTTTATGGTGCAGAAGAGACTGTTTGAAGTCATTGAATACATAGGAATGGAGGAGAGGAAGATGGTTCAGTGCCTGGGAAGACTGAGGGTGCAACTTTTAACAGCCCTATACAGCATCGTAAGAACCCCAAGAACCATTTTCAAAAGCTCCTCCATTCACCAGACTGAGCCCACCTATAGTTCTCCCTTTTTCTCACCCTGCAGTTGCTTTGTGTGTTGTTCAGGAGAGGAATCTTCTCTGCTTACCCAACCCAAATGAACTCTATCTTTTCATAGACACTTAAGTTACTAGCTCACATAGCTGCTCTCGACTATTTAATCCAAGCCTGATTCTACTAGTGGCCTGTGACTTTTTCTAGGTGCAAGGCAGAGTCTCCTTTTCTTTGAAGGCTCCGCTATAATTCAGCGGATCCCAGTATAGGACCTTCACTTTCCCCCTCCCTTTTCATTTACAGCTTCTTGGAAGGCATCTCCCAACTGCTTGCTTCCTCCTACTGGTGCTGGCAACTGATGGAAACAATTGCTCATGTTTGCACTGAGTGGACATACTTATTAATTCCAGCACTAAACACAGAAAGGGCAAATTCTTGAGGAAATGGGGACAGATTCCTATTACACATCTCAGTTATACTTCCACACCAGAATGACACTTGGAGGTCTGAATGGGATCAGTGTCAATGTACACTGGACCGTGTCCCAGAAGTTAGGACCCTGGCATGGTACTAAGCACATTATTAGGCTGGTGGGCATCTCCAGAGGAGCTGCTATGGGTATGGAAGACAGATGAGCCAGGGCGTGTGTCATGATGATGGCCGCTGTTGTGGTGCAGGTTGGAAGGCTGGGGTCTCAAACACCCTATCCTTGAAGAGAAACCAAAGCGGTAATTTGTGTTATTCGACATGGAGGACTGAGTTCAAGGGTGACATGGCTCAGAGAGGTTTATCCAGACCTTCTCTGAAATCCAGCTCAAACTTGGCCTGTTTGTTTCCATGAGGAGAGCATCTGCACGCCTTTTAGCAAATCTCCCAGCAACAATGATATAAATAAAACCTTAGACTGCAGGGCTGTCCTGACAACTTCTCCTGCCCTTTCCTGGGGGAGGGGCTTATTCCATGTAACACTACTTATATCTACATGGAAACTACTTTTTTTTTTTGATGTGCATCTTTTTTTTTTTTTTTTTCTTTTTTAGTCTTGGCAAGGAAGCAGGAAAAGCTCTAC
The DNA here is from genome assembly GCF_028858705.1 of Grus americana. Classification (NCBI taxonomy): domain Eukaryota; kingdom Metazoa; phylum Chordata; class Aves; order Gruiformes; family Gruidae; genus Grus; species Grus americana. The sequence continues at coordinate 17,173,408 of NC_072857.1, read as the reverse complement.
CAAGCTAATGATTAATGCAAGAAATCACATCCTCACATATTGAACAAATAAATATAAGCTAATATAAATAGGAAAATAGTCTTGGAATTTGTCAGTCAGTGGTCTTATTATCTTGAGCTCCAAAGCCAAAATTGCAGACTATGGTTTACAGATGCTTTCCCCCCTCCTTCTCCTTTTCCTTTTTCTTTCTTTTTTTTTTTTTTTTTCAAGGCAGCTCAAAGGGGCCTGTGACTCCCTTGCTAGGAATTGCTCCTCTGACAGAAAATTCTCTCGTCTTTTTAAATGAGTTTGGCAAATGTTAGTGAAAAGGTTGCTAGTAAATATTCTTTGAAAACATTTATAGGTTTCTGAGGGTGCACAAAAACTGTTTGGGCTGCAGTTCACAGAACTTCCATCCCAGCAGAGGCCCGGGAAATTCTTCACCATGTTTTTTGCCCCAACTACTTCTCCATTCCCAGGATACCTGAGACACCACTTTCTCTTGAAAAGTCTCACATGTGAAAAAAGTAAGAGAAGAAAAAATAAGGGCAAAAGAATGTAAAAGGGATGCATGCTTTTACTTCTTTTTTCATCTGGTTATCTGAGTTTAGAGGAAATCACAACCATTATTCCTAGACATTTAGGTGCTCAGCTGTCAGAGTGAGGGAGACGAGGGGTTTTGTCTGGCATCATTGATAAATTGGTGCAAGAAGACTTTTCTACATACTATATTTTGTTAGTTTTAGGGGTTTATTATTTGTAGCCCCCAAGTCAGACCCTTAATTTGTCTGAAGTATCTTTTCCCTAGCTTTCAAATTACACTAGTCTTTCTTAGGTGAGTTTGGGACTACACTGAATCTTCACTGAGACTTTAAGTCAGAAGAGTCACAGGATAAGTGGGCATATTTGTCAGTACATAGCTATTCCCTGGGTCAGGCCTTCAGTTTTGGATCAGTGCTATAGAAGCAGAGGTTCCTGTGGCAGCTGTCAGTAGTGGAAAAAAAGAATTTTAAAGTGCTGGCTCTATAGTCTTTCTTCTTTACTCTATGGGCATTAAGAAGGGAGAAGGCGGTGAACCTGTTCCTACTTTAGGGTTCATAAGGCTGAATTTTTGTGCCAGAATCTGTGGTTTTCATTATCAGAAAATTTTCCTCTAGATAATATTAATTCTCCCAGAATTACCCATTGAAGAAAAAAAAAAATCCCACAAACTACTGATTGTTCAGCAGAGAAATATTATCCAAGAACTCCTCTACATTAGATGTTTTCATTGTGTTCCTCTCCCCGCTTTGCTGCTTTGAGTCTGTGAGCTGCACTTTGGTAAGAAGGACCTTTGGTTGTAAGTCCCTCCAGGATCTCACATGAAATGAGTGCAATAGGTCTTAGCTCCCTCCTTTCGGGACCAATTGTCAGGGTCACAGAAGACTCCCAGTACAGTTGGCAATCTCCTGTCAGAGATCTCAGCTGGGAGGCCATGTGAACCACTCGCCAAAGCTGGGGGAAAAAAAAAAAAAATTGAGCCAGTTTCAAGGTTCAAAGGGGAAAGAAAACAAAAAAAACCTTTGCTAATTCCCAACGTTTCTGCTGACTCAGCATCCAAACAACTGGAAATTTCTCCTTGACTGGGAGAGATGTGTCCAAGCACAAAGCCTGAACCTGGCCATGCTTTTGTGTTGTAAGAAAGTTTGTAACCAGACCTCCACTCTGCAGCTGGCCCCGAGCCAGTACTCACAAAGCAGAATGACACCCCTTTTTGATTGTTTAATGCAGCCCAGAAACTAGGGCAGGGCTGGACATAGCCATGGTTTGAGATGGGAATATCAGGGGCCAAAGAGCACACCCCCCCGCACTGGGCAATGATGCCAAGGAGCAGCAGACAACATTCCAGGGTCATAATTATTCATGTTCAAGGAAAACCCAAGGGTCTGCTTCAGCCAGGGACTCACGTCTCTGTTCTTCACAGCTTAATCAGGGTTTCCAAGCAAGACCCAAATTCTGGTGTGAATGTTGTGGATTCAGCAGAACTGTGCTCAGACTTCGAGCTCCGGGAAATTTCCATGTCAGTACTTGTGCTAATTCGGTCCTTTTTCTACGCTTCCCTCAGAGCCCTCTCCCATAAGTACTCCATCTGCTCTAAGAGCCTGGGCTGCTGGAGTTGGCCACGTAATCAATTTACCATCCCCAGGCTTGGCTGACTTTGATAAAGAGGATTTAGGGGGTTAATTTGAGCCCTCATATTTCTGAGGGGACGCTATACTTAGGAAACTTTCTGCATTGCACTTCAGCACGGATCAGTTGTTCTGCTTCCCATAAAACCTTACGTCTGCCAGCTTGCCTAGGATTAGAACTAAAATGGAGTGTGTAGATCCCATTGCCACAAATAGAGCTTCTGCAATAGGGCTGCTTTGCTTGGGATATGAGCCAAAGTTATAAATATTGAGGGCCTGATTTTTCAGCCCATCACAGTTGCAGTGTATATATATATGTATATATGTGTGTGTATATATATACATACACACATACAGAGATACGTGCTTATGTGTGTGATACTTCACACCCATGGTTACCCTGAATGCACACAAGCAAATTTTTCATGCTGTCCTTGAAAACTTCATGTGCCAGGACAGATCCATGCTACTATTAGCAATGTTTTGGAACACAAATTAAACTAGAATTCTTGTCCTCAGTGAGACAGACTTGATGTTTTTAACTCTCAAAGGACACATCTCTCTGTGGTATGGCTTTGTGTGACATTCACAAGGGAGGATCACCTGGAGACCTGCTTGAAAAGGTAGACTTTTCCATTTTATGGTTTCAAATAATACCTCTAGCACTCTGTAACTGTGCTGTCTGCTTTCCCTGAGGGGAGGGTCTTCCTTGGGAATACAGAAGGAAAATGTCAGAGTCAAACTTAGTCAGCTTGTTACTCGAAGCCTGTTGTCTCTTCCTCTGGCTTGTTTGTAGACCTTGATTAAATCTTGAAAGGGGCACAGCTGTTCCTGGTACTAACTGCCAACCTCCTCTTTAAATGAGCAACATTAATTCTCTGTGTTGGTTATGTTACCGCTCATGAAAGATGGTGAATGGGCTGCTTGCCAGCGGAGGTCCACAGACATGAAGGCTGGTGGTGCAAACACTCTGCAGCATGTCTTGAAGAAGCCAGTCTGTGAGGGAGAAGAGCCATCAGGGCCTTGAGGTGCTGCTGGTCCTGGGCCGACTGTGATCTGGCTAACCTAGCTGGAAAACCGTCCTGAGGGACTCACCGTCAAAGGCAGGAGAGGGAGGACCAGTGGAGGGAAGTTCAAAAGCTCCATTCCAAGCCTGGTGACTGCTCTGAATGGCTGTAGGGGCTGCACAGACATGCTGGTGCTGCTGGGAAGCAGAATTACTCCCCACCTCTCTGAATTCCCGCTGTCCTGAACAGGACTGGGATGAAAAAGCATCTCCACTCTCCTGCTCCTGCAGCCTTGGAAGGAATTGGAGACAACGCATGTGAAAAAGCACCCAAATCAGAAGCCTCAATGACTGCTGTAATCACGAGCAGAGGCAGAGAATCCTTTCCATTCCCAGCCCAACCTCACCTTCTCTTGCAGCCTGTGGTAGTCCAAAAGCCCTGCTATTGCAAAATCCCAGGCATAGGTGGAAGCGCACAAAGATAGATTGTTTTTCCTTTATAAATCCACGGTGGTAATGCCTAAAAGCCCCAGCCCAAGCTCAGAAAGCCCCTATGGAGGGTATTGTGTAGATAGGTCTGAGCAAATCCAACTATGCCTGATGCTAAAGGTTTTTGAATTTGAGAGGCTATTCCATGCATCTGTATTAAATCTGCCCACTTCTTGCTGTGTGGGTCATCCTCGTGCCAAGTTTTCCTTGTAAATCAGGAGCAAAAAATATACTCCAGGCTTGGTGCCATGCAGTGAAAACACATGTCTTGTCTGTACATAATTGTACAGAAACTGGAGCCTTTTATTTTCCGTGAGAACAGGCCCCTGACAATCAAATCCTGTCTTTCTGAGACACTTATCTGGCATCTTGTCACATAGTTTCTGAGGATTTCATATGTCTGATTTTACCTTCCCCAAACTCCTGTAAGGTTAGGAGGTGCTGTTGTTTTTTTTGCACTGATGAATTCTTCCCAATATATATACTTTTTTATTTATTTCCTCCAAAAATGCTTATTAATTTCAACTAACATCGCTCATGTTGAATTTCTTAGGTAAAAAAAATAAATTGGTCTGACATCCCAGAAATTATTCCTGTTTTTGTTTTGAAACATTAGACGGATGTATCTGTATTTAACTTTTCTGAAATAGAGATAATACTTTTCTCCCCACCTTTTTCCAAACCGTGAAAATTAAACAAAAAGGCTTATTTTGGACTGGATAGAGTATTTATATTTGACCTCCCAATAAAACAAACTGCTTTTTGTTGTTGATGCTTTACTGGAAACATTTCAGATGAATCCCAGTCTACATATTTTTAATGTAGATTTTTAAGCCTGGCTCATAAACCAAAACATTTTTTCATCCCTATCACCTATTATATCAACGAAGCTTGTAGAATAGGTGATTTAAATTCCTTACCTAAGGTCACACAGGGCACTGGTGACAGAGAGCTGCATGGAGATGTCTCAGTCCTAGGGTTCTGCAGGAAAGTGCATGAACCGGGACTCACCCTTCTCTTCAAAGCCTCTCCAATTATCTCCTCACTCTGCAAACCAAGTGAAATTCTTTTCAGAACTCACCCAATGAATTGGACTGTAAGAACTGGTGCCAACGATTTTTCATGTTTTGAGATATTCTTTCTTTTCTTTTCTTTCCTTTTTTTTCCCTGGGAAATTATCTTTCACAGAGTTAGGACACGCTTTCCCTCTCTCCCCCTTCCCTGCATATTTTCTGTTTCTGCTTTTTTTCACTGTAAATCTGGAAGATTTCTGATTTGAAAAGCATATTTTCTCTTCTGTTAGGAATGGGTAGAGGTCTGGCAAGCTTGGCCTTGCCATCTGCCCTGTCAGTGAAAGCTCTTGCGCTTCCAACTTAACCCACGGAAATGACCTTCTGCCACCCTCTCCTTACTTTAGCATGAGATTTGGGGGCTGTTGCTGCACATAAAGCAGACAGACCTGGCTCCAGCTCTGTCAGGACCAGATCCAAAGAGGTGAAACCCACAGACGTCAGGACCCTAAGTGCTCTCAGTGTGCCTAAATACTTTGCTGTGGTTGGACCCAACGCAGCTGCTGATGGCAGGAGACCCTGCCTCCACGTAGTAGCTGCTCTGTTCAATGTCCTGAGTAAACCCCTGCTGAATTTTCCCACCCCACGGAGGGAAATTAAATTCTTTGTCAGAGCCGGGAAATCCCCAGAATGGCCTTAAACCACGTTCTTCAAAACGCAGTCGACGCTTTGCAGTGCTCTCTGTTCATGCCCGCGCGTGCACACGCACACAGCAGCTTGCCGCTCAGTGCTCCCCGGGGACAGCCATGAGAGTTTATTTTACAGTAACTCTCATACGGTGGTTACAAAAACGGCTCTCACAGCCCCTCTCAGGCTTCGGATCCTCCTTCTGGGCTAATGTCAGCAGCCTTCTAAAGCAGCAAGAGACACGCATTTCCATGGTCAAAACCCATTCCTCTGTGTCATCTTCCACCCTGTTTACTCACTGCAGCTCTGGGTTGGACACACGAAGTTGGGGGGGGGGGGGGGGGGCAGGTAGATAACTGTCCTGTCTAGGATAGAGTTAATCTTCCCAAGGAGCCAGGAGAGGTGAGCCAAGCTGGCCAGGGGCTGTCCCATGCCATGTGACGTCATGCTCACCACGAAAGGGGGCTAGTCGGGGAGGGGCGGGTTCGCCCTGGCTCCGGGACGGGCTCAGCGTCCGGTCGGTCGTGGGATCGGTGAATTGCTTTCTGTTATCACCCGCTGTGACTATCTGTTATCAGTACTGCTGTCGTTGTTCCCCTCTCCCGTGCCGTCCCAGTAACCTGTCCTTACCCCAACCCACGAGGCTTTGCCTTTGGCTTCCCGTTCTCCTCCCCATCGCGCCGGGGGAGGGGGGTGAGCGAGTGGTGTGGTGCTCAGCTGCGGCTGGGGCTGAACCGCGTCAATAACCCACCTCCTCTCCCAGATGTTTAAGGGAAGATTTGCAGGCTTTTTCCAGAAAGCAATGGTTCGCAAGTGGTCTGCCTTCCTGACACGAAGGACCACCTCTGCCAGGTACTCCAGGGGTCTGGATGACAGAGGGACTTGGGAAAATTCACAGATGACCATGGTTCCTTGGGAGTGCAGAGCTGGGTTGTAAGGTGACCTGGTGCCAGTGCCTTCAGGTGGGCTCCCTGGCTTGCTTCGTGCTCTCAGGAAGGGCTGAAGGCTGCCCTGCACCTCTGTCAAACACTGGGTATAACCATGGCACAGGGCTGGCTTGCAAGCCCTCCTGCCTCCCTCCCCATCCCTCTCCTGGTGGGACAGCATGGAGCCTGTGCCATTTGCACCCCGTTAGTGACTGTAGCCCCTCTTCAGGGCTTCGAGAAGGTGTGACCACAACAGGTGGGTGCTGACTGCAGCCAGCGATGTTCCTTGCTCAAGCTGTGAGCTTCCAGCTGGTGTGAGGGAGATGTCCAAGGAGCACTAAATCACCTGGCTGGGCTAAGAAACAGGTGGGATCCATGTGGCCCTCTGAGCCATGTAACAGTGCTTTGAAGTTTTCTGCACACATTCAGGAACCAGGACCCTGTGCACCACTGGTTCTGACTGGCAAAAATATATCAGATGCCCTGACAGGTTCAATAAGAAGCTCGTGCTCCACAAAATACCATTGCCTGTAAATTCTGGCCTTCTCTCATTTGGTACAGGCTTTCTCTGCACCAGCCACTTTGCAGACCTCCTCTGTTTTTTCTCTGGCTGTGCGCCCTGAAAAAAGGATTTGGGGAGGCAGTTGAGTAATGGGACTGATCTGAGGAGAGGCAGTGGAGCAGGGAGAGGGACGGTGTTTTAGCAGACATGGGGCGAAGCTTCCCCCAGTGAAAGGCAGGCTGGGAAGCGATGCTGTATGCATCCTTGAGATGGATGAAAGTGCTTTCCCAGCTGTGCTCACCTGGATGTTGCCTAAAGATCCAGTTGAGGCAAGAGCCAAAGTTTAATGAGAAGAGTACATGGGTTGCCAGCTGGGTCAGGAACCGTTCCCATGGTCACAGGGAGTTTATGGGACAAAGCAAGAGACACACATTTGCTGCAAATGTCTCAGAACAGGAAACAAGTTGAATTGGGAAGGGGAGGGGAGAAAAAAATGGCAGCCAGGAAAGAGGTTTGGCTTCAGGCTGACGTACCACAACCTCTAAGAGAAAGGTGGTGAACCGGGGCTTGTGTTGGTGTGAACAGGTAGGACCACGCTTCCCTCTACAGCCTGGAGCAGGGGAGAAAGACTGTGATGGTGCCTACGAGGCTAATGTTGGGGGTATTTAGACTTCAAAACTCTCTGTGGAGGCAGGTGGAAGCACTCGGCACCCTGTCCAAGTCTGAAGGAAGGCTCTTCTGTAACTCACCAAGTGCTGGTACGAAATGCCCCTGCTCATGTGATGAGGATGCAGGAGCTCAGAGCAGAGGACACTGCATTGTCCAAAGGCATGCAACAAATAGACCTCCAATGAGAATTGCCTGTTTTTCTGAATCTCCCCCACCAAAAAGCCACATTTTAACTGGGATGTTGTGCTCTCCAACCCTGTACCAGCTCCTTCCTAATTCACATCACCGAAGATGCTTGTACAGATCTGTTCTGGTTTGTCCTCTGGAGACCTGTTCACCTGTGGCTGCAGAGAAATTCTAGTTCAGTCCTCCATGGGGATTTCTCCTGTGTCTGCAGCAAAGTTTCAAGGATTCACTTGCCCTCTGGCCCAAAGATTTGGACACCTGCCTGCCGTACTAAGAGGTGCTGGCTGGGATTTCCCCAGCAGCCCGCAGGAGTCAGGTGCTCAGACTGCCCTCAAGGAAGGAGTGCCTCGATTCCTCAGGCTCCCTTCAAATCCAAAGGCTGCCCAGACCAGGTGTCCTGCTGGCTCCAGCACCCCCAAATCCAACCCCCTGTCGCCTGAGGGGATGCAGAAGCCGTTGCTGCCCGCAGCCAGCTGAAAACTGCTGATGTCCCCAGCCTGCCTGCAGATGTGCCTTCCTCTCACTCCCGGACCTTTCCAGACTGGTTGAGTTTGTTGGGTTTTGGTGTGGTTTACACAGATTCTTTCGGAAAGTTTCTCACACCAACTTGCCCCTAAGTTCCCATACACACACCAAAAAAAAAAAAAAAAAAAAAAAAAAATCCTGGCATTACACTTGCCAGAAACTTTTAGCTTAAGTAAAAGCCAGTAGCTGCTACTTTTTTTTTAAGTGGTTGTTTTAATTTTAAAAAGATAAATAAATTCAAAGGCACGAGTCCAGGCACTGTTTTTAATTTCTGGGAGGAGGAAAAAAGCATCTGAAATCACTACCAGTTTTCTTTTTTTCCTGAGACTTGTAACTTCAAGTGACCAAAAATGATTGCATTTTTTGACAATGAGCAGAACAATATCCTCCAGGCATTCAGAACAGGAACCTTTTTGGACGATCCTGAATTAAGATTCCTGCTTGCAGCTGTGAATTTGGTGCTAAGAATATCTATTGAGTAGCTTATACCATCACCACACCACCAACCCCATTTTATTTTTACATGAGCTTTACTGTGAAAGCAGGTAGCAATGAGTTCTGCACAAATAGACAGAAATCCTCACTGGAGGCAATCTTTGGGCTTTGAGGAAGAAGAGATTAATAAAGAAGCTCTTTGGGTCCATCTCTAAAATTAAATGGCACAAACTGCTGACACATATGGAAGACCTTACACCCAAAAGTTTTGGCCCAGAATGTTTTATTTTTCTGTTTAATTGTTATTTTTCTATTTTACCATTTTTAAGTGGCTTGCAGCTGATACATTTCTGCCAGTAAGTGAGTGCAGACTGAGTCACTGTTTTATATAGATCTGTCCATAAAGTCATGGAACTGACTTCTGAAATGTCTTGCCAAAGAGGAGGAAAGTTCAGGGGAGGGTAGGAGGAGCTGACAGAGGAAAGGGCAGAGGACTCTCCAGTCTTCCTGACCCCTTTGCTGAGACTTCATGCTGAAAGCCTGATTTTTAGAAGATTGACTAGATGGTTGATCTTATGGAGGTGGTGTGAGGACTGCTCCTGATCGGGCTGTAACAAATGGAGGTTTACAATGGCCACGCTGGATGCAGCATCAGAATGAAAGCATCAGTCAGTTTTGCACTGTCTGATACAAGTTCTCCCAGTTTGGGAGAGAGAGGGTTGACTCTTGTGAGTGAACAGCCAAATGTCTGTCCTTCGCCTGCTTGTTGTGCTCCAGCTCCAAACACAGCCACTGAACACGCTGTGTCATCTCTGATGGCGAGCAAGCATCTAGCTGCTCTTTAAATCAGGACTCTCAGGCTTGTTCCTTCCCAACGAGGGATTTCCTAGAATTTCACAGCAAGGAATGAAGCAGAGGCATTTCTGGGCTTTGCAGCTCTGGCCACCTGCAGCTCCTGGGCTTCGCCCCATGTTGCCTTACTGAGGAGGGGGCCCAGCTAAGGAACATGGCATTTCACCTAAGTCTGTCCCCAAAGCAGGACATGTTCAGCTCCCAGAATCAAATTTAGGTCCATTTCACAGGAAGACGTATTCAATTGCAATACATCATGTGTTTGGCTGGCCAGGTTGAACTCCGTGGAGGTAAAAAGCAAGGCATAAATGGCAGAAATGCCAGTAATTCTGGCTTTCCTAGCCATGCCGTGTGGCCCCGAGAGTCTAAATCTGCACCTGACCAGGCGGCTTTGATAAGGACACATCTTTGCAGGAGTTGCAATGTTACAATATCTTCCAGACATGTTTTTTTCCTGAGCTTTGCAAGGTGTGTTTATCTCACCAAGAGGAGTTTCAGCAGGCTGGTAGTGTGCTTGAACAGGACTCTGTCTTGCCCCTCTTTTTTTTTTTTTCCTGAATTATTTCGTAGGGTTGGGTGGGGGTGTTGTAGGTAGGACTCAATTAACTCAGAATAAGATCGCATCTGGTCTCGTAACACAGCTTTTAATTTGTTGAGGACTAAAGCACCCTTTCAAATCTTTTATTTTAAAGAAAAAGAGCAATAAAACTGCTGGGGAAACCCCATGAAGATCAGGTCTTTGCTGAGACTCTAATCTGGGTAAAAGGGCTGCAGGTACAATTTGGTGAGCTGAAGGCAGTTTTCTTTTTTTTTTTTTTTTTTAGGTGTCTTGCTGATTACACCTGCAAGGAGGCAGAGTGCTCGCTGCCGCCAGCAATGATGCTCAAGGGCTGTGAAGGCAATACACCCTGCTGACTGCCCACTGATGAAAAGGTCTGGTCCCAGCCAGGAGGTGACACTTGCCAGCTGCCTTAGGTGGGCAGCATCTGGGTCTGCAGGATGTGACATGTGTGCTCTGGGGACTGGGAAAGGTGCAGGCTTGCATGCCGCTGGCCACTGATGGACTTCAGGAGGACTCAGGCAGGTATGCACATAGCTGAGCTATCCTGAAAGTCACAGCCTTCAGAGACGGGCTTGGCACATGCTGTGGGCCTTTTCCTATCCTCCTGCGTCCCCCACTGCTGCTTGCTTGCAAACTCCTTCACAAGATAGAGGAGGTGGAGGTAGATCTGAAACTAAACCCATCTCCCTGTCCTGAAAAGAGAGGGAAGCTTTGCTTGCGTGTTACCAAAGTAACCAAGAAAGCAACCTCCTGACACTGCCGTGTGAGTCCTCAGCTGGTTTTATAGCCTCTTGGCAAGGTCCTTCCCACCAAATGATATTACCAGAGCCCGTGAGCAGAACCGCTCTAATGAGGAAAACTCCTGCTTTCTGCAACTGCTAATGCCATAAGTGGCAATTTTATGGCTAAATCAGAAGACAAAAAAACAAAGGGAGAGAGGGGGAAGAAGAAAACCTCTCTATTTTAAAATGCAGCCAAAGAAATCTGCAGGAATCTATTGCTGCCAATTATTTTAACAGCTCCAACCTGTTTCCCCAGCAGAAGGAAAAAAATAAAAATACCCCCTCCAGCCCCTCCTTCCCTGTCCTTTGGGAAGAGAGGGGTTTGGATTAGGTCTTCAGAATGAAAACAAACACATCGGGGCTTTTATAGAGCCAAGCTGTTCCTGCGTCTTGAGAGTGGAGCGAAAAAAGATCTAACAGGTGCTGCGTGATTTTATATGGCAGCGTCGCAAGAGGCGCTGGTTCTCGCTCGTGAAAGGAGGCTTTCTTCACCCTTCAGCTGGTGCCCTCCTCTATCCCCGGAGCCAATGGCTTTAGTTTAACAACCTATGGTGGTTATTTAGGCTCCAAGCAACACCAGAATGCTAAGCTTGTGTCTGTCACGTTCCTTCCCCCCGTCCCGGGGTGAGGGACTCCCTTGATGGCTGGTGGGACTCCGCCTCCAATCCGTGCCCCACCGTAGGCTCTCTTGGGGGACCTGGGTACAGATAGGGTCAGGGTTAGAAAATCAGCTTTTCCAAACACCCCAACCCTCTCAACCCCCCGAGCTCAGGTCCATGTGGAGGTAATCCTACAAAGCTGGCTGCTGACTGCAGCCCAGCCCTTCTCAAAGTCCCAGGAGCAAGTTGCATTTTGTGTCATTACGCAGCGAGAGCCATGCATCCTATGGTAACAAATGGCTTTGAAGCTCCCATGAGCCCTGAACAACTTTGGGACAAGTCTTCCTCCACAGTAGATGTGGAAGACCCTAGACAGAGAGGGGCCAAACAGCAGCAAAGTGGAAAAGTTTTCAAAATCTGGTGACATATAAATGTAAGCACTGACGTCATTTCTAGGGACTCCCCAAATGAACCTCGCAGGCCCTGCCTTGCAATTTTCTAAGCAAGGAGCTACAGAGGCTTCCGCATCCTTTGGAGGAGAGATGTAGCATGGGATTGCATCCCCGTGACACATGGCTACCAGGCAGAGGTGATGCAATGGGGATGGAGGAGGTCGAATCAGAACTATTTTAGAGGGTGTGCTGGGACAAACGCTTCAACTGAGCCACATTTGGGGCTGGCCTTTTATTGTTTTGTTGCTCTTGCTGTAAAAAAACCCCTTCAAATTAGCCCCAGCTGTTAGCAGGTTTCATCATTAAAAATTTGTTTGGTATCTGAGAGGAAGGAAATAAGCCACTTAAAGAACAATATTGCACTTTTTCTCTTTTCTCCCTCTCCTTCACAACGTGCCCCCCCCCGACACACATACACCATGGTGTCTAGACCTGGATTTCTCCATTGGGGCTGGTGAACTACTGTCAGATAAGACAGCAGACACCATTCCACAAACTTTTTTATTTCTTTTAGGAACCATTCCCTTCCTCCTTGACATGCATGCTCATGCACACAAGCAAAGGAACAAATGCACTGAGGGAAAATTCAAGCTACAAACAACCCTTCAAAGTTTTAGCTGCATTTTTACTTGTCTGGAAACGTGGCAATACCACGCAAGGCTGGCTGTTGTCGTACAGATCCACTAAGCAGACTAATAGAGTGCAGATCAGCAGCAGGGAACATATGCAAGCCACTCAGCTATGCATCCAGATAAATACGGACGCCTTTTAGCACCTGGCTTTCTAGCAGCTCCAGAATCCTCTTCAGCCGCACCATACTTGGGAGGGCAGAAAAGCCCTCAGCAGAGGCAGGAGCATGCGTCTCTGATTAAGCTGGTAATCTGCAATGTTCAGCATTTCCCTTGTGCCTTTTGACACCAGGGAGGGAAGATGGGGAGGCACAGACTATGCTCTGCTGCAGCTTTGTCCCCTGCCAAAAAAAGGTGCAAGTTTTGAGGACCATCTCAAGGCTTGCAAGAGGAAACAGGAGGTGGTGTGGGGCTGATAGGCATATCCAAGCCTCAGAAAAATTCACCTGGGGATTTTCTGAATATTCCTGGGAAGGATAATGGCATTAGCATAAATCACCCTTGTCTTGTTAGGCTGAGTTGCCACTCAGTCTAGTTCTTTGCAAAGGGGCCCAAGTGGCTTTATTGTGAACTGATTATCAGGGTGGGTATTTTCTGGCAGTGTTAAAGCAGGTTCCATGGAAGCGATGAATCTATCTTACCACACTTGACAGTGGATTTTGCTTGGGATCTTGTGAAAATTTCGTTGTTGAGTGTTGTTATTAAAACAGAAAGTTTTTGTGGAAATGTATTGATTTCAGAGAAAAGTGTCTCTTATCTGCAATGGCAGATGTGGTCAAAAAAGGAGGGAGTATGTGCTCTTTTGAAGTGGGGAGGTTCAGCCTGAGATTCTGGCTGTGTTTTGCTGGTTTTCTGGGTGCAAACCAGGATCATTTCACCTGGGTGCTCTTAGAAGTGGTCCCTGTTCACTGACAGCTCCTGCTGGGCAGCTCTGCCCCCTCAGCTGAACAAAGCCACGTAAAGAGCAGCTTCAACTGAAAAGGCAGAAGTCTGTGGCACGGGGATAAGATGAGTTTTAGGAGCCAGAGAGAGATAAAGCAGCTGGTTGCTTCCTTGGAGACAACGCACTGGTGCCCCTGCCCCAGGGAGTCCCACTCCTGTTGCTGAAGGGAGGCTGTGCTGGGTGGTCGCTCCACTAACCTGTCCTGGCATGCAAGAAATAAGACATTGTACTCACTCTGCCCCACAGTCCAATGAATTTCTGGGCATGCAAAATTTAAAAGTAAGTAGGAACTCACTCAGGAGCCATCAAACCCGTATTTTTCACAATGCAGATCAGTGCTCTGCTCTCCAGGAGGAAAGTGGGGAATTCGGCGAGGAGCACGAGGCAGCGAGGGTACTCACTGTCTTTTGACAGCATTTAAAACGTCCCAGCTTCATTCCACATTGCAGCGAAACCTTGTTTCTGAAACCTCAGCACTTCTTTGTGAAATGACATTCTTGGTCTGCAGCCAGCCCAAAAAGACAGTTTCTGAGGTTATCAGTTCAGCTTCAGCCCAGGAATGATCAGGGAAAGGAAAAAAAAAAATAAATCCATTACTGCTTGACAGCTGGATTTGACTCTGTGTGGAACGTGTTAGTGGGCTAAAGCCAACTGGAGCAAAGTAAAATGCTTTTCTGGTGTTTTTTTTTTTTTTTCTTCCCAACTGATAGTAGTTGGCAGAAGCCAAGGGCTGAGAAGAGCGCAAAACCCCCTGTATGACCCCCAAAAAATTTATTTGAAATATACACCTATCCCCAGGTACAAGTCCCATGCCACACCAATACACCACAATGGTATTGAATGGAAAGATCATAGAATCATAGAATCATAGAATGGTTTGGGTTGGAAGGGACCTTAAAGCCCATCTAGTTCCAACCCCCCTGCCATGGGCAGGGACACCCTCCACTAGACCAGGTTGCCCAAAGCCCCATCCAGCCTGGCCTTGAACTCTTCTGGGGAGGGGATGTCCACAACCTCTCTGGGCAACCTGTTCCAGTGCCCTCACAGTAAAGAGTTTCTTCCTAATATCTAATCTAAATTTCCCCTCTTTCAGTTTAAAGCCATTACTCATCCTATCACTGCATACCCTTGTAAAAAATCCCTCTCCAGCTTTCAATATCTGACTATTAATGTAGAAAGCAAACAAAGAAGTGAGGACTAGAAGAGGCAGTTGGGTCACTGATTCCCTGCTATTCCTAGTCACTACTGCATATCATCACTTTCACAGCTGGATCTTAGTTGCAAGGGCTATAGGTTCTCAAATATCACAGCAATGCTCCCATGAGAGTACCAAGGCAACAAAACCCTGTGGAAGGCCATGTTTGTTTGGTTGTTTTTTTTTTTTCCCCCTGACCCTACGTACAGCTATTTGGAGGAAGTTAGAATTTTCTCTGACTTTCCAGTTTGAACTTGACTAGCTCCCACTTTGAATCAGGCTTCTTCAGGGAGGATGTTTTAAAGGGTAAAAAAGGAGACATATTTCACTTTTTCTCCCCACTTTTCTCCAAGTTTCAGATAAGATGAGCCATCTCTCCCAGGACACTCTCAGCAATATGACCCATAGTGTATGTGCGAAGGGAGAGCATAAAATCAGGTCACTTATAAGGTAGTATTTCCCCATGATATCCTCTCAGCAATCACTTGTTTAGGAGCCTTTCAAGTTGGAGGCTGGATTTAGGCTGTTGTATTAATTACCAATGGACTTACTCTCCCAAAACCTATCTGTTTTTTAATGCACTTCTGCCTTTGATTTCCAGAGTAACCTGTGGCAATGAGTCCCACAGAATTCATTTTAAACATCTGTTTCCAGAAACTCAGAAGATTGGAAAAAACATTTTTAAAAAGTTGCTTTGGTGGTGCCTAGTGCTTATAAACAATCAGGTATTTGCATCTCCAGTGGTCTACCTTGGCCTCCAACCCCCAAGAGCTTAGATGAAACCAAGCTGTGGACTGGGATACAGAAGGAGAGCTAATGCTCAATTTTAGGATCCAGGATTTAGCAATTCTTTGCATCCCATAAAGAGCAGAAGCAGCTGCAAAGCTGAGCTTCAGATGTGAACTTGCAAACTTTCTGAGACCTATGCCACTGGGATTTAAGTGGAACTCACAGCCCACTCCAGGTTTCCAATACTGCTTTTCTCCCATTGCTGGCTGTGTTCCTGCCTGCTTCTGTAACTCTTGCACTTGAGCATGTACAGATAACAAGGGATATAATAGTAAGAGCAGAAGGATTTATAGACCCATATACATTCATATTCCACCCCTCCCCCTCTCCCCCCCAAAAAAGCTCTGATAATAGATGTCAGTCCCCTGCTGAACTCCAAAGCATCTTTTTGTGACGTGAGTCAGAATGGATGCTAGATCTCCAGGAAGATCTTGGGGAGCTAAGGAAGGTAGTATTTGGCTGCTTTAAATATAGTAGGAGAATGGTTTGATTTTTATTTGATTTTTAGACTCTCCTTTTCCTTCTTCTGGTGATGTTCACTGATCTTGATATACAGGCTATGCCATTGAGCCTGATGAAAATGGGTCAATAGGTTGTAACTCTGGAAAATATCTATGCTCCCAACTGTCATCTTTTGGATTTTCCAGTGTTCTTTTCAACCTTTTCTGGCATCTGGGTGGGATGTGAATAAGTCCTGGAGAAGAGGGCAGACCCATCCAACAGTTCATGTCAGCTTGAAGTGACAAGCTGAAATTGAAAAACAGCATATGGAAGACCTTAATGTGTGGAGATTTATGGAGCTGCCTCGGAAACAAAGAAAGAAACACATCCCCCTCACCCACCTCTTCCTTTCAACAGTTTCCCTCTTGCGTGGTCTGAAGGTCTGATCCAGCCAGGAGACAGGTTCTTGGGAGGCAAGCTAATTGGGACTCGGCCCCTGCAGCACCCTCAGCACCTACCAGGATGTGCTCACTGCCTCTTCCTCAATCTAGGAATAAGATAAATGATCCATCTCATGGGGCAACTTTGAGACACTTGTTGCTTCCATGGGAAACATTTCACTTGCTTCTTTCTCTCATAGGCCTCCAATGAAAAGCAAAGCAATAAAGTGTAATTAATGAACAACAAAGAAGTATGGGACAGGTGTAGAAAAGGGCGGGCTTTGAAGACGTTCAGTATAAATCACATGGGGCCAACTTTCCTGACCTTACAAGCCACGTACTAAAACACTCACACACATAGGAGCCCCAAGGCATGCACAACTTGGATCAGAAAGCTGGAGGCTGCGGAGCATCACTGATGGTGAGGCTGGTGAGACATGACCAGAGTTCCACAGGGATCCATCATTCCTTGGAGAAGCAAGACCATGGACCCAGAGAGCTAAGATGTTGTGGGCCAGGATCAGCAGCTCATTTCCTTTATTGGCTGGAGGATCCCATTACCCAATAGCACCAGCACAGCCATATCACGAGAATGTTAGCTCCCACACAGGAGCTGCTCAGATATGTGTGTCCTGGTAAGAAAAGGTTTCCCTTCCTTTTCTATCCGCCCCCTGCCTGCCACACACCCATTTCATAGAGTCTTGATTAGACAGAGTTTAGTTTCCATCTTCCACTTAGGTACCAGGAGTCATTCTTTTCAATTTCTCCAGTAGCTTCTTTCATTTAAAAAAACACACACATATCAAGAAAGCAAAGCATATGTTTTCTGTCTTTTCAGGGCTCCAGTTGCATAAGAGAGACCTCAGCCTCTAACTTTCTCCATATTTTTTTTTTTAGAGCACTGATATGTAATGCTTTTTTTTTTGGTGTGGAGCAGCTCTAACTGTCTAAGGACCCTAATGTTGAAGGAGATGAGCAGGCATTTCAGTTGTAATGTTTTGCTTTTCTGCTCTCATATTTTCCCAGTTCTTTTTGGGAAGGGGAGTATTGACTTCTTGTTCATTTAAAATCAAACTTATTCAAGTTGAAACTGTCTCTTCTGTTTGCAAAAGAAAGATAGGAAGCATTTGCATCCCGCTATGAAAGAGGAAGACTGCTCACATATACATGTCTGAATGCTCTATAATCTGATCATTTGGTCTTTTTTCTGAAATACGTTTTTGTCTTAGCCAAAACCATCCCTGCCTCATAATTTTTCCTCCTTAAGCTTTGACTATTTTCAGCCTCATCTGTGTTTACTCTTGTAGCCTGAACTGAGCCCTTTCCACTAATTACTCATAGTGATTAAGGTTAAATTTCAGCTGATTTGCACCCCAGGATGTGCCACTGAATAATCCTGAGCTCTTTTAAAGTGCAGCCACCGCCTCTATGCAGTACAAGTGGGATTTGAAGCTTGCAGGTCTTTTGTAGGTGTTTTTAGTTTGCAACAAAGACATCTGGAACAATTACAGGAGAACAAACGATGCTGAAGCACAATCCTACCTGTCTGGTTTAACTGTGCAGTAAGTCTTTAAACTTCTGCTTCTTCCCTGTGTTTATCCTCCTTCCCCATCCCCCCATTAGGTCTGTGCTAGTCAGAATTAACCCCATGAATGAATTTCCAGCACTCCACACTTTCCACTGAAAAAGCCCTTGAGACTTAGTGACAGAACAGTCAACAACACTATTAAAACATATAAAATATCTGTAAAACTTTGTCCTCCTAGGAGCTGACAAGGTGAGCTCTCCTCATCTTACTCTATTTGAGGCCATGTTGCAGTACTATATTAGCCTGGGAAAGTGGGTGTCTCCATGCACTTGAAACTTAATTTCTAACCCATTTGTGCTCAGGTATACCCTTGGAGATATATATAGATATATATATATATAGAGAGAGAGAGAGAGAGATAACACACACCCTGGGGTGGGGCCAATACTCAGCATAACTAGGAAATGTGTTCACTCCTTACCTTCAGGATTTTGGTGGTCTCAGTTAACCAAGTTGTCAGTACTTTGTGATATTTAACGCATTTTCTTGCTCATTAAGTAGCTTTTGTGGGTGAGAAAATTATAGGCAGCTCCTTATGCCTGCTGTTGGAGGCAAGATCCTTTCCTGGATGGGCCTTTGATCTTTCATTAATCCTGATGCTGAGAGCTCACAGTATGCGGTGGTGGCAGGTGAGGTCAAACAAGGCTGAGGACACTGAGTGAGCGGTGGGATACTTGGATGGGTCTGTCTTGTGGGACTGCAGCCTTCTCTTTTCTCCCCCATCCCACCAAGGCAGTGATCCTTTCTTAGTGTCGTTTTTCCAATGGCTCCAGTTGCTGCAGCCTCAAGAATAGAGGGGAGCTAATTCTGGGTGCTGAAGAGTGGAAAGAGAAACAAGCACTGGACAAAGGTGCCTCTATTAAGAGAAGACCCATAGGTGATAGGGAAACTTGAATATGGCAGGAGATACTTGTATACACTGGTGTATCTCCTCTGATTTCTGTGTATAACTTACATCAGGAGAGGACCAGGGCAAAGACTAGGGGGGAGAGGGAAGGTAGGGGCAGACATGATTGAGTCCATATTCATAGCTGAGAGGCAGAAGTAGAACCCAGGGCTCCCAATCGTGACAGCCCCCCGCTGCCTTCCCTTGAGTTATTGCCTTGATTAGCATGATGTCTTGCCCCTTGGCAACCATGTGGCACTGAGTCTATGGAGGAAAATATATGAGTGTTGAGAATAATTGGTTCTTTGATATTAGATTGCACAAAGGTCAAAGTGTACTGGGGAGAGTGAGACAGCTGAAAAGTCACATTCCCTGCAGGCGCTGTGGCACTGACCTCTTGTGCCTGCAAAAGCCGGGAATCACAGATAATCTGTTGCGAAGCCATGGCTTCTTGTGCTGGGGGACTGCGAGATCTCAGTGCAAACACTGTGGTTTGTCAGCTGGCAACACTGGAGCTCTTTGTAGTGCCAGCTCAGGTTGTGTACCGGGGGCAGTTAGATAAGGTTTTCATGTTATGCGATCTGTCTTGTTGCATTATTCTAACAAATTAGACACTAGAAAGCCATGCTGTTGTCTGTCTGTCTATGCACCACCCTGAGGACATCCCTCTCTTCCCCTGAACTCTGGCAGCTCTGATTTACTTGGGAAAAACCTGGTAGCTGTGAAGGATCTTGCTGTTTATGTTTGTGGGCTCTGTGGAAACCCTGTGGTTCAGTGCCCCTTGCTCATGTCTCCATCAGCCATGATAGAATTTCTTAAAAATCTGAAGACCTTTTCAAACTGCTGACCCCAAGCCTCCCAGCCTGGAGCTTCATCCAACATGAAGTGATTTGCATCCACAATTTCCCTCTTTTCTTAACACCTCCCATCCTCAGAAGGGCTCAGGACCCTTTCCAGAGGGTCCTACAGTAACAAAAGTAACAAAACAATGAGAATTCAGAATTGTGCCCAGAAGACTCTGAATTTACATGAAAAGTGGGCAGCAGAGGTATGCAGAATCCATCCATCCAGAAGGAGGTGTTGCTACATGCAGTACCTGACATACTGCAGCCAGTAGCTAATCATAAGTAACTGAGGTCCTTTCTAATAAGAGGACTTGCTGGCAAAAGCCTTACTGTGGGCTGTAGGCAGGTT
Source organism: Grus americana (assembly GCF_028858705.1). Taxonomy (NCBI): domain Eukaryota; kingdom Metazoa; phylum Chordata; class Aves; order Gruiformes; family Gruidae; genus Grus; species Grus americana. The sequence goes on along the minus strand of NC_072857.1, from coordinate 17,153,474 downwards.
GTTGCATCTCAGCAAGCTCCTCCCTGATACACTAAGAAGCTAAATGACTTACCCAATGTATTTGCCCCATTTGTGCTGTGGTGATGGTGAAGTGGAAGATGGATGGTGAAGATGCATTGCTTCTGCATCGAAGTGACAAGGAGAATTAATGTTCAGGCACTCAGATCCTACAAAGCAATGGCTAAAAAGCAGCCAGATGTTCTAGTGTGAGATAGAGCCTCTCCAGTGCCACTTCTCTTGTGCAGACCTGTTATGTCCCAAAGCCTCCATACAATTATTGTAGCACTTTCCTTCACAGACAAGCTCAGAGATCATGGATTTACAGCACTGTTTCACAACACTTATCAATTGGCCCTGGCTCACTGGACTCAGCTTTAAGATGCTAACCTGCAGTGAAAGTCAGATAGGATCTCAAAGCAGTGGGGAGATTGGAGAATTTATTGACAATTCTTATCCTATCCTATCCTATCCTATCCTATCCTATCCTATCCTATCCTCATTCCTTTATCATGCTCTTTCCCTCATGAATCAATGTTTAGGTATATTGGAGAACAGATAACCTTCATGGTGAAGTGGGTTAAGACCAAGGTCTGCAGTGAGAAAGTGTCCTTATTTCCCTCCTCCTTTCCTTGACTGTCCTCTTGCCCTGCTGGAGTACTGACCTCATCTCATCTCTTCTTGAGGTGCTACAGGTCATTCTTGGCAGTGTTTTAATTGAAGCTGAAATTTTCCAAATAATTCTTTAGGGAAAAGACTGGGGTTTGAAATGAAAATGCTCTTCACTGAAAGAGAAATCCTTGGCCTGGCTGCACCTAGCCATGGGGCTCAGGTTGTCATTACCCATCTCCCAGTCACCACAGGGTGTTATGAGGAGGTATCAAGGCTATGACTTCCTGGCTGTAGTTATTTCTTCAGAAAAAAAATCACGTGAAGAGGAAAGCAAAGGCATCCTGGCTGTTCAGCTGCTTCCCAAGTCAATGCCACACAGCACTCCAGGGAACACTGCCTTGCAAGGTTCCCTTCCCAAGGCCATCGGTTGATGGCTGAATGAGAAGCCTGGACATGAAGAGCCATTTCCTCCTGCTGCAGTGATCTCTGTTCAGGTCCGCTGGCCACCAACGCATTACAGTCAAGATCGTGCAAAACTTCGCCCGGTGTAGTGTGAAATTTGCTCCAGAAGAGCAGAAACATCTGGTTAGAGCCAGGAAGTGGTTGCTGGCTGGGTTTGGCAACAAGGGAACATGTAGTTAATACACTCTTACCTCATCAGTAGGTGTCACTGCAGCAAAAGACAGGGTCCAGTGGAAAGTTTCAGAGGGGAATAGAGAGGGGTACTTCAGCCAACCAACCAGATGCAGAGTCAGTTCAGTGCTTCCTGACTACAGCCAGAGAACAGCTATGGATCTGGGTTTATGAATTGCTTGTAATAAGGCTATAGGAAATGAGAGATTAAGGAAATGAGTCATTAAGTGATTACAAAGACATGTGGAGCGCACGCAGTTGTGGCCGCCAGTAACAGAGCGTTGAGCAACCGTAAATTTCTTCTACGGGGGTTTTGGGAATGTTCCTGCTGAACTTGTATGCAGTAGTGAGTTACGGTTCGGTGGATGTAGTTGAAATGAACCGGTAGCAAGTTTCAGTCACTCTTAGCACAAAACCCGCAAAAGAGTTTTCTACAACTCAAAATCACCCTTTTGATGCCAGGCCTGGTGACCAGTCCCAGAAGAAATATTGCAACAATTAAGAAACAGTCACTCTCTGACATGGTAGGATTTAGGTCTGGACTTCAGTACGGATACAGAAACTTTAACCAAGGCTCAGTTAAAACCTCTTTGTCAGGGTCAACATCTGAAAGCTGACAATGTAGCCCTGTGCTAGAACAAGCTTCTGAGTTGATTTCCATACAGAACCCCCCAAGCAGCTGCTGTTCCTCCTGCAAGGTGTTTCTCCGGTGTGCTGGGACTGGCATTCAGCAACGGCACACAGGGAAGCGTGGATAACCAGGTCTTGGGGCTGCAGAAAGCATGGTGGGGAGGGGAGCAGCACGGCTGCACTTGTTCAGCAGGTGCACTACCCTCAGCTGGTGAGCAGATGCTCTCTGGTGTGCCTGGAGGCCTTTGTTCACACCACGGTGAACGTGCTTCCGTTCCCAGTCTCTTGGACAGCAACCTTTCTGGAGGGGCAGGCCCCCTCCCTCTTCCCCTGCAAAGCCAGCGCTGAAGATGCGTAAACGAGCTCTGCTCATGTTAAGAGTCCAGCACTTCAGAGGTAATATAGGAAGCAGGATTCAGAAGCCGTCACTCCAGGCAGCTGTGATAAGTCAGAATGCATCGAAATGAACCCTCCATGTGGTTTGGCATCAAAACCCATCTTTTTAATCCTGTTTCCTGGGAAGCACAGTCAGGAAAAAAGGACCTGAAACACAAGGCAGGTCAGGCCTTCTGCCTGCTATCAAACCCAGATTCTCCTGATCTGCATGACCTTCCTTCAGGTTCTTGCTAAGACATCCTGCTCCAGAGCACATTACACAGCAGGTCCAAACCCTTCCACAAACATGTTGCCAAGCAGTCAAATACTACGGAAGGAGGAAATGAGGCAGTCGAGTATCATTGATGCTATCCTAATGGCTTTACTAAGGACATACATAAAGTCCTGGTGCTCCAGATGCAGAAGAAAATTAAACCATATGAGGCAGGTTCTTTGAGTCCTTTCTGAGACTTTTTCCACATCATTTTGCCTCCAAACTATGTTGGTTCTCTACCAGCACCTCTGCAGGCTGCAAGTCCTGCTTTCAAACTGGCTCTAATGCTCTGTGCCTTGTTTACTGCTGGTTCCCTCTCCCACATATCTGACTCCCCAACCTTCTCCCTAGTCAGGAACATAGTGATAGTTGCAGGGAAAAAAAGTGCAGGTGGTCCTTCCGTCTACCCCAGTAATAGGCTGTCATGTAATAAGGCCTCTCAAAACAGGCATCCCGGTTTAAAAAAAAAAAAAAGGCCCCATTTTCATTTCCCTTCTCTCAGTTTTATTTCATATTTACATTCAGCCTCCTCAGATCCTTGCTGGTCTTCCCTGTAAACAGTATTTTGGGTGTATACTATATTGTTTCACACAGAAGTTAATCACACCTGAACAAAGATTGGCTGCAGTTCTTATAGTCACAGTTTGGTTTCACTCTCTCCCCAAACTAACAACTCAATCTCTGCATATAGAATGCAAACAAAAAACATTTCCTATTTGATTTTGCTCCCTCAGTTTCCCTTCTGTTGTGGACCTAGCTGTCTTAGGAGGCTGAGACACTTTCAAATTCTCTGTAATTGGCTGGTAGATGGGAGAGGATGGAGCAGAAAATCCACCATTCATGCTACTGCAGCAGAAGCAGCAATCCAAGCATCTGTGTGTACATAAGAGGGTCAGTATATGAGAGTTCCCGACCCTATGACTTTAAATCTGACGCGATAAGAGCCAAAGAGTGGGAGGTGAAACAGAAGCCCAGAGAGTTGAAAAGATTTGTCATAGCAGATCTGGGACTGGTGCCCAGGCCTTCTAAGCACAGCTGGGTGATGATATTATGGTTAATAATAATAATAATAATAATGATAATAGTTAATGTGCCAAAAACTAGTGTTAGGGTAGGACTAAAAGTGATCACCAAACTTAGCAGAGTGTGGTGAATATTTTTGGCCAAGGAACATATCGGTGTTGAGATCTTTCAAAATCTCTCAGGCATTTTCAAAACAAAACTTTTAAAGAAGTTTTGAAATGGTACTTTACAATTAAAAATAGGCATTGCATTTAAAAGCAACAAAAGAAAATAAATGGTGAAAGTAACTAATAAGTGTAAAAAGCCTTTTCATTTCAGTCCAATGAAATAGTTCATTCAGATCCAAAATCAACCTTTTCTTTTCATCCAAAAACTCAAAAGATTATCATGTTGGTTGAGCCTTTTTTTCCCTTCTGATTTTCCATTTTGGTGACCAGACCAAAATATGTATCACTCACCAAGCTCCACTCATAAATCCTAAGAAAAAAATGTGTCCCATGGACTACATTAAACTTTATTATGTAGACTTTTCAACAATGAAAATCTCTCTCCCAGGCATTTTAACTACATCACCACAGTAACTATCCTACCATGCTACAACTTCTACTACAATATTTCTTTGTTGCACAGATAACTGTGACCAAGCCCTTGCTAACGTAATTCATGAGAGGGAGCAGCATGATTGAAACAATACTCACGCTTCAGGGTTGACCTCTAAACCTATCATAAGTCACAAGTGTCAAAATCAAGCAAGGTTATACAGGGGAGGTTATGAAATTTCATCACTTATACAGATGTTGGATTTTCTGTGCCATAATGACAGAGTCTGGCAACTTACTTGATTGTGTATGTCCCAATGAAAAGAACAAATTGACTTTATTTTGACTGTTTTTCACTTTTAGATGATGCTCGCTATTTCTACAGCAGTTTATTTTCTGTACTGTCTTTAGAGAAGTTCCTTTTTGTTTCATTTGTTAGTATTGCTTGGTATGAGACAATGCATCAACACCTTTCATTCTGAGCAAATCCAGCCAAGAGACATATTGGGGAGATATTTGCTCCCTGATGAAATGTAGAGAGGAGTGGAAGTAGCTGTTTCACAGCACAATGTTTACAAAACCTCAGGAAAGGAAGGAGAAAAGGCATGTGCCTGCAGCTGACAGTGAAAGCAGAAAATTAAAGCAGAAGCAAAGTAACTGATCTAACAAGAATCCTAAGCAGACATCGGTCATCTACTCTTATTGCAGAAGTGCCAAGGGATCTTAAATGATCAGGAGCAACTGGAGCTCTCTGCTGAACATCCCCCCGTCCTGGGAATACTTTCTGTTCTCACAAACACATCAAGATCCACAGGCAGGACAGCGTAACACCCTGTTGTGTCTGATGTTGTCTGAGGGAAAAGTAATCCCCGCTAATGACTAAGCCTCTTCTGTTGGTCCTTTCCTTCCCTCCAAACACTCACTGTACTCAAACCCCTAGATCTGTAGAGAAGAGAGGTCGGTATGAATTTTTGGATATATCCAAGCCCAGGTTAGAAGAACATGCCTGGACAGCCCCAACAGAGTTCTCTAACTCCTTGGATTTTCCTGGAGTCACCTAATTACTTCCAGGGTTTCTCAGAAATAGCTGGAGTTTCCCAGACAAAGTGGCCTTTGAGAAGCTGCATTGTGACTCTACCAGGAGCCCATTAATTGTGCCCTGTATGAAGTCATGTTGTCCAGAGAGTGATAACACGCTGAAGATATAAATCAGTTTGGCAGAGCCTTGCCTTCAGCTTGCACACACAACAGTGTAATCCTGGGAGCCCTCCGAAAAACACATGTGTATATTGAAAGCAGGATTTTCTTTTTCCTTTCTTTCCTTCAAGGAGAACTAAAATGAGCATCAATAAATTTGGGTGTCAGAGCACAAAGAGGAAGAGAAAGCAATAATGCTAGAAACAGCATCAGCAGGAGACCTAACTATGGCTCAGGAGACCTACCAGAGGAATAAAGATCAAGAGCTATCTCCAGACTGGCTACAATAGATGCCCTAACATATAGGCAGCAGCTACTGTTCTCCACTGATTCCAGAGGGAGCCAGGCTCTGACAGTCCATCACTGTAACTCGCTAAATATGATCCCAAACTGACTGATGACAAAGCTGCCTGCAATGTTTGCCATCTGAGAGCAGCAGCATGGCATGTATGAGATAAGATGGATGGTCAGTCTTACAGTACTTTGATCTTGAGATGCCAATAAGACCTCTGAAGATTGACTACCCTCTGCAGTGCATGCAGTTCCCATCAGGACAGTGTAGGACCGCACTAGGGTGGCAGAGGAAGGGAACCAGTGTTCACCAGCTTAAGTGGAATAAAGCACCACACAAAGCACTTCATTTCCCATCTCCCGGCTGCTTTTCCAGAATAAAATATTCGGGCTCAGTAGAGAAGTAATAAGCTGAAATTTGATGGCCTGTGTTTGTACAGGAGGTGAAACATGATATTTGGATGTCCTCTTCTGCCTTTACAAATCTGGATGATCTGCAGAAGATTTCTATGCACAAGGTTGATGTTCGAACAAATGACAGAAATTTGCTTTGAAAGTTACTAACTTTGGTACATCAAAAATAAAAATACGCAAGTAACCCCATCATGCAAATGAGTGCCTGTGTTTGGAGGCATTCAGGCAAGAGGAGAAAGGGTGAGTGGCCAGTGGTGTGGAGGAACAAAGAAAAACCTCTGGCCGTTGCCAGGATTAATGAAAGACCAGTCCTAGGAGTTTGCTCCGGCAGTTTTAGAAACAATATTAACAGTCCTCCCCCTCCCAACATGCTAAATCTGATCCTTGCTAATGTGAATTAATACCAGGTTTCAGTGCAGCCACTGGGGTAATGTGATGCTCTGGAGTGCTGTAATCCTAAACAGAGCATTAGGAGAGCAGCTCGCACCACAGCTGTGGCTCCTTGCAGGTGTTTCTTCCCCAGGCAGCCCCTTCAGCAGCAAGTCTCTGGCTCTGCACGAGAGGCATAGGGGGAACTCTGTCGCGGTCGGACAATAGGCTTCCCTGGAAGAAACGGGCTGGTCCAGTGCTGACAGTACCAGGAGGGGTGAGGAGGGGGAAATCTGAAGTGATATGGGTCTCTGTTTACTGTGCACAAAAGGAGAGAGAAGCAGGTGAATGAACGAAACAGATACCTCCGCGTGACCCCCTTCCCCTGTGGACTGGGCACACAGTGCCTGGGTACACATGTGCTCTTTGTTCCTGCGAGTGGTGTCCCCATTGCCCCTGTCCTTGCCCCACCGCTTTCCCTTATCCTCCCCCTTAAACAAGCCCTGGCTCACACATTTCATCAACAATCCCCACTATTCATTTTTCAGGGGCGCCAAAGGGAAACCGAAGTCTCCTAAGTGAGGTTCTGCCTCCTTTGGGACTGCCCTGCTTTCCCCCGACCCATCCTTCAGCACCCTCCTCCCCCAAAGCTTGCATCATGCCTGTCTGTAGTCACAACTCGATATTGGGTTACAGCAGGCCTCCAGCTGACCTGGTGGGTTCATCCTGTAAAAATACCGCTTGTGCCATTCGTCTCTCTGATTACTCCTGGCTCATAACAGGTGGGGCTGCCAGCTCAAAGGGGGAGGGCAGGATGGAAAGCCGCTCTTTAGCTGCGTGCCCCCCTCCTCGGAGGGGACAAAAAAGCCCTATTTGTTCACTCCCCCAGCTTTGTCTCCAAGGTCTTGGGTTTTTCAGAAAAGAGTTTTGTGTAAGTGCATTTTTTTAAGTTCAGTATTACTGGAGTCAATGGAGGGACACCAACAGCACTTGCCTAGCTTAATTTCCAGCACAGCCTCTTTCTGTTTAGATGCAGGTCCCTGTCAAATTCCCAGCTGGCTTCTGTGATCCTCTCACCACTGTAGAAACAGGTTGGAAATTTAATTAGTCTCACAACAAATTCAGTGCTTCCTGATTGTCACTTGGGCCAAGAACTGCCCCTTTTGGCTGTTGGCTCTTGGGCTTTCAGTCTTTGTTGCACTCGGGGAGTGGAGAAAGAGGATGGAAACAAATACAAACTAATAAAATAATTTGAGTTCCAGAAATAGATATTGGAGGGAAGGACTTCAATTTAACTCAAAAAGTAGGTCAGATTTGAACAGTTTGCAGTGTAGGTGTGTTTTAGTTGTAGATCTTAACTCAATGGCTTGTTCCACTTCTGTGGTGATGTAACCCAGGGAGCATTGTTCGAAAGTGCAAAGAGTTTCCTCTTGCTCTTGATAACAACTTCACATTCCTCCTAGAATCAGGTGGTCGTGGACTGCTTGGTGGCCCAGGGTTGCCTAGGTAAATAAGGAAATGCATAAAATGTTTCTACAAAAAACAGGAGGGATTTAATGGCACAAAGCTCATAGAAGTTCTTGAAGAAACAAGAATGAAGCAGCTCCAGGGATGGAAAATGGTCACAATCTTTCTGAAGAGCAGTCAGTAGCACAAGAATTAATTTTAGAGTTACATTGGAGAACAGCTGAACAAAAAACTACATTTGGAAGTAGAACACTTATTTCCAACCCCTCTTCCCATCCATCAAAAAAAAAGACTATGAAAAAAAGCATGCATACAAGAAAAGTGAATGTTTCAGGGGGAGGTGGGGGTGGTGGTGGTGCCTTCATCAGCCTGTAAATCTCTAATCAATATCCAGAGAGGAAAAGAGACTTTGTATAGCAGGTTATGCCGACTGAAAGTAGCCTGACTCTTCTTTGTTGCCTTCCACATACTTGTCATTTCCTGATGCATTGTTCCAGCTGAGACTTATCCAGTGTAGAAACACTGGGTTCATTAAAATGATCAGAGATGACCAGGTACTTGGCTGGTGATTTCCTAACCCCATAATAGCCAGCACTATATCTGATCTATGAAATCCAAGAGACCTGGGATGGAGACACTGAGAGCTGGGTTTTTCTCCTTCTTCCTTGCAAAGCTGTAATGAGGAATAATTTAAGGATGCTCCCACCAAGCTGGATGTATCTTGCACAGCAGGGGGAGGCTGGTGATAAGCATTGACTTTGTCTCCGAGAAGACGCAGCAATCCTCAAAGCCAAGTGACAGGAAGAGAGAGATCACTGCACCAGCCAGATTGAAGGAGGGCTTCAGAGCCATTTTTTCAAAAGGGGACGTTTTCTGTGTCCCCATCAAACAACCTAAATACTGATATTTTCACTTTTTAGCTAACAATGGTCTCTGTCGTCCCTTCTGCATTTTGTTCTATTTTGCAATGAAAACTAGCAAAAAGATTTAACTTCCCAGTTCTCATTTTTCTGCTCAAGCAGTTCTACTTGGGAACTGTGGGCAATAGGAATTCATGTATTTTTCAAGAAACACAGAGTTGCTGATGAAGTCTGAAATATAATTCTAGGTCATTTCTACATATGGATAGTTGCAGACTCTTTTGGAAGAAGAAACTCCTTTCTTGTCTTGTACTTATCCCTGTTTTCATCAGTGTCCTTTAAGTTACACTGTCCTTCACCTAAAAATAATAATCTGCAAATTAGAAAAGGACAATGGTTTGTCTGTCTTTAACTTCCATAGTGCCTAAATGAAGCACAAAAGACTTTAAATAATATATTATACTGTATGATATTTGTTTCTACTTTGCAGACTCAGGAACACTGTGTCTCGTTATTCTTTTATGTCTCTCTTGCCTGTATTTCTTGGAAAAGAGAATTGGAGTTGTTGCTGAGAATTTAATAGGTTTTGTGTTTAAAATGGACACATTTTCACAAAATTTCATCAGTCCAAAGAGATCTAAGCATCTGAAAATAAATGTATTTTCCCTTCACTAGTAGGCATCACTTTTCTAATACCTTCATTGTCATAATCTTGCCAGTTTTCCATTTCTGAGAGAAAAGTAGACCAGAAGGAACATGTGTTTATAAATTACAAACATGTTGATAAATAAAACTTTTTATAAAAAGAAACAACTAAGTCCATTTCTCCAAGTACTATAGAGATCCCAAAATGACCAAAGCCAGTGATGTTTTCCCTTTGCAAGTCATTTTTAAAGAGCAAATAACCTTGTTACAACTGGAAGTATCATCATGATGACTACTTTGAAATCATAAAGCAGGTGATATGATCTACTGTGTTTTTTTCTTGCTGTGCCTGCTTGTCATAAGCTTCCCAAAAGCCTCAGGAGTTGCTCTGGGGATGAATTTGGCCCGCAGGGGTCTTCCATTTACTTTGATTTATTGTGATCATTCAAAGTGTATTCTCATTTGGATGGTCAGGGATTTACACACATAGCTTCCATTAACACTAAAGGGTGAGACCATTAAGACAAATGTACAGTTAATCTCTGGCACTGTGGGATAAAAATATACTTTGGAGAGTGCTCTGGCTGGGCTGGAAATGTTCATTATCTGAGTTTCATTTCACAGCACGGACCAGCTTTAAAAGGTAGCTTTATAATTTTACCACCCCTACCCTGTATTTCTTAGGGGATAGGAGAGGAGAGGAAAGGGGGAGCTATCCATGGGAGAGCTGAAGGAAAATTAGATTGCTTCCTTCAAGCCCCAGTGTGCAGACAGTGTTTCACATGAATAGCAGGGAGGATCAGATGATTTTTGATCTCTTCCCTGGATCACCATCATTGCAGGATTGCTTCTCAACACCAGGGCACTTGCTGCTTTTATTTTAGTAGTGTCACAGTAGTCCTCAGAGAGGGAGCTTCCTAATCTTTCCCCAAATTCATGCAACCAATAGACTTACATGAAACAAGAGATGATCCTTACCCAGAAGAGTTTACAATAGACAAAAGAGTAGGGTCAGATGGGAATCCGAATCTTAAGAGGAAGGAAGCATCTTTTCATCTCTCTTCGCCTACCTACAGTCCAGCAGGATTTAACATCGCTGATGTTGCATACTGCAGGTTTTTTTCCCCAGGTAAATGTCTAAACAAAGAAAGAGTAGGGAGGTAAATCATCCAGGACATTCAGATGAAGATCACATTAAGACAAGTAACAGAGGAGTGAAGACTCTTACTCCAGGGGTATTTAGCCTGATAGTTTGTTTCATATTTGCTAAGGTCTGGGCACAAGAATTGAGTGCCAGTCCCTTCCAAAAGGGCATCTGACAGTGACAAGCTCTATGCCAGCCTTTGTCCCATCCTGACAAGCCTCTCTTGAGGATACAAACTGACTGGTTTCTGGAAATAAAACACTGGCTCATAGACTAAGACATCACCCTCAGATGTCTTTGTCACCAGCTGAAACAGCTCATTGAGCCATCGGCACAGTAAAATCAGAATTTGAAAAGCACATTCATAATCTAGTCCTATTCACCCAGTGCCCCCATGGTGTTCAAAACTCCCAGCACCTTGGGTTGTGACCACTGGGTAGTTGCTTCACCACTAGCAAGAGAAAGTACGCCCAGCCTCATCCAGCAAATCGTGGGCAGGGAGGTAATCAGAATACAAAGGTCTGTCTCACAGGTCTTTTCTCCAAGTCTGAAAATGAGTCCCTGCATGATGCAGTCCCTTCCCATGCTCTCCTAACTGAAGAGATGTTATTTCTGATCTGTGGACCACCCTGCTGCGGAGCACCCATAGCATGGTAAGACACCCAAAGGAATCATTGAGGTGGACCTGTCCTGTTAGACCATCACAAGCAACAGGAAACTGAGGTAGTGCAATGCAGCGGCCATAACACAGAATAGTAACTTAATCCCTGAGCTTGAGTAAGGTACTTCATCTTTTTAATACCTTTCTTTCTCCCTTCACACTTTGTGTGTCTTTTATAGCCAGTATAATTCATTGAAGCTAAACCACAAGAAAACAACTTGTATGTCTCTACATTAGAGGGTGGTACTATTTTTTTCCTCAGCTACTTTAGTGAAGCCATTTACATCATCAGCATAGGCCGAGAGACACTTTGATTTGGGCAGGGACTGTGCCTTTGGGTTTATTCTGTCTGTGACTTTATTATTACATCGGACACCACAACACATTTTAAGTGGTTCCCTGTCTTCAGCTGTAACTGAATATTGTGTTTAGATAGCCCATTAGGCTCTCTTGCTATGGTAATATGGATTCTATATTTCAAACACCACTAAACAGTTTTCCATTCTTGTGGGTGAATCCAAGTTTGTAAATTTTGCTTTGCTGCACAATGTCATTCAGCAACCTGACCCAGCAAAACTCCTACAGATCTCACAAGACCCCTGGCAAAATGCAGAAGAGAAAATGTTCTGTGTAAACAGCAAATGCAAGCAGTGAGGAGGAGGAGGTGGAGAATGAATGTGGTTCTCATTTAATTGCTTTTAAAGCTTTTTGTCATCTTTTTCTCATTCCCCCCCCCCCCCCCCCGCCCCAGACCAGAATATCATGCATGTAACGGAATCTGTTCCGATTAGAAGGTTTTGTTACAGCTGTAATAAGCTTTCACACAGGGAAAGTCCCCCGAGACCTATATTTCTTCTCAACTTTCCCCACCGCATTAAACAGAGAGTTTGATTATGGAAAACAGAGATCGAAATTCTCTCCTCCCGCACTCAACACTGGGAAGTAATGAGAATTGACAATTCCAAGGCTCGATGTGAAACTAGCATGGTCTGGACTGAAACTGCTTGTGTGATAACAGGTTTTGGGAATGTTTCCACTTTCATCTGTTTATTTATTATTCTTATTAATTATTCTTAGGCTTGTTATTTGGGGGAGAGAGGGTGGGAAGAAGAAAAAGGGAAGAAAAAAGGGAGTCAGTAGCTTGGCAGCACACAGCCTAAATCTAAACACCACACACACTCGCTATACCCTGGAAAAACCTGGATCTTATACAACAATTTCTGTAACAGCATCACTTGGATAAACCAGCAACTTACTTGGAAGGAATCTTTGCTTTCCTAGAATTCCTGTAACTAAGAGATAAAATGACCTTGAGGGATGGCAGCTTTCCTTGTAAAATACATTAACTCTTGCAGAGCAAGCCTCGCTGAAGATCCTCCTTTATCCATTCTGTGGAGAATCAGACAGGAGAGCAGGATCTGGCCAAAGCCTGCCAATGGGTCTCATTACTCTAACATCACCAGCTTTCACGTCCAGCCTCAGTTCTCATGATTTAGAAGGGAGACTTCAAAAACGTCCGGTCAGCCTCATCTGTGAGTGCTGACAAACAATGCAAACAAATGACTTGACCCATCTTTACACCTCCCCATTAAAATGACCTCAGAGCTGATGACTTTGATCCACTTCGTTGTCCTTTGAAATGAACTGGCAGCCAGGTTAGCACAAGATCTCTCCTAAAGTGGTAGTAGGATTGCTCTCTTGAACTATTTCCTGTTCCCATTGTCCTGCAACAGTGATTTTTTAAGAGGAAAATTAGGAATGAGACACTCAGGCAGCAACCAGTCAAATCTGCTGTGCAACTGCTTCAAAAGTGATCAGTCCTGTAAAGAGCAGAACTGACTGAGTGTGGACTCTGGGGCATAATGTTATTTGGCTGGATTTTCTGGTGTTTAAAAATAGTGTTTTCCCTGCTGTAACTTTTCCGTTCAGAAGGTTTCTCTTCCCTCTACCCTAGTTGCCTATTTTCACAATAATAGTAGGAACACAATACTTCTTTTCACTCTCTGTCAATTTTGATCAGTGGACAGATTCAAGGTTATTAGTGGGTGACTGACAGACAGACTGAATGGTAATTCCAGTTTGCTTGAGAAACAGTAAGGAAAAAAATTCAAAGTGATCATGGAAGCAGCTCACTGGGATCGTTTAGAGGGGATAGATAAAAAGTGGGCACTTGGGAGGGAGAAGCAGCAGGAGCTGAGGGCTGGATACTTTTTACTGGTTACTCTACACCCAGATGTTGTGTCTGTAAGGAAGACTGTTTCATACTTCAGCTTATTTCTACAAAGAGTGATTCTGACAGCTTCCACTTTTCTCTCATTTTTAGGTGATGCTCCAAGACTAGGTGCTGCAAATCTTTCAAAAGACTCCTTTCCCAGAGCAGAGGTACCCCAGCTGTGCTCAGGCAACACTGACATCCACCTTCCCTTAAATTTGTCACCCCTTTTGCTCAGAAATTAGGACTTTCCTCCCTTCCTTGTATACAGTCCTAGGTTTCACTCGGAGTTGGCTGCATTTCACTGCCAACTGAGCTTCATCAAGAAAAAGGAGCTTTAAGCCATCAGAAGCTGGCTGTGGAAGAACTCCGTCCTTTCTGTGTATTCCTCAGCTGCCATTGCTCTGCAAAAGACCATTTAACCAAGCTCCAGCAAGACCTTTGAAATGACAGGAGGGAAGGGTCCACCTGCTCAGCCCTTGTCCCCTGCTGAGCCTGTAGCTCTTGGTGAACAGTTCCCCAAGCTGCTGCAGCTTCATGTATTTCTCTGCAAAGAGAGAGGCGTGTTAAAGTCAGAGCTGCTGATGGAAAAGCAGCAAAGAGCTAGATGTGCGGGGAAGAGGGGACAGATGGGGTTCTCCCATCACTTCTGTGTCAGGGGTTTGCATGGCTGTGAAATGGAGAGAGAAACAGATGGACTGTATACTGCTTTCCCCACTCCCCCAGTTCTAGCAGAAAGGTGAAAGAAAGAGGTCTACAAAGCAACAAAGTAGTGATTTAGCCAGGCCAGAAGTTTATGCAGCAGCTCTGCAAGGGCTCATACAAACACACACACCTTTGGCTGCTGGAACCTGTTTGACTGCCAGAGGGCCAGAGCCAGAAGACCAGGTCACCCAAAAAACCCCCAAAATAAAAAAGAACCCAAAATCACCAACAACAAAAAGAAAGAAATAGCACACAGCCCTCCTCCAAAATAACAACAGAATCAGCCCCATGACAGCCCCACTGAAGCTAAGGGAGCCTCCACCAGGGATGAATTTGCCCTGGTGTAATTAATTCCCCTTTGGAAGAGTTGCCAGCAGGGATCTCAGATTAAAATCTCTCTCTCCTCCAATAGGAAGCACCTCCAGGAGCTCAGCATCTCTCCTCCCTTCCCCACAGTGTGAAGCACCAGTCCAAGTCCCAGTGTGAGACTTGAACCTACAGTGACCTCCTGAGCCCTGCAGTGAAGGATGTATTAGCCAATGAGTCATGTTGACTCTGGCTTGAATCTAAATGGGCCTCTTCTCTCATACCAGAGAAACCACGTTCACACAGCCACGGACATTGCTTGTATCGGATAACCCTTAATGCGAGAGTTAGGTGGTGCTTGTTGCTGTCATCCTTGCCTGGAGGAAAGGGGTGAGCAACGGGGTGGGGATGTCAAAATCCAGTTACTCCAGAAGTTACATCCTCTCTGTAATTTAGGATGCAGAAGAAATTGTCATCCAATTTGAACAGTAAAGACTAAACTAGCCCTCTGGTTAATGAAAATTATGACTTCTGTTTCTCTGTGGGTGGCCTTTTCTTTGTAGGAAGAGAACAAGTGATTGTTGCTCATGTTACATCTTTTTGAGAGGTCACTTTCTACATCCTTGGGTGCCTATTTTGTACAGAGCCAACTCGCTTTCTGTTTTTTGATGTGCCACCATGAAGGTACCTTCCAAATCTCCTCCTGCTGTGGGTTAGCTAGTAGATTTGGTGGCCACTCCTGGGTCAAGTTCTCCATGCTCCTTCAGAGACACCGGTCTCTTCAGAACTCCTCTGCAGCTATTGGCTGAGTGAAGCTGGAGCAAGGTGTGAGCAGACAACCAGGCAACTCTTCACGGAAATCCTAGAGAGTAAGAGTAGGAGTTTATGACCGAATCAGCTGGTGACATTCCTGGACCACAGCTGGGAGGCAGCAGCTTTCAGGTGAGAAGCAAGACCAAGTGAGCCTCCCAGCCATAGATGCTGTGAGAGGGTCTGTGAGTCACTGAGCAGAAGGAAGGATGATTACCTTCAGCTTCCTGGCAGGACACCAACTTGACATTACATAGAAAGGATTTTACCCACTACTGAAAAACAGGCTACTCTCAGCTGGATGGAGCAGCTGGTCAGCAGGACACTTAATCACACTTCACTTGAGGTACTCAGGTGGTTGAGAGTTTAATGCAAGATAACACTCCATGTCTGAGTACAGCATTCTGTATCCAATTGTAAGTACAGGCTGATGAACTCCAGTTACTCATGCTGATATTTGCCAGGACACTGACCATTTCAAACAGAAGTTATCCTCTGCCTGATTCTCTCTCTATCTGCCTGATAACCAGCAGGATATTTGTCCTAGAATATTTTGCTTTTGCCTCCCTGCTTGTCCTTCTTTTGCAGCTGAACAAAGAGAGCATTGTTTTCAGGATATCAAAACTGATTTCACTTTGATGGGCTTAAATTACCAGCTATATATCAAGGGAAATATATATCAGCCAGACCAACACCTCCTTTCTCAGCTCCTGCATCCACCCACCTCTTGCCCCCCAGAAATATGTCAGCATCTATTCACAAGCCCTCATGCAATTCTGAACCCTCACAGATGCTGTCTGTTACCTATTGACATCCCTAATGGTCTGCTAGGAAATGCAAGTTGGCATTGATAGGAAACCTGAGAAAGCAACAGAGAGATTTACTGGTCAGGAAAACACTAGTTTTTCCTTTCCTTATTCATACTGTGGTTCACTGGGCTGTCATGTAATGCAAATAACATTCATGGCATTAGCCTGTACTTAAAATAAATGCTTCCTGTGGTTCTTACATACCTCCATTTCATCATATAGCACCCGAAAGAAAAAAAAAAAAAAGGAAGGTGTGCTGGTTTTGCCTGGCATAGAGTTAATTTTCTTCACAGTAGCTAGTGTGGGGCTATGTTTTGGATTTGTGCTGAAAACAGTGTCGATAACAGAGATGTTTTCGTTACTGCTGAGCAGTGCTTACACAGAGCCAAGGGCTTTTCTGCCTCTCATCCCACTACACCAGCGAGTAGGCTGGGGGTACACAAGGAGTTGGGAGGGGACACAGCTGGGACAGCTGACCCCGACTGACCAAAGGGACATTCCGTATCATAAGACGTCATGCTCAGCATATAAAAAGCTGGTGGAGAAAGACGGAAGGGGGGGACATTAGGAGTTATGGTGTTTGTCTTCCCAAGTAACCATTATGTGTGATGGAGCCCTGCTTTCCTGGAGATGGCTGAACACCCGCCTGCCCATGGGAAGTGGTGAATGACTTCCTTGTTTTGCTTTGCTTGAGTGCACGGCTTTTGCTGTACCTATTAAACTGTCTTTATCTCAACCCACCAGTTTTCTCACTTTTGCTCTTCCGATTCTCTCCCCCATCCTGCCGGGGGGGAAGTGAGCAAGCGGCTGCGTGGTACTTAGTTGCCAGCTGGGGTTAAACCACGACAGAAGGAAAAAGTTGTTCACTGCCTCCTGTACTCTACTGATGCACGTTTGTCCTGCAGACATGAGTGTGTGGGCTGCACAGCTGTAATTCTGGTTTCTGTGTACTATGCCTTTAAATATGAGTCGGCAGCCTGCCTGTAGGGCTGGGAGGGTGTAAATCTGGAAAGGCATTTAAGGGAGAGGAGAAAGAGGTACCTTTTACAGTGTCATTCCTGTAGAAAAGCACAAGACAGAACAAATTCAATGGGAAACAAGTCCTCCAACCTGAAACCCAGGTTCAGTGTTTATCCAGAATGAGAAAATCAGATAAACGGCCCCAGCCAGGGATGTTCTCTGAGGAAACCTCTGCTCCAAGAGCTGGCTGTGCTGAATAGCCAGTTGGATGACCCTGCCTAAGGCCGGCTGTTTCTGTGGCCAGCAGCCCCATGGTGGAGCAGCGTGACTAACACCAGGCACAGATCCTTCTGAGAATGACCACTGACAGCCCAGCTGGTGGGTCTCCAACACACGTTGCAGCCACGTTCGCCACGCTGACCCGAAGGAAGCGCCAGTCTGGCCAGGGTTGCACTGCTGCTCCCCTGTCACACACACACACACACACACACACACACCCCTCCTGTGTTTTGTAATTTCTTCATCCCGTCGGTGCCGGGGAGTCTCCTGCAGATGGTCTGAAACAGCAGCCTCTAAGGAGGTTAGGTCTACCCCACAGGGCAAAGAGCGGTTTGAGAACAGAACGAAGCATGCTGTAGCTTATAGTTTCATCACGCTGTTGTCTGCAGCTTAAGCTTAAAATGCTTGTGCTTGGGTTTAGGACAGGCTAAACTTGGAATAAGTCTTGATGACATGGACTGTAGCCTAAGGTATCACCTACAACTCCCATTTGTGCAGACTCACGTGGATGAGAGCTCAGGCCCAATTTAAGGCAACAAAGTTCCTTCCCTGGCAGTCAGCCTATGTCCATGCCCACGCGCATGGGCCTGGGCCCATGCAAACATACCACAGTGGTTCCATAGACACTGCTGTGTAGCAGTTACACTCAGCTCCATTTACTTTATATGATTTCCAAGCTCTTCATACCCATGCTATTATTTTCCTTTTTCTTTTTCTTTCCAAATGGTGAAGAAGGACTTGTCCAGAATCCAGCAGCAAGCCAACACCAGAACTAGGAGAGCAACCCAGCCCTTCTGACTCCAATGCTGCAGGCTTTGTCTGCTAGACAGAAGTGCTGGTTATGTTTGAATAATGACATTATCTCTGCTAGACTAGTCAAAGTCCAAAAGTGAGTCATTTTTTTCCATCATCCCCTCCATGACTTTCAATGGATTGCTGCATATGTCTCCAGGTGACTGGAACAGTTGCCTATAACATGGGATTTTTTTTTTTTTTGGTTTCGTGAAGACAGGCAGAAAGAGTTGGGATTGTTCAGCCCAGGAGAAGAGAAGGGTCCAGGGACGCCTTGTAGTAGCCTTACAGTACCTAAGGGGGCCTACAAGAAAGCTGGAGAGGGACTGTTTACAAGGGCATGTGATAGGACAAGGGGTAATGGCTTTAAGCTGAAGGAGGGTAGATTTAGATGAGATTTTAGGAAGAAATTCTTTACTGTGAGGGTGGTGAGACATTGAACAGGTTGCCCAGAGAAGTTGTGGACGCCCCATCCCTGGAAGTGTTCAAGGCCAGGTTGGATGGGGCTTTGGGCAACCTGGTCTAGTGGAGGGTGTCCCTGCCCATGGCAGGGGGGTTGGAACTAGATGGGCTTTAAGGTCCCTTCCAACCCAAACCATTCTGTGATTCTATGATTTGTTGGGACATTGGGGTATTTTTTTTTTTTTTTTTTGAGATCACAGTTATAAAAACCCCATTTATCAGATCCTTTGGGGCAGGAGGTGGACTACAAACATCTTGTTGTCACTGTTCCCTGGGTTTTTTGTTGCATCCACACATGGTTATTTTAAAGAATTGTTGGCAATAAAGGTAGAGCATATGGATCATACGCATACAGGTTAGTAATGAATTGCTGAGGTGTGCTCTACATAACCAGGAATGACATCAAGAGACTGCCTGGTCATATTCGTTTTATGAGATTTGGGCATGTTTGGAATCAATATTCATACAGAGGTCAATGAGGGACAGAAGACGCTAGCTGGTCTTGGTTACTCAAAAAATTGTTTGTTAATATGGTTTAGGCTTGTCCACAGGAGAAGACACAGCCATACTAGATTATTTAGTTGACTCGGTCAAAGCAGTATCCACATGTAAATCTCTCTGCTGCTTTCATCTCACGAAGGGGGAATCAGAGTTGTGTGTTTGTCAACAGAGGACCGAAGCCATGAGTCAGCATTCAGCAAACACTTCCAGTTCTGCACAGAAGTTTACTTTACCACTTGGCAGTTTTACATAACCTGCGTGGAGGCAGAGAAGTACCAGAAGGATTTTATCCTGAAGCTTGAGGCTCCAGGAACAGTGGTGGTCATAAACTTTTGGTGTCCCTTACCTTCCAATAGGATGTTTCCCATGCACATGGCAGCATTTTATGGCTTGTCCTCTTCAGATGAACCTGTCATACCATTGAGACAGAAAGATGTATTATGAGCCTGCCGTGTTCCTCAAAAGGCTCCTGAATGTCCCAGGTGAATTCATGTTAGTTGTCCTGGTGGAAGAGCTGCTATATCAGCCATTGCAGACGACACAAATGCAGGCTATGTTTGTCAGCGGTTGTGACTTTGCAGAAGCTGCACCATGTTGGCTCCAAAACAGTTTGAGGGTGGAAGGCTTAGAGATCTTCTCTCTACCTTGCAGCTTCTAGATCTCACATGGGACAGAACAGAATCTCTTTATTAAATTTTCATGGTTTTATGACTCTGATTTCTATTTCTTTGTGTACGTAAACAGAGTCACACTTGGACTGGTCTCTTGGCAGAGCTGAATGCCACATATCCACGTCATGACTTATGGATGGGTTATCTAATAGGTTCTCCAACATATCTTTCTAGAGAAGTATACTCTAGGTGTCTACCTTTGTTTCCTTGCTGAGAGGGCTCAAAGGCCGACACATTTCAGAAGTGATAAGAGCTCCATCCAATGCTTTTGATCATGAATTCCCTCTCTTCAGCCAGATTTCCCAACTGCCTTGTTTATCTACTGTAAGCCACACTGGAACCCCCTCTGGTTCAACACTAGGCCTGGATCTTTCACTAGGTCTTGTACCCCTTGGAAAGAAATTTTGCAAAGGATTATTGTTTCATCCACTGCAAAAAAAGCAGATCAACACCTCTGTATGTGCCTGGAGTCTAGTTTTCCTTGTGATGAGGGGAAGAAGAACTCACATGGAAAATTCTGCATTGTATGGCACTTGCTCTGGAAGGGAACACTGCTTAGAAAAGCAGTCTCCAAAAAATTGCACCAATGTTTTTTCAAATCCATGAAAAGACATTTGCCAGACTACAGTGAATGATGGATTAGGAAGAGATAAAAGAGAGAAATGACACCTCAGTTTCACTTGTTTTCACAGACAAGGACCTTGTGGACAAAACAATTTGCCCCTAGGATAAATCCTGGAAAAAAAGAAAGCACTTAGATATCCTTTTTGCTAGTCCCCTGTCAAATTCATGGAGACAATCCAAGAACTCGGCACTATCAGACTTGTCATGACTCTGAAATGGCAGCCCCTTCTTGCATGTCATGCGGTTGGTCTGTCATATGGTGTTGCACCTCCAGTTGACTTTTATTGGTGGGACTGTGAAGAGAGGAGGTAATGGGTTTTGGAGTGCTTTACTTCAAAAATTGCCAGACTAAATCCAGTTCATACCTAGAGGTGCTGAAAGTGGTTAGCATCTGAGGGCTGCTCAGCAAATCACTTGTCTCCGGTCCCCTTCCTTTGAGATGGATGTCCAAAAAACCACCTTTGTTACTGGCACTAATTTGGATCTTTTCTGCCAGTGTTAGGCCTGGGCTGCACGACCCATTGTGCCAGTAAAAGCTGCCTTCTGTCAGCACAGCCTGTGTCCACACCCAGTACTGAGGCCTGGGAGGGAGTAAAACTTTGTCTCTCTCAAGTACCACCGAAAAAAACCTTTCCTGGCACCATGTGCAGATGGAGGATGCTGCATTTCCCCTGCCAGTCCAAACAGTGCTGGAGCAACTCTCCCAGAATCCCGTTGAGTCCCAAACATTTTCAAGATCTGATCACATCTTTAAATATCACTGCTTGGAGCAATTGGAAACCTAGACACAAAGCTCTCATCCATGCAGAGCCTGACCCCAGGTCCTTCTATGTTCCTGTGCTTCCTCAGCAAGGGAAGCATTTAGCACGACACAGAGGGGAGCCTGGGTCCCAAGTAAAATGTTTGTGTCATGGAAATAGCCCTACAGACCTGGCATGCCCCAGTGTGAGTGCAGAAATAAATACTTTCAAAGGGACTGGGGCTGATCAGGTGATGGAGATAGAACTCCAGGCCAGGGCTGTGTAGGTGCAAAGTGGGTACTGCTAACAACCATACTCTGTCAGCCCACTGAAGAAAGACCAGCCTTCTCTCTTTAACACTCTTGTTAACCTATTGCCAGAGGCACTCACTGACACTGAAATTCAGGAACTATTTGCAAGCCTTCAGAAACACCTTGTGCAAAATTAATCCCCTGTCGAGTTCACAGACGGCAATTGTTCTAGCTACTTGTGGAACCTCAAAGTCCTGCCTGTGCTCAAAGCTGAGGAAAAAATATAGTCATGGGATGGTCCTTCATTCTTCATTCCTCCCCTCCAGTGAAAAAATTACAGGTGGACAGGGGAAAAAAGAGCCTGCCAAAAGCTTCTGGTGCAGGGTTCCCAGATCAGTGGGAAATGCTGTGAAGGGGAAAATGGAAACCCACTTCCCAAGATACTGAAAACATGACTGGACAATGTACAAGAGTAGTTATTTAGGAGCAAGCTTTCACTGGGGTTTCATCAGATGTTTTTCTCCTTTAAGGGATGATGTCTAAATAAGCAAGGCTGAAATTCATTTACCACCAGATGTCCAAGGCTGGCTCTAACACAAAAGGCCAATTTAGCAAACTAGAACTGAGATCTGAGTTAGATGTCCCAGCGGCTCCAAAATGTGGGTATTGACCCATCTTGAGAACACCAGCCTTTCCTCTTAAAACGTTTTCACATCCTGATGCAACTTTAAAAGCCTAGGTAAGGAAAGGAATATCTTTTAAAAATATAACAATACTTCCCTCTACCCATACGTTGGAAGAAATTTCCTTTTCTTGAACACTTGCCACATCAGAGGATGGAAACTTGTGTATGCACTGTTGGGTTAGCAAATCCCCCTGGGAGTCTTTTGTATTTCCAATGGGTTTGCAGGTAGCAGCAGATAGTTTGTCTTTTTCCCTTTCCTCTAACTTTGAATGTTTGTTAACTTTTTCTTCTTTATTACTGTTACCCCATGTTGTATCTATAAGTTGTATACAGGGAAGCAACATGTGGAAGAAAAAAGTGGATTAAATGTTCAGATTACTGGGTAAACAGCCAATTCACCTCACCTGTGTCATGTTTTCTTTTCTGCCTGGATCTGTCAAGAGCTTATTCTGAGGTCTCACCATGGTACCAAGCTTGCTTAAACACATATGTATGAGGTGATTCCTTTAGTATATGTGCATGTGCATAACTGAACGTTTAGAAGAGAGGCCATAAAGTGAGCACCATTTCAAAAGCCCCTGTTTGTCTTGGCATCTTTCTCCTCTCCATTTTTGTTAATTATTTGACGAACTCTCACTTGTGCCTGATGTCCTTCCAAATGAGAGGAGCCTTTAGCCAGCTGCACACCATTATTCAAACCTTCAGTTATTGCTCTGCAAAAGCCTCTTCAAAGCCCAGCCTGCTGCCCCTGTTTCTGTTTATCAAACAGCTGTGTTGAGGTTGGCTGCATTTGGTCAAGTTCAAGAAGAGCTGCCAAAATTATGAGAGAGGGAGCAGGGGAGAGTGAAAATGCCTCTCACCTCACAGGGAGCGAGAAAAGGGAAAATGGCAGCCTCTGGTCCAGGATGCTATAAATAACCAGTTTGGCACAGCTGCACAAGAAACAGCTTGGCTAGCCCTCTCTTCTCTTCTCCTTCCCTACTGGGTTTATTATGTATTTAACCCTCTGCAGCATTTACTGAGGGAGGAGGCTGTGTCAGCCAGAAGACCTCTCTCTAGGTAACCCTTTGCTCACCACATAGATCTCCACCATAACCAAAAAGGGCAATGGACCTAGTCTGGGTCAAGGCTTCTTGGCTTTCAAATGTTTACTCATGTGACAAGCTCTCAAACAGCATCACAGCAAGTGCAAAATTAAGTATATGTTGAAAAGTCATGTTTTTCAGTCCCTTGATAGTAATAAACCTATTGAGATAATTGAGAGGAGAGGAGGAGAAAGCATCCATTTTCTACTAAAGGAAATGTATATTGACCAAGATGATAGACAGGCCTTATGGCAAGAGGTGTGAAGGTATTCCTTCAGGTTGGTTGCTGCAGGAATTGTGCAAAACCCCTGAGAGTCTTTCTCCAGAAGCATGGACATTAGGAAGGGGCAGTAGCTCAAAGGGGAATGGGATTAACATTTAGAAGAATGCTGGGAAAGGGCCCAGGAAAACACTTCAAGCTCTCTGGAGGTTTTGGCAAAATAAAGATTGCCTGTTTTAAGATGCTCCAATGTTTTCTCCAGTCTGCAGAGTGTTTCTTAGTTTTGACAAAATGCACTCACCTCCGCCACAGTGTAAAGAATTTTAAATCAAAAGGGATTAGTGTCAAATCCAACAGTCCTTCTGAGCACAGATCAATGCGTTGTGTTTATTTGCCATTGGCACCAAGCTGGGCCAGGCAGAGTGATTAATACCCACCTGAGGCTGAGGGATAAGCCCCTATTACAAAGTCTCTACACTCTGTCCTCCAGTCTCTGCCTCAGCTGTGTGTTGGGGAACAGAGGCACAGAACATGTGAAAATACAGAGACATGGCTGGTTTGAAGAGAGCTTCCTAGGCAGAACACACTTTGTAGGAATCCAGGAGAGAAAAAAAATTATTTGGAGACCTTTCTAAAAATTTTTTCCAATAAACCTTTTTCACAGTTCTCTTGTCCTCTCAGAACAGTTTTCTTCCATCTCTTCAAATAAACTGGACATCATTTGTATCCTCACTGCAGGGTCCAAGGCAAGGATCCCAGCAGTGTCTCCATTTACTGATCTCTCCCTCCTTGTCAGCACTTTGGAGGTGTCTTCCCTGAGTCCCTTTGTTCCAGGTCTCCCTGACCTTGGCTGCCTTTTAACAAAGTCCTTGGATCATCAGTCGCACACTCTCTTTGTTACTTGAATTGGCCAACTCTCTTGTTTTCCATCCCCCCGGCATCCTTGTCAGTCTCCCAGATAGCATTCTTCCCCTCTCCATTTGTCTTTATTCAGAGCCTCTCCCAATACCTTTTTCCTAATCTCTCCAAAATTTATTTTGGTCTGTTATTTTGTTTTGTGCAAGATCTAATTGGAATTATTTCCACCATTGGAAATAATCATCTGCTCAGCTTACACTTGCATTGCTCTTAGTAAAGGCTCTATACAAGTGATCATATTTATCCTGGATGTGAACCCTGACCAGCAGAGAAAAACAGTCCAAAATTTTAGGCTCTTCCTTGGGCTCAAGGAGGAAGAGATATGTTTCAGGGAATCTTTCAATTAATACCTATGTAAAAACATCTCAACTAGAAATACTCCCTGAATATAGCCCTAGATGAGAAATCCCAGCAGAGGTGTGTCGCGGTTCAGCCCCAGCCGCAGCTGAGCACCACACCGCTCGCTCACCCCCCTCCCCCGGCGCTGTGGGGAGGAGAACGGGAAGCCAAAGGCAAAGCCTCGTGGGTTGGGGTAAGGACAGGTTACTGGGACGGCACGGGAGAGGGGAACAACGACAGTACTTAACAGAATACACAAAACTGGTGACACATGACTCAACCGAAGCCAGACCATCCCCAAAACACACACCCTGGAGCAGCAGCACCCCTCCCTGACTAGCCCCTCTTTTATACTGAGCATGATGTCACATGGTATGGAATACTCCCGTGAAAATTAACTCTATCCTAGCCAAATCCAGGACAAGGTGCTTTCCTTCTCTGCCATCCTCAACAAGAACTTATTCATAAAAACATAAGATTGGCTGACTTAAAGATCCATGACCCCTAAATCCTGTCTCTGAAGTTGGTCATAAGGTGAGATTTACCAAAGGAGTAAAAGAAAGAGAGGCCACATGGAGTGTCTGTGTCTTTGGATGTGCCCTTTCAGCCACTGGCAGCATAGGGACTGACTAAATAGTGATCTTGGCGAGCCCACTTCAGTGGACTAAGTAGTGGAAAGCAACCAACCACCAAAAATACCCTCAGAATAAATACTGCTCTCCTAAATTAAAAATGTCCAGAGAACGTTTTCTTTTTTTGGGTGGGGCATCTTTTGGTAGTAGTTCATGAAGATAAATTTATCTAAAAAAGTGCTTGGTTGAAAAGGGCTCATATATCTCTACCTGGGAGACTTGAAGCTGACATGTTCAGCTGGTGCAGGAATGAGATATTCATGCTAGCTCAGGTGCCTGAGAGCAAGAGTGTAAATTATCACACCAAATTTCTTATAGCTCCTGCAATAATTCTCCCAGTATCTGGTCAGATTTCCTCAGAAATAGCTTGTTTGCCTCAGATACAGACATGATGACAGCTGATAATTCAGGACATAAACTTATCATGCCAGCATAATATCTAAAGCACACTCTTTCTTGACTAAGCCATTTTATCTTTAAAAGTGTTTCATATCCCCAGTTTGGCCTAGCTGGAGTGAAGACGACCGTTAAGCTCAGTAATTTGGCATTGAAATTTTCCCAGAGCAGAAAATCAGAAGGTGGCCATGCAAGGGGCAGCTTTTGCACAGTGCCTCACCAGAGCATCCAGTCTTTTCCTTTTGGGATATTCCCTCAGTTTCTGGTTTCCTTGGGAGTTTTCAGTAGCAAGCAGACTGCCTTATTTCAGATGTTTGTGGAATCGAACAGCAGAGAGAAAAATGCCAGGGCTGAGACCTTTTGCTTGAGAAACGTGAAACTTCCTATTGATATATTTCCCCTCAAAACGTGGTATTTATTTAACAGGCTCCCTGACAGACTCTGGAAACCTGCTATTTTGACTTAAGAATTTTTCTCAGTGAATTATATTAGATAAATATAACCAAAGTGTGTGATTATGCTGGGTCGATTAACTCCTGATGTTAAAACAGAACCATTCCTTTGGCTCTGTTCTCACCAGCGATTTGTCACTGGTTTATGTTAAAAAAAACAACCCTCCTTATGACCGAGTGATGGCAACTTTAAAAAGCCATTAAATCTTTCCTCTGCAGTTAATTGTTCCCGATGTTGCATATTGCATCTATTCACAATCACGTTGTTTTCCCCTCTGCAGACAAGGTGCTTTCTGCAAGACCTAGAATTAGCACAGAACTGCACTTTCCTCAGCGCTTTTCCTGCAGTGGTAGGACACATATTACAAATCTCAAATTCAATCCACTTTGCTGGAAGAGAGAGTCTGAGCTAAATCCTGCAATGTGCTGACATCCTCAGCTCCTGCTGTCGGCAGGAGATCCCAGAGGAAGAGTGCATGTGTGGATCATGCCTTTTCCTATATTTCATGAGTTCTAAACTGTGATTTCTAAGCCCTGTTTCAGACATCTTATATCACATTCCTGTCTTGTTTGCCCGTCTATGAGATTAAAATACCATTTTTGTCTCTCTTCTCCCTATTTTCCCCAGCGTGTCTAGTAAGACAACTCCTGCACAGTGAATGGTTTCTGACTCTAAATACATCCTAGTGCCACAGTGGGATAGTTGTCATACAGTCTTGGTTATACCAAGTGGCTTACAAGCACTGATATGTACCACCACTGCCAAACCCCCGTAAAAGTGTCAAACAGCACCACACCCAATCAGTTACATTTCATATGTGGAGAAGAAGAAAAATGCAATTTTGTGCTTTTATATCTTTTTTTCTTTTCAGAAAAACTGTAGAGCTAAGACATTTGCAACAAGGAAAATGTACTGGGGCTAGGAGGGGTGGGAAATCCCTTTGATTCAGTATTATGGCAACCAGAAAATTCCGAAGAATGGTAAAATTGACTTAATAATCACCCTGGCTCTGTTTATTTCTAATCATTAACTGGCTCTGATCCCTATATTTTTGGCTTGATGATAAAAGTCCACCTAAGCAAGAATTAATTTAATTTAAGGAAGGTTCCTGGAAAATGAGCAGGACATGGGTTAGCTGTTGGAGGTTTGCCAGGCATGAGGCAACCAACCTGCAGTGTTTGTAGACATTTTATTCTACAAAGAAACTGCATCAAAATGTTTGTATTGGGGAACAGAAGAGTGACAGCAGTAATACAAGATTGTGCCTAAAGCTAAAAGAATTAAATGGACTTGGGTGAACAGGTCTTGGAGGAACCAATTGCTCACCCAAATTCCAAAACCTTCTCACATGGAGTCCCAGCAGTAGACAGCAACCACCTTCTGGGGAAAAGTTAAGGGTCTTTGCAGACAGTGTCACTTTTTGACACTGGCTGATGGAGACAGAGAAAGTATATTGTGGCACAAGGGAGTGAGAAAGGAATAATACTTTGTCTCAGTCCTTTGACGTCAGAGATTTCCATGTAGTTAAACCAGGAACACGGTTCCCAGGGATTTTGGGAAATGAATGGTTGTCAAAACAAATACCACCCTCATGACACCCTCCCTCATTGTAAACAGTCTTTAATCGCTTCATAATAGGCTGCATGGATGGGAAATGGTGATTAATACTGTTTACCACTAAGAAACTCCCATTTCTTTTTTACCAAGGAGTCATTAGAGCTGGGTTGTACTATGGATATGGGGCTACCTTCCTTTGAAATCACAGCTCAGGGAGCATACTGCCCTCAGTTATTGCTCTGTGATGGGATTAAGATGAATGAAATGAGGAAGAGGAGGTCTCCTGCTCTCTGTGGCCCTTCTCTGCATAGCTCCACAAAGCTCCTTAGAGATTAGTAAGCATTTATGGCCTCATTTGCAGGAACAGAAGCGTGGGGCAGATAGAGCTGTTTCATTTGTTCAGTGCTCACCAGTGAAGAGTCCATCTCTTCTGGTGCCTGTTGAAAACACTGACACAAAACATTTCATAAATTGAAATTGTAAGCTGGGTAGCTGGGACTAAAAGCTGCTTCTTTGGTAAAATATTTGAGTTAAAGAATGTAATGGATTCAAGGGGATTTTTCTTTTAATTTTTTCTGGTGGGATTTAGTCCAGGTTAACTGGGCAACTTAGAGTCTGTGACTAGACACTTGTGAAACATAATCTTGGTGCCCTGAACAGATAGAAGGCAAATTTGCTCAAAGATCCCTTATGGTGCCCGTGCTCCTCCAGGTATGCAAACTCCTGTTTCTGTGTGTCATATCAGTACTTATGAAACACTCCCAAGCTGGGCCGTTCGCTCCGGCTCATTTTTCCAAATCAGTAGGATTCAGGCTGAGCTCATGGAGACAACCAAACAAGTATGTTGTTGGAAACATCACTGCAGACTCAAACTGGTTCCAGTCTGAGGCAGGAATCAGGAGCCCAAGTCTTGATTTTTGCCCAAGCAAATGTGAAGCCAATGGAAATTATCCATCTGCTGGGATGCAAGTTGTAGTTGCCTCCTCAGTGAAACTCCTGTGAGTGTATCTTGCAAGAATGCTGAAAACATCTTTAAAGCTTTCAGTGACCATTAAGACTCATAATGTCTTACTTCCTGCATAATACAAACAGCAACAATTCATTGGGAAATCACCTCTTCAGTCCCATAACTTCTGGCTGAGAATGAATAAATCTAATGATGGCAGCATTTCACCCTTGCAGCAACACATCTTAGTGGAAATGGCTCACAGGATACCATGTGCCACCTCGTCCCTCTCTCTCTCTCTCTCTCTCTTTCTTTTCTCTTTTTTCTTACTTTGTGTGTGTGTGCGTGAGTGTGAGTGTGAACCAAAGATGGTCATTTTCCCCACACCTTCCGTAGCACTTTTCTTAAATGATGTAATCGACCTGAGCCACAATTGGGAACCAGTGGTGTGTGACTTGATGAAATATACACAAGATCAAAGCTGAGATCGTTCCGAGCCAGAGAGTGGGAATGTGGGTCTGAACTTTCCCAGAGTCTGAAGGAGCTGGTTCAGCCCATTGTGAAAGCCCTGGGTAGATTCCAGGTGCACATTTTCCTAAAATGTGGAGGTATTTAGATCATTATCTGTCATTTTAGCTTATTACAACAAATCAGCTTCTCTGTTCACTACCTTTATAACTGGTGTGATGATTTTTTTTTTTTTTTAAGAAACTTTTATGGCAGTATGGTTTTTGCTTGAATGTGAACTGGAACATCATGTTTAAAGATTGATGATGCATAACACAAGGTAAAAAGGGGTTCATAACCTTCCATGGGATCTTACTCCTTTCTTGCAGTTCCAAACAACACAGCAGTGTCTGCCCAGCAGATAGCATTTTTTCCAGCAGCTGCTGTGAGAGAGGGAATTCCTGAGGGGCAGTAAGTGCAGTACTGGCCAAATGCTCCTCTGTGAATAATAACCCCTACCCATTTATTAATGCATTATGTAATTAACATTGAGAATAACAATATAAGTATTAAACTTTTCTTAACGCTCAATAGTGTAAGTTCTTCTTTTCTGGATTTATAGCTTTGTCGAATTTTAATAATTTGGACTGAAACTTTACGTGTTCATGCTATGCCTCAGGCTGGCTTTTTTCCTGGTTTGGGGGGGTTTTCTGGGTTTTTATTTTTTTTGTAATTAATGTTTTAACAGTCTGGCCATTTCTGAAAAAGAGATGGAGGAAAATAAATTACTCGTCTAAACCAGACATTTTTTCCCTAACTATTTTTCTTGAAACAGTCTGAAATCTTAATGCTTTTAGGAAGAAACTTGAGAGGGAATGAATTGGGGAAGAAGAAGGTGCTGTTATGTTGGGGTTAAACCCCTGGACATGGCAATGTGCATGTGGTCCTTAGAGCTCGTCAAAGTTGAATGTGGTCCAGCCACCACAGTCTCTGCATGTTGTGTCTGAAAATTGCCAGTCTGTACTATTAAGTTTTTACATGGCAGGCAGATGAGTTTAAATCCTAAATAGAAGGGCATAACTGCAAAAACCAGCAATATAGGTGGTCACAACAGTGTTTGTTCTTTGAGCTACAGAAAAGTGCAGTGAGCTGCCAACCTCACGGAAGGTCATGGTTATTAGTCTCAACTTCTCATTTTTTCAGTTTTCCATTTAAGTCAGCCCTATATCACTGCCTGCGGAGACAGATAAGGACCATTTATACATTTTAAAAATAGGTTTGTGGAAAAGTTTTATAAGAGATGTATACAGAGCTAAGATCCCTTTTATGACAATCTGCCTTTTAGAAAGATTACACACTAAATCTAAGTGATTGATTGTGTTGAGTGTACTGGCTTAGGCCACATTTCCTCCCAGAATCAGGAAGAGGAGCCAGGAGTTTGAATATCCATATATTTTTGCTGGCTAGCAGAGACATAAAGGTATCACATCTCCCTTTAACCATCTGTTCTTGTACAGTAACAACATACTACCTGTGTCAGTTGCTCCTTCAGTTCACGCAGCAGACAGCAATGTGCATTCAAAGGCAGTGGGCTCTGACTGATGCACAAGGATCATGCCTCCCCTGCTTTTCCCTCACTAGCGTGCCCTTACCCAGAGTAATTAAAGACCTGAGTCTACTGCAGAATTCAGTCCAGCTTGTTGAGTCTGCCAGCCAGTATGGAAGAGGAGTCTCTGAATGTGGTCTCACATCCATCCCGGATTAGTTCCTCAGCATGTTATTCATGGGCTCCTCCCTTTCAAGCCACTGGTTGCCCACAGCCACTGTCTGAAAACCATGAGGAAGCCACTCCCAATACAGGCTTGTTCCCTCTAGTGTGTTTTCTCATAGGAAGACATGAAAGAGGAGAGGGAAGGAGATAATCCAGACTACTTCAAAAGCACTTTTGTTAAGATGTTTATTTTAGAAACGTCTCTTCCCTTGAACATCCTAAATTCTTCAAATCTTACTCTCTGCTGAAGCAAATGTTCAGAGTAGCTGAAGTCAATAGCACTATGCAGAGTTTAAAGACTGGGGCTAGAAAGGATGACACTTGATTCTTCCCATGCTTTTCTGTCGCACTCCCCAGTCAGTGGAGATGGAAGCCTCATGAAAGACCTTGTACTTCTGCAGATCTCCAGTGACAAATGACTGAGCAGCTCTGGAGAGATGGCTGAACATTCAAGGTGTTTGCTTTCCCCATGAACTTCAGGACCTCTCTTTGTTTCTGCCTGAATCAAGGCCTCTTACCAACCAGGATGTTGTATTTTCTAAATGGTAGGTTCTGCTCTCCAAATTCTGCTGAGAGCAAAACAGGTGCAGCTTTTTCTTTTTTTTTCCAAATTGATTACCCCAATTATTCACTTTATTATATGAAACCTAAGGAAAAGATGAAGTGCACTAATTCCTGGCCACCTGCCAGTTGCAGCTCAATCATTAGAAATAACAAATTGATGATGGTTGTTTTGCACTGTTCCATGGGAAAATTTATGTCTTTATGTAGCCAATGCTGATGGAATAAATTAAACTGGGCATGAAAAAGGAATAAAGATTTACTCAGCATTTGAAAGCCTGGCTTCAATGCCTCATGGAAGAGTGTGGCAAATATTCCGTAGACATGCAAATATATCACATATCCGTAACAAAGAAAGCCTGGGTAACTTGCCATTAAAGTTGTGACATTTCACCCCAATGCCCTTATTCCCAGAAAAGTCCTCTAAGATGCTGGGAAAAAAACATTGCATTCTCCCAGTGCAGAAAAAAAGCATACTGGTCTTCACAGTGACCATCAGATTTCAGAAACGGACCTGAAATGAGACCCCGACTCAGCCCCATCCTTCTTTCAAGCTGAACTATGTTGCCCCTGCCAGAGGATTGCCTCCTTAAAAAGGAACTGAAAAGGAGAAATTGATTTTGAATTGCTCCACATTTTGTTTTTTCGGGAGAAATGTGTTTGGTTGAAATCTAAACTGGAGGTTTTCAGGTCATTAGGGCATTACTACAGGAGCACAATAGACTGCAGAGGTACAGAGACTCTAGAAGAGGAGCGTGCAGGCGGCGTGTGGTGTTGGAAAAGCCTGCCATGCCTGTCCGTGCAGACTCTCTGGCAGATAGTCACCTGGACCGCACAGTGCTTGCGCCATGCAGGGCTTTTCAGTAAACATATTGGCACTCTGATATTATTTTAGTTTTTATTTTGAGCAGAGGACTGCCCAAGGAAAGAGACTAGACTTAAACAGATCATCTTTCCTCCAAGCTTGCCGCCAGCAGGAACTGAAGTTGGTTTTCATTCGTGTCCTTTTGGCAAGCCAGCTCTGTGACTTAGCCTAGATTATGTGTTCAGAGCTATGTACAGGATTTTAGTCATTCTGCTTTCACTGCTTGCACCGCATTGGCCACCCTTGCCCAGGCCTTCCCCAGGAAGAAAAAAGGACATCGATTTTGCACAATTGTCAACATTTCAAAAAAGTCACCAGACAGATCAAGGAAAGGAATGAGTTAATACTCATGTCTTGTCCAAAATATAAAACTGCCAAAGGTGCGGGAGGTTTTTTTCTGTGTTTTACATTAAGGGTCCATTCAGAAGCCTTGGTCCCATGTAAGACTTGAACCTGAAACAAGCTGCCTCATGCAAGAAATTTTGCTATTTGAGATTTCTTGTTGCAAATGCATTTCTTTGTCAATGATTCATAGCAGGTTGTTTCTTGGATGACTTGTGTTTCATTTTTTGCTTTCAAATGTACATATTGTGTGAATTCAGCTGTGAAGTCATTCAAATAAATCACCCTTTTCCCTTGACTGTTCATGGGCAATTTGTTGCTGGGATTTATCCATTCTGATTGGGCAGCTTGGCCACACAGTTCATTTTAAATTCACTCTTTGTAAGTGTTCTCTCTAAATTCACTTGTTTCCAGCCTGAAATGGGTTTCATCCTTTCACCAAAGAAGAGAATGCCAAAACTTGTGGGATTGGATAAGCACAGGACTGAACATAAAGACATGTTCCAATTTAATGAGGAGTGAACAGAAAGAGAGTGAGTCAAAGTGAAATTGCTGATTAATCCAAAAGTGTATGCACAAAAATCCATGTGTATGACTCATCCAAGAGAGAGAGAAGCCCCAAATAAATCCAACTTGCACACTGTAAAGTGAAAATTAGGAGGAATCTCTTGGAAAATAATCTCACAATCATCTTTCTCTTGATGTATCTAGAGCAATCTGACTCCTGCCATCAGCTGAGGCTTTGTGGGAAATGTTTGAAACTCTCCTTCCTTACACTACTTAATTTTACAACCTTCTGCTCAGGTAGTTACTCCTGTTTAGGTATGTCAAAAGAATGTAACCTGTGGAGTGCTCAAAGACCAGGATCTGCCAATGCCCAGATCACCCATTCAGTGTCCTTGCTGAAGCAATCATAGAGACAGATCAACATGAGACAGACTTCAGTCCTGCTGTATAACATGGTTTTCAAACACTGTTGAAGACCACAGGAACATTAGAGGCAGCATCAGATGCTATAGCATGGATGCACTAGAAACAGTGGGCTTACAGTGCTGAAAGGAACATGTCATTTACAAACTTTCCCATGAATAACAAAGGGAAAATGTACTAAAAGAGGAGACAGAGACCTTAGATTCTACCTAGACTCTGGTTTTAGGCCCATTTAAGCAGCAATGGTGCCCACTACGATACAGAAAATTATCTGAATCACGTAATCATTTCTTAGGACAACCTTTAGAGTACCTGAGGAGAAAGAGGGCAGCTGGTCTCACTAGCCACTTGACCACTTGGTGAGCTTGGTAGTTTTGATCCAAATGGGAATTTCTTAGCCTTCTGCTGTCAGCCATGGTTACATCAAAGTCAAAGTACTATAAAAGGTGATGCAAAAGTGTGGAGACAGGAACATGGTCTTGTTTACACGAGAAGAAAATCCTAAATGTCATGAGGACCTGAAGTGTCCATGACAGAACCTTTCTCAGAAAGTCAACTTATTGACCATAATAGAGCCATCCACTGGTAATAATGCAGTGTTTACTCCAAAGCTATTTAAACAAAATCCTCACATCCGAGTTCCTCAGCATGGGCAGAATTTGTGTTTATATCAGATGAACTGATTCCTCATTTGGGTCTGTCTTTTCTTGACCAAAGTCCTCAGTGAACTCTCAGAACTGCAATTACTATGGGTATTTGAATGAAAGATTTACATGGAGGCTTAATCTCCTGTTATGGCAGAATATAGAGAAATCTGGTCCAGTCAGTTAGTCATCTCAGAAAAAATTGAAGGAATGCATAGCATATATGGCAAAGGGCAGGTTTTGATATTTGTCCCAAGGATAAGCCTCACAAGACTGCTAAGTGTCACTTTTCCTGTAATTTGCTTAGTTTTGACATTATTCCATTTTCCCTTGAGCCATCCTTGAGCTGACATTAACAGGATTCACTCCATTAACCTCAATGAAGTCAAGGCCTTCAAAGCTCTTAGTCTGACAGTATTTTACTTTACTCTGGGGTGTAAATCAGCTTTAACGCCAGGACTGCAGGCACTGTAATCTAAGCCTGGAAAAGTTAAAAGGGTGTTGCAATGCATGTAAAATCTATATGAAATAGAAGGATGATTTTGTTTCCCCTGAAGGAAAGAAAATGCTTTATTGGTTAAGCACTCTGGTGTTCCCTTGGAAAGGCAGTGGTTTTTCCTTTTTTTTAAAAGGGGAAAAAACAAGTACAAATTACCTCTGCTAGGAAATACCAGCCAATAATCGGTAGATGTAATTCTGCAAAGTGTTAGTGGCGAAATCTTTCTGCAAGAAGCATAGGGCCAGTTTTGAGGCCAATTCCTTCCGGGTAACCCAACCAAATCCCACAGCACGATGCTGCAAAACATCCAACCCATCTCCTGACTCCTGCCTGAGAGGCTGGCTTTCATAGGAAAGTGTTTTACTTCTCACACCCACCCCAGAAACTCAGCTCCTGCCACTAAATAGCAAAAAATGGTTTTGAGATATTCCGTTAAGGCCCCAAGCCACCAACCTCAGTGCTACCGAATTTCAGGCAAGATGTCCCTTCTGGTTTCACTTCTCTCAAGCGGCCTGAGGTCAGAGGCTGTAATTGTGGGTTACAAGCACAGAAACAGAGAGAGAAAGACCAGATACTTGCAGAAGGGAGGCCTTGAATGTGATATGAAGGGAAATATCTGGATTGAACTGGATTAATTTTTATAGCTGGCACCAAAGAATACTTTGATTCTTTTCTTCTCTTTTAAAGACTCTATTTGTCCACTGGGGGAAAAAGAAAGAGAGATAATGAGTAACTTGGAAAATCAGCACTAGGAGGTGGAAAGAAATGGTGTTCAGCCCTTTTTTAGAAGCCCTGCTCTGAAGAAATGCTGCAAAGGATTGGCTTTGATACTTCAGACTGCCAGGGAGGAAACCAAATTAGCATCAGAAAGGAAGATGTGTGGGTTGCCCCAAGTACAATTGATGGGTTTAATGTTAACATTATGAGGGTCATGTCAGCGATTTTCACTGCCACAGAAACCCAACAGTGGAGATAGGTAAGATGCCCAGGAAAATGGCACTGAAAATATGAAGTGGAGTCCAGATGGCTCTCCTGAAAGACAGTTTGAGAAATCTTCCTGGCGAAAAACAATCCCTGTCTTTGCTGCCTCTACAAACAGGGCTACAGTTGAAAATTAATGCAATTAGCTGGATGACCCAGAAAAAGGCAGAGAGAGTGTCTCTTTTCAGAGAGTTTCTTGTGGTTGGACCAAAGTCCCATTCATGAGAAGAATCCAGCAAGAATCTCACAGCTTACTGCAAAGTGGTTCAATGAAATCTGGTTGAATTGAATGCAATGTTTCACATTAGTCCTGTGCTCAATGTGAGCCAATTGCATTTCCACCCACGGACTCCAGGGAGTCCTCAACACAACAAGGTAGCGAATCTTGATTGGGTTCCTAAGGGATGGGTAACCACATAACACAAAGTATCATTCAAAATGCTGAATTTCTTAAAATCTGGGTCATGAATGTTAATGTCACACTACAACAGAATAACTTCCCACTACCTGTGGTCACAGAAAGCAAGGAACCACAGTTCAGCTGGGTGTTTCCAATGATGACAGCACCCACAGGGTTAACACGCCAGTCATCCCAGAGTTATTTGTAGTCCTAATTAATTTCCCTCTTTTAAGAACTATTCTTTCTCTCCCATAGTCTGGCATAAAAAGCCCAGCGTCTAGAGCCTGATCTCTGCTGCCCAGAAAAAACCTAGTTCCTTGCCCTAATTTTCCTTCATGGCCTCATCCACTCATGGCGTTCTCCCCAGCCAGGAAGGCACACAAATGAGACATAAGGGAGCCTACTGTAACAAGACCCCATGAATCTCCTATCCCTGAAGAACTTTACAGGCATTTTCCCTCCTCCAGGGACTCAAACACAGCATCTCCAAATGCACTTACCCTCTGCCAGCTTAGGTCCTGGGAACTTGAGTTTATTCCCAAACTCAGATGTTCCAGTTGACAGCATTAAGCAGTGGCTGCCAAGCCAACAGGCCAGTGATTGAATGGGTTTTATTAAAATTAAATAATATTTTTTAAGCAAAGCTGACTGAACTTTATCTTCACCTTTGAAATAGAATGGATATCAGATCTCTGGGTTGGACTTTAGTCTTTACCTGTTGGCTCTTCCAAAATTGACATAAATCACCCCTCTGCTTTAATTTCTTTGATGCTTTTTGATTTTTCTCTCCTAACTGGTATGGAAGAGAAAACTTTTTCGCATTTACATAAACTCTAGGGAATTATTGTTAAGCTCAAGTACAGTAATACAAACAGGTTTCTGAGATGCGCACTTCAAATAGGCATACATGTCCATATTTGAATGCCTACAGTAGTTGGCCTGACATACAAAGACACAACAGCCACTGATATATGTGCCAGTTGTGTTCGATATGAATCTAGAAACCAAGCTGCAAGCATTTTGTTTTGAACCTCTGGGCCAAAATGTAAAGACCTCATATCTAGGTGCAAATGAAGCCTGTTTCTGTTCAAGTCTTTTTTTAGTACTTCTTTTTATTAAGCCATTAGAATATCCCGAGAAAATGAAAAAAAGATTAATTTAACTAAATAGAGATTTGCAGTGGTACCATAAGAATCTGATCCAAACTTCAACAGAAGAACAGGAAAAAGAATGGGTTTTACTTGAATTGAGGCTTTTTGGTTAGTTTTACACTCAAAATTGGAACTGGAGGTCAGTATTTTTTCTTAAAAAAATAAAATAAAACTTACCAATTAATTATTATTAATAATGTTTGAAAAATACTTTAAGGGTAGTTTCTGGTCATTCAAAACGTTTTATTTAAAAAGAATCTGAATTATTTTTTTATTTGGAACCAAGCAGGTTCCTGATGAGAAAGGATGTCTGTCTGTTCCTTCCCGTGAGTTTCTGGCCCAGTCTTTCCCAGGCCAGAGAGGGTTAATATGTGAGAAAGGGGGTCCTGGTAATGGCAAGAAGGAGAGGAAAAGCTTGAAAAAAAGTTTCTGCAACCTTGTCTTGCTGACTGTTTCTAACATGTAATAGAGTTTGCAAAGGGCTTTTAAATGAAGTCATTTTCAGCCAGCTTTGCTGTGTCACTCTCCACTTCACAAGTTTTTCTTAAAAGTCTGGGAACAGCTCTGGAAAATGTAGGAGTGAGCACTGAAGGATGTATAATGGACCACAAGAAGGAAACCTCTTTGCCATCCAGTTCTGAGCTCAGAATTTACCTAATCTCGCCCCATTTGGAAGTTTCCAGATGAGGTGTAAATGTAGCCAAGTTTCACCTGCAAAGCCCTGAGAGGTGCAGGTCACAGTGATCTCTGCATCCTGTACCAGTACAAAACCTAAACAACTCTTGTACGTCCAGCAATCCTCCCAGGAGGTTAGGAATACGTATCACAGGTGGGGAAACAGATCCTTGTAGATTAAACTGTTTTTCTGAGGTCATTTGCTAAAACTGCAGTGGAGCTGGAGACTGATGTAGGATTTCTGGAGTTCAAGGGCTAAATTTAAAGGGCAGAATCATTGGTGCTACAGAAGATGTGCTGGAGAAGATGAACTGATATTGTCAAGAACAGATTGGTGTTCTGGTTTTTAACTTCTAATCAAAGGTAACTGAATGTATTGTGTGTATATAACTGTATGAATTTAATGCATATGCATACATATGATGGATTTCTAAAGACTAACTTCTCCACTTATTTCAAACAGTCTGAGATAATTCACTGTGAAGAATAGGGACAGAGTTTAAAGCCAAGTTAGGTTTTCCTCAGCAGAAGCTAATATGACTGAGTACGGTTTTCTAGCTACAGAGCTGGGATAATACCCAGGAGCTACACCAACAGTGCCGAACCAAATACAGGGGCCTTTTAAAAAGACAGAGAAGTATCTGCCAAGGTGTAATAAAGCCACTCCAGCCAGTAAGTCAGCTTCATTAAGGACCCAACTGAAATGACTCTGTGCAAATGCATGTAGCATGTGGAATAAACAAGAGGAGTTAGAGACGTGCACATGCCTGCAGGGCTGAGATGTGTGTGGCATCACAGAGACATGGTGGGACGGCTCCTGTGACTGGTGTATTGGAATGGAAGGATACAGGGTCTTTAGGAAGGACAAGCAGGGGAGACAAGGAGCGGGTGTTGCCCTCTACATCAATGCCCTACTGGAGTGCATGGAGCTCCACCTGAGGATGGATGAGGAGCCGACCGAGAACTTATGGGTCAGGATTAAAGGGAGGGCAAGGACAGGGGACACTATAGTGGGGTTCTGCTACAGGCCACCTGACCAGGAAGACTGAGAGGATGAGGCCCTCTGTAGACAGATAGGAGCAGCTTCACGTTCACAAGTGCCGGTCCTCATGAGGGACTTCAGCCACCCCAATATCTGTTGGAGGGACAACACAGCAGGGCGTAAGAACTCCAGGAGGTTCCTGGAATGCATTGATGATAACTTCCTTCTCCAAGTGATAGAAGAGTCAACAAGGAGAATCATTGGAGGGAGATGCTGTATTGATCAATGTCCTTGCTGATAACCCAGAGAAGCTATAAGTCTTTTGCCAGATAGGAGCTAAAGAACTAGAACAGCTTTGAGCAGTGTCAGACAGCTCAAGTCTAAATATCTGCAGATATGCCTTGGCTTTCCAAGTAAATACCGTCTAGTCTCTGCAGCTTCTGAGGATTGTTCAACTCACATTCTGACCTTAGGCTATGTTCTCTTCAGTCCAGATCAAAAATAACTCTGCTGATTTCAGTGAACTGACTCTGGATTTGTGCCACTCAGGGCAAAATTGGAATTTGTCCTTTCAGAGACTGGATGTCCCAGCAGAGTTTATGTGTGGTGCTCATTCAAGTCACTAAGAATAAAGCACAGCAAGTTGGGGGTGCAGTGACCTTCTTACTGCCTCCCTTGTGTCACCAAAAAACGAGAGGTCCTGCAAAGTCAGCCATCGAAAGCACAGAGCTGGCTATAAACAATCCAAAGGGCCCTGTTTCCCAATGCAAGGGAAAGAGCTCATTGGGCAGCTCTGAGATGTATGGATTGTGTTTAGTCTACATGCTTAAAAATAATAATAATAAAAATATTGTTCAAGCCAGAAGGAATTTACAGGCTTAGAGCATCATGGAAAGCAACTACCTTAGTGTGCAGAGTGAAAATATTCCAGAGAGACTCAAATAAGCTCCTCATCATCCTATTAATTCATCAAACTTGGCCATGCATCGTTGGCCCAACACTGCACCCTTTCCTAGGCAATAATCTTCCTCTTCAGAGTCAGTCATGAGCTGTGCCAGATTCCTCCCAGCCTGTGTGAACTTGATTGGCATTGGACATCAGCCAAAGAGCCAACTTTTCCTCATGGGATTCAAGTTCTCAGATACTGAAGAACCTCTTCCAGCAGCTTTAGGCATAGGGTGCTACACTGTTACTTATATGAGGCTCAGATCCTCGGTAGTCCTTTCATGGGGAAGGGGATATGTCTGAGATCACACCCTTAGGAGGAACAGATCGCTCTGGAGCTAGGAATGTTGGTCTCAAGATAATTAGGCCAGATGCATTTAAATGGCAAATTGTATTTTTCACAGTCCGAGCAGCCAGACATGTTTACCTCAATTCGCAGGATAAGCAAAAGTTAGAACACTGAGACACTCACCATCGTTCAGCTTAGAGGTTTAAACTCTTTGCTGGGAGCTAATTTGGGAACACTAAGCAGCATATCAAGGCCATCTCAGCACCGCCCTGTGCAGCTGCAAAAAAGCCATTCAGAATCACAGCTGGACGCCTTTTGCCTTATCTTAACAGCTGCCATAAATATTCCCATCCGACTTCCCTCGTGTTGGGACAGGAGGCTGGAGATTTAACAATATTGATGGCAAGATGTGGTCTGGAATGGTGGATAATCACTATAAGAATGATAACTTTGATTCTCTAGTATTTATCTATTGAATCTTTGGTTTGTTTGGAAAAGGAAATTTCTGGATGAAAATTTCAATTTGTGATTCCAAATAACCTTAACATTCGACAGCATCTGTCAAACTGTTACTAGGCAGACAGCATTAAGGTCTTGTCATGTCTTTGAATCCTTTGAGTGAAAGGACCTAATTATTTATTCTGGACAGAAAAATGTACTGACTCCTCTAAATTCACTTTATGGATGCTCATGTAAGAGCAATGAAAGTCAAGGTGAATTCAGGCAACTCTGGGGTTTGTAACTCTATATGCATAGAAAGAGAAAGCCAAGCTTACCGCTGAAGTAAATGCAAAAAACTCCACCGAGGTCGATGGTTCCACCATCACTGATTCTAGCAACAGAGCCTGGCTGGGTATGTGCAGAAAAAACGTCAATCATTTTCATCTTAGAAACCTATACTCATTCCATAGCCAAAAAGTATAAAGTCAGCCAGTCAAAGGAAATCCTGCACCGCAATGAGGGTGGGTTAAGTGGCTTTGCCAAAGAGGAAAGCATGGCTTATAGGACACAGGCCACTATTTTTAAATAATCTAAACATAGAGATTCTGTTTAAATGGATATATGTTAATAAACATTACAGGCTGCCATACAGCTTTTTGAAACACATGGAATGGGAACAAAGACCCTTTAAATCAGGGGCCTGTTGTGATCTCATTGGTCACATATTGTCTAGAGCCGCCACTGGTGAACATCCTCTAAGGTTATGCTGTTCAGTGCAAAATAGCTTCCTGCTTCTCTGTCCTCAGTAGACCTCGAGACTACCGAGGCACAGAAGTGAGCAGTAGTGTTCCTCTGGGGAACATGTACAGCTCATTAGTCATTGATGTTCTGTCTGAAGATCAGAGGGGATTGCAGTCAGCGGAGAAGAGAGTAATGCAAGCAAATAAATCATAACATTCACCAGCAACATGGTGGGTAGAGAAGTAAGGTGGAATCCTATGTTTCCTCTTTACTCTCAGCTCAGCTCCATTGACTACTCATGCTTTCTGTTCCAGACCCAGAGCTATGACCAGTGAACAGGGCAGGGCTTGATTTCATTTTATCATGTTGAGTATTTGACCTAGGCACCAACTGTGGAGATGTTTCTGAGCTCTTTAGATCTGCTGCACAAGCCTGGGCTAAGCAAGGCATGGATCATATACATAGGAACTAGAGTTATTTGCATTTTCTATGAAAATATGCATCTGTTTTTAACTTCTTTAGAAGAAGAGGCCAGAACACTACATCTGAGGATTGGTATCCTCATAGCACATACAACCAGAGTACACATTTCCTTGGCTGACTCTTGATTTGCTTCATGCTGGGCAAAAAAACCCAACACTTCTATGAGGGTCAAAGATCCATGGTGCATGGAGTCCTGGGGC
The DNA here is from genome assembly GCF_028858705.1 of Grus americana. Lineage (NCBI taxonomy): Eukaryota > Metazoa > Chordata > Aves > Gruiformes > Gruidae > Grus > Grus americana. Next base: position 17,111,643 of record NC_072857.1, on the reverse strand, counting down.
TTTCAACCAGCAGTGTGATGTGGAGGAAGGCATTAGAAATGTGTTCACCTGGAAAAAGCTGTGCTCACTATAAGATTGGAGACAGAAAATGCTTCATTTTTACTCCTAAATCATCTGAAGGTCTCTAATTGTCTATGCTGGAGTAAAAGAAATTCCAACCACCCACCAAAGCCAGTCTTCTCACAGAAAAACTATCTCATCTTGTCCTAGATTTTGCTCCTCTGGAACTGAAGCCCAAGATCATTTCCAAGGAAGGTGTAGGTGTGGTTGTAGATGTCTGAATGTGGAGGGAGGTAGCCACAACTCAGAGCTGTAATCTCAGCAACTAAGATACTGATATTTTTGTTAAACATGGGGCCTTGCATATACATATCAGAACCAGCTCAAGCAGCTTAACTTCAGTACACAGAGCTGCCAGGAGACTTGCTGTGACTAAATCCAGAAGATTGTGCTCTAAGGACTTCTTTTGACCCCGGAATGGTGGCAGAAGATTATTTTGACCTCTTTCTTTGTCCCAGCCTTGATACTGTAGAGCACATAAATAATCCTTTGCTACAGATTATAGTTTCAGACTATTTGATAAACATGAGTCTATTTTTAGGCAATAGATTTGCCTAGGGAAGTTGTGGAATCTCCATCTCCGAATGGTTTTAATAGCAGGTTAGAGAAATCATTTACGCAAAGGCAATCTTGCCTTGAGGCAGGCAGATTCTCCTAGCTGTTTTCCATGACTCAGTGTATTATGAAGAGAGAGGAAGAAAATAAACTTAAGCATAAAGTGGCAATACTTGCATCTTTTTTGCAGCAGGCAAACAGTACGGTTTGGGGATAGATGGTGAGAAAGGAAACAGGAGAGGAGCTGAAGGGGAAGTGAGGCGCCACAGAAAAAAAACTGAGGAAGAAGAAATAGGTGGAAATTAGATTCCTGACTAGAATTTGGAAGCAAAGCAGTGGTGCCTCTCCCCACAACTAAGAGTCTCAGCAAACCCGGGATCTAATGAATACTGAATTTTAACACACTGAATCAAGAAACTTTTTAGATCCCCCTCATTTGAGCCAGCTACCTCCATGGAAGAGTGAACAGCTAATGCTGGATTGGCACAGTCAGTGTACCTTGAACAGACAATTCATGTACACATTGAGAATTTATGCTCCCATCTCCATCCCCAGTTCAGTTCACTTAAGCTTTTTATTGAAGTTGAATTTCAGTAAAACCATATCCACAAAACCAGCTGCAATCCTTGTGTCCTATTTCTGTATACATCTGTCTGCTATGTCTAATATTTACCTCTTGGTATATGATCCCTTTTTTTGATCTGTGCCTGTGCAGCCCTTGGGACAAATGGGAGGGGAGCCCAGCAGAGGGCTGATCATGACCTGAAAGTCATACTAACAGTTCCTCTTTTAGCAGGTAGTATTCACCTTGATCTGCAGCTCTTTCTAAGACACTTTCGGAGCCTAATCTAGGGAGACACTCATATTTTGCAAAACGGAGAGCGGGATTTGGAGCCAGGGATTTCTCAGACTGCTCTGATTATGCTGGGGAGTGTGGAGATGGGACTCTATTTTAGCTGCTTTGTCTTCCTCCAGGTTTGGCTGCATTGTCTGAACTGTCTTTGGTGAGGGCTTTACCAGCAGTCTCCTGTTCTGTCTCACTGTGTCAATAGACCCTGCTGCACTTAATTTAGAGCTGGATACTTCAGACAGCAGCATAGCAGACCCCAGCAGTATTATGGAGGAGCACGTGTATAAGGAAAAAGAGAGCATTTCCCATGCAAACCAGGGTTTGCATGCTCTGCCAGGCCAATTACAAGCTTTTGCAGCCACAGAGGAAACAGTTCTTTTTCCCTTTTATTAAAATGGCTGTTCCATCCCGTTGTGGATTGAAAGAGCTACTTGACTGCCCTTGGATCCCAGCCGACCTCCAGCCACAAGCCTTGGCCTTTAGCAGAAAGGAGGGGGAGCCATCGATCTGTAAATGAAGACTTTGTCTTCCTGATTATCTCTTTGTTGCCATTGGTGTGTGAGGCCACAGAAAGGAAAAGAGCAGTTCCAAGATGGCTGCAGGTGAAGGAGTATGTCCCAGCCTTGATGAGGCTTTTATTCTGTCTGGTGCTGCACAAACTGCTCTGTCAGCAAGAGATGTCTCTATACATTAGGCATGAATTTTCTGCAAAGACTAATACTGTTCCCCCCATCCCCTCCTGCCAACACCACTCAGTGTAGCACACCACTCCAGCCCAAGTGTCACGGCACCATGCTGTATCTGGAGGCTCTACCAGTTTCTTTCCTTGTCTAGGCTTGGACTAACCTGGCCCTAAACATCTAGAGAGTCAGTTCAGAGAAGATTTTGGCAGATATGGGCAGGGAACAGGCATCAGTCACTGAGGCTCACTAAAGGAAGGAGGAGATAGGACATTTATGGGTATCTGAGCCAGGATAATAAAGGTGTCCCAATAGGAAAGAAGTCATAGATTACATGGCCTGTTCTTTTGCTTAGTTGTCTGCAATGATCCAAAAAACATTGGTGGAATGGTTTGCATGGAAGGGTTTTGTGTTGGATTGCAGGAGGAACTGCCTGGAGCAAGGTCCGGATCGACAGCAAGACTAAAAATCTTGCACCAATGAAGTCTATGGGAAAGTTCCCGCTGATCTCACTGAGGGTTGGGCATTGGTTTTGGTCTTTCCTTGTCCCTGGAAAAAAAGGTATTTGCCTAATGAAAGACGTTCTCACCCTCATCTACTGACTTACCTACCAGCTGGGGATTCAGTGCTAACTTTTTGGAGAACCAGTTCACCCAAAGAAGTATCCTCTGTCTTGTTGGAACTCTTGACCCTGATGTATAAGATTTCTGTTTGTGAAGGCTAGAGGATGGGCTTTATGCACCATGTTCTGAGAAAATAACACAAAAGGATTCCAGTGATGTCAAGAGGAAAGTGATGGTTTATTAGGAGAATGCAGCCTGGAGGTATCACAGGCAAAGCTACCATTCAAGCCAGGTGTTCACAGACTAACTTTCTTGTTATCTTCTCCACATCTTTTCCCCTGTTCTCCAACCTGCACTTCACCTGCAAAGCTTCACACAGATTGCTCCATCTTTCCTTTTTAACTGTTATTGTTGTGCTTCCTGCCAGTATTTGCTTATATACAAGAGTCATCCTTACCAGCACCAGGTCTAGAAGATGGAGACAAGCCCAGTCTATATTGTCTTGTTGTGAATGGTTCAGCTTCAAATGTCCTAGATTTTTTTTTTCACTATCTTCTAGTGGCTGTCTGCTTTGTCACTGTAGGTGAAGAATTTGTTTCCATCCGGTTCCTGCCTTCACACCTTTGATTAGCATTCTGGTCTCTTGTATCTCAGCATCCAGCATCTCTTGTATCTGACTCCTCCATCTACTTGGTGTCCTCCTGATTTTGGTGTTGGCCACATGTTGTTTCATTTTATGTGTGTGTTTTCATCTTCATCACCGTCTCCCTGTAATTTGTCCTGACTTTGGCGCCTTCATTGCAGCAGCCTGTCCATTTAGCTTGGCACCCTCTTAAATGGGTGGTGTACCCATATCTCTTCAGGCTGGGACAGCCTGCTTTTCGTGCAATGCAGAATGCTGGCTCTCTGGCTCAGCAATCCCTGAGTTAGCAGATCACCTGGTCCTCATGAAAGTGTACTGCAATGTTGGACCATATCAATTTTTCTATTGATGTATCCTCAGAAATAGAGCTCTCTTTCTGTCACTTCTAACCTTCCTGAATTTGAGAATACTTGGGGGAAGATATCGTGGGCGCAAATTCCTTTTTGCTGTCAAATTGCATACATTCTGCCAACGCGTACTATCACTCACTGTCCAAGCATAGTGAATCATATCCTGCAAAATGCCCTTTCAGTTTCCAATTAGCACATTCTGGCTAAACAGCCTCAAGATTTTCAATGTATCTTGTAGAAAACAAGTTGGTGTTAATGAGGCAGACACTCTATCTGGGGACCAAAGCTGCAAGAAAGGGCCTCCACTCTGCAAACTGCTAAGTAATGTGACCTTAAGAGGGCAATAAACTTGTTATAGGTTCTGTGATGATTTGACTGTTTGGGGCTATCCAAAGTGTAATTTATTACACAAAGTGTAATTTATGGTTTTGCTTGGATGTGATGCTTCTTGTTCCTCCCCTACAGAAGTTTAATGTGCTGTTCAGGCCACCTTTTCCCCACTAGGTATTTCCTGCAACTGCTTCCATTGCCAGAAACATGATGGTATTACAGTTGCATAGGTTCAGCAGGAGCAAAGGAGAATTCTGCAGCAAACTACTTGTCTCCTGCTGGGTGTCAGCTGCTGAGGCACACGAGCGTCCTTCCTCATCTACACTCAAAAAATCACTGCAATGGTGTTTCACCACCCTTGCGTGCCTGGGGCATCACCTGATTGAAAGTATTTAGGCATTTCTGAAGGTGAGCTGTGGTCCACTGAAATCTTACAGACTTTCACCCTGGAACTGTCACTGAGAAAGGAGGTTACATGACACAGACTCATTCCAAGTTAGACTGATGGGGTGGGTGGCTGCCTCTGCTGCCCATGGTGGTTGAACACAATCACAATCCAGGAATTTTCCCTTGTGATGTTGCCTCCTGACTCAGTGGCCTTTCCCCCAAATCATCACTTTTGAGAAGAGCAGGACATTTATTAGGCAATTATTCCATTCATTGCCCATCTGTTCTTCCTCATGATGAGCAGGGATGTTCCCTACCGCACCAAAACACAGGCTTGGCTTTTAGGACATCAATCTGAGCGCAATATAATAAAGCATCCTTTTCTCCCTCCACTATTCCAGGCCCATACTGAAATGCAATTTGCGTTGGAGGACAATATCTGAAGCAAAGATTCCCCAGTGAGTAATTCAAAGAAGCTTGGATGTACTCCTTGAAAGACAGCAGTGGTTCCTCCAGGGCCTTCCAGCCTCTGCACTGGAACTGCTCTACACATACAACAACCAGGTCCAGAAGCATGGAGTTAATTGAACATGTTAGTTTCCATGTGTCCACAACATGGAGGGACCCAGTGTCTGTCATATTGATGACGCCCGAGAGCTTGCATGTATTAAGCTCCTGTCATTACAAACACAAGCTTTTTACTGCAGTGTCACTCTGACATTCCAGCAGCCACTCAGTTTCCATTAGGGCAGGCCTATCTATTGTTTTCCACTGCTATTTCATCTCCGGTCTTGCCTGTGGGAGGGATGAGTAAGTGATGGGGAGGAGGTGGGCAGTGACAGCTCTGAGACAGGCATGTTTATGCTGGACTTTCATGTTGTTCCTCTGTATCTGATGGAGAACAGTCCATCTCCCCTGCACAGTGAGTGGTGCATAAAGCATCTCCGTGTGTTCAGAGGGAAGGGCTGAGTTGTGCCGATATTGCCAGTGGCTTGTCATGTGCAATTGGGAGGCTCTAATGTAGTCATTCCTTTCTACCACCCTCACTGACTCAGATCTCCTGCTTGCCTCTGATGGGACTGAGCTGTCTTGGCTCAGCTGTGTCCCAGGAACCATCTGCAGGCCTGAATCTCCTCTCAGTACTTCAGCACCTCCGTGGTATTGTCCATGTTATGACAGAGCACTGGCTCCAAATCTAAAGAAATTCCTCTGTTGGATTTATCTCCTCTCAGCGTGGCTAGGAAAATTGTTTTTTGTGGCACCCAAAAAGGGAAAAAATAGTGGTGCCTACACCCACTTTTCCAGATATACAAAGAAGGACTGAAACACTCTGTCCATAACTTTTTCATTTTTTAACTGTGGAAATGTAGTAATTTTTTTTCCCCAGAGAAAAGAGCTCCTTCTTTTTCACATGGGATTTTTTTGCAAGTTTACAGATTTCTTCTTGGCTTTACCACACTGTTCATTTGTGCTCGTTGTGTATTAATGAAAAATCTGAGAAGATAAGAATGAACATTCTTTGAAACATTTATATTCTCCTGTTCAAAGAGCTCTTCAATTTGAATTTTCCAGCTTTTTTTATGCTTTAAAGCACTTAGGAATGACACAAGTTGGCCTATTTCAGAACAGATGAAGTATTTAATTGATACAAAGTATGTTTTCCCATGTTTTGCACAGAAACCTGCATGTGGTTCTCCTCCTTCTTTCCTCAATTGTTTTCCCATTTCTCAGAACCTCCAGGAAATAAGAAAATCCCCAGAGCCTTTGCCGCAGACACACACATGTTTACTAGACTGCAGTGCATTTCAAGACCCAACTGAAAACTGCCTCTTTTCTGAACACTTGATGCACTCCAGCCCACATCATGGCTTCTTCCCCATCTCTCCCACCCCAGCTCGCCTTCTGGCCTCTTCTCTGCTGCTGTTACCACTCTGAAAGGGAGCTGCCCAAACGGCAGATTTTCTGTCCTCTCTCCAGCAGGGTTGCTGCTGGAGAGAGTTCCCAGTCCCTTTGGTTTCTTGTCTTTACCCACAATGGAGGGTGGGAAGTATCTTGTATTATGTTCAACAGGGTGTGGAGGAATAAAGGGAAGAAACCAGTCACTTCTGGTCACAAGGGATGGTCTGATTTGCCAAAAACAACCAGCTCACCCGGGATTCCCATTCCAAGCTGGATGTGATGACTCAGAAAATCGAGTAGATAATGAGCTGTTTATGAGCAGGTCCTGTTTGTTTACTTTTCTGCAAAGCTGTGAATGGCTTGTTCATGACAAGCATCCTGGACTCTGACCTCATAGAGGGAACCTGCGTGAGGTAAGCAAAGAAGAACTCGAACCTCCACCTCAGCAAAGGAAAACACTGTTTTCTGAAAAGGCCACCTGAGAGTTGACCATCCCACAAAGGTCGCACAGAGGACACTTGCTGCACAGCAGTCCAATGAGCACATGTCCTTGTTGCTAGGCCAGGAGAACACTACATGGAATACCAACAGCCCTATCACATCAACTGACCCAACACCGAGCTTGGTGAAAGGCAGAGCAGCTATTTTCCTCGAAACCAGATTTCTAATTAGAGTGAAGGAAAAAGAACATGTTTTTCCTTTCCTCCTCTGTGCTGGCATCTAGCCAGACAGCAGCCAAAGCAAGCTGAAAGTCATGATGTAGTTCTGGGAAACGGGAATACTTCCTACATGAGATGTTGGAAGAGGCTACTCTTTCCTAACACAGCCTGTAGGAGTCTTGTCATCTAATTCCAGTTTGAAATACTCCTTATTCTTCAGGCAAACATCCAGCCTCGAATCAAACCTTCCCAATGACATAGATACCATCCCAGCACTTAAATGTTCTTCTTTTGCTGTGAAAAAATGTGCATCTTCTCTTTTAGATTATTCCCTATTATCTCCTTATTATACCTTGTCATGCTTGTGGCTACTTGACTGCAAAGTCCTCCATTACCACATTAGCATATGGAGTTTATTGTCACAGAATACCAGAAAGGACAAGCACTCAGCACGATTCAAACATGGGCAATACGGCAAGGCTTCCAGAATTGCTTTGTCTCCAGTGGTACATTCCAGGGAGCTCTTTCCTTGGAGGGGCACAGTTCATCTCCCTCAAAAGCTGGAGTCAGGGGAGTTCTGGCTTTTTCAGAGGATAATTCTTCATCATTGCGGGAAAGAAGGGAAGGGGAATTGTTTGCCTTTTATAAAAAGAAAAAAAAAAACGTTGGCAGATCTTAGAGTTTTGACATTGTTTGTGAGATTCTGCAGAAACATTTAGGGAGTTTTGCTCTTTGTTTGGGGTATTGGGAAAAGGGGGAGGAGAAGGGAACCAGCAGTAAAATAGATAGGAAAAAAAAAAGATGACAAAAAAAGGAAGAATTCTGGAGAAAAGTCAAGTGGGGATGGTTTAGTGGCAAAGCAAGGGGGTTGGCTCTGAAGACTGAGGGTTCTGTTTTATACTTGTGAGAGTTGATGAAACAGAGCCCAATCCTGAGATATTATGGAACTGATTATTGAACTTATATAATAAAAGAGTGGATTTACAAGAAATTTTTCATTAATTATCGTGTTCACAGGTGATACCTAAAAGTACACCCACAACTACCTGCAGGCAATATGTTTTACAGTAATTTCATTTTGTTTGTTTTTATACTGTAAGATTTGCATGTGCAAAAAAATCCAAGCATGCATGCTTTGTTTGCATAGGCAATGTAGGAAATATATAAGCTTACTAAGTGTTTTGCTATTTGATTTTGCATGTGGCACTCCAGGCACTCCAATCAGCACACCAGGGATTCCACCAGGCACTCCAATCACTCAGGAATCACAGGAAAACATCAGGCAAACCATATTCCCACCATACAACCAACAGTTGGCATTTTTTTAACTTGTAAAATCTTGCTCTTTTATCATGATGGGAATGATCGATTCCTCTGATTTTCCTATGAATGATCTCTAAGATAATACATTTGTGGACAACTTGGAAATGGAAGACATCAGTTTATGTTAAAATATAGAACATGCATTGACTACTGCTCACAATGGAATATTCCATGTTTTTGTCAACACTGCTTTTCAAAATTAATTGATAGGTCCTTGGAGGTGGATCAAAGCCAAACAATTTGGACACTGGCTTGAATGCACCGAGAGGCAGAGCTGAGATATTTATTCATTCTATTACAGAGAAGCAGCTCAAGTACAAACTGCAGCACAGGGTATAGGCTCTAGTGTCTGCAGGTAATGAATCACATCCACATACACACAGACAGTGCTATGGGAACAAAACCTGGCAGCTGTGACAGCAAAAACACAAGCCCTTGTTACACAAACTAAAACAGTAACTCTATTAGCTGTGCGTAGAAGGTCTTTCTCTTCTCCAGTGCTGGCCACAAGGGGAGAAAATGGAGTTACAGGATAAATCACGGCAGTACAAGAACATCTCCAGGGGTCAAAGTTTTGGGGTTTACCTAGTATAGGAGAAGTTGGTGACAATGATAAGCTGGCAATGACAATGATGACAGAACGGTGAGCAGTCAGGAGTGCCTCTCCCATAGAAAGCATTGGCACAAGAGCTATTCCAAGGTCTCTAGGTAAACAAGACCTTTCCTGTCTGATTCATGGCTCTTTCTGACAATAACCATAGTGGAACAAGGCAGCTGATAGCAAAGGTGGAAAATTCATCACTTCTTAAATTCTTTACATTTCAAGCCCTCTATCTTTCAAGAAGAGATACTTTAGCTTGACTGAAAGACTGGGTGAAGTTCTTTGGTGTAAGAAATGCATAAAGTCAGTCTGGACAGTTCCTGGTCAGCAGGAAATAAAACTTTAGCAAGCAGGATCCTAAGAACAAATTCTAAAACTACTTTTTCTTAAGATTTGTATTCCAGTAATACCTACAGGTTCATACTGGCACCAGAATGCTAAATGAAATATAAACGTAATCAGAACATAGTCTTTGTACCAAAGCAGGTACCGTCTACATAGGCTATGGCAGGACAACCTAGGTCATGTGCCACCAGGAGCTGCCTTAATGCTCTGCCACATTCTGATCCAAATTCCCGGCCTGGAGTTATGCTTTTCAACAAAAGCAAATATCTCCCTATATATCACTGTCATTATGGATCAGTTATGTCAACATTCCCCTATCAAAGCTCACAATTAGAATGTGCAAGAGACCTCAAAGCAACTCAGCTTTGACTCATAAAAGACAAACAGACAAACAAATAAAAGGAAAAGAGCATGAATACACTCCATGATTTCTTCTAAGCCTCTTAACCCTTGAAGGGTTATAGGAATAATCAAAGCAGGTGGATAACCTGACACATACAAAGGAGCTTATTAGAGGGTATTGCATTTGTTGTTCAGCAGAGAACACATGATTCTGTGGTTTAGAAGATGAAGCAAGAAAGGACTCAGGGTACAAAGCTGGTGTGGATCATTAACTTACAGATGTGGTCACGCAACAATCACTTGACTCTGGAGTTCTTGTGCCACTGCTATGCTTAGCTGGGGAGTTGGGGTAACAGTAACAGGGATTTCTGTCAAAAGGAAAAGAAAAAAAGAACAAGGATGACCCATAGATGTTTCATCTGTGAGGAGTTTTTCTCTGAGTTAGATAAGATGGAAAGAGCAGTAGAAAAAAGAAAAAGGAAAAGAGACAGAGGAAAAAAGGAATTTATAACTATTCTCAGTCAAGTGAGAACTGCTTGGTGTGACCAACATCCCCCAAGGGAGAAGGGCAAGACTCTTACTGTGACACCGGATGAGTCACAGATAACTTTACCCTTGTGTTGCCCAAGGCAACTCCCATGACTTCAACAAAAAACTGTGGAGGGAAGGAAATAAAATGGTGCTTCAGCTGTAGGGTGGCCAGCTTAGCCTGAGGTCTGGTTTTAGCCTCCTTTCCTGGAGAAACAAGGACAAGCATGCCATCTTTGTTTGTGCATGCATTCAGTCTGTTTGTCTTCCTCTACTGGCCATTTTCAATCCCTTTTGGCAAAGACTTCACTTTCCACAGTGTGTGTGGACCTGGTGAGGAAGAGAGACACCACAAGTTTATAGGAAAAGCTGTGTTAAGAGCTTTAGATCTCCCCAAAAATCACTGCTGGATAACCAGCCTTGCAAAAAAACCCCAAAACAAACCTTCCTTGGTTATTCTTGCTGAAGTGCATGTCAAGATACAAGGCACAGCTTGATTTCTCGTGCAGTGCATCTGCATGGAGAACTAAGCAGCTGCTGCAGCTCAGGACTAACTGTTGTGAATTCCTCCCCCTGGCCTCATTCATCTCCAGCCCCAGAGATTTCCTGGCAGAGGTGCTCTGCTTGCCACAGGAGACAAGTATCTTACAGCACAGAGCCAACCTAGGGGATCTTTGCTAAGAGGAGTGCTAGCTAGCTTTCAAGACGCAGCTGAACGGGAAAGTACAAAGAAGGACTCTTCTGCACAGCTTTGAGGTCTCAAAGGAAGCCACGAGAAAGGATTAGTGCAGAAAGCCCTCCTGGAACTCGAATAACCTCCTCCTGGCATTCACACACATCCCCCTGCTTTGTGTGAGAAGCCCATGCTCTGTTCTAGCCATCTGGGACAGCATCACCCGCATTCATGCTCTGACATTCAAGAGTGATTAAATATATTCCACGAAAGGCAAAACCGAAAAAGAAGCCAGTGAAACAGCAGGGATAAATAGATGCATTTCTGATCTCACCCAGCAGTGCATCTATAAAGTATCCCCCTTCTAATTTTTGTTCCGACTTTTTCACCCGCTGTTCCTTCTCACTAGGACTCCTTTTAAAGCTGCTGTAGAAGGAAACATGTTTCATTAATGCTAAAAATCAGTGGGATTTAAGTTAACTTAGTGCTGAGTGTCAAAAGCTTTAGGATCCTGTTTCCCAACAGAAATGCTTTGCAGAATATGATCGCATCATGCCTCAGAATGGGGCGGAGATTTCCAAGTCACCTAAGCACACTTTGAAAATGCTATTTTCCAACACACTGGGGATTTGCCACCACTGTATGCAATTCCCAAGAGCTGGCCCACCATGATTCTCTAACCACCAATTTCATACCCACCACACGCCCCAAATATATGGAAATTGCTCCAACGCAAAGCTCAGCTGCTGGTGGTCCTTGCACCCAGAGTTCAGACTGGTGCAGCTGCAGAGCTGGCTGGTCACGCTCTTTGAAATCCCCTGTGTCCTGAACTGCAGTGTACCCTGCATCTGGTCCCTTCCTCAGAGCAGCAAGAAAAACATGTCCCTAGCCCAGTCACCAGTACCTTGAACACAAGCACCGTAAATCTTGGTGAGGCCTCGACCTTAATTTTTTTACATAATCTCAGCTTGGCTGCTGACTCGTGCACCTCTCTCATCAACCCTGGGTGCACTCCGAGCTCACTGCGATGCCCTGTATTGGGAAAGGCCATGGCTCCGGCTGCTGGCAGCACACAGAGGAGATCACTGAAAATAAACAGAAAGCAAGCAGCTTGGTTTTCATAACCTCGGTTAAACGCAGGGGGTGAAGGATCCGAAGCGGCAAAGTCATGCAAGTTCAAGAAAGGCGGAGGGTAACCTCGAGGGGCTCTTTTCTTTGGCAGCCAGAGGGGAGGATGGTGCACAGAGGAAGAAGAAAGGAAAAATTATGGAAATTTTTGGCCCTCTGTGCACAGCAAGTCTGTCTTTACCTCCTTCTGGGGCTGTTACAACAGAGCTGACATTCATTACTTATACCAACAAAACTGCTTTCCTAGGCTCATGTGACAAAATGGTGTATCATAGCCGACCCTACCCCCAGAGCAGAGGCAAATTAAAATTGAACTTATCCCATGTGCTAGCTCACTTCTTCTTGCCTGCAGAGGCCTCGAAGCATCCTCCTTACTCTCTTCACCTGAGGTATAATTTAGCTTATTTCTGTTTGTGGTGGCAGTGAGAGATTTCCCTTCCCCGAGTCACGCGGGGATGGTGGGAGGTCTGCCTTCCTCCGCTGCCTGTGGCAGGGAGGGGGGAGCAGCCGGTCACTGCAGCCTGTGGCACGCAGTCTAAATGGGGGAATGCTCCTTTGGGCAGAGGTGGGACACAGCTAGGTCCTTCTATTGCGACCACTGTGCCTGCTGGGGAACAGAAAGACTCCATAAATCACAGGAGAAGCTGAGCCCCTCCAGAGTTTTTGGGTGTTGATGGGAGTGAGCACCAGACTCAAAGAGGGTGGAAAGAACCTTCTTGGAGACCTACAGCTTCCCATGACTCAGAAAAAGATTCGATAACTAAACCCAAACCTGCCACCAAGGACCTGCCTCCAAGTCACAGCAGTCCTGAAAAGTCTCCAGCTTGCATTTGAATGGTTTTTATATAAGATACGTCATTACATGCAATATATCAACGAAGATTATTTTTGTGGAGTAAATCAAATGAATACCCAGACTAGAAGCCTAGATATTGATTTTAGTAGTTCCTCTCTAACTCGTTGGATTTTTTTTAGCCCAGAGGTGAATGCAGGCTACCATAACTGTGTTCAATGCTGAGAACCTGTGCGTGTTTCAGGATCCTGTCCATAGCCTGGTGACTTTTCCAATGTTAGCAACCATAGGGTATGAACTTATGAAGGTCTCTCCCAAAATTCAGAAAATACATTTTCTATCCACAGATTTTTTTTGCACTGTTTCATTCTGTCTCCTTATTCCTACTAGAACTTAGTATCATGAAAATTCAGTAAAATTTTTTTTTCAGATAGCAAAAGAAATTCAGGTTGTGTTGAGGCAAAGTTTTGGATTAAGGTCCAGATAAAGTTACTGCTTTGCTGAATGTCTCATTTATCCAAGCATAGAAGGAAGCTCTTTGGCCACTTGTATGTGACTTTACTTACTTTTGGACTAAGTTTGGAGACCTGAGAATGTGTCTAAGTTTGGTGTTATGACTATCACATTTGATTGTTTGTACAGGAGGGCAAAATTTTGTTGCCCAGCAGCCTGAATTACCCATTACTCCTCTGAACTTATGTAACACAGTGATCGTCATACCTTAGCAAGAACTTGTTATAGTTGATTGTAGACATTGCACAAAATAGAGCTGGAGGTGACTTTCTTCAGTGCCATCAGCTCTGCCTGCACACAGACAAAACCTGTCCTCCCCCGTCATTCCTGAGACATGCTGTGTCCAACCTGTCTTTAAAAATCTCCAGTGAAGTGCAAATCTCAGGCTATTCCAGGGCTTCATTATCTTTCCTATTAGGAAGGGGTTTTTTTCATGATATCTAACCTACATGTCCCTTGCTATACTTTAAGCCTTGTCCTCTGTACCCTGGACATAAAGAACAAATTGTTCTCTTCCTCTTCATCTATCTTTTATGTATTTAGAGAATGCTATCATATCCCTTCTCAGTCTGATCTTCTTCAGACTAAACAACCCCCCTATTTCAAACTCTCCTGATTAGTCATGTTCCGTGGACTTCTGATCATCCTTGCTGGTCTCTTCTGGACATTGTCCAAACAGTTCCATCTTTCTTGAACCATGGTGCCCAAAATTGGAGAGAAGAGAGTAGAGCAGAAAAATCACATCATATCATACAGACGGTAGTCCAGTTTATATATCCCAGTATGGTGTTTGCTTTTCTCAAGGCAATCTTAACTCTTCTGACTTCTCTTCAGCTTGCAATTCAAAATTACCCCAGATCCTTCTCTGCTGGTTATTTCACATCCCATATTTGTACATCTGATTGTTCTTGCCTAAGTATAGAACTGTGTATCTTGCATTCGTCTTTACTGAATTTTTTCCTTTCCCTTCCCAAACCCCCAGATTATTCTTCCACTTATATTTGATAATTCTAAGTTCATGACTGTCTTCTTTTGTGCTTGTAGCTCTTTTCAAATTTATGTCATCTTCTAATTTAATTAGAACATTCTTCGTTCATTCCATCTAAGTGATTAATAAAAATCCTGAATACTAACAGGTTCAGAGAATATCACTGCAGAAGCTTACCAGCTGTGTTCCTGAAATATGATGATGATGATGATGATGATGATGATGATCTGAACCCAGTTTGTTGATACCTGAATTTGGACATGAACCTACAGCTACACACTGATTCTCAGCATGCTTCAGCACCTGAAGTTCTTTCTGACATTGGTATGAACTGAAGTAAGCTCAAAAGTGCCAAAGATCAAGCCATCAGCATCATTGCCAATGAAGACATATGCACTATATTTGTCGATCAATGAGTGTATTCGGTGTCATTGTACTTCGCCTTTGTAACACAGTAATGCAAGTGAAGACAGACTGCACACTGGTGCAGGTACTATACGTGAATTAAAATGCCATAATTAACCCTGATGAAAGGAAGGCAGCAGATCTTTAACCTTTGGAGAGGACATAAACCAACTCCTAGTGTCTAAAGCACTTGTTCAGTATGTCCTGATGAATTCATCCCTACCTTTCTCCTCCTGTAGCTAGTCCAATTTCAGCAAATGTACCCTTTACTCACCACTGTTTCCTGAATAGTTTTGAAATGTGGCTATATCTTTCTATTGCACTCCCTTTCTGTATACCATTCCACTTTCCTGTAGATGGGAAGTTTTCCTCCTCCCTGTTTACAGGGCATCTGGTCAGAAACCTTTTCTGTCCTACTGGGGACATGAAGAGTGCTTCCCCATAACATTTTTTCAAGACTCTTAAACTGAGACTTCATGAGCTAGACCTTTATGCTCATGATTGATCACGATAACTGAGTGCTCTTCAGCTGACACTTCATCTGTGAATGTTTATGTCACAGGTTGCTGTCTAGGGATAGGTCTGGACACATGCTCCACCTGTTAAATGGGAAAACAAGAAATAGTTACTCAGAGAGATCCTCACTGGCAACATGGCCCATGTGTGTGTTTTTATTCAGAGTAGCTTTTTCCTAAGCCCTGGAGAGACTCAAGACCCATTTGTGTAAACACAGATGGAGAAAGCTGAGATGCCTGGGAAATGGAGCCCTTTCAAATTCAAGCAAATCTTGATGAAATCCTGTTTTGCAGGATATGATCAGTAAACTCTTGAGTCAGGAGCAGGGTGAGACATCACCTTCCTCTTGTGTCTGTGAGTCCAGAGATGAACACTTTTTGCGGCTTAGTCCCCAAGGCCAAAAGTCTTGCAATCTGCCTCAATTTAATTTTTTTACTTTTCCTCCCACATCTCCTCCTTCTAGAAGTCACTTATCATTACCTCAGGATTGTTGCCAAATTCCCTTCTGGCATCACTTCTCTCCCTCTTTTCTGCAATCTTTGCTTATAAGGTACCTTAATCACTTCCCATGTCAACTGCCGCAAAGGTTTTTTTTAGTAACTCTTGTAAATACTTACAGGCTTTATATATACTTCCTCTCCAAACTTCAAGGGATGCAGATCATTGCTTAGAACTGAAGAGGTGGGAAGGAGGGCAGCCTGATTCAGATTTCCATATGACCCAGGCATGGCAAAGTTTCCTGCAAACTGAGATGAGATTTGCTTTTGTATAAGGATGCAAAAAGGATGGTTTGCAGCCCTGGCTCTGGGTTACCTCCCCACACCCAGGTATCTCATTCTGCTCAATGATCAATCCTTTCCCAAAGCATAAAGCCATCAGGTTAACCAGAAATGTGGCTTTACTCTTCTTCTTTTCTTTTTAAGTTTGAACATTCTGGTTATAATGTTGTCACTCACTAAAGCTGAGGTTTTCAACTTTTTTCAAACTGCTATATTTTTTCCTGTAGAGTACTTCTAATCCTCCTGGCAGTCAGATGATTCGTCTTCTTTTTGTTCAATAGCTTCCTACAAGAAGTAGTGCACAAACCCCACAGATCCAGGCACCACAGGTCAAAAACGACCAGCTAGATGTCTTAGTGACATCTTCTGCTATTTTTCATCATGTATGGGATACAGGTTGAAGTCTCAGGCTAATGGGAAAGGAATTTCTTTTTCTCATGGCTTGAAAAGAAGAACTGTGTTTTATTTTTCTCCATGTTTGGGCTTTATATCAGCTGTCTGTTGGGTGTTTCAAAAGTAATTGTCTTGTCTCAGCACAGTAAACTCACAAGCTAATTCCCATAACGCTGGTGATACAAAGCAGTGAGGCCAGCCAAGATATTTGTGTTTCAACATTCCAAATACACTCTTGACTGCCTTCAAGCAACAATAATTTTATAGGGTTTTCCTTCCTGAAAAATTGTTCAGTGATGACCTAGAAGTGAAAAGTTCCCTGTCTCATTACCATTTCCATCCAATTCCGCATGAAATTTACTCAAAAAGCTGGCTTTGTCTAAGCCAGGAGTCAAATATAAGAGCTGCAAGGCCCTGATTAAGAAAGCACTTAATCACTTTCTGTGCTTTCAGTTGGACAGATGCTTTCCCCCCGTCAAGGACCATATCAGTAGCTGGGGGAGGATTGGGGAAAAGAGCTTGGCTTAAAGCCTATGAGAATTCACAACCCAGAGATACAGCTGCAGGACCTTACTAAAAGTACTGGTATTCTAGGACTATCAGCTGTCTCTCATTTTGCTTAGGACTTTCCAGGATACTTGCTCAATAAAATTCAGTGGCTTGGGTTGCATCTGAAAACAGAAGCCACAGAAAGCCCTGGGAATCGTCCCAGGAGTACCTACCTTTCATGGAAAACGGAGAGGGGCCCAGAACAGCTTCTGCTTAGATTAGATTGCCCTTACTAAAAATAGGAAGCCCTTTAGTCCTCCATCTCTCTTGATAAAGCTTTATTTTTAAGCTTATGTTTTGTTTGACCTTGAGGGTTTTTCGAAAAATAAAAGGAAAGAAGGAAAGAAAGAAAGAAAGAGAAGAGGGAGCAAAAAAAAGCCTCCTTGACACAATTCCAAGTAACACTGAAGATAAAGCTGTGCTGTGGTTAGCTGGGATTCAGTGAGTGAGAGGTTTTATAAAGTCTCACAGTGTCCCATCTGCATTGTTCAAGTCATTATTTCTTGGCTCCAAAGGGATGTCAAACAACACTTCATCCAGAATGTGTCTAGTTCTGGTCCACAAGGTATCCTTTCTCTGGCTTCCCAATGTGTTTTCCCTGTTCTTCCTAACCCTCACAGCTATGGCCAAGAAAAAACAGCAGTGAAAATGGTCATCAGCACCTTCATATCAGTAATTTGATATACTGGCTCTAGCACTATCCCATTGGGCTGTAGGCACTACTGTTCCTTGTAAAGATTTAGCAAGTTCTCTCAATAGTCCATCAACCAAAGCAACCCAAATCACCAGAGTCCATGGCTCTCTTGGGGTAACAGGAAACAAATCTCCTTTCCTAACCTAAAAGGAAGCCTTTTTGGGCACACTGTCATATGTGTATACTGAAAACTCATACTGTCATTTGCAAAATGTGAATTTTATTTCAGGTGCCAAGAAGCCTGCTGAGACAAAATTTGTGACAGAGCCCAAAGAAGCTGCTGTAGATAACTTTTATCTAGAAAAATCACATAAGCGGCACTAGACATACCCAGCTTTTAAAGAAAAAGAACCCAAGCAGAAAATGCACCTCTAATTGCAAAAGTAATTCCAGTTGAGTATTGACACTTGCTTATAAAACAATTGAAAATGAGCACAGACACAGCAACAGAAGCACAGAGTTAATATGTAGTTTCAAGACCAGCAGGCAAGAAGGATGTGAGTGAACCTTGCACAACCTTGAGAAAAACAAACTCTCTAGTGACTCTGGGACTCCAGCTAGTGCTGTTTGTCAATGCAAAGCTGGTGTGAGCCATGCAACCCGATTTACCTTCCATCCCAGGGGGATGTTAATTTCCACTCCCTCCCCTCAGTACCAGCTGGGTCCCCTTTGCTCGCACATTCAGGGTCCAGGAAACCCGTGCAGATGTTTTCATGGACATAGCAAAAGCTCTTTCTTTCTGCCAAGACTCACACTGGGCTTTCCGTAGGAGCAAATGTATCTGTCGCTTCTAAAGCAATGTGGTTTTGGAGCAGCTCTAATTTAATCTGAAGTTGAGAAATAAAATCCTTCTGACCTAGTTGTTGTATTCTCCTTGCCCTAAACAATCCTGACAGTAAAATGGCTATTATTTGTCTCTAAACTTGGAATCTCAACCTGAGGCAACCAATCTCTATAGTTAATTTCACTCCTGAATATGGTTTTGAAAAGTTATTCTTGTTCTTTTCCAAACCAGAAATGCACAGACTCTTCTGATTGTTATGAAATATCTCAACTCTCAGGCTACTTATAGTTCAAAATAAATAATTTCAGATTTCCAGACTTGTTGGCAGAAAGTCTTTTGCCACATACACACATTCTGGGGCTTCAAATTTCCAACTCTGCACCACAACCAGTTGAATTTGATAGTCAAACTGAGATTTAGGTGCCATGCTTTGAGGGGCATATGGAGTCCTGCAAGTGAAAAAGTTACTGGGGGTACTTACAGATGTTGGGGATTTTGTAGTTCAGATTTGCACAGCACTTGTATATGTCTATGCATTCTGGCAGGTTTCCAGCAGGTCTGTGCTGCAGTGTCGGCTCTTTGAGTGAAATTCATGACCCTTTGAATGCTTCTTTTTAACACTCCAGAGCAAATCACCTTAACAAAGCAATGAAAGAGTTTTTCTGTGCAGAAGGGTTTTCTTAAGCTGAAAGGCCAATGCAGCACCTCCCAGAACGATACCTACTTTCTGGTCATCAGCAATAGCAGTCACCTATGAAGGTGGGAAAAGGCGACCAAGTCCTTCTGCACCCACCTGTGAGCATCAGCCCCTGCAGCAGCAAACAGCAGCCAGGAAAGAGGAGGGTATGTGAACAGATATTTCTTCAGAGGTGGAGGCAGAAGCTTGAGCTCTGAGTTCTGGGATCCAAAGGGGATGAATATCTTTTTTGCAAAACTTGTACCAGGATCAGATCTGCCTGTCCTGACTATCCTTAACTTTTTAAAGTGTCATAGTGTTGTTCATCTCCATGCATGTGTCTATTCTCAACTCCACTCCCATTCTTCATCTATGTAATTGCACTAGGTTTTAAGTGGTTTGAAAGAAACAGTATCCTGTATTGGGTATAACATTTCAACAGGAGCCCAAGTTTTGTTTGGAAAGTGACAATCTTTCTAATAAATATTATTACTAAAAAGAGTCAACAAGTTTTATTTCAGTGTTTAGTTCTGGATTTTGGTGACCAGTCCTGGAAATATACCTTTTGAAAGATTCAGCACAATCTTCCTTTCTGAATGCCCAAAGGCTGCAGAAATTAAAAATTAAGGCAACTAAAGCAAATTTTTGCAACCAGATCCACCATCTTATATTGCAAATTTGTTTCTCTTTAGAGTCCTAGATACAAACCCAGGAAATCATTCTGTTTCTTCGTGATTAAAATTCAGTGCAAGGTTGTGCATTTTGTATATTTTTGTTCATACTTTTTAAAAAAAAAGCATCAGTCCCCTTTTTTTCAGTTAAAAATTATCTTCAACAGTCAAACTGAAATTCCCCAACCTTGGAAATCACTATGCCATTCTGGTGACTTTTATTTTTTCCCTTGTCAATGGTGATTTTCCTTTGAATTTGTGCTTTTGCTTTCTCTGGTGCAGATTTATTCAGTCCCATCACAGAGGCAGGCCCGTTTTAGAGAGCTCTAATCCACAATTTCTCATAGAGATAGAGCAGAATCAGATCAAATTTGGATCTGCTGTTATTCATGGAGCTGTCAAAAGGGCTAAGAGAAGTCACCAAAACTTACCATCATGAGCTTCTACATCATGGTGATATGTATCATGCACGGATCCTGATGCCTACCAACAGATACAGAAAGGTTCTTTTAGTGTCGCCTTTTCCAAATCACATCTTCAGCCACTCCTCAGTCTTCCAGTGCTGCTAACTTCACCTGAAGAATTTGACTAGTATGGTAGGTCCTCCCCTCTGTCTTGTGAAGAATTGCCAGAGAGCAGAAAAGAAAGGGTTAAATAATATGCCTATGTGCAAAGTTAGGAATATGGTGCGGTTATGTAGAAAATACCTGACTAATAATTTATTGTCTATTTATAGCTCAGAATAGTTATAACAGAAAAAATTCCTGTAGCAGCTTTTGCTCTAAAGGGAGCCTGCACTTTGCAAACAGCTCATTGAACAGACCATCTTAGCTATTCATTATGGAATGTGCCATCCTTACAAGAAAGGAATTTGCTGGGCTCGGCAATGGACTAGTCAACTGTTCATTCCTGTACAAAGTTGATTTGCCAACTTATGAGGAAGACAATTCTTCAGTGGTTTTGGGCAATAACTTGGGATGGGCAAGAATAGTGCTTAGGGTTAAAAAAGAAAATTATAATTATCTTTCCACCTCTAGCTGCTATTACACACATCACTGTAATATGCAGAGGCCAAATCACCTATATATAGCTCGTACCTCTTGACTCTATTGAGAGATCATACCTTTCTTTAGCTTCCAAAAACATCAGTTATCTCCTTTCTCACGCATCTCTGAACTGCCTGGGTTTGTCCCACACAGCAATGGCAAGTCATCTTCGCAAAATTTGGATCAGTCTTTGACTGGAACCTGAACTTCTCTAAAGATCAGCAAGCTTTGGATTTGTTTGGGTTTGTTATGGAGAGAGGCCCAGCATATGATGTTCTAGTCCTGACTCCATCCCCATCTCTCTTTCTGACCTGCACAGGTCTAAACAGGACAAGAACTCAGGCTCCTGTTTGGGTCTTAGTCCAACACCAACCTTACTGCAGAGGCACGTGGTGTAGATGCTCGGGAATGAGAAGCTTGGCCGCCTGTGTGCTGGATCACGCAGAGGACAGTCTGCCAAACTTTTCAGCAGCCCAGTCCACAGTAGCAAAAAGACAGAGTAGCCAATCTGAAGAGTGGTGATGACGGAAGCAAAATTACCAGAGTTGAAAGAAGCATTATCAAGAATAGTTTAGGTGGATTTGAACCTGCTGCACATGAGTTTGTACCAAAATGAAAACTCCAGCTTCCTCAGATGCACAAAATACCATGAGGCAAAGCATTTGCCTAAGAGCTATCAAATGAAAGAGCTATCAAATGAAGGAGTGCTCATTCCGTCCTACAAAAACAGGCAACAACAGACATGAGCACTAATGGTTAGAGAGGAATAGACATTTCACTCATTATCCTTGCTATTGCAAATTGCACTGCATCCCTGGCTTGTACCCATCTCTTTGCACAGCGCTTCTCTCTAAAATATGCTTTAGTCGCTACCCTTAAAATACAAGGTTATGTTCTTCCCTTCTCTTGACAGCACCTTGTTTGCTTTAGAAGGGGGTGATGTTGTAACTCAGGGCTGGACTGGGGGAGGGTGTGACAAGACTGGAGGGTGTCACCAGACTGACATGTGGGTGGGGGGAGATATCTCATAGCTGGATAGATTCAGGTCAATGTAAAGTGTCTTCAGAGTGTAAACTATGAAATGTGATCTGATCCTCTTGTAACCAATAGTTCTGTGCTCAGCTTGGCAGTGACTGCCAGGCAGACATCCTGCTCTTCTCTGAAGTTTGCTGCTTTGCCTGCTATTCCATGTTCTTCACAATTACAGTTCCTGTCAGAGAACTTTTAACCTCAGTTTGCAGAGGACACTGCAAATACTGTTTCGCTGTATCAGTGGAGCGGTGTGAGATCCAGGATAGCAGGTTCTGGTTGTAGGTGTGTGGAACAAGATAGCAAACGCACAAAAAAGCATGTATGGGGCTGAGCTGTCCCTTAGAAAGCTGGCACAAGACAGCTGAGAAGCAGAGCAAAGGTACTTTTGGAGTGGTATGTTTGGGAAACTCGCCCAGCATTTGACTACACAACTTTAATTGTGCATCAAGTTAACTACAAATACTTTACTATATGCAAATGAACAAATAAACAACCAAAAAAATCCCAACAGTAACAACAACAAAATCCAGGCTAAATTCCCCAGAAGGAGTGGATGGAAATTTGGAAATGACATTATTTTCACTCTTCTTAAAGAAACTGCCAGACTTTTCTTTCTGGAACCTCTCCTCTGGCTTTTGGGAGGTGGTGGGAGTATTATCCATCACTTCAGATCCTTCTCTCACATTAAAGAATCTGTCACTGAGCTGAGCATTGGCAAGTAGAAATATAGGTAGCAGAAAAGACCAAGCCTTTGACCTTCCCTGTAAAGGCTGGACACTGCAGACAGTTTTACAAGGTGTTTCCAATGATCTCATTCTGCTGGCTCCCTCTTCTCTCTGTTTTATTTACCAGGATAAATTTTTACCTCTCACTGTTTCCTTTCTCACTCCAGAGAAAGATGCTTCTTTTCAGGGACTGGAAAACATAGAGTCCTTTTTGCTTATCCCTTCGTCTTCTATTCCAGTGGAATGCACTCCTGCAATAGCCCAGAGGCCCTCAGTCCTTCCTACAGCATGCTTAAAGCATGCATCTGCTTTGCCAATGTACCTCAGCCTGAAGTACACCCCAGGAACCATCCAACTGCATCAAGGTCCACTTTATCTCCATCAGAGCGAAGCCAGCACCTGCTCCCAACTAACAGCATCACCGTGCACAGTAGAAGGATTACTTGGTCAAGAAATCCTTGACCTCTTGCACCTAGATTTTTAGTCCAGATGTTAATCTAAATGTGTGCAAAGTAGTGACAGATGCTTTAGAAACCAACATATTTAAAAAAAAAAAAAAAGCAAAGTCGACTGCTTATAGCTAGTTTGCTTTCAATGAGCTGTGGGACAGAGAGAAGGGAAGGTATCTAGGGAGCAGACAGTGTATTCCCCTCTTTGTACTACTGGTGAGGAGGCATCAGGTGATGGTCACTCCTCCCCATTCATAGTTATCAGGAAAGAACTCAGCTCTGTAGAGCTATACAGGCAGCTGGTCATGAGCTTGGTGAACAGAGCCATGGTGTGCCTCATTCTATGCCTTCTGAGTTTTCCAGCCCCTGCACTGCAAGTGCATCTGGTTTTGAGAAAGGCTTGGGCAGCTGCTTACTGACAACAGCAGATCCATAAGACACTGTCCTGGTTCTGGCTAGGATAGAGTTAATCTTCCCAAGGAGCCAGGAGAGGTGAGCCAAGCTGGCCAGGGGCTGTCCCATGCCATGTGACGTCATGCTCACCACGAAAGGGGGCTAGTCGGGGAGGGGCGGGTTCGCCCTGGCTCCGGGACGGGCTGAGCGTCCGGTGTCGGTCGTGGGATCGGTGAATTGCTTTCTGTTATCACCCGCTGTGACTATCTGTTATCAGTACTGCTGTCGTTGTTCCCCTCTCCCGTGCCGTCCCAGTAACCTGTCCTTACCCCAACCCACGAGGCTTTGCCTTTGGCTTCCCGTTCTCCTCCCCATCGCGCCGGGGGAGGGGGGTGAGCGAGCGGTGTGGTGCTGAACCGCGTCAGACACCCTGGACCCACCTGTGACTAGGGAACCGTGATCTTGAAAACAGTTTCCTGAAACAGAAAGATGCAGGAAGGAGAGGGAGATGGACAACTTCATCTTCTGAGCTTCATCACAGCAGCCTTCCAGCAGCACCCCTGCTGCTATCACTGACTAGTCATTGTTAAAGAGGCATAAGTGCACTATGCAGCAGGCTCAGCCCAGGGGAATGGCCAATGTTTGGGATGTGCTCTGCACCTGACTACTCTGGAACAGCACTCAACCACTCAGGGCTTAAAACACCTTTTCTATACTTCTCATGGTGTTACTATCCTCTGAAGCAGCCTTGCTGGTGGCCTTCGCACTGTTATTTTGGTCCCTTTGGTTTCACAGCTGCCATCACATTCATAAAAGTCATATATATAGACCAGGACAGACCATAAGGTCTCATTTCCAGCCTCCACAGTGGCATCATAACCCGTTTTCCTTTGTGAACAGATCAGTTTAAAATGCTTCAAAACCACAGAAAGGGACAAACTAAGAGATGAGCTTGCTGCACCCCTGGCTGTTTGGCTTGCTGCCTTGGGGGAGCCAGAGGTGTGGTTACAGTTCAAACCAGGACAGGCTCTTGGGTTTGTTTGGTTGGGGTTTTTTTTGTTTGTTTGTTTTTTGTTTTTCTTTCCTTCTTTCTGGTTCTTTTAAAGCACTAACAGAACCCATAACCTGAGGACCAAGGGGCAGTCATCCGTGCTGTAGCAGAGGATCAGAGTGGGGGATGCTGTGTTGTGTCTTCTTTTCTAATGTCCCTGTTAGAGCAAGGGAAAAGAGGCATACAGAAAGTGAGAAAATTGAAACTCAAACTTCATTGCTGCAAAGGAAAGCAGATGGTGGTAAAATTTTAAACTTGGAGATATGTTTACACTTTTTTTAATTGAAAACACTCTGTGATTCACATGCCTGCCAGACACCCCTGAAGACAGGTTTATGTGTATGGCTGTGCACTGGTGAACCTTATTGCACCATCTTGTTGAACCTGTTTCTGAAAATGTGCATCTGTGTAAGAGGTTGGTATTCTAAATGCCCAGTAAAGGTGAATAAAGTGACTGTCAGGCAATTATTGAAGCTCAAGGGCAAGATGGATGTTTCAGACCAAGCCTCTAGAGCACTGTTGGAAAGTGGCAATCATGACAGCAAAACCAGTCACCCACAATGGGTGCCTAAGGGTGGCATTCGGGAGGCCATCTGCCTGGCATAGAGGACTCCTGCCAGTAGTCTCTGGTCTGTATCAAGCCTTGTCAACTGTGACATTGCAGGAGGATATTTTGGAAAGAGTTAAGTGAGGCAGGAAATGTGTAAGATTTAGAGTGGGGAAAAGAAAAGAATTACAAAAAGATTAATTACAAGTTCTCCCCATGCTTTGGACCCATCCCAACAGTCTGCTTCTTCCTCAGAACATTTGGTCCAGAATTTGGGGCAAAAAATGAGTGTTCATAATGTCTTCGTGGATGACCTTTCACTGTTACAGGCTACAGTGACTCTTCATTGGCAGTCTCTGAACCAAGATTTGGCTCTATTATTACTTGCCTCCTTGCAAAACTCACTGTCGCCTAAAGTCTTTGGCAGAAGATATGAAAGATACTTTACAAAATAAAGCAGGAGGGGGTTCCCACTGCTACTAGAGAGACGTTGTTGCTAGCTCAGCATTAGCTTTTGTAATGTGCTTTACATGAGGTATGTCACCCTTCTGGCAACACCTCCAGGCCTGACTTTCCTCCTTTGTCTTCATGTGGATCTGGGATAGGGGTTCCTCAGGGAAAGGTTCTCACACTTCCCAGCAGAAAAGCTGCCTCCATGCTGTGACCTCCCATTCCTCTGGATATTTTTGGGTTCAGTCCCAACTAAGCCTGTACTCCCAAGTTTGGTAACCCATGTTGCATGGAGGACACCTGAAATTGTCTTCTTTCAGTGCTGTTGCTGAATTAGTCCATTGAACTCTGACTCTGATTTTTAATGCATTTGTTCAGGGTGATTCTTTACTGTTTTTACAGTACAAAGAGAAAGACACGAAATGTGTGAGTGTGAACCATGGCCTCCTATGGGGCATGGATGATGGCACATAATGCTCAGACTGTGATAGAGCATGAAGGTATTCATCATATCTGAAGCACAAAGAGAGGGTGCTAACATGCAGGTATTTCAAAAGGATAACTAAAACTTCTATCTTTAGAACCTTTTCTGAAGGCCAGTTTTGTGCTTAAAAAGCAGGACTGGGAGTAAAGATTTTAAGGTACTGATTCTTGCTTTACGTCTGACTTTCAGTCTTTGAAATTTTGCACTATCTTGTCCCTCCACCTGTAATATGTGACAATACCAACAGGCATGTTGATTTAGTCCTGACAGATCATCAAAAGCCTGTCTCCTTTATACCACCAGTCAGTACCTCTCACAAGAATTTCTTAAATACGGTCCAAACATTTTGGTTAGGCCAATTGTTTCAGATATTAAAAATACTGGGTGCTCCAGGAAGAAAACACAACCCAAAAGTTTGTCCACAGTACGGGGCTCTGTGGTAGCAGTGAGCAGATGAAGTGGGCTATGAAATAATGACTCTGCTTGTAGACCTACACCTTGTGCCAAAAAGGCAAAGCCCTTTAGAGCCTCTGCCACTGGAAATTAGGGAAAAGCTACCCTCATTTGTTCCATTTTTGGGGACTGCTGCAATCCTAAGCAAAGATTTCCCACTTGCCACTTCCTTTTCCTCTCCAGTTCCTCAATCCTTCCCTGCTCTACAGCCAAAAATTAACCTCCTTGTCCCAGAGTGGCTAGTTCCCATACGTTTCCCTATCAAAACCTTTCTGGCACCAGCACAAGCTTTGTGGCATTGGCACAAACCTCATAGCACCAGCACAAACCAATGACAAACTCCCAGCCCAGCCCAACACAGAAAATGAAATGCCAGGCTACAGCATAAATCCTTCCACTCCTAAAACAGGCTTAACTTCTGAACTCCTCTGAGCTCCTTGTCATTTGCTGTCCAATTTTTGAACTGGAAACTGAGGTTAGGGACTGCCTTAAGCATTATGTCTTCTGGATCATATTGCACATGCTTAACAAATGCTAATAAAAATCAGAAACCTAATTAATTAAGCAGCCCTGAACTCTTTGGACATGAGGGCACTAGAAAATCGCACTTTGTTTTGTTCAGCAACACGATGCAATAAATATTTTTAAAACTCTCCCAAGATATCATTATTATTATTATTATTATTATTATTATTATTATTAAGGTTTTGTTTGTTTCAGAGTTATGCAATTTCATTAGGTATGTACAGGACAGAATATGAATGGCTTGTACGTTCACCCAGATAGATTGTTGACTCATGTTGTCAAGTTCCTCAAGCTTATAAATAGCATCTCAGTGTTGCCTTAATGGTCTTATGCCACATGCTTGGAGAACTGGAGGCATGTACATCATCATTTACACCACAGCCTGTCTCCCACCTGCTCAGATGTGAGGCATTAGCATTCCAGGCTGGTCCCAAATCAACCCAGGACTACATCCACGAACCATGTCATGTGTACCTTCTGCTGTAAAGCTTCTGTCGTGAGCAGGAGCTAACAGATGGTGAGCTGAGACACCTCCAAAGCCTTGGGCACATATTTCTCAGCAGTCTTTGTGCACCTACTCTCTGAGGATCTCATGACATTTGATGCATCAAGCTGCTCAACACCTGTTTTGACACAAGTCAGCAAGTAAAGCCCCGCTTTTCAAGTTAGGAGGATGAACTAATGCAGAAGGAGTCCACACACAGTCACCTTGCCTAGATTTCAGATATTCAGCACCTGGCACTGATTCAAAGACTATTGTTCTTGCAATACCCCCTTTTTGCCCCATGTCCAACCAACACTTCTAGTTAACTTTTTGGACTATGATCGCAAAACACTGTAAGTAAGAGCTAGTGAGTAGATAGTATTTCCTTCCCTGAAAGTTTCTAATGATGGCTTTCAGGACATTTTTCAAGTCTCAATCTGACATGGGCCAAGTCCCTCACGAATGTTTGTAACTGTTTTTACCATTTTCTTGTCCACACAGATCAAGTGGGGAAGCATTGAAACCAGCTGATGAAGGGAAACAAACAGACCATGGGTTTTCTGATGACATTGCTAGATTGCATCTTTTCTGAAGTTCTTCTCTCAGATGTGATGAAATTAGAAGTTCTTGTTAGTACAAATAAGGCTTTTCAACAGCATTTGCAGAAAAGCTATGGACTACAGTCTGCACAGATGCAGAGAAATCTGTGATACCCAAGATGGATTCTGCTGTGTGGAAAGAGGATTTGTAGTGCCTGCCTCCACATTTTTAGAACCGTAAAGGAAAATCCTACCCTTTTTGATATTGTTAAACTGCCTCAAAATGGGATCCTTAGGACTAAATTGGAAAGACCTTTCCCTCACTTTTCCTGATCTGCACTTTGGGGAAAAAATGACAGGCAGTTTCTAAGCAATCTGCCTCAAATTCTCCATGGGATACAGTGCATTTTGGGGTGGCATTCTTTGGAATACTTAGTTCTCTACCTTGCCAGCCTCTCTCAGCTGGAAAAAAAATCTGTAAAAGCTACTGCTGCTTTACCTTCGGGCCAAGTCTTGACGTGTTAAAGCACAACTCCTAGTAACACAGATTACAATAAAATCTGAATTTCTTTAGTTCACTTTCACTGCTAGTTTATAACATTGGGACCCAAAAGGTTATTTTGCAAACTTAAAGAGGGCCAAGTGTCCAGTAAACTTTTTAATACCATGTGAAATTTGAAAGCCTTAACAGCAGAGGCTTAGTAGTAGTGTCTCACAATGCTTGGGCATTTAATGAGTTGCATTTTATGACTCTGTTTTTCTTGAGGGCAATAAAAGGATATATGAAAGGGTCAAAGTTAGGAGACTGTAGTACAACATATCTTGCCAGGGTTACGTACAACATAGTTAGCACTTTCCCAAGGGAAGGATGGGTTAGGTCTGCAACCATGGAGTATTCTGGGTGATTTTTAAAGGCCTTCAAATAAAAAAGGGTACTGTAGACCATTTTTTCTTTCTTTTTTTCTTTTTTTTTAAGTGGATGTGAAGGGGAAGCAGAGACAGACATTGGCAGGCATCTGCAACCTTTATGGTTCAATGCAGAAATGCAATCCCAAAGCAAGTTGGAAGTACCTGGCTCTAGTAATGTTGTCCCCATTCCTTTTATCTCATTACTTTTCCATTTTTTTTCCCATCAAGAGTAAACACATGACACAAGATCAAAACTTGTATAGCTGTTCTCTAGGCTGCCATAAGAACTTCCAATTAGCTAATTATTGACTGTTATTAGTATCATTGCAATTACCACAGAGATATCTCTGCTTTAGAGACCTTGTCTATAGACAGCTGAAGCAGAAGTGTCCCAGAAATTCCAAGCAGGTGGCTGGTTTCCTACATCAGTTTGGATCAGTACCTACTGAAGCTAAATTCCTACAGAAATAATTTTCTTCATATCTATGAACTCTGACCTCAAGGCTTTCCTGGTACTGCATTTCCTGAGAAATATGTTTCCAAAATGTATTTGAGAGATACAAGTAAGGAACATGATAACAGCCTGTGGAAAACCACCTCCTTCTCATGTACCTCTTGTTGATGGGATATACCTCTGTAACAGCTGAGCAGCTTTTGATCACTTTTTGTTGTCCTTCACTTTTGTGAACGGAGAAGTTATTATTAAGTAAATCCAATGTGCTTTCAATGTCTTTTATTATTAAAAGTGAAACTCTTGGAAATAACTGGAATGTGGAAGTATGGCAAGCCATGCAAAAAGCAACTATGGATGGTCATCCCAGACACCCTTTTCCTCCTGTCAGCATCCAACACATTTGTACAGCCACATACTGAAATGTGTATTTGGGTCCACATATTACCTGTGCTATCACCATCCCCAATGGCTTTAGACGTGCACTGAATAATCATTACGGTGGTAAGCTTATTGAGTACTGACTCTTGGCAGCAGCCCCATGGGCTCGTGGGTAGTGGAGAATGTGCAGCTGGGTTTGAGCAGTGGCCCTTTGCTCTTTGGGGAACAGCCTTCACCACTTTTGACCTTGGCTGTGCCTTGTCAAGCGGCGGAGGCTACAAGAGTCCCTCCCAGCTACCAGTGGCTAGGTAATGACTAACTGGGACATCTCCATTTTTCCAGGACCAGCCCCTCCTCACCAGTGACGAACCCACTGTGCTGGGGCTGCTGCCCCTGGTGTTCCCTGCCTCTCCGGCTGGAAGCAGCTGGGCTTTGCCAAACCTCAGATTCATGTGGTTTGGCACCCTCTGTTCATCAGGAGCAGGAGCTCCATCCAACACATACTGCTGCATACAAGTCAAGCAACAGCCGCAGCAAGGACTGGGCCAGAAGCTGGCCCACAAGCTCCTCTTTAAGCTTCAGGAGGTGGGTTAGTAGCCGCAGGGACAGGGTGACGGGAATGCTGTGTGCTGGGAGAAATAATGAGCCAAGCATTTGCCTGAAAAGGAAGGGAGGCAGCAGGAGTTTTACAAGCTGCAAGGGATGTAAGGAAGAGGCCAATAGAACAAATATGTTGTATTTTAAATACCTGTTTCTCCCAAAGTATGTCTCCTTCCCCTTCCCCTGTTCAAGGACGGAATGATAACTCGTGTACCTGCTATTAAGAAGACAGTGCATGGGTTTTTCTTCAGCCCTCAGCACGACCCAGAGTCAAGCATGCGTGGGAACACAGAGGGAGGGGGCTGCGGCGGGGTGTGGGGGGGACAGACAGTGGCCAGAATTGTCATTCTGAGCCACTTTTCCAAGATGTGGTGCAATATCTTATTTTTCTTGTCATTGCTACCATCCGTTACAAGAAATCCGCTTATGTTCATTAAACATCTTCTGTGCAGCCTAAGGATGCAAGGGAGGGTAACATCGGGCGAGGGTCGGTCCCCAGGAATTTAGCCACAACATGGCCCCAGCAGCTTCTGGGGATTCTGCAGGCCTTCTGGGAACCATCGACACCCCCCCCAAATGCCCATGCAGCTGAGGCTGGGGTGGGGAAGGGCTGGTGCCGAGGGAAGAAGGTAGGGGTGGGAAGAAGTGAGTTGCAGCACTCACACACCCCAAGCAAGCTGGGGCTTTCTCAGCAGCAGAAAGAGCCAGCTTTCGCCTCCGCCCCAGCCCAGTGAGGCTACGGGAAGCACAGCCAGCTTGTTTCCTGTAAACAAGCTGCTGTTCCCAAAGCTGTGGCAGTAAGACAAGCCACTGCAACACAAGCGAGTCCAAGATTGGGACAGGTGCCACTGGTGGTGAAGGGCTTCACTTCTCCCCATCCTTCTCCAGAACCCTCCTTCTCCCATGCTCTCACCCCCTTTTGTCCTCCATTTTAGCTGTCCTCCTTTCTTTTCCCTTTCCACCTACCTCCTTCTCGGGTCTCGGCACAAGAAGGACCTTTGCAGTTGCAACCTTATGTTAAAATCAGAGCATTGTCCACCCTTTGCAACCCTCATGGGCTGCCCCTGGCCGACGTTCAGGACCTCTGTGATGTGATAGCTAAACCTGAATTGGTCTTTTCCTAGTACCTCTCCATTTTTGGGAACAGGGCGGAAGGTTATGTGGCTGTATATATTTCATTCCAGGCTGAAACTTGGCAGATAAATTCTCTTCTGAGGAATATTTTTTAAAAGGAGTTAACATAGCACTATAAAGCACCAAGCAAAACCTCCTGCCCATCCATCTCCTCTCTAGCTTCTCCCTGCTTTAGCCTGACAACGAACTCAGGCTGTGTCATTCGAGGAGAGGAGGGGTCATACCAAAGTCATGGTAATGATCCATCTAGTGCATAGTAATGATTCATCTAGTCCCATACCCTGCTCCTTACCAGGTAGCAACAAGGATGTCAACAAAAATGATTCAAATATCAAGTGCAAGCAAACATATCTTGAATAGGCTCGTTTCAAAAACTCTGTGTCTTTTTCTGTCAAGTCTTGTGATTTTTGCTAGTCTGCCTCATGGCAATTAATCACTTATTACTTGGCAAATTAGGGAGATGATGAGCTGGCAGGAATACTAGTGAATTCCCCAAAAGAAAGACATAGAGCCTTTGTCTCCCAATGAAACATAAATTCAGGATACATGGTAACATTACATCCTGTAACTGTGCAATGCTGGACAAGGTGTTTGAAGCCAGACAATGTCAGGATGTAGGAAAAAATAAAATAAGCTCAGGCTCTTGGCTGCCTGCAAAGCAGGTGGATTTTTTCTGAGGGTTAAAATTCACTGAATATTGAATTTTAATCTTTTTCTGTACATACATGGTTGGTATAGAAGAGGCAGGTCCTCCTTTCTTGCTTAGAAATCAGAACATAGGTGAGAAATGAACATACGCAGAAAAACCCAACCAACCACACAGGATTATTTGTGTTTGTTCTACTGATTACAACTCATATTTTTTTGTGAATCTAAATCCTGCTCTTGTCTGTCAGTGGCTAGCAATTTTTGTATGATATTTTCTTTCCATGGACTAGATGGACCTCCAAGGTCATGAAGAAGTATGTGCCATTTTCAGAGCCCATGGGTAGATAAAACCTGATGAGAGCATGGCCAAAAGGCCCTCCTGAGGGGCAAATTGAGTAGTGGTCAGTCAGGAGTAACCAAAACACACCCTGACTCAGAAGAGGCCGAGAAACTCAACACTTAGGTGTGGGTGGATCACTGCAAGGTGTAGTCACTTTAAGATCATGCCTGAAACCATCAGAGGTGGAAAGTGCAGCCTTGAAAAATGAGGTCAGTGGGAAAATCCAAAAGTTCAGAGCCAGCCTGTTGTCAGGGGCTAATGACACCCAAGAGGGTGCAAAACTTTCCTCAAGAGCTGCGAATCATCACTCCTAGAAAGGAAACAGCAAGGAAAGAGATGCAGAAACACTTGGAAGCCTTCAAAAAACACCATAAGTAAAGTAAAAGATGGTGAGAGGGACACCTCTTGCTCTACGTGAGGTTTCTCCCCCATCCTAACCCATCCCTTCTACTCTTGCTTCAGAAGGACCTCTAGAGAAATCTATTTCCTTCTTATCTTATCACCTGGCATGGATTTGGGGCATTCTCTCACCCCTGGCTGACCTTTGTTTGAGAGGATGCCTCTTATCTAGTGCCTTGGAGGTCCTCCAGGTAGCTCTTTACTTTGCCTTTCAGCATGGATTACACATGATGATCTGGCACCTGCACTGAACACAATAAATTGTGAGTGTCCCTTAATGAGTTTTCTTCCAGTGGGGAAACTGGCGCTTACTGTCCCAGAGGATTTCAGGGCTCTCACTGAATGAGGAACTCAGCATCTTACCATGTCTGTCTGCAAGGCTACATTTACTTCATACTCACCTAGAATGTCAGGCTGCTGTACTGCCTGTTCCTGTGGAATTTTTTCTATATTAATGCTGAAATTTTTATGTCTTTTTTTTTTTTTTTTTTTGGTACCCCTAAGAGGAGATGACCCTTTGCAGGAAGGATGACAAGTTTGTTTGTTTATGTTCATTTTGAATGCCGCAGTCTACTACTGGAAATTTGGGATGGTAAAATAACCCTCCCTCTATTTGTGCATTGTGAATCCAAAATGAAAATCCAGGACTGGGCAAGCTCCAGATGTGATATGGGCCTCTGAGACTGAAAATAAACAGCCAGAGAGTTGGCTGGAAGAAGAAGCCCTTCCTCCTGCCTTGCATCCATGAGTTGCTAAGCCAGATGGGGCTGGCTTAATGCATAGAAGCTGCTGAGTGTCAAACCAGTGCTGTTGAGGTGGGATGCTGAGGATGAGGGACAAAGTCTATTTGTGTGCCACTTTTTCAAGTATTTGGAGTTCCTTTCATATCTGTGCTGTTTTCTGCCATGAGACAGAGCAGATCCCCTTTGAGGGATGCTCTACAGCTAGCTAGCACATAATGAAAATTGTTACCAGCTCTGGAGCAGCTCAGTATAAACTAATCTCATAAACGAATCATTCAAACTCATCCCAACAAAGCCTCTGAAAAGCACTTCAAAGTAGCCTCCGTCACTCTTTCTGCATCTCTGAAATGCAATCAAGAGCATCATGAGAGCTGTAACGTACAGGCCATGAGAAAACACGTGTCTGGATCATTATAGTTAAAATCCTGAGTAAGAACTGAAAGATTTGGCCTTTGAAAGGCATACTGGCTCTGGTTTGGAATGGCTTCATCTCTAAATAAGAATTGCCCATGTCTGGCAGTACGTAGAAATATACTGTTCTGACTCAGGAGGCAGGCAAAATAGCAGGAAATGACTCTGTTTGAAAATTAGACAGTAAATTTAGATATAGCTGTTCTGATCCTGGCATGATTTGCTACAAGTAAATCAACGTATTTTTGGCAGACATCATGAAACATAAAAAAAAAGAAGAAAAAGGAGAGAGAGAGGGAGAGGAGAGTAGAAATAGAGTTTTATAGAGGAAACTAAACAGAGATATGCCAGTTTGTGTTAACTGTATCATAGATTTCAAGTCACTGGTACTCCAGCCTATTGACAGCTGCCTTCTGATGTATTCACTACAACCAGGTGGAAGGGGCTCAGCACAGAGACTCTAGAGACTTGAATCTTGTTTTTGCAACTGGCTCAGACTTGCCACTGTCTCTCCAGCTGTCTCTGCCCTTGGCACTTTTCCTACCGTTCCTCTGTTCAAAGGGCAATATTTGGGGCAGTCTGGGGAAGGGGTCAAAGCTACCTCCAAGACCAGAAAGCTGCCTGCCCAGAACAGGCTATGCATCTGCTGCTGAAGCTCAGGGAGGTAACAGGCAAATCTGAGTACCAAAGGAATATGGGTGTCCAGACTAAGCACTGCCAAAGGTGTAGCAACACCGTGCTCTGCTCACTTTGCTCCCGTTGCTAAAGCCCCCTCATCAGCTGACCAGTTATACCTTAGCAGGAAACACCACTGTGGCAGGTCAGCACGGTGCAGGTATGTTATGATAGCTGGAGAGGAACTTCCTGAGGGAGTTACTCCATTTCACTGGATGTAACTGGACAGACTGGGATGAGGGAATCCCCATTTATAGTCCCTGTATCCCCAGACTGAATCCCTCTGTGGCTCTGATTCACAGCAAGGAAAGATCTAGCCCAGCAACTGCTAAAAACTGTAATTCAGAATCCACTTTCTAAAAAATGGTTTGCAAAGAAAAGTAAAGAAACAGCAAAGTTGCTGGGAGAATCTAGCTATGCAGAATACTATTACCTCCCTTTCTATTTAATGGAAATACTCGTTTTAGACTATGCAACAGACCATTTCTAGCAGCCACATACAGATAGGTCCTTGCTTTTCTGTTCTCTCTGGCTACCAATATAGCCCCATGTAGCTCTTCGGGTCTGTAGAAAAAGCCTGAAAATCCAAATTAGACCCATACAGTGACTGTCTCATACTTAGATCGCCATTAGACGCTTACGCCTGTGCAATGTAAATAGTACCAAATGAGCAATAATATTTGTAACACAAGCATTTGTAAGGCAACAGCCAAGAATTACGACAGTGGAAAGAGCTTCACAATCCTATTGTAGAAAGCAGCAAAGCATTTTACCCTCTTAGAGAGCCTGTCTTTCCTCATTGATGGTCACGTCATACCCATCTTAAGTAGACCCAGCAATACTAGAGGAAAATAGGGAAAGAACATAGCATCAGAGCTGAGGTCAACATCTGGATGGACTTAGGCTTCACAAAGGAATGCACTGACTCATTGGCACATGTGAGGACTGTCATCTCCTCTGCAGCATTTAGTCTTTAATCATGAGAACCCATTGGAGTAAGGCTTGGCTTTCAGGAATATTAATGGAGTAATAATGCTATGAAAAGTGAAAAAAACAAGGCAAGAAACTGAGTAGTTCCAAAAAACCACTAGTATGACTCCCTCCCTACACACACACACACATACACGTACAACACCAGGAGGGAGTAGCCAAAAGACTGACACCGAAAACTAACGAAGTCACCCGCTGGGTGTTTGAACAGGAATGGGATAGGAGTCCCATCTGTGTTCTGACCCTACCTGACCTTCAGGGGCTCCACCAGTGGTGCAAAAGGTTTGTGGAGTGACTGAGGTCTCCCTGTGACCTCAGCGGGGTGTAACATGGACTCTCCCGACAGGATATCCGCACCACCATATCCCCACTGCTCTGGGGCAGTGGTGCCCAATCCGGGGAGAGGTAAGGAAGAGGAAATAGAGTAAGAGATGATGGGCAGGGTTTCCTGTTGCAGTTGTTTGGAAGAACGTGGGCCATAGTGTCACTTCTGGACACAATGTGCCTTGAATGAGTTGCTGTGGGCACAATACCTTCCTTCACACACCCAGCACACCCCTCTCCTGCCTCATCAGAGAAGACCCACAGGCAACTGAGAGCAACAGCTTGCAGATCCGTGCCAAGACACGCTGCTCAGAGTGGCGTGCTCACTAGCCTGGGCCACCTCCTTGCCTTGACGCTCCTTGGAGACCTTTGTCTGCATATGGAGCCTCGCTGGCCGAGGATGCAGAGAAAGCGCTCGGAGCTGGTGTGACTTCCCACGCATCTGGGCCCACAGTCCTGCTTTCCTGCAGATTATGAATGAACTTCCTAACCTTTTGAGGTTGATAGATCACGGGTGACATCAGGAAATGATGGGGAACTTATTTGCTACAGCTACTCAGCTGCTGTTCTCTGTTATTTAAACTAGTGTTTTACTAGGTTCACTCCTTGTGATCAGGAGAATTTGCAAATGCCTGCTTTGATTGTCCTACTGCAGTGATTCACAGGGCCCCAAACTGTATTCCTCAGAGAGCTAAGGAATTTCTAGTGGCAGTTCCTGTGACAACAGCTGCTCAAGTATCCCCTGCTCCACACAGGAAAGGCCTGAGTAGAGGAAGAAATTTAGATTCTAACTTGATTTTGTGTGATCAGTTCCACCACCCCCTTCTGGCATCCTGCTTTCCTCAGCTGTGGTTTCAATTTACCCAGAAGGTAAATCACTAGTTTGCTGCAATCTATCTAGTCTGCTCCAATCTATCACTAGTCTGCTCATCATATGTTGTTGCACGAACTTGAGAGCCATTTTCTAGGCAGCAAAAGATGGCCTTTCCTGGACAAGGACAATTAAAGCAGGCATTTATTATATGCACAATAATCAGTTGAGCAACAGATGATTAACAGCTAAACATTTCCAGCAACTTAGCAGGCAGTTTTGTTCTCAGACTAACATTGAACCGCTACTCTAAGACAAGCCTTAACCATTTGCTTCCCCTGTTTTGATAAATCCTCCCAGTCCTGAACAACCCAGAACACCTTTGTATGTACCAGCAAGAAGGTGTCTCAGATCACATTCTAGGGACACCACAAAAAACAAGGAGCAAAATGCATCCAGCCCTGTTTATTTCAAGTCAGTTGTTATGTCAGGCTGCCCTTATGCCAGGCTCTTCCCAGAAACAGTTGTTGTCATGCAGTTGTTGTGGAAGCTTGTTTCTACACTGCAATACATGGCAGAGAAGGCAGTCAGGGTCTCAACACAACACTTGTCTCCTGTAATGGTACCTACCCTGTAGAAGAGAAGGTAGGAAAGCAAGGATGAGAAACACTCTCCTTAGTCGGAAAGCTGCTAAGGGCATTGATGGCGGGAGTTAATTGTCTGCTCTGCTCATGGCACCTGTTAATTTGATGGATTTTCATTTCATTTTACATAATGATCGTAAGTACTCTGGAACTAAAACTTTAGTGGGACATAGGGGAAGGTGTCACTACAGGTTTATGTTTGCCTAAATATGATCATCTAATAGTTTAACTGGGTAATCAAGGTCACCTCTTTAGGCAACAGAGACACACGTATTTTCAGAAAATAATCCGTATGATCTATCTTGGTATACCTTAGATACCTGTCTACAAATCCAGCCAAGTACTTACTTTACATCTGCTTCACCACTGGTTATGCTATACTGAATTGTAGGAGTACACATGAATGACTCCTGATTGCTCCTGTGTAGTCAGAGGTGGTTTTATGCTGACCACCAGGTATGAGTTGGAGGCTAGTAACTATGGGCTGTGAATTTGTGGTACTATTTCTTATTTCCTCAAATTCCCTACCCCACACTGAGTAGTTATCATAAAATATTTATATATGACAGCCTGCAAGCCTGCAGCCACCTCAAATGGCATGGATGCCATTCTGGTTGCAGCCAATGTGACCATTCCAGCTTTCATGTTGGCTGCACAGCTAAGATCTTAAACCAATTTTCCCTCAAAGATGCATCATCCTTGAGCCAGAAGGAGGTTTCCATGTCTGGTCACAATGCCTGCAACATTGCAGTTCCACCAGGATTTTTCAGAAAGTCTCATCCTATGATGGTCTTTCCACTGCTCAGCCTGAAACACAGTACCTCTTGCCTTTCTCTTCCTTAGCTCTTGTCTCCTTCCTCACCTCCTGCTTCTGTCTCTTCGGCTCTGCCAGGAGTGTTCCTTGCTGTGTC
This sequence comes from Grus americana, assembly GCF_028858705.1. Classification (NCBI taxonomy): domain Eukaryota; kingdom Metazoa; phylum Chordata; class Aves; order Gruiformes; family Gruidae; genus Grus; species Grus americana. Next base: position 17,073,417 of record NC_072857.1, on the reverse strand, counting down.
ACTTCCGATATAGCCTGTATCTTGCCATTTCTGCTTTCAAGATCTCCGTAGCAGGATGGCAGCTGCCTGGCAGAGCTGCCTGTTTTGCTGATGGGTGGTCTTGCTCTGTATCAGATGGTGAGTGGACATATATCTGGCCTATCTTTAGAGGTCATCCAGTATGACATATTGGGTATTTGTGATGGACGAGAGTCACATTTGCCATATTTAGCCATTTGGTTTTCCACCACAACAGAAACTGCTTCATCATTGGTCTTTGACTGTGAAATAAGACCTTCTCCTTCCATCCCAGAATCCATGAACTTAGACTCAAGGCTAAAAAATTTACCTTTGGGCTTTCACTTCAGGGTTTTCACTGTTATGTGGATGGAAAAGACAGTGAAACTGAGGTCTGTGATCAGAGCCCACCCATGTAATGCTGTCTTCTATGAGGACTGTCCCTTATAATCAACTCCGACATGACATGACAATGAAAGGGAAAAAAAAGAAAGAATCAGGGAAGTTTGTCAAGGATAAGAAACACAGACTTATAATTGGTTTCTATTAATTATTTTGTTTTCAGTCCAAAAATCTCTCCCATTAAAGCACTGATGCCTTCCATGTAAGAATTAAATGTCAGAAAAGCCAAACCACCCTGTAACTACAAGAGTATTTTTTTCTGCTCTCTTGTTGAAATGACATATGAATACTGTGAGGTTACTTCTATTGTGCAACTGACGCATTGTTATACCACATAGCAGAATGGAGCTGACCCTAGAAACTCCCAACACATAATAAATTGAGATCTTCTTTTGGAAATGACGCTAGCAGTATGCATCTCAGTAATGATAGCCTTTGGGCCTTGTTCTGGAGTCACAGGGAGTTTATGAGATGTTATATTTTCCCATTTCCTCCCTGCTGAAACTTCCCTGGGAAGGTCTTTCAGCATCAGGATGCGTCACTTCCAAAAGGATGTTTGGGCAGAGTCCATTGTAAAAAAATCAAACTACTGATCTGGAGCTAGGTAGGCAGAAGGATGCAGTCTAGACCTGGAGCTGTTCCCAGGCCTGTGCCACTGGTCTGGTTTCCAGAACCAGATGTGTAAAAACCTTGAGCCCAACAAACAGCTTCCATTATGTTAGTCACATTGGTTAGCTTTTATACATAGAATACAAATATAATGTAGTCACACTGTTTTGTGTAGTAAAGCATCATCCATCTTCCACAGAGGTCTCAATCTGGCCAGGAAATAGCTCTCAGCATCTGGTATTTAAAGCCAATAACATAGCAGGCAGAGTTTGTTACAACCCAAAGTCCTGCACCAGGATATGTGTACAATAGTGATGATTTTATGACAACTGTATATAAAGACATAGACCTTGTTTTTCTCTCATGGCCAGAAAATCAGAAAAGCACAGTGGCTTAATGAATTAAATTTTTATTAATTGCAGGTCAAATACATGGTGTGATTGATACAGGTTATTATTTTCAATATCTTTATCAATGACATTATTATAATGATTCATAACTGTTGCCTATTAATTATAACAATTAGATGTAACAGTTAATGCTACTGAGTAATTAATAACTACATATTTGCATTGCTTTTGACACAACAGATATTAAGTATAAACAAGGAATGAAATGTGCTAGACTCTTTACTAGCACAAGAAAGGATTCCCAAAAATAGTTGGGCATAGAAAGCATAAGGCAGCAAGAGTCCTCATGAAGGCCTGGTTACAGCACATCAGTCACCAACTAAAGATGTTTTATGTAGACAACGGAACAAGAGAGTTTTAAGGCAGCCCGTGATGAAAGGTTGTAGAATTTGGGGGAGTGTCTCCTGGGAAGGAGCAGCAGAACAGGACAAAGAACGAAGGTGCTTGGAGACCTGTCAAGTAGGAGGACAGTAAAGGCAGTGCTGATCACAGAGCTGATCACAGAGCTAGAAATGACAAGGCTGGATGTGAGTACAAGACCACATGGTGGACGGCATTCACTGTGGTCACAAGATTATTCTGTAATAAAGTATTAAAAAGTATTGTGTATGATCAGATATCTTTTTTCATGTTTTATGAGTGGATTTTGGTTTTGTTCATTGTGTGAAGGCTATTACTAAAAAAATAAGCAGTTAGTTCGTGTGATTCAGCCAACCTGAGGAGTGATTTTTGATAATTATGTCTACAGTACTGCATTGTGCTCAATCTAACAGCTAGTCCCACAGCTTGTAAACATGCACAGAATTATACCACAGCACCTCAGTTCAACACAGCCACCCCAATATGCTGAAGAAGGTCTTCCAATACACCAGATAAGTCTACCTATCACCCGTTCCAAAAAAAGAGGAAAGATCGAAGAGGAATGAGTCTAACTGCTCCACAAATTATCCAGAGACAGACTTGTTTGGAAGAGTAAAGCAGCTTGATAAAGTTTCAGATTCTTCACGAATCCTTCCTTCACTTGCAAATTTGAGAGACTGGCAGTGAAGAGGGGACAGATGAATTATCAGAGCAGACACTGCACCAAAACTGGTAGTATTTTGTCCTTAAACCTGTTGCTGAGGTGTCCCATGGTTATTAAATGTGTGTAGTGAAACTGAAGGTCAGCTCTCTGCTAACGTGCTTGTAAATCAAGAGCCATTTCCTTGCTATCAACAGATATCCAGTGCACACAGCTGCAAAGTGGGCATGAGATCACATGCAACCAACTAGCATCTGGGTTCCTTGCCTTTCCTAACCCTTGTGATTTGTGACATTAAGCCACTTTGCTTGTATGATTGATCCAATGGGCCAAACTCTTCTGCCTTTTTCCCTTTAAGCCAAAGACAGACATGAAGAATAAGTTTGTTCCTCACTGCCACCCCACCTCTTCTTTTTCTGTTTTCTTTTTTATTTTTTTTTTTTTTCAGTTTATAGTCTTAAGGCTTGTCATAAGAGTTTAATAGCACCAACAGGTTTTTATGCTTCAGTGAAAGATGGCAATGCAAGTCCTTACACATTTTTTTTCAGAGTGGCTCTAGGCAAAAATCTCCTTTGTCTACAGTATAGAGTCATTCTTTTAAAATCATCAGTTTATTATTTTTTTAGTGTGTTGTATTTTACTGTTAAGAAGGGCTCTTCATGAAAAAAAGTGCACTTGATCTTTTATAGAAAGAGCAGCTACATTAAAACAAGGACAGAGGTTTACATTTTTGTAGGCAAAAAGTGGTTTCTCATTTACTTCCAAGCTCCTGTTTCATTTTCAAGGCTACCCAAAAAGCATGCATGATTAAGTGCAACTTTCTGGCCATGACTGAGGAGGTAAAACAGTGTAAGTCCATAAATTGGAAATACTTCCTCACTGTTTGCAGATGGCAGGCTCAAAATGCATAGGAGATAAGTATATGCTGTGCAAGAAAATGAAGTCAAGGATTTTCAGTTGTAGTCATTGGGGATGCTAACAGGTACATGCATGCATGAAGCAATCTGATGAACCCTAGGACAAAATCTATCAAAACCACATAGATATGATTTCTGCCCAGGTAGTCTGGCCAGTGGGGTATAATTGGCACAGGAACACAGCAAAGCCAACACAATCTCAGAAGCAGGGTTGGAAAAGTCCTACTGTCCTCACTATCATATACATCTTGCCAGAAAAAACAATTACTTCTTGCAGAAAAGGACAGGGAGGGAGTGTCTCTCTCCTTAGTGGTTGGCATGAGCAGAAATGCACTCTCTGGTCTTTCAAAAGTGCCATGCTCAGTGTATCACCACCCTCAAACTTCAACCAGGACTGGCCCTATTTCTTGGCTTCATCCATGGCCTTAAAGCTATTCCTTAGCCCCAAATATTTCCATTTGTTTTCTATTTAGATACACACTTCTAGGAAACAGTGTCTTCAGAGAGGGTCATATCTTTTATTTTGTTGGTAGGGCAACTTTTTGGAGTCCCTGGTTGATTATACTTGTTTACCTTTTGATAGCTGTGTTTCCTGGATGGCTGCCATGTGTTTTTCCTTTCTAGTTAATCTTACGGCAATGATCCTGGCCTTCAACAGATATAGAGTGTTTGTCCTCCTAGTATTCAATAGGGCTCTAAAACATAAACACTTTTTCATGTGTTTCTGGGTACATCAACATGGAGAAACCAAACTCCTTTATGACTAGCAGTCACATTCAGCACTCAGCGTTTTCAGATCTCTGCAGACACATGAATTCATGCTCTCTCTGCCTTGCAAGGCAATAAAGTTTACAAATGACTCTCCACACTTTTGGGGAAGAAAGCTGAGAAATGAAAAGCTCCAGGTTGCAGGAGCAAAAACTAGTCATATAAACAGGTAACCAAACATATAAACAGGTAACCATTTAAAAGGCATCCAAGGAACCTTTCTGGCAGAGGTAACATTTCATAGCAGGAAACCCTTGCTTTGTGCTGGAGCACAGCAGGCGGGTTTGATCCTTTGTCTGCCTATGTCTTTCCTCAAGGTGCATTTACTGACTTGGGCACCCCATTGACATTTTTTAACTCTGGACCTTCATCATCTTTTTCCTTTTTTTTTTTTTTCCTTCTTCTTGTGCTGTTTTGTAGGTTCAGCTTTTGTATCTCAGTGAAGCCTCTGAGTTTTCTGTAGCTCCTTCAGTCCCACAGAGTGCTCTAGGAATGCTGTTAACTGAGTAAGACTTTTCCCTGACATCAACACTCAGCAATGTTGAGCTGAGAAAGCGACAGACCGTGGCATCTTATTGTATTTGTCTGAGATACGACTCAATATGAAGAATCAGCGCATTGTTTCAATGTCTGCACTCCAGTTAACTATTAATGAATTCACAGTCAATAAAATATACTCTCTGGGTAATATCCAGTCAATAGTTAACCTAGTAGTTATGTTTGGAAAAGAGTTTATGATCAATCCCCTGTTGCCGCGAACTTATAAGTTCTGGAACATTCACATGTTGGCTTGAAACTTCCCAGAAATTTTAGGGTGGCAAAATCAAATCTTACATAAGCATGGGGAAGACTACAGCTTCCCAAAACTTCTGCTTCAATATTTTCAAGACAATGCTAAAAGAAATACGCACCAGTTTGAGAGTAAAGTTTGCCAGGGCAGGCATTTTTTGCAGAAATAATGACTGTCCTGCTTGAGGAAAGAACATGTATGGCTGTCCCAAAATTAGGAGCACTAAAAAAACCCACATGCTGAGAATATAATTTTTTATTCACTTTTTGTTACATGTACAGCTATTGGGTCATTTGTGGAAGAAATTTTCCTATGCCCATTAACTAGATGAATAGCTCTCAAGACTGCTTTGTCAGACTCCACTGTTCACAAGTTTTATTTACATGACTGCACTGCAAGTCTTCAAACTTGATTGCTTGGGAATATCACCGGGACCTTAAAAAGGAGCTTGGTTTGAATAAACTTGGTGGAGTTATAAACCAATTTCAAAGTTATCGAAAATATACATATGCACACACATATATAGATGTATTACTTCGCATTTACACAGTCACTTGCAGTCTTCAAACACTTAAAATGTTAATAATACTGCAGTGGTTGGCATCACACTTCATGTCTAAATGCTTTAAAGATGCACAAAACTAAACAGCCAAACCAATATAAACCCCACAGTTCCTAGCTCAGTAGTTTTAAAACGACTCATATTTCAGCAAAGGACCCAAAACCATCTCAAACTGAAATCATAGCACTCAGAATCTGATCCATTTTTGACCTGGTGCTGCCTTTCTACATCCAACTCTCTTACCCGGTAAAGTCACGTACACATGCTTCTGCATGGGGGTGTGATGCAAGAGTGGGTACAAAGCAGTTTAATGAGCTGGCTAGAAAGCTGTGATAAGGAGAAAGTATAAACAGGGTTTCTCCTGTGTTGAAGCTTTCCCTATACTAAAATAGAGTGACTTGACTTTGTTTATAGTGTGGGACCTGGATTGCCCACAAAGTTCTTTTTCACGGGATGCATTTTCTCTGTCCTCCCTCATTAAAGTAAATCTGATTACATTTCAGTCTCATTTTTTTAAAGAGAAGGGAGGTAGCAGGGGGGAGCTGGAGCCACACACTTAGATAATTTCCATTCAAATCTCAGCCAAGTTGCACTTAGGGGAAGGAGACAGCAGGAGAAAATTTTGTGCTATTCTTTGATGGGCTTCATTGGGTGGATGAAGCATGACCAATCATCCATAACCTGACAAGGCCTTGGAAAAGGCAGAATCATGACTACATCACGTACACCTCCAACGCCAGGACAATAGGGGATACTGTTGCGGGCTGCAGGGGTGGAAAGGAAGATCACTTAAAGTTGTAGTAACAAGGAGAAATGATTATCTGGGAGATGGTGGGAGGTAGGGGCAATCTGGCAGAGGACATCAGAAGAAGCTGGGGGGGGGCGAGGTGTCTCCTCCTCTCCCTGCCTCCAACGTCCCTGAGACATTTCAACATTAGTTATCCAAGCAGCAAGCTCTTTTCTATGACAGGGAAGAAAGAAATCGATTGTGTTTTTAAAAACTACTTGGAGCCCACAAAAGGTGCATTGTTTCAAAATGGGTTGAGGGGGCTGGGTGCTTTGGGGGAAAAGAGTTGAACTTATACCATCATTTTGTCTAATTATGCCTGATGTTATTCCTGTTGTCATGTGGGTTACTACAAAGCCAACTGCCAGTTTTTGTCCCTGAGAGCAAAGACTAAACTGTTACGCTTACAAGGACACGAGGCTTGTTCCCCTCTCCCTCCTCCCCCTCCCACACTACTGCAGGCGCTGGGTCCTCCTTGGGATACCCACACATTTCAAAGAGGTGTCGGGAAACATGGGGGCAGAAACCACCTAGGAGATACCAGCTATTTCTGCCAGTTAGGAGACAACCACCGGGCTTATCCTGTAAAACTCCAGGGACATGCTGAGACACATCCAAACAGTCACCTAGACTGGGTCCTCTCCTCTTCTGTTTGGACAATGCATTTGCCATGTCCAATTCCCAGGCCAGGCACACATTGGAGCTGATCCCAAAGCAAACTGTCCTGTTATCTCATCCAGGTTTCCTCTCAGACAGATGTCTTTGACAGAAGGGAAGCTGGAGGCCACCAGGGTGTTGCATATTGCCAACAAGGAAAGGCGTAGGCCCCAGGGCAAAATGGAGTAGACCACAAAACCAGAGCAGCTACAGCTAGTACCATTTTAAAATCTCAGATCCTTCAATAAGTTCCACCTCCTCATCTGGAGGCCAGCTCCGGCAAGTCAGTGACTTGACTGTGTCCTGCTTGCACTGACCTTCATCTCATTGAGGCTGGGGACCTTGCTGGCTTTCTAAGACACTCTCTGGTGACATTTAGAAAACAACCAGAGCTTGGGCTGTCCCTGAGCTAGGTCTTCAGATGTGCATGCATCCATAAATGCTGTCTCCTGCCAGTCTGGCTCAGCTTGGCCCAGGGAGAGTGTATCCCAAACGGTGCTTGGGGTGAGAGTGGACTTCCAGCTCTGCCCCTGGGTTTATGCTAGCCAAAGCCAAAATAAACTTGGTCAGTACCTGATCCTTTGGCAGACCCCACCAATTCAGGCAGGGTCACACCTAATATCTGGGAATGAGAGAAAGACTAACACAATGTTCAAGGCAGCTTAGCAAACCTTTTGTTCGCCTTCATTTTAACTTTTGTATGCTGCACTCTCTGCCCTCTGCTGTCATCTTAGCCTAACAGGACCTATCATTTCATCATCGACTTGGAGTGGACATTCAAAACAGAGACTCGTGTTTCTTCAGTGCTAGGGAAGAAACCTCTCAGTCTTGAAGCACTGAGTTGCACTGTAAGTGTTGCCAAGGGCTTTCAAAGCCCCACAGGTCCAAGCAGGTTTTTACAATATTCTTCTCTGGTTTACACATTAAAAAAAAAAAAAAAAAAAAAAAAAAAAGACATGATGGGAAATTACCTTGGGCAAATAAACTCTTTCTTGTTTAAGGAGGATGTGCAAGGGATTCTTTGCTTTCACCTTTTTTAAAAACTCCAGTTTATAAAGATATAAAGACACGTCACCTGCCCTGGTCCCAGTCTCATCTGAGCACTTTCTGCTGTATGTAAAGAACATCTTTCATGTGACTGTTCTCCCACATGCAGTGTTCTGCTTTGGTTTGTTTTTAATATGCAGGGACACACATTGCCATATACCTATGCTAGTGATGGCAAAGTCAAAACCCAGATGCTTACCTCTGAAAGCCATCCTTGTTTTACACTCACCAACCTCAAATCTTCACTGTCATCCCCCCTCCCCTTTCTTTATTACTGTGAAGGACAAGTGCGTCTTGGAGCCAACTTGGAAGCTATCTGACCTGGTTTCTGTAGGTCAGACATACTGACCTTCAAAGCTAGACTGTAAAGCTCACCTTTACAAAGCAGCCTTCCCAGCTCCAGCAAATGACTGTCGGGACAGACATGCTGGAAGCTGTAACAATAGCTGTATTGATGGGAGAGAAGATCTTATTGTAAGTTGCATTTAGGAATGAGTAATTATGCAAACAAGCAATTAACTAAAATAAATATGAATGGCTTCCTCTTTCAGGCGATGCTTTTAGTTTGACTTGTAGCAAGATCAGAGGCAGATTTCTCAGGGCTGAATCAAGCCTTTAAAACAAAGATAAAGGGGGTGCTGGCAATGAGGGGATAAATCCTGTTCTCTCTCTCTTATGCACCATTAAATGCTACGTGTGTATATATGCAACAGGGCAGCTGTAATTTACAGAATCAGGAAATACATTAAAATACCAAAGATCTGAGGCCAGGTAAGGCCCACTTTATTGACCCACCATCTGTGGAGCAGCATCATTCTATTTATTCCCATAATTTTCACTGATGCAAGACAGGACACATATTTTTTCTCTCAGTGGTGGTGGTTGTTTTCTGATTTCTCTCCCCCCTGAGAAAGCGGGCTGCAGGATGCTTGCAAGATAGCTGAATACGGTGATACTGCCTTATAGCTTCAGCTAGCTCAGCTCATCAGACCAGACACTTTGGAAATCCAAATGTTTCTGAGGTCAGCCTTCTCCTTCTGTAGTGCATCACCACCTTGTTTACAAGTCCTGTTCTGCCCCACACTCCTGCGCTGATGGAAGGCAGCTGGGCTGAGAAAGCAGTGCCAGATTCCAGGAAGAAAGAGAGACCTTCCTGTAAGAGAAAAGGCAGCTCTGCAAGTTTCTGAGCGGGAGAGGAGGTAGTGGCAGATAATGTACATCATCCTTCCCTGCTCAGGGAGGCTTCAGCAAAAGGGACTGGATCTAGGCTTCCCTTTGGGAGTATCATGCTGATGAGCCCACAGAGAGGAATTTGCTGGAGATGCAACAGTAGGAATCACTGAAGCAATTTGTGAAGTTCAACTTGACAAGCAGGGAAAAAAAGTCATCCCCCCACAAGATTCTGCTTTTACATGTTGGAAACAAAATTTGTACAAAATGTGTTCCCCCATGACTTTGACTTTATGTTCCCAAATGATTCCTTTCATTTTGAAATTCACTTCTCTTTTTGTAAGGTAGCATTTTTTAAAAAAATAATTAAATAATTCACAGAATAATTAAATAATTCACAGAATTTCACAGAATGGTAGGGGTTGGAAGGGACCCCTGGAGATCATCTAGTCCAACCCCCCTGCTAAAGCAGGATCACTTAGAGCAGAACTAAATAATCCCAAATCAAAATGGCTTGTTTCATTTCAGGTTGAAGGAACTCAATATTCTCTGTAGAACAGAAACAATTCTCTTCCCTATTATTTAGATCAGATGCAAAACTTGAAACATTTGCTATTACAAATCCTTTTGTTATCAGCTGAGGTCTAGAGCCCCATCTCCTGGAGTCAGGTTATTATGTTGGGAGCTTAGTTTGGTTGCTTTTGACATTTCTTGCCCTTGTGGTTTGGAAGGAGATTTGAAAATGTGTTTTAAACATAACAAATGCTGTGACGTCTGCCTGAGCCTCCACACATCCGGCAACAAAAGTTTCATGTAGAGCAATCTGTTCTAAGTTTATCAAGACAATGTTAACTCCAAGGCTCACTTACGAGGGTTCACCAGCATTACCCATGGAGAGCTTGCATAGGACCAGATGCTTTTATTCATATTCAGAAAGATTTGTTTTATCCCCTCAGTTGACCCACTAGGGTAGATCAGGAGGAAAAACCTACTAGACATGGGTAAGCCCATTCCTCTGTTTTATGGGGTACCAAGACCATCCATTCACTGGTCAACATTCAATCCCAGTGCTGCTATATAATTTTGCAAAAACAGCATTTTGCTGTTCACTTCAAGGATTTGCATTCAAGCTTCTGGTTCACAGGCAATGCCAGCACACATTGATTACAGTTCAGAACCTGAAGAAGAGGAAATGACACTGAACAAGAGTTCTCATATTTCATGTGGTTCCAATGGTGATGCGGTAAAGGCCAGCCTGTGCTACAGCTACAGGCGTGCAGGGGACTCATTTACAGTATGGCCATCTACAGTGGTAAAGTCAAAAGAGAACCATGAGTCTGAGCCAGGACCTGGTCCAAGGTCAAGACCATTTCCTCTCTAGCCTTGGTATTTATGCCCGTCAGCGATCTGGAGGTTTATCAAGACTCTGCCACTGCCTCTCACAACCAATTTACAGTTATTCATGAACTTGTGGCAACTTGATTGTAAGTCTGAGCTCTTCACTGTCATTTGGCCAAGCTGGGCAGATTTCACTTTCTCAATTGCAGCTCAGAAACCAAGCTAGCTCAGCCACCTCTGGTCATTTTGGTCATCCTTCCTCTGAACTGCCTCCGCTTTGTCTCTTCCTGGCAGTGACCTGAAACCAAGCTGTCGTCTTACCACTTTTTCACAGCAACATACCAGCTAGAAAGAAGTCTTCTTTCTCAAGGACAGGGGCTGCTGTTTAGGATTTCTGAGCTCCGTGTTGCTCAGTTCTCTGGTGTCCCACAGACTCACTCTCAGGCCTTGGACAATTAAATTCCACCTCTGGTGCCTCAGGTCCAGCTGTCAAAGGGCAAGAGCAATCCTTTTTTCTAGCTTGCAGTGGAGCTGAAGTATGTAATTCAAACCCAGGTGAGCTTCTCACCAAAACATGCCCCCCCAAAAAAACCCCCAAAGCCCACCCTCTTGTTTGCTTCCTATTAATGGCTTCTAAATAGAGCAGCCTGTCACAATTTGGGGATGAAGGGGTGCCATCCATCTGTTCTTCTGTTCACTCAAACTGTCCCCTACCACCCACTGCAGATATATTGTAACCAGCACTACAGAGCTCTTTGCTTCTCATTTGGACCCCAAAACCCTTCCATGACAGATCTCATCAGGCCTCTGCCCCTCTTTGACTGAGTTTATTTATTGCTGTCCTGGACGCTCAGCTCTTCCTAAGTTTGTCTCTCCTTTCTACTCCATTCCTCTTCCCCCTGCAGTTCCCATCATCCTCTGCAAGGCATTTCATGAAGACTGTTGTGCTCAGACGCTTTCTTCACAGCATCTTGCTCATTTCAGATGGGGAGTTAATGATTTCCCAGGGCAGTGCCATGGTCCTCTGCATCCCCTCTGCTGACAGAGCATCCCCAAAACTTCCCGAAGAGAACCAGAACCTGAACTCCTCCCTTTGAGGGAACAGCGGGTCAGAAACCTTTCTGCTGGGGGGGGGGGGGGTGTCTTTCTGAGGTTGTTCAGGGGGAGGCCAAAAGAAAAGAAAGTCAAGAAAGGCAAGAAAGCCAGAGCAGCTGCAGAGGCTGCTGCTGAGCAAGGAGACGGTGGCTTGGCACACCCAGACAGCACGCCAGAGGCGAAGCTATAAGGCAGAAAGGCATTGGGGGGGTGGAACAAGAGAGAAGCAGGAGATTTAAAGGAGAGGGTGAGGGCAGATGAGGATAGAGATGATGGAAGGAGAGGAAATGTAGAGGTGGAAAGGGCTGGTTGAAGAGGAGGAAAGAAGGTGAAGGGGCCACAGGAGGGTAAAAGGACTATACTCCCACTAGCTGCACACAAGTTAGGAATTATAAACTCACCCACCTGCCTGTCCCACACCCTTGCCTCAGACAAAATGGGCAGGACACTAAGAGTATCCCTATTCCAGACCCATAGAAACAGCAGAAAAATTCATTTAACCACTCGCACAGAACTTAACAGTTGTTCAGAAAGGCCCAAATATCCTTGGAAAGTAACTTCCAGACTGCATCAGGTGCTTTTCCAGTCCCTGCATGCCAGAAGGTAACAGCCTCACGGTGAAAGCAAGAGGCAGCTGTTCGGGGTGATGGTGTATGGTGCTGGGGTCAGGCAGGCCTGCTGACAGGCCACGGCGAGGAGTCCCCAGAGCCCACCCTGGAGGTAGAGATCAACCCCCAACCTTCAGGCCCAGCTTTTAGGCAAACAGAAGAGCACTGTGCGTTCAGGACTGACAGCAAGCAGCAACTCTGGAGAACCAGAAGAACTCTGGGAGCAGCTGGGCACCTACTGCTGAGGGTCCCTGAACCAGGGACACAGGCTGTCACCAGCCAGTCCCTCAGCAAGCAGCGCTAAGGAGGAGGCAAAGTCTGTACGGAAAAGCAATATCTTTAATTAAAACAGGCCCTATGTGACTTCATCACTGGACAATTCTTACTGCCTCTGCCCCACAGAGCTTCTAGCTGGAGTCAGGCAGACCATCTGCTGGGGGTGAGCAGAGGAGAGCTGCAGTCCTGGCTTGCCAATTTTGTGCAAAATGTAGGCGGTTTTACTCCGGGGATTGTAACATCAGCGAAAGTGCAAGTGAATCTGGTTACTGGAAAGCCAGGACACAATACGTATTTCTGATGTTTCGGGGGATAATGCTGCTTTAAAGATGATAGGATAGCACGCCAGCTGCTGGCCTTGCAGCACTTGGAAAGGAGCTGGGGACAAAGTTCCTGTTTATGCAGAAGTGACTGAGTAACCAGTAATTTTGGGAAGGGAGCATTACACACTCCTAAAGAGCAGTCTTCCACTGGGAGGTTTTCAGTTTGTGGTCAGTCATTGCAGTGTGAGATTCATGAGCTGCCATCCAATACGCCTCAGGCTCGGGTCATGGCTGAACAGCTCAGAGAAAGTCCCCAGAAACAGCAAGGAATCTGGTTCCTGGCAGATGGGAAGCAGATTTGGGACAGGGATGTAACACGCAAATGGAGTCACACAACAGACACACATACAGGCGCAGGAGTCAAATGGCACCTAGCGAGAAAGGCACACTAAGGCTGGACACATCGCTGGAGCGGATAGCGGGGGGAAGGAGCTCTCCACCATCAGCTCTGCCTGCACATCTGGACCCCATCCAGTGGCATGCTGCTACCCAGAATATTATACTTTCTCTGTCCTCCTCATGGCTGCAAAATCTGGTCATTTCTCTATCATCTCCCAGCTTGCTGTCGTGGCTTTTGCTGTCCACCTGAGGAGCTCAGAGGAGCAGCATTGTCCCATGTTCTTGAGTGAATTTTCTTGAAGAGAAAGGATGAGGCCACATTCCTTTTGCTGAGGATTCGGAGTCTCAGCAAGTCAGATGTGCCATTAACATGAGTTTGGAGTCCAGAATTGGCCACAGGGACATCAGAAGTTGGAGGTCCTGACACATCAGGCAGGTGATGGCCACTCTGGTTGTCCGTCATGATGAAAACTGTCCGTGATGAGCCTTGTTGAGTGTCACCCACAGCCCCCATGCAGGCGGAGATCCTGCAAGAGGGGTGCTGTCTGAGCAGGCCTTGCCTAGGGGCTCCTGGAGACAAGGGCTCTCAGCAAAGTCATGCTGCGGAGGCAGGACCCCCATCTCAACCAACACTGAGCCAAGGAGCTGGCCACATTTGGGGCCCTGCGGGTAGGGGACAGGGTGGTGAGGAAGGCTGCTTGCTGAAAGGGAGGGGTGCTCGCAGTGCAAAGGCAATTAGGTTTTAACTGAAGGAAAACTACCTCCGCACACACACTGAGGACTCCGTCATTCCCCATCCACCTTGTTTTATCAGTTTGATGATAAGCTCCAGGCTTGCCATGTTTGGCTCAAGTTTCCACTTGTGCTGAGGCAAAGCAGAGGGTACTCAGTAGCACTGAGGGAGGACAAATCTCATTTTTATGTGTGTCAGGCTGTTCTCACCAGGTGATGCTGTGGCTGCAGTTCCCCTTGGCCTTGCTGCAACCAGGATCTCATTCATGTGTCTTTCCTTTTCTGTGGACCTTTAAGGCAAAGCTGAAAGATCGCCATGGAGTCTTGGTTTCCAAAATGTCAAATCCGTGCTACAACCTTCCTTTAAATGTTAATTTAAAACAAAACAAAAAAATTACTTTTTAAAAAAAAATCATCCAGAAGCTCCAGCACTAACACTGATTCAAAGAAATAACCTGCAAGAACGGCTGGCTAGTGATTAAGAAGGAGGCGGCAATTTTGCGGGCTGCGCAGTACTCAAGTGCTAGGAAGTCTGGGTGGGAACCCAAGCCCAGTCTCTTGGAAGAGATAGGTGCTGGTACAGTCGTTGCTTGAAGTCTAAATATCCAAGAAAAAAATCAATACATTTCTCCATGGAGAAAATATCTCTGCTGATATATTCAACTCCACCAGTTTACAGCTTTCCTACATTTGCCCTGGAAGTTTGCCAAGCAGTGTACACTGAATATAAAGCATTGCAGGCTTGTGACTGTTTTCCTTTCTTTTTCAAGATCTAAAGTCAGAGATGGGACTTTTTTTCCTTTTCTACTTATTTTTCCCAACGGACAGAGACAAAGCTATTCCTTATGTGAAGAAGTTGAGATCCTGAAAAGATTTTTGCCTTTGCATGCATGACTTTACATGTCCCCCTTGCTCAGCTCTGAGAAGTGTTCTGCTTTAAAAGAATAACATGGCGTGCAGATGCCTATAAATGGAAGATGAAATTGTTACTATTAAGCCCTGGCTCTGCCAAGGCAAACAAGTGCAGGGCAAACTGTGTGTGCAAAGGAAAGGAGCTGAGAAAACTTGAAGTCAGCTGAATCATAACTTCACTTTAATTTTAACATCACTTAAACTACATAAACACAGCCATCTTATTAATAACAAAACTAGCTCCTCAGTAGAGCTGTTGTTTGGAAAGCCAAGCCCATGCACACGGGTGCAATGGGAAGAATGTTGCAGGAGAGACATGCCTTCCAAAGCTGTGTTTTAAATTTAAAATAGTTGAGATGCCTGAGATGCAGCAACTTTGCAGGAGCCTTGAATAGCATTTGATGTCTCTGCTGCAGTTCACCAGGGTCCTGACCTCTGCAGGGCCAGGAGCTTGTCACAACTGGTGCAAGGAAGAAGAGCACAACGGGGACAGCTGCTACCTGTCCACCAGCAACGCAGCTCCGCTTGAACGGGAACTTGCTCACAAATCCTGGAGGCTGCCCAGACTGGCTTTGTGCTTTCTTAGTGGAGGATAATGTGTTAGGACACTTTCATTCTCCTCCTTTCAGGCTTTGCAAGAGCTGTCAGTATGACCTTGAATGAGTAAATCATGTATGTACACATTTTAAAGTACACACATCCACTCGGCGCATGCGGAAGTCAGTGGGGTGCAGCAGTATAAATCCCCAGTGCATTTCTCCACCTACAGTTTTGACTTACCTGTTGAGGGTTTTCTGTGGGATATTCAGACCCTCACATTGTGCAGAAGTGAGCAGGCTCTGGGGGTGCACTGTCATGAATGCACATAGTTCAGTCCTATACGCTGTTTGCTCTTTAGTGAAATGGTGAAAATACCACTTTGCTAATTAGGAGGTGAAAGTGATAAAGTTACAGGAATGATCTGCAGGAGTTTTGAGATACACCATAGCATTCGGCAGAACAGAGCAAAACATTTTTACCATTGTCTTGCAGGAGTGATTTGGTGTCTGTGGTGATCTGATAATCTCAGGGCGAGGAGTGAAGAAAACACACCGGTACAAGGCTTGTTCTTTATTACTTCTGACATTTTATAAAGTCAGGCTGGCTCAGCAGCTCCTCTAATATATAGCCCCTAAAGCAGAGATGCAATTCCTAACGCATTCCTAATGAAACTCCCCTGACTTCCATTGCTTGTGTTAAGACTAGATTTGGCCCTGTCAGTAAAGTGCATTTAGACTTCCAAACTGAAAACTGCCTCTGGATTCCAGAGGGACTTGAAAAACTCCCAGAGCACTGGAGTGCAGCAGTGAGATTTATGCTTTTCCCTGACTTTTCGCTACTCAGTAATACATTTGTATGGCCAAAGTAAAGCCAGATCTGGCGTTCTCCATTCCTGATTTCTTTACTACCCAGGGAACTAAATGACAGCGTAGACTGGAACAGTAATGCTCTAAGCCCCAGAAGAGCTTTTCGGGGGTATTTTCACAGCCTGTGGAAAGAATGCATACATGGATATTTGAAATATAAGGACTTGACACTTTAGCTCACCCCAGTCTGGAGAGCCACTGGTGACACAGGTTCCTGTGCAGAAGCAGAGATGTGAAGCCAAAAAAAGCTCCTGGTATTTATTTGCAGGAAAGTAGCACCTCTAGTCTCCAAGTGGATGGAGGACTTGGTTGTTATTGGGCACTCTTTTTACCCACTAACAAAACCAGTCCCAGCTCTGGAAGAGGCTGACCACTAAACAGGCAAGTCAAGCAGGTGGAGGGAGGAAAGAGGCAAGTGAGGGTTGTAGGATCCCAGCAGGGGCTCAAGGCTTCTCAGCAGCATGGGTTGCTGCTGCAGTCCTGAGGCAGGAGCATGGGGACGGGGAGCAGTGGAGCTGGGACTGGGAGCCAGGGGCGAGCCTAGCTGCTCCTTCTGTTGCCCAGGGGTGAGAGGAGGTGGGGGCTGTGTTTCCCTCAGTCTTACCCGCTGCCCCACAGACCTTGAGGAGCCCTCGGGGTCAGCTGCCACCTTCCTGGGGATCTGGTGCGGGTCTTCCATGCAGCCCCCAACAGCCAGCTGAGACTGCCCCAGGGAAACTTCCCTGGCCTCCCCATCCATTATCCCAAGTCCCTTTTGCTTGGTGGTGGGGTTGGCTGAAAGCTCTCTATCACTGCCACCATCATACTCATAGGTCTCACATTCCTTCAAGCCTCCCTCCTTGCCTGGTGCTAGGAGAAATAAAGTCTGAGTCCTACTGCTAGCAGCAACCACATCCCTACAGCCTCTCTTGTGAGTGTATCAAGAATGAGGGATGCTTTAGCTGCTTGTGACAGCGTTTTGGAGTGGAGGATTGCAGTAGAGCAATATTTCTCACCCAATTATGTGTAAAGCACTGTCAGATTGAAAGGCTGTGAAATGACTGCAAGTTATTAATATTAATATTTCATGTTCTCATATGCAAACATACACCTAAAATAGGGAAAATAATAAGGGGACAGCCTTCTTTTTGGTAAGCTGTGAATGAAAAGTATTGTGGCCACACTGACAAAATGGTCTCTGGCTTTTCTCTTTTAGGAACGGCTGTCGTATTACCAAAGGTTAAAAAGCCCAAAATGAGCAGGTCTCTGGAGGCCTTTCTCAGCTCCATTTATATGACTTTATAATCTGAAAATGACTTGGTTTCTTTTTTTCTCTTTTCACTTATGTATTGCTGTTTTCCATCTATTCCCATTGTCTAGATGCATTCATGGGCAGCCTGTACCCAGCTGTTCTTGTGCCAACATTGTACTTCAGTTAAATAGTTCTCTTTCCTCCCCAGTATTTAGGCCCCTGATGTATCTGTGACAGCCAGTTCTACCCTTTTCAGCCTTCATTTCACTAAACTCAACAAGCTGAGCTCTGCCAGTTGTCTGAAATGTGAGTGCGCTCTTCTCTGGGCTGTTGGAGAATCCCTCCTGTGCACCTCCTCTTTCTTTAACATTGGTGAGATTATGGTAGTTCTGTCAGGGTTTGCTGCCCAGAAGATACTGTCTAAGGGAAAGTTACCCAGTTCAAGTTGGAGGCAAAGAGATATGGGAATTGGTGGAGAGAGAAACAACACTATAACAGCATTTTCTAGTAGCAGAACTGGCTATATATAAAAGGGATGTTATTGCTGTCACAGTCCTTCTGTGTTTTGCATTGTGGTTCAATAGTTTGGATAGATAGTCAAGGCTACTAACCAATTTTTTTCTTTATTCTTGACTTGATACTTCTCACCATAGTTTGCCTGGACCCCTGACTTCAAACTGGATGACAGCATCCCACTCTACCAAGACAGATCAGCTGTCCTGCAAATATTGCAGCCTGTATGAACCTGCCACCCTTGGGCTCCACATGCTCCCCAGAGACCTATTCTGAGGTCAAATCCTAGTTTCCCGGCTTCCTCTTTAGGTGCCTCCTGGCTAGTGGCACAAACTGGTGAGGCACCCACCTTTCTTTCAGATGATATTACCCTTTATGAGGCCATAAGCTGTAGTCCTCTCTGAGCCACCAAAGACGAGTCAGAGTATGAAGAAGGATTTGCTTTGCACTGTGTCCTGAGCAGTAAAGCCTTATGGAGGACAGGGTAAGGATGTGCTACTGCTTGTAGAGCACAGAGAGAAAACATCTTACCCCTATCCAGCTGAGGAACAGCAGTAACTGCAAAAGAAAAGAAGTAGGCTGAGTATTGAAAAGTCAGCATGCACTAAAAAAAATGTAGCTACATTTAAAGAGAAAGGGAAGACTGACACTCCCAGAAGGATTTTATTGTTTGCATTTGTAAGACGCAAGGCATTTTTAATGATGTGTTAATGACCGTATTCTGTTCAGATGGGATTCATCACGCTGCCCTTTCTCAATTAAAAAATTAGCATCTAGTCTTAGCTGGCCACTTAGGATCCCCCTCTACTGAAGGGCAGGAGATCTATCTCTCTCCAAGAACGCTCTCTACGACAGAGAGGATGCACTGCCATCCAGAGCTGTCAGCCCCCTTCCACGTGCTGTAGCAGCACATCCAAGCTCCATCCCAGCTATGCCTTGCAATTGTCCCTTAAGCAACGGCCACTCTCTCGTGCTATGGCCACGGATTTGAAAAAAATAACTTGAATTGCCCCAGAGTTAGAAGCCAAGTCAAAATTAGATTATGGGAATCCCATTGTTAACAGTGGTGAACAATAGGCACACACAGTCCCACAGGATCAGAAACACACCCCTGACTGCATGCTGCGTATTGTTCTCCCTACCCTTTAAGACTCATATATTTGCAACCAACATTAAGCCCAGGAAAATAATATTTGGAAATTCTTTGCCCTGTAAATTGCCTTTCCCACCCTCCAAAAAATGCTACCGAGTGTGTTCCACCCTCTGCTGCCCTGGGCCAGACTGAAAGGGATGAATAAGGGCAAACGTCTGTGGGCATTAGTTGACGGGGAACTGAGACTTCTCAAAGGGCCTGGTGGTGTATTCAGCTCGCTGGTGCTGAGAGAGGACCATCCTGTGTGAAATCATGCTCTTTTTACTCTCTGTTACACTGGGCAGCCAAAACTGGAAACCTTAAAAATCCTGAGTCATCGTTGAAGATGGCAGTCTTTATTTTAAATACTTCGGGGAGGGAGTGCAAGCATTGGCTGCTATGACTATTGCCTCTATTTTTGGTTCTTCAGCCCTCAATAAACAGGACTATAGAAAGGCAGAGCTAAATCAAGAGGCCTGTCCCCTGTCTTCACAGCCATTTGTGTCATTCATTGACTGATGCAGATCATCTTAAAACCTGATACTGGTTTTTACCGGTGCTGTACTCATGGTGGACATGCTCCAGACCTCCTCCTCTCTGCTGCTTAGAAATCCTCTTCTAATTTCTAGTTTCTAAGTCCATTCATGGCTAATTCTGAAGCCTTTTTTTTTTTCTTTTTTTTCATCTTCTAATCTCTATATAAATAACTCCCAGCAGCCTGGACAGCTTGTTAGCAGGGCTATAAGTTGTCCCCCATTGAAGGCTTTGAGAACCCTAGACTTCAACTCAGATTGGATCACAACTAATGGCATTTGCTGTTTTTCGTGGGGAAGGAGAGTAGACTTTGTGGTTCAGATCTTGCTGTGACCCAAGCGATGTGTTGGAAGACACATTTTTGTATAACAGTCGTTTTATCTGCAGCATTAGTCAGAGCTGAATTTCTCTGTCCTTTGTCCCGGGGCTCTGTTTTTTGGCACCACCTGACATTTGACTCAAGAATCAGTCAGTATTTCCATAATGATTAACCCACTGATTGTCAGCATTCACAGCCCAGTGTTAAATATGGGAATACTTTGATTGCACAGATGCCAAGTGACCGTTGCTAACCAAATAAAAACGTGTCTTGAAAGCCACCCTCCTGGGCACTCTCAGTGCTGCAGGGCAGCCTCAGGAGGCAATCTTGCTTTTGGCTGTGCTACGCAGCACTTCCAATGCGATAATTACAGTTCAGAGCAAAAGGTGTGATTGGACTCATTGGCATTTACAAGGAAAGAGTTAAAAAAAAAAAAAGAGAAATTTTGGTGCTGGAAGAATCTGAAGGAAGTGACATTTTCAAGGGAATTTAGTTTCTTGAAATACAAAGTTTTGCTCAACTTTAAGCCATTTTCTGTCCCTATTGAAGCCAATTTGCTTCTCCATAAATGCCAACAGTTTTCATTTTTAGCTCCTCTGAAAGACTTGGGGATTTTTTTTATCTTCTGAATGTTTTCAAAAGAAAATATGTAGCCAGAAAGTTATTTCAAATAAACAAACAAACAAATGAGAAAATAACAAAGTGCCTGATTATAAAATGAAACATTTCAAGTTTTCTTCTCTTGCCACCCTCCCTCCCCCCTACCCAAGAAAAAAAAAGGAATTTTGAGATTTCTCTCTCTCCATATTTAGAGAAACTTTCATCTGCAAGGTGTTTCTGGGAGCTAATCAGAGGTACTGTGCAGATTACAGGTGCAGCTGGGCAGCTAGTGGAAAAGACAGTGAACTGGGAAATCTCTCTCTTTTTAATTAGTTCATGTCTCTTCCTTTGCACTCAGTCAGACAGTAAGAAGTGTAATGCCAGGAAAAAACAAATACTTCAGCATTAGAATTGATAAGGGCATGAGAATTCCTTCTTATCTTTAGTGCCTTGCATCCTGCAAGCAGGGAAACCAGACCTTTTCTGCCATGATTGTTGTTCAATATTAAAAGTGAGTCACTACACTGAGTATGATGGAGCAAAACTTTCCTAGTGTCCTGCAAGTCACAGAGGGACTCTGGGAAGAGGATGCAGTGATAACCAGCTCAATCAGGAGAGGAAAGAATATGGTTCCCTAGGCTCAAAACATTCAAGACAGGAAGAGTCTGCTGGAAGACAGCAAAAAAGCAGGTCAGAATATGGACCTGCCACTCCAGTGATGCAACTATGACCTGGAATGACCGTGTATATGGGTCCAGGAGATCACGGGATGTTTGTAAAATAGATCTTCTCTCTTGTGTAAGCAAGAGGATAAAATTATCCTGGCAGCAGCTGTTGTTTCCCAGAATGAGGATCAAGGCTGGCTGTTTTTCCTGCAGTATTCAAGACATCAGGCTTTCCTATCCCCACAATCCTGCGGTTGCCGTCCTGTGTGAGTGGTCTCAAACACGCAGACATACACATTTCTCCCTGGCACAGTATCCGTGCTAGTGTGGCATAAGGTTCCTCTTAACATCTCACACCATGTAAATCTGCTTCCTCACTCATTTCTGCAACATAAAAAGCAGTAGAAGGAAGAATGGGGAATGAGGAGAAAAGAAGGGAAGACAGAAGAGAAAAACAGAGTGAATAAAGCGACTTTGGAAATATAATACTGTCTTGCAGCACGCCCAGGACTGGAGTGACAGACAGGGTTGAAGCTCGTTTACAAAGCTAGAAGTCCCATTTCCAGTTTTTAAAGAGGACATGGACTTTACCGAAGTCTCTATCCAAATGTGTTCTCAGCTAGCGCAGTGAGGACAGATCCCATTGGCGAGGGTGGCAGACGGTCGCTCAGCTGGCTGGGAGAGGATGGAGGATGCTTGGAGGAACAGATATCTTGCCACATGATGCCCGACAACCCAGCACTGCCGGGGGAGACAAGAGAGACAGAGCCGTGCAGGGTTTCCGCTCCAGCATTTTGCAGGCTTCTTTTGGGCTTGCTGCTCGCCGGCTGGCCACCATCCCACACAACCCATTCAACCTCACATTGGTAGGTCAGGCGTGAGCTCAGCAAAGATAAAGTGCCTTTCCATCACACCATGAAACCATGCTGCTCCCTCTTCCCCATCCAAAGGAGTCCACATACATGAGTTTTTATTTTCCTGGGCAAAGAGGAGCATGGGTAATAGATTTGCTTTGTTACTGAGAGTGCCTACCGCCAAAGTGTGGGTCTGCATCTGCTGCTGAGATAAATCAGAGGAGATGGCAGGGTGGTCAGGTGAGCATCTGACTAGATCTTTAACAGCACATTTAATTTACAAGCAGGGGGAAGGTTTAATATTTCCGTTCCTCTGTAAATACACTCATGCGGCATCCCCCCACCTGTCTCCTGGAGAGTCAGGCTAATTGCCACAGGCTGAGGAGCTGAGCCCAAACTGATTTTACAGGGCACTGCCACCAAGCGTGGCTGAGGGCAGAAGCATTAGGCATTATGATATCGCAGTAGGGGCTCCAGTTATCAACGGCTGAGGAGCAAGCAAACACCTGGATGGCTACGTTGCAGGTATAAAACTATAAAATAAAAAAAAAAAAAAAGTTTATTTGGATTGTAAAAAGGTGTGCAGCTAGGTGCTGGCTACAGCAGGTAAGATGCAGCAAGCTTCTAGTTTCAGTCTCTCCATCAAGACCTGCCTCCTGGAGCATGCCATCTCCATCACCCAGATCCAGTGTCCCTTTTGTGTGTCCCATCCTCGGGGCACTCTCCTGACAACATGCTCCCGGCACCTCCCGATCCCATAACCCTGGCAGAGTTTCCCTCCATGAGGTTCAAAGAGAAGAGCATCACTTCCATCCTGTCCATAATATCACGTTGTAGTGGTTTGTGGATTTCTCCAGCGGCCAGGGCAGTGTCTCTGGAGCCATGACTCACCGTGGGTGGTAGCAGGGGACAGCAAGGGTGTCTGTCAGCGGTGGGAAAGCTCTGCGTCCCTCTCCCCACAGTTGCCTGCTGGGCTTGTGGGAATAATGCCCCTGAGTACACAGCAGTTGGCCGGATTATCAAAGATCTTCAGCTGAGATCTTTTCACACGGTGCAAAGTGCCAGCCACTGAACAGCTAACCTGATATTGAAGGACACATTGCGTTACAGCCTCTGAACTGGCTTTGTTTTAAAAGTGCTGTCTTTTGTCTGTAACTCTAACTTTCCGTCTCTTTTTACCTTCTCTGAGGCCACTCGCTGCTTCCCTTTCTCAGCCCATATTTTTCTTCTCCTGGTCAGGCAGTTTCCCTCTCTGTGACATGACCATCAGGTTGTGGGTTCAGCTCAGTGAACATAAATTTAAGGCATCTGTGCTAAACTGGTGATCTAAACTCATATGGCTGATAGAGAAAGAGATACTCCAGAAGACAAATCTTCCCCTCTCATTTCTTGGGTAGACTGGCAGAAATCCTCTCCTGGAGTTGCCAATATCTCTCCAACAGCTATAGAACAAGTTTCATTTATGTAAGCCACCCACTTTTTAGGTAACTGGAATATGGTGAGATGACTCCTGCTCCTATCTTCAGAGAAGTGAAAGGCAAATTTTCTCTTGTAGCTTCATGGTGGCCTTTTTAAATAAGCATAAACACACAGGAAGATTTGGGGGGGGGGGGGGGTGTTCATTTTTAAAAAGGAGGGGCTGAGAGGTTGATATTACTAGATCACATTAATGTATTGACACCAGTACTGAAGTAGCGCTTTCCACCTTTGGTTCGCATCAAACTGTTGTTCGGTTCATCTGCGTCTAATGAGTATGAGCTGCGTCAGTAGACATGACAGCTGCTGTCTTGCTTAGTTTACAGGGGCTGGATGGGAGGCTCTCAGAGTGAAAGCCATGAATTTGCATTGCTTCTCCACAAAATCAGCCTCTCTCTACCACTTTGGACACTCAACAGAGCCAGGAGCCTTGCACAAGGTCTCATAGGTGGGTTAGACTGGCACTTCTCATCACCAAAGCCCCTTGAATGCTTTTAAAACACAGTATCCACAGGAATCACTTAATCAAGGACTTGAATACAAATACTCCACAGCAAGATGAGACTCCTGTTTCTGGCACAGATTTACGGTGTGGTCTACAGACCGGGTGAGGATGGTTCTGTTCATCTGGGAACATGTGTCTGTGTACCCTCCTAACATGCAGATGGGATAATAGTTTTCTTTAACATCGCCTAGGAGCATCACATAACCCTATTTGAGGGAAAGGAAGAATGTTACCTCCAGTTTAAGCCAGTATGAAATCTACATTTCTAAGACCAAGCATTCAAAAGCATGAGTTCTGCTGCAGAAATCAGGAATTAAACTTCAAATCACAAACGTTTCTTTACCATGAA
This sequence comes from Grus americana, assembly GCF_028858705.1. Lineage (NCBI taxonomy): Eukaryota > Metazoa > Chordata > Aves > Gruiformes > Gruidae > Grus > Grus americana. The sequence goes on along the minus strand of NC_072857.1, from coordinate 17,049,073 downwards.
GAAGTACGAAAGGGACAGTGTTTGATTTCAAGTTTTTCAGCCTTTCAAATATAACTTTCTAATTGTATAGGCCAACTCCAAACGTTAAGGAACCCATTATTATTCTTAGCTAAAACAGAGATGATACACAATCATCTGACTCCAGGAACAGGCCTTTTATAGTAAAAACACCTGCAATTTGTCAGAGTGAGGTGGGGGGGGCAATTTTAATGAAAAAAATTGATGAAAGGATGCAATTCTTCCGTTCTCTCCAGCCCAAACTTGGAGGTAGAAATGTGCACACAGATCAATTTAAATCATGGCTTCAGGCTATGGGGTTTTGGCCCACTCCTTGCTTACTGTTAATATCAAAGCATGAACAGTTTTACATACAGAGCAATATTCTTTTACCCAGCTAACACCCCTTTCTCTGACTGCAGGTAGATGAGCTGCCGCAATGTAACAGAGCTGGGTGGAGAGCTGGCCATCCTTCAACCCTCACCCTGTCTCCTCTTCACCGCCACTGCTGACCACGGTCGTCGAATGGCCAGCACAGGCAGCTCTGCAATCACCTCCAAACGCAGCTCCCTCAGAACAGCCCAGGCTGCTTTTTGGAGCAGTTAACAAGCAGTTAAGCTGGTGGGTTGGCAAGGGAATGGAGGGAACAGAGATGAACAGCTGGAGAGTAATAACTTTCTAAGGGGATCGGTTGCCACTGGAACAGCACGTCTGATCACAGGTTTGCTGCCAAGCATCTGTTTTCCTCCTATCTTCCGATGTGGTCCAGCTTCTTTGCTCTGACACTGCTCCCTCCTTCATTTTCGGAGATTGTGTTTCTCAAATCCTTATGCATCCTCCTGGGCAAGAAAAGGGCTCAGCGAGTCCACAGGCCCTGCCAGTACGTTTGGGAATTACCCTCCATCCCTTTGTGTGCTGTTCTGCCTAACAATGTCATGCCAAACAGGCTTAATCAAGCTCCCTGAACCAGTCAAATCTCCGGGGAGTCCAAATTTGTATATTTTCTTAGGCAGAGTAATATCACACAGAGTATTGAATGACAGTTAAAAACCACATCTGGATCTTGCTCTATTATAATATATCCATAGCCCTAAGGGGAAGCACTGTGGTTTAGTGATTCATGAAACCTGGGTTTTATTCCCAGCTCCTCCACTGCCTCCTTGGGTGACCTTAACTCAGTTATTTCACTGCCCTGAGCTTCGATTTTGCCACCTGTGAAGATGGGGGGAGTGATACTGTCTCCTGCCCAAAGTCCTTTGATATCCTCTGAAAGAAAGTGCCAAGCACTATTGCTCAGCCTCATACGCCATTTCTACTTGGGATAGCATGCAGGCAGGTGGTGTGCCCCACACCTTTCCTCCCCATGCACAGATTCCCCCACAGCTTGGTGCACCTCTGAAGGCTCCATGAAGCTCTCCCACATCTTGCCATCACTGCTGCAACTGGCCATGCCCAGCACAGCAAGAGCTGTGACCCCGTCCCTGCCACATGAGGGAGCAGGAGGGATGCCAGAGCATGGAGCAGCATCTGGGGGATGTGCCATCCAGCTTGTCCTGCTGGAAACACCATGCTTAGGTGGCAGTCCTGTCATTTCTCCTGCTGTGACAGGCATGTATTTAACGGCTTGCCATGCTAGTTTGTATATGTTGGCAGAGACAGTAGCAGAGAGGTTTGCGCAGACTGAAGGTCCCAATCTCCCTTTTCTCTTGCATAAAAAGAAAAACTTTGGAAAAAAAGAAGAGCATCTGTGACATAAAATTTGTGTCCTGTGGAGAGGGAGAAAATAGATCCAACCTCTCCTCAGGTCAGCACAAAGTAGTGCTGGTCTGTCTGTGTTACGTGGCTCATCCAGCTAGGACCTACCGAGACACAAACAGTTAAGCTCCTAAAGAGCACAAAGTGACAAGCTTTGCTTTTTCCTTTGAGAAATATTCCCATATTCCCCAGGTTACAACCCACTAGATAACAACCTTGAGCTGAATGTTATCATGGCTGAGATTTCCCACCGCAGCAACATACAGGATACTTTTTTGGTTTACTACCCACTCCAAAAAAAAAAAAAATGCATACAGCTAAATAAAGTGAAGGTTCACAGCTCTGACAAAGCCTTTCAGTGGGAATCTGGGACGCTTTTCAAGTGTTACCGACTGCTTTATTTTCCCATGGCTCTTTCCAAGATAATAATTGCTCCGCAGATGTTTCCCTCAGGACAGTGAGATGTTCAGGTACCAGAGCGAAAGCTGAGGCTTTGGGCTATCGTTCACAAGGCTACTGTTACCTGCTGTGTTCTTGCAGAGTGCAGCCTTTTCCCATCACAGAATTTCTTAGGTGTCTGCTTTATCAGAAACACTGTAAATTTGAGCCCTCTGGCTAATTGTGCCTAATTTATGTGAATGACACGGTTGTGTCTGTATGCAACACGAATAAGAAAAGGGAAAGCACTTTATTTCTGCCACACACGGCAACTCACACATGCCCAAATGCACAACTCTGAAATATGTTACTCAGCGCTTTGGGAAGTCAGGGCACTTAGACATCTGAGAAGATCTGAGCTTCTGGCTTTTGACACATTACCAGCTTTTTTACAGTTCCTGCAAAACCAAAAATGCAATGTTTTGTATTTAATCTTCCACTTTATGTGTGCTTTTCACTGACCTTGAACTGGCAGAAGCAATGTGGATTATCCCTTTGCTGAGGATGCAGTACCACCTAAGGAAGAAGGGACTTTGCTTAATGCCCCCAGTGTCACAGCAAAGACTGTAGTTATCTTCCTTCCTAGTAACACTGTCACCTCTGCCTCCTTCATTTAAAAATAGGGCCCATTAAGCAAATTACTTAGGTCTTAAGAACAACTATCCCCTGATGTGGTAATTTGAGGTCTGTAAAAGTCAGCCCCACAGGCATTCGCTGAGTCACATAACCATGCGGACAATGTTTACGACTGCTTGTGATGGGTATGGTTATATAAAATCAGGTGATGGGTGGAGCAGCTTGCATTTGTGCAACAAGCACTGGGAATCTGACTGCTAGACTTTGTCTTCACAGGCCACCCAGGGAAGATGATGGAGAAGCTCACCATAGTCCAGCTAAGAGATCTATGGGCTAAACCTCCCTCCAAGGAGCAGGGATGGCAAGTTTGGGTACCAAGTCAAATTCAAAAGCAGGTGAGCCACTTGCCTAAAGCAAATGAAAGGAAGGGCTGCTTCATAGCACATTCATATTCCATGAGATCGAACAGTCACCTGCTTCAAGGAACTGATGGCATAAGGCTGCTTCCCTCTTGCTTCTAAGTCTGCTCACAAAACACTGGCTTTATCTACTTGAAAATATGCAGAGCTGCAAATTACCAGTGCTCCTCTGTAGCAGCAGAGTAGGGGGCTTCCCACTACCCGCCCTCTCTAGAAAGGATGACCACCCAATAGCTCTTCCTCAAAACCTGACCAGGAGGTCATTCTGATACATGCTTTGAACTCTTCCCACATGGCAGCTTTTATGTAGGACCTATGAAATTACAAGGAGCAACTTGCTTGCTTTCTTCTGCCCTCTGTAGGTCCAGCTAACCTGTGTGCCACATGCTTCCAGACACAACAGAAGTACTCTTTTCTCTGCAAGTGCAGGGGGGAGGAAAGGGAGTGAGAAACCCTGAATGCAGCTGCAAAACTTGGCTTTGACTTGGTTGGGCAGAATGTTGAGCACTCTGGAGGTCTGGCCAGGCAGGGATTTGTACAAAGATAAAAGAAAAATATACTCCGCCTTACATTGCTCTTTTAAACTGGTCTTTCTTTACTTCTCTCCCATATAACAATGGAGGGAATATTTTCTGCCTAGTCACATTCACACACACACAAACCAGCCTGGACAAGAAGCCAGATATATCACTTGGGATCCTATCCAACAGTCTCCTAGAAATAGAAAGCCAACAAGAGAAAACACTTGGTCACTGCCAGACTCCACTGCCTCTGTCTGAGCTGAGCCCCTTGGAGCCAAAGCGGTCACTGTAATGTCAGGACACTGGATTTCATCAAATCCGAGTTCACTGCAAGGACCCCTGCTTGGGAAAGGCAGCCAGCCCCACAGCCCATCAGAGACAGTGATCTTTGATCTTCAAAGCTTCCTGAGAGCCTGTGGTGGTGCCGAGAGCCTGTACCACTGCCTGGTTTTGGCTACAAGTGGCAATGCTTTTGCGCCATAGAAACTAGCACGAACTGTTTTCCATGCAAACCTCTCTTCCCAGCAGCTCAGGACTGTGACCTCACTTGAGTGTCATTGCTATTGCCTGAATATACACCAGGGACTGGACATAGCTGGCTTTGGCACCAGTCCTTTCTAGAGGACAAACAGACCAAAAACCTAATAACACTATATTTGTCCCCCAGTGCATGGAGATACAACTTGGAGTAGTAGTTTGAGGGATCTCTTTAAACCTCAGCACAGATTCACGTACCTGGGGAACCTGCCCAAACTCACCATGCTGGGCTGCTCCACAGTGGCATCTATTTTACGAATAAGCATAAAACCCTCCTTCCTTCCCACTGCATAATATTGCAGGAGAAGGAGAAGGCAAGGGGAACACCTTCCTCCAGAAAATCAGCTAATTAATTAACACATGCCTGTGTGTAATGCTTTCAGCAAACCCTTGTCTGTGTACTAATTAGTATCATTAGCTGGTGCCCCAAGGAACGAGCTTTGATTACCCTTCTATTACTGATTATACAGGAACAGCCAGGCAAATGCTTTCATAGGTCATAAAATTATCTCAGCTCTTCTTAAAGCACATCTACAGCCCTTAGCTCTCTGACCTGCTGTGCTGATGAGTCATCCATGCATTGACTGAAAACCATCCTTCTTACTAGTTAACACCTGCCATTAGAGGATCTGGCATGCAGGCATAGAAAAAAATGCAGCCTTTTATGATGTTAACCTTTTCCTGTAGATTTACATATTGGTTTAGTTCTAGCTGTGGTCTAATGGAGGAGGCATATTTACCTGGGTCAGGTTCAAAGAAGCCTGGGTCATCTTCAGTGACCCCTGACCAGACTGTGTAGGAAGAAGTTAACTTCCTACTTAGGCTCATTTCTATTATTATTTTAGTTTCTGTGGATACATTTGACCTGGACCCCTCAGATCTCCCTTCCAACAGCCAACGTAACCCCAGACTCCTGGGTCCTTCAAGCTTTATGGAGGGAAGAGGAGAAACACAGCATCCCCTCCAAAGCATCCCATGATTGCTCAGCTCTTCCTTCTGTGCTGGGACTTGTCCCAGTGGATCTGCCCCTTCCACTTCTCACTGGATTATAGAGCATAATAGGCACAGAAAAATGTTGACTGCTCACAGAGACTTCCCATGATGTGAGTTTTACTAGCAGAAGTCACATTTCAAACCCATGTGCTCAAACATTTTGTGAAACCAAACATTTATCTGTAAGAATTAAGACACTGGTGCTTTATATGCTTACTTGCCTTCGGACCGGAGCTTGAAGCTTGTGAAAACAGGTATAATTAGCTGTGTCACTCAGCTAGAGATAAAACTTGATAAAACCTACATTCAAATAAGCTGCCAATCAAATGAATGCAAAATAACAGCAAGCCATCCTTTCTTTACAGCTAGCTTAATAGGATGAATTAATAACCGCAAATTACTTAGTTCAAGGGAGTACTTCTGTAATAATTAAGGACACACTTAAACAGTCATGAGCAACTCTTACACCTCTCTGTGGGCAGTCGCCTTTCATGCTGGATCACAGAGGGTGGTGGAGTAAAGAAAAGGGACTTGCAAGAACAAGAAACTAACAATGTCAGAGAAAGAAGGAGAAGGAAATAGGGCAAGGTCAAGGGCACAGCACTGCCTCAGATCTGACAGATAAATGTGAAAGGGGCTGCAAGATAGAAAGGAAAAGGAAATGCAAGCAGAACTTTTAGTTCTCTGAGATATGGTCCACCATATGCATTTACAGTGATTGGTAGGGACAAGAGTGGAGCAGGAAGGACTCTGTGAAATCCTAGAAGTGCTTTTCAACCCACAGAATCAGGAACGTTGTCCAAGGAGCTGAAAAAACAATAGATCAGTATATTGCCAAACTGCGCAAAATGGCTGACTCATGCACGTATCAGAGCCACTATCACCAAGCAGAACAATATGCCCAAATTGAAAAGGAATGTTAGAAAGACATGGGAAGACTCAACTGAACCAGTCACATGCCAGTTTCAAAATCAGGGCTGGAAGGAAGCCGGGAATACATTGTATGAGACAAAAATTTACAAATGTTCTCATTCATCTTCCTGTCAAGCCGAGTGGGCACCCAGAGCAAAGGCCCAGCTACCTCTGGAGAGACAAGCTCTTCAGGCAAGCTGACCTGCCACCCTATGTAGCCTAATACGCAGATGAGGCATAAGCTGGAGAGTCATCTTATGGAGTTTCTCAAGAGCATGTTGTGGAGTAGGAGCCAGGAGCCAGGACTGATGAAACTGCCTGGCCTTCTCGCAGCACCCGTCACAAGACAAAACAATGAAGAGCATCAGCTAGCAATTACTAGGCAATGAAACCCCATTTCACATGCTCTACGTTTGTACTTTATCCAGGAATGGCGTTGGAGTCACATTCCACCAGAGTATTGCTACAGTCAGGCACAAGGTGAATTTCCTAATTTTAATAAATTATACTAAATTAAATTTAAAAATTGTTGACACACTCTGAGAGAAACAGGCAAAACCCAACAAAAATATTAGGCCAACCATTCTCAAATTTCTGCTTGTGGCCTTCATAGCATCTACAACTACTAACATTAACACATACATATGTAATACACACATACACCCCTCTATGCTACTGCACAGATCCCCAGACAGGATCCAGTTAGTTCCTCAGAAGAAATCATGTATCTGAGGAGGAAGAAACATCAGTGGAAATCATCAATCCTTGTTTGTGCAACAGGCTGGTTAATGGCCATGGGCTCCACTGCAGCCAGACACCAAGAACTGGATACGAGCAGAAGCTACAATCTCATTAGAAGAGACTCAAAGGGAGAGTCCCTTTGTAGACCCTGCTGCTTGTGCTCACTCTTATCCAACCCCTCCTGGGCATTTCTGGAAAGCAGATATTTGGCTAGGCATCATCCCTTCTGCTCAGTAACTAAAAAGAATAGATGCCAGAACATACCTCACCCATCAGAAAATCAAATGGAGAACAGATTCATGTGATCACTAGACAGATGTTCGTTAAATCACCAGCCCACCTGTGCAGTGTGAAGATGGGCAGAGGAGCCTTCAAAATCCTGCTTCCTAAGAGCACATGAGTTAACACTATCCTTCCTCTCTGAGCTAAGCTGTAGTTCTGTAGACTTTAAGATCATTGCTACCACATTAACTACCTGGGCAGAACATGGCATTTAAGATTCATTTTTCTATCCCTTACAAACAAGACAGTAAGGCTGTTAAAATGGATTGTGATATGAGCAGGAGGGAAGGTGTAATGCTGAAGTATAGGGAGTGAAGAGTGCTTTACTCCTTGAACATCCTTATTGTGGAAGGGTGGATACCACATCCAGCCATGACTTGGTCCTCTCTCTTCCTGTGCTGGGAGAAAGTGTACCCAATGTACCTGACCTAACCTGGGTCTCTTTAGCTGAAGATTTGCTGAGGTCCTAGAAGAGAGCATGGCAATATTGCATGGAGTTTCACAACACAATAACGAGCCATTATCCTTCTCATCACCTGTCCTGGCTGACTTGGTCATGTGGCCTGCCCAGCTTCTGAACAAAAGCCGATTGTCTGTGATGCAGCTATTTTTAAGAACACGTACCAACTGATTGCTCACAAAGCCTTCATTATTTCATTCTGCAGTGAGGGCTTTGCAGACGTGAAAATGCTTTTATATGTTGCACATAGCCGTGAGCCTGTATATTTTCTCTTTTTGTTTTCAGAGCAAAAGTTGGAACAAAGATAGCAGGACTAAACCAGAGCCCCTTTTTCTTGCTGGTAATCCTCTTGGACCCAGTCCAACTCTGTGTCACCAAGTAACTCTTTCCTCTCTTGCAGAGTTTGCATCCATTTCTTCACTCTCTGTATTTCCTTGAAGAAACACTGCATGCTCTGCAAGCAGCTGATCTGTAAATAGAAGCTTTGGTTGGCATTACCAACACCTTTTCCTATATATGGGGCTTTTCTTAAATGATGTGAGTCAATTATTTCATAAACCAGTTCATGCTCCACCCAGCCATAAGCTTCTAGGCCAATGAACATGTCATCCTTCTGCTGTAAGAGGGAATCAGCAGTTGCTATTTGAGTACTAAATAATGGTGTTTCCATGGCTGCTGAGAAAGGACATTTTTATCTTTGGGGTTTTAAATGAAGAGGTGGGATCAGGAAGTTTCTTCTGGAGAAAAAGTCTTGTAGCCCCACATTTTTTTCCTTGCTTTGCAGCAGGACAGCATCAGATGAAAAAAATGAAATTTCCCATCAAATAAAATTCTGAGTCAAGGGACTCAAATATCTTTTCAGGGCAGTTAAAGTATTCCACTCCCGGGAAAAAGGTGGATCTTATTTCTTGTAGTTTTGATATTCCTATTATAAAGTCTATTATAGAATCATAGAATTGTTTAGGTTGGAAAAGACCTTTAAGATCATCAAGTCCAACTGTTACCTAACACTGCCAGGTCCAGCATTAAACCATGCCCCTAAGCGCCACATCTACACGTCTTTTACATACCTCCAGGGATGGTGACACAACCACTTCCCTGGGCAGCCTGTTCCAATGCTTGACAACCCTTTCAGTAAAGAATTTTTCCTAATATCCAATCTAAACCTCCCCGGCACAACTTGAGGCCATTTCCTCCTGTCCTATCACTTGTTACTTAGGAGAAGAGACCAACACCCACCTGGTGACACCCTACTTTCAGGTAGTTGTAGACAGCGAGAAGGTCTCCCCTCAGCCTCATTTTCTGCAGGCTAAACAACCCCAGTTCCCTCAGCCGTTCCACATAAGACTTGTGCTCTAGACCCTTCACCAGCTCTGTTGTCCTTCTTTGGACACGCTCCAGCACCTCAATGTGTTTCTTGTAGTGAGGGGCCCAAAACTGAACACAGTATTTAAGGTGCAGCCTCACCAGCACAGGGGTACGATCACTTCCCTAGTCCTGCTGGCCACACTATTTCTGATACAAGCCAGGATGCTGTTGGCCTTCTTGGCCACCTGGTCACACTGCTGGCTCATATTCAGCTGCTGTTGACCAACACCCCCAGGTCCTTTTCTGTTGGGCAGCTTTCCAGCCACTCTTCCCCAAGCCTGTAGCATTGCCTGGGGTTGTTGTGACCCAAGTGCAGGACCCAGCACTGAGCCTTGTTGAACCTCATACAGTTGGCCTCGTCTCATCAATCCAGCCTGTCCAGATCCCTCTGTAGAGTCTTCCTAACCTCCAGCAGATCAACACTCCTGCACAACTTGGTGTTGTCTGCAAACTTACTGAGGGTGCGCTTATCCCCTCGTCCACATCATTGATGAAGGTATTAAAGAGAACTGGCCCCAGTACTGAGCCCTGGGCAACACCACTTGTGACCAGCTGCCAACTGGATGTAACTCCATTCACCACAACTCTTGGGGCTCGGCCAGCCAGCCAGTTTTTTACCCAGCAAAGTATACGCTCATCCAAGTCATTAGCAGCCAGTTTCTCCAGGAGAATGCTGTGGGAAACAGTGTCAAAGACTTTACTAAAGTCCAAGTAGACAACATCCACAGCCTTTTCCTCATCCACTAAGTGGGTCACCTTGTCATAGAAGATCAGGTTAGTCAAGCAGGACTTATAAACTTATAAAAATATGAGTTACATTTTTCAAAAATGGGACTTCTAAAAATTTAGTTTCTAATCAGAAAATGTTAGCTTTACCAAAAACCTATCTTGAAAATAGACATTTGTCAAAATCCTTGTGTGTGCCTGGAGGTTTTCTCTTTCCATATATTGTTATTTTATGAGAGAAAAGATATTTTCTTGGGAAATTTCCAAACGATTTTTATTCATGATGTTATCTGTTTGTGTAGTATCTGAACACTGGTCCTCTAAAATCAGGAGCAATAAATACTTATTTAGCTTTGAATTCTCCAGGCACTTAAGTCCTGTATACTGCTGAGACAGATGGTGGGTCAATGCAAAAGGACAACAAAGCCATGCAGAGTCAGTGGTGGGTTTATATTTAGCATCTCAGGTCTAGCTATGACCAGACCAATTTCTCTTTCTTTCTACTTTCACTGAAATGAGTTGAATGAAGAGATTGGGATTGGTGTATTCCCAGAAACTGGAATGTGGAATTAGGATCAAAACTTCAGATCATGGGCATATTACTAAGGACATAAGACAATGTTTTTACCAAGAATACTAGCATAGGCTATGTCTACACCTGGGTAGAGTGGCACATTAAGAGCAGATCTTAACCATGCAACAGTTGATGTAGAGAAGCCAACACCCACACTATATAACATCCATGCTATACACATTCTTGATGTTTTTCCTCTATCTCTAGAGGACATGACAGAAGCGTTCTAGAGGACATGGACAGAAGCGTTCCAGTGTGGATGGAAAGTACTAGGCTCATTTCTGCTTAGCTTCATGAGATCACCCTGTGATGGAAACTGAAGTTTTCATGTGGAAAAGTGGGTGAGCATGGCTCACATAAATTTTCTGACCCAGACTCATGCACCCATGTAGCTGCATGCAATATCACACTGAAGCTTGTCCAAACCTTCAGCAAATTTGCATAAAATTTTCTCCACTCACAAAAAGAGGTAGGTACAGTAATATGTTCTTTACATCTCTTACTTTAATTTTGTAGCAAGTTTCAGACACACATGTAAAGGAGATCAAGATACTATTGTGCATTTCATGTCTAAAAAACCAGCCCATCCCATAATTCAGATTTGATTTACTCATGCCCTCTGTATTTTTTAAACATGAGCTTATGCTGAGTTACATGGCAGGCAAATCAGAGACAGTGAATTCCTTGCATAGACCCAGTAAGTTTCACACCAGCTCACCTGGGCTCTGTGGAGATGATAACCATGCAAGCAAGATACTCCATATATTTTACTACCTGAGGCTTCCTCCTAAATCTGTTTTGCTCGACAGCTGTTCCTGAGCTTGTGTTTCTTCAGGTAATGCTAGCAACATTCACCGAGGTTGTACAAAGCCCGGGCAGGTGTATCTACATGAGCAGTAGTCACACTCCTGACTGTAGTGTGGACTCAGCTTCCAAGGGATTCACCCCTGGATTGAGCCTGACTGCCTGATATGGCAGGAGCTGCAGCAGAGAAAGGACCCTGTGGAGAAGGATCTATCTAGTAAATCAGCAAGACGACCAACACTGTATGTTATAGTCACCATCTGCCACACATATTTCCAGCCAGCAGCCTCTGTGGGATCATACATTTTGATGGTGGCCCTGTTCCACAAAGGGTAGATTGTCTTCATCAGACTTGCCAGCACCAGTCCTTGAGGCATCATAGGTGGCCCCTGAGGGTTCTTCTCAAAACCCTAGACACTGTCCTGCTGAAGCTTGCCAGCCAGACTGATGTCTCAAAAGGATCAGATCACTCCCCCTCACCTGTGCTGGACAGATCAGGATCTGTTGGTCCTACCTATATTTCATGGCAGCCAAGTTTTCTCTGAGGTTTTGTTTTTAAGAACATGCACCAACCAATTGCTCACAAAGCATCCTTTCTTTAATTCTACAGCAGAGGCTTTGCAGAAATGAAAATGCTTTTATTTTTGCACAAAGCCAAGAGCCCATATATACCTCTCTTTGTTTTCAGAGAGAAACTTGGAACATAGAGAGTAGGAGTAAATCAAAGCCTTTTTTTTTTTTTTTTTTTCCCCAGCCCTCTTGGGTCTGGTCCAGGCTCTTGAGTAACTGTTTCTATGCTCTCTGGACAGCCATGCAAAGCCATAGGGTTACGTGTGCGTTATTCACAGTACTTCACTTGGGTTTGGGCTTCAAATGCAATGGCAATGCAAGGAAAGAACATGCAGAGAGCACGAGAGAGTCCCTTCTAACATAGCTGCCATGAAACTGGGCCCCACAACCTGCTGTTCTTACCTGGGGACTGCTGATAAACCGGAAAGAAATTACATCGAGAATGAATGGAGGGGGATTGATTTAAAGATCAGATTGTGTCCATCTTGCCAGTGGGATGACAAAGTCTACGTGGAATCCTGGAATAGTCTAAATGACAAATGTCCACTGATGCAGCTATGTAAACACCACAGGAAATGTGTCAGGAGATAACACTGCCCAAGATTTCCATTTTTAAACATGTCCATTTTAAATTTGAAAAAGATTATAGAGACCATGAATCTAAGGAGCAGAGAGACAGTTCTAGACCCGACTCATAGTGCATCACTGGTCATGGTGGGGAGAAGTAAAGTCCCTGCCAACATGGGGGAGTAATGTGTTGAATCTGGAGCTTCTCTTTCCCCCTAGAAAAAGAGGTTCTTAACTGAGAACCTGGGCGTCTCACAGAGGATTTGCTGCAGACTGAGCCATCGTGCCCGTTCAATGACTCATTTGAAAACATCCATTTTCTGAGAGTCTTTGTTTATGGATATTTTAGCAAATAAATGTCAGCTCCTCCTGTCTGGATATTAATGATGCAGTTGCTCAGCTCTGCACAAATTCTGCATCCTTATCTGGTGCTTCATCTCAGACACAAACTGAATGACCGAGATAAGCCATATGCATCTCCTGTACTTCAGCACCATCAGCAACAGCTAATCTCCTCTAGGATCACCAACCGAGCTCTACCTGCAGGGTATTCATGGGGGTGGATATTATAACAAGAGCTATCCTCTCTTCATGTCCAGATATCTTCTCTTGAAACCCATGGTGGGGGGTGGGAAGGGGGGGCACAGACTTGTCTAAGAAAAACAGGATTAAGGTGACCTCTGTGGAGGTGGTCTAGACAACCCACTTGGTGGTCAGCTCAAGAAATTAAGGATCTTCTAGTTCTCCATTCTCCTCACATCATAATTTTCACAGAAGTTGGGGTACAGGTCACTGAAGATTTTGGTACAAGAAGAATATAGCAAAGGTTGGATTATTTCTTTAATAGAAAAATGCCAATTCATCTCAACTTAGACTGTTCAAAAGAAAGAGTTAATACTACCAATTTTTGCTTTGAAAGTCATAATTGCCAAAGTATATGTTCTAGGTTTTTTCTTTTTATACAAAATGCATTTCCATTTTAAAGTATAAACTGTAGAACAATTTCATTTAGAGGTTAAAATCTAAACAAAGCATTTCAAAACCCTGATTTATTTATGTCATTTTTTAGTTTGTCAGTCTAACGGAATTGTTCATTTCACATCATTTTTGCCAGTTCAAGAGAGGAAAAATGAAAAAAGTTTGAAAATCTCAAAAGAAAATCCTTAAGAAAAGAGTTTCTTTCATAGACATGTATTTGTCTAACAAAGGCAAATGAGCAGTTTTTACTGTCTGATAAGTGCAACAACAGTGATGGAAAAATAGACTATAGTAACACTGTATCTTCTAAGCTATTCATTTTGTCTCTGTCTCATTTTCAGCCAGGTTTTTTTTTAAAAAAAAAAAAGCATGACTGACATCTGTAATAACCTAATCTTGAATTTTATTCATGCACTTGTACAAACAAAAGTTGAGATTTTTCCAAATTTCAGTGATTCAGCTGACTTAAAATATAGGTCTGTGTGCATGCATGGTGTAATGGGGAAAGCCAGGAGACCTGTAGCAGCCACCATCCTTTCTCTTTCTCTCCCTTGCACCTTTCACCTCTTATGAGTTGGAATCCATCTGCTCATTCTTCTAATGTAAGTCTCCAATTAGCTGCTTTCTACACTTGCAGTTGCTGTAGAAAAGAAATAGGCATGAAAATGATTTTATTGTTTTTGGAGCCAGAGACCTGGATTGTCCTTTATTTCCTAGTTCTCTCAAGCTAAGAGACTGCAGCCTCAACCTTGATTGGTCCCAAAATGCTCGTGAAACTTCCTGTAGTCCCTGTTTCCAGACAGAGCTAAGGACTGTCTTTTGTCTGAGATACTCATATAGACTTACTGCCAAATTGTCTGAGTGGCTCACCGTCCTCCCTCTATTTATTTTCCCAGTATCTCTGGGAAAACTCTTGTTAGCTAGGAATCACACAGATTAAGGCTCTCCCCAAGCCCAGATCTTTCTTAGGTACCTGACATTTATTCAAGTGGAAAAACCCCAGTGATTTCCATGAAAGCAAAGCTGTTAAGTACACTGGGGGACCATAGATACGGGCACATAATTATGGCAGCTTAGCAAGTTACCGCCTCTTCCTCTGAGGCTTAAGGTAACTCCTTTCACCTCATGGTTAGGACCAGGTCAACCACTTTTGGGTGCATTGACTGATGGGCAATGACTCCATTCCCTTAGCACATGTAGCTGCACTCTCATATCAAAGTTTAAGAACCTTTTTAATGGAAGGAACGTGTAATCATTCCAAGGGAAAAACTAATCCATAGGCCTGCTTGTGTACTTTTACTATTTTGGTTTTCATCACAGCCCATTAGAGATCAGGCAGGACTTTGTGTTCAGCTACTACCTTTATTTTGTTCATTTTTCTTGTTCACTTGCATGTATGGGACTGCACATATAAGCTTGGGAGAAGGGTATTCATTTTACTTTTAATTCTCAGTCATTTTGGGGTCACCTTCTGATGGATCAGCTTTCAAACATTCTTCTAAGAAGTGAATTATCCAGGGTCACGTACCAGCAGGATCTACACCTGCATCAGTTTCTGATAGAGGCTATACTAACAGCTTCAGGACTGAAAAATCTTTTCTATCATTGCTCTGATGACCTTCATGCTGGCTATTCCCAACAGCTCAAAACCCATGGTGCACTTCAGAAATAATTTGTGATAACAGGTAAAAACATATAAATAAAGGGAATCCACTTCACTGTTGCAAATACCTTAGGAAAGGTGACAAAAGCCCACAATGCCTCAGAGCTGATGGGCTAGCAGCTCATGGCTCTGAATCACATTCCTCTTCAGACGGAGGTTAGTTATTGAAAGGCTTACAGGTACCAGCTGCCTCTCTGTCCCTCCGCTAGAGCAGCAATGCCCTTTGGCAATCGAGCAGGATGATCAGCTGTGAGCAGTATCTCCAAGGTGTACATGAGGCAGGTAAATCTGCCCAATTTAATTAGCTCAGCTCTTGCTCACAGTTTCAGTGTAGACCCAAAATAAGATAAACCCAATGTGTCTGTTTAAGACAGTGATAGGAACTTAATTCTATTATTCTGTTATCTACAAAGGCAAGCAGAATTTAGATAGATAGATAGATAGATAGATAGATAGATAGATAGATTGACTGACTGACTGACTGACTGACTGACTGAACAGCCTGAAGTCATTCAAGTGAAAAATCTATTTATTTCACTGTATTTATATGGGATAATCTTCTTGGCTGAAAAATGCCCTCAAAAGAAGTCCCTGCGGCGTCAGTTTGCACAAACAAAGGCAAAGCAGCAACAAACAAATAACTCCATCTCACATGCTGCATGGGACATGAAACACACGGCAAGCACTTTGCCCCTGGCATGTTTCCAGAAAAATTTTACCAGAGGCAGTTTTGAAGGAGATGCTCCATGCTTGTTTGGGGATCTGTGTGCACATGCTGTTATTCTGAGGGGAGAAGAAATGCATTTGTGAAGGTGCACCACGAAATGCAAAGAAGTTGCTGTAAGATCAGTTCTGGAGTTGTGTGCTTGGATTGATTTATTTGCTAAATCTGAGTAACCATATATTTTTTTAAGAGTATGTTTATTTGGATGGGAATAGATACAGATGGTAGGGAAATATGAAGCCCTATTTCTGGGGAATCTGCTTCAACGTATTTACACAGAACAGCCTTTGTGGGATGAAAAAAGGTTTGGAAATAGTCCCAACAGAAGATTAGGGGCAAGGGAAGGGTCACACTTTCCTGAATCATCTGTTATCATCAGAGACAAGATACTGATTGAGCTGAACCTTGGCATGTTCTTGTCTGACCTCTTTAATACTCCTGTCACAAGAGTATTTTAAGTTTCTGCCCAAAGGTATCTGCTCTAGCTTTGCCCTCTCTCTGTTATCCAGCAGGACCTGAAACAAGATAGTCAGCAGGGAGACACTGAATTGAAACGTAGGCAGAGGCCAATTGTCTACGTCATTTTAGACCCTCTAGGGTATCCTCAGCATCCTCATGGGCCTGCCAGATAGGTGGCAGGACTTACGCCCCACTCCCTTCATTCTGCACATCCAGCAGAGGCCAGGTGGGGCACTCCACCGTTCTTAAAATGACACTGCTTCTTTTGTTTAGGCAGCCTAGTCCCACACACACGTTGTGGGTGTTGTGTTGTCACCACCAGAGAGACAGCTTCATGGAAAACAAGGGCACTCCCAGCCCAATGTCCCAGTCATTCCCTGGCCTTTATAGTGTTATGCTATTTGACGATTCATCATCTGTATCTAGAAGATACTGGGAGCATCTAATCCAAACCAGCTTCAAGAAGTGCCACTGGAGATGTCTGTGTTGCATGTGATCTCTGTAGTCCCAGCACCATCCTCTAGACCAGGATGGCCTCAAATCTGCTGCATCCCAAGTCTGTTGTCAAGTTGGGTCCCCACAAAACTGTTCACACAGCAGCCTTGAGGAGACAGGATCAAGGCATGTTTACTGGCAGCTGTGTACAAATGCAGCCACTGTGTCAGAGAAACAACACCCAGCCAAAGATAGGGGCAGTTTGATGGAGACTGCCTTCTCATTTCATATTTCACTACTTTCCCAAAGGCACAGGTTCAGATCTGTCCAGTCCCAAGAAGCAAGAGTGAATACCTTGGGCCACCTGGCCTTCACAGGAATCAGCTAATTCATCTATCTTACCATGAAGATAAGCTTTCATCTGACTTTTCATCATGTTGTTTAAACACAAGCCTGGTAAAGTCCATCTCCCTTTTAACACGTTATTCATTCTACTCCTTTCCTCAATAAAATTCCTGCCCGGTGCTCAAACATCAGCAGGCAGTGTCATTGTCAGATGTGTCATTTAAGTCCCAATAAATCATTATTAGTGCCAGCATTGTTTGGAAACATGGCTATTAATAGAGCGCTCCAATGGAAATGCAGGGAAGCAGCCAAGCAAGGGGTGATGGGTGAGCTGGCATCACTCCGACTTTGCCAACAGGGATTCCCTCTCCACCACTCATGATGTCCAGCAGCTCTGAAGACCTGCCAAGGACAATGTCCCATCTGCCTGGTAAGCAAACCCCTGTGCTGGCCCATAGCAAGCTCAGTGTGCCAAAGGAGATAGTCTGTGTCACAGTGAAAGACGTAAAAAATAGACATTTAATTCGGAGCTGAAAGCGATGCTTATTAGCAGCAAGGCAATGCTGTACCCAACCACCTGTACTAGAACCAGGCTCAGAGGGGTATTTCGACGTCTCATGGCAAATGGGATCTTCTCTCATCCCCATGTGGGAATGCTCATTCCCCCATGCGCTTCGATGTTGTGGTGATGAGTCAAGGGAGGGCTGATGGATGGATGTTTGAATTAGCTGGGTAGCACACGCCGACTAGCAAAGCACGTGGAGACCAAGTGTTTATTTTTCATGTACAGCAGCATAAATCCTGAGCACCCATCCCTCTCCCCAAGGGGAGCAGCCTGGCTCTCAACACATACCGACATCCTCTATCCCACCTGGCCTGCACCCAGTCAGCTGGATTTGCCATCTAGCCCACAAAGCTGGCTGATAGCCATCATGCAAAGTGGTCTGGAGGGTATTTGTGGAGAGAGGCAGAGGTGCTGACTGTGGAGACCCAGCAGGGAAGGAGGGAGAGTCTGCCAGCAGTCTCAGTGAGCACCCAGAATGCTCACAGATTGAAAAGTGAAGGTTTGCCTCTGAATTGTGAGAGGTTGCTGCTACTTTTGCCATGAGACATCTGGCTCAGGAGAGTAAATCCTAGGGAGTAAGATTGCCTGGGAATACAGTATCTTTCCCCCCTCCTCTTTCCCAGTCCCTTCACTAATAAAATGAAGATGGCCCCCAAACCAAGATCCCATAATGCTCTTTGTCCTTTGTTGGGTGAATTAGAGCCATTTTATTATGCGACACTACCAGGGAGCCTGGACTGCTTCAGGCTTTTGTGCCTTTTCCTCCCCAAACACTGTCTTGTCATGTTACCTCCATCACAGAGAGTGACCTGAGAAAGACCAGCCCTAAGGAGCTCCCTTGGGAGGTGTTTGCTTCACACCTATGGAAATATATAGAAGACTACACAATAGCTTGTGTGTGGTCATGGGCCTCACATGGGTGGCTGGGGAAAGGTGTGATTAGGAAATAAACCTCTGATCTTCCCCAAGCACATTTTGGGGAATGTGTGTGTGTGTGCACATGTTTTGGCGGGGGGAAAGAAGGATGGAGGGCAAGTCTTGCAACTGCAGGTAGCAACCGAGATATTTCCCATCTTGCTCTTCCCCCGATCTATCACTGCAAAGAGATTGGCTTGCTTTACCCTTGCTTCTTTCTTGTGCTTTCTAAGACTCTGCAACTCACATGAAAACACACAATCTTAATTGGCACTGTCAATTCCAGCTGACAGATCTCACATAAAACACACCCAGCAATAAAAAATGTAATCCTCTTTCCCTCCCCCACAATGAAGTTCAATTATAAAGTGAGACAAGGAAGACTCCAGTAGATGGCTGTAGGCAGACTGCAATTTGCTGGATTTATGAAAAAATGTTGTAATCTTGCCAATACTTTGATGAGGACCACTTTGTGCTAATGAAACGAGGTGGTGTTTACTCACTGGAAGACATTAAATCCCGCTGAACTAATGGGTGGGTTTTAAGGCTGCCCTAGGTGCTTCACCATGAAACCCAGTGTGATTTACCAGCAAATAATCAACTCCTACCCACTCTCCTGAGCCTTGTGCTTCTCACAAACACCCCTGATGGTTTGCTTTCCTTCCCTTTTCCAGCGCTGCTAACTGCCACAGCATTAGGGACTCTGCATGCATTTTCTCTCTCCTGTGCAACTTCACTAAGGGTTGCTAATGTTTGTGTGGTGAAGCCTGCTCAGATCCTGACTGAAGAGAAGCAAGGGATGCAAAAAAGGAGCAACCTCCTCTAGCCAGACTCCTCTATCCTTTGATATGGTGGCAGTCTTCAAGGACTGATTTGGTTTGAAGCTGTGCTCCATGCCCTTAGCCCTTCCAATGAGAGCCTCAGGTGGGAGGTAAGAGGGAAACCCAAGCTGTTGTTCTTACCTCCTGACCCCGTGATATTTCAGCCCTCCTCTGCATACAGTCACAGCACATCCTCTGCCCCCTCCTTGGCCATGAGCAACCACTGGTGCGTGGAGGTGGCAGAGGAGAGGAGCATCAGTAACACTGTGGCCAGGAGTGGGCAGGAAAGAGGGGAGCAGGCAAAGACAGAAGGGGAGCTGCCTGAAGAAGGTGGGATGATAACGCAGCAACTATATGGAACCATCCCAAGGGAAACCACAACCAGATGTGTTTGTGGTGTTGCAGTGGGACCTTGAGGAGAGAACCCTTTGATCCTCATCTCTGAGGCAGGCGGAGCAATGGGGGCAGGTTTGCCCAGTGAGTGGGAGGTGGGAGGAGGAAAGGGCAAGACGTATCCTGAAGGCTGATGGGACAAATTCCCCCCTTGCCCTCTGGCAGGGGGCTGAGATGCAAAGCTGTGACCAAGGTGTGAGGGGAGAGATAGAGAGGGCGCAGGAAGTGTCCCAAGTCTTTGGATTTGGGTTTTGTCATCAGCAACCCTTGCAAGAAGAGATGAGGGCCTGATGGGTGGCAGAAGTGATCCCTGGGGAGGCAGTGCTGGTGAACGGTGATCTCCGACATCCAAAACCAAGGATTCAGAAGCAACGTGGGTAATGATTTTGGCAGCGCCAAGAGCAAGTGAGACGCTCCTCCTTCCCCACTGCCTTGCTTCTTGGGTGGCCACTTCCCTGGGGCAAAGAGGGAGTGTGAAGTGCTTGCGTGATAAGGAGGGGAAGGGCAGGGTTAGGTGGGGGGCAGGAGGAGAGGGCAACGGGGATTAGGGGAGGAGGAAATCAGGACCCCAATCCCCACTGCCACCTCAGCTTTGTGCTGCTCCCAAAGTGCCAGCTTCCTTCCCCCTCCCCACCAAGGCACCTCCCTGCTCCGCTCCCATTGATGCCCAGAGCCCCCAGAGCTCCATGCTCACTGCCGCCATGCCAGGTGGGACGTCAGTCCCAGTCCCAGGTTCAAGCCCGTGGGTTTGTGTGCCTGTACATGCTCTTTTGTGCACGGGCAGTGGTGAGGGGAGAGGAAAGTCAGTTCCAGCTTTTCCCAGGCTTTGCACTGTGCCTCTCCTTGCTGGCAGCTCTGCCAGGGAGGAGGAGAGGTAGGCAGCCAGGAACGCAGGCTATGAGCGGAGGGGGAGGCGGAGGAGGTGGCTGCTCGGGACAGGGATGCTGGTTTGTGCTGTGGGTCTCGGTGGTGATAGATCAGTGTGGGATGCCAGAGCCAGAGTGCCTGTGGGGGAAGCTTGTACTGTCTGGCGCTGCTTGGATGTTCTCTCATCTTTGATAGAAACAACTGAATTTGTGAACTTGTTTCCCACAAGAAAGGCCCTCAGTGTTCACAAGGGAACAGATTAGGAATTGTCCTAAAGCCTCACGGTGGCCAGGGCAGTGGGGAAAGCCAAGTGCCCGACGATTTCCTTGGAATGCAACAAATCTCACAGTATGATAAGAGCAACAATAGCTTTCCCTCCAGCCCTCCCTCTAACCTCAGACCCAGCACCTCGCAGGATCTTCCTCTCTGGGCAAGTGCTTTGCAGCAAGAGCAAAGCAAAGGTGAAGCCTAATGAACTCTGGGGTGGATGGGTTCAGAGAGATGCATGAAGGGCAACAGGCTGACCAGAGGAGGTGAGAGGTGCCGCCGTGCCATGGATGCTCCACTTGCACATGGCATTCTCTAGGCATGGTGAGACAGTGCTGGTCAGCTCTAGGCACTGGGGAAATCTCCAAGCAAAATGCTGAGCTTTCTCTGTCTGCCTCAACCATGAGTCTCCTTCTCATCCAGAAAAAAAGACTAGATTCCCTGCTCAGCCCCAGCCCATGAATTTGGATGTCACATCCCTCCTAGGCATCCACAGAGGTCCACTGACCACAGGTACAAGAAAGGTTTGGTGAATCTTCCTTTCGTCTTCCTTTCTTCACTGCATGATTTTTCATCCACCTCCTCTGCCCTTGAAAATGGCCAGTGATGTCTCTGGGTGTGTAGACCTGCCACCACACTGACACCCAAAGGTGAGTGGAAAATGAAGCCCTGTGACTGAAAGCTGTGGGCTGTCTGCAAACTGAAGTAAAATATCCCACCACAACATTATACTCAGTTCCCAGTTTAGAAGTTAGGCCTTGGCTAGAAGCATAACTTCAAAAAATGCAAGCATTTTTTTTACATGATTTGCATATGATCATTGCAGCCTATGTATGATTAAAACACTTTTTCTAGGCATAGAAGTTACATGCATTACTAGAAGGGCATCACAAGTGATGGTAATGCTGATTGAGTGGACAAAACTTCTATCCTAATTATTGTTCTGCAAATAAGTCAGCAAGGCCTGAGGGGTATTATTTGTTAGAAGAACAGCCTGAACAGCCTGAACTCCTGATTGCAGAAGGAAAGGCAAGATTTCCCTGGGGTTACCACAAGACATTCAAACAGCCATTCTCCATGTGGCCTTTAATCCTTACATCCCAAATGGTCTCATGTTTACACCATCAGCCACGATGAAGATTATTAATCCTCATCACAGCACAAAACAACAGGTTGGTCCCCGTCATGAGAAACTTAACAGTGTAAGGCAAAAGGCCTCTGAAGGCCATGGGCAGATGCAGAAGCACAAAGTAGCCACGACCAATGCAATGCAATGGTCACCTTTGAACTCCCCACCCCACAGTGGAGCCGGTGCATTGCAAAGCCTGTGATTCACCCCAGGAGCAGCTTCATTTCAGCTGGAAAACAGAAGTTGCCTATGAAACCACTACACACAGCCCTGTGAGTGAAACTCCCACTGACCATAGCACAGTTATTACAGCCCATGATTCCCGATAGCGGTAATGGTGGGGTTTAGATTAATTTGCCATCATTTCATCATTTACACTAAATGCCATGGTTCTTTGATAAACATTTCAGGCCTTTTTCCAAACAATTTTTCCATTCGGAGCTGATGAAAACAGGCTGTCAGCACTCCCAGTAGAAACACCCTGCTTGTGGCAACAGTTGCTGTCTGGCCTAGTGGTCTCCCTGGAGAAAGTCCAAGTGGGAAGGCAGTCTCAAGACTCCATTCCTGAAGCTGATCGGGTCTGGGAGGAAGGCGACCACTGTTTCAAGATGATGATGCTCTTGCCCTCTGAGGGACTTAGGGGACAACAGAGAGTGGGTTTTTTAAGCCTGAAAGCTGGACTGGCACCAGCCAACCCAAAAATGAGGAGAGGGATGATGGCAACCCCCAGTGCTGAGGGAAAGAAACCATTTTCTCAGGACAAAGCATGGCTTGTCTTCCAGGTGTTGGTGCTAGCTGCCTTTATCTGGTGAGCTCTCCAGCATCTTCTCCCTCCCTCCCTTACAGGTCTGCTGAAAGGCACCGACACCCAGGGGCACAGACTCCCCAGATCACTGGGGTCTTCCTCATGGGGACTGTCCTCCAAACACTCTTACTTCTGCATCCATCACACAGAGCTGCGTGAAGACCTCGTTCCAGTCTGAGAGAAGTCTGAACCTGGAGCCAAACATTGTACCACTAGAGTCCATCTCTGTCTGTGGGAGGTCACCAAACCCAGGTTTATGGTCAAATTCTGGTTTTAGAGACTGCACCATGCTAAGACAGGGCCCATGGGACCTGATGGGTCCATGACTAACACCACAATTGGAAAGATGTCCCTGAGAGGCAGACACAGGCCTGGTATGGCATCTCAGACTTAAGAAGACAAGCATATCCCTTCCCTGGATTTCTGCATGGGTCCTGCCCATAAAGAGTCCTGGAGCATCTTTCATCTGTGCCTCCAAAGTTTGTCGTTAGGAGCTCAGTTCACTGTGCAATAATAAAAGGAAAAGCTTAACTAGATCACAAAGCAGAAGGGAAAGGACGACAGTCTGTACGTTGAGCTATGAGAATCTGGCAGTTTCTTTTTAGAGTATTTATTAGGATATTGTCCAAAGAGTCCTTCACTGTTTATGACACACCATAAATACCATCTGTCTCCCCTCGCTTCCTGAAACAGTGAGCCGTTCTTTGCCGCAATGCTGTTTGCAGGTCATCTTGATAACCTGCCCACAGGAGGAAGTGACAAAAATAGATCTGCCTGCTTAAAAAAATCTCTTTATTTGCACTAAGCACCGATATTTTGCCTCTATTGATGTAATCAAACACCACGTTGACAGCGTGTGAAAAGTCTAAAATAAAGACTCCCTTAATCTGGAAATCAGCACCTGGAAGTATGTGATCAAGGATAGCTGAAGCGGGGAGAGAGCAGAGCTTATATCCAATATACTGAGGCATTGTTCAAGACATCCAGCTTTGCTGAGGGCCAGTGACATCGGTAGAAGATAGTTGCTCTAGAGGGAGATATGTAAATAACAGGTTTTTTCCTGGCTAGGCTCCCTTTTCTCAACTGGACTTCTACTATAGGTGGATTTTGAGGTCTTTTGTTGGATCTCTGTTTCTCCACAGAGGCTGCCATATCTTCAGAAACGTCAGAAGCATCTGCACTGTATGCTTAGATTAATTAGATGGTTTATGAGAAGCTCCATGTGGACTTTGTGGACGTGACACAGTCACAGAGGTGTCTACATAAGTCCTGAAGTTTCTGGGGAGCTGTTATGCATGAGCATTTTACTCAAAATAACTTGAACCTGGTAGCTTTTTTTAATCTCCCATCGTCAGCAGGGTGTGCTTGTTTGTACATGGCTCACAAGACATCTATTTAGATAGACAGGAAAAGCTAGGCAGAGAATTCATAGATAACAGCAGCTCATATGTAGAATATGAAGTAGCACACAGCCAGGCCAAAAAGAAGGGGCAAATGTTCAGGCAAAAGTATGACTTATCCCTGAAGCAACCAATTTTTACTTGATGGTACAACCTCCAGGACAGAAAATATTTTTCTGAGGTTGATGTGGTTTTTTCTAGGTGGTACACTGAAACAGGGTTGAATTCATGGAAATCCTCAAGTCTCAGTGTTGCAGATCTAAACAATTAGAGACATCCCTTCCAACTTTGTAATTGGTGATTCCAAGACCCTGCAAGAACAACATCTACCTGGAATCATATGGAAGGTCAGCAGTAGACAGCTTACATATCCAGTTAAAGATCAGCTCTTTAATGTTAACTAATCCCAATGGACAGCTGACAAATGAGGCTATTTAAAGAACTATTTACTGTCATTATTCCAAATTGAAGAACAAATTGTTTTGAAAAATTCAGAATTGCTTCACAACTGATCAGAGCTGAGGAAAAAGACAGAAAAGGTCAGATGACATATTGTGAACTAGTTTCCCTTCGCTGAAACTGTCTAATCAACTTGGCCTAATTAGAGAACAGAGCCCCCTCCAAGCCGAGACTGCAACGTAGAAAAATCTGTGGGCAATTTGGACAGAAAAAAATAACATCTCACAGAAATCCCTGATGTCCCCATATTGTTTGTATGGGGACTAAGTTGTTCCATACACACGAGTTCTTGTTTAGATTGTTTGCTGCCATCCTCAAGAGAAGATATTGCGGTGGAAGGGGAGAATGAACTAACATACTCTAAACCATTCCTTAGCCTCTTAGCTTCATGTCACGGTAAGTAATGAGTTTGGTACTACATCATGGCAATGTTATGACAGAAAGCAAAGCCCTTCTGACCTCGAATTAATCCTGTCTTCTCCGAGAGCTTTGTTTCAGGCTTCACTGGGGACATGTATGCGTAACTTTAGATGATATCTGAAGGCATTTCAGACGTTAGCCAAAAATGTGCTTTATATTTATACTGCATTTTGTTGCTTATTTCCATCTAAAATAATTTGGGGGAAGATGAGGAAATCTCAGGTAGAAAATCCCTTGAGATCCCCTGATTCCCAGAGTAACAAACTTAAAAACAATTCTCAAAAATGTCACTACTGCATGACCTGTGTCTGCTGAAATGTAGAGAGCTGTGTTCAGGGTTATTGTAACCACTTAAACTAGAGGCAGAAAGTCAAGAAAATCACACATTGCAGGAAAGAGCTGGCTATCTCAGATCAAAGAGAGGAGAAGAACAAGCCAGTTTATGCATCTAGATCATAGCAATTAGAAATGAAAGAAGCCTGTGGGGTATTTAGACCAAGCACATGTTGTGTTGACGTCTGTGGAAAAGTTCCCATACTGATTCATGGAAGAAAAATGTCCTGTTCCCTGTTGGTCTACAAAATATCTTCAGACCATTCAATGTTAGCCAGTTTCTGTCAATCATCAGCCTTCTCTTCCACCTGTATTGTTTCTGTCCTTCTTAAGATGCCTGAGACATTTGTCTATTATCTGGCCAGTGAATTGTTCATGCCTGGTTTATTTTAATTTTTGTTCCATCTAGTTTCAAATTTGAGTGAAGATGGAGGAAGTAGGATGCTTAGGGGAGAGTTCTGCATACTACAGGACAACTCATGCATTCAGTTTTCTAAGGTCAGTAAAAAATTAGAGTAGGACAAGAAACTCCTTGAGTTCAACCTTACAGGATTCATACACCTATCCTCTCAGCTGTCAGAGAAGGGCAGACCTTGACAATGTCACTCACATTTTCTAAGCTTTCTGCATTATGGCAGGGAGGAATTGAGAACAACCCTATGCTTATGGGTCAAGGAGTTCTCTGCTGGGATGTGGGAGACAAGGAGTTAATGCTGAGCAGCAGCTGTATCCAGAAATGGCTGGACTCTCCAGGGGCAGGGCTGGAGCAGCTGAAGTGAGTAGGTAATTTCCCCAGCATCCCATAAAAGAGGTGGGCCAGGCTGATGATATGTTTTATTAGTTGATTGGGAGCGGGGAAGAAGTTTTGGGCTCTGCAAAAAACCACCTTTGGGTTGGTACAAAGACCAGGCTGGAGACAATTGTTGAACCTTTAGTGTCATGTGGGAACCCCTGTTTGCTAGTTCTGGTCAAGTGTGTTTCTGTAGTGACAGTGAGGGAGCAGTAGATGGCAATACAAGGACCCATGAGACAACAGAAAAGAAGAGGTTTGAGTCCCATGGTGGTAAGTTCAGAGTTAGCAAAATCCCCTGAAGCTTCATGAATTGAGACCATCTCAGGTCCCCTGTCTCTAGGGAGCGTCTACCTTCCATGCCCTTGGCTGTCTTCAGATTCCTCATGTAAGCGTAAGGAGAGAAGCATAAATTCCAACAAGGGACAATTGTTTGCCTGGTTTTTTCCCCCCCTTTGTCTCTTTCATGTGTCCTCTTCTCTGCTGCTTGCTTGGAACAGCTGAATTCTTGTGAGCTGTTCAGTTGTTGTGTTAGATGGCTTGGCCTGAAGTGTCTGGTCCTGCCCATGCAAGGGTCCAGATCCATCTTACCTCAGGCATATAAATTAAGATCCTGCTAGCTTTCAGCTCCCTCTACAGTTAACAGAAAGAGAAACCATCTGAGGGTTACACAGGTCACCTGAGGTGCAGCCAGAAGGCCCTGGTGTCTCTCCATTGGCTGAATGGGGACCTCATCTTGTCTGTGGTGCTAACCTAGGTAGCTCAGTTACCAGCTGTAATTTGAGCATTTCTCTTGCTTCCTTCATGAGGTTAGTCCTTTTAGATGAGCAGATTATGCAATGGAATGCAATTTGGCTTAGTTTGCTTTCAGTTTTTTTCCCATTGTTGTGTTTGGGCTGCAATTTTTACTGTTTAGCATTCAGGAGACCTCTTAAACTGATTCTTTCCACTACTCTATTCACATGCCTTCCTGAGGTATCTCTTCCCCATGGTCCAACAAAAAGGCATGACATCAACCAAGCAGCAGGGGCGTAGCCAGCTAACTGAAGGAAGGTGAGAAACTCCTGAGAAAGGAACAGGACAGTGGGAGCAGGAGTTCACCCAGTCTAGCAAAAGTTCTGATTTATCTGATGCCTTTATTTGAGATATGAAGATGGGAAATTTGTGGTGAAACTGCAAAAAAAAAAAGGGGGGGGGGTGTCTGAGCCAGTAGAGGGCATTTCTCCAGGCTGGGGGCACAAGGAGCTTCGCTATGTCCCAGAGAGGAGAGTTTTGTTCTCCAACTGTTTTTTTTTATTTTCTGTGGTTATAATGGAGGATTTGAATCTATGGCACTTGTCATCCTTACATCTTCCTTCAGGAATTAAACACACTACAAAGTATTAATTTAATTTGACTGGCACAGCATTGATCCAAAAGCTTGCTGGCAGCCCACCTCACTGTCTCTGACGTTTCTGTGGTCAAAAGCAACAACCAACAGTAGTCACGGGTAAGCGGGTCCCAGCATCCCGGGAGCAGGATTTCATTAAGGAGTGCTATGGCTCACTGCATGGGTGTCTCTCACCTCCTTTCTATTTGAAGCAGAACAGTCAAGAGAAGCAGCCAGCAAGCTAATCGCCACCACAGCCTATTGGGAAGATAGGAATAATTATTTAAACCAGTCTTGAATTACTCATTGGCATGCATCTAATTAACAAATTCCGTTTATTCCTGTAACTATTGTGCAATAATTAGTGGGTGTTAAATTGAGCTCTTCTGCCGGCAATTTCAATGGTGTAATTTTGCCAAGATGTCTCTGTTTTGCCTGCAGTGCCTGGTGCCACTGAGAATAGTCTGGAGGTGGTCAGAGCATTTTGGCTAAATTTACTTTTGCTGAAAAGTACCATTCCCTCAAAGCCTGGGGCATTTTTTTGGAGGGGACAAAGTGATTTCAAGCAAGCTTCTTCTCTGGCCAGATTCCTGAACTCTGAGACCTGCTGGTCACTTTAGACAAGAGAGGAGCAGACATCTGAATAAAAGCATAGAGCCAAACCCAGATGTTCTGATACAATTATGCTTCACATGTGTGTTGGGGTTTTAAAAAAAAAAAAAAAAGCTGATCCTGCTCTAGGGTGGACCAAAAAAAATAATTTCAAAACCTTGAAAGATTGTGCAAAGCTGAATTGTCTTCCTCTGGCAATGTAAGTGTGCCTGCCCTGGGGTGCAGACATGCTCCTCGGGGTGGGAGAAGGAGCAAGTCCCACTGAGAGCACGGGGCTCTGCCTCGCACTACTGCACCCAGCACCAAAGACATTACGAGGCTTTGAAGCCATGGCAATCAGCAGGGGAAAAATGTGTCTCTTCTACAAGCAAATCCTGAAGAATTGGATTGCTGTAAGATGCTGCTCACTCCCTGCTATATTCAGTTTCCAGGAGTCATCTCTCTCCTACAGGGTGGTGGGGTGGCCTGGGCAGAACTCTCTCTTCACAGTGATACCTAGATAGGCTCCTGAAGCTGGAAGCAACAGGATGGGTCTAGAACAACCTCACCTACCAAAAAAAGGGGCTGACATGAGGCTTTTTCCTGTATGCTAGGCTTTGGTTGTCCTATTTACAATTCAGTACCCTAGCTTCTGTTTCATACAGGGAATCCCGGAGCCAGACACAGCTGTGACTATGTAAGCCAGATGCCAAAGCAAGGACTGAGCTGTGGCTGTGGGTATTTCACTTCAGGAGATATCAGGTGGGTTCCTAGAGACCTTTACCCAAGCTACAGCTCAAGATATGGTCCTTTCCTCATGGCTGAGCTCTGTAACACTTGGAGATTAAATAAATAAATAAACAAACAAGAAACAACGTCCTGGTACCAGATATATTTTGCAGAGACTCCGCCAGAGGCCTGCCATTGGTAGGTGTTTGCCAACATGAGACTGCCATCTTCTCCCCCGCACCTGATTCTGCCTATGGTGAGCTTAGCCCCTCCTGGGCAGGACAAGTACCACATCCATCACCATTTCCCTGAGGTGTTTCCCTTTATTCATCAGTTTCCATCTTTGCCAGGTTGAGTTTAACCTGCTTTACATAGGCTCATACTGCTCTTATATTAATTATCACAAAGAGATCTTGGCTGCTCCCAGGGCCTTATTTTTTCCAGCATGAAGTGGTCCTACAACGTTTGTCAGCCATTTAGGACACTTGCTACTTTTCCCTTTGACCATCGTCGCTCTCTTCCACTTGCTTTTTATGTCTCTCCTATAAATAAAAAGCTCCCTGAGATATCCAAAGCATTGCTTAAAAAAGAGGTGGGGGGAGCTTGCTGGGGGGGAAAAGGCCATTATAGAAAAGGCCAGGTGCTTGGCATGTCCCCAGCTTGTGAAGGTGGGAGCTGTCACGAGTCTGAAAAATATCAGTGTGGGAGTTATAAATAAAAGCTTTAAAGCCAGGGTTTTAGAAAGTCATCTTTAAATGCTACATAATTTATAGCCTGCTGTAAAGAGAAGAGTGTGTGAGCTCTGGAAGCTGAGCTAACCCATTCTTTGCTCCCTTCATAGTTAGGCTGGTTTTTATGCATGTGGTGAGGTGCATGCTGGCCAACCAAAATTCAGGATTTTAACTATCAGGGCCGCCTTCTGCAGGTTTACCTGGGTCACTGTGGCTGGGCTCCTTTCACCTCCTGGTGTCTCAGTGTGATCTGGAAATAAATATAACTGGCCTTGTATTGCAAAAAAAAAAATGGCATCATGCGTAGGGATGCTGCACTCAGGTAGGGCAGTGTTGAGAGAGCAAGAAACTCAACAACAAATAAGCGGGCTCGCTCTGTGGCTCTGTACAAGTGATTTATTCTCTCGTTGACTCCACTCCGCCTCTTTAAAACAGGGATTATCCTAAAAGGTTGAGAAACTTCTTTCAATAGCGGCTACAAAATGCTTTGCTCTTCTCTTGCAGAACAAAGCCATATGAGAGGCAGGGGGTAAGGGCCTGCCCCAAGGAGGGCCGGAATAGCTGCCAAGCTGGCATTTACAGCAATCGTTTCATCCAGTCCTGGAAGCACAGCTACCTCTAGGATGTAACATAGCAGCTGTGCTATCACCATCCAACAATAATAAACAACGGGAAGCAGAACGGGCTTTCAAGGCAGCTGAGTCTCCTGAGAGGATCTAGCCCATCACATTATCATTGCTCCCCTTTTCCCCAGCTGGAAACAAGTCTGGAAATCATGAGTCCTAAACCAAAACAGAAAAATAAAATAAAATATAAAATA
Organism: Grus americana; assembly: GCF_028858705.1. Taxonomy (NCBI): domain Eukaryota; kingdom Metazoa; phylum Chordata; class Aves; order Gruiformes; family Gruidae; genus Grus; species Grus americana. Next base: position 17,018,825 of record NC_072857.1, on the reverse strand, counting down.
TAAAATATAAAATATAAAATATAAAATATAAAATATAAAATATAAAATATAAAATATAAAATATAAAATATAAAATATAAAATATAAAATATAATGGTGTTGGAGCTTTAGTATTAATGGGAAATAGCTGTGGTGCTGATGCCTTCCCCAAAGGATGGTCCAGTGTATGCTTTGCTGCCCATTTCACCACCCTGGGGCTTGCTTCCCTGGTGATGCAGAAGGACCAGTGCCACCTCTCTGGTCTCTCTCACCTTGCTTCTCCCCAGACATCTGCATCCAAGCCTCAACTTGTTCAGAGCCTGCTGAGCTGGTGAGATTTAACAGGATCTCACCGCCCAAAGTGCCGTGGCTTGAGGCTATAGATTTAAGCAGAAGCATTAAGCACCCTGCTCTTTAACTCATTTCTAATCCATTCATTTAAACTTCAGAGTGGTTTTAAAGCACAAGAATCAAAGGCGAGAGCAATTTAGAGTTTTCCAGCCCAGCTCTGAGATCTGACCTCTGCACATATCCTGGCTGCCTTTAAAAGTGCACCGGCATAAAAGCACAGTTTGTGACAAAGCATCTGGAAGGATTAAAAACTTTCTGGGATGGAATATGCTTCTGTCAAGGACCTCCTTCCTATCTCAACTCAGTTGCCAAAAAAAGATCTTTCCTCAGGGGGCTTCTAACCAGCCTGAGGGATTTAGAGAAGAATTGCTGAGAAGAGCATATAGCGATTTGATTAAGGGATAAATGTGAGAAGGAGAGGGAGGGGGGTAAGGGACAGAAAGGAGAAACGGGGTTAAAAAGAAAATAAAAGAAGTGGGAAGTAACCAAGCTGAATGAATCTGTGTAAGGCAAGGTTTGTCAAAGCATTTTGGAGTCCAGACTTTGGGGGCTGTTTTGCCTCCTGGTATGCAGGACATCCTTCAGCAGTGCACAAAGCTGAAACTGAGGGGGTCTCAGGGAAGGTGGGAACAGGAAGGATGGAGCTGCTGAAACAGAGCAGAGGAAAAGCAGAAGGGCAAGGGGATTTTGAAGAAGGGTTTCAAGCGCTAGCGTGGACTGTTCACACTGCCTGCCTGCTTATGCCTCCTCCTTGGACAATGCTTGGGAAATCGTTACCTGATCCCTCCCACCTTTGTTTACAAAGGCAATCTGGGTCAATTAATCCCTGCTTCATTTCTTCTCATTCTGTCTGGATAGTCACTATGAAATAAGTGGTAACCAATCTCCCAGCCCATGGAGTCAGTCTGTCGTCTTATTTTCTTATTCATTAAAGCAGACACCTTAGAAAGGCCGGAAAATATTACCAAAGCCCAGGAGACCTGATCTTCAGAATAAGGAACCAGTATTTCAGCCTCGGAGGCGACGTGAGTCTGGGACACGAGACAGAGCTGCGTATGAAAACAGGCCCTTCAGCTGAGGAGCAAGCAGTCTCTGGACACACTGCTGTTTTCTTGGTTTGTCTGAGTTTTTTTTTTTTTTGTTGGGGTTGTGGGATTTTCTTTTTTTTTCTTTTTTTCTTTTCACTTTCTGCTCCCTCACCCCTCCACCCTGAATTGGCCTGTCATTAGAAACTGATGTGAAATGAAGAAGCTGCCTGCTAGGACGGTTTCTTCCCTCTTCATGATCCCTCCTGCATGCCAGCTCTCCCACTGTGTTATTACAAGTGTATTTCTGTGCACCACCATGCTAGGTGCTGTACAGATTCAAAAAAGAAAAAGAAAAAAGAAAAGAAGAAACACTGGACAAACAAACTGCTTGTTCACGTAGTACTACTGATGTCTGGTTTCCCACTGATTTGTGTTTGGTGATTAATGAAGACCTCTGTTTGAAACTTTTCCTATTCTCAGAACTCTAATTCAAACACAGGAACTTGTGCTACCACATATCTCTCTGTATCTCTCACTGGGTGCTTATTTTTGCTTATATCTCAGAAAATCTCTAAGAACAACTCTATCGCCAACAGGTGTGACAGTTGTTTGAAGGGGAACAGATTGGCACATACAAATACACACAATGCTATTGCTCAAGCCTAGTTTCCTTAGGCAATTGGGTGAAGACAATCCTTCCTAAGAAGGATGAGTCCTCCCTAAGAAAAGTTATTACCTCGCAGCCAAGCAAGCTGCAAGATTTCGGGGCTCTTGTAGTCTAAGCTAACAGACAACCAGTCGATGCAGATGGACAGGCAGGGGAGTTCAGCTGAACAATCAGACAATATTGAGCTTAGTCAGCTCAAGCAACGCCAACAGGCGCTTGAACTGCTTTTTCTCCTATGGCTATACTGCTTGCCAACTACTGAGGCTTGGAAGGCATCTACCCTACATCTCTGCTGGGGTCAGAAAGTTTTAGGTCAGCTTGTTCAGGCATGAACTGGAATAGGGAGGACATTTCACTCCATTGGATGGATGCCCCAGTTCAGCTTCCTTGTGCTGAGTTGCATTTTGGAGAGGACATCCCTACTGCAATCTGGTGGTGGCTGTGGCTTTGGAAGTCACATCTCAACAAGCTCTATTCCTGAGGGGAATATCAGTGTGATGTAAGGAGTTTCAGCTGGGAGCTCAGGCTGTATAAATGGACCAGAAAGTTTGATGGATATCCTGCAAAGCAGGATCCAAATGAGTTTGATTCAGTTTCAAGTCTGTTCAACTTCAGCTGCAGTACTGCCTTTAACTGCAAGGCAGTGGTATCCTCAGAGAGGGAGGGTCTCGATGCCGTTCAACTGTGCTGGATAAGGTGCTCCCTCCGAGTTCAACGGTTGAACCAAAGGAAAGAGAAGTGTTGAACTACTGTACGGACATAGAGCTACCAGAAGGAGAAAGGAAGTCTATGACCAAGAAAATGTGCCTTATGGTGACAACTGCTCCACTGAGGAATCCCCCCAAAGATGCAAGGAAAACATTACACTTTTTTTTAGTGTGTTAACAGCACAATGGAGATGAGATCTGGAGTGGAGACCATATGGCACAATCTTCTGCTTTCCTCCAAGAACAGACTGGAGAGGGAGGTCTATTTGGTCTTCACTGTTTCATGTTTCTTCTACACTCATGGCTGGTTAGCATGTTTCTAAAGCAACTGTGGTTGTCATATATGGCAATTTGTTCCACACAGCACAATGGGTTTTTTGTATCGCAGGAAGATATGAACAAACGACCCATCTCAGACTTGGTCCTTCTCTTCCATAACACCACTGCTGACAGTGGCTAATAGCAGATGTGAAAGGGAAGGATTATGAACAAGGTGAACAGGGAGTGTTTTATTCAGCCACCAGTCTTCAGCTTCAGGACTTCCAGAGGTGGAGATGAGGGCTTTCAGCTTAAATAGCTGTCAGTACTTTTTTTCTGGCTGCCCTTTAACTCTGAGATCCTGACTTAGTGCAGTTAGAGACCTCTGCAATCATGAGCTGTCTTATGAATATGACCTCCTATCAAAAAATATCAAGATTTCAAAGTCTCTGGCTGTATCTCACATGGAAAAAAATTTGTCTGTATGTTGATTACGTGAATCTCTCCCTTTCAGATATATCTAGCATGTCCATCTCTAATGAATCTCATCATTACCAACCAGAAAATAACAAAATACTAAAAGCTAGTAGGATACTAAATGCATAAATATGTATATTTAGTCTTCCCTATGATTTGGCTCCATTTCTACCCCTTCCCCCAGTTTATGTTATCAAGGGCATGCTTTTCCTTCTTTTGACACACTGGATGGAAAGCCTTTCAGAATGCCTCATATTACTTCTCCACCTGCTCTTTTGTCAGTCATGAGACTAAGTCCCTTGAGAGTAACCTTCCAGGGGACACTTAACACATTTGTTTTGGGAGAAAGAGTTAAAGGGAACTTTATCACTTATATCACTCTTGGCATAACTTCTAAGTCTTAGAATCAGGCCTGAGAATAACACAACTTTTCGCAAAGCTTTGTTTCAGGTGATGGGTTTTGGTAGGGACACTTTTGCCTTGACACAAACCGATCTGCTTTGATTTCTCTTCTTAGAATAGAAAGAGAGAGAGAGAGAGAGAAAGTATTTTTCTTCAGCACCATAAGTAACAACCTAAAGGAAGGTCATTACTTACCAGTGCTGGAGGAAAATACACAACAATACAGACCCAGACCAAGGAGACTGAAATGACACAGTGCAGGTGTAATTGTAAATGGCCATAGAAAATATAATCTCTTGTGAAGAATTCCCAGGGCACTGCCTTCATTTGTCAGTTCCCAAGCTTACCTGGAACACAGGTAAGTAAACCAAGGAAGGATCACTTACTAGTAAAGCCTTCCTCAGTGTTTCCCCCCCCTCCCATGGCCAGCTCATTCCCATTGAACATGTTCACTGACTTAGCCAATTTGTTTCTATTGTCCGTCTGTTGTTTAGCTAATTCACCTATGGAAAACAGGAGGTATCAGATGCTGATCAACAGAAACTTGAAACTGAGCATAAGTGCAAGATGGGTATTGTATCTCTTTGCAATTTACAGACACAAATTCCTCTCCTTTCTCTTTTGGTCACTCTTGGCTTGCCAAGGACTTGCAGTGTTAACTGTTCATGCTCAAGACCTGCTCAGCCCTTGAAATAGGTAATTTAACAAGGACCTTTGGCAAGAGAGAGGAGAAAGTCTCTCAGAGACAGCACAATCTAAGAGGATCCGATTCGTTCTGAGTTATTCTAATATCAAGACACTATCTCATTCTTCATGCTGGGCTTTGCCAGAACCACCATACATCTCTGCCTTAAACACAAATATATTGACTTGTCCACTGTAAGTTTTCGGCTGCTCCTACCTTATATGGTTTGACATTGCTTGAAAATTGCTAATCCAGACCAAGCCTGAATCACGCATGGATGGGCTTCCCTGACCTCTCCTGTGGTCCTCGTCTAATGATCTGATTAGTCTCAAGCAATATGTGGTTCCCACTCTTAATTTCTATAGGTCCCTGGAAGAATTCTCTTAGGAGAAACTCAGTCTTTTGGGTTTCTTAAACCCTGACTGGCTAAAGCTGGGCTGAAAATAGTTCTTTTATTATTATTATTATTATTATTATTATTATTATTATTATTGTGTTTTTGTTTTCTTTTCCCGTGGAAAATGTTGAGATTTCACCAAACAATGAAAATGTTTGGCCAAGAGCCCTCCATTTCAGCTCAGAAATGTTCCCCTGTGGGAGTTGTAGCTGGTATGCTTTGTGTCCCTGTCCTTCCCTGTGAGCTGACATTCCTGGCTTGCCCACATCTCTCATGGTGCAGCATGGTCCCTTCTCTTGCTGAGACAATGCCATGCACCATGGAAGTCGTATCACCATGGTGCTTTGTGAGAAATGCTCTTCACATGGCAAGCCCAGCAGCTAGAGCAGGATGGGGTCACAAAGCTCTGCAGTGACAGCCTCTAGGAGACACTGTCCAAAGATTTCCCAGCTGAATCTCCAGGCCTCCTGCCACACTCTGAAGTCTTGTTGAGAGATTGGTCATAGCTTAACACAAAACAATTTTCCTTTTATTGAAAGGCAAGTTTTTCACTGAAAAATGTTCTGATGGAAAATTTCAAGCAGCCTGAGGAAGTTCTTTCCAACACCCTTTGCATTGTAGTTTACCAACTTAATCTCACTTTTGTTGGATTTCTTTTCTGTTGTCTCTGCTTAATCTCTGATAACAGAGGGAGAGCTCCCTTCCGCACAAACGTGAGATCAGGGGAAGCTGACGTGTTACCAACAACAGATGGAAGGGTTTGTACCTTTCCGAATGGACAGATTTACAAGGTGAGCTCTCATAAGTCCCTGACCAGAGGAAGATGTTTCCCTATCTTTTGTATCTATTAACAGCGAAACAAAAATCCTTTCAGATCTAAATCCAGCAAATAAAGATCCCCTCTTTTTTATATATTTCTTTGCAGTGTTTTGAACCTCAGTATCCCATTCAACTTGTTTGGTTTTTCCTTTCTTTTTAACTCACTTCAGGCTGGTGGAAGGTGCCAAACTGTCTGAGCTAGAGATCCCGCTTGGTCTTTTTTTTTCTTGTTTTTCTTTTTCTTTTTTTTTTTAAGACAGTAGCAAGAGAAAAGTCCCATGCTGTAGCTGAAGACCCCCAACTGATTGAACATCTCACATGCTTCAAAAAGTTTACTTTTACAGCTAACATTTACCTTACTGTCTTAGTGAGGTAGCCTGTTCACCTAGGCTAGCAAGACCTTCCTTCGTCCCAGACTACCAAGCAGCAGCTTCCACTCACCAATATTTCTAAGCAAAGTGGGACTAAAAGGGGTGACCCAGAGGTTAAGAACTGGGTATCCTTTAGCAGGGCACTGAGCTCCATGGCATCCCACAAACTTTTTCTTTCTGTTCCTTTTTCTCTTTTTCTTCCTTAAGCCCCTAACTTGCGTATATTCTTTTGTCTGAAGTGATGCTGCAGCAACTGCTAATTGCCCAGTGGCATTTTTGCTGTGGATGTGCTCTAGATCAGCTGCGTTTCAGCCTGGAAAGGGGGGTAGGGGGCATGTTTATATGCTAGTGGGTGGGAAAATGCAGTAGACAGCATATTCTGTTCCAGGCTAGCTGTACAGTTCATCTCCTGATCCCAGGTTCCCCCATTAAAACCTACCCCCTGCCCCAGGGAACAGCCTGGCAAGCTCTTCTGACCTGACAGCACTGGCAGCTGTTTGGCAGCTTCTGAAGTGGATCCAATCTGGTATGAGTTTGCTACACTTTCATTTTGTCTACATCTTCCAAACAAATAACTGAGTCCAGAATCCCAAGCTGTGTTTTGCAATGGAAATGCTTCAACATCTGGGAATTGCTTCTGCTGCAGGGAAGATATAGAGCACTATTAACTGTTTGAATGGTCAGTGAGGAAGGGAAGGCAGTCCAATGTTCATGGACCAAACGCTTGCTTTCAGGGCTTCCTAATGAATGCCATGTGGTTAGGGAACCTGGTGAAACAGAGGGAGCTTGGACATGTCTGTCTCTCTGAGTCAGTGCCCTCAAAATTCTTGGACCAGCATTTTTCTTTTAATTTCCCATCTTTTCCATGAATCTTCTTTTACTATCAGACCTCTTAATTGGAAACACTATACCTATACCTTACTATACTTTACTGTTCAGCACAGTTTCACTGAATTGCATTCCACAGCCTTGTGGGCAATCAACACAAATTGGGAGTTACCTTGGTTTTCAGGCAGACGTAACTTCTCACATTTAACACCACTGGATTTGATGTAAGGAGCAGCAGAAAGGAGAACTCAGCAGTGTTCAAGACCGCATCGCTTAGTGATGTACACAGATGTCTTTCTGTACCTGACATTCCTGTATAATCCAAGGCAAGAGAGTGAATCAAATAACAGCTTGATTTAAATCTGGAAAACAGTGGGGGAAATATGGCTGTGGGAAGGCCAGGTTTTCATTCTTGTTTGTGCAGTGCTTGAGAGAAGAAAAATTAGGAGAGAAGAAATTCTTATCTTCCATCCAGAGGTCTCTAGAGCTTTTGATTCCCTTTTCAATAGCCTCAGAGCATCCACATGATTGGGCTTCATGGATTAACTGGATTATATTACAATGTATATGTGAATGGACAGTCTCAAAACTTTTCCAAGCAAATATGGTTGCCTTATTTTACAGCTGGAGTATGGGAACAGGAAGAGACTGGGCATCCTGCCCCAAGCCATGTAAGAAATCAGCCATAACACCAGGCATGGAATCCCTGCCCTTGCTTTATTCCCATTATTGCTCCTCCAGTCCCATTCCTCCTTAACAGAAAAGTCCTTTCTAAAATCTAATTGAAAGAAAGAAGGTTAAATTATTTTTTGCAACTTCTCTTTAGAATTTCTTCTACCTCCCCATGAGAAATCCTAAGTGGATAGTTAAAAACCAAATCCATCAAGAGTTCTGCTTTATTAAATTACATATGTCTTGATCACAGAGCTAATCACAGTTCATTCATCTCCCATCCCTTCCTTATGTTACTCCAGTGCAGCAAGAGAGGGGCTGATCCAAAGTCACATAATTCCCCAAGGAGGGCATGTCAGTTCAGGGTGTGCGTATCTTTAAACCAAAATTTGCCTAAATGCAGAAGGATGACAGGTCAGCTCAATGCAGCATCTTTACTTTTCCTGCCAGACTAAGTTTTATTCAACTTTCCAGCTGCTCTGACTCAGGTCAATGATTTGCCAAAGGTCAAAAGCTGAGTCAGGAGCTTGGAAAAACCACAATACTGCTGGCTTCCAGCTCAGCTTAGACCATACAAGCCCTCTAGGTCAAACCCCTCCTCACTTCCATCAATCTCTCCTATCCCAGAGCAAACAGCTTTCTTCTTGGAAGAGGTAATAACCCTTCCAAGCCCCTAAATGAGCAGGATAGGCACAGCTGCACTGGAACACACCTGTACTTTTTCTAGCCAAGTACCTTGCAAGCATCTTGAGAGTGGCTGATGTCAGGTAAGTTCAGAAGAAAAAATTATCTTAACCAACTCATTTGCAAGACACCTAATCCTTAAGGCATAACCATCTCAATTCCCCTTTCATTCACAGCTCACCCCAGAGCACTGCCCTACCCCAAGCTACATCCAGCCCCCAGAAATTCCTTCTGGCTCAGAATCGCAACTCTTCTCTGATGACAGCAAGGGCAGGCAGAGGCCTGGGTCATATTTATCTCCTTTTTTGGGCATACTCCTCTCCCTCCATCTTTGCTGCAGCTCTGCCCTGATTGCAGCACAGAGCATCCTGCAGCGCCATCACTGTTCTGGCCTAAGCTGCAATCCCAGCTGATGGTGGTATGGCACTGGCTCACAGCCCAAGGACTGACAGGATTTGGATGGGACTCATCTGACATGGTGCTGACAGTCCCATCTCAATTAATCACATTAAGTGTTTGCTACAGCCCATTGGGATGTAATCAGTGGAGACTTGGGCATGGATCACCACATCCAAAAGCAACTGTCTACATTCATAAAGATGAATTGCATCTGAAAGTGCCCATTTCTCCTCCCTAAATGTGGCTGGAGAAACTAGTTCGAATGGCAACCTCCACATCACAGACAGCTGAAATAAAGTTGGATAAGTCCTTTATTGCAACCAGCTGAACCAAGGGATGGGCAAGTTTTTTTCCCATGCAAAATCCTCTTCTTGCTCCACTTTCTCTGCATTCACCTCTTCATTGCATCAGAGCAATGAAGACTCTAAGATTTTCTTTATCTCATGCTGTCTGGGAGAGGTCAGTCAACACTTAACCATTTCTAACTCTCATCTCACAGCCACTGCCATATTTGTTCACAAACAACTACCATTTCATCTTAATTTTTCTTCACTTTAGAAAACTGTTATTCCAGAAGCCGTGTAAGTGGAGACGTGGGACCACCCCTCTCAGCAGCAAAATTCCCATTATATTGGGTTGTCCCAGACACAAACCCCACCTAAGTAACCTAGAGTTCACTCACAGTTTCTTTGAAACCCATGGTAGAAGGAGGAGGAAGAACTTATGGAAGCCCCTGCCAAGCTAAGGAGTACGTTATGGTGATGATTCAGCAGGAGACATCAGGATATCAGGAATCCTTGCTCCCAAACAGCTATCATTTGATTCTGAAACAACATTTTGATAGGGAAGCATGACATAAAAAGAGGAAAAAGGAGGGAAACAACCCACACCATAAAATGTGTTGGGTCTGTGTTGTGCCAAGTCATTGGAGAATGTTTTGGTTTGGGCTTGGTTTGGGGAGCTTTTGCATTTTTTAAACAAATGCATACAACCATCGCTCCTCAATGGGCACGTGGTGCCTCTCAAGCAAAGAATTTCATAAAGGAAGATCTGAACACTGGTTAGCTATTGTAGCATATTCAAAATTATATCTTTCCTACTCTTACATTTGCTTTCCTTACAGAGCTCTCAGAACATCTGACAAATTGAGCAGGAGCATTATTACTCTCAGGGGAGAGTCTTGGTGGGGAAACAGAGGCACGGGCGTACCAGGGTACGCTCTACCCCACAGGCTGGTGTCAGAGCTGGGAAGAGACTCCAGCTCCTCCCACCCTTGTGGGTAGTGATAGCCAATATTTTCTCAGAGTTTCCTCCATGGCATGCCTCCAAATGGAGTCCTCACAGCAAAGCTGGACTCATATCCCAAAATAAGTGCCGATACCCTCAATGGAGTCTGTAATTATTCTCTTTGCTGCCTGGCTGCCCTCTCCCCTGCCTTCCCTCCGGGCCTGGACACCTGTGTTGCACCGTGATTGCCTCTTCATTTATGGCAAACAAGTCTGGATTCTCCCACTGTATATTTTTAAGACATTTTGAAAAAATCTGTTTTCTTTTTTCTCTCTTTTTTTGCCTTGGCGTGTGTTTTTAATTGGATCCACTGCCGTTCTTCTCCTGCTTGCAACTGCTTTTCTTTGGGGAAGCACAAGTTTTTAACAGCCCTGCAAATACTCACTCATCTTCGCCAAGCCAAGTCCATTTCTTGGGGATAACCTGGCTCTGACCTACTTGTCAGTTATACAACAAATGCTCTGCTTTCAGATCAGCCTACTACTGTTCAAATCCATACCGCTCAGCTGTCATTTGTACACCTGCAGGAGAGCGGGGGAAAGTCACACTTGGCAGCTGGTCTCTGCAGGAAGGCTAGGTGCTTCCCCTGAGGGAAATCGCCCACCCATCCCAACAGTGCCAACATTCAGAGATGCCTCTCGCTGGTGCTCAGCTCTCCTTTCATACTGCCCTGCAATGCCTTTTCTGCAGCGACTCAAGCCTGAAGCCAGGCAGTGGTGGCAAGGATTTCATCCTTTTCAGTTTCTCTCCGGTACCGTTTGCTTCGAGGAACATTCCTGTGGTTCCTGCCAGGCTCCTTTCCAGGGGAAAGGATTCAGGTGGCTTCGTTCCCTTTGTCTTTGCCAAACGTTTACATTCCTGCTGACGCCGCAGGATAGCTGTGTCACAGGCGGGAGCACTGGCAGGAGAGCCTGGCCTCCGCTCCCTGGCTGTAGTTGCATGGTACAGGGCATGGAGCAACTGAGAAAGGACCGATTCGCGTGGCTCCCGCTAGGAGACCCAGCAAACACATTTTATACTGATGACTGTGTGCTAATTAGCAATGCTGCCCAGCCCAAAAGTAGAGGATTCTTTGACTCATTAACAATGGTAGTGATTAACTAAATTCCCCATCTATCTTCCAGTCAGAGCTTTGGGATCTTTCCTTCACTACAGATTGCACCAAAGACACTGGAGGAGAAATTTGGTGCCTCTGTCCATATTGCTCAGAGAGAGGGTTGCTGGAGAAGCACAGGTAGCACCTTCCAACTTGTGTCCCTCCTCAGCAGAAAGGACAGATGTGCTCAGCAAGTGTCCCTTAGATAACTTAATGTTCATACCACAGGAACAGAAAACCAAATTTCTGTGCAGATCCCCTAGTACCCAAGATGTTTTTTGTCTGGGAAGCTGCGATGTCTTTGCATTTTGCAGCTCAGCAACAGAGGTCCAAGCTGGACATCTTTGAAGTTTCAAGAGCAGGCATGATGGTTTCATCCAGGCTTCTGAACTAACCCACTGCCACAAGTATGGTGATTTAAAGCACAGTAGGGTGGGAGATAGCAAGCCAGAAAAAAAAAAATAAAATAAAATCACAGGTTATACGTGTAATCAGTAGTCTCAGGAGCTTTCTATCCATTGCAACCAGATCTGCAAGGAGCATTTCCAGGCCTCCATAACCTTGCCTTGCCTGTCAGATCAAGAAAAAGCAGTTGCTATGACACCGCAAACCATATTTCTCAGGCTGAGATGTGCCAGAATTTCAAACAGATGTGGCAGTGCAAACAAGAAGCCCCCTTGGGAGCGTGCCAGGAGGCTCAGACAATGCAACAGCATCCAAACATGGTGAGAAGCCATTCAGAGCCAGCCCAGCAATAATGGCCTGTACATGTACTTTCTGGCCTGCCTTGCAGCCAAGCCCAGAGCAACTCAGCAAACAGTGGTACTGGAAAGCTATGAAAGAAAGTTGCTGAGTCAGGAACTCTGCTGAAATAGCACCTGCCTTTTTTTTTTTTTTTAATCTGCCTTCTTTTCTTTCTCTCTCTCTCTTCTTTTTCTTTCTTTTTCTGCTTTTACTTTTTTTTCTCTTTTTTTTTTCTTTTTCTTTTTTTTTCCTTTCTCTTTTAGGGACACATTTATAGCTTTTTTTGCTGCTTGGAAAAGCTAACCCCAGGCCTGTTTGGCATTTGCTCTTGGCCTGAGCCTTCACATGAAGATCCTCTGTAAATAGGTTAATGTTGGTTTCATTTCCATTCTGAAAGCAAGAAGGGATCCTTCTGTTTCACTAATGCTTTCTTCTCCGGCTGTAACGGAGAGGGCTGGAGTGGGGCAGGAGGGGGGTTTTGGCTGGAAACACCACCGGACAGATTGGAGAGTTTCTGCGGGAACAGGTTGACTTTGTCAAACCGTTTGCCTGAAAGCAAGGTTTCCCAGGGAAATGTGCCAGCTCATCTTTCACGTCGAAAGGTCAGAAACCCACTTCCAGCAAATTTGGACATTTTGAGGTTTCACTCAGAGGTAGAATGAATTCTTTTTATTAGAAGTGGGTTTTTCAAAGAGAAAGAATATCTCTCCTTAGACTAACTAGGAGAGTTAGAAAAACAGATGCACTTTGAGGCTCACAGGCCCTTCTTCGGGTCTGAAACTGGAGTGCACCGTCTTCAGCTACACACAGGTGGGAGATACGTGTTCTTGTTTTAACGTCTCCATGTCAGCTGTTTAGGCAATTTGAGGAAAGAGCAATCAGCCTCTGGGGAGCAAGGGTAAGAGATATTAGCAAAGAGAGAGGAGTCAAGGTAATAGTGTGAGAGAAAGAGAGGTACAGATAGCTGAAGCTGTGTGTCTCTGATGAATCCATGATTTTATCTCCAGTTTTAGCATCCAAATTTTTTTTGGCATTTTTTTAACTATTCTTTTGCTCATGTGGCAATTCTAGAACCCTCCTGGATGCGGGAATCCTGGGCTTTAGCTCCTATCCTATACTGGGATTAAAGAGCAGCAAGTCCGCTGCTCTGGGAGAAGGCAGGTAAATGCTGGCATAAGAACAAACAGTAGAGAATATTTTTTCTCCTTTGTCTGAAGGCTAAGGAAGCCTGTGTGGCCCCCCCAAGAGGTGTTAAAGCAACTAGAGCTACTCTCAGTTTTATTCCAGCTGCGGTTTTCTATCGGTCGTTGTGTTAAACTGAACTAGCTGGTACATGGAAATCTCCTGACCCTGACTCTTCTCCATCCCCAACCCGTGTCGTACCTTCTATGGGAGCCTGGTAGCAGGACAAGGACGAATTTAGCTCTGTCAAAACATCACTTGAGCAACTTATGTGACAAAGTGAAAAACAACTGTTCACTTGGATGGCTTAGTTCTGCTGCTTGTGGTGCACAGAGGAAAAGGGCATTTGTATTCGAATAGAGAGGGAGCTGAATGCCTGGAGAGAGCAGGCAAAGACAGACCCTCTTTGCTGTCATGAATTTGGGTCCCCAGGCAATTCTGGACACTGAGCTCCCTCCTGAATTCCCAGGAGTAGATGGGCTAATGCAATCACTAGAACTGCACTTATTTTATTGGGAGATAATTCATGAGAACAAATCATGGATTACAGACCTGTTCTCTGCATTTTTGCAGGTGTGTGGGCAGCTGAGGGCATGACAAGGGAGGGAGAAATGGTGCATGGTTGTGGGAGACCAGCTTGCAAACAGGAGGGTAAGTCTGGGGAAGCTCAAAGGAGCTGCTTGAAAGCATAGTGGTATTATTTCACATTAGGTGCGCTTTCCACGAGAAGTTCCTTTGCTACCGAATGCTGAGGATGCCAAACCAGGAAAGAGGAGGATTCACTGAGGATGGTGCCTGTTAAACACAATGGTCCACAGGGCAGCCTTCTTGGCAAGTTCTTTAAGGAGCTGATTAATAGAGGTCCCAGCTAGAGAATGCATATTGCTGTAACTTACTTTCTTATGCTCTTTCCCCAGGCAACGTGCCACTGACCATGATAGAAGAGCCTGCTCAGCTGGGTGGACATTCAGTCTGACATTTGCAGAGGACATTTGACAAAATTCTTGGGGACTGGAGTGCCACGGGCACAGGCAAACGGGGAAGAAAAATGACTGCCAGTGGATTGCATTCAGCCAAGCGGATACCTTTCTGCAGTGAATCTGAACCCTTTCAGGAACAAACTCATCAAAATGAGAACTAAAATGTTGGGGTAACTCAATGCTGACCCATCCAGTACTGTCTGACCCTGGTGAGCTCATGCAGCAGAGAGATTTCACTAGTGAGAACAGGAGACAGTGAGTGACAGCTCTCACAAAGAGCAGTCTGAAATTCTCTCCTAGGGAATAAATATCAAGTTTACCAGCGCTGTCAGCACCCAATGCCCAGCTCTGAGCACCTGCAGATGACTTCCTCCTGAATTTGATTCTAGTCCCTCTCTCTTTCTTTAGCTGACCAAGGTAGAAAGGGCATAATTTTTTGTTTGTTTGTTTATTTATTTATTTATCTGTTCATTTGACTTACTGCACATAAATCAATTCCTCCTTTGCCATCCTGGCAGGGTTTCAGTGAACAGGAGGACGCGTGGGAGCGGAGGCTCCTGAGTGGTTGCACACAACTCCCTGCCTCCTTCCTGGCACAGAAAAATGGTTTCCCAGCACTGGGTTTCCATATTGCTCTGATGGAAGAAACAGAGCCGGGCATGCTCTCTCTGGGCCTGATCTTATCTAAAAACGCTCCCATCACTGTATTGCGTAGGTATGGGATGGTTGTGGAGAACCCTATTTTGGCAGTCTTCAGCAAGCTGTATGGGAGCTCTGATTTTCACATACCCTGCAGCACGTTTTGTCTCCTTTACATCTCAATTTTTTTAATTTTTTTTTTCTTCTCCCTTTGATCTAAGAGAGACAGAGCTTCCTCCTTTATTCCCTTGTTAGGTTTCAGGCCCTGGAGGATTTATGATCATTGAGTCATGATCATACAGAATCTGATTCAAAGTCAGAGAGACCTCTTCTTCTATCTGCCCTCTCCAAGAAGTGAGTTTCCAACCTGAACCTGACCCAGGAGAGAGAGGAAAAGTGAAACAATCAGTATCAGGATAGAATCTGAAATTGCCTAGCAAGGAAGAAGATAATTTCCGTGAGAATAACCTATTGGCATCTAGCCCCAACAGGCAATTAGTCACCAGAGACTCATGGTGGACCAGACCTACAGAGTCTGGACTCAGAGCTGGATCAGAACTCACCTCTCCCTTCACCAAAGTGAAACCACTGATATTTCTAAATCTGGATTCCCGCTGGCAATGAGTCTGAGTCAATTTTGCAGCAGCGTTCAACCTGGGAAACCTTTATCTAAAGTTATATACTTCTTCCTTTGAGATCAAGCAATTAACACGTCAGTTAAAATAGATTTACCCTGCTCTCTTTTGGCTCCTCATGGCAAAAGGCAGGTGCCAGCAGTGTCACTCAGGAAAGCCAGTGGTCTGGGAGAGACAGAAGAGTGAAAAGAAGCTGCCAGAGACACATGTCCTTTGTATGTGTGCTCTTTTTGTCCTTGCCTTCATTCAGATTTCTTCTGTTTCCTGCTGCTGCATGCCTTCCTCACCCTCAAGCTGCACCACTGAACCTACCATTGGCTTAGCGGCACGGAGAGGAACCCACGGGGCACACATTAGCAGGGCTTTCTGATCAGCCGGAGAGACTATGGTAGGATTTACCCCAGATCCTTCTATACATCGCTTTAGAGCAGCTGAGCAAAAGACCAGAGCTGTAGGCATCTGGCAAAGCAGTGCTGGCACAGCCAGGCAATCACCGGTCATTTCTGAATAAGGGTCTCGTGGCTTAGCTGAGGCAGTTACAGGTTTCAGCCATGATCCTGCCCCTTCCTAGCAAACCTACCTTCTGAACAGCAAATTGGCAGGCACGCCAGGTTGGCTGGACCCCAGGCCTTCCTGGATCCCTTCCCTGACTTCTCATCATGCGTGTTTTAAATTACTGTTTAAATCAAAGATGTCAGTGATTCAGGCCAAAGGGTTTTGCTGAGAGGTAATCTCATACTTTTTGTCTGGCGTCCTTCCTTGTGCTGATCGCAGCACCGAAGGCTTGGGGATCATGAGGGGGCTGGAGGGGCTGCCTTTCCGTGCTGCACGGAGCATGGCCCACTTCTTTGGAGGACCAGAACATTTCATCTAACATTTTCTGTTACAGGAAGGACACGGGACAAAAATTACATGCCAGATCTTTCCTAGTTTTTGACACATTGCAAACTGTAGCTCTTAGGTTTATTTGCCTTTTTTTTTTTTTTTTTGTTCTTTTGCAAAAGAGTCACATTTGTTCCAGGGGCTTGGGAAGAGTTCAGGGCGGGTGTATGCAACGGTGTGAATGCTGTATAGACTGTTACAAGATCAAATTTAGTTTTGCAGGGTTTGGCTTCAGTGTCCCGCCTGCTCTGGTGTTCCTTTCCCTGGGTACGAAGTCACCTCCTGCTGATGTGGGATGCCCCCACGCCCCACCAGCAGTCTCGACGTGAGCTGATGGATACTTTCAGAGTCACTGCAGGCTAGAAGGAGTGTTTTAGAGAACTGCCCAGGTCCTCTAAACTTGGAAGACAGGACCTGAAAATGAGGGAGAAGGAATCTAATATCTGCTGCCAGACTCTGCAGGAGAGGGGAAACGTCTCTCTAAGCACAGTGGATATTAATGTATACTCCCTCCCCTATGACAGCATATCCCACTAGGGACAATACCTATACCATTGGTGATATTTGAATGCAGAGGAATAGCCTCTCCTGTTATACTCTCTACTGTTTTGGAAGGTGTTTCAGTAATTATCTGCAGTACTGAATTCTCTAGGTTGCATAGAAAGGGAAATGCATTTCCTGCCCTGTCACCTTTAATCGCATTGCACCTCCCCCTCGTTTCTTGGCCACAGCAAAGCTAACAAGATGCCTCTGGTGGGACGGCTGGCATGGTAGATTGGTATCACACCCTGCTCCAGGTCCAAGCAGGGACTAGCTGAGTAAGATTTAGGGGTGGGGTGGTGGGGTGCGTAATCAAGCTGTACATTTGCCTTTAGTCTGATGGATAAATTTAAAGTGTCTAAATCAGATACTTGCTTTGACACAATGTTACCTCGTCTTCAGCTTTGCCCAGGAAGTTCCCTATGGGGACTTATTTCTGCTTTACCCTCAACCTGCCCTTCTGTATTTACTTGTGTCTCTCAAGCTCCTTCTCTTGTCTCTCCCTTCTTGCACGTCTCTCTATCTCAGCCTCTTCTGTTAAGCTGGAATTTTGCTAGACCTAAGAGGCCTTTTTATAAAAGCCCAATAAAATATGATTGTGGCTTTATAAAATGTACAAACATGAAAAAGTCGAAGCCATAAACGTGTCTCCAGCCGAAAAAGCTCAGCACACAGACTAATGCTCTCAGGCATGAGTGAGGCTTCTGGAGTTAGTCTGAGGGGCACGAACCACTTTTATTTCCACCCCTGGCAAAATCTTCAATATCTCGGCACCTCAGTAGCAATCTCTGGATCCCTTTGTAGGGGATGTTTCCCCCAGCCCCCAACTTGGCTGTAGTGCAGCTCTGTTACTCTCCAGACTTCTATCCTCACCAGTTCCTGCCAGGAATTTGTGTCCAGATCAATCTTTTCTTGCTCCCCCCCCCCCCCCCTAAGGTCTGAACAGCTGCATCTCATTCTAAGGAGCAAAGACATCCCCAGTGGGTGGGAAGGATGTCTCCTCATTGTGATCTAAACTACTGTTGTCTTTTGACACCTGATTGCTTCTCTTCCGCACTCTAAATGCTGAATTCAGATGGCCCTAACCCTGTACTGCCAGTCATGTTCTGTTCTTGAACTGTTTTACAGACTGGACAACACAGACTTAAAATTTACCATCCAGCTTTTTAAAAAAATATATGTAAATATAGATATGTCAGTATAGTTCTCAGCTGGATACTTAATATTGTTCCCTAATATAAATATAAATACTGTCATGCACTTGTCTCATATCTGTTTTCTGTGAGCAGTCAATGCTTTCCCTGGCATCCTAGGAACTTTCATGGAAATATTCTGGTCAACATTAAACCCACTCTGGTTCTATGAGATTTCTGTGGATAGATACTGTCCAAGGTTTCTTGCAAGTCTGATTTTTGATGACATCTACTCAGACATGTGGCTGGGACACCAGCAATATTGGAAAACAATCTAGAGATTCTCTCTTTCAGGTAGAAGTGCAACAGGATGGGATGTTCACGTCACAGGGATATCTGCCTTTTCTGAATTTCTAAATTAGTTACTCCCATCAAAAAGTAAATCACAGACACCCCCACACTCCAACAAACATTTAGTAACAAAGCACTACTAGATAGATGTAGAAATAGGATAAATCCTATTACTAAGGATTTATCTGTGTAGCGAAACAGGCATTCCTCATCATTCTCTGGAATCTATTAAAATTAAGCATTAGATACAACTTTACATAATTTTTGAAGATTTCAAATTTGGAGCCAGAGAGTAAAAGTAGAGCACCAAGTCCAAACACCTTCCAGTTTGAGGGAAGGCTGGAAAGAGAGATGAACTAGTCACAGATGATTTATAATCAACTTGTCCTAGGTAAGGATACATTGTCTCCTTTGTGAAGTAGAATCTGGGTGGTTTGGGAGGCCAGTTCAAGTTTATCCACTATTTTTCTCACTTAGTCTACAATGTTTCTGAGATTAGGTCCTTGGTATTTTCTTCCTCCTAGAGCTAGAGCGTCCATGCAAAGTCCTCCTAGCACTTACATGTAAAAGGGAAGAGCCTGTTTTCAGTTTTATGCTCAGAAGAAAGTCAAATACTAAACCAATACAAATATGGTGAGAAAATGTTCCTCTTTAGATCTGACACCTGACTGAAGTACACTGAGACAACAGGGGGGTCTTGCTCCTCTCCCATTTATTTTGTCCTATTGGCGTTTCTCAGTTTTCTTTGAATAGGCAATTCTAACATTTGAAAGAGATATAGACTCCCCAGTTAGTCCTTGTCATCTCTACTGGATTGGCCAGTTAGTGCCAATGGCCAAAGGGCAACATGCTCCATTTTCTGTTCCCCTGGGGCATCCATTCCCTGATGGAATGGCCAGGAGATAAGCATGGACACTCTGTGCAGGCTAGAAGTTTATTTCCAGGGTTCACAGCAATTCAATATCAGCTGCATTATGTGATTAACCCCCTTGTGAACTCTGTCTGGGAGGAGATCTCCGGAGAAATGTCTTTGTACATGGAGAATATCAAGGTCTACAGTTTCTGCCTTACACCCTTTTTCCTGCATGACCAGGTACCTCCAGTTCCCTGTGCCACCAATATTTGGACCTATTTCACAGCTCCTTCTCCAATGAAAGAAGTGAACTAATGATATTATAACTAACAAAACTACAGATGATAACTAAAGAAAGAGCAGAAATGAAATTTGTGTGAGGAAGGGGAGATCTTCATGTAATGAAGGTCTAAGGGATGATTAGATCCTCAGTCCAGAGGTGACCTCAGAGCTTTGGCACCAATTTTTCTGGGGGAAACGACAGACTTGAAAACTACATTAGAAGGGGTTAGTCCCTGTCTTGAGGCCTCTCCTCTCCCTTCAAAAACATAAACACCACACGCCTTCATACCTTGATGAGTCGAGTTTGTGGAGGAGCAGCTCAGGTTTTATTTTGTACCATCTCTGTTTGAAGGGTTCAGCCATGGGCCAACCCCCATGCCCTGTAACATTTCAGAGCAATCAGAGAAGACAGACAGATGGAAACACAGGGGGATGGAGGGAAGCTGATTTATATGCAGCTGAAACACAGCCGTGGGGCTGCTGCCAAGCCATATAGATGTGGTGGCAACACAAACAGAGACACGCAGAACAGCCTGTGCAAATATAAACACTGCCACACGTGATGAGGGTTCACCAAGTTCATGCAAACACCAGGGAAGGAAAGGAAAAAAGAGACTTAACTGGGGAGGCAAGTGTAAAGATTATGTCAGGCACAGGAGCTCTGTTAAACAAGAAAACAAAAAGAAAGTGCCTCTTCTCTTGTTCTGCAGAAAAGCATGTTTAGATAACAGGAATTTGCAACAGATTTAAAGGACACAGGTCCATCTTCTTGTGTCATCAGGAGATATTCCTAACACTCCTGTGCATAAGAGTTGTTATCAGTGATGAGTTTTCGTCTCCTGTCTAGATCCGGTGGTTGGTAGTTCATTAATCATATGTCTCAGATCGATCATTATTTTGTTTCTCTGTCAATTCAGGATCGTTTCCAAATGTAGAAGGCTCATTACAGAAAGCTGGCCTGGCACTGGCCACTCCAATGAACTGGCATTTCTTCTCTAGCTTTCCCACGTGAATCTACATCAAGTTTAGCAGAGACTGGATGTCATCATCCTGCTAGAAGGGGCTCGCATGGAACGAATTTGTGGAGCTGTGTATAGTCCCTATAGGTTACGAATTGCAGGGTATAAACCACTGAAGTAATTATTGCTGACTGCCATCCTAGGACAGAAGGACATGGAAACTAAACACTCAGCCATAGCTGAGGATGTTTCCTCCACCACCACGAAGTCCTGCTGGCCGCAGATGTAATAACAAACCGTATTCTTGCTTTAGAGTATCATGTTGCAGAGATGCCAGTGTGGCATTTTTTAGCAGCACCAAACTGCAGAAAATATTGTAGTCCAGATAGTTTGTTTTCCAGGATGGTATGCTTCTCTTTCACAGAAAAAGCAGTTCCAGCACTTCTATTGCACATACCCCCTCTATTCACATCCTGGTGTCCCTCTAACGTCTGCCTCTTTGCTGCCATCCTTTGGCAGCCTCCAGGTAGAAAAAGGGAAGAGAGTCACTGACTGCCATCTGTGAAACCTTCAAATATTCCCATCAAAAGCTAAGCACTCAACAAACAAAGCTGTGGTGTCTTACCAAGGGCCCACAGGGACACCGCAATTTCCTTTGGGCTGAGAGATTAGATGGTTAGAGCACAGGACTGTAAGCCAGAAGGCTTCCATCCAAGCCCAGCCACTGACTCAAAGTCCATAACCACCTACAGGCCTTTGCCAAATACAGCTGTAAGCAGAAAGTTATATCCATGAGACTGATGAGACACAGTGTCCTCTTGTTTATTGCTGTCCATAATATTGGCCTGAGCAGGCCACATTGGTTAGCTGAAATTGGTTGAGTTATCCTTGAACAACGGGCCTTGCCATTTCAATACCCTTAGCTATAGAAACGTTCTTGGCTGTTGGCACGTCCTCTGTCCACGCGCAGAAGTCAGCTCCACAGATGCCGAGAATATTCCTGCCTTTTACTGTTCCAGCCTTACCTTTTTCATGGAGTGGTTCTCCCCCGCAGAAAAAGAGCAACGAGACTAGGAAGCTGAAGTTCCACCTGTTTTGTATCCTATAGTTTCTCACTTCTATGGAATCTTTTTATCCATACAGGGTTAATTGGATACTCATCGTTTGCATTCTCTATTCCAGCTGGATGAGGCTGTGCTGGAATCTCTCATGCACTAATCAACCCGCCTGCAATAATAAATAAATACATGCTATTTCAAGATCTCGGTCGATCATAGTGATTTTCTTCAGACGCTTACTTTCTTGATTATTCTTTCCTTTTTCTTCAGTGTTTTAATCTCTCCAAGTCTTTCCCAACAGTTTTTAGGCACTGTTGTTACCTCATCTACCAGATGACTGTGCCTTTTGCTCTCCAGACAGATTGAGAAATGAAAATGAAGTGACTATTGCTTTTTGCATCGTATTTTTGATAAGGAGATGGAGTGGACTCTAAAATATAGCAGCACGAAAGTAATTTGTCTTTTCAGAAATGTTTCAAAATGTCTGCACATCTGTTTACATTCTCCAGTTCTACATCTCATCTCCACAGGGACTAAGCAACTCTGATTGGTCTCGCATTGAAGTCTGGATATTTGTTCTGACTCCTTGTGAAGGCTGAACAACCCAAAGCACAGTTCTTTTGGATACATCCCCATTCCAGCAAGATCACATTTCTCTTTTTTTTTTTTTTTTTTTTTTTTTTTGCATTTATAAAGTGCTCTCTGTAGTGTGAAGAAGGTTCAGCTGACAGCCCTGGAAATGGAGGTCCTCTGCTTAACCATAGTAGATGCAATATAAGTTTCACCACTCCACCCACTGGCAACGAGACCTCAGCTTGGAACCTCAGCAAAAAGAAGAGCAAATAAAGTTCACTATCCATGACAAAAATTTAGCTCTTCTGCTGTTGCAATCGATAAAAGTGGCAGTTTTGAAGAAAAGGCAGATCCAGGCAAGTCTTGCTTACCCTCTTTGGATTAGATACCACCTGTTCTTCCTCTTCCATTAACAATCAGTTCCAAATATTCACATTTCACCAACTTTCATTGGTTCCAGCCAGGAACCCTGCTAGCAATGATTCAGACTTGCTCCCAAACCAATTACCAGCACCAACCTCAGTTCATGCAGTACTTTGAAGATCGGGAAGGCTGATAAGAATCCGTATTTCTCTTGGTTGCCCTGCACACGCCACCCAGCTCTTGCCATTCCCCAGCTCAGCTGGAATGCACAGCCAAGCCAAGACTGTTATGATGCATTCGGCATGTGGGAGGGCCAGCAGTGAGCCTGGCAGCAATCATGGCTTCAAATTAATAAAATAGAAAAAAAAAAAGTTATAAAATAAATTATGGAAGAGGATCAACTTCTATATAAAAACTTTTTTACATTTTCAGACAACTCCTTTCGTAACTTGTTCCCACATCCTTTAAAGAAGCCCGCTATGAATATCTACAAAGTTACAATGTTACCTTCTTTGAAATCCATCTTTAAAACTTCCCTTCTTTACAACATGGAAGGCAGTCTCAGCACTTCTTAGATCTCTGATATCCTGAGACACCTGATCATTATGTTTCATTGTTCTCATTGTTCAGCATTTCTGCATACATTTTTCTGTCCCCCCTCTTACAGAAGGCTATCCTTTTCCTTATATAGTTTATCAAATAATCTAGTGTTGGCTTATGAATGAATTTCGTGAACACCAATGAGTATAAATAAACCCTGTTCATAACATGCTTTTTAAATGTGATGCTTTTATCCTCTTCCTCTCTTTCAAAGACAGAAAATATGTTCTGTGGAAAAACTGAGGTTGAGAAAATGTTCTTTAAAGAATAAGATGGGAAAGAGCAGGCTGGGAAACAGTTACAAGTGATTCCTTCTTTCCTGGAAATGGCCATTAAAAAGCGCTGGTGTTGGCACTGGAGCTACAGTTCAATAAAAGGACGCCTTTGATTGCCCACATCACCTCTCTTTTTAGGAGAGCTGTGTCAAACAGATAAAGTGTGAAAGAAAATGAAATCTGAACTGTCTTCCTGTTGTATAACTTCAGGCCAGTTCTGTCCAGACTAATTAAAACCCATTGGATCTACATATCTCTCCTACCTAGAATCATTGTTTCAGTAATCAGAAAAGAGTGAGGACTGTTGTGTGGTATTTACAGCTGTCAGGGATTTCATGAGCTGTTGTAAACATCCCTGACACTTACAGATCATAAAGCATGTTGAGAATATATTGACCATATATTGTCACGGTCAGTGCCTTTTTATAGTAGAAATGAAAATGTATTTCAGACGCCATGGTTGACTGTGATGGATTGGTTTCCATCATAAAAACTGAAATGCTTTAATGAGAACATGCTTTATGAGTCTAGTTGTTAGCCGTGGGGGTGTCATCACACTGTAACCTTCCAATTCTTTCCCTCTGGGATGAATCGAAGGCGGCTGGACCACTAATCTACTACTAAGACAGGTGCTGGAGACAGCACAAAAGAAGAAAGCAAGAAATAAAGAAAGAGAGAGAGAAAGAGAGAAAGCAAGCAAGGAAGAAAGAGTAAGAGAAAGCAAGCAAGCAAGATGGAGAGACTGACGAACTTAACTACAAGATAGAATTTGCCTAGGCTGCAATTTGATTGCACTCCAGATGTCTGTATGGTTCAGGCTGACAGCATTGCAGAGGGTGGGAAGTTCAGCACTGCCCAAAGCCAAAAAGAAGAGAAATTAAAAAAATAAAAACAAAAACTACTTTGCTGTTTATTTCCTTCACCAATAAAAATTGGGTCCCTCCAGTCACATAGTTGACCATACGGTGCACTAACACTTTCCCTTGCAAACATGTGATTGGAGTCCTCAGAATTAGGCCAGACCAGCTGAAAAAATGGATTTTAATGCAGTAGGCTGAGGGAGTTGTAAAATGCATCTCTCTAATTAGTTTATCAGTTTGAGTGTGAAGGACTTGGGTGAAGAAATGTAATGATGTCAGTTCTGTGATATTTGAACAGGCTTATTTACATTCCTCACTTTATATCTTTTCCTTTTGCAACCCTCTTCCTTTCTTCACCTCTCCCCCTCCCCCCTGCCATCCTTGTTTCTTTCTTGCTTCTTGCCAAGTCCATCACGTACCTGGGGTCAACCAGACAGTTCTGCAGATGGGTTGATGATACTGCAAAACACTCAGTATGAGATGTTTCTGTCTGGCCTACAGATGGGAGACTCATAAACACTTGATACACCCAGTCCCCCATTACTGGTTTAACAGCTTTTCTACTGGAAAGCCAAGAGCTTCCCCAGGCAATGCAAGGAGTTGCCATATGTTCAGGATACTAATAGTCCCTCTAAAAACTCATGTGTTTTCAGGCTAACAGAAGTGAAATTCTTTTCTTCTTGGTATGTTTTTAGTGGTTGAGAAAGGATCCAGCTATATGGGCTGTTCTGTGGGTATTGGCAGGCTTTGCCAATTGGATGTGTGCAAGTGTGAATGATGCTTCTTGTCTTAAGTCGTACAGACTGATTGCGTTTAAAACATTCTGCGTCAGTATCTTTTGTCCCTGATGATACCTCATCACGGCTCCTCAGAGACACCACCACTTAATCTGCCTGAGTCAGAGCACAGTGTTTCTGAGATAGTTGCATACATCCCTGTGAAAACTAAGTGGGAAAAAGGCTGCTCCACACCTCCAGAGCTCTACTCCACCCTGCACAGAGGAATGGACCTTTTTTGAAGCCAGACTGTCCTGGAGTAGGAGATAATTAGGACCATCCTTTTTCCCAGTGAGATTCCAGTTGTGAGCTTAGGACATCCACATCTGCCGGAAAAGAAAGTCCCAAGAGATTCTTCCATGTATGAGGCCTAAAAGTGTTCAAGTATCCTACTGGCAGAATCATTCTTCTTGAATCCCTTCAGCTAACCTGAAATGGAGATGGTCAAACAATGATCAGGTGCTGTAAAGAGCAGTGAACATGATAAAATACTCCTTTATCTTATCTATTTTTCATGAAGTGCTAGGAGGTGAACACCCTGCCTCTGTCTGATGCCACTCCAAGGACAGAGGACTTAAGTGAAGACCACATCAGTCTGTGATGGTAGGGGATTCCAGCCTGCATTTAGTAGGAAAAATCTTATTAGCCTTGGTTTTCTGGCTGAGTTACTACAGAGAAATTGCATTCTTCTTCCTAAATCCCTTTTGTGGTTTGTGATTGACAGAGCATCCTTCTTTCTGCACAAGAAATACTTGAGTGGTGTTGTTCCGTGCCACCTTCTATCTTAGCTATAGTCATATTTTTTGTATATTATATATGTAAATCCCTAAGGAAACTATAAAAAGTTCTGCAGACCTCGGTGAAAGCAAACTGGCTTCTCAGTGAGACAGAAATGAGGTGTGCTGAGAAAAGAACACCTCTAAAGGGAAATTCGGAGAGTTGTTCCCCGAGTCCTGTGCCAAATTCCTTTGTAGTCTCAAGGTCTTGGTGGCCAGCAGAGACTACATGACTCTTAGGAAGAGGCTAAAAAACATGACTGAAAGTGCTAAAATGCCATTGTGTACACAATATCACTCCCGGACCTCAAACATAGTTTGAGTGACTAGCCCTCAGAAAATATATAACATAAACAAAAAAGATCTAGAGCAGAAACATGGAAAGACTTCCACATAGAAAAGACTTAGAAAGGAGGCCTCTGATGTAGATCTTTAACAAATAAAATACAAGAGAAGAATATAAAACTACGACTGAAACATGGCAGTCCCTAATCAGCTCATCATACTCCCAGAATGAGGGACTTTCACCTCTTTCTGAAGCACATGCCTAGTTTGAAATACACGAGCTGTTCTTGTAATATCTTCATGGGAACCCCTTGGATTACTCATAAGGTTTAAATTTTGGCACCTGCCTCAGGACGTTGCTGAGTCAATGCCCCAGTTTGAAGAACAGCCAGTGACAGGACTGCCCCATTCACTGCAGTGGGGCTCCGTGGACGGTGAAGCAGCAGTTGTGATTTCCAGTCCCAGACCAGCAATGACTCATCCCACCTTCATTCCTGGAGCATTACTTTCTTCATACCAGAGACTGTTCGTCCCTCAGATTAATTCAATCTCTATGACATTGGCTCCAGCCTCTGTAACCTTTGGATTACTCTCTCTGCCCTTCCCTGAAAAGCATTTTAGACCAATGAATAAAGTTGTATCTAATTGTGCTACATTAAGCGAACTAATAGCCCTCAGTTGCTCCAGACCCCACAGTGATACCCATCACTAATATGAGGAACACTTCTGCAGAGAAAATGGGGATTTGTATTCAGAAGAGCCTGATACTTGCTGTAGTAGTTATACACGAGTCATTCATGGTGACATCTTTGTATATGCAAGCTGCCTTTAAAATCTCAGTTTCATAAAAGGCTCTGTCATCTCCAAAAATAATACTGACACATTTACATTAAACCCAGAATTCTTGGAAATCTGTTTCTTCTTCTGTTAGTTGCAAAGGAAAGAAGAAAATAGTCCACACTGGTAATTATTTTGTCTACAATACAGCACAAAGGCCTTGGGGTCCTCTGCAGTCTTGTCAAGTACTTCTTTTTGTTACTCACATGGTAAAATATTTGTATCTTCTTAAATGTGATGCAGGAGAATATTTATGTAATGAATCAGATGAAGAAGGCTGGAAGGACTCATTCTTATCTACACTGGTGTTCATCCCACCCACTTTGGCCATTTGTAAATTAGATGCCCAAATTAACTAGCTGTCTAGATTATTCAGCTAACGAAGAAAAGTAGGTATTTCCAACAAGGAATGCCCTCCACCTCTGGGACAGGCTGGGATAAATATTCCTTAGAGTTACACATCTTTCTCCATTGCCTAAACTTGGATCTATACATCTTGCCGTGGCAAATACCTAAATACTAGACAGCTTAAAATTAGATGAGTTTGACCTCATCTTGCATCTGGCCTCCTATTTAACATTAACCATACCACTCACTGGGTGAATTCCCCCATTTTATCCTGTTTCTCTAATCTGCTGGGTCGTTCCCTCTCTGGTAAAGCTGTGACAGACCCCTATAGGACAGCAAAGTGATTTTGCTGTTTCCTGATGTGATATTTTCCTCCTCATAGCCTATCACTGGTTTGGTAGATCTTGAAGTTTCAGTGTCCTCCGGAAGCTTTTCTCCCTCCATGGCATCCTCTAGCCATGCATCTGACAGACTGACTACATGCTGCAGGAGGAAATGTCTCCTTTGCCTGGTTCTGACCTGGTCCCCCTCAGCTCCATGCGGTGCCCACCCCATGGGTGCCCACCTCAGTCCCCATGCATCCTCAGGGGTGGCTTCACATCCCCCCGCACTGGTACTGGTAATATATGGGGGCTGTGACCAGTGAGCAGGGACCTTTGTGGTGAAAGAGTTAAAGCTCAGCTCCTCGCACATCCTGCTCCAGTGTTCCAGCCCCTCTTTTGCAGAGTTAATACTCCACACATGGTCTGTACTAGACAGGTATTTGAGACAAGATAGCAATCAGCTGATGCATTTTGGAGTTACAAACCGTCTGGGAGTGCTGTTCTCCAAGACTTCCTCGCACGCACCACGAGAAAAGACGCTGAGCATGAAGGAAGGAGATGGCTCAGCATGTCAGAGCATGATGCCTGGTCCTTCTTCTGCTCAGCACGAGCAAGGAGGAAGCAAGAAAGCTTTCTTCAGGCTCTCCTAAATCAAAGTGCGTGAATAGCTGAGGTTGGGGAAGAAGTTATCCCCTGCCAACACACACACACACATGTACAATAGTTTCTTCCATCCATATCTCCTCAGGGCAACTGAATTTCTGGTTAAGCCCAGTTCTGAGTCACTGAGGTATAAATTCAACCAATATAAAAACCTTCCTCCTTGACAGCAATCCAAAAAAGCACAAATGAGCAGAAGAGATGGAAGGAAAAAAAAAAAAAAAGCTAGGAATGTATCAGGGCTGACAGCCCTGGAGAAGGTCCTACAGGAGATATCTCAGCACCTTCTTTCTGCAACAGCCTGCCCTGGAAAAATCAGAGCCATCCCTTTCCTGACACCCCACGACAACAAACCCCAAAGGATTAATGCTTGTTCCTGAGAGATGCCAACCAATGCTCCACTGCTACTTAAATCAGGAGACTGCAGAGAGCTTTGCACCCAGCAGAATGAGGTCTTTTGGGTCTTGGAAGGAAGATCCTGCTTTATGGCTGGAGATGAATAACAGCCATCTGAGCCCTTGTCCCACACTCTGATGGGTGGCTGGGCTGCTGTCTGAGCTGCTCTGGCCAATTTTTACAATGATGCCACTATCCATCAGCCATCTGGCAGGCACAGCCTCTGTTTTTTCTGCATCCAGCCCTGTGTTGGCAGATGTTAGGTGGAAAGGGAGGGGGGAGACTGGAGATTTGACATCTCATCCCTTCTTACCTTTGCTAACATTCCTTTGGCTTGTAAGTCTGACAAACCAGCAATGGGAGAAGATGGTTATCAGATAAGTTCTTTGCAAGGACACAGGGTCACGTGTTTTTCATCCATTTCTTTTAAGACTTCAATAGCAGCATACAAGTACATTTCCCAGGAGCCAGCAAGGAAAAGCCTGTTGGGTAAAGCAACAATGGGAAACTCTGGCTTTAGTTTTGCTGTTTGTAAGAAAGTAGGAATGACACATCTTCCAAAATATCCTTGAGGGTCACTGATATTCTTGGTTATTAAAAACCTCTCATGAGTGTCAAGGGCAATGCAGCAGGTGTAGTGCAGAGGGAAGGCAGAGGGGGGATGGAGGTCTTCAACACATTATTGTCACACAGGTTTCACATTCAGGCTGCTGACAGGGGCTGAGCTGCTCCATGGGTTCGTTTCCTGGAAGGAAAGAGTCCATCTTCCCCAAATATGGCCTGATTGCCTCAGCTGATGATGCTGTTATTCATTATTTTAAGACTCAAAGCAGGGATTGAGGACCCACTGTTTTCTGTATTAACAGAATAAGGACGAGACAAGCTCTGGTAACCAAACCCAGCAGGAGAGGTTCTCCCTCGCACCCAGCCCCTCTACCGGGTGGTCTCAGCAGAGCTTGTGCTCTTCTGGGGAGACTGGGCTTGAGTGGCCAGCATTTCTCTGAGCGGCTGGGTACTAAAAGCAAAGGCAAAAGGAAAAGCAAGCAGAGGAGCTGCCCAAGGCGCTCGCCTGCACCACGGAGCATGCTCCTCTCCAAATGGGCTGAGTGGCTTCTGCCAAGGGCAGACTCATCGAGAAGCTTGTCCAAAGACAGCGTGTCTCGCTCTCCGCGTTTAACGTGACGCCTTTTGGTCTCTGCAATTTCCCTAGCACCTCTCAAAGGCACATGGATTTGATTTTGGCAGCTGTTCAGTGGGCCACATGTTCAGCTGATCTGGATGATGTGATTGTTTTTGGGAGGACTTTCCAGGAACATTAAAATTGCCTGGAGGATGCGTGTAGCTGGCTGGAGCAGGCTGGTCTGAAAGCAGAAACCCATCCAACTGTGAGTAGTTATGGTCCCAGGTGCAGCCCGTTGGTCGTATAGTTTCTTCAGCAGGGCGTGCCTCCACCTCCAGCCAGGACAGACGCAAACCCACCCCAGGAATGGCAGCTGAAAGGAAACATGACGGCCCTGCATGAGGTGTGTCAGTCCTGATTTTGCTCTATATCATCTGGTAAAAGAGAAGGAAGGGGAGGGAGACATGAAAGAGCAGCCTGGATATGAATTCCCAGCCTGAGGGTAGGCTTGTAGCAGCACTTTTCAGCTCACCTGTGGTGCTTGTGCAAATAGCAGTGCTGGGATGCTGGTCCTGTTATCTGTCCACATTGCTTTCCTACCCCAGTGGGGCTCGGCTTCTGGACCTAGGAAATGACGGCCGGCTGTGTCCCTGCTGCAGCCGTCTGGGAGAGGTGGCACAGAGCTGCACACCCCAGCACTCACAAGAGCCCAGAGGAGCAAATATGAGGATTTTTTTTTATTTAGCTGCTGGTGAGGAAAATCAAGTGATGCTCTTTGGAGTGAGATGCAGGGCTCTTTTCCAGCAGAAGGATCTTGAGCCTGAATCTCGGCCCAAGGAGCTGTCATGAGTAATGGCCGGGTGTCACGCTGGCTACTGGCGACCAGAGGCACCGAGCCCCCTCATCTGGCAGTAAACTTGGATCACAGACTGCTCCTTGTATGGGGGGAGTAAAGTAAATAATGAAACATAGAAATTTCCACTGTCATGCTTGACCGATAACATGCCAGAAATAGGTCTCTGTGTTAGGATAGTTTTTCTGTCCTCAGGAAAAAAAGACAGTACTGTGCCAGCTTCTCTAGATATTATGGAAAGACAAATTTAAAGCACCTTACTTTTGACTAGCAAGATTTAAAATTACCAGCAAATGGAGGATTTCTAAGTGGGGACACTAGAGTAAAATGAGCACAGTCCTCGTCCCAATTGCCTGATCCTTCATCCCAGAGTCAGTCCTTTCTTCAGGAGTCGTCTGCTCAGCCAGCTCTCTCCTGTCCATCTCTCAGCATCCACTATAGACCTGTTCAACTGGCCACCTCACAGGAGAGGCACAGACAAACCTTTCGGTGGAGAAATACTGAGCTCACATGGGGATACCTTTCACAGGAGCCTTTTGTAATGCAAACTTTCTCACACACTCAAAACTTCCTTGGAGCCTCATCACTTTTCTTCCTTATTTGTAACGGGCTTCGGCAAAACTCATTGTCCATCAAATCCATGTGTCCAAGATCATGTAGCAGGAATCCTGGAACATGTGTGAAAGCAATTGCATTTTGCTGTTGGATGTCTTAGCTAAAATGCAAATTAGCTGTCACTCTCCAGTAAATTATGTGGTACTAAGGTTTACTATGCTTCCTTCTTTTCCCTTGTGTTACAAATAAACATGCAGGAAGGATGGCCTCTCCTACACATCTAGAGATGCTGATAGCTCAGTCAGGCAGCAAGATTTGGCTGGGCCTTTCTGTTTATGATAGCTTACAAATCTTGCAACTTAAGAACTACAAACCACACGCACATGCTGCTAAATCGCTCAGCTCTGCATGGCTGGGGGAACCCACCAAGCCTAAGCACAGCACAGAAACCCAACAGAAAAACAGACATCAGATGGGGTATGAAAAGAGGACTGACAGTCTGGGGGGAGTGGCCCCTGTACGGCTAGAAACCTGTTTGAAATTGCCTCAGGTAGGAGCCATGGCTCCTTACCTTACAAGTCTTTGCTAAAGAGATGTCAACTCCCATCTTTCTATGTCACCATGTGCTGGTTTTGGCACCACTAAAATCCAGGCGCAGTTCAAGTCTCAAGCACTAGGTCCTCGTCTGATGGGCTGGCACAACTGCGCCCAAGAGCACCTGCCTCTTGCACTGAGACGTTCTGATGGGTGGAAATACTGTTTTATTACTAGCAGTTACAGCAAGAGAAAATGAATTACTCGTCGCAAGTTTGAGTTACAATAAAGCAGCTGATGCTGGGTCTCTCGAGACAATTAATACAGCTCAGCTTGGAGAACAACATGACTGTGAGAGCTAACAGCCAGCTGGAAGGCAGCAAACAGCCTAGTAAAATGGCAAAGTCGGCAGTTACTGCCTTTTCCTGGCTGGTTGTGTATCTCATACTAAAGAGAGGTGACAACCTTTGGTCACTTTATAGGCTTTAATTGCAAACAGTGCTCTCAGCAAGAGAACCTAACCTCCCACAGCTTTGCATACTCTGCTGTAGTCCCATGAAGCACCCTGTTGCACCGCGGGCAACTAAACATGGACTGCCTGCCAGAACCTCGGCTGCACAAAGAGGGTGTATCAAAAATCAGCACGACAGTGTTTCTGTGCATAACACGACATTCGTTCCCAGGTTCAGCCACCTCTACAGTTCAATCCAGCCCTTGAAATACATATGAGAGTGGTATTAACACTCAGACCTGAGCGTGACCTCAGGCAGGAGGAGATCTGATTGCTGAAAGGAAGACTTGGGAGCCAGCACCAAAATCAGTGTGAGTGCGGATGACGGCAACGGGCCGAAACTCCAGGCACTACTGGAAACAAAAAGTATCAAGATCTGGGGTTGTCTCATGCAATCACCCAGCACTTGATGGAGGAAAGCATCATTTTCCAAGGCTGCTGCCCTCTGTCTCTCTAAGTGTGCTGTTTGCTGACGAGCTCTGCTTTGCACCCGTGGGGTCAAAACCTGACTAATAATGCAAGACAGAAACGTAACACACTGTACAACTGTCTACCAGGCACATGTGGATGCAGTGTAAACCTGCACGTATTCATCAATATAATAGCATGCATGTATTTCTCCCTCTGGGAAAAGCAAAACCAGTTCAGATCTGTGCAACAACAACAAAAACCAAAACAAAACTGTGATTAGTGATGTGGAAATGCTGCTACAGGCGGAGACTCTGCAAAATGTGGACTGGTTTAGATAAAGCAGGTGAAATATCCAACTCTGTCCAAAACAGAAGCCAAAGCCCCCTTCAACCAGGTTTTCCTTTCTCCAGGGGAAGGAAAAGAGAAGCACTGAACTACAGGACTGCTCATGATGGAGACTACCCCCATCTGCTCCCTCCTGGATATAACCATGAGAATTACTGTCTTCTATAGTTTCAATGGACTTCCCATTCCCCACTCTCCCATCCTGATCACCTGTGATGTAACAAATGTGACAGCTTCTCCAGTTCTCAGCTGAGCAAATATCCCGGCCACAATCATGACCACACCAATACATCTAAATTTCCCTACCGCCTCCTTCCCCACCACCCTTCCTGCTTTGCCTGACATGATGTTGCCCACGTGGGACTGGCCACCCTCATCATGCCATAAACATCCCAAAAGATTTTCCTGCTGTCCTGCCATCGCAGTAGGTTTCACAAGAAGCTGACACCAGGCTCTCCTCTCCTCACACGGTCCACATCCAACGGATTATGTTTGAGCACAGATGGCTCTGCACCGTCTGCTAATTGGGGATTGTTCCTTTTTATCTAGTCACTGGGGCTTGTCCTGGGCAGGGGCTGCCTGATTTCTTTCTCTTTGATTTCAGAGGGTTTTGTAAGAAGTTACCAGGCAGAACTGAAGGGTTGGTGGATGAGATTTTCAGGAATGCCTCAATTTGCGTGCCCTGATAGGCGGTCTGTAGCTGTGCAGCCAAACACACCAGTGGCTTTTTAAGGATCTTTTACCCTATCTGCACTGGGCAGCAGGGTTACACAGGATGTATAGAAATGTGACCCAACAAGTCCCCAGGACAAGGATGAAAGTGGATTTAGAGTAGGGATGGCTATGTTTCTCCCACCAGCTCACCCCCTCTGTCAAGTCCCCGAGTACCAGGGGTGAATAAGCTCAGCATGTGCCACAGACCAGTGCGTAATGAGCCATTTTTACCATCCACTTCTCAGAGCTACGTAACACCTATGGACCAGTCTGCTGTGCTCCACTCTGCTGGGGGCGATGCATGGGAAAGCTTCAGCTCAGAGCTCAGAGCCACTTGTGCCTTCTCCATCACTGCCTGGCTATGGCTGTAAAGCATGGGCCAGGATGGTGCACACAGAGAAGTGACTCCTTCTGGGTGCCTTTGAGTGGCCTTTTCAGGCCACCACAACTCCTGTCTCCGTGCTCTGCTTCCCTCCCTCCCTAACCC
Organism: Grus americana; assembly: GCF_028858705.1. Taxonomy (NCBI): domain Eukaryota; kingdom Metazoa; phylum Chordata; class Aves; order Gruiformes; family Gruidae; genus Grus; species Grus americana. The sequence goes on along the minus strand of NC_072857.1, from coordinate 16,984,878 downwards.
ACCATAGCCTCTCTGGTTGAAGCAGCCTGGAGCACAGTGATGGGGTGAACGGTGGGCAGATGGCAAAGCTATACTACATCACCCAGATGGACAGGAAGACAAGTGTGGACACTGGAGATGTTGCAGAAGAAAAGCTTGCTTGGAAGTGTGGGGAGAGCAAAGAGAGTGCCCCAAAAGCCATCAATATCACAGTGATGGGGCAATGCCTCCCACAGCAAGGGAGCAGGGAGGAGGAGAAGATTTTGAAGCAACAGCGAGCTCCAGCTCCGCAGGAGGATCAGCTACAGCAGTCCCCTCACGCATGTCAAACCCGTAGCAAGGAACAGGCTTCACAAACTCCTAGGCACATCTGGCCACACTCCGTAATCTAGTGTGGCTCATCCGACCGCCTCCGTTCCCCTTGTGGACACAGTCTGCAGGCGGTTCATGGGAGGGCTGAGCTGATGGTGTGATTCTTTCCTACATTAGCCTTTAAGAGGGAAAATAACCCTCAACTAGGACATCCAGCACCTAATAAAAATTGCCTTAAAGAGACTTCTGACAATATTCCCTAGACCTCACATTTCAGTTACACGTAGGCACAAAAACTTCTGGTGGCAGGGGCAATTCTTATGCAGGTGAGGCTATTGGTGAGCATTTCCCAATGTGTGAGCACCTTTGGCAGAGGAACGAGCTGTCTGGTTGCAAAATATCATGCAGGTATTCCTTAGATTGCCATGACCAAACACTTTCCAACTTGGAATGAGCGAGACAAGAAAATAGACCTTCGACTCTGCTGTCGAGTAGCATCTCAGCAGGGGAGCGCTCCTTTGCCCTTCCCATGAGCTTCCAGGCATCATTAGCATCCCTAGCGTGCGGAAATCCTCATCAAGGACATGACCTCATTGTTTCAGCGGCTGCACAAATGCAGCTAAAAGATGGTCTCTGCCCCCAAAGAGCCCATAATCATGTGTAAAATGCTGGATGGGGAACACAGTTTGATTGAAAGAGAGTGTAAAGGAATAATAAGATAATACTGTAATATGTCCTTGGCCTGTCTCCCTTTCCTCAGTGTGTTACTCTCTCAACCCTGATGATGTGATGTCTCATTTATAATTCTGGAAATGCAGGCCATATATATCCTTGTAACTAAGAGATCAGGGACTGTACTCTGGAGTCTGCCTGGCACAAGTTAGCTCAGCTTGGCTCATAACTAAATTCCTTTCCCCTCCCTCCTCCATCTGTGGTAGCCACCTCCACAATCCTTACTGGGAATGGCCCTGGGACATGCTATTCCCCAGGCCAAGCCTAGGAAACACAGGTATGAGCTGGCCAACTAAAAGGAAATGTTTATTATGCCCAATGTATAAGGCTAAGAAATTGAGGCTAAGGCTTGCCTATGGCCATGGGGAAAGTCGATGTCAGAGACCAGCCTTTCCTTTCCAAGGGTCAGACCAGGAGACAGAGAAACATTTTTTTCAGATTAGGATTAGCCCTTATTGCATACCTGTTGCTTTTTTTAACACATTATTCAGAATTAGTTGTCACCTAAGGCTCAACTTAGTAAGAGCGTGCAGGCACATAAATCCTAATGCCCTGTGCTGTGTGCACTTGTGAGTCTTGCCAAGGTGTGAGGCTGCACATGCAAACAACTGCTGCTGTGCACACTGAAGCCTTTTCAGCAAACATAAGTGTTCTATTTCAACCAGTACATGGCTGGTGCTGCATATAGTGTCCTGGCAAAAATGGCCTGCAGCAAGTTATTGCAGTGTTCAGCAGAGGGCTTCCGGCATAGGGTGCTTGAGGAGGATCAAGTTGGCTCCAGCTGAGCCCCAGATGTTCAGCCACAGCTTCTGATCCTGTGCTTACTACTGAGCTGGAGAGCAGTTGTTATCAAATCTTCACCAGTGGTGTCTTTGGCCACTTTTGAGTTGCAGCTTGAAGCTGATCCACTAGAGGTGTTTATCTCCAGTGCTGTGGCTTATAGTATAAGGAACTCGGATCTGGGAGTCCTGGATAGCTCAGGATTCCCGTGAATCACTACTCCTTTGAATTAGGAGGGAGCATTTGGCATGCCTCTGTTAAGCAATTATAATTAGCAACTTTAAGCTACAAGATCACATTGCCTAGATGTGAGGCTTTACCATGCGTGGCTGCAATGGCAGAGATGTCACGCTGTCTGCTTGCGCTTCTGTCCTTCCTCTCTGCTGTTGTGGAGTATCTGCAGTGAAAAGGCAGGGAAGGGATTTATTTTTTTGGGTGACATAAAGTGAGTGGGGAACAGTGAGAAGAGAACTGCTGATTTGACCTTGAGCGCTGGGAGAAAGCATAACACACAGTCTGTATAAAGTTTCCTCTTGAAGAAAAATAATAATAATAATAAAAAAATCTTTTTGTTCCTCTACCAGAGAAGACTATAAAAATCTGCTCCTGCAAAGCTGAAGTGGATTTCACAGCCAAAGAGAGGTCATTCAGAAACACTTGCCAGGTCAAGTTTTCACTTTGAACATTTTCACAGTTAAAGGAGGATCCAGAACATGTAAGAAAACACAGCCGCAGACTTTCCACTTTAAACTGCTTCTTGCTTGAACTATAAGGTGCAAAGAAGAGAGGAGGATTGGGGGGGCTGGAGTGGCAGGGCTTGGGTGATTTGTTTATCTAGAAAATTGTTGCATCTGCTGTTTTGAGTGAAGTTCCCATTGCTTTTTTTTTTTTTTTTTTTATACTCCATTTTCCAGCTGTGTAGCACAAAGCACAGGCAGGTCAATAGCCTTGCCGAAGATCACAGAGTGAGTCAGTGGCTCTGGAGAGATCAGAGCCAGGACCGCACTGTGTGCCAGCTCTTTGTGCTTCCCTCTGGTTTTAAAATTCATTTCAACCCCAGGTGCTAAAACAAGGTGAAACAGGACAAATTCCAGACTGTGACTTTGGCAGAGGCTTACGAAGGACACACTGAAAATGCCACCACAATGCTGTGACACCAGACACTGCGGACTGAACAATGCTCAGTCATATTTATGCTTAGGGGTACGGGCACTTCTGTGTCCCAGTGACTTTGCAATAGATTTCAACCCACTGGTCCATTTCAACCCAATCTGACAGAACTGCGGGGTCCTCCAAGATGTAACATTCTACAGTTTTGATGAAAACTGGCAACCAGATAAAAAAGGAGAGAGCTGGAAATTAAGTACCCGCTGTAGGAAAAGGTGACTCAGCCACAGCATTAGCCACCAGCAAATCCACCAGAGAAAATGGGGGGCAGGGGGGTGGGGGAGGGAACCAGATGCTGTGGCTGCACTTGCACAAACAAGTTAAAGAGGACAGGGGCTCAAGCACCAGCATGTGACTGTCTGCACCATGTAACTGCTAGCACACTCTTTGTCACAGCTGTCATAGCATCTTCTAAGCCTTGGGATGGGTATCACACAGGCAAGAGACATGCCCAGGCATAAGATGGGTGACATCCTCCTCTTTGCGTGGGCGGGGGGGCACAGAATGAAGTCCCATAGATGTGATCTTTGCCATGCCCTAAGTCTTGGATCCTCCAGACTGACATTGGGTGTTCTTTCTTTTTCCTGACTGAACAATTAACCTATTAAAAGTGATCTCTACCTTTTCCTCCAAATCAGTATTTCTTTGCGCTCATGTTAATCAAAGTTCTGGCCATAAGTTTTAATTTCTGAAGTGGCTAAAAAAAAATTAAAATTATCTAGAGAGCTGTTTTGAGGTATTCACAAAAAACCAAAAATATCTGACTATTTTGCCAGCAGTGGATCTCGATTTGTTATTGTAGGGTCACTCGAAAGTAATGGCTGGCAAGGGTGAAAGTAATTTGCAAGCCCTGAGCTACATTGATTAATTGTGGCCAAGTTGCACAGCGATAGTGGAGTCTTTTATTGGGAGGTCACCAAAGGGTACAGGGCTGAACAGAACAGATCATTACTGGAGGGCTGCTGGTTAACAGAAACTATAGAGCTGTTTATGAACAGGGGGCTCGGCTGTTCTGAACAGGATATTCATGAAGACTGCACTACAAAATGGTTCGTTGTTGTGGTCATGCGCTCTGGGCTGCTAATATTCGTGGGTGCACTTGTGTAGGCATGTTCAGTTTGTTTAGAAAATAAGGGCATTGAAGCACTTGTTTTCTAAGGGAGAAAAAAAAAGCACAGCGTAAGAATTACTCCAACTGTGCAAATATTGAAGAGAAAGAAAGGAGAATGTCTCATTCTCCTTTTTACAAGTTTTTAAATGACAAAGCAAAAGATGTGAAACACTAGGCAGAGCTGTGCTTGCCACCACCTGGGGTCCCCAGCACAGCAGAAGGCTGCTAAACCAATAATCTTGCTTTCCTGACCTTGCAGCCTCCTAACAAATCCTTTATACTTTCGCAGGATTTGTTTTGGAGAACTGGGCTGTGTAATCTGGTACTCTGGTAATGTCCTCATTTAACAGATTCAAGGCCAAATCCTGCTCATACCTCCACTGGCATGGTCCCATCACTTTTGGTGCGACTGCTCTGGCTGAGAGCAGACCGTGACGTTTTTCCCGTTAATCTCATTCCCCTTTCCTATTGTGTTTCATTTTACAGTGCCCTGGAAACTGGGAAGCCTGTATGTCTTCAGCCATTTGATGTACAGGAAATGTAGTCGCTTAACTAATCTTTTTCCTCAACAGAGGGAGGGTTTTTTTGGTTGTTTGTAGGGTTGTTTTTTTTTTTTCACAGCTGGCCTCACAATGCTTATGGAAACTGGTTATGGTAGAGGGGAAAAACTTTAGGGACGGTAACTCAGCAGCCACATACATCACGCTCGGTTAAAACTGTATCCAGGCAGCTCCAGGAACAGAAGTCCCGAGTCCAAACTTTGTCTAAGGCCACTCTCCAGCTACCCTTTCAGAGCAGCCTTTCTGGCTCGTCCACCAGCTGGAACGGATGCAGGCATGACTGAGCCTAAGACATCCCGTGCAGGCTGCAGCTGTACCAGGGTGGCTGCAGCCATCCGCCCCTGCCTGGTCCTGGAAGCTGGGTGGTCGTCAGCCAAAGGGCTCCTGAGCCGGCTGGAAAAGCAGCAGATGCCAAGGCAGGAAAGCCAGGCTGGTTTGGAGGAAGGACTGAAAGCATTAGTCCTGCGAGCATTGGAGTAGTCATCGCTCAGTCAAGTGACCCTGGAAAGGACAGGATTTCTCAACAACCAACAAAACTCTCAGGTCTGGGGACATCTCAGATCCCCTGCACCTATCTTTAACCATGAAAGAGCTCAACGACTAACTTCAACCAGACAACCGACTTTTAGATATGTGAAGAGAGTTGGGATGGAGTCTGCAAGCATAGCTAGTTAGAGTGTACAGGCTACTACACTGATTTGGAAAAGTGTGAGTGAAGTTGAGGATGAGATGGCGGAAGAATGGAGATGAAGATCTTACAGGACTCTCACCATGACCCTTCCAACATCTTGCACCACTGCACTTGAAATATGTTCAGATTTAAGAAGGTTTTGGTGGACACTGCGACATACAGTACAAGGTCTGAAAACTTTGCCCTCTCTTTGAAAAGTTGAGATTTTAAGTGGCAGACAAGGTCTTCAAGGAAGAGATGGGAAATCAGGCAACATGTTATTCACAGACTTGGAGACCTCAGAAAAGCATCAAGGATCTGGCAACAAGTAGTGGCTTCAGGCAGAGCTAAAGCAGAGAGAACAGCTACAGGAGCCGGTCACCTGGGAAAACTGCTACAGTACAGTTTATATTGGATCAGGCTGTCCTGAGGGATTTCTGCAGGAAGATTGAAGAGGTTGCTGAAAACTCCGGAAAGAGAGTGCAAATGGGCCATAAAAATGAAGGCAAGTGGGAAGCATGATTTCTCTCCTTTGGCCTAAATTTGTGCACAGGCTTTTGTTCACAGATGCTCTTGTCCTGAGGAAGAATCCATCACTCTGGTATATGAACGTTGGCATCATTGCCAGGATGCTTGTTTACTGTGCTGCTTCCTAATGTGACATTTCAACACCAAGAACGGGCTCTCCAGCTTTCTTACGCTGCAGGAGAGGGAGATCCCTGCTCCCCTCCCTAACTCCGTTGTAAATTGCCTGCTTTTCATGGCACTGTGTCCTCTAAGTCTACTCTGTCAAGTTGGTCCACATTTCTCTTAACCCCTAACCCTTTCTTGCCCATTTAGCACACACTGGTTCAATCCCAGGCTCCCATCTGAAATGTAAAAATTAACTGCCCAATGTCTTAAGGCATCATTTACACCAGACTTGCTCCAGACAGAGGAACAGTGACCAAAGGTCCACGGATCCCAGTGGAATGTGAAACCCACAGCTATGAAGAAGCTCTCCTGGAATTTCCTTTCATAGGAGGGCTCGGCTTCCTTGCCATGTTCCCGTTACCCTCCTCTTGCCAAGCAGCACACAGTTGGCTGGCATTTTCCCGAGACCATTGCGAGAAGTGCCTTCAAAGATGTGACATCACGTGTGTTGGAGCATGCCTCCTGTCTGAGTGAGTTCCTGTCAGCCTGACGTGTGGGGGGAATACTGAATTAATTCCTGATGCCGTTACATGCATCACAACACGAAGATGTCACCCACTGGCATGAGCGTGTTGAGTCACTACATTTCCCCAGGCTGCAAAAGCACGGGAATAATAACCGCTTCCCAGCACAGACCCATGAGGGTGCTGGCTCCTGCCGAGAGACCCATGTGCTCTGCTCGACTTCCCAATGACTTTTCCAAGGAGTTAGCACCAATGCAAGGCACAAGTGGGTCTGCCTTTCCCTCTCCCTCTCTCTCAGCCTACCATGGCATGGCTGTGAAAGGAAAACAGGAAGAGTCCAGAGAAAGCTATGCGCCTGCCCCAGTGATGCTTGGTTCATATGAGGCTGTGGAGATTTCCCCCTCAAAAAAAAAAAGGGGGGGGGGAGGGGGGAGGAAGAAAGAAAAAATGAAATTATGGTTTGGACCAAGTTCAGGCCTTTGATGTGTGCTCTGAGTCTGGGAGCCCAAAAGACAGTTGTACATTTAATGCCCCACTATTTCTGTACTGGGCACAGACTCTGTTTTCCCTCACCACCTCCTGGATTGCATCTGTTCTTATTTAAACTACCTTTTTATGCATATGTTTTCATAGCACTTTTTTATTATTCCTTTTAATATTGAGTGAAACAATGATAGGTTTTATGGGCCAGTCTCAACTCTATGGACCAGTGCATCCCAGGTCTGTTCATCAGAGAGCTCAAGGACTCTTGCTGGGTCACCCATGAGCAATGCTCTGCTCTGCTGGGAGGGCCAGCAGGGCAGAAACAGGAGTCAGGATGCTTGCTAGGGAAAACAACGTGCAAGGGAAAGGACGTCTTGTTCACAGGGTGAAAACACCTCCCCTCACCAACGAGGCGAGGGAGTTAGGGTAGTAGAGTGGTAGCGGGGCCCTACAGCTCTTGCTCTATGTACTTTTGCTACTACTGCACAAGTGGGACAACAAGGGGGACCACCACTGCAAGCCATTTGTCAGGAGTGTCACGGAGATCTGTCCCTGGCTCACAAACACCACCCATGGCTCTCCGCTGTGATGGCTATGCCTATGTTAAGGGAGCTGGCAACTGGAGAGTGGAGGAGAATGATGGAAAAGGGGAGGTGGTCCTGGATGGACAGACAGACGGATAATTATTGCCTTTAGGATCCTGGGGGACAGGTAAATTGTAAGGGAAGCTATTTTATGCCATAAACCGAATATCTCTTGTTGAGGCTGTGATTTGTCACAGCCAGGAGAGTTATGAATTTTAGTTCAAGAGTCGTTATTATTTTAGCTTACCCTTGAGGATCAGAATTCACAGGCTGGAGATGAAGTAGATGTTGTATAAAAATGTTTCCCCACTGGTAAGTGGGTGTTTCTGCTCTTCACTGAGTGGTCTGTGTGATATGCAGTTTTAGGGAAGGCATTTGATATAAGGCATAAAATATATCGCGTTACAGGTGAGAATATGTGGGATCCAAAGCTTTTGATGGGTCTGAAATGAGACAGCTCTGAAAATGCATATAACTGGGTCAATGACAAAACATGTTATTTTAATGCCTTTGAGGTTTTTCTTCTGATGAGTATTTGGGTCCCCACACTTCTGGCTTAGGATAGGAGAGGGTGTTTCAAGCAGGAAATGTCAAGCACAGGCAATGAGAGGAGACAATAACTTGGGCTGTGGTACAAGGGAGAGACTTGTCAGGGATCTCTGCAGGAAACTGGGGAGGACGGTGGCCTCAGAAAGAGGCACCAGAAGGGGCTGGTTGGAGGACAGCCAAGTGCCTTTTGACATCTCTGCTCTCTTCCCTAATTGCTACACCCCTTTGGATAAATCAGGAATGGTCTGACTCGCAGAGGCTGCTCTGAATCGCTGTGTTTATCCACTAGACCCATCCACACAAAGGCATATTCCCAGGTCTGGATGAGGCACAGCTCAGCCCATAGCCAGAAGATGGCATCCCTTAATTCTTCTTTGCCTTGAGTAACAGCTTTAGACAGTCACCCCCAGTCCTGCACCCTACACCCCGCCTCTGCCATGCTTTGGCCTGCCAGGGGATTGGGTTAACCAAACATGGCACTGAAATTCAGCCTCAGAGGAGGCGGCAAATTGGCAAGCCAAGCTAGGATCCACTCGTGGGACCAAGTTCTGCCATCAAGGGAGTGAAGCCATCCACCCTCCCTGCACGTGCACGTTGTTCTCTCCATCCCACTGGGGATGGGAGTGTCCCAGCAGCAGCTAAAAGTCACAAAGGACTTGTTCTAGAGGAAAAGCAAAGGCCAAAATGCACACACAGGTTCCCCTGCAAGAGCTGATCCTCCTGCCTGTCAGCAGTGTACCCGTCTGGAACAGTATAATTATTGTAAATGTAATTAATAGTGATCTGGAAAGATTATAACTTTCTCTTCGTCTTCCCACCTCCCCTCCAAACTTTCTGGCTGTGCTTTTTTTGGCACCCCCAAAATAGTAATTTGATGCAAACTCTGGCCACAAATCCAATGGAGCTTGATAGGCTTTAAATGAGGGGAGGGGGTATAGGCAGGGGTGATTGCCTTAATAACTGTTCTTGGAGAAAGGCCATTGATGTGTTTTCATTACTCGGAAAAAGAAGAAAGCCAAAAAGAAAACAAGTGGCAGGACAGCCATTAGAAAATAACTATGAATAATTATAGAGTGGGGGTAAGGGGAAGTCCAGGGAATTACTTCAGGGATATAATCATGAGCCCACATCCAGGCCATGGTGGCTAAGAAAAGGATGTATCCAAGTGGTGTTTGAGAGCCCCTCTGGTTTGGGTCCATCTCCAGCCAGTCTTGCATGAGCCTGCGTCCCCATCACAGAAGCTGTTGTCCCCAGTGTCTCAGCAGGACCCCAAAATGCTGCACGCATTCCTGACCTTACAGTGCTCTGCAGACCTTCTGGGATGAGGCTCCATGCATGTGTTTGGGATGGGATGGAGACAGGATATTTTCCTTTCACAACAGGGAAGCTGAGGGTCTAAGCTGCAACCTGGATTAGATCGGTGAGGATCTTAATTGTCCCTTGAATGACGTGACTGCTCTACTCATTGTAGGTATTTAATGAAGGAGGCTGTACACAGGCATCCCACCACAGAAAACTCTGCAAGAAATCAAGATGTGACAGCCAAAGGGAGGAGAAAGGAGAGTTTTCCCTAGTCAAAAGGATTATAAATTGGAACAGCCAGTTCTTCCCATCCCCACATCCCAGAGAAGTTTGGATGTTCCTGGGAATTTCTATGGCACCTCAGCAAAAGAGACAGCCTGGTTTCTGAGAGCTGTTCAGAGTCAGGCTGTAGAGGTCACATCTCCTCACCTCCAGAAAGCCTCCAAACCATCCATACTCCTGTCAACAGTGCAGCCAGACACCCCCCCATGGGGCTCTCCATGAAAATTACACCTCCCTGCCCTTTGGAGAGGGGTTTTGGGGTGTTCCAGGTGGTGATATTGATTCAGACAAGAACATTTCCAGACAAGTGGCAATGCAAAAGGAAATTAAAATCCGAAATGCATCTTGGCTCATGCATAGAGCAGGAGGGAATCCAGAGTGCTTGAAAGATGAAAAAAGAAAAAATCAGCAGGGCCCAGGAGGTTATTTTTATGCCAACTCCTCAGGCGCTATGCAAAGGTTCAGGAATGAACGTGCACAGCGGCTTGGAGGGAGCTGATGGCCACAGTCAGGAGTCATCTGATTACTCAGGATATGGAGAAGGCTGAGGTAGTCAACGACTTTTTTTGCCTTTTTTTGCACTTCACCAGCAAGTGCTCTAGCCACACCGCCCAAGTCATAAAAGGCAAAGGCAGGGACTGGGAGAATGAAGAACCACCCACTGTAGGAGAATATGAGGTTCAAGACCATCTAAGGAACATGAAGGTGCACAAGTCCATGGGACCTGATGAGATGCATCCACAGGTCCTGAGGGAACTGGCGAATGAAGTTGCTAAGCCACTATCCATCATATTTGAGAAGCCGTGGCAGTCCAATGAAGTTCCCACTGACTGGCAAAGGGGAAACATAACCCCATTTTTAAAAAGGGAAAAAAGAAAGACCCAGGGAAGTACAGGCTGGTCGGTCTCACCTCTGTGCCCAGCAAGATCATGGAGCAGATTCTCCTGGAAACTATGCTAAGGCACATGGAAAAGAAGGAGGTGATTGGTGACAGTCAACATGGCTTCACTAGGGGCAAATTGTGCCCAACAAATTTGATACCCTTCTATGATGGGGTTACAGTGTTGGCAGAGAAGGGAAGAACAACTGACATCATCTACCTGGACTTGGGCAAAGCATTTGACACTGTCCCGCATGACATCCTTGTCTCTAAATTGGAGAGACATGGATTTGATGGATGGACACTTGATGGGTAAGGAATTGGCTGGATGGTCGCACTCAAAGAGTTGTGGTCAACAGCTTGATGTCCAGGTGGAGACCAGCGATGCGTGGCATTCCTCAGGGGTCGGTCAGTATTGGGACTGTTGCTGTTTAACATCTTTGCGGGAGACATGGACAGTGGGATCAAGTGCACCCTCAGCAAGTTTGGTGATGACACCAAGCTGCATGGTGCAGTCAATACACTGGAGGGAAGGGATGCCATCCAGAGGGACCTGAACAGGCCTGAGACGTGGGCCCGTGTGAACCGCATGAAGTTCAACAAGGCCAAGTGCAAGGTCCTGCACATGGGTCAGGGCAATCCCAAGCACAACTACAGGCTGGGCAGAGAATGGATTGAGAGCAGCCCTGAGGAGAAGGACTTGGGGTGTTGGCTGATTAGGAGCTCAACATGACCCAGCAATGTGCGCTTGCAGCCCAGAAAGCCAACTGTATCCTGGGCTGCATCAAAAGAAGCGTGACCAGCAGGTCGAGGGAGACGATTCTCCCCCTCTGCTCTCGTGAGACCCCACTTGGAGCACTGTGTTCAGTTCTGGGGCCCCCAACATAAGAAGGACATGGACCTGTTGGAGCAAGTCCAGAGGAGGGCCACGAAGATGATCAGAGGGCTGGAGCACCTCTCCCATGAAGACAGGCTAAGAGGGCTGGGGTTATTCAGCTTGGAGAAGAGAAGGCTCCAGGGAGACCTTCTAGCAGCCTTCCAGTACCTAAAGGGGCCTACAGGAAAGATGGAGAGGGACTGTTTACAAGGGCATGGAGTGACAGGACAAGGGGTAATGGCCTTAAGCTGAAGAAGGGTAGATTTAGATGAGACATAAGGAAGAAATTCTTCACTGTGAGGGTGGTGAGACACTGGAACAGGCTGCTCAGAGAAGTTGTGGATGCCCCATCCCTGGAAGTGTTCAAGGCCAGGTTGGATGGGGCTTTGAACAACTTGGTCTAGTGGAGGGTGTCCCTGCCCATGGCAGGGGGGTTGGAACTAAATGATCTTTGAGGTCCCTTCCACCCCAAACCATTCCATGATTCTATGATCTCTTCCAGATAAAGCACTGCTTACTGCCAGTTCACAGGGCCAGGCAGCAGGTACTTGATCACAGAGGCAAAGGGTATCCCACCTCACACCCAGCACACCTTGTAAGGGATCTCTGGATTCTCAGTCAATTCCAAGTGTATTTTCTCACTAAATCATCATCCTAATGCTCACAGCAGAACCTGCAAAACAGAGAAGAAAGAAGCATCCTTCTGAGGACAACTGCTTCTTCCAGGAGATGCCCCTCTCCTACCACAGCAACAATCTATTGTATTTCTGGATCACCCATCACCATGGCACCCATATGCTGAGCAAGGTTTCTAAAGCTCCTTAGTCTATGCCAGAGAGACACGGTAACCCCCTGTATTTCATTGCACTACAAGGTAAATAATTAGACAATACCTCCAGAAGACAAGCAGGCTGGGGCATCTGTTCAAGTTTCCCAGAGACCATCTGAATTTATACTCTTCCTTTTATTTATACCACTTTTTCTTCTGTTTTTTGATGATGTTTCTCATTTGTTTTTATTAGATGCAGGTGTTTTCTGCACTTCAGCTGGGAGCACTTTCCCTTTTCATCCAATTCCAGATCTACTTTGTGTCTTGGTCACCTTTTGACTGTGATACTGGAGAGACAGAGAAAAAGAGAGAAAAAAAGAGAGAGATACCGTTTTTTGCTGCCTCAGCAGATGTGTGTTAAAGTGTTTTAGTGATTCAGCCAGTGCGTCTGCCTGAGGCCAAAGGAGAGGCATTGTCTGAATCTAAAACAATTAATAACAAAAAAAGAATGTGGGCAGCATGGAGCGGGGGAAGGTGGAGGTGGAAAGCGAGCAAATCACAGGGATATTTCCAGCTTGCAGAGCGCCTCAACAAGATCTCCAAACACTTTCAAAGACAGCCCTTTAAACCCACCCAGTCCCCTCCGAGATACAGAAGCCTCATCAGCCCCATTGCACAGACAGGGGAAACTGAAGCTGCTTTTGCAACTGATCCCTGGTCATCCAGAGTCTCTGGAAGGGAGCCAGCCTCCTCCCCAGAGCCAGACTACACTTTCCCGATGCCCCAGGGCAGCACAACTCATGACTCCGAATGCAGACCCGTGCCCGTGGTGCGTGTGGATGGGGGGGTGGGAGAGTCGCAGCACCCACTCGTGGCTGGGCCACGCACGTGTGCTGGGAGGGATGCGGAGCCGCTCGCCCCACAGTCAGGGACTGCTCTCAGCTCCTTCGAGAGCCGCCTGCTCTCCGCTCCGTCCAGGAAGGTGCAAAGGAGAACCTCTGTTGTCTGCTCATGATCAAACATCTGCCTTTTCCCCGTTAGCAGAAGAAACTAATTTTGTCTGTGCTCAGGCAAGAGGAATTTGTCCCCTGAGCCATTTCTGCCTCTATCATTTAAACATCCAGTACAGCCTTTATGCTTCGGTCGTTGTGAAAGACTCTGAGGACCTCCTGATGCTCAGGATCTGATGTCCCTAGCTTACTGAATCCCTCCACCTTGCAAGCCGACTTGGGTGGGTCATGGGGAGATGGAGGCACCCCAGTTACCAGTCACTGCTGGAAATCTTGGCAGCCAAGGCTTGATAATGTGAAACAGAGCCAACGCAGCCCCACAGAACACCCAGGCACTGATCTGGTGAGGGGAGACTCCATTTCTACATGCGGTTTAAAATTGATACCCCCATGAGGCATGTTAGAAAGCAAAACATTGATGCTGTCTTCACTGGAAGCATTGGTTGCTTTGTTTTTTTAATGACACAGAAAGCTGCTTGCAAAGAGATAATTTCATTCAGCCTAGCCCTTGCTGGATGTGGAAGTCCTTGGAGGTGACTCTCCAATGTATCCAGTATGCCACCTAGCCCTCGCTAGCTCTACTACACCCACCGCTGCAGGACAGGCTGCTCCTGCCTGCTGGAAAGGGGCTCCCAGCATGAAGCTGTGAACGCTTGTTGGGGTTACCATCGCAAGTAAGAAGGCACTGTCCAAGGGAACAACAAATATCTTGGGAAGAAATCACATTTTACTGCTGACACTCAACCCGGTCTCCATGCAAAGTGAAATATCTTGTCAATATCTGCACTGCCTGCTGTTGCCCATCTTCCCTTTCTGCACTTGCTGTCTCAGACTTGTCCATCAGTTCCACTATTGTCACTTGTTATTTTTCCCTCCAAGAATGAAATATTGGCTATTTTTCATAACGATGCTTCAGGCCTCTGATTTCACAACCTGTTGGTGTTTTTTATACTTGCACATGAAAAAAAAACCCCAACATTATTCTGTATAAGCATTATTTTGCTAGTGAATTTCAGATCTACACAAACTGGACAGTGGTTTTGGAGGGAGAAAAAAAAAAATCTCACTCTTGTATCTGTGATTCAGCTCTTAATCTTTCTAGATTGCCTGAACTTGTTTGATGTTCTAAGTGCCTCCAAAACACACAGATTAGTCCAAACCGATTAAAGCATATGTTACATCCTCTTTATCATACCCAGGAAAGTCAGTGCTTCTGCACATTACAGAGAGTATCGTAATGAAGTGTGACGTATCTGAGATGTAAAGAACAGTAACTGCTTTCCAAATAGCTATTTCTTTTTTTGCAACAGAGCCATATGTAACACATGGAGCCTATAGCAATGAAGTATATTAGAAGACGCTAATAGAAACCTTGGTTTCCTCTAAACGCTCTCTGTTCACTGCTCCAAAATAAGAAAGCATGTCTTATAAACATAAAACATGATTGTGATCTCCGTTGGAAGAGCACAAGCCAGGAGAAACGTGATCTTCATTAGCTGCAGGCTCTCCTACAGCGCATGACCAGCCGTACGCTGCACACTGCCCCATTGCTTTCCCAGGGTAGTGGGGATTTTTTGGACTGTCAGCAAAAGATGCCAAAAAAATACCCCTCGTGAAGAGCACGGACTAGGTGTTCATCTGCAACTCCATCCTGACTGCTGGGCTCTGTGGTTCAATGCAGGTGGTAGCCCCAAGATCTGCAGCGCTGAGACTACTTTCATAATGTGGGGGAAAACCCACCATCAGGGCACATCTCATGGCTAAAACCTTGTTGTGTTATGTTTGAGGACATGACTCAGTTTCCAGGCATGCTTTCGTGGATGAAGGTCCTCACAGCACAGCGTAGGACTGAAATGAGGGTGGCCGCTAGACAACTTCACACCACCTGGATTTTGGCTTCCATTAAAGCCCAGGAGAAAGTTCCTGGGCAAACCTAAATTAAAGCAGCTTCCTCAGGGATCCCTTGCAGGATCTCTGCCCTATGGCGATCCAGCTGTGCCCAAGCCCAATGCCAGGGCTTGCAGC
Organism: Grus americana; assembly: GCF_028858705.1. Classification (NCBI taxonomy): domain Eukaryota; kingdom Metazoa; phylum Chordata; class Aves; order Gruiformes; family Gruidae; genus Grus; species Grus americana. Next base: position 16,969,649 of record NC_072857.1, on the reverse strand, counting down.
TGGGCTCGATGCAGGCAGTTCTCTACATGCCTCACCATTTTGTGTCTCGCAGGTTGGAGTGGGAGTGAAACCTCCCCTCCGCCCCTCTAGGTACTCTCGCTCTCTCCATACCAGGTAATAATATACGGGGCACGCTGTTTCTTAAGGGGTGGAGGAGAGAATGAGGAAAGCAAATTCTCTCCTGCCCTAAGCCCTCTCACAGAGTGCTTCCAGATCTCCAGGTGAACAGTGTTTGCTCTCTGCCCAGTGCTATTTTCTGCAAAGCACCCATTGAGACCAGCAGCAGATTCTCACAAAAATGAGCGGCAGGATGCAATTGATATGCTGTAAAAGTCATAAGTGTCAACTGGAGAAACCATTTAAAAACACTTCTAGATAAAATCCTAGGGGGTGGCTTTTCTTACCTTAAGGGTGCCTATTTTTTGGCAGTTAACTGCGATCTAAGCAGAGATTCAGGTGGCATTAAATAAAACCTCTGGAAAACCTCTTGGTAGAAAGAAAAGCAAAAAAAAAAAAGATTAGAAATGTGGATTTATTTTTTGAAAAGGGAGGGGAGGACAGGAGGGAGTTGATCTTTACTACAGCGTCCATGTGGGGCAGGAAGGCAGTAAAACAAGGAACACCTGAAAGGTGTAAAAAAAGCCTTAAGCTTGAAAATTTTGGAGAAGGAGTTAATGCTTTTAAGCAACCATCCGTCCTCTTACCATAGATAAGGGTGCATTCTAGTGGCAAAATCCATGCAATGCAGCTGCATGGATGACTGATCTAAACAGAAACGCGGGGAGTATGAGGCTTTGGAGGAGCGTGTGCATATGTGGAAGGGGGGGGGGGGTTTGACTTGAATCGCATGTAAACCTCACCCAGAATTCGCTGATCCATTTTAATTTCCCACTCCCCTGGTAGATAACCCTATGCTTGTGAGTGAACTCCCACCCCTTCGCTCAGCCATTCCTCCCAGCTGGGCTCAAGCTTGTCCTTCTGCTCCAGGTGTAACATCCCTGTGCACAGCTGCCTGGGCGGGCCATGGGGCTGCAAACTGCAATTTTGGAGATTCCCTTCACCATGCTTCCAGCTTCCCCACTCCTAGCAATGAATGAGCACTGAGGGAGGCAAGTGCGAAGGACCATGGCCGGGAGAGCTCTAACCCTTAGGAATGCAGCGGTGGAACAAAAGACAACAAACCCCAAGCTGCCCAGGACAGAGGATGAGCACTGCAAAGTGGTTTTGGGTTTTTTTTTTTTTCCCCTTCTCCCTCCTCACTTCGTGCAGGGCAAGAGGCAGAAGAATGAGCTAAAACGTGCAAATTGGACTTCACATGGCAAAATTCCCCTTGTTTTCTGGCATGCCCTAAGCAACAGTGAACTTTTCCAAAGAGGAATCTAACACAGTTCTTACAAGCAGCCCAGCCCTCCCTCCTGCTCGCCGTCCGGCTGCATTAACCCTTGCTATTTGGGGGTATCAGGGGTGCACGCTGGCACTGGGCAAAGCCTTAGTGCATTGTTACCCCTCGCCCAGGGGCAGAGGGGCAGGAGGAGAGCTGGGCGCCCTGCACACACAAAGGCTCCTTCCCTGAGCAGGGCAGGCGAGAGTGGCTCCCTGGCGTGTATCCAGCCATCTCCCTGCTGCGCTCACCTTCGGAGATGATGGGAAGGTGTGTACCCCTCTGAGGGTCCCCAGCCCACCAGCTGCCCAGGCAGCGGATGGGGGTCCATGCCCCACCAGCACAAGGTACAGTGTGCAGGATCAGGCCCTGCTAACACAATCCCCCCCTTCCTCCACAAACTCAGAGCCCTGACCTCTCCCTCCCAGACTCCCTGCAGCGCAGGCTGCCGTGCAACCCAATTGCAATCACTTTTCTCCTTTTTTTTTTCTTAAACCGTGAAGATCTGAATTTTTTTTTTTATTATTTTTTTTTTCCTCCCCACTCTCTCTCCCCTCCCCATCCTCGGCTTCCCCTTCCCCCTCCTCCTCCCCTTGTCTCTCCTCATAATATTATCCTTGATCACTGCCCGGGGTTTGAAGCCCAGAAGTCAGAAGCTGCGCACCCCACCCCCACGGCTCGAGTGTGCACTGATAGGGCCCTCGCTGCTGGCACCCAGTCAAGCTGAGGTGTCATTGGGATCTCAAATTGCAGCGAGGGGCTGGCAGGCAGCCAGAGGCAGTCTATTTAAAAGACAGCCTGTTCTGCAGTATTCAGTCTCTTTAGAAACTTCTCCAGGGGAAAAGTGTTGGGAGATCTACAAAGTGGATTTTTTTTTTTCCTCTATTTTTCCCCCCCTTCCCCCTGTTTTTTACCGCTCCTCTGCAGGCTTTGCAACAAAACACTCCAACTTTGCAGAAAACTTTTTTTTTTTGCCTTTTTTTGGCTGCTTTTTTTTTTTTTTCCGCTTTTTTTGCCTTTGCAAATCTTGGAAGAGGAAAGCGGGAGGGTTGAACAGAGCCGATCGAAACACAACTTTGCTTCATACCAAGCTTCCCAGCAGCTCGCTGCGTCGGGAGAGACTTTTTCTCCTCTTGCAGAAGAAGAGAGAAGGAAGGGGAGCTTTGCATCCCCTCTTCCTTCTCCTGCCGTTTTCCCCCCCCCCCGCGTCTTGACTGCTTTGATGCATTAATAGCAGGACACTGGTTTTCAAGGAACTTTGCTCCCTTCCCAATCTGCCTCCTCCCAGCCCTTTGGGAAGTGTGCGTGTGTGTGTGCGTGCGTGTGTGTGTGTGTGAAATCGCCGTCCCACCTCCCCAAACCCCCCTGCTCCCCCACGCCTCCCCCTGCAACCTGTAGGCTGTGCAACCCCTGCAGGCTTTTCTCCCTTTCCCCCCTTCTTCCCTCCCCCTCTCTTTTTGCGCTCCCGCGGATCGCGGTGCGAATCCCTCCTTTCGAAGCGAGAAAAAGCTGAAAGAAGGAGAAAAAAGAAAAAGAAAAAAAAAGACAAAAAGCAAACCTAGACGCCCCCCCCCAGCGCCAAAAGAAAAGCAGGAGGGTCTCGCACCCCGATAATAAACCCCAGAGTGGGACGCCTGCAAGAGGGGCTGCGCTTTCCGACCCTTTTCTTTTTTGAAATTTTTTAATTTTCTTTTTTTTTCTTTTTTTTTTTTGCCCCCGAAGGGGCAAGCGGAAAGCAAGCACCGCCCGCCCCCCGCCCCCCCGCCGGCGGCAGCCCCCCGCGCCCCATCCCGCAGCATCCCCGCCGCGATGCTGCTGCGGCTCCTGGTGTTGCTGGGCGCCTGCCCGGGGCTGTCGCGGTGCCTGGGCTCCTTCGTGCAGTGCGAGCCCTGCGACGGCAAGGCGCTGTCGCTCTGCCCGCCGCCGCCGCTGGGCTGCGAGCTGGTGAAGGAGCCGGGCTGCGGCTGCTGCCTCACCTGCGCCCTGCCCGCCGGCCAGCCCTGCGGCGTCTACACCGAGCGCTGCGCCCGGGGGCTCCGCTGCCTCCCGCGCCAGGGCGAGGAGAAGCCGCTGCACGCCCTGCTCCACGGCACCGCCGTCTGCCTCAGCGAGAAGAGCTACCGCGAGCAAGCCAAGGCCGGTGAGTGACCACCACTTCTCCCATCCTCATCTCTCCCGGATGCTTTTCCCCCTTGCCGGCACCTTTTCCATCTTTCCGCCTGCTTTTTTCACCCCACCACCATCTCCCGGCTACGTTTTCCCTCTTTCCGGGTGCTCTTCCGTGGCCCTCCGCTTGCTTTTCCCCCTTTCCGGCTCCCTTTCCATCTTTCCGCTTGCTTTTCTACTCCCTCCCACTGGCTGTTCTTTCCTGCGCCCCCCCCCCCCCCCCCCCCCCCGCTGCTTTCCCACCCTTCCGGCTGCTTTTCCATCTTCCCAGGTGCTCTTCCATGCCTCGGCTTGCTTTTCCGCCTTCACGGCTACTTTTCCATCTTTCCGCCCGCTTTTCCATCCCCACCCTCCCCCACCGTGTGCTTTTCTGCTTTTCCGGCTGCTCTTCCATTCCCCTCCACCACAACCAGCTGCTTTTCCATCTTTCTGGCTACTTTTCCATCTTTCTGCCTGATTTTTCTCACACACACATATAAAACACACCCCAGCTGCTTTTCCGTCTTTCTAGCCATTTCCCCATTCCTTCCCCTCCCCACCCACTCCACCAGCAGCTTTTCCAAGCCCCTGGTTGCTTTCCTACTGCTTCTCCACCATCACCACTTCCTCTGGCTGCTCTGCCATCCCCTATTGCTTTTCCACCTTCCCAGCTACTTTTCTGTCTTTCCAGCTGCTCTTCCACACCCCCCACAGTTGCTTTTCCTTCTTTCCAGATGTTCTTCCACCCCTGTAGCTGCTTTTCCATCTTTGTGGGGACTCTTCCATCCCCCTAGCTGTTCTTCCGTGCCCCCCACTGCTTTTCCCATCCTTCTTTCCATCCATGCCCTGGTCAAACCTCCTGTTGCATCGTCTCACAGCCTCCCTCAGCCCCCTTCCATCATCACCTCTGGGTTGTCCCATCCTCAGTGGAAAGCTTTTCTTCCCCCACCTTCCAGATGCACCCTCTTAGTCACAGCTGCATCCCAGTCCTTCCCCAGTTGCATCCTTTACATCTTTCCTGCGTCCCTGTATTCGCCCTCTCCCTGACCCCTTTCTCTCACCATATCCACCACCTTGCTCTGGGGCCTGAGCTGGCCTCTGCAGCTTGAGATAGAGGAGAGGGCAGGGCACTTCCATGCAACCACTTTCCCCATCCCCAAAATCCTCAGCTCCCCCCCAGGTTTGTTGCTCAGCCTCCGGCGTTCTCCTTGCCATCATTGCAGCCTGCTCTTCCTGGTTGCCCACTGCTGGATGTCTTTGTTGGGCAACGGGTTTTAGCCCGGAGAGGTGCAGGTGCATTAGGGACAGGGAATCTGTGAAAGCAAAAAATAATGATGGTCTTGCTAATAATTAGAAAGAATAGGTTAAAAGCAAGCATGAAGGCTGGCATGGAAGCAGCAGTGCAAAGCCAAGCTTCTGAAATGTTTGCACCTTGCACGTGACAAAAGCGCGAAAGAAAGCTTCACTTTGGCACACGTTAAGCTCCCATTTCTGGATCTTGTAGCTTGTGCAAGGACACTTTTCCTATATCCTTCCAAATACATCTGTATTTCTGCCACAGCGTGAAGGGGAGGCAGGGAGGATGTCTGCATGCACAGGGGAACGGGGAACCACTTGGCAAAATAATCGCAGAAACAAGCCCCCCGCTTTTTTTGGTCCATGAAAAAGTCATTTTTGCTTGTTAGCAAGCTTGTGCTTATACCCGCACAATGGAAATCCGTTTCTCCTTTCTAGCACCTAATAAATCTTGATGCTTTTATTATTTTTTCCCCTTTGCTGCTTGCAGGCAGCGGTTGTGTTGCTACGCTCCATCCTTCAAAGCAAAACCAAATTCTGTGTGTATAACTTTCCCCCTCCCTCAAATGACAACAAATGTCCAAACTCCCTTAAAATCATCCAGAAACAGCAAAGCTGAGCTTGGTTTTCTGAAGGGGAGCTGGAAAGGGTGAGGGTTGGGAGGGGACATGTGTAGGGAGCGGAGGGTGAAGCCAGGAGCCGCGTTCCTGCCGTGGAGCCCAGGAAGCCGGGCAATAACCCGCTGGCAACGGAGCTATGTGAAGTATCCCGGAGCGCGTCATCCCCGGTGTTTATTTACTCTGCGCGTGTGTGTGCACGGCCGGGGGCAGGCAGTGTGGTCAGGAAGGCAAAGCTATGCAGCCAAAACACAGCGGCGGCTGGGAGAGCGGGGCCGAGAGTGCCCCATGCAGACCGAAGGCACTCGAAAAAGCTTGGGCACTTGGCTCCCAGCGTGAATCTCCTGTCGTTCCACCTGCCTCACTCTTCCCAAGGAAACTGGTCCTTTGGCAGGTGCTTTGTGTGAAAGCTTTGGCTGGTCCCCTCTAATATCGCTGCTTTGGTTTTCCTGGAATGGGGAGCACCCGTTGAAGGAACAAGGAGAGGGACAGGAAAGAGGTTGCAGGTTTGTTGCAAAATCAACCCCCTGGCACTACCTGCACTTCCAGTTTGGACTCTCCGAGTGCTGCAGGGGGCTCTTTTCGATGGGTTTTGTTCGCAGCCGGGAGATGAGCCTGGATCGGAAAGGCTGCTGCAAGAAGCCGCGTGAGGAGAGCAGGCTCCTCTTGAGATTTGTGTGATTGCAAAAAAGAAATAAAAAATAAATCAGGAATTCCTGAGGACGGGAGAACGAAAAAACTCTCTTGGCATTCGACTGGTAGCGTGTGAGAACAAAGTATATTTTCATAGGCATGTTTCTAAGCAACGAGGCAAGGAAAGAAATGAAGTTTGACTTGAACTTTCTGGCCTCTGCCAGTTTGGCCAGCAGTGCAGGGACCGTGTGCTGGGGAAGCTGGCCTGGCCCTCCCATCTATCAATGACCAAAATTGGCCCTGAGCTGCGAACCGCTGAGAAAGAATCAGCACTCTGCAAAATAAACTATGTGACAGCATCGAGGACTAGATCAAACTGCATTTCTATCTATTTCTGCTCTTGCGCTGGCCGAGTTTAAAATCACAGATGCTTTCCTCCTTATAGTTGAGGTGGAGAGCAGCAAGCAGTATTGCAAGAGCCCAAGCCTGGGAGGCTGGGCTTGGCTCTCCTGTAGATTGGATGTCTCGCCTGGGGACAAGATGCTCCAGGTACCATGCCTCAGTTTCCTCATCTGTAAGCTAGGCACAGCGGTACTGAGAAATGCCGGAACTTCTGGGCAGGATATACTCCTAGTTTGCTGAGAGCTCGGAAATGAAAGCAAGTGTGGGATTAAAGAGCTTTGGTAAGGCTCATTTTAAGTAGACGGATATGTAGGTACTGACGGGACGGTCCCTGCAGTCCTTCCTGGCACGACAGTCAGACACTGTCCTTTACCGAAAGCCAAACATTACGGCTGTAATTGACTGTTCCTGGTAAAAAACCATGAATGAGCTTCATTTATGGCACAGGCTGCAGGATTCTGGGTTTTCTCTGTTTTGTTTAGGTTTCCTTTGAAATACACCACGTCTTTCCATTTTTCTCCCCCGTGCTCCCGCCAGACTTCCTCCTGCTGAGACAGCAAGGTCAGGCCGAGCGCCTGGGAGCGGAGGGCACAGATTGGAGCCTGCTGCCCTAAAAAGGCTCGTGGAAAAACAAAGGTTGTCAAATATTTCCTTCTCCTCTCTCATTCCTGCTCTCTTTCTAGAAAGCGAGCAAGACTTGGCAAGTTTCCTCACGAAACTGTGAGCCAACGATAACCAGGAGGGGAAAGGGGCGGGGGGGGGTGTTGCAGAATTAGCCCTAAGAAAATCATCTTTGCTGCGTCAGCTGGAAGTAGGCGGAGGAGGAGTGCTGCCGAGCCCAAGTTCCCTGCGGCTCGTGTTCGGTGCAGTCCTTTATCCCTCCCTGGCATATTCCCCCCACCCCGCTTCTCCTCTCCATTCGGGGATGTGGGGCTCCAGGGGCGAGCAATGGGGACGCAGCGGGGCAGGTGGGCAGCCCCGCGCCAAGGTCCAGGGCGAGGGTGAGGGTTAGGGCAGGGGTCGTGGGAGCGGGGCGCTTGGGACGCGCGGGCTTGCCAGCATGTGTGGCTCGGGGAGGGACCCGGCTGGTGCCGAGCGGCAGGTCCTTTGTGCGAACCAGCTCCCGAGCTGTCAAGGCAAAAGCTAGTAGCAACAGGCCTGCAAAGCCTCGGATCCGAAACAGGAAAATCTCCATTTTTCTTTTGATCTGAAGTTTCAACAACAATAACAATATATTAAAAAAAAAATGGTGAAATCCATCAGGTGCCAGCAAGAGAGCCAGGTTTCTGCGGTGTGTGTGTATGGGGGAGGGAGGGATGGGGTGGTTCAAACAGGAAAGGAGGGGCCTTGGCTGGAAAGATTTTTCGGCAGCCTGGTTTCTAAGGAAGGAGCAAGAATATTAAGTAGTTGATACAAATGAAATTCCTCCTGGGTGCCAGCAGAGTTCACCAGAGAAAAGACGTGGCTCTGTGTGTGCGTGCGTGCGTGCGTGAGTGATAGAGCCGGTCCCGAGCTCCCGTGCAGCGCCGTCAGCCTGGATCTGCTCCAGGTGAACGAAGGGAGCCCCTCCAGAGCCTGTACCGCTGCAGCCGAGAGCAGGGGCTGGCCTTAAATGGGAGCCTCTGCAAACCTGAGGGATGCTGGAGGAAGGCTGCGTGCCTCCTCATGTCAATATTTAAGCACCAGCACCCTGTGCCCAGATGACTGTCGCAGCTTTGGCACACTGGTGGCGTGAGCACAGTCGTGTGCGACTGGAAGCGTTCGCGTGACTGCGGGGTGAGGTGTCCCGTCAGGCTCAGAAGAGAGGGGTAGGAGAGCTCGGGTACGTTTTGTGCCAGCTTTGGGACAGCCCCTTGTTTCTTTTGGTCGCGTAGTTTGGCACATGTGTGTCAGGACAGCCAGGGAGGAAGGAGAGGAGGAGAAGCAGTGAGCAGGCGCTGCCTTGCACAGAGCGTGGTGCTCTGCTTCCTCCTAACGTCTGCTGGAAGTTTTACCCATGCTGGATCGAAAGGCGTCGCAGATGTAGGAGCAGCTGCAGGAGCTGTTATAGTGGTGGTGGTTCCCAGCGCTCTTCACCAAACTGGAAAGCCTGGGAGCGGTCTGGGAAGGGGGGCAGGACCCTCAGCCCCTCCAGGGCTCATCCTCCTCTGCTCAGTGGGGCATGCCGCTAAGAACAGTTGCAGCTCATTTCACCTAAGTCACAGGGGAGATAAAGGGCCCATGGCACAGCAAATCCTGACTATTTTTTTACCAAGCACTTAGTAGTGCAAATTCAAGGTCGGACATAAATAAAAGCAGAATTTGGCTGGAACACACCTGCCCCTCGATGTGGGCTGCAGAGCAGCAGGATTAATATGCACGAGGCAGATATGCGTGTGAGCCTAACACACACATGTACCCGTGTTCACATGCCCACGCATGCCTACACAAACATTTAATGTATGCAAACACATACACACGGAGCATTTTTGTCTCTGGGGGCAGAATGGTTTCCAGGCAGTACACACAAACCTTTCTTAGGTGCAGTGGTTCTGCTTATGACTGGCACATTGGTATTTTGCCATCAAGATCAGATATTGGTGTACAGACCGGCCTACGCTATCCTCCCACGGAGGGCTGAGAAATGAGGTGCAGCAGGTGAGCATATCAAACAAGGCGAGGCAAGGAAGGAGATAGAGGCCAGATATTCCTCCCAGCCAGCTGTGTGGATCTGAACTCACCCCCCGTGTTTGGAGGTGGGTTGTATTGTCTGGATGCACTAAGTCTACATTAGTTAAATACCCCGACAGATATCCCAGTGAAGGTGCAGATAAGTTGTGGCTTGCAGAGGGTGGTCGATCCTTCTGCTGCATGCCAGAGCTGGAGGACATGTGCGGGAGGCAGCGGTACCTGGTGGCATTGGTAGAGGAGATGGTGCCAGGGGCACTGAGCGTACTGGAACCCTGCAAACTTCTCTTTGCCTAGGCAGCGACAACTGGCGTTTGGGAAAGCAGGAAAGAAGAATTGGATTGGGAAAAGATGGCAAATTTGCTGAAATATGGCAAGCTGAGGGCAGGAGAAACAATCTCCAGCGTTGAGGAAGAGGAAGCAGCAGGACTTGACGACATGGTGCATGCAGAGGTCAAAGATGATCCAAAGAGTTTGTCCTGGATGAATTCACTGGCAGCATAATAACCACCTAGTCATTTGTAAAGAGATTTTTTACAGGTAAAAATATAGATATTTTCTGTTTATCCTCAGGACAGGTGTAGCCAAAAGCATGAGGAGGCTCTGCTGGCAAGGAGGAGCAGGAACCTTATCCCACATGCTGCCATCCTCTAACACCTGGACCCCCCAGGCCCATTTAGCGAGAGCCTCCATGCCAGGTCTCCCCGGGGCGATGTGCAGGGCTGCCCATGGGTCACAGAGTGGGGTGGCAGGTGTGCCAGCGCTCCCGGACCCTGGGGCTGCCCATTTGAGATCACTGGGCATGGGTCATGCTTGATGCCTGCCCATCTGGGAAGGGTCACTGTCGCATCTGGTGATGAAGGAGTGAAATCCCCCAACCTCTCACCACTCAACCCCCACGAGACACCCTCTATTCTTTCAGCTGTGTAGCCAAGGCAACTCTCAGCAAGATGTTATTTTTGAGGTGGCTCTTTGATGCTAGTCATCTGAGAGGACCCCTTAGTGCTTATGTCAATCCACGGCTTGCAGTTAATCCCAGCAGAAGCCAGCGTAATGTGTTTGCAGAAATTTGGGACTCTCAGTGGTCTGATCTGGGCAAAATCGCTCTCAAGGGAAGCCATTTCTCAGCGTGTTTTGGTGGATCTCCTGTCTCTTTATGATGTTTCCAGGACAAGTGCGCTAACTGCCTATCAGTCCATGTCTTTTAACCATCAGCTTCTGGCTGGGAGACCACACCTGCCTTAAGATATGCTTGCAGGGAAGGTCCAGGCCTCCCTGGCTGCAGAGAGACTCTGGTCAACAGACTAAATCTTGAGGAGGCACCTTAAATTTATGGCTGAGGAGTCAGTGGGCACTTATGTGTGTTTCCATAAAGCCTTGCTTGCGCTGTTGCCCTCATTCTCCAGACCTCTCTGATATTCCCATAATTTTTCCCTGTGCCTCCACCCTTTCGGTACTGCTTCTTTCATGCACAATGTGGAAATGGGGTGTCAGTACCCCCCACAGCAAACTGGCACGTCGTTCCCTATTAGCCTGGCAGGGCTTGATCCTGCAAGATGCTGAGCACCTTTTTGCTAGGCCCACAGCATCATAGGCTTTCAGGCACCTAATTCCCTTTGTGGGAACCAGCTATCTCAGTCCTCGAAGGACTGTGAGGCCAAAGCTGAAGACACTGTTGGCTTCAGTAGGATTGGAAAGCTCTTAGCAGCTGCCTGCCTTGAGGGCTGTTATTGCAGTTTGGTTTGTTTGCTTGTTGGATAGACGCAGCTAGCTCACTGATGGAGATAACTGGTCTGGTTGCTATTTAAGGGCAAGAAGGTAATCCTAACAGATACTCAAGGAAATGATCCCCTAGCCAAACAAGAGAGGGAATGTATCTTAAAGGTAACTTTGGGGGAAAAGTTGGCCAATAGTCATAATTCTTTTTGTAGAAAACCAGTAGAAATATTTTTTTTTCCAAATTCAGATGGGATTCATCCTCAGAAGACAAATCAACAGACCTATTTATTATTCATGCTTAAGAAATCAGATATTATGCATTGGACTAATGATGAAAATCTAGTAATTAAATAAGGCAGTGGACAACTATGGAACCTGGCTTTCACTTTTTAATTTAAAGGAGATGCTGGAAAAGAAAAAAAAGTTTTATTAGGGAGGGACTGCATGTCTTATACCTGTCCAGCAGTCAATTATGGTGCTGCCATAGCCACATGTATGTCTTAATACATCTTAATAATGTCTAAACACAAAGTGGCATACAGTCACTTTGCTTTCACTTGTGACTCCTGCTTTCCTGAAGAAATAGCAGAAACGGGTGAAATTTTACTGTATTATTTCATAACCATTTCCATGTTCAGTTATCTGGTTTTGTAATAGAAGAGGTGGCTTAAGATTGCAGGAAAAACAACAAAGTGCAGCAGGAATTTTATCATTCCAAAAAGGCTAAGTGGCGTCAGTTGTCTTTCTTGGAGTTTCAGACCCCAAAATGGAGGTCTGCACCCTTTGCTCCATCAAGGGACCCGTGATATTTTTTTCACATTGAAAAGCATCTCTGCATCGTGTCGGACCAAAGGGAATTTGTTAGTGTATGCAGTGGTACAGCGCAAGGAGGGAGATGGCTAGGAGAGGCAAGAGTCATCCGTTAGGATCAAGTTTGGGCAAGTTTCTGCTTATCAGTATTGTCAGAGTACGAACATCAAACTTCTGGTACTTTTTTGTGGTACTACTTAGGTGGACTGAGAGATTAAATAATGGCCAGGCCTACTTCAGGCAAAGGCCTTCTGAAAGAAGGAGTCATTAAGAAAGTAGAAGGGAGTCCTGAGGGCAGAGGTGGAAGTCTCATCACTCAGAGCTCATAAAAGTCAGGTCGGACGGTACATGTGATGATGTGTCATCTGGTACTGACACAGAGATGAGCAATGGATGATCTCACAGATCTTTTCCATCTGGTTTAAGGCAGAGCTGTGAAAGTCAGGCTGAAGGCATAGAAATTAATCCAGGCTAGGCTGGAGGTTGCAATCACAGCTGCACACCTGAAATACTTGCGGTGTTGGACCAGTTCTTGTCCAGCACCTGACACAGATGCATCTCCAGACTCCACCTGACGTGCCTCCACCTCTCTCTGGGACAGGCAAAGGGTTTGGCTTTCTTGGCTCTTCCAGTTACTGGCTGCTGTCGAGGCTGACAGAGACCCTGAATGACTTAAGTGAGGATGGATCATGTGATGGAGACCACCAGCCTCCATTAGGAGCAACCTCTCTCAGATTGAGTCCCAGTAGGCCAGTTGTTAAAAGCTTCTGCTTGGTATGAAACTAAATGAGAATCAAAACCCTGACTAAAAGGCAAAAGCCACCTTCATCCATAAGCAGGCCAGAGAGCTTAGCATAAACTGTAGTGGCTACATCTCTGGTAGGACATCCTCTTCTCAGGATCATCTCCTTTAATAAAGGGGTTTCCTCTTAACTGCACATTGTTCTCAGGGTAGAATGCTACAATATCCACAGTGATATCCCAGCTTTTGATGGCTGCCAGCAACACTCTTCCTAGTTATGGTTCGCTTTCTAAGGCCTTCTTAACACCTGGCTCTCCTATGATTTGTCACGTTTGGGTTTCAGTGATCAAAACAGTATCAGTGTCCTGGCAGCATCCTGCTTTCAAGTCCAGGTTTCTTGACATCTTGTGTATATTGACACCTGCCTTCATCTGAATTTTGGAGACAGGCCCCACATAGTCCAAGGGGGCAAAGCTACCTACTCTTTCTCCCTAGTGATGTTTCCTCCACCACTGCTGTTGAGCTACCTTCATCCAAAAAAGCCCTCCTTGTCCCCTTTTTTCTCATACAGTAATGATAGTTGATGGATGCTGTTAGGCTTCTCTTCCAACCCATCACACCTCCTTCATTTCTAAAGACATAGCAAGATTTTTTTCAGGTGATCCCTTCCCGCCTGGTGGCCAGATGAGCAGTTCACATCCTTTTGCTTTCATTCAGAAGACCTGACAATATATTTGTTTTCTAGGAAGGGTTTTCCTGTCTTTTTGCCACAGATAAATCCTACAGAGAAACTTCTGATAAACACTTAAACGATGCTTATCAGGAGTTACTTTAGATTTTCCTCACCTTTACAGTCAGTTAGACAGAGACTGTCATACAATCTTCTTCCCCGAGTTTTTCTTCTTTGCTCTTTTCTGCTCTTAGTTCCTTGGCAGGCTAGTGGGTTTTTTGCTGCCTTTATTACAGCTGATGGAATCTGCCGCTAGGGTGGCTTTGTTGGAAACGATGCAAGACTAAGAAATACCGAATGATTTCATCCTTTCCAGGAAGGAAAAATACGTCTTGGTCACTATGATATTGAAAGATGATTTATTTAGATTTCTCTGGGTCATTCTTCAGTTCAGCTCTCAGCTTCTTCTGCAGTTTCAGCATATGGAATGGGGAACATCTGTAGTCTCCAGATGATGTGAAGGAAATATGTTTTATCTTCCTATCATCAGTGCATCAGCAACAGGAGCTTCTTGATGTAAATCTAATCCTGAAATACTTCCTTCCCCTCCACTTGCCAGTTCAGTTCCCTGGACGATAACTTTGTTCAGGAAATGTCAGGCTGATACAAGCAGCTATCTAAAAACAGAGTGCCTGCAGTTTTGCAAGATGGTGCACGTTAGCATCATTTAATTGTAATGGATGGATGTTTGTTCATCATCTTACTGGAAGGAGAAACTCTGGAAAGTTACCCAACTCTTTTACTAGTAGGACATTTTGGGTTCCCTCGTGCACCAAAATGGTTGTTGCTGGGATCCCCAAGTTGCTGGCCACACTGCCTGTCCACCACAGGCCCAGACCTTCACCTGATCTTGGTGTGCCCTGTATATGCATTGCTAGCTACCAAGCCTCTGTTGAGAACTAATCATAGCCAGGTTTAGGAACTCTGGAGAGAAAGAGACAGGTCAAAGACAGCAGTGAGCCCCAGTCTTTGCTTGTACATCCCAGGTCAGAACCAGCCCAGCCCTCTAGCTGATGGCCAAGCTTGGCTCTTCCAGCACAGCATAGATGCCTGGAGCCTGCTGAACTAACAGCTAGCTACATGTAGGAAAGGAGCTTACATCATGGAGCTTCCCATCTCTAAACCTGCTTTTCTCCTTGTTCTAGAGAGTTGCTCCCAGGGAGTTTTATTTTGTGGCTGCAGCAAGGAAGGGCAGCTCAGGAAAGTATCATTTGGCACGCAAGCAGTGCAGATCCTTCCTTACAGTTCAAGTTCCCATACCTGTACCTCTCCCACCTACGCGGCACTTGCTGGCACTGCAGAGAAGTGGTGCTGACCCAGAGATCCATTGCTACAGATAGGCCCCGCGCTTCCAGAGCAGACCAAAACATGAGCTGGTTCCCTTGAGAGCTCCTTTCCCACATGCTGAGCTGCATTTCTCCCCCATCCAGCTCTGTATGAGGACACTGAGGTCATCAGGACGATGATCTCCCTTTCCCATGAATCCTATGTGAACCTGGGGGCAGCCCAAGCACCTGATATTCATGCTCTGCAGGTGAGCCCTGGCTGATGCAGCAGAATCTGCATCCGCAGGTTTCTGCTGAGGAGACAAAAATCTCCTGAGAAAGAGCTGGTCTTCCAGGCTAGTTCAGCAAAGCCCAAACAATAACTAAGAAAAAAAAAAAAAGCCCACACTATAGCACATTCCTCTGCCATCCATTCCTGCTCTCCGAGGCTCTTCAGGTATTCCTGAGCTGTTCCCAAGCATCCTACTTGGGCCTTGGCTTAATAAAGTGGAGATAAGTCTTAATCTAGGGTTGAGTCCTTCTAGCCCTCTGGTTGCTTTTCCATCTCTTCTCTGAGCTTGGTCCCACTGATCCACATCCTTCTCTTTAAAGGTGTCTCTGTGGGACAAGAGAGTGAGGTCCCAGCAACTCTCACCATGCTGTCACAGGGATTTAAGGTACTGGGATACCCCAGAGCTCTCTTCCAAGAGCTTGGGTGGCTTTTGGGCTGTGGACTATTTGGACTCTGATCATATGTCTTTGGTAGGGGACTGGGCATGGTGAGGCAGAGTGGGTGTTTTTGTGGGTGCTCCATGTGCTTTGACTGCTAAAGACTTCCTTCCACACTCTGCAAATCACAAAGGAAATAGGGTCTGGGTGTTCTTACCACTGCTCCTGTGCCTGTAAAATAGTTTGGCCCTGCTGCCCATGAGAGCTGCACCACAGGCTGCAAGGGGATCAGTACTAAAGGGGTGGTGGGATTTATCTTTCTTAACTTCAGACCTTAAGTGAGACCATTGGAATCACAGGAGGAGACACTGGAGCCTCCAGAGATATGTCATTCCACCCTAAAATCAGTGCCCAAGCCAAATGATAGGGCTGGTCACAATTTGTAGGGTGCAGCATCTTGGCAATGACTTAGACATGGAGTTGAGCTATCCAGCAAAGCCCCAACACCTCTGTGTTAGAGAACAGGCATTATTTGACACAGATCTGTCGTAAATGCCTGTTGCATGTTGCTGGGACTTGGGGGAGATGGGGTGGCAGTCCAAGCAGGGCTGCTGTTTTTCTGTCCTTCTCGGTGTGTGGTGTCTCCTCCCAGTCTCTCATCGCCTGCGAGCATCACCAGCGTGCTCCCTCACCAGTCCCCACCAGACCGGCCGCGCCGGCCTGCCGTCAAGTCCCCACCAAAGCACAAAAGTTCGTCGAAAGTCCAAGGCACATTGCAGCTGGCTCTCCAGCAGCCAACGCCCGGGGCTAGCGGAGGGATCGGCCGGAGCCTGCATCCCCGGCCCTGGCTGCTCCTCCTCCAGTGGGTGCCAGACGTCCTCGGGCTGGGCGGCCGCCTGAGATCACTGCCTGACTTCACCGGGGCGGTGGTCCAGAGCAGTGACCCTGGCCCTGGGCATTGTGCCTGAGCCGGCTCCGCTGCCCACCCCCACGGGGCTGTGACGAGGGGCTGGGGGTCATTCACCTCCGTGCTGGGGTGTTGTGCCTGCAACAGGAACATAAATGAGCTGTTCTTCATTAGGGCGGTGAAAGCTCCCCTCTGTCTGGGCTGATCCTGGTGGCCCCTGGGGAACTCAGGAATGCTTTTGCTCAGTTGTGCTCTCCAGCTGCCAAAGGGCGCGAGATGAGATGACCCTCCTCATTCTGCATCCCTTCCCTGCCTGCATTACCCCTTCCCTGCCTGCATTATCCTTTCCCTGCCTGCATTTCAGGAATGCAAACACGACGGCTGTCCCTGTGTACAGACCAGGAGGGAGGGATTTTTATTTTGCCATCATGGTTACAGGTGCAAGTCCAGGCTGGGGAGGAACTTGCCTGCCCATCCCAGGAGGTCTCAGCGTAGGTCAGGCACGTCCCCTCCTCTGGAGCGGGGACAAGTGGGGAGGGCAGCAGGGGGAAATGCACGATGGGGTCTTTTACCGGCCAGGGACCTGAGCACAGACTTCCTGTATAAGACCCAATCTGAAGAAAAATAGGTACATCTCTAACATGATTTGCAAGTGCAAAAGCTGTTTTCAGGGACAGCACTGATGTGCTTTCCTCTCCCAGCCACAGGGAGCCCAGGGAAGCTGCTAAGCATTGCCCAGCAAGAACCAGTACCATAAAGGATGGGGGCAGAAGGAGAAATGGGAGAATCCTGTCCCTCCAGCAGGTACAGGGAAGAAGACAAACATTAATTTCAGCAGTCACTACCTCTGCCTCTGTGTGCGCATAAAGTCCATCAGGAAGACGTAAGAAGCCAGCGTGGGGCTGGGCAGATAACGGAGCCACCGTAGATAGGTGTCTGCAGCTGTTTGTGCTGGGCAGCTGTTGTTATGGGTGAAGCTTGGAGGGAGCATCCTGATCTGGCTCTGATTAGCATTTTGGGGTCCCGATTGGTGGGAACCGGAGAAAAATCCCTCCCTCTGTCCACCAGTCTCTCCCATAAATTTTTTCCCTTCTCTGCTGCCAGTGTCAGCTGCCTAGTTGTCTGATCCCAGAATGTTGTCCTTCCCCTCAAAAAGAAAGCCAAGGTGTCAGAGATCACCCAGCTAGGTCTGGAAAATGCCACATTGTTGTAAGCGGCAATGGGACAGAAACCAGGGTCCTCCAAAGACAGCTGCCAGCAGGGCCCAAAATCACAAGCAGCCTGTTGGAAAAGCGGAGTGGGGGGTCACTTGTGAAGTCCTGCAGCTGAGGATATTCCCTTCATGGGAATACTGGGAGGTGGCTCTTCATCCTGGGGGTAAATCCTCCTCTGGTGGAGAGCAGAGACTTTGTGCACTGTTGCACTGCACTGTATAGTGGGAGACACTTGCGCTCTAAGCAACGATGTTTCAGCTCCTGGGTAACGTAAGCCTTAATTTCCACCTTGTGACGAGCACCTCTGAACAAAGGTGGGTGAGTTTGGGGGCAAAGGAAAGACTGGGCAACTTCTCAAGATCTCCACCAGTGACATTTGCTGTAGTTCCTATGCTAGAGGTTTAACTGAGATCCCCGTTAAGTCTTTCTCCAACACCTTCCTGCTTAAGCTCGTGTTGTAAATAATAATAATCATGATAATAATCACGAGGGCTGTTTAGTAAGGTTGTGCTATTGTGCTTGTCCGTCTTAGGTACATGTGACTTCTTTTTGGGTGTTTGAACAGGACAGCAAGTCCTCTAGCAGTGGGCTGTGGATGTAACGAGCACGGATCATTAGCAGCAGCAGTCAATAGATACTTTTCCTACCTTCCTGCCAGAAACCGATGAAAATGTGTTATGAAAATTCAAGCCTCCTAGCCATTTGGAACAAGCTTCCTGCTCCTCTCTGTCATGTCAGCAAGCAGGGAGGCAGTGTTCCCACACGCCCTGCACCCACGTGTGAACACGCACATGCACCCCGTGGGGACCTCACACACGTCCAAAACTTCTGGAGCACAGAAGCACCCAGGCAGGGTTTTGGCCCAGGCTCAGGAAGGTGTGCAGGCTGCTCTGGGTGATGTCTGTCAAGGACGGCAGGCAGCTGCACAGGAGCAATTTGCAGCTTCCCAGAAACTGTGCCTGGTATTTTGCTACTCCGTGTACCTTGTGTAGGGGCAGGGTGAAAGGGTTGGAAACGGCTCCTGCTAGGGAGCTCCCTCTGCCCAGCCTGGAGTGAGGAGAGGGTACTAAGCCCTTAGCCCTGGGGCAGAGGACAGCCCATGCTCTGCTATGGGTATTTTCTGCCTCCCAGGGCTCATGGGAGCCTGCATGAATTAGGACACCACCACCACAGTCCTTCTGGCCTGACTTGTGTCAGGAGCATCTCCAGATGCTCGCCCCTCTTTCCCTGGGTCCTCCATGGGGCACCACAGCATCAGACCAGACATGAAGCCATGAGGTGGCTCTGAGTTGAGTTCAGTCTCCTGCCTTGGCTGTAGGGTCAACAGCCCCTTGAGGTGACTACAGTCCAGGTCTCACCTCAAATCTAGCCAGGCATCCTTGGCTTGGCCAGCAATGTCAGTCTTCTGTGTCGCCAGTGAGCCTGGGACCTCTGCTGAGAGGCCACCTCCTCCTAAGGAGTGGGGAGAAGGGATGGAGATGTGAGAGCCACCCACCTCCTGCTTCCCACTGTCCCCTGGCTGGAGACGTGGTAAGTAGGACCTTCCTGCCTATACCTGAAACCCAGTCGCCGGGTTGGCAAGGTGCATGGGAGTAGGCAGGAAGGGGCTGTGCAGTGGGCCAGATCCTGACAGCGAGGGAGGAGGAACTCCAGCCTCCTTCCTGAGTCTCGGACAGGCACAGTTAGAGCTCATTCGGGGAAATTGGGTGTTGCTCCTGCCAGCACCTCCTCAGGAGCACAGGTGCAGCCATGTCCGCGCTCCCTGCCACAAGCCAGCCCTGGGGTGGCAGATGGAGGCTAACGAATGAGCTGGTGGGTGAGGATGGGCAGGCGGGTGCAGGGGCTCTGGAGATGCTGACATGGGTGTCTGGTCCCGGATGCAGTGGGCGGCTGCAGGTTGGTGTGGATGAGCTGGCCAGGAGGCGAAGTGGGGGCACTGTGTGGGTGCTGCCCGCCCCAGCTCTGCCCGTCCCTCTGCGTTGGCACGGGGAAGGTCCCTCACCAGCTGCCTGGAGCTTGTCAGGAGTCTGTGTGTCAGAGAACTCTGCCCTTCAGTTTGTCAAAATCATCTTGTTAGTATCAAATTAGGGAACAGATATTCGAGTACATGAGCCAGGAATTTTCCTTGTTGCTGAAGGAAATTAGGCTATGAAAAACATCAGAGGGTGGAAGAAAGGGATCCCTCCAAGGTATCCATGTGGTTCTCACTGGGAAATAAAGACTCAAACTAGATACCACTGCTGAGCAGCAGACAGAGGAGTCCCACCACAGCCACCCTTGTCGTATCGCTAGTTGAGCAGGGACCCGTGCATGCTGGGCAGGACGAAAGGGGTCACTTCCAGGTGCTTTTTCAGCCATGCAGGAAGCACTGGACTTGGGCTGGGAGCTGGGCAGCTTTCAGTGCACGCCAGCCCTTGGCTCCCACTGCAGAGCAGTGGGCTCCTGCGGCTCCCATCTCCCCTTGCCGAAAGGCCTCCACGTTAGTGCCCAGCTCCCAGCCCACTCTGGCTGGCTGGCAGCTTGCAGGAAGCAGAGAAATAATGTATTTGCGGAGGCTGAAGCTGCTGACCGTATGAGCAGGCCGAGCTGCTCCAAATACCTATTGCACCACAAGTCCTGGGGACTGGACACCCCGTACTGTTTTTCTGACTGAATCCTTGCTGCCTTGTCCCATTTGTTTGTTATTTTAGGTTTTCCCAGGTAGCTGTGCTTCTCATATTTGTTATTGCAGAGTTAATGAGCTGTGCCCCTCTTGTGTTATTGTAGGGTTGCCTACGCTGGTGTGAATCCTCCCCTGCCCTTAATTACCGTAGCGCAGCCCAGGGAGAAGCCCTGGCTCTGCCATGTCCGTCCCTGGCAGTCAGTGCCAGAGGGGATTCCTGGGACACATCACAGCGTGTTTCATTGCTGTGGAAGGGCTTAGTCACTGCAAATGTCTCTGGTTTCCCTTCGAACCTCGGATTGCTGCAACATCCTTGTAGCAAAGGATGCTCTTCTACTGCACCTTGTACAGTGTAATTTCCTGGGGGACAAGGTCATTCCCAATTTAATCAATTTCTTCCCTATCGCTTGTCTGTCATTCCCTTATAATAGAGAAGCCCCAACCTGTGTGGGCCTTTGAGTCCTGCAGCAAGAAAAAAACCCCAAACATATGAGCATCACGGGGCAAAATGGCAAGAGAATCCCATCCTGGGGGTACGTGCGAGTCCTGTGGACGGTGCATGGGGTTATTTACATTGCTGTGGGCAGTTAAGAGGATGCTAAGTCTGGGATGCAGACCCAACTCTGTTCTTGTGGAAAGAGAAGAAATAAAGTCTGCTTTAATAAAATAAGCGGCCATGGAAAACTTTCCAGTTTTGCTGGGAGAAGGCAGGTCTGTCTTGGCAAGGAGGGAGGGGAGACTGGCAGCCGTGGCAGGCTTGGGCGTCCAGTGACCAGCCCGTCCCCTTGGCCACCTCCAAGGCCACCCCGCTAGGGCTGTGTGTGATGGGCTGGTGCTGCCATCTGCCACTGAGCAGCGCCTCTGTCCCCCCTCGCCAGGCATTCCCAGGGCACCCCTGGGCACCCCTGGGCAGCAGAGCCATCCTCCTTCCCCATGGGGGTGCATCTGGGCTCCGGGGAGCTGCCAGTCTGCAGGGAGAAGGAGGGGCAGAATTGGTGCCCTGCTGTCTTCACCGTAGTGTTGCGGAGGGGACGAGCGGGGTTCACTGGCATCGAAGTTGCAGGAGACATGGTGCAGGGAGGGATTTCAGCTGCCCTGGTGCTCTGCCTCCCGCCACGGTGGGTTCCTCTATGCCTGCCCGCTGGCCCCAGCACAAACCTGGCATCAGTGCCAGGCTGCTGGGAACCAGGGACTGGAAGACCGGGAGCCTCAGGAGCCTTAAACTCTATTCAAATTTAGTCCAGAAATAACCCTTTTTCACTCTGGTGGCTGTACTAAATGTCACAAGTCATCTAAGTTTAGACTGTCACCAGCTCTCTCCTATATATAACTGCACAGGGCTCCTGACTGCATCCTGCTGGCACAGGTCATGCTGGGGCAATCCAGGGGGTGTACAGGAAAGCAAGTGCCGCGGGCAGAGCCTATACGCGCTCCTCCCTTGCCATCAGTACTATTGGTGGCATCTACGGTTAGGCAGCACCGCTTGGCAGCGTTACCCTGGGCTTTGCCAGCTGCTCAGTAGATGCCAGTGGACAAGGGCTGGTTCGGTCCCATGAGCGTGGGGCTGCAGATTTGAGGACCCTGGAGATCCCAGCACTTGTCAGCCACATCTTCAGCATCGCTGCCGAAATGTCTGCCCAACCACGTGGTGGCTTTGCTGTGGGATTGACCTTTATTTTGGAGTTGTCTCATCTTCAAGCATCCCTGGCTTTTACTCTTCCATCTGCAAGGCGGGATTGGTGTGAATTTGTCACTTAATCCTCTCACCATGGCTAAACAGGAGCTTCTCTGCCACATTTTGTGTATCATCTGGTCCTTTCTGGGTTTGGGATAACCCTCCCACCAGTCCTCCACTGACATGCTGCAAACAATGGTGGCCTTGTACGTAGGAGTCCATCCTGACCCCTAGCTCCTCTGCGCCCTCAGACATCTTCCTGTCCTGAGCTCGGGGGGTCACACGAAAGCCATGCCAAGTCCCACACAGTGGGATAAAGCAAGGGCTGTAGGCAGCAGCTGGGAAAGGGATTTCTTTGGTCATTTGTTCCCGTCCTGCCTGGTGCAAAGATGTCCTCTGGGGTTGGGCAGGAGGCTCTCCATGCAAAAGCAAGCCGCAGTCAGCTCATGGAGACCTGACAGTTTGGTATCCCTTCCCTTCCAGAACGGGAGTCCCGAGAACATGAGGAGCCGACCACGTCGGAGATGACAGAGGAGACCTACCCGCCCAAGGCCTACCGGCCCAAGCACGGGCGTCTCTCTGAGCTGAAGGCTGAGGCCTTGAAGAAGGACCGCAGAAAGAAGCTGACCCTGGCCAAGTTTGTGGGCATGGCGGAGAACACGGCACACCCCCGCGTTGTCATCCCCGAGCTCCGGCAAGAGTTTGAGCTGGTGGGTGCCTTCGCCTTCCTTCCACGGGGCTCCCGTGGGCAGGGGGCTGCGGGAAGGCTTCGTCCCCCTGGGGAGTGGGTGCTGATGGGGAGGACAGGGGACCTGGGGGCATTTGCAGCTGGAGGCTTGCTGTAGGGCACTTCCCTTCTCATGCTCCATCTTCTCCCTGCTTGCAGGGCCCCTGCCGCAGGCACATGGAGGCATCCCTGCAGGAGCTCAAGAGCAGCCAGCGGATGGTCCCTCGCGCTGTCCACCTCCCCAACTGCGACCGAAAAGGCTTCTACAAGAGGAAGCAGGTAAGAAAGAGCCCCATGGAGGGATGCTTCCCACCCAGGGAGGGTCCGCTGCTCTGGATGGAAAGGGTGGAAGTTTTTCTTCTGCTGGGCTGGTGGGGAGGTTGCTGTGAGCATCTCCAGGCACAGTTGGTGGTGGGTGGCCTTGCTGATGGCTCCGAGTGCAGTCTGGTCTGAGGCAAGCAGCCTGAAGGAGCTGGTGTGGGAGGAGGAGAAGTCAGAGAGCGCTGGGCTGGGGTAGCAGCGGGGATGGAGATGTGCTGAAAGCAGAGCGCAGGAGCTAGGTCCTACCCAGGGGATTGCGTCACTGGGGTGAAAGGGGCGAAGCGCAGGGCTGATCCGGATCCCTAGCGCGAGGGAGCCGCAGGGCGTCTGGTGGCCAGCTCCTGATCTCTGCCCTTGGGTGTCTCCCCAGTGCAAGCCCTCCCGAGGCCGGAAGCGTGGGTTGTGTTGGTGTGTGGACAAATATGGCATGAAGCTGCCAGGGACTGACTACCTGAGCGGAGACCTGCAGTGCCATGCATTTGACAGCAGCAACGTGGAGTGAAGTCGCATCCCCTCCCTCCGCCCCATCACTACCTACCCAGGCTCCCTTTCACCCTCCCCTCCGCACCTCCCCGCGCCCCGGGACTCCGATTCTTTTCATCTCATGTAAGAAGAAAAAAAGAAAGGAAAAGAAAAAATAGAAAGGAAGGAAACGAAAAAAGAGAAAGGAATAAAAAGGAAAAAAAGAGAAAGGGAAAGAAAGAAGTAAAGTAAAAAGAGAAAAGAAAAGAAAAGAAAAGAAAAGAAAAGAAAAGAAAAGAAAAGAAAAGAAAAGAAAAGAAAAGAAAAGAAAAGAAAAGAAAAGAAAAGAAAAGAAAAGAAAAGAAAAGAAAAGAAAAGAAAAGAAAAGAAAAGAAAAGAAAAGAAAAGAAAAGAAAAGAAAAGAAAAGAAAAGAAAAGAAAAGAAAAGAAAAGAAAAGAAAAGAAAAGAAAAGAAAAGAGGACTCGGAATCTACAGCAGCCTCTTGACAACAAGGACTCAGCAAGGAAAGGACAGAGCCAGAGACAAACCTGCCGCGGCCGCTCCGCCATCCTGCGCCTCTCCCCAATGCCACCTGTGCCCCCCTGCCGCAAGCAGAGGCCACCCTGATGCAGGAATCTCTCCGAGTTGGTGATTTTCCAGTACGGGTTTCAGGCGGGTTAATTTTGGGGTTTTTTCTTCAGTTTAGCCAGTCATTTTCTAAAGGGTCTCGAGAGAAAACCTTGCGGCCACCAGTGTTCCCCCTCCTCGCTGCAGTCCTCCAGAGTCTCTTCCCCACATCGCTGGGACTCACTCGAGTCAATTTGATTTGACTTCAGTCTCAAACGACCGCCCGAGGTCCAGGCAGATTTCGACACGTTGGGAGGAGGAGTGGGACTGCTGGCTTCGTGTCTGGAGATGAGCTGGGGAGGGAAATACAGCTCCTGCAACGGCACGAATACCTCCCCCCAGAAATATTCGTGGACTTCAAAAAGAAATCATCCAAAAAGGAAAGACACCCTTCTCCATCCAGTTCCTCTCAAACAGGAGGTCAGAAATCTTTTTGGACAAGTGGAACTCTGACTGTTGTCCATCCAGGTGTGGAAGCATTTGTGCATGTGTGCGAGTGTGTGTGTGCACGGACGTGGCTTTCCTCCTTGCAAAATTTCGCCTTGAAACCTGCAATCTGGAGGGCTTAACTGTAAGCAGGGGGAGAGATGCTGCCCCCTCCCAAAAAAGCATAATAACCTGCCAGACTGAACACGGGAGCAGAGTTACAGAGGAGCATCAGCGCCTGTGGGATCAGGGCCCTGCCGACGCCAAGGGCTGCATCCGAGCTGACACCGCAGATACTCCATTGCTGTCCACACTGAAGCATCCCTGTGTGGGGACAGGGGGATCGGGGCCAAAACTCTTCACCACCCTTTGCCACCACAAGGAAGACCAACTATGGAGATATATTTTTAATTTTTTTTTTTCACAGCCAAAAAAGCAGTTTGCTCCAGGGGAAAAAAAAAAACAAACCTACACTTTGTTTTGTCTTGGATTTTTGTTAAGGCTGGTTTATAGCCTTTCCCATGGGTAGGAAAATGTCAGTCTCCATCCTTTCACATTGAGGATACTGCTCACATTGCCACGGCTGATTCCCGCCACCCTGCAGTATGATCCTGCGACTGGCCCTCACGTTTAACCTGGGATCCAGCTCCTTGCTGAGTGACAGCAGGCACCACGCCATGGAGACCCACTGCCTCAGGCGTGCTGGGACAGCCCTCAGCTGCCTTCCTGACTTTTTTGTTGTTTTTATTTTTTTACATTTGATTTTGGGACTGTTGCCTCTCATTTCCCCATGACAAGGGCCTCCAGGATGTTGGTGCTGGGAGGAGATCCTGCAATGAAGGAAGGAAGGAAAGGAAAGCGAGCTGTGGGGTCTGGGCACTCCAATCCCAGTGGGCAAACACACACCCACTGGGGACCACATCCCACTGCCACGGCTGGAGCTGGCAGCCAGCACTGCACAAAGGACACAGCCAGTCTCAGGGGGAAGGTGTCTGCACCCCGAAAAGCCCTTTTGAGCCTGATGGAGCTGGGCAGGGAGGAAAGGGGGTCTGCAGCACCAGTGGGTCCTACCCAGCAGGGATGGGACAAGGGGGATTCGATGCCAAGGGGCTCTGGTGGAGGGTCCTCTCCATCACGGACTGGGCACCCCTGTAGCCTCCCATGGCACAGCATCGCTCCCCCAAGCATCCTGCAGTCCCCCCACAAGGACACTTGCCCCAATTGAGGGCAGGACTGGATGTCCTGTGGTTATTTCCCCTGGAGTTATGGTGGGGGCGAGTTTTGCCGATGGACTTCCATGGAGATCCCATGGTGGGGCATGTTTGGAGCTGTGGCTGAGGTGTCTTCCCTTGCTGAAAAGAAGGGGGTGCCACCAACAGCAGATCTGTCCCCCAAAAAAACCTGCAGGAGCGAAGTGACCCCTGTATTGGTGAAGGGGAGCACAGTGCTAGGGCCGAGAGAGGGACCCCTCTGGGCTCAGTGGGGCTGATGGAGCACGGTCAGTTTGACTGGGGTGGGGGGGGCTAATGGTGCAGTAAAGGTGGGGTGAAGAATGGGTGAAGAAGGCAGGTGGAAGAGGAGGAGGACCCTGTGCCAGCCCCAAGGGCCACAGGTCGCCATTGTTGCCACTTGTCTCTCATCTCCTCCGCTCGCCAATCCCCGTGCAAAACCTCCTGACTGTTGTAGGCCAGTACCACCTTCCCCAGGACCCTTCCCTCCTTCTCTCTCTTTCTTGCTTTTTTTTTTGTTCATTTGTTTGTTTTGTTGTTTGATTTCCCAAAACTTGAAAGCCTTTGGCTGCAGAGAAAGGAGACGTGCTGCCAGGGCGGGATGGGAGTGGGCAGAGGGACAGCAGCTCCCCATGAACCTTGTCTTTCAGGCTGATGCTTTTGCAGGGTGAGGGTCAGCTTGGGAGGGGGACACAGGGTGCCTCCCTGACCTCCCCCTGCAAAAGGGAGTCTCAGCCATGGCCCCAGGAGCCCAGAGCACCAAAAATCCATCCCGCACAACCTCCCTTCTGCCTGCACATCCAGTGCTGGGATGGCACCGCCTGTCCTGTCCCCACCAACCTGGGGGAAGAAGGAGGAGGCAAGGAGGGGGACTGTGCTGCCATCACCCCCAAAACCACCTTGGCTCCTGGAGCAGGGCACTGAGGAGCGCCCTGGCTGCCTGCTCCCTCCGGGATCCCCAGCAGGACGAGGCTGTTTGCAGGCTGCACTAATGTTTAGGACCAGGGTTGGGCTGGGGGGGTGAGAGCAGCTTCAGGAGGGGTTGGCCACCCCCCAGGGCGGCAGTGATGAGGTGCTCCCATTCTCAGCACCCAGCAGCACTCCTTTGCATTTGAGGTGAGAATACCAAAAGGGGCAGATTTGGGAGCTGGGGAGGGCTGGGTGAGCAGTGGGGGTGGGTTGAGGTAGATGGGGAAGTGCTGGCAATTTGTGCATCGGGGGGGGGGGTGGGGGGTGGTGAGGATTGCGGGGGGGGGCGGTCTCCAGCCACGGTGTTCGCACTGAGCCTGCACCTGTACCCGGAATGTGAGCTGGGAAGGAGAGAACAAGGATGGCGCAGGGGTCAGGACAGCCCTTCCACCACATCTCCCCGGGGAGCAGCGCTCGGCGGCTGGGCTACCCCTTGTCTGTACTGCAGTGGACTTTGAAAACCACTAGTACAAGAGCATTTTGCACTATTTCTCTGCTCTCTCTCCCCCGCCTTCTCTTTTTTCTCCCCTTTCCCCATGAAAACTCTTTTTTGTTGTTGGGGGGGTTTTTTTGTTGTTATTGTTGATTTTTTTTTTTTCCCAAACGGAGCATTGTATATTTAACAACCGACAATTCACCTCGCTTCCAGACCGCTGTCCTGGCACTGGCTAGGAGCCCTGCCTAATGTGCCTCCCCCTCCCCAGCCCCGCCAGCCCCCCCGCCGCTGCCACCGGGACAGACATCACCGCGCGCGTTACTCACCGTTGTAACACAGTTGTTAAAACACACCAGATTCCGAGTTTCCTGCCTGGTTTTTATCTTTAAGCAATACTCACTACACATTTTACGGTAGCTTTTTATAGCTTTACGTACATACAGTAGCTCTGTTGTTTCGTTTTGTTTTGTTTTTGTTATGGTTTCTTTTTCCAGTAAACAAGAAATACTCATAATCTTACTGGTGGGAAAAAAAAAAGCAGTTTGTGAAAAACTGACAATGGAAGAAGAGCTTAATGCTCTGTTTAGCATTTTGTACTTAAAAAAAAAAATCTCACATTTTATTAAAAAGTGAAGATTGCTGTATACTATTTATTCAACTTATAATTTATGTTACTCTTTGATCTTTGTCTTTTCTCATGACAAAGCATTTATTTAATAAAGTTATGCATTCAGTTAGCTTGTGCCTGACCCTTGTGGACCCTCTCTGTGCCAGGGCCTGCCAGCAAGCTGCTCCGGCCCCGAGCATCCCCTGGCCAGCCGCGCTGTGCCCCTGGGAGGCTCAGCCAGCTCCATAGAGGTGCTGAGGAGGTACAGGGCATGGGGTAACGAGGTGGCAATAGTTTAGGAGAGCTTTTGACACTGGAGCAATCTGCTAAGGCACTGGTAAAATTGCAAGTTTGAGTTTAGAGCATCCTTAAAGTAGAGCTGCCCTGCCTTTTTTAGCAATTTCTTTGCAGGGATGTGGCGGTGGGGCACAGCACCCACGTTCAGCTGGGTTATGGGGGTAGACTGCCTGGCTGCCAGTGGTGCTGAGCCCCTAGATGCTATCCCCAACTGAGCCCCACAGTT
This sequence comes from Grus americana, assembly GCF_028858705.1. NCBI lineage: Eukaryota > Metazoa > Chordata > Aves > Gruiformes > Gruidae > Grus > Grus americana. The sequence goes on along the minus strand of NC_072857.1, from coordinate 16,941,787 downwards.
TGGGATCAGACGTGGTGTTTGAGCTTCCGCTCTCTCTGGGCAGCTGGAAGATTTGTCTCAATGTCCCAGTGTGCAGGAACATGCCTGTGCCATCCTTGGTGCAGCCCAGGCTGTGGTCCTCGGACACCTCATGGTAGCCCTCCTTGGTGGCCCTTCCCGCTGCCCTGTGTCCTCCCCACTGCTGGATCTGCCCACGCAGCCATCACCCTTCATTCACCCACTTGCCCCCTCATCTCCCTCCTCCTGTGTCCCCCATCCCCTCCATTCGACTGGCTGCCAGCATCACCCCATGTGCCCAGAGCAGGGTGGGAGGCAAAATGGTTCCCTTTGGCCCCCACTGGGGACTGTGGGTGTGCCAACACATATCCCCCATCCTATCTGCACCGCTTGGAGCTGGGACAGCCACCTGCTCCCCCACGGCTTTCTCACCCCATAGCACAGCTGGGGCCAAACCTGCTGGCCCAAGTGAGTGAGGTGGGGGGGGTCTGCACCCTGCTGTCCCCCCACGCCACACTGCAAGGCTGGGCCCAATCCCCCCTGGGCACCCCACGGTGCAGGAGTCTCAGCCGGCACCAGGCGGCGCGCGGAGCCTGCCTGCGCTGCCCGTGCTGCCTTGTGCTGCCTGCCCAGCTGCTGCTTTCAGCTGCACAGGCACTGACAATGGGCTTTCCACCCAAAAGGTTGTTTGGGTTTTTTTACCCCCAGCTAGTGGGCTAGTAGGTCATACTCCTATCCACAAGCTATATGCATGTATATAGGTAGCTATAGCTGTACATAGATATAGCCATACAGTCTTATAGTAATTATATTAGTTATATTAGTGTATAATTTTTGTGCTGCACTAAAACTGTAGTTTGCCAGTGTAGATAGTTTTGTGTATGTACACCAGAGTCGCCGGGGTTTCAGCTAGTACCCCACGGGCTGCTGGCCACGTCCTGATGCCCAAACACACACCTGATCACCCAGCGTACAGGAGGCACAAAGGCAGCCCATAAGAAACCCCAGAAGAGCCAGGATCCAAGCAGTGACACCCATCCCACATGTGCACATGTGCTTGCAGCCTTCAAGGCTGTGTTGCAGCCCTGGGAAAACCTAACCAGAAGCACTTTTCTCCCCTTGCCTTACTGCTGTTTTTCTGCCCCTCTGCAAGGAGCCTGGCCAGCTGCAAGCCCCCTTTGCTGGGCTGAGGGCTCCTGTCCCCCTCAGGCTCTTGACTCAGGTGCAAAGGCCACCTCTAGCCCTTGCACCGGAGTGTAGCTCCAGGCATGGCTGGACTCTGGGCTTGGGCACCTCTCCACCCCCAGCCCTCCCTGGGCAGCACCTGGCTTGAAGCATCCTGGTGGCCCAGAGTGCTATTGGCATACCTCCTGTGATATCTCCTGAGCTGCCTTCAGCTTCCCCCAGGGGCAGAAAACAGGATGGTATTCAGTGTTAATTTTGCTCCTTTTCCCATGTTCTCCAGCTTACATCCCACCCCCATCCTGCCCATCCTCCCCCCCTCCCCTGCAGCCCCATGTGCTTGCTGCCTTCTGTCCCCATGCATTGTCCTGGTGCTCCCTGCCACTGCCCAGTCCCTTGGCACACATCGATCCCACTCAACATCATGATATGGGGTAGGAAAAAACAGATAGGGAAGCAGCCCCACAGTTTTGCCTTCCTTTGGGGAGGCCAAAGGGAAACCAGTCACTTGGGTGCTGGCAGTTGGGGGCCACATGGAGCCTCACCCTCAAGGCTGCAATTTTAATTGAATGCAGTGTGGGTTGGGGTTTTTTTAATTATTATTGTTCTTTGCCTCCCCATGGTGCCCCAATCACCAAGCTGTGCCACCATGCTCCCTTAGGCAGCACTTTTCACCCTGGTGCAGGACCTTCAAGGGATCCATCTCCACAGCCCCATGAGTGAAGCAGTTCAGCCAAGCCCTGATCCCACACACAGTCCAGGCCTCCCTGCACCTTCCCAGCAGCCCGTTCTGGGCAAAGGCTTCACAAAGAAACACTGAGGCTGGCTTTTTGGCTGGCTCAAATTTTGTTCTCTTTGAACAAGCCAAGGGGAGAGCCCTTGGAGGCTCCTCCATGGAAATCCATGGATGGTTTCCTCCCTGCAGTGCCCTGCTCAGCCAAGGAACTCTTTGCATGAGGTGCAGAGGAGACCAAAACCATGGCGAGATGCTTAAAGGAGCGTGGATGATTCATGGAGAACAGGTCCACCTGCTGGCTAATAAACAGCATGGTTAGATGCAACTGCCACTCAAGAAGGCCCTGAAATACCAAGGTTGGGAAGCTGGAGAGAGCAGAGCTCCCTTTTCCTTATAGCCTTTGCCCAAGCATCTGCTAAGGTCCCTGAGGTCCCTGTGCTGGGTAGAGGGACCTTGCCTGTGAAGCTGCTCCCCTGTTCAAGGAGCAGGAAACCACTGCTCTCGTGCAGCCTCTCAGCACCTCAGGGAGCTTCATGAGCATCGTGCTGGACAGGACATTCACGCTGCCACCTCTCTGCCCAGCCAAGCAGGACCCAAACACCCTCTTCCACCAAACCTAGCTGCTGTCAGGCAAGGAGATGGTCTCCGCACACATGCTGGCCAGATGCTGACTTGAGAGGACTCGAGGGCATGGTTGCATTTTGCAGACTCCCAAAGTACGACACGTAGAGCAGGAACATAGCAGGCCAGTGGATGAGCGACACCAGTTCCTCCCTGCTCATAGAACTGGGACCAGTAATGATGAAAGGCCCAACTCCCATTGCCACTTCTTGGGCTCGGTGTTTACAACAACCCCAGGACAAAAGCTGAAGAGGCCCAAATTTGCATGTGATGCATCAGGAAATGTGTCCTATGAACAGAGCGGAGTGGGGAGGGGGGAAGAGGAGAGTTTTCTGGCATCCCATTTAATTTATTACAACTTTATGCAGCTCAGCTTTTCCAAAAGAGAAAAAGAAAAACACAAAAGAAAACTTCCTGATTCCTAAACAAACCAAAAAGTACAAACTGCAGATGAGAGCCAGCATGTGCAAGGTTTACATGAAAAAGCAGAACACCCTCAGATGTTAACAGAAAACAGGTAGCATCATTTTTACAGTTACTTGGCTTTGCATGCAGGTGTGTTTTCTCTCTCTCTCATGCACTCGCGCCCTCTCACACACATCCACATGCACACATCCCCATCCCTGACTTTCCAAAGGGGTTCCTTTCCCTGTCTCCTCCACTGCCACACCCAAACCCCTGCAAAGTCATGAGGGGCTTAATTTGCAGAGCCCACCTATGCCCTTCACACTTGGGATCTGAAATGTGGGGCCAAGAAGGGGGGAAAAAAACAACAAACCCCAGCGCTCCCCTTCCTCCGGAGCCTGTTGGGCTTTTTGCTTTTCCTTCTACAGATCAAAGTCCCCAGGTGAGGGGCTATCAGCAGTGGGGACCCCAATGTGGTGTTTCTCCAGCACCATTTGGTATTTCTGGGGTGTGCTGGCAGTCACCAGGGGCTGGTCCCATCGCTGCAGGTCCCAGTCACGGTCAGGTAGCTTTGCTGCCTGGTCCCCACCATGCAAGCACAGGGAGCTCCCAGCTAGCACCCACGCTCACCGAGGAACCCCCTCCCTCCACCCTATTGAACCTAACCTCGTAGAGGACCTGGGATCTGGAGGCTGTTTGCTACTCAGAAGCATTTACCAGAAATGGGGAGATGCTTTATTCCACCACCCCCACCCCTGGATTTCATTTAAGGAAAGCCAGAGACTTTACTGTAAGGAGAGGTTTTTTTGCAATTGCTCTGCAAATAGTACCCATATTAAAAAGGGGGAAAAAGAAAAAGAATAAAAAAGATAAGAAAATAATAAAATCTCCTTGCTTAGGCGACGGGGGAAGTTATTTATTCTCAGCGTCGGTGTGTTCTGTACAGAAAGAAATCAACAGGTGAAATAACAGCAGAGACACATCTCTCCTCAGAGCAGTATGTCCAGAGCAAAACCTCTCAGAGTGCCTGGAATCGCTTGGATTTAATCTATACAAATGTGTACGTGGGCAGAGGGGTGCATGTGTGTCAGGGCCTTTACAAAGCAAGATATATACTGTAATTTACTTACAAAAAAAAAAAAAAAAAAAAGAAAAAGTGTGTGCTGAATAGCAGATGCTCACTCCAGTCCCAAGCAAAAATGGAGGGACAAGGGCAGCTGCTTGGGAGTGCAGGTTTTAGATGGGTTTTTTTCCTATCTAGAAAGACTGAATGAGAGAGAAAGAGACAGACATTCCCTGGCTTGTTATCCTAAATCTACACAGGCATCCTTCCACCCAGCCCCAGCAAGTTCACTTTAGCTCCCTCATCATAAGCTGATCCTAAGAAATACTGGGCAATAGCCCTTCAAATCCCCTGGAAAATCAAGCATTTAGCTTCGCTGTCACCCAAAGGCCCCGTCCTCCTGGACCAGCGGCTGGAGCCTGGTCCCTGTGGGGCTGGCTGTGCCCCAGCGCCAGGAAGGGAAGCACCCAGGGGTGTTTGGGGGCGGGCTGTCTTATCCTTAGCTCTTTCCCTCGCTGATGCCTCCTTGGGGGATGCATCCCAACCACAGTGGCATGTTCCAGCTGGGCAGCCAGGGGCTTTCCTCCTTCCCTCCCTCCCACACCACATCCCAGGCCAAGACCGATGGCCGGGCTGGGGCGCAGGGGACAGGCAGGACGCAAGAGGCAGGCGACGCAGTATTTACAGTCTTTGGTCTCGGGGAAGGGAGGGAAAGAGGTGGAAAGTGTGGGGTTTTCCTTTGTTTTTTGTACCACTCCCGCCCGTGGCGAGGGGTTTTATCCCCTGGGATGTGTTGGGGAGCACAAGGCGCCCTGTGCTGGAGGGTGCAGGAAGATGCCACAAAGCAGCAGGGAGGGCAGGGTCACAGGGCGAGGAGCAAAAAAGACCAGTTCTCTGGCTTACGTTGGGTGAAAGACTATAGGAAAGCAGTCCCTTCTCCTTGCAACCCCCCCACCGCCCTTCCCCTCCCATTATCCCTCCCCTCCCCAGGAGCTGGGCAGCAGGGGAAGGAGGGCAGCACACAGGACCCAACCCCAGTCTCTTCCAGAGCCTAAAGAGACACGCTGAAACCCATGTAAAATCCAGCACTGGGGCCACAGCAAGCCACCTCCAGCGAGCAGGATCACGTCCGTCTACTGGCTCCGCAGGGCATGTGCTCCCCGGTCCTCCTGCTCATGGGCTGTGTAGAAGAGGTGGCACTCAGGGTCCCCACGGATGGTGGGTGCACCCTGGATCACCTTCCCGTGGATGGGGTCCACGCACCAGCACTCGCCACGCTGCCCATTCACTGACATCTTGCACTGCACAGAGAGGGAGAGGGCAGGCATCAGGTGAGGAAATTGGGAGACAAAACCTTCTTTCCAGCCCCACAAGCCCAAAGTCCAAACACAGGCAGAGCTTGGGTTTCTCCAGCAATTTGGCACTAGTTTGGATTTAGGATTCAGGGATGCTGCACTCGGACACCCCAGGGTCTGTGGTGCACCAGCATCACTGCTCCAAGGGTCCAGGCTGATGGCTGGACCTCTTCCCCCAGGGGCTGTGTCAGGAACCAAAAAGCTGATTTTAATGAACCACAAGGACAACTGTCCCCGAGATGCATCACCCTCTACCAGCTGTGGATGAAAGCAGCCACACAGTCAAAAATCCCTGCAGGAAGAGAGAGAAGACAGACTGACAGAGGGGCTGCATAAGCTTGATTTCACTTCCAAATTAGGCTAAACAAACCAAATGTGAGAGCAAGGCCTCCATGCTCAGACCCAAACGTGTTCCAACAGGGTCTCGCTCTGTCCCAGCACAGAGGTAGGGACCACGGTGCATCCAGGCCTGGACTCTGCCCCCTCCACAGCCTAGTCTGGTCAGAGAGAAGTTTCTTGCCCTAATGATTATCATCCACCTCTTGCCCTAGCAGGGCTGCATGCACTTTGAACCTGATGCTCATCCTTCCATCCCCAGCAGATACATCTCTGAACAGGGCATAGTGGGAGACACAGAGGTTACTCCAGCAGGCTGGGCTCTGCATGCACTTTATAAAGCTGAATTCAAACCATTTTCTGCAGCTGGAGTGAGGCAAAAAAATGCAGCCTTGTTCATGGGAATAAAAAGTACAAAAAGAGAGGGGAAAAAAGCCTCCCCAGGAGCAGAATGCATCCGGCACCCTCTGCCCAAGTGCTGACCCATAGGAGGTGGGAGCAACTGGGAATGCTTTTATTGGCATCTGATTTCCAGAAAATGCAAAGGAGCTGATACTCAGCTCTAGAAACCCAGATGGAAGGAAATGAGTATTGCTTCACATTTGCCTTATTTGCCCTTAGCCAGGGCAGGGTGGGGGGCAAGAAGAGAAAGCAATTTTTGCCCCCTCTCTTTTTTTCTGCAGCAGTGACCAGCGTGTAACCCATCTGCACCCTCCAGTGCAGGCTGACTTGTTTCCCAGGCACAAGGAACAGCAGAAACTGTCTTTTCTTTTGTAGTACACGATGCATTGCTGCGTTGCCCAGGCTCAGTCCCCAGACACAGCTCATCTCCTTACTGGGAATTTGCCAGCTCTGCTCCATGCACCCCTTTCACGTGTGCTCATGCTGAGGGATCCAGCCAGCCTGTGGGGTTCTTCAGGGGGAGGCAGGGGGTGAAGGTCCAGTCAGGACAGGGAGGAGAGAAGGGATGGAGGGAGATTATCTCAGAGCATACTATTTTTTTTTTTTTTAATGCTGCTGATCAAGGGGTAGAAGTAGCCCTGAAAAAAAGGCTTAGGCATGAAAACAGCAGGTTTTCTGGGGTCCCCTCCAGGGGTTCAGTTATGCATGGCTGTAAGGGGGGCTCGTATCCAGGTACTATTCACACGTGGCTGCCAGTCGACCCTGGAGTTTTGCTGCCAAGAGGTTTTTCCTGGCATTTCTTTCCCCATGCCTCAGCCACTGACACCTGCTGGTTTTGCATGAATTAAGCCAAGAAGTCAAAATTCAGACATACATTAAGTCATTTGAGTCCTTTTGGGTCCTGTAAATACTTTCAGGAGGATGCTGTACCCAAAACGCCACCTTGCCTGGAAGGAATCCCTCCTGGAGCTGTGGGATGAACCTCGATTTGTGGAGAAAAACTGGTAAAATGTGCTAGAAACCTTCCTGACCCCAGGAGAAGTGCTTTCTGCTTTGTCTGCAAGACTGGCCAGCATTCAGACCCTCTCCGCTTTTCCCTTGTGGCAGGGTCCAGCCAGGACAAGACCTGGCTCAAGGCACGTGAAAATAATCCTAGGCAGACAAGGAGCTCTCACAGGGGAAAAAGGGGCTCTGAACTAAACTGATTCCCCATCTCTGGGCTGCCTGCAGCCACGTGTGGATGTGGGTCTCACGTCTCCACTTGCTTGCCTGTGGCTGCAGATGCACCTGGGCGTTACTAAACCTGTCCATGCCACATGCGACATTTGCTGTTTACCCCACACTTCACACCATGTGCGTGACATCAGCCCATCCCTCAGCTGCTGCATGTCCCCCTTGGCTGTGCATGGGGAGGGGGACGTGTTTCGAGCCGAGGGCAACTTCTGGGAGTACAGCCAGCCCTGGGACTCTGGGTCTCCCCACTTGCCTGTTTGAGATTGTACAAGCCATGCTTGTCACAGTTGGGGATGTGGAGGGAGTAGAGGTGTTCCAGGGGACCTCGCTCATCTGGCAGCCGCATAGTGGAGATACGTTCCAGGACCTGATCCAGCTCCTGCTGACAAGGGGTCTGAAAAGAGCCCAGAAAGCAGAAAAACAAACAAAAAACCCACATCAGGACAATGGGACCATTTACAATATCAACATTTTGGACAATGGAAACACCAGTAAGGATGAACACCTGTGTGTGTGTGTGCAGGCACCCAAAGGCACATCCGCACATGCCGACGTGCGGAGATACACATGGGGAGATGCACACATTTCTCCCACATGCCTCACATGGCCAAGAGCCAACATGACACCAGGTCACCCGCCCTGGTGACACAGAGGAGGAGAAGCCTCAGAGATGCTCCCATGGGTCCCACTGGTGGTGACAAGTGATGTGAAGCAGGACTAATCCAGACAGACCAGGACGGTTTCCATAAGCATAACCCAGATCCCACACCTGTGATGCAGTTTTGGCCCAGAAGTGCAACTCAAAGCACGTGAGACCCCATGGGAGTGGAGGGAAAGCCCCAGGAACGAGAGCACCCAGCAAAGCCAGCCTCAGTAGGCACCCCTCTTGCTCCACAGCAGCCCCAAGCCAGGGCTCCCAGCCAAGGCAGCCTGGTTGAATTACGCCTGATGTGAGCCGGAGGGAGCCCACACCTCTCTGCTTTTGCAGTTGCTGGGGTTTTATCCAAAGGAGCAGCAGCAGTGTGGGAGCTCTCTAAGTTGATAGTGCCTGCACCTTATTTTGAACCTCTGCTTTGCCTGTTTCTTGGAGGGAGTGAGGACTCTTAAGGCCCCTTTCTTTTTGTCCCTGCACTCCTCAGATATAAATACTCTATATGTTTACAGGGAGATGTATTACAGACCTTTCAGGGTGGCTTTCTGTCCCATCTCGTTGCCTTGACCAATCTGCCCACTAGAGGGAAACCACGGCCAAGGACTGGAGAGCAGAGAGACAGGGACGGCGAAGAAGGGGACAGGGAGGACTCCGGGCACTCTCCCCGCTATGTGACAGCCCCACAGTCCATCCTCAGGGGCTTTGGGGCCCCCCCTCAACCTGGACTGGGGCTGCCCTGCAGCAGGCAAACACCCTCCCACCCCCCAAATCCCCTTGCGTCTTGCTTAGGGAAAAAGGGTGTGAGAAAGCCAGTCGGCAGGCAAAGGGCACGCTCGCACCCCTGTGGAGGTAGGTGTCGAGCCAGCGGGACCCCCCTTCTCCAGCTCTGCTGTCAGGAGGTGAAGCTGCAATGAAAATAACACCTCCTTGCCAGCACATCAAAGTTCATCAGATGGTGTGTTCGGCCCTAGCTTCAGGCCAAAACAAATGTTTGCTTTTCCTTTTTTTCCTCTCCCCCTCTCCCCCGGTTTTTCTTTTTTTTCCCCCCTTTTTAAGACAGTTTGTTGCAAATGTCACAATGTCACCAAGGCTTTTGCATTCAGCATTTCCCTGGTGAGCCCGCAGCTGCCTCCGTTAGCTCCCTGCACCCCCCTGCCCTCTCACCCTGCCCGCCGACAGCCGCGACTTCTTCGAGTCCTCGTGGTTGTGATGAGGCTTGCCGACTTTGCCCATCTGACGCTGCTGCTCGTTCACCTTCTCCCTCATAACCGCCAGCTCCTTCATGCCCGTCTTCATGGGCTTCCTCCCGCCGGCTCCGCTCAGGATCCCTGTGGTGCCATCCACGTGGTTCTCGGCAAGGATGCTCTCGGACCGGTCATCGCCATTATCTGCAGAGGACAGGGCAGACAAGGAAAGGGTCAAGCTCAGCCAGGCGCTCTCTCACGTGTTCATCCCATCCTGGATCGCTTTCAAGCATGGCTGGTTACCAAGCCATAAAATCTTTCCATGCAAAAATTTTAAATTGCATTAGCCCTTTCATCTGGAAGGTGAGAATAGATCCTTTCATTCTGGAGTTATTACCACACTAAAAGACAGTTTAGAGAGCAGGGGAAATCGCTGCTGGAGAAGTTCTTTCTCATTTTTCTTTGACCTTCTAAATTACTTCCCAAAGAATGTAATTTTCCCATCAGAAGTCCAGTTGGGTTAGGAATGCCAAGTGTACTTCGGCTCCAAAACTTAAACCCACAGTGATTAGTAAAATACCTTGAGTCCATCTATCATCCCCCAGAGTATCTCCAGGAATACTTACTCAATATTAGCATGCTAAAATAAATTCTCAGGCTTGCTTTCAAAAATACCTTGCCTCTGTTTTATGGCCACCCTACTTTCCCTCAGAGATCCTACCATTTCAGCGATTGTCCTCGCCATATCGTCTTTCACCTCATTTGTCGTACAGTGCATTACTCATTTATCCTCCCTGCTTCTGCATTTGGCCACTTCTGATGACCATGGAACAGCCCCACATGTCCTGGGCCTAATTCTGCCACTGCTGCAAGCTGCAAGACCCCCAGCTAGTTCAGCCATTTCAAAATCAGTTCACAGAAATCTGGGGATAGTCACTGGACTTGTTCCACCTCCTCCACTCTCTGCTTTGTGCAGTTTGCCAGTTCACTGGGTGCCATTTCTGAGAGCAATCCTTGCCAAAGTAGGACACAATGGTCACAATGCTGCAGACACCAGTCCCTTTAGACTTTGCGGTGGCAATGAGGACAGATCTCCAGAAGCCCAGAAAGTGGCAGCTGAGCCCTCCTTGGTGCCTGGTCTGGTCTGGCGGAGCAAGCATGTCTAACTGTAGCTGGATCTAACATTGAAGCTGGCCCTGCCCCAAGCAGGGGCTTGGACCAAGACCTCCTGAGATCCTTTCCAGCCCAGATTATGGTTCAACCTACGCACGCACATCACCTCTCACTGCAATAACCCAGGCTAAGTACACCTCTCTATGTACAAGTTCTTCAGCAGCTCCACAGGTCCCACAACAGGGACAGACCAGGCCACTCTGATCCCACAGTGGTGACAAACATGAAGCATCTTTTAGCATATGCCAAGGAGGAACTGCAGCACCCAGCCTCCCAACATCAGCATTCTCTCCAGCACCTCTGATTTCAGCACTCCAGAACTCAGGCACTTACATAGAAGTAAAGAAATCACATCAAACTGTGCACAATGGAGAGCAAGCAATGCTTTAGCTCATGTCACAATGCTTAATTTATGGATCTCTCCTGCTTCTTGGAAGAGCAAGCACGCAGAGCATTGACAGACTTTAACATTTCCTTTTTTTCAGAAGCTGCATCGTGATGTTTTGTCAGAGCATAGCTCTACTGTCATGACAGAGTGAAAAATCATAATAGCAAGTGTTTTATTTCTGCCACAGCTTTCCAAGCTCTTTTCAGGTGTGACAACCCCAGGTTCACACAGGGGAAACTGCAAGAAGAGTTTTGTCTGAACTTACTCAGCAAACATGCGGCTGCCTGCAGACCGATGGTAAGAGAATGGACCAAGTGGGATGGATCAAAGAGCCACCCCAGCCCAGCACACCATCCACAGGAGACCATCAGCAGCTGCTTGGGGACACATGCCAGAAGGACCATTCCCAATCTGTGCTGCAGACCAGCAGTAAAAGCACTTTCATGGTTGGAGACTGCATCTGACCCAGAGGATTTAAAAGTCACTGACAGACCCATCCCTCAATGGATTTGTCCAATATCCTTTTGAACTTCCTCACCATTTTGGCCTCAGATCTCCCAATACTGGGATCGTCCCACTTCCCAGAAATACTAAATGCGTTTGGTCTGCAGGTTTTTAGCTGCTTAGGTAGCAACTGAAAAGCAAACACGGGGCAAAACCAATCTGGCAAAGTTCATGACTTTCCTCAATACTGGTTCCAGATGAAAACTGGGACCAGGTTTGATAGCCAGATGGGCGAGCTCAAAGTCTGGGCTGCTGCCTGGCAATTGCCATCTGGCTGTCATCCTAGGAGCCGGTCAAGGAATATTTCGAGCAGGAATCTTCTGTTTATACAACAGTCTCCCCGTTAATTAGAAACACATAGTGAGAAGAGAGAAGGCCATGAGGCCGCCCTTCAGACAGGATCAAATGAAAAAGCACCGTGCAAGAGACGGGCAAGACCGGCCAGGCTCTGATCCTCAATGAGCTTCTTAAGGGGGTTTTAGCCTTCCAACAGTCTTTTGTGCTCTTCTCCTTGGTATCCCACCGAGCTCTCAACAGGAGAACAAGTACAGCAGCAGGGCAGCATCTCAGACACATTGCAGTCCCCTGCTTCATTCAGAAAACCGATGGTACAAACTGACAGAAAAGCAGCAAACTGGAAGTGGTGCCTTCCCCCATCGATTCTCACTCCTTCCTGCCTCCAACTAAAATATATAGACATCTGCCCAAATAAGCACTGTGCTAGTAAACGAAGGCGAGCTGGTAAGCCTCTTGTCGGCTGATTTATTCACAAAACCTGCTTCTGATAATATTTTCACTCATTTTTCTCACTTTCCAATGCTAACAAATATCAGCCCAAAGAAAACCACCGATGGGAGCAGAGCGTGCAAGCCCTTGTGCATGAACACACCCAGGGACAGGAGAGATTGGTCTTGGCTCCCCAGGCACCGTCACAGGAGCAAGCCCGGAGTAGAAGCTAGGAAGGTCAAGCTGCTATCAACTGCAAGCTGTACCATCACCTTGCCGCTGAGCTGGATTGAGCCACATGGGGCTAATGCCAGAGCCCCATCACAGCTTTTCCTCTCTCCCAAACCCAGTGCTGCTCTTAAGTAGGAACTCTCCTGACCTGGGGCTTGCACAGATGGCTCAATCACTGGGGAAGAGAGACAGGACAGAAGAAGTTGGCCACATGTGCAAAGCACCCAGATTTCCTTTACAGACAAGCTGTATGCACAGGAGGAAGCTGAGCATCAGGTGTGATGGACCACATTTTAAAGAGCAAATGGGCCAGATAGCAACAACCGACGACTGGAGACATCAAGCCTTGAGGTTGGGAGAAAACAGAGCATGCCGTGAGCCAAACAATGCTTTTTACAGCCAGCGAATGCTTTTTAACACTGCCCAAAAGCAGCAAATTGTGCGTGCTTGCTTATGACTATACATGAATCAATTAAGCCACCCATCAACCCTACTGGCATGGGATGGGCAGGTATGCAATTGCCTCAGATATACAACTCTAATCCGTTTGTCATCCTGGCAAACGCCCTTTTGCTGCCCAATTTCAATTCACGCTAAATATATCTGTGAATGGACTGGTGCCAAACTCCAAAACAAGTTTTATAGTTCTTCCATTTTCCTATGGCATGTGGAAAACATCTCCTGTGCTATTTTGGATCAAAAGGTAGAGCACTTTGTGCAGGGTGGGACAAGTGTGGCAGGAATCAAAGCAGATAGCTGAAGTTCTCCCGAACACTGATGTGGAGCCCATGAAACACCTCTCTCCATGCCAAGAAAATGATTTCTTTATGGCCTTTTTCAAGGAAAATTCCCATTTGCTTCAATGGGGCGAGGACTTGGCTGAGGTAAAAGCATGTTCAAATGGCCATCAACTAACGTCTGTAGGGAGCTGCACAGTCTTGCCAAGAGTTTCAAAAGCGGCTACCAATTTCCAGTGCTGAAATTTTTGGGAATCTGGTTTGAGACCTCTAGGCACCTCCGCTGAGACGGCTGAGAAACAGAGGGGCTTAAAAACAACCTGCCACTTCCAGAGCTAGAAGATGAAAAAAGCACCACACAAACAAAGGCAGCTGCCTGAAGTTAAAAATACATCTTTATCCCTTTGAAGAGCCCTGAAGCGTATCTGGGCTGCGGGACGGGATTGAGCCAGTAGCACTCACTTAGCACGAGAGGGCCAGCCTGTATCACGGGGAACATGCACCATGCCAAGGACCAGAGCCGCCCTCTCCATCGCTGCTCTCTCTCTGCGCTAGTTTTCCTTTGACAACAGCTTGCCCACAGGGTTTCACATGCATTTGTTTATCTGCCCAGAATGTTTGCATAGTGTTAAAGTACTGATTAAGGTCCCAGACCCACAGAAAGTTTCACCCAAGTGGCCTTCAACAACCTGCCTGGAGCCCCGCTAGACTCTGGTCCCAGCTACGTCCCAGGCTGGACAGGGCTTAAATCTCCCTCCTGCAGCAATCGCAGCCTCCCTTGGCCAGCACTTTCCCTCTGAAGACATCAAAGTGCTTCGCAGTTCATTAATTACCCTTGAGAGGTGTTCATCCTGGGTTGCACACAGTAAAAAATACAGGCACAAAAAAAACTTGAGAGTGTTGCCCAAAGCCACACAGGGAATCGATGAGCGAACCCAGGAACCTGTGCTCCTGCCCTGGCACTGCACCATGCACAGGACCAACAGCACTTGGGGCTGCAGGAACGTAGCATCCACAGAGTGATTTTTCACACCGAGCAGTCTTGCATGTCTCATCTAGTTTTGGGGGGTTTTTTCCCTTCCACTTTTAGTCTCTTGTGGCCACAAGTTCTACCATTTTAGGATAATTTAAGTGCCTGTTCTGGGTTTTGCTTGTCACTTTTTATTTTAAGGAGCAGACCTGTCTGTCCCAGGCTGCCAGGAGCCCAGCACTTGTCTTTCACAGCCTGAAAGCAGACAGGGCCTTTAAACCTGACCTTTAATATGTGCAACAGCCATGGCCAGAGAATTACTTGCAGGAAGGTGGGGAAGGAGCAGACAAACCCCGACCTCAGTCCCGGTGACCTCTGCCTCATCAGTCTGCAAAGTATTTCTAGGAGAGCCCTGGGCAAAGGTTCCTGTGCAATAGCTCTGCTGTGGGTGTTGTTGACCTGGAGCTCTGATACCTCTGAAAACATTTGCCAGCAGGGATTATACCAGCGTTGCAATTTCCTCGCAGCAGGAGCTGCCAAGAACAAAGTCCCCCCCAGGCCCTCTGGCCCATCCTACCCCAAAAAGGACCCAGGGTTTGCTGATTACCGCTGCCAAACTGCAAAGCGCTGAGCCACAGCACAGCATCCGTCAGCATTCAGCTGGCAGCGGAGGGGAAACGCGGGGGCACCGGTACACGGTCTGGCCCCAGGCATAATCAAGCTGGGCTGGATGCAGCTCTCCAGAGGCAGACAAAACCAAAGCAGCTGCTCAAGTTTCACTCTTCACTTTGCACCAAAAAAAAAAAAAGCACGGCTGGGAAATGCCACAGAAGGAGCATGAGAAATGGGCCATGTCAAAGAGGGGGCGATAGGAGAAGGGATGCAGAAGGGACGCAGAGCAGAAAAGAAGCCTCCCTGCCCCAGGACATCATCTCTGACAGAGGCCAATAATGGATGCTCGGGGGAGGAACACAAGAAACGACAAAATTACAGAGCAATCCCTCGCCAGCTCTCCTCCTGGAAATCAGCGGTTCAGGAACCAAAGGTTGCATCTAGACTGGGTTTAACAGCCATTGACAGGCCTAACTGGGGCAGAGTCATGCATGAGCCCTTTCTGGATTCAACTACAGGGAACCCCCATACCTCCTCCTGGCCCCCTCTCCCCAGTCAGCAGCCTGTTCCGCTTCGCCTCATCCAGCTCTGCGCAGGATGTTTAAGTGCTTGATTCGGTTGCAGAGGACACAGAGTCAGCATTCCTGGGCAGCCCAGGTCTGTCTGTGCCATCCAGCTTTTGGGAGGGCTGGCAGGAAGGCTCATCTCCCACATGTCTCAGAACCATGGGCTCCCATGAGACACAGAGATGGAGATCAGCTCGGAGCATCTCTCCATCTGCCAGGGAGCTCCTCAGGGCAGGTTCCTGGGATCCTCTGCCTGACTGCACTCCCCAGGGTTATTTCATCACACCAACTTGCTCAGTAACAGCAAGGCAATTGCACATCATAGCCAGAAAATTCCTGCATCAGTCTCCAAGAGCTTGTTTTACCTCTGTGATAACCAGTCCACAAAGCACTCTGAGACCCCCTGGGGCCGAGAGCCCTGGGGCTCTGCAAACACCCTTTATTTTTTGCTATGAGATCTTTTCAGCCCATCTCTACCAGCGGGGAGGGCAGGACTGGGGAGGGAACAGCATGTTCTGGCCAGGGGTTGCTTAGCAAGCTCCTCTCCCTGCCCCGAGCAGCTGGCACCGAGGGGTGATCCAAGGGGCACCCAATGCCTTCCTTTGGCTCGGGCATCCCGCCGGAAATGCTTTATGCTCCTGCAAAGTGCCAGGGACGTTGACTTGGTGCAGCGCAGCTTTCAAGCAGCCTGCTTCGCTCTCTTTTCTCTGCCCATTCCTGGTGACTGGAGAGAACAACTTTCCCTCCTCCATCCACCTAGGTCCAGAGCCAGAGAAAAACCTCTTACCCAGTGCACAGTACCCTATAGTGTGACTGTGCCCCATCAAACACAAACTCCTCTGGCACCCTGGAGCAAGCACAGAACTGATACTGAAATAGAGTTGATGTCAGATGAGGGAAGAAGAGGAACCGAGATGTCCCTTCCCCTGGGCTTTACTTCAAACAGTCTTTTTTTTTTTTTAAATCATATTTGTAGACTGGTTTCCCAAGCAGTCAGGACTTGTGCAATAACCCAGCCTGCCTCTATGTGTTTCTGCATGTGCATGTGTTTGCATGACTGCCTGTCTCCCTATTAGTCCTCCTCCACCTCCCAATATATCTACAAGCACGTCAGCAAATGCCAACTACATCTCAAAGAGGAACAGAATTCTCAAAAATAGTAAGTTTCCACCATTTCATGGAAATGTGCAGCCAGACTGAAGAGAGATAAAATAGCAGGGTTTGCTTTCTTTCCAAACGATTCAACTGATGGGGCTGTGTAGCACATCACCAGCCCACTCTCTGTGGACCCAGCAGAGCACAAACCACTGCTGGGGAAGGTCTGCTCCAGCCCTCCTCCTGCCAACAGCAAGCCTGCAAGTGGTGTTTGCAACATCCTGTTCCCTCCCGCGCCAGCTGTTCACTGCGTGCGAAGAACGATAAGGGATAACGCTGTTCAGGTTCCTCAAAAATGCAGGGGGACGCTTCAAGTCCTCTCATTTACCCAACTTCCACTTGCAATCCTGCTTTTTTTTCCTCCACCCACTTCTTCCCCCAAGCATGGGGCTGCTGAGCATCCCAATGTGCACCTACAGCAGAGACTCTCCAACTTGCCTAAAAGCTGAGGAGCCAGAGGGTCTCATCTTGCGGCTGATGACAATGTTCTTGGGCACGTGCTTAACTTCCACATGTGTGAAGGCAGCTAGCTCAGGCAAAAGGCCTTAACTTGTTTGGAAGGTTTTGCTGAGTGAGGCTCTCTGAGCTCCCTGCCACCATAAAAAGCATTCCCCCTTGTTAGTGAACCATACCTCAGCCCTTTCAATGCACTTCTCCGATTAGCCCTCCGCAAAGCTGCGACCTTCCCAGCAGAACCAAATGAATTAACTTAAAAACACTTCCAAGCTTAAATTAATTGCACTGCAGCTTCCTGATTTGACCTTGACCCCGTCTGTAAAATCTCCAGAGTAGCTGCTACTTAGTCATTAGGAGCTTTTGCCTGAATGAAATAAGCCATTAACCTTACCAGGCCAAGTGTCTGCTCTCCTTCCCTGGTGACTCGCATGCATCCGTGTGGTCTTCGGTGCCCCAGCCACCCCAAAAAGCCTACACTGACTTCTAGTATAAGCTCAGCTCCTAAATCCTCAGTTCCTATGAATTTCCAGAATGAAACCAGATCACAAACCCACCTCACTCATTTCCTACTGATTTTACTGCTGTGTTTGAGTTACCTTTATTTCCCCAGTTTGTTTTAGGAAACATCGGCTCTTCTCTGACCCCAAGTCCAATTTGCATCTCACAGGCCAGACTACGTAGCACAGAAGAGCTTTCCTTCCCGCAGCCTCCATGAGGGTGCCTGCACGTTAATTATCTAGATGATCTCTGATCGCCATTGGGATGCAGCACCTCTCTCTCCTGCAGGAGAGCCAGAGCCTGGCAGAGTTACAGGAGCTGTGAATCTTAACGAGGCTGATTTCCCAGGTACGACACTCTGCAGCCTGCCAGAAAGGGCTGATGAAGGACTGCTGATCTGAGGGACACACAATCACAAAGAAGGAACTCCTCTCCGCATTCACACTGAACATTTCTGCCTCCCTCATGCATTTTTGGAAAAAGTGTAATATACAGGACCTGTTCAGACTCTTCTCCTGTTTTAAGATGATTACATTTCTAGGTGCAGGCAGTGACAAGCAAACACCAAGTTAGCTGGAGACAGACTGTCAAAAAATCAATTTAAAACTGGCACCAAGGAAAGATGTGCTACTGGACGAAGTGCTCATAGCCACCGATCGGGGTCTTCAAACCCACGTAATGCATCTCTTGGATAGGGTGCTTTAGCCAAATACAAGACATCTGGTTCCAAGGAGAGGTGACTGAGGGAAATTTTGTGGTCTTTATCATATGAGAAGCTAGGGGTTGTTTCTGGCAATGCCCTCTGCCTGTTCTGGCTCCTCAAGGATGGCTTAGCTCACCAGAAAGATGTGATCTGGCTCTGGAAGCCCAACTGTGCCCTTTGGTGCCTGTTCACAACCCCCATGAAGATCAACAGCTGGTGGGGAAGCAGCTCTGGACAGGGTACGACCAGAGGAGCCTACTGCAGAGTGTTTCTGCACATCTGGGAAGGCTGCGTGCGGACCAGCCAAAAGTCTGACCTTCCACCCTGCAGAAAGGTGGAAAAGCTTCAAAATCAGGAGGAAAAAAATACTACAAGTAAAGCAAAAAAGACTTAAAACCCCCAAAAGGTCAGAGCAGTGCCCCACCCTGCCTGCAAGAGCTGTCTCTTGCCTATCTCCAGTATTGCTCCACTCCCTTAGCCACATTGGCTTCTCCAGTTATTATGACTATTGCATGCAAATGGAATGAACTTCAGCCATTTGTATTACTAGTTTTTAAATAACATCTCACTTTTCCACAGTCGATTTTCCAGACAGCGGCTCAGTCCAGGGCTCCCCTCACCACCCACCCAAATATCATTGCGCATTTCCTTGAAGTCTGCCTTTTTCAAAACGCACTATTATTATGATAATTCCTTCCTACCTTCTCAGAAACCCTGCCAGAGCCCAACAGCAATTACCACCAGTGTCATCTCGAGGTCTGCTGGACCTACTGTCCCCATGCAGCCCCTAGCCAAGCACCAGCCCTCAAAGCCAACCCTGTGACTGCTTTTTCCCCAGGAACCTGCATTCCCCAGGGACAAAGCACACGTGCCTCCAAGTAAAGCCAGAGCACTGAACTGTAAGTGGAAAGAAGCAGTATCTGCTGTAATTCAGTCGTGAGTTTCTTCTGCCCACCAGAACCTCCCAGCTGCCTCCAGCACTCACAGACATTATCCTTCCCCCCCTCAACGGGCTATTACCGAGTTGCCATAACCCACATTTAACCCCCAAGTTGAGCTGTTCACAGATTGTGGGGTTTGGTTTTTTTCTTCATTTGATGTTCAAGCTAAACAACATTGCAATTGTTTCAAGTTATGTCAAAGTACTTTGTTCATCTGTTCTTGGGGCAATATTTCACTTAGTTGTGCAGTCACTTTGCTGGATTTCTTTAACCCTTGTTTTATCCTTCTCCCAGGTAGCGGCAGAGCTGCATTTGAACCCCCATGTTAGAGTACACCACGAGAAGGGACTGAACATGGTGTTGCATGTGTATATTATGCACGTTTATTTGTTAACATACAATGCAAATTTACTGAAATAAGGCAACTGCCACTATCTAGGCATGAAGTCTATATTGATACCACACTGCTATTGAAATAAACAGGACTTCGGCCAAAATTAGGACTTGTGGATGTGTCCCACTGCTGAATGACACGCACACACATGCAGTAATGCCATGAAGGGCTCAAACTCATGGACAGGCTACCAGAAGGCAACAATTTACTGCAGATCGGCTGATCTGTAATAACTGTCTATGGCATTCAACAGTCATGCACTTCCATGTAACGCAAGTTATCTTTATGGTCAGTCCTTCAGTGACTTCCAACCTCCAGAACATACAGCATGGTCAGATCAATGTCACTTGGCCTTCAGAAGGGGAAGTTTCTTCCCACACAGGTGGGAGGGAAACAGTGCAAGGCAGCCTGCTGCTTCACTCTGCAGTGTCATTGCTTTGGTCTCTTGTCTTTATAGAGAAAGGGGCTGGATCTCACTTTGTTTCCAAATGACTCTGTATTTTGGGCCACCCATGAAGCTGCCCAAGCTCCAACCTCAGGAGTATGCAGACTCCCACTGAGAAAAGGCAGGAAGAGAGAGTCATAAAACTGTGGTAGAGGAAGGAAGAAAAGAAAGGGGAAGATCAGTCAGCTGCATTCCCAAGGAGGAGGGAGGCATCACAAAGCTTAAAAAACAGACTGCCACAAAACACGGAGTGATGGAGACAGATGTCATAAGCCAGCTGAACCACGGGAAGGGAAGCTGGGACATGCAACAGTCAGTTTCTGCTCAAACAGCTCCAGAAACCTTTTCATGTACATCCAGCCAGCACGCTCAGCACCAAGTGCCCTGGTGTGTTTGCCGTGCACCTGATCTACACAGCACCCCTCTCCTGATGGGAGGATCCAGGTACCACCTAAAGGCTTGGAAGATACCCAGGCTTGTGGCAAAGAGCCCTTTAAAGGGGAAAGCTGATGGTACATGGTGGTGGGGTGGTCACCAAGTTACAATAAGCTACCCATGCCTGTGTTAACAAGCCAGACAAGAAGCTTGCAAGCTTCTGCAAGAAAATGCAGGAGAATCCTCTGGCTTCAAGAGGTATGGGTGTTTGCATGGAGTTCATCTCAAAACACTGGACAGCTTTGCCTGCCTTGTGGCATACTGGTAAGTTTAAGTCCTTCTCCAAACCAGCCCTGCACATGGTCTAAGCGTGGCCCAGCTGAGCCTCCCCAGCCAAAACCCAGCTGGCTGCTCTGCAGCAGGTATCACTCACCCTGTACGTTGCAGGTGTTGTACAGCATGTGAATAACAGATTTTACCTGGCCTTTATCCATCTTCTTACAGCCAAAAGCATCTCACAGCTTTCTGCTGCATCTTTGAACCCCCAAATTTACAAAACAAAATGTGGCAGTCATTTGAGGCCATGTAACTCCCCAGGATCTGGGGAAGGAGGACATCCAGGGGACTGCCGCAACCTCCTAGGAGGACTAAGGTGAGAATCTGTCATAAGATAAAATTGCCCTGGAGTGCTATAATTAACCCACCCTCACTGCTCTCAGACAGACCACTGTAACTGAAAAGCACCATAACTGCAGCCAACCCAGGGGCAAGGGGGCAGGAGCCACAGGGGCAATAGGAAACATCAGCCCTGAGCACCCACATACCTTCCGAGGGCTTTCATCGCCCCCAAGAATAAAAGTGCTGCTGCACCATTCCTTGTTAGAAGCAATAGGCACATGCACCCGCATGCATCGCGCTTGGTCCATAAAACTCCATGAGAGCCACAGTTGCCACATCTGTTAGTGCTTTAAAGCACGTACATCTGGCTTAATTACGCACTTGACTTTATTGCTGCTTTATCTCCATTTTCTGAACAGGCCTTGGGGAGAGGGTTTTGTGTGGTTTGGGTTTGCTTTTTTTTTTTCCTTCTTTTTTAAAATTTTTTTCTACTGGAAGCCCACCTGAAGCAGGAACAAAAGCCCCTGTGACAGCTGCTCACACACTGGGGGCTGCTTTTCGGAAGGTCTCCCCTCTAGACAATGAACCCCATCCTAAATATTCTGGTGTATGTGCTCCAAAGCTGCAGAACCTCAACACACCAATCCTCCCCTCCCACTCTGCCTCTGTTTCCCCTGGAAAAAAATATTTTAAAAAATCAGTTACTGGCAGAAGGTGTCACAGTACATGCCAGGAAGAAAAGAAAGAAAAGAAAAAGGATCTTGCTGCCCCTGCAGTCTCTGAAACTTTGCCTCTGCCAAGTTACAACAAACAGGAAAAGCAGAATCAAAACACAGCCCGCACGTCCCCCTCCATCCACCCAGCGCAGGCTGCACTAGTGCCAGCTACCACTCACAAACAATCACGCTGCGAGCCTGCTCTGGCATATCCTTCCAGGTGGCCTGAACAACAGAAAAGCCCAGCTCAGGAAGCCTGCATCCGATGCATGGGGCGCTTGAAATCCATTCCAGGAAACGCAAAGGTCCTTCATGCCCCCAGACAGAGGAAAGGTTACCCGCAAGTCCCTTTGCCAGCTCCTATGCTGGAAGATGCTTGTGTTTCCCTGTGAAAGTAGAAGCCAGGCACGCAGTAGCTGGGAACGGAGAGGAGTACTGGCTGCAAAGTTGGCTGTTTTCCTGCTAAACCACCCCAAGTGCTTCCCAGCCACTGGGAGAACAACAGGACTGGTCTCTCCTGTGGGAAGGGGTTGGGGCACCACGGCTGGCCCCCTTCTAGGGACCTGTGCCCAGCATCTTCCCACAACTTTCAGGCCATGATCTGGCATGGGCAGGTACCAGCAGCATCTCCGAAGCCTGGCTTTAAAAACACTGCCCCAGACAGTATTTCTCTGGGGCCGTGGCTGGGACCGCTCAGTGGGCAGCCTGGCTTTCTCCCAGCACCAAATGCACAGCAGATGCATTATGCTAGTTGATACTAACATAGGATGCAACCCATACATGCAGCCCAGGAGCTTTATACCTGCTAAAAGCAGGATGACCTGCTGAAACCAGGACTACTGCAGCTTCAGGGTAAGCAGCTAGATAAAATCATAGCTGTGATGCAGCAATCCCCACAATCTGCTTCAGACACTCAGAAGCAAGCTCCTCAGTGACACCACTTGCTTTCTGTACCCACCAGGTATGTTTCTCACCCCCACCAGTCATTTCCCCAAATTGCCAGCTCTGACCATCAGCTACTTGTTCCCCTGCCGCCCACCCACAAGGGAGTCCTGTTCAGTCAGCATCACTCTGATCCCTCCTTGTAAGCTCTGGCTTTCAACTCCTCCGATGGAAGCAGGCGTCAATGTCCTGCCTGTCTCCCTTCCTACAAGAGTAAGATATTCACAGCACTGTCAGCTTTCCCAATGCCATGTTCCAGTTTGATTTCATGCTGCATTGCTGAGTCCAACCATCTTTTATCCCTGCTGCCTGGTATCTTTTCTCAGATGTCTAAACACAAAAGCCACCCCTGAAGCAAGCAAAAAGCAAGACATACTAGCAGCAGCTGAATGAGCTCCCCAGGTCCTTCCTGCCCCAGTCCAACAAGACTTCAAGCCCAGGAGAAGAAACATTTGAATAGTGAAGTGAAAGAGGGTCAAAATGTAATTAAGCTCTGCACTTCCTATCACAAACTGCTAGTGGGTGTTGCTGTGGGTTTGAGAGTCCTCTCGCCTTCCTCCAGGAAGGCTCATATGCATAAAGCAGAGACATCTTTCCTATCAAAAAAATCCCTCTTTAGGCTTTCCAACTGAACCCAGCTAGACTCTACCCATGGGAAGACCAACCCAAGTCATCCTCACAAGGACACGTCACCTTCTGAAGTTGGGGAAGGAAGAGAGTTTAGAGACCGCAGGTCTGTAAAAAACAAAACCTACAATGACAGCCGCTGACTGTGTGTCCTCCACTCAGGGTCCACGCGCCCCATGAGCCGAGTATGGCTTACGTGCAACACACATTAACCCCCCCCTCAACTGAAAGCCATGGAGAGGAGACAGTGGAGGGCATCTGCAGCAATGCTTGCCACAGAGAGGGAGAGGGCTGTGGCAGTTCCTTGTGCAGAGGCCAAACCAGTCACAAGTCCAAAATACAAGCTGACCATGACGCAGAGGCTCATCCACACTGAGGGAGGAGCAGAGCAGACCCATCCAGCTGCACGCAGCTTGTTTGAGGTCCCAGCGCATGACTCTTCTTCATGTCTCCCTGCCAAGGCACCAGTGTGCTCTTCCAGCACCGGGCTGCTATCTCCATGATCCACCAGCAGCTACAGCTGTGGTCAGCAGCACATGTTAGGAGCATAAGAACCGATCTTTTCCTCTGCTTCTGGAAAACCATGATGTAGGGACTTTCCGAGCCAGAGGCTGCACATGGATCTTCATATTTCACCCATCCCTCTATGAATTTCTATACTTCCCTTTAGAAGTCATTTATGTCAAGGACATTTCCATCTTTCTACAGCAATGACTTTCATGGTTCAATTTGTGCCCTGCTTGATCTTTTCATGGGAAGCTGAATGAAACTGAAAAATAGTGATCTTCTCATTCCTTCCCCTATTCACAATTCCATAGCTTTCCATCTCAGCCTACAGGAACAAGTCAGTAGAAAGACCTAAACACCAAAATGCAGGTCTTCATACTCTGCTGAGACAGGTTTTGAAGACCCCTTAATCAAGGGGTGACCTTCAGAAAGCAACACGCACCTGCTGTGTGCCACACACACCTCCATCATGCCTCCGAAATCAACTGCAGCCCTCACGAGGGGCTGGAAGCCAGGACACCTCCTCTTTAAAGAGAAAGAAAAATGCCCAGCCTTTTCACAAATACAGAAGGCCTTGGCACAAGTTGAGGGCACAGGAACAAAGCCAAAGCACATGGAAAACAGCAGCAGCAGCTCTTACTGCTGCCTGTCTAATTGGAGGGCCAGGACGCCACCCCAGAGCGAGGGATTCACCGCAAGCTCCTGACGAGCTGCGCAGGGCACCCCGACGTGGGGAGAGACCCCCCCAGTGCCACCCCTGTCGCTGCCCTGACAGCCCCAGCCCGTCGGCAGTCGCTCTCGTCACGGGCTGCTCTTTCTCAAAAGCCTGCAAAGCATGTTGGCTGGGCCCCAATGAAAGCACCTTCTAATGAGATTTTTCAGGTTTCAAGGATATCAGTGTCTGGCACACACTGAAGTAATTAAGAGGACATCCAACAGACGATCTGGCATTGATTAACCAGCTGTTTACCACTGAACATTACAAGTCCCACTCAAACTCTGCACCAAAACACTTGCTTTTTCCTAATTGTTCTCTCCCTTGCCCCATCCCCGCCTTTCAAAGCCCAGCCGTGGCCTCTCTCACACCACTCCCTCTGCCTCGCTGTGCTTTGCCTTGCTAAATAAACCATGATGATGTCAGCCGGGCTAAAGCTGGAAGGCTTGCTGAGGGTTAAAGGGGGAAAAAGTGTGTTTCTCTTGGCAAACATATAAATCCAGTTTTCACTGAATGGGCCTCAAGATGGACAGCCACATGCGCTTGCAATCATCATGTTTGCATTTGACTCTTCCTATTGAATACCAGGGTAAAGAAAATCCTCGGGCTGATCTCATCTCTATAGGCTTCACTGGGTTGGTCCCTACACAGCCACAAATCTGTTCACCATCCAGCTCTTCCAGACCAGAGACATCCTTAAAGCTGTAACAGCAGAGTTAAACTCATTTCACTGAGTCTCCCTCCCAACTCACTTAGAAAGTGTGCCTGGAGGAGCAGCAAACAGGTAGCCCTGGAGGGAGGGGGTTGTAGTCAGCAGTGAAGAGTTACTGGTGGCATTTAACACCTCACAGGAGCCGTAATGCAAATTCTGCAGGGAGGAAGCACTCAAAGACAGGATTTGTTACAGCAGCCGAGACAGCAGAGTTGGCAGGTTCAGTTTCAGTGGAAGCAGGCTGGGTCCTCCATCCCAGCAGAGGAGGACTCTCATGCAGGTGGCTGAGCAAGCCCTGTGAAGCTCATCTGCAGGTCCCATCACACAACAGCCCAACGCACAGAGAACAAAAGATCAGTGGGGTTTTTAACAGTGACTGCTGTTTCCGTCCACAGATCAGACTGCATAATGCACCGCATGGGCCACCTCTTTTAGACACACCAAGTGAATTATCAGGGTACTTCCACTCTCTCTGCATGAAATATCACAGCAGCTATGTCCTCACCTCTCTGAGGGAGAAGTGAGGAGCATCTTCCAGTTACACAGTGAGCTCCAAAGGGGCAAAATGCACCCAACACCTCCAGTATTTGGGTCTCGCCCAGCAAAGCTGTGTCATCTCTGCTCCCATTGCCCTCCCCAAGCAGCACAGGAGATACATAGAAAGCCCAGAGATCAGCGGGGCAGGACTCTGCTTCTTGATGTCTGCAAAATATGATATAAACTGATGGTGCAGCATAAATATTTATTATTAAGTGAGTGTAAGAGAAGATGAGAATGGAAACTGCTAATCAATAATGAAAAGTGAATAAAACATGTAGAGACAATTCCCCACAAGCTTCTTATTCTTTCCTAAAATGCAAATGCAATGGAGTGCCGCAGAGGAAAACAGGATAAATTGGTCAGATAAGATATTAAAATGGAAAAAGAGCAACCAGGGAAAATTTTACTTCACCTATAGTTAACTATGAAGACCAGAAAGGAATTATGATTCTTGCAAATACTCAACTGTTACTGAAGATTTACCAGATGAGACAGACATGGACAATCCAAATAATTAGCCACTAGCACAGTTTACTGAGGAGTTGTGATAGCATCTCCTCTTGTGAGTGATTTTAAAGTCAAAGCTAGGTTTTTTTGCAGTACTTTAGTCAAAACAGCAATTCAGATGGCAAAAATTTGTGATCTGAACTGGACGAGGAGTCAGGCTTGAGGATGGGACACCATGCTTCTGGCCTTAAAGCTTGGAGAAATGAACCTGAGAGTACCAGAGCTGGATGCACCTAGGAGAAGGCCTAACATCACATAGGCTGACCCCTAAACCAAATACCTCCACCAAAGAAAAGGGCAGTGCTCAGATCAGACTTGCTACTGTAGAGCTGGTGAGCACAGGACGGAGGTCTCCAGATGATGATTCCTTGCAAAAGCAACTGTGATCAGTTGTCACAACTGATCACGTTAGCATAAATCCTTAAATCAGACAGGAAACGAGGCAGCATTGATACAACGAAACAGTCCCAGAGACGGACAAAGGAACAAACTCTTAACAGAGCATCAGGTGGTGGAAAATGTGAGAAGTCATCGGAGAAGTCATCCAGACAAATTAACTGGAAAATGGCAGAAGGCTGATGAATATTTGGCACCGAAACAGCCATCAGCCTCCCTGGGATGTTCCCAGAATGAAACTGTAGAATAAGCCATAAATAGTCTGAAGTGCATCTTGCTCCTTTGCCCCAAAGGCAGCATGGCCGTGCCGGGGGAGCTCAGAGGTGGGGAGAAGCAAACGCCTAAAATCCATCCCTCACTGAGTCACAGGAATAAATCACTCTACAGCAATCTACAAAGGACCACTGTAAGCTGGGGAAGAGCCTTCTGGAGGCCTTAAAGGCATATGAGACTTCTCAACTTCTCTCTTGCCAATTTTTGTTTCATTTGCAATTAAAGTACCAGAGATGCCAGCTATCCTTTTCCTTCTTTCTGTCCAGGCTGTTGGCCTCAAGCAACGTACCTGATACCTCCTCTTGAGCAAACAATTCTCTGTCAAGGGCTTCCTAACTCTACCACATGATCTAGTTATTGGCATTGTACAAGGGCTTTGTTTTAAAATATTCCGCCATGTCCCCATTGCAAATACTCACTTTCTGAGCACTTGCCATTTCTCCACTCCCCAAATCCCTTTTCATTGAAAGTACAGATTTCCTCAATTCAATTTCCCCCAAAGATGCAGTAATTTGGTTTGGCTGCAGGGCAAACTCCAGAGCCTACAGAAAACAAACACACACGACACTTCTGTTACCCTGAAATGCTGAGCAATAAAATCTCAGTAAATAAATAAATACATGGAAACTCACTTTAGGTCAGAGTACGTCATGCTGCTTGGTTTGCTACAATTAAAAATAAAATCTCTTTATAAAAAGAAAACAGGCAGGCAGACTGGGGTCCTGCACCTAGAAAACAGTATTAACAAAGACAGCAAAAAAATCTCTACATCTCCATTCCTTTTGAAAATTTAGTACAGTAATTTATTGTGAAAGAGGAACACTGCTTTAGCCTATATCCAACAGCACTTTGAACCAGACCCCAAATTCTGAGAGCACAATTTTATTCTGAATTTGGTGGATAAATACCAATCTTTTAACAACCACTCTCCCATGACAAAAATTCCCTTTTGCTAAGACGAAGGAACATTAGTATGGCAAGGTTGGCCCTATGTTTCCCTGTGCACCGACAAAACCTACTGGGCCCACAAACAGAACTAAAAAAGATTTTAAAAAAACATATTGTTTAAGGCAAAACCAAAATCCTCCCTGGTGTTAGTGCAAGGGCCTCCTGACCACTGGATGTGGGACTTGCCATCAGCCACATCACACCACCTTCCTTGGGAAGAGCAAAGCATTTGCCCTGCCCTCAAGTTTTCACCTGGAGAAGATGTCCTAGAAGGACAGTGCTCCAGCCAGCAGAAGATGCTGTGTTTTCTAGATGGGATATTATTAGGGCCGAGTTACGGTATGCTGTCCTTGTGCCAGTACTCTTCTCTAGCTCACGGCGCTCTTTCCCCTCCCCGTCTTTGTTTCCCTCCTGTATCTCGAGGGAGCAGCCAAGTCCTCCCCTGCCAAGCACTCCCTGTGGCACAGGCTCCCACTCCCCTGGAGCTCGTCCCTGCACCTGTGCCTGCCCACATCCATTTTTTCAAGCTCATGACTGCAGCCAAGGGCTTGCCAGCTGCTTTCAGAGGGGTTAACACTTCCCTCTCCCTGTGGGACACTTCTCTCTGGATAGAGGCTGAGCCTGGGTGATCTTTGCAAAGCAGGGCTCGAGTGGCAGTCTACCCTCACCCTGGGATCGCTTAAACCACACAAATCTTAGTTGTCCACTGACAGATTTTGCTAGCAAAATCCTGTTCAAAGTCTCCAGCCTCATCTTTCACTGCCCATCCCAGCACTCTTGTGCTATTCAGTTTTATCCCTTTCCTGACCCTGTCACCCCTCCACATCACTTATTCTGAAGATTCTTCCTGATCTTTCTCCACGACAATGAGCCTAACTCAGCACAAGCACAAGTGTTTAACACCTTCATACCTACAGTTTTCCACCAGGGCCATCATTGCAAACCCACAGCCAGGAACACCTCACTTCTTATCCCTGGGGTCCTCTGCAGCCAAATCCCACCAGACAAAAGTATCGGCTCAGCCTAGCACAGTCCACCTTTGCTTCATCCGCTTGGCATTTACCTTCAAGTCCTCTATTACTCTGTCCTCCAGATCTGCCAGTGTCATCCACAGCTGAGGCTGAATTAATGGGTATGTATTTGTTCGAATCACTCCCCCACCTTTGGCAATCTGAAATACTGGGTCCCTGTCTCCTATTTACCATGACCTAAAAATCTTTATACATGACACAGTGATTTTATTTTTTTTTTTGTCCTGGTCCTTTCAGAAAGTGAGGCCGATGTTCCTGGCCTCCGCTCTCTGATTTCAGTCAATTTAATTCTTTGACTTTTGGGTTCTCCCCTCAGTTTTCAAGGCTTCCATCTCCTCATCCCCTCCAACTGTACTGAACACTGAAGCAAAGTTTGGTTAATACCGAAGCCATACCTAGATCATCTTTAATCTCCAGTTGGTCCTCACTGCACAGCGGCTTCAAGTCTCTTTTTATTTATATAGCTGAGAAACCTGTTGCTATTTGTTTTAATTTCCTTTGCCAGGCCTAACACAGCTTGACTTTTGGCAATGCTCATTTTATCCCTACCCCTCCTGACCTCTAAGATACTGCTTTTTTGCCGATTAGTCTTTTTTTCCATTCCTTACAGACTCTGTTTAATCCCAGCTATCTTTTTTAAGGTGGCTATTCACCAGCTTCAGCCTGGAGCCCTTTCCTGCCATGTTTTCCTCCTTTGCTTGGGATTGCTGGTCCAGATAGTTTCTGCACTTCTGAATTCGAGAGAGGCTCTGCATCCTCTGCATTCAGATTCTCATACTTCTCTGCCCTGATGACTTCACCCACTAGGTTTTTTCATTTTTCAAAGTTTGCCCTTTCAAAGACAGGTATCCTAGTTCCAGACCTACTTTTGTTTAGGCTTCCATTTAATTTAAAAGGAATCCGTTTTATGAGCACTAAGTCCAAGATTCCTCTGTACAACCAGGCCCTCCTGTAACATCAACACTAGTTACCAAAACAAAACCTAAAATAGCACCTCCATTTGCTGGTGCTGTTACTATTTAATGAAAAAAAAATCTGGGCTATCATATCCAGGAATATCTATGTTTTACTTTATTAATACAATGTGTTTGCCAATGTGTATTCCTAGATATTAAGATACATTCCTAAGTTCCCACAGCAATATTATTCTGGTAACATTTATCTTTCTAATAACATTACAGAGAGATCTATCCACACAACCCCTGCCACCCCTCATTTCACAGTCTGAAGCTCTATCTGTGTATCCATCCATCCTCCCATGGCTGTTTCCCAGGGTACTTAAATGAACTGCAGTCTCCTGAAGTATTTTGTGAATACCTTCAAGTGGTCCTATCACCAGGATGTCTCCCAAAACCACCAGACCATCACAGGAACAACTGTACCAGCTCAGACCACAGGTCCACTTAGTCTTATCTCCTACAGTAGACAACAGTGGGCGGAGATCGAAGACTGGGGGTTAAAATCTCCTCAAACATTAATTTCCCCATTCTCCCCTTGAGCACTCCGAAATTTTGAGCATTCACACCATCTTCTGGAAAGTAGTCCCAGAACTCAGTTACTGATGCTATTAAAAGGCACATCCCTTTATTTGAGCAGCCTCTGACCCCTCAAGCTGTGGCCCTCAAAAGAGGCTCATAAAACACCTTCAAAAGGCAAGCTTGGAAACAAGCATTTATAACTCTGCTAGATACTAGAAATCCTGGTTTCAACAGGGAGATTGGCTTTATTGCCTGCTGTAGTTCTGTCCTGCATCCTCTCAGCTAATCCGACGTTCAACAGCTGGTAAATTCTCTTCTCCCTCTTCCCCATAGAAGGTAATTTCCTTAATTTCACTTTTTTTGCTAACACTCCTCTCATATGCAGGTATGAATTACCTTTCTCTCCAACAATCTACCTGACCGATATACCCCATTAAGCTCAGAGTATTTGCTCTCACACTGAATGTAGCTTTGAAGATTGCAATCTCTGTTCCAGACTTCAACTTGTGTGCCTGAAAGCTTGGCCACCAGCCTGATAAGAGAGGTTATCCTTCCCCACAAAGCTTGCCTTGCCTATGTCTTTAGACTGCTACAGCTAGGACAACACAACTACCAGTCCACATAGTCTACACGCTAGTGCTTGTGGTGTCATGAACTCTGGAGCCTTGACTTCCGGTCACAGCAACCCAGACTCTCCTCCTTTCTGAGGATACTATTAAAGAAAACAAAAACACACTACTGCACAAAAATCCACCATAAAAACCCTTCACTAAAGATCATTTAAGTCTTTGCTACTGGTTCCTCATCTTTGAGACAATGCTCAAACAGACCAATGTGAGTGACTGTGAATGGACTTGTCATGGAAATCACAGGCTCTGGCATGTTTTTTCATCAAAACTAACGTTATCCAAAAAAAGGGAAAATGCAAAAGAAAGAGGATGAATTAGACTAAGACAAAAATGGATTCTGGTAGACTAAGTACCAGTGCCCATTCTGTTACTGACTGTGAGGCCAAAGAGCTGTGCTTTCAGTACTGTCTTTGTTCCTGCTCCCACTCCAATTTTTGTGCACTCTGTTTCATAGTAAAGTCCTTGAAAGCAGCTAACGTGGCCCTGGCCATAATCCGCTTCAGGCAGTTAACGCTGGTGCAATATAGCTGACTTCAGGGAAGTCAATCCTGACACCAGAAAGGTCCTGTAAACATCTCAGGGCCAAGTTCACGAACTGAGATTCAAGAGAATTGGATTCAAGCCCTCCTACCCTGCTTCCCCCTTCTTAAGAGACCTTGAGGAAGTAATTTTATCAGTCTACCCAGCAGTACACATCTATAAAAAAGGATCATAAAAATCTCATCCTTGACAGAATGACTGTTAGCATCAAGCCAGCAGATAGAAGTCCTTGTAACTATGGCAAGGACAGTCATATAGCCACACTGAATAGATATTTAGGTACAAGTCCCTTGCTCTGACACTGACCATGCTTTTAGTGCCACATAAATAATTCCACTTTATTTTGCCACACTATGATCTCTGCACATACAGGTTAAAGTGAAAAGGGAGGAAAAAAAAAAGAAAAAAGTCAGGTTTCTTTCTCTCTTTAGCCCTGCAAAGGCTGGAGCTGTTTAGTGAAATCTGAGAGGAAAAGGATTGTGGTAATTACCTCACCTGCCTCACTCCAAAGATCACCTCTTCACAAAAAACCCTCACACACTGCAGCTGCCCAAACTGAGACAACCCCAGGCATTAACCCTGAGCTGTGCATCTGCCTTGCTTTTTATCTCAGACTATGCAGATTAAGCAAAGCTGACCCCATGCAGAAACCCAGGAGAGACAGCTGCCTCTGGATGCTTACCCTGACGTGGCTCCCACCCTGAACCACCCAGCAAGGCAGGGGAAACACAGCTGCTTCCCCGCAGCACCAAACACAATCCACCTAACCATATCCCCTTGTTACCTGCTGAAAAACTCATATTCTTGCTTGGCACCAGGCACTGTGATTACTAAGTGTGGCAGAGGTTGGACACTCCTCAAACCCGGGACTTTCAGGAAAGATTTGGGTGCATCTTTTTTTTTCCTCCCATACAACAAGAATCAGCAGTTTTGCAGAAGTGATTTGCATTTTCTCAACCCAGTCATTTTTCATATCAAAGAGGTGTACGTGCCAAAACACACGTGAGTCTAGGCACGTAAGAGGAAACAGTAGTCTCCAACTTGCCCTTGAGAAAAGTTAGGCAGTAACAAGCTCCCCAGTCAGTGAACATCTTCAGAGGGACCAAGGTTTGGTCCTGAAAGAACCGTAAGACCCCGGATCAGACTCTGCCTCTTAGAAGTGATAAATCTATTTCTACACCTGAGCCACTTCATCAAATGCTATTGTTATCACTTAAGACGAACATGCTGACCTGAGGTCCCTTCAGGACAACAGAGTCCCAGCATACAATTTGCTGAACAAACCCATTTAGAGATAATCTTGTCTCCTAAAGACTTCTTCATCAAAGAAAAACAGTCAGGATTTAAAGGAAGAGCTGAGCACCCCTAATCTCATTGCTTCATGACTGGATTAGCTAATACGGATCTTCAGGTTCAAGTCCTGAAGATGAGCTCCCTCGAATCCACCTGCTCCTGCTGAACCTCCTGGGGCCTGGCTGCCTCAAAGGCTGCAGTAACCAGCCATATTATGGAGAAGACCTCCATCCCAGAGCCTTCACTCTCCTTGAATGCATCAAGGTTTCTAAGTTCTCCGAAATCAATACTGCACTATTGCAATGCTTACATACAGACAAGCTGGAGCAACTGAGGGTCATCTGCTCAAGATCATGCAGGCATTAGTGGCAGAGCTGGGAACTGACTCCCAGACTCCAGCCCTTGTTTTTTCCACAATGGATAGCATAATTCCAGGGTTAGGCAACTTGACTTGCGCAAGTCCGGACTGGCTGCTCCTCCCACCATAAAGAATGCTCTTGCCTGCTCTCCATTGTATGATCTGGATAGCCACGGGTTTGGAAGGAGGACAAGGCAAAGACAAAGGAACAATACAATGGTATATGATGCAGCCTGGTCTCTCATGTTGCCATATCTCCTCAGCTGGTTATAATCTCTTCCACAAAACAAAGTAACAAGAGGATGACTAATGACTGGAAGATGAGAGATCCTTGCTGAAGCAACACAGCAGGGCAAAGGACTCTTGCCAAAGGCAGTGGAGAATCTTATTTCATTGCTTCCATGAATGCATTTACCTATCTCACCAGATCCATCGGTGCCTTCAGTAGACTGCTGCAATGAAAAGAAAGAAAACCTCAACCCTTATCTTCTACTGAAGGCACTGATTAATGCCCCCAAATCACCTTAGTTACTCTGAACCCATTTTCCCTTAATGAGCTAGGCCAGCTCTGTGCTCTTCCACCACAGCTGTTCACAAGCACCTATTAGATATATCTCAAGCACTCAGGGAAAGCAGCATGAACAGGATCAGCCAGGAAATCCCCAGATGGCCTACAGGAAGGGAAAAAGGGTGCATGATGCAACCTTGTGCTTAAGTAAACCTGCCCTAACCAGTCCCCATCCAGAGTAAGTTCTTCCCAGGGCAAATGAATTTCCTCCTGAGACAGCTGTTTGTTCACGTACAGATGTCCAGAGGCAGCTATCCCATGCTTCTGTTGCCTTGTCTCCACCACTTATGCCACAACATCAATTATATCTAACATTATTTCACTCCCTGCTTTAAGCAACAACTCCTGTTTTAGGAAAGGACACTCTTCCCTCTTTTCTTTGTTTCCCCTCCATGTTTCCACATCTTGGACCAAGGCTTTGCTGTCTGTCTTCCAAGAGCAATGTTAATTTTGTGACCCTGTCCTCCCTTCTGCTCTGATGCCAAATAAGCACCAGTCCAAACCCACTCCATAACAAGGATTCGACCTGGATGAGCCTCTGGGCACTACACCAGTTTCTGTAGCTGCTTACTCTGAACTTGAAGGTTGTGCTGCATGATCCAGAAACACTTGGAGAAAGGGAACTGAGGAAGGAACTAGGATAATCCAATAGATGTTAGCTTGCCATCAGCAGGGGTGGAAGCAGCAGCTCTTGGGGACAATGCAGAGAATAGGAAAGAAAAGGCTTGACAAGACAGAAAGGAACAATTGCCTTAAAATGGCCAGATTTCTACCAGAATACTCTTGAGGGAGGATGGGGCCATTTTCAGCATCCCTTCTGCCAAAAATGAAAATGAACTGGTGGGTCCTCCTGGGAGCAGAACCAAGGAGCTGTCCAGGGGACCAACATGGATGAATGCTTTCCGTGCAGTTCTCTGACATCAAATTCAAAATATTAAAAGGGTCTCATCTCTGCCAGTTTTCACAAAATGAGTAACAAATAGCTTAAATGGCTTCAAAGACTATTACACTGGGAATGCAATGGAACAACTGAAACATGCAGAATGTCACCACTTATGTTTGCTTAAAAACAGGCTGAAAAGTCACCCATCAGACCTGACTCCTGTAGTCAGTCTAGAAAGAGCGAGAAGAGGCTATAAGTTTGCTTACCACCAAATCCTTCCTCCCTGAGCATTGCATATCCCCAAAGTCCAGCCGAGCATGGAAGCACCAGGAATCAAGGTGGAGCTGGAGAAATTCCTGATGCCAGACAGCAGCTGCATACCACTGCAGTTGGACAAGGCAGAGGATTTGGCACATCCAGCTGATAGTGCAAGACAAGCCAATGAGTCCCAAATCAATGTCTCCCCTTGAAGAGACCTAACACCCACAGGAAATGTGATAACACAAGGTGGTCCATGAGGCACCCCTTCCAGTCCCCTGTTTTAGCTCCTCACATTCACCACAGAGTGTGTGACCTTCACCAGGGGAGCAGAGACAATGCTCACCCCAGGATAAGCTCCAGAGAAGCCCAGAAGACAGACACCCCTGCAACAGGAGTCACAGCAAGTCATCTCCCAGAGCCAAAAACACTGACTAATTAGAAACATCTTTAAATCCCCAAGTGGGGAGGTGCCTGAAAAAAGCCAAAACATAATAATGATGATGATGATGATATTGGTAACTGCTGTTACTTGTTATCTTCTCAAAATGTTGACAGCAGCTCTTAGCAAGCACACAGCAGTGAATAGCTTACATGCACTAATTCTCTCTTAAAAAGCACATGTTTAACCCTCATCAGCGAGAGCACTTCTCCATCCCACATGCAACCTTAGGGATTGCCAAAATGATTTAAAACCCTAGCAAGCAAGAGCTCTTGGAGGTGATAATCAACCCCCTCTTGCCCACACGTGACTCTCAAGGTCTGTTTCTCATGCTGTACAGTTTCCAGCTGGGACCCATCAGCAAGCTATCAATTGCCCCTTACATACAGATGAACAGGTAATTAGTAAAATGACCTAATTAATATTAATACACTGGAGTGATAGAGCCAACAAAGCTTGATTTTTAAGGGTTGGTTGGGTTTTTTTTATGTAGCTCTTTCCTGAGACTGTGGTTGAGATGTAGGTTGTTGGTTCTCTGATGTCTAATACTGGCTGAGTTTCTGCTACAATCCATCAGGAGACATGAGCAAGGTACAGTCCCACCACCCAGCAACTATTTTCATAAAAGCTGTAGGAAAACCAGTATCTTTTAGCTCAATCCTTCCAGTGAATTTTCTGGTTCAAAAGTTTTCAGGGTAGCCATAGAGACAAAGATAATCCACACGTGCCCACACACAAGGCTTGTTTGGAAGACAGCCAGCCTCAAAATGGGACAGCCAGTACGATGCTTTAAAACAAGAAAGAGGAGTCTTTACTGAGTGCAAGAGCTAAACAAGGACCATGTTTGCACTTCATCACCCACATGCCCTCCCGACAGAGTTAATATGGCATGGCACGCCACAGAGACGTTAAGGGGGAAGGATCAGATGCTTAGAGCACTGTGGATACACGAAGCGTGCGTGCACATCACGGGGATCAAAAATGCAAGATTTGGGAATTTTAAGGGGTGGGGGAGAGACAAAGAACAGGCACAGTAAACCCAGCCTCACAAAACACATGCACGCACTCGCCTGCACTAAGTGAAGATGCCGAGAGCTTCGGTGTCAGATCCTGGAGCAGCACAGGGGATCCTGCCCGCTCTCCCCATTCCTGGGGCTCAGGCGGTGGCACAAACAAGCGGGGACAGATGTATTACAGAGCAGCCCATGGGGAAGCAGAAAACCAGTTGCTCACCTCGCAAAGCCTGCAGGCAAGGCTTGCTCACTGCTTGCCCCCGGCTGCTGCAGCAAGGAGACAGAGACGTGGTCCCTGCATGCACGATGCCAGTGGGGTAGCGCCCCAGGGAAGGGGCAGAGATGGGCAGCCCTGCACGTAGGAATGTGATGTTTTACCCCAAACACCATCCAGGCCTGGAGGTGTTCCTATATTTCTGACTTCGGCATATCCCATATGGAGGAAACCCGGGGACGAGGCTAGGTCAAGCAGGAGGAAATAAGTTTGAATTCACTTAAGGCAACTTTAGGACCCAATATACAGCAGGTCAGGGGGACCCTGCCGGCTGGCTGTGCTGGCCACACTACAGCTGAGGAATTCAGGGGCACCTTCTCCAGGTGAGAGACCTCTCAACTCCAAATAGCCCTGTCTGCAAGGAGCAGTACTTGCCCCTGTGCCACGTCACCCAAGAAGCCATTGAATTAGCAATTCAAATATTCTCACTAATTTTCTGCTTTCCTCAGGTTGGGACACTTTTCAAGGAACATTGTCAAGGCTGGCATGCCCCTTCCCCCCCCCCAGAAAAAAAAAACGAACCCAAAACAACACCCCAAACAACAAAACACCACCACACATCACATCCCCAGCCTGAAGCCTTCACAAATGAGAGAGGCAGAGGGAAAGGGGAAAGGAAAAAGCTGCGTCAGGATGGAGGACACAGCACAAAGGATGCAAGCACAGGCACGTCGACAGCCCCTGGGAAAGGGGGGCGGGGGGGTTGAAACACAGCCCAGGCCTGCTGCTTAGCAGCTGGGATTTTAACACTTGTTGCAGCAAGAGAAATTAGTAACAGAAATCTGCACAGGGAAAGATGGGGGTGTCAGGTTCAAGGCCTGTGCTGCACCAAGGGAGAGCAGCAAAAGTGGTCTTTAGGGAAAGGTTGATTAGCTTTGTTCTGCTTTGGTTTATTTTTATTTTTTTTAATACTTCTTCAGACTCCTGACCACAGCCCCAGGAGATGTACACCCTCCCTTAGATCTTCCTATTCCACCATCTTGGTGCATCTCCAAGGCATGAACACCCTGGAAACAAGAACAGCAAGTGAATTTTTATTATTTTCTCTGCTGGAGCTTTTAGGAAGTCAAAAGAAAATGCTTTTGTGATGGCAACAGCTAGCTTTATGTGTAGTCCCTTCCACTGATCCTTGCAAAGTATTGAATGGGAGGAGTAAAATGCAAAAAATAATCCACATTGTCCCGTCTCACAGCAGCTCAGCTCCAGCCCACATCCCACAGACATTTGCATCACTGCCATGAATCAGAGCCAACGTGCGTGTTGGTGCTGCCCAGGCATCGCCCACTGCATGGCTCCTTCAGCACGAGGCCACCCCACAGCTCAGACCCCCTCTCCTCCGGGGGAGAAAACACATGGGAGTGAAAGTGATCAGGAGTCACACCGTTTTCTCAGGACAACCCCATCCTCATATTCCTGTTGCAGATACTCTGCAACCATCGGGCATCCCACCAGCGCACAGGATCCCCTGAGCCGAGAGCAGCACAGGTGCAAGTACATTTGGGGCAGCACAGGGCACTCGCACCCTGCTCAGAGCAGCCTCCCGGGCCACCAGCTGAGCCACGGCAGCCACCTGCATGCAGTGCTCCCAGGAGTCTCAACACATCCAGCCCCTCGCTTCCACTTTAGTCTGTTCATAAGACACTCAAGCATCTGGGGTGATTTAGGCTAAGCCATTTTGTCTCACAACTGGAGTGGAGGAAGGGCAGGCTTGTGCTCAATGGCCTTGCTTCTGCCAGCAGGAGAAACCTCTGCCCTGCACGACACTGATGCTCATGCCTACACAGACTCAAACCCCACACAGGTTCCCTGGAAGCAGAGGATTATTTTTAGATAGAACTAACGAAGCAATAATCTGTGCCAAGCTATGATTTTAAACTGATGCGTAGCACAGGCAGGCTCCTATCTGAGATTTAACGGGTGCCAGCAGCAGCTCAGGTTCCTATTGCAAATGGCAGAGCTCTCCTACGTCAGGACAAGCAGGGAACACCTCCATCCCACATCTGAATTTTCTGAGCAAAACAAAACACTGAGCTCAGCCACCGCCCATCTGAGCCAATGTTACTGAAGCGAAGGCTCCTGAACTTTTCCCAATACCTTTGCGCTGAGACCACGTTCAGGTTATGGCTGCAGATCACGCAGTCCTCTGCTGCTGAGATTTCTTCCTGCAAGGAATGTGAACCGCTTGGAAATGCTAGCGGCTTTCCCACACGGATGCAGGGAGGGAACCGAGACACCAGGCAACTGCAGCCTCTCAGAAAAGAATTTGTGATGAAAAATGATGGCTTTCCCTCCCGGCAGGGGTAACCTTAAACTGGGAGAGACTCTAGACCCACATTCTGCACCACAGCCGCTTGCTCCGAGCAGAGATCTCGGAGAAGGGAGGGTTGCCAGATCAGGACTGCACCTACAGATTAGGACTCTTTCTAAAGCATGTTAGTCAATGAAGAGACTCAGCAGGAGCCTAGCTGGGCTGGTGGACAAAAGGGAGGGGGCAGGGGAAAACTGTGACAAATTGAAAATTCAACATGGATTGCGTAACTGCATGAATAATTCCTTTCAAGCCAAAAGGGATTCCTGCAAAAGAGGAAAGAGGTAGTTTGCTGCAGTCCCTCAGCTCCACTTAATGAAAGAACCCCCAGACAGTTGGGTGGTTTGGTGGTGGTTCCCCGCCCCCCTCGGAAAAAAAAAAATAATCTTATAACCCTGTTGCAAGCTGTAAAATGCAACTGATCTTCCATCAGCAGAGAAGAGCTGGGGGAACCAACCAACCAGACAACACTGGAGACAGATTTCCTCACGCTAGCTGGATGAGAAATTTGCTCGAAATGGCAAAGATGCTAAAATTTTTCATTAATGAAAACAATGTAAGAGATATTCATAGCAGAGGGGGGAAAAGATTTGCTGACCAATATTTTCCCTAAAACACTGAGATTTATTAAAGCATGGGATCACTTCCCAGCAGGAAAGAGGAACTGGTGAAATGAAGAAGGGAAGGCTGGAAAAGCAGGGAAAAAAGTGCCAACAATAAGATCTACTGAACTTACTGAGTGGCATGGCCAGAGGTGGGGAAGCCCCACCTCTCGAGCTATAGGATGCAAACCTGGAACCACCTAGCATGAGGAAGGGCACCCTCCCCTGCATTTCCCAGCTGCTACGGCAGGGTTACGCTTTTTCCATATGCAAAAACTAACCCTGCAAAAATCTCTTCTGGCCACATCGCCCCAAGAGATATTGGTCTCACTGTATTCCCATACAACCCTAAAAGCAGCCAAACTGACCCAGACCAAAGGCCCATTTTCACCCTGCATCCTGTCTCCTACCATGGCCAACTGAGATGCACAGGAAGGTGTCCATACCTCGCAGGACCAACAGCCATCCCAAAACCCTGGGGCTGACAGTATCCTCTCAGCAGCAGCCAAAATGACCAGCAGTCCCCAAGAGGGGAGTAGTGGGTGTCCAAAGCATTTCACCTGGTGAGAATAGGAAATTAGGAGGTGGAAGAAGGGGTAGAGACCATCCCTGAACTGTGGGGAGACCTTACCACTCTCTACAATGACCTGAAAGGAGGTTGTAGTGAGGTGGGAGTTGATCTCTTCTCCCAAGTAACAAGGGATAGGACAAGAGGAAATGGCCTCAAGTTGTGCCAGGGGAGGTTTAGACTTGATATGGGGAAAAATTTCTTCACCAAAAGAGTTGTCAAGCATTGACATTTAAATACCCTCTAGGTATTTAAAAGACATGTAGATGTGGCACTTAGGGACATGGTGGACTTGGCAGCATTAGGTTTATGGTTGAACTCAGTGACATTAAGGGTCTTTTCCAACCTAAATGACTGCATGACTTTGGTGCAGAAAGTGCATTGTTTCCCAAAGGGAGAGCCAGCTATCTCAGGAGCAGTGCTGCGCATGAGTGCATCTTGGGCACTAACATCCACGTAGATAACCTGATGTCTAATATGGTAATTGAGCCCACACTACAGCCTTCCTCTCCAAGAGGGCACTAGAAGGGCCTTTCTTCCTCTACCTGGCCAGTGTTTTTCACCAAACTTTCAGGAAGGAAATCATCAGTCAGACCGCTGCACCACCCCACCTGCAGTGAATTGGTCAATGGATCCAAAACCTAGTGGGAAAGGGAAAACCTTTATAGAAGCCAGGCTAAAATGCATTCCCTCCAGTGGGATCTTTAGGAGCCAAGCCCACTGGCTTTGGAGTTTCCTCCTTGAATTCCACATCATATTTTACACTGTTTGCCTAAAACCATATCCCAAACTCCCTGCCAAGCCCTCCTAATCTATTGGCTTCGAGGCCAGGACTGCAGCCCACTCTGTAAGTTCCTCTTCCCCTCTCCTAGGCAGCCCCAGCTTCTCCTCCCACTCACTGAACACCAGCCCCACAACTGCTTTTTCACCATTTTCCACCAGTTCCCCTTCCTCCCTCTTCTTGTTTCCCACGCAAACATCATGAGAACCTAACTGCCCCCCCCAGCCAAACCTAGGTCCCATTTTGTTCAGGAGAAACTCAGTGTCTATCATGAGCTCCAGGACCAGGCCTGAAGACCAGAGAAAAGGACAGGATGGAAGGTTGGGTAGTTAGAGGCTGCTGCTCATTGGTAGGGTGAGAGAGCATCGATCCCTTTTTCCCTGCTTATGTCTCTATTTGGGGGTAGGGATGCATGAAAGGGGTTCAGGATTGCCTCCTTCTCTAGCCCCTTCGTTGGCAGAAGCAATTTTGCAGCTCAGTGCTTCACATCTGCTCAGGACGGCTCCAAGCACCCACATTGCTACCAGGAGATGCTGCTCCACATGTTCCCACACCACCCCACTCAAGACAGTGCTCACATGGCAGAACCAAGCCTCTCCATCCTCCTGTCCGGCTCGGCTAGGGTGCAAGCAGCAAAACCCACGGCCTGACCCCCAGATCAGGAGCAGATGTGCTGCACAAACGCTGACTCAGGCGTGAGCAACACCAGCATGAGGGCATTGCCTGCCCTCGGCATCCGAGGCCCAGACAGCCCGCAGCTTCAGCCCAGAACACGCTCTGCCCCAGTGAATCACGCAACAACCCCAGCAAGTCCTTTCAAGACCCATCAGTCACCAGAGGGGAAAAAAAAAAATTACATTCACACAAAGTAATTAGAGGTGTAACCCTCTCCTCTCCTTCTGTGCAAGCTTAATGCTCCCTTTGTCCGGGCATGTTTGCCTCGCTAAGTCGTGCCTCGGGACAGCTTTCTTGACAGAAAACAAAGGTTAATTAATAAAAAAAAGGAAAAAAAAACACAAAGAGAAACCCCTCATTAAAATGGCCACCCTCTTGGCAGGGCTCTCTACCCAGACTGGTCCTTCCTGGAAACAGAGCACTGACCCATGGCCATGACCCCTGCAAAAAAGCCAAATTACACACAGCCAACTCAGGGCTGTCTCCAGCAATGGAGGGGTGGGAAACCAGCCAACGGCATAGACCCGAGATGCAGCAAGGTGCAAACCTGATGGTTGTTATCCACCTCACCCACTGAAATCTCAGC
The DNA here is from genome assembly GCF_028858705.1 of Grus americana. Taxonomy (NCBI): domain Eukaryota; kingdom Metazoa; phylum Chordata; class Aves; order Gruiformes; family Gruidae; genus Grus; species Grus americana. Next base: position 16,899,959 of record NC_072857.1, on the reverse strand, counting down.
CTCACCGACCGTTTGTCTCTAGTTAAACTAAAACCTTCCCCAGTAGCTTGGTGGCACAGGTCCTGTGACCTGTTGTAGCTCTGCTACCCCCTGCACCAGCAGCTCTTGGGAGTACATTACAGAGGATGGGACATCAGCTATCAGAGATGCTCTGCTCCCACCCCTCCTCACCTAAGCAGCTGAAACCACGGCAAACCTCACTTCCAATTTACCACCTGCATTGTCAAATGCTTCACCTCCACGATGGAAGCTATTCATTACAGCTGGCTCTGAGACAGACATGAGAAACACAGGTAAAAGTCCGCTTCAAACCTGCACTCTGCAAGGGCAAAAACATCTCTCCCACGTACTCATCCAATTTACCTCAGACACACATCTGATCCTGTTAGCGAGAGAGAGGTGGTGAAAGCACACACGCACATGCATGCTCACCAGCCAGCTCATTAAATCTAATTAGACAGTCTTCCACGGGGAATTTTGAAATGCATATCCAGCAATTGCTGTGCACTGCTCTTTCCTCAGTCCTCTGGATGTGTGAGCATGATTACTCACCACATGAAAAATAAAAATTAATATGAAACTTAAGGGAGCTGCCATACTTGCACATTAACAGAGTTGCACTGTAATTTAATCAGAATCTTCCTGCTTAGAGACAAATATGGTGGCAGCAATACAGGGAAAGAAGAACACCCAAGTCTCAGATTTGGATCCAAACCTCTCCAAAAACCTGACAATCCAGAATACCAGAACTTTGTCCCAGTAACTTTATAAAAAATTTACCCTGTTGATATTCTGGTGTGTAAGGTGTGGAGCCAACACACATGTGTGCAAGACCACCAGCACCATGAAGATAACTAAGCCAAAGTACAAGAGACTGAATTGTAAGGGACTAGAAAAGGAAAAAATCCTCTCCATGAGCTCCCAGTATAGGAAAACTGTGGCTTCAGACCTGATGTTTCATGTATAGGATATACGAGGGCTCAGCACTGAAGTGGGAGTTCCAATGCATTCCCCAAAGTGTTCTCCATCCCCAGCTCTGCCAATGTTGCCAGTCAGGGACAGTGAATGCCAGCTCCAGCGACGTTCCCTGTGCTCAGGACAGATGTCCTTTACAACTTCCGCTCTACTGCATCAATTCATCGCATAACAAAATCCCTCAACTCACTTGTGTACACAGGGGAAGCTTAATCTGAATTCACTTTCAGAGTAGAGTAGCTAAAATATGTTAAACATGCCAACTCAATGCAGAGCATCCCTCCTTTGAGTTTACCTTCTTATTTGCAGGGAGTATTCTGCTTGCTTTGAACAAGGAGCATTTAAATTCTCAATGACTGTATTGCATTAAACCTTCTATAGATAATACTAATCCAGACTATATACACATCATTAATTCCTGAGAGTCCCTGGGCATCCAGACTCGGCAGCCTCCCATCATGCCTAATCTAGCAGATCCCAGATGGGTTTGGTAAACTCCCGGTTTCCTTGCTGATGTGAAAGCACCCCAGCAGGTTTGACCAGGAGGTGCCAAGAGCATTGCTCATTTCCAGCAGTCTATGGAGGGTACTCAGGAGACAAAAAAAGCATCTCTTCTGGAGCCCATCATTTCTCTAAGCTATGCTTTTTGTTAGGGGATCCGTTACCTAAAACTGCTCTACTGAAAGCAAAGAAATGGTGTCCACTGAAACCACTTATACGCATGTAAATTATTAAAAAAAAATAAAAAAATTCTTTTGCGTTGCAGGGTTCATAGTCTGGTCTCTCCATGGCCAAGTCTGAACAACCAAACCCAAGTAACACACCACTTGGGACACAGAGCTGTTACATACCTCTGATCCCAGCAGCAGCAGGAACTAGTTTCACCTTCAGACGTACCTCCTTTCAGATCAGCTTTACAAATTCTTTTAACATACAGAGGTCACAAACAATTTTAAATGGACACGAACCACTGAAAGTTGAAGAGCATTTGGCATTTCAAACCCCAGCATACAGCATGGAAGCTTTCACTTGGCCATGTTATATTCCACTCCTGCTAAGAGTGATGCTGAGCACAGTTTTGCATCAGTACAAGGTCCTGGATCAGAGGCTACAGATCTCAAATGCTGTTCCTCTTTGAAAGAGGCTGAAAAACTCTCCCTTGCTGTATCATGAGTGCTCTGCCTCCAGCTCTCCACTCCCTGGTGACTTTGGATGAAGACCACCACAGACTCAGCACCCTCAGACTGCATCACAGCATCTGGCTGCCCAGTGAGGAACACGGGGGAAAAACCTCTTACAATATAGCATGTAGGGCCAAGACAGGCTCCAGTCCTCCTCTCCAAAACCTTGCACAGGACCAGCCTCGCGAGCCGGGGACAGTCACAGACTGGCCACTGTCAAGAAGCAGCTATGTTTGATGGCAACCACAGAGCCATCAGCCTTAGGAGCCCACAGGACAAGCACAGCCCTTCTGCCACAGTGCAATGGGATTGTCCCAAATCCACCTACACTGATGCACAGAGACATCTGAGAGCACGTGGGGGTATATGTGGCTGTGTGTCTGTCTGGGCACATGACACTGGTAATTTCATGTCAGACGCTCTGAAAACAGGAACACAGATAGGACAGACAAAAGCCACGTACCACAACTGCGCAACAAAGAAACTTCCCTAATCTTTCTCTGATATACTTTGGATCAAATCCAGCTGCAGGCAAGGATGATGGAAAGGCTCCCACTGACCTTCTGGCGGTTGGATATGATCTTCATGTAGACGCGCTCGCAGAGGGCATAGCTAGTTAAGCGTAAGGCTGGTAGGTTCAGTGAATTTGCAAGCTTGGCTAGTGAAGCCAAAGGGTTTGCAATTTCCATAAATCGAGCCACTCCCAGTTTTTTCATCCTTGCTCTTTCAGGTCTTAAAGACAAAAAAGAAAAGAAAACAGACACACACAAAAGCTCTTACATTAAGGTAGGAAAAATCCTGGAATACAATGGACTAAACCAACTGTCACTCATTCATATGGATGACGTATCCATAGCATTTGCCTTTGTTTTTCTTGCTGGTTAAATATCTAACTTGTATTCCTACTGTTGACAGTAAGAAATGCAAGTCCTAAAATAAGCATGATGACAGGTATCCAGCTAGGGTTAGTGCACATGGCTGCACTGACCAAGCTGTTCAAATTTTATGAATATTCCAATGATACAATTTTGTCATAGACACTACAGTTTCAATTTAAAAGACATCAGAAATTAACCGTGAACTGCAGCATATAAAGCTGGAGAATAGCTAGCTGTCAAAACAAGACAAAATAACCCTAAAAAACATTTTCACCAATGAGACCTTTCAGGAGAAGATCAAGATTTCAGCAAAGTGATACAGCCAGAAAGTGACAGAAGTAAATTATACCTTAAAAAAAACCCCAAACAAAAACCAAAAAACCCTACCACACACACCAGAAACTAAAACCAACAGCTTTCCATAATTTTTGTGACCCTACTTTAGATGACTCTTCATTGTGGCTTATAATCAGAGACAGCAGTAACATATTTTCAACTTTTTTTCCATTTTGGTCTGAAAACTTTGAAATGTAGCAAAGACTTTAAATAAAAAGAGAACCTGTAAAAACCGAGACACAATGCAACCAAAGGTTTAGCTGTATTACAGAGCTGGCTTTGCCAAAAGCCTTGTTTCAGCAAGAAAACTAAAAGATAATAAGACATTTATTCCAGCTACTGGAAAATACATATGTTAGTCCTAGATTATATCCTGTTAAAAACAAAAGCTATGGGAGGGGAAAAACTTTTTTAAAGTATTGGAGTCACAACAGCTTTTTCACAGAGACAGAGAGAAGCAACTTGAATATAAATAAGTGTCCAAAATAGGTCAGCACTCTTTTCTTGGCCACTGAAGTTTGCTACTTTTCACTTGAGGTTAGCCCAGACAGTGGTGGCACACACGCTGCAGGGATGGAGGCTGAGCCCGTGGGCAGCTCCAAGCTTGGTGTGAGCCCCCGTGCCCCACGCACAGCCCCGAGGTGATGGGTCGGGGCTCACACACCCAGCACCACCGGGCATGCTGAAGGCAACGGCCACACACTTTGCGTTTCCCCTGATTGCACAGGTTTCCAATACAACCTCACTCCCGTTGCAGGAGGGTTTTGAAATGCTGTGTGTCCACAGCCAGTTTTGAGCTTGTCAAGCAAGAAGCATGATAAGAGACACAGGGGTTTCCACAGCCCCTGCCAAGACCCACCAGCTCCATGCATTCAGCCCTGAGCATCCCAGCAGGGAGCAGCATTTTGTGCCAGGTCAGGATTGGGCTCTGCACGATCCAGAGACAGTGGGCAAAGCCATTACCTCCCTGCCAAAGGTTACAGCCCCTTAAACCAAAGCAGAGAGCAGTTTCAGATGCAAAAATCAGGCCATGAGGTGCAGAGCAGGCACCTCAGCTCCTCTGCCGCTACTTCTATGGGGGAGACTGGTGGGAGCAGCAACATCAGGCTGCAGGAGAGCCACAGGTTTTCTCTATTTTTTTTTTTTTTTAAGGAAAAAAGTGAAGAAGTTATTTCTACAGCATTGAGAGGCAAGCCTGCCAGTCCAGCCTCGGCAGCATTCCTGCCTAGCTCGGCTTGTTTACCACAATAAAAAGCCCATTAGTTGCACAATGCGCCTGTTAAAAATAACTCCAAAAAAATCATCACTGGCAAATTAGTAAGACATCAGGACACGCAGACACCTCAGTGTGGTGTTATGGAAACCACAAAGGAGTCAGACTTCCCTCAAGTGCTTTTCCCAAGGAAGATGAGCCCAAAGATTTCTCTCCCTTTGAGTGGACCCAGCTAATTTGAAGGGCTTGGGACAGAAATACAGCAGTGACCCAGCCAACCAGCCCAGGGCTTCAGATCAAGTGACTTCCAGAGAAAGTAAACTCCCCAGGCTCAAATGCCACCAGTCGGTTCTAATGAAAGCACAAGGTTCCCCTCACACAGGGGCAGCCAGCGGAGGAGGGTGCGATGCTCTGGGGCTTCCCCAAAACTTCATGCCCCTGCCCAGGGTCTGGTACAGGAGCAGCAACAAGTGCTGACTCAGCACACCCCCCTCCCTGGCCACCCAAGGACCCTGCTTGGAAAGCATCATTCATATAAAAACCAAAGGGGGCATGGGGTGAGTCATAAGCTTGCAGACAGGGCTTAGAGTGCCTTTTCTGATCACTGCCCTCAAATTTGTGCAATTCAGGGATCACTCCGAAGCTTACCCCGGGGTTCACACAGGCAGTGGAACAAGTGGAGGAACTGCCTGGCTTCCCACACCCTCCTCAAGCACCCAGCACTGAGGACACCAGGGGAGAGGTAGAGTAAGTTCAGGAAGGCTCTGTCCTGCGGGTTCAGGCAGAAGAGCTGAGGGGTTTTACAACACTGTCCCTCTTTGCAACCCCCTCTAGAGCCTGAGCAACCCTGGGAGCTGCTCTAAACCCAGGAGCAATGTTGCTTTTCCTCTTGAGCTCAGCTGACTTACATGGAGGCTGCCCCAGCCAAACAGTCAAATCCCTAGCATCGCCACCAACCCCACCATTAACTAGTTAGGAAAACCTGAAGATACCACTTTGCAAGGATGCAACTTAATTTTATTCACTGTTTTTCCCTACAACAGCAGGGTGTCTGCGCCTCCTCTGCAATTAGGGTGTTTCTGTTTTTTTCCTCCCCGTGAGCACTCACAACCCCTTCCACGTGCCCAGCCATCCCTCTCCCCAGCCCCTCCAGAAGAAGCTCCTTTGGGAACGTACCAAGCAGAGATACACATTGAGGACACTGCATTTGTGAAACAGGAAGAGGATCCCAGTAATGCCAGTGAGGTTACACTGAGGAAGAGTTTGGCCTGTTAAGGTCCCTACCAGATATATTTTTTAACAAACAGCAAAGGACCTTCTTCAAACTGAGCCACCAAACCACAGTGTGCTTCGAACGCCTCGTGGCGATGGAGGTTGGATGTGGCTACATCAGAACAAGCTGCAGCAGAGCTTTGCCGGACCGCTCTCTCCATGGAGACCCCATCAGCCATGGCTCGTGCAGGAGTGCCATCACCTCCAGCCCCACCAGTTATGTATGCCCGCATCATTTTAACTAAATAGCTTATGTCAGGGTTTCTCAAGATGCTAACTCCATCCTGAGGGTGCTTAAAATCAGACCCAAACCATGATGGCCAGTGACCCACTCCACGCTCATCCCTGCTGCATCCAATGCGTCCAAAACAACTTCAGGGGAGAGGGCAGGAGGGGCGACTCCGCTCCAGCAGATTTCACGCCAGATAGAGTATCGCATCATCTGCGCGGCTGTAACGTGACGCCAACAAGGTACTGTCAGCCCTCCTCCTGCAAGGCAGCGTGCCAGCACAAACATCGTGTCGGGTGCTCCAGCTAGTTCGACAGCAATGCAACCATATCCTCGGGCCAGATCCAGACCGCGGACTGCCAGCCGAGCCGGACACGTGCATCTCCGGTGCCGACGGCCATGGAAACTGAGCTTTGGTTTGCCCTCGTTAAGCCATTTTCGGGTGCGGGTCGCCCTCTGAGCCAGCGCAGGGGAGGTGGGGGTGCAAGCCCCGGGAGTTTCCAATAAAGGAGATCTGTGTGGCTGGCGAGTGCGAGGTCTCCTGGGAATGGCCCTTTTACTGGGCTCCAGATGCTGTGGAGTGATTGCTTATATGAAGGCGGGGGAGGCCTCTTTACTGTTTCTCATTTCCTCCTTTTTTGCTCCCTCCCCCCCCCCGCTCCGATTTCCTGGTTTTGTTCAGAAGCACAAGAGAGTCATTCATCATTTTTCTTCCAGCACAAGGAGCGCTCTCACCTCCCCCTCACCCCTAAATCCCTCCCCACCAGAAAAGGGCACGCATTTGCCAGCCAAAAAGGCTCGCAGCAGGGAAGGCAAGGCTCCCCAGCTCCCGCAAACAGCCCCGGCACAAAGGGCCACATTCTCAGCTGGGTTCGGTGGGTGCCAGCCCCCAAAGGGTGAAGGCCAAAACTCAACAACAGCAGAAACGCTAAGTCAGAAAACGGATATCAGCGGCGGAGGAAAGCAATTTGCACCGGTTTCAATTACAGGCGATGCAAAGCAGAGAGGGATTTGCATGCTGAGGAGACAGACAGCACCTCAGGTAACTGCAAAAAAAAAAGAGCTAGGGGTTGAAGGTCCGCATACATCTCAGCCCGCGTGCCCTGATGGTCACTCGACTTGCCAAAACCTGGGAAAACTTTCCTTGCAGAGTTGTCCCCCCACCCTCTGGAAACTGGACAGGCACTGATCCAAGTGCAGACCAGGTGCTGGATTTGCCCCGCTGTACGTGACAGCAAGCCACCATCCCCAGCTTTGGGATGGGCTTCCAGCAAAGCCCTGTTCAGTTTGAAGGAGGGGGGAAAAGGGGTGGCTACAGGTGCAGACATTTAACCCATCCAGAGGAAAAAAACCTTCATTGTTGAGCTTTGCTCCAAAGTCCACTTGGGTTCACAGTCACGCTGCTTCTCTGCATAGCTTCCTGATGGCCTCTCCTTGCCTTATCTTGGAGGGAGAGCGCCAGGGCTAAAACATCTCAGTAGAGCAGCAAGAGAAGAGCAGCTCTCTCCAAATGCCCTTGAGATAGAGAGCAAGTAGGAAAACCCCAAAGTAGTTCAAATTCTTGCACACATTTTTATAAAGTAACTGCGCATTTGCATGAAAACCAGGACAGTGCAAACACCCTGGTCTGTTTGGGGCCTTTTGGTTTGGCTGATGACCTGGAAAAAAGGAAATAAACCCGGACATACAGAAAATGTTCCAGGTTTTGGTTTTGTTTGTGTTTAATCACAACAACCAAGTCAAAAAGGTCTGCTTATGGTGAAACCCAAGGCTTCTTTTTGGCCCTTTTAGAAGGAAAAGAAATAGAAGATTATGGTCAGTACTGGGGCCGGTTGGTGGAGGGGAGCCTGCGTACCAGCAGCTCCACCGAGGAGGTACATTTATGGCACAATTTCAGCAAGAACTGGAAGAGCAATGAAAACACAGGACACCAAGAGCCCGGCCATTTGGGACTAAACTCATTCATACCTACTGAGCCAGAGATCCTGGGGCTCCTGCAGCTGCTGCTCAGGAGGCTCACCAAGTCACGCGAGATCCCTGCACTCCTCCAGTCTCTTCCCCAAACATCACCAGCTGCTTACGTGAACTGAAATGCCATCGTTTGGAAAGACCCAAGTGTTACCATGCAGAAGCCCAGACAGCCTGTGCTCACATCTCGGGAAGAGTTTGGGGCCACTTGTCACACATCCTAGGTCACTGGGTAAACTGGTGGCATGCTCTTTGGGGCCACTTTTGAGAGTCTGACTGTTCATTCCCTTTGCTTTCTTTAAAGGTGCTCAAATGGTAAACTTTTTTTGCTGCTGATCTCCCTCAAAATCTGTGCAAGCCTGTTTTGAGGTTCCTTTGTGCTCCCAAGAAGAAATGCCAATATTTCAAAGCTACCTGAATAAAACCTTAGATTTTGTCTTTTTTTTTTTTTAATGGTTTGGCAGCCAAACCGAAATGATCAGCCCCAAGCAGGAACCAACATGTGGACTTCATCGTACTCCAAACCCCGAGTGTGTCACTTCCACAGCTCCCAAACATGCTGATGCATTGCTCTGCGCCTGACCCTCCCACCCCGAAGGGACAGCCCCTGATGGATGCTCTCTCTGGAGCAACGGCAGGTTTCAGCAGGTCTTCACCAAGCCAGACAGGTCAAAATGAGCCTGCTAGCACCCTGCTGAAAATATGCAAAGTAAATCTGAGAGCAGGCATGGGGAGAGAAGATGAGGCTGGCAGAAATGCAGGAAGAGAAAACAAGAGGAAGAAAGAGAGCACAGCACGTTATGGCAGGAAAAAAATAAATTTGCTGACCAAAAAAACACAATGGGAAAAATGTACAGGGCTCTAGGGAAAAAAACAGCAGCAAAGGAAGAAGGCAAGAGGGGCTGGGATGAACACGCTGGTCTGAATGCACGTGGTCAGCATGGGTATAATGGTAATGGTGCATATTTTCTTCTTGGCACCAAGATGATCCCAGAAGGCCGCCAAAAGCCTTTTGCAAATCAGGACCAAGCTCTTGATTTCTCCTGAGTGCAGCAGTTGATGGATCATTCCTTACCCATCAGGCTCTCATCCCACAAAAGTCCAGGCTTCTGCTATTGGAAAGAGTATTAAAATAAACTCCAAAAAATCCCAGGGGATTTTGCATTGGAGCCTTTTCAGTGTTTTCCTCACCCTAGCATCTTCAAACTAGCAACATGTGGCACCATCATGGTTTTTGGAGCAACTAGCAAGCTGTTCAGGCTAAGAAACTTGCTTTCCTGAGATGCGATCCCATCACTGAGTCTTCCAGGACCACAGGATAAGTATCCCCAAGAACAACACACCCAGCGGTACCTGCCTCAGTTTCCTTGACTTCCAGGTGAGGTTTTCACAGCGCAGCAGAGACCAAACGCAGATGCCCATGGCCAGTCTGTGCCTGGGGGCAGCAGAACCACAGTCGGGGAGGGATGAGATTAATTACACAAATAACAAAGAGCTGGATGCCAGCCCCCACCTCATGCAGCTCAGACAGCAGCACAGGGGATGCAGGAGGGAAGTGAGCAGCTCAATACCCTGATGAGCTCCCAAATGAGGCCAGTCCTACCCTATTCCAGCTACAGACCTGCATCTTGGCCTTCACAAGGGCCAGAAAAGTCCTGCACATTTTCTTTAGAAAGGAGCACAACAGTGAAAAGCCCCCAGTAGGAGAGTTTTCCTTTCAGCCTGACCTGGACCGTCCTGTGTATCCGCCGGGAGGGCACAGCCGCCGGAGGCCAGCTCGACTGCTCAGGGAGGAGAAAAGGGAAGTTAATTTTCACAGCCAAAATAAAATAGGGAGTTCTTTTCAGATGGCAGGAATGTAACCGTGATGTTTAGTCACTTGCTCTTTCTGCTTCCTGGGTATGTCTCCCTACAGGAAAGCCCCTGGACAGAAGTCCCTCCACGCAGCATTGCAACATATGTTTGCCCAAACTTTGGTGTCTAAACCAGCTCCGAGGTCCCCGTACCAGCTCCTTGGGGACCTGCGGGTTTTTGGGGAGGTTCAGTCTCACCCGCTCTGTGCCTTGGCTGCCTTAAAACAGATGCACGTGTCTAGCTGGAAAAAGGGCAAACCTGCAACTCTGGCCTAAGGCCGCTCAGGGTCCGACTCACCAGCTGAAAACAGCAAAGCCCCACTCTCCCGTGACACGCAAGGCAGGAAAGGACGGCAGCACCACACTGTACCAGCCCCTATGCCACACGAGGCCAGGTTTGGAGCGAAAGGGAACCAACGTTGCGTCTCGGGCTCTGCAATGCAGCCGTTCACCACTGTGACAACAGGGAAATTGCATTTTCTCCATGGTGAGCTGCGATGGTGAGTGACCCTACCTCATGGCACTGCTTTTGCAATGAAGCTAACACCCCCAGCCAAACTCCCCAGCTCCATCACGGGGACAGCATCTGATCTGCAATGTCCCAGTCCCTGCCAGGCTGCGGCTCCAGGCACCATGCACGCTTCCATGGCTGGGGAGAGAAGAGAGCAACCCAGCTCGGGGTTACTCCAGTACAGGGCAGACTGCACACCTTGCACAACAAGCCCCAGGTACTGGCGTCAGGCAGTCAGCGCAGCTCAGGTCACGCTGCTGACACTGCTCAGCCCACGATTTCAGGGATTTCCAAAGCACAGCCCAGTCTGCGGCTGCTCACAGAGGCACCTTCTTGTGTTACCGCACTAATTGCAGTCTTGCATTGCAGACACTTTCTGCCACGCAGCCTGAAGTCCCACCCATTCACAGCTCTTTCTTGGACAAAATCTGGGGAACTTCCCCCATTAAAAAAGTTTCATAAATCTGATGGGAGTCCACTGCTTCAAGAGAAGAGCTGCAAAAGCTCACTGCAGACTGTGCAGAGTTTCTCAGGATGTAGTTCATAGGCAGTGGGCAGCCCACAGTGGGTTGTAAACACTCCCACAGGAGCATTCACACACTTAACACTGAGCTTGATGTCAGTCTTGAACATCAGTAATGGCGGGAGACAAGCAAGATGCGTAATTTAACTGCCAAAAATGCCGCTTCATCACAGGATGCCATGGAGGGGATATACATTCAGTTGACTATCCCCACATAGACAGGGAAAATAGAACTGGAAAAAAACACAGACAAACACAGACTCAGTTAAATATTTATAGGGAGGCGCTGCATTTCAATCGCAAGCAGTCTTTTAGGTCAGCTGGGACATTTCAGCTCTGCTAGGGCAGATCAGCTCCAGGGGACAGGACGCTGCCAACCACAACCCAGAGGCTGAACTCTCCCAGCACGTAACTCAGGGTAAAAACAGATCTGGGCAAGAATGCTTCCACTGAGCACAGCCCAGGTGATGGGACCTCCCTTCTTGCCACAGCTGTTGCTCCTGGACACGCAAGATGCCGGGAGATGGGAACAGGTAGCAAATGGATTTGTAAGAGCAACCCCAAATTGGTCTTGTACATGGAGATCTTCCTATCCCAAAGCCTCAAGACACCACAGTGATGTACACAGCTGAGCGGTCGCATGGCTTCTCAAGCACTTGAAACCCCACTGCTAGAAGTCAGGAGGGCAGCTCACCCAACAAAGAAGGTGCCTCTGTGAGTGGCTGGCAGACCGGGCTGTGCTTTGGAAATCCCTGAAATCGCAGGCTGAATGGTGTCAGCAGCGTGATGGGTTTCCATAGCACTGTTCTTCCCTCGCAAGGCCCACTCCATACTCTTTTCATAAATTCCCAATTTGCAGACCACTGGCTACCACCTAAGGCAGGATTATGGACGTGATGGACCTTTGGCCAGGTTGGTCTGCTGCCCAGTCACATCTGCACTGCCCAAGCGCTTTTGGGGTGGTCTGAATTTGCAGAGGTTGGTTTCAGCACGTGCAGAGCCAGCCAAATGGCCAGGGGTTAAGGTAACAAATCCTTGAAACCAGCCTGATAAAAAGAGTAAACAGAAAAATGGAGGAAAGCAATGACCGAAATCAATAACAAACATTACTAGAAAGACAGAAGCTTTCCAACTGTCTGAGATTAAAAGAATCTATATCTGCCTTGTCATTTTTTACTCTTTTTTACTGGGCACATTTTGTTAATGCTGAAAATTTTGTGTTTCAGCCTTTTGTCAGCTCAGCTGGCCTTAGTCCCTGCAGGATGAGGGTCACAATTCTGAAGAGGGCTGAGCACCAAACAAACCATGCTTTGTGCAGTGGGACCTGCAGGAACTTTACCACCTCATTGTTCAGCTTTGCCATGTTGAACTCGTTTCATCCAAACCAAGGGGGGAAAAAAAGCAAACAAGTCAAGTCCCAGTTCACAAAGGTGGGGCTGAGCAGAAAGGAGGGGTTAGACTCAAAAGGAGAGCCCCCTGTCCAAACACAAGTATCTGAAGTAATATTCGTAAAGCAAACACTGGAGTGACCGGCAAGCAGCGTGCATTTTGCACACCTGCACCTTACCAGCAGGCAAATCTCAAGACAACATCAGTGCTTCTAAAAAGGGATTAAAATAAAAGCACACTGAGTCTATGGACAACCTTTGTTTAAAAGCCACGTGAGAGGTGGGTTGACTCCTCACAAACGTAAGCAAGGGAAAGTTATCAGCCCTGAGCTCCCAAAATATTTACTCAGTCTAATGTTATTCTGACTACTCTTGAGCAGACCTTTCCAAAGTCCCATGCTGTCATTTTTATTGCATACCCTTGACCAAAACTCAAATGCAGAGCACCCTTTCCTAAGGGTATTTCGAAGCACTTTACTACCATAGAAGCAAACGGTGTCCTTGCAAGATAGGAATAATACTATGGAAACCCATCCTAAGGGGAGAGGAGGCTGAAGACATGCAGCCTCCACTGTGCAACATCCAAGGGTGAGATCTGAACACTGCATCAAACTGAAACTGTGGGAGTCATTAAGAAGCCTAGATGAATGGCTTAAGCTGAGTAGGGGCCAAGACCTGGAAGGAAGACACCCTCATGGAGCAGGCTGGGGCGTTTTAGTAGCTGCAATTGATCTAAAACTTGGGTTTACATCTCATCTGGCCAAAAGCCACAGCTTGGGAAGCACGTCCGGTGGAGGATGTCGGTATACTCTGTGTGTTTCCTCACAAAGGCTTGGGATACCAGTTCTTATTTTTAGTACTATTTTCATTTCTTCATGTAATGAGTTCAGTGTTTCAGGCAGCCCTGGAGGAGCAGGAAGGACATGTCCCATAATAAAACTAATTAATTCATGTGGAATTTCTAGCCATAATTGTGAAAGTGGCCAAATTCCTCACTCCTGAAAAGCTGCCAAAATGGCCATTAATCTGGCTGTGGTCACAAGCAGGATTCCTGTGGCCTCCTGCAACACCCGACCAGCCCCTGGGACAGAGACTGCAGAAACCAAAGTGGATGTTGTTATTTCCTCACACCAACTCCCACAGCCTGAGTTTTACTAAACAAGACAGTTGCCTCAGAAGGCTCCATGCCAAATTCCTCCCAGTGCCCCCCAGACCAAGCATGCCTCAGTCATGTGCACAGAGGTCTAGACCTTCCTAGACCTCCAAAATCAGGCCAAATCAGGAATTTCAGCATTTTTCAAAGCTCTGCAAATGAACCGTTTCCACCTGCCCAGCCTTGGCCATGCTCTCAGTGACAGGTGCCTTGAAGGGAGCAAGGTACCAAATTTGTCCTGGAGATGTCAGAAGTTGTATTCCCACCACCCAGCTGGGCATGCTAGGAGGCTGCGCTTTTCAGGTCCCATCTGCAGGCAGTGGGAAGCCGAGCTCCTCCACTGAGAATTCCAGGCAAGAATCTCATTGACTGAAATCCCTCAATAATGCACAAGAATTAATGGAATCTGTCTCATTCCCTGCAAGATGGGGGTGACAGGGTCTGTGGGGCCTGGCAGGGAAAAAAAGCACGGAATAAACTTATTTTAGTCACTAAAATCAACAACAATAAAATTACTCAGAATACCCACAGGGAGCTGACCTGTTGTGTAAGAAGGCACCATTTTGCCTTAGTCTCGTTTTTGTCTCCCAGTTCTAGACTGATCTTTAAATTCAGTGATGGATTAGAGGGTTAGCCTTTAAATAGTACTTCTAGTGCTGTCCCACCATCCAGTCCCAGGAATGGCAATATTCCCTGAACACCACAAGAAATCCAGACCTTCTGCCCCAAACGTCCTATGTAACGGACTATCTGTAACAACCCTAATTTCTAATAGTCTAAACAAAATCCTCCCAAAACTACCTCTGCACAAGCTGTGGTCGCAGCACTGTTCACCATGGCCAAAGGAAAAGGTCCTCTACCATGGAAAATCATTGCTTTAGGCCTCCCCATCCCACTTTCCATCATGTCAGATCATTTATCTGTCCATTCACACCACAGTCAGATCAAGATGGTGCAGCAGTGATTTCCCTGCCATTATATCAATTTGGTTCATATGATGTTCAGAAGAAAGGAAAGTGCCCTCTACACATCAGGCATCGTATCAAACTCATGGCCCTTGCTTAGTGGTAGGTACTATGCCAGGAAAAGAATGGCTGTTGGAGACTAGTAGTACAGAGGGAGAGAAGGTTCCACCACAGGAATGTTGTCCTTGACCCATTGGCCAAAAAGATGCCTTGTCAGAGCCTGGGATGGAGCCTGGAACAGTTCTTCCAACCTTCATAAAGCAGTGGTAAGAGTCGTTGTAGTGTTGTCACTCAGCATTTTCCTCACACTGCTTCAGCTGCAAACCTAGAAGAGCAAAGCAGCTACCGTGTGGAGGGTGGATTGCGGCACCCCTGACAAGGGTCCCCAAGAAGCAAGACATAGTTCACCAATATAAATGGAATTTGTCTTTAGCGCAGGAACTGGAGGGTGAGCCAGGAGGACCAGAAGGAACAAAAAACAGCCACAGAAAGCCCTGGGTCTGTTGGGTTAGCCTCACTGCAAACAGAAACACCATGGTGGCCAACCACTCCAACCCTACAACCTCCACACCAAACTCTCCCAGCAGCCAGGACCCGGGGGACACAAACCACGCACCCTGGGGAGCCCCTGAGCCAACCGCCTTGGATTCTCTGCAGCCTCGGTAGCTCCACATCCCTGTCGGGTCTATGGGGCAGAGCCCCAGCACCAGCTCTGGGCTCCAACGGCACATGCGGATGGAGTCCCATCCTGGCCACCCCTTTCGCTCCTCCTCCTCCTCTTCCTCATGCCATTCCTCTTCACTGAACCTGAGTTCCTCTCCCCATTTCTGCTTGCTTTTGAAGTGCCAGATGAAACAGCACCAGATGGAGGCGAGCCGCTCGCCCGCTGAAAGCAACGGGAGACGAGTGTTTCCACATGGGCTGTGTGGGAGGGCTGCCATCGCGCCGGTCGCAAACCCTGCGTCTCCCCCCAGCTCAGCTTGCAGCCAAACGGCGCGCTGAGCACCATAGACAAAACCTCCTGGATTCAAACAGAAAGTGACCCCTGAGCAACCTTCCAGATGCAAGAAAAGGTCAGATTCTGGACAGTTTCACTGCTTCTGTTTTTCTGCCTTCACTGGGGATGCCCAGGATCTGTCCTGCTCCCCTTGAGAACAAAATTTGGGACTTCTAAAATACAGGGCACTCCCTACCCTATAGGAGACAGGTCATGATGGGGGACACACATCTGATCTTTGGAGGTACCAAGTCTTGGAGGACACTCCAAACCACAAAAACATCTTCACTGCACCCACCAGTCCCCCCTAGACTGAACAGCAAGCACTCCTGAGACGTGGGCATCAGGCGTCCACCCTTTTCTAGTTTTAAAACAGCAAGAGGAAAACGTGGGAAGGTTATCAGACAACCTCCTCACCAAGTCAAGAGCAGTCCATTAGCATGGACCGGGTCTTCTACAACTAGCCAGAAGAGCTGAGAACAGACTGCCTTGGCCGAAGTCTGCAAAGCAAGATCTTACCAAGGAAATCTTGCTGTGGTCTCGAGCAAAAATACTGGGCAAAGCTTCATGAATTTTCCAGACATTATAGGACTACAGGACTCTCATATAGACAACTGCATGCAAGTGACTGCAACAGCACATCACTGTCATAGGAATCACCTGGCTACAAGGAGAAGCTGAAAGGAGGCACAAAAAACTCCTCTCTAAAATTGCCTCTAGCCAGTAAGGTGTTGGAGACATTATTAATTTCAAGGGCAGAGCATTAGAAATCCCCTCATCCCACCTGAGTTGGTTGATCTGCAGAAAATTGTAAGGAAAAGCAGGGATTTCAACATGGTCCAATTCCCACCAGTGCTTTGTGTCACTCTCAATTACAGTCCAGAAAGAAATACCAAGAAATCGTTCCTTGCGGCTGGCAGAATTAATGGGATCTTTGACTACAGAGAGCACCAGGCAGTGAACTTGTTCCCTTACCAGCCAAGAGGCACAGTGCAGCTTTCTTCAGAATAAAAGCTGCAATGTCAAAGGATAGTTTAAAGCTTATAAAAGTGACCTGATGTTTCCCAGTATTCCAGTCTGTAAGAAAGGCACGTGATTACTGACCCTTTCCCTTCTAAAACAATTTATTTCTACCATAAGCTGATGCAGCAAGAGACTTTATCTTCCCACTGGTATCCAGCTAAATTACGTGTGGGGCAAAACACCGAACAGAAGACAATCAATAATGCAGTTACAACAAGCTGTCAAATGCTGGGCTGCAGCAAAGCGCTGATAACCGTGCACTAACCGCTTTCTCTTAAGCCTTTGCCTAGGATAGCCACCACATCATGTTTGCTTGTAATTAGTTGTCAACTCGCACATTTAATGAGGTCATGCTTGGCCACTTTGTGAATGAGAAACACCTTCCAGCTTTCTGGCAGTGACTGCTGAAGGTAGGCAAAGATGTTTCAAAGGCAAAGACTCGGTCTACTGAAGGCAGTTTTTCTTTGTGGAAATAGTAATAAGACTGGATTTGCAATCTGCTAAACTGGCAGAAAACTCATCCTTCCAGAAAAGTGAAGATTTGGTTGGGTTAACTCCCTATCATGGCTCACTCAGGGTCCAAAGACCTGTATGATGGAGCACAAGGATGTGCCCCAGGACAGGGAGGGAGTGGGGCACGACTGCCATGAGATCAGCTCAGCAGGGATGAAAGGCAGCCGAGAATAATCTGCACAACGTTAGGACCCCCAACAAGGATTTTTCCTTCTCTTCCGAGTCAACACGAGGAGCACCGCACCACGGTTAGCTTCCAAATCCCATAGCACACTCAGCACCCCTGAGGCAGCATGCACGGCACATGGCGAAGGCACACGTAACACACCTCCCTCCCCAGGCAGTCACAGGGCACTAACACAGCTTTCTCCACAAGGCTAATGCCATCAGGCAAAGCCTTACTCTTCCACTGAGGACAAACCTGCCTCTTCTGGCAGATGCACACAGTCAGCAAGGACACGCAAAGCCAAGCCCAATGTGTTCAGTATGTGCTGCTAAAGGACACCCTCAAAACCAGTCACACGCGCTGATTCAGGCAGCGCCTCCCCAAGGAAGAGCCAGGAGTGAAGATGGGTGGAAGCAATAGTGGAAGCGTATGCAATGGCAATGGCTTTGCATCCCTCTGATATGGAGTGGGTCTGCTAAGCAGCCACTGGATCGAAGTTACATATTTCACCCTGATTCAAGGAAAGAAACCAGGAATTCTTACACCTGGAAACTCAGTATACCACCAAGCTCAGTCCTCCTCTTGTAACAGAAATGCTTTAAAAGCATCTTCACATTTTACCTTGGCCTTCCTCTTTGTCTGCCTAGAGCAAAAGATCCTCCCTGAAGGAATCAGAGCCCCAGCAGAGAAGGCAGATGTGACCATGCTCAGAAAGCTGGAATTGCCCAATCCAAGCAGAAACACAAAAAATCCACCAGGGAAACCACAGTTCCTCCTAGCTCCTTAGTGCTGAACATGCGATCGAGAAAAGCAGGTACAGGAGTGCTGCTGGCCTCTGGGATGAAACCCTGCCCTCACAAATCCAGCCATGTTTGTGGATAACAGCGACAGCTGCCCATCAGGCAGATAAATTAGCCCCAGCTAATACTGCAGCCAGGTCTAGTACAGAGCCATACACAAACACACCTCTTGCATTCCAGTTTTCACTGTTTTGCCTCCCAAATTGTTTATCTCGGCTCAATTCCTGGATGTGGATAAAACAAACGACATGGACTTTCTCACAGACGGGGCTTCTTGCTGTTCCCTTGACAAATACCATGCTCAGCGAGTGTGTGCCTGAAACCCAGAGGAAAGGAAACAACTGCAAAGACCGAGAAGGAAACAGATCATTTGCCAAGGGACAGCATGAAAACACATTTCTCCTTTGGGCCAGGGCCTTGAAATCTTCCCAGGCTGCCCCCTCCCTCCAAACCACCACTTTCACACCACCATCACCCCCACCACAGCAAACTGTAGTGGGACTGGGGCAGGGGGTAGCATTATTTTCAAGAAGCTGCTCCACAAGGTGTTATTTATTGTCGTAATACTTACAGATGACAGCCAGCCCAGGGCCCAACCAGGTTAGCTCTTGACCAGACACAGCTGTCACAAAGGAGCTTGAAGACCTGGTCCACCTACTGCCCAGAGGCAGTGAGGACAGATGAACTGTGTGGTTTTTTCATTCATGTATCACCCTTAGAGCTGTTATTACTTGCATTTCACTTTTCATAATTTCTTCTAAGGCAAGGAGCTCTGCAGACGTTCAGTTTATCCTGGGCAGAGCCGCTATATTAACACACTGCTGTGGATTTGGTTCTTGCAGTTGGCTTCGCTGGTGTCTAGGAATGTCCAAGCTTGCATAAGCCAGGCTGAACGCCTGGTTGCAGCACTCATAATTAACCTCCCTCTTGCTCATGTGCTTCTGCCTCAAAAGGCATCTAGCACAGGATGAGGGGGACACTCATAGCCTGGCTCTCCTCTACCCCTCACCCACTTTTTAGCAACACAGTGCCCTCAGGACATCCACTGCTGAGTTAGATCTGGCCAACTTGACTGACGGGTCAGAAGTTGTGGGGGCAGAAGGACAGATACACACATGCACATGCAGATCATGATGGATGCTTCATTTCCTTATAAAAGCAGGAGAAAAGCAGAAGTCTTCCTGGCAATTCACTGGATGTGAAAAATGCACTCATAGTATTACTGGCATGGTTTTCAAGTTGCTGTTAAAATTCCACTTATATTATGCTACCTCCAACCTCAAAATCTTCTGTGTTTTGGAGCAATACATTAAACTGTCTTTTAGCAGCTGCCTCCCAAGGGGAAATGGAGGTTTTGACATTTGACCCATAAGGAAGGATGTGTGGCATTTGGGGCTACCCAAATAAGGATTTTAGTTGGATGCTAAAACAAGCTGCGTTTTTAACAGTTAACTATTTTGATGCTGGTTTTGTATCATGGGAGTTCAAAGTGGAGTCCCTGACCAGGTGAATGAGGCGACCCCAGCCCTGCAAGTTCAAGTTTGCCCAGGGCTGCATTCTTTGCACAGCTCTCTTTCCATTCGGAAAGCTTACTTTGCACTGGCATGGACTAAAAAAACCCACATTTGTTTTAATAAAGAAATGAGATTCCAAAGCAGGACTCAATAGCCAGCAGTGGGTTCTGAGGCAGATCCCACTGAATTAGTGTAAACATGCCAACAACAAAACAATACTACAAACCCAACTGAACTGCACTGGCAAAGGGGAAAAAAGACCCCTTAACTGGTCAGCTTTGAACAGTGGCTCAAGAACCATTTTTTTCAGAGTGGAACAAGTTTTATTCCCTAGGACCTTGTCTCCATTAGGAGAAAATAGATGTTCCTCAGCTATTCTCATAACTTGGGCAAGACAATTTAGGACATTTGCTGACATCGCTAAGATCTGCCCTGCTCCACCTCCTAGCACAAGTTCCCTCTTGGAGCAGCACTGGCATCCTGCTGCACCTTGAGCCAGTTCAGGTCATTGATCTGACAGAAAACCATGTACTTGTTTCCTGGGGCTGGCTTTCTGCAAGATTAGCTCCTGAGCCAGCCTACTCTGACACAAGGTGAGAGCTAAACTCAGGAGAAGGAAGGGAGAAGGACATTGCAGCTGAGACCTGGAGAAGACCATGCAAGCCCCTGATTCCAGTTCCTGATGGCCAAAGCAGAAGGCAGCATCCCCACCCTCCAGCTGAGACCGGAGAGGCTGAGACCCCAATGGAACCTGTAACGCCTCTCAAAGCACTTTGTGTCTCCAGGACCCATTGAGTCCTGGACCACTCTAGACCTGCTTGGAGAGGAGATGGCTGTCGGGGACCGGGACATGATTTGCCAAGACACAGACTGCTAACATGACGTACAGATAGCCCTCACTCTGCTCCCTGTGTCCTGGCAGACCTCGGGCACATCATTTAGTCCATCTGCAAAAAACAGTGTGCTGATCTCGCTGAGGTGCTGAAAGAATAAACACACTCAAGACTGGCATGAACCCTGCGAGCTTCGCGCGCACAATAACAACCCTCTGTCCCCAGCGCAGGCGGTTCCAGTCGGCAGTACGTAAAGTTTGTTACGTGATGACCTGAAATAAACTGTAAAAGAGTGTGGTCCTGTGGCATTGAAACTATTTCAGAGGCCCTGATCCCTGGAGGTGCTGAGCCTCCGTCTCACTCCCACCATTGGTGGGAGTTAGTGCACTCACCTCCCGGGGGGGGGGGAGAAGTTCTCAGCCTGATTTCCACAGACTGCTGCTATTTTGTTCCAACATTCCCAACATCTTCAAAATACCCAAAGCCTCTTGTGCAATGAGCAACATCCCCTGCTTCCTAGTTACATGGTGGTTTATGTTACTTTCCGCCTACAACCATTTCAGGATTGGCTTTACAGACCTAAGTGGAAGACTAAACAATGCTGGAGCCACAGCAGGAGAATTTGCAGAGTTTTATTCCTTGTTTCATTTGGGCAATCCTTCTGCCTCTCATCAGGGACAAAAAAACTTGCCAACCTCTTAATTTAGGAATAGCACGAGCTCTGCATTCCAGTCCTGAATCGGCCAAAGGAGCCTTTTTCAAGCTGGAAAGGGGAAAAAGGGCAAATACCTTTAAGCACATTTAAGGAAAAAAAAAAAAAAGAAAAAAAAAGAGCCTCAACACCTGCCTTTTGCAGGCAAAAACCTGCTCTAGGGGCACTCTTGAAACTAGCTTGACATCAGCATTTGAAAGGGAATTCCAATCCCTGCTCTTTCGGGTGCCAGACTGCTTTCCCTGTCACTGCTTTAAACGAAAAGCAAACTCTCCGTCGTATGTTTTGCAGGCACGCTGCAGATGGAAGCGACGATGTGAGCCTGAACAGAAGAGTATCAAGTGAAGCTGGCAGATTCGGGTTTTGTTTTCGTTGTGGGTTTGGTTGTTTTGTGTTTTGGTTTGGTTTGGTGTTGTGTTTTGGTTTTTTTTTTCCTAATGGCTACAACAACCTGTTAAAAGTTTTGTAATCTGAAGAGAGCAAACCCTTTTCTGGATGTCCAAGCTCCTCTGCCAAGACATGATCGTCTGTGAATATTCCAGCTGCATGTTTCACATCACGCTGGTTAAGGACGTGCCAGTATTTTTATTATTCACCCCCTATGGACATCACAGAGCACCACATACATTAAACTGTGCTATTTACGTGTGTGTATTACACACAGAGATATGGTCAAATAAATCACATCCATTGTAAAGGAATAAAGATAATAAAATCAAGCAAAATACTCAGTGAAGTAACATAATTCTGAAATAAAGTTCATAAAAGCAAAAAAAAGCAGCATTAACTCAGAAAATCACCTCAACCCATCACTGCAATGCTCTGCCCACCCCACCCCCCCAACTTCTTGTAAAAGCATAAAAGCCTGGAAGTCAGCGCCAGATTCCTTAAATCTAAATGCCCTTGGCTTCTTCTGGAGAGTGTAAAATTCACTCCCTCGACACTCATATTCTGTAGTCAAGCAAGATTTCACATCAACGTGTTCTCCAGACTCCCAGCTCTCCACAGCCCTTTGCAGCTGGGCAAAGGAGGGGGGACAGGAGTGGGGACCGCAGCAGTTGCAGCCTGCGTGCACGGAAGCAGCAGCTTGCAACGTGCAAAAGTTTTCCCTGCTGGCGATTTTTCTTCATCCCCCTCTCTCCATCTCTCCTCCTCAAGCGGAGCAGTGTGCGCAGGTACCCAGCTGCGCTCCCATCCTCCTGCAGAGTGAAGCCGAGAGGAAGAGCCTGGTTCAGAGTGCTTTTAAATAAAGCCTCAAGAAGAGGGAAGGGAGGGAATTATTCAAAGTCGTGCTGCTGAACTAGTTATGCAAACAGGGTCAAAGCCCCAGTCATAGCAAGGGGAGCAAAACCAGCAAGGAGGCAGAAGTCAAGGAGGGATGATTTCAAAGGAGAAAGTGCTGGTTTCTACTCTCAGATCTGATTCGGCAATTTTCAACCTCCCACAGAAAGGGAACGAGCTTGCAGCCGATCACAAGGGAGAGAAACCATTAATAAAACCTCTGCTGTATCGGCATCCCCAGGAGCGCTCCCTCCCACAGCAATCGCAGCAACAGGTCAGGAGCCTGTTGGCATTCCCGTCCTCGGGGCTCCGCTTCCCCCAGCACCCAGTGCCTGGACCGGGGGGGCCACGACCCCCACAGGAGCTGGCAGCAGCCACCCCAACTCCAAGGTGGGCTCTGCTGGGAAGGTAGCCATAGGGAACAGGTTCCCCACATAGCAGGGCCCCCGCAGTCCCTCCGTAACCCCCTTCCCACCAGGCAGCACATGGTCCTCCCATGCCGCCTCTCCCCATATCTTTGGGGCATCCGCCACCCTCCGTGGTGATTTTACTCCCCCACCAAACCCAAATCTAAACCTCCACCTCCCTCTGCTCCCCGAAGGACTCCCCCACAGCTGCATCTCCCCAGACTTCACCCATGGGTTTTCTTCTCTAGAAGACACCAACCTCCACCCCGTCCCCCGGGGCAGTCTCCGCATCCCCCCCTCATTACACCCCGACCCTGGGGTTCCTGCTCCGTGCCAAGGAAACATCACTCTCTGACCCCGGGGTATCTGCACCCCCAAATACCCCTTTTTCCCCACACTCCCAGGGATGCACTCACGCTTCTTGCCCGCCTCCAGCGCCCCTCTCATTCCTGCCCCCTTTGTCCCTCCCTAGTCCCTCTCCTCTCCCGCAGGGATCCCCCTTCCCTGCCCTCCCGAGGGGTCTCTCTGCCCCAGGAGGACCCCCTTTAGGCCACCCTTCAGGATCCCCTTTGTCCCCTGGACGTGCCGGTGCCCCGCTGCCCCGGCGCTGCCCCCGGCGCTCCGTCCCGGGTGCGTGGTGCCCGGTGCCCCATGCTCGGTGCGCGGTGCACAACGCATTGTCCCCAGCATCAGGTCGCCGGCTCCCGGTTGCCGGTGCGCGGTGCCCGGTCCCTAGCCAGCACGCAGCGCGCCGGGCTCTCGGTGCCCCGTCCTCGGCGCGGGGCTCTCGGTGCGCCGTGCCTGACCCGCGGTCCCCGGTGCCGGCTGCGCGGGGTGCGCGGTGCCGGGCGCTGCTCACCTGCGGGGCGCTCGGCGCTGGCGCCGTACTCGACCGTGTCGCGGCGGCGGGCGCAGGTGCCCTGCCCCTGCACCAGGGCTTGGAGGGGCAGCTCGGCGCCGGGGTCGGGGTAGCAGCGCAAGCCGGCGGCGCAGCGCGGCGTGTAGACGCCGCACGCCTCGGCCTCCAGGCGGGCGCACACCGGGCAGCAGCCGCAGCCCGGCTCCCGCACCAGCTCGGGGCAGGGCGGGCGGGCGGCCGGGGGGCAGGCGGCCAGGCGCTCCGCCGTGCAGGGCGGGCAGCGGAACAGCACCTCGGGCAGCGCCGGCCCCGCCAGCGCCAGCGCCGCCGCCGCCGCCGCCACTAGCAGCCGCGGCCAGGCGGCCCGCGCCGCGCCGCCGCGACCGACCCCGCCGAGCGCCATGGCGGGACTGACGGGCGGCGGGGCCGGCAGGTGGACACGCCGCTCGGCCCCCCGGCGGCGCGGCACGGCGCGGCGCGGCGCGGAGAGGAGCGGAGCCGAGCGGCACGGCGCGGCTCGGCGCGGAGCGGAGCGGGGCCGGGCGCGTCGCGTCGCCGCCGGGTCCTAGAGCCGCCCCGGTGCCCGCCCCCCCCCCCCCCCCGCGGGGGTCGGGGCTGTCCCGGAGGGCAGAGGGGGGGCTACCCCAAAGAGGAGAGGGGATCAGATCCAGAAGGGGTCGGGGGCTGCCGCACAGGAGGTTGGGGATACCCCAAAGAGGAAATGGGTGGTCTGACCATCACGGGGCGAGAGCCTGCTGCTGTGGGAGTCAGGGTCTGCCCCATGGGGATCTGCCTCACAAGAAGGACTCGAGGCCTGCCCCACGGTGGGGATTGGGGCTGCCTCTCAGAGACACCGAGTACAGGGAGGGATGGAGATCCTACCCCCCAAGAGGGTTGGGGGCCTGCCCTGAAGGGACACCCAGTGCTGGGGGTTGGGGGGGACAGACTGGGTGATCTCCACACCCCCAGAGAGAGCCGAGAGGGGGGCTGGGAGGCAGGTGGGGGGGCACTCTCACCCTGCTGCCCCAGAAGTGCCAGGCCAGGCACGAGCAGCCACGTTTCAGGCCAGGTCCCACCGTGGGGATTGTGGGGGGTAAAACCTTGGCTCATGGACAGTCCTGCCATCCATCCCCCACCAAACGCTGGGCCCGGGAGCCACCCTGCCTCCATGGCAGCTGGACCCTCAGGTCGGGTGAGCCCCCTTGGCGACGCAGGGCTTCATGCCTGTAGGGCTGCCCGCATCTCCAGCCTGGCTCCCCACAGGGCAGTTACACTCCCAGACCAAAGCCGCCCGCAGCAGGCCCAGTGCCTCCCCTGCGGCACTGCCCCAGGAGGGTGCCCAAAAGCCAGGGTACAACTGGGGATGCAGAGGCAAAGCTCTCTGGGCTTTGCGGTTTTGGTGTGAAATACGCATTTCAAACCCTATCACACTCCTCCTCCCTGCTGCCCGACTGTCACAGGCTACCCAGAGGATATTAAGTACAAGGGGTATTACATAGAGGTGGCTTTTTTCACTAATAAAAAGTAACAACAAAGCCAAGGGAATGCAACCGAGCTAATGAAGCTGGAAAACTCAGTTAATATCATTGTGTGTATGGTTAAAGTCAGGCACTGAGGCAGCCTGTGTTCCCTCAGCCAAGGGAATGTCAGCTTTGGGGCATTTAAAGTTAACATTTGCTGCTGCAGTTTTTTGTTAGTTTGGTTTTGTCTTTTTCAAATTAAGAAAAATGCATAATGCTGCTGTTGATGACTTGTGAGGCACAACTTTCGGCAAAGGATTACTCATGGCCCTGGAGTAGTTATACAACAACATGTTTGTTTGTGGGATTGATGAGCGCAGGGTGGGATGACAGTCTGTGGCGTTCAGCATGCTCCATGAAATCCCTGTGATACATCCTGGGACCAAGCACACAGTCCCATCCCGGTTCCTGGTCTTCCCAAGCAATAACTCGGGTTTTATAAGAGTTTATGCAAGCGCGGTCTCTTTCTCTGGCAGCCCATCGTGCCGCGGATAGCTCATCACGGAAGAGCTGCCCATTTGCTTTACTTTTTAAAATGTACCATTGCTTGTTTGCACCTCGCTCAAGCTGGGCAGTGATTTTTAACCATCCCTATTTCACTTCTGGAGGAATCCAGTTAGTTTTGGGGTCCCTGTGGCAGCAGCACTCATTGCTGGTTGCAGCACTGGTTGCTGTGAGTGTAGGGGACACTGAAACTCCAAGCCAACAAAAATGTTCCCCTGAAATTAGAAGCAAATAACAAAGATATTTTTATTCCGCTTCCCATTACAAAATCCCCTTTTGCATTACAGAACCCAAATTTTAGCCTGACTCAAGGGAATTTCTTCAAGAAGACAAAAAAATATATATAAAACAGCCCAGCACAGACTTTGCATTCATTACTCCCACAAATCGCGAAGTGGGAGAATGGGATGCACAGCGCCGCACACAAGCAGCCCCTCAAAAGCCTCCCTTTAAAACAGATTTGCCAGCAGATGTTCCATAGAAAATGGAGCGAATTATTTTCACCGCACTCTCACAACTTCTCAGGGATGGGGGGAAGGAGGCTCTCGGTACCTTTTTTATGATCTGCCGTTGACTTCACTAATGACTCACATTTGGTTCCAATGAGATATTTTCATATGACTAATGAATCTATATTTGGAGGCGTAAGAGGGTTTGGCTAATTATCTATTGCAGTCAGTTAAATATTCCAAGTATTCAACGTAGGTTTTTCTTCCAGTGGCAAATGTTATGCCCCCACGGTCTGTCTTCTGCTGGTGCTTTAAAAGCAGCCCAGCACTTTGACTCGTACCAAGCTGACATCTGGGTTTCTGCGTGTGTAAGCACGAGAGATGGCCTGAACTTAATTATACAGCGAACCAATCCTGCATTTTTTAGGTGGCCAATAGGTCATTCCCCAAGGGACAATTTTAACTCGATTTTTCAACAGGCACTTGATGCTTGCAGCGGCCAGTTTTGCTGGGGGCATTTACCGGGGTACCATTAATAACTCCTGGCAGGGGCAAATTCCTTATGAGCACCGTTGTGCAGGCTGCTTGCGCACAAATCATTTTTCCACAGGGAGGGCTCAAAATCTGGTGAGAGAAGGGAAGGGAGAGAGGAGGGGGAGGGAAGGGGCTCCGTCGGCTCAGCTGCCTGAATTGCAGGAGGACCTTAAACATAATGATCCTGGAGGGAAAGAAACCGTACGCAGCTCAGATGTGGGAACGAGCCAGGATTTCCTGTTCATATGCCTCTTTAGTAGGTGCTCGGGCTGTTCTCCTTCTTTTGTCGCCATCATTTTCTTTGTCCGTCACCAAAGCAATAACACCAGTGCAGATACAATGGATCAGATGTTCCCCCTGCCCCGGCTGCTGCAGCCCTCGGCCGGGAGATGAGCTGAACAATAAAGAAGATTTTACAGCTGTTGTGGGGATGGGGGGAGGCAGGGAGGCAGAGGGAAAACAGCTTGAGTGCCCATGGCCAGCTATAATTTCTCCAGTGGGTCTTTGCTGACAGTTTTAGGATTAACAAGTGAGCTCTGTTCCCAGGCATTTACCCCTCTGGATTAGCTGGCCTGTTTGTTCTCAAGGGTTTATTTTACCCTACAAAATATGGCATTGCCAAACAGATGTAGGCTTGTTGCTAGAAAGGCAAGTTATAGCTGAAGCTGCATCTCACAGAGGCTTTAGCCCTTGGAATTGTTTGGAAATGCTACAGTATTCCTCCGACCCTTTTCAGGGCAGTTTTTTCCCACAGACGTGCTGGTTGATTCTTTTATGGCTCTGTCCTTTGTCAAGGATGAATTAGGAAAAATAAACTCACAAACAAAAAGTGGAGGCCCAGCACAGAGATCCTCTTGCTCCCAATGATTAAGAAGTATTTTACAGCTCTGGGTGGAGGAGGAGAAAACAATGTGTCCTCCTGCATTTTTCTTTCCCTCATTTTTAGCTCAGTGGGTAATGGGGGGGGGGGGGGGCGCAGGGAAGAAGAGGGGGAAAAAAGAGGAAAGAAGAATAAAACAGTCTTATTATTTTTAAAGTTTCAATAGACTGACACAAAGTGCATTACGGTGAGGCTGCAGAAAGCCTCCCATATCCCAGCCCTAGCAAGGTGAGGGGCAGGTGATGAGGAAGGGAAGGCTGCACGGATGTGTGCTGGACCTGATGTGAGTATTTGGTGGCCAGCATCCCGCTTTCTCCCTGGAGATTTGGCAAACTTTGGCCATGAGTGAAGGTTTCCCAAGGGGATGGGACCTGGGACTTGCCACCAACTCACAGCGAAATGCATCAGGGTAGGACAGCAAGGGGTCTGCCCTCCCTCACCCCCATCCCTCCTGGGGAGCAGCAGGGGGATGTGCCCAAGGTCAGGGTGAGTCGGTAGTGGGAGCAGAATGGCTCCCTGTGCCCCTCCACACGCTCCCTAGGGCTGTAGGTCTCCAACGCTCCAGCCCCATGCTGCCCCATCCCCGGCCACAGGAGCAGGGAGGATGAAACTTAACCTGACTCCAGACACCCCAGTCAGCAGCTTCACCCACCGAATCGCAGTGGTGGGAGTGAGCTGAGCAGGGAACTGCAGGGAGGAGGCACTGCGAGACACATTTGGGCCAGCCTCCCATAGCACTAGCTGCTCCCCAAGGCAAGCGCACTGAAAATGGCAAGCTTTCAAGGAAATAAAAGAATGGCCCAGAAATAAGCTGTTGTTTCTGTTGATGCTATATCAGCATCACCTCTTTTTCCTCCTCAGGGTTAGGTGCCCAGAGGTTTGCTGCAAACCTTACCTGGTGCTGCCAGGGCATGCAGGAGGGAGCAAAATTCCAAGTGGTGCAAGACCAAATTTTGCTCACCCACCGGGCTCGGTCAGCACAAGGGGTTGAATGTGGAAGTGGGAATGGCTCTCCTCTGAAATAAAGCTCGTGTTTTCTCACTTGGAGAAATCAGTGGGCTCTGAGTGCTCCCCCTGCTCCCACACAAGACAAACCACCTGGGTTTTTGCACGCCCTCTCCAGCACACCCTCTGCCTGTCCCTGCCCTCCAGCCCTCACTCCTGGTAGTGACTCACTTTTGTTTGCCCTGTGATTACACCTCAGCCTCTTGTCCTCCCCCCTCCCTGCAACTCATCCAGCATGTTTCATGCTCCCCCCAGCACTTGCTCTCCAGAGACTGGCTCACTCCAGTGCGAGGAGCACGGGTACCCCACGAGGTCCTGCAGCTCTGACCCGCACCCTTAGCTCTGCTGTGTATTTCTCCATATGTCATGCTCAGAGGTAGGTCTGAACCTGCCTGATGCCCCAGGCTTCCCTCTCCATCCTCAAATTGTTTTCCCCAGGTGCATCAGCCTGGCCAGAGTTCAGATGTCAGCAGCAGGGTCAATTATAGGCTACTTTCTTTACACTTACCCTATCTGAGATGTTTTTAGAGCAGCCCTAAAAGCATTATCTGTGAGCCTGATCCAGTAATTAGGAATGCTTTGGAGTGGTCCAGGCTAGTTTGTTTAGATTTCTCCAGTGCTGATTAGAGATTAGCAGAGCTAAAACCACCCACTAGCTGGAAGGCATAAAGCAGTGGTGGTTTTCAGGCTCAGGGGCCAGGTGCTTCATGCCTGCCCATCTCCCAGGCACCACCGCTCTCTGGCGAGGGTGCAGGAGAGGGAGGCAGGGTGCCACAAGTTTGTCTGGTCTGTAGTTGCCAAACATAGCAGAGGCTTGTGGATTTGGACACTACGGTAGTCAAACTCCTTGCTCATCCCCAATTATCCCTCAAAGATGCCTTCGTTAGTCTCAAGTGTACAAAGCAGTTTGAAACCAAGCAGCTGACCAGGAGGCGGTGATGCAGAAAAGGTTAAATATTGACCTAGGCTGGTTAGGCACAGTGACTCGGCTTACAGGGATGATAACAGCAGAGAGGATTTGTGTGGAGAATGTCCTTGACTTCAGCAGGTACCAGGGTTCATTGCTGTTAGAAGAGGACCCAGCAAGGACAAAGAAGATGTAGCTGAGGGAGAGGAAGGAAGAGCCTTTATCTCAGTCCAAGGTAGCAGCGCATCTTTGCAAAGATATTCCTACTCTAATCAAATCTCTGTTTGAAGTGGGGGTCGGGTGGCTAAAGGACCTGGTACTACCCTCAGTTTCTCTATTGCAGTTTCCCAGTTGCAGTCTTCAGAAGGAGACCTCTTTGCAAAGACCCTAAAACTTCAGCATCTTCTCAGATATCACAAAGTCCCAGCCCTAAACCTATCGAGAGCAGGGATTAATACTCTCTAGGTGTGGCAGCTAACAGCCCTAGCTTCTTGCCTGAGGACCTGCTCCTCTGACCTCAGAGACCTTCTCTCTCCAGGCCACTGAGACCTGGTTTCCCTTCAGTGGCAGGAGTGCTCCCACAAACTCACAGGCCTAGGCGTAAGAGCCACCACGTTGCTTACGCCTACCGAGTCTGCTGACATGCTTCTTGGTTTCCATCAGGATTTAGATCCCCAGATAAAAGTTAGACTCAAAATCCCTTTGTTTCAGCAAGCTCAGATGCTAGAGGGTCTAGCTCCTCGGAGCGGGTTGGAACAGCCTCCCAGCCCCATAACACAGTGGGAACAGGAAATGGGCAGGATCCCCCTGACAAATATGAGAACCCAAAGATCCCTTTGACATTTACATCAACAGGCTTTCCCTCGGTGTCTGGTACCCCTTGAACAGGGCAGCGGGATGAAAGCATTTCAAAGCACACGTAGATGCTTAAGAATTTTATTAGCAGCATCAGCCAACATTTCCACTTGCTTTGTATTTGCTGTTGGAAAAGTAATAACAGCTTTGGAGAACCTACTCAGGAGAGAAAACAGCTCTTTCCTAGGCACCACGCTGGGATACTGCTTTGAGTAACAACATTGCATGCAGGAATGGAGTGGAAAGGGGCTGCAGCCCCAGGAGGAGCAGGGATTGCTTACACGAGCCTGCGGAAAGCGCTCGGATGGAACAGGATGAAGGAAAGGAAAGTGTGGTGCGACTACATATCAAGAAAAGACTCCAGCTGCTGGTCTCTAGCTGCCTGTGTCAAAGCCTCCTCGGGGAGGTAACTTTATTCGTCTCGTGGGACAAATAAAACAAGTACTGGAAAAAGTACAGGGAACAGTCTTGTGTTGGCCGTGGACAAGACAGACCATTCAGTTCTTAACCCAGAGCACAGAGTTCTCCTAGGGCAAGAGAAGTATTTGAAGGTGCACTGATATTTATCTCTAACACAAAAGAAACCCCAGGCCCCTGCAACCTCCTGGCTGTTGAGGAACAGGAGCTACTCCAGAACTAGGGAGCACATGGGGCTGTGCTGCCTTTGACCCCCTGCCAACTCCTAAACCAAGAATTTCCTCAGTCCCTTTTCCCTGGTCCTGTGCCTGCACCTCTCTTGGGTCTGACTCATTTCTGGAGATGTGGCCGATGCAGAGGGAGATGAAGCCATGAGCTGAGGGGACAGAGCATCTTGCAGAAACAGGTCCTCACCCCACAGCTCCCCTGGCCTCAGACAAGCTCTGTCCCACCTCTGTCCCTGCTCAGTGGTAAAGGCAGGGACCACTTGTAGGGCACCTTGGGGCAACGCCAGCTCTGTCTTTCTGCCTCCAGACACAGCCCCTTGCCCTCCTCAGCAAAGGCACAGGAGAAGGACTGAGGAACCAACCAACCCCGTATAAAAATGTCCTTTTCTGCTGGCAGCTACACATGAACATCTCTGGTAGAGTATCACAGCCATTCTAGCGATAATGGTACTTAACCAAGAAGCTGGCAGAAAAACACAGGGCCTCAACTCACAATATTTAATCATATGCTTTAAAGCACTCTACCTGTCAAGGCAGGTGTGGGAGGAGGTGATCTGGATGATCTCACTCCAAGGTACGTGGTGAGTCCTCCTGCACCGGTGCAGTCCTGCTGAGACAGCCAGGCAGCCTGGCAGGTTGGTTTCCCTTTGCAGGACACTCCCACAGCAGCGAGTCTCTGCATTTCTTCAGCATGTTTATATGTACCAGCCTGTGGACACAAGCAGTGACATTCAGCCCACAAGCAAGACAGCTTCTGGGACCTTCTGCCCAAGAATCACTGCTCGTTTCTGGCTTGCCCCTCTGGACCCTCACTGATTCCTGTTACACAAAAGGAGCTGGACTAACAAGCTCTCCCCGTCCTTGCTGACATGAACACCCTACCAAAGAAAACGCATGGCTACCACTGCCCAAGAAAAGGCCCCCAGGTAACCCCACAAATCAGTACCTGCTGGGGGCCCACACCACAAGCAAACATGCTGTGCAAAGCAGAGGCTTGGGGCGGAGACCTCCAGAAGTCCCCTTCAGAGCTGGAGAGTGTTGCTCAGGGCCTTGGCCAGTCCGATTTTGTGTATCTTCAGGAATGGAGATCCCACAGCCTCTCTGGGCTAAGCCACTCTCCCTGTGAACTTTTGAGATTTGAGACAGGGCTTCCCTCGCAGCAACTTGTGCCTGTTGCTTCTCATCCTTTTGTGGCACCCCTCTGAGAAGAGACCTGCTCCATCCTCTATGAACCCTCCCTTTGGAGAGTCAAATACAGCAATTAGCTCTTGCCCTCTCTTCTCCAGGTTGAACAAACCCAGCCCGCAGCCTCTCCTCATCGCTTGCTATCACATGCTGGTTATTAACCAGACCTTTTATTAAAGATTCTGGTGTCTCACTCAGCAGTAGAGCGTGATTTTAGGCTTATAGCTCTGTGTCTATTTCCAAGAATATTTTACTGGCCTGATGACAAAGCTACTTAAACCTTAAAATGAAGTAATCTCTGCTGCAGAATAGAGCTTACTAATTAACCCTTCACAAAAACACTACAGCTAAAGTCTCAAAGCACAAGCACCAATGTAGCCCAATGAAAAGACAGAGGGCTTTTAGGAAGATAACAGGATGGATCCACATCATGTGTTTGCCTGGACATCATAGCTGCATAAGCCAAGCTCTATCACGTTGCTTTGAAAACAAGTGGACATTAAAGCCGAGGACGCTCCCACTCAAATAAACTAAATTTGGATTTTAAGAGCAGCCCAACTCTGCAAAGCAGATCTATAAAAATGTCATTGCATGACTTCCTGTTTATTGTCTCTCATAGAGTCCAGATGAAACCCATCCCACCAAAGAGAGCTGTTCTCTAACAAGCTTTCTGCAAACGCAGGTTCTATTCTCTCACCCACCAGCTCTAAAACAAAGGATGCAAATCTGCCTCTCCAAACCCTATGCAACACCCTGGCTTTTGGGATATCCACCCAGCCTGAACCTGCTAATCCACTTTCTTGCTCCATGCTGGATCTATCCTTCTCCTCCAGCATCTGCCTCTCCCATGGGTCAGTTCAGTCCCGGCGGGTGCTGATGTGGCTGCAAGGGGGTATGGGGAGCAGTCAAGGGCAAATACAGCCCTTATGTTAGGCAATAAACCTGTTTTACTCACTTTTTTTACCTACCAGAACAGCTGTAAGCTGGAGTAAAGCCTACTTACCATCATTGCTGGGATTTTTTTAGAGAAGCCTAAGAGAACCAGGAGCCTGTGCACTATAGGCATTCAAAGGCAAATGAGTACCTTATTTCCTCCAGCATTTTTGACTCTCCTAGCCTGTAGCAAGTACAGCCCAATTCTGACCCTTTAAAGGAAGCAAATGCACAACAACTGGTACTGTTTTTATGCAGTGTCTTTTGAGAGTTGAACCACACTTTAAATCACTTTGATGATGTACACACATTAATTTGTCCTGAAAACAAAGAGAGCATCCCAAACAAAAAAAAAACCCTGCCCCCCCCCCCCAAAAAAAAAGATGACAGAAATATCTGCTTCCCTTCAAACTTGCCTTTTTTTAATTATTATTTGCTGGTTAAATCTTAAGTCTTAAACCTCAGCCAAGTCTGACGGTGAACAGTGCACATCCTCAGAAAGAAGGGAACTTGATTAGGAAAATTCTCCTGTCTTGCAGCACTTAGGACTGTATACCTGCCAGCTGGAACCGTAACAGGTAACAATGTGAATGTATGGATGCACTATAGCTGTAAAGGAGCAGCAAGCACAATTTGAGCTATGTTTGTGTGCATCTTGGGCAGAACTGCGCCTTGCTTGTAGCAGGCAGGCTGGGGAAACAGCAGCTCTTCCAGGGAATCAGCTTTGAAGATCCAAGTGCTTCTGCTCCAAAGTAGACCAAGAAAAAGAGGAAGATGGCTTCCAAAACAGCAGAAAACAGACACAGGAAACAAAAACCAGGCAAAAAATTACTTCTTGTATCTGGCCACATTAGTAAGGCTGGAAAATAGCTAGAAAATTTGAATATAAGATACCAATCAGGACACCAATGTAGCAAAGAATAAAATATGCTGTTACTGGCCAGGAGAAATGGCAAGATGCAGCCAGGTGAAGAGGAGAATAAAAGGGGGGTGTGGGGGTGTGGGGTGTATAATGTGATCCTGTCTGCTGTGAGCCCAAAACAATCCCAAAGGATCTTTCCTGAGCAATTAGCTGGGTTTGCTGCTCCGGGCCCGATGTGAGCAGCGCCGGAGGGATTCCCGGACAGGATTGCTCCCTTAGCTCGCTTGCCCTCTGCCGGATGCCGGCAGCTCGGCCAGCCCAGCCCGACACCAGAGCACCAGGGTTAAAGTCAGCTCCTTTACAGTCCAGTGCTGCCTTTCTGCAGGGCTGCATGCACTGGGAACTGCGAGGGGACGGGGTAGGGAAAAGCTGAACACAGGGGTATGGCAGAGCTAGAAACTGCGATGGATACAGAAAGTGATGGAGGGTGAGTTAAAAAAAGAAGAAACGTCGTCCTCTCGCCACTTGTACCTCTCTGAATTGCCCAATGTCTCAATGAAAACAGGCTGAGAGAGTTGGGGCTGTTCAGCTTGGAGAAGAGAAGGCTCCAGGGAGACCTTCTAGCAGCCTTCCAGTACCTAAAGGGGCCTACAGGAAAGCTGGAGAGGGACTGTTTACAAGGGCATGGAGTGACAGGACAAGGGGTAATGGCCTTAAGCTGAAGAAGGGTAGATTTAGATGAGACATAAGGAAGAAATTCTTTACTGTGAGGGTGGTGAGGCACTGGAACAGGTTGCCCAGAGAAGTTGTGGATGCCCCATCCCTGGAAGTGTTCAAGGCCAGGTTGGATGAGGCTTTGGGCAACCTGGTCTAGTGGAGGGTGTCCCTGCCCGTGGCAGGGGGGTTGGAACTAGATGATCTTTAAGGTCCCGTCCAACCCAAACCAGTCTATGATTTTATGATTCTATAAAACAAGCTTTTTCTAGCTCAGGTTCTCAAGATTTGGGGGGTCTGTCTTCCTGAAGGAGGTTAACACTGCTTTTAGTGCTGCATTAATGTGCCTGGAAGAGCAAGAGGTGGATGTCAGGAGGGTACTGCCATCCTTCTGTCCAAGCGGGACTGCCCTGCCCCACAGAGAGGAGATAGGGGCACAGCTGGTGCTATGAGAAGACGTCCAACTTTCAAACTCCTCCAGACACTTAGCCACTGCAGAAACAACCCCCAGCCCAATGGCTTTTGTGGGCTAGCCCGACACAGCAGAGCATAAACACAAAAAGATCTCCTAGGAGATCTTCTGCTTCTGCATCTCTTAATTTCATGGGACAGGTCAGGGCAGGAAGCTGCATGGGAGCCAGCCAGGATTCCTGTATACATACACCACCAGCAGCCTGCACACGAGCTCCCACAAGGTTTAAATCATGCTCTGTGGGAAAATGGCAGCTTCTCTAGACAAACTATTCACATCAAAAAAATCAACGGTAGTGTAAGCACCTGGAGAGGTTTGATAGCAAACTCAGCACAATCCACATGGTGCCATGATATCTGCTCTTTTGCTTGCATCCTCCCAGACAGGTAGAGTCTTTCTTAGGACACCCCACAGATCCTCCACAGCTGGGAATTCACTGGAAGACCCACCTTGGTGTGTCAGGGATGGGACCCAACCATGCAGCTTCCTATACCCAACACTGCTGCTTGCAAAATCACCATTGTTGCCCTCTACACCCACTTTTCTCCTGCAAAAGCAAGCAGATGCTCCCACTCCAGCATGACAGTAACCTCGCACATGAGGACAAAGGGTGTCACCGCATGCACATTGCCATTTTGCCAATAAACGCAGTCATTACTCAAAGAAGGCCAAAAGCACAGTGAGCAGTATGAAGTGCTCGGTAAACCAGTTCACCACATTGGTCTGAACTGGGAAGAACTGTGAGACATCAGCCTGCCAAATCCTCCACTGGAGTCCTCTCAAATTACTCAAGCCAGCCAGGACAGCGCAGCTTGTCCGGGAAGCTGATGGGATGGGGTGTTTGCAGGCAGCTGGACTTCCCCAGTGTCTAGACTGACTTGGGGTGGAGGAGGTCATGTGCATGATCCCAAGGAGAACAAGTCTGCAGCTGGGCCTGGGTGCTGAGATGCTCCGGCTGGGGACCAGGTGGTCTGGCTGCAACCTCTGCACCCAGCTCTGAGAGCACAGGCAGACAAACCCTCTCCATCACCACTTCTGCCCATGCCTTGTTCTGTACCTAGCTCATGGAATCACAGGGGACATGACTACTCTACCTGAGCCTGTCCCCAAAATGGGACTCATCTGCTAGCCACATTATTCACACATGAACATTTGGTTCATGTGCTCTGGAAGGATCAGAGACATTGCTCCAGTCCTGGACAGACACCCAGAGCCTGAGCCCTTTGGCAGGTCCTTTGAACACGAGCAGGTGAGAGCTCTGGGTATCTGCTTTCAAACCCAGTCCTGAACTGGCAGCATGGATGCCACAGCTAGCTTGTGGTTGCCACAGCCTAGTGTAGGCCTGGGAAGTCTAGCAGAGCTGTACTTCACAGTGGGACAATAAAGCCACCGTCCCCTGGGATGGCAATAAACCATCCCCAGAAAAGAACGGCTCTGCTGGTGTAACTGCACTGGGGACCTCAGTGAACCCAGCTAAAGCCACTCACAAATCACATCACCCCCCACCCCTGACCCGCATAGCTTTGCGGGTAAAAGTCTGTACCATTGCTCCAGCCAGAAACATTAGACACAACAAATGTATTTTTAAAACAAAGGGGAGAAACATTTTTCAGGCCTAGGGGGTAGAGGATGTTGGCTTGAACTGCAGGAGAAAGTTCAAGGTCAAATCCTCCTGCATGCAAACCAGCTCCTCCAGCAATGCTTTGCAGCAGTGCCAAGTATCAGCTCCTATTCTAACATCTTCCACACAAGTGCCTCTCTCCTTTGGGCACATACATTTTCTGAAAAAAAAACCCAGGCTGTAAATCAGCTCTACTTTTAGCTGATAAAGTCGTCAAGGCAAGGAGAGTCTCCAAATAATACCTGAAAACCATGCGACAGAAAGCCAGGTGACGCTGTCTTTCTCACACCGAGATGTGGGTGCATCAGCCTGTGCTTCTCACTCAGGATCCCAACAGAAGGTTTAGGCTTCATAATTCTTGTTATTACCTTTCTTCCAAGACTGGGACAAACAGATGGACATGTGGACAAGCAGATCATACATCAGTAAAATGGATCACATTTAGAGCACCTCTGGCTTCACCATGGTCTTCTTTCCACTGGGAAGCCAACCTGAAGGATCCTAGACCACTCTCAAGGGACACTTGTACAAAACCACTTTCCCAACAGAGATTGCCTGAAGCCTTATTATTTGTAGTAATTGTCCCAGCCAATTAAAGGACTACTTTGTGGATTGAGCTCCAGTCAGCTGAGAAAAGCAAGAGCTAAAACCAGAGTGAAGTCCTACCTTGGGCCTCACTGCCAACAGATGTAGTTTTATGAGCTGGTTCTCTTGGGGTTTTTTAAGTACCTTACTCTC
Source organism: Grus americana (assembly GCF_028858705.1). Lineage (NCBI taxonomy): Eukaryota > Metazoa > Chordata > Aves > Gruiformes > Gruidae > Grus > Grus americana. Next base: position 16,862,586 of record NC_072857.1, on the reverse strand, counting down.
CTCGTCATTGGAAGAGAGGAAAGTGGTTGACTGTAGGGAAGGAAGTGATGAAGCCCACTCCACTCACGATGTTTTGTTGATCTCAGTCATCTCCCCCAGCCTGAGCCACAGCAGATACTGCACAAGTTAGATTTGTAAGACAAAGTTATCTCTTCAAATATGTTTCATTCAGCATTTTAGTGAGCAGTATTTCCTGCAATGTAACCTCATCTTGAGGGTATGCTTCCTCCCCTGAAGAAATGTCCTTGTGCACAGCAGATTAATCACTGTCCCCTGGGCATGCTATTCCTTCATTTTTATTATAGTAAACTATTTTCAGGAAAAATACTGCATCAGGAAATTAACTACACTACAGATGCTAAAAAATGTATCTTGTATGGCTCAAAGCAATCAGCATGGTCATTTTTCTGCTCTACCCATTTTCAGTTCCTTGTCACCCTTAAAAAAAGATTGAGGAAGGTGCATCATGGAGGTCCTGTAATTCATTCTGAGTTCTTTACCTGCTCTTTAATTCAGCTAAACCCTCAACAGAATATTTTTCACATGCCTGTCCAAAACAAGTCCACCATTCAAGAGCTTACCCAGCTACCTGTGACTGCAAACCACTCTCATTAGCCACTTTCTTTATAGTGCTCCTCACCACATAGGTGTCCCACACACTTCCCAAAGGTTTTGGGGAGGCAGCCACCCTGGGGCGGCACTCGACAGCCCCTTGGCAGGGCTGAGCAGGGCCCTGCAGCTGGAAGGGGAAGCTCTAGACATCTCACGGGAACACGCCGTCAGTGTGGCAGCGTGCCAGAGTCAACACTCACGCTGACCTTCAATTGCGAGCAAGAAAATCCCGTAACAGAGACCGTGCCATAAACATCTGTGCTCTCGTCGTGGCCAGGTGAAATTACTGTAGCAGGCTGTTAATCATCCTCTCCCTGAAACTGGTGCAGGGGCAGCAGTGCCAGGGATCGTGCAGTACAGGGGGAGCAGTGGTTGCACTCCCCAATGTGCTTCCCATCTGGGCAGCCCGGCTCCTGGGGGCTGTGTGCTCACCAGCTGGGCTTGCAATGGGTCACCTCCAGGCCTCCTGCCTCAGCCAGGGTCACCCTGTCTCCAACAAGGTCCTTCACCTCAGGACTCTCCACTTGGAGGAGATCTGATGGTCTGAGCCACCCAGTCCTGCAGGCTGCCCACAGAGACCCACCAGTGGCTGGCTGGCCCACAGGGAACAGATCCTTCCCTTGACGGCTCACCTTGCCCTACGGACACAGATCTCCTTCTGCCAGTGCCTGGTGATTAGAGAGCTGCTCCCGGTGCCAGGTTCTCCTCCGCTGCCTGGCTGTACACTGGGACACACTGGCTTCGTGTCTAAATTTTTCAAATATTTTGCTTTGTGGTTTTTCACGCAGCGCTAAAGATATTTTGCAAAAGGCATCTTATAAATTGACTCAATAAATACACATAAAACACCGGGTTAATCCTTCCTTTCACATTCTTCTTTTCATTATTAAAATGTCCCCAACCTACTGAATCCCTCCCCACCCTGTGTTTAGGCCAGTCCAGTCCAACTTGAAATACTTTTGGCTTCTACAGGAAGACTGGAAAATGACTATTTTATTTCAAGGAAGCTTGTTTTGGACTAAAATCAGAGCTTGTAAATGGTTGAAGCAAAGAATGGCTGTAAGGACTATCACATCAGGTGCACAAAATAATGACAGCATGGTGGTGTTTTCATGCCAAGAGGCCCAGTACCATACAACAAGACCTCCACTCACCAGCCCTTCCTCAGTGGGGCATCCTGAATGGGAAAAAGTACATACAAAAGAAGAACAAATTCTCAGGGATAGAGAGGCTGAAGGACACCCAGACATGGGTTGAGCAGTGTGGGTACAGCCTTGGGGACAGGCAGGACCTGCCCACACCAATGGTGGGACTGTTTCCCTTGTATGGGTCAAAAAGGTGCCTGACTGCAGTGAAAGACTCCTAAAATGTAGGTTCAGCCCTTCCAAAAAACAGGTCAGATGGGCACTGGTTTGGAATTAACTTTAGAGGGAGATCCATTAAATCTGCTTTGGTTTCCTCATTGCCACGGTGTTTGCATCATATCCAGCACCAGGGATGCTCAGCCACCCAACAACTATCTGCTCTCATCAGCCTCCAGCTCCCATCTTCTTGCAGCCCAGCTCTGCTCAGCACTGATGGACCATCTCTAGGCCCTCAGTGCATTAAAGAAGCAATGGGACAAGCCAACAAGGAGAAGAAGCAAAGGTCAAATTGCGATGATAGCAGTTTAGCCTGCACTGGCTCGTGTTCTGCACATCATAGTTTCCTCCAGCAGCTGGGAGATGAAGAGAGATAGCAAAGTACTAGAAGGGCATTTTGTACATCGCCAGGTAATACCTGAGCATTCAGGATTTCCCCTGCCACCAGGTGACAGAGCCTCATCTAAAAAATGAGAATTAAGCTTTGTTACCTGCATCACAGCCACAGGGCACAGTGGGAGACTCATGGCATCCACAGGGATGAGGGGTACCCTCATCTGAGAGGGCTCTGGGTGACAAGCCCCAGAAGATAATATTCATGCTCTTTAAAAAGCACAAAGTTCCTAAAGAGGGTCTCAATAGCCAAGAGTGAGAGCAGCTGAGAGCCCACACTAGCCCAGATTTTGTTCCTGGAGTCCTAACCCTGTGGTTTAACTTTCTTAAGATTCCTTTAAGGATCACAATGTTCTGGACAAGAGACCTTTGGGACCTCTTGGGTAAACGTGGGCATTTCTTGTATTCATTACCAGCCTCTGGCTGTATTAATACCTTAGCTATTTCATCACAGGCCTCTCATGCCTGTTAATATGTCTTTTGGACTCGTTTCAGCCCACAAGCCTCCCTGTTCCACAGTTTTGCTGAACAGCTTTGTCCTTTTTCAGAAGGAGCTGAGCACTGTGGTCTGGAGGTTAAAGCCCTGGAGGCCCATGCATGGGACTGCTGGCCTCCATCCCTGGCTCGCTGCAGCCCGGGCACCCCTTTTACCCTTTCCATCCCTCTGAAACTAACAGAGAAAACCCGGCGGTGGCAGGGTGACCTGGCTCATGATGTTTGTGGAAGCGGGAATTACCTGTGCATGGGTGCATCTAACATTCTTGCTTCTTCACTGATAACCCAAAACGTCATGGCAGCAGTGAGGCCAGGCACAACACCAGCTCAGCTAGCCACATCCAACACTTGTGAAGCTTTACTGCAAGACCTGAAAGGCAGAGAGATCAGGCTATTTTGTCCAATAAATGAAGGGATAAATGCAGCTTTTGACACAATTCTAATTATTTAAAGATGGCCACAGGCCCAAATGGAGCTTTGTCTTTAAGTTCTAAAAGAGGAAAGACCTAAGAGTCTTTTTCACGGGACTTGTCTGGATCTTTCTTTGTGGAAACTGTTTGGTCCAAGGGTGAGAGACACACTGCAAGCAGAGCCAGAGATAGCAAACCCAAGACCATGTGCTCAACAAAAACCAAGCCCTGATAAGTGGGCATGGCAATGACCTTCTCCTTCTATAGGAGCAAGATGCACAGAGCAGATGAGGACCAGAATCCAGTCCCTGCTCCATGCGCACCTGGTGACTTCCTTGCCCATCTCCCAGGACAGCCATCCCCACCCCCTTTCCCTTAGAAGTACAGAAAAACTGGAACTCAAGTGCAACCTGGGGTTTCTCACCCCTGTGTACATGAATCTCACTGGGGCCAAAACCCCGAGGCTTGGGTCACAGGAGCTGGCATCTAAACGGGTCGGGCTGGTCAGCTTGGACTGGCAAGGTTTTGGCACCATCACCAGGCTCTTTGAGAGGAACCTTCCAGGCAGCTGGGTCTGGTGCCACCTAAGCTTGGAGGTTTTGTTCCTCTTTAAGGATTTTAACAGTGGCTTAATGAAAAATTAGCCAAGCTGGTCAGGAAGAAAGGTTGTTAAAATGTTGTTGCTTTTCCCTGCTAAAAAATGTCATTATCCTTGACCTCTTTTTAACATGTTTCTCAGGTTCAGGATGAAGAAATAAAACCTCCAAGGCTTTCAGCAAAGGCCCATAAATCTATTTTAAAAGCAAATAACCTCAGAGTTAGGGTTATTTGGTCAGTTTCCCATGAAGAATCTAGGAAAAAAATTCTCAGAGAGATGTGCCCTGTTGAAGTGCTCAGTTTCACAAAAAAAGACTGGTTTTCATCATAGAAAAACAATTTCTGTAAGAAAATTAGAAGCATGACTGATGAGATAGTTCATACAGGTTTGGTTCAATAGGAGCTAGTGGATCTGGTATTCTTATGTTTTTACCCTGTCACATTCTTTTTGAAACCATCAGTAAAGAAACCTGCATCCTATAACCAGGTAACTAAACAAGATTGACACGTCTTTGCTCTTTTCATTATAGACAGGGATTTGTTGTTCTTGAAGGCCTTAATTTGCAGCATTCAACAGCTTAACAATTTCCCCATGCCTTCTGCTCATTAATTGAATCAAAGAAAGGAATGTGTTTGATTTATATCTATCTACGTCAAAAACCATCATGAGTGATTATTCCTTTTTAATAGGAATAATGTATTCAGCAATAAGAGAAATGTCACAGTGCTTTCCAGGATGACAATTAACTTATAGATCTTGGAGTTTTTAAAGCAGGGATAATTATTATTTGGATTGTTCCTCCTGGTGCCAAGTCTGAAGCTGATGCCTTGCCAAATCTACTACGGAAGTGCAAGTTGGTGAGGAAAAGCAATAAAAGATATGAATTTGTCACTTACTTTCCTGTTGCTCCACTTTCTCCAAAACAGCTGGCTCTATGGCATACACATCCTACCCAAAGAGAAAGTCTTCCATGATGGTCCAGCTGAACACCCCTTTTTTCCTCAGCTCCCTTCAAGGGAGCGAGTATGAGTCTCTCCTGAGCCTGAGCTGCAGGTGATGACTTCAAGGACCTTACCTATGGGTAGGAGAGCAAGGAAGGAGGAACTGGAAAGGATATTGACACTTCTGCAGGCCCACTGAAACCTTTCACAAGGCCAGAGGTGCAGATAAAGTGACTTACTGCTATCCAAAATGTACAGCACCCCACATTTGAGGAAGGGACCAGAGGTTGCATTAGGCAAACAACGTCTGGTTCAAAAGAACTATCTGACCATGCTTTTACCTCTTAGCAAGCCCACAAGATAGCCAGATCTGCTTGCCTTTCTTCCCAGAAATATTGTTGTGCAGGTCTGATCACTGCAAACAGTTCCACACTGGTGGCCCTGGAAACTTCATCCATTTGTGCCTAGAGAAGAAGCTAGCCAGCTGAGCCAGCACAAGCTTCAGTCCAGCCAGGAACGGAGAAAGAGGAGCCTGTCTTTTACCAGTGCCCTCTGCAGACATGTTTGTTGAGCTGAGTTTTGGAGCTGAAATACATGGGCAAGAAAATGACTGACAACAAAAGATGGAGGGGGAGGACAGGGTCAGAGATGTAACTTCAAATCTGAAAGTGTGACATGAACCAGTCAGCCCGTCAATGACACAATCCCAGTTGTTGAGGCAATAATTATGCACATGGAGAAAAGAACAGATAGATGGGGACTCTGCAGCCCGACAGACTGCACCATAACGCAATCCATGGTGTAGCAGCAAAACTGGCCAAATTCAGCCTAGAAATAAGCTTGGCTTCTCCATTACTGATAGTTAAGAACAGCAGATGGATATTTCCCTGTGACATATGCTCTTGCAGTCCTGAAAACTTCTAGCACAAGGGCTATTCAGGAGACTGGATGATCAATGTCCCCTTCATCTTACCTGAGCCGCTGCTCAGCCAGCTGCTGTGGACCACTTGAGATGACCAAGACAATCAGTTCATCAAAATGAACTGATGACCTACATTTCAATGAAGGACTCTCTGTTTCAGCACCAGTCTCCTGAACAATGCAGCTCGCTGGCCAGGTAATTTCTCTCCCTCTGCCTAACCCATGAGCTCAGAAACCAGCCAGAAGAGACAAAACGATCGCTCAGTCCGAACTCTTGCACAAAACAGACCACAGAACCCGCCCCAGTAATTCCTGCATGAATACACTGCAGTCCTCTGGAGCCACTGGGAATACAGGGCTGGAAACAATAGCTTCGAAAGGGAAAAAATCTAACAACTTATAAAACAAAAATAAAAGGGGGGAGAGGGCAATAAAAGTCATGATGAGTCAAGGAGGTAATTATGTGTGATAGCAGGGTTTCTTTGGCTGGGGACCAGCAAGAGACACTGACTCCAGCCCTCAGGATGAGCATGACAGAGCAGTTCGTGCTGCAGAGAAGTAAAAAGTCTTCAGACAGGAGAAAGGTGAGGGAAAAGGCAGCAATCTGAGATGGGGGTGGGCCTAACTCAGACACGCACAAGTCATTAAGCTAATGTCTCTTGGCTAATTGCACACACAGAGACATATCCTGCAAGGAAAACAGCCTGAGAAACAGCCTCATGGAACGGGCATTAAACAAACGCATTAAGCAGGGGAACAGTAATCCTTTCTCGATGCCAGCAGGGTGTGAGGCATTTCTCATCCACAGGACCACAGCCATTCAGTCACACTCAGCCCACGGGAATCCCACAGAAGCAAGAAACTGCAAGAAGCTACAGGCCCCCCATCATTGCTTCATGTACAAAGGCTCAGGGCAAAGAGGAAGAGATCTGGCTGATGATACGTCATGATGTTAAACATACCTCCCCAGGTTTAGATTTAGTAATAAAATCATGAAATGAGAGCGGAGGAAGGAGGCCAAGACTTCTGGGTATTGTTTGCAGCTCTGCTCATGTTTGCTCAGTGATTCAACGCAGCGTTATTGGGTCTTTTAGAAACAGGCCATGAGTCATCCACACCATTGGTTCCTTCCCTCTCTAGAAAACCCCCAACCCAGGAGGGTGAACATGGGGAAACAGAGTTTTTCTTGATGAAACCACTCAGGTTCCCCTATCTTTTCTGATGCCAGGTATCTGTAAGCCTCAAGCTCCTCCAAGCAGAAACGGAGGATGCATAGCCTGATGCCCTCAGATGTCAGTGCTTGAAAAGTAGGACCTGTTGTTTTTTAAAGCCAAAGCCAGAAGGCTCAGGAGCACAGTCTGCTTTCACTCCTCCAAACAGTGCCAGCTCTACCCAAGCCACTTCTGACAAGCATTTGACTAATCTCCAACTTGAAACTTCCAGAGATGACATTACTATCACCTCACTTCATCACTACATGGCCTTCCTTATTGTGGGGAAGTTGTTTCTATCACAGAATTGTAGAATTTTGAAGCTGGAGAGGACTTCTGGAGGTGTCTTCTCCAACCCCTACGCAAAGTAAGGCCAGCAGATCAACTTGCCTCGATGCCGGCCACCAACATCTAACCTGTATCTCTCTTGCTGCAGTTTCAACCATCACTTCTTGTCAGGTCTGCCATGGACACAGAAAACCAACGAGGCTCTTTCACCTTACAGCAAACTCTTTTTTTGTAGTGAAAAAAAAGTTTTCAAAAAGCCTTTCCTTCTTCAGATCCTTCAGCCATTTCTCATAGGTCGTGGTTTTGAGACTGCTGATCTTTTATGCCTGCCTCCCACAGACAATTGCTAGTCTCCAGCCACACAGATCCTGGAGCTGCCAACCTCATGAAGGCTACTGCAGCTGTAAATGAGAAGAGTTAGAAGCACATGCCTCTACAGTCTTCCTCCGTGAAGAGGAGAAGACAGAAGAAAGGCAGGCAAAGCAGAAACAGCTCATCAGATGCTCTGAACACCAGCCTTCCTTCGGGCCCCTTCTCCTCACATCTCTGACAACCTTAGGCACGAAGCAGCATAAAAAGCCCAAGCGCTCAGTTCAGCTGTTGATAGCTGTGGTACTTCTTACTACGCCAACAATGTTGCATGCCCCAGCTCTTCCCCGGGCTAGCAGCATAAAAGAGTGGAAAACCTAACTCATGAGACATTGCTATTATTGTTTTCTAACAGGGCCGCGCTAAAAAACCCTCCACCCAGAGGAAAGCCCTTTTGTGCCACGAACAGGCCAAACACAGTCCAACTGCTGACCAGCAGGAGGAGAGACACATGGCAAGATGTGTTCCTCAAGATCCAGAAAAGTTAGGACCAGGTCTCCCTTGACTGTAAGCCCACTCTTGGATATCCTCTGCTGTGCAAATCACTTAGCTGCATCACCCCATCATCTTCCTGGCCCTGTTGTGGGAGCTCTGCTTCACCATCCTTCCTTGCCTGTTGTCCCCATCCCCCAGAGCATTTGTCCCCTCCCCAATCACAAGAAAACCCCTCATTCAACTTCTCTTCAACCTGCCCTAGTCCTGCATTCTCCCCACGTCCTCCCCCTCCCCAAACACATGTGCATTTTAGCGCTGAGAAACTCCAGTCAAACAGGAGGTGCTTTAGGAGAGCAGAGCTTTGAAGAGAAAGGTCCTTGCCATGTTAACTAGAGGCGCCTGCCAGCCAACAGCCCAGCCCCTGAACATGCAAGGAATTTTGACCTCACATAGTGAAATTTCCTAGAACTTTAAACCTTTGTTGTTGTTGTTGTTGTTGTTGTCACTGTTTCTTTGGCTCTCTCTTGCTTTTCAATTTTCCACTTGGCAACCGCATTGAAATGATGCAAGGAAGTAGTCGCTGCTTAACTGCAAATTATTAATTAGATGCCAAGGAGTCTGTGCATGACTGCACGCAGGGCAAGGGGGGCTGTGTCCTACATTACAAAATCAACGGACTGGCTTGGTGTCGCTTTTCTGCCCTGAGATACGATTTAGTGGCAAGTCTCTGTTTGCTGCAGAACTGATTCCTAAAAGAGAAGGCACTTGCACTTTTGCACTTGCACTTATTGAGGGTGAGAAGGGGAGGGAAAAACAAAAAACCCACCACCCCTGGTGACCAAGGGCTGATCCTTTAGCTGTTGAAACTCTTTCCTAAGAGCCTGAATTGGTGTTAAAACAAATACTAATTGTTCTTAGCTAGGGGCTGGCTAGAAATAGTCTGACTGAAGACATTCTGCTGTGAAATACCAATCCAATGAAATTGAGAAAGACTTCAAGCACTCAGGGCTACCCAGCTCTCCAGGTTTTCCTAAGACTGACTGCCACCCCAGCAGGAGATGACACCCCTCTGCTGAGACAGCGTGTCTGGCCACACGCGTCCTTCACAGACTGCTGCAGTGCAACTGAAAGTAGGTTTGCACAAGCCACGGCTGAAGGCGCTGCGGTTTTCGGTGCTGTACGTACACTTTGCCCTAGAGATGTCTCTGCTCAGAGGACCTCATAGTTTAAATACTCAAGACCAACAAACATCCCAGGGGGGAACTGTTCCAATGGGTAATTACCCTCATTGTTAAAAATTAACAAGAAAACAATAATAGTAGACAGCTGGGCCTTTCGTGCCTTTTATAGCAACATTCCCACAGCTCCACAAGAGACATTGTTTGGGATTCACAAATAAATTTTCACCCCAATTCAGGATAAATCCTTAGTCAACTGTTTCAGATGCTTTCCCAAGAGGGAATGGCCACTTCCCATGTGGCTCAGCCATGGTGTATCTTCCTGGCATGCATATCCCAGGCAGCAGGGCTGGGGGGGCTTCAATGCTTGTAGGAGCCGAACTCCAGATTGTGCTTGTGCACCCAGAATTGCTGCAACCCTCATTTTCTGCGTGTTTTAACTCACAGCATTGCCTGGCCTTGGCACTGACAGAGACTTGGGAGCCTTTGGTTGCCTCCTCCCCTCCAAGAGGTTGGCTGGCGGCAGATGGCCCAGGGCAAAGGGATGCTCAAGGAGAAGCACAAGCACGTAAAAGCTGTGGCCAGCTCATCTTCAAGGGAGTAGGCAGAGGTAACCAGGAGATGGACTTAAACTGAGCAGAGAAACAACCCCAGCTCCTGCAAGCTAAGCTGATAACCTAGGTTAAGACTGGCAGAGGCCTGACGGGAAGGGTGGAGGGAAGCTGGCCAGCTGTGATGAGGTTCATCCTACAGAGCCAAAAGAGCATGCTTGGCTTGGAGTTCTCTGAGTGCCAAATCCTGAGTGGTCTTGGGACTGCCATGTGAAGGCAGATTTCAGCTGCACCCTGCTCATCTCAGGCTCGAGTGTCCCCTCCCTTTACCACCTGTAACAATTCATAATTCCGTATGCCAGGAAGTGCTAACTGAGATCAAGGCTTGCAAGTGGCAAGAAAAACCTTCTGCGCTTCCCCTAGACACTGCAGCTGATCGCTGCCGCTCTGCAGCCTGACACAAAAGCGGAGCAGGATGATGTAAATCATCACATAGACCCTGTCAGGGTTAGTAGGAACAGCTAGTGCTCAGTCCCAGCCTTGAGAATCAGAAAGTCTCGGTAGTCCAGACCAAGAAACATCCCTGGGGAATCTGCTCCACTGGTTAATCACCATCGCCCTTAAAAATTAATAACAAAACAATAATAGTAGACAGCTGTGCCTTCCCTGCCTTTTATAGCAACGTTCCCATAGCACAGTAAGGGACATTGTTTTGGGTTCACAAACAGCTTTTGGGCCATGTTCATGCCTTCATCTCTTTTTCTGTGGTCTACCTCTCACCTGCTGGACTCCGCTCACCAGAAGGCAGCCAGGCTGCCACTTCCGCTGCAATAAAACCAACCAGTCAGCAGAAAAGCACACAAACGCACACAAGCTTGGTCCTAGCCTGGGAGAAGCTTAGCATTCCTTCACATTCTGGGTTGTGGAAAGAGTTGTTCAAACCAGGCTCATAGCAACCTTTTAGACGTCGCACTCAGAGTTATGTAAAATATTTTCCCTGCTTTGGTAGTTGGCAAACTTTGTTTTAAGACAAGTGGAATTTATTAATGCAAAATATTTATCAAGTCTTTGTATTTTTTTTCCAAGGGAGTAGAGAAGTTGACCAGGAGTCTTTCATCTTTGTTGGCTTCTGAATGTTAAAAATGCAGCTGATTTAGAGCAAGACCACACGCCAGAGTCTCTCTCATTTCCATGCAACCCCTTTTTCTGCAAGTGATGTCAAGTTCTCCCTTTGACAAAGGTACCACCTTCCTGCAGCGATGGCAGGGAATGTTCCTGAAACGTAGTCTCAAAAGTTTGGGTGATCTCCATCCTACAGATGAACAACAGAGGTAAAAGGCAGAGGGCAGGGTCCTCTGTGCTCAGCTCTCCACAGATAGGCAAAGCAAAAAGATATTCCATGCCTCAAGGATCTCACATGCTCCAGGAAGGTGCAGATAAGGTGAGAACACACAGAAAAAGGAAACAGTGGAAAGGGGGAGGACAGTACATTGGCCAAATGAAGTAGTCTGATCTCCACCCTTTGGAAATAAAAGAAGTAACACAACCAGCAGCTCTACCACCATGTCTAACACCTTGGATTCTCCAAGTGAGCAATGTGAAATGACTTACCATGGCTTAAGGTCCTCACTGTAAAAACCATCACTGTCTTAAGCTGCCAAGCACTAACTTGGTATAATAATCCAAATCAAAGCTTTTGGCAACAGCCAAGCTGCTGATGGGCTCAGATCATAAACCAGCTTCTTTAGGCTTCCATACCTGTCTGATTGTTTATCATCTCCTACCTTTTCCTTTGACTGTTTTCTTCTTTGTTTAGATAGGTACCAGCACAGTCGTCTTCTGAGGTTCATATGGACTATCATGGCATACACAACATTTTTGTCAGAGGTTGACCTCCTTTGGAATAAACACTTCTGCTTGCTACAGGAAGTTACATTTATTTCTTTTTTTATTCTTCATGTACAATGAAGAATACATTTTCAGCTGACTAAGGTTAGAAATCAGTTGTTTAATGCCTGGATTATTTATTTGTTCCCCTTCTTCCCTTGCATGACTTGAGACTACTCTGCATTTAAGGGTTTTTAAGCACTCCCTTTACAGATTTGCCTTTTAATCTCAAATCCAATCCATTAAAGTAACAACAGTTTCACATCCAACAGCTTAAATGGAAACAGACATGACTGATAGAGACTAAGATCCTATCTTCAAGGAATCAATTTGGCGTCACAGCCAGGGTATTGGAGACAATCTTGTTCTGCATCAAAACTTCTCCCTTCAAATATGAGGCCCAGTAGTAGGTGGTGACTTGGGAGAACTTTATTCAGTGAAAAAGGCAAGTGCGCTCTTGGTTCACCACTTAGCATATCTCATGAAATAATATTTTTTTGGAGGAATTGGGTCCTCTCCACACTTTCAAAGAACTGGAGCTATTCCAGAACTGCCTGAAGGGGAGAGCAAAGCATCAACTTGCAGGACATTTGTCTCAGGGTGGGAAAGGGCTGCAGAATAAAATGTTCCTCTTACAAGATGAGATTTAATCAAAGAAATGGAGAGGGCTCACAGAGCAAATTCCTGAAATAAAACTCATGAGTTATAAATAAATACTCCCTGATGTGGACAGAGGTCCCTTTGGAAAAGCCCACTGAATCAAGGCTGAAAATATTCCATTTTGGTGAATAAAACCAAAAAAAAGTCATCATTAACAGGAGAGCTACAAGATCCATGAGGAGCAGTTCCCCACTGTCCAGGTTAACAGACCCCTTTCACGTGAGCGGGCCAAAGTCACAACACTCCAAGCAGAGAGAGCATGAACAAGAAGCACCTTAGGGAAAAAGTAAGGAGTCATCACACAGCCTGGACTACCCTTCCAGTTGTCTCAAGTATGTCTTCTTCCGTGCGAATGTCTACCCTTGGCTTTCCAGCCCTCTGCTCGTCCCAGGCTGTAACGCGATGAACGCAGGCTCTCTGGCCCCACAACTCAATTTCCTCTGCAGCAGCTTCCCCGCAACCCCACTGAGCTCTTTCCACGAAGAGCAGGTAGGATTCTGAGCACGGGGTGGGGAATCTAACACCCCAACCCAAACACAAACGCTTGCCCCCAAGATGTGTCCGTCAGATGACTGAAGGCCAGCAGAATACGTTGGAGGCAGAGCAAAGCCGAGGAGATCTTTTACAGAATTCACATTTTAAAAGTGCAGCCCAAAGCCTCAGCTGGTGTAACCTAGCAATATTGTGCTCATAACTGCACACAAATAAGAGACCCGGGCCAGCGCTTCCTCTGCTGCCACAGGGGCAAGGGGCAGCTGTGACCGTGCACACCACGGCAGAGCTGGCGAGGGCAGCTCCAACCTGTTTTGCCTCCTGAGAAATCAGGTGGAGGCATGCCGCCAGCAAGGCCCCAGGCATGCGGACCTGCGGGGCTGGCCGCACGCTGGGAAGCTCGGACACGTTCCCACAGCAACACTGTACGTGCTCTGGGTCAGGAGGTGAGTATGAGAGGACAAGAGAAGAAACAAGAGGTGGGCAAAGGTCGAGGGAAAGCCAGCCCTTTGGCTCTCCAAATGCTTATGCAAGATTGGCTCTGGTGGAGCTCAAGGGAGGTTTGTAGCCTGACACATCCATGGATGCCAGAGTCCCAGGAAAAGGTTTCTTTTAGGGAGACATTGGCGTTTCGGACATGCTGCGCTGGCTTCTCCCTGCTTTCTTTGCGTTGGCCAGAGCAGCAGTGCCCTTTGCCTCGGGCAGAGACAGCCCGGGCCTGGAGCTCTGACCTGCGGGTCTCTGCCCGGCTGTGGGCACCAGGTCCAGGGCTGCTTCTGCACCAGTTTAAGCACTGGGTGGGGAAACAAAAGGGGAGCATGACAGTCTCGTTCACTTGCTAATGGGCTACTGAGAGAGAGACATCAAATCTATGATTGCCATGCAAGGATACAGTTCAACTTGCTAAAAACAGAGGAAAAAGCAAGACAGGGCAAGGCAGGAGAGGAAATGGATTAGGTTTTCCAGGAGCACCCAAACTTCCCAACTCAGTAGGAGCCCCAGGAGGCTGAGCAGGGCAGTGACAGCAAGCTGCTGAACACAAAACAAGCACTTTTTTTCAGCTCTGGTTAGAAAAATCCTTTCTTGCAGAGCTGCCATAGTTCATATGCTCAGAGCAACACCATACAGAAAGGAGAAGGGTTGGGGTTTTTTGGGATGGGGCGCGGAAAAAAAAAAAAAAAGCACAAACCCTGTGCTGGGAAAGCCACACCGATGAGCTTGTTAACATTTGAAGAGACTGCTTGGCGTGATTCCTTACACAGATTCCTGCCAAGAATTTGCAAGAGGAAAGTATATTTAGCAATCCAAGGCATGCCAAAGCCTTGTCAAGAGAAAAAAAACCACTTTGAATATGTGGAATAGCAATTAGACATTTTCTAAGCAGCCATTTTCAAAATGCATCCAGGCATCTAATAAGGGCACCTGAGGCATATCCACAACTCTGCCACACTCCGTGCCTCAAAAGACATCCGCTAAGGACCAAATACTCAGAGGAAGGCTATGTTACTGATGGCAACTGCCCACTTCCAGAGCACTGGGGCTGGTTCCAAACATGCGATTCTCTGTCACCCTGAGCCACTGGAAACATGCAGTCTCATGCCACTGTGCATCACTGTGTAGCATCCTTTGAGGAATCATTTCTCCAGGGAAAACTGTGAGCCATGCTGCATTGCCAGGAAACAGAGAGGTGTTGCCTGCCCAGGGAGGGAGCTGGACCACCAGCTCTGCAATGCTCTGTTTTCCCACAGGGAGCTGCTGAACATCCAGGTGAGATGAACAGCAGGTGGAAGCTGGGACAATATGTAACATCAGATGGTGATCTGATACACATCATACCCCATCACTGGCTGCTTCTCTCATTGTCCAATGCTCTGAGCTGCAAAGCCAGCGATAACGTTAATCACTAAAGCTTCTTCCTTTCTAGGGAGAGACCTAGAAAATTTTGCTAGGACAGGATATATCTGCCCCAGGAAAGTAACTCACCTGCATCGGTCACTCTTGCTTCCAAAGTGCCAGTGGGAATCTCCCTGGGATGGAGCGTGAAGGAACTCAGGAAGGCAATGGGCAGCACTCTGCTGTGTACAAGGTTGAAGGCAGCTGACCATACTGTAGGGCCAAGATGTTTGCTGTTCATCGAAGTTAGAAATCACACTGGGTATGCTCCTTAAAATATGGTGCCCATCACTTATAACTGTCAGGCTCTATTACAGTCAAATCCCTAAGACAGACACAAAGCCAAGAGGGAGTACCTGCACGTGGGCTGAGTTCACCACCTTTAAGTCAGGATGCACAGAAGGGACAGTCAACGCCTGTGGCTGAGGTTTCTCATCCGTTGGAGACCTAAGCCCCAACAGCCTTTAATGTGTGGCATAACACAAAGGGTGCCCCCAAGGCTTAGCATCATGATCCCCTGCAGACAAACAGGCTGGCAGTGAGCAGGAAGGAGGAGGAAGCGCAAATAGGGTAAAGCCAAAGCAATTATTTTCTTTTGGAAACAGGTATATGCTTAACAGAAAAATCAGAATGAGGATAGTTGGCCCAAGTTCTTTCAGTCTTTGTTTTCCAAGTTCCTTCTGGCTCCTGAAACACCTTTGGGCACCTGACACACCACTTTGATCACAGCCACCATCCCCTTGGGTTATATCAATCCTGCAAAATGAAACTCATGGGACTGACAGACTGCTCTGAGAAAGAGGTCCCCTTCCCACCTGCTTTTCAAAAGCAACCAAGATCAAACAACCTGCTCAGCCACATCTACAGAACAGTGAAAAGTCTCCGTTTCCATCAAACCCTCCTCCAATTCCCATAGCTGTAGCACTCCAGATGGGTCAGACACCACCATAAGCTCACATCCTCCAAGACAGGTGCCAGCATTTTTCTGCTTCTACAGCACCTAAGACAACTCTATCCAAGTTCTTGACTGCGGTGGGTTGACCCTGGCTGGGAGCCAGGTGCCCACCAGAGCCGCTCTCTCACTGCCCTCGTTCACTAGACAGGGGAGAAAAGGTATAACAAAAAGCTTATGGGTCGAGATAAGGACAGGGAGAGATCACTCACTAATTATCATCATGAGCAAAACAGACTGAACTTAGAGAGGGAATTCATCTAATTTATTACCAAACAAAACAGAGTAGAGGAATGAGAAATAAAATCAAATCTTAAAAAACCTCCCCCCACCCCTCCCATCTTCCTGGGCTCAACTTCACTCCCGGCTTCAACCTCCTCCCCCCTCAGCAGCACAGGGGGATGGGGAGTGGGGGTTACGGTCAGTTCATCTCACGTTGTTTCTGCCGCTTCTTCATCCTCAGGGAGAGGACTCCTCCCATCGTTCCCCTGCTCCAGCATGGAGTCCCTCTCACGGGGTGCAGACCTTCAGGAGCAAACTGCTCCAGCGTGGGGTCCCCCACGGGGTCACAAGTCCTGCCAGCAAACCTGCCCTGGCGTGGGCTCCTCTCTCCATGGGTCCACAGGTCCTGCCAGGAACTTGCTCCAGCGTGGGCTTTCCACGGGCCACAGCCTCCTTCAGGTGCCTCCACCTGCTCCAGCGTGGGGTCCTCCACGGGCTGCAGGTGGAATCTCTACACCCCCTCATCCTTCCTCCATGGGCTGCAGGGGGACAGCCTGCTTCACCATGGCCTTCACCACGGGCTGCAGGGGGATCTCTGCTCCGGTGCCTGGAGCTCCTCCTCCCCCTCCATCTGCACTGACCTTGGTGTCTGCAGAGTTTCTTACATCTTCTCACTCCTCTCTCTGGCTGCAAAAGCTCTCCCTAACTGTTTGGGGTTTTTTTCCTTCTTAAATATGTTATCACAGAAGCGCTGATTGGCTTGGCCTTGGCCAGCGGAGGGTCCGTCTTGGAGCCGGCTGGCATTGGCTCTGTCAGACACAGGGGAAGCTTCTAGCAGCTTCTCACAGAACCCTCCCCTGTAGCTCCCCCCCCGCTACCAAAACCTTGCCATGCAAACCCAACACATTGACTAAGGGTCATCAACAAGTATACTGAAAGCAGTAAGGAAAATTGCTAAGAATTCCTGGTTTTACCCTAGATTCCCAGAGGAAACAACAAATTTTGAGGGTCACCTGGCCAAATCATATAGCTGTTGATGCAACACATTCTCCAAGGATATATAGAGGGTTTGGACAGAGCAACAACACAAATTCAGCTCTGTTAGAGGTGACAAGTGATCACAATACTCCCATCTCCAACCTCCCTATGCCATTTCTACCTCCTGATCTCTTTTGGCACAGCCCCATTTCAGTCTAAAATCAGTTACAGTCTATTTTAGGGGGAAAGCATGAAACACTGAGCCAAGAAGCTACAGTAGGTGTAGAGGTGAGCAGAGCCTTACTCCTGGAAGGGAAGGGAAGCTGAGAAGATGTAGCCAAGAAGCAGCTTTGCAACACTGAGCAGCAGAGCAGCAGTGTCGCCCGCTGGCCACTCGAAGCATTGCCAGCTGACGGCATCCTGACCATAACATCCTTCACCTTCCCTGTCATCTCCACCTTCCCACCTGCTGTCGCTTTGAGGAAACGTGCCGAATTGGCAGCCCCGAAGGTTCACCACTACAAAATGCCCCTTTCTCAGGAGTGGAAGAAAACAAGCCCAGGAGCTCTGCAGGTGCAGCCCAAGCAGGGATGCAGGTAGGACCACGCGGTCCAGATCAAAAAAAATCATCCCACATCCTTATCTTCTCTTCCTATTTCCACCCTGCCCAGCTTCCACCCTCTGCAAATATTAATCCCAAAGGAAATGATTCCTCAGCAGGAATAGAAGTCACCTTAGATACCTGTGCAATCACCCTGGGATATTAACATGGTGAAGACATATCCTCTGCAGCTGTTAATGAGTGGCTACTTCATAGCAGTTGAGTGGGCTTTTATCAGAAACCTGTACTTTAATTACGACCTCTGCATTAAGGAAGGAAGCACAGAGGTAGAGGTGTGCAGCACACAGTACTGGGAGGGGAGAGAGACATGGAAATGTGACCCAAGCACACTGAGTCATGAACAAAAAGCAAAATGCAGGCAACTCGTTTCCTGAGCAGTGAGAGCTGGTAAGGCACACCTCTACCCAGCAGCTCTCACAGCCAGCTACAAGCCTTCAAGACAGCAGGTAAATCCAAATTTGCCAGGAGTATGCTCACCAGCATTTACATCTGATTTTAGCAGTTCGGGGACTCCAGAAGAGAGCAGGACATACTTAAGCAGGGGACATCTGCAGCTCTTGCAAGAACTGAGCAGTACACCTCTCTGGCAGATCACTGAGGTGTAGCAGTGACTTTCCTGTGGCAGATCAGCCACATCCATGGCTCTCATACCACTGCAGACCCCTGTGAAGTGTTGCTCCAGCAGGAACACCTCATGCAGGTGGTACTGGAGTTTTGGACCTCTTCTGCAGCGCCACTGAAAACAGCATTTCCACCTCCCATCCTCAAGCCCACTGCCCAGGAAGTCGGGCTGCTGTTTCCTAGCTGTCAGGCCTCCCCTGCCTCGACGGCCCACACAGTGCCTCCCTGTAGAAACACGGACCTCCACAGAGCAGCCCAAGCCCCTCAGAGCCCCTTCTAGAGGCAGAGCTGTATGGCCACAGCACCAGAGGAACCTCCACCAAGCATGTTGAGTGTTTTACCAACAAAGGCTTTCGCATGATGAAGTAGCAAGCAAAGTCATCAGTGCTCATGCAGTTTCATAGTTTCCCAACAAAAGGGCTCACAATTTAAATGACATCTTCAGCATAACGGAAGTTGTCTTTATTTTGATGCCGTTTAAGAAGTGTTGCCCTTGCTCAGAAACCTTCTGTGGTGGGTTGACCCTGGCTGGGAGCCAGGTGCCCACCAGAGCCGCTCTCTCACTCCCCTCGTTCACTAGACAGGGGAGAAAAGGTATAACAAAAAGCTTGTGGGTCAAGATAAGGACAGGGAGAGATCACTCACTAATTATCATCATGAGCAAAACAGACTGAACTTAGAGAGGGAATTCATCTAATTTATTACCAAACAAAACAGAGTAGAGGAATGAGAAAATAAAATCAAATCTTAAAAAACCTCCCCCCACCCCTCCCATCTTCCTGGGCTCAACTTCACTCCCGGCTTCAACCTCCTCCCCCCTCAGCAGCACAGGGGGATGGGGAGTGGGGGTTACGGTCAGTTCATCACACGTTGTTTCTGCCGCTACTTCATCCTCAGGGAGAGGACTCCTCTCATCGTTCCCCTGCTCCAGCATGGAGTCCCTCTCACGGGGTGCAGACCTTCAGGAGCAAACTGCTCCAGCGTGGGGTCCCCCACGGGGTCACAAGTCCTGCCAGCAAACCTGCCCTGGCATGGGCTCCTCTCTCCATGGGTCCACAGGTCCTGCCAGGAACTTGCTCCAGCGTGGGCTTCCCACGGGCCGCAGCCTCCTTCAGGTGCCTCCACCTGCTCCGGCGTGGGGTCCTCCATGGGCTGCAGGTGGAATCTCTACACCCCCTCATCCTTCCTCCATGGGCTGCAGGGGGACAGCCTGCTTCACCATGGTCTTCACCAGGGGCTGCAGGGGGATCTCTGCTCCGGTGCCTGGATCACCTCCTCCCCCTCCTTCTGCACTGACCTTGGTGTCTGCAGAGTTTCTCACATCTTCTCACTCCTCTCTCCGGCTGCAAAAGCTCTCTCCAACTGTTTGGGGTTTTTCTTCTTCTTAAATATGTTATCACAGAGGCGCTGATTGGCTTTGGCCTTGGCCAGCGGCGGGTCCGTCTTGGAGCCGGCTGGCATTGGCTCTATCAGACACAGGGGAAGCTTCTAGCAGCTTCTCACAGAAGCCACCCCTGTAGCCCACCCCCCCCCCGCTACCAAAACCTTGCCACACAAACCCAACACACCTTCTCAAAAGCGCTCTCCCAAGGTGATGCACAGATGTGTGGCCAATACCTCCTAAGCTCACTCATCTCCATGTGAGCTGGCCATCGGAGCAGCTCCCCCAATCCACTTCGCCCCTTTTCCTGGAGGTCCAGGCAGGACACAGCTGTTTCTGGACATCCAGTCTATACAGGGTCCCCAACCCTCCCTTCTTGCTGAGGGTTTCCCCAAAGGATGGCTCAGTTACTTGCAAAGCAGCTCCTGGACCACAGCACTTGATAAACCTTTGTGGAAGGTAATCCAGAAGTCAGAGGCAGGCCGGCAGCTGTTTTTCAGACAGCAGTGACATCCTTAGAGCAGCATAAGCCATCCTCACACACCACTCACCCTATCTTCAGTGGGAGCAGCAGCCAACAGGGGAAAAGCTGGCTCCTTGAGCTGTTCCAGGTGTCCAGACACCAAGGGATAGCCACCCCCAAGGGAGCAGAAACATCTTAAATGAAAAAAACAGTTCAAGGCAGCTTGGAAATGGCACCCCGAGAAAGCCAGTTAGCACGAACCAGGACTAGCAACAGCAGTGCCCCGGGCAGCAGTCCAACCAAGCTGGGAGGTCGGACAAGTACTGAGAGAACACTGCTGCGGGCAGGTCATGTAAGAAAAGGAGCAGCAAAAATGAGACAGGAGTTCAGCTAAGTTTCTTGAACCCATGGTTTTCCTTTGTAACCCTGCTAACAGAAGGGATGTGTGCAGAAGGCCATGATGGTGTTCACATACATACACAAACACGAGCCATCACTTCAAGCCTGCGGCACAACTCTCATCCCCACACTACAGACAGAACAAGGTGTGTCAACAGAGGAACTTGCAGCTGTCCCTCCCCAGAAAGCCAAACCTGTGAAGCCCCAGGGAACGACCCTCATCAACTGTGGGGAGGTCACATGAAGGACACGCAAGTTGGTATGAATAACACTGGATACCTGAATAAATGAATTTACTAAGGGAAGTTTTCAGCAGTGAATTAAAAAACAAGTTTAGGAAACAAGTTCAGGGACATTGTAGTCAAACTTCTCAGCCACAGACTTTTCACAGCCTGGGAAAAGGATTGTGTTTAGGTCCAGTTCCGAGTACATCTTTCAAAGATGTCAGGCTCATTAACGACATTATTGCCATAGCTCATCACCACTCAAATCTGCACACAACAGAACACACTATGCAATGGAGGATGATAGCTGCTCTTTTACGATTCCAATCTCTGCCCCCAAGCCTGTCACGATGCCCCTTTTTTCTCTCTCCATCTCGCAGCACATGCACTGCTCTCCTGAGCTCTCCTCAAAGGCAAATGGGAAGAGGCAGAGAGATGTTTCCATGGTCCCTCCTCCCCCCTTACCTCTGCCCATTCCTCCACTCATGAAGCTCTACGCTACTCCTCAAGGCACAGACATGAAGGGCCAGATCAAGATGTGCCAGGCTTCTTCAAGCTATTTAAGCTTTCCTTGGATTCACCTCAAGCAACAAAGTATACAATTAACTGGAAAAGTGTTTTTTAATGGCTTCACCAGTAACAAGAGCCACTCAACTACTGGACAGAACCACTAATGCCTTCATAGTTATAAATACAGTACAGTAAGACAAACAGGACTTCTTGCAGAAAGACGAACATGATTCCACTCCATTATCACCTTTTTATTGTTAAAAGGACAGATCTTGACAGTGGAAAAAAAGGATGTTTCACAAGGAGAACAGGACATAGCTTCTACTGGTCTTTCAATTCCTTCAGTCTTCTGATCGCAGATTTGACTGTCACTGCAGAGGTGGTACTGGAAGAAGAAGCAGAGTCATCTACATGTGGCAGCAGAACAACCCGCGCCAATGTTATTTTTTGGAGAAAGCACTAATCATTTCAAATAGTTACTGCCTGATTGCATTGCCAACAGGCGGCTAATTCCATTTTGATTTTCACGACAACAAAGCGTAGGCCTTCGTCTGCAGAAGCACGTGCAACTTCGCAAGCTACATCTCAACCCAAATTATCCAGTCACGCATCGACTACATGCACAAGCGCGTGGGCTCAAATTCCTAGCGACTGTTATGTGTGGGACAACAGTGTCTTCTACCAGAATTCGGGGGGGGAAGGGAAGTAAAGAAAGGGAGTAAGCAAGGGCACTATCGCAAAAAGGATTATAACAATTCAATGCTTTTAGAACAAAAACTAAAGATGGAAATGATTTTCCAGGTTTAGTCCAAGGTTTTGCCTATTTTATCTGTGTCTCCAAAGTGAAAAGGCTAGGGTAGCCATCACAAAAAAACGCTGCTGAGGTGGTGAAAGAAGAGGTAAGAGTTCCCTTAGACAATTAAAAATTTGTATACAGTCAAAAGAATCACGGAAGGAAAAATAATCCCCAGCTCAGAGGTATAATTTATTAGAAGCTGTTGAAGCTCTTTTTAGAATAGGTCAGAGGCACATCAGTCGGGCGTCACCCATACAGTTGATGCCACCCTGAGACGGCTGGAAGAACCAGCCATCCTCTCTGCTCCTTTTCTTCCAACATCACCCAAAAACCGGGCCAAGCATAATACCTCATACAAGCAACAACTGTAGTTCACATCTGCAGTAAGAAATGCTACTACAGCCAAGGCACAAAAGAGACTAATTAAATAAAAATATTTGTTTCAGCATTTGCAGATGTTTCAATTTCTTTATTTGAAGTTTGGGAAAAGATGGAGAGCTTGCATTTCTGAAGAATACAACAACTGCTTTGATAAAGCCCAGAGAGATAAAGAAATTTAGGAGGGACCCACCAAACCCAGCAGCAGTAATACGATGGATAAGACGCAATATTGTCAGAAGCTTCACAACAGATACTAGAAAGAATAGCAATCAAATCCAATATGATCCATTCCAATCAAATTTTAACAATGCAGGCAAAAAATGCCCACATATCACTAACTCGAGACAGATCTACTTAATGGTTAGTAGATTAAAATTAAAAAAAAAATAAAATGAAAAGTTGTATTATGCCTCAGCTATGTGAGAATAAATGCTGATAGGAGCTTCTTCATTTCCTTACTTGTAAGTCCAGGCACCACCAGCAACTGTCTTCATGCAGGATCCACAGTGCCAGATACCCACGGCCTTCCTCTTCATTTTGGTCTGTAATAAAGGGGGGTGGGGGGCGGAAAAAAAGCACTCTTCATCAGCTGAAAAAGCCAAACAACAAACTCAAGGCAAGGACTTCAGCATCACAGCACAGCATTAACTAAAAGCCTAGTTAAGACAGGCAAGGATCAGGGAATGATTCTTCAGAATTTATTCAGATTCTGAAGAACAGGGGAAGTCCTTCTGAAACACTTTTTCATTCAGATATGAAGCAGGTCATTTTTAAGCGCATCATGAAAACGTCAGCTCTCTTTGAAGGAGAAGAATAGAAGGAGCTGCATCAGCCACAATAACTGGTATTCTCACTGTTTGATGACCAACGTAACACCACTGTTCTTAGTGCTCCCTGCACATCCCAGGATTGCTCTAAACCAGGCCCCCTTTGAATAGTACCTGAAGAGTGAGTGGTGGGTACTGAACGTCTTCACCTGGGCAACCCTCCATCACCTCATGAAGAGGATGGGGAGGTTTGCCTAGACCTATGCTGGATTTAGGCAGCTCTGCAAATGGGGTTTTCAACATTCTCACTTCGCGTGAGAAAGACGCTAAATATAAAACCAGATGGAAATCTTTTTAGATTTCCAGCCACTTAAAGATACCTACTTTACAAATATCAATACAAATTATCTGGGCAAAGCACAAGTTGATGGGCCTCTCTAAACTGTTCAAAAATCACATGTAAGAGTGAATTTTGATTATATACATAAGCAGGTAAGATTTCTTATCAGAAATTCTTCCACATCCAGAGTTACAAAGCACACAAATATGAGTAAGCAACTGCAATCCAAAGTTTTAAGTGTATAAAGTATGCTCCCTTCCTCCTCCAGGTAAGCTGTAAAGTTACTGAAGGAAAAAAAAAGCAAAAGCCACACCTTAATTATCAGGATAACAAGTGTGTTGTTTTAATTCTGTCACGTCTTTTTATTAGATACCTAAAACGTATAGTATGGCAACATTTCTCACTATTTTATGTAATGAAGTATAATTTATGTTTGTTTTCATTTAACTACCACTAAACATACACATGAAACATCTTACTAACTCTTTTTATATTTTTTATTTTATAAGGGATTCTGACAGTAGCCTAAAGCTGTCTCAAAACAAGTCCAGTTATCTTTTCAGCAGAAAAATTACCAAAGCATCAAATTGCATTTCTAGCACCAATAGCAAAGTTATTTTTAAAGACTTTTTCAGGGAAGGAAGTCTTACCTTGCCACAGAAGGAGCAGGTATACTTGGCGTGCTGGCTAATTTCAATTTTCTTCACCATTTTCCTAAGGGATGCACCATAACGGGTACCATATTTACCCACAATCCCAACTTTCTTGGTGCGCTTAGCCTGTTGGGAGGCAAACCAAAATAAGCTTCAACTTTACCGAGATCGGCCGCTGCCCTCTCCTGACATGACAGGAAAGAGCTCAGCACTCAAAAGCGGCGCTGCAGCCGACCAACACCTCTCCCTGGCATTGTAGACAGAGCATTAGTTATGAAAGGGCGAGAGGCTCACGCTGCCGCAGCCTCCCGGCTTCTACTAGGGCACTTCAGGCAGAGAGCTGCAGTCTAACAGCCAAGCTCGAGCAAGGCCACGGCCTTCCTCCAGGGCCAGCCCGCTCTCACATGAAACGCTGCAGCCAGCAGAGCCGCCCACCACGCACCGCCACCCCCTTGCCGCGCAGTCCGCCGTGAACCGGGCCCGTTCTCCTCCTAGAACGCCTATTCGGCCTTCCAGCGTCCCCCCACCGCCCCTCGGCCTGCCATTCCCCTCACTGGGGCCAACCCCCACAGGCCACCCAGGCGGGCGCGAGTCCCTCTCGCAGCCCAGCGCGGGGACTGGGCCTGCTCGGGGGAAGAGCCCACACAGGGCCCCGGCCCGGCACACAGGGCCCCGGCCCGGCACACAGGGCCCCGGCCCGGCACACAGGGCCCCGGCCCGGCACACAGGGCCCCGGCCCGGCACACAGGGCCCCGGCCCGGCACACAGGGCCCCGGCCCGGCACACAGGGCCCCGGCCCGGCACACAGGGCCCCGGCCCGGCACACAGGGCCCCGGCCCGGCACACAGGGCCCCGGCCCGGCACACAGGGCCCCGGCCCGGCACACAGGGCCCCGGCCCGGCACACAGGGCCCCGGCCCGGCACACAGGGCCCCGGCCCGGCACACAGGGCCCCGGCCCGGCACACAGGGCCCCGGCCCGGCACACAGGGCCCCGGCCCGGCACACAGGGCCCCGGCCCGGCACACAGGGCCCCGGCCCGGCACACAGGGCCCCGGCCCGGCACACAGGGCCTCCCGGTCCATGCCCTGCCCGCAGCGGACTCCGCACTGCCACTCGCCGCGTACCCGCAGCCTCAGCGCGGCGGGCCCGGAGGGGATGGCGGCGGATGGGACGCGGCGCCTCAGCCCCACTCACCATCTTCCTGCCCGGCGCCGACGCGGAGAAAGGAAATCCCGCTTGCGCAGGCGCAGTATGAACCGTCGCCGCCGGAAGTGACGAGAGAGGCGACAGAGCCTGGAGCGGAAGGGACTCTGAGTGGGTCCGTCTGCACCGCGATGGTGCGTAGCTCGATGGTCGCGCTGTATATTCTGTACATTTACCCCATGACAACAGGGTTATCTGAAGCCTAAAGCACACAAACCGGAACGCAGCTGCAGCCTGATGTTGGAAGATGCGTCGCTCAGAAAACAGAGTATATCAGTGTGAAACCCAAGCGGTACATCAGCGCCGGCAGCTGCGGCCGGCGAGGCCGGGTTCCCGGAGCGCCGCCCAAGGAGGTCAGGCCGGGAAGGGCGATGGAGCCCTTACGCTCACTCACCTCGCTTTTAAAGAGAATAACTGGGAGGCAGATGTCAGAATTTAAAAAAAAAAAAAAAAAAAAGGAAGAGCAAACCAGACTGGAGCTGCAGAAGGGGTAAAAAAAAAAAAATACTATCTCTGTATGTAAATCAACGAGGATGAATTCTGCTCTTACAGCATACCAGCCCTGAACCCAGAGGTTTCAAGATAACCCAGTCAGGTGCAACCACAGCATCTACCCGATTTCCTTGGGGTCATCCAGTGCTGAGACAACCAGCCGTAAAGCTCCGGTGCCGCCACAGAGGTGGACTGCGGCACCGGCACGTTGCCCCCGGACACCCAAACTGCCTCCACCACCAGCCCCAAAGCACAGGGCTGGGACACAGGAGGGCTCCTGCACTGTTCGGACCCCGCACAGGCGAGTGAAACACGTACCGATGCAGCTGAGCTGCAGTGCTAGTAACGGGATTAACCACCCGTTAACCTCTAACAGGCAGAGCTGGCTGCAGCTCATCCCCTCCCCCCTGGAGGGAGACGGGGCTGCCCAGCCCACCCAGAGAAAAGCAGGTGCTTTTCCTGCCCTGACAGCTCCATACCCACCCCAGCTGCCTCGACCCATGACAATCCTCCTCATTTGCAGTCTACACAATTAACAGCAAATTAACTAGAGCATACCCTGCCACTGCATTGGCCTTTCCCTGGCTGGGGCCCATACTTTCAGAGATACTCATGGATAGACGCTGTCTCCCCTCCTGGCTCTTGCTTTGAATGCTCACATTTTTAATTCCCTCTGTCGTGCCAGGCTCCCTGTTCCCCAATAATCCCTGCAAGCTCTCCTCACGTCCCAGCAAGTCCTCCCAGGAGCCAGTGGGACAGGGCTCAGCAGGGCTTCAGGCAATGGTATTTATACCTCCCCTCTGTTGAGTCAAAATCATTTGATATATCCTAGGAATATATTTGCCCTTTTCAGATCCTCATTATAATGATGACTCATAGGACACATCTTTGATACCAATATATTAAAAGAAAAAAAGAAAATAAAAAGTTCCTTTGGCTGCTTTGTGACTATTTGGTTAAAAATATAAAATTTTCAGCCAACACATCCAGGACAGAGGATCTACTGCTATTCTCCAGTCTGTATCAACAGAGTCAAAGTTCACTGTGACACTACAGCATGCGGTCATACCCCTCATCTACCAGTATTACAGACAGCTCTCCCAGCAACCAAACCCAACCCCCTCAGATGACTGCCATTCCCAGACTGCCAAAATAAACATACACTTCCAAGTGACCAAGAAGATGGATGGATGCAGACAGGCCAGTCCAGCTCCAAAAGCTTTGCCTCAAGAGTCCACCACCTTGAACTCTTCTGCAGGCCCCAGGCTGGCCAGCTTCATGTGCTGCAGATGTAGTTTGAACTGCTCCGTTTTATTGTTCGGGTATTTTTAGCTGTTGTTCCTGGTTTGGCATCCTTCCTGAAAACATGCCTTTCTCTAGCACAGTTGAGAGTACAGACGCAGGTGTACAAGCAGGCGTCCAGTCACAGGAAGATGCTCCAAGATCCAGTAAGATGGGTCCTTCCCTTTACTGGGATTTAGATAATGCCAAAAAGTTACAGCTATGCCATCTTCAACGGGCAGGTGTAAGAGTCCCCAAGAGCATGTTCCTGGGCCTGCCTGTGGGTCTCATTAGCAACCCGCACACCACCTTGTACAAATTTTCATCAGCAAGCCTTGGAGATCCTCTCTGAGCCTGCTGGCAGCTTCCCAGCCATCTCCTCATCACATCAATGACAGACTAATGGTGTAATTGGGCTAAGGCCTGCACAGTCTTTCCAATCCCTTGATGCAATGACTAAAAGCACTCTCCTGCAAGATTCTTCTCCCCTTTTTCATCTAAGTAAAGATGAAGTGAACCTCAAGTGTACTTCAAGAGCCTTTGTAACTCTGCAGCAAACCAGCTAAGGTTTTATGGGTCCTAACAAAGAAAGAGTACACCTAGCATTCCTCTAACAGGGCTGGGATTCATCGACGTATAGTAAGATAAACTGAGTTTATGAGAAGCAGAATTCTCCAAGGGTACTTTCAGCAGATTTCAGAAAAATAGCTTTGAAGTAGCTGTAGCTTTACAAAGAGGAAGAGAATTACTCCTATAGATGATGACAATATGGATATACAAATAATGTCTTCCCTATTTTTTTCAGCAGGCAGACAGCAACATTTCTCACCCCTTACTCGGAACAACCCTCTCTGCAAGTAGAAAGATCACATGTCCTAGAAACAGATGAAATACTCTGTATTCAAGAAGACAGACATTTAAAAATGTCAAAAAGTGTGTATTTATCTCTTGGCCAGATGTTGGAGCAAGAGAAATGATGTTTAGCTCTCGGTCTCAAATCCAGAGATAAAGCATTTCCTCCAGTTGGGCAGTCCACGATCCTTGGTCGTACTCCTCTCCACTTGCACACAGACACCAAAGCATCTTCCACAGTCACGAATGAAAATGTGCTTCCACCCAGCACAACCGCATACACAGCCTCTAGCGCATTTCTATGATGACACTTGCTGAAAATTGGATAATCAAACCCTTCAATGCAGGAAAAGATATCCCAGTTATTATCAGGTTGATCTTGTAACACAAACTTTTTCCTCCTCGACTGTGTAAGAGAGGTCTTTTTGTCAGTGTCTGGTACCTGCACCAGCAGATAATATGCACAGCACATTAGCTCCTGGCCTCCAGAAGCTAAATGTAAGCCTTCGGTTTGCTTTTCCCCAACCCTTCTCTACAGATGATGGCTGTAAAACATAGCTAACTGGTACCTCCATGAAATTACATCTTTTCCTGCGCTCCCTGGTCACATTTGCTTAACACTAGCCCATTTCCAAGTATCTTCTAGTACTAAGACCAGAAGCATAAAAGACATTAATTTGGGATCACATTACACTGCACTGGCAAAAATACAGAAAAAAAAATTAAAGACAACCTTGCCAAGATGCCTGAAAAGACCAGTTGTGATGAACAGAACCATTTGCCTTTACATCAAGCCCACATCAAAAGTGGCCTCTATGGAGTTTTTGGAAGTGGAATCAGGCCACGCCCAAGGGACAGCAACTCTGTCACAAGCTCCTGAAAGGAACCAAAGAGTGGGTTTGCTCAGGCAGTACCCAGGCTGGAAGCTCAGGTCTCCTAGTTCACAGGGCTGAGAGTATGACAGATATGATCACAAATCAAAACCAGGCATTTTAATCATTGCGACAAGCAAGAATGCTGCTTTTGGCATTCTCAGTGTAACCTGCACAGAGCTGTAATGGGAGCAAATAACACATCCCAGGGTACCAGCCTAAATGTCTTATGGAATTAGCTGTTGATTCATCTATAAGCACAGTGTCATGGGAGTTTCCCTCCTGAAAGTTGATGAGTTTTAAAAAGCACAAAAGGAAGTATCCCCCAAAAGACCTGTATTTCAGCCATTGTAAATATATTTAAAAACCACTAATATTTCCACTGCATCACATATTTCTCAAACTTAAGGTCCAAATGAGAGATGAAATTCTAAAATAGAAAAAGTACCAAAAGCTTAGGAAGCACAATTTAAAACAACTTTTTATTTAAACAGCTCAGTCCAGAATCAGTTTCTTACAAGAGCAAAAGTCTGCACATGTCCCCCTCTCCTCACTCATCTGTGGAAATCAGTCTCAAGTCTTGAACGCGCACACACACACACACCCTTCCTAAGCAGCCATGCTTAATCCCTGGCAGTCAGCACAAGCTTCACCCTCCACTGACAAAAGCAGCACATGCCATGGAGCAGGTCCTCAAGACTTAGCAGATGAGGCCAGAGATCAGCGTGCTCAGGCAGATATGTGCCTAACAGGCAATACACACTTCCTGGCATACGGTTACACTTCTTAGTTTCAAGGTACTGACTGCTCTGCACAGACAAAAATCTGGGGCTCTCCCTCCTCTCCACCACATCCACAAAACATCAAGATCTGTCTGGATCTTTTCTCCTCACTACCAAACTGAATACCAGAGAGCCTGTTTGTGAGTGACCCAAGTAAGGGCCAAATTTTGCCAGTGTACTGACTCCTATAAATACAGACTAAAATTCTTGGAGATGGAAGACTGACTGTTAAAAGCACTCTGCGGCTGCTGAGAAGTTAGTTTTTGGAACAGTTCTGCCTTGTGGACAGACAACTATTATCTGCTTTTTAAACAAAACAACTGTGGAAGCTGATGTGCTGAAACAAAGCAGCATGCTACTTGCCCATGGCCACTCAGTGATCAGCAAAACCAGGACTGCAAAACCTGCAGGCTGCCAAGGGTGCACTGCTCATCTGTCACGCTGTCAGATTGCCTTCTAATCCTTTGAGATGAAACGCACTAGAGATACAGAAAACTTAACATCTTTTATTTTTGAAAACTCAAAAAATAATACTTGATTGTTTTTGTTTTCTCTTTTTTAATTTAAAAAAATCTCTCA
This sequence comes from Grus americana, assembly GCF_028858705.1. Classification (NCBI taxonomy): domain Eukaryota; kingdom Metazoa; phylum Chordata; class Aves; order Gruiformes; family Gruidae; genus Grus; species Grus americana. The sequence continues at coordinate 16,832,520 of NC_072857.1, read as the reverse complement.
ACCACCACCTCTTTTGCTGTCTTCATTACACTTTAAAAAAAATCCTCAATACGGCGCTTTTTTGGGGGACTCACTGAACATGTCTCTCCTTCGGTATCTTGCAGGGCACTGCCAGAGTCAAACTCACAGCAAGCATCAGCTGCCTCCAAAAGCAAAACTTCGTCAGCGTCATCTCTGCTTTCAGAGAAGGTCCTCTGGAAAAGGTCGTAGATGGTCTTCTGCTTTGGATCTGGCTGAGGAATTGGAACAGACAGAATCTGTACACACATTGTCATATAAAACCAAAGTGAGCAACAATCAGAGGGCCATGCCCCTCAGACACTGCACATGTACGTATATATCATATGATATATATCGCACATACATATATATACACATATATGCTATGGAGGCTATCATGTCTCCTTGCATGCAGCAGGGTTGGGAACTCTCTGTGGAGAGTCCAAGTCAAGGCATGGATCCTGGAGAATCTGGTCTGTGGCATTAAAGGCAGAACAGGTGTAAGGTCAGCCTGCCAGTCACCTGCCCATCCAGATGTACACAAGCCAAAGCCCATTCAGCCTCTCCCAAGGACCATCGATATTCTTTCAGGTCAATTACCTTAGGGCAGTAATTAGTGGATTCAGCGGTTTCAGAGAAATTGGTTTCTGAAAGACCAGCTTCCCCCAGCACTTTGATTTTCTCTTGAATCATTGGCCTAGAGAAAGAAACAGAAATTACTGAAAGGAAGAAATTATCATGCAAGGACACTGTGTCATTTATTATGTGTAGATGAAAGAAAGATGTAACGGGTATAAAGATGGCTTTTCTACCAAAGTTTGTTAGCTCCTTAACCTGTCCTGCTCTTGTTCACGGCCACTGTATGCTGTCCTGGAATATCAATCAATCCAATTTAAATAAGTAACAAGAGGAGGATTTCAGGCTATAAATATTTGGAGAACACACATATCCAACAGGGAAATTAGCTGACTGAGGCAACACCAATGGTATGAAGTCAGAAGCAGATGCAGCTAAAGAGAGTCCCAACAGCCTGTGTGTTCTGTCTCCAAGGCAAGCAACAGCAAGCCCATCAACAGAAACATCAGCATTTCTAGGGAATCTCCTGATCTGCTGCAAGAGGAAGAATCCATCACTGGCCCAAGAGACCAAGAGGTCCCAACCACACCTGCAGACTGGACACTTTGAAAGAGGCAAAGGCCATAGCATGATTAATGCATTTACCAAATAGCCTTGTTGTCCTGTTCTTTTTCTTGCCTCTAAAAAGGATGCCACTGTCCTTCTTTGAAGAGCCATATTTCCTTTCCATTAAGCGTTAATGACTGCACGGACAGCATTTCACAAATAAAGACAGAATTACTGTCATTATCTTTCCATGAAACGTGGGCGATGCATCAGTTTCCAGATCCCTGCATTGTAGGGTTGTAATTATTTGCCATCATGATATTCTGGGAACTGCACAAGTTCACATAGTTCATTTGTTTCTTTAAACAAGGTAATAAAGATGTAATTTTGGACTTTAAGCGAACCAGCTGGTGGATAATTTCTTTTCATCATTTGCAGGTCAGTTCCCTTGCAGCACTAAGGATTCCTCAGATCCCCCCCTTCCCCAGCATGTTAGATTCCCCAGCCCTAAGGACCAGTGTCCACTGCTAGCTCTCACTGCAGCCAAAAAGGCTCACACCACAACTCTTCAGAGATGGGTCAGTAGCACTTCTTTAATCCGTCCATAAAGGGCTCCCTGAAAAGCAAGAGCAAAGCAACAGTGCAGTTGTCCTCTGCATCTCCCTGTCCAAGCACTCAGCAGCCAGATTGCTCCTCAGACCTGATCCACAATACATTGAACCATCTCCAGTGTCTGTTGACTTTGCTTGAAAGTACTCAGCACTTTACAGTACCTCAGCACACAAATGCTCTGGGTTTTCTAAGACAATTTCCCCTTCTTATACAGAGGCTGTGAAGGTTTTAGATGCATCAGCTCTCCCAGAATTTCTCTCAACAGCCCTTTCTTTGACAGATAACTACTTTTATTCCTCCTGCTTGTCATCCGCTTCGTTATGTTCATTGTGGCCAAGCCATGTCACCAGTTCACAGCAGCCCTGATTGGCAGTTACTGCTCCCCCCTCACATGCTGTAGAAATCAGCACTAACATAAATCACCTTACATCACATATGTGACAGACAGTGCAAATAGGTAGCAGGAGAACCAAAGTGTCTTTCTGACTTCCTACCATAAGTAGTCATCCGCTGTGCCTTTAGCCACCAGGTAGTGAACATTAACGGAGCTGGTCTGTCCAATTCTATGTGCCCGATCTTCTGCTTGGATCAAAACCTTTATGTAAGAACATGACAAAGAAAATGAAAGTGAGACCTGTAACGTCTAAGAAATAGTGTAAGCACCAGAGAACAAGCACATTTCTTGTGCTTAGCGACTATTTCTCATCTGGATCTTGTTAACACCTGCATCCTCAAATACAGACTAAGCCAAGAAGTAATCTGGTACACCAGGTTCCCAAAAGGCTCTGAGCATTTTTCAGAAGTAGAGGGTCAGCACTGATGATGGACCTTTTCAGGTCTTGGCTGGACAAGCTGTTGAGAGCTCTGTCAAGTTAAGAAACAAGAGCATGTTTCCCTTTCGTACCATCTTCTCCAGCCAGCAAGCTGTGCAACCAGCCTCACTGGTTCAAGCCCAGGCACCTGGAGGTGCACAGACAAGTAGCCATCAGAGAAAGAAAGATAACAACCCTAGAGAAAGCCCCCTGCCCGTTACATCTCTTCCTAAGCACCAATGTTTCTGCTCTCCAGGGAGCACCCAATCCTTGTTCCCTCCAGGATGCATACACCCGGATTCCAGAAGAGCTCCGCAAACACCACCAGATCTGCAGCAGACAACGTCAGGCCCATGTTTGCAGCAGTGAGGGACAGGACGGCCACAACCTGCTTCTTTGAGAACTGGAACTTCTGGCACAGAGACTGCCGCTCTGCTGAAGGTGTGGAGCCATCAATGCGAATGTATTCTACATGCTGTGAAAAGGCAGATGATGATACTTTTTAGAGGCCTTGCGTCCACTTTCCCATATCCTCCTTCCATCTTTTAGTAGATTCTGTTTCCCTTCCCCATGGCAGAACCAAGAAAGTAAAAAGGTACTGGTTGCATTTAAGACCGTTCCTCATCTTTAAGGCAGAGGCACTGTAGCTCAGCGTATAATGTACCTCCCCTCTGTTCACAATGCATGACTTGCTCTTATGTCCATTGCTCTCCCACCAGTCCTGTACAACAGGAAGGACAGCAACAAGCTGGCAACTCAGGTACAGTGGAAAGGCAACTGGCATAATACAAAGCTGAACACTGTCTGTGTATTGATGTTACAGCTGCTACAACCTTCCCAAGCTCCCTAAGTCTTCCTCTGTTTGGGAGCAGATGGGATCCTACGCACCTCAGTTGATCTGTGGTAGGCTCAGGAGATGCAGGACAAACTTGGGTGATGCAGGACCATAACTTTTCAGTGTCCAACCTCCTTGCTCTACTGGAGGATGCTGCCACAGAAGCAGCAAAGTCACCACTGCCACTGTGGTTTATAGTTTGGAATATTAAACTTGCCCCAGCATGACCCAGAACTCTTTAGGGGGGTCCATGGAAGTCTCACATGAATAATTAGCCAAATGCTTCTGAAGTCAGAGAGATGATTGGCAGGTCTAGCAAGTCTCCCTACAGTATCCCAGTTCAAAAATGTAAGAGCAGCAGAGAGATAAAGGCAGCCAGCCATAACTGGACTTGGGTTGTTACATTCTCCCTCTCTGAGGAAAGCCTGGAGGACAAAGCAGAGATGGCCACACAGGGTAACATTCCTCCAAGGATTCACAAGCTTCAGGGCAGACGACGGAGATTAAAAAACATTAAATACAACAAAAGCCATTCAGCTCATACAAAGTGCATCCTGTGAGGCACTCACCCTGACAGCTCAGCTTCCTCGGTGAAGGGCACATTCAGAAGCACAGCAAGTAGAAATTATCTCTGCTACTAACTTTCATAAACTATCTGACCAGCCATAACTCTGGGGAGCTCTTGAACAGCTTTGAAACTGGAATAGTGATAAAGACAACTCAGTCAATTACTTACTTTCTTCTCCAGCTCTGCAACTATTGCATCCAGCACTATCTTGTGATGAGCAAACACCAGGAATTTATCATTCCCACTTTCCAGTAACTCCAGGATGTATTCTCTACATGAAAGAGGAAAAAAACCCAAAACTCTAAATTATGTGCTGAGAGAATGCAGGCTTTGCTCACAACAAATTTTAAAGATATTGCTTATCTATATACAGAAACTAGGAAGTAAACTAGCATTAAAAAGTTGCAGTAAAATGCAAGTCACCAGTCAAGCCACCTACAGATTAAAAAAGGCATTGCAGGAAAATCCACTTACTATTCTTCACCACAGCTGGACAGCTGCCTACATTTATACTTGTGTATCAATCAATTTATTATATTCTACTTGAAATATGACATCCCAGACCAATCAAATGGAGGTTATCTATACTTACTTGACAATCTCATTCACCCCTCTGTATTTTTAACTTTTGCACAATCATGATACACTCAGCTAATCTGTATACAATTACCCTTTCTATGTATACTTAGGATTTTTATTTTAGAAGAAAAAGTCTCTAAATGCATGCATCAGAGTATCCTAAAAGTAGCTTCTCTTGCAAGGGTTCACACTGACAACTTACTACAGCTTAGCAATCTAAATACATCAGCTATTTCTAGGAATTATCCACATGCATATAGGCTAATGACCAATGAAAGGTAACGAGACTCCTTTTAAATACAGTTAAACAGTCTTAATTAAATGAAAACATCTGGCTTTTGCCATGGACTAATAGCTGAGCTACAGAACTCATTGCTGTGTAGTAACTTGTAATACAATCAGGTCAACTGGAGCCTGAAAAACACCTAGAAGCCTAACATTTGTAACTAAGTATAGCAACAGCTATCAGAACAGATGATACAAATGTCATCTTTTGTTTGGAATGACAAAGTTGCTGCGAAGATCAGGAATACCAAGTTCTTTGCTAAAGACAATACCGCTTAGGCCAGCAGCAACTGTCAGAAAACACCAAGCGGGATTTCCAGTGCTATATTAAAATGTATCAGTGCTTTGCAGAGAGCTCCCAGGGTTCTGTGACGTTCAGATCTCAATTACGTGACTATCATTTAACAAAGAAATCTGGGAGAGAAGTGGGATTCCTGGATTTTAAAGCAAAACAAATACCAAAGTGAACATTCAGTGTAGTAAGCAGATGTCAACACAATTATTTTATATCTCATTCCCATATTGCATTTAACAAATGGCCAGGCATTTCAATGGAAACAATGGAAGATACTGTCATCGAGGGTAAGGCATGGGAGGTGCTGATGATCATAGCACAGTACCATTAGCAGCTTATAATAAGTGGTATTTTAATGCTACTAAGCCCCAGAAAAAAACTGGACCAGTTTCTACCAGAGAGTCAAGTAAACAGCACTTCATAGTTTTATATTCAGTTCACAGTTGCAACTGAATATAAAAGGAAGAAAGTCTTCTAACTGTTCACTAACATAAAAGGAAGAAACTCTTCTACAGAAATGAGCGCTGGGACTCTGAAGTGCAGTTCTGTGCCAAACACGTGGATTCTGCAGCAAGGTCTGAGACTGTGAAGTCACACAGTGCACATCAGCTGGTCCTTACGTTCAGACGGCTGTGGAAAAGTAAACTGTTTTCATGTTATTAGCATACTACTTATTATGACCTAAAGCAAATCCTTTTGCAGTCCCAGCAAAAGGCTAAGGATGAAACGGCACGGGAAGTCACAGAAGGAAATTATTCCTAGGGAAGACAGAGTTAAAAGAACACCTATGATAGAAAACTTTTGCTGCTGAGGTCCCATGTGAGGTCTGTGGAAGGGCCAAGAATTTCAGTAAGGGCAGTGACACCCTTAGAGCATGCTACAACTAAAGCTCAGTCCATCTCATAAGTTTTTTGGCTCGGCTTTCCTGCTGCAGCATTTGTTTTCTCAAATTCTGTTAGTACTTTTAGTTTCATTATTCCCCCCATCCCCCCCTAAATTGAAATGGGGTCCAGACCAGGAAACTTGATCCAAGTCCCAAACACCAGGTAATTTTAGATGCTTCAAATGACAGTTTAGATACATATCTGGAATGAAATCAGAATACTTATTCAGCCTAGGAACTCCAAGAGAAGAAAATGTTTAGTGCATTGTAATTAAAATCATTTTTTTCTAAGCTGGCTTGAGGCTATGCTTCATGTCCCTGCGCTGTTATCTCTAAGGCACCATTCTCCTGTTCTCAGCGGAAAAACACATTTTACTAGGCAAGAATGAAGCAATGACATGCAGCTTACACAACTGAATGGATTTTAGCTTCTGCCGTTCTGTTGTAGAAGAGGAGAAGTGCTTCCTTCTCCTGTTGTTTCTGCAGAGAGAAAGATAAATAAGTGTGAGTCTCGGAAATGCCTTTTCTCCTTCTTGCTTACAGATTTGGGATGTCTGAGGCTGCCAATAAACACTTTACTAGGAAAAAATCAGCCTAAAAATGCACAGCAAAAGGGGACTGCAGGGGGAATTCTCCTACTTGCCACTGGGCATGGCAGATACACACTCCTACTTCTGACACCTCCCTTCCTACCTCCTACTCAATTCCTACAAGTTGGATGACAAGCACATCATAAACGTAGTTTTAGTTGAGAAAGCATTCCCCAACTAAAAGGGCAAGGAAAAACTCCTAAGTTCTTACAGAACTGTATTAGACAACCTAAGAGCCTAGAACATGCATTTGCCATCCATACAAGAAAAACAAACAAAAAAAGCAAAAATACACTCTTCACATTTTTGGCTACTGCTGCGTTCACAACGCAGCTTCAACAAGGCAGTGTTTGTAGGGTGAATGGGATTACAAGGCAAGACAGAAGAGTAAGTACAGAGTCAGGAGGTACGAAAGACAATTAGAAAGGACTAACAAGACAGGAAAAAAAGAGAGAGGAAATGGTATTTCACACGAAGGGACAAAGTAGACCACATAAAAGGAAAAAAAGCTGAGCTGTTTTGATTGTGTTTTACATTCATTTAAAACCGTGCCTTCAACACAAGGTGTGGTTCTGACCTTCCCTGGAATGCATGGTACTGTTTTTCCACTAACGTTTTTAAATAAAGGTACCTGAAATACCAGTGGCTCATCATGAAAATAGTTTCTGACTTACACTTTCATATCCTTTGGCCATCATCTTTGCTTCAGCTGCCAAGACAGCTTTGGTCTTTGCACTAATGCCTTCAGGAGCCACCACAACCATTTTGCGTTGCTTTGCTGGAAGCTGGGAAAGCACATCTGATTTCAGACGTCGGATCATGATGGACTCTTCCAGCAAAATTTTCAGTTCAGTTAAGTTGGATGATCCAGAGTAGTCCCAACCCCACGGCACCTGGGAAAGATCAAAGCAGTTATCAGTGTCAAACTTACAAGAAACTGGTCTGCAGGTGATCCAAGAGTAGAATAAATTTCCAAGGAAACTGGACAAGAACTTAATGGTCAGTAGGAAGAGAGATTTGACAAAAATTGCAGTAAGATAGAAGTGTACAAACTAATCCACCCAACATGAGAAGGTTACTTATAAGCTTCCCTTTTTCCTATCTACAAGTGCTCAGGGAAGCGCAGGGAAGACTACTACGCACAGCACTGTGTCCTGATGCTCATCCTCGCACAGCAAGGTGTTTCTGCTCTCCACTTGCAGTTTTGGGTAGGCTGACAGAACTCAGTGCAGTTCTGTGCACACACATTTACCTCGGCTTTAAGCAGACACACACACAAAAATCTTCTCTAACAGCACAAGGACAAACATCCTTAACCCAAATGCCTTCACAGAGATGTTAGACTTGTCTGACATGCCTAGTAAATGCTAGGTCAAAATTGCCTGTTTTCCACTGTGACCTGTCTCTTGATCCGCTTCCTGACATACTCTGTTTCTGCCATTACCATGTTTGGCTCAGACTCAAGCAAACCATAAATAAATTGTGGCCCAAAATACATCACTCCAAGCATTGTCTCTTCAAAGCATCATCACTTCAAAGCTCCTCTGAGCAAACCCTTCATTTAGTCCTCCTTGAAGCACTCATCTCTGAACCTGCCCTGTCCTCCAAGATCCTGTGTGCAGACAATGTATATCTGTTCAATTAATCTCAGCTCATCACTTCTACTAGTAACCGCACAGCCTATCATTTGTTCTCCGGGAAAGAACAACTAAGCTGACAAATGGTGGCATCGAAATCAGTACATTCCCCAAAAGAAACATCTTTAAACAACTTTCTTTTGGAGAGGAGACCAATAAGGTTTTTATGCTGAAGGATAAAGAGAAACCTTTTGCTGAAGTTTCACAAATAAGTATATGAAATACAGCTACAGCACTACTGAAAACCAAGGCAGAGGGGAGGTGAAATCCTCCTCACATCTCTACTTCCAAGTCTTACTGGCAGTGTCACCAGAAAAAGCCAAAAATACAACCTCTGGTCTTGGAACAACAACCTAAAGTAACCTCCTACATACGTACATCCTCCTGAAATGCATATAATGGAGATGTGAGGAGCCTCAGCACCAACGCCTTTGATCTGCTGCTCCACTCTCATTACGCCACATTAATTGCTAAAATAGATTTAACCTTAAAAATGTATGCATCTTTGCCTTCCTCAATAGAAACCTGCTGCAACACAGAAATGGAAGTAAAATAGGAAAAAGCTCCAAAGTATTCACTGCACCCTCCATCATCCTGTAGAATGCATGAGACAAAAAACCATGAGGTTAGTCGCATTACTGACTGTATTAATGGATGGTGCGTTGATGGAACAGGGATGAGAACATGCTATGAGACAGAAAGAGGAGGAATCAAACAGCTGATAGGCAGTTAAGACCTCTCTGATACCTGGAAGTGAACATTCCTACTTCAGGTTGAGATTTAACAGGGCAATCTGTGATTCTATTGCCACGTACTGATGTGAACCATTAACTTACTTCAGATTCTGGCACTTGTGGCCATCATTAAAACTCATTTGACTTAATCTATTCCTACATAATCATGATACCACCGACTATCTATAGTTGGTTCATTAAAGCAGGAAACAACTCAAACCCTAGAAACAAAGCCAGTTTGGATCCTGTAGAGTTAAAACTCTGGCTCTGACAACAGCACAGTTGGCATACAGCTAGAGGTAATAAGCCCACCTGGATCTAAGCTAAGCCCTCAAAAAACCAACATGGGTATTACTGCTCTGCTTCCCTGAAACCAGGAGTGCAATGCAGATACATCCCTCAGTTCTGTGAAAAGCTAGCTGAAGTCTAGCTGGGTTTATTAGGTTTAGGCACACTGCATGAAAGCTGACAGTGCTGAGCCCCAGCCTTTGTGCCTTCTTTCTGCATTTCTTCAGGCTCTGTGGACCCAGCAGAGCAGATGTACAGAACCAAGAAGGTTCCACCTGATGCTGCACCTAGCCCCTTAAGCCCTCTGCCCACACTGCTCAGTGCACTGGTAGCTGAGTAGCAGCAAGACCTGCTACAGGGCCTGGTCACTCTCCCCAGGCTACCTCATTCTACTCATGCAGCCCACATTTTTCCACTTTCCAATTCTATAACAAGTAATACATATGTTTTGTGTCCACAAAGCGCAATTCATTTCAGAAGAGTAACATCATCATAACTGAAAGAACAGAGCCAATATACTATCCGCTGTCATATTAAAAAGCAGAATCCCTACAGTATGTTCAGACGACTAGATTTCCTTCACGGTGACTGTTGCTGGAATAATTTGCAAACAAGGAAACATGCTAGTTCTGTGCTGCACCTCGCTAATGATAAAAATATGATTATTTTTGGAATTATTAAAATATAGTTTAATATCTCTTATTGTGGAAAAGAAGAGAGAGAAAAAAAAGTGACATTTATTTTGCCAAAATACACATCTGGCTTTGATCCATAACATTCCAGAACAAATGCTTCCAACTGTGATTTTCTTACCAAAGTGTTACAGCATCTTACATGAGTCAGTAAACTTATTACAGTGTTAGTAGAAGCTGCCAAACTCTTACAAATTCAAAGCATGTGCTCAGATAGAAGTTATTTAATATTTGCCAACATCACCCAGTTTGAAAAATGAATTCACAGCATGTATTTTGGGAAACAGACTTCAGATATTTTGTAAATAAGCAGGTGACATTTCACTTGCTGCATTTTTAAGAGTACAGATGCTGGGAGGTTGAATTACAAAATGATAAACTTACTTTATATCATTTCTAATCACATCTGCCAAATATTCACAATTTTCTGTCATAAAAATCTATTATCTTCAATCAGAAACTAGTTGGGTTTTAGTTTTAAATGGTTCAGGTTTGTCAATTTTTCTTTAATCTTATAATGCAATCGGATTTATTAATACCAAAACATTTTTAGATAACACCTTTCATCCTGACAGATCTTCAGAAGCCTTGCAAAACCCTTCTGGTTCTGTGCAATTCCATCCCCACTCATAATGCTGCCACTTTCAGGACAGAAAGAACAACCTATTTAAGTAATGACAGCAAAAGTACCACAACACTTCTTCAGAGAGGATGTAACTCCTAACACAATCTCAGGTTAGAGCTGCAAAAAAGAACATGAGTGACATACTAGAGTCATGAGGGAACAACTACAATCATCAAAACGCCGTTTAATTTACTCATTGTTGAGTGGATCTATGGCAACCCAGTATTCAGCAGTCCCATTTTTTTCCTCTAATACTATCCACATCTCTTCATTTCTGGCAGCCCTACTTCTTCTCTAACTAACCAATTTTTTTCTAGGTTCACTCTATCACTTACTGACATTAACTGCAACAAAATGTCCCATGCGAGCACTGAGAAGACCAGGAATGTTCAACTGTCTAGTAGAGGCAGGGCAAACAGGGAAACAAAATTGTACTAGAAACCCTGCAGAGGTTTTGAAGGGGAGTCAATACTGACTGTGACCTCCGTGCTGAGTTTCATTGTAGGTTGAAAACTCATTTACACAGAATATACCATTACAACTTGGATTGTGTAAAACAATTTTATTTCCTTTATCCAATTCAACATCTTACCTGAGGTCCATATGCCTCATAATTGAAGCAAGAGCTAGTCATGCAGAACTTTACCCTCAAAGGGTCTAGGAAACTCCAAACCTATTTAGACTCACATGTTGCAATTCAACTTTCCTTTTTACTGCAGAAAACCAACAAGATTAAACTGCATCTTTTCATTTCCCTCTAGGAAGCATTCTGGACACTGCTCAGACAGGAATCTTTCAACAAAGATAATGAAGCACAGCAGAAGACACAGCCCTCTCCCTCTATATGATTCCTACTATGGATAAGAAACAGTAAGTTTATCCTCTGCCAGGAAAGCAGTGCTTTGCTAACATGAATGCTGTCATCTTCCAGAACTGGAATGTTCTGTACCTGTGATTCTGCATGCTAAATGGCCTTACTTTAATCAATGCATCAGCACATGATTACCTACGCAAATCAATTGCTCATCTAGCTTGCACATTCGGACGTACATAGAGCAGCACTACACTAGCTATGACAGTAAAAGTGCACGTTCAGATCTAAGAAAAAGGGGACTTGAGAACTTTATATGAGACTGAATATGAATCTTCTTGATGGAAACTTGGCATATGTTAGCTACCCCAGAGAAAAGAAAACAAACACAAAAACCCTACAAATAGCTATAGCTATTTTTATGCATACACTGATGATATTCAGTTCTTCTGTAAATATTTGAGCATTGAAACGGTCATTTGGTGTTTCCAACCACTCTGCTGAAAGTTATTGCCCAGTCTTACAGTAAATGAGGCACAAGTGAAATGGAGAACAAAGCAGAGCAGGCAAGTTCATGCACTACAGGTCCATGCTCATACTGCCAACCCATTCTGTGCCACATAGTAACTGCTACACGCTTGTCCTTGAGGAACTGGAGGGCAAACCAGAGTAGAGGACTCTTATTCCAATTCAAAACTCAGGGGAACTTTGGTTCCCCTTTTTGTGTCTATGCAACCAACACAGAAGATCCTAGAGCCTCCTTGTACAACAGCCAGCAGCAAGAGCTCTTCTCTTAGCAGCGTGTGTTCCAACACACACAGCAGCCCTAGAGATGGCAAATCCAAGCACAGCTGAGTTGCCCATACATTGAGAGCAAGGCAGACCTGTTGTCACGGGTGCAAATGCTGGCTTCCTGCAAAGCCAAGATCTTGCAGTAGTTGGACTCAATGACTCTGCTGAAACCACTGCTGAGCAGCTGGCACAGATAAGAGAATTTATTTTCAAGATATGCTGAGGATCACATCCATTTCCTGAATTAGAAGAGGGTGGAATACAAAGTCTTCATTTTTTACTTACCTGGAGGTATAAAATCCAAAATCCCAAGCAACTGAGGCCTTGCTTTGTTAAACAGTCACTACAGCAGACTAGAAACTGGTTTTTGGAGGTTTTTTTAATTTATTAGTCGAAACCTGCAGCTGTTTAAAGGCCCCATAGTTAATCTACCCAGTTAAAACACTCTGGAGGCAAGTTCTTATCAGAATATGGCCTTTTTTTAATATTTTTTTTTCTTTAGCTTTTCACTTCCATGGCTTTCAGGGCAGATTTTGACAAGCAGCATTACTGCCTTTATGTCTCAGGCTCACCATTACAGCATCTAGAGCTTTTCAGGTTGACAGCTTTCAAAGCATTACTCTGCAGTTAGACTTTCTCAAAACAGATTTAACATCAGATGGATGGATGGAAGGAAGGAAGGAAGAAGCCTCCACATTTTGAAAAAAATAAAGTAACATGCTGTTTGCAGAGTCCAAGTTTGCCACTTCCCCCACTGAAGTACCTTCCTGGCATCACAGTAGCGTAGCCCAAAGGAGTGGAACAGCGGGAAGAAGGCTGGCTGGACAGCCGCAATCTGCGTGTAGAGCTCTGCGGGTCGTGACATGGCAGGGGTTCCTGAAAGCAAGATCACTCTCCTGGCAGCCTGGGAAAGCAAAATAAAGCATCGTTATCATACAGCTTACAATATAAGCAGAACCTGCAAAGAAGTCATCTAGAGTCCTGAAATAAAATCCCAGAGCCATTGTCCAAGCACCCTAAATGGAAAAGTACCTCACCTTCCACAGATACTTTCAGCCTTTGCTGCCTGAAGACACTGAAGGACAGTGCTTAAAACTTCTAGGAAGTAGGACACTTCAACATTTCATTTGGCATCAGATGTCACAGGAAAATGACACACCCTCTCAGGTACATCCTCTCCTCCAAAATAAATTCTCTTGTAATAAACCTGTCACAGCAAGCCATAAACAGGCTGTCTTCCTGTATGGGGTCTGGCTGAGACAGAGTTAATTTTCCCCACAGCAGCTCTCATAGCTCTGTGCATTGGTAGCTAGAAAGGTGTTGGTAACGCACCAGTGTTGTGGCTACTGCTGAGCAGAGCTGGCACAGCACCAAGGCTGTCTCTCCAACATTCCCCCTCACCAGTAGGCTGGGGGTGGGCAAGATCTTGGGAGGGGACACAGCCAGGACAGCTGACCCGAACTAACCAAAGGGATATTCCATACCATGATGTCTGCTGAGCAATAAAAGCTAAGAGAAGGGAGGAGCATTTGTTATTTATGACATTTGTCTTCCAGAGCAACTGCTATGCATACTGAAGCCCTGCTTCCCAGGAAGTGGCTGGACATTGCCTGCTAATGGGAAGTAGAGAATAAATCTTTGGGGTTTCCTTTGCTTCCACACATAGCCTTTTGCTTTATTAAATTGCCTTTATCTTGACCCATGAGAGTTTTTTTCCGTATTATTTTTCTTCCCTCCTTGTCCAGCTGAGGAGGGAAGTGATAGAGTGGCTTGGTAGGCACCTGGCATCTAGTCAAGGGCAACCCACCACACTTCCCCACAAAAGCAAAAGAGATCCAGAGAAGCAGAATTTTTTTTCTTATTTTTTTGTTCATTTTTTTCTTTTTGAATTCTACTAGCAAGGAGAGAAGGATGAAGCTGCCTGAAACAGGAGCAGAAGATGCCCACCTGACAGCCATGATGAGTCTAGACACAGCTAAATGGATGCTAGAACAGGAGTTAATAAATATGAATCATATAAGAAAACTGTAAAACAGGTGTTGTAGGGGAGACAGGAAGGGGATGGGGTGGGAACCCTGTATCTGAAGTAGGTGCTCCTAAAAAGCGGTGAAAAAAAAATTACACTATAGACATAAAAGCCTCCATGATGCATTTCTACCCTCATACCTCCATTATTATCTAATTCTATTATTAGATGAGAGCTATGAATTTCTATTGCTGTAAATTCACATATAGTAGTTAAATTACAAATGCCTTGTAATTTCCTGCATGGTTTAATGCAGGTTCATTAAAATAACAAAGAGATTCTTGAGTGACATCTGTACCAACAGCTCATTCACATTTAAATGAAAAAGAAAATGAAATTCTTTTATCATTTCACTGAGATCCACCAGTCACCCAAATCTATTCAGCTGATTCATCCACTCACCAATCAAATCTGGTGGAAAAAGAGTTCACAGAGCAGCTACCGGAAATTAATTTCAGGACTTTTTATCAGATATTTATAAATAGGTTGTAATCAAGGTGGGACTTGCCTTCTCCCTCCATCCCTATTAAACAGATGAGAAGGAAATGTCATCACCACCAGGATCAGACAATTCCCATAAACATTTAAAAAAGCAGGATATTTATTGAACTAAATAAGAGGAGAGGCCAAACCTTTGGACACGTCAGAGGGTGAGAGTTAGTTTGCACAAGACAGAGATGCCTACGCTACTCAAAAGAGGGAGGAGTCACAGAGATCAAAGCTATCAGATCCCATGAGCAAACAAAGTGATAAAGCAGAAATTAGGTCAGTTTTTAAAATTAAGGTAACAGTGGAGGACAACTGAGCAGAACCTAGACAATATCTGATACCTTTGAGGAGTAAACTGACACCACCCTGAGAAATCTGCTGAAACACAAGACAAGTCAGTCCCACATGTGATAAGAAACCTCCAAATTTAACTTTTTCCTCCTGGACTAACAGAAGGCCACTGCTAGGAAAAAGACAACGTGGAGGTCATGCAATTACAGATAGCTCATTTCAAATAACTCTGGATCAAGCTAAAGCAAGAGAAGTTCACTCAAAACAGACCAGGAATATACTAAAAGCAACATAAAACCGTGTTGGAAAGGTTTTATGTCATTCTCAAGGCTTCTCCTCTTTGGAGGGTGTTCCCCAGAGGCTACATGAGATGAGGTAGGAACACTAATTCCTCAGAAGTCAAAACAATTAGTCGGGCTCTTTCCCCAATCCCTAAATAGGTATCAAAAGACAGAATCATTAAGTTACAGTTTATTTGAATTCTAAAGTTGTCCAGCTGCTGCTTGGCTGCATGAAACTTATTTCTGAACAGATAAGGTATCTAACCACTGCAAGCACTTACCAAGGGCTGTAATACATCTTCTGTAATTAACAATTTTAAACAAATCAAGAAGTAAAAAACAATGACAAAAAACCCCAACAAAACTACAGAAGACACTAGCTCTAAAAGAGATGTGAATAACAAAGAGATTAATTTCAGAAAATTGTGTGGAACATGGGTGGTCTAACTCACTATCCCAAGGGTCCCTTTCAGTTTTAAAATCCATGACAGAAGGAGTCCAAGAAAGAAGAGAAGAAAAAAAAATCCTAAGATGACAAGTTTCCAAGTGTTGAAGGCTTACTTAAATTCTGGATGAAAGAAATGGCTTTGATTCACATTTCTTTTTCTAGTGGCAACTCATTTTGAATAGATGCCAATAAAGATTTGCTCCTGCAGAGAAGTCTCTACTGATCACTGCTTAATTCTTGTTTCCTGCTGAACCTTCTGTGGTGTCAAGAGTGAGAGATTACCCTCTTTCTTCTGAGGTCTATAAGAATAATATGGAACATCACCACAGAAAAGAAGATTGCAGTGACCAGCTAGGACTTTCTAACAAAATCAGATCCGTAATCAATTGATAGATATTTTCACACAGGAAAGCTAACATTAGCTGCTCGTTAGCATTTAGGCATGAAGTTTAATCTTCCCCCAGAAGCACTCCTCCTCTCTCATGTGTCCTTGTGAGTGTTCTTACAACTACTTTCTTGTGACATTGCTTAAGGGAACTCTGACAGTGACTTGACTAGCGGAGACCTGTTCTGTAGCGCTCATTTACTAAGTAACGTAAGACAATTGTGGCTTTTTAGCATTACACTTCCACACACACAATACACCAGGAGGAATTAATTCCACAGCTGTGACAAGATTTACAAAAGTCACTTTTGAAAGTCAAAGAATGATTTATGAAATGATAACCCCTGATGGCAATTACTTTAGAGGTCAAAACCCAGCACCCAACTGATTCAAAGGGGAGTAAGTGAGGAGGGGAGGTTATGCCACAAAGAAATAATTGAACATGCAAACAGCCTCATTAACATACAATGACTATCTCTGTTTTAAATGAATTTCACAGCAGGAGCTCTGCCATATGCTAACAGACTGACACACTTTTTAAAATATGTGTGGCTGGTTCTGGCTGTACACTCGTGTCCCCAGTTTTTGCTGACTCTGTCATTTTGAACTGCTTAGCATAAGAATACCTTTTGTGAAATGAAAAATCTGAGAGGCCATAATATAATAGAGATAATCACAATCACCTGATGAAATAGAAGACTTGATAAAGGGAAAGGGTTGCAGCTGTTTTGAGGAGTCTGTTTCTGTACTTGGGTAAGATAGATGGGGCTCTGCATTTCATAAGATGATCCTACAGGGGTTGCTCCAAAAAATATAAATGCCTTTCCCTATTCTTAAGTGACATCTAGACAGAGAATGTGTGTCAAATGGCAGTGATCAGCTGTGACCGAAGCAAATTATACTACCTCTCCACTTCGAGAAGGAAGGGAAATTGGAAGGTAAGAGCAGATCTGAAGATGCAGCCTTGAGGGCCCACAGCTTCTCCAATTTAAAGATGAAGTTCCTTCTCTCAGCAGGTGACAACAAGCAAAGGCTTATTTATCCAATCCATGTGGATTTGTAATGCTTAAAGACAGCTGCTATTCATTTCCTACTGGAAAAGGAGATTTTTGTGTTCCCTCCTCACCTTCTACCTTCAGCACTGACCTATTTCCCCTCTATTATTTTTAAGCATCTCTTTATTAAAACAAGCAGAAAGAGTATTAGATTCCAGCCACACAATGTATTTGGACTTCCATAATAGAAACAAAGACCTTTAACCCTGCAAACATCAGGATGTGCATCATACTATTAACCTGAACAGCAGCTCAATAGGAACAATCACATTAGTAATATTACCCAAATGTTGTGGAACAAAGCCTATAGGGAGCACAACAGGAATAAGAACATTTTATGCCACTGGAATCTTTTGATTAGATAGTATTTTTTATTTCTCAGTTTCTAACTCAGTTCTTCACTAAAAACTTACTGTCATGCTTCCGAAAAACTCATCCATATTCCATTGGGACCTTCCCCAGTGTCCTGGTTTCAGCTGGGATACAGTTAATTTTCTTCCTTGCAGCTGGTATAGGGCTGTGTTTAGATTTAGGATGAGAATAATGTTGATAACACACTGATATTTTAGTTGTTGCCAAGCAGTCAAGGACTTTTGAGCCTCTCATAGTGGCCTGCCAGCGAGAAGTCTGGGGGCAACCAAGAAGCTGGGAGGGGACACAGCCAGGACAGCTGACGAAAAGGATATTCCATACCATATGATGTCATGCTCTGTATGTAACTGGGGAGTTGGCCAGGAGGTGGTGTGGCTCAGGAACTAACTGAGCATTGGCTCCGGGTGTATGCAATTGTGCTGTACATCACTCATTTTGTATATTTTTATCATTATTTTTTATTATTATTTTCCTTTTCTGTCCTATTAAACTGTCTTTATCTCAACCCATGAGTTTTACCTTTTTCTTTCCAGTTCTCTGCCCCATCCCACTAGGCAGGGAGAGTGAGCCAACAGCTGTGTGGTTGTTTTAGCTGCCTGCCAGGTTAAACAATGAGACCTAGTTTCCACTGCCTTGCAATACTTCATGCAATTACAGGAGAACAAAGATCATGCAGCACTTCAGCTGGTCAAAGGATGTAGAATCCTTTTTACTCCTGTCTCCGTGAGATCCCACCACAGATCAGTGAAAAAACTTATGTTTTGTTGTTTCTTCATCTACACCCATGGGGCTTTGCTGTTTTATGGATATTGGTAGCATGTATACTCCCTCTCCTTGTTCACGTCTCTGGGCCAGTCTAATCTTGGAAGGGAAAAACAAAATGCTTACAAAAGGTGTAACACCATGACACTTTCTGCCTCTGAGGGAGGCAGATGCAGGACAGAGGCAAAGGGAACAACCAGTATTGTCAGTACACCCAGGAGAACTTAGTCCCAATCGTGAGACTAAAGAAAACAGCAAGATGACAAGTCAGTCCTACTACTGATTGCCACAGCTCTGGATTAGGGGCAGGGACAAGCCAGGCCTAACAATGGTGACTCAACCAAAGCCCAACAGTATGAGGCTATTCTCACTTTGATGTGCATGGAAACAAGACAAAAAGACCACTTTCAACACAGGAACTTCTAGTTCTCTCGAGTACCGTAAGAGATGCTGAAGCTGGGGACATACCTCACACAGCTGCTGGCACAGACTGGCCAGTGTGAAAGCTGGCTGAGCTTCAAAGCAGGATTTTTGCCACATGACAAAACATCAAAGGACTGTTTTCTACTATGGCTTTCAATCCATCCGCCTCCATAATATTGCAGGGATGCACACAGACTGTGTACAAACTCTGCCACCTGGTTCCACGTAGGTGGATGAAGCATTCTCCCCCATGCACAAGTCTGCACACCCACAAGTTTGCACATCCACTGGGAACATTAAGAGAATAAGAAAACTGGCCTAAACATTTTGCTGCTACTATTTCAGCTCACCCTATCTTACTGTTTTTATAATTACTGTGTAATTATAAGCTCCTCTCAAAGTTCTGTCCAATAACAATAAATTGGGCACAACATGTCTATATAATTAAACTAATGACAACCTGGGGCAAGCTACCAGGTAGCAAGTGTGGTCATTGCATACATCCAGCCATTATAAAAGTACATTAAAAAGTCTTTCTGGTCATACTTCCCACTGTTCCAAGCAAAACTTTCCTAAATCTCTGTCAGGGTAGCAGCTAAGTATGTCATAAAAGATACTGAATACTACACACACCAAATACTGTGCGCACACACACAGACTTTGTGGGTTTTTTTAATATTAAAAAAATATCTAGAAGTTCCCAACTGACAAACTTAGGCCACATGTTTAATACATGGTTTTGCTTGACAATTCTATACAACACTTGCTCTGCAATATATACAAGACAGCAGGAAAAGATGAATTATTACTGAGTGGCTAAGAATACCACTTCATTTTGAAAACTGGTCAATGTCAAATATTAAAACTAAAATGAGGTTTTAAATGCTGTAACCATGGGTTAAATATTTTAGAGGTGGAGATTCAGCTTGGCTGTCTAACAAAGCAGATTCAAAATTAATATCCAAGGTAAGCCATCTTTATTATGAATGTATTGATTTAATCTGATTATTGTGCAGTTCTGTCTAAACACTTGCAATGATTTTTATATTTTACTTATTATTCAAATGAGGAAGTCACAGGAGCAGATTCTATCAAGATAAAAAGAATCCATTAAGTATGAATGGAAGTGACAGAAACATTTCAGGCTCAGAAACATTTTAACTTAGATCTGTCCAGTGCCATTATGGACTCATAAATCTTTGCAACATGTAAGGACCGAGGATCACTTTTCTTAAGTGTTTGGTTTTGGGGTTTTTTCTGTCCCCAACAGTCAGTTCAAGGCTACGCTTTCATGCTTTAGGATGTTGGGAACCTCATAGGAAATATAAGCAACTACGGCAATTTCAGAAAGTTTAAAGTAGTACAATGCTAACAACAGTTAGAAGAGGCAACACTCAGAAGGCAGACAAGGCACAAGTTGGCTCCAGGGGCTCTGGTTACAGCATTGGCATGGCTTCATACTGTGACCTTAAGATCAGGACTGAGGCACTAGAAACAGTGTACCTATCAAGGGCTTGCCTATGGACACAGCTTATTTTGGTCTCTTTGAAGAGTCCCAGTACTGCTCTAATCCTTTTAACAAAAGCAACAAAGCTGGTGAAGGGTCTAGAGCACAAGTCTTATGAGGAACAGCTGAGGGAACTGGGGTGGTTTAGCCTGGAGGAAAAGGAGGCTGAGGGGAGACCTTATCCCTCTCTACAACTACCTGAAAGGAGGCTGTAGTGAGGTGGGGGGGTCCGTCTCTTCTCCCAAGTAACAAGCAATAGGACAGGAAGAAATGGCCTCAAGTTGTTCCAGGGGAGGTTTAGACTGGATATTAGGAAAAATTTCTTCACCAAAAGGGTTGTCAATCATAGGAACAGGCTGCTCAGGGAAGCAGTTGAGTCACCATCCCTGGAGGTATTTAAAAGACATGTACATGTGGCACGTAGGGACACGGTTTAGTGGTTGGACTTGGCAGTGCTAGGTTAATGGTTGGACTTTATGATCTTAAAGGTTTATTCCCAACCTAAACGATTCTGTGATTCTATAAAGAAGGCAAGAGCAAGAATATTATCCTCAGCAGCATGTTTATCAATGCCTCTTACTCAATAATTAAAAATATCACGTAAAATACTGAAACCACTCCCATTTTTACCCCATTGACTATTTACTATAAAGATGCCACAGTATAGTTGCTAAATCCAGTATTCAAGTGATCAAAACTCCTCATATTTTGGCAGTTCTTTCAAACACAAAAGCATTGCTGTGATGTGCCAGTAGTGACCACAGCATCATTCACTAGTAGAAGACAAAACTGCCAAAGGGGCTAGTTTTAAAGCAAGACGCCCACATTGGAAAGCAAGGAGGGCAGAAGAGTGGCTACTACAGCAAATACTCACTTCAGAAGTTATAGCCAGCAAGCATGAGAATAAAATTTACCTGAACATCTAACAATAAACATCTGGTACTGTATGCTGTTTGCAGGTGAGGTAATGCATGATATAAACATGAAACACTAAATGCTTTCAGAAGACTGAAATTCAGTTTCAGAAGCACCAGTTCTCAATTCTCTAAGAACAGTGATGTGACAGCGTAAAACTGTAAATTTTCAGTAAGTTCACACAGGCAATTAACCTCTGCTTAACAGCTACCATCTTTCACTCTCATATCTTGTAGCCTGCAAATAATTTTGACAAGCTGATCCTTACAAAGCTACAAGTAGGAAAGGATGAGACTGCTTTTCGAGCATTTTGCAATGAGGTAAATTTGTTATTTTCCACCATTTTCAGACATACACCCTAGTTATTGTACTTCAAACTGCTCATAAAATTGAACCTCCTACTTAGTTTCCAAACATTAAAAACCTGAAGTGATCTGAAAGCCAAGAGAAGACAAAACTCAGGCCTTTAAGGAGAACAATGAAGTTTTTCAAGGACAATCACCTTCCACTTGCCATTAAGAATCTCGCATATAAAAGTTGGTTGCTATAAAGCCATCACAGATCGAATCTTCTCTTTACACACACTTGCTGATAATTGCTGAAGAGGAACTGCATTTACCTTGTTCTAATGCACACTCTGCAGTGTCTAAAAACTACTCATAATTTTAATCTGCTAGAGGCTACCAGGGAGAGTTTGAGTCTTTGATCCCAGGACAACGGGTAGACATTAAAATTTACATTTCTCCTGCTGTCACATACTTGAATATTGCCTCCCTTCTGTGGGCAGCTTGCCTTGCTAACCTCACATTCTGCCACTTCCTACTAGTTCTCTACATTTAACCAGCAGGAGTGGCCCTGAACCCCAGCCACACAAATACATTGGAAGCTTGCAGTAGCAGAGTAGAACCCAAAACCAAAGCCAAGGAAGGGACCTAGGTAATGTCATTTTGATATACAGCAGCAATTTGTGTGCCAAGAAGTAACTGATAATGATTATTTCCATTAAACAAGCTATGTTGACACTACTATATTCTTTCTACTCTCTCTGAATACATTCAGTAAGTTTTGACATTCCCTTTCTCCCATCACCATAAAACTCATCAGTGGCAGTACCACAACTAGATCAAGGGAGCTTATTAAGTTCTTTTGTTAGGTCTTAAGATCTAACATTTGTATGGAAACAAGTGGCTAAGCTAGAGACAAATTTTGCTCTTGGATCTACAACGTTACCTGGATTTCCACTTGCACAACAACAGAATTCAGCTGCTGGCTCCTAAACCTGGTATATGGAGCAACACTGCTTTGGCAGCCTGACCTTAGCTGCTGGAGGTTTGGCACCCAGTATACACACCTTGAGTAGAGGCATGGCAGCTCGGCATCGTGCAGTTTTTATGTTCTTTAGGAAATGAGATTCATCCTGAAACAAAACAAGCATGAAAGTGAAGACAGTTCTGATCAATAGTTCAACTGCAGGTTACAGAACAAATTCCCAGTATTCTTGGCTATCTAATATTACAAGCCTATCATCCCAGAAGATATCTGAAGCACTGGGATAGTCACATCAAATTCTAAACAAAAAGACAGCATGGAGAGTAGCAGGCTTCCTACATTCAAACCCGCAGCTGCAAGCAAATGGAACAGAAATCAAGCCTTAAAGCCATGAATCTCAAATGACCACAAACAAGTGAGCAGAGGGAGGTGGAGAGGGAAGGAGAAAGAGGAACATTTTTTCCACCACTGATACTCATTTGCCCCTACGTGTCCTTTAAATGCAGCAAACATAGGAGGCCTATACAGTGCCACTTCCCTAAATAAGGGGTTAATGAAAACGATAAGGAAAAAAAGAAATCTAATTAGGATCCAACTGTTCTGCTGATAGGGCTCACCAGGTGGATAATAGACTCCTACCTGAGACATCACCCTCAAACAGGCTTCATTTCTACTGCTGTAGCAAGGTAGAACTTAGACAAAAAAAGTAATCAGCACCCTCCAAGGGTACATTCTCGTCTTTCCACATGTGGATGAGCAAGCAACCAAGCATGCAAAGACAACACAACTGCTTAGCCTCTCAGGCACAGCCTTCTCCCTCCTGATTAACAAATAAGCTACATTAATGTTCCCAGCCATCAAAAGAAGATTGGAAGAAAAGGCAGGGAAGCTCAGCACTCTGTAGGACTACTTTCATCTGTAAAAACATATACAGGGTTCAAATCTGAACGTATAAACACACAGAAAGAACACCTGCCAGCTCAGGGCTGGTAAAAGGTTCCAGGGTAGCCCTAGAGCCCAAGTCCCTTTACCCCAAGCACCAGCACACAAAAGTAACAATCTGCATTTCCACCCTGACAGAATGTCTTGCCAGGGAGAGGACAGGGGAAAAAAAATAAAAATGAAAAAAAAAAAAAATCAATTCCCCCATGAGCAGTTTGGTCTCCAAAGAACCCCATCTATTCCCACATTCCCATATGATGCTAAGAAACAAAAGGACTATTATGTTCCAATTGTCACGATCTTAGGGACAGGTGCATATGTGTGCTGAAAACTAGACTGAGAACATCAAACACTCATCGTAAGCTACCTAGACACTTTTGGTCTCTATTGATCCAAGCTGGATTTGAAACACTAGATGTTTTGAATTTTTAGTAACTGAAATCTAGACAAATGCCTTTTACCACGGCTCTGTAAAAGCTTAAAAAATGGATTTCAAAATAATTTACAAAAGAAATGATACAAGTGATCAAAGAAGGCTTAATGCAGATTGTCAGTGGAACACAAGGAAAGGGAGATTTTTTGATGCTTTACCCACATGCTTGATGTTGAGAGGTTATCTGGTTTACTGGATAAACACTAACAGCAATCTTAAAAAGATACAATTCCAAGATCACTGTATTGACATGCCACATTAAACACCTTGCTCTCCAGCAGAGGACATGCCCAACCACAATGAAATCAGAGAGGCACCATAACCAGTAAAAGAGAAAACACAGCCTCAGGAATCAAAAAGGAATTAAACTCTACTAGTTATCTCAAAAGGTTTCATAGAAACCTCCTGCTTCTACTCATGAAGAGAGCTGCGATCACAGCCACAATCACAAGATAGTTTCTGTCCTAAATGAGGCCCACTTCAAACTTCTCTGCTGTACAACACAAAGGTTACCCCGTCTGCAGCATACAATCAACTTCAAAAATTGTAGTGTACCACTTACAATAATAACTACTTGGAAAGTGCTCTTAAGTTGCTTGTCCATCTTGCTGAGGAGGTCAAAGCTAATGATGTTGATCAAGCTTGCTGTTAGATTGTCTTTGCCAGTCACTATGACATTGGTGCTACCTGGACTTAAGGATGGAAGCCACCTGTGAAATGCCTGGAGGAGGAGAAAAGCGATTAATTGCATTCTGATGCTTATGTCCTCTGTCAGAGCCCCAAAGCACTTCACAGAGCATCCTCATGAATGCTTAGAATATGGAGCCACCCCACCCACCACTAGACATCAGCTGGGAGTACAGTAAGGGTAAGCAGCCTTCCAAAGACAACAGCCCTAGGTAATGGGAAGATCAAGAACAGAACTCAGGCTATAAGGCCTAGCTAGGAAGGCTCAAACATGGTCTATTCTTGCTTCTTAATGAAAAAAATTAAATAAAATAATCTTATCTGTAGTAGAAATGTGCATAACTTCCTGACAATGTTTTTTGCTATGTTCAGAGCCAGAGAATACAGTGACCACTACTGACAGGGAAATTTAGTTTTCCCACTCAACAGGAAACCTCAGGCTATGAAACACAGACTTCTAAGCAGTAAACATCTCTCACTATAGCAATGTTTACTCCACAGTAAGGATGAAGTACAACTCATCCAGATCAACAAAAACTCTTCTACTACCTCTCCTTCTTAAAATGTCTACCAAAAAAAAAATCCCCACAAACAAAATTAAAAGATCAAGTTGACAACACACCAGCTGCTCTATGACAGCAGCTGAAATACATGTGGTGATAGTCATTCAAATCAACCTCCTGAAATGCTCTACACACTAGAGCAAGATATCCTCCCCCAAACCCATCTGTTAGCTACTGAGCACCCACCATTTCCCTTGTAATTGTGTCCCCAGTGACACCAACCTCTCTGCAACATTTGAGTTCTGCTGATGTTGCTCTGCAGAGAACTGGCTGGGGCGTATCAATCAGGATCTGGTCCTTACAGAAATGTATCCAAGGAGTGGCAATGAGAAATGGCATCTCTGTCTCTAGACCCTTCACTTGTGGAAATCCCCCAAGCGCCATTCCTCTCCTCTGTTCAGCAACCACATGCAGTAGCCTAAGGAGTTAAGTGTGAGCTTCTCACATTTCTCAGTATGCAAGAAACTAACAATTAACTATCATTCACCACTTATAGTAAGCACTACAACCAAAATGAGCCAACATTCAGGCAAGGTTAGATCCCAACCAAAAAATGTATGGCTGACACTAAGCCAAAACTTAGACAAAGGTGGCAGCAGTTCGAAAGCATCTGGAAGCTCCTAGCTGTACTGCCCTCTCCTTTTATCGAGGGCACATAACTAATTCACACTGTAAAAACGATCCTATATTTCTCACTTGATGCTGATCTTTGTCCACTAGAAGGGCTTTGAAACTGCCCTGACCATTAATTATTTAAGTTTCAATGCTGAACTACAGCAAAGAGCGGAGTAGAGGGGGAGAATCACCTCCCTCGACCTGCTGGTCACGCTTCTTTTGATGCGGCCCAGGACACCGTTGGCTTTCTGGGCTGCAGGCGCACATTGCTGGGTCACGTTGAGCTTCTCATCAGTCAATACTCCCAAGTCCTTCTCCTCAGGGCTGCTCTCAATCCATTCCTCGCCCAGCCTGTAGCTGTGCTTAGGATTGCGCAGACCCACGTGCAGGACCTTGCACTTGGCCTTGTTGAACTTCATGCGGTTCACACGGGCCCACCTCTCAAGCCTGTCAAGGTCCCTCTGGATGGCATCCCTTCCCTCCAGCGTGTCGACCACACCACACAGCTTGGTGTCGTCAGCAAACTTGCTGAGGGTGCGCTTGACCCTGCTGTCCATGTTGCCAACAAAGATGTTAAACAGGCATCATTCCACTAGCTTCCTATGGCACCTTGAATATAAAGGCACTCAGTGATCTGAGCACAGAAAGGCAAAACAAGATGCCAACAACTCTGAGATTAAGACAATTTCTGGCAATTCAGTTCTGGAGACACCACAAAAACTTCTACCATTACAGTAAAACACATCTGTGCAAGAATGAATTGAATAGATTACAGCCCGTAATAAACTCCATCTTCTTCCACTGTCTGTGACACATTTATTTTTTTTTTTTTAGACCTGCATCCTTCACATACCCACAAAGCAACGCAGATCATTCTAAAGCAAGTGTCCTAACAAAACATCTCCCACAACAGCCTCCTGGGGAATGGCAAGTAGGGGAAGGAAGAGGAAATCAAGCACTCTAGGGAAAAAACCGAACCAACCAAAAACCCACAACTCATATTGCTTAAATCTCTTGAAGCAGGGTATAGGAGTTTAACTGCAGGTGCCCAGCAGTTCAGGAAACCAGGCCCCAAATTGTTCCCAGTAGGTATCCCACAGAAGACATGGATTCAGGTTAGGTGCTGACCCAGAGGTCTACAGGCCTTTGAAATACCAGACATGATGAGCATCCCTCCTTTGTTCAGTAAACAATATTCTTTCCTTGTCACCCAACATTTTGTTGCACTACTGGATGTGAAAACACAAACCAAGATGCTCTAACAACCTGCTTACAGCACAAAACCAGCAAATCCCAACCAATACACTTCTCATCAATGCAACATTCCAGGGAACGCTAAACTCCCATCCTCTCCTGCTCAGGCATGTAATTACTGACCTAAAACCTCTGGCTTACCTTTTTCTCCCACAGTGAACATTTCACTAGCCTTTGGCAACCCAACAGCCTCAGGGCACAAGCCATAACAGTGATTTCAGTGATTTAGTTCAAGATACGTTTCCCAACCATACAAGCTTTCTTGGGCTTCTGATCAACATTAATAAAGGACTCAGAGGAGTCAGCAGCATGCAGTGGACAGGCCAAAAGATGTATTATGACAAATGTTAATGATTATAATGGGGCCTCTTGAACAGAGCAGAGAATCCCAGCATCTGGATTTCTATTCCAGCTAAGGACTGGCAAATACTGCTATGAAGAGCTTAAATACAACAGACAATTGCTTCAATGCAAGTATTGTCTTTGATGCTGATGAGTAACACACCCCTTGGAGCCAGCTGACTTGCAGGAACAAAGTTAACAGAGGGTCAGAGGAGATATTTTCTCTAGATTTCCCTCCTTTCAACAGATCAGCTGGACCACAGGAAGAAAAACAGCCAATAAAAGAAAACAGGCATATATCATACAGTCAATGCCAAGCAATTTCCCCCCCTTCAAGGTTCTAAATGAGTACAAATTTTAGTTTCTTCCCCTTAATACACATCTTTTTAAAGTTTTAACTTTGTACAGAGTGCAACACAGCATAACCATCACACATGTCCTCTAGTGGCCACCTGCACTCGCTCAAGCTCACAGTACCTCTGCCCATGTGAACCTCACAGAAGAAGGAGTCACCACCAGCAAGGGCCACTCCTTTCGGTAATATGCAGCAATGCAGATCGCCTGGATGGTCTTGCCCAAGCCCATGTCATCCGCAAGAAGTAAACGTCCATTTCTTAAAATTCCAAAACTGGGAAAAATACAGAGGAGAAACAAGCAACAGTCAAGAAATGGGTTACTATCTGTCCTGGCAGCCAAGATGAGCACAACTCATCACCAAGCCTATAATGTGGGTCACCTGGAAATGATCTGGGTTCTTCAGTAAACCTGGATCTTCTCCCTTAGTCTTAACACAAGTGAGCAACTCCCAAATCCCTCAAAGCTTGGAAGCTCCTGAACAGAGTGGTTCAGCCCAGTCCTTAGAGACTTTGATATCATATGAGGAGTAGTCTCAAGACCTTACAATTATTTAAAGCACATTTTTTCCATATTATTCACATTCTGTCCCAGAGTTCATCCTGGCTGACCTAAGAAAATATTATTAAAAATAATGCCACTTTAACACCAGTAAGTACAGACTAACGACTATATGTGATGGGGACAGTGACATTTAAAAGTTTATCTCTACATATAGTTAGTCATGGGTCCCACTTCCTGGCACTTTTCCGCGTGTAGTTAATGTTTAAAAAACAACAACATCAAAAGAGATGCACTTCGGAAAAAAAAAAGATGACCTTACAAAATAAAAAAATCATATGACAATTTGGCACATACTGAATCACAAGAGGGAGATCAGAGATGTATCATTTGAACAATTTTATGAGACTAGCAAAAAGCTACTTTCCTCCTGACTCACGATGAAGAATTCTAGCTAGAAACAGATATGTCACTCAAAAAATCCACAAAAAACACCCCAACAAACCAAACCATACCAAACAACCAAGACCCCAGAGTGCCAGAGTGTAACAGCCCAAGGCTCCGGAGAAATGTGGAGCCTTCCATGGAAGAGAATGCAGCCAGGGCATCAATATAAAGTACAGAATTCTAGGCAAGGACTAGCTTTTAACAGCACGCAAAAAGGACATACTTCACACCTTCCCGCTGAAAGGGCATGAGGCTCGTCACAATTTTGGAGTCCACTACTGAAAGGTCAGCATCAGGAATGTCTGTCTGTGACGTAGATCTCTGTATTTGAGCAGCAAAGGTTTGTATTACTGCCTCAGGCAGTGGCTCCACTTCTACTGACACAAGGCTCTGTAACACTTCCACTGCAAAGAACAGAGCAGTTTATTATCAGAAGGGGAAACATACACACAACTTACATTATGGATGTCAGGGCACAACCCTCGACCTATCAACAATATTATTTCCTATCCTGAAACAACTCAAGAAAGCACTGCATCATGCACGGGTGTTGGCCTGGCCTCTTCCCTGAAGTCTATTTCAGAACCCCATGATGAATCACATCTCCTCCCCTCATATTTAGACTTGGTTATAAAAAACTGAAAGTCTGATGCCATCATTCAGAGATGATTGCTACTAATACAGCTGGAGCTGGATTATTCACACTGAGGGCAGCTTAGGGCACACTTTACTCAGAAATAAAAGTACGGATTTGAACAAAAGAGCTCCTGAAGACAGAAGGCAGGGGCATCTTTATCTTGACCTTGGGATTCTGCATTAAACACCTCTGAGGACTCCACCATCCCCGAGTGATCAGGAGTGACCTGAGACACTGTTAACTAAAGAATATCATATATCTTCAGCTTTGAAAACTCTCTTCTCATCCTGTTCCCCAATTTCAGACAGGTTTGGCTCTGTCTCCACTTTAATCACCCCTCATTTACCACCTTTGGATAAGATAACAGACAGCACCTCAAGACTCAGAGAAAGTGCTCTTACACCACCATCAGTAGCACTCTGATAGCCATCCTTCAGTGACATGGTACCAACAGCAACTCCCTGCTCAGCTGGTATCCACTGCCGCTCTCCTGGACAGAAGTAGTTTGCAGACCAGAATCAGTCCACAGGCAGCCACTTGAGTCCCTCACCACTACTGTTGTTTCTCCTATGAAGCCTCTCAACTTCATCTGCAGCATAAAATCTTCCCAGTTGAACCAAAGGGATCCCTAGCCTCCATTATGCAAAGACCTCGGGGCCTTCATCTTTTCAACCCATGCATCACAAAAAGCACAGTGGCAGGGCTACCCTCCTCCTAGATAATCATATTTCAGTCCCCTCCAGCAGCCTCTCTATCGCATCCCAAAAAGATTAAAGTATTTCTCTCAATCCAACAGTAAATTTCTATGAAAACAAACACCAGTTTAAAACAGGTAGTGAGCTGGGACCAGGAAAAACATGTTTAATAATCAACCCTTGACCACTGACTGAGAAACAAAAGATACCTCTATGCTAGGAACACAAATGCATGTGCACAGATCCTTTATTGCAGGAAGCAACTTCTTTTTTATTTAGTGGGTGGTTTGTATATGAAGTCAGGAAGACATAAAACAACTCTGCAAAATAACAGAAATAAGAACTCACTATACCAGCAGTAAATGCACCTCCAGAATGCATTTAGGTATTTTTATTCCAGTTATCTCCAAGAGGAAAGCAGTAGGATGGACCCCTGCCATATGAAGGGGGAAAGCAATTCCAAGAAATATACATATGAAAAGATTTCCATTTGTGGTTGGGCAATGACCAAACTTTTTAAACTCTCCAGTTTAATTTATACTTCTTCAATAGCAGGAACTCTTTCCACCCGAAGTACAGCACAAGCTTGTTATTACACTCACAGACTGAGCTATGTGTTAGCATAATTGCTACAATTTGCTCACTGATAAT
Organism: Grus americana; assembly: GCF_028858705.1. Taxonomy (NCBI): domain Eukaryota; kingdom Metazoa; phylum Chordata; class Aves; order Gruiformes; family Gruidae; genus Grus; species Grus americana. The sequence goes on along the minus strand of NC_072857.1, from coordinate 16,802,016 downwards.
TCTGTTGCTATTGTTCTGTACATGAGCTGGGAGAGTGATTAAGATATATCTGCCACCAGCATGATTCATCCAACAGACATTTTTTACTGAAGTGACCTTTATATAAAGATGACTGAGCAACTAGGCAAAGAGACATTAACCTCTACAAACAGCAAACTATCTCTGTTGGAAATGGCAACCAGCCTTTTAAAATCCTATTCTTTTTTTTTATTTTGACGTAGGTAAATGAACATGCACAAAGCAAATGCTGTTCCTCAAAAAGGCACGTGCTAGAAGCCTCAAATGCCCTCACAAATTACCTTCTGCAAGCACATTTATGGAAATTTTTTTTTTGCTTTCCTCAAATCTGTGGGATTCTGAATACTTCATGTGATGTATACAACTGCCAGCCAGCATGGCCAAAAGAGTGACAGACTGGGAGATGATGTGTTTGCTCAGACTGCTGAGCACATGCTACAGGATCAGGCCCCTTGCACGTACAAAAGGCCCTTTTAGCAAATTTTGAGAGCTCATCAGCTCTTACTGAAATCAGGGTCTGTCAACATCCCAATCCTGGAGTTTCATGATAGTCTCCACCAAGACAAGTTTGCAAGATATGGCATTCCTACAAGGCCCCACCAATTGGCTTTCAGCCCTACAACCATTACTAATGTTATTAAGACATGCATCATAGCAGCATGCAGATACTCAATTATTAAATGTGCTTTGGTATCCCTTGGAAGCAGGAGCTCATGCTCGAGAAAAACTACTCCGAGCAACAGCATTTCAGCTCTGAAACACTCAGTCACACTTTCTAAGGACGTGTGTAGAGCACCTTGCTTATCATCTTTCTGAAGCTTACCCCAATCAAATTCCACAGCCTCACACAAGTACCAAGGTAAACACAGCAGGGGACTAGGATGATAAATAATAATTATAATACTTGTGTAATGCTATTCATCTCAAAGCACTCTATAAACTTAACCAAACATAAAAAAAAAATAAGCAGCAGATGTGCTAGGAGCATGCTGCTGAGACTGGATTATTCTGCAAAGTGGCATCCATTTAAAAAAAAAAAACCAAACCAAACAAAAAACCAGAACCACAGTTCTACATTTCAGTTCAGCGAGTCACAGTTTCACCAGCATTACACACATGCATCAAGGCAAGAGTTTACTGGTCAACTTCTACAATATAAATGAACATTATACCAACGCTGCGTGCTTAGATTCCACTTGCAAGGTAAGATATGATGCTCTCTTAAAAAAGATTTTTTTGCTAAGTTTTCTCTTAAGCATCCATCAACCATTTTAGTAAAGTATGAAATTCATATTCTGCTTCAAGAAGAATGCTTCTGCTTCAGGTAGATCTGCACACTTCTGAAGAGAAACAAGCAACTCTTCTTGTTTGCCTCAAAATCAACTCAGCTATGGAAGCAACCTGAATTCTAACCTGCCTTGTACATCAATTAAAAAACTTAACAGTTGTGTGCTGTCTGTAAATCCATTATTACCAGCAGTAACACATGAGGCTGAACAAAATCAGCTAGACAGCAGACAGACTGTAACTGTGGATGAACTGGTTGCTACAGAAATCCTCAGTTAACTGGAAAACCTAGCGCTCTGACCTGAAAAACAAAATTTGCTGGGTCCTATTTCATTTCACACAACACCATGCACACTGCTTAAAGAATGTGAAGTAAAACAGCCTGATACATGTTTGTTTTCTAAGCAAGGGGTGGTTGTGCCAGTTTATGAATTGAAATACACATGAAGGGGAACAAGGCGGGTTGGCACTGAGGATAAGGGGAGCACAGCTAAAAAGAGTAAGAATTTCTGTAAGGACAGAAAGGCTTGGCAGCCACCATGCCGACCTCTTCAAATCTGGCAAGTGGGAACACAGGAATGCATTCTCCTGCAACTCCTTAGTTCATGTAGAGCTGCTGTACATTACAGCAATAAAAATAACTTTGTGAGAGTAAATACATCCATGTGCTCTAAGAAATGGTAGAGAAAATCAGCACAGAATCTGATAGAACCAGCCTCCCAATGGGCCCCTAAAGGACTGCCATGAATAACACACATTTATAAAGTTCTGAGTCTGGCAAAACAGTGTAAATGTCTGACAAAACAGGAAAACACCTGCTTTGTGGTTCGCCAGCAACTTGTCTCCCCAGAGTGAAAACGCTTAGCCCAAGAAATGAGGTTAGAATTCTATTTGCCTCCCCAGAAAATATCCCTAGCCAGGAAAACACAGCTACTCACTTAGTTTGGGATAGTCCTGCAGCAGGAAATTCCACTTTCTGGTGTTCATATCTGCAATAGTTACAACAAACACTGACATAAGTTTCTTTTTCAAAAGACTGAATGTCCTTAAGAGCATGCTATCGGTCCATATCCTCTGCATTTCAGAACTGCTTTAAAAGAATTCTTACCTTGTCCAGCAATCAATTCTCCTCTGTTTGCTTTCACGTTAAGCAAACAATTTGAAGTATGAGCACACATCTATAAGTGGTGGTATCACCAGAGCAAGCCAAGATTAGCTCCCCCAATGAACCCACCTGCCCAAGAATTTTGGCAAACACTTTCTCTTCACTGCAAGAAGGGATGAAGCATGTGCATGAAAGTTCCTATTTGTTAACCAAACTGACTTCAGTCAGTAACACAATCACTTTCAGTTGTATCTCTGTACCCTACAGACAACATGCTCAGGACAGTACAGAGGAAACTCATCAATACCCAAAACGTAACATGAATGCCAGACTTATCTGGCACGTTTATCCCTGGGTAGCACCTGCCTACAACTTGCAGGGAAGGGAGAGTGAATTCAGAGTCAGCTGAAGTGACAGTAAGCCAGGTGGGGCCCTTCCCAAAGAACAAGAGCCCCAGGATTTGTTCCTCATGCTGTCACTGACCTGCTGTGACACTGCACAGGTCACCTCATCACTCTGTGCCTCATTTCCCACATTACAGGTGGGATATTTACCACTGAAATCTGAATGCCAACATTAAAAGTGCTCTACAGTTCCACTTGCCTCAAAAACATCAGTAAAGCTGCTGGTAAACTCAATCTGCTCAGGCAGTTGCAGTCATTATACAATGCAGTAAAGCAGGAGAAATATGAGAATGTCCAACTGCATTTGATAATACAGACAAGAAATTATGCATGTTCTCCGTACTGCTGGCAAATTATCAGCACATCCCACCTCAACAGTAAACGTAATCATACTGAGTCCTGAAATATCACTTTAGCTTACAGGCCCAGAAGAGGACATGTTCTGGCACAGAGTCAAAGGCAGGACACGGATACAGCACTATCTCAGAACTACAGGAGCTCTCAAAATTTCACCAAAGCACACCCTCATCCTCTTTCAGAGGGATGTACTCTCACAATCTCTCCCCTCTGAAGCATTCACAGCACTCCAAGAGCAGCCCCAACATCACTAGAATAAAGCAGAAACAACCAGAGACTCACCATAATTTCTGGAATCCATCTGTTTGAACACTCCAATCACTTCCGCAGAATATCCAATATCAACCTCAAACCGCAAGCGAGAGATCAGCACACACTTCCCTTTGACAAGGGCTGAGGGTTTCTTCCAGTTCTTACACATCTTCAAGAGGGATTTCAAATTAACCCTACTGCCAACGAAATGAGAGCCTAATGCCAAGCCAACTGCATTTTCTCCTTCCAGTGGTGCCAGAATTACTGACGAAAGTTGATTTGCTGCTTCCACTAGTGAGAAAAGCATGAGATACAAACAAATTAATAACACAGAACACAGATAAGCAATGCACAGGACACTTTGGGAAAAGAAGGGACAAAAGGATGACGAACAAACCATGCACCTTCAAGTTTAAAAGGAACGGTGATTTCTTGCCTTCACTCACAGGGACAAAGAATAGAGAGAGTAATAGCCTGGAGGAACAAGGTGGTGGGATTTTCCACAGAGAATACAGCAGGGGCAAAGGGAACATGTGGCGGTAGGTGAACAAGGGCCTGTCCAGCATTGTCACTGCATTAGGCTTCCTCTCTGTCAGCAGTCCCAAAACATGGCTCACTAGGCCAGGACAATCTGCAGTAATTCAGCAGTAAATTGCACACAGCCACACAGCATTTTCATTTACAAAGTTGCAGGGACAGGGGCATGGTGATCAATAGTATGTGCCTGAAAAGATGGAAAGGTGCTTCTGCAAACAGCAAAGGAGAAGGATCTAAAAATAACTGCCTCCTGCCTCATGTCAATATCTGATATGCAATCTCATCTAGGAGAAATGCTGTATATTCACAATACTGTAGGAAGGATATCAGGAAGGAATATAGTCCAAACCCCTAAATCTCCTTTGTTGTAACTGAAGTCCATCACCCTTTATTCTACTGTCTTACAGTTAGACTGGCACTACCCCCCAGCCATCTGCACTCCTACCTTACTCATCGCTAACAACCACCTGTGTCATGATGCCAGGGCATGGGGAGAGAAGTGAACAGCATTTTACAGCTGTTAGCCTGAGACCACAGCTATCCACACTAATAAACATTCCACTTTTCCCTGTATGTCTCTGCCAATCTATACCCATATGTTGTCTTTATTATTACAGCTGAACTGTGATCGTTAAGGAACAAGAACCATTTTTTCTTCTATTTTTATAGCACCAAAATAGTGAACTTCATCCTTAAGACTCCAACTCACGGATACTACATTAATACAGATTCATGAACATCTCCAGCATCCATGAGACTCAAGAGCAGGGGACCACTAAAAACATTCCACCTCCATGTATTTGTAGAGAGAGGCAACCTCCCCTATCCAGTAGCTGTTTAGAGTAGCTCCAGGTGAATCCAGTCCTTTGAGCATTGAGCTGCACATCATGATCCACTCTGCTTCTTTTTAAATAGTCCAGCTTACTGATATGCAACAAAAACATACAAAATTTAAGTTGAGCAGTTAAGATTGGAAAAGGGAAGAAAAGGGAGAGAGAAAGAAAGAAACAAATTCAGACACTTTCTTCCTAACCAGTTAATAAACCAACCATTCGGATTTCATCCAACTTTAAAATAAGTGACTTCCAGAATAAATACAAGCATTTGGGATTTCTACTCCAAAGAAAAAGTTTAAGACCCTCAAGTGAAAGTAATTTTTAAAGTAGAGGATTAGGAAACCACCAATTTAGACTTTCTCCTCCCAATGCACCAAGCGAAAAATTTTAGATGCTATTGTTTTAGCATTGCATAGTTAGATCTCACCTCTACAACTAATACGGAAAGAAATCAGAAAAAAACCCAACCCATATTTTACTTTTATTTCAACATCTGTTTCTAGGCTTGACTGCACGTTTCATGTATAGTGCAAGGGAAGAAATGTCATACAGGACAACATTATTCAGAAGAACAAAATTAACAGTGAGAATTTTAAAAATAATTGGTTTTACACTTACAAGACCTCAAACCAAGGCCCTTTTAAGACAGTTCCCTTTGCTCAGGGTATTTTTTCTCCCTGATATTGTTGCCCAATGTTGATCACATATTGTCTTCGCCTGTCAACAGGAACTTTTCACAGAGAACTCATATTTGTTAGCTTTAAGGAGAAAAAAAAAAAGCCTGATTTCTAAAAAAACCCATCCTCTTCATTTGCAAACTCCTTGGTGCAGAGACTCTGCTCTCATCTGTACTTGATACACGTCAAGCAAACCAGAAGCATTTAAATTATAAATGTGTGGCAACCCACATGGGAAGCTAAAATACCAGTACTCAACTGTGGGTTTTTCAAAGTGCTCAACACAGGCCTAATTCTGTTCCCACTGAAATCAATAGTGATTTATCACTTGCTTCAAAACAATGTGCTTTTGAAAAGCTTACCTGAAGTGTTTGCCTCTATCATCCCTCAATCTTTCCAGAACAAAATGACAGGAGAGGGAAAAAAAAAAAAAAAAAAAGGTAAAACGATCCTCGTTATGCCAAAAAAAGGCAAATTCATTTTCAGCCTCACTCAAAGCCCTACAGAATTATCCTTTTTCCTTTTCTGACACCCAAAATTAATAGGAAAAATGTAAAAACAAAACCAAAAGCACTGTTTAGAAAGAAAATACATGAATGGACCTAGAAATTAAGCATTAGCCAGTGGAACACACTCAGTTCTCAATACAGATTCATATGAAATACCTGCGCAGCAGGTATTTTTCTTATGATCAGTCTTGTTGGTTGCTGAAAAAATCAGCAATGGCAGAAAAAGTTAAACCTATGCTTGGCATTTAGATTACGTGAAAAATTGTTATTTCTAATCGACTACAAAGTGTCAGAAAAACGTTATGAGCTAGATGCCTAAAAGACTGGTGTTGAGTATCACTACTTTTATTACTCCAGAAAATAACAAATCTAAATAATAGTTATGGAAGGCAGAAGAAAGGGGTCAAGATTTGGATCTTTTTTTATCATTCAACAACTCACTTACTGAAACTGCTGTAATCTTCCAGGCTGAAATCCCATTTTTTTGTAGCAGGATCTAAAATAGGGCAGAATACAAATCATTTGGGGTAGAAAAAAAGTGGTGCTGTGAAACGTTCATGCAAGGCAAGACAGAATTCATTCTACTCATGCAAACTTTTCAACACACATCTGAAAAACAGTATGCCCAGGTTTACAGCTACATGACACCAAAAAAGCTACAGGGCACATCAATACTAAGACAAGAAGAATGTAGCAGCCATTCACAGGAAGCAGCAACACCTGGGGGGAAACAAAAGTAGAATATAACAAATAAAGGCAGGGACAAAAGATCAGAAGCAAGCCAAAAGGTGGAGACTTTACTGCTATCAGTAACCCAGTGAACAGAATCAGTTCATCAGCTCTGAACTGCAGCTGAAGTGACCCATTTTTCCATACCAATTTATGAATAACTTCTCTTCACTCCCAAAAGACTCTGACCAGCTGCTATCACTAAACTTCTTAGAGCACTGTTCATAAAGTAGGGCTTCTGATTTCTTGGCTAAATCCAAGCTCAAGCTATTTATGCCCAGAATTTCTTTCCAATTTCAGCTGTCTTTACTCTTCCAGTTCCCCATTAATACCATATATTCCACTCCAGCAACAGTTGCACTCCTAAGAGCATATAGAAACTACAGTTCCAGCAGACACTGAAACTTCGATTCAACGTGAAACAGAGATAACAGCAAACAATCAATTCTTACCATAGCTTTTGCTTGGTATCTTCTTAAACACGGCAATGAGATCAGCATTATACCCTATTTCAACCTGGAATCGGTCTTCCCCATATTTCACACATTTTCCTTTTGTAACACTATTTGCTTTCTTGCAAGAGGCAGCTTCAAAGGTAGAGCCTGCACCAGCAGAGCTAGTCAGCTTCTGCATCCTACCACTGGCCTGAGAGGCACCACCTCTCTCCTCTCTTTCCGTTGGTCTGCTTGTCTTTATCAGCATTTCTGAATCACTCGGGGTAGCGCTGCTTGGCGGTGAAACGTATTTTATGGCACATTTGTTCTGACCTTGTAAATCTTTAGTATCATCAGGGTGCCCGTTATCAATTAATCTAGGATGTGATAGTTCTGTAGGGTTTTTGAAAGCTGGGTAGCATTTGGGCTGCTGGAATGTACCAAGATTAATTAAAGCTTGTTGTCCATGTTCCTGACCACCACCATCCAAGTAATGTTTATGTGAATAACTCAGAGAATTTGGGATCGTTGTGGGGAACTGCTTAATGCCACTAGCTTGTTCCGAGTCCTCTGAACAATTCTTTTGTTGCTCTCCATGTGAACCAGCCATCTGTTGGTTTGCAGTGTAATGATTATAATCTTTCTGAAGATAGCTCTTCTGCTCCACAGGACTGTTTGGATTCTGTTGGTGCTGGCTAATGAACCTGACATGATTGTTTTCTTGCTTCAAGTTTCCCTGACTGCCTGGACTCTGCTCTTTCACCTGAGGTCCAGTGATCCCTACCTGCCCACCTCTCTGGGCTGCTAGCCTCTCTGCTCTCCTAGCCAAAGCCTTCTGGCGGTTCTCTTCAATTCTTCTCTTTTGTTCCTCTGTAAGGCCTGATGACATCTTCAACAATTTAAACAATAAATCTGAATCAAAACTGCATTGGGAATTAATCACAGACACCTGCTTCTTTACAGGAATGAAGGCCAGTCTACAAAAAAAAAAAAGGCAAAAAGAGACAGGAAGTTTCAACTCTGTTCAGCCAACAAATGCTTATTGTATTGATAACTCAGTATTATTAGTGACTGAGTATTAATGTAACTGTTCTTACACGAAATCCTAGTTGTACAGCAAAGCTGTCAGAACAATGCTGAGCCATTATCACCAAGTAGATGCTGACCACTGCTGGGGCTTTGCATATCAGTCCCACATACATAAAGCATATGGAAAAAGGAGAAAAACGCCATTCCATTACAGTTTTGAACACTCTTCTCTGCAAATCCTAGCAAAACTGATAAAATAGCCAAGCACAGGGACACCCTGCAGTGCAGAACCAGCCCTGCAAAGGCAAATGCAGGCACAGCAATACATTTCTGCACAGTTTTGTGTCACTGTTTGATATTTCTGGTACCTAACAGCAAAGATGGGACAACACTCCATCTTTCCTGATCACCTTCCAGTTCTTGGGCATCTCACAGCACGTAGCAGATACATACTCAACTCCAAAGGGCAGAGTCAGTTCCTGCCTTGAGAAAGGTCCACTCACAGGTCAAGGCCGTTCTGAGGAGAGCAAGGACCTGGCTCCCACCACACCTCCCAGGAGCTGCCTCACCACTGCCTCGTCCAGCGCTCAGTGACCTACCTTCCTCACCACCCTGTAAGAGCTGAGGCTCACTCCTCGCCCCGCTCCTCGCCCAGGGACCAGGCTCCCCTGTCCCAAACTCCACTGAGGGCCCAGCCCCCATCCCGCGGGCTGGCGTCCCCCCGCCAGCCCCACCCGCTACCCGCCAGGGGCCCAGCACTACCGCACCCCACTGAGGCCCAGGGGCCATGCCGCAGGCCGCGGTCCCTTCCCGCCCTGGGCTCAGCCCCGAACCAGCCGCGTCGCCCCCCCAAGCCCGGACACCCACCGGCTGGCAGAGGCCAGGTACGCCGCCGAAGGCCGCGCAGCCGCACTGACTACAACTCCCAGCAGCCCCCGCTCTGCCGCCGGGTGACACCAAGCGCCCAGCAGCGCCCCGCATGCCGGGAACTAAATAACGGCGCGCGGAGCGCTCGGCACGCTGGGAAGTGTAGTCTTCCCCTTATGGCGCCATCTTAGGGGCGCTGAGAGCTGCCTAGTCTTGCTGTGGGAGTCGCAGGGCTGGAGACCGCCCTCGTCGCCCTCTCGCAGGGGTTTAGGTCAGGTCCACATGCAGGGTGCGGGGACCCTGCTGCTAGCCACGGGCTGAGGCTTTGCCCCAGACAGCACCCAGTGCTGCCTGGCTGTGGCAGGGCTCCCTCAACAGCTGCTTCTAGGATGTGGGGCCTGGCAGGACAAGGTGTGTGGCTTTTAAATGGGTGACCATGAGTGGGGAATAAAAAATGGAGGTAATGTACAAGAAAGGGTGAAAACACTGTTGTCAGCAGTGAGGGGGGGAATCTGCCTCACGGTGTTAAGAGCAGTGGCTGACACTGGTGCAGGGCCGCCGTCTGTAATCTTTGAAGAGTGATAGAGATAAAGGGATGTCCCTGGTGAGTGAAAGAGGGCAAACCTCAGAGCTATCTACAAGAAGGGCTCAAAAGAGGACCCAGGAAACTACAAGCTGTTAGTCTTACTCCAGTCCTGGGAAAGTAGCAGAGTGAGTCTTCCTAGAAACTATCACAAACCAAATGAAGCAGGTGATTGGGAAAAGCCAGCAGGGATTTACCAAATGCAAATCATGCCAGACTAACCTGATCACCTTCTACAACAAAATAACACTTTCTGTCTACATGGGGAGAGCAGTGAATGTTGTGTACCTGGAGTTCAGGGAAGTGTTTGACCCTGTTTCCCACAGCTGCCTCCTAGACAAACTGGCCGGATACAGACTGGAGGGGTGGTCTGTGAGATGGGCAGGAAACTGGCTCACAGGCACTCACAGAAGATGCGATCGATGGGTTTTGCCTAGGCTGGCATCCTGTCACAAGTGGGGTCCTTCAGGATCAATATTGGGCCCCATGCTGTCCAACAAGTTGCACTGGAAGAGGTTTTGTCTTGATATAAGAAAGATTTTTTTTTACATTGAGAACAACCTGTCACTGGAACAACCTCCCCAGGGACGTGGTGGGGTACCTCCATCACTGGAGGTTTTCAAGATGAGATTGGACAGGGTGCTAGGTAATCTCATCTAGGCTTCCTTTCCCACAAAAGGTTGGACCAGATGATCTTTTGAGGTCCCTTCCAACCTGGGTTGTTCTATGATTCTGTGAACACCTTCATAATAAGGTAATTACTCATATTCGCATCAAAGTTCTGAATAAAAGGGTCTCCCAGGGGCTTAATTATACATGAGGCCTGTTTATACACATCAAGCCGCCCTTCCTGGACAGTCGTGATCCCCATGTGCGTGACCGGAGTGATACTGGGGAGAAAGCAGAGAAAAGGCCCTGGGGAGCACCATAAAAATGTTTAGGTTGGAAAAGACCTTTAAGATCATAAAGTCCAACTGTTAACCTAGCACTACCATGGTTAACTAAGCCATATCCCTAAGCACCGCATCTACATGTCTTTTACATACCTCCAGGGATTGGTGACTCAACCACTGCCCTGGGCAGCCTGTTCCAATGCTTGACAACCCTTTCGGTGAAGAAATTTTTTCTAATATCCAATCTAAACCTCCCCTGGTGCAACTTGAGGCCATTTCCTGTTGTCCTCTCACTTGTTACTTGGGAGAAGAGGCCAACACCCACCTGGCGACAACCTCCTTTCAGGTAGTTGTAGAGAGCAAGAAGGTCTCCCTTCAGCCTCCTTTTCTCCAGGCTAAACAACCCCAGTTCCCTCAGCCGTTCCACGTAAGACTTGTGCTCTAGACCCTTCACCAGCTCCGTTGTCCTTCTCTGGACACACTCCACCACCTCAGTGTCCTTCTTGTAGTGAGGGGCCCAAAACTGAACACAGTACTCAAGGTGTAGCCTCACCAGTGCCGAGTGCAGGGGGACGATCACTTCCCTAGTCCTGCTGGCCACACTATTTCTGATACAAGCCAGGATGCTGTTGGCCTTCTTGGCCACCTGGGCACACTGCTGGCTTGTATTCAGCTGCTGTCGACCAACACCCGCAGGACCTTTTCCACTGGGCAGCTTTCCAGCTTATCCCCAAGCCTGTAGTGTTGGGTGGGGTTGCTGTGACCCAAGTGCAGGACCCAGGCCATAACCCCTGACATAACATCGCTGAAGTTCAGTACCCTGCCCACTGGCAGGTCTGGAGCCACCATCCTTGTCCCCAGATGCCATTTTCTCCCACTTGACAGACCCTTTGGCTGGGGACACCGAAGCCAGCTGGCTGTTTCACAGTTTATTCGTTCTTCTCTCTGCTGGTTAATTAGAAAAGGTTATCCTTAAATTGCTTCCTGATTAAGCAGCAGTGACTGCCATTAGTCAGGAGCTCGTCAGCCTGAGAAAAACAAGGCAGGCAGCAAGAACGAGGTGCGACTCGACACACAGCACAACCCTGGGAGTGCTGTTACTCACCTGGGAATCACACACGTACAGACGTGAGCACGCCATGTGCACACAGGCGCTTGCAAACATGCCACTTTTAAAGAAAACCATCAGGTTGAGGAGAGGTCCAGGGTTTTGTCCCAGCTTCTCTTAAGAAAAAAAGTCGAACCTTTTTCCAGATTCCAGGCCCCCTCACTGCAGAGCAGGTTTGCTAGGAAAGGATGCTCAACCCCGTGGTCTCTGTTCAGATCCTCTGCCATTGCCCTTTCTTCCCCTGCAAGCCAGCAGACTCCATCTGGCTATGCCGCACAGAGAGAACGGAACGGGTGAGAGACCTTTTTTTTTCTCCTTCTTGTCACACTTTTAACTGCCCAAAGCTAAACCAGATCCCAGTGTCACATATGGAGGAGAGAGAGAGAGAGAGAGAACATGCAGAGCATAACCCTGCAACTGTTTCCAGCCACCATTTCTCCCCCAGCAGCTATCCAGTTCCAAGTCTCTGGTGATGGCTCCTTATGCTTTGATAGATCTGGCGGGAAAAAAAATAAACTTGGGAAAAGTGGAAGAAAGCCCCTCTCAGGTACTGTCCCCAGCTCATGAAAATGATGAGAGCAGAGCATCGTTTGCAGAGAGCTCTGGGGTTGCACGGTCAGGCAGACACACAGACAGACGTTGAAGCATTTGCTCCATATGGCACAACTTCAGCGAGGCACAAGGAACAGCCCAGCCATGCAGAGAACAGACCTACAAAATGAGAGGCCGTTTGCGAGCAGTTTGCTGGTAGCACTCCAGGTGTCCTTTCAGTCAGAACATGCTTCCAGCAGTGGCTTGGACTCACCCTCCACGTACTGGGTCAGGGAGCAGAGATGCAGTACGAAAATCCTGGGAGGACTGGGAGGGTTAGCACACCCCTGCTCTGCTGCGGAGGAAATGGTTCACCCACTTCCACAGAAATGCTCCCATTGGTGAAAAAAACATAAGGAAATGGGATTCTTAGTGCTGTTCTTACCAGGATCTTTCCATCACTTGGATCGTGCTCTAAACATCCTCTCATGGTCTGGGCTGGCTGGTCCTGACTGCTGGCTCCCAAATGAGGACAGAACTGCTTTCATTGTACATCTTGTATAAGCAGCAGCTAATATCCGAAATACAAGTGACCCAAGACCCCAGAGCTATTCTGGAATCTCATGGACTGTCATCTGAGGGGTTTTGAGTTGCTCTTTAGGAGATCCTACTGCTGTCATATTGAATGTATTCACCCCACTCCACTGCCTTGCCAACACACCATGGTGGTTCTCCACATGGACAGAGCTGGCTGCCTTCATCCTAGATGTGTGGCCAGCCTGTGCTCTCTGCTGGGGCTGAATTGCATGCGGAGCTGCTGTGTGTAGCAAGGCCTTCCAGCAGACAACTGGATATCAGCCCAGGCTAACGGACCTCAGATGCTTCAGCTTCTTGGAGGGTTTTGGTAGCCTGTACTGAGCTCAGAGACACCATTACCAGAGCCCAAATGTGCCAGTCTTCCACCAGCAGTGAACTTGTAGTTGCACCTTCTAAAATAAATTAATCCCATGCTCATAAGCTTTATCAGTTCCTTCCCAGCTAAAACCAGTGAAGTGGCTGGACTGGGGACATGTGGGTCAGCTTTTCAGAGAAGGTCTTGGGGCAGGAGAGTCAGAGAAGGCCCCTGGACTGGCAGAGCTGCTTCTGGTTGGAGAAACCCTTTCTCATGGGCTGCTAGGGTTTGACCAGAATACTTTTTTCAGCACCTGTCCTCTGCAGGCTGTGGGGTGTGCTTCCTCTGCTCTTGTTTGAGGTCCTCAGCGGGGTCTAAGTTTCCTAATGGGGAACCAGAGCCCTGCTTGGAGGGCCAGGGGGTGCTTGGGTTTGGGGGGCGGGGCATCCAGTTCTCATTGGATTTCTTTTCTTAGACAGCTGCTAATCCCCTCTACTTTCCCTCTGCCATCAAGGCACATCAAGGACTGTGGCCTTCTGGCCCATTTGACAGCCCAGCTACTATGCAAGTTGACTCTGAATCAGGCCCTTTCCCCGAGCATCTATGCAGCACTGAAGAAAAAATTTGGAGTTTGCTGAATCCAGCTGCCCTGGAAACTCTGCTGAAAGAGGACCTGCAGAGGCTTTCCTGTGAGCTTTTCTAGCATGGGAAGGTTGCCCCTCCTCTGACTGCCAGCACAGTGAAGACCACTTCTTCCCTGCTCTGTGGCCACCCGGTGCAAGGAAAATTAGTCACCCTCCACTCTTTTGAAGCAGCCTCTTTTATCTACACAGCTTGCTCTTCCCTGGCACACTGAAGCCTTCCTGCTCTTGTTTATAGTACAACCCCTCCAACAGATTGCAGGGTCTCTTTTCTGCCTTCTGTCCTTCTTGGCTGAATTCCTCTCCACAGCTCCAGTCCAGAGCAATGGTCTGCACAGCACATGGCCTCCGCTTTGCTGCCAGGCCGCTGCCACGCTCGCAGGGCTGCTGCAGAGCTGAGCCGACTCTTGATCTTTTATGCAATGCAGCCCAGGTGTGAGGGGCAGTTCATTGGCACCCAGAACAAAGATTTAAAAGAGAAAAAACCCCACCGCATCCTACATTGAGATGCAGTGTTTCCAAAGCTTCTGTGTCACCAGCATTTAACACAACGTGAGCTGTGATCCACCTGGGGTGAGGGCACTAGCAATGTAGACTCTCCAATGTCTTGTAATATGCTTAAGAACAGGACAGAGCACATCCCTCTGCTCTACACAACTGGGGTTTTTTTGTCCAGACGCTGAGCAGAACTTTATCTTGGTGAAACACGGTTGAACTGGCAGAAGGGTGCGAAGATAGAAGGAAAGGCTTGTGTGCACACATGGCGAATTTAACCATATAAGCTTTATTTCCTTAGGAAACCAGGCTAAACAAACCAAAGTTGCATTCCCAGTTCTATTCTGGAGCTTAAATTGCTGGCCTGGTTTTCAAGCTCAGAATAAGCAGCTAATCGTATGGCCTTAGTACTGATGTGAAGCCAACTTTTGAGATCTTGTTTGTTAAAGCTGGCCACAGTTCTCTGCCCTTTCTCTTCCTGATGTATGAGAGACCCAGAGATATGGAGAAATCCTTTAAGCAGGAACATCAGAGGTCATTGATGTTAAATAATTAACACCAATGTAATATTAATGGTCCTTTGCCCTTGCACAGGAGCAGCATCTCTCCTTGGAGAATCTCAAAGAATACTCCAGACTAAGAGGAGTTGGTGCAGCAGCTCTGGACTTCTGTGGGATGCAAACTCTGATGCTAAAGGGGTTTCCAAGAGACACAGCAAGGGTTGTGGCATGCCCGAGATGTTCCTAAAAGCCCCGAGCTTACAGTGTGTTCTGATACAACTGTTTGCCATCCTCTGCTGTGACTTAGGAGCAGCATAAGACCACTGCTTTAATTATGAATATGGACTCAGCAAAGAACTCTCTTCTGCCTCAGTCTTCACTCAACCAATGATGCAGGAAGGTTGCTCTCATCTTAGAAACCTCCATGAATGCAGTGCATGGAAAGCAAGCCAGAATCTGGCCTTGGCAAACAGCACACTTAAATACGCGCTTAACTTGAAGTGTGTGCTTAAGCTTGTTAAGCCTCCTCCTTCAACAGAGATGATTTTCCTCTATGTTGGGAGTCTCATCTGCTACAGAAGGGGGGAGTCACAAGGTGATTTGTTTGTTATATTTTGTATAGCAGCCTGATCTAGAAAACACTTGCTGTCAGCTGCAGTATTTTGCTACCAGCTTGTCTCAGTGACTTCCACTGGGCTCCTTGGGATAGCAAT
This sequence comes from Grus americana, assembly GCF_028858705.1. NCBI lineage: Eukaryota > Metazoa > Chordata > Aves > Gruiformes > Gruidae > Grus > Grus americana. Next base: position 16,786,619 of record NC_072857.1, on the reverse strand, counting down.
TATTCCACAACAGGGAGTGCTCTTGAAGTGTCAGGGCAGCGTGCTAGCAAGGCGCTGCTGCAGTCTGCCTGGGCGGTGCTATACGTCTTTCATTATAAATAACAAGGGTCATAGGCAATGGGAATGCATGCACCTTTTTTTTTTTTTTTGGGGGGGGGGTATTTCCTCATTTTGATCACAGTAAAAATTGTGATAGCCAGATCCTGAGAAACAGCTACAAAGGTTCTGTTTAAAAGAATGTGACTACAGAAAGCAGATGCTCATCAAGTTAAATAAGGAATTTAATTAGCCTGCATTTTATCTTGTTTTCAGCAATATGATGACAAATCGCATCTTAATAAAATAACATTAGGGAGCAGCACAATTCCAGTGCTTCAGGAAATAAGAAGCAGTATAAGTTATAGGCCTGTTCCCAATGAAGAAGTCATTCTCATTCAGAAATCTGACATGATGTTAAGATGGATAATGTTTTAGCAAAATGGTCCTCTTGTATTTAGAATGATTTACAGCCACTTTTGGCTTTAAAAGGCTTAATATAGGGTGGGGGGGAGAAGGAAGTGGCATGAATAGCTCAAGGGACTGGTAGTGCAATTAATATTTTTTTATTACTATGGTGGCACAGGCGTGCAGGGTTCTTCACAGGTGAATAAAAAGAGTTGTCCTTTCCCCAGTGGGGCTATAACTAAACATAGACATCATACATTGTACAACAAGCAGAAGGTTTAGTGTTTGTAATGTAGTCAAATATGTCCAAATTCAATTACAAATTTGCATTTGATCTAGGAAATCAGTTTTGTGTAACATCGTGAGGACAGGTCTTGCCTCATCCTGAGAAAGGTTCATGAAGGATCCACAGAAAGTTTGCTCATGTCATGATCTGAGGGTTCCAAAAGTTTGCCTAAGCTCAATTGTAACTTCTGGGACTCGACAAACTAGTGTGGTTTGGAATATTTCTGTCCAGTGAAAAGGATTACAAAACACAGGAGTTACAACAATAAAAGATAATGAGATTTAGCTTCATTATACAAGAGTAAAGGAACTACACATCCCATGCAGCATGGTTGTCCACTGAATCCTTTCTTTTGTCTGTACTAAGGAGCAGATCCATATTTTAGGTGATGGATCATGGGATTATCATGTAGCTGTCCACTATAAAATGCACAATTTGATCCTGGGCGATATCTTGAGGCAATATCTTTCACTTGCTGATTATATGTCGTAACAACTGTTATTCCTGGTGGTCTGTTTGACATTTTCCGTCTTTCAGATTCAGTGGTTGCTCCATAGCTCTTGTATTAGGAAAGGGGAAAAGTGCAAGAGTTGTCTGATTGGAGCTCTTGTTGTGCGAGGGTGCATGCATACAGACAGTACACACGTTGAGTTTATACATGTATACATATTTGTGCATATACAAATATATATATTTGCTGATAGAGTAATTTTCTGGATTCGTGATTTAATGTATTAATGTGAGATTATGCTGCTCTTGCTGAGGACAGAAATGCTTCAGAAGTCATTGAGGAATTGGGAGTCTTCTGCCAGTAACTTCTTGGCCTGCATTTAATTTAGGTTGATGAGGCCTGAAAGCTGTTGCTCTCTGACAGCTGTTCACTGGTGTATGTGAAATGAGTTATGATTCTTGATCCAGGTCCTAGAAAAGAGATGCCCGTGCTACAAAGCCCACCTTTGTTATTTGGACCCTCACTAACACTGTCTAGAGGGATGGTGATTAAGCTCTGCTCATTGCTGTGGAGCAGCCTTGAATCAAAAGACAGTGCAGAAGTATGGGTCAGGAGTGGGTCTTTTCAACAGGCAACAAATGCCTTTTAAAATTATCTTGCAGGAGCTAGATTTAAGACTGAGTGTGGAAGGGTGAGGTTTTCTTTTCTCTCCATCAGTGGAAAAAATTTTGACATGTATTGACCTGGAAAATCCAAGCTCAGAAGCAGCAGCTGGGTTGTCAGCAAGTCCCTTGTTTCTTTCCCTGTTGTCCATCTGGATTCACTGTAACACAGAGAAATCAGGCATTGCCTCTGAGGTCAGGTAGAGTTTGGAAATGACCACCATTTCCATACAATTTTGCCAGGATGGGTGGTGCTGCCCCGTGCTCTGAGAACGGTGGCTTGCTGGATGTGAAGGGCTCAGGTCTATAAGCAGTGGTGGGAATGACTTTTCTCATTTGCAGAGCTGTTTGCAGAATTGGACCCTGAGCCCTCCTGGAGCGAATTGTGAAGCAATGAACAAATCAAATCAAGATGCTGACTGTGACTGCATCATGGCACAATATCATGCTGACAGAGTTTGAGGCTAAAAGCAGTGACATTCATGTCTAGTAATGTCTAATACATCATGTGGTTGTAAAGTGACAACAGAGTCCTGGAGGACGAAGACTAACCCCCATATGCCCTGCAAATATTTTCCAGTCCACAGACAAGTAAAAGACCAGGTCTTGAAAATCATTTGATGCAGCATCTGAACTTGATCTCTTAACAGCAGAACAGGTAGTTCCCTCTGAATTTGCACGTGCTGTCAGGTTTTATTCATGGTCGTAACACCATGCGGTATTAATTTTCCCTGTGGATCCAACCAACTTTTTTAATAGATTTTCCAGACTTTCATTAATTACTAAATTGGTGCACAGTAATATAAGAAATGAAGTGTATTCCTATAGGGCAGTCATTCTTCAGACAGGCACCAAGCTATTTGCAAGCAGAATTAAAAACGAATGGGAGAAACATTGTCAGTTGTCCCTGCTTCATCCCCGATTTCAGTAACAAAGCTGATATATTGCCAGGTACTGATCCCACTGCCTGGGATTTGTCCAGGTTGAGAATTTACCAGTGCTTATTTGAGAGAAGTGGGAGAGAGAGAGGGAGAGAGAACACAGCTTGTATAAATCAGATTAAAGTATTGACAACTCCTAAGCAATGCTCATTCCAGGAACAAGCTCAGTATGTGATAACACCACTGCTATAACATAAGTGCATTTTGACTGCATGCCACTTTGCAAATACCTGGTGGGTCATGAGTTCTTGAGGCTTAGTTCCTAGAAGAAAAAACAGGATTGCTGGAGAATTTAAATACTGTAGATGGAGATTATTGGAATGATTTAATAGGTGAGAGACTTAACAGCCACTGGACCTTGCTTTGCCTGTAGTTGATGGTTCAGAACCATCTTGGGTCACAGTAGAGTAGAAATTGTTACAGCTGATACAGACTAAATGAAAAAATCAGAGTCTTGACCCAGTCCTAGTGAGCAAAGAACTCCACTATGTGCCGTGGTTAGCCTTGGCTTGCGCATTCAGTGGGAAGGGCATGGTTAAATGTGAACCTAGAAGAACAAATTCCTGTCTCTCCTCTCAGTGTGGCTGCTGGATGTCAGGACCGTGAAATATTAATAGTCAGTGTGTGTTAAGAGTCCCCCTCTCTGCCTGATCCACAGACGATGGGCATCTGTCTCTGCTTTCAGCCACAGAGCTCAGCTCAAGCTGCGGATGCTGGTGCTTTTCATTTGGGAGCCTTGATGCACCCGGCAGCCGGGCAGCTTTGCCACCGGTGTTGAGTCTGGGCTTGGCAGATGGCTCCAGCTTCTTGTCACCCTGGCATCTTGCATCAGCACTAAAAACCCCTGCATTATATTTATTTGATACATTAGTCTCTTTTTTGCCACAAAGCAGAACATGAGCAAAGGCTGGGAGGCAAGGTGAGATGACCAGAGGAGGGATGGATAGCAGGGTAGTAGGAAGGAAAGAGGAGAGCCACAGTTGCAAGCAGAGAGATCTTCAGTGGCTCTACTAGTATCCCATCCCCTGTCCCTATACCTCTTTCACACACACACACACACACACACAGAGGGAGCTGAGCAGTGGCAGATGGGGAAAGAAAATAGATAAATAAAAGTGTCAGTAGGATGGATTGGTTTGCACTTGGTCTCCTCTCATCTCTCTGCATAAGTCTGCTGGTATGTAAAGATCACACAACCAAAGGATTTAGCACTGACCCAGAAAATTTATACCACTGAACATAAAAATGAATCAAAAAGAAAAATGTACAAAGGGGGTGGTCAGGGAAGAGAACAAAAGATTAAATTTTTTTCTGTCTGCATCAGAATTTCGTCAGGACAGCAATTTCATGGGAGCACGTATTGCCAAGGGCATTGCTGGAGCAGCCCTGCCTCAGAGAAAAGAGACCGGGTGGGCAGTTTCCTGTGCTGAGATCCCTCATGCTTTTCATCCTTATCTGCCTAAATGAGGGCTCCCCAAAGGGCATCAGAGCTGGACAGGGGTGAGCTCAGCAGCAGAGTCCCAACACATGATGGCTTCAGATATAAGAGATACCATCTCCCTCTGCAAGCTGTCCTGATATCACACACCCAAACCATATCAGGGAGGGCAAGAGGAGGATGTGTCTCAGGCTACTCTGGGCCAATTCTCCTGTGATTTTCCAATTTTCCAGTACACTGGTGTGTCCAGAGGAAACTCTTCCCCTCTGTGTAGTGCCACCATGTAACTGAAAAAGCAGCATCCCAAAGAAGAGATTGCTGGTCTGCCCGCTCTTCCTTTTGCATGGATGACCAGGACTCCAGCCATGGGCTTCATTTTGCATATGTCATCAGCAGCTCCTCATCATCATAATATACATAAGCCTAGTCATTCCTGCAGTCATGCCAGCTTGTGATCCTCCTCTGGGTCTCATCAGACCCAGGCACATTCCCAGAGTTACCATGGGTACCACAACACCATGCCCTGCAGGTGGCAAAAGCTGGTTCTGCACTGGGCTAAGCCCACCTTGACCCTTGCATCTTCCTGTGCAGGGACCCTGGGCAGAGACACCCACATGGCCACTGTGCTGGGGTAGGGAGATGGTTGGGAGCGGGGGAAGCATGGCCACCAGCTCCTCTGGTAGGGCCACAGCAAGCTTGAATGCTCATCCCTGCTCCTCCAGGGGTAGGTGGGGATGATCTGGGGCACCATGCTGCCAGTTCTCCTGGCTTCCATGCCTGGCATGGGAGCCTTACCCAGGACCACAGGCAGATTCAAGGGTGGGGTGACATTCAAATTTGTCCTGAGTCTTATGTGTGGCAATCTTCCTTTTTAGAACATGCTGGAAACTTTTTTCCTAAGGCACTATCTATCCTCCAGGGCATCCTTTCCTCCTGCTCATTGCTAGTTTCTACACAAATGCAGGATTTTTGGTGCTTAGTCACTCTATCGTTCCTGCTGTTTATTGCCTCCAACGGACGTAATTCTCTGCTTGGGAGACCTTTGTGAGTTGCTGTGGAGGAGCCATGGGCTGTTGTCATCCCGTTTCCAGGGGCCAATAAACAGCAGCAGTCAAACTTCCATGGAACAAAGATTGTGTGATTATTCAGTCATAAAGAGAGGGAAGAAAAACAGATATATATTGCGTGTGTGCTTATTTGCACATCACACAGGGATGTGTAAATTGCTGTCAGCAGAGAGTCTTGCTATGAGGTAAAATAGGTCCCCACGTAGCACTTTGCTGCTGACTTAATGAGGGAATTCTCCTGCCTGTGCCTCAGTTTCCCTACACAAATCAAAGGGCTTGTAGCTCTTCCCACCTAGCTTAAGTGCTTTCAGGGCCAGGAGTTTATTCATGCCCTTACAGAGCAGGTCAGGAAGGCAGGGATGTGAGTTTGGGGGGGACACAGGGAGGGAAGTGTTTCCTGGGGTTGACGGCTTGTGTTTTCCCCCCTCTTCTTGAATGACAGCAAGTGTTTGTCTGGAAGATCCAGAGAAACCACACTAATCTTGAAATGGAAAGGGCTGTTTTGGAGTCAGCCCATCACCACAGTCACCTGCATCTGACCTGAGGGTTAAAAACCCATCACCAGAGAGAGCTAAAGCCTGTTAGGAAGGAAAAGCCCCTTCAAAAGCAGGGAATCGCTGCCCACCTGCAGACACTGGCTCAGAAGCAAGTGCTGTAACACTGAATACTTCATTCTAGTGGGACCAAGTCATTAAAAGCTGCATGACCCCACGGACCAGAGGGGATTTCCAGCTCATCAGCAGCAAGGGTTCAGCCCACTGGGAAACCCAGCAGCTCAGCACCTTTGTGGAAGTGTTCAGCACCTGGCAGCATCCATCCCTAAAATGCTCCCCCGCCATAAAATGTAATTACAAAACCCTTTAATTACATAAACTTCTAAATCAATTAATTATCTTGGCAAGAAAATGTATATGGTTTTGAAATCTCCCTTTAATTAACATTAAGTCCATTAGGAAGCAGCAGATCTAGGCCATCACTTGGACGTAACAGTCTCTCGCTTCACGTGCTCCTGAGGCCCTGGGAGAGTGTGTCAATGCGATGCTCAAGCTCCCTTTCAAATGCTGTGCCTGGGCCACATGCAAGGCCAAGACCTCTGTTTCAGAACAAGCTTTCCATTCTGATGTACTATTGGGGGACCTTCCTTAGAAGTGCAATGGTCAAAAATCAACTCCTGTTTCCACTGGTGTAAGTCCATTAGCTTTTCCCACTCACTGCTCTTCCGTTTCTCTCTGCTTTCATCGCTGGCAGCACTCCATCTCTGACAGCCCTGCCTTTAAATCCATGCTTATCCTCTTATCTCTGCCTTATCTCTTCCTGATGGAGCCCTCAGTTCTTTCATTGACAGACGCTGCACTTGTCCTTTGTGCAAAGGTGGAGGAGAAGTCGCCAAGGAGGGCGATACCTGCCGGTGAAATCTTTGCACGCTTATTAGCGACAGTTGTGAGCTTTCCTGTGTGCGTTGGAGTATATTCAGGGAGAGAGAGAGGCAACACAGTATCTTAAGTGGCTGTGGGTTAGCCCAGTGTTTTGTACCTGACATTTCCAGGCAGATCTGGAAACCTACTGACTGCTCCTGCTGTGAAAATGCTGTGGAGCTGGTGCATGTGATGGGTGCTTCTTCAGCACAGGGACAAACTAGGATTTCCTCCTACAATGTTCTTCACTGTATGCCATTCTCTGATCTCCCATGTCCTCTCTTTTCTCAAGACCCGCTATATGCAATGAGGGTCACTCAGGAGACGCCTAAAATGGTCTTCTCCTCATGTCTGGATGTTGGCCTCCGCCAACATGGAAACTCATCTACTACTGATGAAACTAAGAAGATTATCTGGCTTGTAAGTAACTTCACTGCCTGCATTGTATTTATGCAGCATGTGTATATTTGCCTGCTGATCCAGAAACAAGCTGCTGTAGCTGAGGAAGTTATCTGGGCAGCCTAAGATGTTAAATCGTAAGATATGGATTTGTAAGAATTCTGGGACACAGTCTCAAACATTTAAGATGTTTATTATACTGAAGCAGAGTTGTAGCTCAAGAGGGATCTCAGCTCAGCACAGGATTCACAGGACTCATCTCCTGGACATCCTGTCATGGCGTCACCACACATGACCCCTTTGTACCACAAATGGGTCCTCCTGAGGACAGACATTCAGTCTTCCCATACAAAGTTGCTCCTGTTTTCTTAAGCTGAGTATGGCAGTGTTGTGCCACAGTGTAATCCTGATGGTCCTGAGGGGAATATCCTCAGTGTTACTGTGCCTGATCATGAATCCTGGTAGCTAAGCAAATGCCCGATGACATGCTAGATCCTCTCAGTTCACCTTGATTTGGAGAGCACAGTGCATCTCAAGATCAGCCCCTAATGGGTTTAACAACATTGTTTTCTTTCTAAATCCCATGTCAGACAAGTGAGAGCTAGTTCTAGGACTGCTGCATGTCACTAAAATAACATACATCTGAGAATGCAATTAGAGACTTGAAACAAATTTGACTTGACTCAGGAGAGTAGTGGAAATATCCAAGGGACCTGTGATTATATACTTTGTCTTTTTTTTTTTTTTACTGTCTAAATTCCAGGTCCTTTTAGGTTTGGGATTTCATGACAATTACTACATTCCTGGATAGTTAAAACCACTCAGCGTTTGGCTAAATGCCTTCTGAAGATATCCTGAAATGCACCATCTATTGCAGCTGCTCTGTTCAAGTCACAGTTCTGACTAGTCACCCAAGGGGACAAGGAATTCCTTTTGTAGGAGTTAGTGTAGGACTTGTTACCAGGAAAGCTCTATGTTTGGGGTTGTCTAGTCCTGAAGAGAAGTGCTGTGGCTTTGCAAGTTTGGATTTGAAATCCAAATCCTAAAGGAGGAAAGGTGGGTGCTGTCCTCATCAGCAATTGTATCATCTCTCTCACATACTCCTGCACGTTGACTGGCCTCAAGACTGCTTGTAGAGAAAGCTCAATAAAACAAAGACCTGGATTTCTTCCTAAACCCCAGGAAAAAGATGTGCAGTTGTACTCCTTTGCTTGGGCTCCTGTTGTGGGACATGCCTGATTTTTCAAAAAAGAACAATTCCTTCTCTTGCCTTAGCAGAGAGCAAGCTGCCATGGAAGTATTAACATTTTCTCTGTTATCAACTCAGAGGCAGACTGTGATCCTCGCAGGAAGAGAGCAAGTGGAAGTTCAGTCCCTGCTTGGCGAGGAAGCAATAGCACAGGGACTCCCTGTGTGCAGAGTACCATGCCTTTTGCTCCAGCCCAAGGCAGCAGATATACCAAGGCACAGCAATGCAGAAATTCTTTCTGATCTCCTTTGAGAAGATCATTCCAATCAATACATGGATTATTTTTACGTGCTTGGAGGATGCGTGACCCCTACCTGCTGAGCCCGGTTTCCCAGCAGCCGCATCCTTTGCATCGGCACATTTGCAACTGCCCAGAAAGAAAGAAAGACCAAAGAAAATGTGACAGAGCTCCCTCCAGCCCCTGGCTGTGTCTGCCCACAAGCTTCGTCAACTGAGTTATGGTAATTACATCACTTGAGATTTATTTAATATCTCCATCTGGGAAAAAGAACCGGGAAGTCTGACTGTGACAAGCAATCAGAGGGTACTCAGCTGATGAGCAGCTCCCCATCACTGAGAGAGCAGTAGGAACCTTCGATGGATTGGATTTAAGTAATGGTTTGCCAGAGGGATGGGGCCCACGCCACGGCAATCAAAGCTCCTCTGCACCATTAAGGAGCTGTAAGTGGAGCAGGAGGCGCAGTGCAGCTATTGACCGAGTAGGTGGGCATGAAAATGGGTTTAGGTAACTGTTTACTTCCTGAGAGATGGAAAACACAAAGGGATGTTTCTCTGCAGCTTTCTGGCTCTCTGATCCTGGCTGTCCACATCAGCATTTATATTGTCTATCTCTACATACTCGTGCACAATGACCGGTATGCTGTGTTCAAGCTGTTCAGCTGCAGTCCACGTAGAGCTTCCCTGCTTGCATTTGCCCTCTCAGTCTCTCTTCCATTTTTTAAATCTCTGACCTAACAACATTTAAAAAAAAAAAAAAAAGAAAAAAAGATTTCTAATATTTTATATCAGACTGCCACATAGACAGATCAAGTATCGCTGCAGCTCTAGCCACCCTTTCTTCCTTCCTCCACCCGCTCTGCACTGAGCGATGGCTTGTACAGAGAGGTGAAGAGGAGGCACATAAGCAGCAACACTTTTTTCCTCCTTGTTGAGGTGGTAGCTAAGGGCCAATGGACCCACACTCTGTCCTAGACCACATTTAGAATATCTACTGTGAGACTGACCTGCAGCCTGACACCTGAATCCATCCTGATGCAGGATCTATAACAAAGAGACATGCAGGGCTGTGCTGAGATGCCTGGGTATCTCCCCGTCTGATTTCCCAGTCAGTAGCTCATATGTAACCAATCAAGAGGAACCAGTTCTCCACTCTCAGCTGATGGATCCATAGTTTTTCCCCCCTCTTTCTGTACCTGAGGAGAGCAGGGATAGTGTGTGCCGGAGCTGATGCATCCCGTATGTTTCCTCCCTAGGTTAACCTCATGACTATTAGTAGGCTTAAGTGACACAGCATCAAAATTCCCAGAGATAGGCCCTTCTGCAAAAGAAGAAGGTGTTGCCCATCATTTGCTGCACGTTGCTTCCTGTGGAGCAAAGCCAGGAAGGCTGCATTGGCCTTCTGACAGCCCCTGCTCTCACTGGGATCTCACCAACGTGTCTTGGGCCAGCTCCTTCTGGTGTGAGCATTTTAAGGAAGGCACCTTGATCCATACCAGGCGACCTGAATGCAGCATCCAAATGTGAAAACATTGGCCGCTGTCCCATTTACCAAAAGAGGAATAATAGTACCCACTCACCTCTGGGAAGCATATGGAGCACCTCCGATTTATTATTTGTTTTATTTATTTTGTCACATTTATCAGCCATTCAACTCTCTGGGCACACAGCCCATACAATGAAACCCAGAGTATAATACAAAGATCTCCTCTACCCTGAGCATATCCTTTCTGTAAAACCAGGCTTGAGCAGGAGGGAAGGATGAAAGATGCTTTACACAAGCAAAGGACGACAACAATATATTTTTCTCCAATTCTGTTATTGATGGAACTACTCTAAAAATGTTGGCGACATCAAGACAAGAAGATGAGGGCAATAAAAACTGGGGGGGTGGAAAGTCATCCTGGAGCATGGGCACAGAGATTCAGCCTCTAGCCAGCCTGTCTCATGCTCAGGAAGTCCCTAAAATGCTCTTTCCATTATTATTTCTCTAATGACCCCATTAGACACATGTGAAATTCTGAGACGCCTTAAATATGTTGTAGAGAGCCACACTGGTAAGTCTGCCCAGCTTTTCTGAGAAATGGCAGGCTGCAGTGATGAATGTTTTAGCTTTAGAGCATCCCGATGTGTAATTTATTTGCTGGAAATTAATTGCATGTGCTGGTTTCATTTTCCTGTAGTGAATAATCAGTTTTGCTCCCTTTTTAATTAGGTAACAACATAGATTCCTCTGCTGATCATGGCACAGTGGTTTATGCATGTCATGTCTTGTTCTAAGGGAGACAATTTCAAATCGTTGTCTAGGGCCCAGCACAACTTTTGAGTGACATCATATTGTCTACCAGCTGCAACTCCTGGGTCACTGCCAACGAAGACCTAATGCACATGACCAGCCAGAGAACTCAGCCTGGGCACTGGTGCATGCTATATCCTACTGAAGCAGGAGTTTGAGGAAACCCTATGGAGAAACCAAATTAAGGACCCTGAAATTTCAATGGCATTGACATGATGTCAGACACAGGCCCAGTTCTATGCCACGAAAAGGTGTGTCCCATCTGGCGGGTGTTCACTGGTCCCTGAGCTGAGACATTGCACTGATGTTAGCCAGATTGCATAGACTAGAAGCCTTCAGCTCATCTGTATCATTCACACTTTTGGTCCACATCAAACCCTCACCTTTGTCAGCTGTTCCAGCTGGGATGGCAAAGACAAAGTCCCAGTGGAGAGCTAACTTTCCCCTTGTGTTCGGAGGCTGGATGGGGCTGCATGAACACACATAGCAGGACGATGTGGACAAAGCCACCTCTGCTGATGCTTGCAGAGAAAAGCTAATGGACTCCAGCAGCTGCTACTTGAGATTTTCAGATAGGCCAAAGAGAGTAAAAACTATCAGCTTTGGCTGCCATTGGTTACTTTCAGCAAATCTCTAATTAAGTGATAGTGTTCAGTCATATTTACCCTTCATTGGGCTACAAGGAACCTATATTTCTACTGAAATATGTGCTATTGAAACAAAACAAATCTATCAGCGAGCAAACGCTGCTGGAGTGAAATGAAAAAATACTGATTATCATAGCTATTAAACCATGAAATCCTTTGCAACTAATTAATCTGCTAAGGAAAAGTTTGTTAGTGGGATTTCGGCTTCCTGCTGGGAACCTGTAAAGCAGGCACCATTGCCCGAGATTTCACCAAACACTCGATCGCTGCCACCTGCCCCTGAAAGTTTCCTTATTTCAATAGGTCCCCGCAACGGCCGTTGGGAGGTGAAAACCAGCCTGAAAACACGCCGGAGCGCAGAGGTTTCGTTGCCTTCCGGCTCCTCTGTGGCGGCGGGGCCGCCTCCTGCAGTGCCCGCGCTCGGCAGGGCCGGCTGCGGGGCGCCCCGGGGCTGCCCGGCGGCGGGGGGCGAGGGGCCGGGGGCGCGCAGCGCGGCGAGGAGCAGCGCGGAGCCGCCGCGCCCCGCCCGCGCCCGGCGGAGCTGTCCGCGGCTCGTGGTGCTGAAGCCGCAGCGGCCGCCCAGCCCCTTCCCCCGCCCCTCCTCCCTTCCTCCTCGGCGTGGGCTCTTGCAGGCAGCCGGCAGCCCGGGGCATCAAAGGTTGGGAAGGGCCCCATTTCTCCCTTTGATTCTCCCCCCCTCACCCCGCCTTTTTGCTTCTTCTTCTTTTTTTTTATTTCCCTTTTTTTTTTTTTTTTTTTTAAAGCTGGAGGAGGGAGGAGAGCGCGGCCACGTTACACCCCTCCCTTTCTGCAAATCCCCGCTTGCACTGCAAACAATCTGCCTTCCCCATTGCATCCAAGGGAGATAGCAACAGCAACATCATCACGGCAAGCCGGATGGGAGAGCGGAGAGGAGGCTGCTGCTGAGGGAGAAAGGCACACACGCACACACCAGCTCGATGTTGCCAAAGCGGTAGGAGCCGCACGAAAAATAAGCCATGCTGCCCCGTGTGTCTGGCGCATTGTGCTCCATCCGAGCCTTTTAGGAGGAAGAAGAGAATTATCTGCTCCGATTTTTTTTTTTTTTTGCCAGCAAGAGTGCGACAGACTTGCGATGGTTGAATGTCAATGCCTGTGAGAGAGAACAACAGTCAGAGGAGGAGGAGGACAGAAGGGGAGGAAAATGAAGGTGGGGACGGTGGTGGAGAGAAAGAAGGAGCCTCGTCCAATGCATCAAAAGGAGGTCCCTGCAATTGCTGATAGAGCCCTGGCCGCCTCGCCATCCACAATGGTCTGTACAAGCTGCCAATGCGTTTGATGACGTTCCTGTTTTGTGAAAGGAGGAAAGGAAACGTGACCATGTAAGATCCACGTTTCCCCGGTCAATTACATGCGAAGAATAGATCCGATTTCGACGGGGTTTTTTTTTGGTCCAGGATGGTAACAGCTTAGGGAATAATACAGTCGCCTTCCCTCACCAATTTTGCTCTGATTTTTTTGGTGTGGTCCAGACAGCTGCTGGAATAGAGAAGGTCAGAATATATAAATATATATAAAAATATATATGATATATTATATATATATTATATATATAAATATATTTATCTCAGTACATCTGGGATTAAGCTCATTGAATGCTAAATATTTCTTTCAGGACTTTTAATATTTACAATGAAATCTTTTAAAGGCAACGGTAAAATCTGAAGCCACCTGGGAGTACAGTGTTGGAAACGTAGGGTGTTTTCCCACAAACAATGTGAAGGTCTTTTTTGTCAAAGAGGCAATTTTGATAATCAGCTACCAATTTTGCATTTTGATAGCCAGACCGGCTGCTATTTTGTCTGGGTGCACACCGGGTCTCGTGTGATCGGGTTTTATTTTTTAATTGAAAAAAAAATTATTAAAAAATAGAAGAAACAGGAAAATTACTTGAGATGCCAAATACTGTCGAGAGAACCATATTCTCCCTCCTCCCCACACCCACCGGAGGCGCGGACCCTTCTTTTTTACAGGCTTAGGAGTTGCGAGAGCCGATCGGGGGCTTTCTCCCGAGCCCGCCGCCCGCGCCCCCGGACCCTCGGGCGTGGGAGATTTATTTCCTCCTCCTGCTGATTTCTAAACAAACTTGTGGAGGGGGGTGGGGGTGTAAGAATCCCCCTGAAGCGCAGAGTCGGGGTTTTTTTGTGCTTTTTTTTTAAAAAAAATTGTCATACTCGCCGGATTTCAGCGGGCTGCCGGGGATTTCACCCCCTCGCCCTCCGGCTCTGCTTTTGTCCTTTCCCCGCCGGCCAGCGCAGCCCCCCCGCCCAGGCACTGAGGCCGCAGCGGAGCCCCCCCCGGCCGCGGGGCGCCCGGCCTCTGCCCTTTTCTTTCCCACCCCGTCCCCGCCTGCCAAGGAAAGGCACATGTTAATTCCACCCGGCGCGGTCATTTTCTGCTACTGCTGCTGCGGGCTCCTCCGTCCGAGACAGATGTTGCGAAACCAAGGCCTCCTCAAGTGCCGCTGCCGCATGCTCTTCAATGACCTGAAGGTCTTCCTGCTGCGGAGACCCCCCGCGCCGCCGCCGCCCTCCCCGCCGCCGCCGCTCCCCATGCCCGGCGGCGCAGAGGCGGCGGCGGGCGGCCCGGCGGGGGCCGCACCGCCCGGGGGACGCGGGCCCGGCTGGCGGGCGGCGGCAGGCGGCGGCGGCGGCGCGGGCAGCCCGGGCACCGAGGAATGGGGCAGCCCCGCCGGGGAGCCGCCCGCCTCCCTGCCCAGCAGCACCTCCTCGGATGACTTCGGCAAGGGCAAGGCCGAGGACCGCTACTCGCTGGGCAGCAGCGTCGACAGCGGCATCCGCACCCCGCTCTGCAGGATCTGCTTCCAGGGGCCCGAGCAGGTGAGACCGCCGTGGGCGCTGGGGCGGGAGGACAACGATGGGCTGTGGTGGGAGACCGGCTCGCCTGATGGCAGCGGTGGTCCAGCCTGCAGGAACTGGGGCCTGCTGCTCGCAGGGGTCTGCCTGCTGCCTGGAACAGGACCCCAAACCCAGAGGGGCTCTGCCCTCTGCCGAAGCCCTGGGCTCCAGGATTTTGTGCCTTGGCGGTGTTTCCCGGGGAAATGTGGGGCGGAGGTCTGCTCTGTCCCTCTCTGCTGCCCGGCAGCCTTGCCCTGGGCACCCACGCCTGGCCTTAGAGCCATGCAGCTGTGGCATGGCAGGGACTCACGGACTCCTTCATGGAGCAGAGCGCATCTCGGCGTGGGGGGGCTTTTTGTCACCTCATGGGTACCCAGTTGCAATGATCCCTGAAGTGATGCAAAGGACGTGCTTAATGTGCTGTTTGCTTTTAAAAATACAACTTCAGTCTGTATAAACACGTGGCAGGAGGCAGCCCCACCTCGTCAGTGGTTCCCAGAGGATGGCTACTAGGAGCTCTGCAGGTTTGCCATTGCTCTCATGCTCCCAGTTGCACTAGCTGGAGGAGGAAAAACGCTGGTTGCAATTGTACCTGCTGAAGTTGCAGCCTTGAGATGCTCCTTGGTACAGACTGAGGTTGGGCCAGTGAAGTTTCCCTCCACTACACAGGAGAATGAAACAAATTCAACCTCACTAGAACATAAGGTGCCACCCTGGGGCATTATTCTCCCTATTTAATGACAATTAAAAGCATGTATTTTCAGGCTGGCAACTTCCTTACAGTAATATACACAGCAACATTTGTATTTAACGTGACACAACTGCAGGCGGCAAGGCAGGCTGCAGACCTCTGCTTGTGGGATCAAGCCCAGATATGCAGATTACCTTTGTTACTCAGGATAGTCCTGTTACCTGTGATAATAAGGGATCCTTGCACAAGAAAGGTTTGCAAAGTTTGACTTGGCTGATACATATTTCCATTTTAGGCACACATCCTGGCATGTAAGGTGATACATTGAAATCTTGAGCAAAACAGGTTTTGCCCCATGTCTTCTTTCCCCTTCATGGACACTGCTCATCTGAGAGCGGCAACGCTCTGGCACGCGTCCTGCCTGTCCCAAGGATAGTGCCCACGTCTGTAATGCAGCGATCGTGCCTTCCCTTGTCTCTGTCTGAGGATGGTGGTGATGGGGACAGGGAGGTGGGGAATAGGCTGCCATTCTTTGGGAGAAGCAGAGCCTGCCACCAACTCATCTGAATATCCACAGCCCTGCTGCATGTGTCGTACCAAGGGGCCCATAGATCAGGGCTTGGCGCTCAATGGACTGTAGCCTTCTCTACTGGTTTCTCCAGCTGACTGATAGCTGTGAGACACAATTTTCACCATATGCTTTTAGATGGGGGTGGGTGAAATCCTTCTTTTTGGAGATGCTGCATGCCTTCTTCACTTGACTGTCTCCTTCCCTTCTCTTCTAAAAGTTGGAAGCCATGCAACTGCCTGCCTGGGAATTTGCATTATTCCACATTTCTAGTACTCTTCCCTGGCTTGCCGTTCTGCCTGTGTACATGAGACGTAGTGCCTGCAAGATTGGCTTACGTGTCTGAGCAAATAGAGCCTAAGCAGAATTAAAATAGAAGTAACTCGCTTCCTTGGAGAACATTAATGCTTGAAAATAATTGGATGCTAATTTTCACACTGAAAACCTGTGTAGGTTGCATTGTAAAAGTGAGACTATTTGCTGACCATCTGCCAGCCTACCTGAGTGAGAAGCTGAGCAGACGTGACTGGCATCTAACAGAGTTTCACCAGGATTTCTCTTTTTTGCTTCTCACAGTTTCTGACCAATATAATAAGACACTTACAGCTGGATTCTGCCACTTGTCCTTGAGCAGTACCTTATTCCGCAAATAATTTTCTTTTCACCAGCATGTCTTGAGAAGTGTCTGAAACCCTTTGCCCTGCAGCAGCTGGGAAGCACAATTCATTATGGAGGCCCAAATTGTGGGGTTTTAAAGCATGGCCAGATCCTGATACAGCTTCCTAGAAATATGGTTCAGAATAACTGAGAGCTGAATCAGTGCAGCTGATGTCAAGACCTGCAGTTTGGTTTATTTGGCCCTTACGTCAATAAAACTCAAACAGGGCTAAATCCCAAATTCCTTGTTCTTTTTTATTACGGTGGTTATTAACGGTTTAGCCTTTATTTCCCATGTGTTTTCCAACTCAACAACTGAGCGAGGACCCTTCATGTTTTGGACCCTCACAACTGTAAAAGTCATAGAAGCACATTATTCTATACCACCCCTGCCAAGATAATAATGAAAATTTATCCACTTGGAAGCAAAATATAATTGCTAGTTCTTTACTGTGCAGATTAATAACAATGACAGATATAAACAGTGTTTTATTTACCTGTCAAAAACATCTGAAACTGCTGCAGCTGTGGGCAAATTTGCAGGGCTGCATCACAGTACCAAGAACAAAAGCCTTCATTATAAATTGACTGTTAGGCGCTCTAAGCTTATTTACCCAGATAAAATGACAGAGAGTATCCGAAAGATGTTTTAATCCTGTTTTGATTTAAAAAAAAAATAAAACAACCAAAATGGTTTCTTGCTAATCTTGCTTCTCAAGTAGGTTTTATTTAATATCTAATGCAAAACAAGATCGGTGGGGATTTTCACTTTAAATTTATGATTGCTCAAGACACATGATAGTTCAGGCTACTGAACTGCTTATATCTTAAGCTCCTCATGTTTGTTTGTGGCTGATTCGTTCATTTAAAAATGTGCTGAGGACCATAGGAAGGAGTAAAGCTCATTATTGTGAAGCTGTTCTGATCCTTGCATGTTACTCTAGAGAAAGCAGGGGTGCAGATGAGAAAGAGTGGATCTGATGACCAGGTGATCACAGCATCTGGGCTCCTGTTTTGAGGGCATGAAGAGCAAGTTCTGCTCAGGTCTGGCAGTTGACAGAGGCAACTGCTTTTATTGAAAATGGGGGCTTAACATCATGAAAGCTGATGGGCTGAACTCTGTGCTTGGTACTGGCATTGCCTTTCGGGGGGCTTGTTTGGCATTTTCAAAGGTTTCACTGAGTGAGTGTCCTGCACCTTTGTGTCAGCTAATTCTGAGACCCTGGATTGAATGGTAAAGCTCTGGGGAGAAAGTAAGAAAGAAAGAATGAAAGATAGATAGATGCTGGAGCGTTTTTTTCTGTTTTGGTTAATGCTCAGTGTTTGCAGAATTTTGTCTGCTTTCCTGGATCTCTGACAAAGTTCTGCAAGAGAAAGAAACTAAGATGAGCTCCACTCTCACGAATGTTTCACAGTGCTTGGTATGGATCCAAGTTGAAAGCAAGTCATGGGGAGTAGTGGGAAAAGACATGGGTGAAAAGTCCCTTCACATCAGCAGATAAACTGTTT
This sequence comes from Grus americana, assembly GCF_028858705.1. Taxonomy (NCBI): domain Eukaryota; kingdom Metazoa; phylum Chordata; class Aves; order Gruiformes; family Gruidae; genus Grus; species Grus americana. The sequence goes on along the minus strand of NC_072857.1, from coordinate 16,768,765 downwards.
GCCCATGTCACAAGGAGTTAGCAGTATGGCGTGGTTTAGGAGCTCAGAGTTGGTGCTAGCTGTGCTGAAAATAAATAGAAAAGTGTTCTTAAATGAAACTGAGATTATTTGCAAATCAGTGTGTCTCAAGCACTGCTTGTTAGATTGTCAGTTAGAGTGTGCATACATCTTTTCTTACCTGTCAGTTTCTGTCTGCATTTCTCTATTTCTCTGTTCTGGGGAAAAATATTGTAAAGATGGAGATTTGAAAAGTCAGTGCAGATAGGATTGGTTGTCTAAGGAGGATCAGGGAGAACAGACTGTGGACTTTTTTGCCTGCAGGCTGCTAGCTTGGACTTAGCTTGGTATTCAATAGAAATGTTTGAAAATAGACTATTCTTCCCACTAAAATCCCCTCCAGACTTTAGGGGCACCACCTTATTAATATGAGAACATGAAGACCTTCAAGGAAATTGGAAGGGAAGACAACGTATAATGGATATGAGGACATGCATTTCCATATGATATGTCATTAGGCTGTGGAGCTCCTTGTTGCAAGATGTTAGCAGGACAAGGAACTTGACTAAGTTTAATAAAAGATTGTAAATCCACATGGTTATTAAGGATATCTAGAGTCATCACAATTAACAATATTCAGGTCTGAAGCCAATCTAGAGATCAGGATAACACTGAAGAGGTGCAGAGCCATGGGGCTGGTCTCCAGCCCCACAGCTCACCAGCCCCTTGTGCATGTCCACATGGTCCACTTCAGGTGCATGTCTGGATTTCATGCATGTGTAATGTGATGTCTTCAGCAGGTAGGCACCCACCATGGTCAGGACCTCTCTAGAGCCAAGGTGGCCCTAAATTCCTCGGTCTGGATTAACACACCAGTCTTGGGCACCCTGTGTAGGATCAGTGAATGGTTAGTACCATCGAATGGCTGGTCATTAGCATGCGTTGCTTGAAATAACAAGTCAGAATCAACCCATTCCTGTTACAAATACAGAAAGAGACAAAAGCCATCACTAGCTTCCTGCCTGGTAGTGTCTGCAGAGAAGGTATGGACTAAGCCAGGAAATATCACCACTCTACAGATTGGTCTCTCAACAGCACAGAGGAGTGGAGGAAGTCTCTGGGATGCTTCATTTCTGATTTACAACATTGTAAGATTGAGGAGAATCAGGTACCTCTTTTCTGGAGTGAGACAAAGAGGAAAAGAGGTAGCCATGACAGAATTCAGGGCACGAGCCCTGAATGAGTGGAAGAAGAAACAATTGTGCAACCAGCATCACAAGCATGTCAAAAACCAGGGAAACTTGCGATGGGGGGATGCTGATGTTTGGTGGAGTCCGTCCAAACCGGCTAGACCATCATGACACTGTTTTCAATCATGTTGAATCACATAATGACGGTTCAGGCTTCCTATCCATGTCCTTTTCATAGGTGTGTTCCCACAGGATTCATTTACTTGGTGTTAGAAGGAGAATCATTCATTGGAAAACAGCCAGTCCTGCTAAAACTGAAGACTAAGAGATGCTGGGAGGCAGCCCTTTGGATTTCAATCTGTATATTGTAATTTAGGACAGAAAGGAAGGGAAGATGCTGCCTGTGACATTCAGTTTACCTCTCTGCCTTCCCATCTTTGAATCTTAACACCTCTATAGCTAACTCTCCTGTTTCATCTATCCCAGGATGAAATCTATACTGTGCAGGCAGAACATTTTTGGCCTTGGCAAAAGCTTTGCTTGAGCCATCAACTGAATGGAGCCCAGGATGTCATCTATTTTAGATTTAGACTCTGTTGCCACAGAGTTGATTGGCAAACCTCCCATTAACTTCAACAGCAAAAGGGTAGGCATCCAGTAGCAGGGACTTGACCCCTGTATTTCAATAATGTTGTGCACACAGCGGGGTTTCTATAAATAATAGTGAAGGCCAGTAATCCCACTGACTTTTAATTGCTCCAGGAGACAGGGTTTTCACCTTTTGTGCCTGCTGAAACTCTGATGCCTGACCCATTTATTTCAGTGCCACTAGCTAGCCTGAGGAGCAGTTTTTCTTTTCTTTCACTTTTTCCCCATATAAAAGGCTTCATGAAGGAACTTGTCTGTGTTTGTGTCACTGTTTCTTAAATATACATTTCAGGCCATGATTAACAGTGGCTGATGTCAGTTAGTGACAGAACAAGCAATGCAAAAGCGTGTAGCTCCATTGTTTGCATCTGTAGAGTCACTGTTATTTCCACAAAGACAACACTTGCTCCTGGAAGGGCTCTGTTCGTACAAAACTGAGTTGCATTCAAGTTGTCTTTCAAGCAAAAATTCATTCCCAGCAAGGGTCTCCTCTGCGGCAGCCTTTTGCTCACATTGGTATTTTTCCAGGCAAGGCTGGCCAAGCCTGGAAGTCAGAAATATGGTTGTGCCAAAAATCTGTGACGCTGTGTCCCCTACATGTCAGCTGTACATGTTTTCATCACTCCTAGGCCTGAAGTAAGATAATAAGATGGACTATAATCATTATTGGTCCATATCTGTGACCAACACATCCCTTTTATTAGCTGATTGCTAAAGGAATAAAGCCATGTGACGGTGTTAGCTGTTAGTTTATGCTCACCAGCCCTCTCCTAAACCTATTGGCTGATTTCAGCCAGATTTGGCAGAGATTGGAGATCTGAAAGGCATTAAATTCCTGCAAGTTTCATGAAAGCTAGTTGGATGACAAAGAGGAAACCTAGAAACGTCCTGTTGTGGGAGAGATTATAGCATTGGCTGCACTACACACCGTAGAGTCCATGCAGGACAGAGCTTCAGCTGGAGCAAAAGCTTTAACAGGAATGTTAGACAAAAAAAACTCCACCAACATGATATGGTTACCATGGGAAACCAGACTCAAATAATACTCACATAATAGCTTGTTAACTTTTTATCTTTCTCCTTTTCCTTTGTTAATCAGAGTTACTTGCCTAAAATGAATTGCTTGATGCTGCAGGCTTTCTTAGCTTGCCCCATCTTTTCACAACCGACCTTTTATCCTTTTCTGATTTATTACTGGTTACAGTGGAACAGATTACATTGTTGTCAGTGGAGAGTGATGAGTGATGACTTTCCTCTGGTGAGGAAAAAAACAGCAAAACCTGGAAACCTATGTAGATAGTAAATGGGCTGTCCCCCTGCCCCTCTGTGAAAAGTGATGAGATGAAAGAGATGAGTGTGAAAAGCCAAATGTTGGTGGGCAGACTGGTTCCAGTGACAGGGCCCAGATCCTGAAATCCTCACACATCTTTTCTTCTGTTGTGTCATTTCTTCTTCTTTACACTCTTTGGTGGTTTTCTCTCATCTCCTCTTCCTTCTCTTCTTCTTGGCCAAAGTCAACTGACACATCGGATCTTGGTCCCACCCACCCTATCTGGCTGTCCTCTGCACAGGGTCAGTATGTGTCATTAGTGAAGAGATCCATGTAAGAAGCACCTTTGACGCAACCTCTGTCAAGTCGTTCCCTGTGACTACCATCGTAACCTCTGGTACTGTGTGGGTTTACCTTCTGTTACTTAATCCGTGCACTGATCATGCCCAAGAACTGGGCAAGGCCCAGGTCTCAAGAGGTCAATTAGTCCACCCATCCAAAGTCATGACAGAGGCTGATCTAACCAGTTCTTAAGGGTGATCATGATTGGAGGCTCCATCTTTCCTGCTGCAGCCCATTTCTTCTTGCCCTGCCCATTAGGAGGACAGCAGATTATTTTTACAGTTTCCATTTTTCCAAGCAGTAAGTAGGTGAAGGTATTATCCAGTAGTTGCATGTAAGCATAGCAAAAATTCATCCTCTGAGGACTTTACATGTTCAAGTGACAACTGAAACCATGACACTCCCTGTTCTTCTCTAGGCCAAACAGTCCCAATTTAAGCTTTGCTCGTATGATGTGTTTTCTAGACCTCTAATCACCCTTGGTATTATCCTCTGGACTGTCACCAAATGGTCCATGTTTTGCTTTCAATGCACTGTCTAAAGTTGGAAACAATTCTCCAGCAGAGGCCTTGTCAGTGCTGAGCAGTACAGAAAGGTTTTGAATCCTGTTTAACAGATAACAGATGCCATCCATTCCAGGGGGATGTTTGCCCTATTTATTTATTTATTTATTTGTGTATGGGACAGCAGAAGATTATTGATTGTTACTTGACTCATGATCCCATATAATCTCCATGTCCTTCAGAACTGCTTCCTGGCCAGTCATCCTCCATCCTGGCTCTGTGCAGTTGGCATTACTGCTTTGGTGGAGGAGCTGTGCTTGGCCCTACTCCCCAAGTCCTCTCCTCCACAGTAGCAGCCCCTTCCAGGTGGGCCTGCAGATGCAATAAGCATTAACTCTATTGAATCTTCCATGTCATTAACGACTTGAGCTCTTCAGCCTTGACTCTTAAGGATAGTTGGGAGGAAGAGGTTAGAGGACCAGCTGTGCTTTTCTTTAAGGATCCCTTGCCAGAGATGAGACTTACAGCTGGGGCTGGTCCTCTCATTGCTCACCTATAGCCATGTGGAGGAGGAGAGGATGGATCCTTGTTACTTCAGTTCATGTGTCTGCTCTCTGCGCCCAATTAAAGCCACTCTCAGCAAGGCCGAATATGACCTTTCCTGACAGATGCAGGCCTCCAGCCAGTCCTACCTGAAATGTTGCCCCCACCAACCATTTGTCTTCTGCTTCTCCAATTACTTTATCATTGGTGGGGTGGCTCACATTTCCTCCACAATCCTTTAATGGGGTCCCACGAAGCTCCTTGCTCCTTGTCCTTTCCATCTTTCTCCAGCTCATCGACTTCCTCCTTTATGTCAGCCCTTAAGGGTTGCTTCTGCAGGCTTGATTTGCTGCAGTCCAACCCCAGATCTCCTTCTGTCTCCTGGACATCTATTATTGAATGCTCTGGCATCAGCTCACATTTCTTGTATCCAGCATTTTCCTCCATGTCCATCTTTATTCTTCCTTCTTTCTGTGCTAGCACTATCACTTGGGGCATTAACCCTACCCTCAGCTTGAGCTTCTTTACTCTCACTTCCCAGCTGTGTATTCATGTTGTGCCCAGATCTTCATTTGCTTTCTTTTGGGTTGCACATACACTTGCTCAGATCCTCATTTCTTGCCTTCATTTCTGTGATCCCTTCTTCTCCACCTTCCCAGTACAGGCATTGCCCTGCTTCAGTTGAGTTAAAACCAAGGTGTGAAGATCATTTCTTTGACTGGTGTTTTGATGGAAGAAGTGGTTTCCCTGAGAACTTCCATGTGCATCTCCCCTCCCTTCAGTGTTCCCTGTCCTTACCCAGGTAGATCCTGTATAGTTTTTTACTCCAATTCCCAGACTTTGTGAGAGCCAAGAAAGCCATGTGGATGGATCTGATGAAGACATAACATACAGCATTGGCACACAGGAATCCTGCTGACGCTTCACCCACATCACATCAGCACCTACCTGAGAAATTTCATGCAGGTGGTGAACTAAAGCTCAACGGATGGTTTGCACTTTGCAAGTACAGGACCATGGGATAAACCTGCCCCTCCAAACACCCCAGCACTTTTAGTTGTGCCAGGTCTTCTTCTCAGCCTGTCTGATATCCTGCGTGACCTTGCCCTGTCTGATGAATGAAGCACTTTCCCTCTCCTTTTCTCCTTGTTAAGCACACTAGAAGCTGTCAGGATTAAAGGTGCTGGAGAAGTACAAGCAGATTATTATCCCATCCCAAGTGATATTAAAAGAACATTTAGATGGATCAGATGAGCATTCAAGAAAAGTAGGTAATAATAAAATATTATATCAGAGAGAAATAGCAGTTAAGTAATTAAAGAGAGGGTTTGCACAAGAGGCAGAAGTAAAGTTATGGGTGCTTCTGGCCTCTAGACCATTTTTTATTTTAATACTGTGGTAACCTTTAGAGGATGTCAGTATGTCAAGCATTGCACCAAGGAGTGAAGCAAAGGCTTTTCTTGCCCTAAAGAGTTCACAGTTTAGGACATAAAAAGTCAACATTTCCTTAATGTTGAAGAGAGGTGAATTCTTACAAGATTTAGGGCCAGAGGGAGTTATTGGGCTAGTCTAGTCTGAACCTCTCTTTGATAGCAGTGAAATAAGTTCCCTCAATGAAATTCCCGCTTGAAGGTTAATAGCTGTGCAAGGACTGAAGAAGAAGTATCCCATCTTGATTTTAAAATCTCCAACAATGGGAAATTGTTGCAGTGCCCAAGGACAAAGTCTGGGGAAACAGAGAACCAAAACTGTCTTTGCATATGAACTTTTGTCTTTTCTGTCACAGAAAGGACTGTGTACTGTATGCATCCTTAGAAGCCAGCTTCAGAAACTCTTGGGCTGGCTGGCAGAGGAGATTTCCCCCATAGAAAAAGTTCTGTGTTTGAAGACAGTTTTATTCCACATCAGATTAAAACCAAGAAACTTTCAGTCTGGGAAAACATGCATGGGATTCAGCTAGTTAGTAAAAACCAGTTCATAGCCTTCTCTGACATATGAAAACAGAAGTGCTGTCACCTACATTTAACCCACGTTTGGAAAATTTTCTTCATAGGCAGGATGGCTACATCATTTCTAAGAAAAGCATTTCTACGGCCCCCATAGCCTGCAGTGAGGAATCCTACTTAAAATCCAGCTTGCTCAACCGCCATGACCTGGCCCAGCTACCACTGGCTTTCTCTTTCCCAGTCCTCATGGATTTATTTCTTCCCTTCTTGCAGGCATGAGAAAATCTGCCAGAGCACCCCTGTCCTTCCCATCCTGCTGCTATTCAAGAGATTTCTTCTCTTAACCTTTTCCTTGGTGTTGCCAAACAAGAGCTTCGCATCTTTGAAGGTGTGCTCAGGCATATGATGCAAATATCAGGGGAAGGTAGCAATTCTGCATGTTATAGCTCAGGTCAAACAAAATCACACAAGTCCAGAATAATTTAGGATGCAGGGATCTCTGGAGGTCATCTTGTCCAACCCCTGCTCAACCTAGATCAGGTTGCTCTGGGCCTTGTTCAGCTGAGAGCTGGATACCTCCAAGAATGGTCATTCCACTTGCCTCTTTAGACCCCTGGTCTAACATTTGACCTCCCTCATGGTGAAAATGTTTTTTTCTGATTTCTAATCAGAATTTCTTGTGTTCCAAATTGTGTCTGTTGCCTCTTGTCTTATAACCATGCACCTTTGAGAAGAGTCTGGCTCTTTGCTGTACCTTTCCATGAGGTGGTTGAAGACAGCAATAAGATCTTCCCTCAGCCTTTACAGTGATTTTAGGAGGATCTGTACAAAAGATAGTATTAAATGTCTGCTTTAGCTCTCTAGGGTGGATTTGGACAGGGGCTGAGATTTTTGTAATGGTAGCCAGATAAATACCAAGGGAAAATAGCCTCCTAGCCACAGATTGAAGAACGAGAACAAACATCACTAATAATAGCAAAGGCTCAGATATTTCTGTTTGCAATAGTCAAGACACTTCTTGATCCAGTAATCACTAAACCTCCAAGAAGTGATACTATTTCAAATCTGAGTCTTATATAGAAGTACTGGTTGTCGAAAAGCTTGATTGAGCAAGAACTATTTCTGTTTAAATTGAGCAGAAGGATACGCAAAGAGATCTGTAACTAAGGTTTTCAACTTTGCAAAAGCAGATTTTGAAAAATTAGGAATCTTTAAAAATATGCAATATAGCAGAAATTTATTATATGTTGTCTAATGGCTACCAAAGCAGCCATTAGTCTCTTTATAACAAACAAAAGCATTCTGTTACAACTGCTGCTTTCTGGAAGCTCACAGGCATTCTCCCTTCTACAGGCTATTTTTACTTTCTGCCTTCAATTAATTTGTCTGGAAAGCTGTTCAAAACCTGTCCCAAGTTGTATTTTAATAAAAATGAAAAATATTATTCTCTGTCTAGCTTACTTTTCTAACTTACCCATGTAAGTTCTGCTTATAAGTCCATGAGATACACTCAGTGACATTTAAACTTCTTTGCCAAATGCAGCCACGTTTGAGAAATAAAAGCTGCAGATTTCTTAAGCTGTTATGAGTTGCATGAAAATACGTAGCCAAGTGGGGCATACTGCTACGTTGGCTTTGTGATGCCATGGAGGGGAGCTGTCTTAAGACGTCCACCCCTACTAGACATCAGAGAAGCCACCTTACCCCCAGGTCCAAATCAGAGGGAACCTACTCTTTGGCTCCAAATTTCTGGGTTTGCTGTTGTTTTTGTTATCCATTCTGTTTTAAAAAAAGGCAAGAAAAAGATCCATCTGCTAGCAGAGGCTGAGCTTAGGAAGTTTGAATGCAATGCTAGAGTATTTCAGAAAACTATATGTTTAGGAAAACCAAGGAACTGCATAGTAAGAGTTTTGGAGTCTTCTCCACTGGTCACAGTCCAGGATCTGTTATTTCAGTAAGCCTCTTCACAACAGGGCAGTCGCACCCAGCCAAATTACGGCGTTTGCCCTTCAGGCAGCACAGGCGTGGAGGAGGTTGATGTAGAGCTGCCTAAGACAGCCTGAAAGCCTGAACCAGCATCTTTGGTAGTTGGCTGATGGCAGCAACTCTTCCGCAAGCCTGCAGAACCCCGTGTGTCACTCGATCGCTATAGGAAACCCAACTAGAGTGGAGCGCCAGGTGATTGGGGGGGCAATTGTAGACCAGTTAAGTGAGCATGCACGGTGGGGAGAACATGAGAAATAATTCTGTGCAACTTAACAAGAGAAGGAACTTCAGTCAGAGGCAGCTAAAGTGTGTCTGTCAGTGGGAAAGTGAACTAAGCTGCTGGGACTCTTCAGATGTTGTTATTGTTGTGGTAAGCCAAGGGGAATGCAGAGACAGCTACAGGCTTATGGATTTCCATAGCACAGTCCGAGAGGCTCCACATCAGAGATTATTTGCAAACGCAAGGCGTACAAATGTGTGTGTGTGTGTAACCGAGCTGGCTCTCTGTGTGTTTAGGAGGATCAGAAACATATGGGGCAAATGTTGCAATCTCCTCTGAAGCTGGCAGGAGATTTGCTACTATAGCGTGGCTCTGTTTTCTGTTTGGTTTGGATCCGGTTATTTTTCCCTGTAATGGATGTGAAGAGACCGCTGAGATCGGGTTTCTCTGATGAAACAGAAGGTGCAGGGGGATGATCTTGGGAGAGAAGAAGCTGGAAGACACGTGCTCTGCTTCTCTGATCAGCACAATGTTGTGTTGCACGTGATGGAGCCTCACTCGTTCGCTCTGGCAGGTGATCCCACGGCCACCAAAAGAACCCATTGATGTTCATCTGCTCCTTGCTTCTTTGCATGACTCCCAGTTCTGCCCTTCCCCACTTGTGTATCTACTCCCGCAGGATTTATAACTTCATCCCTCTCCAGGTGATGTCTCTCCAACAGGAGAATGTAACTCTGTCCTTTCTCACCGGATAACCCTCTGCCCCTAAGTGCTGTGATCGGAGCAGCAATACCAGCCCTCCCAGGCTACAGGGGAGGTCTTCTCTAACTACATCCTGAATGTTCCCAGTTTTTCAGCATGCTCTGCATTTTGGCCTGATTAGGCTATTTGTTCTGTTGTATTGCAGAGACAAGGAGTGGTGCTTAGGCACAAGAGAGTATGCTCTTTCTGTATCCTGTAAAATAAGAGAAAATTTGCTCAGCTGGAAATGAAACAACCTGGAGTTCAAAACTCACTTCCACTGACAGCTGTTTTGCATTACAGGCCATCAGCACTGGTCAAGGTCTCTACCCCTAGGTAAATGCCCCTAAGGCACTTAGCCATTTGTATGCTGGAGATACTGATGAATCAAAAAGAGGCTGTAGGAACACACGGAGGTCAGGAAAACCATCCAGATCTCTGCAATTCAGCCTGCCTTAACCATGTCTGGGACCAATATGCACCCCTTGAGTCTCCTTTCTCCGACTGCCCTGTGGTATTTGGTTCCTCAAGGTGAGATAAAACCCATGAGTCCTCCTAGTCAACACTGTTTGGCAACCCTCTGACACAGCTTCAGATGTAACTGGTGAGCCGCAGGATGGATAATAGTCCCATGATTTATATCCTGTCGGGGTGGAGGGAGGGATTTTTGCCAGATATCTATCTACCTATAAATGCATATGGCATAACTGCTGGGACATGGCTGCACTCACGTGTCTGTCTTTAATTCGTTTCCTTTTAAATCACTGTGTCTACATTGACTTGAGCTGTTTTTGTTCCCGCCTGAAATGTGCAGAGCAGCATCGGAGGTAGGTATCTTCAGTGCATTGCTCCACTCCCAGACTGCACACCCTCTGTGGCTTCCATGAGATGGTTGGAGGACCATGGAGGCCAGGGACCTGGGTGCCCACTAACACACTCCCTGACCCCTCTGTCTTTCAAGGATCAACATGATCTCCAAGCAGCAGCCAGCCATCGTGCACTGCCGCAGCGTGCGCTGATCCCAGCGCTCACTGTTAGGCAGGGATTGGCCATGTGTGTATTTGCAGTAGTGCGGTGGAAGGCAGATGCCACGTGGCTGAGCCCAACTGGATAGAGAAGGAGATTAAGTGGTCACTTGTGGGTCAGCTTTTCCTGCAGAAATCAGCTTGGTGCTGTGGTGCACATCTGGGCTGCTGTGCAGATGCAGCAGAGTTTCAGCCTGTTGCAAGGCACTTTCCTGGATATCTGCTGAGCTCACCGCAGGGTTGGAGACAGAACACACCAACCAAGAGCTCCCCCAGCCAGGGACATTCCTATGCAGAAAGCAGTCCTTTGAAAGATGACTGCTCCTTGCTGTTACTGGTACATTTGTTCTCATAGATCAGCCCTTTGGCTGTTTCTCCCTGTAGCGTGTGCATGGCGTGTCCAGTGCAGCGTGGTGTTTTGCAGTGTATCACGACTGGGCTGAATCACAGTGGCCTATGGGTCAGGCCTGTGTGTCTTTTGGGTTTTCAATCCCCATACCAGTGCTCTGTGTCCACCCACTGAAAAAGATCTTTCCATCTGGCTGGTCAGCTATGATGGTCACCAGATCATGAAAGCAGGCTGACCTAGAAAGATCCAAGACATGATGATGGTTAAGAACTTAGGCTGGTTTAGGCTTGAGCACTTTCTGACACTGGGATGTCAGGGCTGTGACTGAAACAGTAGTGAGCCCTTGCTGGACAATACAAGCAGTAAAGAAAACTTCCCGCTCAGGGCAGTATTTAACCTATGTGAGAAGATCTCTGAGCAAACAGCACACCATGATATGGGGGCAAACCACGTGGCCTGCCCCCATGAGCGCTCGGAGAGAGGCACCTCTGCTTTCTGTGGAGCCAGGGTTTGCCTTTCTGCTAGAGCAAAAAGGTAGGCTGAAGGGTGTGGGGAACTGAGCAGCAAACACAGCCTTCTCAGATGAGAGTTACCCTAGAGATCAGTATTAGCAAACCCCAGGTTTTAGAGTCAAGGTGGCAGCTCAGTCACTGGTTAACAAACAGGTCCCAACCCAGGTGGAAGGTTGCTCACTGGCTCTAAGCAGACACATTTAGGGTAGTTCCCCCATGGTGACAGCTTGACTAGAGGAGGTTCCTCTTCCAGTTCAAGCAGATGAAGGAGAATGAGCAGCAAGCCAAGGATTTCAGCTTCTCCTCTAATCTTTGTAAACAAGCCATGATCCTGGGCACATCACTGAGGCGAGACGCAGCTCCGGATTGCAGACACCTCAGTGCAAGTGTCGCAACGTAGGTGTCTGCATGTGGACTGGGTGTCTAGGCAGTGAAAAATCAAGAGCTTGACTCATGCCCACACAATGATTTCTTAGCGGAAAACATCTTGAGGTAGGTAATCGTGCCCCTAGTCAATACAGTCAGTGGAGCTGGAGAGCTAGACACCTACATTTGCTCAGCTGACTCACTCCTGGGGCTCTGCTGCCAACGTTGACTAGACCTCCATCGATTATATGGGAACACAGATACCCAGTGTGCATATAGCTGCTACATCTAGATGTAGTCCGTCTGGACCTGGATTCACCTGTAGCGATAACGTAGGGCCCTTTCATGCTGCCATAAAGCAGGACTAGAAATCTTCACTGCCTCCTAGGAGAGCTGCAGGGGATCCTTGCTCGACTATAAAACACGTAAACCACTTCAAAGCTAGGTGAATACTCTGCAAATGCTGAGTATTCACATTATTATAAGTAAACAGCGATTTGGAAATGCACGCACAACACCGAAGAGTAGTAAACAGATGGGAGAAGTTGCCAAGTAAGGCCACGCTGAAGCAGTGAGCAAAAATAAGTGTTAGAGACAATCTGACATTTTTATAGCAAGACAGACACAGCCGGGATTTGAAGCATATAGCAATGAAATGGGGTCAAGGAGGTGAGTTGCCTTTTCTTGGCCAAGTTCCTCTGTCGGGCAGTCCCTTCTGTGCTCAGACAGCAAGCATTCCTCGTCACTGGCCTGGCTGGGAGTTTTCGAGATAATCACAGTGCAACACAGCTCCAGTGGACAAGGCAGGAAAAGTGATATTGTTTATGATGTGCTGCTGTGTGGGAGAAAAGAGATCTTAAACACAGCCTTGAAGTCACTGGGTTACACCAGCACTGGGCTGAGTTGAACTGACAACTACTAATTACTGCGAGAAAAATGACTCACTAAAACCCAATAATAATTGTCTTATATCTAATTAAAATGGATGATTTACAGTCAAATAGAAAACTACAGACATGCAGGATGTGACGGACAGCCTGCAGCCACCACATATCTCTCATAGAAATAGAGTTCAAAAGTTGTGCAAGATGTACTCTATTTTAATTACCGAAGCCCAGAGAAGCTATGCAGAAAGTGCATAAGGACACTGTTCTCCTGACAAAACACTGAAAGTCCAGTCTGATGCTGCTAACAGTAAAACTCCTCTGGCTTCTGGGGAGTCAATATTTTCCCTTTTCCAGTTTCCAGCTGGAACTACTGCTGGGAACTCTCTGGTGGGAAGGGGAGAGCATTGGCAGAGAGGGTCTCCACAGAGAAATAGTGAGAGGGAGCAATTCCCGGGGACTGACCTAGTAAACGTGTGACAGGCACTTCTGAAAATTCATGTGCCTGTCAGAGACGTTAAAACTATTTCATGTTGGTGTGATAAAAATGTATGAAATACTTGTTGGGGTTTACATGTGCATGGATTATAAGGAAAGCTCTTGCATTTTAAGGGATTACATACTTTATTACAGTATATGCTACCTAAGTAGTACTGAGAAGAGTTCTCATGGGCGTGTGTGCTATGAGGGAACAGTAAGCTAAAGGCAAATGGTTGTTAGTGGTCTTAGGTGTAATTTGGATGAATAGGCATGGTTTTCCTCTTTTTGGCATCCAGAATGATCTTTTCACCTCCATAAAGTGTCCTGAAGTCTGTCTGAAATCTGAGCTGGTGGAGTTGAGGCTCTCCTCATTTGGAGGTAAATGGCTCCACCACACTTCTGCAGCATCGGAGCTCAGGGGATATGTTCTCTGGTTCCCAGCTCACTTTTTAACCTTGTGCAGGTCATTTCCAATCTCTGTTTTGGGAGGGACAGCTCAGCAGACCTTGGCTCTGAGTTTCAAGCTGCTGGTCCCACTCAGCAGCCAGAGATGTCTGCTGGGGAGCAAGGCACTCAGCATCTCTGGAAACAGCACCGTCAGTTCAATGTCATTTAAGTCAGTTTGCCCCTTTGGTTACTGTTACCTTCCCGTGGCTATGTTGATAATTCCTTGTTATTGGGTCATTTCTGTTTGTAAAGCACTTTAAGTACAGTTCAAGACCCGTGTGGGACACACTTTTCCCTGAGACGGTGGTGGCCTCCTGTTCACCTCTCCTTCTCTTTCTCTCTCTCCCTTGCAATTTCTTGAAAGTTCCCTTGAGTCCTTGCTTAGCTGGTTCACCCTGGACTCAAAATAGTAACAGCCTTAATCCAGGGGACTTCTCTAATCCTGGGGTTGGAGTGGGAGGCATGAGTGATTGCTCTGAGCAGCAAACCTGTTTATGCAAAGTGTTTCACTCTCTGAGCAGCATCGTTGAGGAAGGATGAGATTAGAAGGATATCACTGGCAAAGTGACTAAGAGATTTATCTTATTCATAGGCTTGGCTCGTATTTAAGGAATTTACATTATTGGGATTTTTCAAAATCTGAGCTGGCTGAATCTGTCCTTCTTCCAGCAGTGTCGCAGATATCGAAGGCTTGTTGTTTCCATTCTAGTTTGTACCTTCCAGCACCGACACATCGCTCCCATTGCTTTCTCTGTTGCTTTTCCACACTTGTTTTCAAATGCCAGGAGTAACGCAGCCTCCCTCAAGTCCCTAAGAGATTATCATAAGGTGATTCAGTGTCAAGACATTTTCCCAGGTATGCAGCCTGGTTTTTCTTGTGCTTAATTAATTTCTTCCTGATTTGTCTAGTTAATACTGTTGGGAAGGATTAAGAGGGATGCATCTCCCTCTGACACTGACATGTCTGGATATTTATAATAGAGAAGAATTAGATCTCCTTGAAACTTCTAGGCCAGAAATCCCCCCTAGACAGGGAGCTGGGCCAAATCGTAGGGTGGAGATAGATGTTATAGTGCATCGGTCCTGAGAGAAAACCCTTGGGAGGACAGACCTCAGGGAGCCCTTACCCCAGCTGAGGTCAGGGGTGCCAGCGTGAGACCCCCAGCTTGCAATGCTGAGGGAAGTCCTGGAGTGCCTTTGTTCTGCTAGGATTGTGTATGCACCAGGCTACATGGGAAATTATATCAGCAAAAGCCCACACTCCTCTGCTAATGAAGACTGACACCTTGCTGGGGGCTTTGGAGAGGTGACAGGGCCGGGCTGGATGAGGAGTGGGGATGGCTGGGCTGGGCTGGCACAAATGAGCTGCTCTGGGGAAAGGCTGCGTGGAACAAGACATGCAATGCTGGAAGGCAAAACGTCCACAGTGAGCAAAGTCAAGCTAAAGTCAATTCAGAAACTGTGTCCTCCCAGCACAGTGTCTCCCTGCTCAGCAACTGAGCCAGGAGCAGCAGGGACATTCTCAAGGGGAAAGAAAAAAGGTGTCACTGAAGTTGAAGGAGGGGAGGTGGGTGTCACTGAAAGAAAGCAAAGTCTAATCTACAGACCTTTCCTGAGTGTAAGGCTGACTTTCTGGTCTCTTGGTGGTGTGTGTTCACGAGCAAGCTGAGCCAATCCAAGGCCATGCAGCTATAGCAAGCAGCAACCTCAGCTCTGCATTTCCACCCTTTCCGAGCTCTAGCACCAGTGACCGTGCAGCCAGGGACTTGATCCAACAAGAATCAACTTTTTAAAAATTTTGATTAGCTTTCAGTTGGATCAGTTCGGTCACCAGCACAGCACCGGTGAAGGGGCAGGGCAGCACACCCAGGAGGGCAAGGGGAAGGGGGCGACGGCAGCACAGTCTTACGCATAAGCTGTGAATGGAATTGCATCCTGATACCAAGAATTTAGCAACTTCCTTCTAGCAACAATGAAGTATAAGGCATTTGAAGATATACCACAGCAATTTCAAGAGGATTATTCTAAATTCAGCCCAGTGAGATAAAGCATACTTTGGGCTCAGCTCTTCCAAGAAAACAAGCTCCCTACCTGGCCTGACATCTGAATATCTGTCCCAGGAGGGAGTCTCTTTTACCTCTATAAAAGGAAAAAGAAAACCAGTGACACTGTCAGGCACAGAGCCATGCCATTTTCGTTCTTATGTACTTTGCAGTTTTTCCCAAGTGACGCTGAAGTTGTTCCCAGGTCAGGGATGCAATGTGTTCTGGCCAGCCTGGGAAGAAGGGCTACACTACAGCTGTGTATGAGGTGGTTGCAGGCTGTAATTTCAGAGATTTCTTCTTAGTGCCCAAAGACCCCCCAGTACAAAAGAAAGATTGACAGTCTAGGGCCAGTCCATGGGGGGGGGCTGCTAAAACGGTCAAGGGGCAGGAGCCCATGATGGGTGAGGAGGGGTGGAGGGAGTTGGACTTGTTCAGCCTGGCAATGAGAAGATGAAAGGGAAACTCTGCTGCCTTCTGCTATCTAAAGTCAAATTATAGAGACCACAGAGACAGACAAAGGACAAGAGGCAACAGCACAAGTTGCAGCAAGGGAAATGCACGTTGGATATACAGAAGCAAACTTTCACAGTGAGAGCAGTGCTGCCCTGAGACAAGGGCCCAGAGATATGGTAGGATCTCAGTCCTCAGATCTTCAAGGTTCAGCCAAACAAAGCCCTGAGCAACCTTGAAGCTAGCCTTGGTGTGAGCAGGAGGTTGGACTAAAGAAATGCAGAGACCTTTCCCAATCTAAATTCTGCAACACTATGAAAACCACAGGGTGAGGGAACTGAGAAGAGTTTGCAATGTTGCTGCTCATAGGATTTAGACTTCTTGTTCTGGAAAAGGGTGTTGCAGGGGGGAGAAGATTTTTACACACACAGAGATGTGCACCCACCCACTTGCCTGCCTTCAGACATGAATGTGTCTGCAGCCATCTCAGTGGTGTCCTGACTTCTGTCTTATTGACCTTTAAACGCCTGAGCTGGCCCAGCATGAGAGCCTGTCCTAATGAGCGCAGCAAAGCCGTGGCCTCTTGAATCAGCGGCAGCAGTCGGTGCATCACTGGTGCCCAGGAGGTGCCTGTGCCTCCTGCTCATGTCGGGGGGGTTTGCTGCTGCCATCCTTCACCTGATGCACTTTTAAGATCAAATTAATGTAGAAACAGTGAAAACTGGAGCTGGAAGGGGCTGGATAGACCTACTGTATGCCCACCACCTGCCTTACCCATACTTCTAACATGGCCCCTGCCCTATCCCCTACATAACCCCCAATCTCCGTATCATCCTGCTTCCCTCCACCCCACGGTCTCCAGGTGACTCCCCACTACTTGCTTTTCTCCTCATTTCCATGCTTGGAAAAGTCTCCTGCCTTTTCAGACCCAGCTCTCTGACCTGGATGAAAGGTCCATTCTGTCCTCCTTGGGGACGGCAGCAGAGTGGGACAAGTAATGGAGCCACACTGAGGTCCACTTAGCTTCCATGGTGAGACCACCCTCTGGTGAGCATGAGGTTGGGTTTGGTGCCTCTCTCTCCCAATCCCCTCCCTCCCAGCAGAGATGGAAATAATTTCCTCCAAGCCTGTCTCGCTTATGGGACCCTGTTGTGCCTGGACAAACTGCGTGCCCATGCCCATCCCAGCACTGCTGCTGTGCTTTCTTCATCAGGGAGCAAGGAGGGAAAAGCAGCCAGGAATGAGAAAGCACTTCTTTGACCAACCTGGTTTACTGCTGGTTATCCCAGGTCCCTGCAGCGTCACATCAGACCTCTGCTCCCCAGTTCATCAAGCCCTTTATCCTCACTATTATTCCACAGTCTGTCTCGCTGGGCCATCCCAGTCCTCCATCCTCAGTGACTGTCACCTCAGAGCCACACTCGGAAGTACCCCTCTTCCATCCCTGTTTCCTAGAGCCCTTCCAAGCTCAGTACTGCCAACTCATCACACTTGTGACTGTCCTCACACAGGGCTCTTTCCCTTCTGGCACATCCCCATCACCTGCACATCCCCCCCACCCTCTCCCAGCAGCTCTTCCAGCCCAGCCTCCAGAAATGGTCCTCCCAGGTCACCCCTTCATCTTCACCTTTCTCCCCGGCAGGAGCGTGGGAGGAGAAGGCAGGCAAAACCTCTCCCTGTAGAGTGGGTGTGCTTAATTTGGTGTTTGTTTTCAGTGCCGTCTGCTCAGTCACTGCTTAATGGAGTTCATTTGTGATGTTCAAAGAACGAAGAAAAAGAGATATATCCCTGCCTCACTGCAGCACCTTCTTTCAAGAGAAAATACCTTCCCTGGTTGCCTGTGGATGCTGGTTTCTGTCTGTGAGGTTCAGCTTCCAAAAGGTTTGAGTGTGGTCACCCGAAGTATGCTTTGAAATGCTGCTTATTTTCTCCCTCAAGGGAGCAGGTGAAAGTTTTTGAATCTGGTCCTGTTTTGCCAAGGGAGAAAGCGATGCCAAAATGCAGCCTGCGCCAGCGGAGGAGCTGGGCGAAGAGGATGGCTCTGGAAAGGCGGCGTGGGCTCACCTGGCCAGGTCCGGCCGTCACAGGCAGCCCCTGTATCTCCTGAGCATACCCAGTACCAGCAGGCAGAGACTTTCTTCCCTCCCTGCACTTGCTGTGCATCCCTGTGCTGGGGATGGCCAGGAAATCTCAACCGATTTCTAGCCTGCCCGCAAAGCTGGGCTACTTGAGACCCATTTGGTTTTGTATCGACAAAGTCCTTTACCTAACCAAAGCCAGGCCTTCAGCCTCCACAATACGCCCTGAAGTGTGAAATAGTTGATTCATATTCCTTTAAATTGCTATTAATTTCCTCTTTTAAAATTTCCCTCCAATTCTCCTGCACTATCTGCGTTTGGATGAGGGGCCACAGCCAGCCTGTCTGTCCCTGGACAGGGGCAGCTTTCCCGGCCTCCACATGGGATTTGGTGCCAGACGGCAGGTTTGCAGGGAAGCCATTTTCCTGATTTTGGCATGGGCTTTGACTCTTACTCAAGCCACGTGAAAGGAGAGGCATTAGGGAATGGCTACGAGGTCTCTGGAGAGCCAGACCCAAGCAGAAGTGTGAAATGTCACTGTGCCAGTGGGTGAGAAGGAGAAAAGTGTGTTAATGCTTTCGAGAAGCACAGTCAGGCCGCAGACTTTATTTCTCAGCCATCCACCTCACCACCCTATTTGCAAACCGCAAATAGTAACACCTCCCTCCATCCCTCCATCCCTCCCTCCCTCTCGGGAGCTGGGAGGCAAAATTAACTATTGCAAAGCCCGCTGGGTGCATGAAACAGAGAGTCCAAAGGGTCTATGAAAAAGCCTTTCCACGATGTAAATTCTCACTTGTGACATATTTTAGGCTTTTCATAGCATTAAAAATGAAGCGAGACAAGCATCCTCCCAGCACTGAGAGCTGGGTATGTGTGCAAGGCGGATTTTGGCTCAAAGCAGGCACTGCTCTCTGCAGCACGAGCGACCTGAAGGAGCGAGCCTGGCCTCGCATTGTGCTTTTAGTACAAAAGGATGGATTTTGAGGCTCACTGCAAAGGAGTAGCACTGCCTTCCCCTGCCACTGTGCTCCCACCTTCGTTACGGCAGAGTGCGCTGCCAGGAGCAATTAGGCAGAACGAGTTTTGTTCTTTCCGAGAGCAAGAGCTCTCTCGTGGCGAGGTTGCTTCTCACTGCTCAAACGTGGCTTAGCTCAGGAATCTGCTGTGGTTTTTGAAGGGGTGCTGCCAGGCGGGGTAGGACCAACAGGTTTCGTTAGAAAGGCGATGAATGCAAAGCCAAGGGGGGGGCATACGGGTGGGTGGGAAGGAAGGATGGTGCCAAGATGAGACCTCTCGCCTGGCACTTGGAAGCCTGTGGTTTAAATCCAGAGACCTCCAGCAAGTCTCTGCCCACGCACCTGCTCCCGCCTGGGCTCTGGGGACACCGTGCTGTCCCTTCTCCCCGGAGAGACAGTGAAGTTAAAGGCATCGACAATTACACAGCCCTCAGACAGTATGAAAAACGGAGACACACGCGCACATGCCTGAGATAGCTGCTATTAACCTTGCCTCATTTTATATATTTTTACAGCTGCAGCAGATGTCTCCGTGTCTCCCTGGAGGGATGTTGGGTACTTACAGCCCTTTCAGCTCAGACAGAGCTGCCTAGAGGAGCTGATGGCTTTGGCCCTGGCTCTGCGAGGCTCCCTCCTCCCAGGCAGGCTGATTGAAGTCGGTCGAACCATCCCCGCCCTGAAAGGGACTTGTCTGCAGGAGCACGGCTGGGTTTCGGCAGCCGGGTCAGTGCCGGCAGCAGCTCACCCAGGTCTAATTGCAAGCTTGGGACATAAATAAGACAGAGGATAAATAAGAAAGGATATGCTGGGAAGCCCCACAAGAGGAAATAAGCATATTATTATTGATTAATAAAGATAATAACAGTAGTAGTTATCGACTTGGTCTTGCAGCATTGGGCGCACCAGCCATGTTGCGCTAATGCAGGAGAAGCGAGAGGTGCAGCAATGCCTGCATGCCAGTCACATCGCTCGTTTGCTCTTGCTGAGTTGAACCTGAGGGACCATGTTTGTAAAATGCAGCCTGAATATCATAAGCTAAAGTGACCTGCAGGATTTTCCCACTACAGTCACCTGGGGGGGGCTGTTGGCAGTAGTAGTCCAGAAATATTTTCCCATGACATCGGCCCAGAAGGTGGTGGCACTCCCAGGAAATGTACTGAATTTGGGGAGCTTTGGAGCTGGCTGGAAGAGTGTTGCAGACGATTGAGAGGAATTGGGTTTTGGTGTCAGGGCAGTGCTGGCTCCCAGTCCCAGGCTCTGTAGCAAACTGGTCTCCCACTTTAAGCCCCCTATGAGAGTGTGCTGGATACAGAGAAACCCATCACCCACCATCCTGGTGAGCTCTGCACATAATCATAGAGTGGAAGAAAATACCTGTGATTTTCACGTGTGGTGTAGCCATCTCTGCTGTGGCCCAAAGTGATTTTTTTTTTTTCCATCAAAGATAATTTTCCCTGTTCCTTCCTAGCTGTGTGCTGCTTGCTGGCCAGGGCTCTCCCTCTGCAGCGCAGGGGTGATGTCTGAGCATTGCATCTCTGGGCACCCTGGGTGTTGGGTTAGCCTGGCTTTGAGTGGGGACTCGAAGCAGCCAGGAATGGGACACCTTGACAGGCAGCTCTGTCACCCCCTTGCCCTGCTCTCCATCCCACTCACGGTCCCAGCACAGGCTGCCCCAGCCCTGCCTCTCTGCTCTGCCTCCCCGTGTCCTCACTGGCTTGACCTGCAAAATGCCAGTAGCTACATGGAGATCCCCTTGTCAGAGTCAAGGGGCATTTCCCAGCTTCTGGAGTTGCTTTATAGGGCAGGTTTGGTTGCTGGAGACAGTATCCCTGGCACGTCCCATTTCCCTGCAGCTTCCACCTGGATAGCCTTGGCTGAAAGCACGTGGAAAACAGCTCCACTTTTTTATTAAATGCATTTTCTACCATTCATTCTGTGCTTCCTCCCTAAAGCTGCCAAGTCCCTTGCAGATGAGGTTAAAACCTTGTACCAAGCACCCGAGCCAGCTGCAGGGACCTACCAACCGCTGGCAGCAGAGCCATGCCTGGGCTCACCGTAGCTCCACGAGGTAGGACGTATCCTTCCCGCTCCAGCTCAGCGTGCACAGCTGGACCCCCAGCCTTAGCGCCAAGGCGAGGGACGGTCTCCGCAGAGCTAAACACTAAAGGTACTTGCTGTCCTCTGCTTTGTGGCCCCCAGCCACCTCTCCACCTGACCCCTTTGCAAAAGGGCAGGTAGCTTTTAATCAGGGAGAGGACTGCTGGGACACTGCAGCAGCTGCTGGTTTGGCAAACAAGTTACAAATGGCCCGAGTGAGAAGATGCAGAGCTCAGGTAACCCTCACCCACAGGGGCTGTAGGGTGGATGCACAGGGTGACCTGGGTAAGAGGCTTATGTGCGTTACAGCAACCGCGTCTTGCGCTGCACAGGAGCAGCTCATGTTTGCTTTGTCCTGCCACCCCCTAAATCTGATTTACGGTGGCCTCATCTATGAGGAAACCTGCTTATTTCCCATTCCTTCAGTCTCTTTCAAATCACTCTGCCGGCCACCCTGCTAGCGTGCGGATGTACGTGTATGTAGAGGGGGTTAAGCCCTTTGGAGCATGAAATGTGATAGCTCTCCCTGCACGCAGTGAACTGGGGCTGCAAAGGGAGATGGAATTAATTGCACCGGCAGTAGAAGTTGATTGACAGTGTCGCGGTGGTGGGGAGGTGAGACTGCAAAGGGGTGAGCTTTATCAAAAATCTGGGAATTAGCTTAATCAGGAGGGTTTTTCTTCAGCTAGTAGCTGGACAGAAAACACATCTGATGGCATTTGTGTCTGAGGGTACCCACCAAGTTGGAGGCATGCGGCAGGGGAGCACGGCAGCTGCTTGGGTGCCAGCCTGGGCTCCCCGAGGGGTGCGGAGAAGGGGCTCGCGGGAGAGCAGCCGGGATGTGCTGCATGAGAAATCTGGTTGGATGTCACCGTAGGAACGGGGCCACAGACAAATCCCTGGGACGCGGGCTGTAAGTGAGGGCTTGGGACTGATCTGAAATACCAGACTTAAAAGTGAATTTTGGAGGTAGTAATTTTCAGAGGTAGCTGCCCCTGGCAGCTGGGTCAGAGGATCAGGGGCCTTTAGCTGCTCATCCTGCCTGAGATTCAGGCTGGCATTTCTGGTCCCAGAGCACGGAGCTACCATGAACCCACTATGCCAGGGCAGGGTGAAGCACAGTGCCAGTCAAAGTTGTTTTTACTGTGTTGTACGCAACACTGACAGCTAATCTCCAAACCACTAACTCACTGTAGAAGACTTTATTAAACATCTCCATAACCCCAAAACCACTTTGTACAATACACTGATTCAGAGTCCCCACTAGGGCCAGATCCTCAGTGCCTCCAACTTGGTGTCTTTCGCTCCTTGGTGCTATGGAGAGGTTTTATTGCACGCGTCGGAGATGTGATCACCCAGGCTGATCAGTCCAAGGCTGATAGTCACCATAATGACAAATTACCCCATGGCTCTGCCTTTTGTTACAGAGCTATTGCCACCATGTCCGTGACATACAGATGAATCATTCTGCCCAGCGGTATCACACAGCCTCCTCCAGAATAGCTGCCGGTTACTCATGTACAGCAGCACTATGTGCTGGCTTACTGCTCCAGGAGCATCAACTCCAGGTACCACATCAAAATGCAAGAAGTGGGTGATGTAGACCTGCCCATGCCATGGCTGAGTGGGGCTGAGACCCTAGATGGGCAAAAAGAGGAGCAGCAAATTGTCCCTGTCGCTCTATGGAGAGCAGAGTTGCTCAGAGTCTCTACAGAGCATAAGGAAGAACCAGGATTTCCACCCTTGCATAAAGTCATTTGAGCTGATCTCAGTGGGAGGCAGGACTGGGCAGCAGGACCCCTGAGCCCAGTATTTGGCTGATAGCTGACTCACTGCCTGACACGGGAGAATGAACTGGGGCTTGTCTGCACCAGAGAATTTCCCCCCCACTAATCTGGTCTGGCAGGGGAGGCAGAGTGAGGTGCCAAAATGCTTTTTTTTCTTTTCCTTTTCATCCTCTTTTGAAAAAGCATTTCAGCTGATGGGCAAAACACGGTCTAGAGTAGCATTTCAGGCAGCAGAAAATTAGTTCAGCTTTTACCCTCATTAGCTGATTGCCAGTAATTAACATTTTGTCATTAACTACAGATGTTTATGGCCTGGAAGAGAAGTTTGGGTGTCTCCACATTAGCTCTCAGAAATGCACTGATTATCTCAATTTAATTGGCTGCCTGTGCCTCAGTTTCCTTATCTGCTAAGGGGGAAAAAAGCTTGTAATGACTCACCCCCATCCTCTACTTTACATCCCAGCCTATAAGGGCTGTCAAAGGAGAAAGTGCTACCTTTAGATATGGGTCTTTTTAGGAAGTTCAGCTTCAGGAAATGCAGTTTTTCACTCTCTCTAGCTTGCCAGCCCTTTCCTTTAATGAGCCTCATTGTCCAATAGATCATAATCTCCTTGGCATTAAGTGACTCTTCATTGTGTCCTGGAGCTTTATTCAAACTATTATCGTCAAATAAGCGTGGATGCTCACAATTGCATTCATGCCTGTTTTTTGATGGCACCTGATTCTTTTGCAGCTGGTTGCGCTAAGTTGTCTTGAAGAACCGCAGCTGGGGCCCAGGTTGGTCATCCCATCCTGAAGACCCTGCCTCTGGTCTGAAAAAGCAGACATAGCCCAGCACTTGGGTCCCAAACCCAGTGGGAACTTGGGATGGCTAGCACTCATTCATGTCATCCTCATGCCTTCTCCCTCTTTGACAAGCTTCTGTATCTCCCTGGCTTTCAGAACAAATCCTTCCGTACTGCTTGTTTTCTCATTAAAATAAAATCATCTGTGTAGCAACCTCTTCTAGAGGAGTAACCTCACAGTAGCAAATTCATGTGTGCAGCCTGGCATTTCAGAGCAACGACGTAAAGGGAAATAAAGCCAGCTGGAGTTTCATCAGGAGAGCTAAAAGAGAGCTCCCTCCCTGCGCTATCCCCACTCCTCCTGCCTGGGGCACGGAGCACGGCCCCAGAACCCTGACGTGGTTGTGGCTCTCCTCCCCTCCTATTGCCACCACAGCTGCGGCGGCCCCAGGAAACATGAAAGGCAGCAGCACTCGGAGCAAGAATGTGTTTCCAAGAGGCTGCTGTAAGTGTCACTGAGCAAACAGGGAGCCTGGGTAGGCAGGAAGAACTGGAAAATCATGCACAATACCCTGCCAGTTTCCCTTTGAAAGTCATTCCTGTTTATCTCTCCAGCACACCCCTCTCCCATCCCTCCCGCTGCTGCTGGGAGCCTCAGCGCGCTCTGCTTACCAGCCGTTCCTCCTCCTTTGCCTACGTAGCAATCACCACCTTTTGACGCCCTTTCTCCGAGCAGGATGGTGCAAAGCAGAGATCGAGGAGGGAGTTCACAAGCCCTGGGGATCAAGCGGTGCCGCTTTCTCGCTGCTGCAGTGACTCGGAGTCTCTGGTGGCTCTGCAAACAGGGTTGTACGCTGGTGCCTCTCCCAGCTATAGCGACGATCTCTGCAGGCCGAGACAAAGGCTCTGGCTCTATCTGGGGATAGTGGCAGTCTTCGATAGGAGGGAATATAGGCTTTGAGCAGAGCTAAAAGCAGCTGGGTGGTTTCTAGTTCACACAGCAGGCCCAGAGCTCAGCTGCTCTCTGCATGGGCAGAGCGAGCTTGCACGTGCCAGCAAAACGCACAGCGATGCAGCCTCGCACACCAACCCCTCCTGCACAGCGGCTGTGGCTGCCAATGCAGTCCCCGCTGTATTTATATACCAGCAGTGCCCGAGCCACACTGATAATAGGTGTCAGCATCAGCACAAGCAGATTTGACGGTCCCTGGGGAGAGCTTGTCTGAAGGATAGGGACATGAGGGCATCGCAGTATCCAGGCTGGGGCTGCTCAAGCACAGGATGGACGTATTGGTGTTGGAGTCTGGGGACAGGCTGTCGTGCTGAGGGCAGGAGGCAGGAGAAACAAGTTCATGCAGTAATGCCCAGTGCTTGCATTTTCTTGCCCTCACACCTGCTTAGTTTCCTCTCCTCCTCTGAGCATGTCACCTGCTGAGTCTTTGGCCCTGCTTTTCTGTGTGGCATGCCCCAGCTTTGCACAGATTAAACACAAGCATGGCTGAAAACCCCTGGGGCAGCACTGGGAAAGCATGACAGGATAGACAGTGGCATCGCAGTAGCAGCCAAGACAAGGGAATTACTGGGCATCTGGATAAATCCAAGGAGGAGTCCAAGGATCAGCCCCAAGCAGTGCCAGCATGTGGCCAGAAGCCATGTCACAGCCCCACGTAATGCCAGGTCATTATGAAGGAACAGGACCCCAGTGGCTGTCCAAGCTGTGCAGAGCATGTTTGCACACAGTGGGAGCTGTGTGTCTTGGAGCGCTCTGTGCTCTCACATCCCAGTCAGGCTGGGGGCATGGTACAGTCACACCTGATCTAGTGTCAGCAATGGCCCCGGTGGGACGACTTGTAAGTCCCAGGGGCTGTATTAGCTCTCCAGCTCTGCCCTGTGAGTGCCATCCCACTGGAGTGGCTTTGCACAAGGCAGGAATCCCCAGAAAAAGGTGGATCAAGGCTGATCAAGACTGCTTTCCTCTGTGCCTTGCAGTCAAATTCTTTGGTGCTTAATCATGTGAACTGAAGCAATTTTCAGAATACCAGGGCATTTCTGACACTTTGTGTTCTCTCCATTGTGTGGATAATCCACTCCAGAATCTAATAAGGAATATAACTCACTCCATTGATTCTTCTACATTGGTGGTTTTTAATAAGGTATCTCTCTTTTATGCATTCCCCTATTTTCAGGAAACATAAGCAAATTTATTATCTTGGAGCTCTCCAATCCTTGCCAAATTTAGCTGAAAGTTGCCAATGACTTAAAAATGAGTTATTGGGTGGTGTACACAGACCCACATGTTACCAGCAATGTGGTCTCATAAGCCCCATTCCCATTAGAAACCATGCTAAAAAGGGAAAGAGCAAAACCTGGTGGGACTCTGTGGTATCCGATGACATAAGGAAAGTTGTGATGGGGGGAGATGCTACACTATAGAGGTGACAGTCACGAGAGAGCAGAGGTGAGGTAGTCCTGACTGCGCAGGAGGGATGGAAGAACAAAATTCAGCAGTGTATGGTGCTGCTGAAATGATGGGATGTATCTGGAATATGCTGGCCAAAGAATGTGCTGGGATAATCCAAAAGACTGCAATTCTGGCCAAAGGTTGATACTTCAGGTGTGACTGAGCACTGGTTTGAATACTCCATGCTAAGATCCTGTGGATGTTCCAGGGTCTGAGCTAGAGAACTGGACGGACCATTGGCGGTTACTGGGAAAGTTGGGGCAGGGCAGGAACTGGTGCATGCATTTCTGCACACATTATTGCACAAGCACATCATGCGCTGGGGAAGGGCTGGACTGCTGAAGTATCTCAAAGGGTTTGGACAAGAAGGTCTGTGGCAGGTCCTCAGTGTGCCAATGAGAATGGAAAACACCCATGGGACATGTCATTGCCACGACTGCAGTAACTAAGAGAAAACGTCCTCAAATCTCTAGACAGCCCTCGTGTGGCCCTTTGGTCACCAGATGGATGCCAGCAAGGCCATGTTGCTTGTGGGAACTTTTTCAGTTATTCAGAGTGTAGCGGTTTGGCCAGAACAACTGCTTCCAGGTGGGAGCTGGAGGGGCGTCTGGGACTCGGCATAAGCCTGAGTAGCACAGAGATCCTCCTTGTGCCCCAGCAAGCGTGAAAATGGGGAGAAACATGTTCCAAACTGGGAGCCAGATGTTCTGGCTGGGCTGAGATGCATTTGCAGCCCCTGAGTGGATCCAGGGGAGAGGCAGGGAATGTCTACACCCAAGAGATGTAGGGAGAAAACAGTGCGAGAAGAGAGCATGGGGGTGGGCTGCAGGAGGAGGCAGGTTATTCTGGTCACGTATAGGCGTGGGGTGGAGGTCACAGTTACCACAGGGCCCTTGAAAACTGAAGCGGGAGAGGAGGAGTATGTGCAAGTGATTAAGAGCCTGATTAACATTCTCCCGTGGAGAATGTGTGTAACCACATGATGCACAACTCATGGCTGGAAAGCAATGGCTATTAAACAGACACTCAGAAGCCTTTAGGAAGCAAAGGTAAATTCATGGATTTGTTTTAAAGTGGGTCTTTTATAAATCAGCTATCCTGGTTTCTCTGTGGTGTGAAATTCTAGCAGGTTCCCCTCATTTCAGACCCAGTGACATCTATCATTTCAAACATAACCTGGTTTTGTTTAAGACTTCAGGAACTAGGGGATCTAGTGCATCTCTCCATAGGTTCTTCAATGGCTAATTGCTTTCACTGTTTCAGAAAAGATGCATTTTATTTCTAGACTGTATCTGCCTGCCTCCATCTTCCATCCACTGGATCTCATTTTGCCTGTCTACTGGATTAAAAAGCCCTCCACTGTTAAAAGCCTTCTCCCAGTGGAGATTAACAGATTGCAGTGGCGTCATGTCTTCACCTTCTCTTCATTAAACTAAGCAGATTAAATTTCTGTCTCCACTCACCAGAGAGGCAGGTTTTCCCAAACATGGACTCACACTTCTGCTTTTCACCTCTGAAATTGTAGGAGGGTTGTGGGGAGTCAAGGTACGCTCCAGATGGTCCAGATGACCAGACTAACCTCAAGACATCAGGATAAGGTGCAGGCTGTGTTTGAGAGGCTAAACACACTCTGCCTGAGATGCTGATTTGCCAGACCCTGGTCCGTGGAGATGAAGTATAGTGCGGTATAGTCTTGGAGACCTCTCCTCTCTACAGTGTCCCCTTCTAGGACTTATTTACAGGAATTGGAGGTAAAAGAATATTTCTTAACTTTCCCAATTTATAGAAGTTCCTCTCTGCATCTGGCAGTCCTTGGGTTAATCTTGCACTTGGAAGTTTACTGATTTGCAGAAGTCTCCTGTTTATTTCTTGTGTACACTTTGTTAAGGATAGGCCCATATGTCCTGTCTGCTCATCTAGCATGAAGAGGATTGACACAAACGAATGGTGCCATCCACAGCCTGATCATACTTGGCATCCTTGCATTTGGCAGAGGCTGTGGAGCTAGTTTTAAAAAAGAAGAAAGAAAAAAACTGTAAGATGCTGTCAACTCTGCTTTCCTAAAGGACTTATTAGAAAGTATGTTGTAAGAATCTGCTCAGCATTTTTGTGATTTGATCAAGAGTGCCCAGGAGGGATGAGTGAAGCAATCTGGAAGGAATAAGAATTGATCCAAAGCTCAGCCTGAAACTTATTGGAAGTTTGTAAGTCTGAGCAACTTCATGTAACTGTTCCCATCACTACTTTCACAAGCTCCTGCCTTGCTAACACTGGGTCCCGAATAACAGAATAACGGAACCAATCTTAAGCCAGGACATGTTCTGCCTGACGAGACATGCCAAGTCTTGAAGAGGATCTCTGCCTCTGGATTTCTGGCCAGCCGCACTCCTCGATCGCATGTTCCTCCCTCGGTATAAATGCACAGTTTCTCATCCTGGCAGTCTGAAAACATGCTGTCATTGCTGCCACCCAGGAGCAGTGGGTGGGATAGGCATCTGAGCTGGGGACTGAAAGATGTCCAATCCCGTATCTTTGCATGCTGTTGGTGATGTTGTCTGTGAAACATGAACCCTTTACTAGCTGATTTGGTTTAATGCACTCGGATCATTTTGTGTCAGGTCCCCAAAGCCTTTCCTGTCCTCTTCTCTCTGGTTTGTGAAGAGTCAGGAAAGTGATGAACAGCTGACCAAACTGTGCCAAGGACTGAAGAGTCCTCAAGACTCAGAAGTCCCCCAAGAGACACAGAAAGAGTTAGTGAGGGAGAAGACTAAGCAGAAAACAGCTACAAGCTTCAGGGGAGGTAGAAAGAAGAGTAATTGTTGGAAGTGTCCCACAATGGGTCTGCCTGCTGCTTGGGAACCCTTACAGTCCAGACCCAATGGACTGCCTGGAGCAGTGTTACTGAGTTAAGGAGATATTTCTCACCTGCCTCTGGTCCCCAGTGTGAGGTTAGTGCTTGTGTTTATCTCAAGAAGCTTGCTTTCAGTCAGAATGGCAGTGCCTGTTCCCACTGGCGGGCATGAAAGTTCTCATGATGCTTTTGGAAAGGGCATCCAGACAACAGTGTCCTGGTGAAAGGGCATCGAAACAAGTGTCTGGGCCACTCGCCAGGCTGGGGAAATCACTGCTCCTGCAGTCTGCCTTAAAGTTATTAAATTGTGGTAAGTCTGTCAACACTAGTGGCATTGAGGGTAAATTACTACTTTTAGTGGCAGTCTACTGCCTCCCTGCTTTGGCCCCTAACCTGCCACATTTCCAGTTACCTATTGACATATGTACACCTCCTCTCCACGTGTCAGGTAGGTGAGTTGTACATTGAGCAGTAAATTTGATGCCTTCAGGTGGCACTGGACTTTCCAGAGCAACTGGATTTTCCAGAGGAAGGATCTGCTTTCCCAGGAGGTGATATGGTGTGATGGCAGCCCAAGAAACGCCTCCTGTGTGTCACACCATGCGATGGTGAAGTGGTTGTGGGATTTCATGCCTAGTGCATGAAGCTTAGCAGATACGAGGGTACATGTTAATTGTGGAGTTGTGCAAATACTGTGTGCATAACTCGGACCCAATTCCCTTGCTGTCCTGTTAGTATAGCAGACGTGAAAAGTCTTAGGTAGCAGATACACTCATTTACAATGTTCAGACTAAAAAGAATTAATCCTTATGAATGCTAAGAAAGAATTTAAGGAGCTGCCTGCCTGTTTGGTTATAAATCCCAACTAAATGCGTTTACCATAGTCAGTCAAACATGCAAGTTAACACTGACTAAATTTCTTAGTAAGCAAGGAGATTACTAGCCTCCGGGACAGGAAGAGTGGATCAGAGTGCTGATCCTTAGAAATCAGTGGTGGTTAAAATGTCCCCTCTGTGTCCCTCTGGGCTTCCACAAAACACACAGGATAGGATGTTTAACCATGTGTACTTAAGGTCATGGGTGATAACGTCAGGCCTCAGGGCACCTGTGAACACTAAACCCACTAAGACTACAGAAGGGAATCTTCAGCCCTGAGGAAATCTCCCATGCAAAGTCCTTTTCCATGCAGCATAGGTGTTCACAGTATATACACGTATGGCTTCATGTTCCTTTTTGCACCTTAAAAACAAAGAACATGAGAAGGTTGGGAAAACACAAGGTGTAAAAAAGGAAAACAAAATTATGTGTAACAGAGAAAGAGCTGCAGTCTCTCCAGCTTTCTCCATCTCCGGACGCTTCCAGAATAAGCACCAGAACTGCAGTCCCTGCACTGCTAGCACAGACCTAGCCATGGCTGCTGGCATGGTGGTTTCCTGAGGGGCAGGAAAAGCCTGACTGAAGGACAGGGTGTCTTGGTGGGCTATTACAGGAATGTGCTAATGAAATCTGCTGATGACATGAGGTGCAGAGGCATTGGCCATGGAGAGGAGAATGACAGTCCCAGTCTTGGATTATTCTGGGTAATAGAAATGACATGAAATGGAGTAGGGCTACAGGAAATAGCAGCCTGGACTTCCAGTGTTGCAGCTGGAAAGGGCAATGCTGGACCTAGCAGGCCAGGTGTTTCCTGCAGAGGCAGGAAAATCATGACCATGGCATTGGCAAAAGCTCCTGGGGAGGCCTGGGCAGAGGAGGGTTTCTGGGATGGCCACAGGCATGGAGACTCTGTTGGATGAGAGGAAGACACCAGCCATGTGTTTAGCCCTGGAAAGCAAAGTGTGGAGGAGAGGTGCTCAGCTGTTCTAGCTCTGCTGGGGGTGGGAGACCACAGTGCAAAAGAGTGATGTATGCTAGTGGTCAGCACTGGTTCCCAAAGGAGAGAGATTCAGAAACAGCTACTCAATAGGAACAACAAGAAGAGGAAACCTACTTGTAAGAGGAGCCCGAGTACTTTATTAGGGATTAAGGCTTGCCTTGGAGTCATGCAACTTTATCTACCCAAGTTCAAAGTGTCCCCTATAACAACAGTCAGTTCAGAAAAGTCTTGCGTAAATCACCCACCATTTTATGTCCCAGAGTCTGTCACCTTACTGTTCTTCATGCACCCAGCATACATTTGCCAAAAATAATAAAAAGATGGCTACAGGTAGGAGGAAGGTGGCGTGAAGTTTTATCTGGGAGAGGAGGATTTGAGATTCCAACATTAGCTATACAATTCTATATGTACAGCTGCTTAATCCCAGCTGGATTTGTTTGTTTTAGTCATTTGAGACTCATCCACTAGCAAAAATAAAAATAACTTCAAACTTATGACTATTTCATCATCTCTGATTTCTTCTCCCTGATCAAAAACTACAGCTATAAATCAGACAGTTCATCTTTGTAATCTACATCTAGTTAAAGAAATGTTATCCTAGCTCTTAATCAGAGTGAAGCTTCCTTTGAACACAGACTATTAAATTTGGGAAAGGTCCCAAATGTCCACACACAACATCCCACCTAAGAAGCTAGGTCTGCTGTCAGGAGGCATAGAGAGGAGCTGAGATTTGCTGTGGTCCAGCTCCTGCTCTCATAAACAAGGGCGCTGACACCAAGACCTTGTCTCAGCTTTCTCTCAGCTTTGTAGACAGAAGAGAGATAAGATGCAAATCATTCAGATCAGTATTTAAACTTCCACTCACTGCCCAGAAGTGATCTGTCAAGGCATGGCTATCTGAGGACAACCCCAACTGATCAGAAGGCAACTGGGTTTGCGGTAGCTGTAGCTAATTACCTGTAGCTAGTGCAGGCTCTTCAGAGATCGTCTCTAGTGATGGTCCTGTTGTACCTCAGCCACCTGTGCAAGGCAGTGCAGCCTCTCCAGCACCTGAAGTTATGAACATACCTAATGCTCTCTGCTAGAAAAAAAACCCAAACGCTCCCAGGAAGTGCACCTGGAAGTGAAGCTCCCTTCCTGGGCTTGACCTGAGGGGCAGCAGATGCTGCCCCTCAAGCTCTTATTCTCTCTTTGTTCACCCAGCTCTCAGCATTATCTTCGTGTCAGACATATATGTGAGGACCCACTGTCCAGCTCTGCTGTAGATTCATTGCAGGACATACTTACCCCAACTCCATTTCATCCTCCACTAAGTAAAGGTAGTGTTGCTTCTCCACAGCCACAATGCTTTGTCTTACGTAAAAGGTGC
Organism: Grus americana; assembly: GCF_028858705.1. Classification (NCBI taxonomy): domain Eukaryota; kingdom Metazoa; phylum Chordata; class Aves; order Gruiformes; family Gruidae; genus Grus; species Grus americana. The sequence goes on along the minus strand of NC_072857.1, from coordinate 16,736,498 downwards.
CTTTCCAGTAATTTTGGAGAGGCTGATGTTAACTGAACTCTGAGCAGCACAGCCTGGGAAGTTACGTGAAAAGAAGACCCACTTTGTACCCTCCCTGGTTTTGGTACTCCCAGCACCCACATCTGGGTGTGTCCAAGGGCAGGTACAGGACTGTGAGGGCCTTTCATTCAGCTGCTTTTCTGGCTGGTGTTCAAAGGACTTACAGAGACTGTATTTTTTCCACTGAGAAATGGTGAAGTCTCCTTTAAACAAGTAGCTTCAGCTTTCTGGAGACCATATGAAAACACAGAAAGTACAAGCTGAGACAGTCATTGGGGCGGCTGGTCTCTATGGGAAGCAGTTTCCTGTTGCCCCACACAATGTGGCAGACCCCTCCACCTAGAAGTATCTCTCCAGAAAACAGGGTCCAAAAAAGGTGGCAGGAGGGGGAGTCTGGCCATCCCAGAGTGACCGCTTTGCATTTCTCCTTCACTCAGAGGAGGTCTCTGGCCTTCATCAGCCCTGCAGCAAACTTTGTATGCAATTATTCCTTCAGCCTTATGCATGGTAGGAGATCACACGGACCCTGCTTGGGGGTCTTCAGCCCTGCTCCTGCCCTGCTGGAATTGCCTTCCCGGGGCACAGCAGACCTGCTGCACAGGCTGCTTTGTTCACCATCAGAAACTGGATCCCAGCCCGCTTCATCATGGCTCTGGCACAGGTAGAAAACCTCCCCTCCAGCCCAAACATGGTCCTCCAAGTAGGACTGGGAAAGGGCCTTTAGTTCTTCACAGCCAAAAACCATGGTGGGTTTGAACAGACCCTCCCTGAGCAACCTGCCCCGAGACCATGCTGCAGGGAGGCATACGCTGCACGGCTCCTGCCGGCTGCACAGAGAGCATTAAATGACTCACTAGGCTTTTCTGCCAATTTGTTGGTGTTTTTTATTTTTGTTATATTATTTAGCCTCCGAAAGCATTTTTCATATCCTCTCATCTGCTTTCAATGGAATGAATTTAGATTAAGATATGATTTTCTGTTTTTAAACCTGAGCTGGTCATTATTTCCATCAAAGTTTTTGGTATGTCTGGGGTTTCTTTTCCGCGTGCGTTAGGGAGAGTAGGACTTGAAGCAAGAATAGATGTCTTACATTTATTCACTGTGCCTGCCGTGAAAACTGTTCCTGTTTGAAATGAAGTCTTGTTATCTCAAAGATGCCTCTTACTTCTGCGGTGGCAGCTGCCAGAGAAAATGCATTACCCTTCCAGCTTGTGCAGGGGGGTTGTGCCTGCGTGTGTGGGAAGGGAGGAGTGTTTTTGTCTGGAAGGACCCTTTACCCAAGTGCAGATGCCTTTCCAGCACAGAATTCTTGCTCCTGGGATGAGGGACACCAGAAGAGAAGATGGAGTTTTTCTCTTCAGGAAAACATGGGAAGAGCAATTGAGATGAATGGTGTGAACGTGTTGCATTTTTAGGAAGTCTCTACTGTCACTCAGCTCTGGCGAAGGCTAACGTGCTTTTCTGGTGGAGCAGAGGGCCTCCGAGAAGAGCAGCACAGCCCTCACTGCCCACCTACACAGCAGCACATCGAGGTCTCATTCCCAGCCTTTCCCGAAGACTTCGCCAGATCTGGAGATGGAGGCGTATGTGGATGAGACGAGTGCCTCTCAGAGCAGCTCTCCAGATTACATCACTGGAGAAAAACAAGGAATACAGGCAGGGTGCAGGGAAGAGGGAGGGAGACAAACTGGAAAGGTGAACCCAGGAGCAGGCAGGGGAGAGGAGATCATCAGGATCCCAGAAGCAGAGGCGAAAAGAGAGCTCGATGCTGTCGTTAGCCTGGGAGGATTAGGTGAAGAGCATGGGCATCCCAAGGACTGTGTGTGGCTGTGCTGGGACGTGTGGGTGTATTTGCTATCTGACAGAGATTGTGCAGCATCTTCATCATCCCTATTTAATATATTGATTGTGAATAATGCTATTACATGGCGTATCATCTGATTAATTAATAATGGCTTCCCACTTGTGACTGCTCCTAGCCCAGCAAGTGCATCAGCTCTCACCCAGCAGATGCTGGCACTGGTATTGCTGGTCCCAACAGTGGGACAATGGTGGGCAGGGCACTAACAAAAGGGCTTGAGGAGATATGCAAAAGCACCGCATTGGTGGCAAACCAAGCTTTGTCACAGGAAGAGCAAGGTGGCCCATTGTGCCAGCAGAATGATCACAAAGAGAAGGATGTTCATCTGGTCAGATGGAGCAGGAGGCTTAGACAAGTCAGAGTTGCCCCTATGCAGGCCCTTCATCCTCAGAGCCTCAATGCCTTCATCCTCTTCACAGCCCCAGTTCCCAACCACCAGGTTGCAGGCTTTGATATCCCTCCAAATGGAGGGCTCAGCACTATTTAGACAGGAGGGTTTGAGGCTCTTCATTGCTTCACATCTCCTATTTCTTTGGCATCAGTTGTTTTTTTGCCCTATAAAGTTCTCCATCCTTGTCAAGGAAAAGGCACTATGGGAACCTCCTCATCCTGACCTCCATGGCCAGGGAAATCAGGAGCCTGTGCATCTGCATCTCCTCTCTCCTGTGCTCAAAAGCCATCTTGATCTGCTGCCTATTGGCACCTGCACAGGAACCAAAGGAGTGCGGTGGATTTTTGCAGCCTCTTCTACGTGGAGGACAGGTCTCCCCTGGCCTTCCTCCTCATCCAGGTGCAAAGCCACCATTTGGCATCCTCTTCCTTGCTGTGTGTCCGTCCTCCCCCCACACCAGTTGCCATCTCTTCTTGTGATATCTTTTTCATGGATTTTTTTTGATAGCTCATAACCTGTTACCATGACAACCGGCCTCTGTTGTGACATCGGTCTTGAAACAAGCCCGGGCTGATGGTTTTCAAAGTTCCCGCATATCTCAAGCGGTCAGAGGGCTGCCTTTGTGCCCTTCGTTTGTCTCCGGCATGCCTCCGAGGCTGAGAGGAGGAGGGTAAAGATTCCCTCTAATGAGGGCAGTGGGTGCCTGGCTATGTTTTTATGTATTAGTGAATCAGAGAGAGATTAAAGGAAAGAGGCTCCACTAAAGGATTAGCAGATTTGAGCATTCAACTATCTCTTTAAATTATTATCCCTAATTATGAGTATGATGAAAGTCCACTTGGTGAGGGATTAGAAAAGAGCCAGATGCAGCACTTGGGGCTCTCGTGCTAGCGCCTGGCTCTGGGGAAGATCTCCATGTCGTGCTTTTGTGTGCTCCACTCTGCTCTTTCTTGTTCGGGTGGAGAACAACTCACTTAAAGGGGGGGCTGAGGTCCTGGTGTTCCCTTTCCTCCCCTCTGAACCCAGTGAGATGTCCCACATATAGGGGAAGACAAAGGTGAGCAGGACTCCTGTCCCTCCTTGCCTCCTCACCATCTTCCTTTGCTTCCATTTCTGATTGGACGTGGTTTCTTTGTCTTCCCACATCACAACACGATCAGAACCTCACCATCATTTGGAAAACCCTTTGGGATCCTCACATATGCTCCAGACAGAAAAATTATTAGTATTTTAAACCCACTCAGTCTTTGCTACTTATAGACCTTTTGCATCTGCTACATTACTTTCCACTTAAAGGGCTCCAAAGCAGTTTGCAAGGACAATGTTCAGGTTCCAGCTGCTGATGGGACTTGTGGTGGGAAGGAAGAAGGTGACTGTCACCAAAGACACAACAGCGCCAATAGGGCCAGACACTGGAAGAGCTTGGGAAATGGGTTTCTCCTAGGAAGAAAGCTGAAATTTGGGCACAAGATAGGGACTAAGCCACCTATGCCTGCAAAGTGCACTCAGAGAGGTTTTAGGTCATTTTGGGGGTGCTGAACCCCTTTTTTCACTAGCACACTCTTTCCTGGCAGCCTGCGGGGTCTGGAGTGTGAGTTAGCCGTGAGGCAGAGCTGAGCATCAGGATCCAGAAAGGGGGGTCTAAGCTCAGGGGTTGAACTAATTAAGCTCAAACACCTCTGGGGAAGGGTGAGGCTGAGCAGGACTTGGAAGGGGGAGAAGCGGCTGGCATCCATGAGCCTGGGTTGTGACAGAGCCTCAGTGGTACTGATCTCATGGGAAGAGCAAACCTTGCCGGCAGCTGGGAGAAGCACCCTACAATCCTGTGTGAACCGTGCCTTGGGACAGCTGATCAGGAGCTCCAAAGTCATCTGCAGCAGCCTGGGCTCTCTTGTGGCTGTGGTGTCATGCTACAGATTTGACGGAATAATTTCTTTTTTAGGTGTTGGGTGTTTGGGAGTGGGGGAGGGGAAGGTAAATCGCTGGCAAGAATTTGAAACACAGCAATTAATAGGATTAAAGTGTCATGTTTTACAGGACCGCATACACAATTTACAATAATGGGAATTGTAATTATAAGCATTCCCAACTGATGGAGAAGGCACAGCTTTGCGAGTTGGAGCGCCTTATCCAGCACACCACAGTGTCTCTTTGGGATGGGGAAGAAATGAGCAGCAGTGCTTGGGAGTGGCATCGTTTTAGGGTAGGAGCTGTTATAGCAGCTCATAGAGGAAACCCGAGTGCTCCCAGGCAGGGAATGGAAACCACATCCAAACCAAACATCATCATTGCTGTCAGAGCTGCAGAGCTCCAAGTTATGTCCTAGTAACCACAGCAGTATTGCCCCCAAACAGTGATAACCATTGCTTTGCTGAGCTTCTTGCTGAGGAGGGGATCAGAGATGAGGTGAGAAACCATTGTTTTCATCACTATGGCTCAGTGGAGATACATGCTCTGGTGGTTTCTCCACAGTGATGACCTTAGGTTTGTGCACCTGGTGGAATAAGATTGAGTGAAGTGCAAGGAGCTCTGCATAGTGGGAGTGGCAGTGTGGTGAAGCAAAAGGGCTCCTTGTACAGGGCTAGGGCTAGTGCCCTGGACATCTGCCTGCTTCTCTCACTGCTCCCTCTGCACGGCATGGTAGCTCCATGGTCCGAGTCTCAAAGGGAAGGTCTTTGGGGCATGCTTGGGGTGGTTAATTAGTAACATTATAATAATGAGCCAAGAGGTGTCAGCAATTGGACACTGCCACTTCATTTCATCTGCCGCACGTAAATTTGGGGTTCCCATTACTGGGAGATCAGTGCCAAGCAGGGCTGGATTTTTGGAGGGTTTCTATGTTGGGGACCTCTCTGAGGTTGGCTGTTACATTAACTTGTCTTGAGTCCCTGCACGTGGCTGGCACTCAGAACTGGCTCTCCTGCACTCCCATGGCCATGGGATCAGCTGCTTCCTTGCAGGCAGCAGGAGACCCAGGCTCTGCATCATTACCTGGGTAAACGGTGCGTCTTGAGCAATGGTGCATTGTCCCCAGCCTGGCTGGTGTGGGAAGCGCAGGCTGGGTAAATAAACTAAGAACCCTGAGAGAGGTGATCTGATCACTGTTTCTACAAGCTTCATCTCACACCATTAACAACAGAAACTGAATTTTACCTGTTAGTTTTCAGTTCTGGGGCTGGTTTTGTGGTGCTCTCATGTGGTGGCAGGTTCGAATCCAGCTGGGCTGACTGAACCAAGCCCCTGTGCTCTGCAGCATCACAGTGATTTAGACCAGCTCCAATGTCAGCATTGTTGGAGCAAGCACGTTCAGGTGGGATCTGCCACTTTGTCTGCCAGAAAGCAGTGGAGCTTCCCATAAATTGTTCCCTCACTACCACATAGGCATAGTCCAAAAAGGTCTCACCTTTCCAGGAAAGAAGACAGAATTAGGTTCCACATAAAGATAAACCTTGGCATCACCAGGTCTCCAGTTCAAAATAAGGTCAAGCCAGTCTCTACATTGTCCAGTACACCAGAGCTATGACCTCTGGATCAATAGTTCTCTTAGCCAGTGGGGTCACAAATCCCTTGGAAATACATGCCTAGAAATAGGGCGATGAAATGAACACAGTGGTGCTCAAGGAAGTGGATCATCCATGAGAAAGTCTGGATGCAACAGGGCTAGAAACTGCCACCACAAAGCAAGCTGAGATTGTCACTGAGGGGGAACAGGTACCATTGGCAGGGGACATGGCACAAAATCTGTTTCCTTTAATTTACCCACTGTAGACAGGAGCAAAAAATGTATCTTTCACCTTATGTTAATTATCAGTTACCAGGATCTTCACATAAAGATCTGCACAATTGCACTGCAGTATTTGGGGGATGCCAAGGGCAGAGTGTGGGCTAAATTTACTCAAATCCAATTTAGGAGTGATTTTTCTCTGTGTTGACTCTGAAACTCATAGCAGGGACAGAACAAAGCTCATGCAACACAAAGGCCTCACATGAAAAAACAAACACGTGAGCAGCTCGGCATGGGGGTTTAATTCCCTATTGTCAAGGAAAGCTGGAAAGCAAACCTTCTCCAGCTTGTGATGTGCCCACCTTCCTGCCAGGCCGGTCTGTAAAAATCTCTGCCCACAGCCAAGACTCCTCCTAGCTCTGTGCAGTTGTTGCTCCTGCACCATTTCATCCTGGACTGCTTATGTTGTGTTTACAAGGTGCTGATGGAAACCTGATTCATAGCTCTCAGCTGAGGAGCTGGGTCTGCGTTTAATGAAAAGCAAGAGTTAGGAGCAAATGTTGCCTTGGACGAGATCAGTTGTTACAGGTTTACATTTTTTTTCAGCTAGATTTATACCCCTGTCCAGCCCTACTCCATGTCTGGGGGTTACTGCTGCAAATATTAAATAAGTGAAAAGCTGGGCTGACATTCCTACATTTAAGGAGAAACCCACTCCCTTTTTGGACTAGTTTTCCGATGGCCAGCAAGGAACAGAACAACTCCAAACTCCCCATCCCTTTAGCTGAAGGCTTTTCCACCATGCTTCACTAGCAGCGTTCAAAGTCACCCTCTTGCTGATTTAAATGTTTAACAGCTTGGAGGGCCTGAAATGAGTTGTGTATTATGAACAATAAATTACATCACGGTGTGTGCAATTGGGTTCAGCCTAAACATGAAACACTCCTTTTTCCTGAGTCAGCGAGTTTTCCTGGCTAACTTTTAGGGCCATTTTTGTTTAAATGTCATCTGCGCAGAGGATCTGGGACCTGTCTCTTTGAATGCCAAGGTCAATAACTGCCTACTGAACGCTGGCAAGAGCAATAAGGATTTTAGTTATCCACGCTCCTTTTGCCAGGGAGATTATTGCTTTGTTCAGAGTAGTTCTGTGTGGTTGGGGGTATTTTAGAGGATTGCAAAATATGCCAGGAGGCTGCAGTGTTTGATGGCTGGAGCTCCGCACCGGGTCTCGAGTCCTGGGTTTGACTCTTAAGTCCATATTTAGTCCCTTGAGGCATCTGCCCTTCCTGTGCCTCAGTTTCCCCAGCAGTAAACTGGAGACAGTGGCTCCCCCTCCCTATAAAGTGCTATGAAGTAATCCTGAAAAACAACTCATATGAGAGGGGTTATATTTTCAATACGGTGTTAATAAATACTGCAATACGAATCATTTGGTAGCCTTACGTATAATTATATACCCTCCTTAATTATTGAACAGATGCTTTAATAAAACATGCAACAAATAATTCAAAATCTATTCAAGGAAAAAGATGTGCAAAAATTCTTCCTGTAAATATGTACAAAAAAATAATGTGTGTATTATTTAAAAATCAAAGCAGTCCTTTGCTCTATCTATAGAGAATAATTGAATAGAAAAATATTGAAGTTAGTAAAGAGCAAATTAATAATTCACATAGTATTTACAGTCACAGTACACCATATTTTCCACCAAGTGCATGTTCTCTTTTCACCAATCAACCAACGGGATGCTGCAGTGTGAGCCACTTGTGTCTGGGCACTTTTGTGAGCCGTTTTGTGACCGGGGGATGCTGCTGTGAGTGACTTGTCAAGTTGCCCAGCTGACACTGGGGCCGATGAAAACCTGCCAAGATGGAAAGCCAACCCCTAAGTAGGGGTCTGCAACATTTCAGCTCCAGCGTCTGGAGCATCGTACAACCCCTGCTTTGTGTGAGGACTAATGATCTCATTTGCATACTCTGCATCGCGGTGCCACTATCGCAGACTGAATCCAGTTTATGGCACACCAAGAAATTGATTTTAAATTATTTTGCTTGCTCCTAGCTCTGCAATGGTCAGTTTTGGAGCTGATTGTCCTGTGTTAACATTTATTCTTCTCTGGAGTTGTCTGAAAATCTATTGTTTGGCCCATACCAAAATCCGTGTGTTGCTCAGAAGTCATTTAGAGTTCTCATTTAAAGAGGAAATGGGGGTAGAAACCAAATTTTGCCACAGAACTCCTGTGGAATCTTGGTGAATCACTCAGAGCCAACCCAAAACCATCACTACAGTGTGCAAATTTTGGGGAAAAAAGGAATAATTTGGGTCGCCTGCTCTGCTGAGCCCCCCACCTGGTTTCCCCCTGGGGCGGGGTTAATGCCAAGAGGTGCGTGCCCTCGTTACGCAGATATCGGGTGCTCAGGGCTCCTCGGCGTTGAATCAGCGCCGCTACAGGGGTAGTTTGAAAGCAACCACTCCTTGTGGAAACACGAGATGTAGACAAACAGCTCGTACCCCCAAAGGCAGCCCCATCCGGCAGTGGGGGGCATCACTTCTCCATCCCTGTCCCCAGCCGTGACATGGGGAAAGGTGTCCTCACACCTCACACACACAGCAGTGCAGGAGCAGACATCCCAAGGGCAGTGCTGGACCAGCCTCCGTAGGCAGCTGTGACCCAGCTGCCAAATGCCAGGCTGGGGATGTCTGCACCTCCCTGCCACCCCCCACCCCCTCCATTAAATCAACCCACCACAGCTATTGCCAGGGAGGAGTTTTCCATCCCTGCAAGAGGCTGAAGCCTGAGAGTCCGACAGATTTAATGTGGGCAGCCCTCCTGGGAGGGTTTCAGACACGAACTCAGCAGCTTTTGGGCCACTTCGGTTAGAATCAGCTCCAACCATCCACATTTTCTGCCCAGGACAGGTCTCTGGAGTCCAGTACATTTAAAAGCTGTGGTTGGTTTTTTTCACGCTAAATCTTGGGGGAGAAGGCCTTTTCAGAGGCTCTTTGAACAGGTTTTTCTAAGATCTGGATTTCTATTGTGTCCCTTCCCTTTCTTCAGATCTGAAAATTAAGTGCTGCCTGACTTCTCCAGGAGTTTATCCTGAGCGGTCAGACGTTGCTTCCTTTCTGAAAGCCCAGAACAGTCACAGCATCCGTGAGCTCAGGGGACTGGAGTCAGGAAAAATAAGTGTTTTTTTTCTTTCTAGCTCACTGGTCTAAATCCTGGTCAGCAAATGCCCACATGGGGTGGTCCTGTCAGGAGAAGAGCTGAACCTCATTTCTTGTCCTGAGCCATGGATGGGGCGGTTTTGAAGGAGCGAGATGCCAGGACACATTCCCAGCTAGGTGTTAGTGGGGCTGGGGTGGAGTCAGGGAGCTTTCGGGGGAGTCGGGAGTGAGAGGGGAGCAAGTGGTAGGTGGCTCTCCAGCACGGGCTGTGCTCAAGGAGAAGCCAGGAGCAAGGGAACAAGCCTTCAGCCAGGAACTAAGAGAGTGCTAAACCCAAAAGGCTGGAGGTGTCTGTGCTGAGCAGGGAGAGGAGCTGTGACTGCGTTTGCACGAGACATCAGCCCTCAGGGGTGCGTCTGGTTCTGCTGATGAGGGTGGGGAGGGGAGTCACCAAAGATCTGCATCCAGGGTTATTTCTTCAATCAGGTTCCTCTTGCATTTCCTCCCGGGAGCCCCTGACTGACAGCTCTCCAGCAGGGATTCGTGCAGCGCTGTCAGTCATTCATTACTGCCAGAGACGTTACGTGCTGACGGCAGCCGCTGATGGGACTGCAAAGGAGCAGGGGGTGTCTGAGGGACAGGAGGTACATTTTACTCCATCTATCATTTCCCTTCCTTGCTGGGGCTCGCGTGACTTTGTATCTGACAAAGACAGGGGTATTATCTTCAGCTCTGTGACCAGATTTTAATGAGGCAATTCTTTTATTTCTGCTTTACATTCATTGAATGCCTGGATGCAGAGAGGAGGCATTGCACAAGGATTAAACCATTATCAAACCTGACAGAAGTGGCAAGCCAGAGCTGCTGTCCACGCTTCCTGTCCCAAATCTCCCACAGAGGCTATGACGGCCATCTTGTCCCAACCACAGTCAGGAATTTCAGCAGAGGCTGGTCAGGTGGTTTGGAGTGAAAGTTTCTCATGAAAACCAACCTCTTACCCTTCAGGGTTAAGACTATAAGACCATGGAGCACAAAAGGCAGCTATCGGTTTCACTAACGTTGCCTTGCCATCCCATCAGGTGAAGGGTCTGGGTACAGGTTATGACCAGAGACTCCACTTGTGCTATTACATGGTGAGGGCTGGTGAGGCTGAGTGTAGAGATGTGGTCAAGCAGCCATTGATGCCAGCATGGACTGACCCTAGACTGCCTCAGATGGGAGCTGGGAACATGGGTTATCCTGAGGGTGCAGCGTGGATGTACATCAGGTCCATCCCAGCCAATTTGTTCATCTCTTTTCATGCATTTCCTTGGATGCTCACAACCACGTTAGGGAAAGCAGAGCAAAGTGAAATAATGTGATCCACATGGCAACACCTGCTATTTTCACTTCTCCGTGCTCTCCCACATTTTTTGGTTCCCATCATCTATAATTCCCTGCTTGGGTGAGGTCCTCCGTCACATTCTTGCCTTGGTCACAGAGCAGCGCTTGGAGAGAGGTGCTGCAGGTTTTGTTGGTTTGTTTCTCCTGATACCCCTGCAGTTGTGCACTCATGGGTGTTGTCCTGGCATTATCCCACTAAAATTAGGGGCTGGCTGTTCCTGGCAGTAGTATCTGTTCCACCATCCAGGTGGGACCTTCCCTTTTTTCAACAGGATGCTCTACTCCTTTATAGTTTTGTCACTGGAGATATAGACTCCATTGCTACCATGAGTAAGGGCCCTTTTCTAGGCCTTTGGCATTTATTTAATATATTTAGGATCTGTTTCATGCTAATGCTGCTGTTTTCTTTTGCTCATGAGAACACCAAAAGAAGAACTGAAGTGAGTTTTAGATTATTTTCTTCTTTGTTCTCCCAAAAATATAAAGGGCATTATTCACAGTAAAGATATATTTAAATCAACTGAAACAGAAAGTCTGTCTGCCCCTCTATATATATAATGTAATTTCAATTTAAAAATGAGGAAAGTTATCCCTATAAAAGCTAATTATATTCAAAGACAATTAGTGTAAACGAGCCGTCAACTGATCAAAAATATTTTTGCATTTATAAAAAATTTAAATTCTAGTCAGCCTGATTGTGCAGGAAAAAGCCTAAAAATATCACAACTCAGATTTCTTAAGACAGAATTTCTGCCACTGAGATCAGAGAAGGGAAACTTCCAGGTGTGCAGGTGAGCACAGTGCACCCCATATACCTCTAGAAACATCTAGAAACCAAGCACTGTCCCTGTAGATTAATAATGGATATGGTACAGCGAGGAATCGTCAAGACCAACTTATCGGTCGTGGCTGGTTAATGATTACTGCTACAGCTCTCAGCCTGAGAGTCTTAACATTGGTGCTATCACATCAAGAAGCAGGTGCGCACATCTGCCTCAGCCTCCATTAGACACAGCGGGCTGTAGGGCAGGCATCAGCTCACCCAAAACAAGCCAAGCAAACCCTGCCCTGTCTCGCTAGCCCTTAAATCAGGAGACCAGGTAGACAACCTGAGGTGGAGATGTCCGCATGGGAGCACTCCTCATATGGGATAAATCCCACCCTCAGTGTCTCTCAAAGTGTTTCTCTTGCTGTCAGTGCCTTTCTCAATGTTCCTCTCCATTTCAAGTTTTAAAAAAGGCTGATGTTGCTGCTATCTATAGGTTATGCAAATGAAACATCAATTTTTTTTTCCCCCAAAAAGATACACCACCTTCCTTTGCTATTTTTCTAGATAGGAAGAAGCTAAATAACTAACTCACCTTGGCTTGGCAAAGGAATGATAGTGGGGATTATAGGGTAGAAATCTATAAAATTCCAGAATGGAGTGGAGGACAAGAACAGGGAACAATTCGTTATTGATGGGCTCTTCCAATTCAGAAACCAAAGGGTGCCCAGTTATCAGATAACAGGTTGAAACACAGCAAAAAAGAAGGTGTTCTCACACAATACATCAGCTGGGCAGCTCATTTTGCTGGGATGTTGCAGGAGGAAAAAGAACAAAACACCTGAAAGAGAGATTAGGAGTTATTAAACTCAGTCCTCCAGGAGTGACCTCTTTCAATGAACTTTTGATCTGACCCTGTTCTTATGTTGCTGTGAAACATTAACCCCAACCACTGTTGCAACCCCAAGAGAAATACTAATTAAAACACAATTGTCCAGTCCATGGCAAACAGTGCCCAGTAGTGATGGGGGGAGATTCAACAGATATTGAAGGCTTTAGAGGCAATATCATCTTCTGTCAGAAAGCAAAGGAACCCAGCTGGACTCTAAGAAGTGGGAAGCTGATCTGCTGCATGGCCTCAGGCAAACCATTTCCTTGGTATTGCTCCTGACCCTGGTCTGTCTTACTAATATGATGGTCACCCCTGCAGGGCAGGAGCAATCTTTTACTATTTGTCTGTTCAGTTCTTAGGAGGAATCAGACCATCTCTCAGGCAGTGCCTCTCATTGTGCTTGCAATAGAGACCCAAATTGGCAATAATTATGTCTATTATGGAAAAAATCCATTCCACCGTGTATTTTACTCTGCATATTTGAATCTGTTCCATTTACAGACACCCTCCACGTGTCACTACACTTATGGACGCTGATGCAGATGGTCCAATTATTTATTAATCTGGTTTTAAAATATCCTCAGAGTGTTTCAGCAGGAGATACTTTTTTCAAGGTCCCAATTTCAGCAGAGTCAATAAGATTTTTGCTGTTGAATTTGCTGGAGAGAAGGATTGAGGCTTCTTTTGTCCTTTCTGACCTTCCTTTCACATACTACTAACATCTCTTAGACCTGGGAGAGGCAGTTACTCTTGTGGTGCATTCATATTTTTAAAATGTCTGAAATTGAAGGGATTAAGTCTTAAATCTTTGCCTGCATCCCTAGAGTGCCTTCATACTCTCACAAGCCATGGCAGCATGGATAAGAAAAAGCATAAAAATTTCTGTGAATTAGTGTTAAAAAAACTGGATTTTTTTTTTTTTTCTGCCACATGTCCCAGAAGATTCAGGACATCTGGGATGTTGGCTAAAGGCCTGAATGAACTGGTTTTAGTGGCAGCTCCTCAGATTCCACCCTCCCCCCCTTTATGAGTATGTGAAGCCAACCGGGTGATTCATCCAACCCAGGCACCACAGCTGAATGAGGTATCACCATGACTGAGGGTTTTCCCTTGCTGTGACATGGAAGATGTCTCCCTGCAGAGTAAGCACAGTTAGCCAGCCATCAAGCTAGCCACCAGCCACATTCACAGGCTAGGACATGTGTGCTGCACTGAAACCTAAAGGCCAAATTCACCCAAACCATGGGGGACTTCAAATGTCAGCTTGGGGAGCATGCCCTTCCTCTGCAGAAGCAGAAGAAAAGTTCGAGGAAACACATTCACCACCTTGTTGCTTTTCCAGCACCATTAGTTGAGCACCATTGCTGATGTGCTCAGGGGCTGATGCACCAAAGGGGTCCAGAAAGCTCTGAGATCTGTGCCTGCAACCTCCCATTGGCTTCACAGGATGAAGTCTGAAAATGACCATAGCCTTCAAAAGATCACAGCAGAAAATAACACACACAAGACTTTCCTCTTGTGCATCCTGTGAACCTGAGGTCATGGTATGACACTGCTATTGCCACAGCCAGCCTGAGCACACCTGGGAGAAGGACTGCCTTGTAGTGAATGGCACCGAGTGCATTTTACAGGTCTGAACCTCTGCCTCCAGTTCAGTGCTCTGCCCCATGTGCAGGAACAGCTGGAGAGATGCAGAGGAACAGGGCAGCAGGTTTCCCCAGGATGGGTCCTTATTTGGCCTCATATCCTGACCTGCCTCTCAGAAGTACTTGTCATTCAAATCCCATCATTGCAAGGTTAAGCTCCCTTTTGCTGCACCAAGTGAGTAAATTTAGAAACAGTTAATCGGTACATTTGTCTTAGGCCCATTAAATTACTGTGCAGCAAAAAAGGTTTCCCGGGAATAAAACAATTATTGTGGAAAATGAAAGGAGCTGTTTGTTTAATTCCCTTTTGTAATGAATTGTTTGGACAATGCAACATTTGAACTGATGAGCAGGAAACAAAGGAATTCTGCCATTAAAGAGAAGTAGAAGTCCTCCCAGCACTGCTGCCGCCGGCGTGATTCTCCCCCTCCCAACGCCACGGCTTAAAGTATCACTGCGTGAAAGTGCTTGCTGCGCCCCGGGTCTCCGAGGGAAATGCAGACAGGAGACACTGAGGGCTTCTGCTTTGCTGAAGGAAATCTTCAGCTCATCTGGGCTTTTGCTGCTGTGCCCCTTTGTGATTTTCCTCCATGTTTTTTGGCTTTTTGTAGCCAAGGGTTTGTCATTTAAAGACCCTTTGGCTTTAGGGGTAGCTCAGTTCCTTACCCCACTGCTAAAGCCATCGGGATACAAGGGAGCAACGCGATGTTTAGGCCCAGATGAAATTTGGGCAGGTCTGGAGCTGATCTAGTGTGGAGCAGTGCCAAAGATGTGGTATCCCATTACAAAAACCTCTCAGTCCCTAATGCACATATATTAGGAATCTGATAAACTTGTGAGGCTTCCACCTCAAACAGGCTAGTCTCACAAGGCTCCGATATATGCCTTCTGGTACAAATAATATTCCTACACTTGCTGCTGTAGTCCTGTGCACACTGGAAGCAGAAAGATGTATGTTTCTGTGTCTGAGATCTCTGCCCCTAGAACAGAGAGAAGGTATCTGAGCTCCTTGAGGAAGTCGGTAGCTGTGTGCCTGTAACGCAGACTTGGTGGCGTTGCTGAACACAGAGTGATTTTGAATGACCAGAGTGCTTCTGGGCTGAGAGAGACAAATGTGATCCTGCAATGTGGTGGAAAATAGCATCTCCCCCGCAGCTCCCGTGTAATATTGATACCTCTGTGTCTGGCCACAGGAAGGGCTGGGCTAGGATAGCACGAGGAGCAGACCACCCATGCTTACAGGAGAAGCCTTCAACCCAGAAGCAGCACAAACAGGTTACCCACCTAAGTAACCACAGCAAGGTGGTCTCATGAGCAGGAGCTTGGGAATCCAAGAAAAAGAAACAGCTGACAGGGGACCTGATTTATCGCTAGCTACATGAAAGGGGAAACTCTGGGGAGCAAAAAGAGCTGTTTGAGCCCCCAAAATTATTTTACAACAGGAACATTTAATATAGAGCTGGTATTAATTTAGGGTGAAAATCATAAGCAAGTTTCTAAGTGACCAAGTAGGGAAGTTTTTGACAATCTTTCCAAAGCTGGAGTTAGGGCATTGAATTGAATTGATTTTATAATGGAGCAGAGCACGTTTGTGAGCAAATTTATATGACATGCAATAACAGGAGGCTGGAACTGGCTGCTGAAGCAATCTCTTCAATCTTATATCTGTCTGTTCAAAGCAGGCTCCAATTTCTTAACATAAAGGCATTTACCTCAGTTAGCAAGGGAAGATGTGTGGCTGGCCACCAGCACAAGGGCCTCTCCCCATAGCCCAGATCTGCTTCTCGTGGTCTGCAAGCTCCCAGTTCTTGATGTAAGGAGACACTGTCAAGATACTGTACAAGGCAACAGAAATCTCTGCAAAGAAATGCCACCTTCTAAATTAAAACCCAACTGTGCTTTCTTTCTGGAAGAGCCTCCCTTGAATGTTTTTAAGCTTCTTTCCCCTCTGGCTATGAGGATAAGGATGTGTTATTCCTAATACAGAAACAATCCAGAAAAGGCATCCACAGAAACAGTAGAAGCATTGTGGTTAATGACACATGAAAGCTGGAACAGACTCACTGTGAGGGGAAGACCCTTTCCAGCCCAGGAGAGCATCATCCAGGCTAGGGTTGACCTTTGTCATGTCAAGGAATTTTGTTCACTTTCTCCTGTTGCTTTTCCTTGAACTCTGGTAAATAGTCACTCTCCCTCCCTAACCTTACAGCAGGCTATATGCACAGCGGGGCTACCTGCTCCTCTACAGCTCTTTTGCAGACTTTTAGCATGGGTGTCCTCCTGTGCTAAATCCCCTCTGGGTTTTGTGAATCTGAATCAGGACAAGCAATCCTCGAATCAGCCACAATCACTGAAAGCAACCAGCTCCAAACTTACACACACACACGAGGGAACAAGTAAACCTCAAATTGGTAAACAGCTTATTGCTCATTTAATATTATCACTCAGCAAAGCTCCCAGTTTGCTAATACACCTGGGTGATCTTGTTACAATTACTGTTAAATTGCAGAGGAGCATCCTCCAAAATAGTTCCAGGTAGATGTGCTTGCCTGGCAGACAGCTCTGAGCATCTCCCAAGTGAAATAAGCACTGTTTCCACCTAAATAGGATCTAACGAGCCATTCAGAAGAATATAAAAAAAGTCTTTGCCCTGAGGAAAATCATCCCAAAGAACTCAACAGCATCTCCAGACTGCTGCTGGCAGTGCTTGTCTCTCAGATAATACAGGCTAAGACAGTTTTCTTAAAATGTAAAGAAAAACACAGAATTGGGTGGAGGAAGCAGGGGTCTTTGGGGTACAGATTTCATAATTGTTTTCTGGAGTCTCAGCCTTCAGTCTCACAATATCTTATCCCACAATGCTTGAAAAAAAAAAAATAAATTGTTCAGGATGGACTGTGTTGGCCCCAGAGACTGCTCCCTGCATTTGCAGGGCCTGAGATGACAGGTCAGGGACTTGCTTCCAAGGACAGCTCTATGTATCTATTTCTTCCCTGGCCCCACCAGCAACTTCAGGTTCCCTCCACCAGGTTGGTTTTCAGCCACATCAGCAGAGCTAGCCAAGTGCACAGCCACCCCATTGCCAGCAGCAGCACAGGAGAGACAGCAAAAACCTCACAGATGTCTGCATGACCCATAGTAAACCTATGCCCAACCACATTTCTGCCTTGATAGAAGCTTAAAAAGTACCTCCTCAGAGCTGCTCTGGGGAAGCAATTCAGCTATGGAGGCTCCAGTCCTGGGGACCCTGGGATTATCCCTGGACAGGTAGCCTGAAACTCCCCAAGAGGAGACCCTGCTGCTTCATCCAAACCCTAAAACAGCCTTGCTTTCTGCTCTTAAAGGGTGTACATAGGATGCTCAGGTGTGTCTGATAATGAGGGACAGGACTGTGGAGATGAGCCCAATGGCTTTCCACAAGTGTCTTTAATAACCACGTTAAAGAGAAGGTTTGGACAGGAGAAGTCCTGGGATCCCTTTTGGAGAGGTGCAGTGCTGCAGCAGCTGCAGGGCAGCTGTGATGCTGTGTGGTCCCTGCTGAGGATGTCTGAACTGGAGAAGTTGGGCTTCTGGAAATGTTTTCTACTTTAGACAGGATGCTTTTAGTTTTAATTCAATATTAATGGTTAAAAAGAAAGGCTGTAACAGGACTGTTTCATATGCTAGAGCACTTTAGGATCCTCTCCCCCTGCCCAGTGGGGACAGGGAAGCTTTTCTATGTGTGACAGTCTTCATAACTGAGTATCAATGTGCAAAAAGCCTGGGTACACCCGCACTGACGATGGATAACAGCATTTCCCTTGCAGGCTCTCACTCCCTGCATCTGTCCCCAGATATTGCCCCCACCATCTTTCAAGGCTGTACCAAATAACTTTTCTCCTGAGAGAACAGTGCAGGTGGGCATGGCATACCGTAAGCAGCCATCTATTACCATCTCCTCCTGACAGTTTGGGATGAAAAAAGAGAAATCAGTGTATGTAGAGAGGTCATGTAAAGAGCAGACAGGGAGGAAAGGAAAGGTTATGGCAGAGTCAGTTGGGCAGGTTTGAGCGACTGCCTTTGTGTATCTCAGCTTGTTTCATAATTACTGCAAGGAAAATACTAGTTTTGCTTCTGGAAAGCAACGTGCAAGGGTTTGTACAAAGCTGGGGACAGTGCAAAGCCCTGCTCTGAAGGGCTTGTGCCCCAGGACAATGAACAGGGAATCAGCCCTGAGGTTCCCCCTGCCCGAAATCTCAAGGCCCGAAGCAGATAGGCAAAGCATCATCCAGGTCAAGGCAGGACTGCATCCGCTGGCCGTCTCGAGGCAGCGTGACTTTAACACATTCAGTCCTAGCAGCGTTTTATCCCTACCTCGTGGGGAAAACCAAATAACAAATCTCCCCGGGTTGCCGCCTCACTGTTTCTGCACAGCCGGCGCTGCTATCGACTGCGGCCAGCGTGCAGGCAGCACCAGGCAGGGCTCGGCGCGTGCTGCCAGCCTGTGTTTACTCCTCGCACCACAGCTCTCCGTGTCTCTGTTTCCTTTGCAGTTTCACACCTCGCTCCCTTTCATCACATTACGCCGAGGTGACCGCTTCCCCTCTGCCTTCCCTTTCGTGCGCTCCAGCCCAAGTGCCGAGCGTTGCCTTCGCATTCTTGAGTTACCTGCAGGCTGTGCAAATAAAATCATTCCCGCGGTGACAAACGTGCCCGTATTTCTGGCTCAGGTTGGGGAAACTCTCACTCAGCTTATCTCCCTGTTTCCTTACAGTCTAATCAGGTAAGGAGGGAGGCAAGCTTCCCCCTGTAACGATGGGCAGATCTAATAGTCACAGGCTTGGATTTTTTTTTTTCCTATTAGCAGTGAATTTAACCAGAAAACAAGCTAGTCAGGAGAGCCCTGGGCACTCTGCTCTCTGTCTGTAATATAGCCAGCCCTGAAACACGTGGCAGCACAGCAGAGCACGTTTCACGACCTGCCCCTTGTGTGCTCATGTTCATCAGTGCTGTTACCAGGCAGACTTTCATCTCCGACATCTCCAAAGAAATTAAAGAAAATAAATTAAATTAAAAATTAAAAAGCTGTTGCTCTCCAGCAGCAGGGGGGCAAAATTGCTGGAGATCCTGGACAGTGAAGCCCAGGATGCAGGTCCCACCCAGAGATCCCACTCAACGTCCCCAGCTGCTGGCAGTGCCCAGGGATGGTGGCCAAGCACAAGAAGGAGAGGATCTGGAGGACGCAGAAGGAGCATTTCCACCCGCGAGGCCCTGGGGCTGTCAGAAGTCCTCCGTCTTCTTGGGGTGATTGCAGGTACCCTTGCCGGCAGGCACCAGCAGTCTCATTTCCTGCTCACTGCCCCTCAAAAAAAATCTGAGAGTGAAATTACTGCCTGTGGAAATGTGTGAATACAAGAGATGAAGGCAGATGTGGCTTTGGCAGGAGCCATGGATGCAGGCACCGTGTCTCTGCCAAGGCACCTTGACCCTGCTCTGCCATCCCCGGAGCCGGGGACCTCACTGAGCACCAGCACGTCACGAGGCTTGCACGGCAGCTGGAGGTACTCGTTTTGGAAATGAAGTTTAAAAAAATCATCTTCCACTGCCCGTTCCTTTCAGCAAGGACGCAGAAGTCAGACTGAGGATTTGTGTGTAAACATATAGAATAAGAGAATCCCCCTGACTAGGTGGATGTGCAGTACTAGGATAATTTCTTTTCTCTCAAAGGCTCAGTTTGCTTTCACATAGCGCTGGCAGCGGGCTCTGAAAGACACCTTCCACTTAAACACCCCTGCAGTGGACAGAGCTGCCGCAAGGGACAGGACCTTCCCCCGGAGCAGACGTGGGCTGCCCCAGTGTTCAAGGCTGTGACATGCTCCAACTGCCAGATCAGCAAAGGCATGCCAGCGAAGATCAATGTCCATGCAAATGGGTGTCCAGCCACGTTTAATCATTTGCACTTCAATAGCCTTGTTTATTCAAGATCTCAAAGCCCCTGACAAATGCAGATAAATTAAGTCTCCGGTTGGCCACATGTGATGGATAAGAGTCCCTGATACACAGAGCAAGGATCTCAGCATGGAGATTGCCCCAAACCCAATGGCACATCATTGGCAGAGTTGCAGGAGGGAGAGCCGGGACCCGCTCTGCCTGTGCTGACTCGGGCGGCCATGCTTCCCAGTGCACTGCAGCCCATGAGGAACGCTGGCAGCTGCTGCGGATATTTCCCATTCCTAGAGCATCTCTGTGAAAGGGTGATGGCTGTGTAATGAGTTTCTTTAGTCTTGCTTGAATGCTTTCGGCTCTGCAGACACAACTTCTCAGCGTTCGGCACCAAAGAGCAGATGAGTAGCTGATTACACACTACCCTGCCCTGAACACAAATCTCAGCGAGTAGTGGGACTTCTTCCAGGTGATACACATCTGTGAATAGCGATCATTTCTGCGCTCATCTCTCTACCAACCCCAGCTCTGCAAAGGCAAGAAAAAAACCCAGAAACTTTCAAAAACCTCTTAAAAATCTTCCTGGCATCCCAAAGCCCAGGAGTGCTGCACTAAAAGGTCTCAGTTCTTGGGACTTCCAGCCCTGGCTACTTTGCACCCATGACATCCAGGACAAAGTGATGAGAGCAGCATCCCTCTTTTCACTTCTCTCTCTGATGGCCCAGCTGGTGACCCTCTTGCAGCATGAAGTGAAAGAGTAACTGGTCCTGCCAGAAGACAGCAGGTCATCATCAGGGAAGGGGGTTGGCCAAATGGCTCATTTCCATGTTGCTCTTAGCTCGGTGCACCAATAAGTGGGGTAGAGCAGTTGGGTGGGTGTAAAGGACAATGCCATCCTAAACGGTGACTGCAATTAGAAAGACAATAAAATCTTCGCCACTGGTAGGTAACAGCAGTGGTGTCTGTGCATCTTGAGTAGCTGAAGCCCATGGTTGGTGCACACCACCTTTTCGTTCCCAACACTGCCCAAGAGCAGGTGAAGCACCAATTTCGTTGCTTGTGCCTTTGGCTTCATTGCCAAGGAAAAAGAAAAGCCTGGCCAGCAACAGACACTTGACCATTCCTGTGCAGACACATCTTGCTAAGGGAACTGTAAGTTGTTACAGAAGGGGGTGAATTGTTTCAGAGGAAGGCAGCCTACCCCCTAGCTAAAGGAGGGTGCTGGAAGACCCATCACAGCCCAGTCTGACTGGATGTAGTTTACCAAGTTAAATCATAGAATCGTTTTGGTTGGAAAAGACCTTTAAGATCATCAAGTCCAACCACTCAGCCATGTCCCTAAGCACCACATCTACACATCTTTTAAATACCTCCATGGATGGCGAGTCAACCACTTCCCTGGGCAGCCTGTTCCAATGCTTGACAACTCTTTTGGTGAAGAAATTTTTCCTAATATCAAGTCTAAACCTCCCCTGGCACAGCTTGAGGCCATTTCCTCTTGTCCTATCACTTGTTATTTGGGAGAAGAGACCAACACCCACCTCGCTACAACCTCCGTTCAGGTGTGGTAGGAGGAACCTCATGTGGCAGAAACAAGTTCTGTATCTGATACAGCAAATCCCATGGGGAGGGAGCAGGAGAAGCAATTGACAAAGCACAATAAAGACCAACAACAGAGAGGGTAATAATTCATATTTGCATAGGGCATATTCTGTCCTGAAGGATACAAAGGATTTGCCCACTGTTTGAAATTCAGCCACCTCTGGAGTGGAACATAGCCATGCATAACATCTGACGTTGCCTCGGTGTTGATGTATTTGTTAATATGCAAATTGCTAATCAGTATATCTTCTAAAGGTTATTGCAGAGTCAGATAATAAATCAGCCCTATGTAATGCTTAATATCTTTATGCTGACAGTGCCGAAACCTCAGAGCCCTGGCACTGTTTATATATACACATGGCTCTGTGTGTGTATTTCGCTCTTATGCACAATAAACCTGATATTGTTCTTGTGCAAAAGGAAGACTGAAAGGAAAAATAGAAAATGGCCTCTGTAGCCCACTTTACTGATGTTATGGCTATTCTTACATTTATTTCTACCTTTTCTTCTCTCTGTTTTATACTCTGCCTGTGAAAGGGAAAGCTGGATTCCCCAGCTGGCTGGGAAAACACAACAAGGCTTTTCACCAGGAGGTATATGCAGGCAAAGACCGAAACACATGGATTCCTGCGGCTTCTTATACAGGAGGCCTTTCGCCAGGGCAGCATTGGAAAATGAGAATTAATGTTGTGCAGTTCCCCCAGGAACAGTGCAGCCAGTGCCGCCAGTACCTTCGGCTCTATCCTCTCGAGCTGCTCTTGGCTGGAAAGTTGTCATGCAAGGCAAAGGGATTTGGGGATTAAGCTGCCTGTCCTCCTTTCCCATGGTTTATTTTTGCTGTGCTTCAACTAAGTGGGCCTACAGGTTTATGAGCTCTGGGACCACGCTCCCGCAGTGGGGGGCAGGATGGTGCTGAGAGTCGGCAAGAGCGCGCTCACCCACCTCCTAATCCCAGCTTCTCCCCAGGGGACTTCACCTACTTTTTCAGCACCCGGGATGCCTTGAAAGTAGGAAGCAAGTGAAGGGGCAACGTGACCACTCTTGCCGTGGCCAAGTGGTTTGAGACTCCCTGCTTTTATCCCCTCCCCTATCCCATCCCTTACTCTGGCTGCTCCACGCTGCTGCTGGCCCTCCCATCTAATTCGCAGCCCCCTGGCTCCCCCAGGCACGACCCTGAGCTGCCAGCCCTGCAGACACCTCCCACCCCAGCCCCATGGGGTCTTTCCCCAGATCTCATTGCAGAGGTATTACCAGCAGCGATGGGTTTGGCCCGTTGGGGTTCCTGCACAGCATCCGTCATCGCTGCACGAGTGCGTCCTGCAGGCAGCTGCTCTGCTGCCGCTCCACCCGCCAGCTCGGCAGATACCTGCTGAAGAAACACTTTATATTTATGGCTGGTTTTTAGCTCACTGCCAGTAAAGGCAGTTCAGCCTCACTCTGTAACTGCATCATTTCCAAAGGATGCGCCTCTGCCTCCAGTGCACGTTTGTGCCAGCAAGCATTTTGACTTTCCGCCAAATATTTAAGTGACCTTATGGCAGGATTGGAAGGCAGGGCTCTGGAGCTCCACCACCCGCGGTCCCTGAGGGCCTCTACGCTCCCCTCCACCACCTCCTTCATATATTTTTGTTCAGCATCTCTGCTTGCAGGGTTGCCTGAGACGTTAAAAAGAAATGCCTTCCCCACTAAGACACTCTGTAGTAATAAGGAGCTTGATCTCACATAAATTGGGATGTTCTGAGAACCATTTTAATTTCTGCTAATCGGCAGATGAAAAATGAATTACTTCAGATGTCATGTCCTACTGCACAAGTCTTGTAACGTTTGGAAAAGCCGTAACAGAGTTACCCGGTAATTGAAGGGCTCTACATGAGTGAACTTTGTAATTGCATATTCTTCTCCTCGAGTCCGGGAGGCAGAAAGGAAAAGTGGATCAGGCCATGTCTTAATGAAACATCTCAGTCCCGCAGCGTTACCGAAGCTAAAAGTAAACAAACCACGCTCCCCGGCCGCCACGGCAGCCCTGTGTGTGATGTGCTGTCTCCCACTTTGCTGCTCCTCCGCTGCTGCTGCTCTCATCCCCGCGCCAGGCTGCCCTTGGCCCCGGCAGCAGCCTTCACCCCGGCGCACCCGGGGCCAGCAGCCGCCCCCGTCCCAGCGCTACCCCACACGGCAGGAGACACAAACGGCTTTGGAGACACACATGGCTTTGGAGGGTTTCGATCTCTGAGCTGCCGGTTCTCACCAGCCTGGGAGGAGGAGGAAAAGCAACTGCAAAACATCCCCATCCAGACCTCTTGGGGTGGCCCCTCCTGCCAAGCCCCCGTCTCTGCTCCCAGCTGGGAAATGCTGCCTTTGAGTACTGGAAACGTTTCTGTCTGTACCTTATTCTTGGCTTCTACTTATTGAACGTGCACGTGACTCCCCCAGTTCCCCACCCTGCTGCCTTCGGTCCTGGCTGGGGGTCCTATGGCAAATGGGAACCCTCAAATCCTGCAGTGCCATTATTTTCCTCTCCCCCGCATTGATGAGCTGATGGTACCAGCACGAAGCAGCTCTTGAGCAGTTGTTCTGCTTTTGGAAGGAGCATCTCCCTGCTGTAAGGCTGCCAACAGCACCTGGCCATTTTCTTGTTTGTGAAGAAAGTGGAAAGATGAGGCAAATATTACAGAATAAAGATTTTCTCATCTCTTATGTTGAAGGGGTTTTTCAGGTTTCTCAGGGGGAAAAAAAGAAAAAAAGTCTATTGCTCTGTTTGTTTCTCTACCTTTAAAAGTGGGATCTATCATCTGGAGAGTCAAACCAACATCCATTTCTGTGGATTTTCCATGGCTGCTCCTCAGCAGCTGATGGCATAATGTTTTCTGAAATGGCCATTAGCTGAGTATCTTTATGAACAGCTTCCCAGGGAAGTAGCTGCAAAGTTCAATTTGCTGAATTATGAGCACATCTCTGATAAGAATTGCATTATATGGTACTTGCATGCTGAAAGCATTAACTTTATACTTTGAACTTTTAAAATACATATTGATGGATCTGATGAGGACTGAAGAAGTAGAAAGGTGAAGGTCCCCAAGGATTAGAGATAATAAGGAATAATTGCTATCTTTTTTTTTTTTCCCCATGAAAGGAAGCAGTATATTTAGAAGAATTCTATTTAGCTGAGGCTTTTTCACTAGAAAAAGCCATTTGTACCAAAAAAAAAAAAAAGGAAAACCTTTTTAATTGGTTGAAAATTTATTACAACAAGCCATAACTTAAGGGCACTTGATTTGTGCTGAAGAGCTGTTTGGCTTCACAGAGTTGCATCAGATTTACCCCAGCATCCTAGGGAGCAAAACTGAGCTCACTTTTATATCTCGCACAGAATAAATCTAAGTTTTGTCTGAAATACTTTTATTTTTTAATTAAGAAGAACCAGAGTGTAACAACAGTGGATTTCTCTTTCAGAAGAGACTAGCTCACAAAATGGATGTGGTCTGCAGTAAATCTCCAGAGGTGTAAAGCCTCGAGACTTTGGGTAAAAGCCCAAGAGCTACAGACTAGGACACTTCTCTGGGATGCTGAAACAGCTCCTGCTCTGTATTCAGGACAAGCCTGGAGCTGAACTCGCTGTAACACCCAAGTGCTCAGGAGTATTCAGGTATCTTGATTTCACATGCGCAGCACTATGATTTCTATGCACTGAAGGCTCTTCACTTAATCGGTGCTATTATCACACCTGATGAGGCACAGCAGGTGATATTTGAGATGCTTGCCTTTTGATTCCTTGCAACTGAGCAACATTTAGTAAGAATTACTTAAATCAGCTAATCAAAAACACGTTCAATGGCATTAGGATGAAGTGGGCTCTAGAACACCTAAGCAAAGTTATTTTTCTTGTGGAAATCCTTCTGTAGAGAGAAAAGCAAATAAATCCCAATGTGATCTATATATTGTAAGCTCTCTGCTCCTTGGGATATTGATAAGTAATTCCTGAAAATCCTTTGTTATTCTGTATTTCAGGCTAGGTTCAACTTTGTTCTGGTGGAGAAAGTTTTCGCAAACCTTTTCTACTCGTATTTTGGTGCCATAGCTGAGACCGGCCAAGATCTTGCAAGATATGTGCCAGAGCAAGGGCATGCAGTGGTGCAGCTGTGCCACAGCTGGGCTCTGTGAACGCATCCGTGCACAGCTGGGACAGCCTGGTGCCTGCCCCCCCCCACCCCCTGTACCAGGGAAATGGGATGGTGGGGCCGTTTGCAGGTGTCATTCTGATGGTGACGTGTGGAGGCAGTGCTATGGTCCTTTGCAGCATCAGTCCTCCAGTTGCCATTTCTATTGACTAGGTTTTCATCCCCTAGGAAGGGTGTTCTCCGACTTTAGGAAAATAATTTGTGTGGAGCTTGGTTACCCAAAAGGGCTGATGCTGAAAGGACAAGATGGTGAAGCTGTAAAGGGGCAAAGTACGAAACTTGGTGCAGTGGGCAGAGCAGGGGGCAACTCACCTCCACACCCCTGTCACTTGGGAGCTGGACAAGTCTGCGCGGAGGGGACCTCAACGCTTAGTGCCGCAGAGGCGTGAGGGCCTGATCGGGTACAGCGGGGAAGCACCACCTAACTGCCCAGACTCTGCAAACCAAGGGCTTACATTTTGCTGAGAAATGAAGCCAGGGACACTGCCGGCACAAACTTCTGGAGAAAAACACCTGCAGAAAGTCAGGGTCCATGTTTGCTCCACTCTGAAGTCGGTAGAGCCCTTCTGCCCAATGCAGAATGGCCCAGTCTGCTGGGCACAGGGCAGGATCAGTCCCAGCTTCTTCTTCTTGGGTTCAGTGATGTCAGCAACAACATGGCAGGAGTGCTGGCAGGTCCCTGTGCTTGCTATGTTATTTTTCTGAGGACAACTGATGGGTCAGGATTCCTGTTCAGGTGAATCTCCTGCCAGAAGGTCCCGTCTGTTGGCAAGACGCACACACGGAGATGGAGCTCAGCATCTTCCCTCTCAGCCAAAGGGACCCTTAGGGACTGTCCTCCTCTCTCACTCCCCCAGCAGTGGCTGTCCCAGGTGAGAACCAGCCCCAGCATCCCTTTCTGTCCTGTCCCCCTTTCAGCCGAGTAGAACTGACATGGTAGGGTGCTCTGCCCTTCACCTTTCACTGGCCTGAAACCAGGTGTTAAAATCCTCTGTAGCCCATTGCACAAAAAATACCCCGTGATTCTCTGTTTCTTGCAAAAATGTATGCTTTTGGCTCCTTTAAAGTACTTTCCCTTAAAGGAGCTTGACGTTAAGCCATGAGACATCTGGTCCTACCTGCACCAGCTCCCTTTGGCCTTTACCAGTGGTGACAGGGATGCGCCCAGAGCTGGTGGATTGTGCCTGCCTACGGGCAAATGCATGGGCAAGGTACTGTCAGCTAAATATTGCAACAGCCCTAGCCTAGACTAAGTCCTTTTTTTCCTTTTTTTTTTTTTTTTAATGGGAAGAGGTAGAGCCACATCCAAATATTTCACATTAAACTCCGCAACATTCCTGCCTTGCTTTTCCATTTCTGAGGCATTGCGCAAACGTGCCCCAGCTCCCTGACAGCTCACATTAAGCTCCGTGGAGCTGCATTCAATCACCTTCCCCTGGAAATCAGTGAAGGAGCAAGGGCAGAGCCATGCGGCAGAGCCACCGCTCCAGACTGCTCCGAGGATGAGTCACGGCAGCGAAGGCTCCTGTCTGAGGGAGGCAGAGCCGCTGCTCTCTAATGCGCTGGGCTTTCTGCACCAAGAACTTCTCAAGCCTCTGCTTCCTTCTTTCTTTTCTTCCTGAGTTCTTATTCCTTGTCTTTGTTTGTCTCTTGCCCATGCTCCTGCCCTGCAGAGCTCTTTAAGATTTTAGCAATTAAAGGGGGGAAAAAAACCCCATCCTTTTTTCTGCTCCCTCACGGGGCTGAGGGCATCAGCTCTCTGTGTGCAGAGGAGACCCGTCCCTGCTCCTGCCCGGCTGAGTCCATGGCACCATTGCTTACCCTATGGGAAAGGTGGAGTATGGAGGTTGCCCTCAGGCTTTTTTGATGTGGCACCCATCCCTGTTAGAAAATGGTGGGGATCTCATGGAGGCACATGGGCAGCACTGTGGGGGTCTTGCTTTTGAACATCCTGCTCAGAGGTGGCAGAGGAGGAGCAGGGCAATTTGGTAAAGAGGGCGGCCAATGCCGTGGTGCAGCTCAGGGCCCTTTTGGGCTTTCCTGTGCTGACTGGAGCACAGCTCTGGGATGGGGACCGGCCATACGCCTCTCCCCCAAATCCTTGCACTGTTGCTGGGCATGGGAGCACGAGGGCTTTGCCTACTGTCTGGCCCTGACATAGCTGAGCCTCCTGAGTCATCTGCTTTAACAAAAAAAACCCCATCTTTTGGCTTAAAACATGGGCAAACTTCCCTGATGCCCTGATGAGCAGGACAGATGGGGTGATGGTCCCTTAGCTCTGCAGCAACAGAGTCCCTGTAGGGATGGGTAAGGCTCAGGAAAGTCTCCATTCCTTCCCCCTTCTCCATCCCACTCCCAGATTCTGAGCTGCCACCCTTGGTGCTGTCCATCCATCCATCCATCCCAGCGGCAGTGACAGGCACAAAACACCGGAAACGGGAAGGAACAGCAATCACTTAAAATTCCCCTTGGCCGTGGTAAAGCCGAAGGCTGTGGGAATCAGCTGCTCAGCCAGAAAGTCTCATCGCTTGTGCTAGCGGCAGGCGAGTTTTCCTGCAGAAGGAGGCTGCGGAGCAGGTCCCACCCTGCTCTCCCCACAGCTGTGGCTGCAGCCTTTCATATTTTCAGCAGAGAGGTGCAGAAAAGCCTGAGCAGCCTGGCAGCCTCAGTGCTCCTCACAGGTGCCACTGCAGCAGCCTCCATGGGCGGAAAGGCAATTTGTGCTGGTTTTGGAGGATCCGGAGCTCTGCAGACAGGCTTTTCAGACAGGACTCACTCTGGAACAAACATTGGGTCTTAGCTTAGGACCTTGTGAAACGTACCCCTCTCCTGCCCAGCACCCACATTTCCAGACAGTGCCAAGATATGCCTGGCAGTCCCGGAGGGGTGCGTGGTAGTTTTGCTGGGCGCATTAAAGCCGAGTTGCCTTTCTGCTCGCACCCAGCCTGTAGGCAGAGGGATGCCTGGGTTTTGTTGCTACATTAGTCATTGCCCTGTCGGCGGTAAGTGCCCCATTCACAGGGCTGCCAGAACAGCTAATACCCATTGAAAATTGCAGAAAACCATGAAACAGCAGAGCTGTGTGCCGCTCCTGCCCCCCCCAGTCTCAGAGCCCCCAGCCCAGCTGTGGCTGCTCACTGGTACTGCCGTGGGGATGAGGAGCCTCAGAGAGGGACCCACACCTCTACCATGCCAGAGCCCCTCAGAGATGTGGTCCTGACCCAGGGAGCTCCCAGACCAAGATCCCACACCAAAAAACTTCAGCCAGGCAGCCGCAGACTTAAAGCCATGACTGAGCAACAGAAATAATTGTCCAGAGCTGCATTGTTCTCCAGTTCTTTATGGGGCTGCATTTTCTCTTGCTTCTGGTGTTGGGAGCGCTTGTTGCCCCCCCAGGGCACACAGATCTTGGCTGGAGCGGGACAGTGCTGCCTCTGCATGCCACAGGGATGCTTGGCCTTGCAAGGGAGCTGTGGGATGCGCCAGTCCTGGTCACGGAGGTGGCATGGCAGCACTGGTGGCACCTGGGGTGGGAAAGGGGCTGCAAGGAGTCTGGGTGATTTCTTTTTATAATTACTTGTATAGGTTTTCCTATAGGTTCCACAGGTTTCAGGGAGCTGCCCGGTTGCAGGATCCACACACACCACACCACCCATACACCCCCAGAAAGTTTCTTGGCAAATCACTGCTGACACAGAGATTGGGGTCAGTGCCTGGCTCTGCCGGGCCACCTGGGCAGGTGCCACCCCACCGCAGAGCCCCATGCATAACCATGTCCTGTGCTGACCCAGCACCATGGGAGATGTAAGCCCACTCCTCGCTGGGTCCACAATCTCCCAAAATGCTGGAGAATTTCATGCAATATACATATTCATAGGTGCTTACTACGTGTCCCTTGTTGCCTGTTGCTGGCTGGCACAGTGCTTGCACACAGGAGGGTACTCACGGGAAGCATCTGAGATGCTGTAAGTAACGTGTGTGTTTAGTTTAAAAGGATGGAAGGGCAGTTCCTGTAAGTGTGTGTGAAGACAGAGTGATCATTAGTACATGTTTATTGAAGTTTACCAGGTCTGTAACAATGGGTTTCTCTTTGCCATCGGACTTAATTCCTCTGTAATCATGTTCCTAATATAGAAATCATTTAGCATTTATTTGCCATAATAAAACTTCCCATTGCATTTAAATTCAATGTGAAAATTTAAGTGTATTTAGGAGACTCAGCTGAAGACCTGAAATTAAATATTCCTGGTTTCCTTTTCCAAACAAGACAAACTCAGATAAATGCTAGCAGTCAGATACGTGCATGCAGCTACTCCTGTGAGCAGTGGCAGCTGCACGTGCATACCCACAGAGAGATGGTAGCCCTTGCAGTGTGGATGACTCTTTCAGCTTCTTCTCACTGCCCCGCTCTGACCTGGGGCATTCGTCCTGCGAGTGATGCGAATGACTGATGCTGCTTTTTACACCTGAGCAGGGAAAAGGCACAGTTGAGGAAAAACTGCAGCTGTTAAGATCACCATCAGCCATCCCAGTTTGCTGTACGGTTTGCATTGACTTTCAAAATGTTTGCTTTAATAGTTGTGGTAGCAGGATGTTGCTAACGTGGCTCTTTCCAGCCGAGCTGGTGCTCACGAGCACTCCAGGCAGCAGACATAGGTCAGGACAGCTGGAGCTGGGAGACCCCAGAAGACCACGTCCCCAGCCCTGCCACGTTCAAAGGAGACCAGGTGGGCAAATCTGCTGTAGTTAATTTATAGTTAAAAGGACAGGCCTGGGAAACAAATCCCATGACCGCCTGCTGGTGGGTGAGCAGCTGCAGCTTTGGTAGAAATGTGTGGATGGGCTCCCAGCACTGATAAACAATGGATAAAACGGCCGGGTGAAACACTGACACCAGCACATAACAGGGGCGACGCTGCTCCTGATGTCGTTATTTTCTTCCTAGTTATACCGAGCATCAAAAGCACGCACTGGCAATATTTTTTTCCCCCGTCCTTCCTCAGAACTCCTCCCAGTAGGCTTAAAATAGCAGGGCCCAGATAATCATTACCCACTTTGACGTATTGCAACAGGCACAGATTGGGAGTTCATAAGGAGAGGACAGAGCTGGGACAGACCCACACTCCCAGTTTGTCTCCAGCAGTATCATCCTTCTCGGGGCAAAGCCAGTTCAGCCTGGCCTTGCTGCTGCTGCTCCTAGAGACAAGCTACCATCACAGCCAGAAACAGGGAAGAATATTATACATGATGGCTTAATATATTACACTTCTCAGAAGTAGGGAAGAGTAATAATATATAGGGAAGAGTATTTCATCCATATGTTGAGAGGGTTATGGCTGAAGCCAAAGCCACCGTTCCCTTTTTGTTAACTCTGGTTTTCCACCTTTGACATGAACCCTAATTTAGACTTGGATAACAACAAAAAAAGCCAGATGCCCTGAGTCCAAAGCCCACTTAGTTGTTTCAGGGGAACAAGATGGCACTGAGCAGGCTGAGGATGAAGCTTGCAGCCGGGGAGCATTTCTCTACTAGTTGTTGACAAAGCAGAAATGCTGCTTAGGCTGATCTGAGTGACGGGTTGTAACTCTACAAAGCAAAATTGCAAAAATAACTGTTGGGAAGTAGACCCTTCAAAGGGTCTTTGGAGAGCAGTTCCCAAAGGGAATTGGTGGGAACACTGTTGTTTGAAGCACTGGAGAATATGTTGTGCAGAGCCGTCTTCTACAAACCTACAGAAATGGGCGTGGGGATTTAATTTCCATCCCAAATTGCTGTGATCTGCACCTCATTTTGGGCCTGCTTTTGTGTGCATGTAGCTTTTAGCAGAGGTCCCTGCACAGTGAATCCTTCATGCATATCACAGCTGATGGACTGCTCCTGAGCTCATTGTACAGCCAGTGATGAGACTTCTTCTCCTTTGCTGTACAAAGGATTTATTCCTTTAATATGCCCCTGATGTTTATTTTTCTGCTGGTACAGGAGTGCGTGTGCGCGTGTGTGCATGTGGCAGTGTTTTACGAATGCCTGCTGTGGACAGAATTGGGCTTCACAGTATGCAAAAATAGCTGTGCGCCACACACAAGGATATAATATTTCACACGGCTGGAGAAAATGTGATAACTCAGGTTTTTACTAGATTTGCAAAAATCAAGAAACTGAGGGATTCATCTCTACAGTTGAGTTCTGAGCTCTTGCAGGTCTGGGTTGGAGCATCCCAGTTAGGAAAGGGGGCTGGGTCCCCACAGCAGTGTAGGATGCTTCTGGACATCTCTTGGCTCTGAAGAGACAAGCTCAGATTTCTTAGACTCGTTTATTACAGAGCCCAAGAAGCCACCGTGAGTCCAGGCTACGGTTACAGCTTTTCCCCTCTGCCTTCACTTGGAGGTTGTTGCTCTTAGTTTCTGCCCTGTTCTGCCCTGTTCCTGATCCCTCAGAGTGGTGCCTTCAGCCGCGCGTTAGACAAAACCCGCGTCGCTCACTCGCCCTTTTGAGCCCTGCAGGAGACCCCGGTGTGCGGCGAGGTTGAAAGGCAGGGACACAGTAGAGCTGGTAGGTTTCTGTGTTACCTGCTTGGTGCTGGGATCACACTTACGCACTGAGGAGTGAAGCTGTTGAGAAAATGAAAGCCCCAAGGACTGAGATGAGGCTTGTCCTGTCACACCTTTCCGGGTGAAAAAGGTTCACGGATCCTACGACCCTCCTTGCTCCCCATCTCCCTTTGCGTCCCTTCCAGTGTGTAGTGAAAACCAGTGGCAGGTAGAGCTGAGCCTGGTTTTGTAACATAAACAGTTATTTACAGTTTTGCTAAAATTTCATGGAAGATGACATTTTTAGGTCACCTAGCTGTAGCAAATGAAATTATTAACTTGTTTGCATTAGGTTTCATAAAAAGTATCACTCTTGCCCAGCGTGGTTTCTCAGTCCTGAGACCTGATGTGGTACCCTGAAAGCTAAGACAGTTTTCCACCAGGGTTAGCAAGAGCAGGATCTGGTTTTCTAACCCACGGCAGCTGGGATGGTAATGATGGGGCTGATCTAGGGGTGTAAGAGGAAATATCCTCTCCCCAACACTGAAAGTATGATGCCAGCCTTCCCCGTCCCATAGATATTCTCATTCTGCCTTTAAAAGCTTTTAAATCTTGGAGCACAGCTAAATACACGATTGGGGTCTATACTGTGGCTTTTAAACACTAAGACATGGGGAGTAAAGTGTAATGGCTCTGTCCTTCACTAAATAAGTGATGGCAAAAGACTATAAAATGAGCTTCTGAGCTTGTGTGTTCAGAGAGGAATTTAGTCCCATGGTGAACAGGATGACAGCAGATGGATCAGAATAATATTGGTGTTTCCTGGATACCCTGTTTAAAGCTACATCAGAAACAAGGGAGCAAGCCAGGAGGTTCAGTGTTTCAGCCACCACTCATAAATGTCTGTGTGTCACAAGCCAGGACACAATTTGCTCTCCAACTTGCTTGCTTCTAGGGTGGAAATAGCCAGCTCTACAGGCTGTCCATCAGTATGACTCACTTTTGGGACAGACCGTCTGGGGGAAGTGAACGGGGGGGGGGGGGGGGCGATGAAATTGAAGGAGCTTTTCCCTGCTGCACTATGGGTACACAAAGACCTGGACCCAACACATGCACCTGACACCCACGGTCAGGTTTGTTCCTCCAAGTCCAGGAGCACTGGAAAGGAGAGTCCTGTGTCTAGCGCTGCAAGCGCCCACTGCCTGGCAGGTCCTGGGAGGTACCGCATGGTGCTGGGCTCAGTCCAGCTCCTGGTGAGGAGCAGAACCTCCACGGCTGGCACAAGCCAGCCTGCGCGGAAAGTCCAAGGGCCGCCGTGTCTGTGCTCCCCCTCCTGCCTGATTGGGCTCGAGGAAGCCGCCCTGGGCTGAGCGAGACCAGCCTGCAGCAGAGGCTGTCTCTCAGCTATCCCCACCACCAACCTCGCTTTCTAGAATAGGTAGCAAAGAGCCAGAAGTCTGAGCAGTGACACAGTGTCATCTGGTTGCCAACAGAGCTGTGTCCACTTGTGGTCTAGTGTGGATCCTCTGGTGTCTGCTAAGAGCTGTGCTCATCTAGCTTTTCCTTCAGTGGTGATATTAGATGTTTCTTATCTACCCAGCTTGTCTCTTTCCACAAAAAATTGTAGGACCCAAGTATTTGAGACCATTACATCCCTGTCAAGTTCTGTTCACATAAGCCAAGAATTATTAGGAGGGAAAACGGATGGAGGCAGCACGATTACCTAAGCAAACCAGGCAAAAAGGAACAACGAGCAAACGAGTGGAGGATGGAGCACTTTGGCCAGCACCAGCTTCTGCAGTGCCATGCCGTGCCATGCCATGCCATGCTGTGCCACGCTCAGGCCCTGTGGAGGGAGGGGAGCCTCGCTGATGCTATCTCTCTTTTTCAGGGGGAGTTGCTGAGCCCGTGTCGATGCGATGGATCGGTGAAGTGCACACACCAGCCATGTCTGATCAAATGGATTAGTGAGAGAGGCTGCTGGAGCTGTGAGCTGTGTTACTACAAGTATCACGTCATTGCCATAAGCACAAAGAACCCTCTGCAGGTAAAGGTACTAGAGACATTTCAAAGTCTATTTATTCTCATTTCTATTTTTGTTTCTGGGAGCAAGTGGATTTTACCTGTGTGGGTTTTCCTTCCCTGCACGCAGTGATTTGTACGTCTGAGACGCTTAGAAAGGGTTGTCAGGGGCTGGTCCAAAGAGGCCCCATGTTCTGCACGGTGGTGCCAGGGGTATCCCTTGGATGGCTGCTCTTTCTGTCCTTTGACAATTCCCACATTCATTTTCCTCCTGTTGAAAACACTAGTGTGACCACAATAGTACTGTAACACCTCACAATCCTTCAAATATGTTCATCCTCTGGAGACTGCAGGTATGGCACTGTCCCCAGGGCCAGATGGGGATGAAGAAGTCATGAGTTTTGCTACAACAGAGCACACTGTCTGTGGCAGAGCAGTATCTTGAGACCCCATGTGTCTAGGGTTGTGCCATTAACCCCAGTCTCCTGCTGGGCTTCCTCTGTGTTGGCATGAGCGATGGAGGAGGCGGATGGAGGGCTCTTACAGCTCTCCTCTCTGATCCTGCCACCCTTTTCACTTTACTGCTCCCCCGTGATCAAATACATCCCAGCACGGCACAAGGGGTGTTGGCTGTGATGATCTGGTCTCTCCGACCCTGATTCTCGGTAGACATTTGCAGATGTACGCACAACAGGAAAAGAACACCTTGATGTAAGTGGCTGTGAAAGGCATCTGAGGACCCACCTTCTTTCTCTTCCAAGTTCAAAAGCATTGTGGTTTAATAAGCCCCACTGCAGGCTGGTAATTTAAAATCATGATTCAGAAAGGGGAAAACCGTGTGACTGTTAAAAATGGGATAAATTATCCTTAATAGCTATTGATTTATTGTGGGGGCAACACCTGAAGATGGACTAATTGCTGCATGCCTTTGCTGAGCACCATTAGTGCCTTGGACGTAAGGAAGCACATTACATCCAGCACTACTGCTTAATTAGCGTTGTCTGGACTGGAGAGACATTAGAGCAGCATGCTGTGGTTTAGAGATAGGGGCAATGTCTGTAAGGATGTTGGTCTGTCCAGTACCTAGTGGAGGGCTTTGGCTCTCTGCTGGTTGCTCTGCTCTCTAACAGAAGTGATGGTGCCCAGTTGTACAGGGGTGGGGGGAATGCACACTCCTGCTCCTCCAAACTGCAGTCTCCGTGTGTCTTTTTCCACGCCTGAGGTCACTAACCACAGTGAGGAAACAGGAACAGCCCTTTAGGACTCCAGACTTAAATGAAGTAGTGAAATTAGTGGGGCATCGTGGGGAAATTTTGCTGGGGGGAAGAAAAAGACTGCTTGCTCTCTGCAAGTCCCTACAGCTTCTGATTCAATTTTCCATGTGCTGGAGAGATCAGTAGTTTCATACCAAGCTCCAGACCCAGCATGCTTTAATTTCTTGGCTCTAGTAACTCAGAGCAGATTGAAGCACAGGAGGGGAGATGTGGACAAAGCAGTGTTTGTTTATTTCTGGAAAGCTGGTCCACAAGTGCCCTAATGCTTCCCATGTCTCAGATCGGGGGTGCGATGCTGAGCAGCATTGAAGGTTTGCGGGTCCAGAGTTACGAGTGTGTGTGTAGTCAGCACTGCCTTTAATGAAGGACCTCCAAATGTTCTATGCCTTCAGGTGGCTCAGGGCAACAGGTCAGTGACTTTCCTCCTGCTCCTCACTCGGCTAAAATTTATTGGAGCTATTGACAGACAAGCTCCCCTCCTACACACACATTCAAAAGCCTGTGCAAAGGATTGCTCTTTTTGGGCTCGTCTGTAAGAAAGTGCCCTGATCTGCTGGCCTTTGCCACGAACACAAAAACTGAGTGGCAGGAGCAACTGAGTGAGAGAGCTCAGTTCCAGGAGCAAGGGTCCCAGAGGACCATGTAGACCCTGGGCTTGGAGCTTCACATTGCTCACTTAGAGCACTTCTCGCAGCACTTCACAGCACTTCTCGCAGAAGCACTGGGAGGTTTAGAGAGTGGGAAGAAGCAACCGGAGTGCAAAGCCACTTGGTCTGGAATAAATGCAGCATGTGTGGAGTTACAGCTCCGTGCCCGGGTGCCCTGTCTGGTGCCAGCACAAAGGCACTTCTGGGAAGCGGATGTTACACTAGCACTAGTATGTGAAAACCCTTGGGAAGTGGCTGATGCCTAGATTTCCCACGAGGACTAAGGCCTCAGGCCCCCCGTAACCCACTACCACACACACCAACGGGGTTTCCCTCATTCCTCAGTGGTTCTCACCATCCTCTGACGATGGGAAAGGAAGGCAGAGAGGACCCAGGGGCTGCAATGCCCAGACACTATGTGCCATAACAACATGCCACAGTGTGTGTAGGAGGGAAGAGCATCCTTTCTGCTCAGTCTTCACCCCACATGTGGATAGCAGGAGCCTGCTGGACATACAGTAAAGCAATAGTCCCTGGCCTCTCTTCTCAGGGTCTGCTGGCACTTCTCCCCAGCTTTATTCTTACTAGAAGGCAGGTTTGGGAGGGCAAATGCTGTAGGAAATCATGGTGGTTTGTTTATTCCAGACCAACTGTAATACAGGCAAGGACCACACAAAGCTCACCTCCTTGTCAAATGAAGCCAGTTTGGGTGATGCTGTGAGCCTGGCTAGATTTTAACCAGCAATGTGGCCTACCTGTCCCCTGTGACTATCCCTGTGTCCTCTCATGTGACAGATCGCTGGAAAGCCAAACCCAGGCAGCTGGCAGGCCCTGGGCTCCTTGAAGCATGTCCAATTGGTCCGAGCAGAGCAGCACACCCAACACCCACATGTTCAACGGGATCTGCATGTTCCTCTGCCCATGTTGACATCTGCTGCGCATTTTTTGGAGTGCCTAGGAGCACTGGCATGGGCCAGATGCGCATGGAGACTTGTGGCGTGGGTAGAGAAGTTACAGCCGGGGGAACATGGTTCATGCATAATTAACACAGACTCCTTCCAGCCTCCAGGCTGTTATGATGTCTCATACCAGAGAGGCCTTTAGTCTGGTATTTTGGCAGAATGAATCTCTATAAATTAACACCCCCTCAACATCCCCGGATTGTAGGCAATTAAGAGCAAAGGACTTAAAGCAGCAACACTGCAAACCTGCTGAGACTGGGGGATTAAAGTTGTTGGACAACATGGCAAGTGTCCTGCCAAGCAGCAGTCAGCAAATGAGCAAAAATATACCACCAGCTGTGATTATCCTGAAGATCCAGAGCTTTTTTCCATCCATCCATTCATCCATCCATCCATCCATCCATCTATCCATCCATCCATCCATCCATCCTCCTGCTCTCCAGTCTGCCAGTCACCAAGACAGTAGTCATGGGAACGGAGGCTTTAAATGCACCTCCATTGCAATATCTGTGCAAAGCCCATGACTTTAAAAATTCCCTGAAGACTCAGTGTTTTGACAGCACTCTAGGCACACTGGTGCTGATACACCGTGGAGTAGTATCACCTGCCGTGATGGGACTCTGCAGTGGATCTCATCTATACAGCTCCTTTGTAGCCACTTCTGAGCCACATTCACTCTGGTGCTCTGATTTTCACAGAATTGTAGAATAGTTTTGGTTGGAAGGAACCTTAAAGATCATCTAGTTACAACCCCCCTGCCATGGGCAGGGACACCCTCTGCTAGACCAGGTTGCGCAAAGCGTCATCCAGCCTGGCCTTGAACACTTCCAGAGATGGGGCGTCCACAACTTCTCTGGGCAATCTGTTCCAGTGCCTCACCACTCTAACAGTAAAGAATTTCTTTCTCACATCTAATCTAAATTGACCCTCCTTCAGCTTAAACCCATTACCCCTTGTCCTGTCACTACACTCTCTCATAAACAGTCCCTCACCATCTTTCCTGTAGGCCCCTTTAGGTACTGGAAGGCTGCTAGAAGGTCTCCCTGGAGCCTTCTCTTCTCCAAGCTGAATAACCCCAGCCCTCTTAGCCTGTCTTCATGGGAGAGGTGCTCCAGCCCTCTGATCATCTTCATGGCCCTCCTCTGGACTTGCTCCAACAGGTCCATGTCCTTCTTATGTTGGGGGCCCCAGAACTGAACACAGTCCTCCAGGTGGGGTCTCATGAGAGCACAGTAGAGGGGGAGAATCACATCCCTCGACCTGCTGGTCACACTTCTTCTGATGCAGCTCAGGATACGGTTGGCTTTGTGGGCTGCAAGCGCACATTGCTGGGTCATGTTGAGCTTCTCATCGACCAACACCCCAAGTCCTTCTCCTCAAGGCTGCTCTCAATCCATTCTCTGCCCAGCCTGTAGTTGTGCTTGGGATTGCCCTGACCCATGTGCAGGACCTTGCACTTGGCCTTGTTGAACTTCATGCGGTTCACACGGGCCCACGTCTCAGGCCTGTTCAGGTCCCTCTGGATGGCATCCCTTCCCTCCAGTGTATTGACTGCACCACATAGCTTGGTGTCGTCACCAAACTTGCTGAGGGTGCACTTAATTCCACTGTCCATGTTGCCAACAAAGATGTTAAACAGCGCTGGTCCCAATACTGGCCCCTGAGGATCACCACACATCACTGGTCTCCACTTGGACATCAAGCCATTGACCACAACTCTTTGAGTGCGACCATCCAGCCAATTCCTTATCCATCAAGTGTCCGTCCATCAAATCCATGTCTCTCCAATTTAGAGACAAGGATGTCATGCGGGACAGTGTCAAATGCTTTGCCCAAGTCCAGGTAGATGATGTCAGTTGCTCTTCCCTTCTCCACCAACACTGTAACCCCTTCGTAGAAGGCCACCAGATTTTTCAGGCATGATTTGCCCTTAATGAAGCCATGTTGGCTGTCACCAATCACCTCCTTCTTTTCCATGTGCCTTAGCATAGTTTCCAGGAGAATCTGCTGGATCTGCTCCATGATCTTGCTGGGCACAGAGGTGAGACCGACCAGCCTGTACTTCCCTGGGTCTTTCTTTTTTCCCTTTTTTAAAAATGGGGTTATGTTTCCCCTTTTCCAGTCAGTGGGAACTTCATTGGACTGCCACGACTTCTCAAATATGATGGATAGTGGCTTAGCAACTTCATCTGCCAGTTCCCTCAGGACCTGTGGATGCATCTCATCAGGTCCCATGGACTTGTGCACCTTCATGTTCCTTAGATGGTCTTGAACCTCATATTCTCCTACAGTGGGTGGTTCTTCATTCTCCCAGTCCCTGCCTTTGCCTTTCATGACTTGGGCGGTGTGGCTAGAGCACTTGCTGGTGAAGACTGAGGCAAAAAAAGTTGTTGATTACCTCAGCCTTCTCCATATCCTGAGTAACCAGGTCTCCCTTCTGGAGAGGGCTCACATTTTCCCTAGTCTTCCTTTTATCACTGATGTACCTATACAAGATCCATTTGAATGAATCTTCCCAGACCTACAACTATCTGCAATCTCAGGAAGTTCAACTCTGCTTTACAGTTGTTATCTCTGACTCTTTGTATCTTGTGGGTTGTTTCAGCTCCAAAAATCCTCAGTTACCCAGTGCTGGGGTTGGGATCCAGTCCTAGTTCTCCTCTGGCTCTATTTTGACTGTGGCAATGCTCTGTTAAGAGTTGATGAGTGTTCGTTTGTATGGCCTCTTCATCAGGATTCCCACATCTGCAAGAAAAATGACTGAGGTCCCAGGTTGTTTGAACTTCAGTCTGAGCTCCTGAGCTAAAAAGCTTGAGACAAATTCACTGGGGTCTCCTGCTTGTCCCAACTTGCTGTTGTTGTGTGTTGAGTACAAGCCTTGGCTGATTCCTGCTGAGCTCCAGCTGCAGCCTGCAGTCTGCAAGCAATGTGTGCAGTCACAGCAAGAGAGACTTCATGGCATGTGCCTTATGACGAGGGCCTTCCAGGATGCTGATACTGTAGCCTGAGTCTTACCAGATGCTCTGGCACATGGAGGAGAGGGGGTTTCATCACCGCACGTTTCCATTACGCGGCCCTAGTGAACCCCCCCTTCCTCCCTGCTGCCTTTCCAGTATCTGAATAAGCCACAGCATCTGTGAATGTACAGCAGGGAAGCTACTACAATGGTGGCATAACTTTGCTTAGTGAACTTAGAAGAAGAAAAGCCATCCTCCAAAAGATAATTGGGGAGGATGGCCAGGGCCTCGGCACAGCAGTGAGAGGAGAGCCAGACCTAAGCAGTGCTGGGAATGGTCCACTCCATCCTTCTAGGAAAAACCTCTGCTTGCTTGTGATCCTGGGTCTGAAAGTGAAATCGCTGACTAGCACAGCTCAGGATGTTAATGATACGTACTAAGGGGACATGTCAGATACAGCAATAAAAATAAACTGAACTGCCTGAGGCAGGCATGGGGGAGCTCTCAGAGGAGTGTAGGAAGGCTTTTCTAGTGAGCAAGTCTTCCTAGCAAGCTGCTGCAGTAAGACAGCGATCCCTTCTGCAGGCAAATATCTGCTTTGGATCTGCTCATGCTGGTGCTTGGGAACCTTCAGAGACTGCTAGTACCAAAGAAAGGGAAATACAGATCAGGCCTTAAATACTATAGTAATGACATTATTAATCTGTGTTACATTAGCAGTGGGGGTTCTCACTCACAAGCCTCTGAGCAGAAGCACTGAAGCAAACAGGGAAACAGGTATACCCCAAGCAGGTTTTGAAACAGTGCAAGAGAACAAGAGTGGCATGACTGGTCCCAGCGTGGCTCCTGGCTAAGGTCATCACAAACATGAGACCTGGGCTCCTAAGAAACCCTTTCCAAAGCATCTGGGTCACAGAGCTTTGTGATTTGGGGAAAATAGGGAAACCTGGGGGAAATCAGTCTGAGAGAGTGTGGTGTTTCACGTGTGCACATCTAGATGGTGTGCCAAAGCAGTTGACCAAGGGGGATGGTAGCAGAGGACTAACAAACAGTTCTTGAGTGAATGAGGACATTTCTTCAGAGTGGTCTGGAGGGACAGAGCCCTTTTTCCAATGTGGGCGGCAAGCCATTGCAGAGAGCTGCTTGGGCATGCTCTGAAGCCATTGTAAGCCCAGAGCTCACAAATCTGGTCCTGTTATCCCACAGGAGCCTTTAAAGCTTTCTGGTACCACCAAGTCCTTAGTTCTGCCCTCTTCAGCTCTGGCAGTGCATCTGTAGAGCTTTCTACTTGCCTAAAGGTCACAATCCTGATTGACGACCTAGATGAGCTGCCAGTTGTTAAAGGTGCACTTCAGTACACCTCAGCGGCTACCTGGGACTCAACAGTCATTATCAGCTGAGGAAAGAAGGGCTCAGTTTTAGTCTCTTCCTGCAAGGTGGGATTGCTTGACACTGTGACCTTGCTAGAGTTTGAGCGTTTGAGCTGGAGATTTGGAGGGACGGGGCTGTGTCTGTAGTCAGGAATTCAGACAAAGAGCTTTGGGGGTTTCAGATGTGCTGGTAAAGGGACTCTGCAGCGTTGTTGAGACCTTTCTTTGCAGCTCTAGCGGCAACCCAAGGACAATAGAGTCACCCACCAAATCCCTGGTCTGCGGGCTGTAATGATGGTGGAGAGGGGTCAGGAAAATGGGTGATTTTCTAAGGGCTGTCATGAAATCTGAAAGGCACAGTGCTGTGATTGAGGCAGGCTCCCAACACCACCGGCGCAGGGATGCATCAGGCCCAGCTCCTGCAGCTGAAATTCATCAGCATGTTCCACCTCTGAACAGCTCTTGGGCCCTTCTGTCTGTGCTTTCACTGGGTAACATGCTCTATCCTCTGTCTCACCCCTTTTCTTCTCTCTGTGCAAACCTCATACCCTAAGATGTGTAGCAAAATGGAATTAAAAGATGAAAAATAATGACTCTGGTTATTGGTGGCTCAGGCTAGATGTGGGATGCTAAATTGCAGTTCTCAGGGTTGCCAGAGAGGAAATACATTTATTACTTTTTTTTTTTCTTTTCTGGAAAATATTAAATTCTTCTGCAAGCTGGTTATTTTCCCCAGTGTTCAGCTCTGACCCATTTACCTCCTTGCCAGAGGGTAATCACACCCCAGTGCCACCTCCTGAACAGAGTCAGGACTGCTGCTGCGTGTGTCACTGTCGCTTAGTGCCAGATGCTGGGGGAGAGTGTCCTACCCCCTGGCAGGGCTGATGGACTCCGGCCTCTTCATTATCACCACAGTGAACTTCCCGGCAGCTGCTGCCAGCTGAGCAGCACCAGGCAGCATCCCTGCCTGTGTTTCAGCCTCTCTGTTCCCAACCGAAGGGAACGGGAGTTGAAGTTTGCACTCACGTGTAACTTCTCTGTGCTCTGAGCCCCTTCGCCTTTGACAGTATATTTAGTACTACACCTGAGCCTCCCTGTCTCTGCAAAGCAGTGGTGCTAATTGTA
The DNA here is from genome assembly GCF_028858705.1 of Grus americana. Taxonomy (NCBI): domain Eukaryota; kingdom Metazoa; phylum Chordata; class Aves; order Gruiformes; family Gruidae; genus Grus; species Grus americana. Next base: position 16,694,045 of record NC_072857.1, on the reverse strand, counting down.
TGTGGCTGCTAGCTGCAGAAAACAGTTCCTTCTTCTTTTTCTGTCTTTAATTGCTACCTTGGAAGGACCTGTTGCCACCACAGGCCTTGCAGTGTGCCAGACAGATGGTGAGGAGCCAGTCCATTACCTCCTCGAGAGAGAGAAATGATGCAGAATGATTTGGCTGGCACAGGCGCACACGGGTCAGCGTGAGGGACCTGCAGTAAAACCTTCGTGCGCGGCACCAGGCCATGCTCCCTGCAGTCCCATCCCCTCAGTGTTTGCCAGGGATAGTGGAAGGGGAGATGAGGTCTGGGGAAAGCTGCAGGGGTGAAAGTGCAACCCCACGCACGTACCCAAACCCCCTCCCTGTCACATGCCTCTAGTTCTGGAGCTCTGAGCTGATGGCACTGGTTGCAGATTTGTCCTGCATCTGCTTATGGTGCTGTGGGGAACAAAGCTGAAGAGCTGATGGGAGGACAGCATAGCTGCTGATCCCACCCTCAGAACCCAAATTTGGGGGCAATGGATGCTGAGCGGCCTTTGCTCTATCTAATGTCAGGAGAGGAGCTGCACAGCTGTGCATCTCCTGTGGACTCTAGCACCCCTGCATCTAGCCTTGACCTGTTGCAGCTGGCACCAGTAAGTTTCCAACCCTAAAAAGAGGGCTATTCACTACCTCAACTTCTTCATGGCACAAAGGGGCCACTGGTGTGGCTGGATTTGGTGGTGGCATGGAGCAGGTTGGGCTACGGCAGAGGGGGAAAGGGCCGTTGAAGAGATCACCGCGTGTCCCCAGTGCTCGGTGTTTGCCTTTGGCTGGGCCAGCTGCTGGAGCGGATGGCAGGAAGGGGACTGGGGTCAGCTGAGCCCAGTCCTGCTTCAGCAGGGAACAAGCTGTCTCTCAGCTCAGCAGCTTTATGGCCATCTATTCTGTGGCCAACTACGAAATAAGCTGGTACCACCCACCTCACTGATGCTGCACATCCCTGACGTATGATTTGAGGGCTGTCTGCCCTTGCAGGATGTAAGCCAAGGAGCAAGGCTGGCAGAGGCAGACGCTTCAGCTCACCTCTGAGCCAAACCAGGCAATCTCCCTCCAGTTGCAACCTGCAGACCTCAGCCTCAGGCTGAAGCTCTCGTCTGTTCCTCTCCAAAAGCAGCCCTTTTCAGGGGAGTGCATTCAGTTCAGGGGCTTGGTCATTGGACTGGTAGCAATGCCATGGCATGCCTGTACCAGCACAGGTCACCTGTTATCCTTCTTGCCCTTCAATCAGGGTTCAAAGTCCTTCCTAGCTCCCAAAAAACACTGGTAGCTGTCCTGGGCATTAAAGAGGGACCCAGCAACTGACCTCCCTTCTTGCTCTGCAAAAGGATGGGACAAGGCTTGACAGGTGACCCTGCTGCCCCAGGATATGTTTGACAAACGTGCAGGGTGCTGAGGGCTTGACAGAGCTGCCACTTCACAGGGACACTGAATTTGGGCTGAATCCAGGCTTTTCAATTCCTCTGAATCCTCTATACCTGCAGGAGGTTGAAGCCCGCCTTTATTTATCCTTCTGCCAGTCCCATTGAGATTTCAAGGGCATGTATCGCACAGCTAAAGGTGGCCTATATACTTCGATGCCAGGAGAGACTGTCTCTCCCCAGCCTGTTTACGTGTTTGATTTCTGATTTGCAGGAGGGGCTACAGACCATGTCCCCAAGTCTTGTTAAAGAAAGCAATTTCTGCTCTTGGTTTTTACAGGGCAGTTCTCTCAGCAGTGTAAATCTGAGTGGGGAGGTTTTATGCTGTATGACAGAGAGGAGTCCGGGCTTACGATATTTATACCACAGCTTATACAAAGCTATTTGACATAGTGAATGGATTTGGGGGAGTTATTTCTATTTTTTTCTTCTTCTGAGGAAGAAGCATTGACGTTTACCTTGGAACACAGCCTGAACGTGTCATCACCTAAAGGCAGGGTGTCCTGACCACAGCAACTTGTGTTGTTTGTAACAAGTTTTGTGGGATGTGCATTGCTGCTGCAAGATCCTACCTAGTGCTGTGATCCTGTCAGATCTCACAGAGTGGCACAGAGCCAGCTCATGGGAGGCCTCCAAAGGAAAGCTTGGTTCTCTGAGACACTTCTTCTCATGGTAATAGGATGCTGTGGCTAAGGATGCTGCCTGGCCTCTATTTGAGGTACCAGCTGAATGTCCTGGTCTGTGATAGTCATCACAGACCTTACTTTCATGGGGATGTTATTTTTGGTGTCTTGCCCCCAGTCTGTCCTGCCTCCCTCAGGTCTCTGTGCTTTCCTGGTGAGATGCAGGATTCCTCCCCATTGCCTCTGCAGCAATGCTGTCAGGAAACATGAGGCCATGCACTGTTGAACCACAGCCATACTCCACCTCAGATGTGGACCAGGTAAAAGTACTTATGCTCATAGGTGCTCTTTGAGATCTCCAAAACCACCACAATGATGTAAACCAGCAATGTGCTCCAAGTAACTAATCTCTTCTCTTTTTCCTTCCTCCCTCCCTCTCGTCCCCTCTCCTCTCCCCGTTGCCTCCCCTTGCAGTGGCAGGCCATCTCTCTGACAGTCATTGAGAAGGTTCAGATAGCAGCGGCCATCCTGGGTTCCCTCTTCCTCATCGCCAGTATCTCGTGGCTCATCTGGTCGACCTTCAGTCCTTCAGCCAAATGGCAGCGCCAGGACCTGCTCTTCCAGATCTGCTATGGAATGTACGGCTTCATGGACATTGTCTGTATAGGTGGGTGATCGTATCTCACGGCATGGCCAAGGTCACTCACCCATGGAGATGAGTGGGAAACAGCATGGAGAGCCGGCCGGTACAGCTCGGCTCAGATTGAACCTCCCCGGCTTTTCCTCCTCTTTGCTTTCATGGCACCTTTTTTACAGTCCTCTCTGCTTGTCTGGGCAGCCCTGGAGTGTCTCCTTGGCTGGGCTGGCAGAGGGACCTGCAGCAACCCCAGAGAGAAACAAATCTCTCTTCAGAGCAAGAAGAGGCGGGGGAGGTCTGAGGGAGGCTGGGGAGTGTAAGGCTTTTGAGAAACTCCCTCCTTTCTGGAATAGCTAGTTTAGGGACTGCCCCATGGTTGGGTATGACAGAGTCTCTCCACATGCAACTCCTTGGCTCTCCAGCCCAGTGTCTCTGCTGGGCAGGGGTGGCTGCCCCTTCTTTGGCCCACCCCGGAGCTGCAAGTCCCAACCAGCGCAGGTCATGGCCCAGCCTGGGATCCTTGTCAAGTTGCTGGTACAGAGCAGCTCTGAGGACAAAGCTGCCCCACACTGAGCAAGCCCAGACAGCAAAGCAGATTCTGGCAGCCTGGCCCCAGCAGGGTCTCCCTGAGAGCTCAAGCTGTAGCCCCAGTGCAGGTCTGCAGGATGGGGGGATGTAGCTGACAATACCTACAGGCAGAATCACTCACCAGCCAGGCCATTGAAAGAGCGGTGGTTACCGAAACAGTCCAGTGAACACTAGCCACCCCCAAACGTGCTCCTGAGCAGTGTCCACCCAAGCACAGGCCACCAGATAACTTTAGTTCAAGTGATCCCGCCAGGAAGCAAAGAGGGTCCCAGAGAGCTCTTCGTGTCTGGGTCCTTCCATCATTGGTATAAAGGCAGAAGGAGCCCCCCAGAAACTTGGTGGGACAAGGCAGTCCTCTTGACTTGGTGGGTATGTGTTTGTGTGGGTAGAGCCACTCGAGCAAAGGAGCACAGCCCCCAGTTCAGCCCTCAGGAGAAGCAGCACAGATATATCCCAGAGCAGCACTTTGTGAAATCAGGGTACAGAGGTTAAACAAACCCAGCGGCTGGGACAGAGGTCTGTACCCCATATCCTGGTATCTGGGTTCAAATGGCTCTTGGCTTCAGCATCCTTCCAGCACAGGACTCGGGCTTGCTGAAAGCCGGGCCAGTTCTTCCCACTGTTGCCACCACAGTGCTGACAATGAGATGTGAGCTTGGCCTGCAGAGATCATCCTGCTCCTTCATGAGATGCTGGTGGAGCTACCACATCTCTCCAGGAACAAAGGGTGGCAAAGGGGGTGAAAAAGAGGTGGGCAGCACCCACATGTTGCCACTGGTGACATCCTCTTGCTGGTGGAATTGCGAGCGGAAAAAAAAATATCCCTATGTGTGTGTGGTGTTTGTTTGTGTCGCCTTGTTGGCAGAGGACAGAAGTGGACAGCCCTGGCCTGGACGGACATCAGTAACATGATTAACTGGCTTTGATAAAGCTTCAAGAGCTGAGGGGAACTGATTAGCTCATCTGTCAATAGGAGCTAAATCCTCCCACACGGTGGAGAATAAACCATGCCAGCCATGAACTGAAGGAGAACTGGGCAGACAGATTCAGATTTGAGGTTCTTTGTTTCTTTCTTATTAATTTTTTTAAAGGTCTGGCCTCTATTTCTTTTTTCCACTTTCTCTGAGGGTAAAGCAGCCCCTTTGCATCTCCACCGATGCCACCATTAAGCTTAGTGTCCTGAGCTGGAAGCTTTGATTTTTCCCTGCCGAAGAGCAAGCAGCCATGCTGTTCCCAGGAACATTTCAGAGTCGTGGCTTGGGGCTGCCCCTCGTCTCACGGTCCTTCCTGTGCAGCTGGCAGTCCTGGTGGGCAGGCGCGCTGGCTTTCCCACAAACTCAAAAGCAAGTGGGAAGCATTACAGATGCAGTGAGTTAACATGTCTGTATGTGGCTTCTCTTGCCCAGCACCTCAGAGAGTACCCAGAGATGGCTCCACTTGTGCTGTGTGCAGCATGTCTGCCTGTGCTGCCAGGCAGCCCACCCATGCTCGACCAGGAGATGATATTCAGGAACATGTGAGCCTTTGTATACATTTCCCTAGAGAATCTCATGTGTGCATGCCGCCAGCCCTCTGCCCCTGCCATGCTCCAGTGTAAAACTTGCTTATATTGTGCATCAATACCCTTTGCAATCCCGGCTGCTGCTGCTCCCGGGTCTGCAGTGGAGGGGAGGGGAGCTCTGAGCAGTGCTAGCTGAGATCTGGTGTTCACTCTCCTCCCTGCCGCCTCCTCCTCTTCTTTCTCTGCCCAGGATGAACCAAGTGACAGATGAGGTCTTCACGGGGAGCTGTGACTCCCTGGCTATCGATGCAGTCAGGTCTCTCCTCTGAGTGACTTCCCTCCAGCCCTGCTGATTTCAGGGGGCTGCACTAGCGCTAGCCAAAAGGCTGGTCTGTCCCGTGGGGAGGCCAGGCCAGGTCAGGCCACCAGAAGGAGCTGATTAAAGGGAACTCCACGATTGGGTGTAATTCTTCATTCATTATAGCTTTGCTTGACTGTGATGGATGCAGCAATGCCAGGTCCCTAGAAGACTCGCAGTGACTTCCTAGCTGTAGAACAGCTATTCTCCCTCTCTTGATCCTTCTCCCAAACCTTGCAGCCTCACACAGGATTTGATCACAGCTGGGCAAAGCTGGCTTCGGGGATTCAGAGCTCTGCTCCTGACTGCCAGCATGGCCTGAAGCCTCTTGTTACTCCTCCCTGGGCTTTAGTTCCACTTCTGCAAGTTCAGGATAATACCTCTCATGGATAATTGCAGTGACAACAGTTCTTGAAATACCAGGGTGCTGGCTGTGCATTTTGGTGTCTCCTCCTCCGCAGTGCAGTCCTTTCCCCCTTTTGCTTTCCAGCCTGTGGGTGGATAGGAAAGATTTAGGAGCTAAAAAGTGCTCATCGACAGGGAAAAGGCAGGACATTACATGCACTCCGTTCTACCATGCTTGGTTTTTTCAACTAATGTAACATACGGATTGTCTGTGCATTGTTTGGTAGCAGGCTGGGCAGCTGTAGCTAGCAGAATGTTATACTTTAGGTCCTACACTAATTGTATGAATTCCAATTGTTCCTTCCCCCAGTTTGACCCTAAGTTTTACTTTCACTGTCAGAGGAGCAGAGGCTAGAAAGACAAGGTATTTACTAAAAAACAGACATGCTGAAGCAGAGCTCCTCTATAGGTCCTGTGAGTTCCCACTTTGGTTGTCCTTGGATGTCTCATGTCCATTGATTAACTAGTGACATGCATCCAGGAGGCCAGTTTACACACCCTGTCACTAGAGGTGCTCAGCAAGACACGTCCTCAGCCTCAAAGCTGGAGAAGACACCAAATCTGCAGGCATCCTGACTATTGTCAGATAGGGAATACGCACCTAGTCAGCAACTGTCCAGCTGTTTTGTGTGATCTCCTGTCTACCAAGTCATTGAGGGATTTAGGTAGCAATTTTCCAAGACAGAGTTATCTGTGGCAATTTGCATGGGCAATCCCATGGCAGCACTGGTCTTTCCAATGTGGAGTCAAAGGTGAGGGCACGAGTGCTCACTTGCACACATAGCTCCCTAATCACAGATCATTTGGTTGTTGTTATCTTCCTTTGAGCTGTACTTGATCTGAAATGGTCAAATCATCTGCAAGCTGAGCTCTCCAAATACGGCTGTTAACTCAGAGACTATTGATCCATGCATCAAAATCCAGGGGTCTTGGGTTTGACTCTCAGCCACTCACATTCCGTAATACATTAGTTTTCTTTGGACTTTGCTAGATCCTAGCATGCTCCACAAAAACAGTTGTAAGGGACAGACACCATTTGCTACCCCTTCACCCACCATGGAAACAAAACCACAAACAAAGTAAAATGAATCTGCTCCTCACAACCAGCAGGACAGATGGTATGGCCCGAAGTACCAGAAGCTACGTCCATCTGGGCAAGATGGGCAAGATGATCTTTCAACATTGTTCTCCCCCTTGCACTCAGACGTCTAACAGGAGGGCAGGAAGCACTGGAAAGGATTGCTTGGGATTTGTGGGAGTCTCCAATACTGGATTTTTTTTTAAGAACCTGTTAGAAAACATATGTCAAGAACAGGCTGTGGAGAGATGATCCCAGTTTGTGAAGGAGGAACAGACTAAATGCTTCTTGATATCCAGCCAGCCGAAACATCTTTGATTCTGATCTCTCTCTCTCTTTCATGTGTGCTATCTCTGGTCATGTCTGTAGGACAGATATGAGAGTTGGATTAAACTAGAAACAGGTAATGATGCCAGCATAGGTATTGCTCTGCCATGAAGCCATCTACAACACAAACGTTTCAGATCAGCGACCAGGAAGTGAACGAAAAGTGAGATGGGGACTGTTCATTTGATTGACTGGTCTCTCCATGGGTCCATGAGAGGTAAATCCAGAAAGCTGGCATAGAGAGGGATTAGCAGAAATGCAGTTATCGAAATGCAGAGATAAATGGAGTGAGCCTTCACAGGCCTGAGTCTCTGAGTAGGGAGAGCAGCAGCTTAGAGCTGGTCTGTAAATCCTGAGAGATACCTGCCTGTTAATTAAATGACAGTCCTTGGAGGGAGAAGGAGGGGTTTGCCTCTCAGTCAAGGTGCAATTAGGGAAAGTCAGCGTTCGTAGATTAAGGTGTCATTTGGGGTCAGGAGGACAGGAAACTGTCTCCTGTTAAACAGGGAGGAACTCTGCCAGCTAATGAGAGCATGTCACAGCCTAGGCTCAGGCATCACCAGCTCGGCTCCAAGGGCAAAGCACGTCTCAGGAAGGCCGTTAGCAGGCTGTGCGTGCAGGGCTGTCGCTGCTACCGTTTGTGCACGCAGTCCTGCTTGGGCTCACAAAGGGGTGTCCGTGTGGTTGACGTGACGGGGGGGGCTTATCCCCAGCGATGCAAAAGCATGGTGGGGATTGTTGCTTTGTCCATGCCCACCCAGTCCTTGCTCTCTGACTCACCCTGCCTTGGTGCTGACAGCCGCGCACTTTCGCAAGCACTAAATCCTCATGTTCTTTGAAGCTTTACCCTCGCTTTCCTTGGCAGCCAGCCCCTCAGGGTATTTGCCTTCACAACAGTAACTGCACTGCAGCTCAATAGCACAAGAGACAGGCAAAGCAGGACCATTCATCCTGCAAACGATTTTTGTTGGCACACCATGGCAATCCATTACAGATCAGGAAGTGTGTGCCCGCTGTTTTTAATCCCAGCTGCCAGCAAGAATAATCAAAAGCATCCAGTACGTCTGACGGCATCTCAGCACAACCATAGGTAATAACATAAGAAATCAATAGCCAATTAAAACTGATCCACAGCATTTGATCTTTCATAGTGCAATGGGAACAGTAATTAATGGAGCTTCTTTGAGACAGTCACAATTCAAGCTTCCTGCCAAGACTAATGTGGTTTCATTTTAAATGAGCTTTGCTTCCTCGAGGAAATGCCAGGCTGAGATAGCCTCAGGGTGTTTTCTAGCCAGGTCACTTGGGCCCTCAGCATTCAAAGGATTTAGGAGTCAAAGTCCCAATCAAATAAAGAGAAACTGAGAAATTAAGTGTCTTCAGGGTCTTCATCTGTATTGATCTGATTCTCAAAAGGAAAGCAGATGTTTTTATTCAGGTCTGTGTAGTTCCCCAAGGTACAAAGCGGGAAGAATTGCTACAGCAGTAGGGAGGTAGTTCTGGGGAAGCACCAAGCCCATGCATTGGCTCAGTAACACTCTAAAGGCAGAGCACAAGGCAGAGAAGTTCAGCAAATGTCTTCGGAGGAGAAACCTGAGACCAGCCCAGACAGCAAACGTGTATGGCTTCGACATAACTGGAAGAGACCCATGAGAGTGTGCAGAAGTCTTCTGTGCCCTTCCGCTTAGTGCACTGCCATGCTGTTCTTGTAATTCTTGCCTAGTTTGCCTGCAAACTGGAGCTACCAGGAGCTAACTGGAGTGACCAGATCCAGGCCTGTCATCATCAGAGCAGGCAGTTGGGATAAAGTCAGGCAGCCAATTCTCTTTTTTTGCACTGCAAATCTTGGTTTGCATACATTCAGCCATAACATGCATGCTCAAAAAATCACTGAGCAAATAATTGATTTATCAGCCGTAAAGGGGAGTGTGGAGACCGGAACAGTCCCCACAAGGTGCATTGTGGGGCTCTCAATCCACCTGGGCAGGGACTGTCCCTCGAGAGCAGTCATTGAGGGTCCTGTACCTGGGCCAGCAGCATGAGAATTGCCAACTGACTTCTTGGCCGCTATCCAGGAACAGCGGATGCTCTGCAAAGCCGAGACATGCCACCCCTCCGTTCCTGAAAGATGGGACCTATTTTTATCTAATGCTGCATTGATTATTCAGTAAGAGAGTAGAGTGGGCCAGCCTGCGTGCATGCATGTGTGCTGCTTTCACTAACGGGCATTTCAGCAGGGGCTCAATGCGCCTGCTAAACTCCAGTGCAGCTCCGGCAGCTCTCCACAGAACGAGCACGTCGCTGCTGAGCAAAGAGCCACGGGGTTTGGACTTGGGTCTGAGCTCCCTCCCTTTTTGCAGGGAAGGAGCTTAGCTTCCAGCACAGTCAGAGCAGCACCTGGCCTTTCACACGTGGCCTTTCAACCCCACACTCCTTTGCCACATCTATCTCCATACAGTTTCCCACTGTTGCAACAGGACTCCAGAGATGTATTTTGTTATGAATAACCATATGGTTCTCTCTGCTCCAGTGGATCAATGTGTTTAGCAATTAATGAGGGCAACATAATTAACATTTTCTGAGGGGGGAAAAGAAATCCTTTTGCCTTATGAACTGCATCTTGTGCTTTCGCGGGTGATACGTTATAATCAGAACGATGCTTCTCTGTCACTAAATCCCATGCTGGAATCAAGTGCCCTGGGTTAAGTTCCCATCTGTGGACAGAGGCAGAAGCACTCACCTGCCTGTCACAGCTTCTACACCACAGCAGGAGATTCCCTCGCAGACAGCTGGTAGGACCTCCCGCACCAGCTGCATAAATTGTGCTGTCTAGTAAAGATGGAAAAAGTCCTCAGCTCTGTGCCAGGCTGTGTTTTTCCAACTGCCTTCTGTCCCATCACTCCTCCTACTACAGCCTCCGTTCCTGCAGACACGTTACTCCTGGAGGTGGGAGGCTGTGGTCCATGGCATGCCATTGTGGGAGCAGCAGGTCCCTATTCCTGTTAGTGAAAGAGCGCTTGGGTGGCTGGAGCAGTCTGGAGGGACTGGGCTCAGACAGGACTCGCATCCCTTAGAAAATGAAAAACTGTGAAGCTGTACCCATTTTTTTCTTACAGAATTTCATTTGCTAATAAAAGCAGAGAGGGAGGCACTAGTTCTACCTTCAATAAGCAAATGTCATGTTTTGATCATTATTGAACAAAGCATTGTGAGTTAGCATTTAGAGATGACTGCTCATGCCGAGTATTTTAAGTTCAGTGTCAGAATTGAAATACATTAAAAAAAAAAATCAAGTCCAAATGAAACATTCTCACCTGTCTGAAAATATGTATGTATTCTTCCATTCTGAGGGACAGCATAACTTTTTCAAGTCTCACTCCAAGCAAGTGTGAAGCCATATTTTCAAGCCCTACAAAAAAAATGCTGTCACCCAGCTTTGCCTTTAAAGAAATATGTCCCAGGAATGGCTGAGGATGCAGCGTGGCTGCGCAGGCAGTGCTTTGCTCAAAGTACCATTAGCTATAAGACGGAAAGGTTCAGAACCCAGACCTGGAGGTCTGACTGCTGTGGTGCAAGCGTAGTGAAATGGTGCTTTTTCTCTCCTCCCTGTGAGTATCCACCTCCGTGGACTTCTGTCAGGGAACATCTGGAAGCAGAGACACAGAGACCAGGGTGTGCATTTGGCCAGTGCTCTGTTCAGTCCAGTTTGAAATTATTTTCTACTCCCTTCTTTTAAAGACCTAAGAGTATCTGCCATGCGTACAACGAGTGACTTTTGCCTCTCGTGCACAAAATCCTTTCAAGATGTGGGGTGTTGTTCTAATCTCCATTTTATATTTGGGGAAAAAAGGCACCAAGAGGGTCTATATAATCCTAGCTACAAAGCAAGGAGGGGAAGCTTTAAGAGAGCAAGGGGGTATATGGGTAATGCTTCCAAGCCCTATCCCTCCTATACTGGCACAGTTATGGGTAGTCTCACGAGTGGGGAATGATGCTGGAGATATATGACTCAGAAGCAAGGCTCTTCTGCCAGGGGAGCTCGAGTCTTTATTTATTTATTTGCTTTTTCCAGGAAGTCTCATTTATTGCTGCCTGCATAGCTAGCGACTGCCCTTTAATCCTCTGCTTTATTGTGCACTGTGAATTAAGTACCACAGGAATACAAGAGCCCTTAAGGGCCCAACATCCATTTTGCTGTAGCTGTCCACAGCCAGCCGAGTTTACGGGGGTGCTTTGGTTTATGGTTTATCTATTGCCTGAGCGAGGATTTCTCTGGGTTTTATTTTACCTGTTTTTGCTGTTATTTCTTGTTTGTTTTGTTGTGGGTTTTCTTGTCCCAGTTTTGAGGTCGGGTGTAAATGTGCTAGTCTGGGCAGGGCAGGAGAAAGTTGTGGTGGTTGGTAACTCCTATACTTAGAGCTGAAAATACTGTTACCTGTTTCCAGAGCGATGGTGTTGCTGTGTGCAGTTCCCGGGGTCAGGCCAGCTCCTCTGTCACAGACGGCATCCTGCAGACAACTGATGCTGTTTTCCCATGACAAACAGACCATGTGGGAGTGGGGAATGCAAAGGAATTTCCTGTCCCTTGGACACCTCCTATCAGCTCCTTAATTTTGCCAGTCTTTCCTCATTTGGGACCTTACCAGCTCAGCCCCACAGGGCCCAGCCCATGTGGTGAAAAGGAACATGAGGGTGGGCAGAGGACATGAATGAGCATGGCTGCCCTGGGATAAAGGTAGCACCTCACAGAGAAGCTGGCATCTACCTGGCAGCCATAAAAGTTCTCCAAATGCTCCTGCAACATACTGCCCCCAGCTCCCACCACCTCCCCAAGCCAAATGACGAGCAGTCCTACCTGTCCTCTCAGTTCATTCCACTGGATAAAGCAGTCCTCCTTCCCCAGCTACAAATGCCGTGTATGTGGGATGGACTGCTCCTGCTTCCGAGAGGAACCCCTAGCACCCTATGCACACAGGGATCACTGCCACATACTTGTGTTACATGAACTCATGATGTGCTGCAGTGTCACGACCTGGAAATTGTCTCTTGCCGTATAGCTCAGCAACATCGTGAAAAATCAGAGTGCTGCCTGGACAAGAGGTGCTGTCGGCTGTCTCGCCAAGCACTCCCACCAGTAATAAAAGAGCTGCCTCCTTTCCCCGGCTCCCCACACTCACCCCCAGCGTGGCAGTGGGTGAGGTGTGCCATGATCGCTCATCTGGTGGAACAGCAACTGTGGGGACCCTCAGAGATGCTGGTGTGCTGGATCCATCTCCCACCCGGCAGGGCTCTTGCTGAGTCTGGGGGCAGGTGTTAATGGCTGCAGAGAGCTTGGGGCGTAGCGTAACCACCCGCCCAGATGGGACCTGCTGCTCCTGTTGCTTTGCCAGATGGAGTGGAGGAGGCATGGAAGGAGAAGGCTCTTGCTGCCTTTGTGGGGGGTCCTGGCCCACCTGGGGCTGAGGAAGCTTTGAGGCAGAACTGTCCTTGAACCCCAGCTTGCATGAGAGGAGACAAACCATAATAAGCACAAGGTTTGCCTGTTAGTCAGCAGTTAAAGGCTTAGGGGCCAGCCTGTTTGTGCTGTTAATGACCCGAAATGGAAGAGTCTATACCTCCATAAAATACCTCCCCAAGACAGCTGGGAGCAGCTTTTCTGCATGCACTGGTGGGGGGCTCTGCCCAGGCCATGGAGGTCTCGCCCTTTCAGGGGCTCAGTTTCAGTTTTGCTGGCGTCGTGGCCCCTGAGGAAAGCCAAGCATGGCATACACATCGGTGTGAAAGCTGGCTGCCAGTGCAGTCCCATTACAGCAAATGCACTTAAAGGGCGATGGGCAGAAGAAAGAGTGTTTTGCCTTCCCGAGACCCACGGGCTCCATGATGGCACGTCATCCAGTGGTCAACAGTGCTCAGCAGGTCCAACCATGCAGCTGCCCCAGTTCTGCCGAGCCAAAACACAGCCCAGATTTGTACGTGTTTAATCAGGTCTTTAGACATTAAAAAGTGTGCATGTAGAATGATTGATAAGAAAATGCCTGATTGTAATCAGCTAATTATTTTTTCCATATGCTAAGCATTCACTTGAACTCTAATCATTATGAATACATTTTCAATTTATGCTATATGTCATCCAATGCTGGACATTTCTCAGCTTGCACACCCTCCTTGTACAGTTCCAGCATTATTCAGAGGAGACCTTTGCTAGATGTCTTGTGAACTGGAAACATCCTGCTCACTGGTCCAGTGTCTTGCAACTACCAGAAATGTCTAAAAGACAGCACCAGAGGTCCCAGGTTATCCATTACCTGAACTTCTCCTGTATGCAGGACAGACTGTCCACTAAGCTCTTGAAACATTTTGGGGACAAAATCTATAGTTTGGAAAGCAGAGGTAACAGTTATGAAGGAGTCTATATTTCCTATTTGATTTTATCTGAAAGCAAAGAATCCCGAAAAATCTGTATGTAGCAGTAGTTTGTATGAAAAGTGACTGTGTGATGAAAGCGTTCCTGAGCTGAAGAAAAGTATGATGTGAGGATAATGGACTCCAGAAAAGCAGCGGCAGCAGCCTCAGGGGACCAGAGCAGGGAGTGTCTCTTGGGAAGGGATTCTGAAGGATAAAAGAGCCGCGAACAGCTCGCGGCTGCCAAAGGGGATGATACTAAAGGCACAACAGCAAACTGTGCCTGTGCAGGGAAAAGCTCAGAAGCGTGGGAAGAGAGCACCGAGGCTGCAAAATCAGAAGCTGCAATCACACAAAAGGCAGAAAGAAGAGCCTGCAACTAATGAAAAGTCTCTAGAAATCACACAGGCATGGGGAGCCATGAGAGCTGAACCCCAGGATGACCATCCAGAGATACAAAAGGCAACAAGAAATGGGTCCATAGGCATATGTAAAGTAAGAAGAAGAACAAGGCAAGTCTAAGAGCTCAAATGATATTCGATACAAAAAGAGCCAAAGAGTTAAATGTTGCCTTTGTTTCAGTCTTCAAAACTTAACTAAAATAATTTTAATGAGGAGAAAGGAGCCCAGGGCAGAATCAGAAAAGAACAGACTCAAAAATATTCAAACGAGTTAGCTCTGTCCTTGTCAGCATGTCCTAATGAACTTCAGAGGAAGCTGCAGGAGCAGTCTCTGACCCATGAGCATTTCATCATCAGGAACTTGGGGAGGATGCAGGAGGTGCCAGGCAGCTGTGGAAATGCAAGCAGGGTACCTAGCTTTAAATACAATATCTATATCATTAAAGAAGGTAGGAACTGAGGATCAAGGAAACAAAGGGCAAATCAGCTTAACTGATTCATAGAAAGATATTAGAATTTTTTTTTAACTAACCAACTGATGAGCACGAGAGTATAACCACATCTAATTTGGGAGGCTAATTGTCGTAGTGGCTAAGGAGGAAGCAGTCAGTTTGATATGCTGTGACTCGGGCAATGCTTCTGGTGCTTTGCCTTAAGGTTCTCCTACACAAACCAGAGAAATGTGGTCTAGATTAAATAAGTATAATGCAGGTGTACAGCCAATCAAAAACTGCTTTCTCAGTAGTTGTCAGTGGTGTACTGTAAAAGGGAAACACGTCTCAACTAGGACTGTTTTGGACTCTGCTCTCTTCAATATTTTTGTTAATGGCTGAGATAATGAAACAGGAAGTGCTGTTATAAAATTCACAGATGATACCAGGCTTGGAAAGGCTGCAAACACTCTGGAGGATCAGATCAGCATTTGAAATGATCTTGGCAAATTGGAGAAATCAACAAGATGGAATTAAATAAAGAGAAGTGCAAAGCACTACCCTTAGGTAGGAGAAATCAGAGTCTCAAACACAAGCTGGACCAGGCAGTTACACTGCTGAAGACAGCGATTCTGTGACAAATCAGTTTATTTCATCAGGGTTTCGAAGGCAAAGTGGGATGTACGGTGCTGATTCTGCACCTCTCTGCTCTGGGGACTGCAACCTCCTGGGGAGTTCACTTGCAGAAAAAGGGGTACGAAATGAAGAGGTGCTGGAGATGATGAACAGGAGTGAGGAGAGGGAGGGAATTACCTGATTCCCCACTTGGTAATCTCCAATGTTCACATCTCCCCTCCCAAATCAGCCCAGTGCAGAGTCCCACTGGTGCCACAACATAACCTTCAATTATGACTTTACTTCTCCCCACTCCCTGGTTCACCCTGTTCCCCATCGCCTGTAGAGCACAGATCTGCAGCCTTGAGTCTCGGCCACTGGAGGATTTAAAGATGCTAAGTTGTTTAAAAAACTTGTCATATTCAGCTGGAACTGACCCTGCCGCAATGCTGAGGGATGCCAGATACTAGGTTTCCCTTTCCCAGCCCATATTTGCAGGAAAAGGTCCCTCTGGCTCTCTTTTCCCAGTTTACCACCAAGGACTATCTTGCATCATGGATGAGAGAGAAATTACAGTTGGAAGGGTCTAGTCAGAGCTCAGTGACTCATCTCCCACGTACTGTGAGGTACTTGTGAAGTTGGGGTGAGGCAGAGATTCATGATTATTTCTAAAGCACTTTTTGGAGTGGAGTGATCTCATAAGGACTATGAGGATTTGGGAAGTGGTGGGGCAGCCTAACTTGAGCAAATGCAGAGCACAGAGCAAAAGTCAGTATGTTTTACTGTACCACACTAGAAACCTATGGTTGGGGAACATAGCTGAGCCTATCTGTGGCTAGGTACGTCCCCTACAGTGTGCAGAGCCCATCAGGGAAACATCACTCTTCTGGCTTTGTTTTCACACCTTTCCTTATACTTTTGGCCACTGCTGGAGAAGGCAGGATGCTATGATAAACAGATCCCTTGTCTGAACCAGTACAGCCACTTTCCTGCTCTTAGGCTAAGATAAAAAGGCAGCTAAGGATGGAGCGTACAGGATGAGATTAAGGCAAAGAGATAAGTGAGGGCTGGGCTGCTGGAGCTTTGGAAACAAAAGTGGGGGAATTTGAGATTGCCACAAATGCTGAAATAATTCACAGAAAGGGAGGGAAGGGTTTGTGTATGCAATGATGTCAACAGAGGGAAAGCCTGGCAATGAAAGTGTTATCTCCCAGGAGGACTGGTTTGCCTTGGCCTGAGCCACTGCTCCGGTGGATGCAAACATTAAGCTTTGATCACAGCTGCCATAATCTTCCCCTGACACCCAGCAATGACAGCAACAGAAAGAGGCTAAAGCATGGCAGCTGTCTGGCTGAGGTGAAACTGCATTTGGAAAGGAAACTAAAGGGTAAAGTGCTTCTGAAGGTGGAAGCAGGAGGTGACAGCTCAGGTGGCAGGACAGGGGCTTTATGAGAAGCAGGGCAGAGTAACTGGCTGGAATGGACTGTGATTTTTCCTCCTGTAGATAAGGTGAGTGACAGTGCAGGGGTAATGTACCACTCACTGTCAGCAGAAGCCTTGTTTTGGTGGTTTCTTTACTGGCAAACAAGAAAAACAGTTCCTGCCCCAAGGATTTACCTGTCTCTTCCAAGAAAATGCATGGGAACTGTTGGAATAGAGGAAGGTTAATTAGAGGCTGAAAGTCCTGGTGAAAAGATCACTTGGTGGCAGAGGCTGACAGTGTGCAGAATGTGACTGCTTGTTATTTCTGGGAAACTGCTGCTCCAAAGTTGTCTTAAATTGGGGGCTCACAACCACTTGGGTTAATCTCACAGGATGGTGGTGCACCAGCTGATCCGCCCTTGCCCACGTGGAGGCACAAACGCAGTTGCCCTTGTTACATCTGGGTTTTGCCCATGTTCTTCCAACAGCCCTTCTAGCCACTGGGCTGAGAACCTCTCTCTCAACAAGTCTCGCCACAGACCCACTGATGGCAATGTACCTCTGTCCCGACTAATGCCAAGAGACAAAGGGCCGCCTGGACACAGCCCATCTGTGTCCACCCTCAGCACTAAGAACATTTCCTTGCACAGAGACTGCCCACGTGGATCATGATATAGTGTGGGCAGGTATTGCAAGGCTCAGAGAAATCCTACAGTGACATGAACCTTACCTCTGGGCCATGAAACTCACCTTTGGTCATGCTCCCCTTTCTAACTCCTGCATTTTAAGAGTCCAGAAGCTCCAGGTTAGCCATGGCAATCAGAAGAACATGGAAATTAAACTTGTTTCACCAGTGCTAGCTCTGTTGCAGACTGCATCTCGATCTTCTGGAAAAGAAAGTTGAGTTATTCTTGCTCTGGGTTGAAAATGAGAGTGAGGGTGGGGGGTAAATGGGAGAGGTAAGTCTTTCCCCAGAGTGAGCGGTTGTCAGCTTGCTCTCCCAGACGCTGTGGACATGCACTGATTGGATATGCAACTGCACTGACACAACCCTTGCCTAGCCAACCTGTATTGATGTTGCTTACCTGTTGCTTTAAATCCAATGTGGAACCAGGCTCTGCGCTCTTTGGGGCTCAGTCACTTACTGTGATAGTTTTGCATAAGAGCAGTGGTTAGGTGCTGGGTGCTCTCCCATGTGTAATAAATGAAAGGAAGTATAAGATATGCATAAGCGTAAGCAACGTGCAGTTTTAGTATAACCTATTGCCAAGGTATTGTTGTGTTTCCTGTGCTGTGAAGCACAGAGCATCTTCTCAGCTCTGGGAAGTAATCCCTGCGCCCAGGATAATCACTAGTCCCTCCTGCCTGGAGTCTACACAGCTCCACATGGCTGACCATGATCTGACCCTCTGCATGGACTCAATGATAATAAAGCCACAAGAGAAAGAGCAAAAAAGGCTAATCTGTGGAGAGAGTCAACACAGTGAAAAGAGATCAATGTGGTTTCCTGTACATACTGTTCTATATTCAGCATGTGTTAATTTGGAGCACTGCACTGGGTTAGCCCTACCATGTTAGCTCAGAGATACTATGTCTTGTCCTGGGAACAGCACAGCCACATCAATGTGGCAATGCAAGCAGAGGCATTAGAAATTTTTTTTGTGGACTTTGCTGTCAGGTTAATGACCCCATCACATAATATGGGCTGTCTCCAGCTCCAGAGCCATCTGGGAAATCTTTTTCATGGCACAAGCCAGTGCAAGTAGAAATGTCTAAGAATATAAGAATGGCCAAGGCTCTATCTATCTATCCAGCTGCCCTGTTTCCATCCATGGCCACAAACAGACGTAAGAGTGCAATAAGACCAAGACAAGTGTATATGATAGTTTCCCTAAATACTTCCCCCAGCATTCAATAATTTTCAGCTCAAGGGATTCCTTCTGCTGCTGGTCTAGCCAGGCCTCTACATGACAAAATGGGAATGAGAACGGCACATCTTCAGTGCCCGCGTTCCATAGGAGTTTTGCTTCACCAACATCACAAACAAGGGATTTCATGGAACAGGCAACAATCTGGACTAACATGTTTTGCATGAAACTCACAGAGATTTTCCTTCCAAAGAGTACAGTTTTCTCAGAGGATCCATTAAGAACAGATTTTGTAAAGCAGAAGAGAGTGAGATAAATTTGGGTGGAGTGGAAAAGGACCAGGCCATGATCGGAATCCATCTGAAATTCTCATATAGACATTTCTGCATTGAAAAGAGAGAAGCGCACAAAGAGAGAAGCTCACATCAACCTACTATCTTCCCCACATACACAGGATTTGGTTTATGGAATAATTGCTTCCAGCTGGACACTTCTAGTTAAACACAGCTCTTCCTGAAGGATTTCCCACTTAAGTCTGGCCTTTAATTGGAAAGTTTCACCTCTGTAAACAAGAATGATCCTCGAGGGAGGGGTGTTTCTCAAAGGGGACGCACAGAGCTGAACATAGGAATTCCAATCCTAATTTATCTCAGGCAGACAAAATTTGTTTCGATGGGAGCATTAAGTGTCCTGCAGCTTGATATAAACTGATGGACTCTTGCTTACTCTTGGCATTTACTCTTGCAAATGAATCACTGTTACTTCCGCCTCCTTGCCCACCCCTCCACTTGGTTCCTTTTTAATTTTACAGCTTCCTGAGCTTGACACTGGGAAATCGATAAGTAATTTAGAGCCTAGTAAATACAGAGGAAAACAAGTTATTTTGTACTTTTATAAATATTTGGAAACCAAAATTATCTAAGAAAACAGGTGCTCAGTTGACTCAGCAACCCATCCATCAGCATCACACAGTTAATTGCATAAGATCATAAACATTTATAATTAGAAGGCAAACAAACAAGAATTTTATAAACAGCCCTCTTGAATCAGGCTGCGCATTAAATATTTGTGATAAGGTAATTAAGAACAGATTTACAATCCTGGCTCAGTGTTTAATACTTTGGAGAATGGATTTGATTCTATGGAGAAGGTTCTACAGCCAAGGAGAAAACATTCAATTTCGGCTCTTTTATCCCGGGCTTAAAGTGGTCTCAGGGAAACATTGGCTCTATCATTGATCAGAGTGGAATTTCATTCATTACAGATCAGAACCCTCATTTAAATACATGTCTAATGTCCCTTGTCATGGGCTGATCCACTTCAGGCCTGCTTCAAAGCTCTGTCTCCTTGGCTGGATCTGCAGGCTTTCCCTAAATCCTGCTTTGTATGGTTGATGCTTTGATCAGAAGGTGTCAGAATTCTCAACTCTGTTTCAAAGTAGGGAGGAAAACCCACATTTTTCTATTATGACATCATGGTGTTTAGTTATGAAAAGTCAGCATCACTACAGGATTACAGCTGTGCAATCTCAGTGGTCTATTGGAACCAGAGGGAAGATCTCTCTTGTACTGTAGTGCCCAATGCCATTCCCCGTCCCAAACAGCCAGATCTGCATACTTAAACTATCCAATGTTTCTTCTACTTCTACAGCCAGTAAGCAGGCTCAGCACCCCATTACAATGAATGTGAGAGTCCCCCTGAAGCTAATCTGTGATCAAGTCAGCAGGGCTTCTAGTTATGCTTCAAACCAGAGAGGCTAGAAACTCAACCTGTACTAAAGCTACAGTTTAAACTCTGTAAAATCAGATGCAGACCCTAAGAAACCAGGTAGCTGCATCCCACTGGTGAGTAACAGGGAGGTCAGTCCTATGGGTAGCATGACCTTCAGATATTTTGGGTTTGATATAGCACAGGTTTTCTCCAGTAATTATCTGCCATCAGAAACTAGAACGGTCTGGAAAAGGTGGGTGGAGGGTAAAGCCGCAGTATTTGATTCATCAGAGATAGCTGTAAACCACTTTGTTCTGTGGTGACCAAAAAGTCATCTCTTCACATTGCTGGTTGAGGCAACCTCCCTCGTTTAGGCATGATTTTCCTTTTTATTTCTTGTGGGTCTTTTGTTCTTTGCTCTTCTATTTATACGCTTGCAACAGGCAGACAAAAGAGCTGCTCTTCCTAGAAATGTTTCTGGTAATCTTGATTCTGACCAAGAATGGTGAAGCCATTGTTATTAAGAACAATGAAGCTATCCATGTGCTAACTCACCCAGTCCTGCCTGCTCGTCTGGCTTCAGTTACATGGGACACAAAGGCACTTTCCTAACAGACAGATTGCTGCAAAACGAGACTCAGACCCCCCCTCATTCTGCATAAATCCCACTCGCTAGCAAAACTTGTTAATTATATTATAGTGTGTCAGCTGTCAGTCTACATGAAATGTTGCAGCTTCCTCCAGCCTCAGTGGGGAAGAACAGCACAGTGTTGCAGTCACTGCTGGTCCTAGTGCTTTCAAAGGGTCCAGCCAAAGCCTGGCAGCTTGAACAATAACAGAGCTTAGTACTCAAGTGCTGTCATTGTCTAAACAACTTCTAACATTATTTAATCTTCAATCCTCTTGCAAGGGTGGGGAGGATGACAGAGCATGCTGGGAGGTGAGTTAACTGCTAGGTGGCAAGGCCTGAGCTGCTCACTCTCTTTCAAATGTGGAGACCATTACAAGTCAGGTGTCCTACAGCCCAGTGCCATCCACTGGACATCAGCTCTGGTACACACAGATGGGTAGCAGGACATATGCATTACGTGCATACTCAGCGCACACACAGTGTAAGCTCATCTGCCCTTTCTTTCAAGCGTGTTGTTTTCCCCCTTGGAAGGGAGCAATGACGTACGATGAGGTACCTGCTCTGCAGATGAGCAAAACTTTGCCCAGGATGACAAACCATTTACAGGTATAGACAGACCCTTTTTTTGCTCGACTGCCACCTCTGGCCTCCATGTGCGTGTCTGCTCTGCTGCTGTTTGTGTGGGGAGAGACTTGGGCTGTGCACGCACATGATGCTGGTGCAGCAGACGTCACCAGCACGTCAGATCCAGCTACACCCCCTCCAAACATGCCGTTAGCTCGGTGAATCATGCCTATGCAGCATGCAAAACTAGTCCAGTGATAGAAAAACCTCGGGCATTTATTGGTAAACAGATACTGTTTTGCTGTAAGAGCATAACTCACTTTGCTGCATTTACAATCCGTTTATTGATTGCTAAGATAAAGCTGTAATCCTTTTAATTCAGGGGAAAAGGGATCCAGCAGAGCAGGAGCACCGGTGCTCTGCCAGTCGGTGATTAAAATACATGATTTATCGTTGAATAAACACTGGCTGAGGGAGAGCTCAGATAACCAGCTAGCTGGGAGCAGGATGCTGGGGTAGGTTTATGGTTCTTTCTAAAGTTTTGTTTCTGTTTTATGTTTATTTCTTTCCCCCTTCCCTCCAGGTCTAATAATACACGAAGGGCCCTCGGTTTACCGGATTTTTAAACGGTGGCAGGCGGTCAATCAGCAGTGGAAAGTGCTGAACTATGACAAAACAAAGGACATGGAGGAACAAAAAACAGGGACCAGGACAAATCAGCGCCCCTCCTCCCAAACCACCCACTCGTCCTCCACTGGTGGTACAGCCACTAACTCCGCTCCAGCCGACAGCGGGGCACGGGCTGCCGGCCATGCCACAGGCACCCTCTCTGACCACCACTGTGCTTATACCATCCTGCATATACTCAGCCACCTGAGGCCTCACGAACAGAGGAGTCAGTCTAGTAGTAACAGAGAGCTCGTCATGAGGGTCACGACGGTCTGAGCCGAGGAATTGAGGAGGCCTTAACACGAAGCGGAGGAGACAAAGAACTCATAAAGCAGAGGAGCATGGTGTGCCTTTTTCTTTCTCTTTCCTTTTCTTTTTTTCTTTTTTCTTTCCTCCTCCTCTTTTCTTTTTCGGTAACTGCACAAGATATAAGAGGTGGCACCTAGCCAGCTGAGGAAAAAAGCAGGTGGAGGGAGAGCTGCACACTCATGCTAAAGAGGTTAATGTTTTCCAGCCAGTTTAAAAAAGAAAAAAAAAAAAATCCCAACAACACAAATCACAAAAAAACCCAACAAAACAAGTGCAATACAGACTACAAACTGAGTAGGCAGAGTTCTGGGGAAGCAGAGGAACAGACGGTTTAGCATGTCTTACAAATCCTATTACCTGGAATAGGTAACACTCTGTACACACCCCCTGTACACACATGCACGCGCACACAAACAGACACGCACACAGTGTGAGATTTATAAAAACAAGGAAGGGAATGAAATATTTGGAGTATTTTTATTTTCCAGACTGTGATTAACCAGGGCTATGAGTCGTTTCGTTTCATGAGTCACTCTGGAGCTTTGTTTGATTTACCATAGGATACCTGAAGTGAAATGGCTGGGGATTTTTCAGTATTGATTTACAGAAAGAGAGATTGAATCATCCCACCAAGAAAATCTAACAAAACCCAAATTTCTCCAAAAGAAATATCCTGTTTTTTTCAAAATGTTCCTGACAAAGGGTTTGTGAGGGTGGAATTGGGAGGGGGGGAGGGTGTTCCATGACCTTTACTCAACATATAGGCATTTTTGGCAAGTTTTGTACAAATGGTCCGCGGGTGTTTCAAGCACAAGTACTGGTGTGATTTATACCTTCATAACCCTAAATCCAGCATCCAAATCTTGCCACTCACACACATCATTTTCCATGCAGACATTCCAGGTTAATTTCCTTCCATTCTACTCCAATCACAAGAAGCTGACCCATCTTGAGGGGTTTCTGCTACCTTGCTGATTCAGACACTCGTGCATTACAGATGTACTTTTTTTTTTTGGTGTCTGTATCCCTGCTGCTCGATTTGCAACAGTCTCACTCAGTCTTGTAGGCTGAGCCTTTCACAACCAGTCTGTTAGTTTATTACAGAGTCTATTCCATTCAATCATTCAAGAGAGAGTTAGTCTGAAGAGGGAGCACAGTTGCTGATCAAATATGTAACACTTCTAATAAGTCTCCTTCTCTGGGATATATCCTCGAAGGTACCGGTTGCTCTTCAGGAACATTCTCTTTCAATGCACAATGGCTGAATCATTTGTGGATATTAAAGGGACACTGTCAAGTACTTTTTAAATAGTTTTTAGGGTTTGGGCTTTTTTTACTCTCCATTGTTTGTAATATTCTCTTACAAGCTTGAAAATAAAATTTCTTTCCCTACCGATTTTGTCCTTTTCCATTTGGGCATGTACCGTTCTCTCCACCCACCCCATTCCTTTCACCAACCCCATCCTTCTCACCTTTCTTCTGCGACAGGAGAAAATCCATGTTACTGATTTCCTGCTGACTGTCCTCGCTCTATGGAGGGTATGTCCCAGCTCTATGGGGTTGAGCTGTTTTGCCAGTGCAACTGCCACAAAGGAAGTGTAAGAGCAGGAACCCTAAAAATACAAAGATTAGCTAATTGAGGAGCAACAGCTCAGCAATCCCAAAACAATGAGCCCATAGTGATAAAACTTGAACCGATCTCCCCCCAAAATTAAGATAAGGACTTCAGCCAAACTGTATCTGTTTTGTAGAAGTGTTGAGCAACATTGCACAATGGCTGGGTCTGACTGCCCTCCATCATCGTACCAGCACCTCTCGCAGCTTTTACTGGAGCCAGGGCAAACGCAAGCCACCAGCTCCTCCGGCAGCTAGGCCATCCTGGGCCAGGTGTTTCTGGACTGGGGAAGCTGTCAAATTTCAGCCTCCGGGTTTGAACACACCAGCCATTCTGCAACGTTGAAGATGGAGGTTAGCATCTTAAGGCAGGTCGTATTTTTCACCTCAATTACTTGACAGTGTCCCTTTGAATATCAGAACGCAACAGAACAGGTACTTGTCTGGCAGAGAATGTGGGAGGTGAAACACTGGCCAAGAAGGCTGACTTACTGAGGACCCATGTGAAACAGCATGGTTTCTGAGGCCACTGTACCTTTATCTGACCAATCTTACTATCTACCAAAGAGTGCTTTTGGCAGAGGGGAGGGAAGGGATGTTGGTGGGAGGAGGGAGAGGGAAGGGGCAATTGCGATCATCTCTAAAAGCAGCTACCCCCAGAATGAAGGTGTTGCAATGAACAGTCTCTGGAAGAACTGCTTCTGATCCACAGTAGAGAGAAACCTGGCCAAAGCAAGCAAACACAGCAGCCTCTTGCCCCCATACCTGTCCTGGAAGCTGTCCTCGTTCCAAGAGATGGGTAACTGTGGTGGTTTTGGGAAGGGGGAAGCACACACAGACAAAGGGACAGCTATCAGATAACGTTGTTTCCCTCCCTGCCCTCCACTCAGTTAATATGGAGATGACAAATTCCTTTAATTTGGCTAAACGCTAAAAGTTTATGAGGTCAGAAGCACAACTTGCCGTGAAAGAGTGGTGTGATCTAGTACTCTGAGCACACAGGACTCTGCATACTCTCACTCCAGCTCTGCCACCAACTCTGTAGCCTTGGGCTGTTTGGCTCAGTCCCCCCTCCACGCAAAGGGGGAATAACAATACGTACCTACCTCACAGGGGTGTTGTGAGAATCCACGTGGGTAAAGCCTGTTGAAGTGCTAAGTCTACCACCGATAGTCACGAAGCGCGTGGCGGGGGTGAGCAGTGCTGCCCTTTTGCTGGTTACAGTCTGAATCACTCAGCGAGAGTCCCATCGGCCCTCTCCTGCTTGGAGATCCTCCTTGATCCGAAGCAGAGGGTGTCGTCCGAGTGCCCTCTCCTCCATTGCATGACATTTTCAGTGGCTGTGAGGTGCAGGGTAGTGACAGACATGAAGTCCTACTTGACCAGGGATTTGCTACAACGTTTTCTATATCTGTGGGGTTTGTTGGTTTGGTTTTTCCATATATTGTGCTTAGAAATAAACTTTCCACTTAGGGCTGGCGGTTCGGGGTCTCTTCTGTTGCATGGCAATGTATACAAGTCTTATTGTCTGTCTTACTGTGCAAATGATCCCGCAGCCCAATTTCAGAGATGGGTATGGTCTGAGCCTTTTCATACCGGCATAAGACTCAAAAGCCTGTCTAGACTGTTTAATATTTAAACAACACTATGAACTTGTCAATTGTATGTGTTCTGTGCAATACGAAGCATGTCATTAGCTGGCTTGATGGGCAGAGGGGCTAAAGGAAGGTCAAAACTTGTTCAAAGAGTTTCATACATGTGCCAGCATGGAGCCGAAGGGCTGCCACCAGCAAAGCAAATGTGGGGAAGCCGTTGGAAACTGTTTTCAGAACAGTTTACTCCAGAACAAGGTACTTCTGAGTTTATGAACTTCCAGGCTGCCAGCCTGAGAGAACAAGTGCAAATTTAGTGTGGGGTTTGGGGTTTTGGATTCTCTTTTTCTTTCCTCCCCAAAGTATTGATGGCAGAAATACTGATGAGGGTCTCTTCCTTCCATAGCACAGTTCTCTCATCTCCCACAACCTCCTTGTGCCATCCCCTTTGTGCTACTATGCAGGACTTTAAAAGGTGCAAATGGAGACAGTACACTCCCAAGACATGCAAGGTACGTTGCGTATTGGGGGATTCTAGCAGACAGAAGAGATGAGGCAGAGCTATGCTACAGAAGGCATCTCTTCTCCAATTCTTTCCTCTAGTCTTGCCTGCTGGGTTCCTGAAGAAACGTTCTCTGTGTTTTGTTGCAAAGCAGTCAGATCAGCTTCCACCAACAAACAAAGCTTGCAGAGTTTGGCAGCTGTTTCTCCCAGTGGAGAAAATTCCAGGTCCTATCACTGTGGAGACCCCCCAGTTCTTGGGCTTTGTGGTCCTCCAACACCGTTTGTGGGTGGTCAATGTGGAGGACTGTGTTCAGCCATCATCAGAAATCGTGTGTGTGTGGTCCTGCTCATTCTTGTGATTTCTGCTAGTCCCCTGATTTTCCATCAGTTTTGACAGGTCTTTCTGGTAATGCTCTTCTGGTTATGCTCTTCAGAGGTGTTTTGCCCTGTGTCAGTTGCCAATGCTATTCTTGCCTACTGAAACATCAGTGCCGGCCTCCAGCTCCCACAGCTCTTCCATTCTTGCCATCCAGTCTCTTGCTAAATATCCACTGCCAAGTTCAGACTCTCTTCCTCTGTGCCTACAATGGCTCAAGCACATGCACTAACCCAAGGGTCATCAGAGACCACAGGGACAATTAAGAGTCTGTATCAACAGTCAGACTCTGTAACCATCAGTCAATCCTCTCTGATATATATATTCCCTTTGCCAGTCTCAGTGCCTGCTGTTCATTGGTTGCCACAAAAAACCCATAATGCTAGCAAAACCCATATAACCAGCTAACACTTGGTTTCCAATTTCAAACGTCAGAAGTGATGGACTGTTTTTCGAGTAAATCAGGTGTGTTCCCTATTGTGGTTTCCCAAGCAAGATGCTGAAAAGGTCCATGTCTTACCTTACCATGATGGGCGACCCAAGGAAAGAACAAGTCAGCAGCATAGATTTGAGTCAAGAGAGGTGTCGGCTGTCCACTACGTTTTCACTCGGAGAGACAGGAAAATACTACTCTCATCTGCCAGATCCCTGACCCTTCTCAAAGCCCTTGTATCTGGCAGCAGTAAAACGTCAGAGCCAATGCCTGTAGATGGAGGACAATTCTGAAGACTTTCCTATTCTGAAGACCACTCCCTGCCCACGTTGGTGGTCAGTCACCCAAGCATCTTCTCTTTGTTTTCCTCAAGAGAAAAAAGATTATTTTGACTAATCAAAGTACTGCTACTCTTGTAGGAGTAGCTGCACCCTTAGAACTTCCAACCTGTGGTTCATCTACCAGGACTCCTGCACATCTTGTGAGAACACATGGCCAGAAGACGTAGTCCTTCCTTGTACTATTATATATTGGTCAAGCACCTGGAGAGAAATAGTCAGCAGTGCAATTGCCTTAGTAACTACTGGCTGAGTATCCTAACCTCCCCATCACTATTCACCTCACCTGTGACTGCTCCTTCCTGTTCCTGGGCCAACAGATGCCTCATCCCCTCTGCCATCCCTAGACTCCAGCCCTGAAGATCTGAGAAAACATAGGATTCCTGACAGACTAGTTTTAGAGTCTTCTACATCCTTCATGTACCCAGACAGGCAAATTCATTTCATTGATAGACAATGACATATTTGAATCCTGAGAAGAGAAACAAGTGTAGGAGCTTATTGCATTGACCTTCACCCCTTCTTCCGTGCTGAAGGAGATATAGTGAAAACATCAACTGTTTTCCATATGACAGCAATGAGCTGATGGCTCTAGGAATATCTCCCTCAATAATGCAAGTCTGACATGCTGCAGTTACTGAAGGCAGTCTTTGATCTCACATCTATCATGTTGGATACAAGGAGAACAGAATCTGACACTTCTGTGCTGTTTACACAAACATCAAAAACTATCTTAGTTCATTATTCAAATTACCTCCAGGTCAGTGGGTGAATTTCTCCTTTGATGAAAGAATGTTTTCTCTTCCAGAACTGGAATTGCAAGATAAAATATATGTATACGTATATATTTATAAATGTTATCCTGAAAACATAAAGAAAAGAAAAAAAAAATCCTGAAAGAATACTTAACTGCATTGAATAAGTCTTGACAGGAGCTAGGGAGTTGCTGTGTAGAAAGTACAACATATGATTTGACTTCAGGCAAAGAGAAGACAGAAGAGGGAAATGCTTTTATGTGACCTCTGGCCTGTCTCTGGTTCATGCTCATTATTGTACAGCATTTAATTAATGCAGAAGTATGTTGAAAACAGACGCTCAGCTCCAGCAGCGGGAAACAGACTGAAGACCCCTCAAACTTATCTGAGCCATACTCAAACAAGCACAATGATGCAAAAGCACAAACACCTGCCATCACAACTGTTTCAGAAGAGATGGATTTCCAGACAGGGTCAAGGACTTGCAGAGAAGTTCTTAACCAAGCCACATTGACAGTATTTTTCCCAGCTTGTTTACTTCCTATTATTAACCCCCTCTTTTTTTCAAAAAGGAGAAAAGAAGAGAAGAGAAAAGATTCTGATACTGAGGACTTAAAGAATTAAGTAACAGTAGAGAAGAGATACTAAGGGAAGATGCTTCTTTATATGTTATGTTATGCATCAAGATGTGCTTTACCAAACAGAATTAGGGCATCACGTTCAGTTCCCTGCATGCTCAAAGAAAGTCTGAGTGATTGAGTCTGCTCAGAATCAAGGAGCCTTCTTAGAGCGTAGCCTTCTACAGGGGACCACGACTTCCCTCTGAATGGGATAGCCAGCATCATGCAGAGATGTTTTGCCTCCAGTTGTGCCCCTCTATGGCAGCATGACCACCTGTTGTTAGCAGGTTGTTAGCAAGTCACTGTTGGGCAGTGGGAACATCTATCAGCTTATGTAAGTTTTGATACCAATAATCACAAGAATTGCACATGCCCAGTGTGCCCCTGCAAGTGACCTATCTCATTCTTTTACAGTTCAAGTTCGTGACAGAGCTACACTACTCTTTACTCTTTGTTACAAGACAGCTCTCCTTTAAAATCCAACCTGCCACACTTCTCTGGAAGTTTTTCCACTGCTCATCACAGAGCTTGTTCGGTCCTTTTTCCTATAAGGATGAACAGACTCCTACCCAACCCACCTGATCTTCCCAGCTAGAAAGACAAAAATTTATGTTCTTTGAACAGCTGATCTCAGTACCTATGTTCTTATGAGATTATTTTCCCCCTTTTACTCTCTACCCCATAATCTTCACTTTCCCTTGGAAAGGGGTGATTCATTGCTACTAAATGGTAGAGCATCTGAGATGGGAGTGTGGACAGCCCTTCTACTCCTTGCTAACAGGCACACAAACCTTCCTCCCATCCCTCTAGACTGGTGTGGCCAGCAAAACCCTTTTTCATGGAGTTTAGCTTCTTGATCCAGAAGAACAAACACTTTCAAGCATCTCCTTCACTGCTATCAAGCTGTGGGATAATGGCATGGGGAATCTTTTGTTTCATAGCCTCAGGGTAACTGAGAGGATGATGCACCTGAGCCAAAAACATGGTGAGGACAAAGTACTTGTAATTTAGATGGTGGTAAAACTGGGTGAGGTCTGCCTTGATGAGAGGGGAGCAAGAATCTTTGTCAAGTTTACACAGGTAGCAAAACAAAATGGCCTTGTCCCTCATGTTTTTAGCTCCTACACATCTGCTCTCCATTATAAACAAACCCTCTGTAGGCAATGCAGGCCAGGCTTGGGGAGGAAATCTTCCTCATTCCAGAAGCACAACCAGCCCATAGCTATGCATCAACCCCTTCAGGACTTTTGCCCCAGAGAGGCTGAAAGTGAGAAAGGAGGTAGCTAGCGGGGATGGCAAGAACACTTCCCTGGATCTTCATCCCCAGTAGGAAGAGTCCCCAGCAGGCTAATTCAGCATCTCCTTATGTGAGTCCCCTTTGAAATCACTCCCAAGGACTACGGACTGATCCTTCACTACTGCAGGGTCTGCCCAGGAGAGGAAGTAGTGTCTCTGCATGGATCTCCAAAGTCTGTTGGTAGGGTCCTGAGTTGGGCCTGGAAGAAATCGTTATGTCCACTGTGGGATGAGCTGAGTCAATGGTGTGTCCATGCAGAAATACTCTCTTGAGACTTCTAGAGATGTCTGTGGGGTTGGGAGGGGGGTGGTTGGTTTTGTTCAGGGCAGGAAGCACAGGGAAGGGAAGGCTGCAATGTAAGAAACAATCAGCCACAAGGGAGGGGTTGACCAAGAGGAATGACCATGTCGACTGTGTTACTGTCCCGTCATTCTCCTGAACCCAGAATGGAAACTTCCAAGTGCTCTTCATGAGCTTACGTTTATTAGAAAACTATTCCTGGGTGTTAAAGGTTGTTTTCTAATGAAAATATACATAATAAAAAAAAGCAAATGAACGACTCTTGTTAATCTTTTCCTCTCCTTCTCTGTTAACCTGTAACACACACTGTGAAACTTACCTCCTTCCTTGTTTGTTTACTGCCATTCCTGGTCAATAAAATCTCTTTCCTTCTGGTCACAATCCACACAGGGCCGTATACAGTAAGCTTTCATCTTCTGCCTACGCATCAGAGGTCAAGATGTCACATAAGGGATTTGAAAAAAAAGTATGTCTTAGCATACATAACACAATATGTTAGCACTTTGACTTATCATTTGTTTATGGCATTAAACAGCAAAAATCATTTGCCAAACATCACTGTAAGGTTCATGTGTAGGGCTTTCCCTATGTGCAAGGGAGAAGCTCAATGCAACCATGGTAAGTACAGGCAAGCACTGAAAAATGCTACTATCTTCAGAGTACCCGCTCTGGTGTCCTAGGTCCTTCCCAGGGAAAATACAGAGCTGCCCTTGACAATAAGCATCTCCCTTCTAAGTACTGGAGTCAGCCCTTACTCCAGGGCTTTATCTTCCACAAATTACTGTGTGAATTTCAAGACACAGGGAACAGTCAGAGCAAGCATGCACAAAGAAAGTCAGGATGATGGAAACAACCACTAATGCCATGGTAGGAAGGTGTTGGTAAAGAGCTGGGCTAGATCCGCAGCTCCTCTCCTGAATGCTGGGCACATGACAGCAAGCTGCACCCTAGGACATCCTTGTTTCTGTGGTGCCCACTGAATGCCTAGAGCACCACTTTTTTACATGATGGGCCCAGAAGCCCAGAGCAACCAGCTGCACACCCTTCCTGTCTCAGGAGGAAAGCAGGAGCAGTGTTTCACCAGCCAAACACAGGGCTCACAAAAGATGGTCTCAAGAAGCTCTGAAGACTCTTCTTCTGCTGAAGGGTCTCAGAACTTTCCCATGGTTGCACAGGCAAGGATCCTGCCCTGGAGAGACAGGCAGAGTCTTCCTCATCCTTCCCCTGGAAACCAGATAAGTCCTTCTCTTCTCTCTCTTTTTGTTCTTAAATATAGGTCTATTCCAATAAGTCTATGGAAATACACAGAGTGACAGAGAGGGAGAAGGGAAGAAATGAAGAAAAAGAAATGGCCAGGACAAGGAGCTGCTTGGAAAGAAACAGCTGTGCTAATCAGAAATGGAGGACAAAAAACAAGCAGAGGGGATATGACAGTAGGAGCAGGGGCTGAAGGCAGAAGATAGGGAGGAGGGACAGGACTGGCCAAGAGAAGGGAGACTGGTGTGAAGAGGCTGGTGGCAACTTTTGATTACTGCAGCAATACCATGGATGGTTTGGAGAAAAGCGGGCAAGGTGGGCCCTAGAGGATCCTCAGGGAAAGGAGGAAGGAGCCATAAAACACTGGCAGACCAGACTTCACGGAGTCCTCTCCAACCAGCCTTTCTATAAGTCCAGGACCCAAACTGGGTCTTTCACATACTGCAGACTGACAAACAACCCTCTTGTTAGACTATATCCCCCAATTAACCAAAAGCTGCATCACCCATGCTACCCAAAGACAAATTACTACATACATCATCTTACCTGTAACTCAGTTATTCTTCACAAAAAGTATCATTCCTGATTCAAGGAGGTCTCTCAGGGTTTGTTTTATTCTGTGCACACATGTGCTAAAAACCACAATGTGCCCTGCACCTGCCTAGACTAAAAGTAATTTCCTGCACCAGCCAGGGCTCTGCTATAACACGCTGTGGTTTTTGCCAGCTCAGTGGATTTCAGGAGAATGGGGACACTGAAACACTGGGTTGCTCTAGAAAGATAGAAGATAGAGAGAAGATTGTCTGTAAAACGAGGTTTGAGTGATATTCCAGTCTGGATTCCCTCACACACAGGCAGGAGTGTTGCCAAAACATTGGGATCTGAGCTCAAGCTGCAAAATTCACAGCAGAATTGCAAAAATCACAGGCTTGAGAGTATAAAGAATTTCAGGCAAGGTGGTGTCAGAAAGAGTTTTTAACCACTGGGAACATGAAACTATTTTGGTTTAGAAACAGGTGAAAATTTCAAAACCTAACCTACAATGAATGTAGGTGTATCTGCACGGGGAATACACCTACCTGAACCTTAAAGAGAAGGTAATCTGTTTTGAGAATTTCAAACAGCAAACATTGTCTCCCATCCAGAAGTTACTGGCCACTTCCAGAATCAATACAACAGCCATCAGCCCAGCATCCAGAGGATGTCAATCCCTGAAGAAGATGGCAAACAACTGTCTGCAAATACAGCAATAACGTTCCCAATGCAATATAGATCTATCAGACAACTGGGTTATTAATTTTGAACAAGATCACCTAAGGGTCTGACATAAACCTGACTGAAATCAGCAGGATGTTTCCTCAGGCGTGAGTGGGCACATAGGATCAGAACTGTGCCCTTGGGGCATTTCGTGCTCCCAGCTCCTCAGTACTCACATCTTCTGATTTTACAATCCAGAGTCAAAAGCACAAGAGAGGAGCGAGTGGAGTGTCTCTGCAAGGCCGACTGAGTCAGTCGCACTGCAGCATTTGCAAAAGTCACTATTTTTACCATCCACCACCAAAAAAACCTCATCTCCCAATGAATTAATAGCCATTAATTTTAAGACACCAGCTTTGCAACAAAGTTTGCGTGAATCTGCTCACCTATGTCCAGTCATGCTCACGGTTATAAATATATTCCTGTGTGAGACAGCGCTCAAACTGCTATGGGCACACGCACAATTAGTGCAAGACAAGCCCAGGGATGTGCACCAGCCATGCTGTGATGGCTCCTGATGTGCCTGGTCTTACTGCCCAATGAACTGGCATCAGCTGAAGTGGAAATGTAGTTAGTTACCTTGCATCTGCAGGGGAAAACAGCCTGTTCACAGGCAGTTATGGTAGATTAGCTGAAACATTGTGAGTGCATTACCAAGAGCAGTTACTCATATATCTGTAAACAAGGCCTAACATACCTTAAAATAGCCACCAGTAGCTCCATGCATCCAGGCAAGACGCAGTCACAGAGTTGCACATCTTATGAAGAATAATTCAAGTATTCCCCTCCCTCCCATTTTGAATTAAGCTGGGAGCGAGAAGTAACGATTACTTAATGTAAACAATGCCCTGGTTATTTAATGCACCAGGTAACAACAGACATGTATAAACTAGTTTATTTTATATATTTTAAATGCCTACAGCCTTCTCTAGTTTGTGAACTCTGTGAACTTTATTGCCACTAAAATCTTGTCATCCTTTGGAGCAGTCTCACGTCTGAGCATAATGGATCATTTTCAAGGCTATTGGCAGAGTAAAGGGAGGCTGAATCATTTCAGTAGATTCCCACTTGTACACACAATCCATGAGTTTGTCCGTCCCATTCTGGTAGGGTTTCATGGTGGTGAAAGATGACAGATCTGGAGTTGTTTCTGTTCACAGCACATGGAGTGACCCTGGAAGCTACATCTGTCCTCAATCTCCAGTAACCACCTCTATGAGTTGAATAATGCTTAAGGCCATATATTTCAACCTGCCTATGTAGGTATTTAACGTAGGTACCTACAGCTATGGCTCACCCAACTTCATATGTCTTAAGGCCACTTGTAAAATTCTAAGCTGCCTTAGTAATAATCAGAGAAAAATAGGTACCTCCTAGGAATTATTCATCCCAATTGTATTTGGCACCAAACTGCCTACACAGTTGTCTAGTATGATTTGAGATGCTTGACTGGCCTCCAGCGCCTCAATTTTAAATTGATGCTCATCACTAAAGTTAGGAAAAAAGCACCCACACCTCTTTTTGCATGTATTGGGTAGCCAGCAGTAGAATCAGTCATCTTTCCCCTGACTTTCCCCTGACTTAGAGTTAAGCTGCCCAGGCTGAGTACAAGATGTGGTCCCCAAAACATTAGTTTCTTCACTCATCTCACTGAGAAAGGGAGAAGGAACCTAAGGGATTTTTGAGGTTTTCCTACCATCCACAGTCAGTATGAGACTCCAGCCACCAAACATCTTGGCCCCGCAGTTAATGGTGCTCATAGCCTACAGCTCGTGACATCTGTTGCTTGCAACCCATCTGTAATTCTCAGCTTTTGTTCTGAATTTGCAAAAAGGATGAAGTAATTCAGGGTGTTCAATTCAGGGAATTTTTTAAAATGGAATCCCAAAAGAATACTCTTCAACTTTTCCTAAAAGTAAAAAACTCCTTTCTAGGCAAACTTAGAGCCCTCAAATTACTGCTACCTCCTGAAAATTCAGGCCTGAATTTCTAAAGTCTATAGGGAAAACCAGCATTTTTTAAACAGCAAACTGCAAGGCTGTGAATGAAACCTGGCAAAAAGCTGTTCTCTAAACTGTAAGGCAGCTAGTCCTACCACTGTCACCATTTGTGGCTCATGGCACTGCAGAGAGCTCTAATCATTACAGTGCATCTTGTATCAGAAGCATCTCTCAGAGCTTTGGGGAATTATTTGTTTTCTTGTTTAAAGACTGCAGTAGAGAGGAAAAAAATCCCGGAAAAAAAAAACAGAAAAGGGAAGGTAGAGAGCAGCTGAGTATGCAGGCAGAATGGAGCAAGTACAGCCACTGTAGTCAACAAGCTGGCCTGATGGAAAGAACAGCCTCGTGCTAAAGGACAGCCCCTGGATTAGAAATCATCCCTGAAAATGTTTAACTAAGGCATTTGCCTTCCAGTCAAAGCAAACAAGAAGCAGCATACAGGGGTGCGTTGAGGCTTTAAAACACTATTTGCAAGGCTGAAGGAGGTCAGGGGCTCAACAAGCCAAAGCTGTTGGTGCCCATTATATTTTCCAAAGTAAATGATCTATGAAAGGGAATCACTCATGACCCCACACAACAAGCAGTTGATGTTTTATAGGGAGAGCTCCACACCCAGAAGACATTCCTTGAACTGCCTTTCTCAGCTACCCAAACAGCAGTGCTCCTCTCTCATCACTTGACCCGCAGCCTGTCTCAGTCTCCTCTTCTGGAAAGCCAAGACCTGCTGTTCTTCTGCAGAGCAGGGGTTGATGTCACATCCCATTAGCACTCCTTTCCCCCAGCAAGTGGACCACCAGGCCTGAGCTCACCAGCAACTGTGGTGGGATCACCCCTATACTTTGCACGGACACCAAAGAGGATCAGAAATCCTGTTCCTTGTCCTGGGCTTGATTTGAACCCATCATACTATGCTAAAACTAAAGCCCAGGAGGCATTTGAAACATTCACAGTACATTTCTGAGCACACTGTTTCTGAACATGTGTAAAAAAATCCCATTACTTCTCTGGAAAAAAAATCCACTGTTGCCTTTGGCATCCGTCCCCACACTTTTTTCTGGGCTTCTGGTGGTGGTATTTGCTGCTGTTACTGAGATGCACGAGATAATGCAACTGTCTAGCATTTTGATTTAATCAGCTAGGGAAAAAACCAAACCAAACCTGTTCCAAATTCTATTAATAACTGGCAGCCAGCTCCCTCCTTCCCTCCCTCCCCAAACTCCTACAGAAGGAGGATCACAGACAGATCCCTGCAAGCACAAACCAGCAGCCTGACTGGATCAATAACATCCATGGAGCCAGAGATTTGCAATGAATTCTGGGTAATTAATCTGCCAGGGAAAGACAGTCTTAATTAAGAAAAGACAAGCTGTTCTTTTCCCAAACCTTTTGATTAATAAAGCCACAGTATTGGTTTGGCTGAGGATTTTGGTCTAAATTTTAATAGGTTTTACATTCCTACCAAATGTTTTGAAAGCAACCATGCAGGCAGCAGTAGAGTCTTCAAGCAGCAGTCAGATGACACCACATTAAAGGTGAATGATCTCATTATTTAGGATGGCCTCTGTGCTGGGGAGAAGCACTGGCTTCACAGCTTGGATGGACACTGCCATGGTGAGGCTGGCCCCATCCTCATGTAAAGGGGCTACGGTTGGGATAAGATGACGACCCTCCCTCTCCTCCTTCTCAGGAAGAGCATCCAGGACAAAAGGTTTCCTCAGAAAGCCAAAGCTCCTGCTTTCACATCCCATTCAGGCAATCCTGGAAACATCATCTGGAAGCAAAGGCAGCTTGCCAGGACCCACGTGAGGTTGCAAACAACGATGTGGGTATGAACAGTTGTACAGGTCACTCCAAAGTTCCTGAAGCAGCTGTTGTCATGAGTCCTTCCAGGCACCACACCAAGATTTAGGAGGAGTACTGGGTACATTTCAGAGACACGGGATTTCAGTTCTTTGTTCTTTTGCTTCTGGTTCTACTTCAAACTCATTTCATCTGTGATAAGTATCTACAGCAACACCTATGCTAGTATGCTCAGGACCTTTCTCTGGTGCTGATGCCAATTGGTACAGATTCACGCAAGTCCAAATTCTTATTCCTCAGGGCCAAAAAGGCCAAAGGCAGCCACATCCAAACTGTCTATTGCTTCTGACCTGTGTTAACTCCTGAACCATGCTGGGTACTGTCATTGAGACAGCCTGGACCAAAAGCATGTCAAAAGCTATGCTAACATCTTACCAAGACAACTCCAGTGCCTGGGAGTGTTTCCTGGGCATCCATTCATAATGGAAGACATGTCTCAAACCACTTTGGTAGGGCACATTCAGAAAGATCAAAGAAACTGCCCCCCAAATGGCACTATTCCCCAGCAAAGACTTGGACAGCTGTGAGCAAAACCTTCCTGCAGCAATTTGCACATACAGTCTTGAGGGCCTAAGCAGATGTGTTCTTTTTATTTCCCCAAGGTAAGAAGGCTCTTTTGGTCTGTGAAAAATGTGAAAGTTGATCACATTTCTGTTTTGACATGGCACAAAGAGCCAGGAGACCAGACAGTTCAGGACAAGATGTTCTGGAGGCACTGGGTGACTTGCAAAGAAATTCCAGCGACTTTCAAAGGGAACTTTAATCTCACCAGCCCCGCTCATCTTTGCAGGTCAAACTCTACTCACCTGTCTGAAGCCAAGTAGGGCCTGCATATTTATTGGCAAAGACTAGCATTTTCCCTAATGGTATCCTGGATACAGGGTAATTATGGTAGACTGATGAAAATCATTTAACTCCTGCTATAGGGACAGCATGATGGCAGCTAGATTAAAGATGTCCTTTATAAACCGTCACAGAGCAAGAGAACATGATAATGAATGAGTTAATTACACCAGCATTTGAGGCTGATACTACCCATCTGCCGCTTTGATTAATTAAAACTCTGACGGACGACAATGAGGCCCTCCTCAGGTCTGAAAGCAATTAATTGCCAAAGCCCTCAATAAATCTAACAGCATCGCTGACTGTACTGGCAGAAGAGACCACTTCGAACAGCTCCAGAATAGAGGCAGCAAAGCAGATTATGGAGTTTGAAGCATCCCCAGCATGATGCATTAATCTTTTGATGTAACACTGGGAGCTGGGGCCTAGCAATTTTAACGCTATGTTTAATCTCCTTCTCACTCCCCTTTCTTTCCTCTTAAGATCAGAGTAGGGGAGAGTCTCAACAAAGGACATGACCTGCTGAGTGGATTGTGAAGAACATTGGCCCTTTTTGTCCTTTGTCCGGACTTTCCGAGCTGTAATGAATGGGTTAAATTTTTGCTCTTGAATGTCTCTTCTCCTCGGACCAGTTGAAACCAGTCCTGACAAAGGAGGGTTTTGGATATGCAATGGGGAACCAAACTCTTCCAATGCTTTCCCTGTTCATCATGCAAAGAATGACAAAAAAGCAAGAGAAGTTGCCCAGAATCTGGTGGCAAATCAAACCCCCCAATGAGCAAGTCAAGGAAAGACTCCAGCGATAAGCTGCGGTCTGAGAAACCAGGCACAGACTGTGGGGGTCACGAGCAAAGGCAGGGCACAAAGAAGAGAAGAGGAAGCTGAGCAAAGGACTTTCTACTGTCAGAAATCCTAGATTCCAGAAGCACTTTCCAAGGTAGGCAAA
Source organism: Grus americana (assembly GCF_028858705.1). Lineage (NCBI taxonomy): Eukaryota > Metazoa > Chordata > Aves > Gruiformes > Gruidae > Grus > Grus americana. The sequence goes on along the minus strand of NC_072857.1, from coordinate 16,656,068 downwards.
AGGGGAAAGCACTAGTGCCCAGCCATTTAAGAGAAAAAATGTTGTCAATCTATCGCAGGGAAAAATGGCCACAGCCAGCAGAGAGGGGATAAATTAGTGCTTTTCACTTTTCACGCTCTGCCTACACTGAACATCAGTCTTGCAAACGAAGCCTGACTGGGATACAATGGTGTTTTGAGGGAACACCATGAAAAACCACTTTCTTTTGTAGCAAACAGGGCTAAAGGACACCAGACCATCTTTAGAGCTAGTGCAGCTCAAACATGTAGTTTGGAGAACTCGCACTACAAGGCGCTGCTTTTTCAGAGAGATGGGGGAAAAAGCAGCCTTTCCTTCCATTTTTATCCTACTTACGCATTGTTAAGCAGCTCTTCCATTTCACCTCAAACAGCTACAACTGAGGAACTAAAGCTTCTTCATACCACAGATCCAAGACAATGATTAATAACAATTATCAGCAATGATTAGCTAATACGACCAGAATACAACAATCCCACTGCCTGCCAGTCAATTGCAGGCATCAGCGCATTGAAGCATGACAGCTGTTCCCATTAAACACTGCCTCGCTCCTGAGGGCAAGAGGAGAATCCTCTTTACCGCAGCAGCCTCAGCTGAGTCCGATGCAGGCTGCAACTTCCCACACTGGAATGGGGCAGGAAACTGAGTTTAGACATGTTGAACCCAATACAGAGGTAATTGCTCTGTAATCATGTTAGAGAGAGGGTAAGTATATCCTGGGTGCATGGCTCTTGCTTATTGCTAGGTCTTTAGTTCAGTAATTGAAAAAGAACCGTGTATAAAAGGGTAAAACTGGGGTAACTAAGCAGAGGACAACAAAAGACTTACAGGTCTCCCGTTTTAAATTACAGAAGCTGGTTCTTTAAGTGTTGCAAAAGGGTCCGCTATGAAAACATGCAAGTACAGTAAACAACAGACCCCTTTTCCAGTTACAGAAGAAAAGGAAACTAGTCAAGGAAAGAAATGGACCTGAAAGGGGGATGGTAGGAAGGCACTTTGCAACAGATGAAGTAGCCATTTGCAAATACTAATAACTCTTTGTCTCCATCTAAACAAAGGAGGGTGAGAGACAGATGCCACATACTACCTAGATTTCCCTGAAGAATAGAAGAGAAATTAGGACAGACCAGATGTTCAAGAATTAAAATTTCTGAAGAGTAACTGAAACACACAGGAAGCTGTTATTGCTCAGGTGAGCTCCAGCTGCCTCAAGGTGTGTCTGTATCACGCAGTACAGAAGCATGCAGATGTGCCCTAGGCATCTCAAAAAGCCAGCTAGGTCGGAGTCATGCAAGTATCTCTTCAGAGCACTGTGCTCCCCTGAGCCCAAAGGGTGAGAGGAGGCTAATGTTCTGCCAGTGCATTTTAAGCCATCTTCAGGAAGCAGATAAGGCGGCACGTCTCTGCAGATTAGTTGACGTGACAGATATGTACAGACATGTGCATCCACTGTGGAGTGAATCCATCATTCAGCCTAAGATTTGAGTCAGATTTTCTGACTCCACCTGCAACTCAACTAAAGACCACTCAAACAGAGGGATGAGGACAGGGCAGGGTGGGTGCCCGCTGGCAAGGCGGTTTGAGAAGCAGAAAAGGCCTTGACTCTGTGTAAGCACTGCTCAACAATAACAAAAACATCTCTATATAACAAAAACATCTCTATACTATCAACACCACTTCCAGCACAAATCCAAAACATAGCCCCATACCAGCCACTGCAAAGAAAATCAACTCCACCTCAGCTGAAACCAGGACACACAGTTTTGCTTTCTAACCCTTCCAAGTATCATACATATAACTCATGTTACTCTCCAAAAGGACTTTCCCTGTTGTCCAACCCAAAAAGACTGCACATTCTGGGAGGGAACTGAGAAACCACTCTCCAAGGGCAGGGTTTTTTTGTCCCAGTTTCAGGGTTAAGTCCATTTTAATGTTAAAACCATAGCTCCCTCAATAAAAAAAAAAAAAAAAATCCAGTTAGAAGAAACAACTTTTTTTAACAACATTAAAACCTTACAGCATAGTGCAAGAAGAACCATCATTCCAGGCTCCCTGCAGTATTTGGCCATTGCAAAGACAGGAATGTGGGTAAACTTTAGCTTTTAATTTCTTACCACTATCAGTTCCAGGTAAGCCCCAATGTTATTTTTATCCACTGTACAGACCAGGTGCTACGGAAGTACGTGGTGTAACCTGCCACACTGCAAAACAAGTGTCATATTGAATTAATGATTCTCTACTACACTTCTGTCCTGTCCTCCACAAACAGGCGCTTAGTAGAAATGTAATCCCCCCCAAAAAACCATATCACTGTCTAACTCCTATTTTATAAACCAACTAATACTTCCACTTACATAGCATTAGTGCTTCTCTTGACCGTCCATGACAATAATTAGACTGGCACATTAGACACTTGTTAATTACATTCTCCATTCTCAATGTCAGGAGAGTCTCTCATTTGTACCTTTAGAAGCTGTGAGAGGAGGAAGAGGGGAAAACAAAAACAACTCTTCTCTGATGCTGTGTAGTTCTTGAGTTGGCTAACCAGCTACTGCAGCATAGCTGCCTTATCTTTGTCACAGACCAATGTAGGCATCTGGATATGCAGATGGACTGATTTTATCCACAAGAATATACAAAATAAGTATCTCTCTGCTGAAGTCAATGAATCTGTATGTAAACCAGCAAAAATAAAATCAAAATGCAACACATCACTCCTAGCATTTTGATCTTGGTCAGAGATCTGCATTCACAGATGCTGTTTCAAAGTATTCATACATGTCTAGACTTGAGCATTCAGTTTGATCCAGTTCAGCTGATAAGAACTCAGTTCAAGAGACAAAGAACACTGTCTAGGTTTGAAAGAATTAGAGTTAATATTTTTGATTCAGGCTCAACTCTGACTTGAACTGATTTTTCCCTCACTCATGTATATGGTACATCTTTTAATATCTTCCTGCCCCCAAAATTATTACACTTTTTTCACCTCTCCATCTCATGTACTTAACACTGCATTTTCACAGCTCTTTCACAGGTGGCCTCTGAGCCAAATATCCTTTCTGAAGCACAGAAAGGGGAAGGATGGCTGTCCAAGAAAGCGTAAAAGATGTGTTGAATCTACCAAAGGGGTCAAGAACTGACCAGTAAGTTGTTCTCAAATAAGGGCGCACCAAAAGGAGGAACAATCTAGGAGTAGAATCAACATCCCTCTTGCACAAAAACTGAACAAAGCGAAGGGTGTATCAGCCACGACAGACAAGCTCATGTGCTGAGCAGCACTGAAAACTGCAGTTGAAGTCCTGCTCAAAGCTCTGCTCAGACAATTGACCTGAGCCACTTGCCATGGGAGTAGAGAGAGAACCTGCAGCAAAACTAGAAGTAGAACCCAGAAGCCCCAACCAGCACATAAAGTATGGCTGTTAGCACATAAGATCTTTGATCTGCTTTCATATGCTTTGATTCACCAGGCAGAGAGCAGGACCAACTCCGATGACATGTTCCCGCATTGTCTTCTCTATCAGCCAAGCTGTAGCAGACAGCGCACAAACAACCTCTTGCACCTATGTGCTTGTGTCTGGAGCCCTCTTGTAAGCTCCCACAGAATTACGTGTAAATAGATTATTAGATTCCTTTGACAGTTTTGGAAATGTTCTTTTAGATATTTATAAAAGCCATCAAGGGAGCACAGGCCTAGTTGAAAGGGAGTATGTTTGTTCCCTTTGGAGCAAGGATCACAGGCAGCTGCGTGAGGCAGCAAACCCCTACACACTGGGCTACAGCAGTCACCAGTAGTGAAATGCCCTGAGCAGAAAGCAATATGGGCTTTCTGTACCTTCTTAACCGCTGCATCTTTCCTGGGAGAAAAGGGCCACACATATGTGGCTTCTGCTAACATAACAATCCGCTTAAGATGCTTTACAAAGGATCAGTGAACCTACCTTGAACAAAAGTGAGATGCTTTTTCCTTCTCCATTGATAGCATGGGGGAAAAGTTGCCCTTTCCCCAAGGGTAAGAGTTTGCATTAGCCTCAGCCAATCCATGCCAGTGATGGGGAAAAAAGTATGGCTCTATCTTACACAAGAGATCTGAGGCAAAAGAAACTGCTTAACACCTCCCATCCTCCTTCTTCCACACTCTAACGTGCAAGCAAAAGTTTGTGCAGAGTCACGGATTTCTAATCTGGAAGCAACAATTGAATCATTTTTTCTTCCCTCTCCCACACTCCTTAGCTCCTTTGGCTAATCATGAATTTCACAGAAAGCTATCCATAGCACTGATTTGAAGGCTTCAGGACATGGGAAAATCCATCCATTTCCTCAGTATTTTGATTTAAACTGTCAGAACAGGGAATGAGCTCTCTCCAGGTCTGCTGCTGTTGCTGCTTTTAATTATATGACCTGGAGCAAATCACTTAACTACACACTACAAGCCTCAAAACCAGGGCAAAAAGGTTACTACCAGTCCACCAAAGTGCAGTGAGATCATCACAAGAAACATGGTGCCGATTAAAAGCAGATTTGTCTAGAGTTCAAGCACTGTCTGCCAAGTGAATCAAAACTTAAAGGTGTTACTACAGACAAATGCGTGTCCTCAAAACCAAAATTTCTCTGGCTATGTTAACTCTCACAGTTACGGCCTATATTTAACAAGGGAGGGAGCAAGCCATGCTTACTTTCAAAGTGCATTTCATAAGAATTTGCTATGCCATCCCCACTGTAAGTGCTTAGATAGCAGCAACAAGAAATTTGGAAAAATTTGGCTTGTATTAGGCTCAATAAGATTAGATTGGAGAGTTATCTAAAGCTGGATTCTGACAGGAGATGACAGGACAACGCTAGTCTCAACACAGGCACATTTTGAACCCACAGAGACACACTTGCTACCAGTAACAGCAAAGGTATTTTTGGAGTCATTCAGAATCTGCCTTGTAGTGTGCCTTTCTTGTCATGCTCCTCTTCATCCTCCCACACTTTCTCTACCTTTTTTCCCACACTGCAGTGCAAGTAAAATCTAGATTTTTGCATCACTTGCACCCCTGAGGGCACAAGGTTTTCCAGTTGCCCATTTCTGCAGCTTTCCACTGAGAAACCAGCACTGAAAAGCATTTGCTGGTAGAGCAAAGCCTACTGCTAAACACCATGACCCCAGAGAAAGGGTTCCAGAGGTGGGTCAGTTGCTTGCCTTTTACAATCTAAATGGACCATGAAAAGTCCCTTGGGGCTTTTGTTGCCACATTTGATGTTGGGCCAGGTATGACTCTGCGCCTATGGCACACATGAAGGCATGTCACCAACGTCACTTCCCCAGTAGCTTTGACTTGCCCAGCTCAAGTGTGCAGAGCCAGTCCACAAAGGTCTGTGGCAGGGATACAACTTGTCTTTGTCAGCCTAGAGCCCTACCTGAGGATGGCACCTTCCTTCCTCTAACAGGCACAGCTGCAGTAACAGTTACACGGGATGACAGTGCCGAAGTTGTGATTTTACAGATTGTGATTTCATTGCTTGATTGACCAAGTGCAGGTGCTCTCTTAGTTGCACCACACAAATCAGACACAGCTCCTTCCAGGCAACACAGTAACCCCAAAAGCCCCAATGGCACGGGCTCAGCTCAATGCCATCTCTTTTGCAGAGCAGGTCAAGTCAGTATCAGATGAGCTGGCTGGAGCTTTTGCTTTAGGATCAAGATCCTATGTTGACTTTTCTGCAGCCTGCGTTAGCTTTCAGTCTTGAAAGCTTACATGGGTGATGCTCTTTCCTTCCTCCTCCTGATCTACAGATCAATATGAACCTCTTTATTCATCTAATTATAGCTGCAGGGGGCTCTTCACAGCTCAAGTACATTTGTCTCCCTGTGATGTTAATACAATCAGGCACAAAGATCACTTCATTAAAAGATCATCTATGCTTGATCTTATTCGAGCTACAAAAATCACTCCTTTGTCATACAAACTGTATGGCGAAAAGTGCAAAGGTGGATGACTCGCTTTAGCTCCAAAGAGCAGCTGGAAGAGGAGCTGTCACCAAGTAAACCCAGCACTTCCACCACAATTGAAATGGAGCTACAGGCACCACACTCCAAGCCCCAGTTAGCCGGCCACAAATGAGCCAGTATCTTGGCACTATTTAAGCACGAGTCTAAGACACTGCTGCATGCCTTATGCCTGAGTCGGTGGGACAGGAATGTAAGCATCCCTCAAAGCCAGCCAGCAGAGGTGACTGAACTAGCCCGGCTGGCTTTGCAAAGCAATGACCCAGGTTGCAACTCCCGTGTCCTCTCTACCACAGAACTGCTGTCGGGAAGGACAAGCCTCCAGCAAAGCAGCAGTCCCATAACAAAGCAGCAGCAGTCTTCACCACCTCAGCCAAATCCAGGAAAGACACCCATCTCTGCCCAACAGGACCTATCCACTGCATAGATAAATTAGCACTCTGCAATCAGATACGAGGAGGAAATGAGGAGTACATTGAATGTAAGGTGCAGAGTACCTGTGGCAGAACCCAGAACAGACTTTAGCTCATGTACTGTAAAATGACATCCTTTTTTTTCAGTCCACCCCCTCCACCTTCCTACTACATATCCCTCCTGAAATGCAAAATACAGGGTCTGTTTATTTATAGTGTGGTCAGACAGATGCTGTCCTCAGAGCAAAGGGGCTCTTTTCTAAGTAGCTGGTGGCCTAGAGGGGACATTGTCTGCAAAGGAGGCTGAGAACGTCCCAGCAACTGCAGCTCTAGGTTGGTACTTAATAGTTGTCTGATGGATGTAGCTTCCATCTGGTCACCCAGTGGATATTACACTTATACAAAAGAGCACATCTTCAGCAGTAAAGACTAAGATTCAAGATTAACAACCAAGAGGAATCGAGTAGAGGAAGGATTTGAATTTGAGACTTTAACATTGCTAGGAAATGTTTTAACTTCTTGACTAGGACAGACAATAAGGGGGTAAGGGAACAGCACAACCAGCCTGTCTCCACTAGATTTTTTTCAGATCTAACCTATTTTCACAGACATCATCTGAGGACACCTACCCTCAGGCCTGCGGGTGAAGAACACTTTCTTTGTTAATTCTGCAAGGAAAGCAATGCAGCCTTGGGACATTGCAGCGTGCACACAGAATATGCAGGCAGAGAAGCCTTTGCTGCTGTGTCCGAGTCCAAAAGGGACATCTTCAAAATCCTCCACAGAACAGATCCTGCCCTGCCAACATCTATAGTTCTACCAATACTGACCCATCTGTGTGGATATTCTCTCCCTACATTATAAATCACTCAGCTGAAAAATAGGAGCAACACTTAATGTTCTTTTGAAAACCTCAGGATGAAAGTAAGCTATTACAGCACTCTCTGTGCCACTAAGTTATTAATAAACACACAAAGTCCTGAAATCTTTTTAGCGGATTCTCACTGAAAAAAACCCAACACTGGTACATGCCAGAAATTCAGCAGCACAGGAAAACCTGAATCCTTCATTCATAGAAATTTCTGGAAATGAATTAAACATATATGCTTAACACCAGAAGTGCTCATACAGCAGCACCACAAGGCAAGTTCTTCTCACCTGATCAGCTAGAATGATATTCTGGAACTACTGACCACAAAAAAAATTCAGAGAGAGATAATTATAGGTCACCAGGCCCTAGAAAGCAGAGATTAGTTGTACAGCAGGAACAAGATTAAAAACTATAATGGAGCATCTTAGCACTAAAGAAGATAAATTGGAAAGAGGTCTACCACACAGCACTGGAGAAATAGATACAACTCCAAGGAATGGTAGTTTGAAGTCTCTTGGCACCGTTTTGGAGAGATGAATTCTGAAAAGCCATTAAGTCAGAAGGATTTGAGGTGTGTCATTCCAGCTCCCAGGAGTCAGAATCAGATGGCAGGTTCCTGCAGCCAGTGGTTTTGCCTCCCAAATCTGGAAGTGCAGCAGACAATGCTGATTTCAGCTGAAGGTAAGAGCTGAGAATGAAGGACAGCAGCAAAACAGGCTGGAGGGAGCAGTTGCATGATTGCAGCTGGAAAGAGCCAAAAAGGCAAAAGTAGGAGTAAACAAGCAAAGCTGGATGGACACCCAAAAACCTGCAGCCAAGTTCCAAAGTGCTTTGTAGGCAGTGCACGTTGCACGTGAAGGAGGCAGGGAAACACACTGAGAAGGCACAGTGCACAGGAATAGACAGAAAGAGAAAAGTTACAGTACTTCCATGTGGGGTCCCCTCCCCAGAAACCATCATGTCTTTGCTTCCTGCTGACCAGCAAGGTGGTGATGGTTACAGCGTGAGCCTCCATATACTCAGCTGACAGCAGTTCATAAACCAGTCACTGCTTCTTACAACAAATTACACTTACTGGATGTCCGCATTCTCAAACACGTATGCAAAAGTAGTGTGACAGCAGTTGTACAAGGGGCCTAATGTGCTGACCACAACAGATACGTGGCAGACCGGCATCATCCATGAGGGAGGAAAGAGAAGGCATTAGAGACTGAGCACACAGAGCCAGGCCAGCTCACTCCACCTCTGCTAGTTTGTAGTGATGGCATTTCCCTGCCTCTTCACATTAAAGCATTAAAGTCTGGAGCTGCTCAAACACCAGCTAGCAAAGCCACTGTCACTCAACACATTGCTTCTCCTTTAAAATCTCACAGAGAAGTATCACCCAGTTGAAAGGGTCGCTTTGTTGTCTGTTCCGTGAACAAGAGGAAAAGTACATGAGAGCATTTTGTGCCCAAAGGCCTGCTGAGCTAGAGATAATTGAGACTGTATCTCTGAGTTCCATTAGTAAATATAAAATACGCATTTCCTCCCAGGGTATTAACAGTCAGCTGGTCAGCAAGTGAGCCTGTTAATGATCTCAGGGTACCAGGAAAAAAATAAAAGTCATACACTCAGCCTATGGCACCTCATAAACCACTCATTGCTTCTTACCCCAGATTACAACAGCATGCAAAGACAGGGGAAGGGTATAACCCATCTATTTCACGTTTTAAAAAATAATTGTGGGGATGTCAGTGTTTCTGTTCTGTGCTGCTGTGGATCTGTGTGCTTACATGGGAACACCTGTCATGCGTGCAGGTACATTCACACGTCTACAGATACCACCACCATAGAGGCAACCTTTCCCAAAGGAAACAAAGAAGAAACTGAGAACCTGACTCTAGGTCACCAAAAAGTTCCCACCCTATTGAACTCAGCAAAAAACAACTGCACAGGGAGCGAAGGCTGTTTACATCATCATTCTGATAAACCTTTTTCCATACATTACTCTTGTCTTGCTGTAGGTCCAGCTTCCCAAGGATGGCTGCACAGGCAAGCAGGAAGGACAACCACACTAGTGGCAGCAGGCCATCAGCACCATGGCTCAAAGCTACAGGATTCCTCAGCCCTGATACCCCACCCTGAATCCCCGGACCTGCACCCTTGATACAGACAGGCCAGATGCACCTTTTCAGACTTCTACAGCAATGCTAGCAGAAGTGAGTAACTTGCCTTGAATTAGCCTACTGAATAAATGCAAGAGAATGGAGCTGGCCGGTCCAGAAAGCACGACTGTTCATAAAAAGTCCAACGTATTAGAGAAATCATGTAGCCCTATGCTGTGACTTTTTTTTGCAAGATGCCCTCAGTAAGCAATGCAAGCCTGGGTAACCATTGTTAAAAGCATCCCATTAAAGGACTGCAGCTCTAGGACACATGGGTGTTTTCTACAAACAGCTAACGTGCATTAATACAAACTGGTTCATACATTACAAATATTGACAAACTCTGTGCATAGCAGCTACAAGAACTTTCTATCATGGAGCAGGATTTTGAGCTGATGACACACAGCTAAATCTTGAAAGCCATGCAAAATCCAAGAATGAACATATTTTTTTCTGCAGTACTGTGCTCCTTAGGGCCTCTGTGTGTCCATTTAAATGAATCCTAAGGGAATGTGCTTGTTGATATGATTTGCCCACTTCTCATAGTAAATATTATGCCCTCATCTATTCAATTTCCTCCCTCCTTCTCTTGAAGCACTATTTTTTCATCTAATCTCTGATCCTGATCTGTGTATATGTGTTTTGAGTTACTTTTCCTTTCTCCTCCTCTCTCAGTTCCCTTGCTGCCTTTTATTCATGTAGGATGCAATTTATGCTCCGCAGACACGGCTGGCTTGTTGGGTACCTAATAAATGCCCAAGTTAAGTGTAGAGGAACAGCATTTACAGCAATTGTGCAAACCTCCCTGCACCCTGCCGCCAGAGCACTTTGACCCTGAGCCACTGGGCTGCCAATTCTAGGCGTACCTGGTGATTTTGCTTAGTATCCTCTGTGCACTCATTGCTATCCAGAGGAAAACTGATGCTGTTCAAGATAACTGTGGTACAGTAAATACATCAACTTCTGCCCCATTGGCTGGTTTCATACTATCTCTGAGAGCACACAGGAAGTCTTCAGAGACTTCAGGAAATCTTTGTACAATGAAGAGTACAGACATGGGTCAATTATCTTCAGATGCATTTGCTCTTCTAGGATTTGTACAATAGGGTTGATTGTTTCTCTAAAGTCAAACAAAATACAGAATTGTAATTTTGGTCATTCTGCAGCTACCAAGAGAATCACAACAGCTTGCTTACTTCTGTTCCACTCATCCTATGGTTTTTGTACCAGTCTTGAACTATTTGCTGTCTGGCCTAGCGTCATTTTCAGGAACAGATACCAGCAACCTAAAGGCCAAATCTCATCACATGGAAATGCCTGCACAAAAACTTCAGCAGTTAAACTTCAGGAAACAATTTGCTTTGCATACCTAACACATGCTTCTCTATGCAGCTGGGATCTGCCTTTCAATTCTCTTTACCCCACAGTAAATCTCTGCAACTGCCCATAGCTCTTCCATAAAGAACTAGATTCTGCAGAGTAATCTTCTCTTGAAGAGAGACACAGATTACTGTCCAGAAGGTGAAGCTGGACCTGCCTTCCAGCACACGCTCACTCTGTAACATATATGCAAGGATTTGGTTCCCTTGATTTCCAGCAGTCCCCTTGGGTACGTATCACTCTTGTGTTTCGAGTTACAGTGACTTGTTGTAGGAAAAGGTCACTCCTGCATGTTTTTCTTTCTTCATGTTTGTTCTTTTTCACACGTCCTCTGTCTTACTGCAGTTCTTACATCTGAGTCATCACCAGCTTTGGGTTAATGGGGATTATACACAATCTCATGTGTAAGCTTTCAGCTGTGAGTCATTCAAATGCTAAAGCCTCTACTGCTCCCATCTCCTGAGGACTGCAGAGAAATCTCTGCCGGACAAGCTACAACCCAATTACATATTGTCTTGCTGGACTAACCCTATTCTTTCTACATTGATTTTGTCACTGCTGCCTGAAGGGAACTCTGTGACTATTTGCATTTTTAAATAGGTCAGTGTGTGTGTGTCTGGGAGAACAGTAAGTAAATGTTCATTATGTAAAACAGCCCATTCTTTCTGGATTGTGAAAGACATATAGGAAGGCTGTTCTTTCCAATAATAAACTTTGAAACCACATCTGTTTCCTCTCTTTGCTTTTCAAAGTCATTAAGTGAAATAACCAATTGTCCATTTCTCCAGAATACCTCGGTCTTTGTCTGTTTAATGTCTGCCTCTCATGTTCCTGCTGCCTGTGAAACATTTAATGGAATTCCCATTGCTCCACTTCTCCTCAAGACTAATGATCGTGTTGTCCTCACGTCCCAGGGAGCATCACAATAACTTGCTTTTTGTCTTCATTTACTCACCGCCCCCCCAAATCTTTTGCACTTACATATCCTCTCTATATGAAGTCTCATCCAACCAAAGTCCCTCAAAAGTCTTTCATCTGCCTTCTCTGTGAGATACCATGAGTAAACCACTTTCCCCAATTGCAAAGGGAGGATAATCAAGAGGCAGAGAGATTGAGTAAGTGGCCCCAAATGAGTATTCAGCAGAGCTAGGAATAAAACCCTACTGCTGCTGTCTTCCACTAGTGAACCAGAAGATCAGCTCTCTTACTTTCTTACAAAATAAGACAATGAAAAATTTTTAATGAAGCTACGGGGGACACAGCCTGTTTCTCTGACTCTTTAACTTACAGGTTGATTTAGTGTTAGTACATCACTGAGAGATTCCACCCGTTACAGAGCATACCTCGTCTAGAGTACTTTTATCTCCCACGAAGCCTGATCACCAGATCTCTCAAAGTTTTGAGTCATCCCTTTTGATAGAGCCAAAGATCCCTTACAAACAACGTGCAATGAACCCAACCAGCTGTGGTACATATGGTCCATGTAAGTGCAGGTGTCCTCAAGTTTTCCTTTTTTGCCAGCAAATTACTATGGACAGAAACCTTCCCTATCTCTGTCCCTTCAAGACCTTTCTGCAGTAAGTGCATGCTTCTAAACATAATGCCTGCAAAGCACAACCCGTACCAGAGAAACAATGGCTTAATATGCTACAGAACACACGGATAGTTCTGGTACTTCAAGTGGTAGAACATAAGCCAAAAGAAGTTTATTAAACATATGCGATTTCTGTATCACCAAAAACGCTTTCCTCCCCAAGCCCCATCGTCTCCTTTACTCCTTTTCCTTAGGGAGAATAATATACTGGCTGGCTGATGTTATCTTTGATAAATTAAGTGAATCAGCAAGTTTAGCTTCTACAAGATAATCAGAATGTTAGTCAAAGGTAGGAGTCAGACAATATACAAATTTGTACACTACCCAGCACAGTTTTGTGAAAGGTGGATCAATATTACTTATGCTAAGTTTTTTCTGGAGAGCATACAGCCTTCTAAACCTTGGGGCCAAACTGAAACATGGCAATACAATGGCTGATAACTGCTGAAAGTTCACAAGGAGCACTAGAAGACTATATTCCAAGTTACTAAACGAAGATCACGTTGTTTCTCATCTCACTTTTGCCCAGCCAGAAGCGACACTCCCTGAACATTCAAGAAGGCTGTGGGCTAGAAGATGAAATTCACACGGGATTCATGCACAGTGGTAAAGGACCACAAGGAAAAGCTGTTGGACAACTCTCTTACCCATTCAAATCAGGGCTTTCTGTGCTGGCTTGCTTGGGATCAAAGAAAAAATCTCCTCTTTTTCCCTTCTCCTTTTTAGTAAGTAAAGGGTCCCTAAGCATTCTGATAGAGCCGCTATAACTCTCATGAAGAGCCAACATGGTGAGGGGCCATATGCTATTCCTTCACATTGCAGAGATAGTTCACTCTGTGGGGAGAAAATATTTGTCATTTGATTAGTTGCATTAGCAGGCTGGAGAAGGAATACATCCAAGCCATATAAAACTCCAACAATCAGGTACCACGGCTATTTTACCTTACTTTACCTACCATTTTGTCTGATCCACCAGCTTCGGGCAAAAACATCTGCACCATAGTTGGTCTCCTCAGGGACTTGTGCTCCCTTTATGCATTGTCTGAGACAGCAGATAGAAAATGGTTCTAGTTATACCCTATACTGGAGGCATTTCTGTTTTCTGTTAATATCTTGAAAGCTGCAAGATTCACTCCCTTCTGGAGGAAAAGGAAATGACAGTTATTACTGCCCATTATTGCACATCAAAATAGGAAGAAAGGATGAGACAGGGTTGGAACTCAGTAAAAATAAGGAAGAAAAAATCCTTTGGTTTGATACATTGAAAGCAACATTAAATACATTTCTACGGTCGACTTAGCAATTCCATCACAGACTTCCCAAACTCTCACAGGAGTCCATACAGCTGACTTGGTGCATACAGAGGAGTCCTAAGAATTAGTACATCAGTAAATATATGTATAACCAATTTGAAGTACTTTTTAGTGCTGTGAAATAATTCATGATTTGGTAACAGCAAAAAGTACTATGAGTACCTTAGGCTGCTTGTAAAAGAGGTGCTTTTGATGGTCAATAGCTGAGAATTGTACTGGTGAGGAACCAGAAGGAACAGGATTCATTTCACTGTGCCTTAGTCACACTGGCTTCACAAAGTTATTGGGAAGAAGGAGCAGATTAACTTCTGTCCAACTTAAATCACTGAAGTACAGTAAGTATGTGCAGGGAGAAAGTCAGATGAGCGACGAGCCTGTTTTAAGGCACTTTAGCTCAGAGATGCATTAAAATTACATCAGGTCTGTAAAAACTAGAGGAAGGGACAGGTTTTCTAGCTCTTGTTTAGTTCTTTCATAAATGCAAGTACTATTCCAAAAGAGTAAATGGGTGGGTGGGGGAATAGAGGGGGACACTAATCTTTCCACTTATTAAAACTTGCATGGAAAAATACGGCCAAACTTTAAGTTAAGACGTGTTCAAATGTTTTCCAAGTAATTTTCTTGTACAGTAAAGAGTATCTCTGCATATATGCCAAATTTTTATGCAGAGTTCAATGTGGTTTTTCATCCTGGGGGAAAGGTAAGAGAAGTTAAAAATCACAGCCTTGACTTTTTTTTTATGTATCTGAGTTCATATTTGATTATGACAATCTTACAAAATAAAACTTCACCTATTCTAGTTTCCTTTCTTTTCCTTAGTATGTGGTAATCTATTCCGCTAAAATTTTCAGGTTCAATAGTTACAAGAAAAGAAGAGCCCAAACTGGTGCAGAGCTTCTCCCAAAGCTGCTTGGCAGGATGTTTAATGTAGCTCACCAAGGGAGCACTCTGCCTTCAAAACAGTGCACAGAAATGCTATATACATAAACTCCACCACCTAGAAAGACTAGTAGACTCTTGCAGAAGTCAACATTGTCTTCATTTACTAGCACCTTTCCAATGGTGGGGCTTACAAAAGAAAGCTGTTCTATGCAGTAGTTCTTCAAAGAATTTAGAAACACAGGCCTGGGTGGGCTTCCAGTTCCCTGCTAGTGCTAGGGACTTTTTTTTTTTTTAAATAATCTTTTTAACCTGCATCTCAAAAGAGGGATGAGAAAACATGGGAGGTTTTCTACATCCAATACTTATTCTTGTTAATGCTGCCACACACTGTGCTCCATTATGTGTCTAATGCTGTACTGGTACCAAGAAAAGAAGAATGAAGACAGAAGGGAAGAAGAAGCAAAGCTGAAAGTTGGTGGAAATAAGTTTTCCTCTGTCACAAACCAAAAACTAAGTTAACTACTTATTTCACTTGTGAGGGAAGGAATGGAACAAAATCAAAACAACCCTACTGCTTATAAGCACAGCAGGAATATCCATCAGTATGTTTGTCAGCTTAACAAAATACAAGCCAAGCACTTCCTCTTTCCAGATTACCCCCAACCCAACTGAGATGACAAGGGAACTCCTCCCGTATCTTCTATCATCTGACTTGTGGTAGTGGCCAGCAACCTCATCCTAAGAGCAGGATCTGCTACGCCAAGCAATGTGCAACTGCAGAATATAAAGATGGGCTCTGTCTGCAGAATTCATAGCCTAAATAACTTCTCCAGTCTTCCACAGATGACTGTGGATTTCCTTCCTCATTTTCTAATTCCAAAGACCCTGCCCCAACAGCACACATACAATTCTGCCAAACCCCAAGTATCTGGAAAGTTAGCAAGCAGAAAATCTACCCTGGCAGCTAAGAGAAGGCAGTGCAGCAGAATAGATCTACTTGCATTAGTAGTGTTTTGATGCTACGTGTCATACTTTTATACCACATTGTAAGGACAGAGATGGAGCCTTACTTCCAGGACTCTCCAAACAGGTTGACACCATACTGTTGACCTGACAATTCATTTCAAGCCAATCTAGTATCACACAAATCACAAGTCTTCAACTATGTAACATTTAGAAGTTATTTTCCACTATTGTGACATTTTCACAACTTTCCAAGAGCACAAATTGGATTTCTGAATACAAAAATGAATGAGACAAGATTTGAGAATTGTGTTAAAGAGTCTGCAGACCCCACTACTCGGTGACAGAGCAACCCACTTCATTAGCAGAACTGATATA
Organism: Grus americana; assembly: GCF_028858705.1. Lineage (NCBI taxonomy): Eukaryota > Metazoa > Chordata > Aves > Gruiformes > Gruidae > Grus > Grus americana. Next base: position 16,640,120 of record NC_072857.1, on the reverse strand, counting down.
TCCTGGATGCTTACAGATTCCTGGTGCACTGTTACTGGAATAGCCTCATTCTCCTCTATGGCTCCCACAACCAGTATTTTGTCCTTTCTGTGGAGTATTCACGCTACAGCCCCAGCTCCCTCCCACATTAATTACGCTTCCTGGTATAATACCTCTTGGATACTTTCTACCTCCCAAAGTCCACGCTGCAAAATATTTTTTCTAGTCCACATTCCTCTTCTAATTGAGGACGAGAAGAAAGAAGAGGACCTGCAGACTAGGCAACACATGATATTGCTGATGTGACATGCTGATTAGCCTGCTGGCTGGTATTCTCAGCTGCCAGGGCAGCCAAAGAAGGAAAAAAGGCTGAACTCTTCATTCCTTTCCCTTTCATCTCTTCCCAGCAGCAACTTTCATAAAAGTGTTTTAAAACATAACGCTGAAATCACTGCCCCTCCATCAAAGCTGACTGATACTGCCCAATGAGTTAAAGTGACATCAGAGCAGTAGATTAAGAGAAAGACACAGACAACAATTGTAAGCTTTGATCTCTCAGCAAACAAGGCTAACCATACCATCCCATACTATCAGCACCCAAAGAGCTTTCCAGATAGGCATTCCTTCCAGGGTACAAAGAAAATAAATCAGTAACACATAACAAAATCACAACCTTTTTTTTCCTTTTTTTTTTTTTAGGCACATTGATAATTTCACCAGCTATGAAGTACAGGACAGGGGGTGTTCTGCTATTTGCAAGAAAACAAATCTGCATGGTATCTCCTGCATGCTTGCTTTTGAAGTGGATGACTAACAGGGCTCTATTGCTTCTGAAGACTGGCCAGTATTGCAATTCAGAACGAGTATCATCAATGTAATCAGTGAATAATGAAGACTTTGTAACTGAAAATGTGAGCTTAGAATAAGTGAAAGATCTCTTCCAGTCATTTAATAAGAACCTGAAAGCCGGCCCTTTGCCAAAGAACAAGTGTAAAAATCAGGTTGCCATCTGGTAGACCCTCAGTAAGACGTATCACAAGCTTCTGATGACCAATACCCACAAAGCTGGGCAGAATGAAAGACACTTTGCTTGCCTTCTAAGAATTTGCTTTCATTTATTTTAATTAGGACTCAACTTCCCATTCCCCTCTTTAGTACTAGCAACTCAGTTACCATACTGAACCTAAATGTGCTGTACAGGTAACAAGATCTATGAAATAATACTCCATAAACTAAATGTTCATTGCTTGACAGAAGCAATACTTTCTAAAACTGTGGTCAACTGATTGAAAAGAAACAGAAAGCCCTAATCCTTATTTTGATTTGCAAAGTAATTCTATATACTGTCTGGTCTTGACAAAGACTTATCATCATATGCCCAGAAAAGGGGTTTTTGATAGTCTCTCTTAGGTACTGCACAGGTAGTTAATCATCGGACTGTAGCAAACATAGCTCTGAAGAAGACAAAAGCAAAATTTTAAATATTTTATTAATCATACAAATTAATAAAATGTAAAAACAAACCCCAGCCATTGTTATACTCTATAAACTGGCCTTAAAAGACATTCAAAACAATGGATAGACCAAATATTTATTATTTACAATTTAGAAAAATATCTTCTAGTGACACAAATGCTCTAAAGGTCTGGAAAGATCACCTACTCCCGGCCATCTGCAATTGAGAAACCCTTTCAAAGTCTGCACGAACTCAATCAGGATAGGATGTAAGAGAGGAGAGAGCAGGTCGCTGTGTAGGGAGGTAGGGGCAAAAAGCAATTGCTGTTTCCCACGCAGGAGCTGTTTTTCAGTATAAAGTGCAGATATTCCAAAATATTTTTTAGCTACAGCTCATTTTTTTCTTTTTATGATCTTAATACCATTTTGCACAGTATGCTTATACATTTGCAATAATGAAAGAACAGCTTTTAAAGGAATGAATCTGGTTGTAACAAACATCTGTGAAGGTGTCATTAGTGTCTCTCTAGATCTGTAATCAAATTTGAGTATCTCCTTCTAAGCTGTATTTGACTACTTTTGATTGCTCTGTGTAGACAGTACTCCATTTTGGTTACCAATGTTAACTATTATCAGTTATCTATCACAGGTGTCAGTGTACAGCTTTCACGGATTCTTCTGCTCTGTGCTAGCAGTTATCTGCTGTGTACGAAACGGGGATAAAACTGATTCATTCATCCTTTTAGCACCAGGGAAATCTACAGTAACTGTACTAGTTAAAAGTCCAAAAAACAAAACAGGAAAATCTCTAACAGAAAGAGACAGAGACTGTTGAGCTGCTGCTGAGCTGACAGGATAGAGAACCTGTAGTACAGATATAACTGTGATTTGGGTACAGCGTGGCAACACCAGCACACTTGGCTTTGCTGTGTGCTTTAGATTCTGTTGTGTATTTTAAACTATTACTCTGTGGCTCCCTGGCCTAGAATTTTTTCCTATAAGTATTTGTGGGTTTGGGGTTTTTTTCCTTTTTTTTTTTTTAAAATAGGAATAAAGCATGAAAATAGAGACTTTTTCCCTTGTGTAACAATAATGCTATGGAGTTACCTCCACTGAAGATTCAGCATTACCTGGTAACCTCACTGTGACATTTCTATCTTCCTTCCCAGGTAACAAGAATTTCAGGCACCAGCGCAGATTCTCATTAAATTTAGTAGTGTTTAGCTGAAAGCAAAACCAAGGATAAGCTAGATTCAGTGTACTAAAGAAAAAAAAAAAGAAAGAAATGCCTTAACAGTATCATTACTTCACAAATACTTCAGATTATTTCAATCTTTTGTTCTAGTTTTGAAAAGTCAGATGACATTTATATCAACTGGAAATGTCTTTGGGACTTCTGCTTTCATTTGACAAAATAAAGATGGATATACTGTCTTCTCCATAGCATCCTGTTTTGTGCCCCATCTCACAGGGAGATCTCTTCCAAAACTTGGCTTGTATAGTCACTATGTATCGCCCAGTCACATCATGTCCAGCTGCAAATAGAAGAAACAGATTTGGAAGCAGCAGCGTTGAATTCAAGTTATTTCTTATGCGTGTTTAGTGCTTAGAAAATAAAATAAATTCAGAAATCCTTATCATGTAACATAAATGGACTGCACAAAACTTACTATTAAGCTGCTATAAAGTACAAAAACAAACCTAAAACTCTCACCTTCACATAATTATATGTGCAATTTATAGATTTAAAAAAGTACGTTCCAAAAGTAGAAATCTGACTGCTATTGAACCTTCTTTAAAACTGTCTACACTATCAGCGTAAGCCCTGGAGATAGATTTGTAATGACTCAGCCTGTAAAAAAATGGCTAAAACATTTATTAAAAAACCTCTTGAAATCTTTGAATTTCAGCAATCCTATATAGAGAAGGTTAATTGAGAGGATTAAAACATCTTTTAAAAAAGGATTTTCAGTTTTCAACCCACATAAATAGCTGTTCTAGATCTACAAGTTTTGTTAAATGCTATTATAGTAAATTATAACAATCTGCTATCAAATGAGCAGCCTCACAGGCTCTTTTGAAACACTCTAGAAGACATGTTTAACTTATGTAAACAGCCGTGTTACTATATAACATAATATTTGCCATCATGAAATTACACACCTGGTTATGTTTTACAATAGCAAATAAGTAATTTCACATGGCTCCTTTCTGACTCAATTCCTTAGCTGTTTTCTAAGCCACACAGTCTAATCTACTGCTTTAAGAAGCACTCGCTGCTCCTTCTCACTGCACCTTTCAGTTACTGTTTAATTCTAACGCCACATCATGTCTGCACAGTACTCACCAAATCATCAACATCGCCACCTTCATCTGTGGGAGGCAGAGTTTCATTTTTCTTTTCCTTCGGAGCCAAGAACTGAAAATACAAATGTGATACAGACAAAATTCAGACCCTTAATAATAAATTAACAGAATATCTCCTTTGTATATTAAAACAAATCCACCTGTAATTAAAAATTATGAAGTCTGCTCTGGTTTCCACCCTCCAAAAACATCTTAAAGTATAGGAAAATTCATAAGACTTGCTTTTAAAGGATTTTATGGTGAGGTGTGTTGAATAACAGATAAAAGGACATGGTTCTTCCAACAACATACGGTTAAGCTGTACAACCCCCTGTAATAAGGATGCTACAAATATTAGTCCCTAGTCTCACAAGGAGATGAGGAAAGTTCATAGAAAAGAAATTCTTTGAAGTCTACTAACTCCACAGAAACAATCTCAAGCACAGGAAGTACTTGAGATATCAGTGACTGGAGCCTGGGACTGTACACTTTTTTCTACCCATCTGTTACCGTCCACTGTCAAACATGGGATTCTGGGCCAGATGGAAATTTTGTCCATTACAGTATGGCCATGTTTATGTTCTTAAAAAAGAAAATTTTAAAAGTAATAGTGTGTGTAGCTAAAGGGCAGCAAACCGCCCCCCATTGATATGAATACATACATAAGCTGACCAATAGATTGTTTAGCAAAGTTCTTAAGTACAACATTCTAGTTCTGTGTGGAACTTAGAAGTTTCCCATTTAATTCAATTAACATTTAACAAATGAACAAATACATGAATTTAAAAAAAAAAATCCTCAAATACGCAAGATGGTTAGAATGCCAGTTTTTAAAAATAGAAAACGCATTATGTAAAATGCTATTGCCGTAGCTGCTGATACAACTCACCATATGCCCTTCACTTAAAGCATGGCATTCACAAACAGAAGATAAAGGTAAGTTGCTCAGATACTATAACAACTGAAATCAAACATAGAGACAATATCCGGAGTACAACCACCTCTGAATTATTTTTCTCTTAGGCTAACACAGTGAGGAAAAAATAATTTAGCTAGAATGGTAGAAAAAAAATACAAATATTTGACTCTTACTTAAAATGTATGCAGTTATCTACAAGTTTTAGCTACTGCCTCTTTAGCAATATCCTTACTATAACATCATAAATTTTCTTTTTCTTATTAAAATGCCCCAGAACAAGTATACAGAGCTGGGAACAATGCTGCCCCAGTTAAAAAGATGACTGCGAAAGCTGGGGAGGAAGAAAAGCCACATTCCATGACTTTGAGTTCCATCATCCTTAATTCAGAACCAACTTTGTTATAACTCTAGATGATGACACAGAGCAGCTAGTTTGAAAAAAACCACTATAAATAGTAGCTATAAATACCTGTGTAGAGTTAGGTAACTCTTTTGTGCAAACAGCTAGCTCCTGAAAGCAAGCTACTGTAACAAGCAACTATAACAGCCATGGAGGTTGTGTAAAAGGCCACAGGATCCCTATCAGAGCACTACCAATCTCTGAGACAATATACTTGTACTGTAAAAAGCTTAAATGCTATTTTACGTAAATAAGATGCTCTGATCCTTCTCTAGAGCAATAGTGACAGCTTTTGGACAAGGGGTAAAACACAAGTTACCTGCTGCATCCCATTTGTGGAAGAGTACCAGATAAATCCACTAGGATGAAAAGCAAATACACCAAAGACAGAGAATGTAGACCACCTCTGCCTCGCTGTCTCACTACGCAAAGGTCCGACCTTTCCTACATCCTAAACAGCAACATACAAGAAGAATGTAGAAAGCTGACTCCACAGACAACACTCATATTTTAACACATGGACTTCAACTTATCATATAGACTTTATAGCTGCAAAAAAAATGAGAAGGTGACAGGGCCAGAAAGAATTAGAATTTCAAGATGCCGTATGTCTATCTTTTTTGCTGGAAAAGTTCTCAATCTAGTAGTAACATAAAGCACATCCAATGAAACTAAAAGCTAATGACATTGTCAGTTCTGAAAGGATTTTTGTGCTCGATCAAATTTCATTTTACACAGTTAATTAAGAGTTAAATGGAAATGGTATTTCTGAAAGTAGCACATTTTTCAGTTTTCAAAATTAGCTTTCCCACACTAAATTAGGTAAAGAAAGCGAAAAGCTAAAAAAAAAAAAAAAAACCCAACAAAAAACCAAACCACCAAAAACCCCCATATAATGAAAATTTGCAATGAATTGAAACTTGAAGTTTTCACCAAATGCTGAACATCCAACATTGGGGTTTTTCTCCAAAACCTGTTTTACATTTATGCAAAAGCAAATTACATATAACAGATGTGCTGAAATCCATTATCTTCCCCCAAAGCAACCAGAAAAAGCACTTGACATCTCTGGTCTTTTAACCTATCATCCCCATGTTCTAAAAAAAGTATCTCCACTATTACATGAAAAAAACCCAAACCCAACCCTACCTAAAACCATTTTTCTCAGTGATAGGAAAATATGCATGGATAACCTAGCTCAACCAAAAAGAAATTTTTTACATGTTACATTACTCTCTAATAAGCAGCCTTGTAAGTCTTCCTTTCTCCTTCAAACAGCAACCCTATAAACCTGAAATTTTCTACTTCCTGAAAGCAGTCTTGAAACTGCTATCAGTGATCTGCACACGAAAGAAGGTTTTTGTGTCACATAGGACCACACTGACAGCCAAGCCCTTGACCTACATGCTTGCATGTGACCTATTACAGAGGTGAAGAAAACTTGCATTTTACTCTATTGTGTGGTATTTTAAAAGAACCACTATAACCCTTTAGTGAAGGGTATCACCTTCAATATAGAAAACAAATGATCCATTTTTGCAACCTACTATAGACCTAGGAAAATGCTGGCTTTGTATCACACAGGAAACCTGTGGCAGGGTTTAACTGTACCAAAAAGGACTAGATTTTATAGTAGCCTCAACCTCAAGATAAAATTTTCTATCCCTGCAGAACTTACTCCCAAGAATATGCAGTCTTCCAATCTCTTAAGTCATATAAATCCTTGACAGATAATGGCAAATCAGGGTTCTGGTTTTGGATCTGTAGAGTGTGTGGGGAGATGGTTACCTAGTGAATAACTGGGACTGCCAACTGCCTAGTTAGCAAAGAGATGCAACCTATTTATTCTGAAAGTCAAGGTAACTGCCACGTTGGAGAACCGTTGCAGAGCTGATTTAATGCAATCTCTCTTATTGTCCTATTTTAAAGGGAAGTTATGGCTGTTGTAGGACCTTCAATCAATCACAGAAGAATTTCCTGTATTGCAACACCTGGCTGACTGTAGGACGACATCAAACCGGAACAGTTATTTTGAAGTCAGCCTACAAATGCTTTGCTCCAGCTTAGCCTTGCAGCTGTAAATCTAGTCCTTGGTACTCTGTAATTTGTGCTGCATTCCTATGCAGGCACAGTATTTTTTAGCTACCACAAGCTCACAGTTAAGACAACAGTGCTGTAAGGTCTTTGTAGCTAGCAGAGATTTCCTTAAGGAATAGCGACTATTTCACACAGCATTAGCACATTTTGAGCATCAATGGTAGTTTCAGGCTAGAAAGTGAAGTTCTCAAGAAAAATATTGTCTTAAGAAATTTCCAAGTAAATTCATTGCATTTGGAATATATAAAAAACCCTGATACTCTTTAATAACACCACTGGAGAAAAAAGTTGCTCTATACAATTATGTGTGATGAGAAACAGCCAGTAGGTCCTTCATGTCTAGAAAAAAACATAATATTCTGTCATTTGTACTCTGTACATGTGCTTAGCTTTCTGGATTCTTAGTTTGTTAGTTTTTCATTTTCATGATATTTCTGTGCCTTCTTCACCTTGAGGTAAATTGTTACAGATGAAAAAAGCAGTTTCTAAAATACAACCTTTTACATGCTCATTAATTCACTCACCGAGAACTTAATTCTACCTCCTTCTGCTTATTGCTAATGTAAGGCCTGGAAGTTGCAGAAATCAATGTGGCATCTTTTAGAAAAGCTGCTTCTCTGCAACGTACTTAGTGATTTTAGCCACAGGTTTACCTTGAAGGGTCTGCAATATAAGGTTCTTTTTTCTCCTAAACTATTTAAAATCATGGCTAGCAGCCTGATACAAGAATGTCCTTACCCTCTCCACACAAATCCAATTTTTGACAGCAACTCTAAATTCTGCTTTCTTTCAAACAGAAGACACCATTCTGCCTGTTAGAAATTGACTCCTTTGTAACTGTGACATCCCTCATTCATCACTGGAGTTACTGAAGTGTTATACTTCCATAGATAGAATACCTGCAAATACTCCAAGACTTTTGTTTTCAAAAGGATCTAATATGATCACCATTAATAAAATCAGCATCATCTATGATGTCAATCAATCCACAAGAGCTGCATGAAGTGGAAAACACTGATATCGTCGCATACATGGTGAAAACTAGCCATAACAACTTTGTATTGCTAGAATTCATAACACCTTTAGACAAAAAAGTCCTGATTTTTGAACTTGTACGATACCAACGAGATCACGGTTCTTTCTATGACGTTCAAACAGTGATCTTGCATAGATAAATAGCCTATTTCTGTTCCACTACACTGAGTTTCTAAAGTTCCTACTCTTTGTAAAGGATATTTTTAGATAATGATGTAAATACTTGCTACTTTCTGAAGACCAATTAAAGCAAAATGCTGTGGTACATGCTAGGAATTATTTTTGCTCTGAACTAGGGCAATTTCAGTTGTATCGCAAAAGGACACTCTTCTTCCTTCATATGGATCCTATTTCATTCACCTAAAGATTTATCCACATAAGAAAGAATCTTCTGTTCCACAGCATGGGCTCTATACAAATAGATGCTCATTAAAAAAACTATACCTTTTCAGCCTCTTCACTAGTCACCGCACTTCCCTCTGCTTCATCTTTAGTGATCAAAGAAATTCTGTCTAAAAAAAAAATAAATATAAAAATATCATTAGAACACTTCCCAAAAATGCATTTAATGTTAGAAATGAAAAAAGTCTTCCAAATTCCAATTTCTGGATGTGTCATCATCACCAGCAAAAATAAAAAAATATTGCTCAAAGGAAAATGTGACTTGCATAAATGAGTCAACTATGATATAAAAATAAATTAATGAGCATATTCATAAGCTTGTGGAAGTATCCATTTAGGAAACTGCTAATATTATGACAATCAAACTAATGAGACACTGGAATCTTAGATCACAGATGAAATGCTGAAAAAATCTATCAGAAATTACACTTTTAGTCATTCACATCATGCTCTTAGGTCCTTAATAGCCTTAGAAAAATGAACTCCTAACATACAAACACTTGTGCTGTGATTACCTACGGTCTGACTACCAAAGTGCTGGTCCTGTCCCCACTTTGCTCCTCGGTTGTGCCAGCAAAACCATCCTGATCAGTGACCCCAAAAACCCCAACAAACCACCTCAGTTACTTTTTATCTCAATACTTTTTCCAGTCTAGCTCATCACTTGGCTACATGCATGCTTGTGCCTGAATAAAGCAGTTGTGGGTGCAAGAGCAAAGAACAGTAGATTCTTAAAGGTTTCAGCAGCAGCACAAGTGTAACGCCACCTTAACGTGCCCAAAGCACTACATGGCAAGGTTTCATCAGACAACTGGACTTGTCAAACAGATCTGCCTTGCTCCTGAACCACTATTAATTCACATCCATCCTCTTTTGGTGACCACAGTCACTCATGACAAAGCCCAATGCATGCCACATTTGGCAGAAAAGAGGGGACTGGTCATGTGGCAAGAGGCAGGGAAAAGAGGACTTCTGCTTTTGGTAGCAGCAAGCAAAAAGCAATTTCAGCCACCTAATGAGAGCTGTTAGATTATGCATAAAGCATCATGATTTTATCCTCTTCTCACAAGAGGATAATGTATTTTGTATGAAAATATCATTGTTTGTATTTTTTTCTTTCTCAAAAATAGAATCCAGTTTGTTAAAAACTCTAGTTCTTACCAACTGAAAATTATTAAAATAGTATTCTAGCATGGCTTTGGAAGATCCAAGTTTCCTACTTTCAAAGTCTGTTGGTTTGGTTTTGTCTTTACAAATTTCTTCAGAGAAGGTCCCCTACAATACTACTGAATGTAATATTCTTTCAGTGTTATCTTGTGATGCCGGGCATTTAACAGATTTTCTTAGCACTGGTTCCAATTAAAAACAAGAGTATGATGTAAAAGATTTTTTTTAGTCCACCATGCTTCGTATTTGGGAAAATGTTTCTTTATTTATCACTTACATAGTCTCCGAATGTCTTTTGGAATTGCACTGCCTTGTATCTCGCAGTTTAATCATAGGTAGATGTCATATTGCCATATATTCTGTCCTTCAAATTGCTTAAATACAAAATGATCAGTGACATATTTCAATGCTATCTATGCCTTTTTTGAAGCTTAATTTGGAAGAATCTTTTTATATCTCTGCTGCATGAGTTTTTTCCATTTATTTGGAAATTCAGCTGAAATCGTATCTTCTTCTCCCTACCCTGTTACATTTGTCTGTTTCCTTCCACAATTAACTTACCATTTCAAAAAGACTTGGCAGAGCATTATGAATATTGCTGATACAAAACCACCAGTGCAAAAAAAGGAAGCTGCAAGATGAAAGTATTTTTTCTTTTTTTTTTAAATAGGCTGCCATATGAAAATGCTGCTCTGGGGTTAGTTTAAGTGCCCCATTGCTAACAAAGCTTTCTCTTACATAATGCATAATACTTCCCCTCACACCCCCAAATGCTATCCTACCTTGTATGATGATCTCCCAGAAATCAGCTAAGGCTTTATCTTCCACCTTTGATTTCAGGGCTTGCAGAAAATCATTGAAGCACTGCACCTTGGACAGCTGAAAAAAAAAAATAACAGCAATGATAACAGAGAAATATTAAAGTAACTTACTACAGAGCACTACAAACTTAAGAATTAAGTCATCTAACATGGTGAACACAAAATTCAGTACAGACTTAGGGTTTTATCTCTACAAAAAGCAAGAGTTCTAAGGAGAGATGAGAGCCCCAAAACTGCCTTCCAGAAAGCTAGAAAGACTTTCTTGTAACTAGCTTTATTTACAAAGAAATTTGTAGGATTGCTTATTTTTCTTTTACAAGCATCAGGTCACAGGCCTTATGTTTTTATGTTTAAAAGAAAACAAACAACAGTAAGTAATACCAGAGAAGCTAGTCCTCATTCCAGTAAGAATAAAGAAACATAAAATGCAAATGTATTTCTAAACTTTCAAACAGCATAACAGATTTTGATCTATAAATCAATTCTTTTTGCTGTAGAAATAAATTACCAAGTTTCTAATACAGCAAAATAGGACCATCATGTCTTTGAAAAAGATGAGTTTTCACATATTAACATTACCTTTATGGCCTCCTCTCTGAAAACTCTAATACAATTGATCCCTTTCATGTAGTACTGTGAGCCTTTATTTTCCAGGAACTGATCAATGCGGTTTATCAATTGCTGACTCACTGAAAGACAAGGAGAAGGAAATAAATCAAAGAATGCACAATTTCAAGGCAAAAAAATATTTTTCCTTTAAGTCTCTCTTCTTCTATTTTACAGGCATGAAAAGAGTTAATCATACCCATACCGCCTCAAGCTACTCAAGTTGATAATTGTTATCTAAGCTACTGACAATTACTTCAGCCTCTCTGGAAAAGCTAGATATACTAGGAAGAAACCCAAGCATGGCCAAGGGAAAAGTCTTTCCCTGAAAGCCAAGAAAAAAAAGCACTAGCATAGCTTGTTTGATAGAATGTAAAACCAGAACATTTGGGATCCTAAAGCTGAGGGAGGTTTTGTTCTGCAACACAAAGCATATCCCCTAAACATCCTTTGAAATATGTGCATATTTCAATAAAAGTGTTAAATTTACAATGAAGTTGTAATAACGTCAAAACAATAGCTGTAGGGTGATTGGAGTTAAAAGACTACCTTGTCGTTATTGACAGTAGAGTATATCTTGTCTCTGTACAGGTAGTCTGATGAGTTTTCCATCAGGGCAATGCTCTTTATGATTATGGAGATAAGTATTATAACCTGTACATGCCTGACAGAGAAGCAGACACAATGAGACTTGTACTAATAAGAAGGGGAACACCAGTTTCATCCTCACTGTTGAGCTCCTAAAAGCTAGGTAGATGTAAAAAACTGCAAATGTGACAAGTGAAAACGTCACCAGGAGCTCTGCAAGCCCAACTAAATTCTGCTGGATTTCAGTACTTTATTTTCTTCATGTTTAATTACAGGTGAGGAACTGTCCGATTTTACCCTCTGGCAGACATAGCCTGGGAAAGGGCAAGTGGGAAGCGCATACAACAGTGATCTATAAACTTAGAAGCACTGTGAAAAGGATAAACAAGGACTGAAAGTCCACTGACTCTCTCAAAACAAAAGCAAAGAGTTGGGTTGAGAACAAATGAAAAAAGTGTACCTCTTCAAACAAAATCAGTTAAACTCTTTACCACAGGCTGCTGTGGGATGCTAGAAGTCTTAACGGCTTAAAAAAATTCTTGAACAAATGCTTAGAATCCTTAAAAGAGGAAATCCATGAATGGAGACTAAAGATGATGTTGCCATTGAGGAAGAAAATGCAGGAAAGCATTCTGGACAAATCACAGCATCTGCCTGTCCTGTTCTTGTACTGTTAAAGATGGGTTACTGGATTAGCAGAACCTTTAGTCTGACCTACAGACCTTATGTTCAGATGGTATGGGCATAGAAGTCACTGCAACTATTTTGGCCATGGAAACATCAACATAGAAAATAATCTGCCAGAGTAATGGAAGAGACAAGGATAAATAAACATACCAAGAAGCAGACATTGTTTAAATACTGTATTCCACTCTGCTCACTGTAAGCATGCAAAGTGCTAGCTGTTATATTTATGTTCCATAAAATGCCTAATTGAACTGAATCTGTGAAAAGATTGATGAACAGCATCTGTGAAAAGAACGGAACAAGAAATGTTTGATACTATCTCACTAGCTTTTGACTCTACAGAGTTTCTAGAAAAGGAGGCCGATAACAGTTCTGTCCAACAGCAGCTATCACACAAGAAAGTGTGCTGAAGTGCCTACTGCTCCAGAGGTGATCAGCTCACTCTTATTTATTTTACCAGTAGCTGACAAACTAAATTGAAGTCTCACTACTTAAGCTCCCCAAGTTAAGTCAGTCCATTTTTTTCATGGTTAACGATTTTCTCATTAAATGTTCTAATTTCTTACGAATTGCACTAATAAAAGCAAGTCCTGCTGGTGTTTTCAGTGGTGGTGGTGTTTTTTTTAAATGCAGCCTTTTCATTGATGTGTTAAATTAAAACCCCAGGCACTACAAGGGTGCAATAAAAGTCTTTATTGTCAGAATGATTCCAGCACACTGTTTGAATTATCAGACACTCTATTTCTTTTGCATTTAATTTTTTTTTTTAAAATCCCTTTCCATTTGATTGCACTGGCAGGCATCAGAAGAAAAGACTTTCTTGCTACTACTGACTGTGAGCTGTCTCCTTTTGAAATCTGTTGTAAGGAACCAAAAACACCCTACAATGTTTTACTAAGCACTGAAAGACCATAATATATGCAGGAAACAGGTTACATGGCAACAATATTTTAAATCGGAGTCTTCTAACATATTGAAACAGCTTGGCTAAAATTGGGTCCGTCCACTGGGTCTCCCTTAAACAACAGGCCAATGATTGATGAATCTAATATAGATAAAATTCCTGTGTTCTGAGTAGACTACCAAATCACTTCAGGGGGCCAAAGACAATACCAGAGATGGTAGATAAGGATTATAACTAGAAGTTCTCCAAAGTGGATTCTGTTCCTTTACACTTCTAGTTCTGAGGATTTTCTTTCCTTCTTCCCTTCCCATCATCTGCTTTTGCATTAGTGTGAAACTTTGGGGTTTGGGTGCTGCAGAAAGTAGATCACCTCTGCAAATGGGCATGTTGTGCATAACAATCCAGTTCTAACTCACCTGTGAATATCAGTATTAACTCTGATGTGTCCCAGACAAATCTCAGGCATTGGGGTTTTGTAGTGAAGGTCCTAGATTTACAAACTGACAGACTATTTAAGCCACTACTGTGTAATAATAATCTTTCTCTTCTCTCCCAACCCCCTTCATTCCCTCATATATTTAAGTAAAATGAACTAATGAACTTCCACATTTTGCATAAACTAGAATTCTAGTACCACTAATAACCACCACGTTCTGCAGATCATCGCAAGAAATTTTAATCTCCTGTTTCCTCCTTCTACTGTACCTGATTGGTTAGATAACAAATACAGTGATTAAAGGCTGGAGAACTACAGGTTAAAAAAATAACCTTTGAATAGAAGATCTTTCAGTTCTAACAGAATTAAATTGCTTCCCCACTGGCATTCAGACACATTCTCTACTCTAAATACATGCGCCAGTCCTGTTAATTCTTGTGAAGTATGTCATGAACAATTATATTCACTTATATGTCTGAATATTTACAGTACAAAAGTATAGTTATATTGTCATGTTTGACTCCTTTCTCTTTACACCAACCAGATTACACAATAATAATAGATAAAACTGCATTATTGTCCAAGTTAAATTCCTTGAGGTGTGTCGTCCCCCCCCCCCCAAATTAATCAGGTTAAAAAATAGCTATTTCTGTAGATGAAAGACTCCTGTTGTTACCAATCTTTAGATTTACCCACTGGTGGTGATAATGATTTATATTAAAAAAATCAGTTAAACCACCTAATAATTAATTTTAAACTCCTGCTCTGTAAGTATCATCTTTATGTAACTGAAAAGAAGAAAGATATTCTGAACTGGAAATAAGATTTTTAAGCTCAAGAGCTGTTGATCTACTCCAGTGTCCTATGAGGTGATGTTCAGTTTTGAAATGGTCTCCCTCAATGGCCTGTGGGTATTGATCAGAATGATTTAGGTTGGATGTCTGAAGGACATATAGTCCAAATCCTCGCTTCAAAGTGGGGTCACTATGGATCGGGAGGCTCAGTGCTCCACACTTGAGTTCCAAATAACTCCAAAGATGGAGAGTCTCCAAGTCCTCTGGGCCTCTCTTTCCATGTTTGACTACCATCACTGTGATTTTTATCTTTTTCTCCCATAACATCTAATCCAAATTCTGTTTGTTGCAACTCAGAGCTTTGCGTCTCCCCCAGTCGCTATGCCCTTCAAAGACAAATCTGGCTTCATCTTCTCTGTGAAACAGATGTACAGAAAACTTCAAAGTGATTTTTATATACTTAAGTATTTGGTTTGCAAATAGTCTTCTAGACTGAATTGTTTTCATCAAACCAGTCATTGCTCTACTTCTAGGTAGGCCAAATGCATGAATAGTCTCTGAAATACACAAAAACATCCAGTAAGATAAAAATGCAGAAGAACTGCAAAGACACATGCCAACAAAAAGTGAATGTAAACAGTAAGGTTTTTTTTAAATTGTCTTAGGTCTAGAAAGGTAGTTAACTACGCACATTTCTACAGAAAGTCTTGCAATAAAATATCGGCCTTGTTGCAACTAATAAATTCCCATTGCAAATCTCTTATACACAATTCTTTTATGCCTACAAAGCATACAGTACAAAAATTGGTGGTTTACATCTTACTTAAGAAGCTATCTGCATACCATGGCAAAAGTGTGACACCTCAGGCACAACAGCATATTTGCTGAAACCTACATGTGCAATTACTGACTTTTATTTTTCTACAAGTGTCTCAGAATAAAAATATTAACAAACATGCTATAAAAATAAAAAAGAGCAATTGGTACAATTTGTGTCTGGACATTTTTTCTTATGTCCATAAACTGTACAGTTGTCATTGTGAATTTCTCTCTTCACTGACAATCAGTAAAGTTCAAAAAAGCTCTTTTAACTACAGGACTTCAGACATCATGTTCCCAGATAGGAGTCCTGTAAGATGCAATGAAATCTAGCCTATAAACTCGCACAAAAAATTTACAAACTAAAGAAAATATGATGCATGTGTCATACGCATTACACTATCCTATCTTCTACAGAAGTCTATGAAAATACAATACACCATATCACACATCTTCTGCTCTCCAGAAATGCAGACATGGATGGAAACCTGCAAATAGTCAAACAGGATGAACTGGTAGTCATGTGGCTACTCCTTTGGCATTACAAAGATGGCAGGCACTCTCTGCATTTGAGAGTCTTCTCTGCAGCCGCAGCAATGAAGAAATTCATTGTACACCCTTGGGAGTAATGATTAGATGCCACACAGGCAAACTAATCTATTTTATTTGCATTCATTGACAAAAGTGTCAGAAGCTATTATGAGAAGACTGCTCTTTGTGATGACTGTGCACTTGTAACCTGCTCAAAATAAGACCTGCATAAAATGACATCTCTCTGGCCATGAATGCAAACAAGAAAGTAAAGATATCTGGAGGGGAAACACAATACCAGTTACATGAGCAATCAATGTTAACCAGTAAATTGACACCATGACATACAACTCATCACATAAGCTGTTGAGTCCCTACTGTAATAAACTACACAGATGTCAATTAAAACCAAAGTTGATTACTGTTTCAGGAACTGAGCTGCCAGTCTCAGAAAACCTATCCCTAAGACCCTTGTCAATTTGAAACTTAGATTTTCTAAAAAAAAAAAAAAAAAAAAAAAAAGAAAAAAAAAAGTAAAAAAAAAAAGTATTTACAGATTGGTGACCCAGTTCTCATTAACAGCAAATGCATCGTTTCTCCTGCTCCGGCCTGCTGTGGGACATAGTATCAGACACAGGCCGGCTAACTTGCACTTAGGCTTCTCCTACGAATGGCTCAAACCATGGTCATCAAATCCCACAAGATCACTACAGGAGATGCATTAGTACACATTTTCAGTGATAAATATACCATCAGGACTTCCTACAGTCTGTTTCAAAAAAAATAAAAAAATTCCCCTTGTCATACTTTGATCTTGATAACAAGTCTCTCACCAAAATTATAAAGTTGTCAACTGAAGAGGATGTGTGTCATTAACATGCAGCTTAATAAAAGGCCACTGTACTGTCAGTACTTAAAGTACAACACTTCCTATTTCTACAACTTCTCTATCTATCAAAAAACCCAACTCCCAATCAAACAGTTGAAAGGCCTTTATCCTCCCTATGGAGGGACTCTGTCGCTATTTTGTTTTAAAATGAGAATGTAGGGTCTATTCAGTTTGGAAGACAAAACTGGATGCTCTTTTTATACAAGAAAGAAGCAAAGCAGGATGCAACCTAGTAGTTCTCCTGTCTGCATCCTGACACAAAATGTAATTTTTTTTTTTTTTCAAAAAACCCTATTTGAATGCCACAGATTATCCTTTCCTGCAAAGATATTTTACATGTTACATGTTCTAGCACAGGAAAAAGTTTCATCTTTCAATATGATATAAAATTATACTAAAAACCCCTTAGAACCACTGAATAGTTTTAGGGCAGAATTTACTACTTACTTACATAACCAGCAATACAGCAAGGCATTAAAAACATGCCAGTAATGTTTTTATGTATTAAGCTACCTAAAAGGCTCTAAAGCAGAAAAAGGATTATGCAGAATCAAAAAACAACATGCAGAGTATGTTTTTATTTATAGTGGCTTCTGTCTCTCCTTTAAATGGGTGACTGCACTGCATTCTGTCTAACTACACCTTGTAATTACAGAGCAGATCACACATAAAAGCAGACTGCTTAAAATTTCAAAAGCCATCCAAATATGTACTGCAGTTATCTCCAGCACAGATACCAAGTGGACATATTTAAGCACTCTTTAGTTAAACCATCTTCAAGGGTAATCACTATACTTATTTTGCCTTAATTAATTCTATCATGTAGGAAGGCTTTATCATTACAAAGTAGTCAACTGTTTCACAGTTTCTGTATTCTAATATACCATACAATGCTTTTTTATTGCATCTTAATATATCTGAGATTTGAGAACACAATTCCAAATGTTTTTTCAATAAACAATTTCTTCTGAATCTAATGCAAAATCCATGTATAAAGCTGGCTAGCTGGCTTATAGGTCTGGAAATTCTGGAGAGAAACAGCCATGTAGGCTTTAACAGACTGTATCATAAATCAATATACTACTCACACTCCTCAAAGTATTCCAAAAGGACCAAAGGCCTTGCTGAAATACTCAACACCTCACTTCAGCCCCTCCGCAATTTTTTTTTTCTTTAAAAAGAAACGCTACATTAGTGGCTATTTGGCAGATGAGGTTTATCTTGCCACAACCTTCAAATCATCTTTTAAAAGAAAAAAGGACCCCATCCATATATCTCTGTAGAGCTCTTCCAGTAGGGAAATACCATACAAACAAATGGTAATTTCTTTGCATTTTCAGACTTAGAGCATGCAAGACAGCGGCTGACCTGTGCTTTGTATTCTTCCTTACCTCTGATTCAAAACCCTGTACGCTGAGAACAGATTCAGTGCACACAGAGCCTGCTCTCATCTTTAAAAGTCACAGACTACATGCTTATTACACCCTAAATTCACTTGTGCTTTCTTTTGCTCACAACAAGCAGAAAGAAACAATCTTTAAATGTAAAGATTTAAATCCCAGGCATTAGATTCTTATTCCTTCATAGAACAGAGTAAGTAGACAGCAGAAGACAGTTTTGTCACACCACATGCAGCCAACAGCCCTCCGCTTCAAGCCAGAAGGCTACCATGAAGCCAGGGGAGAAGCTGATACCCAGTCCAAATGAGGCAGTCAGCTGCTACAAAGGGATCTTCTGTCAGAAACACCTGAGGAGTCACTCAGATGCCTCAATGTAGCTGTCTAGTGCCATCTTACACAAACATGGTTATCCGAGACCTTCAAATGAAGAAGGAAAATTTTGCCCTGGGAATTATGAGCGACACCTTTCTTTGCTGAGTGGCACTGCAAGATAGGCAATAAACTCCAGAGCATCTCACATAGCACTAGAAACTTATGTTTAGACAAATGGACTGCATTTACTGAACCCTGAAGATGCTACTGAATATAATTAAGATAAATAAAAGTCATTTACCATCTTTGAAGTCAGCATTTTTCTGCCTCACCAGAATTCGGAAATCTTCTGCTGGATTAACACTGCCAACCTACAAAAGGTCCAAAAATGATATGATCATCTGCCAATATCCACCTCTCTTTTTGTGAGACAACAAGAATCTTTAAACTTCTGCTTATTTTCATATGTAAACAGAAGCTCTACATTTCTCTGCATGCAGACTCATAAAATGGAAGTCTTAGTGCATCTTAACGTGCAGTACTCCTAGCAAAGGTTAGTTTTGCCATGAGCAAGACTAACTTACACTTACTATGCTGCACTCTCATAAGCAAACCATATTCTCAGGGGTTTAGAGGTCAGAAGCACAGTAATTCAGGCTATCTGCTAGTTCAGCTTTGAGACTTTCTGTAGCACAGACCTCTCACTAATCTTGACAGACGCTTAATGAGGAATGGGAGCTCCCAGGCATGTGAGTACAGAATCATTGGTTTACCATTCCAATAGGAAGCTCAAAATTAAAAGCCTGTGCTCAATTCATCTACCCTTTCTGGCCCAGTCTGGTATCTTAAAGCTGAAGCTCTAAATGGGCATACAAGTGCAGAAACCTTCACAAAGGAACTAAAAACCAGGTAAAATATAAACAAACACCTAGTGAAAAAGAGATACAGTAACTTCAGGAAAAAAAAATTACACTGCTTAGCATTTCCTTTCAGGAATCAAAATTCTCCTAAGTTTATTTGAAAATTTTATGCTTTGCTGTCAAAATAATTCTTCGATCTTTCAATAAGCTTGCTTGGTCTCTCTGTGTTTCTATTAAATCTGGCAATGCCACTTTTCAGGAAAAATCAGAAGTGTGTATTATGAGTACAAAATATTTAAATCTTTTTAGATTTTAAGTCTTTTAAAAAATATCAATCATGCATTTTAAAACAACAGCCTTAAAGGATAGTTTGAAAACAAGTGAAGTTATCTCAATTAATATTAAGTCACCTTTTTTCCTGTAATTCAAAAAATCAAATAAAGGAAGGTGCGCAGTTATGATACACCTTCATCTACCCATGTACACAATATCCGGAATTAAGTTAGATGTTTAACGTATCATCAAGATGAAGCCAAATTTTTGATTTAGAATCCCAACCAATAAAGAGAACAGTCTCTAAAATCACAGCAATACCTTTGATTAAATATACAGAGGCAACTTTATGTTGCAGATGATATGAAAGAGAGCAAAACCAAAATTCAACCCCTGAACCCCGAATCTGAGATTCTGTTCTCTTCAGCTCCTCTGGCTTGCCCTTTACAGTTCTAGTCACTGGAGGAGAATTTTGTCCTAAGATATGCAAGACTGACGGAAACCTTGTGCTAACATACACCTTAAGGCAGAGAAAGTTGTCTTTACAATCTCTAGCATAGAATCTGAAATCCACAAGCAGACAATATTTCAGTCCTAGTTTCAGCTAAACCCCATCCTTTTTCAGGGATTCTGTGTATTCACTATAATACTCTTGAAATTAATCTTCCTCTTCAATAATCAGATTTGTAAAAATATGCTTACAGAGGTGATGTTGCCTTCAGTAAGTTTTATGATGCTAAAGCTACCTTCCTCATCTTCAATTTTTGGTTTTTTAGGAATGGGTCCATCTTCACTGCTGCAAATGAGAAGGACAAAAATTAATATAAACACTTAAAGTAAACCATCCAGCCTAAGTAGGGAGTCAGTAAATTAATGAAATATACACTGAACACTGGACAAAGCTTCATTATACAACTGCTCACAAATAAACACTAAACCATGCCTCATTTTTCCCCACAGGTTGCACAAAGCAGACGGTAGAAACAGAGATCAAACTTAATCTTAGCATAAACAAAGGCACTGCTTGTTGAAGGTGTGTGATTATTCATGCTTATTTCAGGCATGAATTTACTCATACACATCTTCTCCACCTTTCTAAATACATAATATTCTCCAGTCACTTTATTTGGAACCTGTATATTGAGTTAATCTTGATAATTTACAGTATATTACATGACATTTGGTATTCTCATCAGATCTTCTTAACATGAAATAGCAATGAAACTTAACATTTAAGTACGAAATTCATTTACTCTTCAAAAATTACCTGCTAGTTCATGTCTTGAAATTGATAGCTACTACAAAGCTGTTTACACAGTGGCTTTTAAGTCTAATGACCCATATTCTCCATCACGAGAGCTTAATAAATTCCACTTACAGCAGTCAAAACCTGCTAGACAAACCCCAATTAAGTACGTAAGAACTCTCTTAGGACATTTTAAGCTAAAACTCAATGTCTTCAAAAGACTATTTGTTATTTTTAAAAGGCCAATTGTGATTTTAGGCTACTTTCTAGCTTTACCCTCACACTTAACATATACCAAGGTGTAGATTCAAACCAGGAATTTAACTGTAACATCTAACGTACCAAACTTTAGAGCATATCTTGGCAACAGAAGAAAATCCAGCTAGTCACAAAAGGGAAAGAAAAAAAAAAAAAAAAATCACACACTGTGTTCTGTGTCACTTAATTTGACAGGCTACTGACACAGAAGAATCAATTTCAGTTTAAGAATGACTGAAAGCTACTAAGCAATCTAAACAGCAGTACTTGTGTTCAAGGAATCCCAAAACAAACTAAGAAGTTTTTCTTAAAAATTCTGCTATTGCAGTGAAAAGGACAAACTGCTTGACGATGTAGGGACAAAGCCAGAGATCCTGGCCTAGATGTCACTTTGCATTCTACAAGGTTAGAACTGATTTTAAAAATTGCATTGCACATTATAGAAGCAATCAACTATTAGAAAGACTTGTACAGTCTTTTTACTTTCTATAGCACACTCCTCCCCTACTTCACAATCAGCATTTATCCTGCTTTGTTTCAGTAATCTTCTCTGTTCTTTACTTAATTTTGCTACTACTGAAATGAAATCCCTTCTCCTCAGTAACTCCTGTCATCCAACATAACCTTACTTATCACTCCAAGAGAAATGACGACTTTGGTTATGCTGCAGGACAAGGATAGGTTACCTTGCTGCATTCCCAACCCTGATGACTTTCTAGCTGACCTTGAACAAGTTGCTTGATTGTTTTGGACAGCCAATATGCCCAACTGTAAAATGGAGAAACTGATACTTGTATAACACCAGTGAGTTTAGAACTTTTATTTGAACCAAAATTCTTGTATATTGATGTGGTTTGAATAAAGGTGCAAAGAACAACAAAAATTCTCTTTTAGAATATTTTTCTCCAAAGGTATTTTCCACTTGATTGCAATGTCTTGAAGTCTTTTTCCTCTTGCATTATTTTTACTGATTCAAAATGCTTTGGCAGTGGGGGAAGGAGAACATCACAAATGATGATGCTGCATTTAACTGCCTAGGACCAAATCTATAGGTGTCATTAATCAGTGCAGTACAGCAGAAACTAATGAATCCATACCCATTTACACCAGCCAAGGGTCTGACATTTAGAATCTGTTACTGGTAATGCACTGACTAGCAGTATTTTTAAACTGTAAAACGTGCAGCTACTATCTGAGACAAATTAATAAAATACAATATTAATTTAAGACACCCACTTCTATGTTTATATAGAAGCTGCTCACATACTGCAAATGTGGATGAGGTATCTGCCTCTCCAAAGCCAAGCTAAGAAGGAAAAAATAAAACGCTTTCTATTTTACCAGATTTTTTTAAACTACACAGAGCTTAGTGAAAATGAAACAAATGAATGCTGAGTATTGCAATCTGTATTAAGATATCATGCCTACATTTATGCTGCCTTAATCCCATTAGACCTTAAAAATTAAGCAGAGATGAATGAGGTCAATATGATAGGAGACATAAATCAGTTTTAGAAAACAAAAATGATCAAGAGAGTATCTAGCCAACTTTTTCAACACACTTTAGTGCAAATTATCTAGATCTGATAGTTTTAATAAACTGAAGGTTATCCAGGGTTTAACATTTTCCTTAGTCGTTGTTGCAGACTGACATACTTTATCAAGTAATTTAATCACTCAGCTTTTCCCCAAACACAGAACAACATGAAGTTAACAGTTCTGGTTTAGTACTGACAATACTACTATTCCCATTCATTAGTACAGCAACACCTTTTTTTCCATATGTTTTAATCCTATTACCATTCAATCTTCTTTGCATAGTTGAGTCTGTATCCTTCTGCCTCCATTACAGATTTTTTAAAATCATTTTAATGCCCTACACCAATTTCTATCTCTATTTTATAGCTGCTTTCAACACCCCTCTGAAGGAAGCCAGTTTTTAAACAAAATAGCTTTCCTTCTTGCTTGTCAAATTGCTGACTTTGGGGCAATATGTTTTTAAGCAACTACCAGTAATGGGTCACTGTTTTTTATTTAAATTCTCTCCCTAGCTTGTTTGAACCTACATTTTGCCCTTTTTTAACTGGTTCTATCACTTTTTAAAATACACATATAAATGTATGTATACACACACAGAAGCTAGGGCACAGAGCAAGGACAAGAGGATTTAATCAGTATGAATTCACAGACACACTAAGGCAAGACAGGCAAACACAGCAATGAACACAATAAAAAGCAAGGTGTTTCCCAGTCTGTATACAGAAATGTGGTCATTATTCCAGAGCAGTAATGTGAGAAGTCCTATGTCACATCTTCTCAAAGATAATATGCTGAAGAGGCTCCAGCCAACCTAAGGTAAAGGATATATGACAGCTCAGCTAAGCAAGGCCTCAAAATGGCTCAAAGACATTGTTCCTAGCACTGAAAGGCCTGAGTTAAAAATGACAAAAGGGAGGGAGAAGGAGCCAACTGAGAACTCTCAAACATCCCAGAGGAGCCACTAGTTATATCATAGGCATTCAAAAAATTAAGCTCTAAGAAGCAGATTTTGTTTGAGCAAATCGACTTGGCTGGGGTGACAGTACCAATGCAGTACAATTAAGCATTTATTCTTCATATCTGCAGTATAAAGGAAACACAGTATATGTAATAACAAAAAAATAATTTTATCTTAAAAACTGTTCAGATAATAGATGCTCCAGGAGGAGTCCATAACAGATTCATTTTTCAAGACATCCACATTTATTGCACAGCAGATAATAATGAAGCTGCTTTTCTTTTGATTTGGTATTCCAAATGAAAGCTACAGAGCAACCTAAACAAAGCATGCTGAGAATGGTGACCCATCTTACATCTAATTTAAAGCTCCACAGCAGTTATTCTAAACTAAATTAGACCCTCTATTATTCTTATTCGAACTATTTTATCCTACTGGTAGTTATAAACTGTATGACCAGGAGACAGCAAGCAACGCAAGAGGTTGCCCAGAGAGGATATGCAGTCTCCATCCCTGGATGTTTTCAAGACCAGATTGGATGAAGCCCTGAGTTACCTGTTTAGATTTCACAGGTGATTCTGCTTTGAACAGCAGGTTGAACAAGAAACCTTCTGAGGTCCCTTCCAACCTGAAGGATTCTGTCATTCTGTGACAACAAATACAGACATGAGGAAGATACAGGCTGGTTCCTGGTGTGACTCGCCCCACAGTAGTAACACCACTATTCACAAAACACCCCAGACATACTGTAGCACCACAACATTTTCCAGTCGTCAGTATTTTTTTGGTAACTCATTGATCTTAGGTTCAAAAGACTCCGAGCCTGCTACATCCAGCAAGAACAATTTGAAGTGTGAAAAAAGTTTCAAAAAATTTATAATACATCTCCAACTTACTTGTCTTTGAAGATGTCTTGAGCAGTCTTCTCTTCTTTTTTCTTGCAAACTTCCTTTAGGGGGAAAAGTGCTTTTACTTTTTCAAGAGGAGCCTGACACCTTTCTTTTACCACACGGGGCATCTCTAGCATCTCTAAAAGGTGCTGTTCAATGGGTGGCAATGGCTCATTGGGGTGAAAAGCCTTGTGCTGCAAACACTGTAAGAGACAGGTTGAGAAAAACAAACAACTTTTAGTTTATGTGCTTTTGATATAATGTCTGTATGCCTCACATCATATGGTGCATGCCAAATATCCTCTATATTAAAGAGACTACCTTCAGATTGCTGACATATTCCAGCCCATAACTGGATTGGAAGTCATATGATCAGCTGTTTAAGGAGATTAATAATTAAACAAGAATGCTAATGCAGATGAGTGTACCCACACTCACTGGAATGAAAAATTGTTAGGAAAATCCCAGGAATGAAACACTCATCCGCACCTATTCAGCTTTTTAACCTCGCTTTACCTTTAAAATGCAGTTCTACCATTATAAATGCAGTTCTCTTCTAAAACAGCACATGGGAGAGATTTGTATACATTCAAAAAATCAGGCAACGAGTCATATACCCCAATCATGTATTCCAGTTATTGTCACAGTTTGTTGTCCCTCAAAGAAAATATTTCTTCTTGGTCAATAAAATTCAGCATGCATACAAGAGAAACTTTCCCCAGTTTAAGAGCAAATGGAAAGAGGAAAGTTAAACGTGCACAGGCGAGGCACAGAATATAGGTATGTTTTTGCAAATTAGCTTTGAAAAGAGTAAGGGAATGAAGGGACCTAACATCAAAGCTGGAACAGACGGTAGGACCTACAGAGGAGAAGGCTTTTTCACCAAAGTGTAAAGACAGCACACAGTCAGGGAGCCAACTAGAGGGAGAGAGATGAGGTCAATAAGGAATCAGGCAGGCTACAGAAATTCCATTAAGAATTTTAAAAACAAAGTGAGTATCTCTTGACTGCTATGAAGAGTGGGATAGCAGTAGAGATGTATGTGTATCTGTATATATATACACAGATACCAGTGCACGCACACACATACATAAAAACATGTGATGTACATGGGAGAATTATTTTTCCAAGCCCACTGTACTTGGTGAATTAGACACAAGTGTGAAGGTAACTACTTCAGTAAACTAGAAATACAGCAGAGATTTGCTCCCCTGTTGGCTGTCACACAGAATATTAATTTAAACAAAACCAAAGCAAACAAAAACCCCCTCTATTCATGCTGAAAAGTTGCCAATAAAGAAATATGGTTTTCCGGACCATATGCTACACATCAATACCGATGTGCTTTCATGCTGCCATTAAGATTCCAATCCATATTGGAGCATACTTTCAAAAGGAGGCAGTCATACAAAGCTACTGATTTGGAAACACTTGTAGTGATTTAAGGCATAGTTATTTTGAAAGAGAGTAAAAATGTTGCTGGAAGCTGCAGTAATGGCTCTTGTGATACAAAAAAAAAATCCAATATTAAAACACCACTAGGGGATTGAATTAAACTCACAAAGGAAAAAAAACCTTAAGTCCCCCGTCATGAATGTGTTTCTCAGGCTTTTGCATCTGAAACCTCCGCGTGTGCAGCTGCAAGAGCTGAGACTGAGTAGCCACAGCCTCCACTTGTTCCTGTTTTTCAAAGTGGATGATGACCTCTGAAACCTGAGATGGCAGGTACCATCAAAACTCAGGCACTAAATGGAGATGAAGTTGAACAGACTTAACCTGAAGTTTCTAATCCCAAACAGACCCTTTTAACCTTGCTTCCTTTTCCTTCTGTGCCCAGCAAGAACCACTCCTACCTTCACTGGCTACAAAGCAACCTACGCTGCCACTGGCTTCCAGACTCACTGTTCTATTCATGTATGTTGTCAGCAATGTACTACCTCCTCCTTGTTCTTCCTAATTTCCTTACATACCCAGCCTAGAGATGCAAACAGTTTTCAGGAACAGGGGTCACACTAAGATACTGGTCAATGGATGTAATGAAGTGAGCTTTTCACATATTAATTCCATAATAAGCAGTGGCATAAATGCATGAATAGACAGGAATTTACTGCAAGAAAGCATCCTGCCTTGTTCCCTTCCATACAGCATCTAGGAACACACTTTTGCAAGAACGTATTTTAGCAAATCAATAAATCCTACAGGAATCTGATAGTATTTAAAGCCTTAGAACATGGGAGACAGATTCAGCTATCTAAAAGATATAGTCTATACCAGTCACCTACTCACTCTCCACAACTACAACTATCATGTGCTTATGATCTCCGAAACAAGAACTTTCCCAAGGCTATTTTTTCATGGATTATGGAATAGACTTGGACAACTTGGCACACACTAGATCGCTAGCTTTAGGGTGGTTAAGTCTGTATGAACTGAATGCCAACACAAGCGTCTTTGAGTTCAGTTTATACCTAGTTTGTGACGATTTTAAAATAACCTTCCAACAGATCATTATGTTCAACCAAAGGTAAGATTACTTCTTGCTGAAAGCCCTCACAGACTTCTGCGAGCTACCTCCTGTCCCCCTGCTGCTCTGCTTTTTGAAAGGACATCACTGTACAGTCCAACCAGTTACAAACAAGCTCAGTCCTCTACGGTTGCTTGCACATGGTCAAACAAAAGCCATTACAGCATATTTAGATGCAGGCTCTGCAGCTGGATCCCACGAACTATGCGATGCTGCAGGCCACAATCCCCACAAACCTTTACCCCAGTACAGAACAGTCATTGTTGAGCAATTTGTTTATTTGGCTATCAAATAAAATGCATGGCATTCCCCAAATGTCCTATGTGCTTCAAATTTAGAAATATTTAAGATGAACAACTTAAACAGTGATGTTGGAAGTCTGCCACCAACAAAAGCTATGGAAGTTCACTTAGGCTTTTCTAGATGCAAGGAATAAAAGTTGAAGCTCTGGATATTCCTCATCTTCCACTCCAGCAAGCATTAGCAACTTCTTTCCACCCACTCTGTCATTTCCTGATGCCTACCACTACTTCCAGAGATATAATTTAGCTTGATGTTTCTGTTTAAATTCTGGCTCTTGTCACTTATCATTCCAAATATCTTCATGAGGCAACAGAGCAAGGAAATGAAGGGGGAGTTCATCCTTTCTTCAGAGTTATTTTTCCAAACCATCTATAGGTCCTGTTCAGCCCAATCAATTTACTGGCTACATTCAAAGGACAACATGTAATTTTTCTTCATAGTTCTTAAGGAACCAGCAGTGTCACTTGGTCTAAGAGCAAAAATATTAAGAATCTGGAACACGTTTGTAGCAAAGGAGAGAACAATCTTTTTGCAGCTTATATGTATTAATAGCAGTTTTGTAACCAAGACAAAAAATTGGGGCTGTGCATGGGCAAAATAAAGCACTAGAAGGACTGGTAATTTCAGGCTTTATAAACAGCAAGCACTGTGGACAGGAACTGTATATTACCTAGTGCATTGACACAGTCAATAAATACTTTCTTGAACCAGCAGCATTCACCCTTACAAAATCCTGTCATCCTCTAAGGAAATTGGTGAGTTAGGCAGTTACTCTCTTACAGCAGCATTTGACTCAACTGCTGGGACAACAGCATCATACTGTTTCAGAAGACAAATGGCACACCTAAAGAAACATCTTTTGTCAATAGGCGACATCCACTGAACCAAAAGAATGCAGAATCGTATCTAGCAATAGAAAAGAGGAAATTCCATCCCCCGTGTGTTTAATTTACAAGCAAAACCATATTTGTTTTATAATATCCAAGCTTTACAATCCTTCCTAAAATACAAGTCATGCAGAGGTCAATCCATTTTAAGCTCTTGTCCAGCAATAACTGTCTACTGACCAAATCTTGCATTCAGTTACACACTGTCTTGTCAATATGATTGGCAGAATTTGATGGGAACACTGAGTTCTTCAGGTGTCAATCAGAGTAGGATTTGAAGACAGTGGGCTTACATGTGCTCCTGAAACATAAATATGACCTTCAGATCCTTTGCCTCTTTTGACAGTAATGAGGCAGCATGGCTTTTGGAAGCTAGGGTAAGTTTTCTTAATTTAAAAAAGCATCTTCTTCCTACTTGAAACTGCAAAAATTTCATTTGGAATTGTTGAGATAGGATGAAAATGGATGCTATAATACCATTTTTTGGTCAATTTTCAGAGTGGAGTCACACACTCAATATGTCTCCATGGCTCTGTATACAACACAATTATGCAGCTGCATAAATTGCATCATAATTTTCCTTATTTTTGAATTTGCTGTGTCATTTTTTTGAATGCTTGAATTTCCATGTATAATTAAGTCTCTCATCCTCACAGTTGCAATGACAATCTTCATGATATGAAAGGAATATAAATCAAAATGTAGACAGCTTAATACAGTAACTGCAAGAAGTGTGAACTGTTCTGCTTGCCTATAAAATGCGTCAGCTCAGACACTCAAATGGAGTACTTTAAATGTCAACAATGTTAACCATTTAGTCCTGATCAAGTTCATCTCAGACTGATCTGTTTTGGAACCACTGCTAGATGCAACAATGCACAGAAAAGTGACTCTGCTCAGGATTTGATGGGATACAGAATGAGGAGCTAAAGGAATCCCTGGTTTTCAGTCCATTTCTTTCTTTGCCCAGAAGCTGAAGACTGAGTCTATACCTGCATTATGATCATGGCAGTACAGAATTGAGATATCCAAGCAAGTTCTAACTTGTCTAGTCTAGGTGCCCGTGAATATCACTGATGTTGTTGCAACCACCTCAGCACAGGTGTAATTTCCCTTGCTTCTTGGAAAATGGAAATTTGAAGAACAAAATCTATGTCAAGGACAACACAGAAATCACTGGCTACCCCATAGCTAAATGCAAAAGAATCTATATTCCCTTCTTCACATTGCAGATCTTTCCAATGTGAATCAGAGAAAGACAGGGAAGTGAAACATCTTAACAAAAGAAGTTTTTTAAAAATGCCATATAGTTCATCTCACCTGATATAATCTCTGAAAATGAGGGTTTGGGATTTTGCTGGGCTTAAACAGGTCCTCAAAAGTTTCTCCATCATCATCTTCATAAACCAAATTCATAGAATCAATCAAAGAGTCAACAGCAGATAACTGATCCGCTAATGCAGCAATTACATACGAAGAAAAATTAAATACACTTGCAGATGGATGCATTTCTTGAAACAATTTACAAATGAAGATTCACTTCATAATGTGAGATTTTGACAAAGTCATTACATGCCACAGAATACACTGCAGATATAGACGTGCCAATAACAAATACGGATAATGGACACAGTAATAAAACCCCTGCTTTATTTAAGGACTACAATATAAAGTTATAAAGCCTCCCCCCCCCCCCCGCCAAGACCTCAATTATTGCTGCCTTTCTGCTTCCATTTTTCTTCTTTTTCAAGATGTTTTTATTTGCAACAGAAGGTTTATAGGCCACTTAGAAAATAAGAAGAACAGTTGGTTTGAAAAACTAAATGGCATAATATAAATTTTAAAAGTTATGACTGCAAATTAACACAGTTCACAATAGTCAACTACTGTTTTGGTAAAACAGGTTTTAGATTTGTTCTCAAAGTGCTGGTTACAGGCAAGAAAACAGAAACTGTTTCAGAAACAACTCAGCATGTTTTATATACCCTGACATGCAGATGCCCATTCAGTGGATCTCATAACAAATTAAAGAAGTGGGAGTGGATTTTAAACTACATCCATTTACGCTCATTGCTGTGCAAAATTCTCAGAACAGTGAGTCAAGCTTTGTATGGCTGCATGGTCTATAGCTCTCCAAAGATGCTCTCCATCTGAATCTGGGCACCAGTAAGTGCATGCTTTAAAAAACAACACACTACTGAAAATACACCCTTTGCCTTTGGACATTATATTAACAGCCCATACTGCAACTGGCTACAGGACCGGGTTTGTACAAATGGAGCTGATGCCTCCATTCTAATTCTAGCTAGCTAATCACATGTTGTAGCTCCCATGAGGTTTGGCCATTTAGTCTCACAAATGAGTTCAAAGATCAAAGGATATGGAGGACTGAATCTCAGATGTCTATCATAGTGATGCCATGAGACTAATAACCCCATAACTTGAGCCAGAAGTCATTTAATAGGAAAGTTTTAAAAGACTGCCTGCAAACCTCAAGTCTGCTTAGCCTGCAACTAAGCTGGCAAAGTTTTGATACAGGCTTTACACTTCAAGATGACATCACCATAATGTATTCCCAAAGGGCTGGGGTTTTTTTCCTAAGCAAAATAATGTCAAAGCTTGTATTTTCATTGGAAAGCAAAATATACTAGCTCTTTTAGAGTGTCTTAAAGGACAGTAGGTTACTTTGTCCAGTGGCCCAGCAAATCTTACCTGTAGGAATGCATTTTTTATTGTTTCTCAAGGATGCAAATATGTACTGTCTTAAGTCTTCCATGTAGGGTAGCTGCACATAGATGAGACACTGAGCACGACAAAAGAAGAAAGAAACAACTGAGCCTCAAGTAAAAAAAAACCCAAGCTATACCAAAGTGCCCTCTCATAAGAAAACGTAAGAAAAATTCAAAAGTCTAATATCTATGTGTATCAAAATACTCAAAATATTTATAGAGCAACACAGTTTTAAGCGTAGTAACACACAGCATTGTTTTGTAATATAGTGATGGCTACACTCCGTTTTTCTAAGAACTCTCAAGTCATCCGATCCCTTTTTCTTGTGCAGAGTTCCAACCAGCCAAGCTTTAAATACCCCATACATTGGCACTTTGGGAGGTTTTATCAGAGTTTACTGTGTTTCAAAGTCAAAAGTTGATTCTGTTTTTCTAACATTCTCAGCCTGATTTTTCTTTATTTAAATACCTCCTCCAGTTCATACCACCCTAAATAATTCCTTTCCATCCTTTATGTTTATACCCTTTAAAAGTCTGAAGATTGTTATGTCCGCCCCCACCTTCGTCACTGCTTAGCCATGCTATACATATTTAGCTCTTTCAATAGTCTCTCGTAAGATAGATCAGCGGAAACATATGCTGCAAAAATTCTGACATACTGTGTTGCTTCTGGGTCTCTCAGAATTAAAAAAAAATATTTCAAATATGATTCTGCTGTGTACAGAACCTTCTCCCCCCCCTCCTTAAGAAACAGATTTCATTTTTTCCTCATTTTTTAAAATAACCTTTTCAAGTAAATAAAGGTACTGCTATCTTCCTGACTCTACATACGAATTTTAACAGCAGCTTTAAATGCTGCGAGCTCCACCCCTCAGTTGCAGTTGACTTGGAAACCTAATGACAACAGTGTAGTTGGACACACTTGAAATGCCACGCCAACTATCAAATTCAAGTTTTGCACTACCAAGCAAGTGGGAGATAAATCCGCAGTTTAAAAAAATTAAAGAATCTAGTGCAACTTTGAATTAAGAGATAGGTAGTAACAGAGATAGGTAGCAGAGAGGTAGGTAGTAACACAGCAAGAAAACAGTGGTAACTTATTACATTAACTATGTGATTACACTGTTTCTAGATACCAAAAAAATTTGAGATTTCCAGGATAATGAAACTATTACTATGTTATTGAAATAAAAATCAGTATTATTTAAATCTGTAATATAGAGGATACTAACAGAAACATATGGCATAAACTTTTCCATGTATTTTTTCCTAGGGAATTTTCTTAAAACTATTTATTACCTCCTTGTCCTAAGATTTGGTATTATGTCCTAAAATCACTCTGAAAAGCCACATTGTTTCTTCTGGTATTATACAACACTGCAAATTCATGTGGTTCAAATATGGTCATTTATTAATTAGTATTTGTAGAGCATCAACACGGAGGCTCTCTACAGAAGGGTAAGAGTGAAAAATTACCTCGTATGCATCCTTAATATATGGAAATGCTACCCCAATTTGCGGGTTGCTTCTTCTATCATAAGCATAACGGACTATAGCTACCACTTTCAACTCATCCAATGCATGAACAAGGGCAGAAAAAGCAACTGCTGCATTCTGGAGAAAGAAACAAAACAAAGTCTAGAGAGTTATGCCAGTTCTTCTTAGTCTGCTGAAATACATCTTTCACAGTTAATTCAACAGCATTGATTTAGTCAAGACTAGCTCTCATTTCAGCTATAACTGCCAAACAAGCATTTTTCATGTTCAAAAAACAAAGAAGCAGAAAGATCAAATCTCATCATGATAGTGGATCCATTCAAAGCTGAGCAAACTTTAGATCCGGCACATTTTACCTCTTCCACTAGGTGTGAAGAGCTCTCAGAAGTATTACAAGAGTCAGAGAAAGGGATGGAAGTCAGACCCTTAAAGGAACACATCAGAGCACTACAGTGAAGTTTTTACCTCTAATATTTAAAATAATTTGGAGGTCTGTTGTAAATAACACAGTGACAGGGCACACTGTTGCTCTGCATGAGAATGGACTTAAGCACCAACTCCAGGTTCCCCATGACCTTGCACAAACATAGTATTCACCAGTTTCTCATTATTCATGAGATACGGTATTCATTTGGGGTCTAATCCAACTTTTCATCCTAATGAGCAATGGAACAAGACTTCTGTAAGCTGCATTAAGAACATTTCTTTTATTAACACGGGAAGAAGGGACAATTTCAAGTGCCACTACTATTTTCTATTCCACAGCAAAACACCTTCAGAATTAAATTTCAGTTCACCTTACCTCATCATCTTTTGCTGCAAAGACCTTCAGAACCTGGTTACCCATGTAGTAATGCCTCTGGATCTACAGATTTAAATGGTCAAGAGTTAGTCTGATCTAAACCAAACGTCATTAAAGTGACTGGACCAATTAAATTATGAAACAAGTAACACATTACTCAAGTGAGAAGCCACAAAACATAATTACTGTGCATAGAAGTTAAAGCCCTGTATGTGTTTCATGTCTCAATTTATCACTCAATATGGATATTCAGTCATATTGGGCAGGATATTCTCATACCTTCCTACTGATGGGCAGGAATGAAATACTACAATACCTGCAGCTGTTATGAGTCTGAAGAATACTGCAGTAATTCAAAAGTCAGTGTGGAAAACCACAGTAGTTAACAAAAGACCTAAACCTAACTGACACCACTCCTATGCTATTAAATTTTCCTAGCAAAGACATGTCAAAAAGGAGCTGAAAAAAGTCACATCCTTAATTAATAAAGCTACTTCCACAGCAACCTGGAATATATACAGCTGTACTGGCAAAGAAGCAGTTCTGCTAGCAGAGGAGTTTATGCTGTTCATGAACATGGCTGACCCCCAAAAAACCCAAGCAACCAGTTTCATTAAGGGGCATTGCTGGAATAGCCGGAACAACAGAGGCTGAGACACACACCCGGAAAAACACTGCAATAGTGGAAAACCTGTCACGAAGACTGCACGCTACTACGAACACTGGTTAAAGTGACCTTTCTGTGTTAAAGAAAAATCTCGTCAAATCACACTGTCTTCAAACTAACCTGGAGCTTCCTTATTTAGCAAATTACCATAATGCTGTTGAAGTCCGTGACAACTCACACCAGAGCAGATCTGTTTAATGCATTACAGCACAACTCTTCAACTCAGATTATTCTACCTGCAATTATTCTTTGCTGTTCTGCCTTTAAAAGCTCAGGAAATTTTATATTCAATATAGTATAAATATCTAGACGTGTATCACTACACCTGTTTTGGTTTGCAAAAAAAAAAGGTACCTTTGTAATATTTTCAAGTATTATTTCTTGATTTACATGGCATTGCTTATAAATTAAAAATCAAAGTGTAAGCGGCCTCTGATCTTCTTTCCTGAGGGATGTGAGTAACTCAGAAAAATAATATGAGGTGGTTCTATGGTTCCATTCCTTCTTTAATTATGTATTTGGAGCTGTTCCAGTTTCTCTAGTTAATAATATATTATCTTTTCTCCAAAGTTTTTAAAAGAAACAATTTAATGTAAAACATATATTTGAATAGTGTCAGTATTATGATTCCAAACAATAAAATTCAGGAGTCAAAACATAAGGAAAGCATGGGTCTTGAAAATTCCAGCTGTAGTTGAAAACTTCCTGATATCTTTATCTACAAAGTGTAATTTTAATTCTGCAATCACACTTGAATAATTTTATTCCACTGAGATCTATGCAACTACTACTGGGCATAATTACTCACACTCCTAGTTACAGGATCAGAGCACACTTTAAGATGTAATTCCTATTTGTCATGAAATCCACAGACAAGAGAAGCACATCAAAACTTATCAAAAGCAATAAATATTTTGTGCATTGAAAAAATATAAACCCAATCTGTTAATTCTTTGAGGCATATTTATGTGAATCAGAAGTATTCCTACAAGTAACTATATTCCTACAATTAATTATTAACTATGTATTTTAAGGTATTACCACACTATCTGACCAATGGTGGCAAAAATAATCCATGTGAAATAACAGTTCATTTGAGAAGCATTGTGCTCCTGTACCTGTTTTCCTCGTAGTTTCTGTTTTCAGTAAAAGTCAGACTCCAAGTCAAAATAGGCCAGCCACCAGCATAAGAAAACACTGCACATGGTGAAATACATCTTACAGAATTAAATGAAGTCAGTAAGACTCAGCTGTAGGCTAATAATGTGTGAAAAGATGAAAGAAATTGTCTCATTGAAACACTGGGCTCAGGCACATTTCCTTTGTTAGGCCCAGTTTCTGGTAGAGGATTTAGCAGTCCCTAACATCTCTCTGCCCTGGTCAATTTAGGGCATATAAGCTCAAGCATGATACATTTCCTCAATCAATCACTTTCAATACACAAGCTCCTGTGCTACTTAACAACCTTATGTTCTGAATGTCCTCAAGGAGCAACCAGGTTACAGTTCCCATTTAGGCCAGCTTCTCGTTTCAATAAATCAACATAACTTCCTGGCTCCTCAGTTAATAATATGCTTTGGACCACCACACTGCAGCAGCCTTAGGGCATATCTAGCAACATGCAGGGGTCTCTGTGTCACCTGTACTATAAAGTAAAAATATGTTTAGTTACATCCATTTGGGAGTAAGCCTCCACAGATGCTTCCTATTTCATTAGCATTTTTCTTTCCATCATATAAGTAACAATTCCTCAGCCTTTGTCAAGGGTTCTATTTTGTTCAGGCAGCGAGACATTTCAAAGAAGAGCAGGAGGGCTGAGAGCTTTCAGAACAGAAGGTGCAGAGCTGCCCTACAATTTCCTTCCAGTTTTGAGTGGTGAAGGGGACTGGGCGCAGTCCAAGAAGAGTAAAGTTTCGGTCACTCTGAAATATCCCAAAGAAAAAGTGGGAGCAGTTTAACATTTCTAGTAATTACTGGTGCTCACATCTCTGTACTTTTTCCTCATGTGTCCTGCTTCAAGAAGGGTTCATTAAGCCTTTTCCTAAGGCTTTCCTAATGCTTAAGTCCTGAATTTTCTGCAGGAAATCACCTTGTGCTGAATAGCTTTCATTAAGGTACTTGCTCAACGTAAGTTTCTTACAAATTCCAGGTAAAACGAATCGTAAAGTTAATACCACAAGTACAGGTGGGTGCACACAAACACCAAGCATCTCATTGAAATATGGAGAGTTTTTGAATGATGTTATATCTTCATCTAACTTCTATGAAGTCTTTGCTACATTTAGTTTTTGTTACAGTAGAAATAAGAAGCAAGTCACAGTTCACAAACTAATCCTTATGGAAATGAGAATGAATGCAGACAGTTCACAGGCCTTCCTTAACATTTTTTTAATGTTGAGGGGGAGGCTTCTTCTGTTAAAAAGAACACACTCATGGCTGGACAAAGCCCAAAAGGGCTTCTGCACAACCTGAACAGAAGAGAGACCATCTTCTGTTGCAGACCTACAAACTATTTAAGTTTGCGAGATGTAATGAGACTACAGTATCCTTGTTTCCACTTTGCAGAGATGCAGACAGTTCAGTGGCTCTTGCTCCACCTGAGGGCCCAATGGCCACATTTATGAGCTTCTCTCCTACACAAGACTACATACTGTTTACATGTACTAGAATCAGCAAATCAGTCGCTTCTATATACCTGACTGCAGATGCCCCACTCCCAATACTGGAACCTAGTACAACAGCACAACTTTAGTCAATTCAAACTGAAATCAATCATCTTGAACAACCCAGGAATTTGAATGGGAAAAAGTTTAGTACTGTACCTGAGAGGATCTGCTGAACCCTAAAACAGAAAAACATTTTGCTTCTGTTTTGTATTTCATTTGCTCTTCATCTTCCTTGGAAAAAGGGACTATATCACTCCCATAGCGAAACCCTGGAGAATAAGAGAAGGGCATCTGGTAAGCATATGGGCCTACAATTCTAACACCGAAATTAGCTCTCTGAATATTTTGACAATGCATACATGCCCCACAGCTACGCTCCACACAACACTCAAATTACCTTCCCTGTTAACAAAAAACCCACATGCCCCATAGACACCTTTTGTACTTCACGAACAGCAGTTGCACTCCTTGTACACCATTTTATGTAACACAGCTACCCTTGTAAGGAGTAGGAAAGAAAATAAGGGAACTGAACATCTTGCCTAAAGTTATGCTCACAGAATAGATTTAAGCAAATCAGAATAGATTTCAGCTAATGGACTACAACACTCCCTGCAAATGTAACACAAAAAAACACCAAACATACTGCAAATCACAGACAGGAAACGACACCAGAAGGGATTCAGAGAACAAAATGTGTTAACAGTGGAAGCGAGAGACACCCTCACGTGCAACAGAACACCAAAACACTCTTGTATGCACAAGTGGTCTTTCTATACGTCTGTGTTTTACTTCCCATGCCTTACGTTACAGGGATATCTCCACAAAATAGGAAGCTGTTAGTTTCTCAGAGGTATCATCTGTTCTAACTGCTTATTCCCACACCTCAAGCTACAATATCCTCCCTGTAACATCGGCACTTTATTATACTGCCACAGAGTAAGGATGATATCCTTGGGTGCAAAGAAAGCAGAAGGAACAGAAGTAAATCCCTGGATGAAAAACCTATATGCAGATATGTTTTCCTGGAAACTGAAAAGCAAACACACACACAGAATGAAAGAAATTTCAGTATGAGTCTTTCAAATGCAAAATATTGCCTAATTATGACATTCCTTAAAATGTCCACAAAAGTCTGTGAGGCATCAGAAGATCTTTAACTGTAAGAAATACCACACCATTGATAGAGAAATTTTTGGTCTCTCTTGTTCACATTGAACTGGTCATCATTTATTTTTACTAGTATCCCACAACCACTCACCAAGTTAGGCAGTCACAACATCGGTAGAGAACGGTAATAAATACCTCAAAATATATTCAATATAAAAAGTGGAATTTTTTTTTTTATTTTACTAAAAGTTTTGAAGTTATAAAACAAAGAGATTATTCACTTTTAACTACAATTTCTGTTTAAAGAAACAAAGCAAATCACACCGTTGTTGGGATATTTTTACCTGCTACTGCTACAAAACACATTCAATTGTAGCAATTGAAAGAGGTTAAATAAACAAATACAGTATTTATCTTAATTTTCCAATTTATTTTATTCATTTGACAGCACTTTCTATACTGTATCTTAATAGTTCTGCCCTTTATAGTTAATACACTTGCCCTACTTGATTGACTGAAGTCAATCACCTTGAACAACCCAGGAATTTGAATGGGAAAAAGCAAAGGAAAGCAAAGGAAAGAAAAAAGTTAGTAACAAAATATATCTATACAACTGCAAAAAATTAAACTTATTTGCTTAACTCCATTTTTAAAAAGTAGACTATTTCGTACTGTTTCTGAGGCCTGTAGTCTTCTAAGGAATTTAATCCACTCAGAAGCTGAAGGTTATAAAAGAAGTATTCTGTGTACCACTACTTCAGACTGAACCTGTTATGGAATTTAAACAGCAAAACTAATAGAATCTCGAACACTAAACCTTCCTTTAATGGTTTCATCGTCCCAATTGCAGAATATCTAGAGCTGCTACTTATCTAGAAAAAACAGTGTTATGAAAGTATTCATGTTATCAGTACAACTGAAGATTCAAAAACAGAATAGAGGTAGCAGCACTACTCACTACAGAACTGAGGTGTTGTCTTCAACAGAATACAGTTTAGGAAGCTGCAGTGCCTTCCAAGTTCCACCTGGTGGTATTATTATTATTCCTATTACCAGCAAAAGTAAGAATTTTAAAGATTTGTGAAGACAAAGAGCCTCACATAACAGTCTCTGTGTTCCATCAGCTTACGGAGCTTACATTCTAAGATCACAGCTAGGCTTCAAAGTATAAAACTAAAAAAGCACGTAGGTGATTTAAGAGTACAAGCCATTATCTTTGGTTTCTCTTAAGGCTGCACATGAAGAAGTCATACCTTGAATAGTATCATCTTTCTGAACCTCTGTCTCATCATCATCATTCAAGCAGTAAACAGTTTCTTTTTGCACATCATCTTTTCTGAGGGTTTTAGCATCCACAACCGTCCAAATTTTTTTCACCTTCTCTTCCATGACCTTTATATTAGAATTCAAAGAAAAGGAACATTTAACATTTCAGTGGGATCCAGAGTGCTTACTAGAACATGCAAAAAATTCTTAGACCAAGCGCTGCATTATTTAGCCAATAAGGGATTAGTAATGACAGCCCCAAATATACATCTCTGACTGCTACCACAGTGCTTTCAACACACTGTTTCATCTGCATGAGACCTAACACCTGAACTATAACATATTGACTGCATACTTGTCTTGGTCATTCATTGAAGTCATGGGCTAAGTCATTTGTGGAAGTCTTTTCAGTCACAGGGTAACATGTAACTTGCTTGCTACATATTTTACTTCCTCCACCTACATAAACACTTTTGACAAAGCATTAAGATGTATGTTAAAGATAAAAGAAGACTCAATGCTCATTCAGCTTGTTTGCCCAAATTTTGCATCAGGCTTACTACGCTACAGGATAAAAATACCGTATGTTAGTTACTGCAACTTCCCCAAAAGGCAGAAAAAGATCCCAGCTGCATTATGGGACTGGAAGGGGAAAGAAGGAATAGATATCTGCAATGAGTATTTCTCAACTACAGGGAAACAAAAATGCCACCTTCTCTCTCTACTTAAGTGAAATTGATGATACTTAGTGAATGAGAAGAAAGATGGAGAACTGGGCAGAAAACAGAAAAGACAGAATCAATTACATCAGCAGATATTATAAGTCTATTCCTAGCTCTGATCCAACTGCTGTATGACCTCGGGCTAGTCATTCGGCTCATGTTGCTTATTCTCACAAGCTTCATTTATTTTGCGTGTAAACACCTTTGGGAGAGGACTCTCACTGCGTATTTGTACAGGTCTGGCACAATATCTTAACAAAAAAAAATATGAATAAGTATAAATAGAAAGCTGGCGGCAGATATCTCTTTCAAGGCTAGTATGCCTATCTCTCAGAAAACAGATATATTTCAACTTCATAATACATCTTCCTGAAACCTTGCAATATTGGCCAGATTCTTAGTCTTGGGTTCACATAACAAACCAATTAGTTTCCATCCCACCAGATCCATCAATACTGCCACACTATACAGTTATCTATTAATTATTCGATAACTGGAATTTTGCACATTTTCTGTGTTTAAATACACTTACTTCTTCCTGGCACTGTGTGAAGGACCCATATAAACTTTAAGGGAAACAGACTGTGCACAAGCTCTGCCAAAAAGTATAAAGCAAACAAGCTGAAAAAATATACCTTTTTTTCCTAGTCTGATATAACAAGAGATGCAATTTGAAACAATAGCTGGTAAAACATTTACACCCACCATTTTACATACACATGTGCACAACTCCTCTCTCATTCCTAGGGCTTAAGAAATATATATTAAGTCTTGTTGAGCTGCAGACATATCACTGTTGTGAAATGGAAAGCTTCACACAAGCGCAGCATTCTTAATCAGGTTCATCAACTTCAATACCATTAAGCGTCACAGTGTAGATAGCAATTACTTCTATTTCTGTACATTGTGAATTTTAGTTCTTTAACGTGTACAATATGGTGAAGTTAGAGTTGCTGTGGGAACCACAGTTTTCCATATACTGGCTTCTATGCTCATAAAATCTCTACCATAATTATTTTGGATGTTGTTTTATCTTTTATTTTCTTAGCTTTAAGGAAAAAACATGCAGCTGCACCTAATTTGCTGCCAAAATACACTAAAACATATGATTTTATGAACTTACTGATTTGTAGGCCAGAATCCTTATAGACAAATTAGAACCAATAGTGAGCTGGCAGGGCCAAGCGAAAGGTCTTCTTTCTATTTTCTTAAACATTGAGAGACGCTCCAGGCTCTCTCTAAATGAAGGAATCAGGAAAACAGAAATGAACTCTGGTGAACTGTAATAAAATATTACAGACAATACACTCTCTTCAAGGAGATGCAGGAGTCCAATTGTTTCAGCTTAGACTACATAAAGCATTAGAAAATAAGCTGTATGAATAATCTTGTCATTAACTACTGTCAGAAAAGAGAATGAAAAAAAGAGGTGGTACAGTAGATTATTCCTATCTCGAGCCTTTGTGATGGTGTGACATTAGGGCTTAAAGACAGTATGTCTTTATGTGATGAAACTACACAATTGCTTATCAAGCATTTTACATTCATCTGTGCTTACCCAATTAGGGCATATAGTTAACTGAACAACCCAAATTAGAAAAGGCTTCTCTAAGTGGTAAAATGTTTTCTGCAGTGGAGGTGAAGAAATAAAGAATCCAGTTTCAATTAACAGGATTTTGTTTGTGTGGTAATTAACTTTTGACAGTTGTTTGTTTTTTTTTTTTTTATACAGCACTAATGAAGTCATTATTTTCAGGGTATTCTGTTAGAGTGAAACAAGTTACTTCGAGTATTTCTAGCCTAAACAGAATATAGGCAAATTCATAAAACACAAAAAAAGTATCTATAATGGTTTGATACTAAAGAGTGTTAACTCAATTACACAATTTTAAGCAATGGAGTCCAAAAATTAAAAATTGACAGTAAAAGTAATTTATAAAATATTATTGTGAAATCAAATAGACTTGTACCCCAGAACAGCTTTCAGCTAACACAAACTGTATCAGCTATTTTGCTATAAAATTCCCATGCAGAGAAAGCATTCTTTTTTTTTTATTGCATGATGAAGGAAAGATAAAATAGTATTGGCCTCACCTTTTTTCACATGATCATAAAACCCAAAATCTACCTCTCTTGATTAAAGCAGTTGTCTGGCAGAAATTAAGATCAACTCCTAAAAACATTAGTACAGAATTCAACTTGGTATTCTACTTTTTGACTTTCTTAAGAGGAGCAGGGTTTTTCTGAAAATTCTAACAGAAGCACAATGAAAGGAGAAAATGCACTGGGATTTTTATAATGAGATAAACATTGTATCTCCTTTTTTAATTTTTTTTTTTCCTTGGGAAAAGGAAGGAAGGGAAGAAAAATTAATTTTTCTGGTAATAAAGACATCAATATAGGATTTTTAAAAAGAACCTGTTACTACATCATTATAACTGCTGCAACACATACATTCAAGGATGAATGAGATCAAATACCTAAGTGTCAAATGCCTACTTAAGCTCAATTAACTCTACCCTTTAATTTCTTATATTTATAGAAGAAAAATGCTCCCTGTTATCAAAAAAGACTCAGCCAATAAAAACCTAGTAAAAGCACATTTCAACTTGTATTTTAAAAACATGTCTCTTCTCCTCTGCTCCCCAGTCCCCCCCTCCAAACCCGGAGGCAACAGAAGTACCTCCTATCCAACAGTTAGAATATCAAACCCTAAAACAATACAAAAAAATTTTCTCACTTACTTTCCTGGCATGACTAATTTATTTTCACAAGATTTGAAATATTTTTACCAGCAGGAATAATGAATATAGGAAAACTGAGAGTGTATCTGAGTTGGGAAATTATCATAACAGATTTGCAAGGCTAACTTCTTAAAGCTTGATAAGCAACTTAACTGCATCTAACACCTCACATATTCTTAAAC
Organism: Grus americana; assembly: GCF_028858705.1. Taxonomy (NCBI): domain Eukaryota; kingdom Metazoa; phylum Chordata; class Aves; order Gruiformes; family Gruidae; genus Grus; species Grus americana. The sequence continues at coordinate 16,597,410 of NC_072857.1, read as the reverse complement.
AACTAAAGCTTTAATCTATTAGCCAAATGCCTATTTAACCGAAGATTTTGGATTTCCCCTGAAGCATGGCACAAAGACAGATAATAAAGCAGCAAGAGCCTGCAATAAAAAAAAAAAAATAAAGAAGGGGCCAAGCGACATAGTAGCTTCATGCATATGGATTATCCTAAAGGATAAATGGGCCCAGAAAGATACTGCTTTTCCGTGCAGTCTTTTGATGCAATGACAAAGCCTGGTTTTTTTCCTAGAGATTCAGACTGCTCTGTTGACTAGTACGGAATACATACACAGTGATACATGTTTCTTCACTAATCCATACTAATGCTCAAATAACAGTTTAACTGGCTGCTGAGGTGCAAAGCAGATCGGTTGGGCAGGGTGAGGGAAGGAAATCCCATAAATAAAATGATGAATAATGACATGCAAACCTCATCTAAAAATTACAATTGATAATCACATGACAGCTATGGTCTACTAATTTTCCCAAAAAACACGTTGTCTAAAAGATCACACTTCATAATTGTAGAATAGAACTACTAAGACAATAAAATCAGACTTTTAAGGTGTATAGATGCATTTTCCTTGTTTCCCAAATGAGGCAACACCTATGTGGAAAAGTCTTGGATAGATCATTAACTGCAGCTTTTCAGAGACACATGTATATTTTTATTCTCTCATTGGGGAAACATGAAGTGAAAAACCATCTTTCAATTCTTGCATTAGGAATGCTACTATAAAAGTACCTTGTTTGGCACCATGGCACAGTAGTCTGTGATTAAAGAGCAGGATTCAAACAACATTACTGAAAACATTCGTGTGAGTTTGATAAACTAGTGAGCTAAAAGAAGTCTGAGACCAAGGAAAAAAGCCTACCATTACATGCAAATGACCTGCACTATGTCACAAATTCCAACTCTCTCCAAAACGTGCTTTTGAAGTCTCATTTATTTTATACATTCCCCCCCCGAAATCCACCAACACTAAAGATGAAAGAAAACTGATTTTTTTTTCTTTAAATACAGATATAGAAAATTAATTTGCCACTGAAATCTGCAAGCTTTTTACCTATTTTAAAGCCACTGAAGAAGCTGATTGAAATAGAGTGAGTGTACAATAGTTATAAAATTCACTGACTTCAGTGAAACTGGAAGTCAAGTGACTGATTACCTAATCCATTTCATATTTTGGGGAAGAAATAAGAAAGTAAATTTACAGTGTGATAAAGAGGATTAGCCAAGTTTACCTGAAAGTATAAATTTCTTCCAGCCCTCCTCCTTCGTCCAAAGTATGCATCAGTTTCCTCACCACATCAATGCCTTCCTTCTGTTGCTCAGTTAAACCCTTTCTTGGAAAAGAGTCTCTGTGCATTTGAGAATGCACACTGGCACTTGTATCTCCACCTTCGTCATGAACATCCACTGGAAATGGCAGACTAAGAACACAAGCAGCAGCAGTTAGTTTGACTTTCTTCTTAATTAAAATAACCAACCAAAAACAAAACAAAAATTATATTAGGGTCATCAATTTCTATCTAGCTGCAGTCAGATGTATAAAGAGCTGCATGGCTTGCAAAACACATGAAGTAGTATTTCAGGATAACTTGGCATTGGTAGCATCTTGACCAGAGTGCTGCATGAGTTCTGGGCATCATATGTCGATAAAGATGTCTGCATACAGGAAGGGATTAGGGGGTAAAGACAATGATGATTAGAAAACAAGATCTATGAAAAAAGACTGAGCGAAATAAAGCCCACAGAGAAGGGAGTCAGAGGGCAAGACGGTCTTAAATGTAAAAGGCTGTTGCAGAAAGGAAGGGAACAACTGGTTCTTCATGTTCAGCCTGCACTCAGATTACATCATGGAGTCAGGTCAGATATTCAAAAAACTGATAGAGGCACTTCAAATCATAATCTCTAAAACCAACTGCCTGAGGAGATGTAAGAGTCTCCATCACTGGAAATCGTTTTTGTAAAGATCAGACAAACACCACTCAGCAGTGACATATGTACAGCTAACCCAGTCTGAAGTAGGGGATTGCTCTAGATGACTTGTTAAAGGCCATTCCAGGCCTGTGATTCTGTATCGGCTCCAAATGCCAGCAAACGGTAGAGCTATTAGGTATTTCTAGAATAAATGTTACTCTTTGAGATTTTAATAGCTTACAACAGGTGAATTTCTGACTGAAGATGTCACATTTTCCTGCACTTCAAAAAATCAGATTTAAAAATTTAGCCAGGGGTTATAGATAAAATGATTTTGCTGCTCTTCAGAATCTAACAGTTAACTAAGTATAATAACCACAGAAAAGAGAGATGTGCAAGATCCTCTACTCTGTGCCCCTGACAATGCCTGCAGATTTTTCAAATCTTTCGTCTGATCCAATTTTGAATGAACCACATGATACCTTTTACCACATTTCCACAAAGTAAAAGAATTTTGAAAACATAATACAATTCTAAAAAAGCAGCCTACAGATCTCAACCTTACTTTCACCTCATTAGTTCTCACTAAAATTATCTGTGGAGCAACATATAATAAGCAGAGTTAACAATATGCACAACAATGTCACATACAGCAGAATTAAAGATCAAACTTCAGCAAAATGTTTGGTACCCTTTTAGGACACAGCATCCACTGACAAAGAGAGAAACTGTATTTTAAAGCTGTTATGAGAGCAAAAAGCTTCAAACCTCTGATATATAAAAGTTAGATTACTTTCATTATAGTGCGTAGAGACTCCTGTGATGACAGCTGTACAATATTGAAAGCTACACAGTGCTCAGAATGTGCTTGGCACTTGATAACAGGGAGGAAAACCAACTATCTGCCACAAGTTACAACCTAATCAATAAACAGGGTGTAAGAGATGGAAGCATGGGTTATAACAAAACGACAAGGTTTAGTGAGAAATTATTTTTAAACCAGTATCTGAGTATTTTACATTTGTATATGTATTTCTCAAAGCATCGTTTGCTCATGTGGCTGGAAGACAGGGTGTAAATCTGCAGCTAATCCTTTAACAGCAACATTTCCCTAGTGCTTCTGTTAGCCATGGGGCTTTTCCTTTGCTATGTTACAGACAAGGAAAATGTAGAAAAGTATCAGAAATCTCACAGAATAAAACTGCAGCCTTAACTTGTGGTGGTAGCATCTGTGCTAGTTTGCACAGCAAACTACAGGTATGGAGACAAGGTAGCAGGGGCTAAATACCAGGTCTCTGAAAGATGCACTCTGGCTGGCAGCATGTACTGAGGTTCATGGTGGTGTGTTTTCACTGCCTCCAGTGGCAACAATAGCTCAAATAAGCTAGAAGGGACATGTCAAGGCATGTTGCAAGCATACCTTCTTTTGCTACCTAAGAGTAGTCTGACATTTTTACATTCAGTCTCTCCCAAGCATAGCCAAAAAAGATTTTTTTTTTGTGGAGGATCAGCCCTGATTTTCAGTCACGCTTTCTTACTTAACCCTCTGTTATCTTACAGGTGGGTCTACAAATGGCTTTATTGAATTTAACAAGTTCACAACATTGCTCCTTACAGAATGCCGGATCTAGGTGAAAGTAAATATTAAAATGGTCAGAAGTAAAACTGCGAGTTCAACTTTCCCCTGTGAAACTACTTGTTATAAACAGCAAACATTAACATTCACACAAAGTTTTGCTTTTAAATAAACTCCTACTAAAAGGCCTATATCTTCCTATGTTACCATCAGGTGCAACAACTAATACAGATCTTGGCACCACCATTGATTCTTCAGATCAATGTCTATACCTATACGAAGACAGCCAATGGATTCCTGCCATAACAGTTAAGGCGATGCTTCCATTTTCCAAGCCCACCACTGTGAATACAACCCTTCTCTTCAGACTTGCTTTTCTACTGACACCAGAATGGGGCAATAAACATCTGCAACACTACCTCATTATTTCTTCCCAGTAAAGCCCTTACCTAAAAGGATCTAGGATGCTGCTGTCACAAAACCAGTTTCTGAGGCTATTTCTGGCTCATTGTTTCCCACTTCTAAAATGGGAGACAAAAGATCTATATAAGCAGACACTCTGGCTCTAAGCTATAAGCTTAGCTGGAGAAGAAGCCATCCTCTTAATGTGTATTTGCACATCACTTAATCAAGGGGACTTGGTTCATAACTGGAATTCATGGCATGTATAATTGATAGAAGTATAATAATCATATTACATACTGGTACACCTCCATAGAAACAATACATCAACAGATCACCAGCTCCTTCAAGATCATTATTAAGAAAGAATAATAATCTCCCTTTCAAAAATGGCATAGTGTATAACAGCCACTTCCATACTTACAAAAACTGAAGTGAAATTCCTGTTTTCTTCAAGTTAGCAATGATAATTTCCAGCTGATCCTCACTGACAGGACTACTAAGGTCTGTAAACAGTTCAATGTGTCTCTTCTCGTATTTCTTTCCTCTTAAAATACAAAAAGAACATTTACGGATACCAGAAAAATTATCTGTAAGGCCTTTTTCTAATTCTTTCCTTACAAAATTGAAGCTTTACCAAAGTAATATACTTGTAAAAAAAGAAAAAGGCAAACCAACCTACTTGGTAGAAATTGTTCTATCATTGGTCATATTATTTATGGTAAGTTTTTATCTTTATATGATTCCCCCTACTCACTCCTACCCCCTAAAATTGAGGGCTCTAGCCCTGTGACTGTATAAATCACTAAATACATCTAAATGAATGGAATTCTGCCAATTTTCATCAATGTATACAAAATGCTAATAAAATATGTTGGGTTGTTTATTGATTGTACTGGATATTTCCTTTGCAGCTGTAAGTCTGTCCTTGTAAAAATGGAAAATGTGTTCTAAATTACTGTTGCTGGTTGGGGTTCTATTTTAGTAAGCTAATTCAGTCAATTCATTAGACAAGATGGACTTTAAAGCCCACTTAATACACTAAGAAGTAGTAACATTAACATCAGAAAGTTCTGCCGCTACAAAACAAAATTCAGTTAAACTGATATAGTTTTTATCTGGATAGGCCAAGCATAAGGGTGTTTTTCTTAATTTTTACCTGACGGTATTTTCTCAACTGAAGGTAAACTCCCTATCAAAGGGTTTGGTGCATACAAGCACCTTACCCACAAGATAAGAAAAGCAGTTGCTCCATAGGTATTCAAGGTTATACTGCCATAAATACAGTGATTTTAATTCACAACTCAGTTTTAACCGTTAAATTGATACGTTTCCACACTCATTAGACTTTATTCAAAAAAATACAAATTGTATCACCAAGTCCAGTTTCTGCATTGACAATTAGATCCTATAATCTTTTTAACAACATGTTAAATCTCTGGTTATCTTCCCTTCCCTGGACCATCAGTTCACTGTTGGTAACAGTCACATTTCCAGTCTAAAGTACACTCATTGACAACCGTGTAACACTTGTGCCAACATTTTCTGTCAGCTTACACAGTGTTTTTTCCTACTGTACATTTATCTCCCACAGCCTGCATATTTACAAACAGCCACCTTATCTCCAACAGCGTTTAATTTGCTAGGCTGAACAAACTCACCTTTCCAGTTTTGTTTTCTTTTTTTCTTTGTAAGATAACCTTTATACATCACCCTTATACATTTGGTAGCTCTTTTCTATACATTTTAACATCTCAATTAATGTTTTTTGAAAACAGATCACAACAAATGCAACACTAAGTGGAGTCTTTGTGCCTTGTATAACGGCTTTACTATTCTCATGAATCTACTGAAAAGTTCCCAGTTGCATCAGAAAGCTCTTAGATTGTCTGCAGAAGCTATATATCTCCTGGGGCTTCTTCAGGGACAGATTCATGTAGCATGTTGTTTGTTTTTAATGTTTGTTTTTAAAAAACATTTTTCATATTTACACAATACTGGAAATGTAATACTGACAAGAAATCAGATCAGCTCAAAAAGGGCAGGGTCAGAATTCTGTAAAAAGCTTTGGGTTACGTACTTACATTGTTTCCTTCTGAAGCAAGTCCATACACACAATAATTGCATCCAGAACTAAGCAAATTTAAGAAAAATCTCATTTAGAACATGAAACCTGTCACAAAAGTGCTTTTCCTATGAAAAAAATCTTCTGTTTTTACCCCATCCTAAACATTGATAAACATGTATTTTAGTTAACAAGCAAACAATTTTTTGAGACAAGTACTCTTCAAATATCTACTGTGCAAGAGTTTCCTATAAAACTTGTCTGTTTTATGATCTTGTCTCTTCCCCATTTATCTGATCGAACAGTTAAAAAAAACTGCTTCAGGGCCCAATCTTTTAACCATCATTGAGGAGGCTCAATACAATGAAAGAGTAATCTAACCTTTACAACGTTACTTTGAATCCACGAACAAAATTCACTTGTACTTTCAACACACGATACCATTTTCTCATGCAAGTTTTCCTTCAAAACACCTGCATCTGGCAATCTCTTGATAGTTTCTTCCTCATCACAATTTTCATTGGGAAGATATTTTTATTGCTGCGCACAAATGTGCCCACCCATCAAAGAAGGAACATGACTGCTTCTGCTAATATGCAGCTGACTGGCTGCACACTTCTCTGAAACAGCTCTGACAGTCTGAACAGAGCTTAGGACATTCCTTTTATCGCCAGAAAGAGGGAAGACAACACAGGAAGTTGAACGCTTAAGTTAAACACACAAAACGACGCTACATAGATCGCCTTCTTTTAAAACTTTTCACCTTAAGCAACTAACAACAGAATACATTCAAATGTGAAACATTCAAACCAGCAAGTGACCTTTAGCAATGTTAGAAATACTTTATACAGAAATCAATCCGATAAACCTCTATGCTGCTTTATCTGGCTTCTGGTACTTCTGCTGACATATTTCGTAAATGATATTTTTATTTGATGAAAAAGCATAAACCAAATTCTGCAACACTATTTTTAAAAACGTATGCCTTATTTGAGGCCTAAAATTACATAATTGCTATCTTTGTTCTCTTTAACAGAACACTTCATAAAAGCAATGATTCCCTAAGGCCAAGACTCCATCTGCTAGCCTAAAAGAATGTCAAAAAAGCAGCTAATCTGCTTTTGAACAAACTTAAAACCACAAATTAGCTGAACTCTGATAGTAGTTAAAATCTGAGCCCATTTCACAACACTAACTTCCTGTCTCCTGTGTAGCTGAATCAGTTCAAGAAGTGCTCTACAACAAAAGGATACAGTCTGCTTGTTCAGAGCCTGGTTTAATCACATCTTGAATGTCTTCCAGCAGATCAAAATCTGGTAGCATTAGTGACCTACGTACAGTAATGTTCTGGTATTGATCCCCACTGGCGAGGTCATTCCTGGTACCGTCGGTGCCAAATAAAACTACAGCGACTTCATCTTTACTCTCAGCAAAAACCTGGAAATAGAGAAAATACAAAACAGGTACAAAAACCACAAGTAAATTCATATACAACTATGTTAGGCAGACTCCAGCAAGAGGAACTAATTTTGAAACAATGTCAAGTACAGTGGATTTATTTTTTCTTACTTTTTCAGTGCTATCCTACCAAAATGTAATCCTACAGAGAGCTCACTAATTTAGACATAATTAAACTAACAGATTGACATGAGGATATCTGGGATAAAACAAGTAAAATTGGCTGACTCAGTCCTTGAAATGAGTCTTCAGTGTGGTAAATCTTAAGAATGTTGAAACATTTTAGAGAAAGATAGAGTACTTTTTTTCCCTAAAAGTTTCTACTGCCCTGAAGAAAAGAGTGACCAATCCAACTGCCACATCTCATCCACAAAAGTACAGCTGAAACAAACAGCACTGCTTCTCTTGCATAAACACAGACTAATTCTTATTCTTTTCTCATTTATTTCAATTATTAGTAAATGATGAAAATATTTTGCAGATGTTATTGCTTCCTCTCCCTTTTTAACAGGTTTTTATTACCTGTAAAGTCACACATACCTGTCGCTGCACAAACTTCGTCATAATCTTCTTGGCTTGTTCAAGTGAAGATTCCTCTCCCGGGGCAGAACTGCTCATTGCAAAGCCTACATCCAGGCACAACACTATGGCTGCCTAGAATGAAAGACAATACTGAATAAGAATGCAAAAGGGCCAATGTAAACATAATTACTTAAAAGGGTACATACAAAACCTAAAAATCAAACTACATCACTACTGGTTTCTTTTACAGTAACTGTTAATATGAGACAATGGTGGAGGACCAAACCAGTACAACTGCACTGAACTGAGAATCATTTAATCCTGTACCATGTTCCAGGCATCTCAGTGGAAAGTACAAAAAATCCTATGTTACACAATAATGTGTCAAGAGGGGCAATTGCTATACAACCCCATGAAGATATTGGGATCTAAGGGCTCTTCTACTCGAGGAAATACAACAGAGATATTTTGGCTGACAATTACAAGTACAACACAATACAGTATACTTGCACAACAGAAAACAAGCTTGCTCTCTAAACTCCACAGCTACATTCACCCCTCGCAGTAGCTCGTAATAGCCGTAGAAACCACTCTTTGGTCTAACCCAAGAACAGTAAGAATGACAGCACTCCTATAGTTTCCAGGGAGAGCCAGAACATTTATGCTACTGCAGGTGCCTGCAGCGAGCACCGCTGTCTGCAGCACACAGCTGTGCTCTTAATGCCTTAGAAGGATGAATTCAGATTTCAATTTAGGGGCTTAAAATCCACAGGCTAGCATATGTGTTTGCATTTCTGATCACTGCTTTAACTTATCTATAACAACAGTGCCCAGGTCTTTCCCTTCATTGATTTATAAACTAGTATATGATTAAAATTGCTTCTTGTAATTTCTCTTGCTCAACTCTTGCTAAGTTCCTCTAAAGTTCTTCCACAGACTCTACTTACCTTGATTAAGCTCAGTAATTTTACCATCCAGCTGAAGCTACAAGAGGAAGTCAGCAAAATTATGCTCTGCATCTCCAAGGACACTGACAAAAGGCCAGCTCAAATTTATTGTCACTGATTAAACCAGGGTTCTTTAAAACATACATCAGAATCTTGCCTGGTGCACTGTCAGTAGCTTAAATTACCCTGCCTGCAAAAAAACATTGTTTGCCAGAGCACAGGAAAGTTAGGTATTACCTAGGCTGCAGCCAGTCACCTTGTTTTAAAATACAAAATACATACAATTCTCTAAGAAGTGAGGCTGCCAAAAGGCCATAGGCAATAAATCAGAAGACTGTCAAGCAACACGAGATGCCCAGTTTGCTTTTGCAAAGCAAAAGGGATGAACAGAAAGAAAAGGTGCTGGTCTAGACTCTTTTGCATATGGCTGTGTAAATAACTCAAAGTACCTTTTTAATCAACCAAAAGAACCTGATTCTTTTTGTCACCCTAATAGATAACTCCTAATATCAAGTTTATAAGAATAACTTGCCCAGATTAGTTGTCTAATGCTCTGTATTAGCAGCTCTCAAACTATTTTCTTATCCTCCTCCTTTTCCCAGAATATATTGCGCACCTCCCCTGTCATTTTAACAAGCACAGGTTTAACTCCCTGCATCCTCCTAGGACAGGACAAGAAGAAGAAATAAAGAAAGAAGGCTGAACAACAGGGCTCCACAAGACATCCAGCAGGTTATACTCAGTCTCAGCACTCTATTCCTCACTCTGCCTTCACTGGTGACTTGCTAGGGATCCAGGAATTAAGGCCTCTGAATCAGCTGGGTCTGCAAAAGCTTAGAGTGGAGTAGAGGCAGTAACTGAGGCTGCACTAGGTTCTCACAAGAGCCTTGTTACTGCTCACCTGTCAGCCTAAGGAATTACTCTACTAGCATCAGCAACTGCAGACTATGGGCTTGTTGCTGTCCTGCCTCAAGACACACAATGGCTGGCAGCTGAATTAATTCTGTTGTCCAAAACACACAAAATGCTCTTCACAGCTGGCAAGATGACAGCAAAGAAACCAAACAAGTGCAGAAGTGAAGAGCTGCTGTTTTGCTTAAGAAAAAACAATCAAGTGTCAAGTGCTAACATGCTTTTCCTGAAGGCAGCAAACTCCAAGCCCGGTGCCTATTCGGGTATGTGGAATCCTTCTCCAGGAAGAAGACAGGTCTCTCTTCTGTTAATCCTCATGTGTCTTCATCTGTTATTAACTAACCTCTGTGCATCTTGCCTCTGAGCATCCAGTACTGCCATTTTCAGGTGGAGCATACTAAGTGATGCTCTTAAGATACTCAGCATGTGTGACTGTAGGACAACATTGTCATACCTGAGCTAACAGCAAGCTGCTTTGTTCAAGTACTAATAAGGCTGAAAACGGATCGAGCACGCCTTTATCTCTAACCTCTCAGTGCTGAAGCTAGTTATACTAAAGCTAAGAGAGATATGGCTACAGCAGCACTGTAGCCAGCAGCACAGACAAAGCCTGTGTTTAACAGACCCTAAACTGCCCTGTATCAGAAGAGACCTTAACGCAACTTTCACCAACAGGATTCCTTAAATATACCAGACAAACCGTATTTTTAACAGGGCAAAAACATTTCTACTATTATTTTAGCAAAAGCAACGGTCATTACTACCATGGCAGCTGCACTGCGCTCAAAACCGCAGCTGCCTCCAGACAGGAATGCTGAAGTCCCTTTGAATTAGACAGCTTTGTACCAGCAGCAGAGGGGGTCGGCACAGGGAGGAGTTGCTCATTTTCGGAGATGGGTTTTGCAGTTCCGGCTGTTGGGCCGGTGGCTACTAATACCGAAGTCAGGTCGCTGAAGGTAAGCCGGGCCTCACGCTGACTGCGGGACAGACCAGCCGCCCAACGGCAGTAAAACCAATTCCCTCAGGTGAGCACGACCCGACCGGCCACGTTCAGCTCACCGAACGGCACTACCGAGCAACCCCGGGGCGCCGTCAGGAGCCCCCCCCCAGCGAGCACGGGGTCGTGCAAGCACCCCCCGGGCCAAAGCTCAAACAGCGCCCGCGTTACAAGCAGGCAACGCCTGCTCCGGCCCGCAGAGGAGGGACTCGTTATCACGGGCGGGCCCAAGCGGGCAGCACCACCTCCACGACCACCCACCCCGCCCCTGAGGCACGTCCCCACTACACCGGGCCGGGGGGACGGACGGCAGACGAAGTGCGGGGGTGCCCAAAGTCCGCCGGGACACCGAGGACCCCCCTCTCCCCTCACCTTGCCGCTGCGCGCCATCTCGCTCCTTCCGGGACGCGGTGCGTCGCGCTCAGCACTCCGCCCGGTGACGCGCCCTGTCCGTCCTGCGCCCCCCCGGGAACACGGCGGCGGCGCCTCGCGTTCCGCGGGAGGGGCAGCGCCACCCAGTGGCGGGCGGCGGCGCGGGCAGGAGCGAGACAAAGGGAGCGCGAGGGGAGAGGCACGGCCCGTCCCAGGCTCCCGCAGCGGGGAAAGGACGCGTTTCCCCACCGTCTCTGTGGCGATGAGGGCTGATGTGACACTGCGAGGGGACACGGCCTTCTCGGCCACGGCCTCGAGCTGGGCCGAGGCCGGTACAGAGCCGTCCGCAGGGGGCGGCTGGGCACGGCCTACCTGGGTGAGGGGGATTGGTCTCCTCAGGTCATCCCCTGGCCCTCCCTCAAAGTACCACAGCTCGCAGGTGTGACTGTATCTGTGGTTTTGGCCGTGGGGTGAGCAGCGTGTAGATAAGGACAAGCCCGGTTTAGGTGGACTGGGGTCCCTGAGGAGAGGCGGCAGCAGGGCAGATCTCTGGGGCCAGAGAGACCCTCCTGTCCTCTCCTGCCTCAGCCCATCTATCACCCACCCTGTAGGTCCCATCTGCCCAGGGCTCTCCAGCTTCCTCTTCCCAGCACCTGGGAGTCCTGTGGGACACATCCGCTGAGGGAGCAGCCATTCCCTTTCACCACCAGGACAGGGCTTTGGGCTGGGTGAAGTGTCCAATAAGCTGCATTCTGCCCATGGATCACCAGTGGAACAGAATTGATTTATTTAAACATTGACAACACTAGCTTTCTCCCAACATTAACAGAGAGAATTTCTCAACCAAATTACTTACAGGCTCTTTGATGAAGCTGAAGCCTGCTGATTTTATAATAGATGCTATATCACATACATCTTGGCACATGTTGGATATTAAATCATCAGAGATGTATAGAGAGTGGCAAATATTTCACCACACATATTGAGTACTTCTTGTTGTGCATTACCTTCCCTGTATCCTTTAAGAATATCACTACCAGCGTTCCTTCTATTCTCAGCGTATCTCAAAACGCACACTATTATTTATGCACTGTTTTGAGAATAATTAAAGTGGTGACACTAGTATAGCTACAAAAGAATAAATCTCACATGAACACTTCAAAAACCTCACACCAGAAGACTGACCCTGCAAACACAAGTGTTTCCTTTTTATAGTGAGTGCTGACTGAAGACAAAAATCCCCTTTTCCTCCTTACTATGTTGCCATGCTTTGGGAATATTGGCAATTGAGGGATTCTCCCTACAAAGCACTTTGCATATCAAAGGAACAGAGCAGCTTGACACTGTGACAAACATTTTATGGGAAACCTGTAGATGAAAAAAAAAAAAAAACAGTCAACAACTGCAGGAGAAAGCCATGCATTGTCTTCCTGAATGTCTCCAAGGAGATTTCAGATTAATCAGCCAAGGAAATCAGGTCTGCATACTATTATTATTCTTGTTCCTGATGTTATTTTAGTCCCTAGGAGTGCTTATCACATACCAAAAGCCCCCTCTTAGGCTAGCAATCAGGTAGGCCCCCACCCCAACTGATTTCCGACATAGCTTGCAGTCTAGGTGTGAGACAAGAGATGTGCACACAAACATACGTAAATGGGAAGAACAGAGAAACAAGAATTGATCAACATCAGCAATGGCTTCTCACACACCAGCAGAAAAGCATTTTGCAAGGCATCATAATCAATGATCATTTTATTTTTATGCCAGGATTGGAAAGTAAAACCCCAGCCCTAACTACTGGCACAGAACATTGACACAAAACCTTTCATAGCCCTCTCTGAATCCTACATTTGACACAAAAGCTGAATCCCAGGCTTTGGTCCAAATTCTCATAGCCAGAGCAGTAATTGTAAACATTACCCAGAGAAACCCAGTTTGGGCATGAACTAGGAACCTCTGCTTTGCAGGAAGGCTGCCGTACCTGACCCAGGTACAGCACCCTGTTCCCTTACAAAGTCTGAGTAAAACTAAAGACACCTGTAACCATGAAACACCATCCGTGATCTTCCTATCCATTAGCTCTCAGTCTGGCATAAATGGGGTCTTATAACTCTCTCGACAAAATACACAAACAATAAACCCAAACATTCCCCCTTCGTGCTTTCACGCTGCCAAATTTCCTCAGAGCTATTTCCACCATCCAAAGGAAAACTGGCTAATCGTTTCTGAAACAAACTTTAATCCCCATTTCCTTTTCCTTTGCAACTCTGCACAGAGCTCCCTTATAGGTAATCATCAGATCTGGCAAACGAACTCCATCTGGGGATACTGGGGCTTTGTTAGCCTGAATTAAGACTTGAAGATCTTTGTAAACGCCTGCCAAAAGATGCTTGTGATTAATTGGCCATTTCCATTTTACAGAATGTCAGTCTCTGGGTATAAATAATAAATATGCAACATCTCCAAGGACTCAGCATCCAGAGTGATCAGCTGTAATCTCATTTGCAACAAAGCTAGTCAGGCCTCAGTCCCAGTGAGGTTCTCACTCATTGCTCTGCTTACTCCTTTTTTGGTTACTTTTCTTTCCCCCAAAAAACTAAGCCTGGATTAAATGAGCAGGCTCTTGGGAAGTATCAGTGAGGGGCCTGCCTTGCGTTTAACTTCACTTGATGCCTTTACAAGGCAACAAGGAAAATGGCTTCCCTGTTTTGTTACAGGAAGGAATGCGTTATCCAGACAGTTGCAGCTGGGACCCAGCTGCTTATGGCAGCTCTGAGCAAATGTGAATGGCTTCCATGTAAAAGTAGAAAGATGACTTGGCCTTTCTCCCTCTTTGAGCAATTGCCCACAGGGTAAAACTTTGGATAAATGCCTGGTGGAAAGAATAATACTGTAGCCATCTGGGATCTAGCCCAATAGTTTTATTGGAATAGATACAGGAAGCAGAACTTTCCACAGAAGGATTAACTTTGTAATCATTACCTGTTCTTTGCCTGGGTTCATACATAGAAGGGGGCACTAACTACAAGCTGGGGAATTATGAACTGAATTTCCTACAGAGATAAATGAAGCAGGGCAAGGACACTGTGACCCAAATCAGCTTTGTATTCCTACCAGTACAAGCTTGGCAGCAAGCTGAGAGATGAAGTAGACAGGAAATTGGCACCCAAAGCAGAGCTTAGAAGTGCATCTGTGAGCATCTTCCTGCATTGGGCTTCATGAGGTGCACACAGTTGTCTTTTCCCAAGAGGTCTTTCCAAATACCTACTTGCAAGCACAAGCAGACCAACACTACTATTTATGATGTCTGTTTAGTGATTCCTCCCAAGAGATGCAAGCCTAACACGCTGTCTCTGCATAGTTGCTTCACCGGAATACACCTGCAGGAAAAAGATCTCAAACACTGGTTTCGCTCTCCAAAACAAAATTTGTCTTTGACTTTGAGGATCAGGTATTAAGTCCACAGAGCTTGTCCTCTGGCTATCTATGGCTTATGAACATTACAAAACTGTGCCTTTAATAAACTTAAAAATAATGAAAAAATCTGTCTGGGGAATTAAATCCTTCTGGTCTACTTGCTCAGCCCATTTTCAGTTTAGTTCATGGAATGGAAGGAAATGCCGCTATTAGGAAACATAAGGAAATTATTGTGCTAGGAAAATGAGAAAACTAAATAAGAAGGATTATACCACATCATCCAATCTTACCTGAAAACAGAGAAGAACAACTTAGTAAGGAGATGTAACAAGTTACAAGATTATATTGACTCAGGGTGCATCTTGCCAGGCACATTCTAGCTTGGGGGCTCCCAAACTGTGGCAGATGGGTGGATCACAGCTGATGCACAAATGACTGCAAAGCAGCACACCCACAACTCCTAGTCCCACCCCACCACAGAGGGGGCAGGGGATACTTCAGAAACAACTCCACAAATCCTTCTGCAGGAAGCTGAGAGACTCTGAGGCCCCATGTTCATAGTTCCTCTTCCAAAAGACAGTATCACTGTTGCTTTTCCTCCTCACTGCCCCCCACCCCAGCTGTTGAATTTACAGCCTCCTCTTTCCCTCTGACCCACCCCTTTCTCTTCTCCAGCACATTTCTCAGGCAGAGTAAAGACTTCCACTGGCTGTAATACACCAGCAGAAGCCTTATTAAGGCCCACAGAGAAAAAAAGCATGAAGTCACAAACTAACTGTGTTTACAACCCTTTTTCCCCATGTGGTATTTACCTTTTTCACACCATCACAGAATCACATTGAGAATCACAGTCTTCTGTAGCATACATGTACTGTCCTGCAGAACTGCTGTCCATCCAGTAGTTCTTCCACTAATGAACAGAACAATACATTTGCCTAAAGAGTTGCATCCTGTTCTTTTTCTTTCAGACCATTAATGAAATTTGCAACAACCATTTTTTAGTTCTAATCTTCTCAGCCATTGTGTTTGCTATCCCTCTCAGTTTGGGGTCGTTTCCAGATTTCATAAGCATGTTTTGTCTTCCACCAAGACATGAAAGAACAGTGCTCAGCCCAAGATAGCCACCCCTAGGAACAACCACTAGACACAGCTCTGTATATAACATTCTAGCTGCTTTTACACTTACTTTATCATACATCAAAATACACAACAGCTTGCTAGCCTGCTCATGGAAACATAATTTAAAACAGCATCAAAGCCTTATTAAAATTAAGGGAAATAATTTCTATTCAAAAAGCCTGTTTCTTTTTCACAGACACACAAAAAGTTCATTTGACACCATGTGTTCTTTAAAAAAAAATGTTTTTCCTTTTACTTACTATCTGCTGAGCACCTACAAATGGTTTAATTATTTGCTATGCTAGTTTCCAGTAACTGGAGCACAAATAGTCTATAACCACCTAAAGGCTTTACACTCCCTCATCTCTTTTTATAAGAGTAGATATTATACTTATAATCTCACCCACCTTTTCAAGGAAAATCATGATTGTTCCAAGATTGATTTAGCTAGTTTTATATTTGCCTTGGATGAAATTCACCTAGCTCAACTGATTTGAAAACATCCCCACCGTTTAAGCACACTCTGACTTTTCTTGGTTTATCTCAAATCACCTTTTGCTGCTGGTGTTAATTGTGTTGCTGCCTGATTACAGGTGACCTTTGTAAGTGGATGGGCTTCCACAGCTGTCAATTATTTAATTAGCTCAAAAGGCGGAAGCATATGCTGTGGGTCCAAAGGTTTCAGCCCAGCTGAAACCCATGTAGCTGTCAGCAGGAGTCTATATAATGGAATTTCATTTTATTTCTTTAATGGGGTTTTCTTTAAGAAGTAAAAAGAATATTGATGTTCTAAAAGTCCATATCCAAAGCATGAGGAAATTTTGATATTAAAGTTTCTCTTGCAACCTTAACCAAGTACTTTATGTCCATATATTATGATACAGGTTCAACTACAGGAGCAGGTATGTTTTTGTCCTGCAATATCATAGTCTCTTGTGCTGGTTTTGGCTGGGATAGAGTTAATTTTCTTCACAGTAGCTAGTGTGGGGCTGTGTTTTGGATTTGTGCTGGAAACAGTGTTGATAACAAAGGGATATTTTTGTTACTGCTGAGCAGTGCTGATACAGAGCCAAGGGCTTTTCTGCTCCTCACACCACCCCACCAGCAAGTAGGCTGGGGGTGCACAGGAAGCTGGGAGGGGACACAGCTGGGACAGCTGACCCCAACTGACCAAAGGGACATTCCATACCATATAATGTCATGCTCAGTGTATAAAAAGCTGGAGGAAGAAGGAGGGATGGATGGACATAGATACATGTGATGGGTGACATTAGGAATTCCCAAGTAACTGTTATATGTGATGGAGCCCTGCTTTCCTGGAGATGGCTGAACACCTGCCTGTCCATGGGAAGTGGTGAATGACTTCCTTGTTTTATTTTGCTTGTGCATGCGGCTTTTGTTTTACCTATTAAATGGTCTTTATCTCAACCCACCAGTTTTCTCACTTTTATCCTTCTGATTCTCTCCCCCATCCCACTTGGGGGGGAAGTGAGCAAGAGGCTGTGTGATTCTTAGTTGCCAGCTGGGGTTAAACCACGACATCTCTTTCAGTACATACTGGGATAAAATTAGGGCTGTGCACTAAAGGAGTCATAACACTCTTGCCTCATTTGTTACAAAAGTTGGGAGACATAGAGTGAAAGAGGAAGTTCTTATGATTATGGTAACTGAATGATATTTTAAGAATTAAGTTCTCTGGTTTTGTTCAGCAGGTTCCTTGTGTTCTGATTTGCAAATCACTTGAACCCAAGTCTCTCACCAGTAGGCACTGGTTATGTGACTCACATTTTCTTAGTGCTCAGTTTGAGATACAGTCAGGTCTGTGTAAGTGCTGAGCACTCACAGGTGTTCATGAAACAAGCTTCACCTTCAACACAGGAAAAGCCTTTTTAAGCTAGATGTTCTGAAAAAATCAGCTACAAGGCATCTCTGTCACATGCTATTGCAAAAAAAAAAAGTATTTATGTGAAGTGCTTACGTGTTACAGCGTCATGTGTTAGTGAGAGATATCTTTGCATGATCTGTGCAAATAGCTTTTGGTCACACTTGGAAATATAAGAGCAAAACAAAATACTGCTTGCCATTAAATGTTTTCACATGCCCCACCCACTACATAGGCCTGGCATGGCAGAGAAAGAATAGCATGAACTTCTGTGATTAAAGATTGCTTTAGATTGCATACCTATAGGGAACAAGGAGGGAGGTATTAATTTTATATGAATGTATTAAAAATTGGCATGATGTAACTTCTTAGTATTTGCCATTGCACTTCCATGGCATGTAGACTTTGGATGCACTTCTAAGGCGGAAAAAAAATACTGCAGTGGGCTTTTTCCCCTCATTTTACAGTTCAGCCACTGGAGGGCAACATGATCCCAGTCACCTGGGCAGAGGAAGCACCACAGCCTGCAGAATTAGGTAGCGTGCAGCCAGCAAGCACCACCACACTGCAGAGGAATTTCTGCGTACAGGTATGGCAGATATTAGACAATTAAAAAAAAAAACCAAACAACTTTTACATTGCACTTTTTTTGGAAGGTAGATTTAAAAATTTCTTCCTACATCTAAAATCTATTAATCTGGGTTTCTGTTTAGGATGATGTTTTCAGGAGTTCTAAATCTGTGGATTAGCCAAAGAATTTCTGAAGGAGGTGGTGCGAGGGCCACTTAGCCCGGAATCACGAGAGGTGAAATATTTGCCACTGCTAAGTAACTGAAAACCTGACACATGTTTCTACTCCTGAAATAACTCTGGCAGACTTCTCCGGATTAGTTGTTAAATCCATTATATCAGATGATTTCTTTATTAAATTTTAGAGGCCTATCAGCATTGTAGGGTCTGATTTTCTTTAATAGAAATAGTTTGGCTCAACTGAACTCTAGAGCACCTGGGTTCCTGGAGAGGACCACAGAGTTCATGTCAGATATGCTTTCTTTGGGGAAAGCAACAGCCCAGCAAAAGAGTATCAAATAGTGTTCAAAAAAAAGTAAAAGCCAGTGTTTTAGGAAGAGGTAGTAAGTCATAGAATAACAGAATCATAGAATGGTTTGGGTTGGAAGAGACCTTAAAGATCATCTAGTTCCAACCCCCCTGCCATGGGCAGGGACACCCTCCACTAGACCAGGTTGCCCAAAGCCTCATCCAACCTGGCCTTGAACACTTCCAGGGATAGGGCATCCACAACCTGTCTGGGCAACCTGTTCCAGTGCCTCAGCACCCTCACAGTAAAGAATTTCTTTCTAACATCTAATCTAAATCGACCCTCCTTCAGCTTAAACCCATTACCCCTTGTCCTGTCACTACACTCCCTGATGAACAGTCCCTCTCCATCTTTCCTGTAGGCCCCGTTCAGGTACTGGAAGGCTAAGTAGATGCCAATAAAATGAAATAGCACCTTAGAAACTGGGGCAAGATGCAGGCTGCATTATAGGATACAGGAAAGCAAGAACATTTTGCCCAGAAGTCCTGTATTGGCTGCTCCTATTTCAGATTGGGTTATCACAGAAGCAGAACCTCGTCTGTCTTGTTCTCCACACGCTCTTCATTTCAGTCTTTCTATCTCACCTCTCTCTGTGCAGTAAGTCTTTGTTTGTGGCCATTAGCAATCCAGCTGTGTTTTTGGCATCTCTGGAAAGTGATTTCATGCAGCGGGATTGTTCCAGGCAAGCCAGCTAGGATAACTCACTGTGTGAAGGATTTGCTTTGCGGACGCACAAGATAAGCCTTTAGCATCCTCCCCTCACCAGCATCATGCACGTATGCACGCACGCACACATACGTGCTGGCTAATGGCCCAATTTAATCCTCGTAGCACAGGATTCATTCCGTATCCATCCAACCAGCCTGCGGGAGGGGATGGAGAGTGTCTTCAGCTGCTGAACAAGGATCTTTCTGAGCTGGGAGAGAGGATCCTGCTTTAAATTCCTATTTGTTTGCCTGCACATGGAAGCAGATTGAAATCAGACTGAAAGGATGGAAGTTTGGATCTCTAGAGAAATATTAGCCTTAATGCACTTTAAAGATGGAGCATTGCAACATGGAGGATGGGACGTCATGTTTTAAAGCTTTTAATTCTTGTGAGTTCCCAGTTTGTACAGCTTTGGGGGACAAAGCAGCAGTGTGTAGGAGGGAGCTGCTCTTTGAAAGAACGGATTAAGTTTGGTTTTTATTTGCATAAATTGATGCTAACCCATGACATTAGCAGATATGTGACAGTGTCAGATGTAGAGGCAGGGGAAGAACAATTTCAAGCTTTCCCTGTCAGTTATTTTTTTGCAGGAATTCCTTGGAGGGAAGGGAGTCATCATGATGACAGCTGCTGATTTCTGCAGGTTCTTTGTACTAGATAAGGCAGACATTCCAATTTTTATAACTTTCTATCGAAATAAATGGCAAATTTAGCCATCACGAGACTTGATTTTAGGGTGGAATTGAAGCCTCAAGCAATCCCGCTGTAATCGTGGGTCTGGCTGAAGTCACACCACCACCACAAGAAACTTTTGCCTTAGAGCCTGATTCAACATTAGAGTTCATAGTTTCAGCGGTGTGTAATTGCATTGTGGAGGAGTCAGTATTACTATCTGCTTTGAGTCACTGAAGGTAGCTCTACCAACATATATTTGGTGAGAACAGAGATGTCATTTAGCAATGACACTACATGTGCCCTAGGATGATACTACTTACTATATTAAATATTTAACTCTTTTTTTTTTTTTTTTTTACTACATGCAGATACTAGGAATTATTTCTGCTCATTTTTTAAGTTACAGGGGAGCTCATTTGAATAAATTAATGAAGGTTAAAATTGCTTGTGTTTATTAATTCTGTGTACAACTTTTACATGGTTAAAGTATTAAGGAAAATTTCCATTGTGATGGAAGGATATTCTAGTAATTGCCTGTAATTATAAGGGTGGCTCACTACAAATACAT
This sequence comes from Grus americana, assembly GCF_028858705.1. Lineage (NCBI taxonomy): Eukaryota > Metazoa > Chordata > Aves > Gruiformes > Gruidae > Grus > Grus americana. Next base: position 16,576,769 of record NC_072857.1, on the reverse strand, counting down.
TTGAATACATCATAGTGAAAGACATTAGAAGCTGACACTTCCATAGTTTAGGATAAGTAATGTATTTTAAAAAGAAATATTGGATAAATGGCATGCTTTCCTCACGCCAACTACCCCAGAAGTTGCTGGATTCATGCCCAGCACTGACACTGTAAAAGCCATTCACTTTACTTACGGTATTTGGGGTTGTTAGGATCCCAACTACAGGTGATTCAGAAAACCAGGCTAGAATAAATTAAGCTATATTTATGTTATATCACGATGAGCCAGTTTGCTGTTATTTTGTAGTAGAAATAATTGATTCACCTTATCACTGTAGGAGCAGAAAGAATTTGGCGTACATACGAAGATAGTCAAAGGCACCTTGAAATATATTGGTCTTAATATACGTTACTGGTAGAGGAACTTGTAATAAACCAAGCCCTGAGGGAACATGTTGCCTGGGAGATGGGTTTTTATCCTATTTGCCAGGCAGAACATCCTATGAAATTCAGTAGTTATCCTTTTTTATCTTGTGAAGTTAACTTTCCAGCTGGAAGAAATGGTTGAGAAAAGGAGCCCTAAGATAGGGAGATCACATCTGGGCAGAAACTTTGAATCTTAGAGGGCTCCAGGTCAGATTCATCCATGGCATACCTAATTTCAATAGATGCAAGCCACAATGGGTTTTAGCTGCTCTGGTTTTGGGGGAAGGTTTAATGGTTTAGCACTCTAAAAGCAAGGGCATTTTTTTAACAAGGGACAAACTCATTGTTGGTCTGACTCAGGCGTTCTCTTTATTTTAATGCGTTCTGACAGACTTCAGCTACCGTGTAATGACAAGAAATTAGAAAGACTGGAAGTTAATGGAACTGGGTGACCAAGGGGGATCCATGAGAGCCCCTCAAGCCTTGTTTCTCTGGGCTGCTTGTTCACATGCAGTCACACTTCACCCGTTTATGTGAAAGGATGCTTAGGGGGTTTTTTGACCCCCCCTGGCAATTTACCCTGATCAAACACACAACCACAAGCCCCCTCTCATCATTAAGTGGCTGCCTGTTGGAAGAGAAATTGTGCTTTAGTAGTTAAGACAAGGAAACACGATGTCCCTTCTAATTCACCAAATTATTGAAAAGTTAAGTTTCCAGGTGGATTAGCTCCCTGAATTTGCTTCAACCTCTTTCTCTTTTTTGTGAGTTCCCATTTCCATACAGGGAATAAATTTGGATGGACTAATCTACTCAGAAATGAATCCGTGTTAATCTAACTGCCTCCACATTAACAAGTCTTTGGAAAGAAGCAGGAAGGGCACTGGTTCCACAAATAATTCACTGCCTGGGATAAAAAGGGCTTGCATAAGTTTTGAGAAAAATTGTGTCCATCACAGGGCAAGAACATGGGCTGTGCATCCTTATTTTCTCTCTTTAACACTAATGTAATTGCATGCTTCGATGTGAAGATAAGATTGGAGTTGCTTTTCTTAACTAGTGCTTGCAGCTTCGAAAAGGTATCCATGGGGGTGGCCACGTGGATCCATGGAGCAGCCCCTGCTGATAGTCTCAAGAGTGAGGAATTGCAGGATCCTGGCCTCAGGATGCAAAGCACTGTCCCAGGGGATTAGAAAGGTGAATTCAAGGGACTAAATGTGGTTAAAAGCACAGTTCACACTGTGATTGTTTCACTTCTCAAAGAAACTGAATGGGACAGGTAAGTCAGCAGGCAGAATTAGCACCTTCTCTTCTGGTGAAATACATGGTGCAGTCATACAAGTGTGTTTTGCCTGGTGCAAAGGTCTTCAGTAGGAGCCTCTCCCACTGCTAACCATTGTCTTACAAAATTATTACCTTGTGCTTCAAAGGTGAGAACTGCAAAGGCTAATGAGCTAATTCTTTGGGCTCACTACCTCCATCCCACCCTGCCACACCAGGAAGCCGAGTGTCATTCACCAGGTTCTTTGCTGGGGGTGGGAAGTCCGCAATGTCATCCACCACGCAGGGAATCCTGTTCCCTTGGCAATGTTTGCAGCAGGCATCACACCAACAGCACCTTCCTGGTATTTCTGGCTGTTGCATTGGACGTGGCACTGCCAGTTTGAGGAAATCATGTGCAGGTAGCCTTTTGGCTCAAAGAGATGTTACACTGAAGCTGTGCTAGCCCTTGTCTAGGAGTTTCATTTGGGTTTTCCAAAGATCCATGTCTCCTTCTTGGAAGAAAGAAAATGTCAAATAAGTGTTTGCCCAGTGCTAGGTGGAACTGTAGTAAGACTGTGTAGGAGAGCATAGAGGGTGTAATTTAATATTTAAACACCTCAAAGAACTGTATTGGTAGATTCTCCTTTGACTTATCAGAGACATATGTGGAGTACTTAGGAGCTATAAGAAATCTTCCCAGCACAGCTGTAAATAGCAGCTCCAAGTCACAGACACACAGACCATGTTTGCAGAGTTAAATGTACATCCTATTTTGGTGTGGAAGTGTGTCCCTCCCTACAGATCCTTGAGGCTAAAGCCAAACAGATACTCAATGAGTGAAATTAAATCAAAAGGTTTTGTTTGTGTGCTATGAAGCAAAGAAGAACCCAGAGTCCAGAGATCTGACAGTTCTGGATAGGCACAGGTTAACAAGAGGTAAAAGTGAGACCCATTTCAGACGCACTTTAAAGTGGTTCTTCAAAGATAATTGACTTGTAATCAATTATCAGCATAGAATGACTGTGTCCATCCCACAGAACTGTTTTTAACACAAAGTCAAGCAGAAGCATGAGAACAACACTCTTCTAAAGCCATGTACATCTTTATTCTCCACCCAGGCCAGCAAGGATGGGAAAAGGGAATGCAATTAAAAATAACAATCAGCAAACACACACTGTCTTAAAAAAAAAAAATCCAGACTAGAGCAGCCAGAAACACACTCAACAATCAGAATAACTGGAATTCCCTGCAGTTTAACAGTGTCACGTAAGCAGAAATTACTTGTGAGTTTCTGAAAGCAAGGGTAGAACAAGACAGAAATTGTGCTTTTTTTCTGTTACAACAATTGATAATGATTATATATTTTGCAGCAGGCAAACCGCTCCGGGAGATAACGGGCAAGAGAGAAAGCTATCCAGAGTTGTTTTGAGAAAAGTTTGAATAAAACTTTTACAAATAGCACCAGAATTAACCCCAAGCTTAAACTAGCCCCCACCAAAATCAATGGCAGAACACCCTGACTTTGGCAGGAGCAGAGGCAAGCTTGGTTAAGTCTAAAGAAGTAGAAAACATATGATGGATTGTTCCAGTATATCCCCAAAAAGGTGGCCTCCAAACCCAGAAGCATAGCTGCCATGGCAGAGGGAGCATACTACGCCTTCTCTGACACTCCTTTGTGTCTACATAGCAGTAAGAGGCACAGATTTGGTTTTGTCTCCACTCTGGCAGGCCGTTTGCAATCCTGAAAGCAAATCCTGCAGCTCAGCAGACATTTCACATGGCTGTATTCTGTAATGAGCTAGTATTCGTCATTTGAGCCCTCTGTAAGCTGAAGGCTCTTTGTGCTACTGACCCCAGCCTTTCGTCCAGCCTTGAACAGCTGCTGTTTGGCGGTGACAGCTGAATTGGGTTTTCTCTCTCTGCAGCAATGCACACTTGCCAGCCATCCTTTCCCCAAACCCGCTTGTTTGCTCCATGTTGGGGCCAAGATACACAATCCACTCCTTTCACGCCAGCAGCGTCCCTCTAGGCAAAGTGTGAGAACAGTTGCCAGGGGCCTTCCTTCCCATTAATGCTTGATAAGCATCATTTCTTCCCACCCTCCAGCTATGTGAGCCTGCGATTTCCATGTGGAGGAGTATTAAGTAGAGTGGCTGCGCTGGGTCACTACAGACTGCCAGCACTGGCATGACTTGTCCTCAGCTTCTCCATTAATTCAGAGGCATATCAAGCTCCCCGATTGAAAAAGCCCTGTGAAAGGCATTTCACTGCTTGAACTGGTGCCAGGCATGTCAGCCTCTTTGAACCCCTCTGAATCACCTGCCATTGCCTCACAGGTTGGGGTCTATTTATTTATTTATTTATTTTTGCTGGAAGTTAGTCATTGCCTTTAAAGACTTGACCAGTAAAAATAAAAGCTGCGCATCAGGAAGCAACAAACACAGCCTGGCTGTACCTGTAAACTGTGGGGCCAAACCTGCTCTTGATATTTGGCTTGTACATTATTCACACCGTTAATCCTCAAGCCAGCACTAAGAGGCTCCTTTGGCTGGATCTCCCAGAAGGGGATGGACCAAGGATGCAGCAGGGACTTTATTTCTTTCTCACGGCTTCCCAGATGTCCTAACTAGGACAGCCAGTCAGTGTAGTTTTGACCTCATCCTTGAAGTGCCACATGAAGCATTATTTCCTGTGAAATCCAGCTTCTGAATGCTTCTCTTTACTATGCTAGAACTACAGCAGCTCCCCCTCTGGTAGGGAGACTGGGGAAGTGAAACACCTATACGGACATGAGTGACTGTGCAGCCTGCCTGACTGCACACTACAAATTATCTACCTACACGCATGCAAATGGTGGGCTCCTCTGGGTTGGGGCTGAGCCAGACTTTCTAGCAGCACCAGCTGAACTAGAGCACTCAGAAAATTGATCATGTTTCAGACATGTAAATCAGTCTCCGTTAGAGTCTGTTATACCTCTCTCTTATTTTCCTTGTGTCCTCCTTAGGCCAAAACCCCAATAGTCAATCCAGAAAAAGAACTCTGCTAGTCATTGTTTTAAAGATACAATTTAAATTTATTCAGCCTAATACGGCCACCTCAGCCTGGTCTGGGAGCCAAAAATCCCAAAAGGAGGGAAACCACTTATGAAAATGAGACATAAGGGGAGGAGGATGTATAATCCATTGCTCTTCCATATAATTAAACCAGGAAGTGTGTGTGGGATGCAGATTTCCAGAGCTGAGGCACTAATGCAGTTTGCACTGGCACTAGCAGACATGGGCTCAGGACACCCCTGTTCTGAAAGGGAAGGTCCAGCAGCTCTTCCGTAAGAGCAACTTGAAAACCAGAATGACTCTCTCAGTGAGACCTTCCCATCCTGAGCACCTTCCACTCCACTCCCCCAAGTACAGGTGCTGCCAGTCCACACTTGCATTGCAGTGACATGCAAACTGATCACCTTTCCTCAGAGCAGAAGTTTCTTCCTTATAATGCAACAGTTTGCACTGCACACTGCGTACGACTCCTGCTGCCCATTCCTTCCCAGCAGTGCACCTATCAAGACACCAAATGCAAGTGTGTCCTAAGCACCTATCTGTGCACCTTCTGTCTCCTGAAGGTGCTTGGTGACAGGCCCATCAGGTCCCTACACACCGCATTACAGGGCATGCCCTGCTCTTCCATCATGTGATGGGTGCATTTCAGGTCAGCATAGAGCTCACATGTCTTTGTCAGAGGCTATGCTGTCCTCTCCCAGTGAAAAGCTGGGCATAACTTTTTGTAGAGGTCTATTTTTCAAACTCTGACAGTGTCTAAGCTGTTAGCCTACCTGGAAGGTTTGCTGCACTTGTCGGAAGGACTGGAAAAGGACCCTTTCTAGGAAAGCCACAGGAACATCGCATTTTGCGATTTAGCCTTCACCTCTGAATGATTTCTTAGCTCCTGAAGGTCATACCGTAGTAGAGACTTCTTTTCACTGAGTCGACAGGTCACTGTTATGTCCCATTCCCTAAAGTCTAACTTTACAGAAGTGGACTTTTCAGCATATATCTCTGCCACCCCACAAAGAGCTCAAGCCCCACGGACCTGGATTTTCTCACCATTCCCAGAAGTTGTAATTAGCTAAAACAAGACGACAAATCCTTGGAGAGCCATGCACCTCCCCACCCAGACCATGTGAAGCTAACACACTTGCATTCTGTGATATTTAAAGAGCACTCCCAGCCCAATATTTTATTCATTAAGTTTGTGTTTATATATATATATATATATATATTAAAAAAAAAAACCCAGCGTGTTATTTTCTAGGTGAAAACCACTCACATATGACCAAAATAGTCAGCCAGGACAAAGGCTCATACTGCCGAGGTCTCAACCCCCTGCGCAGAGCTCTTGCCAGAGAGACTACCTGAGATATTGTCAGAATCTAGCAGCTCAACAATGCTGTATGGAGAACAATCTTCCAAACCCAGCTTGCTGCAGAGCCAGCCACAGAAGCCTTTCTCCATATCCCTGACAGCATGCCACCAGTACCCAAAGGACCATGCTACCTGGACCACAGCTGAGTACAGGCCTAGGGAAAAAGACACAACCATAATTATAATTGGGTAGAAGATGATCAAAAAGGGACAAAAAGTAATTTTGTGCCAGAAGGTCCTCTCTTCGTTGTACACCAAGAAGATGTTGTACCATGTAATGGTTCCATAGTAGAATGAAACCACGAAGGACACTACAAAAATGATGGGGAGGCAGATGATGGTCCAGAGGACAATGTGGGGTCCTCTGTCCAGCCCAACATCACATTTCTTCTTCTTCTCAAGCACATCCTCTTTAGGAGGTTCCTTTGACTTAGCCAGTTCCTGCAGCTCTTTGTCCGTTAGTGTGACATGGATGTCCACCATCTGACCCTTCTTCTTTCCCCTGGTGATTGTCCCAGTCAAGGTGACATATCGGCTGTCTAAAGGCATGTTCCAGGCACCTACAAACACAGATAAACTCATCAACATTAGATTTATTTTCTGTATGGAGTATTTTGTGTAAATCCCCAAAGACACCAAAGACAATTAGATAATGCATATGGAGTTATAGTTAAATTAAAAAAAGAGGGAACACAAGAAGCAATGCAGTATGAAGAAGATTATCACAGAAGACAATGGAAGAATAGCTAATGAGGGAGAAGATAGGAATTCCAGATGACAGAAATCACAAGGGAGAAGACTCCAGCATCTGCACTGGGGACAATATGTGAAGGGAAAGTGCTGCAGGAGTATATGAGAAAGAGATGAGACAGAGTAACTGAAACAAAAATGGTTTGCCTGTTTTCTCATAGATTTATCCCTGAACAGCATGAACACTTGGGGTGAGTTAGATAAATATGACTAAGACTCTTGTTCTGGAATAAGCACATCCACACATGGAATTATACTCGAATAGCTAGTATTTTGCTTTACATTTGTACTATATCTCAATCCAAATTAATTTTCAAAGTTTAGAAAAAACTTACAAACTCTTATGTAATTGCATTTGAAGGGATCAACAAAGGCACCAAACAGGAAAGGGTTGGGATGTGTGTTAAAGTCACAAACAGACCGCCTTAGCTTATAAGTGACATTGGTTTAGGATGATCCCTGCAGTGGTACTGACCATAAATTCTTCCATGGGTCTAAAATATGCTTCCTCCTGGTCTTAATTCTGACTAGCTTGGAAGGAGGTCTTCAGAAGCTCTTAAAAGGAGGATGAGCAGTTTGAAGTGGCCCACAAAAATAGGAAGGCAGCAGATAAGCCATGAGGATAGGGTTGGGATCGTGGGGGAATCTGGTGCGGCTGAGGGACTAGGAGCATGCATTCACATTTAAGCCCCTCTTAGCCTGCACTGCTGACTCACAAGAGGATTAGCCATAGGACCTGCCTCTCACACATCTTCCCTGCAAGGGTCTCCAGGACAGACATCAGACGTGATAGTGGCTCCATGATGATCTCGCCAAATAATCATTCTTAAAGAGGAAGCTGTGCTGAGAATATGCAAACAGAAGGCAACAGCAAATCCTAGATAATGAGTAAAACTCCCTGTCGCAGGTAGATCCACTAAATCCATCTGCTTCCATCCTTTCACTTAGCAGGCAGTTGTTTTAGACATGGAGAGGGGCTTGATCACAGCATCATTGGCTTAAAGTACGCTCAGCATTTTTCTGGATCAACCCCAGCCAGCACATACATTTAAAACTAAGAGTGCGGCAACAACCAACCTCCACAAAGAACTGCAGGAAACACTCCAAATCAGCCTGTAATGCTTTTCATTTCGGAGTGTTTTCATGTATGAACTCAAGCTCTCCTTGCCTGCAGTCTTGGAGAGGGTTGGTCCCACAGTCACTTCCATTTGACCTTAGTGCATGCTGGCATCAAAAGAAGTTTATAGAAAGTGGGTGTTCCCAGGAATACATACCATCTGCCATGGATTGACCCAGGAACTTGGAGCCTTCCTCAGAGCTCCTTTCTCCTCCTTCTTCATCTGCCTGTTCTTCTTCCACCTTATTCTCATTGTCTGACCGATACACTATTATTGACTCGGGACGGGACTCTTTCTTCTTCTTTTTCCTCCGGTCCATAGTGGCTTCCCCATCAAAGGTGACAGTGGTTGCCACAGCCCTTCTCACGGAGCCATGGTGAGGGCTCTGGCTTCCAGATTTGCTCTCCTTCTGCACAGTCTCCTCCATCCCACTGCTGCTCTCAAGCACCTCACTTGGCATCTTGTAGCACTTGTTTCCAATCTAACAGCTCTGCACTTAGAAGTCATTGATTAGGCAATGGTCCCATGGATGCTTTGTTTTGGTAAGATGTCCCACTGCTGACATCCAAACTATGCACTCCATTCCCAGCCTAAAACAAGAGAGAAGGCTGAAAAAAGTGTCTTTTTCTTACCAAGCAGAAAAAAAATTGCCAGAATTTTCCTACAAAGGGTTACTTCAAACTGGTTTAAATGTCATCTGAAGATCCTTATTACTGTCCTGAACATCAATTTTATTACATGGATATATGTTTTGTAATATCACCTAATCATGATTCTCAGGTTCAAATTTTAAATATAACAAACCAAAGCTACTGGAAAAGGAAAGAGTATTAACATTTATAAGAAGAGACTAAACAAGCACAGCTTACTGGGTGAATTTAACATTCCTCTGCAATGCCAGAAGCAAACAGAAGACAATACTTTTGGCCCACATGCATGAGAATGAAGAAATGAAACCATAGATGAAAAAGAAGTTGACTGATTTAAGGGCCTGGCCTAGATCAGAGACAACTGCAGCAGGAACACTGCGCTCATCCTGCATTACAGCAGCTATATTGGTGCCAGCCTTTCTCATTTTGAGTGTCTTCTGATTTACTGCCCATTGGAAGGATATTACAAAAAGTAATGTCAAATTACTACAAATTATGTCAAAATGAACGATGTTTCAAACCTTACCAATTTAGCATTATGTAGTGCTGTCAAACCTTAAAAATACAGTATACACAGTAGATTTAAAGCAAAATTACAATTCAGATGACTTCACTGAGGAGGGAATTGGAAACCACAGCAAAGTCTTCTAATTGCGCAGGGAAAACAACCCAAATCTTCACAAATCTTTGTAACAAATATAAGGGCTTAGTTTTTTACTCCTCTTTGAAGCAAAACTAACAGCAATATCAAGTGACACTCTTCTCTATGGGAAAGCTGCCTAAGTAAAAAACATATAATTAAACATGCATCAAGGCAGACAAATCCTGCTCCATGAACGAGGAAGACACAGGATTAATGGTTCTCAGATTTCATAACATTTAAGATACTGACTGTGCCAGGTATTCATGAAGTATTTAGGTACAAATCTGAATACACTGAATAATGTTTTAACAACTCTGAAGAGCTCTGTTGAACATTTACATGAACATTTATATTTAAAAGAATGCACATGACCAGTATTTAAGCTTCTACCTAGTATCTGAGTCATCTCTTTAACAGGAAACTAAGAAACACAGTTATCATAATTTATAGCCCACACACAATGCTGGGGAAATTGTTTTACTTGAACAGATGCTAGAAAAAAATTGAGCATTTTTAGATTTGGCAGTATGGTCCTGGTCTTCCCACAGATAGAAGATTTTGCTGGTTTGTTTTGAAATTTGTTGCAGAACTTTAGATCAAGTATTTATGCCTCATACACTCACACTCACATACAAACACAACTTTTGGTTGTATCACTTTAACACCTAAGACTGTGGCCAGTTGGCTCTACACGGCTTTAAAGAACTCAACAATTCAGATTATTTTTTCCATTATAGAAAATAAATCTTCTCTGGTGATTGGACAACACATAAAATGGAATTCAAAAAATCAAGATTCAGCATACCCCAGAAATTGGACTACTTCTAAAGTATGGCTGGAAACAGACTGTTTAGATTGCCATCTGAGTTTACACCTGCCATGCAAAAATGTATGCCTAAATTTGCAGACATACTGGAAAACAGCTCTGTAAAATACTAAATTTACTGCAAATACTGTCCCCTTACTGCCATGTCAAGTGTTGGACTTTAGAACTGCCAAGAAGCAACTCAGTTTAAACATTCCACTGTTGATCAAGGGAAGAAAGAACAAAGAGGGGCAGTGATAATGAATGCCCCGGTCTGGTGTACCAAATAAGCATGGTTCAGTGTGAGGGTTTTTCAAGATCACTGCCTGTGCATTCTCCTCCCATCCCAAAGTCCAAGCTTAACAGAGAGCGAAGCAAAATAAGGGAATTTTGCCTCCTTTGAGTCTCTAGGTGAAACATCTCATCACCTCCGCCCCCCTCCAGAAAAACCCATAAATGAGCTAATGAGAAGCCATTCCTCAAGACAGTTCTTGTACCTCATCTGCCTGAGGAACGTGGCCTTTACATCTGTTTGGAAGCAGTGTGCAGACAGGCAGTTTTCCATGTACCATAATATAAAAGAGGAATGAGATATGCAAGAACCTTCACAGTGAAATCTAGTGCTTTGCTTTCCACTTCCCCCTTTTAACTCCAAAGCAAACCATCCACTGACTTCAAAGATAGCAAGCTCTGGCTCTTACTGTGTTAACACTGGCAGGAATCCGAGATGTCTTCACATCCATTGGAATTCACGTAAGCTTTCATTCAGTGTTTTTTAAAAATGCCTTTATGGGGAAATGGAATAAATTTATTCTATGAAATAAGCTCACTCTTTCTAGTAAATTCATCCAGGAGGTACAATAGGCTCTAGCATTTTTCTCTGAGGATCGACAATAAAACTTCATGTTTTGCCTCTATGAAATCCTAAAATCACCTAATTGAGCCTAATGAGCTGCTGAGACAACAGTGAGATTCCCCTCCCAGATATGGTGAAAAGAAAGCAGGCCTGGAGTCACAGAGAAGCCAAAAGCATCACTGCTGGGATGATCTACTAAAAGTCTGGAGACACGGAAGTTGATTTGGGATTAGATTCCCAAAGTTCCTGGCTGTAGTTCCATGCTCAGTCCCTACTGCCTTGAAAGGGGGATGAGTTGCCAATAACCCAAAACTACAGGCAAAGATTTGTGGTTGGGCATTTTTTTCTTAGAAGTTTATCCAGCTGTGACCTTGGTTAAACCCACAGTAGATGATAAGCTAATGTCAGTTCTCAGTGTGATGCCAAACCCTAAAGGACTATGTCAACCTTGACTATGTGAGGAGGAGCACGGTGATGTTTACGTTTGAATATGGCACGTGTAGGATTGCTACTGGAAACCTATGTCCAGTTCTTGTGCTCACCAGGCAGGCAGGATGCTGATTAATGACCAGAGGATGCTTATGATACCTGAATTATTTTGCTATGTATGTCTGACGTTCTCACCCTCACTACAGCAGCTGTTGCCAGTGTGAGTTATCACCAGGACTAGCAAGAAACACCTCAACACCAGGGTTATCAAGGGGTGGCAGCTCAGTTTCTTCTCCTCTTGCTCCTGAGCTGAGAAGAGGGGAGGAAATGGGCAATATGGGGGCAAGCCCCTAAGAAGCGCTACTGCTGTAACTGGGTCAGAGCCTTTGGGATAAGGAAGTGAAGGAGTCCAGATTATTCTGTTTAAGGCACAAGGAGGTAAAATCTGATGTCAGTCTGGCTACATCAGCAACAAAAACATGGAGAAGACAACCCCTATTTCCAGCAGAGGAGGATGCTGTTAGATAAAAAGATGAAGGATACAAATACAGGGCAGACGTTAGGTAGGTGTTTTAACAAAGTGGGTAGATGTCACTTGATATACATCATGGAGGGCTGTGGAGAGTTGTCCCATCACGGGAAACTTCCAAATCTGGACTGGGTATCTTGGCAGCAGTTTGGTCACCAGTACTTGACCAGAAGAGGTGTTAATGTGGGAAAGTCTTCTGGCTTGTATTAGGGAGCAGTCAGATTGAAAGATCACAAAGATCCCTCCTGATCCGAAGCCTGTTTTCACAGCAGATGTTTATTCTTTTCTCATCTGCCAATGGAGCAGCTGGGATACCCTCTGCCACCTGGTCCAGACCTTCTGAACACAGCACTTCAAAACACCATCAGCCCCACATCCCACAGGGATGCTGGTGAATCACTCAGGTTCACACTGCAGTCCCATTTTTCCTGGGAATCTTTTCTCCATAGCTGCAAACAAAAAATGGGCTCTTGCAGAAATCACAGCAGTGTACGCAAAGCTTATTTCTTTCTCTCTTCCTTTTCTTCACATCCTGTAAGAACAAGGCCAGCCCTCAGCACTACACAGCTGTCCACAGCACCAATGCTTTCAGCCGTACACCAAGATCTTCCCCCCTTAAAAGCCTTGCTGTGAAGCTGAAGCATGACAATTGCTGTGCATCTAATATTGGTGATGTCTCCCACATAGGAGTACAGGGGCAGACAGGAATCTAATAACTGTCCATGGGAGGGAAGGAAAAGAAATGGTCAAATTTCAGAGGCAGCAGGGAGCAGTTTATTAGCCAAACAATTTGTTATTAATCTCCATGTGAAAACAGATGGAGAACCCTGGGGAGGCAGCTCTGCAAAAACACTCTGTAGAGGAATTTTTAGAAGCACAGTCTTCTGTTACTATGCAGGAAAGCTACTGCTACTTACGCTTCCCATGACAGTATTAGTCTTTGACACATAAAACAGGAGCTTAAAAGCTTGGCCTTGCATCATTTAGGTCAAAGGAAGTTTTTTCCATTGGTTTTCAGGGTTTGATCCTGCTGCTAACAGAAGAGAAATTACCTGGTTTGAATGCAGACAAGAAGGAAGAGCCTTCCCGCAAGCTAATAAAATCCTTGATCTTAAATCCCTGCTACAGCACAAGTAACCTTTTTATGACTGCTCAGAGCAGACATGAGAGGAGAAATTGTAGACGGTAAGCAGTGAGGAGCATCAATTTTTATTTTTATAGTCACATAAAACATACAACACAGAAGAAGAACTGGCACTGTGTCTTCACTCACATCATGCAGGGGTTATCTGCAGAAACAAAAAACAACCTGTGCTTTAGAAGCACTGTGAGTTATCCTGGGTGAGGAAGAGATAAGGGGAAATTTACCCCAGAGACCTACGTTGAGAGAGAGCTCCCCAGCCATGGACTGTCCTTTGCCAGCTCCTTTTACGCCATAGCCTTCCCATTCCCAATTCCTTCTCCACCCAACCCTGCCTCTGATTTTGTGCATGTGCATGTGTGTGTTTCTGAGGATGCATGTTACCCAAAGGATTATTTCCAATCCCTAGTATTTTTAAAGGGGTTATCTGCTGGCAGATTGTACACATGAAAAATAGATGGTATCAGATGCATCCAGCTGTTCAGGACAGATCTGTCTGTCACCAGTCAATCACATTATGACAAAATGCACTGGTCTAATGCAGGACATGCAGCCCCGAGCCCTACAAAAACATGTGGCAAGACCTATATAAGAAAGCACATTTAATTCAGACCTTATGTTGGGAAAGGACTGAACGGTAGGGCTCCCTCGACAGCTTTGGATCTGCTTTAAACACCTAAGTGACTCCACATGATCTTTCACATATGCATCCTCACCATACCCTGCTGAAACAGAGGATGTCTGTCTCCATTTCATGGTGAAATAGCTCAAATTAGATTATGCAGTTACTTCAATCTAGCAAATACTCAAGTCTGTGATGAACGACCCATTAGAAGGTGAGGCAAGAACAGCCCCTCCCTATCAGTACTAGCATCTGTGCAGCTTGCTGGTGAGCTTCACAGGAGGATTTATCTCACTGACAATAACCCTTTTGTATTTTAAAAGAAAATAAAATGTTATTTTTAGCCAGATGGATTCCCTTATCAGGTTCACCATGCAGCTACCTCTAGAGGAAATAATGTCTAAGGAAGAGGAGAAAAACTACCCCTCATGGCAGTCACCCATTGCGAGGCTGCATTAAGTGTCTGTATAACAATAGCAAGAGGCACAAAGAGAAACATCTGCCTACACCATCCCAGCAAGGAAGGAGAAAGCAAACAGCAAAGCTCATAGATCACACCCGTCTTTCCCTCCGTGCTTAGTCCACAAGCTTCAAAACACTTTCATTTCTTAGAGAGACAAGAAAAATGACCATGCTCTGGGTGTGCATCTGAGCAGGAGCAGACCTTGAGCTGGACTGCCGAAAGCAGAAGATGGCACTGTACACCAGAGCAGAGGGGATAACGCAGTAAAATTACTTATGCCACCAAAAACTTCATGGGTGTTTGCTAATGGAGCCCCCTCAGCCCCATACATACCCCTCAGGAGCAGAGGGTGCTAAAACCTCAAGCTAAAAGCAAAGGGAAGATTGGGCAAGTGACACAATCTCTGCAGGCAAGCACCAACAGACCCAGGTTTGCTGGGTCCTTCTGATTTACTGCTGGCACATGGCTCCTGCCTGTCAGCAGGTGGCATTAGTGCCAGCAACTGCCCCACACTGTTGCTGCACAGCAGCTTCTGGACCAATCCTGCTGGCGCCATGAGCCTGACTGCGTCAGCCAGCATGGGTTGACCATCGCTGAAGCTGTGGCAAGACTAGACTTGCTTGGGTGTGGATTAAGGGCTTGTGGGCTCCTGGTGCCATACTGAGCGGCTCAGGCCCCTTGCTCTCCCTGCTGTCCTCCATGAGACACCCAAACGCTTGCTGACAGTATTCTGACAGATACAGCCAAAACACCAAAAAAAAAAAGTAGTGAAGAGAGTCATTCCAAAGTATCACTAAATTGTTTCTGGATGACATTTTCAAAGGATTTTTTTAAAAGTCAAGGACATTTTACAGAGTATCTGTTTTATGAATCAGTTCTTTTTATTTTCCTCTGCTGTTCCATAACTTTTCCAAATGTCATAGAATAATAACTGCTGTGTAGATCAGTATTACTAAAGCCTGGGAAACAGCATATAGGAATAGCTGTGCATTTTTATTTTATATTAAATGAAATACCCGATCAATTTTCTTGTATACCAACTTTTTCAATATCCCCAAACTGTACTGCTCTACCTTTTTTACAGCAAAAGCCTTGAAGTGCTGTCTCTCTGTTGTGTTCCCATTTCTTTGTCCAGACTGCTAGAAGAGAAATTGAGACAAAGGACTCAGAGCTTCCCACTGCCTCCACAGGGATGAGATCTGCTTATATTTATTTTTCTATGCTACAAATGTCAATGAATGGCACATGCGTGTTAGCCTTTAAAGAGAACCAAGGCTTTAAAAAGAGAATGACTTGGAAATGGACGTTGGTTTGAACTCCTCAAAGCAATTCAAGTGGTTTAGGTAAGAATCTTGAATAAACTTAACAGATGTCCCTAAATCTTGTAGGAAAAAAATCTCAACCATAAAGTGGAGACAAGCCCTCTTTGTTCCCCCGCTCTACCCCTCATTTCGGCATTTGCCAAAGCAGGCCATCCTGCACCTTGAAACAGCATGTGCCCACTATAATTCCCCCGCCACCCACGAGGTCACTGCTGAAGCAAGTGAGTCCCACCAACTGGAGCCCCGCATCCTGCTTCCACAGCAGTGCCCTTAGGCTGGGATCAGGTGTAGCATCTGTTTTTATTGGTATAATACCTGATCCATCCTCAGTTTGAAGCCTTTTTATTAAATGGGATTGGAAGATGCACTAAGAGCTTGCTCCACACATCAAACCGGTGTTGTGCTCCCTCTAAGCATCCAAGCAAATGCCTAGAAAAAAGTAACAATGGAGCAAGCATGTAGTACATGAAAATAGAGTTTTGAGCCCCTCACCTCCCTTTCCAGAGAAAACACCTTCTACACAGTGTATACCCACACACATATGTAAGTAAGAAACACTGGGAGTCGCTATGTTTGAAGACTGCAAAGCCATGAAGCACCAGTGGTGGGTGTGAAGCACTTGTGCTAATGCAAGACAGCACAGTCCTAGCTAGCTAGAGACCTGGCTGGCAGGTGATTATTTCAGTGAAGGACTGCAAGAGCTCAGTCTCCTTTCCTTAGGAAATCATGCAGTGCTCTTGCCAGGATGTTTTAATGCATGCTGATCTTTACAGTAACTAAAAACTAGGACCTATATTAGCACCTAAGGCTTTTTTTCCTTTCCTTCCTACTCAGAAGATCTCTGACCATCTTGGTCTCCTCTCCTTTCCTTCCCTGTGCTGTGCTGGCAAGATCAAACACCCTAGTGCTTTACTCAGACAAAATGAGGAGATACCACACATGAAATACCTGCAATTAGAGAGCAAGACTTTGCAGCTATGCAGCCCAGTGAAAAACACAATTGTAAATCCAGTCTGGAAATGATTATCCGAAAGATACCAACTCCAAACTACATCCTGCAGTTTTTATTTGAGCAAGATATTTGGGGGCTTCAGATTAGACCTTTCTCTGAGTTACACCCAGCTACAGCCCAGGAGCTGCTGAAGAGCCAAACTGCACAGACAGAGAACTGGAAGATTCCCCTGGGAGTGATTCAGGATTGCTTAATGCATTGCACAGTAAATATAATCTAAGATATTTAGACAGTATCTCCAGCAGCAGGAATTAGTTGGCTCAGGGGACTCTCGATTGGATACAAGCGCAGATACAGATCCATGATACCAGGGTATTAAAAATGCAGCACTTTCAATTGCAGACAAGTGAATGCTTCGGTATCATTAGTACGGTATTAGCGGGGTGTGTGATTATTTAGTAAATCTGGCTATGTACCAGTTTCAAACTGTTTGATGCTGGTATTCTACATCTTGCTCCACTACAAACTCTGCTTTGAGTGGGGCATCTGTCTTCAGTATCTCCTGTACTTTTTTTAATAATTGAAATGAAATTCCTAGGGATAATGATGAAAGGTTGTAAAATTCTGATTATCTCCTCATTAGACTGAAATCCCCCGAGATACCACTGAGAGTAAAGTACCTTTGCAAAGGGGAAGTCCCTAAAGAGATGAATTGACCAGAGAGCCTGACCATCAGCTGAGGCTGACCAGGAGGTGTTCTGACATGGAAACCAGAAGCCATGAAACAGAAAGACTCTCACTTGCCAGTGAGAGATGATGAAGGGAAAAACAGCCACAGGAGAGAATGCACAGACAGGAGGTGAAAGTAGCAAGGATTTCCAAAGAGGCCTTTTGCATAATCCCACAGCAAGGTCCAGAGAGGTAAGGAAACAAACTCACACTGGTTTTCATTTGGTTTTGGCTCAATCCAGGCATTTCTTGTAATCGGGGCGGGGGGGGGGGGGGGGGGGGGGGAAGAGAAATGATTGTTGTTACACTTTATGCAATTTGGATTCCCAGAAGAAAGATATGGAGCATCCATGAGAGTGGGAATCTGGGAAAACGAAGGCAGCTGGAGTGCAAGTCTGATTTTTTCTGAAGGCTAGCTATCAGAAATCCTCTATCAGAAATCACCTTTGACCTTAAAGCTTTTCATTAATTCTCCTCTGCTCTCACCTTCTTTTGAGATGGCTGGCCCCAGGGATACCTCTGCCAGCGTTTAGATCCTGTGGAGGTTTCTCCCCTATTTGGAGCCATCTGTTTTCTCACATCAGGTTGGTATTTAACAACTCTGAGACCTTCTCTCTTGCCAACATGGATTATGAGCTATGGGAGGGCACAGAGCCCCTGAAGGACAGCAGGCTATAAGGAATTATTAAGGCAGTACATATTGCTGCCAGGATTTTTAAAGCATGGCATCGTACTGGACTGGCAGGTGTCATCAGCTGAATAGCTGAGCCATAGGCTGGCAAAGCACAAAATCAGCTTTTGACAAAAGTAGCCTTTTCTGAAAACACAGAGTTTCCTATTCATCTCAACAAATTGAACTAGTTCATTCAAAGCCAAGACACAATCTGGGAGCTGTAAAAACAGGAAATCTAGTTTTTCCTCTTCAATCTATAAATAAAAAAGTAGATGTTGAAGAATGACATGTGCTAATCCCACAACTTTGAAGAAGCTCACAACTGGGAAAAAAGCTATTGATGAATTCTTTTTCCCAAATGTGTCATTTTGATTTTTGAATGGTTAATGTTTTAAGTGGTAGATATACCAAGGAAAAAATTCAGATGGTTTTTAACTTCAAAAAATGAAAATGAAGACTCCAAGGCTTTAAGTGCAGATTTATTTTCTTCCAAATGCAAGCTGACACATACTGGAAAAAAAAAAAACCCAAACCCAGCTGTCTTATCAGACACTATTTCCTAACACATAAAAATTAAGAATCTGAACATTAAGTTTATAGAATAACATAAATATGTAAGAGCAGCCTTCTGCTTACTGAATTTACCACTATGGCTGCATGTAGTGACAGACCAACATGTTTTAATGCTACCAATAAAAGAAAATGAACATTCCTTTGTGAATAAGAAAGTACAAGTGTAGAAGATTAAAATTTATTTTAGTTAATAAGATTTTTTTCTTTTCAGCTTAAATAATTTTGAATTTCAACCACTGGAGTAAAATCAATTCACACAAAGGTACACTTTGAATCCTTGGTTCAAATGCAACCCACATGATAGTGAACAGAAGCCACTGCCTTGCTGAAAACATCTGTTAGCATTGGTTATCTCAGCTCTGTTCTTTGTGGATAGATTTTGCACCAGAAGGGGCGACCCTCCATTGAATGCCAAGGAATGGATGTCTCCTTTTCTCGCCTCCTTACTCTCCAGTCTTTATGCTTTTCTCCTTTCTCCTCCCACTCATCACTCACAGAACCTTAACTTGTATGTTCAGCCTCTTATTTATAGCTTTTCTATGGCTATTGAGAAATTCCAAAACCTGAACAATTTATCCTGATAGGGAAGAAAAATCATTTGATAGTGCTTTCTGGGAAGAACAATGAAATCAAGCAAGTCATATGAGCAAAGAGGCTCACTGGATTTTCTTTGGTGGCCTGCGGCTCAGCCAGGATGGCAGGCAGGTTGGAATATGAAGATCTAGTTCACTAGCACAGATAAGTGCTTCTCCCTGGGATTAATTAATGATCACTCTGATACAGCCTGCCTAAGATATGTAGGGCAGCCAGAGACAGGTAATGGGGATCTGTGGAATCTACAGATTGTGGAAGATAATTAAAGGGGGGGGAAAATGTTCTTGCAGTGTCACCCACAGTGCTTCACATTTTTGTGCCCAGAAAGTAATACTGTGCTTTAAAATACTAAAGTATTCTACAAACATTAAGCCACCTGGAAGGCAACTTTGTCTAATGGTAGCCTCACTAGCCTAAGTCGGCAATTCCATTCCTGTCTTGTCACCCTTTGTTGAATGAGTCTGGACACAATTTCTCCATGCCTCCCCTTCCCTACACTTAAAAAGACGGTATACAGCTTCCTTTGAAACACAGTGAACTTCAGGATAAAGATGTTATCTTACAATTGTCTCTGATTTAAAGTATTAAACCTTAGAATATGTTTTTGGAACAGTAAATAAATCCATTTAACAAATGAGAAAGCCAAAATAGCCTCAATGATTCTCCCACTTTACTTATATGTGTCTTTTTAAAAAAATTCTCACTCTCTTCTCACGTTAGCCATCTCCCCTAAGGCAAAAATAACAGGTCGTAATTAAGATATACTTCCAAACATCTCTTCTGTTGAAAAGGACAGAGGAGATGCCTGGAAAGATACAGAACATGCACGCATACAATCCTGGGCGCATCAGCGCTGGTTAAAATCACCTGCAATGGACAAAGATGCTCTGTCACTTCACTGTGGGATAGAAAGGAAAATAACGTTGGCTGTCCTCTGTGCCAACTAAATAATTAATACTGAGCTTAATGAGGGCGATTTTAAGTGGGGGGAAAAAAACTTCCAAAAGGCATTTTAGCACAAAATGGCTATGTTAGGGACGTGGTAAACGGTATCACCTCAGCGTTCCCGGCCTCTTCCCGACAAAGTCCACGCCTGGAAAGAGGATTCTCCGTCCGCGGGTCCCTGGCAGGAGAACGGCAGCAGCTTTCTCTGCTATTTACGACACCTTTAGAGCATTACAGTGACTTCTCCCGGCTGGGGCTCCACTCCCCGTGCTCCTGAGGGCATCATCCCGCGTCGCTGTGGAAGGTGACCCGAAACAGTACAGAAAAATAGGAAAACCCCTCCCTTTAAAGCAGATGAGCCCACGGACGGGGGCTAGGCGGGTTTGCTGAGAGGCTCCAGCAGGCAGAGGCAACCTCAGGGCACCAGGACGCTGCCTGAGGAGCCGATCCCTCCCAGGCGCTGAATGAGCGGCCAACGGTCTCTCCACCGCGGGAACAAACCCGGGCGTTACCGACCCGTGGATAACCGCCCCCCTTACCTGCCGCTCGCGGGGCTCCGGTGCCGCGCTGTGCCGTGCCGCAGGAGTGACCCGGCTGGCCGAGGCCCCGAGCACCGCCGGCACCGCTCCTCCGCCGGCACCACTGCCACCACCACCCGCTCTCCGGCCACGGCACTGAGCCACGGCGCGGGCGGGCGGGGCCGCTCATCACGTGGCGGGGGCCGTTGTGCGAGCGGCTGTGTGAGGGGGGGAAGATGGCGGCGGTGCGCGGGCTGCTGGCGGCCGGGCTGTTCCGCGGCCGGGTGGCCATCGTCACCGGTGGCGGCACCGGTATCGGCAAGGCCATCGCCGCCGACTTGCTAGCGCTAGGTGGGCGCGGGGGGGCTCCGCAGGGGCTACAGGGCAGGGTGGGTTTTGGGGGAGCAGGGCTGGGCGTGAGGTGAAGGGATGGAGTTTGAGGGGGCGGGTCAGATAGCGCCCGGGAGGGTTGCGGTCGTTTTGGGGATAGACAGCGCTCGGTCTGCGAGGAGTTTATGGGTGGGACGTTGTGGCAGGAGTCAGTGAATAGCGAGGAGAAAGAGGTGAGGTTGGTGTGGGCTATGTCTTTTGACCTGCTAGTCCTTAAAAGATGTGCTATTTTCAATGCAGCGCTCACAGGTTATATTAAACCCAGACCCTTTCTCTCGTAAGTGAGCTTTCGTCTTGCTTAACTGAAGGATTTATCTGGTTGTTGAAATGAGGCTTATGGAGTAGTGTGGTTTTGAACTGCTGTCTGCACAGTAAGCTTAGAGAAACGATGCTTCTCTCTCGGTGCTTGTGACAGAAATGTCCTGAAGTTAAAGTATCCCTTCAGCGTGCACTTTGTGGGTTTTCTTTCTGTGGTGATTACAGACAAGTGGTAAAATACGGAGTGAAAGGCAGTTTTCTGAGTCATCCACCTTGCAACACCTTTTCTGTAGGTTTCAACATAAGTTCTAGGGATCATTGGCATCAGACTGGATTCACATGTTTATTATGACTGGATTCACTGTCTTCAAAATACCAGCACTAGCGTTATGCCTCACGGTGCCATGCTCCCCCATGGTTTGTGCTGTTGAAATGCGCACCGTGCCATTTCACTTCATAGTAAAGGGCTTTCTTTGTTAAGACTGTGTGCTGGGAGACATCTCTGCCTCTCCTGGCCTTTGTTGCCCTAGCTTTCCACTTGCTCTGTGGAGGAGCAAGTTCTGCTTGCTTTGTATTACTGGGGAACTAAACATTTTTTTAAGATGTCCTTACATGCTGCCATAAAGAGGTGCTTTTTAAGCATCATCACATTGTTGGTTGATGATGTTACCCAGTTACTTTAAAATTGTACTTAATTTGATCTGCGTTATTTTTCTCAAGCAAAATACAAATGACAAAAGTGTGTGTCCTTAACATCCTAGATAGAAAACATGAAGGAGGCTGCAAATCTCTACAAAGCACACATGAAAAAATGAAGAGCTATGGCTTAAGTCTGTCTGAGTAACCTTCCTTACCTGCAGACTTGCTGGCTACTCCTGACAAGAAGATAACCGGGACTATTTCCCTGTATATCTTGCGCTTTAAGCTGTATTTTTTTTGGAGGAGGCCTGGCTGGACAGAGAATGCCTGTAGGAGCAGTGACATATAATGCCAGTCATGATGTACATTGTTTTTGTAACCAGTCTCCTTTGAAACCTTCTGGACAGATTTTAACCTTTTCGTCTGGAAACTTGTGCCCTTTTCCCCCTGACCCTATCAGGAAATGGTCTGGCCATTCTTTGTGAAGAAGAATATGTGAAGTAGTGCCAACTTGTATGGGAGGTACCAAATGTTCCTCAGTAAATTAGAATCTCCCATCCCCCAATTAGAGTATTTAACAAAAATATAGTCTTTTACTGGGCCTTCTTCTATATCAGTGTGTGTATTAGTAAGCACTTAAATTGATAAATATATACTACAGTGATCTAGTATTTTGTGTTAATTGATAATTGTGTGTGCCACTTTATTAACTCCACTCTGCGTTAGTCAGGTGATTGTGCAAGTGACTGCAGTTCTTAATTTAAAAAATCAGGAGACCTCAGAGACTAATATCTTTACATGTGTTGTTTTAAGATGGCCACTGATGTTGGTTTAAGATGGCCAAAGGTGAAGCTCCCATTCCTAGGGATATGCAGTTGCAGCACTTCCTTCTGAAAGAATTCAGCTCCTCTATTTTTTTATAGTCTTTTTTTTAGTTTTATGTATAGTTTCACAAGACAACGTGAGCCAAATGAACAGCTTGCTGCTCTTTACTCCCACTAGTTATTTTGAGTTGATTCTGGTGTTTGTTTGATCACATGAGAGGCCAAATTCCACTCAGTAAAATAGCAACAAAGAAAAAAAATACCTGGCAAGATGTTAACACTTCTTTTTTTTTTTTGGCTGGTTTTGGGTGTTGAATTGGTTTATGTTAAAGCAGATGAACACCAGAACTGGTATGAGGAAGGGATGGCTTCTGCTGGGATGCTGAGATTATGGAAGGAGGGAACTGGGAACAAGACCTCCTTGGCAGTGGAAGCTAGTAATTTGCTTATCCATAATATGAAATTGCATGCCTACTGGATTTGCACTAGGAACTAATCTGGTGTGGTATGTTTTAGTCTATGTAGTAGCAATTGCTGAACCTGTGAAACTGTTCTGAGTCCGCTGGTGTTACAGAAGAAACTAGACTGGTTATAGTGCTGTTAATTTGGCACCTGCATTGTTTTTCTGTGTAGAATGAGTCCTTCTGCCTCCAAATGCTGGAAAAAGCAGCAGATTTGAGCTCCTGCTTAGTTTTTTTCCTCTCCTTTCTGAGCTAGGATTCTACAGCGTGTGGCAATGCCACAGGGAAGCTTCTGTTCCTGCTGTCTGTAGTCTGCAGATGTGAATTAATCTCATGAGGCTATCATCCTTTCCTTCAAACTCTGTAGGGTTGAAAAGCAGAGCATTATATTTGCTCACAACTAGTCAAAATTACAACCAGACATACAGTAAGAATATTTTTGTGGTTTTAGGAGCAAGCATTTTTTTGTAATCAAGACCTGCTGAAACAGCTTTAAATCACATAATTGACGAATGAGGCAGCTGTGAGGAGAGGCAGCAAAAGTGATGTCTGAGAGCTGCTTTGCTGACTCTGCAACTCACAGGCTATCTTCCCTTCTGCAGGAAGGAGAGGGAACCTTGTGGACGTTTTTTTTGATTGCTCTTTTCCTGGCACAGTGGGATCTTGTTGCTAAGAAGCACCTGACATCAGTCATTTCTCTCTCTTGCAAGAACTTCAACACTGTATCGTCTAGTCAGCGACTGGTAAACACACATCCTACAAGATATCTCCATGATGTTATTAAAAACTAGCATAACTGTAATTTTAACTATGTTAGCTGAAGGATGTTTCATTTTGTCTCTACAGGTTGCAGTGTTGTTATTGCCTCTCGTAAATTTGACCGATTAAAAGCTGCTGCAGAAGAACTGAATAATACATTTTCTTCCATGAGTCCTGCCAAAGTGACTCCCATCCAGTGCAATATCCGCAAAGAAGATGAGGTAAAGACTAGTGATCTTGTTCTGGGGCTTAACATGTCAAAAGCATATTGTGTATATAAATTCTTAGATCTCCAAAGGTCTTCTCTGGCCCTCTCAAAAGTGGCTTGGATCAAGGGAAAGGTGCAGCACTGTTAAATTGATCTAGGTAAAGATGTACTTTCCAAAGGAATACCGTTTGTTAGCTACCTAAGCAAGAAAGCATTTGTAATTGCAAACATTTTTCTGACCATGCATAGGTATTTCAGATGTTTGTGGGAGAAGCAGCCCTTAGGAACTGGCATGTTCTACAGCCGAGCCAGAGCCCACTTAGCATGATTCTGTCACATTTCTGTGACAGCAATGAGGGGGTGTTAACTTGTAAAGATGGAGACCTCAGAATAGTTCCTTCAAACAGGAAGTCACAGCATGGAATCTCAACGCTTGTGACTTGACACAAGTTCCCTGCATTGTCAGTTTTGCTTGTATTAAAGCAAAAAAACCCCCACAGGTATTACTATTTTTAGCCAGGTTTCAAATTTTGGTTACAACTTGAAGTGTACCTCATTACAAACTCTATTACTATCCCAGTTGAATTTTTTCTTTTTTTCTCTATTACAAAAAATGGAAGATCAAGAGCAAAAGTACTTAATCCAGGTTCTTCAGAAGTCTGTGTTCACCTCCTAATTTTTTAATCCATGTAATTAAACATTTAAAAGTCCAGTATCGGGTTAGACTTTTAACTTACTGAAGACAGCTAGAAAATATTCCAGTAACAGCTGATTGCTACATTTTTCTTCACCTTTCAAAGTCACGGTTAAATTCTAGTGTAACGTAAAGAAATATTAGAAATATTAATGACTTTCAGTAGCTACATAGATTCTGGAAATATCCTTATATACAACCATAAAGCAAATAAAAAATAAAATTCTTCCCTCATGGAACAGCTCACGCCATAAAATATTTATAGTCTCACACTTAGACTTTCTCTCCTGAAGGAGGTGAACACTGGGGCTGTGCAGTATGTCACTTCACCTACCAGTAAATTTTAGGTTTGTATTTACTAACATCAGCAGTGTGATATAATAGGTTATGACAGATGTCAGAGGGCAACTTACATGATTAAAGCTACAGGAGAGAAAAGAGGTACAGGGAGAGAAGAGGTTTAAGCCTTCTTTCATGTCACTGTTCTTGCAGAAAATACTCTGGCATGCTTAATAACCTTCTGCAGGTGAATCTCATTTCTGCATCAGTTTAAAAATGATTTAGTGGGAACTGCAATGTTCTGTGAGATGGTAGAGGGCTTGGATCATGAAATGAGGCAATCTTCACTAAACAAACTACCATTCTTTCTTTGTTCCTGTTTATTAAGTGTGGCTAAATACATACTTGATAAAACAGTCTTAGATGGCTTTGGAAACTTTTTTGAAAGTGCTTTTAAAGCCATTTTTATAGTGATGTGTAAAGTGTTTCAGAATTATTCTGTTACAGGTAGCCATGCTGATAATTGGAGAAACTACTGTCTTAGGTATTACCCTGAAGTTTCATCATAGAATTGTCTTGTTTCCAGTTTAGTTTTAAGCTCTACTCATTTACAGACACACCAGAACTTTCTTAGAACTTTTAATACAGTATTGGAGAAGCGTCTGTCAGGCGTCTTCTGCCAGTGGAAGTTCTCATAAACCATTGTCATTTCATATCCCTATCTATTGAAGAGAGGGTTCAGTGGAATAAGGGAGATTAAACTCCAGTCTTGAATTTTTCAGTCATTGACTCAGTCGTATAGTTTGACTTGGAGCAGTTGGAGAACTGAACTTACTTTTTTCTGTTGAAGTCCTATTTAGAAAAAAAAATCACTATGAAAATTTTGTAAGCCTTTTGTTTTGAATAAGAAATACAATTTCTGTTGCATGTTAACATAAGAACTTAAGTGTACCTGCTAAACAAATATTTATCCATTCCAGATGCCCATCTTCAAGAGCAGATATTTTTACTGGTTAGAGACATTTTTTTTCTTTAGCTCTTATTTTTCTGGTTTTATCCTCCTCCAATTAGTTCTTTAATACCGTAATTCTCAAAGATTGCTGAAATTCTCAAAGATTGCTAAATTCTGGCTGCTTGTTACTTAATTTCTAAAATTACTATTGGACCAGAAATGTGTGGATCATGTTTTCAGCTTTTAAATTTGTAGCGAGGATAGCACTTCCTTACACTTAGGTGCTTAGTGTTTTTAAGTTGAAGCTAGATAAACTTAAACTAACAATCAGTAACTTACACTGCTAAAAACTGTCAGAACTGAGGGATGTGGCAGATTTTCCACAACCCACTACTCACTATTGCTTATTTATTATATTTGCTAAAAGCAGCGATGGCAAGTACTTTTTTCTAATTTACACTTGATTGTCTTACAGTGACTAGAGGAAAAGTAGTGTTGGGCTTTTACTTCTATTCAAAGAGCATTGTACATCCACTTTCAAAACCTATTCGTTTCTTAACCTAAAATTTAGTGCCTGGGGCTTGGAGTTTTAGGAACAGGGATCAGTAAAAGTTGTAGTGAAGGATTTTTCTAGCCTTGGGGGTGAATTTTGAGTAGAGGCAACACAGCAATATAACTCAGTTCAGCATTTTCACAAATACAGGAGTAGCTTCCTGTTTACAGTAGAACATGGGATGAGAGGGCATTTAAACTTTTGGCTTCCCTCCTGAAAGAAACAAGACTTGTACAACTGGCTCTGTATGCTACTCATTAACAGCTTTACAACTCATTGTCTGGTTTCAGCTTAGCATGAGTGAAGAGTATTTATCTCAGAAATTCATGGAAGCACATTGTTGGGTAGAGAGGACAGCCTCTACAAATATTTCCTGTGAGTCATTACATCCTCTTTCTCAGCTCTTATACCAGGTACCAAAGAATGTGTGAAGGAGAAAGACCTTATAAATGTTTCAACAAGGGAAAAAACTTAGGAGTTCAAGCCTCCTTAGGTGTCAGAACTGATCCATCACAAGCTGTAAAGCCCAGAAAGCTTCCTGGAGAACTACATAATTCATTTAATATATCCTTCTCTTTGACATCTCACTGAAACCTTTCTAAGAGTAAATCTTTCTCTTAAAGGAAGCCACCATGATCACCTGTAGGAAGGAACAGCCATCTGTTCTTACTGTAGCATGTCTTTTGGTTTTTTTCATCCCTTCATCTCCATCGGTTGTTCTGCATTTCCCTTAAGACCCCTATGAATTTCGATCAGGTTTTAATTTTATAATCGGGCAAGCTGAAGAGAGGGACATTGAATAGAGGAGATCTAAGAAAGATGAAAGTGCTTTCAAAATTGCCAGATTTTTTTTTTCTGCCTCCTATTGCAAATCTTAAAGTAACTGACCTGCTTTGAAGATGACACAGTTCATTCCTCTTGCGTGCCCTCATTTGGATCTGTGAAATTCAAGCATTAGAAGATTCATCCTTCATCATATAGTGCAATATGTCTGTTAGAGCTCTTTCTGGCCTAGGAAGAGTCAAAGAAGGTGCAGTGAATTAATAGCTGCAGAAGCTTGATGGCAGATATCATGGGAATAGCTTAATGAATTCACATTTTTAAGTCTCTTAATCTTCATCCTCAGAGGCCCTCTTGCTTTCTAGCAAAGCTTACTTTTTGTTTAATGTGCAAAAAATAATCTTGCTTGATGGAGGGTTTTCAACCACTGCATAACCTGTCAGGCTTATTTTTGTCACAAGTTTGCTGTTGCTACTTTTGGCTAGTTTTCCGTTGAGTGTTTTGTAAAGTATAACAAATCTGTTTTGTTTTTAAAGATGGAAGAGTAGAGAGTTCTGGGATACCGGTAAGAGCACCTGAGGTTTCTATGTTCTGTTTTCACATGACCGTATTCTGGAGCAGAGATTATGCACCTGTCCCTTATCTTGTGGTCTGGAGTGTATGTAATAATCAGTATTGCTTCTTAGTGATTATGAAGCTGAAGTGATTTTAATTATTTGGATATTTTCAAGCACTGCTCACATAATGTGTTGAATATAACAAGAGCGGGTCAGTTTGCTCTTGCTGAGATGCAGGTCAGACAGCTCTGTGTGTGTGTGTGTCTTTTCAAACCAAGCTCTTTTTCCAAAATCCAAGGATCTAATTAATTAATTCCAGTGCCTCAATGTAATGGTGGCCAGAGTGGAAGACCCCATCCTTCTTCCGTTATGAAAAGAGCTTTCTGTTTATCTTTGTAGGTGCTGGGAAGACGAAGCATATGTTTATGTGTCTTTAATGTTGAGCTACAGCAAATCTGTTGACAGGGGAAAGAAAGAGATGAGGAACTTTTTATTCTTGTAAAGCCTTTGTGCTCTATACAAGTATTTCTTTAATTGGTATATAGATAAGTAGAAGACATATCTAGGTAAATGGAAGATAAAACCTTGTACTTCTAGAAGACCACTGCCCTTCTTGAGCAATTCAGAATTCTGTGCACAGTGTCCCCTGTCCGTACTTGAGCTCCAGCAAGAACTGCTGGTGAACCAGACTATGAGGCTAAAAACCTATCACTTGGACATCTGGCAAACAAGACTCCTTGAGACGGACTCAATACGGTACTATTTAGTACTTACTAGTGAACTCAGATACAAGGTAGCTTTTCTTTTCCAATAAATTTTATAGCTTAGCATAGTGTCTGTTGGTTTATACATACTTAGTGCCTGTCTGTGTGAAGCCTGTGGTGGAAGAGTATGGCTTGGTGGGGAGCTGTGGATAAGAGATTCCTGTTGTCTTTAAAATAACACAGCAATAACACAAAGTAAAAATACCTGTTACCACTGTGCAAGAATGCCTACTAGTTCTAGTTCCCAAATAGCAAATCTCAACCACTCAGTAGTGGATAGTTTGCCTGTTGTGTTTTACTCAAGCTCGAGGTGGCCTGTGAATGCTTGTGGACATTTGTCCCTTTTCTCTGTGTCAGTGAGTACTGTCATCTCGTTTATCTGTGAAAGTGTGCTACTGCATAACACTTTTGAGCTGCAGTCACGCAAAAAAGGTCCTTATTGAAGAGCTCTAGTCTTCTGGTTATGTCTGAAGTGCCTGATTTTTTGCTTTTTAGTCGTCTTCAGAACAATGTCCTAAACTGTTAGCTATACCTTCTGCAGTTTTGCTTTGCTTCCAGAGAGAGTCTTTAGTAGCTTTTTTACTAAGTTCTTTCTGTTTGGATTTTGAATTTTTAGGACTAGAAAGGGATCTTCTTTAGTTCTCACTGTGATTTAAATGTGTTCTACCAGACCCTTTCTCTCTATGCTGGTGGCTGCTGTCGCCATGTTTACTGTAACTGGGAGAAACACTGCAATGATGCTTTCTCTACAACACAGGAGACATGGTGAAGATTGCTACAGTTGGAGCCATCTGAGCTGTCACTGGAGAGCCTGCCAGCCTTTGCTGGCTTTTGAAAGCAAAACTGAGATGCGGGGTTTTTTTGTTTGGTTGGTTTTTTTCTTTATTACACTGAGAATATGGTGCGACAAGTAGGGACAGCAACAGAATTTCTTAAGATACAACATGTGAACCAATTTGAATTGGTATATCATAGCAAGTTTTGTCTACCTGTTGAAAACTTTCTTGTAATATCTCTTCTCAGCGGATTTTTCTTCTGTTTTTTTGGTTGTTTTATTGTTGTTTTTTTACGATTCTTAGCATTTTCCCTTTTCTCTCTTGCTCTTTCCACATGCACGACCCCTACACCCCCCTCCCCCCTCCAGCCTGAATAACCTTAGTCTAGTCAAACATTCCTTGTACTGAAACCATTTATCTTCCATAAATGAGGCTATACTTAAGAGACTTACAGAGAACAATATTCAAAGCAAGATTCTCAGGCTGACAGGGATAAGAGTTTGATAGTGCTGAGTAAAGCGTGACAACTTCTGCCTAGTGAGACATAACCTACTTTCCTCTAGTTGTGAGCAAACCTGGAAGTCTTTGTGGCAAGGTGGTTCTCACAAGTCATGGATTTGGGATTGCTGTGACAGATGTTTTGGTTTTTTGGTGTTTTTTTTCCTCAGATCCCACAAGCCGCAGTGACCGATGTGAGGAATAAGATGCTATTCAGAATTTAAATATGGTGATTTAGGTATCAAAATTATTTTCTTAAGGCATTTTTTTCTCAGCAGGCATTAGTTTTACAATCAGGCTTCAGTCACTATATTTTTGTTTAGGTTTTCTTCTTCAGAGAGGTGCATCCTCACAGGATCCATACTATCATGTTAAACCATCCTGAACTGTTAGCAGCAAAAGCTGTAAGGCTGCTATTTATGAGACTGAATTGGTGACCCTCTTGGTGAGATACAGGTCATTAATTGCTTGTTCTTTTATTTCTGATGTTTTCTACTGTTTATTCAATACAGAGGAAGGCTGACTGATATCATTCACTTAGTCAAATCTGTTTCAGCAACAGCATTGCTCCTGCTGTTTGTTTTGGGGTGGGGTTTTTTGTGTTTTTTTTTTTTTTGTCTGTGTTTTCTTTGACCACAGATGCTAGATTAATTTTTTACATATGCTTGAGTAGGAATAACTGATGCGTGGTATCTAGTTATGATAGGTAATGTAAGCAGGAAACAGTCAAGTTGTTCCATTTTCCTTATTTCTTGAGATAAAGGTTAAATTATTAAGCAGTTGCTATAGAGTTCTTATTACTATCTTGTAATAGGAAAAATACATCAGTTTTGGTATCTGTAAAATCTTTGAATGCTTTGGAATACATTATCCTCCAGAAGTTCTCTTGTGTTTAGTGTGAGTGTGAGGCAAAACTGCTGTACTTCCTAAAGAGAATATAATGCAAAAGACTTAGTTTACAGCTTGTAACTCAGATTAGGTCAGTGTTAGAGCTAGGTTTAGATTCTCAAAATCTCTTTCCTTCCATATGAACTTAAGCCACTCCTTTTCTGCACTAACAGCTCTTTGAGTGAGTCAATAAAATGTCTATTGCCATTTGCTGTTAATACCTTCGCAGAGTACCCAAAGGTAAATAGTGTCAGACAGTGCTCTTAATTGTAAGTATTCATCCTGCTTATAGATAGAAGGTATCTGCTTAGTCAAATATTCACCTTTCTTTTGCTGAAGAAGACAACTTGTAGTATTTCCAGCACTTTTTAGAGTTCATGTTTTATAGGGTAACAAACTAACCTTCTTGGTCTGCATAAGATTGGTTGTTGCCAACTCATATGTCAGAGCTTTAGTGAATGTACAAATTTTCTACATAAAAATGTTAAAACTTCACAGGATGACTTATGTTTTCTATTAAAAATGCTCAGGTATATGGGTCAGATAAAAAAACCCAGTAGCTTCCTTATATGGAACTCTTCCAGCATCTGATGTGAACACTCCTACCCTTGTGAAAAATGTCAGGAGATTCTTAGTAGGTCTTAAGTACCAGGCTTTTGTGTGTGTTTGTTTTTACAAACCTTCAGCAGCATAAATCCCCTCCTTCTTTCAGTGCTGATATTCCTAAGTAAACATGGACTCAGCCCAGTCCTTCTTGGCTGACTAAACCTGTCATACTGATCTTGCAGCCTCTCTGAAGGCTGGTACCTCCTCTTTATGTGTGAAAAGGATGTGAGAGAGAAAATACTGTCTGAGAATGACATTGGGTATATAGCTTAATCAGCATACCACACTAACAAATACTGTTTCAGGTAGAAGCTTTGGTGAAGTCTACACTGAGTCTGCATGGGAAGATTGACTTCCTGGTGAATAATGGAGGGGGCCAATTTGCAAGTCCTTCTGAAGCCATCCGTGCAAAAGGCTGGAATGCTGTGATAGACACAAATCTGACAGGGACATTCTACTGCTGCAAAGCAGGTAAGGACTGAACATTAACCTTTATTTGTTTATTTGTTTTGGTTTTTACAGCAATACCAGAAGATAAGAAATGTAAAGTTTCCCTGCCTTCTTTTTGCACACATTTATCTGACAGTGGATATTTGTTTTTGTGAATCTCATCCAAAGCTTCACATTAAACTGTACATTACATTTGTTCATATATACAAACATACATTTAAGCAAGTATGATCTGGTTAAGGCCAGGTTTGGGGAGTCAGTTGGCTTGGATACTCACTTAAAGGACTATAGAGGAACCACTTCTGTGGCCAGGATTCCCTGTGTGTAACACAGGAAAAGATTTCTCTCCTGTCAGGAATGTAAATTTAAAGTTAAATTTAAGTCTGATACATGATTCTCAGCATTAAAAATGTGGAAATGAAAGTAATTTATGTGGAAGCATGAAATCTTGATTTCTACCTGGACCACACCTGTTAGCTCACCAACCCAATGGTGAGGCTATGGTACAAAGAGCAGATTGTTTATCTAAATCTGCACAGGAAATGTATAGTGTAATTTGAGTTAAGACTCCAAATTTGGCTTCTAGTTGGCAAGTTTATTTTTATGCATTTCTTCTGATATTTATAGGTTATCTTCCTCCTTCATACAGTGTACAATGCCTGGATGCAGGAACATGGAGGAGCCATTGTCAACATTACTGCTGCCGTGAGAAATGGGTTTCCTGGAATGTCGTAATACATATTTTATTTTATTTTTACATTTTCCTATATTTTTCCCCTAGAAGTACTAATTGCTCCCAAATACTTCATTTTAGAAAGGTGTGCACTGGGCAGCAGCAGAGTATAGAAATACAGTAGTTAGGTCAAGAGAGAGCAAGAGTATCACTTGGCTGTATGTGTGGGGATCTCCTATTAACTAGTGTAGACACTACAGGAGCAAACAGCATCTCTGATCTCTGTCAACTTGTTTGTAAGAAACAGAGAAGCAAGACTTGCCAGCGAAGCTTTCACTGGAAACGGTATGATGGTGGGAATAGTTGCACTGAAATGTAACCATTGCTTGTTCTCTTTCCAAATTTCTGGAAGATTTACAAGAACTTTGCACCTGTTGTTTTCCTCTTCTACTGGCAGTTTACAGGTATTGATGGTGTAATGAGTTATGGGAGTTGGACTGGGAGTAGAGGAGAAGGAAGAACATCTCCAGCATGTTCAGGTTTTGACTTTGTCATTTGGGTCACGTAATGCCTGCCTTTCCCATTTTCCTCTTCACTCTCACTTTGTAGCCATCTTTCTTGGAAAATGTCTTTGATGCAGAGAATTGGTTCTATTTGCTCTGCTCCTTTCTTGACTGGGAGAAGGCTCATGGGTACAAACATATTATTTGTAGTTCTTTTATACTGACACAAACGATCACAGCTGTCTGTGAAAATACAGCATCCTCTCCATATCTGTATGTTTACTATATTTGTTAAAATTTCTTTAGCCTCAAAATGGAGGTGAGCAGGAGTCTTCCAATTTGAAACTTTTCTGCCAAAAAAGTTCCAATTTGTTGAAAGAGAAATAATGCTCAGAAAATTAACTGTTTCAGTTATGTTCTTTTCAAGGGAAATTTTGAAGTTGTCAGAATGCTGCATTTTGGCAGTTTCTTAATTGAAAAAAATCCAAATTTTTTCTTTGAAAGGACTTTTTTTTTTACCTTTGAAATTGAATTTCTATTGAAGTAAATATAAAAATATAATTTGAGCAAATGTTACATTACCTCTCTCTGTCCTGATTCAGGGTTGAAAGTTTACAAAATTTCAAATTCTGAAGGAACAGCAGGATATGTTCTCACTAGCTTGCTCTTGGCAATACAAAATTAAATGTGGAGATCCACAGGGTGGTGCTGAAGCTACAGTTATTTGAGTTTCTCCACTCTGGTTAACTCTGGTTGAATTGTCACACTGAATAGGCTGAAGCTATATTTGAGAGTTGAACCAAGAGATAAAAAAAACCTAATTCTGAATAACAGTGGAAAAAAGTTTCCCGAATAACTGTTGTGTGCAGATGTAGATGGATAGACAAAACTACTTTAAATTAAATTCCTGTTGCATTCATATTTTTTAGAAATGTTCTATTGAAAAAGAATTACCTTTACAAGTCCAGCCACTGCTCGTGCCAAAAATCACCTGATACAGTTTTTCATAAGTATTAATTCTGAACATAAAACTAGTCAAGTTTGTTTGCTCATAGTGTGCCTGGAGGTTTTTTATTTCTGGCTTAAACATATAAGTAAGTTGGGCTTTCTTATGTTTTTATTAAGGTTTTTTTTTTTTTATTCCTTTCCTGGTATTTGAGAAGCTCTTGTATCTGTCTTCTCTAAGTCTGGTTTGCTAGGCCAAAGGAACTACACTGTATTAGTTTGCTCTGAGTCTCACTGTCTATTATTCATCACTACGTTTTTTCAAGCTTGTATTCATTTCAGACTAGTTTCCTATAGCAGCAAGGTATATGAGATCACTCTGCCTATGGTCATCTCTAGTGCCATCCACTTATAGTAATTTTTGAATAGTGGCTTATTTTAATCATGTTCATCAGAAGATCTAAACGATTTTTCAGACCACTGTTCTTCCAAGTGTTGCTTTACCTGTGCAGCCTACCTTTCGTAGTTTTACACAGTTTGAACTTTGCCTCCAGTTGTTTTTTGTTTTTATAAGCCGCTTCTGCAGTAGAATGTAGCTGACCTCATGTCACACTGGGGAAGAGGTAAGTATTTCCAGAAATGACAGGAAACGGTACCATAGCTTGTTTAAACTGTGAAACTATAGTCAAACTTACAAAGTAGAAAATCTCTCTCTCAGATGGTTGCTTCAGCCATAGAAAGCTACTCTGACTACCCTAGTAA
Source organism: Grus americana (assembly GCF_028858705.1). Lineage (NCBI taxonomy): Eukaryota > Metazoa > Chordata > Aves > Gruiformes > Gruidae > Grus > Grus americana. The sequence goes on along the minus strand of NC_072857.1, from coordinate 16,542,153 downwards.
GGCTGTGGTAGAATTAGCGTCGGGCTCTGTTAGCTGAGGGAGCAGATGCTTCTTTTGCTTTCTTTTCTCAATAGGCATACAGGAGCTGCAAGAGCTGCAGTGAATAACCTAACCAAGACTTTAGCTTTAGAATGGGCCCACAGTGGAGTAAGAATCAACAGCGTTGCTCCTGTAAGTAATGGCAAACAATCTGATTAAACTTAGCCATTATGCATATTCATGGTTAAAACTTTGATACCAAAAGGGATTTTAAAATCTATAGCCTGTTTGTGGATTATTTATGTATGTATTTATAATTCCGTCATTTATGTTTTTCAGGTAATTCGAGAGTGTTTTGTATTGTTTGGTTGACACGCCAGAGATATAGGATAAAATTGCTTTTGCTTTCTGCTTTGACTTTGCACTCTTGGTTTGGGTTTTTTTCTAGCTTAATGAAATGATAGCTGGGAGGAGTTGGTGACCTGTCTTACAAACCCTTGACATAAAATTACCAAATGCTTTGTGTTTCAGTAATGATTACATTATTTATGAGTTTACAAAACTTTTCCTATTTGAGGTTCAGGTATGCTGATGGTTTCCACCTGTGTTTACAAAGTTATTTTGAAAATCTCTGAATGCATAGACATAATGTCTTTTACTTTGTCATTCTACATGTTAAGTTAAATTAGTTTTAGGCATGCGAAGATTGTGTTTGGTGTGGACCTTCTGTCAGAGAAATTGAATGTAAAAATATGTGTTCTGATTTTTTTTCTTATCAAATATATGCAGACAGGAAACCACTATACAGGACACTTAAAATATGCCTGCCACATTTCTGGGGAAGTAGGTAGCATGTAGCCGTTGTTTTAAATAACCATATGGAAAGACCAGCTATATTTTCTAGTGTGTGGTGCTGCAGATATAGAGGGTATGTAGAAGCCCTAGCTTAGACGTTTGATATTGAAGATTGTGTGATCTGTTGTGATTTGTGCACTCTTAACCACAATTTATTTTGCACATTTACTCCCTTGAAAACAAAAGAGGAAAGGCAAACTTTGTCCAGCTACTTCTACATTCAGAATTTGTCTTATTTCACAGGATAGTTAAGTGTCAGATTTGTTTAATTGGTCCCTAGGAAGATCTTTCTACTGTCTTTGTAGGATGTCTGTATATCCTGTTGTGCCTCTTGTCCTAAAACATCTGGCTCACTTTCTTTGGCATAGCACAGAATGCTTAATGGCAGATATGTGATGATCATTCAGGTAGTGGCTCTTACATAGCCTCTGTGAGGCCCAACTCATCTGGAGACTTGTTAAATATTAAGATCTACTGGCTTGTTTTTCCTGTTTATTTCTTTTTTCTGATTTATCAAGTCTTGGGGAAATAAGTAATTAAGACAGCATTATTATGTGTATATATATATTTTTGGGCATGCTAATTACTTAATGAATCATACTCATTATACGTTATAGCACATATCAAAAGAAGTTTTTGACAAGCAAACACTTCAGTGGTTTGGTGCTTTCAGAACTATTTGCAAGCTTTGTTACTATGAGGGTAACAAAAAAATCCATGTTGTAGTTACAGTAATACTTTATATCCTTTTGTCACCTTCATGGTCACAGTAGTGTGGTAACCATACAAAACTGTATGGGAATGGGTACATGGAGAGGGAAACATGCATTCTAAAAAAAATAATTTCACAAAGGAGTTACTTCCTTAGCTCCCAAAACACAGTCACTCACATTTCACAGATATCTTAGAGGAGAAATCTTAGCAGGCACTCCGTGGATGTATTCAAATTTTGTGATCTTACTTAAACTTGAGTCCCAAAGGTTCTGTCGTAACTAATCGCTGTAACCCTGTGTTCCCTTTGCTGTAGCCTTCGTCTTCCCTCTCAAGTCTAAACTGGACTTTATAATCATTAGAGCAAAGACAGTCACCTTTTTTCTGTTTCTTTAGCAGCTAAGTAGGGAGAGTCTGAAATCTGACTGTGAAATCTGTCTGCTTCCATAATTCACCATAAAATCAATCTAGTGTTCTTACAGATTACAAGAAACTGTTGAGAACTTGTTCTTGGGGCTTTGTAGTTTTCTGCTGTAAGCTAATATGAAATGCTTGTAATTTCAAAACAGTCTTTGAGCTTCTTCTTTATACTCTCCACTTTACAGTTACAGAAGTGACAGTGGAGAATTGGAATAATCTGAATTACTGGGCTTGAATAGAGATGTGGCTAGCAGTCAAATTACTTTCTTGTATAAATTATACTATTCCATTAAATTTAAAAACTTGCATTCAAGTGCTGTTAAGATAGTTTAATCCCACAGAAAATCCCAGTAATGACAACTTCACAATATTACAATGATCACATTTTAAACGCATGCAAGAGAACTTAATTTTCACTATGCTGTTTTAAAATAGGGACTAGTATTTTCAGAAACTGCTGTTGCAAACTATGGAGAACAAGGTACAATGATGTGGTTAAAAAGCATACCAAAGGTTCCTGCCAAGAGGTCAGCAGTTCCTGAGGAGGTAATGTATTTCAGAATATTTGTGATATTTATACTTCTGTGTCTCTATTTTGAAGCCATTTTACTATAAGGAGAACAAAAGAATTTTGTACTGTGATGGAATATTAAAAAAGAAAAAAGCTTGTAGTAATGTTTAGTAGTGCCAAGTGGAAGACTTAACCAGTAGTCACTGTTACACTGATAATTTAATTCAGATGCCTCTTACAGCTGAAGTGTTTCATAGTAGACATTAGTTCCTGAAAAGGTTGACTTCCAGCAGGGAGGACTGAAAAAATGAGTATTAATGTCAAAAAAGTGTATCTTAAAAGTACTTAGCTCACATTCTTGATAAACTGGTTGACTTTTTGTTTGATTTTCAGCATCTGATGCTGATCTTTAAGAGCTTATGGGTTTTCATCTGTTGAGTACTTGATGTTTGTGGCTGGAAAGATGGCTTTAAGACTGTTACGGTTTTCATTACTGAGTACAAAACATTGCTATGTATTGCCTGTAAAAGTTTTTACAAGCATCTTTGACATGAACAGTTCCCAGCAGTTAAGAAAGATTAAAATTGTCGTTCTTTTGCTAGATCTCTCCTGCTGTGTGTTTCCTGCTATCTCCAGCTGCTTCTTACATAACTGGGATAACCATCATCGTGGATGGTGGCCAAAGTTTATATGGCCATACCCTAGAAATACCCGGTAAGAAATGAGCTACAAAATAATGCCCTTCAAGAGACTGAAGTTAGGCAATGAGAGGACACAAAAGTAAAATGCCTAGTTTCTCAATCAACTAAGTATGTTGTTTTATTTGTTTTCCCCAGATCACAACAGATGGCCCTCGCCACCAGAAGGAAAGAATTCTGAAATGCTTAAAAATCTTCTTTCTGGCAAGTTCAAACCAAAGCTGTAAAAGAATGAGATTTCACCTTATTCCCAGTTGCAAATCTTCACTTTGTGGTTTGGGCTCATTATTCTCAATAATATAATCTTTTTGCTCATACGTAACTACATTGAGTGCCTTGACTTTCGTTGGTTTATATTTAAAACTTGAAAGGCTGTACATAGTAAAATTCTTCTCTGAAAACACTCACTGCCCTGAAAGCATTCAGTCTCTTGTGAAGGGAAAATGTAAAAGACAAATTCTTCATTTGCACAGGCCTTAAGTAATAAAGAATCTCAGTCAGAAGTGAATAAAAAAAATACTTCTTTTGAAGTGAAGGGGGCAGAGAGGGAATGTTTCGGAATCCTTCTATTCTGGGTAAATTTGGGGAGAAGGTAATGTAAATCTCTGTTATTATTAGTTGCATCAGTAGCCCTTGAGGTAGCTGTTTGCACTACACTATTTCTGTTGAGCCACACACTGAGTATTCAACAATGATTTTAAAGACTGAGTAGGTATTTATCTGAAAAGAATTAAAAATATGGTAGAATACTGTTAATGTTTCAAACTAACATGGCATGTTGAGAATATTTTGAATTGTGTGCAGATAAAATGACATAATGAAGTTAAGCTGGCTGCAACTTAAATTTGATAACAGAATAATCAGATAATAAATTTAAGCTTTAACATACAGTGGTGGAAAACAGTATAGATTCAACAATTTAACATGAAAAATCTTGAAGCAAAAGCTGTGGTGTATATTGCAGTGCAGTATGCTATACTGTTAAAGGAGAAACTTGGAATCTTTCATTTACCAATTAAAATGCTTTCTATCCATATTGTGTTTTCTTACAATGTTAACGCAATTTTGTTCATCAGTGTCTCTAAAATAGGTGTGACTTTTGTGATCAATGCACAGATTCCATTAAAAAAAACAGAAATCTTGCAATATATCAATCAAAGAAGCTATATTTCATTACTCACTTTTTTAATTCACTTTAAGGCAAGTGTTCCCATGTCTGATAACTTTAATCAAAATATAAAATAGAAGTGATGGCAGTGTTTGCTGTAACAAATGAAATTTATGGAATCAAGTTGCTGCTATAGAAGCAACCTCTTTAATATTCCATTTTGGATTGAATGTAAGAGTCTCGGCCAGTTGTTCTCTGCAAAGATGTTTGACTTTTGTGTCTTTCATTGAAGTATGAGAACTTACATGGGTACGTGTAGATTGCTTTTTCATGATAATCTGAATGCCAGTTTTGTGGGGGAGGAGGGGTTTGAGCCAAAATGCTTTCTTCTTCTGATATATCCTCTTTCCTTAGTAACTGGGTGGTCATTTATGTGGTTGTGAGAAACTTGTACAGAGATAAAATCAGCTTTTTTCAAACCTCTTGTGCAAGGTATATTTTGATTATTGCTAATATTAGTTCAGGGTACACAGCAAGAAAATTCCTGAAGAAAATGCACCTGTTAGATAACTAACTCTGCATAACATTGCATTTAAGTGAAATGATTTAGTTTGTTAAGAGATTGTTTCCATATTCTTAACATCTTTCTGTAAAAGAAGGTTAAATGTGAACAGGTTTGAGACTTGTGGAATTTACTTTCTCTTCGTGTTTGACTGCAAGCTTCTAGGATACATGTGGACTGTAGATTTGATGTGAAATGGAAGTGATTTGATAAAACTAAATTACTTTTATTATATCCCAGAACTGTTCTCTGCAGGATTTGAGCATAAACTTGGAAATAATAATTGTATATTGTTGCAAATTTCCTCTTAACTTTGCTGGAGTCTGAATATTCATAAAGCGGGGAAGTTTATACATAACGATGGTGAAATGCATCACTCATCTCAGTGAAATGGAACATGAGAAAGGTGAGCATTCTCCTGTGTGGGAGACATGTTCAGTCTGCAATTAGTAAACTCCTCCACAGGTAAGAACTATAACAAACCTTTCCGCTCACACTGAATACAAGGAACTTCTATTTGACCTTGCCTTCTTTAACTTCCAGCAAAGCAATGGTTGTATTAAGATCTAAGCTAGCTCTTTAGAAGAGGGTTGTTCCTGTGTGTGCTTTTTTTCCCTGGCAAGGAGTTGAAACAGCCAGCATTTATGGAGTCATAATGCACTGCAGCTTAGTGCAGTAGGAGAATACACTCAAAAGTATACAGAAAATAGGTCCTCAAAAAGACAAGGGAAAACATGAGTGTTCTCTGCATTTTTTGCTTTTATTTTTCAGTAATAATACTTATGTCTCCTATGTGTTGAGGCATGCTTATCACATTATATTAAATATTAGGATAGTAACTCCTTTGCTGTAATGATTTTGCAGTGATCACAGCCTCTCTTTCATTCTTTTTTTTTTTTTATTCTTGCACAAGGGAGAACACAAAATGTTTAATTCTCAGAACAGGGGGTTTATTTTGGTCTTTGCCTCTTGGGTCCATTTTTAGGCAGATTAAAAGTATTCTAAAAGTTTTGCAGTGTCTTGCAGAAACCCATTGTTGTGTCAGCTGGCAGCATGAATGTTTCAGGTTTCTGCTGTTAGTGCTGCAGATAATATCAGCTGTAGCAAAGCTCTTCCTATGCCATTGTACAGCAGCCCTTGATCAAAGGGCATTGAGAGGTTAAAAAAGATGGGTGTGGTAACAGAAACATCCTTGACCTGTATAAGATTTGGGTGTCTGAAGTTCAGAGAACAGGGCTTGATTTATTTTATTTATTTATTTTACAGGGGAGGTGAATGCAACTGTAGGAAAAGGGCTAAGGAACCTTAGGAGGAATCAAGGAGATTTATTGATCAAACACTGAAACTGAAACGTTTGCTGCACTGTATGGTTGTAATAAGCAAAGAGAAGAATGTTAGAATGACAGTTACATTTACCATTCTGTTAGAAATCTCTTTTTAGTTACTTCAATATTTACTTCTGGCTAAACCTGTACCTATTCTGCCTACCTCTTACGAGATACTCATTTGACTGATAAATAGGTGCTTATCAACTGCTACTTTGCTTCACTGTCATAGAACTTTACATTTATGAAAGCAGTGTAGTTCCATGAAGGGGAATTTTTATCAACTGTACTTGCCTTATGTTTTACAGATAATCAATATTCTGCTTAATACAAAGAGTATTCAGGGTATTTATTTAGAGTAAAATGAAGTTTGATTATTCAGGAGTTTTACTTAGTGTAAAATGAAGCCTGTGTTGTAAAAAATCTTCATTCTTTAAAGATTAACAGTCATCGTGTTTGCTAAAGGGAATATAGTCTGTGCAGTGTCATTCTGCAGTAAGGTCCATTGTCTGCCTTAAGATGTAAATGAACAAATACGAGGCAACGTTGCTTGTTACAAGCTTTTATGGCCATGTTTAGTCTTCTGAATAGTTGTATAGAATAACCTGTATAATCTTCAAGAAAGCATGCTATTTGTCAGATAGTGTAATTTAATGTACTTCTAATCAGCATCTCCTAGTTTACTCTTGCCATCTCAAATGGCAGACTTGTGTTAAATGGCTGAATAATGTAGACATTAGGGGAATAATCTTATTAGTAAAGTCAACAGTGCCTGTGTTCTGGATTACTGAATATGGCTGAGTCCTAGAGGTAAATGAGCTGCTTCATAAACTTCAATCATGGGGTTGGAGCAGACAAACCTATCAGTACTGCTGCCCAGTCTCATTTATAGTGTGCTTTTTCTAGAGAAGCAACTCCATATCTGAATGACTACTGTATTTTTCCCATACTTTGGTCTGTTTCAAGTATTATAGACAAGTCAATAACTGGTTACTCTTTATTTATTTTGTTCTGGAACTAAACTTAAATGTTTTGGGCAGTGGGAATGCATCCTGGAATGCAAAACACTAAGTATGATGGTAAATTCCAGTCTGGGTAAGAAATACAGTTGCTAGGGGGGAAGACAAAGCCTCTTATGAATCTTCCAGCAGTGGTTTAGGACTGTCCTCCCCAAGGTATTTGCTCTTCCTCTCTTTCGGCATCAACCTCAGAGGGATGGTGCATTTCTGTTGGGAGGAACTGGAACTACTGAGATGCAGGCACAGGTTTTCTTCTGTCATGGAAAGGCAGAGGAGGATAGCAGGCAGGTAGGACTAGCAAAGGCTGGAAATAATACTGTTGTTTCCTCAATGCGTGCAAGCTGGATTTAAATTTATAAACAGAATGTTGTCCCTCCTGCTGGTGAGGAAGGACTCTTGATCGTGTTGTAACATTCTGGCATCACAAACTTTACACTACTACTGTTCCCAAAAGAAGCCGTTTTGACTGCTCTTATCTGCTCTGTCTCCAGCAGCTTGTTCCATTGCCTGTTAATTCATCTTTTGATTAAAAATATTTGAAATTAATCACTTATTTAACTAGATCCTTTTCGGGATGTAGTTCAGAATGTGGTAACATGGTAATATGGTGTCAGCTATAGGAAGGAGCGGTGGGGAGGCAAAGAAACTTGGGGAGGAAAAGGAGTTTGATGGCATGGCCGTGAAAAGGGGCTGGTTTGTTCCCATTTAAAGTGTTTAGAAGCTATGGCTTTAATGTTAAGTAATACATGCACTTGTTAGCCTCAAGCAATACATCTAGAAGGTGAGAACTGCTTATTGCAATGAGGTATTGATTCTGGAATCCAGGGAGAGCCATACTGCCAGATTTCAGTCAATTGCTTGAGTAGACTATCCTAAGATGTGCTTACCCTATAATTTCCACCCCCACTCCTCCCAGCTTCCATCACCTCTATAGGGCTTGTGCTGAATGCATAAATAACTAATTTGCTTTATCGTGACTTCTGTCATCTATTTTTATGCTCTTTTTCCATATCAGCAGTTACACTGTTCTTGTAAGCTTTATTTTGCTCCAGTAGCATGACACATGATCTCAGAACCATGCCCCTGGGTTTAGGCTGAGCTCAGTGTGAGCCAGTGTCATAAATGCTGGTCCCTGGTGTTGGTAGACATTTTTAATCTCAAAGTCAATATTTAGCTGTTTACCCCGCTCCTGATTCTGAAGATGCTCTGGTTTAGGGATTATGGCACAGTAGCGCTGATGCCTCATCACCTCTGCAAAGCACTCTTGGGACGGTGGACATAGTGCAGTGAGAGCTCTGTGCTGTTTGGGCTTTGTGCAGAAATTCGAAGGACCACTTGGGCAGAGGAATGTGGGATGTTTTTGCACAACCCTTGCTTGCTGTTTCTGTAGTGAAGGAACTCTGGCTTCAAAACCTACTGTTCACTAACCCTTCCTCCATCAGTGAAATCCATTTGCAAGATGCTAACACTGACAAATGGCCATGAACTGGAACATTAAGGCAAGGGAAACACTGGATGTGTTTTCAAAGCTGTGTAAGCAGCTGTGGCTCATTGATCTTGCTTGATGGTGCAGGAGCATCACACAAAGTCAGCATTTTTCTTGGCTCTTTCCCTATCATTTAGCAGAAAAGGTCACCTTTTTAACTTTTCTGGTTAAAGATTCTTGGGCACAAGAAGTGTCTCACGAACATGGCTGACAGTTTTACCAACTGTGGAACAAAGTGCCTCAGCTTTGAGGGACAACTACGTCTCCTTCATGTTGGCTCTGGAGTTCTTATTAATCAGTGTGATTCACAGCCTTGTGCCATTCTTGGATATGCTTCATCAGTTGGTCTTTTTAGCACAGTCCTCTTCAACCCATTTTTTTTTATTAAAAGATGACAATCCTTGTTTTTATAATTTTCTGCAATCTATTTCAGTGGAAGATCTCAAAATACTCAGGTCATTTTTAGTTTTATACGTGGTTCCCACTTAAAATTTACTTGCCTTGGTATGCAGCTCAGGGTCCTGTCCCACTGAAGACTTGTGTGTTTGAAAGGACTTCCCTGCATAATTTTATATATATATATGCCTATAATGATGTAAGTCTTGAATGGAAGTTTAAGTAGGTTTTCTGAGATTTAAGATGGCCAAAAAAAAAAAAAGCCCCCAACCCTTGTTTTGGGAAGATTTTGAGGGCTTGTCCAGGCTTTACAAACCTCTAATTGTCTTAAAGGTTAAGCATCTCTGGCCCTAGGGCCAGAAAAGAGCACGAGTGGCAGCTCAGTGGAGACTGCTGTGCTGTACAGTCGGGTACAGCAGCACACATCACCGTACCTTGGTACCACTCTCTCTGAACACACATTGCCTGTCACATGTCCCAGAAGGGGCTTTCCTAAATACACAGGGGTCACCCATGCATCTTGTACACAAAGGTTCATCACTGTAGGCTTATTTTTAAATCTGTACAAAAGTCAGTGCCACAGTAATATTTACAGGCATCTACTACTCAGACTTCGAGGGTAGCAGTAATAGCTGTCCTGCTACGTATTAGGGAGTGCTTCCTCGCTGATTAATTTAGGGTGGCATCCTTCTTCCTAGCATGTATGGAGTTCCTGAGGAAAGAAGGTGGCTCCAGCAGAAAGTGGTCAGCGTGTGCTGGGAGAAGCGGGCACCCTGAAGGCGGCAGAGCAGCATTTTGGATTGTCCTAAAAGGCAGGCGCAGCTATGGAGTCAAAGCAAGCCCTTCTGCAGGACTGCCGCTCCGGGCTTGTCACGGGCAAGGGGGTTTTTGAAGGAAGCAATGGAGACGTGACTGTAACCAGGTGACTGCTCACATCCTGTCCTTGCACAAAAGGGATCACAAAACGTCAGAAAAGCAATGGGCTGGGCCGAACTTCACATCGCCTGACGAAAACACAGTGGCTGCTCCTCCGTGCGACGGCGTACGGCGCGACGCTCGAGCAGCGGCAGGAGGCACACAGCCCTGTGCCGCTGGCCTGTCAGGCCGCCGAGTGCCGCGGAGAATCCCAGCGCGGGCGGCTGCCGGGGCCCGAGCTTCACCTCCCAGTACCGCCGCACCAGCAGGCGGGGCGGCAGCGCTTTTCCGCAGCTGCACCGGGGAAGGCGGGGCCTGGCCCTGGCCCCGGCCCCGGCCTCCTCGCGTCAGTCGGGCCGCCTTATGGAAAGGCGCGTTGCGCGGCGCTCGGTCTCGCGCACCGCCGGTTCCCCGCCCCGGGAACCGGGCGCGACGGAGGAAAGGCCCAGTGCGCATGCGCCGTCCCAGCCCTCCGGTACGGGCTGCGCTTTCCTGCTCCTCGTTTTGCGCTTGCGCAGAGGCGGGCCGTTATTCTTGCACCGCCCGTGCGCCGTGACGCCAGGCCGTGGTGACGTGTTCCCCTTGCCCTCCTCCGCCCCCCGCCGGCGGCGCGGCCGACGTCACGAGTTTCGGCGGAGGGGGAGGCGGAGCTTTCGGTTGGCAGCGAAGCGGCGGCGGCCGCCGGCGCCTCACGCCTGACGGGATCCCCCGGCCCGGCCCCGCCGCAGCGCCAGCGCTCCGGGGGCACCTTTCCCCGCTCCCCTCCTCAGGGGCCCGCCTCGGCCCGCGGCTTCCTCCGCGCCGGCCTTGGTGCCTCCTGTCACCCTCCCCGCCGTGCCCCCGCGCGGGCAGGCCCCGGGCCCCTTCCCCCCCTCCTCCGGGGGGGGTGGGCTCCTCTCCGGAAACCTGGCCGCTCTCTCCGCGCCGCCTGCCCAGCCGGGCCTGCGCCCGCCGCCGCCGGGCAGCGCGGGGGGTCCCTCGCGGCCGCCCGGCCTCCGCTGTGACACAGGTCGGTGCTGGCGCGGCGGGCGGGGGTGGCTGTGGGAAAGGCCGGGCGGGGGGAGGCCCTCGGCCGCCCCGATGCGTGTGTGTTTCGGGGTCGGGTTTGTCAGTGGAGGGGGCCGCCGGTGTGGGGGACGCTTGGGGCAGCTTCGGCATCCAGGAGGTGCCCGGGCTGGCGGGGGGAGCGTGAACCGCACCGCTGGGAGCCGCCGGGGGCACCGTCCCTGTGCAGATGGAGGTACGCGGCGGTGTAGTTATTTGAGGTGCTGGGGGGACACGACGCGTTAGTTATCTACGTTATAACTGCAGAATCTTAAGGATTTTTACGAGGTCTAGAAATACTCATATGTCACCGTAAGCCTTCCTGTGATTGCATGCTGATGCTGTAGTCTCTTGTCTTCAAATTGCTCTGCAGTGATAGCAGTGCTACGAATTGGGTATGTAGGTCAGATTCTGCGAGATATTTTTGTCGGGGGAAAAAGTGAATGTTAGATTATTTTTTCCCTTGTTGCTTTTGAGGTGCATTGCAGCACCCACGAGGTTGCTTTTTTTTGCCTTTTTTTTTTTTTCTGGCTTCCTCTCTTGCTTCATAAATCTGGTTTAGTTTTTGGCTGTGGAATTACTGAAGATCAAAACATTAAATAAGCTGAGCACTTCTAAGCTGTATTGTATCATGAAGTGTCCTCTGAGAGGGTGGTTACAGATAATAGAGGCCCACCTTGAAATAAGGAGGATTTCTAGTTCATACAGAAAACATTTCTCAGCCATAACATTTCTTTTCTTTAAACAATGCAGCACATTGCAGAGTGTAAGAGGCCTTCAGAAATGTGTTGCTATGCATATGGCAAAGACGTATTTGCAGGATGAATGTCTACATGCTTGTCTTGCACAACATCTTGGATTCTCTCATGCCGTAGCACTTATAAGCAGAATATCCTATAAAGCGTTCTGTCCTGTGGAATTCCCTTATCAATAGTTTTAAGGGAATGGGCACCGATGAATTAGTACTCATGCTAAACTGAAAAACCTTAGAAGAAATTTCTTGGTTGTTATTTTTCCCCTACCCTATAGCTAAACCCTTCACTGTCATTTGAAAATAACAGAAATACTCTATGAGGAAATTTTACTTTCATGTATGCCTTTACTTACAGTGGCTTTTTAACTAACTGCTTTTCTCAGAAATATATTAAAAAATGAGAACTTGCTGTAATTCCTGTTTTCTTTATGCTTTGTGTTCCGTCATGATAGCCACTGAAATGTATTGAACTTGAATATTGATTCAGATAATGAGCCTGTATATAATTAATCTGATTTTTTTCCAAGGTTTTATTGTATTTTGATAAAGCAGAATAGCAAGGTAATGTTTGTCAAATTGACTCATTGCTGGAGAAAAATCTGTGTACAGTTTGTCTTGATGAACTCTGTGTCAGTGGTTTACCTGACACTAATGGAAGAAAGAAAACAGATGTTTCTGAATTGCTTGTCTTGGCTTGCTGAGATTTCTAAACTGTCAGAGGAAACTTTTTCTAAGATAGCTGTGGTGTTTGGTAATCTTGAGAGCTTTTATAGTATATGTGAGTTGGCAGATATCTGTGACAGGCAGAATTTTTTAACATAGAGTAGCAAGACCTTTGTCTTGTTGGTTAATATTATGGTAGGGAAGGTCATACTTTCTCTTTTTTTTTTTTTTCTTTATGTTAATAAAACTGTAGATAATTTATGGTAAAAATAAATAACCCTTCAAATTTGGTCATAGACCCATCAGTGATTCTTTGCTGTGGTTCTTAGGAAAGCTAGTCGGTGTGCAGACTTGTGGAATTTAAAGCTGATTTAAGCTAAATACAGAAGACTTATTCTTTTATTATAAAGATACAGCTTTCTTCTAGAGAAAGCAAGAAAGTCGATCATGCTGTAATTTAATTCACATTTATAGTTTTTACTTTGCTTTTTTTTTTCCTTACAGTTTATTAAAATACTGTGTTAATATTTAGGTACAAATCAGAATGTTTTTTAAAACCTTGTCAATATTAATAAGTATTTTTGTAGAAATTCTTGGAAAAAGCTTTGCATATTAGCAATCTTAAGTTTCATTTTTTTGTCTTTCATCTCTATTACCTTTACTGCAGGCTGACTTTTTACATCATCAAACTAAATCTAAAGTAATGAATAACATGTAATTTATTTTTGTTGCACACTGTTCAGTGGCCCTCAAACCAAGCATTCTTTGAACTAAAATTAATGTTTTCTTATGAAGTGCAACCTGAGGATGATAATAGAGTGATTTCCTTCATTGATTTCCCCTTTCCCACCAAACACATAGCCAAAGGGGTTCTGATCTATCAAGAGGTACACATTTGGTCTGGAGTAATGAACTTATTTTCTAATAATTTCTTTTTAGATATTTGCTGTTAACATTATCCTTTGTTTAGACGACTATTTGGAGAAAAATGATGAAAATGTGACTGATCAATGTAACTAAGTACATCTTGTTACTTTTGCAGAACTTACTTTCATATACATATGACAAACTAATGTAAATATACATATTGGCTAGTGACTCTACCTAGGTTTATCTAATTAGCAAACAATTAAGTTTGCTGTCCTGAAAGTCTGATTTCTAAATTTAAGCTTTTAAAATTCTGAAGTAGAACTGACATAGTATTAAATTAAAAAAAAAAAAAATAAAATCCCCAGTGAATTCGATTAACCACGCTAATTCTTTTGTGGGAGAGAAGAAAAGAAATATGTTTTTTAAAAGAATCAATGCCGCATTTGCTATTTTGATATTCTGGTGTTTTGTAGTGCTAAGGAATAGGTCAAAATAGATCATGCATGCTGTAATTGCACATATCTTGCAAAATAACATTGTAAACATGTAATTGGGCAGTGGAACATTTTCAGAATGCAGTGCATTAGTTGTGATTGTCACTTCTGGACCTTAGCACGAGATCTTGATTTAGTAATAACAACAAATGCAGCTTATGGCTCTATGTTAACCTAATTTCTTAGACTAAACATGCTTGCTTGCAGTTTTTTCTGAGATGTTTTTAATATATTCACCTTAAGTGTATTTTTTGAGAAGCTGCAGGAGGTTTGGTGACAATGACTGAAGGAAAGATGGAGTTCAGTGTTAGGATATTGCACCAATTTCCATCTGTGGGAACCGCTGCTCTAGAGACACTTCACCCGCAAATACACATATAGCCCAGCTTAATGAGGCCATTTGAAGTTGGACTTACTTGAGCAAGGCCAAAGCAGGGATATCTGCAGTGTGCTTTAAAAACTGAGAGTCGGGAACTAGTAATGTAGGGAGGTCTGTAGAGACGTGACTTTTTTCCTGTCCGTTTGCAAAATCTTTTACTTATGTTTACTTCTTTATCTCAAATTATTGCATATTTTTGAAATTATACCAGCAAACTGTAACTTAGTTTTTCACATGAGAGGAAAATAATTTTCTTTAGGCTAAAGTTTGGGGTTTTTTCTTTGCTGTAGCTTTGTTTTCAGCCATTTTTGAGTCCTTCATTATTTTTTCCCCACTTGCTTCTCTTTCTGTATTTCCATTCAATCATTTTCCACTTCTGTGGATTATCTGCAGTAGTAAAAGATGCTACTTTTGTGTTTCTGGGATGTTTTGTGCTAAGTACACTAATAGTCTGACAACAGCAATGTAATAAAATTCAAATGTTGATATTGCAAAGACTGTACTTTTGAAGCTTAAGTATGATAACACTGATAAACAGTTCTCCTCATCATGAGATTTCTGCTGTGAGGCAGAAGCAAATACACTGAAATTATGTCCGGCAGACATAAGTCTCATGTATTCTTAAAAAACTTAAAAGAGGGGAATACCACATGTCTTCACTGGTCTATTTATAGCTAGTACATAACCATCATTATAGTTTGGAGGCTTTTCTTAATGTTTAACTTAAGTCTCTGTCTTGGTGCTAGTTAAGCCAGTTAGTTCTTGTCCAACTATTACTACTCATGCAGGTCAATGATTTCCGTACTCTTTGCACCAACTGTTTGCATACATGAAGATTGTTCCTCCTTTTATTTCAGACTTCTCTTTACTGAACTGTGCAAGCAGACCTTTTCTTCACAGGTCATGTTTTCTCAGGAGTTTTGTTGTTGTTAACTTTCACTGGACTCCCAGTGATTTGTCTGTATCTTTTTCGAAGTTCCCCAGACAAAGTCTTACAGCAACAGGGTAATTAACTTTATAATTTGCAGGAGACAGCCTTATTAAAATGTCATTCTAGGGTGTGTGCGTGCACCTATGGTTGGGGTTTGGTTGGGTGTTTTTTTTCCCAACATCATTAGTTTCTTGGTTCCTGCATTTGTTAACACAAGGGACTTGTATAAGTGTTTGTTAAATCAGGTATCTCTTTCTTCATATATATGAATTTGAGTTATCTTTCCGAAGAATAGAACCTTATACTGTATTGAGTTCAATCTTTATTTCAGGTTAGTTTTCTTATATTAAGCATTTCTAGACTCAGCAAGATCACTGTTCAAGAAGTTACTCTACAGGAAAGTATGCAGTTTCTGCTCTTCTATGTCTATTTCACAGCACATGCAGTCCCTGTGGCTTTTGAACATAAGCCTGTTCTACAACAGGAAACTTGATTGAGAACAAGTTCTTCTAGGATTAGATGCAGCTTCTATTGGAAAAAAAATGTCTTTACCAGTCTATTTTATACATCTTCTGTCTTTGAAGTTGTATTGCTAAGATAATTTCTGTCAGTGTAACTGTACCTGAACAAGCCTTTTGCCATTTTTGAGATGTCATATAGTCCAGTGCCATAGTAGAAGAAATTTTTGTCCTATAGGCGTGTTTTATTGGAAGAATTGCAGAGCCAGCTACGAAACAGATGTGTTCAACATATTCCCTGGCTTTACTCCATTTTATCTGACTTATGTAAATGATTTTATCCATAATTTTTGAGACTCGATCACAGATGGGACACACTGTGTGATTCTTTCAGCAGTACTGCCTTCACAAAAAACCAAAACAGATACCAATAATAATTATTAAAGAAGGACTTTAGCTTCTTGCAGGAAGAAGTATTCAAGTCATCAGTGTTGGTTACCTCTTACCTATCCTGAAAGTTATTTTAAAATAATTCAGGCAAGACAGTTCGGTAAATGTCAACAGTTTGAATGGTATGTTACCAAAACAATAACAATGGGAACTATAGTCTCACCTTTGAGCAAACAGTTCAAAACTGGAAAACATCTGGATCAAGCTGCTGTTCGAATTAAAGAAAAAACAAAACAACAAACTAAAATACTAACACAAGCAGTAATTAAACTTCTAAAGAAAATCAACAGAAAATAAGATGTTCTTGTGAAGAACATGAGAATTGTCACACTAAATATTTTTGGTTTTTAAATCTAACTGCTGAAAATTCATTGGTAAAGCTCAAACTGTATTTGTTGTTTTGTCATACTGACTGTGTGTATTTTTAGCAGTGCCACAATTATTGTAACTCCAGCATGAGGATTTTTATTTAAAAAAAAAAAAGTAATTGCAATGACAAACCCCCAAACCTTCACGCACTGTTTTGTTTTTTCCATAAGGGCTTGATGAAAACTGAATGGGTGGAAAGTAGTAGTTAGAAGAGAGTTTCTTGCACTGCTGATACCAGCCGGTGCGTTAACTTCTGGCAGGGATGAGGTGGATAGTGTAATGAATGACTTTGTAAGCTACTGCAGCAAGTTCCTTTAAAGAATACCTATTAAGGCTCTGTGTCTGTGATATTGGCTCTATCATGAATACCAGCTGAGACTTTCAAATGAAAATTTAAATGTTTTTGGTGAAGTGGCTGAGAAGTTTTAGGTAAAATCTCAATCCATGATGAAATCAAACAAAAGAAATCCAATATTCTTCTTCCAATGGTAAGCATGAATGAGTGATTATGGAAAAGTGAGAGCAGGGCAAGCGCATACAATACTTATCTTGAATATTCTTTCAATCCCGAACTATTTTCAGTAAAGATCTGTTCTTAATCTGATGTGGGTTTTGTGTAGTTAGTAACCGTAGCCAGTCCTTTTTTTGCATGCAGCTAAACATTCTACAGATACGCTATTTGTTGTGTTAAAAACTACCTTTTTTTTTTTTTTTTTTACCTTAGCTTGTTCTGCTTTCCTTTGGTGCCACATTTCTTCTGGAAGAGTGTGAACAAATCATCTCTGCCCATCTCTCTGTTCCTTATATGATTTTGTAGCCCTTTATTACTTTTTCCCTCCACCTGAATATTTCTGAAAACAAGAGGATTGGTTCCAGCGTGAGTTCTTGCTCCTTTCTTTGTGTTGGTACTTGTGCTGTAGATGTGAGAGATCCATTAGATAGGCTGATGGTTAATTAAGATGTAAAATAAATCTTTTCAGCTGGATCATCTGTTTGCTCTAGATCTGCTTGTCACTGAGGTTCAGCTGGAAAGCAGCAGTAACTGCAGCAAGCAGGACTACTTCTGTGACAGAAATGCAACCTTAGCCGTGGAACTGTAGTCTTAAAGATGATGTTTGGATGTGGGCATGTACATAGAAATCCTTCCTCTGGAACTTTTGAGTCTGTAGTTAGTTTACCTTATTAGCTGTATTTATGAGGATTCTTATACTTTTCCCTCAAGTGATAAAAATGTAATTATGTAGCATCACAGATGTCATTGTAATGATTTGGTACCTGCTGCTAAGAGGTATGCTATGGGAGATGCAAGAAGGAAACCTTGTGAGGATACATGTCTTCATAGGTTTTTCTGGTTCGCAGGAAGCTAAAGATTGTTTACCACAGCACAAAGTAAAAAAGAGCATATGTACTTTGTAGCTTAGCAATATCTTAATGTGTTGGCCTATGTGGGTCATGCGGTTTAAAACCAGTGCCTATTATATGGGTAAAAACTTACAAGTTTGTCTATTTAGACCTGCTCAGCGAGACCCACTGGCTACAAAAATGATGCACAATCATGTTATGTGTGTGGTAAAAAAAAAATCTTTGGATTTTGCGTATCTTAAATATTCTGTGTTTATTGTATTATGAGATACTTTTGCATTTTATGTTCTTCCTGTTGGTGATAGAAATAACGGAAGAAATGTCTGACTGAATGTACAGAGTTAATTTGAGTTATGATGGGGAGAGAGCAGATGGGGTATTGAACTGGAAAGTTTGGAGTGTGAGCCGGGAAAGGCATTTTAGGCAGAAGCTCCAGGTGATGGTGTGTTAATGTGATGGGAAAACTTGGTGGCAAGGTAGTGGAATAAGATGAGAAAAATCGTAGTTATGTTATACTCTGGATTTCATCATTGTATCGCTGCCTTTTGTAGTGTGCAGGAAGAACTGTGCTTTATGGAACAACTGTGCTTTGAGGAATGAGTAAGATGGTATAGAACAAAGGTTGTTCACTGAGGATTCCTCCTTGATTTGATGCAAAATTTGGAAGATGTGTAGCAAATGAGACTGAGATGTCTTCACAGTGAAGATGGGAAAATGTCCCTAGAGAATTAGATTATGTCCTTGCTGGTGTCACAGCAAGATACTGGGCAGATCATGTTAATCAGAAAGGTTCGTATGTATTGGTGTGTTCAGTTTTTGTGGTACTTGATTTGAAATGATAGTGTGTTTTGCAGCCGTGATTAAAACTAACAGTTACAACTGTGAAATCAATGAGTTTTACTCTGAATGGAAGATGCTGTCAAATGTGGTGGTTATAGTGAAGAAAAACAAAGTTTCTCAGTTTTAGCACCTGAAGATAGATATTAAAACTAGCTGTAGAAATGGGTTTATTTCTTTGGCTTATTTCCCCAAATAGTTGTCTTTCAACCCATCATGATTACAGAACTGGAAGATGAACTGAAAAGGATAGAACTAGTTACTGGAGTTTAAGGATGTGGTTTCTTTTGTATGTTCTCAAAAGCAAAATCTGACTGATGAGGTGTATGTAATTGCTCTCATACATTAATTGAAATGCTTCATTTGTTTACAATACTCGAATTTCTCTTGGAAGCCTGCTTTTTGTCTCATGTACTTTATTTTTGCTTAAAGGATAATGTTCATAGATGATAAGTGATTTGTGATAGATTCACTTCTCTAGTGAATGGTTACTCTTAAAATTCATTTATTTGTCACTGGTGGTAGCGCAGTCTTCCGTTCTTAAGAGTTGTGAAGATTGCAGGAATTGCCAATACCAGCAGTGCTGGTAAGAGTAAGTTTGTTACCCTGTGTAATTAGTTCTTTGGCTTCACTGGTGATCTTGGATTCTGTCCTAGAGAGATAAACTGTATTCTTTTAAGGTGTATGCTGGGAACTGTCTGTGATTTAAAAAAAAAAAAAAGTTTTCCTCCTGCAGAATCATGGATAGGGGATGTGTGGTTACATTTGAAGTGGGGAATGGTTTTCATTGTAACACCTTTAGACCTTCTTCACAAATATTTTGACTTGATAGTCCTAAGTTTGGAGTAAAAATAACATTGATGCCACTCATGACAGCTTCAGCAGAAGGCCTCCAGAGGACAGCAGCAGGTGCTGAGCTGAGAGCACTACTGAGAATTTTAGAAGGAGAAACAGAAGGATCTAAATCTCATTATAACACTTGTTGTAGTGCATGTTTCGTGGCATTGTATGGATTAAAATTTCATATGCCTGTTTTCTTTAAGAAGCCTTTTATGGGGCTACTCAGTTCACATCGTAAATTAGGAAAAGGTTACAAACATCACTGAAGTGTTTTCTTCTGTGTTTGTGTGAGCGCTATAATGTTCATATACTGAGTAAGCCTTGAACACTTTTATGGTGTGAATAGCATTGATCAGTTTGTGTAGCATATAGCTTAGTTAATGGTAAGGAGTTTGTTACTCTTAGTGTTGTGATGCTCTGAGACTTTTCATCACGATGGTGGTGATAAATTTCCAAGACTCCAGAGTGATTTAGGGGCAGTGATGCAGTTATTTGTAGCCCAGTGAACTGCATCTATTACTTCTTAACATACTTTTGTGAGAAAATCTGGTCTCGGGTAAGAGTAGAGGAGTATGAGCAGTCGATTTCTAGCCCGTATGTTCTGTTGCAAAGTTGGCAACACTAAATATTTTGCAAGGTGGCATCTGTCTGCAAGTTTCAACTGTTGTGACCTTCCACAATTTAAAATGCAAGTTTGTTTCATAGTAGTTTGGGTTTTTTTCTTGGAATCATGAGCAGGTCTTAAGAAAGTATCATGACTTTCAAGGCAGATTTGCTTGATGTATCAGCAAAGTCATTCTTCAGATCTAGAAATGAGCTGTCAGAGTGCTTTGGCTGCTGCTGAGGCAATAACAGATACAGGAAGTGGAGAAGTTCTGTAAAACTTGAATTAGGTGAAGAAAGAGATCTTGTTGAGGAAAGTAGATGCTTTTCTGTTTGAGGCCAATTACAATCTTATCTTTTTTTTTTTGTGTACTTGAAGTGGAGTGGGCTTATGAAGGGTTAGCCAATAGAGGCTCTTGATACCATTTGGAAATAAGAGGTTCATTCAAAGCAGGAAACTTGCATTTAAGTGTCTTGAAACTCTCTAAATGTGCTTATCTCCCTATCAACTGTAAAGGAAGTGTAGGGAGATTAGCTTTCCTAGACTACAGTTACTCTTTGTGAATATCGCTGTAAGTGTTAAGATATTTATCTCAAAAGCATAATTTTGCTATAAACTCATCTTGAACTAAATTATCTGCTACTTTACATTTTTATGAGAACAATCCTTAAAAACTGTGTCCTTGCATTCTAAAGCCTTCCAGCACATTTTAACTTTTTCAAGTCAAGATCATTGTTCATCGAGCTGATAAATGT
This sequence comes from Grus americana, assembly GCF_028858705.1. NCBI lineage: Eukaryota > Metazoa > Chordata > Aves > Gruiformes > Gruidae > Grus > Grus americana. The sequence goes on along the minus strand of NC_072857.1, from coordinate 16,521,358 downwards.
TATATGAATGTGCAAAATTACAGTTTATAGAACCGCAGAAACTAAAGATTTAATGTGAGTAGGATGCAGTTTTACTTTTGTCACTGGGCATGTTGGATCCTTCAGTTCGTTCTGAAGTCTGTTTCTCAAGGTACTTTGAGAGATGAGCTGCATTTAGGGTGCTAGAACTGACAGCACTGCTATTCGAGGTTTTATTCTCCCTGTAACTGGGAGGGCACCATCCATAATTAGAAGTTGTATTTTATGCCAGTCTGTGTTTTGGGTTTTTTGGTTGTTTTTTGGTTGTGGTTGTTTTTTTTCTTTCTTTTTTTTTAAATTGAACTCTGGAAGGAGTAGGAGCTAGTAACCATTCTTTTCAGAAAATAAATATCAAATCATGTGTGTAGCTGTACAGATGAGGTAAGTCTGGGTGGTCTTATGTGGTAAATTAGACATAAAATTCACTCTTTTTTGCTCACCAGGAAGATTTTTAAAGTCTTCAACTTAAGAAATTTCAAGCCTGCGCATTGTAGAGGAAGCTGATACATCTGTAACAGCAATAAAGCACTGATGCTTCAGCCATTCCACACTTGCTGTCTGCAGTCTTCCTGGTACTCCGCACTAAACAGTATATCTGTAGGTTGTGTACAGAAGCAAGATGGCTTCTGCACACACTGTTTTTGGGTTTTTTTTACACAAGGATTGCATTATCCCTCTTTAATTTTGTATTGCACTTCTTAGATAATTATATATTGTGATTTAATAATTCTTCTGAATTCTCTTGCTAAGACTGTCCAATCTTGCAACTGCAACTTTCTTCCGATTTCCTAAATGATTGTCTCTATGTCAAAATGCATTCAATGCAAAAGCATTATTTAATAAAGGTAATAAACCACAATATTTAGACTTACACAAAATATAACTTCTAATTACAGGTTTGTGCCTTCCCAGTTGCAGGGAGAATAAAGGTTCAAAAAGCAGTCCTGTCAGTTTTAGCGCCGTAAATGCAGCTCATCTCTTTAAAAAAACCCAATTATTAAACACAATAAAAAATATTAAATGCAGGGAAAATTACAATAAATTGTTATATTTATTTAAAATATTCAACTGTATTTAAATACATTTGACTTTTTAAACATGATTCAGGTCATTTGCTTAAGCTGCAACTTATGTATCAAATTGTGCCTACCTGATCATTGCCAGTCTGTAGGGGGTTGCACTGGGGAATCATATTCATTGATGTTTTCTGCTAAGTAGAAAGATGGATCTCAAAGTATTTTATTTTAATCCATCAGCTGAGTTTCCTGATAGTTAATTGAGACTTTAAAGCAAATAATTAATATATCATGTGATATTTAGCCAAATAGGTTGGAAAAACCTAAGTAGGGTAATTGCTGTAGTTAGTTCTGTTAACTAATATGTGATAATTTCAAGAAGCCATATTTTGCTTGGCAAATCAAGGCATTTACTGTGTGTTTGCTTTTCATTCTGTAGTAGAAACCAAGCTAATTATTACATTATTTTACTCAATTGACGTGGAGGTAACTAATCAACAGCTCTTTGATCCTTTCCTTTATCCTTCTCGGTTGTTTCTACAATATTTACAATCCACTAGAATCTTCTTGTTTTCCAAGTATTACCAAATATTTGCAAGAATGGTGCAGAAAACTGAGCCACTAATTTTGTGAAGAGTCTTAGTTAGACCTTTATAAGTCCCTGAATCTTTAATTTAAAATATTTGATCTGAAGCATATTACAAATAGTGCATTGTATCCCTTTGTTGTTGTGCATGGTGAAATTTCTATTCCAGTAACACTGTGCTGTGGTTTGTATACATCCTCTGGATATCTTTTTTTCAAAACAAGAACAAAAAATGGATGCTGTTTTTCTTCCTGTTTTTTTGCCACCACTTGCTATTTTACCGTCTAAATTCAGTAAAACACATGTATCTAAAGGTTGGGTTTTTTCCCCTTAATATGTTTTTATTAAAAACAAAGTCTCTTAATTTTTGAATGAGTTGGATGCTATTGTTTTATGAAGCTCATTATGCTGATAGTGGTAGTTGGCTCATGGTACTATGTGTTTAAGGTTGCTTGGTCTCTGTACAACAGGTTAAAATAGCTTGGGGTTCTGAATAAACTGGTTTAATTACAAGAGAGTGAGAAATTCAGGGGGAAGTTTAGAGGTATACTGACTAAGCTGCATAAAATCAGGACAAGACTTAAAATATTTTGAAAAATAAACCCAAGTACTTTTGCAGGAAATAAACCAGAAATGCTCTTTCTGCAAAGGAGTTATTTGATGTGTTTTATGTTCCTTACTCTGTCAAACAATCATTCTAATGGTAGAAGGGTTTAGTTCAGCTGTTCAGGATAGAATTGTTGAATGATGGTAACTATGGAAAAGCAAGCAGTAAGGGGAAAAAAAGAGGGGAATACAGTTTCTGTCGGAGCTGTCTGAATCCAGGGCAGGTAGTCAGTCTTGAATCACTGCCCTGGTTGCAGGGATGCTGTGCTAGATTGTGTCTCTTTTCCTTGCTCTGGGGCATCAGCTGGCAGAGCTTGATTGGTTCTGCTGTTTTGCCAGGCTTTCCTAGCACAGCAGAACTAGGTGGACCCTCTCAGTGTATCCTGTCCGGTGCAATTAATCTCACTATTTATCACTATCGGGATAAATTAACGGGGGAAGAAAGTGCTTCAGAATAGGTCACATGACAGAACACGTAGTAAGGAGAACACTACTGCTCAGTGGCTCATGCCATTACTGGTGTGCTGTTGATAGGTAAGATCCTTCCTGCTGGCTTTCGGACCTTAAGATTCCTTGATGTGTGCAAAGAAGGCTGGAATCAAACGTTTTAACAACTTTTTTCTAAGAAACTTTTATCCATTCATTCCTCTCAATATCTTTTCTTTTTAAAAGATCCCATAGTACTATGACATGAAAAATATTTCTGTTATTTTATTCACCAGTTAAACTTAATTTCTAATGTTCCAAATTTGACCCACTGAGTCCTTGTTTGTTTGATTGATTTTCCAGATGTTACCTTAATTTATCAATGTGTCATTGGCTTTTGATTTGGATTGATTTAATCTTTCTCTCCCTTTTCTACTTTCCCTGTGAACACCTTTTCTTAAGTATTATTACAATATGTTAAAGATCTGAATTTTTCTAAAACTGAACTCACATCTGATTTGTTATTGTTAGACTCCAATTATTAACAGACCTTTCTGTTACCTGCTTAAATATTTTTCTTACTACTGTTCTTTACTTCTCTTTTTTTCCTGTCCTTCATGATTTTCTTACTGCTGCTGCTTTCTTTGAAAAAGGGTGGCTTTTGTCCAATGTTCATTTGTGTGTACGTCCATATAAAATCCTCTCCTTTACACTCGTTTCTATGGATTTACCTTCTTTTAGGTATCTGCTAATGTCTTGTAACAATAGTGTATTTTCTTCTGTGCTTGCAACACTATGTAAGTTCCTGTCATGTATGCCAAGAATTGCTTTGAGCTATGAAAAATTCTTCTGTAGAAGTTCAGATTTAGGTATTACTGTTTGCTGTCTTGTTCACAGACACTATTTTTATTTGATTTTAAATAAAAAAAAACCATTACAAGCAGTGCTGCACATCATTTTGGTTAAAGGTTAAGTAGGAGTATTTGACTAGAAGATCACTTGAGGTTTTGTCAGCCTTGCTTACTGTGATTTATAAGGGGTTGGTTGTGTGAGACCAAGCATTTGATTGTTTAGAAGTAACATTTAGTCTGGCTCATTCTTCTTGTTATGAAATAAATTTTTATAGTCTTATTTTATATTCTGATTATCCATTCTACAGTCTGAACAATTACCTGTGAACACTCAGTCTTCATGTTTACCTGGCTCTTTGTATAATCTTTTTTTTTTATAGACAAGTATGTGTCTGAATAGCAGTGGTAGCAAATTTTGATTTCTTGTAATTTTGGTTTAACTTGCTTATGCCTAATATAATATAATTTCCAACTTAATCTTTACCTGTGGTTGGAATAATTATAGTACATCTTTCTTCTTTTGAGTTCACACTGTATCATTTTGCTTTGATGCAAGAACAGGGAACTGTGTATTATCGGACTGATTTATTTTAGTGAAAATTTGTAGGGAATTGATATTCTTGAGATTCCTGCCCCACTCTTGGAACAGGTTTGGACTCAAAAGGTGGAAGGCACCTTTCTGTGTAGGTAAGGTGTTACTGCAGAAGTCTGAATTCCTTACAAAATCAGGCTAAGAAAGATTACTTGCTTCACTGTGGGGTTTTTTCTTGATTTTTAACATATGAGGCAGCATGAAAGCTGGCTTATGTTCTTAACTACTTCCATACTACCTTTACTGTTCTCATATGATTAGTTTATGGCTCTCATTGCAGCCATAGATAATTTTACTCTTTAACTATTGTACTTTTGTTATGACATTGGATGTTGTAGAAACCATTTCCTTTCTGCACGCTATATATCTCCATATTCTACAGAATTAAAACACCTTTTCTAGTTTGCTTAAAAAATACTCCCCCAGATAGTATCTACTTGCTTTCTTCCTCTATTGTGTGAGAGTAAAGCTTTTTTTTTCCTAGCCTACAAGTTTTTCGAATGTGACCAAGTCAGTTATGAGAGACGATGTAATATGTATGCCGATGTTTGTGTACTTTTATCTCTCAGTAACTGAGAGGCAGCTTAATCCTGTTGCGTTTATTACAGGAGAAGCATATGCTTATGGACAATTAGCACAGAGTATTTGAACAGCTAGATTATCATCTGCATGACTTATTTGCCCTCAAGCTTTGTTTCATTTGCTATGAGAAAGCTAAAAACAATTTCTAAGAATCACCTGGTATTTTCTTCCTTCAGCGGCTTTCTGAGATTCTGAAAGACTTTGAAGCTGTGTGGAAGGTGGCTGATGGGAAGCGAATCATGAATATGAATCAGCATCTCTCCACCCTTATATCCAAAATGCTGTTGCTAGGATATTCTTCTTTGTTTGCTACTCTTATCACATCATCACCTTTTTGAAATTCACTGTCATACTTTCTGTAATTACATTCAAATTCAAGCTGCTTGTGTTTCTCTGCAAGACCTTGACATAATTTTATTCTACCTTTGCATCTGCCCTTGTGTTTTGCTGCCTTTGCTTCTCCTGATTCTTTGAGTTCCAGTTTTCTTTGCTGCGCTTCCTTTTTATGCCGGATTGTCACCTACTCAGTGTGTATGTGTTTTGCTAATGCTGCTTTGTAACCATGGATTAGGGTACGCTTTTTTTCTCGTTCTACTGAAGGTATATTTTTTTGTTTAAAATAATGTTGATTTTTGTCAGCTTGTTACTACTCTCTCCCCGCCACCCCTCTGTTGTTATAGTCCATTGTGAAAATGAAGTGTGTTCTCAATTCACAAAGGTGAAGTCTTCATAAAGTTTGATCTGGGTCACCTGTTTAATTAAAATTTTAATTTTTTTCGCTTATTTTTGAAGTGAAACTAAATGCTAACAAAAAGATTGTTAAGATGTTTAGTTGGTGATTAATTATACTTTATATTTGAACAGAAAGAATTTTGGTTAAAAGCGATAATAAAGTGAGAAGTCCCTAAGTTATTCAGAGAAATTTAATTTTTCTAGTTTTTTGTTTTGTGGGGTGTTTTTTGTGGTTTTTTTTTCTTCTAAGAAATAAGAAGGAAATGGAAGGGAAAAGAAATGGGTGCTCACTCATTCATTAGCTTACGTTCTTCTAATGAGAGATGCCACAGATTAATACTAAAGAATGAATTCTTATAGCTGGAGGAACTTGCAGAAGATGTTTCCTAAGATGTTTCTTCTTATTCTACTTGCCTGCCCTGTATGAGCCCTGTAGCTCAAATGTCTTGATCTTCCAAGTTTGGTTATTTCAGCTAGGTTGAGGAAGAACATCTGGGGTATTTTTGATTGGAGATATAACTTGTTCTTGTTTTCTTAAAGCGTGGCAGAAGATTTAAAATGCCTTACAGAACTTTTGAAGTTCTTTGAAATGCTTACAAGGAAGTATTACAAAAGTACTTCATCCAAAGTCATGAAACACATTTCTATGCTTAATATATTAAGACAGCTAATTAAATAGACGCTCTATGAAAATGACACTCATTTTCAGGCAGTTGGATCAAATACAGAATTTTGAAAAATGTTTTATAAGCATTTTAGTGAATAATTCTCTTGAATATCCCCCAGGACTACTGCTGACAAAAAACATAGCGTAGGAAATCATTGAATATATGTCCTATTTTGGTTTTTTGACTCTTAGGGATGCAAAAGACACAAAGAATCAGACATGGAGGAAAAAGTCAATTGTGATATTTAAGGCTATAAAGGTAATCCCAGTTCACTAAGAAAACCAGATGTCCTGGCATCTTGTGTGAGAGCAAGGCCCAAATACTCTGTCCTCATTTTGAGTGATCTTGGCTACTATAATTTGGCAAATAAATAAAAATTCAGCCACTGTTTTCCTCTGTGAAGATTAGTACAAATCCCTTTCTTTTGTATCTTCATGGTTTTCCTTGTCTGTTATGGAGCAACAGAAGCTTTTTCTTTTCTAATTTTTTGAAGCAGATTTTTGTCTCCTGCAGTGGTGGCATCAAGAGGCTGGAGACCACGTTAATGGTAAAGGTTGGGGTTGTGTCTTGAGACTATGGGCAGCCCCGGCCAGATGTACTTCTCACACTCTTGCGGGCTTTAATACTTTGCAAAGCATTAGACAGGAGTTTATTTCCCACAACACTTGGAAGCTGTTTCAGGTCCTGTTTTGAGGCTGTCCATAGACCTGGGACTATGTAACTCTGAATGGACTTGTACCATATTTTCAGCTTTATTTTAGTTCCAGTGTGCTTTCTTGCGTGTTCTCTCAACTGAAATGATTTCTGATTGCAGAGTGGGACCTCTGGATCTTCTTTAAAAGCCTGATGTCTTCTTGGTTATTATGGAGCTTGAAATAGACAATAGTAAATGATTCATCCAATATGTAGGTAAAAGGCAGTATACAGCAGAGACCTTTATATGGCTCTCAAGTCCAAATTTCTCTCTGAAAAATATGCCAGAAGTACTTGAAGCTTTCTAGTTCCACTGGTGAAATGAATGCTACTTAAAAAGGCTGTTTTCATGAAATGAGTATGTAAGAGACACAATACCACAAACTCTTAGATGCCTAACTGAAGAAGCTCAGAAATTCTTTGGAAAATTGTAATTAATTTGTTGTTAGCTAGAAAATTGGCAAAATATTCAAGCAAGGAAGCCTGGCTGGCTGGCCCACCTTTCCTCTGTTCTCAGTCACGTGCTTCCACCAGTGGCCCTGTGCTGGCATCAGGGGTCATTTGACACTGGTAAGGAATTAAACCAGGAGAAAACAAATTCTGTTTAAAAAAGAAAAAAAAAATCATTCCTTTTCTGTCGGTGTAGCTCCTCTTTAGTTCTTTGCTGTTAAGCTCCATAATAGCATCTCATAGAAAGATTATTTTAATTGGTCCTTAATTATTGGGGTTTTTTTAATTGTCTGATGTTCCAGATATTGTGATCTTCAGGGTTTGTTCATAAATGTGATCCCTGTGTTTCTGCTTTTCTGGATAACTTGTATATTGTATATTAAAAATTTATACCTGCTGTCTTCCAGAGGCATTTGCTTTCAGGAGTATTGGGATATCTGTGTAATGCTCTTGAATTATGATGAAAAAAACTTACCAATTGAAATTTTCTGGTTTATATAATCAGTAGCTGTCGATGCCTCTTGATTTGTGCTGTTTCATATATATTTATATATATATGAACTATATATATGTAGTTCTGAACACAGAACTTTGAACACCAGATACAGGAACCCGTAGAAAAAGAATCCGTTCTTAATAATCTGGAGTAGTGGATATCCCATGTAGCAGAGTGTTATGGCTAATTAAAATACTAGTCATCATTTGAGCGTGTAGATAGAGACTAAAATCACCTTAAGTCTAGAAGAATATTTAGTTTGGGCTTTATGTCTTCTGAAAGTCTATATAGAATCACAGAATCGTTTTGGTTGGACAAGACCCTTAAGATCATCAAGTCCAACCATTAACCTAGCACTGCCAAGTCCAACCACTAAACCATGTCTCTAAACAGAGCCCAGTTGCTCAGAGCTCAGTGAGGCTTTGGGGACAATATCTGTTTTCTCCACATGTCACATCTACATATGCAATCTTATTTATAGTTTATATGCATATTTGATATGTAGAATATTAGAAAAACTGCCCATAAACAGTGAAGAATTGACTCTTTTACATGGTTTTGTCAGCTTCAATAATTGTGTATATCTGGTTTTGTATTTTAGGAAATAAAATAATGCTAATGAAGCAACCATTTCCCTGAAGTTCAAGTTTTCAGGCTCACTGCCATTATGGGTAAGTCTTGTGTGTAATGTATATAAAAATTTAATTCGGATACTTTTCATTTCTATTGAAGATCAAAAACATTAATGTAAAACGATCCCTAGGAAATGTGTGCTTTGGCTGTGTATTTCAGTGTAACATCTACATGAAAGGCAGTGTTCAGCTGCTTTGCTAGTATTCAAAATAATTCTGTTTTTTTTTTTTCCATTGGAATTAGCACTTTTCCCTCATTATGGTGGTAGCTTAAAAATCCAAGTATAGGAGATTGAGATTCATGGTATTAGGGTACTGAGCAATATTTACTGTGCTGTAAATGGTAATGGCTACTGGGGAACACACCCCCCCACCCCCCCAAAGTCTACATTAAAGAATTTTATCATATCATCTTGTGTCATTGGAGTGCAAAGCCAGGACTGTGTAGATGGTCTAACTGTATTTTTCTAAATATGTAGCACATTTGCATTACTATAAATTTGATGTCAATTTTTCAAGTTGTACATGCTTTTTAATTAGTTGTTTACTCTCAAAAAAAATCCCAACAAACCAACAAAAACATACATTTTCATATTGCTTTTGTCTATCTTTTATTGTTATGCTATTTTTTCCTAACTTCATGCTTAATAGTAAAGTAGCTGAATCTAGAAATACAGCACTCTATAGATTTCTGATATTCTCCAGCATTTTGTGTGAGAGAAATAACTGTTGAGTCATATTGGATATTCAGTAAACTTAGGATGCTTTGCCACAATGCTTTGGTTTCCTTTGTATGAAATATGCTACCTAGTGACCACTGGAAATTAAACCTCCTCCAACCAACTGCTAAAAGAACTTTTTTTTTAATCACTGAGTGCTAGAATAGGCTATAACACAGTAAAATAGTTTAACTTTTTAAATTGTGGCAAGTTTCGAAATGTGTTTTAGTGTGAGAAAGTGAGCTGCAAGAATGCCTTCAGTTCTGCCATTAAAAATTGCTAGTAAAACTTGCTTTTATAGATTTGCATATCTTAGTAGAGTTGTGAATAATGACAGCATGAGTGATGATCAAAGTTACTCATTTTCAGACTAGCTTTCTGATCTGTTAGGAATCTATTAAATTGGAACACTGAAATCTCACAATTTCCTGATATGACAAATACATTTGGTTATATTTGAATAGAGTGTGAAGGAATTCTCATCATTGCTGAATACCTGGAATGCTCGCTTGCTGATTTTAATGCTGAGTTTTTCTTATGTCCATGTTTGAGAAATACTGTTCTTTGTAAACCACAGCACTTAGCAATGAATTCTTCAACAAACACATCCATTGTAAAGTAGTGTGAAGGCATACAATCAACACCTTTCCAGACAAATTTTGTTATCCAGTGTTCTAGATGCACGTTGAGTATAGAACTGTTGCTGTGGGAATTAATACAAAATATTAGTGACAAATATATTTGCCTTAGTGATGGATGTACAGGCTTTTGAGCTCTTAAGTGCTTTCCTGTCTAAAGGAGCATCCCAGTTCCAGGGCAAACCTTGTCTAGCATGGCTGCAGGCCATCACAGCTGTAGCAGATCATCAGGATTTAGGATTTTGTGTGAACTTGAAATCAAAGCTGCATACCACTCCTGCTCCTAAATTGTCCCTTTAGGTTCAGTGCTTCTGTTTCTCCTTGTGAATTACTCCTGTGAGCCTTAAAACCTCTACATCTGCAGTCCTGGAAAAGTTCTGTGGTGGGTTTTTTTTGTTTGTTTTGTTTAGTTTTTTAATTTTATTTTTAATTACTCTGTGGGCTGCCAGCAGATGCCCAAACAATGGAGGTGTTCCTCTGGGAGTTTGTGTGTGCTTTCTACGTGCATGACTATACCTGTTCAGGACAGAGGAAAAATGATGCAAAAGTACTTGTTTTTTTCTTTATTTTATGAATTAGGGGGAGGGGGAAAGTATGATTTCTAGTTAAAATCTCATCCATGGACATTGTTTGAAACAAAGTAAATAAACCTTTTTTTTCTTTTTTCTGCCCTTCTTGTAGTAATACAGCTTGCAGTTCTGTTGAGTTGTCAATCTCTGTTATGACTTCAGGTTTTTAAACCTGCCATTTAAGTGTATTTACTGATTAAGCTGTTTATTTCCTTAAGCAGTGTTAATGATAAATAAAATAAAAATGTTTGCAACATGGCAGTAATTTCTTTCGATTTGGCAATTATATATTGAAGTGTAATATGGACTTTTAGGTTTTAGAATAATGACGGCCTAATTGTGAAATGAGACAGTAATGCACATCAAATGTAACAGTCATTTACACTTCTCTTATCTGGTCTTTTCTTCTGAGCAGATGAGCAGCAAGCTTTGAATTCAATCATGCAGGATTTGGCTGTGCTTCATAAGGCCAGTCGTCCTGTGTTGCCTCAGCAAGAAACAGGAAAACCAAAGTCATCTTCACCTAAAAAACAGGTAATCTTTAATATCCTTACTAACCTATTGAACACGGAATGTCCTGCTGTGACTTCTATAATTATTTTTCTTGCCAGACCAGTGAGCGTACCAGAATAAGCTATTAGTCTCCCACGTGTGCTGCCATTTTCTTTGTTCGTGTTCTTAAATCAGCAGCAAAATGAAATGGTGGCATTTCAGACCAGATCATAGTGTATGCTTAAATGACTCCAGTCCTGACAAATTGAAGATTGTAGGGGTATTTTGACACTGTGTCTAGATTGATATTATTATTATTATTATTATATTGGTATTAGACTACTTTAAAATATCAATATGTGCTAGTATCTCTTATTTGGAATACTTCTTTAGAATGAATTTTATAGGTATATTAGATTGCCCAGTTGTCAGCTATATCATACTAAAGAATGTCAGTACAGCAGCAGAAACATACTTAAGCTCCTTTACTGCATCTTTCTCCTCGGTTTCTTGTTTGTTCATATGCTAGAAATGTGAGGAGTTCTTGGCTGTTTTTTTTTTTCCCGCAGATACTGAACAGAGATGGAAAAGTAGTAAATACTTGGTTGATAGGTTTGAACTGCTATATGGAGAGATTAGGAGACTAGAGGATGTAGATTTTTACCCAAATTGTAATAGCCCCACTGAGTGAACTGTATGCTTATTTGATTGGATCCTTAATTGACAGTCCAATATTTCATGAAACTTCAGTTTGTGCAGTCTTTTTTTAACCTGTTAAAGATCAAAGTATTTGAATATATTTGGCTCTTAAACTGTCAAAACCTAATGGCTACGTCTTTTTCATTCTGTGCTTTAAAAGCTGTAAGAGATCAGTATATAACACAATGGTGCGTTGTTAGTTGAATATAACTCATTTCTGAGCTGTGACTTTAGACATTGTAGTAATGTGCATATATGATCCAAAATGATTTGAATATAATACATGTTTAGAAAGTTAGAAAAAAAATAGTTGAGCCGTTTCTGAGTTTAAGTGTAGTGGTGAGGTGGAAATACACGTTTGTCATTCTGTTTAAATTTGTGAGTTTTGAAAGTAATCACTCGATGCACAAATAATTCTTTTGGAAGATACAACATTGTTATTTGGATATAATTGGTGTGGTTGAATGTATTAATTTTTTTCCTGCAATAGTTGCTAGTACAATTTGATTCTTAAAATTATGATTTTGCAAAGCAATTTTATTTCCACGTACTGCAGCTACTTACAAGTATCTTTGTTATTGGGAAACTGATTGCATGAATGCTGGCCTAATTACATGTGTGGGTTTCTATGGTAATGCTTATGAAACAAAATATGTTTCTTAAGCCTGGAATGCTCAGCTCTGCAGTATACATAAAAACCTGTTATGGAAGTGAAATCTACCTGCCTGTTCATGATAGAGAATTCTTTAGTAATCAGTTTCACGCTGAATTTGAAATCAGGATTCTGTTGTAATATTAAAATATATTGATAGAAAATAATGTGTTTACTTACAGAAGCATTCCTTGTACTTCAGAATAATTTTTTGGGTTTTTTTACACACTTTAAGCATCTATCAGATACCTCAGCAGAAGTAGCTTGTTAAAATGCTTGGTATATCAGGAAACGAATATGGACTGCTTAAGGATTTGACTTTTGGTGTAGGATTACTGAATAGGATTTCATGGCCTTCATTGAAGGAGGTGGTAACAAACTAATAGTGGTTCCTTTATCTCTTTTCTTACAGAATGATGTTAGAGTCAAATTTGAACATCGAGGTGAAAAAAGGTAAGGTGGGAACACAGGAAACAGTCTTGTCTTTTAATTATTTATAGAATTTTGTTGGGCTCCTATCAAAAAGATTCAAATAAAATGTTCAAAGTGTTTCAGATATCTGAGTGTATTTGAACTTAAATTTAACTTAATTTAAATTTAATTAAATTTAATTTTGATATGAATACAACTTAAGGAGAATTAATCTGTTTAAAATGTGGGCTCTAAGTATGCATAGTAAGACACTTCTGCATTTATGTCCCACGTAATAGCCTTCATTTGTTCACCCTTCACATAGATGTTTGTAGCCTAGAACAATTACTTAGAGCATTAGCATGGATCTCAAATATGAGTAGACCAGCAAATAATTTTTTTGCTCCATCATTTGCATAATAAATGCATGATAATATATTGTTACTGTAGCACCCAGAGGAAGAAGCCTAGATCTTAAAGCTCAATATTGGATCGTACTTTGGAGGAACCAAACTGAGAACTGTATTAGACTTTATAATTAGATTGTTTTCATTGATAATTTTGAATAATAATTTAAATTTTTTCATTTTGTGTATGAGAGGTGAATGATGTACATGCTTAAAGTATATAGACATCTATCTATGTATCTCTGCTCTGATGGCTTCTCAAAAGCTCTTACAGAAGTCAATCTACAATTCCATGCAAAACTGGTTTGTGGACTCTCTTTTCATCTCTTTGTCTCTTTCTGAAAGCATAACCCTTCATTGTACTTACAGAGAAATGGTTATAGAATAAGATGTTGGAAAATACTTAATGAAAAAGGAAATAATATTCTGGTCATGCTGTTTGTTAATAGAAATGGTAAATTCCTTAAGTAAAGATTGCTTCAGAATGACACCTACGCCACTTCTGGGCAGTCCTTAGTGTGATGTGCAACAGATGAGTGTGTATCCGTGCTGATTACAATTTGTGCCCTCTTTTTACATGGAGTAGTGAAGCAGCAGTAAGTTCCCTAGGTATTCACATTCTCCAGCTTCTTTGTATCGCTTTTCTGAACATCACATGTAACATTGCATGAGTAATGGTTGAGTGCTGTAAGTAATTTGAAGGAAACAAGTCTTTCAAAAGCTTTGAAAATTGGGGACTCTTCTATCTAGCAATTTCTTGTGAAATAAGCAGAAGCATGAATTTAAATCAAGGAACAGTGCATTGTTGCAGTTCATCTTAATTCACTTTCACAGTGGACTAAGTTAATCAATTTAATATGAATGCAAGCATGAAGTAAGTGTGTGGAAAGAGACCTTTCCCAAGCTTTTATGCTGATGAGCATAGCTCTGTTTTGCACTGTCCCAAGTAACTTGAGCCTGCTTGCCCAGAGGTGCTGGGCAGCCCAGGCTTATTGCTCAGCATACTTTAGATCTATGTGCTCAGGCACCAAAAGATAAAATAATGAAATTATGCAAGAAAAATAAGTTATGCAATGGCTTTCTCACTAATTTTTAAAAAGGGAAGTGGAAAAGAGAAGTGATTCCAGAGTTTCTTTTAGTAGTGAATGTGGCACTCTGTACCAAGGAGCAAACAGTGTGATGGACAGAGTTCCAGGCTTGCTAAACAAAGTGAGAACTGGTGTTGGTTTTTGCGGTTTTTTAAGATTCTTTTTTCAAAATAATTTTTAATTGGAAGTAGTCTGGCCTCTAGCCTCATTTCAGTGAGAAATATTGTTCCTTAACCAGAGTACCAACTGAAACACTGATAAAAGGGACACTTACCTTTTGCTAATTTTTCTGCTTCACAAAATTTGAGTGTCACTAGCTTAGTTGCTTCTAAAAAGTTTTTTTGTTTAATGGTGTTGTGTCTCAAATAATACAATAGTTTTCTATAGTAAAAGGTCAGTTACAGGCATTTTGGGTTATTTGGTTTGACGAGACATTGAGTTAAAAGAAAATCTGAGTTGTTGACCTACAACTGCACCATTCTTACAGGAGCACACTTAAAGCACAGTTAGTGATGGACTCAGCAGTTTGAGTGTGTAATTCATTGTGGTAAAGATGGTGACATTTAATTACCTTCCTCAGATAAGATAGTCTTTTGGATTTCCAAAATAATGAGGACTGTAGGAGTAATTCCTTTCTGATGCTTATGCTTGTCAGCCTACAATATTCCATTGTCTTAGTTTTCCGAAGCAGAAGTTTTTAGAAGTTTCTAAGAATTTACCTCTGGAATGAAGGCATGCAAAGCATTAAGTTAAGAAAGAAGCCATATGCAAGCAAGTAAAATAGTCATAATGAGATGTAATTTAATGTGTGATTATCTCTTATAACTTTTTCACTGCTTTTCTCTGGTTTTAATGACCCAAACTATGGAGGACAGTGAATAAAACATAGCCTCTTATGGTCTTTTTAGTAATAAATTTAATTCTAGGATTGTTCTTAAGTAATAAGTTGCTAGATTTTCATAAGTAATGGGCAAAAATTCTTTATAACTTACTGTGTTTCAGGATTCTGCAATTACCAAGGCCTGTTAAACTTGAAGATCTTGCAGCTAAAGCTAAAGTTGCTTTTGGACAGACTATGGATTTACATTACAGCAATAATGAGGTAATATTCTGTGTCTCTAAGTTCTCGGTGACTTGTACATTGATTATTTTAAGGCTGAAATTTGCTCTCATAAGCAATGAGAACCACTCCTGTGACAAAACTTACTCCCATGACAAAACCCCAGATTTCTAATGTGTGTGTTCTCAAATATGTAAGGCTTGCCTAAATTAGAATAGGCAGGAGATACATGGAAAGTTTTATGAGGAGAGTTTCATCTTAATGAATTATGTCTCAAACTTGATTGGGAATGGGTAAATTGTTTTCCTGCTCCGCCACAGTCCTGTTGCATGACTTTGGGAAAGTCTTTACCTCTTTGAGCTTTGTTGTGTTTGTAAATTTGAAATAATACTTACACTTTCTTGTACACTTTCATTTCTTTAAGGATTAATCTTTTTAGGTAATTACTAGAATGCTGCATTTAGTAATGTTTGGATTGGAGAACTAGGCTTAATTGTTGCTTCTCTTGATGTAGCTGGTTCACAAAGATTTCTTGGGAGTAGTGCTAGTGCCTTCAAACCACTTATGCCTGATCAATATTACTTCCAGCTTTCTTTTAAAATTAGAGATGGAATTTTTAATAGGAAATGTATTTACAGATGCAGGATCCAGTCTTAGGAGTTACTTCTGGTTTTTGCCTTGATTCAGTGAAGTGCACGGAGGATTATTGGTGTGCCTGGTTATGCACAACATACTTGCTGTATCTAATCTGCATCTTTGCAGAAGAAAATGCCTGTAATTGCTGTTTGGTACCTTGCCAGGCACTTCTGTGAAACTGAAGAATTCCTGTAGAAGGCTTTTGGAGTTTATGAAGGTCAGAAGAAATGGCCATTCATGATTCTTTAGCCTCAGCTCCTTCCTATGCTAGAATTTTAGGTATTTGAGCAGGTTTTCTGCTTGTCAGCCTCTGCAGTAGTTGGCAAATCATCCCATTGCCTTTCAGAAATTTGATGCTAATAACCTGTTATTAGCATTAAAACTGCAACTTAAAATGAAGAGTCTGCACATTTGTTATCAAGACTTTACTCCTTCGTTCCCATTTCTTTTTGTATAAAAGTACTGTATTTCAACTGATGTCATGTTTGAGCATCACTGAGACTGTTTACAAGTAGAATAGATTTTTAAAAATCTATATTGCGTTGATCCTTTGTTACAAGTAGAAGTTGTAATTTATGCCCCGAAACAAAGCCCAATTTTAATTTTTATAAAGTGTACTTGAGATCTGTATTCTAATTGCATAAAATTTTCTGTTATAAAGATACATGTATGCCAAGCTAATTCTAATTAATTAGATCAGGTAAGATTCTAGTGAGGACTATAGTTCCATGTGGGTCACGTCATGCCTGATATGCTTCCTTAACAAATTCTGGTTTTCAGTGAAACAGTTCTGTTAATGATGCAACTTCAACAAATATGGTTGTAATATTCTGAGATACAAAAATGTGCTTTATGGTCTATAAAATAGGTCTTATTTTTATTTATCTTAGACTTGCATTAATTTAGGTGTGGCAAATACATTGACACTGTTGCACATGCTTCTCTGAAACTTGTAGGATATTAAGTCATATGTATGTAAAATGGTTGCTCCTTCATTGTGAAGACTTGTTCCACCATGCTGTACCTATTGAAGGCATCTGAAGGAAGAGTTAAGATTGAATTTCAGACATTTTGGTGCTAACTTGAGGCATCATTTATAATAACTTTTATTTTCAAGTTGTTTGGAATGAAAGGAAAGATAGAATCAGTTTATTTGTTTCTCTGCACTTGAGTTCCTCATTTCTTTCCTGTGTCTTGTTTAAGATATTTTTTAATGTCCCCCCCCTGCCTTTTTGTAGCTTGTAATTCCATTAACCACCCAGGATGACCTGGACAAAGCTGTTGAACTGCTTGACCGTAGTGTGCATATGAAGAGTCTGAAGATATTGCTTGTAATACATGGAAATACACAGGTACCAGTTGAAATGCTAAATGTCTTTCCTCAGTTTTCATATTGAAGTAATTGTGTCTTTTCTTAAAGATTACATTTTTCCAATTGAAAATATTACTGATTGCTTGTTCAGTTCACTTTAAGCATCTATTAGCATTTTGTATTGACTCGGTTTTAACTGTTTCCTAGATCCTGTTCCTCTCTCTTTGTTTGCCTTCCTTACAGTGGTAGAAAAGTGTTTCTTAATAGAATGATGATATGATACAAATTTGAGAACTGCTTAGAATTTAAGTAACTGTAGTTACTTGAAACTGTTAAGTCATATGCTGGTGATACTCCTTTGTGGCAAATTAAATGTTTGTTGTAGCAAACAGTAGCAGTGGACTAAATACTGAGTTACAATTCTGTGATTATCTGATGCATTGTGGCCATGATATTGATAGAATTTGTATACTAGTACATATTGAAAATTGTTTTGAAATATTAAGAGTGACCTACTAAAATAGATGAATTTTGATATAAATTGGCAAGCTTCTTTTTGACTGCTTGAAAAAAGGAATGTACTGTACGAAGCCTATAAAGTTTGTGAAATATTTTCATTGTCAGGAGTATAAAGTAATAACTGCAGTTGTGGTAATATGTATACATTTTCAGTCACCCAGTGTAAATAACGTGGAACCCTTGCCCTCACTGGAAGATTTAGATAATACAGTGTTTGGTGTGACAGACAGAAAAAGGCGACTGTCTGTAATAGGTAAGCTACTTATTTCAATAGCTTTTAATTGTAAAAACTTTTTTCTTTTGTAATCTTCTCTTCATGAAAATCTTGCTCTCAACACAGACTGTTGGAATTTGTCTTAGTTATCAATGACCGCACTATGGAGTTTGCACTTGGGGGCAGTGAATTTTGAATTTTAAGTCAAAACTGGTTTAAATATATAGAATACAGAAAGTGAACAAAAATAAATCACAAGTAAATAAATTATGTAGAATTATTTGAGGTAACTGATGGGTATCCTAAAAAGTTGATGTTAGTACTCCCCTTTATTTTCAGATACAGGAAAGAGTTACTGAAAATTCTGTTTGTTTATATGGCTGTGTGTTTCCTTGCTCAATTTAGGACTCTCCTATTTTTTTTAATCTTAATGTGTGAACATTTAAGATACTTATTTTGGCATCGATATAACCTTTTGTGCTTATTCATGTTTAAAGTTGGTGTGATGTTAACTTCCAAATTTAATTATGAAACTGGAGAGTTTAATGAATAATTTTTCAAGACCATTTAATTAATTTTTTATGTAGTTATTATGAATAGAAGTATTCATGTTCTTGCAGACATAATATTCTGCAAAGAAAAACTGAAATTCTCAGGAGTTGGAAAGGATTAGTTGACATGGGTGGGATGGTTTGGATTTTTATTTTGTTTCAAAAGAAGAAATTTACCTAGCTAGATGTGCGGGCAAATTATATTTCTGTTCCTGTATAATGAAAATTCTTTTTAATGCTGTTGAAGCAACCCTGCCCCGATTTTTTTATAATTCCTGGATTACATATTTTAAATGCTGTACGTAAGTCTTGTATTGCATAGGCATTTGGGAAATTTCTAAAGCAAGAAGTAATCCAGGCAGGCTCAGTGCCTTGGAAGCATTTGAATAAAGCCCCTGAGTTCTGGGTTAGTGAAGAGACTCTGACTAGCCCTTTTCTTTCAAAAGGTTCTAATACTCGTGATAGGAGTTCACCTCCCCCAGGATACATTCCAGATGAGCTGCATCAGGTGGCCCGAAATGGGTCTTTCACCAGTATCAACAGTGAGGGTGAATTCATTCCAGAAAGTATGGACCAGGTATGTGTATGATTTATTAAAATTACAGTTTTTGTTAGGTTGATTTATGAAATACTGCTGTTCAAGAAGGATATGGAATTTTTAGAAAGAACAGCTAAAAAAATGACAAACCTAGAAAATGTGATCTGTGAGAGATGGTTAAAATAACTGTGGTTGTTTAGTCTTGTAGAACCTGTTTTTTTTCTCTGTAAGTCTCTTCAATTATTTAAATATGTTGCTACAAGGAGAAAGATAATATTCTTAATTTCCATGATAGTTGAGTGAGGTAGTGACAGATATAAATTACAGTAAGAAATGTCTACATTAGAAAGCACAAACTCCTTTATTTTAATGAGAAGGATATGTAAGCAAGACCAGTTTTACAGCTTTCCCAGGTAATTAAAGGAGGTTTTAAAGAACAGTTTGGATCTGTCAGAATTATTTGGACTCAGTTGATACTGTGTTGGGATAGAAGCAAGGGGATGGCAATGGGCCTGGTTTAAATAATCTCTGAAATACTTTCCCCTGTCACGTTTTTGTGTGAGGATCACAAATGTATGCTATCTTGTTCTCCTTATGCACCTTCATTATTGGTGTGGGATATCAGCATGCTTAGCATGAATAAAAATCCTGCTCTCTGAATATCAAAATTGCCCTTAAAAACAGCAGGAAAAGATGGAGGAATGTAATGGCTCACAGAATTGGCAATAGAGAAAGAGATATTTTAAGGAGGAAAATAAAATAATGCTGTGTACCCGAATCACTTCAAGTTCTTGTTGACATTGGCACTGTATTCACAAATGGCAAGAGGCAATGGTTTTTATGAGCTGACTAAATGAGAGACAGATGATAGAATAAAAATAGAGGCAAAGAGATGGTGCAATTTGTTGCACAATTTTAATGACTGAGCTGGGAATACAGGCTGAATCTCCTCATTTCCAGACCAGGGTGCTATTCATCATCATAGCCACGTGGTCAGATCCAGCCCAGACCTGGATTCATTCAGTGAAATGATTACTTTTGGCCTGGGCAAAGTCATTTTTGGTCACTGACTGGTCAAACAACCAGATGTTCTCTGAGGCGCAGGATGTCTTTTCACTCCAGAGTATTCAAGAAACGTGTAACCTGTCATGTATGCATTGCTGTGTAGGTGGTCAGCAGGGTTTAAATACAGGAATTTTGCTTTCACAGGAAGCCAGGTTAGTTCAACCTATGCAGCCTTAAGGGCCAGACTGGGAACTCGCAACCTCTGCTCCCTTCCCCCTAAGTTGCCACATCACTTTAGCAAGTGTTGACCATGCTGCCCACATCTGTCACAGCCTGCCCCACAAGGACGAGAAGGGAATGTGGGAGTGGAGGGCTTTGCTCTGCTCTCCTGTTGATCTGTCTGAGCACAGCTATTCACATTGACAGCAGACCCCACACTTTCTCTACAGAAGAGATGATGATTTGGATAGAAGTGGGCCATGGTTCGCCAATTGGACCATACTGCATTAAGTTATAGAGGTAATTAATATGGCAGCAGATGGGCTTTTTTCCCTTTCAGCACCAACTGTTCAGCATGAGAAAAGAGGAATATAATTGCTGAAAATATGGTAAATGTTGTTCTCCCTAATACAGAGTTCATTTAAGTGTCCAAGTTTGCAGAGTGCAAACTCACTTTCTGGACACTATTTTTTTAATAAGTCCTTGATTGGTGCTCGGCAAAGTATGTGCCTAGGACCTTTAAGGTGCAGCACTGACCATAAAAATTGAAGGGGTAACTGCTTAATTTACAGTAAAAGACTAGTATCCAGTTCACAGAAAATAATAGATGTTATGTCATGTACCAAAACAAACTTTATTTTAGGAAGGAGTTCATTTTAAAACAACACGTGAGCTTTCCACTCTGTCTTTAAGAAGCAAACTGATAAAATTGTCACATTCAGTAATTCAAAACTGAGATTCTCTTTCCACTTCTTCTGTACAATAAATCTGTAAAACATTTCAGATTGCTTTACTGCAAAAGAGAAGGGAATGATTTTTGCCTATCATTAGACTTAGGACTTGCAGAGTGGTAGTGCGAGATAAACAAAACATATGTCAGCCGATAGAAATAGCTGGTAATCAAGAGCATCCTCTTGAATATCAATCTTTTTTTTTTTCCCCCTCTGGATTAGAATTTGAGAAACAGAGAAAGTGTTGATGATTGTTTTCGTTATGTAATAGATCTGGCCTAGATAGTCAGTTTTCTGACTTCTTCAGGCTGATACATGGCAGATTTCACACAACTCAATTACTAGGTCATCAGAAGCGTATTGGGGAAAAATAACATCTGTCTGGTGTTTTTGTAAACTCCAGTTTCATATGAAAGTTTATTTTATTTGAAAGAGGATTTTGGTTTGGGTGAAAAGGGAGAGTGTTTATAAACTTTATGTATTCTTCCTCTTTCTCCTTCCATTTTTTCTTCAGTTCTATTTAAAAATTTGCGTAACTCGCTTGGAGTCCTAACTAGAGATAAAAGTTTAGAAGCTTTTTACAGTGTTTGATTTCAGCCATTTTGTGTGACTGCTAGTTGGCCAGAGTTAAGCCACTACTGAGATTATATAAATTCTATTCAGCACAATCTGTGTCATATTTGAGGTGGTTTTTCCTTTGGTGATGACAATGAAGTCCACTTTTTTTAACTGTCTCAGCTTTTTTATCCTTTAGAGGCCTTATTTTTGTTATGCTGTTAAACTACTCTCATGCAGATATTGCTATAATACTAAGAGACAATGGTGTATAAGGGAATAATGTAGCAGTACAACCTGTTATGTACAAAGCATGATAGAGGATTAAATACCGTAACTATATTCTAGTTAGATGCAAGAAAAATGACTATCAGGAGTGCAGAATGCAATGCAGGTTCAACTATGGCAGCTAACATTTTCTCTAGTAATTAATATTTCTGGTTTGTTTTTGTTTTTTTAATTAGGTGTTTCAAAGCAGAAACCTTCAAGTATTAAAAAACCAAAACCAAACAAACAAAAAACCCCAAACCACAAAACCATAAAAATTTGAACTTGTTGGTCTTTGTTTGTTATTTTTAGATGCTGGATCCATTGTCTTTGAGCAGTCCTGAAAACTCTGGCTCAGGAAGCTGTCCCTCACTTGACAGCCCTTTAGATGGGTAAAAATTACTTATATTAATTATTTATCTTTATTAGATTGCATAATGTATCTGTTGTAACATATAATAACTCTCTAGTGACAGCTGTTACTGAACTTCTTCCAGAAATTCCTCTGTAAGTTATAGAACATTTATAAAAGCTTATTGAAACTTAGTCACTTACTAATGCATGGAAAATAGAAGTAGCTTTCTTCTTCCCTTTTTTTTTTTTAAAATTTGCATTTGAAACACAAATTTACACTTCAGATCCTACAAAAATGTACTGAAGATTTTTGCTAAATTTTGCCAGTCTTACATATATGTGAAGTATATTCCCTGGCAGTGAGCTGCCCCATAAAATTTACATTTCTTAGATACTGTTACATGAAGTAAGCTTCCCTTTTTCAATGTAGAGGGTACCCAATTCAAAATAGAGAATAGAATTGTTTAAAGACTTCAACAGACAATCCTCTACTTTTCTTTGCAATTACTGTCCATTCCTCTCCCCTTGTTGCCGTTACAGACTTTTCGCTTATTTTTCTGTGTTTAATCTTGTCATTTAGCCAGAGGTGGTGTGTACTGTGGTGGGTCTGGAGGTTTTGATTGACCTGTTAGGAAATTGATGTGTTTTGAGAGTGTCACTGTCCACAGTTTCTCAGCCACCAGGTAAGCCAAACAGAACATACTCCTGTTTGGCTTATGGTTGGTTAGGCAAATAACCTTGGATCTTAGCTGCTCAGATTGGCTCCTCATTGATTTGGAACTGCTGTACAAATAATACTGCTAATTAAATATTTTATTTAATTGGTAGAAAGGTAAAGAATTGGAAATAATTGCTTGTGGCAATTAATCAGAGCTATAGTATCCCATAGTACCATTTCATTTGAGAATGTTATTTAAGGACACAAATACATTTGGTCTAACAAATTTTTGAGTTAAATAATGAGTGTCCATTTCACAAGTAAGAAAACAGTAGACACGAAAAGCATTTCGTGGTTGGAGTGTGATAGGTTATACACAGACCATGTTTAACATGGTCACATAGGATAGAAATTCAACTAAATTGACACATTTTTAAGGTTTTTTTTGTGGGGTAGGATGAGTGGAAAAAGGGGGAAACAAAGCAATCTTAATTCGAATCATAATGTTTCTTCTTCAAAACTTCTTTTACTTGTTTTTTATTTACTTCCAATGCTTAGTTTGTTATCCTTGTTTGTTTGTTTTTCATTCAAATGTTTCCTGCAAAGATGTAGGTTTTGTGTCTCCATTTAGCTTCTGTTACCCATTAGAGAAATTCATACTAGAAAATGAGGACATTGTTTTGGTATGTTTATGGAAATACACTGTAATCGGTTGCTCTGACTGGCAATCCCATCCATGCCTTTTGGTGGCTGGAAGTTACATACCAACTGTAGATAAGAGACAATATGATCATGTAAGAACCAAAAAATTCTTCATTTGTTCTATAACTCAGTAAAATGACTCTCTTAATCCTATATTTTGAGACATTAAAAGATTCTGCATTTCTTTGGTTAAATTTCCTCAGAGTTTTTCTAGGCTGTATAAGAGATTTTGCCAGTCTATAAACTTTTGTGTTTAGTCAGAAGGTGTTAAACCTAACCGTGCTCCTATGTGGCTTTACTTGTGATATTCATATTTTTACTAATATCATTGCTCATTAACACAGTCTGTTGCTTTCTTATTATATTAAGCTCAATAAGCAAGCTATTCTGTTGTCACTGATCTTGAATTATTATTGATAGCTATTAGATTTGATGATATATTTTTTTAAATTAGGTTCCACATAACAGGTGCAGCAACTTCTATAGCCATAAGTTTTCATCAGTCATAAAGAATTGTGAGACAGTAAGATTAAATGTTGAAGTACTAGATTAACAGCAGTTTTTAGATGCTGTACATTTTTACACTTCCAGAGACAACTATCCCAGATCTCGGATGCCAAGAGCACAGAGCTATCCAGATAATCATCAGGAATTCTCAGGTAGGCAAAATCACTGGACATACTAGATTTCCAGAACTCTTCCTCTTGCAAATAATAGGACTTAGAGGAGAAGCTCACATTGAGAGACATAATATTACACAAACTTAATATGGTCAGAGAAAGAAAACGACAAAATGGAATCCAAAATGCATGCAGTAAAAGATACAATGAAATATAAGATCTTCTAAATGTTTTCTTCTAGATTGTGTGTAGCACCACCATTAGTGTGCATAGTATAACATATCTGCTTCTCTGAAAAGAACAAATGATGCAGTGAATAGGGGCACACAACAGTTTCTTAAACTGGACTGTAATGTCCAGCTCTAACTTGGTACATAATCTTGATTAATTTATTTACTGTTGGAGTGTTGTGGCTTAACCCCAGTAGGGAGCTCAGCACCACACAGCTGCTCACTTACTCCCCCCACAGTGGGATTAGAGAGAGAATCAGAAGGGTAAAAGTGAGAAAACTCCTGAATGGAGATGAAACAGTTTAATAAGTAAAGCAAAAGCTGCACATGCAAGCAAAGCAAAATAAGAATTCATTCACTACTTCCCATCAGCAGGCAGATGTTTAGCCATTTCTAGGAAAGCAGGACCTCAACACACCTAACAGGTACCTGGGAAGACAAATGCCATAACTCCAAATTTCCCCTTTTCCTCCTCCTTTCTCCCAACTTTTATTGCTGAGCACAACCTCACATGGTATGGGGTATCCCTTTGGTCAGCTGTCCCAGCTGTGTCCCTTCCCAACTTCTTTGCACCCCCAGTCTGCTCCCTGGTGGGGTGGGGTGAGAAACAAAAAAAGCCTTGATGCTGTGTAAACACTGTTCAGCAGTAACTAAAACATCCCTGTGTTATCAACACTGTTTTGGTCACAAATCCAAAACATAGCACCATACCAGCTATTATGAAGAAAATTGACTCTATCCCAGCCAAAACCAGTACATGGAGCCTTCGTTTTTGTGACTTCTGTGATTGAAAGCACTGCAAAGTGAAAGGATGAAGAACTGTGCTGTGCCTATAAATTAATCATCACCACTAATGTTGTTTTCATATGACACACTGGCTTGAATCCAAATTGTTGTGCTTGGTTCCGGATACGAAGTGCAATGGGTAACATTGAAAGTGCTTTGAGGTGTCTCTCATGGACATACCTTGCTACAGAATTTTGCTGTTGAACAATAATTAAGCTTCCAGTGAATCTGGAGTGTTTTTTGGTTTTTGATCTATTATATACTCTAAGGCTTCTTTTTATTTTGTTTGTGAAGCTTTATCCGGAGAACTGTGTGATAATGTGTTTTTTTCTTTTAAGGATTCTAGAGTGCTTAACAGATTACACCAATTTTAAATGAAGATAGAAATAAAACTGTGTATAAGAAGCATTTAGGTGGCAGTAATAAATACCAAAAATGTTGGAAATGTCAGAAATTAGTTTGCTTTTGGTAATCTTAACCTAGTTTACTTGTGTTTATTATGGTTACTTTTCTAATAAGATGATCTTGCAATATTTGTTTCTGCTTTTTCCTGTGGGATGCGCTGGTATTTTAACAATGGGATAGATAGCAATCGTTAATTCCATATTCAATATTTATTCTCATCATTTGATGTGTAACACATAAGTCAGCAAAAATGTCCATCTGGCCTAATCTTTTCTCCTGCCACAACCAGTACCAGGCTTCTATAGAGGAGCTTGGCTTAAGGGTTCTGCAAATGCAAGATGCTCTTCTGTGATTTGATGGATTTATTTATTTTTTTTTCCTTCCACAATTTTTTTCCAGTCCCTATTTCAACTCTATAAACTTTTAAAGTATCAACAGTATGTTGTGACAAGAAATTATGCAGTTTATTGTGTTTTATGAAGTATGTTCTTTGTGATTTTTTTTTTTAATAGACCTCTCTGTCTCCCTTTGAGCTGTTGCTTTTCTAGTCTATGGAGGCCTACATTCCTTATGGAGAAGCAATTTTGTATCTGTGATCATCT
The DNA here is from genome assembly GCF_028858705.1 of Grus americana. NCBI lineage: Eukaryota > Metazoa > Chordata > Aves > Gruiformes > Gruidae > Grus > Grus americana. The sequence continues at coordinate 16,495,371 of NC_072857.1, read as the reverse complement.
CTGTACTTCTAAATCTTTTCCATTTTTACTAAATCCTTGGAAATGCAGTAGACCAAAACTTTGTTCAGTATATCTTGATGATTTATAGCATTTAATTTGCTTCTTAGCCAATACAGAGAGTTCAGCTGCTGCTTTATTGGAACTTTCCATCACAATCCTTTACACTAGCCTACACTGAATTTCATCTGCCATTTTAACATCCAGTCACATAGATTCTTAAGAGCTTTCTGTAATTCTTCTGTTGGCTTTATTTCTCCAGATGATTTTGTCACCTCGCTATTCATTGTCTGTCCAGAGAATTTATGCATAATTAAACTGCATGAGTTGTAGCCCAGATTCCTGTGGAACTGTTGACCGTTTACTCCCATCTTATGTAGTTATCTTCTAACCAATTATTTATGCATGAGGGACTTTTTCTGTACCTTATGAATGCTTTTCTCCTTTAATAATTTTTAAAAGAGGAAGTATTGAATGTGTATTATTAATTCAAGCTGTGTTGACTCAGTCGCCAATTTTTCATATTTATGCATCTTTAAATTTTATTCTTTGTAATAGTTTCTGCCAATTTTCCTGGTGAACTGTAGTTTCCCAGAATTTGTCTAGAAACTATTTTTAAAACTAATTAGGCATGCTGCAGTCCTCTGACATTCTTTTAAGCAAGAGGTTACAAATCACTTGAGCTATAGCTCTTCTTGATCCTTTGGAACTTTTGGCTGAATGTTCTTTTAGTTCTTGTGATTCATTAGATATGTGGCTTTTGTTCTACAATCTCTTTTGCTCTGATGTGTCAAGTTGAAGCATATCCTCTGATATGTTCTCCCATGTTTAAGTTTATAATACCAAACTGATTAATTTAATATGCTCTTGTCACATCTTAAATTTTGAAATGTATCTTTTTATTTTCTAGTAGAGTATGATATCCCCATATTTGAGAAGTTTGGAAAGGGGGGGACTTATCCCCGAAGATACCATATTTCATATCATCAACAAGACTACAATGATGGTAAGTGTGAATACTGCAAGAGTTCTACTTTATTAATCTGCTTTTCTTTTGTTAAAAAGTGAAGAAGAAAATTTAGATTGTAAGATCTTAATGAATGAGAATATTGAAGCAATTCAAAGCTTAACTTCTTTCCCCAAACTCATTTGCTAAACTTCTAATGAGTGATAGAGCTGCTGAGCAGTCTTACCTCTGTTAAAGTTCTGGATTACAGAATTCATGACTCATATGCACAGCTATGAAAACGTTCTTTATCTTTGACCATGTGCGAGTCATCCAGTGTAAGCTTTTGACCTTTGTGACCCTTTTCTATCCAAAGTAGGTATGTCAGTTAGTTTGTAATTTCTTGTTTTGCTTTAAAAAAATGCGAAGACAGTGGTGTTTCTATTAACAGTTTCTCAGATTGAAAGAGTAATTAACACTGAAGAGTAGTGATTTAAACCAAGAATTAACAATTAGCTGGTGAAATCAATTGTTGGAATGCAAGACAGCACCTGCTGATGTGGCCACAAAACTGATCTGGACAGTAATAACATAGATGTAAACTTAACACGTGTTAAATTTCCAAAGGAAGGGAAGAGGAGCAGCTGAAGGATTGTCTGACTTGAGGGTGCGTGAAGCACTAGTTGAGAAGTGTGAAGAAACTTTTCGAAAGATCAGATGGTCTCATTTGCAGTATGGAATGAGCACAGCAATAAATGGAATTCTGTTACAGAAATACCAAATAGAAGAACTGCAAGGCAGCTTTGGTCCAGTTCCTTGCTCTAAGGCAAGATTAGAGGCAAAGATCTGTCACACTGACTTTTAAGTCAACTCTAAAATTACTCTAAGAGAAGAGATACTCATTTTCTTTATGTAACTAACTTCAAAAGTAATTTATCTTATAACTTACCTTTCTCTGTCTTCATTTGCAGGAAAAATTATTTAGAGACTAGTAACTACTTACTCCATTTTAACACAGTGAAAAGTTGGTCACTGCCCATATGTAACACTACATCACACACACATCTGATTTCTCTCCTTAGTTTTCTTCTTTCAAGCCTTAAACCTTACCTCAGACATTTTTGCAAGCCTTTTTTTTTTTTTTTTTAATTTTTTTTTCTGGTCTCTTCTCCTTTCTTGTAGTGGCCAAAGCTTGATAGAGTACTGTAGCTGAGGCTTTTCTCATGGCCACTTTATGTGTAACGTAGGATGTAACCATAACTCGATGTGTTACAGTCATGCTAATACATTCCAGAATGACACTTTATTTTTTTTATAGTCACTATGCTGACTGCTGTTCAGTCTGTGGTCTATTATAGTTCCTATATCCTTTTCTACATGACTTTTAGCCAGCCAATTACTTTACACTTTGTGATTTCTGCATTTGATTTCTCTTCAAGTATGTATGTTGTACTTCCTTAATGAATTTCATCTTGTTGATTTCTGAATCATCTCCAATTTACTCATATCATTGTGCGTTTTGATTTTTATCTTTAAATGGACTTACAGCCACATGTAACTTGATGTCATCTGCAATATTTCACTGTATTATGTTCCATCATACATATTATATCATCAGTTAAAATAGCGTATGGAAGTGAGCTAAAGGTAAACTGCTGTGGGTGCTTAAATTATGCTCCCCTTTGAGAAATCACTGACAACTGCTATGGATCTGTCTTGGGCACACTCTGCATAGTAAGTTGGTCTATGCAACACTTCACTAGTTAGCCTATGAGAATGTCCAGATGAAATGGGGAAATTGGATTAGCAACATGTGACAAACCAATTATGGCTGGTTTATCACCTTATTATCTTCTCAGTGTTTTATAAAACTGCTTAATAATTTGTTTCTTGGAATTCAAATTGGCCAGACTAGTTTATAAATCTGAGTCCACATTTTCAAAGATGTTTTACCTGCCTTCTTCAGTCACCTGGGAACTCCTTCTCCAGTGTAATACCTAATAAATCAGAGACTCCTTCAGCTATTTCGATGAGTTCTGTAGGATGAAACTTCGTCAAGCTATGCTGACCTAAAAATGTTCATGTTATCTAAGTAGACTAACATGACTTGTGTTAGTCATCTGGTTGTAATTAAGCTTTATGAAGATCAGTGCTTTTTTTTTAATTCTAATGCTGTAGCCATCTCTGAATTATGCATTGTTTGTGATTTTTTTTTTAAAATATTTTTTGTGATCTACCTGTTGATTCCATGCATAGGTCTTTCTCTGCATTCAATTCTTATTAGTTTGCAGGATGAAGATGTGTCGGCCTGGGCGCCACTGGAATGTAAACATATCTCTCACTCTCCTTTTTATCAGAAATTTGGTATTTATACCTTAATAGGCCAATAAAAGTAGAGGTGTGGCATTTTTGTTTCTCCTCTCACAATCCTCCAGGTTTCTGAAGCATGTTGATTATATTTCAGAACAGTTCTAGAATTTGGTCCCAATTTCGGTCACTTAAATGTGAACTGGTTTTTGATTCAGTCTAATCCTTACATACATCTGTGATGAAAGTTTGTTTTCTTCTAGGTGGAAAGTTAAACCAGTAAATTACATGATCATCACATCATATCATACACTGTGGAAGATTTGAGCTACGTTATGTGGAATTTGTAAAGTATTTGCATACACACATTGCATAGCAGTATATTTTGTAGTGTAACATTAGTATTCTTTGTATGTCATTGAAGGTCGTAAAACTTTTCCAAGAGCCAGAAGGACTCAGGGGAACAGCTTCCGATCACCAGTGAGTTTCAGTCCCACTGATCACTCACTGAGCACCAGTAGTGGAAGCAGCGTCTTTACGCCGGAATATGAAGATAACCGAATGAGGAGGAGAGGAAGTGACATAGACAATCCTACCTTGTCAGTCATGGACATCAGCCCGCCCAGTCGCTGTAAGTTAAGGCATTTTGTGAACTCCACTGTAAAACTCTTACCTTTCAAACATACCATGTCAAAACTAAGCGTGTCATCAAAATATGTGCAATTGAATAATATGTTTTTATCTCTCTAGTAGGAAAAAGCCAAGACACTATGCTCATCAGTTTTTTCATTGCTTACTGTGCCAACATTCATGTAGATTTTCACATGGAAATTGGATCTGTGATAACAAAACACTACAAATATATTTGATTATTTGTTAGACTCTTGAGGACCCAAGAAGGGTTATGTAGGTAGCAGTTACTATTTATTTTTGCAGATGTTGGTCAAGTTTTCTGATAAATTGTCGACCCTAAGTGTTTTGTATCTGTAGTGGCATTTCAGAAGAAAATATGATAACTTTAGTAGTTGCTATATTTTAATCATGCCTTGATTTTTTTAAAAAAATGTTACTAAGTTTCTTTAACGTGCTTTTTCTGTTTTTCAGATTAGCTGTTTCTAGTGGTTTTGAGTATGTCTATCTCTACCACAAATTTTTTTGTGAATAAATTTAAGTAGCTCATGTTTTCCATCTTACAGGAAGTTTTATTGATCTTTGTAACTTATATGGAGAGGTTTAGGACGCACAGTCTCTGTTGTTGAAAAACATAGTCTTTTAAAAAATTATTTTCTGTGTATTCCAGTTTTTTTCGATCAGCTGAATAACAAGCTCATTTGAAAACCAAAACATACTTATATTTTCAGCACCACGAGCTCCAACTAATTGGAGACTTGGTAAGCTGCTGGGTCAAGGTGCATTTGGCAGAGTATATCTGTGTTATGATGCTGATACCGGAAGAGAACTGGCTGTTAAACAAGTTCAGTTTGATCCTGATAGTCCAGAAACCAGCAAGGTAAGTGATACTGTCCTGGTTTTGGCTGGGATAGAGTTAATTTTCTTCCTAGTAGTGGGTATAGTGCTGTAGTTTGGATTTAGGATGAGAGTGATGTTGATAACACACTGATGATTTGGTTGTTGCTAGGCAATGTTTACACCAAGTCAAGGACTTTTCAGCTTCTCATATGTTCCACCAGTGAGGAGGCTGGTGGCGCACAAGAAGCGGGGAGGGGACATGGCCAGGACAGCTGACGCAAACTGGCCAAACGAATATGCCATACCATATGACATCATGCTCAGTATATTACATGGGGGAAGCTGGCCAGGGGTTCAGACCACAGCTTGGAACTAGCTGGGCATCAGTGGTCTGTGGGTGTTGAGCAATTGTGCTGTGCATAATTTGTTTTGTATATTCTTTTATCATTATTATTATTATTATCTCCCTTTTCTGTCGTATTAAACTGTCTTTATCTCAACTCATGAGTTTTACCTTCCCACCCCAGGCCCACCCCCGCCCCAATTCTCTCTCCCATCCCACCGAGGCGGGGAGTGAGCAAATGGCTGTGTGGTTGTTTTAGCTGCCAGCCAGGTTAAACCACGACAGATACCAAAAAGAGAGATTGTAAAGGGCTTCTGTGGAAGTGGTGTGTTCTAGACTAGACTAATGTTCCTTTCCTTGCACAGGGTGATATTTTAAAACCTGTTGTGTTTTCATATCCTTGTTAGGAATCCTGTTTTGTCAGTACCTCAGAGAATTAATTTGGTTACCTGTTTCTAATGTTACACCGAATTTATTAATTTTCAGACATATCCTTATGCAGTGAACATACATAACTGCATGCAGTCTCAGTCTCTAAAATTAAACAATCCATTATGAAGTATGCTTTAAAATAGATAATTATTTATACTTACAGGAATTAGAACAAGTTCCATTTATAAAAAGAAAAATCTGTACTAATTTAAGTATTCCTGAAAATAAATTCTTGAGGATATTTTGTTTGGCTATGAAGACATTTTGAGATTCTTATCTTTTGTATCTTTTGCAGGGGATTTGGTGTTTTGGGGGGCAATTGTTTGTTTTGTTTTTTAAACTTTCGGCATCAGGGCTAGCCAGTATTATTTGCTGTATTTCTCTCTGAATAGCAAAAATTTCATTGTCAGTTTATTCTCTCTCTAAAATTGAACTTGTCCTTCTTTAAATACTGGACACTTAAGGAGAGAAACTATTTAAAAGTAGCACCAGTCTTCTATTTCTTTTTTTCCAAACCACACTTGCTGCTTTTTACAGGATGGAAAAAGAATTATTACTTTTCCTGCATTAGGACTGCGTTCTGCACTGTGGGGAGCAAGGCCGGGGAAAAAATGGGTGTAAGCATGATTGCAGGATTGAGTGGCTACCAGTTATAGTTGCTGCTACTAGTGATGTAGGATCAAGGAAAAAAGCCAAGAATGACTTGTGCTGTAGATTTCTAGTGTAGTTGTTGTTGCTACTTTTTTAAAGACGTAACAAAAAAATGTTAAATGTAAAATACTGTAGTCTCTCCTGTAGCAAGAGTTTTGTGACCTCACTTGCCATAGCAATTGGTAATGTGTGCCTCCAGTGTCAAAAAAAATCTGTTTTCCTTCAAACCTCAGAAGTGTGAGGGTATCAGTAATAGCCTGTGACTGATAAAAAGTAAGTTTTGATGAAAGACTTTTAGGCAAAATTTGGAATCTAGTCAAGTTTGAATTTGTGGGTTAGTATTTTTCCAGCTTCTTACTGTACAGTCGGTTTCAAAATATCTTACTTCCTGTTTGCAAAACTTTAGTATTTCAGATAGCTCTAGAGAAAGCACCATATGTGTTACTGTTTTTCCTTGATGTATTTCTTTATTACAATATGAAGTGGTCCCCAAAGGCATTTTTAAAGTGTAATCTGTCATCCTGAAAAAGTTACAAATTAATGCTAATTATTCCATTACCAAGATTTAAAGGTTTTTTTATTATTTTTTTTAACTCAACTGGAGGCTTGTGACATGTTGCATAATGATCACTAACTTCATACACATACTGATATCTTCTGTGCTCTGAAATAACTTCAAAATAAGAGAAACAATGAAATAACAGCAAAATCACCCCAAAGTCAATTTATAGAAAGGCCATAGTGGCTTTTTTACTTCCCTCAATCAAGTCATAGTGGGTTTTTTACTTCCTTTACTAATGGTGATATTTTCTTGTTATAAAATGTATAAACTTTACATAAGCTATAAGAGTATTTTGTTACTTTTTTTTTTTTTTTTTGCATAACCCTTCTTATGTACATATTGTCCTGCTTTAAAAAAATCCAAAACACTATTATTACTACATCAAATGTGGTAAATCTTGTCTGTTTTTTCCTTTTAGGAAGTAAATGCACTTGAATGTGAGATTCAGTTGCTGAAAAATCTGCTGCATGAAAGAATTGTTCAGTATTACGGCTTCTTGAGAGATTCACCAGAAAGAACCCTCTCTATATTCATGGAATATATGCCTGGGGTAAGCAAGAGGGCCAGTCCACTTCAACCATTGTTTCTATGCAATATGACAAGCACCCAAGTAGACAGCTTTTGCAGAAGTGGACACAGATATTAAAGAAATGTCCAAGTTAAAAACAGTAGCCAAAGATGACTACTGACAACTCTTACAGGAGTCTGTCTTCTCCATTGCTCGTTTGGGTTTTCAGAATTACAATGGCTTGCACAAAAGTTGTTTGTATTTGATTTTGGCATAAGAAGTGCCTGGCAGTGTCTTTGAAAAGATAATATCATCATTAGTAAACTCTTGATTCTTCCTCAATTTTAATGTTTCTTTTTGCTGTGCTTCAGCTTGTGCTGTAGTGTAGTCACCTTCTCAACTCCTTAATTATTTCAGGAAAACAAAAAGTAGCTAAGATCAGTGTGGGAATAAGTGCATACGGAAAATAATCTTGCTGCTTCGTTTTTGTGTGGCACTTAGGTACACGCTGAACTCTTCTTCTGACATTATAATATTTAACAAAACAGTAGAAAACTATAGCTTTTCATTTTCTTACCAAGTGGGATCAGCAGAGCTAAATGAAATATGCTTGTATAGAAACATAGGCTCTGTAATTCTGAATACTTGCAGCATTCTACTGTGAGACTCCAGAAAAGAAAAAAAAAAAAAGCAGTGTGTGGGTATTTTTGTGGTGGTGGTGGGTTTTTTTCATTTGCTTGGGGTTTTTTATGCAAGTTCTGGGCTTTGTTTTGGGGGCCTTGTTGAATGTTTCTGAGATTGAGGACAGTGTCACAGAAGTAATTGTAGCAGTCTGTAATTCTGTGTGACAAAGCCCGTTTATACAGAAATAGTTACAAGACCATGAATTTTTGATTTAATGTTATTTTAAGCCAAGACTTGCTTACGTCTTAGTTTTTACATAAAGCACCATCCTCCAGCATGTGGTGTTTTTTTCTTGACAACCTTTTTTTTTTCCTGAGTATAAACTAACCAGGGTAAACGGTATGTGTTTTGTCCAACTTGAGTATCACCATTTAATCATCAAAAAAATTGAGAGCAGTGCTTGAGTCAAAATACTGCTGTTCTCTTTTTCTGTACATCACACTGGAACTATTCAGCTGTTTGACAGTTTCAAAATTAATAGCTTAACATTTCAGTATATGACTTCCCCGTCCAGCCTCTTTTTCGTCAAAGTTTGTATTTTTCTCAGTGGAGGTAAAAGCACAGATAGAGTTGATCTAGAGAAGTACTGCAACTCTAAATGTCTACATTTCAGGCATAAATTTCATTGAACTTGCATTGAAATTCAACTGCATTATTAGCCCACTTGTGATTCTAGAATTCACAGTGTTTTATACTTCTTGTTTGCTATAGGGTTCCATCAAAGACCAATTGAAATCATACGGAGCACTCACAGAGAATGTGACTCGTAAATATACGCGGCAGATTTTAGAAGGAGTTCACTATTTGCACAGTAATATGATTGTCCATCGAGATATCAAAGGTAATGATATTTCTGTGCACAGTTCAGTGCTCTTTACTACAAATTCTTTTCTACTCTTTTATGAAGCGCTAAAATGTGATTAAGTTTGAAATGCAAAAATACTGAATTAGAATCAATGAGATTGCTGTCCATCATTTATTCTTGTCACTGTTGTAAGCTGAGGGGGGAAAAATAAGCATCTTTTTCAGAAGTCTGCTAGAACATCACAATGTTTCCATAGTCTCTGTCTGCAAAACGATCATGATGCATTTCTTTCTGATTCTATTTTAATATTAATAGTTTTGAATATATCAAAGGATTATGTCATCACAAATAGTGCAGAGGAAAGCATTGTGACTTGAAAGTTTATTTTTAGAGCTTTGTTTCTATCAGTTACATAGAAATTACCCAGCATTTCACTGATACAAGAAATGACTGGCAGAGGTGACTTGCCTGATCAAATGACTTAGACTTCTTCCATTTTACTGCCAGGAAACCTGAGGAAACAGACATATTTACTTTTTGCAGATATATAGATATATATATATATATATATATATAGGTGACTTGCAAGTGCTGCGTAAGCAAATTACAAATATGTATGAAGATGGTGACGTGCAAAATAGGTGTGTTGATCACAACCCTGTTGTATTCCCTAAACTCTTACAATTTTCCTGTTGCTTTGTATCAATAGTATTTTGTTCCAAAAAAAAGTTGAGATATCACAGTCAATTCATACATGCTTATGCAGATAAGTGTTCTGAACAGATCTGTAACAGAGATTGAGATTTTGCTTTAATATAGTATGAAGACATTTGCAGTTGTGTGGAAATTTTGTTTCCTGTTTCTTTTTATTTCCCTTGTATGGCACATTCCTCATTGTGTCAGGAAGGCTTTACAAAGTGACTGGGACTTGCCGGAAAAAGCCTACGATGCAGACCAATGTGTACATTTCATTATTTTCTGCACCTCTGAATAAAGTAATAGAGAATTTACATTCTCTGCTCATTCCTGGCTTGAAATACTAGGCTGATCTTGCATTGTATCACTGAATCCAAACTTACGTTACCATTTTCCACACCAAAATGTTAACGGACTTTTCATGAATGTAACACTTACAGGAGCAAATATTCTGCGAGATTCAGCAGGCAACGTGAAGCTCGGTGACTTTGGTGCCAGCAAACGACTGCAGACGATATGTCTCTCTGGTACAGGAATGAAGTCTGTCACAGGAACTCCATACTGGATGAGTCCAGAAGTTATTAGTGGAGAGGGGTACGGCAGAAAAGCAGATATCTGGTATGTTTAAAAAAACCCAATTCTTTACTGAAAGGTGTCATGTCAGAATGGGCTCTTTTTCAACAGAGTGTCAGTGTTCATTATCTGAAGTTGGAGTGTTTCATTCTAGGGTTTAAGGTGAAGAAGCACTGACAGTCACATTTGGAGAGCGTAACACTGAAAATTGGGAATTTTTCATTTGGCAGTTCCTCAGCCCATTGATTTAGGGATCATAAGAGAATCCTTTGAACTGACCTTGCATGAAGTTAGGATTACCAGACTGTTTGCAAATCCTGGAGTGGTACTGGTGAAAGCAACATGTGAAGCTTTGAAGCATCAGTTAAGTCAGGGTCCAGTAATGAAACTTTATCACTGAAATACCTTTGATGCAAGGCAGAAAATGAAATGCTGATTCTTTAAAAGATGAGCACATAAGAATGAATTAGCCAGACTTAAATGGGAGGTATCAAAAAAATAATTTGGTTTAAGTTGGTATTAATTATTTAAGAATTTAGAGGGAAAGGTAAATTTAAAAAATGAATGTTTTTGATACTTTGTGTAATATGGCATAGTCTAACGTAGCTCCAGGCCAATGGACAGATGATTTTAACAATTAGATTCCTTGCACTGCAGGTGATCTGTCAACAGACAGAATAATACGCAGGCAGCAGTAGATACGCAGGAGTAGTAACGCTTTCTGTGTTTAAAAAGGAACCACGTTATATCCAAACAATGGCAATACTTTTAATGTCAGGGAAATTAATTTAGCCTACTTCAGATCACTTAATAATTATTCTGCTATACTTGAATAACGGAACAGCCTTACAGATTTCAGGCTGTTGACTTGCTGAACTTCGAAGTATTTGTACCAAGGCTAATACATGTTTTTTGATGGAGAAAATCCTGGTTAAAACTAAGAAAAAAATACTGAAGTTTGGTTTCTGTCAGTCAGCAAATCCTTATTGTGTAAAGAAATGTACCTCTGTCTAACCATAAAACTTCTTGCAAGCATCTTGAAAAACCATAAAACTTCCTGAAAATTCAGAAATTATTCCAGCCTATCCATTTTGCGGTATCATTCGCTTGTTACGGGAAGAGGCTGATCTTGCAGGACTTATGGAACAAACTCTTTTCTGGCCATATGCATGCCTTTCCGCCTTCCTAAATCCTTTAAACATCAGCTTTGTATACAAAGATTGTTTAGGATCTTAAAATTTTGTTTGGCAATCTAAGTGTATTCCTTAACTGAAAGAGGAAGATACCACTGAAGTATGGTTTTAAACTTTTCAACTGCCACGCTGTGTTTGCACATTATTCCTTGGTGATAACTTGTGCACTTCTAATGAGCTAGCAATATACGCAGAATACACAAAGCATTCCTGTTGCTTTGCGTGTCCGTTAGGCCGTAACGAGCAAGAAAGCTTTCCAGCGCACTCAAATCCTGCGGGTGTCTGAAGAGCTGGGGTACAAGGGTTGTGCAGCGCTCGGGGCCTGTATCAGCCTGCTGAGCCATGCTGTAACGCAGCTGGTGTTGCCTGGATAAATACCTCATTCTCTCTTCACTGAGGTAGTAGCTTTTGGCCCAGTGAAGATGTAGGTAGTGATTTGTGTAACTTTGATATAAAGCATATAGCTACACATGCAATTTTTTTAAACACCTGTTTTCCGCTGCAGTTGTTCCATGGAGTTAAGTGGACACTACTTATTTGTCGTATTTCAGTCGCTCTCTGCTATTTCTTGTTTTCCTCGAAGGGCATGACTCTGTTGTAACCTGCTGTTTCACTTCTGCCTCTGTTTCAGGAGCGTAGGTTGTACAGTGGTAGAAATGCTCACTGAGAAGCCCCCATGGGCAGAGTTCGAAGCAATGGCTGCCATCTTTAAAATTGCCACTCAGCCAACCAACCCCCAGCTGCCACCTCATGTCTCCGACCATGCTCGGGATTTCTTGAAACGGATTTTTATCGAGGCCAAGCTGCGACCATTTGCAGATGAACTGCTAAGACACACGTTTGCACACTATCACTAACAGCCTGCCTCAACTCGGCTTGCATCTACTGCGTTTATTTTCTATTTGACTGCACTTTTATTTTTATTTTTTACAAAAAGGAGAAAAAAGACAAGAGAGAGAATATTCTCTTGAATCTTTGTTTCACTTAGATTGTAAACAATCTAAATTTTGTATCTAAAATGAGAATCTTCTCTCCCCCGCTCCCACCAGGACTAGAACTTTTTGTTTCTCTAATGTACTGATGTGGTTCGTGTAGATAAAGCACTTTAGTACATATTTGTTCCTTATTTAAAGGGGAAAAAAAAAAGACAAATGCTTGGACAGTCAGGAACTGTGTGACTTTTTCTGACACCGCTGACTGACTCAGGGTGCAGGGAAAAATAGACATGCAGCTAAAGGACAAGAAGGTTACTTCTCTGTGATTCTTCTTTATATTATAAGTACTTGCGGCAGAGAGTTCTAAGTTCTTACTATATTTTAGCATTTTAATCAGTTTCTGGATTTTGCGGTTTAAGCTGGAACATGCAGTTCTGAGAGTTAATGATAAAGCTGGAAGAACTTGGAACTCTTTGTACAGCAGCGTGTCTAACTGGTACTTCTATGTGACCAAAAGAAAATAACAAAAAATAACTCAACACTGATGTACTAGTTAGAGGTTTTGGTGTAGAACTATTGTATTACCTTAATAGGAGAATAATTACAGGTAAACAGATTACGGACCCAGACTCCTAGGAGCTACTATACTGCAAGGGGAAAATTTCCATAATAGACAAGGGTCAGCTGTTGGATGTAAATAGTTAGGAGAATGCCTCCTGCTGTATCTGCCAAAGAGAACCTCTGTTGCATAAGCTTGGAGGGAGACGGTTTTCTTAAATAATTAAAAATAGTAATGTTGAGAGTCAGTTCTCCTCCACAATCCCGCGCATGGCTGGAGGGGAAGGAGAGTGACTAATCCTTGTGCAGTATATGAGTTACTTGATTCAGAATGAGCTATAAGAAATGTTTTCAAAGCTGTTGAGAGGCGCTAGGGTGGAATGTATGTCAACATCAAGTGCCTGAATAATGTAAAATTCTTCCCGTTATGCACTAAAAAGTTGTTTTAGTAACACCGTTCAGTCATCTAGGATGTGTTAAAATGTCCTGGAATAAAGTTAAACATCTTTTAACACCAGGAATAAGTCACTGAGAAAGATAAGACTCCAGTTATATTTTTAATAAGGTAGCGATGATGAATCCACGTGAACAAGGAGGCACAGCACAAAAGACTGTATGACGAATAGGCCAAAAGCGCAGAGAGCGCCAGCAATTGAATATCATGAGCGTGATTACTCCAGCCTGATAATCCAGATGATTGGTGTTTGTCAGATTTCCAGCTATCATAAAACATATGTTAATCACTCTTTCTGTTTCTGAAAGAGTATAATAAAAGAACAAAAGTAAAACTCAGAAATACTGCTGCTCAGTTGAGCAGTCCAGGTACTGACCAGGTGAACTGAATAACTGACTTTTCACAACAGAAACGTCAAACTCTCATATTTTTGTAGAAGAACACAACACAAATAATTTAAAAGGGCATTTGGAAATAAACTATTGGGCTACAGAACTGAAATAACGTATACTGTTTTGGATGATTCATTGTTTGCTTTTGTTGTATTGTAAAGACAGAGCGGGCTGGTACTGTGAACCTTGTTCACTCTGACAAGGCTCTACCTGGTTTGCATATTTAGAGGACTGTCAGAATTACAAAGTGCATGGAGATAGAACTATAAGCTTACCCATTCCCATGGTACTTCACTCATGACATTTCTGAATTTATTCTGCTAATTTCCAAATTTTGTACTAGAGCATAAGCAGGAGTATAGATCTATCCGAATCACTTTACCTGTAGTGGAGCGAATGATTTTTTTGAGGCCATCTCTCCTGAGACTGAGTGGTGGCTGCTTCAGTTTTACCCAGCTTATAATTTCCTTGGTCAGGGTACACAACTGTGCAAGGTTTTCTGAGCATGGGAAGAACTAGTCAGACCAGGGAAAGTTTAGAAGGCTGAAAGGAAAGTCAGCTTGTGCTGACTTTTTTTTTTTTTTGCTTCACTAGATAAAAGCTATGAAACCCTTTAAGAAGAATTGGTATGTAATCTGCTGTAAAGGACCTTTGCTTTATAAGCAAAATTTAGTGACAGCAGGGATGGGAAGTTTAACGTAGAGCCTAATAGTTTATGTAGGTAATTTAAAGATCGTGTAATTGAAATGATTGATTTTAAACAGATAAAGTACCAAAACCAAGGTGAAAATGTATATAAAAATCAGTAGTGGACAGTGATATCTGAAAAGGTAAGGAAATTTTATATTACCAAAAAAGGACATTAAAGGGAAAATGTAACCAGGTTTGTCTGTAGCATTCATAAGATTTAAATATACTATTCTAAAAAGAAAGTGCACTCTCTGAAGCTTGAAAATTTTCACAATCTAGTTTTCTTAATAATGTGTCCTTTTTGTGAGACAGTGCTGGCTCATGTATATTGCAATATCACTTCCTCATTGTGATTTTTCGTTACTGAATAATCAAGCTTGCTGCTTTTGTGCCTTTTCTAAGAAATGGCATTCAGTCATGACAACGGTAAGCATTTTGGAGCCAGGAAAAAAAGAATATGCAGAATTAATTTTCCTTAATTTCTTTGACATATCAGAAAGCTACCAATGTGTAAAGACAGTGCTCCTTAAATGAAGATGACATTTGTCAGTTCTAGTGATTCTAGTAAAACATTATGAATTTAACCAAGATGAGGCTTGAGCTGTTTTTTTCCACCCTATGGATAATTTGTCTACTGACTTAAGCAACTTGAGCAAATTAGGCGATTATTAACATAAATGTTTTGAGCTAGAAGTAATTATGAAGCTACATCAGATTTTTACCAAAAGGTGAGCTGATATTTATCCCCTACTGGGGTAACGTAGTAAACCAAGCTGCATTAAATCACGTAGTACCTCTGTATACGATGTCTGTAAAGCACTTACCTTGACTACTGGTGTGATAACGAACAAACCCTCGTTCTGGAATCAGAGAGGGCACGTGGAATTGCGTGCTTAACACTCCATTGGAGCGGGGATGCAGAGCCAAGATCCCTGCTCCCAGCTTCCTGTATCCTACTAACAGATACCAGCGTTTTAGAATCATGAATTAGTCTTAACTCTTGAATCCAATTACTAGGAAACTGCCAATGAAAACAATAGTGTTCTAGGGTTGTTTTGCTTTTCTGTAAATGCCATGATGAAGCTATGCTCTCAAAAAAAAAAATAAGGATTGAGGCTCACAGTGAGTGTGCATATTTTCAGAAGACTGACTTACCTACTAATGAATTTTATTATTCTGTCTGCATGTATTAAGTAGCAAAAGTTAAGCTACTTGTGTAGTATGGTTGTAATGTTGTAACTAACAGTCCTCTTAGAGAGTGACTGAAAGTTTCAGTTGTATTAAGGCAAGTTGTTTATTTTTAATTTGGGTGATAGAAATATCCATGCAAGGAATTAAAAAGGTATGGATCTAATAATTGCAAAGTTAAATTGACATAGATTTTTTTTTTCTGACAGTTTAAATATAGGCTTAAATTTTTTTTATTTGCAATTTGATTTGTAGCTAACCAGTCCTTTCAGTATAACAAAATGAAAAGTTACTTCTTTTTTAGCTAGTGCCTTTTTATCTGTATGCCTTAATTTGGTTCATATTTGAACACCATATTGAAATATGTCATATGATTCCATGTCACCAAAGCAGTCTTAGAGTATGGGTTTTTTTTCAAAGTGCCCAAACCAGAATTCACCCAACTGCACTGAAAAGTGTGCTTTAGGTATAATCTGTGGCAGACATTTCAATTCAGAATTTTAAAAAGTGATTTTTGGAGCACTTCCTGAGGGCTTCCTCTGCTGATTCAGGTTCTGTGTTTGTGTTTTGGAGATTGTACACTGATGCGCATACCAGAAAAAGGACTTTTCTGCACTCGCAGAAATACTGCTGGGGTCAAGGTTTAGCTTCCTAGCTCTGGTACCGGACTCTGGGTTTGTGTAGGGACGGCAGCAGAGTTCTTGGTGGACTTGAAATTATAGTTGGTACACTTGGGGTACTGTATTAAAAGCCGTTTACTTTCAGTACACGGAAGTGTGATGTGTCTGAGCAAATGAACAGATTTCTCAGTGAAGCGAGCGTCGTGCCCGTTAAATTCTTTCCTTTGGATATTCCTTGCCCTGCCGTTGTCTTGACTGAAAGCCTTGCAACACCTGTAGGTATAGCGCAGTACAGCAAGCCATTCTTTTGGACAACATAGAGCAATGTCTAACTGCAGCTTCAGAGACTTGAGCAAATTGGTCAGATCTACAGTTATTTATAACCAATTTCTTACTTTTTATAATCTTGAAAGTCATTGTCACGCATATAGAAAAGCATAATGTGTGTGCTTGAATGTAAGTCCCCTATGGCGTTTCCGGAAAAGCAGAAGTATTACCTCCAGTATCGTTTCTTCTTGCTGGTAACTTGCTGTCTTGTGGTAATGACAAGTCTGCAGTGTAAAATCACATACAATTACCAAAGCTTTTCTACCCCCATATACATATAGCCAAAAGTGATGTTTCATGGATTAGTACTGTTACTTATAGATACATATATATCCATCAGTAAGCTATTGCTAACTGAGCAAAGCAGGTACTAGTAAAAGGTGATAGACACTGCCCATATTTAAGAGATTTGGGCGTTCATAGTTGCTGTTTTGATGTGCAAAATTCATGCCAGCATTACAATGAAGAGTTTACTTTTTCAAACTCTTTTTAACTTAATCTTCTTGTTGTCATTCTAAAAGCAACGCGTAAGCTTGGTGACTCTAAACCTGGTGACTTCTAGAGCCGGGTTTGAGCTTTGGGACATTTAAGCAATGCCATGAAGATAAGTAGATTTGTGACCTGGCCTGCTCTGTGCGCCGCAATAAGAACGTTTCAGAGCTGCTGGGGAGCAGTCCGCTTGACATGACAGCCAAACGTCACCCACAGGTACGGGGGTGTCAATGCTGCCTTCAGGAGGCACGCCAGAGCACCCCAAAGTGGCAGGCAGAACTGCTGCCAACCCCGGGGGCTCTGCATCAAAATCCTCGATCAGAAACAAAGGAGCTCCTTTCTCTTTTTATTTCCTCACTTGGCCCGCACGGTTTATTTTTCTTTCATGTTGGCATTACTTAAATACTGCATGGGTGGTGGCGGTCACTGGTGGCTCCTGAATAGGGTACGAGTTCGTGTCCAGGTTTACACCAGGGCCCCGGTCGCTGCAGCTCGCTGGAGCAACCCTTGGGTTTTTCTAGCAATGTGTACACATACGGATTTGAGGGGTAGATGGAGGAAACAAAATTTCCCGCATTTCAAAGCACCGATGCTAGCAGTCACGCTTTAGCTGGGTCTTCGTTTTCATAAACTTTCTTCTAAAGGGAGAGGAACTGGATTAAAACACATTAAAATTGTATCTCATGGTTCAGCCCTTACGCTGAGTCCGCTGATGAGGGCTGGAGGTCAGGGTCTTCTGTCGCGAGACAAGGCAAAGGATACTCTAATTCCAGAGTTGGGTATTCATGGGAAATATTTCAGAGGTTTTTCATGTCTTTTACCCCAAACCCAGGCGATCCTTTTCCCCAGGGGTTATATAATATGGATTTAAAACAAGGATTGCATTATTATTATTTTTTTCCTGAACAGGCATTAGACTGTCGGTTCCCTAGTGTTTGTTTCTCGTTGATAGTATAAAAGGTGGTGTCATCCTAAAATTGGAACAGTTTGTTAAAGCCTAGTGTCTGTCATCTCGGACCTCGCAGGAGTCGTATAATGGAGTATCACTGTAAATACGTGGAGGAGACTTAGATGAGTTGGAACGTAGGCTTTTAGTTTTCATGAAGCTATGAATAAAAATTTGTAAATTTATTCGATCTAATGTACATTTTTATGTAGCCATTAAATTCTCTATTTAATCTATCAGTTTCTCACTGTAAATGTTTTTACTCTCAGTTGAATGCTGGGCACAGTTTGTAATGTATGTACACAAAGGTGTTTTTTTCTATCAACGTTGACTTTTTTGCACATTTTTGGAAATATTTAATTTGTACACTGATTTAATACTCTGACCAATTGTTGATGGGTGTATGAGAATCACGTGTGTGTGCAATGTACTACTGTCTGGATGTATGGGTTTTTTTATTACTTTTGAGATGTTGCTACCAGTAACTGCACTGCTGTTGCTGCTTTACATGGAATATCTTGTGTATAAAAAAAAAAAAAGATAAAAACAATTAAAAAATTAGCCTATGGTTGTCTTGGTTGAGGAACTCAGGAGTTGAGCATTGCTTACTAGTTCCGTTAGGCTAACAACCTTCCAAACTTTAAAAAAAAACAAAAACAAAACCCCTTGTAATTCTGTGTATGCATTGAATGTGTGTGTATATGTATATATCCCAGTAATCTTATTCCACAATTTCATTTCTACATTTTTATGAACTTGTTTTTTAAGGGTACTATGTTTAGTTAGAATAATTAAATATATAAAAGCTTTGAGAGATGATTTACTAGATAAATATATTTTCAGCTGGCTGATGTTCAAAATATTTTTTTAATTTTTGTTTTTAACCATTCAAAATGTATTTGTATTTCCAAAATCAGACACGAATTGTACTTAGAAATATATTAAAACACTCTGTAGGGACAACAGTGTGATTTCTCTGTTAAGAATTTTGTATTTTACAGCAGTGCGGAATGTCACTCTCGTACCTGAATTTGCAATTGGCTTTTTTTTTCTTTTTTTTAAATTTCAAATGTGCTTCGCGGCAGCCCGTATTTTTAATTGTTATTTTTAAAAAGCACTTTCTCTGCCTCGGGCCGTTCTCTTTTCCCCCGCTGTAACCGAGGCCTTCCTCCGCTGCCCGCCCGCGCCTTGCCCCGCGGCGGGGGCGGTCCCGGGAACAGAAAATCGACGGCGCTCGGTGTGGGGCCGCCTGCTCTGTGCCTCCTCTCCTCCCGCGCGGCGGAAGTGACGTGCCGGCTGGGCGCTGGCGTGCGGCGGCCATGGGCAGGAAGGAGCGCGGTGAGCGGCCGGGGCGGGCGGCAGCCCGGGGCGCGGAGCGCGGCCGGGAGCGCCGCGGGGACGGGGCGGGGTGGGGGGAGCGGGCCGGGGCTGGGCTGCGCTGGGGTGCCGCGGGGCCAGGCGGCGTCCGCGCCGCCTCGTCACAGCTCCGGCTTTGCTCCCAGATAAGAAGAAGTCCAAGAAGCGCCATTACGATGACGACGAGGACGATGAAGACGAAGCTCCCGGCAAGGAGTCGCAGGAGGCGGTGCCGTCCGCGGCGGGGAAGCAGGTGGAGGACAGCGGCACCAAGGTGGACGAGTACGGGGCGAAGGACTACAGGCACCAGATGCCCCTGAAGGCCGACCACGCCTCGCGCCCCCTCTGGGTGGTACGTGCGGCGCGAGGCCTCCGCCGTTGGCCGCTCCGGAGGCGCGCGCGGCTGCCGGTGACCGCGGTTTGTGACGGGGCGCGATGCGCCGCGGACGGCTCCGGCTCTGCAGGGCGTGTTCGCGGGCATTGCCCCGTGAAGAAGCCGGGAGCGTGCCGCAGGCCGGCCCGCAAACCTGCTGCGCTCCCCGGAGCCCCGGGTCGGCAGCTCGCCCAAAGGGAGGTTTGTCCCGGTGCTGGTGGGCCTGGCGGAACCCGCGGTGCCTGCGGGCGCGGTGCGGCCGGGAGCAGCGTGAGGCCGCCCGAGAGAACGGCACCTGCCCGCGCCTGGGAGCCCCGCGGGAAGCCCGGGCGAACTTGCTCCTTCGTGCCAGCAGCCTCCTGGCAGGTCCCATCTGTGTCGGGCGTCCCTTGCTGGGGGTGCGCGTTGACCGGGCAGGGCAGCCGAGCACCTTACGCTTCTGGGAGGGAAGGAGGTAAAACGGCTCGTGGAAGTGACTGTTGGCTAATGACACAGGTGGTTGCAGTGACGCAGCAGCAGGGTTGGAATGAAATAGCCTTAAGACACGCTGGTTGTGTCTTCTATAACTGGTGCTGTTTGTTTTTTCTACCCTGAAAGGGACATCAATAAACTTGTCCGAGGCTTGGCTAGTAGTACAAGCGTATAGAGAAGAGGTGGTTGCCCTGCCAGTGCCCACAGGGCATCTGTTACTGAATGCTGTGACACACAAGTGCCATTTTTCATCATCTGTGCCACTTGTTTCATGTAAAATGAGTGAGGAGTTTTGTTTTGTTTCAGGGGAATAAGGCTGGAAGCTTGTCTCTGCTCGAGCAATTTGCTTAGCGTTAAAAAAGAAAAAATACCCCAATGTGTCAGTCTGGAAAAGCTTCAGCGACCTGGGTGGGGTTTATTCGTACTGCTATAGAAGGGACATGGACAAATCAATGTCTGGACCCTTTAAGATGACAAAATTTGGATGTTCCTGTGTCTCCTTTTGTTTTTTCTTGTAACTTTGTTGTTAGGGCAAACACTTTTTTTGAAACCCTATGATGTGTTACTACCGAAATGGTGGACCATCTGTATTGTAATGGCTGCTTTATAGGAAATTCCTGATTCTGTTCAACTAACACTGTTGTGCCTTCAGCATTTCTTTTTGTTTCTGTAGGCTCCTGATGGCCATATTTTTCTGGAAGCCTTTTCTCCAGTTTACAAATACGCGCAGGATTTTTTGGTTGCCATTGCTGAGCCTGTGTGCAGACCAACCCACATTCACGAATACAAGCTGACTGCTTACTCACTGTACGCTGCTGTTAGTGTTGGCCTACAAACAAGTGACATCACAGAGTATTTGCAAAAACTGAGCAAAACTGGTGTCCCAGATGGAATAATTCAGTTTATCAAGGTGAGGCTATTTTATTGGCATAGGAAATATATCTACTGCTACTAGTAAAATCCTTTCTTGCTGCCTCTGCTTAGATTATTTTTTTTAATCATTGGTTTTAATCATCTTATTCTATCCTGTCACTGTTTCAAGAGATCAGAGGCTTTATCTTGGTTTTTTGTCGTTTTCTATAGCATATTGTTGCACACATACTATTTTCACCGTATATCTTGTGGAGTTTATACCTTTTTAAAAAAAAAAAAAAAGCACACCGAAGCGTCTGTGTGCACACTTTCAGCCCGTAGGAATTGTATGTGGGGAGGGTTTGCTCAGATTTGCTCTGGAAGAAGACTGAATGCGGGAAGCAGTCTGGAGTAGCTGGACACTATAAAACATAGCCTGCCTTATTCTGCAAGTATGTTCTTGCAGTCTTGGAAGCAGATTGGAATTGGGTATGAAAACTGAATATCTGTGACTGATCTCCTGTGTGAGATGGCGTGTGCGTCTTCTGAAAACACCTTTTCAGGTTTGTTCCATAAGCATAATGACATTGCAAGTAAACGTTCTTTGATAGCATGCTTCCCCACAAAGACCTGAACTGCATGGCAGCATTTGATCCCAAACCTGGAATTGCTGTTTTGCACCTCCTAATGACTGCTCTTGTTCATTTGTAGCTGTGCACTGTCAGCTACGGGAAGGTGAAGCTGGTACTGAAACATAACAGGTAGGTGTCTTCTTTCTTAACTGGTGTGGCAGAGGAAGTTCTCCAGACACGCAGCTGTGCGTAAAGGAGTGGTCTCGGTAGGTGTTGAGTCCTCCAGCTCCTGGCTGAGTGTATCATCTATCAATACAAGATGACTTTGTCAATTGTTGAAGGTGTTTAATACACTAGTCAATGAATTCAGTTTGGCTGTCCTGAGCTACTAGTGGTTGTTACTACGTTTTTAAAAATAGGTTGTGAATTTGATACTCGAGCTTGCTTGTTTATTGCTTGGACTTGCAACGTATCCTTAAGGTTTTTAGATAATTTTTTCATGTATTCCTTCCGAATTTACCTGAGTCTGGTTAGACAAGTTTTTCTACAACTGTCCTTCAGTCTCGTGTATTCTGCCTTGTAATCCGTTATTCAGGAAGCATAAGCAAATCCATTGGCAGGAGGTGTGTGCTTGTTCCTGGGTTGAAGCTGATTTGTTTTAAACATAGAAGGTGATGTTGGAATGGACCTCAGCTAGGTTAGAGCTGATCAATTTTATCTAAAACTATGATTCTGCCATAAGGAGAGAAAAGGAAGGAGACAGCAGAAGCCTGAAGCCTATGTCTGCACCTTCCCTGTGTTTTTTCTCTTTCTCCTTGTATTTCTTCTGCATAATTCTCTGTTGTCTGACAGCCACAGATAAACCCTAGGACTAGAATCTAATGCTCTGCTTGTGCTGCTACTTTTTAGCAGGGTTTTGTCCTCTTCCTAGGTGTTTGTGAGAAAAAGATTTCTCCTATGCTAGTTTGGACTTAGGTCTCTCTTGGCTCAAACTTTACCTGTGATCTCCAACGAGCATCATTATGGATGAATCTCCAGGGAGAGAAGCAATTTCAAGATGCACTAATTTATATTTTTAGATGGGTTGTGTTTTGGAGGTTTTGGGGCTTTGTCTTTTGAGTTTTAAAGTCCTGCCCACAGGACCAAAACCCACCACATCCAGTGTTTTCACAGACTCACCTCAATTCAGTCTCCAAAAAATTGACTAGTGTCACATGTCACAAATAAGACTTGTATGTGAGAGCGCTCTCCAGGCAGTTCTGCTGGAGTTTTCCCACTCATGTTAGAGAGCATTTGAGCAGGATGGATAACTGCAAAGTATGTGTTGTTTTTGGTGTAAGACATCTTTTAAAAATTTTGATCACCGTAATTTCTTTATTTTTAAATTACTGCCCCCAAGATGAGATACCTGAGAGTGCATCTGGGATAGCTATTTATTTAAGTGTTTGTGCCACTCTTCCTGTAAGTTATTCATTTGATTAGTTTATAAAAACGTTTTTCTTTGTTCTTTAATTTTAGGTATTTTGTGGAAAGTACCCACCCTGATGTCATTCAGCAGCTTCTGCAAGACCATGTTATTAGAGAGTGTCGCCTGAGAAATGCCGAGGGTGAAGAAACAGAGCTCATTACAGAGACGTTCACAAGTAAATCAGCGGTATGTTTGGGCATGTTTTAATATGATTCAATTAACGTTAGATGAACTGTTGTAGTTTGGAGGGGTTATTGTTTGTTTGTTGTATCAGTGGTTGCTTTCAGTTCTGTCAGCAATGATCTGTGCCTCCTGAATGAGCCCTAATTGGGGGGGATGGACTGTGGGGGGTTATCTCTAATGAAACCCTTGGTGAAAATTCCTGTCCGTCTTTCTCAGATTTCCAAATCCAGTGAAGGTGGCTTTGGTCCGTCAACATCACAGGGCACAGATGCTCAGAATAAGCCAGATGTCCCAGCTGACTTATTTGAGTTTTATGAACAGATGGACAAAGATGAGGAGGAGGAGGAAGAAACGCAGACAGTGTCTTTTGAAGTCAAGCAGGTACGAGTATTTTAGTCTCTGCATTTGTAGCTTTGGGGGACATGCCCAGGACTTGCAAATAAGCATGAGAACTAAGAGTACTGTGGCTCTTTGGTAGGTGAGATCACTGGAAGTCATGAACGTTTCTTTCCTCTTGCCTTCCAAAATGTTAGGATCTTCATTAGAGGGGGCGGCAGACTGGGTATTGTTCCTTCGCCACCCACAAGACAGTTGGTTTTGGGGTTTTTTGGGTTTTATTTCTGGTTTTGTTTTGGATTTATATTTGCAGAAGGAACTCTTGATGGTTCTGATTTCGTAGCTGGAGGTTGGGGCACAGTTCTGGCTTGACCTTCAGAGCCCTTTTGTAAAATTTCTCAAGTTGTTTTTGGACTCGGTGATTCCAATGATGTATCACAGGGGAAAACAGACAATTTTTTAAAAGATAACTTAATAGCTATTTTGTTTATGTTAAACAACCCAAACCTTGGTGATTGAGTCAGCCTGTCGTTGTGGTGGAATAACTGCATCACCAAGGTATGGAGGTTTTCCACATAACAGATGTGCAGCTTTGGTAGGTCCTTCTGTGTAACACACAGAACCTTTTGTGTCTGTTATTCAGCTCTTTGTTGCAGGACTTCAGGGTGTAGTTTAGTCACTGCCAGATAAACAATGCATCTGAGATTAATGCGTCATGTTCTTCCATCTGTCTAAAGAGTCCTCTCTAATGTCGACTGTTACATAAAATGTTTGAGGGGGGCAGGGTGGTCATGAATAAAGTTTTTGGAATAAACTAACTCTTGGCAGACTTCATGAGTGTAAAAGATAAATGTAACTTCACATGGTACTATGTAATCTGGTTGTTTGGGGGGAAAAAAAGAATTAATTCAGATGTGAAGAATTTACCATCTGACACTTTGTTTCCTCTCCAGGAGATGATTGAAGAACTTCAGAAGCGTTGTATCCATTTGGAGTACCCCTTGCTGGCAGAATATGATTTCAGAAATGATTCTGTGAATCCTGATATTAATATAGATCTGAAACCTACAGCTGTCCTCAGGCCCTATCAGGAGAAAAGCCTAAGGAAGATGTTTGGAAATGGACGAGCCAGATCTGGTGTTATTGTCTTGCCATGCGGTAAATTGCTGGGTTGATTTTTAGGGGTGTTGTTCTTTATTCGCCTGTAGTAAAGTACTTTCCAAATATGACAGCTGCTTAGATTTCAGATAGTAGTAGGGACTGTTCTGGATACCTGTTAGTTTTTAGCAACTCTGTGGCAAGGCTGTGGTGAGGGAGAGCCCAGTTGATAGAGCTGTCAGGAGTCTGCTTAACAGTGCTGTCAGTATCCCTGCAGCGACTGAAGAACTGATGTGGGTTGTGGTAGCTTCAGGTTACCGTTCATGCTTTCCCTGTTCCCTCTGTCAGCTCTGCTGATCTTCCAGTGAAAGGTAAAGCTGTTGGCATTGGAATCATCTGTTCCTTGGCTGGGAATAGAGAGTCTGGGGGGGAACTAGGAATAGAAATATGGTATAATGGGGGTGCAAGGAAGAAAAGAGCTTGCACACACAAGTTCTAGTCAGGGGAGCTTGAGAAAGAAATGAGGGATGTGCAGATTGGGACAACCTAAAGGAAGCAATGGAAAAGGGAGAGAACTTAAAGGAAACAATGGAAGAGGGAGAGAACAGGAGACTGCATGCCAGTGCCCTTGGTATTGGGGTTGGAGGAGGCACACGGGAGATACGTTGAGGGCCTGAGAGAGTGTGTAAGGGATGCTGGAAGAAGTGTGGAGGAGGACTAGAAAGATTTAAGGACTTGCTATGTGGGGGAATGAGGATAGCTGATGGGGGCAGTGGGATAGATCACCTCTAGGGGAAGCTTTCTGGAGCCACCTGGAATTTAACATGCTTTTGAAATTAAGAAAGCATTAAAATGATTGCATCTAATTGGCAAAGCCATTGTTTACAATTATTTTCTTGAGAAAAAAAGTTACATGTCCAGTAGACAATCCAGCTTGTTTTTTAGAAGTGAATACTCCATTTCTTTCAAACTGTTATAGTAAAAAAGAATGAAGAAATTGCCCTTAGATGATTTCATATCCTCTCACAGTTTTCCTGTTTTCCTTTGCTCATTTTTTTTTCCCCTCCTACTCCAGTGATATCTGAGAGATGACTAATGGATATTACTCTTCTTCCTCTGCAGGTGCTGGCAAGTCTCTGGTTGGAGTGACAGCTGCTTGTACTGTCCGCAAGCGGTGTCTGGTCCTTGGGAATTCTGCAGTGTCTGTAGAGCAGTGGAAAGCCCAATTCAAGATGTGGTCCACCATTGACGATAGTCAGATATGTCGGTTCACTTCTGATGCCAAAGACAAGCCCATTGGCTGTTCTATTGCTATCAGCACATATTCCATGTTGGGACACACAACGAAAAGATCCTGGGAAGCAGAAAGAGTAATGGAGTGGCTTAAAAGTCAAGAGTGGGGCCTTATGATACTTGACGAAGTGCATACTATCCCTGGTAAGGAAATGGTGTGCAAACCTTTCATGTTACATACACTGTTAATGTTACCTTGCTCTTTTAGAAGTGGTGGTTTTTTGCTGTCTTTTTCATGATTAATATAGTGAGTAAACCCCTGGCTTAGGGTTTTGAGACAAGTCAACTGCCTTGTTCTACTTTCTTTTTTTCTTCGCCGCCCCCTCCCCCCCCCAATAGTACAGAGTTTAGCTGACCATTTGTTTTCTGAAATCCTTCAAATTAGACACTGTGTTTTCTGTAATGGCAGCATAAAATACAAGTGCCTTCTCCTTCTGTGTAGGTTGATAAAGCCCTCTTAAGATACCTGAACTACGTTTATATAATATTGCTGTAGACAAATTTGAACAGGAGAGGAACTCATCTGCCTTCTTTTCTTTTGAGAATATAGCAGCACTGTAGGCTAGCATTTAATATCTGTTTCTACTCAATAAAATATGAGTTACCATAGTGATTACTGTGCAGAAATAGCTGTTGTATTTGAAATTACTGTGTAATTGAGATCTATGCTCTTGGAAAGCAATAACGTAGTATTACAGTGTCTGTGGAATAATCCTGACTAAAAATACCACCCAGGATTCTGTTAGCTGCTCTACCTTGTTCTCACGATTTCATTTGAATATAATTTGGTGTTTACAGAAATGATGGATTTCAGAAGTAGACCTTGATGATTAACTGCCATTTTATCAAAGTAGCAAATTTCTGCCACTGTTCTTCCACTTCCGTTCTTTCTTGGTTTCATAAAAACTAAGGTATAGGATCTCCTCTCTATCTTCAGATTCTGCTATTACAGGATCTCTAGCAATACTAAAGATGAGTAACTGCCATATACTAGAAGTCCTGAATGTGGCAGAGTCAGCCAAGACTCGTTCTTTCATCGTTCTGTCATCATTCTTTCTATGAAATATGACCTAAACCAAGCCATGTAACCTCTGGGTATATTAATTTTCTCTTGGGGAATAATACAGATGTCAGAAGGTTTACTGGGATTTTCAGAGCACACTGAAGATGTAAACTAAAGTTGCAACCAGTGTGAAGTTTTGCTCTAACAGATTTGTTAGAAGTGTATGTGAAACAGGGTAAAATTTCCCACGCTGTGCTTGCTTTGTGTTCAGGAGTTGATGAAAGTGTTTTTTTAAGTTTCAGTGTTTGTCTTCTAAATCCATTCAGGAAAGTAAACAGAAAATTTGTCTTGCATTTCTTAGCAAAAATGTTCAGACGTGTGCTCACTATTGTCCAAGCTCACTGTAAACTGGGGCTGACTGCTACCCTGGTCAGAGAAGATGATAAAATTGTTGACCTGAACTTCCTGATTGGACCAAAGCTCTATGAAGCCAACTGGATGGAGCTGCAGAACAGTGGCTACATTGCTAAAGTCCAGTGTGCTGAGGTGATGCTCTGCTTTTTGGTACTACTAGTGTTTATTTAGTGTGCTTATAACCGGTTTTTTTTCTTTTTTTTTTTTTTAAGGAAGAAGTATAAAGTTGTAAATATGTAACTGGGAAAAACAAGTGCCCTTGTGACTTTTTGTTTACTTTGTAGCTTAGGCCAGGCTGTTGCTGGTTATTACGAACATGTGGGAAATCCAGTAGCCATGTGTTCTTCAGAGTGACTTCAGCACTCTTTCTCTTTGCGGGGATTGCTGTGCTTGATCGGCTGTCTCCAAGTTAGTATTTGGAAACGTGAATGGTGGTTGCAGTATCGTAGACCTAGTTCAATGCACTTGACATTCATGTTGTCTGACTTGGCTTCATATCTTAAGCTCAGGTGTCTGGTAGCGTAACATCGTGTCATGATGACCATGACATCAGGTGGTATGCTGGAAGGTACTTTTTAGAGACTTCTGTTGGTGGACAGTCTGTAGTTGTTTGAGGAAAATTCTTGTAACTCTTAAAACGAAGGATAGTAGAAAGTTTAGAAAACATGAGAAAATACCTGCTTATTTCAAGCCTGAATGCATGAGGGTGAAAATTGCGAACATAGGACTGGATCTTACTGTTTTTTACCAATATAATGGTGCATGACCTCTGATCTTTCCATCATATGGATGAGAGAAAAGTCTGGTATCAGAGCAGTGGAAACACTGCTTTCACACAGGAACATTAGAACATTAAAGGAACCTTTCTGGATCAGACTAACGGTCTCACTTAATACAATGTCTCTGATAATTGTCAAGGATGATACTTAGGGACCAGTGTAAAAACAGGGCAAATATATCTGTTACTTCTCATGACACTTCTTCAAGCCCTCAATCGTTTATGAGCTCTACCTGGTTTCTGTGTAACCATCAGTGGGTTTCTTTTTCATAAACTTGTCCGGACTCCCATTGAATGGAAATAAAGTTTTAGCAGCTACAACATACTGTGGTAGAGTTTCATAACTTAACTGTCTCTTGGGTTTTTCCTGGGGTTTTTTTTTGCTTAGGTTTTTTTTTTTCATTGTTTGTGGGGGGTTTTGTGTTGTTTTTTGTTCTTGGTTGCTGGTGTTTGTTTTTGTTTGGTTTTGTGGGGGTTTTTTTTAAACAAGTCTTGCTAGTTCCATGCAATTCTTCCTTGCTCTTGTACTGGAATAAAAAATGCAGATGCAGATCAGCTGTTCTCAGTTTGAACTTTGTGCAAATTGGAGGTTGTAAAAGGAAAAAAACCCACAATGATTTCTAAGTAATAGAATGCAGGTGAAGAGCATCTTGAAAATAACTGGATTGAAGGCAGAGTAACCAGTCTGCAAATTCAAATGTGACTGTTTGAACACTTTGGTTAATTTTGCCTTGGGAGTGTAATTCCTTTCAGTCCTTAAACTGTCCTTTAGACATTGAAAAGTAAAGCATGGGCTACCTTTCTTCTGAATGAGGTGAAAATTCTGCATGTTTATAGTCTTTACGCCAATGATTTGAAATAACATTTGATGGGAATACCAAAAGCAAAGAATCAAAGAAGCCAATGTTGATGGCTGATAAATAACAAGTCTAATACATGCACAACTTCATTGCATGTTTGTTTGAATTTTCTCACCATGTTGTTGAGCAGTAGGATCTTTAATGAACTTGCCATATTCCCCTAGCCGAAAAAGATGTCTGGTTTGCTCTGTAAGTGCAGTTCTTTCCAGGTGGCAAGAGAGGGCAGTGCTGCTGTCTGATAAAGCAGGTCATGGTCACTGCAGGTACTGCTCTTTTGCTGCTCTAAAAGAGAACAAGCAGCACAGTTTAAAAAGTTAAAAGAATTTTTTTAAAAAAAACACACCCCCCCCCCCAAAAAAAAAAAACAAACCAACAAGCCTGTTCTTTAATTATATTTTCAGAGTTTTGTAATTTACAAATAATCTCTTTCCCAGCTGCCATACTGATTTTTTGGCTTGGAGTGCGCATCTTGCATAATGTAAAAATCATTGGGGTGAGAAGTAGATTTTATCCATTTTCAATTCCAGAACAGAGTACAAATACAAATCAAAATATATTCAGTTTGCCATGTAGTCAGAGGCATTGAGCAATACATGAATTATTTTACTACAATCAAACGTTCAGTATTCATATCTCATTCTCACTTTGAAATACTGTCTTCTCATTTAAGAATTTTAAATCTTTCATGTAGACAGCATACAATAACAACGGGGCCTATTCAATGCATAAGTTTATTGTTAATGTAGTCAAGGGATGAAAAAAGCCTCATCTAGCACTTAACTCACTGGAAAAAACATTTTGAAACAAAAATTAAGTTCTTAACAGTACAGAACAATTCAGGTTGCTTAAATAAACTCCTGTAAATTGTCACCTACCTTCCTTAGCTGAACGATGGTTACGAAAGGGGCTTTTCTTTGCAATACTCTTAATTTGTACTGTGCAGTGGATATGCGGCAATAACCCATGTACAGCAGAATTAATGTCTTCTAAATTATATGCAATATAGATAGTGTTATTTCACTGGCATAAACTTTTAAACTTCATAATTTCTTCTATTTTCATGCTACAGTAGAAAATATATCTCAGTAAGTCTAGACTTGCACAGTACTACGATATGTGTTTACATAATAAAATAATTGCTTTGGGAAAACTATTGAAAACTTCTAATCAATCCCAGTGTTTTCAAATTTGTAGACTCAATAGCTGTTAAAATAAAGGTCACTCCTTTGTGGGTATATGAAGAAAAGATTAGTAAATTTGTTCTGTAATGAAGACTAAATGTATGTCTCAGCTTTCAGAATATGGATGAAAATCAATTTTTATGGAAAAAGCTTTGACTGCTGTGACAGGGAGATTACAGAGACAGTTCATTCCCTTAATTATTGCTCTGTAAACAGTAGTAGCATTCAGTCAAATTATTGAGCACGAAACATAAAGGAAATGTCTTCCAGTCTTGTTCCACTCCCACTGCCTATTTCTGTCGTGGATCTCCCTGCCAAAGCATTTTTGAAGGCCAGAATATTAATGAGGTTAAACAGAGTTTGGCAGTGGTGCTGGAGACTATGCCAACCAGTAGTTTTCATTTTGGTACAGAAATTACTGTGTTAAAAACTGTGGCCTGTGCTATACGGAAGTCATAATGCATTATCATTCTCCCGATATTTTTTCAATTCCCACTGGAATAAAATAAATAACAGAGTGTTACTTTGTGTGTGTGTGTGCATGTGTTTTATTCTAGGTTTGGTGCCCAATGTCACCTGAATTTTACAGAGAATATGTAGCTATCAAAACAAAGAAACGGATACTGCTGTACACCATGAACCCAAATAAATTCAGAGCCTGCCAGTTCCTGATTAAGTTTCATGAGCGACGGAATGATAAGATCATCGTATTTGCTGACAATGTGTTTGCACTGAAGGAGTATGCAATCAGACTTGGGAAGTAAGTGTTTGCAACCAACGATGGCTCTGTTGTTTTCCTCCTTCCTGGAAAATTGCCTTGTAATCTTGCAGCTTTTAGTAGTCTTTAGATATTTCTTGTAATACTTTGATTTAACTCCAATCCTCCTGTATGAAAAGGAGCTCGGGAGGGTATATTTTGGGCAGATTTTATTGATGCTGCAACGTTATTGTGGTGTAGAACTGCTTGAAAAGAATCTCTGTTTAGCAGTTGCCTCAGAGGAGTTGTCATCCAAGATTTCTGTGAAAGACCGTTAGTATTTCTCCATCTATTTTATTGTTATTAAAAGCCAGTGGAAAAATGAGGGACTTTTAAAAATATCACTAGTAGTATTTTTTTAACGGGTGGTAGCTTCCCCTTGTCTCTCTGAGACAAAGGTTTTCAAATATATGCTCTCTGGATCTTTCAGGATCTTTTGGGACTCAGGGCACTCCTCTTCAGGTACTTCAAAGGTCCTCACCTTCTCTAAAAAAAATAAGACAAACTTTTTTGGGATCCGTGTTGTACCAGTGCACTGCCTAGAACTACTGTAATCATTTAATAAATGAAAGGATGCTGCTCCCGCAAGCTCCTTGGCCACTTTAAGTGACTCTGACATGAGTGCAGTTACGGAAGGTTGTACACATAGAGTTTAGTGAGGGGTTAGCATCAGTGTGTTTATAGGATTTGCGGAGGGATGATCAGAGAGAGTGTTTGCCAGGATCACATGTAGAGCAATTCTTGGGGAAAATAAGTGTAGAAACTGGCCTCATACTTTGACAAGCCCAATTAACATGTTGCTGGAAGCTGTGGGGCATTTTCATGTCTAGGAATTTCAGCAGTACTTCTTAGCAAAACCACAAACAAGCCTTAGATTTTCCAAAATTCACGATCATTTTTGACTGTAGTTTAACAGCCATGTTGTGCTGACTTGCTGTGACATCAAATAGTAAGCAGAGCTAATGGTGCTGGATGAATTCCAACACCCGTGGTCTCTTTCATCATTTTTTTTTAATCTGTCTGGACAGAGATTAGCTGTAATGATGCCTCTGGAATGTCCCTAAGCAGTGTTTAGTGCATCACAGAAAAAGCCTTTACCAAAGGCGATGCTGGGAGGGAGTGCTTGCTAAGTAGCAAAACAGTTGTTAAGTGGGGTAGATGCTGTAGAGCATGGCAGGAAAACCAGTTGAGGAAATACTAGGTGCTTGCTTTTCATGTTCTTGAGTGAATTCTCATTCCTCACATTACATATGGAGCTCCAGGTTGTACAGCTGTCAGTGTTAGCCAGAAAGGAGGCTTGCAGCGCTGGATGAAGGTGAGGGAGTCTTTATTTTAACCAGAGACGTTTCTATCGTAGTTTGCTGTGAGCGTGCTGAAACAAGGGGAGCTGTGTGTGAGGAGGAGAGAGCAGCTGTCTCTGTCAGCTCCTTCCTTTGCCCGCCTACCCCTGGTACCAGCAGGGAAACACCATGCACCTGATAGCAGGAGTTGTTTTGACTATAATTTTTGGGGCCACAGAATTCAAGCTTGCATAGCCAGCTTTTACTCTGTCATGAGTCTGTAATCCAGTGTTGTATAGTTCATGTGCTGACTGGCTTTTCCTGGTGTTATTGATATGTTTAAATAACTGTTTCTGAAGGACTATGCCTTGCTGTTTTTGACAGTTATGTCAGTTAATGGGAGACAGATCTGTCTTTGCAAATCCCTCAAATACCTTTTTGCAATGAGGTAAAGGGGTCATTTAAAAAAAAGTCTAGCATTGGATGTTCTCGGTTCAGGAAGGTACTCAGACACGTGTTAGTGAATCACTGTCAAGTAGGATCCAGGGCAGGTGAAATAGCGGATAGGTAGCCAGGAGTTCTAGGTTATCCTGTTCTTAAAAAAAATAATGTGTTTGAACCATTACTTGGTGGCCTTAAGAAATAGAAGGCTTACAAATGCTTTAATTTTAGTTTCTGTTTAAATTATCCATTTAAGTTTTGTTGGGGATTAAAATCATCACAATTTAAATATTAAATGAAACTTCAAATAAGGCTTAAAGTATTACTGAATGCTACTGATCAAATAACAACGGTATCGTTTCAGAGTTGACTCATTTGCCACTTTCATTTTTTAGCTGTGTTTTTCTAGAGATCTGGTTATGCTAAATAGAATAATTAGATTACAGGTGACTAGGATTGTTTAGTAAAAGCAAAACTAGAGTAAAGTTCGTCGTAAAGAAAGCAAGAGGCGTCAACGCACAAGAGTTAGTCGATAAAAATAGAAAACCTTAGTACTGTGCACTGCATGTTTATGTCCAGCTACCACCTGTGTTTGTGCAGTATTAAAAGTTAAATGAAACATTTGAGATTGGTTCCTTGTCTTAGAAATAATGTATGGAAGTGTGAACAAAGTAGAAATTGTAGAACTTGATTCCTGTTTTTGGAGATTCTTGTTAACAAGCATTTGGAAAAGTAGTGCAACAGATGAAAAAGCAGTGGCTATGCACTCCTGTATGCCTCTCATTTTTTGTGGGCTTTGCCATTTCTAGCTTCTTTTTAAAAAAACAAAAAGCAAAACGAAACAAAAAAAACCCCAATGCCCCCCAAAAAACCCAAACTCTGCTTAGGCAGAAAAGAAGAAAACAGTCAGACTCTAGAGAGAATCTTGGGAAATTCATAGTAGCCCAAGTTGCTCATGAAGCCTTTGGGTGACTGAGAATTTGTGTGAGCCTTTTGGATTGAGATGCTAAAGGTTCCCAATGATTCATCATCAAACGTTAGAAACCTTAGGTGAAGTGCCACTGTGGCCATGGAACGTTTGGGACCTTGTTCTCATTTCAGTAGGTCCAGAAGGTATTAGGAGGGGCCAGGGGTTAGCTTCAAAAGCAAAAAATAATTTTTCCCAGCGCAATATCCAACACCAGCTTGTGATACTCAGCATATCATTGATCGAGCAGCCTGGATTTTCAAGTGTTTAAATAGGAAGCAAAGGTTGCAGCTGTCAATGTGCTAACTCAGTAGATTTGAGGAAAAAAATTTCTTATGTTAACAGCTGCCTTCAGTCTTTCATGTAGGCTTAGCAAATGTATTCAGTCTGTTGATCTACAGCTTCATTGGTGCACGTAATTGCAAAACATTTATAACTGCCAGAATTTATTTCTGGCAGACTGAGTTGCTGCAGAGGGTTCCACAAACAACTGGGTAGCTGCCATAAAGAGCCAAACAAGCCAAAAGTAAAGTGCAAGCTGCACCAAAATCTGTTTTGTTTTTAAATCAATTCAGATGTGTGCTGCGCTCCTTGCCATGGTATCTTAGTACCTCATAAGAAATGATCGAGAAATCTTGAATTGATGTAATTTGTATATGTTCTGTTGTTTGCAGACCCTATATATATGGTCCTACTGCACAAGGAGAAAGAATGCAAATTCTGCAAAACTTCAAGCACAATCCAAAAATCAACACTATTTTTATTTCCAAGGTGAGGAGGACATTCAGTGTGTCATTGTGTCCATCTTCAGAGTGAACTTTATTTAAGAGTGAGTTACACATGCATGTTGTGCATTTGACATCTTTGTATCACAGCTCACAAAGGTGTATGTTGTATTAGGTCTCTGTTTATGATATATGGAAATAAGATGCTGCTCAGAGGCTGCTTCTGTGTTGTAGGTAGGTGACACATCCTTCGATCTGCCAGAAGCCAATGTTCTGATTCAGATATCGTCCCATGGTGGGTCTCGAAGACAGGAGGCTCAAAGACTGGGACGAGTGCTGAGAGCCAAAAAAGGTAAATGAGGTGCTTGTTGAGCTCTGGATCTTGGATTGTGGTACCACAGAGCTGCAGAAAGACTGGATGTTCAATGAGGCTTCTTTACATTGTCCTTGGATTTATGTTTGAGTCAAAGAGAATATATGCCTCTATACCAGTGCATGAAAATGAAGCATTGCCTGGATCAGTAAAGCTTTTGTGTTGGGAAAACTTCCAAAGGACAAAAGAGCTGAAGGAAAAGGAACTTTTTGTTCTATGGTGGTCCTTTCATTTTTTCATTCCTTGATAATTTCCTCAACATAAAATCGTTTTTAAAATGTAACAGTATTACTCTAAAAAGCAAGTCTCAAGAAAGCATGTATTTGATGCTTCAGATTACTTTCTTTTAAAAATGGGATTTGGTTTCCAGCTAGTTGTGTTTTTGCAAAACATAATCAAGGAGCTTTTTGTTTAGAAAAATGATTCTTAAAACACTTTCTCCTTGCACTTAAGATCTGCATACACTTACTCTGTGGGCAGTTTGTGCTTGTTACAGCTGAGGCTTTGTTTGAAAATGCATACAAAACCCATGTTAGTGAATTAACAAAGTCTAGTGAAACCTTGGGTTTTAAAAGAGAACTCAATGCGGTTTGGGTAACAGACCTTAAGGACTGTAAATTTTAAAAAAAATAAGTTATGCGCAGCTTGTTATATCCTGTGCTTCACACAGCCCTATGAATTATTAGCTAAATATCTTTGTTTCACCTTTTTTAGTGCAAAAGCACTGCAATCTCCAGTTTACATTGATAAAACTTTTCCTTTGTCTTTTTCTATTGAACTTTTTTCATGTGTGTTGCAATCCTTGCTCTTGACACTTTACTTCTTCTTTACATAATACACTTAAAACTGTTTTTGTCTTTCACCTTGCCTAGCATAATAAAAAAGCAGGTTCTTCTCAGAGCTCCAGTGTAATTGTGTTAGTCTACGTTTCCTTTTCTGCTTTTTCCTTTTCACCCATTCTCAAGTTATTAAGAGCAAGAGAAGGAATTTCCATGTTGTGTATGTCATGGATCAGTTTAAGGTCTGGGTGCAGCTAAACTTTGCAGATTGTTTTTTGTGGAGAGACAACTTATTTGAACACCTGTTTTCAGTATTCAGTCCTTATTTTGTTCTTGGTTGCCTGTTCCAAATGGAACTAATTACTCAGTGTCTTTGTCTCCTAGGCATGGTTGCGGAGGAATACAATGCCTTTTTTTATTCTCTTGTATCCCAAGACACTCAGGAAATGGCATATTCAACAAAGCGACAACGGTTTCTTGTAGATCAAGGTTATAGCTTCAAGGTAACTTGTCCCTTCTATTTATTATACTTCTGGCCTAAGACTATAATTTTCATGTTAGTAATTGGTCAAATACTTGAGAATTCTGGTTGTGGGATGTATTAATGAAGGTTTTGCTCACAAGCAAGAACTGTTTTCGTACTGTTTTATCGTCTGTGTTACTGTGAGGGTAGATACGAGTAGCTTAGTATGGCTTCTAGAAAGGTAAGTATTCTAACTTCAAACCAAGCACACGCTGGGGAGCGAAGCAGAGCGTTACTTGCATGGTCGGTTGATGTTCATGCTCTTCAGTTGTCCATCTGTGCAGGCCTCCTATTATACTTTGTCATACTGGTTGTGCATAAAGCATTGTTGACAGGTGTTCATGTCATAGTGGCCAGCAGCAATTCAGAAAATTTCCAAAACATCACAAGTCACAAATAATTTCCAAAGAACTCTAGTCTCAGACCAGTATTTCTGTTTCCTTGTGGCTAAAGACAACATACAACAGGCAGGGTTCATCTGTCCTACATTCATACATCTGACTCCAGGAATCAAAGTTAGCTATCTGAAGTGTCTAGCAACCCATTCCAAAACAAATACCTTTCAGGGGTCTTTGTCCACACACTAACCCTGTGTGCCATTTCCACAGCGCTGTCCAAAACCTGCAGTGGAGCAGAAAATCTGTCAGGATGCAGACACAGTGGTTACGTGTTAGCAGAAACTGTTCTGGCTAATGGAGGTCTTCAGGCTGTGCTTATTTAGCTTCCAGCAACAGTTCGATCTTCCTCTTGTCATTTTCTCTGCATGGAATAAAGTACAACACCAAAATCACTGGACTGAATAATTGATTAAGAAATTACAGTATTTACTGCAGGAAAAGACTGTTACTGCAGAGTAGAAATCTTTCTACAACTAAAACATACATGTAACAGAGCCAGGACTTGAAAGTCAGAAGTTTCCCCTAAAGTCCCTTTTGTAAAGGACTTGAATGCTGTCATTTCTCCAGACACACTTGAAAATTGTACTTCAGTTTATTATGTATCTCTCTCTGTCATCTTCTTCCAAACATAAAATGTGGTTCCACCAAATCGCCTCTATTTTACAGATTCCACAGTGTATCTCATTTATTTTTCCTTTCACCCACGGGCTGCCCCATATGCTCATCTATTGGGTTGTTAAAAGGTACCAGTGTGTCATGATAGCTCTTGCTTTTAGGTAAATTATTCCTTTACAAAAATGGAGTTTAGGGCTCTGATTAGAAGCCTTCCCAATAAGAAACATTGCTGAGAAGAAGAATAAAAGATAAGGCTCCCATATCTGCCTTTGGGGAACAAGCTGAAGCTTATGGCGTAGGCAGAATCATGCGAGACTTCGAGGAGGTGCAAGGGCAAGCAGTCTCTGCTGGATTGCACTTGAGCCGAGCTATTTCACAGCGTTTGTTCAGGAGGCATACGGGCATGACGGGACATCCCTGTGGGTAAAACCTCTCTGAACTGCAACTGTGCTGAACTACGTAATTGCTCTGTAAGCAGTGGCCCATCAAATAGAGCTTTAAGGGGGTTCTTACACCGAAACAGGCATGTCACAATCTTTATAGGTAAAAACCTTGTTTTGCTTTGTAGTGACTGTATTTTGACAAAATTGTAGATCAGTACTAAGCTGCAACTAATTACGGCAAAGGCATCTGTGTGGCTATGGCCAAGGAGATTAGAGAAATCCCTTTACTCGTATTTGAATGCCTTGGATTTTAGAACTAAGAAAGAGGTTAAAATAGAGGGATTTTATTTTGCAAGGAAGACCGAGTCCTAGGAACTTTGGTGTAATATGGGGAAAAAAGCAGTACAAGTGGCAGCTGAGTATCTGGAGCAACATTTTAGCTGGCCAGTACTGGAATGTTCTTTATTTGCTGTTTAGGAACAAAATGTTAGAATATCTATTTTCTTCTCTTTGCCAAACTTTAAGCCTTAGTCATAGCTGGCATCAAAGAATAATAGGGCTGGAAGAAACTTCCAAGAAACCATCTATTGTGTTTCTTCATTCTAAGCCAGGATCACTATATGTATGTTATTCCCAGCAGATGTTTGCTGCCTTATTCTTGAAAATTTGGAGACTCTACCTCATCTTTAGGTAATTATTTCAATGCCGACGTCCTATCCTTCAGAATTTTTGTTCCTAAATTAGTAAAAATTCATTACCCCTTTAAAAGTGTAACAGTTTTCACTTTTTTTCTAGGACTTACTTTCTTCTCACCATCTCTCAATAGCTTCATTCTCTGCTCCTCACCAAAAAGAGGACTCGAATATTTTTTTGCTAAATCACATCATTTGTCTTTGCTTCTTAAATAGGAGCCTTGTCATCACAATTTACTGCTTGGAGTTTACTGCTGGCAGGCTTTTTTCTGTTAGCTAACCATAGTTTAGTTATTTACTGTATTGTGGTTTTATTTAGAGGCTGAATGTAGGATACATTAAATTTTAAACCAATAGCAGAAGAACTCACTATATCAAAGAAAAGGGGATAACTTTAAACTTGGCATCTGTTGAACAGCTTAAAAAATGATGATGCAGTGGGAATTCTTTCCATTCTATGAATCACATTAGCACTGTTTTGCAACCACAACTGGAAAAAGGCTAACACAATTTAAAATTGCTTTTCATGAGTCCTTTTTCTTTATTTTTGAGGTGAGCATAGCACATGTCCTTCTAAATAAACAAGAAGGGGGACCATAGTGTTCCTTTAGTCATCAGGTGGGACAGGTTTCTTCCCTGAATGGATTCTTAAAGCTGGGACATTTCTTAGAAAGACATTCACTTTCAAATTAGAAATTGCCATTGACAACAGCCCACAACACTCATTATTTGTTCTAGTGTTTCACTACCCTGTTTTTCAAAAAAGTTACTTTGTGTCTAATGTGGATTTGTTTTACTTTAAGCTGTATTTATATTTTTTTATCAGTTTTTGTGATCAGATCCAGCCCAGATTACTGAGCTAATTAGTTTCTGATTGTACTGACTGAAGAGATAAGCTGAAAAAGGAAGATGAGGAGGGAAAACACTACATAATCAAGGGAAATAGCTGAATTAGAATGTCTTTCTCAAAACCTCTTCAAGTTGCAAACACAATGGGAAAACTTAGATTCTCATGTATAAGCATATGTTTACCAGAATGCATTTAACTGCAGGAAAAAATATTGTGAAATTTTCAAAATACCTGTAATGAAGAAAGCAAACTGCCTATTGTGAAGCTTTATAACAGAAGCTTGGGAGCCTTTCAATTCTTCAGGAGGTTTTTCAGCTAAAGGAGTATATGGCACTGTGTTGCCAGCAGATGGCATGTGCCCTGCATCTGTGGTTATCAAATGAGTTAATAAGAATTTCAGAGAGAACAAACGTAACAGCTAAGTTATCTTCTGTTTAAGTATGCAGATGTTGAAAGAGCCCTTTTGCTCTGCTGCTTTGTTGCAGGTTACTGCACTGTCAACAACTGATCATACATCTCAATTTGTTAGGTTTTTTTTCCGTTATTCCTCAATGCTTATGCTGGAAAGCTAGTGGATTATTTTTGTTAAATATAAAGAACTAGAGCCCACAGCATGAAGCTAAACATGGCAGTAAGTTGAATATGCTTCTGAGCTGTGTGTGCTTCGGTCAGGTTCTTGGTCAGGCTGGAATGGACAGTGTTTGGCTGACATTCTCTTGTTGAGAGCTGCTCTCTCTTTTCTCTCTCTCTTCTCTCTTCTTTTCCAAAAGGTTTGTATGTTGCATTTCCAGCTAGAATATAACAATGGGTGTGTGTATATATATGTGTGTACACCATGTAGCAGGATTTTATATATGTCTGTGCTGTCTGTAGTGTTAAGCTGTTCAGACCATTAATAAAAGTTGAAGGCAGTTCCAACAGGATATGGAATCAGAAATCCTTTTCTTGGTTTTGAATAGCTAACAGGAGGAAGAGCGCTCACCTTGTACTGTGCCCTGTTTCTTAGGTAATAACAAAGCTTGCAGGCATGGAAGAGGAAGAACTTTCATTTTCATCCAAAGAAGAACAGCAGCAGCTTCTCCAGAAAGTCCTGCAAGCATCTGACCTGGATGCTGAGGAGGAAGTAGTTGCTGGAGAATATGGTTCAAAGTCAGCTCAGGTAATGAAGAACACTTTGAAAAGGATGGTCACAAATGCAACAGAACTGGATCATTCAATTTTAATTCTAAACATGATGGCATCATTGATGCCTTAGTATCTTTGTGAAACATTGGAGAACAGATTTATTTTTTTAAGCTGCATTAGCACTTCGCTATTTGAGTAATTCGCTTTTTGGGCGCTAGAAAGAAGTTAGATACAGAATTCATGTCCTCCTCCATCATATTTGAGGAAGACGACAACAGATCTATTGTTACAGATTTTGAAGTAAATCTTTTAAGTTACAAGCAGTGAAAATATTTTAAAATATTTGAAAACATTTCAAAGATACACCTGTATCGCAGCACATACTTTTTCATGGTGGCACTGTGCTCCTTGAATCATGCCCCGATTTCCTCATGCCCAGAGGGCAGAAACATAAGGGCCACTTTGTTCATTTTCAAGAGAAGTTCTGTTATTGTAGGTCCTAGTTTGACATTTTCAGCAGCAGATACAAGAAAAATAAATAGCCTGAAACATTTATTGATAAATAAGTTAAAGTCAAGCTACAATGTGGTAATTAATTTTTTAGGGTTAGTTTTTAGCTAAATGGCATTGTGTTGAAATGCATTAGGAATTCCCACTCTAAGGTATCTTTCCATATTAAACCTTACCTATGTTTGTATACTTATGGTGAGTGGCAGGCAGTGACTTTCTTTGTAGAAAAAAAACCTTCGAAGGCTTTTTGGCATTCAGGTCACTAAATGAACAGTGCTACCCAGTAGCCAGTGGGCATCAGTAGGTTAGAGTTGGTCTGTCTAATCACGTTGGTTTTCTCCCTTTACTTGCAGGTGTCACGTCGTACGGGCACAATGAGCTCTATGTCAGGAGCAGACGATACGGTTTACATGGAATACCACTCTTCACGGAGTAAGGCATCTTCAAATAAACACATCCATCCACTGTTTAAACGCTTCCGGAAATGACGTCCTTCACGGATCCATGTACCTGTTTTCATAACTAAAAATATGGAGTTGAAATTTCTGACAGGTTCTTTAAAAGACTTTTTTTTTATACGCATCAATATACCCACATCTTTACTTAGCTATATGTGGTCTTGTGGATGAACGTGAAAGGAAAAGAAAGGAACTAAATCTTACCACAGGAAAGATACTTTCCAGTGACTGGATCCTGGTTACACCTGTCTGGTTTTCAGGGTAATTAATAGAATTTATTTTTATTGGCTGAAGACCCTTTTTCAGAAGAATTCTGGAAAGGTTTTGTAAATTAAGTTTGTACTGATGTTTGAAATATTATTTATCTGGTTATTGTGTCTGCTCAACAAAATATTGTTTTTTAAAATGCTTAAAAATAAAAATCATTCATTGAACTGAACAAATCCTGATAGGAGCACTTTACGTAATATTTTTAAACTGGGAGCTAATTTATACTTATCACATAACCGGTCTTAAAATTCTAACAAAACTTTTTGAAATATTTTGAGTTTCGAAGACAAGGAGAAAGAAGGTCTCCAAAATAAATTCAAGGAAAGCATTACCAAATACAAATAACTTCTGTGCTCCATTTTCCTCTTTTTTCTTGCTACTGTTGAAAAGTTGCTGAAATAAAGCTGTTTCCCCTGTCATTTTATTCTATTTATTAACCATGCAATAAAACCATCGTAACTGCTAAACAGCATAATGTCACTGCAAAAGTTCTTATTGAATCAAAAAGTGTTTTGATGTGTCATAAGGTGAGTTGGAAGCAGAGGTGTGAGGGGAAGATTCCCGAGTTTGGGGCTTTTTTCTTAACGAAGACTGCAGTACATTTCTAGAAAATTTGAGGAGGTGGGGATGGTTTGTGGCAGAAGAATGCTTTTTAAGTGACATCGGCTTAATATTGTAACAGTTATGTTACTGGGTATTGTATTATGAGGTGGGGTTCTTTTGCTGAGAGTTTGTAGAGCTTTAGGAACAACTTATGAAATAACATTGATCTTGATTTGTTGGTTCAAATAAGTTAGTATAAATATTTACCAAACTAGAAGGAGTATGTATGGTAGAGCTATCCTGGTTATATGACAAACGTGCTTCAGAAAAATATTCTGTTCCTTGTTAGCATAAATTCACAAATTGAGAATATAGAATTACTGGAAGCATAATTCAAAACGTGTGGTGCTTGGTTTTGGTCTCTGTATCAGAGTCAGTACACTTTGAAAATGGAACTGATCTGGTTCTGTTTAAACATTGTTTAGTCTCTGAGCCCTACCCTGTGATGCCTGGTTCTTTATTTTGTTATGAGACTCCTGCCTCGCAAACTGGGGCCAGCCATGACAGTGCTTGAGTGGCTTATGCGCAGTGGCTCTTATGTAGTAAATCTTGTCTATGATGACTAATGATCTTACTATTCTAAGTCATGGGTCTGTGTGGGATGCAGTACTTTCAGCATCGAGTAAAGCATAATAATTTTACGAGGTAAGAATGACTCCATGCTTCAGTAATAGTGTGTTGGTATTCAAACTGTAGGTTTAATTACTTTGATATGATTACTGCAGTAATTACTGCCTGCTATTACTCCACACTGTAGCTGCAAGTGGCAAACTGATAGGCACTTACTCAGAAGAGTTGCTGCTGCTCACGGTAGCATCTGTACTGGAATATGGTCAGTCAGTTCTGCTTTCTAGATGGGTTAATCACTGAGAAACGCTGCTGGTTCCTGGGCTTTTTGTTGTACTGGCCTCTCGATCCTCCCGCAGCCCAGCAGTGCTCAAAGGTGCTTGTGCAGCGTGGCGGTGCTCCTCACCCAGCGGTCACAATAGCCTGCTCCACAAGAAGTCTGTAATCCCAGCCCTCTAGGAAACGAAAATGTCTTGTTCAGCCACAAACCTCAGCACTGTATTTTGTCAGGTGGATGTCTGTTTGAAGCAGTACCATAGACTGCAATCATGCTTCACCGTAACCAGACTGCGTTGCAGGCTCTCACTGCCCTGCAGCCTGAATCCAAAGAACCTGGGCCCCAGCTCTCTTGGAGGGCAGTCAGGTCCTCACATGCTGGATCAGACATTCCTGTTGGCCAGCGCTTCTCTTGCACAAACGGATAGCAATATCTATTGCTAAGTACGCTGTGGAAACAACGTGGCTGGGAGCTCAGTGTTTGCCTTGAAAATGGTGTACGTTAAGAAAATATTGCTTTCTGCCATTGCAGCGCTGTATACATACTTCTGTGAGATGCTGCCTTTATCCCTACAGAGTGTTCTTGCACAACGCTGCATGTTTCCTAGCAGCAGCAAGGTGCAATACAGCTCATGGATCCAGATGACTTGCAAATGAACAGTGATAGCTAGGTGATTATCCAGAAAGGATATGTTTGCTGTAGGGCTCTCGATAAACTGGGGGCAAAATAACATAGACTGGTGTGGCAAAACTGTTTCAGACCATGAGCAGGTGAACTTTGGGTATGTTATTTCTTGGAAGTCTGTGGACAGAGGTGGTGTGATTTTCTTGGATGTAATTCAGGTTTCCTTGCTGAAATAAAAGCTTTCACTCTGCTCCCTGGCCACCTCCTTAGGCTGAATTCCACACTGAGGAAACTTAATTTTCTTGAGGAATTGTCATTTTTTAATAGTTATTTTCTTTGTGTTTCTGATAGGCTACAATACTGAAATCTCTTTATGTGCTTTTTGTTCTTGTGGCAAACTAGTGACTGTCTGTGAAGGGATTAATGCTTGAAGGATATTGTTGTTACTTAATAAGATGGCCTTCTAGACTAAAAGGGCATAGTGACATTGGGGTGGCAATTTCAGCAGCACTACAGCTCAGCAAAGCTCTAAAATACACCCAATTTTTGTTTCTGATTCCTTATGCCCTCCTGATGGTCATCATTTTTAGTAGCACCTGTTTTCCTAATGTGTTCAAAAACCTGGGACGTGAAGGCAAGTGGTTCTCAGGATAACTGAATGGTACACGATAAGAAGCATAGGATAAGGATCTAAACGTGCTACAAAAAGTCTACAGTTAGAGCTGAATTCTTGGTTTTTTTCCAGTTTTGTTAGGCACTGGACAATAAGTCATGCACAGTGCTATCGACACCTGGGGTGGGCTAGCTCGCGCTGATTTAAATATCTTCTTTTTGTACAATACGGGATTAGGATTTTAATTGTCATGTGGTAGATGAAACCAAAGATTGAGAGAAACAGTTTTCATTTTTCTTTTAAACTAAAGCTGCTTCAGTAGGGAATTACCTACAAGCTCTGTTCTCACCTCATAACCTGTTAAGTTCAAATTTGTCCCCTTTTCAGGAAAAAGCATGTGAATTTAGAAAGCATTTAAAATTCCAAAGTAGTAACTTCACAACTTGAGAAGATCTGTCGGAAGACAGGTTTGAGGACAGTCAGAAACAGCAAAAATCATTACTAGCTGTATGGCTTTTTCAGTGAAGGGATGTTTCAAACTACACTGAAAATTTTTGCTTACATTTCTGACATTTCAACACTGTTTTTTTAGCTTTTCTTCCTTGCAAATGTTCTGAAGAGCCTATCTGTACAGTCTCAGCTGAAGGTGTTACTGGGGCAAAGTTAAATGCCTCTAATGAAATATCTTTTACTTCCATAAATTATACTTGTGGATGCGTTAGCTATTTAAACAGTTATGTAAAACATACAGTACAATATTTATTACACTGTATGTCATAAAATAATGTTCAAACAAT
Organism: Grus americana; assembly: GCF_028858705.1. NCBI lineage: Eukaryota > Metazoa > Chordata > Aves > Gruiformes > Gruidae > Grus > Grus americana. The sequence goes on along the minus strand of NC_072857.1, from coordinate 16,450,737 downwards.
TACAAGCCAGATATAACCAAGACTGTTAAAAAGTGAGAACCCTTCTAAGAAAACAGAATTCCTGGTAAGATGATAATGTAACCATTGACTCTGAATACTGATGTTATTAAGACACAAAGAAAGCTTCAACTGAACTTTGTCAGAGTTCATGCAAAGAGGAGGGCAAGTTTAAATTGGATGTAGAAATAACTAAGTGAAGGTAACAAAGTACAATTAATGTGACCCCACTAGGGGGTCTAGACTGAGAGAACAGTATGACTCGGGGTTTGGAGGCAAATTATCATCCAAAAATAATACAAAATCTAAATTATCAATAGTCTAGTTTATAGTGTGATCCTGTTACACGGCAAATGTTAACTAAAATTGAAGCACTTCTGTGAAGAGGCATGTGCTTCAACTTGTTTGAAATAACAAAAGTCCAAACTGACTAGTTACATAAAATGATTTTTCAACCTCAGCAGACTGACAGGCGAGGTCAAACATCATTGTTTAAATTTAAAGACCTGTGAATTTGTTTTCAAGTTGGGGTTAAGATGCCTGATAAATATACATGCTGGAAGATTGTAGAAGGAGAAAATATTTATCTTCCAAGTCACATAAATGTGTTTTGGTTGGCTCTTGCTGATGGCATAACTTCTCCCTTGTTTACAGTTTGGTGGATTTACATGGATTGGAAGGAGTATTTATGTTATGGATGCTACACTCGCCATTATTCCTGGGAATTCTGTGGTAATCCTGCAGGACTTGTATTACCTGAAACAAGTCTGTGATCATATTTGGGAGGAAAATGGGATCAGGCAATGCCGAGCCCTCCACCAGTTTAGGTTACAACCTAAACCTTTCACTATGTAAAACCCTCTGCTGCTCTTTCAAATGTTTGTTGGTTTCTTCACTCTTCCTTTCTCTTTTACAAGTCTACTCTAGGAAACTGTTATTTCAGCTTCACCTATCTCCTGTAGCATAAATTTGCAGGTTTACTCATGTTGATTATTTAACGTGCTGCAGTTTGCAAGTTTGACCTCCAACCCAGATTCCGCAGTAGTAAGGATGCTGTGTCAATAAAACAGCAACTTAGTGGCTTTATATACATTATACATATATACAATATACATGCATACATTAATAACTCTAATTTGAAACACAACCACGCAATTATGATCTGGCATAGCAAAAGGAAACAAATAGTTTAATTACACATTCCATGTTGTGGTAGCCCACATGTATCATTCACGTTCATAAATATTCCCTTCCTGTATTTGGCTATTTAACCACCGTACAATTTGATTATTGTTGTCTGGAGTTTTTTTTGCTATAGTTTACCTAGAAAAACAAACTTGTATCTGCACAGATGGGTTACTATAGTATTATTGATAATTATTGTATAGTAGCATTGTAATAGCATACCTGAGCCTGCAGCTGTTGGTGGCTCTGCATTTCTACTCCATCTAACAAACCTCCCAGAAATATGGATTACTTATAAATATTATTGAACGTTGAAACAGAGTTATTTGAGACCTATTTTGTGAACTTTCTCTCATCTGTTATTCACTGATGACAAACTACAGTAAGAAGTAATGGCGGTGTCTCTCAGGCGCTCCCTGGTTAGGGCTCTCTTCTCAAATGGCACATACATTCCACCTTTTCTTTAAAAGCAGACAGCCAGTTAGTATAAAATCTTATTCAAGTTAATGATGTATTTTGAGGTTTTTCTGTAATTGTTGTTCTTTTTTTTTTCCATTAATAAATATTTGTGTGTGCATAATCAGAGAAACTGTCTTAAACTTTCCATTGTTGAGTGCTATCTTAAAAAACAACAAAGTCTATCCAGACAGCAGAGAGCGCACCAAATTCCTCAGAAGACTTAGCACAATGGATAACTAGATTTTTTTCCCTGAAATTGTCCTTTCTGTGATTGTGTAAGCTGCACATATAAACTTGATAGCTGGTAATCATAGAATATTTGACCCATATTAAAGATTTGCCGAGGACTGACAATAATGAGATCTGAATGTCTGCAGCTGTTTTACATGCTGCACCAAGTGTGCTAGTAAATAGGGAACATATATAAATGTATACAGGTAGCTGTTACATTGGAGGATACATTGGCAAGCAAGGTAACTATTTAAGAACAGCTTGGCAAGGTAAAAAATATGTAATGACTAATTACTAATCCTCCAGACACACTACAGATGTGAAGGAACATGGCTGCCTTGGCTGCAATTAAAGACAAGACAGCTCTACTTTATAATATTAAAACCATAACACAGCACTCCCTGTCCTGGATTGCTGCCTTGCGTGTTGTACATGAGTTCTATGGTTTAGTGTCTTCTGAAGTGAATGGTGTATGGATGATTAGTGCTGTCTTCAGCTCCCTGTTTTACTGAAATTGCATGTTCTCTGAGTGTTTACCTGTTCATTTTAAATGGGATCTGTGTTTCAGACCATTTTAGTGCAAACAAACAAAAAACTAACAATAAGTAAGTTGCCTGGAAGACTGGGTGAAAGTGGGGTTATACAACACAGTTCCTATGCTGGGACTACTGCCACCTCCAGAAGTTCCTCAGAGGGAAAACAGGTATTGTTCTGGCAAAACTTCTGAAACTCTTTTTCAAGTAGCTTGGCTAGAAACACTCTCTCCTACAATGATTTTCATGGAAAAGAGGTAACAGTGGGGGGAAGAAAGTGAATGTCCAAATATGGAATTAGCTGCAAAAATGTACAACCAGGGAAAGCTACTGCCAGTTGCAAAACTAGTCTTTACAGCATAATAGTTTATCTCACTAGCATATTAATAGAAGCAGGTGCTTACACTATCTTAATGGTGTATGACTTTAAAAGAATAATAAAATACCTACCATACTGATAGCTGTGAGCAGCAGTTTTTAGGAAGGGTGCATATATTCCCTCCATCAATCTAGAAAGTACAATATGAATGTAATTTTTAAAGCTGGAGAGCTATTGCATAAATTTAAAAAAAACCCCTCATTTTCAGAGTATTAGTACTGAGATGAAGGGTTGGGTTTTTTTTTTTAATTCTAATATAACCTTTAACATGTATAGCTAAGGGATTATAGTGGTGTTCATTACAAAGTGAATTCCTATTCTTTCCTTTCTATTTGTTGACTTACAATCTAGGGACATCTGTTGTTCAATACCTTTCAATTTTTGTGGTTTTTGTTTATAGAATATGGCAAATGTAATTTAGATAGTGCAGATAATTTAGATAGTTTGGATTGTTCTTTGCATGTTCTAGGACTTGTATCCATCTTTCCTGTCAAATGAGTAAGTGTTCCATTTTTAAATCCTCCTGCAGACACCTCATAGTGCATCTACTTGCTCTGGGAGATACCCCTTGTTGTTCTCGTCCTCCACTGTGCCTAAGGGAGACATGGAATTAGCCTTTCATTTACTTATGATGATAAACTTATTCTGAATTTCACACTCACCAGCTGGTTTTAATATTTTTTCCCATAAGTATTTATTTTCTTAGCAACTGTATCTCAAAGCATCTTTGGATAAATATTAAAGAAATAATGTAGTTACACCATGTAGAAATATAGGAAGAAAAGGGAAACTCCACAGGTAACCTAGACCATGATTTACCCAGATGTGCCTGACAGATGTTTCTCGAACATGTTCTTGCACAAGTTCAGTGACAGCAATTATGTAACCTCCTGAGATACCTTGGCTATCTGAAATATCTAAGAGACATCCCAAAAATATCTGAGATAGCAAGGCTACCTGCAAATCTAACCAAGAAATCTGTAGCTGCAAACTAAGCCCATTGTCTTCTGTCTTCTCTCTCTGACATGCATCTTTTTTTAACAAAAGATGTACATATCTGTAGGCTGTTGTCATGCTCCTGGTAGTCATCTTTCCCAAATAAAATAATTCTCTCAACCTCTTCCTTATGTCATTTTTTTAAAACTTCTTTTTTTTTTTTTTTTCCTGTTGCTGTTCTCTGGACCCTTTTGCGTATGATGAAGCCTATTTTAAAGACAATATTTTAGCCTAAACCAGTATGTACTTTATAGATTTTAAGACTGTTTACCATCTGCCTTTTATTCCTGTAACATTTACTGCTGTATCTACAAAGACTGATGCACATGTCTAAGTTCAGAGGTAGATTTATTTCAGTGGAGATATCAGTGGTAAAATTAAGCATGTACACAAATCTTAATTAGATTGTGGCCTCAAAAATATAAATGTAGAAAGATAAACAGTAGGAAAACAAAAGCAAATAACATTGAAGCTCACTAGACTTACTTTTACTTTTCCAGCAGTTTATTCATAACTAAGCTCTGGAAATGCAGATCTTCCTTGAGACTTTCCTCTCTTTTCCTCAAGTTTTCCCTGAGCTTCTGATTCAATTAAAACCAAGGGGGTCTCTTCCATGTAATTTCTGAAACTGATCAACATTTTACAGATTATTACTAACACCTTCAGAATTACAGAAATAGGAATGAAGACAGCACTAGCACTTTTGAAATTGTGCAAAACAAGTTGATATACAGGTTGGAGCTCAAGTTCTGTGTGCGTGATTATAGATCTATGCAGCCAAATTGAGGAAAAAGTGTGGTGGAACACTGTGCAGTTACAGGGCACTGGTTATTTTCTAGAAAAGTCAACAGAAGCTGCTTATGGAGTATATACTGTCCAAAAGATAAATCATTCTGCAATACAAATAACATCCCTGGATATTGTAATTTACAGGAACTGTTTGTAAGGTTACTGTGTAAAATCATTGCTATTTCTACATGGATGCAGAAATGTTTTCCGTATATGTTACAGGATGATGAATGGTACTAAGAGAACTTCTGGCAGAAAATATAGTATTTTCTAACATGGGAATGAATTAATGCCACAGAAAAAATAGCCCTAAACCCACCTTTTTAATGAAGGAGAAAGATGGGATAATCCTTGTGTGAGCTTTTTGCCAAACTAATGGGGGAAAAGAGGGAAAAACTAAACTTTGTCTGCATGCTTAATGGGTAAATTTGTCTGATTTGAATTATACAAAATAATAGGTTCGTTCTATTCAAGTCTCATCTCAGACCCACCCCCCTTTTCCAGCCCTAGGGGAGGGAGCGTTAAATAATGGTCTGTGTAAACTGATGCTCATGCAGTAAGAGTTTGGAGAAGTGCTGCTTGTACAAGTTAAAGCAGGCGGTGAAGAAAGAGCAACCAAATAAAACGCAGCTGCAGGAGCAAAGTGGACCTTTCAGAAATTAAGACATGTCTTTCTTCACGAGAGTTTTGACAATGAAATGCAAGCAGACGCTTGAATCCGAGAGGACTTACTTTTACCACGCGATTTTTGTCAGCAGGTTTCACCAGCTGCCCAAACTTTGCAGCAGCCAGTCTCTGGAGGTGCAGAATAACTCCCCGGCAGCGGCAGAGAACAAAGGCGCGGAGACGGTGGCAGATTCAGGGCGCGCAGGGGAGCTGCTGCAGCCCCCCCCGCACCAGCTTGGCAGGGTGAAGAGCCTGCAAGAAATGCCTGGACCCAACACCTTCTACAATCTCTACGAGTTCTTCTGGAAGGACGGCTTCGGCCGCATTCATGAAATCCAGGTACAGCTTACTCGGCTTCTTACTATTTTATTCACGCCAGGACTGCTTAAACCTTTCCTTTTCCCCCTCACAAAGCATTGCTCAGTCACCGGGTTGCCAGCACCGCAGCTGGTCGCAGCGTCCCCGCTGTTAGGGAAGAGCCGGGATCAGAGGATCCCCCCCGTTCGGTCTCCGTCCCCCGCAGCACTCGGGGGTTTTGGCGGGTTTGCTTCGGTGAGGAGCCTACGAGTACGTGGCTTGCGGGCCGGGCCGACACCCTCTCCCGAGTCCCCCCTTCCCTCGTACGTGAGGGGACCGCCTCGCCGGCACCCCTAGTCTGTGAGCTCTCCCCCTTTTCATATTTATGAGTATTTCGAACTTTTACATAGGTGCCTTAGACTTAAAAAAAAAAAAATCCCATCTTTTGAAACGAGTGGTTTCACAGACTTGCAAAGGACTTATTTTTGGCGGGCAGAGCTGGGAAGTGTGTGCTTTCCTCGAATCCCGGAGCGCAGCACCCACCCTGAAGGTGAGGCCGCGCCGGCACGCCGGGCTGTTTCCACCCGGGACCGCCTGGTAGTGCCGCGGCTTGCCAGGGTGGTGTGAAGGGGACTCCCGCCGCTTTTCTTCTTTCAGCTCAGCCCGGCGCTCCTCCGTTGTGGCCAGAGACCATTTTGTCTCTCCAACCCTCACTTCTACCCTGGCCTCCCTTTACATAAATATACTTCGCATATATAGGTCCCCTGAGGGGGCGGTAGATGCGCCTGGCCCCGCTGCCGTCAGCTCTATCCAGCCCACGGCTGCCGCCCCCCTCCCCTCAGCAGGAGGCGGGCGGTTTAAAACCTTCCGGGGGGGGGTGTGGGGTGTGGGTGGGTGCGGGAACGGGGGGCAACGGCGGCGGCTGTGCTGCCCCCCCCTTTCCCCTGGCGGCTCCATTGGCTTGCGGGCCGGAGGGCGGAGAAGGGGGAAGGGAGGGGAGGCGGGTGGCGGGAAGCGGGGCTTGATGGCGGCGGGAGGGCGATGGCGGGGGGAGAGGAGGGAGAGCGGCTCCTGTCACCTGGCGGATGGCTGCTCTGGAGTACGCGGTGGGGCGGGAGACGGTAAAATAAATCTGAACCCTGGTGGGGGTTGAGAAATGCCCTCTGTGGTTTGGGCACCTCCGCTGCTGTGATGGTCCCCAGGCTGCGGCGTGTCCCCTTCCTCAGTAGCCCCCTGCGATGGCGGGTGAAGCGCGGTTAGCCGTGCTTGGGACAGCAGGAGCTGGGTGAACGAGTGTCCTTCTGTGCAGCATTTCGTGGGTGTTGGCATGGGCAACTGCCTTACCGCAAGGCTGTCTCTATCCAAAGATGATTTTTTTTAAATTTTTTTCTTGGTTGCTTGGCCAAACACGTGAGTTTCATTCCTAAAAAGTCACAGTGCGACTCCTGGGGCCCCTTCCCTATGTAGTCCAAGTGATTCTGAAGTAAGCACTTGTGTTTGAGGGAATAAAGCAGTGATTTTCATCCTCTTTCAGTGGTGGATCCATAACGCTTCCCACTGGCAGTACAGATCTCTTTGGAAATACCTCAAATTTAGTATTTATTATTTTTCTTATAGACCTTTCTGAGATCACTAGGAAGGGATTCAGAGACAAGCCCGAGAGGTTCACTACCTGAAAATCACCGAAATAAAAAAAAAAAAAAAACCCCACAACCAAGAGGGAAGTAAGAACAGAAAAGGGAAACCAAAGAGAACAGGATAGAATTTTAAATGGTTTGAGGATCAAAACTCAAAAGTCAGGATTTACAAAGGGCCTAAAACCACCAGAAAGAGGCAGGAAAGAGCTAAAAAAAAAAAAAAATCACATGAGTTGCTCCGTTTTGTCTGGCTTTGTTGTCTTTACCATTTAGATGTCTAGAAGTGTTAGGCTCCTCAGTCTATGCTGTGTTTGATGGCAGCCAAACTAGATTGCTAATGATGAATTGCTCAACTTAATTGCTTGCTAATCAAGTCACATGCAGATGGTAACTTCATGATAGCGAAAGCTTTTTGTTGCATATATTATTTTTTTTTCTTCTACCTCTGTGGTAGTATACAGAATTTGAGGCATTCACCGTAGTCTCGTAACACTAAAAAAAAATACTACCATTGAATTCAAGTTCTTTCACAGTCAAAACAGTGAAAGTTACTCAAAATATTAAAAGGAATATAAGACAACCTAAACAGCGTGTACTTTTCACTACCATTAGCTGATACGGCTATTTTCTTCTTTAATGAATGTTATTCATAAAAAGGAAAGTGGGAGGAAGGATAAGGGGAAATTGTAATACAATACTAGTTTTTATTCTATTTAGAGTCTCAAAAATCACATTACAAATCATGGATGCCCTATTTACATACACACTGGATGCAAATAGGCATTTACTGAATTAATAACAGTCTGTTAAATTTAACAATACAGTGAACATCAGGAATGAATTAATCTGAAACCCTTTGGTAACCAGCACAGCTACTTAAACGATGTCCTTCGGCGCACACAAATATTCGTACCCTATATGCAGAAGGGGTGGGGAAGCCGAGCACTTTTTCACAAAGGAGGTTCTGTTCTCAGTAACTTGATTCCAGTTAGTCCTGGCCAAAGCAGTAATGCCTACAGCAATTATGACAAAAGAAAAGTATTTTTAATTTGATGGGGTTAGATCTCTTTTGTCTCGTCAGTGCTGTGCAAGTATAAAGAAAAGAAAGGTGAGGGGGAAGGGTTTGGATGCTGGCAGCTTGAATTTATGATGTGTGAAAGAATGTCTGGTGTGAGAGTGGTATGTGAGACATGAAAGCGTAGTATTTTTAAGGTTTGAAATGAGGGAAAGAAAGCCTATGTTGTGATAGAAAATATGGAAGAGAAATTCCGGGCATTTCTTTAAACATGAGGTTGATACACTGAACACCATTCTGCTGAAACCAAGAGATGTCCAAATACCTTGTCCTTGTCTGTTTCAGGTTTAAAACTAATATTTCATTTATTTGATTGGATGGCTTGACACTTGATTTATTTTCTGTTGAAGTTTATCCTCTCGTGTAAACCTCACCATCAGTAGAAAAAAAAAGCTACTCTGTAAATAGCAAGATTTGTTGAACCTGTTTTTCTGTGACTGGTGACCTGTATCCCCTTCACCCCGCTGCCTTTTCCTCGCAGCACTTGCCACCCAACTCATGCTTTTCTTAAACACTTATGCTCTTAATTCTCTCCATGTTCAGTTTCAATATCTCTAAAATATCTCCAGGGCAAGAGATACTTTGGGGTTTGGGAGTACCTGTTGGTATATTGGTCTGCGTGTGGTGTTTGGTTAGCGACAGACCAAGCAGAAATGATAACAGTTGAGTTCCTACTGTAGCATTTCCCTCCTCAAGGTCACTAATATGTGTGTCTCATTTGAATCCAGGTGCTGATTTTTGAAAATGGTAAGAATATAGTTGTAGGAGACCTTTAACTCTGTGTTAAACTTGACTGAAATTGGTCATTGTGTTCCAAAAGTAGTTAAAAGGAGACTGACAGAGACCACAATTGCACAACTCTTGTTTTATTTGGAAACCAGGCAAAAAGAGTTAGGTTTTTTATAAGTGCTTGGTACCATATGCTGAAGTGTGATTCATGTGTCTTAAACTTATTGTTGGCAATTAAACAATTCATCTCTGTAACCAAGACTGATTAAAAAAATATTTCTCATAAGTTAATCTTGGGTCAACACGAGACTTCACTAGTGTAGTTGTATCGAACATCTTTGATTTATAATCAGCATAACTCTGCAAGCAGATGTCTTTGGATTAGATGCAGGTAATGTGTCAAAGTTAAGCTTTGGACAGTTTAACTTGCTTGCTACTTTAACCTGAAATAAAGGCTATAAAATGTAAAGCTTTCTTAAATCTAAAATCCCAATAATATCTCTTTAACAAGTCCTTTGCAGTTTTGTTTTTTCCCTCTAAAATGATGGTGTACCGCTACTCCAAGTGAATTCATGGGAGCTGGGCGTTTCATTTCATCACTATGTCAGAATGAAATTTGTTTGAAATAATCAATAAGATTTCATGGGACAGTGATAGCGCAATCTTACTGGAAAACTTTTGGGTTTTTTTTAACACATAATTTAATGTTTTCCAATCCTCTTTCTTAATTGCCTGTTGCTTGCCTCCAGCTTGAATGATACAACTTGTGGGTCAGCCACTAAATAAACCTCACTTCAGGAATTGGTAAACTTTTCCTTCCTTTTGCAGAATTAATATTTGTCTTTCTAAAGTTCACTGCTGATGAAGCTGTCCCAAAATGCAGTTTTTCACTAGGTGCTGTGTTATCATCGTCCTCGGTCAGGTGTGAGAAATTTATAAGTAGTTTTTGTAAAGAGTACATCTTTATTTACAAAAGACATTAAAAGTAAATTATTATATCTTTGTATGATACTGTTGATTTCACCCTATTTACCTCCATGCTTTTCATTTTTCCAGACATTCTTTCTAACCTGTGTGATCTGAAGAGATGTGTTTTTAAGTGCCCCAAGTCCTTTCATCATCTCAGCATTCGGTTTCACTCGCGCTTTGTGCCTTAGAGCTTTGGGTCTTTTCAGTCAGAGGTCCTGAACAGTGTGACCTCTCTGTTTGCCTTGTGAATACTTCACAGTAGTGCTTAGATGCTTTCTCCTGACATTTCAAACCATTCCTTGACTGGAAGGCTGGGGATCAAGTTCTAGATGCGATAGATTGATTCGCTTTATGACAAATTGTCAGTTTCCTTTTGTGTTATTTCTCCTTAATAATACTTTACTTTTCTTTCTCTTTGTTGGTGATATTGTAGCAAAAACACACTCAGGAATATGGAAAGATCTTCAAGTCTCACTTTGGTCCCCAGTTTGTTGTATCCATTGCAGATCGAGATATGGTTGCTCAAGTCCTCCGCGCAGAAGGTAGAGCACCACAAAGAGCTAACATGGAATCCTGGCAGGAATACAGAGACTTACGAGGGAGAGCTGTGGGACTTATTTCTGCGTAAGTGTTGTTACTCCTTCATTTTCTAAGTTTTCTTGTAAAACTTTAGTGATTTTCTGAAGCACTGTACAGGTCATCTGGCAATTCAGGCTTTTCTCTGTGGGGAAATTTGTGTGCCTAGTAGGGGGGAAGACGGTAGGAATTTATGGTCAATTTTCTGTTCTGCTCTAAATTTTCAAAGGGATAGTAATGATGTGTAGTTTGAATGTGGAGTGAGCTACCTTGCATAAAACCATTATTGGACAATGTCTATCAACTAGAGATGTCTGAGCTGACTCACTTACTTGGAAGTAGTATTGCAGAATAGGGCTTACTAACTTTGGCACAGCACTGCATAAATGTGGTTTTATTGCTTCAGATCTGCACTGTTGCACTCACTTGCAGTGTGCTGTGTGGACTTGCTGGCTCAGGTTGGCTTTAGCTTTATTGTTCAGCAAAGCACCCCCTCAGTAGATGAATGCAGAGAAGTCAGTGGGACATTCACAGTTGTGCATCCCCATGCAGAGATGTTTTTACGTGGCTGATTTCTAGAACAGTTATCTGTCTTTAAAGCTTGCATAAACTTGCAGTGCATGTGGGTGTGGTTAATTGCCACTGGGAACTACTCACAGTCCCCACTGACACAGAATGTTTATTTAGAGGGAAACTAATTTCCTGAGTCATGGACAGTCTGTTTCTTTCATGGTGGCAAAAGGCATTACGTATTGCACTGCAGACTCAAATCCTAAGCTGCAGTTCAAACTAACAGTTCCTTGACATTTCGTGAAATGAGATCTTAAATCAAGAGATAGTCAGAAAATGTCTGTTAAAGAGATTAAATTCTTTTGCTGGCCAATAAGTTTCTGTACCTTGCAGCACCATTGCTTCAGGTGAGAGAATTTAATGGGGAATACTTACATAGCAATTTAAAATAAACACATAAAAGACAACTGCCTGTCTTCGTAAGGAATTGAAAGATATCCCTGGAACCTGTTCCCAAAGACTCTGCTCATGTGAAGCATGCAGATGCTACAGTTCAGACTTTTAGTCTTCAGCACAAAAATTTCAATACATAGCTCAGCTAAAGGAGAATCTAGCTGTAAATCGTTTCTCTATAGCTAGGTCTGCTATCCTATTACTTTGTAGGTTTAGAATTAGGGTAACTGAAAGTGATGTTTCAGTAATGGCATTTATCGTACTAGCTCAAATCGTTGATTTGTCAGATCTGGATAGTAATTAAGCACCAATTCTAGGCAAAAGCAATTTTGCAGACTATCCATTGAAATATTATTTAAAGTAATTTCAATAAAAAAGTTTTGCAAATTTCTTGTGTTAGCTACTACTATAATACTAATATATAGAGACACTTGTCAAATTCAGAACACTGAGTGGACAAGTTCTGTCATTCAGACCAGAGATTGACTTACAGATGTACATACATGTTGCAACACTGAAATTTAATGAGGATGTGCAATAAATGCAGAATAAAAATGTAAAGGCATCATGCCAAATATACATGATAATCATTTTCATTTTACCACTCGCTTTCATTTGAGATGAAAAATCATAAACAGTTTCATTGTGGAGCTCTTACCCAGCTACTGATTGTTCAGGAGAATTGTGTGTAGATATTATTAATAATTTCTTCTAGGGAGGGAGAACAATGGCTAAAAATGAGAAGTGTATTGAGGCAAAAAATTCTGAAACCCAAAGATGTGGCTGTTTACTCTGAAGGAGTCAATGAAGTTATAACAGACTTAATTAAAAGAATCCACACCCTCAGAAATCAAGAGGACGATGGGGAAACAGTGACCAATGTTAACAACCTTTTCTTCAAGTATTCAATGGAAGGTAAGCCTAGGCTGTATAACATCGATAAAGAAAATGGATGTAAAGCAGTGTGCTTATGGTTAGGCATCTTTGTCAAATGACTAGTCCCCCAGTGTGATTAATCTGAAAATGGAAGCTTGATATTCTGCATTCAGGTGTCTTCCTACTTAGTGCAGTAGATTTCAGTAGAATTCCTTTGTAGAGTCCAAAGAGTTGATACCTTATTTTAAGGGACAATGCCTGTGGAAATGCTGGTATATAGGTAAAATGTACAATCAAGGCCCTGAGTAGTTTCAGTACTCAGTATTTCTGTATTAATTTCTCAACAATAAGGATGTTGACCTTCTAACAGTGTGACTTCTAAGATCTGTTAATTTGGCAACATCCTGTCCGAATTCCAGGTGGGGAATCACTGTGTGATGTATCTAAATTCTGTTCATAGCTGAATGTGGGAAAAGATGCTGCTTTCCCCTGCCTACGCATGCCAAGTGTGGGATTGTTACGCTTGCCTTAAAATCATCTGACTCTGGCTACCATTAATGAGGGAATGCTAAATGGAACTCCAGCCTGAGCTAGTACAGCATTTCCTGCGTTCTTATAGAAATCTAATGGTGATTCATATCTCATGCATTCCTTTGACTGACTGCATGCAACCTGATCTTGTTATAGGTAGTGCCTTTTAAAAACCTTGGTACTCTTTGCTGACAGGCAGCTGAATAATTTGAGATTTGCAAGAACTTCCAAATTGCTCACCTGTGCAGATGCTATATCAAATGGCTGGCTGAGGGTTTGGTAAACTAACCTAAGTCTGTTCTACATTAATAATGTCTAAAAATGGCATTGAACTAAGAGTCACCAATTTTATGGATTTTTAAAGTCTGAGCTTACAGATTCTCTTTAACTGATGGGTTAGTTTAAATTCTTCGCATTCTTTTAGCTTTTAATTTCTAACTTGTGCCTGGCACACACTTATTTCCTATAGGAATTGCAGTTTTAATTAACTTACGCTGTCAACTGTTCAGGGAACCAATATGTAAGATTTTTTTTAAAAGACCATGTAAAGAGCAAAAGAATGCATAAGAACTAGCAGTTTCTGAGAAAGGCACAGGAGAAATAATAGGCATTGAAAAATATCCTCCTGGGGAGGAAAATTGGGGAAGGAAGAGTGAGTTGAAAATAGGCAGATTTTAGAATTATTATTTTTGTCATTAAAGAAGAAATATGAAGAAAAGAACGGGGAACAGAAAAGTTTATTAAAATATCTATATCTATACTTGAGAATTTATGGAGAGTTTGATAGAGGGCAAGGTCAAGGTTAAACATATCTATTTTTCCTGTTTTTAATGAGACACACAGAAAAAATAGATTAGAGTGTTAATAGACCAATTACTCTACTTATTTGGTTAACAGTTATTCTAATATTTCCTGGAAAGATGTGGACAAACTGTTAACTAATGAATTTAAAAGCACAACATTTATTTAAAAACATTTGATTTGATGCAAATGGCTTTGAGAAATTATTTAAATGCCTTTTTAAATTACCTAATTGCCCCACTGGATTTTAGAAAAATCATTAAATAAGGCTATTTTGATAATAGGAATGCTTTTTGTACCGTACCATGTGATATTTTCATAAATAAACTAGGTAATATGAGCTAGATTTTGCAAGTTGGGAGGAAAAATTGCTAGAAACCTGTGTTCAGAAAGTAATTAAAAATGGTTTGCTGTCAAACTGAGAGAACATTTTGGCTAAGTCCAATAGGGCAGTTTCTGGCTGAGTTCTGTCTAATATTTAGTAAGTTGGGTATGTTTATAAAAACTGAGCTGAGAGATTGCAGGAACACTAATGGATGAATGGGAATTAACTTAATAAATGGAAGAAATGGTCCAGAGTTGAGAAGAAGAATAATTTAATAAAAATATATATAAAATACTGGGGAGGGGAATGGTATTTCTAGTAGGGATCACTGCAATACTGCTGACAAAATATCTGAGGAAATTATAACAAGTCAGGAACAAGAAAGGAGTCAATATTGTCACTTTTAAGTGTCACACACTTGCTGTTTTTCAGGGCCACATGGAGTATATTGTGTGCATTGAAATCACTGTCTAGAGTGCAAGCTCTTTATCCATTTATGCATACTCACTATTCATTTACTACCAGCTTATGTCGAAGAAAGGCACAGCCACTACGAGAAAATCCTGTGTTATCACCAGTTATCAGAAATGTCTTTGGACTTGTGTGTCCCTGTGTGTTCAGAGGCCAACACGGCAGGCTTGGGATTTGCAGTGCAATGCAAAACACAGCAAACGCGGGAGGGTTGCTCTACAGCTGGTGGAATTGCCAGCTGTCTTCTCATGCTGAGCATTACTGACGTAGTAGCCACTGTCTCGCTACAATGTTTAGCTGGGATTTTTTCTGTATTTTAAATTTCTATTTTATCTGCTCCCAACTGCAGTAATGACGAAACATTTTTGGAAGGTTGTTCCATTATGTTAGCATTATAATTCCTTAAATTATTAATATGTATATATGCATGTGTATAGCAAATTCTTTGATTTCATATGTGCAGGTGTGGCAACTATTCTGTATGAATGCCGGTTGGGCTGCCTGGAAAACAACGTCCCACAGCAGACTGTTGAATATATTGAGGCTCTGGAATTGATGTTTAGTATGTTTAAGACCACTATGTATGCAGGTGCTATTCCCAAATGGCTTCGTCCACTTATTCCAAAACCCTGGAGAGAGTTCTGCAGATCCTGGGATGGACTCTTCAAATTTAGTAAGATTTAGTAGTAGAAAAGTTCAGCTGTATTTCTGCAGGTTCTGTGTGTGTTTGAACAGGACTTGCTGCATTTGTCTTCTAAAATTATAAAATGACATTGTGATAGAAGTAAGTTTCATATTAAACTCAGACTGGCCAAGGGAACCGTTTTAAAAAATACTGAAAAAGAATTTTACCAGTATTTAAATATTCTCCTATTTTATCCTTCTGTTTCTTTATTTGTCTTCAACCGTTTCAGTGCCCAGTCCTCACTCCAGGTCCAAGTTCTTTGCCAAGGCTTTATCTTAAGCCACTGAAATTTTAATGAAGGTGGTTTTGTTGACTTCAGCAAGTTTTCAAGTCAGGCACTCTGTCAAATAATCACCACTAAAACTGACTAGAAAGTTAAAAAATGAGACTCTAGCAATTAATTAAATTCTTTGAGAAGTTTATGTATACACATACAAACATATAAGGTGACATAGAAGTACACAGCTGTACTACAATATGATTTTTTGTGAATAAAACATTCCAGGCTACTTTATCAATCAGCTTTCATGTAAGTAAAAAGGAGTTGTCTCTCCAATATATATTTTTTTTAATATTCTGGAGTGTTTAAAAAACCTTGAACCCTTTTTTCCTCTCTAATGTTAGAAAGCTGCATGCATTTTTTAATTTATTTTATCAGCAGTATTTGTCTAGGTAGCCATGTGCACATGTTCTTAAGAGTAGAGTATTTACTTTTAGTATACCTAATATGTTAAATTTTTATTATGTATTGATCTGTACCTACAGTAGGCATCAGGGAATCCATTTAATGCTGATGCAAGTGTGTTTTCTGTGAAACACATACTTTTTTACACTGCCACTGTTAAATTATTCCCCATGATAAAGTACTCTTGTTCCCTTTTGTGGGTTAAAACCAGCAGAGTTCAGCTTTATCCTTACAGCAGGTGAAAACTGTTCATGAGGAATTTGTTCCATGTGAAACTTGTTATACTATTTCTTTGTTTAATCCCTTTGTGAAAAAGGAATTCAATGGTGAGAATCACTGGATGTGATGTGTATAGGTTTCATAAAGGAAGATGTTAATTCTAGTTCTTTTTTTTGTAAGCTCATTCTGTGAGGCATTAACTTTCTGAGGAGTTTTCCTCTTTTTAAAGCCCTTGTTTCACAGAAGATGCTGTTTGTAGTCACTAAAGTATAAATGGGATTGTGGGTGAAATTGCTCAAAATGTCATTCGCTGAAGTTTTTCAATTTTTATTACTTGATGCTCCTCATCTTTGTCTTCAGTGTGATTCAGTTCTGTGGCTTTGACCTTCTGGTTGCTGCTAACATCTTTTAGCAGCCGCTGTGTGCTGACTTGCAGCATGCTTTGCAGAGTCATCAGAAAACAAGTCAGGTGGGCGTGAAAACTTGACCTTGAGCTTCCTTCACTCTCAGAAACTATAGTCTCTTGTGTCTTTTCCTCGTGCTCAGCATTCTCATGCTGTGAGCTACCGAGGTTCCTGTCAGCTCTGTCTTTCCTTACCGTGAGTATACAAAGACCTCCACCACCAATTATCTTTTCCCTGAGAAAATAGATTAAAATATTTTGTCTTTTTATGGCTATGTAGTGTAGCATAAGGGGGAAATGTTATTACTGAAAGGAACCAGCAGAAAAATAAAAATAAAAAAATTTTTTTTGAATCCCAAAGGTCAAATCCATGTTGACAACAAATTGAAGGCTATTCAGTCTCAGCTGGACCAAGGAGAAGAAGTGAATGGTGGGCTACTTACGTATCTCCTAGTCAGTAAGGAACTTACTTTGGAAGAGATCTATGCCAATATGACTGAAATGCTTCTGGCAGGAGTGGACACAGTAAGCTTGTTACCACTTTTCTTATTTTTGTAAACTAGTACTGTTCACAGCTATCTTCAGGGGGAGTTATGTTGTTTATAAGGACGTAATTTCTGATACATTTAAGTCATTGCATCTTTAAAATAATAGAAAATGCTTACAGCACTGCGGAATCTCTCTACTAGAATAAAGTCAGTGTTGTTCTGTTCTAACTGTGGTTTACAGGAACCCATCATTTGGGAGTTAGTTACGTAGTTTATCACATGGTTAACATAGCAGTTGTCTTCACATTCGGCTTGAATTGCATATATTTTCTTTTCCTAGTTTGAATATCAAGTTAGAATTGTGCTGCTTTAGGTAGACCACAATAGAAAAGGCTGCTGAAAGTTAGTGTGAAAAAATCAATGAACTCATATGTAGAATTTGGTAAAGGATTTTTATATATGGCTAATTCAATCATCTGGGACACACAGTATGGATCAGATACCTGGTTTGTGCTGAAGTCCATTAGGAGGGGGGTGTTAGGCTAGCACTAACGTAGGTAAGGAGTAAGTTCACCACCCATGCTTGTGCTGGCAACTACACTCAATCTGAGGCAAAGAGCTGAGGTGATGGGGCTCAGCATTCATGAGGGTAGCATCTGAGGTATGCTAGCACCTGGGGAAGGATTTTATGTGTCCATTTTTCCTTATCCTGATTTGTCATCTAGAGCATTTGAAGAAACATTAAGGTCATGTATATATCTTACTCTTCTTTCATTCCTATCATGTGAAATCAATGTAGCTTAGTATTGACTGCAGCATGACAATCAGAAGAATAAGAAAAGATAAAAATGAGTTATTGTATATACGATGCATATGGAATTATTTAGAATACCAGGGAGTTATTTAGAATATCAGTGAACAATATTATTGTAAATGAGCAATTTTTAAAAAGAAATCTATATGAATTTGATAAAGAAAGTGCTGTGTAGGACTGTGTTTAATAGTCTTACAGTAGAAAAGATTAAAATAAGTAAAAAAATAAAGTATCCTTCAAGTAAAAAAACCTCTCTGGATAATGGCATTCAGATTTTTTCGATTTAAGAAAGTTTGTAAGGTTTCTAAAGAAAACAAAAAGACCCCCAACAGTAATACTTTTGAATTCCAAAATAAGGAACATATGTAAAGCTTATTTATGTGCTGAAGATTATTCCATTTGTTAAATTTCCCAAGGGCTTATGAGTTTGGAGAGCTTTTTGATGTTTGGTTCTTAAGTAAAGCACAGTTATTCATCCCATTCATTTTCTAATCTTTCAGATCCTTAATTTTCCATTTTTACTGCGTGAGAGAGTTTTCATTAAACTAAAAGGACAGTGTTCAAGTTCATGCCAACAAGAATTTCTCTTTCTGCTTGACTTAGCTTTCTCAGCTGGCAACAATCATTTTGTGAGAGGACACTACTTCTGATTTCCTCATTTCCAAGTACAAGACAGAAATTGAGGGAACTCTTTTTCCCCTACTGCTGTCACTTCAGATCTCACTTTATCATAGAAAATGAAAGAGATTTAGAGGATTACAAAAGCTTTCAACAAAATTGCAAGGCAGTTTTTGGCTACAAAGCATTTTGGCTCTCCTTGGAACAGTGCTAATTTTTAAGAGGTTATGAAGGAGCTGGGAACCTGGGAAGAAACTGTTTATATCGGGGAAGTTCTGTATACAGCTGGCACAATTGCCAGCTCCTCTGAACTCCAAGAGGAATAGGACAGGGTTGCATTTTAGCAAGGGACAGCCACTCAATATCACAAGAAGAAAAAAGGAAAGGTTCTGAGAATGATACTTCAAGCATTATACCCCAATTTGAAGACAAGACATAAAAGGTCATTGTCATGACAAATTTGCATTCTAAATTGATCTTAAATGTAAGCCCAAAATAAGACATTTCCAGAAGTTGGGTTTTATACCTATACATTGTTTATAACCTTAAGCTTTGTTGTGCCAATGCGTGAGAAGCTGAAAATAGAACTGTATCCTGCCTAGAAAGTGAAACTGGTTGTTTGTCTTCATTATACAAGTTGAAAAAAATGTACATTTAAGAATAATTCAAGAAAATTAGGGTAGAGGTTACAATCTTTCTCTCTTAAATGCTGCAAGATACTAAGAACAACACAGGTAAGGAACAGGATGATTGTCACTTTCTCTGCCATACTTACTCAGGAACACTGAAAATACATTTTTCATGGTAAACTTTCTGTCTTCAGTGATGGTTGTGAGGGAAGCAGGCTCAAGTAAGGCCATTTGCTTAACCTTAATGTCTTGGGTGCAGCTGATGAAGTTGAAATATTGTTCTTAGTTCCATGTTAGTACAGATGGAGTGAGTTCATGCTCTCAGAGTATATCCTAAGCCACAAATGTGCATTGAAGTGCAATTTTTCCAGCTAAGGTGAAAGAGGTTTAGATGATGAGTTCCTTTAAATGATCTTGTGCTCAAAGTTGAACTGTCTTCTGCCTTGTGTTCTGTTTCTTCCTTCAGGCAAAATATTTTAAAATGATTTTTCACACAGTACCTCTTTTCTGGAGTCTTGATGATTATTAGAATCAGTAATTGAGGGGGAGGAATATTCTAACATCGTGGGGCCACTTTAAATATATAAGCTCATCTTTGAGCTTCCTAAAGAAGGCTTTCAGTGGGATGCTGAATTTCAGTCAAGTGGGAATTTTCAAGAAGTAGAAAGTGCTAACTGTGGTGTAGCATTCCTTACCAAAGGATAAAGTATAATTTTAGCAGTGATAATATCAATTCTGTTGTGTGGATGCTATGAGGAGACCACCATAAGCTTCAGAGGGGTTGTAATGTTCTGAGTAGTATTCTCTTGTTTCCTGTGAAATGTTTTTGTTGGGAAGAAAGGTGAAACACATATTGAAAACTAACAGTTAATCCATTGCTGTTTAGAATCTTTATGTTTCAGTATTGTTTATGTAGTTTTGTTTGCATTTGGTTTTTCTGTTGCTTTTTAATATTTCACTGGGAAAATATCAGCAAGAGTCGTTTTGATATGTGGGGGATTTTTAAATGGGAAAGAGACAAAGGACGGGATGGTGAAGTCTGACAACATCCCACTGAGTCTAGATGTAAATCATTGCCAGTCTGTTTTATAACTTTAAACATATAAAACACATAGTTGAAAACCCATGGGTTTTCTTGGCTTGAAATTACTTTTAATCTAATCTTGTTGCACTTGAAGATGATGATGATGAAGCTTGTGGTTTCTTCCTCAGACTTCTTTTACTTTGTCCTGGGCAACATACTTGTTGGCAAAGCACCCAGAGGTTCAACAGCGTGTTTATGAGGAAATAGTCAATAAGTTAGGGAAAATCCAAGTTCCTGTTGCTCATGATGTCCCAAAATTGCCTTTGATTAGAGCTGTGCTGAAAGAAACCTTGAGGTAAGTAGCAGACAACTGCAATCATTAATTAAAAAAATTAATTCTGTGTAGTTGTAATGAATTTTGAGTCCATGCTAACGTTTGTATTCAGTTGTTGTTACTGCTATTTGCTCCTTCTGCTTTTATTCATTTTAGCAGTATTGTGTCCAAGGATGCCCAAGCAATGAAATAAGATAGTTTAATGTTTTTAAGTGTGGTAGAAGTAGTATCACATACATCTGTTAAGGTAATTGAAAGCTTGATTTTTGCCTTTTAAGTATTAGCCTGTACGATGGACTGCACAACCTCCTCCCCCACACACTGCTGCACAGTGGTACTTTGCAGTGCCACTACAATCATTTTAAGCTTCTTGACTTAAATTGAAGGCATGTGACATGGTTTTTTTGTATGTTTATACACATGTTCACAGAGTGAGGTGAGGGGAGTAAGAGGATTTTAGAGAAGGCATCAACAAGGCTTTTTCAGATCGCAGTAGTGCTAAAATGTCTCCAGCTTGATCAACTGGTTACGTGTTTGTACATGTGTAAAGCAAATAAGTAGACCAAATAGCTGAACCTCCAGTTACTAGTAAATAACCTTTCTCAGGTGTTAATCATATTCTCACAGATGATTTAAGGTCTTTGAATCTCCAAGGTGTTCTGTGCTTTTGAAAAACTTTTTGCCGTGAATGCATATTGTATTCATATTGCACATTTGTGAGTGCAAATTCCAATCTAACCTTTTAAAGTTGAATTAGTTACTACTGTTGAACTTCTCATAAATATTTGTCTCTAGGTTATATCCAGTATTGCCAGGAAATGGAAGAGTGACCCAAAAAGACTTGATCATTGGAGGATACTTGATACCTAAAGGGGTAGGTTCTATTGCAGTCCTCTGCAGAGAACAAGTTTAATTTTTGTGTATGAAATGTGATTTGTTACAACATATATACACTTCATTGATTTAAAAAGATTTCACTAAGCTAGAGCATTAAGAGGAAAGTATTTCAGTAATACCCATTTATATGGCAAAAAATGGATTTTATAATTGACTTGTTGCTGTTGGGTTTTTTTTAGATTTGGGTCCTCACCTGCTAATCAAATTTACCATCCTGACTTGTTCTCAGTATTCTTGAGGGTGGAGTTTATTGATAACATCTCTGTGCAATGTTACAATTTGATTAAAAAAACATTAATTATTCTTGCAGTTTTCTAATCCTTTGCCTATTAATTCCCTTTGTAGAAAGAGTTTAATTTCCTTTTTAAATTACAAATTTTTCTTTATACTATTCAAAGATTACATGGAGATCATGGTAGAACTGTATGGTGCTATTTTAAATAACAGCACTTCTGTGTTAGAGCAACGTAGCTTTAAAACAGTCAGGATTCTTAATTCTTAATATACTTAATATTTAAATATTATTACACCACACACATGATTTATTTGGAAACATCACCACATCGATTATTGTTGTTTTATTTCCTGAGGTGGGTTCTTTTTTTTCTTTGCATCCTCCATTTTTTCCTTTTCCATTGTCTTGTATCTCTCATCTCCTTTTCTCTCATAATACCTTTTTGAGACAATTCCCAATACTTGTGACTTTTGTTCCCATCTCATTCCCCACTGCATTGTCTATAATATATCCAGCAACATTTAAAACAATTTGAAGATTGCTTCATTGACCAGTTGAGAAAGGGATATAATTTTCTAGGTATCCTTTTTTCCTTCTAGAATTACTGAAGGATACTTAATTTTTATCACCTCATGTTGCAGCAATTACAGTAATTACAAATGCTTTTTTATTTTGTTATGTGTATTGGAGTTAGCTGAATAGAAATGTCGTTTATTTCCTCAGACACAGCTGGCACTCTGTCATTATACTACTTCATACAGCGAAGAAAATTTCTCAATGGCAAATGAGTTCCGACCTGAACGCTGGCTGAGGAAAGATAATTTGGACAGAGTAGACAATTTTGGTTCCATCCCCTTTGGTTATGGCATTCGAAGTTGTATAGGAAAGAGAATTGCAGAGCTGGAAATTCATCTTGCACTGATTCAGGTTAGAACTATGTGACAGCATTACAAGAAGAAAAATATATTGGTATGATTCTTTTCTATGTATACCATTTCTGGATGTCTTACAGTGCACAAAACCTTTGTTTTGGAGTGTTGTCTAGCATACTCATCCTGCAAAGGCTTAAAAAATTGAAGATAATCATGCTCGAAATGTAGCATGCTAGTTAAACTACATTGCAGAAGAAATATTCTTTGTAGTACAAATGAAGTAAAACTAAAGGTAAGATTGATAAGGAAATATATGGATTTAGTACGGAAGGTTTTTGCAAGCAAATTAAAAGTCTTTCTTAATGTATATTAGAATGGTTACCTGCTCAGTTTCAGTATTTTAGTTACAAAGAATTCAGTACTTAAGGATGTAAAAATGTTTTTATATCCTTGTACTGACGATGGTTTTACGACAAATAGTAGAATTTTTCTATGTTCTGTGGTTTTCTGTCCCTTCTTGTTCTTTTAGCCGCCTTATCATTTACAGATACATAATTTATAGTTATATATGTAGTTAGTACATATTCTTTTCCATTGCTTCATATCATAAAGAAAGCTTTCCTAACAGCCGCTACGGTTTTGTCATTTATAAGACACCCTTTAACTCAAATACTGAGCTCAGATTATGCAATCAAAACTCAAATGATTTGGAAACTATAGTTACTTAACTGTAAAAATATTTAGACCCATTATATGTATTCAGATCAAAGCTTGATTGAATTTGCCTTAGAATTTCCTTAAGTAAACTCCTAGAGCAATCTCTGAACAATTAGCATCTGTCTTTCAGAACTGGGAGTGAGATAGCTCTCAGGGGGCTGGATAAAACAAACATACTTGCATCTTTTCGAAAAGGACGATGAAGGAAGTAATAGAGATCCTTCTTTTGTTTTCTGGAAAGAAACTATAACAAAATAGCACACAACCTATTTACAAGCACTGAGATGATACTTAAGTGATTTAAACATAGAAACACACAAAGCATGGAGCTGGTCAGAGAAATTGTTTCAGACCAGTCTGATTTCTTTCTTTGACTTGATCACTTACCTAATGTGGTAGATAGAAAATAAACCATGTATTCTGACTTCAGGAAGTATTTTCATATGCCCTGTATGTTGTTCTCACAATTAATTTAATAAAATTTCTTCCAGATGGAAGTACCTATAAAATGCATGCATAACTGGTTGGAAAAAAAGAAATAGCTGAAGGCAGTAGCTGTCAAATATTTGCTATTGAACTGGGAAAGTGTTTAATTAAAATTCTGTAAGAGTCTGTCCTGCATTTGATTTAGGTTGGTATTTTCATTAACAGAGTAAATGATGGAGTACTTTTAGAGTTTGCATAGGATGTCAAGCTGACATGAATTAAGTTAAAATCAGAGGACGTGAATATAGAATTATGAAAAAATAGAGAAATGTTCCAGAACCAACACAAAATTATTCAGTAAGGACAGTTGCAAGTTACAGCTCTTGAAAAGAAATCAAATGCATAAATTCAAATTGCTGACCGGCTGGCTAGAAACAGACTGGAAGGATATAGTAAGAAATCGGTCAACAATAATGATGCGAATTCTGACAAGGCAGTGTAATACTTGAGTATATTAACAGTATTAGCAAGCATATTGTATGTCAGAAAGAGGAGCTAAATTACTCAGTCTTGTCAAACACTGGCAAATCCCCAGCTAGACAATGGTACGCCATCGCCCCTGTGCACTGCATTTTAAGGACAATATAGTGAAATTGGAGGAAATTTGGAAGACAGAGGGAATAACAAGAATGAGAGGTTTGAAAAAGAGAAGAATGAGATGAAAAGGTAGTTATGAGTAGGAAAATAATGTGTTCATCATGCTTACTAGCAGAAAGATAAGAGAAGAGATCCGGAGCTCCGGGGAGATCTAATTGCGGCTTACCAGTACCTGAAGGGGCCTACAGGAAAGATGGTGAGGGGCTGTTTATCAGGGAGTGTAGTGACAGGACAAGGGGTAATGGGTTCAAGCTGAAGGAGGGTCGATTTAGATTAGATGTTAGAAAGAAATTCTTTACTGTTAGAGTGGTGAGGCACTGGAACAGGTTGCCCAGAGAGGTTGTGGAGGCCCCATCCCTGGAAGTGTTCAAGGCCAGGCTGGATGAGGCTTTGGGCAACGTGGTCTAGTGGAGGGTGTCCCTGCCCACAGCAGGGGGGTTGGAACTAGATGATCTTTAAGGTCCCTTCCAACCCAAACTATTCTACGATTCTAAGATTGCTTATTTTATAGGAAAAATATTCAGATTTAACATTAGGAAAAGTTGAGGATGTTGCAGTATTTTCTTCTTGAAAGTTTAAAAATAGATAGCTGAACTGTTCTATGTTCGGCTTCAAAACAGGTGAGATAAATCTCCTGAAGTTTGTTTTAGCCCACAGTTTCTGTGATTTATGTTTGCCACTGATTCTCTCAGTTTCAGTGTATGGAAATAGAGGTTTAATACATAGAGAGCCTGTGTGACTGAATTATGGTGATTCTATTCAGGAGAGGTTCTACTGTTTGACTCCTTGAATTATGATTGTTTCACTTGGTGCACTGGACAGTTGCCGTCTCATGTTTGTTTTGTTTCATTCTGCCCAGGAAGAGAAATGTGAGCAATGGGATTGCAATTCTTTTATTACTTTGTTTTATAATTACACATACTGATTTATATTAAAGGAAGTGAATCAAAACACATAGAGAGGAAGCTCACAAGGTTTGAAAAAGACCTTAGTTTCTTTGATAGCGCAGACTGTTTAATCTACTTGTGTGGAAATTCTTCAGAAAGAACTGGCTCAGTCCTCCATCAATCAGAGGAGAAAGATTTTTTAACTACAGTCTTCACCTTGTAACAACTATTTTTTCTTTCCTGTGTGGGAATCGTAGCACCAACACTCCACAGAATTGGCAACAGTAGTTTTGTTTGTGACAGTCTGTTATGTTTTCTTCCAAAGTTTAATCTTCATCTGTAATTTTGCAGTTTTTCTAATACTTGTCCTGTTTATCTTCACAGTTGCTTCAGAATTTTGAGATCAAAATTTCTCCCAAAACCGAACCAGTTCATGCCAAAACCCATGGACTTTTGACTCCTGGAAACTCCATTAATGTGAGATTTTCTGATAGAAAGTGAGACTCAAATGTTTTGGAAATACTTGTGTGATTTTCATAGGAACAAACTTGCATCTTATGGATGTTTTATCATGCTTGTTCTCTGATTTGTGGGTATTTGGCAAAATGATCAAGTATTATGTTCTGCCATAGTTCTTGCAGTACATAAGATGAATTACCTCTCTCATAGATAATTACACATATGAAAATATATACTGAAAAAATTCCTTCTTGCACTGGGAGTCTCCTTTTACCTGGAGAAATTTTTAATAATAATAATACATGCATTAAAACCAAACCAAACCAAAAAAAATTCAGACATGTCAGTATCATTCAGTGGTTTTGTTACACTGCTTTGTCATAAAAGTCAACTACTCAGTGAATCTATTTGAGAGCAAGAGGATTACTGTATAATATGTGAAAATTAGCTGCATTTATGAGTTCGTGTTTTCCTGTTTCTTGTCCTCCAGTGTTTTTTAAAAATTTCCACCTAACATTGAAATTATGAGATCATTTTTCTGTTGTCAGTAAAAACATTTATTCTGCGTGTATTAAAAAATTAATACAGTAATATGAAAAGTAAAGATCAAAAAAATACAATTTATGTCACTTTGTTTAGACTCCAAATACAGAACAATTAAAAATTTATCCAAACATAATCCTCATAAAATGTTTCTATACAATTAAAAAAAAAAATCTTAAAAATAAAAGCTTAAATGTCACATTGTAGAGTTACGAACCCAGACATTGTCCTCATCACCAAAGCATAAGCTGAGTGGAATAGCACAAGCCACTTTCACTGTTCTAGCTAATACTATGCCAAAACCAAATGTAAATAAAAATGAAGTAGTTGTTACGTTTTTATCATTTAATTAAGATACTACTATTAACTATCTTCACAGTTCTTCAACAGTAAGAACTGGAAACTTGCCATTGTAATGTGCTAAACACATAGGCAGGTGCACAGTTGCCTTCTGTAGGATGGAAATGTGACTACTGAAGTATTGGAGATTTTTTTTACTATCTAGTGTCTAATACAAAAAGTGGACACCTGAAAGGGGGGGGTGTTAATTATTACTTTATTTTTTCCTATGACAACTAACAGAAAAGTCTCTTGCATGAGACTTTAGTCTTTAGGTAACTTTAGTATCACTGCATTAACCTTACGTTCTCATTTTTGAGAGAAACCTTTTACCTGGGGTCCATGTTATGTCTTGAACAGTGCTCAACCCTGTATATCCTAATATGAAATTAACTGTGTCATTATGTATAGTTACCTGTTTACATGTCAAGCTCTGACTGTTGTTTGTGAGGTAGTTTACCTACTGATAATCATAAACTTTTCAGCCATGTGCAGAGTTAGAAGAAAGTTGTGCGGCTCAGTTTTTTTTAAAATGACAACATTTTTTTTTGCTTATCTATCTAAAAGAAGACAAAGACAGGTTACAAATCAAATAGCACTCTGTAGTTTTAATGGTGTACCTGAAATTCCACATAGCTAACTACCGTAGTCACATTGTTGTAGCATTTTGGCTACTTTTTGTAGTGCCTTATCAAGGTCTTCACAAAAGAAAAAAATCTCCTTTGTATGGATCTTGTATATGAAATAACAACACTAAACAAAATTGATCTGATTTGTGAGAAGATTAAATGTTTACATGATGACTTTAAAATGTTAATCCTGTATTGAACATATATATGTAGTATAAGAAAAACAGGTAATCTGTGAAGGGTTTTTCCCTTGAATGAGCTTGCCTTCTGATGCTGTTTTCCAGGGCTTCACATTATTCCCTTTCTTTTTTTTCTTTCCCATTGTTATTTCCAATTGTCCCCATCTTCAATAGAAGGAAGAGAGTTGTATTTGCCAGAGCCAGCTGACATCCCAAAGGAGATGTTTTGCAAAGGTCTGTTTAAAAGTCTGCAGATTGAGTATTTGACTTCATAACTCTGCCTGGTTTTGTTGACCTGGGGACCAAAGACCCCAAGCCTTGAATCCAAATTTGGATTCTGTATGGTGCCTTCCTTTTGTGTTGCCATAGCATCGTTAGAAACACCAGCCATTGCTTTGTTGCAATACGTTTGCTATTTGGTATCAGTCCCTAAGTAATACATCACTGTAGAAGAGGGAAGAGATGTTCTAAAATGCTCTCTAAAGTATTTGAATCTTTTTATGAAAACAGAAAGCCTGTAATTTGTTTTAATAGAGCATCTACCCATGTAAGTTGTCTTTTATACATAATAAAATATTTATACAGAATTTACAAGTCCTGGTTCTTATTTTAATTGCTATTTATAATTGCATTTTTCTTTAGCATCTTAAAGTTTCTAACTTGTTAGATAGAACTGGAAGATTCACTGCTACCCGGGAAATTACTCGTTCAGCTAGAAAAGATGGGGATTCATACAAAAATTTAAGGTGTGTAATGACCTGGCTGAAGAACAGAATAATACTATATTAAGAGTACTGTCATTCTGGAGGAAAGTTACTGGCAAAGTTAACCAAGAAATACCTTGGGACTGATTCTAATGTAATGTTTTGATTAATGATAACTGCTTAATACATATAAGAGTATTAACTATATAAAGAGTGAAGGCATAAAGTATAAAAAAACCCAAACCAACAGAACCCAGAATGTAATAATAGAGATGGGGTGGAATTTAATAGCAAAAGACATGTACATAGAGAATAAAAAGAGTTTATTTGAGGAGCTCACCAGTTGAAAATGAAATGTGTAGAGGAAGACCTAGGTAATCACAGATGACTAGAAATTGCAAGTGTGTTGGAATAATGAAAAGTACAGCCTAGAATGTATGCGATGAAGTATCTCTGATAGAGATTGGGGAAGAGTAGGTGAGAGTGCATCTTAAGTGCAGTACAGTGTGTGATTATGTGTTCAAGAAAGGTGGAGTTTGATTTGAACAGATAAGGCAATTACTAAGATTATCAGGTCAATAAAGTTTCTGTGAGTGGAGAAAGGGTTATACTACAATGCTTTTTGCTCTGCCTCCCTGTGGTTTAAGCAGACCACAAGCTTGCAGATCAAGCCCTGGCACATCTGGAAGCTATGTAAACATGGGCTTAGGAGAACTTGTTTCTTTGGATGCAAAACTGTGCTGACTTGATTACGCTCCTTCCAGTTGAATTAGCAGATAGTGGAAACATGGATGTCTGTGAGACTAAATGTATCCTCAAAAATATTCACGTAGTGAATATTGAGAGAGGAGATAAATGTTCTCTTCAAATACCTTCCAGTTAAGATGTTTACTCCTTAAGGTAGAGGGCAATGCTTGCCCAAAGCAAGTATAACTAGCTACTAATGAATAAACTCATGTGGAAAGTTTCAAGCCATGAGGAGAATGAGACTTTAGAATAAATTTACTGTGAGATATGATGAAGACAAAAAAAAAAAAATCCCCAGCCAGCCATGAAATGATGGAGCATGGTGAAAAGGATTCTATAAAGTGATTGTTTAATTAGAATCACTGTATTCAGACACTCCTCTGTTTTTTCTTACTCTGTTGTAGGTACATAGGCATGGAAGGAATCTATGAGGTCAATGGTGATGTAGTCACAACTCCAGCAATGTTGTATGCCAGTGGTGAATGAAACTTAAATACCCAACATTGATGTGGCTGTGAAGATGGAGAGTAGGATGCCCGGCAGCTGTGAACATGAGAGAAGTAGGCACTGGGGGTGTGTTTGGAGCTAGAAACAGAAGAGTTGTGCTGTCATGCACAGGACTGGGGAAGGAGAGTAGGAGAGCCGCACAGAGTGGAGGCTTGGGGCTATACCAAATAATCTATGGAAGCGTACATGAGATCAAAGTTAAGGAACTGGGGAGGTGAGCTGTGGACTGCACGTAGGATGGGGGGAGGATGAGAGAAATGGGATGAGGCAAGAGCAGTTTGGGCACCTGAAGTGTGTGCAAAAAAAAAAAAGAAAAAGGCCACTAGTATTTTTGGTCATTGAGGTTTTTCCTTCCTATGTTATGTTGTCACATGATGTTCGTAACTTTAAAAAAATGCTGTCATATCATTACTAAAGATTTACATCTTTGGTAATGCCAAACTTCCCCTGTGCATGCCCAGAGAAAGATTCTGAAGGGATATAGCAAATCACTAATTCTCAGTGTCCCAGAACAATGTTAGTTTGCACTGGCAGGCTCCCATGGAGGCAGATGCGTTGGAGGATTTTTCACCTCCTGAAGTGTCAATAGAGGATTTACAGGGTCATGTGAAAAGCAGATGCTAAGATGATTTAAAATGCTACCAAGTTATAGTCACTGCGCTGTACAGCTACTTAGGACAGATGTAAATACATATGCCAATACAATTGCTATGGAAGACAAGTCCAACTGGTCTTAAACTGGCCTTACACATTGGACCCTTCTGATTTTTGCAAGGTGACTGTGTCATGGACTGTGTATATTGAAGCAAGATAAACTACAGTACACTGGAATTTTTGTTGGAAAATATAAGGGAATAGGTCCAAAGTTGCTGGATATTTCTTATTCATATATAGGTTTTCATCTAAATTTTACACCAGCAGTAGTAAATAATTAAGTTATATGGGAAGGTATGAGTAGTAACTATTTTAATACGTGATATTTTTTAAAAAAATCGATGTATATCTATGCACACACCCCCCCCAACCTCTGTGATTAATACATTCACATAATTTTTTCCCTCTCAGTGTTTTAACACAGAAAATAAGTGAAGGTATACCTAGAGCTTGCAAATATTATTTTTTTCATGTTCATGCTGAATTTAAAAAAAAAACCAAAACCAAAACATGTAGATGTCATGTGGGCATTTTAAAAATAATTTCATCTAAGAGCTTTTCCTATGTTTTCCAGGGTAATTTTCTTCAAGGAAACCACTGAAAATACTACACTGTGGTTTTGGTACCACTAGGTGGTGCTGCCTTTATAGTATTCCTTAGTAAAAGTCCGTGGTGATGTATCTGGGGGGGGGGGGGGAAATAGCTAAAAGCAATATAGTCACTGTAGCTTCTTAAATATAGAAGAGTTTTGTTATATTTGTTTGACAAGGACTTTTAGACCTTGTGTGTGCAAATGTGTTCAATTTGTGTTCATCTTTTGCATATGCTTGCTTAAAATGGGAATTTGCATATAACAGCTTGTACAGTATGGCCAAAGTTTCATGTAGGCCTCGTTAGAGAAAATCCAGCCTTTGCAGTCCTGTATGCCTTCTGCTGAGATTTATCTTTAACAGAGTTTGTTAATCATTGAGCTTTGATACTCTACCTATCATCATGCAAAATTCAAAACAAAGACAGTTCCTACTCTGATTACAGTCTAGGTGAGATAAGAGTAAAGACGACAGGAAATAATTGAGGGGGATACTTTGTAGTGTTTCAGGCACTATTGTACATTTCAGTCCTGCATTTCAGTAAACAGCAGATCTTTTGACATCGTTTAAAAGCTATTGTACCAATCTTCACAATGTTTGAAACCTAATGTTTGCTGCCAAGTGTTTATCTAGTTGGGAAACAGTTAAGTTGAAGTGTAAACTCACTGAAGCAGCCCACTTTACTTGGATAAAAGGAAGGCTGGAGTCAGGGATTTTGGAAGGAAGCGTCTAAGGGATAAACAACTGCAAGAGATTATTTGCTGCCGTTAAGTTTCAGGATAAGATCTGCTTTTACCATTTTATTGTTGCAAATCACTCAAATGTAGAATTGGTGTGTAAGTCAGAATCTGAAAAGTGTGAGCAGATAGTTCAGATTGCATGTTTCTGTATTTTTGTGAGGAAGAAATGGAATTGCCTTTTAAAGGCAAAAAGTTGTGTGCTTTCCCCTATGCAGGACATGAGCTATGAAATTGCCCAACTTTGCTCAAGTTAACCATTATTTTTTTCAGAAAGCAAGTTGCTCTGGCATCTTCAAAAAACCAGCAAGCAATAGTAGATGTTGGGATAGATTTAAAGTATGTTAAATTCCTTCATCTGCAAAATGCAGATAAGGATTTGCATTCAGGTTGCCACTTGTCAGCTGAACAGCAGAAAGTTTTGGGGGGCTGTTAGCTCCTGAGAAATACAAAATAATGCAAGTAACCTGCAATAAGGAATATTTAAGCAACATTGTATTGTCATGAGCCAGGAGTATGCACATAGGCAATTACCAAACTGACCTGATAATGCATTAACTTAATAATTTGTCTGAATATTAGCATTTATGGGAGATTTGTACAGTTTAAAATTCATGCTGGGACACAAACTGGAAAAGGTATAATAATATGAGATAAAGTGATACCCATATGAAAGTATTTCATATAGGACATACATAAAAAATAAAAACCCATACAGAAGCAACTGTTACAAATGATCTGAAAAATAGCGTCATGTGGTATCTTTCCCACAATGTTGAGATAAGCAAGTGTTGATGTTCTTAAAATTAGGAAGCATGCCAACATATGAAAGCCATTTTTTTTGAAGTGCTTACGGGAAATCGCAAAAAACTGTAGACAGAGAACATGACTAATATGCTAAAGGAACTGTTGATGGAGAAACGTATAATACATCAATGTTGACACATCCACAATTATGGCAATTTAGCCTTAAAAAAAAAAAATCAGTTTATTTAGGATGAAAGAAATTGTAACATGGAAAATCTAGGGTGTGCGATTAAGTATAACACCTATAATGTCCATTAAAGATGCTAATTTATGATAGAAATCTTTGACCTGAGTCTAAGGGAAGCTGATAAGAAGGGATGCTTAAGAACTTTCCTCAAATAAGTTATTAGGTAGTATCATAAGATTTGGCCATCTTTACATTAGCAGCTGGGTTCCTTTTGGCAATTGGTTGTTAGCTATTTGTTTTTCTTACTGAATTAGTCTTTCCCTTGGTTTACAATTGCAGATGTAGACAAAGAGAAGATAAAAACCATTTACACAAGTCTCTTTTAGTCTCAGTAGCTCAGCTTGTGAAAGTCTTTGTCTTCTTTATGCAGACAGGGACATAACCACTTGAATTTGCTTGAAGATTCCCAAATACTGCAGAGATAGTCTCATCCCAGATGGAAAAAGGAAGCATTAACTCCAGATGATTAGAGAATCAAAAGGTATGTGTGGAATTAGTTACACATATCTGGAAGGGCTTGGTTAAAAATCTTCGTCTAAGATACCACTGAAAAGGCAATCAGTATTTCACTATCACATTTATAGATGCTTCTTTTATGTTATTGTCATAAATTTGTAGATAATAAATGCATAGTAATCATGATAACTCTATCAAACACCAGTTTTTTTCAGATGAAGTTGTATGAAATAATATACAATTATTTTCACACAGAACAAAGGCACCAAATTCATCCAAGAAAGAATCATTTACTAGTTGCTAGTCAGCTTAGTTTTGTGATATAAATAGGTAGCAGCGCCAGAAAGTGTGGGTAGCCATTTGTCTCGCTTTCATCCTACATTGTATTTTAAAGGTGGTTACAAAAAATCCCAATTTTGCAGATTTCTGAGATGTTAATCTCACTCAGCTGGCAAAGCTTTCTAATCCATACCATGATGCAGTTGATCAATCACCTTCTCACCAGCTAAGACTGCAGGAAACGGCTGCATTTATTCCATTCATTGGCTATGTGCAATTAAGTGGATGCAGGAAGGATCTAATTCGGCCATGCCACCCTACCAGAGCAAATGCCTTTAATGTTTGTATGTTTGCAAGTCTATAGATTTTAGGCCCACAGTGAACAGTTTCAGTGTGTTGAATTCTACTTTCTGCATCTTCTGATGTTGGGTTATCTTGATTGATAAGGCATTATTGGCAAATGTATAGCAGAGGTTAATGTTTTAATGTCATGACATAGCCACATTGGAATGTGAGAGTAGTACTTGTAATTACTTGCAATTATGTTGATGTATAATTTGGTATTATGTACATTTATAATTATTTTTTGATGTTGGCATTTCACCACCTAATACTATGGGAGAAAGCAAATGAAATTTATGAAATTATTTGGCTGGAAAAAAATAACAAATAACACACTATCCTCATTCCACTGGCACAGAAAATAGTGGTCTATTAATGAGTTTCTGCCACAAGAAGTGATAAAATATCAATTGTTCGATTCAGGTAAAATTAAAATGAATTAAATTACAGAAAAATGTATGGTGGATGAGGAATAATCTTATGTTTCCCAGAGGATGGGTAATGTGAGGGTCCTAAGGCTTTTCCACTGTATTGGCTACTTCTTAGTAGAGAAAATCTGTCCTAGGCCTTTGATTCACTTTTATGACTAATATTTCAACTGTATAGTGTTAGAAAAAATTTAGGAGAAAAGAGTTCATTATTTTTCAGATATCTTTAAGGTAATGAAACAAGTGGAAACACCCTCCAATTCTTTATTGGTTATCAACATGTACTTGGCATCTAAAGTTTGGAAGTCTAATGCTGGACAATTCGACTGGAAGAGTGGTGTTCAGCCTCAGGACCAGGGAACAATGAGAAACCATTATTTATTTCTCAGGGATTTGTGAAGAAGAACAAAACCAAGAAAGTCTATTGTGTTGTGCTTTAATGTTTTTATGGAGTATTTTTTAAGAGGATGGCAATCAAAAAAGGGTAAGAACTGCTCACTGGAAGATATTTTTCTTGGTTAGTTTCTGTGATTCTGATTGGTGTTTTCAGTGACTAGTGGTTTTGTAACCAAGAGGCCAAGAGAAACAACAATCAAAGACACAATGATTCAGTAATAGTCTTTGTGATCAGCTGGACATTCCTACGGGATGGATAGGAACCTCTAATTGCAAGAGAATGAGGGACTAGTACTTGTATCCAAAGAACTGTCTCTACCCTTCCATATCAATGAGCAGGAGCCTGTAAAATATCTTTTAAAAAAAGAGCATAGCTGATCTGATTAGCTTTATCAAAACATGTCCAGGGCACAGTTCCATCCCATATGGTATAAAAACAAAAATCGTGTGTGTTTATATTTATCTTTTCTGATATTTATTTAAGATGATGAAGACTTGTTTGCTGTGAGTTTTGTGGATAGGATAATTAATTAATTATCTCCAGGAATCATTTCATTAATGGCAAGGTCAAACTTTCTTGTTCTCCCCCCCCTTAAAAAAAGCTTCCTATATAGAATGGGAATATGTAATTTCAGTAGGAAAGAATTGTGTGGTTTCTAGGATTATCACACCCCATGAGGCTATGAGTAGGTGTAGTATTTGTAGGATTTGCAACTGACTTGTACCTATTTGTTGCTGTAAGTAATGTAGGATTGCTTGCCTTGCTAAATGTTTACCATGTAAATCTTGGTAAACCTGATGGAGTATGTTGGCATGCTAGGAAGGGATATTATGTTTTGGGTTTTTTTCTTTTTAAATCTAGGATATCAGAAGATCTGTCAGCAAACATAGATCCAGAGGGTAATGTGCAAGATTATTCTTATCCAGACTGTTTGTTTTGTCGTGCTGTGATGGAGCTCAGTATTGTTATGTAGACCAAAAATACTGTTCTCTTATAATAGTTGCCTTTTGGGTTTCTATTTGCTATCAGATTCTGGAAGTTAAATATGAGTACCTACAGTATGCAGGGGCTTATTTTCTCATGTCTATTCGTGGGTATGAAGTCTACTATTGCTCACAGTAGTGTGATAACAGTATTAGAGCTATAAGCAAGCTAATGACCTCAGTGAAGCAGGAGTAGATGAGGAACAGTCTCTAAAAAATCCCCAGAGCTACAATATAGAAGAACCACATCCTTGGATTTGAAAAAGATCAGATCATAACTGAGATTTTAATTCCTTTTGGTTTTTTTCTTTTTGTAATAAGATATTCAAAAATTCTAAAATCACAACATTGGTCTAAATGGTATCCAGGGGAAAAAATGTGTAAATGCAAAAGCCATACAGAGTGAGTAGGAGAAATTAGATGAGCTAATGATTTTTCTCTTTTTTTTTTTTAATGACAGATTTTTTTTTTTGATGTTTATTTGAAATAGAATAATTGCAATAAGCGGTTTCTCTTTCATACCTCCCTTTGCGTATAAGATGGAATTACCAGGTGGAAAAATGTCCTTTTGAGAAAGGGGAGAGGAACGCTAGCAGCAGCTGGAAACTATAGCTTGTTTTCACAGTTTCAGGTTCCGATTTCAAGCAAGAATTTATTTGATGTATTTTCATGCAGGTTCCTTTGTTTCCTCAAAGGTATCAGATGATGACAGAGAATGGAAATATCAAAGCCTTTCCTTCATGGAATGTGGAGTTCCTCTGTTTGCATATTTCTGGTTATTTTCAGTTTGTTATTTACACTGAAAAGTGTATGCGAACATTGCAACCCATGAAACTTTCTTCCTCTGTCGGGACTGGTCTTTGGGAAGCTCAGCAACTTCCAGCTAGTCAAACTCTCTCCCTTGGCTAAAATGTTAGAGGCTCAAGCTTCTAGCATAGATGCATCCAGGTTTAGTTCACACATTCAGCCTAGGTTTGTGCACAAGAAGGTTGATCTGGTTTATCAGAATTAGCTGGTTAAATGAGGTTAATCTGGCACCACGCACTCTTTTTGGACCAGGTAACTTCAGTTCTGTGAAACTTCTGCCTGGATGTGGAGATGTGAGACTGCCTCCTCATTTTGTGCTGCTCTTTCTGGACTTTCTCATCACTGTACTGTTTTGTGTCAAGTTTTTGCCAGATATCACCAGGTGATGCTGATTGTGACCACATTCCTGTCACTCTTAGGCAGGAAAGAGACCTTCACTCCTCTTAAACTGTCAGGGCTGTACCTGCAATAGCTATAAGAAGTCTGAGTGAAGGGATATAAATGGGGAAAACAAAGTATTTAAGGATTTCATAGAGTAAAGGGACCAGTGTCTCAAACGTGCGAGGGAAGGGGCTTACTGCTCCTATTCAACACATTGGGTGCAGTGAGGGAAAGAGTAGGAGGTTCTCTGGTTGTTTTCCAAGCAGCACATTTTTGCAATATAGAAACTAAATTTATCTTTACCTCTGTATCCAAGAGAGAAGTATCGCTTCCCTTAGCTTATGACTCAATGTCACTACCATCAAAGTATGCAGGGAAAGAAATGACCATGAATCCTTAAAATAAATGAAAATGTTGAAGTGATGGCTTAATTCTCCCTGCTCTTCTTTGGTTTTGAGTTTTTAGAATTCAGATTTTGACGTTTTCTTCCTGTCTGGAAACCTATTCATGTGATTCCAAAAGGTGGGGTTTTGAGAGAACATCCTGTATTGCAAAATTCCTAGTAAAAATATTGAGATGCCACAACATTCCCAGACTTGTTCTTTGGCTTTCAAAGTAAAGTTGGAGAAATAGTCACTTGTACAGTCACATGTAAAGAAAAAGTTTCACAATTTAAGATGTTTTGGTTGGTTTATCTGGTAGATTTGCCTTGTTTCAAAGTAGAGTTTGGAAACAAAACAGAAATTTAGCTTGACATTTATGTTTATTCCTTCTAGCATGCTGATGACCCTGATATCTGTATACACAAGGCTGTGACTCATTAAACTGTCGAGGATGCTTACTTTAGGACTCTGTAAATGTTCTCTGTTAAATTTGGCAGGGACACTTCAAGATGTCAGAGCATTGAATGACATGTAAAAAGTCACGTAATCTGTGAAGAGAAATATATCAATTCTAACTAGGTGACCCTCAATTCTCAGTCTCTCCAGTATTTCATTGTCAATCATGGACCAAATATTTGTCTATGAATAAAAGAAAACTGATAATTTAGCAAAGTTGGAAACAGCTAAATATCTGCAACAATGGAGTACAGTATTTAGAATGTAGGTAAGAATCCAGATTGGAATAGCAAAGAGCTGTTCACATTAAAAAACACTTTGATGGGATTGTCTGCTCTTTTCTTTCAGAATGGCTTATGCTTCATTCCTGGTTTTCTAAGCCTGTACTATCACAATGCATGGATCCACATTATTTTTAAGGTGGAATAGTTGAGTGATGCAGCTGGCATCTAGATAATATAAGTGGTTCCAATGCATGAAGGCTTACATACAGTAAACATCTACTTTAATTCTCTTGAGCCTGGTCTTTTCTTTTCACTAGCAATTAACCCTTTGGGGTGCACCAAATAACCATATCAAGAATAAAGTACATGCATAGTTCGAAAAATTCCTTAAAGTCCCTATAATATCCAGGAGCATTTTTTTCCTATATCAGATTTAATAAAAACTAGTGACTGAGAGTGGGGTTTGTAAAAATGTACAGTTAACTTTTAAATTACTTACTGTGGATCTTCAATTCTTTTGAGGTCTTCACTGTTTTTCACTGAATGTTTATGAAAGTCTTTAACAGAGTTGATAAAGCCAGCTGGTGGAAATGGCTTATTTGTTACAAGTAAGAATCTTTTTTTTTTTTTTTTACATTTGTCTGTCTTGTATTTTCTGCAGTTCAATCCTCGTCCAGGACTAGGAAAACACTATTATAAATGTCAGTAATTATTAATTAGAATAGATTGTATAATAATGGTGTATTGAATATGTGAAGAAAACTGCACTTGCCCAAACCAGAAAGTTACCATCCTCATTTTCTGAAAAATCAAATCCCAAATACTAAAAGCAGAGTTGGATAATTTTGAAAACTGAACAAATCTGAAGTGATAGTGAGCTTATAGTAAATGAAGGTGAGAGAGCTCTCATAAATAATTTGTAGTGAATGAGTCACTCAATTTGGTTACCAAGGAAATTAAATGAGGCTATCGGTAAAGAGAAGCAAGGAGGAAGACATTGCAACTGGGGCAACTGTTACCATTACACAAGTCTTCCTGGTATGGTTATCACCAGTGTGAAACCTTGTGGACGTATGTTTGATAGAAAATATTTTCTGGATTTCACTGATGTTTTGTCCTGTTGATATGGTGTCCTGGTGATATGACATCCTTTGTGCTATTCCACCAGATAGGCCATGTGTTCTACCATAGCTATAGATGGGGATAAACTGGCCCATCTATCGGAGTATATCATTAATTTCCATTTTTAAAATATTTTAATAAATCGTAGAAGGCTTCCGGAATTCTCAGAATAATTTCCAAAGTAAGCACACGATTCTCTTACTTGCTCCCTTGTTGATTAACAATAATGAAAAACTAAAAAGATTTGTTTCATATGTGCCAAATCCCTTCTTTTCCCACATGACGGGGCACATAGAAATTTTGGTGAGCTTCTTGGAAGTGTATTTATTTGTGCAATGCTTATGGACCATTCCCATTCTTTACTCACTTCATGTATTAGTGAAGGGTAGCTAATCTGTCACAAATCCAGAGCGTAAGATGATTTTGTGGTGGCCAAATCCACACAGGCAGAAAACAGAAAAAAGCTACATGCAGCTGAATCAAGCATCCAAAACAGCACATGGATAGAACAGAAATTTGATCTGAATTTTGAAATTCAGTGAAAAATCTGCCAAAGTTTTGAGATCCCAGTATGATATATTATGAACACCACATAATTCTCAAGAATTCAAGCAAGCTTGCAATCAAGGGACAGTCTTCAGTGAGATATGAGACAAAGTTTTAATGTCATTTTATTTCCTGCCTCTCCCCCTTTCTGAGCAGGTGAGTGTTTCTGAATTAGACTGGCAAAGCTCTCAGGTTTTGAGCCTTCCTTGGTATGGTAGTAGGTATTTTTTTTGTGTTTGGGACATGAGAAGAGTCACTTAGATATCATCTTCTGTTTCTCAGAGTGGAGGCATTCAACAGAAGTCGTGAATTTGAGAGATATGGGAGATAACACCTTCTGGACACTATTTTTAAAATCAAAGTTGTTTCATCTTGCTTTTGTTTTAAGGGACAGAACGCATAATCACCAAGGTTTTATCTATTATTTTTATGGCAGAAACTTCCTAATCCTTCCCAGCACCTTTCTATGGGAGAACAAAGGAGAGTTTGCATGAGAAAACAGTCAGAAAGGAATGCTAAGGCAAACTAGATGATGGTGAAATTGATGTCTGAATTACCCTCGATATGTTATCAGGTTAAAAGGAAAGATAGAAGTCACCTTTGCAAGCTCTTCCTGAATGTTGTCCCGGAAGAATGCATGATCTGCAATGGAAAGAAAAAAGTGAGCAGGCTGTTTAAGGCAAGCAAGGCTGGAGTCAGAACTCTGTTAGATTTTGCTACGTAATATATTTTGTGTAATTTGTTATTTTCAAGATGTTGGATTTACTGTCTTAAATTAATCCTTCAGCTGACATCACTAAAGCAAGGGAGTGGTGCTGGCAATGAGCAAGGCCAACTGACTTGTAGTGTTATGGCTAGAGTTAGAGCTGGAACAAGACTACAGATCCAAACAACCAGAGCCTTTGGGGTTGTTTAAAATGCAAACCTTGGCTTTGAATACAAACAAGAAATCGTGATTGAAATACACCCATCTTGCGTTATATTAGTTCTCAGGGAGAAGGTCTTTAGAATTCCTGGAATAATTTATTGCAAATAATATTATTTAATATGCATATAAACATTTTAATAATTCAATAATTGTATATTTATGTTTACTGTAAACATCTTTGAGCTCTACCAAATACTTTTAAAAACCAATAACTATAAACTTAAAATCAGAACTCCTTGCTGAAAAGAAACAAAAATAAATGTAACTGTAACAGAGGAAATATACTTCTAGTTCCATGAATGGTAGAGACCACTACTATTGTGATTTTAAAATTATTTATTTAAATGAATTGGATTATACCTGAAAAATTTTGACACCAGTAGCAAGGAAGCAGGTACATTTTGATTATCACAGCTTGTACGTACCTCTAAGCACACAGTCTACAATGAAAAGGTTCAAGTCAGAAAAAATAAATATATGTTAATGGACACATTACTGAAATCACTCTTTTAAAAATAAAATTTTATACCAATTTAAATTAGGAATCATGAAGAAAACATCCTGCTCCCAGATGGACAAACTTGGCAAAATATGAATAATAATAAAAAAAAGAGATGTAACAACAGTTTGTGCAATGAAGGGAATAAAAATTGTACCTAAAGTACAAAATAATAGACCCCAATCCAGGAAGCATTGTAATTGTAAACAGGTGAGCTGTTCATTGTTCTTTAATGAGGCAGCTGAGAAGTGAAATGCACTTACGGGGCTGAGACCTAACACAGGCATTATTGGCTAGAGTATTAATCAGTTAAGAAAGCAATAAAAAAGCAGTGGTAGGTATGTACATGTTAAATACATGCGCTTGTGCTATTGTGTTTGACAGATTTGCTTCTTCCCTATGAACTGTGTAAATGAATCATACTGTCACCAGGGAGATGGACTACAGGTGGGTTTCATAACCCATCTGGCTTTCTTAACTTTAGCTATTTAAGCAATTCATCTAATCTCCCTCTGTAGCTAGGGGGGAAGGGAGATGTTTCTAGAAGCTGTTTTACCTTTTATCATCCTTTGGAGGTACTGATTTCTCTCTTTTGACTATAAAAGGAGCCTAGGTGACTCAGCTTAAATTAAACTAGATACGTTTAGCTGGTACAGTTATGTGAAATGAAGTGTCCTAGGGTCTAGTGTTAGAATAAATGAGACAACTATGCGTATATTGAACTTAATGAATCTCATTGCAGGAGATGGTTATAAGCATCAAGTTCTGCTTCTTTTAACTCCAGTTGTGCAGAATCTGTCACTAACAGCTTCTACAAGGTTAGACAGCCCTGCCTTACAATGACACAAACCACAAATGAATATAAGCATTAAGTTGCTAGCCTGTGTATTTATTACTATTGACATATCAAATTATTTACATTTATAAGATTGTAAAAAACTGTAAGCTTGAGATCAGAACAATGGTGTAGATGTGAGACTGAAACCTCTCCTGTCCACAAAGCAACAGCCTTCAGCATGTATCACCTGGCTAAAATGGCTTATATGTTCATTCAAATGCATAGCCACTCACAGTATGTGATGTTCACGGGGTCATGATAGGGGAAGCCCCACAAACGCTTTGCAGCTTTGGTGCTGATCCAATCAAGCACAGAAATAACTAGGAAATGACTCATGCTGAGAGGTGGATGCTTGCTGTTAATTCCAGCTTTTAAAATGAACACAGTTTGTCATCATTTTTCATTGTGGTGAACGTGTGTGTCTGGCCACTTTTTGTTTCACAATTGCCTGATGTTTGCCATGGAGTCTCTTTTCAGCCCATGTGCTGCAGTCATTAGTTTTTCACTTGAAAGAACGTAATCAGACAAAAATCCCTTCAAAACCAGTTTCACTGAAGAAAAAACCTAAGCAGGAGAAGCAAATATATGAAGTAGGATGGAGAGGAATGTGTTCTGACCCTGAAACATCTGCTCTTTTAAACGTGATGTTACAAATGTTTAACCACATGTGCATCTTTCACTCTTAAAAGCTCAGTTGAGGAGGAGGAGATATGGAGTAAGAGACAAAGATGGGAGATTAATTATGATTCCGGATGATACTGAGTAGTGAGATGTTGCAAAATTATAGATGATACTGGACAAGAAAGGTAATATGAAAATACCTAGTAAGGGTGAAATTATGGGCAAAATGAGGTGCATTTGGGACAAATACACAGTTGTGTATCTACAGAAAAACACACAGAAATATGAATACTAAATTTAAAGACAGAAAGGAATTGAATAAAATTGCAGTTTGCAATACAGTGTGGCATCACAGGTACACACACGCTTGAGTCTGTGTGTGTCATATCACTGCACTTTTCTCACATGCAACTGAAGTACATGCCTAAGTATTTTATTAAATAGGAATAGTATGTCTACTAACATAATTGAAGTATAGCATGGATTTAAACCAGTTTCTGAATGAGGTTTTTTGTCATTAAAAGAAAAAAAAAAAGCCATTGTTATAACAGGCAAGAAATGCAGAGGCACTATGTCAGGAAGCCTCACAAAGAGGTGTTGACAGGTTCTCTGCCCACAGTTTCTAAGGGCTCTGGCAAGACAATTGGCTTTATTCCAAGTTCTGAATGAACAGAAATAGTACTGAAGCAGAAATGGGAAACAAATAAATGCAATATAAGATGAAAAAACTGGCCTAGCGCTCTCAAGTAATCGCCTTCAACATTTTTCTGTTGTTTTAGATCGCAATGGTGAGTGCTACCCTACCCCCTATGTGTGTGAAACTCTGGAGATAACAGTCTTCATCTGGCAAGATAAAGACTGTATGAAATTGTCGTGGAACACAGGTAGGTTTTGGTACTATCTTACAGTTAAAATAGGTGTAAGAGATGCATCTTAAAGGCAAATGCAAGTTCCTTACATATCTAAATTGTCTGCAGAGCATTGGTTTGGTTGATACTGTACTGGGTACTGTGTGTGCACGAAGCAGATGTAAGGTCCCCCAAAGAAGTAAGACGAGCGTGCAGAAGCAGGCTAGGAAGGAAGCTTCCCCACCACCTGACCGAGCCCCAGTGTGTGGAACTGACGGAAGCTTTGGGGCTGAGTATTAGGGTACGAATAACAGTGCTGAGGTGGTGGCTTTCTGTATTCCAGGAAGCAGAACTTTGTCCTATCTTGTAAAGGAATAGAGTTTCACAAAAGGAATTTGCACAAAGGTCTAGCAAAGCACGACCGAAGCCCTGTTGGGATGAAAGCGTTGGCATAACTGCTGCGTATGCAGTCAGGAAGTCCAGGCTCCCTGAAGAGGGACAAGGGCAGGCAAGGGGCAGGGTGCTTATTTGGGCCAGGAGCAACAACACTGAAAAGCAGTTGAGTCACAGCTGAAGAATAATACCATACAGACTAAGGTAGTAGGAATTCAGGGGAAGTTAGGCATATAAAGCGCTCTGTGCAGTCATGGTTGACTTTCTTCTGGTAAATGTTCCATCACCGCAATGTCTTCTGCAGTGGAGACACATAAAGCACCCCACTCCACTGTCATCCTTACTCCCTAACGGGAACAACCTTCATGTGCAACCATGCTGAATGCAAAATCTTGTGCAAATCCAAAAACATGTAAAAAGCTGCTACCACAGCACAAAGTTTTGTACAAACATTAACTAATTAGTTGTCCTAATGCTTCTGTGAGACATGTGGATCAATTGATTACTCCAGTTTTCTAAGAGATAAGGCAGAGGTGAAGGCATTTACCTGGGTCCCATAATAGGTTGGTACATTAAAGGATGAAATCTTCTGAAATTTCAGCTCGCTTTTTAAAATCAAGGGTTTGATTCACTTACAGATACACACGCCCCACCCCCCCACCCCCCCAATGTAATTTTCTTACATTGTGTTTGTAAAGATCCGGGAATAATTTGAAAAGTACCTTTGTTGTGTAAATTTAGGAGTATGGACAGTCAGTGACAGCAAGTAGTGGTACAAATCTCTTAAAACAAGTCAAGAATGCTATTTTGCTGCAGGATGAAAGACAACAGCAAACTGGTACCATCACCTAAGATTAATCACTTGTTACTGTGCAGCACTCTCTAATTGTGGCTACTAAAAAAGACTAATATAGCCATTAGCCAGCGTCTCTATGTAATGTTCCTCATTTAGCTGTTTTGAAGTATCAGTGGCTCCAGCGTGGGAAGCACACCTCCTTTTCACCGGGATGCCCCTCGGCGTCTCTCCCTTCATCCCACCTCCCTCCTTGCGATGCTTCCCAGCTTTTCCCACCCTGCCTGCCGACTCTGGGGGCCTGGAGGCGGCAGGCAGTGTAGGGGGAATCTGGCAAACGCTTGCCCCCAGCTCTTCTCCCCGGCTGCCAGCAGGAGCATCGCACCCCTCGCAGCCGGGATGCCGGGCTGTGCTGCTGCTGCCCCCTCCCGGGGCGACGCGCGGC
This sequence comes from Grus americana, assembly GCF_028858705.1. Classification (NCBI taxonomy): domain Eukaryota; kingdom Metazoa; phylum Chordata; class Aves; order Gruiformes; family Gruidae; genus Grus; species Grus americana. Next base: position 16,406,411 of record NC_072857.1, on the reverse strand, counting down.
CCCTTTAAGGCGGCGCGGAGCGCACTGTCCCTTTAAAAGGCGGCGGGCGGGCGGGAGGCGGCGGTGGCGGCGGCCGGGGCCATCGCCTGCCCGCCGGGTTTTCCCCCCCTTCCTGCCGGCCCGTCGTTCGCAGCCGCCCGTTAAAAAGAGGAGGCAAGATGGCCGAGCTGGGCAGCAAGGGGGTCACCGCCGGGAAGATCGCCAGCAACGTCCAGAAGAAGCTGACCCGGGCGCAGGAGAAGGTAGGGCAGAGGGGGGGTGGGCGGCCGCCGCCTCCCCGCCATGCGGGGGGCGATGCGGGTACCGGGGATGACACCCCCCTCCCTGAAGCAGAGATGCGTCTCGCGGCGGGTGCAGCCGGCAGCTGCCTTCCCTGCCTGCGGATTTAGGGCCCCTTTGCATCCTGAGAAGGCAAAATATCGCTGTTGTGAGCTGTAAGGGTTTACCATCCCTCGGTACGCTCAGGATAAGCAGAAACATGGCATCGGATTCAGCTGGGAGACACAGAGAGGGAGGGAGGACAGAGCGCCGCACGTTTGTTTTAAATATGTAGATGCTTATTGTTTCAGCAGGAGGAGACCTCCTTTCTATGGTATTTAGGTTGTGCTTTATGCGGCAGTTTCAAGAGCGGTACTGTATTTTGCAATAGCGCTAAATATGTAACCTCAGAGACGGTGAGGAAAAGGAGACGGGCACTTGCTTCTAACCACAAACCATGATATTCGTTACTTGCTTTACTGACCTTGAGCTCCAGATTTTGGAATGGTGGTAAGGCAAAAACCATACTGTCTTTGAAAATTGTGCCGATGTCTGATGAGGGAGGGGTGTTTTCTGAATCCCGGGAGCCCTTTCGCTGCTCTCCACCTACCCTTGTGCCAGCAAAAGGTGCCAGGAATATGCAATGTATACTTTTCATGCTCATCTCTCTGGCATGCTGAATCTGATGCCAGATGCCTGCTCTGTTTAGGGATTATCAGATGTTTTATGCAGGGACATTGATCAGCTGCTTTTATCTCGGGCACGCTCATCTTGGTTCTCAGTGATTTGCTGTGAGATGACATTGACTGAATAAGGACTGGTGCATCTTCAAGGGAGGGAGGGTGAACGGATCTGCCCACTGCTGCTCTTGTTCCCTGGGAGTTATCTTTAGCAGCTAGATTTAATCCAGGCAGTTTGGGATTGGATGCAGTGCTGGCCCGAGCCTTGTACTAGTTGCCGACACTTACAAAATGCTGCTGGGTCAGAATGGCAACCCAAACCTGTTGGGCCTAATTTTGCACATACTGCTTCCACTGGTTTAAGCTCATTTACTGAGACTAGACACGTGCTTTGAACTTGCCCGATTGCTTGGAAAAAAACCCCAAGTGAATAGCAGATCCTGTATGGAACTGACTGCAGCAACAAGGTCCTGGCTTGGCTCCTTACAGGAGAGGGAGTGTGGCCACATCTGTGGTTTTTCCCCTTACTGCGGTTCCAGGAGGGGACAGGGCGGGGAATCTGTCTCCTGGCATCTGGTCTACCCTGAACTCATCATAGATGCTAAGTTCATTCTGTGTTAGCCACCAGATGGCAACCATATTTTTAGTTAATATTAAGGCAGGTGGTAAAGGCTGAGCTCTTTGGTCTGCTGCTGAAGTCACTGTATTTATTGGTGCAGCCTGGAGCCAAGTGTGGCCTGCCAGGCCCTTCCCTGACTTCTTATCTGCACACACACAGGTTCTTTCCTTAGGGAGAGAGTTTTCCACAGATTTCTCTCAACTGGAGATCCAGTTCACTTCCTTGGTTATTCCCTGGTGGTGACTGGGGATGTGGGAACAACAATAATAATAGAGAGCTTAGCTGTGTAGTGCAGGTAATTTGCACCATCTGAAATCAGTTGTTTGTCTCTACACAGGAAAAAGCACAGCTCCTTTTCCCTCCAAGGAGAAAAGGAAAAAAAACCCCAAAGCACTTGTTTAATAAGTTAATACGAATTCTAAGCCCTTCGGCCATTGTTATCCTAATGCAAATGAAACAACTTTGCTTTCTGGGCTCTCAAAAAAGAAAAAAAAAAGGCATTGCTTGCTTCATCGTCTGACTGGCCCCTTCATACTGCTCCAGCTTCATCTCTAACAATTCTTTTTTTGTGGAGCATTAGGTGTTTTACCCTTGTCTCTCAGGGACAGATGTTCACTGAGGCAAACGTGTATGTTGAACTTTCAGCTCATGAGGAAAGATACAGCTGAATACGAAGGGAAGCGGAAGGCACTAGTGATTATGGTGCTATACTGGTGTTAGTTTCATGGTATTTTGTTTTAAACTGTGATACTATGTTAAGCAGGAAGGGTAAACCACACGTCTAGAGATAAGGACCAGGTGTTTAAAGAGAAAAAAAACCAAGGTAAACAGAAGTGTGCAGAGGTAGATCTGGGTACACAACAGACCAAGCACTTAAAAATGTATTAGATTTTGGTGAAGGGATGCTGAGTGGGGTTGAACTTTGCTTTTTGAGGCTAGTATAATTTGAGGCTTAAATAAGCTGACAGTGTTCCTTTTACGTATCCTTTTTCAATTTGAATCTAGGATAAAAATTCTTCCCTTCAGAGTGGTATCTCCCTCCCAACTTGAGCCCTGAGGCTTTGACTTCAGCAATTTCCTTCATGGTGAATTTAAGCCTTGTGTTAAGCAAAGAATGATGTCTTTTTGTTCAATGCAGAATTCTCACTGAAACACTGTACACATCCTTTTTTCCCTTCTGAGATGGCTATTATGTAAAGTATGTAAGATATTTCTTCAGAAGTACTGTTTGTTTTGAGCCTTTCAGCAAAACTATTGGCTATTTTTGGAAGATACTTTCTCAATTTTGCAGGAAATATGGGGCAGAATGGTTAACTATGCTGTTTGCAAATGGGCTGTGCATCCTTTTAACCTCTCTCTCTCTGTGTATTCAAAGGTAGCCTCAATACTTGGCAACAATTTCCCCGTTGTCCAGTGAAATGTATCAAATAAGTTGATGCCTCTGTCCGGAGGAACCCACCTAGCAGAAAGGACCCATGCAACCATTTCCAGCTCACATATCATCCTTTGTAACTAACAATTAGGGGATTTAGGCTGGAAGTTGCACTTCGTTCATCCTGGAGTTAGCTGAAGGATTTTCAGACTGAGATGTTGAGGTCTGAATGTTTTGTAATTCTAAACTTCTTAAAATGGAGTAAAATTGTAATGTCTCCAATGTCATGGTGTCTTGGAGAGAGCCTAGTGTTTGCAAGCTCTTTTAAACTTTGCCAGTAAGGATTTGAAGTTTTTTTTAATGTCTGTAATCCATCATTATCTCGGTTAAAATTTTATGTTTCTGCTATGTCATCAATTTTTATCTTAAACTTTTGAAATTTTTAAAAATCTCCCCAACTTCCACAGGTCTTATTTTGCTCAAAGTGTCCTATTTCTGTATATGTCAGCCTGCACATGCACAAACATTTCTGCTTTGAACAAATTAAAACAGTGCCTCGGTGACTCGATGCAATCCTGGTGTGAGGGTAACTCCTCTGTGAGGTTCCAGGAGGGGGTTGAGTTCGGGGAGCAAATGCGTTGGGGTTTTGTCGCTTGGCTGGCAGTGAGGGTCCTCGTCACAGCATCAAGCTCTGCTTTCCTCCAGCAGGTTAGGCAGAGATTCAGAGTGGAAATAGGGTATTGGCTGTGCAGGCGCTGACTGAGAATTTAAATTGCATACAGATTAATAGGCACGTCTGAGGAGATGAATTGTAAAGTTGACGTTGGAAAGAGGTTTTTCCTCAGGAGCTTTATTGTGTGGAGAGTAGAAAGGGATGAGCATTTTTTTCCCCTTTGTAGATTTCGACTGAGAGTGGGAAGTTCCTACGCTACAGGAGTTGTGGTCTCTTGCTCTTTTTTCATTACAAAGCTGGGCAAAATGAGGAGTCTGTGTTCTGTAACGTGAATAGGCTGTCATATTTTTTCATGTTTCAACTCTGATGTACCAGCAAACCAAGGCATCCCCTTTTCTCCGTCTGTCCCTAACCAAAGGGGAAGGCTTTGTCCCAGGACCTGGCAAAGTTCAGTTTGGACATCCAAACTCCTTTGTGTTGGAGGGTATCGTTTAGGTCACAGACTCTGCCACTGACTTGCTGTGTTGCCATAAGATGTCACTTCTGCTTTCTGTTCTTGGCTTAATTCGTTTATCCAACTGATGTGTACCCACATCTATGTTTGCGAAGTTTCCCTGATTAAACCTTCTGTCAGAGGAAAGTTCTGCTCTCCTCTGGCTGCACAGTCCAAGGAGGCTGGGCTGTATTCCTGGACTCACAGGGCCAGTATGACCGTAGCTGTTGGTAGCCAGGCTTGCTGATGCTTATTCCCTGCATTCTACAGTGGAAGTAAAAAAAAAAGATTTATATGCCTATAAACCAAAGGCTTTGCCAAAGAATTTGCAGCCCACCAAGGAGAAATAACCAAGGACACTGGCCCTAAAAAGGAATGCGGAGGACTGCTTTTGGCAGGCCCCTGTGGCCTGATGTCCCAATGCTTTTTCCAATTAGTCTCATATAACAATTGCAGCAGCACAGGCTGTGTCCAGAAAGGATCTTTTCCTTTCCCAGAACCTTAGTCTTTGTTTCTTTCCCCTTGTAATCCCTTGCTGGACATGAGGAGGTTGTGATTTGGGCAGAACAGGGTTTGCAGAAGGCATGGCATGCATTTTCAGTTTGCCCTGATAAGACTTTTTTTCCCCCGTAAGACATGCTCCAATAGATGGAACATGGCAAGTGAGAACACCTAAGAATGAAATCTCAGTGCTGTTGAAGCAGGTGGGAGTCTATACCAATGAGCAGCACCCAAGAACCTTAAACCAAATTTAAATGCAGCTGTCTTCAGGATTCAGCTGTCAGAGGCTGCCTGATCTGTAGAACCTCTGCAGATGGGGAGGGAGGCTTTATATAAAAAGTGGTAGATGCAGAAAGCTCTCTTATTGAGAAGAAAATACCACATCTACCTGCTTGGAAGGAGGGAAGTTCCTTATTAGTTTTCCTTCAAGAACCTTCTATCTCTTCAAAGCTTCTGTGGTTTTTGCTTGGCTTTGCCACCAAACCATCCTACCTTATGCAATCTGCCTTGTTGTGCCAGTGAAGTACAAAAAGCCTGAAGAGCTGCAAAAGTTGTTCTCTTGCTGACCCAGCATGAAACTTCCTTTTTTTTCCTGGAGAACTCCCCAGAAAACAAGGAAAGGGCTTCTTACTTTATATCTGTTAGTTTGCTTTCTCAAGAAGGCAGGGCTTAGGTGACAGGTTGCGTCTCAAAGGTACTTTGTGCCTAAAGGTTGCTGGAAAACAGGCACTGAATAGCAGAGGGAGATCTGAATTAATGCCCCTAATGTACAGATGATTCCAGTATGAGCTCAGACTGTATTACTGGATATCAGATAATCTGTATGGGGCAGGGAGGAGGTGAAATAGGAAACCAGGCTCCACATGTGTCTTTGCCCAGGGAATGGTTTGATTGGCAGGGCGCTTACAGTGCCCTGCTGAAGGTGCCCCTCTGTCTGGGTGTTGGCCAGATATTTAATTTAAGAAGCAGAATCTCACGAATGGATGAATTTTCTGATTGGAAAAGGTCCAGACCTGTCCCTGGTCACTATCTCTCACTAGCTCTTGTGAGATGAGGGCCATCAAGTAGGATCTGTAAGATCTCTTTGTCAATGAAGATGTTTGGTGAGGGTCTAGGCAGCATAGAGCTAGTGTTACAGAACTCATCTGTTGGGGGGTGCCATCAAACCTGTGTCTGTCCTCTCCCTCCATCGTGCATGCTGACTGTTAAGCTAGGTTTTGTGTTTCCAGGCACAAATGTTTTTTGCAACATCACAAATGCTCTTGGCGTGTGACTAGCAAATGACGTGGCTAGCCAAGACTTTCAGGAAAGCTGCGTGCAGCCTGAGGTGTTCAGCATCTAGCTGGACTGGGGTCTTTGGGAATAATGCAAATTTTCCTTTATTCCTGACTCATTGGACAGAGACACAAGACCTGGTTGCTTGGGGCCAAATGTGTCATAAAGCTCTGGTCTTAGAAATTTTGGAGTGACAAGAGGGTGGCTTAGGTTGACAGGTATTAGAGTTGTTATTTCTTTCCCACTGTTGTGATAGTGACCAGACACCTGAGCTGCCTGCCATGTGAGTTCTGCGACTTCGCAAGGATTGTCTTACAGTCCTGGCTGTCTACCTGTATGTGCAGGGATCAGACTGTCTTCCCAGAAGTGCTGTAATGGCAACTTGATGTTATTGTGAAGATAGGCTCGATTTGCCCAAGCAGAGCAGACTTGCAGCCCTGTTTTCTTCAACTGGCCGCAGCTCAGCATGCAGGGCTCCCTATGTGGGCTGGCAAAGCCAGGGTGTGCAGACCAGCTGCTTCTGCTGCGGGATAAGACTCCATTAATGTTGACCAGGAGACTGTGCATTCTCCACCCTGAGCAATGAGAATGGGAACAAATATTAAAATATGAATAAAGCTTCCTTAGAGCTGCTGGCAGGTGGAATAGAGCATCAAGGTCCATTTTGACGTCAGCCTGTGTTTTAGCCTTCTCTTAAGGGACTGTGTATTTGCTTTTCTCCAGCACCTGCAATATTGAATGCATGACTGCCAGCAAACCGGTACCATTTTGACATTCATACTGCTGAGCTGAAAGGGGACATCTCTTACAGGAAGGAGTTGGAAGAGAGAAGAGAGTAATTTACATTGTCTTGCTAGTTAAAATCAATTTTAAATATTGTATTAGTTGACTATTTAATACTGTCAGAACAGGAGTGAGGAACCTCAGCAGAAATGCCTGAACTGTTGGCAGCAGTGCAAGGGATGAATAAATCTGGGCAGGTGTTTTTTCAGCAGGTGCATGGAAGTGACTGATGGACCTCAGACAGTTCAGGTTTCCCTTGGAACATCTCCTGACTTTGCTAGCCTCTGAAGCTGCTTGATCTTCACAAAGCTGGCAAGTACTGCAGGGTAGGTCCTGTCCCTCATTCCCAGAGAAGAATTGGAAATGTAGTTATTAGCAGAAAATAGGGTTAATGTTTTTTTTTTCTTGTTTTAGGTGACATTTTTCTTATGCCAACTTGTTTGCATAGTTTTGTTTCTTAGCTGCTACTCAGAAAGTACCTCTCTTTAGATTTATAGTTCTGTGGTCTGAAGGAACAGCCCCGGTAACCTTAATAGGTTGTACAGTTGTTTAATTATTTTTCCCCCTTCCCCCCTCTTTTTTCTAAGTTTCTTCTTGATTATGTTGAGAGCTTGCATTCAGGAAGGGTTTGGATGCTAGTTATATTTTGAGGAAGACTCGGAAGCCAGAGCTGGGGGCATTACACAGACCTAGACAGAGGTCTCACATCATCACTATGAAGCAGCTTTATGAAATTAATAGGTACTGTGTTTGCTCAGACCTCTGCAAATACACATGTATAGCATAGGTTTTTCTACTGTTTAGGCTGTGATGGAGTAAACTTTGTTCAGACCTGTAGGGCGTTTCCGGAGGAGTGCAGTTAGGAGAGTCATAAAAGCTAGTGTCGCCTTTCTTTTTGTCTCTTTCTTTAGAAGAAAGGAGAAGTCTGGGTGGCAGTTTGTTCTTAATATAGGCTGCCAGGCAGGATGGAGAGTGCAAAACTTTGCCAATAAGGAGGAAAGCAGTACTTAACGACAACTAATCCCTCTGTGAAAACCATGGTCTGCATTTAATCTCTTGATAATACACAGATATCAAAGTCTGAAGTACTGGCCTCTCTGCAAGGATTTGACATGCAGATTCAGAAAGCTGGTAACCTGTTGTGAATTTTTTTTTTTTTTAAGTCCTCATTGATCATGTTTGGCTTGGGTATTTTAAGTAGGTTTAGGACTTTCTGTTAAACTTGCTTTAAGATTCATGCTAGTTTCTCAGTTCTTCTCAAAGTTACCTTTTCAAGAGAGAGATTAGAGGTTGATATAGCTGAAGTACAAACATTTTTCACTGGGCAATTGCTAACACTCTGCTTTGAAACTGTGTTAGACAGAACTGTAGTGCTTGTTTGGCAGCAGGGACGGAAGGGGAACTTCAATCGTACAGTAACTACAGTGTTTGAAAACACAGCTAAAAGTGTTTATGTTTTTGGTTGTGGGGGTTTTTTTTATTTTTATTTCATGCTACTTGGCTTGATTGCACATTTTGTCAGGCCAGAAACAATAATGCATGACTTACCTTCAAAGTGAGTTGGTTATTTGAAGAGTGAATAAGTAATTATCTCCTATTGGATTTATTTGGAATGGTGCCAGTGAACATATATGAAATAAGGTATAAAGACTGACATTTGAAGAAAATGTAGATCTATGCATCTTTTTCCTTAACAGAAATGCTGGTCCTGTAGCTCTCTCTGGTACTGCTGTAGGGTAATGTTGCCCATTCCTATAAGTTATAGTAAGTTTTTTGATCCTACCAGCCCTGGGATTCTCAGTGTGGAAGGACCAACCTTATTTCCATTCCTACTTCCTCAGCCATTGTGGGGGGCAAAAAAGGGCAAAAGCTTGAGGGGAAAAAGTAGTGTATTTAAAAAATACAGGGAATTCCTTTCCTGGAAGCTGAATGTTCAGCTCATTAATTTTGAATTTTCAGGCAGTCAAGTGGTGTCTTGGGGAGATATTTTCTTCTCCCTCTGTCTGTGAGTGGAATGTGACCCCTCTGGTCCAAATCTTGATTCTGACGCAAGAGACCAAAAAGAGGATTGAGTAGTTGTGGCAGGGGAGAGCATGTTTCAAAGGTTGCTTTGAAAATATATTTTGAAAAAATTCTGATGAGAGGGATGGCAGGCTCTGAGAGAAACAGAGCTCAGGAAACATTTAAATTTGTTCAGATGGAGAAATATACTTGCGTTCTGCATTGAAACACTCCTTAAGGTATAGGTTCCTCAGCAGAGGAATGAAGTAACTATTCTTCTGCGTGTTGAAATGACTTCTACAGTAGGAGAATACTAAGGATTTTTCTCTTTTCTGTCTGTCTAGACTGAACAGCTATTGCGAAAAGCCAAGCCTAGCTGTGTGTTAATAAACTCGAGCCATTGAAAGAATGTACCCACTCTGATAATGTTTCCCTCGTCATGCATACGGACAGTATGGTTATTTGTTAGTATCTGCAGTGTGATTGTATTATATATTACCAAAAAAGGCCATTCCCTATCCTGAAACAATTCCAATGTAAATATTGGATATTTAAGATAATTAAGATACTTCTGGTTTGTTTCAGTAAAATTCTGTATTCCAGGAGACTTAAAAGGGTTTTCAGATATTGTTGCAGAGGTTTAGTAAGGCTGGTTTTGTAGGCAAGGGTACAAGACTATTTTTAAGCAGCAAATTTTTTATGAAAATACTTAAGAAAGTGTAAAAAGAGATTGGCTTTCTTTGGAGAGGAAGATCAGCTGTGTGTGCAGGGGAGGGTTCGGAGACTGACTCTGGTGTGATGGTGGGGATTCAGAGCAAGTCAGAGGGGTGACGTGATCTGTCGATTGTAGAGCCCTGTAGTGGTACTCTACATCCAGTTGCTCACGGTCTGGGACTTGTCTGTGAATGGATATCAGCATCAGTTGCTAGACTAGAACTTTTGCCGAGGTGGAGGCTTTTGCTCTCTTTATTCCCTGACCCTTAGTGAACATAAATAATTCAGGGAGGAAATGTGCGTTACGAGGGCTGGATGCCCTTACGATGAGGCTGTGGGTACAGTAGGTGAAAAGACCTGTGCTGCTGTGCTGGATGAAGGTGGTTGATGTAGAGCTGGGGTGGTTTTAGCTGGAATGTCTTGTAAGCCATCAGTCTCAAGTCTCCAGTTGAGGCCCTAATTTTTGAGGAGGCTCTTTGAGAAGTACGTTCTGGTGCTTTTCCTCTCCAAAGACAATGTGGTCCAGATTCTCAGCAAGTACTCTGGCAAAGAAGCCAACGGGTTTACACCCATTCACAGCAGGAGAACTTGGCACATGAAGCCCAATTCTCAAATTTGCTGTTACTCATCCTTCAGCTTTTCTGAAGTAGAGGCAGTCCTTTCAGGTGGAAAGGAAGAAGAGCTATTCAAAAGCTGCTTGGGAAGAACAAACAAGAGCCGATAATCTGTGTTGCTCCATATGTTCCCACTTTGATGGGATGAGCCACACTCTGTAGTCCAACCTGGCTGCGGAGGGCACAGTTTCTAAATCTTTCCCCCATGCCTGATCCTTTGTGGCTATCGCCTTCTGGTTCAGGGTGTCCCAACAGCTGATCCAAATGTCCATGTCTTTCCCTTCACCCCATCATGCATATTATGCAGATCTGTCCTGCATTTGAGAAACTTCCATCCCTGTTCAGCAAGGTGGTCGTGAATCCATACAGGAGCTTTCCTAACCTCTTAAGGGTTCTGCATCCAGCCTGTCCCTTCTGGAGTTCCTCTCACATCGTTCTGCCTTATAAGAGCTCCTCTGCCCCTGTTCCTCCTAGCGCACACCTGCTCCTTTATCTCTTTCTCCAGCTCAGGCATGGCCCCAAATGCCTTTTATGTTTTGTCCCAATTTGGTTGCTTCATTTTGCATTAGGGCCTGCATAGAAATAAAAATACTTCTTGCAGATGTATCAGCACTTAAAATGAGTGTTGCAGGGGAGGAGGTGGAGGACTTGAGAAGGGGGATTTGTGCAAACAGCACTATTTATGCTATCTATTCCTCTTACTAGTGTTACTGTTGGCTATAGATAGGGTTTAATTAAGCTATGTTAAATACCTAGCCAAGTAATAGACATTGATGTTGCTGAAGTCCCCTTGCCTGGAATGTCACATTGATGCCAGCTGAATTAAGTGATGCCATTTGACCTTATTAACTACAGAGTTATGATGTAGCTACTACCCAGCTCCACAGTTGTGCCCACTTTTTTTGGTCTCTGATTTGGTATCTGCTTAAGGCTGGGGCAGACAGAAGGTAGGGTGGAAATTTACCACCTTTCTAGAAGATTGTTTCATGTTCCCTGCTTCTTTATTTTCAGGATATTGATAGATACATGTTCTCCCCAGTCTCTGGTTTGCTGAAATGCAGGAACTCTGGGGAATTCAGTGTTTTTAGCTGCCTGCTTTGAATAAGAGTAAACCAAATGGAAATAAAATTGCCCAAAAGTTATGAATTAGGCATACAACTGCACATGGCCAGGATGGCTTGGTTGCACAAGCACACCTAACAGCTGCGTGTTTGGTGGTCCATCTCTTGGGCAGTTATGTGGTAGAGTGGCAGACGTGCAGCTCGTGCACCCCAGACTCAACAAACCAAGGCTGAATGGTGAAGCTGACCCTTAATACAGCCTATGTGTCTTCTGGTGGAGCTGTGAGCTTTCAGCACCTTTGGTATCAGGCCACCTGCTTAAGGTGTCAAGGTTGAAACATTCAAAGTCTGAAAACTCTGGCTTAAGCTCTTAAGATTCTTAATCTCCCACACTTCTTGAGGTAGGTGCCTGCGTCTGGCTCTTGGTTTGGTCTGGTGGAAGAGATCACCACTTCCAGATGGTTATTTTGCTGCCTTGTTTCCTGCTCTGGACACCTGCTGCTGGAGCACTTTGTGCAAGTCTTCATCTGCTTGCCTCTAGATAAAATCTTGTCTTTGTCACACCCCCAGTTTGAACTGACCCAGCTACTCTGGGTTTCACATCACTCTTAAACCATATCTGCCACCAAGACATGTCGTCTTCAGCTGCTTCTTTTCTCCTCCTTTCTGCATGCTGTTGCCCCATTACCACCCCCGAATTGTGCTGCTTTACCTGTTTTTCTTTCAGGGCTGTCCTCCCAAATAGATGCATTTGATACTAAGTTCCGGATGGGGGTGGAACTAGAGGGGCAGCAACAAGCACAGTGACAGGGGAAAGACTAGCAATTCAGGGTGCTCCAGAGAGGATCTGTCCTGAGATAAGGGCAGAGTGGAAGTAAGCTCAAGTTTGACCAATGCAAGTATGGCTGAATCAGCAGGATCATGGGGCAGTGGGATGGTGCCTGAGCTGGAGCAGTGACCTATTTCCTAGCTCAGCTTAACTAGACCTATAGCTAGCACCCAACTTCTTAATTTTACATTCTCTTTCCATTATATTCTGACTCTGAAACCCCTGACTGAAGGATATAAAATAGTTGAGGAAAAAATTGAAAGTGAAGTCTAAATGGCATTTGCTCGGATTTGTTTTTACTCTTAGAAGAGTGAGGGGTGAAAAAGCAGGACATTTCCATGTTCCTCCCAAAGATAAATAGGGGGCTGAAGAGTAAGGGCTAGGAGAGGGAGATATGTATGCTTTCTTTTTAACTGCTAAAATCTGTCAAGCAAAGGAAAAGACAAATAAAAAGCTTTATGTTTTCTCAATAAACTCTCATAAAGCAAGGCAAGCTCGTGTGTATAGGAGGGGTGGGAAAAAAGTCCACTTAATACAGTGAGTTAGACCTGGAGGGAAGATGATGTATCAGTCAAATGTTTGGGGGTGAGTGGGTGGGAACATAGATAAATCTGAGGAAGAAAAAAAAGCAAGAAATAATTCTTGTTTCAGTTTCTTGTATACTGTTGGTTATAGCCAAGAACCAACCCTTGAATTTATGCTAGGGTACAAGCTTAGTACATGGGCTGTACCTATCATACAGGGCAGGCATAATGCAAAATTACATAAAGAAATGAGAGAGATATAGGCATAACATAACAAGACTGAATCACCTAATGCAGCAGGAGCCTTTAAAAGGAACCTGGTTTTGAAGGTGCTTGGATGGCCTAGGGATAGACAGACACTGAACTGCATGCAAGTATGTAAGCGCTGCACAATGTGACTGCAGAAGCCAAACTATGACGTTGTGTCAGTGAGAAGAGGAATTGCTTTTCTATATTGTCTGTGACAGCATCACTCCTGCTGTATTGAGACTTTAATTTAGACTTGAATGATGCTAGAAGCTAAATTGAAAAACTGTGGGTGGAGGGGGAGGGAGAGGGAGAAACAACCTAAAATGTTGAAAACAGTCAAGGGGCTAAAATATTCATATAAAAAATCATGGAATGTCAGGATTTGGGCTATATGCATATCAGGGCCCTCAGCCAGTTCACTAGCTCGAGACTTGTCTTCCACGTGCTCTCTGTGGGAGAGGAGATGGCTGGTTTGAGTCAGTGGTTACATAGGTAAGAGAACCTTTCTGCTTAACCGATTTGCCATGTGCAACCGTGGTGAGAGGTAATGCTTGCAAAACATCCGGAGAGCTGAGAATTTATTTGTGTGTTTTTGTAAACATGCCGTAGAACTGCCTTGAGGAAAATAGCTCTTGCACCCTGGAGATGTACTCTGTATTTTCCTACACTGCTAGTACGGCTGCTTTCTTGTAGAAAGCAATCCTTCTACCGGCTGATGCTAGAAATATAGAAGGTGCATTAATTTTCTCTTGCAACAACAAATACAGGTTTTTAAGCTAGATCTTTGCTTCTACTCCGATTTCAGGTTCGATCAAACAACTAATATTCACTTATTTCCACGGCCAGCTTTTTGTTGCTGTGGTCCAGTCTCCCACTTGTACTGGCCTTTTTGTTGTGAGAGCAGTTTCAAAGAGGTTCGTGCTACATCTTGGTCATTTCTGAAAGTCATTTGAGGGACTTTAATCTGTATTGAAGTAATTACATCCTTAATGTTAGTGCTCCCATCACCCCTATTTCATTTTGTTTTTAACTTAAGTGGCAGCAAAAATCAGTTGCTACTGTCAAATGAAAAAACTTTGTCTTTACCCTTGATTGCCAGACTCCTGGCTGAATTCACGGTAAATCTCAGCTCAGGCTGGCAGGCATGGGTGAAAAAGCTCCCCCCACTCTCAGCCTCTTCATGTGCATAGTAAACTGATTGTGACTTACTGCACGTAAAGAGAAATGAGGAGTGAGGCTTGGCTGCACAGATTAATGAAATCTAACTGATTCTCTTTCTGGGACAAAAGAGAAAACAAAATGATGTTGCAGTTCCTTGCCACCTTAATTTAATTTCATGGTATTTGATGGGTGCTAACAGCAGCTTTCCTCTTCTGCTGGTTCATGTTGCACCATGGTTTCTCCTGCAATGGGTGCCAAACCCTCTTTTTCAGTTCCTGCTCAAAAGTGAGTACTCCTGGGGAGTGGTTAATGTTCAGAAAAGCAGTCTGTTGTGAGGGTAAAGAGTCTGAGTAGCTTCTCCTTCAGTATCCCAATGTATCGACTTTGACAGCTGCAGTAGGGCATGGATGCCAATGACTTGAACAATTTAGCAGGGAAGGAGGGGGAAATGATGCTGCTGTCATCTTGAGAAGTGCTTTTCTTCCACACAGGGATAAATGTCACTCTTAAATTAGGTGAGAAGATGCCCCGGGTGGTTGGGGGAGGGAACACTTCATTTCAGGACTGCAGTAAGTTGCTATCCAGCCAGGTATCCCTTGGTGTGCCGGGAAACTCTTTCAGCAAAAGTGTCCTTTCTGCAGTGCTCGTGTCCTGTTCTGGGGAGCTGACTCCATAAATACACTATTTGGAGGTTTCAGAGCGTAATATTCCCAATTACATTACCTGCAGGGTCACTGTGCCCTGTAACGCAGCTTGCAGCCGGAGAGTGGCTTTGCCCTGTCATAGTTACATGCTTAAAGAGCATTACTCTGATTATCCAGTAGGGCGGATTAATGGAAGTTAATGGATAATTGGAGGAAGGGATAGATGCTCGGGAGGTGAATTTGAGTTGGCAGACTTGTTTTGCAGAACAGTGCAGTCTGCTCATGGAAAAGTAAATCAAAGAAACAGGTCTGCGGGAACTGTCTTGCCTTGAAGAGCTTGGGGAGACAGATAGCAAGGTGCTTGAGTGGGAAGTTGAGTCATTAAAATTGTCACTAGTGAGGTACTCAGTAAAGTCTTCTGGACTAAAATGTGGAAAAAATAAAGGATCCTTCTGTCCCTCCAGGTCTTGGCAGGTAAACTGGAATTGTTCTAAGACCTCTGTGTTTTCTATCTCCAGCCCTCTCTCATGGTGCAAGAGGAGCAGAGTCCTACCCGGTGGGACACTGGGATCACAAATTGGAGGCAGTTAGAGGTTGCATGGCAGGCTGATCTCTGTACCAGCCATGAGTGGGTAGAGTTGGTAAGGAGTTGCCCATCTCTGTGGTGGACAGAGGAGGCAATGTGGCAGAAGGGAATGAAGGAATGACTTTGCCATTAGAAACGTGATGTCCAGTGGCTGAGACCAGCAGCGTGCTGGGAGTTGTAGAAGCTGTTTGATGAGGAAGGGAATGGAAATGTTCTCCTGGTCACAGGAGAAGATCTCATTGTGTAGAAGGATCAAATGTGTTTTAGGGAGCTGAACAGGAGAGGATCCAACTGCACTGGAATTAAGAAGAACAGGAGAGAGTGAGGGCTGCAGCAGGGCTTCCAGAAGAGTAAACAAGACTTTCTGCAGGGGAAGTGACACTAGTGCCAGTTTTTACCTAAAATGTGCTACTTTAGAAGGACAGGAAAGAGATTGCCAAAGAAATCCCTAGAGAGTGATGGTCTGCCTTGTCCTTCTGGAGCATGTGTTTGTAGGGACCGAGTCCTGCTCTTGAACAGGCCCTTAACACTAGTGCTGACCTTGGCAGGGGCTGCTTGTGCAATGCTGACCACGTCTGTCCTCAGAGCCCCGGAGACACAGATATGTGTGCCCCTGGTCCAGCAAAGGAACAGTAACACAAGTTGGTTTCCTGGGTGAGTTAAATTTTCACCATCATGAATGGGTCTGTGAATGAAAACCAGGGTGGGACAGTGGAGTGGCAGGCCTTGGAAATAAACTCCTTCTTAGGAGCCTGCGGTACCTGCCTGCCAGCCTCCGGTGATGGGCAGCGGGAGGCAAAGGGACAGCTGACGCTGTGTTGGGGAGGCACCCTGCAGCACATTCTTCAAGCCCGAGGATGGCACAGGTCCGAAGCCTGTCATGCTGTAGATGTGGAAGGGTATCAAAAGCATTGATGGATATTGTTAGCCAGAATAAGTAGGGTCAAGGGTTGAAGGGGACAGAAAAAAATTAGCCATTCTTGCGTTTTCAGTCTCCTCATGCTTAGGAACCAGGTGCCCTCTTCAAGGGATGACTAATTCTTTGTTTCATGGAGTGGAGAACAGAAAGCAAAACATTTTTTTGCCTCATCAGATGAAACAAGCACTTGTTTTTGGAGGTGAATTTGTCATGTTCAGAACCTGCTGCTTTCAGAGCTTCCTTCTCTGTTCCCCCTTGAGCTGTTAGTGGATCTGTGGCACTAAGACGTATCTTTTTAAAGTAAACCTTAGCTCCCTAGTACATTGTAAAATCAAAGACTTGACTAATATCTCTTTCTCTTAAAAAAAAAAAAAAAAAAAAAAAAAGTTGGAGCAGGGAGAACCCTGTTCAGGCCAAGTGTATTGTTCAGTTGCTCTGGTTTGTTATTGTAGGGTTGCTTATCAGAACTGGGCTGTGAGTATTTATCTAAGCCCTTCCTGTTCCCTCCCCAAAGATAAGATCTTTTCTGTGGTGAAGCAGCTGGGGAAGATACGAGAAGGGGAAACCTGGGGTCCGAAAGATGTGTAGTCTTGTGCCATGCTTTAAGTGCTCACCCATAAAGAGTCTCTGGATGATGAAGATGAAAAGTGGAAAAGGGTGTGTGTGGTGAGAGAACAAATTCTTACTTTCTTCCCTCCATTGCCACCTTCCTTAATTTTCTGACTGTAGTAACCCTCTGATGATATTTTTAATCATAGACTATTGACCCTAGTGGTAATGATAGCTCTTCTACTAACCCCATGCACATGTCCCAACCTGGATAGATTTTTAGTGTGTTATCCTGAAGCTGTGGCCAGGATAAGCAGGGATGTTAACAAGTGGCTGGTAACTTGAGGAAGATGTACGAAAACAGGATCTGTTTTCGTGGCGACAGGCTGAGAAATGAAAATTCATGTATAATGCTTTCTGCTGCCTTTGCTGTCTGGCTCTACTGCTTCCTTACTAAAATCCCTTGATCTGCTTTCTGTTTGTTGCTGTCATTCTCTCTAGTGTTTCTTCTAGCTGTCAGTCAGGGATGGCTTGGATTGATTTTGCCATTTGTGTAAAGAAAAAAAGGTGCAAGTTGGGATATCCTCTGCTGAAGTCAACTGTGGCTGCTCTGGGAGAGTTGTGCAGGGGGAAGACGAGGAGGTCATGTGAGATCAGTCAGCTCCCTGTCCTTGTGCTTTGTCCATGAGGCATGCTGGACTGATGCAACTCATTTCTTTGGGCTTCAGAACTAGTTCTAGCTAGTAACACATGGATGGTAGAAAAAAAGAGAGGCTTGGAGAAACTGTTGTGTATTTACCTGTGTTAGTATATCTTGGGACTAATGTCTATGCATCCTGGAGGCTTCAATGCTGTCTCTCTCAAGCAGTAAATCTGACTTTGAGAACTACCATGTGGAAATGCTCTTTTGAACCCTTTAGACTGACTTTCACTGCACAGTTGGTGTCCTTGCTTCTCAGAAGGAAAAGACCCTGTGTCACTGAGATTCAGGCTATGCAAAGCTGACTCAAGGTTGCAAAAGTAAACAGAATTTTTCATTCCGCCTTCACCATCACCCAGTTCTTGAAACCTGAAAGGCTGAAAGAGAGCCAGGAACCCAATCAACGTCTTTTCTCCTCCAGCAATAGCTGGACTTGCCTGTGTGTCAGAAATCTTATCTTGCAAGCATGTACTGATAACAATAGTCTTAGCAATGGTAAGGAACAATGTTCAGGAGTTGTGAAATCATATGCAGTTGATTTTTATTGTGCGTCCTCAGGGGCTATGTGAGAATACTAGTCCCAGTACGATAAAAAGGAAAGGTAATGATATAGAAAGGCATCGTGATTTGTACAAAACCAAACAGAGCATCTGTGACAAAAGCAGTTTTTCAGTGCAGCTTTTCCTAGTTTTGAAGGGAACTGTGACAGCTTCTCCATTCCTTCTGTAATAAAGGTTAATGTTTAGTATTGACCTACATGTAATTTAGGGTTGCTTCTTATCACTATTGCAGACTCCTTGTATAGCCACAGGCAAGTTATTTGTTCTCTAGAGGCCTCATTTTGACATCTGCAAATGATAACGAGGAAATGATTCTGTGTTGGGGTGAAAAAAATCCTTGAATACATGCGTACGTGCAACAAGCCGTCGCACGCTGCCTGCTCTCTTCCTGACAGTGCTGCTATAATGTGGATAAGACTGCCCTGTTCTCTGTAGCAGAAATTTATTAGGCTTGTGTTGTCTGTGGTGGTGAAGATCAGCAGAGACAGACTGCCTGCTTTCAGCAAGCATCTTTGGCGTGTTTATGTCCCTGCTTTGGAGTCTGAGATGAGAAAGAAAGTGTTTTGTTTTGTGCTGGCAGTGCACTGGGGCAGTACCAGTGCTTTTGCGTGATGCACTTGTTTCTTTTGTTACAGAAGAAGGTTTGGAGGAAGATGTCCTAGCATTTCATGTACGCCGGCAGGTGTATGTGGAAAAATAGCTGCAGCTGGATACTGGTTCTTCACAAGATGTTGGTGATCAGCTCCGATTCTGCATGTATTTCTCTCATCTGCTTAGCAAGCATCTAACTTCAGCAACGCGTCATTAAAGTTTCTCCTTCCAATCACATCTTCCTTCTAATCCCCACGCAGTAATCTCCAGCCATCACCATACTTGGCAGGAAACCAAGTGCTTAAAGGCCTGGATGCCCTCATCAGGCAGCTACCAAGAAGGGCTTTCCCCAGTGAGATCCAGGGGAAACCCTAGGAGCCTTGTCATGTCGCTGTGTTTCCAGCTCCTTTTTGTTGTAGGAAAAAGTGCCTTGACTGTGTTTTCCTGTTCTTGGAAAACCTTAAGCTGTCACATTACAGAACTCACTCTTTGGATTTTCTATCCTCTAATTCTAGACCAGCCAAAACACAGGCAACTCTTCCTCTTCCAAGCTAACACTTCTTTCTCAGGATCCATGTTGTTCCACAGTAATATCTATTTAGTTGTTGCTCTAGATCCTTCCTGCTGTAATTTTTCTTCCCATCATCTTTAAACTTTGCCTGTGGCAGCTGTGCAATCAGAGCAGAATCCAAATGAAGCTGCCTCTTGGATCCTAGCCTGCGTTTAATCATAGAGCTGTGGTTGTTACTGAGGAAATAACATATCAAGGTGCATTGGCTCTTCTCTCATCCAGAAGTTTAATTAGAGATTTGGGCAATATACAATAGTCTCAGAGCTCTGGAGGGATTGTATGGAATGGAGGACCCAGGATGCTCAGAAGTGCGTTTTCTGCTTTGTAATACCTGTTACTCTTGGTACTTACTATACCTAAATGAAGGGCATGTAATAGATGTGACACTGAGTTCCTGATGCCTGTGAAACCTCTGGATTTCGAGTTTTGCCTTCCCATAAGTTTTCCCATTTTCCTGGGAGCATTTTATGCTTTCTGGTAGGAAATCAGAGTTTTGTCTGCCCCAGAGTTGGATGTTGTTTCTGTGGAGCAGTTAAATGGAAGCTGGGCACACAGAAGTGCTTTGGAGTTTTGCCATTACAGATTGATCCCCATAATTTTGGGTCATACTGTATGTGGCTTAGAACAGGAGATTCCCAGTTTTTGGTTTTTAAATACTTGAATCTCAGTGAAACCTTGAAGTATTGTAGAAAGTGTGCAAAAACTGAGGCTTGGAAATAACTCTGGGTGAGTGAAGCCAAAGTTTTCAGTAAATAAACTAGTTCCTAAAACACTTTGAATTTGAATGAGTTTGAGCCTGAAAATGTGTCTGACTTATCTCCATCTCCCTTGTATAATTAAAAGTTAAAAAAAAAATATTGACATGCCAAGACCAGAATTCACCAGCTTATCTTGACATAGAAAAAAGCTTGGCTGTGATTCTCCCTCTTTAGAAATGGGAGTGAATTTTTAGTTCTGTTGAAATACAAGTTTGGCAAGTCTAAACCTTTATGTTTTCTGGGGACTTCATGATAGAAATGGGACACGTTCTGTTCAAACTGCCCAGCCACTGAATCTAGTCCTTTAGCCAAAGGTCCACCCTCACAGTCAGTGTGACTTGGTGAAAACAATGGCCCAGCACTTTGTAAGAGGACATAAGTAAGCACTGCTGCTGAGAAAATCAGTTCCACCCCTTGTGAGCCAGGCTGGGACATCAGAAACCATTGGTTACTTTTAACGTGGATCTGTATTGCTATTTTTAATGGAGGTTTGTTTCTCAATCCTGTTCAGCACATGGCCACTCAAATGCTTGGGTTAGCACAAGGGGAGACAGTGATGTAGAGACAGGAAATGAGACTTTTTCAGTGTCCTTGTTGGGAAAGCTTTAAGTATTCATTAAACTATGGTGTCTCCAAAGACGACTCTGTGCTTTGGGGAATTCTCCACTCCAAGGCAAATTTTCTTTTCATCCCTCAAGCAGGATAGGTCTGTTCTGGAAATGAGGATGGAGGATATGCTCTATCCATCTGTGCTGGAGAAGGTACTTCAAAGAAAGGTCCTGGTGTTTCTTGCAGGAGATGAATTAGAGCAGATCTTTCACCCTGGAAACTGCGACCATCAGATCTCTCACCTGGAAGTGATTAGGTGGCAGTACTTTTGAATGCTTTGTATGTGTAAGCTGTCTACAGAAGATGGCTTTCACATGTCCTCGCCAGTGCCTGAAGGTTTTTACAATGGTGCCCTTCTTAAGAGCGCAGGTCCCTTCACCATGCAGCCTCCCTCAGTACAAGTCAGAGGTAGGAGCAGCCCAGCCTATTCTTTCCTGCCCCGTCCTGTTTCCTAGCGTTGCTGGAGTTGATCCCTGTTGATTCTGGTGCAGCCGTGCTGAAAGCCATGGGGGACAAAGGCTCCTTTTGTTGGGAGCTGCAGCCATGCGCCCGGACGTGCTTCTGGGCACTTGCCTCTTCCCAGGGTATCACATAGTGATTTCACTGCCTGCTGGGGTGCATGTCCCTCAGCTCCGTGCTGGCAGCACTGGCTAGAGAATGTTTCTCATTGTCATATTCTGGGAGAGGGAGGAGAGAAAAGGCGTGAATAAAGTGGAGGTTGAGGTTTGCACAAGAGGAAACTAAATATTGGGTGAACGTGACCCTTTATAGCCAGGTGCAGATAACAAACAGTGAATCAATAGGGACAAATAGACTTTGTTCCCTGTTCTCTATCTTCACTGTTAAAGATACTTTACACAGCTAAATCTCAGTTGTGTGGTTGTTTGGTTTTATTTTTTTCCTCTGAAACCTGTCTTTGTTTAGGCAGTACTAGCATTGAATATTTTCAAAGCTCTGCAGGCTGCACATCTCTAATACTAAAGTGCAGTGGTTGCTGGGGAGAGGACTTGGAGGAGCAGGTTGGGATCGGAGGCATGCGCTGGGGAACGACCCAGTGGTACAAGTTCTCCCTTCTCAGGTTTCTGTTCCCATCCGTGGGAGCACTCCAGTTCCCCTCCTTGCTTGGCTGCGGTCGCAGAGCTGTTTAAGGAGGGGGAAGTGAAACCTGTGGCAGGATAGGATCCAGCAGGGATGTTTTATTCTGTGTCCATGACTGGTGGGGAAGGGAGGCAGCAGAACATGTCTTGCCAATGGGATCTCAAAAGCTCATGTTGAATCTTCGAAACACTGTCTCCCATGCCCAGCAGGTATCTGTAGCATTATCCAGTGTGGTGGGGAATCGGGCAGCTGCTGCAGCAACTGTTGACGGTAGCCTCAATGCCTACACCTCTTTCTTGCAGGTGATAGTAGAAGTACTGAGGTGATGGCACTTGCCTCATGGGAATGAGGGCATGGAGCAGTGTGCATGTTGTGTTCGTTTTCCTGAGCTATTAGTGTGGATAGCAGCAGCCATGGAACACTTGCTGGTTGCTGTCATGATTCATTTTTATTAAAATCATGCCAAACCAAAATTAGTATATAGGAGCTGCCCAGGAGGCTGATGTGACTGTACTGGAAAGACATCTGTGTGGGTTAGCACGCGTCACACTGATGCCCTCTGTGCTGAGGAGGGAGGTATGTCTTTGCCTGCTCGCAGCAGTTTGCTGCAGTCACAGCACGTGTGTTGCTGAATGTGAAGGTTAGTGGCTGGGTTTGGAGCCTTACCGGATGTATAACATGGGATGTGCCATGTTTGGACAGCTGTATTGGCAGGCCTGGCATGGCTCTGTGTTTGGGGATCAGGAAAGGGATGTTACTCAATTCCCCCGACTCCTGCGGGAATTATAGAAAACAGAAAAATCTTTATAAGGTTTTTGGAAAGAAAAGTCCTCATCACTGTGGTTCTTTTGTTTTTTACCCCACTTGCTCCAGGATTAAGTCTTTATTCATAATTGGAGTAGATTGTCTTCTGCTTGTCTAATGAGGTGCTTGTTCTTTTGTCAGACACGCCAGGTACTGGTACTGTTGGAGGGGTTAGACCTGACAGACTGTTGTGTCTAAGGTGAAGTCTTTTTTTCCATTCCCTTAGCTGGGTGGTCTGCAAATGTGTCAGTGGGATTGTAGGAGGCTCCCTTAAAATCATGATGAGGAATATACCTTGTGAAAAAAGTGTTATCCATGCTCTAGATGAACTAGAGCAGGGCTTCAAACCTTTTCTTGAATCATGGGGCCCTAACTTTCTTTTCCAGGGGTTTGGCCTTCTCTGTAAATGCCAAACATACAGCTTACTTTCCAGAGTTGTTCTTCATGGGCCTTGAAGTCTGCAGAGCACATGCTGAAAATCACGCGGCATTCTCTTCTGTCTATTACTAGATCTGTAATTTCAACCCAGTATCTTCTGGCCTTGCTGTCTGGTTGACTCCCAGTGCTGTTTACACTTTAAGATTCTAAGCAAATAGTAATTTGTAGGCAAGCACCTATAGTCCCTCCACATGTGCTTGAGTTGTCCTCAGCCTGCTTCTCTGAGCAAAGAGTTTTCAACTTCTCTGTTTTGAAAGGGAATTTAGTTTAAAAGCTGAAGTCTGTGCGCATGGCTCTGATTCTGTGTGTCTCCACTTGAGCTATCTTTCCCCCCTACTCCAAGCCTGGATCTTGAGATCAGCCTTCTGTGCACAAAACTGTTCTTCCAATTCATGCAGGTTGGTGGGTAGATACCAGCTTTCCCTTCCCTTTACCCACTCCCTTTGTTCCAGCTGGCCTGTCACCTTGTGATTAGGACTCAAGGGAAGCAGTAGCTTACCTCCTTTTGGTTAGTGTTACAGGTGATTCTTCTAACACAATCAGGCTGGGAGCAGCAAGCACTCGGTGGCTTCTGTAGCACATCCACTATCTGGTTACTCATTGTGCAGGGGGATCTCAAGACAGGCAGCCTTTCTTTCCACTGCTGCTTCCGCTGCCTTTTTTTTTTTTTTTTTCCCCAGGATATTTCTCCCCTCCGTTCCCTTAAATGATTCCCTCCAAGTTCAGCTAAAAGGGAGGGAGTGAGCAATGGAAGTGTCAGCTTTGCTGTCCTCTCATTGGCAGAAGATTTTGGGATACAGAGCTGGGCATGGCTTAGGCTCTTGGCAGAAATAGCTGTGTAGAATAGCCTGCTTCCTGGGCAAAGGTGCCTCAGAGGTGCTATCCTGATGGAGCCATGGGTGCTGACCTGGCCAGGGATCAGGGTGAAGGCAGGCATGGAGCACAGCACAAAAGCAGCATGTGTCAGGCCTGAAGCTGATGCATGGGGGAGCAGCTCTGCTCTTGGTCTCCTTCTCAAACTCTGCCACTTGGTTTGGCCTCCTTGGTCGAGGCATAAAGCTCATGGAGGCTGTGTGTCACTCAAGTGAACTTGCTTTTCTTTGCCTGACAAATTTCTATGTACAAGAAAATTCTGGAGGGTCTGTACCTTTATGGGAAGATGTTTTTAGGGGTTTGCAAACTGAAAAATGTTGAACCACCATCCCAAAATCTAGCATGACTATTGCAGAGTGAGCTTGGACCTTTATTTGGTTCCTAACATGGTCATCCGCATCTGGAATCCTCTTGGCCCGTCCTACAGCACCTGATGTAGCAGATTTGTCTGTGGCAATGGTCTAAAACCTGAGTGGGGTTTTCTCTCCACTCTGGAGACGTTAGATGAATGCTGACAGCATACCTTTCATCTGTCCTCTCTATTCTTGGTGGTACTTGCTTTATTAAAACCTGATGACCCCCACCCAGGCCACACTGAACCTCTAGAAGCACACTATGTTGGTGAGAGCTTGTCACTGTGCCCATCCAAACACAGGCAAGGCTAAATTGCCTGCTCGGACCTGGCTGCCAGAGTGGTGAGATGGCTTTGCACCAAATGCCTCCCTCATTGATCCCCTTGTTTCCACTGAAAGGAATGCTTTTTGGCAATGCATGGTGGAGGTTGCTTGGTTGATGCCGATGTCTTCCTGGCTGTCTCTGTTCATCTCACTAGGTGAACAGTTCGTTCTCAGTAGGTGAACAAAACCTTAAAATCCCTCTAGTAATTGAAATCTTAGTTCCCTTCTTTTGCTGGTTCTGCCTCTTCTCTGACTTCAGCAGCAGCAAGAACAAGAATAGAATGGGGAACGACCAGCTGAAGGGTGACTGTCAAAACAAGTCAATCACAAGTTAACAATGGAGCAAATCCACTGCAAGGAACTGGGCAAGTGGAAAAGGCCCCTGCTGTATTTTATGTGTGGGATGAGGGAGTACAAACTCACTTGCACATACTCATCTGGAATAATAAATGCATAAAATGTTGACTTTATAGTAGAGATTCAAACATGTTACTCCCTGTTCCAGAGGCAGAAGCTTTTCAAAAAGCTGTTTGGGAGACTGATTATTACCCAAAGTTGTACATGACTGTGTGGAGACAGTTAATGTTTAAATGAGGCAGGTTTTAACATAGGTACAAAGCGTTTAAACACATCCTGTTGGACAGCAGCACAAAACCTTGTCTGTTCCTTTCTTGCTATTTGGATTTCACGTTAAACATTGTGATGATGATCCCGCAGCAGAGCGAGTTGAACGGAGTGCTGGCATTTTAAGAGCTCTGCTGGTGAATCTACCTCAAGGTCACAGCCTGGTGCTTTTGTCACTGTGGTGGTGAACTGTTTTGGGTTTTTTTTTTTTTTTTTTTTTTTCAGTACAGAAGATGAGCTGGTCTCGGAGCACAGCCTGACTTGTTAGTGGACATGGTTGTAACATATCAAATATGAAACAGAAAGTATACTACACTGTTTAGTCTTGTTCCAATGCACACAGTCAGGTCTTTGTATTTTCCCTGCAGTGCCATCACGTCTTGCAGTGGCGCTGCACAGCGAACCCTGAACAGAAAAGGAGTCTGTCCACCTTCCTCTTAGAGCTATCTAGCTGCAAGGCTCTGGGAGTGGCTGGGACGTGATTGTCCATGCTGCAGAGTGAGTCCAGGACTAGAGATGTATTAGCAAGATCCTTAGCCTGACTTCTTAAGTAGATTGTGTATCTGAATCATTCTTGGTCATCCAGTGTAGTGCAAGGTGTTTACTGTGTGTCAATTTTAACAGGCTGAATATGAAATGAAATATAAGAGGCTGTGAATGCTCTTAGATATGGAGAGGGCTTCTTTGGTTCAAGCACTGTTTCTGTGCTGGAGAGTTTTGGGTGATGTTTTACGGCTGGTGGTTCCTGTGGTCTGTGTCTTAGGCAGGAAGCTCTCAAATAGTCTGACAAATTAGTTCATCTTCAGAGAGACAACTTTATAGCAGCCAGTGGGCCACATGAAGATGTACAGCGACGTGGTTGGTATGGTAAATCATGAAGGTCTGTAATCATGAAAACATCTTTTTCCCCTGTAATGCAGAGCAAGGAGGATTTACAGCCTATATAACCTCAGATAGTTGGATAGAAGCACTTTGATCCACCTTGAATCTCTTGATTTGTCTAGTATACACAGGCCCAATTAAAACCTATCTAAGGTGGAATTTCAGGGCAGTAGCTCTTGGTACTGCAAAGGGAATCTAGAAAAAGTTTGTGAAATATTGAAATTTTGGCATCAAAGACAGATTTAGTCACTGGAGATAAAACTATCCTTCTGATGGTGCTTTCACAGTCCATGTTGAGTAATAGAGGGAACTTCACACAGCTGTGCAGATGGTGGTGATATAACCCAAGGGTGGGCAACAATGAAGGGGCATGACATCTATTAAACAGCAGTGTTGTGGTTAAAGAGTCCTGCTATGATCCAGAGGTGAGCTTGAGTTTTACCTGGACTTACTCTTGGCTGTCTCCTGGTAACCCTTTGCAAACAAACTCTTGGGCAAGAGGAGATAAAAGCAAGTAGATGCAGTTTTGGCCTTCCTTTTTCCATGAGTGCTACTAGCTATAGAAACAAGCGTGCTTTAACCACAGAAGGTCAGCAAGGCCTTTAGGCTCTGGACGGACATCTGATTTTATTGTTAGCCTGTATGACAAGGTTAGCACCAAATGACTCACAAAACGAGTCAAGTGGTCTTTAGTCTTCTGTAATGGGGTTGGTATGAAGGCATTTTCATTATCGTGACAGAATGTGGCTGAAAACTTGGACAAAATCAGATCTTCAGTAAGAAGTGTTTTCTGTAGGAACTCTCAACTTTAATCAAAACTAAACATTGAAAGGGTGCGGTTTTTTTAAACAAAAAACTGAAAATTCCCCCAGAGAACCTATGAAAAAGATTTTGTTGTTGAAGTTTTTGGTGGGAGAGAAAGCAATGCTTTCTCCTTAGCTCCGTGGTGGACCCAGAGGTCGTCCTGACCTTCCTGATTGAGGGGGCAATGGACATCACAGCTGAAGCTAGAAGTTATACCAGATTTTCTTCTGGAGGGTGAGTTCCTAACTCCTGGGCTGCTTTCACTCGTGTACTTACAGGTTGCAAGCTGCTAATGATTGCTTTAGCATGAGAACTTAGTGTTCACATAGTGTAGGTGAATCTCCATAGTAAATGAAATCTATGCTAAATAAAGAGTATGTGT
The DNA here is from genome assembly GCF_028858705.1 of Grus americana. NCBI lineage: Eukaryota > Metazoa > Chordata > Aves > Gruiformes > Gruidae > Grus > Grus americana. The sequence continues at coordinate 16,379,535 of NC_072857.1, read as the reverse complement.
TACAACACAGACATTCCCCATTCTCTTAACTGCTTCTGTGATTGTGGCTGGCCTTTATGGCACAAGTACGGAGGGCACAGCAGAGTTTGCTCCTATTGTAGGAGCAGAGTAGAATACCTTTATTTTGTCTCCATTTCAAGCTTCCTGTAACAACATAACTGGCATAGTCAAAGGAATAAAATCAGAGCCACCTTGCAAATATCAGTTTATACGTCATCTTGAAAATGTTCTGGATTTTTTTCTCGTGTTGAAGTGAAACTAATCCCTTTTTTTTTTTCTCTTTAATGAGAAACACTAACGTATGTAATGGGTTTAGTGGCTTTAGCTTATCAAGTAGTGTGATGGGATAGAAAAGGGAGTTGTATTTTAGAAGTGGAGATCCTGGCTCATTAATGAAAATGTGACTGGAGTTAATAATTTCTGGCAAGGTAACTTATCCTCCTTGTAACGTTACATCTCTCCCCTCTTGTTTATTATCTGGCTGTGATAAGTTTATGATTCTGTTTTGTAACAGCTTACAAGGTTTAAAAAGGACTTTGATTTGCACAACTTTTGCAGGAGGGAACAGAGAAGTCCAGACTCTGATCCCTCAATTTCCAAGAGGCCCCTTGAACCAACTCTGAAAATGTGCTAAGCGTGAAGTCAGCCATGCAGGAAGGGTGAGAACTGTGTGCTTGGCTCTTTTTGCAAGTGCTGGGATGGCTTTTAACTGTGGTCAACGTCTGTGTACCAGGTGTATAATAAAAGCGTGTGAGGATGGGGAACAGAAGATCACCAAGCCAGAGGCAGGCCAGGAGAGAGTAGCTGGGTGGCACTTTGAGCACGTGGATGTCTTAGCAACCTTTATGATTCTGGCTGATATTTCTATCAGTCTTATGCTGACAAGAGAAGGATTGAGGGAATGACTATGATGACTGTAGACATGCACGTGCTTTTTAGTGGATGATCTTCGGATGCTGGATAAACAGAAAGATCATTAATAATGTGGTGGGCAAGGAGTCCTCAGGCGCTGGTGGCTGCAGTTCCAGTGATATGCATGACTAGGGACCAGGATGTGGGATATACCTCCCCTCCTTTAGGTACTGCCCAACTTTGCTCCATGCAGAAAGCCAAAAATCACATCTGCTTTTCGATTACTCTTTTTCTAGGGACTGTTTCTGCTCTGCCTTAAAAGGTCTGTATTGGAAATTTAAGCTCTGTAGTGTGTAACAAGACCTCCCTTTCTCTGCACCCTTTCATGTCTGAGGTGCAAACAGGAGTGAGTGGACTGGGTTTTGTCCACAAGCACTGCCACAAACCTGGAATCATTCAGCCAAAAGCAACGATGTTTGCTCCCAGATCACTGAGAATCCACCTGTTTCCCAAAGAGTCCTATATTGTCAGAGAGCCCTTTTGAGAGATGAAAGACCGCAGGTGCAAGGTTGCCCCCCTCTCACTCCGTAATAGGATGTGACTGGCGGGACGGGACGGTGAAAAGCAAATGCTGGTTCTTTGCAGCACGCACATCAGCAATGATGCGTGTGAGCTGAGTGCAGGCTCAGCCCGGTCCGCTCGTGTGTGCTGTTCTGCAGACCAGAGGCCAGTGCATCGATTCACGTATAAAATGTTTTTGTTTTCCATGAGTGGTGCAGACCTACTTACGATTTCCAGCCTTTCAGAGTGAGGCTGTAACATGAAGTCGTGGCGTGTGGAGCAGGGCCTTAGGAGAGCTGCAGGTTGCTGACAGTTCCTCTGGTTATTAATGACCACAGCAAGGGCTTGCAGGTTCTGAGAATAGACTCTGCATTTGCTTTAGAGGAGACAGCTGACAATGGTGTTTGATACAGCAATATTTCTCTGCCTGACTTTTGACTGACGGTGACACAAACTCACTCTCCTCCCAGCCATGACTTAAACCTTATGACATTTACAGCAGAGCTAACTTCTCCAGTCTAAGTTTAGATGGTGATTTTTGTGTTTGTCTGCATACGTGTGCTTAATAAGATTAAAAAAAAGGCAGGAGAGGGTTTCTACAAATAAAAATGGAACGTGAATTTCAAACCATAGTTGAATGAACGAGGGAGGCATTCAACCTGCATGGATTTTCACGGTCTGGTTGCTGTGGATCCTTGTTCAAGGTAGCTGAGTGCTGGAGGGTTATTACCTATTTTGGCACTTTTGGTTTGCTGTCATGAAATATGTGGTAAATATTCGTAACTATGAGGCTGTCTGTTTGACGAGGTGTTTTTGGATTTTTGAGGAAGCTGCACTTGGAATTGGCTGGTAGCCTTAGCCCCACCTGTGTACAGCTAATGGCATGTATTGTGGGTGTATGTCCATAAGCCATCTGGAAATAGCATGTGATCTTAGCTGACTGCTGAGACTTCATTTCTTGCCATGCATCCATGTTACTCTTTCCAAAGCTTCTCCTGTTAATGACACCCCCCGCAACACAACCCATCCCAAAAGAAAAATCCTCCCCCCTGCCCCCCCCCCAGCAGAGAACCGAGCTGGCAACATGCTTCTCAGCCTTGCCTTGAAGCATAAGCAGTGTTGGGGCAGCCTTTTGCTGTCCCATTTGGTCCTCAAGTAGTGCTGGAGCATAGCGTGAGTGAGAGCAGATCCTTGTCCAGTGGTGGCTGAGCAAGAGGTGTCTTGAGCTTACGCATAACTTTACGCTGTTCAGTGCTGATTGAGTGGGAGCAGTTTTTGGTCACTATCAGTTAGAAGCCTATTTCAGATGAATGACCTAAAGGGGAATGGTTTTGTCTCCCCTTACAGACCTTTGGTAAGCCTTCATTCTTTCAGGAACATGACTTTCTTCTGATATGGTCTTCTCCAAGGCCTGGTCCAGCAGCAGGTCATATAACCCTGATAGACAGAACTGCCTTTTAGACTTGGCCCTGAGGGATAGACCCTCTGTATCCTCCACGAGATGCATGAAGGATTTGCACCTATGTGCAAATAGTGAAAAATGGACTATGAAAGCTGGTGGAACTCAATCCGTCGTGAAACATCATGAACAACTTATTGGCCACGTGTTTCTGGAGAGTACACCTGTGACTTCAGGCAGTGCTAACAGAATTACTTAGGCAGAGAGGTCCGATGGCAAGTAGTGTCCAGAGAGGCTGTCTGCATAAACCAGATGAACCCATTTCAGAACAAGAGTAGTGTTTGGAAAAGTGATTTCAACCACCTTTGATAGGGAAGGAAAGCTCCTGGGTTTGGCTCCTTTTTTTTTTGTCTAAAATTTATGATCGGTGCAGAGGGACTTGATTGCATGCTCCACGATGTCAGCAGTCCCTGTATCTTTGCACTTACCTTACCTCACTTCTGAGTTCCTTGTCAGGAACAATTGGCTACCTGTGATGGGTGGGAAAAGATTTGCTGGAAAGTGTTTTCTTTTACCATTCTTTTTCTTCTCTGTTTTTGCTTCCCTCACTCCCTGCTCTTAAAGTATGCAAAACTACACTTACATAAGCAGTGCTAGCAGTGTTTTACACTGTCACTTGATATTTGTTGAGTGGAGCTGCATCTTTTGTCTGCAGGAGACTTGGGGATTTTCAGTTCCGTATGCTTTGCAACCTTTCTGCCCTTTGCTAAGCCAGGCACGTGGTCCAGATTCATTTTTGTTAGTGTGACAATGCATTAGTACTGCAGCAGTTCTGAAGGGTAAAACCCCAGGGTCGGGATCCCACTGTAATCAAACAAATCTGGAACAAGAAAGGCTTCTTGCCTTGAGATTGCATAGAATGAGCGATGATGCAAAGCAGAGCAAGCTTTCAGCTGCACTGGTGCTGTAATCAGCAATACTGGCTGCCTGCATTTGGGATTTTCTGGGGCATGGTGTGCAGGTGAGAGGGAGGAGTCAGTCTATCACCATGCCTGTGAATGAAAGGTGCAGAGCTCTGCTGATCTTATTAATCTTTTTATTTCAATAGCTAATTATAGGATAGCACCAAAATCCCTAGTTATTCCATGTGACATCTATAGAGATGAGTGATAGATTGGTATTGCCTTTCCTGGAGGAGGATGGAATGGGGAACATTTTTACTTTCCACACCCCATCAGATTAAGGCCATTTCACAGTAGCCGTGTACCTCCCTAATGTTCTCCTTGAGATCTTTGCTAGCAGTTTTAAATGACCACCCCTGTGTTGTTTCATGACCCTGTTTTTAATGTTGATGAATGTATGGTCCATAGCAGAAATAAAAGCAATCTGAAGGTCTTTTAATGGACCCCCCTCCAATTGATTTACAGTGACAAAATTTCCTCAGTGTGCCTTTTCCTTCTCCTTTGGAAATAACAGCTCATGTCCACTTGCTTGTAATATATTCAGCATCTGTCGACACCCTTCTAGCCTGGAGCTGAGTAGAGAGCCTTCTTGTCCAAGGCTGGTAACTGAGCTCAGACTGCCGTCAAAAATAAAAGCTGCTGAGCTTGAATCGGATCTGGTTATCTGAGAACTGGAAACTGCATGAAGGACAGAAGCCACTGATTTGATAATTAGGAACACTTAATGTTTTGCCTTGGCTAGGAGGTCTTGATATGAAAGTTTGAGAGAGGGTAAGTGGGAAAAACTACTTTCCTTGAATTGCTGTGTCCTGTACCCAGTTTAAGAATTTAGCAAACTTAGTGCTGCTGCTCTAGCATATGAAAGAGCCCTCTTTCTTCTGCTCCCCCCACCTTCTTTGAAAGAAAGAAGCACCCTGAGGCTCTTCTCCAACTCTCTGGCTTCATATGCCAAACTCACAGATACAGATGTTCATGAAACCCTGTGTCCGATGCGAGTGTGACAGAACTTCAGCACAGCACTCTTCTGCCCTGAGGTGGTGATGTCAGCTGAGCTGGGCTCTCTGGGCTGGCCTTCACATCTTCTGCCCCATAAGAAAAAGATACTTGAGAAGTCTGTGCAGCACTGTGTGGAGGACGTAGTCATGATCAGCTGGTAAGAGGGGGCAGCTGAACTCATGTCATCGCCTGCTGTGGGAACGCATACGCGACTGGTGACGTGAGGGTAGCATCCCCTTTCACTCTGCTGGTAAATCTGTGCCTGATGTAGGCAGGACGGTGAAGTGTGAAAGGACTCTGTTCTCCACAAATGGCGATATCAAGCAATGTGTCATTTGTAGTGTACCTGATACGGGTATGTCAGGTGTCCTTGTGCCCTTCACCTTTGATTTGTGTTTTTGGGAGAAGAGGGTGAAGCATTCTGGATCTGATCTTTGGAGCAATGGAAGCATTTGCTGCCAGGCCAGCCGGGTGGTCCCGGCTTAGTCTTTCCATGGTACCTCCCCTCTAAAGATCTCTAAAGTTCAGTGTCCATCTTGCTGGTAGCTAATAGAGCAAACCTGCCTGATGTCCTTGCTAGCATATTTTGGACTTTTCCTAAGACAGCTAATAAAAGCACTGGATGTACTACTGTTAGGGGAGCAATTCTATTTGTGACTTTTTTCTTTTTAAAAAAAATAAATTATGTAACATTTTAGTTGGAACATTGTGGTGTAGCTTTTAAATATCCTAATGATATTGGGAAGATCTGAGTTTGGGGTTTGGGGTGTTTTGGTTTTGTATTGTTTTTCTGTTTGATTTTATTTCTTTTTTTTCTATAGAACTCAGCTGGATCCATTCAAAAATACTATGAACAAGTTTTTGGTGGAATTTTTTTTTGGTTTTCTTTTTGTTGTGTTGTGGGTTTTTTTTCTTCACTTAAAGTGCTATCTGGAGTAAAAGCAAGGGAGTGCATATAGAGCTTGCATGTTTCTTCGAAGATCTTGTTATTTATTGGCTTTTTGCCAAAGCTGATGCTACAAAAAATTGACTGAGCCCCAGGGCTTTGTGTACACTTGAATGTCATCTTTATCTCTTTCCTTAAAGAGTCTGTACGAGGCTGGAATTAGTACAGATTAGCTGCATGGTACTTCCTGTGTGTTTTGGTTTCAGAACTCTGATTTGCAGAACAAGTCCTGCTGCTGTTTAGTGGAAAGCCAAGAATCAACCCATCACACTTGCTGAGATTTAGATATTGTGGCCCAGTTGTGAAGGAAGTAGCAGTGAGCCTTTGCAGTAAGGTAAAGGAATATGAATTTTTTTTAAAGCATCTCTCTGCTGGCTGGGTATCTGTATTTTACCCATTAAATTATCTGGATGCCAGCATGCTGTGAATCCTATACAAGATTCCATACAAGAAGAGGTATAGAATAAATTATCTGTTAGTTCAGGTTCCTGATGATATCCTGGGAACTTAGAGAAAGTACTGGAAAGAAGAGGACTAGATCAGTAAATGACCTTCTGCATCAAAGCAAAAAAATTACCCCCAAAATACCAAACACTACACCACTCCTTTAACCCATATTTATTGTAATAAAGTCAAATTTCAGAAGGCTGGAGCCAGGACGGGTAGATGATAGATTTAACCTTGGTTTCCTGCCTACTTGTGTAAGGCTTGCCAAATGGAATTGGATACAAGCTACTTGTATGGTCAAAGATGGGAGGATAAAAACAAGTGTCTTGCAGTAGCCTGAGAGATACTTCTGCTTGTAAGCATGAAGTTTTCAGAGAAAGTTGAGATAGAAGCTGTTGGCTTGTTACTCTCCGAGTGCTCCAGGCAGTGTGGTAGATGAAAGCAGAAAAAACTTAAAAAAAAAAAAAAGCCTACGCTAAGGAGGGGAAGAGGATCATGGAAATCAGTCAGCGGACAGCTATTTTGGAACCAGCCTAATTCCTGACAAAACCCCAGTTCTCTAGTGGGACCTAGCTAAAATGTGAATTGCAGCCATGTCTCGTTTTTGATTTTTAAATGCACAAGCCTTGGACAGTTGATTCCCAGTGCTCAGACCTGTACGCAGGAGGGCTCCCAGGCTTTCCATAAGTAGCAGCCCATAGTTACATGCAAAGAGTGGGGAAAAAAAGTATGTTAAGACATTTGGAAACTGAAGATTTTAGGCTTCTCAATGATGTTTAACTTTTTTTAATACGTAACCGCGTATTTCTAGATCGTAAGAATTTGCCAGGTTCTGCCTTCTTTTGGAGGATTTGTCTTTCTGAAACCTGTAAACTAGCTGATTAAAATAAGTAGAAACACTCTGGACTTGAAGTTGGAATTGTTCAGCTTAATGTGCTGGAATATTATGGCTTTGCCTTCCGTAACAGTTTGCATAACCTTTCATGGTTTCATCAGAGAGTTAATAAATGCTAACAAGCCTTCTTCAGGGCAGCTGGTATAGTCTGTGGACAGACTAAATTCATATGATGGTATGTGTGTGAGTGAGTTACTACAAGTCTCTAGACTGTTTCTTCTCCAACATCTTCTGCTAGCTGTCACCTACAGTGATTCAGGTTGGTTAGGGCCCTAAAGTCTTGGTGAGTTATACAGAAATATGCAAGAATTGTATAGGTGAATATACGTGTGTTTAGAAAACTTGAGCAACATGGGTACCCATGCAGTAACCAACTCTTCTGGCATACAGGTTTTTGCCTTAAGATAGGGGAGGAGAGTACTTACACACAGAACCTCAGCTCCTGTCTTTGATGTTTGGAGCAGTTAAACTTTATCATCTCAACAATGTGACTTGAGCTTGCAAAAAAGCATTTCACCTGTCCTGCAAGCAATGCGTGGAAAGGCTATATAGGCAGAATGTCATAGTTTTTGGTGGTGGAGGAGAAACATCCAACCTGGATAAGTTATCCAAGAACAGGGTTTCTGGAATTACTCTCCTGACTTGGGGGAGCAGGAAGCAGAATGAGGCTGGCAAAATTACTCTCTCCATCCTCTGAAGTCCTCATACTTGACCTCTCTGAATAAGGAAATTTCAACTTTTGGAGGAAAATGCTCTGCTCAGGAGGTGGTGGGCCTCAACAGACTCCTTCTTTTAAGAGGGAGGGATTTTGCAAAGAAGTTTGTGCCAGCCAGGTGTCAAGCTTTTATCCTGTCCCATTATGTAGCTGCTTTCCTTCCTACTTTCTTCCTTTAGTTTACTTGTTGACAATATACTATAGCTAGAGACAGTGTGAGCAGATCCTGGTAACGAACGCTCCCCAGAGTGAGTGGCATTAAGGCAGGGAAATGTCAACTCCCAATTTAGAAAAGTGATTTGATCACAGGGTAGAAATTGAAAGCAAAGTGCTTAGAACATCCCTCAGAAAGAACTGTCAGTAGGGTGGGAATGAGCCGAGGGGGAACTTGCTGCAGGTTCTACCAGAAACAAAGAAGTCTTTATGGTGTTTCTCAGAGATAGCTGTTGGTCTTGCTGAGACCGGGACTGGGGTCAGCAGATAATACTGCAGATGCTGAGAGTAGTAGAAACAGAGGAAGAGGTAACCTGGGTAATGACAATCACCCTGGCCTTTTTGCTAGTGCAGAAGATGAATTGGGGTTCTGGCCCTGTGTTCAAGAGGGCTCTTTATCTTGGGCACAGGGCTCTGCCCATGGGCATGGCAATTTTGACTTGCAAAGCAAGACAGCAATTCTCCGAGCATAGCATGGGAGCCAGCTTCTTGAGCTTCAGGTGCAGGAACAGCATGAGATCCGCTAGACTCATAGTGTGGGAGGAATGTGAGTCTCCGGACCTTGGGCACACTTTGCAATTTTGCTACCCCTCTGTTGTGCCACAGCACCATTCCTTATCTTTAGGCTGTGGGGTTGACACCGGAGATCGACCAATGTGCAGAATTAAAGTACCCAGAGTCTTCTCCCTCCCCTGAGGGTTAAGCCCAATTCTTCTCATTGTGTTTACCTATGGTCTTAGGACACTCAGTAATGATGTACTATGTATAACGATGTACTGTTTGATAACCACTGCTATGAGTGATATGAATCCCTTGTTTGATAGCCTGTAACTTGAGAAAAGTGTCCCCAAAGGAAGCCAAGCACAGGAGGAAGCATCTTAAGAGCAAAAGATTTCACAAGCTTGCTCCAATTAGTCTTCAGAATGAATATTGTGAAATAATGTAAATACCTTTACAGAACAGAGAATGCAAATATGAAAGTAGTACTGATTAACATGCTTCTACATGTATTTGAGATGTTTCAGTGCAGCAGCTAGCTTGAGTCTTTGCATCCATTTGTGGTGGATACTAGCTGTCTCGCCCCATGAGGAGAAACTGAGCACAGTAACTTGGATTTGCTTGAGGTCTTGCGTGAAGCACATGGTGCAGTTAGGAATAGCTTGTCCCCATAGGGCCATCACTACAGGCTTATACCCTGCAGTTGCTTCAAGGAAGGCCTTTTTGGATTGAGGATGGAAACTGCTGTAGAAGACTCGACTGCAGCCAAACAATCCTCTTTTTATGCATCATAGAAAAAGGGGAGTCTTCAGCAGTGTATTCAAAGGAAAATGCTGAAATAAAGCAAGCATTCTTAGATGAGCATGGTGCAACATGCAGCTTCAAAATTGGGACAGGTCCTTTGTGTACCCCCTTCTTGGGGATATTACTCACTACTTATGACTCAGCCTTAAGGATAAGCTGACCATTGTTCCAAGCCAGCAGACTTGAAAAAGTCCTGCACCTGCTGTGCTTATTTCTACATCTTGTCTTACACCTGGCTTAAAATTGAGAGGTGTGTCCTGATGGTTCAGGTCATGGTGAGGCTGCTCTTTAGTAGCTGTCAGAAGCAGATATTTGAGTTGAGCCTTAAAGGCAATGCAGCATGACTCTGGCTCCTACAGAAATTTTGTAATATAGTGTCTTTTAGGGAAGGTGCCAGTGACATGTGTTTCCTTGCCAATAGGCTATATGTGCCATTATTATCTAGTCATGCTTGGATGTGTGTTACACTTCTGACTGTGATATGGAGGAAGGAGTGAGGTCTTTCTGGGGAGGACATTTGTTTGGAGACAAAGTGATTGACCTTCTGTTGCTGTCATCTTTCAGGATTTGGGAAGACTAGCTTTGGAAGGGCCTTACAATGTCCATCCCCTATGTGGAGTGGGATCAGTCTGCCTTAGATAAGCATCCCAAGTGTGATTTAACTTTCAAAAAACTCTTTCATTAGCAAAGGATCTCCATGCAATCTATTCTAATGATTTAAATTCTTTACTGTTAGCATGTTTTTGGGTGATGTTCTGAGACTTCAACACCATAATGCGATCAGAAAATTATATTTTTAGTTGTTTGGGTTTTTTTCCCAAGTCAGATTGGGGTTTAAAGTATGACAAGGCATGCAAACTCTCACATATTTTAATTAGAGGGACATCTGTGAAAATCAAAGTTGATGTGCCTTGAGCTGAGCACTCAAAACTGGCCATCTCATCTCTCTGTACCTCTCTTTTTCATTTGCCAGCTGGGGATGCCAGGGATAAATTTGGTGACTCTGTGACATGCTGAACAAACACTCTTTGCAGCTGGATGGATGTGACATTGGATATAGATTTTCCAGGTCATTCAGGAAGTCTCTAACAAAATGCAGCATTGAACCCTGATTTCCCAAGTGTTGACCCAGTGATTAGCCCTGTCTTTGCAGGATCTATTGAACCTTGTCAGCAAGTAAGAAGCAAACAAGAACCACTCTGTCTGGGCCAAGTGCGACATTGCTCTTTCCTATCTTCCAGTGATCCGAAGGTCTTGTTGACTGCTCAGCCATGGGAATAATTTTCTCAATTTAAAATGAAGTGTTAATATATTTGCAGTTTCTTCCTCTCCGCCCCCATCCTCCTTTGTCCAATTGTTTCAAATAAAGACTTAATTGTGCTAGGCTTGCATGAGGAAAGCCAGGCTGTCCCCAAAACCAGCCTAGAGGCAGGCATGGAGGGCAGGAGGACGTGCCCTGCTCCCAGAGAGGGGCAGAGGGGGAGTGGGACTCCTGCTGCTGCTCTTGCTTTTCTCCCTGAGTCTGAGTGCAAAACCAAAATTATTCCATGAATGCAAATCTACTTCATTGAGCAAGTCACATTTCATTTGGGCAGAGAAGAAACCAGGTTTAAAAAAAGCTTATGAAGCTTCCTTTGTTCGTACCTTACTAAGTTACATGGCTTTTTGCTTTCCATCTGACTTGAACACTATTTTCTTCTACCCCTCTTCCGAATATAATGTCTTCCATGGAAGAATAGGCAGCGGCCTGAGATCAAAGATTTATTTGTTCTGTTCCTAGTTGTCCCATTGGCACACGCCAATTTGTTGCAATTCAAAATTAGTCACAGTATTTACTGGCTCTGTGCCTAGTTGGTAGTTGGAGATGATGTACTGGAGTTGGCAGATACAGCAAAAGTCAGAGGCATCATTTACGAGGGATGGAGAGGTCGGGATGTGGAGTGATTTAGGAACATTAGGCCCATATGAGTAAGATGTAACTGCAGGCCCCTTCTCTGATGCAGTGGGGAGTAAAATGGGGACCTGCAGGGCTCAAGTTGTCTGCTCTGGCTGTGGCCTTAATGACTGTCCCTTCATCATGGCCTGACCACCCTAAATTCAGATGTTTCAGATGCAGATTTAGCACCATTTGGGATCCACAAGCTGCATTGAATTTTTGCCTTCCAACTCATCACCTGCATTCTCTAAACTGGTTTTTGGCCTGGGTGACCCATATGCCATGAAAAATAGAGGGGTTTTAGGTTACTAGTTCACATAATGGGTCTACATAGTATTTGCTGAGAATATTTGGGTTTTCAGGGCTTTCGTTGTGGCAATGATATTTCAGAGGGGAGCGAAGGAAGGTGCTGAGTGAGAACTGTGGATGCATTAAGCAGCTGGCGTATATTTCTCTATTCGAAAGCATAAATGTGAATCTGTTACAGTTGCTTTTTAGAGCAAAGCAGAACTGCATTCTAGTTGGTCTGATACTGCTTCTTGATGCTAGCTGCTGTTGCGCTGCTGGCAAATGTTTGTCCCTAATGGTGATTGCTGTTCTACATCAGGGAGTTTGGTGGTCACAGGGCCGATCTCCAGATCTCCATTTCCTTCATGTCTGGTGCTCAGAGCAGAGCATGGGAGACTCTGTGCGAAGCAGTGCCTTTTGGGAATGCTTCCTCCCATACACCTAGAAAAAAGAAGGTAAAATGCAGCCAGATGAGATGCTTCCTTTTGAGTCCTGCAAAACTGTGGCGATGCTCAGTCATCTTGTGAATCTTACAGTCTTGCTTTTGAGAAAAGCCTGCAGCTCGGATTTCCCTAAGCAAACTTTCCATTTTGCTGGGAAAAGTTGCTGGTTTTAAAGGCTATTTCATGCCTTTACTTCTCTGACTATTGCTAGCAGAATGCCAGATCTGCTACAGAGGATTTCCAGATTTCTCTGTCACTTCTTCTGTGTTATCTCACTTCTGAAAATATATCAATTCAAAACTTCCTGCAAATAGCTCTGCCTGCATTAGCAGATTACAAATACATCCATGATATGAGAGGAATGTGATAATTTACTTATTTTGTAATAGCATCTTGCCTCCTAGGATCTTAAAGTGCTTTTAAAACTTCAGTCAAACTCTGAATGTCCTTGTTCCTTGTTGCTTTTATTCAAATGCAGGGAAAACTGAGGGTCCATGGCTGGAATTTGGCTCTGGAGGTGCTGCAGTAGTTGGTCAGGTGCCTGTGATCCTAGTTTATGAGAAACGCAGAGCACCTGCAGATCTAGCTAATTGTTGGAAGAGACCTGGTTTCTGAGCAATGCTGGAAAATGGTGTTTAAGTGTACAAATATGTCCGGTGTCTGAGGCCAAAAATATTGGTTGGAACAACATCCCCATCCTGTCATAGTGAATCCATAGTGAGCCAAGACTGGAACCCAGAGCAACGCTGGAGCCCCTCTGAAATCCATCCCACAAGGTGTTTTGTGGGATTCATACAAGTATTCCCTCCTTCACCCCAGCTTGCACCATCTTGAAATGAGTCCCTATCCTTATGCAGGGCCAGGACTTCCCAGGTCAAGGGCAGACCAAGGAGCCTAGCCATGGTTGCTTAGTAATCTTTTAAATGCCAGATCCATGCCTGCTGCCCGGTGTGGTTTGCCTCCAGACAGCAGCTGACAGATCACACCATCTCTGATCCACCCTGAGATTTGGGAGCCGTAGCGGGGTCCTGACTCTTACCCTGGTAAATCTGCTCCATTAATAGCTATCAAAGAGCCTGAAGTTTCCATCCAAACTTTATCTGGATTTGCAGCAAGCTGGAGGATTAAAGACCGTTGCAGGGGAAGGGAGGGAGCAGCCGTCGCTCACCCGGAATAGCCTGACCTATGACGGCACGTACCAGCCTGGGGTGGGGAGTTGCCCCGTGAGCTCATGGGTTATTAGCAGTGAGCACAGACATGCCTGCAGTCAGCAGCACACCCAGGGCCATCTGCTCCATCCCAGGCTGGTTTAGGAGGTTCAGAAGGATTTGTTAGTAGAGCTTGCCTGTATGGCTCTTTGATGGGAGCGCTGGGAGCAGGCTTGAGGGCCAGCCTTGTGGAGCCATCATTTTATGCTGCTCAATGACCTTAGGGTTTGACCTCTGGGCTGTTTGTATGGGGGCAGATCTGTTTTTGAGGGAGAGCGGTATGAGAAGATAACCCCTGCCCTGCTGCAGCCTGGGGCTGTTGTCTCTCTACTGTGTCATAGCAAGTAATAAAGGGATCAGAGTGGGCTGTATGGCTGGGACTCGCCTATAGGGCCAGTGGGTGTTGGGACACAAGCCTTCATCTACCATGTGGGGGAAGAGTGTAGGAAGCAAGAGCAGATTTTTGGTGTAGCCAGGGATTCACTTCTCACAGCCTCTTTCTTGTAACTCGTTTTGTTTTCCTTGCCTTGTTCCTCTGCTGGTGTCCCTGAGTCCTCTGTTTCACCCACCCCATGTCGTCACTACTGTGGAAAAATGCAGGGTTTCTTATTACTTCCTCCCCCCTCGTTCAGAGCTGCTCCTCAGCTGAGCATCGCTGTTACAGCAGGAGTTTTTCCCTTAGAGACAGGCTGTGAGTTAGAGCCCTTTCCAGTGCCTTGCAGGACTTGTGCAGAGCACCTCAACATAGTGGAACAAGATCTTCACAGCTGGCTGGATAACCCCAGACTTGGTCTGCTCGTCCCAGAGGAGTGGTGGAACTGCAGATAACGTGGGAAGCAGGCGCACGGCCACCACAATGAATAGTCTGTGGGTGCTGCTCAGCGTTTTACACCAGGAAGCACTGAGGCTGTTCTAAACCTTTGACCCTGGCGACATTCTCCAGATTCCTCCCAGTTAAATGGTCTCCTTCCCTCCCCTCCAGGCCTGAAAGCATCATGTCTCTTGACTTGCCAGACAGACTCATTGCCCCATAAAAAGCTCCATTGTATCCCCAACAGTTCTGTTGATCTGCACATTGGGAACATCATTCCGGCTTTGGAATTTGCAGCTTGCATACTTTATGTATTGATGATGTGTGCTACTGGTGTTATGGCTCTTTGGACTTCTAGGAAGTCACCCAGCAGGTGGGAAATCCATGCTCCATAGATCTCATACCCAAGGGAGTAAAGCTGAACACAGGGCCTTTGAGCAGCGTCCTTTCTAGAAGAGGTTCACCATACCACCTGATGAGAAAGATGAGGCCATACTGAATCCTTCTCTCCTGCCGGCATGGCAGAGAAACGTGTAGCCTCAGCAGCATTGCTGTGGCATGTGCTCCCCTTCACTGGAGCAGATGAGCAAGGCTGGTGTACAGGACTCTGCTTGTCCAACCAATGTTGCTGCTTCTGCTCTCCAACAAGCTCTTCTGTGCCAGGGGTCTGAGAGGAGGAAGGGAATATTTATGCTCTCTACATCCTGTTGCGCAGACAGGTTTACCAAATGCTTTAGGTGCTTCTAACTGCAGTGTTTGCTGCTGTCGTTTGAGCTGTAGAAAGTTGTGCTTCTAAGTCTGGAGGTTTTCGGTTCAGTTCTTGGACACAAAGAGGACAGTCTTCATCTGTATGTGTCCTTTCCCCCACTTATGCTGACGTGAATACCTCAGTGATTCCTGGAAGTGAAGAGAGACTGTTGAAGAGAGGGAGAATGAAAAACAGTGATTCCCTTCAAGACATTAAATCCTAGCCTAAGTAAGGGGACTTATGAGCCGGGTGCTGAATGACTGCACTGATTTATCGTGTCCAGTGCTGGAGTCAGTTGTTGCAGTCAGGGGTGAGGCTGGGAACGTGCACGCTTGTATGCGGGAGAGGGCAACTGAGGTTAGCCAAACAGACATAATACAAATGTCCTCTAGCTTGGCTGTGTAAAAAGATGAGAGTGGGCCAGTAGGTACGTTGGCAGTTGGACTAAATGATCGTTGTAGGTCCCTTCCAAGTGAAAATGTTCTGTTCTATTCTACATCCTGTTGCATGGACCTTCTCAATGCCATTTGGGGGACCAAACATGAAAGTCTGATCACTGCCCTGCAGGGGAAGAGTCCTCTTTACATTCTCTGAGAAGGTCCATGGGTAGGAGAAGGAGCTGGAGGAAGCTGGTTTGGGTGGCTGTCATGGCTACCTGGCAGTCCCTCAGAGCGGCTG
The DNA here is from genome assembly GCF_028858705.1 of Grus americana. Taxonomy (NCBI): domain Eukaryota; kingdom Metazoa; phylum Chordata; class Aves; order Gruiformes; family Gruidae; genus Grus; species Grus americana. Next base: position 16,364,135 of record NC_072857.1, on the reverse strand, counting down.
GTCTGGAGATACTTCCTAGTGGCCTTCCTGTAGACGTGATGGCAGTAGCATGCACCTGCCTTTCCATCTTGACCCTCTTCTCTCCAAGAGGGGCTGAACATGATGGCTGTGACCTGTGGCTAAAGGACTGCTGCGCTCAGCAGAGCAAGAGACACTTCAGCTTTCCAGTCTTTCTGTCTCTTGGGCAGTCATGCTCTTGCCAGGTAGGGCTTCCTTGCTTTTTGAGGTGTTCCCTCAGCACCCTTTTTAGCTCACCTCTGGCTCCCCAGAACCTCCTGTTACTGAGGACTGGGTGGGCTTTTCTCTGGTTTTGCTGGCCCTGTGAGACCAGGCTTGCTTGCTTTTTTTTTTTTTTTTTTTTTTTTGGCATGGTCAGGTTTTATTTTTGATTAACAAAGATGCTGTATTTGACCTGAACTGGCTATAGTTTACATCCTTGTCTCCCTGCTGCTGGAGTTGCTTGGGGCATGATAAGTAACTGCTGCCCTCCTCCACAGCGGCAGTTTGCCCAGCCCTCTTGTGATGGACCTACCTTCCTGCCCAGAAAATGAAGTGCTTTGTTCAAAGCCTGGGAGCAATCCACTTAACTGCATGGGGAGATCATTAAGAGAGAAGTGTGATAAGGGAAGTAGTCTGATAAGGATTTTTCTACAGGCTGTGGGGAGCTGTGCTGTGCAGGGAGGCAGTGAGAGGAACAGGGCTGGCTGCTGACACTCTCAGACATGACACTTAGACTGAGTGTGACTCAGTATCATGTAGATTCATGGTGTAAGGTCCCCAGTTGCTCTCAACAGCCAGCTCCTGCCAAGCATGTACATAGTGAGAAAAGGTGGGATTTTCACTGCTCCAGCCACCTTCTCTCTCTAAGGAGGTCTCTGCATGGCTTTCTGTGTTTTGAGGACAGTCCAGCTGTTCTGGGAGCAAAAAAAATTCACCCTGTCTGTACCAGAGACTAGTGTTAAATCAGGAGAAGTGTAACCACACAACACAAAAGGCATCCAGGAGATAACCACCACCATTGCTATTGCTTTGTCAGCAAAAAACATTAGGCCGGTGAATGACAAACCTCAGTCATGCTCTTTGGTACAGCAAAGTATGAGGTCTGAGTTCATCCTAATTTGCCTGTAAGTCCTTTTTAAAACTATGACTGTGCAGAGAAATATTCCAGAAATTCTGAGTGCAAGAATAAGGGAGACTTTTAACTTTCCTCCTTTCAGCCTCATGAGCAAAAACTTGTTTCTTTGTCTCTGCTTTGCTGCGTCTGTGTTTGAAGTCTCCTATCTTTCTCTTCTCTTCCTGCAGGTCCTTCAGAAGCTTGGGAAAGCAGATGAAACAAAAGATGAGCAGTTTGAACAGTGTGTGCAGAACTTCAACAAACAGCTGGTAAGATAATTGGCGATATGTAATTACACCCTGGGTTTCAGTATTCGCTTCCAGTCATCTGCTGCAATATGCAATTAAATCCCACTAAATTAAATGATGCCATAGGCCTACTGAAGTGACCCATAACTCGTAGCTGTTAACTTATGAGAAATTACACTGTGACTTCCGGTGTCCCTATCGTGGAGTCAGTGAGAGTGTATGCTGAAAAATAATACTTGTTCTACACTCAAGTTTAGGAAAAGAAATAGCTGAACCGGAACACTTCCTTTACTTAGCAGCTGCTTTGTACTGTAATTTTTCCTGCTGGGCTGGAAGCAGAGATTTAAGAGCAACATTGTGTCTCCAAAAGATGGATAGGATGGGAAACAGAAAGCAAAAATAAAATGGAACAAGGCAGATTGAGTTTCCGAAGTGCAGCGAAGGGCAAAAGAGACAAAGAAAGCAAATGGTGAAAAGGGAACATCCTTTGATGGCAAAGATCTAAATCTAACTTCCTCACCATCCTTGCACAATCGCTGTGTCAGGCCTGACTCATTATTCTTTTGCATGTCTGCTTCATCCCTATATTTTAGCTCACAAAAATATTTTAACAGTGTAGCAATTTTCCCCGGCCCTTCTGTTTAAACAGCAGTGCATTTATATCTTGATCTGGGTGTGGTTTTTTGGTTTTCTTTTTTTATCTGGAGCTTTCACCACCCAGAGAAGGGGAAAACATCAGTTACCCCAGGGAATTTGCACCGTAATGCTTGGTGTTAAGGGAAGTGTTATTTCTGTTTCATGGCAGGAGATGCATGCCACACCAGAGCTCAGGTGGTGCTGAAGAAACCTTTTAGCCTCTTTGCGCCCTGATGTATTTAGGACCTTTTTCTGGAGCTGTTAGCAGCAGCTGCATCGTGTCTGTTGAGACTCAGCAGATGTGGTTATGTGTCACAAAACCAGCTGAGAAGGGATTTGCCACAGCTGAATATAATGAAAATCTTTCAGTCTGACTTTGACTTATGTCTAACCGGAGCTGACTGCGGATTCCTGGAGACTAATGCTCATTCTCTTGGCAGCGATAGTAGCTGTTGCTCCAGAAGTTCATGCAATATCTCTATAGCATGTCCACCAATGATACTCTCTTGGACACAGAGGAATACAGTTTGGCTTCTTTCTGATGACATGACATTACCAGGTGTGACTTTTCCGTATCATTTTAAAGTATCAGCAATGAGGAAATAGTATTTTTAAAGGAGCGATACTGAAAAATTCAAATCTAAACTTCTTGATCTGGCTGTCTGGGATGGCTTTTCAGTTCCCAAAGCCACAAGTGCCAGTGGTGCACTGAGAAGCCTGTTAAAGAGGCACTGCCTCTGTACCCCTTACAGCTGAATTTCTTTTCCTGTCTTGCAAGGCCTGGCCATGAGCTAAATTGTGCAAATACTTTATCAAAGGAGCTAGAGGCTGCTCTGCATTTGCTGCTTGGGGTCTGTTGGTTTTGCTTTGGCCCTCAGTTTCCCTATTACTAAAATAAATGCAAACAACACCTATCTTACAGGGCAAACCATAAATGCGTGTTAGCTGGATTGTTAGGATATCCAGGGCTGAGGAATTATTATGATGCCAAGCAGACTGGGGAAAAAACCTATATGTGCATATACACATACTTGTTTTTATTCTTATATGTATGAGATATGTGTGTAGTATAGCTACGTGTGAGATTTCTATGGCCTTTCCTTACCAGGTCTGCTCCAGTGGGAAACCTAAGTCTGGAGGAAAGCTGATCTTTTGCTGCAGGCTTGTGACAGCACAGCTCTCTTGTAGAACTGACTGGGGTGATACCAGGCAGTGGCCTTGTTTGCTGCTTGATTAGAGGCTCCTCTGACTCTAATGACTGTGTTGGGCCACTTTGCATATGTTGCCATGTGTGGGCTGTCAATGAATGGGGAGCAGGTCTAAAAATCACGTACTCATTTTCAACCAAGGCGTCTTGTGGTTCTCAAATGGTGATTGAGCAAACGTAAGGGAAAGCATTGCGCTTCCCAGCTCTCTGTCCATTCAGGTTCATATAAGAGCACTGCTCTGCGCTCTCTGAATGGTAGGAGTTTTTTAGCTCAGACAGATGGATTTACTGCGTGACAAATGAGCTGGACATAATCGTGCTTCTGCAGGGCTACAGGGCTCGCCTGTGTCTCTTGAAGGCTTGACGAGCAGCACAACTGGCCTCCGTATCACTCCTTCATGACAGATTATCTTTGGCAATTAACCTCCCAAGAAGTTCATTCGAAGGCTCCCCCCTCCTTCCCTTTACCAACATCCCTTGTGTTCAGGCACAAGGGTCTGTCCCGAAATTGTCCTCACAGACCTGGGAGCAAGAGGCCCGCTGCAAAGGTGCAATACAGCCCCTGCCTGAGGTATGCCAGGCTTTGGCTTCTCTCTCCCTGTGTTTGAGATACTTGTTGGAGAGACAGAGAGTGGGAGGCTGGTGGCAGCCCTTACACCTGGCACCGCGTTGTGTTTCCGCTGACAGAGCAGCTGGGTTTTGATACCCTTCATGAGCTGTCACTCGTGTGGAAGTTCTGGGTTGGTTTACAGCGTTTCACACCAAACACATGAGAGACAAGCTGCCGCTGGCATGGGCTGCATCCATCTCTGCCCATACCCCACGGTGTTCGGCACAGCCTCAGCATGCAGGGCAGGCAGCGTGGACTTAGTCTTTGCTCTTGCAGCGTAGGTTTGGCTGTGGACCATTACAGTTAGGAGCTCAGAGAGAGACTTTCTGTCCAGGCAAGAACCCTTCATGCCCAGCATTTTCCATTTCTTCCTTGTGTAGCAAAACAAGTTTAACAGATTGCCTGATACCCCAGGTTGGGAGCTTCTCACCAGTTGTTCATGCTTTGCGTCTTAACAGCTCTGAAGTTTTGCTAAGTAGGGGCCTATCCGGGGCTGTTGTTTCAATGTTCCCCCTCGCCTCCCATAATTCCACAGTCTGCTCTTCCAGCCCTATATTAATCTAATCTGGAACCAGACATTACCTGTCCCTCTCAGGTGTAGAACATCCCTGCTGATAATAAAAATCTTTCCCATCAGAACTGCAAAAGCAGGGAACTTATGTTAAGAAGGGGTCACAGTCTAATGTCAGGATGAAAGAATTTCTTTTGAAGATTGGCGGGGGGGAAAGGGTTTTAGAAAACCTCTTCACTACTGATAAACAGCTCTGCAGAAAATCACATACTTAGCTAGTGCTCAGTGAAAGGTATTGTAAATAACACCCCCCCACACCCCCCCAACAAAACAAGAAAGCACAAAAAGAAACCAAACCACTCTTGTGTTTTAATTTAACAGAACTGTAAGTAATAGGTGGTTCATTAGGTCTTTGGAGAGAGAGCTCCTCCAGCCTCCCAAGGACAGCACTTCTATTTTTAAATATGCATCTTCCAGTACATACTGTCCTTCATAATATACCTGGTTGTGTTATAGGCTCACAGGGTTAAATTACAACCATACCTCTAGAACTTCCCTCTGCACACCCTTAAACTTACTGCTCTTTGATAACTGGGAAGTGGATTGATTTTCCAGATTCCAGTTTAACTCTTCCCTACTTTTTTTTTTTTAACCTTTTAGGAAGTATCTTAAATATGCACTCAAGAGTGTTGAAAGCTTCTGTTCAATACAGTATTTGACAGTGTCTAACCGTGTTGCGAGAGGTGTTTATGCAGAATCATGGCTGTACTTGACAGGTCACTGTAGCCTGCTTGAAGAAAGCAGGTGCTGCGTGCACAGAGAAAAAGCAGTTGCCAAAGTTTCTCAAGAAAGCATTAATGCTTAAAATAATAAAAAGAAACCCTTGTAACAAGTGAGGAATCCACTTTACTGGTGAGCAAGAAATAAAGCAATGGAAATACCGAAGAGGGACTTGGATGGGAACTCCAGGTGCCCAGGGAAGCCAGGGAAATGGATTTCATGGCAAAACTCTGCACATGGGCCTCTCTGAAAATCTTTCTGCCTGCAGATCTTACCGGCTGTAAAGTCTATTCACTCTCCCTGGCAGGCTTGGTACTTTTAAGAGGCTTAGTTAATCCCATCGTCATGGAGATCAGCTGTAACTCTGACTTTAAACACCAGCAAGGGTTAACTTAGACCACTCCAGCTGCAGGATGTAGCACTGCATATTGGCTGACTGCACATCGTGGCAAGACAAGTGCCTAGAGAACGGCAAAGGCGAGTTGTGCATTGCTGTAATTGCACGCTCCAGTATTCGGGACATGACTTGCAGGTTTTTCAGGTGGTCTATCTAAAAATCTTGATTTGACGTTAATTGTGATGCCGGTGTACCTCTCAGGATCCTTTTGCCCTAATGACTTTGGGACTGGGTATCGAGACTTGAAGAGTTCATGAGTCTAGGTTCTGTCATGTGCTGCTTTAGCAGGACTTGGTCAAGTATGGGCACAATTTGAGAGGTGGTTTCTGGTTTTAAATGCTATAATTTTGAGAGTTACATTCTAGACATTGCAGTGGCCAAAGTGTCTAGTGGGCAAGTTCTGCAGAGGATCTTCCCCGCTGATTAGTTTCAGATAACCTCGAAATTGTGTGTTGAAATTTAGTAATCTTTCAAAATGATACAGTTGCAGGATGACAATGTATCCATCTGAGGGATTTTGCATACTTTCTTCTGTGCTATTTCCTCTTGTGTTCTGATATCTGATCTTGCCCGTTCCAGAATGGGATTTCTAACCTGGACCAATGCTAGGCAGACAGCACTGCTTTCCTCTAAGCCATTCTTGCTTCCTGCATCAGGCACAAGCAAACACACATAACAGCTTGACTGAACTGCTGCTTGTCAGCTCAGCCTCCCTGATGGTCTGCTCTGTGTGTGTGTGTGCTCCTTGATTACTCTGGCACCTCCTCCCCGGTGGTTTCTGATTGCACTGCTAGGAAGGCCTCATCCGCCCAGGTTTCCACATTCCCCTTAAGCCAGCAAAAAGCTCTACGTTTGTTTGCCTTGTGTTTTAAGAAGTCCTAGGACTTTTGCAGCAGATGTCATTATTCCTTTCCTCTTGTACTCTCTTTGGGTCAGTACCCAATATTTCTCCAGGAGTCTGACTTTCTTTCATAAAAGTGGCCAGCTCTTTCCCATCCCTTGTTTCCTTTGTTGGTGGCAGTAGGAAAAGAACAATTGTGAACTCATCCAGAACTTTCAAGGCCAGGAAAACAAATTGGGCCGTAATGTTGGAAGCAGATGGATTTTTCCACAAAGCTATGCTAGCACTGCCACTTCAACAGTTGGGCAGATTTAACCTCTGTTTAGAGAGCACAGCTGCACTGAGAGCACAAGGGATCACAGCATGAGCTCAGTTGAGGCAAGAGATGCCTGAGTCGTGGGGAGGGCTCATGGGGAAACATCTGCTTTTGAAGCCAGTAGCTCTGAAGCAGCTGTCAGAGATGTCCCATGAGCTCCTTGTCTCTGGAGTTGTCTTCAGCTGTCAAAATTCATTATGCTGGACCCCCCGCAATGGGACACAAACTGAGAAAGAGGAGGAGGAATGGCAGCAAGCTGTGAGGAAGGTGCGAAGTATAGTTGTCTCTTTCCTGCATTCTTGTTTTTGCAGCTACTTTGGGGGGTAGTGAGGATCCAATGAGATCCCTCAGGGTAAGGGAAACCCTTTTATAACAGACATCTTTGCCTCTTAAACTTTTTCTGTACTTCTTGCATGCTCCAGAGATTGTCTGTGCAGGCATCCTCAATGTTTGCTCCTTCCCTTGCTTTGACATGCACTGTGGTAATGTCGGTCAGCTTCTCAAGCCTTGCTCTTCCTTTCGTTTCTGTTTGTATAATGGCACTCTCTGGATTTGGGAGTATTTCCCTGTCTGCTTTGCACCACTGTCCGTGACACATGGCAAGGTAGAGGGAAGGTGGGCCTCAGTATGCTTATCCTAGTGCAGGAGAGCAGTCGTATGGGGAGGGCATATATGTATGCACGTCTCAACCAACTTCACTGTGAAAATCTCTGTGACCCTTTCTAATCTGTGCTCTTCTACTGCACTGCAGATGTGTCATCTGAAGGCTCAAACTGGCAAAACTCAGCCCAGCTTCTGGTTTTAATTCTTTGTTTCCTAGTGAGTGAGATCTGCTGCTGGCAGGCCACCTCCACCTTAGTGAAGCTAAAGAAAAAGATGGTTAACTCTGTATTTGCAAGCCCTGCTGCACAGGACAGTTTAGAGAGGATGTCTGAGCAGGTCAGGGGTCCCTTGTACCCACTTTGCACTGAGGTTTTGGTTTGCAGTGTGGCAGGAAAAAGTGGTAAGCAAAACTGCTCCCAAACCAGTACAAAATAAATCAATTTGATCTGTCTTCTATATCCTACAGCCTCCCTTCAGTTACAGTTATTGCATAGACCCACCAGCCCTTGGCTTATAAACTAATGGCTGCCCTTAGTACCCTCTCTAGTTGCTTGTACAAAATCAAAACAGTAAAGCTGGCTCTGCTGGAAAAAGCAAACCACAGCTTTACACGCATCAAGTTACTTGGTATCTTGGTGGTATTGTTGGCCAAACGTGCCTGCAGGCTGTGGGCTTACCAAGTCAGAGGGCTGTGTGGTCCTGTTAACATTTATGTTGCATGTGGTCATAGGGCTGGTGTGTAGCCTATCTGCAAGATCATGTTGTTTTTGTTTTTTTTTTTTTTTTTTAAAAATTTAGAAATGCTTTACTGCTCCTTCTTGCACTCTCTTTATATGAGAAAATAACTGATGGTCTTCCCCTTACGTTCACAGTCTGAAGGCACGAGGCTGCAGAAGGACCTCCGAACTTACCTGGCTTCTGTAAAAGGTAAGGTCTTCATAAGCAGAGGATTGTTTCCCCTCTAGTGCTTACGTACGCAGTGAGGTTTCTGCAGCCATCCCCTTCCTGGTGTTTCCTCAGGTGTGAGTTGTAGGAAAGCTCAGCTTTGTCTGGGTGGGGGATCTTCCAGAATCCTTCAGGACCAGCTGGGACGGAATGGGGGTGTGCTTTGATGCTGAACAGGTGGTGCTGTCTTAGCAGATAGACTCTCACGATGAACACAAAGGGTTTGATGCAACTGCATCCTTGGTTCCTTTCTCTCTCTGGTTACCTTCCACCTCTGTATTATCAAGGGTCAAACATTCTGTAAGGAAGAGCTTAGCATTTGTTATAACTCTCCTGTGTCCCCATTCTTCAGGGTGAGGGTTAAGCTGTGAGAAACACACTATTTCCTTCTTTCTGAAGCAGTTCCCTCTTCCTTCCTAGCCATGCATGAGGCCTCCAAGAAGCTGACAGAATGTCTGCAGGAAGTTTATGAGCCGGATTGGCCTGGGAGAGATGACACAAATAAAATAGCAGAGGTAAGACTCTGTCCGGGATGTGGGGTCACCAGGCTTGATCTGTCAGCAGAGATGAGCTTTGGAAGCTCTGTCTGTGTGCCACATTTCTTCAGACATATGACTGCGCAGAACTGGGAGAGACAAATTCATCATTGGGAAGAAGGGAAAGCTGAAGGGATGTGGCCTGTACTTTTGTCTGTGTAGGACGCTGTCGCCGGATGCTTGAATGCTACACAAAGTTGTATGCTTACGCCCACAAGCAGTTTTTTCCCCCAACAGTGGCTAAACAGGGACAGAGGATGCCAAAAGAGAGTCAGTAGGGTCAACTGGATGCATTGCTTACACTCCGTGCAAGAGAAAAGGGAGACTAAATCTATGGCCAAAGCATGGTCAGAGCAGCCATTGTGTAGCTGCAACAATCTCCCACTCACAGCAGTACCACCAGCTGCCATATTTTGCTTGCCACCTTGTTTGGCTGAGCCATGTGTCACCCCAACCTGCTGCTGTTCTCATCCCTTGGTGAGGTAATTGTCCAGCTTTCCCAGGTGTTTTCTGTGGATCTTAGGGCACAACCTGTCACTTGATAGCTTGGATCCCCTTGGCATGTGTGTGCGGTGGGTCCAGCTGGAGGCAGGTGCCCTCCGCTCTCCTGCTCAGCTGTTGTGCTGGGCAGCAGCTGTGGCAGTTCAGCTCTGTGGATCCATCTGCCATGAGGCTGCAGGACTGGGCTTATCTGCAGCTGTCTGTGGCATTGGAGCAGTGAGGAAGGAATAGATGGGAGAGCAGGAGAGAAATTCTTCCCTCCTGCATTCCCCTGCAGAAAATCTCACCTGAAATAACATCTGCATTTTGCCCAGGAAATACTGACTTCAAAGCAGATAAATCAAACAAAACGTGAACGTTTCCAGGTCAATTTTTGCATTAACATGGAAACTTTCCATTAGGAAGTGCTGTTGCAGTAAATAATGGAGTTGTAATTCAACTGGTTTGGCTTCATGTTCTCTGGCCTTGTTTCTTCCTGAGCCACTGCGGTGCCTCCTGGGAGACTGTCCCTTCAGAGAATTTGAGCCAGAGAGGTCAAAGGGAGCATGAGTCCTGAGAACTAACTGTAGCTATTCTGAGGGGCTGCAGGAATATTTCCAGCCCTCCACCTCCTCCTTTAATGCCTTTGTTTATATGTCTCTCTTTCAGGAAAACACAGGCAGGAGATAAGTGCTATTCCTGCCAAAAAAGAAAAAAAAAAAAAAAAAAAATTCCCACATAAAGTGGGCATTTTTCCTGAATGTTTTAGCCAAACCCTTTCGTTCAAGTGGAAAAACAGGAGAAAGCGTCAATTTCCACCTAATCTAAAGTGTTGATGGGAAGTTACTGTGCCTGAGATAAGATCAAGGATAAAGTGTGCACAGGTTAGGATGCAAGCCTTGGATGTGACCTCCACTGGGCTGTGGAGACAGGTGGTGTGAAGGCTGAAGACTGCTAGAATAGCTTTCTGTTATTGTTCATTATCCTCCAGAAAACTGTGTTGTAATGAAAAGCAGAAAATGCTGCCTAGTGGCGTCAGGTGTCTCATTCTTGTGGCCGCTGGGAGAAGGAGGTAAAGCCAGCCTGACCTTCATCTTCCCTTCCGTTGTATGGACTTGGGCTAGCACTGTGGAGGAAAAGATGGGTCTTCAAAGGGAGGTTCATGAAGGGCACTGTGTCCTTCGAGAGGTCACCTGAACTGGCAGCATCAAGCTTTCTTCTGTGTTTCTACATTTCTGGCATGACCTCTGTTTTCAGCTAACTTCTCTGCTCCTTAGTTTTTCCAAAGAAATTACTTTCTTAAGAGCTTTGGGGGACTGAAACTATTGACTGTAGCACTTGTGGAAGAACAAAAGGAAATACAGAGCTCTGTGTTCTTATTAGTTAGCTCATTCATTTTGTTTTTCAGAACAATGATCTCCTCTGGACGGATTTCCATCAGAAGCTGGTGGATCAGGCACTTCTGACCATGGATACGTACCTTGGCCAATTTCCAGATATTAAAGTAAGCTTCTATTTAAACCTTTTGATCTAGAGAGTCACAGAAGATGAAACCTCATAAGAATCAATTTCTTGCATCCCCATCTCCTTTAGGAGGATGTGTGTGCTGTGCTGCTGCAAGCTCTCCTTTTAGAGCAGCTGAGATCTTTGCAGCTCATGTGAAAATGTTAGGTTCTCCTTTTGGGTTTGAAATAAGAATGAAGAATACAGGGGAAAGACGCGGAAGAGAAACCATAAATGTGAAACAGGAGGATCCATAAAATTTCCTATTGTATCACAGCGCAGGAGGGCGGTGTCAGCAATAACTCACAAGCTCTCAGTCACTCTCTTCAGCCCTTTGGTTTTTTAACTTCCTTACAAGTACAAAGCATTGAGGAAGTAGCGTGTGGCAAATGTGCTTTATAGGTAGAGGCTGGTATGGAAGGCAGATTTCTGTGTGTTTCCTGAAGTCCTGCTGTACATACAACCAGCTTTTTGCAGAGAAGGGGGAATGCTGGATAGGTGGGTTTTTTGGGGGAGAATGTATCCAAGGACCTGGGTTTGAATGATGTCCTCTCCCTTCCCCCACAGTTATCTCCCCTCCGTTCGTTTTGAGAAGGTTATGCAGGAAATGTCTTCACCACATGGAAGTGCTAGTAATGATATCACCATATGGGAAGTATCAGCTTGGCTTCTTCCCAGTGAAAACAACCCTTTCCCCACCACACATCTCTTAAAACGTTTGTCAATATTTGTTGCTTCAGGAGGATCGTGCTGTATCAAAGGGGGGCAGGTCACAGGCTTGTAGAATGATCCGTGAACAGCAGTGTCCTTGCCTTCTGGGGCTTCTTGGTTTTGCTTCATTTTTCCAGCCTGTTCTGTCCCTGGAAGTCTGAAGTGGGGAAGGGCGAAGAGGCTTGCTGCTGCTTTCCACCCGCTCAGGGCTGTGGGGCTGATCGCTCCCCGCGTGCCTGGGTTAGCAGCGCAAAGGCTCGTGCGCTGCTTCCTAAGCAGAAGGTTTTATTTCAGGCTCGCTGTAGACTCAGACTTCTGCACTTCTTCAGTCCAAATCACGTTTTACCAGCCTTGTCGGCAGTGCACTGGGTAACCTCGGAGTATCATGTTTCTTCCGTGCTTAGTATCTTCAGGATTTCTTAATTCTGCTGGGGTCCCGCTGAGGTTTTATTGTGGGATTTTAAAAGCAGCACAAAACTAACCATATTCCACCGAAACTCAAGGTGCTGGGCATGGAGCTCCATGGATCCTTTCTGTCTTCCAAATGGGTCACTAAGGTGTTTTTTATTCATGTCCCTTTCTCAGTCTTCAAATGATGGTCTAGAAAATGGGAAGTTAAAGTAATTTTATGCACAATTTAAGTGATGCTTTAAAGAGAGCACTACTCATCTCTGCTTCCCCTTCTAAAATGAGAGAGAATTTGGCTTTCTGTTGGTTCTTACAATAACATATGGAATTATTTCACAGAGTTGTCTATTTGTTTAAAATGAACTTTCAGTGGTATGAATTTAAAAAGGTCAATATGTTTTTATTGGTAGTTCAGCTGAATGCATCATCCTCCCTAACCCAGAGCAGTGAGAGGTGCTCATATCAAGTCTGATTTGTTCAACTAGTAGAAACTCTTTTAAGTACTGTTGTTGAAGGTTGCTACAGTTGTGCAAAAGCGTAGTTTGGCTTCAGATAAGGAATTAGAGTTCTTTAGGGTGGCAGGCAAAAAAACCCCAGTAATTTACAGAATATTTCAGTTGGTTTTGGTTGTTGTGGTAATAGTTTTCTGTTTTGTGTTTTCCACAAAAGCAAATTTTCTGCTTTTCCTGGAATTCTGGCATTACTGTGATAATGAAAGATGATTTATGGAGAGAAGATGGTTTTAATTTAGTTATGATGAAGGCCTGTTTTTTGTTAACAGCCCAGTAATTCAAACGTGTGATGAGTTAGATCATGCATGCATTACTTTTTTTAAATTCCAGCATATTCTGAAATCTTCTTCACTTGAGGGGCCGGACAAATTCCCTTGAATTTGTTTTACTTCCAACAGGATCCACAGCAGGAATGTGAAAACATAGCATTCCTTTAGTAAGGAATTTTTGTAAGTTAAAGAGAATAATTTTTAAATGTTGGATGGGGAGGAGGTGAACAAAGCCTCTCTGTTTTTTCTAACTTGAAAAAAAGGAATGCAAAAAAGTACTTTATCCTTTCTTTGCAGGTCAGTATCTATAGCTTCTTGGAGTAGGACTCTTGCATAATCTATAATATTATGGAGTGAGTGTTTACTTGAGGTTGCAGAATACACAATAAAAATACAGGTCTCTGCAGTGATCCTAGAGAAGATAAACCATAACCCAAGTTCTGAATAGCTGTGGAATTGGTGATTTTCTGTCTTGCACTGAAACTGGTGCCCTGTTTCTACTAGGTTTAAACCCAAATATTGGTAAGGAGGGGAGGCGAAAGTGTTTTGTGGTGGTTATTTATTTATTTAAAGGAGGCTAAAATTAGGATGGATTTATTGCAAAGCAGTAAACTCTGTTGGAGTTCAGTTTTTACCATCAGATAGAGGTGGGTAGCTGCAGCTTTCTTAGAGTCCTACAAGGAAGCTACCCTGCAGCCTTCTAGGACTGGCCCAAATCCCATTCCTGCCATCACAGGCAATTGTGTGATCGGTGGTTACTCCAGGATGACTCGTGGTGTATCCATAGCTTGCAGCATTTCCACGTCCTCTAGTGGGGGTCAGAAGATTGGGGCTGCAAAAAAGGGCAGGAATGACCTTGTTGAGAGATGGGTGACACTGAATCAAACTCCCTGGTGGGGTGACACGGAAACCTAGAAGTGATTGTTTGCTATGTCACAGAGGTGGGCGAAACTCCCTCTATCTCTACCAGTCTGACCCAGGGGAAAAATCCTCTCTCTTAAAACACATGGCCAGATTATGGATTTATCTGGTGTGCGTGGAAGATGCATTAACTAGCATCTCAGAGGTTGTCATATTTCTGGAAGCCCCTTCTGACATCCTGTCTCTGTGCCCAGCTGGCAGCATGATGTCAGGGAGGCGTCTTCTAGTGACCTCGACTGTGAGGTGCCTCAGCTTCTTTGTGATTCCTCTCTTGGAGTGACCTGAGGGCTTTGAAATCAGTTTGGGTTTGCGCGTGGCTGAGATCCTGCAGATCTGCCGTGACTCACGTAGAACGGTGACTGCACCGTTTCCTGAAAGTGCAGAGAAGCGTGTGTAGGAGACGTGCAAACTGGTCCCAGCTGGTCTGGCAGAAAGATCAGCCCTGAGTGTGGTTTTGCAGCTTATCTGCAGGAGCCATGGGAGAGGAGACCGCATCCCCCTGCCAAGTGCAGCGGGGAGTGGGGGGATTTTGCTTTTGCAAGTAAATCCCAATGCTGATTCTTCATCTTGCACTTTCAATTTCCCTGGATGCTGTGGTTAATTAGAAATCCTTCTGGCTCCTTGCCATGCCTTTTCACTCCAGTTCCACAGCCTGTCTCTAGACTGCTGATTACTGACACTGGACCTGGCTCTCCAAGCTGGGGTGGCGCTAGGGTCAGGCTGGGAAGACCGACCTGTGCTCTGACCCACATAGTCTGGGGCGTTTGTCGAGAGTGTGGGGGTTAGGGTCGAAGGGGGATGGATGGTGCTTAATCCAATGGGCCTGAGCCTCGCCAAGGTGAATCTGTGCTGGGGGAGAGGGCCTGAGGCATCTCAGGTGAAGAGGGGTAATGGAGGATCAGGCCACAGGCCTGACTGTCTATTCTGGATTCTCGCCCATGGACCTGTCAGTATTCCATTCCTGAACACGGTCTGGTACGCAGTTGAGTCCCTCCTCGAGTTTGTTATGGCTTCAGTATGCCTTGCCTAGTAGTGACGCAGTGCTACAGGTTTTCCCTCACACTTTTCTTGCTTAATAGCTAGTTACAATGGACCACTGCCTGTGGCTGCTGTCACTTCTGTCTGGATGTCCTGTTGCAGGGTCCCAAGTACTGTCCTAGGCATATCCTCAGCATGCAGATGAGTGCTTTTGCTATGCTGGCAACATAAATGCCTTCTTTTGTTGAACTTAATCTTTTGAGCTTCCACACGAACTAGGCTTGTGAGCTGGGTAGTTAGAGACTGGCTGCAGCCTTCAGGAGGCCCTGAAGATGATGAAGCAGGTGCCCATAGGATGCAAGGCACAGCCCTTTGCTTTGCCTAGCTGGGTCTGCACTCCTCCTGAGGGGCTCCCTCTGGAATGGTGGCTGTCACTGGTGGCTCCCAGGGCCACCTCTCTGGGCAGCCTGTGTGGAGTATCCAGTGAGCGTCCTTGTGTGGGCAGAGCATGGGGTGCTCTGGAAGTTGGGTGAAGAGGGAGGGGGATTTTTCTTGAGAGGCTTTGGGGTTTTGGCTGCTGGGGAAGCTTGTCACAACTCTTTTCTCCATCTTTCTTAGTCTCGTATAGCGAAGCGAGGAAGGAAGCTTGTGGATTACGACAGTGCCAGACACCATTTTGAAGCCCTGCAAACTGCAAAGAAGAAGGACGAAACCAAAATCGCAAAGGTAAAGCAAGCAGAAGGATGTGCAGCCATCCTTTCATTCCATGAGGTCTGCAGTTGGTTACTGAGCAGTTTTTAAGTGCACCTCTACCTCTTCATTGGATGTGTTTTGTTGAGAGAGGTGTCATGAACTGGTGAAGTTTGGCTCAGTATTTCAGCCTCATATGTTTAGTTCTAGGAAGCAGGGTGGTCTCTGTTGTGTTGGTTCAGACTCGCCGTCATCAGTGAGCATCTCTTGGTGGCCAAGGCCTAGGTGTGCATTTCCTCAGATGCTGCAGGACCAGTAACCTCTGTCAGGAAAGCCTGTGTGCCTCTGGGAGAAGCAAAGCCTTCTAGTGCCCCAGCAAAATTTGCCAGTTTATCTGCTTCTTGGGGCTCTGTCTCCCCATCTTATAGCAGGCGTGAGAGTGTTTGAGTGTTACTTGAGGTTGGCATTGTGAAGTCCTCTGATATTCTAAGACAGAGACCCTTAAGAGTGTGAATTACAAGTTTATTGGTGGAAATGCACCCTATGCACACTTGATGACTGTGTTCTGTTGTCTGTTGGTCACAATTACTGGACAATAAATATGACTGAAAGCAGGAAAACAAGACTTGTCTCTTGTCAGAGTGTGGTTCCATTCACACTTGCAAATAGCTTGATCTAGGGTTAACCCCAGAGTATGCCCAACATGCAAGTGCAGGAATTTTTTTTTAAATTAAAATAAATGTCATTAAAGATAAAATTTAGATTTTTCGTTTAAAGGTAGCTGAAGAAACATGATAGTGCTAACCTTGTTCTAGAGGAGGCATGTGGTTCAAATACCTGCCGAGAAAATAAGCTGTGGATTACTCCTGTACCCCAAGTGAATTTGAACCCACGTGCTCCACTCCACAGGACAGATCTGGACACAACAGAATAGTCCAGGGCTGGGGAGACATCTTTAATTCTCTTGCATGGGGGCCATAGCACATCAGGACTCTTCAGGCTAGGAGCATTGCAAAAGAGCCTGGATCTGTATCTTTTAACCAGGCTGAGAAGAGTTGTCATCCTTTGCTTAGAGTTATTTCTGGTAGGGGGAAATATGGTTTATGTAGGAGATGCTAGTGTTTCTTCTGTATAGAAGAAATAAAGATGCATCTCTTGCCCGAGCAAAAGATCTGCATTTAATGGCCAACTGACAGTAGTTTTATTTTTAAGCTGCAAGTCATCAGTCATGTGCTCACCCAGTGCATGCACTGTGATTAACCTTGACAGACAAATGGGAGAGAGATTGATGGCTCAGGTGTCATTGCATCATTTGTGTGGCAAAGCAAGTCTTGGTTCTGTATGCAAGGCATGAGGCCCAGCTGGTTGTGCCTTCTCTTCAAAGCAGTACTTCACTGTGTTTGGGGGTAAGAGCAGAATTTCCCTGGGGCGTGGTATTAGTATTGGTGCATGCCTGTGGGATCTTTGCTGCAGTGGAAATGTTTTTGTAGGAATTCATCTACTCAGGTTAGTACCTGGTGATCTGCACAAAAGAGGCTGGCCACCTTTGTCATTGCTGCACTTGCTCATGTTGCCCCAAATGCTCATGTAAGACAAGGGATTGTTTGTTGCTCTTTTGTTAAATTATGAAGAACAGTGCAGTTTGATTGAAATGTTGAGATTTAGGAGTTGGTGCTGTGTTCCTGATTCAGCCTGTGCAACCGTCTCTTAGTACTTGGACTCTTCTTGTTAGCCAAAATGCGCAGTAGATCAAATCTTTCCACCCTCTGCTTTAGGCCATAAGCTCATGCATGGGATAATATGTGACACTGTCTTGATCCTATAAAGATGGGAGCAGTAAGTCCCCGAAAGTTATGTATGGGTGTTCTCTCCAAACAGGCAGGTTTCAGAGCCCAGCCTGCGACTCCACGCTGACAGTCTCGCAGCTCTGCAGGGCTGTGGGCACCAGCTGGGGCTCAGCATGTGCTCGGCTGACATAGGAAGTTCACCTCTCTGTTCCTCTGACTGCGATTTTGCTCGTGTGACCATTGAAGTAGGGTTGTTCTGGTGTACGGTGTTTTGGAATATGATGATAGGCCCCTAATAAAGAGAAATCTTGTTTATGATACAGCATACAAATGGGACTGATTTGATTTATGTTTCATGGTATGGTAACACAAACAGCAATGCAAATACTTTTTTGGAGCTATATGGTCTCTTTTTTTCTTCTCTAATATATGGATGTTCTTTTCCCGCTCAGGACTCCTTCCACTTATTGCTAAACTCACAACCCGCCATTAAAATAAAGCACTGTGGACTTTCAGCTGTTGCATGCAAATAATTACAGTTGTTAATTAATCCTGACCTCTCTTCAAGGAGCTCTCACTTCACAGCCATGACTTTGGAGTAAGGTTGTCTGTGTGCTAGGCCACTAACAACAATATCTGTTGCTCTTTACAGCTGCCTGGCTGGTCTGCAGTATCCCAGCCCACACTGGAGCATTAATTACTGTTAAACTTGGCATGCTTCAAAGGATTCGTAACTGATCGGTCCGGGATGTTTGTTTTTTCTCTCGCCTTGGTGATACTGGTTTGGCCCAGCCTCTAAATACACTCTCTGTTGTGATTTTTTTTTTTTTATCCTAAAAAATATATGTTTGTGTCTCTCTTGTTCTCTGTTTATTTTTTTTCTCTTTTCACTCAAACATGCTCCCTCCCCCCAGCCTGTTTCGCTGCTTGAGAAAGCCGCGCCTCAGTGGTGTCAAGGGAAGCTACAAGCTCACCTCGTTGCGCAAACTAATCTGCTCCGAAATCAGGTGACTGCTGATCTACCTGGCTCTAACCCTGCATGCGCTATTTTGGGCTCTAGATTGTACCATGCAACTAATCTCTAGGCAACGTTCACTCTAGTCCCCTCCGTTAAGTGTGTCCTTGGTATTCCTGAGCCACAGTGGGCACGTGGAAGTTGCTGACCAATGAATGAATCTGTGCCTGCCCTATTGATTTCTAACCAGGTGTGTTAACACTGGACTATTGTTTTCTCCCCCCTAAAATGAAATGAGGATGAAGAAAGGCTATAGAATAATGCCGAGGCAAGTGATGTAATGTAGTTCCTCCAATTATTCCTTTCTTTTTCTTCTAAGAGAAGCAGTCAATTTTTATTGTTGCTGTTTCAAAAAAAAAAAAGAAAAAAGAGGAAAACATTGGAAAAATTGGCTTCTGCATTTCTGCTGTTGAGTAAAGCCAGAAAAAAACCTCATTGCTTCAAAAGCAATTTCTATGACTGCCAAGTTAAGTTGCAACATGATCCCATGGTAAAATCCAGGTTTCCAAAATGGGCACTGTCCTGGCTCTTTTGGTCTAAATGAACTGTTTCCAGGTGTACAGAGGTTCAGTCTGGGTAGGAGAAGAGGTGGGCCCAGACCAAGGAATTTGCACCCCATGTAATATATTTGAACAGTTCCAGGTTGAGGTCATGGTTACATCATGTGGCAGAACTTGGCTGAACATTGAGGTTATAGCATCTTGAGGGACATGAGAGCAGCTCAGAGAAACTGCAGGGACTAAGGATTTCAATCCTACTTGCATAGGAGAAGTGTGGCTTCCTGATGAAATCTCCCTTGGTATTTACCTCGGAGCTCCTTAAGGGATAAGAGGCAGCTGACAGAAGACAGTCAGTGAGAAGAAAATGCTTTCAATGGACAAGGGATAGTAAATCATTACCCAGACTGGGAGAGCGCCAGTTACCTGCTCATCAGTTCCTGGTGAGCTCATCTGTTCTCATTCAAATGCTCCTACATTTTCACATTCCTTGTCAGTGAATGAATTGCAGCTTAGAAACACTAAATCGCTCTCACCTTATAAAGCACATAGGTTTTTCACAGTTTACGACTGCAGATCAGGGAAAAGACTAGATTACCACATCAATAAAGTCTGGGGAAAGAACAGCTGTTAGCAGTCCTGCTTAAGATGAATAGCAAAGGGAGGAAATATGTATTCATTCTTGATTGAAGGGAGAAGGACATTTGGCAGCCTGCCGCGGCTTTTCCTGTGCCTCCACCACGCTGGCAACGATCTGCGTGGTTGTGGCTCTTGACTGTTCTGTTTGGCTGGCGGTATTTCTGGAGGACTAGAAAGCAGGTACGGGAAATTTCGGAAGCCACAAATAAATAAATAAATCAGCTCTTGGGCATTTTTCCTTCTCAGACTGGCTGGGATGACTGGGAGTAATACTACTGCCCACAAATTGCCTAGAGAAACAGTACCTACACATACTCCCTCATCCATTGCACTCTGAGCTTAGGTGGGCTACTGAGAGCTTATCGATAATTTCACTGTACTGGGTGGCTTTGCCCTAAAGCAGGTGACCAGGGGGTATGTAATCTTTCCACCCGCTGTGTCATGGGGGTGTTAACCTCCTGCTAAGTGACATTAATATTTTCAGTCACCCCAGATATTTTCAAATTAAATTATACTTTAAGTTTTTGCTCTTTCACTCTTGAACTAAATAATACCATTGCCAACGTTAATTTTTTGTTTCTACTTGCGTGAATCTTTGGGTTTTGGTTTATTTATTTATATTTTGATTGGGGACTAACAGGAAAAAAAACTCAATGAAGAAGATTAGTTTGTATTCTGAACTTGTAGATTTTTTCAGCTTTTCACAAATGTGAGCAGGCAGGAAAAAGAAAAGGCTTCAGTTTTTATATTTGCATGACTTCAAGACTGAAGGCGTTACTGACAACCCTAAATCTTATTAAGCTCTTGATAAAAGCGGGAAGGTTGATAACTCTGCATTTATTGAAGAGCTTCAGAATGTTAAGCCTGAAAAAAAAAAAAAAAAAAAGCCCTTCCCCTTACCAGCAGCTGTGGTGCTGTCTCTTCTCTGATAATTTTACAACCCCTAAGCAAAAATGAAGTCAGCAAGACCTATTATTTCTACTGTAAACCCAAGCCTTCCCTTCAGCATGCAAACTGCTGGCTTTTTAGGCCTTCAGCAGATACTAACAAAAACAACACAGTGGTGGGTTTCTGTAAAGTCTCCTGGGGGGTTTGCTATTGCAGCTCTCAGTTACAAATTTTGGTGACTGTACTTTTTGAAACAAAAGGGAAAATGGCTTAGAACAGCAAATTTTTGCCTTTTTGCCAAGCTCCCTTGAAATGCTGAATACAGACTAAAAAGCAACATCCTTGGTGCTGCAGCGATAACGGAATGATATCTCTGTCTGTAGGGAAAGCCAGCACGCCGTGCTGCCCTTCTGAAGGGCGGGACTGGTAGGGTGCCCAGCTCTCCTCCTTACCCCTGCTTCATGGATGTCTAAACTATTTACTGAGCAGTGCGTAATTACCACAGTTCACAGCACAGTTTTTGAAGGGAAATGGTGACCAGATTGCCTGAAAGCACTAGGCTGGATATTGCCAGTCACTCATGAGTTCTGAGATGCATGATGGAGAAACATGATGGGGAGTAACTGCCCCCCCGTCACAACTGGACTGGCTGTGCTTGGCACTCTGAGCCTTGGCTAGGGGGAAGGTCAGGAAAGCGTGTGTGTTGTCCAGCTCCTGCTCAAACCTTCCCCCTTTCAGGCAGGGAGAGGACAGGAAGAATTTTCTGAGGTCACATTTCATGGACCTGGGCATTACGTCTTTCTGCCTCAGTTCTCCATCAGGTTGGCAAGGATGGCAGCTGAAATAGGAAGTGTGCAGCTATGGTAGCAATGGGCTCTGCCCCTGAAAGCGATGTCTTTCCTCCTTTCCCCACCGTACTGTGTGAGCTGGCTTTTCTTCTAGCAGGGCTCATGATCAAGTTGATGTCTGTCTTTGGCTCTGTGTGGAAGCAGTCCAGGCTATCCGGTGTCAGGACCCCTGCTTGAAAGCAAAATAAATCCCACTGGTGAGAAGATCCCTGGGCTGACAAAGGAGCAAAGAATTCATTCAATGCTGTACCTGGGACTGAGCGCTAGCTGAGCCACAGGCACTAGATGGATCCCTGATTCCTACAGCTACTCTAGAGTGAACGTTGCCTGTTGCTGATTTTGCCTTTGCCTCGGGATGTCACAATATTCACACATTGCTTTCCTAGGTTCTTTGACCTTCTGAACAGGTAAACGAGAGAGGGAAAGACTATTATTAATATTCAATGTATCTGAAAAGCTAACAGCATTCAATGGTGCCTCATCTCCCAGCTATCAGATCTCCTGAGCTGATTCTGGTACCAGTCTAGTTTGGAAATTAGAGTAAGATAAAGCCAAAGGATGGAGTGGGATTTTTTTTCCTCCCTTTAAAATGGTTCCATTAGAAACATTCATTCATAGAGGGATTTTAAGGCAGAATGAGTCTTTGTGATCACTGTCTCTGATCCAGCATAAACTGTGTCTCTGTTTAAATGGGCTTTTTGTTTGTTTTGTGCAAACTCTCTCGAAATGTTGGGGTTTTCAGTGAGTGTAGCAGTGAAATACAGGGGTTTCTGGGTGGAAGCATCATGGCCCCTTCTCCCCCTGGCTGTTCCTCACAAGGTCTACTTAACTTTTGAATACATCCCAGTTGTGTCTTTTTCTGGCGGAAACTATCTCTTCTGATCTTGAGTACAAAGTCTTAGCCTTGCCTTTGGCAGCAATGAGCAGCCTTCTGAAAGGTGGAGCTAGCTGGAAAGTAGGAGGTACTGTGGCTTGCTCCTAAGTCAGGAGAGAAATTTAGAGTGTAAGGATCCTACACAACACTGTGAGGAACAGGACTGTGAACTGCAAAATATTTTTAAGTCCTTTGTCCCATCAATCCTATCGTTGCACATAGCTGTCACTAAGGAGCAGTAAGCTGGCACAAGGAAGATAAAACTTTGTTTCGTAGAAAAGGTAGGAATCTGACTGCAAGCTCATAGAGAGATCCAGTTCCCCAGTGCCTTTGGGCTCTTTGCAGAGCCCTGCAGCGTTGTGATGTTCCTGACATTGTCACACATAAGTAGGCACTCGTGCTGACCTTTCTGTTAAGATGTGTTGTAAAGTTGCTCGTGTTTGCCATCCTGCGTCCCACTGCACAGGGTTATGGGAGAATGTGGTGCTGTTGCAAATTACCAAATAGAAAAGGTTTAATTAGCAAGCTTTGAGTTTTAAGTTGGGGTACTGAAGAGGGGAAGAGGTCACCTAGGACTAATACAGGAAGGGGAATGTGGTTGTTGCTGGCGTCACCTGTCAGCAACAGAAACCAGGATCATCCTTTTTGTCACGGAAACCTGGCAGGATTCACATATCGGTGTTGGGGTCTGTCAGTGTCTAGGTCAAATGGACAGATCAAATTTAAACTCTCAGCTGGGAGAAGGAGGTCCTGTACAAGGCCTATTTCCTTTCGTGTTGATGTCCAACAGCCAGCTAGGGCTTGCTCTTGTATTAGATCCTCACCAATGAGAGTATGTGAGACTGCTGAAACCAAGACCTGCTGCTCACGCACCCCAGCTTGGCCTCCTGCTGGCACAACTCATGCTTTGCATACCCTTCCTTGTTTCTCCAGTCAACTTTGTGAGAGCTGTATCAGCCAAGGATGCAGACCTCCTCTCTTCCTCAGAAGAGACGGGGCTTTGGCATGACCTTACCCAAGCAGAGAGGGTCCCCATGAGGGAGGACTCTTCTTCAACGCCGTTTGGGATGGATTTCAACTTTCAGAGACCTGGCAAGGGGCAGGGGCCATTATTATCTTCATCTCTTTCCAAGCTGGAGGCTGAACTGCCTGACCAGCTCTATTCAGTTTTTGAAGCCAGGGAAACTTAAAGAACTTAAAACACATTAGTGGATGTTTGAATTACTTTCCGAGTATCCAAACAGGGAAATCCCTTGAGAGAAAACCTGAGTGTAACACATGCAAACTGAAGGGGCATCAGGTCACGTGCAATGCAACTCTGGTTCCTGGGAGACCCATTTGGGATGGCGATAACCCCATGCCAGAATTTTGCCTGGTCTCCCAAAGAAGTCACAAAGAGTGACAGTTGTCCCAGCCCTGCAGGGTACTTGTCTGTGCTGGAGCTGACAATCTCCCTTCTCTGTTATTAAGGCTGAAGAAGAGTTAGTAAAGGCTCAGAAGGTGTTTGAAGAAATGAATGTTGATCTGCAAGAGGAGCTGCCCTCACTATGGAATAGGTGAGTGCTGGAAGTTTTCCCAAGGGCTGGTTGGAAAGAAGCAAAGAGCCAAGCTCTTGTATCACTGTTCTCCTTGGCTTGGGCTGGCTCTTTTTTTCTGGATTACCTCAGACAGTCTATCCAAGGATTCCCTCCAGACAGGTTCGCCCTGGGCTTTTTATGCTTTGCTTCATGACTCTCATGAAAAACTCAATTTTACCACAAAGAGAAACTGTGTTTCTATGCTTTGTCTGATTAATCCCTTTGCCCCACCAACTCTGCCCAACTTTCCTGGGCAATGACCCGACTTCTGCTGTGGACAGCAGACAGAGCAGGCTGGGTCACTAAGATTTTGGGTGTGGAGCTGGCTGGCTGGAAGGAACATCTGCAGCTGAGTGGGTATGTCAGCTGACTGATGAAGGGAAGATGAGATATCAGAGAGGGTTTATACAGTCACCAGGGTTGGGGAGAGCCCAGAGGTGATGTCTTGATCACTGTGTCTCATCATGCAAGCTTATGAGCACCTGGTGAAGCAGCAGGTTTGACACAAGAAGGAAGATGAGAGGACAGGTTGCTCTGCTTTGGGTGAACAAAGATGAGGAGAGGATCCTGGTATGGCTGCCCTCCCTTGCCTCTAAATGTGCTCCTGGCTATGTGACACAGGACTCAGCGAGGAACTAGTGGTTATAACTGTCCTGTTGTGCTCTATTTAACAAAACATAGTCTGGGCAGAGAAAAATAGGCTGAGAGAATAGAGGAAGACTTGAGAGACCGTGGATTTGCTATACCAGTGAGTATGGTGATGAAAGGGGAGGAGAAAGAAACAGATCGACGTTAGCTTGCAGGATGAAGCGGAGGGAGGCAGAAGCTGATGTATGGGGAGAGCACAGTGGAAAGCAGGCAAAATCCTCCTAGGAGTGGCCCAGTTTCTTATTTTTAAATGCAGTGATTGTGTCTGGGTGGCAACAGGGTGGGAAAGCAAAGTGCTGCTGTCTGCCTTCACTCCCCTTTCCTCTCAGTCTGTGTTGGGACTTTTTGCTCAAAGCAGCGTGCAAGCCTGACTGAGGAAGGAGCTGGGAGGGATACAGGCAGTGCGGTGGTTCCATGTGCAGAACGGTGATGCCGCTGCCCTTAGACAGCATCTCCCTCCTGCTGTTGCTCCTCCAGCTGGGTGCTGGTACAGCACTCTCTGTTGGCAGCTGGCAGGCTGGCTAGAGGAGGGAGGGCAGCAGGCAGCTGCTGGGATTTTAAGGTGCCACAGGTTGTTCACAGGCTCCTGCTATCCAGCTGATCCTTCTGCTTTCCTATTGCGCTCTCTGCCTAGCCTGTGCTCTCTTACTCTTCTGCCCCTGAAGCCAACAGTTCATGCTTTTTTGCTTCCCCTGGTGCTGAGGGACTTCAGAGTGAATTAATAACTGTCGTCCTGCCAATTCCCCCAGCTCTGTCCACACTCCATCTGTGTCACAGCCTCTATTCTTTTGCTTTCTATCACCCTACCACTGTCTCTTTTTTTTTTTTTTTCCTCCCCCTTCTTACCCCCAGCCCTGTATCCACCTCTCCCTTTAGCCAGCACAAATTCAGATCCTATCCCAACTGGCCTCCTAGACGTGTTTGCCCCATACGTGGCCTTTGCTCCATCACCCCCTTCGTGCTTCTCTGCCGCCCTTCCCTTCCAGCTTGTACCAGATCTGACAGAACTGAGTTTGAATGGGAGTGGTGGGTGGGAGGTAGCAAAAGGGGCAGAACTGAAAGTTTTTGGGAGAGCATTGTGTCCATTAAGTTCTTCTGTCTCATTTTTCATTTGGCAGTCGTGTTGGTTTCTATGTCAACACATTCCAGAGTATAGCAGGCCTAGAAGAGAACTTCCATAAAGAAATGAGCAAGGTAAGGCAACTAACAGCTTATCCTACTAATACACCCTCTTCTCACTGTTATCAAAAAAAGAAAAAAAACGGCTGTAGAAACCAGAGCATTTGCCCTATGTCAGAGGAAAATGTTAACCTTTAGTTTTTTCTGACCCACCTGGGAGAAAGGCTGAGATAGTCGTGTAAAGGGATGGAGCACAGCGAAGAGACCACAGGGCCATGCAGTGGGGGGAGTTCAAGTCACCTAGCAGGTCTCATTTGCAGGTCCGCAGAGGGAAGAGAAGCTGCTTTCAGGCCTCTTTCTTGCTGCCTTTTTCAGTTTGTCTACATTATGGATCTGTAACCTATAACCTGGACACTCTCACTCAGCCTGGTATCTATTTGCCTTCTCCTCTGCTGCCTGGCAGCAAGCTGCTGTGAACCCTCATCTCTCTAACTGTGGGGATGAAAACAGCAGGGAATCTGCACGTTGGCTGAAGACTGAGACCCACCTCAGTCTGGTCCCTAAGAAGGCACTTCTCAGCAGTACATCTCTGCTTTGGCTTCTTTCCTGTCCTGTGACCCAAAAGAAGGCATTTGAGTGCTTAGCATGGCCCTTGCATGGGCTACCAGTTGGCCACGAGTTGGGAATCACAGCAGTGAGCAGTGTTGTAACCTGATGGTGGCAAGCTGGGTCCTGGTGCTGTGTGCCAGCACCCATCAGAGACCTCAGGAACAGTCTGTGGGAAAGCCCCCCACTGCCACTTTCATTTACAGATACGTTCTTGTTTTTTCACTTGAAAGCTAAAGAAGTCTTGAATTCCTTAGGCCTGTACGCTGCTCCTAAGAGTTGCACGCCCTCTGTAAACGTTGCACTAATCTTGATGAGTGACTGCGAGCCCAGCTGGAAAACTCTTGTATTCCCTCCCCAACGTCATCTTGACAACAAGACAGCCGCTAAGCAACAAGCAACATTATAGTCCTTCAATTCCCAGCAGTCGGGGGCCCTCTGCCTTGGTGTAATGCATCCATTTGGAGCCCTGCTGATGTTTCATAGGGACATTTCCAATTAATAGCCTGCTCTTCTCCACTGAGGGATGAACTGATTGTTAAGAGTAGGGAGGATTGTTATAATTGTCAGTTTGTTGCTGTTAACTCACATTCAGTGAAACATGGGAAAGATGCTTGTTAGACAAGAATTCTCTTCTTCTATCGTGTCTTGGATTTTTCTTTCCTGAGGAGTTTTGTATGAGAGCAGGGTTTTTGCTTTGTTCCATAAGAACCATCTGTTTCTTATTACTGCTATAACATCCAATTAACTGCTGGTGTTGCCGGCACGATGCCTCCAATGTTGATTGCATTGGATCTCTCCTCCTACCAGTGATAAATCTGGCATCTCATCTTGTTTATGAATTGGCTGTTTCAGAATAGGAGTGTCTGGAGTGAATATTCCAGCCTTTGGTGCCAGGGAGAGTTTAACCCCTAATATAGCATTTCTGCAAAGATATCCAGGTTCTGCTCAAACCTAGATGGCCCAGACAGCCTGTGAAGTCAAGGCCTGTTGTTGACTGGAAGTCCAGCTGCCTTTCGCTCTACAGTTGAAATGGCCATGTCCCAAGCTTTATAAGCAGGTCTGATGTGTAAGGGAGACAGCAATCCCATGAAGTGCTAGCAGCTCCTCAGCCGTTTGAGCGCTGTAGCATTTCATACCCCACAGAGGAGTGGAAACAGATGTAGGGCTGTCCTCTCCTGGGATACCTGAGTATGTGCGCATGTCCAGGCACAACCCTGTGTTTGGTCAGCCTGGGCAGGCCAGCCCAGACTCTGTTCTGGCACTTGGGCTCTTTTCTCATTCTCTTTCTTTCTTTTGTTTTTGTATTTTGCAGTTGAACCAAAACCTCCATGATGTCCTGCTGGGTCTAGACAAGCAGTACTCAGGCAACGCCTTCCCCGTTAAAGCACAGCCCAGGTCAGTAACTGTGAGAGTAGTGTCTTTCCCTCAGCAGGGGAGGAGGGACAGGGATGTCTCTACTAGGGGTATTGAAACCTCCATGTTGTCAGCTGGGGAGTGATTTGACTACCTGCATATAGCAGCCAGAGCTCGCTAGAGCGTGTCCAAGATTGCACTTGGGGCTGGGGGACACAATGCAATACATCTTACCTTTCTAGAATAGCATCTGGCCTCCTAAACTTTCACTGGGTGCCGATGTTCAGGCAACTGACTCAGGTCTGCTTTTTTAAAGTCAGATTCCATGCACTGACATGTAATACTGAGCTGCCCTTCCTTCTGGGTCCAGTTGCCGGCACCTGTCCTGTTCTTTCCCTCAAAAGCTGCCACCATGTACCTGCAGCTTGTGAGCTTGAGCACCAAGAGCCCATTTGTTTCCCCGGCCTCCTCTTTGGCCCTCCAAACTTGGAACCATCCATTTTCCAAAGCCTTATGCCCCTCCTGTGTACCTAGCTGAGGTGCATTTCCTCTGTGTGTGTTGTGGAAGTAGTTGCAGGCTCGCTAATATGAGACCTCCTGATCTCAGAGCACTTCCAATCTGCACGTATGCAAGGAGTGAGTGTCCTCCAGGCCTTTAGTTTTCTTTCCTCAGCTGGGTCCAGTCCTGTATGGCTAAGTGCAAGTCTGCACATTCTCTAGCACTGAGAGGGGAGGGAGAGGTCGGGCTCTGGATGAGGCTTGTGTGGCTCCCATCCAAATGCGTGAGTGATGAAACAGTGTCAGGCTCTGGCTTCCAGCTGCTGCTAATCCCACATGCCGGGTGAGCAGGAGCACAGCCCAAGTCCTCAATTGGTATATTGATGGAGGGAGGAGGTGAAGTCAGCGTGAAGTAAAGGCAAGCTGTGCTCTGAGTGCATTCATTCGGAAGGGCTAGATCAGATCTTGAGACCTCTGTGCTCCCTTGTCTCTCCTCCCTGTTTAACCTCCTTTTGCAGTTGTGCATAGATGACTTGCGTGTCCTGTTCCAGCAATGTATGTGGTGTTTGCCAGCTCTAAAAAAGAGGACATTTGAGTTGAATTTGGCCCTTGAATTTTGGATTGCTAACACCAAATTTCCAAGATGCTAGTAGGAATGCTTCTTCTGAAAATAATATCTTCTTCCCAAGTTAGCGTGTGGTGTCTGTTGATCATCACAACCCAACAAGACCGAAGCCTTGTGAGGAGGCCGTGGTGCCCATCCTCTTGCTGCCATGTGCCATGTTGCCTCTGATAGCAGCATCCTCCAGGGTCCTTGGAAGAGGATGAGGCAACAGGACGGATGAAGGCTGTAGCCATTGCTTTGTCCAGCTCCTTCCTCCTCCTTACTTTCTTCCTCAAGGAAGTGATTTCGAGCTGTAGTGACAGCCTGGCCCAGACATGTTCGTTGTTGTTGTGGCATGAAGCTTCTGCCCTGAAAGAGCTGCTAGTGAATAAATTATCTGTACTCAAGATTCTTGCCCCCACAAACTGCTAGCCTCATCTGGGGCTGTAACGGGTCTCTCAGCTGCAGTTCTGTGCTCTTTGGCTGGCTACAAGACTACAAAACCGAGAATGAGTGCGCACACAGAGGTCCCTGTGTGGGTTGCAATCTGAGTGCTGCTGCTTCATCACTTACTCCCTGCATCTCGGCTGAGATGCCAGACCTACCCCAGAGCAACACTCTTCCTCCTGAGCACAGTGGAGCAGGGTGTTGTAGGAGGATGTAGCAAAGGTTTGCCAGGATAGTAAATATGTTTTGCAGTGACCAGGAAATGCTATGAGGCACTTCTGTCTCTCCTGCACATCTGGCCTCTCATTGTGGGGCAGGGCTGGAGCGAGAGTGTGCACGAGGAAATAGCCCTCACTGATGTGATTGCTCATTGTGGTCTGCAGTAGGAGCAGATGCTTCCCTAAGCCTTCTCTACTGGGAAGGGGATTGGATATGGATACAATGGCAGGAAATGAATGAGGAGGTGTGAGAAGAGAGGCGATTATCTGTGCACATCACTGTGGCATTCATGCGAGGCCCTACAGAAATATTACTGTGGCTGATGAATCTGATGCTGGCTGTGTAGCACAGTAGCACAGAGCAGCTGATGTATTTCTGGGAACCTCAGACATATGTTTGGGATTTGTTTCTGAAAGAGTTTGAACATTCAGGGCTCAGATGCCTACAAGACCTAGGAGATCTGTAGCATTATCCTAGTATGATTGGACTAACCGGAATAAGACATAGTAGGAAAGCTGCTGATTAGCTTCCACCTATAAGACTATGCACAGATTGCATTAGTAAAGGAGAATGGGGAGCTTGTTTCTTGTGTACCAATATTTACAGGGGGGAGTGAGGAGCTGTGATTACCTGTGAAAAAAAGGACATTTACAGTTCTCTGCTGGTCTATACAATTTCCTTTTTCTTCTTCTCCATGTGCACCCTGGCCCCATATTGCAATGTGCAGGGAAAACTAGTTTGCTCGCATGTATGCAGATCTTTGACAGGCACAAAAAGCCCTCTCCTACCCTCTCCAAACCAGGCCATAGCTTTCTAGGAACCAAGGAAAATGTATACATGTATTTTTTGTGTGTATATCTGTGTGTGTGAGAGAGATAACTTGTCATCTTGATTACATTGAGCTTTGTGGCACCAAATGAATGGGTGCTTGGAAGCTTAATTTATCCTCATTGGTTTGACTGTGCCATCCTGTAACGGAAATGATTTGCGTGCCATCCTCAACAGAAAGAAAACTAAACTGTTCGCCAGGCTGAGGAAAAAGATGAGCAGGTACCGGTACGGAGAGCAGCATTTCAATTCGTGTTTGATTTAGTTCCTAAAACCGGAGAGGCTGTTGCTGGACTCTAACAGCCTGGCACGTGTTAACCCTGTGATGGGAGAGGGGTCCTTTGCATGATACGATGTG
The DNA here is from genome assembly GCF_028858705.1 of Grus americana. Lineage (NCBI taxonomy): Eukaryota > Metazoa > Chordata > Aves > Gruiformes > Gruidae > Grus > Grus americana. The sequence goes on along the minus strand of NC_072857.1, from coordinate 16,334,111 downwards.
TTCGTGGCCTGCTGGGTCCTGCTGAGATTTCTCTGTGTCTGGATAATCCCATTAACTGCTTGTGTGCCTGGTTTGAATCCTTGCTTCTTTTCCTATCTAAGAAGGTAGTGTGAAAGCTCAGACATTGTCTGATCGGTTGGTTTTGTGTGACTGAAAGTGCGGTGCTGGGTTTTCCATGGGAAGTATGGGCAATTTTGGTGATTAACAGCTTCTAGTTTCACCTAGTGGGGCTTGCCCTTTAGAACAGGTCTGAAATGCTGCATTCTCATTCCCTGCCTGGCCAGGGAGGACCATCAGGCAGGTCTTTCACATTCAGAAGTCCTGTTCTATCTACCTGTTGCAGTTGGGAGGATGATGAGGTGGGAGAAGGACACTTCCAGCTTTGCTCCTTACTTGCTCTGTTCTTGAGGATCCTCACTGTCTTGCTCCATGCATTTAAAAATTTTGTGCAGGACTGAAGGAAAAGGAAGCCTGTTGTCTTATATAAAGAGTAATGTCAGCATCTTGCCTTTCAAGACAGTGACGTCATTGAATAACTGGATTGCCACAATGCCTAGAGTTACCATAGCCAAGGTCAAGGACTCTGACAAGAACGTGCTCTGGAGCAAAGTGGGAATTGCTGCATAATGTCATGGAAACTTCCTCTAATTTTTTTCTTAGTCTTTGTGTTGGTACTCCTTCCATGGGGTCCTTATAGGAAGAAAAAAATTAAATTATAATTCTCAATCTGATGTTCTACCAGCAATAAAAGCAAGTACTGGTGGATTGGGATCCTTGCTTTTCTGATCCTGGCTTCCCACTGACTAGGGCAAGTCACACAACACTTCACTTTGTCTCTGCTATGCATCCTTTGTAAAGGGGGACGTTGGGAGGGTAAGGAATGGTAATTTCACAGGGAAGCTGATGGGCAAATCTTGATTTTGTGTCCTCAAATGAAAAGTAGTAAAGGAATGTCTTGTGGTGTTACTATTTTGAGGTTTTCTACTGTAGGAAAAGAAGGATTCACTGGAGTACTCTTGATGTCCGTCTCTGGTCAGACCACTGTTGTACCTGCGCTAGGCAGGAGGTTTAATATTTCACGTAACTGAGAATGGATGGATCCTACAGCAGAGGGAGAGCTAGTAAATCTCATCTCCGTGAACTCTAGCCACAGTGTGCTCCTGCTCTGCCCTGATAAAGTCCAACTGGCCCAGCAGTTAAGGTGCCTCACCTGGCCTGTGCTGGGGGTTTCTGCTGTCAGAGTAGCTGCTGGGGTCACAGATACATGTGCAGCCCCTGGTGCAAGGAAAGGAGGGTCTGGGATCTGCAGCAAGAATGTACACTTGTGCCACCGTATGTTTGGGTATGTGGGTGCTTTCTCCTCCTTTCTTCTGCCCCCTCTTTTTTTTAAATAATAATCCAGCCTGCTTTGGTGCTAAAAAATCAATTACTTAAGGCCTGTCTGAGCCTTAGTTGAGATGCCAACCTTCTTTTCTTTTTAACTTGAGAACTTGGCAGGAGGTGACTGGTCTGTTTTTACCATATTGGAAAGCAGGTTTCATCCTCTAATGTAGGATTGTTACAAGCACACGGGAACCCCATTTGCAGATGTTATTTCGGTCTTCCAGAACAGATAAGGCAGCCCCATGAGGGGTCTGGGAGCTCAGCAGCACTAAAAGAGTCTGGGGGATTTTGGCTTTCCCTTCAGCTGCAGTAACTGCATTAGACCCTGTTCCTTGCTCTCTATTTGTGGAAGAAAGTTGACACCCCCTTCCCTTCCCAATATTCCTGGATTTGGCATCACTTCCCAATTGCTCATGGGAAGGAAAAAGAGAGAGAAATGACCTTGTTTTTTTGACTTGTTTTTACTGTGGTATTCACGTTTGGTCAGTGGGGACAGTCCCTGCACTCTTGCTTTTCCCTGGGTTTCCTGGAGCAAGCAGTCGGTCTGGAGACAGGACTTTGCTCTGTGTGGGCAGTGTGTGCTCCCTGGGGACCCATGAAGGACAGAGGACCCCAGTGACAAGCTTGCTTGATGCTGGTTGCACTGGCTAAATGCGTGCAAAGCAACAAGTGCAGGAATGAAGGTGCTGCTTAGGGGGCTGGAAAAGTCTCAGCCAAAATTAGCACTGGCATTTTCCTAGGGGGATCAGCCAACACATCAAACAAGCTGTAAATAGTACTGACTTAATGAAGGCTTTAGTGTGGGGCTCTCTCAGCCCTTGCGGGATGAGGGGAAGAAACTGGGCTGCCTCTCATGTGGGAGCCTTTTATCAATATATCTCCAAATTAAGTCACTGCCAGGCACCAGAAATAAGGCACTAAAAAGCTGTGTCATGGCCTTTAGAAAATAAGCCTGAACTCCTTTCTCACTGGGACAAATGGTCTCTTCAGGTCCATAGAAGGAAAAGCCTACCCTTGTTATGGTAGGCCAGCTGATAGCCAGTAGTTCCAATATTCCCAGTGTAGTCTGGGCATTTGAGGAGCCTTGGCAGTCTAGCTGTAGATCACTGTATCCCCCATCTTCTCCAAGGTCCTCTCAACTCTAGAGAAGGTAACAGTATTTTTTCCCCAACTTTAGCATCAGAGGACATTTTCTGTTATTTCCTGCTGTTCCCTGGTGACTCCTATTTCACGCAGGACTTCCTTACCTTCACCCTCCAACAGTTACTTCTTTTAATCTGTAGCACAACCTTGTCAATTTTGCAGAATCCTTCACACAACCCACTGTTCTGAAGTGATTTCTGAGGATCTCTGAGGAAGGACACTGTAGGCATACCAGTCAAACTGCAGAGCTGCAGGGGTTGGCATACGTGTTCTTTAGTCCCCTCTCTTCCCTTTTTCCTTCTCCTTTCTCTCCTTTTCCCTTAGTGTGTGTGCCCCGGTTGAGAGCTGCTGGCAGAGAACGTCATTGGGTTTGTTGCATCATGTTGGTGTGCTGCTGGCATCAGTGTCATCAAGAAACATCTGACCTGCATGCAGACCTGAGAACAAGCGCTTTGAGGGGAAATGTGCATTTGGGGTGTGGACATGGGGCAAAAGTGGGGGGGAATGGGTGAGGGTGAAGTGAATGAAGAGGGAATGGGATGGGGAGCTTGAAAGCTGGAATGCTGAGCAGGGGGAGATGCTTGCTTGGAAGGGGAGGTTTGTTGAAATGCCTTGCCATCCCTTCCTCCTCTTGCTTTCCCCCTACTCATGAGTGTTTAGGAATGAGGCCATCATGCATGTTAGCCAAAGACCACCACACCTCGGGCATCCAAGTGTGAGTGGATGTATGTGTCTGGAGCTCGGGGCTCTCTTGGGACAGAACAAAGAAATAATCGGCTTGATGTCCCTGCAGAATCAGGTCTGCATTGCTCTAGTCCTGGCTCTGAGCTAGGATTTATTGTCTCAAGTTGGAAGAAAGGATCTGTTCCTTTCAGCCTCCTCCAGGGCCTTTAACTTCACAAGAAATGTGACTTTATAAGTGGAGGCAAATATCACTCCCTGTAGATGAGGTTGCACAGCCCTTTTGCAATATTCTGTAATGTTCTGGTTTCAGCTGTGTATAGTTTTGCCAAACTAACCACTTCTGCTAAAATATCTCCTACCATTGTCTGTGCTTCTGCACGACTTGAGATAAATTGATTAGTTGGTTTTTGGGAGCCGAATTTCAGCCAAGATGATTCAGCTGTTCCTGAGAATTAGGCTGGGAAAATGGTTTTACCTTTGTCCCTGTTGAAATTCTCTGGTCATCAACTTCTTACTAAATCTCTCATGATTCTGTACTTTGAAACACAGACTTGACATTTGGCCAGGGCATGCCCTTAGGGAAAAGTGTGTGCCTCTTGCCATTTCTTTGAAAAATCTGTCCAAATCTGGCCAAGTTATGAACAAATAAATGGCATGTGCTCCTTGCATCTTAATTCCCTGAAGAATGCCTTTTGACTGTGTATCAGAAACAGTTCTGGAATAAGGACCAACTGGAAAGGCAAGGGCAGAAGGGGTTCATCATTGAAAACAAGGCTGGGGAGACTTTCCATAATAGAGAAATCTTTATTAGTAGCCAGAATCTCACTGTTTCTTTGCTGTCTGGAATGATCTGTGCAACCTCTGGCTACTTTGCCCCTTTTCCAGCTTAGCCAGTTGGAGGAATATGATTACAACCTTAGTTCAAGTGTTGCGAATCTATTAGTCATAACCCATGCAGGTGCCAGTACACTACCACGTAGAAAAATTCTTATCTGTAGAATTTAAAACTAAATGAGCTGCACAGAACTCCCTCCCTTACCTGCTTCCCCAGTATTAAAAGACTGTGACTTAATGTCAGGCACTTACATTAGAATCTAGCAGAATTAAGGACGCTTGGTTGTTTTTTGGGTTTTGTTTTTCTGTGTCTGAGGCAAAGTATATCCATGCAGTAGGAATTTAGTGAGAAGCCTGCTGCACAGTAATGCTGCTGCAGTGTGTTGGACTGCAAATGACTCAGCAAAGATGTTTCTCAGAAGCTTGTAGAGGCTTCTAGTGTCTTCATCACATGTCTGGGCAGCGAAGCAAAGAGATGGAGGCCACTGATCTGCGCTGGTTGGCACGAATCCTTCTAGGCCTGGCTCAGACTTCTTTTCTCTCTCTCTCTCTCTTTCCCTCTCTCTCCCTTTCTCTCTCCACTTTCTTCAGTGACAGCACCCCAGCGAAAGCAAATAAAAGCCCCTCGCCTCCACCAGATGGATCTCCCATCACCAGCCCTGAGACCAAGACTGTCAACCATGAGCTGGAATCGTCCACTTTGGAAGCACCTGGGGCAAGCATCCCAAAGTCACCATCTCAGGTAGCGTCCCCATGACATTGACCATGTCTCTGCACTATGACTGCTGATGGCACAAGCTCTGTGAGTCAAAGACATCCATCAGTTGTTTTTTTGGACCTTTTCCTGCTACTGAGCACAGAGAATATGACACGACAGTTCTCCTTCACTGTTTCCTGAGAATGCAAGTTGCTCATTGGTCATGTCTATATCATATAGGGAAGAACTAAGCTGTCTCTGAATATCTCTACGGGGGGAAGGCCAGTAATACATTTTGCTGTCCAGTAGGATGGCCAAGAAGATCCATTTTGTAGCTAGGCGAGGAAGTTTGTTCTTTACATTCAAATGTAATCTGTGGAATTCAGTGGTCCACTTCCTTCTCAAGAACTTCTGTATCTGAGGAAGATTCAAAGTAAAAAGTTTAATATTGATAAGGAGAACATCTGTACTTTGCATGATGTTTTACTTTAATCCCAAGATAAAATATTATGCTAAAAAATAAAGACATTGTATTCTTATGCTATGAAGAAATTAGGTGGGTACTAGGAAGAAAACTGTCCATTATATGGAGTCTGATGCCTTCCGTGTGGCCTTTGTTAGTTAGTCCTTTCCTTACACAGGAGACACCCAGTGGCATGTCTAAAATAGAAGACGTGGCTCCTGCTACTCAACATGTGGTATGTTTTGCTTTGGGATTTAGAGAAAATAAAACATTTGCTTCCTCTTCCCATCCCTCTATTGCTGTCAGGAAAAGTTTAGTAGGCAAAATTAGTAACTAGGCCAAAATTATGTCTGGTGCCAATCCTCGCATTTCAGTAAGTGGGACACCAGGGAGGAGTCTTCCAGGAAGAATTAAAGCTGAGGAGGGTTCTGGCCAAACTGGTAAGATAAATCCTATTGCTTCTGAAAAGAGACAGGTGCAGCCCAGAACTTCCTTGCTGTTGTCATAAGTAACAGCGTGATTCTAAATCCAGGCCTATGGTGTAGGCTGTCTCCTGTTTCTGGATAGCCTCTCACAATATTTTCCCCTCCACTGCATTTTTCATTTTCAGGGTTATCTAGGGATAAAAAGGGGATATTTTTACATTGGCAAAAGGATCTTTTCCAGCCCTGTGAGATGTGTGGATGCCTGGCAATGTCTTTTCAGGACTTCTCCAGGGTCTCTGCACCACTCAGCATTGCACAGCCTAGAACGGCTTCGCTACCACCCTGGCTAGGACCTTGGAGTAGGGTATGTGTATGGGGGAGAGAGGATAGTGCATCCAGAATTGCCTTCCTGTTTTTTTCAGAGATTGCCATAACTTGATTAAAATTTGGGACATTTGTACAGATTTATTGAGCTGTTCACTGCAGACTTCACTCACCCTGCCTGTGGACTTGTCTCACTGAGTTTGGCTTCTTCCCTGTCCTTTAAATAGCACACATAAGCCTTGTTTTTGCCAGCCTGCAAGTGTTTTCTCCTTCACTTGCTGCCTTCCTGCCCACAGGAATGGGGCTGGAGGCACCCCTTGTTGAGCAAGCAGAATATTCCAGTGCGGCCCTGGCTGGAACCTCAGCTGGGCCAGAAGCAAGACTGAAATGGTATTTGCAGCTAATGCTGCCACCACCTGGCAGCCTTTTCCGACCTGTATTTAATTCATCTTCCCAGGCCTCACCGCAGTGAAGAACAAGAGCTCCGCTCCATATTCATGCTAGGTGCTAAGAGGTGGAGCTGGCTCCGGAGGGAGGGAGGACAAGGACAGGGGTTTCATACTCGGAGCGAAGCCTGGTGTCTGTATGGATAAAGTCTAGAAACTGTGTGTCAGCTTGCCAGGCAGCTGGAAAACACACGTGTCTGCTCTCTCAGCGGTGCTTGGCTTTAATGCTGAAATCTTCACAGGTGTCATTTCTTCTGATGTATGGGTAAGTGATTTGTTCTAGGGAGGCTAGGGACTTTATCCCCTGGGGCAGGATGGAGCAAAAAGCAACAAGTACAATTCTCTGGCCTGTTCCTGTCTGAAATACTAATGCAAACCATAAGCAAAGGCTGTGGAGAGAAAGGGAGCAAAACAAGAGACCAAATAAATACTAACTATATGTTGAACTGTTCCCTGTGCCAAAAAAATAGCTCTTTTACTGTCCGTTAATTCTCAAAAACAGTTTATTTCTGTCTTTTGGAAGAAGTGACTGCTATCAGCTCTCTGCACTGAGTAGTTCGACGATGACACAGGACTTTAAGGGTCTGTGAAGTTTCAACGGTCAGACTTTTGCTCTCAGTTACACCACTGAAACACTGTAATGACGCTTTTGAAATCAGTGCAACTACGTTCCAAGTCAGCAGAAAATTTTGGAGGATTTGTTTTATTCTAGGCAGCAAAGTTGTTTGTGCTTGATGAATTTCCAGGTATAACCCAACACGAATATACAATCCTGTTGTCTTTAAAGTTTGTAATTGGAGCCTCCCATTTTTGCAGATGGTGTCTCTGTTCTGCGAATAGCTTTTCCCTGAAATTTCTGGTCCCTTCTTGCAACTGGCAAGCAGGGGATTTTCAGGAAGGGATCGTTCTCAGGAAATACGGACACACCACCTTCTGCTAACAGTGAAAAGTTGGAAGTGAACACACTATTTTCATTATTTCCCTTAGTCAGCTCCTCAGTGGTAAATGTGTGATTGCATACTCACTCACACTCGTTAACGTAGGTTAACCCTGTAGAAAACTGGGCATATCCTTGGCAATATGAATAAGTGACGTGTAGAGCTCAGTTATGTGCTGGAGGAGTGTGAATACAGGACTAAGATTTGGGGATTGCTGTGTTTCAGATCTAGGCCTGACACTGATATTCTGGGTTCCCGTCGTCAGGTCTCTGAGTCTTGCTACCTTGGGACCCTCAGTACAATGAAAAAATCAAGTAATTCTAAACCAAAATAGAAATGCATTGTCATTGGTGAGCATTGTTGTGGTGCTGGGAACTTACATGGCTGCTTTGTTCCAACACAGCGGCAGCTTCTCAAAGTTTGATTTGATTTAGAAATGATCACTGAGCCTTGGCCACAGGAAAACATGAAAACAATGTGGATGGGTTGATCTAGGGGAGAATCTACCACAGCTTCCTGCGGGGTTGTGGATGCAGTGTCAGGCTGTCTTTTAGCATGATGGTGGGTATTAGGATGGGTTAGAGTTACAGGGTCAGACTTTGTTATGCGTTCTGTGGGATCTCCATTTGGGAAACACAACTTCATTAGTGTCAATGCTCATTGGTGAAACTGAGAGCAGAGTTGGGCCCACAGCAGTCGTGGCTTCTCAGAAGTTTGAATTGTTCTTGCCTAGAGCTGAGAAGTGGTAAGACACCATCACGAGCTCCTTCTGACCTTTCTTACGGTACACTGATAACCAGTGCACCAGGGAACCAGTACTGGGCAGATCAGAGTCTGTCCTCATGGTCATGTACCCATAATAAGAGAAATTGAGTCTGACTTCTCATTCGTATGGTAAGTACGGCAAAGGGAGACAGTGCTGATCTGGTCTATTGAATCATGTTCTCAGTAATTGATCTGTTCCCTTCCCAGTGGTTCTTTTGAAGGTTGCACATGCTTTAATTATGTATGCATGTCCTGTCAATGCATATTAATTGTGTTACGCTTCTCCTCTGCAGAAGGAAACTTGCCCACGGCTGAAGTGTAACTAATGATGCCAAACCTTCTCTGGAGGCATGTGGTTGTTTTTTTTGTTTTGTTTCAATTCAGCCCTTCGCCCTCCCTCCCTCTTCAAGTGGAGTTGATTGGACCCTGCTCTGTGCCTGTGGTTGTGATTTCCCCCACTTTCAATTTTTGTGGCTAACCTGGTTCCTGTCTCTGGTTTTTTTTGGTGTCGCCGTCTGTGCTGTGGCCGTGTGCTCACTTGCATGCAGTTGAGGAAAGGGCCTCCGGTGCCTCCGCCTCCAAAAGTCACCCCCTCCAAGGAGATCAAGCAGGAGAACATCATCAGTCTGTTTGATGACAATTTTGTCCCTGAGATAAGTGTGACAACCCCTTCGCAGGTTAGCTGCTATGCCCTGCCTTCTATTTGTCTGCCTCTGAACTTTTCCTTTTGACATTTCTTCTCTTTGGAGGTGTCGTGAAACCTGGTCAGGTGAAGGAGGAAAGCAAGCTCAGCATCGGAGCTCAGAAGGCAAAGGGTTAGATAGGAGGCTAACTTAGAGGGGAGGGTGGCTAGAAGGCAGCTTTGACTAACACATTGCCCTTTGAGAGCTTTCATTCATAGAAGAAATGGGAGAAATGCAACTGCTGAAGGTGCCAGAAAGTAATCACTGCATTTGTTCAGCAGCAATGCACATGGGTTATGGCTCCACTCATATCCCATGATATGCTCCCTCCAGACCCACTGATCCTGGGCATGGATGAAGCATGTGCTTTCTGCTCTTGTACATCCCCAAGTGCTGACCCTGGCTTCTGCGCCAGTTCTGGGAGAGGGCAGTTTTGTGCTTTTCACACATCGGCTTTGTGGTTTAAAGCCCACACCTGCACAGGAAAGGCCAACAGGAATTGCATGAAGTTCTCTTTCCAGAGAATAGGTGCCTCCAGGTTAGAGAGGCAGAACTGTGCCTCTGTGAATTAAGGACTGCTGACAGTGTCTGTCACTCTTCAACCAGCCAGCAGTTCCTATCAGAATATTTCTTTCTTGTCATGTGGCACCTTTTGAAGCCCTGAAAAAGGAAAGACATTTTCAAATTATATATTTTCCTCTTTGCTTTCCTTTTGATTTACATCACTGCAAGGGTGGGGAATTCTGTGTTGGATCTAGGAGAATGGCAGTCCTTATGTATGTAGGAGCCTGACCAGATTTCTGGCTGTATCATGAGATACCTCCATCTATTTTTTTTTTTTATATATATACATATTTTTTTTCTTAAATGCTTGTTAATGCACAAGTAATATCTCTATCACTGCTCATCTGTGACTCATTCCCTAACTTTTTCTTGCATCATGCTGCTACATTGCCTTTGGTTTGCCACCTTCCACCCAGCTGCTGAGGAGCAAAGATGGAGTGGGGAGGGAAGGAAGTCCATGTCAGATTTTGCATTGCAATAGATAATGTCTACAGAGCAGACAGATGATTCGACGCTGGTGTTGGAAGGTGGGGACCACAGGCAGCTGAGCAGCTCTCATTTTCTGTGCTTTCTTCTCCTGTATCATAATGGACAGCTCGCTCTGCCCCGTGGTTTGTATCATATATTTCCATGTGAATGCCAGCCCTTAGTCAGATGTACTCTTCTGCACCTGATCAGTGCTCTGACCTAGGACGGGATCTGCTGTGACTTTCAATCAGATGGGAGTTCTGAGGGAGGACTCTGGTTGCCAGAACAATCTTCACTGAAGCACCAACAGCCACTAGCTTTTGGTGTGTTGCCCAGGGCCATTCCTGTCAGATGTCTTAGCTCCAATGAGCTGTCTTGTGGGAGATCTGGGTAAAGGCAAGGGGTGATAGCCCTTGCACATAAGTCTTAAATGGTAGGTAAGATTATTCCATGACTGAAGCCTTTGATGTCTCACTACCAAACAAAGCTAAAGATTGGGGTTGGAGCCTCTCTGATGAGTGGCCTGGATGTGCTGGAGGAGTGTACTAAAATGCCAGTTGGTTTTTGCATTCTGGTCAGCGTTTATTATTATGAGATGGGAGAGCTTGGTTCCTTGTCCTCATCCCTGTGGGGCTCAAAAAGAGATGTTCATAAGGGAGAGAAAAATCTAAAAGAGAATTGGAGTAAGAGGAAACTAGAGGAGGTGAAAATGATGGTAGTATGGGTTGTATTCAGAGGACTTTGTCTTAAAGGGTGTCTCTTGGTACTTTCCAGGAGTTTTTCCATTGTGAGGCTCTGATATAACTGTGGAGACCAACCTGCCACACTTTGTGCGTTGTTGGAAAGGCAGCTGAAGCAGTAGGGCCAGTGAGCTGGGAGGTCAGTGGAAACAGGGGCAAATCTTCCAGGACTTCCTGGAGAGAACAGCTTCCTCCAAAGCTGAGTAGAAAGGAGTGTCTTGTAGTGATTAGGTTAAATCTAAAACCCAAAAGTGATAGTTCAGTTTTGAATACTAATGACTCACGTCCTTTGTACTGACTGTTTTATTAATGGTAGCGAATATGTCATCATTGTCTTTAACTAGAGCGTTAATCAATCAAAGGGAGTTATTCTGCTGACTTTGAAGAGAATAGCAAAGCCTCTCAAATTTATGCTTTGTTAGAAGACTCGTGCGTGCATGTTTCAGGCATGTCCAGAAATGGAAACCATTGAAACCAGCATTTTTGGATTGTGGAGTGATTCAAATCCCTTAGCTAGGGTGAGCTGCCATGTTCTGTATTTCTGTCTCAGAAGGCAGGAGGAAATTGGGAGCTTTAGGAGTTAACCCTGAGGTCTCGGACTTGCCTTCCAGCAGTTTGAATGGTTTTCTGCCTGGATCTGTGTTCCTAAGATAAGTTGTATGGATGGCAGCTCTTCTGTATGTGACTGAGGGAGTCTGTCCCGGGCCTTCAGTGCAAAGGCAGCTGGATGAGCTATGGGGAATAAATACAAATAGAAGAGAAGCCCTGCTGAGTCAACAGTGGCAGTGATCCTTTTGACCACAGCAGGTCAGGTGCTTACACTGTGTCAGCTCATTTGGCCAGGTGGGAAGATGAATGAGTCCTATGGAAAAAGCTCAGGTTTGGTTTACAGTGGCACCCATGCAAATTGCCCGTGATTGTAGGCACCAAGCAGTTAGGAGTCACATCAGGTGTTTGCATTGCCACCGTGTCTTCTGCGCTTGCAGCCTTAGCTCCTGGATATCACATATCCTTCTCCTACTGTGTGCGCGCGTGTGTGTCTAATGCTCGTACTGCTTTTCTTCCTCACTGCTGCCAAGTTTGATGCCCCTGGGCCCTTCCAGGAGGGAGCCAGCCTGTTGGATCTGGATTTTGATCCCATTAAACCAGATGCCACTGTGGGGAAGACCCCCACACCTGCCTCCCAGGTTGGTTCATATCACCATTCCTTCTACCTTCATAACTGACTTGTTGCCAAGTGTGGCATGACCTCCACCCACGTGAATGATAACGTGGACCTGAGCTGTGGGTAGCTGGGCTGGATGCTCAGACCTGTGCCTTGCAGATGGACACCTTGGTCTTCTCTGCTGGATGTGTAAGTCCAGTGAGAATCAGGTGGCTATTAGCTTGGCCACAGCCTGGCACTAGGTGTTTGTGGGATGCTTGTGCTTTGCTCTGATGATCTACCGATTGACAACTTGTTCAACTTAATGTATATCCCTCCCTAGATTAGCATCCTGTATGCTATATGGATTTAAACTGTTACTCTGTGGATGGGAATTCAGCTTCAGTTCTGTGCTTCTGCTATAAATTGCTCTCAAAGAGGTTTTTAATAAACAGACACTGATAATCTGCTGTTACTTAAGGTGAATAAAGCTGTAGACGGATACTCAAGAGATGTGAAGCCCTTGTTTTTCTGGGTTAACATAGTCTCTGTTCATAGTTAAGAAGTAGCTTCCTCCCTGAGCATAGTGCTGCACAGTGGAGCATCAAAAAGGAAGATGCCTAATTCTGGTTTGGCCTGTACCTGGTCCTGTCCGCTGTTGGAGGCAGGTGGACTGCACTGCATCTTATATCTAAATGGCTGGAAGCTTCAAAGAGCATCCTGAATTTGGCTGTTGTCCTCACCGAGACAACTAAGTATGAAATGGTTATTTTTTACTTGTGGTTGCCATTAAAATTTGTAATAAATATAATTGGGATGTTTACAGTATTTCTCCAGTATCATTATACCAAGTAGACCTGTATGACACAGATTTTTTAGCAATAAGACCTCTCTTATGAGAGAGATCAAACATTAGGCATTTGATTCTTCTAAATTAAAACACTGTATCTGCAACATACTAGTTATTATCATGATTTGATACACGCCAATATGGCAAGCTACCACTTTCTGGAACTTTAAGTGGGCAGATTGGCGTTTCGTGTCTGATTACCTGACAGAACAACCTGCATGCTAGGATAAGCTTTTTTCCAAAAATATTATTTACTGGGATTTTTTTTTTCCTGAATCACCAGTTATAACTTAGATAATTGGGTATACTGGCATAGGATATGAGTATACATTTGGCTTAAAATGGAATTATTTGTTACCCTTCCGGCAAACAACAAATATTATATTGAGTGTTTTTTTTAAAACTGCTCAGCAATAGCTTATTTAGTGTTTTAATGTATTTATTATTAGCTTCAGAAGTCATTAAAAGGGTCTGAAACCAGTACTTTTTAATGGTAACCACAGTACAAAACCTAGCGAAAACCACCTAATTTTCAAAGCAGTCAAATTTATTTCCTATAGGGTGGGCACTATGGCAAAGAGGTTAAGATATTTCACTACTGATCCAAAGATACCAGTTGAAGACTTGTTCTGAAACCATGCTAACTCTATTGGGTGGAGGGGATACATGGGAGCGTATTTAACCCTGATGGACCACAAACTCATGAGGTTTGTTTTCTAGCTACGTGATCTGCCACTGATAACCAACTGTGGCTTGGTGGCTGTCTCTCTTCATACTAGAGGTAGAAAAAACCCTTATTCAAATGCCTTGGTCCTTAAATTTGAATGTGCAGTGGGGAGGGGTGTATAAATTCAGGTACTAAAAAAATATTTTTAAAAAGTGCAGAGATAAGTGCTGTTGAATGTGTATGTCTGCTTCAGTCTGATCAGCATCTGTAATGTTTGTACTCACTGAAATAATCACATATAAACATGTTTTATTTTTGTTGCTCTTTGACATGCTTAGTCTTTACCTTGGGATTTATGGGAGGTAAGAACTTCATATGGCTTTCATCTCTCATCATATACTGTGCATGTGCCAGTGCTATCTCTGTGTGTATACCTGTCTCCTTTCCCTCGCTGCTTTTCCTTTCTGCACACCCCAAGCCAAAGTTGCTCCATGTGCTGCTGAATCCACTTTTGCATCTTCTGTGAAACCCCAGGGGCAGCCATATGTTTGCAAGTCACGCCTGGCACTCTGAAACTTATATCTCCACCAGCACACAACCCCATTGCCTTTCCTTGCTAACTCATTCATCTTTCCCTTGGCATGATGGTCCTCAAACTTCATCCTACTGTGTTATCATCCTCACCCTCCACCCCCGACTATTTTGTAAACTCTGTACATCCTGTTGGTCTTGTGTGCAATGCATAAATGTCTCAGCTGTCTCTCGTCCTTACTGCTTGTACCATTGGGTATACATACATGTTTGTGATTATCTGTGGTGTTTGCTGTTTGTTGCCAGAAAGGCTGGTGTGAAATAGCTCAACCTGTGTCTACGCTGAAAGTTTAAGTGCAGGCCCAAGACTTACCTGGCATCTGCCTCAACCTCAGCTTTGGAGCTTGCTGACAAGGGAGACCCTGCACATGCTCTGCATCTGAACCAAAGTCAGACCGTCATTTATGTCCTCTAGATATATCAGGCCTGGGAAGGTCTCAGGATTGCTACAGATTAGTCCATTGGCAGATATTTCAGGCACAACTACTTTTGAGCCCCTCTGGACAAACAGCCAGCAGCGTGCACTGAAAACGCTTAGTTTGAGCACTCAAGCCTGCTACTTGAGCTGGCTATATCCATGGTGTAGATGTAAGCACATGTCCTTGGCTTATTCTGGGGAACTGAGTCCTGCCAACCTTTCCATTCTCAAGGGGCAGATCACCACCTAGAGTCAATACTTGGGAGGACGTGACTTAACCATTGCTGAGTGCCTGGCCCAAGGACTCATTGTGGCTGGCGCTCTCCTTCACGTGAGCTTGGGTCATGTCGAGAAAGATGTTTCCCTTGTGTGTTTTATCAGCCATCAGTGTTTAACATCTGTCATTCCCCTATATGTGCGTTTTCAGTCTGTCTTAGTAAGAAAGAAAAGAAGTCTGCGTTTTCACAAGGAAAGATCTTGTGCCTTTCAAGTGGTTGGGCAGGGGTGATGTATGACTGTATCTGATTGAGCTGTGCTTAGAGTCTGGGGTGTAAAAAGTGTTTTGAGCAATTTCTTCCATCCTGGAAACTGATTTCACCCAAATGACAATTTAATTAGCTGGGGAATGCTACTGGACAAGATGTTCTCACCATGCAAATGCTGACCTTGGCATACCATACACGGTTAAAGAGCAGAGCTCCCTACATCTGGGGAATCCTCTTGCTCTTCAAGTCTTCTGAAGTGTTTTTGCTCTAATGTTGTTCTTAGCTGTTGATGAGAGGAGACTTGCTGCATGGTTACATAGTCCCATATGCCATGAGGTTAGCAACTGCATAGAAACTTGGATGTAGCAGAACTTGCTTAGTTCTGCAGACTGGGAAACTTGCATTCGGTGTGTATGATGTTGCTGTTGGAATAAGCAAAGCTTTCAAACCTGGCAACAGCAGTAAGCATTTCTTCCTCTTCTCCCTATAGTATTTTTCCATGACTGTAAATGTTTTTATAGGCCTTGGGATGTCCACAGGTACATAAAATAGAAAAATAAGTAGCTGACATGAAAATGCCCTTTGTTGAAATCCAGGGGATTAATTTAGATTCAGTTTCTCTGGTTATTAAGTACTGTTTTTGCAAATTAGCTGCTTTTAAAAAAGGAGCTCATGTTGAGCTCCTTTTCAGTTGTCCACATAAAAACCATGCTTGGCCAGATAGACTTGGGCTGGCATCTGTCCCAGATCCAGTTTCACTGAACCCAAATAAAAAGGCAATCTGGAAGTGAACCTAATTAAACAGGAGAAGCCTTTGTAGCATTTCATATGCATACATTTATCTTAGCACTACCAAAGCTGCTGTGGGAGTGCTCTGCAGGATGGGAACAGCTCTGCTATTTGTAATATCCTCTGGCTATAGAGGCCTGTGGACATGGGGATGGGGAGATGTGAGGAAGGAGATGATAGTAGGAAAGGAAAGCATGTGTTAAGTGGCACCATTGGTGAAGCCGAAGGTGAAGTAATGGCTTTTTGTTAAATCAAGGATTTATTTCTTCATTATTGCTGCTGTTATTAGAAAACTACTTGGAGCACTGTGGCAGTGTGTGGCTAGCAGCCAGATGGGTGTGGAGTTAAGAGTTACCGTGGTCGTTGCTTTACACTGGTCTTTTGTACAGTCGGGACTATGAGAATTGCAACATTAAGAGATGTGAACAATGCCTTGTTTTGAACATTGTTGTATTCAGGGGTACATGTGTTTACCAAATATATAAGGCATGTAGGCATGCTAAAACTGGTTTATTCACATGTATTAAAAATGGGAAATCTCTGTATAACAATCTATTGTGCAAGTACAAAGTGGATATCTAGTTAGATTCTGCAAAGAGGCGCGTGTGCTATCTGGTACAGAGAACAAATGGGTATAGACTGGCCATGCTGACACATGGGCTGCAAATTGTAGCCCTGAGATTCTTGTCAGGGGTCTTCCCAAATGCTGCCTGGCCAGTCTCCCGAGGGGCTGATCTGGCAGCATTGGTGCTACCAGGTCCAATTACTTCCTGTGTTGCTGCAGTTTCTGGGAGGGGCAAATGAGTATCTCTAATTTTGTGTTAAAAGAAAGTTAGCCTGACTTCAGGCAAGGGAGAACAAAAGCTTTAGAAGCTGTAAGTTCCAAAAGCTGGAAGTGTATCAGAGATGTTTGGTTGGTCTTTTGTTGTGCACAGAAACCCCTGTCCCCAGGCTTCCTTAAACAGTCCCTGCCAGGCAGTGATTTGTAGGTGATGCTGAATATTTCTCTCTGGTGGCGGCAGCTTTTGTGCATTAGAAACTCCCCTCTCCACCAATACAAATGTGTGCACACACCATGCAGAATGTTCATAGCAAATTCTTACTAATAGAATATTCACAGCAGAATCGAAATTCATGACTCTCTGGGCCTGTCCAAAATCAAATTGGGTGAAAGTTAGTTCAGTTTGATTCAGTGCCAATGTCATGTGAATGCTGGGTCCAGACTAAGTTCCGTATCTGTGACATTATTACCATGCTCTTCTGTTTCTGGGAGTATGCAAAGGTTTAAATATTCCTTGATTGTTGATCCTTGGAAGCAGCTTATTGAGAGAACCTTGTCCCTTGGCATGCAAGCAGACTTGTGTATTCATGTAGAAGTGGGCAATCTAGATGTAATAATAGATACTGTGCATGTGTAAAGTAGGTTTCACGTTAGATCCTGAAACAAAAGAGGCACGCAGGATTTTTGTATTGATTTTCTCTACAGTATTGCCTGCTGCGTGGCTGGAATGAGGGGAATGCAGGCTTTACTATGATTTCACTGCAGAGTTGCAGAGGAAGAGGGAGACAGAAACCTGGTGAGACCCGGAGGTCCCTCACCTATTTGTCAGCAGATGGCAGTAGGCAACAGCGTAGAGTGCTTGGACAGACTGAGCTGCACTTTTCTGTGCACACACACATAGCTGTAATGAGCATAACTCTCCACCTGGATGGCTTTTGTATTGCAGCCTGCAGAAGCAGCCCATGCAGGAGCTGAAGCAGCTGGATCAGAAGCAGCAGCTGGAGCTGAAGCATCTAAAACTGAAGGTGATTCAGGATCGGTAAGCAGCTTGAGGGACAGCAGTCCCTTCTCTCCATCACATCCCTTTGTCATACAGCAGATGTGGGAGGCTGGGCTGGGAAGAGATGTGTGGCTGCTTGGAAAACCACATCCCTGCCTCCCCAGCAGTTACAATGCTCTTGTTCAGAGGGCAGACTTAGCCATTGCATTTTATCTGTATAATGCTTAGGGAGAACCTCTGCTGGAAGATCCACAAAAAGAACTGTCCCTTCACCCATGTTGTGAAGCCAGCCCACAGTCCACATTGTGCTAAGCTTGCATTGTCTGCTGGATTCCTCCTTGCTCTCTGTTTACTTTACCTACCTTGTCCCTTGGGTTCTGCTTGTGTCCCCTGAATATCCAGGGTTCCTCTTTTTTCCCTGACACTGCCACCTTTTTAGGGGACTGGAGTAGGTCCCATCTCATTGTTGCTTGGTTCCAATAGGCTGTCACAAGCAAGTTGTCTGTTCCATGAGGGCTCTACAAGAACTGTGTCCTGACCACAGTGAATAGGAAATGCCAGGTGGTACAGTCCCTGGAAAACTCTAAATACACTCTGCTCTTCTGCAGCCCTGAGCAAAGGGAGACAGCGGTCACCTCTCCTGCCTTTTCACTGCTGCCTCAGCTGTCCTTTGGGGTGTTTTTGTCACTAACTGGTGTACTGGGAAAACCCACTGAAGCCATGGGTAGGGTTGTGATGTGGATCCTCCAGGGTGGACTTGGAGCTGCAATTTTGGATTCTCTTTTCTCAATGGCTTTTTTCCTTCCCTGGTTGCTGCTGCCTATCAGAGTTCTCTGCCCGCTGTTGTTGTGGAAACTTTCCCTGCTACTGTCAACGGCACTGTGGAAGGAGGTGCTTCATCTGAAAGAGCTGACATGCCCCCAGGATTTCTCTTCAAGGTTAGTGCATGGTGGTGGGGCACTGAGTTCCTCGTGATTTTTTTTTTTTTCTTTTTAACCTGTAGTGAATTAACTACTTTTGCTCAACATGACCATGGGAGAGAGAGGAAGTTGAAGGAAAGATACACCTTCCTCTCCAGCAGCACGTCCCAGCTTCATGCCGTTCCAAGTGCTTCAGAGGACTGTACAAGAGCATCTGTGTCTAAACATCTGGCTGTACTGTGTAGCAAAATGCCTCCTCCTCACTGCTGCAGTTCTTTCTGTCTCAGGAGTGGTAGTGTCAGTCACAGACTATGGATAGTAGAAAAGAAGTTGTGCTCCAAACTGGAAAGATTAAACTTCGATGCAAGTGGCAAACGAAGAAGAGTTGGGAACACCAATAGGGACTGAGTGCTTCGTGTTTGGGGAAATTATGCTTCGTGTTTGGGGAAATTAGACAGCCAGGATGAACAGGGAAAAATATAGGATTAGATAGGGAATTATGGTGGGTATTCTGAATATGCCAAAGATCACTTGCAGCTTGTTTGGAAGGTGTGGAGGAAGGAGTGATTCTGAGCGAGGATAGGCCACAAATTTAACACGCATAATGGAATATGGTGGCAAGACAGCACAGATGCATCATGCTGTGCAAGTGAGAAATGAGAGTCTCCTTTTTTGTTTGTTTAACCTGCTATAGGAATGCTTTTCTTCTGCATAATTTTTTTGGGGGGAGATCTACCAAAAGCAGAAGAATGACAAAACTGTGAAGAACAATAGGAGGCTCATCACATTCAGACTGGTTACTGACAGCATTATAGACTATAGTGCTTGAAGTAGAGAGCTGTGGTATGAAGTAGAAAAGCTGTAACACGGATGATGTTAGGAATTAGCTGAATACCAAAGAGAAAACATGGCAGGATATGAGCACTCGAAGATCCAAACTGATACTCTTCCCTGTGTTTCCTCTCCCTGCTTGCTGTGACAGAGATGGGAGGCTATAATCTCTAATAGTCTTGCAGTCCACCTGCAAAAAGAATACAGGTCACCATTCGAGTGAACATAGCCTTTCTACCCTGTGAGGTTTTTAGGCCCATACCATGGGAATTCAACCCTCCTAAGGAAGGACAGGGAGGTGCTGATGAATAAGTTGAATGAGACTCACCAGGATGCCCTCATGGCAAAGGTGAGCTGCATGTCAGGCTGTATGAACAAGCATGTAGCCATTAAATTAAGGGAAATGGTTATTCCTGTAGACGTGGCATTTGTGATCCAAACTTGCCCTGCCTCGAGCAGCAGGTTGGATCAGATGGCCTCCAAAGGTGCCTTCCGACCTGAATCATCCCGTGAGTCGATGAAGTGGAAAGCCTTGTCACCCGTTACAGAGCTGGATGAGAGATGGCTGGCCTCACCCAAGCTCTCCTTTCCTCTCCCCATAGGTCCAGGCCATGCATGATTACACGGCCACCGACAGCGACGAGCTGCAGCTGAAGGCTGGGGACGTGGTGCTTGTGATTCCATTTGAGAACCCTGAGGAGCAGGTGAATGGGGAAGACAGGGTGTGAGCCTGGGCCGGGAGGAGCCGAGGGGATTTCCAGAGCTGCTTCTTCCTCCACTAACAGTCGGCTGGTTGGTGCAGAGCCATCAGTTTGTGGCTGGGAGCTGGCAGGAGAGCCGGTTGTCCTTTAGCTTGAGGTTGGCTTCCTGCTACAGAGGAGGACTCTGCTTGTGATTGGAAGGCAGAGATACTATCCTGCATAAAGCATGTGAAATAGCCATGGCTACCTCTCCCTATCAGCGCATTTGAGCCAATGCAATAGCTTCCTTAATCAGGGAGCCCAACAGAGCCCATATTTTGCCTCCTCACTGCTCCTAAACGTGATGCACATTCCCTGTGACCACTGCAGTGCAGACTGTGGCATTGGCAGGAGTGACCGACAGGTTATGATGATGTTTTCTCCCCATTTGAGAGATGTTGGAGCTCTGAGAAAGCAGCTTGCCGTGGGTGATGTCTTGCACTCCAGCATAGCAATGCCTATTTTCAAAAGACAGCGTTTGGTCAGGAGATGGCAGCAGAACCAAAGGCTGGAACAGGTTGCTCAGCCCCAGAGAGCAATCTTACTGTCCATCTCCAACCTGAATTGGCAATGTTTTTCTTTAATCTGAGCTATTTCTAGAAGCCTTGAGTAAATCTTCCTCGCTTGCTGTGTTTGAGGGCTTCCAGCTGATAGTTTGCAGCAGTTTTACTACTTTGGCTGAGGGAGGTGGCGATTTTATAAAATTTATGCTCATGTCTCCAGGTTTTTGTTTGGAGAAGGAAGGGAATTCTCCAAATTGATTCAGTAGTCACCAGCTCTTTGGGTTTGACCAAGCTTAGACATGATCTGGATTCCACAAGGGGTAAAGGGAAGGTGAAGTAGTTCACTGGCCACAGAAGATGTGGATCCTCTTTGTGGCTCAGCTGTTGACTTTGTGAATTACGGAGGCAGATCTTGCTGCTGCTTGTGAAGTGGGAGCTATAATGTGCCGACAGTTCCTGCAGAGCTACGTGCTCTGGGGGGAAGGGTTGTATGGGGAAGAGGCAGTGATTCCTTCTGGAGACAAAGATTCTGCATGGGACTGCCCTGCACAAGCATTTGTGAGCATTTCTTTCTCAGAAAGCTTTCTGGATGGGAAATGAGTCCCTAGTTTCTGTGACAGGAGATGGCATTTGTGGAGCAGAGTTTTTCAATGCCCTATGTTTGCACTCTAGCTGGATGTGGGTGCAACAGCCATGAACTCGAGACTCTCCAAGCTGCAGAGGGTGAGCTCTGAGTGTTGCTAACATGATGCTGTAGCTGCACTGAAGCCCCCTAACCCTCCTACAGTGTATCCTGTGCTACAGCTCATTTCCCTAACCTAGACCATACCCAGCCAGAAAACGTTGGCTGTTAACATGTGCATGAACTGTGCACGTGAGTGGAGGAAGCTTAGGATGACAGACTGTAATCTATGTCCCCATCTTGCAGCTTAGGTGTCAGTTTGGGGGTACATCCAGGCCTGGATTCATCTCTATTCATAGAGGAAGGGGTTGAGTGCAACAATGCTTCTAAACTGGCACTTCGAGTGATGTGGTTCAAAATTGGCAAGGGTCAGTCTGGGTCCTTGTGTCTAATCCCTACAGCTGAGGAGACCCTTCGTAGCAGGATGCAGTGGGAGTGATGCATGCTGTATGGCGCAGACGCTACGTACAAATGGCTGAGCTTTTGTGCTTGCCGTGCTGTGAGCTGGAAGCTGCCTTCCAGACACTTGGGCCCAGCATCTTCCACCTAGTCGTTTGTCTTCCTGATTTATGGCATGACAGTCCTTCCTCAGCCCCTGCAGCTGGCTGCTGCAGATGGGCTCCCATCTCATGCCATTCCCATGACATCTCCTGAATGCTCAAATCTAAGGCAGCAACAAGGGCTAACTGAGCCTGCAGGCACCCAGCACAGCCTGCAAGGAGCAGAGAACTCAGGTACAGGGTCTGGTCTGAGCTGCTGCCACATGATATGTGAAGAAAACAGGCCAAGAGGGCAGAGGCTGCAAAATGGCAGTGGAAAGCAGTACATGCCCCATGGATCACCCCTGGCGAGGGCTGCGTCACTCCTGCACTGTGCAGGTATGTTTTTAAAGAACAAGTTTCAAGGGAGGCATTGCTTGGCCTTGAGTAAATACCCAGGTAACTCCTGCCAGTTCCAGGAAAGGAGAAGTGGCAGAACAACTATGTGAACTGCACACACACGTGCCCAATTTCCCCACAGCTTAGAGCATCTGGTTGCCTGAGCGTTTCTGCCCTGGCAAGTTATGTAGCTGGATGTGATGACATATCTCTACATGAACAGGATGCATGCTCCTCCAGCGGATGCGGAGCAAGCTGTCAGATTTGGAGGTGGCGGTCCCCTGTGCAGTTCCATTGCCTCATGCTGCAATCTTAGCCCATAGGCTGCCCCACTGCAAATGAGTGGGCACATTTGCATGTTGAAGGGGTGCTTCATGGTGGCAGCTCCAAGACATGCAGCAAATAGAGTAGCTGCACATCTGAGCTGCAAGAAGTGCAGCTTTCCCACCTTGAATATCTTGTCTCCCTCATGTGCTTCAGGTGGAGCAGAAATCTTGGTGCTGGACCCCCTGCAGAGAGCAGGGAGAGGGTAGGAAATCCGATTCTCCTCCTAAGCAGGTTCTACCAGGCAGGACTCCATTTGCATCCCTGTTCATAGGTCTATAGGTTTGCTGGCTAGGGACGACCCTTGTGAGAGACCTTGAGTGTTATATTATGTGTAGCACAGTTTGGGGAGTTTTATCAACTGCATCTTGCATCAAGCCCAACAGCCCATTGGGTTTTGGGAAGATGGGTTGAGCTCGTCAGCTCCCAGTTCTCATACGTAGACCAGATTTCAGCTTAGCAAGCAAGACTTGGTGCCTGTGTCAGCTCTCTAAAATGCTAATCACCCAGGTGCCATCACCAGACCAGGGGATGAGCACCTCCAAGGAATGATTGATCCTTTCCAAAAGACCTGTGCCCGAGATGAATGGGTGAATTACGCTGTGGAGGTGCCCGTCTCTTTTGTGACTATGGAGAATGGTAGACCCTTCATGTTTAGGCAGTGAAAGGTGGGGTAAGTGGTTCCCAGCCTGTAGCTCTAGAGACTTTCTTTGGCAGAATTTCTCCTGCTTTGGTGGGTGTAAATTATGGCATGTTTCTATTATGCTTGCTAATTGTTTACAGTTTCACTGCCTCTAGACACTCTGGGTCAGATAGGAGTTTTGGTACCGACTCTGGTGGGATGTGGCCTTCTCCCTGTTTTAAAAGGGAAAGAAAGCATTTTTTTTTTTGTTCTTCTCCCCCATCCTCTTCCTGGATTGTCTCCAAGCCAACTACGAGCATGGCTTTGATAATGCCTTGATACCTTCTTGGCCTGTACTCTATAAGAAAAGTCCCTGCTCGCATCTATCCCTCAGCATCTGATCTCTGTCTTCTCCTCCAGGATGAAGGATGGCTGATGGGCGTGAAGGAGTCTGACTGGATCCAGCGTAAGGAACTTGACCAATGCCGAGGGGTTTTCCCAGAGAATTTCACAGAGCGGGTGCAGTGAAATCCCAAGCCCACCAGCCGCATTTCTGCTGGAAGAAAGCAAGTTTCCTGGTAGATAATTGGAAAACAACAGTGAAATGAAAAGAAGAGAGAATTTTAAAGGAACAGAAGCCTGAAAAAAATGTCAACTTAAAGGGTGTGTTCTTCTCAAAGGGCAAGGTTTCAGAAGTAAATTGAAATTCAAAGTGTTATCAAAAATATATACATAATAATAAGGCAAGTCAAATACCCTCCTTCCCCTTTGGTTTTAACAGCATTTGGATTCAGAGGACTGATGCAGAAGCCAACTCGGTGTGGTTCTCTAAATACTGCATCGACTGAATCGGTGAGATGTCAGTCTGATCCCTGGAAAGGCAGTATTTGTCTAATGGCTTGAGAGTAGAAGCTGCATTTGCTCTTGGGTGGGTTCATCTGTTTTGTCTTGAAGGTGGCTTGCATGGCAACCGTAAAAATTCAGCCTTCCCTACATGTTCAACCTACAGTAGGCCAAACTTTCTGTTATGCTGTTGAAAAAAATATTTAGTGTATAGTGTTCACCAATACAATGTATGTGTGTGTGTGTGTGCGTGTATTTTATTTTCTTCCTTTAAAACAATGTTACACAAACTGTGATTTTGTACATGTAAAGATAGAAGAAACTGTATGGAAAGGGCATGGAGAAGACGAAATGTGTGAAGCTGTGCTCAGTCCAACGTTCTTTCAAATGCAGACACCTAAATTCTCGCAAATACTAAGGGGAATAGACAAATTCAAGAGAAACCAGACAAAACAAGCGGATGCCATTTAGATGGCTCTGAAATTTAGGAGAGGGAATCTTCTGCCCCCAAAACCCTGTAGGCAGTTTCAGAAAAGCTTAGATTCATGTAGATGGAATATAGCTCTCAAATCTGGCTGGTTAGAAAATTTGCTTTTAAAGAAAGAGACAAGGGAAGAAAAATTTTCTTCTGAAAGAATGTTTAAGAAAAAGCACTGAGGAAAAACCAATTTGCTTTCTGTGGTTTTAATTGGCATTGTTATTTGTGGAATTGTATTTCTTATTTTCCTTTGAAGAGTTCTGTAAGTGAAATATTGTTAGATCAGCTTTCTCCAGTGCTGTGCTGGTGATGAAATTAACCTCTATGAAAACTGCACTCTTGAAATACTCATTTAAAATGGCTGCATGACTTCATGAGACTTTAATGCATTAGAAAGGAAGGCAAGAACATCAAAGTGTCAGTGTCAAGAAGACACTCTGCAGTCTAATACTGATGCTGAGACCTTTCCTATACCTTTCCTTTGCTCCCGTTTGTTTTTTGAGTTTTGTTTCTTAGTTTAAACAAGCAGATGACAAGGCTGTTTCAAAGTGCATATTACACTTGTTAAAAGAAGCCGGTCTGACCCTCCAAGACTCTAAAAGTCCCACAAAGGTACTTTAAACTTTACTTGAATACTGATGCAGCTGGCAAGCAGGTCAGGCTATTATCATTTTTTATGGCTTTTTTCCCCCCTCACAATCTTTTTGCCTTGAAGGGATTTTTAACAGTGAGGTTACCTCCTGCCGTAAAGGGACAGGATCACTTTCTGAAATAATCTTCCTAGCTGTTAGGAGCTGACTTTTGTCAAAGACGCACAGAATGCTGACACACACTACTGAAAATCCCACCTTTTCTGATCTGTTTTGATCACAAAGAACATCATATGGCTTTTTTTTTAATTTTAGTTCAGAGGGAAGGATCAGATTTTAACCAGAAACTGGTAAATGCAAGAACTGGTGGAGTTCCTCCTGCTTTCAGCTTGGGAGATGATCTGTGCTAGTTATTTACAGCAATGTAACAGGCATCAAAATCTGTCCTATATACCCAAATCCCATCTCCCCACCCCCCCTTTTTTAAAAAAAGAAAAAAAAGCGCAGGAATTTAGGTTTTACATTACTGTTACAAAACCCAATAGTATTTAGGAGTAATTGCTCACAATATGGAAGGACTGGACTCCACAAGTTATAGTATGGTGAGCTGTTGCTTTAGAATACTGCCCTGTTTGATTTTTTTTTCTCTTCTTTTTCACCAGGGTTGTCTTTATTATTACTCTTTTTTTCCAAAATATCTATTTTTGTGCATTTGTGACTCCCATTACTCCTTTAAAGAATATTCGTAGAAAAAAATATACATTTAAATATACATAGAAATATATATATTAAAAAGCGGGTTGATCCAATTAACAAAATGCTGTCAGCTTAAAATGTTTATTTTTATGCAAAACCTGTGGATTATTGTTTTTTTAAAAAATGACAAGATTCTAAGTACCAGAGCTGTGATTTTTTTGTCTTGCAAGTAATTGTTCTAGAGCCTTTAGAAAGCTGTGCTGATCTCTAATTTATTGTGGGGTTTTTGCTGTTTTTGTCATTGTTGTCTTCTGCTGTGTTTGAACCAGACGACTGTCCCAACAAAGATCCTCGTAAGGCCTTTTCATTTCATTGAGCTTGCGAAGAAACTATCCAGTACTGTATTTTCCCTGCAGAAGTGGTAACACTCTGCAAAAAAGGGATGTTGTGTTCAGGTCACGTGACTGATGCTTAAATATTGCTGGTGGGGAGAACGTTGGCATCTCTCCCCATTTGCTTCCCCCTCAACCCAAACCTCCCAAGCCCCCAAACCCCTTGCTTAGAGCAGGTAGGGTGGGTTACCTGCATCTTGCATTGCTCGCAAATAAGTGGTGCCAGCACATCTCAGTCAAATGCAGGATCAGACCCACAGTTTATAAATTGCCTTATATGAGAGTAGGATGGCATAGCAGGAAGCTTGTAGATGGCAATGTTTTTTGGAGCCAGGAGGTCTCTTATCTCCTGGGTCATGTTCAGCCCATTGTAAACAGCCACAACTCCCATTTTCAGTATTTTTACATCTACTAAATACCTTGATTCTGGTTGGTATTACCTGGTGAAATGAGCTTCCCATTTTTTTTTGGCTTAGGACTGATTCAAATAGAAAGAGGGACAGTAAAGTCCCGAGTAGGCTGTGCCCACAGTGGTTTTTCAGTTTGCAGGCTGAACTGAAAAATCTAGGGAAAAAAGTTGTAAGGGTGACCTGAAGTTGTAAGGGTGACCTGAGACAATTTTTTTTCCTTTTTTTTTTTTGTTTTGTTTGTTTTCTCAGTGAAATGAAAAAGGGAAAAATCAAAACATAAAAAACCATAAAAAAATCCTTTCAAACCAAAATTAAGCGTTTCATTTTTAGGGTTGCTTTTTCACTTTTTTAAAAACATTATGACTTTGGCTATAACAAGTTGCTTTGAAGCAAAAATGTGAAACCTGTTTTGAAAATGCTGAAAGAAAATGTTTTAATGTTAATAGTCTTTTTGCCTTTGCCTTTTCTTCTTACTCTGACAACTGGTTTCAGTTAACCTTAAACCGTGTTTTTTGGTGAATACATCATCCACTGAAGAGAACCCAGAGAAGCCTGTTGCCCAGCTCTGCTCCACTGACAGGCACACTGGACACATTTAAGGGATTACCTGGTATCTGGCCCAGCAAAGCTGCCGTTTTCTCATCTAATAATCTTCCACTTGGTTGTTTTACTGGGTGAACAATAAAAGCATCTCTCATCCCGTGCCATTGACTGGTTTTGTAGCTTAGAAAGACATTCTTGCTCTATTGGTCTCAGTTTGGTCATAGATTTATGACTAGGCTCCACTTTGAGCCTAATCCCATTGTGCAGTGGGAATTATCATTTGCCCAAATGATAAGAAAGAAATAAGGCATTACTTTTCTCACTTTTTTCTATCTTAACAATGTCAGTCTTTATTAGATAGAATTAGGGAAAAGTCCCAGGATAAAGATGAATGCATTGTTCCAGGTGGGACTCCTACATACTCTGCTACTTTCTCGGGGCATTCCTCAACTGTGTGCTTTTACCACCTTTGCTCTTGGCTGTGAAGGTGATGCAGTAAAAGGGATTGTGCAGGCTTCATTCCAGGTGCTCAGAGCTAGTCACGCTTTGTGATCTGTTTGCCACAATCTTTGAAGCCTTGTTCTCAGTTGCAGAACCCTTTCCTGTCCCACTGTCCAAAGACCGTGGCCAAGGCAAACACCCTCAAGTCAAAAGAGGTCTCTTTTATGACCTGGAGCAGGTGTAAGGGCTCCATATTCTGCCTGGAATCAGGTTGTCAGCTCAGTGAAGTTTTGCAACAGCCTCTAAAAGGCCCAAGGCTAAGGAGCTGCTTGGGGAGGACGAAGGGGTGGTACATTATTGTTTTCATTTTGGGTTGATGCACTGACTGCCTCACCTCTTGGTTTCAGGGAGGTTCAGAACCTCTTTATTTAGGGAGAACAAAATGTCAGTGGTCAAGATGCACGTGGTCAATACGATAACAGGTGTCTCTCCCCTGCAAAGGACACTGAGTTCAGAGTTTCCCCTTTCCTGCTCTGTGCCAGACAGATTGAATGCTCTCTGCCACTATTGCAGATGTTTTGGATGCTGTGCGGTCCATACCCCAAAATAGTGAATGTCCTTTGCTGCAGGATGCAGAGGTGTCTCAGCCCTTTCTAGGAAGAGCTACTGCTCTTCCACAGACAAGGCCTGTGTGCTTCTAACGCAGTAGCCTCTGTCTCTCAGCATCTGGCCCCGCTCCCCAGCTCCTCCTGCTTCCCAGCCTCTCCCATGTTCTTCAAGGATGATGGTAGCATAGGGCACGTCCCACCAGCCTCAAGTGCAAAGCTAGAAGATGCACTAACTCACATCCATCAGCAAATCCTACTCAGTGCATCCTGATAATGCTGGTATCAGGAAAACAAGTAACCACATTTCTTCTCTGGGCTGCCATAGGGAAGCTGTTCCTGGCCACACAGGTACCATCACACCTGGCGCTGGTGCAGACACCTCTGCTCGCGTGTTCTCCTTTAGACATTTATAAGTAGCAAACTCCTGATGGAAAGGGGTCCTGTGTGGCGCCCAGAGCTGGGTTGTGCTACCAGCCCTTGTGAAGCTTGGGGTCTGTAGCTGGCACACGGGGGCTGTGAACTAGAAGGCCATTTCAGAAACTTTGTTTATGAAACTAAATGGAGAAGCTGCAGCTGTGAAGACTGGTCTGTATGAGCTCATACTTTGATGTGTCTTATGGCTATAAGTCCTTCACCTGTTTTTTACAGTGTATTCTGCTAATCCTGTCTCTAGTCTGCATTTTGTGTAGATGGTCCCTACTTGAAACTTGCGAGATGCAGTCCTGGGCTTATTGCTTCTCTTTAACTGAATCAAATGGCAACAACTTTGGCAATGTATTGGCAGTCTCTTTTCCTTCTGTTAATTCAGTCTCTGAGTTTAACCACAATGACCTGAGAAATGTTTGGGTTTTGAGTGTTTTTTTAATTATTTTAATTCTTGTTTTGTTTAAACAAAGCTGAACAATTCCCATTGTATTCAGAGCTGTGACACCCAGTTCCAGTGACAAGTACTAGATGGATTTGTCCCATTTTGTTTCTTGGCAATGTTCAGAAATATAATTTGTGTCATCCTAAGTCCTGTGTCAGTTTTTCTCTCTCTTATTTTTTCCCCTTTATATTAAGAGGCTGAAACAATTCAGGACTTTGTCCTTAAAGAGGTGAGTAGCTTCAAAGGCTTGGTTTGTGCAGGCACCATTAACACTGGGAGTGAGTACAAACACATGGGATGGAGAGGGCAATGCTGGCGCTTCCCCAAATGAGCACAGCAGCAGAATAAACTTTTCTAGCAGCCCTCTCTGTTCCGGTATGTTGTGAGTACCTGACACCGGATAAGTGCAACGTATGGAAAGATTTGAGACCTTTACTTTTTAATAGCTATTAACCTCAAGATGATGTGATCTTCATCCTCTAAAGCAAGTTTATTGACGGGAGTATCACAGCAAAGGGGTGCCCTGCCCCATCTGGCCGAACATCTCCCAGCTGCCTTCACCCTGTTGGCATGCCTGGGCGAGCTCTTAGTTTCCAGGCTGGCTTTGGGGTCTGCTCTTTAACGGGGCAGTTTCTTCACCTGTGGAAAGGGGGTGTTTCTGCCCTTTACCAGGGCACTTTGGGATCCTGGAGGGAAGGGATTATTAGAGGTCCATAGCTGACTGTTTTGGGGCCACTCCCTCGGATGCTTCTTTCCAGGCAGGCTCGGTGCAGCTGCACGCAGGATACTGTGTGTAAATGGCAAGTGCTGGCCGAAGGTTGGAATATGATCTGATGCAAATCGGTGCCAATTAGCGCTTTGATGAATGGACTGCCAGACTTCTCCGTTTTAGCATGCGGGTGTGCAAGCCTCAGACCCAGCACGGGGAGCTGGCCAGACTGTGCTCGCACGGTTCTTTCATTTCCAGACGGCCCAGAGGGTTTAGTGCCTTTTAGCCTCTCACCTCTGTGGTACTCGGATGGACCTGAATCAAATCCTGCGGAAGAGGGAGGGGAAGAGGAAGGCTGTGCTCCTGAAACTATTGCTGCAGTTGCTGACACGGGCTCTGCCTCTGCTTGGCATGCCGGCTCCTGCCGGGCTGAACCGGGCCAGCTCTGCCAGGGCTGGGAGCTTGCAGGGCAGGAGCGAAACCCTGAGGCATGGGTGCTCTGTGTGTGCCTCCTGTTTGCCCTTCCTCATGCAGTTTCATTCCAGCACCCAGAAATAGAAAGAAAACGGGGGAGGGGAGAAGGCGACTGAGGGGGAACAGTGTGCATAATTCATTGTCAGCTGCCTTTGCTCATCTGCATAATTCATTCCCAGTGATGTTGTCTTGCTCCAGACAAGCAGCACTTGGGCTCCTTGGCCATGTGCAGACTGCAGCTACATGAGCCCTGGCAGCGCATTTGGAGGAGAAACAGGTTTGCAGGCCTCTGGGTCCAGCCCTAAGAGCCTTCGCCACGCTGCAGGGAAAGCTGGGCTCTGCTCTGGGAGCACAGACGGAGAAGGAAGCCTGTATAGTTGGAGGAAGCATGTGCGGTGCCAGGCGAGGCTGGGATGCGTGGGAGCAGGGAAGGCAGAGGCTGGGGTGTTACATTCTGCAGGGATTGGCATTGACTGGTGCAGTTGCTCCATGGCATCCCCACACGAAGGGGGAGAAGTTGGTATCAGGGCTGTCCTTCAGTGACACACCACATTGCCCTGGCAGGGAGTCTGAGCCCCAGAGCAGAGCTGGGAGTCACTCGGCAACCCTGAGAGAGAGAAGATGGGAGTTTGGGACAGCCCTCGGCAATTTCTCCTGTTTGCTGGCTGGGCGAAGCCGGTGCCCTTCGCAGAGCAGGATTGCTGCTTCAGCAGGTGGAGAAGCCTCTGCCGCATGGCCCAATCCACAGAGCCATTAATAATGGTGCGGGAACAGGAATTCAGCAAGTGCCCATGATTAATTAGCTCATCACGGGCAGTTAATGGCCAGCCTGCTCTCCTTAGCCCTGCAGAGCAGGTAATGAAGTAGGCATCACTTCTTACTGGGCTGGGAGGCAGCGAGCTGGGTGTGAGGTGCAGCCCTCTGCCAGGAGTGGTGGGCAGAATTTGCAAGCTGTTTTGATGCACTGCTGATAGGTATTTGGTGAGATCGTTTTTTCAGAACTTGGAATGATAGATCTGTAAGGGGACCGGCTAGTTATCGGAGCCAGGTACCTAACTCTGTGGCAGGGACCTGATCTAATATCGGCTTTTCTTTTCCAAGCAGTGGCGTTATCCCATGTCTTGCCTGCATTTGGGAGTGCTCCCTCTGACTGAGGCTGAGTCACTTCACACATACTCTGCTTGTCTCAGCACTTTCTCATGAGTTAATAAACAGAAATTCAGGTACCTCCTAGGCTGCATCAGGCACAGGGGGGGTGGCAGAGCCATGCAGTAACAAGGACATGCAAGCAAGGCTGGCTTTTGAAATGGGGATGAATCGATCTGATCCACAGGTGGCCCTGCCAGGCAGGAGGCTGAGCTCCACTGAGTGTGGGTCATCGCCTCCATCCCAGCTGCTTTGCAGTAAGGTAGGAAAGAGAAGAGCTCTAGCAGGAGTGCAAGGTATTAAAATTAAATTGCACATGCTCATGTCGTTTGGTCAGCGTGACGCAGCCCAAGGCGTGAAATGAATGTGATGGGACTCAGGCTGCTGCTGCGCCAGTAAGAGGAGCAGCGAAAACCTGTTGTCCTGCATCCTGGGCTGGGATCATGTTCCCCTTTAGGGAACCTTCTGTGACTGCCACAGTGTTGGCTATTATGGCAGAAGTCAAGCATTTCAGAAACCCCTGTGCCGCAGACTGTAATTTCTCCTATGTCCAATTCAGAGACCTGCAAGAGCCTCCTGGAGAGACTTCCCCTCTCTAATGTCCAGGATTGCCACTGTACATATCTATCAGAGTCTGCCAGGAGAGACCTGACTATTGATTTAGCATAATGTGCTGTATTTGCTGTTGAAGGAGAAGCTGTGGTTAGGTGTGCAGTGATCCAGCCTCACAGAGGCACTCGTGAAATCTGTGAGTGCCTTACCTCAGTACAAAACATTCCCAATATCTGATGAACACCACCTATATGCCAGACTTCTGGCACCCGTAAGGAAATCTGAGGAAAGCTCATGCTGAGAGCATCCGTGCTGCAAGCAGGCAGGGTGTTTTAGCAGCCAGGCCATGGCTTTGCTCTCACTGATCACATGAAGGATCACATTAGCCAGAGATGCTTTCAGCCCTCTAAGAGCTTTCCCCATAACCCACACCAGAGGCTGGTTTGCTCCTCTGTGACAAGCAGCCACCTTCCTAAATCCTCAGCAAGTTGTTCCTGGAGCCATCTTGTGAAGTCTCGTGTTCATCTTCTGCATCACAAGCCCTCTTTCCCAGGGGCAAGCACATCAGGGAAGGGTGTATGTTCTGCCTCACAGAGGTAGTGATGTACCAGATCAGGAGGACGGGTACTTTATTTTGCTTTTCCCTCCTCTATCTGGCAGCTCCCAGCATTGCTCACTGTGGCTCAGGTTTTCTGCTGTTCTGCGAATCAGACGTTGCTCTTTCCCATATGATACAGATGTTTTTGCAGGAGTGTAAATTATTCCCATCCAGTAATTCTTTTATGAAACACTATTCCTCTGCACAGTGAAGAAAAATGCAACTGAAGTTGGTAATTAAGTGTTTACTGTTAAGTACTTTATATATCATATACTATAGATCATTCCATTCATTAAACAAACCATTTAACTCCCCTTAACAGCATTATTGTCTATTATTAGGTTAATCAGCATTCACATCCTGTAACTCTGCATTTCTATCTAATTAGCCTTTCTTTCTTACTTCATATTTCTATTTAATTAAGCTCAGCATCAGAGCTGAATTCCCTGTATTCAGCACTAGGAGAGGACTTGATCCTTTCAGTGCCCAGGGGGCTGAGTGGCAAAAGTTTTAAGCAGTCTCCTTGGATATCTGCTAAGGTTTCCTTCCCTGAGTCAATCCCTGCTTAATTCTGGAGAAATTTGTGTCCATGTAGGAAGCTGTAGGTTTGACACCTTCCTGATTATCTAAGAGCTCCCCTATGCATTGTGGCTGCAGCTGGTGTAAGGGTGCTGCAATGATTGTGTGGAGCATCCAGCCACTGCTCCAGCACGAGGACATGGTGGGTTTGCTGCTCTTGCCTTTGCCTCCAAGTCTTTCTGGCCCTGTGGATATAATGCTAACAGGTCACTGGCAAATTTAGTGTCATACAAATGACTCTGTGTGTGGCATCTCTGGGTAAAGGCACCAAGAGTTTGCAGTGCTGGGAGTCCGACAGATGCCTGTTGAAAGCTCTGCTGTCCCATCACCAAACCAATCTAACCTACCGTTAATGTACTATCTTACCCACTTAAGATTATCTTAAGGTTAACTTAACAGTGAACCACTGTTCCTTACTATCCACACTAGCGTTTGGGTGAAATCTTTGTGAATCCATGGCAGTGCTGGTGATTGACCTGGTGTCCGCTCAGAAGACCTCACCCTGAACCAGTCCATGCTATTGCTCAGAGCACCAATGTGTCAGAAGGTTTCCACACTTTTCTTCCCAAATGAAGACAAGTTTTTTCACCAGAAAAGAAGAAACACGGAAAATAAGTCAAAACGTGGTTCACAGATTTTTAAATCTGGATTGAGCCATCTCACTGGGAGTTTCATTCAGGTATGTGTTGAGTAAGGAGTTTATTTTTTTCCTGGCTAGAAAGGCAGGGAGTTTGTGTTGTGAGTGGCGCACATTTCACTCTGGATGTCAGAGTAAGGATCAGCAGCTGGTGATCCCTGACCAGGGAAAAAAAAAATGAATGCTGGTGCCCTTCCACTTGCTCCCAGGCTCTGGCAGTGGGTAAGATCTGGGGCTGGTGGGACAGGACATAATACCTGCCTGCACATGGGGTTTTGTCAATGAACATCAGTTTTATATGTAACTGTACAGACCCCATTTGACAAACCTTTGCAGAGTTGCTCAGGCTTTGATCTCCGGAGGGACGCAGTTGTGACTGAAGTGGTGTGACCCGTGAAATGGGTGGGAACGGGGAGGCCATGATGCCATGCACCAAGCTGCATGAGGCTAGGCTGGGGTTTGAGTGCTGTTATGACATGTAGCTCGTATCATGCCTGCTGTAACATGCTCTTTTGGCATAAATGTGTGCTCTGTTCTTCCAATCCCCAGCCCTGGGGTCTGCTACAGGAAGCTGTCAATTGTAATCTCTCCCCTTCAGACATTTATGGGGATACCCAAGGCACCCAAAGTGACAGCATCACTGGAAAGCAGATTAAATAGCAGGCAGGGAACACCTTGCTTGTCACCACTTAGCATCTAAGCTGCAATGGCTTTGTGGAATTGTCTGGGCCCCTCCAGAGTCCCTGAGCAGCTCTTTTTGCTAGTGCCAGTCCAGAACAATCAGCAAATTGAGTTCTTTTTATTAACTTTAGAAGAAGACATTAGCCTCAGCCAGGAGAATAAAACCAATTTATGAGGCAATTAGCTCTGCAAAAACATTTCAGTCTCCCCAGAGCAGCCATCTGAGGAGCATCTTATTCCAGCTGCACAGCTTCTTCCAGCCTTGGGTTTACATCACACTCCATTTATCATAAATAATAATAATGTATAAAAAAATGGCTTCCTGATGCGTGAGACAGCCAGGAAGGCCTTCTCTGCCCAAAACTAGACCATGTTGTTGGCCTCCTCTCTTCAGGTGCCATTCCTGTGGTCTGTTACTTGATCATAATTAATTTTGATCCACAAGCCCTTTATAAGCAGGCTTTTCATCGGTTCTGCAACAGGGTTAGTTGCAAGCCAAAGAACTTGAACTACATGAAGAAGCCATGAACAGCAGACTCAGACCTGTGTGTGTATTTTCCAAGTCCCTTTGCAGGAATTGCAGCTTTCTCAAACCATAGGAGTTGCCTGGTAATGCTGGAAGTTTGGGCAAAACAAAAAATGGGGGTCTTCCTCTGCCATTATTATCCTGATAAAAAAATTCTGGATGATGCAGATGATGCAGGGATGAATGTGAATTGTGGTTGACAGAAACTTGTGGGCTAGCCTGAGACTAAGTTAAAGTTAAAATTCAGTTTCAATGAGCTGATGTAAAATACCATTCAGCCAAACACAGAAGTCCTATTTTCTTTATTTTCCTGTTTAAACTTTTCCATTTTATTATAAACATCTGCTTTGTGATTTTAATTACATGATGCTATTGTGGAAGGGAAAACTGTACTACCAAACCCCAAATGTTAGACCATAACATTTTTACTACAAATATTCTCAGCAAAGTTCTACAAAACTTTATGATTCTGTTAAATCAACATTTTTTGACATAAGGTGATGCAGCTGGAGGAGTGCTGACCAGCTTTGTTTGGCTTATAAAAGGAGCACTCCTCAGGAGAAGCGCCCCAGGCTTGCACCATTTTCACCTCCATCAGCAGGAGGGAATCCTGTAGGGCTTAGTGTGCGTTAAGAAACCCAAGGGGAAAGAAAGTGCAATTGTCTTCTCAATTAGATGTGATCATATTAAAATAGCCAGAAAAAGAAAGGACTGAACCTTGAGCTTTTCAGTATGAATCAGGGTGCCCAAAATACAGAGTTTCTTAGGGAGACTTTTCAGGTGTCAGAATTGGGGCTGTCTGTACCTCTGTTTCTGTCTGAGCCCTGTTTCTGAATCTCAGGAAGGATGTGCTCAGCCCTGAAATGCAACAGTCCTTGCATTTTTTAGGCTAAATAACATGAAATGACAGGGGAAAAAATGATGAAAGCATGTGTTCAGAGTCACAACCAGCAGCGTTGGTCCTGTTGGTCACTGTGACTCTGGAGATACAGCATAGGAAGCACAAACCCCGGGCAGACCTTCCTAGCCTTGGACATCCACTGCTGCCCTTGGTCATTGGATTAGAGACCTCGCAGGACCCCTGTGCCAGGCACGGTGGCTGTAAGCCCTCGCGAGGCAAGCTGCTCAAAGGGGACCGTGTGGGTCACCCAGCACATGCCAGCCTTTCACAGCGACTTCTCATCCAGTTGTGCATTTTCCTCGTACTCCACGCTGCAGATTAAGTGTGGGATTTACAGCCACCCAGAAGTACTGCTGTCAGTAGCTTGACCAGCCCAAGTCTATCAGTGGCTTTCAAGGCATTTTTTTCTTCTTTACTTTTTAAAATCCTCTTCTGCTCCACTTCTTTCTCCATCATTGAGTTAAAGGTCTGGTTAACATCTCCTTTAGAATAATTCTGCCTTTAAATTTTGATGACTCAGTGAGTCCAGCCGAGGCTTTTTAAAAGCTTTTAATTCTAAGCTTTGGGGGTTTTACACAGCTGGTTAAAACTGTAATGACTTTTCTTCATTCCCACTTGAACCTTCCACTGTTCTGGTGCTCTTTAAGTCCTGCAAGACCTCATTTAGGTTCCATTAAAATACTTGCACAAGGAGCTATACTCCCTTTTTATTAGTGTGTGAGTGTATAAACGATGCTGCCACTGAAGGGATTGAGCATAGCCTGAAGAAGACACAACATCCTAAGGTATTAGCTATCATGGCTGCATCGTTCTGTATAGAGGCTGTAGCAACTGAAATGCCTCCTCTGTGTGTGTGTATGTACGTAATACACCATGCACATACAGCACTGAAGTCATTCCTGCCTCTGCCCTCCCTAGGCCTGTGCATAGTAGTGTTTATTTTACATCCAAGCAGTTTTCACTTCACGTTTCACATATGACCAGGGACATGTATGCTTCAGCAAGCCAGAGGAACATCACTGGCCTTAGAGGAAGAATTGGACTCAGCCTAGTTTTTAAGACTGAGGGGCTGGTTTTATGGTCAGGGCTGGTGCAAACCATCCCACTCGCTGAGCAGAAAGATCTCGAGCTGAAGAAAACACAATTATGCACTCCATGGCTAAAGGTGAAGGGAGACATTGGCACAACAGTAGCAAAGAGACCAATCTTTCAGCAACCCTTCTCTGCAGGACAGATAGCCAGGGCAAGCCTTTGCCACACACCACTGATGCTGACAGCCATGGGGCGTCTCCCAGCAATGGCAGTCCTAAAGCGCCTCTCCTTTGCCTTCACTTGTGAGATAGTCACTAGGTGATTGATTGAGTGGAAAAAAAAAAAAAAAAAGCAATGAAAATGGGGGGGGAAGGGTGAATTGTGTTGTACTTGGAAACCATCTTCTGTTATCTGTGTTGTTACACGCATCGGATTTGATAGGCTGCTTAGTTGTCTTTTGGCCAAATATTCCTGTGCTGATGTATAAAAGCTGTCCCACTTTGGTACTCATAGAAATGTTAGCAGTGCTGTAGTGGAAGCAGCTGTCAGCTGGGTAATTGCACGGAGGCTGCTGGGTTTTCCTGCCGATTATGAAACGATTCAGACATCCTAGTGGGAGGCTACAGTGCGATGTCTGGGCTGAATTTTCAAAGGCGTTTAGGTGCTGGAAGATTCAGATAAGTGCCTGTGGGGATTGACAATGCCTGAGAAGCCTCTGTGCCTAAATCTTACTGAAATCATGGGTGTTTTCGTGACGAAGCTGCTGAGATGCCTCTGGAAAGTTCCATTTGTAAGAAGACATGTGGTTAACGTACCTGGTGTTAGGGAGAGGTGGCAGCCACAAAAATACCTGATGCCAAAGTAGAATAAACAAGATAAATGTATAATTTGATGCCGTTGCCATTGAAATGGGATTTGGATCAGGTATTTGAAGGGACTTGAAATATTAGAGATCATCTACAAGGAAGGATAGATGGATCAGGAAGGAGAGTTCAGCTGGAGCAGTTTCAGGAGAGCTAGCTTTGGTCTTTACCCTGCCCCAGACCTGCTGCGTGATGGCAGGAGGCTGTGGAGGCCCAGCCTCTTGAGAACATAGCAGTTGAGGTGGGTTTAGAGGTCTCTCACCCCAAGTCCTCTTTAGTCCCTGAACAGGTTTTGATGGCGCTGTATCCAGTTTCCATCAAGCGTAACTAACACATTGGTCTCCTTTAGATGTTTGGATAAAAGCTGTATTTCTGTTACAGAAGATTTTACATCTGCCTTGTTCCCCGGGTCTGCAGGGGAAGCCTGGCCCCTTGCCCAGGCTCAGCCCGACTGGGCAGGCCGCAGCCTGAGGAGCCTTACTGCACGTGCAAAACGCGCCCTCAAAGGTGACGTGCCTGCACAACAGCCCTGCGTAGGTGGTGGCTGCGTGCGGCATCTCTCGCCAGTGTATTCAAGGCTCTCGCATCCAAGTGGATGTGGAGTTCCTTACGCTGGCACCTTCTGCTGTGGGTGCCTGTTGTGGGCTGCGGGTGATGGTTACTCTCTGCCGGCTGGTGCTGGGCAGTAGCCAGGGGCTTCCTGTGGTGTGAAATGGGTTTCTTCTCATCTCCAGAAGCGATACTGTTCATGTTTTCTCAGCAGGAAACCTGTCACAAAAAGCCCAGTATCATGCTAGGCTGATGCGTGTCTCCTAGGGGTTCATCTTCCTTTCGGGACAGGCTGGAAGAAACATACCTCTCTTGTAAATGCCATTGCAGAAGGGATAAAATGTCTTTCAGCGTTGCCAGACACAGCAATGTATGACTTCGCATCTTCAGATATGAGGTTACAGGGCAGCAGGCCACCTTCAGCTGTCAGACATGGAGAACAAGCAGTGCCCTCCTCTTCTGGCATCTTTCAGACTTAATTCTTCCTTATGACATTCAGATCTTGCTCTCCTTTTGCTACAACCAGGGTCACGGCTGGCTCAGGAGCTGGGCTTTGGCAGGGGTGAGTCCTTGCTTGCAAACTGTGCCTTTACAGCTCTTGCAGGACTTACTACTATGGCATTCAGGGCTTTCACTATGATCCTGCTGCTGCCACCATGTTGTGGTTGCCTTCCTTTAGCAGAAACATCTCACGCAGATCTCAGCTCTGCAGTGTCTCAGCCCGGATCTGTGTTTGAGGGGGAAAAATCAGAGCGTGAGGGAGGCTGTGGAGCCCCAGCAAGAGGCATGCTCCCCACATCCAGCCTCATGCTGTGGCTGGAAATTGTCTTGCAGGTGTCACTGGTCTGTGGGATGGGATGGAGGAAAGCTAACAGGCCTTATCTCAGCTGGGGAAAAGAGCTCTGTAATTAGGATAAAGCCCTACAGCTGCCAGCTTTGTAATTTCTTTTCTGCTTTCTTACTATGGGGACATGAGTTGTGTCGTCCGCTCCTCAGAGGATAAAAGTTTTGCTGTCTGGGGGTGGGTTGCACCCAGGAGTGTGGCCTGGCCATCAGAGGGAGAAAGGCAGAGGGTGGATTTTTCAGCCAAAAATAGAAGATAACATCACCATTTCCAATGAAAAAGGGGGAGATGAGCTGGGAAGTGTGTGTTACAGTCATTAGCATGGAGTTTAAAAGAACCGTCAGTTCTCTGTGTTTTAAAGTCCAGTCAGTAGCACTTAATAGCCCTGGCTTCCTGCAGAATTCCCTCAGCTTGTTTTCAGTCGCTCCCGGCAGTGGGACTGGTAGATTTATATGATTTTACAGAGGTACAAAAGAATTACTTTGCAGCACGGCACCATTTCCCCTTAATGGACTCTGTGACAAAACAAATTTTGGTGGTGTAAAAGTGCCTGGGCTGCTGGACCAAAGTGGTCCATTTGCAACACCCCGCAGTGAGTGAAAGCCACAAGACTGGTTATAGCCATGCTGAAAGGTAGCGACAGAGCTAATCACACCAGGCACTTCTAAAGGAACAGATTTATATCACTGTCCTGTGCATTATGAAGAATATCATTCTTTTTGCTCCTGAATTCAGCCCAATGTTAAAGGGCTAATGTGCTGAGCATTGCGTGGGACACTGCAGAAGGGGTATCTCCATGAACCATCTTTCAGGGAACCTGTGTGTATTTCTGACATGCTTGTGCACGGGCATACTTCTTCCTTTGAAATGGCTCAGCCCCTGTGAGGAAGCATGCAAAATAGTCCCTGGGAGGAGGCCAGGTGCACTGGGAGCAGCACGGCATTTCAGCCATGGTGAAATTGCAGAGGGCAAGTTGTGAGCAGGGAAGGATGCAGAAAAGGTGGCCCTGGCAGAAGAGGACTAAGGAGGGAGAGGAGGTTCTTACAGTCATATCTGAGACACAGGAGAGCTTGTCGTTAAATGCCAAGGTATGGGTAAGGATCTTTATGTCATGGTGTTAGGCAGTCTCTTTCCCTTAAACACTTCACATATTGCATCCTTTTGGAACTGCAGAATTCCTCCCCTTGAGGAAGGCTGGTAGGTTCAGCAATAGCTCTGTCAAATTTCCTCTTCACTTTCTGTCTATGCAGAACGACCAGGGAATCTGGATTGAGGGGCTGGTGTTACAGCTGACACCTGACAGGCTTTTATCTAGACAGTGCAGCTATGGGTGCAATGTCTGGTTGACATTACTTGGACTTTAGGAATGAGATACATCTAATCTACTTTGGAAACTTATTATAGAAGATGTTTGCAGTAGCAGTCCAGTGCCTAGGAGGGGAGAGGAAAAGTCCCTATAGGTTACAATACATTTTATCTAGTGGTAGATGCCTAGCATAGATCAGGCACAATTGTCCTTGTTGACTGAAGAGGAATTGAGCCAGCTAGCTCAGATATAGATTTCATTAGCAAGGTGGGCTGGGTTGGGTGTGTGGAGCTGAACTGCACCATATATGGACAGAAATGTTTTGGGTTATCCCATGAGCCAAAAGGAGGATTGAAGTTTCCCATGTTCAGACAACATCTCCACATCCTCTGAAGTACATGCACTCACACAGAGTGGCAGAGCAGTCTACTACCTTTGTGGATACATTACCAATGCAGAAGTTAGACTTGTCATGTCTATCCTGATCTAAACTGATTTAGTCCCTTCAGCCCTGCGAGTATCATTGGAGAAAAGTGACTTCTAATAGTCCAGCGTACACTCCAGTTCAGCCACCTGATGTACAGATCAACACTTGTTGATACTCAGCTGAAATCTCGTGTTAAGTCCCCACACATGACTGATCAGTCCTACACAAATAGCCTCAGAAGATCAGCCACGTGGGTGCTGGATGTGTGGCATCGGGATGACTTTGAACGAGTGGATATATGTAGAGGAACGTGATCCCTGCTCAGGCCCCTGAAACAATGCAGTCTGCAGATGCATGTGTCCAAGAGTCTGCAAATTGTGAGTAGCCAGGCTGGGAGCATTGAGTACACCCGCACTGCTGCAAGTACATGGGGGCTAGAGTGTCATTCTGGGGATCCCACACCATCTGTGGCTTCTGTGGTGTAACCTGAAGGTGACGCAGAGAGGAAAGGAACTTGCTGAAGCCAGAAGAATTTTGATAGCTTTCCTCATGGTTATGGAAGCTGCTGCCTAAACCAGGCAACAAAAAAAGATCCTGTTGCCTTACGCAGCTATTCTTGCTCTGCCTTGCTGGTCTGCACATCTGCAGGAACAGCTCAGGGTGGCAGTGCTGCCTTGTGGTTTGAACCGTTCCCTGGGTTGATTTCTTTTTCTTGGTGACACGCAGGGAGTTGTATCCCCAGAGTGAGCATCAGGGGTTTCATATGAAAAAACACAGATGCAAACTGCAGAAATCTATGTCCTGCCATGCTGGGTTTAATTAAGGGCACGCTGAAAAAATCCCTGTTCAGTAACACCTCTCTGCACTCATGCTGTGTGGGAATTCAAGTGGCTTTATGGCAAGGCTGAGTTTGGGCTCACATCTGGCAAGATTAAATCACTGCCCTGTAGGAAGAGAAAGTTATTTTTATTTTCTGCGTTTGGAGTGACTACATGTGCCAAACACACATTTCTGCTATAACTGGTAGAAAGAAAAAAATGTTTAAATGCTGTAGGAAGGATCAGAAAAGAGCAACATAAAATGCCATGCCATTGATTGTTAGCGCTGTCCCAGAGGAAAGTGCAGCCTTTAAAGGACAGCACTTCATCTTGACATCGTCTGGCTGGGAGGTAGCAGTGGCACACGAATCTGGTATGGACACAGCCTTGTGATGCGCTGGTTGCTATTCCACTTGCGCTCTCAGCACTGATCTGTCTCCTGGGAATGACTGACAGTGTTTCATGTGTTTGAGAAAATTCAAGCAGCTGATATACGGATGCAAAATCTACCTACTAAATATGTTTCATTTATTTTCCTGTCCTGTTTGTTATCTATGAAATCTATTTATCTAATACAATCTACCTTCCTACCTAATTAGATACAGTTGTGTACATAGAGATGAAGGCAATGGGACATCACATTTTTTTCCCAGGCATGTCCACTTTATCCACCCAAAAATTATTGTCCCTTGTTTTTCCTGGATTTCCAGTATAGTTTGACTTAAGGTACCTATGCTATATTATTATGTTTCCCTGAACTGCAGATCTGCTGTGTATATGCTCTGTGCAGTTTATGTGGAACCTGTGGCCTATGTTTTTAAAAGCACATATATTTGTCCAGGGGTTTCCAAATGGAAACAAGGCAGCCCTCAGGATGTGTAAAGAGATATAGAAATATATTTATGTATCTATATATGAATCATAAATCCAAACACATTGCCATTTACAGTGGTTCTCAATTTTGTGGTGGGGAATTTCGAGGGCCCTGGCAGGAAGGTGTCCTGTTGCAGGCATCCTGCTGCCGGGCACGGTGCGTAAGTACGTATTCACAGCTGAGTGCTTCCTCTCTATAATGCATCACTCGGGATTATTTCAGCCTCAGAGGTAACATCCCATCCTGGCGCAGTGGCAGATTTAAGACCTGAAATATCCTTGAAGCTCTGTTGATTTGGGCAGAAAAGCATCTCCGTTTGTTCTAGGCAGCATCGTGACTTCGCCTGACCTTTGGCAATGCCTGGGGAAGTTATTTGGCTTTTGGATCATGACTTCTGCTCCTTGTCCAGATGGAGCCTTCTCTTGCCAGCTCCTTTTCCCTCTCTGTGCTTTGGATCTGCTCTTTGTGCAGTGAAGTAATAATCCTGAGCCATAAGTGGGTTAAATATTGTGCTTATAAAGCAGAGTGTCAGCAGTGCTTAGGCAGGTCGTGGTGGTGGATGACCATCTCCACTTATTTACAAATCTGTTTTCTACAACCTATGGCTATGTGGAGTCAAACTTGGTGTTGCCCAAGGGGAAATATCTGTCAGAGAGAAAATTTCCTTTGTGTTCCTGCACTCACTTCCCCTAAGTGTAAAACAGCAGGATATTTTGCCAAGGCTTTGGAGACTCTTTGGCTTGAAATAAAAAAAAAAAAGGCAAAGCACAAAGAATAAGGAGAAGTAACAATGTGTAAAATGGAGCCAAACACAGTTTTCTAGGATTTGCAAACCCCACAAAATCCAGGCAGGGCATTTTATCCCTCTGAGCAGGGACAGCATTTGTTTTTTTGGAGGATGAGAGATTCTGTTGACTGTCTGCAGCATGAGTCTCCGCTGTTGCGCTGCTCCTGCTGCTGCTAGAAAGGGAGCACAAAGGCTCCTGCTTAGTAGACGTGGCCAAGAATTTCTCCAAAGCATCAGACGTCAAGTCAACATTTTCAATCTCTTCTCTCTGCCTGAGTTGCTTTTCCTTCATGTTTATTTCACTGCTTTTCTCCTTCTAAATCCTCCCCCTCCTTCTCTCTGATCAAACCCTTTCTCTCATTGCAAACATCATTACTACAGCAGGCAAGATGAAATACGCCTCAGTCTACCTCAGTCCCAGTGCAGACAGAAACCCAAGAGAGAAGGGCAAAGAACAGCAAATAAGGAAGTTTGCAGAATGCCAGCACAGCAATGGCTGTGAGAAATACAAGACAGAACTGTTAACCACACAAGGAAACAAATGCTCCTGTGGGAAAAATCCTACACTAATGCCTATTAGCTTAATAGCCCTGTGGTTTAGGTGGAGGGCTGAGAGACAGGGGGTCTGGGCTCTGTGTGCTGCTGTGCCGCAGCCTGCCTGTCGCTTGGGAGGCTGGATGCTCGCTCTGCCCTTGGTTGTCTTTGCTTTCAGCTTTGCAACTTTCCTGTGTAAAATGGGAACCGGTTTCTTCTGGGGTTGTCAGACATCGGCAGAGGTCAGCAATACCTGGAGGAGCCCACACTGTTGTCATACGAAGTTCATCATGTGTGTGCACACAGTTGTGCAATGGTCAGATCTCTCCCCACGTGTAGTTCCTCCTCCGCCATCTTGCTCTGGATGCTGGAGCTGAGTAAATATCATCAGCACTTCTCTTCAGAAAGAGATTGCACGCAACGTGCCCAGTCCAAACCCAGAAAGCTCTGCAGGTGTTTGTTGGTTGTTGGGGACTGAACCTCA
Organism: Grus americana; assembly: GCF_028858705.1. NCBI lineage: Eukaryota > Metazoa > Chordata > Aves > Gruiformes > Gruidae > Grus > Grus americana. The sequence goes on along the minus strand of NC_072857.1, from coordinate 16,290,139 downwards.
GAGGAAAAAGGCCACGGAGGAAAGAGAATTAATGGAAGTAAATGGCAAAGCCAGTCCAACGGAGAGCAGGAGATAATCAACAGTACCAGTTTACCAGGAAGGTTTATGAAGGAAGGAGAGCAAAGCTTCCCTTGGAGAAAAGATAAAGAGGTAGATTATGATATACTTTACTTCATAGTGCTTCCTGAAAAAGAGCCGAGGGCATTGTTTTCTGCTTTAATATTTTGTGTTAAACATTAAAGGGATGAAGGCAAGGAGCCTGAGTAGCTATGATTTAATCCAAAAAGCAGAGATTTTTAGGCTGGGAAGTAGAGGGACTTTATTGGTTATTATTAGACTTTTCAGCTCACAATGGGCAAGTCAATATTTTTTTTATTTTGACTGCTGCTGTTTCCTCCTTCGATTGTTAAATCCCCTCTCTGCCCAGAAATGCCCTACTTTGAACAGAGTCTGCTTGTACCTAGCAGATGGCCTAAGGATGCTGAGCATTGAGTCACTGGGGCCACAGCAGGTAAGTAACTCTGAGCACTACAAAGGCTAGATTTGGGGAGCTATGGGGTTAATAAGAGATAAACACCCTGCTGTAGCTGTTAACACCAGGTTTTTGGGGCAAGAACATATCATGTCCCAGTATCCTTTTGCCGTGGGAAGGATGAGACCTTAGGGAGGAGAAATAAGGGAATGAAATTCTGTGTTACGGATTATGAATGTTCTGGGCAAAAAATTTAAAAGAGTGGTCGAATGGAAGTCCTACTCAAGGTAAGAGACCTTTCTCACTTCAGCTTTAGCCTTCTAAGGCTGCCAGGAGTTAACACAAAAGAAATTGTCAGGCAGTGGGTAGATGCTGATGCTATGAACAGGCTTAGGAACCCTAGGGGAGAGAGGGATCTCTAATGATGAGAGTGTTGCCAAACACTGCAAAAAGCTTCATCAAGCCGAGTGTTACAATTAGCTATTGTTCGCTAGTGCTCCTTATATTGCTTAAAAAGGAAGGACAACGTTCCCTACACCTGGAAACTTCTGCAAGCATGGGGGTGAATTTTGAATAGACACTAAAAAAAAAAAGGTGAAATTTAATATTTTTCCTCTTATGACAATGTCACGTCAGATTTACTGCCTTACAGTGGCTGGCAAAAAACTTATTAGGAAATAATGCTTCTACCTCAGAGATGAGGTATTAATTTTTAATCGATTACTTCTTTGTGACGATGATGGAAGTGGAACATCAAAGATGGGCGAATAGTGTAGCACATGCCCTTGCTGTTCTGGAAGCACACACTGAGCCCTAAGCTGTTCTCAAAGATTTTCTTTCCCAGCTGGCCGAAATAAGACTCTGCCAGCCTTCTGCATCCTGCTAGCTTGTGAACATCTCCCAGTCTTTAATGTGTTCATTATCACTGTGCCACTGCAGGGTGACAGATGAGGAAGCGAAGGCAGGAGGGAGACTTAAACCCTTTGGTTCCAGTGGGAGTGAATCGCTGAAAGATGGTTTATGGAATTGATGAAAATGAATAGAAATCCCCTGGCAGACGAAGGGAGCTGAATCTGCATTACTCCATGATTTGAAAGGGACAACCAAAGCATGGCACAGGACATCAAGGGTTTATAGGGATGTGTTGGGAGAGGGCGGCGGTGTGCAACTACTACCAGAGCAGCGTGAGCACGTGTCCCTGGCTCCTGCAAATGTCTCACCACGACTGCTGCGCTGACAGCCCAAAGCCATTCACTTGCGTGTATCACCAAGATCCAGCTCCACTGTTTGAGTCTCCCTGGCTTTCCCATAAAGTGGGGGCCCACTGCTCCAGCCTGCCCCAAACACTCCCTGAGGGCTCTGCTTGGAAAGGGAGATGCTCTTTCCCCCAGGCTGCTCTCTCTACCTGCCAAACATGTTCTTCACCACAAAGTGAAGCATCTGTTGCTTCACATGGCAAGACTGAAAAGCTAGCATCTGAGGATAAAATATGAAAGGAAAAAAATTGTTTTCAGTTGCAGCTGCTGGCAGGGAGCAGCATGTAATCAGGGAGGCTGAGAGCTGGTCAGAGGAATACCAGCCCTCAGGCCCTCAATGGCTAACGTTCCTGCCACAAATATTCAAATATCTTACTTTTTAATATCCCACCCGAGGAAACAGCCCTTCCATACCCCCACTCCCTCAAGCTGAAATAATTTTGCCACTAATGTGAATCATGAATGCCATTTTCCTGCACCAAGCTGTGTTTCTCCTTGGAAACTTCCCTTGCAGTTGTGAAGCAACAAACTTTGGCTTTCAAAGAACAGGTAGGAGCAGAGCTTCTGGTGGTGGGAGGATATTCCTGTGCATGTGTATATGCACAGACATTACTTACAAACGAATTAGGGTTTGTTTTCCAAAAGGACTTAATGCCTGATTTTGGCATGTTTGGCTTTGTAAACCTTCTCTTAACACACCTGTCTAATGTGACAAATTATGAAAAAGTTTTCAGTCCCTCTTAGTCTGGATCTGTTCTCAGCTACTTCACTTCTTACTTCAGCATGGCCTGGGGAACATGGTCCCCAGCCTTCTCCAAAAATTGCAGGAGGAAAGTGCCCACTGCAGTTGACAGATGTATGGATTGATACTTCATGAGCGTGTGTGTGTGGGTATATGTGTCTATGCCCACTTCATCCTCAGAAAACACAGATCTGCAGCCTGGTTGATGAAAGAACTTTGTAGCTCAAAGTTCTTTGCTCAAAAGCAAAGCAAGCAACAATGGTAAGTGTAAAACACTTTTTTTTTTTGTCTTTTGGCCTTCATGATTCATAAAGAAATTATCCAATCAATCCTAATGCGTTTGTATAAACCTATGCTGACAAAGAAAGCACAAGTTAAAAGCAATGCAGTGCGTTGCTGTCTGAAGCTTGTTTCATTTATAATGGTTATTTGCAATCTACTGGGTTGTATGAATACAAGGTGTTTCACACAGGGTCACGCTGCAGTCTCTCTTCCGTGAAGGCGAGTCTTGGAGCTCAAAGAAATCTCAAAGCCAACTTTTCTCCCTTCTTGCAGATATACTTTAGGGGTCATAGGTGGAGGGAAAAGGTAGAGGTAAGTGTGCTTTCAGTCTCTCCTTTGACGGGGCTCACAGCGAGCACTATCTAAGGTTGTGGCTCCCTGCTTGTTATGCAAAGCAAGTACTAGTGCATCTTGAAACAAATTTTATGCAGTGACAGCCTGCAGCTTTAAAAAGTTCCCAACAGGGCTTGTGACTTAGCATGGGCAAAAGGCCAGAGCTGGGAAATGCAGAGGGATGGTCCTCCAGGAAGGAGCTGCCAGATTTGGTTCCACCTGAAAAGGGACTCTGGGAAGAGAAGGCAACTTGTTGCTTTCTGTTTTCAAGAAATGGAGAGATGGAAAAGCCTTCCCAGTTCTCATTGGTCTTACCTCCTCATCTGACTACTTGGTGCTTGTTGAAGGACTGAACCCAACGTGTGGAGCACCTGACCCCAGTGGGAGCTGGATTTGACTGCTCTGATTTACTCGAGTTAGAATTTGTCTCCTGGAAACTGGCTGAGGGCATCATCCATTACTGTCACATTTGGGTTTGGGTGGATGAATGTCATCCCTGGCCACAGGGACAATGCTGTCACCTGCCAGTCTGGCCTGGAAGAGAAAGGAGAAATGTTCTGCAATTTCAGAGGGAGAAAGATCTACTGACTAGAAACTAAGTATGCTAGGCTCTTCAAAAAGTGGGCTCTATTTGCCAATTCTTCTTTCTCTGAAGGTTCAAAAGCAATTCAAGAATGCAGAAAAGAGGGAAAATAGAACTGGGACTTACAAGCAAAAAACCCTCTGTTGTGTATGAGGTCTGAACCCAACCCCTGGTTTACATTTCACTGCTCATCTTGGGAGAGAATGCAATCCTGAGGTTTGCCTTCTCCTTTGCACGGAGCACAGCAATTATGTTCATCTTATTCAGATTCCAGACTCAATTTTTCTTCCTTTTTCTAAGGCCTGTTCTGTTATTTTCCATCCAGCCACTCTTACAGTTGGAAAACGTACATTTGAGAGGCTGACTTGATTTGCTCTTTCCCTTGGGGAATAATAGATGTCATGGTGTTTAGAAAAATGAAAAGAAAAAAACACAACTCTCCCTGCACCAAAGGGTGTGGGGAGAAAACCATTTAAAAATCCACATCCTAAATACTGTAATCTAGAGCTGACAAAGATGGTCACAGACTTATTTTCTTCTTCTGGCTCAACCTTCCTTTAGCCAATACAAAAATTTCTCATAACTCCTGTCTCTCCAGGAAGTTTGACCAGCATTCTCTCAAGCTGTGTGCTTTCCCCACTATTAATATGTAACGTTTGTGGAAGTTCTGACTTTTTTTTTTTAATATTCTTTCCAAACAATCACAACTTTTTTGTCTCTTTCAGTCCTGTCTGATATCTCATGGTAGGTGTTCATGAAAGGCAAATAGACATCTGTGGAGTCTAAAGAGGAGCTCTGGCAATTTTACACAGCTCTTTCCCCCCCCCCACTGCCTGCCTCCATAATCTGACAATAAAATTGGATTTTTGGTATCTCTTTAACACTCCAAAAAGTAAAGCCCTTTCATAACATGTATCATTTTTCAAGGTAATTTGAAGCGAATACCTTTCACTTTCAAATTGCCCTTTGGCAGATTTGAAACCGCTGTTGTTTTGTGAAAGCTCTTGGCATTTAAAACTGCTTTGTAAGAAGGAGGAGGAGGAATAAAAAGAAAATAAAGCTCCCAACCCTGGCTACTTCATGTTCCTTCTGATCTGTCCAGAGCTTTTCAAGTGAGTGGGAAGACGCCGACAAATGCATTCTGAAGAAAATCTCATTTTGACCCTAAATGGTGCTTCACAATTTCCAATTCACGCTGTTGCCATTTTTACAGGAATTGATGGCTGCCATTGTTATCAAAGCTGACAGGCCTCTGGTAGGTTCCACAATCAGCGCAACCTGCTTGAGCCTTTCATTATTCCCAAGTGGCAGATTCTCATGATATCTCTCTTTTATAGACATTGCTCATTTTTATTTCGCATTTGACATGGCTCTTCCACTTGCTCGCTGCTGGGGTTCGGCGATAAAACAGCTCCTCTAAAGTTAAAGGAACAACAGCTCCAATGCACACCAAAAGTGGTTGGCAGCTTCTGTCCTTCCAGTGTGTTTCAGATGAGATGCTGCTCTGTTTATCATAAATTAGCAGTTGGGTAATTGCCCAACGTGCAGAGCCCTGGCGTTCAGGCAGCATTTTGCAGACATGCAAATGTCCTGTGAAAGCAAACCTGAATCAAAGGTTTTGGGGATTTTGTGCTTGACAAAATAAAGAGAACAGTGTTTCCTTTGAGCTGGTTTTGTCTAAAAGTGTCTCTCTTTTTTGTGTCAGCTGGCACAACCTGGAAGGGTGCTGAAAAATCCCCTGAATGACCAAACTGGGCATCAGGCTGATAAACAGGATGAGTGGAGAAGGGATGACCAGCTCCCTGGGAAGGTGAAGGAGCTGAATGGAAGATGAAACTCCCTGGTGCTGAGAGATGTTTACCTGCAATTTAAGCGACCCAAAAAGATGATATTCCCCTCCCTCCCACATTTTCTCATCGATAAGACTCCAGCAGGAGGCTCTGCTCAAGCCTGAATAGAGCCTATGAATGCCCTGTGAGTTCCTTGTATGACACAGACAACACTAAGGGGTGAAAGAGAAGGAAAGCCTTTTGACTAAACCTTCATAAACCTTAGTTTTCAGGATTTTACTGTATGAGATTTGCATAATGTCAAATGGGAGATTCCTGGTGGATCTGGGAAGAGATCTACCAAATCCTCCAATGTCATCCCAAAAGCTTTGTGTTCGTCCCCATAGGATTTTCATCTTGCCTTTGCCTTCAACCCCAGCTGTACTTTCAGCATGATTTTCTTCTGTTTTTTTTAGCCTGGAATTGCTTTGAAGTTGTTCTTTATGAAGATAACTTCTCTATGAGGAAACCACTGTGGTTGCCAGCTGTGACTGTCCTGCTCAGAAGGTGATCTGCAGTGGGTTTCTCCCAGCCGCTGGACTTGGGAACATCTTTCTGAAGGTATTTGGACATCTAAAGGCATCAACTGGGATATGAGACCAACTGTACAAATGTAGTTCTGTAGCTGTTATGTGCTAGTACTTACAATTTAGAGGGAATGCGAGGGAGGATGGATCTCTGCTTCTGCACCAAACCTGTCTTCTCTAGATTTAGTTCAAGTTTAACCAGCTTCTGCTAAGTGTTGTAAGCTGAAATCCTGAAGAAGTCAAATTTCCCTGTAGGGGAGCGCACAGTGAGTGCAACAGTCAGCGGAAACCATAGGAAGAGGGATGCAAAGGAAAGCAGGGCACAAACCCACAAGAACTACTGTATTAGAACAGGCAAAAGAAACGTCTCCCTCATCTTCTGGCCTCACATCATGCAGGCAACTAAAACCAGGGGCTTTCATGGTGTGAACCTTTGTCCCTGTTTCTGGAGCTTGGGATCATTTCCATAAGGGAAGATCTATTGCTCAATAAAATTAAAAAAAGGCGAAAAAACAGCCTTGCAAGTAAATGAAGAAAAATATTCTGAACAAATAAATTAGTGAGCAGATATTGACAAATAAGTAACTCTACAACCCCTAGCAGCATAATGGCCATAAATACTCAAGACAAGATTGACAGACAGGGATAATATCTTTTATTATTAGATTAAGAGCCATAACTAGCAAATGAAATAATGATTAACAAAAAAAAAAAAAAAAAAAGGAGGAACTTTTGGGCTCAGCATCCTTTCTTTGTGTCTGAAACAGAAGCAGCAAACTTCCAGGTAAATAAACATTGGGGACAATTGTCCTACTTTGATTTAATTACATGAATCAGTTAAACAATTAGAGAGGAAATGGTTGTTAAAATCTCAGAAGCAGGTGGGAACATTCTGGTTTGATTTCCCAAGACAAGCTTTGATGATGATACTGAGTCAGGTATTCAATCCCCTCCTTCCCCTTGCTGTTTGTTCATGGTCTTATCTTAGCTACACAGCCAAACACTGCTTGTGCAAAGGTGCTGTGAACAGGGTCAGGGAACTGAATGGATTCAAAAATAAGTAATGAAAAAAGTTATCTTTTAGGCTTTTTCCTGTAGGTCACAGGACAACAGTAAGGGGAGCAGAAGAGGGCAGTCACTGCTAAAAATTTCAGCTCATGGCCCCACTGCTTCCAGAACTAATGCTATGAATAGCTGATGCCCATTTTGGACCTGGCATCACTAGAAATTAGCAGAAAGTGGGAAAGGGCTGTCTGGCCACTGTCATGCCACATAGGACGAGCAGTGTTGTACCAAGGGCATGCTGTCCAAAGATTGTTTGTCATGTAAGCTGGAGCCTAAGATGTGATATAAAAAGAGTCTGAGGACAGGAGGCCTTTTCATGGTGGATAGTAAAGAAATAGACACACTTGTACAGAATCACAGAATGGTTTGGGTTGGAAGGGACCTTAAAGATCATCTAGTTCCAACCCCCCTGCTGCGGGCAGGGACACCCTCCACTAGACCAGGTTGCACAAAGCCCCATCCAACCTGGCCTTAAATACTTCACGTTTAGCTACCCATGTATCTATGGTTAGGATTTAGGATGGGCTGTTACTATGTGCTTTGTTAAATTCAAGAGTTAGATTTGAAGAATAATGGCCCACGATGTAATGGTGAGAGACTCAGTTTCCAGAAATGGCTTTGATATCACTGGAGGCCAGATGCACTACGAGGATAATGTGTCCTTACCACCAACGTGTCTTGCACCAGCTTTGATAAACCAGATCTTGCTCTCCTGATAAAACTCAGAAGTAAATATGTTCCGGACCAAGCAAGACATTGAATACATTTCCTTCTTAAGCACAGATGAAAGACCCGGCATGAGAGAAGTTCATATTATTTCTCACCTGACAGGAAGACATATAGGTACCAGCAACAAACACAGACGAAGAGCCTACAAACAAACCAGGTCAGAAAACAACTCTACACTTGTATTCACTGCCTGTTTCTCATATATGGAAATTCTTGCTTGTAAATCTCCAAAGGACATGCTGGAGTCTCACAGCCTGATAGAAAACTGGTAGAGGATGCTGGTTTGCAGACTCCTGCTACCCAGGGCACTCTGTTGACATCCATGTTCCCTACAGTTCCTGCTGGCAGGTATCACAAGAGATGAATTTCACACCGTTAACCATCACAGAGCAAAGTGACAGCTTCTTATTTGATGTATAAATTATCCTGTTTCATTATGTTGGATGCTTAAACACAGTATCTGAAGACGCATCCTTCTTTGTAATAAGATATAGGAGGTTAGACTATTTTTAATGTGACAGAGGAGCTTGTTTAGAGGATAAATACCCAGCAGCACACACTTGCCTGGAAACAAGACAGAAAATATTTTCTCATGTTCAGTTATCCAAAAGCAAGCCCCTAAAGGCTATGGACACATATTTGACGTGTGGTTCCAGTCCATACATCACAAACAAATCACAGTGGCCAGTAATCTATGGCTTTCATGGACATCTCACAGTGGCTGCAGCAGCCACATGGCTGTTGTTTACTCCATGTGTTTTGGGGGAAGGACAACCTCTGTGCTTTGTGGTTTTGTCCTGCCCCAAAGTAAAGCCCTGATCCAAATTTTATCTTTAATATATTTTACCATGCTACTGAGATGGAGGAAGGCTTTAACATCAGAGCTTAATTCTTCCTGTCTTGCTGAAGCCTTTTGCTTTAGGGAAAGCGTTCTTTAGATGAGTGACCAAAAGCTGATTCAATGGCAGGAGTTTATCAGCTGTTTGAGGTAAGGACTCAAACAAGCTGGTGCCGTGTATACTCCTCCTGCGCTACCAGTCCTTGCCTTGTTCCCAGGGATTTGCTGTTATTACTCCATGTCTTTTCTGCTTAATCTCTCACTGTTAACATGAATGATGGGCCATATATGGAGCCTATTATCTCTTCCTGGAGACCTCGTAGTTAAAGCAACATAATGTCTAGGTTGAAATCACCATTAGGCAATTTTTTGAAGGAGTGCAATTTATATTGGGCTGGAGGCAGAATGTACTGCTGCCTGCCCTCTCCCTGCTTGGTAGAACAGCTCCTGAACCAAAACGATTCCTGATTTACCCTCAAATACCAGAGTTTTAATGGCACCTGCTGAAAAGAATATTTACAAGTAGGAGATTTCTGCAGGGTAACATCACCAGCCTTCCTAGCACATGTTGTCCCCATGAGTCTGACTTTTTTTTCAAACCAAACTGGAATATGTTTAGATAATTTCCAATATGATTCTGTCATGTCCCTTATAGCTCTCTGGGATTTTACCTTTGTCATCTTCTCGTGCTGGAAGCTCCTACTGCTGAACAAATCCTGTCTGCCAAGTGCAGGTCCAGAAGTAGATCTTACTGTGATGGTACCAAATGTCTGTGACATCTTGTCTTTAAGATTAGAAGGTTCTGATTTTCTTCTACAGTGTTTCCCATCATTAACAGTAAAAAAGTAAACCAGTAAGTAAAACAGTAGGAGACATCTCCATCCATCCATCCATTACGTCAGCACTTTTTAACACCTAGCTGATGCCTACCAGCCCATAAGCCTCCCTAAGTTTGGAGAAGGTACATTTAAGATATTCTGGCCTTGAACACAGCTCTTAAAGCCATATCCCTTTGATCTGGCAACCAGTCGCTCTGACAAAGAGGTTGTACTTGACTTTGCATGAAGTCCGAGATGGGAGGTGTTAACCCATGTGAGTCTGTTCCACACCCTGCTTCATTTATTGTTTTGGGGGAACATCTGAACAGGAAGGGGTTTTTAAACTTCCTTTAGATACTTTTAGAGAAACCCAGGAGGTGTTTTTGGAAACATACTTCAACAGTACTACTGTGTTGGCACATTACAAATATTAGCTCTTTGTAGTTACTGCCTTCAAAGTGACAATAAAAGAGCCAGATCGGTGCATCTATAAGTCATTTGCATTTTGTGTTATTTTCATATGATTATGTGTTTGAAGAGAGAATGCTTTTTTCTTCTTTTCTTCCCCCCCCCCTTTCCAAAGCTCCCTTAATTACTTTCAGTTCAGGTTGACTTATCATCTTATTCTAGGTAATGAAAGTCAGATGGGAAACAGCGAAACTTAGTCTAAAGTCAGTCTGTTAAGTTGAATACAAAACGCACTCGTGGTTCATTCACTCCTGGTAGGGAAACAGAGATGCAGATGATTCCCACTGAACACCCAGAGAAGAAATGAAAAAAGATCATTAAAGCAAATATCAATGCTGCAGATAGGAGAGGGAATGAACACAATGTGTGCTCTGTCTCCAAAGTGCTGCTGTGTTACAAAAGCACAGCAAATAGTTCACATGAATTTCAGAAGTTTTTATCTTTTCTTTTTTGCCTGCCTCCCTCCCTAAAAGCTTCATCAGCCCAGAATATGCATGATGTAGTGACACAAAGCAATGGTACTTTTATTGCAGTTTGCATATTCATGTGGGTGAGACTAAAGTGAAGTCCCTGTGAGTTAATGTTTCCGGAGCTGGTTGGGGAGCACCCTGGGAAGGGAAATGGTTGTGTGGAGGATACTCAGCTCTATCCCCTCTGTTTCAGAGGCTGGTGCAGAGCTGGGAGAGGCTGCTGTGTTGTGGGCTGTTGCAAATAACCTGCCTACTCTTATGCTTTCAGACTCTTTTCTCTACCCAGAGGGCTGTAGTTGATTGATAGAGGTCTTGAGCAAAGGTTGACGGCTACAGCTGGACCTCAGCAGCTTGTTGGGCTGTTCTCATCACCAGCATGTGCCTGCTTTTGGCAGCCAGGTTTCTTGGTTATTCCTGTCTCCAAGCTCCCTGACGAAGCAGTGTGGGCTAGTAGGACTGCAGACTCTGCCTGCTTGTCCAATCCTGATCAGGTAAACAACTGTGTGTGTGCCCTTCCTCAAGGTGGGACTCAGAAGAGACCACTTCTGCTGCCATGGTACCTTTACTTCTGTGTTTCACTTTCCTTGGCTGTAACATGAGGGAAAGTTTTTCAAACTCCTTTGGGCAGGTTCTTCTGGACCATCTCATGCAGTGTGCTACAGGGAGGTTAACTGGGCACTGACTCCTCTAATGTCCTTGACTCCTTAGCTGGGAAGATCTATCTGAGCAGAGAAATCCTCATTTTCAGTTCACATTCTGCACATTACAGCTCCAGCAAAATTTCCAAGGTAGGGTGGCATATGTAAAGCATTGTAACTGCTGATTTCTCTCTGCTTGCAGGTGTTGGATTTGTTTTCGGCTCATTGCCGTTAATTGGAATGAATTTTAATGACTTCATGTGGCTTAGATTGGAGGCAGTTATAATTAATTCCATGTGTACATGCCAGATATATGTGCATGAGAAATCTCTTGATCAAAGAATTGTTTTCTTGCAGGAACAAAAGCTGATGGTGCCAGCAGCTACCCAGCACCAACTTAGACTATGCAGCCTGAATTACTCTGTGGCTGCAAAACCAGCTCCAGTTATTCCTAATCCCTGAGACCACAGGCAAGGTCCCTCACTGTCGTAGTTTAACCCCAGCCAGTAACTAAGCACTGTGCAGCTGCTCATGACCCTCCCCCACAATGGGATGGCGAGGAGAATGGAGAAAAAACCTCATAGGTTGAGATAAAGACTGTTTAGTAGGATAACAAAGGAAAATAATAATAATAATGATGATGATTATATAAAAGAAGTGATGCACAAATGCAACTGCTCACCACATGCAGAAGGAAAAAACAAAACTCCAATGCCCAGTCTGTTTCCAAACAGTGATTCTGCCTCCCAGCTAGCTTCCCCAGTTATACCTGGAGCATGATGTTATACGGCAGGGAATATCCCTTTGGCCAGTCGGGGTCAGCTGTCCTGGCTGTGCTCTCCCAGCTTCTTGTGCACCTGGCAGGGTGTGGGAAGCTGAAAAGTCCTTGACTTAGTGTAGACACCACAACTACCTAGCGACTACTAAAAACATCAGTGTGTTACCAACATTATTCTCATACTAAATTCGGAACACAGCACTACACCAGCTACTAGAAAGAAAATTAACTTTATCTCAGCCAAAATCAGGGCACTCACCATGATACACCTTAGTTCCTCCTCTCTGCAAGGAGATCAGTGCTAGGAATCACCTTTCAAAAAGATCTTTGAGATCACTTGACAGCATGCAATGTGACCAAAACCAACCATGTACACAAAGTAACTGGCAATCACTCGAGGAAAGGGATGGCAGCTTAGCTCTCCATTACTACCATTTAGTACCATCTGTGAGAGACAGAGTATAGGGAAAAATTGCTCATCTTGACATCTCTCACAAAAGAGGGGCTCCCTTTACAGTCCTGATCAGAGTATCCTTTCCTCATATGACAAGAAAAGGGTGGAAAGGTTGCCCCGTATTCATTTTTCAGGCTTCTCCTATCCTTTCTCACTGTTCAATTTTTCCCTTTCAGATGCAGAGCTCTGTGCTAATGAAGATTAAAATGTCTGTCCTTCCTTGGTGCAGGCACAGAGCAAGTCAGTCAGCATCAATATGTCTCTGGCTTTCATCAGCCCCTTGTGCAGGCAGCCCGTGGTCTCACAGGGAAGAAGGTGGGTGGCTGGTGGAAATGACCCATTTGTCTCAGCCAGCAGAAGGTGTACGAGAGGCTCCCGGGTGGCTACAGTGCACACGTATTCTTCTTTTAGGAGCTCAGAGTTGAATGTCCCTTTTAATAAGGATGAGACACTTACATTTGCATAAGTGTCAGCCTTAATGGGACTTTGAAATGGATAAAACAGCATAGGGATCCCTCCTGTCCAATTGGAGAGGCTGGCAAGATGGCCTGAGAGGAGCGGTACATGTCTCCCTGGCGTGGAGGGTAATGCCTGTGATCCTCCCCAGCACCTGCACAGGGTGCTGTCAGGAAACTTAATAAACTGTACTCCATGAGAGACCACAGAAGAGCCCTAAGCTACACAGCCTAACATCAGAAACAGCCTCCAGCATGCATATTAAAAGAGATACTATGAAATACAGGGCTTAGACAATTTTCCAAATTAAAGCAGCTCAGTGTGCTACTGGGATGCAGTTGGGCACTGGTGACTGCCCCTCTGTTCAAATGTTTTTACTCTGCAACTGGTGCAGCATGATGTAACTTTTTTTTTTTTTTCTATTTTTCCTGGGGATAAGCCATGCTGTATTATCTGGGGTGTTACCACGGGCTAAGAAGGAGGACAATGACTGTAGCCCAGTTGCTGTGTAATAACATACTGATCAGCAACTTCATGTTCTGCTCCAACCTGATTTTGAACCTGAGCTTTGAGCGTGATTTGGTTTGAGTGTCCCTTGGGTGGGTTCACAGCTCACTGTATTTTAGTTAAGCTTGTGGAAGACTTTCCATGAAGTATCTTTTTTCTTGCTGCCCTGACTCTGTACTATCCTTTTTCATAGTGGAGGATGCGAAAGCCTACACAGGGCCAGGGTGACTTTGACATAATGAACCAAGACAGGTCTCTGCAAGGACAATGTGGCTGAACACAATGTTGGTCCTTTAGAAATCCATTATAGGAGTTTATCTGAGAAGATGAGAAAGTGAGTACCTGCTGCTGGCCAAGAGGAAAGGATCTTAATTCATCTACAAAACTCTTCCTTGTAACTATTTAGATCGAATTGCAAGTGACGGCATTCTTGGACAGGCACTCAATCAGCCTTAGAGGCATGACATCTTTACCTTATTTTAGGAAAAGGTTCCCACAGAGCTGCCATAATCCCTCTAACTGGACACTGACAGAAACCTGCCATTTTCTCCCCACGGCTACTGCTGCCCTGACCTGCTCCAATCCTTCTTTGGGGATCTCAGCAGGGCTTGGTAATTCTGGTGTACCACTGTGCTAAAGCAGAGATGTGGTTGCTAAAAGCCTCCGGTAAATGCAGGGGGTGGCCAGGGGGCTTGGATCCAATCCAGCTGTCAATGTAGCCACAGCAAATAATGTATTGACTGAACTTGACTATGTCCCCTTGCAGGGATCAGATCCTGGTTCCTGCTTCACAACAACTAAAGCTGCTCTGACAGGAGTGACTGATGCCTTTAGATCCAGGAGTCACAGTTCGGTTCACGTGCATGACCCGGCCAATGGACTGTGGAATGGTTTTTCTGAAAACTATTTCTTTGCAGTCTAGATTTGCTTTCAGGCTCTTACATGGGAATGCTACTGCCTCAGAAAGGTTATTCTGTAGTTGCCTTTATTTCTGTCAAAGCAGTTCTGTTTTTTAATTGGAGCTGTAACAGCTACGATTATAAATAATTTTTGATGTAACTTTCCAGTGCCTTAAAATTCCACTCATCTGCCCCTTGGTTTAGAAAGGGCTGATCCCACAACATCCCTTATCCCTTTTCGTGATGTCAGCAGCAGCCCCATTAGGATTGGAGTCTCAAGGGTTAATTGACAAAACCGTAATCAGTGAGAGTTTCAGCTCCCTGGTGCAAGTTGGGGACATCTTAAGCCAGTGATGAGAAGTGAATCTTCAAAAAAGAAAGCTGGATAGCTGCAAGACAAATTGCTCATCAGCCTGGTAGCCCATTGTAAACTGCTGGATTCCTTGCTGTCTATATGTTTTTGGGTTCTGCAGCCTGATCAGGTGCCACAATCAAATCCAGTCCTGCCTGAGATCCAGTGGCTTGCATTGAACTTGATCTTGCAGACAACCTCATTTCTCATCTGTGAGAAACTTCATGTTGATACCTAGTGGGTCCCTGAGGCAGGACTGCCCATCCCAGGAGTGCAGGTAGTCACTGAGCTCACTTAGCCCTGGGTGTTTCTCTGGAGCATTTTTGCAAAAGCTCATGTAGTTGTGGTATGGATTAGGAACCCGACCACCATTTTTTTCAGATAGGGTTCCAAAGAGTCGACAGCAGCTGGTCCTGACGCACGGTAAACTTGACCTTGTGACCTTGAAATGAAAGTGCCCTCGTAACCTTTCTCCAGTGACAAGGAGTAATGTAGTGTGATGCTACACTGGGATTTGCCCCCAGCTAGTGCAGAGAGAAACAGAGGTAACGTCTTAAGCTCTGCAGCCTTGCCCTGTGGAACAGTGAGGCTTTGAGGCTGCTGGTGGTGGGGGAGATGCTGCCTTGCTGCTGCCATGAAACTTTGGTCAGAAGTGGAAATGCATGTGGCTTTTTAAAGGAGAGTTTGTAGGTTTGTAGGGTGGAAAAAAATCAGCAGAAGGACTCCTTTTCTCTTTTCTTTTCTTTTCTTTTCTTTTCTTTTCTTTTCTTTTCTTTTCTTTTCTTTTCTTTTCTTTTCTTTTCTTTTCTTCTCTTCTCTTCTCTTCTCTTCTCTTCTCTTCTCTTCTCTTCTCTTCTCTTCTCTTCTCTCTCTTCTTTTCTCTTCTTCCTTTTTTCTTTTTTTTTTCCCCCCATAAGAAGGGAAAAACAGCTGTCCCAGCCCAGTGGGGTATGTTTGAAAAGCTTTTGAAAGGCACTGTGAGGAGCTGGACTTCTCTTTAACCACTTTCTGCAGCCAAATAAGAAAAAGTAACAAAACCTGAAACAACAGTGAGGAAATCAGGAGTCCTCTCACAAAGTTTGCTACTACAAGATAAGCTATCCCTGTGACTTAGAGGGTAGCTGCTGGTCAGGACAGCCCTTCAAGCACCTGAGCAAAGAGATAAGCATATGTGTGTCTAAGTGTGTGAATCCTTTGGACAGCCCCGAGTGAGGAAAAACCCCTCACTGAAAGTGGGAGTAGGCAGTGTTGGAGATAGTGTATTCAAATGCTCCCCCTACTTCCTTTGAAAAATCACACCAGGCTGCATATTTCCCTCACAGATTAGAATAAAGATAATGGCTTGCTTAATGAACCCCGCACATGGTGAGGGAGGCATTTTCTATACATATATGCGTACCTTTATACATAGGTACACGGTGATTTTACATCTATAAATATAGACATATATGTATACATGTATGTATAAGAAATCTTAGGCATTGTTTTAGATGTTTCCCTTTGATCATATCTTTCCCTCTGCTTCTTTATGCTCTTTTTTATACTTTTCTCGCCCACTTACACATTTTCCATCTTTTCCCAAATCAGAACCTGTGTGGCCAGGCCCTGTCTTTCTGCATTTGGCCCACTCATAGCCAGAAGATAAGAAATACAGGGCTTTGTGTGTGTGAAAGATTTTCTCTTCTCCCTGGATAACTGAAAATAAATGGTGATTAGATTAAAACAAACAACCATGTGCTCCTACACCCCACTACTGAGACCGGACCTGAGAAATGGAAGAGATTGCTGGCGTGGGGCTGTAGTAGTCATAGCTTGGCATGATGGAGCACCCTTCAGGCAGAGGAAATAGACCCCCAGCTTGCTTCGTGTTTTATTGGTCTGATCCTGTGGAGCTGTGTTGATTTACCGCAGCAGAAAAAACTATGTTTGTAGATGTGTGTTAGTGAAATCAATTCACCCACTCCGGAGTGCAGGCTGGTGGAGGCTGAGCACAGCAGGGGCTCCGTGCCCGTGGCAGCAGGCGAGCGCTCAAAACAGCAAGCGAGAGATGGAAGAGGCAAATGACATGCAAGTGGTGGGACTCAGGATGTAACCAGGTGAGTAGGAAACAGTGATTCACGGTGATGGCCATTCCCATGGCCCTGTACCCACCAGCTCCATGCAGACACCATGGTGGGGCATTTCCAAGCCTGCATCGCTGCCGTATTGAGCAGCCACCACAGGCGTGTGTGCACACACCCCTACATCTGCTTCGTTCTGATGTATGAAAGACTTGCATGAATTTATTTCTGGCACAGTCTCATGCTGTGCTCCTCAGTTTCCAGGTGCCTCCTCAAGGATGGGGTGCTGGTGTGGGATCCCTGCTGAAGGAGGGGTTTGAAGCCTCTCAGGCAATGTGACAGTTTTAAAATCACCCAGCTGTGGTGGAGGGCACAGCTCAAGGCCATGGCCATAGGTTTGCTCAACCTTTCCAGCTTGGCAGGACTGGTGGCTCTTTGCCTTTGTCCACCCTGTTTAGACTGTTAGAAATCCAGGTTGTTACAGATAGTCCATTACACAGGACACGTGGGGCCCTTGAGAAAAATAAAGAGCTGCCTGTTAGATTGGATATTAGGAAAACATTTTTCACCAAAAAGGTTATTAAGCATTGGAACAGGCTGCCCAGGGAAGCGGTTGAGTCATCATCCCTGGAGGTATTTAAAAGACGTGTAGATGTGGTGCTTAGGCACATGGCTTAGTGGTGGACTTGGCAGTGCTAGGTTAACAGTTGGACTTGATGATCTTTGACGTGGTTTAGCCAAGGTCTTCTCCAACCTAAATGATTCTATGATTCTACGTGGCCATTTCTGTCCCCACAACACAGCATGCCATAACAGATTTCTTTGGGGAGCATGTTATGACCTTGTGGACCTGATCTTTGGAGTCTAATGTTGTAATGAGTGTTCCTCACTACTGAACACATTCAGAGACATTCGATGTGAAGGGCCCCCAGCTCTTGTCTCACGAAGGAGTGACAGGAAAGACATCAGAAACCAAGGTGATTGGAGGAAGCTGGGAGTGGAAAATCTGAATAAATAAGCAATTCTGTGAGCAATGGAGTGACTGAAATGTTCTCGATCATCTCTTTCCCCCTTTCTTGTAACACCTGCAGCCTGGGCAGACTTTCAAATATCTCCTTCCACACAACAGTGCGATGGGGCAGGGAAAAATTCAGCTTATTACTGGAAGCGTTATCAAGTGTGGAGAGAAAGGTTTCCTGAGATGGGGCCAGTGGAGTTTGCAAGTTAGCTGAAAGCACAATCAAAATGCACCACTTAGTGAATGTATAAATAATTCTATACATTATTCTACAGCACATCAAAACACGGAGCCAGCCTCACACGCTTCAGCAATTTTTGCTTCTGAGTGTTTTAAATGAGCTTGAAACCCTCTCAGATGCTTTTCTTCATAGGTGAATGGCTATCCAATGTACCAAAAGCAAAAATGTAATTAAACTTTAAACTCTTAAAATGCCAAGTACCACTGGGATAACATATGGGTAAAACACAGTAATTGTTTGTATTTACTCTACGTCTAGTTAGCATTTCTTTTCAGGTGCCTGCCAGAAATGCTAGCTTGGGAAAGGCAAAAACTGTAAGAATTAGTTTGTCTTTGTGAATTCAGAGCTTCAAAGTCTTAATTGACTTTCAATGTGGTGTGATCTCATTACCTGCATGCTGGGAATAGTGCTCTACTGGATGCTGGTAATGCAGTGGGGCTTCTCTCCCATGTTTTTCAAAGCCCTCTCCACAAACACACAGCCTTCCTCCCAAGCACTGCATCCCATCTCAGAGGAACTGAGCACGCTGTGTGCAAGGTCTTGAGGCTGCACCTTTAAAATGGAAGAACGAGTCTCTGCTTTCTTTCCCTCAAGTCCTTTCCCCATCTTCCTGAGGCCATGGCCGTTTCAGAGGCATTGGAAACCTCCATGTCCTGGGCATCAGACTAACATGTGTGCTGTGTTGTCCTCTTAGTAGGAAGTAAGGAATTAATCCTTATAAGAGTAAGGACAGAGGAAAAGGTGTCTAAATTGCCATACCAAGAAAGTTTTTTGCTGCCAGGCCATATAGCAAATCATATTAAACCTGTTATATTCAAGTGTGAAGCCCTATGTCTCAAGTGTGCTGATATGTATGCACATGCAGCACCTAAGTAATCCTACTAGAAGTTAAAGGATTTATTGAATATATGAGCAGATTTGGACAATGTTCTCAAATCTCTGCTCTGCCTGAGAAGAAATGTTTGTTACATTTCCACATCCTCATGATTTTAATATGGTAACTGTAAAAAAGATATGGGAGAGAAAAGTAAATATGAACAAAACCCCACCTAACTTGAACATTTCAGATGATTCGTAGAAGAAGGTATTAACCTGTTATTTGATATTTCAAGGGGTTCTTGTGTGTGTAACTGGCAGGGGCTGTGCAGGGACTCTGAGGTTAGTAAATACTGCAGGGAATTCTTTTTACAGTTCCTGCCTTTTGCAAAATGAACTTTCCACAAATATTTTCCATTACTGATAAACAATGGTTTCCAAGAAGAGGTGTTATGCACAGGATGCCTTTTTAACTTGGCCCCAGCTTGCTTTTGAGCAGATGTGAGTGAGTCCAATTTTCATACTAATGGGTGTGTTGAGCTTATAAAACATTCAAAGGAAAACTGTGATAAAACATCTTAGTAGCATTTGTGAATTTGTGTTTTGCCAGTTTACTGCAGTTTACTGATGGTTCAGGTGGTTCGAGTTCCCAAAAGTATTTGCATTTGCAGAGCAAGTTCTTCTGCTAATGCTCAGATATTGTGCATTGAGTACATTGCAATCTGTTACAGGGTTGTATCTTTGTTTTGGGGCACTGAAAAGGCTGTATACCGATCCACTCTAAAGATCAGATTTCCAGTGTATTGCTGTAAACAAGATCTCTGGAGCGATCAAAAAATTGGAAAAAAAACCTTGTGGAAAGTTTCTGAACTTCTGGGGAGGTTTGATTAATTCTCAAGGTAGAAGATTCCCTTCTGCACCTAGATGGTCCCTCCCCTTGACATTTGCTCTACTTCATTTCAAATAGCTGATCTCTTGGGTAAGGCAATTAAAGCAAAAATAACCCTTTTACTCCCACACTCTCTTTTTAAAATGGCTTGCGATAAAGACTTGCAGCAAACACCAGTGGAATCGGTACTATAATGACCATAAGAGATTAGTCCCAAATAGTTTTCTGTGTTTGAGTTTTTTGGTGGTTTGGTTTTTTTTTTGGCTTTATTGTTATTGTTGGTTTTGTGGTTTGTGGGTTTTTTTGTTGTTGTTTTTGTTTTTCTTTCTTAAATTTGCAGTTTCTGGAGCTCATCTGGCCAGTTTAGCCACTCACAATGCAGACATCTACATCAAACTGTTTGGACTCCCTTAGCGGTGAGGGGACACAGGGGTGCTTCCAAGGGGTCATTCATGCTTCAGGGAGTGCTGCCTGCCTGAAGGGATTAAACCAGTCCTGTTCCCTCAGCAGCTTCTGTAGGAAATATAAGTGGTAAGATCACAAGTACAGAGGTTTCCAGCTGTGTGGTCTGGGGACCTTAGTTTAAAATGCTGTTTGGTAGCAGTTTAGCTCTAGACTCAATCTACACATACTGCAGAGCCTGGAGAATGTGAATCAGCAATCCCTTTGCTTGATCATAACAAACTTGTGGCAATTACTCTTTCCTGGTGTGATCTCAGGCTGTCCATGGGGAAGGGGAAGCCAATCCCTTTAGAAACAGCTGAATGCTGTGGCCCAGTCGTTTATTTCCACCTTGCCTAGATAACAGATGAAAGGCTCATGTGCAAGAACAGGCTTGTCTGTCTCCTGAACACTGTGCTCCAGGGTAGCCAAAAAGTCAATTGAAACCCAACCTGCAGAAAGGCGGTCAGACAAGCCAGAGAGAACTATCTTTCCTTTTAGCATAGCGACTCTGCAGGTTTCCCATCCAATGCCTTTTGTTATTAACAACCAAGCAACAAGGCAGAAGCAGTCTCTGCCCTCTCTCCAGGTTGGGAGGTGTTAATGGATGGGTGTGAGAGGCTGCAGTCAGTGGAGGTGAAAGGCGAGCAATCTGAACACATCCATCAGGATTGTTCCTGCCAGCTGCTCTGAGCCAAATAAAGTGATATAATCACAGAGAAGGAAAACCAAGCAGGTCTGAGGAGTAGTGGGTTCAGTAGCCAGCTGTATGCATCCTCTATAGCAGGGAGCAGCCAGGACCACGGGGTTTGGATGTTTTGGATGGGGAAGGTATCCGTCCAAGTCAGAGGTCATCACTGGCTTCTCCGTGAGAACAAGGTTCCTGCCATTCTGTCCCAGAGAAAGTAAATGTGGAAAATGTGTCACATCTTAACAACTGTTTTGACATTCTGTGTAAGGTTATGGATGAAGCAAAAGCAGAACCTCCTGTCAAAAGCCAGAACCAACAATGAACTAGGTTGTGAGTGCTTCAGTGTATGTCAATGACTTGACATTTCCAAAGAATCACATCTCCTGGTTTTTAATTAATTTCTTTTTCTTTGCACCCATTTCTTTGTTTCTTTCAACTCTTCTCTGCCTTTTCACTGGGAGTTCCTTTCCATGTCTCTTTTCAACTCAAATTTTGTAATCCTGCTTCTACTCTTCCTTGCCTACTTTTTGCTCTGTCTGGCTTCCTCCACTGAGACTCTTCATTGCAACTATTCTTGTCCCTGTTTTTGAATACCTGCCTGCTCCTCCTCCCATCCCCACATCTTCTCTAGCTTCAGTTCAGTCTGTTTGAAATCCTCCCTCAGCTTCCCCATGTCCTGGTCAACCTCATACTCTCCTATATAGCTTTCTTCACCTCTCAGATGATGACTCCTCCTTATTCCTCTTTAATTTTAGGATTTCTCTCCTGCAATACTTTTTGATTCTGTCACACCTTGAGTTTCTCTCTCCCATACTGCTTCATTGCAGGGAGGTTTTGCAGACTCTGTATTGATCAGCTAAGTCTTGCCTTCCTGACTTCTCTGTGACAGGAGTTGAAGATACTCTATGTGTAACATGGGCTGGTCTTTCCCTTACAATGACACTAAACCATCAGAGGCTCTGTAAAAGTGTATACCATTGTACTGTATTATGGCTTTACAGCATAATCATGTTACCCAGCAGAAAGGCTGCAAAAATCTGAGATTACACTTCTTCCTACTATGTGGTGAATTGTGATTTGAGAACCCAATGGAAAAATTGAGTTGCTTCATTTAGTTCTGCTCTCAATTCATCAGCCTGAGAGTTAATCTCTCACCTGCAGCCGTGGCAGACTGAAATAAGCACCCTTTGTTCTAGCAAGTGGACAGAGAGGACATGGCTAACCTGCTGAGCTTCTCTCTGCCAACTGGCTGCTGTTTGGAGACGTGGGCTGAAGTGAAGATCTGCTTGTCTGTGGTTTGGATCTAATTATGTTTGTCAACCTTTTGACATTTTCTGTTGTGTATAAGATCGAAAATTGGAAGCAACGTGCTATTTTAGTCCTCAGGGAAAAAGGGCTGCTTAGGTCCCGCCCATGTGTCTGTGGGTCTGGGAGGAATGACAAGTGCTTTATTTTCCTAAGATCACAGAATTAGCCCAACAGGGGCTCTAAGAAGTTTTAAAAAGATGTCTTAAATTAGATAGCATGGTATTTGGCTCTTTAATTACTTTTTGGTGAGGTTTCTATAATGCCAGGTGATAGCACGGATGGCTATCACAGGATTGTTATCATCATAGTTTCTTTCATGAGGTGAAAGGGAGAGTATCCTACTCTCTCTATTTCGCCAGCAACCTTAAATTTAATGAAAATTAGTTTGGCTTCATTCAGTGTTGTATAATCATTTGTTGAAAAACCTAGTAGGGTTACTTATCTGTCTTCTAAGAATCATTCTGGGTACATCAGCGTCCTATCAAGAAACAAATGTTAAAAGATGGTATTTGGATACCCAACTTCTCGGTAGCTTTTGTGCTTTTTATCACACTCCAAAGGCTTTTAATCGTTACTCCATTAACTTAATAAGTGAGATTCTAATTCTCTGAAGACCTGGGTTGCTCCTCTCTGTTATCTCTCTGGTTTGCTTACTATTAGGTTTGTGTGAAATAACATTAGAATAATGCTAAGGCATACTGTTAAAAATTCAGTGTAATCCTTTCAATTTAATATGGAACTTCTATTGGGGTAAACAGAAGAAGATTCAGACTCTTGATCTGCTCCACATTTATGCTTTCTCTCTCACTAGCTTGAATCTATAGTCTTTGTTCTGCTTTCCATCAGAGATGAATGGGGACTGCCTCAAGCTGGCCATTGTTCTATATTTTAAAACCACTACTAGCAAGAGACTATGTTATGATACATCCAGTTCCAATGAACTGTGTTAGAGGGATGGATAAAGAACTCACGACTGCCAGTTGAAGAGATACTGATGTACAAATTTGAGTAAATACATGAATACATATATGTAAGTACATATACAAAAGCACATATATACAAAATCATAATTCCCACCTTCAGTTCTTAATGGTGCTGTTCCAAAGGACACTGCTTCTGCCACATGGTTGAAAGCACAGTGGTTATTTCTGCAGTTTTTCCCTCTCGTCCTGATTTTTTTTTTTTTTTGTTTCCTAATTGGTCTTCAAGTTTGTTTCTTGTTAACAGTCAGTTTCATTTTCTGTTAGCACAGCCCCTCTAATTTTTCCAACAGTGCAGCATGAGATAACAAAAGAATAGCTATTCTCACTTGGGATTTAATTTCTTGCAGCGTTGTGGACAGAATGGTAATTAAACACCACTGATTGGTTCAGGAAACTGAGCACAAAGTACTGATATTTGCATAAACTGCTAGAAAATTGGTCCATGCAATGTCTGAATGCTTCATAGCATTGAGGTATTTATCTTCAAGACAACTTCCCCCAGGAGGCGAGCATATAATATCTGTTTTTGCTGATGATGAACTGATGCACAGAACTATTAATTGATTTCCTAATGACACATAAGAAAGAGTCACAAGTCAAACCTCAGTCTCTTGACTGCTGAACTTTTAACCATAAGACCAAATTCCTCTCAATAACTCATGTATTTGTATTTAATAGATCCTCTGTCTTTCTGTTTGTGCGTCCATCAGATACTGCTGGCTATAATTTTGGACTAATATCTTTCGGTAACAGTAAATAGGAGGAAACTCAACTTCTAAAGATTCTGCCTCGTTAGAAACTTCAGTGTTTGGCATTGCAGAAATAGGAATCCCAACAAAAGCAAATGATTTCTTCCATGTCCAAGACTTGAGGTTCATGTATTCTGTTGATTTGTTCAACTGGAATGTGTTTAGAAGACGTTGATGCTGCTTTCATATCAGATGATGAGAAAATGAGCTGGCAGAATCAAACATAACCAATGCAACAAGTGTTAATTAAGTTCTGCATAATGTCATGTAATGTGATTGTTACTACTCTGTTTTACTCCTCATCCATTCACTCATATAATCCCAGTCATAAAGTACATTGGACGCTTCTTCATCACAAGCCCCAGGTAAAGTCAGAAAATGAGATCGTCTATTTTATGGGAGAAATTTAGGCACAAAAAACCCTAAATGGTTTGCTGCAGATCTAAAAAGCAAAGTGGAGAAGTGAACAGCTCTGCCTGCAAATCTTAGTCCCCAAGCAGGATACAAAACATGGATATTTTGATATTGTTTCTTTACTGCTTTCATTTTTGAGCTATTCCATTCACTGAACACCAAAAGGTTTCAGGGCTGCTGGTTTCAGGTCCCAAATACCCCTTGTCCTTCATTAGTGTAAGCTGCAATTCATCACTGTCTTACCAGAAAGCAAACAAACCCGAACTCTGTGGTGAACTGACAGTCTGGAGCACTTCCTTCACTTTTTGCTTGATTTCTCTTTTGTATTACAAACTACAAGCCTTCACAGTGGGTGCTGAGCTTTCTGACACCGGTTTCCTGGAAGGATCTGTCTACTTTCTTCCACTGGCTTTGTAAGAATGTGGTAGTGCATGAGCAAGGTTAGGCCCGGGTGACAGCAGTGCTAGACCTACCATAGCTGAACGAGTTGTCATTGACCAGCTGATCTGCAGCAAAGTCCCAAACTCAGTACAATTGCAAGCCATCCTACCAGTTGGTTATTAACACATTTAGCTGTGTGAGTGCAAGAAGCTTACAAATGGGTCCATGATCAGGGATGGTGGCCTGGAGGAGTGGTAGTAATGCATGGAGGGGCTGTAGCACAATCTCAGGTAATCTGCTCATGAGGGAAGTCTTCCTCTGCAAAACTAGCTGTTCACAAGGTGGAGTACTACTTTTGGAGGACAGCATACTCACTTTGTGCCTTATGGGAAAGGCTCAAAGGAGATTTTTGGATCAGCCTTTATCATTGGCTGAGTCCCAAGTTGCAGTTCAGTAAGTTTAAGAAAGTTGATCAAGAAAAGCTGTGCAAGACTCCTCAGAGCTTGTACAGTGGCCTTTCTTTCCAATGCACTGCCTAAGACCATCTCACAGTTCTGCTAATACACCTTGCTAATCCAGCCACGAGAAGCGAGCCTTACAATACCGCATTGCAACCTTCCCCAGGAGCTCACTGTATGTACTAGCTAGTTATGTAAAACTGGAATAAGGTTTCTTTAGCAATGGCATGTGATTGTGCTCATTGCAAAACCAAACAGGACAAAGTGGTGCCACCATATGGGTATGGTATTGCCCTACAATAGCACTATATCTCTAGTTCCTTCCTAAAGTATTTACTATTGTGCATCAGCAGAGATTCCTACAAATGTCATAGGTCCACAGAAATCTGGTGTCATGCTGCACTGAAACTTGTGTCTAAATAGACTTTAATTTCACACCAAAGAAGCACTGTGACTCCATGCTGTTCTGTCCTGTTGTGTCACTGGTAAGGACACTGCTTTTTTGCAAGCTGCAGCCCAGGTGCGCTCTTTAGTTCAGCCAGCAGCTGCTGTGAGTAAAAGTTGGTGGACAGCAAAAGGATGCAGTTTCAGTGAAGAAGACATGAGGAAAACAACAGATGAATGAGCTGTGGTAGTGGTTGTGTGTGAAGCGCTTTTATATTCATGACAACCTGCTCATTTGCAAAGAGCACAGAAAATCAATCAAAATCAAATGTAAACAAAGAAATGATAAATTAATCAATAAAGCCATAGGCTAATCAAATGGCACCTCCTCAATTACTCTAATAGGAAAAGAACAATTGCTGGTTATGGCTCCTGGTTTAGAATGGCAATCTTTGTAATCAAGCACTGATTCAAATGTTAGGTAATTAAGTCAAGTGAGCTATATGGAACAGGATTTCACTTTGGTTTTTTTTGCTTAATGAGATAAATGGATTCAGTTTCCCAATTTCACACACATTCCCCAAAGACTGTAAAAGAACCATGTACATGAGTTTATATTTATGTACAGCCTCACAGCTGTATTTTTTAAAGGCAGGACTACAGGACACAGAAGAGCTCTTTTACACTGTGTAATCCCTGTGACATAATCAAGCTTCAGCTTCAAAACCTCTAATCTTTACTTTTCTTGTTCTAGAAATCCTCTCCTCCACCTACTAGAAGTAATTTCCTAGTTTCCAGATTAACTGTCTAAACTACCTTGTATTTAGCTCTTTCAAAAGCTGAGTGTCTGTGGTTGGGCTATCTTCCCTTATGTCTGATGCTTGGGGATGCACTGGTGGGCATTTGTATCATGGAGAGAATCCACCGTGCCTGTCAAAGAGCAGGCTCTGGTCACTTTCTGCTCTAAATCTTTGTGAATTTACACGTGGTACTCAGAAAAAATACAACTCTGTTCATTTGCCATAGTATATTCCTTTGTTCATTGTTCATCTTGTAGAACAGAAGCAGGGACAAAATTCTTATTTCAACTGACTGGAGTTGGGAAGGAGGGGGTTGTAAAAGGAACTACGCAGATCGTACAATTGATTTTGGCCTTCAGCCTCTCTGATTCCTCCAGACAAAGTGCTTGAGGTCTGCAATGTCAGGTGCGTGCTTGTGTATTCCATAGCTGTAGGTGACCGCAGAGGTGCTGCCTGGGTACTGCAACAACCTCTCTGTGGTCTGATGTCCTTTGCACTCTGGGGATCCTTTCAACCAGGCAATGGGTGCTCTTACAAATGGTACTCATCACTGATGAGTGCCAAACCAATGAAGGTTATAGTTTCTTCTGGGTAATACCAGCGTGTCTCTGGTGCTGGAATATAACAACCATCTGTGTTTAATGATGACTCTTTCCACCTCTCTGCTATACCAGACTAATTGAAAGTGTTTCCTATTATCTCCCCTAGTTCAGGAAGAATCTAGGACTGGGAAACCAGCAGCAACATTTGCACAGAAGACAGCTGCTCTTTTTGTCCAGAAACTGTGCTCCTGCAAAGTTTTCCATGAGTTTTTTCAGTTGGTTTTTTTTGTTTTTTTTTTTCTTCTCTGTGAGAGTGAACTTTGTGTCAAGATGAGCTTCATGCATTCAAATCAGGGCTTGAGTGTTAATTAGGTCACTCTTACTAGAATGATTTATTGACCTATATTCAGTATTAGCAGCCCTAAGTTTTCCTCCATAGAGAGTCAGTGAAAATCACCTTCATCAATCTTCAAGACATTGATAATCTTAATTTTTTCTCTATTTTAGATTTTCAGAACAGATTAATAAATAATCTGCTCTGAGAGTCTGATTGAGTAGTTCTTTAAGATGTTGAGAAACCTCAAAAGAAAAAAAAATCTTGATTTTTAGATTTTCAAAGCAGATTAATAAAGATCAGCTTTTGGAGACTGATTAACTATTTCGAGCTGGAGTGCTTTCATTGATTCCAGTAGTCACTGGATGATATTTAATATATCGTACATAGGGAAGATGATCCAGCTATTTATGTAGGAAAAGAGCTTACAAAAGTCTCCAAAGCCAGAATCAAGTATCTGATGCTTCAGAATGTGATGGACAGCTTGTAGAAAGAAAGAAAGTTCAGACTGAGAACTTTTATTCCCCTACTTTTCCTCTTCTGGGTCTCAGAATTTTTTCAGAGCTCTTGACATGGGGGATGGGTAAACTAAGCACTAATAACCTTCAGATTTGCACATATTTGAACATCTAACATGCCCAGTGAGGCTGTGATGTTGGTGTCTGAAGCATCTTACAGGCCAGATACTTTCTTGTACTGACTAGGATGATTTTTTTTTTTTTTTTTAATAATCCAGTGAAATGCAGCCCCATGCCTTTTTCAGTATGGGGGTATGAAACTGTCATGATGCAGTCTTACAGCAAACAAAAAGAAGTAATGTTCACAAAACATATCCTTAGGCTGTAGAGTTCCTTGCTGCAGATGTTGTACATGCTAGAAATTTACATGGATGTAAAACATAAGTGGACAAATTCATAGCAAAAACCTCCTTTGATGGGTAACCCCTTTGGTTTGGGAAAACCTTTAACAAGATTTTCTGGAGGCTGGAAAAATACTTGGAGAAGCATCATTGAATGCTTGCCCTGTTCTAATATATTTCCTAAAATAGCTGGCATTGATCAACATTGGAGGTAAGATCCTGAATCATCTAGTCCTCTATGTTGCTCTTCTTGGCTTATAAAACCAGGCTGCCTGTGTGTGCTTAGGCATACGTGTCCGCCTTCTGCCTGTGTGAATTTTTTTAGTGGGTTGAGTTCTCTCTGAATTTGGTAGAGGGGTAGAAATCTCAAATATAGCTGGTTCCTGCACATTTTCTAAAAAGAAGTGGCCTGAAAGAGGTTAAGGAGAATTTATCTGTATTGTCAGTGCGTGATCACAGCTTTTGCTAGACCGTAGAGAGACTGTATAAGAGTGCGCTGTCATTAGAGTCCAAACTTAGGAATAAGCTTCAGAGCTCACACTCTATTAGACAGCAGAAAATCCAGCCAAAGACACAGCCAACCAAACAACTAATTTCAATTACCTTTAATCTCAGTGTTTTCTTTGCAGAATCAAACCTGCAGAAATTTCCCTGAAAGAAAATTGCTATCTTTTTCTTTGGGCCTGGTTCTACATAGCAAAATGGACTCGTGGGAGAAGCAAGGCCCCCTCTCCTCCTCCTGAATTAAAGGATCATTAAGTGTTCTTAGCAATGATCCAAGACTGGTCTCTGCAGAGCCTCCATGCTATGATTTTTACATAGTTCAGTTCTTTATTTAGGTCTATAGAAAAGATTTGCAGAGAACAACCAAGCCCTGAAGTCCCTGCATTAGAATACCTGAATCAATAGGAAAAAAGAAAGGCTTGTTCCAGCCTGTGGGTAGGAATAACAAGCACACATGAGGCCAGATTCTGCATCCTTTGCTTCTTTCTCAGTTAGCAGGTTGCTCTGACCAGCATCCAGCTGAGTGCAATGAAATAAGCTGGTGCTAGGAGGGAGGGGCAGCAGCAGTCCTGTAATGAGATGGCTATAAGGACGCAAACTGGCTGCAGCTTTGGGGCTGAAACATGGGCTTAGTGGTGTTCCTGGTCCTTAGCAAACCTAGGCTGGGAGGATGTTCCTGTGCGAACAGCCCCTCCTGGAATTGGTGCTGCTGCATTAGCACTTAGCAGGGCTTAAAGGCCACAGAGGATTTCCCGGGGGGGACAGGAGCTTGGCAATGTATATATATTTTCTGGTTTAAAAAAAAAATAATCAAATCAACCTGTGTCAGCTCTCCCTTATCTTCCTTCACTTTCTAGTCCCATAGTTTCAATTCTAATAAGATCAAAAGGGCATCTAAAAGTAATAACAACATTTTTTTTCCTCCCCTAGTGAGCTTTCTTCTCCAGCATGTTGATGCTCCTGATAACTGACCATGCCTTCGTATTTATTCATGAGTGATTCTGGCCTACAGATCCATTCAGCTGATAGCAAGCAGATCGCTCTGGAGACATGCCTGGACAGGAACAACTAATTGGTACACAAGGTTGGGAACATTTGCAGTGAAAACTCTTCTCAGGGGAGATGTGAAATGGTGAGAAATGTCTTCTGCTCAACATCTCTGTATAGGTGCGTGTGAATTGGCATTTAGATAAAAGGGAAAAAGGAAGAGAGCACTTGCCTCTTTCAGCACCAGTATAGATTAGCACCAGTTAGTTATCATAAATTAACACTGAATTTGAGCTGCATGAACTACATGTAATTAGTTATTATGCTCAAGTAAGTGTTACTGAACACAAAGAAAATGCTAATGACTGCACGGATGAAAGGACTGCCTGGGGGGAAATATTGTGTATGCTCACTTGACCTCCAATGGGCATCGCTTATGTGCTGTGGAAGGATACTGGGCTAGACACTTGTTTAAAACCAAACTGTCCGTTCTTAGGTTCTTATCTAACATAATAGCTAATAACTTTGACTAGAAAATCTATTTTTCTTTCATACATTTGTGTAGTAAAGAAGGGGAGAATGAGATGGATTGGAAAATGTGCACAAAAAAATGGCCAAAATGTGGAAGGGTTTTGGTTCTGGGTTAGAGATGGAGTTGTTTGATTTTGTTGATGTATTTCTAGCTTTCTGGCCTTTAAAAAAGTTTCTAATAAAAATCAAATCCCAGAAAGAGAGCATCAATTTCTCAGAGGTGGAAAATAACATCAAAGTAGAAATGATTTTTAGAGCTGGCATTTCTGGGATGTTTAATGATAAGTCAAACTTGCCAGAGCAGAGAAAAGCTGAGCTAATGCACAACCATCAGAGATTTTTCCCTTGACTACCACATCTAATACTATCAAAAAGCCTGCATATTCCCTGCAAAGAACAGATGGGAAAGCATCAGCTAATGACCGTATGTACAAGCTTGGGAATCTCTCCTTTGCAAAAAGGCAGATACTCCAGATAAAAGCTTTTATTCATACATATATATATATATTTATGAGTAACTATTAAGTGAAGGTCAAATTCATTGTACAGAATCCTTGCAAAGCCTCTCCTGTTTACTGCATAGGGTTACTTCACTGCTGTAGGAAGAAACCTTCCCTCCTTCCCAGTTTGGAACTACTCAAATGTATGAGGCAAGATGGATGCAAAATCTGGTGGTGCAATGGGTCATCAGGAGGAAGAAATCTGAATCAAGAGATGTAGGATTATCTGGGAAAGGTCTGGCTTACTGATGGATAGCAGAGGAGGACTCACTGTTAGACCTGGCAGTGCTCATATTTTGTGGATCAGCTGGGAGTCTCAGTGAGCACTCAGGTGCATTGCCAGATTGGAGTAAGGTGGTTGAAATTGTGCTGATCTCTTTATTGCTACACTCAGCAGGAGTGAGCAGCCAATAGAGTTTAGCCCCCCAAATGAGTTTAAATGAGGTGCAGAATGAGAAGAAGCACAGAAAGAAAGGGAGTTGCAGGCATGAACTGGAGGAGGTATGGAAGGACTGCTCTGAACACATTATTTTAATGCAGGGCATTAGCTGGTCCTGGTACCTGGGAGAGGTGTCTATGCAGGCTCAGAGTCATCTCTACCCAGGGAAGAGCCTCGTGCCCAGAGAAAACTGAGTACTGTGTAGATCTTTGGTTTTAGTCCAAGGACTAGCAGAGACCTACTTCCTGGACCCCTCTCAGGAAGCCTGTTCCCAGTCGTGACGCCTATGCTCTGCTTGCTAAGAAAATAGCATCGTTTAAAAGACAAACCTATCCCTTAAAATAAGAATATGGAAAGGCCAGTAATAAGTGTTAACTTTAAACAGAGATCTGAGGGAGGCAACCATTTTTTTTGCTCTTGCCATTAACAGTGGTTTTAAGATTTCCTGTCAGTATTGGGATATGGCATATATTAAATTAGCAAGTGCCTCTGGTTTGTGTGGAGGACATACTGCTGGGTTAAGAAGCTCATTAGCAATATTTGCTGAATTCATGTTTATTCCCAGAATCAATACTTGTAATATACTAATTAAATCATCTGTTTAGGACAGCCCCATGCTGTAGCAGGAGTCCTTTCCCACCGTGACACATGCAATACAGCATTTAGGTTCCATTATTATTAATGAGCACTGCAGGCTTAATTCCTGATGTGAGGCTCTGAACAGGCATGCACAGCCTCATCCATCTGCTGAATGTTTTAAGCTGTGCCTTTTGCAGCACTCAGGCTGCATTAACCCTTCCAGCGCCTTTGCTTTGGGGTCTGAATAGACTTCAGCAGCAGCTCCAAAACCAGCATTGTCTTGGTGGACTTTGGAAGAGGACCCAGGGGACTTCACAAGGAAACCAAAGGGATAAGCTGGATATGATGGACCTGTGGAACTGTATAGAAGAGTGAGAGCATCCAGATTTCCCCGCTTTCCTGGAGGCCAAGTCATTTCAAGAGGAAAATAGTGCTTCTGGCTACTAGTTGTCTTGCTCTCAAGTTAAAATAATAATGATTTTAATGATTCCCTGTTCTCAGTAATCTTTCTTGTATCATGAAACATGTTATGGCTTTAATTTCTTTAATTGTACTAGGGTACAATTTCCTGCACTGGAATTAGCTGCTGATCTCAGTCTTGCCTCAAGGGACTCTCACTATTTGAAGAAGACATGCTCTGGTGTCTGCAAACCCCAGCTTCCAGCTGCAGCTTCCCCTCCAAGACATGCATCTCTGCAGCTCTTCTGCCAAACCCTGACCAGCAGCTGCAAGGAACATGTTCAACTTTTAGAGGTTATTAATTCATTGGCTCCAACTGCCCCCTTGCTGAAATCCAGGAAATGGAATCAAGTCCTCTGCTGTAATCATGGCAGAGGTTGGGCATATGTGGAAATAGCCGTTGAACTGATGCTTCCTTCTCCCCCTGCAATTCCTTGCTCCCGTTTCACCTTTGTCAAAGTGGGTGGACAAGACTCCTTTACAGAATTTTACATTTCACAGCTGCAAATTATTGCAGCAGGGGTGAGTGGCCTCTTGCTCCAGGACACATGGCAGCCTCAGGCTTTCACTCATTATTACAGCAATATAAATTCCTCTGCCGTGACTAGACTTTATTTTACACTGGGACATTTCTGTTGAAAAAGAAAATACATGCAGTTGGCATTTTTCTCATTAGTCCCTCTTCTCCATCTCCCACATGCTAAGACAGCCTCTTCCGGGCTTCCCTCACTCTGGGACTTTCTGGAAATGGCTTGTCTTCTTGCTGAGGCTCTGCGTGTCTGGCGGATATGTTTCTTTGACCTCAGGAGACATGTACTGCTGTAGGCGCTTGGCCCAGGTAGCAAGCCTGAGCTGTGCAGGTGTGGAAGTGGGTGCCCAGACAGCTAAGGGATGGCACTTGAATGGTCACAATAGGTCTGAGAAATACTGACTGGCTGCACTGAGCGTGTGGGGCCTCAGCAGGAGGGGATGGCGGTGGTGCTGCACTGCATGCATGGGAGATGAGGACATGGTGGGACTGGATGGAGGAGGAGATGTGTGGCTTGCGGGGTCAGTGAAATGGTGAGTTTCCACTTAGACTAAGCATGGCACAGGCAAGATTTCTCCAGTGTTATCACAGGCATGCAGTTTCTTTTCTTCAGCTGGCCTAATTTAAATCAAGAGTAACTTTAGGGGCCCTAGTATGGGCTGTCCTGATGTAACGATTGCAAAATCAACAGCTTTTCAATGATGAGCCAACAAGAATAATTTGGAGTAAGGATTTTTCATCCTGTCTTTGTGCAGATTGTTAGAAAATCTGGAAAAACAGAAACTCAGCTAGAAGTGATACAAGTACTGGGGGTTTTGTTTGTTCTGACTTGTGCAGTGCCTTTGTATGGGGGTGTTTGTGTGTATTTTTGTGTGTGTGCACTGTGGTTGCTCTGTGTGCAATGCCAAATACAGGCAGCCACAAAAACCATTGCATGTTAAATCCAAAATCCGCTGTTCCATGAGGAATTTGATCACTGTCTTTGATCAACCTGTGCAACTGTCTCTCACAAGGCCAATCAAGGATCTGTGGGTATCATCTGGCCATATTCTCTCCTGGGATTGCTGGGATTTCTATGAAGTTCATCCTGAAGATCCCATTTCACTATGATGAAGGCATATGAGGCAATAAGTGTATTTTAGGCATTTATTTACCTTGTTTTCACTGGTTGCTTTTTCCAGTTCCATCCTATTCTCCCTCCCTCTCTCCTTTTAGGTAATTCTTAATATTAAAAAAACCTAAACCAGTGCTGCCTGATGTAATTTGAGGCAAGACAGGCACATTTTATTAAGGACTGCAAAACACGAGGGTTTTCATGTGTAATCAGATGCAGCAATTGGCTTGATTGCAATTGCTTCTGGGTCTGTTGCGCACAAGCACCTGATTAGATTTTAGCGGTGCTGCCAATTCTGGAGGAGCTTTCAGCCTTGTGACATGAACGGGCCTCAGGGAAATCATGTGCCTCGTTCTTAGTGTCACCACCCGGAGAAGGGAGAGATGGGATGGATCTGCCCTCTGAAGAAACTGTTGTTGGTTGGGAAAAACAGATGAATTCCCAGTTCCTCTACCTGCCCAGTTTAACACTGGGAAGTGCTTACTTATTCTTCCTTCCGTTTCCCGGGGTAAAGCACAACTTTATGCCAGACACCTTGTCTTTGACTGCAGAGCTCTATGGACTATTGTGTAGTAGCTTTGCTCTGCTGTCCCACACACGTCTGGGGATGGTGATGAACATTGTCGGACAGGGAAGGACCCTTTTCCTGGCCCTCTCCCTTCATGTGGGTGGGTAGCAAGCAGCAGTGCCTGCCTGGATGGAGAAACGAGGAAAGGTGGCAGCATGGTGACATCAGACAGCAGTCAAGGCTGGTAATGCTGAGTCCTCAGTGACATCTTGTACTCATTCTGGGCCTTTGCATCGCAGTACCACCTATAGGTACTACAGGTACTCATCTGTATAGCCTCATTGCAAGGGCTGTGCTGTCTGTTCTATCTGTTTACAGTCCTGAAATGCAGAGGATGTTGCACATCTCTTCCTCTGCCTGCTCAAAGTGAGCCTCTTGTTGATCTCGGTGGATCTGCAGCTCTTTGGTTCAGATGAGATGGGCCCAAAGAGCTGTGGTGAGTGGAGTTACATCCAATTGGTGGCCAGTCACAAGTGATGTTCCCCAGGGCTCAGTACTGGGGACTGTTCTCTTTAATATCTTTACCAATGATCTGGATGAGGGGATCAAGTGCACCCTCATTAAATTTGCAGATGACACCCAGCTGGGTGGGAGTGCTGATCTGCTTGAGGGTAGGAAGGCTCTACAGAGGGATCTGGACAGGCTGGATCAATGGGCCGAGACCAACTGTATGAGGTTCAACAAGAACTGGGTGCTGGGTCCTGCACTTGGGTCACAACAACCCCAGGCAATGCTTCAGGCTTGGGGAAGAGTGGCTGGAAAGCTGCCCGGCAGAAAAGGACCTGGGGGTGTTGGTCAACAGCAGCTGAATATGAGCCAGCAGTGTGACCAGGTGGCCAAGAAGGCCAACAGCATCCTGGCTTGTATCAGAAATAGTGTGGCCAGCAGGACTAGGGAAGTGATCGTACCCCTGTGCTGGTGAGGCTGCACCTTAAATACTGTGTTCAGTTTTGGGCCCCTCACTACAAGAAAGACATTGAGGTGCTGGAGAAGGGCAATGAAGCTGGTGAAGGGTCTAGAGCACAAGTCTGATGAGGAGTGGCTGAGGGAACTGGGGTTGTTTAGCCTGGAGAAAAGGAGGCTGAGGGGAGACCTTCTCGCTCTCTACAACTACCTGAAAGGAGGTTGTAGCCAGGTGGGTGTTGGTCTCTTTCCCAAGTAAAAAGTGATAGGACAAGAGAAAATGGCCTCAAATTGTGCCAGGGGAGGTTTAGATTGGATATTAGGAAAAATTTCTTTGCTGAAAGGGCTTGTCAAGCATTGGAACAGGCTGCCCAGGGAAGTGGTTGTGTCACCATCCCTGGAGGTATGTAAAAGATGTGTAGATGTGGTGCTTAGAGACATGGTTTAGTGGTGGAACTGGCAGTGCTAGGTTAACACTTGGACTTGATGATCTTAAAGGTCTTTTCCAACCTGAACAATTCTATGATTCTATGAAAGAGGTGAGCACTTGAGAGCATGTTATGTTGTTACCACTCGTAGTAGAGCTGGGTGCTACTGCAGCTACACTGTGCAAGTGCCCAGGAATGGGACTGTGGCAGGTTTCCCCCCACCCAGGCCATTCTGGGGACTTCTGAGACACATGGCCAGTGGTGGCTGCAGTAATTTCTACTAGGGATTGGGAGAGCTTTTTGAAAAGGTGTTTTTCAACTATAAGGAAAATCAAGTTTTTGTTGAATGCTTTTGCTCTGGAAAATCCCAATTCTGAAATATCAGATTGATGAATAGTGACATCTTTGATCTAAACAAATGCTGATGTTCTTGGCATTTTTAAATGTCAGTGCAAAGCTAAAATCCTCTTATTTGCCTCTTCTCCACTAAAAAAAAAAAAAAAGGTCATCAAGTTGAAACAAAGTTTTTCTGTGAAAAATATCACCTGTAATTAAAAGAAAAAACAAAACTCTTCATTTTCATGAAATAATTATTTTATCAAAAGAATTCGACCCACTTTAGGGTGGTAACTTACACATTCTTCACATCAGTCACCACCCCAAGTGGTGTTTTAGGTAGCAAACTGCAGCATCAGACTTTTTGTTGCCCTGGTGGAGATACCTTAAGAAGACCAGATTTTTACAAGTGCAATTCTCTGAAAATCACCCACCTTCTGGCTGTTTCAAGTTTGATGTTCAGAAATGCCCTGTGGCTCTGGAAACTCTTGATGATTTCCAGCCACTGAGTCCCACTCTGGGAACTCATACATGTCCCTGCCAGCAAAACTGATGAGAATTTTGCCTGAAGAAAGTTTGCAGAATTGGACTCAGCTCCAATTTGTTTTTCATCATGTATAACAAAGTGCTTATTTACTTTTTTCCCCACTTTGCCCAGCTTGGACAATTAAACCCCTGAGTCATTTTGCTTTTATTTCAAATCAGTTGCGTTCCCTGGTTCACTGACTTGCCCGGTGTTTTATAATGCTCAGATAACAGAAGGGAAAAATGGCATTAAAACCCCTGAAGATGTTAAAATTCATGTGTTTGGATTTACAATGCTGCAGGGGCTATCCATTAATTTGATGAATTTCTTGATTTCTCTGTATATGTGTAAGTGTGTGTTCTTATTAAGATTTTTAGCAGCAGTGAGATATCTTAAGGGTTGTTCACCAGTTGAGAATAAAGCTATATGATACAGCAGAGGAAGAAGGTGGTCTCAGCCCGGGGACATTAGTGGACAGCATAGAGCTAGGCAGCATGGACAGTCCTGAACCTGGGACAGCAGATGAGCCCTAGGGCAGCCCTGGCTGAGATGTGTTGGCAGAGCTGTCTGTGGGGAAATTGTTGCCCACATTTAGCACTGGAGGTCTGTCTCAGGCAGGTGATATATGCATCTCATTCACATTAACAGAACTAAGGGAGGGAAATTAAAGCTTTTGTTGGCTAGGAGCACTTCTCCTTGGACTGGATTTAGCACCTGGTGACAAGAAGCATGGCAAAGCTTTGTACTTTCCCTGCTGAGCTGGCTGCATCTGAGGAGGGCTTTAGCAGTCAGTGAGGACACATAGCCTCTTTCTTTCCACAGCTGGGAACACTTTCAGCACAATTTGGGTTTGTTACATTCAACCAGTAAGATCTGGGGACTTTTAACCTGAGAGGAGTTTGCCAGAAACATGCACATAGATGGATGTCAGAATACAAGGATGGATTAGGTGCTCACAGCTTTATAAACCAAAAGCAGTTCCAAGCAGTTGCAATTTGTTGACTCCTAAACGTTTCCCATGGAGATGAAGAGACCCTCTGAAATTCTGCATCTGTGGGTTACTGTACAGCACACACGACCTTCTTAGCTTTTCACACATGCTTAAGGAATAGCTAAGCTGTGAACCTTGGGATGACTGTGGATAGCTTTCAGCTTTCATAGTTGGAGATGAGACTTAAAAATGGACCTTTACCTGTAGGAAGAAAAAGGCAATAAAATATTCCTCAATCTTTATATAATTTTGGTTTTTAAAATCCCATATGTTTTTTGGTTTTGCTTACTCTGTTTGCAAGCCTGGATCTGGCAATGTTGTTTGAGGTTTGGCCCTTTCAACCATTCCTACAGAAAGCAGAGACAGCTGTGATAGGAATAACAGCCAGCTTTCCATCTCTGAAGAGATCAGGTGCTAACATAAATATTGCCATGCATTAATCTCCAGAGCACCTCTCCCCTGAGGGTGCAGAATTGGTTTTGCTTCTTTTAGTTTCATCAGTCGTGTATTTAAATAAATACTCTGATTGAAGGGATGCGATGCTCTGGGCCCAAATGTTGTACAAATTCTGAGCTCGTGTAGAAGATGCAGGGGCAGACAGGCATGGATCAGCAGAGACAGGCAAGGACCCTGTGAGCCAGCACTGAGTGTGAAAATAGGCAGTCGTGATGGCATATCAGAAGTTTATTCATTCATAGGGATTATCCCTCCTCTTTTCCTCCTAGGTGACTTTCAGTGTGACACAGATTGGGCTAGAGGGTCCATAGGCAATTCTGTTTTCTTGTGTCTAAAACTAATGCTGCTGTGGGATATCCATGGCCACATCCTCCACCACTGCTGGATTTTGAAGAAAGACTGTGAGCAATTTTTCCTCTTTACATGTTGAGGCCCACTTTTCTGGGGAATTTTAGAGAGGGTCTCAAGTCAGTTTGATTTAGGTGGCAATTTTAAGGTTGTTATTTCAGTACAACCTGTTACTGGAAGGATAAACTTCAAAGCCACATCAAACCCCTGGGGAAGAGGTAACCTTTGCACCCCCAAACCACAAGAACTTGTGTGTGGCCACGTGCTTTCATGCCGTGCTGGGAAGCTCGCTCAGTTTGCTGGGTGACACAAGTGTAGCTTCTGTCAATAGCTTTCAGCAACAGAGCTGAACGGCAGGTCCCCTCCCAGTGCATCGCTACTCTCATGCCAAAGTACTTCACACTTCCCCAGGAACCACGTTTCTTCTGCCTCTCAAGAAAAAGCCATACTTTATCCACAGAATGTTGTTGACCTTTTGACAAATAGCAAAGAGATGAGTCTTGGATGGTGGACGTGCTGTGCTACATCAGGGACAAAGCAAATAACCAGTCCCTGGCTCAGGGTAGATGCTGCACATGACATCCAAAGCCCATGCAATACTGTCATCCCCAGTTACCTGGAGTCATTCGCAGCCCACTGCCTGCCCAGGTTACAAAAGAGTGGATAGTTCTTCATTCCTTTGATTTTCAGAGAGCTTTGGCTCAAATTCCTTGCTGTGGGCACAGTATTGTAAGTATCTTGGTGAAAGCCAGACTTACAAACTACTCCTTCCTCAGTGTGAGACACTTCATTAACTGCAGGGGAAAGACGGGAATGGTACAGTACAGATGAAGGGCAGGTCTGTGTTTCAGTGATGGGAATGCAATTAGCAGCTTCAACTATCTATAGGAAGAAAGCTTGGCAAGTCAGGATGTTTTCAGGGCTTGGTATTAGGAGGAAAAAAGCGAAAGAGAGAGAGAAAAAAAAGGAAGAAAAGGAAGAAGTCCAGGTCACAAATAAAATAGAACATGAAGTCAGCATTTCCCATCTCGTTGTTATACAAGACTTTTCTGTGTCTGACAGATAGCTGCTTCACAGCAGAAGTGACCCATATTACTTCTTTATTGTTTAAACAAAGAAAGTTGCCAATTAAAATTACTTGAGTTTATTTCAGCACTTTGTGCTCTGGGAGCCTCATCGATTGGAAGGGAAGGCACAGGGCTGTCTGCTCTGCTGTGAAGCAATACAATCCTTTTAAGTACATCCTACTCACCCAGCTTTTGTCAGAAAATGTATCAAATCACAGATATCAGACATATAGCAGAGACTCAAGAAATCACCTAATCCACCCCTCCACCCCAGAGGCTCTTCCAGGGAGAAGTTTTTCTACACGGTTCATAAAACTCTTCTGCAATAGTCATCACACTTTCCTCAGCTACCTAGTTCCTAATTCTCATGATATCTAATTTAAATCTCCTTTGCTGCAGTTTAAGAGTTTACACCCACTGTTTTTGCTCTGTCCATAATAGACACAAGGAGATGTCATATCATAGAATCGGGCAGAAGTTGAGTGAACAGCCTCCTGTTCAAAGGAGGGCTAACTCCAAAGTCAAAGCAAGAAGCTTCCTCTCCCTCGGTGACAACTGTTAACTTATTTGAATACCATTACCAGATCTTCTGCCTCTCCTCTAAGCAGTTTGGCATCAATTCTTTGAGTCTTTTTCCATAGATCACATTTGCTAGGCTGTGTTTATTAGTCATTACTGTGTTATTAGTCATAGCTGTATATCTGATGGATGCTTTCATAACTACATGTGTGCACCAATACACAGGCACAGCTAATTTTGATGACTAGAGCAACAGGAGCAGAAGCCTTTCCTTGGCAAAATGATTCCGTAAAATGAACTTAATTCTGCATGCTGGGAGTAACAGACCGAGTTGTGCAATGTGAAATGCAATGAAACATTAAATGGCAATATGCTATCCGGCCACTAGAAGCATTTACATCTTGTAGCACGACGGATGTAACACGGTTATTGGTATGGTAATAGAACATATGCTTGGCTTTAACCGTTTCAGCGGTCCCTGCTGAAGGTAAGGGTCTCTCAAATTTCCTTTCAGAGTGTATTTACCTAATTGTCCGGCTGGCATTGCTGTGGCTTTGACCATCAGCATGAACTTAACCTGCTATCCCAGCCAGCTCTTCAGCATCCCTATGCTCAATGATAACGTGATTTTGAAGAAATGGACTGTGAACAGGAGCTGGTGCTGTTTACAGGATCACTAACGGTTGCACTTTGGACCCTGGCTGTGAGCAACAGGGATCACTTCTATATGTTGACTGGCATGGCTGTGCAGATTTCTTGATGGACAGGAGAACTGGTCCATAGTAATCTGTCTGAACATAGCTCTGAAAACTCATAGAACAAAGAAGCAAGGAAGCCAAACTACAGTGCTAGTTTATCTATCTGGCAGCCACCTTATCTGTAAAAGCTTCTTTACCCCAACTTGGCCCAGGAGCCATGCTACAATGCAACTACTTCTCAGAGATAATGTTATTTTAATATTTGCGTATTTGCGGTGTGGAGGAAATCCAGATATAGATAGGACTCCGTTGTGTCAAGTGTTGTAGAAACACAGAGCAGTGAATTTAGTGATCACAACTTAGCCTGAATAATGGATAATGGAATGATACAGGGGGAGTAAGTAAGTAAGTAAAATTAGGATATAAATCTTGCAAAGCAATGAAACTACTTAATGTTTGCATAGTTTTGGGGAGCTGCTATGGCACAGGAGTGTTGTAAGAAGGACTCAAGGAAGGAAGATGACGTAGCTTTCATAAATTAAGCCAATTCTGGTAGGTGCTCTTAAGGAACATACTTGTCACAGTTAAAGCTTGGATTTTAAATGAGCTCAGACACAACTGATTGTACAGTTACTATGCCAATAATATGTGGGTTGGTGTTGTTTTGCTTTTAATGGGTAGGTATTTTTACTTTTATCTTATTTGTTATGTTGTTATTAGAAAGTGTTGGTCAGCACAGTGATGTTTTACCTGTAGCTAGTCCTGGGTCTCCAGGTACTTCTAGGACATTGCTAAAATGGGAACTAAGAAAAGAAAGTTTATTAACATTTGACTCGAATCACTGCAGGGGGTTTCTCACGTTGCCACTGGAATACTCTTAGACCCCTGCAAACCGAAAGAGTTTGAAAAATCACTAGCGTAGAATGAATAAACAGGAAAGAGTTGAACTTCTTGTTTTCATTTTCCCCAGCAGATGTTCAGCTGTTGAGGCATCAGAGTCACCGGATGCTGGAAGAGGCATTTATGAATGACCTGCTATCCCATACCATTGCCTCTGGGGGTGCCACCAAGCTGGGCTGGAGGCAGCAGCAGCTGGTATGTCTCAGTGGGGTACTCAGAGTAATGGCTGTCATTTGCTGGACGGGTGGAAGTCACGGTGGTCTTCTGCTCAGTCACCACCTGGTCCCTGTCACATGCCACAGAGATTGATATAAATCAAACCCTCTCTGCAATGGGGGCCTTGAGAAAACAAATTGATGTTTTAAAGCACAAGAAAGGATGTGTCAGAGATGCAGTCCTAACAGTCTGCCAGTGAGCTGGGGGGTTGTCACGCTGCTCGGGCTGAATGCTGAAGGAAGTGGTCAACAAGTGGGACCATCTCTGGGAGCATAACTGCAAGTGTTAAGTCCAAATAAAAGGCCAGGGCAAGACAGAGGACACATTTTCCCTTATTGTATATAGTGGTGGTGAGCTCTGGGCTGAAATAACAGCTATGGGAAGGGATGGACTCTGCCTCTGAAGACATGCAGGCCAGATGTCACCTAAGAAAGTAGCTTGTAGGGAACAACCATTTACAGTCTTCCAGGAGACAGGAGACCATTGACCTCAGAGGCCCCTATCATGTGTCTCATTTCAAATTGGTAAACTTTGACAAGCAGGTGGACCAAGTGATATCTTCACCCTTTTTGCCGATGGCCTAGATTTGCTTCTTTTCATGTTTACTAAAACTGACTCAAAACATGTCTGCATTGTTAAGGTTAGTCTCTTGGAGCTGGTCTCATCAGTAGGAGAGCAGAGAACCAACAGAGTATTGGATATTTACATCCCTTGGTGAAGTCTGGGCAGATGGGTTCTTATGGCCAGTATTAAGCAGGACATCCAGAAGCTTTCTCTTCAAATTAAAAATAAAACTGATAAGAAAGCATACTCTATAGAGTGCATTTTCCAGGACTCCCATTTTTCTGTGATGTCTGCTACCTGAAAACAAGATGCAAAGATTGTCTCATCCCACCCCTGGAAGGAGATTAGTCAGAGTAGTCAGTGACTCTTTTATGGATTTTTCTACAAATACTA
This sequence comes from Grus americana, assembly GCF_028858705.1. Lineage (NCBI taxonomy): Eukaryota > Metazoa > Chordata > Aves > Gruiformes > Gruidae > Grus > Grus americana. The sequence goes on along the minus strand of NC_072857.1, from coordinate 16,247,720 downwards.
ATTAAAGGGACAGGTACAAATGATTCAACAGCAACTAGATCTACATTCATTTTTACCCCCTCAGCAAAAAAGCAAAATAAAGCAGGAAAAATAAGTAATTTCTATCTTGATCAATCTGGATTATTAAAGTTCCCCAGTGTAAATCACTTGTGAAGCATTAATTTTTATGCCAGTCAAGGAAAATTAAGTGTCCTAATCACATTACATGTTCACCATTACAGGAACTGCAGAGCTTTTCCTGTATTTGGTTGGAGGCTATTCCATTTGGCTGGACTCTTCTGATACTGCTTTGCCTGTGTGTGCAATTAAAAGACTTTTTTTTATTAACCAGTTTTTACATTACACTCAGCGGCCCCGTCACACAACTAAATGACCCGTTTAACAAGCATGATAAAATCCTCATTAGGGCCTATTATAGGATTTAGTGGAATCTTCCTGCTTCACTACAGCACAAGCCTAATCTAATTAACTCTGCCACTTAATTCTCTCCCTCCCTCTTCTTGCTGTTTATTGGGCCTTTTGTGGAAAACAGATCCAAGGAACACAATTAACGTAATTTATCCTGGAAAATCCCCAAACATTAGCAAGCTACAAATGTAATTGGAAAAGGCCTCACAGAGTTCAAGCATAGTAGGCAGTTACTCCAAAACTACAGCACTGCATATTATCGTGTTACTTCTTGTTATACTTTCCCAGGATGAGCAAGGAGGTAATTCTAACCAAATGTGTTTAAAGCCATAATTAAGGGTCATCTTCGTGTCTGAATAGCTTTGATATTTAATTGAGGAAAAACGTGTGCCTTCAAGAATGAAGTGTTTTGCTAGGATGTGCAACATGGAAAGGAACTGAATGTTGGTAGAAATGTAGAGCAGCTTCCAGTTATGAAGTCTTGTGTGGTACTTTGTTGCCAGATTTACCAGTCACCAGAAAACAGAATTCAGCCACAAGAGGTAGCCAGTGTTTGTATTTTTTCACAGCAGCATGATGTAGAACATTTATAAAACATAAGATGTGCTGCAATAAGTTCTGTTGGCCACTGAACATGGGAGGGACACTTGGGAAGACATCACCATGCTATCGTGCTCTTTTCACAGGCTGAAACCTTTAATTTGCAGTGCTGTTAGTCCTCCTCCTAAGGGTGGTGAACTCCTACCAGATCCCAAGATATCGCAGCCTAGTTACACTACACCTGAGATGGCCAGCTGGTCCCAGAGGTGCCTTGAGGAGTTAGGGCCTGACGCTGGTATTCAGAACTGAAGATCTAGCCAGTTGTTGGGACTCCCAATTAGATAGGTGAGGCTGCTGTCTGGATGAAGAACTTTTGACTCTTCTGTGTTACTGTTACCCAGTAGATAAAATAGATGTAGAAGGTGACTAAGTTTCTATAAGCAATGAGAGTAATGTCCACCCAGTATGGGAACATGGTACAAGATGCATGTGGGAACGCTCAAGAGATTGGTGGTGGTGGTGAGAGGTACAGGTCTTATCTGGCTCTTCATTTTAGCAGATGTGTATCTGTTTGTGTTTGCATGTGTGTAAGAAGGAGAAAGAAGCTAAATTAACTCCTCAGAGATGGACAAAAGGAAGCAAAAGAAGATGAGACACAGGTCCAGAATGCAGTGAGAGGAAAGCAGGGGATGAGTGAACTTTTTTGGTTCAAAAATGTCAAACAGGAGCTTAGAGACAGGCACAAAGGGTTGTCCAAGTCATCTCTTACTCAGAGGAAGTTGGTTTTATGCATATTTACAAATAAATCACGTGTGGACGTTGACTTCCACCTCCTGGAAGAAATTAGCCAAATGCCTTGGCTAAACTGGGCAGCAGCCAACTGTGACAAGCAAATAACTGAAGCACAGGATGAAGCAAAGTTCAGTCCATATCTCCCTTCTTTCTCTGAAGTGACAGAGGAGGATTTTTTAACCTTGTATGGATTTGGCCTCTTTTGAAGTTGTCAAATCAGGGCAAGCTGCCTTTTGGGCAATGTGCTTTCGTGCCACACTGAGTGCAAGATGGATTTATCTCATTTGCATTATGCAGGGGATTGGACAAGATGACATGACGTTCCCTTGGGGTCTCCAGTATTTGATGCTATTAATCTTATTAACTTGGGCCTGGGTTTTTGGCAGCAAACTCCCAGGGAAGTTCAAACCTGATTTACTTGAATGTGGCAAGCTTTTGAAAAATTTGACATAGTCTGCTGCTGCTGTTCCTTCTGGAAACCCCAACTTTGGTTCATCTTCTCCAGCACAGCTTCCTCTAAGGGCAAGAAATCTTAAGGATGCAACCTGGGAACAATCAGACATTGAAACTCTAGCAGAAAGGACCAAAAGCTAAGGCTGAGCTATGCGACAGCCTCCTTACCTAGGAGCAAAGGAATTATTGTTTCCAAGCCTAATTCTTTCATGAATCAATGTATTTGGAATAATAATAATCTGTGTGGGGAAGGAAACCCTTAATTAGTTTGCAATGATCTGAGAGGCGTGGTGTGTCCACACACAGCTGCTCTGGCATGTGTGGTTGAGCTCAGGAAGAATGTCTCTGGCATCTCTTTGATTCCTCGGGGGACCTGGTGTCTAAAAATGCAGTTAGCAGGAGGAAAGATGCACTGCATATTGCCTGGCTTTGTGGAGTCTTTGCTGAGAAGGAAAAGAGTTAATCCTGTCAGTTCTCACAAACCATTTCAGTACTGCGACCGAGTAGTCTGGTAGAGAAGAGGTTAGTATACTGGGAGCAGGTCACAGGCACTTTGCACTGCCTGAGTTAAGCTCTGTCCTTTCCACTGATCTTCCTCCTGAGCAAGGAGCACTGACTTTGCCCTGGCTGGCTATTGCGTAGGTGTGCACCAGAGTCAGAGCAGGCATTTTGGGGCCAAAGACAGACACAGCTTATGTGCTCTAGTGTTGGCAATAGCCCTGCTCCCAGAAATAGGTAGGACTAGGTGACCTCCAGAGGTCCTATCCCACCAACATTTCTATGATCTTATGTCTGTATTGTTTTGCTAAGTAGGCTGCATAGCAATAAAATTTATGTGTCAATTTATTGTAATTGGAATGAGTTTAAATAAATTGAACGAAAAAATGCTTTGATATTTAAAACAGCTAATGCATTCCATAACAGCAGGGTTGTTTTTTAGCTTCCAACTTTGTTTGGTTTTTCACGTTGAGTAAATAATGGTATGGTTTAATGTTACAATTAGATCAACCAGAAACACAGTTGTGGTAAACCAATAGAATATGATATCCTGAGTGTTTTTGTGGGGTCAGACTTGCCAGATTTATCTGATTAATTATTATGTAAATTAGACTCTTAGAAGATAAAAATAATAGCTGCCTTGAGTGGTTACCTAAGGTGATGTTGGAGGAGATGCTGTTCACCTTATTTCCACTGTACTGGGGCTGTAAATATGAGAAAGCTCATCTGTCATTAGTGATAACGTTGATTTCAGCAATAAAGGAAGTTGTCTCATAATTTGTTTGGGTTTTTTTTCCCCATGCAAACACAACTCCCTGTGATAAGTTAGTGTGAGACTATTAAATAAACAGCTTAATAAAGAAAAATAATTCCATCAACAATGAAATGGATCTGCATTCGCAATCAGCATAGGATGGGACATCATGGAGGAAAAACACTCCAAAGGATGTGTAAGAACTGAACTTTTGGCAGCTTCATGCTTACAATGTGGTGCTGTTAGTTGCCAGCGAGCAGGTGTGCTCACAATGTGACAATACCCTGGCTGATGCCAGTCCAAAAATGTCCTAGTAATTCTTGCTCGAGTGTTAACTTTGGAGTGAGAATGGAGGATGTCCTGGTTTATTATGGGTACGACTATAAAGGAAAGTCCCAAACAACACTGTCTCCACAGATGGGCTCAGCAGGAGTGGGCTTTGCTGTGCAGTTTGCTCGCTCTCTGAAGTGCATTGCCTGACAATTATAACTCAGGTTTTGAGTCAGAGGGGCATGTCTCCAAGGCAGTGTGATCCTGGCGGCTGGGCCGGGAAACTTCTTGGCAAGGAATGAAACTGCCATGCCAAAACAATAAGGAAAATATGGAAGCTATGAGTAAAATAGGCTTCTTATCCACGATTTACTGAGAAAAGCTTCCTGGCCACCCCAAGGATACCTCCATGCTGCAAGTAGTCTGATAGGCACCAGATATGTTATTATCAATGATTGCAACTGATGGATGACTTTTCAGAAGGGGTGGTCTCTGGGCTTTTTAGGATTTCATCTGGACTCAGCTTTAGACTGTCCCAGAGCATTTGGTACAGGAAGCCTCAGAAACAACTACAATGAACAAGGCAGTGAGCTCACTGACAGCTGCCATTGATGATAATCTCCCTCCAGGTGAGAACAGCCACAAAGCCCTGGAGAGAGCTGATGCTTGCTCCCTGGGCAGAATTTCATGCTTTACTCTGAACTTTCCTCTTTCTACTGGGAACATGGAGGCATTTGGGTTTTAAATATGAGCGGAGTGTAAGGAATTACTGCAAACCAGCTTGGCATTTGCTGGTAGATGCACCAGTGTGATGCAATCTGCCTCTGCTGGGAACATCACGCCAGACAGCTGTGCTGGAGTGAAAGCCCCGGCTCCAGGCGGGGTTGGACTGTGGTTTGTGGATCTAGATGAGTCAGCTTGGAGAGGTTTGCCATTAACATGGGCACACGGAAATGATTTCCACACAGGGAGTAATCTTGCCTTCAGCTTGGAAGACTGAACAGACAGAAGGAAACACTTGGAGCTAATGCTGTCAGAGCTCTAAGGGGGTCATTTCCAGGTTTTTTTAGTCTTGTGTTCTGGCTGTTTCTTAATTCAGAAGGTCAAAAAACCCCACTGTGACTGTCTGTTCTGATATTTTCTGTTTGGTGGACCAGACCGCTTCCCTGTATTGACTCTTGTTTCCTCAACAGCTTGACTGGAAAAGCTGTCCAGTCTTGATTCCAGGTTTCCCAGTGATAGAAAATCATCAGAAGCGCAGGCAGTCATAGCTCTTAATTACCAGAACTGTTATGTGTTTCCTTCTTGTTATCTCACTGCAGTGACTGTTTTTGGGGATTGCTTTTGTACCAACCTACTGGTTTGAAGAGCATGTTAGCCAAGTATTGTTCCCCAGATAAGCACTGAAAGGCAGACAGCAGCTTTTGCCTTGACCATCTCAGCCTCAAAGACTGACAGCTTGTCTCTCAGGTGGGAAGTCTGAAGGAGGGTAATTTAGCTGCATGGATGAAATTAAGGAAAGAGTGGGAAACAAATCTGTTGAGAGTCATGTCTGCACTTAAAAGGCAGGAGCCGATGGTCAGGTCTTAATTTTTGCAAATGTGCTGACAGCCGTCTGATGAAAATGGTTTGTGATTTGTCATTGTAACTGGAGGCTAAATAAGCGTGCTCTTGTTCATGCACACTAATTTCTGCCGTGCTGACTTGTCTTGATCTGCAGTTTTCTGCGGGAGTACCTCGGGCTTGGCAGACTTTGTAGATAACACTGTTTTGGAGGGGTCTGTGAGTATATTTGAGGGAGGGCAGCTGTCTGAGAAGTCACTCGAAGTAAACCACTTCCCTGTGAAAAAAATGAGGACCAGTCTCCTCTGATCACGTTCGCTAAGAGCACAGCACATTCTTGGCTCTGCAGACTCAATGTGGCAAGAAATTCCTACACGGTGGAATCTCTATTCTTTTTCTATTTGTTTTTATGAAAAGAAAACTGAAGTAATAAGGAATTCCATTTTAACTCATCACCCCAACCTTGGGCTGAGTAATATTGCTGATTTAAGCCCTTAGAGTGTTTCTGTTTTCATGATGGCTTTTTGGTTTGCTGTTTGCCAGCATTATAGAGGGGAATGACTCATATTCTCAGCACTGTGAAGGACAGGAAGGAGGGAGGGAGTGTGCAAGGTTTTGTTCCCACTGACGGACTGTGGAACGTGTAGTAATTTGAAGTTCTGTCTCCCAGAGCAAGAGTGGGCTCAGGCACTAAAAAAAAAATGGCTAGTCAACTTTTCTGCTAAAAAATTAGCTTTTAAAAAATAAATGTATCAGTTTTCTGGGGAAAAAATAGTTTTTGATAAAAATGTGAATATTGTGAAGACTGATTTCTTTTCTAAGTTAGCAATACCTCTGTGGCACCTCCAGGCAGCTGTACTTCATAACCTGTTTTCTTCTAGGAGAAAACTGTTCAACTACACCTCCCATGATGCATGCTGGCGGAACAGCAGGAGTTCTGGAAAACTTGCAAAGAAAGGCTCAACTTGCCTTTTTGATGAGTTTATTCTCTATAACTCAGTTTCCCAATGTATTAAAATAGGTGCAGCCACTATGCCATTGAGGTACTCCATAAGACATAGTTAGCTAAAGCTTACAGTCCATTTTGGAGCTGAAAAATGCTGTTTCCTTGTCAGCAATAAGAACCGTCTGTGAAGCACTTCAGACTCCAGTTCCTTTATCACAGCAATCAGTGCCTGATCTTATTTTTCTTTGACAGCTGCCAAATATCCTATTAGCTGCCTAAAGCACACCTCTGTTGGAAAGTGTGACTAGCTCGAGGAGAGGCAGCTCTAATGATTTTAAGCAACTTGCCTTGAGTACCAGTAACGCTGTGGCAACAAGAAGAGCCATTTGCTGTTTCTCAGCATGCGGAACAAGACCCACCAGCGCTGGAGGGTTGCTCCTTGCATGGCCTGTCCCTTGCTGGCTCGTTGCTGGCCTGGGACAGGGCATGGGTGTGCTGAGGCTGTGGCTGCCTGGTAGGGAGGTTGGTCTGGATGATCTCTCCGCTTGGGAGACTGTCATCCAAGAGACCTCCTCTTTCAGGCAGCCCAGAATTGTGGCTACTGCATCTCTTCCACACCTCAGCACGTGATTTTCCTGCCCCTCTCAGTTTGCTGCCCTACCTGATGACTGTGTTACTTTGCTGGTGCTCAGGGTCAGCTTTTCCTAGGATTCAGCCTGGACTGCAAAAAGCCAGCCAGGCGACATGGGCACTCAGACTGATCAGGAAAATGCCACTCATCTCTCCCTCTACAGCCCTGCAACACAGATGTATCCTTAGTGAACTTGCAAATCAAATTGAATTTATTTCTCCTGTTCAAGTAATAAGGAGATTTTGTTGTTAACTGGCAGGTGCCACTTTGAATTTCAGTGGTGAGGCTCAAAATGGTTTGTATTTAGGTCAAGCATGGATTACTCCACTTACAAACGTGATTTGGAAGAATCTCTTCTCAGAAAGTTTTTCTGCATTTCTAGGTATACGTAGGCATTGCCAAGAGCTAAAAAGAAGAGAAATGCTGCCAGAAGCAGTGCGAATGAGGTCTCTAGTCCCTGTTTCATAACTGCAAACAGTTTTTAGATTAAAAAGAAGGAAGAGGCTTAAATGTCTCCCTGCTGCTTGTATTCTTCTGCAATCCCTGTAAAACTTCTTCAGTATAGTGGGCCTCTGTGAATTTTAACTCTCTCAGAAACAAATGAGCAGCAGCTTTTTAATCTATCCATGCATGAGAGAAACATATGGAAGACAGCGACCATATTAGGTGGAGGAGTAACTTTTACTGAGTGCTGTTATGGAGACAGCTCCTGGAATGAGAAGATGGTGGGAGAAGTGAAAATTCTGATTTTGCTTTACATACAGGATGATTTTTTTCATAAAAAAGAGAGTTTTCAGAATCAGCCAAGAGATTTAGGAGTTTGAGTCTCACTGATCTCCTGTTGGATGTAGGTGCTGGAGTTGCACAGGCATTTTTGAAGGTCTGAGCACAGATGGTGAATAACAACATGAAGGGATGTGAGGGGCTTTGTATGCATGGAAGTTTTTTAAGCTTTTTGAGTTGGTCTAATAATCCATTACATTGAACTGGTCTTCCTGAAAACTGTTGCTTGTTGAGGTACAGCATCATATTATTAAAACTTGCAACTGTTTCCAGTATACTCTGTACTAGTTTCTTGCCCTGGAACATTGTACTGCTCTCTAACTGGAAGCACAGATAAGTGTTGGGATGGGTAATGTGGGAAGGTTGTAGGTTCCTGGATCTTAAAATGTTTAAGGACGAGTGAGATAGATAAACCTCTCACAAGAGATGAACTATGTCTATTCTATGCACTTAGTTAAGGAGACGGAGCAAATCCTATTGAGCTCCTTCCAGCCATGAATTTCTAGGATCCTACCTGAATGCCCTTTGGTTCTGTGCTGTCGTGTAACATCTGCCTTGTGACGTTTGCCTTTTTCTTCTCCATCTTGCTGTGGAAAAGGGTAGTATGAGAAGAGGCATGCTTCTCATGAATTTTGCCTTGTTTTTATTGCTTCTATCACCCCATGTCTTTTTTGGGAAAGCAGACTGAAAACACATACCTGGCATTCTCAAAAAAACTTTGGTCTTGTGGGAGTCCAACACAGCACATGTAGTCTGAGATAATTCTTGGTTTTAGCACAGAGGAGATTTACTACAGAGATACTACCATGGCAGGGGAAAGCCTGAGATCTCTCTGCCCAACTGAGTATCTGTTCTTTCAATGGGATACTGTTCAAGGCTTTTTGTGCTTAATATCTTCAGGACCAACTGAAAGACTGGCAATGAAACTCTGCAGGATGTGTAAAATGTGGGATTTGTAAAGCTAAGTCTGTGTGGGAGAAATCCTGCTTTAAAACAATAGGTTTGATTTTCTGAGTGCATGAGGTATCAGGATCCCAGGCATTGTCGAATATGTACAGTTGGAGATACTGGGATCCAGCTGTGATTTCACTCTCGTATTAGTACTAAGCAACTTTCCAATAAGCTGTTCTGGATCCAACTTCAAAGTGTGGAGACAAAATTGAAAAAGAAAACATTGAAAGAAAAAGATTAACTCTACACGTATGAAGCTTTTTTACCCTTACATATGTTTGTTTATTGCTCTTGGCAAAAGTGCTTTTTAATTCTTAATTTTATAGCTAATAGTGTCAGAGATTTATTAGACTAGAACGGATCACTGTTGTCATTCACTCAGACTTCCCACGCACCAGAAGCAAAGCATTGCAGCCCGTTTGCCTGTTTTGAATTCCAGATGTGAAATGTGTTAAGAAACACAACCAATTTGTAAAGTTCTTCTGCCTATTGCATAGCTGTAATTTCACTCCCAATTTATCAACTGGCAATAAACAAAAATGGTTATCTGCAATCTGAGGAACTCAATTTGAGGAACTCAGTATCAAATTAGTTAGAAGCTTTGGTTTTACTTATTAAGGCAGTGAAGGGAAGCTAACCCCAGAGAAGCAGATGTGAACCTTTGCAAAACCAGAATGTGTGATCAAGCAGTTGGGCAAATTGCAAGAGGCCTCTGACAAAAATTTCATTAAGTAAGAAAGGGTTTTTTTGTGTCTGTGAGTGGGGAAAGAAACTTGAAACTCAGGAGTTTTGATTCAGCCAAAACGCATTAGGCTGCAATCCAATGTCTTCTTCCAGTATTTGATGGCATTGAGCAGAACAGAGGAAGGGGGATAATTAAAAAGGAATAAGGACAATTAAAATGAAGGAAAAGCTCCCTCTGTGTTCACAGAAGCAGTGGCAAAGGCAGGTGATTAGGCTTTTTTTGAGGGTGGTTTTGCATTGGCAAAAGGAGATTAGCTCTTGTGAAAGCCTTGCTCTGATTTCTAATTTTTAGCTGTTTTTCTCAATCTTTCTTTGCTGTTGCTATGAAAAAGGCTTCGATTAGAGGACAGAAAAAAAAGTGGGAAAAGACAGAGAAGTCAGAAGACCATATTTATATTTCCACTGTTATGTAAAATGTAATAATAAAACCCCCACTACCTGTAGTTAGGGTAATTACGTGCCCCCCAACTATGATGTAGATTTGCAAAGGAACATTTTCTTCAGAGCTTGCGGGTGAATATCTGATGGAGAAAGGCATAAGATTCTATAATAAGAAACATTTTTTGAAACTTCTATTATTCCAAATCATTCATGAAAACAACTTGATGCACTTTACAAAAGAACTCACTTCCATTACTTCCATTTTGCAGATAGACAAAAGTGTGAAATTAAATTGATCAAAGCCATTCAGGAAGAGGTGAACCCAAATTTTGTGGGCCCTATAAAAATACACAAACCACCAGAATGTTCCACTGCACTTGGTAAGAGTCATTTATTCTCACTGGATCCCAGTGTGATGTTGGTTCAGTGAATAAAGATGGGGGATCTTGCCCCTAAAAAAGATGCTGCCTTGGCAGTCTGATGAGGTAGGCTGAAACATGATGGTGGTAGCCCAGAATTGGATTGAAGGGGGCATTTGAGCTGCAATATGTCATGTCCAATTCCATTTTCATTTTACATATTATACATTGGTTGGGTCAATCTTATGAAGCTTAGAAACAGTCTTACAATAAAACTTAGGGAATAAGAGGTTTTTCCAGTGGGCTAATGAATAGGCGGGTGGATTACTAGACCACGCTTTCCAGCATCCTGTTCAACTTAGGCTGCAGAATTTTACCTGTTTTCTTCTCAAACATGCTGAAATAGATCAAAGCTCTTTGATTTCTAGTTGGAAACCTACAGCACTAGAACAAGCAAGAGAATTTGCCATTTAAATATTATCTCAAATATAACATTTTGCTGTGAGATGTGGGAAACTGCCAAAGTGCTAGACAGGAAAACACAGACACTTTGGACAATAAAAACTTATGAAGGAATCTTAACACCAGGTAGGAAGACTTTCCCACCAACAAAGAGATGTAGAAATACCCCTACACAGTTGTTTATTCACCTGAATCAAAAGGAAATATCTGGAATTAGCTCTACTTGGCAATGTCCAGACATGCAGATGAAGGAGTTATGTGGAAATAGAGAAGATATGAGGTTACCCAGAAGATACCTTCAGAAGAAGCAGTAGCAGAGAGAATTGATGGACTAGATAGGAATAGCAACAAATAGCTCACAGGAGTGGAGCTGCCTAGTTTCTCCCTGGAAACTTAGGGAAAGAAAGAAATTCAGTGAATCAAGTGCATGCAGTCTTGACTTAAGGACATGAAGAGATGGAGGAACCATGACTTCCTTTGATTTGTTAGTGTTTTAACACCCATAAACATGGCTTAAAGTGTTCACTTTGCATCTGTTTGGAATTTGCCTGCCTTCAGGATCCTGGCACTGGTCCAGTTATCTCTCTGTCTGATGTTGCTGGCATACGGTACTCAAGACACTGCCCATACTTTGCATGATGGAGTGTCGTTATGCAGCATTTCCAGTATATATATATATATATATGTATATATATGGATGATGGACAGGCTCATCTGAGTGTTTCTCAACTATGTAATAAAATATTGCTAAGATGACTTCACTCCTGAAGAGAGTCAATGGAACAGAATGACAACAGGGAGAGTAAAAGAGCAATGGCCAGTGTTTGTCCACCTTTTGCCATTCTGAGACAGTTAAATCCTCTTTTATTTTCCAAGAGGAGTCTCATTTTTTACTTAATCAGATACAAGGTGATTTGAGCATTACAGTAATGGATAGATATGACTGTTTTTTTGGATTGGGGTGTGTGTGGGAAGGAGAGTGACTGGGAATGTACCTTATCTTAAAGCTTGGGATGTAAATCACTTGGATGGAGCTGGCCTAGATGTGAGATCACACTGCCCTAAGTAGAGGCTTCTTCGGTTTGCATTAGAAGGAAGTAATGCTTGCTTGACACCACCTGTAAATCAATGCAGAGCTGGCTGTGGGGTATTTAAATATACATAGATGTAATATTTATTAGCAGTAATTACTTACCTTTGTTGGTACAGTTATTTTAACTAATTTGTTAATTACCTGTGGCATGGTAATTAATTACATACTGAACTCCTGGAATATATATAGAGACACCTTATGCAAACCTCTGGTTGGATAGTTATTTACTTCACTGTTATTCCGTGAGCTGCTTTAAGCCTTTACAAGTTATCACTGGGTTATGTTTCTGATATTGTCATTACATCTTGCCAGCTGCATTTCAAAAGACTATCTAGCATTGCAATGAGTCTCCAGTAAAGTACCTGGATTCATTAAGGTCTCCCTGTTTGAAGCAGAAGAACTGCCCCTGTAGCTGCTCACTAGTGACTGCAGACACTCTTTTGAGAATTATTTCCATGCTTTTTGCACTGCACAGTCCTAGAGGAGGAAAATACCCTATCTGGAAATAGAGAGGGTCTCTTGGGGTTTTGTCGATGGACTGCCTTGGCCTTTCTCTGCTGCATGAAGCAGCAGTTGAATACTATTTTGTGAGGTGAGTGGAGGGGATACAGAATCCAGACATTTTTAAGTATTTTGATTTTAGATATAAATTGTTCTCTATTACCTAGTGTCTTAGGCACATAGAAGATGTTTCCCCAGATGGCCCAGAACTTGAAAGAATAATCTTGAGTTTTACTTTCTCAAGCTGATATAAGAATTCCACCCATTCTGCTCCATTCCAAGCCTGAGCTGACCAAACTGAGCCATCCGTCAGTGTCAGACAAACCATGAACAAATGATCGCTTGTACATCTCCTGTCACAGACTGTAAAACCTTAAGACCAAAGGAAAGAGAGGGATGGAAATATGCTGAAGGGAGAATTCACAGCAGAGGCAACAAGTGACATTGAGCCTTTATGTAACACTATGCCAGAGTCAGAACAGTAGACAGAAATCTGTGAGTTACACAGGACTAACAAGCACAATTTGGGGAAAAATATCCTAATGTAGGAAGAATCATTGCCTTTCGGATAGGGCAGGCTGTTTCAGGAGAGCAAAACTTCATAGAGTGCATCATAATCATTGGTTGATACGAGAAGGAGCACAGCATCCACTGCTGAGAGTAAAGGTAAACCAAGCCATAAAAATTAAACTGGCAGGAGAAGTGGTGGAAGCTGCAAGGAGGTCTCCAAGCCTGCAGGGTAGAGCAGTGGGGTGGCAAAGCTTGGGGAGTGCTGGGGCTGGGGGGATGTTGAGATAGGTTAGCTGAGATGTAGGAAAGGGAAATAGAGGACAAACTTGCTGTAGTGCTAAATGCAAGCAAAGAAATTTAGAGAATGCTTCACAGAGCACATAGACAGACAGATACGAGATGTACTTTTAGGTTGTGTACCAAAGGGGACAGTGAGCAGAGTTGCCTTCAGCTGCCTTGACATGAAAAGATTCAGGCATGGGGAACTCGGGAAGGTAGATAGAAAGTCCTGAAGTTTGAAAGTCTGAGATGATGCCAGTACTTCTGACCTTGCTTTTACCAAGCAGTTCCTGCTGAGCAAATTTTAGCCTGGATCTTCAAAGTGCCACAGTCATATAACTCCTGCTGCTCCTGCTGGAGATACTCTGCTGCCTATTCTGAAGGCAGCTTGCTATCTCTGTCCTGTGGTTTCCAGTGGCATTTAGATAAGTTGTTTGGTACTGGGCTCTGCAACATCCCAGAAGTTATAGAGGGAGCCTACAGCAATCGCACTTGGGTACCTTCACTGATTAATCTGTATACCTTCATTACATGTCCAAAGTTAGGTGAAACTGAGTCTGAGCCTTTATATACCACCTAGAGAACAATTATTCCTTCTTTGGAAAAAGTTTTCCCTTTTTGGTATGTGACTATTTCCAGGCTGTTTCCTGTCTATGCATTATCTCTTAATACTTCTGAAGTGTTTGCCAAGGAGTGGCTTGCCTTGAGACTTTTTTACGTGCTTGTTTGTTCTTTCTGGACAACTATTAAATTAAACCATATATTCATTCATACAGACAACATCCCAGTAACCAGGTCAATACACACTGGTCATAAATTATTACAGAATGGGTCCAAATCCATCACTGAGGCATCCATTGATTATCCATACAGCTACTCTCTGTAAGTGAACACTTTGTATGCAAGGTCACTGTAGAATTCAGCTATTTTTAAAAGGCCGTTAATAGCAACACGGAAGCAGGCTTTGATTGAACTGGAAGTGTAATTTTCAATTAAGAGCCTTCACTCAGTCTTCCTTCCATTAGGGTCTAATTAGATTTCAGGAAGACACAAAGTTTCAGATGCTTCAGCCCTACAGCCTCTCCATTAGCTGACACCATATGCTTCGCGGTTTCCATCGGGAAGTCCCGATTAATTTGCTAACGTTAATTTTAACTCTAGCTGAGATGCTTCACCAGGGACCTGATTAATGGACTAGCTGTAACCAGCCCATCCCTGCTTCTTTCTGCCATCAGTTATACAGTGATGAGGTTAGTGAAAATCAGACTGATAATTTTTTTTTCTATACTACTCTGGGAAATGTATTTATTTCATTTGGAATATGTAAGCAAAGTTTGTCACCTGGATTACCTTGAAAGGTTACAGACCCTCTCTCCTGACCTACTCCTTCCTGCATCATTTCCTCTCTCTATGATACCTATAGTATACATACAAACCATGGATCTGTAAAGACACCTTGGACAGTAATCTTTTCATAAATTTTCTTCCTTCTGTTCCACTCTTTTCCAAGTGCTTTGCTTGATCCAGAGAGTGAAGGCTTGGTAAAGTACATCTAGTGTGAAGCAGCTAACTTTACTTCATCTGTTCTCATATTCTTTCATCTGAAACAAAAGCTTCTGGGTATGTAGTTTCTGACATAAATTGAACAGCAAATGCTGTTAATTTAGCTAAAGGTTGATCGTGGTAAGAAATGAACATTGGTGGTCCAAGAAGCATTAGCTGGAGACCCATCTCATGTTGGTGACAAGAGATGCAAGAGGCTCATGCTCATTGGAAGGGCTTTTGCAACACGGACAAAATACTGCAGCAGTGGAAATCAATTTTAGTTGAGGATCGACTTTTGCTGGGTGCACACCAGATGTCACAAATTAGATCTTTGGGTGATGGGGGTTTTCACAGCTGTCAAACTGTAGAATTTACACCACTGTTAAGCAAGTCTATTCAATAAACATTCAGATATGCTAAGATACACATAAAGGGGGTGACATAGGCAGACAGGTGATGGAATGCCCACAAAACAGGTAATGAGATCACCTTGGACAGATTTTGTAGGCTACTTCAGCTGTAGAGCACGTGTAATACTTTTCTTGTAGCTCTGCTTACTGTTTGGATTTCAGCCCAAAGTGCACTAGCTCTTCAGCATAAATCTGAATGATCTGTAGTAGATAAAGAATCAAGTTAGGTCACTTCTGGCTTGGAAATAATCAAATCCACCACTAGATGAATAATTTCTTGCAGTGATTTTCAGACTGTGAGGATCTTGTCTATGGCCCAAAGAGAGGAGAGCTGCAGCAGGCCTATAGCTGGGAGGCTCTGTTGCTATTCCCTAGTTCATGCTGCTGCGAAAGACCATAAGAGCATCTAGGCTGTGCATGAAGTCCATCTTTATGACATTCAGATCCTGAGCTGCTGCCTCAGACACACTTGGTGGATAAACACAGACCTTCTGTATTTAGGGGATTCCTCCCAGTCCCCTTATGTCACTGTGTGGTTTTGACTGCCAGACTTTCCTTTAAAACAAGCCACCGCAATAATATCTTATTGACTTGGTTTTATAGGAAAAGAAAGAGTTGTAATAACTTTTTATTGACATTGCTCTTCCAGAGAGACATAGAAATAAATCACCAGCCTGCAGGAGTCAGAATGCTCTCATGCTTTCTGGGACCACAGTCCCTGGGTTTTCCAGCAGGAGCTACCCCACATTTCTGGCTATCTGCTGTCAAAAAACTCCTTCATCAAATGTAGTTGAAATGAATGCAAAGGAAGGAAAGTGGCTGGGATTGTGACTGACAATAGGACAGGCCAGTAGTGCTTGAGAGTGGAGGCTTTCTCTGTTGCAGCCAAGAAGCTAAGAAAGGGTTAAGTCAGCATACTGCTGCAATGAGATCTCCTGTACAGAGAACCTAAATCCAATGTGAAACTTCATCAAAATTTTTTTGTAGTTGAGCTTAGCTCTTTGCAATGTGAATCCTGGAGGGAATGAAGGAGTTGAGGGAGGGAAGAATGGATCATATCTTTTGGGTATAAATCAGATAAAGAGAATGATTAACAAGTGTAGGTTTTTGCTACAGTATTTTAAGAACTCTGTCAATAACCTCCCTCCTCCCATTCCCAGTCTCGATGCAAAGGCCTGAAATGAGATAGCTGATTAAGGAGAGCTGCAGGGCGATCTAAATACATCAATCTTGCTTGTAATGAGGAACACAGCTACATTTCTGCAATGATGATGAACCTCGGGGCCAGGGGTGGCTGGATGCTGAATGTTCTCTGTATTGAACTTCCCATGCAGCCATTACTTCTCAGCATTTCGAACGGCTGAATCCGATTACAGGAGCTCTCTGGGAAAGGAGGGTGCTGGGGATTGCACTGGGCAAGTTTTTTTCTCAAGGTGAAAGAGGCTGAGCAGCTTTCTAGACTCTTTAACTTGTTTGCCACCAAAATGGGCTGCCTCATGCCCATTTCTGCTTTTACCTCCTGCTCAGAAATGTGTAGCAAAACCACACTGAAAGGTCCACCTTGCCCTAATAAGCCTTTACTTAGTCTTTTACACTTAAAGCCACATCTTACTGTTCTTTTTAAAGACTAATAGCCCATTTCATGTGCCAAATGAAGAGCTTTTATTAGCCAAGGAGTAAAGATGTGTCCTGCATCAGAGAAGCAGAAATCCACCAGAGGGAGAAAAAGCCCAAACCTCCCATAACAGCACGAGGAAATAAAGCTCTAAACAATTTGAGTTTGGGTTGTTTTTTTTTTTTTTTAATTGAATAATATTATTGCATACCCCAAACAAACTAAGTGTCTTTTCTTAGTCTCTAGGCCAGTTCCAGAACTGCCCTTTCTCTTGTGAGTGGAAATCCCTGCTGAGCAAGGCTCTTTTTGTGCCTCTGACACAGTTCAATCACATCTAGCAAATCGTTCTAGGAACAGCCTAAGGACTCTCCCGGGTTTTATGTCCCTAAAGGATGATTGAAGGGACTCCATATTGAGTTGCAATCCTCAGAAATACCCACTTCAGCTGCTGCCTTCACCTCACAGACTTTCTTTACTAAGATAGTAGGTCCTGAGAGAAGTTTCATGCCAGAAGCTGTCTTGGACTGGGCAACCTGTTCTCACCTAGGCCAGAAAACTAACCTTCATCTGCCCACATTCCTGAGGGTGTCAGGAAGCTGTTCTGAAACATGTAGCTGACAGATTAAAAATCCCATGATCACTCAAATAATGCTCAAGGAGAGAACTGCAGGGTTCTGCCATCCGTGGGTTCAGCCCAAATATGCTCTGCTCCCAGGATTAGATCCAAAGTGTTTATCTTGTCTATTATATCTTCTGTTTTGCTGTTTATGGGGTGAAGCAGTTCCAGAAGCCAACAGCACAAACAAGGTTAGAGAAGAAGCATCTCACAGCCCTTTCCTGAGGGCTGAGGACCCTGTGAGACTGAAAAATCTTGTAAGGATAAGGTATGTCCATGTAGGCTTGTCACTGCCATTGGTTGCTCAGTTTTTCCACTGAGCTTAGGACCTACAGGGGGGAAAGCCAAGAAAGAGCTGCTCCTGGACATGAGTCTGACACATCCAAACATCACATTTTACTAGTAGACCAGAAGGGAGGAGAGAGAAGAGAAAATCTAGGCTAGGAAAGATCACCTTTCACCTTCCCATCTCTTGGAGGATACTTATGGACACTTCAAATTCTAGGCTGAAAGCCATTTAACTCTTTGCTTTCTCCTGGAGAAAGGGCACTTACTTTCTGACAACCAGAGCAGTGCTTTCAGACTCTAGGTGAGAGGAACATATTTCCTCTGACTGCTTGCTTCCTGTCACACCTGGCTCTTATGGTTTAATCAGTGTTTCAGGGAAAAAATGGGGAGAAGTTCTGTGGGCTTAAAGGGCCTTGTAAAGAGTAGCATGGGGAAAAAGAGATACGAAAGAAATAGTGCTTCAATTTAGTAGCTACTGAGTTGTGTCCTTTTTATTCTTCTCTTACCAAAGGAAAGAGAAGGGGGGGGAAAAAGAGACCAAGAAAAGCCAGTAAAGAAGAAAGTGCACAGGTCTGTCAGTTCAGACTTAAAGCTTGAGAAAGGAATTTAGTATTCTGCACAATTGCTTCCTTCTTATTTCTTCTTGCTGCAGTTGCTTCTCCACTTGCTAATTCATCTTAATTATTGAATATTTGGACAGCCCAGAGTGAAGTTCTTTGTTGACAGTGCTTGAACAAGAAAAGGTATTCAGGCTCATGAATAGGCGCTGTGCTGAGAAACTCTAATTGGCTTGCTATGACCGACAATGGTACAGATCACACAGGTGAGGCTGGTGGTGTGCCTGGATTTTGCACAGGTTTCCTTGATCTTTCTGTTCTCTCGCTGGCTCTCCTATCCGTCTACCCTCTCTGCCTCCCTACATCTTGCCTTTCCCATAGGGTGAAGTAACAGACTGGAGTAAAAAGGAGCTTCGGGTGTGTTGAGAGTTTCAACAGGATGTTTCTAAACAAACGGAGGGTGTCTTATTTCTGAACAAACCCATGTGCAGCTCTGCCGAATCTCAGAAACAGAGTATTAACAGTAATATTAATAATATTATTATTACCAGTATTAGTGGCTTGATTGCTATAGAAATATGGTCTCAAGTAAAGTGAATTTAATGATTGGATAACTAATAGATTTTCATGTTGGAGCCACAAGAAACACTGGAGGGCCAAACGGGGGGGGTGTCAGGCTCAGATCACTACGGGTACAGAACTGAGAAGCAGCACAAGCCAACACCAAGGGAGCGTGAGGGCTTCTCTGCATTGCAGTGGATTTTGTGCCCCTTTGCTGGTGAAGATGCTCTCTGCGCAGCACAGAGATGCCCTCTGCTCTGGGCTTGGCCATTTTCCTTGGAGTCAAACGGTTACCCTACAGAGGAGGGAAATACTCTATTTTAAGGAGGTTATTATCTCCTGGGACAACCAAAGTGAAATTGCCATTCTTCTTGGAAATAAGCAGTGGTGCTTGAATACCAGGCTATTCTAATGCATCTCTGTCCTGCTGGGAGTGACCTTCCAGAAACTTCTTTTCTCTGCAAGACATCTCACCCCCAAAGCCATCCCATTTTCTGCTGCCTATCTATGCAGACCAGGAAGGAGGTTTTATTTAGGTAGCTCCCTGTTTGCACTTAAAGCCAATTACTTTTTTGTGTGGAGAGCCCAGGGTGGTCTATTTCAGCATAAGAGGATGTATCTGGACGGTTTTGAATGGTAGAAAACAAATGACACAGTTTACTAAAGAGGAAAAAATTTCAGGGACAAGTGGTCTAAACCAGCAGTGCCTGCTGCTTTATGTGGTAATGTGCAAAAGTTTGTATCATAGTTTGTGTGACTCTTTCCCAGTATGTCTTTTGCTTGTGTAAGGTGAAAAAGTTATGCATTTTTCAGTCATGACAGACCCCAGAGTCAGACACGAAATGAAGTTCACTCTGCAGTGTCCAACTCTGCTGCTTCCCGTTTCTGCAATGGCTAACGCAGCTGGTTATGCTCCTCAGCGTTCACAGCCACCCTCAGAGCAGGGAGAGTAGGACCTGGTAACTCATGTGGGACTCACCAGGACTGGCTTTTCCTACTGTATGGACCCACGCAACCATCCCCTCCTCGTCATCAAGACATGCCCTTGATAGAAAGTGAACCAGAACAGTGAACCAGCAGCCTGCTTAGTGCTCTGCTACTTAGGTGACGTGTCGTTAATATTAATGTCTTTATCACTGAAAATGCAAATTTATTTTAAGAAACACAAAAATAGAAGCAACCAAAGGTCAAAATCGAATTGAAAGCCTAAGGAAGTTGAGCAACTCTAGGATCCCCTTAAAATCCCAGCCTGTGAAAGAGGAAAGCAGTGCTATTAAATTGTACAGTCTCTTTTGGCACTGCCAAAGAGTAATGTTACTTCCAGTGGCTGGAAAAACAGCTGGAAAAATATTTCTAGGACATAACTTCCTCCGAGGGGTACCACCTTCCGTATTAAAAAATGCAGAAGGAAGGGACAGTGACACACCACCTCACCCAGACCCATCCCCAGGGCAGAATCAGCTTTACCTGAACTGTTCCTGTTCCTGAGAGGTGTTAGTCTATTCAGGGCCTTGCCAGCTTTTTCCTGATGTCTCACTTAAATCCTTCTTGCTTGCTTTTAAGCCAATACCTTCTATCCACAGTGGACACGCATTTATTTATTTATGACTCACTCTGCAGCTACCTTCGGCACGTGTGAAATCTGCTATTCTAATTCCTCTCTTTTTCAATTGTTAGACATAAACCAGTTCATTTCTTTCAGTCTTTCCAAATTAAGTCAGACTTTCTAGATATCTGGTGATCCTTGTTGTTGCACTGATAATTATTTTTTAGTTAGGTTACATCTTTCTCAAAGTACAGTTTCCAAATCTGGGTGCAGCACTGCAGCAGGGAAGAGACAGAACATTTCATGCATCTGTCCTACAGCAATCCTGTTAATGCACACAGTTTGATGTTTGCATTTTGTGTAGCAACACAACAGGATCCTAGGGCTCCACAGAGCTTTTTAAAATATTGAGAACCAGGAATATACACAAGGTGCAGTGTTTTGTTTATATTTATTTGTATAAGTAATTTTTCACTGTCTTTTTTTTCAAAATCCCACAGTGAAAAAAAGATGGGCATACCTTTTTAGGTTGTAATGCTCAGATTCCCATGGCAGATTGTGAGGAACACACCTGTATGTCTGGTTCAAGCCTATTCTTAACTCTAGACCCAGCAACAGTCACACAGCAATCAGTGACACTTCCAAGACTAAGCATGTGTTTGAATGCTTTGCTAAACTATGACGTTCATGCAAGGAAATACAACCCGGTGTCTCTAATACCTTTTAGCTGGTGGCATCTCAACAGAAAATTCTGTAGTAGAATTTTGTATGTGTATGCACACGTACATGTGCGAGTATAAAGCAAAGGAAGTATAAGAGATCCATACTATATGAAATAAGATCAATATAGATTATTAAGTGTCAAAATAATACATAACAAGATTAGAATGTTTGAAAATATTATTATGAGTTAGAAATGGACATTACCTTGTAAAGGACTTTGAACTTTCTCTTATGTGCATCTTTCCATACTCAACCCAAGTTGCCACTTGCCTGTCTGCAAGCTTGAGGGCAGCCAGCAGCATCCCCCCCACAAGTGCAGGCATACAAATGCACAGGGGCTCTGTCATAAGTTAGTGAAAGACATGCATATATGCTAATATAAATATATGTAAATATATATACATATATGAAATCTTGTTATATGTAGCAACAAGTTTCCATAGATACTATTTTTCCACTGTTTAGACATGCTATAGAGCAGCAAGTGGGCTGACTTTGAAAAGGTGTGAGTAGGAGAGTTACAACGTGCAAGGTAATGGCCATTTTTTCTGTTTTCTGTTTTACGATAACTAAATATTATTGTCTTGCTAGTGTTATCTCAATAAGAAATAAGAGATACTGTTGCTTTGTGTGCTTCTGTTGACACAAATTGTGGTTGCAGGATACAACAATTGTAGGTCACTACCTGGGCAGACCAGTAAAGATGATAGATGTTAATGTTGTTTCTAAAGTTCTGGTGGGTTTGGATTCAGCTGTTCCTGGGAAAAGAGCTGCCCTTGAGTTTAGAGCAGTTTTGTCCATCTTGAGATGAATGAAAGAATAGAGGTAAGGGAGAGAACAAGGAGAGGAAATGTCCACAAAAGGAAAATAAATATAATCAGGTTTTGCTGAGACAGGTGGGGAGCTCAATAAAGGCTGTGTTATCTGAAGCACAGATGGTCTATGAAAGACCGCAGAAAGAGGGAGGATGAGAGTGACCTTTGGAAAACCCTGGTGAATGCAGCGCCTCAGCAGCAGCTCCCTTTCACCAGATTGCCTCAAGAGCATTTTCCTACCTTGCCTTTTCTTTTCTTTGAAGTGAGGCACTGTCAGGTTTGCTTGTACTTTTTGTTTTCAGCTGTCACCCAGTCCTGCTGCAGTCAGAATTGAATTTATCAGCCCTGTCATGGAGGTGCAGCAACTGAAATAACCGCAAATAGGAAAGGCTTTGAGTGCTGAGGCAAACAGCTACTGGCTTGATGGGGTCTCCCGAAAAATAGCGTTCAGCTACAACCAGAAGGAATTAGAAAGCTACTCAGTAGGATGGGTGAAACCTCTTTTTTCCTAGGAAAATGTATGCTCCTTGTTTGGCTTGGTTTGTGGCAGGTGGGGGTGGATGCATTAGCTATACAGCAACCAGAGGCGTGGTTTGCTAACGCTGTAGATACCCTTCCTCAGTCTAGCCCCATCACACACCTCAGCCAGCTTTCTGGTGGTGGGGACTGCCTGCTGCAACAGCTACATCTACATCGCCAGCACGCACCACGGGGGTGGGCTGCCCTGGGCCATAGCTCGAGGGATTGCTACAGTCCCCTGGAACATGCATCTTCAAGCCTGGGCTGTAAGACTGGAAGGAAAGCTCAAGCCCCGTACCCTGTGTATTCCAGCATCTGTCTGGGGAAACCCCTACATAAGGAGCTTGCTTAGGTTAAGACACCATTAGTAATTCATTGTGGAGATTTCTCTGTGCTAAAAACTCTTTGGTATCAGACTTTGGATATGTTCTTACACTGGCCAAATGTTTAAGTGCAGAAGTCAAACCTGCTAGCCAGGCCTTAAAGCTCAGTATCTGAAGAAGCTTCTCCACCTTGAACATCCCCACTACTTTATAATCAACTTATTTATTTATTTATTTATTTATTTTTATTAGCTTTGGCATTTCTGGAGGCTGGAAGCTCAGCAGAAACCTCACAACTGCTCTTTCTCTTTTCAAACCCCCATATGGCCGAAGAGCAGCCCCAGCCGTGCTTGGTGGAAGAGTAAAGTGCAGCAAGAAGGACATGCACCTTCTGTCCTCACTATCGGTCTGAGCTTCTGTATCAATCAATACTTTACAATGCTGCCATTTATTGGCAGCAATGCTCAATGAGATGTTTCTTAAAGCTTTTTGTGGGGGAATGGTTGTTTTGAATGTCACTGCTGGAGGTGAGGAAATAGGAGCAGGAGACAAAACAATCCCCACAATGTATTTATGGCATGACTTGGCTATGAAGGAGCATTCCCTACTTTATGGCTCTTGGAAGACCAGCAGGTAGCTGCAGCTGACCTGCAGATGTTGGCCTCTCAGAGAGACCACCTGCTCCAAGTTTCTTTTGTGAGGAACTAGCTTGAAACAGAGGTGCTGATGGCTCCAGTGGGATGGAGGCTTTCTCCTGATAGACACATGATCAAATCCAGCTCAGCAGGGAGTGAGCAGAAATTACTCGTGCTGCTCTCCCCTCAGATGGATGCAAAATTGGGAGAAGCACTGCTGATGTCAATAGTTACCCAGAGGGAACTATGGAGCAGGGGAAGCAAGGCAGGGACTTGGCTGCCAGTCTTTCTTTTTCCTCTGGAGCAGCCGTGCTCAGGCAGGTCTGTGGGCAGGATGTCCTTCACCATCACTCCTTTAGAGCTCTGCAGCTGAGGCTCAGAAAGTGCTTTACAATATACAAATAAGTAGCTATGAGGAGATGCAAGCACAGCTGAGACATTCCTTAAATACTTTAAATGCTTTGCTACAACAGCTTTGTATCCTTAAGACTTTTGGGGATGCAACTGTCCTTTGCTGGTGGATAGGCCAAGATGCAGCACTGGTTAAACATTCTGCAGGCACGGGAATTGTTCTGGTTATCTCCCCTCAATGTAATTTAACAAGATGCAAAAAGATTTAATAAATCATATGTGTATGAGTGTGTCTCAGCAAAACAAGCAAAAAAAGGAAAGTTTTCCAGGACCCATTTGGTGAAAGCAGGGCACTTGAGCTGTATCTCACAGATTATAAACCTATTACACGTTTACTATTTTCCCCCTGGAATGATCCCAGCTGTGTGAACCTCATGCTGTGCAGAATGTCCCATTATGAACTGTGAAACCAGCAAAACAAAACCATCTTAAATTCTTTTTTTTTTATACCTTTCTGAATCTTGTTAGCCATGAAATGCCTCACATTTGCTGCATACTGTGGCAATAAATACAAAATGAAGTGAAAGAGGATGCGGATTATTAAACTGCACTCCTTAATAGATTTGATTGCATCTAATGTCTAAATCATGCGGCATTGCTGAGACATGAACAGCACTTCTTGATAGAGCAGAGCCCTTTAAATGGAAGGCCTGATAAAGGAAAAGTCCCTCTATGGGAATACATATTCAGTATATGATAGCATAATACCCTATTATGATGGTAGGACACACATCTTCCTTCCCTCTGTGGAACCATGATTACCATCCTGGCCTGAACTGAAGTGGTCTTTGTAATTTGGACATCACTTGCTCCTGCTGTGTTTTTCTGCTTTTAAATTGAACGCATTTGTTGCAAATCTCTCCTATTCTTGCTGTCAGAATCCTCACATCAGAAGAGTGGCTAATTGACAACAGAGCTGATCTAAAAGACAAAAATGAAAATGGTCATCAAGGAAGCCAGCAAATGTTTACCTTTTTGGTTTAGATACAAAATTTTAATCATATTAAAAAAATAATGATTGTAATTGTTAAACATTTTTCTGAAATAAATCTGCAGGGGTGTAGCTAATGAGATGAATAATTGTCTTTAGAAATAACACAAGTAGTGTCTTAGCACTCTAGGGTAAAACTCAGATGGTGAAGGACTGCCAGGGCTATGGGCTGCTTATTGGAACTGTTAACTCCAGGGAGGGTTCATGTGTCTCAGGGAGCTTTTATGCAAGGGACAAAGACCTGGTGGGATGGTCCGCTCTCTGTAAGCCTTCTCCTTGCCACTCCCACCCCATAGCAAAGAAAGAGCTGGTCTAGACCTTGCTGCCCTAGCATGAGGCACAGCACCTGGTCTAGCG
This sequence comes from Grus americana, assembly GCF_028858705.1. Lineage (NCBI taxonomy): Eukaryota > Metazoa > Chordata > Aves > Gruiformes > Gruidae > Grus > Grus americana. The sequence continues at coordinate 16,222,890 of NC_072857.1, read as the reverse complement.
ACTGTGCACAGTGCCAACCCGGTCATTTTATCTGGTCCTGCTCACTTCCACCTTCCCCGAGCACACAGCTGGGTGGCCTCTGACGCGATGCTGCTGGGGGTGGTCCTAAGCTCTTGCGCCACTACCTCCTCCCCCTTCTTCAGGGCACACTCTTGCTTCCTTGCTGCATCTGTCCTTCCATTCCGTTCCTCCTTTAGTACGCCTGCTCGTGCCATGGCCACTCTCCCTGGGGCAATGGATTGCTGAACTGACTGCTCAGTTATAACTGACTGTTATACCCACACGCCCTGGCACAGCTTTGTGTTACGGGGCTGTGGACAGTCTGACAGGCCTGCCTCCTTGCTGTCACTAGCTCTGGGGTCTCTCTGGGTTGTACTCCATGTTGTGGTGCAAACTGGCCTTCAAGATTACAACAGAAAGTCTTGGGGTTCTGGTTATAAACTTCTTGTGATCACCAGATGTTTCATTTTTATTTGCTCACCTCTCTCTCTTCCACTGACATTTTTATGGCTATTTATATACTTTCTGCTGCAAAAAAAAAAAAAAAGGAAACTCAATAATATATTTTTCCTATACTTTTTTTATTAGGCCAGTATTGAATTAAGGTATATTTATTTTTATTAACAGTTATTTTTACTGTTCTTTTCCAGAACACCAGAGGCACCAGTAAGTAAGGCTGTACATCAGCCCATGACTGTATGTGCAAGTGTCACTGCTGCACAGTGCTCCCTCTCTTGCTCTCCTCCTTGCTGTGTGTCACCTTCACACCACTGCCACCAGCTCTCAATCACTGCCTATGACGGAGGTCAAAGAGTACTTGCAAAGTCTTAAGTCTTCCTGGTGACAGTCCAAGGGGCTGCTGGAGCACTTGAGACAGGCTTCCTCTCCCTTTCTCAGCCTTCACAGTGAGAGTTTCTTTTTCCTGACCTTGAGGCATTTAATATTTCTTTAGTGCTCTACTAGCAATGGTGTCAGCCTGCAAATTGTTGTGACTGGGTTCGCCTGAATTTGTCTGGGCTTATTTCTTCATAGACTTTCATCACAGCAAAATCTAAATGTAATTTACTATGTGATTCCCTCACCATTACCAAATCTTCAGCAGGGGTAAATTGGAACAGCTCCTAAATTCAGCATCCCCACTGTTACTAGGTTCTGGCTCATAGCAATGGACTTGATGTTAATGTACTAGATTAACAATTAAAATGCTTTGTGACATACTTATCAAGAGACCTTGCATAACTCATTTAGTCTTTCTTTGCTTCCACTTGCCACATCACGCTCTTCCTTCTTCTTGAGTAATCCACAAAGCTTTTATGTTGTTCTCTACACTATTTACATGCTGTTCACTTCCTACATAATTTGCTGGTTCTTTGGGACTGGGAGTACCTGGGGTCCCTCATACAGTATCTTTGTGCAAACAAAATGGCAAACTGTCTCCCTTAATTTCTGTGCGCACCCCCCCCCCCCCGCCATGATTTATCATTCTGATTAAGGAAAAAATTGACATGAACATTTAAACAAAGTATTTTCTCAAAATTGGGGTGTATTTGGCATCAAGACAACCTCCCTCTGTAGCCATGAAGTCCTACCAGGAATGGAGAGTTTCGAGAGAACTGTGAACCTGAGACATCTCACCCCATCTACACATCAGGCAGGTACTGGTCCACTTGAGTAGCCTGCTTAGACTGTGTAGTGTAGTGGCTTTGTTTATGTGGCTGTGGAAAAGTGACTTCTGACATTTTGAAAGACAGTGAGTGTGATACATCCTTCCCAACATGGCTGTGTCATACATAGCCTGCCCCAGGCAGTGTACTCCAGCCACATCTAAGACCCAGCTTGCCACTTACAGTCTATGTGGCTGCCAGTTGTGACCGTGAAGGTTGCCTCAGGGCTACCTTTAGCATGCAATGAAGATGACCCAATAGCCACACAATACAACACCACAGAGCACCCTGACCATGCCTGCATGGCAATTGTCTCCCGTTAGCTCCATTTGTATGAATCCTATGCACAGCCCTTCTGAGGTGCACTGTCCCACCACCAAATGGTTATTTCTCAATAATTTGGGTGGTGCTTGCCTTGGCATGAAGAGAGACATTCACATTTCATCTGGGCAGGAAATCTATATTCTGTATTATTCTTATGTTAATAATACAGAGGGCTAAATCAAAGGTGAATTGATTTCCTGAAGCTGAACAGACTTTTGGCGTTAGCACAGATACAGCCACAGTCAAAGAGCAGACCTTTCAATTTAGTTCTTCTGCTGTCGATGTAAATAAAATTGCTCATGAAGCAAATTGCAGCCAGTTATTGTCTGCACTCAGAACCATTATGTTCTTTGGAAATGATCATTTATGTTAGACAGTGGATTACGTTTCTATGAAAGTGTGTAAGGCAAATGCAAAGCACAATTCACCTTGAAGGTCAGTTGAATATTGCAATTCGCACTTACTGGTCATTATTATGCAGCTGAAATGATCCCAGGGAAAGGAGTGATATTTGTGAAATGATACAAAAACAGAGATTCTTGATTAGCTGATAGAAACCAAGAGAAAAAGCCACATGGGCTGTTAATCCGTATGACCATGGAGGTCTGGAGGTGCAGGTGCATAATTATCTGGCTTGTGTGGGCAACACATGGGTGTGGGAAAACATCCGTGTAAGGACATAGCAAGGAGAGGGAGAGATCTTCCCTTTGGTGCCTCATGTCAATAGAAGGGCTTAACTCCAGTTTATGTACCATTAAAGTACGTAACCCTGGGTGGAGAGATGGCCTTGCTGGTAGAGCAGAGGACCCATCTGAGTATTTCTGTGCATGTTTTTGTGAGCAAAGTTACTGTCACCTAAGGAGACTGATTAGACACCCACTCTGGGCCATGGTCTGTTCTTCTGCTTCTTAGTGAGAAGAATGAGTTACTGCCAACTGCTGCCAAAAGGCTGGTGGTTACGCTGCTGTGAAATACTAACATTCTGCTCAGGTACAGTCTTTGTACTGGTGCTGTGGCTGCATAAAAGTCCAGTCACCCAAGTGCTCTTTAGCTTTGAGTGTACAGAGCAGCAAGAACTGGGTTACCGTGCCTCCAAATTTCTCTCGGAGGCAGCCTGAGCTTAGCTGGGGTTCAGGCTGCCAGCTTATCCTGTGTGTCCTGGCATTGGGTGTCCTTGCAGTGTGGCTGTCCCTGCAGGAAAGGCCCTGAGCTGCACAGCCTGCATGATCTCAATCACACAACATTGCTGCAGAGGCAGAGGGCAGATTTGGAGGTTGCCAAGCAAGTACCCCACGGAGAGACAGAGCCCATCCTCATGGCAGTGTAGTTATCCTTGGAGCACACTGTGAGGTGCCGGGTTCCTCTTAGGTTCACCAGCTGGATCACCCAAAGCTAACCCTCACCATCCCTTTCACATGGCTGGCCAGCAAGGAAGATAGAGCAGAGCATCACACTCTTGGGGTGAGTTCCCATACAGCTGATGCTGGAAGAAGGAAACTCCTAAAACAGAGGACATCGCTCCTATCAAGAGTGAACAGTCACAGAGAAGCATGCACACAGGGAGCTCTGCTCGGAGCTGCCTCTCAGTGTGGGCACAGGGACCGATCCCCCTGCACAACTGGCTCGTGTAGCCGGCACTCACTGGGTGTGCATCCTCTGCCTTTACAGCCCAGGATCCAGCAGGTTCAAGGATGATTTTCAGCATTTATTGGAGATCCACAGTGGCATTCTGTTCAGCAAAAATATCTCTTTTAATAGCGCTTTGCTACTTTGGAGAGAAAGGACAACTCCAACAGTTGTGTCTCTATTGTCATTGGCTAATTACAAACTGCCTTGTATAACCATTTCAAAGTCCTATAGGCAGCTGCTTTATGCCTTTACAGAGAGCAAAGAGAGTCCTGAGGGCTCTGAAATGGTGAATACTAATCCTGGTGTAGGCACCTCCCGAAAATGGGAAATAGTGGACCTGGCTGTCAGTAGGAATCATCTAGAAGAAATGTCCTAGTGCCTTTTCCAGACTAATTGGATGAGATACTGCAATCATTTCCAGCACAGGTCTGATGTTTGATGGAAATAGCACAGCCATGACCTGGCAGTATTGGTGGTCCCATACTAATGGCTCATGGGAGAGAAAAGGGACTGTTAGTACTGCTTTGATGCATAAAACTGGCTGCTTTTACTTCCAAGCTTACAGCAGGAGGCAGGATGGGAATTACTTTAAAACACTGCTGGATACAGAAATAATAAAAAAACCCTAAGTAGATTATAAGTGAATGTCTTTTTTAATGGTGCTGTCCCTAACGAAGTATAGCTCTCCCACCTCTGTCAAAAGTTTCCTTTTTTTCCCTGTTAACATCAGACAATCAATCTCGTCCCATCAGCTTCAGCAGTATGCAACTCTCTCAGCTCGCTGTGGAAAGACTTCTTTTTTTATTTCCTCTTTAATTAAGCTCTGCGGCATGCTGCTTTACTTGCAAGGCTCAAAGATGTATGGACATTGCTTCAAACAAACCATTAGAGAGAAGAGCATTAAAGATAGCCCTAACACTAAGTGGTCCAAAGCCACAGGTAAACTAATGCACAGGCAACAACATCAGCAACAAAAGGACGTAATGATAGGCAATTACAGGATTTGCAAATACTCTGCTGGGATTGGGGCATCTAAACACACTATGCCAGACTGCCGAAATGTGCAAAACATTATTTTACAGTTGCAAAGCAAGAGGGCCCTTAGTAGCAGCGCACACGGTATGGCAGGTTCTTTGATTAGTATGAATGACTCCGTCAAGCTCGTAAGAGACAGGAACAGATAAATGCTTTCCATCCAGTTTTACCACTGTCTGCATCATTGTTCCTTTAATGCAGTCAGAGGTGATTTTAAACAGTTGTTAACAGGTAGAGGTTGGAGCATGCAAGCACACACTCATCAGGCACCCACCTGATGATAACCCAGGTCTCTATAGATGTGAGCTGGTCCCTAACCGTTGCCTTCATTGCTCGCCATCCGTGCCCAGCCCATTAGCTCGCTCTTGTTGTTCAAAGGAATCTGTGTCCCATTATACCTGTGCTATTAGAGGTGGTGGTTTGCCCTCTGTCAAACACTTCAGATTATCCTTGAAATGCTTCTACTTGCCATGCTCTGTTGGGCTGTCCAGGCACCACCTGGGCATTCATCCGGTGATTATACAAGCCACACATTTTCCCCCGTGTCTGGACCACCATTAGAAAACCTGGTAGACATAACTACCCACTAAGACTTTACCGCATTATCTATATTTAGACCCTAAGACATCGCTGGTGGGGTAGGTAAGGCTGCTGCCCACATAATTATAAATTGAAGCAGAGGTTAAATATGCAATGCAATGTTTTTAGCCTTCCTGACCCCATGCCCTGGGTCATTTATTGTTTCTTCCATGGTAGTGCTTAGAGATTCTCATGACACATAAGCAGCTGTACATCAACACAGACAGACACTGTTACAGAAAATTTGCCATCTAAATAGGCAAGCAAATAATCTGATGAGTGTCAGAGCTCAGGACCTGGGTCCCACCTAGGTTCTTATTTATTCATAATATATCTGAGCTGGAGCTGCTATCCTTTCCTCATAAGGACACATGGGGTCTTCTACCCAACTGCCTATTTTCATTCCACTAGGAACTCAGTGTCCCTGAGACCTTTATCCTTCACCAAATGTGGTTGAAACTGGTGAAAAAAAAAAAAAATCTGCTGTGTAAGGGCTGAGTCACATGGAGTGACTGCATTGATACTATTTCATTAGAAGACCAGGCTAAAAAGCCTGGAAGAAATTACTATTTTAATCCTTGCTTTTATGGTGAGGAATATAAGCAAAGAGCAATGCAGTAAAGTACTTTGAAAGGGTTTGAAATATAAAAAGCAGCTTGCCCTGTGAATTCTCATGTTACCTGGCTGTTTATGAAAATCTTTTTGCACAAGGAAGTATCTGGTGGCTTCAGATTAGATTATACAACCTGTTAGGAATAAAGCAGAAAGGGATTCTGATAAAAAGACCAAAGGCATAACCCATAAATCAAGAAGTGAAACAAAAATGGAACCTGCTGCTGATGGAATTTCCATTGATTTATTTGAACAGCCCCAGTATGAATAATAACTTTATCTGTCTCAAGACTCTCTCCCCACAGCACACTGATTTACAGCAGCCATCCATCTCTTTTCATAATTAGCAGGCTCTGACAGTATTTATTCTTCTCTGCCCACCTTCATTACCATTAAAATTTAGACTTCCTCCCTGCTCTGGATCTGCCAGCGTTCCTGCTGCCTGGTGCACTGGGATTACTCAGCAGCTTGATTTGTGGAGGTGTTTTCTTATATCCCACCTCCTTTGCACTGGCAGGTAGAGTCTGCTGCTTGCAGGAGGAAACTTTTCTAGGAATGCAGCAGAAATCAACAGAGCTTTGGTACTGGGTGGCAAAAAAGGAAATGGGGCTATGATGCTGAAAGTCAAGGCATAGAGCAACCAAGCCTCATCTGCCCCCTCAAATGCTCAACAGAAGCAAAGAAGCAAAGGCAACCAAGCTGGCCAAATACCCAGTTAACAGAGTAAGCCAAGCTCCGTTGTTACAGGTGATTTCCTTCAGTCTCAGGTCCATTTCCAGTCTAAACTTTAGGGAACTCGTGGTGTCTAGTACATCACAGAAGTGGATGATAAATTTATTTGAAGCATAAAAAGCATAAATGAAGATGTGTCCTTCACATTTGGAAACATTTCTTAAATAACTGAATGTAAGATGAGAAGGTGTTTTTCTGTGTCAGCATAATTACATTGATGACATGGCATTATATCACTGGATAATTTGATCCTAGAGTGAATTTTGTAAAGACAAAGCAACTGCTGCTGCTTGGACAGAATGCCTTTCCAGAATACTAGATGGGCCTGGAGTTTCACAACCAACCTAATGTCCTGGTTCTGGCTAGGATAGAGTTAATCTTCCCAAGGAGCCAGGAGAGGTGAGCCAAGCTGGCCAGGGGCTGTCCCATGCCATGTGACGTCATGCTCACCACGAAAGGGGGCTAGTCGGGGAGGGGCGGGTTCGCCCTGGCTCCGGGACGGGCTGAGCGTCCGGTGTCGGTCGTGGGATCGGTGAATTGCTTTCTGTTATCACCCGCTGTGACTATCTGTTATCAGTACTGCTGTCGTTGTTCCCCTCTCCCGTGCCGTCCCAGTAACCTGTCCTTACCCCAACCCACGAGGCTTTGCCTTTGGCTTCCTGTTCTCCTCCCCATCGCGCCGGGGGAGGGGGGTGAGAGAGCGGTGTGGTGCTCAGCTGCAGCTGGGGCTGAACCGTGACATCTAATTATACACATATTGCTTATTAATATGGTAAATCAAGAGATGGTGTTAGGCATTTAATTGGCACACAATACTGATGTGAAATTAATTAAATAATCATTGGCAGATGTATATATGTGACCATTTTTGGTTATTAACTGAAATTTAATTAAGTTGCTTTTGGCAACATGTGAAACAATCTCTGAATAGGTTTTTTGGAAACACAAATGGAACCTGATGTTTTAAGCAGTTATTTCTGGGTTCAGAGCTACCCTTTCCTGTCTACGGAGTGCGTTGAGCATGGGCCTTACAGTAGATGGACAAACCTGAGTTTAGTTCCTCAGATCATTCTGGGTGAAACATTTTACTCATTTTTCTCTCCCCTTGTAGGAAGGCAACAGGGTGACCAAAGGAGATATCCCAGAGGATACACACTAAATCCATTCAAAAATGCAAACTGTGGCCTCCTTTTCTGTAAGTCAGAAGGACCAAAGTCAAATACATCATTGATTGCAAATTCTTCTTTCTGCTTGAATGACTGTGTCCATTTTCTGGATACGGAGACAGAATAGAGAGGTGAAAATGAAGTGCCTGTCTTGCCCTGTGAGCACACAGCTGACATGATGATGAAATTTCACTTTCTGTTCCCTGATTGTCCACCTTAATCACAGGTCCATACATTCTAGCTTCATTGAGAAGCTGATTGCTCATGAATGTCACTCAGCCCCTGAGTCTCCTACAGAGTATCTCAGCACATGTGCTTATTTAGATAAACAAATATTGCTGAGAGCAGCACAATGAGCGAAACCTTATTTGCACAGCTTTGTGACTTGTGACTGAGCTTGCTGGTGTCCAGGAAAGGACATGTTCATCCCACTGAGGTTTCGCCAGTGAGGACACCTGTAGGCTCTTCTCCTTTCATGGCACAGGTTTTCATAAACTTGTAGCTGGGCATTTGAGGGCTCTGCTCCCCTGTCAAATTTGGCTCAAGTCAAATGATGCTTTCGGAATTTATTGTTTGGGGGAGACCCGGAGTCTGGGCCTTCAGACTAATAATAGGAGTCCATAAACCCTGTTTTCCCAGACAAAATAGGCTATAATGATCCCTTACAGCCAACCCAAATAGCATCAAACCAGCAAGTCTCCTTTTGTTCATCCTGTCTCAGGTAATCATATTGCAGTCTTTTTGGTTACTTTTATTATAGCAAAGTCCCTCGAGCCCCTCTAAGAGGGACACCTCCACAGCACAGTTTGCTGACAAGTTATTTATAGGGCTAAGTGTGTCTGCTGGTTTGTCTAGTCCTTCAGCATAAGAATAAGTTTCAGTATCACTGCTCTTTATTTTTGTATATCTGAGCTAGTTTAACACCACAGGTCCTATCTTAAACATCACTTAGATCCCTTACCTCATTATTCTACCATACTTTTCTTTTTAGTTGTGTTTACCCAGAGAATTGAACTAGAAGATGAACCCCTTGCTGATTTTTGGTTGTAGTGTGAGACCTTTGCTATTTGGCACATAATCTTGATAAGGAAACTCAGAAGAAGCTATTAAGGAGTAGTTTCTATCAATGGTCAATGTCCTTTATAGTACCACCTCTGAAAAACCTCTTCATTCAAGTGCCCTGTCAGGCAGCAATGACTGCCTCTACTGATTTCTGGCAAAGCCAACAGTAAGAATAAGTACTTCCTCGCCTTTGGTGTGTGTGAAGGGAATTTCTAAATGGCTGCGGGGAACACCTTTTCTTGAGGATGTGCTATTTTACCCAGCAGGAATTGCAGAAAAGGTGCGTGTGTAAAGAAAAGCTCTTTGCAAACACGGTCCTTACATACAACAGTAGACAAAAAGAGAGAGGACTGGGGGAGGATGGACCTTTCCAGTGGCACACAGACCAGCTGAAAAGAGAAGCGGTAAGTGCAGGATGCAGAGGGATACAATGCGACAACAGCACACTGAAGTACCCACAGTCACTCACTGTTCAGAAACTCTCAGCAACATCTGGGTCTAAATGAACAGTGCATTTGCCTTACCTTTGAATTCCCTGGCTTTTTTGCAACTTCACTATTTCTTCAGTAATAAAGGAACAAGTTTAAGAGGGTTTTTTTATAAAGCCCTTCAAAAAATGAATCAGAGTCTGTGGAGGCAGACTGAAAGTATGGTGCAGATTTCAAGGTGCAGAATAAAACCATATGTTTCTTTTTAGTAGACACGGAGAGGATGCTGTAGCCTGGTCTCTTGGGAAGATTTATTTTTGTGTTCCTTTGTCAGGCACACCAGCAGGAGGAAGAAAAAGAAAAGGAGATTCAGATGCAGAATTATGAATTCAGACATCTCAGTTGTGATGGGGCTGTTAGAGAATCCAAATCCAGACCTTAATTTCCGTGAGTGCACAACCTCCACCAGTCACTTGTGGTGCAACATTCTTGCAGCTGGTCCTGCACACAACCAGGTGTGACTACAGCATTTTGTGTGTAGTTGTGCCCTTCCCAGCCAGTCATGGAAGACCCTAAAGAGAGAGCGAGCTGCCTGAGATAATGTCACTCCCCAAACAGTTCCCCTCTTCACTCATACTTATATGAACACGCGTTCAGGTTTACAGCTGTCCCTTCAAAACTTTCCAGCGAAAAGGGCCAAACAGCCTTATTTTAGAACTGTGTAAATTTCTGAATTGGTAGCCAGACAGGAAGAAGTAACACTGCCCTCCACCCCAAAAAACCATACAATATAAGACTTATTTAAATTCTAAAAGGATTTTAAAAAAATCTGCCAAAACCAAACATGTAATGAAAGAAATTTTATATTATTCTGAAAGACATTTCAGTGTTTGATCTTCTTTTCTTTAGACCTACTTTGAAGATTTTTATTAAGAGAAATTTGGAAAAGCCAGTTTGCTTCGAAGTGGGACATAGAAACTCACTGTGCAAAAAAAGCCACTGAAATGCTTTACTTTTTGGTAAATTACAAACAATAAGGCAAAAAACTATAAACCCACAAATTCTATGTCAACCCAACGTGCCCTGCTGTCTCCCTGCAGTGAAGGAGCTGTATCACTAGCCTTTCCTGACCTCTCCATAAAAACTTCTTGATTAATGGAAAGTGAAGAGGAGGCAAAGACCTTCCCTACAGATAACACTCTTCCTCTGACAGTGACAGCGTCCCTCCTTTTCTTCAGGCACAGAGACCTTTTACACTTTGCGGAAAAAGGAAATAGATTCATTTCAAAGAACTGCATTCAGGCTCATTTAGAGTTTAACAGCCAGTGCTGTATTAATGGCCGTCATTTTCTTCTTGTGCTCCTACCTGCTGACACGGCTTACAGCATCCTCACGTTTGTCAAAGTTGTTCATCTACCCCAGTCTGCTCCAAAAGGCACCCCAGAGCCTAGAGTGAAACTAAGTGATTCTTTAACTGCTGCTTGTCCCTGTGCAGTCAGGGATCTGTCATAAATGCAGTCTTATAAATCTGAAATTTAGAAAGCCATGTAGTAAAGCAGATTTTGCTAGAAAAAGGCTTGCTTCCAGCTGAGAGCAAGCTGATGGGAGCTTGAAGCATCCTGTATGTTTCAGAGCGTTCTGTCATTTCTTAATTATTTGAGGTCCAAACTTTGCTGCTTCATTGATAAGTATAGTTTTCCTAAATTACCATCACTATACCCTGCTTAGCCATGCCTTGCCAGCGAGTAATTTCTCCAGCATTTTGAAATGAGAGGCTTAGAAAATTGTGAGAGTTGATAGAAATAGTGACTGTGAACAGTCAGGAGAGCAGAGAGAGTTCTTCAAAGTGCTAACATCCAAGATAGCAGCTGCAAATTAGAAGGCAGCAACAAAGATCTTCTAGCTTTCTTGCCCAGTCTGAAGTACCAAGAGTACTGAAAGACACAGGAGCTTGTGCTGAGTAAGTGTATGACAGAGCCTCAGGTCTGTGCATGAAGAAAATCACATTAATCAGATCTCTAAAATATCTTTTGATAATTTCCAATTGTTTTGTTAACTCCACTCAAAGTATTTTTAGCCAAGCTTATTTTCTTTTTCAAGTGAGGATCACAACAAAGAATGAATGAAGAGAAAGGTGGTTCATAGGAAAGGCAGACAGAAAACAGTTCCAATAAGGAATATTAGAAGAAAATGCAGAAAATGACACCCTTCTGCACTGCAAACAATTCCACACAAAGCATTTGAAACCCTTGAGCTGTACATAGCTGGAGGATGGAAGAGTCCTTGGAGGAAGTATTATTACATATCTGCTTCCTTAGAGATCTGCTTTTGATCTCTGGCAGGGAGGCAGGATATGGGGCTAGACAGACTTTTGGTTCATCATCGTGCTTGGCAATTTTCTGTGTCAATTGCACTTCAGCAGGTAGGGTTATTTAGAAACGCAGTGAGAACAGGAAAAAACCCACACATTTGAACACCACACAACGGCAGTGTAGGTATCCTGAGTTAAAAAAGAAAAGAAATAAAAGTAACTCTATTTGTGCATTTACCCTTTAAATTAACAGGTTAGGGAATGGACTTGGAAGATAGATATTAGTTTAAGGATAAAGCCAAGTCATTGATTTGACCCACTTAGTTACCGAAGCTAAATATCCACATGTTCTACATTACACTGAAAAGAAATTTTATCTTTGCACATGATTGTCTCACTTGCTTCTAGTCCCCATGTTCAACCACACAGTCCTGAAACTGGTCCACATACTTCTGCCATTCTTGGTTCATCACAAGTTTGAATCCAGATGCTGGAAATACTTGAAAGGTGAGGCCATCGCTTCTTGCTGCATCTGCATCAAGGCTGTCTTCATGGAGCAATCTGACTCCTTTGGCTTATGAGTGTCATGGATGGGCATAAAACAGATTACCGCGGTGTTATTACCATATTGCTTTTCAAGGCCATTGCAAGGGGTGGCATGAAGAAGTGAACCCACGAAGAAAGATTGCGTGACTTATTGATACAGCTATAGCATCTGAGAGGAGCGCAGCGATTGCAGCGTGCAGAGGAAAATTACAGTGCAATGGTCAAAACATTCAGGGAGGCAGAAAGGCTGCAGGGTAATTTCCAGGGCAGGATGGGCTTTCTGTAAGGCATGACATATTCCCACCATGGGGACAGCAGGTGACATTTCACATGAGGCTCATCAAGCGGGAAGTGCAACTGGACAGCAGCCTTGGCTCTAGCTGTGACGGATGAAGGGCTGGAGCATCAGGTGTCAGCTCAGACATGTGAAGCATGGGGGGCAGCCATGGCTTGGACATCCGTTTCTAAGGCAAGCACTAGCAGCACATCCAGCCCTTGCTACCTCATAATAATGACAGGTGGGAAATTCAGATGCTATGATCTTTCTTCCAGCTTTCTTCTTGTATTTCCTAGAGCATAAAGGAAGCCAATTCATGATGCACAAATATTTCCTCAGTATGCTGTGAGCCCTCTACGCTTACTCATGCCAGAAACATGAAAACTTGCTACAGGTTTTTATTACCCAAATGTTTCTGCAATGGTTTTTTTAGTTTTGATTTCAGACTTGAAAAGTTTTGCAATGTGCTGAGTTTCCATTAAATAGGAGAGTGGGTAGAGACAAGTGAAAATGGTGAGAGAAGGAGGGGAAACCACCCATTGTGTAAAACCTATTCTGGTATTTTAGTCTGAGTTATTTTACTTGTTTTATCTCATGATGAGAATTGTAAAACTGTAAGACAGAAACCTGAAATCCCATTTGTCTCCCAAATAAATCCTGCTCCGCTACAGTGGCTGATCTAGCAGCTAATTAAGTGGTTATGATGGTCTTCCCTACTCTCTCTCTTTTTTTTTTTTTTTTTGTACTGTGATCTCCAGCCCACAGTACTTCAAAGATTAGAGCTTCTCTGTCTTTAAATTGAAGCGTGGAGACTGTATTTCTGATTGAAACATTAAATATACAGAAGATCTACATGCCTTTTCAGTCTCAAATGCTACTTCAGCCAATCTAGGCACTTTCCCTCTCAACATTTCATGCCAGGTTTACTAAATAACATTTTAGAAACAGAGTTGCCAGAGGGTTTTATGCACCAACGGGACAGTGAAGAAACAGAGGAAAAATTAAGTCACCTTTCTGTGTAGAGCTGGACATGCTGTGACTGTTTGGATCTTGACGGAAGCGCCTTGTATTCTGATATTTTGTGAGCTTTGCTGCTTGAGAAATGTTTGCTGCTCCTGCAAAAGGTAGAGTTTAAGCTCTCCTCTTCGTAGCAGCCAGCACAAGGCTCATTATTGCCCACAGGCAGCCTCTGAGGGGCTGCACAGCACTGAATTTCTGCCTCCGTTTCAACCCCTTTATTTCCTTCAGGGATGCGACTCTTGATTTCCATGCACATGAGATTGAAAGCGCTCAGCAGCATGGGAGGCAGTTTTTTCTCAGCAAGCGGGGCTGCTACGAGGTGCCAAACCTGGCCGCAGGAATCGTGCACACTGCAAGGCTCCTGGCAGTGAGAAGGAAATGGGACAAACAGTATGTTTTTGTTTTTAAAGGAAATATGCTGCTGTCTCCACTGAGAAGCTGAAGAAATGTGGGGGGGTTTAAAATTTTTTTTAAAGGAATCGGCAACTGTTTTCTGTAACCATATGTTGAACCATCTCTGCACATGGAGTTTCTCCCCCTCTGATATTTCCCAGTGAGGCTGCCCTGCTTGCCAAGCAGCTGTCACACTCCCCAGCCCTCGCTGCTAGCCAGGAACTCCTCATGTGCCCTTACAACTCCTGCCTTCACAGATCACAAAAACCTAGAGGTTTTGGGATGGCTGCAAAGTTCAAATAAATTCTTCCTTTTTTCTTTTCTCACCAACCTTTTGGCCTGAATGATGAGAAGGCAGAGAAGAAAACGTAGTCCTATTACAGCAGAAGCAATGCTAATAGCTTGAACTAAGGCCATTTAAGGTGGAGTCCTTCTCCTTCCTCTACAACCAGAGTGAATATTCCATTTTTTTCCAGCTCAAGGCAAATATTCTTTTAAAATTGTATTCCAATTATCTTGCTCCTCTTGTAGGCCAGAAAGTGGAGGAAGGAGAAAAGGAGTTAATATAAGAATTAGAAATGCTGGAACAGGAAAAGTAAATTTTGGGGTGGATTGTTGTGCTCTGTTCATGCTTCTGCTCCCTGTATGCAGAAACTATCCTTAACTGTCCTATCTGGTTCTATTCCTCTATATATTGGTTTATCATCCTCTAACTACAGCCACCCACATCAGTAAGGAACATATTAGCAGTGTCCCCCTCATACCAGTCCGCATGGCAACGTGCAGCCCCTTCTTGCAGCCGTCACACTGAATCAATGCATCAGCTGTGGGGGAAATTCCCGTACTGCAGAGCCGCATCTTGCACACTGCAGCCATGTTAAGGCTTGTAATGCTCAATAATAGTTACTAAAGGCATTTCACCTCTGTCAATCTGCCTGCATCGGCAACAATATGGAGCCTGGAGATACTCTGAGGGTTCTGGAGTTCGCGTCTGGTTGGCTATACGTGACGCTCCTCTAGCAGGCTTCATTGGCATAGGATTTACAGGGTTCCCAGTAAACCCCACTTACCTGTAGGTAAGAGAGAGAGGATACCAACTGAGTTAGGGGTGTTCACGCTGGCTGGCAGAGCCTTTGGGAAACCATTTAACTGGTACTGTGCTCAGGCTGCTCATCTTGCCAGCCCATCTCCAGCTATCTCTCCAGAAAGGCTTGATCTGCTGTAGTACCTGTGTCACGTCTGCAGCCTTGTAGAAATGTATCACATACCCTGAAGCATCTGAAATGGCTTCAAACATCTATGTTTATATAACTGAATTGAGCCCAGAAATCATGCTTGTCACAATTTAAGCCAACAGTCTTTTGTTCTCTACACAACTTTTATTTATGTGAAGATTGTTGTGCCTTTCCTTACTCGAATGAAAAACCTCTTCTTTCACAGCTCATGTTTTCGAGTCTACTGACTGTTCTTGTGTTGTTGTTTCCTCTTTCTTCATTCAGTTCACATTTTTTTTCCTTTTAAATATGTTGTTCCAGACCAGACATGATGCACCACCCTTTGCTAGTTCACACCAGAAAGGAGGAATTACCAATTTTTTGGTCTTCCTTGTGACCTTTCCCTTATATATTTATCTCAGAATAAAGTTTACTTTCCTGTATGACATTATTGGATTTAGTCTGTGATCTCTCCTAACCTGCAGATCCAGTTGTGACTGCTCCTGCAGAACCCCAGAATTTTTCATTGTCTTTGAGTTATTTTTCTGCCTCTATTTCTCCACTAATTTCAAGATAATTTTGACAGTGATCCATTCCTCCAAAGTGCTGGCAACACTTCCAGCCTGATATCAGTCCACAAATTCAATAAGTAGCACCACTACTCCTTCAGCCAGGTCATTAATGTAGAATTGAATGGGACTGGACTGATGTTTGACCTAAAGAACTACTTTTCCAAAAAGTTTTGCACTTTTCAATAATTCCACCTAGACCACACCTCAGTAGCTTGCTTATGCAAGTATTATAATTCACAATATTTATGGCAGGTAAGATGCATCTTAGCCTGCGCACTGGCCCTATCAGTGAGAAGTCAAAAAATGAATGGTTCATGTAGAAGGCCAATGGTTTTATGAAAAGCCAGGCAAGTGGTGCTGAGGGCTCAGGCACAGCGAGACAGAAGACCACCTCCTTGCTCTGCTTCCTCAGGCTCTAACCGAAGCGCAGGCTTTTGGGGCTTCTGCTGTTTCTTCCACTGGAACACCTTTGTTGGTATCTGGAGGCAGATGAAGAAGCATCAGCTCATTCTCATCATCGAGGCCTCTACCTATGGGACTCCTGGCACTGACCAAGCCTGGAGAAATTTCAAATGAATTTCAAGTAGAAGAAGAAGGTGCATCAGACAGAGCTACCTGGAATTTCAGTACTTGGTTGCTCAATGCCCTAATTCACTGACTCCTAATCTGCTGTTTCTAGGTGAAAGCCTCCCATATTCTCCCTACCCTGCAGACAGCACAGAGGCCCTTCTGAGCTTCCACGCAGGATGTTTCACTCCTGAAGTGAAGAAATCCTATAGCCAAAAAAGCTCATTTAAACAAATACTGACTGCACACTGTTCCTCTGATATTGAGGGATTTTTTGGTGCTTGAAAAGCTGTGTTTTTCAGGAAAGGCTCTAAGCCCGAGTACTAGATTTTTTTTTTTTTTTGGCTACAGTATTTCATCCCAAAGTGATGTCTGGCTTTGCAAAGTAAACTGAATTGCAGGTCTTCTGTTTATTTTTCCCCCTTCCTATCCAAATAGTTTACAAGAGAAATCTCTTTGTGCCCTCACACAATATAATAATCAGCAATAACAGTGTTTTTAACAGCAGTTGATTGGCATTCATTTGGGGAAAAAAAATCTATTTGCTTTGCCCGGGGGATGGTTCAGGAACTTCACTCAAGGCTTTAGCAATGCTCTTCTTGCTGGCTGTTACAGCAATCACACAAATTGAATTGAATTTGACCTTTGTTTACTCGCGTGGCAGGATCCCCTGCATCTCTGCTGTATTTCACGCAGTGGGAGGTCAGTGTGGACTTTCCAAGGTCAATCTTGCTGCTGAAGACCAATGGCTCTCCTGCTGGGGAGGTGTCACAAGGCATCTAGTCAAGTTTGTAGCAATGCAAACTTGTCAACTGTTGAGGATGCTCTGGCAGTTTAAGTGCATTTGACCGGTGAAGACCCTTACCGCCTTGAATTCATTTACTTCTCTGCAGGGGGTAACAAGGAGAAAGAGGCTGAGACAGATGGAAGTGAAAGAGTCTGTGAAATTGTCAATCCTCCTATCAAAAAGGCAACAGGAGTGCAAAATGTCTCCTGGAAGTCCACATCAGTGGGCTTAACCTGCAGTCTCAGATCTCAGCTCAACAGGCTGCTAGGGAAATTGGGATCTGACCTGAATTAATCTCTTATGCAGGGGTAAAGGCTGTAATAGGGACCTGGGGCTTGTCTTTGCACCCTCTAGTGTCTACTGCTGATGAATTTAATGGGAGGAGAAAAACAAATACAGTTTATTAGAGCTCAGCTTCAAAATAGGTGCAAAAATATTGTCAGCACTAATACATTGAGAAAAGGATTTGGGGAGTGAGGGCTGATGGAAACGGACCACTGGGAAGGGCTGTGACCAGGGGCTGTGCACGAGCGTGGGGCACTGCGTAAGGAGCTGGCTGCCATGGAGCTGTCCGAAAGCACCAGAGATGCATGAGTGGCATTGCGCTGGAATCAAGAAGCACTACTTTGTGACTTTTTAGAGGTAATTAGCTTCACCCAATCAGTCTCTTAATTAATGCAGCTATTTTAGTCATGGCACAAGTTTAGATGTCTCTCTGCATTGACCTCCACTGCACAGCAGACAACTGGAGAGGTGATCAGCTGTGCTCATTATTGAATTCATATGTATCAACAGAGCTTTACAAAGGTGATTGGTATTTTACAGATGTGTAAACTGATGCAGAACACAATAGGGAACTTGCCCAAGTTTTCCGGTGGAGCAGCATCAAAGTCAGGGCTAGTATGGAGGTCCCTATGTCCTGGCTCAGCTTTGTAAGAACCACTCTGTTCTCCGAAATGAGAGTGCATAAGCACAACAGGTTCTTCCCAGGTCACATTCTGGTGTGGGATGCCAGAGTCCCCTGGGTTCTGCGTTAAGGCTGTCACAATATGTTTCAGTTCAGCATAGCAATAACTAGTGGAATTTTTTGCTGTTATTTTTATTATTGGCTCCACTGCGCTTACATTTTCTGTGTGTGTTCATTTTAGATTGTTTTATGGCTTTAGCGAAATACTTTATCACATATTTAATTTTAAGCACATGCTCTGGATGCCCAGCACCCTTAAGAGCATTTAAACCTTATGTATGTTCAAAGTTAAGCAGGTACTTAGCTGAACAGAGATAGACTCACACGTGCACCAAAAGTTCAGTAAGTGTGTGACGTTTTGCCAAAGACAGATGTATGGAAAAGAGAATAAGTCTTTAGATATTGGTTCAATAAGCATAATTCCAGTGGCTGCAGAGAAATATACCAGGAGTTGGCTTTGGTTTTAAGCATTTCTTAGACATGTCCAGCCTCAGGCACCAAGCAGGAGGTTCACCCCTTGCTGGCCAGATGTGGATCACCTGCATTGGTGCATACAGCTCTGCATCAGCTCCTGGCTCTCTGGGGCTTGAGATTTGACATCTGATCCACCGGTTTTGGCTTATGCGGTCCTGAAGTGGGGAAGGTCACAATGTTGCCCTGGCACTGATGGCACAGGAACCCCTCTTAATCTTTTAAACCTCTTAAAATTTTAAAGAAATCTTGTTAGAAGGTGATTCCCCATACACCGGAGGCTTACCGCTCTCATATGACATAACGTAGCAGGGTCCACATTTTGGCAAAGAAATTGGAAGTCTATCTAAGGACCAAATCCACCTCTGTGGGAAAGGGAAGAGCTGAGTAACTCCAACCAGGTAAAACATCATGAATTTCAAATCAAGAAGGGACTAACTGACTCCAGTTGTTCTGGTTTTGACTCAAAGCCCTGCGGCTGACTGCGGCCTGGACGGGTGCATCTGCTCCCCAGGGGAGCACAGCTCTGGCTCTGGAGAAGACTTTTTCTAAACTAAAGGTCTCATTTTAGGCTGTATTCACTAAGTGTTGAAATATGTCTCTATTTAATGATGGTGAAAATTGAAGGTGTCCAGTAAAGCAGTTGTAATTGTGTTTAGTGCTGAGACAATGAACCTAGTTAAGATTCAATTTGTTCTTCCCCTTTGTTCCCCCTTTACAATAATAAATGGTTAATTACCAGTTTCAAAGGCTCAGTGAAATTCGTCAACTTGAAGAAATGACAGTGATCACCATATTGCCAGGAAGAGGTGTGACCCCATTGTTTTTCCAGATGAAATTATTTATTATTTTACAGAAAATGCTAAGCAATCTCCTAGCTTGAACTATCAAACCATAGCCTTTCCCCTCCTCGATGGCAGGGGTGGGACCTGACAGGATTGTGCCCATCTGCTGAGCGCCGTGAACATGAGCTTCCCGCAGTGCAGCTTCATCCTCTGTGTTGGTGTCTGTGTGATCCCTTCTCCTCTGGATCCCAGGAGGCACCTGGCTCAGCACCAGACCTGTCCCATCACTACGAGGGAGGGGAGTCCCTCAGCAGGTCCCACATTTGAGCCCTCATTTGAGCTGACTTGTAGCAGAATTTGCTCTCTAAATACTCCCATTGCCAAAAGCCCCAAACCCTACAAACCCAAAGCCACTCAACCCCAGCCTGATCCATACTTCTTGTCTTAGAGGAAGGACCAACGGCCCCATGGGTGACTGGGCTTAAATATTCCCTTTGCTTCAAGCACTGATCTCTGCATTACAGAAGTGGGGTATTTTAGGGAGTCATTGCAAAACCGCCATTCATTATCACCTGCGTTTAAAGTGTTCAGTGGATTGTGAGGGAACTGCAGCCTTGAAATTTTCACAGCTTGGACCAGAAGCTGTCAAGTAAGCTAGCTGCATATATGGTTGCTGACTAGAGTATATATTTCAGTCCCAATTAATGTGAGCATCACAGTTAGGATTTCTTTGTGTATTTATTTATTAGGCATCCTGAAACAGACTGGATTGGTACAACCAGGGACAAGGTATCAGTGTTGCAGTCTTGTTGCCACGATGTTATTCATCAGGATTTCCTGCAAACAGCAGTAACTGCTGATTCTGTGAGACAAAGACACTGTAAGCACAAAACCTACAGAACCTTGCTATGTAAATGACGAGTTCATTATAAATAGACAGTAGTACCCATCTATTTTGTTTTACTATATATCAGTCCAAAAAAAAAAAAAAAAAAAAAAGAAAAAGTCTAAGGAGACATAGCAGAGCATAGAAAAAACACAGCACAATTTCCATTTTGTAGCCTGCTCTTCTTTTCAGGCTCTGTGTTTCCTCAAGGAAGTAATCTGCTGACTGGGATTATTATCCAAGATAGCTTCCTCAAATTTAACAATATCTGCTCACTGCAGGACAACAAAGGGAAAGATGTGTCCCAATAACTGGGAAATCTGTGGCAGGGTCAGGGTAGATACTAACAGGCTGAGCCCATCACTTTGTTGGACAAAAAATATGTGTGCAAAAGGCATTTGTGTCTTTATCTCTGCCAAGTCATGCTCCTAAAACAATCAAAATTGCACCTTCTTCCTTGTAGCTGAAAAAGAAACAAACCCAGAGCAAGCCCCTTCCCTTTACAAATACTCCCCGTTTCCAGGAATGCTGACAAGCACTGCTCAGGTCTAACCACTTAGGGAAGATTCGTAATTAGGATGCAGTGTCATTGAGCTACGTGCTTGGTGTTTAACAAGGCAGATCACAACTTGACAAGCATAGTTCTTGTGAGTTGCTGGTAACAGTGAACGCTAGGGTCACTCACTTTCTCTGTCTTTTTCTCATTCCTTTCATGCCTTGACCTGTCCTTCTACCCATTCCCCGTTCCGCAGAATATTTGAAGTTGGCATAAGAGAATTTCTGTAATTGGACTGTATATACGAAACAAGGGATGTTTCTTTTAGGGTATAAATTTGATTTCTAATCCTTTTTCATAATTAAAACCCCTAAAGAGCCCCAAAGTGCACACCAAATACATTTTCTCATAGCCTTTTGATACCTCCTTGCACTGTAGAGTCCACATTCTGGCTTGTCACCTGTCTCTCAAGTAGAGTGTTTCCACAAGCCTTTATTCATTACCAGAATGATAGCTGAAAAGCAAAACAGGTATCACTACAACCTTGATAGCAGAGGGCAGAAGCTGTCTGCAATATAATGGCTGCTGCCATTACATCTTGATTGAACGCACTGATGAAACTGCAGCACCTTTCTTGAGTGCCGTGTTGTGGGCACTTACTGATGACTACACAGGTACTCATCAACACACCATGACGCAGACCTGACTGAGGATTATAGTTTGCACAGGTGAAAAAGGGAAAACCTAAATGGGGGAGTGTTTGCTTAGATTTTGCTCATAGCCTTTTTGGAAAGTGTCTTGCATTGGACTTGCAGCCGACCAGGAGGGAGTGAAGAAAGTTGTCAAAAACTTGTCCTTAACCAAATATTACTATAGTAAGCACCTAGAAGCCTTTATCAAGACTAGGTCCCAAGCAAAAGTATTTTCTGTATTCCAAAGTAAGAAGCAGTTTTGGTCCTAAAAAGCTACCAACCTAAAGGGACCAGGCAGGGAAACATATTGTGAAGGTCCTCTTCATTATGCAGGAAAATGGAGGCTCAAGAGCCCAAATGTCACAGACAGGATGCTGGGGCATAGCTGAGAGGAGACCATTTCTTTTGGTTTTAGATGAACTCTAAGTGATGTGTGGGTTTGGCAGGGAGGACAGATTTATGCATGTTGACACACACCAATGCTAGCTCCTGGCTCCCTTTGTTATCTGTGGACTGTGGTTGCCTTATTGGATATTATTTTGGGTGTGTTATGATTTCCTTTCTCCCACAGCTGTAGAGGATGCTGAGTCCTCACAGCTTTGAACAGGCTGAGCTGCTTACTGCTTTCTTGAGATATCATAGCAGGGTGTTGTTGGATGCCATATGAGACAGTGTAAAAATAACTCATGACTACCAGAACCCCTCTGTCTCTCAGGTCTGAGCCAGAGCCTGTGGGAGACCATGGGTAATTTTCTACTAATTCTGATGCACTTTGGATTAGGCAGTAAACTGTTGTCATTTCTGCACTCCTTTCTTTGCTGTCAGTGTTACTATGTCAAACAGATGGAAACATCATATTTTTTAAAAAATCAATAGTTCTTAGAGAAGTAAAATAATGAATGAAACCTAAGTTACCAGTTTGGAGAGATGTAAGAAGAATTTAAAGATTTGAAGACACTGACTAACAAATCAGTCCTTCCCTCTGGGCTGCTGTCACTGAGGTCCAGATGGTACCTGAGCATCTCAGATGCTGGAGCCAAAGACCCTCAGTTCTGACAGATGGTTCATCACAGTGCAGAGTGGGGACCGGCTGCACAGAGGAAGGTGTCTATTACCATGTTGCTACAGCTGCTTCCTGCTGAAGTCTGCTACGTGCCCACTGCTTTGCTAAAGGTTAACTCATGCTGGGGAGTTTTAATTGTCTATTATCTATCCAGAGGGGACTAACTATCTTAAATAGACCAAGGCAAAAAGCTGCTTCTTCTGGCTTTTCTTTGAGTGTTTTTGCAAGAAAATTATACATTAGTCAAACTCATGAATGAACAAAAGAAACAAAATGGCAGTGATATGTTCATTGGGGAAGGAGACCCTGAGTTACACAGATCCACCATCAATGAATCTAAATTAAGTCAGGGAGAGTATCACTGACTACCACACTTCAATTATCATTGCAGTGATTGATAATGCGGTTGCTCAGCTTACATGGTGACGTGCATGGTCTAAAGGTCAGCAGCACAGCTGGTGAGGTGGAAAACCATGCTGTTGTGATGCAATGGGCTGATGCCTCGTGGTCTGATACACAGCTCTCGTAAATCAAGATTGATTTGGATTACAGTGCCCTGGTCCTGGGCCATCCTGTGTGTGGCAGCTCTGCAGGGTTGGTCTGCAGTTTGTCCAACTTCTGCTTTTTCAAGTAGAGTTGCTAACTTTTACTGACATGGTCATTTCAGTTTGGTGGTGCAGCTAACCCCGCTCATATCTGTTCCCTTCCCTTAGTTTTAAAATGAATTTAGATTTCAGAAGAGAAATAGAGTGCATTTATCTGTTTCTGTCAGAAAAGTAGGGATATAGCTAGCTTTACTCACTTCTGAGGAACACAATGTGATATAATAAGTGATTTGGAGAGGGGAAAGGTGCAGTGAGATTTCTGGTAGTTCACTCACATGGGCAGAACAGAAAGAGGTGGAGGACCTGAGGTGAACGCTAGATGAAGAAAACGGTACAGTATATTAAAACATAAATGGTGCTAAGGACACCTTCAGTACAAATTAATATCTCTGTTTTATTCCAACACTTCAAACACTTAAGATTACGGATTTAGTCAGTAACCAAGAAGCATGAAGTCGAAATAATGAGCATAGGACATAACGGAAGAACAGGGAACAGGTATACAATGACGGAGGAAAATAAAGGAGCTTTATGCTCTTCTGTTCCTGCAGACATGGCTATCATATTCAAGTGTAACCCATGTTCTTTGGCTGCAAGAATTGTTTTAGCCCAAACTGAGAAGAGAAGCAGAAGAGACACATGGATTTTGTGGAAACTGCTGAATTCAGGGCAGAGCAAGGTACTTGGAAAGAATGAAGGACTGGAAACTTTTACCACAGTATCAACTGTAATTAGCACCTTCTTATATATCATGCCATAATCAGCAACAGGGATACAAAATAAGATTTTTCCCTGAGATTTGATCTGTCTGGATAAAATATCTGCATGTGCCATGTGTAGTTATTACGCACAGATGAACATTTTCTTTAGCTTCTCAAATTTCCCCTCTGGATGTTTGGAGACCTCATATGTTTGGGGCAAGCTTTCTTCTGGTACTAAATTGTTCAGGCTGAAATCACATAAAATTAGAAGATTAGACAGTTTTAAAGGCAACTAGAAATCTGAATACCATCTTTATTTATTATTGAATAGGGAACAAATTTGAAACTCCTTTACTGCATTGTTCTATAAATATTGACTAAAGTATTGCTGTACAAGGAAGCGTGTAAGTTATTACTCAGTCCTCTAAAGACAGAAAGAGAATCTTTCATTCATTTCATTGTATTGCCAGTATCTTAGAAGTCATTCATTCCAGGAGGAAGAGACACCTTACAGGTAATTTACTGTATTTGTGCCTTCTGTCCCATGGGCTATAACACAAAACTGTCAGCTACTGCTTTCAGTCTTCATTTCTTTCTCTGAGGTGCTCTTCAATGTAATCATTATACCAGTTTGGCTCCCTGCAGAAAGCTTGAATGGTATCACTTGCAATAAAGGCCTTGGTTGGCTCTTTTCCTGTTCCTGGAAGTGAAAGGAGAAGCCAAGAGATTTGCCTCTACTGCATCTTCCCACAGAGGAGACACTGAGCTGAGATCCATTTTACTCTTAAGCAGGACAGGGGCACTGTGATGGGGGAGCCTTCATCATCCCGGGCAGTTGCTGGATGTGGAGAAGGGCCAATGGAAGAAAGACACAGTATCTGAATTTGAGATGTGGAGGAGTCTCTTTCTGTAAAAAGTCAAGAACTGTGTCTTTGTAAACACTTCAATTTATACACAACTTGCTGGAGTCCTCTCTAAACATGCCATACATTGGGCTTCCCAGCACTAAAATGTCTAAAATTTGACATCAACATCAGATCAGGAAAATACCCTTCACATCTTGGGTGAGATATTGTAGATGCCCTTATTTATGTAAGATTCATCAATGGGGAAGTGACTTCTGTTAAACTGAACACAGAACCATGTGCGAAGTTGTGACAGTAAATCATCATGGACACCAACAGTTTCCTATAAATCAAAGAGGAATATCTTGGTGGAAACACAAAAGTGGTACCCAACAGCTTCTTAAGGCTCTGCCACTTACAGTACTCAATTGCTGTAGGTTGTACTGACATTCAGTGTTTCATATACTGGAAATATAAAGGTCATGAAATGATGGTCCTCCATTCCCTGAAACACAGACACCTTTGGGGGAAACCTTGTGGCTATTTGAAACAATACAGTGATATTGAATGTAGAAACAATTCAGTGATACTGAATGAGAAGAGAAGGATAAAAATTAGCTCTCCTTAATGAGAAGTACAGGAAAGATTTTGGGCAGTTAGAAAGTAGCAATGACTGTAGCTGAAATTGGTCAGGACATTAAAAAAAGGCAACGCTTATGGGAAATGGAAGTCCAAGGCTTCCCAATGATTACAGATGTGGGAGATCTCTGTGTTATCTTCAATTAAAGCAGCAAGTACCTTTGGCCCAGGGAGAGAAGAAACCCATTCATGGACAGAATTCGCAAGCAAGTGTGTGAAACCCAGCTGACAAACCATGGACGTCTACCCTCAGTGAACCTGTCAGCAGGACAGATGGTGCGAGCTCCCTTTAGGTTAAAAAAAAGTAATTAAACCAGCCCCCTCATGCTCTTTTCATGGATGGATGTTATTTCATGACTGAGTGCTCAAAAATGTGCTGGGTGTTGGCCTGTAGATAAAGGTCCTTGTCTCCCAAAGCTGTTAATACAGAAACCAAATGTGTGTGACACTTCTAGTGGGCAAAGCGGGGATGTCTCCTCCCTGGGCAGGCAGGGCCAATGCTTTGCTTCTCCATAGTTAGAAACATGAATGAAAAGATGCTATTCAAGGGAGCCATTTGGTCCCCAGGGAACTACATTTTTGGCAGTGCTGGCCACTGACTGCTACAGGAAAGGCCCTGCCCCTCGCAGAGAGCTGCTGGTTATCTTCTCCTTTGAACAGGGAAGAAGCCACAGTGCTGCATTGTATGGACCAGGCTGGAGGATCTTCTGCTCTCACTCTAACTCTCCTGTGCCTCTGTTCATCATGTGAAAAGAGGAGCTAACAGTCCTGTTGTACTTGTTTTGGAGTAAAAGTATCTCTATCTGTGGGCACATCACGCGAGAGGATCCCAACATTGGCCAAAGCTCCTCGGTGCTTCTCTCACAGTAGAGGAGAATCAATGGTTAACATGGCTATGACCTTCCCCTGAAAAGAAATGTAAAGTTTTGTCTATGTGCATGGGAAAGTCATCTTCCGCATCAAGATGAGATAGCAGAGAAAGACAGGTAGAGAAAGAAAGCAAAAGAAAAGCACAAAGATACTTTGGTAGGGTATGGCAAGTGTGAACTCATAGCAATAATATGTTCTAAGACTGAACGAAGATAAAATACCGGGATAAAAGTGGCACAGATTTGAGTGTGTGCATATGAGAGTAAGGCAGTCTTGCATGATTGTAACAGAATCCCACGCCGTAGCAATCCTATCCCTTATTCTGCATTAGAGTTCTGGTGCTGGGAAAATAGCAAAAATCTCTTCATGAAGTCTTGTCCCAGGGAGACCTTCCCTTTTGGCAAAGCTGAAAAAAAGCATATGCTTGGAAGGGTATATAATGAAGGGATTCGGCCAGCCTGGAGGAAAGATCAAAGAGCACAGAGAATGATCCTTTTCAGTGAGCGGAGGCCCTGGAGTCACTGCTTGGAGTGAGGAAATTCTGGTTCCTGCAGTGCAATTGACAGGTCTCTCCTCTCTTTCCTCTGCTGTGAGGAACACAGGGAGCACAGGAGCAAAAGACATTGCAGGTCCTTTCTGGCTGGAGGGGGAGATGGTGAGGTGCATTATGCTGAGAAGAACAGACTTGGGGGCTTAGGAAGTTTGGTTCAGGAAGCAGAAGAGTTATCCCATCACAGCTTCAAGTGAAGTCTTGTGCTCTTTCTGCTGCCATGAAGACCAAACAGGTTTGTCCCTGCTGAAAAGGGAGAAGGCAAATGTTGACTTGGCTAAGATGAGAAAAGGAGGAGAGCTTACATCCATGCTTATGCCTAACTTGTGTGTGAGATTCTGCTTCCTCTGCATTGCTGCCTGTGCATCTGGGCAGCCCTCCTAAAGTGAAGCCTGCAGCATCAGGAGCAGTTTCCAGATATGTTCTCCCCTGCTCTGAGAGACCAGATCCATGGGAGCACACAGGCAGACAGGTGGGACCAGCGTGAGAACTCCCCTAAAAGAGGAGAAGTGTCCCACAGACCTGGATGTTACAACAGGAGCCCAAATTAGCCATGTCCTTGCTGGGTCTGCCACTGGGCTGGTGATTTGGAGGGCAATGGGGACTGCAAAGTGGTGGTGCTGGACTTGGGTTCCTCCCCTGTCTGAAGGGGTTCAGTGCCCCATCTCTCACCTCCCTGGATCCTGTACCTGTAAGATGCGTTTTGCAAGGCCAGTTTGCAGCATCGTGTCCCTGCCGCAGCGTGGGAGAGCTGAGGCACGTGCCACGGCGCAGCCCCTACGCTGCACACACCACCCCGTTAAGCCACGCAGCTGTTTTAGCATTGTCCTGTGCTCACTTCTGGGGCAGAGTTAAGGTCTCTTAAGAAGTAAGTTTACAATATTGTATATATATAAAATATATGTATCAGTTTATAATATTTTTTTCCCCTTGAAGATTTCAATATCCTCCTCCTGAAATAATTTATTTGGAATTTGTGGGATCCTCTCTCTGCCTTAGAAAAAATGTAATTTTTTTCCCCTCTTCTTTCTATGAATACAGTGTTCTGTTCTGTTTGGTTCTTTTCTATTCTATTCCTTATGCCATGGTTACCCCTGGAGCTACCATGCACCTCCAGTACCAGCCAGTACTAAACGTAATGCATGCCCTCACTGAGCTCAGAGGCTGAATTTAAAGTGGAATTGAAGAGGAATATGACACATACCCAACTTCAGCTCAGGGTGCTCTCCTTCCCTCCCACTCAGCAGCTTCTTACCCTGTCCTCTCCCCCATGGAAAGGTGCAAGACCTCAGTGAGTTTAACTGAACTCTGCGGGTGCGGAGCCCTGGAGACTGAACTCACAGTTGAAGCAGGGCTTTGTTCTCAAGAGCTGTCAGTGTGAGATCATGCCACGATACAGTGAGAAGGTTCATGATGCCACCTTAACAGGAGAAAACAAGGTAGCCCTAAGCTGTGTTTCAGGGAATAAAAGGACTGAAACAACTAGGGGAAAATCCATCAAATAAGATGAAAAGAAGACACTCTGCTGAACATCACAAATAAAAAGAGAAAAAATGAAAAAAAAAATGGAAAAAACCCTGTGATGTACTAGGCTATGAAGCACAAAAGTAACAATGAAAGTAGTAACTTCAGAGAGCACTATTCCTTGTTCAGGCCTGCCTTTGATCTTTCTTTTTGATTTCCACAAGGGCATCTTCACAGCCCTTGGATGTGGAATTGCTGCTGCCACGGAATGGCCAAACAGACCACCCTGCCCCTATGATCTACTTTTGCTATGGCACGTCTGCATCATGCAGCCCCTGAGCTAGCCACAGTCCCTGTAGTGCATGCAGAGTTTAGGTACTGGCTGGATTTCAGAAAGAGAGGGCTGCCCTTGTCCTGCCAGAGCAGAGGTGGTTTGTGAATAGTTTCCCTTCCTGTTCCAGTGCTGCAGGGTGGTCTCGGTGTCTGCTCAGCATCTCTTGGGCTTCTTTTCCTAGGGCAAGCTCATGTGCACCTTCACTGACCTCCCCAGTTCTCCCTGCAATGAGGCTCCCCCGGGAGCATCGGCACCTACTGAGTAGGCAGGCCCAGAGTTCCCTACTTTTGGACAACAGCCTTTGGGCTTGTTTCCCATATGGTTTTAGAAAGCAAAGGAGGAGTCAGAGTAATCCTCAATACAGAAACTGTAGCATTGTTCATGGCTACTACTGTGTCTCCCTTGCTTGCCTTTACCGATGAGAAGGACTTGGAGGGTTAGCTGTCCCAAACTGCAAAATGAAACCATCCTGGCTGTGTCAGGCATCTGAGCACTTCTGTATCATGACACCAGTGCACGGGGGACTCTGGTGATGGGCTATGTTGAGCAGACCAAGGCCTGGAGAGACAACAACAAGGGTTTTTTTGAAGCTGTCCTGACGGATTTTGGCCTTAAGTGCTAGTAATGAAGCCAAACCTCTAAGTTTCTTTCCCTGTCCCCTGCATGACTCAGTTATTGCATATTCCAGATTTGATGTCTTTCATGTTACTTTCCTGAGATTTCAATGTTTCTGCTGTTAACAGAGCTGGCACCTGCCGAGATCTGACCCTTTGAAGTCCTCCTTTGTTGTGATTGTGCACTTCGATTTTAAGACCCTGCCATTAACCATCCATGCTTGCTTGCAGTGTCTCTTCAGGGCGATGCCATATCTCACAGACACTGCCAAAAGGGAGCCTTCGGCACAGCAGCCAGTCTCTTGGTTGAAATAATTTTTTTCATGGCATCCTCTGAATTCAGCCTACCAGCGCTCTCAAACCCGTTTGAGGTTATTCACTGGCCATGCATATCAGGGCTTGTAGAGCTGCTCCAGTGGGAAGTACATCTCAACAAATGAAAAAAATCTGAGGTTTTCTCATGCCACTCTGTGTTGCCTGTGTTGACTGGGTGTCCAAAGAGCATGAAGCTGGTGAAGGGTCTAGAGCACAAGTCCTATGAGCAGCAGCTGAGGGAACTGGGGTTGTTCAGCCTGCAGAAAAGGAGGCTGAGGGGAGACCTTATCGCTCTCTACAGCTACCTGAAAGGAGGTTGTCGCCAGGTGGGTGTTGGTCTCTTCTGCCAAGTAACAAGTGACAGGACAAGAGGAAATGGCCTCAAGTTGTGTTAGGGGAGGTTTAGATTGGATATTAGGAAAAATTTCTTCACCAAAAGGGTTGTCAAGCATTGGAACAGGCTGCCCAGGGAAGTGGTTGAGTCACCATCCCTGGAGGTATTTAAAAGATGTATAGATGTGGTGCTTAGGGACATGGTTTAATGGTGGACTTGGCAGTGCTGGGTTAACAGTTGTACCTGATGATCTTAAAGGTCTTTTCCAACCTAAATGATTCTGTGATTCTTTGACTTTTATTTTCAATCATTTCTGCTGAGCCATTTTGTCTGTCATTCATTTAACAGGCTGTAAAGGAGAACATTTGAACAACCAGCTGAGCTTCATTCTGAGCAAGCACAGAAGTTAGAGAAGAACCAGAAGCACCCTGCAAAGTCAGTGTTCAATTAATTTAAGCTGGCTTTAATTAAAAAGTATTCCCACCTTGGTTAATTATGTGTTTTATGAGAAGTGGATGTGGTTATCTGAAATCAAGCAGGGAGTGGTGTTTCTGTCATCTTGTCAATACAGGGTATATCAGTTCTGGGAAGCAAGACAGCATTAATAAATAACTGGACACAGAAACACGCCCCCCTTAGACACTAATGGGATCCACCTTTAAATTAATATATGAATTTACTCCAGTGTACCACGTATCATGATGTACCATCTTTCATATTACATGCTATCTTTCTGTTGATTGCGTTTCAGTTTTTTGTAATTCTCTGTGCAGAGTAGAGGATTATTCTGCAGTAAGGTGTTGTAATCGAATGGATAATCATGGTGATGGGAAGGGAACGTTCTGAGCAGAACAGTATGGCGATGGTTGGGTGATTGCACTTCGTTTGATGTTGCTAACCAGTTAGTGGCTGCCAATTATGTCCATTGTATAACCCCAATTTGACATGGACGATAGATTAGATAAGGCATGTAGTTGGCAGTGGGTGCAAGTAATATTTAATTTTCTGTCAAAACCATGTCCTTTGACTGAACTTTGTTCATTATAATCTAATTATAATACCAAAACACACTTCCATTCTAAAAGCAACCCACCTTCGAGGTATGACCACCCCTCACTGGGCATGCTCTTTGAATTTCTCTAAGCATATAGCTTTAAATCGAAGCGAGAAAACTTTTTACCAATCACAATAAGGCAACTATGTGATGTAAATGTAATTTTGTAATTATTTTGTTACCTAAGGGTATAAAGGTATAAGGGATTAAAGACTAGGTGTGCATGTTAGGAGGAGACATCCCCCATGCACCCAGCGCTGAATAAACCAATGTTGGCTTTCTAAACTACATTTCTGTTTGGAAGGTTTTTATTGCCGTTTGAGCGGCAACAGTGTGGTTCATGCTTGAAATGTCTGAAACAGACATGCTTTTAGATGCAGAATTGTCAAAGCATTAAAGCATTCAGTTTGTGACCTCTGAAAGTTTGTTGATGGGGTTTTTTTTTTGTTTGTTTGGGTTTTTTTAGCCCAAGGAATGCTCAATCTTCCCTTCTTTCAGAGATCAGGACCTTTTTAAATGGCTCATATTGACAACTCAGATACCAGGCACTCTATATCAACTGTAATTACTGAAAATTTAGACCACATTTAGGAAAGGACAATAATATATATGCTTTTCATCTGCAGCAAATGTATATGTACCAGCTGATGCTGTTAGTAACTTGATTATGAGACTGGATGATCAAAACAACATTTTTTGTCCCTGGAAGTTTTCAATCTCACTGACAAACAGAATGCAATAGATAAATGCCACAAATGAAACAGGACAGTGTAGGAGGTCGACAGCAAGTAAAATGTGATCACCAGGAGAGCAGGAATCACATGGCCCACTGCCTGTTTATTCTCCCCAGACCCTCTATGCCTTTCTGCAACATATGCGGATGGTAGAAAACTACAAATCTCCGCTTTTATGGCTTTGAATCTTTGCTGTGAATTGAATAATTTACATTACTGAACAGTGAAATGGTGCAAACAGTTTGAACATGGAGGTAAATGCAAGTCTTTTATGAGAAAGACACTTTGCAAAAGAAGGGCATGGGGAAGTCAAAATGTGTAAGCGAGACACAATAACCTAAACAGTGATGTGCTTAAGCTTCACTGAATAAATAACAGAATGATTTGATATCCTTCCCAATAAGCTTTACAAATATTACTGCACTGCCTGAATGTATTTCATACTAGCAAGCTATCAGGGTGTCAGGAATGGCAGCATCCACGCCAAGACTCCACTCTGCTATGCTCCCCAGTTAAGTGCAGGGACAGTAAATTTCACAGCATCTTTAATCTTTGTCTCAAATGTAAATAACTTCTAATGGGCTTTAAAAAAAAAATTAAATAAAGTCCTTGCTTCTTGCAGGTTTAATCTCAGTGCTGATGCCTGTTGATGGATCAAACACTCAGTCCCCAATTTTTAAATCATTTAACTGGTTCAATAGCTGTCTTATCCTTTGCTTTTATAGTTAAATCAATTCTTAGGAAAGAAAATAAGCTTGTCAGTGAATCATTCCCACAGTGGTCTACCCTTCCTTAGAGGCAGTTGCAGACGATATAAAATAAATCAACTTTGAGCTTTCTTAGAAATGGAAGGGGATGAAGAGAAAATATGCAGGAATTGCAAACCAGAAGCAGTGTGGGGTTGATATGTTGCCATTATGGTAACACAGAGTAGATCACCATAGACAGTTGTATCTCTGTCATTTACAATGAGCGGTTGCCATCACCATGCCTGTTCATTTCAGTATCTTTGTAAGTAAAGCACAAATGTGTGAAGTAATATAGGACAACTCTTGTACAAAGATAAAATGTTTAGAGATTCTTTAGGTCCAGGCTGGAAGTCCTTCCTCAGGAGAAACCTCCATGGGGGTTGACTCCACAGAAGGACCTCAGCACTGGGTAATGCATCCGTGTCCTGAGCAACGCTGTGATGGACATCAAGTAGCACTGGGGTCTTCTTCATAAGAAAGTGGAATAGGCTTTACCTCTCTCCCTTTCCTGTACTGCTCAATAATTGTGGCTTTTGGTCTTCTCTTAAAGGTCTAGTGTGTCATGAGATACCGGGGGTGGTTTATCAAGGGATGCCTGAAAGACACTTCTGGATGAAATTTCTGTTGCCTTGGTTCTTGGGATTGCAGGGCATTGGACTTGAGGACCTAAATTGTAGGGACAAACTGAGCTAGAATCAGAATACAGATAAATGGTCCTGTGTCCTCTAAAATAAGACACATTAGTCACTTTGTGTCAGGAGGAAGTCAAGACAACAGAATAAGATTATAAAGTGCTTCTTTCAGTTGTAATTTTTGGTGCCAGCTACTTAATCTCTTTGTGCCTCAGTTTTTCAGTTGCAAAATAAAAGGTTTCCTTTCAAAACTTTAATTTCTCCTGAAAATCTTTCCAATTTTCCTTTCTTTTCGGGGACAGAGATTGAAATAATTTTGACTATTTCTTTCTTTCCCAACTGAATGCACTATAAAGATTTATCTCTATGGTTGTCTTTCTTGGTGTCTCCAAATTTTTGCAGATTAGCAAAAAGAAATTTTGTGACTTCGTCATGTTGGCAAAGTTTTAAAAGTTACCCAGTAGAGAAATAAAAAATTACATAGAGCAATAGAATGAAAACACAGGAAGACAGTCTCAACACTCACCTTAACAAGTGAGAGACACTCTGAAAATGTAGTTTTTCCAGGACTAAGCAGAAAAGTTGGATTCTACCATTGGAAATGATTTTTTCATGCTCTCTTCTGTACGGCCTAATATATACAAGTCTGATGTCAGAATTTGGTCTGTAATGCCTTTCCTACTGGAACACCCTTTTCTGAAATGAGTCTTGCAGTGCCTTCCAATGGCATCGTCCATTCCTGTGTTACATCTGTGCTTGGAAACAGACCACTCTAATAAACACAAGCATTCCCCCCACAATCCCCAAGAGTTATATATACATATTAAGCATTTGAGCAGCATTATTTGCTTTTAAATGAAGATGGATTTGAACTTGCTGCTTCCAATTAGAATAATAATAAACATTTTGCCTAATGATAACAACAGGCTATAGTGTTAAATTGGAAATGCAAAAGCTTTTTCTGTTGGTACAGTATAAGTTACAGTATCATTAAATATAAAATCAGCCATTTATTGCTTGTGTTATTTTTGAGACGCTTAAGTGAAAAGTTGATTTGTCTCTTATTAGCTCTCAATAAATGTTCCTTTAATAGTCATAGGATGTTTTAATGCTTTACAGAATCATTGTCATTAAATTGAATGCAAGACATTGGACTTAAATAAAAGAGAAATGAAAAAACTCAATAAATCAAGATAATAAAAGCTTTTCTTTGTGCTGTTTGAATTGTGCTGAAATGGATCTGTCTCTCAAACTGCCTTACAAAGGCCAAAGTAGCTTAATTGCTAAAGGACTTGATTATGCCTGCATGAGTCAGCTGTGAGACTGGCAGTAAAAAGACACATTTTTCCAGAGAAACTTGAGGATGGATTTTGCTGTTGTGTTCGTAGACTTCCCCCTGAAACAATGGTCAGGTAAGAAAAACATACTGCAATGACTTCTGCATTATGGGACTCTTTCTTCTATATCAGGGGCAGGCGGAGAATGGAGAAGGCACAACACTTGGGCACAATTGCTTGCCCTTCTCTATTGATTTTCTCCACCTCCTATGGTTTACTCTGGCATCCACTGCCTACAAACATATCAAAAAGTGACTCTCCAACACTTCATGAGATACATCTTCTGAGGTATATGAAATATATATGATAAGAGGTATATCTTAAAATACAGTGAGCTTGGAAAAGTCTTAGAAACCATCACTTATAAGCAGTGGGAGATAAACTTGCAGAGAGGATGCAGCTTGGGGTTCTAGGTACTGCTAAAGCTGTCTGAGCAGGGAACAGGCCAAGCGCAGAGAGACAGTTTCTCTTCTGTAAGAATATTAGGAGAGGTATTAAAAGGAGACAAAAAAAAATTATTGGACAGAACAGGATTAAGAAAGCACAGAAAAAAGTAATCAGGATATGTAAAAATGTTTCACGGACCTAAGAAGTTCGACCTTTCAGGTCCATAGCACAAAGTGGCTTGCTTATGTTGGGCGGTGTAACTTTTAACATAAAAAGGCTGGATGCAATTTCAATAACATTTATGTGGGCTAATAGAAAGAATGGTTATTGTTTTAAAAATGTGGCTGTGTGAGAGAAGTGTCTTCTCCACACATATACCCCTCCTTGGCCACAGAACTTCTTCTAATGCCCCAAAGCACCAGACAGTATTGCAGGAGTCTCATTCAACCCCAAAACAAAGGTTCTGATCCCAAACCAAACTAACTGATAAAACTTTGCTCTGGAAGAATAGTTCAAAGGTTTTGTTTTTGTTCCAGAATGGAAAGGAAAGAAGTATCGACCTGTGGGACATCCCTCAAGGACCTTCACCAGTCTGCTGTCCCATCTGTCCCACTGTGCCTGCCCTTCTTAGGCAGGCAGACGGAGGCCCTCACTGTGCACAGTCTGCACTGTCACCTCTGTTTGATCAGGTGTGCATCGGCTCTGGGCTACGGCAGCTTCAGGGTGCTGTGGCACCCGCTGCTCCACTTGGTCAATGTTATTTGAAAAACACATTGATACTAATAGATGTGTCTTAAACATCTCAGAAGTGTTCTCTTTGAATGAACTCCTTCAGTGTAAATTTATTACTGAATTTGCCTATGTATTTGGTCAAAAAAGTAAGTTCTTTTAAATCATACTTTTTTGGCCAGCTCAGTTATGCAGGTGAAAATTAGAATTTTGCAATGCAGACACAAATCATTAATGCTCAGTCTTGTCTGGGTTTGACAGCTAGTGACTCAGATAAACAAGGATATAGAAGCGTGATCCATTCTGAAGGGAGCTTATTTACATAATGAGCTTGAGCCAGCAAGGTGGGGATAGTGAGACAATCCATGACTGTCTGAATGCAAGAGTTAAAACCTGATTGGAATGACTGCACCTCTCCAGGTACTTTGCTAGTTGCCTAAGATGATATCCTGCATCAAAAGTCCTGCATGCATCCTGCTGCTCTGAAATCTCTTGTGGCTTCTTTTATTAGTTCAGTTAGAAGCCTCTAAACTTGAAAGTCCTCTTCTTCTTGTTAGCGACTCAGCATTCAAATGAGCTAGAGGTGAGGCCACATGCGAAACCCTTGTCTTCCTACTTTCCCCTGTATTATTTGGTATTTAATTGGTTAGCAGATATTGTTGCTTGTGGAGGCAAAAGAAGGGAGGAAAAATATAAAAGTAGCCATGACAACAGAAAATACTGCATTTAGTTACAGAGTATGTATGTAGAGATGAGCAACAGGAGCCTTCCTAGAATGGCTGCCAAGTCACTTACCCTGTAAACAGGGAAATAAATACAGAAGCATAAAAATCCCTGAGCAGTGACATGGCCCTTTGATGGCTGGTTTAGCTTCAAATCAGAACTGTCTATCAAGTCTAGTGATTACTTTCTTCTGACCTGCTACGTAAATATTGCTCTTACAGGTGTGCTTCTCCCTATTTCATGATTGACCAAGCTTCCTAATACTGTGAGCTTCATCCCAAAGAAATAGTACAGATTTGTATATTACTGCATAAAGTAAAATATTATAGACAGATAACTGCTGATGTCATGCTTTAGAGATTTTCCAGGTCAGGACTCTAACACGGAGACTCGTGATTGCTTGACAAATTATCTCAGATTCAAATAAATCCAGTGCATACTGGTCAACAGAGTGGTCCTTTGCCTGTGCCGAACAGACTGGTTTAATAAAGCCTGATAATGTTGCACATTTTGGAGTTCATGGCACTGTGGTGCACAGCTGTGAGTATATACACAGCCATACAGTTTAAAAAAAAAAAGTATAAAAGTATTAAAGTACAAGAGCTGAAGACATTGGGATTGCGAATTTTGCAGAATCAAGAGAGAGAGAAGGGACTCTTGATGGTCATGCTATGCATCCTTCTGCTCACCTTGCAGGAATTTTCTGTTTGAACTTTATTTCCCACTGACTGTCTCATCTTGTCTCATCTTAAAGCAGATGTCCAAGGCTGCAGACTTCCGTCCCCAGACAATTGAGACCAGTTCTTCATTGTCCTTGTCGCTAGAATATTTCCTCTTATGCCTAGCTGCAATTTAATCTGGTTACTTCTTGTCCTGTTCTCAGTGGCCACAGAGAGAATTCTTTCTTTCTTTGGAACTGTTTTCATGTGTGTAAAAACATCTTTTCTGCCTTCTATACTTTAGAATGAGGAGCACCAGTTCATTTAGTCTGTGCCCATGAGTTATCATATCCAGATAACTGACCATCATCATCACTCTGATGTGTGCTCTTTCACAACGGTCAACATCTTTCGTAGTGTGCAGTGCTCAAAAGTGGACACAATTCCTTAGTAAAGACCTTGTCAGTACTGAGCAGGACTGATGTAATTTGCCAAAGATGATCCTATTTACATCTGCCATTTTCCTTTTTGATGACTACCCAAAATTATTCACTCATGCTGACAGGGACTGTGGTCACTTGCTTTGTAGCAAGTCTGATCTATGAAGTCCTGTGAATTTATTCACCCCCTGTACTTTATAGACAGGTCACTAGTAACTGCAGTGCAGAACTTCACTGGAGCAGAACCTCAGTTTCAGGTTTGTACAAATAACATGGATTTTTTTATTCTCTAATCCAATCTGAAATAGACTACAAGGAGAGTTGAGGAGCAGGACTGGTTTCAGATGGTCACAGCTATAGGGAGATAAGTTTTGATCTCAGTTATGTAAGTGTAAAAACAATTAATTTTTCTAGATTTATCCTGGTGCAAGAGTAGAATTAAATTAATTAAAATTAAACCAACCACGTTGTGAACTAATATTTGTGAACTAAACTACCCAAGCAGTTTCAGAGGGATTACAGAAGTGTCCTAGAAGATAGAATGTAACTATTTGTTCCTGGGACAGCAGAGCAATTTTTCCCCAGCCATCTGCACCCAATTATTTATCTGTATTACACTTCTTTTTCCTTTCTATTTTATTGTATTTGAGCATATTTTTTTTTTTTAAATTTGAGTAGCAGAGATCAATCTGTTCTTAAAATAAAAAACAACAGAGAGAAAACACAAAAAAGAAATTAAACAAAAGACATGATAGTTTGGAAGATCCTTCTCATGTTGAATGTTGAAGACTCATCAACATTCAAAACTAAAAATTTGCAGAATATCTTATCATCCCTGCTTGTCAATGGCAAAGGCAATATGTGAGTTAAAACAGAACCCTGAGCTTTATGAATTTTCAGTTTTAAGTACAGAAAAGACGTGATAAAAGGAGTAATGAACTAAGGAAGAGCTGGAAAGAATTTAGATTAAAAGATAAATAGCCCTTCTGTTAAATTATGTCTGACTCCCAGGGAAGAAAAGTTTGTTGCTTTATAAGTGATGACACGGCACTGAACAAAACTTTCATGAAGGCATTTTACCTAAATAATTACTTGTTACCAAATAGTGTGGGAGTTGGGTGATTGGAAGACTTAATGAGACATTTTTGTGTGACTCTTCTTAGGTGTATGTGGCAGTCAGGTTGTACAAATCATTTCAGTAATGCACATTGTAGGCTAATAACAGACAGTGCTATTCCCAATTAAGGTCACAATTCCTGCTAAGATGGCAGGTAATACCAGGGCTGAAAGGCTGAAGGGATAAAATTCTGAAGGGGAACACTCTTACATGTGGATGCTGTGAACCCCTGACAGATCATTGAGTCATGGAGGAAGATTTAGGGTACACAAACTCATTAACTCTAATTCCAACCTTGCCCCCAGGATTAGATTAATTTACCAACCATAGTGAACCATCACACTTGCATCCTGAGATGAACACGAAGCTGATGGACAGCTTAGCACATTAGCCTGTCTATAGTCTCATGTATGTGGTAAGGACAGACCAGGCATAGATAAAGTCTACTTCACCCAACAAATAATTGGATCCTGTCCATTCCTAAACACTGATGGTGCTTGGGTTGGGATTGTTTCACCTAACTTTAGATGTCTCCATTT
Source organism: Grus americana (assembly GCF_028858705.1). Taxonomy (NCBI): domain Eukaryota; kingdom Metazoa; phylum Chordata; class Aves; order Gruiformes; family Gruidae; genus Grus; species Grus americana. Next base: position 16,184,241 of record NC_072857.1, on the reverse strand, counting down.
AAGCTATTCTTTTTATAGTCTAGTCAACAGAGGGAAATAGAAGTTTCAGGGGATTTTCTTTAATAGGTCCATTTTAGGATGAGATAAATAGCTTTTCCTTATGTGCTTGGTTCAGATGAAGGCATTCACAAAGTGGATATCTACATTTAATCATGTACTTTGAGCATGTTGTATATAATTGGGCCACAGTCAGGAAAGCAGGTGAAAAGCATGTGGGTCACAAAGCTTGTTGTGTAAAGCCTTTCTCTTCCCAGGTAAATGTTGTCTTAATGGCTGGAAGCATGAGGGCATGGCTCAAATCCTTACTAGGGAAAAGTGCAAACTTTGGAGTCCACAGCTGTGGGAAATGGGTCTGATCTTTCATCAGGATTGCTAAAAAAATGTTATCACTTGCTGTCTAAGACTACTGGTCCTCTCTCATGTCTGGACTTGCTATTACACAGCAAAATTTGAGTAACTGATAGCTCAGTATAACTTTCTTTGATGAGTGGTGCAGCTACTCCCTAACAGTTCACCTTATTTGCCTACTCCTTCACTTTACCAGAGACACCAACAGAGAGGGTCTGTAACAACCCAGCAGTATCTTGAAGCTGAAAAATGAACACGTGCCTGGACAGATTTGGTCCTTCTTCCATCAAGTGTTGCACTTAATGCTCCTTAGCATCCCCCTCTTTGGGGTGTACCACCTATCATCCCTGGACTGTACTTGAGAGCTCCTACCTCCGCTGCACACCACACACATCTTGCTTGATCTAATGGTATCAACTGGTTATTACTATGTTGGGTTTGCATGCTCAAACAAGAAATCTGGGTTGGAAAATATTCACTTTGACATTTCTTTAAATCAGAGCCTGATTTTTATCTCCTTTTTGAGGTTCACTGATTGCATTTGCTGTCACATTAGGTGTTAAAAATAGAGCTTCATGTGAACTCTCTTCAATCCTCTCTGTAGTGATTATGTTACACAGTTGTGCACTATACTTATTGCAAGTCAATTGGAGCTGAACTGAGCTATATCCCAGGCAGAAGTCATTCAGCGTTTTATTGGAATAAAAATTGAATATGAAAAATTAAGAACTAGCCCCAGGTTAATAACAGCAGGACTAACTAGTCTTCAGTGAACCTGAATGTAATTTTTTTGAGTACAAACATTTCCAAAAGAACTACTCAGTAGTCTTTAGTTATCTGAGAAGATTTCTTGAATAATTTTAAACTAAAATAAGAGTAATGTAAATCATTAAAACAATGGATTTTTAGAATTCGCTAGTTTGTAAAGGAACTGTGTCTCTACTATCCAGCTGAGTTTTACAGGTTTTCTCAATGGTCCACTTTTATTGACTACAATGAGTTTTCAGGGCAAAAACCATACAGTAGATGAGACAGCAATTGAGGCTGTCAATGAAAGGCTGTTGGCTAACATAGGTGGTGACCAACTGCTTAGGAGAAAGGTTCAAGAAATCTTGTAAGACATATCTATGCTGTTATTGTTCCCAAGGGAAATTCTAAACCTTACTAGACCCATTGACTTTAGCAGTAAATTAGAAAGGGAAAATGGATTAAAGTACTTAGAGTAGACAGAGAGAGACTGTCTTTGTTTTACAATAGTGCAGCAGCTCCTCAGTTTCAATACAAACCCTCCACACACATAACTCTACCATCAGCTTCTGTCAAAGCATGGTGCTGGCTTTAAACTCATTTGAAAAGCAACCCACCAAAGAACACAGAGAGTCCATCTAGCCCAGCATCCTCTCTCCAGTAGTGTCCATAAGGGGATACTTAAAGGCAAGCAATAACAGGACAAACATGTATAACACATATATGATATTGTACCATCATTTTCAGAGCTTGGAATTGCCTGAGCCTCTTGTGGTCGGACTGTTCTGAACTCTCAGTGGATATATCTCTTAAGTACATGTCCAGTCTCTCTTTGAAATTCTACGGACTTGAGGTTTCATCTTCCTTTGGAAAGGAGTTCCCCAGGTCTAGAATGCTCCGTGTGAAAACCAATATAATTTCCAGTTCTACTATACATTTTTAGAGGTGTGAGGACCAGAACTGCATACACTTTTCAAGCAGTGGTCAAACTGTGGATTTATAGAGGCAGAGTCACATTTTCTGTTTTGTTTATTATTCTTGTCCTAACAATGCCTAACATTTGATTTGCTTTTTTCCAACAACTGCCTAGCACTGAGCTGATGTTTTTGTGGGACTATTTGTCATAACTTCAAGGTATTGCTCTTGAATGGTAATGGTCAGCTCAAGGTTCATAATTTTTTATGTGGTGAGGATTGTTTTTCCCCACATGCACCATTTTATATTTCTTTTATATTTATTTACATTGACTTTCACCTATCATTTTACTATCCAGCCACTTAATTTTCTAAAGTCCCTCTGTAATTTTTCACAATCTCTTTTCTCCCCTGTTACCTTGGATAACTCATGTCATCAGCAAACTTGTTCTTTCTTGCTTGTCTCCTTTTCTACAAAATTTATGAATATGTTTATCAGCATACCTCTTAGCACAGATCTTTGTGGAACTCCTCTGTTATACTTCCATCCCTTGTGAGACTTCCTCATTTATTCTTACACTTTGTTTCTCATCTTTTAAACATTTTTTTTTTCTCTCTTTCCCTCTTACATTGGTTAGGTTTCCTGAAAGAGTCCGGTCTGATCACCCACATCTACATGCTCTTTAACTTTTTCCAAGAATATTAACAGAGAAAAAGAAGCAACTTCAGTGTGATTCCTCCTACAAGTGTTGTACCTCTGCCTTCAAATAAATCTCGTCTGAAAATATACTTTTCTTCCTCCTTTCCCTGTGGTGGAAATCTTCATGGTCAACCATGGAGAGATGCTGAATGTTCAGGGAGCTGTGATGAACCCCATCCTAATCTTTAGAAGTCAATAGCCTCATATGGTGAAAAAATGTAAAAGCCTATCTCTCTCCAGATCCTGTTGAAACATGCAGAAAAATATGACTCTATGAAATAATAAACAAGGACAGACTATTTTCATTCTTTTGTCAGAAAATTTCTTTTTGAGACAGTGAAATGAAGATACTTGCTTTTAGAGAAAATTTAGATGTCTCCTGTAGGTTCATTCTTGCATTTTTGTCAATATTTGTTGACATGGTTTGCAGCTGAAAACATTAGGTGTTTTATCTTTTGACCAAAACTTGAGGTTTTCCATATAAATTATGACTGAAATAATTTCTAGGGGTGAAGAAGGCAGAGAGGTTTCATATACATTTTTCTAGGGGAGAGAAAAACTAGGAGCAATTTCCTCAAACCTGTAAGCTAAGGGATTTATCTCTGTGTCAAAATTCTGTTCATGTAACTCTGGTCTTATACTGATTGCACTAGTCTTTATACCCAGTTTCCTGCCACTTTTTACAAGAATGAAGGAGATGTGTTGGCCACTTGTAATATCAAAGAAAATATATTTCCAAATACAAAAATTATTTTGAAAGGAAAAATTAAAAATTCACTGAAGTAGACATATATCTGCATGGGTAGAAATTTTGTATAGCATTTCAAAACTATTTTGTGGTAGAAAAACACATGTTCCATGACTTTAACTTGCTTGATATCATAGAATATCTCAAGTTGGAAGGGATCCATAAGGATCATCGAGTCCAACTCCCTGATCCTCCCAGGACTACCTAAAACTAAATCATATGATTAAGAGTGTCATCCACATGCTCCTTGAACTCTGACAGGCTTGGTGCCATGACCACTTCCTTGGGGAGCCTGTTCCAGTGACTGATGGCAACTACTAGGCAGAGAAAGGAAAAAAGCAGGGAACTCTTATAAGTCTACGTACTCCAGTGATTATTTGTAAAGCTCTATGGGGCACTGAGGCAATTGATTTCCATTAACAGTCATAGATACTGGTCATTCAGCTCCAAGAGACAGTTAGGGAAGTCTCAGCCCTGCTGTAAAGTGTGACATTGTAAATATTTGCCTGAATATATCAGTAGCTCTTTATATTCAGAGGATCTGGAGAAAGCCCCTGAAGAGAGATTAAAAGGCTGGAGGATTTAGAGCCTCATAGAAATATCAAGGAATATCAAAGCATCTCTAAGCATGCTGTGGGGGAGAGCAGAATTGTTGTGTCAGACCATCCGTGTCTCTGGGAGGGAGATTGGTCAAATCTCTTCGTAGGGATGGGGAGCACAGACTCTGTTTGGATTATACCCAGCAGGAGACAGTTTAGCTCCTTTCCAGAGAGGAGCTTTAAAAGATTTCATCTGAGAATCAGTTAGCTCAGAAAACATTGTATTACAATTAAGAACAATTATCATCTAAGGAGAGTTGTGTAGAGTTCATGCTTAGTTTATGCTTCTCCATCTGGGGGGGTCCCTTCTGTGCTCTCTCTGCCAGTTCCCATTAGCTAGGATTACACTAAGTTTAAAGCAACCATGAAAGCAAAAGGTAATTACTTGAAGAGCAGAAAATCCAAGGGAGACTCCCAGGCATACTCTCATACCTTATCTGGTATCTACCAAATGTGTTGCCTGTGTCTGTTACAGAAACACTGGAGTAACAATCAAGCCATGTTAAGAACTTTAAGTACAAAGATTTTTCAGGTGAGATGAACAGTTTTACAAAGCACACGTGGGACACCGGCATGATTGCTGTGACAAAATGGAAAGCTGGGCTGAGACCATTGCATGTTACTCCTGAGCTCTCAGGACCTCTGCACTTCCAGTGTAGGTCCTTCTTCCATTCTCAAGATCAGTTAACCCGCCTTCTTGAAAACCCCACTAAAGTGTAGTAAAGGACGATGAAAATGCTGTGAAGTCCTCTTCACACAAACTCTTTCCACTTCTCCAGTCCGGGGAGAGGTATTTGGCCCTTGAGAGAATCCTATATAGGGGTCCTCATGCTCATGAAATGTGGTGGATCTCTTGTCTTTGAGAAACACATCTAGATTTCAGTTTAGGACTAAGGTACAAAGCTTCTTGGTGGCTCCATGATCCCTGTTTTCTTTCCATAATCAAGCCATGCTGGAGGAGGTTGAGTAAATTGGGAGTGAATTTGAGCCTGGGGAGAAGGGAGGGGTGGGGGGAAGGTGTTTTAAGATTTGGTTTTGTTTCTCATTACCCTACTCTGATTTGATTGGCAATAAATTAAATTAATTTCCCCAAGTCCAGTCTGTTTCGCCCCTGATGGTAATGGGTGACTGATCTCTCCCTGTCCTCATCTCAACCCATGAGCCTTTCCTTATATTTTCTCTCCCCTGTCCAGCTGAGGAGGGGACTGACAGGGCAGCTTTGGCCTCCAGTCAGGGTCAACCCACCACAGGGTTATGGTGTTGTTTCTCAGATCCTTCTATTTTACCTTGATCTTGTGCTGTTCCTTGATGTTGTAGGCTCAGGATCCTCTTTTTTTTTTTACTATTTCTGTGCTCCCCTGCCACCATAGTCACTCCTTATAGACTCCTAGGCACTATGCAGAATGATTTCTTCCATTCAGTCAGAAGCTTTCTTAAGTTTGTTTCCATCTACAAGCTGGAGTATTCAAAATGCTTCAGCCTAGTTCAGTTTTCAGTTTACACAATGTAAGTGAGGTTACATGCACTTAATGCAGTCTTTCTTTTAAGGTCAGCTTTTTCTCAGTTCTTTGCCCGGCAAATACCTGGCTGGTCTGCTTTGTGACCTGCAACATTGCTCATACAACACCTCCCACTGGTTAAGTAAAAGGTGCATTTGCAGGTTCTGATGTGCTGCTAAAGGCTTTTAGTAATCTCTGTCTTACAGCCTCTGCTGAAAAGCTCTGTATGTGTTGCCCACCCCACCAGGATCCAGGGGTAGGTGGAGCATCGTGGTAGTTGGACCTGATGCTATTGCTTCTTCACAACTGAAGAGACATGTCCTTTGCACTATTTCTTTCTTGAGATTACTGATGATTAAAATAAAACTGTATGGAAATATTAGATTTTGGAATGTAAAAGGTGGAATGAGAATGGTGTTAAAAAGTTCTTTAAAGTTCTTATTTTCTTCCCAACTGAAAACCTCAAAATTTTTTGAAAACCTCAAAACACTTGGTTTTGTAGTTTTTAATGTGTAGAAAACAAGACATTTTAATGAAAAAGATTTTTAAAGTAAGTCAAAATTTTTCATAAAGGGCAAACATTTGATTCACTTTGCAAACACAAAATGCTGTTTGATTTTAATTTTGCTGGTTCTATTCTGAACATAAGACTGATCACTTTTTCTGATCTATTACAGAGCCTGGCTGGAAAATTAAAACCTGTTTTGGAGAGAGATTTGAAAATGTTGATGTGTGTCGCTTGTGATGTGTTGTCCCATGTCAGTATAATAATTTATACAATATTCTATTGTATAAAGGCTTTAATGGAGCTACTCCTGGGAAACTAAAAACAATTCCTATGAGAATTATCTGGAACTGTCTCTTCTCCTTACTCTGTCTCCTCTTTGGAAAATGAAGATGAAGAAGTGACAACAGAGAGGAGGGGATTGCAGCTGCTGTTAATGACTGATGACTAATTATTACTCTTGGAAATGGCGCAGAAGAGATATACTTAGATGTCAAATCTCTTCTGACTTTTTTGCCTGACAGACTCCTTCTTCCTCAGATTCATGTGGTGCCTTTTTTTTTTTTTTTTAATTGGAAGGAGCTAATTAACACAAAAGTCACTAAAATGACTTCTTAGTTGCTTCATTAATAGTCTTGGATGAAGTTCCGTAGCCTCCAGATCCTGGACAGTCATCTGGGAGAGGAACTGAGCTATGTTGTTTAATCCCTTCTCCAGTATAAATGTAAGTAACAGAATAGAATAAGATTTTTTTCCGAGCCATTACTTTATAAAAAATTCATTCAGATATTTATTCACTACTCATAAATTCAAATGTAGCTTTTGAACCAAGATTTATCCTTCTGAGTAAGCAGAAGGGGATGGAAGAGTTCAGTGATGGGAGGAAATCTAATCTGATGGGTAATTCCTGAACCTGAATTGACTCACAGCAGTGACACAATTGCATTTTGCTTCCCTGAAGGATGAAGGAGCGCAGTTGAGCTTGCTCATAAGAAGGAGAAATGGAAAATCTGGGCAAAGTGATGTGGAGAAACCCTAGAAACCTGGGTTTACAGATCATCTTGCCCAAGTTGTGGGGCTAGCACTGCTTTGTGGTGGTGAGCACTGTTTGCCCTGAGCTGTGTCAAGTACTGACCATGTGATGTGTTGGTTTCTATGACGTGAGTTGATCTGGGTCCAGTTCTCACCGAAAGGGTCTCTGTCTCACCACTGGTGCTCCTTTCATGTCTCTCTTGTCATTGCACTATCTTCTGAGCTCAGAGATGGGGAGGCAGGCATGAGGGAACTAGACCTCTGATTCTCAGAGGAGGGAGCTATTCTCTGGTTGGGTTACAGCACTTCTGGTCCCAGACCCAGAACAGCTGGGGGAACTAAGTTTTTGAAACAGCACAGCTGTTTCCACAAGCTAAAAAGAGCATTTGGTTTAGACAGCTCTAGTCTAGTGAAATCCCTAAGAATGTCCCCAAGGATGAGGCATACACCTATCTTTCTTTGAAAAGAGAATGAGATATAATGTACTCCTCATGCAAAGGAAATTTTTTTCCTAGGAATCCCATTCTTGGGATGGAAACTGAAGAAGAAAGGAAAGCAGGCTTTTTGCAAACTCACTTTTTTCCTTCCTACAGATTGTGCCCTGGTGATAATTATGTTGATAACAAGAAAAGTCACAGCCCAATTGAGTGTCTGATCTATTAGAGTGTACATCTGAAAGGTTATAACACCACAGGTGAAACCTTTCAAGGGGTGCACATGGAAATAAGCTGAGAGTTGGAATGAGATGTTGAGGGAAAAGGGTTATGAATGGTGGTGGTGATGGAAAGGAAGCGCGTCAGTCCGCTAAACACAGCACGACATCTTAAGCAGCCTATTGATCTCCTATTCAGAATTCATGCAGGGTGACTCCTTGTCATAAAACATTCAGCAGCCAAAATCAATAAGAAATGTGGAGCACTGAATCTTGCTGCTTCAAAGTCATACTTGAAAACAACAACAAAAAAATCACTGCTACTCAAATGTCACCAGGGCACCAGCTTGGTTTGGACTCAGCTCCGCAATTTCAATACTAAAAGTTTTCTTCCTGTTTTTCCAAGGAGGAGTCCAGCTGGAAAGTGAGAGGAACTGGATTCAGCTATCTGACAGGGAATCTATATTCTGCCCCTCTCTGTTTACAAAGGAGGTTCAGGAAGAAAGATAAACCTAGATAAGATGAAACACTTGCTGAGGTAGAGCTTGTCTTGTGCTGTGAATTTGCCAACATTTAGCAGTTCCCTGGCTAAGATCACATCCTCCAGCTGCATGGCAAAATGCAAGGGGACCAAGAAACACTTCACAAAAAGCTTAGATTATATTGTGTTTAGAGACATACCCTCCCTGATATGACATATGCCAAATTGCTCTTCAGATGTTTCTTTGTCACTAATGTTCAAATACAACATGTAACTTAGAAAGGTCTGGCAGTAGGTTTCAAATTAACCAAGGTCCAAGTCTGTGGATTTTGGCTGTGGATCCTGTTCTCAGAGACACGTGTCCTATTCATCCAGAGGGAGAAATAACAATTAAGTGCATGTGCACAGTCTCAGCCTTCTCCATGGGAGCACTTGGAACAGACATTTCACATGGATATCAACATCTCACAGATTTTCCACCCCTTCCTTCCCTCTTGCGCACCACATCGTCCTAGAAATCTAGCAGACACTATTGGAAAAGCTTTCCTTTGGTCATTCAGTCCTGTCTGCTGCCCCTGAACAGGAGCGGATTGACCCAAACTGCTTGTCTGACAGGTGGGACAGGCAGCCTCACACAAACAATTTTCTGCTGCTTCCTAGCACTTGACAACAGTTTTCCTAATACCCAGTTAAAATCTCCCTTACTGCAATTCAAGCTCAATACCTCCTGTCGTCTCTCAAGTTGCTTCTGGAGAACAGATTGCCTACCTTCTTTTCTTTTTTTTTTTTTTTTGCTACCTTTTACATATTTGAATACTGTTGTCATGTATCTCATTACTGTCTTCTAGTCTAAACAATGCTAATTCTTTCAATCTCTCCTCTGGGGTCATATTTCCCATATGTTTGTGCTTCCATAAAGGTCAACAGCATCTGACGTAGTCCTATGGCACAAAAGATTAATTCTGCCCTCGCATGGCTCTGAGCCCAATGGCTACCAATACCACATTCAGTCTGAAGGGGAGGATTGCTTTTAAAAATCAACACAAAACCTCGATATTTGTTCCATTTCTAATCATTTCCAGAGTAACTGATGCTGCTGTAGATGAATACCTTAGAAACGCACAGATCAGACAGCCAGACAAAGCGACAACCAGGGATTCAAGTGGGAATATGCAGCACTAACTGATGAGCTCAGAAAGCATCTGTTGTCACAACACCATCCCTCTGTGGCAGATAAAGAAGCACAGAAAAACCTGGAAGCAAAAGCAATAAACATAGGCATCAATGAAAATTTTGCATTTGACTTCAATAGGACATGAATGGCTGTACTGTAGGAGATGTGTCTTGGGATGGTACCATGAGGTATCTTGTTCTATAGCTGTGTCTACACTGCACAGTGCCAGAGATGGCTATGAACAAAGAGCACAGATTGAAAAGCCATAGAGGAACAAAATCAGCTTGCTTATGTAAAGCTTCATATGGTTACAACCAAGCTGTTTCTGATATCAAAACTAAGTTGTTCAGAGCTCTGGTGGCTCATCTATTACATGTTTGTGGTGGGTTGACCCTGGCTGGACACCAGGTGCCCACCAAAGCTGCCCTATGAGTCCCCTCCTCAGCTGGACAGGGGAGAGAAAATATAAGGAAAGGCTTATGGGTTGAGATGGGGACAGGGAGAGATCAGTCACCCATTACCATCATGGGCAAACCAGACTGGACTTGGGGAAATTAATTTAATTTATTGCCAATCAAATCAGAGTAGGGTAATGAGAAACAAAACCAAATCTTAAACCACCTTTCCCCCAGCCCTCCCTTCTCCCCAGGCTCAACTTCACTTTGCAAGTGACACGCGGGGATGGAGAAAGAGGGTTGCAGTCAGTTCATCAATACATTGTCTCTACTGCTCCTTCCTCCTCACACTCTTCTCCTGCTCCATCATGGGGTACCTCCCATGGCAGATAGTCCTTCATGAACTTTTCCAGTGTGAGTCCTTCCCACAAGCTGCAGTTCTTCACAAACTATTCCAGTGTGCATCCCTTCCATGGGGTGCAGACCTTCAGGAGCAGACTGCTCCAGTGTGGGTTCCCCACGGGGTCACAAGTCCTGTCAGCAAACCTGCTCCAGTGTGGGCTTCTCTCTCCACAGGGCCACAGGTCCTACCAGGAGCCTGCTCCAGTGTGGGCTTCCACGGGGTCACAGTCTCCTTCAGGCATCCACCTGCTCTGGCGTGGGGTCCTTCACAGGCTGAAGGTTGATATCTGCTCCACCATTAACATCCATGGACTGCAGGGTGACAGCCTGCTTCACCATGGTCTTCTCCGTGGGCTGCAGGGGAATCTCTGCTCTAGCACCTGGAGCACCTCCTCCCTCTCCTTCTGCACTGACCTTGGTGTCTGCAGAGTTGTTTCTCTCACATATTCTCTCTCTTCTCTCTAGATACAATTGATCTTGGTGGTTTTTTCCCCCATTTCTTAACTGTGTTACCCCAGCAGCGCTACCACCATCACTGATGTCCTTGGCCTTGGCCAGCAGTGGGTCCATCTTGGAGCTGGCTGGCATCGGCTCTATCAGACACAGGGGAAGCTTCTAGCAGCTTCTCACAGAGACCACTTCTGCATCCCCCCCACTACCAAAACCTTGCCATGCAAACTCAATACAATGTTGATTTTAGTATCTGTGTTAATTAGGATAAAGGGCTAGTATTGTCTGGACAAGCAATGAACCAAACTTCTATAATGCTTTACTAGTTAGATTTGGAACTTGGGTAAATATTTTGACAAACCACAGTATCAATAAATATTTTTGCAATTCATTCCAGAATCACAAATCACAGAATGGCAGGGGTTGGAAGGGACCTCAGGAGATCATCTAGTCCCACCCCCCTGCTAAAGCAGGATCACCCAGAGCAGGTTGCACAGGGTTGTGTCCAGGTGGGTTTTGAATATCTCCAGAGAAGGAGAGTCCACAGCCTCTCTGGGCAGCCTGTTCCAGTGCTCTGTCACCCTCAAAGTGAAGTTTTTCCTCATGGAAGCTGTTGATTCCCAGTCCTATTCACAGGAAACAAAGATGAGGCTTGCATTCTGCATTCTTCTCTGCTTTTCTTTTCCAAGAATGCTGACTCTGTTTCTGACTGTTTCTGAAGGAAAGTTTCTGAAGTGTGTTCTTGTAGGTGACATTCTAATTTATGCTTCTGAAGGAGGCAGGCGGGAATTAAGTGACATGATGGAAAGTTTGTTAAGTGTAATCAACAGCGAGGATAAATGCTGTTAAAGATTTCTGCATATTAATCTGGCTTTGCTTTGAGCTATTGCAGCACCTGTGACAAAACCAAAGGTTATGGATTTGGAATCATAAACTTTGCCTCTCTGACTTAGTATAATATTATAGATCCTTAATGAACAAACTGATTGAGCTTAACTGGACTGATCTCCTGGACACACAGTGGGTAGTGTGGGTGTTTCAGTTCTGCACTGCACAGCAGAGCGTAACGCGTATAACCTGACTTACCACTGTGCTCCAGAATAGCACGACTTTGCTACAGGTGCTGAGCCATCTCTGGCAGCCCTAGTGGATGTCTCAAGTGGCACCACAGACCTTTGCTTGGATAACAGAAACTTGCCTCTGTGGGATTCGGCTCCAGGTCAAGACCTCTAGATATAAATATTCAATGGTAAGTGTTTGCATGTGAGACAGGGACTGGGTTCAGCTGTTTAAGCCAGAAACCTAGAGCCATCTGGGACACGGTACCATGCCTAAGATTCTGTATGGGGTAGGCGGTGGTGGCACAAGAACTGTGGGTGACCTGTGCCTGCCTCGACATTGTGAAGTGTGGTTAGAAAGGAGTCATAACAATAATTATACACATATGCATTGGAAGTTTGATGAGAGATGGCTTTTCTGTCTAGCAGAAAAAGAGTGGCAGTTGAGGACTTTTAAGTCCAGGACACCAGTGCTTGATTCTGGTGACTGGAGACATCTTAATTTACAGGATCATAATTTTTTTAGTAATGACTTCTACATTTGTCCTGCATCTTTGCTCTGACATAAGTAATTTCCATCTTTTTCCTTCTCCTAGATTTAGTTATTCTGTTTCAGACTATTTATCTTGTCTACCAGTTCTCTAAACCATTCATTAAAATTCTACTTTATAAATCATTATATCAATATCAAGTTATCAGTAATATGAAGAAAAAAAAATCATGCCTAGATGACAAAAAAAAAAAAGTTTAAAAATAACAAATGGTTATTACCTGAAAGTATCCCTGATCAGATGTCAGGAGTTGACCCTTAACATTCAGACAAGAAATAAATTGTTTTCTAATTGTTAGGGCAAGTAGTCATGCAACTAAACTACCACAGGTTACATTGGATTCTTCAGTGCTGGACATTGTTTTATTGAGATGGAATATATTTTTGAAAGAGTTTTAATCTTCATCACATGTAAATATATTTACAAAACTATGGAGAGCTATATGTCTAGTTAATAGATGAGTCAGGTTCAGCTTGGAATGAACACGTAGAGAAGCCAGGTCTTTCATAGTGACGTGAAAGAGGCACGTAATCATCAAATTGCCCATATCTAAGGACGATGCAGTTTTCTGCTGGCTGGCCCTTTGGACTTTCTTCTATCCCCTCTTCCTCTTTGTGGGGATGTTTTCTGTGCTTACAATGCCACCTGCAAGCTCAGGCAAGGACAGAGTAGTACTTTCACTTTTTGCTGCTCGCGAATCTGTTATTTGTTCCAGCCCCTAGAATTATCTCTCCACACTCCTCATCATTCCTGTACACACTGTTTCCACTCTGAATGATCCACAGACCTTCAGTAAGCACAGACGGATGCTGCCCCATGCCCTGGGCTCTGACTGATGTGTCCTGACACACACATCCTTATTGTGGCCTGGCCCTCCTTGCAGGGATTTTTTTTTTGTCTTGGGCACCTGCATAAATGGAGAGACACCATCCAACCCTCTTTACGGTAAAAACATTTTGTCGTCACGCAAGAAGTAGTGCGAGTCCTTGTTTTCAGATAAAAGATCCTGTTCTGCTACCACAGAAGGTATCGCAATTATTTACTCCCTGCACTAGGTTTGCCGGGCGTCAAACAACATATGCCTTTTGTTCTTCCATCAGTCTCCAAAGGATGAATAGCGACTGAGAAAAGACTCTGCTACTCTCACAAACTTTTCCGCTCCCTCTTATAGTTTTACAGGAAGCATTGATGTTATTTTTGGGAAGTATTGACTCTTTTACAGAATAGAGGGCTCATTAAATCAAAATAACAGCAACATTTTCAGCTGCTTCATTGTTATCGTTGCTATTGTTGCAAGCGGCTGCTGGAAGCTGGAAAAAAAAGAAGGGAGAAATAAAGCCAATAAAGAATAGATACTCCAACATATCCTAAGCTGGAGATAAAGTGCAACACATCTCTTTTATTGCTTTTAAGTAGTTGGTAGTCTACCACTGAGTTCATAATCATCCTGAAGAGGCAGCAGTGCCACTGAGAAGGACAGGGGAGCCAGGATTTATAGTGGGGATGATAAACTGGAAATGACAGAGTCACAAAAAAGGGAAATGCTGTATTGAGGTTGTGTTAATAAAAGTATCATGTATTACAAGCAGAAAGAGGGAATTTATTCCACTGCCGTCACAAACTTAGCCAGAGCCAGTTTGGGGGTAAAATGTGGTTTGTTTTTTTTTTTTAAACGGAGGGGTCAAGTTGTAACAAGTGAGAGGGAAATCTAGCAAAACAGTAAAAGGGCTGGAAAATGAGTCGTGTGGAAAGAAGAGTGGCTGGTGCCCGGAAGAAACAGAGCTGAAGGGTGACCAAATACAAAGCACAGCAGGGAGCTCTTCTTCTGTGTTTGCACAAACACTGCAAGAAATCGCGGAAGTGGGAGGATTTCTCAGTAGTATGGAAATCTATTCTGGGAAAGAAGCAGCGTGAGCAGGAAACTAGAGATTGTTAACTGTATAAATTTATGATTATAGGACACGCAGCAGGGAGTGAATGTAGTAACCCAGGATTTTTTTTTTTTTTTTTTTTTTATGTCCTTAAGTAATAAAATCTGCATTTCTAACTATCATTCCTGGTGCTTTGAATACCAAAAGCCACCTCTCTACAGATCATCTCAGAGCCTCAGAACAAATCAAATCACAAAGAAAACAAGGAAAAAAGCCCCCAGGAGTTTCAGAGAAGAACTGATTTTTGGGTCCTTACCCATATGTTAATGAGGATTCTCCAGCAGAATCATGAAAACCTGCAAAAATTATAAAAAGTTGGACTTCGAAAGTTGCGTCAAGTGGCTTTTGAAATTCTTGGTCAAGACAATCTGCTTCACAGAACAGTCTACAAATGTGATTTTTTTGTTCCTGGCCAGGGTCACAAATGGCTAAATAGGAGCCAGGGATGAAAAAGGATATGCATAGCTGACACAAGATAAAAACGTTGCCTTCATTAGAAATATATTCACCTTTTCAAGAGAGTACCATAAACGTAATATCTCTGTAGATATACACTGTGGCATATAGATACATAGGGAGGATGGCAGGTATGCAGCCTTTAGGAAAAATCAGGAGGATAGCAGACCATTTTTACAATCTCTTTCCAGAGGTTGTTCTCACACCTAGCTGTTTCTCTCTCTCTTTTTTTTCTTTTTTTTTTTCTTCCTCCCCCCCCTTATTCACTATTCACTTTCTTCTGATTTTATACCTTGGCAGCTCAGTGGCAGTGGTTGACTGAAGGATGCACTGGGGGAATAAAAGTTTGAAGAGGACATTCAGTGAACAAGGCAGCATAGAGAAGTTGACATGAATATGACTGACAGTTATTATTTCCCAGGAACTCTCTTTGAAATTGAACACAAGTGTTACTGCTGGACCTGCATAAAATTTAAAATATCCAGCCTATGAGAAAAATCTGGATCCTCAGCACTTTTATTGCCACCCAAAATTGGAAAAAAAAATTCCTTGGGTTTTCCTTTGTGTTTCACTGACATTCCAGAACAGGTCAGCAGATGGATGCCTTTAAACCAGCTCATGGATAGAGAAGCCTGTTATCACAGAAACACTAGCTGTATTTTTCCAGGCTTGACTTACCCATCCTTTAGTAGCCATGGAGTGACCGTATGAACTTTTCCATCTGCAGAGCTAACTCAGGAACACTGCCACCTTCAGTTACCTTGCTTGCCCTCCACACTGGACCTTGAGCAAGAACGTTGGTGTGGGGTTTCCTTTTGGCTGGGATTGACACCTGCAGCAGAAAGGTGCCAAGTAAATGCATTGCCTGTGGTCCTTGGTGGTTAGCCAGCAGTCAGGATGTTGTGACACCTGTCAAATGGATTTTCACTTTCTGGGTGACTAAAAACCAAAACGTCTCTCATCCATTTTCAGTTGTATTGGGGATTTCTCAGGTTTCAAGGTCATGAAAAGAGTGATGTTTATCCCCGCCAAGGTTTTAGGATAGTTTTGACTGCTTTTGCACTTTGCATGGATCTGATGCCCTCTCCTTCCTTATCTCTCGAGAGATTAATTGGGGTTATTCATGCATCATCAGCAGCCTGTTGGAAATGTCACAAACATGACATGCTGAAATGTAGGAATGGATAAGACCTCTTGGGTCATCAAGCCCAGCCTGGGTAAGGGCAGGCATCACATTATTAAACACAGAAGTGGAGCATAGTTAAAAAAAAAAAAATATTGTGGAAAGACTAGTAGAAATGTAAGAATATTCCCAGATTTCTACTGGAGAACTTTTATTGGACATTGGGAAGCTCAAGTTAGCACATAGGTCCTAGTATTTGGGTGCTAGTATGTAAGCCCTATCCTGCCTTGCAAAAGACATTAAATGCTCACTGGAATTGGTTACACGAGAGAAAAAAAGAGGAACCTGCTCCTTTAATTATGAGTGGAGAAGGCTGTTAAAAAAATGGTCCTCTTCGAGCACTCAACAACATTTTTGAAAGCTTCCTATTTTGCAAATACTACTGCATATTCTTCTGTGCCTGCATGCTATTTTCTCCTGTTAGTGACTTAGGAAAACACCTTTATTGCTTATCTTGTAGTAAGGAGACTCTTTCTCCTAGCCCCTGCAAATAACCAGAACAAAAGGGAAAGTCTTCACCCACAAACATCTCTGTTTTCTACAGTTTGCAAAATATTGCTTTTCCAGCAAGTGAAATTACATATGGTTAATTAATAATGCAGTTTAGAAATGTCTAGGTGACTTTCCTGCACACCTCACTTGCATGATTTTATTTTGACCTTAGGAATTTAATAACCATCAAGAATTGCTTTGCAATACGAAGCCCCTTGTCTTGGCTGCACTCAACCAGCAACCAGGCTACTAATGATGGTGTTTTAAAAGTGGCTGTAGCTGCTCTGCTTTAATGCTTTTGGAGTGGATGAAGAAGAGTGTTGTTGGCTGCATTCCACCAGCAATACAAAGTTCTTTGTTAAACAGTGATGATCCTTGAAGGATTTGGGAGGCACAAGCATGGAGCAGATTCTCATCAGCTTCAGCGTGCACTGCCATTTGCAAGAAACAACGTGTATTAGTACATAGGGAAAATTGTCTAGTGTAACCTCCAAAGATGATAATGGAGTAATATCTTTTGCTCTCATCATAGTTCAATGTTTAAGGCTGTAATAGAGTGGTTACCCTGAAATCTGACCTTCTCAAAAGGTGAAGAGGCTGTGACTGTGAAATGTCCTTGGCTCCTGTAACCCATAGTTCAGGCCTTCCTGCCCTGTGCCTGGCCCCACTGTGTACCTCCCTCTACGCCCATCCTGCACTGGTACTGAACACATCTGCAGACCCACCTCAGGCAGTGCGGGATTGACAACCAGAGGAAGAGAGGTTGTTGGGGGACAGGAAACCTCCATCTCCCTCAGGATGTGGTAGAGGCAGGTGGAAAACAGAGCTTGGTAAGACTGTACCACCTTCTACTAGCTCTTGGTAGTCTAATAACCCTGAGACCCTCAAGGAAGACGAAGCCCAGGACGTCCACCATTGCACAGCTGTTGAGTGTCTCAGATGGTCTCCTTCCTTCATGCTTGCTAAAGGCTCTTAATAATCTGCTGCTGTAGACAACTGCCTACTCTGCCTCTCTGTAAAACGGGTCCTGCTGTACAAATTAGGTGTAAATCAGCCATTCCAATCCAATGACTTGCTACCCTGGTAGGCACAAATGGCGCCACGAGTTGTGAGAGCACAGAGGATCAAGATCCTAGTCTTAAGTGTAATGCCTGAAAAAAAGAGCAATAAATACAAGAGGCAGAAACAGCATGACCAAAACTGGAGAAGTATAAATCACGCTGTGGAATGAAGTGCAGTGATTCACCTGCTACGCCGGGTGCTGCTGCCCTGCAGACAATCTGACAGCACAGCAGAAAAGAAATGCAACACACTAGAAATAAATACTCACCCTCAAATGACACAATGCTATTCATTTTGGTTTAATATATTTCTTCTTGAAATTCAGCAGAAACCCATGGCATACAAATCATCCTAGCATCAATACAAGGTAAATGTGCGTGATTAAGGAAGGAGAGAGGAATATCAGCACAGTTGCAACCCATAAAAGTTAACTATTATTGGGTTTCCTCTGCATGAGCACATGGATCCTCTTTGACAATCCACATACGCTGGCTTGTCACTCATTCACATTTAGGCCTTCTCTCTATATTATTGGTCACTTTAAAAATTACTGGTTCCATTTTACAATATTGTCATCAGCATGACCAGTAAGTAAAAGGTACAGCAAAGGCAAAGAAGCTATAAAAAGTGGCAAAGACAAATTTAGAAAGGGGTGCAGGTGACTTGTAATAAGGCTGGGAGTAAAAAGTCAAGGTACCTTGAGAGATGGCCACTAAATGGTGGAGGTTCCCGGATCTGACTCTCAGAGTTGAAAACAAGCAAGGCAGAGCAGGCCAGGTAACACATGGGAGCAATGTCTCCTGCCTTCTGTAGCAAGTACCATTGGGTGGGAGGGGTTCTCAGCGTACCTCAGGAGCTGCTTGCCACTTCCCAGGATCAGGCTCTTAATTAGCAGAAATGGAGGAAAGCAGCATTGCAAATGCAGCGGTGACCACCTGCTGCCAAACCGAGTCCTTTCTGAAGAGGACATCCACCATTTGCTGTGAGTTTCCCTGATATGTGGACTTCTCAGAGAGACACGTCAGCTGCTGAAGAAGAAGGTCACAGCAAGGTTAGGAGCTTAGTCCACAGCTTAGAGCCAGGGAGTTATAACCCTTGGGCAGTACCCCTGGCTCCAGAAAGCAGTGTGGTAAGGACCAAGCAGCCTAGTGTTTACGGCCAAGTATGAGGGCTCTTAGGTTTTATTTGTTATTCAGCAAAAGCTAATGGAGGTATAAGTGCTTCCATTTCAGAAAGGGGCTGTGAAAATTAGGAGTGAAAGCTCAGAGCAAGGAGGTGCTTTTTATAAATCTACTGCTAACTTGCTGTAAGAATCTGAGTTAATCTCTGTGTCATCCAGTAACTGGTGATTCCACATGATAAACATGGAAAGTGCTATTTACCCACCTGGAGGATTGTGAGGGTTGATTAATGCCTTGTAAAAAACCTACAAGATTATTTTGAGAAAGTAACTGTCGCCTTCCCAGTCTGTAGCAGTGGACTTTGCTGCTGCAAGCAACAACAGGAAGACATTTGTCCCCCATTCCTCCTTCCTTGTACCTGGTCTCAGCAAACGTTTTTGTTGCTCTTGGTTTTTTCTGACGGAAAAGGGACTTGCCAGACCTGGAGGCCAACAAGCACTTATCTTCCATTTTCTGAATTACCCTCTATTTGCTGCCTCTCATAAGGGCACAGCAGCAGAAAAACTAGTTCATTTGGTCTTCCAGGTCCCCATGACAGGATGCTACATTTAACTCATAATTTGCACAATGTTCTTTTGCACAGTGTATTCCTAGCAATAGTTATATCCTTACTAATCTTTTAATAACTAATATTATATTTAAAAAAAAAATCTGTAAAAAAATTGTGATCCAGCAGCAACATGAGCATGCTATGATAATATCAGGGGAAATTTACCTCATAGCCTTCTCTTCTCCAGCTGTTTCTTTGGTTCTTTAAGTCCTCTGCTGTTTTTACAAAAAAGAGCTTCTGCCCTTGATTTTGTGTAGATTTTCTGAGATGTGGTTATCTAAAGATTAATTTTCAGGGAGAAATGCTCTTACAAGGGTGCAGATTGGCTGATGTATGAGTTCATGAATGCAAATGGGGTGCAGGTATCCTTGTACAGCAGCAACATCTCTGGGTTACGGTTAAGGACCAGCACTGCATTCATCCCAGAGCCATGGAAGAGCGATGCTAATGTGCAATCCCTGCCCCAAAGATTTTACCGCCCTGTCACGTGGTAACAGAAATGGTAAAGGAAACACAACACTAATAAAAAGCTGAGGTCCCAGCATATGGAGCACACAAGCGGTTTTGTCCAATATTTCATGGGCATCAAAGGTAAATTGAAAGGAGAGAGGCAGAAAGAGGCAGTCAACAGCGCTGTAGAGATTTGCAGGTAATGTGTTGCAGCAGGTGAGACTGTGTGGAGCCAGAGAGAAAACTGCACAGATGGGTTGAGCTTCTCCAGAACGTGTGTGAACTGAAGCCTCTTCAGTAGTAAAAACACAGAAGATGAAGCCGTATTTGAAATCCCACCGGAGTATTATTTTTGCAACTGTGAGTCGAGTACCTCTGACTCAATGGAGGCTTGTTGCAGTGGGGAGCATTGGTTTTGGGTTTGGGACATTGTGGAACTGGGTGTGTGAAGGCGGTTGTGCTGTCCCAGGGTCGGGGCAGAGAACAGACCTTGCTCTCCTGTGTGTGACTTCATCTGGAGAGACTGCCAGATGAAAAGATTTTGTAAGCGATCTCCTGAAGTTTAATCCAGGCAGATGTTTTCCATGCAGCAGAAAGATCCCTGCAGTGCTTTGTCAGTGCTCAGCTAATGAGGGAAAGAGTGTGTTTTATCTTTGTTACCACGGAAAGTTAACCACAATCCAACCAGTGATTTATAGATAATGAGTCCTGTCACACTTACAATTCGTGCCTCACATGAAAGTCATCAACATACCTACTGCTGATCAGAAATCCAGGTATCTATCTCTATGTTTTATTCACAGTCTAATGATCTGCCAGGGCAAAGGCTGGATTTAAAGCTGATTGCTATCAACATTTACATCTGGGAATGCACCTGAATGTCAAGGAGTGTTCAGGAAATCGGTTGTCAGATGAGTGCAGCAGAGGATAACTTAGTAGGGTAAAGTGGGAAGGAACTTCAGGGGCTCAGAGGTCACTTGGAAACAATCAGGAGAAGGGGACCTGAAAAGAAAAAGTTTGTTTTGTGGAAACTATGATGGTGGGACTGGTGGCAAGCAAGAAAGCTCTGCCGTGGCTCCCACTTGTCCACAGCAGGATGGGGTAAGTATTGCATGCATGCAGTTGGCTTAGAGGCCTTTTCTTGAAGAGAGGGAGTGAAGTATCCATGGCCTTGCAAGAATGCTTGCAGCTGTCTACAGATGGCCAGGAGGACGTCAGGATTTGATATCCACTGAAGGGCAGGTATTCACACACTGGGCATGCAGGCTCCAGCCTCCTGACATGGGCTTGCCCGGGCGGTGGCGATGGCTTTGGGGAAAGGGAGGAGAACCCTTCTGCTGCCCTGCTTGGGGTGAGCAAAGGGACATGTACCCACGACAAGGTGCTGTTGGCTCCGGGGCCAAGGCAAGGCAGGAGGCAGCTATGTGAGGCTTATGTGTATACAAGTAATTAGTTTCTATTCTGCACTCCTCTGCAGATACTCTTTGGAGAGCAACCCTTCTTAGAAGCATGTACTCTGCTAGAAAATCTGGTGTTTGAAATACCAAGAATTAGCTCACGTTTATTTATTCAGTGCCTTATCAGCACTTATCAAAGTCATTGAGAGTTTTGTCATTTCAATAGAAGTCAAAACGAGTTTTGCTTTATTTTATTTTTTATTTTTTTTACTGTGTGAGACAGAGGACAGGTTATGAATTTATCAGCAGAGCTGTGCTAACAGTTACTTTACTTTTGCATCTGGGGGAAAAAAGACAAAGCAAAGCGGGACACAAAACGTGTCACTTTCCCTTACGTGGTGAATGGAATACATTTTTTTGCACTTCACGTGACAAGTTGTCCCACATAGTAAATTATTTTTCACCTGCATAAACAATATATTTAATAAAGACAAGCACATGGGTACTTCCAAAATACAGCAAACTTTGCATAAAATAAGAAAGAAAAATACTGTCTTGCAACAAGAAAATGTACCAAAGGAGAGTGGGTTTTCCTTATTTTTCTGTTTGTGTGATTATTTAATGTATGTTCCTTTAATTTTATGCTCATTTTTAAAAGTCCCTTTCAATTTTTAAAGTAATAAAATGTAAGTAGAAAAAAGTTATCCTTCACTTGTCTTCTGTGACGTGTGCTGACTATACTCTCAACAAAGTTATCTAAACCCACATGCAGTATGCAGTGAAGAGACCAAAGTATTCTCCAAGTGAGACGTATAACTTGAAAGGCAAAGAGTAAAAATTTCTTCACTAAGATTTACTGAAAAGTATCTTATCTAAACTATTTTTGACAGAAAATTGGATTGTAAAAATTTTATATGTTATATATGCCAGGTTTCTGCACTAATCTGAAGATGTCATTACAAAAAACCAAAACAAACAAACAAACAAAACCCCCTAAAAACCCCCAAACCTAAGCAAAACTTATAAAAATTTTTTCTTTTTTTTTTTAAATAAAACATTAAAAAGTCTCTGAGACAATGGCAATGATTTCTTTAATGACATTTTCCATCGAAAAATCAAATCTCTCTCTGATTCATCATACCCACAATGTTTCACACAGCACACAATTTCCATAACAGAAAATACCATCTCTCCTTCAGCAAAGAAAATGCATTCGCACAGAATCATATTCAATTAGAGACCTGCAAGCTGTCTGATTTAAAACTGATGTGGCCACTGCATTCTAAAAAATTAAAGTCCATTTTTTTCAGAGGAAATAATGTTCTTTTATGTTACCCTCCCAAGTGCTCTAAAGCCTTCTTTTAATGATACATACCCAACCCTATCTGTTTGAAGGTTAAAAAAAAGAAAAACTCACTTAAAAAAGGGACTGATTCACTGTGGGGATCATTAACCATTTGCAGAGCGTGGGATTACAACACTCTAGCTCCACTGAGACTTCAAGATTTTTTTTCTCCATGTTTTATAGGTAAATACTTATAGTATTTTAATGGGTATTTTCCATAGGAAAATGTAGACTTTACTTTTTTGGCGGGACAGAAAAAGGTGCTAGAAAATCAGGATGAAATGCTGTTTCAGATTGCCTCGAGGTCAGTTTGTGCTTGCCTGAGCTGCCACAATGCCCAATGTGATTTTTTTGTCAAGCACCCCAAGTTTCTCCTTTCTGCTGCTGGAGGAGCGTGGCTGCTGGCTGCAGGGGCATGGGCCATGCAAGCTGCAGTTCTCTGGCATCACAAACAGGCATAACTTAAAGTCAAGCTGAGCCAAAATGTTGCAAATGACATTTCTTTCTGAGATGTTTTCTTCAGAAAAAAGTTCACCATTTCAACTTCTTACCTTAAGACTGAAAGTTTTGCACTTTTCCCTTCATCTTTCATAAGGCAAAGGAGGTGATGAAGGTGATGGAAAAGAGAGGATATAGCTGGAGATGTGACGAATTCAGGTTTACAAAGTGTAATCACCTAAGCCACAGTTTAGCTAATTGCATGGACTAGATCTAACTCATGAACAGTATTTTGAGACTGGCAGAGGCTAATCCTGATCAGCTCTTGACTTTATAAATATGACATTTGAAAAATGATGAAAGGTACAAGGAAATTGTTTAGGTTCTTTGGGAACCATACTGCCCTGAAGAAAGGCACAAATTATTTAACTAAGTGCTCAGTACTTTGCAGTATCATCCACTCTAGAGGGTATTTCATTGGGCAGTATGTGATCATTTAAGCTTGCAAGTTGGAAAAAAATGTGTTTGAATTCAAAACACCAAGGGAAATCAGAGGAGTCAGAAGTCTGCGATGTGAAATACTTTAGCAATTGACTGATGCCTCACTTTTGGGCTGTTTGCTATTTTTTTGTTATTGCTGCTTTTGTCTCTTAATTGAGGAAATTAATTAAAACAATTAAATCAGCATTTTTGTTGAAGAACTGCCCACTGCAGGAGAAGATCCGGTTCGAGACCACCTAAGGAACCTGAAGGTGCACAAGTCCATGGGACCTGATGGGATGCATTCACAGGTCCTGAGGGAACTGGCAGATGAAGTTGTTAAGCCACTATCCATCATATTTGAGAAGTTGTGGCAGTCCATTGAAGTTCCCACCAACTGGAAAAGGGGAAACATAACCCCCATTTTTAAAAAGGGAAAAGAGGAAGACCCGGGGAACTACAGGCTGATCAGTCTCACCTCTGTGCCTGGCAAGATCATGGAACAGATCCTCCTGGAAACTATGCTAAGGAAACTATGCTGACATGGAAAAGAAGGAGGTGCTTGGTGACAGCCAACATGGCTTCACTAATGGCAAATCGTGCCTGACAAATTTGGTGGCATTGTGCACCGGAGTTACAGTGTTGGTGGATAAGGGAAGAGCAACTGACATCACATACCTGGACTTGTGCAAAGAAAGTATTTGACACTGTCCTGCCTGACATCCTTGTCTCTAAATTGGAGAGGCATGGATTTGATGGCTGGACCACTTGGTGGATAAGGAATTGGCTGGATGGTCGCACTCAAAGAGTTATGGTCCATAGCTTGATGTCCAAGTGGAGACCAGTGATGAGTGGCATTCCTCAGATGTTGGTACTGGGACCGGCGCTGTTTAACACCTTTGTCAGTGACATGGACAGTGGGATTGAGTGCACCCTCAGCAAGTTTGCCAGCAACGCCAAGCTGTGTAGTGCGGTAGACACACTGGAGGGAAGGGATGCCATCCAGAGGGACCTTGACAGGCTTGAGAAGTGGGGCTATGCAAACCTCACGAAGTTCAACAAGGCCAAGTTCAAGGTCCTGAATGTAGGTTGGGGCAATCCCAAGCACAAATACTGGCTGTGTGGAGAATGGATTGAGAGCAACCCTGAGGAGAAGGACTTGGTGGACAAGGTTGCCCAGAGAAGTTGTGGATGCCCCATCCCTGGAAGTGTTCAAGCCCAAACTGGATGGGGCTTTGAGCAACCTGGTCTAGTGGAGGGTGTCCCGGCCCATGGTAGGGGAGCTGGAACTAGATGATCTTTAAGGTCCCTTCCAACCCAAACCACTCTATGAATCTATGATTTATTTTATAAGCAGAAGCAATATATTTTCAAACAAACAGGAAAGGGGCATTTTGAACTGAGCTGTCCAGAAAGTATTACCTGGTTTGTTCAAATGAAGAAAGGCAGAAGAATTTCTAAAACATTTTTGGCATTTTCTTAGCCTGCAAAAAGATAATTATATGGAAACTGGTCTCTCTTTTGGACCTTGTCTGGAATACTTCTCCCTAGTGCATGTGCCAGGGGTAGGACTGGGAGGGAAAGGACAGCTAGGCTGGGGCTGGAAAATGAGCTGATGTTCTCTGAAGTTTCTGAAGTTTTCTTTTATCATCTATTTTGGTAATTGTGGCTGGAAGGATTAGGTCTGGAAAAGCATGCACATGAATGACCAGCCTCCCTGTGCTGTAGGCTGTGTGGCATATTGAAGCTCTTACAATGATGAAAAAGTGTAGCTGATGGTTCGATTTTGAGAAAGATTTAAGAACCACACATCAGATAAAGTTGAAAAAGCAAGACTATAAAACTACGATGCTTTTTTTTTGTAGATGCTTTTCTTGCAATACATGCTGGGAGACATGCTATTTTATGGGAAAAGGAGGAAGAGTGTAGTGTGGTGGAATTCATCCTCACATTCAGTGATGAAATTTGATTGAAGAGCCAAAATGAGACTGACAAACGTAGCAGGAGCTGAGGAAAATCTGGAACACGAAATTATTTGCAGCACACTGGGATCCCAGGAGGGCAGAAGGCCAGAGGGAATATTAAAGCAGCATGATGTCAATTAGAAATTGGTTTTATTGTGGGATAAGCATCCTTATAAAACCAGCATTAATGGGCACCTCTAAAATACTGAAGAGGTTGATAACATTCAAATATGATGCTTTAGTTTCAGTCTGAATCCTGGGTAGAGGGAAATAATAATAGTAATGATGATTGAAATAATAATACTAATCACGATAAATATGACCCTGTACCATTCTCACTATTTTTGTTTATGCTTCTCAGAAAGTTTTGAGACTAAGCAAAAAAGGAAGATTTTTCAGGCTTTGATTAATAGAACTATTATATCCCAGCAATTGCAGCAAGCCGCTTCACAAATCTGAAGCCTTGAAAATAGCTTGAGTTTGCTGCAGAACACCCTGTACTTTAGGCCTCTGCTGTCCCCTGCACTACAAATTTGCATTGTACTCAACAGATAAACACCATTATTAGTCTGAGCATTTGGGCAATGAGATGCAGTCAGTTTTGCTTCATGCCAAGTTTCAGTCGGCATCTCACAGTTTCAGTAAATAGCTCCTTAATGTGATGTTAAATCCCCGCTTTTCTGCAAATCTCCCCTCTCTGGAACGCGGCTGGCTTGGCAACCCTGAATAGGCACACAAAAAGGCAACAGTGAGTGAGCAATGCAGGCCATCGCTGCACTACATTTGAACCTTTTGCTAACGGGCTGTGTTAGCCTTGGATAAAAAGACTTCTTCCAGCTCGGCAGTGCTAGGAAGTTCAGTGGGTCTTTTGGAGCTGCAAACTCTGCTCCTTGCCACGGCTGATGGGGCCAGCCCACGCTGTGGGGATTGCCCTTCAGACACTGCCCGGGGGGTTGAGATCTGGGCCCTGTTCTCGCATGCTCCCTCACTATCATCCAAGGCAGCTTGGTTAAACTGTGTTCCCTCTCTTGCGATGCTGTCCCAGCTGCTTGTTCCTCCAGCTGACCACACTGCCTCTCTGGTAGCTCCCGTACGGGCTGTGCTCCATGTTGTGCCTCCCCCCAGCAGAGCACCTAAGTGTGAACTAAGGCTGGGGTGACCTTGTGTCATGTCCCTTGTCTTCAGTGCAGGCAAAATCAGATTGCCCCGAAGAGCCCAGAGGATCCCCCCAGAGTGGAGACAACCAATATATACTCTTTGTCCTGGAAGGTATGGTGTGTTTCTGTGCTCCCACCAAAAACAGTGGCAGGAGAGCTGCATCTCTCTGTGATTCTGTCCTTCAACAGCAGGATGGAGATGAAGATTTCCCTTAGCTGTCATGTCAGACAACAGCATGTGCTCTGGGGTCACATTACCACCAGATATACTTCATTAACATCAGCTTCACCTCCCACCTCTTCTCACTTAGAACCTGTCACTTGGACCATGCAGCAAATAGACCTTTTGCTCTCCTATCACTCAAGCACTATATTCCCGTCAGAAAAAAACCTGATGCTGAACATCTGAGAAACTTTCAAGAAAATTCCTGCTGAATTTCACTCTCACTGAGGTGGTTTTAAACATATGGTGATCACTCAGTACACTTTATTTCTTTGAAATGATTAGAGATGAAGTGCTAATGAAATATATTAGGAATTCAGAATGTGGGTGGAGGACCAATTTAATGTTAAAGAAAGCTATTACAGATAGTCGCATAGTAAATAACCCCCCATGGAAAGACCGAAGCATGCATACCAAACATAGATCATGAGGTTAGCACATAACATTAAATAACACCATCTTTTTTAATCTTCACAAACATAGCTTGCAGATCTTTTGGTAATTTATCATCCTTCTTGGTCTAATCTCATGCTTTGCCCCTGAATGCTTTGTGGGATAAGACAAATTGCTTATTAATATACTTTCATAGGAAGGAGATGAGAGCAAACCAGGCCTGAGATATCATTCTGTTCTGCTGGTTTTACGCTGCTGTGATTTCAGTACACACTAAAGTTCAAAACTGCAGTGGTAGCAAACCAGGCCCTCCAGACAAGGAGGGTTAATTTGTTTATGAATCTATATTGATTGAACCCCACCAGCAATGATCTGGCACAGATTTATGCATTTATCTAACCTTATCCATTGAGCAAAGTGTATCTCTTCATATCTTTTCATGATTCAGGCCATTTACTCAGGATTAGTGGCATGTCTGAACTCTGTCTCCACCCCAACACGTGCATGGGAAAAATGCCACATCGCACAATTTCATAACTTTGAATTAACTGGGAAAGAGCGAGGAACTGCTTTGATTTTAATTTTATTGCCAAAATTCTTTTAGCAAATCCCAAATCTTCAAAGCTCCAAACTTCTTCAACAGGGGGTAGGTTTTGTAAAGGATGAAACAGAAGGACACTCTGTAAAAATGCTTACTAAAAATGAGTTCCTTGGCTATGCAGATCATGGCTGGTTAAACATCTCAGCTTTGTGATCCTCATGTAGGAAACAGATTCTGAGGGCTGAGCAAGAACTTTCTCTAGCCTTCTTATGGTCAATACCTGCCAATTTACGCATTTGCAACGTATACATTTCTCAGGAAATTAACCAGGATGGTTTAAAATATATAATAGATATATATAGATAATATATACATTAAGGATTGCAAGAGGTCTAAAAGAAATTATGCTTCTCATATTATTTATTCACTTTTTGCTGAAGTAAGCATCAGACTTCTGCCAAAAAAGCATGAAACATTCTGTCTTTATTTTGTGGGGAGGGATTGTAAATGTCCCTCAGCAAATGAATTCACAGCCTTGCCGTTGGTTCCCAGTATGTACATAAAGAGAACTTACAGTTCCATTAAATCTCATCAGAACTTTGCTGTACATGAAGGCTGAATTATGAGTTTCCTTATAGTGACTGTAAAGCAGAAAATTGAAGGGTTATTCTCTCATCTGCTTAGTAGAGATGGGCTGGGACCAAAATACCCTGCCACAAATATGTGAAAAATACCTGGATATGTTGTAAGGAATCAACTAGTGCTGAATAGAAGAAAAAAAATTAAAAGAAAAAATATTATATTTGTGCTTGGTCCTTTAATGGAAGATGTCTGTAGGAGTTTGCTCTCTGGCTTAGATTCCCTAACACCTTCCATGACAACACACTGTTCCCAGGTATACATATTTTTGGTCCAAAATTAGGAGTGCTCATTTTTCCATACAAACCGCCTGCTTCAGTTGGAATTTACCTTGCAGTATTTCTACAGAAAGAACCAAGCACTTTCTGAGAAAGCTGTCCTGGCTACCAGAGGCATCTGCCACTGAAAAATTGCTCTTACAGGCATTATACAGTATGGTTGCACCCAGCCATGCTGGCACGGGGAAGAAAGCTGTAGGTGGATCAGCTGTGCACCCCGTCTGATTTTGACATAGGCTGCCGGGGTTGGGGCCATAGCACCATGCTTAGTGTCTTGAGAAGGTGGGAATGATGCCGGGTCACTTGGCAATGGCAGTTGGCAGCACATTGTGAGGGCTGTCAAAAGAGGAGCAGTCCTGCAGTTGGCTTTGCTCAGAGGCAGTAGCTATTGCTACTGCACAAGGAGAATCTGAGACACCTGGGACACTGCTGATGGTGAAGGAGGTCTCCCAGAAGGGAATCCATCCATGTCCTAACCCATCCAGGGGGGTCCCATTTTTTCTAATGTATCCTCCCAGGCTACTGTGATCTTTTGTCTATGGGGTTGAATTTTGCTCTTTCATTGGAATAATTCTTCTGTCCACATGGGGAAATTCTCCGCATATTTCCATTCTGGGGAGAGCCAGACCCTTCCTCATTGTCTGGAGCTGAGAGGAAAGACCAAAATGCAGAACTGAGGAGACCGAGTTGGACCTTTGACAGAGACATCTCATCATGAGAAGCCTGAAGAAGAACAAGGAATTCACCAAGACACAAGAGCATCCAGTGGAGGAGTCAAGCAACAGTGGTAAAACAAAGCTACAGAAGAGCATAGAGCTCAGCTGTGTAACACTAATTGCATCTGCTACAAGTATGACCAATTAGGAAGGGGTCAAAACCCCCAAACATTTTGACACACTCATACATCCAAGGCTGTTAACACAGAGATAAGCATCCAACCTTTGGCTCAGGAAATTTCTGCTGAGCAGACTGCAAAACCTGGGGCTGTATTCTTTTATGCAGAGTTGCTAAAGACACCAAGGGAAGCAAACAGTATAACTACCCTGCATCCTTGGCAGGAGTCATGCAGATACAAGCTGCACAACATAACTCAAATCTGCTTTCCCACACCTGACCTTACTTTCAGCTGTCTTGGAATGAGCAAATACTAAATTTGACTGGCAAAGACAACTTTAAATCAGACACAGAAGCAAAAGATATGGGCAGATATCTGTCAGCTGGGGGAAAAAAAAATAAAGGAGGTCAAGAAGCTACCCTTCGTACTCAAGATGCAATCATAAATTTTCAAAAAAATATCTTGGGCTAAGTTGAGGAAAGCCAAAAGTTGCAGCCTGTGTGCTGAGTATTTATGCTTCTGGAAAGCACGAATCTTTTCTTCCTATAGAGCATCCCCTTGCTGCAGTTTTTCCCCGTGTCCTGCAGAGTGCAGAGTGGTGTTTTGAAATCGAGGATCTATTAGTCTGGAAAGAGGATAAAGTCTAAGCCTGCTTGAAATTCTCTTTGGTAACAGCAAGGAGGGCAGGCTGCTCTGAGTTATGAAGGTGGCCTTTTAAAAATGGAAATAAACAGACAGAGAGAGCAGATGACTTTAATGAAGAACTACCCACGTCTTTTTTGCTCTCAGATTCCATTAGCAAATGGAGACTGAAAAAACAGCGCAGTTGTGTCAGGAACAACTGGCCATCGCTCTGCACCTGAGCTTTCCTCAAACACACGTGCCTGTCACCGCAGAGAAAGCCTGAAATGTCAAGGGGCATCTGCAGTGCTGAGCCTAGCGACAGCCTCATTTAAGACCCTAAAAACTTTCAGGACATTCAACTTAGCTGAAGAGGCTTCTCTGGCGGATCAAGTCCAGATGCCTGACTGCACCCATCTTTGGTTTATCTTTTGACTGTGGGTTCCAGGGGGTCTCCAGACACCCCAAAAGCCCCACTTTGGAGGTACTGGATGTTTCATGTGAAGTACTAAACACCATCTGCTTTTCTGGTGACTTGAACAGCCCCATTGCACCGGACAGAGACACCTAATTCCCTTGATAGGAACTGTTCCAGTCCGAGAGACAGGTAAGACAAAGTAGGTGAGTAGCTCTTGGACCAGCCATTGGACTGGGATGCTGTTTGTGATTTATTGCATTGCACTAATGCTCAAGGAGCCATGCAGGGCGCAGACATAACCATGCATGTCTGAATACAAGGAGAAAACCAGGATAAAATCTGTGATCCTAATACCAGCCTGTTTTAGGCTGCAAAAATCTGGAGCCCTTTTTGCCTTTTCTGAACAAGCTGACACATTCTTCAGTCTATACCAGACCAGTACCATCCTGCTCCCAGAAAGTACTGGTCACAGATCACCCTGCCCTCACAATATCCTTTGCTGTTGTAAACGGGTGAGCAAAGGAAAACCTGAAAGAGGGATTTGGGATAAGGGTTTTTTTAAGGGTCTGATCAGTTCACGAAGTGTGGTACTGGATGTAGAACGGTGCCGAACAGCAGAAGGATCCTGTATGCCAGTGCTGACCCAGGGAGGCAGCTCTCATGTCCCCCCACTACCACCTCAAAGTGCTGCAGCACAGAGTACATAGGAAAATAAAGCCCATAAATAACCAAAGAGGAGGGGGGAAAGGGCAGCCTGGATCCTACTGAGTAGCAATTCTCTTGGATCTGAAATGGCTGGCAATGGAGACGGAGTTAATTCACGCTCGTCAGCCAGCTGCAGGAGACTCAGAGACCTCTTGCTTCCTCACGGCCATGCGTGCAGAGCTGTACCTGTCACAGATACTGGATGAGACAGATCTTATATTATTCTTATAGCTTTAGGGCAACTGGAGGGGGAAGGATAGGAGAAAATCGAATCAAACACACAAAAAGAACATAAACAAAAACTTCCCAAATGTCTTGTACTTGATGGGGGCCAACGGTGACATTGTCTGTTCTGGGAGCCACTGTCAATTATTTATTAACACCTTGAACACAGCAGAGTAGCTGAGCACGTTGCAATTTGGCTTTTCTCTTTGTGTGTGTGACTGAAGTTTTTGCAAAGCAGGGCAGAGAGCAGAAGAGAGACTCTTTGCTCTTCAAGTAAAGACATATGCCTTTGCAATTCAGTGTGTGGCACAGTAAGGGCAAATTCCTCTTCCTTCCTCTCTCCACCCTGCAATGACTACCTCTGAAGCCCATACCAGATGTACATTTTTGGCTGCTGGCTGGAAGAGCTATCCGCTCTGACAGCAGTGTCCTCCCCTTCCAGCAGGTCAGACCTCATGGATGGCATCACGCAATGAATCCCATGGTGGGATGGGGCAAGGTGGTGCCTGTGCCTTCCAGAAACTGTCCTCTTAGCTGAGAGCAAATAATACCTTGATCTTGGTGGGTGGGGACACTTCTCTTTCTCCCCTTGCCTTTTAGGTTGTTCAAGGATATCTCCCTTTCTAATTTCTAGCTGGACAACCCACTAGCACTGGGAAGTAGTGATCCTGAGCTTTGTTAGTAGTAATCTGGGCACTCCTGTGGTTTAACAGGCAGTGTAACTAATTTACAGACCTCAGAACCACTACTTCCCACTGCTTCCCACTTACTGGTTGTAAATGACTTACACTGGTAAGTCATTGTAAATAACCAGTAAGTCATTAAATGACTTGCACTGTTAAGTAATTTACTTTGATTTTGTGTCCTTTTTAATTTTTTCAGCAT
Source organism: Grus americana (assembly GCF_028858705.1). Classification (NCBI taxonomy): domain Eukaryota; kingdom Metazoa; phylum Chordata; class Aves; order Gruiformes; family Gruidae; genus Grus; species Grus americana. The sequence continues at coordinate 16,152,137 of NC_072857.1, read as the reverse complement.
CTGACAATGATTGACATGCTTCTGTATGCTCAGTGAGCTCATGAGAGTTTCAGTGCTGCTTTCCATCACAAACCTGATGGCCTCTTCTTTTGCTTTTAAAGGTTGCTGTTGCCTTTGTTACTAGTCTATGGATGACAAACTCAGCAGGAGCAATGGAAGGTTGTTTGCAGATCTTGACCTGTCATTAAGACGTACTAGAGGAGATGTGCCTCACACTCTTCCAAAAATACCTTCCTCTGTCTATTTTCTCCCTCTTCCACCCCCTCTATAACGCTTGTGGGTGAAATGATAAGTATCTGTGCACAGGTCATTGATTTTAACAATCATTTCATTGTAGGATGTGTGATAGAGGAAATACATTATTATGACTGCCCGATGCTGGGTGGATCTTTTATATCTCTCATTGTTTTCTTTCTTTTCTCTATTTTACCATTGAAAGAGTGTGTAAAAGGAGGGTTTGGCTACACTGGCAGTTGTGAGGCTATGAACAGTGCAGTAAGGAATATGATTTCCCTTTGCATCATGAGGGTGCATGTTAGGAGAATGACCAAAAAGCTAGGTTTTGAGGACTACAGTTCAATGAGATGAAACATTTTCCTAGTGCCAAGATCATCCTTGAAAATGGGACTTAGTTATTCATATTGCTTAGATCTTACAACACAAAGCACAATAACATTCAGACAGATCTACAAAGGGAGTCCTTGGAAGTCCCAGTACCACTGGAAGGCAATTGGTCTTCAGCTTCCAACTGCCAAAGTCACATAAAAATATTAGTCTTTTATTTGTTTGAGGAAACTTTATCCTCTATTTAATGTAGTGTTGCTTGCTGCAAGGATTACAGCATCAGCTTTATAAATTATCTTTTGTATTATTTTTGCTGTTGGAGACTGCACTTTGCACTGCTGTTCTGGTCAAAGTTGCTTGTCTGTGTTCCCTTTGTGGTCAAAGGAGAGATGTGATTATCATTAGGAAGACAATTTCTCTCCCTCTACCTTAAAAACACCTTAAGGTAGGTGGGATGCCAATGAAAATGCCAACAAAATGCAGTTTTGAAAATACTGCTTAAAATGCACTTAAAAACAAAAGGCAAAATGTCATGCATTCCCAAAGAAAGGAGATTTTATGTAAAGCTAACATAAAAAGGTAGACTTACAAATGCACCAGTATTAAATCACTGCTAGAATTAATAGTGGGTTTTCAATTTGAGGAGCTTCAGCTTGGAGACATTCACATCACCACAAAAAGAAAGTTGATACCATGCGGTGAGGTCAGAGAGCTCCATGTGAAAAAATGACTGAATAGTAATTTTGATCAATTCCTACAAATGTTTCACAGTTGAAATGAATTTGGAACCAAGGGACATCTTAATTGATGATTCCCCAAGATGTTGGGATGGGCAGTGAACACCTAGGTAGTTTTTAGAACCCATAAATTATCAAGACAGTGATATATCAGTGACTGAATGAATAATGTAGAGATCAACATGGCTTATTTAAATTTAGCTTAACCTTTTCTTCCATGGGAGAGCAAGAGAAGAATAATTGACTCAATTAAATTTTAATCTTGGAAATGTTGATCTGTAGCTGGATTTGCCACAGACTAGGTTTCCCTTTCCCACATAGATGAGGCAAGGCATATAAGCTTGATGTCTCCATACTAATATTGACTGTAATATGACCAGAAATTATGCAAGGTAGACATTTATGTATAGCAACATTCTCAGCTAACCCCAGGGGATTAGTTTGGTATTCCTGTTTTCCCAAGCATTGTGTGCGTAAAATGGAGATTATTTACTTTTTCGATACAGCACATAAGCACTCCCCTGCAAAAAAACCTCAAGAGGAGATGGGAAAAGAAAGTCCCTTTACCCGAAATGCATTTTGGATCAGGTCTCTGCTGTACATGATAAAGGGATAATAGATGACTTTAATTAAAACAGAAATTAATATAAATAATGTAAATGCTGCAATTGACTGGAAGAAATGAGTGTTTCATGAGGTCACCTGAATTGTCAAGAATCAGATTCCCTTGTGGTCAGCTGAGCTGTCTGTGAGCATTGCAATTCCTCACTTGTTATTTTGTATAAATGTAAAACTGAAAAAAGAAGAGCTCATAGTTTACTTTTTTTTTTTCCCATTTTTAAAGCTAAGTAGCACATGTCTGCTGAACAACTCAGAGACCACCTTAAACCACCAGAACCAAATGACCAAAGCTTTCTGTTCTGTGACTGAAGCTGCATACTCATCATTGCCAGGAGCGAGGTCCCTGAACAAGAAATACCTTTTGGCTGTGAGATGCTCTGCTGTGCCTGATCCTGTTCTGCTGTCTTAGAGGGATTAAATGCAAGTCTTTTATCGAAGCTACAGAAAGGTAAAAGGTAGAAAAGATAGTAATGAAATCCTTCCAAGAGTTTAGGACCCAAATGGTAACAAAAAGATAAGGAGACTGCTCTGAGATGACAGAGGTGAAGACTGGTAGCAAGTCACTTGATTGTGCTGTGCTCTGGCTGAGGCAGTGGAAAAGGAAAAAGGATTCCCTCGGTCACATAGGTTTGAAAAGAGGTGGGGGTCGGCTACGAGTTCTCCAGAGTAGTAAAAGGGCAGCTGAATGCAGCAGTGATTCAGACCCATCTAGGAGATCCTGTTCATGACATTGTATTGGTGATGACTCAGACTCTGAGGGACAGCTGAGTTATTTTGCTCATCATTTTATAAACAGGAGAACCGAAGCATGGCTTGCCAAAAGCTTCTGCATTTAAAACTGCTTGAGTAAAAGTTTGCGTATGCTTCTGCTTAGGTGTCAGTTTATGTTTGCAAAATGTCGGATGCCTCTGGGTACAGGCTTGTTGCCTGGAGAAGGAGGTGTATGGCAGTAAGCATTTTATGCCCAGATTTTGAAGCTTAGGTGCAAACGTTGGGCGTGGCATGACCCAAGGAACCTGTGGCAGGCCCAAAAACACAACCTGAAGTGGCATCTCAGCTATTCCGCACAGAACATAAAACCTCACTCAAGAATGAATGCAAATAATAATGTGGTGTCAACAGAGACACTTGGGATGTATATCTTCAGAAGCCTTTATCAAAATATAGTCTTAGCCCTCTAATCATTCTTCTTGCACAGAATAAGAATTTGCTCTTACTTTTGGGGATCTCATTGCATTAACCAGATTTTAAGAGATACATCCTCCCTTTGAGAAAGCTGTAGTTTATTAGCACTGATAGCATAGGTAATGTAAATGATAGGACAGATAGATAAAAGCATTTAGACTGGGCCAGAGATGAGCCTTTATGGTATTTCATTTCATTCATCTCTGATCTTGGCTGGGACTGCAAGGATGACCAGAAAGTTGCTTCTAAAGCAGGGACACTTGGCTGAAGACATAACTAGGAAGAAAGCCTAAAGTGTTGTTTTCCTTAGACCTCTGCCTTAATTACAGGGTCATCCTGCCACCCTAAGAATATTCTATCACTTTTCAAAGGTGTTGGGTAATTCTGTTCAAAGGCAGATAAAGGAAAAATACTGCAGGGGAGAGAGGGAAGCGTGAGAGGGAGGGAAGCAGACCTATGTGGCAATTATAAATGAAGCGTTCTTATGTAAGGCCAGTAACAGGTTTTCACTATAATTAAGATGGATTACTTTAATAATCCTTAAGGGCTTGATTCAGAACTGCATTACAAACCATTTATGCGGGGCTTCTGCACTCACTACCTCTGTGAGGAAATCACAGGTGTTTAAATAAGAAAAGGGAAATTCAGAGTTTTTATATTTCTTCAAGCAGCCTCCTCAAGTTTGGAAAGATGTGTGGCTGCCTCAGATTTATGTGCTGAGGAAAGTGCCTGAGCCTTGATAGCACTCTTGGAAAGTAATTACCTTTCACAGATTTTACACCTGAACATATATACAGGGCATGGCATTTTGGCTAAGGGGAAAAAAAAAAAAAGCAACCCAAAACCTTCTGTGCACAGAAGAGCTGCTGTTTGGACTAATGAACTGCAGAACTAATTTTCTCCCATCTACTGATGTCAGATGTGCCTTATAAATATACTCACTTCCCTTGCAAACACACAAGTATTGGAAAGATACTGTGCTTCACAAGTGACACCCGGACTATCTGGGAAACCAGAAGGCAATGTTTCCATTTTCACAAGAACATCTTGATGTGAGAATGAGAAAAATGCTAAAGAATGCTGAAATGTAGAAGGAATATTTAAGGTTATGATATTTCAGTGTATGATTATAAACTTCTGCACTTTTTTCTTACTCATGTCTGAGCTCACAGTTATTAAAAAAATAGAAATGCTCTGATTTGTTGTGAGCGGGAGATGATGGGGATATCATGCCATCTGTAAGTTGGTGAGCTAACTCTTGCCATTGTGGTGTGGCTTAATTTCCAAATATTTGGTATATGAATAATTTCTCAGCTTAAGGACAAAGACCTCCCTGGTGAATATGTAGGCCTATGCGAATGAAAAAGATAACATCCACTTCACAGCCAGTGTATGCGTTCAGGTTATTCCCACAGAGAAGCTGGCATGGGGTTTGTGCTATCCTGTTATGGGCCAAGCACCTCCTGCGTGAAGAATCTGAGGAGAAAACCCTGTTCTTGGAAAAGCTGATGAGTGCCAGTTCATTGATCTGGGACAGCAAAGACCATCTGTGGGACCATCTGTTCTGGAGGGGTTGGTAGATCCTCAGGCTGGCATTTGGCAGAAGCTAAGATGCCCACAATGTGGAGTAGAACCAAGCAAAGCAGGACTATGTGGGAAACCACAACCAGCTCCGTGACTTGTGATAGCTAGCCCCAAGAGATCTGCTCTGGTCCATTTTCCCAGAAAAACCCAGGATGGAAGCCTGATGAGAACATCTGTCTCCCTGTTTCCTTTTGCTCTTCCTGTTTTTCAGTAGCACTGTTGCATTAAAAATATTTAGTGGCCTCTTTCGTGCTTCACTGTCTCATTTGTTGGAGAGGTTGTGTGGGGAGGAGAATCAGAGCACTGTTTGTAAATCTTGAGCTTTCTGTTCCTGGAATATTCACTGCTGAGTAGTACAACGAAATAATCCCTTAGTAGGATGTGCCCAAGTCTGCCAAAACAGAATTGATATTTATCAGACATATATTTATTGCTTTTGCCATTTACCAGACCACATTCTTTTCCTCCTGGCTGGCCACAGCATGCTGCAGAGATGGAGCCATATCATCTGTGGCAAACAAGTGTAGCCAAAGTAACTCCTAGATAAATAGCAGAGGAAAAACCCACTGATTAGGAAACACCCAGGTTGCTGCACTTACTTAATACTGGGATTTTTTTTATTATTAATTTTGTTTTATTTTGTTTTGTTCCCACCCTTCTGGTTGTTTATCTAGATTTTTTTTATTTACCAGCACTGCCAGGTTGTCATGTACAGAGGTATTCAGGATCCTAACTACTGAGGTCAATGAGAGTTAGGAGGCCAAATACTTTTATGGATCCAATCCTAAACTGTATAGAGAATATATTGTCTTAATTACTTTATGATGTATTTGATTCCTAAAAGCTACCCTATCTATCATTTTGTGTCTATGGCAATGAGCTCGGCAGCAACTCTGTGCCTCATTTTGTTGAAGGGTTTCTCGATGACCAGGAGCAACGTGCAGTTTCATCCTGTACGCAGAGAACTGACTTACAGGGATGATGTGCGTACAGACTTTGGTGGGTTGAGAACTGAATTCAACTCCGCTTAAACCCTCTCAGTACCCAATCCAACAACCCCACCACTGCTCACTGCACTGCAGACCCACAGCCACTCCCAGCATCTGGGCAGCTGTGTGGGGTCAAATCCTACAGCGTCTGTCTTCAGTAGTGGTGGTAGCAGGAGTGAGTAAGAATAGAGGAAGTTTGTATGACAATTACATTGAATATTATTCGAGCATTTATAGATCAGTGACTTCCTAATGGTAAACCTCAATCAAACTGCCTTTCATTAGTTTTTCTGGTCTCCCCTTGAACCCAATTAAACTGTTTGCATCTGTAACACCCTAGTTTCACAGCCTGATGACACACTCCTAGAGGAACTACACACTTGTTTTGAGCTTGTCGTCTTCTAGTTTAATTTGAAGCTCCTTAATTCTTGTACTGGAATATATATGCCTTCCTCTGATACATATATTCAGCATCCATTAAAGTGTACTGCAAGACTTCTTGAGTTGGGGTATTTAGATGATCATCAGTATCAATAGCTACTGATGGGCCTCTCCTCCCTGAATTTGACTAATTTCTTTTTCAATCTATTTACATTTTAACTGCAATGATATTCACACTGCAAATATGTACTGACTGAGAAAGCTCTTTCTTCTGTTTGCTCTGAAACTGCTGCCTGATTGTTTCCTTGGTTGTCATGTGCTGGGAAATACCAAATACATTATTTGCTATTTGTCTTGTCTGTGCCTCTTGTGACCTTACAGACCTCTACTATATTCTCCTGAGTCATCTTTTCCCAGGCTGAAGAGTCCTAGATTATTAATTTGGTTTCCTGAAGAAGCTACTCCAAACCTCTAAGTATCTGTGTATCTCCACTCTTGGCCCTTCTCTGTGGCCCTTCCAACAGGTACTGGAACCGCATGTGGCACCCAAGAGATGGACAGAGAACTGATGCATTCGCATCACGCAGTTACTGTCTCTAAAGTCACAGGGCACAAAACAAGTGTAAATGAGTTAGGGTCCAAGACCTGAAAGCACTGGAGGTATATTAATTTCATAATATCATTCAATTTCATATGTATGTATGTTTCATCAATATATGTATGTTTTCCTTTTCTTTTTGCAAGCAGTTTTCTTTCTGTTTTCTTATTTTTGAGATAAAAATATGTATATTATCCAGTTGTACTTTTCTCAACTGTTGAAGTTTTTAACTTGTATTTCAATTTAATGTGGCCAAGGAAGTTCAAGACAGCACAAGGGATTTATATGCTCAGTTCAAAGGCACCTCAGTTTTTAGGAAAAATCAATTCTTGATGATTTGGTGAATTGAAAATGGGATCTGATACGTTTCCCTGCCATGATTCAGCTACACCCCAGTCTAATAGCAAAGGAAAGTTATCAACTGCTAGTTCCTCTGGTGCCTTCATGGTTTTCAGTTAGTTTTCCGCCAGATGAATATTCACAGTACAAAATCAAAATAAATTCTTCCTGACATGCAGAATCTCTTCTCATTCGTATCTGGATTGTCTTTAAGGAGAGAAACTCCAGTGCATATTCCCTGCATGTTAGGGTGGCACTTAAAAATTTAATACATGTTATACAATGTCCACAACTTGCTATTATTCTCCTCGAGGTCCACAGAGTAGGAGTGAGAGGAGTCTGTGATTTACCCAATAAATTATCATGACAAATCTAGAACCTTATGAATAATACATAAGGACGGGACAGGGATACCTGTTGCCATTTCTGTGGATGTTACTCATAACCTGTAAAGTCACTCCTCTGGGGATGCTGTTCTTAAAGAGCATTATGCTAAGGTTGCAGAGCATCTTGCTTGGCATGTAGAATTGCTGTTTATAATGCAGCAATGAATTTTCCAGTGTGTGCACACACACACACACACAAAAGAAAAAAAAAAGAAAAGTTGGGAAGAGGCGGCTGATCTCTTATTGCTGAGAAGCAGAAACAGCCTTTGTGCTGGGAGGTAGAAGGAAAAATGATGGTCCCATAATATGCTTCTTGGCAAATAATAATTTAGGAGATATTAGAGAAATAAGTACAGTATGAAATGGAAGTGGCATTTTTTTGCCCTAAAGGGGATGTCTCTTATTCAACAATGTTGTTGAATAAAATATGAACCACACAGAGTTTTGTTTTGTACTTCTGTATTTTTATTAAAATGTTCAGGGTTTACAGCTTAATAAATTGCTGAAAGAAAAAAAATTAATCTAGAGATGGTGTTGTTTTAATCTAATCTGCACTACAGCAACTATAATGTCAGGACTGCACAAATAAATTAATTTAAGCTCATATTACTATGACAGAGAGGTTCCACTCAAAAAATCTGACTCTTCCCCCTCCAGAGGCTATCAGTTCTCCCAAATTTACTGCACATTCTCACTTCAGTATTGTCTGTATCTTGTTGCTCAGGACCTTTGTTTTATTCCAACTGGGCTGCCTGCTAAAATGAGTGTGATTAGTGTAACTATAGGGAGCCTCCTAATTAAGGACTAACGTGACCATTCCTTCTTGGAGTGGGTAGAAGTTGCTGATTTAAATTCTATTTAATAAAGCGGTGTTAGACACAAGGGAAGGAGGGATGAATTCGACTCTTCTGTATCCTCTGGGAAGCCAGGATGAGGCTAGTGTGATACTGGATTTATTCTTTTCTCACTAGTGTGTCTGTGCTGATCTCTTCACAGCCTCAGACCTGAGCAAGTTATCAGATGTCCAACTCATTTATTTAATACATGGCATGCAAAATAATTTTTTAGAAAATGGGTTTTAATATAAAAAGCCTTCTGGGTTGCCAGTTCTGCTGTCCCAAGCAACCTACAGCTGATGTACTGCTTTCTGGTCAGTTGACCTCCATCTTCTGCTCTTTTTAGGTGAAAACCATCCAGATTTCATAGATGGAGCTTGCCTGAGAGAAAGAAACAGGTATTAACATTTTGGGTTGGATCATTAAATCTTGGTTTGTCTTTGTGCCTGTTGAATACAACATTGACAAAGGTGGCACAACATGGAGCTGGATGTGGATGAAGCCAATTCACAGTGCACTGGAAAAATATACCTGATACAAAAATGGAGATGGTCTTGCAGCTATGCTGCACTTAAAACCACTTTATATTCCCTGTCAGTCTAAACAAAGAGAAGTGAAGTAAAATGCTTACAAACCCCCTTAACATGAAAAGAAAGATCCTTGGCAAGCCTGAGTGTAGGTCACAAAGCCAGACAAGTAGAAATGAATTCTCAATAGGTAATGGCAAGTTTTGCTTCATTTTCAAAGCCATGAATTCACAAGGACAGGCTTTTCCGTAGTCCAAAAAGAGAAAGATGACCTGTTTTGGGCAGAATTTTTTGGTGGAAGAGAAGTTATAATTATGCTTGAAAAATATTTTGGAACATTAATATGCTTAAGCAGCCATATTAACATCTCAGTTACACAGAGCCCTTTGTGTTGCTCCAGAACAGCTGGGCACAAAGTAATCTTTGATCTTCTTCCATTGCAACCTCTTTCCTAATTTCTTCCAGCCTCCTCTTATAATCTTGCCTGCCTGTCACTTGCGAGGCAAGAATCCCAATTGCTTTGCCACAACCTCCCTTTCACAGCAGTTTCAATTTTTCTTCTTTTCCCCCCTGATGTGCCATTGTGCTTGAACACTTGACAAGTTTTATTCTACCTGTTTGCTGTGACAACACCGATCATATGTCCTGCATGTGTGTGTGTGTGTATGTATGAATATAGTACTTATTTAAAAATTAAGAAATTATTCCACAATTGTCAAAATATAAGTGCTCAAAAGTTGTTAGCTAATCCTTTTCAGCTTTAGTATTAAAGGATATTTTAAGTTGGAAAGGACCTCAGTAGGTCATCTAGTCCAACCTCCTTCTCAAAGCAGGATCAGCTTTAAAGTCATAAAACTGTCTCCTCATGTGGCAAATTTAACTGTGCTGGTTTCTGAGTCTGCAGGATGAGTTTAAGAAAAAGAGGAGCCTTGATGCCTTCTCGGGTATCCCATAACTGCCAGCCATGCGTTACTCTGAAACACGTCTGCAGACTCCTAGACGTTGTAGGCTAGGTTGCTACCACACAGCTCACAGATGCCATATATTAAGATGGAACATTTCAATGTCTCTGAAAGATGCCATGAAAAGTTGTACTAACTCAGCCTTTCTGTGTTCAGAAAGATTTTATTTTGTGGGAGTCTGAACTTCCTCCAACCATAGAACAAACATGAAGAAAAACCTTTGGATAATTCCAGCATCTCTCCGGGTTGTTTTATAGGGAAGAGAGGCAAATTGCTGAACCTTAGACATCAAGTGGCCTGACAAAGCCTAAGAGCATAATTATCCCAAGCAAAATCGTGGGAGACAGACATTACTTCCTGATGTGTGTGGGCAAGCTCATGATCAGATTAAATCAAAATAATTAGTGGACTCATCCAGATATCCACATCTCTCTCTTTTGCCCAACACCAGCTGCTGAGAACAACTTAATTCTATTTGCAGTCTAATCACCAGTGTGTTTACTAAGGTAGGGGAGTATTTTTAAGTATCTAGAGAGTAAATTTATCAAAGACGTACATAAATTCAAAACCAGAATCTGCTCACACCCGGGTTGAATGGACAGGGTTAGGTGCATTAAAGGTATTAGAAGGATTAGATGTGCTAGCAGACAGAAAGCCTAGTAGAGTTTTATTAAGATTGAGAGAGATGAATATTATTAAGCCTGGTGATCATATATGTCATTTTGGGAGAGAGGGTATTAGAAATGGAAGCAAACATCATTAACAGCAACTAGAAGAACAGTTTCATCTGCATACATAAACATTTTAGCCCTCGTTCTTCCTCTGGGTAGGTCATTAGAGAAATACTGGAGAAAAAGAAGTAAAAAAAAGAGGATCAAGCATTCACCCTGAAGGCATTGAACTGAAAAAAATGAGTCCAAGGTTAAGGAATGTAGGGAGAAATAAGAGTAAAGGGCTAGTTTATGAGCACCTTGAAAGCAGAGTAACATTTGTGGTATTTGTACCAACAAGATTAGAATCTGGCTCTGCCATACCAAGGCTGAAGTTTTGGAGTAGTAGTTTTGGAGTAGCGTAGATAGGTTTTGTTACTGCCTTGTGAAGCTGGATGACTGGAAATATGCTTGCAGTCGTATCTGGGCCAATGACTTCAATAAGTGACTGGGAGCAATTCTCTGAGGATGTGATTTTCATGGGTAACTTCCCAGAGACCTTCTGATCAGGACTTTTTCCTGTGAGAAGCATCAAACAGCTGTTTAAAGTGAATGGAGATACAATGTGGAAAGTTTGGGCTCGGTATCAACACACGAGTAAAACACACTGCTGAGATTTGCATGGGCTGTGTCATGCCATAACGCAGCATCGCTCATCCCCAAATCCACTCTTCCCTCAAGGTACCATTCTGCCGAGGGTCTTTCCAGGCCAGTAATGGAAATGTCTTGCATTAGTCCCCTTGATGTCTCAGTATAAAGTCACTGCTTTGTTGCTGTTTCAAAGCTTGAAAAGGAGGGTTGCCTTTGCTATAGTGAAACACAAATCAGCTTTCCCAGGTTTATATCCACAGCAATGCTGCTTTTGGAAGTGGCAATGAACTGTTTCCTAAGAAGAATCACCTTTTCTCTTCCCTGTCATGGATGAATATCAGTTCAGAGTGATGCCGTTCTATCTGTAGAGTCAAAGCTGGCAGGTAATTCATCATCCTGCACCAAGTTGACTCATTAGAAACCCAGGAAACTAGACATTAACTAGCTCCTTTACATGTTTCCCTTTATTCTCATTTCACAAAGTTTCCTGTCCCTCTGTTTTGCCCTTTGTTGCTAAATTGCAATTATCATGGATCTTTGATCTTTTCACCTGTGGGTGGTCCACTCATCCATCACCACAGAGACTTTTTTAGACACTAAAAATCCAAGATTTTCTACAGATTTAAAAAGCCTTTAAAGATAGCACTTGCCTGTAAAACAGCCATGCAGACGGTGCCGAACTGGGGGAAAGAAGGCAGGGCTTTGACAACTCCAAGCAGTAAAAGATCATTAGTGACTTAAAAGTCAGATTTTATTTCAAGAAGAAAGGTATGTTTGTAGCTTTTTTTTTTTTTTAAATTTTCCTTTTCAAGCTTGTTTTCTTTTTCTTTCTGATAAACTACAGTGATTTGATGGTCAGAAGCAAGGGTTCTACAGAAAATGCCAAAAATCACAAATAATCTCTACCATACGTTGCTAGAATCTCTAATTCTAAATTAGAGATGCTACTGGACAATTTCCATCATTTTGTCCTGGTTATCTAGAGCATGTGCAACCTATCCAGAGCTTTCAGCTGGATTTACTGTGTGTGAACTGAATAGCTAGTCGGCATGAATACAGTATGTCTGTTCAGCACCTCCCAACAGTCTGATACTTGCTACAGATCCAGGTTACAGCTGATTTGCAAAGATATTATGAGCCTGCCTAGAATTTTCTGAATGTGGAGCAGATCTGTTAAAACTATTGTGCTGGCTGGATATACAGAAATCCCAGAAAAAGTAGAAAATATCCAAAATCTACCTGGGCTTACTTCTACACTGAAAAAATAGAACTTGTCTAGTATAATGGGTTTTTTCCCCTCCCAATATCAAATTCAACACTTTTATTTTCAGACCACTTTCATTTTTCAGAACTCATTTTTACCTGCAGTGGGTTGTGTTTGGATCTACATCTTATAAAAGATTCAGTTTTAAAAAGAAAAATAACACAGAAACCAGCATTGAATTCTGCTCTCCTCCAAGTACTAAAATGAATAGAGGGCACATTTATATCCTTATGAGAGATTTTTAAATTTATTTTTTCCTTCATGTTTTTTACTTTTTAACTAAAACTTCATTTTTGCACCAGCAATACCCAATGGTATCTCTTTAAAATTTTAATTGAACATGAGAGTTGCTTTTCATTCACACTTTACCATCCCACAGGGCAAAAGGGAGGCAGATCAGAAATTACTATATTTATGACACATTGCTAATGAATGTGAATTTCCATCCTCTGTCAATGCTGTTCAGCTCTATGCTCTGCCTTGGCCATTTCTAAGTTCTTCCATGGGATTCATCCTGTCCTGTTGCAGTGCCAGCGCCACCCGGATTCCTTCTGTGGGGTTCCCTGGGGTATCTCAGGCATTTAGAAACTCAGAATTTCCAACTGCAAATATTCAGTGCCTGGATACGATATGTGTAACATTCGTATTTGATGAGGAGAGAGGGGACACATTACAAAGAGACAATAAATTGTCTCGTGCAGTTGTATGGGAATCTGTACCCAAAGTTGTGCGTTGATTATTGACATGGGAAAGCCAGCCCTGATGCACCTTAGAAATGCCCACTGGATCTAGTGGGGTATAATTTGACCCAAGCACATGCAGGCAGCTCTTATTATCAGGCAGAAGCAGTAGCACTGATACCTGTAGGAGTTTTCTAAAGCAGCATGCTTGGGAGGGAGTACTTTTAAAGTAACACTCCTCAGTGGTTTAGGTTTAATAATAAGGTCTCCAGTAAGTTCTAAGCACCACCTCCTCCCTTTAAAGCCCCTAAAACTGAAGAGTTTAATAGTATTTCTAGGAGTAGGGTACCATTGTGAAGGATATAGTCCCATGGCTGCTCACCCCTGTCTACACCCAAGTCATTGCTGTGCTACTCCCTTTGGCCTTGGAAGCACAGTCCAGCCTCCTCCTGTTGTAGCTGTCATTGATACTCGTGACTGGGCACTTATCCTTCAGAGCTAGAATACTTCTTCTTCTCTCCTTAGTTTTCCATTAAGTCCTTTAAGCATCCTACCGCACAGCCACATACGTGAATACCAGTTGTAGCACAGTGTTGAGAGTAGGACTGTGCAGCCAGAGACAGAGGACAAGAAAAAAGACACCAGTCATCTTCTAGACTTGTGCCAGACTTGCTGGTCTTCTCATTACCCTGTTGAGTTTGGTGCCAGCCTAGCACTCCTGATCCCCACAATCCAGAGTGTTGCCGCTGTCCTCAGGCCTGGAAAGATACGTGGATGCAGAAGGGGACCTCGAGAGGGTTGGTTTGGCTCCATGAGTTACCTGCAAACAGCAATCAAGACAAAAACCTACTGGGCTTCTCTGGTGATGGTGTCTGATAGAGGCACCTACCAGAGGGGACAAGAAAAATTTCACACTTTGCTTGGAAATGCAGTTCATAACTATTAGCCTTTTGGAAATATCAGCAGGTACAAGAATGAGGCAGGGTTTGTTTGGGGTTTTTTTGGTTCTAAAGCAGGTATGGTAATGCACTCGCCATCAGCCCTACTATTTAGGCCATTTTTGCTAAGCTGCGCTGTCTGCATAATAGTACCACTTCGTGCTTGATGACTTTGGGCAGCCTCATGCAGTAAGGGCTGTAATAAGGTGTGAAATAAAGATTTAGTAGCACAGCATTGCAAATGCAGTCTAGGAAAGGAGTTCATTACAGTTCTATTAAGATTGCACAGTTAACATTAAAAACAGCCAAGAAACACACAAAAAATTACGATATTAAAGTTCCTGCAGCAGCATTGTCAGTCACATTGTACAACCAACACGTACTGTTTCTCGCTCTGGGCCAGACTGTACAACTCTCACTGTTAGCAGAATTGCCTGATTATAGTCATAGGATCTGAAGGTCTCAGAAACCGTCAGCCCATAGGATTAGGAGCTCTGCCTAAGCGGAAGAGCCTTTTTTCACTTTGGTGAACACCATCCATCTTTCACAGTTCCCCAGCTTGCAGTGCAGCTGGGAGGTGCCGAGCAGGAGGAACTTAGTCGGGTCAAACATTTCAATTTGTATCAGAATTAATTTAAAAATGAAAGAGCTGCTTGTGCATCTCTGAGGCCAACCTCTTTGCTCCCATCAGTGGTGGCTGCCCTACTCATTTCTAAGTGGTTTTAGTCTTGGTCTCCAACAGAGATGGAAGGAAAATTTTTTCAGGAAACCATGATTTTGTTTTCCACACAAACATCTTGATTTGTCTGAAGCAGGTAGGGAGTTTTAATAATTATTCTGCCTTGAAATATTTTATAGAAAATGTTTTGAAATGGTGAAAGTATTTAATTTGTGCATTTTCTGACCTGAGAAACATTTTCAGAGCCAAAATGCTGAAATGTAATCAGTATAGTGTAGAGATACGAACCCACTAATAGATTTCTTCCCTGGATTTCCATATGTAGAGGTTTTGAAATGTTAAATTTTCATCCAAAACTGGAATGGGAAACATTTTTGTTTTGCAACAGATTTCATAGGCTGGGAAAGCTGTTTGCAGACCGTCAAGTTTTTCCAGGAAAAAAAAAAATCTATGTGTTGAATTTCAAGAAACATCTGGAAATTTGGCTGTGATAAGCTATGTATCACTACTTTTCTGTTTCATCCCTCAGTCTGTATTTCTGTCTGTCTGTCCTTGCCATGACATAAATCTGAAAGATGAGGTCATTGAAATGTTCAAATAAATGTCT
This sequence comes from Grus americana, assembly GCF_028858705.1. Taxonomy (NCBI): domain Eukaryota; kingdom Metazoa; phylum Chordata; class Aves; order Gruiformes; family Gruidae; genus Grus; species Grus americana. Next base: position 16,136,959 of record NC_072857.1, on the reverse strand, counting down.
AAATATAGTCATCAAATTTAAACGATTTTATTCACTTAGGTGGCAAACTTTTCAATATCAATCTGTCTTCTTTGTCCTTATATAAGACCTCTCACAGGAGTAATAAGAAAACTAATCCCCAAATAGGAGAGACTAAAAGCATTTGCAGCAACTCTTCTCATGTGGGGAAAGCACGAGCGTATTGCCCAGGAGAGTTTAGCTGATTTCTGGTTCTGCCACAGATCCTCCTTTTGTCTTTGGGCAAGTTCTTTGACCTCTGCTCCCCACCGTTTTAGGAAAGAGACACACAGCTTTTGTGTTGGCTGTTGAGTTTTTACTTCTGTTGCACAGGAACAGGGTAAATATTGTGGCTTTAGTTTCTGACTTTAAGGGGCTAGAGGTGTCTTTTCGTCCCATGTGGATATGAGCCACAATGACAAATATTGCCTGTTAAGTGAATTAGCAGGGAAACTTGTGCAATCTTCCCTCTCCGAAGTGAAGGCTACCAAACTGAGGCTATAGAAATTTAATGTATTCAAACATTGCAGTGCTGTGTGTAAGAGAATATGATTTAAGGTAATGTATTTTAACACAGCATTATACACTTGCCAGAGTGATTTTCCTTATAGTTATAGTCCTGGTTTTAACAGACAGTACATCAAGAGACATCATGAATTAACTTGAAAGAAAGCTTTTTGTGATAAATAGCTGATGCAGTGGTACAAGGTTCAGCTGACCCAGGCTCTGCAGGGACAGCTTGTCTGCCTTGTATTTTGGGACATTACTGTGGGCTGGTAGAAATGATGACTTCAGTCACGAATAATGTTTTGGGCTGGACATTGCTTCTTAATGTGTAGGTGCACAAGAAGGGAGAAAGTATCCACCTTCCCAGCTCCAATGCTGGTGTTTCAAGGTACGTTGGGGAGTGAGGTGGTGACTGCAGACTTGGAGGCTCTGTAAGGGTAGGGGACGGCAGGTGTGCTCTGTGCTACCAGTTGCCCCAGTAATGTCATAAAAGGGGAATGCAGACCTCTGGGAAGCACAACCCCAAGCTGCTGCCAACCTCCTGACTTTCTGAGTCACGGGGACTGAATTTGGGCAGGGCACTGGCCACGAGGCTGAGGAGTCTCTTGCGTGGCAGTACTGGGTAGCTCAAGCTGCCCTAAAGGAACCCCATTTCAGGGGGAAACTTCCCCTGCAGCAGGGCTCATCCAGGGTGTTCCCTTCAGGGGCAGCATCAGAGCTGGGATGCTGGAATCCAAGTGCCACCCTCTAAAAGCTAGAGAAGTCTGCTTTCTGCAGAGAGCATGATAACCCCCAGCAAAACCAGAGTCTTTTTCAAATCGACAGTGCACAGCTTGCATCCAAGTCCAATGGAATATTAATTATGACCAAAAGTACAAATGTAGCAAACAATTCTTTTGGAAAAAGTGATTTATCTGTCTAAGCAGCATTATTAATTATCAGTTTATCAGTAGCTCAACATAAACCACATAATTATGTCAGTGAATCATTTAATAATTAGGGCACAAGTTAATTGCAATCTTTCACCAGCTGAATGAAGCCTCCATGAGGCAAACAATGGGACCCCAGTGGGATAGAGGTAATTTTAACACTCTTCTTCAATTAATAAAGTAAAAACTATAAAACCAACACAATTACAGTGGTTGACAGGAGTATGTGTGTGTGAATGTGTGTGTGTGTGAATAAGAATTTTGACAAACTAATGGCAGTAAATTAGCAAAATTTAATTATTTCCCAAAATACTCATGTTCCGAGGAAAATTATAGTCCGAAAAAAAGAAAAAGAAATGGGAGAATAAAAAATTGGTATGAAATAGAAGTAAATGGATATCACTGAGTTATTCTTAGCAAATCTATGGAGAAATGAATGCCTGGTATTTATGGGCTTTCCATAGGGACAAAAAGAATTTATGTGTGATCAAAGCAGGGGTGAAACAGCAAATGAAATATCTTTATACCTGCTTTTTAGAGGCATTTTTTCTGACTGCTGCTATTGCAACACAGTGTTTGGATGGGGAGTTTGGGCACTGAACCACTCCTCAAACTGATAGTATTGACAACAAGTATTCTGAAATCATGAATTAGCTGTTCCCTGCTACGCAGGATCATCTTCAGATATGGAGGTTTCTAAAAGCTGAATACTTAGGAGATTCTTCTGCTCCTAAGTTTTGAATCTTGAAATTGCTTTCATATCATCGTTGCCAGATTTCTTTTTTTTTTCATTCATTCAGACTGGAACAGTGCTTTAAAACACAACAGCTGAGATCCCAAATATTCATTGGACTCCAAGAACCAGGATTAAAGAAGCAACCAGCACGTGTTGCCAGGTTGGCAGTAGCTGCAGGGATTGCAACACAGAGCACGCCAGGAAGTGGTGCTCCTCCAGATCACCCCTCTCTGTCACAGCTATTTTCCTGCATCCCCATTACCTTTAGTTTTAACTGACATTAGGTAATGACACAGCCAGGTAATCTCAGCTGAACCGTCTATTTAGAAGAGATTATCGGAGCATTCAGTTTATTTTCTTCCCACTGGTTACACCCCCTTTCTGGACAGGCAGCAAACAAATGAAAATGATCTAGATTTATTTGATTTATCTGTCAGTATTTAACATGATAGTGAGATCACCCTTGTGTCTATACTCAATGGGAGAAACAGGCAACCATGGAGAGCCCATGTAGGCTTGAGGTAGTCCTATGATGGAGTCTGTTTTCTATGCTGGTTGCAGAATATGTCTAGGCTGCTTATAATGCTCAGCCAAGCGTCAGGTTATGTGGACTGAACCCAGGCTGGAGGATCTACATCAGGTGAAAAGGGATGGATTTCCCACAGACACCAGTTTGGAAAGGAAAGAGTTGTACATCCATCAGTAACCTGGAGATTTGTTGCACCACCTTTACTAAATCACAGGCAACTCTACTGTACCTCCTTCTCCTACTGTTCATCATTTGCACTTCTATCCTGAGCCAATCTGGGACTCATCGTGTAAGATGCTGTACAAACACACGGTGAGAGATAACACAGAGAGACAAAGCAGATGAAAGGAGCACCTGCTTTTGAAATGACCTGCCTGGGGTAGTCTGTCACGGTGCTGGGACTAGCACACGTCTCTGTTCTGTACAAGGTGCATTCAGATACTTAAGTAATGTGAAAGACTTCTCATTGTGAGTGGAGGGAGCAGAATCCATCACTATTAATTGGACTGCTCCTGGAAAATCTGCTAATTTTCCTCTGCCTTGTGTAAAAGTATAGAAAGAGAGTAACATAAGGAAAGAGACTATAGCAATAGAAGTGATAGAGGCTGGGTCCGATTAGACTATTCCCTGATATTCTAGGTAAGAGAGAAAAGTGTGAAAGGGAGACAGAATATTAATAATCTAAAATTAGCCTTAACATTTAAATCAGAGTACTAAAAGCCAGGCTGGGTCAACCTGTTTCAGACAAGAACTTTCCTTATAAAAATCCTTAGCAGACCCTTTGCAGAGATGATGGTATATAACTAGCTGGGAGAACTGGAAGTCAATAAACAACAAGTGCTTGCTGGCTAGTAGCTGTTAAATCACCCACTCCTCAGGTGGAACTTATCTTCTTGGCATTAGCTTTAATAACAATAACAATGATATTAACACCAGTGACTAATTAACAGCTAGTTGGTACTGGAAGATATTTCCACTTTGTGATGACACTGAAGATTTAAAGATCAGTCTGAGGGGGCTAGATTTCTCACACTTAAATGAGATGGGTGAACAGTGATGATATTGCAATAAGTATGTGGAGCTGTGGGTTTGGTTCCCTTGGCTTGCTTGGAGAAAGCTTGAGCACAGCATAGGTAAACAGGCTAGGAAGGAGTGGAGTGGGTGAAAGTATTGTACTGCAAATGAAAAAGATTAGAAAACTGTAGAGGGAGATTAGCTATGTGTAGTTAAAATGGAAGGGTCTATTAAAAGGGATTCCACAAGCTGCTGTCCTGAAGCTATTCTGCATTTTTAACAGGTTGGGTGTTGAAATAAAAATATGACTATTAAGCTGAACGAGGAGAGACTGCAAATGTGCTGGAGAATCAAGATGGAAACATGATTTGGGAAAGGAAACAGCATGCAATTCAACAAGGTGAGTGTAAGGTGATGTGCATGACAGGGATAATCTGTAGCACAAACATAAAGGAGAAACAAGTTAGCCAGGTAGTATTTCTAGGGAGAAGAACAGTGAGAGTAGATAAGGTAAGAAATAAAGCAATTTCAGGCCACACAAATAATGCAGATCTGATTCCAGGATATAGACTAGGAAGGTTTCTTGCAGGCTATTTGACATAACCATCCTTGGTTAAAGGAAAATAAAGCCTCACTAGGATGCCAGGACTTAAGTCTGGTCACCACATTTCAGGTGGTGCAGAAGTCAAGAGCCTAGAGCACTGTAAACTTGAAAGCTATTGCCAGGAAAGTTTAAAGAAACTGAGTGTGATTAGCCTAGGGAAGAGATAGCCAAAGGTAGGCATGTATGTAACAGTCTGCTACATGGAAGAAGGGAGAAAAGTGTTCTCCCCATTCATTGTGAAAAGGACAAGAGGTATGGGCTTAAATTGTAGCAAGAGGTTTTTATGTTATACACTAAGAAAAGCTTTTTTACAGTAAGGCAGTTATGCACTGGAAATAATTGTGTGGGGAGAATGATGATTTTTTTCATTGCTGAGGTCTCTGAGAACTGGGTAAGTGCACACAGGTCTGATGGGCAGCGGAGAAGTATTGGCAGAGTAGGGGGAGACTTTGAAGCTCTCTCATGCGTCCTTTCTTTTTCTCTGCAATTCAGTCATCCAGCACAAATGTCAATTCTAAAAATGTTGGGAGAAACTTCTTCCTGCAGAGTTTGTGGTCTCTGTTTTGCATATCTAATGGCTACAGCTCAGCTTTTGGATGTTTATTCCAGAGCTGAACTCCCAAAGCTTTCTTAGCATGGCAAAGCACCCATGCATGTAGGTGCAAAACCTGGCTAGCTAATTAACTGACAGTCACAAATGGGTTGAAGAGAGCACAGAAATCAGCCACCTTGGAAAAGCATAGAGGTTTAGGCTCATACGTTAACACCTCCACCGGGACCATTTCGTCAGTGTTGGCACAGGGCAGAGTGAGCCAGTTGGAGGCATCCTGTGCAGCACACTCAGATGTGCTTCTCCAAAGCAGGGAATCCTGACAATCGCCCAAAGAAGCCATAACTGTCTGTATCCAACATGCAGAAGATTAAAATCTCCTTGTCTGAGAACCAAATACAGATAAATGCATCAGAGAACAGCATCCACACCCTACCAAGCCATCATTCAGCCATATGTGATTTCTCCAGGAGGAGGAACATGGGGAGGGGACAAAACTACAGATCTGGGGTCATTAGATCAACTGCTTGTCTGTCTGAAATATAATCAGTGTTATTCCTAAAGACTTGCTCATCTGTCATTTAGGTTTTGTGTTTAGAGGATGGTAATTACGTGCTATTAATGTGAAGAACTCATTGATCCAATCACTGCTTGTGCATGATTTGCACAGGCATTAACCTAGTCTGGCTTGGTCCATGAGCATGATTCAGTTATGCATATGATAATAATGATGATAACGATAGTAAAAATAATGTAGTGAGCACTTATTTCTTGAGCAATATATATATCCATTTATAAATGCATATTGCACTATGTTAGAAATGTTTGAGAAATTACTTTTTTTTCCTTGTGGAATTCTGAATTAGTTTTCATTTCAAAGAGATAAGCAAGTCACTTTAAGTTTCTTTTTTTTATCCTGCTTTCAATGCTTTTCTCAATTCTTCCACATCCTCCTCCTACTTCTGAAGGCTTAGAAAAATATTTTTAAAATTATTGGTGTTTTCCAAGGTCCTCTTTTCCCAGTTATTTCTTAGGGGAAATGATCTTGAAAAATATTATGACTAAAAGGAGGCAAACCAGTACAAAATTATGGGGAAAGAAAAAAACACAAACAACATATACAAATTATTTGTCAAAAAAAGGTAACAAACCAGACAAGATAAGATGAAGTCTTATGTTAGAAGGGTCAATTAAAAAAAAAAAAAAAAGATCTAGGAAAAATATGACTACTTCCATGATTTCCAGATGTGAGTTCTCCTTTACATACTTGAGGATTAGAAGAACTCCAAACTGTTTCTTACAGCATTGAAAGGAGATGCTTCTGGAGTGGGACTGAGCAGTCTCCAAATGTTTGTTACTGTACCCTGATTTAAGATCAGAAGATGATATCAAACCAAGCTGAAATTGTAAGACTACACAGGAAGGAATCAAAAATGTTGTTTGGTGATAAAACAACACCTGATCTGTAAAAATACCAAAACCAAAGGTCACCCACTCACCCACCCATATCTGAATTGCTTTTTAAGTAACTAAAGCCCACTTTCACTCTCCATCCCTCAAAACCCCTTGCTCCAAACCAATAACCTACGATTACTTCCCAGGCTTGAAATTTTGCAGGTGATTCTCTGTTTTACTGAACTGAAACCATAATGAGCATTTGACATCTAGGACTATTTCTGCAGTTAATAACAATATGTGATATGCTATAAGAACATTCATATCCATCTTGCTTGGATAGAAGACAAAGCAAGCTCAGGGGAAAGAAATCTTACTGCAGTAATATCTTTGGTAGTAGCAGAGTAAAGCAGTGAAAAATACTGGCACATCTAATGCCACTTTGTGCAATTATTCCCACTTTTATAAGTTTGCCCCAGTGCAAAAGTTTTCTCCTTTAAAATGGGCTGGCAAAGATAATCCATTAATTCAACAGCACTGGAAAGTTAACATTTTTTCCCTTCATTAGCAAGTTCAAAATTGCATTTTATTTCCATTTTGATGAGATTTTTATGAGTTAAAGAGATGAAGTTGAACCCCAGGAGCTTAATGGACCCAGAAAGATCGCAGATACAGGATTGAATTCAATGAACCATGAGGAGTTTAGTAAATTAATTAAATTTAAGAAAATAATGATTTTTTTTGTCTGCTGGATTAAAAATGCTAACATGCAATGAAAAGTTAATTTAATGCTAAAACTTTTTCCCCTAAATTTATTTTGCATTGGTATTAAATAACTTCTGCAAAGCTTAAAAAGTAGTGAAAAAAGAGAGAAGACCTATAGAAAAAGAATTATTAATCATTTCCTGATTCCCTACTGCATCTTGAAATTATTTCGGTCTCAGGACTGTCATTCAGAGGTGTGAATAGTCTGCTTTGGGCTGTCTGTAGGGTTTCCCAGACCTGCATCTCCCCTGTAGCTGTTCTTTGCTTGGTCTTCTTGCAGGAACAGCTCAGCTGCTGATCTCCTAAAGTTCATAGCCCGATATGTTCACACATCTGTGATGCAAAACCCTGAGGTAGCTCATAGAGCTACAAGACCTTCTAGGGTCAGAAGCTCAGGTTTCCCTTTCCAAGTGAAAAGACTGAAGGGTTTAAGCTTGTTTGTTAAGCTTTTTGTGTCCCACCAGTAAGCTGGTTTGTAACATCTAGTATAGGTTTCTTCTCTGCTTGGTTCCTCCACCTAGAGTTAGCCCTTTGCAGTATTTCTTACACTGTATTGCAGACAAATGAAAAAATTCCATTTTGAGGACTGTCTCTAGGTGCTTTTTTGGAGATAAAAACAAAAAGAAGGCAGCTTCCTAAAATAAACATCAAAATGCTGAATGAAGCTTACTTGCCACCCTACACTTCTCAACCCAACCAGATGTGTGAACCTAGCAGATCAGTGAACATGTTGGAACAAGAGCTACTTTGACTCTCAGTAGTTGGTGCTTTTCTTTCCATTTTCTCTTTTCACACATGATGTCAGACATTGCAGAGCCAGCTCTTCCCATGTCAGCTGCCTGAGCTGTAATAAAGAAAACAACATAGATAATTTCAGCAATTAACGGGGGTTGTTAGTGTTACTGTGGAAAAAGGCACAAGAAAATCTGCCAGAAAGAAAAGTAAAAAAAAAAAAAATTTGAAAAAGCAGAATTAAGTAAATTTCCCCTCTTGCTTTTCTTCCTTGAGGGAATACCATTGCAAAGAACGACATTTCAGAAGCCTGTCATTATTGATGATATGACAGATTCAGATGCGGCCATTGGAGGAATATGACTTTATTTTGCATCCAAAAACAATGCATGAATTTCCTTTAAAAGAGCAATTGGCTTTGTCCTGTGATTAATGACCTGCCACTCAACAGCAGCTAACCAATCTTCAACGCACAGCATCCGACAGAAAATTAATCAGTGAATGAGAACTGGTGTGACCAAAACCAGGGAGGGAAACCTCCTAAAGCCTATCAGGAGAATTATAAGTTGAAATCAATCAAATAGTATCTTCAACTCTGACAGTCTTCACACAGCATTGCTCTTCAGTGGTGTTTGGGTAGAGAGATGGGCTTCAAGGTCATTTGATGTTGCTGAAATCCTACAGAAACCACGTAGGAATTACAGTATTTGACCATGAATACCAGGTACCACTGAACTCATAATGCTCAAGGATTGTGTGTTCATGTGGTGTGAGCTGATGATGATGACTGGAGGTGTGGTTGTGCTTCTTGAGTAGATAAAATGATTACTCACTTGAAAATGCACGCAAGAGATGTGGTAGAAGATGACAGTATATATAAAATAAAGGATGTACAGTTTAAGGAATTGATTATGGGTGTAAGAAAGGGGGGATGATTTGGATCCATTGGATGTGGTCTTCTGGATGTCTGGATCTTACTGTGCATTGCTGGTCATGGATGCACCATATCAAGCTTAGTTCCCACCATTCTGCAGGAGCAGCAAATCCAGATTTGAATTTGTCTGTGGTTCAAAGCAAATGAGAGATCTGGAGTGTCAGTCTGTGGGATACTGTAGAAGTCACTTCTTGCTAAGTCCCTTGAGGAATAGCTGTAAATGAGTCAAAGTCATTGCATTTCTATCTGTAGCTAGTGAGAGGAGAAGAATCAGAAAGTTGAAGTTGCTGACAGTTACAGTTTTGTTTCCTTGGCATTAAAAAAAAGATTTTTCTGGATTTTTATTTTTTTTTAATTTCATCAAAATGAAAAAACCTGTAATAGTTGGCATTTTCTCCTTACCAGTGACTTGAAGAGCATAGTCAAGGCATCTCTTGACCCTTTGGAGCACAGACCCTTCTCTTGACCCTTGAGACCCTTGTCATGGAGAACAAATTTTACCTGCTTTTTGAACAGCTGTTTGCTGTGTGGGCAGGAGCATATTTGTCTGTGATCTCTCAGTGTGGATCATGAGGCACTGAGTTCCATCAGCCCCTCTCAATCTGTTGAGGAGGGAGGAGGAAGGAGAAGGCCATGTGCATTCAACAGTTGAAAGTCTGTGTTGAGAAGGCGAAAATGTCTCTCTAACCACAGTCAGTGCGCTGTTCTTTACCACATGCTGACTGGCTTACTTTAGATTCACTGTTGTGAAGAGAATGCATTAAGACTCTGTTTTGTCATTGGCTCCTACCATTAGGGATTTAAAGCTCATACCCTCCCCAGCCAAAATTTTTATTTCACATGTGGCTGCTCTTTTGAGCAGAGAGATGAGTTGCAAAAGTTACAGCTATCTAAGGCTGTGCTTGGAAAAGACAATGTTAATTTTTGCTGTTTTCCACCTCAGTCTGTTGCACCACATTGTGTCAAACTCGGTGATGTGGTTTGTCAGAGCTGCACGGTCTTGGGTTGCAGCAAAGCTCAGGTTGGAGCTGGGCATGTCTAAGCTTCTTGTAGTTTCTTCTAAGTGAAAGTTAGTTGTTTGCAATTCACTGTTCTTTACCCAAGGTCTTTTGCAATAAAATTTACTGCAGTGCAACATCCCAAAGGAGGTAGAGATTCATTCCAGAGGCTGGGGTCTTATACAACCTTGCACAAGCAACAGGCTTCCTTCTCTGCTCTTGTCATTTCTCACAAACATGTTGCTTGCGACCTCCCATATGAGGGACTGAAGAAGTCAAAGACACAGGTAACTTGTTAATTATTGTGGAAAGTATGAGATCATTGATACAAAAAACAAGACCACCAAGAACACCACCTTTTCAAGTCTTATCAAATAATAATAGTTCAGAGGATCTTGTTTCCATGGTGGTGTTGGGAATCATGGAACCACTTCCCAGAATGAGTGTATTAAAACAAATTGTCTAATATCTTACATCAAATCAGTACTTTAATTGCTGCAAAGAGCTTTGAAGCACTGTGTGGCAATTTGGAGAATGTTTCTGGGCTTGGTTTCTGAATTCTGTTTGATAGTGGATCCTTGTTTTTTTTAAAAACTCTTTAAGGGAATGTGGAGCTTTTGCTTTTCTCTTGGCTTTCATTTGCCTCCCATTTGAGCCAAAACTAGAGAGAAAGGGGACATTTTTACATTGCTAGAGTAGGGCTAGTGCAAAGCTAGCAATGAGGATGATAAACTTTGATAGTCATCCATTAAAATGAAGCCTGCTTGACAACAAAATGCCTCAACTCAAGATGAACCATTCGTTCAAGTCTAGACTCTTAGCGGAGGAAGAAGAAACTGAACGATGAATCAGATACTGAGAGATTTTAACCACTTGCTAAGGCTTGTCAGGGAATGCTGTGACTATAAAGATTGGAGGTTAAAAATGCTCTCTCACTAGCCATGCCTGAGAAGGTTTGAGCAAGGAAGGTCAGTTGAAAGAACAGTCATACAGTCCTGTTCTGAATGGAGTGGGTTCCTTGATCCCTTGTAGAAATCTAATCTAATACGCAGAAAATGCTCATGGCACGCCTTGTGATGGCTAGGAAGGTGAGGAAGTGAAACGCATAGAAACACACATTATTCTGGTAAGAGCTCTGTTTTCTTGTACTAGCTAAAGCAAAGAGGTCTTGAGGTGTCCGTATGCTTGCATCAACACGTGTCATCCAAATAGGGCAACTCAGAATCAGTAAGAATAGTCTGGAAAAGGACTGACTTCTAGGTTTGGGGAGTCTGAGGCAACTTGACCAGCAGGTCCCTTTTACGTGAAGGAGTAACAAAGTCCAGAAAATGCAGCAAAGATACCAAGGAAAGAGCCAGAATTACTTTCTACTTAAAAGATTTGGGATCAGCTGAGTGCCATGCAGATGTGAGTTCCTTGGCTGTGGAGCATTACGGGGGCTATAACACGTTGCTGAGAATCTAAGCACAGTAAGTCCTGCTATTACATGCTCTCACAAAGGTGGTTTGAAGTCATCTAACAAAAAGAACAGGAGTGGTTCTTTCTACTGTAATGCTGGCCTGGCTTCCTCAGTCTTCGCAGATTAAGCAGGTCTGTCTGCCTGGTGTGTAAAGACTTCCAAAAAGGGGTTCCCTCAGCTGCAATATTACCACAAGACATTTTCTTCTTATCAGCACAATAGCCACATGATAAATTGCATTCTTCCCCATTCAGGTTATATTGAAAAAGGGGCTGGGGTGTGGGTTTCACATACCACTTTAATTTACCCTCTCCTGCCTTCTGAACATTTACTAGCAATTCTAATGTACTGCAGTCATGGAGGTCGTGCTCTCTTTCTCACTCTGCTTTTATTTTCCAGGTGAAGAATAGGAAAGGAGTTTTTTTGAAACCATTTATTTATTTTCAAATGCACCACTATCTTCCTGCAGAGTGAGAAGTAATGGATAGAGATGCCAATAGGCTATTATCAGACTGATGCTGAGAATAAAATGGGAATGGATAAAACTTTGATGGAGTCCTGAAAGCATCTGTAACTATTTGTAGCTTAGAATTATACCTGCAGATTACCCAGATCTCTCTGAATATGTTACAATATCTACCATGACCCCGACCACTTACTGCATCAGGCTTCCTTACCAGCGAGCACGATTTTGCAGTGAAGAAACAAGCCTGTCTCTCATTGAAGTCACTAGGAGTTTGACTAGTCTATGGCCAGTGGGATTTGGTTCAAAGTCTCCAGGTACAGAAAGCAAGGGACCCGGCATCCTTTTGTTGTGCTGGTGGCCCTTGGGGTGAGGGAAGGAGCACAAAGATCTCTGTAACACAACACAAATCATCCAAGACATGAGCAGCAGGGACAAGCTATCACCAGAGCTTGAGAGCTTGCCCTCATTTTCTTGTTATGGATTTTCTTCTTATTGGGCTAATCACTCACAAGCAGACAGCTGCCAGGCTCTGGGGTTGGGTCTTGTTGCCCTTTCTGGGAAGGCAAACCAGCCATATCTTCTGCAGAGGAGAGGGACTCACAAGACAGATGCTCTGTATGTGTCAGTGGCTCCTGAGCCTGAGGTTTGTCTTGGGACAGAGCAGAGGGTGGTGAGCACAGAGGAACCCTTGTGATAGGGAGCCAGATGGGGGTCAGAAGTGGTTTAACTGCCCATACAGAGACAAAAGGGAACATTGCATATTTGTAGAACACCCTCCCAGGCTCTTCCCTGCTCTGTCCTACAGCAGTGGCACTGCTCTCCATCCCGTTTGGTGCATGCAGTGGCCAGTTCTGGGGTAAGAAACACCCTTTAGAGGTGAATCGGCAGGACAAGCCTGTCCCTCTCCCCATCCTCCCCGTCTGCCTGTGGCCCCGTGGCTGTGTCAGGGAATAGCGTAGTGCTGGAAACTTGTGTCCTGGGGCCAGAAGGACCCTGCCTGTCCTTGGGCAGTGAGGAACCAGGCCCTGAGGAGAGGGAGATGAGCTGTTAAGTTACATGCAGCACACTTGCAACTGCTCTTTATATTCCATACCCCAGTGCTTTATCCAAAGTAATTTAAACGTCTCAAGCTCTGGTGCCCCCATCACTTTTCCTGTCACATTATTTTGCAGGCTAACTCATCTCAGCATTTGCATTTTCCCACATGAAATTCAGAAGCAATTTTCCCTCCCTTCCAATCCCTTAATTTCACTGAATATTTTGCTACAGTCTCCCATTTCCTTCCAATGTCTCCTGTGACTCATGCCAGCTCCTCTCCTTTTATTTTGTATCTCCCAAACAGGACATGGCACCTAGAGTTTTCTCTAGGGTGGGTTACTTGCTTAAAATTAGGTCTTGGTAATATATCCATGGCTAGGGCACTCACTAATCCAGCTTAGAAAACCACAGGCTGCTCTGCCACTGGCTTCCTGCATCCCACTATTATCTTTCCTGTTCCTTTCCACCTTTATCATCCATAAAGTATTTCAGAAGGGAATTGAGAAGAAAATTTAGAGGGTGCTGAGGCCATGGCTGTGGGATCCATGTAAGTGTGAGGACCCCATTCACACCACTTAACACTTGGTGTAGGGCCAAGAACCTCTCTGCCCCTTTTGCCTAGAAAGATAACCTAGATATCACCATTTTTATGTATATAATGAATGTTTTTTGGGTCTGATTCAATCATTAGAATTACTGTTTTCATAGGATTTGAATGAGTCTTTTAAAGCAAAAATCAACATAGGAAGCATGTCCATGTAGTTTTGGCATGCAGATTTTTGCAAGACTAAAGGAAACAATCAAAGCAATTCCTAGAAATCATGGAAATAATGTTGGGCAACAGGGACTATCGATTTCAATACTGTTGTATGGAAATGAGAAAGGCCTATAGGCAACCTGCGACAACCAAACAGATTAGTGTTATTTACAAACCATAATGGTATCCAAATGCTTTTTTTTATTAGGATCCCTTGAAACAGAGATTGCAGTGGGTTTAGGACTATGAGCATTTTAGGCATGCTATAACCTATGGGTTTAATAACAATAAGTCGTTTTCTCTGGCTGATTTAAAACCTACTTGTCCCATAAACGTATGGTGGATGGTTTTAATTAACACCTCAACAAAAGCAATTTTTCAGGTGGGGGGATTGAAGCGTGGGCTGCATTTAAAGTTATATCTGGCAAAAGGAAATTTTTTTGTACTTGTTCTTCTCTCAGAACATAATTTGTCACTGGAACTCATTGACACTAGACATCACCCACGAGGAGAATTTGGTAGGAAGAATAGTAATACTGTAACAACTTATAGACCCTCTATTGCACATCTATAGGGTGGAAAAAGAAAATATTAGGATATCAATCCTCATGCTTTTGGGCACAACACCTGTCACTAATGAAGGCTTGACCAGAAGCTGTCCCTGTATTATTTCAGTTTTAATTTATAGGGCTCAAAAAATCTTCCTTTGAAGCTGCTAGTGTTTCATAGTTCTTGCCATCTCAGGAACCTGTGTTTTAGACGTGTTTCTGAGTCATTGCTTTGAACATGCTCAGGGGACATAGTGACTCTTCTTTTTCAGTCATCTCCCTATTATCTTTGGCTATTAAAATCCAAATCAAACTCAATCATATTTGGAAGGCATAAGGGAAAGTGGTCTAATGACTGCACAATGAGAAAATTCATGTTAAACACCTTGTTTTGGCTGTTAGGCCCTCCTGGAGTGCCTAGTGAAACCATGTATGTCGGTTTGAAAAGAGAAGTGAAGCAAATGCAAGCCACCTGTCTGGAGAGTTTGTAAATGGTTACTTGCTTTTGATAGATCAAGCAAAATCATCTTCTATATCATCATCTTAAAGAAAAGATGAAAGATTTTGCTTTTAACGTTCTCTACAGTTAGAGGTTTGAATACACTGGGGATACACTAATGATACCCAGAAACAGGATAGACACAAGTGAGATCACTTCAAGAAACAAGGGAAAGGAAATCCTTCTTGTATTTGTAGATATTCTCCTTGGCATCTGTTTTATTTACTACCATGACTCAGACAACCTTATCGGCTGAGCGAGGGAAGGCAATTTGGGTGAGTACAGGAAATGCTGAAGGCAAAGCAGGTGAAGAAACCTGCAGTCTTGAAAGTTCATTTGAAATTTCTGGTACCGCAGAACAGGATGTAGAGCAAAGGAGGACAGATGCATGGTCATGTTAACATTTGCAAATGCAAAACAAACAGGAAACTCTAATTACATTAAAAAACAACAACAAGGGACTCCATTGATCTGAAATCAGAATTTCTGTCTTTGTCTTTCATCTTGCTTATGGCCAGCTTCCCATCACGGAGCAGTTCAGTGTTACTCTGGCACTCAGGAGAGTTCATTTCATAGCTGACTCTCACTTCTATGGCTTGGTCAATTTACTTGTTCTTTTCTTGCTATGGAGAGAATATCAGCTCTTCCTCTGTCTTTCCCATTTAGATGGCAATTCTTTGGGTGCATTATATATCTTATTGTTTCTCTGTTTAGAGCTGGGCACGAGAAGAGTCTGACCTTGGTTAGGACATACATTTTCTCCTTTACTGGTTTCTTTCACAACTACTCCTTTGGAACTTTCCCAAGATTTTTGTCATCTCTTTCTGCATAACATAGTGTTGTCATATTGTTTTTATGTTAATTTAATACAACTTAACATTTACTAATGAAAACATAGTTTCCTTTCTCTGTGTATCTGTACATCTCCATTTAAAATATGCTTCTTTTAAATTACAGTAGGATTATACCAAGAAAGTCAATGGTATTTCTCTTAATGGGGAATAATTTGGTTTATGTAGTGTTTTACCCTTTCATAGGGGCAATGGAGATGTAGCTGTATCAAAATCATAATGGGGCTACTGGTTCAAGGCACATCCAATGAGCAGGCAGAAGTGAAGAAAAACTCTTTATTCAGTGGAAGCTGCTGAGAGAATTTATACAGGAGTGCACAGGATATACATATGTAGACTTGCAAAAATAACTCTGCAGGAGTTGTAATGACCACCAGCCATCAAGACCATGGGTTTATGAGCCATATCTCCATTTTATTCTAGCGTGAACAGTCATTCAACTTGTACCCAATTGCAAGTTGTTGTTTTCAGATATTGCCAACAGAGAACAACGTGGGTATATATCGTATGTACATGTCAATAAAACCTATTTAGAATATGGTTTCATTTCCTTACTGCCACCTACAAGGAAATAACAGACCAAGTATGAAGTTTAACAGCTGTCCCCATGATCAGAAAGTGATTTTCATAAGGTTTTGAAGAGACACCCGGAGAAAACATTGATTCATGTTCAGCCTTGTAGCAAGCATACAGGGAGCCTAGATTGATAAGGAGCTAAGACTGGTAAATCATAATGTAAATAAAAGCACTATTTTTCATGCAGCTTATTTACAATGGCTTTAGTATGCTACATTTCCAGGGAAATATATGTTCTTGTCAGGAAACTTCAGGGGAAGTAAATGAGTTTGAATCACATGAATAGGTTTAAATGCCATGGCTGAAATTTAGTAAACTATTTTGCACTATCTCTTCTTCTTCATTAAAAGTGGAACATTTTTCTCTGTCTCTTGACGTACTTAATAATAAGGCTGGATTACCCAGTGGGACACTGGGTAGGAGCAGCATCCTTTAGCTTTTCTGAAAAACCTCACACTTTGGCATTAATTCCTCATCATGAGTCAGAATCTGACTCTGAATCGATATGTAATGGAGTCTGGATCCATGAATATTTTTGCTGGTTTGTATTTATCTGTGTATCTCATAGTTTGGTACCCAACTATCATTGCAGGATCTGAGTAATTTCCACAAAAATATTAAAAGCATGAATATATATGGTGCTTATGAAATCTCCAACTTTCTCTTGGCATGAGGTCCAAATTTTGGTTTTGGGAGAAAAATATCAGCAAGAATTTTGGAATGGCAAAAGACCTTTGCTTTATGACCCAAAAAGATGACTCTTAGGGTTTTACAGGGTTAATGTGCTTATACATTCCTGATTTCTAGTGTTACAGAGAAGTGACAGGATTATACAATAGTGTGGGAGACATGATTATAGCTACATTTCTGGCTTTTCATGGCACTGTAGACATGTGCAACTTGATGTGACCTGCAGAAGTCTCTGCATTCTTCTGGCTGCAAGGAAGCAGAATAAACTACGCTTAGGTCATCATCTGACAGGTATTCATGCAACTTCTTAAACACCCTCCATGAAAGGAATCTTACAATTTTCCTAAGGAAAAGTGAGCAGATTCCCTAATATCCACAACAAAGGGGTTTCCTCTTTTCTGCTTTTGGAAACATTTCTTTGAGTTGGTTGATTTTTTTTTTCTCCTTTTTTTTTTTTTTTTTTCTTGGTAGGGGCTAAATAAGGAAAGAGGTACAAATCTTGTGGGGGAAAGCTAAGAACTAGGGATGGTCTTTGAGATTTCAGATCAGGAAAACCTGTCATATTCTTACCAACTGTACAGATCAGCTGATTCTAGTAAATTTGGAAATCTTTCTTTGATAAAAACTTTCTACCTGGACAGGAATGACTCTCATACTCCTTGCTACAAATTATCTTAGATACACTAAAGAAATGAAGCTATTAATTACGTAAAGAAATCAAACCATATGTGAAGCATTCTTAATTCATTGTGAAGACATATTGTACATGTACCAGACAATTCATGATTACCAATTAACTTTATGTGGAAGGTACTAGGATTTTATGAAGATCAATGACATAATAAAGTCCATACTGTAACTTAGGATGGCTGAATGATTTCTGAGTCTTGAATGGACACAAGTCACAACTGGGTCTGATCAGCTGTGTAATTATTTGCCAAACATTCCCACCTACAATTTTCAGTGGGGAATCATTGTGGATTCAGTGATACGAGAGATTTCCTTTTAGTGATAATACTTGCACAGTCTCTTTCATTTTCCAGGCTCTTTTTTTTCTCCTAAAACTTTTGGGCAGCACAGACAGGCTTTTTCATCAGTGGGACAGAGAGATGGGAAGAGAGCAAGAGTCAGGGAGAGCAAAATAAAACTGAAAGGTGCAAAGAAAAACAGGGGTGCAATGATCTTCATTTTGTATACTTCTGGAAACAATACCTTTGACAAATTGCATTTAAATTGGCCAAGGAGTCAAAAGTTATTTGGGACACAGGAAATTGATTAATAGAGATGCACACCCACATGCACCCACACAATATAACCATGTAAGTCTTTTTCCCTAAGAGACTATCTTGATAAGAAAGAGGCTAAAGGGAAGTAAGGAAAGAGAGACATTTCTGAATTATCACCATTCTCAGCAGCCAACAGCCTCACCATTTTTTGAAGCTGCAGCTATATTTGTTACATATTTAGTCTCTCTCCCAGATGAATCCTTCCCTACAAGAGCCCACTTCCACCTGTGGATTAATAAGTACTTCGCTACATAGGAACTCAAGAAATGTGTATATCTTCATTAGCTAGAGCTCAGAAAAGAAACAGCATTTTCAGGTGAGTGATTGAAAGGACCAGGAGGTAATGGTTATCTGCAGTACTAGTCCCTCTCTGCCTTAGTTGAAAGTCATCATCCTCGGTTGTATATGATAAAAATTAATGACTTTTTCTATTGGCTCTGGGGTGAGGCAGACACTAGAGAGTTCAAATAATCTTTCACAGAGTGATCATTCAGCAGGAACAGACACAAATTAAGGTACAAAATGCAGGTTAAAAATGGCCTGCCTTTGGACGATCAAAAGCGTGGACATGTAGGATGGGACGAACCATGGCTCACCTAGCTTTGGTTCCATTTTAGTTGATCTGAGTTTCACAAAGCACTGTGAAGTCCATGCTGAGGATTCTGAGGCCTCCTCCCCCATGAAACCCATACATTACAAGACCAGCTGAAAACGAGGGACTCTTCTTCGAAAAGAAGAAAGTGGAGGGGCACATGTGAGGAAGGTGATATAGGAAAGTGAAAAGAAAAATGTTTTTTACCACAGGGTAAGGACTTTTTATTCTGATTTATATAGATCTAGTTATAATGAGGTGTTGACTTATGCCTGAGATGTCTTGGTTACTCAAAACAAACAAAGTTAGTCATTTGAAGGAGAAAAAAATGAAATTATTATTTCCAATGTGCATAATAAAGCTATGCAACTCATTGCTTCAAGATATACTAATATCTTAGCTTCCAGTGCAAATGAAAAACATACAGGTTCTTTACACAGTGCATGGGAATGGTCAAAATTACATAAATTGATGCATAAAAGTGAAGAATAAATAGAAAAGTTTATGAATCATGATGTAAGCCATCATTTAATGGGTAGGAATTAGACAAGGTAAGGTATAATGGACAACTGTGAATTCTCTTACACTTTCCTCCTGAGAATATGGTACCAGACTTTGTGCCGGGGACTGGATACTGTACTAAATGGTCCATAATTTTCTCCAGCAAGATGATTTCTATGTTTCCAGTGATGTGGTCTGTCAATGAACAAAAAGCATGTCTCTCTAAATCTTGCATGAAGAGGGAACTGGCATCTTGCTAAAGCACAACGTAACTGTAGCACAAAATAGTACAGTTTCCAAAATGCACAATATTTAATAAGAAATGTGATGCAGAATGCAATAACTATTAATAAAGCCACTCCACTGAATTGATTTTAGCACGATTAAACTTTTCTTTACCTTATTTCACAGTCCATTTAAAATGTTCTATTTTTCCTTTAATGGCAAACGAAAATCTGAGCTTTAATAAAACACAGCAGCATAAATTCAAGGCAGCATATGGCACAGATGAGCAGAAAGCATTATCAGGAAAAAGACAACAGCACCAAAATCAGAAATCCAGGCTGTGACACCATGTAATTGATTTAGGTAGAAAAGCATCTGTACTCAGTGAGCAATGAGAAACTGTCAGCAATGGGCCAAGTTACAGTTTTTCAAGGTTTTTGAGAATATGGTCATGCAAATAAATGCATCTCGGTGGGAGGTAGGAAGGGGAGGAGAGAGTTTGCATGAGTTTTACAGCAGCTGGAGCAGTAGGTGGTATGTTCAGCTTTGGTTTCTTTCTTTTTGGGTAAAGCCCAGATCAGTTCAACATCATTCCTCCTCCACTCACCATGGAAAGCCCCTTGTTTCAGGAGTAACACCCCACTAAATGCAGGCCGAGGTTTACAGTATTGCTCAGAGCGAGGTGTTGCCCATTTGCTGAACACACCGTCAGGTCCAGGACTGTAGAGCTGTATTTTTCAGGGCAACAGCACAGACCTCGTTTCTCATAGAAACCCTATTGGCAGAGAAGGGACAGTGAATAACAACTGTCTACGGGTGAAAAGCAGCTCCAGATTTTCAATCTAAGGGTCAGTTCAGAAGATCGGCTTCCTCCATCCAGGAGCCTTCTTCCTCCCTCTCCTGTGAGCTGAAGAGTTGCGGCACTTTCCAGGTAAGTGGGAGCCGTGGGCATGAGTTTCCTCGGCGTGAGATCTCTAACCCTTGAGCTTTTGTATGAGATAGGATCGTCTCTGGTAAACTTCTGAAAAGAGATATAAGCTGCCTCAGCATGTTGTGCATGTGGTCCAAGGCCATCTGTGTGTGATGCAGATAAGGCCCTCTGTCATTTATAGTCGTGACAATGCACATCCAGTCTTGTGTCAGCTGTAGGCTTCTGCTCCAATGTCTGTGGTGGAAACTGCGTGGGCAGTGCTGTCTAAAAACTTAAATATTAATGAATTAATAGTCCTCAGATTGCAGTACAAGGTGAAGGTCTGTGATACACAGGCCTGCTTCTGTCTCTGAAGGGAGGTGGTTTTTTAGGTATTGGATATGACCTCTTTTGGAAATGAAAATTGCCAAGTGGTAGGGCATGATAGCTTTGATAAATGATAGATGGAGTGAAACTGAGGACAGAAGCACATGATGGAAAGCATTTACAGCACTGCAACATATCAAGTCCTTGCCCGTCAGCTGAGCCAGCGTGACTGACTGAGCACACATTCACACTTGCTCCGGCTGTAAAATGAAATGTATTAACTTAAACCGCCATGGTTTATGTTCCGTTTTCCTTCCTAATGGGGGTAGGTTAGGAGTGTTTGCAAGGTCATTCCCAGTGTCTCAACGTCTTCACTGACAGATGGCAACTCAATGAGCTGTGGTAACGCCATCATTTCCACTCACGTGCCTGTATCCCGAGGAGTCCTGAGCATTTGCAGTTCAATAAAATCCAGGCTCTTACTGTGCCTCAAGAGAAACAGTTATAAAAGACACGGCTTCCCACCCCGTGGGACCACAGTGAGGAGGCTACAGAAGTTACCTGAGTTTTCCATCGCACCAGAGTCCCCTTTGCAATTCATCGCCATTGATGTTTTCAAACCTGTCTGACAGCCCCTGTTACAGCAGACAGACTGTCTGGAAGATGACAGCTTGATCTGTATCTCTTTCACACCTCTTTAGGGATAATTTTTGATGTGAGGTAGGTTTTGATCAACTGCCTCCTATCTTATATGCTCAGCTAAACAAGCTATTTTTTTTTTTTTTTTTTTTATTGTGATGGGCAAATATGTCACTCATGTTGTTGAACACGCTGGCAACAGGAGATGTAAATATGTCATAGCTGATGGTTACAAGCCTCAGTGATCATACTGGGCTTGAATTGAGGGTTATTTTTGTACTCCCTTTGCAGACAGTGGCAGCCATTTCTGCTGCCTTTGAAAGCCAAGAAAAAACTTTGGGACCACATGAAATGAGCCACTTTCCACAAATGTAGAACACATTGGTATTTTTCACTTTCGTGTGTACTTGTTGTTCATGCGAATAAATAAGGCTGAAGAGAGAAGGAAGTAAGAATGGCTCTTCTATAAGATTTTTGAATCAGCCAAGAGAAAAGGGGTTACAGAAACTTTCCTAATTGTTCTCATCTTAAGACCTGCCCTGTTATCACTTGGGCAGCCCAAGCTGCCCTGCATGTTTTTCTCAAGACTTGTGTTTAATGAATCAACATTGTTATGTGACTGTCCTTCATCCACAGAGGTGTGTGTGTAGACAGCATGCTCACGGACCTCACCCTTAAATGTCAGAGTGGCAAGGGAAAAGTCAGTCTGCTATGTTGAAGGACATCAGATTTTCTTCT
Organism: Grus americana; assembly: GCF_028858705.1. Lineage (NCBI taxonomy): Eukaryota > Metazoa > Chordata > Aves > Gruiformes > Gruidae > Grus > Grus americana. The sequence continues at coordinate 16,115,167 of NC_072857.1, read as the reverse complement.
AGGGAAAGCCTGTGACTTGCCCAGGAATCTTCGGGTGGTTCTGCCTGTAAGGCCTATAGGTCACAAATCCTGCATTTCACCTTCCTCCTCCTCTCCATCACTGCCCTGCAATATGGCCAGGCCTGTCCCTTGCTACATATAATGTAGTCCCAACTGAGCTGCATGACTGTAAAACTACTGCTAGCTGGCATCTGTTTTTATCTGACATCAGTGAACCATTTATTTTATTTCAGGATCAAAACTGGGGAAGTTAGACTGAATCTTTTGTCCTTCCTCCACTTAAGTGATTCTGAGAACTACTCCTACGGGTTTTTCTGCTTTGTTTTATTTTATATGTTGTTCCTTTTCCCCCTTTTCTGTTTTTGTAGTGTTTTTAGTACTAAAACAATGGTTGAAAATCCACATGCAAGGGAATGTCAAGAATCAATATTTACAGTCTGTTAATGTTCCTTCTAACTGTCTTCTGATGTGAGAAATGGAGGAACAACTCTATCTTTTCAAGCTGATCATCAGCCTTGTTCTGGCCAGACAGTTTCCTTGCTGGTAGGGTTATGTTTTGTGGCCATGTAAACTCCACATGCATGTGTTTTTGACAAGCCGTCAGGACTAACCATCTGGAGGGATATCTTGGCATATTTTTTTTTTCACACTTAAAACACCAACCAGAGACAAAAATTTAATGATCATCTTGTAAAGTGATGTTTTAGAATCATATCAGCAGGGAAATGAATGTGCTAAGAATGCTGTTAAGCATGTTTCCCGAGCAGTAGAATAATTGAAGGTGTTTATTGGGGATTTGTCATGAGAACATTAACTGACTTAAGATGATGTTGCTCTGGGAAAAAGAAAAGGTTTTGAACTTCATTAGGACAGAATTTTTGTACCTGGCATAATGAGTTAGATTTTTTTTTTTTCTAAATTTAAAAAACTAGTATGGCCTTTTCTGTGACCATGAAATATTCCTGAGAAAGTCAAATGCAGATTTCTTCTAAATGAGTACAAAAGTATCCACTAATGGCTTCTGAATTCAGGGAGATGCAAGCGCAGTTCTCAGAGAGAAGGGATTCCCCCCACAGTCCTCTCTGCAAGAATGTAATATTCCTAGGTTTGGGGTTTTTTCTCTTAAATACTGATTACCACCACCCTGGGGATGCTCTCCTCAGAATAAAACCATAGCCTTGGGTGCCTTTGGGGACTGACTGTTACTAGGAAATGCTCAATAAGCAATGGCAGCAAGGAATACCCATTTTTATCTGAGGCTGTCCAAGGATCCATGATTTGTCAATTAGTAAATTTTAATTAATGGGTGCTACTGCACTAACTAATTGGCCATTGTGCTATCAAGACCTGTGTCAGTGAATTCATGTCTTCAGTGAAGAATAAATATTTTTTTCACAGCAGGATCTCATGTTCTCACTCTGTGTTTGTGTAGCATCTATCACAACAAGGTCTTGATTTCAATTTTTGGTCCATTACTATGGAATAAGTATTACAATAAAAATCAAAGCACTATAATTACCCCCACCATAATTTTCTGTGAATGTCTTTGTTACTTTTACCAAATAGACTTTACACTATGTATCAAAAAAATAAGTCAATCAATCAACCATATTTTCCCACAGCTTTTTGAAATTGTCCCCTAAAATATGCCTATTTAGCATCTGACAGTCAGGCTGTGTCTAGCTTGAGAAAGCCTGTCACGGCAGAGCAGCTGAGATATGCCAAATCAAAGGCACTGTAGGAATTGTTTCCCTTTGTGATTAACTCCCCTCCCAGAGGCTGAATGAACAGGTACCTGTTCAGCAGAGGTCTGCTAGGAGCTGGGGTATTCAGTTGCTTGTAAGATTAATCCAGAAATTCACACAGCTGGACAAAAAATGAGTCCAAAGGAGGAGTCCTGAGAGCAGACCAGAGCAGAAGTCTGTAGTCTTGGAGAAGATCTCCACTTGCATCTCTGAAAGGCAGAGGCTGGTGAAACCTGGGGCTGGGGAGAAGCCCAGAGACTGGGATTTGAGTTTGACCAGACGCCCAAGTCCCTGGCAGCATCTTCTGCAAGTGTTGCTGAATGGACACATCCTATAGTTCCTGCTATGCTGATACTAAGCGCACATTTCCAGTGATGTTGCAATCCCCCAAGCCCTTCCATGGACCAGAATATAAGACCGTGCAGACCTTTAGAAGTTTAGGTTGCAAACTACAGAAGCAATTAACTGAATATATTTCAAAGAAATGTTTGTAGCAGAGATCTCTCCTCCTTAGTATCTATAGCACTGTTGGCTATTTTGTTTATGCATTGTGCATCTTATTTAAACAGCTTTCTTATTTCTATGGCACATTTTTTTCATCCTCTGTACCCTTGTTTATTCCATATATTACAAGCTTTTATGTTGTGTTTTACCAGTGGATCTGAACTTTGAAATTGTTGAAACTAAAGCCCTTTTGCCATAGTTTATATTTTGAATTTCTTGTATTTGTTTTCATTAATCATGGCTTTCTTCGCAGGTGGTTTCTTTTATTACCTTGTTATTGATGCGAGCAAAACACAATTTTTTTCCCTCTCGTACATTTACTTTTCCGCTTTTGAGTTACGCCTGTTGCATTTATAAATGACCATGCCTGCAAGGCTTTTGGGCACTTAGATGAGAAATGCTGATGCTGAAGTCAGAGCTTTGAGATACTTGTGTCCATTTGTGGTTAATTTAGGCAGTCTCCACAGCTCATGGATTTCTATCTATCTGCATCCACATCTCTGGGTAGTTGTGTTCTGCTTCTTGTATTGCAAATAGGAAAAAAAAAAAAAAAGAGAGAGGAATATACAAGAATATAATACGAAAACAAGTGAAGGGTCAAAATGGTCTTGATGTAGTGCTTTTTTTCTCCATATGCTGAAAGAACAGTGTCCGTTCAACTTTGGGAGCAGACACATTACAAACATTTGATAAATGGGCATAAAATAAGGTATAGTATATAGAAGGCAAACCTGGCATTATTCTTGGTCTTTTCTACTAGTAGGAGTCACTCCAGAGCAAAGAGTAGAGAAATATTTAAAAATACACTTTATTTTGCCTCCACCCTCTAAGGGTGTAAACAATATTAACTAGTGAAACTCATTGCCTTGTCTTCCAGATCTCTACCATCCATGAGGCTTTTTGAAAAGCACCTGGTTACTTATTACACTGATGAGAATTATAACACAAATTATATTAAAAAACCAACCCCCAAACCTCAGAATTCCACTATGCACTGCTCTAACTTCTAGTTTGTCCTGTTGATGTTGAGCAAAAGGTCTAGAAAAATACAAGAGGATGGTGCTGGATCTTACTCTATTTTGACAGGGCTCATCTACAAGGAAGGACTCTTCTCATCAGCTTTGGTGACGGGGCAAAAAGGGGACATACTGGACCACAACAGAGGAAGAAAGGGCTGTGCCCCCAGCACCAGAGCTGACAGCCTGACCTCCAGCTCGTGGGGGTGTTAGCAGTGGTTTCTGCAAACTGCCCGGAGTCCTTTGACTTGCTGGGACCTGACAAGATAGGGCTGAGCCACACACTTTTTCATTAATAATACTCTCGTACTGCATTAAATATCTAAGAGTCAAAATGTAAATGAAGCCAACACAGTCAAATCTCAGATCCCCTATGCTGAGCTCCCCTTGCAGCCCATGTGACAAATTAGTGACCTGCGTGTTCTTTATCCTCCACTCTCAGATCACTACTGTATTTGTCTTGGTCATCTATGGAAGTTGTTCCTCCTGTCCTGTTACAATTGCTGCTGAATTCTGGGCTTGATGTGTCAAAACTGAAATAAATTCTCCTTTTTTTTCCTGAGTAGATTTGGATCAGGGTCTCTGGGATGGGAATGGGAGTTTAATGGGAGTTTTGGGGTTGAGGAAGAAAGAGAAGCTAAGAGAAGCGAAGCGAAGAGAAGCCAATAAACATGGATTTTCTCAACTGATGGCTATTGTGGGAGCATACGTAGGGCCCCTTGCTGTCACAGACCACTTCAGACTTTTTCTCCTCCCTTTTTCTTCTTCAGTCTACTTTGAGAAAAGCAGATATTTTTCTCTCTTGATGCAGGAAGTGGAATATTTTTCAACTTGCAGCAGCATACAAAGCAAAGCCATTAAAACAGCCAAAGACCATCAAAAGGCAGCATGGCAGGACCATAAAAATGAGTCCACCTCTGCCCCGGAAATGGCCCAATTTTATTTTCTACCTGCCATGTTGCCATAACAAATAGGAACACCTTTGACCATATCTGCAGACCTATGGGAAGGGCATCCCTTATTTCTCCACTCAGGTTCAGCACAAAAATTGAGCTCAGCTTCTGTGCAGTCAAGCTCTTTTTTTTTTTTTCCCCCTTTCAACCTCCGTGTCCATTATTAATCAGGAGATTTACTATTGCTTGGGCTGGATTTTTATTGCATTAGCTACTCAGGGTCAGATCTTGCCTGCTCACAGAGTCTGTAGTAAAGTACCTGGGTAAAGCATCTGCCTTCTCCACTAGAGGTAAAATCTAATCCTAAATGAAAACCCAGACTAAACATATTTACTCCTCTCCTAATTCTTACTGTATTTTTCCCCAAACAATTTCATGAATGCTGGAGGACATAAAGCTGGCTTGAAACCAATCAGAAACTGGCTTTCGGTAGGTACCAATTCCAATTCCTAACCATATTTTCTTCACACTTTTTCAGTCAAAGAAGAGCATGGGTGTTAGCGCACTGTTAAACTGCAATCCCACGTGCAAGGCACAGAGCAACACAATGTTTTGCTGAGGTATATCACTTAGGAAATATGTCTACAGGTATTGAAAGAAATGTATTCAATATGAATAATGCAAATGTCATTGTAAATGAGCAGTTGAAAATTTTGCATGAGCTTTTAGCTGACATCCTAGTCTGTATTAAGTGAGCTGGGCTGTATCCTGCCACTGCTCCAGAGTGACCTTAAGCCACTCAGTGTCCTCTCCTCCCCTTTTCCTCTCCTGGCTTTTTGCTGTCTCCATTTGTACGTGTGCTGGGATGCAATGGGACTCTGATTAGGCTCTACTGTAACAGAAATAGCAGGTAGATTAAAAAAAATAAATTTTTTTATTTTACTTGAGTAACCTTTTAACGGTCATGACTGTGGGGAAGAGTTGAAAAATCCTTGAGCCAAGAATCTAGAATCAAGAAGGCAAATCAAACAAACCTCTCCTCCCTTCCCTTTTGAAGCTGGTCCTGTGGTTTGGGGAGCCTTGATTCTCAAATTTACTGAAATTTCTGTCCAAGGAGCTGAAGTCAAAACTATTTTTAGTTTAGCTTGAAGGAAGCCTGGTCTATACATGGAAGACAAGGACAGACATTTCCGTACTTTTCTGCAAATCTTGGACAGCCAAGAGGGTGACTTTGCACTGCCCTCACTGTCTTGGACAAACTTCCCATCTGCCAGGCAAGGCACTGAAAACCCACTTGGGAAAGGTGCCTCTCCATCAGCCAACAACCAGACTGACACGTTCAGCCTTACCAGAGCTGCCAATGTGCAGAAGTGGTACTTTTGCAGCACCAACCTCCATGGTGGGGCTGCACCCATCTACATCAGCTGAAGATATGGCTTCCCAGGCGCCTTGGGTGCACTGCTGATTTATGTCAGCAGGATATCTGGGCCTTATGTAAAGGAAAAGTACCTTCAGGCTCTCTCTTAGCATTTCAAAGAGCACAGCACTATGCTGCAATTCTGCAACATGGGTGAGAAATCGTAGCACGTGGGTGAATCCCTGTTGCTGGCAGAGGCGAGCACTGGGTCTCGCACAGGCAATCTGTACGAGCCCTGCTGCAAACAGCTGCCTCTGCCCTTCCCTTGGCCCAGCAAAGGCTGGCTGTGGACTAGAGATTGGGTCCTGCTTTATTGTTCTCCAGCCAGCCTGGGAAGACCTGGCACAACACAGTTGTCAGCCAGATTGGCCCTGACAACTATCATATGCTTTACTGCACCCGTTAACTGCCTGCTTTTCTCACCAGCCTTGCTGTCATTCATCCCGAAGAGCAGGTGCATTAGCATCTCTGTATAACAGCCTTAGAGGCAATAAATAGTCAGATTTGCCAGGTATAACTGTTTTTCAGCAAGGCAAGGGATAGACAGTCTTTTCTTTACGCAGCTGAAGATCATCTTTGCCCCTTCTCTCCTTCTCACAGCCTGTCCTGAATGTGTCATACAATGGCTATTGAGCACTTCTTTTAAATAACTTCCCTGCAGTTGGAAGATGCCCCAGTGCTCACATTACTCACACTTGTCAAAACCGAACAAAGATAGTAAAATATCCCTCTGGTGTCCTGAGGCTTTGGGCTGGCTCTCCACATGCTGTGCTTGGCTTAAAGTACCCTCTGATTCTGGGTTTCCAGGAGAAGATGTTTGTGTGCCTGAGTGAGGAAGACTGTGCAGACAGGACTCCTGAGTCCTATTCCTGCTTCTCCAAGCTGCAAGGGACTTGTAGGATGGATCAAATTAGCTTTTTGACTGCCACACAGTTTTGCACCAGTTAACACCAGCCTGTGATCCTTACTTTACATTAATGACCCGGTTGATCCTGGAGTTCACTTGGGATCTCATCTCTAGTGTAATATCCTTACATGGAATAACTTTCTTTAATTTATCAAAGGACAGATATTAAGATATTTGGAGCCTTAGCTTGTGCATATGGAAGCTAAAGGCAGTTGTTAGGTGCCTGTGTTGAGTTGGGTGCCTACATAATTTGAGAGCATCTATGGTGTATACTTATTCAGGTTAAAACATGTTCTTAACTGCATAATTACACAGTATCTCATGCAATATAGCCCTGATCAAAAATAGCCTTGTGAGGGAAGGCATGGGTAGCACTCCTATTATTGTCTGCCAATAATACTTTATAATTAATAAATACATTTCCTTTCACAAAGCTATTAAGTAGCTATTTCCTTTGAGTCTGATCCTGATTCAGGACATGCAACTTAAAGGCAAAGTGCAATTATTGCTAAACATTAGTGTAGAGATTACCTTTCTAAAAAGTAATCTCACCTCTGCCTTGAGTAAGGAATCTCGATAAGTTACAGCACATTGCTCATCAGACTTGCCATCCAGGCACTTCCTGCCAACCCCACAGCGAGATGTTTTGTTTACCCTGGTGTCCTTGCACCCTTGCCATTTTTATTTTGAAATAGCTCCCCTACAGCTCAGACTCATCTCAGGTGATGTCTGAGTTTCATTTAACGCACAGCTAAAGTAGAAGTTCAGTCTGACTCCTTCAGCTCGTCCTACCACCTCTCTCAAAGCAGCAGCAGTAACAGCACCTCTTGTGAGAGCACAGGTCGGGTCCCCGCAGCTGCTGAGCGGAGACATGAGAGCTCAGCGTGACCATCCAGCACTGCTCTCCTGAGTCAGACACCCCGTTTAGCTAGAGAGGAGGCTGGCACTCAAATGGGAAATGTCTCAGCGTAAAACCGGTGCTCTCTACCAAGAGGCCATGGTTCGAACTGTTTGTGTGCGTGTTGGTGTGAAAAATTAGCACTTCGCTACTACCTGTGTTTAGCACGATGAGACATAATCACCCCATAGGGACTTTGCCACTTTCCCACATCAGGACAGCAATGTTTACAGCTCTTGCAATTTCAGCCTTCAGTGCAAGAGGAGTATTGCTGCTTCACTGTCTTGCAACAACAGACCCAGTCCTTTCGTTCTGCAGCCCTGCCAAGAAAAAGACGAACTTTTTTACTGGTACGTGCGCCGGACTGACCTGCTGCTTTCTTGGGGTTTATACATTTGTTAGTCCTGCTGTGATCCTGGGGAAAGCACTAGTTAAATCCAAATTAACGCCATTAATCAGAGTAGACTAGGAAGTTTCGGGGTAATTTTGTTATATGTCATAGTAACCTTCCTTGTAATGCAAAGTTTCATTTTCACTAAATTAGATATTTGAGATGGAAGAGCATAGTACTCCCAGCAATTAACAGCCAGCAAGATATCCCTGAGCAGGGCAGGCATCCCTGTTACCGGCTGCCATCAGAGGATGCCGTAACACACTCTGTAGGGAGCTTCGGCTTAGGTGGTGGTATTGGCACGTACATCTCGGACATCCAGGTCAATTGAAATGTTGCTGGTGTCGGGCTGAAGCACTGCCAGTGTTGGGTTCCTTTATGAAAGGTGAAACTGGCAGGGTGTCTGCGGAGCTGGCGTTGTGCTCAGCCCTGGGCAGCACCTTGGATCACTGGCAGGATCGCTCAGGCAGGAGAGGTCTTTAGGTGTGGCTGATGTGGGCTGCTGTCTGCAGACACACTTGGTTCCCTTGCTTTGCTCCAGTGCGTGCACCACGACACGTCCAAAGGCTGATGTTTCTGGTTTTCCCAAGAACCATTTGGTGTAGTTTGTTCCTCTACAGCAAGATGCTAATGTGCTGTTAAATAAAGCAGACAGGGCATGTTTTATTACCATTCATGTGTAGACACTCGTGTATACAGCAACCAGCTCCTCACTGTACCAGTCCGCAGCACTGGCTGATGACAAGCAGAGAAAACTAAGCCCCAGGATCACCTTTAGCACTAAGGACAGGAATGAGGAGAGAAGATAAAGTTGGAAACAATAAGGTTAGGATTTTCTTCTGAACGCAGGCAGGTTTATATCCATCGATAATGAAGAGACCATAGGACTGGAGCGTATCAGAGGCGGAGACAGAAGATCATCAGCATCTGCCCCTTTTAGTGTGTGTGTAGCCTGTGGGAGGTTGGGAAAATTGTCAGTGTGGGGCTTTGCAAGTAGATCATTGGAGTAATGCTCCTGGGAAATTCCCCATTGATTTCAGCAGCCTTCGGGTGTTGCTCTGCGGTATACAGTACCATCCCCTTTTGTTCTCTGGTGATGACCTCTTCCCCTACACACTGCAGTCAAACTCACAGCCTCCTTGAGCGCCACTGCAGCGCGCTCTGTTCCTACACATGTATGTCCTGAAAAGTCCTGCTTCTCAGGTTGTGAGGACAATGTGATTCAGACAGAAACAGGAGGAGGGTAAGGGGTGACTTGAACAAATATTCCCAGGAATGTCTCCAGGGACATCTGCAGGCAGGTGCCTGGGTGCAGTAGGGCAAGGAGGCAAATGAGTGAAAGAAGACAAGGATCAAAGGCAAAGACAGACAGACCAGACCATGCTTGTTTGCCATTCCCAGACTAGCCACAGGGAGGTGAGGCTGGCCTTTCGTTATGCTCTTGCCCTTTTGTTACACTCCTGCTGCCTGAAACAGAGTATTTCAGTAGTCAACAGATGTGATTTCTAGGCACTGCCACAGTAAAAATGGTAATAACAAATAGGGTGAGACTTCATATCTGATGGGCTTAAAATCACTAGTGCCTAGCACTGAATGAAAAAACCCCACAGTGCTGGGCAGGATTTGTTTGGGTGGGTAGCCCACCTGTGGCACTCCACTGATGGCTGCCTTGTTCTAGCCTTGTACCTCCAGCTAAGAAGCTCTAAATTATTTACCAAGGCAGCAAATTAATGCCAAGCAGCACCAGCACCTTAGTGCTCAGTGAGTCATACATAAACCATGCTTCCTTCTGCGAGGGTATGGTGTACTGGTGGGAAGCAAGCTGAGGAGGGAGGGATTGTGGGAGATGAGGAGTTTGGGGTGGCAGGGGTAGGAATCTTCAGAAGATCCAAATGATGGGGGGGGGGGGGGTGTGATTCAAAGTCAAGCTTCCCAGGTGCCCTGTGATGTCAGCATGATGGGAGGGAAAGAGAGCAAGTAAAAGGAAAGAAGCAGCACCACTTTTAAGACGTGGCAGCAAGTGTTGAAGGTAAGGCTGGAGAGAATGGTTTCTTTTATTGTTCCCTCCTCGGTGTGTTTTCTATGCATATGGACTATGGCAATAAAAGCCTTTGGCTTTCTGAAAATACAACAGGACCATTAAGTAGCCATGGCCATCTGCTGGGGAGTGAAATGTGCTTTCAACTCCACAGCCCCTTGCTGCACTTGCCTCTCCCCAAAGATTCTGATTTCAAGTGCACTGAGCTCTAAAGCACCTTTTCACTAAAGACAGTCATCTCACCAGCATGAGCAGTTCCCAGCCGTGCTAGTCCCTGAATCTCTCACACATCTCCTAGTGAAATTCCCCCCAGGGCCAGTAACGTGATGGTTTTAGCCTTCTCGGTCTGATGAAGCCCTAAGGTGTTGCTGGGTTTTTTAAATCGTGTATCCTGGGAGAAGCCACTGCATCTTTGGCTGAGTTTGGAGATGGAACCAACTCACAAATTTATCTCTTGAAATAAAAAATGAAACATTCTTTCATCTGGAGACAAGGTTTATCATGGTCCTCGGGCTTTCCTGAAAAAAGTATTTTAATGAAAATTCTTTCCAAAAAAATCTGTCCTGGTGCCAGGCAGATTTTGGGGCAAGCCATGCAAACGACTTTGAAAGACAGCAAAATCTGATATCTAGCAGGCTGTGGATCAGCACGTAAGGCCTGATTTAATGGTGCAGGGAGGCAGCTATTTAACTATGCCAGTAATGGACTGCCTTGCAGCTAGTGCAATGTTGCCGTAGGGTTTATCTTCCTTTCCCTTTGCTCAGGGAGGATTACCTACAGCAAGGAGCTGTAACTCCACAGCAGGGTGTGAGTATCTAAGAGTAGGGAATTTGCTCTGTGGTGCCCAAGTGCAGGTGCCAGTCACCGGCCGGGGGAGGCGGTCCCCTTTTACCCCCACTGTCCTCACTCAGAATAATTTCCAAGTTGTCCGCACGACAGTAACTGAGCAGGGCACTTCCCTGCAGAGCACGCATGTTGTGTATGAGTGTGTGACAGTAATCTAAAGAGCTTTCTAAGTGTCTGGAGTCTTCCTACAGATGTTACATGCTGGGAAAAGATTTCACAGAAAGGAAAAGAATAGAGCATCACCTCTAATTAAAAAAGGAATATAGAGAGAAGACTTTTACCAAACTCTGCATGTCCAGAGCAGTTCAAAGGTAGATTTTCTGTGAGCTAATTCTGAAATACTACAGTCAGTGCAGCTTAGTCAGATTTTGGGCCCCATTTCTCTTTGTCAGCAAACCAAGCTCTTGCAGGAATACTTGAACGTTAAGCAGTTAATTAAATCTGACTCTGTCCTCACAAGTAGCATTAGAAGGATAATACTCTTCAGAGTCCTAGTTTGCAGTTGAGGTTTGTGTGGGCAATTAACTCCTCTTGCCCTGCCCTCACATGATTTTCAACAGATTCCATCTGGGTTGTAATGAGGTTGATGATTGCTGGTGCCTGTGCCTCTTTAATAAATTAATGGTAATAACAAATGTCTATGCATCCCTCATTAGGTGATATGGAAATGACTTTACTCTGAAGCTGGGACTGCTGGAGCTTAGCAGCTTTGCTGGAGGGGTGGACATGGGGGTTAGTTACTCAATTTATTATGTGTGCAGCACAGAATTTCTCCTGTCATCTCCTGGAGCTCTCCACCTTGTGAGTATTCAGTGCTAACTTTCCCTAGCAATAAAGGAGGAAAAAAAAAAGAGGAAAAATTCTGGTGGAACAAGAGTAACTTTTGCACTGGAAGAGCTTGAAATAATACGTTCAGTTACATGCTCCCAGGATCAAGGGAAAGGCAGAAACCTGTTCACTGTCACTTGTGTCTCCTTGGTTTAGGAATGCAATTTGTTATCTCCAGTTCAAGCATTTGGTGGGGTGATTTCTGGAGACCTTTTTCATCTAGCAACTGGCTAAGAAAATCTCAGAGGATATGTAAGACCTTCATTATTCAAATCCAGCAGGAAGGTACAGTCCTGACTCCTTCTGAAAGGGATCAGAGGAAAACAAGAGAAGAGTAAACTAATGAGTATTTTGAATTCACTTGTGCTGATAATTTTGCACCAGGCTCTTTTGGGCAGTTCAGTACACTTGGTGCTCTCTGATTTAAGAGGAGCAGACTTCATCTGCTTTTCCCCATAGTTTCGAATATCCCAAATTTCTGCAACTGAAGGTGCTGCATTCAATTGAATATAGTGTTAAAAGTGACCATCTGAGTGAAGCAGGCACTACTGTGACTTGTATATTCTAGATGTTCACCTGGCCAACATCATAACATCAGTGATTAGGTACTGTACTCAGAATGTATCAAACAGGAGAGATTTTTAATCCACTATGACTGTTGCATTATCCATCCTGCAGCTCACTAATTTCTATTTGGCAATAACTTGTGACAGACAATCCAATGACATCCCACCCACTACTACTCTTTGCACAATAGCAAAAGAAGAGTCCGAGATAAACGTGGTACCAAGGTTTAACTATTGTCATTAATGTCACACTAATAGTATTGCTGTGTTGCTTTTTTGGTTACTGTTTAGTGACATGGGCACTGACCTGTCTTCTCTTCCTCTCTTCTTTGCTTTGGAGATACAGTGTACACAGGGAAGTTCTGAAATATTTTGAGGCGGGCAGTGAGGGGCTCCTGCAGCTGCATTGCTCTCTTTCTCCTGACATAAACATACTCAGCCTCTTTGCCCTGTTTTAATCTTAATGCTTGTCCAGTCTAGGTCTTCTGTTGTACTTTTATGAACGAGCAGAATTATAGCTTGGTTTATAGACCATTATTCCTGATGGCTCCTTCCATTTTCAAGGCAATATATATGCTCTGTAAATGCAGCTGCTGACCAAATGGCCAGGTATAAAGCTCTGAGCTAGTTCTTTGCTAATAGGAAATAGATTCTTAAGAAATTGTGAAAACAACCTGATTGTTTCTTCTCCTTGTCCTTATCAGAGGAAAGTAGTCATGAAATACAGAAAAGTGATGGAAGGATAGGGGAAGTGTTCTGCCTTAAAAATGTCCTTATTTCTCAGTTTCCAGAAAGCCTGAGATTTAGCCAGGAGGGTAATGTAAAACCTGAATCTTCAATCTGCTCCTTTTATATCCTATTCTCACCAGGCTGCTTTCAATCACACAAACCCTCAGCAATGTCTTTTTTTAAGACCTGGTTAGCAAACACATGGGAAGGAAGAGCTGGCCACAGCTGCAACATTGACAGGGTTCACACAGACAAATGTGTCATTTCTCCTGCCCAGCTGAGAAATAAAAATGGTCCTTCCTCCTTGCTCTGAATTTTATGGTGGTTGCTCCATCATTTAAAAAAAAAAAAATCAATTAAATTGCAGCCAATAGAGGCTGGCCCAGAGAGTTGTCTCTGTTTGGCTCATCCTAGGCAGGTACTGGCAGCAGTACGAAAATGCAGGAGGTTCACAGAGCTCAGCCAACACACCAATGGGATATTCTGCTACAGGAACCCAGCCTACCACATGGCAGCAGCTTTGCTTTCCATGGGGACCTCTTATGGCTGTGGCTCAGCTCCATCCTAATTAGCCCAGAGGAGGGATTGCCTGGCTCTGTTATCTCCAAAAATGAGTGACCATAACTTTGTTGTGGCTGCTATTCTGCTCAGAGGACAGAAATAGTATCAGCGTTGGCAGCTACAGCTGAGAGAGCACCGAGTGCTCTGCGCGTTTTAGCACTCAGTCACTCTCTAAGGCTGAGAAATCTGAGGCAGATAGGGGAGCAGCATTTTCCCCTGCTTTCTCATGATGTCAATGCCATGAATTAAATGTTTGTATTCTTTGATTTTCCTACTAGCTGCCTAATACTGTGGTCTTCCTTCTTATAAGCCTATATTATTGCTTAGAGAATAAGAAATAAAGACTTAAAGAGAAGTGGAAGAATGATTTGTTTCAAACAAACTACCTTGGGAGTCATTTACTTCTATTAAAAATATTTTCAGTACTTTTAGAACAAATTTTTTGTAGAGATACTTCATTGCCCCATTACATTTTTCTCCAGGGGTTATCGCAATTCCTGGAAATCCTTGGAAATCTGGGCTGGGCTATTGCATAAATGAGACATGTTAGGGAGAAGATAATGTGTGAAACATAAAACATAGTGAAATATAGCACATCCTTTCCAAAAGTCTTTCCTGCTTTTGCGTTAACATCCTCTAACTACCATGAGCTAGACTCAGCATGATACAGGAACAGGATCCAAGTGAACACTTTACCCTTATGTGGCTGCTGTGAAGTGGTCAACAAATCGTTGTGAGTTTTTTGAGGACATTTGTTGTCCGCTCTTCTCATTAGTTTGTGCCCTCAAAACACATGTAGTAGAGTACTTTGGTCAGCCAGGCCTCTTAAAATGGATGGAGTCCATCTTTGTTCTGCAGAAGTGATTAATACCTTTCTTTACTACAGAAACATTTGTTTGCTTGACATCAATCTTTTTAGGTTTTATAAGCCATAGATTGCCAAGGTATACATGTTTACAACATGAGCACTGGATTTAAAGATTAACTGTAGAAGCCTAGCTTTTCAATCTGGGAATTTTCTCAGCCTAACTCAGTGGAGATGATGGTTAGTTCAAGTGTTAACGATTCCCTCAACTATTCCTCAAGTATGTTGTATGCTGCTGTTACAGTCTCTTGCATCTTCCCCAAGGTTGCTGGTCAGCAAACAAATCCATCCAGGCCTTATCTAAAGAAGTTTTTAATGTCACCCTTGACATGTATCTCTGACAACACTTCCATTGCAGCTTCATAATTCATTTGCCTCAGCAAACTTGAAGCTGGATTTTTCCAAAACTTTTACTTCCTTTTCATTTTGGGGATAGATGTGTAATCTGGTGAAGACGCTTATCTGGCACAAGGAGATAAGGAAAATCCTAGTCTTCAATTCCTTCTCTAGTAAGTATTTTACTATTTAGACTGAATCTTACTCTTGTGAACCTGGTCTGTCTCTTTTTGAGAATCCAGGACTCTGTTTCTGAATTGCCTTTGCTTTGATTTAAACAGTAGTTAATCTCATCAAGGAAAAAAATATTGTTGATTTTTTTTTTTTTTTCAGAATTGTTAATGAATGATCTTGTATTGAGTGTCTGATCTCTCTGAGATGAGGGTTTTGGTTTTTACTACCTTCCATAATGGGGGCATGAGTACTTAAACCAGTTTAAATGGCTAATGTGGAGGGGCAGGTAAGGATTTACTAAATAAGAAGTACATCTTCCAGCAGTCTGCTTTTCTGTCCTCACATATTTTGAGTCACAATTTTACAATACCTGCAATTCAAAGGTGAAGGTGGCCTAAGAATAAAGGACTGTTTTTAAGCTTAATAATACTGTTTACATTGTGGCCCCACAAATATCTAGATCAGCAAACTGAGAGAGTGCTGTACTGGGGGAGTAGGAGCAGAAGCTAGGGGAGAGGAATGGGGCAGGATAGGAATGCCCCCTACTTTTCTGCAAAGCTGGCATCTTGTGAAACCACAGACTTGGAGAAAGTGTGCAGGGTAAATCAGACTCAGCACAGTGACTTGGCTGCTTTGATGCTTATTGTGCTTTTGAGCTGACACTTTTTTCTACCAGAAATTTGGCATATCTGAAGATGAAGGAAGGTGGAGAGCTTGCAGCTGGCCCCAAGCACAGACACGGTGATCTGAAAGGACGTTACAACAGTGTTAGCTCTGTTGCTGCTTCTGAGCTTGGCTTTTCCCCCCTCATTAGGAGCAAGAGTGGAGACATGCACCTACAGTAAGCAGAAATAACTCAGGAAGGGATGGTTTATGTCACTTTTCAGCTGTTTCAAAAAAAGTTCTTGTCATCTTGATTAGTTGCAGAAAAGCTGACATCACAAGCTACCTTTCTTGTTACTGATAATAATTGAATTAGTCCTAAGTAGCTTGAGTTAACATTGATTTTAAATTTAAAAACCCACCTGTTTTAAATATCCATCCTTCACTTTTTCCAGGTGGGAGTAAAAAAAAAAAAGATTTGCTGCAGAGGCTTAGAAACATTCTTGTTAGTTTTTCTTCTGACTCAGCTAGTAACAAAATCCATATTTCTGTACCAAGAAAGCAAAGTTTAAAAAAAAAAAGCCATGGAAGAAATGCTCTAGCCTCTGTATTACACTGATTGTAGTTATCCACTGCTTGCAGTTATCCACTGCTTGCTGCTGCAGTTGCTTTGAGATTTCCATTTTAATTCCCAGGGACAAAAGGAAGCTAGTGAGACTATGGGTTGGAAGGTACACTGAGGATCAAGTTGCTGACAAGAGAAGTGACATTTTTGCTGTTATTATTAGCAGTAGTATCAAAAAGAATATGCCCAAAATCTGAGCTAACAGGATTCCTCTGTGACAGCCACTAGATATACCATGATGGAAGAAAATTCCTTTCCCAGTTTGCAATAAAAATATCCAAGAGAAACAGATTAGACTTTTTCAGCCTGATTTTTAGGGATGATGAGCTAAAGCAGAGAATGACTGAGTTGGTGGAGACAGGGCTTCCCCACTTCACAGGGAACCTACAGGTTTGGGTGCTTGTCATGCCTCCTGCTCAGTTGTTTCAACCATAAGGGTTCCCTTTCTCACCTGGAAATGGCAGAGGTGGGTGTAATTCTGCACAGTCCAGTGCCTGGCATCTCAGTCTGACAACTGCATAGTGCTGCTAGTGCAGCTTCATGAGAAAGGGCATATTTACCATGAGGGGGAGAGTCCAAGATGTTGTAAGCTTCCTGACCAGAACTATTTTACAAGGCTGCTCTTTTTTCCATGGGGTAATTTTGTTTAAAAATCCCACCAATTGGTCCTGGGTGTCCAGACATCAGACAGTTCACCCAAAGGAGAAAGTCAGGCCAGCCTATTTGTTGCAAACAGGCCATTTTCTGCAGAGGAGAAAAAAAAAGAAAAAAAAAAACCACCAGTGTCTTTTGGAAGCAATGAACTGACACTATCTGAGATCATTTTCATAGCAGTGATCTACAGGTCTGCTACAACTGAGCTGACCTGGGATGACTCAGGTATTTGTGATCATGTGAAAATATCCTTAAGCACTGACACCTGTGACAGCACAGATGTTCTCTCACCTTATCCCTCTCCTTTTAAAAAAGCAGGGAAGATTAGGCCCCCAGGAAAGACCACGTCTGGTAGCAGGCTACCACCATCAGAACAATTAATCCAACCTGTGTGTCCTTCATCTCTCTGTCCTAAAAAGTCTCTAGGAATGGAGTAAAACCTGGAGGAATTGTCCTGGACTGTTGCAAAAAGTTTGTTGGTTAAAGGATGAGCATCTGACCTTTACAGAATAGTCCTGAATTCTCTGGATTTTTTTTTTTTTTGCTTCATGTGCAGAAAAACCTCCCAAACTCTTCTGCATGAGCTCTAAAACCAGGAGCATCCTACCAACTTCTTTTTCTAATGCTGGAGTATTATTCCAAGAGAATGGATGGCATTTGCTTTAGAAGCAGTTTGGCACATAATGTTTCAAAAGCCCCAGAACTGTGGAGAACAACTTACACTGCAGCATTTTTGATTGGAGCTAGCAGGCTACTCCAGCAGAATTAATTAAGGGCGTTAATTTCCTATATTAGTGCTTGGCTTCTGTTGTTTCTCTTCACCTGTACTAACTGTAATTTGTGCAACTTCCTTTAGCTTTTCTTTAAAAGCTGTTTAAACCCTGAGCATCTCAGGAACCTGCTGCAGACTATAGATATACTTTGTTGAATTGTTATCCTGTCTCCCAGTAAGAGAGCTTTGTGCTGTTAATTACAGCCTGAAGCCATTGAATGCTACTGCTGTGTTAAAGTAAGTGGAAGGAATGCTCTATGTCTCTGAACATAGGCCACTGAGCATGATGGGTTCTTTATAATCTTGGTAATTTTTTTTTTTTTTGGGGTGATAATTTCACAATTCTTAAGAAACATTTTGTCGCATTAAACGATGTGGTTGAAAGCCCTGCTTAATTATTGATGCGCTGAGAGCATCAGTGTGGATCTAACCTACTATCAGATGGTGACTTTTCTCCTGCACAATGAAAGTTTAAGCTTCAGGAATGGTGTGTTGATGAATTGATGCAGGATTCATTGCCAATGTTCTCGCATATTTTATGAGGCAAGTAAATGATGGGAAAGAAGGCTGATTTCCCTCCTGGAAATTCCACCTTTTAACAAAGACTGAGGCTAAAGACAAGCTCTCTTATCCCTGAGAGAAAGTTTTCATGTAAAGATCAGTTATTTTACTCTACTCTGTGTGACCTTTAACATTGAGAGAATGAATCTGTCCTTTCAAAGGGTATGTCTGACTATTTTCTTAACTTTGTGAAAGGCATGATGACTGACAACCTTGACTCCCACTCTCCTCTCTGTCGGCATATAGGAAGAACTGCCGATGTTTTTCCAGAGTCTTTCACAGCATACCTGTTGCTGCACAAAGTCATGCTGAAGGTGATCTGACATTGGTATAAAGGAGGCTTGAGAGATAAATTGATGGGTGTCCGAAGTGATCAGCTGCCAATTCTGTGCACAGGAAGATGATTTCAGGGCTCAGGAAGACAGTCTTTTCCCGGGCCAGTGGAGCTTTAAGACAGTGAAGAAAACTGGAGGAGCTTTGAGCAGCTGAAGAGCTCTTCACACAAGGTATGCTGTGTGTCTTGGTGCTTACATAAACTACAATAAAGACAGATGCGTCCCTCAGAGGAACCATAGGCTAGACGGTTCTCAGCTGCCTCATCTAAGGCTGCCCTTAGCTTCACACTGCATCATGCAGTGATGGCAGCCCTTGCCTTAAGTCTTGGCATGGTGTCCTATGATCTGTTTTCTGGATGGCGTCATGGAGCCAAATAGTCAACACCAGTATAATTTTTCTTTGTCTGACAGTCCTAATGTTTTCACATTGACACCTACTCTGAGAAAAATGCACTGAAGATGAGGAGATTATTTATTCACATGTCCTCATCACGGCAGAAGAGCAGCACAAATCCCGTCTGTTATAACCTGCCTTTCTCGAACCTGGTCACAAAGCCAATAAAACTGGAAAGCTTCCAGTAAATATATTATCAAACTGCAAACAGACACAAGAAAGCTCTATATAGTCTCTCAACCAGCTAGAGCCATGTAGCTAGCTCTGTTAGTTCGAGGCAGATTTATTCCCTCACACTCATTGTTCCTTTACCTTGGTGGGATGTTTTTTTGTGTTAGATCTGGCTTGTGACACAGGACTTGAAAACTCTACTTGATCCAGAATATCCAGTATAGACATGTCTGATAAGAGGTCAGTGATCTAAACTTTCCAACAAATGTGCGTGTTAGAATCATGGAAAGTAATCTGCAAACTGAGAGGTGCCTCTGCATGCTAAGTTATGCATCACCATTGCAAGAACACCATCACAACAGAAAATATAAAAATGTCCATCCTTTAGCATAATATCATCCTCCAATTTAGGTCCTAGAAAATTTTCTCATTATCCACCCCCTCTTCTCAGTACCGCCTGTGAAGAGATTAGCTGGAGATGTCAAAGAACAAAAAGGCTGAGAGATCACAGTAACCATATGCTTGTGGTTGGTTAAGGCTATTCACAGTTAAATTAGGGAATAAGCTTTGTATTAAATATTTTAAAAATTTTAACCTGTTCCATGTATCAAATTTTATGATGTACTATTCAAGTCCAATTCACATTCAGAATGGCTACAGATTTTCATTTTCTTTTAATCTGTGCTATGATTGCTATATATTCAACACCCTGCCTTATTGGATTTATAGATAAATGCTGCTATATTTTTTTTATTCATAATTTAACTTCAGTCCCTCTGGTTGCTGTTCCTTTGCAGAGACAATATTGTATCTCTCCACACTTACATTGTGCCAAACTTGATTTAGAAATCAAGAAACACTTGCAGGATATTTATTTCACCACAGAGCAGAAACACAGGTCTGCTTCTACAAGTCCAATTTTCTATTTTCTTCCTACTGAGTAGGCCAAATCTGAGTTTGGACCAAACATTAAAATGACTTTGTACACCCACACTTTAAACTCTTGCAGTTAATAAGGGTAATTATTTAGAGACAAGTCTATCTTCCCTTGAATATACCTTCTCAGACCATCTTGCCAGTCTTAGTCTGGAAGCTGAGAACAGGATACAATCACCAGAAAAGTAATTCAAAGCTTTTCTTTCCTCTAGTCATTGTACAATGGATGAGTTTTGAAAGAAAAGCTTATAAACCTTAATGGATGAGAAAACATGCCTGAACTAAGCAGCTCGCTTATCCTGCATTCGACGTGCTCCGTGCTAAGGAGGTTAGGTAAATTGGGGAGGGCGAAAAAGTCAAGAAACATAAGTCTGATTTCTGTTTATGAGTTTTCCAGCTGGTGTGGCCCCAAAAGAGCAAGTGCGGGGCGAGAAGGCTCTGCGTATTGTGTCTGGCTGAGACGGAGTTAATTTTCCCCACAGCAGCTCTCATAGCGCTGTGCATTGGTAGCTAGAAAGGTGTTGGTAACGCACCAGTGTCGTGGCTACTGCTGAGCAGAGCTGGCACAGCACCAAGGCTGTCTCTCCAACATTCCCCCTCACCAGTAGGCTGGGGGTGGGCAAGATCTTGGGAGGGGACACAGCCAGGACAGCTGACCCAAACTAACCAAGGGGATATTCCATACCATGATGTCTGCTCAGTGATAAAAGCTAAAAGAAAGGAGGAGGAAGGTGGGGGGGGATGGGACGGACACATTTGTTATTCCCAAAGTTTGCCTTCCAGAGCAACTGCTATGTGTACTAAAGCCCTGCTTCCTGGGAAGTGGCTGGACGTTGCCTGCTGATGGGAAATAGAGAATAAATCTTTTGGTTTTCCTTTGCTTCCACATGAGACCTTTGCTTTTGCTTTATTAAACTGCCTTTATCTTGATCCACAAGGGTTTTTCCCACCTTATTTTCTCCCCTGCCTATCCTGCTGAGGAGGGGGTGATAGAGCAACTTGGTGAGAAGCCAAGGTCAACCTGCCATACCCTACCATGAAGTGTTTGCCATCACCCTCGTGCTCAGACCCTAATGTCGTACGCTGAAGTTGGTATTGGAGATGGCAACACAGGGAAAGTCACAGTGGCTCAGCTGGAGGTAGGAAGAGCGGTGGCTTGACTGGAGCTCTTCATTACCATCTGTGCAAGTCTTTGCCCCTGAGTAGAGGCATAGCTGCAGTTTTATTTTGGGAACACTGGGATCTGGAGCTTAACAGTAGTAGATGCGGCTGAGGGGGCAGGGAAAGAAAGTGCAGAAAAATTTGGGCTAGATGATCATTGTAGGTCCCTTCCAACTGAAATATTCTACTTTATTCTCCAGATAACAAACAACAGATTCTGCATTCTACATCTGGTTCTTCATGTCATCTCCTTTACAGCCAGGCAGTGCGGGGACTGACCTACTTTGGAAACCAAACATGAAAAATTCTTGCTTGAGCACTATTATATATGTATTTATGAAAATTTAAACAAGAAAAATGAGTGCTTCAAAGCAACATGTTTGATTATATTTAAATTCAATCTCTGTCTAAAAGAGATTAATTTTAAGCCCGCCCTTCTGAAGAGAAACAAACAAATATCCTCACAGAATAACTGGAGGAATCTGAGTGTCTGAGATTTGCAACAGCTGAAATGATATTTTCAATTGATAGATCTGTTCTGGGATTGCCTCTTCTCAGGAGTTTGGCTTGACCTGAAGCAGGAATTTTCCAGTGCCCTTAACCTCAAAGCCACGCTCAAGACCGTCACACGATTTGTTGATGGGCCTCAAAATGCCTGGTAAGATACAAACCACCAATGTATAAAACATCCTTAGCCCACTGGCTGCACGAGTGGAGACTTTGTGTCCATGGATCAGGCGAGGGCATCAGAGCCGTCCTGAGTCTGGGACTTGGGGAAATCACTCTTGCGGCATCTACCTAGATCCACCTCAGTTTCTGAAGGATGTTTCTGTTTTCTTTTGGGCATAGGTAGTTTAGGTAGTGAATTGCAGTGTTTTTTTCAAACTAGCTAGCCTAATGCTACATCTTGGCACATCGTGTGGTGAGAGCTCCAAATGACCGCTTTCAGCTGGCAGTGGCCTGCCTCTCCCCCTGTCATTCACGCAATGGCAACAAGCGAATATTGACCTTCCTAGAATGAGCTCAGTGCTGGCACATGAAACTCTTCAGCATGTGTTACCAGCCGCACTTGCCTTCACCTGTGTCCCCAAGCTGCTGTGTCAGAGCTGAGATGAACAAAACCCCCTCCTTTGTATACATATATAAAGAAGATTGTGGACCAGCATTCTGTGTTAGGATGTCTTAGCTTGGGAATTTGCTCTTCTGGTTGATTCTCAGTAGTGTGAATATCATGGTCCTTAAAGCACTGTCTTAACCAGGTCACTTTAAAACAGGGAAAGAAAAAAAAAAAAAAGAGAAAAGGAAGAGAAAGTAGAATTAACTTTTATCGACTTGTTTTGATATTAAGGAGCTGTACTGACTTGTACTTTTACTGGTTAGTCCAGGAACTCATTTTTTTTATTATTATTATTAGTCTTAAGTCATACTGGTGTCTAAAATAGACAGGTTTTCTTTTTTTCCTGAGTATGTGTATTAATCTAAATAAATTATATACTTAAACTGTCAAAAATATAAGTGCATATGAGTCTGGATTGAAAAGTATCATGAATATATTTCAAAGAATGGAGTTGAAGTTGTTATTGGACTGTATATGGTGAAGTATCATATGTCAATATTGTCTGTAACAAAATGCATGAAATATAAAGGCAATAGAATATTTATGTAAAGTTCTTAAACTGCTTATATCCAGTCTTTTTTATGTTTAAGCTTTTCTAACTGCTGTGTCTTTGTCACGCCTTTTGTATAAGGATGACATTACTTACAACCTTAGCTAACTGTAAGTTAACAATGCTGTGTGTGGGGGAATTTAGATAAGCTTTCTGAAGTCTGAAGGTTTAGCTGATCCTTTTTGGTTTAGAAACTGGGCTGGATATCTGGTGTGATTAGTATTTTTAGAGATGTCTGTAAAGAAGGCATTCTGGGAAGAGCGATTGTTAGATGCAAAGATGGATGTTTATTGCCTACTTTCTTGTGTTCTAAACACATGATAGTGAAATACCTTGGGAGGTTAAAATAAAGAGCTTCATTCACAATTTATTATGAAGATTCATTGTGGTCAAATCTCATTTTAGCTAAAATTATTTCCTAACCTAGATTTCATTTGCAGAAGTTACAGTGTTCCCTCTATTAAAAAAAACCCCACCAAACCTCCAAACCTTTGAAAGTTTTTTAGAAGTTTGATTTTACTTGTACATGTGTTACAAATTATATCACCTTTTTCAATTTTTTCAAAAGCTATTTTGATTAATTTTATTATTTCTGTTTGTGTCTAGCACCTACCCAGCTGTGAGTCAAAACATATTCTGACCAGAGAGTATATACAATATTAGGACTTGTGTTTCCTCATTGATTGCTTTCCATTAATTTTAAGGGAATATGTATAGAAATAATGCCAGAGACAGAGCCTTAGTAACTGAAAAACTGTCAGACTTTTCCTGAAATAGGAGAAGAATATCAAGAGGGGCTCATTTCTTTCAGCACTCATTGGCAAGATTGGTGTCTAATGACAACATAGGTCCAAACATTAGTTTGTAGATAAGAAGGTTATAAAACTCCTGTCAATAGCAATAGCTATGTGCATTTTACTTTCAAACAAATAATACTTTTAAAATTAAAATATTCTACTGAAAAATTAGAAACCAAAGCATGATAACAATGGGTTAGACTAAATCAATAAGTAAAGAGGTGATGGGAAGCAATCACTTACTATGATCACTTTTATCACTATAGTGCCCAGTCTGCCTACTCAAAACCAGCGAAATCCAAACTGCAGTCAAACACAACATAGCGAAGAAAAAAACCTGTGGCTTGGATTGTGTTTTTCTGCCCCTTCTTTGATTAATAAGAGTAACTCCTTCTCCTGGGCAGTGAATTCACCTATTGCGCTAGTGTGCTTACGTCTGGTATGTTTGTTTGGAGTGACAGCTCTGAGCCCCGCAGGGTGCAGGGACACAGCTGTCTGGCGTGCAACATCCTCATCTCCCTTTTGGGAACGCGCACCCGAGGGCCACGCGTGCACCTTACGGACTGAAACCGGGGAGTGAACTGACAGATATGCAGCAGGAACGACAGAGACCGAGGCTCTGGAGGGAAGCAGTGCGCCGAACAAATTGCTGGTCTCAATGCTCCCTAAAAGCACAAGGGACCCCCCCAAAATTACCCCTGACTGCTGTAAAGGATCTCAAGAATTCATCCAGTGGGAGGGGCTGTGAATCACTGGCGTCCCTTCATGTGTGTGCCTAGCTACAGCATATGGAGACCTCTTGAACTGCTGAGTTCAGCGTATGGTTTTTGAAATTCGCTGACTGTATGTTCCTAGGTAAGCGACTTCACCTCTGAGCCTTGGGCTGCCTGCTAAAATACCCTGTAAGACTAAAGCAGTAAATGTAATGCTGCAACCAGAATGTGCTTTGAAATCCACAGAGGATAGCTGCACTAGTAACACAAAGCGCTACAAGGTGTAGGAAACTCAGCTCCTCTCTCTGTTGTAGCTTTCTCCAGGTGAGCTTGATCCCAGACTGGAAGAGTGAGTTGGAGATTTTGTGGTGGTTGTTGTTTTTTTTAAATCTGCTTTTCCACCCCAGACCTAGAATTTGCTAGATTAGCCAGCTGGTTTCACCTTTCCTTTTCTGCAGTCTGTTAAGGAACCTGAGTGTCTTTGGGGCACTGTGACACGTTGAGTTAAAAATTACTATAATTACTGCGATCCCTGTGGAATTTGAAGTGTGCACAGCTTATGCCTCAAGGGGCTTGAATCCTTGGAGAGACTATTTTCTGGGACAGCAAGAGCTGTGAAATATACAGCTCTTGATTTGCACTCAAGATCAGAGTCTGATTTGTATGGTTAAATAAAAAAATGCTGATTTATACAATTTGTTCCTGGGTCATAATTATGGTCTAGAATTAATTGAATAGCCTGGAGGTTTCACTACTGTACATGGTAATGATTACTAAAAATTGATTCTCTCCTATATTTCTTTATTAACTTATCTGAAAATGACATATCGTGAAGAACAGCTTTAAATATTGCTGTGCTGAGCAACTTTGTAAACTGCTATTCAAGTTGTTTGTGTTGTTTTGGTTGTTTTTTTTTTTTCTTGAGTGTTTTTAGGTGATTTATTATTTTATAAGTGCCTGAGCTATACGTTTAACCAGAAACACAATGTGGTTTTTCTGTTGTTGGTTGGTGTTTTTTTTGTTTTCTTTTGTGTGTGTGTGTGTTTCTGACTAAAGACATTGCTCTGTTAACCTTCAGGATCGGATATACATGCCTTCCAACAGACATGCTGGACCACACTCTCTAGACACGAGGACCTTGCGTGCCCCATACGTTCTTGTGCCTCCAAGCATGTCTGGGGTAGCAAAGCAGGGACTGCATACAGGAGAGCAGTTGAGATGCAACCTGCTTTTGGCCACTTTGAATCTGGATTTTTTTTTTTTTTTTTTAGGATGTTTAGACTCTGGATGGAGTGAGTTTCATGCGTAGCTACAGAATTTGTTACTTTTTTACCTTCGTTACTTTTTATTGTTTGTTATTGTTACCTCAATGGGCTTCTCTGGCCAGACTCCTAAACATGAGCTCTGTATTTGTTTGGTGCAATCACTCAACAGGCAGTTCTGCAAATGCTGTCTCCTGTTTGCTCATGGGAAAACATGGGAAGCTTTGACTCCTGTTGATCAAATCCTGGGAAGGCTTTGAAAGCCTCCAAAAGAGGTAGAATCACTCTAAGGTTGAGGCAAGATACAGGTTAATTACATGAACGTTCTCTGGGAGAAGAAATAAATAGCTGTGACGGGAAGACCAGTTCCTCTGAAATTATAAGGCAAACTGCAAAGATGGAAGTAATGTTGCCACTATCCTTTTGTTGCTATTGTCATATATGTTTAAGCTTTGCTGTTGACATTACAGGTATTTTTTCTCATGCTCTGGAAAGCATTTTCTTGAAAGGTTTCACTTCAAGCTTGTCCAAATGTTTAATTTAGATAAAAGTTGACCATGGCAAAAAGATAGTATCATAGCATTAGAACACTATCTTCAATAGTATTATTTCAAACATTACTATAACATAGAAAATCAAATGAGGAACTTTTAGATGTATGGAAAATTACATATTTGACCTCACTTAGGTAATTTTTTTCCAGTGAAACTTCCCAATCACGTTATTACTATGAAACTTTACATTTCATCAGATCAGCACTTTCCAGCAGACACTTGTTTTACTGGGGAAGTTTTCATCCAGTTATTTCATTTGCATTGAATATTCTGAGTCTGATTCCTACGAAAAAAAATGAAAGCATTTGAACTGTGCATGTTCTAAACCCTAGAGAAGGATAAGAAATTAGGGAAATAGTCTGTGTTTTCTGATGCTCTTGAATAACAATTATAATTCACTGGCTTAAGTGGATTTCAGCCAAGTTCTCTTGGTTTGACAAGGGAAGAAATGCCCTGCTTGCGGCCTCAGTGGGCTTCGCTTTGATTGCTTCTCAAAGGTGATGAGCTTACTGCCTTCTTCACCTCCAAAAGACATCTGAGACTTGGCACTTGCTGGTGGCTGCCAGGAGCAGCAGGTCAGACTTGCTGTGCTCAGGTCTGCCATAGCTAGGAGGGCAGATAAGAGACTGGAGCACTGTACTCCCTCTCCTTATCAGCCACCAAAATGGTGGACAGCTGATAAGGGCCATTTCTCACTATTTCCCAAAGCGGTAAGAGCAGGGCCTGTTGCAGGATCTTCTCCTCTGTGACAGTAGAGCCCTTTCAGGTACGTCCATAATCTCCACAATATCTCTGTCTGACAGCACCACTGAGGAGGGCTTTTTCATCCCTTTATACCCCTATATTTTCACAAATTCCAGCTCCAGTTAGAGGACCTGATTTTAACTAATATCTTGGCAGCAGTCTCGCTGTCTTTGTGTTGCTCACTATGTGGCACTTGCAGACTGGTGCTTCCTTGGCTCCGTGAGTTGGATCTGCTCATAGATTGCCCTTCTTTTTATTGTAGTATGTTGCTCTGAGAAGAAATGAGCTGGCGCAAAATCAAAGCTGCTGCCCATCCCTACCACAAGTGTTGACTTTCCCTAAGGTAATTTGCAGTTGCGTTGGAGAGAAAGTGCTGAATGTGAAGTGTCGTGGACGTAAAGAGAATACGGACGTCTTCACCAGTGGCTGCAGAGACCTGGCAACGTTTTGCTGACTGCTGAGGGCAGAAGCAGGGATGAAGCGTGGTGCATGTTGTTGTAAAGCCGAGCCTTCTTCCTGCATTCTCAGCCTTGCAAAATGGCTTGATGGGGATGTGAGAAACTTTCCTTACCGTTTACACCAGAAAGAGAGGAACATGGCAGAATGCTCTTTTTTCATAGCTGAAATAAAATGAGACTCAATTCCTCTCTGGGATGTTCATAGAAAATTAGCCCAGTTTGTCTTTCTGACACAAAGTGAATCTTCACACCAATTATTTACGCTTCCCTTCATAAATGCCGCCTCTTCTCTTTCCTCTTACTAGCCCCTCTTATCTCTTCTGCAGATTTCCTGACTCTTGAGATACACAGGAGAAGCACAGCAATAACATTTTTTTTTTCTTCCCTCTGTTGTTGTTGTCCCTGTTTTGTTGTATATAAATGTACAGGGGTGTCTTTGACTGTTTATCAGTTTAAGTGCTCTGGGCAATGTTAACATTCAAGCTATCAAACTATTAAGGGTCTGATTCTGCGGAATGTCTTCTAAGAGATGCCGAGATATTTCTGTGTTTCTTGATAGACTTGGATGAGTGTGGAGGACATTCATCCCTCCAGGCAGAGCTGAGGATCAGGCCCTAATTGGAGTTAAATTTAGGACAAACAACCACCAGTGTTTAGCAAGGATATGTGTTTGCTGGAGAAGAAGGAGCCTCATGCTGTGTTGATTGATGCTGATTTCCATTCCATTATTTCAGGATGTGCACTACATGCTACCGAGAGGCCAATTATCAAAGGTTGTTTAAAAGACACATCTCTGAGTACTGGGATTCATCATTAATTCAGGGTGTTATGCTTCTGCCTTTCCCGAGTTCTCTATTCTACCCACAACAGAAGCGCTTGTTTTACATATATTTCCAAGTTTCAATCTCTGAATATTGTGCTCTGCTTCCTCTGGAACTTGGTTCTGTGCCTCGTGAAGAACAAAACTATGTTTAAGAGAGTTTTGTCCTATGTGACATCATTGGTCCCAGAATATCAGATCTGGCCAAGGAAGAAGCAGCAAAAAGACAGCCCACCCAAGTAGTTTATACGGTAGGTGATGCTTCTGGAGAAAATATACGGAGTAAAAACATTTGGTTCATTTAAAATAAAAGGCTAATCACCACAGAACTCTAAATAATCCTTACGGGCAAAATCCTCTTAACCAAACAATAAGGCAGAATAATAAAAAAAGCCCCACTGTCCCAGAATAAGGTTGTGATGCAAACCCTTGGCATGATTCTACTCATGGCATTACTCCCATTTCCTTCACTTGGTGTAGAAGAGATGCTGGCTATCAGATTTAATCATACTTTTTCAAAATACTGGGTGGAACCGAAACCCACTTTCAAACCCTTTGAACATCTGGCAGCAAGAAATTTAGTGACATTGTGGGGGCAACAGGAATAATTGGTGAAGACTGTACTTCTTCTAGTGGAAGAAGCGTGGACCAGCCCTTTGCCAGAGACAAGTCACATCAGCTGGGGAGGCCAGAGGTGTCAGGAATTAGTCAGCCAAACACCCGGTGTCCCTCCACTGATAGCTATAGCTGCCACTCAGAGGAGTGCGGGGAGGGAGACCGTGGGAAGGTGATGCCATTGGCATCATCCTGTGCCAGGCAGATGGGATCAGTACATCTCACTCTTCCACCCTCTGTCAGACCCTGCTGCATTCCCCAAGCTCATCAAGACCTGATTAAAACTTAGCATTTATCCAGGTCTCTGCACATGCTAACTAATTAATAGTCACAACACCATGGTGAGGAAGATGAAAGCAATATTATTATCCTAATTTTACACATGGGGGCATAGAAGCAGAGGGGAATGCTGAGCTAGTATTAAAGTGTCAAGCTCCCACACTCACAGAGTCTGCCCCAGCTATATTCTTTAGCACGTGGTTTGGATGTATACTTATAATGACCTATCCATTGGGTTTTCGAGATGCTGACTTTGCTGTAAGCATCAGTTGCAGTCCACAAAAGTGGAAGTGTTCACCCGAT
The DNA here is from genome assembly GCF_028858705.1 of Grus americana. Lineage (NCBI taxonomy): Eukaryota > Metazoa > Chordata > Aves > Gruiformes > Gruidae > Grus > Grus americana. The sequence continues at coordinate 16,086,029 of NC_072857.1, read as the reverse complement.
CTGAGAATGACTCTGTCTTTCTGAATTTCAGCCTATCCCTAGTGCATCCCGTTTCATTCCATTCAGGTGACTTCATTATGCTTTTAAATGCAATCCTATAAATCTGTGGCCAAAACCCATTCAGATTCCTTCTGGGAAAGTCTCTGGTTCTAATCTGAATCTACAGGGAAGACTTTTGTGGTATGGAGGACAAATTAAATCAGTCAAAGCAAATTCCCTCTGAAGGTACTTCCTATACAATTGAGAGAGAGGGATTTTTAAGCCTAGTTAATAAAATATTATTAGAAAGAAATTTATTCTGTTCTATTCTGTAGGATTATCTAAAGCAAATTGTAAAAAAACCCAGCACATTTTCTAATAACTGTTTTTATTAATGGAATTTGCTCTGTGTCAATCTGTCTCTCCCATTGTTACTATCACTCCGAATTTGCTCTATGCTTCTTTCACAGTCAGTATACAAAAATAGACTTTTTCAGAGCAAAAATAATTTAATCTAAAAATAAGTCAGATGAATTGCACCTTAAAGACAGTCCTGTTTTCCTCTGGGGACCATAAGGCAGCAAAGGGATACTAGTTCAGATAGAGCTGTCTACATTACAGATGTTGAAAATTAGATGAGATGAAACCTACCCTGTATTCTCCTTTTCTCCCTGTATTAAACAGTGTTGCTAATTTCCTGTGTAACGTCAGAAGTTGATCCAGTCGGCGTCAATTCTTCCGTAGACTCTGCATCAGGTCCTTCAGATCCCTGCCTGAAAACCCATCGCACACATTAGGTCTAAGTTTTCTCCTTTCTCTTTTAAAAGATCTTCTCCCATGCAGGAACGTTCCCAAGATCACTTTTCTATTTCCAACTCTGTAATGCTGAGTTTATAAATTGCTGAGGTATCCTTGGGGGTCACAGTTCCCACAGTGCAGGCATGCGATCCTTGTGATAGCACCGCTGTGAAGTTTTGGGTAGCTGATGGCCACATCCCACAGTCACCAAGAGACTGCAGGCTCACCTGGACTTCCTGGTGGCACTTTATGAGTCTCCAGCAATCCTCTCACAGCCACGTAAATAAGTATCCTCTAAACGCTGAAAGTGCAGAGGGCATTGCCAAATAGGTCTCCTGGGCTTTATAATACAGTTTTATTTCCTTGCTAAATATAGCTGCCTGCCTCTTATTTGCACAAGAGAACATATTATTTAGGGGATATTTTCTTTTTTCGCTTTGCCAGGCAGACTGTGTGTATGCGAGTGTATGTTTGTGTGTATACAGTATATTGAGCAATTTTGGTGGCTATTTGCCAAAGCAGATAATAATGTTGTAGCTTTAGTGCCTGTTTATTTCTCCCCTCTCTTCTCCAACCCCGTCTCGCGCCTCCCTATTGATTTAGTGCAGCCGGTGAAGTTTTACAGCCTGCGTTTAAGGAGGCCGCTGTTTGAAATCCATGAGGGGCTGCTAATCAGAACTAACTGCAAGCATCAGGTGCAGTAGGCATCTCCGTCCTGGCCTATTGGCTTAAGAGAGCATGAAGGGCTAATTTCATGGCTGATAAAGCTTTCTGTCAAGGAGGCCTCCCAAACAAATGAACATTGACTTTTCTTTACAAAGGAAATAAAAATGGTCTTTTATCACAACTGTCTGCTTGCGCAAGGTAAGAAGTCACATCCCTGCTGGGCTATCACTAGCCACCTGGGACTATTTGGGAGCTTGCAGACAAGATTTCCAAATGGATTTTGGAACCTAACTCGTCTTTAAGTGCTCACTTTCCTTTTGATTTCCTGGAATTTTAGTTTTAGGTCCAGAGGTGATAAAAACCAGTGGCAGATCTTCTGCAGGCTTTGCAACACTTCCTTAGGCACTTCCTAGGAAATAGGAACTGGGTGCCTAAATCCCTTTCAGAATCTGGATCTTTATTGCTTCTTCTCTTTCAGCTTGCTGATTTAGTGTCTTCTCCCTGTTTCATCTGACTGATCTCTTGATTTTGCCTAAGTTCTCAGGACAACTCTTCTGTTTCCCTGCTCTGCCAGGAAGATGGGCTTTGACCTCTGCTTGAAGGGAGCACCCATCTTCCTGCTCTTCTGAAAAAAAGAATATTGATTATTTCAAAGCACATGAGTTGAGGGCCTTTCTGTGAGAGGGAATGAGGCCAGCTTGATATCATTCAGATGTCCTTCTTTCATCCATTAAGAGTCTTCACCAGCGGAAGCGGATGCCATTTCTTAGAAGTATCACGTAGCAAGTAGTTAAGTGTGCAGTTAAAGACTAATGCTTTCAAGAAAATAATTTGCTTGCATAAAATTAAGCAAATCCTCACATACTTTACGGAACATGGTCTATGAAGCTTTTAAAAATAGTATCGTTTTTCTTTCATTCTTTCATGTTTTGATGAAATGTGATTTCAGCCAGCAATACAGACATTTCAAGGACACGGTCTCTGCTTTTAATACTGAGCTCACTGAGTTTACTTTTAAGTTCCTCAAAGAAAAAAGTCCCCTCCAAATCTGATCCTGATCTCTGCTAATCTTAAATCCATCATTCTTTTATTAGTGGTTTTTAATGATCCTCTTAGGGCTGGTTTGCACTACAAAGGTTACACTGGGAGAGAGAAGTTGACCAAGGTCCCTAGTGGAGGTCTGATTTGTTTTGGTAACAGGACTTTTGTATTTATAGATAAATGACCTGTTTAAAGGACAGACACTTGTCCATTAAAATGTCTATTTTGCCAGTGTAACTTCATTTACACAGAGGGGATTCGCCTACAGAATGATGTCTATGCAAGTTGCAATTTTCTATTTCCTGCAATTCATCTGCATACCTGAATGCTGTTGTATGGACTGGGCTTTCAAATTAGGCTGTTGAGCAATTCCATGAGCCAGTAGTAAACCAACTTAAGTCTTTCACTACAAAGCCACAGGGCTCACTCTGGTCTTGTATGTAAGGCAATCTCCCTGGCAGATCCAGCTGCACACCAGCTTGTTCAGAAACAGGAATCAAAGGTGCTGGATGTGATACAGATGGGTGTATATCATTGGTATTAGAAACTGGTGTGCTGTGCCTTCACCCTGCCAACCTCTGAGTCACCTGGCTCCAAGTGAAGCTTGTACCTAATTGTCTACCAAGTTATTTTTCTCACCACGCTTCTTGAATGGCAAGCTTAGATCGGGATTTTTTCCAGCTCTGTCTGCATATTGGTGGTGTTGTATGCATACCTGTTCCTCAATACAGGCTGAGAAAAATTCATGTCACAGAGGCAGACAGTTCTCGCAGGACTAGACGCAGACTTTGCCAAGACCTTTGGGATGCTGTGGAAGGACAGGAAGCAGTGCATTTAAAATATCACATATTTTACAGCTTTTAGATTGTTATATTTCTATAACAATATATATTTTTATATATACATTTATATATTTAATTCTATATTTATAAAATACAGTGCTGAAACCAGCTTGGATTTATACTGTATTATGTGCTATTGTAATCACCGGTAGTAATTATAGTTCGTGCTGTCAAACAGTATTTACTTTAGGCAGAATTTTGCCCTGTGGTTTTAACTGTTCACGTCATGGGCTGTCTGAAGATGTTGCTTGTTGCTTTCTTGCACTACAGCAAAACTCTTTTCTTTGTGGTACGCATTTGCTTTCCAGTTAAATTAACACACTTCCCACTTAAATTGACACACCATTTTTAGGCAAAAGACATTCTTTTGTTTGTGGGCTGTTTACTGCCTCCCTTGTTTTATGTTGTCTGAGAATTGAAGGCAGCCCTGCAGCCAGGCAGATCATCATAGCTCCGCTGAAATAAATGAGTCTTTGGAGGACAATCAGTGGTCGTAATGTGCCTGGGTAACTACAGTGACACCTCTAAAAATGTCAGACAGAGATACTGGTCCTTTGCAGACATAATCTGCCAAATAGACTGGTTTCATACAAGGATTTTGCATTTCCATTTTAACCACTAATTTCAAACATATTTCCAAGTTTCCTTTCCTTTCACCACCTTTCTGACTTTTTTTTTCTTTAAGTCTTTGTAAAATCACAAAACTGGTTGAAACTTAAAATGCTTCATGGTGAGAAGGCAGATATGATTACAAATGACAACACACCATCCCCCAAGGAAGCCCCAGTTTCCCCTTTCATCACAATTAAAGAATGCTACATATGAGAATATTTATGGTAGGGTTTATGTCATTGTATATTGTTTATGATTATGTAGTATATACTTACATTCTCTGGAGAAATACACAGTCTCCTTTTTGCTTCTTCACTTTCTCCTCTATCATGTTTTCTGTAATATGTTATTGCAAGATGACTCTCAGGACCTGCTTTGAAAAAAGAATACCTGGGAGGTAGTGCTAACATATTGCTTCAGGGAAATAAACCTGCCTTTGACTTTAAAAAGATGATATGGAAAGTAATAGGAAGATTAATTAGTTTTAATTGATAATTTTTATCTAAAGTGCATTTATCTATCCTTCTTTGAAAATGTACTCTGTGAGGTTGGAGGCTGTACAATTTACATGGTATAACTTTACAGATTTTTTTTTCTCTCTCAAATACTATTTTGTGAGTGCTGCAGTCATTCTTATTTCCGGTTATTTGTTCTGGAAGCAAAGCTGGAATCTGCAGAGACAATGTGGGACTTGCAACACATTTCCTTCCTAGGCTGAGGAACATGCGCTAGAGAGGGATGGAAAAGTGTGATAGCTCCTATGGCACCCAGGCCATACACTTGCCTAGGATGGGCTGTAGTATTTAAATTCAAGAGTCACAAGTGATTTGGCCCACCTGGGCTGCAGGACAACCAGACTCAGGCTCCCAGAGCAGTCGACAGAGAAAAGTCAGCATAACCTGTCAGGCACCAAAGAGGAGGATCTGATACAGCACCAAGTGGGAGCTGTGATTTGGCACCTTAGCAAAGGGAAACCTGATTCATTCATCACTTCCTCTAAAGCAGGTGCCTGACTCTAAAGCGCTGTAAAAGGTGGTGATGTGGTGTGAATAAGGTCCTTGCTCCTGGAGTCTGGTGCTAACCTAACAGCACTGACTCCAGAAACCCCACCGACAAAGGAATGAGTTATTGCACCTACTCGGCATCCCATTTCAGCTGAGACCTCAGTCCAGTTTAAGTGCCCATGTGCTTAAGTACCTTGATGAACTAGAGTTTTAGGCAGTTGTTTAAACTTGAGAGTAGGTTCACTGGTGTTTTCTGTGTGTGTTGAAAGACAGACCTGAGCTTTATTGCCCAGGTGAATGAGTCCTTACTCTTATTTGGACATTACGCTCCTGCATTGTGGAGGGTCTAGGAGCCACCAGCTGCGCAAGAGGGTCTTATCAGGACACACCAAGGGAGGACTGCAATGCAAATGAAAATTCAAGGATAGACTGCTCAGCTTTTCTCCCAGCATTGCTCAAATGGGCAGCAAAATGCTGTGTCCAGTGCTTTCAGAAGACGGAAGAATCCACTTGATGTGCCCCCGCTGATTTTGGTGTACCACTACAGCATTTTGTGCAACAAGCAAGAAGATGATAACAAGGCATTTGGATTTCTTGACAACGGTCACCTGCCATATGTCAAACTTAAAGATATGTTTTTGTGGGTTAGATGCACTGTCTCCTCTTCTTGGCAATCACGGCCATTTTTATGTCTTGAGATTTTCCCATTTTCTACCTTGCTGATTTACCCTCTTTCCCAATGAAATTGTGTTTCAGCTGACTGACAGCTTTTGCAATTTGCCTGTGCAGTTTGGAGGTCAACAGGAGAGAGGAGTGATCCTCCACAGCACCTCAAGGTCCTCTGTCTCCAAGGGGCAAATGCAAAGCATCTAAGTCCAGCCCTTTCTCAGCAATGCCTGTGAATTGCAAACATGCTCGGTCCAGTCTATTTCCAGTTGCCCTTCTGAGAATTCCCAACTTTTACATTGTTCATGTGTGAGATAGATGCGATTGGAGAAAAGGAAACAGCTTGGTAATACCTACAATTTTATACTGCAGCACACAACAGTGGCCAGCCAGGTGCACGCTGAAAAGAATATTTTATTCTCTTTGTTCTGACTGCTAGGGTACCCTGACTGGGACACAGTTGAATTGTTTAGATGCAAAAGCCCAAGTTTTGCTTTTAAAAAAATTTAGCAAAGCCTAGAATGAATTACTGGCCTATTTGTCATCTTGGCATGGAAAACATTTTCCATCTCTCCTCCTGAAGCTGTTCCACTTAGTATAAATAATGAAATATTCAGTGAGCCACAGAAAAAGACTGGCTTTGTAGCCTGGGGGGCTCCACTGAGTATGAGACAGCCCAGGTGAGTAGCTTTATCATAAGTGTATTGGCTATTCTGGGTATGATCTGAGAAAATTGCCATAAAGCATTTTGGCTTTGATCCAGTCAGCCTTTTACAACAGAAAAAAATAATTATTGTGGAAAATTTTTCATCAGCTCTATACAGGCGTGCAATACAAGTGACAGTTCGTAAGGAAATGGGAAATAGAAGAAACAGCACTGTGATTGCTACCACCTTGCATAACACACCTCTCACTGAGCTGGGCATTTCTAGAGCGAAAAAAATTTAGAAATTTAGTCTGAATTGTAGGAAACTGAAGGCTTTGTAAACTGGAAGGGGGTCTAGGACACTCAATTCTGTGAGCTATTTATGCCAGAGCAGCTTACACCACTAACAAGCAGAAAGTGAAACTGTGTATAAATGAAAACTGAAGTGAACTTGTTTGATGCTACTCTTCTGAACTTCAGCCAGTGCAAAATGGTAAACCACACAGAGGATGAAAACTATTTATTCAAAATATGTATTTTATATAAATAATATATAATGATTACTTTTATTACTCTTTTTACAGGTAATTAAATATTTTTGAAATAAGAAAATGTCTACAAAATAAAAATGTATTATAATATACCAGTATTACTCTGTTCCTAAAGCTGCATAAATCACAGGATCATCACAGCCTTCAGCGAAGTTAGGCAGACCAATATCTACCCCTGTATCTTCAATTGCAATACATCTTAAATTAATGTGGGATTGGATATTCTGGAAAAAAAGAGAGGAAGTTGAAGACTTTTCTATTAGTCTGGGTTTAATGAGAGACACATCATATCTCCCCAGTTAAGGCAGTTATACTTTCTTTGCAATTATCATTACAGCTAATTAACAGCAAATGCTCACATTTACCAGCTATACTTAAGAGGTGATGATACCAAGGAGGAGTGGGGAGGAAGAGAGATGTAAATTTTTAATACCTTATTTGCCTTAAGTCTGCATGGGAACCATGAATAATTGATGGTAATGGTTGTTAACCCTGAACCCATCAAAAGGGATCTTTACAGGTTATCCATTCCCTGAGCCTCCCCCATAGAGGCTCTCCCTGACACAGAAGGTGGCTTTTTGAGGCACCAGGCTGTGATGAGATTTGTTACTACCAATTAGGGATGTTGATTGACAGCTGCTCTCTATACAGAGGCTTCTGGAAAATGCTGTGGCTCCCACCCCATCTCCAGCTGCTCGTCACAAGGGCTGGAGGTTGGTGTCCCCTCAGATTTGCCACCTGAGCTGCTCAGGGTAAGGCTGTAACTTGCTTCAGTTGCAATCAACCAGAGTAGTTTAACGGATGTTGGTAGCAGGTCCTTGCTGTCTTTGGTCACTGTAACTGAAGCGAGTTAGGGATTGATGGCACAGGCTGCTCAGCTGGCTCATGACCTTCTTCATGGGCATGGCCACCGTCAGGTGGCTGGGGCCAGACTTCCAGTTGGACAAATACATGTGAATGAAGACATTGCCCAGAGTCTAGTGAAGCCAGCTGGACTCGCAGGTTACATTTGTACAAAAATGAGAAAGGACCTCTTCTCTGTCCCTGGGGGTAAAATGACAAAACTTCCCTTCCTCCCAAATTGGTCTTGTCCACAGTGCTTAACAGACACAGTTTCTGGTCCGGGCTATTTCATGAGCTTCAGCAAAAGCTTGCTGGCACGTGCAAAAACTGTGCTAGGGAACATGGGGGAAGAAAAGCACAACAGATTGGGCAATCATGAGTCCTGCTCAATCTGCTAATATTGGCATAGCCACTGTGGCACCTGAGCTGGCTAATGCATTGCTGACAGAAGTTGTCCTGTTTTTCTGTAGTCTACCAGGGGATACCTGACAAGGATAAACCACCAATCATGCAGTTTAACAATTTTGTTCAATTTTTTTCTGAAGATCGTGGGGTGTCCTGGAACCGTAAGGGAGCTCCTCGAGCTTGATACCAGAGCTAGGACAGATGTGGATTTTTCATTCAGTCAAGCTACTGAGCTGTGAACCTGTAATAACCTTGTGGTCTAGGAAAGAGGAAGGCTGGAACACTGCCTGTGTCGGATTGCCTTCTTAATTGAAAGCGAGAAGGACAGTGGGTTATGGGTCTGGGGAACACTGTATGGTTCAACTGGTTCAGGAAGATGCCTGTTCACTATGCTAGTTTCTTCTTGGTAGAGGTATTAAAGATATCTAATAAAAAGGCATCGTCTTAGCCTTGAAACTTCATGAAGCTGTTGACTATACCCTGCTCCTAATGCTCTTCACTAGCACAGGCAAGAGAACTGGAGGAATCCCTCTCTCTGCTTCCAAAGCAATCCTTCTCTGAGGGGCTTGATACATTGGTTAGCCTCTCACACAAATGTGCACAGATAGAGAATCCCACAGTCCGTCTTCCATGATTTTGCCAAGTCTGCAGAGTTAGATTTTAATGTATTTTTCAGAAAGCTTGTGCATTATGTAAACCACCCCATGCAGGCAAAGAACAAACTCGGAGCTGTTGGATGCACAAGGAATTGACTGGATCTCCACTGGAGGTCAGGAAGAACCAGATGTTTGACTCCATGTGGCCAGCAAGGTGCCTTAGTTCCCAGTCACGATGGCACGATGAAGGAAAGGCTCGAACAATGGGTGTCTCCGTGGGCAGGAGGGCAGTGGGGAGCTTGCTGGCATTTTTCAGGTAGGTACGGCCACTGCACCTTCTGCTCCCTCTCCTGCATGAACACCAAGTTGTGCCTGCATTGTGCGTCGCATTCCAACAGCGTGATATTTGGGACTGATTAGAAGCCTCTGGTGAAACATTTTTCTCTGAAGTGTTTAGTGTAGTCTGGCTTTATAGAGCACTTCTGCTCGTCACCGCAGAGGAGCGGCAGGCCCATGCAGCGTCAATCAGCCAAACACAGCGCAGATGAAATGGAGAGTCAGGTTCACCCAGAGGGGTTGATGAGGTGTCTCCTGTCTTTACCAGCTACTGGGGGACAATGAGAACAGGAAAATGGTAGGTAAACCTCACTGTCAATGCTTGCTGTTCTTTCTGAGGAGGTAAGAAATACAGATAAGACTTTCACTGCTGACATTTGCTCCCAGGAAATTTTGATGCATAGGTGTCTCTTTGGATCAGCTACCCCCACTCAATTTTAACCCTCTTCTGGCCTTTGAAAGACCCGAAGAGGAACAATTTATACCTCAGTGTTCTGTTTATGCACCTTTTGCTTTCTGGAAAACTGTCAAGAATCTGTGGCTGCTGACATGTATGTTGACCCCAAGAGAAGCTGTAGCTCAGCACTCTCCAAAAGTCCAGTGCTTTGAACTGAAGACATGAATGGAGAGGTCTGATCTGAAGGAACCAGTGGGATAAATCTCTTCCTGCATCCCACAAGCCAGAGAAGCAGCATCCTGGTGAGACGGGCAGGGGAAGACAGAGAGAACGTGACAAACTGAATTAAATAACACACTTGTTCTGTACTCCAACACCCAGCTGTCTTGTACAAAGAGGTTTTTTTTCTTTCTGCTGCCTGGTGTTGAGAAAGGTTTTTTCCAGCCAGTTACTGAGATAGAGCACAACATTTCCTTTTTGCTTGTGTTTTTTCCCCCTGCAGAGTTTTTTGCCAAGCTGGGAAGGGAGGAAAACCCATATACATGCATAGTATAGCCAGTCAGGAAAAAGGATGTGGATTCAAGAGTATTTGTTCACCGCAAAGTCCTGGATGCAGAAGTTCAAGTTTCCAAATCTAATCAGGGAGAAACACATTTCTCCTGCGTGAGAGATGCTGTTTTGGAACCTCTTGCTGGGATGGCTCCATTTCAAATCCCTCCCTACGTGACAGTGCTGTTGACTGCTGGGACCTTCCCCCAGAGGTTGGTGTGCGCAGGGATGGGTGTGGGGCTTCTCTGGTGCCTCCAGGGAGCCGATTACTTCCTTTTCTGTTTCTGAAAAAATAATTCCGCTTCCTAGAACAATGTTGAGGGGTTATAGGAAGGCCATCAGGGATGGGTGGATGGTGGAAAAACACCTGTGAGAGCCATACTGCCTGGTAGCATTAGTCTCATTTAATCAGTTTGGCTCTGCTTTGAATTTGGGTCTGGATCAGTGGAGCTGCTGGGGAAGAAAGTAGTCATCAGTGAGCACAATTCCTGCTATATTTGGGAAAGAAGCATTTACTGTCTTGGGTGACAGGTGAGGACTTCAGTGGGAACAAAGTCCCCCTCACAGCTTACAGTACCCTCCTTGGCACATGGTCTGCAAAAAAGGAGAGCTTTCCATCTCTTTTCTAGACCCACCTTTTGGAGTATCTGTTGTGCTCTAGACTGTACAAACTGACAGGGAGACAGGCAAGCATTTACCAAGGGGAACGAAAAGAGAACATTTCCCCTTCTTTCCCACAGGCCTCCATGGCTTTTGCAGCATCTACTTACCAGCACGGGCAAAAGGGAGGTTTTGACCTTGCAGCTGCACCAAAGTCTGAGAGAAACCTTTGTCTCTGGAGCAGTTTACTTGTGGGTAGATGAAAGAGCAGGTAGGAGAGAAAAGAAAGGCTGAAGGAAACACTGTGACCAGTCCAGCATCCTCTGCAGCTCAGTGATGATTAACCTTTCTTCTGCTCCATCTTAATATCACTCCAACTGGCGGTGGCTTTCTAGTGAATGGTTTTTTATTTCCCATGTGTGCCAGGAGATACTCCCCCTCTTTCTTTGAGGACTAGGTTTCATCTTGGCTTTATTTGGTGTGAGGCAAGTGATCTTTTGCACATACTGGTTACGTAGCCTGCAGCGGTTTGAGCTCTAGTGTAGGGGCCGCAGCACTGTGCTGAGCTAAGTGGAACAGCCTCCATGCTCAGGGCTTCACTAAAGATGGGCTGATAAGGCCCTGAGGGACCCGACTGCACAAGTGGGAGGGATGCAGGATGGGGCTGGGCAGAAGAAAAGGGACCAGTTGCTTTCTGCTGTTGAAATGTGAAGTCCCCCCCTGCCCAGAGGATAGAAAGTGGGAGAGTTTTCCTCTCTGTTGGTGTTAGGACGGATGATAAACCAAAGGGTGGACCAGTTGGAGAGATTTGTTTTGGACTGATCTGCTGAGCAGGAATTAGAGGTTGGCTTGGAGGCATGGTCCAGGGAACATGCAGAGCTTGTGGCAATTTCTGACACTATGGGACAAACTTATGCAAAAGATAAACTCGGGGAAAATGATAATTACCAAGAAATGTGCAACAGCATTCAAAGGCTGTCTCATATTTCAGTGGTCATGGCCATTAGAGTCAAGTATGCTCTTATTTTCAAGGACCCACCAAAGGCTTTTTTCAAGAACTCCGGCACGCCCCTGCCACTGCTCAGCCACCTTGGATTTAAGTGAGATGTTTTCCTCCTGCCACCTCCATCTCTTTGGTGGACGTAGCTGGGACGAGGGGGGTCGACATTGCTCCCTTTGCAGAAAAATCCTACGGGAAGTCATCTTGTTTAATGGAAAGTTAACTCTGTCTCCAGAGTGTCTGGAGCCATGTGGAGAACAGGCTGCAGCTTAAGGCGAGATGCCTGAGTTAGTTAGCTTTAATCTAACTGGATTGGGGGCTGCAAAAAGCCCATACAAATTACAAATTCTAGGTGAGGATTTATCAGGCCTTTTTTCATTATCCTCTCTTAAGTGGATTAGACCATGCTGGCAGAAAGAGAACAGACACGGAATGAGTGTTAATCCCACGCCAGATCTGAACATATTTGTCAAGTTATTATACACACGGCAATAAGAGGCAGCAGGATTCCAGTAATAGTCAACTTAATGTGTTGTTAGTTTCAAGCAATTGTACATCTTTTCTCTGCAGAAGAATTGTTTGCTACACAAGCACATTACATTCAGGAATAAATAAAACCACACTCTAAATCATAGCATTAGTGTGGCCTCATTTTCTGTCTCCTGGGACAATACAGATCCAGTGAACTGATTCTGGATGAATTCTGCTTCACTGGGACGCTGAATGCAGTCCATGAGCATCTGTAAACCTTTCATAATGCATTAAACATAGTTTACAAAGATGTGTGCCTACTGTACCATGGGTACCTTTTCTCCAAAAAGACAGTGGATTTCTTGCCAACTTTCCACTGCAGACTCCATTTTCTCTTTCCTGTTTCAGGCAACACACATAAAAAAAATCAGACTGATCTCCTGTCTAAAGGAAAAGGCTCATGTTGAGCAGAGGATTGCTTGCCAAAACCTGAACTGTTTGGGGTCTGCTGTTTTTGAATTGTGAATCCCAGGAATAAAATTAAGAAGAAAGCTAAAAAGAAGCAGCGTACAGATGACTCTGAATGTTTTGAGAACATCTTCCACACCTTCATGTCTGATCTCCAAAGCAACTTGCCCTAGAAACTCCCTATGAAGTTCGTAATGAGATGCACTATGTTCACTAGGAAGGGAATAAACTTTGCTAATCAGTACATGGAGTTTATTGTCCTAGCAGCGAAAGGAGCATCTGACAAGCTGCTCTGCAGTGATCTGGATCCCCTAAAGGACCCATCATGGAGTACGAGATACGTGTAAACATCTCAAATAACAATTTAAAGCCTTCTTTTTATTAAAAATAATAATAAAAAATATCTGGCCTTTATCCTTATGGAAATTGCCTTAAAAATATTACCCTATTGCTGGGACTGACAAGGCTGTGAGTTTTTAAAATAAATAGGTAAAATCACAGCTTGCCTGCAACCTTACCAGCTGTGCTGCTGCCTGATGCCTCCCCAGCTACCACACAACAGCTCCTAAGTCAATTATGCTCCTGGCTGAGATGTGTGTGCATTTGCTGGGAGCTGCTACGTTTTGGGAAATTTGGGCTCTTTTTTTACATATTAACCTTCAGTCTGAATTTCCTGTGGCTCTGATGGATGCTTGTGGATGAATAACCACGTTCTCTTTAATGGTGTTATCTATAAGGAAGGAAGCAAAAGATCTGAAAAATATAACAGACTTTCTCAACTTGAATTGAGTTCTCCACCAGTGTTTCTTTGTATGCCTGTGTGTTTTTCCTCTTTCCTCTCCATAGACCCATAATCCAGAGCTGGCAGGTGCTTGAAGGTTTATAAAGCCACTTTTCCCCTGTCAAAGTATGTTTGTTGTGAGAGACACAAGGAAAGGGCTGGACACCAGTGAATGAATAGCAAGAAACTTTTAAAAATCGAATAAAATAGAAATAAATCTGAAATAATACATCTTTCTACTTCTGGGGATATTTAATAGACATCTGAAAAAGTCTGTTAAATTTTATCCCAGAACCTCATTGAATTGTTTTAAAGCCCAAGTTCTGCCATAGGCTTCCCACTTGGATAAGGGTACATAGCTTAGACTATCCCACATAGCAGTAAGCCCTCAGTGTGCGGGTTAGGAAATACTTTTAGCCTTGATTTCAGCCATGCAAATGTCTCAGCATATCAATAGGCTTAGTGAAATCAACAGGATCACGAACATGATTTAAGCTAAAAAAGCATTTTAGTAAACTGAGAGGCAGTATCTCCCAACAGAAAGATCTTCCTCTCTTTGGTGGACTACCCTTCCACCTGGAAACGTCCCAGACCTCCGGGAACTAAGATGTCCTCATTTCCAGTTCTGTACCCTACTGGGAGGAATGATAATCTTGATTTTCTGTTTTCCATATAACGAGCAAAATAGATTTTTTTGTCTCCATTTCCCTCACCCTTTAAATTGTTGACATCTGGATTAAGTGTCTCAGCAAATATATATTTACCATTAAAAATGAAAACACAACCCTCATCTTATTTTACAAGCATATTTCATGCTCTTTCTTTAATAATTTAGTTCCTGATTTAGACACTTTCCTTTGTTTTTCATAATTATCCCTGCAGATTAAGAGCACGACAATTTGTGCAAAAGCTTATTAATTATTGGAAATAATTATCAGCAGCAGAACTGCAAATGCATTTAACAAAACTCTGTGGAAGAAGAGAAGAGGGAAGGATTGGCTGACATGATCATACCATGCCTTCCTTTTTTCTCCCTTCTGGTCCATTTTCTATTGCTCCTTGCTAGCTCTTTCACGCAGAATCCCTCTCTCTCTCCCCTAAAGACTGCTGGGTCACATTTCTGCTACCTCTGCATCAAAATGCCTAGGACTGAAAATCGTTGCGCCTACTGATATTGTGGAAAATACCATCCCCTTCTCTGCACAGCCATTTTAGCATAATTTCTAACAGGCTGTAACCCTTCCAGATTGGCTGCAAAATGACTGAAACAAGGCAATCTGTAAACCTCTTCTTTTTCATAATTCTGCGTAGAACCCTGTAATAAATAATTGTTTGGTGCCCTACTAGTTACGATAATTCAAAGTAAATAAAATATTATTTTCATTTCAACTGGAAACAAAATGTACTGGAAATGTTCAGTGCCTGGAAATTTAAGAGGCAAAACAAACCTAAATCCCTCTAGTTCTGGACTAAACAGAATGGTTTGTTTGCCACAAAAATGGTATTTGTTTTTTTTTTGATGAAATATGAAATATGTTTCAGTTCATTACATGCCTTTAATGAAACTGCACATCAGTTTCAAGATGTAACACCCAACATCAGCTACTGAAAAGGTTACATGTAGAAAATATTGTCATTATTTCTCTGATTTCTTTTGTTAATCATAATTATTTTCTGATGCTTTTTTAAGCTCTTAACTTAAACAAATCAAAATGCATTCCTCAAGCACTTCCATCATGTAAGATCTTGGGAAAAACAAAACACAATAAAAAACACGCAAAAATTTACTAGAACATCTGACTTTTGGCCATCTTCTCCTCTTGTAATTTATTTCATTTCTCCTCTGACTCTTCTGTTTATTAACTACAAACCAGTCACTGTCCTTTTTCCTGATTTAGGCTTGGAAATGTAATTTTCTACTATACTTAAAAGTCTTTCTCCTCTGACCATAATTTTCATTATACCACATGGTCATTGACAACCACAGAGTCCACATTTCTTCCTAACCTGGCCCAATCCCACCCATAGTCACATGTCCATGCCCAAATAATTTTACATTTTCTCTCTTGTATGTAGAAATGTTACTGGTGCCAAACGATGAGTGTTATCAGGGTTTATGCTTTTATCACAGTAGATTTCATTATCTTCTCTTTTTTTAGACTATTTGTTCTTGCCCACTATTTTTCCATGTTAATAATAAGCGTAGCTCAATATGGTAATTTTTAGCTTGCATTACCATTCTTCCCTTGATTTTTCATTTTGATGTCCCTTCTTTTTTAGGTTCCACTTCTTGGTTTGATTTTTTCACCACTTCTATTTTTTTGATTTGGCAGCCTTTCTGATGACCTGGGCAATTCTAGTTCATCAGCAATGGAAGGGTAATAGGAGGTGAAGGAATTAATGAGAAGCAGAGAGTTTTCTCTCTTTAGCTATTAAAAAGAGTTGTCCAGCCCATTCCTATAACCTGCTATATCTCAAGATCTCAAAGCCACCACTGACCCTTTGACCAGCACCGTGGGTAACGAGCGCTGAGCTGAACCACCTTTCTTGCCCTTCCTTTGCTGCATGCCTGAGACTTGCAGCCCAAATATCCTTTGAAATGAGAACAGTGGCATAATCTGCGCTGGGTCAATTGAGCCCAGATCTGTGCAAGCGGGGAAGCAAACCAGCAAAAGGTGGTTGGGCTGTGGTGCTCTGGGCTATGTGGGACATGCCTTGCTGCCCTCAGCCATTTGATGGTTAGATGTAGACAGTTTGCAGTAAGTGCTGCCTTGAAGGAATTCACTACCAGGTGAGATTTCTCTGGACCTGAAGGGGCAAATTTAACCCTTTTATTTCCACAGGTAGTGGAAATACTTTAAGTTGCTTCCACAGCCATTGCCCTCATCCTGGTGAAGTCCGCTGCTATAGTCTTTGCTACCTAGGAAGCACTCCCTTTTCCTAATTAACTCAGAGTGCACAAGTGCTGCCGCAAAGCTAACAAACCATTATCTGTGCTGAGAGCAGAACAGGAAGGTGCCAGCAGGGCAGGCAGCTCTCTTAACTACAAACTACCACATCTGCTAATAGTGAGGCAAGCTGCTGCCTTGCTCCAGAAGTGCTGCTATTTTCTCCCTTGCTCTCTCTCAGTCTGATATACCCTGTAATCTGAAACAGTTATCGACATTTTAGTATTCACCAGAACCCTTAGTGTGTTCTCCTTTAACTTTCTTCTAACCTCTAGCCAGCTGCAAGCAGATACCTCCTCCTGGCAACCTCGTGCTTTGCTTCCTTTCCCAGATTTTCATTTTCTTGTGGCAATTTGGCCCCTCCACGAACCTTTTATTCTCTTGAACTCCTTTTTTACTGTTCCTTCTCTATCATTTAAAGGGATAAAATCCTATCATTGCCTTGTCTGAGAGACAGAACTCCAGCAAAGGGTCCTGTATTTTGGCAGCAGTCAAACTGTCACTGATGGACCTCTCAAGCAACAGAGTCAGAGGAGCCTGTACTGTCCATAATGGGATGGCTTTGAGGAAGGGCTTCAGTCACTTCTTCACCTGCACTAGGTCCTCTCCGGGGCTGCTCTGTGTAGATATATTCTCTTTTATAAAAACAATGTAAGGAGGGCAGAGAGGAGCATTACAGAACGTGACATTCTAGGAAATGCAGCATGAAATCCTCAGAAATACAGTGAAGACTCATTTTACATGAAACAAAAAAGCCACGCTTGCAGAAAAAATGTACTTCAGACTCCCCTTGAGATAAATGTAGTTAGAGATAACATATGCCAAGAAGTGAAGTAAAGAACAGCCAGAGGAAGCCATTTGTCATGCAGAACAATGACGTCCTATTTTAATTGGTCTCACAAAACCTAGTAACTAGGCCATGTATTCTTGACATCCATCTAGTAATACCTTCTTAATCAGTCAGCTATTTGAATATGTGCAGATATCATTCTCAAACAATGGCAGCTCCATGGACTTTTCACAAGGTGTACCAGAAGGTGTTATTTTAAGAGGGAAAGCCACTTTCCCCTGGTGTAAAGGGTGTGGGAATAGGGTTACTGAAGAGGTGCCGGCTCCGTAACACAAGCTGAGCGTGCCGAGGATAGTGGCAGTGAAAGCAGGGACCTTGTTCAGTGTGAGGACAGGAGTGTAAGGAGGGCAAAGGAAAATACTTCGTCTTTGCCAAAGCCCCCCATTCTCAGCCCCTTACAAGCACACACGTTTTCTCCTGAAAAGCAGTGATTGGCCATCGCACAAGTGAATTCTTGGGGTGGTTCGTGAGATGAGGTGACACACCCGGGCTCGAGCCTGCTGGAGCACTTGGCAACAGCCATCTTTGTGCAGGTTTTTTTGTTGTCATTCCCCCTCTGGTGGTTGAGAAGTAAGAGGGCTGGTTGATTTTTTTAAATTTTAAAAATTTTTTTTCCCCAAAGGGCTGCCACTCTTTGGATTCTTAAAAAAGGTGGTATTACATTATGTGCCTCACTTTAAGTAAATAAATAAATCCAATAGGGATTTGAGACTGAGATGTTCAAAGAACATTTTGTCTGTCAAGATTAAAAAGACCCACTTTATCAGTTAACAAGTAGATTTTGAAAATCTGCTGTTTGGCTTCAGTAGATAAAGTCCTGATCTGAGAGTAATATATATGCTTAATTATCTTCAAAAATCAAGTCCTCAGATATAAATATGGTGAAAGCAATGGAAGGGACAGCTGGTGTTACTATGTCCAGCTCCCTGGTACTGCAGGTGAATTTTTCATGTATTTTTTTCATACACTGAATCATATTTCCTCCTAACTCCAGTTAGGAAGTTAGCCTGCCCTGTGGGTGGCTGTTCCTTCTAACTTCACTGCTCTCAGACAGGGAAGATTTATTTATTTATTTATTTTTAATTTTTTATTTTTCAGCCTAAGTATTTTCCTGGAGAGGGATTCAGTGGCTTGAAATTTCCAAGCTCCCTTTTTGCTTCTCTTAACCCTGTTTCCTCAATACAGGGTGGTACATCTGTTATTGTCCAAGCACATAGTCCCATTCATAGTAACTTGACAAATTCATTAAAAATTCTTGTATCTGCAATTTCCAAATGCTGGGGTGAAGACAGTCTGACTTCTTCAGCTTTATCTCATTCAGTTCCAAATTTTCCTTCTGTCTCAGATCATGCTTTCTCTGCTGTCTCTTCCCACCCTGCATTTGTTGCCATGGCTGACACCACTGCCCTTATTGAAAACTGAGACAAAGTATGTAGGACCATGCTGAGATCGTCTTTCATCTCTACTCTATCCTCACTGCTTAGTGGTCCAATCTGTTGCCTGTCACCTGAAGGAGTATCTGAGCCTTAGGATTATTGGTCACATTTATTTTTCAACATATGTCTGGAAGCCAGTCTACCTTAATGACACAATTCTCACGAGTCTCTCTCTTCCTCTAATAACATTACAGAAATTGTTATTCATATCCAGCACTGAACCTGGAGGGGGGAGCATCTATAACAAACTTCCAGCACTACTCAATAGAATCTCTTATTATCCTTCCCGTAAGCAATTTTACACAAATGTAGTCGATTTTATCCATCCTACCGCTTTTCATTCATTCTGCTGCATCAAGCAAGGCCACTCAGCTATCTTTGCCTTTCTTTCTGTTTCCAAAATCATTATAACTAAGGTCATTATTTTGTTATGTTATGCCATTCCATTAATGTCTGATTTCACATATAGCATCAGTTGTTCTAAGACCTCTGCTTTATTGCCCATGTACCTTGGACTAACATATGAAGTTTCCCTGGTAGTCCTCAATGTCTTGACCAAAGCAGGCAAGGTCATTTTAACTGTATTGCCATCCTGACGACTGGGGAGTCTCATTCTGTGTTTGTCTAATAACATGTCTCTGTTATTATACACTGATGGAGCCAGTGTATACCACTGGGCAGCGAGGACCTTTGTTTAGGTCCAGTATGATCATTATAATATGTCAGTCTCAGAAGTCCTAGGCTTCCTTTCTCTTTGCTGTTCATTTTTGTATTCACTTCTATTCCCTTCATTTCTATTTTCTTGTATATTTGATTTTCCTTCCACTCTGCAGTAAATGCAGGGGTGGACTCTACACACATAGCTCTCTTCCTATTATTTGGTTTGAAGCTCATCTATTTGGTCTCATCTGCCTTGACCCCATGATACCCTGTCAGAGGTCACTAACATCCTGACTTGCATTGAGAATGTGAATAAAGGAATATTACAGTTTTGCACAATACAGGAAACAAGGAGACAGCTCATGTAATTGTGAGGCAGTGGACAGAAAGCAAATGAAAAGCTATACTTAATTCCCCACACTGCGCACCATTAAACTGTTGAACTCGGGATGTATTCAAGCACAGCAGTTTGAGAAGACATTTAATGAATTCTAGGAAGAAAAAATCTGCAAACGCTTTTATGTACAAAGAAACAACCTGAGGCTCAGGACGATTCATTGAGCCTTTGATTTGTAGGGAGCACCACCCCAGGGAAGTGTTGCCATGCCCTTTTAATGTCCCTAGGCTTCAAATCATGGTCACTAGCAGGGACAGAACACCTGGACCAGGTAGCACTCATGTCCTTCAGATAATCCGGGACCACTTAGGGAAAGTTTACCCTTCTGTGCATCCCCAGTTTGTGAACATTTTACTAGTTATACTGCTTTAATTCAAGGCAAATGGAGAGCATTTGGGAGCTTCCAGGTGGTCTTACTGGTTAGTCACAAAATTTTATGGCACTGCTTCTTCCCAATATATTGGGACAGTCTTGTGGCCAGTCTTGGCTCTTGGTGTTGGGAAGCAGAGCTGCACTTGCAGCTGTACCACAGTGTTACAGTGACTGGTGAGAGAACAGAGCATGCATTAATGGTAACATGAGTTTTGATGATTGTTTTGACTTTCTTGGTTATCAGACTTTTTTTTTTTTTTTTTTTTTAAATGGGGTGAATGGAACTGAAAAATCCCATCTTGCTCTTGCTGAACACGTTGACTATGTATTCTGCAGCCAAATCCATAGTGCTGGCATTACACAACAGTATAAAGTAATATTTGAGGCAGAGAGAGGTTGCATTTCCCATCTGGCCAGGTCCATTTGTTTGGCTAGTCTAATGCATTCTGCAAAGGGGGAAGAGAGAGAGAGAGACTGCTTCTGCCATCTGAAAAGCAGAAAGCATTATGAAAAATAATGAAATACAGTAGAGCCCTGATTATCAAGATGCCATAGGGAAAGCTGAATAAGCCTGGATAACAGAGGTTTCAGAAATTCAAGGGACTTGTCAGCATAATTAATAGATATCGGGGGACACGGCCGTGCTTTGGATAATAGAAAGTTTCGGACAACTGAGGGGCAGATGACCCAAGGTTATATTGTAATACCGAAGCTGCTTTGTAGCTTCCATAGCTCTCATCTTAAAAGTCTTTCCTAATATCTGGTTACCATCAGAAAATACACTCTGTTCGAAAGAGAGAGAAAGAGACAGTAATCATCATGGGTACTACTTACAGAAAAATGGGACCAAGAAATCTGAGGTTACTGAGGAAGGGAACAATAACTAACAAAGTTTATATTTTTTATTCTCCAGAAGTGATAAATTTAACCAAAGTGAAACTACACAACAAAAGGGATAAGTTCCTGCTTGGTTTAATTCCCTAGGACTTTCCCTTCTTCACAGCATCCATTCACACAGCGCACATTTGTTCCGTCACAAAAGCTGCCCTTGCACATGCCGTTTTAGGTACCATTCACGGACCATTGCAGGGTAACAGTTGGCAGAAGCTGATATTTAAATGGAAACATTTTAATGGCAATTAGAATAATTTATTCCCATTCCATTTGCAAAGCTAAGCTACATTCTGCTCTAAACATGAGGCACATGAATAGATAAATGGATAGCTGTGCAGGCATCACACTGTCAAAACTGGCTGATCACAGGGCAAGACTGTATTTGGCTTCTCACTCTGCAAATGTTGCTTTTCCAGAGATATCTGAAATGTTTTTTTTACATTCTCAATGGAATTTTGATCATTGTCTTGATCCTCATAAGGAAGAAAATCTATTTCCCATACTTGGGATCTGAAAATAAACCTTAGTTGATTTTAAACTTTGAGACATTGAAAACTGATTAAGGTTTGGTCAATCTGATTGCCCATGAAGTTGTTAAGAGACGACCTCTTTCTGACAGGGCCAGCAGCAAGTTTGCAAATCAATGTAATAATGCTCTTTTGAAAATGTTTTTACCAATTACTGTATTTGAAAATATATGCATATATGTAAAAGCTCCTTTTTTTTTTTTTTACAAAATTCCCAAATTAGAGTATTTTTTCCCTCAAAATGCATATACTCAAGGTGCTATTACTGACAGAAAAAAATACCATATTTGTTTCATTATTATACTTTGTAGTTGAATATTTAATCCACTGACAAGTAATGCAATGTTTTAACCTACTGGTTTCAAAATTCCACTGAAGAAAATAAACCCCCTTGTTCTGATACGGATGTTATAGCTGTACCTCAGATGCAGCTTTGTCTCCTTTGCCACAGTACAGGTCCTCTTGTGCAAGGTAACCACAGAATATTGACCCTTTTTGCTTAAATCAGCTTTGCTATTCTTACTTAATGGGGAGACAAGGACTACTCTCTCTTTTCTCCCCTCCTAATGCTACCACTGTTTTGCTTTTGTGTGGCTGTCACTGAACTTCATGGGGAAGCAAATCTGGGCTAAAATTAACTTTTTTTTTTTTTTTTTTTTTTTTTTTTTGAGTAGCTGGGACATAGCAGCAAGGACACTACTTTCTGGAGGTAAGACTGGGCTGCTGCTGGCATAAGGTGCATGTTGATCCATAGCATCAATGCGTTCAGTTTGGTATTCTGGCACGTGATGTCCTAAAGCCATATCCCATTCCTTAGATTTCACAGTTCTCATGCAATGTTTCATTGCCATCTCCTGATTCACACAACAAAAATTATAAGGGGGTCTGTAATGAGGATATTTATGCCTACCTTACTCCAAAGAATACTCTAGAGACAATTGATATATGGAATATGTTTGAAAATTCAAAATGCTGTGGAACTACTAAGTATTTTTGTTATGCTTATCATTAGGTCTTTCATCAACAGTGACTCATTATCTCTAATAGCAACAAAGTTAGGACAAATGCATGGAAAATACAAGGCTAACCCCTCGGTAGGGATCACTGTACAAACACAAGATTGAGTATGCTTTGCTTTCTCTGAGAAAGGTGCAGAAGGGATCAATTATTAGAACTGCACACATCCGTGCTTGAAATTAAAATACACAGAAAGTTCAAGGACGTATAATGCAGAGCTGGTTTTTGAACATCCAGGCTTTACAAGGCAGTCGGTTCGGGACCCAGGGCATTTTATTTGGTATATTCATTTTTCAAGGGATCCATGGTGAATTTAAATAGTGAGAACTCATACATCTCTCTCTTAATTTACTGCAGCAAAGTGACTAGGTACCTCTTACAGCAAATCAACTCGGATGATGAACATACATTAGGTGGGTTTTGGTGGTGGTTTTTTTTTTTTTTCTATCAACAATATATTGCTTGCATCAACGAGTTTATGACATATGAACCCATAATACTATTTCCTGGACTGTACAAAATGAAAATGAATGAGGAAAAAGTCCTGCAGCAACACCCCATTGCCTAAAACACTGTTAGACTAGCCTGAATGAGGAGGGCCAGAAGAAGGCTGGCTTTAATTCTAGGGTTTTACCAGAGCAAGAAATAGAAATGGTGAAGTTTGCAGAGTGAGGTCTGGCTGCCACATAGTCTTACACTGATAGATGGATATCTGGAGTTAGGGCCAGCTCTACGCTCCACTAACAAAACAGGGCAAAGCCTGGAGCTGAAGTAACATAATGGAAATTATGTTTTATGGCAATGCTTTCTTAAGGCTAACAGATAGATGATTTCAGGAAAAAAGGGAAAAAAAACAACAAATGCATCCTATGAAAATCTCTTATTGCATTATGAAACATAAATACTATCTGGGTTGCCAGCCAAGGAACAGTCATGATTCATTTGGATTTGATAAGAAAAAAATCCTACCAGCTAACTGACAGACAAAAGAATTACTTCAAGTGTGAAAGGAACATTTTATTTTTATAAATATACAGGAAATTCAAAACAGCTGAAGTTAAAAATATCTTTTTTTTGCAACCAGCCACTCAAAATTTATCAGATTGACAGAGTTTTTATGTAAATATTTTAATCATTAACTGATCTGAAAACCTGACATAATGACATAAGTCCTTATGCGTTTGTACACCAGGTGATCCTCTTCTCCTTCCAGCTTCCCTGTCACCAATGTCACAGACACACAAACCTCAGTACTTGATAAACACATGTGAATAGTCAGTTGTGTATTTGTTATGGAGGTCGTTATACATGTTGATGCATATACTATTAATATATAATTCAGAGATTCACAACCAGGAAGGGGGTTGATTGCCTTCTATTCCTATTTTCTGGATAACCAAATCTAACACATCAGTATAAAACTTACTTTGCAGGTCCTGACCGATCTCTCCAATCTTGCAACACTTTTTTTTTTTTTTTAGCGAAAATGTCAGAGTTTGGCCCGACATTTTTGTTATTACATCTGTCCTCTTGCTTAGATATTCATGAAAGGACCTTCATAATTCTTGCATCAAGTATTCAGTTGACATTGTGGTCCTGAGACGGTATCAGAGAACAAAGGACCTGAGAGAGGACAGATGCACAGCAGCATCAGAGCAGTGTGGGGGTGCTGCTGGTGTGGGTAGACAGGTCAGGTAAGGCTGAAACGGGAGAATGGATGGATGTGGGAGGAGGTGACCAAGAGATCAACAAGGAGACTGAGAGGGCTGTACGAGGGAGCCATGGAAGAAGGTATAATGAGATTACAGGATCAGAGAGTTCACTTGCAAACTAGCTTGGCAGGTAGGTGTGAGAGAAAGTTGAAGGAGGTCATTGTACTCTTCTTGGAGAAACTGGTGATGCACCACAGGGGAGGAGTACTCCAGGGCTGCAGTAGCCAGGGAGGCCACTCTGGGGTGGCCTCAGAAACAGATACTAAGCTGGTGAGCTTAATTGCTGAATTATTTGAGCACATTAATTACGTAAATGTTGCATGTTCCTCATTTAAACAAATGGAAAATTAAAGAGGCTTAAATTGCAAAGCAAACAGCAATTAAACCTGCTACATCTGCACATGGGTATATGCACCTGGATACCAAATCACTGTTATCCAGGGCCAGGACAGCAGCAGTAGCAGCTGAGGGGTAAAAAAAAGAGTGATGATCTGACACACTGGTGTGAAAACCAGTAGTTGCTGCAATGCTTTTAGGGGACATACTTTCAACTGAAACGTAAATACTTTGATTGAGTTATTTTCCAAAAATCTTTCTAATGTATATGCATGCAACAGAGTACTAGAAACCAAAATTTAAATCCTGTACTACATAAACATGCATGCATGAATATTGTTTTTGGAAATAAATTTGATGCAGAAGTGACTCGTTAAGCCTCTGTAGTTTTTAATTAAAACAAAAAGTAAGGAGGCTGATGCAATACACAATACAAAAGTGAACAAAAAAGGGTCAGGCGGGGTGTCAGCCTTGAAATTCAGATTAAGGCAATTACTCAAACCAAAGGCACAAACAAGAAAGCCAGATGTAGTGAGCAGTCAAACAAATACCCTCTTCAGAGGAGAGCAAGCAGAGTGAAGATCTGCCATTCACCCCGAATGTGATGCCCTAAGGCTGAAATATAACAGCTGGGGATAGACTGCAAAATTTCGACTGAAGTGCAGATCAGCTTGACGTTGTGCTTCTGTGCATGGCATGGAAATGGGTTTAGTGCTTCCCGAGAGAGTGGGGACAAGGCAGGTTCTCCTCTTGGCAGAAGCTTTGTCCATGCCAGGGTGTTGCTTAGGCAGGGTCAAAGTGCACCGATACCCAGCTGCACAAATGCAATGGAAAATAAAAAAAAACCCGTTAATTTTATGTCTTGTGACAAACTCCTCCTCACCTTGCCATCTGACAACCTCTACCTATTTCACAGATGCTAACTGCTTGTCTCTTTCTCAGGACCTGTAATCATTTTCCCCTTGTTAAGAGCATTTGTACTCCTCTTGGGTGCCAACTTCCCTCCCTTTCCCTTCAAATACCTGACTGATTAACATATTTAGGTTAACCTGAGGGCATAATATCTTACCAGTGGTCCCAGCTTGATTCTTTCTGCATTTTGTTGGGACTGATGAAGGAACTGCATACTTAACAGCTTGCATGCTTTTCTACCCCTAAAGGGTGTCAGCTACAGACTATGCCTCGTAAAATGCAATGGCTGCATTTTTGCCTCATTAAAGTAAATTTCCAGGGGAAATCCACCAAGATGTTAACCTTTTACACAGAAGAAGGGAAAAAAAGTAAAGATGATGAATATGTTAAAGTCATATACTTTCCAGCCCACACTGAATCCCCTATGTGGCAATTCTCTCTCTTTCGACCAAGGGAATTACCAAAGTCAACACAAATGTCTGCTCCAGTCCAGAAATGAGTGTGACCTTAGAAGCACCTGCAGTTCCCCTTGACAGGAATGATAAAGCTTCACTGGTAGCCTTTTTGTCAGCTCGCAAGCCTGAGCACAACTGCCTGTAAGTGGCAGTGCTGAGCAGCACCGATCCAGACTCGAAGGGAACCACAGGGATGTCCATGAATCAGTCACTGCCCTGTTCATCCTGCTGGGACAGCCTGACCCATCCAGCTTTCTCTCTCATACTGGTCAAAACAAGGGCTGTCTCTTCAGGTGATCAGTGACTAAAGCACTTAATACAGGTAAGTGTTTTTGGCTTTACTTCTCATATAGCACTTGAACACACAGATTTATATCCATGCAATGTACAATTTTGAAAACGCATCAGTGCTCTTTACCCTTGTACAGCAGAGGGACAGTTTACAGCTTGCGAGGTGCCACGGGCTGAGGCTGGGTCCCTGGTGTAAGCTCCCAGCAGGAGCAGCGTGGGAGGAACCAGCCTCTGAGCATCTCCACAGAAATGGATCTGAGCCTGAACCCGGGGGCTGGTGGTCCCAGGGCACTGGGGAGAAATTTCTCAAAATGTTTCTAAATTTGGCTTCTGATTCAGATCAGGACTTTACTGATTTAATCTGGGATCTATGAATAAGTAGTTCAATGGATACTGAGGATCCTTTTTGGTCCTCCCATTGATATGTTTTCAGACCTTGGGTGCAGCACTCCCTGTCTGTTTGAGACTTTCACTCCAGGGCTGTTGTGCTCCTCCTGACAGGGTTTATCTCAAAATTGAACTGGGCATCTGAGGAAACTGTAGGGACTCTGCTGTTGTCCAACTGAGGTTTACATGAATCTGTGCCAATGTCGTGAGATACTGAACCTTGTCACCAGGACATTGTAAGCCTGGATTCCCAAAGGGTCCAGGATCAGTCCCCACAGTATGCTCAGAAAATGGCTTTCAGTCAAAACATTAGCAGTCACAGGTTATCTGCAATTCTCTTAAATGTAAGGACTTTAAACATATCCTCTTCCTTTTGTTCTCTGTGAGCCTCAGGGCTTTTTAGTCCAGATCTGCTACAGTTGTTCCTTTTGTTTACTCAACTGTGTAACACCCTCAAAGAGTCTCCTTCTCAGAACCACAGGCAGAAAAAGTCCTAGAGCGACTGCTGAAGTGAGCAGCACTCTTGTTCTGCACTAAATCAAGGGAAAGTCAAACACTTTTTTGTAACCCAAATTTGAGCTTACATGAGGTTTGTAAAGACAGAAACATCCCCACCGCTAACAAAACCTCAAAGTGCCGAGTCGATGATAACATTCATCACAAGGTGTTCCATGAATATGCATGCCTGTTTTCTTCCAGAGGGCTGTATTACCTCAGCTGTGCAGGGAAAGGGAGAGATGGATAGAGAGGGCACACTACCCCAGTTAATGGGTAGCAATCTGATAAAAGAAACGCTAAGGTCAGTCTTCCACAATACCCGCTTTTCCCAGCGTGGCTATCTGCCTGTGTGAGATCTGAAAAGCTGCAAGGGATAGAAATGACCTGCTGGCTGCTGCCATTTTACCAGAAAAGTGAAAAATAAGTGTCTTCCTCGTAATACCAGCTTCTGGGGAAAGCAGTCCCAGAACAGAAAATTGCAACAGTCCCTGAGGCAAAAGTTTGAGCTAGGTTTTGCTGGCTGCTTTTTATCTTTCATTGTCTGACAAAGTCATATGATATTCAAGGTTGGGGATCAGGAAAACTGGATTCCTCTCTGATGGGTCATCAGGCCTGCTTTCCCCTCTATCTTACTTTTAGAAAAAAATACCTGTGTTGTCTAGAGCAGCAACCCTCTCTGCCTCTTCAACACCCAGCACATGGTTGCTTCTCTCATCTGGGATGCCTGGGGGTTCTGCTACAACATATATAGACCCCATGGCTGAAGTCTGCTTTCTCCAGATCATGTGGTAAAATCCAAATTTTTTGCAGGCTGCCTTAACCTTTGGCTCCGCATCCAACCTGACAGCCATCTTGCTAGATCAGAGAGAGTACTGCCATTTTAAGGCCCACTTTCTAGGAAAGTTTTAGCAAAATCAGAAACAGACTCAGTCAGTGTTTCATTTTTTTACTTAGGACAAGTTGTAATTCACTCTACAGCCTTTGAAAGCAAGGCCAGGGAGTTCAAGCTGTGATATGTGTGCTCTAAATAGGAAGGAAACCGAACCTGATAAGCGAACGTAGGTGAGCCTGAATCAAAAACTCCAGATCAAAACACTTTCGGGGAAGTTCAAAAGGCCGTTATGGGGATATAGATCTAAATCTTGCAGGTGGCTTTTCTTTTTCTGATAAGCTGAACCAAATCCCTACATCTAAAGGTCTCACATCTTTCAAATGCCCTAAGCCTGGTGCAGATCTGAATGCCATGGTGGGACCCAGGCTCCATCCAAAGATACATGAATATGCTGCTCATCTACAAAGAACACATTTGTCCATGCTGCCTCAACTTGGGGCTGTGTCCTGCATAAACCACAGGACGTGCTTATATGAAAAGCGGCAGATCATTGCCCGGAGCTCAAACAGTGAACTGTGAGTTATAGGACTGATTCCATGTTAATCTTTTAAACAGGCTAGGACTTACATTGTTGGCTTGAGGGTGGTGGGGATAGAAGCTGTGAAAAAAATGTTGTTCCAGATACAGAATACCCAAGCTGAGGTCCAAACACCTATTTCTGACTTAGTCTGTCAAACATGAAGCAAAGGACTGATCCACAGCCCAGAGAACTTTTACATGCACCAATGGCTTTAAGTCTGGACTTCTGGCATGGTGCTAGGCAAAGTTCAAGGGTATGTAGGTGAAAATGCCTCAGCAGCGGACAATAACAATCTTCATGGATTTGGAAGGAAGAATGCAAGTTTCAGGAAGGAAGAATTAAAATGAGCTGCCAAGAAGCCGGTCACAGCACACAAGGTTTTAATGTCAGCTGTTGCTGAAGCATTTCAATCAACCTTTTCCTTAACACAGACAGGTTGTCCTCATGTTGCCTCCCAACACAGAATACTTGAAACAAAACTTTTTTTACAAACATTCAATTTTGTTAAAGGAAGGGGTTCCAGTGGAAACTGTTGATAAATTTGTTCTTTTCTTCTTAATTTTCTTAGAAAAGGGCATATTTTTCTCAACAAAAAACTATCAGAAAAATCGTTTACATTTTCAGTCATCTGGGAAAAAAAATCTAGATATTTTGAGAGAATCTGGCACTTTTGCTGTCATCTCAACCTCTTTTTAACTTTTGATGAAAAAGCGTGGCTTAGCTGGTGATTTCTAGCTGAAGACCCCATCAAGCACAACAGCAACAAAAAATTACCAGTCTCAAGTGCAGAAAGAAAAAAAAAAAAAACCTGAGAGCAGCATGTCCAACAATTACCTGCAATCACTTTTCTCTCTCTCTCTGTCTTTCTCTGTAGTATCCAGGCCATGCTTTATTAATTTAATTACAGCTTTCTAATCTCCTCAGGTAGCTGCCATATCTGAGCCTGAGAGTGGTGAAAGGAGCAGTGTGACAGAGAGATTCCTCCGAACCTTCATTTTAGTGATTCAAAGCATGGCATCTTATTAAATAACATCTTAATTGCCAGTGGCTCCAGTGCTTTTGTGGATCAGAGGTTAATTTTTATTTTCTCTCCCTTGCAGCAGAACAGCGGTTCTTCAGCAGAGCGTGTCTCCCTTCAGTCACCATGCAGTGGTGAACCTGGCTGGAGGGAAATGGTGTCTCAGAGGTTTGGGGAATGTCTCCTCTATTTTTAATTTCAGTGCCCTGGTAATTATAAAACTCTACTCCCACCCACGTTGTTAATTTTCATTAAAAACAGACAAGGGTAATCAATCCTCAAGCTTGCGTTTGGGGACCTTTTACTAACTGCCCAAACCAAACTGCTCCAAAATGCTGCAGCTTTTATTAACACTGGAGAAGCTGAGAGTCCAACCAGAAAGGTACTGAGCCATCCTGAGTCCTCATCACTGTACAGGAATTGGCTTTTTAATAAAAACAGTAAAAAACACCCTCTTCACTCTGTCTTCCTCAACCTAAACAACTGATGTCATATCATGCATCAGGATGCTGGAAATTATATAAGCCCATCATTTAGCATCAGTAAAAACAGATTGAGGCTGGCTACACAGCCTGAATTTTGTTCAATATTTAATGAGTCATGTGTTGCATTTTATTTTATCTGCAGTAGTTTTTTGCATCCTTATTTATTACAATCAACTTCATTCTCAGTAGTAGGACCTTGCAGTCAGACTGTATTCCCAGATGTTTTGAGGGGTTAAAGAAGCCAGCTACAGAGCTACGAAGAAGTGAACAGAGAAAATGAGAGGCTGAAGGAAAGACAAGATGGATAGAGAGTCAGGGAACGGCAGAAGTTGTGTTTGCCTATCTGTTTTAGATAAAGGAGCAGAGGATTTTTCAAGGTCCTTTTTGATCCTGTTTGGGATGGTTCTACTTTCCATACTAAACTAGTATGTGTGGGTGTCATAATCTTTGTGACATTTTACCTTACTTCACCCCCATGAGGTGAAGCAGGACTATTATCCCTGTTGCATGATGGGGACCTGTGTACTGCTCCTCATCTACCTGGGGTACCTCAGCTGGCAATTTGGCTTTTTCACAGCTAGCGGAGGAAATCAGGTGCTTCCAGTAAGTCAGTCAGATTTTAGGTGGGGTGAGAGCCATGGAGAGAGGTCAGAGATCTGCTAACAGTTTAGACACCTAACTCCAAAGAGGAGTTCCTCAAAATCTGATGTGTAACCCCTGAGCTTGGTGTATGTCCTCCAAGGGACTTTGTTCAGGCATAAAGCCCTGCCAGGTGGTACAGAAACGCACTGCATGCACAACTAGGCTAGCCAGCTATTTCTGATGGATAAGATCACACACCTGGTGTGCAGAGCACAAAGTGTAACCAAGGCAGTCCAAAGTCTGAAAACTGAAAGAGCTGGGGGATGCATTGGTTCAGAAATCAGAGAGAATCACCAGTGTACGGGCTGTGATGAGGAAAACAAGCCACAAACATAGCCGGTGTTACAAACACAAATATATCAGGGACAAAACCAGTATGGGGAGACTGAGGAAAACACATACTTTAGGACACAGGAATTCTTCAGAAAGAGATACACAGTGTGATGGTATAAAATTCCCTTATTTGCTGTGCTTACAGTGAAATAGATCATTGTTCCCACCCATTGAATAGGGTTGATTTTTCTCGGCTTCTTCAGTTACACCCTAATTGTTTTTCCTTTTTATTAAGGAACAGCTATCAAAGTGTCAATATTAATATGCTTGTTAGCTAATTGATTATAGCCAAGTATTTTTGACTTGGGGATAGGATTGAGTTTTTAAAAAATCCAGCTGAAATGGAACTTTTTCCTTTTTAAGCTTTTCTGTCATTCTTGGAAAACTTTTACAACCTGACTGTCAAATGTCTCCTGATATTTTGGTAGCATTTTCATGCTCTTTTTTCCATCTCTTCTCAAACTCTTTAGTTAAGAGGAACCAGATGAGGTTACTGGCAGGCACAGCCAAATTATAAAGGTGTAATATTCATGCGTATGCACGTGTGTGTGAAGGGAGGCAGGAGGTAAAGCTGACGCTAAGTATCTTACAATGTAATTCTTTAATAAGTATTGTATTTCTTTAGGAAAGGAAGCAAGAGGATCTGTTTATAACGTTTACTGCTGAGGTTAGTGAGTAGAGGAGCCATTTCCATCCTTATGGTAGGCAGGAGCAGGATTAGGCTGAGATGGCGGTGTAAGAGGTACTTAAGGAAAGACTTAAGAACTGGAAGGGGAAAAGGTGGCAGTCAAGCATGTTGCAGCTGCGAAAGCGCCTTGGTGAAGTGACAGGTTTAGTGGCAGCGAGGGCGACCAGGCCACATGCTGCTCCCAGCACCAACAGCCTCAGAAACCGCTGGTGTCCTGCACTGGCGTGTTGATAGTAATGCAATGCAGATGTTTGCTGGAAGGTGGGGCGGGTGCCCAAACCTGAGGTAGCAGGAGCAGCACTTCTCTGCTGGCTTCAGCAGAATATCTCTGGCCTTTGGCAGTGGAAAGTTCTTCCCTGGATCCCTTGTACTGAAATCCAAGCTCTAATTTGGAGCCTGACCTGTCATACTCTGTTTTATTGTAACATTAAATAGCCTAAAAGAGCATAATCAATGGTAATTACTGAATTACTTTACACACTCTGGCATAGGGATACATTGCTGATCCAACATTATGTGCCCAGGTAATGCCAAAGGGTTAGCACATTAGCTTCTGTTACTGCATATTGTCAAGGTGGTGTTGGGTTTTTTTTCTCCCCGTAATATGGCTTCAATCATTACAGTAGAGCAGCGTTGTCAAAGACATGAAACGGACCTTTTAAAGAAAAAGCCTGCTGTGTTATTCAGGACCAGATTAAGTCCAAGGAGCAGTATAAAAAATAGCATAGAAGAAGAGCCATAATTACAGTAGAAAGGGATGCAGCAGTGTGTTGGGTTTTGTGTGGCAAGGTTTTGGTAGCGGGAGGGGCTACAGGGGTGGCTTCTGTGAGAAGCTGCTAGAAGCTTCCCCTGTGTCTGACAGAGCCAATGCCAGCCGGCTCCAAGATGGATCCACCCCTGGCCTAGGCCAAGCCAATCAGCGCCTCTGTGACAACATATTTAAGAAGGAAAACAAAAGAGTTAAAAAAAGCTTTTGCAACCGGAGAGAGGAGTGAGAAGATGTAAGAAACTCTGCAGACACCAAGGTCAGTGCAGAAGGAGGGGGAGGAGGAGCTCCAGGCGCCGGAGCAGAGATCCCCCTGCAGCCCGTGGTGAAGGCCATGGTGAAGCAGGCTGTCCCCCTGCAGCCCATGGAGGAAGGATGAGGGGGTGTAGAGATTCCACCTGCAGCCCGTGGAGGACCCCACGCCGGAGCAGGTGGAGGCACCTGAAGGAGGCTGTGGCCCGTGGGAAGCCCACGCTGAAGCAAGTCCGGGCCGGACCGGTAGACCCGTGAAGAGAGGAGCCCATGCCAGGGCAGGTTTGCTGGCAGGACTTGTGACCCCATGGGAGAGACCCCACGCTGAAGCAGTCTGCTCCTGAAGGTCTGCACCCTGTGGGAGAGACTACGCTGGAGCAGTTCGTGAAGGACTGTAGCCCGTGGGAGAGACTCCATGTTGGAGCAGGGGAACGATGAGAGGAGTCCTCCCCCTGAGGACAAAGAAGCAGCAGAGACAACGTGTGCTGAACTGACCGCAACCCCCATTCCCCGCCCCCTTGTGCCGCTGAGGGGGGGGAGGTTGAAGCCGGGAGTGAAGTTGAGCCCAGGAAGATGGGAGGGGTGGGGGGAGGTGTTTTAAGACTTGATTTTATTTTCTCATTGCTCTACTCTGTTTTGCCTAGTAATAAATTAGATGAATCTCCTCTCTACATTCAGTCTGTTTTGCTCGTGACGGTAATTAGCGAGTGATCTCTCCCTGTGCTTATCTCGACCCAAGCCTTTTGTTAGACTTCTCCTTCCCGTCCCGCTGGGGGAGGGGTGAGTGAGCGGCCGCGTGGCACCCAGCTACCGGCTGGGCCTAAACCACGACAAGCAGCTAGTATTGAAGGGAAAAGAGATGTTGACAAGTTTGGGGTATTATTTGCCTCAGATTGCAAGGAAATTTTAAGAAAGGGTTTAAATCTTCTGCATCCTCATAATACTAATTTTAATCCCATTTTAGTCATTAATCTGTGTTGCACCCATCTCAGAGATGCTGAGAGAAAGCGAGAGGAGGCAGGGAGAGGCAGTAGCAGCTGGAGATGTCATATTCCGACTGTTTCAAACTATTGCTACAGTTCCCAACACCTCCCATGGAACAGAGGCACATCTCAGAAGCGACTGAAATATTTTGTATGGTTACTAAGGCAACATGCTAGTCAAATTTAGTTAGTGTCCAGGTCTTACTGTTAATACATTAAATCATTTAGTGACCTGAAAAAAGAAGAAAAAGAAACCCCAAATTTCTGTATCTTCCCATCTCTCAAACTGTTCCGCTGTTCATGTCCAAACCTGGAAAATGTTGTTATTTGTCTGATATGGAGGGAGAATCTAGGCTGAATATGTGATAGGTGTCTTGTTTAGGAACTACAACTAATGCTTGTCCCTGACTGTAGAGGCAGCAAAGGTGGACCAGCCTTGAACAGGATTGTTGATCCTTCCCTTGAACGAAAAATATCATGGTCATTGCATGATCTGAAGTACCAAGTAACTCCCTTTTACCAGTTGCTTCCACTGAGCAGTTCTTGGAAAACAGTCATGTCCAGTTTCCAAACTGCTGACTGGGGGGGGGGGGGGCAAGAGTTAACTCCTATGGATGCTGAGAGTTGATAGAATCATAGAATTGTTTAGGCTGGAAAAGACCTTTAAGATCTTCAAGTCCAACTGTTAACCTAGCACTGCCAAGTCCACCACTAAACCATGTCCCTAAGCACCACATCTACACATCTTTTAAACACCTCCAGGGATGGTGACTCGACCACTTCCCTGGGCAGCCTGTTCTAATGCTTGACAACCCTTTTGGTGAAGAAATTTTTCCTAATATCCAATCTAAACCTCCCCTGGTGCAACTTGAGGCCATTTCCTCTTGTCCTGTCAATACTGATACTAAGTTTAGGAATGGTGTTCCTATAAATTGGGGAGGAGAACACCAAGGAGAGCCTCCAGGTAAAGCAATTTCTGGAACAGATGACAAATGTGAAGAAGTTGTCAGGGTCACTGAAACAAACAGCAACTCTGGGCTATGAACCTTCCTCTGTATAATATTTTAAATCCAAACAATTAATATGAAGATGATTGGGATGAAATCAAAGGGCTCCCTTCCACCTCAGAGTAGGAAACTGGGATCTGTGTCAGGGGCTGCTAGAACAATGTCTGATGAAAGAAGATCACAACAGTAACAAATCCTGTGCAAAGTTGTTTACCATCCAGAGCCTGAGTCTGTCCCATCCAGCTCTGAGATTTCAGCATGGTTGCTGCCCCTCCTCAAAGGCAAAAGGACTGTCACACTAGCCTGACACATAAGGATACATAGTGCCATGGTGGAAGGGGCAGAATATAGTGAGTCAAGCAAATTGTCCCCTGTGTGGATAGCCATGGAGTCAGGAACCTGTCCTTGAGAAGCATTTGGAAAGGTGGTTTGGTGTTGATACAATTTTTTGGGGGGATGGAAATCAAAACTTGCTATGACATTGATGCACTTGTCTGTGTCACCAGGGATCCTGGTGTGGGAACTGCTGAGACAAACATGACTGTAGAACAGGTTTTGCTGAATTTGAAAGCACTGTTTTCATTCCAGCTTGCTTATCTCTGTGTGCTACCTGTAGTTCCCTAGCACCATAAGTTGGTCAAGGCAAGAGAACAATGCTAGATAATTTGGGTGATCTGTTTGAAAACCTAGTGCATCAACATAGGAAGATCATGGTCTGACATATTCCTGCACATCAGCCAAGCTGTGATCACCATTGAAGGCAGAAGGAGGCTCACATCTTAGAAAATACATCTGTTAAGAGTGCTGTTACATGGTACCAACCCCTCCGCTGATCACCACATCCTTGCCACCATGCCAAGCCCCCATTCCTCCTCCCAGTAATCCCAGCTCTCCTGCCGACTTTTGTTGGGCCAGTTCAGCACACTAAGCCAGATGAAAACAATTAACTGTTTTCACCTTTTTTTTTACCACCACATGGTAAGGCAGCTTTCTGCTCACTAACCAAATTGCTGTAGGCTGCCATGGCAATGCTGCTTGAGGCCACAGCTCCACGGATATTTCTTCTGGTAACTGAACTAGCTGGGGTCCCTCTTCTTGAGCTCACCAGGCAGCTAGTGCACTGCTGTCCTCTGATGAAGAAGTAAAATGGATTGGGAGGAAGCTACCTTTCCCAACACGTTGTACAGGTGATACTTACATAGTCATTTAGCGTAGTTTAGATGATGTGCAGCAACCTGTTACCTGCAAAACCACCATTTTTTTCCTAGACCTCCCAATGATGAGTGTCAAATAAACTGTGGTGGAAAACAAAATAAAGGCTTCCTGTGATTTGATAAAATCATCAATCCTGGGTATGCATTTCAGCACCAAAAAAAGAAAGTTTCCTGTGTT
Source organism: Grus americana (assembly GCF_028858705.1). Lineage (NCBI taxonomy): Eukaryota > Metazoa > Chordata > Aves > Gruiformes > Gruidae > Grus > Grus americana. The sequence continues at coordinate 16,050,108 of NC_072857.1, read as the reverse complement.
TAAATAGCAATTGCTTTTCAAATATCTGTGATCTGCTCAGTGCCTTGAGAGTGGAAAATACAGAGAAATCAGGCACAAGTAAATCCTTTCAAATGGATCACATATCATAAAGAATTTGACCACTTCAACTGATAAATGTGAGTAGCTATAAGCCATTGATTTTATCTGTGCTCCCAACTAGAGTGATCCTAACTTCAATGTTATACATTGTAGTCAGGCTTGCAGAATCCTCAACGGGTAACAGCCAGCCTCATTTGGAGAAGAAATGAGGCAGACCTCTGGTGCTGGTGTCCATGTCCTCCTGGTTCTCCTAGAGACTCTTGCGGGGGTGCCTCTGTATCTATGTGTGTGTGCTCACACACATTTGTGCGAGGGATGTGATTTTTCTTTTCTTTTTTTTTTTTTTTTTGGTTGACTGTGTAGCCAGAGGGAAGGAGAAATACTCTGTGGGAAAATGTGTTTCTGTAACAGAGGATTAATTAATGTAAGAAGGTTATATTATTTAGATCAAAACAATTTGTGTTGTCTTAAGGAATTGAAAAGAAATAGGCATCTTTTTAAAAAGCAGAAAAATCTACCCCTAAATCCTAATCATCCTCCAACAGAATATGGAGTATTTTGCCTTACTAATTTTAAAAGATCCTGTTGAGGTTCAGAAACTATTGTTCAGTAAATTCAACCTTGGGAAGGTGAGATGGAAAAACTGTTGCCAAAGTTTATTTTCTCCAGTGAAGAGTGGCTTGTGTATACAGGTTTACTTCAGAAGATGAATTAATGACTTGAAGCCTAGAGACGCAGATGATAATCTGATATAAATGGGGTGCCCTTTATAACCAGCATTAATTAGAATATGACATTACAGGAATTATGTCAGTTTGTCCTAGACGGTTTTAAGAACTGTATTGTCCTCTCATTGCGAAGGGGTGTTATTCTTGCACAAAAAGAGGAAAAACGAGATCTGCCAGCAGCTAAGCAGCCATATATCTTTATTTCACCCTCACACCACTTGAAGCTGCCTGGGGAGGTCTGTCCCAGCCCAGAAGGAAGGAGCACAGATGAGATCTGCATCACCAAGGAGGAAGCAATGTGGCCACAGGTGCAGGGTAGACCTTCAAAGTCTTCATTACACCTTTCATCAACATAATTGCAACTAGTAGTGGCTGCTATTTTGATTAAATCAGAGCAGCCTTTGGGGTCCTCTGACTCTGAGATCAGTTCTGCACAGCTTCATGGCACAGAGCTGCATGTCACCCACAGGCACCTGCTCTTTGTGGTGCCAGCATAAGCTGCACCGTTGTATTTCACAATGCTCTCATGAAACAAGAAAAAAAAAAGAAAAAACAAAAGAAAAAACCCAAACAACAAAAACACCCATCAAGGCAGATGTAAGGTAAGAATCCAAACCTAACAAATTGGTTAAGTGGTGCTATGTGACACAAGTTAAGCCTTCTGAATTTTTCTGAAAAAAACATATCTTTTAACATGAACTCTAGAATATAGAAGCAGAGGGGAAAAAACACCCCAAAACATTTATGTGATGTAGAAACTAATAGCCTGATGTGACTAAATGAACACTGAGTCACCAGGACTTCAAGGTCAAGAGCATTTTACGGATCTGAACTTTCATCTTAAGCAAAGAGTTGGCCTGGTTAAGTTACAAATATGCAGATAGATTGACGAGGTTACTCTGGAAGCAATAAGACATGGATATAGTTCCCAGTTTTACTCATTTGGGGAGTTATTAACTACCTTTAAACTGTAGAATGTTCCTATCCTAAGCACCCAGTGAAGAATAGTAAACAGAAAATTTAAATAAACTATTTGTTTTGGTGTTTACTCTGGGGGAAATCAGGAGATTCCCATACAGGGAATGAATCTAAAAAAAAAAAAAAAAAAAAAGGTCTAAAATTGGAGTGGCAGTGGAAGAGAAAGTTATGTATACCTTAGTTCACCAAAGAAGTCAAGACATGTGTTGAAAAGGATGCCTTAGGCTGATAAAATATGCTTGGATTTTCAGGATGTTCTGAGAAGGCAAAACAAAGTTACTGGGGTAAAAAGGACCCCAGATATTGGTGCAAATAATCATATTTGGGTAAAGCATAAAGTCCGTGTGAGATAAAATAGAAAATCTTATAAATCAATACCTGGTTACTAAAAGTTACCACTTTGCAATGATGACTGTTAAAAGTGATCACAATAGAATGCAGAAGAGTGAAAGATACCAGGGAACTAGAGTTGATCAAGATATTAATGAATGGTGTGGGAAAAGCAGGGAGTATTGAAGTGACAGAGTTTGCATTAACATGAACTTATTTAGATTTGACAATCCTGAAGTTGATGATGCAGATAAATAGTTGCGGGTGGATGAAACGGAGAGCCTGAGTAATAAAACGGTAAATGAAATTCAGTGTTGCTAGGTGCAAAGTAATGCACATCAGGAAAAAATAACTCCAGCTATCCACACAGTATAGGCTCTAAATTAGTCGTTGCAGATTTCCCTGAAAACACTACCCCTATGCTTGGCAGGGGTCAAAAATCAAGGTACAGAAATGTCAGCCAAATCAGAGACACAAAAACATCTATCAGAAATTATGAGGAAAGTAATAAGAGAAGGGGCAGAAAACACCATTAATGACATCTCTAAATCTGGGCTGTGCCCAAGTCCCCAAGACAACGTGAGCGTAGGGATGACATAGTTTGGATATGTGGACAGGAACAGGATCAGTCTGTTCAAGTATTGTGCTGGAACCACGGAGTTCTGTGGGACATGGCTGAAAGATGACATCAGGAAGGACAGGAAAGAGACATCAGCAAGAGCTGTCCTCTCACAAGACCTGTTTGGGGATTGTGAATGCCGTGAGATGGTGCTGGCCCTCACCACTTGCTGCTGACCCCTAACAGAGGCAGAAGCCTGGCGCACAGTCACCTTTGGTCCAATATGGTGGGGAGGTTTGTTTCTTCCTGTATTTCTAGCAGCTTTACTTGCATAGCAGATTTCTATTATTTAGCTTTGGTAAATTCTTGACTTTGTAATATTGAGATTATCCAGCCAGCTGCATTATAGACTATTAGGCCAAAGCTGCTTCTCTCTTGCTGTAGTTCTGCTATAATAAATATTCATAGCTTCATTATAGGCTATGGTTTCCTGACCTATGTACTAAGGGATTATTTGGGGGTTTTGCTTTAATGATGCACAAAAACTGTAATAGTCCTTTCAGAGCCTTATGCAACAATATGTTTTGCTTCTTCTAAAAGCTAAATAACTCTTGTTTTGAATGATTTAGTAGCAAACTCGCTTAGTCGCTGTGCTGTGGTTCAATGGTCTGCAAAATTTTCTTTTTAGAAATACAAACCCATTATGTAAATACTAAAGAGCATCTTCAGAAAAACTAACTTCAATTTGTTTTTGTCTTTTTTTTGTTGTTTGTTTCAAACTTTGTAAGCTTGAGATCACTCACACAACCTTTTTTTCTTCAAATATGCAAAATAAAATTGCTTTTTGACTAAAATCATCAATATAAGTTTTAGCCCAGAAGCAATGTTCCAACTGTGTTTTATGCCTCCTGGAAATTGAGGATAGATGAAGAGGAATTTGCAGAGCACATTCCTGAGAAAGCATGTTTATTTGGTTAGGAACTCTGTTTTCAAAACCTGGTCAGCCTCTATTATGCAGTCCCTCCATCTTCTTGCTCCTGAGTTTCCCACTTTGGAATGGCTCCTTTGCAGAGTGGACTGGTAGAACAGCCCCAAAATGCTACCATCTGCAGAACATAGGGGTCTAAACTTAGTATTTTTTCAAAGCTGTGGGAATAATTTTTTTTATATGTCCAGCTTCTTCCACACAGGGATCCTGATTCTCTCTAGGAGGCTTATCTACGTGTGGAATACAGTTCTTGGTACACAATTTTTAATGCCAGAAAAAAATTACCTTGTCAGGGATCCTCACAGTTTAAAGGCTGTACAAGCTTATCTCAGGTGAATTCTGAGACTTAACAATTCCATCACTAAGAAGACTCTGCTTGGAGGAAGGTTTTGACCTTGCAGACATGAACAGGGGAGGTATCTTTTAGCATGTACTAAGTCCAGGACTCGTATTTCCAGAAAACAGAGCCCTAAATGCCAACAAAACGTTTTGTAAACAGTTGGGGTGAGATTGAGAAACTAGCTGAACCTATTTGTCACACAGTGGAGTTTATTGAGCCATTAAGTCTATGTTATGAAAAGGCAGGTCATTAGCAGAGCGGGTGCCGTGCTGATAAAAAAACTGTGTGAGAGGTGGCAACGGTTGGGGAGGAAAGTCACATTTTCATTTATTTTTCCTTTTTTAAACAGCACAAAAATAAAGTGTTTAATTAATTGTTTGCTCTGCATTTAACAACTTTCCATTAGTTCATTTGCTTAAGTGCAGCAGCAATCAAGAACACATTAGCTAATGTTGCAGCTCAGTAAGGGAGGAGGCTAGAGGCAGGTGTTGGGGTCAGTGTGTGCAGAATCAAGGGACCATCTGTCTCCTCCTGCTTTAATTTGTCTGCAGGAGATTCCCAGAGTCACAGCAGCACACTTGGAATCACCAGCCATTTCCAGCTGGAGCTTTGAGGGTTTTTATGAGTAGATCCAGCTGGGAAAGGTCTGTAGTCAAAGAAGTGGATAGTGATGACTGACACATCGCATTGCCCTTTTGCGAGTCTGTATTAATTCTGCTGTGTGCTTCATCCCCTGCCAAGAAGGATGGTAAAGAAATGATGGCAGGAGCCATGGAGACTTGAATTCACTTACTTCTCCCCAAACTCTCTTGAACAAATCGTTCATGGCAAGATTCGAAAAGGAGCATGAAGGTATGGTTTCAAATTTTCAAACTAAGCCTTAAAAGAAGTAATTGAATTATACTAGTTTGAATTCACTTGGAAGATTCACAGTCTCACACAGTTTTCAGATTAATAATATGAGACTTCGGAACTCAACACAGGTCTACCAGATGCATTGCAAGCTAAGTTTACAAGAACTCTATGGGAAGGAACCTTTAATAGGGGACCAGGAAACCTTATTTGTCAAGGGATTTTTCTCAGAGATTTTCTTTTGATTTATTTTGCTTTCATTACAATAAGGAGGAAGCTTTTGTATTTCTTGGACAATACCTATTCCAGATATATCTAACCCAGAGAGGCCTGTTGAGGAGAAGCTGACATCTGCCCAAGGCTTTAGTTCTGTCATCCAAATCATGAAGTCTGGTGAAAATTCAATCTCCTGTTTAAGAGCAATGATATTACCATCCATCAGCTGAATTTCAGTAACCAGCCACCTATATACTTTTAGTTCAGCTTAGTTTTATATTTATATTTGTGAATATAAGGTAAAGCAGCTTGGCTTGAGCCGTCTCAGTAGGGTTGTACATCACATTTGCTGTGTACTGGAAAAAGGCAACTAGTCAGTGTAGTAACACTAGGATGAAGTTACCACTTTATATTTTCATTCAGCTTGCTCTATCATGGAGCTTTGTGCCAAATATCAATTCATTCTGACATTTTATAGCTTTCCATTTACTTATTAATTTGTTCTTTTTGGGGGTTAAAAGTAACCCAAAGCAGTATGCCAAATCCGTGACTGGGAATCATGGGAATCAGTGGGAATAGACCCAGGAAAAGGGTCCTGGACTCAACTAATGAGACACAGGAGCTGAATGAGACAGCTTACTGCATTTCAATACATAAAACAGACCTCATATGCAGAAACTTTTCTTTTTTTTTTTTCTCCTTTTTTTCCCCCTCTCCCTCCTGAGTAGTTGTTATATTTCTGTAAAAGCATGTTTAATCTTGGCCAATTAAACTTGCTAGCACTCAGCACTTAACAGGTCTTTTTATTTTTTTTTTCATTTTTTTTTAAGGAAAGGCATTTTTTGATGATAATAGCATTCTCAACCGAAGAAGCTCTTTTTGAATTAAAACAGATGATGGAAGGAATCATTAAGAATGAGTATGAGTTTGATTTTTGATTTTCAGATATTTTAACCTTAATTGATTTACTTTTATTCCCTGGTGTGTTTTAAATCAATCTGTTAAAGGTATCTGCTTTTTTCACCTGCTCACAGCAGCAAGCACGAGTAACTCTGCATGAAAAGCCAACATGAAATATAGCTGTCTGGTGATGCAGGAGAAAAAAAAAAGGTTATACAGTAGCTTCAAAATACCACCCCCCTTTAAAACCACAGTGGAAGTCTAGGAACGCTTATTGAACGCAAACCATGACAAAATGACCTCTTGCTCCTACAGGCTCGGCAGAGCTGGTGGGACATGCTGTATTTGCAATCATCTAGTCTGTTCCCTTACCCAACCTCAGGGTTCACGATTCCTGAAAATTTAAAGGCTCTTACCATTTTTTGCAGGAGTGCTGTCGGTTAAACCTGTTGATTGCAAATTGCTGTATATCCAGGAGCTGTAACACCAGTCCTTAGAGTAAGCCTGTGTCAAAGCTTTGAGCACCAGGTTGCTGTTCTCATCTCTGAGGAAGAGGAAGGAGCATCTGTAGACACATTGATGGCCAATTCACCACCCCAATGGCAACCCTTGCACCTCCCATCCCCACTCTTTGTCCCCTTTTCCCCTTTCCCATTCTGCAGCAGGAATGGTCTGGCCCTACTCTTCCCCTAGAAGACAACATTCAGCTATTTCAGAGAAGTGGCGTTGCCCAGGCACCACAGCACAGCAGAAACATGGGCTTCCCCCATAGCTCCCTGCTGGATGAAAACGTCTCATTAGTGACAATGACCCATCCCGGGTGCCTGATTGCCCCACTGCCTGGCCCAGCTCTCTCGCAGCAAAGCAGGCAGGGACATGGGCTGCTCTCCAGCTGCATATACATCTACCATTTGAAAAATCTATTCTGGGAGCCAGAGCTCAAGATATAAGGCTTCTGACCCATTATTTATTTAAAAAAGGCATACTGAAATCTTTTAAAGCACATAAACACCTGCCATTCTCAAACTGGGAGATAAAAAAAGCACAATTATTTATTAACTGTACCACTGCAGAGGTGAGCTTTGCAAAAGCGTGTAGACTGGGCAGTTGTGAAATCCTCTTTGATTTCAAAGGAGGAAAAAGCTACACAGAGCTTCACGGCTTAGCTGTGTTGTTGATATGTTCCTGTCTCTGCAAGCTTTCATATTTTTTCTAGTTTGACCAGACCCTGCAGCTGGCTATCAAAAATGACTGGGAAAGCGGAGCCAGGGGTGGGATCCTGTTCACAATGGTGCCAGTAGGAGTCTCCAAGGTAGGGTGCTACCACACACACAGACACGTGATGCTCTCCCAACTTCTAGGGCTGCTATCTTCATATTTAGCATCGTCATTTACATTCTTCTTAGTTTGCTATTAATTATTCAAATCCCTTTTCAAACCCATGCCAACTTTTAAAATCACTGGCTAGGAAAAAAATCCAAGTCAAAACTGTGTATAGCAGGGCTGCCTAGTGTAATTTTCTTGTCTTAAGTTTTCCTTATTTCTTTGTTTGTTATAGATCGATGAAGTTGTAAGATGAAATGCAGTACAGCTATTCAAAAGCTGTTGGGAATCTGCTGCATGGTGCAGGTTGTCATCTCTCCTTCCAGTCCTGCTGCTGGCAAAACCCCACAGCTTTCCCCAAAACGATATTGGTAAAACAGGGTCAATAAATGCCATACTCACCAGCCTGGAGGGAATCTCCTGCTCACCGGCCTATAACGCACATTAAAAGCTTTAACAGGCTTTATGTAAAGCTTAGTCTTCAGGTACAATGTGTGAGTTGGGCTCTGGTTTATCCTTTCACGTACGGAGTCGCTGGCACGCAGTGGGTAAATAGCCAAGGAGGACATATATCTCCAAAAGGATTGTACAGCCCCATTCCTGATTCCGTCCGGTGTTTGAATGACTGTGATCCCAGCTCAGGCATCCTACAGCTGCCTGGGGGTAACCAGACGTTCATCAGATTGTCAGAAATCACCTAACTTGTCTCCTGGATGGCAAGAGCCTGTGTTTATGACAACACTCAGGATAGCAAACTAACAGCAAGAACAGCATTTTTAAAGTGAAGTTTAGAGCCTCAGTCAAAAATAATGGGCCGTAATATGCCAAACTGCCCATTGGTTCAAACAGGGCTGGCAGTAAAAATGTTTCCCAGTGTCCTCTGTACATCAGACCTATACACTAATAACCCTGTAAAAAAGAAACATTTAACACTGAACATTCATAAAGTAGATGAATAAAGGTCTTATCCAGCAGCCATGGAAGTCAGTGGGAAAACTCCCCTCGATACCAGAGAGCTCTGAATCTTCAGCTGTGTCCCATGGTATCACGAGGACAGCACACAGTGCTTGATCCCAGAGACAGATGTGGTTCTCAGTAAGGGTAACAATCATTTTTCTATTGCCTCAAAGGTGCCAGGCCATAAAAATAAACAACTTGCACCAAAGCTATAACACGGTTTAAAGTGAAAGGACTTCTCTTGTTTCAATTATGGTACATGGGTGGGTTACTTACTGCTGGGAGAGGAGGGTATGAAAAATGAGGACTCCCAGCTTCCTTCCCTAACTGCGCCTCAGTATCTTTTGACAGCTCAGAGGACATAAATTTTTCTTTTTGCTCCAGGTCATGCAAGTTTTAATGTTATGGGCCAGGCCTGGCACAGATCAAGTCAACAAATACACTGTTTTAATGGTGTCTCTCAGGGATTCCTTCTAAGAAATCCTGTATCTGCTCCCTATGGGAAATTCCTTACCTAGATTTTATTCTGCCAAAGCTTATGATGAAGAACTAACTCTTCTGCAGTGCTTCCTGCTCTGTCTACTTCTTTGTATTACAAACTAAATGATCATCCAAAGCCGGAGCATTTGTTCTCATTTTGCAGGGAACTCGGATAACTCTGAGTAACTGCTGTGTCATGACAACAGCAGCTGTGTTCTTAATTAACACATAAGTGTCAGGGGCTTTGACCAAGCACACATAGAGCATAATGCCTGAGATCTGTAGGTCCGATACAGCGTATTGCTGCTTTTCGTAGTGAATGAGCAGCTTGATGCAGCATTTTGCAGCAGGTCCCAGGAAGTGCATCAGAAAATCTTTCCAGCGTAGCTGTTGAAGACAGCATTGTGCACCTACAATTTCCCTCTTCAGCAAGAGCTGAACCTTTAATTTCATCTATTCACAGAAGAGAGGAGCAAGTCACTTCACAGCACTGCAACTTCCTGCTCTCTAATATAAACCTTTGGAAGGTCCTGGGGGCAGGGATTGCCTTTACTGCCTGTGACCAGAGTTAGCCCTAACTATCCAGACTTTCCAGTTGATGGGGGCAAAGAAATTCTTTTCATAACGGAGTTCACAAAAGATGGCAGTCAGTCCAGTCCACAATGAGGGGTTATTTCAGTATGGGTCAGTATGGCAGCTGGGTCCTGAGTGGGCTTCTGAGCATTATTATAATATAAATCACTCATGGAAAGAGGAGGAATCCCACATGGGAGTGTTCCAGGCTGTGGATCAAAGCAGAGAGCTAAATCAGCATAGATGGTCTTTGCCCCCATTGCTTGCATGACACTGCCTGCCCAGGTAAAGAAAAAATCTTGCCGGTGGTTTGACATGGTCATCTGCTAGGTCTAGGTCTAAGTGACCTGCTAAGGACACTGGAGAACTCAGGGTGTCCCATAGCCATTGGACAGCTGCTGGCCCTACCAGAGTCTGTGATCAAAAGTTTTGCTACTCAAACTTGTGGTGAGTCTCATCTTTAAGATGGCCCTCATGTGCCCTCCGTGGTCAGACTAGATAAGTGACAATAAAGCAATGGCACTGGTCCCCAGTGCAGCATCAGAGGCTAAAGCTGGTCCAGTGACAATGAAAGGACATTAATTACAGTCACCAAAAATGTTCATCATTACTCATCGAGTGGTGCCCATGAGCTTTATTCAGTGTTTGCTGTCATTTTATTGTACAGGCCTAATCCTCCTCTGCGCCTTTCTGGTCAGGAGGGTGTAAACCTCACATGTAGCACAAGCTTCCTAATATTTGTGGTGTAATCTGAGGATGAATGTTACAGGCTAACTACAACAATATTTCTATTGTTGTAGTGAGAACATTGCTTGGATGAAATAATGCTTGTAAAGATAGTTAAATCTGACTCCCTCAATCCTGCAAAAGCTATTTTCTTTTTTCTTTTTTTCTTTTTCTTTTTTTTTTATTTTATTATTTGGCTTTGAAACACCCATATGAATTTTATTCACTGTTTCATAGAGAACAGGAGCTCTCTAGGGAGGAAAACCCCAGCATGCTTAGTGTATATTTCAGACACAGATGGCAGCTTTATAGCAGGGAGTTTGTGTGTAAAAATATTGAAGAGACAATCAAAACATCCCATGAACTCAAACACACTTAAACAAAACCAGATGAAAATCAAAGCAACAATTTCTTGGGAATGTGCAGGATCCTAATGAATATTATAGATCAAAGAGCTAAGGGTATAGTCTCCCTGTGTTTGACAGAGTTTGCTTGCCAGACTTACAGGCCCTGTTCATGGCAGCTGTGGGAGTGCTCCAAAGAAATAGCAGCACAATTTTCAGAGTTCCCAGTACTGACTTGTGCCTATATATTGTAGTTATTGGGGGCTAAGTAGCGCCAAATTACTAAACTTTTCAGTTTCAGCCAGATTTATCCAATTCTAATGCAGAGCAAATGATGAAGGCTAAAAATATCCTGCAAAATTCCTGTGCCTGCAGAGATGTGTGTCATGGGGGTGACATGGGGTGCTGCCATAGTGCAATGTTGGAGATGAACTACTTTGACATCCTGCACTAGATGAGAAGATGGAGCATGACACACAAGAATTGTTGTCCTCCACAAGCAATGCAATTTTTATGGAAACCATTTTTTTATGGAAAAGGACAACATTGGCATGTAGGATATTTAGTTTTGTTTAAGTCAAAAAGTCAATTTTATATCTAAACAAACCATTGTTTTACTTCTAAAAGATTTTTGAATTTACTATTTTCCTTGTATGAGTCACTCCAGATGAAAGAAACAAAATTAGTCTCCCCTTTCCTAAGCCTGCAGTCTTTGACTTTTAGTAAAGCTCGAAGTCTGAAAGCCAGGGAGCGATGACCAGCTCAGTGCATGCTCATTCTGGGCTTGCCTACAAAGAGCTTAGGGAACTACTTACTTGGAGAACACCAAGAGCTAGGAAATAGTAATTCACATGATAGGCTAGGGTAAGACAGGATAGCAGCACCCTCTGCTAGACCAGAAGGGAGTCTTTCAATATGTGTTTTTGGACAGGATGGGGAGAGGCCCTGTCATATGTCTCTGCTAGGTTTCACATTGTTAGAACTTCACTCTCTCCTAACATCTCTGTTTTTGTCTGTTTCTGTGGGAATGATAATTAGCCTTTAAATGATAACAACCCCATTACAGGAACAGCAAGCCTTCTTAGGGGAGGCAAGAACAGCTCAAGCCCTGCCAGGCAGGGAAGAGCAAATCTCAAGGTTTCTTTCCAGCTTTCCTCTCCCACCCTGTGGTATCCTGCTGCTACCTCCAGCCTCATCCTCTCTGCCTTTCCCTCAAGAGGTTCAGTTGCTTTCATCTTTGCGTTTACAGGTCTTGCAATGACCTCTCACAACATGAGCTCCCAGCAGCAATAGGAAAGATGCTGATTTTGGCTGAGGGTGGCTGAAAGCTCACTCCTTTTATTCTTCTTTCCAAATCCTATTGACAAGAATGAGCAAGAGTTTTCAGGGAGAGAGGAAGACCTCATGGTTCTTCCCAAAATCCAGCTGTTTCTGGATTCTTCTGCAGAGCAGTTCATGTGTATTTTACCAAGCATCCCATGATCACAAGTGCTTTATGCATAATAAATGGAACCAATGCTGCTGTCCTCAACGAAACCTTATGATCAGGCAGCAGAGATTTGTATTTAATTCCCTTGCAACTCTATATGACTTCAAATGCAGCCATCCCCAAGGTCTGCAAATCTAAAATCTGATTATGTTGATATAGATGGCCTATGCTTTCCCTGTCACCCTTCTGTCATTCAGACTCAGTCCAATATTCACAAAGCCACGCCAAGATAAATAGAAACTTAGTTATGCTGGGGAGGGTGGCTGCAAAGTTCATCTAGTCCATTTCCCTCTATTTGCACTCACACGGAACAAAAGCCCCTGCACAGCTATCCAGGGGAGGTACAGAAATCCCTTCTGCTTCACTTACCCATACTGTAGCGTTACCTTGCAAGGGAAACGTGCCTGAGCTTTTGGCACGTACTGCCCATTGGGCTGGGTTCATCGGCCAGCAAACACTAAATTTAGGGTTGCAAAATGCTTAGAGTGCTTTGTGTCCAAGGCATGATGCAGATTTAGAACAGAGTTACCAGTGCTGCAGTGAGCATGTCATTCAAGAAAAGGGCAGGGATCGATTGCAATATTCCTCTAAGCAGCATTGGTCTAGGATGTACAAGAAAGCTGCTTGGCTAAAGGATTTAAAAATCCAGCAGCCTGCATGGACGCAAACAACAGAAGGTGTCAGTGATGAGCTGCTAACACAAAGGGTGAATATCCAGTTCTAACCCCATGAAGCTGGGCAGGAGGTGGGGAGGAAGGGATAATCTTGTCATATTTTCAGTGCACAAATCAGGTGAGAGGTGCAAAATCTGGAAATGCATTAATAGAAGCAATTATGATAATGAATTTGTGTGAGAAAAAAAGAAGTCACTGATCATTTCAAAGCGTTAGTAGTGAGCTCAGTTTTATTTATTTTGCTAAAGAATAACCTGCAAATAGAACTTTAATGGAACAGAAAATATAACTTTTTGTCAGGCACATCAAAATAGGTGATTTCAACATTTTTTTCTTTAACTGAAAATGCTTTTCATATAGGAGATTCATCTAGGTGGACTCATTCCTGCTAAAAGTTTTGTTTCCAAAGAAAGCAGCATTTCTTCTGAAAGGGAAAAATATTTGGCTAATAGAATTTCCAGCTGTCTTTAAAACACCAAAAAGCTTAAGGAGATGAGCATCACAGCGGTGGTGTTAGAGGTGAAATGCAAGAGTGGAGGCAACGGGCCTAAAAGGGTTATCCTGTCTGGTCTGTCGCAACTACTTATGCTGAGGCCCCTGAGAAGTGCTGCGAATTAAGCTTTGGAAAAATGGTGAAATGTCAGTAAAACCACACACTACATGCTGCGTTCTTAGTTCCTGGGCTTCAGGTCAGCTCTTGTGGACATGTTCATTTCCATCAAACCACTTATGAATTCTTCGCAATTGTACCTCGAGTAATTTGGCATGAAGAAAAGCCTCTAAGGAGCAATGCACGCAATATGCCTATTTACTTCCTGCCTACTCCAAAGGTTGCTGAAACTAATGAGAGGTTTTCTGTTGACTTCAATGGGCTCTGGAGCTGGCCCATAGAGCGGTGACATACTTACAAACGGTGCTGTTAAAGAGACCGGCAGAAGAAAAACAAATTTGCTAGAGGTATGCAAGATGGGAGGTAATTTCAATTGGCAACTGAGTTATGAGGCAGCAATAGAGAGGTCTTGCTGATTTATAAATTGTAAATCTATGTACTTTGCTGTGGGGACCCAGTCTTCTCTGCCTATTAGCTTACATCGTTCGGTTTGCAAATAGGCAGGCAGACATGTAAGTTATTTTGGGCATGCTGCTATCCAATTTGCATAGCAAATAGAGCCTGAGATGTGCATGAAAAATTCCCTGGACAACTGTATGCAAGTTTTTTTAAAACTTTGGTTCTGCCTTGAGACATGCAGGTGGCTGAGTGTCATCTCAAGGAATGGATGAGATTTACAACATTCATTTTAGAGGTGTTTGCTCAGAAAATAATATCCTAAGGTTGCTTTGGAGCTTGCAAATCACTTCCTCACCTTAAAGAATTTATGACAGAAAATGTATGTGAGTTCAGTGCAAATTTGGGGAAGAACTTAATGTCCAATGCTCTAGAAATTTTATTCCTCTTTCCACAGAGGCTGCACAGCCCTTTGCTTGCAAAGAATTATTTCCCTAGTGCCTCAGACCATATTCTTCTGGTTTTACACTTTTTAGATGACCATGCTTTGTGAATAAATGCAATCTTGAGTGAAGGACATACTTCCATGGAGGTGCGGTCCTTTCCATGAGTACCTTCATCCAGGTTTCTCTTAATTCACTTAATTAGTGACTCCCCATCTCTTGTCAAGACCTTCTTATTACATTCTGACTGTTAACTCCTTTTCCATGGTTGCAGTTGGGCAGAAGGTCTCAGATTTCCAGAGTATGGACCACATCCTGAGGATGAGGAACCATCCTTTGATGCACTCTGAGCTGGACCGTCTTCTCTCCTGCTGTCCATCAACTACTGTCCCTGTGGCAACCTGTATGGCTACTCAACTGGAAAAGAAACACTGGGAAAATATGTATTCTTTAGCTGTCTTAAAACAAAATTACCTACCTGAAAACAAGCAGAAGAAGCCAGTCTTTCAAAATGAAGTATCCTCAGACGATTATAGACCCCATTTTGGTAATCTGTGCTGTCTTTGCTGATATATGGCAACCTGCCGCTGGAAGATCTTCCAGCCTTCAGCCACAGGGAAGCTGAATGGTGTTCCTGGAGCCAAGCTGGCTATGGTGAAAATCCGTGTGATTCCTAGTAAACGGATCTTGCTTGCATATCAGAGAGACAGCACAAGCAAGATGAACTGCAGAAGAAAGGACTACAGTACCAACAATGATTACAGAACTTGGAAAAAGATGAAACAAATTTCAGACCCCTGTGTCACCTCCTTTTCCAGATATCTATCTGGGATTATTCTCTTCATTCTTCATCTGTGAAATGAGGCCCAGACTGCCTGCTTTTAGTGATGCTACTACATAGCACAATATCTCTTTGTCAACAAATTTTCATTAAGACTGCCTAAGTTTTCCTTTGCTCAGCTTGGTTTTAAAAATATTCTCTGTCAATTCCTTCTCCAACAGTTAAGTCTGCACTTCCTAGTTTTTCTAATCTTTTGTTACAGATGCTTAAAATAGTAATAATACTCCTTTAAACATTTTTTTCCCATTTAGATATATTTACTGTCTAGAAATCTTATCTAGGCAGAGTTTGAGGATGTCGGACATTTTTCCAGAATTTCTAGCTGTTCCGGACATATGTGTGTGCATAAATGGTCCAAACCACTCTGTGTTTCATAGTTGCCTCCTGATTTTATCTATTTATGGACTGGAAATCTCAGCTTGAAATTTGGGAGTCCTGTTCATTAGGCATAATCTCCCATACATACAATGGTTCTGCCATTGTGTTGAACCTCCTACATGAGTAAGCAGTCTGGCTCAGATACAGCAGAATTTCTCAGCTGTGGGGTAGACCTCAGGGGTAAGTATCAGAGGTCCTTAAGGCAGGGCTCTAGAAGAAGCCGTTCTGTTGGCAGCAAGGAAATATGACCATTTGCAGGGAGGAAAAAGGGACGCACGTTACAGAACTGATTTGTAGGGCGGAACTGTGAGGTATAGTATCTAGGAGAGACTGAGGCAAATATTATTCACATCAGCATCTCCATCTCCATCTCTGCTTTTGGTGAATTCTCAGCAATAGGACTATTTACTAATTCATCTCTTTCATCATCCTATTTGTCATTCCCCTTTTCCTTCTCTACTGACTTGATTCAAGCAAACAGCAGCATCTGAAGCGTATGGGGAGAAATTACAGCATCCATCTTTAAAGTGACCTGCTTTTCTTTTTAAACAACTTCTATGCTCTACCCAGGCTTTGGAAGTTCTCTGCTGGATAATGTAAAATGACACTAACTGGGCTATTTATATCACTGCAAAGTGACTACATGATGGGATAATTAGCAGTGCTATATCTGCTGGAGTGAATGATAACACTGTAGCACATTTTTGTGTTAAGCAACACAAACAACTATGCCTGCAGGTTAAACAGTACCTGAGCAGCTGATAGGCCTCCTACACTGTTATTTCCAGGAGGCAATATCTACTGGCTTCATTCATGCGGGAGGCACAGTTGTAATGCCGGTGTTATTACTTCTTGCAGTACTCACCCTCTATGCAGGTAAATTATTTTTGCAAGCAAGCTTGCTTTGGGCAAGTATGGGTATTCAAAACATTTTGTGAATGAGTAAGGTTGTGTAGATTCGTAGATCTGCTAACTAAAACGTGACCCTTGAATGAAATCGTCCAAGTGGTTGGCCAGTCAGTCTCACACTGTTACTCCTGTACGGAGTCCAACAGCTTGTGCTGTGTTTCGGCTTACATATTACCTCACAAAACACAGCTGGTCTTGACCTGAAGCCATAAAAGTGTGTGTGTGATCCATTTAGCCCACATCTAGGTAGAAAGATTCTAGCTTTGCTGATGAGAGCCTGGACTTCTTTTAAGTATTAGCACAGCCACAGCCACAGAGAACAAGAACTTGTTATGCTCAGTGAATTTCAATGGTTAATCACACTCATTAAAAAATGTTTAATATGAATTTGCTCAATTTCAATTTCCATAAATTGTCTGTTACGCCTTTCTCTGCAAGATTAAAGGACTATTTTGTATATGCTATTTTCTCCCCAGGAAGGTTACTAATGCACTAATCACGGCTGTCTCAATTCTTCTTTGAGATCAGATCAAATTCACTCCCTGTAAATATTTTTCTCCATCCCTTGAGCTATGTTTGTGTCTCCTCCCTCCACACCCTGTAGTTTTTCAACATCATCTTTAAAATGTCAACACCAGAACTGGACATGCCATTCCAGTATGCAGGAAACATGCCAGCATCAGGTGAGCTGCGCCAGACAGGGAACTAAAATCATCGCAGTGCTTGCCTGCTGGTGCACCCAAGGAATGAGTTTGTTCACCGATTATATCACCCTTGCAAAATATGTTGGGTTGTTTCTTTGTTATGAACTATAAATATGACTCGCTGGTTACTAGGGTTCAGTTCCTCACTTCTTATCTTTAGATCAGTAATACTGCATTTCACTTAGTAAAATGCACTTTGTTTGCATGGATCAAACTTTCAAAGCAAAATCTGTAACTGTCTTTATTGATGTTTATTCATCATGTCACCCTCTCTGATGAGGAGCAATTCTACATTTACCTCCAGCTCACCTATGGGATACTCCATAGGAAGATGGACTAGGAGATCTACAGCTCAGGCTTGTAATTCCCTGGTTCTAAGGCAGAGCTGTTTCATGTTTCATGGAAAGACAAGAGAAGTCCTATTTAACCTTGGTAAAGAATAGTATTATGATTGTGAAAAGAAACTGGAGAGTGACGTGTAGTTGAAACATTCTGGTAATGTTCCCATGCTGTCAGCTAGTGTGAAATATGCCACCTCCATGACTAGAATTTATCCCGTCTCCAATCTGCAGCTGCTTTGTGTTAGCAGAGATTTCTGCCACCAATTTATCTGATTTCTATAAGCAAATCCATCCAAGATGAGACAAACTTTGGGCTCAAGTCTGTTAGGTACCCATCAGGACTTTCCCTTGCATATTATCCTAGTTCAGTCCAATGAGTTCTGACACAATAGTTCATTATGTGAGGAAGAGAACAACTTTTCACAAAGTGGAAGCCAAACATCTGTTTTTTTAATAGTAAGGCTACACATGAAGACAGCCCTGAAAACCCTCTAGTGGTCTATAATAACATGAAGATTAAAATGCTGTCTGTTGCATAGAAGCCATGGATTGCAGAGTGTTATCTTCTTGAATAAGACTGCTGCCACAAAGGCAGTGTATTGCTGACTGTATTATGCAGAGAATAGGTGTCAAGCTTTAAAAGAGTCATTTAACAGAAGTTGAGAACAAAAAGAAAAATATCTAAAGAAAACAACTTTCCAGGTAATTTCCTTTCACATTATTTGAAAGTTCTGCTGTACTTTCCCTCATACAGAACAAGTCATGCTACTGTAGCTGTCTTAAGTAGCCACTCAGAAGGTGGACAGGGCTTCCAAGTGGCTTGAGGACTACTGAGGAAGTAAATGGAAATAACTGTTGGCCAGCTGTTCTGATGTAAGGACCATCAGGGCTGTGCTGAGGAACCATCAGGGACAGGATCAGAACAAAGAAAAGGAAGTACTGCTTTATTAAATGCCCTGTTGAGCTGTGTAGCTTCTTGCTTCAGCATGAGGGGGTTGGAACTAGATGATCTTTAAGGTCCCTTCCAACCCAAACCATTCTATGATTCTATGATTCTATGTCTGAAACACAAAAAGAATTATGTGAATTCAAAGTATTACCCTATAAGTTAATAGAAGAAAAATCCTTAAAATCTGAGAACACGACGACTTTCCTCTGATATACGAAATCCGTAAATCATAAATATTTGGAGTATATGTTAGAGAAATTGCGCCATAAGCTTCCTCTGTTCTTGCATCCTTCCCTTTTGTATCTGCTATTGACAAGGAATTGGAGATGTAGTACTAGGACACATGGGCCTTTTTTCTGACCCAGTAAAGCTCTTTTATGTTATGTTTCCCTTCTTACAGAGCTACATGCATTCCCTGTGATACCGGAGTCAGCCTCTAACTGCTTCTGCAGTTTACTGCGATATCAGTATGAGGAAGGTGAGAGAGATTTGTTGCCCTGAATCAACTAGAGACAAAATAAGCTGAAAGAAAAGCTCACTGCACAGGGAACCAGACTTAGCATTCGCTGGTGAGAAGCAGCTGCTCTAGTAGCAAATAACGGCTGGATGCAGTCAAGGGGTTGCTAGCAGGGTGGCAACAGGAGAGCAGGGTAGAGAGGTGCTGCCCAGCAGTGTATTTGTCCCTACAACAGGCCAGAGCGTGCGAGCTGTGCCAGGTGCAGCTTGTGTCTTAATGGGAACGGTGCAACGCTGAGATCTGACTGAGAAGCCCACACCACACTGGCTGAGGTGTGCAGGGGGAGAGAAGGAGGGCAGAAGAACTTGCGCTCCCTCTAAGTATCCTGCTCTGCCAGAAAATCAGCCTTACATAGAGCAGCCATATAGAATTATACAGAAAAATGGACCTGCTTCTAATTTAGAGTATCCTTTTCTACAAGAAGAGCTATATTTAGGTGCTCTTCACTAAACAACACTGCATTTTCACTCACTATTTTTTCCTCCTTCAAACTTTTCTCCATACTTCATCTTTAGCTACAAATGCATTCTGAAACCCAAACAATAAAAACACTCTGTTTTGCACTCCTCTAGCCAACTTAGAGGATTGACCGAAAATTTCCTTACAAAAACTTCTCCCCAGCTGTGGCGATTTACTAAATAGGAGAGGATTAGCTTCTTAGTGGAAACCAGCACAGACAGTTAACTACACCTTGTTGCTGTGTTAGATTGTAAACCCTAAGTGACTGGTAGGGTTCATGATAGTATAGATGGATAGATGGATAATAGTATCCTGGGGAATGAAATCCAGATGTGTAGAGACTGTCAGTGTCAAGAAGCAAGGTATGTTGGGAGTTCAGAGTCATTGATAAAAAGCTTCTGGTCATTGAAGTCTAAAATTGCTTTGGTAGAATATGGGTTTAAGCCGAAATGAGTTTGAGGCACTTAATGACGAAGTGTTATTGTCAGTCTTAGTAGCAATGCAAAAATAAAGTCTTTGTTATTGACTTTACTAGGCAGCAAATATAGGCTTTCTGAGATACCTCAAATGCATAGGTCTACCTCTGGAAAGCAGCTCTGTTCAATTTTCTGTTAGGTCTAAAGGATCTGACTGTGTATCCCTTTTCTTACTATGAAGAAGTTGCTGATAGGAAGGCTGCTTCTGAAGAGAGAGTTCAACTCTGACTTTAAAACTCTGATCAAACCAGGGGTCTTCAGGCGGATTCTGTTCTCGGTTATCTCTGTGGAAATTGAATAGCTTTATCAAAACCAGCTGATAGTATAGGAGCAGAGCAGTGGGCAGCGTATGCTCTATGTAACTTTGTCTTCTAAATAACCTTTCTCGTACTGCTACTAAATCACCGTATTCCTTTTCAAAGAGCATCTGAAATCACTTCCCTGCAGAACGAAAGGAGCAGCAATAGTATTCCTCTGTTTTCTATTTTATTCAGTCCTGCACTTACAAAAATGGGAAAAATAACCTAAATATTCAAAAGTAAATTTTGTGAACAATGAACCTTCACTCGCTGTTCACAGACTGAAGGAGTGGGAGAAGAAAGTTGTTCTTCTTGTTCTACACTTTAAATTTAAGGGTGATGTCTTTACTTTGCAAAGTGCTTGAGTTATGGATGATGGTAGAACAAATTCTATTTTTTCCCCTCTAATCTTCTTGACTGTGACTAACTCCAAATTTTACCCTCCTTACCTGCCTGTGATAATTTCTGGCTGCCATAGGAACAGGATTGCCCATTCTAAGCATTATAGATCCACCAGTCAATTCCCAGTTCTCCAGAATTTCTGAGTCAGTGAACTATATTGTATGTGGCCTTTTAACATTAATAGGCAACTTAAATTTTGTTGGGTTTTTAACAGATATTTTAAAAAAATCTATGACTTTCCAGGAATTTTAATCCAAAGTAATTACAGTTATCAAATCCATATATTTTTCTTGTCTGTTTCAATTTCTTGCCATTAACTTAAGCTGTTGCTTGCCACAGAAAATGTGAGCAAAACTCTGTGCCTTCTTAAGAGAGAATCTCCAGCTTACACCCAATGCAAGATCCTGTGCAAGAGGTGAAAAATCAATTAAAAGTTATTTTTTAGTCTTCTAAGACATTATATGCTTGTGATGTAGAACTTTCAAACTTTTCCCCTTGATCTGAATATTCCTGTGAGGTAACTAACTTTGGACAGGCCCATAATAATAAAACATTGTCAGTAAGTCTTCCTTTTCAAATGAGCAGAAAAACTTGTTTAAAGCACCTTCCATCTTTAAAAGCATTTTCCCCTTCAGAAACCTTGAAGTGCTACAGCAAAGCTGGAGCTGTCTGCATACAGAAACCTGCCTGTCACTTCTGGAAAACTCAAATTTCATATATCAAGGGCTTGTGTGAAAATTGCTTTGAGTGTTAATTGCCCAAATGATTCAGCTTTATAAGAGCCTCTCTTATGTACTCAAGTATGTCTCATAGCACGCTGAGTGCCAAGCTCCAATAGAGAGCCAGCTGTGCTCTGCTCCCAGATGTTTGAAGAAGATAATTCTCGCCCATCATTTCAGTCCCCCTCCAAAAAATCCTGAGAAATTTGTTTAATGAAGTCATTAATGCACAATAGCGTATTTCTTCTTCTTTCTTTTTTTTTTTTTCCTGTTAAAATAATACTCTCCCTAGAATGTATGCAAGTTTGCCTTGGCTTATAATTACAGTAGCACATTGTAAGATTAACTGTGCTGAGGAGATAAAAAAAAAAGCCATCAGTTCTGCAAAATTAAGACTCTGCCAATACAATTTAGAAAAGATCAGATCCCTCTGCTTTCCAATATGCTGTTTCTTTGCTGTCTTTGAGGTCGTTTTAATTCTCCAATTTACCTATTGCAACAAGATTTGCTGTTGGAAATCTAACAAAAAATATTCTCAGTCTGGGATTCAAGCCTTTTCATAACTATTCTTCATCCAAATCTCAATTTGCAACATGTTCATGTGTCAGATCCTTGAGCAATTTACATTGCTTAGATTTTTTTTAAGTCGAAGTACCTACATTGAAGTGAAGGGATCTGTGTTTATTTATTCCAGCCACCTGTGGGCTGAGCTAAACCCCTGGATCCAAACAAGAAGAAAACAGCCTTTTACAGGGAGATCCTGCCTGAACTTTTCCTATCAGTGTGCAGGTGCAAAGAATTTCAAGGAGAGGTTTTCTGTGCTATGTGGTAATAAAATATTTGTGAGGTCCACAGCTTCATCTTCATAGTGAGTGACTACCATCAATTCCTACTCCTGACTCAGCTGTCAGAAGAGATTTCTCTCAGACTATGTTATAACTGAGTTTGAACAACCACAGATAGGTGCTGGGCTAATTCAGCCTGTCTTTGTGGCCAGCCTGCTCTTGAATCACAAGTATATAGCTGTATTTACACAGCGCAGGAGCTAGGCGGTATGAGTTCACTTTCCACGGTTCCCAAGGTACCGTGGTAGAGCTCATCTGTCTTCCCAGGTCCACGTGTTTCTGCGTTCACCCACCACAGCATTTCTAGCCCACAGGTTGCTCTGGTTTTACAACTGCTGTTGCAAGTTATGGACTCTGCCAGGCATCTGTAGCCTCTTTCAGCTGCTGTTAAAGTTATTGCAAAGTCCATTTTTGCCAGTTCAATTAGAGGTGATAAGACCCTCTGGAAAGCATTTTGTCTGTAGCTGACGGCCCTCACAAGCTGACGGCAGATGTTGATGGAGATTATTGAGGTTGCACGCAGATCTGAGAGACGTGAGACAGCAGAGCTCCTTGTGGCAATGCTGGGATGAAGCAGCTGCTCTGAAACAGAGCCACAGCCACAAAAAGCTGTGCAAGTCTGGGGCGGCCAGAGCGAGCGACTCTAGACACTTCTTCTCTTTATGAAGCTAAGTGAGGCATTTGCTTTTTTCTCTATCAAATGATCCATCCAGAATTAGGACATACACACCTGGGGATACAAATCATTCACTGATTTTGTTCCCACTGGTATTAAAGGGTACAGTGGTGCAAAGGGTAACATTCTCTATACGGGCTTAGTAAAAGACCTTAACAAGTATGATTTGTATTGCTCTCTTGTCCTGTTAACTGGAATATGAAATTCTGTCATTTGCAAGGTTGTTTCCGTGAGGTGCTGTGCAGCCAAGGAATGTCACTCAGGGTAAACATGTGAGGTGTATTGCTGTTTCACTCACCAGCTGCAAGAACCCAGAAAACACGGGCAGAAACATACGGGTAGAGACTGGACATCTCCCATGGTATGGAGATTTTTTTATTTCAGCTTTTTTTTTCATTCAGGTATTGCCCGTAGGTAGAAATACTATTTGGATTAGACTAGTTTAGCAGCCACAACAGCCACTGACATGACAACTGAACAGGCATGTAAACGTTCTGCATTCCAGCAGCTGTGTGCACTGGTAGATGATGCTGTAATTTTCTCAGGCTTTCTGGAAGAATATCGGCTGAGAGTTAAGACTGAAGAAATCAGTCTTAAACTTGCAGTCACAGCAACAGGGTGGAGAAGACAATGTTGGACAATGTTGGAAGATTGTTACCAAATAAAACCCAAGGATATGTTCTTGCACATACTCTGGATAGCGACTACAGAGATACATATGTTAAATATACAATTTTAAGAAACTGCATAGCATTTTCTCAGGGGTTTAATTTTCCATAATAATACCAATAAAATAAAACATAGCCCTTGGAAGGTGTGAACTCCTGCCTGGACTCAGAGCTAAGCAACGTATGATTATATATATTTTCCCAGCTCTGCCTTAACCCAACGCACATAGAGAGAGAGGGCAAGACCTGGGAAGACACTGCACAAGAAAAATGATTATTAGATAAAACAACACAAATGCCTTCCACCAATGTTACTGCAGAGGGAAGATGAAACAAAAATATTACTTTGCCTTTGTGCAATGTTAACAAATTACACTATACAGCACAGAACTTTTGGAAAATAAATAGTTTTAGTGAATAATGACCTCCTATTCATCTGTTTTTGATTAAAAATGCTTTTTCATCATACTGATTATTTATTTACTCTTTCTTGAAGAAAGGAGACAATTATGAGGAGGTAAGAGGTGACTTTTTTTTTTTTTTTAAAAAAAAAAACAATTCAACTTTGGCCAAGAAATTTGTTTTTTAAAAAAGGTATTGTTTGGTCCGTGTCAGAAAAATATTCTGGTAATGCTTTCTGTCAAATGTTCAATGTCCCCTTTCTTTGTGTATAGAGGCTGACTTTCTTTGGGAATGTGACCTTCATTCATGACTATGCCATTAGCTTCCTTACTGAAATTCCACTGTTTTGTCAAGTTATAAGGTTTTTTGTATGTTAAAAAAAAAAAAAAAAAATCCACAACCAAACCAATGACAATCCCCTCCCTACCCTGAAGATTGGATCTATGAAAAGGTCAGCCAGAACCTAATTAGAAACCTCCTGATCCTGCAGCAGGAGAGGACAAACACTGGACTGGAGGGCTGGGTCAAAATGAAAAAAATTGGGACAGGCTTTCAAAATCCATGTAACTTATACCTCCAAGTGGGACTGTGCGTAAGCTGACTTGGTAGGTCAGATAAGGTTTGAAGTAATCTGATCCTGAAGTATTTGCTCGTCTCCTTGGGCCTGTAATTCATTTTTCATTGCAGTCAGTGAAGCTGCAGAGATGAGAGATCTGGTTAAACACAGCTGCCAGATGTTTTTTTGGGGGAAAGAAGGGGAGAGAGGTATTGAATGTGAAGACTAAGAAAAATAATTCTTTGGGGGTTGGGCAGAAGTGTCTATGACTAATTCTTGTGGTTTAACTTTTGGCAAGTGTTCAGCGCCTTGCTGTTCAGGGGAATCAGCTTGTTCTTGATTCTGCGCCCTGCCTTTCATTTTTCATTCTGCTTTCTTATGTCCCAGTGTCGGAAGCATCCCTCATGTCATGCAAGAAGAAAGACTGAGAGAGTCCTGAGCTCCCTTCATGGAACAATGGTCTTTATCCCTTTACCAGAAAACTGAGAGATGTAATAATCTCTCCGATTCTTCCACTTCTGTTCTGGTAAGTAAGTTGTGCTGCTGCTGAACAGAAGGGAATGGGGATATTTCAGCTCTGTAGAAGAATCTCTGAGCACAAGGCTGTATTTATGCATAACATTACAGGAATGTTAGAAAAGGTATGGAGAGCCCTGAGGGTCACACATGCATTTGTGAAACAAAAATTTATGAATGGAGAAGAAAGCAGAAATTGACAGTAAAGAACGGCAGAAAGTGTAATTTAATTGAAATACAATATAAAATCTTATTTGAGTTAAATATGACTTACAGTGGGCTTTATTAAAATGCTATTGATCCCTCCATTAGGTGTTAGAATGAATAAAGATGATTGTTCCCAGTAACCAAGAATGTGGCGTTGAGTTGCATTTTATCAGCGTATCCATATGTCACATTGAGTGGGGCTTTCAAGTGCATCTGCTGGCAATACCTCTGGGAGATTAAATACTTTGTTTCCAAGATACTGGAAACTGAGTGACCACTCAGGTCTTCCTGGTCATTAGCCAAACATCAGAAATTAGGAAACCTTTCTATGTGCAGCCCTGGCAAGGCTGGCTACAAAATGTTTGGGCGTTACACTTTTTTTTTTTTTTTTTTTTTTTAAGCTGAAACAGAAATGTTAATCAAAATCTTTGCTGGAAAGCAAGTACATTACTGTAAGGTCTGGACTCTTTTTTTTCTCAGTGTAGTCAAAATATCCTGTACTGAGGCTTTAGATCTAACACCAATGGTACAAGAGGTGTGAAGCAAATCATATGTATGTGTAAGATGTTGCTCTGTGATAGCACATATTGCTGAAAACTCATATTTTCAGGTACTTCCCTTTTTATTTTGGTATTTTTTTTTTCCTTTTTCATTTTTGCGTCTGCTGCAAGCTTTTCAAATACTGGTCATCCATGAAGGAAGAGTTTTGTCCCAACGGACGTTCGTTATTTCTTGGCAAACAGCGTATAGTCAATCTCCATGGACTTACATGCCACGCAGTGCCACTGGTAACAGTACAAGCCGTCACAGATTTGGGCTGCTGAAGCACCTCCAGTAACACTGAATCCCATCGTCAGATGCGGTATGAAGTCAACATCAAATTTCCATAAGGTGCTGGCTAAGAACAGAGGATCCAGCGCCTAGTCTTCAGCAGTCTTACCCCTCTGTTTGTCATCCCAGCAAGAACATTGCTAATGAACCGTTTGGCTATTGCTGGCCTCCTAACAGTCCTATGCATCAAAGTCCTATGGCACATAAAAGCCCATTGGAAGACCTGTTCTTACCACAACTTCTCCACTTATGGATATTAAAACTTAGATGATCCACCATCCTTCTGGTACCCTCCAGGTTTTCACCATTTTGAGGCATCATTTTGACTCACTAACATATCACTTAAAGACCTACTGTTCTGTTGGGTTTTTTTTTTTTTGGTCACTGACAGCAATTACCTTTGAAAAAAGAGACAAGATTACAATACATATTACACTAGGTATAACCTCTGATTATTCCTTAACTATGGATATATTAAGATAAAAGATAAATTGTATGGAAAGCATGAAGAACAAATCAGCAATATTCACATTGGGTAGGCAGGCCATCCATCAGTAAATACCCATTAGATATTTATCAGCCTGCCTAGAATTTTTAAGAATACTGTGCTTTAGGATAACAGAGCAGTGTACAGGTCCACACTGGCATCCGCAGGGTAATATTCCTTCAGAGAGAATTATTGTTTGATTTCTTATTTGAAGTTTGACTCCTACTTAGACCTATCAAAAGTTTCTCTTGCTTTTTTAATGCAAACACCAGCAGTATATCTTTTAGGGTTTGCATGCTCTATTAAGAAAAATTCTAGTCTACTATTCCTTTTTGATCTATGTTCTTATAAAAACAACATAATTGGCAATTCTCAAAGTTCATGATATTTCAAAAGAGAAGAAAAATATGAGAACAGTCTTTTAAATGCTGAAAATGACAACTTTAATTATAAAGTTATTTGTTTCTTCATATTTTAGGTTTGTTTTGTTTTGTTTTTCTTTTTTCTTCAAAATATAGCAGATTTACACCAGCAGTGTATTAATAGCTTTGGTAAATACAAACATTATAGTCAGCTTTAACATACAATCAGCAGTAAGCTTTGAATGCTCTGTGTTCTCCATTCATGTCATATTAATGCTGCAATTCAAATAGACTTTAATACAACATATCAGATACTTTGCATGGTATATACAGTTTGAAACAACAGAAAAACGCTGTGGAGACACGAGGTTATGCTGAAAAATCAGCCCACATAAAGATTTCTACTATGTGTGTTTCTTTCTGACATGGGTTGGAATACAATTTTTTTCAGAAAGGCTATAGTCAGTGAAATCCTTGTCCCACTGAATTCAGTGGGATTTTATCCCACCACACAGGGAACAGTCATGCAGAATAAGGATTCCTTATTTTCAGTCACGGACAATATTACCTTCTTGAACTAGAGGAGGACCTCTCCAACTACAAACATTTAATTTCTTTGTAATATGGTTGAAATTTTTACTCACCATATATGTTTTCCTTTGATATCATTAGCTTCCTTTATTGACTACCTGAATTTCCAGACATCAGATGTGTGTTCATTGCTTGTTCAGGGGTTCTTTAGTTTTCTGTCTTACATGAACTGCTTCTGTGAAGCTTCTGCATTTTCTAAACACACAAAGCTTTCTTATGTGAAGAACTGAGAGATTTTAGAAAATGCAATAAGCAGCTCTTAATAAATTTAACGTGAGTACTCTTTTGGTGTGTATTTACCAGCATTTTTTGATTGGACTGGCACATGCAAGGAATTCAAACACCTCATATAATTCAAAGAAATTTGTTGTCAGCAGTTACCTTCAGCAAATACACTTTGATTTCTCCAAATGGCAATATCTATTTTGTTTGATGAAAGACTGCTCTCTGTCTCTATTGGCATCTAATTACCTTCTCCCCCTCTGTATCTTTTTACTGATTTACATCTTGTCTCAGCGTTTCCTGTATTCTGTGAGGAATCTTTGCAGGCTGTAGCTAGTTGTGCCATCGTACTTATTCTGCAGCTATAAATGTTTCAGCACCTTGTCTGCATTCCTTGCTGAAAGGGAACAGTCTTTTTTATTTTCCTGTCCTAGTGTTCCCCCAATGATCCCTAGATTTGATTTAAGAGAAAAATCGATGTAGATGTTCTGAGGGATCCTATGGTACTATTTGCAATAGCTCCCCAAAGTGATTTGGTCCTGTTGTTCTAAAGAGAAAAAAAAAAGTTATCTTGACTAGTGGCTGATTAAATACTCCTTGGGACTGCATTAATGCGCAATGGCACATTGGACCTCAGGAAAACCTGGAATGATAGAGGCCAAGCCCCAGGAAAAAAATGCATACCACGTCCAGTAATGGGTGGCCAGGTACACATTTGGGATTGACTGCTTTTGTACAGAATTACTCTGCTGAGCTGTAATGTTGCTACAGGGGCTGACACTGGCAAGCAGTCATTTTTGTGCACGGGACAACTGTACAGGTATCCTTCAAAAATTAGAAGAAATAGAGTTCCAGGTGTTAAGGCAGAATGGTGGAATTTTGAATCTGCGAAGTCTGTTTTCAAAGATTGACAAGAAGAGATGGTTTAAAAAGAAATTTGTTTCCTTTTGTAAACAATGATTTTTTTCAGTAAGAGAATTTGAAAGCTCCATGGACCCACTCTTAAAGCTCACCAATGTAATCAGAAATATTATGCTTAACTCTTGTCATTTGCATATAACCTTAAAAAATGTCTTGTGTTCCTACAACATCATATTTATCCTCTCTCTTCCATCTCCAGCAAATATTGGTCATTTTGATGCACAGCTTTCCTGTACATCATTGAAAAGGACTCATGCTTCTAAGTATGGGCCAGTGGCAAAGTGGGATTCAACAAACTTTCAGAAGGCATTAAGTCATCAGGACAAAACTGAGTTGCTTGAGGGATTGTTATTATGCTCCCTTGTTTAGTGAACACTAGAGATTTATAGCACTAACTTTAACTAACTAGAGAGCTTGCAGTGCTATTTGTAGACCTGTTTTCTTTGAAAATGTGGCGTATGCGATCACCCTGTAAAGCAGTCTCAGGTCAGGTTGGTCAGGTTTGATCAAATTTGACACAGGATTCGAAGTCCAAAGATAAACACTTTGTAAAATTTGGTTCTTGGCTGGCAGAGAGAGACAGAGTATCTTCACTGAGGAAAATAAATAAATAAACAAATACATAAGTAAACGGCCAATCCTTTGCCATAGGGAGGACAGTAGGGATCCAGATGGGAGCCTGGGGGGCTGCAAGCAGGAGTGGCAGTCACGGTTGGGGAGATGGGGCACCAGAGAGTTGCAGGGCAACAGACCACAGCAGTGGAGGGACCTGGGATAAAAGTATGTGGGGGAAAAAGCAACTGTTTCCTTAATTCTCCTATTTGGATACCAAATTGTAAAAATCATTTAATCATCAGTGATGAAAAGCTATGGCTGCCAACCGAGATGTCTGAGTGTTGTACATAATGTTTGTTTTAGCACAGCATGTTGCTTGCAGAAGGATGTTTTGCTAATTAGTCCTAAAAGTAATAGGAAGTTTATAATGCACTCTTTTTACAACTCAGTTGAATGACTCAAGACAGTAGAGTTATTGTATGAGTAAAAAATAGCAGGATCAGGCCGTTCGTTAGAGTCTGCCAGTCATCAGGTATCATGAGCTTTCTTCTTTACAAAGCAAAATTTGTCCTGAAAAAACCAAATAAACAGAAAACCTCCACAAACCATCTCTTCTGTCTGTTCAGCATGCTTGAGTTATTTCTAAATACACAAAGCCCGGAAACCCAAAAGGACACTGTGAAAAAATAAACTAACCGAAACTGTAGCTCTTGCTAGAGTCACTGCTCTGCAAATATTCAAAGTAGCTCATTACTGATAGGGAAGCTGTTGTTGTACGCTTGGACTGTCAGCCTAGATGAATAGGGAAAACGGGATAAAGAGATTTAATTAAGCTACTAAGAAGGGATACAGTCAAAGACCAGTAGCTGCATGCAGTTCAGAATTAGGGGAAGCAGTGACACAAAGTCTGGTGTTGACTGAACTGGTAAGAATTGGCTGAGATCCACTGAACTCATGTTGTACCACCAGAAAAACTGGCCTCTATAGTTCCAATGTGGACAGTTAGTCTGTGTCAGTCCACCTTATAATTAAAAAAACTCACATACAACCCAAAAGAGCCACTAATTCAGGTGCTCCTGGGCATCAGGTATGACACAGTTGTCTAACTATAATCAGCAGGCTCAAGTTGGAAAAAACAGAATTTCATGACTGGAGAGGGAGGCAGGAATTTATTCCTCATGTCCCTCACACCTTCCTCTAAAGTAATTTTTCTTTAATAGCCAAACTTATATTACACGGTTCTGAACGTATGAAAGCGGACAAAAGGCTGCTAGTCCTCTATAGATCTTGCTAGCACTGGAGGAAAGGTTTTTGGTGTTCTCATGCCTTGCATGGGAGATGCAGCAGAGCTCAAGTCATCTCATTTACCATCTTCTCAGAGGAAATATTTACATTTTTATTGAACTGGTGGGTCAGGGGTCTTCAGTTTTACAAACTCAGTATTACAGCTAAGATCAGTGAATTTCTCCAACACTTGTCTTAGAAAAATAAAACCAGATTCCTTTTTCAAAGTTAGTAAAAAGATTAAAACAGTAATGGATGTTGGAAGGAAACAGGTGCATAATATCAAAATACTTGAGCTCTGCTAGTGCTGGGTTTTGTGCATTTTATGCTGCACTAGCTACAGAATACAATGTGGTTGTGCAATGGTATGTTACAAAAAATATCTTAAGCATTTAGTAAATTTGGCACGATTTTGATATTCTTTGGTTAAAATGAAAACAAATGGGGATTTGAGATTCAAAATCAAAGCTATCAGGATTCTAAGAATAATTCAGAGTCCATCTCCTTTGGGCACCGAGAAAAGACTGAGATTGTGATTAAAAAGACAAAAATATCCCATTTCTTCACTTGGGTCCTCAGAGTCTTTTCTTGTTCAGATCTGTCTTCTCTTACAGCATTTTTGTGGCCGATGCTGACAATGAATACTGGAGTCCAGGAGCCTTCCAAACTTTGGTGCCAAGAAGTGAGCACAAGTGATCAGCAACCACGTCTTGAAAGCATAGTTGTAGATATATGTACACGCATATATAGATCAAAACACAGGAAAAAACATATCAAGTTGAGCAGAGCTCATCAGTGTCTTATTTGTTATCATGTTTTTCTCCTCCTTTATTTTCAGTAGTCCAGGGCAACATCGCAGCTGGGGATGAGCAGGTGCAAAGAACAATTATCCTATTTCCAGAGCTAATCGTGGGCTTCAATTAGGAAGTCAACTTACTGGGGTAAAGAAACTCATCACTGTCAGTTCTTAGGCGAGGAATAAGATCTTTTCATGACCCATAATGACTAATCTATTTATTTATAATAAAGCATCGATGGTCGGTGTAATTCTCTTATCTAGCACAGTGCAAAGGATATACAGAGGCCACAGAGGGAGACATCAGTACAAGCCAGCGGGATGCAGATGAACAAGCTTCTTTATACTGGCGGTCTTATGATTGCATTTGTAAAAGATTTATCAGTATCTGCAACAGAATTGAATTCCTCTCCCTGCAAAAATCCAGAATCCTGCTGGTGGGCGTTCAAGAGAATGTTCCAATGCAAAATAAATAAATAAATACTCAGGCAAAAATATCTTTCATGAAAAAATCTAGCTGAGCTTCATTGTTTCAAAAGGCCTGCTCAAACCAAGATGCTTTACCTTTTAATATCTATCTATTTATGCATGCATGGAACCTACCAACTAATTGGAATCATATTTGTAAGTCTACTGACTATCATATACTACATTGTAAATTCCAACATTTTGCAGTTCTGAAGCTGCCATGCAGAGCAAGTTAGAAATAAATCCTTCATTCTTACATTTTCCATGTTTTCCAACAGTTTTATTCCTTTGAAGTTTCTTTGACTTTTATATATATAAAACTCAGAAAATAATAAAAAAATCCCAATCTAAATACCCAAACAAACAAAACAGACTCCCCTGTGCCAGCAAAATTGCATATTTAAGGGGAGGGGAGAGATATCTGGGCTACAAAGCTATTTTTGTTCCAGCTACATCAGTTTTATCTAGTTTAATGTTTGTTCTGTGACCATTTGAAATTCAATTTCAGGTAGTTCTGTATCATATCAGCATAGGATGCATCATTAACTCTAAGAGGATGTTTTCCATTGGCATCTGCTATTTTCACCAAATGTCAAGGCTTGACATTTGCTATCTTTATTTGGTTTTGGTGTATCACTCATACTGAGATTTTGTTTCTTCTTATCTGATATTGATTTCAACTGTGACCAGCTGTGTTGCTAATAAAATCAACAGGCAAGTATCTGGCATTTAGTTCTTCACCAGTAGAGGAAAAGAAACAACCCAGTGACAAAAAAGTAGAGATACTTTTCAATTAGGATGCTTGCCTGTATCCTCATATTATCCATCTCTTCTGTTGATGTAGCATTTCTGATTGATTCCCTTGAGGAAGTCTCCATGGAAATCCTTGCTTCTCAGATGAAATATTCTTTTTTGCTCTCATCCACTGCTTCCTGGAGAGCGGGGTCGTTTTTCAAAGCGGCATCTGCGCTTTCGGCAAACTCAGTTCCTTTTGCCTCATTGGTGTGGTAGGTGCCCTTATGCCTGTACATGTACCGGACCATCACGACCAGCAGGCAAATGAGGACAAATACCACTGCAGCAATCACACCTAGAGGAAAGAGACCAGTTAAATGTATTGCCCATAATAAAATACAAGCAGTATCTCACAGCCAGGCATCACAATTGAATTACTTGATAGGGAAAAGTCCAAGTACCGTAAGATGTCTGCATGTTGCAGTGGCCAAGGTCAGAACCGTCTGATAGTGCAAAAACCAAGATGGGATATAGATACTGCAGGAATGCAGGTCAAAGTCTCTCTAGACTTCTTTCAAATCAATGGCTTGATTTGGTTGAAGTCATTGGAGCTAAAACTTCATTACAAAATGAGGAGAAATAAGAGAACATAAAAGAAAACCACTAGGTTTCTTTCATCCTTCTGGTAACATATATCCAGGGGAGTTTGCAGGCCACCCGACCCAGCGTCCATGAGTGTACTCAATTTCAGGAGTACAGGGCACTCAGTATTTCTTAGGAGAAATTCAACAAATAGCAGGAGCCATGTGACTGCAGTATTGCGCCGTATTTGCAAGCTGCCATTTCATGCTGTGCTCTAATTAAGAAAGTCTGATTGTAATGAATGTGGAAATGACACCTGGGAGGAGGAAGGGATTCTGTGTAGATCTCTCCTGTCTCCTGGACTAAGGCTAATTTACTGGCAATGTGTCGACTGGACAAAAATTTCCATAGGTAACCAAAATACACATAGGATTAAACAGTGAATGGAAGCACTCCTAGTGAAGGAAATTAAATTCAAGTTCCAGTGGTGGTTGTGCAAAGAATACTGTGTGTCCTTGCTTCCCAGAGCCCTTCTGTTTTTCTCCTTTTCTGCTGAGAAAGGTAGAAGTCCATAATACAGAGGCACACTGGCAAGTCCCTTGTCAAAAAATTACAAGTTGTATGCCCCTCCCTCCAGATGAAATTGTTCATGTAAGAATCCTGAAAACAAATGAAGCATTTTGAATTTTATTCAACTTGTGTGAGCTTTATTTTTTAACAGATTTTTGGATACAGCTGGGATGTGCTTATAAACTCTATAGCTGTGAGTCTGTACAAGTACATGATACTGAGCTATGTTCACATGACTCCCGGAGAAAACCAAACATTAAAGAAATACACAAGAAAAAGAACCAGAACAGGACATTCCTAGGTAAATCCCATATGTGGAGTATGAAGCTGCTGTGAGGATGCAATGGGCAGGAATTCATCTGACTCATTGTAGGCATCTACAGTTCGGGAAGCTCCATCTGAGTTACTCCCCCGGGTTTACTTTACTGTCAGTGGATGGTGTGTGTGGGTGATTCCTCTTCTAGAATTGAATTCCTGTGTTTGGTCAGATGAATCGGTCCCTGGAAATGCCTACTATTCTGCAGGGACAACAAGGGATACGTACACAGTATCTCTCTTCTATCCCCTGTGTTCAAGATGTGTGGTAAGAATGGGTATATCTCCAGAGCTTTAGGTTTATCAGCATCAGTAAACTGAGTGGGGATACCCTATTGGCATGGAAACAGGGGAATGGACAGAACATTAGCAGGGTGAATAAAAATGATAACTTTGTCTTAAAAAAATATGCCTGCAATGTTATCCTACAGATTTTATGGTGCCTGGTTCTGGAAAGTGAAGGTACTGCTAGCAGAAATGAAATTGCTTATACAAAGAACTTTAGGTTTACAATAATATCATAGTTGCAGTGGGGGCTTCATCAATTTTTAAGACCTCACTGGTATCCCTTGACACAAGAGGCTTTAATAGGCTTTGGATGTAGCACAATATTAATAAGCCTAAGGGACTAAGTACAAATCAATTTACCCGCTACTTGTTCATAGAAAGCTGAAATTAAAGTTACGGGAGATGGGACCTAAGGGAAATATAGCAGAACCTCACCAATTTGCACTAATGATTGGTATACCCCCCAGTGAATGACTGAAATTAGTGCGTTAGCATGGAAATGAACAAACACAATAAAAATAAAAAGACAGGTTCTCTCTGTGAACATAGCTCTGCTCATTTATTCTGACAACTGTATTTAGTTTAAATGCATGAGAGTGCTTTAATGGAACACCAGGAAATGCAATGTGCTGTATTCTGTATAAATAAAGGGTCAGCTGGTATCAGCTAGCATAGCTCAAATCAAAGATGCTACACCAATTTTGTATTAAATGACAACGTTGGCCCAGTGAATAGCGAAGAATATCAGAGGTTGACTTTGCTGCTGGACTCTTAGGTATTTTGTCTTAAAATGAGGAATGGATGGGGGTGGTACTGCTCACTACGGTTTATGCTCATTATCTCATCTCGTTATCTTGCCAATAGCCCCTCTGGGAGCAGATTTCCCACTGGCCTAATTAACTCTAATTGTGCCGCTCCTGTTGTCTTGTCAGCAAAGTAGGGGTTTTGCAAAATGCAAGAAATCAACCAACCTGCTGTTGGTGCAGCTTAGTACGGTCTGCTACTTACCTCCAATAACAGCCACATCTGCTCCAGCTGTGGGGCTCTCAATGTCTCCATCTATAAATAGATTAGAACATACAAAAGTTAATTAAAGAAAAAAGAATTGAATCATATGTAACAGCAGTGACTGTACTGGTGGTGCTATATTTTTTAACCTCTGAAACTCAGAACTTAAACAAGATCTCTTGTTAGCAAAAGACATTTACAAAATTAGAATTAGCTGTACTGTTACAGTTTTCTGTTACCATAATACTGGAAAATAAATAGCTAGCACATTATGCAAACTATCATGGCCAGCAGGGAAACACCTATTGCTTCTTATGAGCACGTACCTGTAACATCCTACAGTGACTGATTAAATTAAGAGCATTCAGGTACTGTGATTACTCTCAGAAAGGTAGTTTTGCGGAAAAAATGTTGGTGCCTATTTATTTTCCCATTTATGGCTCTTCAGAGTATGGTCTGGATCTTGATTTCATGCAAATTAATCTGGGTCTATTGATTTCAATTAGTATTTATTTATCTGCAATACCCTGGTTTTAATCTTAGAATTTATTTTCTTTTAAACCTACATTTGGAAAAAGGGCAAGCCTGTTATGTGTGTGGTATAAAACACAGACCCCACTTAGAGTGCATCTGAATTTGATCCTGAAAAATCAAATCATATTCTTTACTGAATTCTAATTTATAAAAATAAAGACAACTTTGCAATTTAAATGCAAAAGAGAAGTACCTAACTATGTCCTTTTAAGAAGTAAGAAATTGGTCTGAAAAGCTGTAAGCTGCTGAAAGATCAATTAGAATTTGAATTACATTTTGATCTTAATTATAGCACTTACTAAGAATATCCAAAACAACTAACAAATAGCCAAAGTGTTTTAAAGGGGAGAGGGAAAAAAAAAAATCCTAAAAAAAATAGTGAGGATTTTTCTCTCCTTATTACCTGATATAGACCTTATGTGAAAGTAAATTCATATAGACAAGCATTTCTTCACTAGCTTCGCTGTACATCAAGGTACAATTCTGATCTTATTTTCTACTCCTTATTTCATGCCATTGGTATCAGCCCACTTATTCCTGAATTATGTGGATATTTAGGAAGGTGATGAACTCCTGGACTTTTTCCATGTTAGGTTTATGACAGGACACTCCTTTCTTTGTTTATTGTTGGACTATTTATACAATTCTAAATGATGTTGGTTTCTGAACAAGGCAAATAGCTTTATGTGAGGTCTCTTTTAATTTCCTTTTGGTAAATACAGTGAATAGAAAAGCTCTCCGGAAAAGGTAAAAATGCTAATTTCAAATCCTTCTTTAAATTCATCAGTGGCACTAGGGCTCGTATCTGGCTCTCCTTTTGCCAGATCTGTGACAGATAATGCAAGGCTAAGACACTATCAGCAGCATTCTCCTTACTCATGTCCAGTCTCTTTCATCAGATTGCAATAAACTGAGGAGAGCTGAGATTCAAAGGATCCCCTCCTCCCAAACATGGCAGATGCTTTTTCTGGAAAGTAGCAGTTCTTTCCTCTCCCTCACTTTTTCTTCCAGCTATACGCTCATGGAAAGATTGAGCATGCCTTGTGTAATTTAAAAACTCTAATTATGTCTACGTCCATTCAAAACCCGTGTGTCTCAGAAGAGATTAATTGCTTCAAGGTCAAACTGTTCTGTATTTCTTTATACACCAAGTATATGCTGCATGCCAAAAAAGCAGGCTCCTCTACAGCAATCAAATACTTGAAGGTGTGAATTCTAAAGTGCTTCTCTAGCCACGCAGCTTGCTTCCAAACATTAATTCCAGATCAAATCATTATCCCTTTAATTATAAAAAGGTATGCAAGTAACTCTCTGCTCTTTTCTGTCATTCCCAGGTGCCTCTCAGATTCAGATAACAAGCAGGTGCCTTATCTCTAGTACTTGCCACCAAAGTGCTTTTTGATAATGGATTACAGTATCATCACTTTGTAGAAAAGTTTTCATTTCCATACTGTACTTTCCAAGTTTTGAGAAGAATGAGAAGACCCATCTTGATCTATGGTGTAGTCGGCACTGACCTGTTAAGCTGACGATGCTGTGCCATTCAGCAACCAGTTAACACTTTGATGTGGCTTCACTTAACCACAGTTCCCAGTTTACTGCAAGCACGAGAGTCTGACTTCTCCTTTGTATGTCAACTTTTGACATACAAAAAGTGTGCTGTCCTCCCAGATGGCACTTGTTGGCTTTTGCTGCATCTTCTGGAGTGCCAGGACACTGCAGCTACCACCAATGGCCAGAGGTTTCCAGAGTCTGCTCCTCAGATTAGTTTTGGAGCAAGGATAATGGAAGGGAGAGAGGGACCCTCAATGCCTGTCTCACAGTCCCTGAAATTTCTCTTGGTCCAGAAATAGCTATGTGATTCACGGCAATATCACAATATTGCTAGGCAGGGGGAAAGGCATCAGTGTCATTCAAGATTCGAGCAGTATCATCCTTCACAATACATGACTGAGGAAAATGCAAGGTATGTGCTCATGAAAAGAGGCCATCTTCCCAGAGCAGGGGTGAGACAACAGCCACTACCCAGATGGGAATCCATGCTTGGCAGGAACCTCAGCATGTTCTCTTTAACTTCAGCTCGGTTTATGTGAGAAATACATTGCGTTACTGTAGAACTGAATCTTTCTGAAGCAGGAAAGATATCAAACGTACTGGAGGAATTTTTAGCCGAACAATGGCCGCCTTGTACCTTCCTTATTCTGCTCTTCTTTGCATGCAGAACACTCAGAGGTCTGTGTTTTGGCAACTGCTGTTGCACCTGTTTTGGTTATTTTCCTTTGTTTCAATGACATCTTTTGTGTTATCTGCTGCTAAATTGTCCTTGCAAAACTTCCTCTCACTGTTACACTGGCCCTTGTCCATAGCTACAGTCTGGTCCTGAAAGTGTTCAGACAGTGTTGTTATTTAGTGCCATTGGTTACCATGACATGCAGAAATCAAAAGATTGTGGGAAAACTTGTTTTTCATAAAATCTCTGGCCATCAGAATGAGTTGGCTAAATCAAAAATAGAACATACAAATCAAATTGCCTGTTGTTGGAAAGTATGTTTCTAAAAGCGAGAATGAAGGAAAAGAAATGCCTTTGTGTCATGACCTGAAATTCTTCAAATTTCGGTTCTGCCCATAAACTTACAGATAAGGAATTTTGCAATAGAATGACAATTGCTACCTGTCTCATTCTCATCAATCAAATCATGCTGAGAAGGCAGCAGCCTCTGAAAGCCCCAGGAATTTTCCTGACTTAAATACCACAAGCAGATCTCTGGCTTTGTGCTTCAAAGCTGAAAAGCCAGTACAACTAGCTTTTCTGTTAATGTAGCCAGTGGCGAGTTTTTCCTGCTAAATTTGTTGGTTAAAAGAAATAAAAAAATCTGGTACTTGCACCCTTAGTGGTTTTGCAGTCAGCACTGTAGTTAACAGTTTAAGTACCTATATGTTTGCTTGTTATGGATTTACGCATGGAAAAGACATGAAAGGAAAACTGTACCTGCAAAGGGATCCCCATTTGGCACGGCTGATATGAATGCATGGGCATCACCCTACGGGACAGATCTAATCTGTTGGTGTGAACTACCAAATCTCTGCTGTGTAACACGGGCCATTTGATGGGATAACATAGACCTTACCCCAAACTTCTCAGTGTGTCTCTCATTTTCTAGGGCTCCAAACTAATGCTGGACAAGTGTTTACTGCTAAGTAGTGTTGAATATAGAAAGAAAACCCCAAGATTACAACTCATGTTGCCACAATTTCCTTGCAGCTGTGGGTGATACTGTTGTTTTGGAGTGGGTGAGTCAAGCTGAGTGAGTACACAGATATCTATATGTGATAAGCAGCTTCTACGACACAGTTTTCAAAGCTACTCAACACCAGTCAGGCAGCACTGCTCCTGTACCTGCCTTTCAGGATTTTCCTACCCACAAGCTTGTGCTTTTGATTCTCAGCAGCCTAAGCCATCTCTTATCATGATGCTCCATTCCTGCCTGCTTGTGGCTACAATCTCAGATGAAGCCTTGGCTGCTAAATTATACTCAAGTAGGTCTCTAAGTGCTTTCTTGGGCAACCCATTTTCTCTCTTGATGTGCTGTTCATTGCATAAGAAGTGCTTGAAATTCATTCAATCCCTGTGAATGATGAGCTGAGCTCCTTAGGGCAGTCATTTTCTTCGTAGGGCTTTCCTAGGTGCGCAGACTAGGAAAAGCACAGTAAGATTTCATCTTTAATCAGCTCACCTAACCACCTTATGCTGCTAGTGGGACTTCTCCAGGTGAGGAACAACCCAACCTTATCTAGGTATATCCATGGATGTGCGTTGCAGAACCACCCCAAATATTGACTGTATTGTTGCAGGAAGTAGTGTGTAAGCAGTCTGTAGGCTGAAATGTGTCTTTAGAATTCAACTATTAAATGTTTAATGGTTTTGTCTTAAACATTAGTCCTATCTATCTGTGCACGTCCAGTAAACAAGGGAGATGTTCACACTGAGTAACACTCAGTTCATGATTCAGGTCAGATATAAATGGAATTCAGGGAAGGATTGTGCCTCTGTATTGATTGTTCTTTCATACATTCATACATTTGAAAGAGAGCTTTAAGTATAACTGGAGACTAATGAAACACAGTTTTCTCAGTAATACTGAGCCTAGTAAATTATTCTCTATTGTTTTGGATTGTATCAATTAACCTAAACCAACATACCATACTAATTTTGCCTTATTTTAAAAAACTTGGAATTTTCAAGGAAGACTGCCTTTTTATGTAAAGAATTTAGAAGGGGTTTCAAAACACTCATCACTGATCTAATTGCTTCCACTGAAGACGATAGTAAAGTATTTGATTGGGTTCAGTAAAACATTATAAACTTGTGAAAGTATTGAGGAATATACAGAGTCTACCAGGAAGCTTTTGCAATTGTTAAAAACCTTTACTATAATTTTTGCAATTTTTTATTTTTTAATATGTATATAAAATGTATTTATTATAACTGTTCCTTTCCCAGGGGCTCTTTTTGTTCTCCGTATGCTCTTCTGCAGTTATCATTGCTCTCGACTGTAAAAGCAGGTCTTAACGTGTCCCTATTGTCATCACTGATGCAAGACTTTTCTAACCACACATTTAGTATGGAAGAACTAATGAAGTCTTAACGTCTCCATTGTTTATGCAACTGTGGTATGTCCTCCTTGCCCTTTGGTTTATGTTTGTGCCTTGCCAACACATTGCATTCATGAGAAAATCATTAATCTATTAACCTTAGCACACCGATTTAATTTACAAGCTATAGTTAGAACTGGTTCACTGCAGCTGCATGTGTAAAAATGAGTTGAACCAACTTCTGAAAACTTCATGTTAAAAATATGTTAATTGCTCAAGCTGCTCTCTGGCCTGTATTACGATATCAGATGCATCGCACTGCGGCCTTTCTGGATTGAAAAAAAAATTCATTACCTATTTTAATATTTGCCAGTAAGTGTGCAGTGCCCTGCCAGAGCTAGCATCTCTTATCCCAAAGGGTCATCAGCCTGAACCCATCAGTTTGACATAGTCTGCTGAAAAAGCCATCACCATCTCCCATTAGACAATGAAACACATCAAGGCTGTTCTTTCAAAATTAAGGAACAGTTTCTCATCTGTCAATCTGGAAAAGAGACAGAATAATTTGGCTTCCATTTACATACTAAATTATTATAAGGACAATAATGGTGACACACAACAACAACAACCACATGATCTTTTGGGTAAGTAAATGGCCTGTGCTCTAAATGTAAAGTAAATCATGCAGATTAAAAATATCTACAAAATTAAAATGTACTGGGCCCAATCCTCTTGCTATGCTAGCTAGCAAGTACTTTGTCATTAATTCTGAGAAGACAGAATCTACTTTCATTCAATTAAAATAAAGGTCTGTTCAAGAGTTTTCACACTTTGTGATATAGTGAGGTTAAAAAGGCATTATAAAATTAGTTTAATTAGATTAGGATTGACACATAATTTAGCAGTTTTAATTTGATTCTGGTATAGAGTGTCAGCAAAATATTTTTGTACCATTCTGGAATGTTATAAAGTAAATAAAAGAAAATAAGTTTTCCAGTGTTTGAGGAAGAAATGGCTTCACTCAGACAGTTTCTTCTTTTGTGAAGCTGAATTGCATGTGGGTCTTGGGGAAAATCAGAGATGGAGAGATACAATAAAAGTCAGCTTGTCAAAAAATAATCATATGATATCCCGTAATGATAAGAGGAACAAGGAGAAAATGTTCATGAAATTTGGGAAATTATTTTTGGTGAAAAATTATAAGAATCTTTTAAACCTGATCAGATACTCTGTGACCAGCAGGTCAAGGGAGGTGATCCTGCCCCTCTACTCGGCTCTTGTGAGACCCCACCTGGAGTCCTGCGTCCAGCTCTGGGGGCCCCAGTACAGGAGAGACATGGAGCTGTTGGAGCGAGTCCAGAGGAGGCCACAAAGCTGATCAGAGGGATGGAGCACCTCTCCTGTGAGGACAGGCTGAGAGAGTTGGGGTTGTTCAGCCTGGAGAAAAGGCGGCTCCGGGGAGATCTAATTGCGGCTTACCAGTACCTGAAGGGGCCTACAGGAAAGATGGTGAGGGACTGTTTATCAGGGAGTGTAGTGACAGGACAAGGGGTAATGGGTTTAAGCTGAAGGAGGGTGGATTTAGATTAGATGCTAAAAAAAAATTCTCTACTGTTAGAGTGGTGAGGCACTGGAACAGGTTGCCCAGAGAGGTTGTGGATGCCCCATCCCTGGAAGTGTTTAAGACCAGGTTGGATGAGGCTTTGGGCAACCTGGTCTGGTGGAGGGTGTCCCTGCCCACAGCAGGGGGGTTGGAACTAGATGGTCTTTGAGGTCCCTTCCAACCCAAACCATTCTATGATTCTATGATTCTATGATATTTTTAAATAAAAAAAATTAAAAAGAGAAGAAAATGTGTTTTAAAGGGTTACATAATCTAAAAAACCCCAGAATTTTTTTCAGTTAAATGGAAAAAGGTCTAATCTTTTTCAAAAAATGCTGCATGTGGCAACTTGCATGTTGTGCCCTGTTTTGTCTGTCTCATGGTTATAGTTACATCACTGCAAAAAATTCCTTACTTTTCCATGGAAATACATTAATGTAACCAGGCCATCATTTACATTTTTCCTCCACAGCCATCAAAGTCGGCTCACACTCCAGATGTACAATGTCTTGCCGGGGAAGATAAATTGATCTGGTATTGCTTCATTAAAGGAGTGACAAATGGGGTATGAATCAATCCATAAGGTACAGTCCACGATCAGGACATTTTCCTGCATATGTCCCTCCTCCTCCTACCTTACCCCTCTTCACCAGAACAGAGTACTCCTCTTCAGGGCTTTTTAATCAGGAAAGTTTTGAAAGAAACACTAAATATCCAGCGAATCTGCTAAATAATTTCTGCCGGACTTTCCTCCAAAGTCAACAATGTCAAGCTCTAGTCACTTTTTGCTGAGTCAAAATGGGAAAAAAACCCCAACCATTTGCTTATTCACTGAGATCAAAACTGAATGGAAAGGAGTTGCTGGCTTAATTGATTAACCATTGCAAATGTTGCAAATGATCATAGGTAACCAAAGGAGCTGACTATGGGCATAGTGAAAGCCCATCTGACAACCTGTAACACATACTTAACTTGTAATTCTTGAGAAACAGTGCATGAAAGAAGCACACCTTGCTGACCTAAACTTTGCACGTTAGAAACATAAGCATAAAACTTTGAGCCAGAACCTTTCAGTGGAAAGTCAGAGGCCAAGAGGTCTTGGAGGACACAATAATTCCTTCCCAACCTCTTGTGTAAATGGTTATATGATACAGTAAGACAATTTAACTGCTAAACTGCTTGTAATTATTTACCAAGACGTGCTTTTGATTTGTACCTAACAGTTCTACCAGCCTCAGTCCTGACTCTCAGGCCTTTTGACTGTGTCATCAGAGGATGAGGTGATCTCTGTGTTTCTTAATGTTGCTGTGCTTGATTTTATGACCTTAATAAATTCTTAAGATTAGGTTTTAGTTTACATTTGAAACATAACCTTTTTATGAATGTGGCACTACTCAAGACAAACATTAGTTAAAATTAGTCCCCTTAACTAAGACAGGCTGAACTGTTTGTTAGTATTTGAAATATTTCCATTGAATATATTTGGCATTATTTTTGCACTGTTCCTCTCTGTTCCTGCTGGGCACCTTACTGTTCTTGTAACTTTTACAAGTTTTGAGTCCATTATACAACTCCAACTGCTTTTAAAGGAAGAGCAGGCAAAGATAAGCACTTCGTCTCAATTTTTGTGAAAACTGTAGGTTGGAAAGAAAAGGGAGACTAGAGTAGTCCAGCAGTGAAGGAAAGGCAGTGAGGACTCAGCAATTTTAAGCTCTTTTTAGCAGCAGCCAGTTCTCCAGTCACCACATGCTTCCCAGACATCGTGCAGGTAGATCCAGAGGAGTTGCAGCAAGGTGCCTTCCCTCCCCATGGGGAGCTGCTATGGGAGGGAGCCAGTGTATGCTGGGGGTGGATTTAGAGGGCAAAGATAAATCCAAAAGCAAGAGTGTTCACTGATTGCTGGCAGAAAACTTGTAACGAACACTGACGTGCAAGGAAAGAAACATGGCCATTATTCTATTAAGGTTGATAAATGTCCATTTCTCATTTTGAGATGAAAAAGCTTGACCTTGTCCTTAAATTACAGGTGATATGATCAAATTACAGGTGATGTCATCTAGAAATCACCTGGAACCTGGCAAAAGCCTGCACTTATGCACAAAGATATTATCATGACAATTCAAAGAATGTAGTGCCAGGCTACCATCCTTAGAAGAGTATAAGCATTTTCCCAACATGGGCAGGTTTATTCCTTTATGTCTCATTCCCACCACCAATATTTTCAGGAGGACTACAAGGATGTCATGAGGTTATACAGGGAGAAAATTAGAAAGGCCAAAGACCAACTAGAACTTAATCTGGCTACTGCAGTAAAAGACAATAAAAATGTTTCTATAAATACATTAGCAACGAAAGGAGGGCTAAGGAGAATCTCCATCCTTTATTGGATGCAAGGGGAAATATAGTGACAAAGGATGAGGAAAAGCCTGAGGTACTTAATGTCTTCTTTGCCTCAGTCTTTAATAGTAAGACAGTTGTTCTCAGGGTACTCAGCCCCCTGAGCTGGTGAAGGGTCTGGAGCACAAGTCTTATGAGGAACAGCTGAGGGAACTGGGGTTGTTCAGCCTGCAGAAAAGGAGGCTGAGGGGAGACCTTATCACTCTCCACAACTACCTGAAAGGAGGTTGTCGCCAGGTGGGTGTTGGTCTCTTATCCCAAGTAACAAGTGAGAGGACCAGAGGAAATGGCCTCAGATTGTGCCAGGAGAGGTTTAGACTGGATATTAGGAAAAATTTCTTCAGCAAAAGCGTTATCAAGCATTGGAACAGGCTGCCCAGGGAAGTGGTTGAGTCACCATCCTTGGAGGTATTTAAAAGATGTGTAGATGTGGTGCTTAGGGACATGGTTTAACGGTGGACTTGGCAGCGCTGGGTTAATGGTTGTACCTGATGATCTTAAAGGTCTTTTCCAACCTAAATGATTCTATGATTCTAATATTTTGTAGCAAAGCAGTCTGACAGCTGACAGTTTTTGGAAACAGGAGCTCTCTGTGCCCTTTCCCCTAGCTTATTTGATATGAATTGTATTCAGCTACATCCAGCTCATACACCAGTGCTTGCCTAAGGCACTGTCTACTAAGCATTGCAGGTGGAAATGTCAGGATGTTTAGCATATGCTCTTCAGGGACACAGAGATCTTTTCTGGAACGCTGATGAGGTTAATATTATTATTGGACATATCCATAGTGGAAACAATCTTCCAAATGCTTTAAATATTGAACATATTAAACAAAGGAAATAAAACATATTGAAACACCTTAGAAACTTGCAAGGCAAATAG
This sequence comes from Grus americana, assembly GCF_028858705.1. Classification (NCBI taxonomy): domain Eukaryota; kingdom Metazoa; phylum Chordata; class Aves; order Gruiformes; family Gruidae; genus Grus; species Grus americana. The sequence goes on along the minus strand of NC_072857.1, from coordinate 16,005,254 downwards.
TAGCTCAGGGCAACAACATTTCTCATCTTCCAAGGATTCTGCAATGAGTATGCAGATTTCTTTTGCATATCTGCTCCATTTAAAAAGACAAAGCACATTTTATTATCTGAAAGGTGTTTACATACCAGTGCAAGCTGTCTGAATGGAGTTGAGCAATTTTAGTAAAATTTCTTTACTGATGAATCTATCATTCATCTGAGCAATTCTAGACAGATTGTGCAATAATTTTTAAAAAGAGGCAAAAAAAAAAAAGAAAAAGTCTCGCTTGTCTATTATTTTTGGCCAGTTGTCTGGCATTACTTGTCAAATAGCATATTGAACATATTAACAGAGCTGAACATGAAAAAAGCCTTCATTGAATGTTTTTCAGCATGGGACTTACATTGTTGTGAGATTCATTAACAATTCATTACTAATGTTTTTCTCTCCTAAGGAAACATGAACGCTAAGTACCAGGTGGAAAGCTAATAACCAACCTGGTGAGATGTTTGACTACTGGAAAGGAGTCTGTGATCTAAACTGTCTTCACAGGTGCTGCAGAGAGGACACTAGTTGGAAGTTGGCCTAGATGATTGTTGTAGGTCCCTTCCAACTGGAACTATTCTGTTCTGTTCTGACATGCCTTCTTGCAAGGAGATCCATTCTGCTCCAAGAGAGGTGCGATGAGTCCTGGGGGATGGGGTGGGAATTTCTCTTCCCATCAGCCAAGCAACAAACCTGGAAGACTAGCTTAGACTAGAAGCCTAGCTTTCTGGTGTCTATAATTAGGGAAAATAAACCCCAACCATTACTGTTAGCATTGCTTAACCATCCCTTTCTAAAGCCTGTGCTGAGGGAGAGCCTTAGGTCTTAGAGACTTTTTGGCAGAGCTTTCAATATGCACTGCTCAGAAGGGCTAGATCTCTCCTACAGGTGCTTCAATAGCGTCTTACACTCTGCTTTTGGCTGTTAAGTTTCAGTCCTGTTTATGGAAGCAATCTTACTGTGCCAAAATTTGATGCTACTACATTCCTAACTAGAAAAGAACTCCATTTAGTTTGGTCTCCTACCAAGGAGTCCTTTTTGTTTTACTGCTCATTTGAATGGCTCTATGTAGACAAATGTTGACTTTCATACAACTTGGAGAATGATAATAATTTCTGAGGCTTCTGCTTCTCTTTCAAATCTGGTCAGTGGATCTAAAAGTTCTTGATGGAAGTGACAGATGGATGAACAGATGATTAAGCAGACAGATAGTAGTAACACATAAGACTCATTTCATTAGGAAACTGGACTGAAAACAGAAGTAGCAATGGGTACTTGGATAATATTCATATTTCGGTCACCAATTTAAAAAATGGTATGTTTTTGCGACCATTTCAAAGCTTGTAGATGATGTCATTAGTGGTTTTAAAAAAACAAACGGACATTGCTGAGATGTTTTTTCAGCTCACGTTTTGGTGAGAATGCTATATTTTTATAGTTTGGACTATATTTTAAACCTTTAAAGCCAGATTTGTCTTGGGCAGCCCTGGCAATTTCAATGGAGGATTAATGCGTGTCATTAAGCAAAGAAATATGGTCTAGTACTTTTCAACAGCAACAAATGCTTGCTATGGCACTTCTCTGATCAACATATTTTTGACTTACTGTAAAGCCTTTGGGCTGCTCTTTTCCTAAATGTATGAAATATACATGCAGGAAAGCTGTGAGTGAATTGTTATGACTTGAGCTGGCTGCTACATTCCAGCAGAAAAGGGCATTCTTGTTCCTAACCCTTTTCCTTTCAAGCTGATCCAGCAGAAAACTAGCCCACCAAAAGGAAAGAGGTGGGGGGTATTTACTTATTGGCAAACTGATCCAAGTCTGACTGTTCATCAGTCTGTTAACAGGGAGGGATTTGCTAGGTGCAGATAGAGAGGGCAAAAAGCAGGAATGGTCTTTTGGGCAGGTGAATCTGCACTCAGAAAAAACAATTCCCCCAAAAGAGAAGCATAAGGAGAAAAACAGCTGGATAAAGCTGAAGATTTCATTGCTAGATTGCTCTGATCAGAATAGAAAACTCCAGATTTTCACAGACAAGTGACTCCTTTGAAATACAGTATCTCTAGAAGGCCATGGAAAAAGCTGGGCTTGGTATTCCCTGTGTAAGAATATATTGGAATGCACTGAGAAGTAAAGCCACTCTCAGCTGTCAAAATAGGGACCACAGGGCAGAGCTCTGTACCTCCCTCCCTGCCTGGAGGGATTCTGCTCTTCTGCAGCGGAGCAGCAGCAGTCACTGCTGTCCCATTTACACTTGTAGCAGGGCACTGTTCCAACACACAAAATGAAACAGCAAGTGGTATACATACAAGGTGGGATTTGCAAAAGCTCTCTCTGTTAAACTGCTTCTGCTCCCTTTGAAGTTGGTGGGAGATCTCCCACACATTCCAACTGCTCAGTTGGGCCGATGGTGAAAACTTCAAAAAGCTCTATTTTGTGAATATTAGAAACATGATAGAACCAAGAACTCATTGTCAAGATCATTATATATAACTTCTGTCCATCCTCTCTGTTTTCCAACTTGCCGGTTTAATTCTCCAGTTGATGCTGCCTAACAGGCTGCAAAAATCTGACTTCTCAAGCACTCATGAGAGAGCCTGCAAATTTCTCAAAGCCCTTTCATAATATACCCAAACTATTCACCATTGCCTCCAGAGAAGTCTGCTTTGGAACAGTACCATAAGGTCAAGTTATCCCACTGAAACACACCTATTAGTATACAGAGAATAAAAAAAAAAAAAAAAAAAAAAGAAAAATTAACAAACCAACAGCACTAGCACAGCCCTGGAAAATATGAAGTCATAAGTAGAGTTCAGCCAGAGCAGACTCCCATTAAACTTTGTTTAAGAGCCAAGTTCCACCCCGAGATATGTGTGAGCTGCAGTTTATTTCAGGGGGAGCTGTGCTGTACTTCATGTCAGGGCAAGGCTTCAACACAAGTATGTATCTGTTACAAGTCAGAGAGGAGTAAAGCCTACACCCCTTTTGCATTTTTTGGTTCCATCTGCATAGATGGAATAGAAAACTGAAAGAACTGGATAAAATAGTCCATGCTTTTATAGGGCCTGTCTATCAAACTTAATTCCTTTTTCCATAAGACCTGAATGCTCATGTTTCTAAATTCACTAAGCTACTTTAATGAGATGTGGTAGCCTTTCCCTCTGCCCCGGCTACCCCCACGAGAGTTAAACACACAGGCAGAAGCTCTAGGGCTTGCCTTTCTGGCTTCTTTACTCTTGGGAGTCCCTTTAGGAGACAGTCAGCAAGAAGTGTTCCCTAGGATATGCACATGCTTTGTGAAGAAGGGACATATGCAGCAATCTGGTTTTACTTCCTTAAACGCTTCCACTGAACATTTTTGTTTGACAAGTAGGAGCTCCGCTGAATGAGGAGGGAAGAAGGAGTGGCAGACACTTTCCCTATCCTGCTTGCATTCCCAGACAGGGGCCAGGCATGTCGGCACCCTTGTGCTGTGCTGAGTTGCATGGATAGCTTCAGGCAACAGCCTGTATAGTTGCTGGGGCAGGCTCCTGCTGCATAGCTGGCTGTTAGAGGGGAAAAAAGGATAAAGCCATGGCCACACGTATTTCCTGGCTCCTGGAGGCACCATGGTTACCTGGGGGAACGAGGCAGAGGAGTGCCTTTCTCCCTGACACGAGCTGTGCCTTCAGTAGTGCTGAGCTCCCAAGGTTGAATTCCTTGAACTACAAGTTGAAAGAGCTCATTCAAGAAGAAGGAAGGGGGGGAGGTAAGGCTCAGTCCTGCCAAGCGCTGAGTCTGGATGTGAGCAGGAGGTTAAAGTATTTCATATGAGAAACCCTGAAAAATGCAAGAGCTTTTATACCCCAAGGCAACCCTTTAAACACTGAAATACTAACTCTGGCTCAAGAATTTCCCATGCCTCAGATCCCTAGATGGTTGCCCTGTGTTTAACTCTCCATTATGCATCTGTTACTGGCTCTAACAGACCATCAGCTCCACGCTCACTACAGCATTTTCATGGGCAGAGCTGAAAACGTGTTTAAGTCCTGGTTAGGCAAGAATACCCAGCAACATCAGGATCAAACCTACCTTGGCAATCGCTTGTCATGGATACTGTAGCAGATGGGAAGAGGTGGTAATGTCCCTGGGAAAGAAAGTCTCTTTTTCTTGATACTGGTGTAACCTAACAGCCAGCTGGCGAGGGCCAAGGGAAACACACTGGCAGCTCTGGTAATGCCACAGCATCGCTTCATTGTGCAGTGCAGTGAAACAAAGGATGGCAAAAATTGGTACCAAATCCCGTTAGCTAGAAGATGGATTGGAAATATCCCATCAAGGATGGGGAATGGGAAAGAAAGATATGTGTGCCCTGGGAGTCTGCGGAAACGATACGGCCCTTGGCCAAAGCTAGCATGCCATGGCTTTGTGCCTGTCAAGGGACTGATTTCGCATTTCTTGCTACGTTTTCCCTCACCCGGGATTATGTTCAGTGTGCGGGAGAAGTATCCTCTTAGGGATATGGATGCTCACGCCCACAGACCACAAGCTATTACCTTAATGTGCCAAATAGTGGCAAACAAAATCAATTGCAAAGCTGGACACCCACATTTATCAGTATCTCCCTGGCTGACCTCCTTCAGCTACCCACAAGTCCTGGACCTTGCTGTGTGCCGCAGGCACATGCAGGGTGTGACTGGGGAGGGTTGATCCCTTAGGGTTTGAGAGACTCTTCTCGGGTGTGAGCTGTGAAGGAAATCACTTAGGTGGAAAACGGCATGTGCTAGATGTTCCAGTTTCCAAGCCTATTTTGCTCATTCAATGAGGAAAATACACCCCTCTCCCCTGGAATGAATCACTGACACAATCCTTGATTACAGGAGATGTGCTCCCACCCTCCCCCAATGACTGCTGCAATTTCATATCTGACAAAAATAGGCACCCAGACCTCCAAAGGGAGTAGCTTGTATTTCCCCCTCCAACCACCTCCAGCAGCTGCCAGACTCTGCACGGTCCTGGGGCTGGGCTGCACTACGTTTGAAAGGGAGGGAGATTTATCCAGTGATTCGGTACTCGGGTCACTTAAAAACAGCACAGTGGACGCAGCAATGTGGAAGTCATACTCCCTTCTGCTCTGCTACTTGCCTCTGGAGAAAACAGGACACAGGATATGCTTCCTGCCTGGGGAAGGCTTGTAGCAGCCTGGGAGAGAAGGCATGACCTTTTCCTTAAAAGAAATGCAAGTCATGGAGAGGACCAGGGGAAAAAAGTGCAGGCTGCATTTTGTCTTAAAAACAGTGTCATGGAGTTGTACCTCCTCTTGCTTTCTCCCCGTGTTTAAATCTGATCCTTACTTATTTAGCAATGACACATTTTAAACAGTTCCATCCATCTCTGCCACCCCATTGTTACTCCAGTCAGTCATGAACCTTCTGACACAAGTCAGATGCTGTTGAAATGAAAGGTTTCATTCATTGCAAGGAAAGGAAATCAGAGGAGGTACCCCAAGAGGAGAAGGGCTTGGTTCATGTGCTGTTTCCAGCTCACAAATGGTTATGTCCCCAGGATGCAGAGATTAAGCATCTCACACAGAACGTGGGAGGAGGAAGAAGAGTTTTTCTGAAATTCACAGATTTTAATGGATTCCATAAGGGGAAATCTTTTACCGAGAAGCAACAGCAAAGTTCAGAGAAATCCAAAAGCATTTATCTCCCCAGTCGCATTCCTGTCTGCCAAAATGGGAGGGGTGATTTACTTCTCCTTGGTACACAGAGTACCTTATGGATCATTAATCCACAGGGAGAACGAGCTCAGGAGCCATTGACATCTTTTCTGAATGTGCAAGAACCTTGAATCAGCAGGAAGTATTCTTCTTTGGGAGCATACAGGGTCAGTTTATCTTTATTTGCTCCCCACTACCCCTTGCCTTCAGTAGTGGTTCCTACAAGAGCTCTATTTATGACTGATAAATCACTTTACCTTCATTAAAATCTGTGGTGATAGTAGATGAGGCTGCCCTGAGCTAAATCAAGGCATTTGAAGCAGAGTAACATTAAAAAGTGAAGATCTGAAATCAGCAAATTCTGATCCAAAGTCCAATGAAATCAATATGAGCAATCTCAAGTTCCAGGGTACAAGTATCTCAGCACAACTTCGGCAATGAAATGATAACTTGCACTGAGTAAGGCATTTCCTGAGAAGCACTGCAGAAATGTGAAGGAGACAGAAATGGTCAAATATTTGTTTACACGCCAGGACATCAGGTGACGAAGCTTTCTGTTTGTAGCTAGAGCTGATCAGAAAACTTGCATCAAAAGTTATGGTAGGAAAGGGATTAGATCTGGTGGACACCTCTAGTTATTATGTTCTCATTTCTTTAGGAGTAATAAAAATAGTCTCATTTTGTCTCACTTCAGCTCTCTGAAGCCACCTGAAAATTTTTCCATAATGCTTCAGTTGCTAAGTGAGAAACATTAAAGACTGATTATATTTATTCACGATACGCAGACATTTACAAAATGCCACTAGTCTGTAGTGGATGGCATTTTATACTCTTTACCCTGGCGAAAAAGTGTGCAGCAGAGAACTACATTTCTGTATTTAAATCTCCCAAGAAGTACTCACTCCATGCTCAGATTTGCTAGGTACCACATAAGTCTGGTAAATCTACATCCTTATTGCTGTAAATGACTTACAAGATCAGAAATGTGGCTGAAAGAGAAGATTCAAAGCTGGCTTGTGTCCTTGGGTTTTATGCTCTCCTGTGTGTCTGTGTGTGCACTCAGCATCCTGTGTTTTTGCTCCTTGTCAAACGTTGTGTCACAGAGTTAGTCTTTGACAAGTTGAAAAGTATTAAGATTAGAACAATCATGTTTACATGTATTACCACCTGCTACTTCAGTGCTTCCATGGTGCTTAAATGTTCAAGCATGTGACTTTGAAACACACTACCTTTTAATGCACTTAACAACTCTGCTGGATTTCCAGCTTGCTTTGATCTCCACAGTCTAGAGACTATCTCAGAGAATACAAATAAGTATGTTTAAGGGGAAAATATTTTCACGGAGAAAACCCTAAAGTCCTTCCAGCTTGATATGCTTTGCCAGTTGATGTCATACCTAAGGTTGCTTTTTGCATTTTATCTTTACGCTTCAGGAGGCCTAAAGCTCTGCCCAGAATGAGCAACTTGATGAGGTAACTTGGGAAGAGGGATGTGGTCAGTGCCCCTTACCATGAGCACTGAAGTGGCAAATAATTGTTTGGTGATTTTTGTTTAGAAAGGAGGTAGAAGGAGAGATGATTTCTGTTATGAGGAATTTACAAACTAAACAAAGCAAAAAGGATACATTTATGCAATGGGGAAGATTGTATTTTGTTAAGAAGAAATAGGGAAAACATGAGCAAACCAGTTTCTTTCTGGGGCTGTGCAACACCATCTTTTCCATCTCTTGCCACATGAAGTCACCATGCTTCACTGCCTTTGTGGTAATGGCTTGGAAATAATCCCAAATTGTCCCCTATACAGCAAGGAAGTAGAAATGAGAGCTGGGTTCCTGTGTCAAGGTGTGGGATGGTTAACTTGAGAAGGAGGGAGCATAAACTGGGGAGATACGGTGAGGTGGGTGGGCAACTAAGCAGCATGGGAGAGGTATTTGGAAGGACCGGATCCATCCAGCTCTACAGAAGGTGAGATAGAAGGTGATTTTTCATTTTTTTAAAGAATAATCAAGGTTCCTGACACTATTGCTTGAACTCTAGGTGTGGATGAGAAGACACCTCTCAGTGGGAGATGGGAAAGTGCTAAAGACAATCAACAAGGTTTCAGAAGAATTGGTCCCTTTCCATTAGGTGGACACAGCCTGCACAAGAAGGACCTACAAAGCACCATTCTCCTCCCTGACCTGGTGGTGTTCTTCTTGGCCATGCTGATGTTAGCAGAAGCCATTCACTCCACTCTTCTTCATGACTGCGGCAGGAATAGGATGAGTAATAGGAAAAGCAACAGGGTATGCAGAGCACACTGAGTGGTTTTGAAAAAGAGTGAGAAACCCATGACTTCCCCTTTTCCCAAAGCAAAGAGGAAGCCGGAACGGAAGCATGGCTCTCAACGGCAGTTTTGTTTCCTGGTCTGCTCTGCCCAACACCTTGTGCTGTTTTTTCTGTAGAGATGCTGCCTAATCCTGTGTATATCCCCCTGTTTCCACGCAGGGCTTAATTGCCATTAGTCACTGGTAGTATAGGTTTCTTTAAAATAAAGAAGTTCCAATGAGTTCAGTGAGGGGAAAATTGGGTTTCTGTGCAACGGAGTCCAAAAATCAAAGTCCACTGATGTAATAATGGAAATTCAAGAGAGACAGACAATAATAAACTCTCCCAATCGTGTGATCCATGATGTAAAAAGCATGTCCCAGGTTGTAAATAAAAATTTCTATGTGATGACAGGAAAGATCTGGAGGGGGAAGGTGGTGTTTCATAGCAAGCCACGAAGATGAGAAAGCAAAGAGAAACCAATGGAAAAGAGAAAAGGGAGATGGAAGAGGGAGTGACTCTCAAAGGAAACAAGGCCTCAGCCCAGAGGATGACAGAGGAAGATTTATGTCTTCCTTGCCTATGCTTTTCTTCCTTCCCACTGCCAGGACTGTGGAAGGTCCTTGAAACAAGGGAGGAAATAGCATTTAACAACTGGGACCTGTGTGTCTCTCCTATGTTGAGATGTGAGCACTTAGCTGTGGGCTGAGAAAGGGACAGACAGGAAGAATTAGGAGGCACAGAGGATATTTGAACTAGACAACTTGAGAGGGCAGGTGTGAGAGAGAGGTAATGATAGAGACTGGTCTGCTCTCTGAGAGCATCCTTGTATCACAGATACATCAAGAATTTAATTTTCTGCTCTCTATTGGACAGGACAGGGACTGTGCTCATGGCACTTGAATGAACCATCAGTTGTTAGAAGAACAACCTCTGCTAGCTCATGAGTGCTGGCTATTAAACTCTCAGGATATAACAGACTCTACTGAAAATGTAATTTCATAATAAATTGGTAAATTTCTAGCCCTAATACATGCTAAGAAAACCTTGAAAGCAGAATTCAACAATATACCCATATAGATCCCAGAAGATAGAAATAAATATAAAAATCCAGAGTGTCATTTTAAACATACTTCAGAATTTTTGAAAAGGTACACAAGTTTCTTGAATTTTTGTATGATCACATTTTTATGGTAACTCTTCACAATCCACTAGAAATATTTTTTCCCTCTACTCATTCGTACATGTAACTCTTTAATCACCTGCAGTTAACTGATTTATGGGCTATTTGTTTTACCTAAGAATTACTTGGTTTAGCTAAAGTTGGTCATCAAGAGATGCTTTTTCACCCCTTGTTAAGTGACTGAAATTTTTGAAATATCCCATTAGCAGCTGAGAAGCATCTTGCTTTTGTGTTAATAAGAATACTTTTTCAAAGAAAACAAGGTTATTTTTCTTGTGTACAGAGAACAAATTTGCCTACACAAAAGGATCAAGTTAACCTGGAGTAACAACTCTGTGAAAGCTATTCCAGTATAAATTCATTTTCCCATAATTGATGGAGGTGGACAGAGAATTACATATGATTTAATTGATTCTTGAGTAAGTATTCTGTTTACAAAGGAGAGTAGTTTTAGCATGATATGCTACAATCATCATTTTTTCTAGAAAACTGTCCTGAAGATGCAACTACCAAATTCTCCCAGCACAGACGAGCTACTAGAGGAACACAAACCTGACCAGCTCGAGGTTTAAACTTGCACCGTTCACTGCCTGAACACCACAGACTTGGCTTTTCCTAATCTGGATTCTCCCTTTTAAATAGCTCGATCCATATGGAACATATACTTCCTCCTTGTTTCTTAAGTCATTATCATTGCTTTTCTCTGGAGCTTTGCTTATGGGGACATGGGTCCTGTAATGGTCTCCAAGATGGATTCAGGCAAATACTGTAGATGCTTAAATTCAATACATGAAATGATTCAGTGTCTATACCATCATCAGCAGAGAGACACCTGAATCTGGCATCTGCAAGGGATAGTTTGCATAAGGCTATGTATTTTACTATACATATAAAAAGGATATTTTGTAATGTTTTCCAACTTCTTGTATATAGCCCAAATCATCTTCTTGCTTGCTTTCTTGTTACTGAGTTTACGCCTCTACTAAGGCTTCAAAAATGTAGTCATTTTTTCTCCTACTTTTGACGGTAACTATCATGTAAAAAGGGAAACATGAGCTTGTGAGTATTGGCTTGTGAAGAGAGGTGTGGTCAGGGAGATAAAACTCTCCACACCCGGAAGTCTGACTAGTGAAAAGCCGTCGAAGTAGTGAAAAGGGTGGTGTGTGTATATATATGTATGTCTGTATGTATGTATGCATACAGATATACATAATATTATATGTACATACACTCTGTGTATATATGTATGGATATAAAGAATTCAAATCCATTTTCTAGGTTTGATGTCTCTGTTTGCAAATCTAAACACACACACATATGTAAGGACTTGATGTCTGATTCTGCATTCCTGTGACCTTGTCACACATGCTGTTTATAATGTGGACTGCCACATAAAACTATTTTAAACATGCAGTCCTCAGTAAAATAGGCATTTATCACCCAAGATAACATGGAGCTGTCTCAGGGTGTGTTCAAAAGCCCCCCTGCAACTTACTGATAAAAAGCTTAACTCCATTTCAGGGCTTATCTGAGGAAGAAAGAGGTAGACCCTCATGAAATAACTGAATTTATTTTTTTCTCTAAGATGAAAAAGAGAGGGAGAGGGAAGGAAAAAAAAAATCACTTTAAAACTTCAGTGCAGTAGAACAAGTTTAACCCATTGAGATTTTAAGTGAAGTTTTCTGCTTCATCAGGAAGAACCCTGTGGTGAAACATATGTCAGAAAAGAAGCAGATATGCGAAACTGGCCTCCTTTGCAGATGAGAAGATTAATTAAGAGGAAAATCACTTAGCCAGATGTCTCACTGGTGAAACTACACGTGCAAGGTACATCTGCAATAAGGGAGCAGCATAGCACAGACTGTGCATTTGATTTCCACACTAACATTGAAGAGATATGTGAATTAGATCATGCTGACTCTTGGAGAAACAGAGGAGTATGGATCTTATTTCAGCTACAAATTATGAGCTGCATGTCTGTTGTTATAACGTTGCAGTATCGTTACTTCATGCAGTTGAGTTATGAGTTACAAATAAATCATCCAGAGAAGGCAGTCCTTTCTTCCATTCGTGTTCATAAATTGCTGGCAAACCAAACCTGATTTCTCCAAATGCCACTTTTCTTAATTTGCCAAGTAGTTTTTCAGAATCCGTAGCAGCTGGTGAACTTTTCATCAACTCATTCCTGGGGTAACATTGTCAAATTCATTTGACTTAGGAACTTAAGTCTTCCAGAAGTAAGTAAAACTGAAAGAGGGTAGATTTAGTTTAGATATTAGGAAGAAATTCTTTACTGTTAAGAGTGGTGAGGCACTGGAACAGGTTGCCCAGAGAGCCTGTGGATGCCCCATCCCTGGCAGTGTTCAAGGCCAGGTTGGATGAGGCTTTGGGCAATGTGGTCTAGTGGAGGGTGTCCCTGCCCACAGCAGGGGGGTTGGAACTAGATGATCTTTGAGGTCCCTTCCAACCCAAACCATTCTATGATTCTGTGATTCTGAACCACAGAATACTTGCCCAGCTAAGGTGTTCATGTATTCTTGTCACTGCGGCATCTGGGTGTCCCCCAATTTTCCATGCATTTCCTATCACAAATTGGATGTGAAGCAAAAAAAATGTAAGCGAAGATCCTACTAGTGTCAAACGCCGTGTTTAAAAGTTTTCTGATCTTTCTGTGGGAAACAAATAGGCCAGAAGCAAATGACTTCTGAGCTACGTCTTTTTCCTAAGCATACATTACAAAATTAGACAGTGGGAAGGAAAGAGCCGTTGCCCCAGCTCTACTGGAATCAATACTCCTGGCTGCTATAAATGCCTTCCCATAGCCAAAAGCTGCCTCCCCCGCAGTGCCCCTGGAAAGCAGTCATTTCTCTCCTACCTGTATTCTGTCCTCTCTATGTAGTCGACCAGCCTTTTGAAGAAAGGGTGCTTGTACAGCACCTAGCACAATCAGATCCCACTGTTGGCTTGAATTCCTCTATGCTATAGGAATACTAATCCTTTCCCAACAATAGAGACAGGCACTCCACAGAGCAGTCACACAAACAGACTTTCATTAGAGAATGCAGCCCCGAAAGCCTTTTTACAAAAGGCTTTGCTGATTGGACTCGGTCATTTGAACAGTGATGGATACAGGGTATATTCCACAAAAGCCTAGAAAGAAAGGTGCAGCAGTATCAGCAGTGAGATGCAGACACTGCACAATTCTGTAACACTAATAGGCTTAAGCACATAACCAGGCATAACCTGAATCTTTAACATCTACTGTGTAAATCATTGGCTTTTTTTTTCTTTTCCTTTCCTTTTTTTTTCTTTTTTTTTTTTTTTTTTTTGGTGTGTGTGTGAAAAACAGTGCACAGAAATGCTGATAACTATGTATTTTAAAAAAGCAGACTCCTATTTGGGTGGACATTTCCCCCTATTCCCTCCGGCTTAGTGGTTTGCCAACATTTCTGCTGTTAATTATTGAAATTTCAGGTGTATTCTGAGCCTTTCAATGTGCAGACTTTCACATCAACATCTCAGGCAATGAGGGTGTTGGGAAGAGCCCTGGGGTATAAAGCCAAATTTTCCAATTCATATGCACAGTGGTGGGAGACAAATATATAAGCAGAGGCATTTGATTTACATAAATGCTTGTGGGACACGTTTTGAGACTTCTGTGCTAAAAATGAGAGGTTATTATAATCCATAGGTTTCCTTGCTTATAAATGCTCACAGGTTTACCAGTGAAGACCAAAATTTTCATAGTCAATAGCCTCCATTTTTGTTTATTAGTTACTGTCACAGACAAACACTTCTGTTGATTAAGGGCAATGAAATCGAATCTATTGCCAAGGCAGTGAATAACATGATTAAATGTTTACAGGGATCATTCGCAGCTTTTCACAGGCCCTGTGTGAAAGGTAGTGGTAAAGCTCCAGGAACGTTGAAAGGACCAGTCTGCAGCCCCAAAACACATCTCATCAGGAGTTAACGATAGGGCAAGGCTGTTCTCAGACCCAGACTCACCATTCACAGCTGGAAGTCACTTTGCCTATTTTGGGGGCCACCCTTGCAAGCTCTCAGCCTCTCTGGAGGGGACAGCCTGCACGTACTTGACTCTTTTTGCCAGAAGCCCTAGCTGTCATTGCGGCAGGTGGAGAAGCTGGGCACGATGGAGCTGAGACCTCCTCTGAGCTGGGCAGGGAGAACTTGCACCTGGGCTGCTGCTGAACTACAGCTGGCGGTGCAGATGGAAAGCACGCAGCTCACCGGGCTCGCTTTATTCACCCTGTTCCTGACCCTCTACCTCTCTCTACAGCTGGGACATGGCCTGAGGTCCAGTCTTGCCTCTTGGTTTCCTTTTGGGCCAATCCTTCTACATAGCACAGACTGCACTGCTTCCCTGCCCACCCAGAAGGAAGACCTTTTCTGCTGGTAGGTGATGAGGAAGAGAAGCCTCCACAAACTGCTGTCCTTAACCACTGATTCCTTCGACAACTGGCATTTGCAGTATGAGTCCCCAGATAAAACATTCCCAGTGTGCCGAGTACAGATTAAATCCTGTAAGGTGCAGAGCACCTTACAAAAGGGAATGAACACCTTTAACCCCAAAGATGGCTTTGCATAGATCACTGCCCCCCCTCATGCTGAACCTTCGACCCAGTGACGTTTGTGTGAGTCCTTCACCTCATTTGAGTTGTCCCATTGCCTCGGAACTGGGTCACTGCAGTCTAAAGGGAAGAGGGCAAAAGCTACAGTCTGAACAGAGATTCCCAAACCTGTGGAATTCCTTGGATTTTGTAATAAGTCAGGTAGCTACTGCCTGTACATCTGAGCAGAGGTGAGAGGAAGCAAAAATTTAAGAGTGATGCATTTAAAAATCGGGAAGTTCACATTCCTGCAGTCAGGCTAGATCCTTTGTATATAATCGTCATCGTCGTCGTCATCATCATCATCATCATCATCATCATAAGAAGAAGAAGAAGAAAAAGAAGAAGAAGAAGAAGAAGAAAGATGGAACTGGAGATATATTCACAGTACAATATTATACTGAATCTGAGCCAACGAAACTCAAGCCCAACTCCATTTTTGGCTTTGGTAGCAGACTTCTTTACTTATGTATTCCATTTTATACCAGCCACACACAAATGTCCATTAACAATGAACGATGAAGTAAATATACACACACTGCCTAACGTCAGCAGGCTGACTTACTGGCTCCCTTGCCTCTCTGTTGAGTATACAAAGAGCCCACTCAGAGCGATGGGATAGCTGAGCTGGGCATGGAAGTGCCCAAGGTTAGATGATGTGGCATCCCTGTATAGAGGCAGAATACATTTTCAGGATTCACAGAGTTGAATATTTTAAATATGAAACAGTAGTCTGCTCCCACCTGGATTGCCAGGACCATACTGTATTTACAGAATGAATAAAAATTCCTTATCAGCTGCAAGCAAATACAAGGAGATAAGCAAAGAACATGAGCAATTACGTAACTTAACACTGTTCAGTTTACATCAGTAAGCAGCTGCTCTGTGGTCTCACCTGCAGGTACTCAGCAAAGAATTAATATGTTCAGCATAGTTAAAGGTTTTTGCTGATTCCTCATGCATTTTCACACCCATTTCAAAGATTTTCACTACGGTTATGAAGCAAATTTGTTCTCCCAATTACTCTAATTCTCTGGCAAACATCTGCTGTCCATGCTGTGCAGTGCCTGTCAATACACTGATCTTTCAATATCTTGTTTCTTGCAAAAATTGCTACAATTTTACTAAGAAGTAAGACCCTTTTCCCCAAGACCTACCCCCAAAACCTCAACCATTATAAAAAAAATGCACCAAACTTGCATTATACAGGAGTACAATACTGTCAGACTTCCCTCTAATTTAATTTTGTTCTTAATCTGTAAATTTGATCCATGCAATTGGAAAAAACAAACAAACAAACAAAAACCAACAAAGACAGACTGAAACAAAATACGGGAACATCCTGTCTGAATCAGTAAGGGAAGTTATGAGGGCAAATAAAGAATAGATAGTCACTAGTTTTCAGTCAGAGTACTTCATCTAGCTAGATTGCAAGCCATTTATTTTCACTGGCAATCACATGATCTTAAAATGATTCAAGCTGAGAATTCCTGCCTAGATTTTGAAAAAAAACAAGAGAACCTGATGCATCAGCCTTTTTTCATTATGAACTGACAAAAGGCCCACAGGGCACTAACTCCTCATTCGGTTCTACCCTAGGGCCCTCTGTGGGGTCCTCTTACAACCTGGGTCTGTCAGAGAAGCGACTCGTAATGTGTTCAGGACTGTAGAGCTGGTCCTGGACCTGTCACCTGGCCAAGCCTGTCACTAAAGATACAAGATCGGTCCTGGACCCTTGTTGATATTGCACAATGAGCAAAATGCACCTCAATGAGTCATGACCACCCTCCTGCACATCCTTGGAGAACACCAATGGCAGTAATTTACTCTAGTTCTTCCAAACCCAAACTCTCAGAATCCTGAATTAGCTTGCATGCTTGTTTCCTATCAATAATAGAAAACAAGCTGTAATAGAAACAATAGAAAACAAACTATAATATTCTAAACTGCTGAATAAAAGAGAATAAATATAATATAAAACTAGCATCTGCTCTTTCTTGTTGGTTAGAACTTGCAAAAAGAACTACAGGGTAAATAGCAATTGCTGGTCAGGATTCCAGAGATGCTGCTCACTGTGTCATTTCTGCTGGATCAGCTTGCCTCATTCAGAGCTTGGGAAACCTCATCAGTGGCAACATCCATACAGAACAAATATTCTTACAGCAATCTCTGGATCAAATCCTGAATTACAGGCAGCTCACAGCAATACTGTCTGTACTTTCTGCCTTCATTACAGATACCACAGTATAATAAACAATTCTGCTATTGGCAGTTTATTGAAACAATACAAAACTACTGTCTTGAATTAAACCAGGAAAGTTTATACTAAAGCCATAAAATAGAGATGGAGCTGCTATTGCAGCACTGAAAATTTGGAGTTTTCCCATTGACTTTTCTCAGTTTATCAAATCAGAATCCACCCCCTGCCCCTCCGCTTTCTTTTTAATACTATCCCAAAGTGAACGCTACCGTGCTGCAGTTAAGCCTCGGTGCTCACTGGACTGTTCGGGCCAAATTCTCCCTTTTCAAATCTACTGCAATATGCAGCATTACACCAGCAGAGGACTTGCCCTCCTATACTCTCTCTTGCTAAGAAACTAATTTGTTTGTCCTTAAGCCTACGTTTCTAAATTTCCAGGAGCAGAAACGCATTGTGGCTTTAAATATAGACTGTCAGTTTGTGGCTTGCGTCTCATGTTACACACAGACAGCTTGAGACTCTAAACACGAGTTGGGCAGCACCATTAATATCTTAGAAAAGTGTCAGTACGCTTTCGAAATGCTCTGTATTTTCATTCCTGAAGGCAGGGGGGAGGGAAAAAACATTCAGATGAAACTTTTCTAAGCCAGGGTTGAGGCGGAAACGTTACTAAGTTTGCTCGGTCCTATTCAGGAGCCGGAGCTTGCAGAGCCCATTTCAGTTCTTCACACACACGCGCACACGCAAACACAAAGAAGGAAAAAAGGAAAACAGTTTCATCACAACTTTTTTTTTTCAGGATTAGTCTCAGGCGTTTTTCTTTTTTTTTTTTTTCATATGCAACGCATTAGACAATCTTTTCCTTAAGCAGCAGCGTGGTAAATCCACTCTTATTGTAAGGAGGAGGGGGATAAGGGTACTCACGTGGTTGAGATGTCGTATTGTTTTGGTAACTCATAATTTACGCCTTTGAAAAATGCCTTATTTGTGTTGACAGTCTCTCTTCCCTGCTCAGAACCGACGGCGGGATTGAACAGAACAGCTGGAAGAGCCCAGGAAAATGCTCCTCTTGTTCGGGCTCTCCTTGCCTGGCTCCTGACCCCTTTACAACTGGAAAAGGAAACAGCACATGTGTCATTCTCTTTTGCCTGTGTAGCTCACATGAGCGGGGAGGGGCACCCATTTGCAGATAGCAGTAACTGTTTTCAAGTTTTGCAAGTTGGATGTATTCCACCCCTCTGCTTTTACTAGCCAGCAACCAGTGGAAAGAAAACGCTCTTTTCATTCTTAGCCAAATCTAGACGCACCTATTAGATTCGCTTCCCAAACCCCTACCCACCACTGTTGTTATTATTTCTTTTAAGTGCAAAACTTGCTGCTGACTCCCTTCCCAAAATGCCTGTCATCGGTGAGTGAGATCAAAAGTAGGGCTTTCAATTTTCATTGCCCAGCAGCATCCTTAACACTCACAGTCTAACCGATTCAGTCCTTTTAACGGGTGAAAATTGAGAATGACATTTAGTGGGTCAGAGGAGTTACGTCAGCGTATAGCGTGAATCTACACCGTGCTCAGAACAAGGAGGAACCTGTGGCTGAGGCACAGGCTGAGGCACACAGGTTACTCCAGTCCTGGCTCTGACACAGGCTTCTAATGGCACCTTGGGCAAAGCAATTAATCTCTGCCTCAGTTTCTTATCTGTAGAATAAAGATGATACAACTGATTTCCTCCTAGTCTTGGTATTTTTATTTTAATCTGCAGGCAGGCGTTGTTTATAAATAGGATATATTTATTGATCTCCATGACGTAATTTACTCATACTCAGCAGCAAGTTTTTCAGCATGGACGAGGCTACCAGCTCCCTTGTTTATATTGCTATAATTTAAAGCTATCTGTCTGGCTATCAGCATGCTATACTGCAATCAGCAGTATGTAGTTGTTGTAAGCGTGCATACACAGTCAGCCTGTGGTTGACATGGGCTAGGACTTCTAGGTCATACCAAAATCCAAGTAATTTGTAACACATATGTCTTAGACACTAAGAAGAGTGGACAAAGCCTGGTCCTGTTTTCTGTGAGCCAGAATGGATTAACCACCCGCCTGTGACAGCAAAAGCACAGTAACCGTTGGAATGGAAGTGGAAAAAACCAGTCATGAAATTCAGCCTGAGACTCATCCTGTTTTGCAAAACTGTCGCAGGATATTTCTGTGAAATCATCTCAGTGACCTCCTACAAGAAATCAATGTTATGGAGTTGGTTAACAGTATTTATTTAACAGCCATAGGATGGAAATAACAGTGACTTATTTACATGCCAACGACAAATAACAGCTTGTTTGTGAGCACAGATACAGCAAACAACTTTGGTCAGCATTTTCCACACTCTGGATTCGTGGTAGAGAGCCCTGGAACATTTAGTGATAGACAGAGCAAAGCAAGGCACAAAACAAAGAGGGAAAAATAATAGCAAAAACTCCTGACGTTGCTCCACTGGCTGCAACTCTATAGCACAACATGGATTTACACCAGGTAGCTTCTCTATGAAAAAAATGATGGGCATGTTATCTGTTACTTTTTCTATACTTGACGTACAATATTCACAGGTAAAATTGGGGTTTTCTGTCCTGGGGCATGAGAATCGTTGTCAGGCAAAGTTGTTACATTTAAATCTTTCATCATACTGATCCCTGAGAAATTTCAGAACTGCTGTCGTGAAAAGACTTCTCAACTGCAGCTGAATTAAAGGATGGAAGGTATTGATACCTTCATTATGTTAGTGCCAGTGGTCTAGACACTTCCCGGGAGTTTTGTGGTGGACTACTCAAAATGGCATACACATAACCAGGTGGGCTCCCCTAAACTGATCTCAGTTAGCTCCCAGTGCGTAACCTCTTTGCATCTATGCAACACTTCCTGCATCTGTCTTTGTTCTTTTTAAGGCTACTCTCCTACCACCAAAATCACTGGGAGAGTTATACCCAAGTTTATATAAAAGGATTCTGGCAGAACCAAGCCCACATGGGAAAGTCCCCCTTAACACCTTGATATCTTCACTTTTCTTAGGACTTCTTTCTTGGTTTATTGAATAGGCTGTGATTCCCAGGAAATCAGAGTGCCATGTCCCAAGGCTGTTGCTTGCCCTCAAGCAGGCTATAAAAGAGACTCCCCTTGACCTTTCCCACTCATCATTAATGGGAAATATGTGAGGTTGAAAAGGGAAGCGAGCACGACAGCTCCACGCAGCCCAGCATGCTTCCGGAGAGCCTGAGACTGGGTCACAGAACAAAGAGCAGCCCAGTGCTCTCTTCCTGCCCTGACCTTCAGCTGGCCACCCCTGGGGGACGGGAGCCACCAAAGGAACCCAGAGGCAAAAATGGGAGTGGGGTGGTGATGGGGAAAATATGGGATTAATTGTTCATTTCCAGCTTGCCTGAACACTTTCCTAAACTTTAAATACAGCTGTTGCTTCTGGCAAAAAAGCCCCCCAAATGGCGAAAGGGTGAAGATAACACCGGGGTAGCTGAAAGCATGTCCTGTCTAAGGGCTGTGGCATTCATACAGGATCCACCGGAACAGTGGGGTAACACAGATATGCTGGGAAGCGTGTGTGTCAGCTGTGTGGCTTTCATCAGCCAATTACCTGATCTTCTGGGGCCACCATGTGCCCATCAACCTACAGGAGAAGTATCAGCTTCCTGCCCTGGTGAATACTTTTGTATCTCCAACCTTTGAAAGCTTAGGGTGGCTTTTTGAGCAAGGGAACCAAAATTCCCTTTTTGTCTCAGTAGTGCTTTCAGATGTGACAGTCCTTTCAGGACCAAGAGTGTTAGCTCAGAAGTGGGACCCCTTTTGCCTCTGATACTGCAACTTAGCCCCCTCCTCTTAACCACAGCTATGTAATGCATTCATAGTCAGGCACACATGGTTGTTCTCTTTGATACTATCTTGCTCTAAGATAAATGATATTTCACAGTCATTCAGGCTGGGCAAGCCGATGCCACGTGCTGCTGCTGTTGTTCCCAACAGGAAGGGAGGGTTTAGGCTGCACTCAAAGGAAAATAAATAAATAAGCCAAAGGAAAAAGTCTCTTTTCAGGGAGTTATGCCTGACGACAATAGGACATCAGACTAGAAATCCCTGTCTTTGCTGGATTTTTATGACAAAACATAATGCAAAATCTGTAATGTCAGCCTGTAAAATCTGTAGCAAGATTGAAAGAAGCTGAGAGGAAATCTCTCGGTAATATCCTTCATTGTCTATCCTACACAGCCTCCCAGCCTTGGAGATGGTGTTTGGATCCATCACCTGGACCTTTGAGGAGAGGATGTAGCAGCAACTGAAGCTGTTCTTGCCTGTTTGTGAGTTCAGGATGGATCTCATGCCCATACTAATGGCCACATTTGCATGAGCCAGCGGTGTATCCCACCAGGCTGTGTGCCGTGGTCACCTGGTCAGCTAGTGTGAGAGACGGTGGTGGCTTTCTCCTCTCCTCTTCTGGCTACACACTTCAGGCTGTGTTAAACACACCAGGCTGGTCAGCTATGTGTGGTCGGGATGGATCCCAAACTTTGAAGACTTTCTGCAGGTCAAGGAGAGATATAGCTATGGTGCAGCAGAAGCTAGGCCGAATTCTGAAGGAGGGATACTTCATATGAGAGGTGCTTCAAGAAGGCATTTAGCTCTGGACACCTTGTGAAATACCATTTTCTACTGATTACCTTCCTCTCCATCTCTGGAAGGAATAATAGTCTATTTATTTGTTACCTTGTGAGGTAGGGTCTTCAGTCCTGACTTCAATCCTCTTGTTTCCTTCCTGTTTCCCATTTATTTTTGTGCGAGGAGTGTGGGGATTACTGGTCATAGACTACCCATCCCCTGTGTGAGCTAACTCAGGTCTGGAGAATGTAATGGAGAATGAAACCTTTGTGGCCATGGAAAAGGGATCAAAGTAGAGTTATTACCCAGGATGGACTGTGATGCTAGAGTAACTCCTGTTTTATGTGGTCCCTATGCTGCCAGTGACTGTAAGTGCAACTAGCTTGTGAAATCCTTGGGGCACAGAGCAGGAATTTTCTGTCGGCAGTCATAGCAGTAATTGTTACTGAACAAGTTCCTAACCTTCACATAATGCCAAAAGAGAAGGATTTACTCTGGAGATAAGAGATCAACTCTCCTTCCTACTTTGTATCTCAGGCATGCAACTTTTTTTTTTTACCACCCCTCTGACTTCCAGTTGAACCTTTGGGATATATTCCTATCCCTGGAACACAGCGTACCCTCTGCTTTGCCTTATCTCACATGTATTTGCAGCTAACAGATGTAGTGTGCCTGTTTGTGTTTAAGACATCCCTGCTTAGGCTGTTAGTTTATTTGGGGCAGGTTCTTTTCCATTTGTGTCTGTAAGGTATCTGTGAACTCAGGGGAACCTTCAGTGTCACTACAATAGAAATCCTTCTCAAAACATGCCATCACTCTGTCAAATGGAAATATAAGGAGACTCTACGTCTTCTCTATGGCCCTGTGCATGAACTGTTGTTTATTTAATGACACCATATGGAGGGAAAATGGGTGAAGTCAAGAGCACAGTGGACAAAGTGTTGCAGATTCTCTGTGGCTATCTATAATGTTGTCGTGTCCAAAGATCACACAGGATGCCTTAGAGCCGCTGATTCCTGCCTCCTCTCCAGTCTAATACCTGATACCACTGGAAAGCACGTCATCTGCTTGTACTCTAGACCAGTCAACAGGATGTTGACATGCTGTTTGATAGTGCACATTTGGGTCAGTAGTAACATAAACTGGGGAGATGTGGAGGCGGTGAATCATACTATCAGCTCTTGCTGAGCTAAAGAAATCTGAGAGCAGGCTTTGGTACATAGATTTCTCATAACAAAAGAACTAAAAGATAAATAAAATAATCATGCTAAACTTTAAAACAAACCAAAGGGAAGACTTGCTCACACAAAGCAGAAACAGTGGAAGTCATCGTTCCTAGGGGATCTGGTGTAGTTAGACCTTCAGTTTGACTGAAAACCATCATTCATGATTACATAGTTGGAACTGTATTATCTGTAGCATAAATTCAATAAGTTGTTTTTTTCTAGGTCATTGCATAACTCCAAAATGGATGGAAAATTGAAAATCAAGAGTCCTGATGCTTGCGGAGCCTGGCGTGTTTTGTTACCCAAGTGTTAAATTAAGCTTTCACTACTAGTTAAGCGCAGGTCAAAATTCTCTCAAAGGTTTCCTGTCCGTCATCTGGACTGTCCTTTTGTAACATCCGGGTTTGTCTCTGCCTGAGTTCTCTGGGAGTTTGGATCCCAATCTCTTCTGTACTTCAGCAAGGGCTTCAGCCTCTTTTCTACCCTTTGTAGTCTGGATGGATCAGGCTCGGGTGGGACATATTCAAAGTTGAGATCTTTCTAATCACAGTGTGAATGCTTTGACCAAAGCAGTAGCTGGGGTATGTCCAACAAAGGTGTTGGATAAGTATATAAGTATGTGTGCTTTAAATCCATTCCTGAATCTGCTTCCCACGTTGCAGCAACATGAAGCCGCACAGTCAGACTGGCAGATGATATTTCATGAAATGTAATATCACTGAGGTATTTGATCTCATTTTTAGCCTGCATGTACTATCATCTCTGGAGAAAAAGGCATCAGATTAAGACTACTTTTGTAAGTGCAAGAGCAAAAGGGTCTTGCTTCTCTCTTCCCTTCTCTTCTCTTCTCTTCTCTTCTCTTCTCTTCTCTTCTCTTCTCTTCTCTTCTCTTCTCTTCTCTTCTCTTCTCTTCTCTTCTCTTCTCTTCTCTTTCTCTTTTGTACCTCTGGCCAATCCACAACTGGCAGTCTCTATGCAGGATTGCAGGCTAAATTTACTTAGAGGTACTTATCCTACCAAATTAATGCTGTCCTGCTAATTTTTAGAAACACACTTTATAATTACTGTGCTAGATATCTTCCTCATCATATTGATGTTGTAACAGTCTTCACTTTGGTTATCAGACTGCTTTCCATAGCCTTGGATTAATTATAAAAGCAGAGATGCTTCAGCGCAGAGTTTAGAGTTTCAACCCACTATTTGAGCACAAAGCTGGCATGTGATAAAGGCATAGTTACATTGAATGAAACTAGGGCACCATGAGGATGTGTGTGATGACCCTGAGACCCTGTCGCTTAGCACTGCTCCTATCACTGTTTTAAAAATAACTCCACAAAATTCCTAGCCCAAAGGAAGCTCGAACTTCATTTTTCTGATGAGTCATGTCATATTAGTTGTTTTTATTTTAAAACAACCTTAAACTTGCATGGTTTTTCTTTCATTCTGCAACTTGTCTGAGCAATCATGAAGATGTTTGTGTTTACTGACTTAGTCTAGTTGCTTCCTTTGTTAAGTGATTAATTCAATAACTCGAAGACGTAGTCAGCAATCCTAATGGAGTTCATTAGAATCTCACCAATAATTCACTGCAGCGGGAAGAAAGGGCTTACAGGCAGTTAGGACAGATCTGGGTCCTCCCAAGCTCCCTCAGGGTGTGTTCTCCTCTGATCCCTGCCTGTAGTGTTTGCAAATCCTTAGGCTCTTGGAGACCATTCCCAAAGTGGCAAATGGTTGCCATATCCTGCATGCAGGGCATCTCTTAGGGCCACAAAGATGAAATTTGGAAGCTCCCAAAGCAATGAAGACTTTTATTCTGGTAGTGCTGGGTTGTTTTGGTTTTTTTTTGGGGGGGGCGGTTGGGTGTTGGTGTTTTTTTTAATTAATCTTATTCTAAACAATTCCTAAATCAATAGACATAGGATCTGGGGAGCCCTGGCTAAAATCCTGCTGTAAACTTATTTTTTCTTACCTGCTCACTGGTGTACTCTAAGGAAAACAAAACATAAAAGCCCCCATGTTTTTTAACCCCTGCTATATGGACACGTATGTCTTCCCAGTGCAGTCATGTGCCTGGATTTACTAACATCCTGCACACAGTTCCTCCCATTGCTTTCAACAGACTATTCACAGGAATTAAGCAGATGAGAAACTGAGTGTAAAACCAGAGCTCCAGGGAGGACTCTTGAAGCCAAACCCAAGCATTAGACATGTGATTCCCCACTGTCTTTTAACAAGACACAAGAGGGTGCCTTACTTTTCCTTTTAATTTTAAAGGAAATTCATCCACCCCTGCTTAAGGGTAGTTTATGGTTCTCTCAAACAGTTAAATATTCATCTCACATAAGTGAGGTTCCTAAGCCACTGATAATAAATTTGTGTTGCAAGCTTTGTACAGGGAGTGGGAGAGAAAGTGTTCCCAAAGTGCAGCTAAACGCGCTGGATGTGGCTATCCTTGAGGCCCACTGCGCAGTGAGTCCAGCTAAAATAGGATACGGTCTTAAAACCAGCTAATCTGCTGTTCCTTTTATTTGTGCTAAGTAAGTTTTTATACAAAAATGGATATAGCTGTCTGCTGTGATGGGAGTAAAAATTTAGAGTCGTCTATTCTAATAATAAATTGCATGCTGATCTTTTTTTTTTTTTTTACTGCAGCAAAGGCAATTCAGCTGTATCTGATTGGCACTACTTCAAGATTTTTGACGTTCAGCAGGAGAAAAATATACAGCTGCAAAACCCAAAACAAAGCAAAAACCTCTCAAACTGCACATGCTGGAATGGCAACAAGCCCAACTGCAACAGTTCACCAGACCCACTCACGACTAATCAGGCACTGGGACACACAATGAATGCTTTTGCTGACTAAATTATACAATAAGTTTTGTTTTGTTATCATGCAGATTCCAAATGTTTCATTCTGGATACAATGTCACAGACTTCCTTGAAACTTATTTAAATGACATGTATGAACGTGGTTGAAAATTTTAGCTGTTGATTCTACAACACTCCTGTGGATCTACTTTTTAGCATCCCTGTGTTCCTGTTAGACATGGTAGGCATTACACTGCAAGTAAAAGGTGAGATGCTGAAAGAGAATATGTAGCGATTACTCCTTTCTTGTAATGTGCTGCAAGCAAAATCTACTGATATGTACATACTTCACTGTGAAATCTGCAATGCTTTATTTAGAAATAGTTTTCTTCCTTATTTAATCAAGGAGCTGCCCAGGAAGTTATAAGTCAGGACAATAAACATAACTACAGGGAAAATATCTGAATAATCTAAACATATATTTATTTTCTCTACCGAGTAGAGTTGTGGCTTATGAAGTCAGGCTGAAAGTAGATTTGACAGGGAGAGTTCAGGAATGGAATCGGTTTAGATCAGGAAGTTTTGGGAAAGAAGATCTACGTTCAGAAATCTGTAGAATCACTGGATTTTGTCTTTTTTTTTTTTTTTTTCCAAACACTGAAACAAGAGCTGGAGAAATTCTGTGTAACACCAGCGCTACACTGTTGATTTGCCTCTGGGAACTCAAACCCCTATTAGGAAAGCACGGAAGACTGTCCTTATGGCTACCTTGATTTAAGAAAACACAAAGCATGCTCTTAATTTTAAGCACATGATTAGGTCTTTTTCCAAGTTGAAAGCACGCTTAAAGATTTCCCTGATTACTGAAGGCTTCCTATAAATATTCATGTATGGACACTTCTCTACCACATCACCAAAATTAAATTTCCTAATTATACTCAGACTCTATGATGAGGCAGTCTATTGAAAAAGCTTTTTAAAGATAAGGGGTTAGTGTCATTTTATGTAACTTCAGTGACTGAGATATTAGTCACATAATCTGTTCTAGTCTTCTGCATTCCCTCTGGAGTAAAAAGAGGAGATAGAGGTTTCCAGAAGGTGATTCGTTCTATGGCTAAAATTAGGTGCAATGAACTACATCATGTCCAATAATTCTGTCTCCCCTCTAAGGAAATAAACAACCCCCTTCTTTGCTGAGATCCAGACCTAAAGGACATTGCAGCATTTCTAGGAATATTTAAATTTGCTATTTGTATTCTGGTACCATTTCACGCTCCTCACAGAAGCCATCCCTCTTGTACTGAGCAAATACAAATGGACAGAGTCCTTGCCTTTACCATGTAAAAGTGCTGGTATGCTTTGGAACAGTGGGCAATCAAATACTCATTTAGAAAGTGCAACTGATTATATGCACCATGTAGCATGAATAAACACTCTGTGTTAATTAACGCTCTGTATCAATATTCCATCATTTGAAATTTCACCTGTCATCATCTTCTGTTGTTTTCTTTTTGAACTTAAAATAATTGTCAGATATCCTCTGAAATGTTGTGCTTATAGTTTAAATAAATTTAAATAAACCGGTGTTATTGCATGTTATCCATAATGCCTTAAAAGCTTTAATTGCCTGAAAAGTACAGTAATTACAGCCAAATAAATTTTTACTTACTTTGTTTCTTTTACTGTTGGTTAATTTTTTTTTACATTAATTCAAATCCTGACCTTTCTCTGAAAACATGTACTGTTTTCTAGTCACTGTAGTCCTTGTTAATATTCGCATCAGTGATAATGATTGCTCTCAGCTTTAATGCTTCCAGAAATTTACTTGTGTTAGGACTGTGTTAGTAGATATTTAGAATAGAACTTTAGATATGCTTTTTGATAGTGAGATGGAGGTATACAAGTTCTAATAAAAGAGTAGATTTTTTTCTAATGAAGCAGGTAAAGAAAAGTAATTGCAAATACTTAATAAGTTATCCCTCTGTTTATCATATATTGGATATAAGACCATCATCTTTCAAGTTTAGAACTGGGAATGACCCCTCGGAACTTGAATTTAACTAGCTATCATTAAATAATATTTTTTTTCTGTAGTACCTTCAAAGTTTCAGAATTTTGTTGTACCTAATAGTCTAAAATAATTAATCTTTGGGCTGTGAGATCGCACATCTGATAACTATACAAATATTGCTGTGTGCTTTTTGTAGGTGCAGAAATAAAGAAGAGAAATAAGTGCTTAAAGATATCTAGCGGACCTGGACAAATTCCCATGTAAATGATCTAGCTTGGAGTATCTCAGCTAAGATATAAAATGAAAAATAAAATGGTAGTGTCTTGCTGGTATCCGATCTCACTGAATAGAGTATCCAGATATTGTCTACATGGAGGAGAGGAGAGGAGAGGAGAGGAGAGGAGAGGAGAGGAGAGGAGAGGAGAGGGAAGAGAAGAGAAGAGAAGAGAAGAGAAGAGAAGAGAAGAATATTTCAGATGGAAGGGACTACCATGATCATCTAGTCCAACTGCCTGACCAATTTGGGGCTGATCAAAAGTTTAAGCATGTTGTTAAGGGCATTGTATAAAGCCACTGTGGTTTACAGTGGTTGTTGAGAATGATGTTTTATCCTCCTCAGGTATTCAAAATGTGCAATTCACCTGAAAAAAATCAGAAACATCTCCACCAAATAACACTGTTGTTTTTCTCTTGTGTTACTATATATTTCTTTTGCTGCTAGCCCTGCCTGTTAATCTTCCCATCTAACTACTCTTAAATCACTGGCAATCCAGCACAACCATCAGTCCAGCCCAGACTCGAAGTGCGTTAACAGCTGCATCCGGTTAGCTGCACCTTGTAACAAATTATCTGTGCACAGATATGAGCAGTCTAACTCTGTTGTTATCATATCAGTTAACATTTTTATATTGTCCATTAAAGTCAGCATTGACTTACTAGTGAATTTAATGGCAAATTGAATGGCCATGGGCAATATATAGACTTTAATTACATACACGCACTGAAAACCCCCAATATTTATGTTTATAGTCAGCTTTATAACAGTGTAAGGTCAGTGTCTTTCAAGTTTTGGAAGGTATGTGGTGAGATTCAGTAATTCTATTCATGGGTTTGTCCTAATAGCAGAAGGAGGACAGCACATTTCTAGCAATTCTCCATACACTGCTAGTGAGCTGATACCATAAAACTGCAGTTTGCTGGCAGAGAGTTAAAAATTATTTAGATTTCTTAGAGGAGTAGAAGATCACCTACAATGTACTGACAGAAAAGGTTGGAAATTTTGAGGTTTTTGATCGCTGGGGAAAAAAAAGATTTAAAAGAATCCTGCACTGCAAATATTATC
This sequence comes from Grus americana, assembly GCF_028858705.1. NCBI lineage: Eukaryota > Metazoa > Chordata > Aves > Gruiformes > Gruidae > Grus > Grus americana. Next base: position 15,977,167 of record NC_072857.1, on the reverse strand, counting down.
TAGAAAGAAACACAGACCTGTAATATTGAGATATGAAGGGCTTTTTTCCATTTAGAAATTTTCCTCCATCAACTCTACAGGGACTTTTGCCCCTTGCATAGACTGTCTGAATTCCCTGGGAAGTCCAGTTGACTGCTTGAAGCTAAATGTGTCTTTTCACTTTTAAAAGAATCTCATCAGCTGCAGATCTTTATAAGAAGCCTGAGATGAACCGCCAATGGTTGACCTTACCTCTTCTGGGAACTGTGGTGGCTTGAGCTAACTTCTGTGGTCTCATCAACATTTTGGAAAACAAGAAGAATCATCATGGAGGAGATTTTTCTCTTCCATTTTGAAAGTATGGAAGATAGAAATATTTAAGTATATTGGGTTTATGCTTCATACAAGCCCAAGGACTTGCTGCAGAAATACTTCTGTTTAGATTATCAAAAAGAAGATTGAGAGGTACAATCATTATTCCTTGCAAGAATCTCCATGGGAAGGAAAAAATAGGTACTAAAAAGGGGTTTTAATCTAGTGGAGTAAAGTTTAATGAGAGTTAGCAGTTGTGTATTTTCTCTGTAACAATGCAAATGAGAAAAAAAAGATACATTTTTTTAAGAATCAAGATTTGGAACAAGGTACTGAGAAAAAGTATGAATTTTTCTATTTCTTAAAATCTTACAGACACCTTGCTGGAAGATTTATGAGTCAAACAGAAGTTATTAGTTTGATATCATTCTGTGGCCTGAGTGGCCTTGGAGATACTAATCTGTGAATCAGCCAATGAAAATCTATGGCCTGTAAAGGGCAGAGTATCCGATGACATGATCGTGATGTCTCCTCTGTCCCTACAGGCCACAGGCCGATGAAACCATCTGTATTAGCTCACTCCAGAGTTCGCTGTTATAGCACTGCCCAAGAAATTCACTGTAAACAACCTCCTTGGTTCTGCCTTTATGGCTATAGAAGTAGACTTGAGACATACAAATTAAGTCATGAGCACAGAGGGTGGAGAGTGTCACCAAGCAAGCTATCAGTGTGACATTTGAAAGCTGCTGGCTGACTGCAGAGTGATATGCAAGCATATACATGAAGCATATAGGGAGGCAGGAGACATATATCAGAGACAGCAGCTGGCGTATCAGGTCTGGGACAGCTTCTACCAGGAGAAGAAAATTGATTGCAGTTCCAGGCGGAGTGTCTTAACTCTTCTCTCCCTGCCCATGGAGATTTTATTTCTTGTATTTGTACAATCCCAATAATTTATTTCCAAGATTAGTCCTTTTACTGTATGTTACTTCTGGTCTTAATGTCCTGAAGTGCAGCTTATTTTCTGTTATCTCACTGTAAAAGAGGGATAAAGCTATCAGATTTGTGCTCGGTACTTTGAGCTCAAAAGAGTAGAGTAACTTCAGATTTATCACTATGTAACTTAGAGTGATATTAGGTGTTAAATTTAATATAACCCTTCCCTGTGCAAAAGAAAGAGGGACAAATTCTCTGCTGACATAAAACGAAAGAGCTCTGTTGGAAATAAAAGAGATTCTGACCTGGGGTTCAGAATATTTAAAAAATACCTAGAGAGAACAATTGAGTAGGAGGATATAGTGTTTTCTACTTTATTTCATGACTTCAGCACAACTACTTTTCTCAGCATGAGCCCAAGTCATCAAAGTTTCTCACCGTAGAGTCATTCACTACAGGTTTTCTCCGTTATCCTGCTGTGGACGTTAGTGCGATGCCACGAGCTCTCTCACACCTGTAGGTATGGTTTCTAAACAGATTGGTGTCTCCTGGAAATCATGACACATTTGTCCTTGTGATGTAACCTCGTCTTTCCTGGTGTGACAAAATGTGCTCTACCAAAAATAACCTGCTTGTTGTTACTTTCCCAAAATGCTCTCAAAAGGATTTGGTGTTACCAACTAGTTATGCTGACAAACCACATTGCAAACAGAGGGGTCAAGGATGGTTTGGTGCGTGAAAGTGAGAAGTAGGAGGTAATGATATGATTTAGTAAAAGGTACCGAGATAAAAAGGAATAGTTGAAGTATTGTAGTATGTAGTACTGTAGTAAACAATAGGAAATTAGGTAATATTGCAGAATAAAGATGAAGTGAGGAAGAGCTCCAGAAAAAGGAGTGAGAAAGAAATTCTCCATTCTTTTAGAAACAGGCAAAGGAGGAGCAGAGAGGGATGATGACTGTTCTGTCCAGAGTAAGGGTGCAATAAAGTAAACCAAGCTACCTCTGAATGGGCCAGTCTGTCTGTCTCTGTCGTTCAGAGTGTTGGGAAGCAGGGTAAGTGTGCCAACACTGTGTGGAGCTCTTCTAGAAAGGAAAGCAGCCCTGACAAAGCTCTGTACTTCCACAGCTGTATTCCTTCTGGATATAGTGGTGCTAAATAAACTGGCTTTTCATGGTACACCCTCCTCACAAATGTAGGTATTTTCTGTGTCCCCTGTAAAAGATCACCCAAGAAGTTCAAGCTGGTCATCCTCCTGAGCGTGGTTCAGGTACCTGAACCACAAAGGCATCCATCCTCTTGTTTAGAGTAATCAGAAAGCCAGTTTTGTCTTGGAGCCAAACTTTACAGATAGTCATGCGCTGAGCCAACTCCTCACTATCTCAAATACCTCTCAGCAGTGAGAAGTGGGGTCTTTCTTCTCTGGTCTGACTCCAAGGAATGCAAAATATACTTTTGTTTTGTTTTGTTTTGTTTTTTTCCCCTCCTCCCTTTTGTTTATAATGTGTGCAGTTCATACTCTGTCTTGGAAATTGTTGTCACCTTAAATTACAACACTGTCAGAAATGTTTATCTCATTAGAAGGGCTAGAAAAGCAGTGCAATAAAGTAAAATTAAATTACTACAGTAGCTTGGGTATTAGTGACAATGTAGGAAAATGATAGCAGCAAGAATGGCTGAGGAAGTATTACAGCTCCCCAATGCCTAACACAGTAGCAACTATTCGAAACAACTGTTATTTCTTTTTGATGTTTGCTTTTAATATCTGCTCTTTTTTTTTGGCACCAGATTCCTCCAAACAATGTATTAATGTTGCTTCCTTTTACGCTTTGTGAAGTCCTCAGGAGTCCTCTGGTTTTCTAATGTCTGGATGGTATTTATGAGGCATCTGTTTTCAAAGCTGAGGGCACCTGTTACTAAATTCACTCAGTTTGAATTACACGATGTGCAATTCTACTGAAGTTTCTGGAAGGAGCTTGTATCAAAGCGGTGCCACATGTCCCAGGATGGGGCTGCAGACTCTGGAACCAAATGTCACCTTCTTGGAAAACTCTTTGTAATATAGTACAGGTGATGATGTGCCAGTAGGCTTCAAAGGTCTGAGTTGTAAGTACACATTTCAGCAGAAGGGGAATATATCCTTGGGAGACATTAAAGAAAAAGACTGACACCAATGCAGATGAACTGTCACTGAGAGCATTTCGACAGAAAGGAGGCTTCCAAACCAGCCATATCAATGATGAGTCTTGGTATTACTTCTCCAGACAGCTGCTGGTGGATGTCTTCACAAGAAAAATGTTGCTTTGTCAAGGTCAGGGCAGATACTTTCTTATTCCTTTATGTAGAGGAACCTGTTATTTTTTTCATACATAGTTATGTCATTGCTTATCTAAGTGTACCAATAAAAACTGTCTTGGCAAAAAGCTTGAATCATAACTTACCTTCTGAAATGTCTTTGATTCCTCCTTTTCCTATGATAAATATTTTTCATGTTTTTAAACCTCTTGGGTCTTAATAATTCTATACCAAACAGTTAGAAATTCCTGCAATTCCTGTCTGTGCAGAAATATCTGAAGACAAAAGAAATAAATAACAAGACCCCAAATCACTGAAAACTTTGACGGTAAGATTTTATCCGTAAATACAGCAAAAATTCAGCATCTTATCTGTGATGTTTGCTGATACGATAGTCAATTAGGATATAACGTGCAAATGAAGTGAATGTAATTACACACTTTATGCATGCAAAAGAATAGTTGTATATGCACATCAGTCACCCAACTATTTCTCCTGCCTTTCTGCACATGTAGGTCCAACACATTACATTCACAATGGCACCAAGTTTGAGTTCTGGGAGACTTGTTCATTCTTGTGCTATCATAGTCTAGAGGCTGGAAGAGCAGCCGGCATCTCTTTGCATCTATTATACAGTTCGGCCCCTGTAAGTGCTGAAGACTGACATGTAATCTGCCCACTTGTATCTCACCTGGCTGGCTGCAAATCAGTCATGTCCATGGTCATGCTTTTGCACTGCAGTAGCTTAGCACCATACTAATAACCATTAAAATTTACAAAAGTCGAAGGCTCTGCTTAGTGTCATTTAATACAGTAGAATATGCAGCCACTTGATATGGAACAATGTTAAATATCCGGTCAGAAAGATACACAAAGGAAATGTCCCAAAACAAAAGGAGTGCTGAAGCTTTTTTTTTTTTTTTTTAAAATGTTTCTTCTGGATTCTCTAATGTGTTGTCCATTTGATGAAGTAAGCTGAGTGCTTGCTGTCTGCTTTCAGGATGTCCTTGGAAATGAGAGACAATCTCATTGTTTTTTCCTGTTGAAGTAGTTAAACATTAAAAAAGCAGATCTTTGCTTCCAGTACATTTTTGGAGATGATCCATGAAAGGAAGGACCAATATTCAGGTGGGTTGCCAGAAACAAACCAGCTGGGTCACTCTAAAGACCTGCACTTTCCCTTAAGGTATCTGAAACAGTGGTGAAATTATCTAGCAGTTTCCTTCCTAAATACAACATATTTATTCTCTTGAACTTTTTGGAGTCTTCCCCTGTTTCAGACCAAAAGCCCGTTCCTCCTCTATCCATTCATCTATCATTGTCTGTTAGTTATTGAGGTCTGGCTCTGTATTGGTTTTGTATATATGTAACACAAATATATTAAGTAGGATGTAGTTATCATATTGCTTGTTCAGAGCCTCACCAATTCCTTTGCTTCCCTCACCCTTGCCAAACATATTCATTTTAAAAGAAACTGAGGGGTTTTGCTTAATTGAGGGCTTGTTTGTCTGCTTTCTTCTGATGTATTGCCATATGCTTTCTGAAACCTTGGAAATCTGTCTCTTCATCAGCTGCTTGTTCCCCAGTTAGAGAGTACCATTTGTAATTATCTGATATTTTAATCATTTCAGCTAATACGCTTAAGGTTTGGCTTCTTCTACATATCCTGACCAAATTCCATCTTTTCTAAAGAGCTGCCATTAATTGTACTGATTCAAAATCAAGCCTAAGAAAAGCATGGATAAATGAGCGTCAGGTCCCTTGCTTTTGCTAGATCCTCATGCTGTATTTACCAGCAACGATTTCTGTGTACCTGCAATACTTAAGTGTTACATCTTTGGACTTCTGCATACTAAGCCCCTGGTCCTTTTCCCTGCCTTCACTGATCTTGTTCACCACCTGCCTATGCATAGTGATGTATTAAAAATCCTGCTGAAATCTGTGTAAGTCACATCCATTCCCCTGCACTTCCAAGGATACTGTATTATGCCTTCAAAGCCATGTGTTATTTTCAAGTGATGTACTCTTAAAGATCTTTGCCTGATAAATGCCTTCACTTTCTTGGTAACACATCATTTCAACTTAAGTTAGCAACTCAGAAGGTTGCTTCTTAGAGAAATGTTTGTCATATGAGCTTATAATTAACGTGACCCAGTTTTGAAAGTTGGAATAGTTGCATTATCCAGCTGATTCTCACCCCTCTGCTGACATTTAGCACAAAGGGAGGGGGCTTGAGCCCTTAATACAGCCCTCAGGTCCCCAGGAGCGCTGGCACTTCCAGGGGCTGCGTGTATTCCCATCAGGTCAGCGAAGTGGGACAAGACATAACAATAACCTGGACACAACTTTTGTTTCTGGCTGTGGATTGTCTTGGATATGTCAGCTCCAAGCTTTCCACTGAGATTCTTCTGAGTTTAAATATGTACAATATTGATGGATATAGTGATATGGTTGATTCCTTTTATGACTAAGGGAAAGCAATAGGTGTTTCCAAGAAATGATTCATCTAATCCTTTTTAAACATGTAATTTAGGCTGTGACAAATTGCAACTGAGAAATTCCTATTTCTGTCCACTCTCTATAAAGGGAATCTGGACTACCTACTTTAGATATGGTGCTTATCCTGAAGGCTTTACAAGTTAGGTGGCATGCATCTCATCATCTGTGACGTGACTCTCACCATCTGTGTCTATATTGCTCATTGCTTTTTGGCAATAGATATTACAATATAGGCTAAATATACATTAGATGCTGCAGTAGGTGGTCTGAACGTGGTCTGGAAGTGTTAGCTAGAATTTGAAAGTATACATATGCAAATGTTAGGCACAATAAAACCACAGTGACTGGCATATTACAATAAAAAAGGATTTTACTGGATTAGGTATCTTGGAATAGTCTCGACTTTGGTTCTTTATTCTGCTCATTTTTATTAATATATCTGGACTAGATTTTTGTTTTGATTTGTTCCCCCCCCCCCCAGTAACACATCCCCATAGTCTGTGAATAACAAGACAGGGGGAATCTGGCATAGCTGGACAAACATTTTTGTACATCGAGGAAGAAGGAAATGACTGGGTTCATCATTGGTGGGACAATACTAGGAAGCTATTTATGTTCTTTAATAGGAAGATGTATTTTCCCAGGCCCTAGGAAAAATAAGGTGATGCTTTGTGCACTTTGTATCGGCCTAGCAGCAAAGTGAAAAAGCAGGAGAAATTGGGTCCGTCAGACTTGTGGGCAGACATTGAGGAACACTGAACAGTCAAACCTCACAGGGAATTTTCCTGTTCCTGTCTTCTGTCCTCAGTTGTGAAAAAAACCTGCTAGTGGGGAAAGAATACACAGGGACTCTGTCGGACAGCAAAAGAAAATCGAGAAAGGGAGGCTGATATGATGAAAATGATATCCAGTGGGTATCAACTGAGAAAAAAAGTAGTGATTCAGTGATTCTGCCTTCGAACAATAACATTTTGCATGTAATTCTGCAGGCCTATAGCGCAAATCTTTTAACTTTTTCATTAATAACCTGCCTGATGCAGTAGAAACATTTATTAAAACTGCAGTGTATAACCTAGGAGGGACTTGCAAAGACACTGTAGAAGAAGATAAGAATTCAAACTAATTCTGGTATGTTGGAGTCATGGTTGGGAAAAATCTGGGATGACATAATATAAAAATAGAAAGTGTGAGACAGCAGAGTGAGCAATGAAAAATTAGGTGCAGAAACAGAGGATGGGGAATAGGTAGCAGTTCTTCAGACAGCTGAAGAGTTGTAACAGTTGAACAAGTCATGTCATGTTCATGATATCATGGGAAAAGCAAACATATAAGCAGGAGTATCACCTGTAAAATATAGGAAGTTATCTGAGCATTGACAAGGCTTTAGATGAACTACCATGTATAGCTTTCTAAACTACACTGCAGAAAAGATATCAAGCAATTGCAGAGTTCAGGGGAGACCAAGTGAATGATCATTGCTCTGGTAAACATGACTTGTGATAAAATGCTGGGAGAAAAAAAAAGTGGTTTTGGTCCTTGGCCTAAAGAAAACATGCCTGTGTGGAGAAATGATCACAAATATGCAAATACATATAAATGTTTTCCATGGTCACAGAGCCAAGACAAGAAGTAACAGGACCAAAATGTAGTTCCAGTCTAAAGGGCTATGTTGTCACTTGACGATGACAATACTATGTGATGTGAGAGCCCATATTAGACCAGCCAGTGTTAATGGAGAAGAAAAAGGCTCCTTAGTCTGCTACTAATTCTATATCTAGATTCTGTTCTAAACATTTTATTACCTTGGCTTAATTTAGGCCTAAAGTAATGTTTATATTCTACCCTAACATCTAGAATGGTAGGGAGAGAAAAAGATATTAATAGGAAAAATTACAACATGAGGAGGAAACCTAAATAATCTTAAATCAAGACAGAAAAATTACTCTTTTCACCATTTTTCATTTGCTTATTTGTTTAAAAGAAATAATTTCTCCCAGCTGCTGGTTTGAAGGTTTAAAAAACCCCAAACACTCAGTTCTCAAACTGGGTAGTATCAAAGGAATTAATTAATTCCACTTGGATAATTAATTTGGTTTGATGGACTTCAGCATTGCAAGGCAGGGTGGCATATTAGATTAGATTCCCCAGATATGTATTAAATAATAATAATGACAATAACACAAATCTTGTGTTTCTTTTTAAGTACTTGTAGAGAGTATTTTAAAACCTTAATTTAGGTTTGTAGTTTGCATTAGTTTGGTCTTGGGTTTGGAGGGTGAAACTGGGAATTATCACAGGCTGTGCTCAAAATGAGAGCCTGTCTTTGGGAGGTGGGGCAGATCATATTAGCATTTATTTTGAAGAATCTCTCCATGTCAGCAGAAGCTCTAGGTTTTGTATTTGCATTGAGAAGAAAATACAATGCAACCTAAGCAGAAAGATAGCAAAAATCCCTGGGAAAAAGCCTGATTATCTTAGGCCTTGGTATTTAAAAGCATATCAGAATGTTTTCATGCCCTTTTTTCATCTCCTGCTCTTATCTCTGACTCATTCTGCACCATGTAACATCTTCCAAATTATGATTATTATTATTACTGCTATCATTATTACTACTTGCCTCTTTTCTTTGTACATGAACTGGAAGCCCTAACTTTTATCATGGTGAGGCCCAAATACAAGGAGCCTGAAGCTAAAACAGAGTAAGAACAGCAGCTGGAATCATCTCCATGGGAAAGGAAAGGAAGAGGTCAGGATGATGTCCTGGGATCCCCAACACTTGCACTGCCTTCTTCCTCTTAAACTCCACTGAGAGGAGCTTTGCAAGCACCGAGGCAGGAAGGAGAGCTCAGCAGCCACTGCTTGGCTCCCGATTTCCAGGAAGGGCAAGAGGAAGGAGACAGCAGTGCCTGGATAAGCAGCTAGACAGACAGCCAAAAGCGTCCTTACCGTTTTGTCATCCCAATTTCTTTCCTGTGCAGCTCTGGGACCCCAGCAAATATCAGGGCCAAATTGTCAGGGCAAGCAGATGGGCAGTCATCCCGTCTCCCTAGGGATGCACTGGGCTTCCTGCACAACCACATCCCTGCCTGCACAGGCCAGCAGCCCATTATCGATGCGGCCCCATACAGCCTTCTGCTGGAAGACATCCTGAGGGGGATATCACAGTGTCTTTGGGGTTTTTTTGCTGTTTAGATATTTTCCTTCAGAAAGAGATAATGGCTTGCAGAATTTAGACCTGTGCTTTCTCTGTGGAAAACTATCTCCTTTTCTTTTCCTCCATTCCCAGCTCTGGCCTTGTTTCAATATCTCTCTCCATTGCCCATCATACCCGTTTACTCTTTTTCTTTTCACCCAGTTCCACTTCTTTCTGTTCCTATTTTCTTATTCTAAAGAAAAAAGTGAGAACTCTCTGCATTCCCTCAAGCCTCCTTATATCTTGTTTAAAGTCTCTCAGCCCCTCCCAGAGCCTGGATTTTTCTTCACAGGAGAAAACAAAAGGTCTAACGTCCTTCCCCTATCTCTGAGCTAAGGCATCTTGAAAGAGGCAGGCTGAGATAAACATGTATTCATCTCCAGCGCTCCCAGATGCATCTCAGACAGTCTCCTTTATGGGAGCAAGATAAGACAATTTTGTGCAAGAGATGAATATCTGTAAGCAGCATTAAGAACAAGAGCTCTGGTCACCAGCAGGGGAAAAGAGATTGCTTAAGCCCTCAGCTTCTGTCGCAAAGACTGTCCTCATGAATCAGAAATGCTCTGGGAGGAGTATGTCCCTCTGACACCGTATTGTAGCACAAGATATTTTTCAACAGCCAGGAACAGAAAGATAAACTCGCCTCTGTGTTACATGGGAGACTTTCGGGTAGGCTGTGATGCATGTTTAAGCTCTAGGTAGGTGGGTGACTCACCACAAAGGCTTGTGAGGGGAGATTTGCCTTTTGATGTCCGCGGGGCTGAGTGAGCACTGCCTAGACACGGTGGAGGAAGAGGGTGCCACACGTCGCACGCTCACAAGCCCTGGTCTCAAGGAATTGTGTTACAGGAAGGAAAATACATTCCAGCAAAGACCTGATCCTGGCACCCTCTCTTTTGTTCTTTCACTTGCTTGGGAGCATTTTCTGTCACAGCTAATCAAGGCAACAGCACTCCTGCTCTTACTAACCCTGACTGGGAAGAAACGATATCCCTAGTCCCGGTGGTTGGTGCTAGTACTTGCTGCTTCAGCAAAAGCGCTGAAAATCCATACTTTCTGACAGGTGGTGGTTGTGGCTAAAACGAGCCCACAGAAGTGCAGGAAAAGGAAGTCCAGGGAGGAATGTAAGCATAAATGTCCCAGTGGGGGACTAAAGGAGAGGTCCTGGAGTCTGAATGCCATTCAGCTGCCTTGTGTTTTCTTTTCTTTCTCTCAGCTGGGGGCGGGGGGAGGGGAAGAAGAAAGTAAAAAGAAAAAAAGGAAAAGGAAAAAAAGTGACCCTTCTGGAGGAATTCCTACAAAAACACCAGGGCACCTGGACCTGGGAAAGGTGAGGAGCATGTTTTTCTGAAAGCAGGGAGGTACATAAACTGGGGTTTGTGGTATGAACTTAACAGTGAAATTTCAGCAGTGAATTCCCTTTTCATAAAGTTCAGGCTGTTTGCTTTCATGTACGGCTGCCTCTCCTCTCATGTTATCACTGTCAGAGGTCAAATCCTGAGCAGTTAAAAAAAAAAAGGCGTTATTTTAAAGCTATTTATATTTCTAGGCAGGATTGTAAGGCAGGACTGGCTAGCCCACAGAAGAGGCAGTGAAGTGCAAACTCTTTCATATCTAGGAAATGAGTCGGGTCAGGTAGGAATCAAGCATTGTTAGTGCCTGGCAGCTGATGGCTGGTCTACGTGCAATGACTTCCTTGCTCTGACTGCTCTCTGGTGTGAATTAATGTTGGCAGTTTCAGCCAGCAGAAGGAACAAATAGGTCAACTTGGCTGAGTCATGTTGTCCTTAACTCCGGAACTCTGACACTTACCTGAGGGACTCGCCCCTGGTCCCACTGTGTTTCTGCTGCTGTTCCCCTGGATCCAAAAGGATAGCACAGGTATCATAATAACAGCAGACAGTGGCCACTGCCAGCAAGCATCTTGGCCTCCTTTTGCTGGACTAAACAAGCACAGATCCTTTAACCTCTCTTTGCATCTTGCGTGCTGTAGGTCATGAGTTCTGGTAGCCATGAGCGGCTTGGTTTTAGCAACCACATCGTAAAATATAAGAATCACTTTTGATAGGTGATTGATGGTAAAATGCTTACATTTTAAAGGTAAACCTCAGCAATGGAAGCCCTGTTAGAAAGTTATCACATAATTTTACCCCCTGGGCTCAGCTGGAGTATTAGCTGAGGATGGATTGACTTTATACTGAGTCAATCTGAAAATTCTCTAAGCAAACAAAGATGCTGCAGCATTTATATTGGATGTGTGTTGTTCTGTGAGATATTCAGGGCTTTCAGATACAGGAAGAACTGAACCTAATGTTTCTCCTTTAAACTGCAAAGGTCCTGTTGTTTACAATTCATTTTTTATGTCATTTAAAGGCAATTTACTTCAACAGCTTACTTGTGAAACCATTTATTCAGGACAAAACCGGAACACAAAGCACTGAGGACAAGGCAACTGAAATGATCCTCCCACTCTCTTCCTATTAGCAAGGATATTGGCTTCTGATCCACATTATAGGCTTGGATACCTTGCACACAGTGTTAGCATTTTGGCTTTCGTGGTGCAGAATTGATTTTTTAAAAATACTTTTATTAAATTTCTTTGAACTTTTCTGTTTTAAAAGCATGATGAATCAGACTACACCACAATGTTGTTTTGCACGTGTTTTTTTAAATTAAGGTTGAATCTTAGATTCCTGTCTGAATGCACAAGTCATGATTTTTTTGACTTTTTTAACAAATATACTCCTTTCATCATTATTTTCCTCTTTTCCAAATTAACTGCCAAGTCATCCTATGAACTCATTACTTGACGATGTGTTCGTTCATTTAGAGATGAGCGAAGTGGGAGAAGGGAAAACAATCTTCCCTGGTAACATCCAGTTTCAAATATTTATTTTTCTATAAAGTAAAGCAAGCATGAAAACAAAAAAAATGTTTAAAATTAACACCAAAAAAGTAAAAAACCTTTTAAAATATGTTTTAAAACTAGATACTTTCCATTGGAAATTGAAAAAATAGAATAGTGTCCAGCAATGTGTCACAGTCTAGAGAAGTGGTTGCATCCATGAAACAAAAACAAAGGAAACCCTTCATCAACAGCAAACCAGACTGCAGAAAATTCCCTCTCCCCAGAGTTGTGTTAGTCTTTCTTTTGGCACTGTGGATACCCTGAGAGAAATTATTCAATGAATTAATATTTGAGGAAGCAAGAAAAAAGGCAAGAGAGAGTAAAACAAGCAAATAACCTGCATGAGCAAACAAAAAAATTCCCTAATGGGAAAACAAATGTTATTTGACTGACCAAATTCGGCTTCTATGATGTGAGGCGGCAGCTCTGGGCTCCTGCTGACTTCACAATTCAAATGTCACCTTGTGTCATGGGAAGCAGCAGCTCTGCCTCTGGTGATGCCTTGGAACTATCCGCGATCTTGTGACTCTCCCAGAGGTGCACATCAAGCCAACTTGCAGTGCAGGGTCTTGACTCTTCACTGAAGTGCTGCCATCAGGCAAAGCCAAGTAAAAAAAAAAAAAAAATAAAAACTCTACAGTTTTGACAGGTATGACTCTTTTCAAGATGTTACATCACCTTCTGCCTTTGCATTTTGAGCACTCCTCTAATGAAGATCTGATTCATGTTCATGTTAAAGCTGCTTCTGATCAGAGCCCTTCTGTAACACAGGGGACCACTGGCAGCAGAGAAATAGTTAACAGGTAGGGAGGTTCAGGAAATAAGAGAAGAAGGGCTTTGAATCCTGCTTTCAGGAACAGCTGAAATACGCTTGTTCCTGATGATAACGCTTTTCTGACCAGCTCTCCCTTGTGCTTGTAGAGGACAGGAAAAACAAACACATAAGGAGTCACCACCTCTTGAAAAAAAGACTCGCTTCAGGGATAATTAAGCTCACAAATCAAGGAGAGGTGTTCAGACAGAGGCCTGTTCAGACCACACACTCCAATGCCTGACAAGATCCAAGGAGGAATGGGATTGCTATGAGTCAGAAGAAGGGGTGAAAAATATTAATCACCAAAAAACCCAACACCAAGACCTATTTTTATAGACTCCCAGTGGAAATATTCTGATAGATTTTGATGGCACTGGATTGTTAATATTTATGAAGCCAGGCAAGACCTCCAGATGGAAGCTGCTCTGTAAGTGCAAAGCTTTGCTATTAATATTTATTAAAGTACTTATTTAGTTTTTAGGCAATTTTTGCTCCATCTTTTTCCCAAGCAAAGTAACATTAAATCTGTGGGATCTGTGAATTTTCAGCTTCCCACTGCTGCCCGTAATGTAAATTGCGCCTCAAAGAAAAATGAAGGAAAATACAGAAGAAAGTTCAGAAAGTCACAATGTGAAGGCTCGAGAGCTGTTTGCAGAGAGCGTTCCTGGCAAATGCTGAACATTTGGACTCCACATTGAGCAACATAAACAAAGTTTTCAGACCTGATCCTGGGGCCTCTATGAAGTATGAAGTCACAGGGAGAAGATCGTGCTCACAGGAACGTTTATACTGATGGGTGTTACTGGATGGTGTTTCAGGATGGCAATGATGCATGCCACCTTCTTGCCCCGGAGCCATGTGGCAATGCTTCAGTGGTGCTAGGACTCAGACACTGCAAGCGAGAGGCCTGTTATGTGGGCACCATGGTTATGTCTACACCACAGCTTGGGTAGTACTGGCCCCCTGATCATCCAGACAAACCCACCCAGGGTCCTTCTGTGCCCATGTCGGGATGTCCTCCCAGAGGAATCCAGGGAATGAAATACATCAGATTTTGTCATTGTACGCAGCTCTGAGATGGCCAAGCTGTGCAGCCAGGACTGCACAACTGGGCATAGTGTGGCTCAGTTGCTCTGACTCAGGGCCTAAATTGTGGTACTGAGTTAAAAACCTGATGAAAGCCTTTTTGTGTTCACAAAAAGGAATGAACAGATCCAAAAGTTCCTGAAAAGCCTGTGCAGCCAAGTAAAAGTTTCCTCTGCACTCATCAGGCCTAAACTTAATGACTAGAAGGAATCAGTGAAATTTGCTGCCTGTGAGCTCACTAATTTGAAAGAAATCACCCTTAAGTGTGACTTAGAGAAGACTCATTTTTTTAATCAAGTTTAACAAAAGGAAACAGAAAATCTGCTCTCATAAGAAATTATTCTATAAATGACCAACCTCATTTTAGCCAATGGGTTCACATAATTTTTATTTTTTTTTCTTTTGGAGAAAAAGAAACACAGAACGTCATTAGTTCTTTTTTCATCTGTCAGTCATATATCTTTTAGTAAAATGTTGAGTCTGGAAAAAAATAATTGCATGATTATAGAGAAAAGTAAGCTGATGGCTTATTTCCCCCTTGATGTGAATATGGTTCTTATCATAAGCAAATATTTTGAATAATTATCCTTGCTTATTCAAGAACCCATATTCTGGCTTTTTGTTAATAAAATTAAAATCTTATTCTCCCACCAAAAAAAAAAAAAAGCAAACCCTTTTTTCCCCTCTAATGAAACAAAAACATTATAATAAATAGTTTTCAAAGCAAAACAGAACAAAGGAAACTCCTCCCCAACCACTGAGTCTCCCTGTTAGCATAGTATTATGAGAGACATGAAAAAGCCACTAGCAAGTTACATCTCCTAACATAGTTTGCCTTTTGTCTAAATGATTTAATATGAGCTGAAGTGAACTCACTTTTGTCAGACTTTTGGTGGGATGTGAGATGGCTCAAATCCCCTGTCACATTTTGGCAGCACGAGACTGAAGTCAGTACAGCAAACCACACAGCAAGGAGAACTCCTTGGGCTTGGCAGTGCAATAGTACATCTAGAGGCTGTAGTTTGACTCAAAAAGGTCTCTGTGAGATTTCTAGTCCAGTCAGATCAGAGCTGCAGCCTATTCCTCATCCCTCCGTTCTTTCTAAGTCTTCCTACAATTTGAAAAAAAATGAAAGAAGAAAAGCCAAATGGAATTTTCTGATTTCAGCAAGCACTGTAGCCCCTTCTATCTCCTAAGATCAGACTTCTACAAGTTTTATATACTTCCAGATTCAGCACTGGCCTGAACTCTTGTATGGCAGGAAGGAGCAGAGCTGTGGGTGCTGCAGCCCAGTCTTCCAACAGATACCCTGCGCTCAGCTCATGAGGGGCTGTGACCCTGTGCTGAGCAGATGTTTGGATGGGAAGTGCTTGAGTCACAGGACTTTCTGTGTCTGTGGTTGAGCCTGTGCTTCTCCTCCCAGGACAGATGGTCCTGCAGGTGACCCTGTCCTGCTCCAGGCTGAATGGTGCTTAAGCACAGAGCTGCCAAGTGCTTTCTTTTCCCTACTGAACATCACCGGTTTCTTCTAAATAGGTCATCCTGGGGATATCTTGACTCCTCTGGGGTGCCCGATTCTGAATGGCAGCAGTGGTACCATCCTTCCTTTCCCACTGTGATCTGATTTTACTCTACAACTTAAATATGTCTATATGAGTAAACCCCAAGGTTTCTTCATTTTGAGAATACAATACACTGCTGTTGGTAGCAGCAGTGCACCTGCAAATGTAATCCCCTGCCCCCGTTCTTATTGGAAAAGCAGAAATGAGCAGAACTTGACATTGTGTGGTCATTTGTCCCCTCTGTATTATGCCAGGTTGGTATTGCTGTTTTCCTCTCACTTTCTCATTCTTGCCTTTTTATAAATGTGGTTTCTCAGATGCGCATCTTTAGATCTAAAATAACGCCAATGGGTAACAGCGCAGGAGAAAGAAAATCCCTCTCTGCTGATGTTGCTCATACCTCTGCAGTCCTCGGAGCTCCTCACTGATCTCTGCTCCCTCAAGGTGAAACTGTTCTCAGTGTAAGCTTTGTCAAACTTACAGAGAGGTAGCCTGAGTATAACACAGTTTGGCTTTTGAAATCTTTCCTCTCCCTTCTTAACAGACATTGTGCTCCTCATTGTGTGTTCCTTGTGAGCTGAGGACAAATACCTTCACATATATGCCCACAGCAACATAGTTCTGTTATCACAGCGATGTCTCTCTGAGATACGTTACAACCTGCTGGTTAAAAGGAAACGTAGGTTCTCCCCACACTACATCCAAGATTTAACTTCAGGGGAATGTCCAGGTCCTTCCAGCATAACATCGTCTGCAGATGTAATACATATATTCATTCCATCATCCAGGTCCTTCATAACTCAGGCTGTGACATTCCTGGGGAACCTCACACAATATATTCTTCTCTTTTAACAAGACAACATTGATACTTGTGTTATGTTATAGTTTTGTCACATTTCAATTTATTTCAAAATACAAATTTTTCTAAAAGTCTAATGAGAATTTATTAAGAGTTATAAATGCGAAGCAGTAGCAGACATGCTACTTCTCTCCTATCTGAGGTACTACTTCTCTTCTGTTTGTTTTGCACAGACAGCCCCAATATATGTATTTTCTTAGTAGGTTATTGAACCCAGTCTTACCCTTTGAGTAATTAATGTTGGAGTTCAATAAGTCTCTTACTAAACTGCAAAATTTTCTGCTCCCTCAATGATATAGTGTGCTGTCATGTTTAGCAGCTTTTGAAATTATGGTGGCCTACAGTGAATAAAATGGTTTTAAAATTATGAATTTCCCAACTTCTTGTATCCATGGAGCTAGAGGAATAGTGACTCTTATATACTACTTTGTTGATCACCTCTTGTTCTGAGATCTTTCTGTTCTTACTAGCTGCTTTGTCCCCCCCTCCAAGGGTCCCTCCCCATGTGTGTGTGGTCTTTTAGGAGAAAACAAAATTGTTATTGTTTTGAGTCCTTAAAATGACTCATCTGCCAAATGCAGAAAAGTTCTAGTTCAAGATGAGAAGACACCTTTCATCTTTACACTAGGTTATTCTATATCCCCCATAGCAAAGATCCCTACACTTAAGCCCGTCTATCTCTTTCATCTCCACTTGTATCTTCCCCAGGCATGTTTCTTCTAGCCATGATTTTCTCCTGAGCGAGCTGCACACTTCACACTCAATTTTTTATGAGGTATCTCCCAAAGCACACAATACACATCCAGAGAATCTGGGCCTGAGGCTTCTCTGGCCTCCCCGCATGTGCCTTGGTCCTTGTTATCTGAGCTTTTCAAGGTGGCAACTGGTCATTCTGATTTCCTGGAAGTGCAGTTAATTGTCCTGATAATACTGTTTGGGGAAGAATATTAAATTAATTCAGTGATGATGACACATTTATTCTATCATTCTCTTTAGATGTTGGGAATAGAGACTTTGGGATGACCAAAAGCAGATCTTCCATCTCTAATATAGTTATGGCTAAGGCTTTAGCTTTTTCTGTAATAGTTTGGTTTGCTACTTATTTACAGAAATTCAATAGTAAAAGCACTCAAGAAAGCAAAGGTAGGCCCCAACTGCTTTTAGCTTATGGTTAAGTGGTGGAGTCCACCTGGTAGCATAAAATATTTATATTTTGGTAGCAAATCCATGAAGTCATAAAATGAATCTTCATTCGTTATTCTTCACACATTCGAGCACATACATATCCACTCACTGCAAAAAGCCTTTGCAGCGTGGCCGGATGTTTGGTGTACCATGCATGTTGGTGGGAAGCAAACTTCAGCTCACGATGCTTCTGCAGAGAATTCCTTTCCTTTGGGTGGTCTCTCTCCTTTTGTAATAATGGGAAAACAGCTGGTCACTGAAGCTGTGGCACTGAGAGAAGTGGGAACTCGGGCAGACAGATCACATTACATAGAGGTTGTTGCATTTTTAAATCTTTTCTTTAAGATGAGTCGTCTTCTGTTCCCCCCTCCATGCACGCACACACACACATACACACAGCTTCCTTCCTTCCTTCTGCACTTGATTTCAGGGCCCCACAGCTTAGATGTCTTTCTTTTATATTGTTCTAATGATTTTGGAAGGTACTGGCTCAATTAAAGAAAACAAGAAGACAGTAGAGGGATGAAAGGAGCTGTGCAGTTACCGGTGTGGAACACAGAGTACTTCCACAGGCTTGTTCCCGCGGATAACGAAGGGGCGGCTGTGTGAGATTCTGGAATGAGACATCTGTGTCTCACAGAGAAAATGATTCAGGCCCTGGCTGTAAGGACTTTCTTTTTTTTCCCCTAAGAGAGTGCAAAGGGGAGGTGTCAAACTTTCTGTCTGAAGTGTCTGTAAGACGTGCTGTTTCACAGGACATACGGCTTTGCTTGTGAATCCTTGGTTACTTTTTTCCCTACTTCATTTATTGTGCAGTGTGGTAGGCTGCTTCCAGCCTCCCCAAACTTATCTCACACCTACACTGTGCAGGTGCAAATCTCTGCTCAGACACAGGCTTAAACACATCTTAGGGCAAGCCAGCACTGACCTAAGAATGTGAACACAAAAGTAAAACCTCTCTGTTTTCTTTTTCTTTTATCCTTACCATGTAGCCCATTTGCTTTTGCAATGTGAGAACGTGACCAGCAGGTTGAGGGAGGTGATTCTCCCTCTCTACTTTGGCTCTAAGCCGAAAAAGGGTAGATTTAGATCAGATATTAGAAAAAAAAAAATGTTCTCTATGAGGGTGGTGAGGCACTGGAACAGGCTGCCCAGAGAAGCTGTGGACGCCCCATCCCTGGAAGTGTTCAAGGCCAGGTTGGATGAGGCTTTGGGCAACCTGGTCTAGTGGAGGGTGTCCCTGCCCATGGCAGGGGGGTTGGAACTAGGTGATCTTTGAGGTCCCTTCCAACCCAAACCATTCTATGACTATATGATTCTATAAGATTGCCAATCTCAAGCAGTTTGGTCAGTGCTGGGGTACTTTCCAGACAGAACTTCATAAAACATGCCATAAGAGGAAGTGGGGGAGAATAAGACACCTGGAGTTTAAATTGTTTTGCATACAGACAGGATGCACTGCCTTGTATCTTGTATGCAGAGCTGGATAAAGGATTACAGAAGGCTGGCTTTTTGTCCTGTCACCCAAAGCATGATGTGTGCCTGGGCACTGATTTTGCTGGATGGCAGTGATAAATCAGTTTGCAAATGGCGAATACTCTTTCCAGTACAGGTTTCCCTCTCCTGTGTGCTCAGGGTGTTCAGCTCAGGAATTAGGTTTCAGATCTCTCATTTAACTGAAGTATATTGGAAGCTCCTTCTGCATCTGAAGGGAAGTGAGGATTGTTGTCACCACTGCCCAAACACCCAGTCCTGCAGCTGACAGGATTGTTTGGTCTGCCTTGGTGAAGGAAGGACACACTCTGCCATGCATGCTACGTGATTCTCTTTGTAAAGTTCTTGAAATTTTCATGACCTTATACATGTACTACACAGTATCACGGGCAAGCTTGTTGCTAAATTTTACTGAAGTTATAAAAGTGAATACAAATCTACCCATTCCAGAAGACAAATGCTGATATCTTTACCATTCTGAAAGGAAACCCTTTCACAGGCATAGAACTATACGCAGAGGGAGAGATACTCTTTCCTCTTCCCTTACATCCATTTATTTTATCCAGAAGCAGAGAAACATTTGGCTGAAAAGAAGCTGGTTTCATTTATTGCTTCTTTTATAACAATGGATCTTTAACATCTGCTAAGCCAGGTCAGTCCCACTGAACAACACCCTGTTCTGTTTTTTTAAAAGAGAGTCCCTGTGTTCTCAGTAAATATGCAGGGGCTGCATCTGAAAAAGTCAGAGGCCTGTAGAAGGGACCATTGTGTGATATGACCTCTGCTATACCATAGATCATTGAAATGCCTGGCATTAAGTCCTGTTTAGATGAACAACAACTCTTGATTTTAGAAAGGCAAGTTACTGCAAATCTGCCCCAGTCATTAGTGGGGTTTTGCAGGGGTCAGTTGCTCTCAGGAAGACCTCCACTTTACCAAATAAAGCACATAGTGTTTCTCTGAGTCTGTTCCCTTCACTGTTACTAAAATACATATCACAGTGTCCTGGACTGATATCAGTGTCTATATGACTGTTATTTTTGAATTTGATCATTAGACTGGTTGGCTTCTGAAGGGCTGGAGCATTATTGCGATATAAGAGATGTCTCTGACGGAACAGTTTTGCAAATGGTCATAATTCTTCGAAGTCATGGACAGATATCATAATTGATGCCATTTTGTTCTTTTTTACTGTTCTTTCTAATCTTATGCTTAATGGCTATTAATTTCCTCTAATACTTTTTCTAAGATGCAGATGCAAAAAGTTTGTGTGAGTTCAGGACTGAATAAATGTGGAAGAGAGAACCTTTGGGGTAGTGGGCATACAACATAGACTCAGAAAATCCCCTGAACTAAAATAACTGGAAGTTGAGGAGTGTATTAGGAAGCAAGTATCATATATCCTTGCCTTGTTCTTATTCTTTTCTAGGAGTTCACCTGAGTTCAGTGCTGGATTTTGTCTAGAGACACTCTGGTGCTGAATCAGTAAGACTTTTAATGTCTTTTCCTATGGCGAGTGCTTATCCTAGGGATGAAGCATCTCTTGATAGGCTTTTTTTTTTTTTTTTTTTCCCCCCTGGTGAATGTGCTACTCTCTTGATTCATTAGGGTGCCCATTTTCTTCTGGTCTCTATTGCTCTATCCATACCAGAAGAAGTCTACAAGGATCTTCACATCATCGCATCTTGTTATTAGGTTAGACTTGTGTTTTTATTCACTACTCAGATCTTTGGGCAGATGTTTTTGGCTGTACTACTTCCAATAAAGACAATGATGGCTCTATCTTTCCCTTTACATACCTTCTGCTAACAGGGAATGAGTGTTGGTTAGGTGTGTTAAGGTCTAGACTGTTGGATCTAACATGTTAAACCTTCTGCATTCATCTGTGGTATCAGCAACTGCTTGTGCTCATACAAATTTTAGTAAACTTGTGTGAAAATAGTTAAGCAAGTGGACTGGGAAGACAGTGATATGACTACATTCACTGAATTACCTGGGCTGAAATCACTTACCAAAAGACATACCACAATTAGAACAGAATTCAGAATTTTACCTAATTTCAGCCCAATGGCTCTGTCCCAAGACAGTTCTAGTTCCTTATCTGATGAGTTCAATAAAAGTCACTTGGTAGTTGAATGTTTTTACTTCACCAGAATCATGCTGGACAATTAAAAGATTGTGTCCCTCTGACCAAGATTTCACTCGGTGTGATTATTGTACTAAACAGCTACTAAAATGTCATCCATACAGATTATTTCATTTTCATTTCCAACAGGACTGTAGCACAGGCAGTCTGTTCAGCTTGCATTCTTGTATGATTCGTTACCATCACCTTCAGTGCTGTCTTGGCACACAAAGTTATTGGAAAGATGGTGCAATGAGAAATGGGTAATTAAAAGATGCATAGATGTAAGAACTGGTAGAAAAAGTTGCCTAGTTAGTTGGGTGGCTGATGCACAAATAAGACTGCATATTATGTGCAGAATGTAGGTAGGCCACATATTTTTATCAGTATATGGCAAAGCTGACTATCACAAACAAAAAAGCACTGAAAATAGGTCATGTGAAGCTGGTGTCTCTGGTAGAAAATGAAAAACTTGGATGTGAGTTGAGAAAACAACAAGCACTGCCAGTCCTATCACTTTGGAGACACAGCCAAGTACAAATACTAAGCACTGGGAGGATTGCAGGCTTGATTGGAAGCTTGGAGCTTTTTTTGCTTTTTTTTTTTTTTTAATAAACACATGAAATGCAAGCAAATACAGAAACGTTTAAATGTAGTGTGTTATAAATATATTTCATGGCATCATCAGATCAAAAGAAAAAAGTATGCAAATAATTACTTCTTTGCATTCCTATTCTGAAGAAGAGTAGACTGGCAGTGGCAGCTCTTTAGAATCCATTTGCTGTGGTAAATGACTAAAAATATTTTAAAGCACTTTGTGAAAAATCTTTTTGTACAAAGCACCTGTTTCAGGACCAAATGAAGAAATGGAACTCAAGGGAAATGACGAACATATAATCTGTATCATTCCAGCGCCAAGAAGCACCAAGCCCATGGAAACCTTTTTGTACCATGTGCCTTATAAAAAAGATGGTGAAAGATAGCCCTAGGCTCAAGATATTTATGCCCTAAATTGCTACAGAGATGGAAAATATGAATTGCCATTATCCCATTTTTACAGAGGTAGGAACAGTAGTACAAATCAACCATGTAATTTGCTGGGTGACGGAAACTATGACAGAGTCAGGAAGGAAATCCAAACTGTTAAGATCTCCTCACCTTGGCATCCCTCTGCTTCATGATCTTGAACATGCACACAAGGTCAGGATTGAATTTATCATTTTCAGAGTGTGGAATGGAATTAGGCCTGGGTTACCTCAGTTGAAAATGTCTTCTAGCAATAGCTCTCCTATGCCACTGTATGTCTGAGCAACATTTTTTCTGTATTTTCTTTAAAATCCATTTTTCCCTCCAGTTGTAAAGACTGTAACACCTTTGTTGGAAATATGGGCTTATGGCTCAAGCTTTGGCACAAAAAATTGCCAAGACAATAAGCCAATAAGTTTTAATCAGCAGAGATTTGCTTGTAGAAACATGGCCGCTTCCAGGCTAATTAACTTGCGGTAATGATTGAACCTGCTGATTATGTACAGAAGTACTTAGACTAGAAATTTTGGGCAACACTAAACTTTTAATACCAGTATTTATTACACATCACAGCTCTTCAAGCTAGATTTCTCACTCAAAAGACTCTGTTTGCAAAAGACCAGTAGTCATGAGCAGAGGTTCGCATGATCTTGCATAGCGTGGTTTGCCTGAGAAAATAGGATAGACCTATGAAGATCATGGCTTCATAACACTGACCTGTGCTTGTTATTTTCTAGACAAGGCAGAGGGTTCCTTCACCAGCGACAGCAGCTAAGAAAAACTTTGAATAGTATTTCAAAGTTCTGTGCATATTGTGTGTTCCTGAGTCCCTCCTTCACATCCTCCCAGAACTTTGGTCTACAAAATCCAGTCACTAAAAATTAGCTGTATTCCATCAGCTATGATGGAAAGTAACCTTTGTGAGTCACTAAAAGTAAAGTTATCACTTGTTCATTTATCATGTGCAATTCTTGATGAGAATTGTTGGGGTTTTTTTCTAAATAAGAATGGGAGAGCAAGGACTGCATGTCTTTGTAACAGATCAGGAATTTTCCATCAAGATCCGAACTTTGTGTACACTGTGTTTTATATTTTAATTGGTGCTATGAGGGAACTGGAATTTCACTGTGGCAGTAAATTATGTGATTTAGAAATTAAATTTTGCTCCAAATAAGATTCAGATGTTGAAGTTTCTCTGGGATGAAAATATTAGTTCAAGGTCAACTAAATTTTTGCAAACCAATTTTTAGCTTGATACAACATTTTAAGTACATCAGGTTTTGTGAGGAGTTTAACTTGGTTTTAGTTTGATTTGTTTGGTTTGGTGGTTGGGTTTTTTTGGAAGAAATTTGTATCAACATGGATACATTCCCACCTAATGTTTCTATCTATCTGGATGAATTAACATTTCCAAAGGAAAACACAAGATTTATTTCTTGAATGTTTCTGGATTTGGAGCTTGTTTTGTTTCTTCCTTCATCTGTAAAAGATGAGGTAATGTAGCCTGAGAATGTGCTCTGAATAAAGGGCAGCAAGTATCTACCGTATCTCAGAGGAAGAAATGGGAAAGAATTAATCTCAGCAAGTCCCTGTCCCTCTCCTGGTTGTGACTGACACCATTTGCTGAAGCTATTTCCAGACACCCAGTCCACAGTGTCATGGGATAAGTCAGTCAATCAGTCTCACAAGGCAAATCACATTAATAATCCCACCCTTTAGAAAAGTGTCCACAATGTTTTTCTTTACCTCTAGTACAAAAAAAACCCCTATCGTATAAAGCATTATATTTTCAAAAAGTGACATGTAGTTTTCAACAGATGTTTGCCAAATACCCACATTGAATTGCTCAATTGACCTCTGCAGTGTCAATAACCAAGCAATGATTGGTAGTAACAGTGCTGTAGTGATTCAGTAGTAATGCAATTCCATTTATTATTGCTTTTACTGGAACACAAGACGTGGATGGCAAAGGTATCTTCTGCCACTGAACCCAGCCTATGTTACTATAGACAGCAATGTCATATAATTCCCTTAAGAAATCTATTAGTGTCTGTCTTAAAACTGTTTACCCACTGATATTCTTGGAAGCTAGTTCTATAATCTTACTAACCTAGTGGGTAGGAAATGTCTGCTAATTTACAATTTTAATTTATTCAAGGCAGGCTTATGTTAACGTATTAATGGTCCCAAATTATCACTTAATTTAAATAGCTCCTTTAGCTCTTCTTTTTCCTTAGAGATTTATTTTCTCCCCATGATGTATTTGTAGGGATCAGTCCTATAATCTCTGAGACTGTCTTATGTTAGAGCAAAAGGGACAAACTCTTCTATCCAGTGTGATAAGGTAAGCTGTCCATGCCTCCAGGCAGCCTATCAGTGTTCTCTGTAACTGCTGCTGTTTGATCTTACCTTCCTTGGATGTAGGTGGCCCGAACAGTACACAGCCTTCCAGACCAACTCTCCATGTCATGCTGTTAATATTTCTCTGTCCATAATAGACAAAGCGTGCCTGATTACCAGCTGGGATTGCGTCTGAGGTTTTGATGTGGTTCAAAGTGTTGTCCACTGCACCAATGTCTGCCTCGCTCTCTGTCCTTTCCAGCTGCTGAGCTCACGGCCTATAACCTGTTAGTAGCCTCCAAGAACGTGACCTTGCAGTTTACGCAATTAAGTTGCATCCCATTTCTGCTAGCGTTTTCAAGGTCATCCAGCTATTCCTGTCTGATATTCTGATCATTCTCTATTAACAATGCTTTTCAACTTAATTAGAGCATTCCCACTTTTGTGTCATGATTCTTAATGAAAATAAGTACTCCTGGAGGAATTCCACTACTAATGTTTCTAGAACAATACTTCTCATTTTAAGACAAACTGTTGTTGCATTGCCTTTGGCGAGCTACTTGCTCACATCAATTAACTGAAAAATGTCCAATTTTTTTCTGCTGAAGGAATGCTTCCTGACAAAACCATCTTTTAGCTGATGACAATAGATTATGAGGGCAAAGAGTAGAGGAATTCTTTCTTTCAACATTTAATGCTAAGTTTGAAAAACATGACTTGTTGACAAAGTACAACAGAGAGAAATCTTGCAGTGTTAGTGGGCTGGACTCGATGGTCAAGCAAATAAAAATTTCTACATTTTGTCGCTGCCTAAAGAAAATAAAAAGAATTTGTGATTACAACCAAAATAAATGTCTGCAGCCTCTGCAATACAAAACATCAGTTGAAATCAATATAACTATCAGACAAAATAATGTTCTACTGTGTCTTGTTAGCCTGTCAAGCTAATCCATGCAAATAGTCTTTATGCATAACTGTCTTATTCAGATACTTGGATGTAATCCATCAAACACTTCTCATCCATTAGATATAATTATATGCTTTGTTGGAATAACCAGATGTTTAGTGCTAAGCTGAGCAGATGTCTGTGCTTCATACTAGAAGGTTATAAACCTATTTACACCAGCAATAAACTACAAGTATTAAAATGAAGGAGGAAGTGAGTAGTTCTCACTTCATTTTGGCAAATTACCAGTAATTCATTCTCTTTGGATCAGCTTAAAAAAGGTACTAAGTTTGCAACAGGGTAAATTTGACATAAGACTTCATAAAACTTGGCTGACCTTTTGTAATGAGTGTAATGATGACCACTTTGGGTGCCTTAAATAGACTAAATTTATTTTGCAGGGACTTTGTTTTCAAAGATTTTGAGCCAGATTTTGGACACGGATAAACCACAGGCACATTGTTAGAATGGTTCCCTTTCACTCCAGGAGCG
Organism: Grus americana; assembly: GCF_028858705.1. NCBI lineage: Eukaryota > Metazoa > Chordata > Aves > Gruiformes > Gruidae > Grus > Grus americana. The sequence continues at coordinate 15,951,116 of NC_072857.1, read as the reverse complement.
TCTTTGGGGAGGGGAGTGCTGCATATATACTCAGAATTGTCTTTTGAAATGTAAAACTGGGTTTAGGCAAACCTTTCCCTTTGTTCAAAACTCCCCCCTTCCCTGAAATCTGAGATCCAGATACAAAGCTGTCAATGAAAAGTCCACTGAAATGTCTGAAACGTGTTTATTCTGAGACAAAAATAAGTGATAACCTAGAATTTGTTGTCTTTCACCCAAATAATATATCTTACCTGACTTGCCTGAACTTAAATCTATTTTCACTGGTGTATCTGCAAAGAACTTGCTGAAAAAAAAATCTCCAAGTAGAACTCTGCTGAAAACATGGATGTGGGCATTTTTAAGATGGTAACTATATCTGTAGGACTAATTTCCACAAGAGTGCATCTGCTATGTTATGCCTACAGTGCACTAAGCCACTTAAACACTTATGCACATAAATACTTTTACAGAATCCACTTTATAGAAACTTCTCAGACACATACAATAAATATCTTTTTTATATATATATATAATTTTGATGATCTAGAGAACTATCTTCCTTTTATGTGTGTGGAATTCCTGTATTTTCTAAGCATTTCAGTAGTATCAAATAACTCTGAAATATATATATTATATTACCAGTTAACTGGTACAAGTAAATAATTAGCACATCTGGTTTCTTGAGTTGAGACAATTCAAGATAAATGGTGGCAGGAAGAGTGTCTTATAAATGAAGAATCTTAGAGCAAGAAGAAAATCTAGAAGCCCAAAGAGGAAGAGGGCTGGCTGGGCATCTTTTTCCGTCAAAAACAAGAAGAGACCCTCGAGAGATGCTAGTACACTGGGGAGATGTGAGGGAGCCAATAACTCCTCTCATTTCTAGAAGAAAAGTCTCGGGGCGGTAAACTGTGCCAGCATTTTGAACAAGGAGCAGGTGATGTGAGGCAGAAAGGAAAGTAATCCAGAGTAAGGAGTCATGAATAGCAGTGGAGGGAACAGGTGCTCATTGAGTGGACATCTGTCTGCCTGCTTGGAGGTTACCCTTTTTTCAAAGTAAGATTTCTGTGGAGTTAGTAAGGAACAGGAAGAAACTACAAGACAGAATTACTCAGAAGCAGAGAAAGATGGTCACAGGACATTGGTCAAAACACAAGAATTAGACAGGAATCTGAAGGAAAATACTGTAGTAGCTTCTGAAAAACTCTCACCAGGGATTCAGAGCCAGGGAAGATTTAGTTCCCTACAGGGCACCAATATTGTGGTTCAGGCCTTGGTTCAAGAAGAAAGAAATATTTAAAACAGTGAAAAAAGCCTCACTTTCCTTTATTGAGTATGGGCAATTGCTCTGAAAAGTCACATGACATTATTTCTGTTTCCTGATCTGATGAGCTTTGCAAGCTTTCTGGAATCAATTTTTCTCTAATATTCATCCTTGTACCTTTCAAGAAAAAAATTCTTTTTTTTTCCATGCTCACAAACTATGATCGATTGCAGTTACATATCCTGAAAATGTGGTTACAATTGCACTGGGCAGCTAAGCTAAAATTGCGACGCAGGGTCTTTATATCCATTTCTTCTCCATAGAACACGTCCCATCCTCCCACAGAGCCTGAAGAATAAATAGATCCTTTTAAACATTATCAAGGAGACAGCTTGTCATTGCATGTTAGCTGACTCATTAAGATTTCTATATCAGTGATCATCTAGGCTGATGGAGGGCCATTGAGATTTTAAGATAATCTCACTCTAATGCCTGCAAATACAAGTTCTGTTTTAAAAGTTTTCATGTGGTTTGCAGTTATTGAGTCATATTTTTTACTTCTGCAGAATGCAATCATGAAAGGTTATTTCAGTAATGTCAAACCAGTTTGAGATTAAAGTATCGAATAGCAACTATTACATCTCTGTATTTGTCTTCAGCTATTGGGAATACTGCTTGAGTGGGTCTGGTCTGAGCCTTTCTTTGGGTGCTGGATTCCTAACCTCTTCGACAAACTCTATTCGTTTACGTTACTCAGCACTGGGTAATGCTGATCTGAAAAGGAGAGCAGTCTTGTGACAAATAAGTTGGGTTTATTTCTGGTCTGTGGCACAGACCATCTGTGAGACATTAGATAAATCACATCATTTTTTTGACTCTTGATTTATTAGAAGAAATACGGAGACTTTACTACTCTATTTCCATTATGGTTTTTCCATTTCATTTATAGCATTATACAGTGGAAAGTAAAAGGACATTGACATAAGTGTTCAGAAATCAGGACATGCTTTCACCATTCTTAAATCCTTAAACTTCATTTCCTGTTTTTCTTTGCTACTGAATGTTTCAGGTTTACATTTTGCAGGTAGGCAAAGTTATGAGGACTAGATTGCATTTGCACTTTTTTTAATAAAAGTTGAGGTTGTCTGATAACAATGATTCCTGCAAATGAGTTCTAAAAAAATTGTTGCAGGTTGCAAATCCCATGATAAAAATCAGGACAGATGCCAACTGTGGGAGCATCTTGTGTACTGTATTGGTACTGTCTACAACAAAGAGAACATTTACTGTGGGGAAAAAAAAAATCAAATCTCAATAGCCTATTTTATTAATCTGGGCCAAAGACCGTTCCTGATGTAAATGCATTGACACGTGAACTGAAGTATGTGAAATATTGCTGACGCTTATTTCTGCATTTTTAATCATACAAGGCAATCAATTAACAGTTATGCTTCCCAGGGATCCTCTGCCAGAAGAATGGTATTAACTAAGGGATTCAATTATCACTTCTGTTCAGTTTGAATTCATATGGCACCATGATAAATGGCTCCTACTGCTTGTAATAACAATACTTTGCACACATTTATTTTCTCTTGTTTACTTAATAATTAATATGCCACCCACAGTGACAATATGTGGGCTTGTTTACAAAACCTTCAGTAATCAATAATTGTTGCTCACGTGACAGCAACAAAAAATAACCCCAAACTTTACCATGACAACTCTTTTCTAATGCTCTCACAGTAAAGCCCTGCCTGGCTTTTGGCACTGATCTGCCAAAAGCCAGAGAATATGAAGGTTGAGTAGTTGTGACAGTTTCTGCTCTATATTTAGGGCAGTTGTTTCAAGATAGTCAAGCTGGCTTGCTTAGGGCAATTTACTAGTGGTAACACAGACTACCATTGGGAAAATCATCTGGGAAATAGGTTTTCAGAAGTAGTTTGGATATCTCAGCGCTATTTTGTACTGTGCAAGACAGAAACACCCAACTCAATTCCTTAAGAGGGGCACCAAAATTGTTGCTCATTTTTACCAAAATAGATGTACAGTCCTCTGTGAAATAAAAATAATAAAAATGGGCAGGAATAGCACTGAAGGTGTTTTCCACACACTGCTTAAAACCTAGACTGTTTCTGTGATCAAATAGTTAATTCTGTCTTCAGTGGCTTATTTAATCTTTCTGTTGTTTTTTGTAAAGACCCAAAAGATCAGAGAACAAAATATTAATTTACTTATATTACTATTATTAATATTAAATATTAATATAATCAGTCAAATCAGTCACTGAAAATACTAGGCTGCCAAAAAAAGAAAAACCTCGTCAGCCCCAAATGTCTGTGCTTTCTCCTGCAACAAAGAATGAAGAATCTCCATTTTGCCGGTGCATCACACATATGTAGAAATGAATAGCATAAAGGAGAAGAGGGATCTACACAGCGAATGACTCTGTTCCTTTCTACGTGCCCATCATATCCTGCTCTAGTTGGGTATCTGACCAGCATTTTCACCAGAGAGTGTATTGGGTTCCTGTAATGAGGCTGACTGAGAGGTTAAAGATTTTAAACTGATTTCCAATACGTCTGTTAAGAATTACTCACTTCAAGTGGTCCTGTACTCATGGCGAGCCAGTCTGAGTCCTGTTGACCTTTGGTTTAGGACAATATGCTTTGTAAGGAAAAGTGTTACCTTCCTAGACTGGCAAATCTGACTCTTGTTAAAGAGCAGTGCAAGCTCTAATGGGGCTGACTCCTACCACACCATCACTAAACTGAAATCCTCAATGCGGTCCAGACCGGGAATGTCTGGACTGCCCAGCTAGGTACATGCCTAGCTGGGTGGCATCAGCAACAAACTTATGACCTCCTTCATTTCATTCAAGACCTTTGTGTATTTCTAGGAAACATGGGCTCTTAGCTTGCTATTTCTCTGACACCCGTGATAGTCCAGATGCCATTGCTCTGGGCTTTCAGTGGATTTCAGGTAGAAGAAGGGGAAGAAGGGGAAGCAGAGGTATGCATAGCTGTGGATAAATAAAGGAACAAAAGTTCACAAACTTCGGTCACATATAAATCTCTGGGGTGCCTGATCACAATACTCACTGTCATCTCCAGGTTTGGTTAGGATGGGAACGGAGAGTGGTGGAAGCTTTGCTTTCCAATGGTCTGCATTGTTCAAAGCAGCCTTAGCCTTTTACAGTCCACTTCAGCATTTTTTATTTGCTCAACACTGTGTATTGTCCGGAGGTAACTCTGAACAAAGAGAAATGGTGGGTTCTGCTTTACTACATTAGATATATAACAGCCAGATGTAAAAATTCAGATCTCCAAGCCTCAAAGTTTGTGTGCCTTTGAAGCTAAGTTTCAGCTAGGCATGTTTCTTCTAAATCCTGCACATATATTCATTGAAAATGCCATCAAATACAGCAAGGTTAAGTCTTTGGGACTTCTTCAATTCTTAATCCAATCCATACTCTGCTAGAAGTGAGGGGGAAAAGTAATGTGATAGCATCTTCCTAAACACCTATACAGCTGGGACATAAGTTCAGTTTTATTAGAGGTCACTTTTGTACCAGAGGTAGCCAGAGTAAATTTGATCGCTCCATAAAAATTCAGACCTTTTTGGCTGCATTTCAAGAAGAATCTTGTTTCACAGTCTCCTTTTGTGAAATGGTATTTGCTGTTAGAACTGCACCAAACAGGCACTGATCAGTCTATTCAGGCAGAGATCAAAGGCTAGCCAATATCTTAGCTGTAGAACAGGTTCTTTCATTCATCCAGTTTGCTTGCCAAAAAAATTGTTCTAACATTGGAGTAATTTGTTTTCTCTCTCTATCCCCCGCAAGTCTGGAGTGATCTTACTATTGAGACCTGAAGGCAGATGTTATTTCAAATTTGTTATGCTTCCTTCCTTATATCTTTTTTTTTCTTTCCCCTAATCAGGAAGTTTAGTAAATAAACTAAGATCTATTTAATACTTAAATTAAATTTAGAGAAAGCCCACCATGCTGTAGAAAATTATGTGAGTAGCTGGCAGCTCAGTTGTCTGCATTGGTTCTGCTCATTGTTTCTGGATGGTGTCCAGAGCTGCCGTGCTACCAGCTCACTCCCTTTCCAAGAAACATGAAACCAGTCTGGTTCCCCGAAACCTAAAACTAGGTTATGCCCCCGTCCTTCTGCCTTTAGGCGTACTAGCTTATGGTAGCGCATACCCTGCGCTGTTCCCCTGACAGTTCCAGTAGTACCAACCATGTGTTAAGGCACTGTTGAGTATAAGCAAAAAAGACACACTGATCCAGTGGATGGACTCTATAGAAACTGTGAACGGTTGCACAGGTACTTCTAAAGATGTCAATAGGGTATGACCTGAAAGTAGCTGCTTATTGGTGACTTTATGATTTTCCTTGTCTAGTTGTTGGCTTCTAGAATAGAAATCAGAATTGAAATCATTCCTCTACAGATGTAGTGGTGAGGGCCGCTCTTCTAGCAGTTCTGGTTGAACTTCAGACATGGAATAACTGAAGCTTTATCTTCATCAAAGGAAGGGACCCTCCCTGTGACTGGGGCTATCTGCACAATTTGATATGGAGAGCAGATGTGGCGGGCCTTCAGTCTAAACTGAGAAGTGAAACTTCTGCAGTTCAATGATACTGGTTTACAATAGATCTGCTGGTTGAAAAGGTGGTGAGGAGGCAAACTGATTTTCATTAACTTAAAAATGTTTCTAGAGGTTGATTTTTGGAAAAAAAAAAGATATTTCATTGTGGGTCTAGCAGAAACGTTTAATTTAAATTGAGATAAGGTTCTGTACCATTTTTTGGCTTCTTTCTAACCTTGTCCTCTTGTTTGTTTCCTTGTCTGGTTTTGTAATTTAAAAGCTTAGTTTTGGAAATGTTGAAACACTTTGAACCTCTCTTCCCCTTTTTAAAATGCATGATGAGACCAAATCTTTAAATATTTTCTCCAAAACTTTATTTTCCTTCAGCAAAAGTTGCTCTCTATCTTTAAAAAAAAACCCATGAAATAACTGCAGGAGAGAAAGTAAGTTTGCTCTAGGTTGGTAGAATGGAATTAAATAAAATGAGTGCCATCTACTGGTTGTGAGTTCTAACCTGTAGATTCCTTAACCTCCTGCGCACTTTGGCATTGCAGTGCTTGCCTTATATTAGAACTCATCTTTATTCAAGAAAGATAATAAAATACTTAATCTCTCCACTGTCTCATGATTCTGGATGAGCAAAAGACATTCTGTCACAGTTTTAAATTATAAGTAAAGACACTTTATAATTAAGAAGGTGCCATTAATCAAATCAACCAGCAGTAGCTCAGTGTTTTAATTATACACAAATATTGTATTTAGTCTCTTCCTTTTGGTTATTCATCACCTCCATCCACTAGACTGCTGTCTGTTTATTATTTATTAAAACCTACTGAAGACTTGCTATATTTTTTGTGAGCATAAGAAAGGTGCTTCAGAATTGATACAAACATTGCTTTTTTAACCATAAAGCAGAAAGTCATATTTATAACTGGATTATGTGTGCAGTGCTCTTAGCTGTATACACATTTGCCTGTAGCAATAATTTCCATTTATTATATATAGTGACTTTTGATAATTCTCTTTTTCTTCCACGCTTAGAGTGCACCCACATTAAATGGGATTTCTAATGGATTATTCACCTTTCTCTTAGGTAACGAAGTTAACTTTCAAGAGTAAGGGAACAGACAATAATAGACTTTAAAATGATCGAATCAATGAGATGAATCTCTCATCTTATAAACTTGGATTCCTGAATCACATAAGTTTGTCAAATTAGTTCAAAATTAGCATGAATCGAGAACTCAATACTGGTTTAAAACAACTGATAATCTTGTTTTTCTTACTAAGAAAGCAGAACAGAGATCAATAATTTCAGGTTTCCAAAAGTTATCAGGGTTTCAAAGTTATCTTTCCTTTTAATTAGTGTAAACCTTTGACCTTTCCAAACATGTTGTTGTTGGAGAAATAAAACTCTAACCCCTCAAAATACACTGTTCCTGGAATCTGAGAAGTACAGGATTTACTCCTCACCAAGAGGACTGAGATTCCCACCTGAATATGCTCAGATGGCAGCTCTAAGTACCGTGCTGCGGAACATACTGAGGCTGGTGCCTGAGGCAGCCTGTGCCTTGAAACCAGAGCAGGCTGGGAAACCAGAGAAGTCCAGGTTAAAGCATCTAAATTGTACCTCATTCCTGTTTCTAACATTTCTTTCCAGCAGGATAGTTCAAACCCTTCAGATGTGCTGGCCATTAAAAAATAATAATCATGGGGATATTGAGGTCAAAGCTGGAGATAGGACCCACCACTTTGTGAAAATGGAAATCTCAGTGTTATGTTTTGTTTCTGATGTCAAAAGTCATGAGATGTTCACGCTGCTCATCATGATGTTGGACGCCTCACCGAGAGCTCAGTATGAGTCCTGATCACGGAGGAGCAATTTAACAAACATCTACAAGCATGAAAAATGGGAGGGCAGTTTAGTCAAAAAGCAGAAGCCTGGAGACACCTGCTAGGAAAGAATGAAGCACCTCTTTTTCTCCACAATAGACCAGTGTATACCTGCTTCATCTTCATTGACTGCATGTTTCTCATGTTCTCCAATTCCCAGCTCCCCTTATTCATTCATTCCTGTTCTGATGAGCCCTAAAATAAAATCACAAAAGAAATATAAATAGAATTACAATAATTGGGTGTAGGTAGAGAAAAAAAAAAAGAAAAAAAAAGATGATATTGGCATTTATTCTCACAGGTTATTTGGAGGACATGGAACAATTCCTTGTTTATAAGCCTTTAAATATCCTACTTTCATTCTGGACTCAACCCACCTGCCTCCATATTTAGCAAAAAGAAAAAGAGAGAGAGGAAACTTTGGGAAAACCTGTTGTCCCTGAAGGTACTTGGGCTGCATTGAAAGAAACATGACCAGCAGATCAAGGGAGGTGATTCTCCTCCTCTACTCCACTCTCCTGAGACCCCACCTGAAGTACTGCATCCAGCTCTAGGGTCCCCAACATAAGAAGGACATGGACCTGTTGGAGCAAGTCCAGAGAAGGGCCACAAAGATGATCAGAGGGCTGGAGCACCTCTCCTATGAAGACAGGCTGAGACAGTTGGGGTTGTTCAGCCTGGAGAAGAGAAGGCTCCGGGAAGACCTTATAGCAGCCTTCCAGTACCTAAGGGGCCTACAAGAAAGCTGTAGAGGGACTGCTTACAAGAGCACGTAGTGATAGGACAAGGGGACAAGGGGTAACGGCTTTAAGCTGAAGGAGCTGAAGCTCAACAGCTGGGTCACAGATACAGATGGTGTTCAGCAGTGCTTTCCCTAGTCAGAAAGGATGCTGGACTGGGGACTGTGTTTGGATTTCTAAAAGGAAAAATGTTGGAGTGAGATGGGACAAAATTGGGTTCTTTGGGTTCACAGGTGGAACATGTCCCTGGCCTAAGTCTTTAGTATCCTTTAAGATAACAACTGCTGCCACAACTGAGCAGAAAGAGAACAATTTGTTTGCAGCAATTCTCTTGTGACCTCATAGACTGATTGACAGCTTTATTTACAAATTGTGCCATTTGGCCTTGGCCTTTTGACAACTCCTTTCACAAAGGGTAGCTCATGCCTGAAGGAAAGTCATTGAAATACTTCTTTTGATGGCAAGATAATGATTCAGTCATTTTTTGGTGTTCTTGAAGGGTACTGTTGGGCAGATCAATGCAAGTGGAGAGTTTAAATGCCACGGACATTGTGGGAAATCACAGCAGCACTGTCATAAAACTCAAGTTTTAACATAGATGTAATGAACTGGACTTCTGTAAACTGAAATCTATCATGGAAACATTTTTTTAATGAAGTACCATGCCCTTTTCCTCCTCATTTGATCTCATCACCATCAACAGTAATCTATACTGTCTTAGAGATGGTTGCATGGACACATTGATTTAATATCAGCTACTTCTAGCCTTCCTAAAATCAGGCATTTAATTTAAGCCAGTCAACTTCTGTAGTCAGAGGGGATGGATATTCCCCTCCAAAAGTTCCCTCCCAACCACTTTTGGACAGGATAAATGATTGCTTGTGTCCATCTCATTCAGAAGGAGTTAGTGCCCTCTGCCCTATTTCCGACAGCCATCAAGAGCACTTGACAGTCACAATCTCCACCATGAAATCTCTTCTATTTATCCTGCCAATGGCAGTCTAGACCTGCCCTGGTATATGTGGACTGTTTTATCTCTTTGTGCTATCCTTCTGGATGGTAGTACACAAATAAAGCAACATGGACTAATTTGCACAACTATTGCTGAGACCTAGGATTCTAACGAATGACTTCTGTCTCCAGAGTCTGTCAGTCTCTTACCTTTGCCAGATTTACCTGCAGAGGAAATACAAAGACCCATGGAGGGCTCAGTTTTACAAAGGGTAAGGGGTTTTTTGTTGGGTTTTTTGTTTGTTTGTTTGGGGTTTTTTTTGTTGTTGTTTGTTTGGTTGGGGTTTTTTTAATTTAAAAACCACTTTTATAGCTTACATAATAGTAATCCCATTGTTTACAGTCATCTAACTGTCTAGGTCTTTTCTTAGCTCGTTATTTATCTTGATAGCTACTAGTGATAGATGAAAGGAAATACATATGAAAACCAATATGAAACTCTTCATTTAGAATGTACTTGATCTGAGTTTTCTGGACAAAAGGTAGACAATGCCTCCAGTACAATGTGAAGTGCTTCATGCACACTGTGGCAAATAAGTCTTTAAAAATGTGTGGTCACAGCTTTTCCAAAAGCCTCATCTTCAATTCAAAATAAGTTGGTGCACTTTTGAATGATTTACCTGGAGTGTCTATAGTGTTATCTTTGGACAAAACGGCCCTGTGTCATTTAACAGAGACTCAGAGGTCCTACCTTCAAAGGCTATCACTCACTAAGAATGCAGGACTTGAAATCTGTGTGGAGTATTTGACATTATACAGTGGATTTTGATGAAGAGTCACCTAAGGTAGCAGACACCCAGCTGGCTCAAGAGCTACAGAAAGAATAACTCATGAACACAGTACCCTACTGAAACAGCCACACTGCTGTCAGGACTGGGTTCACATTTTTCTTCACTTCTGTACCATGGCTTCTGGTCACATCAGTTTGCTTAAGCAGGAGTTTGAAAGTGTTTGTGCTACACTCATTTGCCTTCTATCTACTAAAGGGAACAGAAATAATCTGGTACTGTCTCAGAGCTGGTCACACAAGCACAGGCCAGGGCAGTCAGTTCTGAAGTTTACTTCCAACTCCCCAAATAAAACCAGCAAATATATAAACCCCTGAAATCTCTGTAGCAATATGCATCATAATGCATAAGAGCTTCGAGTAGACAGTAATTTGATCAAATTTCTTTAGGATTCTAGAAATCTTAACACAATAATTTATTTAATGAATTTCATTCCCCTTTTCTGTCTGTAAATCATCCAAAGAGAAATCTAGATTTTCTCAGTGTTGTGCATCTAACAGTTTCTGTAAATGATTTCCAATCTCTGGATTATATGGGAGAGACAGTCTTTGTGCATTTCCAACACACAATTAAAGCCAGTTTTGAATTTGAGAAAGTTTTGTGTCTGCTACTCATGGGGGATGAAGGGGTAAGCTGTCACTTCTAGGTGTCTGTGTGAATACCAAATAGGAAATTTGTCTGCTGTGAATGTTCAGAAGCATGTACGTATAGTTTATCAGTTTCATGAATGGCTTTTCACCAGCTTCTGTAAAGTGATTTATAGTGATGACTCTTGTTAAATATTAGCTTCATATTCAAGGGCGATTCTTCTTCCAAAGTAGGGTGTAATATGACTGCTCTCCATACGGAAATCACACTTGATATGTGAAAGCTATATTTAATGGTGACACTAATCCAAATCTGGGAAGGTTAGCACTCCTGATTTTTAGACTTTTCACCTGAGGGATAGATTATGTCTTCTTTATTGAGAAGAAAATGTTCATGAGTAACTATTGTGAATAGGATACCTCTCACATAACTTTAACCCGGTAAGAATGAGACATCCAGTCTAAAGGTTCTTTGTTTTGCCAAAGAATAGAGAGAGGTGAATCTAAAGGGTGCTGCAGTACACTTGTGTGGTACCCCATCTGTCTTAGGCTAGGATGGTCTAAAGACACCACTGTTGTGGTTAAACTATGCAGAGCCTAGATGATCAACTGAGACAAGGCATCTGGCTTGTCAGCAACAAAAAGTGGAAGGTGAATTAAGCTACAATTATGACTTTGGGGGTGGATAAAATAGTAGAACAAATAATAAGTGGAAGAAATAAAATTAAACCAAACAGATATTTTACCTGTCCTTTTAAGATCTCTATTTGGTGATATCATCAGTCTGTTTTCTTCTATTCTATAATTATCCTTTTCATTGAGTCAAAATCTATTATCCTGCTGTGCAACATCTCTCGTTCCAAATCAGCACCTGCCAAATAAAATCCATCCTCACTTTCATTGCCTTTAATTTTCATGTCTGAAGATTCCTGAATATATGGTAAGGTTTGTTAAAGCTAGAACTGAGGTTTGGCTGCCACCCTTATATCATTCAATTATCCCTTTCTCTTATAAGTGTTTATGAAATATTCCCTGGTCAGAAACCTGACTTCTTTAGTGGATCACAATCACTGATAGAAAGCAGCTGCCAGCATTATGATCTAAGGGTTTAACCCTGAAGTACGAAATCATCTGCTGGGGGAGGGGTAGAGCAGTGAATAGAAAATTAAGTGAATAAGGAAGGGAAAACGTTAACTGACTGATGGTCTCGGTAAATCGAGGTTAAGTTTTAGTGTTGTTTTTTTTTTTTCCCTTCTGCTGCCGTGTTAAAATTCAGCCCTTTTGACTCAATACTTGTTAACTTAAGGTGAGCTTTGTCTATTTGGTGCTAGATGCACAGGTCTCCTTGTATGACTATGCTGTTGTAATAGGTCTCCAGCATGAAGAATAATGACCCAAAGAATAAATCCCCAAAGAAACAGGATTGAGTGTAAAATATATCAAACTTCTATCTGGAAAGAAACATTGTTTTCTTGATGAAGGGCAAAGATGGGGAGGAGAGGGTTATGTTTTGTTGGTAGCAAAGTCAGCTTGGCTTAGCTTGAGCACATGGTCAATGAATTCTCATACAGCTTTACTTATTCCTTTTTTCATTTTTATTGAAAGAGGCATAATTTTTTTAATGTTTTACTCTGTACAATTCTGTACATTTTGGGGAGTAGTAGGATGTTTGTGCTGTTGATGAACATAGAAAACTGATGTTTCCTCAAGATCTGATCATCTACATTTAGGTTTTCTTGGAATGATTATTTGGGCATAGGGATTCCCTGGTAAATGGAAAAAGTCAATGTGTCAAATGATATCCTGGTAGTGACAGGACATGATGCTTTACAAGAACCCCACTGAATGTAGAAATGTGGCCTATTCAGAAGCTGTGGCTGTAATTTGAAATGCTCAGTGTAAGCTATCTCTTTTGTTCTGCTCTCGACTTTCATAGAATTTTCTTAAAAAAAAAAAAAAAAGAAAAAAAGGATCAGTAAAACCTTACCAGTACTTACAGCCCTTCTTTCCAGACTACAGGCTCATCAGTATGTCTCACCACCTTTCTCCAAAACACCACACTTAATTGTCCTTATGGAGATAAACCAAGAAGTGTCCATACCTTCACTGTGAATAGAAAGAGATAACTACTAAGCAAGTCAGAGCAGTGTACTGTAGTGAGCTGAGCTGATGCTAAATATATTTCCTGCAGGGTTTTGATTTCATTTCCAGAGGATCTTATTGACAGAAGTGTATCAGCACCACACTTGGAGACACAAGGCAATTGATCATAAATAAAAGAATTATTACTAGTCATGAAGTATTTTATGCTAGCAGTTTGTTCTTCCGAAGAATAGTGCAATGTCAATTAAGGAAAAGCCTGAATAAATATACATTTATTTTATACCTATATCTATATAACTATAGGCATCTACATGCATGCACACTTGTAGAGATTTTTTTTTTCCCTTTGCAACATGTCTACGTCAGTGAAGCCTTGTCAGAGCTCAAAGAGCTTCTTTAAGGACTGGAAGTACAGTGCAGTGCTATGCTTCTCCTAATTGTACCTGCTGAGAAGAATTACCTCCAGTGTAAGTTAATTAGTCCTATAATAAGTTATTATCCCTGTATGGTGTAGCACTATGGTGTGTGGCCATGCCAAGGTCACCCAGGGTTAGGTCATATTCTCCTTACACGAATTGCAGTGAGCCATGGAGATGCATCCCAGGTAATTAGTGACTCTGAAATCACACCTCCTCAGTGGACGTCAGGGTGAATGGTATCTTGAACTGTCCTGCCACCGTGTTCATGCCTCAGAAAGCAACTATTCTCAGTAGATAAGAATATTCATGCTTTATCATACACTGTCCCTTCCAGTAAAAGTGATACTTAATGCCACTTGTGGAGTTTATTTTATGCCCATCTGTTAAAAACTAGTGAGGTTGGTATAAAGTGTATGGAGTACCACACTGGCATTTTTGTATTAAAATTTTTAGGTTTTGAGGTATTTTCCTTCCCCCCCCCCAAAAAAAAAAAAATCTACATATGACGGACATTTTTTGAAGAAACATAGTATAGCACTCACCTGAGATTTTTAATAATAATAAGTTGTGTGGAAAACTAAGAATCATAGAATCACAGAATCACTTGTTAAGGAAGACACTGCTGGAGGTAGTCTGATAAAATCTCCAACACCCCCTGCTCAGTCTGGGCCGTAATATTCATATGCTACTTAAGGACTATGAGACTGATAACTCATCCAAAGAATCCATATTTTAAAAACAGTTCTAGAAGCAAGTAAGTGTTTTGCTTTTAGATCTGTAACTCACTAAGTCAAGGGAGATTTTTTTCTGGAAAAAAAAAAGGCTTAATATCATAAAACTTTAACAGAATTTTATAGCTTAATCTTGCATCCATACTTCTTCATTATCATCTCTCTTAGAGGCTCACATACCAATATCATACATATTTGTTTACTCCAACATTCATAGCTGCACTTCTAAAAAAATATCCAAGGAGGGAATTGTTATTTATAGAAGTTCAGTAAGGTAGAGGCAGGACTACAAGATATCATTTATCCCAATTCTATGAGTTAGATTATTGATGTTCTTCCTCACCAATTCCAATAGCATTGATAGAAACCAATCAATCCACTGGAGACTATAACCTAAGTAACATATCTTCTACCTAGTTCTTTCAGTACTAAACTGTAATACTGTCGGTGAAATCAATGGAACAGCATCAGTTCACATCAACAGAGTATCCGGTACATCAATTTTGGGATGCTTTGCAAACTTTCACACTCATGATACTCCCTTTGAACTCAAAGAGGATTTCAGCTTCACAGAGATACAAATCAAACCTTGCATTTCAGATATATAAAACTTGGAAATGGTTGAAACTTTTGGAGAATGAGGATTAAAACCTTGGGCAGTTTGCTGATGAGGTATGTTCTCCTTACCCTGTGAGAGAGCAGGTGTGGATGGATTGCCACATATCTTCTACTTTTTTCGTATCTTTTCTTATGAGGGAGATGGATAGCAAGTTCCAGAATGGACAGGAGGAAAGAAAGGATTCGTCCTTAGATCTGAACATTAAGTCTTTCCTCTAAAGATGCCTTCAAAAGCATTCTGAAACTACAGCAGACCACAACAAGTTCCCAGGTAATGCATGAGATTCACATCAAAGGTAAAGTTCCCAGAAACAAAAATGGGAATAATATTGTTGCAGAAAGAGAAGAAAAGAATTTATACAAAACAGAGAAAGAAGGATTAAATAAAGGCAAAAGGAAGCAAGGGAGAGGGAAAGTTCAGCAATGTTAAGAATTGGACAGCAATCTTAATTACTTCTCTGAAATGGTTCCTGTACTGAACTCATGAGAGTCCACGTGGCACATATTTATTTATATCCCAGAATATTGAATGCAATTACATGCAACAAAATGATCTGATAATCTTAGAGGGCTAGAGCTAGCTAATACACATCCTTTCATCCTCAAAGTGCTTTAAAATATCTCCAACATTATATGAGGCTAAAGATACTGGCAGTTAGGGAACTTTTTTTGAGAAGCTGACTGTCTGGACCAGGGTGAGAGTTTGAACTAGCAGCTATAATCTAAATTCCAGTCTTCTGCCCAGTCATCATAATTCTTGGAGAAACCAGCTGAAACAACTCAACCCAAACCAAACCATAGTATATTCTTGTACTCCAATGACAGTGGTATCAAAATGTTGTAGTGATACAGAGAATGAAAGATCGATGAGCAAGAAACACATCGAGTCATAAAGACATGACCTACTCAGAAACTTGACTTGCACAGCTAAAGTACTGGTTACGTGAAGCAGGCACTGGGATGAGGCGTACTATTTTACGTGGATGTCTGTTTGGCTGTGATTTGGCTACCCCAGCACAGCAGGCACGATGACCAATGACTAAAATGAAGTGTGTTCTGATTAACCTGGCGAACTGCTGCCATGACTGCAGTATATTGTCAGGGGCTTTCTGCAGTATATTGTCAGGGGCTTTCTGCTGCCTTCATTTTCAAGTTGAACAACCCAATTTCATTATCATTTACAAGCAGAAGGACAGTACCATGCAGCAACTTCCAGTCTCATTTTAATTGATTCTGATATTTGACTCAGTTTTCCATTTTTGATACATTTCATAAACATAGCTTGAAACTATCAGAACTCTTCATTAAAAACATGGAAGTTTTCACCTACTCAGTACATTCTCAGAAGATATTTTTCTTCTGTTTTTACTTTAGTAAGCACAATGATCTCACCCAACATCAGTGTCTTTTGCAGTCTCTGGGCTCTACCCTCATTTCAGAAATTTAGCGTATCATGGAATGCTTTCTGTGTTATTACCATTTTCAGCAGCAGAATAACCAAACTTGACTGTAGTTTAAGTTTTGCTATCCATTGAAATTCTTCCTGCAAAAGCAGGTGGGAAGTGCAAGCTTCTCTGGGACCACCAAAAAAGAAAAAAATGTTGGACATGGAAAACCAAAATTTGCTAATGAAAAATTACAATGAGTTATCATAAAGCCATTTCTAAATTCTCAACTTGGAAATGGAAATACCTGAAGATAATGTATGAGATATGGAGTTGTACAGTTCACTGATTATTTTGCAATGATCTGAAGTTTTGGAGTTGCAAAAATATTAATGCTTACCTCCCAATCCATCTCCATTACACGTACTCTACTTTCTGCCATAGAGAAAAACAATATTGATGATTATGATTATTTCCCATTATGATGTCATCATATTCTGAGTGGAAATAAGATATATAAGATGTATAACATTATTGAAGTCAAATATTTAAATAGCAAAGTCCATGAAGTTTCTGTGATCATAAATTTGTATAAGTCTTTTTTTTGTTTCTTTAATTTTCTTCTCTTTGATTCAACTCCTCAGTGCTGTAGGAAACTTAGGGAATTCATCTTTGTTAACAAATGAAGTTGTGTGAAAAATATTTATTGTCTCTCATTTTGAACAGTCCTCTTTACTCATAAATGAGTATAAAGGAAGCATGACAAGCAATTTGCTGCATGGTAGATGATATTAATGACCTGCCACACTCATACCTCCTTGTGTGATCCGTGGCTA
This sequence comes from Grus americana, assembly GCF_028858705.1. Lineage (NCBI taxonomy): Eukaryota > Metazoa > Chordata > Aves > Gruiformes > Gruidae > Grus > Grus americana. The sequence continues at coordinate 15,934,169 of NC_072857.1, read as the reverse complement.
TTATTTTTTTTAAGTGACAGATTGCAACAGAGAATGTTTAGTGTCAGTTGTGTCCTGTTCTCTACTCCTTGTTAATAAGAATTGAGGAAAATAGCTTTATTTGGTGTCAAACCCAGGCACCACCAGCACTACCAGTGTATTCTCACAGGGTGAGTAGTGAATGCTTAGGGAAAGAACAAAGAAACCAGGAAACCACAGTGTCCTCCTATTAAGTTGGAGGATCCCTTTTTTGCTGATAGTGGTAGATGTTCAATCTGTTGATTACAAACACTCCATCATATTTAACTCTGTCATCACTCTGTAAAATCCCTCTGAAACACGCTTGACAGTCTTAAGGAATCATTCAAGAGTCCTAACATGAAGGCCTTCAAACCCTCGTCACTGAGATTGATCCACGACTGGCAAAGTTGATGGGAACACTTTAACACCAAGTGTGTTTGTCACAATAATGATGAGTCCTGAGAGGCTTGAAGGCATCAGAGGCCAGGCTGAAAGGCTGAGTGACAATGGCTGGAGCTGCTGCAACAGCACCCAAGGCTGCAGCTTGGTGTTTGGGCTCCCAGGCCAAGCCCATGAGAGCGAGGTGCCTTGGGAGAGCAAGCTATACTGCCAGTGCATAAGCCAGTGGGATTTGCTGGGCTCATGGTGAGTGTCTGGATTGCATCTCTCTGCCCACTTTGGGAGTGTCTGGGCTCATATTCCTCATCCCACTCCATTGCAAGATGGAGAGACATCTAATTTATCCATCAAAGTTATTGTAATGTTGCATATATGGAGTTTGTATTCTACTTCCAGTTGGGTATAGTGGTTTTCCACATTTCCCAGACTGGCCTTCAAGCAATGGGTGTCTATACAACAACCAGAGGGTTTCAGACCTTGAAATGGGGAAAAAATTACCAGAGCCTTAGGTATTCCCAGTGATTTCCTATTCTCCTAGACGATTTTTTTTTTTTTTTTGAGCAAGTTTACTTTGTGAAAACAAAGCTGCCTGCCACCATGCAAAAAAAAAAAAAAAATGGAATCCTATGGATTTCAGACTGGTTCCTTAAAATACCTGCCTCCTGGGCTTTATATTTTTATGTACATTGCTGATAATAAAGGATATATCTTCTGTTACTGATTTGTCTATCTCTCAATCACTTGGTAATTTCTTTTTCATCACTCTCCAAGGCAGCATCAGTGAATGTGAATTCACTACATGTGTTGCAATGCATTGAAAAAACCAGAAAATTCAAGGTTGTATTTCCATTACTGTTTTCACCGTTCTTGATCCACTCTTATTTCTGCTACATAAGAACCTATAGCTAATTTGAAGGGGGCTAACTGGGCTTTTTGGAGAACAAGCTGATGTGCACTTAGAGTCTCATCAGCCTGGGTTTGTTTCATTTTTCTAAGGGAGTGGGGCTCCTGTTCCCCTTTGATGTGTGTTATTAAAATCAACCAACAAGAATAAATAATTGGTACCATTATTTCATAGAGACTCCATGATTATGGTAACTCCTGACCTAAATTCAGAATAAGCAATTCAGTTAGCACGCCATTACCAAAAATTCAATACATTTATAATGCATCATCAATAAACTACAAAACTGGCAGGTTATCAGGTTAATAGAATTTAATAAACCCTTACAAAACACAGAAGAAGGGAATCTGCAGAAGGGACAGAAAGTCCATTTGGTAGTGAATGCTAAGTGAAAAGTGCCAGTGCTTACAGCTTGCAGGCTGTCACCTTACACTGCTACCTCATGACCCTGTCACAGCATCCACTGCAGAAATGACCTGCTGTGACATGATGCCATTGTGGTCACACTTAACCATGCTGATCCCACATCCAGCTCCTAGTTGTGTCAAGATTTGACATTACTCTTCATACTGGCAGGACCTTGAGCTCTCTGGAGTGGTGAGTTAGAGTTGAAAGACTAAAGTGCCATACCACAGGAAAAAGAAGATATTAAATTGGTGAAAAATGGATTAATGCAGCCAAGGTATTGCTTCATTTTACATCAGAATTCATCCTGTGTAGTTTTGATTGATACAATGCTAAGCGATTAACTTAATGGGGGCAATTGAGATAGCTACCACAAAAATGTACATAACCAAGACTAGGAGCTAAAGAAGGGCTATATCTATATGGAGACTGTAATCTATAACATGAAAAGTTTTGAGCTTTGCTATAGGATGTTGGATATTTTGATTTTAAGATATATTTGCTGAGAAGTTATTTCTTCTCTTTGGAGAGAAGATTTTTGAAAAAAAGCCAATGTAGTATACATATATGTAGCAAATAAAAGCACATCCTTAACCGTTATGAATGTACCTACAGGGCTCAGCCCAAGAGACATCTGCATAAAATTGCCCAGATTCTTTCTGCTGAGCGATAGGCACAAAGCAGGGGATGTATCTATGAAGTATATTAAGCTAGGCTGTTATATGTGGAAGGGTCTTACAGTTCAGCTGATGTTACACTTGAGGCTGTTCTGCAAAATATGCCAGCACAATTAATGTCAACACCAGATAACCAGTCACTGTAAACACCCTTGGAGGGATTTCTTATATCTTTTAGTAGAAATCCCTTTTAAGAAGTCAAGTTTCCAAATGTATTCCTGAAAACCAGAGGTCAATTCAATAACCTACAAACCAGCAGGCAAATTCCATCTCCCATTAAAAGCAAACATTATCTCCTTTGACAAGAGCAGGCTAATGGGAAATGAATAAATGGATGCCTTTTTGTCCTAGAACAGACTCTATATGAAGCACTCAGACCATCCTTTATGCTTGTGTTTGGGCATTGCTAGGCTGGACCATACTATAAACAGCAGGGCAAGTCCATTTTACACCACAGAATTTCATCTGTCCTCCCCAGGCTTCATGCCAGCCTTGTAAACCTACCGACCCCATTGCCTCGCCAACACTTCTGCCTGTGCAGGACTGCATCTGTGCTGCTTTACATAGATGTATTCTCATCATTAACGAATTAACTGTTGTGCAGTAGCATTTAGAGGACTAAGTGAAGACAGAGACTTCTATAGTATGCGTTATGATAGAAAAGCACCAGAGGGCATTTTTACTGTTTTGGAAAGTGATAAGGAGAGCAGCAAAAGTGGAGACTTAGCTTAGACAGCAAGTGAAAGGCAGAAGCAAGGACAGAGTTTAGCTCAGTGAAGCTCTTCTTGGGCACTGCTGTCCTGCACAAAACTGAATAGCGTGACTTGCTGTAGATATAGTGCTGCTTTCTCCTTTTATGGATCATATTGTGAAAATCTCATTTTCTGGAAAGAAATCTGTATGGGAGTCCTATTGGAAGATTCTCAGCCTTTTAAAAATGCTATTGCCGTGATGTAACCAACTTTTACTTACCATATAATAACTGCAAGATGATGGTGATTACAACCCACCTCCCAAAACAATGAAGTGTCTAGAAACAGAATATCTCTGCACTTCCTCTTTCTTCGATTGTTGGCTCTTGTCAGCCCCATTTCATTGCAAGATAGAGGCAATTCCGGTTTCCAACAACAACTGCAACCTGATTAAATTCTAAGGACCTCAAAGAGGTATAAGGTGATGGTAAAAAGCATCTTTGTTCTTTGTTCATGAAAAAGGCAGTTGAAAATTCAGCAAATTTTGGATTGCTATTAATTTCTAAAATATAGCAGAAAAGTGATTTTTTTTTTCCACATAGAGCAACACTTTAAAAAAAATACAGTTCAGATAAGGTGAAGTCTTTTAGAGCTTTTCTTCCATAACATAGTTGGTGCTAGAAACTTAGAGAACAGCCTTAGATGGGACTAAGAGGTAAAAGTATGTCTAAGCCATGCAGTAAGCTATGCTGAAGGTGTGCATCTTTTAATTGCCTTATGAAGTAATTTCATTTTTCATGGTTTTAAAAATCATTTAGGAACTGTCTCTGTGTATAATTGATAATTAAGTGCTTCTTTAGTGCTTAAGTCTCTAAAGCAATGTGTCTTCTGACCTCTGACAGCCACTCAGAAGATTTAATCTCTGAAAGAATATCTTAAAATGTGTGCTGCCTACTTTACAAGAGTAAGACTGAATAGCAATTTTCTAAAAAGTATATTTTATTTTACAGCGACAGTGAGAGATTAGGAAATTATCTGCTGTAATAAAAAAATGCAGAAAACTGCAAGTGGATTTTTTTTTTTAAAAAATCCTTATCTTTTGAGATAGTGTGGATACCATCTAAATTAGCTTTGGCAGAATCAGCAACATCCCCCTTTTCACTGAGGAATTACTTCAGCTCCCACACAGCAGGAGGTTGTGAGGACCAGAACTGGAAGGGCCTGACAGGTCCACTTTGTGACAGACCTTCAAATTTGTTCTTATTCTGCCATGGAAGAGGAAAAAAAGTTTGTTTGGTTGGTTGTTTTATTAAATTGTGTCAAAAGAGCTGAGCCTGAACCAAATAGATGCTTCAGCCTGCATCTCCCTCCCACACACCTGAAGTACGCGTCATGCTCACCTACCATGACACCCTCTTCTGCAAAGCTGCCGTCACCGGAGGTGGCTGGGCAGAAGTCAATACTGCAGAGAGGTGCAGGGATTCCTGGGATCTGCTTTAGGATCAATCTTAAAATATTGTACCTGTGTATAGTATAGTATAGTGCTATTGTATGGAAAAATTGATCAGCTGAAGAACTGATTAAAGCTGGTTAATGGCAGAAGACTCTGCTTGGCTCTTTTAGAAGTGGATGATCAGGGACAGTGGTACCACCACGGTAGGTCACACTGAACTGGAAATATGACTTTCAGTTTATCATTTCTTTAGCCAGCTTCACAACCTTCAGAAACTAAAAAGAGAAAACTTTTTCAAGTATTAGAAAATACCAAAATTCCCCCCACCCCAACTCAATAATAAGTGACATGAAATGTGTTATCCTGTTCCTGGGAGTCTGCACTCTTTTACTCCTCATGTTTCTTCTACACTCATTTTTATCCTTTACATAAAACATGATTGTGTCTAATTTACAAAGTGCCATTGAACTGTAAGTCAATGGTCTATTACTTAATGGAAAAGCCTACTGAAAAGAGATGAGAATGTGATAAATAAAAGACCTCCTAAAAGACCTCTCTTTCTGCGACTGAAGTGAATATTAAGGCTAAATACCTGTTTACCCGTTGATTCCACAGTATTATTATCTTGGCATTAGATTAAGTGTGTGAAACGACATTTGTTTATTTAGGGTTTATGCAGCAGATATTTTACTTTATTATTTTTTTGCCTTATGAGCCACATCACATTTATCCTCATAACTGAGTGTGTGTTCTAGGTGGTGTCTTTACAGTCCATGCACTACTCATGGTCAGTGAATGGTGGAGCATTTTATCCGGCCATTCATGAGGCAATGATAAGGGTAATTGGCACTCCAGACTTCTAGGCAGTTAAGAAGCAGGTGGGTGATGGAAAACAGCTATTTGCTGAATCACAGCTTGCCATCCAACTCCCAAAAGGACTTCTGTAAATTTTAACTGACAAACTTAAATATTTCCAATTAACATATTTTTGTCTTTAAAACCAAAGTATCTTATTTTCTCTGATTTCCTTTTTGCTTCTTCTGCCATACACATAATTTGTTGGTACAGTCCTCCCAGCTGTAAATCACAACAGTGGGCTCTGCTTCAGCAGGGCTCTACTGATTTATATTCACAGTGGACCTGCTACAAGATCTTTGTTTATCATTTACCTTTGTCATTTCTAAAATTCAAAAAAAGTACCCAGGGAGTGTAGCTGAGACTCCAGTCTGTTCTGTCATGGACACTGGGCCATGTAGGATAAATGCCATGAAAGGAAACTGCCTCTGATGGAATTGTTCATACTCTTTTTCACTTCGTCAAGACAAATACCACTGCTGATCAATATAGTAAGTATCACAGCTCTCATATTTCTGTGAATCGTCTACTCACTCTAATTCCAATTATAGGATTCTTCATCATTAGGTCACAGTGGAATGCAAGTAGATTTTCACTTGACTACATTAGAGACAATCTTAAATGTCATGTTAGTTTGAATCATGTTTCCTGACCAATTCAAATTCTTTTGTTTGATTTTACATAGTTACCCCCACAGAGAAAAAAAAAAAAATTAAAACAGTTTGAATAATTTCAAGTGTAATTTATTAATATAAAGCCCTCAACAGCAGTGTGTAGCACTATTGAGAATGGCAAGCACTGAAGGAAAATACTTCAGAGTTTTTATGATTTTTTTCTGAGCCTTTGTACTAAAGAATTGACATCAGATGCAGAACAAGACTAAGGTGAAAGAAAGAAAAAACATGTTTTTTAAGCCGTTGTATGGACTCTGCCTTCTTGTTCCTTTCATCCCTGAAACAGATGGTGAAGAGTAAAGAATAAAGCTGTTCTGAAGGAGCATATGAATCAGTTAGATATGCATGCATATTTATTTTAAGCATACAGATACTTTCATAGTCCTCAGCCAAAACTGCAGATAATTAGGGCTGGCATAAAAGGAGGTTAAAAAAACCCTTAAACATAATTATGAATTTTAATTTTTTTTTTTTTTGGAGGGGGGTATGCAAGACTGTTTTTCTTCATATTTTAACTGAAACTTTATGGAAATTACAGAAATCATTATTTTTTGTTTTCAAAGCAGATATATCTATTTATGATTGGTTCAAATACTGTTTCTAATAATAGAACAATATTTCACTAAAACAGAAATTTACCATACAAATGCATTTTTGATATAAAATTGTGACAATTAATGGGAAAAGAGAAATGCAAATTGAGTCATTTTAATAAGTTCCTCACATTCTCCTTCTGATATTTTTCTAGGTAGAATATTTAAATTCAATATTCTGAAATATCTTTGCATTTTAGAAGTATATACTTTTTTTTTTTACTTTTTTTTTTTTCCCCCCTCCATCACATATTTGGTGATAGACAGATCTTTAATTAGTCCCTTACCTGGAACTTGGGGAGTAACATTCCAACTGTTTATATTTGAGAGGAGACATTCAAATTTCTGACTTACCTAGCTGACAGCAGTTATTGATTATGGTAACACTTACAGTTATGGTTATCTGTGAATTCTGTGCTTCAGTTCATTTGGGTTTTTCTCACCGTGCTTTGACCTTGATCAAACTCCTTCATTGAAAAAAATGCACCAGACAGAGATGTTTTTTTAATATCTGGTTTGCTAGTAAAAAAAACCTGAGATTGTCCAGTTTTACACAAATCCCCAAATTCCTCCTTGGCATCTGAAAACTGTAGTCAGTGTTGACTAAAGCCAGACCTGCTTTCATTGACTGTTCTGCCCCAGTGAACCTTTTTAGAGACCATGGGAGGGCAGCAGATTTCTGGGAAGTCACTCAGACTCAGATTTGGCCTTAGCGCAAGCAGGAGGGTTAGAAGAGAAAAGCACCAAACTCTAGAAGGTTGGAAAGGCCAAAACCTGGTGAGACAGGTGGAAAGGGCTGGTGTTTGGGCGCATATGCATCTCCAGGCACGGCTGCTGAAAATGGGCTATGCAGAAAGGAAGAGCGGGACGTTACAAGTGAGAGCATATACACTTAAAACCTGCCATAGGTTTGTTACTTTTACCTAGTTGTTCACCGTTTGGGTTTTTGAGCCAAAATTCATGACATGACTACGGGCTCTGTCCTCAGGGAGTAGCTATGGGGCCCACCGGGACCCAGGAGGCTCAGGTGTACTGAGGACCAGCCTGCTGGAACGGGAGCCTCCGCCAGGAATGAACATCGTTCATACCTAGCTCAGACAGTGATATTTCCAGTCCTCAGCTAGTCATTCCTGTAATCACCAACTGATGCCGGTCACAGCACACTTCACAGGCAGTTGATGAGGACTGAGGTTCTGGCAGGTTGGCAATCGGACTTGGGCTCTGCAGCCGATAAGTGTGATATTCAGAGCAGAACTGACGTCTCGTGCTTGGAGCAGGTGCTTTCCTCCATCTAACCTGATCGCCCAGGAACCTTGCGATGGGATTTCCCTCAGTGCAAGCGTTTAAATAAGACAGAAAACCTCTAGAAAGGCTCCTGTGCACAGAACAATGCCATTCATCACAGAACACATTAACTGGCTCATTTCAATTTTTGCAGTATTCCCAAAACAACAGTTTGGTGGGTGGTTTTTTTCTTTTTTTTTTTTTTTTTCTTTTCTCTGCAGGTGATTCTCCCAGTACAGTCTCAAACTTGATATAAACTCTGCTTTTTATAGGTTACAGTTTCTATGTTTTTATTCATGAGTTTGAATTTAAGTACATGAGTAACTTTACTGAAGTTTGCAGAATGACATTAACCATATGTTTCATTAGATTATTGAATCTGGGCTCTCACTTCATCACCACTGAAGAAAATGGTATCTAAACAGTGTCATGGCTGACCAGATCCATTTGATGAGAGCTCTCTTTCAAGGCAGAGGTTAGACCAGAGGCGCTCCCAGGGTCTTCTCCAGTCTACACTATGGTTCTGTGAAGAAGTAGGTGAAAATATCCGCACAGAAGGTTTGATGGAATTTGTGGTTCATAAAGCTGAAGCTGGGAACCGAGATCATTCATGGTACATGACAGCCCCTCTTGGATGAGATGCCATGAATAGTAAGCTAAATAATATTATTTAAATAAACTTAACATACGTACATGGCTACATTAGTTATTGATGCAAATTTTGGATAATGTTGGGAGATGCTAGGGTATGGCTATGTGACAGAATGAAATTATGTTAGTGGGGCTTACGTTACTTCTCATGCCTGGAGCCTGAATAACTGACTCTGGCACAGGACCAGTAATTTGTAACAAAAATGTCCTTACGTAAACCAGCAGAGCCAGTAAGTGGACGAACATCTGCTGAACACCTGGGTGGCTTGAATGAGGCTTGGCACAAACCAGGGCTGAGAAGTGTCTCTGTTTTCTGCAGCTTCAAAACACTGGCATGATGTGAATCTGCTATAAAGACAGATGAACTATAAATGGAGAAAGAAAGATACAACTCAGAATACTTATTCTTACAGCTGCCCAAATACTGCCAATGTTATTTGTGTTATACTACCAATGTTAAGACACTAGCTGTAACGTTGTGCCCAATTTTAAGCACAGCACTTTGGCAAAGGTATGCACCATCTGAAGAATATCCAGAGTTCCACAAGAATGATGTAAGACCCTAGAAACATGACCTGTAAGAAAGATCTGAGAACGTGGCTTATAAATGCACTATGAAGTTATTGGGGTTGCTTGATTTAAATAAATAAGTAAATAAATAAATAAATGGATAAGGAACATGATAGTTCAAACGCATAAAAAGTTGTTGCAAAAAAAGATGTGAATAATCTTTCCTTCATGTCCACTGTGGATAGTACAAAAAGTAATCGCCTTTTTAATAGTGGCAAGGGAAATTTAACTTAGACATTAAAAAACCCCAACTTTCTAACAGTAAGAATAATTAGGTACTGGAATAGGTTGCCTAGGGAGGCTGTGGAAACTCTATCATCATTAAAGCATTTAAAGAGCAAGCTGGACAAACACTCATTTGGTATAACAAAGATCTAGTTGATATATGGAGGGCAAAAGATGAACAATATGATTGACTGAAGCCCTTTATAGATCTGTTTTCAGTGATAATTCCTCAGCAGTATAGGGGATAATATATACTTGTCAAACACAAATCAGACAGACCTGACAGAAGCAAAAAATATCACATATCATTTTTGGATAGAAAAATATAAAAATGAATCAAATAGCGTGGATGATCAGTAACATATGAATAACAAATTTTCCAAATTTAAAGTTAAATGTTCTTACATTGTGATGACAGACACATTGAAAGATTCTATTTAAAAAATAAATAGACAATTGCAAAGTTAGCAAAAAGCACGTCAATCCCTTTGGTAATTTTAAACATAATTTTATTTGGCAACAATAAGAGGATATGGTTATGTTCAGGATTGTAGAGGCAGAAAGTGAAAGTCTGTTCCTTCCTACAATACTTTATTTGCATTATTCCAGATTTTCAGAGCTATAACTGAGATGAGATTTCTTTTTCTGGTCCTTTATCTGCACCACATCCAAGTTCAATTAAATCTTTTTCAAGACGTTCCTGAGCACATCAACCCAGGAGCGGGAAACAGCCTTCTAACTCGGGGACGTACATGGAAGGGGTGATAGATAAAGACAGAGAATTATTTCTTTGGTCTCACCTGGGTAACTATCTCACAACTCTTGAAGTACAAGCCTGCTGTAATCATTAAGGCATGGTTCATGAAAACAGCTCATTATTGTCTTGGAGATACTGTCCTCTAATGACGCCCTTTGGATTGAAATGTATGCAAATGAAGATTATTTATTTACTACATGGACCTTGTAAATATGAAAATTTAATTACTAAGTGCAATATTTATCATGAGGAGTTCTAGCTCTCCTCTTTACCAAGCAAATAAGAAAATATTCCTTTTGAAGTAGATGCTTATTTAACAGATGCTTCTGTCCAGCGTTATCACAAACCTGTGCAGATATACACCAGACCAAATATGCACAGATTTATCCCCTTATCCTGGAGAGCATTATATTAACATCCTTCACACTTTGATAAGGGTCCAGCGTTTCTCTTCTGTAAGAGAATTTGCACATCAATCCAGAAGGAAGTAAATTGCTGGGAGAAAAAGTATGGTGAAACAAAACTGCTGTCTGACAGCGTGAGAACAATGAAATGCTTTCATAAGTAAATGGTGCATATCTCATGATACGTTCTCGGGAGGGGATCATCTAAGGCAGGCCTGTACATAGAAGAAATGTTTCAGACAGGCATATTATCCTCCCCATATGGAGCAGAATTTGAGCTGTTGGAATAATTGATCATTTAGTGCTTCTGCAGTTCTGATAAACAAATGCAGAAATCCAGAAACTGATATGGGTGGATCAAACTTTTTTTGTGTGTAGGGGAATCTTGGATGAACAGAAGCATTAAAAAAATCCCAAATAGTAAACTATGTTTTGATTTTTAGACTCATGGTTTTGTAAAATAGGAAGTCCTCTTGACATTTGAAGCCACTTTAATACTGAAAAAATCTCCAAGTTTGATTCCTAGAATGATTAAACCTGGAATGTTTTGATGTTTCAGAACTCCTTTTATTTTTACATTGAAAAATCAATATAAATTAATAAAAAATTTTGGTATCACCAGTTTTTCAGCTGCCTCATCAGTGTGGTCTCCTCTTTCACTCCTGAACCTGAGCATAGAATACAAATAGATAGAAAAGGACAGGAAAGATTTATATTATCGCAGCAAGATTTGTTGGCAAAGGTAATATATTTTATTATATCACTTGATGTAATTGTGAAAAAAAACCCCAAAACACACAAGATTTCAAACATATAAGCCCTTCTTCCAATCTGAAACAGAATTGATCAATATAAAAATAAAGTACTATTACTGAGATTGTTATGTGCTAGTAATATACGTTCCTCTTCCTTCAAAATTTCCCTTGCTTATATCCTTGGATTATCGCAACTACAGCGTGACTTCTACTACAGATATAATATCTTCAGTTGGAAAACACAGGAGTCCTTGGGATCCTCTGCTTCAGAAGGATCCTGAAACTCCTGGAAAGACTCATGCTGACTTTAATGGCCTTTGAATTGGACTCCTATTAAAAATCAGGCCATTTCATTCAGCCTCCTACACTTGATCTCTCACCAGAAAACAGCCAAACAGCGCAAACAGGTTCTGCCTTCGGACACGTTCCCAAGGCATTGCCAACAGGCACATTTCACGATTGCTAGACGGGGCTGTCCTTTGAGCAGCAGGTAAGGAAAGCGTGCAAAATCCTATTTACAGTGGGAACAGTACCCAAGACGAGTGCTGTGGCTATATGAGGCACATTCCCTACCAGTGTGGTTCTCCTCAGGGGTGTGTATACTTCACTCCTTCTGTGGCCTTTTTTGAGATACAGGAGGAAACTGTCCATGGAAATCTGTGCCTACTCTTTGCCCTAAGCCTGCTAAAAGGACTGCTTCCATGGCAGAGCAAGTTCATATCACTGCTTTGTTAAGCAAATGGAAATAATAACTGTGGCCTCTGTTAACAATACAGAAATCAAAGCCTCTCTTGATGAACATTTTGGCTGGATGCTGACTGGGAAGGAGCCATCTTTCAGTGCTTGTTCTGGGCTTGGACAGAAGCTAACACAATCCTGCGCGTGGCTGAGCTTCTAGGAACTGCAAAACATGTCAAAGATTGTAACCTCCTCTCCATCCCTCCCTTCGTCACTTTTGTATGGGTGCCTTTCCCTATGAGCAAAAAGTATCTGCTGTCAGGATATTACTGAGTTTAAGAGAATAATTGTTTATTTGCTAGTGCTCACATGAGGTGGGTAAGAATTGTGTGCTATGAGTCTAAGAATTAACAAGCTCATCACCCCTGTTGAGCCACCTCTGCTGTCTTTCCTGGCCAGGTAATCATGGGAATGGTGAGGAAAGGCAGATCTCTACACTTCTATGAGTGGGCTGTTTGTCAATCAAACAGTATCTTCTGATTCTTACTTTTCTCCTTTTTTTTCTTTTTTTTTTTTTTTTTTTTTTCTTTTTTTCTTTTTTTCTTTTTTTTTTTTCTTTTTTTTTTCTTCAGGAGTTTCAGCTTTTCTTGTCAGTGTTTTTCCTCTTGAATCCTTGAGCTCCCAATTATCACCATTTCAACCATTATAATTTTGTCTGTATTTTTCTTAGCTTGCATGACTTCAGCTCATGGATTTTCTCACACCTTAGCAATAATTTTCTCAGTGAAACTTAGTCAAGGTCACACAGCTGTGCTGAACCGAACCAGGCCTTGGGTTACAGACAGCTGGTCCCCAGGGCTGACCATCCACCTTGCACACAAGCAGAGGAAAATATTCCATGGCTGTATGCATTGCTCTGAACTCAAAATACAAGAATGTTTTTGTTTGTCTCTTCAGATGCTCCTTGCTTAGATGTTGAAGCGGCCAGAAAAAAAAAGACTTTTCATAAAAGCTTCCAAACATCATCTCTTTCCCTTATTTCTCAAGACACTGCAAAAAGAATCTTAAAAGGGGAAAACACAAAGATAACTGTGTAATGACTCACATTTATCCAGTGATTTTAATCTCTGAAGGCACTTTAAGAAATGTCATAACCACACATACCCATGTTGTGGGTTGTCCTTCAGTTTATATTACAATAATCCCGGTATTAATCAATATAATTACTACAGCATTTAATTATTCTTCCATACTCAGCCTCACCATTCATTTAAATCTGTAAAATAACAGCAAAATATGTGCCAATTTTATTTGTTTTTTTTTTTCTTTTTTTTTTTTCTACTGAGTATAACCTCTGCGAGGAGAGGAGAAATCCCATCACAGTAGCTGGGTTATGTAAGAGATCTGACAGTCTTTCCCCTGCAATTTTTGTGCTTTATTACCAGCAGTAGAAGGAAGATGACACTTGCACAGACTATTTTGGGTTCATATACCACTGTTTATTCTGCTTAAATCAGCCAGTCAATATTCTGCCATTTGGGGTGGACAGAGACCCCTGGAGCAATCCCACTCCTTTATCATCCAGGGAGTGCTGTCTTCAGGAGCAAACATCAGTGTGGCCTCAGGGTTATGAACCAGTGCCTCTGCAGGTGATTCACAGCCTGCAAAAGATAATGCTGTCCTGACTGTTCAAAGCTGGGTCCTTCAGGAGCCACCTTCATCTCTCTGCTGCTTCTCTTAGCATCTTCCCATTGTAGCTGTTTCCTTGAGATGTGGCATGAAAAGATGTATCTCATGTCCACACAGTGCCCTGTAAAGATGGCAAATTACATCAATGCTAAACTGTTTTGGAATGAATGCATTCTACAGTCCACTTGCCACTTTAGCCCTATAACAGACCTTTTACACACAACTCTCATTCTCCTGAAACCCCTCTCTATCGTTCATGTTCACAACCAAATCTTTTTCAGGAGTTCCAGTTGTTATCTCTGGATCTGAGTGGATATTTTTCAGTGATGCACCATAACATGCTTCTGTGAAACCCTCAAATTTCAGATGCGTGTGGATTGAAGGCTTCCTTTCTCTGATTCTGTCTCAGTATTGGTATAAAGATATTATGTATAAGATATATTGATAAAAAGGTCATCATTAATATAAAGATCCAGGATGCTTCATAAGGCCATTTTCACTACTCTGTCAGGACAGTAATAGCAAATTGAGTCACTAAGCTTAATTGTACCCATGCTGATCCCATCAGCTCTGATCACACTGCTGTGCACCATGATGGAGCTGAGGCTCAGTACATAACAATGAAACACTTTTCTCAGCTCTCTGTTGAGCCCATCATCTGTATTTATGCATAAATACTTTGTAACACAGTTCACACGTGGGCAATTTATTGCTATATGACTAAGGAAACTGGGAAATAACATGTAAATGATGTACCTCACTTTCATAGAATCATAGAATCATAGAATGATTTGGGTTGGAAGGGACCTTAAAGATCATCTAGTTCCAACCCTCCTGCCACGGGCAGGGACACCCTCCACCAGACCATGTTGCCCAAAGCCTCATCCAACCTGGTCTTAAACACTTCCAGGGATGGGGCATCCACAACCTCTCTGGGCAACCTGTTCCAGTGCCTCACCACCCTCACAGTAAAGAATTTCTTTCTAATATCTAATCTAAATGTACCCTCCTTCAGCTTAAACCCATTACCCCTTGTCCTATCACTCCATGCCCTTGTAAACAGTCCCTCTCCATCTTTCCTGTAGGCCCATTTAGGTACTGGAAGGCTGCTATAAGGTCTCCCTGGAGCCTTCTCTTCTTCAGGCTGAACAGCCCCATCTCAGCCTGTCTTCACAGCAGAGGTGCTCCAGCCCTCTGATCGATCATCTTTGTGGCCCTCCTCTGGACTCGCTCCAACAGGTCCATGTCTTGTACCGAGGACCCCAGAGCTGGACGCAGTCCTCCAAGTGGGGTCTCAGGAGAGCAGAGTAGAGGAAGAGAATCCCCTCCCTCGACCTGCTGGTCACGCTTCTTTTGATGCAGCCCAGGACACAGCTGGCTTTCCGGGCTGCAAGTGTGCATTGCTGGGTCAGGTTGAGCTTTTCATCAACTAACCCACCAAGTCCTTCTCCTCAGGGCTGCTCTCAATCCATTCTCCACCCTTTGTGCTTGGGACTTTGGATAAGCATTTTTTTTCTTTGTTGGCCTTTTAGATCCACGGGGTTTTTTAAGTTTTATTTCTCTGTTATAATTCTGGCCTTTACGTTTTTAAAGATGTAGGCTGGTACATGTGTATGACTGATGAACAAGAAGCCTAAAGCAATAATGGTTTACAAAACAGCAGACATGAGAATACATTTGGCAAAGACCAAACCATTTCCCAGATGTGAATGTCTTTAAAATGAAACTTCACACAGGAATGAATGAAAACATTCAATTAAAATTGACAGTGAAATTAGGAGAACTGCATAAAGAGTCTTGCTCGGGAAACAATCAAGAAATAAAATAATTCAGTTCCAAAGAATGTTCTGAGGAAGTGAGTGGCAACCAATAAAAGACCAAATAATTGAATATCAGCTTGCCTGCTTTCCTTTGAAGAAGTGCTGCTCTTTGTGATCCATTCATTTCACAGAATGGTACTTGGTAATTTGTTCAGAGAACATTTTTGAAGGAGTGTATCCAACATTTCCAATTACATCTTGAAGGCTTGGCACAAAGAGAGAAGAGATGAGAAAGATCTTAAAAATGGGGAAATGAATAAATACTTCAGGCTGCTTTGCTTTTTTTTTTTTTTTTTCCCCTCTCATTTGACTTCTGCATAATCTGACCTGCTGGACTTGTTAAGAGGCCTTATTTAGTAGCTATGATCATCAGATAACAGTTTCTGAAAAAAACCCAACCCAAAACCGGGAATGAGAATCCACTGTTTGGTACCTAGTATGTAAATGAGCTCTCAGACGCATGTGTATCTCAGCTAAACAGAATAGTTTTAAGCAAGTGATAGAAGTGGACAGAAAAGACATTCACTTCTATCATAATTAAGCACTTCATGAAGTAATTAAATAGATAAAGCCATAATGCACCATAGGCAAATACTGATGTTAAATAAATATGCACACGCTGTTCGTTCAGATATAATGCTGGATGTTGCATTCTGTTATGGTGTCATTCAAGTCCCTTGTAATCTATGAAACTGATTCCTGGATTTCACTAGCCAGTGCAAAATACTGTGAAAGGGCAAATGTATTTTTGGGTTATCTAATCTAAGAAAGGAGAACAAGAGGGAAGACATGAAAGAAGTCTTCAAATATGTAAGAAACAGCTGTCAGAGAGGAAAGAATAATTTATTCTCTACAGCTCCTGTAGAAAAAGACATACTGAGTTTAAATTTCAGCAAGGGAGATTTGGTTTAGGTATATGGGAAACAACTTTGTAAGAGAAAGGAAACTGACTTACAGGAGTTGTTCAGTGCATGATACTCTGGAGTGTCCATCTGTGTAACCAGTCCTTGCCAGGAACGGTTTAAAATTAGCCCATCCTGCCATGGGACAAGAAGGACTAGACAACTCCCAAAGGACTCTGCCAATGTAATTTTGTCCTCTAATTTTTCTCCGATGCAACATTTTACACTTCCCCCGTAGCCTCTGTCTCCTCATTCCAGCAGGATATTATTGAAATGATAGAAAATGTGCAAAGAAAGCAAAAGAATGTGTCTTCTCCCCTCAGCTCACCTCTGGGTGAATAACATCTAGCATTGCATGTATGAAGTTGAGGCGAGCCTCAGTCCCCGTGTGTGACGTGCAGTTAGAGAGAACGCATGGGCAAAGCGGTGGAGCGTGCGAGTCTCTCAGTCTCGGCTATCCACGAGAAACGAACCTCACACCTTTCAGTGGCGTGTTGCTCAAATGATAAGCTTTACAAAGTTCTGAAAGAATCTTATTTTTAAGAACTGCACTAAAAGCTCCTTTTTGAAGCATGCATTAAACAAAGCTCTCAGCAAGAAGGTGTATCTGAATGGGTACTGTGAAACCTGCAATCTGAAGGATCCTCAATAACAAATCAAATCCTTCCTGGCATGGTTTTCTGCACTGGCATGTGTTTATTCTCTCCGGGAGGTCTTCTCTTCAGCACTCTGTGTCTGGAATGTAAAAGTGGAAAGAATTTTCTTTTCTGAAGTGAAGGAAGTTTCGCTGGAAAGTTTTCTCTGGAATATTGTTTTTAAAAGTCTTGAAAGGGTTGGGGTTTTTTTTCTTTTCTTTTTCTCCCCCCCCCCCCGAAGCCTCTGTTTTCTTGAAAGCCTCAGTATTAAAGAATCGCGACAGTACGTTGTGGAAGTTTGAGTATCCTGCACTTTCCTTTCACCATTGTTGCCAGGTCTTCCCACCTGGATCATTTCTTCTGTGTTTGTTACGCCAGGATTCCCATAGTACGTATGGTAAGCAAGCAACGGAGAAGATGGTGGTGAATTATGGGAAATATAAAACCACAGAAAAGACTGGGAGGATGAGAGCTCAAAGCAATGAAACACTGCTGCACCTTGAATGCTATAGGGTGAAGGAGATGTCACGGGGGCTATTTATCTGGAAATGTTGGATGTATACCATTGCAACACTCTGCCTGAACAAATTAAGACCTAGCTAACACATCTTCCTGGTGCATGAATACCAAGTTAGGTCATTTTCAAGGAATTTTTCTGTGCAGTTTAAACAGCAAATCATGGTGGTGTTTGCCTAGGGGTGCTGTCCAACCTACAAGGTAGACCTTGCCTATATTTTCTCAAGGTCAGTGGAGATAATTGACAAAGCCCTCAGGTTTTGAAATACCATTTTGGGAATCAAATTTTGGAAGTTAAGAATAGATATATATTTTTTTTTTTTTTTAAAAAAAGGAGAAAGTTGGCAAAAATTACTCCCAAAGTGTTTTCTTGTGAGCACAGGTAGTTTTGCCAAACTCTCTTATTGACCATCATCAAATCCTGACAAAAGCTACAAAGAAACCATTGCTGTAATACCATGCAGCATTGGCTGTGCTGAGAGCTATTTAATACAGGTCTCACAGAGAGTGTAATAATTTTGTAATCAGAAAGCATTTGCACTTGGCTATGTATTTCCTGTAGGCAGCTGCTCAGTTCCTGACAATTGAGTCAGACATGCAGATTCCAGGTAACTGTAAGAAAGTTACTAATTATCCAGCGCTATTTCCAAAAATAACAATAATGAACACATGTACAATAGCTCTCACCAGGGACACTCTGTCAGTTTGGGTTTTGCATGCTCCTGACGTGTGAATATTAAATAACAATAAACATGCCCCTGTCGAGAACTTGTGCCTTCTATATAAATATGGCTATATAAACCTCAGGTCAGCAATTTCCTTTTTATTCTCTCTTCGATTAAAAGTGCTATAAAACCACCAGGCTGGATAGTCTCCTGTGCAAAGGCTATGCTGGTTACTGACTTCGTGGAACAGTGTGGTTTTTCAGGGGCTAATGAGGCTGAACCTCCCTGTGTATCACTTATGTACATCTACACTCTTGGCAACAGTCTTTTGTTCTGCCACATTTCATTTACTCCGGTGTTGGTCCAGATGACACTAATGATGTTGAAAGTCAGGAAGATGCTGTTAATAAATGAGGTCCAGAGGCCTGGTATGTATGTGACCTTTATCTTTCAAATGACCTGTGTAAATTCAGTCCAGTCAATACACCTAGATAGATGTCTGTGTTTCCAGGGCTATGAAATTAGGTTAGAAAATTCCAGGACAGGAGGAATTGATGGGATTGCCTGTCCGAAACTGGTCATTGCTGCAATTTGTCTGTAGGGGACTCACTGATGTGATACCTGGATCCATCACACCTAAACATGAAGGGATGAGAATGTAGCTGTCTGCTGAAGGTTATTAAAAATCTTAGCTGAGTATCATTGCCTGGATGTCCTGGGCTTTATCTTACTGCGGTTACCCAGCGTT
This sequence comes from Grus americana, assembly GCF_028858705.1. NCBI lineage: Eukaryota > Metazoa > Chordata > Aves > Gruiformes > Gruidae > Grus > Grus americana. The sequence continues at coordinate 15,915,218 of NC_072857.1, read as the reverse complement.
TCATTAAAACGGAATATAGAGACATAAACCTAGGAAGATCTCTGTCCTATTGGAGTTGCAGCGGGATGCCATGTATGATGTCTGAAAGCCCCTAAAACTGTACTATGAGATTACATGAGTTTCAACTGAATCCCATTTGAAACATTTTCTGACACCTCAAGTCACCACAGAGAAACATATTTGGTCTTTAAAAACCTGGAAAGGAGCATATACATTTACCCTGCTGAAACATGCTAAAGACAAAGCCATAAAACCCATCTACTTCATGCTCACACTTGCCTGAAAGACATCGGAGCATTCCACAGGTGGTGTTCAAAACTGTTCTCTGAAGATGACTTCTGTTTTCTGGAAGTTTGATCCAGACTCTAGCAAATAAATTAGAGGTGATTTTGTTAAAACATATGTATATCTTTTCAATGGTTCAGAACCAATATTGATTAGATTCCTTGAATAACTGTAAGAAAATGAGAACAGAAGAATGACCGTTCTCAGATCAAGAGTACTGCTAGCCTAATACAATGCCCCCAAAATGGTCAGGTTTGGATGCTTAGGGAAAAACTAGTACAGGCTGGGCAGTGTAGTATGATTATTTCCCTGGTTATGAAGCCTCTGTGTTTTATCCTGCTCCCCATCTTTTGGCAAACAGTCGTTTAGAGATTTTTCTGGGCTAACTATTGCATTCAAAGCTTGATAGCTGCTCATAAACATGACTTAATGATTGGTAACTTGTTTAAGACAATAACTAAACAACAAGAAAAATGAAATCCATGAATATATGTTTGAGTCTGGAATATGATCAGGTATTCTGATAAGATAGCATGATGATGTCATTTTTCATGATGATCGTGTTTACATGGTGCCACAAATACTTTCTGGAAACACTTGGGCAACAGAGCATAGCTGGAGAAAAATACTCCTGAATAGCAAATATTAAGCTCAAATGCTTGAATATTCCCTGAAGACAAGTTCCAGGTTGTCTATTCCATTTTGTCATTTACAGTTCCTTCCCTAGCCATACACTGTATAAATCAGCCAAAAAGGGAAAGAGTCAGCAGTAAGAAAATTGAAATAGGCCTATACCAAAATTCACATTGCAACACACCATTCACTAAATGATCAAAATCCAAGAATAGTGTCTGGAGTGAAAATATACAGAAAACAAGAAACTTGATTACAAATACCATTTATAAACAAGAAAACAAAGAGTTAATTTTACTAGGATGATCATTTGGCTGTGATCAAAATGTTAGCTTCCATTTTATTATTTTCTTGGAAAGAGGGCAAAATTAAATATCACTACTACTTGAACTGTAAGAGTTAGCTTGTCAAAATCATCCCGGCTAGTGTCAAACCTCCACATCCTTTCCGAATGGCATTTAGCTCTGATCAGTTCAGCAGGTCCATTCTGACCCGAGCACTGAGTCTGCACGTGCTAACTTGGCCGTTCAAATTCATGTGTACACAACATGACTGCATTTTTTACAAATATATCTTTTGTGTTCTGCTTTGCAAAGGTGGTTTTTTTAGATTTCCTGAGACAAAAGACTGGTACAAATGATAAGTCTATCACTGACCGCAAAACACGTCACACACGCACACACAATTGGATGAGTGTAACTCAGTAAGGATCTTGCGACTAGGAAATTGATGAAAATGATTGATCCATAGAAAGAGATCAATGCAGGAACCATTAAGAAGTCTGATTTAACTCTTCAAGCTTCAATCTCATCCTAAACCTGAGATCTGCCCTCTCAAGACAGTCTCTGAAAAGCCTCACGTGTGACGTTAGTCTCATGAGAGTTTTACGTTGTCCTCTACATGCTAGTAAACTTCACTCCAGTTGTCAAAAATATGTTATATATTTTATATAAAGTTTTTCAAATAACGTTTGATTAGTTAGCCACCAGGATGGTAAACATTAACAATACATGAGAATTTAAGTAGTATTTCAATAACAACTGCTGGCCTACCTCATCTGTTTTTATAATGTCACATATTTACATTGTAATGTTACACTCTCCTTGCAGAAAATATATGTTAAGCCCACTCCTTCCCATTTAAATATCCTTTGATTCACACAAGCACCCAGTTGTCAGTTATGCTAGTGTTTTTCTTCAGATGCAGATTAATAAGTGAACAGCAAAATCAAGGACCTGCAAAACCTGGTATTTTCTCATTCCTCCTGTAGTAATAAACTGATAGAGAGTATCAGTAAAAGGGAAAGAAACAGACACGCAATGAGTGCAATTCCACTACATTTGGTTAAACAAAACAAGTTCTAAAGTGCAACTGATGCCAGGAAGATGTTAAATACACAGTGTTTTCCCCATGAGTTTAAAAGGTAAAGTGTGTTTTCCTTTAGTAAGAATGCAGGAAATGGTAAGTTAACAGCATTGATCATTTAAAATATGGTTCAGGATATAAGGATACAACAAAATGTTTTAAAGAACAAAAGCTAACAGTCCAAATCATTAAGGCTGTGCCGGCAAAAATAATTAAGGGCAATTACAGAGAAAATATCACTTAAGAGGCATCAGGAGAAATATTATTTTATTTATTTAAACAAACAGTTTTTTCAGTTCCAGAAGTCTGATAAATTTTATCATCTTAAATTCATCTAAGCTACTGCATTCTGCCACTGGAAAGAAATATTAACAATTGAATCGACATTGTAGTTAGTCTCCATTCAACCCCAAACTTTAATAGAAATAACCTGTCGGATTTGACTGAGTGTGATATCACTAGAGAAGCCTTGAATTTAAACTGGCTGGATAAGGAAAATTGCATGGTTTGTGAAGGCAGTTTTGAATAAAATGGAAATTTTGCTTCTATCCCATTTAGCTGTCAAAAGGCCACTTCTAATACTTTCATAAAGCTATTTGCCTTCAGAGCAAGATAAAGACCTGGAAAAAAAATAACAACATAATCCCAAAGCAAATAACCAAAAGATAAAAAACAACAAGAAAAATTATCCTGATTTTCTAATTTCCTTTGTTTTGAGTTTAATTTGTCTGTGTGTGAGTGTGTGTGTTATTTCTTGATGGAGCTTCAAAATGTGAAAAAAACCTGATGAAGATTTATTTCAATTGTTTATTAGATTGCAGCAAGGTTATTAAACACATTCATTTTAGTTAAGATTTTAAACTGGGAAACAGCAGAGAAACACAAAAGCCAGAGTGACATGTAAATTAATGATAAGATAAGCAAATTAAAAAACCTACTTTTGAATTTGCAGGGAAACTTACCACAGAATAGAAAAAAAAATATATATGTAATCAGAAGCTCTAAGCAAAGCTGAGGCAGGGTTTGGAATTTTTACAAGATGAGGGAAAAGTTAATGTCTCCTTCCCAGCAAAAATGCTGCTTCTTGCATTGACGCTTGCAGAACATAATGATCATATATACTGCCCTGCTCTGCACTGCCTGATCACTCACAATCAATTTGCTGATCCTGAAAATAAATGCCATGTTTGTGATAGATATGAAAAGGTGATCAGTAGCTACATCATTAGAGAACAATTTCACATTAAAGAAATAGGTAACGTTAGCTTAGTGACTAGAGGAACTGGGGAAACTTTTTTTTTTTTCCCCTCTGCAGTCCTAGATAGGATGCAATCCATTATCTGTCTGCATTCATCTAACTGAACTATGGAAAGAATGAACATCTGATAGATGCTTCTGAAGATTTTAAGCCCGGAGTACACTATACTCCTCATCTGACCTCATATGTAATACAGGATGGTGTGTTCACACAAAGGTTTTTGAATGAGAAGCAGCTATTTTTCGTCATTATAATATCGCCTTCTTGCCCGTCATGATCCTATACTGTAACGCACAGACAGACACAGACATAGAAATGTCTGAAAAGGATGGCAATACTCATTTTTGTGAGAACTGAAAATGTTAGTCATTCAAAATATAAGAACTTTCTAAATGTCAGATATTCACTTAGCTCGTTGCCCCATTAAGCATGCTCCCTGAAGAGATTTCTTGTTTCTTACATCTTGGTGGAGAGTGGACATCGGAGGACACGGCAGTGCTGTCACCTTTCTGTCCCTACTGCATTATCTTATGATCACAGAACACTTGGGTAAAAATGTTCAGTACACACGCAAATTATTCCTCAGAACTTGGCTTGTGCCCCTTTTCCAAGCAGTTGCTCTACCACATGACTGGGCAAAAATCAAGAAAGGCAGATATGTTGGTCTGCTACAGGCTTCCCACTGGAACACAATATATGCATATTTTTAAACTTTTTGAATATTCCTATTGTGCTCTGGGTTTCAGGAAGAGAGTTATTTAGGATAAGAAAGCAAAAGAAAGAACCACAGTGAAGGAAAAGAAAGGATTTCCTTACCTAAGGTAATGGTCCTGTCTTTGCGAGAACATGGATAGAAATCTGCCTTCTGGAAGGCAGGAGTTTTATTGTCCAGGAGCAGGGAGTCAATACTTGAAGTGGGAGGAAAACAAATACTTTCCACTGTTCCATGCCTGCCCAACATCAGAGATGTCCTAGTTCCCAATTCAGTAAGCTGCATGACGGTACCTTCAGAAAGATGAGAGTCACAAGACGTGATAGACTGGGGCAGTTCACAAGGGGAGTTCCCTGCAGCTGTTGTGGGGGAAGTGCTGGGGTGGGTGGTATGAAAATGGAGCACAGGACCCCTCAGCACCTTTGGAATCAGTCCCTGATGCCTACTTTCATCTAGCAGAGAGGGATTTTGATTATTCATCCACTGCTGGTTATGAAACTGGGCATCAGAGCTGTATTTGGACTGTACGGGAGCTACAAGCAAGGGGGTAGCTACCCAATGACCATGCCTGCTGTATGCCGTGGGCTTTAAGGGCTTTGGAGGAAGCCTCATGTTTTGCAGGCATCACTTCTGATTAATGTCTTCCCTTCCTAGGCAGTGACATTCAGTCAGCTGTTACGGTATGTGCGTGCTGTCTGGTGCAAATCCTCACAAGGGATCTCAGGACGTGGGCTCACCCTTGGAGCCAGTTCCTGACCTATCCTTTGTCAGGAACATGTTCCAGCTTCCCTTTCTTGCAGTGGGAGAAGGTACCTACTGAAGTAATTGCCTGTTAGTCTTGCCTGGGTACATGGCTTACAGGTTCTTGGAAATGGCAGGTTTACAGTAGGTTTTCCATTATTATGGGGTGGCAGCATCTCCTCTTCCATAGTGAATATGACATCTCATAGTAACAAGAGAAGAAATGAATGTGATGGGATTTCATCTGCCAGCCTGGTATGGATATGGCTTGTGTACAAATTGTGTAAAAAATACACTGAACTGAAACAGAATATTTCACTGAGAGAGGGAGCCTGATTTACTTGCATGGGTTATTGCCTCTTTCATCAGGTAAAGACAAGAATGTCCAAGTGAATTAATTCATTACTTCTGTTTCACTACAGTGGGCACACTAGCAACTCGGAGATGAAGAACTGTTATCATCAGAAAACAGAGAAGAAACAGCAGGAAATAGTGGAACACATTATTATAAGCAACATTAAAGAATAAGAAAAAGTGGTTTAACCCTTTTTCAGCAAAATCCTTAATTGTGTGCGTCACTGTGTTTGAATAGTGCTGTTGACATCAGTGAAGTCAATCTCCTGTCTGTTTCACTGCTTTGCTGAATGAGATCCCAAAAGGACAGCGTGCAATGAAGCGTGGCTCATGATATTTCAGAGGGAAGATAACAGTGCCTCTAAACCTTACAATAATTAGCATTAACAATAGATTTCTCTTTCCATAGGAAAGATTGTTCCTAATCCAGCAAGCGATTAAAAACATCATTATTTTGCTGTCACCTTTCCACTAGGTCCTTTTCCTTCTGGTTGACAACTGAGATACCAGACAAGGAGACTATCCACCTGATCTACAGTTTTCCTTTCCTTTAGAATGATTTGTGACAACATCCATTCATGACAGGCAGGTTGGGTTAAAGCAGCCTTTGCTTCTTAAATTCAGCTACAGAATAGGCATGCTTCTATTTCCTTGACCTGCATTATTTTAGAGAACACTTGTGAGACTTAGGAGAAAACAAAAACTCAGCTCACCTCCCAGACTAGAAAGGACACACAAGCAGAATTCATACAGGAAAGAAACTGCTGAGAAGCAGCAGGCTGAGAAGAAAACAAACAGAAAAACACCTTAAGTCAAAGAAGCGGCAGCCTCAGTAGGACACTAAGAGGGGAGGTTTTGCTTGCTTGAAGTAGTCAAGTCTTAGAGCAGTTCTTACTGTCCCAATTAAATTGCAGACAGCTGGTTACTTCACTGAGAGAGGTGGCAGTGGCTGTAAAAGAAGGGGAGAAGCAGAATTTGAAGCATTAAAGTGACAATGTGCTCATTCAGGGGTCACCTGCGTGGTGGGCAGCAGACACAGGAAAACTTCCACAGGGGATTTACTCTCTTTTGACAAGGGTGATTCAATACTGACGCTTCTGAAAACTTAATGGATATGGGAGAAAATATCATTAGAAGGGGTTGTTGAAGAGATTGCATCCTAATCACACTTTGTCAAAATTTGGACTTTGTCAGAACTCGTCGAGGTCAGCACTTTCCTCCTCTGTGTTAGGAAGCACTGCCCAGACTCCATAACGCAGAATAACGCTTGCTAGAGCCAAGGGACCACAGGCATAGCTAAAGCAATCCTTTTCCTTCAGTGCGTACTCTGCTGGGCTCTGGACCCCGCTGTTTTGAGTCCTAGGATGAGTTCATTTCTCATGGGGACCTGCTAACAGCAAATGTCTAGTATAAATTGACCCAGAGTTTCACAATGTTCCTTACATTTTAATCTGTCTCAGATTTAAGGGCCAAGAGTGAGGTTTGATTTCTTTCTTCTGCATGAGGTTTTGATTCATGGCCCGAATTCATTCTGACTGAGAATCCCTGTAGTGGAAAACTAGAGCCCCTAACACCTGTGGAGTCAGTGAGAAGAAACAAAAGGCCATTTCTCCATCCGAAAGCTGTATTTCTTTCTAGAGAGTACTGTCTTTTCCTGATAGTTTACAGACCTATACACATTTTGGTTTTATTGAGTACCTGATCTACTGAGTATAATATTTTTTTTATTTACTGATGGATCAGATGACAGAAGTTTTTGCACTAGTGACTGTATACCAGGTACATTATGAGAAAGATTCTCATGGAAGAAGATTTGCTAATTTTCATAGAAGTCTAACAAAGTCAGTCTTCTAACTCTAAAAGTTCACCTGTAGAGCATGGAGTTAAATATAGTGGATGACCGCCTAAAGCGCTGCATGAGGGCATCTCAGGTGTGGAAGGTGATGGTGAAACTGAAAATTATTAACTTAGAGTCTTAAGTTTCAAAAGTGCAAGCTAACGGGACTATACCATTTAATCAGCCACAGACCACCTTTGAGAATGGGTTCCTAACTTTTGTGAAGTTTGAGTTCAGAAGATTTGAAGTAGATGTTTAAAGCATGCTTATCTTGCCCACTTGCTCATCAGACTGCCTGAATAACTAGGCTATCATGCCTGCTGTGGGCAAGCCCTCCTCATCTCTTCTCTTGCATATGTTTCACTTTACCTCAGTAATTAAACATTCATTGGACAAGAAAGAGGTTAGGGAAGTCAAGCACGAGAGAGGAAAGCCAGGTTACTGCTCCAGTGGTTATTTAATTAGTTAAACAAAGTTGGACAGTTTCAGAGGACACAGCTGAGGAGATCTAATAAGCTTGTTGACAAAGATACTCTGCTAGAGATAGAAGGAAACTTGTGTTGGAGTCTCTTGTCCATATTAAGCAGCCTGGGGACAGAGAGTGGGTCCCTTGCAAATGAATATCCTAACCGCTGTTATTTTTGGAGACATAACTTGTGAGAAAAAGATTTCACTGGATTTGTGAAATCAAATCTACTTGAAGAGTAGGTTGGAAAGTGAAAGTTATGTCAAATGCAGTTGCCAATATCTACCTTCTGCATTCTCTTGGTAGGCTGAGATCCTCATGTGGGTGAAAACGGAGCCCATCAGCAGCATTTCATTTCAAATGCTAATTTGTAAATCATATTGAAATTCAACACAGGTGTTGTTTGGCATGTGTTGATAAAATGCCTTGGGAAGACTGTATAGGAGTAATCTGATGAGGATTGTATTAGAAAGGGAACAAAAGGACATCTTGTTGCTCTTTATAGCACATAATACTGGTTTTTTATGGATTTAAAACCTCCTAATGGCTTTTTCCTCTAAGGGATTCATCACCTGTTCAATCATTTACACTCTGGTTAACAGTTCTGCAGTATCATCTAAATGCTATAAAAATTGCTCTAGTTTAGTAAAGTCTCTCACACTTTGATTTATCCTTGCAATCCTCTTCTCACAGATATTTTTCCAGCCTACCAAGAAGGCATGCAGAGAGGCTCCCAGAGTTGTTTCCAAGCACTAAATCACCAGCGCTGGATATTCTGAGGGAATGGGCAAAAAATCTGTCACATTTAGACTGTGGGATCTCTGTGTTCATGAAAGTGAATGACATACAGAACTGAGAAATGAGATTTTCTGCTGATGCAAAGATGAGGCATGGGACCATAACAGAAAATAGGACTGTCATTACTGTAGGGGTAGCAACCTCACGAAAGCTTAGTCATATTTTACCCGCTTCAAGAGACAAAGTAGTTTAAAGTAGGAGGTGGCCCAGTGCTGTAGAAATGTCTTAGACTCCCATCAGCCAGAACATTTTATTTCTTTAGCAATCAGCAGGTTTATTAAGATAATTTTTCTGATTTCTCTGGTCTTAAACTTCTACCAGACTCTGGAGGATGCTGCAAAGTGAATGACCAAAGCGATGAGAGAATAAAGCAGTGCAGGAGGGCTGAACAATAGTAATGGTTTTGTGAGCTTTCCCCTTTTAGATCATTGATTCTGTTGTAATACGGAAGAGACAAAAAATTGTTACTGAACATTTAGTTGCTTTGGAGAGATGTCTTCATCATTTTCAGTCTATTTCCTATCTATTAGAAAAGAGATGCCCCTTTGTCAAAACCAACATTGCAGCTTGCACCATCTGCAGAAACTCTGACGCATCAGCATCGGATTCCCAGTTTTGGAGACGAGGCTTTTAGGAGACCGGGACAGCATTCAAAAAGCCTTGGGGTATCTATTCTGTTAAAATGGGCATTCTAATTCTCTGCTTTATCTAGGAACTGTTGTAAAAAATAATAAATCAAATGCATCTTTAAAAAATGGTGTAAACCGAATCAGGTTTATATGCATTAAAATGATCATGAAGATCTGGTTTGAATTATTCAGCTATTGTCTTCACACATTTTCATTTCTTAATATGCTTGCTTAAGGATAATGCTTCTTTTTGTTAATGAGACCACTGGGGACAAAAGGTGGTTGACACGGGGAGTACATTCTGCGGCAGAGTAAATTCCTCATATATAATACAGAGGGTGAGTCCTTGAGGTAAGGACCAAACCGTGTAGTGATGAATATGAACACTTATACTGTGTGGCTAAAATGGGATAATTTCAGTGATACATCTACCAGCCATCTCAGGGCATTAGACAAACAGGCAAGCACTTTTTGACTGAAGTAACTCTGGACAAGGAGTTTCAATTCCGAGAGGTTTGCATCTCCACTTCCACCGCAGTGCATTAACGCATAAATATGTATAGCGTGTGAGACGGGTGTTGGATCTGTCCGATCCCATTGCATCCTGCTGTTTGACAGCACCAACCTGTGCCCTCTGCCCTCGGCTGCAGCCAGCCGCTGCGAGCTGCTGACAGCTCCTCGGGCGCTGCGTGGGCTCTGCGGGGCGGCTGGGGAGACGGCCGAGACACAGAGAGCCGGAGCGAATCCCTGGAACAAAGCAATGGCCAGGCTTTAAGAAAATAGAATCACAAATCGCTGAGCTTTTCACATTTCTGAAAAGCTGCTAACCATTTTAATGGTCGTCATCCCACCGCCGTTGCTCCCGTCCGCTGATTCATTCAGGCTTCTCTACCCTTGACTTGGAAATCCATCTGCTTTTTAAATTCGCTGTTTTTCCCTACTTCACTGGTCACTCAGGTGACTTATCTCCTATGTTTGTTGTTCTTTGTGAAATGGCCATTTGTTTTCTTTTTCCCCATGTTTCACATTTTTCAGGTTCAGGTATACATTTTGTTCTCAGTCTTTCTTAAAATAATGTGTATCCCTATTGATTCATGATCATCATCAAGGTAATTATTATTGCTACTGTTATTGTTGTGGGTCAGCTAATTTTGTTCAATTTTGATAAGAAATAAGACTTGTGGTTTTTCAGTCCCCTTTGTTTTGTTTGAAGGAAAATCTATACCTGGTATTTATTATTTCTCTGTATAGCAGACACAACTGTTAGCTATTTTATTTTTCTTCTCTCTTTTTTCCCCCAGATGAAAACTTAGCAATGTCAGCATCCATGAACTGTATTTCAGTCTTTGAAGGGCCTTCAGGACCAGGCACTCTAAGGAAAAAGAAGAAATCCTGCAGTTTAGGCCTATTATAAAATTCCTTCATCTCCAGGCGATGCTCCCTTCCTGACTCCAGAGGAAGGGAGCTGTTTATTATTCCTCCTGGCTTATGGGAATACAGCTAGATTTTAAAAGAACATCAGGGCTCACACTTATCCCTCATAATTTTAGGAAGCTGACTGTGACAGCTGTGTCAGAGGTGAAGTCCAGTTGGACTCCTTTGGCAGTCCTCAGGAAGAGCGGGGTCAGCCCAGGCGATCCTGGCCGGTATAGGGCTGAGCGTCTCACCCCCTCGCAGCCCTCCCCGGACCCAGCCACACGCTCGTACAATCACAGGTACCCTGTGGTTAGTTGGGATGGGGTGTTCAAGAGAAACCGTGGTACCTTACAGAGTTAAGGAGCTCTGCTATACTGCGAAGGAGTCACGTTTAAGTACGGTCTTAATTTGATTTTGAGCTGATTCTAGAGATATTTTCTGTATCCCTGCAAGAGTCTTAACTGTAGATTTGACAGACTCTCTCCCTTTTCAAGCCTGTGCCACCACTTACAAAAAAAGGGGCCAAATTTTTTAGCCAGATACTCAACAGAGCCTTGCTCCTGACCTGGTTGGTCTTCCTCTGAATACCCAAGTCTAGTACCCCACGCTCCTGAAAACACTCTGTGGGTTAGTCTGCTGCAAGCCTTGCAGGTGGAGGAAAACCAGAATTTTCTGTCAGTGCCAAGCAGAGAAGAGCTCCCAAAAACTTTTGTTCCACACCTTAGCTTAATTTTGATTTTACTTTTGGTTTTGTATTGTTAAACAAAGAAAGGACATTTTCCACCCAACACCATGATTACTTTGCGGGTCTTCTCTCCTAGTGCTTCTTGTTCAGGTACTCAGTCTTCAGCTGCATCGTGAAAACTCATAAGAAAATAATGGGAAAGGATGAACCTGTTACCAAGAAGATGGGAGGATGCCAGGGATTTAGCTTATAGCACAATGAGAAATAGATAGTGGAAAAGCTGTGAAATACACCCAATTAACTGGTCTATAAGAGAGCCTGTTTTCTTGCCTTTTAAAGAAGAAGCAATTGCACCTGTGATGAGATTTGTTTCCTCTTAATGCAGGTGTGGCCTTTAAATTCTCCTCCCGTCACTTAGGCTTCTGGGTAATGTTACTGGAGAAGACTCGGTGGATGCTGTGAGCTTGTAAAAGAAAAAAAAAAAAAAAAAAAAAGGAAAAAAGGCTGCTTTATCTTCTAAATGCAGTTTACAGAAAAAGCTAAATAGCTTGTTATCCTAGCTGTTTTAGCTTTATGCTTGCCTAGGTGTCCAAGGAGGAAATAGAGATTGAGTGAAATAACAATGGGAAGGAGTTTTGTTCCATGCAAGGTAATGGGATAGAGATTTGGAAAAGTTAGGGCTGAAGTATAGGGTAGAAAAGTAAAGAAGCTTGATAATAGGGGAGAAGGTGGTAAATAGACTTTTGGAGGTGGTAGCTGATGTAAAAATGACTTGTTACATGGTAAAACTTCATACTTTCAAAAATCTTTAAATTCTTCTATGAAACTTTATCAAGAAGCTGTGAAGCTTAAGGGAAAGGAGAAGGAATAGATCCTAGAAGCACTAAAAATCATTTTTAGGAACTATGAGAGTAGAAAATAAATTATATCTTTTCAAAGAGAATAATTCTGGAATGTCATCTGAGAGCAAAGAGATTTTAAAATGAAATCTACATTTATAATATTCTAGCTATTATGCTGTAAATGTAAAGGTGAGTCTCAACCGAGCTCCTATTGCATCTTTAACTCCCCAAAGCTTTTGTGCCTTGTTAATTACCTTGGCATCTTTGTATGCATTTGGAATACAGCACTTAATGAGCAGATCATATGAGCAGCTGCCTTTTATTTAAGGCATGTGGTCGCAGATCAGATCTTAATTATGTTCCTGTATGAAAGAACAAACTACAAACAAGGTTATGCTTAACTACCGTCTATGGGGGAAGAAAAGGAAGGGGGGGAAGGAGGAATTCTGCAACCTCTTTTTAATGGAATTTCAGGTGATGTTGCTAACTCTTTTTGTTACTCTTTTCAGAAGATGCACATGCTTTCCTAAGGCCTAAGATCCTGGAGTCAGGTGAGAATACACACTTTTTCATTTCTAAGTATAGAATGTAGATCTTGCTAGGTTTGAATTGGCAGGTGCAGTTCCTGTTGTGAAAAATCTCTGTCTTCTTTTTGTTGCATTTCCTAAGTGAAAGTTCAATCTTAATTGGTTTATAGGTGTTTGATAAAATATATAGGAGTGCTTTGGATATAAGCAGCACGTGTTGGATCGTTATAATCAGGCTGTTTATCAGCAACAGTTTAGACTATACTAGCTGCTGAAATACATACTATTTATTCAGCACCTCTTGTTAATCAATGACCTAAGAAAAGTGTGATTGTTCTAATGTCTTTTTTTTTAATAAATGAAGATGTGTGTTTTTTCAGTAACTTTTTGAAGTTGACACTTAGAAGTAACAACTGTGAGAGGATTGGATCAACAAAGAGGAGAAAAATGGATGAGCAAAAATCAGTTGGCAGATGATTATTCCCCTCCTCCAGGGAATCTGTGAGCTATATGAAAGTCTTTGACTCTCAAATACAGAGTAACAATTAAATTTAACTAAATAAAACCAAACTAACAAAAAATGATTGAAATACTTTCCCTCACAAAGCCTAATGTGCCTCAGGCATTTTGTAGTTGTCATTCAAGTCAAGTGACAGACAATGTGGCTTTAACAGAGGATATAGCTCTCAGTTCTATATCACTGCAGATAGACTTTCTTCCACCTCTCCTACTCTAGTTTTCTGCTGTCTGTTGAGATGTTACGTTTTTAGGACAAAAGTTCTCTGTGGTAGCTACAGGCAGCACCCACATACAGAGAATATACTGAGGCTGGAATGTGAAGGTGCAGTAGGTCCTGTGGCAACTTCTCTTGCTAGTTTAGAAAGAAGTTTCATCCCCCCACTCACAGATGCTCTTTTCCTTATTGTCTACATTTTTTGGAAGGCAGATCCCAGCTGTTCTCTTTACACTGGGAGACCTTTGCCAAATTTCATCAGCTGAGAATCTGGCTGCTTTTCTATCAGTGTCTTTGTCCAGAGAAGACACCTTTATGCTCTTTCTGTGAGGTGGGAGGTGTTGCTGGAACCAGCTCTCAGTGGTGCAATGTCAAATTCTCAAAATGTCAGATTTATTTGTGCATGTGATAGTGTAATTTGGCTTCCTGCTGTGCAAATGAGAGGATTAATTTCCATAATATAGAAATTAACAGTGCAGTTGATATTTCTCCATCTCTCTGCACAAACTAGCAGCTGTGGGTGACAGCAGCCAGTTTAGCCTCCTTTTTGTCCTCTCTCCAAATAGCCATTGATGAAGACACTTGCCCCAATTAAATAATACCGGATGCCAAATTAGTGTTATCTCCTCCTGCTCCAGTTCCCTCCTTGTTTGTCTGGCTTTGAGGCTTCAAGTGTTTCCTACAAGTCATGGCTCTGACTGCCCTTCCCCGAGCAAAACCCAGGGAGGGGGCAGGGTTGCTCCGCCCCAGGCTGTGAATTCCATGTGTGATATACACACAGGACAGTGAACCCAGTGCTGAAGCAGAGGTGCATGGTCCCCTCTGCAAACTCTGCTGTGGAGATGATATTTCCTCTCTGAGGAACAAGGCAAACAATTGGGGTCAGTCACATTTTAAGCCACCTGGAAAGGTATTGCAAAGCCCATCAGTTAGAGCCCTCAGAATTCTTTTGGTGAATTTACAGGTGATTCAACAATAAGATGGTCTGAGCTGAAGACATAACACATTAAGCCCCCATAGGTTGTGAGGTACAATCATCTCGTTATCATGCACCAGGTCCTAGAATCACAGCTGGAAGCTCTTGAGCCAGTCCACTGGTGGGTCTTTTAGAAAAGCCTGAAATCTTGGCTGTAAGCTATTAGATATGGAGAGCTTTGTACTTAGGGTTGGGCAAAGAATATATAGTTCAGTTTGGAACTTCAAACGCAGCAAGAGAGCTGTGGAGAGAAGGGAGACTTGCGCTATCTCACTTCTGTTCCTTCAGCCAGATCTGCTGTGGAATTTCACTCAACTGAGAAACTCTGAAGGTTTCTGCTGATGTTAATTGTAGTGACTGGCACGTGTGTGTTTACTCACATAAAACAACTGAAGGATCAGGATCATGGGTTTTTTAAGCTGGCAAAGGTACATAAATGAATTACAGAAGCTTGTATGTGACTAATTCTTAAAGGATATGGATAATCAATAATATGTTTTCAGAACAGAAGGGTGTGTTAAGGTGTTAATCTCAACACACTGGGATGAATTTGGGTTTCTCCACTGAACTAGACAGATTTTTTCCCCCTGAAGTTTTATAAAGTACAAAAAAGGTCTGAATTGGCTTTTTATCCTTTAATTGTTCCATAAAGCATAATGGATTCTGCATTATATCTGTGTATAAATAATCAAACCCAGAAGAGATGTGAGAATTAAAAGGCTAATATAAGTTTGTGTCACCTATCCCAATGGTGAAGTCATCTAGGATTCAATCCTGTTTGAAATAATAACTGAATATACTAGATTAAAGAAAATGCCTTTGTGATTCTGATTTCTTCCTTGGCTAAACATATCTATGATAATGTATAAATAGAAAGGACAGTGCAATTTCAAGCTCAGCTATGATATAGATTAACACAGTTATGGGCAAGCTCTTACGTTGGTCTGTCAGACTGTTTCTTCTCTTCCAAGTAAGAGTTAAATGAGGTGTTATAAACTTGGTAGGAGAAGGAAGACATTGGCTCTTAGGGAGGACAAAGATCCCAGCCCCTTTTGACTTCATAACTCGGTGGAGGCAGGAACATGGACCCTTGTGCTTTTGCAGATGCTCTTACTTCACATTGTGACTCCCAGCTTCCATCGGTCCTGCGCAATGTTAAAAATCTGCACAAGTGTAGCTGTATGCAGTTCTCATAAGCTTCTCTCTCCTGTAATAAAAAAAAGGTTTTTTTGTTCAAAATCTGAGAAATGTATTCTCACAGTATGTTGTGTATGTTCACCAATGGAACTCACTGCTTCAGTGACACTACTTAATGCCAAGTAAGTAAAACAACAGGTGGTTGCTTTTTTAAACAGGACTGAAAAATCTATATAGTAGAACAACTACCCCAGTGGATGATATGTTTTTATACTTTCTATACTTTTGTGGGTAGACAGCTATTTACCAGTAGGAGTTGAGACATTAAGCTATCCTTTAACAGTATTTTCAAAAGCTTCTTGCAACTTACTGTGAAGCCTCCAGTGCTGGTCATTGTGAAAAGCTACAGGACTATGTTGACATTAGGTCAGACTCAGGTGGGAGATGGCAGTTCCTCTGAAATCACAGTCATTTGTGGAGCTATTAGTGACTAATTGCTAACAATATCAGGTTCAATACAGTTTCTAGTGCTGACGAGTGACACTGCCCACTTGGGACTGGGAGTTCTCTGTTTCCTCCTGCTGGGCTCACTGAAGTGTGGGAGCAAAGGACAGGACAAGGACAGGTGTAAAAGCGATGATGCTATGTACTCCATGTGTGTAGGTTTTCCTATCTCTAGCAATATAACTTGTCACTGTCCCTGTTCTGGAATACCAACTTCTTCAGCACACATACTTTGCCATTGAATGCTTTCCATGGGCTATTATATCTCATATTACTGAAGGGCATCGTGAGTTTGGTTCTTCTAGCTGACTTTTAAAAATAAGCAAACATTTGGAATAATTTAAGTGCAGAAAATGTCAAATTTTCATGCTTGATATAATGACATTGCATGAAATTTCTATCTTTTTATGAACTCATTCTGGACTTGTTGCAAGGAATAAAAACAAATGTGCTTACATCTGCTTTAATATATGTGTATGATATTTCTGCCTTGAAAAGTGTCGCTATTCTCAGGACTGCTATTACTGAATTCTTGTTGAATGATTCAGAAATACTTTCGTGAATGAAAGGTACACATTTACTTTTATCGAGCGGGGTCCTATTATTCATTGGACAGTATCTGGGCAACTGCCAATCTCTTGGTGAAAATATCTTCACTTTGAGAAGTGCTCTAAATAGTCAGGCCCAAGTTGTGATATCTGTTAATAATGATTTTTTTTAAAAAAATCTGTTTTAAATGCATGGGTCATCTGCAGAACTATCTTAAACCACCAAATAGCTGTTTGTCTAAAGCGTCAGATCAGTCTTCACGTGCCATTGGTGGAAAGAAGGAAGCATAGTCGGTCCATCCTAAGATATGTCTCTGACATGAATCAGTCTCTAGAGGCTCCTATCTCTTTTCATTGATTGTGAACCATTAAACTGCTATGCTTTCTTTAGACAGCTAAACTTAACTGAGACAAATCCCTCAGTGAATGAGCAGAAGTACTAACAAGTGGCTTTGATAGAGGGGGAAAAAACGAGCGTTGCTATTCACAAGTAAAACGAATTGGTTACAAAGATACTGTTGCAGGAACATAGCACATCAGATGCAGGTGAGCAGCGCTTTCAAATGAGGATTTCCTGGATCCAGAATGCCCTGTACCCTGAAGTCAGTTCCTAAGCAATTGACTGAGTAACTATAGGTGTGCATACCCACGGCTGTGCCTGTTCAGAGTCCTGCGGAGTGATTACTGTGGGCGTTGTCACTCTGTGTTAGTGTCTGATCATGACTTTGTGCAGTAACAGGGAAATGCTGCATGTAGCTTGGAAACAGTATAACCACATTAGCAAATGAGCCAGGGCAGTGCTGCTGTATAAATATTAATGACTCAGTGTTTCTGCACAGCTCTGTATTGCAAAGCACTCTTATGTCTACTCCTCTGACTTCAGGATGATTTGGGATGAAGCATGCTCTGGCTTTTCTCTTCTGAGCTAAGCGTGGTATTAAGGAAAAGAAATAATTTTCTGAAAGAACTGTTTCATCTAGCTTTATTTTTCCTTTGATTCTTCACAGCAGTACAGACATGGCTCTAAGAGACACATATCAGCTTCACTTCCATCTGCTTCAGAGGCAGTACTGACTTGTGGCACCATTAATGGTACTGGAGGAAAATCAGGAGGCTCATCCAATCCATTCATTTGTGCTTTGCATCTCCTATAGATATATCTAAAAAAAAGAGAGATGAGAGGCAAGCACTTTAGCTACTTGGTTTAATCTAGCTATTCAGCTTCATGCCCAGATTTTGTTTGTGTTCTAACATTTTGATGTACCCACAACACAAGGTGGGGGTATCTTCTACACTTGTTTGTGTTGATATGCCCAGACAGTCCTTGCCATAAAAAAATATACAGTTCAGGTAAATACAGAAATGGCTTTACCATCTGAGGAAGAGGATTGGCACCTATAACATGAGGAGATTACATAGACTTGCTTAGTACTTCAGCCCTTGCCTGCCACCTCCACCTTCCCCCAAAAATACGCTACATTAGAAATATTTCTGGGGATCCTACAGAAAGTCAGATGAGTTTTTGTTTGGTTGTTTGGGGTTTTCTTTGTTTATTTCTTAAAGAGGGGTTTTTTTTCTACAGAACTTCATTGCCTTGTGATTCAGCTCAGCTACCTGTGCAGATTTAACCAACCACCTTGAGTGACAAAGAACAGAAACCTGAGTTTTCTGAAGTAGAACATCTCTTCCTCATCCTTATGTAAGTTTGTTTCTTCCTCCCCATATAGCCAGCTTTACGCTTCCCTAGCTGCTTAGCGTTCAAGCTCCCCATACTTATGCTAAGCTCCTGCTTGTGCTCGTATGACATTCAGATACCCCAGAGTATCCCTCTGCTGCTCTGTCATAAATACGCAGTGACCTGGCACGGCTTTTATTTTAAGATTATTTTGCAAGGTGTTGCTCTGTTTTCCAGAGGGCAAGGTGGACTTTCAAACTGACTCTGTTATATGACTTGTCCCTGTACTTGACACACTATGAAAAAACAGCCCTGAGAGGCAGTAGACCTTATTCCAGGGTGAGGTTTTTCATCATGAAGTTAATCTAGAGTAATGCAACCAGATTTTTCCACTCACATGGCCGCAGAGTTGAGCAGAACCTCCTTCTGTAACTTTATCAATTTAACGACAAGCACACTCATCAGAAGTCCTGCCCCTTTCTTTCCCAATGCACAATCCTGTAATATTTGCACTAAATAAAATCCTTAGTAGTCAGTAGGAATAGATTTCTTCCTTTTAAAAGGGGTAGCCCTGGTAGGTACACTGACCTTACACCCTGCAAAGCCGGGATAGAAAAAGTGAGAGGGGCTTCAGTTTGCAGGCAAAACCAGGTGATGTTTAGCTCGTGTCTCAGTAGGGATAGAGTATTTATCCAGTGATCTTTTACTGTAATGATTTACATTTTCAGATCTATGCCAGTGCTCTCTGAAGTAAGATCTAAATAGTGAAAGGTGTCTTAGAATCTTTTTTCAATGTCAGATGACTTTCCTACTCAAAAAGTCTTCTACTGATGATTTCTGCAAATCAGTAAGAGTTTTGATAACGTTTTAAGATTTTTTCTTTTCTCCATTAAAAAAAGAGAAAAAATACTGTCTGAACCAAAGGAAATATTTTGAAAACCTTGTTTTAATTCAAGTAGTTTTTTACCTTTATTGCATTTATTTTATGACATGCTCATAGTTGAGATATCTAATATGTTACATCAAGGCTTGTTATAATTGCTGATAAGAGTATGACAGTATTGCTTACCAATAGGCTGAGAAATCTCACTAACAAAACCTGTAGGAAATGAAATCTCATATACGTGTATGTGAATGTACATGTGCAAAAAATTTTTGGCCGATTCCAATTAAAGCTAGAAACTTTGACCATACGCTGTAGAGAATTAGGTATGTCTTTCTCAAATTGTCTGCCTTGAGAAGATCTGTGCAGATTTTGGAAAACTTTTGCATTAAAGTTATGGTGTGAGAGGCAAGAAAATCTAGCTCAGTACCTCTCGTTTTAGTCTGAAAGGCATGAGAAATGTTAATGTTACAGCTATAGGATAACAATACGCTCCCTTTCAATCCCCAATAGTCTGTGGTTCTAGTATCAAAAATCAATTTCCTCTGGAGGACCAGCTTGGACAGTCTTTGGAATCAATGCTTTAAAGGTGGGAAGTTTTGGTCTATTTGCTTCTCAGCTTTGCATTTGGAACATCAGCTGCACTGTTATTCTCCATTTCTGGAAAACGAAAAATGAGTTATGAAGGAGTTGGTGATGATTTTTATGTTCTGTCTATGAATATGATACTTTAAATTTAGAACTTATTTTAATAAGTGTTCAACAATCTTCTGTGGGATGTACATAGTTCCTACTCTCATACCAAACCCTTGATGTATGTTCTGAGGGCAGGATGGGTACTACTTTCCAGTTTATACATGTTTTAAGTCTGAAACGAGATCTACAGGTCAAGACAAAGGCTAACAACAAAGCGTAGGGCTTATTATATGCAGAACTATGCTGCTTATGTTACAGATTAGGCCTCTACCTTTTATAACATCTATGCTCCCCTGTTTCTCACAAGAGACAGCTTTAAGCCTGACGATATCATGTCGAGAATCACCAGGTGGAGTTATTGCACACACTTTAGAGATTATTTTTCTGACTACATAAGCACTGTTAAGAACATAGTTACATTAGTTCACATTTTGTGAAATAACTTCTGACTGTAGGGTGTATCATAAGTCATGAGGGATGTTATTTTCTGTTCTTAAACTCCCTATCTAGAGTCTTTTCTGTTAGCCCCTGGGAAGTAAGCAGTTATATCTGGTCCTAGTGTCTTAAGACAATTGTCTGCATGTTGTTTGCAATCTTCTCTGGTTTAGGATTGGGTACACAGTGTAAGTAAACACACTTGACAGTATATAAACCTGAACTGCGCATCAGACAAGTTTTTAAAGGTGAGGAAATATGCAGGTAAAGGATGAGATGTGCTACTGAAGGGTGAGTTTGGGTCGTTGCTGTAGAGTGTTGAAGAGGAGTTAAAATCAACAAGGATCACAGGAAGAGGGAAGCTGCCTGGTTGGAAGATGCTGCAGGAGGGGAGATGAGGAGTATCATGCAGAGTCCTTGAAAAGAAAGGAGAATAAGGGTAGGTGGAAGTGAGAGTGAAGGTAAACGCTGTAGGGAATCTCTGGAGGAGAGTGTAGAAAGGGATAACGAAATAGAAGAAAAGGCATGGGAAGGATGGATGATGTAATGCAGATGAGAAACAAGCTGAGGGCCTTGGGGTATAGGGCAGACTGGCAGGTACAAAATAAATTTTGAAAATGCTGCAGGGAGAGTTCTGACCTGGCTTGGGCTCACTCTGGCTGGCAGTGGTGCAGGATGGGCGAGAATATGACAGATATCCACCACCATCAGGCTCCCTGCTGGGGGGACTCAGGAGCTGTATCTATCCAATCTAAAGACAACATATTGATTAATTGGGAATCTGTATGTGCAGTTATAACTATTCTGTCTGAATGTCAGTAAGATGATGTGAATGCCTCCTTTAAATGTTAAAATATTCTTTAGATTGTAATCACATGTGTTTCTTTTGCTCTTTAGAGTCAATCCACTGAGATCTGACTCATAGACAGAGTGATCTTTCAAAGTCAAGTTGGTATTTGAACAGCACTTAATATCTGCCCCGAAAAATCTAGACTAAATCCCCATTAAGTGAAGGCACTCAACATCACACTCTAAACTGGGGGAACATCTACAAATACTTAAATAGCAATTTAAGAATTAAGGAATAATTAATAGGAATTAACTAATTGCTTACTGTGCTTTTGTGGGGGAATTATAATGTCTGTCCACCTTGCAAATAAAAGCATAACATAAAAGCATAAAGTAACAAAGAAGTCAAATCAAGGAAAAGTTCAAACTGTAAGTAAGTTTCATGGAAGAGCTTAGTGTAGGATATGCTTTCTCTGTTACTTCAAATTGCTATGGAGGATAGGGTGCTTAGGGATTAGTACAGATTTGCTGAGAGAAACTGCTATATGCTATGCAAGAGGTCAGTCTTGAGGATCACATTGATCTTCTCTTTCAGTTTATAAACCCATTAAATGCCCCATGGGACAAATAAATCTGCCATTTCTATAAAAGAAAACCTCTCTGCTTGGAAAAAGTGGTTCAAGCATAAATACTATCCTGTATGAAGATACTGAACTTTATCTCTATGGCAAACTGAATCAAAGTCCTGCATATGGACTTTTCAGAGATACGTGGAAGTGCATACCCGGTGTAATGTGCAATTGTTTAGTCCAGAGAGCTGACTTTTACAGGGTGAGCAGCAGAGGCAGGAACCAAACAGTGGGTCAGCCACCCCAGATATTCATACTGTCACTTGATTATAAGCAGGCAATTTGGGAAACGCTGCATCTAATATTCGTGTGTGCTCTGTTCTACACCAGACAGAATGCCCCATTTCTCACTGAAATAAAATACAAAATGCTCATTTTCCCTATAGCATATTGAGTTAGAGACATCCTGGTTGCTCTCTTTTTTGAAACACAAGCTTATTACTGATCTTTAAACTACAGGACCTGAGAGAGGGAAGTAATTCCATATGGAACTCTTATACTACTGGGATGATGGACACAGAAAAGAGGAGAAAGTGCCCTAAGAGAGACTTGAGGACTTGATTCCCACCCCCACTTTTTAGCTCTGAGGCAGAATAAATTCTGTTTGTGCATCTTTCTCTCTTCTCTTTGTGCTTTTCTCAGATGATGTTTTATTGTCCTCCTGTTGCTAAACTGATATTGCAAGAGCTTACCTATTGTGAAGCTGGAGAAAGAAATATTGCCACTGGCTTCTGTCACTTACGTTTCTAGGAGTTAAGGTTACCAAAATGAAGATTAAGGGCAGGGGGAGGAGGGGGAAACAGGGCAGAGGAAATGGCTAAGTGGAAAAAATGACACGCCTCTGTCTAGGAGGATTCTCTGTGAATTCAAGGAAGGCGCTAATCAAATAAGTGATTATCGTCCCTTTTGCAACATGAGTATCTGTACATAATTAGGTGCGTAAACTGGAAAATCTCTTCTAAAATGACATGCCATGGGGTCTGAATCATCACTAATGATCTTTCACATTATTGGTATGAATGCAAGGAATGTTGATATCCCTGGCTATGTACCTTCCAATAGATGTACATTTTCTAGCAGCCACTTGCCACAGAAGGATGTGGAAAAGAGAAGAAATAGCTGTTAATTCCACTGAAGGGTTCAGTGTGTTGATATTATTTTGCTAGGAAGTTCTTTGTTTCCTCACTGGGATGTAGAAGTGCAATAGAATGTCCTTGGTCTCCCTGTATTTTTTTAGAGGTTTTTGTTATAATTATTTTTCACTTCTAAGGGGCAAAAAGGTTGCACTACAGCCATCAGATTAATCAATCTGCATGCCTATATTCTGGTTTCAGAAATTCCATGGACATTAGAGGTGCTTTGCTAAACAGTAGAGAGAAACATGTGACATATTTGCTTTTCGTGAGCACTCTTCATATGAGTCTTTCCAAAGATTTAATATTTTAAAAATTTGGTTGTCTTTATTAACACTAGTTATCTGTATTGTATCCAATGCGGTCACTTATTTGTCCTTCAGTGTTTCCATTGTTTGCTAGTTGTTATGGACACTACACAGAATGATCACGTAGGAGTGGATATAGTTAGGTACCACTAGACTAGACCAGACTCCGGATCTCTAGCAACCATAGCCTGGATCCAACAGTGATGGGCATAGTAATTCTTAGAAGGTATAACTACCATCATGAATATTTCTCATATGTGCCTATTAAACATCCCACTCAGTCCCCAGGTAAATAAAGTCTGGCTTTAGCCTAGGTGTTTCTGATTTTCTTTCTCTCCTAAGATGTTTTTCTTTTCACCATTAATAATTTGAAGTCTTGCAAATTTTTATCTCTATGAATGTGCAGTCACTCTAGGACTCTTTACAACCTCTTTTACCCAATGATATCCCGTGGCAGTGGAGTTTAGTCTTGTGGAAATTTTTAACTGCATCTCAAGCACCACAATCATACCTATATTCATATTATGAGAAAAGGAAAATAGAATTCCATATCTAAGTTTGAGGTGACTGATTATTCTTTCATGTTTTTTGATTACACCTTGTCTTAACTGTATCTTCTCTAGAATAAACTTCCCCAACACTTAAAATCTTTGTTCATGTAAGGGTCCTTCCCAGTCTGCTGTTTTCTTTCCTTTTCGAATCCTTGCTAATGCTGCAGTGTCATTTGGGAATAGAACAAAACAGTGCAGATGTAGGAGATGAGATGATACAATTTATTTATTCAGTTATTCCTTATTCTTCATCACATCCGACATACAGCCTAATATTGTACTTTACTCATTTTAGTTTGTGTCAACTTCACGGCTTCCTGCCTAAAAGACAAGGTCAAAGTAATGAAATACCATAAAAGAAACATGATTCCTGGAATTTCAGTTTGTAACAGGATCAGGTGAGGGGATTATCTGCAGGAAGAAAAGTTAGAGTAAGATGACATAAGCAGCTCCTTCTGGCTGTGTACTTCTCGGAGGTATGTGAAATATCAGCAGGTCTGTTCTTGGCAGATTTGGATTCCTGATTTGGGATTATGATTTCAACTGATAATGGGACATTGCAAACAATTGCCTCTAACTTTAAGCTCTGAATAGTTTGGAGGTCTGCAGTTGCTTTCAAAGCTTGAAGTGTTCTGTTCATGTGCAATACCAGCTTGTATGTACCACGTAAGAATGACTAATTGTGGGAGATTTGGTACAATGAGCACAACCAATGATTTGTAAGGTCAGAATGACCTCAGAAAGCTGTCACCAATTGGCGCAAACCTCACTATGAATTACAGTGTCATACCTGACCCATTTCACCTGAACATGAAACCTTAGGCCAACTGAATATTGCTATTTTGTTTTACTGGGAGCACAATGAGGTAACCTGCTTCCCTCCACAACCTTTTGAAACCCTGTGTTTTCAGCTAAGCTCAAGCTTCATATTTAGTATTATGAGAAATAAAGTGGTGTTGTGAGGCACTGCTTCTGGGACCCAATGGCTATTTCCAGGGGTCTGTGAATGGTAACAATCCAAGCTAAGCCTGTTGCCAGTAAGGGTAAATTAGCAATGTGATAGTTGACACAGATGTTGTAAATGAAAAACTGTTGAAAACCACTTCAGTCTAGTCAGCAACTACTGGCAAGCTCCACACCTGGCTTTTGTGATGTGAAAGTAATCTTCACACAGAAACTACTTCTAGTTTCCTTGAATGGCTTGAAGAGGTTTTCTTTTGTTGTCTTGTTATAATTGTAGAGTGAAGCAACCTTGGGGAAACTGTAGGGCAAATATTAAAATATAATGAAATGCATTTATTTCTGTGCTGTCCTTTCATGTCTTAAATGGGTATGTAGTCTCTGCTGGAAGAAAGGAGAAAAAGCCAATTCGGTAGATCATTAAACTCAAGGCCAAAATGAGTAATGAGTGAATTTGGGCTGCCATTTCATATGCGTTAGCATGTTAACAGGGAGCAAGGAATTTCAGCCTGGAATCTTGAATTTTGTGGGAGTCTGCCCACTTTTCAGAGGGTGGATAGGATAGCACAAAAAAGCCATAACAGTGGAAATTGTTTTAGGCTTTTCCACTGTCGTGGTTTAGGCCCAGCCGGTAGCTGGGTGCCACGCGGCCGCTCACTCACCCCTCCCCCAGCGGTACGGGAAGGAGAAGTCTAACAAAAGGCTTGGGTCGAGATAAGGACAGGGAGAGATCACTCGCTAATTACCGTCACGAGCAAAACAGACTGAATGTAGAGAGGAGATTCATCTAACTTATTACTAGGCAAAACAGACTAGAGCAATGAGAAAATACAATCAAATGTTAAAACACCTCCCCCCACCCCTCCCATCTTCCCGGGCTCAACTTCACTCCCGGCTTCAACCTCCTCCCCCCTCAGCGGCACAAGGGGGCGGGGAATGGGGGTTGCGGTCAGTTCAGCACACGTTGTCTCTGCTGCTTCTTTGTCCTCAGGGGGAGGACTCCTCTCATCGTTCCCCTACTCCAACATGGAGTCCCTCTCACGGGCTACAGTCCTTCATGAACTGCTCCAGCGTGGGGTCTCTCCCGCAGGGTGCAGACCTTCAGGAGCAGACTGCTCCAACGTGAGTCCCTCTCACGGGGTGCAGACCTTCAGGAGCAAACTGCTCCAGCGTGGGGTCCCTCTCACAGGGTCACAAGTCCTGCCAGCAAACCTGCCCTGGCATGGGCTCCCCTCTTCACAGGTCCACAGGTCCGGCCAGGAACTTGCTCCAGCGTGGGCTTCCCACAGGCCACAGCCTCCTTCAGGTGCCTCCACCTGCTCCAGCGTGGGGTCCTCCATGGGCTGCAGGTGGAATCTCTACACCCCCTCATCCTTCCTCCATGGGCTGCAGGGGGACAGCCTGCTTCACCATGGTCTTCACCACGGGCTGCAGGGGGATCTCTGCTCCGGTGCCTGGAGCACCTCCTGCCCCTCCTTCTGCACTGACCTGGGTGTCTGCAGAGTTTCTTACATCTTCTCCTCTCTCCAGCTGCAAAAGCTCTGTTTTTTTTTCTTCTTAAATATGTTATCACAGAAGTGCTGATTGGCTTGGCCTTGGCCAGGGGCGGGTCGGTCTTGGAGCCGGCTGGCATTGGCTCTATCAGACACAGGGGGAGCTTCTAGCAGCTTCTCACAGAAGCCACCCCTGTAGCCCCCCTGCTACCAAAACCTTGCCGCACAAACCCGACACATCCACATTAGGAGAAAAAATTTTTTTGCCTTCTGAAGATAAAAGGTTGGTACTGTAGCAAAATGTTAATTACCCCAAATAGCCATATTCTTAGAGTAAAAATTACGTAAGAAAAGTGAGCTGTTTGTAGCATTCAGAAGTAGGTATATCAGTGATGTTTAAGAGCAATAAGATATAGGGTTTTTTTGGAATCAGAATATAATAAGATGAAATAGATTAATTCTACTCTCTTCTGTTAAGAAGGAAAAGCATGCATCTGGTTGTTGAAAGCCCAAATATGAGCAAGTGTTGACATTCCCTATGTGCAGTGGAGCGAGAAGCAGAACAGCTATAGGAGCACTCTGTAGAGTGTAGAACTCCTCTACAGCCCTTTCTATAATCTGTGCCTTCTCTTCTCTGCTTGCCCTGCAAAAATACAGAAGTCTGACTCCTTTTACAATGCAAGCTGAATCATCTTGGACTAGCAAATGGAAACCAGCAGTTAAGAAACAATGGGACATGGTATGGTGAAACTGTTGTGATCTTCAATCTCTTCCCTTAAAAGGAACTGCAGCTCAGAACAGTAAACCATGCTTTTATACAGGCAGAAATGTATTTCCCAGAATGACAGTGACATTCAGTGGCCTCTGCCACAGCCTACGCTATTTATGTGGCACTTGTCTATATAAGCAATGCAATCTTTGTGCTGAGAAGCATGTGGCTTATATCGTGCAAAAAAATAATGTAGTTCTTAATGCTTGAGTTGTCCATTAGTTCAATAGACCCTATTTTTACCTCAGAATCTGCAGAGTCTGGCCTATGAATGGTGAATTCTGCTTTAGGATGTCTTGTGCATCACCTTACCTAACCTGATAGATCCCAGCCTAGTGTGAGCTCCTACCCCTCTGGACAGGGAAAATGATACATCATTCATTCGAGCTCTGTTCTTACAATGTGGATGTATCTGATTTGGGTCCCTTGGGTCTGTATACTCAGTCCTGAACAACTGAAATTAATGATAGTGGGGGAAAATAGACTAGGAGAAACAATAATGGCAATGAAAATGTGCTCAAGAGAAAGCTTAAATGGCTGCCTTCTAAATTAATGTTTTGTTACTAAATAAACAACAAATGCCAAACCAGCTGGACACATTTAACAACACCCCCCAAGCTAGAATCACTAAGGCATATGGTTGATAGCCAAGCTAATTGCCTCTGGTTCTGTTCATACTTAGATTCTGGCAACTTCCATTCATGTAGTGCTTGCCTCAAGCTTTTTAGCCCTGGGCCAAATTGTCCTAGACTCATCTAATCAATCTGAAGATCGCTGGACTTTGTAGTAGGCTCAAGGTTCATGGGGCTGGGGATGTCTGTGTGACGCTCCATCGCACAATGTAGATGGATATCTGCACCACGGTCCAGCACTTCTCCCCTCTGTTATCCAGTTCCTATCTTGAGCAGAGACAACCTCACTGATGAAACCAATGGGGCTCTGGGGACAGCTATTCATGGATGCGGTGGCAATGGCCTCAGCATGCAAACTACACTGCAAATACATTAGACAGTGTGTGGCCTCCAAAAGCCACTGTCCAAAACTGTGATGGGGAGTGAGTAAATGTTCCCTGCAGATTTATTCCATTATTTACCAGGCGAAGACAAAGCTGTCAACAATGATATCTCCTTCCCAATTAAGCTCACTATTACAGTCCATAAATCACAGCATGCCTTCCCTGTGGGGAAAGAAAACCTGTACAATTTCTGAAAATGCTCATAAACAGTGTCTAGGAAATAGCTATGTGTTTTTTTTAACCAACCACATTCCATCATACTGCCTTAATATCGAATCATGACTAAGGCTATTAAAGAGACCAGGCAATCGTGTTACACTTTAATGCCAGGTGAATGTCTGCTAAAGTGTTTTTTTTCTCTCACAGGAGACTGCTGATCATTTTGATTAGTATTGTCTTCTAGCTCTTTCCCACCAAATCATAAAGAATAGGACTACAGGGATTTCTATTCCCTTGTCCCAGTGCAGGATCAACTCTACCTATGTCTGTCTTCATGAAAACATCCAGTGACAGAGCTGCCAACACCTTTCCCAGGATGTTTTGGTGCTTTGCTACTTTAATTCAGGAAGTTTCTATTTCTGACCAGCTTGATTCCTCCATGCTACAGTATGAGCCTATTGCCTCTTATCTTGGACTCTTTCACTTGTACTTAGAATCCAAATTCATCATAGGAGGTTGAGGTGGTTTGGGGTTTTTTTTGCTTTGGTTTTTGTTTTGTTTGCTTGTTTGAGGTTTGTTGTGGGGGTTTTGGTGGGGTTTTTTTTCCCCCAAAGATTCTGTAAGAAAATTACATGAGTACTGTGGGACTACTAGTCCTCTACATACTGGTACAAACCAGGATGGGACTACAGAGGGTGCTCATAAGATGACAGGTCGGATATCCTATAAGAAAAAAATCCTACATTCTTTAAGATGGTGTCCCTACTCTGAAAATGTGAACGACTCTCATAATGAAATGTGAGCTACCACTGTGGCAGAGCTCATTAGTACGTTTGCTGCAGTGTGTGATTCGGCTCTGCCTGTACCCTAAGTGACTGTATGAAATAACCCAGTCTTTGGGTAAGGAGGGTAATAACCATGTGAAATATGCAGCATGAAGTTTCATAAACCCCTGCCTTTAAGGAATTTTGATAATAAATCTCTCCTTTTAAACATGGAGAACATCTAAGCCTAAGTAAGAGCTAGTGCATGGACCTCACAATTAGTGGGAATGGTAGAAGTAAGTTACACCTCTCTCTGCATCTTTCCCATCCAGGCTGTGGGTATCTGTGGGGGAATGGGCTAGGTGGAATGAAGCGCATACTTCTCAGCTGTGAAGGAACATAAGCAGCTATCTTGGGTTAGTGATGGTTTCCTATAGCTGTGATGGTCATGGTATATCCTATTTATTTGGCCTAGTAACCTGATTTCATGGGCTTGACCTGCCCTTTTTTTACAAAGTAATTATCTGGGGTTTTGTTTGTTTTGGGTTTTTTGTTTCTTTTTTTTTTCTTGGAAGACTGAAAAGTTGCTAATCAATAAGCAGTTCAGCACAATTATCTCTTTATTCATGGTGTGACTGCCTGGCTGTCGTGCTGTCTGGAGAGAACCATAGTTTCTGTGTCTCATGGTCCATTGAACAATAAGACTGAGCATGTCATGTAATAATAAAGTGCTGTGTACTTCCATGGGACTGATGGAATGAAGGCTGAAATGTGTCTGTACGTAGAGGTGTGTTTTAGTTATGTGTATTCTATGACCCTATAGAATGAATTTGTAATAATTCAAATAGCTGATGATGTATTGTGCATATATACTGATTGACATAGTACTGAAAATGTCTGTGCATATTTCCTGGCTACAAAGTGGCTTATTTGTCCTAGTGGCGACACACACAAGCACATGCACACACAGCTTGCTTCGTGTACTGCTTACTTAGAAATGAGATAGGGGAGAGGAGATGGATATCATGACCAAGAAAGATATTAGGAGAGTTTGTAGTAAAAGAATAAAGCACTTGGTTTGCCAGATGGAGCAATTGTGCTGGGTCCATACTGCTGGTGAAGGAGGCCCTCTGGGACCTAGCTGCTATAGGGATGGAGAAGCACAACTCATTCTGGACCAGCTCCTGCCTCCCCACTCTCCGACAAGGTCCAGTGTAGGTGCCCCACTCAAGTGAAGAGTTTTGGGTAGGACAGTCTTGTCATCCTCCTATCCTCCCTTTTCACTCTTAGAGGGGTCAAAGGTTCTCCCATACCCAGAATCCTTCTGTGGGGTATTGTGAAACAGACATCCTTAATCTCAGGGGAATATAGGACTAGAAAATATTTCCCTGGTAATCAAGTCCACTCTCTTCTTATATACAGTACTGTTCATAAACTGATCAAACTCAGTTTTAAAAACAAAAGGATGATGAGGGATACCTTTCTTTCACTACTGGGAGGCTTTTCAGGAATTTCAGTGCTAAGGGTTGTAAATTTTTCTCTGATTTCCAGTATGAATATATTTATGGCCAGTTTGCTGTAGTGTATGATGCTTTACTTGTATGCCCTCTACATGTTTACTGTTCCTGATAACATTACAGGTTGTCCTTGCTCAGGAAAGCGGATGCTTTACTGGTCAGCAGAGTTTGGACACTTTAGATATTTGGCATGAGAAGTGTAGTGCTTATGCAAAAGCAGCCTATACTTGGGATAAGGGTGGCTGCAGCCACTAGAGAGAGACAAGATCACACTTACTATGCCTAAGAACTGCAATGTATGTAAATAAATTCTTTAAATTTGTTCCACTGGGCATTTCTTGAACACCTCTTTTGTCCCTGAAGTTCTGAATCACCTAAATTGCTTATGCAGGATGTGGTGGTACCAGGTGTAATGGGGGGATGTCACCAAGTGAGATGGAAGACTGTAGCCTCAGCACTCACTGAAGCATTTCCATCCAGAATACAACTGGATTGAGAGTCTGAGATACTGTGGCGTTGTGGTTTAATCCCAGCTGGCAACTAAGCACCACGCAGCTGCTCGCTCAGTCGTGTCCCCCCCATCTTTTTATATGCTGAGCATGACATCGTATGGTATGGCATATGTTTTTAGTCAGTTGGGGTCAACTGTCCCCCCTCCCAGGTTCTTGTGCACCCCCAGCCTACTCGCTGGTGGGGTGGTGTGAGGAGCAGAAAAGCCCTTGGCTCTGTGTAAGCACCGCTCAGCAGTAACTAAAACATCCCTGTGTTATCAAGACTGTTTCCAGCACAAATCTAAAACATAGCCCCATACTGGCTACTGTGAAGAAAATTAACTCTATCCCAGCCAAAATGAGCACACATGGTATTTATGACTTAGTCAACAGATAATGTATATTTTGTTATTTATACTGCAGGTCCACTCTGAGCTTTCAAACCTAAACTGAGAACAATATTTACACACACACAAAAAGGCTTTTCTGAAAAGGAAGCTGCTGTCCTTAGGCCTCTTCTGAAGGAAAAGTACATAAAATAGCTGTTGTGGAGTTGGACACATAATAGTAGCAATAGAAAGAGGATATTAATAGAGCAAAACCTATGACAAGACAGCACACAGATTGCTTGAGGTGAGAGATTATCCTGCATCATAAACACATGCTGTTGTTATTTCTAAACTGGAAGATGGAGAGACCCTGGAAAAACACAGAGAGATCACGCTGTGCAAGGTGCTGTACGGTCATTTGTTTTATTTTATCCAGTATCTTGTGTCCACTAGCACTCCCAAAACTGTAATTTCAAATGGCATTGAACTTCTTTCATTGCATGAAAAATCACGTTACTAGTTTTCATTTTAAATGATGCATTTAGCATGCTACAGACAAATGCTAGAAGCCTTTGAAGAAATCTGATCTAGTGGAGGGTGAACTGAAACTCATGGGCTGTCCCAGAGTGTGATGAGGATTTAAAATGATACATAGCAGTGCTTATGTTTTCTGTACATGTATGTAATTTTGTACATAAATGCCAGTAGTAAGCTTTCCCTGTATGCTCTAACATAGGTTCCCTTTCCCACAAAAGGCTGGACCAGATGATATTTCTAAGTCCCTTCCAACCTGGGCTATTTTATGATTCTATGATGATGAATTGTTAATTGTTCAGTGTCTTTAATGCAGTTTCAAGGTGAGAGCAAGCATCCCTGGACTGGGTGTTGGATGGATGGAATCCAGATTTGATTTGCTGTGTCCCTAGGAAGGGAAGAGTAATCCTCTGTTAATTAACAGCTGAAGATTGCTTGCCAGAGACCCAGTAGAAGAAAACAAGCAACATATTGTCTCTAGGAGTCATCTGCTTATGAGGCCCTCTTCTTTTTCACGCTGCTCAGGAACGAAGGAAAGAGCAGAACCTGGCCTGTAGTGAACACTGGAAATCCTTTGTGGGCCCCAGAAGGGTAGAGCACATCAGCATTACTGACAGTGAGTTGATATATTAACTGAGTCAATGGAGAATATAGACATTCTTCTTTGAAACACAAGCCTGTCTACAAATGACCCCCAGTACTCTTTAAGAGAAAGAATCCTTTATGAAGCAGTCATCATTCAGGGAATCAATGTCCAAATATCAGAGGCTCCAAAGTCTAGAGATGCCCTTTAAAGAATTAAATTGGAGACTGTGAGGGTAGGGTTTTATTTTCTGATCTCTGTGTGTGGTACATTGTTTTGCTTAGATACACAGGTTTTAAATATCTAATTGAATGCTACAGTCATCAAAGACTGTGGTGGGTTGACCCTGGCGGGGGGGCCAGGTGCCCACCAGAGCTGCTCTATCACTCCCCTCATTCACTAGATGGGAGAAAAAATATAACAAAAAGCTTATGGGTCGAGATAAGGACAGGGAGAGATCACTCACTAGTTATTGTCATGAGCAAAACAGACTGAACTTAGAGAGGGAATTCATTTAACTTATTACTAAGCAAAACAGAGTGGAGGAATGAGAAATAAAATCAAATCTTAAAACACCTCCCCCCACCCCTCCCATCTTCCTGGGCTCAACTTCACTCCTGGCTTCTTCATCCTCAGGGGGAGGACTCCTCTCATTGTTCCCCTACTCCAGCATGGAGTCCCTCTCACGGGGTGCAGACCTTCACGAACTTCTCCAACATGAGTCTCTCCCACGGGCTACAGTCCTTCACGAACTGCTCCAGCGTGGTCTCTTCCATGGGGTGCAGACCTTCAGGAGCAAACTGCTCCAGCATGGGTCCCCCACAGGGTCACAAGTCCTGCCAGCAAACCTGCCCTGGCATGGGCTCCTCTCTCCATGGGTCCACAGGTCCTGCCAGGAGCTTGCTCCAGCGTGGGCTTCCCACAGGCCACAGCCTCCTTCAGGTGCCTCCACCTGCTCTGGTGTGGGGTCCTCCATGGCTGCAGGTGGAATCTCTACACCCCCTCATCCTTCCTCCATGGGCTGCAGGGGGACAGCCTGCTTCACCATGGTCTTCACCACGGGCTGCAGGGGGATCTCTGCTCCGGCACCTGGAGCTCCTCCTCCCCCTCCTTCTGCACTGACCTTGGTGTCTGCAGAGTTTCTTACATCTTCTCACTCCTCTCTCCGGCTGCAAAAGCTCTCTCTAACTGTTTTTTTCTTCTTAAATATGTTATCACAGAGGCGCTGATTGGCTTGGCCTAGGCCAGGGGTGGATCCATCTTGGAGCCGGCTGGCATTGGCTCTATCAGACACAGGGGGAGCTTCTAGCAGCTTCTCACAGAAGCCACCCCTGTAGCCTCCCCCCCAGCTACCAAAACCTTGCCACACAAACCCAACACAAAGACTTAGGACAGGGATGGGTTTTGGCCCTTTAAAAGAGATGTTAAGATGGGTTGTTCACTAGTGGGGAGTTCTGAAGAAAACAGATCAACAACTTTGTATTAACCTCATGCTCTGGCATTTTTCATGAAAGCAGGTCTGAAATGTGATGTAACAGCTGAGACTGCTTTCCAGAAAGTTGTTACACCTTCTCTGAATAAGTACTAGCTTTCTCACCTATTCTATTGTTCTTTTTTAGTATTTTACCCTTTTGAAAATTAATTTTGAGCACTAGCTGTGAAAACAGCCTGACACAATTGAAAGGGCTTGTGAGGAATAAGGTGGTTGAAGGTAACAATAAGCGTAATCTGTTGCAAAGAACAATTATGGCCTGATTAACAAATGCATGTCTCTTCAGGAGGAGTTCTGAGAACCATGAATATTTAAATTTAATGTATTCAACCCATGTTGTCAAATGTGAGCTGGACCTGTATCAGAGAGCTATTGCTTGGTTTGATCACTTTTTTCTACTCTTGTTTCTGCTCTTTCTTCCTTTCAGTGATAGATAAGCTCATCTATTATTTCTTTGCTAGCCCAAAAACGTAGTTTGTAACATGACTGTCTTCCTTCCAGTGTGCTGAGATGGTGTTTTCCAGTTGGAGCCTGCCTGCTAGCTCCAGGCTTTTCTCCAGGCTGTTTCTGTTGTTACTGTTCATCTTCAAGTATTAAGGCAGCACTCACATATCCCATACTGTTGGGACTCTACTGTATTGGGCACTATGCATACAAGCAGAGCAGGGAGGAGAGGAATCTGGCATGGTTAGTTCAAATAAAATACTGAATGAAAGCATGGCAGGGAGTATATTGACAAAGATTTCAAATAATGGTGCTTGGACAACAGCATGAAGAAGAATATTGGTGATGGTTACTGAAGGTCTCAATAGATTTGGGACTATCTTGACTGATCTTGATTCTGTTCTGGTTGCCTAACAAATGGTGAAGCTCCAGGTTTCACTGCATATCTACTAGCACTCTGAGCCCAGTTATGTATCAATCCCAGTTGCTTCATAGGGAACAGGGCTGATAGCTGCTAATTGCTGCAGCTGTCTTGGATCACTTGAGGATCCTAAAGGAGTTGTGCACTCCTGGAGATTATTTAAAACCAACAAAGAAAAACAATTAACCAAATTAAGTACAACAAAGAAAAAAACAATTAAAGTAGTGTAGAGAGAGGCTGTTCAATAGGGCATCTTGATTTGTGTGTGTGTTACTAGTGTCCTAATTACTTATGTCCTTAACCTTATCATTAACTTGAGAAAATTTCAATAGCTACTAGAAGATTGCTAGTGCCAAAGAAAGTCCACATTTCAGCCTGAGTCCCTGCAAAATGTTTCTTTTACAAGGAGGGGAAAAGATAAGAAAAACACCCACCCAAACCCCCAACGTATTTTAGGCAAAAAGGATGAGAAAAGTCTCTTCCTCCAGCTGGAAAAGAGAATACATGTGTACAGCCTATAATTTACAACTCCACTACATAGTTCTGAGGAGAACATAGAAGAAATTTTAGGAGAAAGCCCAGCACTTTGTGGCTTATACAGCAAATCCATGACCGTGGTGCTGCAGGAAGGGTACTGACACAGTGTCACGTGTGAAGACTAATTTTTTTTAAGTGAGGTCTGTAGCTGATTGACTATATGGGCAAAAGTAACTCTTGGGAGGAAAAAGTAAGACAAAATGGGAGAGAGGATGAAGAGATAGAACTCTGTAGCCCTTCCAGTGAAGAATTATTTGGTAATCTCCAGCCACATGTCTTTACTATCAGCAGTCAAAAGATCAATCCTTTTCAACTTTTAATGAAACAAACATAGCTTGATGCTTTTCCTTTCCTCATTCTGAAACTGCAGCTGAGTGTGACTGTTGGTATTGAAAATACCTTGAGGTGCTGCAATGAGTTCTGTCAAGCATTGTGTTACATTTGGTGATAGTCACCAGAAGTGGATCTGAATTTCAATGCATTTTCAGAGGAATTGTTGATCAATTTGCTTTAACGCTGACTCCAGAATTTGATAATAGGTCAGTGCAAATTTGGGTTGGAAGATGCTATGGTAGATGCAAGGAGGGATGATCAGATTTGTAATTATGAACCTAGTCTTTAGACAGTGACATACATAAGCAGGGATCTCAGCTTCTTAAAAGATATTTGGGATGATTTCAAGCAATTTCTGTGGCCGTGAGAAAGTTATTGGGGGGAGGGGAGAGTTTTTGATGTCTTTAACATTGAGTGGAACGTTAAACTGAATAGATTTAATATGTATTCTTTGTGGAATAAAGCTTCAGTGTTATAAAGGATAGGAAAAGTTGGTTGCTTTTGTTTGCAAAGGAACAGATTTTGTTTGGTTTCCATCACTGAAAGAAAATTCAGTTGATGTGTTCTGATCACCTGAGAAGCAAAAAATAGTCTTAAGAATAGGGACAACAAACAGAGCACTTTGGTTTAGCCTTGAAAACAATGTTTGAAACAAAGTATGATGTTATTTGCACACCTGCATCAGCACTGAAGAAAGGTCACAATCTTTAAATGCACTGAGAACTGTATTGTAATAACAATAATTGTGTGGCTTAAAGCGATGTTTGTCTTGAAGTATTTTATAACTGAGAGCACAAAACACAGCTGTCTTTTGAAAGAAAAATGGTAGCTGACCAAAAAAACTGGTTTTCAGCAGCAAAAGGGAGAGGCACGTCAGCCAGAAAAGTAAAGTCACATCAACGTTGAAGCCAGTTTCTCAGAGCATGTTGCATGTAACCTCGTCAAGCCTATGAGCATTGTTTATGCATAGTGTGCAAATCCCTGGGGAATACAAGGGATCTGCATCACCTTTCTAGAATTAGTCTTGGGACTGAATAAGCAGAGAACTCAACCAGGGCCCAGTAGAGTGGGGACAACGTCATATAAACCAATTTCAGTTTGGGGCCTGTGTGTGGCTTGGAGGAGGAGGAACCATCCTGAACCTTAAATGTGTTCATAAAAGCTGTTCAGAAAAAAAGGCCTTCAAAGTAACAAATTAATTCCTGGCTACCAGGATCGTATTGGAAATTGGGACACATTTTCCATAAATATCACAGACTACAAATATTCTGATCAGCTCTCTCAGTAGCTAAGAAAATAAAATCCCATTAAATCTCTTTATTAGACATTGAAGATGATGCCGTATGTTAGCATCTATGTAATTTCCCCAAGATTTGCAATGAAGGCATTTGATTAGTGATTTGGAGATGGACTCCTCTTAGTATATGTCTTCCTCAATTACCCGAAGCAGTATATAACTTTTGATGCAGTACATGCCTGCTTAATGACTAGCCAGACTGTTAATTGCTATTACTTATTACCAAAAGCTGATAGCTCTGTGCTATGTTAAGATGATAATAAATATATAGAACCTGTCTATTGCCTCACACTTCATTCAAAAGCCCAAAGAAACCATAAAATGTGACCATTCTAAGGTGAAACTGTGTTTTCTACCACAAATGGACAAAGGATCCAAAATAAGGTGTAATAGAAAAAGATGCTGAGGGAGAGAACAGGGCTCAGTTTAGCAGCTAAAAGGGTCATGTTGACTGGACAATCCAACACTTCCTACGAGTAAGAAAGAGGGTTTTCTCTGTTCCTAGGGTCTATAAGGCTGTGCTCTGATCTGGTATCTATACCTGAAAAAAAAAAAAAAGATGTAGAAATACAATATATTATATAAACACATCCATCTACCTGAATTTTGAATGCACTCAATCTTGAGGCTTTCATACTTCATCAATATGCTTTCCCAGCCTGCTTGCTGCAGGAATCAGTGTTCTCTGCAGCAGTGTTATAACATACTGCTGTTTAGCAAAAGAAGGAAAAATCTCATATGGGATCAATTTTGCAAATGACTTACTTCTAAAAAACACCATAGAGCATAGTTCACAGAAACAAAATAACAATGAAAAGTCAAACCCAAGAACAGAGTCCTAGAGGCTCTGATGTGTCATTGATGCAAATGACTAGAAGATCCAAAGCTTAAGGAAATTAAAATGTCATGCTTCAGTTCAGTTGTAGTGCTTAAAGTTATGTTTATTTCCCACTATTTATTCATGCAATCTTTAATATGCTCACAAATGTCAAGGTAAGTGCTATTCTTGCTCATTAAAACATTTTGTGGATCAATGCTTTCATGATATGCAAGGAGAAAACAATCTTCTGTATTATTTTATATTTTGACTGACAAATTAACTTGCCTATACCTTCAGAGAGATCTGGCGATAACAGAAGTGTATCTCTTTTACCATATAATATAAATATTCATTAGAAGACCTGAACACACAGAGGTTGCTCATGAGGCAAACCCTTATTAGAGCAATAATTGCAGTGAGAAATACCAGTTACCCAATTACTTCATCTGTCTTTTCAACCTGTTACACTCAGACCTTGATAGCTCTGCGCAGACCCTCTTCATCATTTTCTTTTCCTTTACTAGCTGTATGAAGACCCGGTCCTTCACAGGATAAATCATCGTTTTGGTGTCTTCCTTCCAAGTTACAAAGTCCACCCGAAAGTTACTTCTTTCAGATAGGTCTCAGTTTGACTAGCAAAAACAAACAATCAAACCATCCCAAGCCCCTCAAGAAAATAATTTATTTTATTGGCTGGCATGAAGGTTTTTCTATCAGTTGCAGTGCATGAAGACTTGGTTAGCTTAGCCCTGATTTAATAACTCTGATACCAAGTTTTGAACACTTCTGCAGAAAGTTTTATTGAAGGAAACTATTTGTATGCAATTAATTGGGATTTTTGAATCATTCTCCTAGTAGTCAACTGAGCCACCTATGGAATATATATTTATATCTCACTATATATCACCATTACCAGAAGAATTATCACAACTGTTCTGACAAAGCTTTTTGCTTGTATAATACCTGCCAGTCAACATTAATGAATGAATCTTCACAATAGCCTTGAGATAGAGGCTTTCTAATGCAATTGGGGAAGTTGAGGCATAGAGCTATAGTTTTGCCTGAGGCCAGCTATGTAACTGTTGCATGCTGGAATCAGAATTATTCTCTGTAGTGCTTCCAACAGCTTATTTACCCACAAGAGGATCCTTCTTTTCATGCATCTCCAAGAGTGCAATCAAAGTGCCATGATGCTCTGATCAGCTGCTTCTGGGATGCACAGATGTGATGTTCGAGGGGCAGGAGAAAAGCCAGACAGATGTTAATCCTAGAAGAGACCTCTCTTCAGATGCAATATCCTCTTAGAACTGTTAGGATCTGCCAAAGTCAAAGCAGTTACTCTGGTAAAAAGTGAGTGAAGGAATGAGGTCTCTGACTCATTGTGTGATTATCGGCTTGTTTCTGGGGAAAAAAAAATAAAATCTGTGATTGATAAATTTAAGTTGGTTAGGCGCTCACTTTCTAAATACTGAACTATTCCCATTTTTTTTCTAAAGACCATGCTAGAAAATGAGATGACAGAAAAGAATAAATAAGCAAAAGGAGCTACTTTTAATTAAATTATGGATAATATTTGAGGCCTTATCCACAGGTTAGTAAATTCCACAAAGTTCATTGGTTTATCTGGACTTTAGCTCAGGGTTTTATTGTGGTTAGAAGTAAAATTTTCATGAAAACTCTCAGATAAGTTCTTTAAATGCTCATTGACTGAGACTCTCCTCATCTGTCAAAGGCTTGATCTGAATGCAATATTTCTTAGTTAAGACAAAAGAGCTTACTTAGTCTCACAGTTCATTATTTCATTTTTGGGAAAATACATGATAAACTAGTAAAACAAAGGCAACCCAAAGGAAACTTCCAGCACAAGCTGCTGTATTGATTTAGACAGGGACGAAAGCACAAAAGGTCAATATTATGACTATGATATAATGCTGAAAGCACTGTAACTGTGCAAACAGTACCTTTTTTGTCTATACATTTAACCCATTGCCGTACCTGACACGGCTGTCATTTCTCTAATGATCTGATGCCAGAATCTTGCATGAACGTTTATAAAAGAGTACGATAGCAACATCTGCTTTTAAACATCCTGGCAAGAGAACGACTTGGAGGAGAAGTTGTCTAAGGACAGAAATTTGAGTTCAGCCATGATGTGTATTAATGTACTTTGGAAACTAGAGATTTATTTAAATAAATCACAAAGTTTTCAAGTGGCCAGTCTCAAACTACTCATTTCTTTGTCAGACTCATCTTTTGCATTTTAATTAAATATTTACCCTAATATCTTCTATGTCCTACTCTTTTTACTAACTCAGCCCTTTTTCTCTCTAATTTACTACTGACTTGGTGAATAATAATGTATTCTTCCCTTTTTGCCAGTTCTATCTGTTGTTCACCTCTCTGGATCCACTGACATATCTTATTCTTTCCCTTATTTCAGTGCTGGAGTTTGGAAAATTATTCCATGAATAAGGATACTGGACTCTATGGAGATATATTAGCAATTTTGAGTAGGTGGTTGTGAAATGTTAGCTCTAATCTATAGCAATCTGACTATTTTATTATAATACGGACAAAGCTTTTTTTAGATATAGTGGATTTGCTGTGTATAATTCACTGGAAACCTCAGCTCAGATCTCAAAAGTTAACAAATTTTCAAATTAAATATTGCAATTTATAAGCAAAGGATTAGATAAGAAAACACAGAACATCATGCCACTGTCTGAGTCTATGAAACGTCTTGAATACTGAAGACAGTTCTGGTCATATCATCTCAAAGGATTTAACAGCTTGAAGAAAAAGCACAGAGAAGGGCAAAAAGGCAGATCAAAAAGATGGAATGAGTTACATATGTAGACAGACCAAACAAACATTTGCTTAGAATGAGTAAACAAGAATTACAGAGGATATGGTGGAAATTCATGAAATATAATGGAAAAGATGTACACAGAATGAGTATTCACTTCCTTACAACACAATAAGTAGGAACCAATGCAATCATAACGTAACTAGGTTAAGCAAACAAAGATTACCTTTCCACCAAAGAGACTAATTCAATTGTGGAACTCCTTGGTACAGAATGTCTGGAGGACAAAGGTAAAAATGGATTTGAAAGGAGATAAAAGTAGCTCATGGAACAAAACTCTTCAGAATGTATTTTCACTTAACTGTTGTCACACAAGTCAAGGGTGACTCACAAAAGGTGCTCTGCCTCTACTACGGAAATACTTCCTGCAGTATTTTGGATTTTTATTCCTGGTCCTCACTGTTGGGACAAAACAGAGGCAAACACGGAACTTAGTTAAGGCCAATGGCAAAGTTAATGAGACTGCAGCCATAACAGGAAACAAAAGTAGAAATGGTTCTTCAAAGGTATTTTTATTAGATTTTTAATGCAGACCAACAGGTTTTAAAAAAAAAAAAAAATTGTGAAGCATGATCTTACTTAATCTTAAAAATCAAACCTGACACTGACTTTTTTAATGACTTTTGCTGCTTTCTCAGATCACCAAGCTCTCCAGCGTTTTTCAGTGCTGCAATCCATATTGATTTCTCTCTGTTTTTAATAAGGTCACTAAAGTGAATATCACAATATCAGAGCCTCCATGCATAATTCAGCATTTGTTGACACTGAAGGCAGCTAAATAAAGAAAATTTGATTGCTTTTAGAAGAAATTCTGAGATACCTTATTTATAGAGTTGGTGGATAAAATTCCTCCTCTTTTTGCCTTATGTTAAAAAGAAAAAAGGAAGATTCTTTTAAGCCAGTTTGTCTACTTGGACTATTACACTTGCACCATAGTCTTTCCTTTTCTATCTTTTTCCAAAGTCTTGCTTGAAGATGATCATAAATTTGTTAAAGTATTTATTTGCCTAGGGGAAAGATCCTTTGTATTCATCAGTCTATCACAATAAGAACAATATGACCCACACTTTTTAAATTTTTTCTTGTTAAAAGTGGAGTTCTTGGCTGTTGAGGGGTTCCCTTCCTTAAATAGCTATTGCGAATGGGAAAATCCTGGTGGAAAAGAAAAAAGAGAAAAAGAAATTCTCTTTCAAAACAGAGAAAGAAGCAACCTGTGAATCTGTTCATCATGTAGAGCAATTCCTCCATGGGTGTAAATCAGGTCATGAGACAGTTCTACTGCACAACCTTGAGTAATTTGGTCCTCTGACAGCTGCATCTCTACTGCTAAAAAAACTGTTTCATTTGGGAAATGAAGGCTTCTAGCTGCAGAGAATATTGGTCTCCAAAACTGGGGTCTTCATACAAACTGATCCCAAAAAACTCGAGCTACCAGACTGTGCCAAGGAACTGTTTGCAGCATCTGTTGATTACAGCAACCCAAACACACAGG
The DNA here is from genome assembly GCF_028858705.1 of Grus americana. Taxonomy (NCBI): domain Eukaryota; kingdom Metazoa; phylum Chordata; class Aves; order Gruiformes; family Gruidae; genus Grus; species Grus americana. The sequence continues at coordinate 15,873,357 of NC_072857.1, read as the reverse complement.
TGTATTATCACTCTTTAGTAGCACAGACAATCACATTCCAGCAGCCAGGAACTTTCCAGATCATGCTTGCATTTATTACTTATTACAGAAGCAGCTTAGGCTTTGACAGAGGAAGGTATGGTAATGGAAGCATGCTACAGTTAACAATGTTTTATTAGAGACTTATAAGCTTTCTGAATTAACGTGATAAATAGTTCTAAAAGGACTACAGTTTGGATGAAAATCAGCTTTGGGCTGGAGACTCTTACCATGACTCATCTGTGGTTTGGTCCTGTTGTAGTACTGGAAAGAATGTCTGTAAAAGGGGGATAAGATTGCAGGATATGAAGATAAGCTGGGAAAATGGTGATTGCCTATACTCCCTCCCACAGAAATCTTCAGAGTCTTGTTTTACTTTGTGATACTAAGCCTTTAGTAGAGTAGCACTGTTTTGTTTTCCTTCAAACCTGTCTTTTCAGCTCACTCTTTGAACTCTGGCTAAAAGAAATTTGAAGAATTCATCTATCCTGCAGCATAGATGCAAGGAAACAGCTGCTTTTATTTTTCCCAAAACCTGTGAAATAAGACAACAATTTTTGGTGCACTTGGAAGGGAAGCTGAGAACTTTGCTCCTCTATATTATTTTTTTTTCTTCATATTTCTTTCTAGCCAATATTATTAATTAGCTATTGCATGGGCCCCTTGGGAGTTCTGATTAAGCCAACCACTTATGCAAAAATCAATCTTTCAATGGCAGGCTTTGTTAATCTTCTAAATCCAATTTCCATTTCTCTCATTCCAGGTTTATTGATTATACTTCAAAATTCTCAGATCATCTGTTGGGTTTATTGAATTAATCTGTATCTAATAACTTAATTGTCTTGAAAAACAGATGTGCTACTTCCACTGAACGCTAAAATTTGGTTACAGACATGTAAGGAAATGACAGCACACATGCACGTAGTTATTTAAAAGCATTTAATTACCTAAACTTTCACACTGAACTGCAGTGAGATTATGAGTATGAAGGGATGAAAGCCTAAGCAGACTGCACTGTGTAAATGAGCCAAGTAAGGTCCTGTTTCTACTGCTTTGCCACAGGAAACTTTCAGTTTTGGTCAGATTTTGGGGTGAGCAACAGTGATTTTCTTATGAAGAAACTTTGCCATAGCCCTAAGCGAAGTTAGGATGCTGTCATACCTCGTGTTGGGCAGCCTTAGCAAAAGCTAATTTCTCCCCTGAAAGGTCCTAGTATTTAAATGGGCAGAAGTACAGAGGAAAAGAGAGGGAAAATGGCTTATGTGTAATTATATAAGCAAAACTGTTGGAATCCCTTCCTATTTATTAGGAAAGGATGAAGATACTAGTGACCTGGTCTATTGGATGTCAAAACTGGCCAGAAGCTAATAAAGGATTTGGAATTCCTTATAAATAACCAAAAAGATGATTTGAATTAATTAATTTACTTTAAAAGCTCAAACTTATTGAGATAATTGAAGTCGCTGGCATAGTTAATATAAGTGGGTAGAGCTTATTCAGGAAGGAGAAGAATGAGGGAGGGTGTGCACCTGCGTGTGTCAAGCAAGCATGTGAGTATACTTTATACATGACTATATACTTTATATATGACTGTATGGTCAGCTTTCTAGTGCAAGGTAGACCTGATGAAAAACTCTGGGTGGTAAGGAACCAAAGAAACCCTATGAGCACTATTAAGGTGGGCATTTACTTTGAACCATCAATACCAGGAGGTCAGGTAAAAAGACATATTTATGAACCTCTGAAAAACAAAGCAGAGTCCAGGATTTCATGTTGGCAAGGATTTTTGACTACCTAGACATGTACTGGGACTGGAGTACCTCAACACTCAGATAATTTTTATATAGAAGGTAGATGAAACTATTAGAGGAAGAATGTAGGTTTCATTCTATTCAAGTGATAATAACTACTGGAGGATGTCAGGGGAAAATATAATTTGACTGAGAGTAACCACAGGGAATACATAGGGTTCACCATGCTGGGAACAGGGAAGAATAGCAAGGCCCAGTTCCAACTCATCAGCTCAGTAGGTAAGACTTTCCTAGTAGCTGATACCTGAAAAAATACATGTTGTCATTTATTTTGACTGTAGGAAACCTTCTGATATTTTCTCACATCACTTTCTCAAAAGCGAGATAAGGAATGATTTTCTGATGAAAGTACTACAAGGTGGATGCAAAGGTGATTGAAAAAAACAACTTTCTCTTTAAATAGCTATCGAGGACTTCATTCTCTTAGAAGTATAGGAATTAAATTGCAGGAAAGGAGACTGAAACTGCAGTCTAGAAAAATTTGTGCTAGTAAGGATTGTGAAGCGCTAGAAGTGCTTACAGAGAGAGGACGTGGAGTGTTGTTTATTGTTAGAAGTCCTTAAGAATTGCATAGACAAGCATGGCAGAAATGACTTGGGTGGGGATAATCTCGTCGTGGTTTACCAGAAGGGACAGAACGAGCACTTGAGGTGCTTTCCAAGCCTACAGCTTTATGATCCACTGATTTTTCTGGGGCATATGACAGGCTGTTATTTGGTGCTTTTCCCATAGTTCCCCACCACAAAATTTGTGGGTTTGCACTTGAGAAATTTTTCACACATTTACGTTTCACATGAAGTGATCTAAATGGTAATGTTACATTCCTGTTTCTAGGTATCTTTTGAAATGACTGTGTGCAAACAAGAGCATGAGACTGAAAAATACAAAATACTAAGTAGTAAACAGAGTATGTAATCAATTCTTCCAGTCAGAAAGGGGTCGGTATTTGTAACCCTGTTCAATAATTCACAAATCAATTAAAATAACATTATTATTTTCTCTCTCCACTTAGCAGTAACAATATGTAAAGGTCACTTGCCATCTAGTTAGGAAGAAGGTGGCAATTAACATCAGAGTTAAACTGGAATATTCATTTTCTGTTACATAATGTAAGCATGACATGATTTCCTACTAAGATGGAGTCTTCAGTAATAGCACGGTTGAGTTTTCATCTCACAGAAGTTAAGAAAGAATTTCTAAAATGTTGCACCAACCCTAGAAATCTTGTAATTTCTTGTGTAAACAGGGGGAGTCAAAGATGTCAGAGGTGATTGGAAGCCTGATTTCTGTTATATTAAATGTCAGCCAAAATACTTCTAGGAATCGTTCTGAAATATGAAAGGAGATACTTTTTTCTACTTGGTTCATTTAGGCATCTGTAAGTGAGCACTCACGTCAGCACTTTGCTAGGATTTTCAGGTGTTACTAATGCTTCTGAAATGGAGATTCTCTCCTCCTATTCTTTCCTTGTCTTTTCTTTTTCCCCAACAAGGCTGTGTTAGCAAAACTTATTTTCTTGCTGGCCTGGCAACCAGAAGGCAATGAAGGAGAAAGCTGAACGCACTGAATACAAGCCATCTCTTGCTGTCGAGCATGGTCCTGCCTTTAAATTAATAAATTCTAGCTGCAGACTTGAGGCAGCCTTGGGCTAGCGTGACTGCACTGCATTCAGATGCAAGCCAGTAAGTCAGGAGTGTTGAGCTGCACCTTTTGTGCTTGCTGGCTTGGATTCTTGACACCTTCACATTATATTGCCTCTAACTATGTTACTGTGCTCCATTTCCCAGTGTTCATTTTGAGTCTTTCAGCAGTTTCTGACAAGTTCATGCCAAATATTAAATGGCTTTCCATGCTTCCAGATACATCTCAAAATAACAATGAAAGGAATAGCTACTTTGTTTTTTCCTAGTTATAAAAGTTCTTTTCAACAAACCATAATATTAACGTTTATGCTTTGAAATATCATGAAGTTGTTAATGCTGCATCAGAAGCAGGGGATAAATCTGCTCTTTGTTTCCTAAAAATACGGCATTTAGGTAGTTTTCAGCTTCAGTCTTCCATCTTTCCTAGTTTACATTTACTACTACAAAATATTTTGAAAGCTGTTAACCAATTTGTATTGATACATTTGGCCTCAAAGATACTAAGTTCACTCTTAATTGAAGGAAATAAGGGAGGGGAAATAGAGTAATGTTTATCAGTGCTGCTAGCAAGGAAAACAGGCATGACCTCAGCTTTATTAACTGATGTCAAGGAATCCACATGGGTGAATCCATATAAAAGGCCACCAATAACTTGGCTTTGGGTTCTACTAGAAAGTCTTTAGATTCCAGTCCCTGTGGAACTGCAAAACGTTGGGCTTTTTTCAATCTTTATTGATTGTGTCCTGGACATAAACTGTAATTTAGACTTTTTTTTTTTCCTCACTGTAAGAAAGCAGACATGCAAAGAATCAGATGCCACACAAGAGACACTTGCTGAATGACAAGATTTGTTTCAAAAGCAACCCAGGGAGTGTTTTCTATGTGAAATCCGTCATTTTCCGAATACAATGGGATAGAGAGCATCTTTGACAAGTTACTGTTTCACTGAAAGCAGAGCATTGAGATGCTAAACTTTTCTGAAAATCTAGCGTCATGTTTGTCTTTTTCTTTTCCACTAACAGATTTAACAAATGTTAAGCATTTCTGTCATTCTCATGTTAGCATATGAAGTGTGAAAATTAATTTTACTTGCTAATTGAAAGATAATTGGTTTAGGGGTAGGAATTGTCACTTCATCAGGGAGGGAAAAAAAAAGTTTAGGTGTACTGCAAGCCTGCAGGAAGAGAGACCTTGTTTGGAAAAACCCATCTGTAAATTAGTAGAAAAGGAGGTGTAAGATGAATCTTATGAACCAATCAGTTGAAGTCAGTGAGCATGTACTTCTAAAAAATATTCCTCTTCTAGAAAGAGATTAATGACTCTGTTAATGTACATTGTTATAGCAGAAGCTGTAACTGTTAACTAGTACCCATGGTGGATAGGACATTCACAAACCAAGTATGAAGAGTGTTGCTAAACCAAGATCTGTCCTTCTCTTACCTACCAATGAAAGAAATGTGTGGGTAAAGTGCAAGGAAGAATGTGAGGTATCAAGAACATTATAAAACTTTTCTACAATCTGTCCCTAACATATCATACTTTGCTCATTACTGAGATGTCGGTTCTTTCTTTTGATTACTTCATCAAATTGATCTCAGTTGTGCCCTGTTAACTTCCTGGACAACAAAAATAACAAACCCTTGAGCTTTCTGCCACGCTGCTTCATGCACTGAGATATGGAGAGCTATCTCGCTATTCTTCTCCAGACTGCTCTTCATAGTCCTCCTCTGCTGCAATGCTTGCAAAAACATAATCATCAGGGTCGTAGGTGGACTAAAACTATTTTCTACTACAATGCCGTGTATTCTTTTACTGTTTACTTGCTGCTTTTTCATCTCCACCTTTCTTATATTTACACTGTGAACTATGCGGGGTGAAGATCACTTTTCTATTCCACATTTTCATACCACCTAGTACAGTGGCAGTCTGGACCAAAAGTAGGAGTAATACAAAATGTAACAACCCATTTTATATGTGCAGTGTTGTAAGTTATTGGAAGGTCCATCTCAGGAGTAGATTATATGTAACAAAACATCTCTTAGTAGATTATAGGCACAAAGCAAGATGACAGAGATGAGTGAGGCAAAGAGGAGACTCTAGGAAATTAATATAACAACTTTTTAGATAATCTGCTCTGAGCTTTACAGAGAATGTAAATGATTAAAATGCACAGGACAGGACAAATATAGCCAGGTCTTTTAAAGTGATCAGCATATGGTTATGATGGGCTCAGACAGATTTTCACTAAAGGCACAAGGGCATCTTTCTGTTATCTTTGTTTGGATCCATGTCTAATCTTACATAAGTCCAACAAATATGCTTCATCATATGTATCCCAGGTAAACTGAGCATCTGTGACTGAAGGTTGTATTATTTTCCTGAACCAAAATCCCAAGGAGAAGGAATCCTGTCCTCACTGTAACCCATAGTGGTTTTATAATTTAGTTCAGTTGGGCCCATATTTCACCCCTAGTATCTTTATAACTCTAATGAATTATAATGAATCTGATTCATTATAGGTCTCATAAGATTCTAATAAATCTTATTTTTGTTGTCTTTCAGGGCCACCAGCACAGGGAGACCCAAATTTCTTATATAAGGAAAGCTCCTCTCCTAATTTATTTATTTATTTTTTAAATGGCCTGTATTTCACAGTGTCTGCAGCTTAGACTGGTTTTAGTGACAATCCTAGCTGCTCAGTAGTTCTGAAAAGCAGTCCAGTTGCTTTTATCCCCTTTTATATCTATACAAATAAAAGTTAAGTATTTTGCTATGATTAACAACATGGTAGTAAGAATAAAAGCTTTATTGATCATTGTAAAAGCATTAAAAAGGCTTTGCAGAGTCACTAAGTTCAGTTATAATGTCCAAAGCTAAAAACAATGAAGATCTTTGAACTAAACGTTAAGAGCATTACTGAAAAACAGAACTATTTGGTTAGTTAGCTATATCTGATCATGAAAAACAGGATAACAGCAGGCAGAAACATCAAAGTGATCAGAAAGGAAAAGCATATAAATACATATTCACATATATGTATGTATTTAATAACATAAAAGCTACTGGACCTGGCTATAATAGTGCTGAAAATCAATTTGTTTAGAAAAGAATACACTGAGCTGATTATGCATCCCTTGGTACCATTAATAATGTTTTAGGTGAAATACTGGTTCATTTGCGTATAGAATATGTTTTAAGGGGAAAAAATTCTGTTAGAAAAATAAATATAAAAAAAAAATACATTGCCCAGTAGGCAGTAATCAGCACAATAAATTCTCCATTTCTAACCTTCCTCTTCATATGTAAATCCTCTTTGTTTCCATGATATTTACTACAAAAGGTATGAAAAGAATATTTATCCATTCCTATCAATGCAATTAAAACATAGCATTACTTATAGGATAAAAATAACAGTATATATTTATCAGGTCCATAAACTGATGGCAGATTAATAATTTATTACCAATCTGCTTAGGTTTTTTTATACAACTGATTAGAAGACTTAATCAGAGATTGACCAGGTGAAATATCCTTTGAAGATGTTACAAATCCAAAAACTGCCAGAAGAAAATGCTGCTGAAATAGGCACAGAAGATAAAAGGTGGGAGGGAATTCAGAGAGACAAGAACATAAATGACTTCATGAGACAAGAGTAGAATCCAAAATTCTTGAATGTCCCCTCTGAAGTGCTGTCCGTTAAATTGCATTAGCATAAATGCACAAGAGTCAGGCCTCGAACTTTCTGCTATTTCATTTCTGTGTCCAGTATAACAGACACAGCCTTTTTCAAAGGGCATGAAGTAAAAATGCAATTTGTTTGTGCTTTTTATAGAATGAAAGGTAGTTGTTGAAAAGAAAAAGAGAGGCAAAAAAAAAGAAGCAGTTCAGTAAGTAACAGGAGACATTAGACCCACGAAAAGGACATTTTTGCCAATTTAATATAATATAGTCATCTTTTTCAACCAGTGGAGTTTTTCTATTCGTAATGAAGATGTGATCTTGAGTCTAAGAAGCTTTTCTGAGGTGTATTCAAGGTACGCTACAGTTGTCATGTAGCAAGCCTCTAATGCACTTGGAAATCTCAAGATGTATTTCAACATGCAGAGGTTTGTTTGAGGACATTGGGAATAATCTAATCTACTATTTCAAATTTAATTTAGGTTTAAGAAGGGGTTTTTTTACACTCATGTTGTGTCCCTACCACAGTTGCATGCTGAGAATATTGCACATCACATTAGATTAAGGTCAATTAGCAGTGTTATAAGGGCTTTTTTTCCTTCCTCTGTCTCTTACTCTCTCTTTTTTAAATGAGGCAGCACTGCAATTTTGTGATTAAAACCCTGTGTCTTGAAGCATATCAGATGAGAGACCTTGGCTGGCCTCCAACTGTGATTAAGGCTATGATTTTTGGCCTAAGGGGTCATGAGGAATCAGAATTTCACTGACCCTTTAATCAGAAGTGATTAAGTAGTGGTGGCTTGCTCTGTTTGGTACTCTATTACCTACCATGTGGAGCTTATAATAAGGAGATATTGCTCTGTCAGCAGCCCTAGGAAAAGTCAACCTTTGAAAGACTTTGTGGACAAGATCCTTCAAACTGATAGGAGATTTTGAGTATTTTATCTTTCAGTTAAGCAATTTGAGAGGAGGCTGAGTTTGACGGAATTTCCTATTGACGGAAAGGGGACTATTTCCAAGACATCTTTAAGACATAAGGACCTGAGATGTTGGGTGTGGCTCACACAACTCTCTCCAAAGTCCTGCACAGGCAGAAGAGGAGAGGGGGGGATCAATGGCAACAGGTTAGAATTCACTGTTCTACAAGTAGTTTCAAGGGGTGATGCAAAGAATGGAAAACATGGACAAACCAGTGGTGATAAAGAAATACCAAATTCATCAGTTTGTGTCTCACATATCTTCATAAGTCTGCTGCCTCTTGGATGAAAGGTTACTAAAATCTTATCTGTAGAGCCCCTTCATCTAACTGGTGAGCAGATTTATGGAGATGCTTGATAGTTCAGCCAAGAAGTCGGTTATCATGGACTGTAGAGCTAACAGGAAGAGTTTCAAATTATTCAGAGCAGGAATTATTCCACTGAAATAGGAAAATCACTCCTCGTCTTTTTTTCAGCTTCATAGCAGAAGCTGTATCTTCTAGTTATTGAAGACTTACTGAGAATCTTTCTCTGGTTCCTAACAGAAACACCAGAGTTTGAACGCTTCCGCCTCTGAAGATCATTTGTCTTATTTTTCTGCAACTTTAGTTTGGGCACTGGGAGAGCATAGATAGTGAGCAAGAAACACCTTTGTCGATGTTAGTATGTGTAACAGTGTATGTATGTATGTTCATATATATACCAGTGATTTAAGTCTGGCTCTGCTCTGTGAATGCTACAGCCTAGAATACCAAGTGTGAAAGTTATGGGATTTTGTCTGTTCCTGTTGTCAAATCAGTGACCATCGTTAGCTATATGAACTGAGTAGAAGGATTCGCATTGGCTTTATTTGGGGTAGGCCAATGGTAATCTGATGGTGTGTCAAAAGAAGCAAAGAAATATGAACTTTTAATGGACTTTATAATCTTCTATTGGACAGTCATTAGAGGACAATTTTCATAATATACATACTCCAGGGCTATCTCATCTTCCTTTAAATGTCATACAGACTTGGGTATGTATTATTACGCTTAATAAAGTATATTATAGCCAGTGATGTTAATAGCCTTAATGTACTGGGCAAGGTTTCTACAGATTGGTGAGTCTATGACTTAAGAGCTTATGGTTCAAATAGAACAGACAATGAGCCAGAAATGAGTAAATATTCTATGAAAACATTAGGGCTAATAAGACCACCAAAGAATGATTTGGCTGGCTATTCTGTGTAGCAATGTATTGGCAATCCCAGGAAGGCCTGGAAAATAGGAAATCTAATTATGGTAGCAGCTGGAATAATGCAAAGTTGGTGACTGTGCCAAAAAATGTGGGAAGATAGTAAATTAACAAGCAGGATGTTTGTATACAATTAAGGGACTAATCAGAATCTACACAAGAGGCTTTTGGTCTTTAAGGCGGAACATATAGATTGGGAAAGGACAACACTTGAAGAATTACAAGAAGACTTGAACACCTAATGTAGGTAATGGCTGGGTCTTGCATGCATGGTCACTGTACAGGTAAAGTAATTTAGAAGTGCACAGTAAGGCTCAGGGTAGAAGATGTTAACCAACTATAGATTGCACATCGCATAAGGAAGTTATTCTAGAAATGAAAAGTACAGCTTGTATTCTTCTTTTTATACTGATGGACAGCTTAACCCCACTATGACCTTTGTCACCCCTGTGTGATTGCTTCTTTACGTTGTTGGGTTTGCTATGCACTGTGCAGCACTGAACAGAGAAGTAGGGATGGCAAATCCAGTGATGCACAGAGGTGTGTGTCAGGACAAGGCTGAGTGTGTTGTGCTACTAGAAGGGTTCAAAATAAGCTCTAGAAAACCAACAATAGCTAGTAGGTGAGCAACTGTCCCTTGGATTTTCAACAGTGAGCTGAGAAACACTGGGGTTTCTAGGGCATCAGTGGTCCTCAGAGAACTGAGAATAGTTAATGAGGTAGCGCAGTAGAAAGGCAGACCCCGGAAAGTGCAAATGGTACAAAGGCTTTTAACCAGTTAAACCAAGAAAGCATGTATACTAATGCCTTTCTTTCTGAAAATGTTGGTTATGACCTGAAAGTTAAAACAGGTAGCACCAGTAACAAATTCTACAGGTTACTTGGATAACATTAGAGATTCATGTAAGACAGATTTAAAAAAATCTGTCTTACTGAACTTTAATATAGACTAGTTCAGGAGAAATACCCAATTTAACTACAGGTTTCTTCAAATAGCTCAGGGAACGCAAGCGAGCAATAGTAGATTGGATCAAGATGTATATTGTATTTCTCTTTAAAAGCAAGGAGAAAAAAATGGAGACAGAATTTTATAGACCTCCACTTTAAAGTCAATCCTTATGGAAAAAAATAATTAAAACCACAACAACAACAACATTCTCCAAAGTGAAACATATATTCAAACAAACAGTTTTTAACCATATAAAACGTAACAAGGAGAGGAGTAGCAGTCAGCATAGATGTATCAGGAACAAATTATGTCAGATAAGCATAATTGTATTCTATGACAGGCTTTGTGGATAGAGGAAAGTGGTAAATGTCACGTTTTGACTGCAGTAAGACTTCTGAGTGTCTTACATTACATTCTAATATCCAAACCTGAGAAACATAGACTAAACAAAATTATTTTTAGTTAGGTAAATGTTATACAGTTGGAATACCATATGTAAAGAATAGGTATCCATAGTCAGCTCTCAATGGTTATATGAAATCTGAAGGCGTGAGCTCTGCATATAGGATTGTTTTGTACTATATTTTCTGATGATGTCTAACTGAAAGGACATTCAAATATGTTGGGAAAAAAAAAAAAAACAAAAAAAAGAACTTTCAAATATAGTTTGAAGTTTTTAAATTCACCAAGTAAATTGAGTTAGATGACCAAATGGATTGTATGATTTCCAGAGGGTCTGTTTCCTATTATTTTCTCAAAAAGAAGGAATGTTGTGGTTCTTTCATACACAGAGAGCTAAGGGGGCTCACACTGTTGAAATCAGTGGGAGCCTTATTGCTGAATGTCAAGCCCATAGAGACGTCACGTGGGCTATCTGTGAAGACAGGGTCAAAGCTAAAAGTCAAGCCAAGAGCTTTTGAATTCAGATTCCATACCTTACTTAGAAGTCCATGTACCTTTTCTCATATTCAGCATGATTTTTATTCCTTGGACAACTTTCCATAGCTTGCTAACTTTCTTTATCAAGAAATTTCTCCTTAGATTAGTCTTAGTTTATTCATTTTTTTGCTCATTCTTCCTCTTTACTGTGGCAAACTGAGCTAACTAAGACTGATTTCCCACAAAGGTACATGAAGGTCATGGGATGTTCCCAGGACAGTGTGGGACAGTAGGAAGGTAAGAGAGTTTCTATGCTGCTTTTAAATTCCCTTCTCTGGGTAATGCCAGGAGGAATATTTATAGGGCTTACTGCTGACATCAGGATGTTTCCACAGATTCAACTTTTCTCCAGCATTACTTTTGCTATAACATGATAAAGTACATTATGCTGAAGGGGACTTAACCAGCAAGTCTACTTACAACAGAAGTAAAGCTTAACTAATAAAAAAGCAAATAACAGAAATGTCTTTGTGTTTAAAAGCTATAAATTAACTCCATGAAATAATTTCAATCACATGCAGAATGCAGACCATCTGTAATGGTATTCTTTTTTTTTTCTTAAATGTTATTGGGAATAAAGACAAGTATGACAGTGTCTTTTAAAGTTCTTCAAAATAATTTCCAGATAACAGTGCTGAGTCTTTATTTACAGTTGGTTTTACCCTAGTGCAATTTCATTGACTTCATATGAATTAATGTTGCTGTCATGCAACATATTTTTAACCTTTGGGGTGGATATTTTCACAGATATTCTCTTCCTTCTGCATGTAGGAGACCACTGTGATTCATCCTACTTTGGTGCTGAATGAGAGTATTTTAACTGAAAACGAGTATTACTTGAGCTTGTTGTTCTGAAGATTAATGAATGGATTCCATAAACTCTAGAGGCTGGATGAAATACTTTCCGATACATCTTCATCAAAAAGAACTTGTTCACTGGAAAAAAGGTGGTCTTAATGTATGCTACTGTATGCTGTTAGTGTTCTCAGATCATTTGCAGTGTCCCAGGTCCTGTAGTTGTTACCCAAGCCTTGTTATGACTTCAATACATTTGAATAGAAGGTGCAAATTGTTTATATGGGAGAGTGTAAGAGAGGTGATAGCACAAAGCCCACTAAAATTGAGCTAACTACTCATCTCAGCGTTTGCATGTTTGTTTTTCAGTCTCCCATCCCTTTCATATTTTTTTACATACGCAAACCTCAAGGAGCCATGGATCCAATGTTACTTTCTTTTACTTTCATGATTATTTTGTTTAATAACAGACTCACAATGTAAAGATTTGTGACTACTTCAACAGGATCATTTTTCTGGGTTTTATTGTGTTATCTCTAGAACATTTTGAGTCACATTTCAGGTTGACAAAATGGTATTCAACTGACCATCAGGTATTTATCTTCAGTTGTAGGTGCAGAGCTTTCTGACTCTTAAGCATATTCAGGAAATTATTCTATGCTGTGACAGGGAGTGTGTTCTGACTTAGATATTTTGAATGGATTCTCATAGTTTTATAAATTAACTTTAGTGGCATTAGAGTAGAGGATGCTGTGTGACTCAATTGCTTTCTAGTGATAAGCATTCATTTTGGTTCCAAAAATTGGCCAGAGAATGTTTATTTATTTTTTCCCACAGACATTCAGCCTGAAAAGAGCATCAACTCTATTGAGTTAAAGACAAAATTAATAAAAGATTAACAAAAAAAAGTTTAAGAACTATATAACTCTAAAATCATAGAAATGATGCAAAAAACCTTCCCAAACACATAAGAAGCAGAATTATTTACTGGGAATCCAGTAAATTTTCAAAGGTGAAATGAAGTATCAAAAAGTACGAGGCTACAGCTGGTAGCAGAAGGAATTTGTTACGTTGCTGTTTGCAATGCAAGATAGTTGATAAGAGGAGTCACTATTTAAAGGAAAAAGAGGTTGGAGGACTTTTTTTTTTAAACTGTTTTGTCATCTGAAGAGGTCTTGCAATAGTTGAACATTAACAATTACAAAGATAAGGTTCTTTTCACTTGCGAGATTTCTGAACTTAACTATGGTTTGTGAACTCTCACTAAAATGGCCTAATAGTAAGGAGGAATGAGAATTGGTATCTAAATTTTAAAAACAGTTCCAGGAAATTACCATCCAAAAAATATGACTCTTATTCTGTGTTAAGTGATAGAAACTATAGCAAATAATAAAATTATTAGAAATCTGGATTAATATGATATACTAGGAAAAACTCAAAGCAATTTTTGTGGAGGCAGCTGCTGCTTTGAAAAGTTCAAAACTTGATGTTTTTCAAAGAGAGCAAACAAGTGAATGAGTAATACATGGAAGGAGTGAAAGGTTTTTAATGAAACTAATATGTTGTGAAATAAAAGGAATGAATAAGGAATAAAAAGGAATGAATAAGGAATAAAAAGGAATAAAAAATTTTGACATACCTTAATAACTGATTAAAATACAAGGAAGGATGGTGGCACAAAAAAGTAAATTTTTACACTGAATATGTGGTCTCATGAGTTGCCACAATGATCCATATTAAAACCTGAGTTTGTAATTTTCTTAGATTATATAGTAAAGAGGTGAATAACAATAGAGCAAAAGTGGCACAAATTTATTCATGACAATCCATTTTAATGAAGATTAAACATTAAACATGGCACTATACCAGCTACTGGAAAGAAAATTAACTCTATCTCATCCAAAACCAGGACAGGTGACAAGGAAGATTGCAGATTTATCTCTCTCAGTGACCGAGCAACAAAAAGTACTTGTGGAATTTACTGCAGGTAGATGCAAAAGCCTACGCCCACAAAGTGAATTACTCTAGCTACACATACATTAATGGGCTGTAAATGTCCTTATACAATTCAGAAAGGAGGTCCTGAAGTTGTTATGACTATTTTTCTGAAAACATCATCTTGTTAAGCTGGGAACTGAAAGCAGGACATACAGTCACAATATTGTGTATTTCCACCTTCTGACCATTATTTGAAAACCAAGGCTATATCTACATAAGCATTTTAGTTCCTATCAGCAGTGCACTTCTGCTTCTTGTGATCATCCTCACTTACTGTACCTGAATTGTCCCACAGGGCAGCCTTAGAGCACGGAAAATTACTTCCTATTGGATGAAACGAAGCCATTTAGTGCTATCCAGCTGCTGACGGGTGTTAGGCTACAGGTCAAGAACAGACCTAGTCTGCAGTAACTCTCACCGCTTCCCACATATGTGTAATATGGATTCAGGTTCCTCAGTTGCTCTTGACTTCTGCTGCTATAGGACCGTACCAATGGCAAGTGTAGACGTAGCATTTGTTATCCCATCTCTAAGAGGATATAACAAACCCAGCCATTGTATAGAGAAAGATTGTGCAGAGCAGCAAGATGGAAAAAGGGTAGCAGCTTCTGTATGAAGGTAGTCAAGGACTCCTACATTGTAAAGAGGAATGTGGAAGACATGAAAAAAGATTAGTCACTAAACCTGGAGAGCTGGAAGACACTCAAAAGACAGCCAGTCAGCCATCTAGAGAAGTTTAGTTAAAATCAGTGAGTAATAACAGTAATATTCCCAGAAACCTCTCACTCTGAGAACATAATGATGAGTAGATTTCAAGTCACTTTGGAAAGCAACGTCCTGTCATTATCTCTGTTTTCAGCAAGGAAAATTGAAACATGAGAAGGGAAAGGTGTTTGTCCGAGGTCATGCAGGAGGAAAATGGCTACAATAAGAAACACATCTCCTAAACTCCATCTCTGTGCTTGCCTTGACACTAACGGGAGTCAAAGCTTTGCCTGGAAATAGTGGTGGATGAATCAGGCTCTCCATTCCCTTCTAGCAAAGGTGTCTGAGATATATGTGACTGAGGGCCTGGTAATTGCGTGGTTAATACTGAAAAGTTTTAGACGAAGTAGAAGACGAGAAAAAGCCTTCATTATTTCAACTGGAAAAGTAGGCCATGTATAATGAATTCAGGCAGGAAAACCATTCCAGTCAGAGTCAGTTTTGGTTCAGAGGAGTGTGAATTGGAACTCTTTCGAGGGCTATCCTGAGAGGAGATGAAATAAACAACACAGCATAAGTAAAACAACTCTGCAAATGGTGAAGGACTGTTATATATTAGCTACTTAAATTGTCCTAGCTTCTCACCAATCTCCTATTAGGAAAGGGAATGTAGGGCCTTTTTAATGGGGCGAGTAATGGTTTAACCATCATCCCAAGAAAATTAAATTATGAGGCAGTAGAACTGATGGGTACTGAGGAGCATGATAGGTGTCTGTCTTCCATGAGCTTTATTCCTAACTGAGGGAAATCTGTTCTGATTCTAGAGGGTCCTTTGATCTAGCAGGTAATGATGAAGTGAAAGCTGGAGATTAAAAAAAAAAAAAAAAAAATGAAATAAAATGGTCCACTTTCCTCATGATGGTCCAGGTAAGGTGCCAGTAGAGCAGAGGTAAGCCTCAGGGGAGTATAAAAGGATGTGAGTTATCACAAGCCTTTGTAAAAACTGTGGCCTAATTTGGTTACAAATTGGTGGGCTTTATATAGGGTTTCTGGTAAAGCAGGATAAATTTCTACTGTGGCTTGAGTTTATTTTACTGGAGCCGTGCATGTGTTCATGACTTTTCTTGTGTATACTTCCATGAAGCAAATGCATTTTCAGGGTGGTAATAGATTTAGAAGGCAGCACTGATGAAAACAAGCATACCAAAGACCTATTTTCTGTGCTGTTTTTCCCCACATAATTTTTGTGTAGATCTAGACGATTCTCTGTGCAACATTTTTCTTCTCACTTCTTTCACTGAGCTACTGGTGTGTTTGGATTGCAAGCAGCTCCGATGTCTTGTCTGAGCATGTTCTTACTGACAGATATTGAATAACTTGAACTCTTTTGGTGTCCCTTGGGTGTAGCCAGCCAGAAGTCCTCTCAGGGGCACCTGACACTGACATCCAGTGTCTCTACACTGGAGCTGGATCATGTCTGGGCAGCATGAGAATGTGTAGAGTGGTCAGATCTATCTGTCCCATTGAAGCAGTCTGTCCTCTCATTCCGGAGGTGTTGATACAATGCTCTGGATAAATATGGTTCTTTATTTTAAAATATAATGTTAAACTGATGACAGTCCATCTGGGGACAGCTGCTTTACTCTAACACACATCAGTCATCACTGTTCTGTGTAAGTAGTTCCATTAAAATATGTGGAAATATTCCAGAAAAAAGCTTTTCCACACAATGGCAGCTTTATCTTGCCCTGTTCTTTCTCCCTGTTCGGTAGTTTTTAAACCATACAACAGTTATATAATAAACATGTTCAACATGACGTTTGGAAAACTATGAATTAGACCCACATTTCAAAAAAGAGATCGATGTTTAAGTTGTCTTTTCATTCTGAAAGCTTTCCTCTTTAGTTAAAGCTTCTAGCTTTTCTTTAACACCCGAATGCCTAGACTCTCACAAAGACATTTGAAGCTGACAAGACTACATGCATTAAAAGTATTTAAACTATCCTGAAATATGAAAGCACCAGAAGTTTCCATCTGTATTCCTCTACGAGTGAATCGTGCAAATGAAAGACCACAAGTTTACTGACTTGTCACAGCGTTCCAGGAGGTGATGTTTTAAGGAAAGTGAGTTTTTGAAAGAATCATAATGTCATAATGAAAAACCTGGATTTGGCAATGCTGGCTGATTAAACAAATAAACAGAGCATATTTTATTATTTTCAGACTAGCTAAAGGGTAGGTTTCCAGACTGTCTTCAGGGGATTTTTTTTTTAAGAGCTGTCTTCCCTCATGCGCTCTTTCCTTCTGAGACATCTAATTAAATCTGTGTTTAACAAGTAGATATTTTGTTCCCCATCTAGGCACCCTGTAATTTTGCCATTAATGGAAGGAACAATGTGCAAAGTATTGCCTTTTCTACCCACTCCATTGTACTCATTCCGGTTGTGGGTCCTGCTGAACAGCCATTTACTCCTCAGCCTCCTGCACTCTCCTCAGCCCTGGAGCGGAGGTTTGGACGCCCCTTGCCAACACAGCCTGGGAACTCTCTGTTTTCCCTGACTCTGCCAGGCAACCAGGGTAAGAGTTTGTCGTGCTCCATCCCTCATTAGTAAACAGCTATTTAACCGCCTCAAGACTTCACACTAATCACTGTGGTTGTCCTTTAAAGCTTCTTGTAGCGTTGTCGGCTTTCAGCCGGTCACGCGTTAAGGACAGCCGGACGGCAATCCATCACGTTGCTTTACGCGCTGCAACACAGCTTGACTGACACGAGCTGACATGATCCCACATTTGGTAGCACAACATGACAGCTTAAAATATGGGAGTGGATCATACCAGTCCTCTTAACACTCCTTGCTCATTTTAGACCCAAATTCACCTCTTTTCCTCTATAAAATAAAAGCATACCTGCTTTAAAAAAAAAAAAAAAAGAAAGAAAAAAGAAAAAAAGGAAACCCTTGATACATTACAGCAATTTCTTTGCTACAGCAATTCCTTTGCTTCAGCAATGCAGAAATCTGAATCTGACTATTAACATGAAAATTTGGTATTATTAATCCTTTTTAAAAAAAACAGTACTTCTAGTCTTTGTTTGTTATTGGACCGCTGGAAGGCTGAAAGCTTACAGGGATAAGGCAGGAGGGAAATGCTCTGAAGACAAACCAGATGACTGAATCCTGGCTTAAGTTTCTGTCTCACTACAGTCTCTGTATGACCCAAGACTTGTCACTTGGGCTAGATTTTAAAAGGCATTTGGATGCCAAGCTCTCATTTGGATAAACAAACACATAATCCTTAATATCTTTAAATAATTTTAGCCTCTAAGTAAGTTTATTTTCTCTTTGTCTGAATTTTCTTTTTGGGAAATTAAGTATCTTCTCCCCACTGTGTGGAAAAAGTAAGAGGTTTGGAAGTATTACAGTCACAACTGATGAAGATGGATGGAAAGTATCACTTTTATTTTTTCCTATTCCAGTAAAGACTCCAGACTTATAATGTACTGCGAACATTCTGGTAAAAAGCCTTCAAAGCTCCCATATTTTTCTGATTGTATCATTTTGGCATTCTGATACTATTTTCTTGGCATCTGGCATTTACTCTGCTGGTGGAGATGCCGTTACAGCGTATCGTGTAGCTACAAGCAATCTGTGTTTTAACTTAATTTCAGGCATGGTCTATTCATTGAAATTTGAATTGTACGGCAGTCGGCAGCACAGAGGAAGCTGCACGTTGTTTGTTTGTTTTAAACAAGAGCTGTTACAGATAGCGTTTCTATTACTCCTCTTCAGTTTTAGCTATCGTAAACTTCAGTTTTTGAGTACTGTACTCTCTTTTGAAGCTAAGAAAGGTTATTCAATCCTACCTATCTCTAATCCTCCACCCACCCAGTTTTCCCTCAGTTTTGCAACCTCCTATATGCATGGTTGTGGATATTTAAAAAAGAAAAAGATTTCCCTGTTGACAGCTGTGACAAATGTTCATCCATTACTTTCATGCATAATTAAATTATTTTCTTAATTGTATCTAATTATTTTTTAAACTCTTTTAAGTTCAAACTAGGACACTTGAATAGCCATAAGAAAAGTTTTTCAGAGGTACAAAGGAATGAAACCACATTTCTTGTGTTTCATATTGAAACTAAAAGGGAAAGTTCAGAAGGGTATACCTAAACAAAAACAAAGGTGAGGCCATAAGGAAAATATCCTTTGGTATTCAAAGCTCACAGCCTAAGTCCTACCACTTTTTAAATTTATGCATAAATAGATACCTTGATGGGAGCTGCTGCTAAGAGGAACATAAATCATACTTAATAATTGAATGCAGCTTTCATGCATCTAAAATTTGGGGTCACATCTGCCTGCCTTGCTACATCTGGCAGAGTGTATTAGGTTCTTTCATAAAAATGAGATTTACAAAAAATATCTTTGCAGAGATTATTATCCCTTCAAGAAAATTCAGATCAATTTTTAATTGATATCAATAAAACCAGCTCTGCTGAAGTCAGTTGAACCCTGCTGATACATTCCTGCAGGGAATCTGTCCTTCCATTCCCAGGTCAGGCTTGACAAGAGTTGTGTGACCCACTGGTTTTTTTGCTTTGACAATCTCCAAAACATCTGTTATAATTTTGTCTTGGTGGGAAGGTTTCTTCAGTCTATTTTGATTTCAAATGTTTTGAACTAAAAAAAAAAAAATAGTTAAAGCAGAAAGAAAATTTTAACCACATTTGTTTACATAGATAATGAAATGTTTTACTGAAAACATCAGAATGATTTAGTTTTAGTCTAAAATGTTTCCCTGCAATTAGCACTGTCTAATTCTGTTCAAAAGCACAAAGACTCCTGTCTACATATAGTATGTTTATACAGGAGGAGAGTGCATGCTTTCAACTCAGACAGAGGAAGCAGAATCTCTTCACTCTGGGTAAGTCAAATATTAAAAGAAGAAGCTATTAATATATCTTATTTGTGCCTTTGCACATAGTTGCATTTCATCTTGAAAACAAAATTAAATGCAGTATAGCTGCTCTCTGTCCCTTACCTTTCCTCACCGTGTGGGACTTTGTCAGATGACTTGATGCTCTATGTGGAAAGCAGCTACAGTAGATTGAATAAGGGAAGGATTTTCCCCTCATTCATCTTTTTTTTGTAAAAGAATGATGTCCAGGATGGAGGATGAGTGTATACTAATGTAGGGGAGGAGGTCAAGAAAAGGTTTCTGTTTGCTTTAGTTGAATCAGCCCTAGAAATACTTTTGTACAAATCTGTGTTTCCAAATCTAGCCATGTAATGCTAGGATTGATCAGGGAAAAGAAAAAATCCTGATGGGAACTGAATTTGCAGTGTTATCATATGGGAAGAAATGCCTTCTTGACCCTTAGTTTATGTCCTCAAGAATAAAACCTGATAGAAACTGTCAGTTTTATCTTAAGCTGCAGAGCTATAAGGATTATTTCAGCTGAGGATCTTAATATTGGTCTCTGCCTTTGCAAAAGAAAAGACACTTATGTAAGGAGACAGAAAGAGCTTTGGGAATTAAAATGAACTTAAACTGCAGACTCTGTAGGGTAGGGATGCACTTTCTGTCTGGATTTACACAGACAGTGCTAAATTTTCCATTGCTGCTTTAACTTTTGCCAAAAAATAAGTGAAAGGTCAAAGGCCTGCCTTGAACGCAGCGGTTGGGTTGTCTGCTGCAGTCCCTGGTGGGAGAGGGTAGCAGGGAGGGGACAATTGCGGCTGCTAAGTAAAATTCCCCTTTCCCACTACGAGGGTTTGTCGCTCTGCACACCCAACACCTCTGCTACCCCTGAGGTGCCTGTGCTATTCCAAGGCTCCGGAGCAAAGGAAGTGACGGGGCTGTAGCAACTTCCATCTCAGAAGTCTTCCTCTTGTGCACAGCCATAGGCTGATCTCCAGGGATCCATAGCAGATCCGCATCCTCTGTCAGTTGGCAGAAAGGGACAAGGGGGCAGACTAGGGTGGATGTGAGTGAAGCTGTAACTTGGGTCCGTTTTCCTCCCTCTGCCAAACTGGAACTGAGTGGTGGGTTTGTGACTTACTGGTGAGATAGCTGGATGGGCACAGCAGGTATGCAGGGGGATTTTCTGGTGGTGGGGGTGGATAAAACCAACTGAAACAAAACAACAATGAAGACAGAAACCTACAAGCTTCCCATTCCTCTCCGTGCAATAAAATGTCTTTGTGCCGTTATATGTAAACAGTGTCTGGATATGGATGTAGGTGAGACAGAGGTTAGGTGAAGGAAGCCCCATCTGCCACTCATGTCAGAGTACAGCAAATGTCACTCACAGACTTTGTCCCCGCAGCGAATGAGAAGAATGAGGATGGGGGAAGCATGGATGTAATTTACCTAAGAATTATGTTGCTTAATGCTATTAGTCCACTGTGGGCGTTCACCCGGGAGCAATTCCTCCAGTCTCCTCCTGTGATGGTTATCTGGGGAGAGAGCACTATCGCTTGCCAGGTACCTGTGGAACTGAGGATATCTCATTTGTGAGGAAATGTTCTGCTACCCTTGATGCAAAATTATTCAGGTTGCAGAATGCAGAGAGAAGGAAGTCAGTGCTTTCAAGCCTGCAAAGCACATGGGGAGTAGTAGATGGCCACACAGTCCCGAAAAGTCAGGGGAATAGTTTTGTCCAGACTGATCACAGCAGAGTCCTTTTTCTTAACTGAAGCTTGGGTGTTAAATCAGGAGATGCGCACAGCGTGCAGCTAGAGATGCAGGAAAGCATCCAAAAAGATGGGTGGCAAGGAGGGGCACAGGAACGATGTCAGATGAGAGGATGAGTCCTTCAGACCAGTTGCATGGTCAGGATATGAGCTGGCCAGTACTTTTTTTCTCTTTGACTGATTCCTAAAATGGCCTTTGTGGAAGAGTACTGAAGAGACATCTCTTGGAAGAGAGAACCATGCATTACGTTTCCTCTACTTCAAAAACAAGGAAGGCCAGGGGCTTTTTTTTTTTTCACAGGTAAAGCTGCACAGCCAGTGGTTTGAAAAACTGCTTGCTGTTTGCCTGTCTTCAGCAAGGTCCCTGGAAGAGGAAGGCCACACGCTATCTGGAAGAGACTAAATCTAGGAGACCACAAAAAAAGAAGTCAACCAAGGTTAAGTTGATTGTGTGGCAACAATAAACCAATGTATTGCCCTTTCAGATAAAATAAAACCAGTGTATTGCCTTCCACAACAATGTGAAAAATAAGGGCTGCAACTATTGACAGCACAGTGTAGATCAGATTTATTGATCCATAAAGTTGTTACCTTGGGAAATGGAGGTCAGAGCCTGAAGACTGGCACAGAGAGAGAGGCTTAGCATGGCTCAGGAAGAACCAGCCAAGGGAGGGAAAACTGCAGCAAACTACAGGTAGAGATTGATGGGGCAAAGCAAACTTGGGAGGACTTTTTCCTGTAGTTCGCTGCTGGAGACCTAGGCAATCGCTCTTAGTTGTAGAAAAGATTTTGGGGGAGTCTGAGAATTGTCTTGGATATGAGATAAATAGGGGAAATTATGGACTGATTAAAGAGCTCCTGTTTTTTCACATACTCTTGTATATTTTTCGCTGAAAACTAGGAAACAGGAGAGATTTTTTGGGGAAAATGGCTGAAAGACCTAAGGAAAAGAAAAAAGGTGTTGGCAATCGTAGATCTCTCTAGGCAATTCTAGGTACCTGCAATAAAATACTTTCCTAATCACAGTCACAGTTGCTTGCTTGACTAGATGGAACTTTTTTATCAGTCCAGAACACCAGCTTTAACAACTTTTTCAGTTTGCTATGACTGTGAAAGTTCTTTCTGATATATTTTTAGCAACCTTAGAGATTCCTGTCTTTCCAAAACCAGGCTTTTCAAATGAAATGAATGATTCTTGTCCAATTTTAAAGAGTCATCCAAAGATATCCAGCATAAGACATCCTACAGCGGTCTGTTGTTCGGTAATACTGTCCTCATTTAAAACCTCCTAACGAAGAGACTCAGCACGCCCTAGAAGATCTCTGTGGTTAGCCTATGATCTCCTAATGTTAGCATAGACTGCATGCGCAGGTCAAACTGCGGCGCTCGCAGTTCCTTATTCCTACTATCAAGATCTTTAAACCTCAGTCCAAGAGTCTCTAGGCAGCTAGGAACATTGCCTTTGCAATCAGTACATGCTCATCATTAAATATTGGCCTAAATGACTTAACCGTCCCTTTTAATTACAAATTAGTGGTGTTCATCCTCACAGTATCTTCTACAATGTTTTAAATTGTATCTATTGAGAAATGTATTTCATGATAATATTAGCTGAACAGTAGAATAATGTTTTTGGGGTGTTTATGATAATGCAGGAATCCTTTAATAGCAGTTGTGGTGTAATTAGTTTAAAATTATGTAAGCAGTTAATGTGTAATTAAATTTTTCTTTTAAATTGATTAATTTTGTATGGAATATTAAAGCACTGAGCTGTCACAAACTATAAGAAAGTAACATGGCTAGACACAAAATGAAGCAGAGTTCTTAGTAAACATTCATTAGAATATTTTAAAATGATCCCATATTTAAAAAGATTAGTTAAAAGAATACTCAGAAGTCATGAATTGTAAATAAACATATTTATTAAGCTGTTGACACCTTAGATACAAAAATTCCCATTGACTGTTGTTCCTGGAATAGCAGCAGAATTTTACTCATGCTGTAGTATCTAAATAGAATCTTAGAAAGCTGGGAAGATTATAGAAACACTCCAGTGTAATAATAAGAAAATTCAACAGAGAAATACATATTATAGATAAAAAAAATATCATCCTGTTTGTACATTTTAAGCAAACATGTCAATATGTAATTTATGGATCACAGATAAACCAGAAAAATAGCTTTCATCTCTAAATACTCTCTTTCTCCCCCATCAAAAACCTCTCCAGAGCAAACTGCATAAAAAGGGACCCCAGTAGAAAGAAACAAAATTATGTGTATAAGGGGTTTTATTTCTTTTTTACCAGACTAAACTTGCTCATAGAACCAAGTTAAAATAATAAACTCTTGGGAATTACAAATAAATGAAGAAGCATTTTGAAATATGTCTTATCTCTAATTAATCATGTAATACTCAGAACAAAGACTAAATTTCTTCAAAGTTCCCAGCTTTCCCTTTCATGCAAAACAAAATATGTTCTGGGTTCACTGGTTCAAATACCATTCAATTTATAATTGGATTTTTCTCCTCCCATCCCCCCATGCCAAATTACTTCAGCAGCTTTGGCCTATATTTATGGAAGTTTCTTGGAGAATTTGGTTCTGGTTTTTACCAACTGTGTAGCAGAATTGTCACACCAATCAGGTTTTCATATTTTGGGCTCATAGTCACCCAAACTCTGCCATATATTATTTAAATGAATCCTGGAACTGCTGATGGACAGCCATATGAAAGCAGTTTTGGTATCCATGTGTGTCCAAGTAGACACACGGTCAATAAGAGTCCTGCCGGCTTCTGGACCTGGAGCTGTGAAAAGGAGACTATGGGAATTAACAGAAAGTGTCCTATTGTCAGAGCTGAAGGAGTAGTATCCCTACCTTACTCCTCTGCTGCTGTCTGTCTGGTGGTGGCATTGGTTTCCCCTCTGCCTTAACTAACATAGGATGCAGAATGTTTGTTTCCAAAAGGAGTGGATCATTTTCAGGGTCTGGAAGGTGGCTGAGGAGCTCCATCGGGTTATCGTAGGTAGCCAGCCCAGCAACTGAAGCTGCAATAGCCATTCTTGGAGGTGCTGTTACATGTGGCAAATAAAATTTAAGAAAACTTCTTTCAAGATTTCAGTGAGTGTAAATTAAGGTGAATGAAATTATTTCTAGACTACGCATATGCACGTGGCAGCTACCACAGCTTAGTTACTCTTGGGTTATCAAATCATGTCATGTACCTTCATGACAATTCTGGCACCACAGATCTTTGGTAAAAGACAACAATCTTTTCATCTTTTGCAACATGAGAGTATATTTATCAAATAGTTTGTGACCATTCAGGCATATGAATGAAAAAGTGCAAATAGAGCAGGGTATGTTTTATTAGTGGAACCACATGTACAGAAATAATTTCTTAAGAATGTTCCAGGACTGTAGAAGAGAGCTAGATATTAGGACCTGCCTAGCAGTCTTAGCTGAACAGAGTATGTCTTGTATTTTTTATTACGTGCCCTTATTTTATTGATATGTAATGTACTGCCTGGCATATCACATCAGAGAGCTTCCTCAGCTGATGCAGAAGGCTACTATGAGCTTTTTTTAATGCAAATCTCTCCTCCAGTGTCCCCTCTGCTATAAAATTGGGAAACAAATGAGATCTTGATGAATAGCAGATTAAGTTTATTGGCAGTTACATTTATTTTTCTATCATTTATATAAAACATGAAGTATCAATATATCAACCTTTATGTATGTGACTGTAACCATATTTTTTCCAGCCTGTGCGCAGTGCTTGTATTCCAGGCTCATAAGCTGTGTGGGAAAAGGCCCTTGGAGTGTTTGAATAACTCTTAGCACAATAGAGCCTAAAGGATGATTTGTGCCTTTGGGCACTACAGTCATATAAGTAGGGAACATCTGAAATATGTTCTGGAATATGGAACTGAAAATTAGATGGGAAATACTTGTTATATTGCATATGTTACCATCAGTCTAATTTGTAAGTACTGAAGTAGTTTGTCTTCAGAGGGGCATTAGGAAATTTCTGGCCAAACTCTAAATAGCTTTGGCTCAGATTTACAGTGTTATTCAGACACTTTCCTCCCATCGATTTCCAAAGGCACTGGGGACAGACTGACAAGACTGTAGTGACCACCACCACTTACTCTTTTTATCAAGGGGCTGCTCTGGAGCAAATAGGTCGCATAGTATCTACCTCTACCTGCTCAAAGAGTGATGGGTCTTAGACATGTGATCCACACTGTAACAAGGAGCCTAGGGAAACAGGGATATTTCTTATCGTGACCAGATGCCAAACTGACAGAGTTTTGGCAAATTAAAATCTATACCTGGACACTGGTTGCGGGCTTGAAGGTTGAGAAACCATTGACACTCTTCCCAAATCAACCCAAATCTTAAGATTTAGATCTTAATATAAGGGAAAGTGTTCTTGTGTGGATGGAACAGAGTATGGGGGGTTAGGCTGGGGTGGGAGCAGTGGGTCTGAACCTATCAGTTAGGAAGGCAGCTGGGTTAGGTGCAACTGCCCCAAGTACAGGCAGATCTGGAAAGCAGGCAGCAGCAGCACTTTATGGAGCTCGTTGGAGCCATTTTCAATAGCCTAGTTTAAAAATGGAACTGAACTCTCCGTATATATCTAAGTATATAATTCATTATGTGGAGCTTTTCTTCTGCATATCTTTTGAACACTAAAGATGTCTTTACACGCTATAAATAATTATTGATATTTCATATAAGACACACTAAACTTACTCCAGGACCAAGATGTTATTGATTTAGCCATTACTTTTCACATTTCTTCTTTACCATTAGAAGATTTGCTGCTCGCTGCATTTTATAATTATTGCACTCTTGAATTTTAAATACTCCCAGAATCGCCCCTGCATTTCAGCTAATAAACCAAGAAAGACTAGCGTAGTAGGTAGGTTCTTTGTTTTTGTTTTTTTAATCTCAAGGTTCTGTTTGATATTATCATATCTGGATAGATAACAAAGTGAATCACAATATATAAATATAATATCACTGGCCATATGTCTATCTGGAGGAAGACCCTAGCTTGATCAGTGCCTTGTGCTAGGTTATATTTTACGATACTGACATGAGAAATTGTATAGAAGTAGGGGTAGCATCAGCTGTGATAAATGAAATCACCATCTTCCTCCTGCCGTACTCCCACACCCCTTGAACGTCAGTGTTGCCTCTTTACTGGTGAACATATCCTGTCTGCAGTAGCACACACCACACCGCTGAGGGCCAAGAAAGCACAGCTGCAAGCACTTAATATAAACAGCACCTTCAATCACTGAAAAAGAATAAGCTTTAAGTAGAGTTTCTGAAGCACATCAAGTGGTTCTTCGCTTCTTTAGAAAATAGGTATGTATATTTTCCCATGTGTAAATGCAACATCTCTCCATATATATGCAATATAGAAGTGCTTACTATGAAGATGAAGAAAGAGTTAACATTAGATTGATACTTTTTCATTCTGATCTACAGATTCACTCTATTATTTCCTAAACAATTTATCTTCACTCTGACCCCATTTTTATACCCATAAATTGGGAATACTAATATTTGCCGGTGCATGGTGCTTATTTGGAGATACATGTAGTCAGTGAAATTCTCCTGGAAACGACATAACTAGGACTGTATAGGGGACGTGTGGTTGTTGATTTGTACTCCTTGATTGTGTGTGGCTACAAACAGAGTGCTCAGTGTTTTGAATGACGGTTTGTGCTCCCCCACGGTAAGGATGTAGAGTGAAAAACCAGATGATGGAATTGGAGTGCAGTGTGACCTTGGTCTTGTCTTTGCTGTGCCTTAATTTCTCTTCCTTTCAAAAAGAAGTACTGGCATTTTCCCCAAATTTGAAGTGAATTTTGTGATCCTAGAAGAAAGATAGAGTCTCACAAAAAAAACCCCAAACCAAAACAAAAAACCTCCAGTGGTTAAAGAGTATACCTTGGAGCTAATTTTGAGGACATTTAAAGCCAGCTCCCTCTGCATTCTTTTAATGAATGAGAACACTGGTTCAGTTTTGGAGCTATAAATTGTTATAAACCTTTTTTTTTTTTACCAGTCCATATTTGTGACTTGATAAAATACTGTATCTAAGAGCAGTACAGGACAACAATCAATCTGTATGGGCTGGAAAAGAATATATCCACCGTGTGTAACAAGGAACAGTTGATAGGCAGACTATAGCATTGCTCCTATGCTTTATTTTCTCCCAGTTTGCTCTTTTATTCTTTGCTTTTGTGTTCAATTTTGAGCAATTTGTGGGACCTCTGGTTTGACGCAGGCAGAAAAAAAAAATAATTGGCGATTTTTTCCCACTAGTCACCAAGATAAGGGTCCAGGTGCTGGAAAGAAACACAAAAATCTCGATCTCATTTAACAACAAGCATTGGTCTACCCTTCTCCCTACCTGCAGGGTGGTACTCTAGAGGAAGTCAGGTTCTGAAAAGTGCTCAGTGCTGGTGCATCTGTACTGCACAGATGTTACCTGTTAAAGGCTTGCGTGGCTCCAGGCATTAACTGCCATAGCTGGCTGGGAGGAGGAGGGTAGGAAAGGTATATGCAGTAATTATCTAGCTTATTTGCATGAATAGTGTCTTTTTAAACAAAAAGAAAATTTGGTGCCTTTTCCTTTAACAAAATATTAACAAAGGACTTTCAAGACAAATGATCAAGTTTCTTTCAGTTCCCATACTAGAAAGCTGAACTTCACACACACACACACACACACACACACAGGTTTCTGGCAGAAATGTTAGAAATTCCTGGAAGAATATGACTACTAATAGATTTTTAACATTAATATGAAATTCATTTATCAAGCAGATCTAATTATTATTCACAAGCAGGGTGAATTGGCATGTCAACACTGAAATCAGGGGAACTGTGACAGTTGTCAGCAGCTGAAACCTTGCCTTGGAAAATATGGGCATGAGATATTTAAGCAAGTTAATTGTTTGGCTTATATTTTCCCTTCGCTGATACACTCTCTTCTCTAAGTGCGTTTATTCAAGCTGCGATCAGCAAATAATTCCTCCTGAGCAGCTAAAGATAAGTTTTCCTGTTATACAGCTCATGTTAGTGGTATTATTTTAATAGCCTAATGATTAATTCCTTCCAGTTCTTAATCTGTTCCATATGTAACAGGTTAGTCTACTTCGGCTTTAAGCAACAGAGTTTGAATTCCAATCTGCAAATTTTAGTTTCCGTTATCTCTAATCAATACCAGTTTTAATCCTGTCTGTTTCTAAAGAGTATCATAGTAATTTTTTCTATCCAGATTCCATAACTAAGAGGTACATTTTCTATGTTTAGAAGTACATAAAGAAGTACACTTAGATTTTGTACAAAATGGAGTATGGTAAACCTCAAAATCTTATACGGGCCCATTTAATTTGATAATTACCTATATTTCCAAAACTAGGCCATTCAGTTATTCTTTTATTTGTTCATGGGCAGTCTGTGGAACAGCTGAATTATGAACCCACATTTCTCAGACCCTTAACTATGAAAGCATCTTTTTCAAAGGGTGTTACAAGAAATACACCTGAAAATCTAAACACATCTACATAAAACTACAAGAAAGAATACTCTTTCACCTTCCAGGAAAAAACAGGTCATAAGAGCTTTCTCAGTGTCCCCTAACCATCACAAATGTATTTTGCTGTTTTGAGAGCAAGAAGCATGAGATAAGACAAATGTGTAATTACTTCTTGACCCACTCTTCTGGGTTATACATTTTCATGAGGTGCCACGATTCATTATTTGCATTGATATGTACAGAAGGATGGGGCTGCTTAGTTGATATTCATTTATTCAACAGTCTGTAATCTATATTTAATGGAGTACCAGACTGTGGCATAATAAACCGTTTAAAAAGATAGCTGCTGCTTACACAGGGGTTATTGCTTGCATAACCTGTACTTATTTTTCATTACAAAACTAAAAGAGCAAAGCATAATTCACACAAGAAAATGAAGTTAACATTTAATGGCTTGAAAAATGATAGTGTACCATAATGCAGTGCAGTACTCTGAACACTTATAAAACAAAACAAGGGAGCAAAAAAATAAATACAAATAAAAAGGCATTAACAGTGCACTGTGAAATATGGGCACCAAAGCAAAACAATGCATTCCAGTTTGCCACCTGCTTAGCAGGACCACTCAGAGATTGCTAATTAGTCTGAAACAGTAGATTTGTGAGCTACTGAGCACACACAAACACCTACCCTTAACGGTGTCACAAATGCTGAAACCTTTTTTGTTGCTTTTCCCTTCCTCAAGTTTTCCTCTGTGGAAACAGAAGTTTTCACATCATGCATAGAAGCGCTGTGTGGACATCTCCACGTGTAACTGTGGGAGCTATTGACAAACGTAATGATTGTCTCTACAAAGACAACTCGCTGTAGGTCAGGTACCATCTAGGCTTGAACTGAATAGTTTCATTAAGCTGCAAAGTCTCGTTCCCAAGCTGATACCGGAATGAGAGAGGTCTGTCCTGGTAATCAGGATCAGTGAGGAAAACTCCAAAGCAGGTCATGGGATAATGGTGGGAAGCCCTAATTTTTGGGGTGTTTACAAGTCTGACACCTTTGGCTACGTCCACAATAACAGGGTTTTCCAAGTCATCTCTCACAGAAATACTGGGCTTGTCCAGAGCACCTTAGCTTCTAAAAACAAATGCTCTTTTAGTTGACATCTGTTAGCCCCACAGAATTTTAAAGTGCCTTAGATTGGGAAATATGAATTTTGTTCTTGGTGGAAGCTTGATAGGGATGTGTCCTTGTGCATGCTGGAGGTTATCAAGTGACAGCAGCAGTGCAGTGTGGGTTCAGGCTGTTGAGCTATTCCACCTTCGGGGAGATACGGAGTCCCCAGCACCACCCTCCACTGGGTCACCACTGGAGGGACCTAAAAACCAAACCATCAGACTGAAATGCCAGTTGAGATCCAGATCTGTGGCCATATTTCCTGCTGGCATAAATAGGTGAGTTCACCTACAGTGATTTGAAAGGAAACTTTCCCCTTCCAGGCAGCAGAAAATTGTTTCCTGCAAAGTGTGGTGACCTCTGTTTCAGACAAAAATACATGCAGGCTTCTTAGATGAATGTAAAGAGATTAAAAACAAAACAACAAACAAAACAAAACTCTCAAGGGGTTTAAAAATATAATTTAATTGGTGGCTAAAGGATTTCAAGTGCCATTTAGGGGTCATTGTGGGGTTGAAGAAATTGGAGGAGGTTTTTTAATCCTTGTATTTAAGAAGCTTTTTCTGCTTGTAATGCTATCACATTGTATAATTCAGTGAGTGAATGTGATATACATAGAAAATTAATGATAATCGTGCCTTGTCGGCTATTTAAGCTTCCATTTTACGTACACGTCTGCTGAAAAACTTTTCTATTTTAGTGTCTTTGCTTGCTCTCTTCTGGGAGTTGCATAAACACCACAGAAAGCTGACACCTGGGAATCCTTGCAGTTGCCTTAAGGGCAATTAGCTCTAAAAGATAGGGCTAAAAGCTAATTGCTCTGGTTTAGTCCTCAAAGTGCAGGTGAAGCTTGCTGAGAAATGAAAGTCAGAAAGGAGAAAGGCCAGTTAAAATTTTCTCTCTCTTGAGTTTAACTGGAGTTTTTTAGGACTGAAAACTTCTGCCAGTTTGGCAGTAAATCTCATGTTCTGGTGTCTGCTGGGATGAGGTCCTGAATTTTTACTTTGTGGTTTAATTGTTTGGGATATTTTGTGCCTTTCCTTCCCTTGTTGGGGAAGCAGGGGGGGAAATCAACATCAAAAATGTGATGAGACTGGGAAGAAGAAAAGATCCAGACTGTCAGTGATACCATGCTTCTAGAGTCTGTGTAGCTGCAAAGTGTACCGTGGTGGAGCACTGGGTGTATGGTGACAACCAGAGGACATCCAGCAAAAGGCATTTCTGATGTTCTTCGTTTGGTTTGATAAGCAAAGTCAATACACTGTCTTCCCAGATAGTTTTTGCATTAGATAGGTACTAAAAAAATGGATGTTTAAGAAAGATATGAAGCTGGTTCTATTTATTTGAGCTTGGGTGTGGGAGGAATGCAATGGAAAAGTATAAAATAGCTGCTATATTGTGAAGAGTTGACTTTCTGGAACTAGGAGGGGAATTTGCTTTCCCATCTCAAAATATCTGAATCCTCAAATAATTTTCCTGTCATGACTTAAGATTTTTAAAATGTTCAGTTTGAAACAAACACACAAAACACTTATTCCAACATCTCTAAAACATCCTGTTTCTATCCTTTTATGTTTGTCATTTGGCTCTACTATTTGAAAACAAAGTTGAGACAAAAAGTTATCCCCTCTTCATTTTGAAATGTCAAGAAATATCATATGAATAATGAGTGGGGGAAGGAAATCACAAATTTTGGATTGAGAAATCTGCCTGAATAACTCATTTCTACAAATAGCAGTGAAAATGCAACACATGTCTTCAAAAGCTCCCAGCTGGCTCTATTTCCATGAAACATTTTAGACTTAGATTTACTGACAATGCTGAACAAACTGTAGTTTGCTCCCTCATACTTCAAAAATATGTCTTGGCGTAACGTATATATCCCAGAAATGGCAGGGTGCCTATGTTTGCCATCTTCCTCCCCATCCACAGGACAGTGTGTTTTATCCCCTGACATTTATCCGCCTGCAGGACAGCCAAAAAGAGCCCATTCCACATACTATTTTGTCTCACTTAGTTTTTTTACCTTCTAACTGAGAGAAGTTATTTGACCTCTCTTGCTACCATGCTCTTTGAGGGTGATATTAAATTGTGCTTAGCAGTTTGGAGGGGAGTGGAAAACTAGGAAGGGAAGAGGCCAGGCATGCTCTCATGACCTTACCGGATCTGTTACCTTTCCTTTGGTAAGACTCAGGCAATCTAGATGTCAGATGACCCCATAACTTTTACATTTGCCAAATTTCTATCCTTGCTGTAAGGAAAGACGAGATGGAGTTTAGTGGTAAGGGTACCTAAGAATGGTTAGTCATTTGGGGCGTTTGAACCGAGGTATAGCAAATTGGCTTGACTGGTGTCTGCAAACAGCCTCTTACTGAAAAAGGGAGAGAGGTCAGATCTTGATATGCCTTAAAGATGGATGCTTTGAGACAGGTTAGTTATATGCCTTGCTATAAAAAGAAGAAACTTGGTGGATTTGTGATATGTGGTATGGAAGGCTACAGAATATATTTTGCATGTGCATATGCAAATGTGCATGAATATAATTGAGAGAAGGTTGTCACACAGCATGAATGGAAATCCAGAAGTAGCACGTCCTGATTTCAGAGCTCACTGTTCAGACTGGTAAATTGCTGGTGCCAACATTTCCAAAACAGTCAAGTGGAATTCAGTGCCCAGATATTGTTTTATCTTCAGCTTAATGCAAAAAAACCCAAACAAAACCAAAACAAACCCCCCCACACACACCTCTTTTTGCTTATTAACATCTTTGTAGTTCCAAGCAAATCAACATAATAAGCATGGGCAAGAAAACTCTCAGCTGAAATATGCTTTAGGCTAGTAGTTAGAACATGCGTGCAGAGAGCATGGGTTCAAAGTCACACAGATGAAGAATGAGTTAGGGTCTGGGGCTCCCCTGCTTTTCATAGCAGCTCTAGCCACCAAGCTAATGGCTGGAGATGCACCACCACTGTCTTCTCTTTCTTCCACACCAGACCCAAATAGCTAAGTATAATCTGAGAATCGAGACTGCGATTGTTCCCAAAGACCAGTTAGCTGAGTGAGAAGTGAAGATGGCAGCTTATGTTTTAGATACAGGGTTAACTTTGCAGCTCCTCATGTTAAATACTCGGGCAGTTCCTGGCAATGCTACAGCCGGGCACAGAAAGCATCAGAGGTATTTGACGTGTACAAATGTAAGTGCCTCAAGGGTCAGCAGTGGCAGAGATCTGTCAGATCTCCCTTTCAGACTGGGGTGTTTTGCTGATGTTTCAGGTATGTGAGTCTATTTTCTTTGTAAGTGCACTTTTCTAAGATAAAGCTGAATAAGGCTGGCAAAATCAGCCCCTTGTGCTCAGTGTTGGAGAAGACCAATTGCCTGCAGAGGCAGACAGCTGCAGCAGGGATAGGACCCAGGTTTCCTGGCTTGCCAGGCTGATCCTGAAGCCTTTATTGACTAGGTCTATCTGCTGCTCCAGTGGCAGGTGGGGGCTGAAAATGAACCGAAAAAACAAGTAGCAGGGAAAAAGCATCAGGGCATGAAAAGGAAATGGTTGCTATTTTGAAAATGCCATTTCACTAAATAATTGAGTTCCCCCACTACATGCACGCTCATTCCATATGCTCAAAGTTTAAGCTAAGTGTTTCCTTCTTTTTATTACTTCTCTGTTATCAGTACAAACGTGTAATCTTAGGTTTACTGCTAAGTGTGTATCCGTCTTCAGGTTTTACGCTCTGTAATTCCCAAGGAAATCAGTTCCTGATATCTTGCATTGAAAAACTATGCTCACTCAGCAGGCTATAGAGGAGTTTTAAAACTGTAGGCAATGATGATAATCCTTTGCTTAGGATTTACTGGTGTAAAGCCTTAGTAATTTTATTGTAGGAAAGAGAAGAATCAGGGCTACTATTCTCAGGAGGATGTTCACTAATTATTTCTAGATAAGATGGTGGGAGTAATTAGTGCTAGATATTGGAATCAACACTCAATGTAATTTGTGTCTACAGAATAATACCAACATCTACCTCTGTTCAACTTCTATTATCTCTTTTCTTTCTTTTTTCTTTTCTTTTCTTTTCTTTTCTTTTCTTTTCTTTTCTTTTCTTTTCTTTTCTTTTCTTTTCTATTGAGAAGGGGGAAAAATGCCTACTAAAAATACATAAAGTGAACTGTACATGTGTCTTTTTGGACACTGCAGATTTGTATCAGCCAGTGACTTCTGTAATATGAATGGATTTGTGTGGCAGACAGCACAGGTGAGTGGAGCACCGTGTAGTTACTGCGGCAGAGTGGATGTGTGCTTGGTTTGAACAGAATCCAGCGGTGGCACTCAGCTGTTCAGGTAGCGACTGTGCAGAACAGACTGACCCACTTGCTGCTCTTCAAGGGAAACTGGGGAGGAGACACAGTTTGGGCTGATGGAGAGGTGCTGGGTTTCCCATGTCGTTCTGAAGGTATATTTTAGTTCTGATCAGGTAAGAATTATTCCTAGAAGTGTTTAAAAAATCTAATTTCTGCTCCAAAAGAAACCGCTGTGTTTCCAGTCTAGTTTTTCTTCCCAGAAGGAAACCAGTGGAGCCCAGGATATTTTGACTTTTCTTGTAGCAAAGCATTCTGAGATAATTAGGACCTAGAGGTCCCAGGAATATGTTTCCCATAACATCTACAGAAGGACATGGAGATTAATGGTGCCCTATCTATAAATATTTTATTGTATGTATTCTTCTAAAATTACTAGGGTTTTTTAAAAAATTTCTTTTACTTTGAGGAAATTCTTCAAAATATGTTCTCACAGAAACTTCTGCTTTCCAACACCACCTCAAACAGTAAGACTTCTTTATTTTTTTGAGAACTATTTTGTCTGACCGGTTGCCTGCTTTAGAAACTAACCCTGGCAGTGTGCCTATATTGTGCTTTTTCCTCTATAAGCCAGGTTTTCAGTACAGATTTGTGCTTTGTCAGCCAAACCCCCCGATATACTGTTTCAGCTGGCATTAACATACACTTTTGAAGACAGCTGGATACTAACACTAAGGAACACTTTGGTATTAGAGCATATTAGGACCCAGTTTTGTTGTCACACCAGTAGTGACCTCACAGTATTTCACCTGCAATTTCTTTTATTGAATCTCTGATATCTTCAAGTGTAAGCGATGTGTAACTTTATCAGGCCTTCATGCCATGCTCCCATTCACCCATCGAGTATCATCTGGAGACCTTCCTTTTCATTTCCTGCAATCACCATGAGATGGCACTTGTCAATTGCTGGACTTGCTTCACCCCATTTGAACCAAAATAACTCAAAGCTTATTGATCCTCGGAGACATCGAGCTTTCCAGCTTTGCTGTTCGCAGCATGCAAGTGTGAAACTTTACAAGTGACTTTTAAAGGCACCCAAAGAATGTGTGAGACAGATTGTTAGGGGAAAAAAAAAACCAAAACACCCAACAACCCAACATTATTTAATTTGATGGTGCAGAGCTTTATGCCAAAGTAAGGCATGTGTCTGCTGTTAGCAATCAAAGTGGCTTAGCGAATGAAAAGTGACATTTTGTTTATGGGATTTTACAAGCAGGGGATCCCTAGGGAAATTAATTTGGCCCTCTGGAACGCTGCCCTCCTCCATGTCACTTCCCCAGCAGCCCCAGCATTTTTTTACCACGATATTAATTTTTGGGTAGATGGAACCCAGAGGGAGGGATGTGGGTGCAGCAGGTAGCTCCACATTATATAGCAAACCCAGTGCAGGTCTCCAGCATTCTCATAGTGCTCTCTAATAAATCATCAGGTCACAGGTAATGGCCCAGATTCTGGACTGCAGCTAATGAGCTACCAGCCAGAGAACTGGATTTTATTTTGTCCTTTCAATAAAATCCCAGAGCACAAACCCAAGCTTTTTAAAATAGTGCTCCCCATACGAAGCCTGGAGGCAGTCTAAATAATTTAGATTCTTCTTCATCTCTGTTATTCAGTAGGAAAAAAAAGACGCCTGAATATTCTCAACTTATTTCTTAATAACAGATTGCTCCAATTTGTGTCTCCATTCTCGCTAGCTATATTCCCATTCCACTTTCAGCTGGACATGCTATTCTTATTTTTTCATGAACTGAGTGTTTTATAATTTTTTTTCAATGTGTATTGTTAAACAATTGCTCCCCTCCACCATGCAGATGGACAAATGATATTCAGAAGAAGTGCCTCACTTCTCACTGATTTTATTTATTTATTTATTTATTGGTGGAAATCAGTAGTGCCTTGTATTTATAGCTTGCAAATTTTACCATCTAATTTTCAATGTAGTTTTACATCTAAAAACATGAGAAGGCACTCTAGTTATATCACATTATCACCATGAATAGTTTAAAAAAATCAAGAAATGACATCTTGGTTGATTATACCCTGGGGGTTCAAGAAATGGAAAGTGATATACACTTGGAAAATTTCTGTGTTTTCAGCCATGTTCTTGCAATGCCAAGGCCTTGAGCAATGGAACTGATCTTCACAATGTCAGCTATCCCAATCTACAGGACTGATAATATAGGATGAAATTGTATTTTCCAATGCTTAGTTTACTCCTCTTTGAAACGAGTCCCAGATTTGTCTAGGCTAGAAGGGCCTGAGAGGTATATGTCTGGGCTCTTATATCACAGAACATTAAATTCCACCCAGTTCTCCTTGTAACAGACAATTTCAGAGCATAAAGTAAGATTTGGTTAAGGAAAGGCATCAAATCATGGCTTTGAAGAGGTGATGAAGGTTCTACACTTTTCCCCAAGAGTTTCTTAGTCAATCTCTTTGTCAAGCATGCAAGTAGAAAATTTTTCACTATTACTTATCTGATTTCAGTTTCCAGGCTCTGGTCATGCCTTTTACCAGATGATTAAAGTGTTCTTTATGCACCATAGTTACTCTCTGTGAAGACATACTTACATATTTAAGCCAAGTCACCTCTCACTCATCTTTTCTGATCAGTTAAGCAAATTGAGCTCTCTGAATCCCACAATCATACCTTTTTTCAAGCCTTAGAAGAAATTTCTGTGAGTCTTTTTGTACCTTTCTAATATTGTGCTACTCTTCTTAACTTGATTTTTTCATTGCTCTTCCACATCCCCCTCAAAAATAAATAAGTGGATAGATAGATAGATAGATAGATAGATAGATAGATAGATAGATAGCAGTATTATGCCAGTACCTGGCATCTGGAAATCTAAAAAGCAATAAAAGGTTAGAGCTTAAAATAAAGGTAAAAGGTCCTTCAGTGACCAAACTTTTCCTACTACAGCTAGTTAGGAGGGAAAATTAATCTCATTCTCCTTTGGAGTTCATGAAGGAAGATGGTGGTAAATGAACTTGAAGCAACAAAATCGCTCAGCTTAGAAGGGGAAGACTCATTTTTTTTCCCCATTCCAATTAAAATTGTGGCATTTGTTTATATAAAGGGAACAATTTTAATCGGAAAAGAGAAGTCCATTTCAGAATAGGCTATAGCCTGCTGTTTCTCAGCAGCCTCATGTTTATGTCTGCCTGTCTCTAGCGAATGCCCTAGTCGCAAGGAGACTGGGTAAAATATATTTTTTTTAAATGTCTGTTAATGACTGCTTACGACTGTGATGCTGCCATCCGAATAATGATATGACCTGTCTGTTCCTCTCTTTGTGGGGGAGAATCTACCCTTCTCAAGGCTATAAATTCTTTGTGAGCTCCCCTGGCACCCAGTCTGCTGGTGTTCCCTTCCCAGTCCAGAAAAGAAGAGGGGTGCAAAGAGCAGTATAGAGGAGAACAAGCCTGGTAGATTGATAGCTCTAGTGCAGCATGGACCGATGACCAAAATGCACGTTAGGGAAGCACAGTGTAAAGAGTTTGTAAGAGTTTGATATGTTTGTGAGAAAACATACCAAAGAATGAAAAGAAATGAGAATTAAAAATAAAAGTAAATAAAGTTGGGGCTGGGAAAGATAGCATCCTGTCTCTCATGAACATTTCCATTACATGAGTCTGCGCCCTGACTGGGAATTGGAAACTCGAGTCCTGAATAAGGTGAATAAGGAAGTGTGGAAGAAAAGAAAGGCTTCAAGAAATCAAAAAGTTCTTCAAACACTCTGGCAAATTTTCTAGATGTCTGACACCCTGATGAAATAACAGTAGCATAGTGTGGAATATCAGAATTTGGTTTCTGCTAAGAGGAGAAGGTGGATTTTTTACTGAAAAACTCATTTTTCTAAATCTGCCTTTAGCAACACAAAACTTTGTCACAGCTAAGGGCATTACATACTTATATATACCTCTACAGACTTTTGATATAGCTTTGACAACATTTAAAGACCCTTTAGTCTTTTTCTCCCTCCCTTCTCTCTTTCAGCTCTTTCCCACCTGTTTAGTTTAGCAATTCTTCTTCACTTCCAGCAACTATATATTATGCATGCACACTTCAGTAAAGCTAACAAGAGTTCTGCAGCACACTAGCTTTGTACATAAGTACTCCTCTTGAAAGCATAAAATCAAATTGTGATTGTTTAATAACAACTGCTTTTGTCATAACAAAAGAAATTAGACTCTCTGAAACATTTTTTATAGGGACACTCTGCTGGTTTTTTTATTAATCTGATGATTCTTTAGGTATACACAGAAAAACATTTAAAGAAATTATTTGTTTTGCCTGGAAATTGCCTTTTCTTGTGTGTTCAATGAAATACTGCTGACTATAAGTTCCCAGTTTGGTTAATGTTACACTTACTTGATTTATACTACTGGGGCTGCTTATATATATAGGCGTATTTCTTAACAACCTACAAACCAAAGTCTTAAAATACTCGAGCTTTGCTAACATTTTTAATGCAATGAAAATGTCTTGGGTTTAGAGAGGATATTTTTCAGAACTTGTAGTGGGAATTAGGCTGTTTGGATTTTGTTTGTAACTCCTGAATCTCTAACTTTTGTATTCTAATTGCACTGGAAATGCAATTGTTCCCTTAAATTAAGAATTTCTGGAGATGTGTGATTGCTAAATGTGAAATAGGTTTGATATGAAAATAATAAAAATAAAATCTCAATTATGATGAGCATTTATGCACCAGTAAAGCCTTTACAGAAAAGTGCCAGTGTTGGTGGCTGGTAGCTCAGAATTTCATTGATGGATGAAGAAGAGGATACACATTCTGTCTGCAAAATATGTGAACTTACATCTGCCTTCCGGGAGACACCATCGATTTACAGAACAATTCCTGGTTTTGAGGGGAAAACAAAACAAACAAAAAACCAAACCCCCTCCTCCCCCCCCCCAAAAAAAAAAAAAAAAGGAAATCTACTCCAACAATCTGTCCCACTTCCTGCTGGGATCAGCTTTAAAGGTGGAAGGGGAGAGGAGCACATCAGGACAGGCAATAATAATAACTATAGGTCAGAACACTCTGACCACATCCCCGCATGAAATAGAAGCCAACCAGTAAGATGTGAGAAGACTGCTTAGAGTGCAAATACAATTCTGTATCTGTTAGCAGCTAGCAGCCACTTAGTTTAGCGATACAGACAAGGCATAAAGACATTTACAAAATCTTACAGTGTAATTTTTCACTTCTACAGATTTTTTTTGGCCTTTTTAAAACCTGAGAAACTTAGTAAAAATAAAATAATTCACTTAATATCTCCAAGTTGCAGAATCTGCACTTTAAGTCGATTTTTTCTTCATTTTCTTAACTACAAATGTTTTTCATCTGGAAATATTTGCCCAATTCTTACAGCATCAGCAAAGCAAGGGGAAAAGCCCAGAACACTACTTTGACACTGTGCCTCTTTCTTCATACTTGCATTTGAAACAGCTCTGATCTACGAATAGGCTTTGACTTTCTGAGGAACGAAGATGGGACCTGGGGTAACACACGCTCTATTTCTGTGCGGGCTGATGACAGGATAGCTTGGTAAATGACAGAACTGGAGTCGGGAGGGTATCAAACACACGGCAGCAGCTGTCATGGGCTCCTTGCTGTGAGTGCATGCAAGGGACTTCAAAAGCTGGAGTTCTCCAGGGATTCCTTGAACTCGTCTTTGTTTTTGTTGTTATTATTGCTTTTTCCCCAATCATGGCTCTCCACCTGACTTTTCTGTATTGTTACATTTTCTTCTCGTCCCTTCTGAGTCAAATTGGGAAGCTGTGAATATCTCCTGATCTTGTGTCTAGAGGGGATATGAATTTTTAATCACTACTATCATCCATTATCATCATTATTTTATTGTATTTATGTAGCGTTGCTGGTCTGCCTGATGTTTTTATGAAGCAATGGAAAGGAAGGTCCTAAGTTAAAGGATTTTACAGTCTATTTGTGAGATGAGCAACACTGCAGTCACAGCACGATCTGGGAGCTGATGGGGAGCACTAGAATGATGAATCCAGGGGAAGAGGAGGTGTCATTTAGGACATATTTTCCTCTTAACTTGTCTGTTTATTGACTTGCCTTACCTTGCAACAAAAAACGTCTGTTGGTTTGTCTGCTCAGGGGTGAAATTGGCAGCAGAAATGTAGAAAAACAAACACACACAAAGGCCAAAAAAAACCCCCAGATGGACTTCATGCACTTAAATTCAACTCAGGCTGACACAGTCGGGTCCACCAGCCTTTTGTTGGAGCTATTCTCCTCTGGATTTGAAAGCCGGAGAGGGACTGTTTACAAGGGCATATAGTGACAGGACGAGATGTAACGGTTTTAAGCTAAAGGAGGGTAGATTTAGATGAGATATTAGGAGAAATTCTTCAGTATGATGAGAGTGGTGAGGCACTGGAACAGGTGCCCAGAGAGGTTGTGGATGCCCCATCCCTGGAAGTGTTCAAGGCCAGGTTGGATGGGGCTTTGGGTGACATGGTCTGGTGGACGGTGTCCCTGCCCATGGCAGGGGGGTTGGAACTAGATGGGCTTTAAGGTCCCTTCCAACCCAAACCATTCTATGATGATTCTATGGTGTTATGATTTGTAAACTTAGGAAAGCAGAAATTACCAGCCAGGTTTAGACATGAGTCCATCTCAGCCAGTATCATGTCTTAGACCACTTGGTTCAGGGACAAGAATCTCTCTAGTTGACAGATTTGGGGTTACCTGTCCTAAGAACAGGTCTTGTCTCTAACAGCTTCAGACACACAAGTCACTGCAAACTTTTAATTTGCATAACATATTTTTCTGTAGTATCCATCCATACCTTCCCTCTTGTGACACAAGTGGATCCAGTTGTCTTAGGTCTCTAGAAAAGGGTACTAAACCTCTAGGAAAGGATATCATTTGCCTCAGGTGGTAGCCCGAGTCTAGTGTCAGCAGACATATGCTGCTGACACACATAGGCCAGTTAACAATAGGGTTACAAAATGTGCGTGTCAAAATGAAGTTGTTTGAATAAATGCAGGTATCCAGGAATTGCTGTAAAATAGCTGGAATGAAGACAACCAGTATATTTGCACAGCATCTTACATGGGGACCTTCTGGTTTTGACAAAGGGACAACCTGATCTAGACAGGGACTAGTGCTGCCATAATATATGTAACAGCAGAAACATAATACAAGCCAAGGGCAAAATAGAGTGTCTCCTTTCCTAATTTGTTGGTGAGTAAATTGAGGAGAGGTGATTTTTTGGATCCTGTCTGAAGACCACTTGCAAGTTTCAGCTGATGGAAGAAGATGATGGCTTTGACTGTTTAATGGAGCTGGGTCCAATTAATAGATTAAATGCACTTCCATCTTCTTCTGGGTGTGATTCAGCATAATTTAGGGCTCAATTTATCCTGGCGATGTATGAAAGTGCTTTTCTCGTTTTGTCTTGTTTCAACACCTGCTGCTGCCGTTGGTCCTGAAACTGGAGGACCACAGGTGAGGATTGAGAGCTGTCTGCTGGGGCAGACAGGCAGAGCTCCACTGGAGCACAGGGTGCAACACTTTTTCCTCGGCATGTCCTAGGGAAAATAACTTGATCCAAACTACTGGATTTCAGCTGAAAAGAAATCTTTTGCTGCTTTAGGTAGAACTTGTATCATAAGATGATGGCACCTCTCCCTTCTGCTCACAGGAGCAGCACCTTAAATCACTAGCTGCTTGAATCCATTTTGGTGCATAATCACTTTCCTAAAGGGAAGGTCAGAACTGCAGGTGGCTGGGGAGACCCACTGCCAGCTCTCCATGGGCCTGTTTGCTAGGGCCATTTTGTTACAGGAAGAGGATAAACTATATAACAAAATGATAAAAAACTCTTAAGGTGTTACTTTGGGCAGCAAAATTTGTTCAGAGCATGATCTGCTGTCTCATTCCCTCTTCCCCACCACACACGTGCATACTAAGATCAATGGAGATTTGAAAAGGTTTTGATTTGTTAGAACTGTGATGCGACTTAGACACTCTACCAAATAACAAATTATTTGACCCACACTTCAGGGTTGGAACAGGTTAAAATTATAAAATACTGAGCTTCTTCAGAAGTGATTATTCTGATCATCCTTTTTTCTTTACATGGAAGTCAAAGCCCATGTACGGCAAGGCAAAACAGCTTCCAGTGCATTTGTGTAAAAATTATTCTCATTTTTTCCACAAAAGCTTTGAAAAATATTCCATTTTAAAAGAATGCTAGGAGAAAAAGGTTTATCTCTGGGTTTAAAAAAAAAATTTGTGTATTTGCTAGTTATCGAGATGCCCTCTATGTTCGTGTTCTCATTCTTTAAATTATATTTCTCCTGACAAACTCATTTTCAGTCACAGTAATGAGCAGATAAACAAGGGGTAGCTGCGGATAGCTGCAGTGTGAATAGAATAATTCAGAGGGGGAACTTTTTTTCCCTGAAGAGCATGTCAGCTTTTAAAAATTTATGCATCTAGCCTTGAGATATGCAAGCCATATGCATAAATAAATAAGCTTTTGAATGCACGCCATAGGTTTTGGCAGTGCTGGAGATATCAGGGGTAGGAAAAAAAAAACCAAACCAAAACCCAGAAAAAGAATTCAATTGTTCCTGACTATTGAAGATGTACAATTATTGGGTGTACTAATTAGATAATGAAGCTGTCCCTAATAAATCTATCTTATGGCTTCTGGAACTTTGTGTAGCCATGAGCATGAGGTTTTTACTGAATGCACATCTGGGCGCTATGATCTTTTGCTGAGAATATTATCAACTTAGGAAATTTTGAAGTTTTGAGGGAGGAACATTCCATCTCATAATTTCACCATCAGAGGCAGAAGAGATACAAGCTAATGATAAGGCATTTAATAGACACATTACATTTCCAACAAACTAGGTAAAAAACCCCCACTAAATCTTCATGCAGTGGTGCCCATCCATCCACCTGTCAACAGGTGATAGCCTCAAGCCTTAACTGGAAAAGCTCTGAAGTCTCCTAGCCACCTCACTTGGTGCTTTGATTTAGAGGTGCATTTATGTCCTTTGCTGAAGAGGAATCTTAAAGTATTCTGCAATAGTTCTGGGACAAGATGGGAAGAATGTCTTTGTGGGCTTTTTTAATGGGGAAATCCTAGTGTAATTTCCAAAGTCAGTGTCATTT
This sequence comes from Grus americana, assembly GCF_028858705.1. Taxonomy (NCBI): domain Eukaryota; kingdom Metazoa; phylum Chordata; class Aves; order Gruiformes; family Gruidae; genus Grus; species Grus americana. Next base: position 15,829,658 of record NC_072857.1, on the reverse strand, counting down.
CTGTTCTGCAGACGAGTGTGTACGGAGCACTGGTAGCTGAGCTAGCGTGGTGGTGGTGGGCTCATTGCAGTTATATAAGACATTATCCTCCTTTTGGTACCATTAGTAGGTTTTTTGCATGGTGACAAGTCCTGTAGGATTTACTGTCTGTCTGTCAAGCGAAGCACTGACTGAGGTGAGCAGTGACCTCTCCAGCTCTGTTTCTCCTCCTTGGTGTCCAAACCTTATGGAATACTCTTAAGGCTACTTTTAGTTTAGAATTCAGGATGTCATGAGTTGGCAGGCAGCTCTGGTGGGAACCCAGAAAATACTTGTTAATGGCAGTGATCCTCAGGATATCTTGAATGTGTGTTTTGGAGAAAACCATGTAAGAACCCATCTGTCTTTCTGAAATACTATTTCGTTAACTGGAATACAAGATTGTCTATTAAAAATAGAAAGAACAGAAGGGAACCTGACAGGAAAAAACATCCAGCTCTCCAGAGCTGGCCTAATCCTTATCTGAGTACTACTAGTCCAGTCACATACTTAAAAACACTTCATGGTAACACTAGAAATAAGTTTTTCAGTGGCTTTTTTGCCTTGAAAATGCAATCAGTAGGAACAAGGTTATTTAGTGATTTTTTTAGTCATTGATGTGACATGTAACAGTATGTTAATTTCATAGTTCCTTTAATATTGGGATGCTTTCAAGAGTTGAATCAAAAATGCTTCTTTTCCTGGGAGAATCATGTACTTTTTGATTTTGTGTTCCATTTTTTGAGTTTTCACTCCAATATTTGTAAATTGAAAGTACTTTCCTTCTTAGTAACGGAGGAGACAAGCTTTTTCATTTAGGATTCTGTTGTCAGTGGCAAGGTTTTTTAAGGTAAAATAATTGTTTTAATTTGGAATTCCACTTAGGGAAATAAAATTAACTTCTAAGCCCATCATTTCTAATCACTACCTCTTATAAAATATTTCATTCATGGTTTACAGAATGTATAGCCAGCAAGTTAGACACCAGAAATTAGAAAACCTGCAGGTTTTTTCCCCCTTTCTGTATGTTGCCTACACCTGGACAGTATGCAACTTCATCGCCCTGCCAATAACTTGAGCCTTGCTGCTCTGTGTCTCAGTTTGAAAGTATCCCTTCCTTCTCTACCTCTGAAATGCATGAAAAATACCATTTGTTTTATATTAGGTTGCCCAGTAGGCTGCTTGAAGTCAGTGTTTGTATATAGACCTGAATATAGACATCAGGCTGTCCTCTGTCATGGGCAAAATTTGGGGGTCTAATATTCCTTTTTCTAAAACTTTGTTTTTAATGCATATTTTAGAACAATAACTGATGATTAATTCATGCCATCTTTGGCAAAAATATTTTGATCTGAAAAACAAAGCTGGTATTTAGCAGTTGAAAAGTTTTTAAACATTTTCCAAAAACAACACTTCATTTTGCTTTGAAATGTTGAAATTAATTTGGTGCCTGTATTTCTTTAAATTATTGTTTTTTCATTTTATTTTTTTTCATTTTAGAGATAAAAAAAAATTTGAACTTTTCATTTTTTTTATCAGACTAAAATTCTAACTACCTCTCTTATTCACCTCTTGCCCCTTCCTTATCTGTTTTGGTTTTAATAACAGAAAACAATGTTTTAGTCATCCAGCTGCGGTAGGTAGGTGACGTTATGTGATGGCTGTTTGATAATAGAGTATTCACATACGTTTTGTGCCAAAACAGCGAATTCTCTTTGTTAGATTAAATTCTGTCACCCGCTATGTTTTACCTTTTAACATAGAGCTCTTCAGAACTGTGTGCTTACATGTTTGATGCTGCAATATACTCCTGAGCTGGCTGAGGCTCCCAAGCCATGACTCTAATTGGGGCCTTAAACTGGGTCAATAATTTCCTGATGTATTATGAGATTATTCAGTACTCCTCATGGCAACAGTACAGTACTATATGATACATTTACACTTGGAAAAGTAGCATCTCTTGGGTCTATTGTTTCCATGGTGCTCCTAATTTGATAGGTTTTGGGATTTTGAGTCTCACTGAAACCTCTTCTGACTTGGACCTGAGAGTTTATGGAGTTGCTCCCTTGTGTTTTCATTCCTCTCCTCCCTCTTCCACACATGCTTTACACACTTCAGAATAAGCATTTTCACACATTATTCATGATGTTTCTAATGCTTTGCCTCCCGTCTGTGTGCATCTGATAAAAATTTTAAGCAAATGTCCATGTATAAGATGGGAACTATCTCTCAGTATCTTTGCTAATTTTTTGTTACCCTGTTATTACCTTCACACTCTAATTTCCCAAGATAACTGGTCTTTTTCTAAGTGTTTCTTCTTAGTTGTGATACAATTAGGATATTTCCATTTCCAATTTGTACATACTTCCTTGCTTATCTTGAAATCTTGAAACTGATTTTACTTCTTAGATCACACCAATTACTTCAGTGCAACACTGTTTATTGGTACTAGCAAGAACAGAAAAATAATCATGCATTCTCCTAACCACTCTCCTGTTTTTAATCTTCTTTGGACACATCACCAATGCAGTTTTACCCCTAATGACCTGGGGCGCTATCCTAGCCAACAGAGAGTAAAGAATAAAGTCCATATTTCTTCTCTACCAACCTATGGAACCCCCAGCATTGCCCGCAGGGAGTGAGAGGGGAAAAGAAATGGGAAATTGGCAGGTCATGTAACATGCATAGAGCCATAGCAAAAAGCCAAAACCCATCATTTAAAGCTGTGACTGAGGAGTGCGCTGCCTTGAAGAGCTCTTCAGAGCAGGGGCTCTTGGTGCCAGTACTGGCAACTGACCTGTTTTGCATGTTTGATGCCTGAAACATCGTGCAGAGGGACGGGTGTGTTGTGGGACACAAAGCACGTGATGTCCCATACTTTTACATGCATGAAATGTGTGGAGATGCTGCAAAAGAACTTGGTTGTCAATTTGAATGTAATAAACATGGTGATTTATAACTATTAAGATCCGATTCAGTAGTTTCCTTTGTGGAGTGATACAGGTATTTGGATGCCTATTTTGGTAGAGAACTCAGCCATCTCCATTGATTTTGACAAAACTTCCATTCCTACAACCTTGGTGTATGATAACCTATACTTGAAAAGAAAACTAATTTCATACTTAATCTGGACTCAATTTCGTCAGCAGCTTTTGAGGATGATTTCTGAAGGTTACGTATAAAAATCCAAGGGATTTAGGCTTGACAACAAGAGACTCTGGATTGAAATGAAGACAGGGAAAAAATAATAATAATAAAAAAAAAATCATGATCTTACAATTCTGCTGAATCCCAGCAAGCAAGAGCACATAAACTTTTAAATGCTAAAGTAAGGATTTTAAAATCAATGGGGTGTTTAATAGAATTCCGTACAATGCATGCAAAATGGGGGAAACGTGGCAACAGGCAAATTTGGAATGAGTGAAAGCCTGAATGTGGCTTGGTTACATAATTAAAACTAGACAAGCAGAGGAAAACGTCAATAATCCAACCAAGAAGTCACACAAATATAGATTGGTGTCTCGCTATCAAGGAAAAAAGTAATTAACAAATCAAAGCAAAACCACAACTTGGAAAGCAGATGGCATTCTGGGAAACAATGAGAAAATGGATTTTTAAATAAGAGTAATATATGAGTTGCTCAAATTATGTACTGAACTCCACAATATATCATTCAGTTAAGGGGGAGCCTGGGATGACTACCTCTGATATGCATACACATGTTGTATGTCTACACTCAGAGATGTCCAGAACTAAAGGTAATATTATCCCTCCTAAGAGAACTGGAGCAGAGGATTAAAAAAAAAAAATGCAGAGGTGTTCTCTGAGAAGGCGGTTATGGCATAGGAATAATTTTTTTTTTTATGACCTTGTCTATGACAAAGTCTGGAGGTCTGAGGCTGAGAGGTTGGCAAAGATGTCTTAATGCAAGACATCTATATTTTGGCACACAGCTACAAATCTGAGCAATAGACATGCTGATAACAGACAAATCCTTCTTATCATCGAACTTGTCTTCCACACAAAAACATTCTTCAGCCTTTTTGTGTACCTGATGCCCTGATGTACCTTTGCTATATGCCCAAATAGCCTGTTTTTCCTCTGTGCTCTGCCTAGCCCCTCTGACATCAGCAACCATGAAACTGGAATTTACCATGGGCAATAAGGTCCAGATGAGGGACTGTCTTGTCATGCAGACACTGACTCTGTTCCCAATTCGGCTACTCTCGTTATGGGATCGTGGCTGATGATCCCAATTTTCTCCACCTGTCTCTTGTCCGTGATGTGTCAGAGGTTCATTCTCACTATGATTCAGCAGCACCCTCATCCGGGCTGGAGCATCTCATCACAGTAGCAGTTACATTGCAAGCCTGCTGTACGGTTACAGAGAAAGAAACGTGGATAATCTTAAGAGTTTTAGGAATTAAAATGTACTCTGCAAATAAGAGGTTTGAAGAATAGCTATTTTCCCAGATAATGGGGTACTTAGAAAAGAAGTACTTGGATTAAAGGAGTCTTGGTTTTATTTTAGAAGTCAATGATGTGTCATATATTTTTAGCAAAATGTGATTAATTCAAAATCTTACAGTCACTTCCTAATGTTAATATGAAAAGAAAACCACGCAGAAGTGAATAAAAATCCAGTCAGCTGTTCACTTCATCACCCATTAATCCCTCTCTGAATGAGAGTCTTCAGATGCAATTTTGAGGTGACATCACATGAGCTGGTGCTTACTAGTCCACTTCTCTGGCTAAATGGCAATAGGCCTGTTAAAATTTAGTCCAATTAATTTATTTCACCAGAAGAGTCCTGGCTGTAGCAACTGGCACCAGGAATAGGATCAGCCAGAGGAGGCTGGTTTTGTCTGAATTCGGATCTCAGACTCAGCTTCAGTGTGAATTCTCCGATCCCTGATGAAGCCTCAGCTTGCACGCTGGCATTCCCTTCTGCAAGGCCACCAGGGGCATCCATGTGGCCCTGGCCATCTTCACAGCCCTTTCAGAAAGATGTTATTGTGAGATCTTTGACTTCTGCCATGTTTGTGGAAAACTGTCCAACAGATCCCAAAGAAGCCATGGGGAAGGGCTGGTACCCCATCCCCACCCCCAGCCCATCCCCAAACACAGGCAATTACATGCTCGCTGCTTCCTTAAACCAGGCTAAAAGGTCCGTACACTGTACAAACCCATAAATTCATTTCATATAAGCAGTTTAAATGCCTAAAACAAACCAATTTTCTCTCCTTTCTACAAATAACATTGTTATACATCATGGCCAGCACTTTTTTTTCCCCCTCAAACTGAAAAATAATTAAAATCTTCATCATTTCCCTCCCTTTCTCTGCCCAGCTCTACAATATCTCCATCCATTTTTACATTGCTATTACCTATTTTAATCCATCTATATTAATCCTGTGGTGACCTTCAATGATTTCAGTGCAGTGAGTCCATGAGATGAGCCTGTAAGTCTAGGATGATTTGTAGGATTGTCTTTTTTTTTTTTTTTTCACTGCAGATGTTCTTAAAGAAAAATAATATTTTACCCAAAGAAGGATGAAAATACATTTTCCTGGCAGGCAGAGAGGGAACGGTTTTGCTATGATTGAAAAAAATCTCCAAAGTTGTGGGGATAAAAAATGATGAATTTGGGATGCAAAAATATTGAAGAGAGGCTAGGCCTACTCATTGCACATATACTCGGTGCCTGTTCTCGCCAGCATGGATATTTAACAGGAATTTTGCATGGTACACGTTTCTGAACTCACTCACATACATATTGTAGGATTAACACATCAAAGCTTATCCTTTAAGGCCCACGAATTGCCCCGGCATGATTATGCTGCACATAAGAAGAGAGATGAATGCTGATGTAGGGGACTCTGTATACCTTAGGGAGTTCACTGCTGGCAGCTGTGGGAAAGGCTCCACGAGTGGGAAGCCATAAGATAAATTACTATGGATTTACAGTGAAAAGGGGGCCAAGACACAGTACAGTTACTGAGGGATAAAAGTACATGGTTTTGATGCCTGTAGAACAGGCATCTAATATGATACCAGAAACGTGTTTCTCTAGTTCTAAATTAAAAAAGTGTTTTCCCTGCATACGTGCACACACAAAATTACACCTTAATTTGATTTATCTCCTAATCCAGGAATGAACTAGGAACCTCCAAAGACTAAGTAAACAAGTATATATAATTGACTTGGAAAAACATCCTTTGGACCCTATTTTCCCTGGGCGAAGAGCAAGGACCCAGCAGAGTACCCACCCAACATTGCCAGTGATGCAGTGTTGTGATTGTCTGAGGTGAGTGCCAGCTGACCGACGGACCTGGGCTCTCTTTTCAGAGGTGGGAGAGGCAGAAGGGTAAAAACAGAACTGGGGAGAAGAGGACTTAATTCTCTTTGCATTGCTCTGTTGTAGCTGCTTTGCCGGGATGGTCCAGTGAAGGAATTCAGGCTGCACACGGTTGGGCTGTCCTTAAGCACAAAGTCCCTTAACATTGGTCATACATATGTATTATACGTGTAGCATCACTGACTGCAGTGAGTTACTCTCACATCCAAGTACTGTTTAACCAGCAGGAATGCCAAAATCTGTCTCTTTATTGCTGACTTTCAATTCATGTTTGATCAAAGTCCCACTGATATATCTATCAGACTCGCTGCTAACTTAATCCCTACTGCTCTCATTTTAAGTGACTGATTCGTTTCCCCGTTATGTTCAGCCTGCTGTAAACACCAGCATTTTCTGTAAGTCTCTTTTTTCACCCTTCTGCTTAATAATCTCCCCAGCCTTTTTCCATGACAAATGTGTTCATATTTCTGGAAAGCTTCATGCTTATTCCTTTTGTCATTTAAGCCCTCCTAGCACTGTTGCCCTCTGTTACCATCTCTGTTGCGTAGTTGTACTACAACGATGTGAACAAATGCTCATCTCTCTGGATTTTCATGCTTCCTTCTCACGTGTGTTTCTAGTTATATCCCACAATTTACAAGTTCCCATTATTACCAGATTATGAGATATAATGACTATCTGTGATGAATTTGGCCATTTCTCAGGTTAAAGAACAATCTTTTCATTGCATCGATGTTTGTTCTCTTTTATTCTCAATTTACTAAATGATCTGACTGGATGATGATTTAATGTATGGATTCGGTGAAGCTGTTATGTCCATAGGCCAATTTTGAGGTAAAACTTGACAAATCCTTTCCAGAGCTGTGATAGATCCTCAGGCAAAAAATCTGCTCAAATCTTTTCAAATTCCCGAGTCTTCCTGCAAAGTATGAGCATAGCCTCTTAATCCTCCTCATTTTACATCTTATTTATTTACAGTTGTGCAATAGCTCTAATGTCGTAAGACTGACTAGAGGTAGGCAAAAGTATTTTGCAGAACAGCTAAGTTCTAAAATTGTTCTAAAGACAACAAAACATCCCTAAATCAGGGGTTCAGTTGTGGACATGCTTTATGTATACACTATATAGATAGATATGTGTACATATAATTATATTATACTGTATTGCATTATTATTATTATTATTAGGAAGCAAGTAATCAACCAACATATACTGAATATATATAACCTCTCTATAGATAATGATTGGGATTAAAAACAATTTTAAAAGCCAGGAAATAAAAGCTCACAGTATGACAACTGGATTTTGAGAGTAATCATGTGGTTGCTTTTTTTTTCTTTTGTATTTACAATGGCCAGAATGAAAGTCCTCATGATTGATGTTAGCTTTCAATTCTATGACTTGTTCCAGTTTGTGTCACAATATTTGACTGATGTAAGAGTGTATTGTTTTTTGTTTGGATTTTTTTTTTTTAATTCAGTGATGTGTGACAGCACCAGTTTGAAATCAGTACAGAAGCAGGACAGCATGTCAGCTTGATTTATTTAGTTGTTCTACTGTTAACACTTCTCATCATGTTGGTAGAATGATCGGGTAGCTGTCACTAATGTCATTATGCAAGGGGCATTTTAATCACTCAATGAATCCATACAGTTTTGCAAACAAAAATGGTTTCTCCATGTTTTGGAAAGCATGTTGGCAGGAAGTTAGCCAAGGCACGCCATGAATCAGCAAGAGAGTTGACAGGCTTCTGGCTTAACCTTTTCTCTTTGCTTATAGACCAAATAGGATGAGCTGGCCTGTTTGATTTGACATTAAGCAGATATTTTGGCAGCTGCTGAGTCACAAGAAAATGCTGATTTCAGAAACAGTCTTTTACAAGAAGCGAGTCTTCATTAGTCTTCTGCAGTTGTGGTGGGTTGACCCTGGCTGGGGGCCAGGTGCCCACCAGAGCCGCTCTCTCACTCCCCTCGTTCACTAAACAGGGGAGAAAAGGCATAACGAAATGCTTGTAGGTCGAGATAAGGACAGGGAGAGATCACTCGCTAATCGTCATGAGCAAAACAGACTGAACTTAGAGAGGGAATTCATCTAATTTATTACCAAGCAAAACAGAGTAGAGGAATGAGAAATAAAATCAAATCTTAAAACACCTCCCCCCACCCCTCCCATCTTCCCGGGCTCAACTTCACTCCCGGCTTCAACCTCCTCCCCCCTCAGCGGCACAAGGGGGCGGGGAATGGGGGTTACGGTCAGTTCAGCACACGGTGTTTCTGCCGCTTCTTCATCCTCAGGGGGAGGACTCCTCTCATCGTTCCCCTGCTCCAGCATGGAGTCCCTCTCACGGGGTGCAGACCTTCACGAACTTCTCCAACATGAGTCTCTCCCATGGGCTACAGTCCTTCATGAACTGCTCCAGCGTGGGTCCCTTCCATGGGGTGCAGACCTTCAGGAGCAAACTGCTCCAGCGTGGGTCCCCCACAGGATCACAAGTCCTGCCAGCAAACCTGCCCTGGCATGGGCTCCTCTCTCCATTGGTCCACAGGTCCTGCGAGGAACTTGCTCCAGCGTGGGCTTCCCACAGGCCACAGCCTCCTTCAGGTGCCTCCACCTGCTCCAGCGTGGGGTCCTCCATGGGCTGCAGGTGGAATCTCTACACCCCCTCATCCTTCCTCCATGGGCTGCAGGGGGACAGCCTGCTTCACCATGGCCTTCACCACGGGCTGCAGGGGGATCTCTGCTCCGGTGCCTGGATCACCTCCTCCCCCTCCATCTGCACTGACCTTGGTGTCTGCAGAGTTTCTTACATCTTCTCACTCCTCTCTCCGGCTGCAAAAGCTCTCTCTAACTGTTTGGGGTTTTTTTCTTCTTAAATATGTTATCACAGAGGCACTGATTGGCTTGGCCTTGGCCAGCGGCGGGTCCGTCTTGGAGCCGGCTGGCATTGGCTCTATCAGACACAGGGGAAGCTTCTAGCAGCTTCTCACAGAAGCCACCCCTGTAGCCTCCCCCCCCGCTACCAAAACCTTGCCACGCAAACCCAACACAGCAGTAGACAGACCCCCCAATACATGCAGACTACTGATTTGTACTACGTTTCTGGCAGTTGTATTTCCCTGGACATCATGGTATCTGGATTAGAAGTCAGTTATTGATATTACTTAGTAATTTAAATTGTGGAAATAAAGCAGCACTTAGAGCTGTTGTCTCTGGTTTAAGTCTTTGTTATCAAATGTTGTTGTACCTGGGTCTGGTTTATACTGGTAGTTTATATTGCCCTTGATGGGCTTATCCTTGATTCTGCAGCACCAGAAATCACAATATTAATTTTGATGAATTTCAGGACCATTTGATATCTTTTTCTTTTTTTTTTTTTTTTTTTTTTTTAATCCATGATAGTAAAATGCCTCCAGTTTTATGGAAGAGTTCATCAACCCTGCTGTATCCAAACAACTGTAGACAGGATGACCTGTAAGTTTAGACTGAAAGAAGAAAGGACAACATGTCTGATGATTGCACTGGGAATATCTCACAGGTGTCAACTGAGTCTTCATTGAGTGTAAATTAAACATCAGTCTTTCTGATTAGTTTACATAGGTGTCACTAGCTTGTTCAGGTTTCATTTCAATTAGTTTCTCACACCGCCTCCCACCACCTAATTGGCTAGAATTAGAAAGCAGACTTTCATTCTGAGCTGCAAGTACACAGCCCATTGCCTCCAATGCCAGAAAGGATGGATAGAGGTGTCCATTGTAAATTCTGCATGTTAACAGCTTGACCCACTGACAAAAGTGATCCGCAGTCCCGAGACTGAGGTTAGACAAGTTTGTAATTTTATTTCCCAAACTCTTAAAAAGCACAGCAGAAATTAGATGGAGTATTCTCTTCACTGTGTTATTTTCTCTTATACTTGTGTTTCTTTGATGCTTCTAAATGTTTATTAATGTTATACTGGAAAAACTTGAAGGAAAAATACTTTTCTTTTTATATAGAGACATCATCTGGTGGAACACATCATCATAACTGTATTGTTCAAGAATTAAAAAAAAAAAAAATTCTTTAAGCTTTCCACTTCCAGTGGTGTGGCGGTGTTTTGTCTTTTTTAAAAGATGCTCGAGAGTGAAGGGGCTTTTCTGTGGGATATGAGAATAACTTTGAGAAAAACATGAGAAGGATCTGACTTCACCTGTTTATTGTGACAATTTCAGAAATTCTGTGATGCCCTTGAGTAGACATTTTCTTTAAAGTGTTTCTTTGCTACTATTCTTCAACTTCTCTGCAATATGAGAGTTTTTCAGCTCTGTCATGTAACCTCCATATGTATTCATCTGAACGAAGCCCACGCTGCACCACTGATCCTTGCTTTGCTCTCACCTATAATTCTTTCATGCTTAATAGATTTCATTCATGGACTAGTACTGTTTTAGGCTTTTTGCCAATGTTTAGTCCTATGAGCCAATTTTCTACACAAGGCAGTTACAGCAGCTCTATGTGAAGAATGCTCTGGCTTTCACTTATATTGAGAGACCTAAACTAGTGAACTTGTATAGATTAATATGTAGTGTTAAGAAGATGCAAATCATTCTTGGCTTCAAACCACACCTGAAATGTTTAAACTTTTGCAAAATAATTTCCAAAGCTAGAAACTGCTGAGTTTTTACTTTGCTTTACCCTATCATTTTAAGAATGAAAGAAAGAGTCAGTGTTTCTCAGAGTACTTCATGTCTGTGTTTGGTGCAGCATGGACCTGAACATCTCCGTGCCATATCTCCCTGTTAGTTCCTTATTATAAGAGCAAGAGAGAGACCTGTGTCTTACCTACAGTTTAGTTAACTATGTGGATAAAGGGATGCTGGGAACTACACACTCTGAAAACCTGTGAGAACTTAGACAGATTTCCTTGGTTTTCATATATTGGATGGCAAGGTAGGGTTTTTTGTTTGTTTGGTGGGGTTTTTTTGTTTGGTGGCGTTTTTTGTTTTTTATTTTTGGTGGGGGTTTGGGTGGTGTTTTGGGGTGGGTGGGGTTTTTTTTGGGGGGGGGGGGGTTGTTTGTTTGTTTGTTTGGGGTTTTTTGTTGGGGTTTACTGGTCACTTTTTAAATTGTAGCCACAAATCTAGAAACTGACATTTGTGTTAGCTTTAGTTCCTGGCCATTAGGAAATACTCAAAGGAACCCAATTTTTCTGATACTAAGGTCCAATGACATACTGAATTCAACAGCTACCTGAACCTAAGAGATGATATGTAACTACTATACCCTAGATCAGAGATTCCCAGTGATCTTGGAGAAGTCTTACTGGTAGCATCTTGTTTTTCACTTGGAAGTCCCTCCCAAGTCAATGATGTGCACTTGGTGGATGGGAATTGCTTGTGCTGAACATGCAACCATTTGGTAGTCTGATTCTTTTTTCTGAGGACCTAAAGCTCTTCTAAAGTGAGCTGTGGACCCTGTTGTAACTTAGGCTTCAAAGGTATGTTATAATGCATCAGCTGTCATCACATTTCTTAAATGGGGTGGGGAAATATGAGGACAGGATGTCAGAAACATATTTAAAGAGAGAAAAATAGTCTGTGTTTGAGTCTCTATGAGGCTAGATGCAAGTTCCTTCAGGATTAAAGACACCTTTCCATTGACTTTGATAGATGTTGGATGAAGCCTAAAATATAAATAATTTATGCATTTATGTTTTAGTCTTTTTTTTTTTTTCTGTAGGAATCTCCTCTCTGTCATATCTAAAGTTAGCATCCTGAAAAATAAGAACATGTTATTCTGAAGTGTTCATCACCTCCCATGTTAGTTTAACGGATCCTGCAAAAACACTTTGTATAGCAAGGAAAAAAAAAATCTAATTCCTAGGATAACCTTAACATCATTTTAATAGACAGCGTAATTAACAAAGTTTTTAACAGATTTGAAAGATCAAAGCTGCAAGTCAAAGGGGCATTCATTTGAGAAACAGGTGATCAGAGAGCAATGTGTGTCTGTGTGTGGAGGGGAGGATCATCAAATCAGTCCTTGCTGTTAATATTTCACTTCTGGTTATCAGCCTGTGACAAGGCAAATAAGTACGGCAGGACATTGGGGTGAAGAGGGGACATTTCAGTCACTGATCAGAATACAAAGGATCTGATATTTGTGGAGAGAATTTTCTCTATGGCCTACTCAGAGAAAGCAGAGAAGTCTGCCAAACCTCTAGACTCTAAATTACGTCAAGGAATAATGGTCAAAGTTTTTCTGAATTTCTAAACAATTTTGGCAATTCTTTTTCACATTAAGTACTTAGCCAAATTATGTGCAAATGATTCATCAGGGAGCTTTATCACTGTCAGGCAATTAGTTTGATCTGAAGAGCTTAAAGCCCCCAGCAAAGTCTGAGAAGCCAAAATGGTGAGGCCATATCCAGCCCTCATCTAAGCAGAGGAGCTCTGCAGCTGCTGAGAGTCTCTGTGCTGCTTTATAGATTGAAGTGATGCCAGACAATGCTGATGTCCCCTTTTTCCTCTTCTTCACCCTGAAAAATATTTGGTTGGATCACACCGTGCTCTCTGTTTCCAGTCCTCCAGTCTGCAGAGATATTAGGCAGAGAGGCTTCTCCAATTAGGCACAGAGGCTTCTCCAATTCCCTGTAAAGCTTCTTTCAACATACCACTTTGACTTTTGGTCTTTGAAGACAGACTAAGTGTTAGTCTAGCTTAAAAAAAAAAAAATTAAAAAAAAATACTGTGAAGAGATGACTAATATTTCTCTGAGTACACTGGCAGTTCTGACAAAGACCTCAAAAAGGGAGTGCTTCCTCATGGTAAAAGAAGAGGAACAAAAGGCCTGGATTGCATATGTTCTTTTCTCATTAACGTCTTTTATGAGTTGTTACATCTCTGAATCTGTTTCCCCAACTATAAAATGTCACAGATGTCCTCTGTTTGTAAAATACTTTGGGAAGAAATGCATCAACGAATGCAAGATATTAAAACTTCTTGTTGTTGTTGTTGTTGAGCTTTACAAATGTTACGCAGTGGTTGTTTCATCTGTTTTCAAGCTGGGTATATGGAGTCTCAGTAACTGGAGAGGGAATGTTAAAAACATGTGGTGTTTGAATGTCAGATATTGAAAGAACCAGAATCTGTTTATCTGAAGTTTTACTCTTCCCCCTTTAAAATAGTATTTTTGAGACAGACAGTAGTACTATGTATTGTAATATCAATTACAAAGAATACATTAAATGTACTGGTAGGAAATCAATTTATGGCAAGTATTATTGATTTCAGTAAAGTTTCAGTTCAAGATATTTGTGTGGTTTGCTTGTTCCTTCTTTTTACTTGTGATATTTCTAAAATCTCATAGAAAAAAGGATTACTCTTAATGTTTAATAAAATATTTTCATTTTAAGCATTTTTAACTAAAAGAAATACAAGTGGAAGACACTAATTATGGATTAAAATGTGCAAATTATTTTTTCAGGATGTTTCATTTCAACACAATGAAATTAAGTATTACAATCGTATAGAGGTTTTTTTGGATATAAAAGAGTGTTGAAAACAGCATGCTGTTGCCAAATGTCATTATGTTTTCTGTTTTCATCAAAAAGGAGGCAAAAGTGAAAAATGGTTGGAAAAACGTTGTTTCCTACTACCTTTCAAGCAACATTGTTTTCTAGTGTAGTCATGCTGTTTGGAGTCCCAGAATCATGATGAATAGCAGTTAACTTTCACTCTAGATACAATAGGATATTCACTCTATACAAACCCCTTATAATGTAAGAAACTGCATTAAAGCCCTGACCAAAGTTACAATACAGCTGGTAAGTGGTTTTCCCTCTTTTTTGACTAGAGGTGCTAATTGATAACTCAAGGGTGAAGGCTGGCTGTTATTCATAAACAAGAATCAGCAGGAAGTTGAGGAAGTCAGTAATTGCATTTTTTTCAAAGAGAAAGTGCCTCCACCTGGTGTAGGTACTTACAAAGCACCGTGGGAGAGCAGCAAGCATTTTGGAAGATGAGCAGCAGAGGTAGAATCTTTTGTGCCTTCAGAACTCTATCTCTGCTACGGTTGTAGGATGTTCTTGGATCCTGAATGTTTCTTGTTGAGGATTTCTTGGGACAATGAGGTGAGCGTTAGGGACCAGTCTGGGACTTTGGCACATCAGGACTAATGCGTGGGGTGGATGCAGGAGATTGGTTGACCAGCAACTTTGGTGATCAAACTAGAAGTGAAAACCTGTGTGTGGTTGTGAATTCAGCAAGACTGGTGATAGGGTTGGGGTGCCAGACTGAAGCATGATATGTGTGAGGGGTGGAAGAGTTTTAAAATCTCAGTCTAGTTTATTTTTATCATTCTCTGTCCTGTACTCCCACCCTGTTGGCAAGGATTATGTTTGCTTCAGTTACAGGCCAAAATGAATCAGTATAGCTTCAGTAGGATAGTATAGTTTGAGGAAAACTCTTCAGAACTAGAGGTGCTTTTTTTTCTTTTGCCTTTTTCTTTCTTCCTTTTTTTTTTTCTTCTTATTATTATGTAGCAGGTAGACAAAGAAATGGGATGAGCATTTTGTTGCTTGGTTCCAGCCAGCTGGATTATTTCTAGTTGGCTGATCACGTCTTGTACACCTAGTAATATAAATGATGGGCTTAGTTAAAATGGCATGTGCTTTTTAATTTATTTTCCTTTTTTTATTAATATAATCCAGCAGATTGCTTTATTTTTTCTGAACTCTAGCAAAAAGAGCATGAGTGAATACTGCTGGACTCTTGGTCCCAGGAGAGTAATCATGCATTTATGCAGACATGCTCCTTAACCCTTCCTGCCCTTTTCTTTCAAAGCAATGTTTACCAGAAAGTACCTTGTCAGCTGTGGTTGCTCTACAAGTGATGCTAATGTTGTGAGATAGTGAGATATACAGAATGAGTGGCGAGACTGAGGGAAATTCAGTGGCAGATGAGCGGGACCACTGCTATGCAGAAATAGTGGCATTGCAGGGGAAAAACTCCAGTATCCTCAGTAAATGCTGTAGGGATTTGGCTTGATTGAAGGTGTATCTGCATATATGCTAAAAGGCTAATCCTAGAAAAAACAAGGCAATGAGGTCTTTCATTTGCCTATGTGTTGCTTGTTTTCTATAGTATGACATTCTCCCTTACCAGGCTTGTGGTGTTACGTGGCTGTGCGCTTTTCTGTACAGTCAGGCTGCTTCCTTGTGAATCTAAATTCTCTCTATATAGACATATATTAGCTCCCTCAGTATGCATATATTTTATACAAGTATTTGAGATGAACAGCTCCCTGTTGCCTTTTAGCAACCTCTTTGCTAAGCTGAAGTAGGACATGGACCCTAAATGGATATTCTGCTGCTTTTCCTGGAACAAGCCCTGTTGCAGGGGAATTGGATTTCTCTGCCTTGCTTGGTGTGGCCAGCCCCTCCGCAGACTGGGTTTTGGAGCCTATGATCCAGTTGAGATTTATCCTGTGTTCAACCTTTCCAATGGAGTTTGGTGAAGAAAAATTTTTTTTCTTTTCATCCTTCCCCTTCTAGTTCCTTCAATCTTCTCCCTCCTACTTGACACAATCTCCCAAAACTTCTGTAAAACCAGAAACAAAAATAATACTGGCAAAGCAGGGGGAGAGCTCCTAAATAGTATGCCAGATAAAAGCCATCAAAGTGAAGAAAAATTGCTATGATGTAGTCTAGTGATAAGGGGGTTTTGGCTGGGAGTGGGAAATCTAAATTCTAGTGCCTGCGATTCAGGCTTTTTTCCTGTGTTGTTGTTGTTAGCCAGTACAATTAAGAAAATGAGGTTTGTTAAGTTTATGTGTGTGCATGCCTGTCAGTCCTGCCTGATAACTTGTGAACTTGTTGCCCAATTTCAGTCAAATTTGGCAGAGGTAAAAATACCAGGGCTAGCATGGTCTGGCCATTTGGTGGGGTATGTGTGTTTTTCTGGGGTTTTTTTGTTGGTTTGGGTTTTGTGGTTCGTGTGCTTATTGTTTGGGGTTTTTTGGGTTTTTTTGTTTGATTGTTGCTTTTTTTAACCAATCAGTGAATAAAGCTGTGGATGAGAGGAGTGAATGCTTCCCTGGAGAGAAAATGATTCTAAAAGCTGGGAGGTGAATTCAGCTCTGGGGTTACACACTATGGAATACACATTCCTCAAATTCAGACTCTTCTGTGTCCCAGGACAGCTTCTGTGGGAGTCAGAGGTGGGTTAGAGTAAGGACTTGGGCTAGCGAAGCTATGAAATAGATTTAAGGTTTAAAGATTATACTTGCCACCCATTGATTTATTCTTTTACTTGAAGTTCTTATAGTCTTTGCATGTTCCATCTCCTCATATTGTACTTTTCAATCTGGTGTGTGATATAGCTGTGCCACATACTTCAGGTGTCTTCATTCTTTCTGTGTCATCTTTGTTGAGAGCTACCCGATTTGACTGTGTGCTGTTATGAAAATCCACTCAACTACTTTTTATTTGGGCAGGGTACTTCACAGTCCTTGAGACTGCAGAGGTGTAAACCTCTTTTCTTTTTTTGGGGGGAGGGGGTGCTCTAATACTCTCTTCTGTGTTGTAGCTCATAAAACACCTTCTGAAATCAATTTCAAGGCATTTGAATGAGGTGCAATAACACTTAATTCACAATTTCTCCAGCTTGTCCTGTAGCCAGTAATCGGGGGCACTTGTGATGACTCCTGTGTAAGACAGAAAGTGCTTACCCAGATGATTTGCACAGAGGAACCTGACTTTGCTAATTACAGCACTAATGCAGTCAAATTATTTCAATGACAAAAGAGGGAGGCAGAAGAGGGTTTTATAACAAAGCAGCTCATGAATTTAAGAGATTTTTTTATGCTCTGTATGATCAATGTCATCTTGGCTTATGGACTGGGACTGAAATGCCCAGATCTGGACATTTGAGGTGATGGAATTTGAGCAGGGCTGTAACTCATCAGCTCTTCATAGAAGGGCTTCCTATACCCCCCTGCCAGGAGGTCAGATTCCTTCCAGTGGTCTGCACTGGCCTCCTGCCTTTCTCTCCTGCGGCCTTGGACGCAGGGCTTTAGTAAAGACAGGTCCCAGGAGTGTTCAAATGCTTGGATAGCATTTAACCTCAGCTGAGACACCTTGCTGCCTTTTGGGGTTGTGGAACTTAACAGTGTGAATGCCTGATTTCTCAGTTTAACTGGTAATTTAAGAACAAAATGTCTGAACTCTACAGTTTTCTGTAAATTAAATATATTTATATAAAATATTAACCCTTAAAATGTCTCTTAACAATTAATGAAGCATAAACTTTCAAATCCAAAGACATAATAAAGTAGAATTTTCTGAGAGAATTCTTAAAGAAGCATCAAAACAATTAATGTCTTCAGATAAATATGGTGCAATATGAAATGAGTTGCCTCTTCCTGATGGGGGGGGTAGTGGTGACAGTCTTTGAAGTCAGTTTAATAAAAGTAAAACTACTTCTGATTTTTTCTTATTATTAGTTTGTTTTGGGTTTGGAAAATTTTGGCCTTTTCCCTCACCAGACATTTAGGCTTGCACCTGGGATGGACTCAATTTCTCAGTCAAAGTTCCTTCACCATGCATGCACTGCCCTAAAAGAGCTCAAGGTTACTTGAAACACTGGGGGAAAGATCAGTAAACAGTGAGGTTTGGGAGCGAGGAGCACCTGAGACACCAAACAGTGACTTTACAAGGCTGATCCCTGTGGAAGGAGAGGGGCGGGTGACCTGTCTGTATTGACTCCAGAGCATATCTAGAGATGAAGAAGTTAACCTGCCTGGCCAATGTAATCGATTATAGTTGAGATGTGTGAATGCTGCCCTCGGTATATTGAGTGTGACGGGCTGATTCACGATGGAAGGACTTCTTCCTGTGGCCTGACACGCTGTACTCTTTAGAGAGCAGGCTCTGAAAAGGCCCGTAACGGGACCTGCTTTGCTGACTTACACTGCCCCGTTTAGCTCTACTCTTGGGTGTGTGGAGGTATCATTGCTGGCGGGGCTCACCGAGCATGCAGCAGGCTCTGGCGCTGGAAACAAAAGGGGTTTTTGTGCTCGCTCGCGCGGTCTCGTTGGCATGCTGCCTGCTTTTGACAACCAGCAAAGCAGGGGCATCCTCCCCAGCAGCTCAGATCTAAATCCCAGATATGGAGATTGATTTCCAGCACAGCCTGTGCTGTGTATAAATCCTGGATCAAACAGGCTAATTGCTGTTAATCACTGCTAATCAGCATGATGGGGCCTGTAGACCTTTGCAGCCCTGCTTACTGGCTAGGGGGGACAAACTCCCAGTAGGTGCTAAATCATTAACAGTTGCTGTTGAATTTAAGTAGCTGGTGGTGGTGAATTTAAGTGACTAGTGCTGCAGTCATACACTGCCAAGGAAAGAAATTTTCCAGAGCTATAGCATCACCGTGCATTTTTCCCAGCACTGCTGTGATTCAGGCTGAAGAAGCATTAATCTGCCTTAGTGCATGTGAAAACTAAGTTGAAGAAATTTTTCCGAATAACCTGCTGAGTGCTGTACAGCTGATTATTTTAATTATTATTTAATTATTTTTTCTTAATTCTATCATAAGTCATGCTACTGTACTCTGGTACTTACAATCTAGCATTTATAGTCTTCTCCTTGAGTAAAATGGAAACTAACATTGAAGCTCAAACCTAACGTTATCTGTCTGTGGTGTAAAACATATGGTTTACTCTTGGGTAGCTGTGGAATTTGGGAAACTTCCCACCAGGCTACTGTGATTTTCATATTCACAATACCCAGGTTAAATTGTCTGTCGCTCTTTTTCTATTTCTTTCTTTCTAACTTACAAATTGCATTTCAAAATAGGAAGGAAATGTGGCAGGATACACAGTGGGAGAGAATTATGTCCCCTTTCTGGTAGTTAATGTACCCTGAGCTTTTGGCTTTGGTGCCTCGTAATGCCACATGAGGCATGCAGTAACTGCCCAGAAACACATTTGTTAGCTGTCATGTCACTGCTTAATTATATCTTACTTCTGTTTCAGTGCATCATGCATAAGTCTGCTAAATGTTCTATGTAAATTCAAACCTGATTTATTGTCTCAAAGGTACCTTAGAGAATACCAGTGGAATAAAAGAGCTCCCTTTAATGTGCTTTCCTATCTGCAGAGCTCCAATTTAGTGTAACTTTGTTAATCTTTGAATCGGTAAACAATGTTGCATGCAGTGTGTAGTTTTAATTTAAGCAGATTGCTTACTTATGTGCTTGTTCTCAGGTGTGCTGTGAAAATGAAGTTTTCTTTCTTTGCTGGATCATATCAAGAGTTGAAAATATAGTGTGCGTGTTGCTAGATCCTCCACCGCTGTAATTCAGGGCAGTTTCAAAGCCATGACAGTACTGCTGATTTATAGCAGCTAGCGTTCAGATTTTGATGCTATTGGTGATGGGAAACTATTAAAAACCCATTTTGAGGCTGCAGCTTTCTCCCTGTAAGTCCCTGTACTAAGGGAATAGGGAAGACAGGAGGGAGGAGATGTTGCTGAAGTAAGGAAGTGAAGTCTTACTGGTGTGTGCTGGGGGATGTTGCTTGCTGCATTTTTCTCAATAAATTATTTTTCTCAGTTGCTGGCAGCAGCTTCAAGATGCCATAAGTGCTTTTGCTCTCAAATGAGATTTACTGAGTGCATATGAGACTGGAGTCTGTGAGTGTTTGGCAGCTGCTGAACCGTTGCTCTCTGCATGAACAAAGGGTGAAGTAGTATGGTAATGTTTTGGGTGGGACTTTCTGATCGGTCCTATGATGCAGAAAAAAAAAGGTAGTTTGTTGTTTGTCAGTGAAGATCATGCGGCTCCCCAATGTCTATCCAAATACATGGAGGGCAACTGGATGAAGGCATCAACATTTTTCTGTGTGAAGGCTGTTAAGCCTCGTGAAGGGTTTTAGAGTGAGTCTATTGTACAGCCTGTTTATATATAGAGGGTTTTCTTCTGTTGTTCTTACCTTCCTGCTTGTCTGATCCAGCAGATGTAAATGGGTGTTAGGCCTGGAACTTTCCCAACAGACCCAGGAATCCTGAAAGAAACTTCTCGGGGGGGTGTGTGTGGGTGGACATCAACTAAAACACCCCACCAAAAAAACCCCACACCACGAGACCTCCTCCCCAAAAACAAACAAAACCCCACCAAAACCCAAACACCTCATAAATTCCTTGGTAAAGGAAGACCATATGCTTAATAAATCTGGCAACATGCCAGAGCAGGTGGAGGCACCTGAAGGAGGCTGTGGCCTGTGGGAAGCCCACGCTGGAGCAAGCTCCTGGCAGGACCTGTGGAGAGTGGAGCCCACACTGGAGCAGGTTTGCTGGCAGGACTTGTGACCCCATGGGGGACCCACACTGGAGCAGTTTGCTCCTGAAGTACTGCACACTGTGGGAGACCCATGCTGGAGCAGTTCGTGAAGAACTGCAGCCTGTGGGAAGGACTCACATGGAGAAATTTATGAAGGACTCTCTCCTGTGGGACGTACCCCATGATGGAGCAGGGAAGAGTGTAAGGAGGAAGGAGTGGTAGAGACAATGTGTGATGAACTGACTGCAACCCTCATTCCCCGTCCCGTGTGCCATTGGTGAGGAGGAGGTCAAGAAACTGAGAATGAAGCTGAACCTGGGGAGAAGGGAGGGCTGGGGGGGAAGGTGTTCTAAGATTTGGGTTTATTTCTCATTATCCTACTCTGATTTGATTTGCAATAAATTAATTTCCCTGAGTTGAGTATGTTTTGCCCATGACAGTAATTGGTGACTGTCCTTATCTTGACCCATGAGCCTTCCTTAGGTTTTTCTCTCCCCTGTCCAGCTGAGGAGGGAACTGATAGAGTGGCTTTGGAGGGCACCTGGTGTCCAGCCAGGGTCAACCCACCACAGTGGGTAAGATGGTATTTGTAACCACATCAGATGGGAAATGGGTTGTGTGTCCTGTGAAACTAGTTAGCTGTGAAAACCTATTGGGGGTAGTATGGAAGAAATCAGGAGTCGGGTCTAATCAACAGGCCTAATAGGAGCTAGTGGAAGTAATAAAGGTCAGAAATGAGCTTTTAAAAATCTGCTTTGAGTGGGAGAAAACTGTGGAGAAGTCAGATATTTCAGTTGCTTACAACTAAGTTTAAAAACTTAAGAATATGATTGCACAGGCTCTTTTTGGAAGAGAGATCAAATGTCTTTAAAATGCTTTTATGCATGTAACATATAAGGTTATAAAGCTCCTTTTTCTTTTTTTCTCCTTTCATCATGGTTGCTTACTACAGGCATTTCCCTTTTTACACTTCATAGTATAAAACTTGGTACAGCTGCATTGTTAACCTTAGCAAAAGATAAACCAGGGAAGATTTGCATAACTACAGTTGCTTATCTTTTTGCTGTTTTCTCACCATGCCCAGCAGGCATGGTTGGAATTCATCATTTACAGTGATTTTTATATAATCCATGAAACTCAGAAATTTCACTAGGGGAAGAAGTGGCTCAAGTCAGTTATCCTGTACTGTTTGCAACTGAGTTTTTCAAAGGTAATACTTGCAAGGCTATTTAATGAAGATTGCTAGGTTTGTTTATGTAAATGCACATATATGAAAAAATCCAAATGATGCCCTTTATCTTTTTAGATTATCATACTCAGTTTCAGCCTTTACATTAAGGAGTGGAACACCTTTTAATTATTGAAGGATAGATTGTCTCTGCAAATTAGCTCCCTTAAAATTTAGGACAGTTGAAGGCTTACACAGGGGTTTTGGTGTCATTATCTTCAGGACTTTAAAAGCTGTTATGAGTAGACACAGGTAATTAGGAAGAGAAAACCCAAAATGATTGCTGCAGTATGCCAGCTGATGAAGTCAGCTGTTCTGAGGCAGACCTTTGCTGCTGAATCAGATGTGCCTGAATTCTGTGTAAGCACCCAGAGTTTCCAGCTGTTCCAGTAGAGCTTCAGTTTAGAGAGCAAAGATTTATCTTTATGGGCTCATCTTCACAAAATTCTTCTTCTGTGTGGTCTATTTATAATACAGTTTTGATGACCTGCCATGAACAGATAGAACAGGGTAAATAAACTAAGGTTACAAAGCTTCTGCTACTCTATATCCTAGTGTTTGACTGTCTGGAAATGAAGACCCTTGATTCATGTCTCAAAGATTCACATGTCTCAAATAATGAGTTCTACTAAATTGTTAACACCGTGTTGCCTTAGTACATTAACTCCTTTTAAGGCAGTAGAGTTATTTTGGTGGCAAAACAAAGTTTACTGGATGGAAAGAGACTGCTGATGAGGGTAAATTATTGCCCATGATAAATGAGGCCTTGATTTCCATCATGCCTTAATATTATTCTGAAATCAGCATTGAGAATGGAGATTACATTAGTCTTTAAGCTCACATTCAATCTTTGTGGTTTGAGGTGGCTGAGCATCTAGAGCTAAGGTAAAATTTGAATCTGACCTTACCAAAAAAAGATGATCCACCATTCTGCTTTTTATTTATCTTTAACAGAAACTATCTTTTTGTATAAAGTCCAAGCCCAGAAGACAATATTAGATGATTTTATTAACTGATAATACATCCTGGGCCACTAAACATAATGGCCAGACCTTTGTCATGACCATGACTACTTTTTCTAGTAAAGGTCCTAAATTTAGATTTCAATGTCTGTCTAAAAGTGGAGTTCAAGTTTTGCTGCAGACAAGATGCTTCAGTAAAGGAAGGAATATGGTAAGAGTTATAGACTGTTGTTCAGAAAGTCTCTTGTCCTAAATTCTGCACCCTATGTCAACCACTGGTCAGTCCGTTTAGAAACGGTCAATTTAGACCCTTTATGTCCATAAAGAAAAGCTAGGGAGCTTTATATTTCTAATTCACTTATATTTTGGGGTATTCAAGAGAGGCAAACAAGTATCTTTCATTGGCTATAGTTTCTACTTCTTGAAGAACTGAGAGATCTTTTCTGGATGATTTTCACATAGCCTTTTGGACAATTCACCATTATCTATATGAATCTGAAGTCAAAGCTCACATGAGGAAACACAATGAATTCAACCATCTAATGAAGGGGAACAAGATATTTTCCAGATGAGGTACTCTAATGTCTGATTCTCACTTGGAAGAGAGGTAGATTGACCTTTAGGGCATGGTCAGCTCTTGCTGACTGCTGAAAGAGGAGAATTAAAACCAGACCACACAAATATGTTTTGTTCCCTTCTCCCCTCACAGGAGGCAGGTGGGTGGTTTGGGGTTTTTTTTGGTTGATTTTGTGTTTTTGGCATAGGAAAGAGGAGATGAATGGACATAATTGGCAATACAACTTTACTTTGAACATCTAAAATAGACTTAAAAGCTATTTACGTCCTGTCTTGAGTTAGGATATTAACAAAATACAAATGTCTCTGGTAGTCCACACAGGAATACATAGAACACTTGTTGCTTGGAGATCATACTGTTTATGGACTATCTCTTTAGGGGTGTGTTGTTGTTTTTTTTAATTGGGAAAAGTATTTGAGAGATATTTTTTAGATTTAAGAAGCTTTCTAATCCTTTATCTTCTCAGCATAAGAACAGAGCCAAAACTGCAAGAGCTCAGCGTCATCTCTGAGTTTTGATGGGGTGTTTTGCAGTGTTAGTTAGAGCGTAATGAAGTTTGCCAGGGAAGGGCTGGATTAATCCTGTCCTATGAGACCTTTGCAAAAATAAATCTAGCCATGTGAGCAAATTTTAAATAAATGGATACATTTGCCAGTCTCTGAACACAGGATTAATTTTTATGCCTGCTTGATTCATGTGGGATCTAAAAAGCCATGAGCTTAAAGTGTAGGAAATGTGTAGGAAAATTGTCATTGGATCATAATTCACCTTGACATAAGTGGTGGGGAATTCATATGGATAAGTGAAGCCTTTGAGGGCATGAGCCATAGTTATTAAATCAAGCTTTTCTATGAATACAGGATTTCAGGAGGTTGTTTGCAACACCTGACCTCTTTATTCAAGAAGTCTGTGGGGAAGGAGGTGTTGATAACACTTTTGTGAACATTCATTTGGGTCTGACATGGCTTGTCCATGTAGCCAAACTCGTTTATGGCTTCTCACTTGCCCTATATAGAATAAGCAGGTAAAGTAAATTTTGTTTGCTAATATTCAGACAGGGTTTTCTCTCATTACTTTCCGGAATGTCTCCTAAACACACATGTACTGGTGTGCTAATATCAGAATAGAAACTTTGTCACTGGTGGTGTCCTTTCTTGGCTGCTAAGTTGCTGTTCCCATGCAGTAGTAAAAGAATCTAAGCAGAAACTGACTTGCTGCATCTTTTATAGAAAGTAAATCATTGGAATGAACCCGCCTACAAAAAAGAAGGGTGATTATTATTCATGTAGAGAAAGGTTCTGGATAAAAGAGATGTTTACAGAGATCAGAATGAGTTTGCAAAAGATTGCGTGGGAGACTTGCGTCTTTTCTGAGTGCAGAATCTTGGTTGTGCAAGAACTTACTCTGTGACCCAATTGACTATTCAATTATATCTTGGATAAATTTGTTTTACAGTCTCATGCCCAAAATCTTTAATTGCTGTAAGTGATAGAAATGGGATCAGTTAGCTGCAGCTCAGGTTTCTGGGTGTTAGCATTTTTGCCATGTCATTCGTTAATATAGGAAGGTTGTCCTATCTATGCTGCATGCTTCTACAGATGATTTAAATGCTTGCTTTCTTTTTGAAGTATTCATGTTACAATTGCAATGTACAATGTTACTTCTTTTTTCCAATTCCAAATCATATGGTGATTTCTCAAATTTTTGTCCATAAGCCAAATTTTCTCAATGCACAATAAATTATTTATCCTGCCTCTAGTATGTATTGTTTTTGTAATTGATTGTAATGGATAATATGGAAGGGGTAGTGAAATGTGATCAAGTCCATTACTTTAAAAATCAGACAAAGCTTAGCCTAATGAAAGTTAGGCATCTGACCTAAATAAGTGCATAACATTGTCTATAGTCTTTGGACAGCAACTGGTCCACTCGAAAGCTGATTTTTTGCACTGCTAATACTCTCTGACAAAATGCATGTCCAGATGTTTAGTTTAAGTAGACACCTAAATTTTAGATTGTTGACATGAAATAAGTTTTCAGAAGTACATTTCCTAGTTAGACTTTAATCATAGAATTGTTTGGGTTGGAAGGGATCATCTAGTCCAACCCTCTATTCATCTAGCCCACCCTCCGTGGTCAATGGCTTCCTGTAGTCTGTGCTCAGTCAACTTTTCCATACTTCATTATGCCTGATTCTCTTTCCTTTCCCTTTGGGATGAAAATTTAGTGACCAGCTGGACTGTTACTGGATACTTTACTCGTCTTAGTTCACTATGACTGACGCAAAGAGTCTTCTGATGTACTTTGGAGCTCCAGTGGCTATATTGATTTATATCAGCTGCAAATCTGGCCCAGCGGGTGCGACCCAACTAAGATAAAATCTAGAAGCTCAACTAATGCAAAGAAATGGATTTTTTAATATACATTTCTATTTGAAGGGTGGTCCGTAGAGTCATTCTTTGACTCTGACTTGTAATCATATTCGTGTTGTTCAGATGATATACTATGCCTGGTGTTGCAATGCATCATGAAAACCGCATTGTGTTGGATACAAATACAATCTGCAGTTGAATAAGACTCTCTTTCACTGTTGTCTATCAAAATTTCTATTACCAGCTCAGTCATTCATTAACAAAAATACAAAGCACACATTCCAAGTTCTGTACAGGACCATCTATTATGCCAGTCTTGTAAAGAAGTACTGTCATTGATTTTTAACTGGACAATAGGTTTTTAAAAAAAATAATTATTTTCCAAAGGCTATTTTTATTCTTTTTAAAGTGGAAGCAAGCATCTTGGCTCATCTTCCAGTGGTATGTCAATGACACAGGACATGGAAAGACTCATTTATAATGGAGCAAAGCTATACTCAAATCCAGAATTTGCAAATTTTCTTTCTTAAACTCTGCTTTTGAATTAACAGCTTTTGAGAGAAATGGTAAGACTTTTGTACTATCTCCAAATAGCAGAGAAATCTGGATAGAAGAGTTCCTCAATGTCTCAGAACTGCAATTCCAGTGTTCTTGGGTAAAATGTCCCTTTCTGTCTCTGGGTGTTTTTGGCAGACAGGGATGCTTTGTAATGTTCTAGAAAAACAGAATTCTTTTGGTATGGTTGAAACCTATTTCTAGAAATGTCTAATAGTCTCAAATTATTATTTATTATAAATTACTATTAATTTTGTAGTAGATCGTGTAAATAATCATCCTTTGTGGGAAACTTAATCAAGACCTTTATCAACAAAGACTAGTTAGCAACTAAATTCCTAAATATGTGGAAAGAGTGCTATTTAAAAGCATGAAGAAAGAATGAAACCTCCAGCCATAGTGAAGACAAATGGAAAAGAAAGTATGTTATACTACTTAATTTTCTGTCTTCCATATTTACTAAGTTTCTGATAGGCATGCATCTGTACCAGGTTGCTGCAGATGTATTATGGTTAGAGATTCAGCGTGACCATGCTGATACTCAAAACATTAACAACCTCTACTTCATAATTAGATGCAGGACTAACTAAAAAAGCACCCACTTTTTTGAAGGTAAACCACCACCAGTTCTTTAGAAACATGTTTGCATGGTGGAATGAAAATAAGCTTGTCCGATGTTTTTGATCATCAAAGCCTTGAAGGGGATTCTTTCTCCAGTTTGCAAAAAGCTGCTCTTTTTTTTTTTTGGGGGGGGGGGGGGGGGGAGGGGGGATGATGACAAAAAAACCCAACCCAAAAGCCCACCACTTTTAAGAGTATTTGTGGGAGATCTGGAAAAGTCATTTTGATTTGCATCTGAAACTTGAAATTGGGTCTCTTCCATCAGTAGCATTCATTGATTTGGCAGAGATGTGTCCCTGCCTGTGAAACAAAGATTGAAAGTTTGGGAATCTGGTTGGGAAGGAATTTTTGCCTATCTAAGCATTAAGAACATAATATAGTAAAAGCTGTAGCACGTGTCTCTTATTGAAGTTTTTTTTCCCAAGCAATACTTTTTAACATAAAATAGAGCTTTAGCAAGGTAGGCTGAAGGGTGGGGGAGGTGGACTTTTCCTTTTTGTTAAAATTCACAGGTTTTTAATCAAGAATTTTAGTCTTAATGAAGTAACATATTTTGATGGATGAAGTTTTGATTTTTCTTTTTTTTTTTTAAAACCACTCTGACCAACAATTTAAAAAACTAGGGAGAACAGGATAGGAATAGTTTAGACACAGAAAAACAATCCATAGAAAGGTAAATTGAGAAGGAAAAAAAAATAGGTAAATATGAAAATAAGTTTCCTAGTGTTTAGTTCTGTCCCTATTAAAAATGACAATGCACCATTACGAATAGAATGCTTTACCACATTAACATTGTATTCCAGGCACCACTAGAAGCCTTGTAATGTTGCATTAAAAGGAATGTATGGGGATTCTAAATGAGCTATACAAATCTGTTTCACATGCTTGACCCTAATATCACACAACATGACAGGAGCACCAAATTTGTGTGCTTACTAGCTGTTAGCAGCACTATTGCTTGTATTTGTGTGTGTGTATAGCTTGGTGAGTCTTACTGTTTGTTTATTATCCATGCTCTGCACTGCTGTCACATAATTCTTCCCATCAATAATAATCACAAACGTGTTTACTTAGAAGAAATATGGGGAATGAATATGCTTTACTCCAACCTAAGGGAACCCTCATAAATAAGCACCTGTGAGGAAAATAACAAACCTGCTGATAACAATATATATTTTTTGCTAACCACTATTAGACATTTAATAGTATGTCTTGAAACAGAGTGAGGAAACACAAGTTCATGGTAATTCTTATTTGACAGTGACTAGGCTAACGCACACCCTGCACTCTTTTTTCTTTTTTTCTCCTCTGCCCGCCCCAGCCCCCGTACTTCCCTATAAATAATGAGCCAAAACTGAATTTAGTATAGTAAGTATAGATTATTTTGTTTATTGTGTAGCATAACTTAGACAAGATTTGCAGTCACCCAAACACCTTACTCTCCCATTTTCTTGCTCTTACAATGCAGCTGGGGAGAAACAATCTATTACACTTCATTAATCCTTTTAATATTTGTCTGCATTATTTGTTCTTTACTCTGCGGTTACAATTAATATTTAACTTCCATTATGAAAAGTCCACTTATCTGTATTAAATTCTGTTTGCTAGGCTTCAGTGTCAAAGTGCTGCCAGGACAGCATTTGGAACTCAATATCTCTTCTTTTGCTAATGTTTAGGCAAATTTGTGAATTGCAGTTTCTTATCCCTTCATCTACGTAATTGATAGAGATGTAGAACAAGAAGTATCATTTCTACCCTGCTTGCCTCCTTCATAAACCATTACCCATTACAACTTGATTTCCAATTTCTAACCAATTTTCTACTGAGGTTGCTCTTTTTCTTTGCTTAATTCTGTTGGTACAATTGACTACAGGCAGGTTTTTTTTCTTTTCTCATGTGCTTGATTGTAACTATTTGAAATATAGGAGTTCTAAACCTTAATGCAGTTTTGAAGATATGTATTGGCAAAGTATTTGGGTTGTATCTTAATATATATTAATGACGTACTTAACATGGAGTTCTTAATTTTGACTCTAAGCATACCGGGGAGGTGTTCACTATGATGTGAACTCTCCAGTTGCATGTTGAGTACCAGACTCAATTAAGGACAGTACTGCTTAGGGATCTCATCTTGGGTACCAGGAACTCCACCTGATAGTAATATTTAAACAACACTCTTTCCTGTGTTGGATGTGCACCACTGAAATATCCCAGCAGTTATTAAGACTCTTCCTGTTCACTTTGGAGAAAATACTAGATCAATGGTGGTTTCAGCCGTATGAGAATTTACATTCAATTCTCTTAATCACTCATGGACTAGTTGCCTGCAGAGCTTATGGATGGGACTAATATAGCTTAGCAAAGACTTTTAAAATTTACTTTCACTCTTTTCCCTGGAAATAAAACACAGATTCTAGGTGAATGAAGAAAATTCTCTTTTAAACTACCTGAATTTTGCCAATGTGCTTCAAAGTTCAATATTTAACTTTAAGTTCAATGTTTTCCACATTAGTTACTTGACCTTCTCACAAGTGTCTCATAGTTCAGCTCTGGTCCAGTTCTAGTTTTGAAACCAAACAGTAAGACTGCTGAGAAGTTTGAACAGGACATAATTATATGTTCGTTTGCATGAAACATCATCTTAGGGTGGAAACAATACTTTCAACTTTGCAGAAATGCTAGGGAAGTAAGAAAGAGAGGGGGAAAAAAAATCTTTGTATTCCCTTTACTATGTGTTACTTGGATCATGCTTTTCTCCTAGAAGTGTATGATTTTTAAGAAAGACTGGGGTTTTTTTCTATGCCAGGAAAAATGGGGATCTGAATGGATCTGGGATCACTAGATGGGACGGTAATATTAGTTTTGCCTCAGCATGGGAAAATATGGGCCAAAAGTAGAGATTATGAAAAAAATATTTGTAAACAAATGCCTCAAGATAAGAAATTGGGACACTTTGGAGAAAAAGTCCTGGAACCTGATTCTAATGAAGTCAGTAGCAGCTTCAATGATGCAGTGTGAAATCTCAAAAAGTTAAGAAAAAGGAGCAACAAATTTGGGAGTAGCGTTTAACTTTTGGGAAGCTATCTGGGAACAGAAAGAAGAGAGGGTTTGTTGCACAGAATAGACAGTGACTAAAATTCTTTTTAGGTGTCTGCAATGCCGTCATCAAAAAGATAGTGATCGATGAATGGGGGTGGGGGGAGGAGGGCAGGAAGCCCAGCAGTGAGCAAAACAGAGCAGCTGTTTGCAGGTAGGGGCCCATCGCTGGGGATACCCAGAGTTCTCAGACTGTCCCAGAATGGTTACTCCCCAGATAAAACTCAAGCCCATCTTTCAAATTAAAAAGAAGAGGAAACAGTTATAAAAAAAGCCAAGCTTTGCAAAGTCAGCTCCGGTTTGCTGTCTTCAGTTTCCCTTTTGTCAGCAGAAGCTGTTGAGAGGCAGCTTGGCAGCCCACCTGTGTTTATTCTTTACATTATTAAATACCAACCCTGAGCCAAACAGAGTAGAAGTTAAAAAATGTTAGAAATTATGAAAGAAATCTTAAATGATCAATTCCCACCAGGGTCACAAAACACATCTTGAACCTGATCAGTTAAACAACGCTGCGTGATACTGGCATCTCTCTTGTGGCTGGTCAGGGTGCGATTATACTTAAAAGTAATATTGTCTTGACAGTGCTTTAGTTAGTGGTTTACAGATAGAGATCCTCTTACACTAGTAGAAAGCCACTTTTACAAGAATCTTGCTTTTCTTTAAATACAAGAGAATAAGCTAAGCTGGAATCCTCATTCTCCAGAACTATGTGAACATATCTTCATTTGTGTTTTTCAGTTTCTTGCCCAAATTGTCAGTCTTTCATTCATCTGAATAGATCTTTTAATTCAAGTGAATTTGCTTCTTAAGCGGTACTCATATTGGCATCTTATGATAAACAAAGACTTAAAAATCAAGGCACGTAATTAGAAGGAGTGTGAACTGTCTTGCAGTATTTAAGGCATGTAGATGTGATGCTTGGAGATGTGGTTTAGAGGTTGACTAGGCAGTGCTAGGTTAACGGTTGGACCAGATTATCTTAAAGGTCTTTTCCAACTGAAATAATTCTATGATTCTGGATCTGTCTTCACTGACTCTACAGCAGTGGAGCAATAGGGTTTGGGTTTTTTCTTATTAGTTTGTTGTTGGGGTTTATTTTTTTTTGGCATGTGTTTTGGGCTTTTTTAATATAGGAACCCTAAATATTTTTAGTGTCATAGACCACATATTGTGAATATGCTTTCTATGGACAATAGCTTCGTCTGTCTTGACTTGTTTCAAATGTATTGCAAGCAACTCTCTTACCTTATAAAAGCACAAGCTGAAATCCACCACTACAAAGGAAATGTAGAGCTGTCTTCTTTCCTGGGCTCAAACTGGTAGGTGAAGTCAGGCTGGACTCAAGCTGCTTATTTCTCAGCAGCAAAAGCTGCCTTTCTTGCTAAAGTATCAGATAATACAGGTTTCACAGTATGCTCCTGTGTGTTTCAGAAACTGATATTTTAATCAGAGCTGTAGAATTGCTTGGGAACAATTTGCTGTGCCTAGGAGAAAAAAGTGGCCAGTTCCAGCACCCTCTGCTCCTCCGCCTCTTTTGTGTAATGTATCATTAGTGTAAATTGTTACCTTGGAACAAGGGGATAGTTTGAGTTGTACAGCTTGAGGAATTTCTCCAGATGCACGTTCAAGCCGAAAAACAAACAAGATGAGTAGGCTTTCCCTGATTTGCACGATGAATTTTTGAGCCTTGGCACACTGGCTTGCAAACTGAGTGCTCCTCCTTCGCTTCTCTGACATGGAAATGTAGCCTGAACTCTTGTCTCCATGCACTTGGGACATGGACTCATATTTGTGATTGAGGTTAATCAGGATGCAAATTGGGTCCTACAGCCCAGTAATACCTCAGCCTACCTTTACATGAACAATGATTCTGTCAGAAACAATGATCTTAAAACAAAGTTCTGCTTTCCTGTGTGCATGTGAAAATCCAGAAGGCAATGGATTTATTCTGGATCCCTGAGAGTAGAGTTTGTCTTGGTCTCATGACTGTATTCCTCTCTTTAATTAGTGTTTTAGGTAGTTCTATCAAAATATGCTCTTGCACTCAACATAAAAACCTGATTCAAAGTTTGCTGTATTTTGTGATGTGTTGGCATTTCCAGTGGGTATCTTTAATAGGAAGCTGTAAGAAATCCCAGCATGTGAGGATTGGTCCAATGGAGACCTACCAAGACAGCAGAGTCAGATGAATAAAGCATTTTGGGGGAAGCTAGGTCACCTTGTACTTTTTGACTTCCCCAATGCTGAAAACTTCTCACCAGGCTAGAGCTTTGAATATTATGACATGGGAAAAGAAAGAGATCAGATCAAGAATATTTCAGCTGTTGGCCTTTTCCTACGAGTCAGGTTTCTGCTCCCCTTGCCCCCATGGACTTGTATTTGTCACTGCCTCAGTGTTGTCCCAGCACTACGAGTGACGGCATTGTACACACCATCCACTCTTGAGGTGCGTTGCTGCACACCCTCTGCTATTCATATTCACCTTGGAGACTGCCAACAGTAGAGGTGTGCCTGACGCCTTAGCTGCAGTCAGACACCTTTGAAGAGGGCTCTGCTTAGCCTTAATTTGTGCCTGCTTGCCGGTCCCCAGGAGCATGCCAATGGTAGGAAGAAAGCACGGCTCTATACATCTATTCCTCTGATGCCTTTAGTCACTGAAAAGTCAGAGAGGCGACTTTGCAGAAAACATTCAAAAATCATCCTGAGGGTGCCCTTGCAGGCCTACCTTAATTGCCTCCTTCAGCTCAAAGTGTCTTTCCCTTTTTTTACCTTGCTGTGCAGCAGAATCTCCTCTTCCACTGCATTATTTAGTACCTCAAGAGTGGGCACTGTGACTTCAAATACTCTGAAGCCTCCAAGCCAGCTTCCCCTTGGATTATTTAAAGGAAACGGGGATTTCTCTGTGGTTCTGAGCAACCAGGCTATAGGAAAAGGCAGATTTTTGTTCTGATTTAAAGGTTTTTTGAGTTTTTTATTATGTTTTTGTTTTTTAAAGTAATGGAATCATAGATACCAAACATTTTGCATGGATAAAATGAGGATGTTCAGCTCAATGAACAACAAAGAAAATCTTCTTCCTCTCACCTTGACTATAACTCACTCCCCACCCTGGGTAGTTCCAGTATGCCCATGTAAGCGTCTCCTCTTTGACTATTTAGTTCTTGGCTTAATCTGTGGGAATTACCACCTAGCGTATTAATTAATGCTAGTGTTGTGTTACACTGAGGTGGCAAACCATGCAAGTCACTTGTGCATACACACAATGTGTT
The DNA here is from genome assembly GCF_028858705.1 of Grus americana. Lineage (NCBI taxonomy): Eukaryota > Metazoa > Chordata > Aves > Gruiformes > Gruidae > Grus > Grus americana. Next base: position 15,796,284 of record NC_072857.1, on the reverse strand, counting down.
AGAGTAGGGTTTTAGGAGTATTAGCTGATTAAGCTTTAAGCCCTGCAATACAAACCAACAGAATCCTCCTCCCTACCGGATGAGCTGCCTTCACATTGTGTATCAGATTCTTTTCTGAGTAGATTTCAGTTCAGATGTCAAGAGACTTGTCCAGATCTCTTGCCTGGAAAGACTTTGCTGGAAACATAACTGTTCTTGTTAGTTTTCATTGGTTTCTAATTTCCAGATGAGCTCGCAACGCATGGGAAGAACCTTTGGTATGATGTTTGTGTATATCATCAAATAAGGAGATGGGAATAGTGCTGGAGGGAACTTTAAATCAACTCAGTTCAACTTAAACAAAAATATCATCTCTTTTTGTTCTTGATGTGCAGGCACTTCTGATGGTCGGTCTCTTTTTCATAGCAGATGAGAAAGTGTGTATTTCTATTATTGATCCCTGAATGTAATGAGATGAGAAAGTGTTCAAACATGTGTCATGAGCTTAATGGCTTTGAATGTTTTTTTTCTTGGGGTGTGACTTGTTCCTGACTTTTGGTATGAAGAGATGCTCATCTACACTGGGAGCTCTCAGAAACTTCAAAGTGCATAGATTTAGTGGGATATAAATACTGGTAGTCTCCATAGTATCAATGGTATTTAGTTTTCATTTGTTCTGCAGGCAGGAAAAACTTCTCATTTAAATGTTTAACCACGTGAGATAATCTTTTTGGCACTTGATCTGAACATCCTGTGCATGCTGCTGAAAAAAACAAGTCATGTAGTTTATTGATTAAAACTTGTCAATGTTTTTACTCTAAGGAATTTTTGTGGTTATGTACCTTCCAATGAACTACTAATTCAAAGGATACAAAATTGAAAGCTTGGAGTTCAACAAATTCAGGATGATCTGATTGGCAAAGAATCTTTAGACACAATGGGTCCTAAATAACTTATTTATCTGTAGAACCTGAAATAGTTGGCAAAAGCAGTAACTCTTGTTAAGGCTGGTCAGAAATGCCTCAAAACTGTCAGTTTATGATTTTTTTTAAAGAAAATTGGGGTTGACCTTTTCTTTTGTATTAAATAGACCTGATTTCCATGGAGGAAACAAGCTTTTTATTTGCCATCACATAAAAGATTATTTTTACCCCATGCTAACACTCAATTTCATCGTATATCACATGTCTAGGCAGCTGTAATAATCAGATACAAATGAAGGATGATTTGCCCAGGGTAACCACACAGGCAATTCTTTTATTCCTGGTGCATTCTTACATTTTTACTTACACAAAGGAGATAACTGTATCAGTTGTGAGCTGGCATCAAGCTGTCTTGCTTAGGTACAGCAGCAGGCTTTGCCATTGGGAATTGTATTCACGATGTCTCAGCACCCTGTGACCTCAAACGGTGAGGGTGTGAGTGGTTCTTCTTTGGGTAATGTATGAGAACTGTCAGGGTGCTCGAGATAGAACAAGCTCATGCTCTTCCAGATGCTGCAGTTTAGATGTGCTCTGGCATCGCTGTGTCAGCATGGATTGTTATGCCGGAAGGAACACTGTAGGTGGAATATCCTATTTCAGTCTTGTTTGTTTTGTTTTGGAAATGGGAATTATGCATCAGAAAGCCAGAATTCTGGGTTCACAGGTCATAGCTTACAGCCTTAGGCTGTCTGTAGTGGAGTCTGCTGCCTTCAGCTCTGTCATGAGGGCAGCCTGCCTCTCTGGTCCCTAAGGAGGGCAGAACCAGGGTATGCTGTAAGAAAGGTGCACAAATGCTGTTTCCCCAGAACTGTGAATTCATCAGGTGCAAGCTGCTTCTCTCTTGTAATTGTAATCTTCTATTAAAGCGTGGTGACACTGTGAGAGGACCTCATCATGGTCCAGCTTAGCGTAGAGGTGTACGTGCGTGAGTTCTGTAGGTCCACAGGATTCTTGCGAAGTTATGGAAGGATTAAAAATGCATTGTGTTTTGAAGGGGCAAAAATGAAACTGCTTGAAACACTGATTAAAAGAAACAGAGAAACAAAAGCCCCAAACATTTCCATCAAGTTTCTGTATTGCCTGGCTCTTCGTTGGTATAGAAACTAATTGTTAGAGGCATGATTCTGGGCATATTTCTGGGATATCTTGCCAACAAGTCTACAGCTCTTGATGAAAAAGCCTTATGGTTTCTCTTTGCTTGATGGGTTTCAAAGGCTTGGTGCTTTGAAGTTAGTGGCATAGCACTTTTTCCCTTTACCAGTTTTCAGGCTCAAAATTGTTTTCACAATGCATATAGATTGCATGAAACCTTTATCTGACTTTTGCAATGGTGAAAAAGGCACAAGGGAAATTTGAGAAGTGACTGGGCTTTTAGTTTCACTGTGAATCAATCTGTAGTCTTTGAAAGACTTGAAATGTTGGTAAATTGCTACATTTTATATATTAACAAAAAAGAAAAAAATTATAATTTTTAACTCTGTGCACATTACCTTGGGAAAGACTGACCTGCACCGCAAGGTGCTAATACCAAACAACTGAGAACATTCTCTTAAATGGAAATGCAGCTTGCAACTTTAGCATTTTCAGGCTGAAAAGTACCGAAGACATGCATAAGTCCCTCTGTTTAGAAATGCATGATAGCAATGCCAAGATATAAGGTGGATATTTGAAAGAGTTTATAGTTATGTTAAATGAAATACTATTTTATTCTTGTATATGTAAGCAATTATGTGAATGTTCCTGAAGTTCATTGAAGTGTACAATGTAACTTCTACATCACTGGAGGTGATCATAATTGTAATCAAAGATGTATTACTGCATTTAAATATGAAAATCAACAACCATAATCAACAGGGCTATTGTGGCACTGGTAAAATGCCTGGTCTCCTATCAGAGGCCATTATCCAAACTTATCTATGAGCTGCGTATTATGCTTCAGCATGCTCCGAGTATGGCTTTTTCGTAGCTAAGAAGCTATAAAAAGCAATATTGCCCCAAGACATACTCCTGAAACCGTTGAGAGGATCTCAAACCTGTCAGGATTGGATGTTTCAGCAATCTAAAAAATTTACCGTTCACATCAGTCTGTTTGATCAAATGAAGTCTGTAAGTTGGTTGCAGGATACAAAATACCTGGGAGCCCAAGAATTAAAAAAGTTCCTGAACAACTGGAATGAAGGAAGAAAAAAATTGAGCCAGGTTACCCCAACTCAGTGGATTTTTATAAGTAAATCTATTTCTAGGCAATTGATTTTACATTATCCATCACTTGTTTGAGACTTGAATGGCAGCTAGAATATTATAAAAAAAAATAATGAAACTCTCCAAAGGTAGTGGAAGTAGAAAATCAAGTACGGTTACAGGTATATGGCTCGAAGAATGCTCTTATCCTTGAAAATGAACTTCATTCATTTTCAATACAGTGAGAAAAAACAACTGCATTTGAAAACTCAATGTTTTGTTTATTAACACTTTGTCTTGCTTGTCTTGTTTTAAGGAAAGTAAAGCTCTAAAATTCTCCCATTGTTCTGATAATTTCCCTGATAAGGTGTGATTTCAGCTGAGATTTAGGAGATCAGGAATAGCCAGCCGGGTAATTCATTCTTGAAGAGAATAGGGATACCAGGTTTGCCTGCAGCTTGATCCACATCCTCTTTCCTGCTTATCATCCCTAAATCTTCATGTTCAGAAGGGATATTTCTTTCCATTGCAAAATAGGGATTCCTGGGTATGAATGAAATATATGAAAAGAAGTTTTCTATGTATGATTCTGCTACACTAAAGAAAGGGATTCTACACCTGATTTTACCTAATATTTGAAACCCATCACTGCTGAAGTGTTTCTGCTATGCAGCTCTTTTCCTTGAGAGAAGAGTCTGACTTTGCTCCCAGACATGAGTAAGAGGCAGGGCACAGAAATATCAGCCCAGGACTTCCTCGGGAACAAGCTTGTAATTCAAGTTGAGACTCTGCCCTGGCTCCTCCACACTTCAGGGGGTAAAAAAAAATGGCCCAGGCTTTTTCTGGTACTTGTTTCTTTCTTCCTCAGGTTAGCTGTTATGGTTGATATCTTCATAAAAGGGAGTCTGCATTAAAGACCATGCTTGCACCCTACTTTTCCTCATTTGTTGTTTGCAGTGACTTTACAGTACCATAATGAAATCATAAGTGCCCATGGCTTTTAATGGTTAAGATCCACATAAGCCCACATGTACACCAGGAAGATCCTAAGTGCTGAATTATTAAGAAAAATAATCTCATCTGCTTTATACCAGGCAGAGCATGAACAGGGTAACAGAATCTCAACTTAGAAACAATTCTCTCCTCCCCCCACCCCCCTTAATATTGGGGATCTTTTGATTGAAAAAATTGTTGCAGAAACAATTTAAAAGTAATAACTAAAGTTATGGAAAGTAAAGGAATAAGGCCATTCAACACATTAGATGTTGAAATTAGATTATTTGGCTAGAAGATTCACTATAGGATTCAAAATTTGCTAGACATCACTCAAACACATAGCAGCAAATTTGGTTTTCTGGCTAAGACTTGTCTCAGCCATGTTTTCATGTCACAACCTATTTTAGAGACATCTCACTTGTTTAGTTGGGTGAAAGAGGGGAAAATAGAGGATACAGTGGTTGGGAGAAGGAGGAGAGGTAACTTGCAGTGTTAGGCTTTGTCAGCCAGGTTGGTTTTATAAGCGATATAAGTGGGAATGCAATAGTGAAGGTCTTGTATTAATGCTTCCATAGATTCTCTTGCAGGTTTGATTTCGGTTATAGTGGACTTTAGTTGCATGACAGAGAGAGAGAGGAAATGCATGAAATGGTAGTCAGGGATGACATCCCTGATTTCTTCTGTGGAGCAGGGAGAAGGAACTCTATTAAACCTTATCTGAGCAGAGATATCTAAGCTGGGGTAAGGGGAGTTTGGACAATGCTGAAATTACCTATTTTGCCCTACCAATAGGGAAAGGGATGTCACTTCCCAAACTTCTGATGCTCAATCCAGGCTGTGGTCTGTGTGCACAGTAGTCTGAACAGCTATATTGTCAGACCACTTCTGCAAAAGTAACTATGATGGTTTAAGACTTTATTCCTTCTCCTTTTGTCCCATCAGTACATTAGCACTGTTCTGCTGTCAGCTACTGCCCATGTAGCAGCTGAGGAAAGAGATTATGGGAGGGGTCCTTGTGTTCCTCCCTACAAGGTCAGATAACTTGTCTGAAACTGCTGCTGCAATCTCTGTTAAATGATGTCTGTTAGTGCCTGAGGACTGTTTTTTGGTTGGGGTTTTTTATTGTTGTTTTTGGTTTTTTACCTGAAGCAATGGCTTTGCTTTCTGTGAGATCATGTGCAGATGGGGAAATGTCACGCAAAACAGTGACTACTTGCAGCCTGGAAGCTGTGTCTGAGCAATTACTGGGGCAGTTAGCAATGAGTTTTAATTTTATATCTCCTCCCTCCCCAAATATACACTGACCTTTAGGTAAGAGAACACCCAGTCATCCCATTACATTGAACAAATGGCTCTGGCTCATCCATCCTAGTGCCTATGAGTTCTGCATGCACACTGTCACCCAGGTCCACAGGCTGCTGAAGAAGCATGTTTGTTATACAGATTTTTCAGCTTCATGAGTGGCCTTTATTTCATGATTTAATCTAAAATTTGCTGGAATAAATGAATACATTTCCTTTACCTTTCTATCTGAGCTTGTGGTCCAAATTCAAAGGAGCTGGAAACGATGGTGACATGGATTTTTCTTGAACCCAGAAAAGCGGAGCTGGCTGATTCCTGGTGCCATTATCAAAGGAAAATAACTACAAAAACCTACAAAAAACCCTCTCTGTAGTAGAAATAGTGGCTCTTAAGGTGTTCTGGAGTCATGATATAGTCCTAATGTAAATGTTTGGGTAAGATAAGGACTTACTATTCATCATCAGTGAGGTCATGACAACCACAAGCAAGGTATGAGAGGGTGCCTGCGCCATGGAATGGTGGTCAGCAACAGACTACAGAAGGGTGACAAAGGCAGTCTCTGAGGCTGTGGCAGCTTGTCTGAGCCATGGGGTCCATGGCTTCTGGACCATCAGCCCTTCTTCCTCTTCTCTGCTGCATCACTGACTCCCACTGCACTTCCCCAACGGCTCTATGGCTTCCCTGTGGAGCCAGAGATATGCCAAAGTACAGCGCAGAACGGGCAGGCCCTGGCACTCTGGTGGGAAACATGAACAGCACATCTGTGCTTCGCATCTGCAGCAAGTCCATGTCTGCTTAATTCCCTTATTTTCTTAACCGTGCTATTTCTGAGGTGCCTCTTAGGGCTCCCAAGTGCCCGAGCACGCTCTGTGTCGAAGCTGTGGACAGCTGAAGCGGACTCAATGCAGTTGTCAGGTATCAAGTCCCCTCCCTAAAGCATGGAGGCACTAAAGTTTCTTGGAGGATCAATGCCAGGTAGTTCTGTATCACTTTAATAAAACCTTATCTCTTTTTATACTGTAAGTTTGTTCTTGGAAATTGTAGAAATGTCTTCACTGAAGCTTTCTCGATATGTTTTGCCTGAGGTAGGTAGAGACAAAGGTTGGGAAATTGCAGCCCAAGAGTTTGTTTGGCAAAGTTAGAAGCAATCAAAGTTCACTGTGATCTATCAGGCAAAGCCTGGCATTAGTCATTGCTGTCGTTTCTGATAACAGGCAAACTGTTTAAAAAAAACCAAACCAAAACAACAAAAAACAACACACCCAGACAAACCCAGAAATCTAAAAATTATGTGGGGTTTGCTCATGTTGCCATTGAATCACAAAGCAGAAGCTTTCACACTGCAGCTCTTTGGATGTTGCGTTCAATGCACTTTTTTATTGTACCTTGTATGATCATTTAGTGGAAGGTTTTAAATGTTTTTAACATTAACATATAATGACTTTTAAAGATTTTTCTGAAGTTTTGTAGAGTGGTACGAGGAGAATATCTCTTGCAACCTGATATGTGTGCTATTCCTCAAATGTATGAGGCTGGCACTCCTTCTGAAACATTATTGAAACCTATTACTTTTGAGGAATTTTGACCCTATTGAAATACGGTCTTTTAAAAGCTAATTAATTAAGTCTGCTGGTCACAAGCAGCTTTATGTGAGTGTTCATTGTGTGTTGGTGCTGCTCCTTTGGCCAGAGCTCCCTGTATGGCAGTGCAGACCTTGAGTGGCTGAAACTCCAAACCCGTAACAGGCAAAGTGTCACCAAAAGATGCCCTGGTCACTTGTTCTTCTCACACTCCCCATGCTGAGTCTAATATTAATATGATTACCTAATAAGCTAGATCAGGGGACTGATTTAGCTGCAAACCTAAAAAAAAAAAAAGTAAAAAAAATTGTTTTTTTTATCTTGGAAGCAATTGTTCTTATACTTGGAAGAAAGTATTGTTGTCTCCTGATTTAAAAAAAAAAAAAAAAATTAAGTAGAAAAGTCCTTCCCAGCTTTAGCTGTAGTGATGGATGAGTGTTCCTTTGTACAGGTTTCTCTCTTGGGCTCTCACAACATTAACTTTCATAGGCAAGAATGTTGCATTAGGACTTAAAATTGCTCAGACCGAAGGACTACTTTTTTCTTTTTTTTTTGTCCCCTCTTCAAAGACATTACTTGTAGCTTGGTTCATGACAAATCCATGGAAACTCAGTCTAGATTTGTTTCTAACCCAGAGGTATAGCTTAACCCTGCAATAAACACTGGATGATATAAATGATGTTTATATGATTCTGAATGAAGGAGGAACTGATGTCAAGTATTCTGAACAAATTTTGTCATATAATGGCGGGACAGGGAGCTAGAATAGCCAATGCAGCAGGAATACTATGAGAGGTACTTGTCAGGTTTGAATATTATTCATCCTCATATCTGAGGCTTATGAGACATCCTGTTCATGCCACACTGTAGTTTTGTGCCTCTTGGGTTTAATTAACCCTGATGTAACTCTGACAACTTCATTAAAGGTGTATGAGGGCGGTGTCTAAATCATTCACAGGAACACAAACGTGGTATTTTGAAAAGGGATTTTAAAAGACAAAATCTGCGGCAAGAATCTTAGAGGAAATAAACTTTGACTGGATTTCTGAAAAGTATTGAACTATTACTGCATTTAGACTGGTGTTAGTGATTGCTGTGGGTCAGATTTCAGCAAAGATTGGGATTTGTTACAACTTCATATTTGTCTTGACCAAAGAACTAAAGCAGTTTGGCCTCTGCAACAGCAGATCCCAGAACTATCAGATGGGTTGATAATTAAATGGAATCTCTTTTTGATCTGTGTTCAAAGGGGCCATTCGTTCCTGTAGTTTATTATTCAAGTCAGCTCTCAAATGTACTCTTGAAAAAGGCATTACACATGCATATGATGTGTTTTTACCCCTGTATGATGTATCTTCATCTCCTAAGGGTGTTTCTGTGGCAGGGTTTCCCAGCAGAATAGCACTGCTCCTGCATCTCCTTGTACTCCTCAGATAGACCATTGAGGACAGTGACTGTAGGGATCTGAAGGAGTAAATGAAAGTAGAGGCAGAAGCATGACATGAAACCTGAATAACCTTTTTCCAGTAAGATTCAGAGAACTCCCTACAGTCGGTTCAGTTCTCAGTGTAAGACAGAGTATGAGAGGAAAATATCCACTGGATAATAACCTTTTACTGAGAGACAGTCATCCTAGGCAAATTTTAGTCAAGCACTGGCTAAACTAATCTGGCTTGACACCAATAATAAATTGTGAAAATTCCTGCGACCTTCATCATTCTTATTTTGTATTAAATGTCATCTTGTTAGATGATGCATGAATGAATGGTACAATATGATAGATAGCGTGAATTATTGTCTGCTAATAGATTTTGTTAAAACATGTCTCCTCTCTGGGTTGGTCCTTGAGAAATATGCCCAAAATTATTTCTTAGCAGGTTTTAAAAATGAAAGGAATGTAGGACTTTCATAGGAGTTGAGAAATTTTCTTCTGTTTTTTTTCCTCAGCTTAAGACATTACTTTATTCCTTGCTTTCATTACTCCGTGTGTGTGGACACTTGGAGTGATGGACACAAATACAGAAGCTTGGCTTAGACCTGTCTCTATAGGTCATGGTCATCAGAAAACTTCAAGAAAGGAAAGCAGGCTGTTTTCTGGAATAAACAAGTGAACCCTTCAGATTAAGCAGGTTGGTATTTAAACTGAGAGGAGGTGAAAACAGATTTCTACCTACAACCATTGAAAGACACCAGTTCCCACCCAGGGTGTTTCTATACTCCCTGCAAAGCCCTGCCCCATGGACGCTGCAGGCCGTGGCAATAGAGGAGGTTCTATAGGCTCTTTGCTTTCCCCTGGCAAGCCAAGCAGTTCATGAGCAATACTTCAACCTGCATTAAAACAAGTGTGTTTGCCTCTGAAATAATAGTAGTTTTGATGTTATTGAATGATAAAGATATTGCTTAATAGCTTATAATAATTAGGTTGATACTTAGACTGACCTGATAATTTTGTCTATGAAATGTTGTTGTCCCCAAACACCCCCATCTTTAAGGTATCTGTTGGCATATAACCAAGGTTTTAAGCTTACTCTTCACTGGAAACTATCGACAAGTATTTTTTTATATGTTTCCAGCTGGTGTCTAACTCAGTTCCCTCCTATCAAGATGGCTGTGGTTTTGTAACGTGGTTGTGAGTCTCAGGATGTGGCTTTTGTGGGTGTCCTTTTCCTTCATACATATGATATCTTCAACACACCTAGAGTCCCTGTAAATGTATATTATGAAATTAAGAGTAAGATGTCCAGTTTTCTGACGCCTCTTTCTCCTCTATCTGGGGTTATGTTCATTTTTTCCCAACTCCTTCTATCATTTTATTTTAAAATACTGAAAATTATTATTTGAAGCACTTCAGGAAACTATCAAGGAGTTGTTATTTCTGAAGTGTATTTCTTCAGTCATGCACCTCTTGCCTGATCTGAAACTACAGTGCTGTAACCTGGAGTGTAATCATAAGGACACATAGCTAGAACAGAACAAGCAATTGTAATATGACAATTGGAAGGGATGGAGTGCTGTGCAAGTACTGCTGCTGCTAAGTTTTGCTTATCAGACTCTACACCGAGTACTTTTTGTTTGTTTCTGATAGGTATATAACAGTAGAGCTGTTTGTTTGTGGGGTTTTTTTAGTGTGGTTTTTTTCCTCTCCTGAAACTTTTTTTGTGCATTGACTTTGATATGCTGCCAGTTTGATTTAGGTGCATCTAATGCTAGAGTAAAATCTTGACTAGTACAAGCTACTAGCCAAATTCTTGTAGTACATGGGACTACGCCAACCCTGAATAAGGTCCAAAATCTCCTTTGCCTTGAAGGTAATACCCTCTCACTTAGATATTTTTTTTTTCCTATGCAGACATGAACCTTAGACTCAAAAAGGAGGGGTTCAATTTTGTCTGCTTTCGGCAGAACTAAGATTTATCAAGGCTGTAGGAGGTGTTTTCTAAGGGTGGCATACCTGGGTTTGGGTGTTGGGATGCCAGCAAGAACCTGCAGTGGATTTATTTCCCAAAGAGCTCAGCAAATCTGAGCCATATATATTCAAGTTCAGGGTATCCTGAAGCCCATCTTGTAGTGCATGACTTTCCATGAACATCTTGCCTCTGGGACTGGGGTGCTCTCTGATTTTTCATTTTCCAAAGTCTCATTCAGTAAATACTTCCCCCAAAAGGAGATTTTTGTAGAACCTTACTTTACTGCAACATATAAAATAAGGCCAGAGTCTTGTTGAAATCAATGGGAGTCTAATTCAAACAATGTTTTCAAAGATGAAGAACGTTTTAAAATTAAATAAGTGTTCACATGTTATTTAAGTCTAGCACTAATTCTCATCATGTAAACAAGCAGGACTTTGGAGAACGTGTCATGTTGATGTATGGCAGATAAACTGCAGCTTGACATTTTGCAAAATTTAGGATTTCCTAGCATTAGAAACAGTCTAGCATAGCTTTAATTGAAACACTAGAGATATAAAGGGCATATAAAAACCCCCAACCAGTCCCAGACTTTTTACACTCTTTCATAATTAAAGGACGTGAGGTCACATGAAGCTAATCATGGGTAAATTTCAAGCAAATGAAATGAAATATTTCTTCACAAAGCACTTAGATTATGCTGGAGGTCAGAATCAGTGTAGCCGCACTTTTAAAAAGCACCAGCTAACTTTATGATCATCCATAAAATTTTTAGCTTTACCTGCTAGATTGGGTTAGTCTATGTTCATGCCTCAGGGCATTAGCTGATCACCAAATGACCAAAAAGAATTTTTCTTTTCCTTATGCAAAGCACTGTACAATTACTCAAATACTGTTTTTTGCCCTTTGCTGTCTTCTAAATAACAACTATAAGCAGGTGCTAGAAACAGCATATTGCTGTGATGGATAATTGGTAAAAGTCTGATAAAGCAGCTTTTTTTTTTTTTACTGTGCCAGAAGTTTGCCTTTATTTTTAGCAATGGTTTGTGGTAACAATACAGACAGAAAAAAATATGTCTTGTAATGAGATAGAATGATGCATGTAACCAGGTGCAATTTGAATCTATTTTACTTTGAACTATTTTCAGGGTATTTTTTTTAAGATGGCATTAAGTATATACCTTCAGATATTTTATTTTAATTCAACAATTATGTCTATTGAAGCGACATGGTATTTTGCATTTGGTTGATGTCATGTATGTCTTGTGTCCTGATAAAATGATATCAAAGTGTGTGTTGCTGTAGTTTAGCATACAATTTTAAGCTAATGCTTGTGTTTCTTTTCCAGCTTTTGCTTCCTCTTATTCGAGGCTCTATTAGGGTAAACTTCTTCTGGTTTAATAGAATATCAGCACAATATGCTTTGGTCACATCAATAAAGAACGCTTGAAGGCCTCTGCCATTTTAAGAAACCCTGGAAACTTTAATTCTTGCAAAACTGCTGTCCCTTTGAAAAATCAGCTTTAAGTCATCTTCATATCCCCTCGCAATATGTGATCTTTAGTATATCTGTAGGGCTATGGTATAGTGTCATCAAAGATACTTTGTGCCATTAGGGCAATCCCATAATGCAGCTGAAGTTCAGAAATTGTATATTAAATTTGGTTTGGAAATATGTGAAGCTGAAGGAATAGGAACTAGCCTGTTTCACCTGGAACACATCATCCTCTGATATCCTCACAGACTGAAATTCAGATTGTTTCACAGTATGTTTATCTGCTAAGGTAAGGTCAGAGAAGATCTGAAGAGCTGAAATGCAGTGGGAAACTGCACATCTGCAAGGCTGTGAAACAGGAGGCAGGTGCCCAAGCACCTGTACTCATTGTGTAGTCAATGGTGAAGAAGAATTATCAGGATCAATTTCCAGAAATATTTATAGCCATACAATAGCTTGTGCAAAAGCCCTACACAAACCAACCAACCAAAAAGAAACAAACCCCTAAGGTCCCATAAAATGACAATGGAATCACTGTCAATTGGTCGTAGTTGTCAGCAGTGAAAGGAGTGGCGATTACTGGTGAAACTGCAGTTACCTTCATGGAAAGGATGTAGCAATATCTGAGGCACCTTCATTGTTGTACAGCTGTAACCAGGAAAATCATTTTTTTCAGTGTTAAGACAAACCCAAATTAACTGAATTTTTCTTAATCCTGACAGTACCCTGGTGCTCAACAACAATCTGCAACAATTCAAGGGGTGGCGTGGCTAATTCCACCAGAATTGTTCCGGTAAGCTTAACATTGGGCTCTAACTTGCCATCTGTATCCTGATGTCCATCTGTGAAATAAATACGCTTTCTCCTGACTGCGATGCATTCAGCTGCCTGCTTTGAGAGTGACGACCTCTTCCATTGCAGTGGTGGCTTGGGTTTGTTCCTGTAGTTTAAGCAATAATGGATTTTGAAAAGGAGGGAAAGGAAAGCAGTGTGGAAGGGGAAGAACTCCAGATGTAAAACCAAAGCAGTATGTTGAGAAGAGTGGGTAGAGCTGGCTTGTTTCATAGCTTTAATCCTCAATCTGCAGGAGTGCTGGGTAAGTGTGAGAAATGTGGCCCCAAGTTTGAGACTGAGTGGCAGCCTGTTTTGGGGCTGCCATTTAAACACTTGCGGGAAAATGTAATGTTGTGAGTTCCTCGTATCTAATCCTGCAGTGAGGTGGGAAACCAGGAAAAGAGGATCTTAACAGCATGAAAAGATCCTGAACTTTTTTTCTTCTGAAGGCATATTTGTTTGATCATGCTGGAGCTTTGAGACCAAATAGCCTGCAAATTGCTTTCTCATTTCAGATGTTTCCACTGCTGCAAAACAAATAGCTTTATTTTACAGCTTTTAAATGATCCTCCCAAGCATTTCTCCTTCTTATCCTGTTTCTCTTCCTTGCTCCAGTATTTTCACTGTTGCTGCCATTCATCTGCATTTCTTTCTTTGATATTTATGAACTCAGCTTCAGCAGCAGAGTTCACAGAAAACATCCCCTCTTTCTCTGTGCAAGACAAGCCATGTAAAAGTAGTTTACTCAAAGGGAAGGAAGGAGATCAAAAATAAAATCTCCTTTGTAAATCAGGCCCTCAGGCTGAATTCAGTTGTGGCATGGGGAGCATTACCTAGTCATCTCCCAGAAGGATTTGTGTGTCTGGAATTGACCTACCTTCCTTTCGAGATGTAAAAAGATGTCTAAACTTAATTTAAACTCTTCCCAGGAGGAGCAGAGTTCCTGTGGGAATCTCATGGATGAGGAAAAACATAACAGACTGTGGCAGAGTGAGGATTTCTAATAGCTGAATGGTTTCAACGCTTGGGCTGGGTGCCCAGTTCCTCCCTGGTCTCTCATGTTCTTTTAAGCAAGTTCTTCCATCCACGTGCCCCTGTGTTTCTGCTCCCACCTGTATTTTAATAATGTATTATGATAAATATTTGGAAAAACAATTTAGGTGTGAATGATGCTGTCTTATCTGATTGCAGCCTTTAGTTCTGTTGATAATGAAAATAAAGGCGGTTACAATGTGCTTAAGAGACACACAGAGTCTGTGTTTGATTTATGTTTAGAGATTCACTTCAATTTTTTTTCTGGTTTTTGAGGGTTTTTTGGTTTGGGGTTTTTTTTTTGGTTGGTTGGTTTGGGGCTTTTTGACCATGGGATAATTTTCCAGTCCCTAATGAAAATAAGCAAAAAATATCCTGGATTTGCCTTGGGAGGCATCCATGTGGGAGCTGGAATTATGGGAAGAAAAAGAAGGGTCAGAAAAAAAGAGTAGGGGAACATTTCCTAGTTTTGTTATCATCTGGTGTTATGTTGTTTAAATTAACATTCATAGTGAACAGGCAGAGCTCCTTGAAGATGGGGAGTGTGAAAACATTCATATCTGTAGGTAATAAGGTCACTTTCACTGAAACATCCCTCCCCCAGCTCTGGGCTGAAGGCATCTGAGGCACGAAGGGAAACTGGCAGCATTTTCTGGCAATTCTTCACTGACTTTGATTCTCTTTTTGCTTTCTGGATTTATTTTAAATATTCTAGATATACAAACTGAGAAATTAGTTATCTCTCTGTGTGTGGGGGTGAATAAGGAATCTCAGAACACTTTATTTATGCATAAGATTTTTCTTTTTCCTCTACTGCTGGAATTACTGCATGAAATCCAGACGAGTGATTCTGTTATATGAGACATCAAAATAAATAGTCTGAACAATCTCTTGCAGCTTTAAACATCTATGAATCAAAGTCTATTTGCTCTCTTCATTGTTATGTTCCTACATCTCGATTAATGAGATCTCTGAACAACAGCCTGGGAATAAGAGATTTTAATATAGTAGATAAATTGAAAGAAGTTGAAAGAAAAAAACCCTGAAAGGGAGAAAAAAGGGGCTGTCTCCATCTGCTAGATGGTTAATGCCTTTTCTTTCTAACTTCTTCAGACATTCTTGTTGAGATCAGTTATGTTTCATTTTAAAGTGCAAGCTTCCTCACATTCTGCTCTTCTTTCTGGTTAACACTTTACCTTCTCTTGATTCATTACCCATATCCTGAGTGTCAACATCTTAAGTCACACTGTCATGAAAAGAATCGAGGGGACTGTTTGTCCATAAGATATTATCTCCAGAAAATAACTCAATCTATCTGAGGGTGTACTGCAAGATTAAAGACATGGCAGAAATCAACCTGGGCTCCTTTTCTAGCTGCATGGGAGTAAACTAAAAGGAACAGCATCCCCATCAACTAGCAATAGGCTTCCAGTTTAACTTGATATTTTGCAGTGCAAACATCCTGTAGAAACTCTGACTTCTTCCTCAGTCTCCATAATGTTGGCATGAAGGACTCCAACTGCCTGAGTGCTGTATCTTTCTTTTGTTGCTCCTCTCTGTAAGGGAAGGTCTCTCCCTGTTCAACAAGACCGTCGTGCCTATTACTGCGCTTGAGTTTACCGATTCAAGCTGAGAGAGAGTTGGGACATAACTGTATTAATGTAACATCTTTCCTTTCTATCCACAAGCTAAATGTGGCAAATTAGTTGAGGTCATTTTATGTATTTGAGTGTGATGGGAATGGGGAAGTTTCTCTTAGGGAAAGAAGCCTTTTATGACCAAACTATAGGGCTGACTGTTCCCATGCTCCTTTAATAAATTTGAAATTTATTAGCTAATTTCAATAAAATATGGGAGAGGTCTAAAAGACAGTAACTTCCCACAAGTTTTGTGAAAATTAGGTGCTAGGAAGACGAGGGATACGTACAGAGAGAAGGGTACAGAAAAGTACACTCTTATTGATTCTTGCACCGTTTGCTCAGTGGGAACGGCCAACGCACCAGTCAAAATGCAAAATCTCAAGACAAGTCCCAGCAAACTGGGTTTATTTCCTAGCTAAAGATGTGGGGGAGAGCAGAAGATACTGAAGGGGTGGCCTCCAGAGATGTTACTGGACTCGGATATTGTCAGGAGTTGTTTAGCGACAGAGGTGTGAGCAAGAGATTGCAGTGTGCGGAAGAACTTGAGGATAATAGGTGAGAGGATGTAAAACACAAAAGTTTAGGAAAAACCAGCTTCCCTGTGACCAACGTAATGAGTTATTTTTGGTTTATGATTGTTTCTTTTTTGATCATTTTCACTTCAAGCCATGAGGTTTAGCTTTATGGGTCAATGTGAATCACATTGCTTTTATTTCCAGATTGTTTTTCAGTAGGCAATTATAAGCAGTATGAAAAAATAGTAATAAAAAAAAATAGAGAAAACTGCAGGCACAGTAGAATTTGGGGGATTGGGTATATAATTCATGTGGATGTGTTTTCATGACAATTGTTCATATTTTTAAATGTTTTCTGATGCTCAGTGGCTTACGATGGGGTAAGATTTTAATTAAGATTTCTATCTATAATACTTCCAATGTAAACTCCCTTACTTTGCAGCTTCTGTGCATAGTGTTATTAAATTTCAGAAACAATATTGTAAGTTGATGTGACCACCATTTCTAGGACTGAAATAATGAGAGGCTGCTTATGAAATGCTGTGACATTTTCAAATCTGCTGGAGATGTGCTGAAAATGAAAACAATAGATGTCAAGGCTTTTTTTTTTTCCTAAAGCATTTTAAAGAGCTATAATTTCAGATTGTTACTGTATATCTGGAAGAAAGCAGAAATGTGGCTTCAGATTTCAGCACCACCCGAAACAAGGACAGGATAATTGTTATTATAGCTCAGCCAATGTTCAATCCATCCAAAAAATGTCATGATGACACACAGACCACTCTCTGAAGTCAGCTGGTTCCCTTAGCACCCATTTGTTTTATTTGCTTCTCCCTATGGTCTTACATTTTTCTGTGTGCCCACTTCTTTATCTGGTTTCATATCTTCTTTAGGTTTCATCTCACCTCTGTCCATCCTTCCCTTTTTTGGCTGCTCCTATCCAATAAAAATTATATTTGGCTGAAGCTTTGAATCCCTGGTACAACAAACTAACTTTAAAAAAAAATATACTGAGAGCTCACACAAAAGCAAAGAAAAACTGTTGTTTCGTTGGCTCCAATGTGTTTGTTATGGCATGCTGAATTCTATGATTCTTTTTAAGATTTCTGAGACAAAGGACAGCATGTATCAAAAATAAAAGTGAGTGCATAAACTGTAGGAATTGTTTGTCCACTCAAAGCAGGTGAGCAGGGATGTGATTCTGTATAGAGCTGCAAGTAAGCACATAGCTGAGCTCTTGGCATTTGTGGAGATTTCTTTTTATATCTTTGTTTTAAAAAAATAAAATATTTTCAGCTTGCTCAAAATCTATTGTCAAAAAATTAAAGCTGCTTCATGAGATGGAACTGGTTTTCAAGTAAACCTAACTGAAACTAGGTACTGTCTTAGCTCAAAAGGAAAATCTCTTTTTACCAACATACTGGTATCTTGCTGTTACCACATAATACCGGTAGCAACAAAGGTAATCACATATTTTCACCCAAGAAATGAACAAAAGCTTTTTAATCAGCTATTGCATACTAAAAATTAGATAGCCTCAACAGCCTGTTACCACCCATTGGCATCTATGTTTAAGAGGAATACGCACTTTCTGAGTATTTCCCTGGGAATAGCTATGTCTAGATTCTTCCTGAAAGGCATGCGATAAATCCTTCTAATTGGCAGTCTGCAAGCATTTGATTTCTGCATACTCAGCCCAACCCTGCCCACGGAAGGTGAATGCAAAACTGTGTGCTAATGAATCAAACACACGTTCAGCTCTTGTAGAAATTTACATCGTGGTAATGTTGGAATAAGTGATTAATTCCAAATGAGATTCAACAAGACTGAATCAGCCTTTCTGAGACTTATTTATCTATCTTTTTCTCCTTGGAAAGTATCCTAGAGCAAACTGTTTATTCTTTTTTCATTACATTTGTTTGGATTTAGTGCAGGAATCAGCAGGCTGGATCAGATCCAAGTTCCACACTGGCCAATAGCTTGTCTTCAGCATTGACCAGTGACATATGCTTCAGAATCAGGTGAGAGGGGCCTATAGGAGGCAGTCATAGGAGTCTTTCTCCCCATCTTATGATAGGGATTAGCTCAAGCTACACGTCACTGAGGTTAATGCTGTTACCCCTGACTATATATTCTGGGGTGTTCTTCACATAAAGGTGTTCTCCACAAGTATAGGAGTTACAGAAATACCTATGTAAATGTAGACATTTAGATATTCACTTCTAAGCTTGTTGTGTAGGCTCTCTTTCTGGCTGATGGAGAAAGATGGGTGCTTGTAGGATTCAATTTATCTTGCTTTAAGGCATACATCCAAAAGATCTGTCTGATGTCTAGGAGAGACATTCAGTGAATTATATCTTAGATTGGTCTACTTTTTTCTACTGATTGCAAAAGGAACCTGGAAGGCTAGCTTAGAGATAGACATCCACAGTTATGTGAGATTAGTCTCACTCGTGTTGTCAGCTTGAAATATGTCGGTAGGAAATATCAGAGGTGGGGTATGGTGTTGTTTCTTCCAACCCCAGACCATATTTTATCCTCTCTAGGTCAAGAGTTCAAGAGTCACTAGAAGCGACATGGGAAGAACATGAGAGATCTCTAGGGTTCAGGGCAATGGCATGATAGCAATGAGTATTGATGTGTGGAAAAAGGTCCAGCTATTGATGAGCACAGAAGTGTAGCTGTGCTCCTGTTAGTTGGTTCAGCATCTGCTGTGTGTGAAATACCAAACTAAAATGAGTGTAAGAGAGATATGAGAGGCAGACACAAACCATGAAAGTGTCCTGAGGAAAATTTATACCTAGCTATCCGGGAGAAGAAGGGATATCTGAAGACAGTGGAGGAAGCAACTGCTAAATAGTGCCTGGAGATGAACACCAAGGAGCAAAACTCAAACATGGCAAATGCATAGGTCTATGGGGAAAGACAAGCCTGGTTTTTGATGAGAGATAAGTCTGTTGTCTTTATGCAATATATACCTTTTAACCTTTTGTCAAAGACTTTGATTCCCTTCTTTGGAGGGAAATTCTTCAATGGCAAGTTACCAGACTGTATCTGACTTCTAGGACTGTGGAAGAGTCATGCTTCCACTTGCTCAGAATCAGAGAAAACATTATTCCTCCCTTTTCTCTTATTGCTTCAGTTTCAAAGCTTGGATGTGTCTCTAAAGAAGGTACTTATGTGGTTTTTTTAATGCTTTTTTGTTTTTACTTACCAGCTTTATTTAAAATCCATGTTCTGGAAACTTGGAAAGAGTATCCACTCTGTTCAGGGTGATACTTAAACATTTAAAATACTCTTTGGAGGGGGATTATTATTTTTTTATTATTATTTCCTTGTATTAGACAGTGCTGTCAACATGCAGTTACTGCAAGAAAAACGATACTTCAGGCTTTGTAGAGAGAAAAACTTGCTGGATATTTTACGTAATGCTTCATCTCTGCCTGTGTACACAGAATTCAACTAACTTTAGGAAGAAGCATTTTGGTATCATTTTTTAACAGGAGATGTCCAAATAAGAAAATCATTTATCTTTTCAATCTCTCTCTCTCTCTCTCATGTATTTTCTATTTTGGTTTATTTTTCCATTCATCATGTGGCACTGCTGCATATTGTATTAGGGTATTAGATCAACCTGTCAAAAAGCTGACAGTTTGGGGGTTTTTTTTCCTAAGCATATGCATTTTTGGAATAGTAATTAATTCAACCAACTGGAAGTAAGTAATTAGTAAGTTTTTTTTCCTTGTGCTTGGTGCAGGTTTTGATATCAACTGTTTTTAGAAGGTTGCAGTTTTAACATCTAAAAAGCCCTTATTTTCAGATACCTTGGTTACACAAGAAGAATGTGTGATCTTAGGAAATACATTAACACACATGCTGCTGCTGCACGATTTTGGAGTGGGAAATGCCTAAGTGCCTAATGACCTCAGGGAGGAGCCTTGTGGAGTACAAATGGTCATCTACATAGGCGTTTTGAATACTCAAGACTTCAGGTTTCAGAATTACAGCTAACCACTGTGACCACATGTAGGAGTACAATGTCCCATTCCTTAAGTTCTATGTGCTTTAAGTAATACAAATGTTGCTTTTGCTAAGGTACATGAAAAGAGCAGTTGGTATGGTCTTTCATCCATAGCAGAAGCTTGCTTAATATTTCTAGCTATTCCAGTAGGAGGAATGAAAGTTACAACTATCTGTAGAGTTTGTCTTGTTTATATTCTTTATTCAAATAATACAACATGACAAATGCTGTAAAAATGTTTTCTGAAGTGAAACGCCTTTGTCATTGGGTTGGTGTTTTTTAGGAACTTCTATCACCTGAAGAGAAGCTCTATTTCTGGTGCTCCAGTAAAGGTGGTTGCTGCAACTCTCTTCCTGCACAGATGAGGGAGATCTTACTATGAGATGCATTTGTGTAAGGGAGACCTTGCCTTCTATGTCCTTTCTGTAGGTGTTCATATAAGGTGTCAAGGTGTTTTTATGGAACAATTATTTGTAGGGAGTGGCTGTCAAAGTTGAATGCTAATATGTTTGCAGAAGCAGAACATCCTGAATGTCTGATTAGAAGTTGCCATTTACAGCTCTGGTTGTTTAATAAAACGGTTTTGAAAAATCTTTTTAGACTTCAATTTTTCTCTCATCAATATTTTCAGCAGATTCTGATCATAGGTTATTAATGTAGGAAGTATTATCTACCTATCAAATAGGATATTCCTCCAAAACAGACTCTTCTTTTACCTGGCCATTAACAGATTATCCAGTCTGTGGGATGGAATATCAAGGTAACAGTCAGTAAATGTTAAAAACAGTAGTGTTAAATCTATCAGTTAATTTTGGATACAAAATTAATGATAAGAAAACAGAAGTGTTTGGGAAAGGGAAAAGAAGGGATATTAATTGGAGAAAGGTATTTGTTCAGACTTAGCTATGGTATTTGCTCCTGATAATTGTGTTGTCTTTCAACATTAAAATCCAAGATTATTTCAAGTTGAAGTATACACCCACTTAAAAAAAAAATCTTTGTTCAGTTGCATTGACTTAACATTAGATATTTTTTTAATTGCATATGCAGCCTAAGATGACCCTTAAAAAGCTGCAGAGAAACGGCAGCTCAGTGGAACACTCAGATTGAACATTGGTATTTTAAGTGAAAGGGCCAGTGCTTTTTGTGGTGTTGTTGCACTACTATTGTGATAAGCAAGCATGCTTTGGCTGATGCTCTCAAAACAATGGTAATAGAGAAAAAGTGGAAAAGGTAATTTGTCTTTAGACTGTGATATAAAAAAAACTGGTCCATTTCTTCACTGTGAGGATGAGGCATGGCTAAGTGGGTCAGGTTTAACTAATCAGTGATTACAAAGCTGGGAAAATTATTCTCTGTTTCATGTCTGAACTTTGCAAATGTGTTGTGATCTGTTATAGATCCACCTGAAGAACCTGGAAGGCCACAGAGCAACTTGTGCCCTAGATATATGGTGAGGACAGCCCGAGTTATGATCCCAAACCAGGTAAGTGCAATGTAAAAGTTGTTGGTCTCTCTTCTGATTTTTTTTAAACAAGCATACAGATTAATGTAAAGCTAAGATGGCCCACAGAACATGAGCAGCTGTTTATCAGCTCATTACTGTTGCTGTGCAATTGAATCAAAGGGGGGAGTCAGGTTGTGACTGATAAACAGTGAGATAATAGAATCAAAAGCAGAATGTTTGTACTCTGAAAGGACTGGAAATCTTTGCACAGATAGGTAATGCTAACAGGGCAATGCACAAATATAGCAAATATAGATACGCTGCATGAAGTGAACCCACAGTGATTTTAAAGATGGACATGAAAGTGTGAAAAGCTATGCATAAAGTCATTGACCTATTTGACATGAGAGCTAGTGGAATGACAGAGGATGATGGCTGGCAGGAGAATGACTAATGCTGCAGAAGGACCTGATTAAATATGTTGAGAAAGGAGCTGAGGTTTGGATTCAGGCTGCTGGACCACTGAATGCCCACTGTGGGCTGTTGGGCCATACCTGGGTAATGTTAAACTTCCTACCTGCTGGCCTGGATAGAAAAAGCTGTGCGTGAATCCAGCATCCCATACTGTTAAGTGAAAGGTGTTCCTGGGAGATAAGTACAAGGGAAATCTTAGAAACACTTTCCAGAGTCAGCGGGTGACCTCCCAGCCTACAGTGCTGAGACTGAATCAAATTACTGGGAGTGCCTGGAGGACCAGGAGTCCTAGGACCACATGGAGAGCAGGATGGCCAATACAGAGCATTGTTAAATTGTTCAAGTAATACAGTAAATAGAGGGTACAGATCCTCCTGCCCCCCCAAAACCTTTCTGGGGAGTAGGTCTTCCATTCTGATCTACAACTTCACTAAAGAGCCGTTAACTTACCACTGTCTGGGCTGAGATCTGCTCCTTTCATATGCTGGTTACAAGAAGGCAATACAGCAACAAGTGCTTCTGTTACTTAGTTCTGCTCGCCATGCACCAAAACAACACATTCTTATGAGAAAGGGAAACCAAAAGGGCTTGAATTTTCCTGGTAGCCTTGGTTAATGCAGTTGCATCAGAAGATAACGCTGTGCAGTTCCCTGTGGTCATATCAGTGACGTGTCTAACTGTTTTACAACTCAGCTGTAATATGTCTTTAGTTTGGTTTCAACACATCAGGTAGCAATGAAATATTGGTCTTCAATTCTTTCCTTTGCTATCTTATACTCTTGTCAGATGAATCATCCAGAGACTCCCATGGTCAATATGAATGAGGGAATCTCACTTATCTTTTATTCTATCTGTTTCCACCCATGACTTTGCTGTATTTGTAGAGGAGAAATTAATTTGAGGATGATGAAGTTGAGTCATTATCTATTACTGGGGTGGGGAACTTGTGGACCAGATAAGACCAGTGATTTCATTTCACATAACCTGAGGTTGCTTAATTTTGCCTAGTGCAGCCAAAGTGACAAAGAAAAGCAAGGCACTAATGTTTGGGGGTTTATTTTTTTTTTTCAGTTCTTCCATTATTCCTAACCATGAGATATGTGTTTCCACATCACATGATGTGGTCCCCAAACATAAAGTCTTTTTGTTCCCTTCACAATATTTATTGAAAGAAAGGGAATTCATGTTTGGTGTTAATCTATAACCACTGAAATGATTTCAAATACCTGCTTACCCTCCATAAATGCTGAAAAAAATCCCCACCCTATTCGCCCAGTCTGAATATCTGATGGAAGTTACTTTAAAAAGGTGTTTGTTAACCTGTTTTTTCCCTGGCCACAGAACATTAGAAACTCATCCTTGCAGTGAAGAACTGGACAGTTCTTTTATGTCACAGTCTAAAGACAATTTAGCTTTTTTCCTGCTTTTTCTCTATTAGAGATCTGAGATAAACTGTTAAAAGAGGAAAAGGTCAAGCGTGGTGTTTCTTTTTACAAGGGGGTAAACTAAAGGGAGTGAGATACTTGGGCTTCAAAGGGTTAGATCTTCTAGCTGCCTAGCTCGCAGGAAGTGGATGAGCTGTAGTCATCTTTGTAAAACAAAGAGTTAACCTAAGGTTTCATCCAGCGCTGTGTTCCTCCTCTGTTACGTCAGCATGAATTGTTGCATATCAGTGGGATTGAGATACTGGGCTATCCATGCTTTTGTAAGTCAATGGGTTATTAACATTTCTTTCCCAATATATGAGGGGGCATGTTATAGATAAGAATAAAGCATTCATGCATGCATATATGTGTGCATGCACATATATGTACAACATAGTGTGTGGTAATACATATGTAGTGTTATTGTTCCCGTATTCCTTGTTTGACCTTGTCTGGAAGGCGACAAATATAACATTAACCTTGCTGCTTCTGTGGTTTTTATGAACTTTCTCTGGCTGTTCTAATTCTCTCATTGTTAATACTTCCTGTAATTCAGGCATGGTACTGCACAATTGCATGGTAATTTGGAGCAGGGGAGAAGTCAGGCTCTTTAGTGACCTTTTCACTAGAAATTTCTCATGAAAGCGACTATTAGCAAGTTTGGACGAGTCTTTTCATAACCTTTACAGTTCAGTGTGTGTCCTTCTAATGAGCTCTTCAATGACTCAGTCCCACAGCTCTGCCAAAACTTTAACACGTGGTTGTGTAGCCCTAAAATTCAGTCAATGTTTTCCAAAGCCGAAGTCAGCAATGCTATGAGCCTGGTAAATGGTTTATACTAAGAATGTTATACCTGGTCGTGCCTAAGGTGCCTCTAATTCAAGTTCTTCAAAAATAGCCAGTAGAAGATGCCTTGACATCATCTTGGCATATGAATAATACAAGCACGTAATGATACTTTTCTAATACACTTACATTCTGTCCCAACTAGTTTTCCCAACTTTTTAGTGAGCAATATCTAGTAGAACTTGATTATTTTTTCTCCCATTAATTTATCAAATTAGTTTTGAGACCATGTGAATTTTAAGTATTGCCAGAATTATTCTTCTAAATGCATGTGTCACTTTAATTCCTTTGTTGCTTGTACTAAAAGAAAATAATTTTTTTTTGCATTTTTATTTTCTCTGAGGGTTGCCTTTTTTCAGTCATTGCAATACCTGCTTACAAAGCTATATTTTTTTTATTTTTTTATTTCCCAAAATGTGCCTGGTTGGTTCTGTCCAAGGGTATTTACTGAACAAAATACCTAAAGTCTTATACTTATCTCAGAAATATTAGTGTAGTAAAAGGTTGGGTTTTGGTTTGGATTTTTTTTTAGTATTTTTTTTAAACTGAAAAACATTGCAACAGCTGGTGTTTTTGTTTTGGCTTTTTCCCTTGCTTGTTACCATTTTCTTTCTAAACATAATGATTTTCAGTGTATTCCAAAATAGTCCATCTCTGTTGGCTATGAAATACCCTGCAATCTGGGGCTGGTTTTGATGTGAGATCTCAGATAAAGACAAGAAATTGCTCTTGAATTTGCCAGCTAGTCAGGGGTTAAGATACTGGGCTATGGCTAGAGAAATTTAGGTTTCATTCCTGACTTCAACACAGTCTCCTTTTCTGATATTGAACTAGATGTTTTTACATCTGCTTTCTTTGTATCAAGAGGGCTAATAGCACTTCTTTAACCTACAAGGATATTACAAGGATAAATTTGCTAAAGCATCAAAGGAGCTTGGATAGCAGATCACTGAGGGCTGTTGAAGTAGCTAAGAGCAGTGATAGGTATCACTACTTGCAGGCTTTTCTCAGCATTGTATAAAAAATTAAAAATAAAAAGAGATTCTTTTACCATGTAGTCTTAGTGAGTTGGTGTTGCTCCATCATCCTTCTCTGCTGATCTTCTTACCTGTAACAATAATTTCCAACATGAAAAGGAAAGCAAAGTGCTGCTTTTAAGGAATGTAGCTTCTGGTCATGTTAGTTTAGTGGTTTATAGGTCTTTCTCTTGGGGTCTTTCTGTTCTGCATTTCTGGCAGGGTGTCAGATGCCCTGCATGCTCATTTGGACCTGCTGCAGTCTTTGACACATCCTCTAGTCCCAGCTGAAGAACTTCAAGGTCATCTGTGTGTTTGTTATCTTTTTCATTTTTTTTTTTTCCCCTAAGTGTAGGGACTTCATTAATCAGCTAACACCACACTCTTTGGGGGCTCTTGCATGTGTGAAGGTTTTCTTTTGATGACAAAGTTATAACAGTTTAAGGTAATATGTATCCATGGGTCCCTTACCAGCGATAGCAGCCAATTAATTACCAGGGAAAATCATTACTGAAGCAACAGTGCAGCTATTGAACTAAAGCTGTTCCTCTCATTTATTCCATTTAAGAGAGGGCATAGATTTCTTCCCCCATCATTTCCTGCTGACCAGAGCTCTCACCTGTGACTCTAGATGAATGGTGTGGTGAAAGGATGGGCTGGGAGTTTTATTCTTGGATAGTTCAGTGACCTTTTTTGAGAAACAGGGGGATTTATGTTTTATGGGGTAAGGGAACTTGAGGGTACGCAGCTAACAGAAGACATGTGAGACCCATTACTCCCTGATACTATCTATTGCTGTAACTGGAAAACATCCTGAACTTAAATGCAAGAGAACTAAAGATGGGATTTTATTTTATATTTTTCCCTCTCACATGAACAACTGATCTCGAAGTCACTTCCTTGATCCAGAACTCGGACATTCTGGGCTCAATTTTCTGTAAAAGCCTTCTCTTGCATTGTGTAGGTGAGGGTGTTCATGAGTCTGGAAAAACAGGATGTCATTTGTCAATTAATTGCTGTCTGTCTTCTGTGGAAATCCAAAATGTCTTGCAACTACTTTTCATTAAAGGAAAGTACAGATGCTAACACTGAAATGGGAAAATGGCTTGTCCCTTATGGTCTTCAGGTCATCTTGCAAGTTCAAGTACTTTGGATAGTTCACATAAACTTTGGATTATCATTCAGTCTGAATGAGAAAAAGTCATCAGGATTAAGCCCGATATTTTATTCAGAATAGCTTATGCAAAATAAACAGCTCTATCATCTTCTCCCCCTTTGCCTGGAGTCCAGCCAGATTTCCTGCAGAGTTGTCTAATAATATCTACTCTTTCAATTAACATTAGATACAGTGCTTAGGCAAACTAGAACTAAATTGCAATTCACCCAGTCTCTTCTTTCTAGAATCAAAAGTCTGCAATTTAACAGCTCTCCTTGAGGAGAAATGATTTGTATCTGTAAAATTACACCTGTGTTTTACAGACCAGCTGCAAAGATAAACACAAGTGCTTTCCTTTATTCTATCTGTGGGTTTCTCAGGATGTTATACAGGCTGAAAACTAGGTATGGAGCCTGATAAATAAAGATGACATAGCTGGAACACATACTGTCTGCAATGCTATTTATCCTAGTACTCTGTCTTTTCTTTAGCAGACTTGTTATTTGAAGACTAGCTGTATTCCAAATATACCAAAACTTAAGAGTAACTTTTGGTTTCACTTGTTACTGATAAAGCAGATCTATTTTATTTATGTGTGTTCAGACTAGGTACTAATTAGGAAGCAAATCTACTGTGCATCTGATTTTGCAGGTGCAAAATTTACTTTCTTAATGTGAAACATGGTGGAGTCCTGTTGTGTAAAATAAAAGGGCTCTCTCTGCCCTTGCAAACAAAAAGAAATGCTAAGGTAACATGAATTTGTTGTTGACTTCTTAGCCAAAAGCAGCAAGGAAATCTGTAGTGATAAGCATATTCACCTAGAAGTTGTATGTAAAGGGCAAAGTTGCAGAGATGACAGGTTAAATGTTTTGAGATGAGTTTTGTTGCTGGAAAGCGTAAAGAGTGTTAGGTCTTGGTACGTTTTTTTCTCTAAAGAACAACTGGTGACATGCTCTAAGGTCAACATGTAATATCTTCTCTATGCTGTTCTAAAAAGTCAGATTAGTCCTTTCAACAGTAACCTTTCTCATGTTGAGTATGTTTGCTTTCCTGTCTTTAAAATTCATCTTCTCTATTTGTGATTCTGACAGTTTGTAGGATTACATTTTCCATATATCGATTTGGATGTTCTTCCTTTGTCATATTTTGATTAAAAGAAATACGGTTTTACTTACGCTAAGATAATGTACAGTAGATATATAACCTTTTAGCAAAGTCTTTTTGTATTTTTTTAATAACCTTTGGACACTATTTTACCATTCAAGCTCAATTTGGTAATAATGAAACAATTGTCTTTGAGCAAAGTCCACTGAAGACACCAGGGAAGTGTCCCTAAAATGTGAAATAGAAAAGTTCTTTGGAAAAACTTGAGTAACCATATATTAAATATTTCCCATATGCATTTTGGAAATGATTCAATAAAAATGGGCTCATTGCACTCATTGTCGTTTACTTTATGGTAGATAGCACTTTTCATTCTGAGGGCTTTCAAATCACAGCACAAAGCCCATGTTGGCACACACAGGCGTACTTCCTGGAATATGAATATGGAAGAGACCTCTGGGGTCACTGACTCCCGTAAGTTTACTGTTGTAGACAACTATACCACTTATATAATCTGTTTAGTTTTTAAGTGATTATCAAAAAGATTAAAAAAAAACCCAAATATTTACTATCCTAGAACAATACATTTTAAAAACATATAATAATATATTCTATCATGTATTTAAAAATAGAATTACTGAAGTGAAGCATGGTTTAATTATGATGACTCTGAAGATATTAATTTATCTGATTTTTGAACACTTAGTATTCTTTTTTGTAGCTTTCCCAGAAAAAGGAAAAAGGTGAATGTATGGTGGGAATGGCAAGAAACCATCCTCTGTTCTAAGATAATTTTATAAAATAGGTCCTAGTTCAAACATGTCACTGTTTATCACTTTTACTAGGATTGAATGATATTACCTAATGTTGTTGTTTTACAAACAGATATTAAATACATAAGTCATTTCTCTAATTGTATTTAACAAGCTGATAAGATAACCAGAATGGCTGGTTCCAGCAAGGTATCAGTTGTGTTCTCTGTCCTTTGGGCAAACTGCTTGCTTTCCATCAGCTTTGCTTGCTGTCTTACACTGAGGTCTGTGGAAAGATTTTTTTTTTTCAGTCACGTGAATGGTTTTTGCTATGGTGTGCTAAACAAACAAGGCTTCCTGTCAGTCTGCCCACTTTCCAATGATTTTTGAAGCTATTGGTCAACTATCACTAGATTTTTGATAGGTGGAAGTCAGAAGTATATAAAGTTTTGTGGTAATGTAGGATCGGGCAGGACCTACATTATCATGGTTTCATAGTTTCACGGGATTCCTCTCGCTACGTGACTGTTTTCCACCTTGGAATGAGTGAGTTTTTGCCTTGATGCTTTTTCAAGCAGGCTGTAGCAGAACCTTTTCTGTTTACAGGTTTTCTCCTAATTTTCTCTCAACTTTTCATTACAGCCAGGCTGTGCTGCTTTATTCCCTTGCCAGCAGCGACCTTCAGGTTTCAAAATTCATTTACTTTTCAGTTCTTTTCTGTATGTGAAGAGAGCTGTATCGCCTCTGCTTTCCTGGCTAGTCAAGGTGAGCTCTTTAAGTCTCTACAATGGCTTCTAAGTTCCTTTGGGTATCCTCATAGCCAGGCTCTTCATCTGTTAACATCTTGAACACATTTCTCTTGAATATAGGTAGTCAAAATTACATGTAATATTCTGGATGAAGCCTTACATGATGTCATTAGTAATCCTGTATCACTACTGGAAGTATCTCATCTTTTAGATCCTAGGAGTGCATTTGCCTTTTCATGGTCACACCAGATTAATTGCTCATCATCATCCTCTGATTGACAATACGCATAGGGTCTTTACCTTCTATTTTTTTCCAATTGATGAGACACCAGCATAGATCGGATAGTCTTGTTATTAATCCCTATGAGCATGACCTTGTACTTTATGATAGCGCAGTCTACATAGTTTATTAACACCTCTCGGCTTCAGATTGTAAGAAAATTTATTTAGCATATTCAGGCCTGGGTTTACTGGGGATAAGGGAGGAAATGTGTCTACAGCCCCCTTCTCCAGTGGTACCACCTTATGCTACGTGTGCTGTCATGTAATGTGATGCAGATTGGCCATATGGCTGCACAATCCCCCCACACAGATTGAGATGGTGTTTGCATTCCTTGCATTCCTGCTTGCTGTGAAGACCTATATCTCTCCCATTTGAGATGTAAAGTATTTTTTTTTCTTTACCTGGTTCCTTTCCCATGTTACAAATGTTCTTTTTCTCCACCTATGTAGATATATATTTTATTGTATCAGATAAGACATCTCATCAGAATCTAGGCAGAAAAAAGAATTAGCAGATTTAATGTAGAAGAAAGAATAGATTTATCCAGAAAAATCAAGGACTTTTAACAGTGTAGGTTATTTTGAAGCAATCTACCTTAAAGACCAGAGTGCTTTTTATCATGTCTTCTATTTATCTCTGTTAAGGTGTTCTTTCCTGCAGTGTCTGCTCTAAAGCAATGTGTGCCACTAAGACCAGTCTGATGAGCTGATAGTTACTCTAAGTTTTATGTTACTAGAGGTAATGTTCTCTAGTTACTGTATTGTCACCAATTCAGTTGGCTCTAGAAGAAGCATGTTACGCTTGCAGTGTGAAACACTGGTTCCTTCAGAGTACATGAGTGGGGATTCTCGCCCGTTCAATCTGAACATATAAATCAGGATTCAGCCTCTCTATCCGGGCAGTGTAAGCAAAGAGCTGAACCACCTGTAGCTCCACAGATGCTGTTAATGGAAGAGAGCCGCCTGCAGAATAGCTGCTCAGATCTGAGAGCGCTGTTCTCTCTACAGAGGCGCTTGTCATTTACTGTACAGAGAGTAGGAAAACTACACTACCAGCTAAGGCTGGGTGGCATCAATCAGGGTCACGGGCCTTGGAGCAATATTGTTCCCTTGAGCCTCTTTAGATATAAGACACCCTCCAAAGCGTGATGATTTTGTCATTATATGGCGTATAGGAAAGGGGTGTTGGAAAACTGCTGTATCCATGGAGAAAAGCCAAGCAAAATTAGACAAGTGTGCACACTCTCATGTGGGCACCGATGAAAGAGTCACTTTTTCCTGACGAAATATAGGCTGCTAATGGACACCAAAGTGCTTTCAATTGCCCTGGATTCTAGCATTTGTTGAGCTTTCCCTGAGTGTTCATTAATCTAATTATGAGGCAAATGCCAACTTCAGACTAAAGGTGACCTAAATGTCGCACCACCCTGTAAGCATTAAAATAAAGAGTGTTCAGGAATTAATGAGCATAGTGGCCACATTTCTTACACATAGCAACTGGTAAATCTCACCTCATGCCTCTTCGAAGCTCCTCAGTCAGCTATGTATTGCCTAAGTAAGTTGCTTTTCTTGCAATTGTCAGCTGCTTTTTATGAGTTTATAACAAAACACAGAGGCTGTGGATCACATGAGTTAGGGATTTTGATTAGCTATGTACAACATGAGAAGTTTCCTTTCCTTCAACAAAACCTGTTCAGCTTCCCTTCCAGTGTTTTCTCCAAAATTACAAGATACACTTAACTTTCCCCTGAGATACTTGAGAATAGCAAGCTCACTCCTTTTATTTCTTTCTTCAGGTATAGTATTTCTATTTTCTTTCCTCTTTCGTCTTGCTTTTTATCCTTCATGAAATGCCAAAGGACAGCACTGTGACTGACAGGGTAGCAAGAAAAGAGGAGGAAAGGCTGTTTTGAAAGGTGATCTGAAATACCTAATTAACAGGTCACAGATTTAGTAAGCTTTATTTTGAAATAATAGTAAGTCTTAACCATTTTTAACATGTCCAAGGAATTTGTACCTGCAGTTACAGGGGAGAGACTGGACACAGTAAATCATCCGGGGACATATTTCTTATTTTAGTCTGCTATGACAACAAAAGTCTAACACTGTCCTTTTCTGTAAAAGGTAATATTCTATAGGAGGAGGAGATTGATCTCACCTCTGAGGACAGACCTGTGAAGTTACATCCAGGTTACCATTTCCAGTTCTAGTCCATATACTGTGTGAAGCCCAACAGAAGAAGGGGCTGACCGGGACTTCAGCAGTTAAGCTGTGCAGTTTGGAGACAAAGCCAGGCTTCTGGCTTTGGCAGGGGGCAGGCACCTTTCCACTTGAACTGATTGTCTGAGCAGCTAGCTGCTACTCAGCGAGTGCTGGGGGGTCCCTGTACCAGTGCTAGGTGGGAGCAGAGCTGTCGGGCAGCAGTTAACAAGGGCTTCAGCAGTTAACCGAAAGATCTTGCTCTTTAATGGTTGTGGTCATCTCGGAGCCTGTTGTTTTATTGGTGAAGCTGGCATTGGTTTTCCCCTTATGGATTACTTTGTACTGATAAATGCTGAGTTTCAGCTGCTGCTTTATGGTGCAATCGTAAGACCCATCAGAATTTCCACACAGTCTACCCTATTCTTTACTAGTCCGAATAATTTTTTTTATCAGCAGAAAACTTTGGCATATCTCCCTGTTAACTCCAGGCCACTACAGCGGCCTTGGGCATCAGGGTAATTTTTACGTTCTGTGAAGTACAAGAATTTCGTTCTCTTGTGGGCTGCAATGCTTTAGTAATATTTAAGTTATTAGATTCATCACTAAGTGCTTGGATAACATTCACTGCCTAGTAACAATCAGGAATAGGTATTCAGTTCTTTGAGAGTCCTTCTGGCATTAAACTTTGTGAAGCTCTAAAATACATTGAGCCCTATTTCTGTACTGAGACCCCCAATCACAATAGTAGACATCTGATTAATATTTCCTATTTATTATTTCATGAGTTCTGTCTCTGAGCACCAGAGTTATTTCAGCTTCCCACACGTTCTGTAATCCCCATCATTAAATTACTTTTTATGTTCTCCCATGTCTCTTACATACATAGGTTAAAAGAGATATATGTACAGATTGGCAAGCCACCATACCTGCCCAGGTGGACCAGGTAGCTTATGCTTTTTAAATATGTAACAAATTAGTTTGGTCTTTATATCAATGAGAAGAATAAATTAGAATAGTTATCCTGTTCCAACATCTAACTATTTGACAGAAGTGTATAAATTATCTTTGGTTTTTCTACTTCTGTGTTAAATTCGATTGAAATTTGCCATGAGGATGAATAATTATTAAAGCCAGATAAATGGACGACTAGCATAACAGCATAAACCATTCTGGCTTCAGAGACAAGGTTTGTGCAAGGAAGAAGCATCCTGCTGCCATCACTGCCCTCAGGACCTGTAAAGTTAGGAAGTGTATGGAGAAAGTCTAGAAGATACCACATGGTGAGGGTTTGAGGACTTGGAAGTAATGGTGAAGACAAAAAGGAGTGATCTTTCCCCCTCTGAGTGCACGAGTAGGGGCACAACTGCTCTTTGCAGGGAGGAGAAGGTGATGATTTCGTCCAGAAGTGTCAATGCTTTTGAGCTTGAGGACATCAGCAGGCCTTGAACTTCTCCTGCTATATCTCACAGTTAGAGTGTCCCCATGGCATTTGTAGTCACTCTTCTCTTGGCCCTCATTGCATGCGTGATACCAATAAACAGTGAATATTGTTGTCTTCTGTACTTCAATGCAATTCAAATGTGTCAACTTCACCTTTTGGCAGCCTGTACCTATAGTTTCAGTAATTCTCCAAAACTCCTTTCACAGCCTTGGAGAGAATACAGTTGAGGTTTTGAGGCTTATTAAGGGCATTTTCCCACTGAAATTCTGTGTAGCGTACTTCCAGCAGTGTAGCTGGCTGTCCCTGTGTCAGAAGAAACTTTGACAGGCAGCCATATTTGACAGCTGTATGGCTTAATGTGGATAAGTCTTTTAATAACTGACTTAAGCCTTGAACTTTTAAGACTGCTGAGTGACGTCAAATAAGAAAACAATTTTGACTTGTCATGCTGAATAATTGTTGACGTTATACCACTATTTTCTTCCACCTTCAGCCTGCCAGCAAAGAACTGTGGGGAATTCTAGCTATTCCATTTTGACTTTGCTATTAATATAATCCATCTATTTTATTTTCTATCAAATCCATTTCATAGCATTTTGCAGTTGCTAAGGCAGTTATATCATCACAATATGCTGAGGGTGAAATTAAAATTTAAAAAACTTTGATCTTTCTTGAGGGGAGGAGAATGTTGATGATGGTGAATTGCAATGATCCAATGAAGAGTTAATCTTAGAAAAGCTTTTTTTCCTCAAGCTATTAACAATTTTCTTCAAATATCTGGGATTTCTCTGATAACCTATATGTTCACATTATAAAATAAATATTAAAACACCTGATACAGATTTAAAGAGTATATGAGTTCTGTGCTATTGAGAGATAATAAAAAGTGAGACCTTTCAATAAATATATATATGCACATATCAAGAAATACAGTCTCATCAGTCTACAGTCATTTCAAGTAACATGCTCTAATTTTGAAGTTTAGGAGAATCTGACAAGGTCTCATGCTTTCATAAAATTTGGATACTACTTCCTTCCTGCAAGTTCTTATCTTAATAATTACCATATCATTACTGAAATGGCTGCCCTTTCAAGGTCTCTTTTTTTTTTTTATATTAACATGCTTTTCTAGTAGCTGGCCATTTAAACTTGGCCAGGATGAGCTGTCATGTAGTGTGGTGACTGGTTATTGTATCTATGTGATGCTTTCCAGTTAAAGCGTACATGAGATAGAAAGGGATTCCTCAGCAATGACAAATGAAATAATGGTGACAGAAGTATTTTCAATTTATCAGAAAAAGGCATAATGAAATCCAATAGCTGGAAGAGAAGGCAGAGACAGTCTTATTAGAAATAGGGTGTGCAGTTTTCACACTGAGGGATAGGTGTCTATTGGAAAAGCATATCTTAAAAATGCTTTAAGATCTATGTTATCTGGAATCTTTATATATAAAAATTGATATCTTTCTAAAATATATGATCTAACTTCAGGGGGAAATATGAGCTGCTTGTAGATTATTTTTTTTTTTTCTGTGATATTCCCTGGTCTTTCTGTTCAGTAGCTAAAAAAAAGCGATGACATTAGTCACTTTCTCATTTCCAAGCTGATGAATATATGTTCTGGTGGTCCTCAAAACTTTCACTTCTGACCAAAATGAAGGGGGGGGGGGAACCATAGATGCAGTGTGATAACCTTGATATTTTTCTTTTTTTTATCCTATCTCCCTTTGACCCTTTTTTACTTGCTGAGGACTCCTACAGATATCTTTCACCCAGAAGAAAAATTTCATATTTTGAAAAAAAAAAAAAAGGCAAAAAAGTGCTAAATTTAAAATAAATTTCCTTTTAGAGATAGACAAGAAAAAAACCCCACCAATCTGTAATTGTTTGAAAAATTCTTTTTATGGTGAAACCAGTATAAACTAATCTTTACATGTGATGGGTGTCTGACTGTGACCTCTTAAGTATCTAGTCCAGAACCTTCAAAGAGGAGTGATAAATGTTCAATTGTATCTTCAGTAGGTCAAAAGAAAGGTGATCAGTAAATAGTCAAACACCTTTTGATGAGGGATGGAGATGGTCTTTCCTATCACTGGTTCAAAATTTTTGTTGCAATAGTATTTTTGGAAGAAAGGGGTAATAAGGAGACAGGATTGGTTTCATGGGTGGTATTTTGTTGAATTTATTTTTCATAATCTCAGATGGCATTGTTCCAGTCAAGAGTGGCTTTTTGAAGAATTGCTTTATATGTATAGAATGAATTAACTGAATTTGTGTCTCTTCCTTTTGTCTCTAGAGATCTAGTCATGTCCTTTACATTTAAGGTGTTTTCCCATTGTTTCTGATCCACAGTCCTGGGAGGGAGGGAGGGTCGTGGCTCTAGCGAAGGCTTTTCAGGGCACTATTTTTCACAGTAAATTTGAGGATTGCTTCTCATAAGAGGTGTGTCCACATATGAATGACCTCATGATCTTAATTCCAGAAATTTCTGATACATAAACTTATTCATCAGATGGATCAGAGACACTAGCACTGCAGATATAAACCTTCTACACATGCTTCACTACTTAAGAGGTTCATATCCTGGGCAGATGAGGAATATTTTTTTTCATTTCTCTGTTGCAGTTATACATAGTATTGCCATTAATAAGTATATGCACTTCCAGAAAGAGACGATCCTATGTGCAAATTACACATTTATTGATATAAATGCAAAAGACTGATAGAGGATATCCCCCCCCCCACCCCCCACACACTTCCTGAAGTGCTAATGCAAAATTTATGAAGTGTTTCTGTAAAAAGAAGTGGTTTGGAATTGGGAGGGGTGCTTCATGCCCTTTTCTCCCCTAAAAGGCCTGCAGTTAAAGACATCTCTAACTGCAGTTTGAGATGACACTCTCTCCGAGTGCTAGATACAGGGCAGCCAGGCTAACACAGAGCTATTAGCAGGTGGCTGGACCAGCTGGAGTAGAATTGCCACCTGCTACAACATTCACCATTAATTAACCAACTCATCATTAATTCCATGGCCTTCTAACTAAGATCATGCAAAATATCTGTATACTATCTAATAAAATCTTTGCCTCAGAGTGATAAATCTGAACTCTTAGGGAGACTGGTTGTGGACTAAAGCTGCAAACATCAGGGGCGCGTTCAGAAAGCAAACATCCCAGAAATGCTGACTTCATAGAACCAGATCTCAAGCTGTTGTGTTTGGGCACAGCACCAAGCCGATTGCCCTCTGGAGTCAGTGGGGCAACATCAGTTTTTGCTTGCTGAGAATCCCAATCTGGAGGGCTGTTGAACGCAGCTCCATCATGCCGTAGGTAATCTACTTCTTTTGAGACAGAAGGTGATTATCAAGAAGAAAAGGACCTCCATGCTCTGTAGTTCTCTACTGTAAATACTAATCAAAAACAGCTTTGTTGTTAGCAGCCCAGGAGTTTCTGCTCTTTCGTCTTCTGTCAAATGGACAGATTTTTATGTTTGTTTTTTTTCTTCTGTGACCCACAGGCCAGATATTTAGGGTTCTCCCCCTTTTGTAAGGAGAGTCAGTTGTTTTGCGGAGCACCATGACTCAAAGCAGCAAGGGCTGAGGTATGAACAACAGGCATGGCTTTGAACCTGCAAAAAATCTTCTGAAATTTTTAAGTTGGGTTGGGAAATAGTACTGATTTCTAATACAGCTCCTTAAATTCTACCTAAAAAATAGACTGTTACTTCTTAAATATTTGTTGGTGGAAGGACTGGAAGAGCTTCAGAAATCCAGCTGCTGAAGCAGCACTGGTAGTGTTTGAAGACAGAACGTGTAATCCTTTTATGGTGCCAAAAAGGAACATTTTTTGCACTTTTTGCTTTGATGAGAAAGTCCAGTCAGTGCTTTGCTACCATATGAGTAGCTGAGACTGCTCCTGTGCAGCACCCCTGAAAGATAAAGCCAGGGGAAGGGAATTTTGTCCTTTGTGCCTATTTATGTATTGAAATCTTTACTCCCAGGTACTGTTAAAGGTGGGAGTCTCTGCTGAAGTAAACCATCAGTGTAGCCCAGTATTTCTGAATGTTTTAAGACTTTTTTTTTTTTTTTACGTTGGGGTTATGTGATGTAAAGTCAGTGTTTTCAGTCCCAGTTCTGCCTATGTAAATCAAGTCCACTTGCAGGTGGGAAGTTATTGGTAGGGACACTTTATGCATGTTTTCAGCTTGGCATTTTCTATGACCTTGGTTATTTCACCATCAGAAGAAGACTTTGCTGTTTCACTGGAATAAGTAATATAACAAGCCTGACAAGCCCTGAGAAACAGCAAATTTTTGCCATTTCTTGGATAAATCTAAGGCCAGCACTCTATTCTGATTCTTAACTGCTGCTCTTGCTATGATGCCAAATATCAGTTCTTAGGCTGATATATTTAAATTTCTAATTTTCCAGTAATTAGTGTGCTCCTGAAAATGGATTCTTTTTTCTTTATTTTCAAACACAATATTAAATTAAAATTCGGAAGGGAAATGCTACATCTTATTTGTGGATTAAAGAGTATGTGTTAGCCAATTATTATGATTTTACAATACTGTTTATTTTGAAAAAAAAAATTCCAGGTGCTCTGAGTTATATTCATTTTTTTGTTTTGGAATGGAAACTATTATAAATGTGCAAATAATTTGAGAATGCAATGAACTTCTCAATTTTTTTGTCATAACAAAACAAAAAAATGGGAAAAAACAGCACAGATGTTAAATAAAATTATTAAAAAAAAAAAAGTACCAAACAATTACAAAAAGCACAAATTGAGTAGGAAGCCCTCATCAATCTAGGACAAAGAGAGAGAAACACTATATGAAAAAAAAAAACAACTTTATTTTTATGTTTACTTAAATGGTCTGTAAATCTACAGAGTAAAGGACGGTGTTGCTTACTGCAGGACTAATTTAAAGAGAACAGAAACCCAGTTGATTTTACTGTTGATTTGACTTTACATTTCTATACCTTTTGATTCTAATATCAGTTAAGTTGACAAACATTTTCTTGCAAGCTACTGAGGTGATTCAAAGTCCTGAGACCGGGGCAAAGGAACAAGATAATTATTCTGATTTGTTTCATAAAACATTAGCCCTTTTTCACTAAAAATGCGGGGGGGTTTCTGTCTCTGGAATGTGCAGCTTACTTTGGAGCAGCAGCAGCAGCAATACAGATAACCAATTTAATAGACAAGGAAGCCTGATGGCTGGTGTATGTGTATGATTATGTTTGTTTTATTTTGTTTTAAAATCAATACACTTTCATGGAAAAAAAAAAAAAAGTGGAGTGTGTGGAATGGCATTAGGTTGTTTTTTCTGGTCAGGCTTGAATGATGTGACTTGGTCATAAATAGAAGGGTAGCGGTAGGAGGGTAGATACTTTCCAGAGAGAAGATTTTTATTTTTACACTATAATGCCCTGGTGTTTCCAGAGTGAAATCATAGCAGTTTGCATCATTTTTAAAATGGATGGAAAAAATAATTTTAATCCCAACTTGGAATTTTTTTCTGAATGTTGGAATAATTGCAGAACAGACAATCTCTTCTGCTAATCGACTCTTACAACTCTGATCTCACCAAGAAATATCTGTTAATCTCAGGAAAAAAAGGGGGGGGAGGGGAGGGAAGGGAGGGCTTTCATTATTTGACTTTGTGATCTTTGATTTCACATAAACTCTATTTAGGTCCAAAATTGCCTTGCATTTTCATCATGGCCAAATCTTGCTATTTTGTTATAAGGTTTCCATATATTATGCCTTTTTCCATAGCTGTAATTCATGATCCAGCCATGTATCCTTGCCATGTTATGGCATCTCCCACCTTTCACAGGGAAAGGACTTATTTCACTGAAAATTAAGTATTTTCAGCTTTTCTGGTAGTGCAGCCTTGACTCTGATACCTTTTTAAAACTGAGGAGTAAATATTCTGGGACATGATTTGAAAATCTTTATGGATGAGGTTTCCCCCATCTAAAAGAAACCTCCCTCTTCTCTCTCCCAAGATCCGTGTAGCACCTGGGAGGTAATACTCGTAGAGTGCGTTGTGTTGTACTGTAAAGATACAGGAGTGCACTGCATTGCATCTGTTCAAAGGGCTTCCTCGTATCGTCATTCAGACTTGATGATTCCTTCTCTCCTTTAACACACTTTCAGCTTTTTATTTCTCAGCAGGATGATTAAGCATGTAAATTATAAGACAAAATGTTAACAGAAAAATAAAGGTTGTATAGACAACATAGGGCTAATTTATTCAATTAAAGTGATATTTTATGCAGTTATTCAAAATAAGTAGACATACAAGTTATTCTATCACTCAATAAATTACCATAAAGTCTACTCTAAATCTAACATCTTCCAATTCCTCTAAGAAGATGAATATTCTGATATCAGTGACTTAATCCTCTATTAACTGCCACACAGCAAACTTCACTTTGGCATAAACACAGACAGTAATAGAGTTAATAGGAGATGTTTTTCTATACCAATTAAAATTGACCTTGAGGATGAGACAGTCAACTGATATGAGGTGGTGTATAGTCTTAGGATATTGTATAGGATTAAATCCTATGATGATGTAAATAGAGTCCAAGGAGAAAAAACATTTTCATCTTTTTCAAGGCAGACTGGTATATGATTATTTCCGTGAACACTTCATAAAATTAATTGAAGAATTTTCATTCAGGACCTTTGTTTTGACAGAAAAGGATATTGCAAGGTACCTTGGTTAGATGCTTTTTCTCAAATTATTTTTCATTAAAATGAAATTTTCATAATAAGTCTTTTCAGAAAAATCGCCATTATCATAATATTTTTCAGAAAAAATAATTTATTTCATTTCCACAGAAATTACTTATTTTGATCTATGAATTAGAAAAAAATATATTTCATTCTGTTTTATACATAAGCTGCCTTTAATAGTTTTATATATACAATAATAAAGGGCTTTGACTATTGTAGTCATTAAACATCTATTGCTGTAGTGTGTCTTGAAATTGTATGTCAGTAATATATAAGTTATGAAATAAAGGGAAAAGTAATTCTACATAGAAGGTATTTTAAAATTAATTTCTTTTTGAGATGTCACATTTTAGCAGACAGCTCTTATCAAACCGCTTTTTCCCCAGATTCCTGAGATGTTATTTGCTCTCTTGCCAATTTGGCATGAAAATAAAACTTTGAAACACTGAGATTTTCAGGAGAAGGCAGGGGATCTTTGTCGTTGTTTTGCTTTTTAAGTATTGGATCTTTCTGCAAAGCTGTATAACCTCACAAACCCAGTTTGGTGGTCAGTGTGGAAAAAAGCACGTAAAGGTCAAATGCAGCACTTTATGCTGCTTCAATCTTACATATAGGTAGTAGGATAGTTGCTTTTTCTTGTGAGAATGCTCCATGTTCATTTTATGCCCCAAAAGCAAGTCTTGGTTAGCATAGAGTTTGGCCTTATCCAGCCTACGCAGGCAATGAGGAAGTGGGCTTCTCAGGTCCTCCCAATCTCAGGTTTTCTCAGTGTCCTCCTCCTCCTCCTGGATAGTCACAAGCACCAGCCTGATCTCTGCTGACTGAGTCTGAGATTTGAGCATCTGGCTCAGAAGACAATGAAAACAGTCTTTAATATTTTACTGAAACATAAATGAATGAACACATAACTCAACAACACTGTCTAGTGTTAAATACTGGCCCAGCTATTTGGAAATTCAAAGTATTTTAACCCTTGTCGTCATCTTACTTATCAGCTGATTGCTTTCTTGATTCAAATCCCATAACCGTTCAATCAGGCAAGCTAGGACTACAGCAACGATTGGATTTAAACCTGGATGCTGCAGACTAGACCTTATTTTTATGCTGCGTGCCTTCATAGCAGTATGAAGCAACCCGGTCTAGTGGGAGGTGTCCCTGCCCATGGCAGGCGAGTTGGAACTAGATGATCTTTAAGGTCTCCTCCAATCCAAATCATTTTACAATTCCATGAAGATAGTCAGCAGTAGTGGTAGTTAATATACATGCTTCTTAAAGTCCTGAAATGCATTTTAATAATCAATAGTATCTCAATATTTTTGCACAATATATAACATCATCATCTTTTTTCCTTGTCAAATTGATTTATCCTTATATGATTTATGAATGTGGTATCATATTTAAGATGCATAAGCATTTAGAAATACTTTTATATAGTACTTTCTCGTTTAATCAATAAAACTGATTCTGACTCAATCTGAGCTCTTCAGAGAAAATAACACTTCCTGAAAAAAAATTGGATTCAGTAACTGGTATCACCCGTATCGTTATTAATGTTTCACTGGACTAATATTACCTGTAAAATAGTAAGGACTGGTCTTTAAAATTAACAGGTTTACTTGATTTCAAAGTGGATTATTAACCTGAATTAAGACTGTGAATAATACTATCAAAGAGGATTAAAGTAATTTTAAGTTAGTTTAACATAATTAACTTTGGAAGTCAACAGAATTAAATTTAGCTGAATTTGGATATTTATTTTTTTTTAACTTGGATGGACCTGTAAAGACCCAGTCTCCAGTGACAATGCCTGATTAGATGCAAAGAAAATAGAAAGCAAAATGCACAGGTGGGGCAACCTGTCCTGCCAGTGCTAGAACGTGGGGCTCTCTTGTGTCCTCCCTGTCCGCTGTTCCCAGGATGGAGCTCTCTGCCCACATTGCTGTGATATTGCCTTCCACTGTGGCACCAGCTATGGAAAACATATGGAGGGAGGTGACCTTCCCAGCAAGACTGTAAAGCTTTCCCTTTGCCGTGTGCTTGGATGACAGCTGTATACCTAACTCTTCCCATAAATTGTGAGAGCAGTGGATTTAGGCACTCCCTGTAATTCACTTAATAAATCAATGAAACAAGTTTTCCGAGACATGAGCTTCCTGCTCTAAAAGCAGCTTGAACACTGGCAGAGTAGTTAAGTGAAGACGCGCCGTATGAAAGGGGAGATGGGAACAAAATGTATGTGGTGGGGGAAGATGGCAAGTGGGGTCTGAGTCGGCTGTAAGGGTGATGGATAAGGAACAGAGATAAGAAGCACCAGAGCTGTGAATGTTCTTGCTGGCGAGGATAAGTAGCTAGGGAGTTGTGTCTT
Source organism: Grus americana (assembly GCF_028858705.1). Lineage (NCBI taxonomy): Eukaryota > Metazoa > Chordata > Aves > Gruiformes > Gruidae > Grus > Grus americana. Next base: position 15,754,312 of record NC_072857.1, on the reverse strand, counting down.
GAGGGCAGCCAGAGGAGATTCAGTGATAGGAGCACGGAGTGATATAGAGCTGCACCGACAACAACGCTGAAACGGCAGTAGAAATATCACAGGATTCTAGAGCTAAAGTTAAAAGATTTTTGATTTTTTTTTTCCCTTAGGAAGGAGAATTTTTCAAGTGTGTGTATGTGTACATATATCTCCCATATATTTTCTTCTGGAAATTTGAAGTTTATCTCAACAGGAATATCATAGCTTGGTGTTTTGGGGTTTTTTTTTCCTTTTTTTGTATTTCCCCTCCACTTTCCTTACCCACTCGCAGGAAAAATCGGGGAGGGGGAAGATACTGAGACTATGAGGAGTGAAGAAAATCCTTTTTTTCTGAACACAAATTTGTAAAAGCTAAATGTGCTAATAGTGCTGGAGTTTGATATTTATTCTGGGAGAGAAAAGCCTACAAACTAATAGGAACAGCAGGGAATTAATTCCAGTCCAATTGAAATAAAAATGGAGCAAGAAATAAGTCACAATAACAGAGATTTAGCTATTGGAAGAAACTACCAGAGGAAGAAATTACAGATTTTGCAGATTTGGAGTCTGCAGACAAGGTTTGTTAACAGGGTTTTTGATTATCTGTTCTATAAACCTTTATTGTTTTAAAGTAATTGAATGTGGCGTTGTTCTGAAAGTAGAAAGTTTTAGAAAGGAATCTGTTAGGTGCAATCAGAAACACCCTGGGAGTTGGAGGCGAGTGGTCAGGCAGCAAACAGGAATGTTGTTGTTCTTGCAGCCCCTTCATCACCAGCCCAGGTACTGTCATACCCCAGCCTCTGCCCGTAAATTTCTTGGACAGAAAAGTAAACGGGTGGAGGCGGAGCAGGGTAGGTGCAGGACAGGGGTGGAGGGGTGAGGGAGCGGAGCGGCAGGCTGAGGTGTCTGCAGGGCAGCCGGGGTTCAGGGGCAAGAGTCGGTGCACGCGTTCCTGCAGAAACTGAGCAGGGAAATGGAGCCTGGTGATGATGCAGGAGGACTGGAGTATTGTGCGGCATGTGCCAAAATTTCATTTTTAGTTGTCTTGGCTTTTTTGTTTCTTAGCAAAGGTAGCAATCCTCCTTTAAGTAAAGACTGGATGTCTCTTGGTAAAAAATGAGGTTTTAGTTAAACATTAGGGTCCTTTTTTTTCCTTTTTGGCAGGACATAGCAGTTAAAGGTAACGTTCTCTGGCATGTTGGAAAGGAAAACTTGATGAATTAATGATGCCTCATAGCCTCAAATCTATGAATCTATTACTAGCTTGACATCAAGATTAAACATTTGTTTGTCTTCCTCTTCTCTTGCACAGCAAGAACAAGGGGAATACTCATAGTGTTCAGGCTGCTGAGGAAAAAGTGATATAGAACTGCAATCTTAATTATCTTTCAATTTCCTTTATCCTAGCTTTTCTGGAGCAGTGTCTTACTATTATTACAATTAATGCTGTTCTGCGTAAAAGATTCTAGCTGCAACTAGAATTCAGAAAACTAACAGCAAGCGCTTGTCAAGTGATTAATGCATGTGTGGCATTTAGACTGGCACATTTTTATAACCTGTCTAAGTGGCACTGACACTGGCGGATGGCAAGCTCTCAAAGAGTCATAGAAGAAGATTATAGATAGGGTCGCCATTGGTTACAATGATGGAAATAACTGATTAATGACTTGCAACAGTAGAGAAAGACCAGAGATTAAAGTTGGCAAGGCAGTCAGCCTGTGCTGGTGGAAGACAGATGGTTTCAGAAGAGACGATTTTTGTAACCTGAAGAAATATGTGAGCGAATATGTGCAATAGCAAAACCAGATAGAATTAGGTTTTCAGTGTTGTTGAAAGGTCTGTATCATCACTATGGATATAATGAAAGATCAATGAAGATAATGCAAACAAATGTTTCTTATTTAAGAAATTGCACTTTCTGAAAGTTCAGCTGGTACCCTGTATGAATCAAATGCTCACATGGTGAAAATCAGTATAGTTCAGTGGGATAATGTTAGCTCGTAGCATTGCAGAATCTATGTCTGAAACTACAGGATTTCTTTTGCATTGATGTCTTGTTTTGTTAACCTCCAGCTGAAAATAGCATCCAGTCATTAACAGGAGCTGCTCTCTGAGGGAACTGTAAAGCATAAATAAAATAATTCCCGAGCATCAGTTACCTAGTTTGTGATTTTATTACCAAAGACTGCAACATTCACTATATTTACTTACTATCCACTGTAAGCAAGCAAACTTACCTCTGCTTATAGAATTGTTTAGGTTGGAAAAGACCTTTAAGAACATCAAGTCCAACCATAAAATTGCTCATTCAAGAAGGCTCCAGTTTTGTCTTCATGCCAGTAAACGTTTATGTGCTTCCCTGGCTAAGAACAAAAAGAGAGTTTCAAGAACTTCCCTGCCCTGAGGACTTTCTGATCTACTATGCATAACAACTTTCTTAAATTAATCATGTTTATTTCCATTATATCTAGCTGGAAATATATGCCTATAGAAAGAAAATGTGTAATTCCTGCTCAGCTTCTAGGTTTCTTACAATATTCTTTGTTATTGCTACAAATTTAGGGGAGGTGATAGTTAAGCTACATTCATCTTTGAAAGGGCAGCTTCTCTGCATTTCAGAGGAAGTGCTACAATGACTTGATTGCTTTGTTAGGAAAGTAATGTGTCAGGGACAAACTTGTTAATTATTATACAGTCTTTAGTCTCTCAATATAAAAAAAAAATATTGAGAATGTGATGAAACTTGAGCACCCCAGGAGTCCTTTGGCTTCCCTAGACCCGATTTTAGCCAAGGTAAATTACTGACCATGTGCTAGACTTGCTTTCTGCTAATGGCAGAAGATGAAATTCAAGACTGCGATTTCCCCTTGTGCCTTCAACCCCTTGTAGTGGTAGGAAAGTGCTCTCTGTCACTAGGACATGTAAAATAATTCCATCTATGGAATCTCTAGAAAGCCATTTATTAGGAAATAAAGATCAGCATGATTAAAAAGTTTTCTGGAATTTGAAATTAATATGACTTTTGATACATATTTTTTTTCTTTCTCTTTTATAAAATATTACCCCTTGCTTTGTGGTATCATTATTACTTTGCTGTGCCTAAAGAGTTTGAAGTATCAGACCGTACTATTAACTCTGGTCATCTCCTGCTGAATCTGTATATGTTTAATACCTGTTTGTAACCTCTGGTGTTTGAATAAGGGTTATTTAGTTTTCTATATGACCTAAGAATTTACTGTTTCTCCGAATGCCTTTCACTCAATAGACAGAAATAGTTAACTAATAAAACCTACGTTGACGTTTTTATATTGGAGGTCTTTAGAGGAGGAAAAAACAAAACATAGGCCTAATTGTAAAAGTAGTGACAACTCTAAGACTAAATCTGGGAGTTTACATCTGAAGGATGGTATCAAACCATCTGTTTTGTGTATGCTGCAGAGACTGGATTGAACACCGGTACATGATTTTTTTTTTTCCATTTACCAGAGCCCATGTACCATCTTGACAGCAAAACTGTGGCTAAGTGGGTTAAAAAATGGGAAAATAGCTACAAGTATGAAGAGTTTCACTTGCCTCCAAGTGACAGACCCAAAATTACAGTAGGTGCACACCTATGACTGATTTTCTTTTGAGGATCAAGGAAAGAAGGCATTGCAGGAGAGAATGGTGGAAGTGGTATAATTAATAACATTAATAACACTCAGTGTTAAATTTTGTTGATTCAATTGATCCAGAGAAGTTGAAGAAATACATTGATCCATGTTAAAAAAAGCAGTTACATTCTGCTACTGAAAATGCACTGTGCTTTGGAGTAAAACCAGGGATATGCTTTTAGCACTCTCTGTGAAATTGGTTAATGTATGCTCCATAATACCCTACTTTTTAAGGAAATAAATCCCACAAAAACACCATGTTCCAGTCCAAGCAGTGCAAGGGCTGCAGCCCTCAGGGATGCTGCAGCCCATGGTGGACATGGGCTTGGGCACACTGAATGAAGTGCGCAGTCTCTCCAGTACTCCGTAGTGCATATTTTGGTGGGTGAGGAAACAGGCAGGAAGATTTTGGTGCAGAGGAAGAAAGTGGTGAGATCAGGATTTGGGATTTAAAGCATGGGCTTAAAGAAGGGATGTCTGAGATTCATTAGTATCATTCTCTGTTTTCCACTTTGGAGCTTCATCCAAGTTTTAGATTTCCATTTGTCCAAAGCGCCAGGATACCTAGCAATGCATCATCTGCCTCCAGTACTTCTGTTGTATGTTGGCACTTCTCCAAGCACATGTAAATTAGTTGTAAGCCTGACAATTCATGAAAGTGTGGGAGATTCCATTCATGTGAACGCTTCTGTTGATTTACATAGGTGTAATCAATCTGATATTTCACAAAGGTACTGGCGTTATTGTGTTTGTGTGCTTGTGGAGATAGTGTTTCTATCCAGGAAATTCAGAGAAGGCACCACTTCCAAAGAAGTGAGCTTTTCACAGTTCATCTGTTCCTAACCTTTGTAAGAGCGTTCAGGCTCTAACAAACATCTTGCTCAAAAAAATCCCCAAACACAATCCACAGATGACGGTTCTAGCATGCCATAAATCACAAAAGCAATGAAGCCACTGGTTTCTGATGGAAAGGACCTTATATGATCTGCCAGCAGAAAGGATTTTCTGTAGGTATCTACATGGAATTGTGCTTTAGTTAGGAATGATTTCTTTGATCCAATTCTGAGCTTCTCCTAGTGGTTGATTTTACAGGGCTCCTCCAACCTAAATACAAAATAAATGTTTAAATGAGATGATTTCTTTAAAAAAATGCTAGGGCACTATGTTTGAAGTACAGATTATAATGTGTGTTAGAACCTGCAGATTTTTACTTTTAGAAGTTCTTTGCTTGCCCTAAGTTCTGGGGTGGGCTGTAGGTACTATCCCAGTTCAGGTCATTTCGTGGTAGTAGCTACTTCATCAGCAGGTTTTGTGCTAAAACTTTTGGGAATCTTTCATATTTGTTCAGACTCTTTTATTTCTTGTCTCAGACTAGGGAATGATACATAGGTTTGTTTTTTGTTTTTTTTTGAGGGGTTGTTTTTTTTTGTAAAACAGCCACCTCACACATCAAGCAGTTACTTTTTATCTGAATAAGTACAATACAAAAAAATTAGTGGATAAAAACAGGTCCAGATATGTTATACTTAGAGGTATCCTTTGAAATCTGTCTGCATATATGACTCCTTTTAACTCTTCCTTCTCATTTGACAATTCACAAGACAGTACTGTATAATATATAACAAAGAAAACAATTTTATTCAGATTAGAATAGCAGGCAGAGGTGAAAGGTGCTATCCGTCCTACCAAGTTACCAAATTGAAAGAACTCAGCCAGTCTAACCAGTCTTTTTTTCTTTTCTAATGATGTCAGTTGATGCCTGCAAGATCATCATACTCATTGATGCTGGGGTCTCTGAAAATTTCAACGAGCAGAATTTACAATCATCCAGACAGAGATAAGACCAGCCAACACTGCAATCTTTAGATGTATGCTTTTAGCTGTTACAAACTCAGGGTTGTTCGTCCTTTGCCAGCCAACATATTAGCACCAACTTTATGCATTAGGTGTTGGTAGCAAAACAATTCAAACTCAAAATGTATAGATCTTCCAAGTGGAAGTTTGTTTGTTATTTACGTAACTAACCTTTGCAATTTTGATTTGTTGTTTGAGAGAGCATAGTCTCCATAAATAACAGAGGTAACGTTCTAGGGTTGTAATCAATCAGCTGTTATTTAAAGGAATTGAAAAGTGCTTGTTTCAAATTCAGACCCAAAATAGGTATCAGTGCCTGACAAAGCTTCAAAATTTCCTTCAAAGCAAAATTTATTGTCTTTATTTAAGACAGTAGGTTCTGGAAAACTCTAGACACAGCTGAACTTAAAAGACCACCATGAATTTGTCAATGAGTTGCAATATTCTCAAGGGCCTATTTCTCTTCTGACCATGAGTCTATTGGGGCATATCTACAGCAACTTTAAAATAATGTCAATGACATGGATTAAGTGTTAATTTGACCTTTTATTAAGAAGTATTTCTGACATATGAGGGAAAATTGAATAAGCTTTGCCAGTATGATACAGGCAGAGCCATACAGCTGGGATGCTGGCTGAGGCCAGTGCAAAGCATTTGCAGGTAGCTTATACAGAAGACACTAGCACCAGAATCACTTTCGCTGATTAAATCACACTTGACCAACTTAACTTTTTCTTCTTTTTCTTATGAATGAAATAGAAGAAACTATAAACAGAGTTTCTATGGAGGGTTTATTTTCCTCCTTACTAAACACTTAAGTATGGCCTCAGAAGAGGATTTGCTGTATGTAGCAACTGCTGCATCATTCTTATCAGTGGTATTCTTTCCAACCAAAAGAAACTCCTTTTTTGAAGCAGCCAGAGACAGAAACAGTCATAATCACCAAGTGACTCTGACACCCTGACGGTCTCTGCTTTCCTTCCTTTGGGCTCTTTCCAACTACTCTCCTTGCCTCTGGCTCATGCTGCTCTACGAGTGCTTTAGTTAATGTTCCTGAGAATTAGCTGCGGTGATACTTGCCGTAAAGCTGGCTGGGTTTGAGCATATTTATCAGGCACCAGTTTGACCCTTAGCAGAATGACTGAGGTAAACTCTACTTTGGCCACAACTTTGCCATAGCTCTGCCCAGAAATGCTTTGTCTCTAACCATTGCTTTTGATCTTGGGTGAACCTAGGAAACTTGTTTTTATGGGCAGATGGGGACATGAGGTATGCATCTAATGAGGGGAAAAAAACCAAAACCCACAAAAATCAAACTATTTTATCAATGATGTTCCTGATATAACTTCTTTTTAAAAGCAGATTGCTGGGAATTCATACTTATTGTCTCCACATTAATAACACTCAGGACAAAATGCAGATGCTGAATTCATGATTATGGAATAATTTAGGTAGGGGGGTACCTGTGGATGTTGTGGTGTTCACCCTGCTTCAGCTCAAAGCAAGCTCAACTAGGTGAGGTTGATCAGGGCTCTGTTCAGTTGAGTTTTGAATATCTCAAAGAATAGAGAGTCTTCAAACTGTGTTGGACGACAGACATTGGGTTTGATTCTCCCTGACCTTTTGCCTTCTGTAATTCCTATTCCCTGTGCAAAAGTGACTATGAAATGCTTCAGGGCTGAAAGGCATTTTGTACGTGCTCTTTGCAGAGGCATAAAAACCTGCACTTAATCAAATCCTCAAATCTTCCCTCAGCCTTCCAGTTTAGACACATCTACAGCATTTGACCACTGTAAGCTCCTCAGGGGAAACATAGACTGAGGAGTTCCTGTATTCATCTTGAAAAATTCCTCTTTTCTTTTTTTCTAAAATTCTTCTCTGAGGAGTTGTTGGTGGCCTTTTGACCTGGAAATATCTTCCACTTCCATTTTAAGACCTATAATCTTTCTTCTAAGAAGCACAGCTGTAAGGCATCTGTTTCCTCTGATAAAGGATCTGCTATTTATTTCATTACACTGCTACTCTCTCCTGAAGGTTTCTAATCATCCTGGTGATGTCAATGTAAATGCCCCCTGAAAGTCTCAAATTTTAGAGATTTGTGGTAAGCAGAGACAAGACGAAATAGAGATAACACTAAAAGAGGGTATATTGTGCCATGGTTCAGGCTTATCAGAAGGCATTTTTGCAATTTTTAGAGCAATACTGTAAGACAGTTAATCCGTTGGGAAGATGTTCATTTTCTCTTTGATATTAGTAAGAATTAAAGGTGCTAAGCATCTTCCAGGATGAAGTCTGTACAAAATTACTTCTCAGTTTGCTCTTATAATGAGTCACCCTTCTTAACTTTAACAGAAAGCTCTTGGGTTTTTGTGAGGTTTTTTTTTTTTTTTTTTTTTACTTTATGTATATAAAGAGTCATGATGGTTGATTTCAGGGATGTCTGCATAATACAACAGTATTTCCACTTAGATTTAAATTAAGATATATAAAAATAAAATTCACCATCTAAAAAAGACACATTGGGAAAATCTAGCCTCACCTTTTGAATGACAAATACTTTGCTCATGTTTCCTTTTTTGAACTAAAATTAACATTTCACATGTTATATCTGAAGACACGATTCAGCAGCAGCACAGTTTCTCCTCTGTCAGATATTTGCATGAATCTTTTCCTTGGCTCTTGCTGCTGGTCCGTATATAGTGTGTGGTCTAAAGAAGTAGATTGCGAGAGACAGGGGATCCTACAGCCTGCTCCCTGCAAAGCTGCTTCCTTCCTGCTGCTCCTGTCTGCCCCTCCGTGCCCCTTCCCAAACCTGGTTGGTTTATGTTTAGGGATGGAGTAGGTTCTTGTAGCTTTGCTGTAAATTAATATTTCATGCTTTCACCTACAATACTGAGCCTCAAAGGAATGTCAGTGAGGTAGAATGAGCATTTTGGAGCAATTGGAGCTGGAAAGGGACTCCAGGCTTTCAGAGGAAGAGGGGGACAACATCTATTGGGTAGCTTTCATTTGTTTCAGTTGATTATGTGCATCCAAGCAAGAGGGAAAATTGGCCACAGTATGAATACATCCTGCTGAGAGAACCCTGGAGGTTTTAAGACCCAGGTTTCCTCTTTTATCTGCAACTGGAAGTTCACCCCCTCCAACAGCACCATTGCTGTAGGAGATTGGCTCAGTTTAGCCCTGGAGGGGGGAGCACTACAGAAAGCTCCTGCTGCCAGCACAACCTTATGTTCCCAGGTTGTCTCTCCTCCGTGTACTCAGACGTGCTTGACCTTACTTAGTAAACATAATATGGCAAAAGTCATGAGGATAATGTTGCAGACTGAAAAATGAATATGTGCAGTACCTCATGCTGTCATTTTTTATTATCTCAAATGTCAGGTCAGTCTTCATTAGATAGAAGACCAAATGCCTCCTTTCTTCCCTCCTTTAGTGGCTACTTCTCTTAGTTCCTCTTTGTTCTATATTTCTCTCTCCTCATTTCATGTTTCTCTGCAGCTTTCAGCCCAGGTAGTGCGGTGATATCCTCCCATTTTATGTAGTTTAGCAGAGCAAATGCATGATCCACAATTCCCAGCTTTATTATGCTTAAACACGTTCTGTATTGTAGCAGAGACTTCAGAAGTTCTGTGATATTATTTCTAGTAAAATGAATCAAACCCAAATTTTCTTTTCAGTTTTTTCCAATTTGCCCTTCCTCTGATGACTCTTCCTAAATAGGTGCAAGTGATGCATCTTCCACTTCAACAGTTTTTCTACATCAATTTTCCAAGTTACTGGATCCTATATTTCAGTAATTATTTCTCCTGGTTTATTCTCCTATACTTTATTAGTATCTCTAGTCTTCTAAATGCTTTGGGATGCATAAAGCAATTTACAAATGCAATTAGATAGAGATAAAACATGCACAATGAAATAAAGACATCATAAAATGTTAAAGAAAATCTTAGTGGTCTAGTGACTGGAGCCATGGGACAACACTAGGAGCTTGTTTCTTCTTCAAAAACTAGCCTGTGCAGATTACTACAAAATCATTTTGTTGAAGATGAATTCTTCTGTGTTAAAATGCTGAACTGAGACTCAGGATGGTGGGGTTCACTTTCCAGCTTTACCAGGAATTAGGGATACAACATTGCACAAATCCCTCGATTTCCTCTCTTCCTTAGGCTCCTGCCTGAACAATGGGAAGAACACACTTTTTTTTTTTTTTTTCCCCCTAAAAGCCTCTGTATTTAAGCCAAGATTTATTTGGCATAGGGATTTTTTTTCTTAATTACCAATAAAAAGGGCAAGATGTGAGTAGCTGGGGTCACTGAGTGAAGTTCTATATCTGATGGACTGTGGACAGCTGAGGAAAACAGCTCAGGAGATGTTCTTTGTTAATAAGGTCTCCTACAAGGTCCTAGGATGATGACAGTGACCTCTCCTGCTGTTTCCTTGGTCACACCATAGATTTTGTTGCTTGAAGTTATGCTGTTTTGTAATAATTTGGGGAGTGATAAGTATTTCTATTGGCTACATTGACATAAGGGTGTTTTATTTTGCCAGTTCCTCATGAGGGATTTCTGCTTCTGGTACATGTGCAGAAACCCCCCAGGCTGAGAGAACAATTTATCCAGCTGTCCTTCCTGGCACCTGCCTCCTGCAAACCTCTCTATCCCTCTTCTGCCATTTAACTGGAAGCCTGTCCAATTAAATACGGGAGATGACTATATTCTTGTCACATGCTGACTAAAGTTCAGTTTCCAAGATAAAGTAGTACTGTTCTCCTAGGTCTCAGTGTAAAAGAATATTACCCTAATAAATGGATTTACTGGAATTCCTTACCTGAACAACCTGACCAATCTAATTTCCTTTAATTAGTTGTTATTTCATATTTATCCTGAATGGCCTGACAATCCAAAGCAATCATTCTCAATATCACAGGATATTTCCAGTTACTGTTTGGGTAGAGGAAATTCTTATGATTTCCTCATGGGGAATACAGACTTGGTGCCTTTCATAGAGCTAAATAGTTAGAATCATACCCTTCAGTTAATGCGCACGATTCTTGTTTCTCATGCTATGCTATGCTATGCAAGAAAGCAGGGTAATGGGGGAAGAAAAAAATAGCCTGATCAACAAAAGATGTATCTTCGTGTTTAAACCTTTTTGAGGAGCAGGGAGGCTAGTTATTTTCCTATCCCTACTCATTCTTTCTACAGTCCAGTCCAACTAGATAGATACCATCTTAAAATGTATTATATCCACAATGATAAATGGAGGAGTTTGTATTGATTTACTGAAATCATACTATAATGACATAATTAGTATACTTATGGATTGTCTCTACTGTGAAATAAAATAGTAATTAAAAAAAAGTAGAAAAAAAAAATCCTGCTTATTTGCTGAATACTTCAGGAAGAAACAAAACCTAGGAGACTTTTCCACATAACACTATGACAGAGGCTTTAAAAATGTACACTTTCACGTTCTCCATGGTTACTGATTCAGGTTTCCATCGTGCATCCTCATTCCACGTGTTGAGTTCTTTGACCTTCACCCAAGAAAGCACTTAAATATTGACTGAGCATTTGAAGTTGTTGCTTTTTTGACACCTAGTTTGCACATTCTGTTCAGGTTATTAGACCACCGCCTTATTGCAGTATGGTGTTAATGCATCTATTGGCGTGTTCTGTTTTGCTGGGGCAAAACATTTATTGAATTTTATAGTAAGATTTAGCAATTACTATGGGGTCTAGCATCACAATGTGTCCCAAAGAACTGAGAACCAGGTACAGACATTGACACTGAAATTCTGGAATTAGTGCAACAGCTCGCTTTCTTCTCTTGTGTTACACCAGCTCTAATTCGTTGGCAAGATGCAGGTTAGTGATATGAATCCTGTCTCATTAGCCAGTAATATGTGACAGTAAAGAGGAATGCTTAAAAATATTTTTTTAAAAAAATAATGGTAAGAGAGAGAAGGGAACAAAAGACTGTTTGGTCACTTGGGGAAAAGCAGCAAATTGAAATAATGAGACAAGCTTTTGTTTTAAAGTTTTAACAATGAGTTTTCAGAGTATGCCTTTTACCTTTTTCATTTATTAAAATAATGCTTACCTGGGACGTGATAAAGATAGCCCTGAAGTTTTTGGAATGAAAAACTGAAGTTTCAGCAAGCCTTTAGGATATGCTTTAGTAAAATGTATTCTTGAACCTTATGTTCTTATTCTGAGCAAAAGGTGGTGATATTTTAACCCTTGTTATCATAGCCTTATAACACAATTTTCTAGCTAAAAAAATAAGTGGAAAACATAGAAGGAATATACAATCACTCTTCATATGTAAACTCTGTCAGTTTTTATTTTTTTAGTTAATAAACATATTTAACAGGTTTGAGAATGTCTTCTGTTTATGGCACTGATTAGCTGATTTAGATGATTAATCTAAGCTCTGAAAATACACAAGAAAATTTGCCCAGTGCAGAATTCAGGTATACTGAGAAATTAAAATCTTTAGTGGTCAGTAGCTGGGAATTGACATGCTAGTCTCTACTGATCACACAATTATCATCAAATTGTGCTACAAAATACAATCTCAACATACTCCTCCTCAATTAGTCCTTGAAATCCTGTTTTATTCACAGGTCTGAGTTAAGGAGGAGAGACTGTAGTAAGTATGGAAAGCTAAGAGCAATCCAGATACGGATAAGCCTATGAGGAAAAGCATGTTTCGGGGACGAGAATCTCTGGAGAATTCATTCTTTTTGTTTTGCATGAAAAGACCTCACACTTGTATGCTTTTTCTGATGTCCACAGTATTGCCTACCGTTTCATAAAGATAATGAATGTTGCGTGCTACATACCCTGAGGCATCCTTATGGTGTGGTTTTCAGCACCATTAAACAGCTGGAGCCCGTGCTTAGTGTTTGTAAATCACGGGGCTTTTTACCTAAGGATGCCAGTAATTAGTTGTTCTCCCTGAAGGACGGTATCAGAAGGTCAGTGCTTTTCAGGTGGAATAAAACTGAAGTGAAGGTGCTGGGAAAAGCTGAAGGAAGGCTCTGCTCAGCTTGCTGCAGGAGTGTTTTGGAGGTGTCACCCAATTAAACTGGAGAGCATACCCTGGGCTAGGGGGGAAACATCTCTGAGCTTTGACCTATTTTTCACCCCTCTCTGTATTCTGTCTTTATACTTTAGTATTGCGAAACAAAAGACAGCTTTGAGCCTCTTCTCCTGAGCACATTATACATCATGATTAAATTTCTGATTCCAGTATGACTGTAGTCTTCATGGTGGTGAACAATTTGACCTGCTGTCACCCTACTTCAGAGGTACCTGACCTCCTCAATCTCTGGCCTGCCTCTGGGCAGGAGCACGCATCCAGTGTGAGGTCCGTCTGGGGACGTGCTCAGAGGGAGGACTCCTGGGGCTCTTACAGAGTGCAAGGTGGCTTTCCTTAGAAATGTGGTCACAAGTATAATGATTTGGAAGGGAGAATTGTTTGGGTGGTTTTGGATTGTCATTCACCTGTGTTAAAAAGGTTTCCATCTGCCACTAGTGTGACAGAGCTAAAGACATTGAGATTATTCCTGTTCCCCTGCTCTTTATCTGCATAAAGAAAGGAGACTGTCCCTAAATAAAATGACTATCACCTGGATTTCGGAAATAAACCTACGTGTTTAAAGCAAATAATTGCCACCCTGTGGTTCAGGGTTGTGGAGACTGGAGGCCAAAGAGAGAGACTGGAAGTTGAGGCTGGAGCGTCAGCACGGTCGGGGAGCGGGGGGGCAGGAGAGGGAGAGGCAGGCGGTGCGCAGGGCGCAAGGGGCACATGGAGAGGAGTGCTGAGGATCAGGGGAACGTAATGTGCCGCAAGGAAGCGTAATAGAGGAGAAAGACACTAAGAAATCAGTGACATGTTACTAGTTTCAATGTTGGATTCTGTTCCTTTACAAGGGTGGGGAGCCACGAGACAGGTTTTAGGTAGTTGCTCTCTAAAGCTTCAAATACCAAACAGTAAATACGACTCCCTTTTTGATGCTGCTCAGAGGTGTAATGCTTATGCCACTACCAAATTTGGAAGCAGGAAGCCTGAAGGGAGAATTTCTGACTCCTGATTTTTTATAGGCACATGGTTGGCATCAAAGTGTTTCCAAAGACCTCATGGGGAGCTCTTGTTCCTGAGACACCGTTCGTCCCAGTTGGTGGCTTCTGGAATTTTGTACTGGTCTTACAAGGTTTCTGAGTTGTTGATGTCTCTCTACTATGAACCTCGAAACCTTCTGAGATTTGCCCATAATGAGAATAATTTCTTTGCTGTTGTGCATGATTGTTAGGCAGCACACTGAGAAGTGTTTTAATAAAGACATCACTTTAAAGTAAGCTACTACCATCTGTTCTGCCCTCTAATCACAAATAGGAAAAAAAGGGAGAGAGAATAATTTGCAATTGCATCATAGAGACAGCAAGGAGAAAAAAGTGACACAAAGGTATGCAAGTCTCCAAATACGGCCTGCATCACTTACGTTGCTTTCATGATTCATATAGAAATGGAAGATGAAATGGTTCCCTTGTGAGAGGAAAAGTTCCCTATGATAGTGATTTGTTTTCAGGATATCAGAAACTTAATCTGAAATGGCATGTCTGTAACAATATACACCAGTGCCTTCTCTTTTGGTGTCAGTTACTTAGTCCTAGAGAAAGTCATATATGTGATTTGTGTGTGTTTGAGATAAAATAAAAGATATGTAAAAAAAAAATAATCTGGTAGGCACTGGATTGCGACTCAGAAGAATTGAGTTCAATTCCAGTTTCCATTCATTGCAACTAAAATAAACAACAACAGGGTGTCTAATTCCAAGCGTAACTCTGGATTTGATGTTCTGTGAGGCTTATGTAGTACTTGACTGTGCTTGTAAAACAGGAATAACATCCCCATATTGCGTAGGAGTGTTGCCAGGATTCAGTCCATTTAATGTTTGTGGGACATGAAGGCTTTTTCCTGACAGGAAGCACATGTGATGCGCTGAGACATGAGGGCTTTGATTTGATTCCCTGCAGCCTTTTCCACAATGCTTATTGCACCCGTGTATGCTACCTTCTCTGTAGTACTTACACCTTTGCAACAAACAGGGAGAAGACTGACACTGAAAGATGCTCCGTAATCCCTCTGCGGCAGTGAAACAACTTATCCTTGTTCCCAAAGGTGCTGCCCAATGTGGTTCGTGCTGCTGCAGTGGAACCTGCAAAATCTCCTGTGGTTGTAATGTTAATTATAATCCTCAGCCATGGGAGGAGTGGCCAAGCAAGGAAACAACAGCTGCTTGAAGATACTTTCTTCACCCCGATTACCTGGGAGGCACGTGAGCTCTGGGCCTCTCTCTCACGGCAGCTATGTTACTGCTTCTGGCTGGCAATTATGCGTTGCCTTAAGCTGGGGAAACACTGACCTCCTGAAGCAAATTCCTGCAGGTCCTGCAATATGTTTATGCATTTACTTAATCAAATAATTAGAGGTTTTATCTGAAAGCATCTGAGCACACTGCACAAACTGAGCAAGGACAAATTCCCATTTGATGCAGGAAAACAAACTCAAAAGCATGTGGCAAAAAGCAAACTTGGATGATAGTTAATGAATCCTTCCAGTCAGTGAGGATCAGTTGGTATCTGATCGGTGTGGACAATCAAATAATTGTATATTCATGGACCTTATCTTAAATATCCATCAGTGACTAAGTGTTATGAAACATGGTGTTCAAAGGGAGAGGAAGCAGGCATACAACTCTTCCTTTTGTTACCATTTCTCCAGTTGGAGCCTGAAGATCTGGGAACGTATGTCTTGTTTCCTAGCTGTGAATAGGTCCATCACATCCTTTACCAAAAGACCGACAATTAAAAATGGAGCAGAATTCTCTCTTTCACTCTTCCATTCCCCATCAAATAGTAAAAGTGAATGAGAGAAGTTGTTACAAGACGCTGCTATCCACCAGTGCACAACTGTAATCAACGTATTTGCCACACTGAGGACTCCACCAACATCACTGCAATGTTTTTGAATAAAGGAAGGCATTAACCCCAGACCTGCCCTAACCACCAATAATTTTATGCAATCATATGATGCAAGGGGATTTTAGCCATGGTGAATGCTCTCGCATGCTTGTTTCACTTAATGCCTCAGGTTCAGAAGGGATTGCAAGCCTGGATTTAACCATGTCTCTAAAACAAGTTGAATTCTTAGGCACTACAGGAATGCAAATTACTGTTAAGTTTGAATCCTAGACATAAAGTTCAGAGGGCTGTGTGCTCTTTTGATGCATTTTTCTGTATGTAACTGTTGCACATAAAAGATGGTCCATAAAACCTTCTCAGCCAACACACCAATTTATAACTTTTGGCTTTTCTTTTCAGTATGAAAAACCAAACTCCAGGCTCTACCTTCCTAAAATATACTTACCAGGAAGCACTGGAAAGCTACCTACATTCATAAATATGATTTCAGTTTTTGATGACTGGAAGACCATCTTAGGGCAGGGCTGCCCAGGAGACAGTGTGGGCTGGGGCAGGTGGTGTCCTCCACATTCCCGCAGAATATGACAAAAGATGCTTGCATGGCTATGAACCCTCTTCCTTCTCTGTTAGGTCATCGTTACTTGGGGAAAACCAGTGGACATGGTTTATTCTCAGAGGTTAGTGCAAGTCTGAAGTACCACAGAATGGATGAGTTTGGAAGGGATCTCTGGAGCGCACCCATACGTAGCTACACCAAGCTCTCTACCTTTACATTCAGTACAAGTGCTCAAAATTTTGGCATGCACTGGGACTAAGGAAAAGGAGAGGAATGGTTTCATAGCGCTTCTGAGACCCCTCCTGCAAATAGTTGGGCTCTAATTCTGCTTTGTAGCTCCCCTGAGATAATGTGCTGTCTCTCACAAGGGAATGCCTAGTCTGGATATTAACGTCATTTTGTAATGAAGGTTCTTGATTGAGCTGTGTGAGAACTATTCCTTTACATAACTGGGAAACCTTCTTAGTCATCTAATTCCCCCAAATGGAGATTATAAGGTCAGCCTGCTTCAAATAGAAGCTGAAACTAGTATTGAAAACAAATGTAAATGATAAATTATATTTCTAGTTCTGTGTTGTTATATTTTCCTGCACTCAGCAGAGACAATACTGAAGAAATCACCTTGGATTTAGTTTCTGGTTCTCTGCAAATATAGAAATTAGGTTGTGAGACAAATTCTTCCAGGTTTCTCTGTTGTACAGATAGTATGCATCTAATCTAAAATATTTTCTTATATCTGTAGTTCTCCCATAAAAGGAGGAGAGACTTTATATATCTTTCTGTGTAACAAAATACTTTGACGGTCAATAATGGCACTAATACTGTAAAACTACTTCAACAGTCTAGGTAGTAGTATTAGCAGCTTTGTTAGTTCTAAGTGGTACATTAAATAGAACGGAAAAACACTTCTTAAAATGCTCAGGAATCGCACTTCTTGGATGAATTGTTTGGATCTATAAATTATGTAAAAGAATTCAGGTTCCACAGTTGACAGGACAGCATTATTATTGTTATTGCTGCTCTTCGTCAATATGCTTGCAGAATCATAAGAATTATTTCCAATAAATTATTTCAAGATTGCTTTGTGTATTTTTGAGTTTGCTCAGAAATTACCTGGAATTTTGAGGTAGTCTGTGGCAATAAAAATATTTCTATTCCTTTATTAAGGAATGAAATTCCTGGGGGTTTTTATTTTGTTGCATATTGGTTGCTGAACTTATCTTAGGATTGAAGAAAAATTATTTCAAGGACAAAAGCTAAATAATTTTTATTTTTGTTGAATAAGCATAAATGTTAATATAATCAACATGTTTGCTTGTGGGTTGGGTGTTCAAGCTGATGTTACTAGCTGGAAAATTTTTGCAGGAAAAAATGGCACCTTATTGCTTAACAGAGCAGATACATATGTGTATTCAAAGTCATAATATATTTTCACTGGGGAGAGAGAAATAACATTTCATTTATTATTTATTTTTCTATTAGCTTTGTGTACTAGCTCATTTTGTATAAACTAAGTTGTCTTCTAGTTCTCTGCACAACAGCAAAATAATCCCTCAAATATCATCTACATTATTTCTTCACTTTCTTTGCTGCTTTAAGGCTCTGAGGAAATCACGCAGACAGACTCCATATACAGTTTATATGAAACATTTTTGTAAATATTTCTGTGCCTTATATAGTCACTTTTGATTCTTATGTATGAGGCTTTGAATCATTCCTGTCATGAATTTGTACTTGCCTTCCTCATTATACAGCAGTCATAAATGTAAAAAGAAGGTAGAATATGGAGAGAGGACAAAGGAAAATGGAGAAGGGAAGATAGGAAAACTTTAGATGTATGAAAGAGTGCACTCTAGGGATGGGCATATTTGTAAGAATAGCAAAAAGAGTTTCTCCTCAAATATTTCTGCATACTTAATGGAAAGTAATAACAGTTGAAAGAATATCATTGCAATGAAAATAAAGTAAAATTGGAAGCGTTTTAAGAAAAAAATCCTGACTTTTTGAAAAGAAAAACCCTTTTCTTTCCCAACTCTACAGCTCCTTGGCAAATAGATGGTTGTTAATATTTGTGTTTCAGCTTTTCTTAGTATTTTTCTGACCCTTAGAATTTGACACAAATAATTGCTTTCTAAATGTGGAAAGGCTGATGGTTTTAGTTCCATTACTTCACCTGCAGTGAGAAAAAGTCACACTTTTGAAGCAAGGAAAGAACCATAACTGATAGTTATTGCCCAGTCTGACCAGCTGCATAGCAGAGCCTCAACATTTCGTCAAGGTCTGGGAGGGAATGAAATGGGATGATCCTGCTTTCAGGTGCTCTGACACCTGAATTATTATCTTAAAAAGTCTTGGTCCCAATACTATTCCTCCTTCTCCTCTGCTTGATCAGTTCAGGAAGAAAGGACTAATTTTGTTCTTAGATCCTGTTTGCTTTTTAATCCAGGGGTCTGCACTCTCAGGAAAGATCCATGATTATTAATCACAGGTGGAAGGAGGCATGCAGGCTTCGAACAGGCAAAGCTCAATATTTAAAGAACTTACTCTGGGGGAAACCACCCAAGTCCCTCTCCCAGATTCCTAACTCCTCCTATCCATCACCGCAAATCAGCCCCTAGGGTACGTTCATGGGCCAATCCCTCTGTTTAGACACTCAGCACTTTTTCATAAAGCTCAAGGGACTTTTCTCAGAGCTGACATCTCAATGTGATAATGAGAACCTCTTCTGTTTCATCTGAGAAAGTCCAACAAGGAACTGAGATATCAAACAAACAGGAGAAGCTTTCATGTTTGGAAAGTTGACTGTTCTTCTAACACATATCTTCACCGTTTTTTTCTAGGGAAAAAAAAAGAAGCATTTGTCTTTACAAGAGGGTTAATTAAATAAATGAAGCACTTTCCATTTTAAGATACAGGCTTAATGAAATTACATCTTGGGACCTCTTAAAGTCTGACCCAAGGGGAGATAGAAACAAACGCAGCATAGGCCGATTGGCTGAGTGTGTTAAGTAAGAGAAGAAAAGAGAAAAAACTTGACTATGCACAGAAGTTTGAATGGAGAGTTAAAAAAAAAAAAAAGAAGAAAAAATGAAGTTGATGATGACTGAACATTCATATTGCCAGGGTGCTCCCAAAGCAGAATGCAGCTATTGTTTGGAGTGGAAACAGTTTGTGAAGAGTTGACAGGCTGAATTGATTTAAGGGGCTCAGAATGAAACAATTATTTAGCAAAAGAAAAGTATAAAGATGGGTAAAGGCTTTCTTAAGTCTTGAACAAAAAACAACACAATCTCTTTCCTGAAGTGCGGAAAATGCTTTTTCTCAAACTAATTTTCAGTGTTGCAAGGAAGAGGGATACGGAGTTCAGTATCAGGCATCCTGTGTACAAACACTTCCATTACGTCCTTCATTCCCATTTGAAGGCTGCATAGTGGCAATCGCTCTGAGCCAGTGTTTATTTGAATCCTTCCTCCTAGGTGAGGAAGGTATAAACAGGGAAGAGTGATTCTTCTTGTAGAGAAAACTATGACCATAGCAAAGTCATTCTGAGGAGAAAAAAAAAAATCCTGTAGATTCATCCTCTGTCGTATTGGATCTGCCTTAAAAACCCATAAAGACATCCTCATTCAAATTCATGACTGCTTTACGTAGCTTTGGTTGTGAAATTATACGTGTACCCCGAACCTCCACTGTCATTTTAAAAAAGATAGCTTGTGAGTATTGCACTTGTGGAGATGTGCTAGAAAACATGAATCCTAAAGGTGCATAAACCAGGCAGGGAATATATAAAGAATGTTAAATATATTTTATATTTTTCAAGGTCTAACTTATATTTTTCAAGTCCTCATGTTACATTTCATGAGGGCCTGATCCTGTTGGTGTGCATTAAACATGCTGTGATGGGATCAGAGCAGAGCACGCCTCCACCTACATGACTGAGATCCAGGGGGGTTTTAGGCTGAGAAGTTTCTGGATCTCTTCAGTGGTTTGGGACTACTCTGTCGTGGTCTGTAAAAGCTGCCGGTGTCTGTGGCTGTGCCAAGGGAGGAGATTTACCCAAGGGGATAACTCTTGTGACCAAGGGAAGTCATAAACTGCAGCTGTGAGAGGATTAAACTCTTCTGGGATCAGGAGTGTTCTGGATTTTAACTTTTAATTGGAGGGCTCTGTGTGCAGATTACTCCCCTTTTGGATCCACTGCAAGATCTCCAATATGAAATCAAGCAAAATTTCCCTTTCGAGAGTCTTTGAATGCTGGCTCCTACCATTTTTGAATTCCTGCTGTTCTTTCTCTCCGTTTTAGGAGTGGCCTAAGTAAGTCGAGCATTTCTTCCACTTCTTCCCCATTTTTTGTTCTTTTTTTTTAGGAGAAAGGAAAAGAATAATGAAATGAGGTGAGTTGTTTAGTGTGCTTAATTACGTAGCTGACATAGTGACTGAACCAAGAACACTTTTCAATGTGTGATTTCTATTTGATTTTTTTTTTTTTGGCTATATTTGGCTGGTAACACTACATTTATGAATTATTTATCCAAAAAATAAAACAACCCTTTATACATTCTGAAGCCTATCTTTGAGCCTCTTGAAATCACTGGAACAAAACCAGGAGCCAACATCCTCTCCCTTCCACAGGGATGGATCTGGTGCCTCTGTGTCCTCTGAGAGCAGGTCAGGATAAGCGTCTCCAGCTGGCTTAATGCTGCAGAGGATTTTTCGCCCTCTGTTATGATTGGCAGCGCATTTCAGCCTGGTTTATGCGAACAAAGCCAGAGAGTGAGAAGCAATAGGGCACAGATCCTCTGAGGCTTCAAAGCTAAGCTTTTCCCACTTAAATGTCAGTCGACTACTGTTTGTCAGCAGCACGGAAAGCCCTGACAGAAGGAAATTGAGTCTTTTCTGCTTGTTTAATACCCGCGTGGCAGCGAGCCATGTGTGGTGGCACGCTGGGAAATGAAGCGTGCCCAGGAAGAGCACGGCAAGGTGAGGCTGCTGCCTCACACCCCACACGCAGACGCTGTGGCTGGCTCGGGGTGCCCCAACTCCCTCTTTTAAAGACACATCTCAGGGGCAGGGGGAGTTTCCCAATCTGCTTGATTTTTGCCTAGAAGAGGGGGTCCCAGGCAGCCTTTCCATACCTTACCAACCGATCCTGGCTGTTTTGATGCTTTCTAGAGTCTATAATCACACATACAGAAAGAGGGGCGCATGGGCTCTCCTAGGACAGCCTCTGGCCCCGTTTATGAGTTTGTCCTCTGGCCCAGCACTGAGTTTGGCAATGCGGGAAACACCAGCAAGGCTCTGTCCGGGCTCTGGGGGATGAGGCGTGGGGTATTCCCATATGTGAAGGAAGTAGGGTTAGGGTTTTAAGAACCAGGAGTCTGCAGTCCTTGCTTGCATCACTGACTTTTGAGGGGTTTCTTTGGAAATCAAGGATGCTGTTTGTGTGAGTAAGGTGTTTGGGAGGAAAAGGACCCTGGCTCTACTTGTATATAGCTGTGCTGAAATCAGCAATAGCTCTCCTATCACAAAAATATACATTATAGTCAAAAGGGTTACTCTGATGAAAATTAATATTTCATCTAGTTGTTCGTAAGCCAAATGCTGCAGATGACTCACCGTTGGGTGAAGTTCATACCACAAGTATCACTGCCTGAGTAAATAATGCTATTAATTGTTTGCATTTAGTTCTGTTTGTTAATCTCTCTTGGATATGTTATTTGCAGTTGTCATCAAGATAAATTTGCACCTTGCCAAACTGCAAACAAGGACTGCCATCCCCACCAGTTTACCCATGCCAGCAGTTTCAATTAGCTGAACTGTGAAATACATCCGTCTTAGGAAGTTCCATATCTAACAAGTCATTTTTTCTCTGTGTCAAAATAGCAATATCACAATGAAGATCTGATCTCGGTGACTGGAATAGAACTATGAATAATAGTATCTAATCTAGATATTAATTAAAACTTGTAATATCATCTTAATGGGAACATGTTGCAAAGTTAAATTGGATTTTTTTTTCCTTTTAAATTAGCACAGTCAATTAACAGGTGTTCTCCATATGTAATTATTTTCAGTGGAATGAAAAGCTGAGTTAAACATTACAGCTGTATAGGGGTAGCTTGTGATCAGGCGCTTTGAGAGGATGAAGGCAGAGAGGAGTGAAAATGTGGACCAGGATGCTCTGGCTAAGTTCCAGTTTGCTAATCACATCCTACTTAGTCAGAGCTGCCTGGTAGTTTCAATTAGTTGCTGTGTTCTCCTCATATTTCCTTGGAGGGCTAGGTGCTTTGCAATATAAAATTGAAAAGCTGCTTCCCCCCATGTGTGCCTGCCTTTAACTCTCAGGTGACACAAATTTCAAATAAGAGATCTATTTCAACTTCATTTATGTGTGCAGGAAAAGCTTTTCAATTTATCTATCTCTCTGTATAGGTATATATGCATGAACATACATATGTATGTTTTTCTTTAAAGGCTGCCTGCAAACGGAGTCTTTCTGTGGGCAAAATAGTGCTTTTGCTTTTCTCATGGAATATCCCTGGATGAAAATTTGTCACATTGTTTTAGCTGAAAAATCTGGTTGCATTTTTTCTAGCTTTCTAGCTGCACAACTAATGGCCTTACAGGCTAACTCAGCCCATCACCCAGACTGATTTTGAATGTTTTGACAATTATGGTCTGGTATTGAGCTTCCACAGCAAGATGACTTTAGATTCAGTCCCTTTTGATGGGCTGGTGATGACAGGGATTAAAACAGGGGTATCTGGGTCTGAAGGCATGGGATAAAGGACAAAGCTGTGTTTGTCCAGACAAAACTGGATTTTTTGTTGTTTTGGTATTTGTCAAGTAGACTATTGAGCATCTGTGGTTACCCACAAGTGGAGGTCATCAGTGTGATTTGATCATAGGATTTATGTCCCATAATGCTGAAGGAATGGATCTACTCCAAGTAAGACTGAAGGGGCACTTCAGAATTAACAGTATTTACCCTCTTGTAAAATAAATATTCAACATTTAAGTGAACAAAATCAGTTTCAAAATCCAAAGCCTGCCAAAATCAATGGAAGACTTTCCACAAACTTCAGTAAGCTTTGGTTATAAGTGAAAAGAATTAATTTTGCAGGAATAAGTACATATGAGCAGCCTTTACAAGTTAATAGGAAATCATAGGAACAGTTTGCATTTATACAGAATCCTTCCCCTAAGGACTTCATTTTACTTTGTAAATGGACTCCTTGAACAAGATTTAACTCCATTTAAATATGCATACGCATAGAAAGAGATTGTTTTATTTAAGAAGATTTTTCATGTTCCCCATCAAGCATAACTTCTTAATCATGCATTTTTTTTTCGTCCTCTTTCTGGTTTCTCAGTATTTTTCACCACCTCTAGCCAGACATTAGATTTCTTAAGACAGCCAGATCCCTGTCTTGACAGGTTATTAATTATCACAGCTGGAGGTGGGGTCTTGTGGCTGTTCCTTGCCGTTTGTCATTTGACAGTAAAACTGGATGAAAACTAAGGCTTTGGAAGAAAAAAGGAATAAACCCCAACATTTGTATACAGTGCACATTGGCTGAACAGCTGCTGGGTTGTTTTTCAGACCATCTCTGATGTCTCTTATCCTTCTTTCTTGAACTTCTCTTTTCTGAACTCAGGGATCTTAAAACAGAGTATAATGTGATAGCAGAGCAGTACAGAAGGTAGCAAATTGTTGCTGAAAATATCTCTCCTTACTTAAAGATATTCCCCAGAAAATTGCAGAGGAAAGTTGAAGTAGGGTGGTGCTGAGAGGATGCATTCAAAACAGAAGACCCCTTTCAACAACAAGGCTGTTTACCAGAAATCACTAGGGGATCCTGAACTCCCTATATTTAGCTGTTGTCTGAAATCACTCATTTTGGGGAGTGATTCATTTGGTTTGGGGTGATGACTCGGTCATTGATTTCATGAATGCTTGCAATGGTGAGTGTGATGGGCTGGGTACGGTGGGTGTTTGTGTAAGGATGTTGTTTGAGTCGCCAGGAAGCTTTCTGTGAGCATCTACACCACCTGCAGACTAAGGTGAAGCAAGGCTCTCCCAGGGGAACACATGGGCCACGAGGAACTTCAGCCCACGGAAGGACAGTTCTAACATCAGGGCCAGGAGGTGCAAAAGCAGCCGAGGGGCACCGCTTGAAGCACAGAGCCTAGAGAAATTGTCCTTTCCTTAACTTCCGAAGCGCCTTTGGGACTGATGTTGAGCAGGGCAAGAAAAGGAGTTGGAGGAGTTTGCGCAGCCCATGCCAGGACAAAGCATCTCCTGAGACAGATTAGCTCCTATTTGTGCGAAGCTTATCTTTTTTGCCTGATAGTCCTCAAGTTTAGCTGCTGTTGTAAGGCTCTGAAGAGCAGGCAACATCCAGGAGAGGGCAGTGCTGTACTCACACATCAGCTGGATCCGGTTGGAAAGCCAGGACTGTTGTGGAAATATTATGAGGGATGAGAAATTGTTCTTCTCATGTAATCAGTTCACTTAATTACCGACAGATTCTTCTGCCACATTTACATTCATTTTATTTTTGTATCTGGTCAACCTTTATCATGGAAGTCACTAGATGTCATCAAGGTAAATTGTGACAGCAACACTGCCTTGCAGTTTCGTTTTTCAACCTAGTTAGAATGAGATCTGGGAGGAAGAAAAGGGAG
Source organism: Grus americana (assembly GCF_028858705.1). Taxonomy (NCBI): domain Eukaryota; kingdom Metazoa; phylum Chordata; class Aves; order Gruiformes; family Gruidae; genus Grus; species Grus americana. The sequence continues at coordinate 15,729,557 of NC_072857.1, read as the reverse complement.
GGATGATCCTCCTAAGCTGGAATTTAATAGCGCTAAAAAGGAAAGACTTTATCACCTGAGGAACACTTTGCAATGTTTCCTGAAAGTGAACAGGCTCTGTCTCCTTTCCCCTTTCTCCAGAAGTTTTGCTGTGCCCAGATCCCTCAGCCTGGATATCTGTCACCTGTAACTCACTCGCAGAGTGTGCCAGGCTTCCTCATTCATTTCATCCCAAAGGACCCCAGCAGCCTTGGCTACACCAAAATGTAGCTAAATCAGTTGAGGCCAGACCCTTTCCTTGCTTTGCAGCACGGTACCAAGGCCTTAAATTGTGGAAGGAGGAAGGGAGTAAACTGATAACAAAGCTCCTAAAATATGGAAGAGACAGACCATGAGTTTGGACTAACCAGAGCCAGAGGGTGAACTGTAGTGATCCACACTGGGCATGACAAATGTGTAGCTCATCCTGGCCTCCATCTGGGAAGAAAGGGAGAACGACAGACGCACTTGGGCTCCCAGGGAAAGACGTATGAGGATCTCTGAACTGAAGTGTCCCTGGAGCCACAAGAAGTGTCTGGCACTCCGTGCTGGCAAAGAGGGTGTTTTATGCCCGAGAAGCTGAAAGACTGGCCCATCAGCCTGTGTCCATATAAAGGCTTCTGGCAGTACCTGCCATTTATCTCTTCTGTACTTGTTTTCAGAAACAGCTATTTCTTTCCTGTCTCAGTTTCTCTTGCCAAGTGTGCAGTCCTACAGTTGCTCCTCAGCTGAGAGACCTGCATGTTTGGGTCCTGCCTCCCACCTCACTGCAGCTCAGTCCACATCCCAGAGGTGCCCACCACACAACAGCCCCTCACCTGCTCCCAAACCGGGCACAGCTGGGAGCATCACCACCATTGCTTTGGGCTGCGTGACTCAATCACCCTTCTCCATGAAGCTTAAATTTCAGGGTTCAAGTAACGTGAAAGGGCTGGAGAAGGCAAGTTTCCCATATGCAACATTTTAATGGCTCTCTTTGTGCTACCAAACCCCCAAATTCATCCCCCTCTTGCATAGCTGTGTCTCTAATGTGAGACAGATTCCCTTGAGGAGCAAGCACAGGGAAGAAAAGGAGCTATGAGTGACAAACAAAAATAGTGAAGGCCAAGTTCAAAGCAAACAGGGTGTGATTATTCACACAAGGTGTAGTTAAGTTGTGAAAATGCTTGATGAAGGATATTGTGGAAATCATTCATTTATCTGGTGTTGGGGGAAAAATGGACCAATTATTGAAAAATAATCTCTTTCATTCCTGCAAATACTGTATTTTAGAAACAAAATACACCTTGGGAGGTGATGCTCTGAGCCGTCTCCATTTACCAGCCTTTGAAAGTCTACTATTATATAGGAAAAAAAAAGAATGAAAAATTTGCCAACTAGATGAATTTTCATCTTTACGTCGCCCAGACCTCTTAGTGCTAGTCAGTTGTGTTGCATATTAACATCAACATTCAAAGAAAACTTGTTTGCAAATTTTTCCTAAGGACAACCCAGAGAAGATGTTCACTGAATGACCTTTTTTCAATTCACCTCCTCCCTGCAGACATTTTAGAGTCACAACAAGCCTGAAGCCATGCTACTTGAATAATGATCTTAGACTTTGCAAACTAAGCAGGGTCAGGACTGGGATGTATTTGACTGGAGAAACCTCCAGGACAAATCCAGCAACCCTCAGGAGGTGACATGAGAATTTCTGGGCTGAACCAATGATGGGTATTACTGATCTTCTGCTTTTTTACAGAACTTATCCCTTAGGTAATGCACTTACCTACATGTGAGGATATTCAATGATGTATTTGTAATTGGGACTCGCTCCACCTAATGGGAAAGCTTTCAGACTTCTCTTTGGTTATTAGTCAGAAAGATCCCATCAAACCCAGTGAGAGGAACACATTATTTAAATGTTAATGTGGGGAGAGGTGAACATAAAGGAACAATTCACAGCCAATACATTCTATTTGCTTGACATCCGCTGCAGGGTCTGAAGTGAAATTATACCCAAACATATCTAGAGTGCAAATAGCTGGCATAGAAAATGGCAAAGTATTTCTCATGCCAGTGACAGACTCTTTCAAAGGAAAGGACTTACTAGGGGCCTTATCATCATTCTGGTTCATGCTTTCTGAGAGAGACAGTCATTTGGGGATTGCTGAATTGTTGCTATTTTGAAAACTTCAGGAGAGGGAAAACTGAAATCTAAGCCGCCATCGTCGTCTGATTACACCAGTTCCTCCTGAAATGTTAAGTGTATATAATAATGCCTTTTCCTTATGGAGTCTAAACTGATAATACTCTTGCTGTTAAAATGCCATATTGTGCAAGGGAAGAAGCAGATGCTTTCTGCTGGGTGGTGTACTTTTTGTTGGTGAAATTTCTGCAAAGGTGATGGGCTCTTTAATATGTTATATCCAGGAGGCTCTGTCCCTAGTTGGAATATTTGCCCTCGGGATCCAAGCATAAACAGGTGTTTCTGCAGTGGGGAATAAAAATCCCTCCCCCGTCTTGCTGCCTTTTTTGAACTGGTTATCTAGGAAGGAAACACGTCGCTGCCAGCCTCCTATTTACCACGAGCGAAGGTCAGTCAGTACCCTACCAGTTTCCATTCTCCCTCCATAATTGCTTCTCACATTGAAAGAAATATTTTTTATTACTCCCTGCCAGTGTGTGCTCACCACATAGCTCATGTCATGGATTTATTTTCTCTTCTAGCTTGCTGGCATGTCCACTTCTTGGTTCATCATCTCTTTCTTTCTACAAGGAAAGGTTTCCTAAATGCATATGTGTGGGTATAAAAGGGATACAGACTTTGGTTTGACAGCCATTCTTTCCTGCTAGCCCCACAAGTTCAGCTGCTTAAGCCTCAAAAGTAAGCTGCAGTTGGGTTAATATGAAAGAAATAAAGTAAATTAACTTGGTTTGTATTGCAAGTTTTGGAGATAGTTTATTGAGTAGCAACATATTTCAGTCGCATATACTACTTCGTATTGTCTCGTATGAATAAAATACACTTGTGAAAATTCCCTCAGAAAGGAATAATCTGGGGAAAGTGATTGAAATTTTGTTACTCTGTTCATGTTACGAAGTTAAAAAGCTGTCATCAGCAAGAAAGCAACATTTTGTCATAAAATCTAGATTTTCTCTAAGAAAACAGCAAGATTTTCTGGGAGAATGCTAATGAAAATATTGCTTGTGTGTAAGAATAAAATCCAGTAGTGTATTATATGAGAAATAACATGTTATCACGTGATTAAAACCTGGGGACTGTATTCTCAGTGCACACTGCGCAATGCATGATCTAATACACACCAAATTTTCCTGCAGTCCCGGAGAGCTTGCAAACCAAGTCAGGGTAGTGACACATGCTCTCACAATAGATGCAGAGTGAAATTAGACTTAAAACTGTATGCATGCCTTTGCATAAAGCTGGGACATCTTGCTCATCAAAAAGCGTGGCCCTTGCAGCTCTGGTTTCTGTGCACTGAAGCAAACTGGTGCAGCACTGACCTTCCTCTGCTCAGTGCCCGCCCTGCCTCCTCATCTCCATCCGCAGAGGCAGCTGGAATGAACACGTGCCCAACATATTTTGAAAGCTTCATTTTGGCATGCTAAAGTAAGCCCAGCTTTAAGGGTGGCTTACGCTAACGTGCTGTCTCCCGAATTTGGTATCCAACCCTAAGCACATATTCGTTTACAGTGTCCAGTAGCTGGGGTGATAATCGGTGACAAAAAGCAGAGGGGAGTAACACCTTACACTCCCGAGTCAGATTTGAAAAGCCTTTAGTCTCTCTGAGCCTGTCTTCCACCTGTAAAAGGAGTTAGGAAGATAAATATCTAGAGGCTTCTACAGCGTGTCATATCAAGGATCACAAATGTGACAAAACCAGACTGAATAGATGAAATGAAAATCCACGCCAGACTGGTTCTCAGCATTGAAAATCAGTAGGAAAATCTAGGTGCATTATATTTTTCCTGGCTGTCCTTCTACAGCTAATGTACCAGATATACAAGTTAGTTAATGCATCAGCAATTTATTCCACCATTCCCAGCATTGAAATCCCTTGCTGACATGTTGATGAAACTCTACTCAGTTGGAGAGTCTAATTAAGTGCACAGCAGTTTATAAAGCTGGTTAGATTCAGACACAATCCACTGTGATGCAGAAGAGTCTGACCAGTATAGAAAGCCAGGCTTTCTGTGAGACGTTCAAAAATTAAAAAAAAAAAAAAAAGGATTAGAAAATGCAAAACAAAACAAAAAAATGACCAGTGAAGTATCTATTATATACGTGTATGTGTGTGCGTATAGGTACATACATGTACATACACATATAACAAGAACAAAACTGGAGTGGTGTGGTTGTCAAATTGAGGGATAGCAAATCCCTTGGCTTTTGCTTAAATAACAAAGATCAAACAGCACAGTGGTTTTCCAGAAAGTCTTCTCTTGTTTGGCAAATTTCTAAACCACGAAAGAATAATTTTTGAGCCTTAGCCAAATCCTTTCTCTACTGAGTTCACCGAGACCCCTTTTTCTGAATCAGTGCATAACATTACCATGTGTGTTTATGGTAACAGTTCCACAACCCCTTTTGGCTGAAAAAATTAGTGAAACTGCTCATGTTTTTGATTAATTGATGAGTACTCAAGTATCATCTAATATCCAGTTGCTTCAGACAGACTGCTAATTAGGACTGAATTACAGAGCTGAGAGAGAGAGTTTTCTTTTCTCAGCTATCACTGAGCTGATATTTTCCTGTTGCCCTTTTTTATTTTCCTGCTGCTTTTGCCTGTATTGTTTGTTTTGTTTATTTGGCCGGCCGATACAATAGCTGCAGTTCTGTATTGGGTTTGAGACAGTTAAAATCCAAGCTATTCTTGAAAAGGATGCTGGTGCTTCTCCTTTCTTCCCAGGCTATTCATATCTTCATCCTGGTTTTGCCATACCTAAAGCTGGTGTGGGTCTCTGATGAGTCGGACCAGGGAGCTGCTCTGGCTGAAAACTAACAACATAAAAATCTGCACTCTCTGGAGCACCCTGATCCCTCTCATGGCAAGGACCAAGGAAAGGGCAGGAATTCACAATCAGGTGCAGTGAAACGATTTTCTTCAGCAGCTCTGCTGATTTAGATTAGGCTTCACAGTGATTTTAAGCCACCCTATTGCTTACTGGAAAAATATGCTGTGCATAGCACAGGTTTATGCCAGTCTTGAATTCACTGTCATAACATAAACAGGAAAGATGAAGTATTCCCTACGGCACAGAGCAGAGTTTTGAAGAGTCCTTTGGTATCCAAAACTCATATTGATACAGAAATGACTCACTTTGGTAGTCTCTATATAAAGATGCTCAGTGTTAGGTGTAGCTCGAATGGGAACCAGTGCTCAGAAATGCTGTATGAACAGAATAAGTTGCCCAAGCTAGACATGGCTCTAGTCCTTCCCTGAAAATCTTGTCTCTGTATAATTAAATCTCACCTGTTAGTTTTGCAAATCCTCCAGAGATGAGCAAAATTATTTGCTGTTAAATCTTACTAAATTAATTAGGTTATTTTGATGGACTAAATTTGGTTCATTTCAGAAGCAGCACTCCGGTTTCTGTAAGGTCACATCATCATTCTGAGGGCATAATAATATCTGATAACATACATTCCTTTCATGCAGATATTTCTAGCTTAAATCCGGAGCTAGGAGAAAAGCAGGTTTTTATTCAGAAGTAAAGTTTTTGAGGTTTTGTTTTAGCATAAACCATATCTAATGCTTGTATTATGCTTTGTGTAAGCAAGCTGGAATGAATGATTGACAACATAATCATTTGGTCATAGTTATTATAGAACAATAAAGATTTTTGCCTTCTTTTTAGTTTTCCATCTGCGAAGTGGGGATAGAGTTTCTGTCTCAGAGTTATGAAGATTTGTTGGTTAATGCTTGGACTGCATTTTGTCTGTGCTAAGTACCATATAATTATTTAATGTCCCGGTTACAGACTGTTGACACTGTTGCATCCTCGGTGTATTGCTCACTTATTTTAATTTTTAAGACTCTGAAAATCTGAATGATACGCTTATTCTGAGTGTAATGCATCAAACATCAAAGCACAAATATGTTTTTTTTATAATACTGAGAATAATAATCCAATGCATGCAATTTTTATTTATTTGCTCCTAATACATGTTTCATTTTATACAAAACTGACAAAATCCTGCTATACTTCTTTGTAATCTCAAGAAGACTCTTGGATGTTTTCTTCTTCCTATGGCCTAGATTGTGACATCATGTTATTGCAAAGTTCATCTTTAGAGGATAGAGCTATTTATATGATTAAATTTCAGGTGTGCTCAAAAACACGATTGCAGTGTTGAGGAGCCTAATAAAAGCTCATCACTTATTAATTGGAAACTAGTCTTAGTATGTGCAACCGAGCACAAAAAATAGCAAAATTGAGTCATTGAAAGTTCTTGTAGAAGAAAGTCTGTCTACTTTTTATAACGATTCAATGGCTTCAGGCCTCAACCCCCCACACTCTCTGGCTGTAGCAATGACTCGTAATGAGTACTTTCATTTTGAGTGGGTTACATTTATTTAACTTCACTTGCTGGGGTCTCTAAGCAGAATAGGTATCAGCCCAACTCCAAACAGCCCAGTCACCAGCGGATGGAGAGCAAAGCGAACAAGAGCATGACTCAGTGGTCTAGAAATTGTGAATACACTTCACAGTGAGTTTTGTTGGATTTATAAAAGAGATATAAATAGACATAATGCAAAAAAAATGCCTGTGTGACTCAGTTGCCTTCAATGTCCCCTCGTATATGTCGTGCTCTGCCTATTGCACTACCGAGTCATGTTCCTCCTTCAGCACACTGCCACTTTGATTTCACATGTCCTGTTGAATTTGTCCTTGGGTGTTAGATGTCTTTCTCTCCTTCCCTCAGAGCACAGTGCTGTGGACACCCTCCAGATGAAGGGGCCTGACCTCTTGCTGTGGCAGATGGTTCTGTGATAAAGTTGATGCTTAACTTGTACTTTAGGGGTACCCCAGTCTCTGACCCTGCAAGGTCTTAAATGTCACTCTGTGAAGCAGGGTCTGACGGGGTTCACCTGGAGACCCCTGAAGAGTAGCCTTGCACATGTTCCCTTTGCTTTCCTTGCACACAGAGTGGACAGCACACAAACAGCCTCTACGGTTATGGCTTGTTCAAAACTTGCCCTGGGAATTTTTGGACCAAAAATACAAATGCCTAATGACATCAGATGCTACTAAACTAGATTGTTAACTAGTGCTATATTCGAGCGTAAGATGTAAATGAAGAAATCTTTCAAGTCCAGTTTTAGATGCCCAAGTTTTTTCATGAGACCATGTCTATGTGCTTTGAAGAGATCTGCCTCCTTCAGCAGTTCACTTCTGGCTGCGTCTGCATTATCACAGCTTTCTGTAGTCAGTCTTGGGACTTCCTATCTTCAAAGCTAGATCACAGGTGACTGTCAGAAATACAACCTGCAGATACTGATCCAATAGGTCACTAAAAGACATGCTTAAACCATGAGTTGTAAAATGTGAGACATACTTGTCATGAATTTACCTAGATGCTTTGGAATAAAGGGTCTCAGTTTCATGGAGGGCCAGACTTCACAACCCACCATTTAGGGAAATCTCCACTTGGCTGAGATGTACCCCACACTTCACTTTCACATCCTACATCCCCAAAAACCAACACCCCAAACTTTTAATTCCCCTACTATATACCCACATCTTTCCAAATCAGGGCTGGATTTTTCTTTCCCACTTTCTCACTCTTCTGTGATACATCTTCACCTCTCCAAAACATATCCCTACCTACGCTTGCCTCTATTTTTTTTTTATCCTCTTGGAAGATATGATTGCTTCTGGATGTATTCAGTCTTATGTCTGTGATCTCATCCAGCTTCCCAATTCTCATCTGCCCACCTTGGAGGGCTGCCCAGCTTTCTAGTCTGTTGGTCATTGGCTCGACAGAGTTCCTTTGCAAGATGCTGCACATCATGCAGTAGGAGAGCTGCAAGAGACAGAAGCTTTTGCCTCCCATGAGAGTGAGTTACCAGAGATCAGCTGCCATGCGATGTCTTGTTCCTGCTTGAGGCAGCAACTCCCAGCTCCTGAACTTCTCACTTAATTTCCATACATATTGCTGTCCAAAATGAAATCCTTTCACATTTCAGCATGCTAAAATATGCAGTTAGAAAATCAGCACATTTGATAAGCAAGCAGATCATGAACTACTCATGAGCCACTCCTTGGCCATGACTATTATAGTCAATAAAGAGAAGCTACAGAAAAATTGCCCACAGTATCTAAATATGAAAATTTTGAGAAAGGTATTAATGTTTTCTTTATCTCTTGAAGACACAAAGGAATGTCTTTGTCTCTCCTGAAATTGTACCAGAGGTACAGCAGGGACGAATCTGCTCCATAAAAACAAAATTACACAGAAGAAAATTAAACTAATAAAAAGAGAGAAAGAGAGATTACAATAACAATAAAAAACAATAGGCAAAAGAGAAAACAATAGGCAAAAGAGAAAACAACTCCCCCTCCTTATTGTTATGCATCCAGAATCAGTGTCTTACTCATTTGTTAAACTTTTATGGCACTGGGAATCTCAACTACTAATTTTCTTCAGCATGAAAGTGCCCTTTCTAAGAGGATGAATATGATGCTCCCAGTGCAGGCAAGAGCAGGCATCTGGGGGATGCTGATGTTATATTCTACTCTGCTGGAGGTTTGTGGGCAAGGCACCTTTGCCTTATTGCTTCTCCTACCCTTTTTCTGCCCTAACCTGCTGAAGCTGCAAGAACTTCTGGTCAAAAACCATCTGTTGAAACCGGCTGTAACAGAATTTTGATGTTGCTCTGTTACAATTTTCATTGGCAGTGAGGCTGAAAAATCACTTTCCCAGAAAGTAAAATCTTTTGCATCAAAAATGAAATGATGTCCATGTGGAAATGAGGCGTGCGTACCTCGTGGGAAGGGCAATCGAGTGGTTTGCTGTCGTGGCTGTCCATGAGGCACCAGACTTCACTTCCAAGGGGACATCGTGGTGGGGATGCCCCTTGGATCCTGCTATAGTGAGGGTCTGATGAGTCACAGGCGGGGTTATCCTAGGGACAAGGAGAGAAAGAGACAGTGCAGCAGCATTATTTGTTTTCAATAATAGGAATTTCTGTTGGAAAAAGAATGTCCTTCATCCTTTTGTGGAAAATGGAGAATTAAAGTTTTACAAGTGACCAATTGAAAAAACCTGCGTACAGTGATGAAAGGCTTTGCTTCAAGGTCTTCATATGGGTAAGCATACAGCTGAGCCCAATATGACCGGAATTTCAGCACCCATAATAGAAATAATTAGCTATACTGGTTTGTTTGCAGAGGTTTTCATTACTTGCTGAGCGTTATTTAGTGCCACTGTGAATGCTAACAACACACACAGCTCTCCAGGACTTTTGAAAAAGTAGGCCATTTAAACAGGCGAACATCACAGGGTAACCTTAACTATTGGTAAGAAGATGGACCAGAAATTATGTTCATGGCCATACTTGCAAGACTCTGATGATGATAATAATAATAATAATAAAAGAAGATACCATGCTATTGACAAATAGAAACAATTTTATATCTAATAGGATTTAAGTAATAAAGGCTGAAGGGCTGCAACAGCTGCAAAGAGATTAGATACGTTATGTTTTCTCAGTGTAATAAAACTTGTCAAATAAAGCTGAATAAAATCTTCTTATCTGTGTCTCTGGCTTATTTTTCCTGCAGCCTCTTTCCTTTCAGTTGATTGCAGGAATCACCATTTCTCTAGAATGGTTACACACACGACAGTTCAATTAGAGTCAAGTTAGTGAAAGTTATTGCTGGATTTGCTTTTGGTTGCTCCTTTTTTTTTTTTTTTTTTTTAAAGCTAAGGACATTTGCAGCATTTGGAAAGTAGAAGGAGATCAAAAAATCCACTCCACAAATCTGCTACCAATCTCTCCTTGTATTTACCTGACAGCTGGGCTGAACTGTGTACATCACTGTAGTACCATTAAATTTAGCATTGTTTTACACCAGATCTGGATCTGATTTAAAAATAAACCACATCAAAATAACAAGACAGCCTCCCCTAATAGCACTTGATGCTGCCTTGCCATTCCAACCCGTTCCTCTTTAAGGTCTCCCTTTTCTCACCTCAGATGCATCTCTGAGTACTATCTGGAGTCCTTCTCCATTCTTTGTGCTCCTCCTGCCTCGGTTTCTCCCTATTTAATGTTTGCTGAGAGCTTTAGGATATGCAGATGGTATTTGCATTCAAGAGTGTGAGTTGTTGTTATTACTGTTTATAAGATTTGACAGGCTGACATTTTGCTAACCTTTCCATGAAATCCAAGGCCAAACCTTTGTCTACATTACAAACATGCTTGGATTCGCCATGTGGTCCATCCTTCCAGCCAGGCCAGTATTTCTGAAACTTTGTGCATGTCTGATTTAAATTACACGAGCATCTAAACCAGAGGTGTTGTTTTAAATACTGAGTGGGAAGAGCGTATGATGATGCGTGTTTGAGCAGCGCTGCTGTTGCCTTCAGCACATATTTGAACAAAGTATATTACCATCCAAGGCAAACTAGTGAACGTAGTAAGAAAAGCCAGGGAATCCATCCAAGGTGATGTAATACATAAAGACACAAACATCATCCATAAATCAATAGGCATTGATTTAGGTAAATGAGAGCTTTGCCCTTCTGCAAGAAAACTTTTACTTATTTGTATGTATGTATTTAAAATGTTTCATGCAAGATTTCTAGGGACACATATCCAATATTAATTAAAATTTAAGTGTGTTCTGTCAGTGCCCACAAATCCATTATTTAAGATTATTTTTTAAATTAAAACTTTTCTCCTACATTTTTTCCCCTCCAGATAGAAAGCTCAGGAAACCAATGCATGATGACAATATAATAACCAATTAGGGAAAAAAAGCTGAAACCAGTTGCTGGTGCTGAAATTACTGTCAAAACGTACAGTGTATCTGTATCCGAAACAATTTCTGGTCACTGTTTTAAATACATCTGTTCCTAGGGTTAGAGGGGGGAAAAAGAAATTTCTGTATAAATTTAATAATTTAATTTAATCTCAGTCCTAATTGCACAGGACTGTGAAGACACCGGGAAAATAAGGGTGAGTGTAAACCCTATGTCACCCTGCTGAGAAGCGCTGCAGTCAGCTCAGAGTGAGCCAGCCTGAGTCCTCAGGGAGGTAACTGCAGTAACTAGAACGTCCCCAGCCTCTGAGCATCACAGAGGGGGGCTGTGCAGGTTTATTGGAAGGATGGGGGGCGGGGGGTGATATGCTTCTCTTCTTTTAATGCAACTTTTTTTATATTTTTTTCACCTGCTTAAATTAGATTATCAAGAGGTTGTTCTTTTGGCTCATTTGCGGTGCTGACCATGAGGATGCACCCCTGCATGACTAACAGAGTGCTGCCCTGTCATGGTCGGCTTGCCCCAGGTACAGCACAGCAAGTCTGATGATTAGAAGGATGCATTCCTCTGGATTTGGTGAGTCTAAAGCAACAAGACCAGCCCAGCTGTCAGCAGGTGGTATACACGCATCATGCTCAGGATCTTGCTTGTCTGGTCACAGCTGCAGCCCCGGGTCTCCAACATCACCAGACTTTCTACAGAGCAGGCTGAAGTGTGAGCGTGCACCACCGCAGTCCAGTGGTTGGCATCTTTGGGAGTCTTGGGTTCTCTTCCCCAGCTCCCAGCTTCTTCACCTGTATGTTACTATTATTACTACTAAAATCTTACTCTTCCTTCCTTACAAACTAAGGGGAAAATTGTATTGGGAAATACTCTTCACTTATTTAAATCACAAATGACTCCACTGTTTGTAATGAAGTTTCTTCAGTTTGTTTCCAGCTGAAGTTGTCATCCAATTGTTGAGATAGCCTTAGATATATCTGCTGGTAAATGTATTATGTGAATAGTTGGATGGGTAAAAAAACATTTTAGACATGCACGTCTTTTCAAATTGTCTTTCTATCCTGTGAAGTCAAGTTATTCTCAGTGGGTCAGGTATAAATAAAGGCATGGAAGCGCCTAGACAAAGTTTTTCATTTCCCTGGCCTGGCCAAAGAGTTTTTCTAAAAATCCCTTCCCACTCAGGTGCAGTTTTCCCACTGTGACAGGAGATATAAAAAGGCACCTGCATGGCTCAGCCCCCTGGATGCAAAATTCTTCATGGAGGTACAGAGCCAGCTTGTTTTTCTAGGAATATGAATAGGAGTCAAGAAAGCATAGAAAATGGGGAATTACATCTTCTGCTTGAATTTCTTCACCTTCCTCTCCCTCTGAAAGATTATGAAAAAATCCTGTGTGTGAGTAGAGACTTGCTTTAGCTCTTGTCAGAAGTTCACATTTTAATATTAGTTTCTTTCTATTTTGTTTGGGTTCTCTCTTTTTCTTTTGCTGATAAAGACTTAATGAAAGTTAGCCTGACAGGAAATGCTGGGATCTAAGCTGTGGATGGTTTGCTGCTACCAAAGTCCTTTGAGCCTTAAAGTTCATCCTTATCACTGCTATTGAATATAACAGCATCGTCAGATTACTTTCCAGCATTGGTTTTCACGCTTGATTGACAGCTGTAACAAGCAGGTAGGCAAGAAAGTTAACTGGTTGCAGGACAATGGATGTGCACATTAGAAGCTTTCTGAAATGCAGAATGTTACTAAAGGCCGTAACCTGATATCAGCATTGGATTTGGCTGCAAACTGCTTGGTGTACTTTGGTTCTTATTATTTTTTTTGTTTTGTTTTGTTGCTTACTTCTTGTAATAGAACAGTATTCATGTCCTCAAGGTATTTCTTGCATACCAGGAGCCCCCAGGACATGGGAACCAATTAAAAACATTGATATTCTTCCTTCAAAAATTAAGCAAGGGAAAGAATTGACAGGAATTTCAAGTTCACTGTGCATGCAGGAGGTGGTTACCAGTTCCATATGGCTTTCAGACTATCTTCACTCCCAGTGAAAACCCACCCCTGAGGAAGGCCCAGCAGGGCCTGAGGCATGATTCACTCCAAACAGCTTTTGATTCCCACTAGCATGCTTTGTTGGAAACATTCTGCTTTTGTTGGAAACATCCACGGCCAGTCTGGGAGCTACTGGAATACGTCCCTAGCATGTAGAACAGATTTTGAATTACAAAGCTCAAAGTAGCCATGGAGAGTGGTTGGACTAGGTGCCTCATGACCATCCTTGCACCAGGTCTCAGATCATATATACTCATGCTTTCAGTCCCTTAGGGTTTTTTTGGAGGGGTTTGGTTGGTTGGTTTTTTTTATATTGGCCATTCAGAAGTCTCGCTGCCAGACAGTCTGGAGTCTCAGTATCCCAGCCTTGCACAAGTAGTGTTGTGCTTTTTGGATGTCACCAAACTGAACAGATGCTGCTCATGTTCCCCAGATGGTCCTGTATGAAATGCTGTGTGACAGTGGCTAGGGAGGAGAAGGGGAAGGAAGCAGAACCATAAGGTCTAGAGAGATGATGGTCTACATGATCTGCTCTTAGCTCATGCTCAGTATGCTTTTCTGCCTGGCCATGTTCATGGGCTCTACTTAGGAGCATGACACCAGCTCCAGTGTGGTGGTGTGAGTAGCTTTTTGCTGCCTGAAAAAGAAAGAGGCATAGTGCTATAAACCTGAGGGATTACTGGGCCTTAGCTTGGCATTTCCGATTTTGGCCTGCCTCTTTTGCCCTTACCAGTAGCTCAGTTCTTAAGCAGAGAAAGCATATGTAAATACAAGCACACCTCAGGAGTAGCCCCATGAATTAATGGAACACAAATGATTTATAAATATCTAAATCTTCATTTGCTGTATGTGGAAGTCCAATAATTGTATTATAGATGACAACCATGTGTAATTACACTGCTGTTTTACCTGCTCTCATCCCAGTGACAAATCTCATTCCCAACCAGTTTTGACTGAACAAAGGGGGTTGCTCAGATTACTTTCAAGGGTGAGTGTTCTTCCTGTGTTGTTTCACTCCCCATCTCTTTCCACTTCAGCCTTAAGCAAGTGAAGACTTCTGACTTGCCACCATTTCACTGGCAGTTCCCACATACAGTTAAATGGCTGCAGCATTGCTCTGCAAAAGTCATTGTGCTTCAGAGAGAGGTGAAATGGTGCTGTTATACTGCACTTTGTGTTTTGCAGTTGCCCAGATACATGTTTGAGATAAAGGACTAGGGATGTTTCTGATTAATATTCCTGATGTTTGCTGTCTGTGCAGCAGTGGAGACAGAGCTCCACTACTCTAAGTGCAATGGGTGCATCTAATGAGAGTCCATGTCTATAAAGAGCGAGTAGGCAAGCATTCATCTCCCTGACCTTGGCTATCTACAAGATACATGTCTAATCTGACCCCCTTGTCCAAGCTCCCTCTGTACTTGGTGGAGAGGGTGATAAATCCCTCCAGTTTCAGACACCTCTCTCATGCTGGGATTAATCATCTCAGAAGATAATCATTCTCTGTTGGCTCCAGTGGAAGCTGATGTGACTAACGTGGATTAGATAGCTACGTTTTAGGTTACTGATTTCCTTATTCCATTATGTTTGGTAGACTGAGGCCTTCTTTTCTGTACATGTGGGAAAGAAATGGACAAAGCCATCATTTCATGATGCATGGTGCCAGGTAGAGTGTCTGTCAAATACCTACACTTATCTTCATTTCTTGTACACCCAGTTTGGGAGCAGGAATAAGAAATTGGATTATGATTCTTGCTCTCCTGTCATTTCCTCAAGCAGCAGATTGATAAGTCAGCACAAAATAGATATTCATCCATAATAAATATATAATAAATCAATTATATAACAAACTATAATGAATGATTTTTTTTTTTACTGGGGTTTTCTTATGCTTACACAGCCATATTATGTCTGGTTGTAATTGTCAAGGCTAAAGAAATACATAGCTGCTGATTTGCCTTTTAACTGGGCCAAAAATCTTCTAACAGCACTGTAATATTACCACTTCTTTCTGACCCTGTAGAAGAATAATCAGAAAAGCAACAATACTCAGAAGCTCAAGGTGAGATTATCTGTCTTTCTCCTCAGCAGCAGGAGCTGCTCAGAATGTTAATCAATGCTGTCTCCAAGCTTGAAGCCATCTACTTCCAGCAGCAAACACTTAAACTATTCAGTCCTTAATGACGTTGTCCCAATGGCACATCTTTCCTTCACACTCCACTTCTTGTACCCCTACACTGCCCAAACATAGCTGTCAAGGGCTTTATAGCCCCTCTTCGCTCCTATCCTTTTGATGAGCAGTTATCCTGCTCAAAAGCGACAAAATTGAAATGAAAAATTAGGAAGGGTCATTGCTCTGTTCTGGCTGGGAAGATGCTACTCTGTGTAGATATTGGGTTGGATGCCTCCATGCTGTAATGTCCAGGTATTTGGTATTAAAGATTCAGCCACATTATAGGTGATGTTAGTCCATATTCCCCATAAATAACGAGTCGAAAGGTTAGACTGAGATCTGCAGCCTGCAAATAGGAAAAGCTTGTCAAATTTGACATCATCCAGTGGAATTTGATTTTGGCCAGTGTCTGAGTTGGTCCTTTCCTGCATGGTGTGTTCAGAGACATCACTAGGTTCCCATAACTCTATTGTGAGATTTTATCATTCCTGTCATACGATTTGCTGTGCTACTGTACTGAAAGAGCATGGGATGGCTCCCCCTTCCCAGAAAGCTCCCCCTGAATGGAGAAGAACATGGCAAGAGACCAGGAGCTCTCTGTCTGCTCCATGCAAGAAACAAGGCTTTGAAATCAGGAGCTGCCATTTGCTGTCAGATTGATTTATTTTCGTAGCACAGCATTTAAAGGAGGGATTGGGCTATGAAGCACTTCACTTGCAGGAAAGAACCAACATATAAATTTTTTCCTAGCTTTTAGATTTAAAGCCTGGTTTAAAGAACTTTAAGGAGGATTAGACACTTCTCTGGTATGAAATGGTGCAGCTTCTCAGTGACTGATGGAAACAAATCTGTTTCCATCACCTATGGATGAAGCCAAGCAGTAAGACCATGGAAACCCAGCATGAGAAAAAACCCAAATAGAGCATTTTCCAATTTAATTATATATTTTATGAAAAGATAACTGCTTATTTCTTTGGGACTGCAATAAGAATTTGCATGTTCTGCTTGTAAACAGTCCTCTGGGCACCTTATCTCTGCTTACAAATGATAGTTTCCTTCTAAGTATTTGCTGTGTTTGTTGAACACATGGTAAACACAGGTTAGAGGGCATCAAGACTCCAACATTGCACGTGTTATTTTCCTTTTTTCCCCTCCCCCTTGTTTTGTTTGGTTTGGGTTTTTTGACCTCCTGATGCCTTTGCTCGCTGACCCGGAACATCAAGAAACAAATCAAATCTCCACAAGGGAAAGGTTCTCATTTAAAACTTGTTTTGGTTTTCAATGCAGCAGTAGCACAAAGTCAGAGCATTTTTGACACAAATAACCTCAGTCTTTAACCTGCAGCATTGCTTTACATAACATTCAGTAGTCTTGCCAACTTCCATCGGTGAAAAAAAATATATTTCTAGATTTTTCTTCTTTGGGGCAAATAAGAAAGCACTTGTCAAGGAAAAGTATTTTAATGTCAGAATTATGGATTTTCTCCTTCTTTTTCATCTCTTCTAGTTCAGTTACTTTAGAAAGAAGTGTGGTTCTAAGTGTTAGTGTTAGAGTTTGAAAACAGAGTATTTTTAATTTTTCTTTTTTTCTTTTTTTTTTTTTTTTTAACATTGGATATCAATAACTGGAAAAGAATTACATTCATGAATGTTGTCTTTTGGCATCTGCCATAATAAATCTATCAAGACAGAAGTTGCTCTTGGAAGAACCTGGGAAGCACCAGCACTGCACTGAGTCTGGGGGATGTTGTCTGCCTGCCACATATACCCTATGTGGCCTTGGGCAAGTCATTTGAGAATGGCCCAAAGCCAAGGAATTTCATGGGTTTGTAAATCTGCAGAGAGACTGTGCTGATCAGTGAGTGTTGCTTGCTCCTGTAGGATTTCCCTGACTGAATTGCTGTTTAAACTTAGCTATGTCTTTAAGTAAAAATCATGTAAACCTGTCTTAACTTTAACATGCTCAGTAACACTGTAGCACTTGGTAATCATTCCCCTGGTTAATTACAATTCATATCAGAGAACCATGGTGGTTTTGAGGAAGCACAAAGCCTGGAGTTTACATATTTATTTTCCCTCTATAGTATCATTACATAAAGAATACAACAGAGGAAATGGGATTTAATTTCTGACTCACAATTGCATCTACCTCAGCAATACAGAAGTACCTGAGCTAGTTGGATGTGAGAGAGTCCAGATCCCAATGCAGTTTAATTGGATATGCTGATTATTAGCTCAGACACAGATCTAGGTTGAGGCAGTTCAGTTTTGTGCAGCCTGAGTGATAAGCCAGAGCAGAGCTGTGCTTAACCAGTGGCACTCACCCAGAAGCCGAGGCACCACTTCACAATTCCTGTTAGTTCATGCCATGCTCACAAGGCAGGAGTCTTTGGGCAGAACAAGGTTTTAGATAGGGCTCAAGGTTTGCTTACAGAGGTCTGGAAGCCCTGTAGAATAGTAACGCTGTACTGACTCTCAAACCAGGCTTCCAGTATCTGACCGGACATGTGGTCCAGTGTGTGGCTAGCTTTTAGGTGCTGAGCTCTCATTTAGCCTGTGCGAGAAAGACTCATGTTAGAGATGTTGCAACAAGATCAGATAAACAGTATTGTGACAGACTGATTCTCTGCACAGTTTGAGCAGGATTAAGGTGCCTAAACATAAGCATCCAGGGTACCCCACCAGGTCTCCAACTGCTTTTTTAAAAGAGTGTTTCTGTTTGTGCAGCGTAGCCGGGAGCCCTGCTTGGGAGTGTCAGATGCCCAAGGGCATTGAAAATGGCACTAAGACTCCAATGTATGGATATTTCAATCACAACATCACTAACGGAAGAAAAACTCCTAAATCTACTTGAGTTTGATTGAGAAGTATAGTTCACAAACCTCAGTGATCCATTAAAGCATCTACTTCACAAAGCTAGGCTCCTTAAGCCCAAACTAATCCACCCTGAACTTAGGCATTTAAGACAGGGTTAAGAACCTGTGTACCATGAATTCCTTCTGTAGTCAGTAAAGAGAGAGGTACATCTAAGAATTTATCTAAAATCTAGCAGATTCTACGTGGGATTATTCCAGGGTTTGCCAGCTACCTAATTGTTGGCCGGGGACTTTCTTCCTACATGCTTATTTTGATCCACATTGGATGTATTTTTGCTTTGTGACAGTAGTTTCCCTAAAGTCTGGATGAGTCCAAGCTTGTGGATGCGTCCAAGCTTATGAGTAACTCCCCTGCAGCCAGCAGAGCTACGTCTGCCTTTGAAAATATGACAGTAGAAGCAGGTTCCCCCATTGCGTTCAGAGAAACAATCCGGGTATCGGATAGTGTCTACCTGAAAATCCCTGCTGCGGCTGATGAAATGTACACTCTAGTTAAGTGTTGTTACCCTTTTGTCATATACATCAAGATTATCTAGATTCAAAACAGCTCTGTTAGTGCAAGGGAGAGGGCGGGGGAGAAGAGGAAACCTAGCAATGCGTGAAATGACATTTCAATGAGAAGTTTGCCATTCAGCTGACAGCTGAAATCTAAATTTCAGGACGATGAGGAACATGGAGTCACGTGGGCAGACCTTACATGCTGCAAGGGCTTGAATTTTTGAGGAATGAACTGATGAGGACATTTGAAAATGACAGCTTATGGGGCATTGGACCCAAGTGGTGGGAGGCATGGCCCAGCTAGGGGAATATCCATAGGTTGTTGCCATACTTCATTTTATGATATGAAGGCTTTTGAATGTATTCATGTAATAAATAAATAAATAAAATGAAGTGCATCGCTGTCACCAAGGGTCTTTTCTGATATTTATCAGAGAGACATGCTGTGTTTTCCTTTTGAATAGCAATGCTTTTCACTGCTGACAGATTCATGTAGGAGAATCTCAAAATCTTAAAGGAGAATTGAATAGGTTTTTCAGCAGAATTAAAACACAGTCAATGAAATATTACAATGTTTTTGCTGACTTAGCAGCTTCAATAAACTGAGAAAGTTGGATACAGAAAGATCCAATATGTGTCCGAAAGTCTTGGAGCAAGTCCCGTTTTCATGACAAAAGAATCAACATTACATTACATCGTCACCTCTGTTTTAATTACAAAGGTGTAGTTTATGCCATTGAAGAATTACTGAAATTGGTCTTACTTTTACACCATTTTTTATACCATTCTATTGGGTCTTACTACTGATCACTTATATTGCAGACAATGCTTATAGTTCATCACATTTTTTTAATCTGGAGTATGATGCAATCTCTAGTTTCCAATGATATTATTTTAAGAACCAGGTCCTGAACAATAGCAAATTGTGTTATGCTGAAATGACAATATCCTGCTCTGCCTATAGGTATGTAAATAGCAAGGCAGTGGATGGTGCTCAGAACTGTGTAGCATTGTTTAAGAACTTGGTAAGTACAGTAAGTTGGTTCTTGTTACTGTAGACTTTCCTGCCCCTTGTTAGTGCCAAAAAAGTGTTGGTTTTGTTCTGCACAGTTGTGCTTTCTGCCATACAATAGCACTTCCATCTCAAAGAAACTTTTCTCAGCCATTCAAGTGGCTTAGGGTTTGGGGGTTTGGGTTTTTTTTTTTTCTTTTTTTTTTCCCCCACTATTTCCATTCTTGACTTTCCAGTGTGAGCTTAACCTCTGACAAGACATTTGAATAGTTCTACCAGCACAGGAAAATCACACTGAGGATTTCATAATTGAAACTGAAGTGTAGCGTAGGGAAAAGAAAAAGAAGAAGAGGTGAGAGAGTTGAGCTATTCAACTACCCTAGTGAAAGCATAGAAGTTAAAAGATGGGACTTGTATTGAGCATTTTCAGATCAGCCAGAAATTTTTCCTTAAAGGAGACAGAATGGGAATATTCAACGTTAAAGAATTTGGAGAAGAGATCCTTAACCTACTTCATCACTACTTTGGAAACTGATGTTGTACAACTCTGGGCAAGTTGTTCCTTCTTTCCTTGGTCTTTTTCTTTAGTCTTGTATGCCCCGTTTTGTCTCGGTGTTTTGCAAGCTCTTGCAGGAGATTTTAAAAAGTAGAGCTTTCCATAGCTTGGTTATAACAAGTGTTAAATACATTTTCTGATCTGAAACAAGCCAAAGATTTATGACATGAAAGTCTCAAAGATTCAGATCTAGACTCATGGGTCTGAGTGCCCTCCATCCAGAGATGACAGAATTAGGTGGAACGCTCCATCAGCTGCTTCCAGCATACATATAGGATAGGTGATGAAGTTAAGTGTGTTTCTGAATTACATTTCAGGAGATGTGGCTTCAATTCCCAAGCACTGGAACAGGCTGCCCAGGAAAGTGGTTAAGTCACATCCCTGGGGGTATTTAAAAAACATGTAGACGTTACGCTTAGGGACATGGTTTAGTGGTGGACTTGGCAACATTAGGTGTAGAGTTGGACTCAATGCTCTTAAAGGTCTTTTCCTACCTAAATGATTCCATGATAAATCACAGACTATTTTGCAGGACCAGGAAAGTAATTTAATAGAATAGGGCCTCCGTTGACCAATATTAATATAGGTGATATGTTCCTATGTTCCAGGAACGTTACTGTGGCTAGAGTCTATCACTGTTTATAGGTAGTTTAAATAATATGGGATTTATTCATCCTGTAGACCTGAATCAGGTTAGGATGGGTTAAATCCCGAGCCTGTTAAGGCTTTTTCTTCAAAGAACAATTTACCGGTCATAGCATCAGATGAACACCTGAAACATTGTTTCAAATTGAAATTCAAGTAATTTTGAAAAGTTAAAAATATGTAATCTACTTTTTTCTTCATGTTTTCCATACAAAAACTAAGCTTTTCAAAGAAAAAAATCTTTATTCAAAAGATAATCTATGTATTAACTAAAATCATTGCTCATCATTGAGTAAACTTCTTAGTCCTTTGCAGTTATTGAGCTCCTGGCTTCCCTCTTCCTTCCCAGTTCCATGTGTGTATTCATTTACATTGAGGGTGTTTGATGCAGAGAGCCCATGTCATCGTCGCAGCTGTTTTAGGGCTTCTCTTAGATCATTCTCTTCCTCATCAACATTATTTTTTATCAAAATTAACAATACTAACAGAAAGTGGGTTTTTCTCCCTCTTTCAGGTAAACAAAGGAGAACTTGAACCTGCTATCTGTTCCTGCTTCCCGGAGCTAAACCTTAGGTTCGAGCAGGTGGCATTCTTTACATTTGGAGAGGCTCAACCTCTGCAAGCAATGGTTCCAGACAGACTGGGAGATGGTAAGGGCGGAAAACTGGACTGTGTTGCAAGAGCTGATTTCCATCCTTGGCTCGGGTGGTATCAGGCTGTTATTTACCCTCTCTGTGTCTCAGTTTTCAGAACTATAAAATTCAGTAAGAAGCTGTCATCCTTTACTTCCTTCAGTCAAAACCTCTTTCCTCCTTGCTCTTTCTTTTAAATGATCTGGGCTAAAAGAGGTCAGGCAGAACTTTTCTGCTCCACACTGCCTTAGGACAGGAGAAAGCTTCAAGCAGTGTCCCTGGGATGCAGTTCTGGTGGGTTGGTGTGCTCAAATCCACCAGTCTCCTGCTGTAATAAACATACTGGGCATTTACATGCAAGCACCAATCTGGTTCTCATTTAAAATCCTTTGAAGAAGTTTCTAAACTTCATTTGCTGTAAAACAGAAACTCTTTTATTTCACTGCCCCTTCTGCCTTGAGCTGGCTGGTCGACTACTGATTACTTGTCTTTAACCATGACATGAACTATGCCAGGAGGAGTATAAATACTTAAATCCTGTTTGCACTAAGTTAACAGCAAAGTGTTAAAAACATTAAGGAGGGAGAGAAACAGAGAGAGAGAACTTTAAAACTAAAATCTCCCATTACAATGCAATAAACCTGCTCCTCACCTTCGCCTTTATGGACTGTCAGAAGGAAACTTTTGTCTATTTATATCATGACAACAAAAGTCTCTTTTCCTTCTTCCTTGTCATAAATCAAGATCCAAACAGATTCCTGGTGATACCCATCTCTTAAGTTCACTCTTGTTTTAAAAAATACCTGGCCTGCAAACCACGGGAAATTAGGAGAGTATTCCAAGGAAATATCACAATAGGCTCGTGCTAATTCTATTTTGTCCCTTTGAGGTTTCCTGTTGGGGGAGGATACTGTGGCAGACAGACCGTTAGGCTGCCACTGCCCAGCTGCTGCTATGTTCCTGCGACTTAGGGGACCTTTCACTGGAAGGACAGGAGCACACTGATTTTCCTTTACATGAGTGTCTGCATCTCCTGGCAGAGGCTGGCAGCAGGACTGGGCCCATATGGGTTTTGATTTCTAACAGAGGTGGCACATCATGGTTAGATGCCAAGGAAATGGTTCTGCAGGATCAAAATCCCATCTTTTCTACCCAGTGGTGTGGAAGGACTGCCAGATATGGACATATGTTATCTTTTTGGTTCACATGTTGAGAGTGTGGAAAGGTAGCTGAAGAGATCAAGGCTGGTCTTTCTACTGAGGAACCATTTGGACACATGGATTCATTTTTCTTATTCCACTCCCTTCTGAGTTCTTAAGAGGGTAAAGCCTCAAGACCGTTAAAAAAGAAAATACACCAAAATAAAGTTTCCCTGGGTTTTGTACGACATTATTTCCTGGGTCCAGGTGAAGTCAAACAGGGAACAGAAAGCTTGCCTCTTTTCCTAAGGGCCTCCAATGTAAATATAAGACATTATCAACAAATGCAGTAATAAGAAAATACAGAGGAAAAGCATGACAGGTTTAAGTACTAGGTTCAGGAACTCAGGGCAGCAACATCTTCATACCCCCATACGTTTTATTTATTTATTATTTTGCAAAGCAGTTTTCTCTAAAAATGTACACACACAGAGGAAAAGTAATTTTCAAGATCCTTTCTTATAATAAGGCTGCACATATCAGCTCGCAAAACCTCAGAGAGGCTGGCTCTACTATTGATGAGTCTATGAGGCTTAGCAAATCACCTAGCTTCTTTTGCCTCTATTTCAGCTTGCACCAGTGGTCTGTTCCAGATATTTCTAGTATTTGCCTCTTGGTCAAAGTCTGTCTCGTCTATCTCCTGCTATGCTACGTGCCTGTGCAGCACACAGAATGACTGTGTCCCACTCCTTTGCTGTCATTGTAGTGCTAATAATAGAAATAATAAATCATATTAAGACCAACTGGTAGCAAAAGTAAGATGTAATTTTTGTATACCACAATACCACTTTCTGGGCTACTGATACTAAGCGATTTTAACAGACAGAAATCAAAATAATGCTATTGGTTCCAACAGTTTACATTACATAATATGTAAGCTTACTCACTTAAAAAATCTTGAGCACACAGCTTTTACAACTATGATTTTTTTTCCTCATTTTTCCCCCAAAGAACTGGAAGATTCCAAGAGGAGATTCTAACATATTAAATTAGATCATGGACCATATATATTAGATCAACATCTGTGTTCCCAGAAGAGGCTTGCTTACTGGCAATAATACAACCTGACAGCTTTAGGATCAATCATCTTATTAAAACTTTCTTCTCTCTCTTTTTCCTCTCTCTCTCTCTCTCTCTCTCTCTCTCATTCCTTGAAGGAGCTTGGCAGAGTTTATTTATTTGTTTGTTTCTTCTACTTCAGAATTTCTCTCACTAACACTTCCATAAGAAATAGATTTGCCTCAAGTAGCTTACATTAATCTGGGACACAATAATGAATAAATATTTGGAATAAATAATGCATAATGTCTAAGTCTGATAATTATACTAATGATGACTGACATCCTCCTAGCACCATCCAACCCCAAATCCCAAGGCACTTAATTGAATGACTACAGACTTGGGGGCTGGAGGAGGAGATGGAGAAAGATCCTGAGCTGCCATAAGCTGTCAAAGCTTCTCTGATGTTGCTTAAGCATCTTTACCATGCATAAAGTCTGCTTTTGTTTACAGGACCCTCACTACTAGCCATAAAATGGGATGATTTTTAGTAGAAAAATGGCTCCCTAAAAATATTTTTTATGTTGGTGCCTTACTGGGCAAAGAGGTGTAAAAAGTCAATACTTGGGAGAATTAGCAGGGTGGTAGGAAGGTGCACCACCTCTTGGAGCAGCCTGTGTCACGGTGATCCCCACGTACTGCAAGGACCGAGACAGGTAGGGGACTAACGGAGGGAAGGCAGCAGCTGTTGCTGAGGCATGGGATAGTGCCCCATTGCTCCTTCACAAACAGGGAGCCGTTCTTACCACTGATGTCAATGGTCATGGGAGACAGGATTCAAACCTGGTTTGTTTTGGTTTGTTTTGTTTAAATCAGCTTCCCCTGGACTTGATGTTCTCCAAATCCCAAGTGAAGGTGAGGAAAAAAGAGGTGAAGGAGTTGCAAACTCAGGCATGACCCAAAACATGCAATTTCATAAAAGCCAGCAGTTGAAAAAAGCTGCAGGCTTTTGGTCAGTATGCCTAGGGTGATTTGGAGGACATTTCCAAAAGCAGTGGTTCATCTCTCTGCCAGAACATCACTTTGAGCTCTGGCAGATAAGGAAAAGCGGCTCATTTTCCCTTTGAGGAATGACTGCCTCCAGGCCACTTCACCCCAAAATTCACCACCCCACCTTCCCCCGGAAAATTCAGAGTACCAGAACTTCTGGGCTCCGCCTCTTGATGTAAAGCTCCTTCACTGTGGGTTTCTTGGTTGTTTTGTTTTTTCCTTTCTGCTGGCAGCCCTCACAGGTAAACACATTCGTCGTAAAGCTGGTAAGTGTTATAGTGGGTAGTGGTCAGAGTAACACCTGGACATCCCTTTCACAGTGGCCTGTTCAGTGCTGTAAAGTTTGTGGACCTTCTACAAGTACCATGGAAAAGATGGTGCCTTAGGTGTCAGGGACATGACAACCATTTTAAAAGCCTGCTTTGTCCCTGGTCGAATTCTAATGGGAGACGAAAAGCTCCCAGATACTATAGGGCTGACTCTGAACCTGTGTGTTCTGGAGCGGATCTATATGCGAGGAGCACAGCAGGGACTTCTTCAGGGAGGTACACAGATTTATCTATGGGGTCATAGCCTTTGACGAGCCATATGCATCCTCCATTTCATAAATGCTTCAGTGGGACTATTCAC
Organism: Grus americana; assembly: GCF_028858705.1. Taxonomy (NCBI): domain Eukaryota; kingdom Metazoa; phylum Chordata; class Aves; order Gruiformes; family Gruidae; genus Grus; species Grus americana. The sequence goes on along the minus strand of NC_072857.1, from coordinate 15,704,229 downwards.
AAGAGGAAAGATAATGCAATGTTTTGCCTATATAAGCATGGCAGACAGAAACACAATGTGCAGCTGGAGAGCAATAAGGGAAATTGATTTCTTTTTGCTATTCCTTTTCACTTTATTTCTCCTGGATGGCAGCAGCAGTTCTGTTAATCAATACATTGCCTCCTTCTCCTATATGGGGGCAAATTTTCCAACAGGCTTGAGCCTGCTGCAGGTAGATATATTGAATAATCTGCCTCTTTTTAAAAGAGAACTGACTTTTCATGAAAATCTGCTCTATGTTGGTCAAGTTATTGGAATATTTTCCATTTTTTCTTTATAGTGTTCACCAAGCTATAGGACTGAGAACATTGCTTTGACTGTCATGCAACTGTCCTAATCAGCTGGTGGAGAGATACGTGTCACCTAAACAATATTTTTTTTCTCTGGCTCTTATTGCTGCGCTAGATATGGTATTAAACACTTAACCACCCGCAAGATTTCTGTGCAGTCTCTGCTTGTGTTTAGGCTGCAGATGAAGCAATGTCAACACAAGCATGATAAATTGGAGTTTTCTTCCGAGGAGCGCTTACACACATACACAAACAAACACTTCATTAGCAAGATGATAAACAAAACAAAATCCACAGCAGTCCCCAGGAATGTGTCAGTAAATTGCTTCAGGGTGAGAAAACACCCTCTGCATCAACTTCAGGATGTCAGGGAGACCGGGGAGGTGCTGCTGGACTAGAAGCATCTCCTGGGCTGCATGGTGCCTCTGTTGCTCCTGCGAGAGGAGGGTGCAGCGTGGAAATGCTCCCCTCGCCCAAAGCGGGGGTCCTGCTGGCCCCTCTCTGGTTGCTGCTGGGCTCCTGCAGCTCTCCAGGATTTGGTGCTTTGCCTGAAAACTGATCCTGTGGAATTACTCAAGACAAAGTTGGAGTCAGTGCATTCTGCCACACGTGGGCTCACCCTGAGGGCTGCCTGTGTCCCCCTCCAATTTAACTGCAAGTTTTGAAATTCCACTACAGGGACCGATGCCCCTTAGGGAGAAGCGAAACATTTGGATTCTCTTGGGTGTAAGAAACAGTTGCAAATAATAGTTTCAACGCTGTTTATCTTTCTGCGATCAATTTGGAGAGAAGGGCTTAGGAAATACACACAAACAAGTTCCATTAGGAAGTATGGGTCTTCCCTATGACTTTCTTCTCCTAATTTTTTTCTGTAATTGAAAATGTTAACTTATTTAGTATTTTGCACCCCTCCCACAATTTTTGCTACTGACCACAACAGAAAGAGCGATATCTATGGCATTCAGCTGTTTTCTTTTTGTTTCCTCCACTTATATATTTATTCAGCTGCCTTAACTTTGTAAAAAGGTAAGGCAAAGTAATTTTCTCTTTGTTGCCAAGGTAGTCTAAGATGCATCTTGGGATTTTTTTGAATATGTATTTTTATATTAGCTTTGTCTGACAGTGTAAGTCTCTTGATTTCAAAGGTTGTAAATCTATAGAAAATGAAATATAAGAAAAGAGAGGAAAAAAACCAGCTATGAGGCTCATTCATAAAGCAGCTGAAAGTGGTGGAGGAAAAATATTGAGGAGCACATATTTTAAAAAGGAAAGGAAAAGAGGAAAAGCAAATGATATGTTAAACCTCATGAGATAAAAATAACACAGTATTGGTAGGTTGTAAGGATATTTCTTTTAGAGGGATTTTGGAAGGATTGAGGCTGGACTATTTGATGAATAATTTTCTCTGTGGCTTATCAGATAACCATTTCATATGCTAACTTTAGACAGTGTAATATTCACATCCTCTAAAATCAAGGAAGTCTAGGCTCTCTTCACTCATCCTTATCACTTCCTGAATCAAATTATTTTATTAGGAGAATTCAGTGAAACTAAAGAAAGGTACACTTCTTTCCAAAGAAAATTTTTCTTCATAAGAACTCAAATAAATTTGCCACCACTAACAAGTTTAAATATTTTATGCTATGCATTATTCCTGAACCAATATATAACAAGGCAGGACCACTGCCTTTTCTGGAAAGATGATCCACATACATTTTTCTTTTTACAGACACCTTTTTTTCCTCACTGCTGCTACATGCTGGGGTGAAGCTGGCTCTTTAAATTGGTAAAGAGTTACAGATGTGGGGTTTTTTTGTTTGGTTTTTTTTTTGTTTTTTTTTTTTTTTTTTAAACTAGCTGTATCACAGTGACCTGTTGCTGTCTGCCTGCTTCTACTTAGTGAGTATTCTGTTTTATTTCATGCTTGGTTTTGGTTTTATTTGGATTTTTTTTTCCCTCCTTCTTCATGGTGCTTGGGTGTTTCTTAGTGTGATATCCCATAATATATGCACATCTGACTGAGTTTGTTGTGGGATGAAATAAGTAAATGTTTACATAAGAAGCCTAAATCTTTCATCTAGAGTGAGAAAACTTCTGGGTTTAACATTAAAAGCAGCTACCTTAAATATCTTGTGTAGTATGGTTTCTTTAAACAAGGCACTGAAATAAAAGGCATGGATTCAGGAAAACGTATGTTGGACTTGTAAAACAATCCTGCAAAAATACAGTTGAATTATTTGTCTTGATAGGGATGTTTCAGACATACCTGTGCTTCTTAAGTAGATTTTTATACGGCTGTGTATGGTTTCAAAGACTTCCTTTGTATTCTTAAGCTTCAGATACTTTGAAGATGTTTTTATACTCTGCAAACCTATGTTTGTAGTACTGCCCTTTCACTCTTTAATGAACTAGATATTTCTTCTTCTTTTTCCACTTCTTTTTGTTGCTTTCTTTAATTCAGATTCACCAAAGTTTATGCTTCTTATTGCTCAAGTCTCTTGTTCTCTTTTGTATTTTTTTAAAGTTTCTATGTATATATTCCTGTGTTGGGGGTGGGACTCAACTAACGAGCAGTCTGAAAATCTGAGTTCTTAGTTATAAATATTGTTACTTTTCGGGTAGTTTTCTTTCTTTCACTCTTCTTTTCTAAGTAGTATCAAGTATGACTGAAAAGTGATCTCTCTCTTCTTTCCTGTGAAAATATTTGGGAGGGTCACGTGGGCTTCTCAGAGGTTAATAAATTACATAACTGGAATGAATTGCAAAAGCAAAGAAATGATCACATCAACAGTGTCTGCAGTCGTAACCTCACACTAGAGAGGGTCAGTAGTTTGTACCACTTAGCTTCTTGTTTACCGTATCATTTATATTAAATCTAATGATTTTCAGGCATACAATTAGTCTCTGTATGTGAGAAAATGTCTCTTCAGTTCTGTGTTTTAAAATAAACACCACCAAGACTCATTGTTGTCTCAGAACTAACTGTTCATGGAAGCGTGATGCTTTCTGACTCTTACTCCTGTTAGTGTATTTACATCACAAATAAGGAATTATAAAATGAGGGTTTAGACAGAGCTATCTATGCCAGATGAATCAATTTCACAATGTTTTATGTTCCCTGTGTGGGTAATAGTTCAGTGTCATTCTTTGTCAGTTTTCGTCAAGCATTACGTTTTGTGTTTGCATTTGGCATGATGTCAGATGTTCACACTATCGCACTCTACTTCCCACTCCCTTCCTAAAAATATGGTAGGATTTTTACAGTGATTTATTTAGCAGTTCACTGGAAATCTGACTCTTCAATTTTATCACTTGCTTTTTTTTTCAGTTTTGTAAACTTAGTATTGCCTTAATACAGAGAAGATTTTTGGCATTTAACATACAGAAAACTGTGCTTAAAATACCATTACCGTTGTAACAAACCAATAAACCCTGAAGAATTAGTTTGAAAGGCTGAAATTATGTCCTTAATTTACATGTTTTTCCTTCTCCTTGTTAAGAACAGTGGTGATGAAGTGTCATCCTTAACTTTGAATTGCCCAGCATCTGTTGGTTTGTGGCACAGCCCAACCCTAACATTATTTAAATGGTTTTTTTGTGCGTCTGAATATTAAATGGTGCCCTGAGGATTCAATCCAGCAAACAGGGCTATGGTAGTTACAAGGTTATATTTCTCTTCTGCTTGTTTGGTGTTCAAACATCTATCTAACCAGTTTAGTTTATTTGGGGAAAAAAAAAAGGGGGGGGGGGGGAAGGAACACATTATATTTGCAGGAATACTATGGGGGTAGGGTTACCAATCTGTTTCTTTCCTTTAAACTTTCAAGTTAATTCCCCAGAGCAAGGATACTTTAAATTTCTCACAGCACTTGCACTTCATGTCGGGTCTACAAAGTCGCAGGGAGTTCATCTGTTCTTTGATTTGTTTTGCTTTTCCATACAAAATGAACAGCAAACACATATGCATATATATTATATACATAACATGTCAGCTGAGGAACACTGAAAGTTGGAAGAAGAAAAAGATGGAACTAATTTGAGAAGAAACCCACTACAAATCATCTAAGCCTGCAAATGGTGGCAGATTGCCTCTGTGTTAAGAATCTCCATTCTCAAGCGCTGCCGTGACTTTGTATGGTGTTTACACAGGTTTAAATGGTGATAAATCCAGTAACTCTGTTTTAAATGGACAGACTGGATTGCTAAAATTTGGATTAAAGAATAGGGTTTTTGAGAATGTGGAGTTTCACTCATTTTTTAGGATTAACGGAGATCATTTTTCAAAAGAACCCAGGCAGCTTATATAGGTGCCTCATTGGGTTCGTTTGTTTGTTTGCTTTTTGGTGTTTTTTTGAGAAAAACTCTTCTGTTTTCAGCTATATGAGCTGCTCTAATAAAATGTGAGTAAACTCTGTGTAAAACCTTAATGTTTTGTTTTACCCTCAGATTTCACATCTGTGACAATACATAAGGTTTTTTTTTATTATTTTAAAAATATATTTAGAATCACAGTTGCTTTGAAAACATTCCTTAGTTTTCCACTCTTGGAATTTTTTTTTTCTTTAAAAGACAGATAAATTTCTTATAACACTTTAGACCTTCGGGCTTAGGAAAAAATGTATGCCGATACAATGTTATAAGCAGGAAAAGAAACAGAGTTTTTCACTGCAAGTATTGCTTCTTTTGAATTTTTTTACTTCTTCACCAGGTAACATCAGCTGGCTGCTTCTCAGGGCAACTTCTAGGCTTGTCAAGGGGAAGGATATGCCCTGCTGAGGCAAAGGAGTAAGAGCAATCACATTGTTTCTTCATGTTCTCTGCATTTAGTCATGTCTCTTCCTTCTAATTTTTCATCTTTCATATGTGACCTGGAGCAGAATTTCATCTATTTACAATAATGGGAAAAATATTGAAAAATAGTGGATTCTTTCCAAGCTCCATTAGCTAAGCAATACGATGCATGTTGATGAAAGGTGCTGACAGTGTCTCGTAACTCAGGTTTGGAGAATGGTTCCATAACCAGTGTCAGCTCCATTGCTCAAAGCTCACCCTTAATGCTACCACTTAAGAAGGGCACATGAGGGACACCATTCTTTGACTGGGCTAACATTGGCATGAAACCCGCAAGGAGTTCAATTCCACACCTCTTTCTCTTGTGCTGATTTCTTGTTTGAATGATGTCAGTGTCATTGCAGGCAGAGAGTGCCTCAGGACCCCCAAGTACCATATTATCTTTAGGCTTCTTTAATGTTTCTAAGCAGCAAGGACATATATATGAGCTTGTAAATCATAGCAAATGGTGGAACTGCTTCAGAATGACAAATGCAGTCTCTTGAATCATCATTGGTGTGTTCTTGTTTACAGATACTGTTGCCTCACCCCACATTGCTTTGTTAGACTCAATTTCTTTACAACTAGTGCTTTGGCTGATCTCGAGGAAACTCTTTGTGAGATCCATCTGAGACCTGTTGATTGCTGGTGGTGTCCAAGGCTGTATCACCACGTGTGAACATGTGCTTGGCTGAAAAATATAAATCACTTTTAAGATGAAGTAGAAAAGCTGCCAGTAGAACATATTTGCCTAGAATTATATAAGGGCAAACCAGGTGAGGGCAAGTATGACACACAAGTACCTACCCAAAACCAAATGTGAAAATAAGCTCTGATTTCCAATATAACTTCATCCAGAAGAAACAGAGAAACAGATTTGAATAACAGTGTTTTTCATCCTACTTATGTTGTTGCTTTCCAAGGTGTTATTCTATTATGTGAGAATGATGTGCGTATCATAGCTGTCAAAACATCAAGGAACCGCATCCAGGTAGTTACTGAACACCTGCAAATCCCACTGAAGTTGTTGGAAGATGCAGCTGCCAAGCTGTAGCTCAGCTCCTTGAAGGGACTGACTACAGTGAGTAATAACAAAAGTAATAACAAAAGAAATTAAAAGTCACAACTACCTTGCAATGTCTATTTTAGGGATATAGGTTATGTGTCATAGAAAATCAAGCTCTATTTCTTTATTGGAAATAAAATGAGACTAGTTAGCTGTTGCACACCAGTGACTATTCTGGTTGGTATCCAAAGCCTATGTAATTTTTTTCTATTTTTTTTATTCATGGAACTTTTGGTGTTGTTGCCTCAATAGCAGTTATGCTGAATTTTAAGAGCCTGACAGAAACTCTAATAAACACTTTTCTTTAAAGGGTTCAGAAGGATTGTGCACAACTGTTAAATAAAAAGCAGGATCAGAAATTAAATTAAGAAATTAAATTGCCATACCTGATGCCAACAGGAGACTATAGTCAATGTTGAAAACCTGGGTCCTAAATTTAGACCACTGCATCTGCAGGAGATTAGCAAGTGAGCACCAAATTGAGATAATGAGTTTATGATTAATAAAAATAAAAATCATCTTCCCTCAAGAAGGAGTTGCATGAGGGCCTGGAGGAACCCAGTGAAAGGTAAGCCATGTGTAGCCTCTTGAGGTCTCACTGATGATCTCTACATTTATTCACCTCAGGGCATTACAGACCGGTATGTATGTGCGATATTTTGCAGTCTGTGTGCAGTGAGCTGCTCTTTCTCCAAGACCAAGTAGAGAAAATGACTCTGCAGGCTTCCATTTCCTACTCATTAAAATACTTAGAGATGAAGAGGCTGCTTAATTCTTCTATAATTGCTTTATGTATAGATATGTTGACCAGTTGATAGATTGTGTTCACTTCAGATCTCATTCATTTGCATTTTGTTACGTAAATCCCATATTGTTTTAGCCATTTTTGTCTATTGGAAAGATATAAGTGGTGATTTTTGAAGAAAACACAGAAGTTTGTGCCTGTGGTCACTTGCAAACCTTTCAGAGGGATTTTTGCTTTTCATTCACGCAAAGTCTTAGCTGTGAAATACCTGTATGGAATGCCCTTTTGGACTTCCCCTGTGGAGCAGAGGAGGACTGCATGAGTCATCTTCTAGCTTGATTCATTAAGTTCTCCAAAGAATTTCAATTTTACAATGGCTTTGCATGACTCTTCATGTTATATCTTATAATGCTGTATTCTACTGGTTTTAAGACCACAGTGCATAGAACAAAAAATACTGCATCAGTTATTTTATTGATGGATTTTGTGGAGCTGCTGGGACCTTCGAGGATAGAATTGATGTATTGAATAACTTTCCCTTTGTATCTGTCTTTAAGACTGACCTCATAAAGTAGGCAACTTCAGTACCAGTGCATGAGCTTCAAACAGATGGAATCATCTTTGTGTTACACTTTCTTTGAACTGCCATCATGTCCTTGTCTCCTTTGTGGTTTTGTTGGGGTTTGTTTTCTTTTTTCCTTCTCCTTGATTCTCTTTTCTCTCTCAGGCCTTTCATATTCTTCAACTTTGAGTTAAAGTGACCTGTGTGTAGTTTGCAATGTGAACACAGAATTTCATTTATGTTTAGCATTTAATCAATGGGGAGAAACGCTCAATTAAAAATACTTTCTTGTAGAACAGCACAGGAAAAGGCAAAGTGTATTTTTCTTAAGGTTGTGTATGAATCTTCTGCCCAGATGTGCCTAAAACTGTATGTATGTTTGTGTTTGGAGGGCAGGTTGTCTGTACCTGTATTTTGTTACAAATATCCTTTTTTTGTTGTTGTTTTGGGTTGTTTGTTTGTTTGTTTGGGGTTTTTCTTTGTTTAAAGTAACATTAAAGGCTGCAAGCTTCACCCTCAGAACAAATGAAGTGTTTGGTGGGTGGTTGGTTGAACATCCTCTTTCCATTATGGCCTGAGCCTGTCTTACACAAGATACCTGGCCTGGGTGTTGCCTTGTATTGATGATAGACATGACATTAGTAGAGCTGCTGCTGTTAGTGGACTGCAGTTGGCTGCTTTCTCTTGTCTTTAACTGGCTTTGGACCCCAGACTAAAGGTTGGAAGCATATACCACATTCTTGTGTTAAAAATACAGCATATGTGCACGCACACACACAAACACGGCATGAGTTTGTGCGACAATTATGCTGTTCTGATCGTTACCATGGGGATATAGCAGTTTCCCACGGCTTCTCTAAATGGAGCGCTTGGATGCAACAGTCTGGCAGCTCAGTAGCTTTGTAAAAGTAGAGTTTTTTGCCATGTCAGGTAATTTGTCACATTTCTCTGGATGATGGCTTTGGTTTGGACTTGTAAAATACATGCAAGTCAGCATCACCTTTGTGGTTATCTACGCCCATGTGTTGACTACCATGGAGCAGTCAGGCCCATGAGTCATGAGTAAGAAAACAACTGCAAAACTCTGTGCTCACCATAGATGAAGGCTGCTGGAAGTTTGCTTTATATGCTAGACACTTACACTATAAGAAAACAAGGAAAAGACTAAGGGCAATAGCAGAGAACAGAATGCATTCAGTTACTAAAACCCTATGGGCATCATGGGTGGAGATTTTGCCTTTTAAAAAGAAGTAGAGTTATGCAACTAAATTTCATATATGCTTTGGGAAAATATGAAAGTTGAAGAGACTGTTTATTTGGTGAGACAGATCTCGCTGTTCTTTTCCAATTCCTTTCCTAGAGCTGTGGTATACCACAAAGTTGAAGCATTGATTAAACAAGATATTAAACATTTAAAGGCTAAAAAGTGTTCTTTTCCTAAAGACAAACTATTCAGAGACAGTAAGATACTTATAAGGACTTGTCTAGAATTAATAAGTTCAAGAAAATAATGTTGTTTTCAATTACTTTCAAGGTTGGAGGAGAAACTTTATTACTGCCTAATTTGATCTCTGGTTTAATGTGTTCTGTGTATTTTTACCCTATAACCTCTGAGTTATGCCATATATTTTAGACAGCTTTTAGCCTTGATTCAACAGTTACAGATAATGAAGACTTTATCACATCTATTAGTAGTTTCTCCTAATGGCTAATCACTTTGCTGATAACAGCATGTTTTGTAACTTTACTGTGATGATTTATTCTTTTTTTTTGTCTGTTTCAAGATAATTAAAGCCAATGGCTGGAAACTTAAAAACTTGACCTGTCAGTTATGGGCAAGTTGCTTTATAACACTATATTGGTTAAATGATATTGAGAGGTTTCTTTGTGTCTGCTGCTCTACACAAATGTTGGCTTGTCCTCTAATAGCTCTCACAGCTCTGCTGTGATGCTGTTCCAACCTTAAAACCCAGTGTGGTTCCACAATAGCCCTAGGCAGGACCACAGGCCCTTCTTCTACTCCCCAGTGTACTTGTCATGATATCATGCCAGCTCATTTATCTATAGCATCGTGCTGTGGGGTTATTGTGTTGTGGGTTTTTTGGTTTTGGTTTGCTGGGTTTTTTTCACCAAACCTTACTCGGATAACTAGTTGCCTCTGGGATTCTGATAAAAATGTTGTGCTATTTTGGGGTTCACTCAGATGCTTTAATAGGTCATGTGAAAATACGTGTTTGAAGAAGCAAAAAATTGTGATGAGGATTAGTGTAAATGTAAAATGAAGATTAGTGGAATTGGTGAAACACTCAGATTTCTGCATAAGTACATGAGTACTATGTTATCCCAAGGCTCTGTAACTCTCTTCCTCTTTTCTGAGCCTCCCACCACAAGTAACTTTTTTTGAATACGATTCTTTAAAAATATAATTATCCACCCACCTTAGGGTAAGCTGACCCAGTGGTTCTGTGCATTTAAAACTATTAAATCTCTGCTAACATATCCATTAGAAATGAATGAAATAATGATGTGGATGAAGCTAAACCAAAGCACACAATTAATTAGATTTCATTTTCTATTGTAATGGATTCCTGGAGCTCTGTGGGCACTGACCAAAGATACATTTGCTTTTCTCATGTAGGGTAATTGGATTACTAGGTAGTATGAGTCTTTAATCTTCGCTGATAGAGTGAGATAAATGTCTGCTAAATACACTGAGCAAACAAGAGTAGCTTAAGAAAAGAAGTGACAAAAAAGGTGTCATGAATATAGAGGCTTAAGCAATATTTCTTCTGTTCTGTTGTCACTTGGCTGGTTAAACATACTATGACAACAGGCTTAGCTGCTTCTCTGCACGCTTTAATAATGTCATCTTGTATGCACTGAATTTTGAAATGGGGTGTCTCCTTTATGTGTCTGCGTAATTGTCCTTGCTTTTCAGGGAATGAGTGTCTGAAAATACTTGGAAACCTCTCTCTGTGAGGAACTCTGAAATATAGATTGGAAAAATTGAGGTGTCAGTAGTTATTTCCAGGGTTGAAAATGGGCATCAGTTTTTCATCCTGTGATGAGGAGTGAAAATACAGTGTATGCTTTGGTATTTTGGGGGTGGGGTGGAGGTGGGTGTTTTCTTTTTTAAGATATTGGAACATAAAAAGTAATATGACAAAAATAAATGACTTTACAATTCTGGTAATTCATCCTACCAATCACCACCCTAAAACCAAACCAAAAACCAAACCAAACCAAAAACCAAACAAAAAAAAAGCGCCAACATCAAAAAAAACAACAAAAACACCCCAATGCCACTCATCTGTGACTAGTCATAGACCTGCATTCAAGCAAAAACAGAGCACAAAAATAGAGAAAAGATTATGGGCTGTGCTGTTTGGGGGGGGGGGGGGGGGGGCAATAAATAAATAAATTGAGATTGTGCTGGTTTGAGATTGGAAGCAATTTCCTGTGGAGGACCTTTCCTCCCAACCTGTAATTTATGCCCTGCTTGAATACTGAGACAGAACCTGATCTCTTTTGAATACCTGAGAAGCTCTGGAGGAAGCACAGACGTAATTCCCAGCTGTGGGAAATAGATGCTGAGATCTGAGTGCCTCTGCAGAGCTCCAGGGTCATCCTGCACAGCCAGAGAGGGGCACTTTCAAAGAAACAGCATGTGGCCACCTTCTGACCACCTTCCCTTAAAAGCCATCTGAGCTGAGTGTCTAACTTAGCTGTGGTGCCTGGAAAACCTTGCCCTTCAAGGAGCAGGTCTGGAGGACTAAACAAACAGCTTGAACTCCAGTAAGCGGGCACACCACCTCCAGAAGTAGCGATGGCCTGATGTCCGGTCACAAAGGCAGTTCTGGTCTGTGAACGAGCTCAAGGAATGGCTCATGTTCTGGGGGGTCAGAACGCTGCCATTTATAAATTCAACAGGGATTATCAAATTCACATGTTAGAGCTTGTTTAATCTTGTTTGAATAGACATCCTAAATTTGCTCCATTTTAGGAAAGCCAGCAATAAAGAGCTAACACCCAGACCAGACCCTAGAGACCAACTTCCCCTCTTTTTGCATCATTTTGTGGCTGTAGGACTCTAGGAAACATGCAAATATATCCTGAACTGTTTCATAAATGCTGGAGAGGTCAATCTTTCCTTGCTGTTTCATGAGGAACTGATTGATGCTTGGCACTTCTGTGTAATAATAAAACATTTCCAAAGTTTATGGTCAATAAATTTGTGTAATAAAAAAATGCATCCCAATGCTATTATAATTCATACTTCCACTTCAACCACTTTGCAGGCTAAGATAATGTAAGTTTTCGTCATGCTTTTTTCCTTTTCAAAGAACCAAGACTTTGACATTTCATTTAAGCTAGTGCATGTTAAGGTTAGTGTCTCCTTCAACTAGTGATTTCTGCTGGAGCCAAAACTGTGATTTTTAATTTTAATTTTCTATGAGTTTTTGCAAAATAGGGTGGTCTGGGACTTTAAGTGGATGGCAAGTATCCTCATGTTGGTTTTTTGTGGGGGTTTTTTTGGTGGGTTGGTTTGTTTTTTGTTTGGTTTGGTTTTTTTTTTTTCCCCTGGTCATTTCTGAATACACCTGTATTTCTTTTGTGAAGTACCCCACCAAACTGACTTTCTGATCAGGTACCTTTTTCATTAAGTGTTTTGACATCTATAATCTAACCCAAAGTACAGTGCAATCACTGGATAAGTCTTCACTGCCTAAATATTTGAATAAAAGCTTCAGGTAAAGGCATACTATAAAAGCACTCATCTTTCTTCAAGGCATAGAGTCTATAAGGTCTTTGTTTTTCTTTGTTCTTTTGTTTTCTGTTTTGGTTTGGTTTTGCTGGTAGTCTGTCTTTTTTTTTTCTTTTTTTCTTTTTTTTCCTGACTTTGGAGCCAGACAGCAACAGTGAATGGGGCTGATAGAGGAGAGGAGTCCAGTCTTATTTCCACTGAAACGATGATGCAGGTTTGTGTTAAGAACTGTGCAGGCTCCTAATTGTTCATGTGAGGGATGTAAATAGAGGTCAGAGACCAGGTTAATGTGATCTTCAGTCATAGAAATCCCTAGCTGTACCAGAACTACATTTCAGCTAGCTTTAGAAATTAGCTTTGAAAGTTTTAAAGAGCCTTTGTTTCCCTTTTCAAACCTCCTACCAGGTTTTTTTTGAGACTTTTGGATATGTTAGGCAATGTTTTGTCTTTGCTGTGATAGTTAGGCATCAAATCAGTTGCGAGAGCAGAAATACAGAGATAGTGGCATAACCAGGCTCCAGCCTACACTGCAGAACAGGGGTAGTTATTCTGTAGGTCCTATGCCATATCTGGTGGCCTTATCTGAGGTACCTTAAGTGGTCTGCAATAGCACTATATCTGCCTGTGTGTAGACAACTGACTTGACATGTTAATGTTTGCTTTTGCTTCCTTTTGAAAATGTGAGGAAAGAAATAAAAATAGTCTGGACTGAATAAGCCCTGAATTTCCCTTCATTATTCATTAAAAAAATGAACAAGTTTTTGTGCTGTTTTTTTTTTTTCTTGACTGTACTCCTCTTTTGTCCCAAAATTGAAAATTTTGCTTAAGAAACTGTTTAGAAGCTGAACTACTAGAGAACAGAAGCTACTCACCTTTTTCAAGTCCACCTTGTAAGAAACTATTCTCTAAAAACTCATTCTGAAAAGTAGTTTCAAGGAATTTGTTCCCCATAGCAGATATCAAAGTTACATACTCTTCTAGGATATCTGCCTTTTGGGGAATGCCTGCTCTCTGTAAGGTTTTGCAGGGTTGGTGGAGTGATGGTGGGATGACACAGGAAAAATATAGACAGGAAGAAGGTGGCAGTGGTTGGGATCTCAGACTTTGCTTGACAAGGGATTCATCTTGCCAGGTTGAGTTTAACCTAATTATCCAGGGTGCTCCTGAGAGAGAAGAACAATCTCCAGAAAACAACTTCTCCCATCACTCTAAGAAAGGTGTCTACAAATCTAGAGGCCATGTAAACCAATCCTAACCTATCTCTGCCTTCCTTTCAAGTTGACTTTGTGAGATAAAAATTATGACTTAAACCCTTTGCTTTCTGTTTTTGATAAAACTTTAAACATTTTTCTTCAAACAGTTTTGTCAGGAGATGACGTGTGCCCTCTCTTTGTCCTCGTGCCTCTGTCTCATTTCTGCTGTCCTCATGCATGCTGATGGCCTATGATGTAGCTTTTTCTACATGAAAAATGTAGAATCACATTTCTAGACCTGTCCAGTCCTGTGCAATAGCTCATATGTCTGACTCCTGGCTTTTTCTTCTCACTCTATAAAGGCCAGGGCAATATTTTGTGTATTTAGGCAGTCCTTCAGCGTTACTGCAGCTCTGGCACCCCAATTTATAATCTATTACCAGCTGTTGTCCCCCTTCTGAACTGCCACACAACAACCACCTATAGGGAAAATTGATGCCTCCAAATTCATCCATGAATGCCAGGGATTAATTTAGGCACAGAAAGCCAGTTCATAAGGAGCCCTCAGTGTTCATGTATAAAAATACTCCAGTAGATTTGCAGCTTTTGTGGAGCAAGTTTAAAAGAAGAAGACACGGCAATTGATGGCAAAAAGGAGACTGCGTGAGGGAGAAAATACATGGTCACTTGTGCACTGCAATCTGCTGAAACCCAGAGGGTTCTTTTAAGTTTGTCTTTTCTCTGACCTATGTTTGTTTATTCCAATAGAACATGGTTTTGTCCGGAAGATATTTTGTGCCTCAAATAAAACATACAGCTTTGCACAAAGAGCTCTCTATCTTAAATGGGTATCAACATTTATGAAGTCATTGTGGAGACTGCACAAATAGAAATGTGAAGATTCCAGCTTTTAAGGACTGGCTTTTCTCTTTGACTGGGGAGGTCATCTCTTTTCCTTGTAAAACTTGTATATAGCCAATAAAAGAATTTGGGGCCTCTTTCTAGCAGATAGCAAAGGTAGGACAATTTTTACATCCCTGGACTTAAAGCTGCTCGTGACCTTGTTCCATGAACTGTTACTTTAAGTAAAGAACTTGGGTTTAAATTAGAAGTATTTTTCTTTGTATGGGTCCTCTTTGCTTCATTTATTCCGTTACAGTCGAACTGAATATCACTATAGAAACAGAACCACACTGTGTGACGCTATAAACACACAATAAGCTACACTTTCTGTGCTGAAGAAGCAAGTAGGCCAAATAGATGAGAGGACAAAGAGGAGGAGTGAAGAAAAATCAACCCCTTTGTAAGTGCTGGGAACCTGAAGTTCAGAGCTTGTTCAAGGTCACCCAGGAGCTATGCACCAGAGATGAGATTTAACCAGGCTTCCTGAATCTGAGACCAGCATTGCAATCACTAAAATATCTCTTCATCCAGAAGTTTGCAGTCACTTGACATTTGTGTTAACGCCTGACACTTGACTTCAGCGTTTCAGCTTTAATAAGGCCACGCTGGCTTCACTTGAGATGAAAAGATTTCTTTTTCTTTTTTTTTTTTTTTTACTTTAAAAAGAAAAAAAAAGCAGGAGACTTTGTTGTGAAGGCTCCTTCATGGTGTGTGAAAAGAGCTCTACCCAATTCACTTTCACTGAATTTGTACCAGAAATGATCTCAGCAAAACCTTTCTATAAGTATAGAGCCTCAATGGATTAATATGATCAGTGGTTGCTTGCACTGCTAGTTGAGACAAGGGAGGCATCTTGTCTCTTCAGCATGAATAGCTTAAGGAAATATTTGCTAATACAAATCAGGAGTGTTTCTACAATTTTTCCTAGATTTATTTGTTTATGGTAGAAACCAACTGGCCACGTGATAATTCGGGAGAATCGGTCTGGAGAGCATGGCACATTGCAAATGTTAAGAGACAGCAACAGATCAAGGTGGGCTCATCAAATCTGAAGCTCTGGGTTATTATTACAATTATTACCACCAGTAGGGTCTGAGCATTTTCAGATAATCTGGGGGTTGGCTTCCATGGGTTCGACCTGTGGGATATGCCATCACAATTTTTGGAGGGGCCCTTTCTTTTCATGATCTTAATGTCTTTCTCACGTGCTGCCCAGTCCTTTAGGGGAGGGAAAGGGAGTAGGGGAATAAGCAGAAATAAGGCTGCGCCTACAAGACACACAGCTTGCGCAGGGGTATGACTGCTGGGTAAAGTTACTGGAAGAGGCCACCTTGGGGAAGCCAACAACACAACTGCACATTTCTGCAAACCACTGGCTCATCAGCAGAGGGATTTTTTTGGTTTTGGGACTGATTATTAGCTATTACTGACTGGGGAGGGGGTGGTGGTGGGAAGAGCCTCGTTTTTGAGACTTCTATCAGTGCAGCTCCATGGGCTGATATAGAGTGCTCAAATTGTAAAGTTTAACTTAATTGAGGAAAACAGCTTTGCGATGTCAATATTTTCAAGAATATCGCCTTCTATTTCTTTCTCTCCTTTCCCTTTTCTTGCACCCAACTGCCAATTCCCCAATAACTATTGGTAATCTGTTTGTTTATAATAGGTTTTAGAGAGGCAGCTTGTCATAATATCAGCAATGACTCTCTAGGTTTCTAATTTGTTACTTGTTTTTCTAATAGTGCTTGCCTCTGCTTCTGCTCTTTTCAAATGCTCTCATTGCTACTAATTGTCTGTTTGGATTATATTCAGAAAATTATTATTATTAACTATGTACTCAAAGTCACTTCCCTCTTTTTAGAGGAGGAAGGAAAAAGGTTGGGACAAGCATCTGTAAGCAAAGAATAGCTGCTGCGTACCAAAACTGACATTAAAAAGGAAGTCAATAGCAGGGCCTGTGAACAGAAAGCTCCTGCCAAGGTACATGCATACCCAACTTAGGGGCAGAGCCACAGCGTGGAGGCAGGATACGGGGTACACTGACAATCTGGGATGTCGAGTGCTCCCATGTGTTTCAGAGGGGACCGTGTTTCATGTACCTGTTGTTTTCCCACGGAATTTTCCTTGTGTTACCATTTTGACACATCATGTGTCTAAGTGTGACTGGTGGTCAGGATTTGGTTTGAATAAGCCCAAGCCAGAGAAGGCAAATGGTTTATAGGACAATGTTTTAACGGATGGGTTAAAGAAGGAATTGCAATGTTTGTGTTTTCTTTGTTAAAGCAGAAACGTAAAACGCCCATAACCTTACAATGGGGTTAGTGCCAGGCTGTTTTCAGAACCTAAAAAAAAAAAATAGAAACACGTGGCACAAAATATATTAGTAATGTTGGTGTATGTTTTTCTACCTGAAAGGAAAGGTTAAAAAGAGAAGTCTTGTTAAAAACACATAATTCTATGCAAAACAGTTACAATATTTTTTTAAACATGTTTGAAATCATCAAATAAAATAGAAGAGAGGGACCTGGTTTTTACTTGAGAGGAAACGTGTCAAATGAACTGTGAATAAGCTTGGTGATTTTTCCATTTGGGGAGGCAGAGACAAGTTTTTTTTAAAGTACCTAAATGAAGGTTGAATGATTATATGACATCTAATGAATTAAAGGATTGACAGCCTGTCTCCTGAGTGATTTTTGCAGTCACCCCTGTTGGGATCCTAGGGGGAAAAAAAATTTCATCAAGCCTTTCTCCTGCCTGGCATAGCAACAAAGTGTTACAGCAGAACCCAGAAAAACAGACGAGTAAAGTGGTAGAGCCTCCAAGACAGAGAAATCAAAAAAAGATGCGCTCCGTCAAGGCATTTGATGGACCATCACAAATGATGCCTCATCACTGTGTACAGAGGACCGAGAATTGTTAGTCCGAAAATATGCTATGTTAACACAGCTTGTAAATCAGCGTGCTCTCAAAGAAAGGAGTGGCGGGTAAGCTAGCGTTGATGTCAGATTTATGTTAACATGCACTGTGGAAATCAATACAAGGTAACACTGTTTGCATAGGGTAAACAGATTTCTGGCATGCTTGCTGCTTTTGATTATCCAAAATTGTGTACGCAGAGCTGTGAGTTTGCACTGCATTGTTCCAAACCAGAGGGTAGTTCTGCTGTGCGGAGAAACCAACACATTTCAATAAAGCATCAGAAAGAGCTTAGAGCCAATTTTCCCTGTTGCTTGGCACAGGGGTAGGGGCTGCCCTTTACAACAGCTTGTTTCTTTGGTCTGAATCTTTTTTGCTCGAACGTCAACTTGTTCCTGGGGCAGTCTCTTTAACTCTGCCAGGAAAGTGTAAAGTGAATTCTTTGTGTGGAGGAGGGAGCGTGTGGGAAATCTTAGACACAACCAAAATAAAGGACTTATCAGAACTCGTTCTCAAGGGAAAAGGTGCACCTAAGGATGCTCAGAAATGTTCCTTTCTTCACCATGCATTTAGATCTGAAACGTCGTATGCAAATCTATTCAGAAATAGTTTTGATCCTAACTGGACTGATTTTAAATGGTTTTTGGAAACCTAATCTGTTCTCAAATCAGTGGCTGAAATTTTCATCAGCTACAAGCTGGAGCGTATTTAATAAAAAGTTGGGAGAATTTGCATCTCTGCAGCTCTGATTTTTCCCTCCCATACAATGGTACTACCTATTTTATACCTTTAATATCTAGTTGTTGGTTTAGTGTAACTTTTTCCTAGGAGAGCTGTTAGTGTGCTTGGTCTCTCACCCCTTAATGAAACAGGGATTGTTTACAGCTAATGAAGCTCACAGTAGCCCATTTTAATTTGAGGCTAATTTCCCTAGGCCAACCCAAAACCTATAAACCATAAAGAGCGTAAGTGGGGCCTGACTGAAGGCCTGAGGTTGTTCAGTCCTTAATTCCCTCTCCCGCCCTCACGCTGCTAGAAGTTATTTCTTTTCATAATGAACCCAGGATGCGATGCTCCCAGCAGGACGGGCCCGCGGGGAAGCAGAGAGGTTTTCCCAGCCTTCAGCTGCCGCTGCTGCTCCGGGTGTGATGGCCTGGGGCTTCGGGCTCTGAGCAATGTCTCTGTACCCCAGAGGCAGTGCACGCCAAGCTTCGTTTTCCAAGAACGCGAGCTTATTTGCTCGCACCCCCAGGTGTGGAGATGTCTCCAGTTTGGGAACTGCTATGTTGCATCCGCTTCTTTTGACCTGTTTGAGACAAGCTTCATTAAAGCAAAACCTGTCTTGGTGAGAAAGATACAGAACCACTTCACCAAAGAGCATGTTTCTTTCTATCCCTCTCCTACCCTGAAAGAGTGGGTTAGTTTTGTACACTGAACTGTTAGGATGTATTTCCCCTCAGAAGGATCCTTCTTCCAGATCCCGAAGTTGCACAACGTCTTTTTGCAGCAGGAAACTTCTACACAGATTCCTCTTTAGGTAAGAAAAGTAAGGGGGGGAAAAAAAAATGTTGTTGTTTGCTACAACTTCACTTCAGACACAAGAACATCTGTAACATTTATTTCTAGACTGCATGATATTTGGTTTCTGCACCACAGGATGGAAGACTGATTTTTCTCACTGCTTCTCCCAAAGCCATCAGTATTAATAATCCAAATAATAAATCTAAAAAGGACTCCTCGACTCCCTCCCTCACAAGAATAGCCTGTGTATGTTGTGTTTTTGTTGATATAATATTTCTGCTTTGTTTAATTCAGAAGCATTTATTTTGCCTTCCATCATTCATTTTACTGCATTAAGTTAGAGGGTCTATGGGGATGCAGTTGATTAATGACTAATTTCCATCCTATGCATGCTCAAGAGGAACCTGCTCTTACAGTACTTCCCTCCAAAATAATATAATCTTAAAAGAGGGGGGAGTTTAGGGGAGCAAAACTTTCATGTGAAAACAAAAACCCAGTAGAACTGCAATGGAAAAATGGGACGTGCTGAAAATATTTGCATTTCAGTAATTTCCTGGATGCGAGAGAACTTCTCCTGAACTGGATGCCTGTATTCATGTGTCCCCTTTTGATTGTCCCAGCAGCTGAAGATGTTACTGTCACCAACTATTTGGTGTCATGACCCACTTGGAGGTTAAACCTCCGTTGGCTTAACTGGCTGTCTGAATTCCTGCTAGCTTATTTCAGTTTCCTCCTTAGAGAGTGAGAAAAGGACGGGTAAACACAGAATCATGATCTTTACTGCCCTCAGAGGGAACAGAGACAGGGACAGCAAGTGCATTGCTCTAGGTCGTGCTAGAATCAAGAATTGGTCCTAAAGCCAATTGCCTGCTCAGTTCTTCATATTCACTCTTGTGGTAGATGCATCCCACTCCTGGTCTGAGCTTCTCCAAAACAGCCCACAGATACTCCCTGAACTGCTAAATGCATCCTCTTAGACATCATAAACCAAGAAATGAGCAAGCAGCACTCAGTGATGACTGAAGACCTCCAAAACCCCACGCAATGCTTGGAAGCGTGTAAGACTTCTGAGTGCCTCCCTGCCTTTGCAGGGAGGAAGATGTGGTCTTTGTGAATGAAGTGAACCTGAAAGTTTGCAGAAAAACTCAGTCAGGTCCTGATGATGGCTGTGAGGGAGAGCCAAGCCTTCCTCTGCTGGATCACCACGTTTCTTTTACTTGCAGTACTTTAAGCATTTCTATAATTTTAATGTACGCTTAACAATAACACACAATTCAATGAAATACTGCAGGTATTTTTGACAACTGTCATTGTATATCAGCAAATTAATTCAAATGCAGGCAGATTTTGCAGACACCAGATCTGAATTTCATTGTTTCACGCTTCACAAGAGCCATAGGCATCTGGCAAAGGACACCAACAAACTGACCTTCTCTGGTTACTTCCTTATGCTGCCTCTGAGGACGCCACACAATCTTTTAATAGGTATTTCAATATAGGTATTTCAATGCAATCATAGATTTTTTTTTTTTTTTTTGTCTCTTGGTGGAGATGAACCAGAGGCAGAGTTCTGTTGCTAAATCAATTAGAAGGAAAACTACAGGTGCTCTTGTAATGCTGCTTGCAGGAAGACAGATTTCCTGATAAATCAGTTCCTCTGACATGCTGTTAATGAGAAATTAAGAACTGCGTTGTACTCTGTGCCTGTGCCTGACTGACTTAAATTTCTTTTCTTTCCTCTTTGAGTGGAAAATATATTAGAGAAAAAAAATATAGTAATTCCTAGCACAAAGTAATGCAGATTTTTTTTTTAATATGCACATTTACATATCAGTTTAGACACAGATAGATTGTTAATATGCATTTTCTCAAAGTGTTCTGAAGTAAACTTGTGAAGTAAGATGTCAGAAATGAGTGTGTAGCATCTTGCCAACAAATCAGAAGACAGAAGAGCTGCAACATAAGGTCAATCCCCAAATATAGCATACCTATTTTGGGCTGTAATCTTCTACTATCTTAGACCTTGGCCATGTGTCTGTGAGTTGTTTTGTGAATGAATTTTTAGTAACCGTGTTGGATGGGCTGATGTATGAGTGTGTAGGTTCTGATCCTGCAAAGTATGAAATACCTTGTAGGAGCTGTGGAGTGTCCAGTGTCAGCTGTGATGGGAAGTGAAAATGTTCATATGTGCTATGTCTCTGCTTATGGATGTAAAATATAAGTTTTGGCATCAAAATTGTTCTGCTGTGCTATTATTGGACCACATCCAGTGGAAAACAGTCTCAGTTTCCAAAACAAAAAGTCATCCATTTGCCTTTCCTGTTTTACTGGGAAGTTACCATCCCTACTAGGTACTAGGGCTGGAAAAGGAGAAGCAGGATCCCTCAGCTGTCACAGTTCACGGTCACAGTGCAAACCTGCCTTCCCCAGCCCTTAGGTGTAAAATGCCAGTCTAAAGTGTAACAGCTGAGAAGTGAGCATCTGCTCCCTTTTCTTGTGCCTGAAGGTCCATGAAGGGTAGCCTCCATGCACAAGATGAAGGTTGCAGCTGGAGCTGATAAGGTATTAAACTACAGCAGCAAGAATTTCTAGACTCTCTCCCTATCAGTGTCTCAGGGACTTTTGCTATGATTTTTTTTTCTAGTTTTGTTTGTTTTGGAGGTTTTCTTGTGGTTTATTTCTTTTATTTTTTTTTTTCTACTGCCAAAGGCAGTAAGCAGGTTGTGCTGGCTCTAGTTAGCTAGAATCAATCTCAGCAGAAGATGGAGTACACACTGGCCTAACTCATGATACTTATATGTCATAATTTTATGACAGCAGCTGAAATTTGTTAGCTGTTCATAGGCAGACCGGTCTCACAAGATCATTTTTCTTCTACAGATAATTACTTTTCCCCATGAGATTTCACAAAGGCAGTGCATATGCAAACACACACACATATTCTATTTTTAAAAAATCCTCCATTTGCTGTTTCATTAGGATGTGGATAGATAATCTGCATGTCTCTAGTGATACGTTCTGGCTTTGTGTTCAAAGTCTGTTGATCTCAGGTTTTACTAGATGAATTGCTTGCTGTCAGTCCTTCCTTTTTCGCTACGTGTCTTTGAAAAGATAATTTTTGTGTTTGTTGCAGAGTGGAACTGGAATCTGTTTCAATGCAGTAGGTATTAAAAGCATGGTGCCTAACACAGCAGGCTAGGTCGGTAGTTAAAGGTCTTCGTGTTTTGCTAATGTACATTAGAAGAGCTCTGATGAAGCCAGCAGAACTGAATCAGTTTGTATCAGATGGGTATGTGCTCAATATATTTGAGGATGCAGAGGACACTTTAAAAATGTAAGTTAGCTGGGTATTTTTCGGGTGACTTTTTCAGTTGGTCGTGCCTCATGCGCAGTTAATATTATATTTGTGGTGGACGAAAACACTGCCCATTATCGCTCAAATCTACAAGGAACTGACTTCACAGGAAGCCAAGCCAAGCTTATGAATATTAAACAGTCTTTTGTTTCTATTTCTGAGGTCAAAGTTAGGAGCTGAATTGCTAGATTAATAGGCTAATCTTTAAGTGCTGAACCACAGCCTGCCAACAAAAGTCATTGACCAGTCAATGCAAGCTGGACCCTGCCATAAACTGTGTTCTTTGCTTCATGATTAATTGATATAAGTTCAAGATAATCTGTCTGACCTTTACTAATTAGTAATAAGGCAAAATCAAGAGAAGTTGGACTCTATGTCCACAGCAATTGCCTTAAGCCTCTATTGCTCCTCCATGGGCAATTGTCTGTGTAGTGCTAAAGAGGTTCTGTCTGTGTCCTCGGTGGCTTGAGAGAGCATGCAAATCTTCTCTCCATAAAAAGTGCTGTCAAAAATAGAAAAAGAAAATAAATGAAGAAAAGTCATCCCAGGATGATATTTCCATCTGAGTGGATGTGTTAATGAAAATGCTATGAACAAATGTCTAGATCAGTCCTTCTCACCACTGGATGTATGAGTTGCTAAGTAAGCTCAGCCTGTTTGCTCAGACACTTGAGATGGTGTCATACCATTCCTGTATAGTTGATAATGACTTTTTTTTTTTCTTCTGCTGTTCCCCTTATACCCCTGAATATGTATAATTTGCAGTATTTAAAGGCCTAGCCATTACTCGAAATCTCTAGTGAAATCTCCACTGATGTCAGTGGTATCAGATAAAAACCCCAAATAATTCCATGTTTTACAATAAACCCTCCAAGCTGTCTTCTCAGGAGCTGCTTGAAGGAGGCATTCCCAAGCGTCAAAACAAGGTCCTACCAGTCCTCATATCTGCAGCCGAAAGCCTTTTGGCTCTTGGATCTTATAAATTGTCTGCTCAGCACATCCACTTGCACCTGGTGATGGTGAATATTTAGAGTTTTACAGGAAAACCTGCTTCCTTCTCTGCCATGGGGAAGGTTAGGTGGTGATCTCTTGCATCTTTTCTCCTTTTTATCTGCTGGCACGCATCCTCCCTTGCCAATGAACAGCTTTGTATAATAGCAAGACACTGCTTACAATAAAGTTATTTAGTGGCAAGCCATCGGAAATGGTGTACGGTCACAAAAAGCATAATGCTATACAAAGCAAAACACCAGAGGAAAAAAAAAATCTTATCAAAGAGAAAGCAAAGCAAAGAATCAGAATGTGTGTTGAAGATAAATCTTATGTCACGACCTTAAAAAAACCTCCAGCTGGGATTCTGCTATTCAGAATAGCCCTTGGAAATTATTTTCAAAGGTTAGCTGCCTGTGAAAAAGGAACAAAATAAAGTTTGATCACCCAGGGATTTTCAAACATGTTTGTGGGACCCACCAGAAGGCCCTGTACAGATGACCTGAATGAAGAACTAATTCAGCTTTCCAGCCGAGCAAGTGGGAGTGAATGTTCTGTAAACATTTGAATATCAAAGGAGGCCTTTTAAAACCAAAGCCTTACTTCACAGGAAGCCAATTTAATGAACACACACCAGAAAAAATAAATTACTGGGCTGGAATACATTACTTGGTGAAATCTACCATTTTGAGGCCTGTCATTTTCCAAAGACTTTTCTGTGCAGGTCAAGGAGCAAGCTCTGATCTGAACCTCATGGTATGATTAGTAGGGCAAGAGAAAGAAGCCCAGGTTCAGAAGGGACCTGGATTAATGTGTAACATTTGAGAACGCACCTGGAGCCAGCTGCTGTTAGAAAAACAGTAGACGCTTGGCATGCAGTAATCTTTTCAGCAGGTTTAATGAAGCTTTGTCTCACAGATAGTCCCTTCTGGCTTATAATTTCTTATTACTCTGCGTCCTTGCTGAATCGCTTATTGCTGATGAAACAGAACTACTACAACACCTAAAAGCTGTGTTGAAGTCTGGGCTTGGTTTTTGATGAATCTTTTCAGGTGGACAAAGATATGGAGAAGCCTTAAAAAAGGTCTTATGGATAGGCACCTTGAGTGCAACCGTTCCAGTTTGGTGAAGGGGAACTCACATTCCCATCAGTTCTGGACCATATAGTCCTACACACCAACAACTTCCGTTTACCTCCAATCAATTAAGTGCACAAGCATGAGGAAAAAACAGACCTTATTAATTTCACCTTTTTTCTTTTCTCCTTCCTGAGATTCCTTTCAAAGTAGTCGGGCTATTTTCAACCTCTTGGTGTTTCACTTTGTAAAAGGGAACTTCAGATACACTCATTTTGGGGCAAGAAGTGAAACACTGGCGCCCATGCCTAGCCTGCACATCTTACTGGTAGACACAAGCAAAACACTTTTTTTTTTTATGTCAAAAGTACAAATGGGTTCACTGAAGGGTTAGACAAATTCAGGTCTCTTAATAGTAGCCTGGTGGTTGCTTCCAACTCCAGATGTCTCTGTACCATTAATTACAATAAATCAGGAAACTGTACTGAGGAAAACATTGCTCTCAATATGTCCTCATTATTATATTCCTCAATTAGCTCTAGACCCCTGCTGGAGCTGGGAGCCTGAGCTAGATGGGCTCAGCTCCACCCTGGTACAATGCTTATGTCCACCGTACATGTAAAACCTTTACAAAAAATTATCTGGTTTTGATATAGAGAGCCTGACACAGGCAGAACAATGCAACTAGGCAGGAAATATAGGACCAGAATCACGAGTATGATGGGAGATAAAGATGAAAAAGAATTATGTCAGTATAGATCCACTGACGGCAATGAAAATGTGCTGATTTACACCAACTGTAGTCTTTACTAAGGTAACAGTATAAAAGTATCACTGGGAGTATAACAAATGTTTCTTTCTAGACAGAATGGATTACAGCCAGCCATGGCTGCAAGTTGCGTGTGCTTACACCCAGGTTTAATTTGGCACAATAGCTGTAAGCATGATATGGCTTAGCAAATGATTTATGTTGGCTTTGTAGGCAGCTGACAGCAGAGATCTCCCAATAAAACCGTATCAGTGAGGTACAGGAAGAGAAGCAAGTGGCATCTCAGATGGCATGGCCACCTGAATCTGTGAATGATATTTGTGTTGTCTCAGTCCATCTGCGTGAGCAAAGGACACAGAAGAAATGTGTGACCAGAGCCATAAAGATCCTCGGATCGGGGTGGGCAGGTTATTTTGTCTTGTGATGATCCATTCACCCATGGAGCATGTTGGGAGGGATAATTCTCCAGGGGTCATCAGGCAGGGATGTTGTCCCTGCATGGGCCACTGCATTTGGCAGAGAGGTCAGCGTGTTTCTAGTCTGGCTCCTCTTCCTGCAACTATAGTGGGAATGGGTTTGTCCTTAGGTTAGCTGCTTGAGAAGAGAAGGTGGGGAAAATCCATTGCTCTAAGAAAAGCTAGTGCAAACTGGCACTGCTGTGGTTTCCCCTGGGGTGTTTGGAAATGAACTACCAGAGCTGAGCTATTTGGTTATACAGTCTAATTCGACATCATGTGGGACTGTAACAATTTGGGAAAAACCAGAGAAGTGGCTCTGGCCCAGCAGAAAGTAATGAAAAGGGAGTGTGCCAGAGATATTGTGAAAGGATGAGCAACTGTGCGCATCCCTGAAAAATAGTGAGGATGCACAAAATAACAGTAGTTCATATCGATCACTTATCTGAAAAAGTATGTTGTAAAGATGACCTGGGTGGCTGTTGCATGTCTTGTGACCTGGCTCTTCTACCCAGGATTCGCTCTGCAAGCAACAGCACTGACTTGGAAAACAGGTTGCTTTTAATGTTTTAAATTAACCAGTTCTATAAGTATTTTTAAGATAATTACTCAGAAAGAATCATATCTTAAATTTATTGACTCTTTCAA
The DNA here is from genome assembly GCF_028858705.1 of Grus americana. NCBI lineage: Eukaryota > Metazoa > Chordata > Aves > Gruiformes > Gruidae > Grus > Grus americana. The sequence continues at coordinate 15,678,109 of NC_072857.1, read as the reverse complement.
ATAATACTTTCAAATTAAAAAAAAAAAAAAAGGCATCTGGCATGTGGCCATGGACAGAGACAGGGCTATGGCTTAGATGAACTGTATGTTCCTAGATTAGTAACTTTCACTGTGTTGCTTTGCCTTTGAGTGTAGCAACCAGGGCAAGACTGATGATTGAACTGGCCCTCAGAAGCACAGGGAAGACACAAAAGTGCTCTGCAGAACAGAAGCTGGAGCATGTGCTCACATGAGCTAGGCACACAGGGAATTTAAGGCAGCTTCCTTTATGGACAAACCAGATATATAATGATAGATATGTAAATATAATTATTATTAACACGAGAAGGTGGAGAAGAATATATGTTGAGAATGTTTCCAGTCATTAAAGCATGCACTGGAATAGATAGTAGTGCTGTGGTTGGCACGCTGTGAACTTCCCATGTTTTATCTCTGAAACGATTTGAGATCACCCATCTGCTTCTGTTCTGCAAGCTGGCTGCTCCTTGTGAAAGAAATTGCTTTGTGTGTCCCATCAGGACCTAGCCTGAAATATTAGCTTTCTCTCTAGCATAGACCATATGAGTAGACACCACCAAAGGATTTATGCATGGTCTAATGTGCTGTGGTACAGGAATATGCCCAGAACAAGCTTCCATGCTGTGAATGTAAGGAAACGTATTCAACAACAGGAGCAGGAGTTAGATTTTTTTTTCTTTTTTTTCTCCTTTTCTGATTTTTCACTTTTACACTTTTAACTGAGAGAACAAGGGAGTGAGAATGGAAAACAGATGGAGGGAGACAATGTTTAGTATAAACTCCCTGCTTTTGACATGTGCTTGCCTCATTTCTGTCTCTCTTCTGTGCATGGAGTTTGTCTAAATGTCTCAGCAGTGATGTTTGCTAAAGACTTTCTCACGTGTGATTCTGTTCTCCCCATCTACTCTATAAAACATGACCTTTTCCATGCCAAATAATGTCTGCCTTAGGCTGAATTCTTAAAGCTTTTGGGGGACAAAGGAGGGGAAGGGTAACTTATTATATGTAAAGAGGAAAAAAGTGATTGGTTTTTTTTTTCCAGCAATGAGAAACCAAAAGTCTCCTCGCCGTGCTGAGGAAGCTAGCAAGACTGGCATCTTCTGCATAAATTCACCCTCTTGTAATTCTACAGGATGACAGCACTGTGTCCTTCCAGTCTCTCTGGTTTTAGGAAGAAAAATACTAAAACCTAGGTCAAGTTATAATGATCTTAAAAGTTACTGTTTGTGCATCATTTATTTTTTTAAAAAAAAAGTTGGCTACAAATCCTCAGAAGATTGCACGTAGAGGGTTCAGTGTTCGGTGCTGACTAAGGCTGCAGATGAGCAACTCTTTCTGTCATGCTGTGAACCTGGAGAGCTTGACCCTTCTGGGTGTTCAGGACGATGTCGATTGGTACTGAAGGAACATGCCAAAAAGGGCAGAAGAAATTTATAGGGCAGATCAAAGGTGTTAGATCCCCAGAACAGTCTCTTAGATCACACGGTAGGGCTGCATGCACACCTGATAAAGGAAGCAGCTGAGAGCGATGAGCCCAGGGGCTGTTTCTGCTAAGATTTCTTGCACTTCTGGTTACACAGAGGTAGGTCAAAACCAAAATGCAAATGGCAAGTCACAAACTCAAGGGCAGTTACAAAGCAGCTGAGGGAATTAGCAGGCCAAACATGTTTTGGTGGATGCAGTTTTTAATCAGTTTTCTCATGTGAAGGTTTGTTTTGTCATTGCGGGTGTGAGACAAATTGTTGGAATAAGACATGGGGGGGGGGGGAGAATCATGCAATAAGAGGAATTACTCCCTGAAAAGAAGTTTCCAAATCTCTCTTTAATCTTAGCCTCTCCTCTCTGCCCCCTGCTACTGCAACACCCTCTCTCCTCTGCCTCCTTTCCCTTCTCGCTGATCCGTGCTGAGAAATGAACAAGTTCCGCAGAAAGGCCAGGACTCCGCAGATCCAGCTAAATACTTTGATGGTACTCACATTATTTGCCTTAACATTCCTGGTATCATTACAGCAGATGTTCATGTAATGTTTGGTGAGGAAGCCTGTAGTTGGGGCGGAGCGGGGGGGAGAAGAAAGATCATTCTTCCACATTTCTGATTAAAAATGGGAACAGAAAGAAGGACTCCCCTGTCTGTGCAGTTATTCTTGGCTTGGGTGACTACCGGCTGAGGGTTTGTGGTTTCAAATAGGGACCTCAGGGTATTGTTAGGGTTCTGTTCAAATGTTGTTGTGTGGATGGGCATTTGTCAGCAGTCTGTGTGATGCAAGTCAAAAACTAGAGCATGTCATAAAGGTTAAGGCTGAAGGTGTGGGGCATTTTACTGTGAGTGCCAGTGTGTGTCCTCTAAGTGTGTGGGAAGAAGGTGTGTTTGTCTGTACAGTTTGAGATAGTGTGGCCGGGCTGTAACCGGTATCTAAATAAATAGTTTCACTGATCCTGAGACCAATGGCCTTGCTGTAGGAGCAGCCCTCCCAGGTCCCGTGGGATCCCGGTACGGGGTTCCCTCAGTGCTGCTGCAGTGCAGGTGATGAAGCAAGTTTGAAGTTTAAAAAAAAAAAAAAAGGTGAGTCCATCTAAAATGCAGATGATCAGGAGCCAGCAAAAAGCTTGAAAAACATATATAATCCCAAGTCTTTGTTTTCTTCTTTTAAAGAACAATCCCCACCCCGTCTTTTTTTTTTTTTTTTTTTTAACACACACAACAAGCAAAACTGCCTAAGGTTGATTTTTTGTGTCTGCACTTGCTCAGTCTAATCTGGTTGTTATTCCACTCTCTTTGCTTCAGCAATTTTAATTTCATTTTATTTTTATCTGATTTTCAAGTCAATATTTTCTTGAAATCAGTGATATTTGGAAATCTGAGGTATCTTTAAAGATCTGAGCCCAATTAATTTTTTTCAGAGTGACAGGAGGCCTTTGGATTACATCAGGGAATTGAATGCAGGTTTTCCCAGTTTTAAAAGATACCCTAACTTCCCACAAAAAACCAAATATAGCAACCAGGCTGGACAGAGGGACTCTCTTCATGATGCTTGGTCCAGCTTTTCAACTCTTCTTCCTCCTTCCTTTATGTTATCTTCTAGTACCAGCAAGGACTAGATTCTTTTTTACATCAGCAGTGTCCTACAAATATCTTCCTATCTCAGGCCATCACTAGTTCTATTAGACTAGAAAAGAGGTTTTAATTTCTGTTTGCTAGTAGGGATAGGCATTGTCTAATGCTTGCTTTTCTGCTGTATTTTTCATCTTATCAACTTTATTTATACTAATTCTCTTTCCCACTTAATCAAACTCCTGTCCTACTCTGCTAATGGTGTGTTCATAGTTGTAAAGACTTAAAAAAAAGTAACAAAAAAAACCCCAACCAAAAAAACCCCCAACACTTAAAAAAATGGGGAGAGTGAGAAAGAGGCACAGGGCTGATAATATTCCTCGGTTACCTCAGACTCAGTTTCCCCACCAAATGTAATGCAGAGTGCAAACAGCCTTCACTTTTCTTTGATAGCAGCTCTTGGAAGCATTTGGTGGGAGAGGTGCTGCGCATGCATTTAATTAAGGCCTAAATTGCAAACGCTCTCAACAAACAAGACAGAGTCAGGAGGCAAATGAGGGTCTAAAGATGTGAATAAAGCCAGATGCACTAGGTCAGTGGTCAGGAAAGACTGCACTGATGCCTGACGACTGCCAAACCAGCTAAGTGGCGGCCGATGTTTGGCCCTGTGCTGCCTGAGTCGCACGACAGTGGCCATCCTTGGTCTCATTTGAAAAACCTGTCGTGGAACAAGCTGGAATTAAATAAGTACTGTAACTCTTGTCCCATATCTCCTGCACTAGAAAAGTATGTTTATACAAGAGCAGTTTTGACTGTTCTCACAGTTTCCCACTCTCAGCTAAAGATATTAATGTTATTCCCACAGTATTTATTTATAAAGAAAATTTATTCTGGTTGGGGGGTGACATTTATGCTGATTTTACCACAGCCTTTTCACTGCCTGTGTCTTTTATTATAGCTGTATTTCTTTCATTGCCTGATGGTCGTCCCCTCTTAGAAGTAAAATATTTTACCAAGCTGACCGTCTGATGAAACATTTTTTCTGCTAGGTTCAGAATATATTTACGAAGTAGCATTGGAGAAGTGAAGGCATATAACATTTTCAGACAGTGTGCCACAGTATAAGGGTGATAGAGCTTTATGCGACATATAAGAGAAAGGAGGGAATCACTTCCCTAGGGTGATTAAACAGATTTTATTTACAGCACAAACTGGACACATGCAAATTGTGTGTCCATTAAATTCAAGACTGCTTTAGATTTCAGGCAGCTGGAGATGAATGCTTTGGTATTCATTTTCACTTAGCATATAAATGTTAGATCAAGTTAAGGTTTAGGATATATCAAGTATTCTTAAGTTAAAAAAAAGAAGAAAAGAGCATGAAAAGCAGGGATGTTATAATTATCCCTAGAGAAACCATTGCGAGTACAATAAAATGAAAATGCAAAGTCAAATTCCAAGACAAATAAACCACATAAGAGAAGGTAGTGCAAATCTGAACCGTACAGGCTATTTAAGCTACGCCATCTAGCTTTCCTTCATAGTTCTTTCACATCATTACAGGAACTGGTGAGAACCGGGAGAAGTTAGGATCTGTGCCTGTGTCTTGCCCTGCATCCTCCATCTGGCTTCCCAGCAAAGTAATCTGTGCTCCCCACTGCTGCCACGCTGTGCAGGAGAAGGGGAACAACTGGGGTTCACCTTCCCCGTGGGGGAGGCATCAGGTGATGTGTGCAGCACAGCCTAGGCAGGAGGCAGGCACACCAAGGGTCTGACGGAGGTCGCAGGAGATGCAGAGAGGCTGAGCCCACTCCTGGGTCTGGCACAGAAACCACTGACTAGAGTAAGTGGGAGAAATGAACAAAAGCCAGCCTGAAGCAGACCCAGCGATCAGGGAACAGTCACGGTGCCAGTTGCTCTCCCAGACATACTGTGAAACTGCTTTTTGCCCACTTCGAACTAAATACAGAAAACCCAGCATGTGATTGTGGCTTTAGAGTGAATTTCCTTGCCTGATGGTAGAAGAGGGACTAACAAAATCTATTCTCTGGTAGGTCTCAGAGCTGCCCCCAACTCACAGCATTTCCTATGCAACATCCCGCTGTCATCACCCAAGCTGCTGCTCTCCGTAAGGCTCAGACCACGTGAGCGACACCAGTGGGATCCTGCCCTTGCTCGTGCGTGTGTAAATTAGGTGCATTTCTTCAGAGTTAGAGCCATGCTTCCGAGAGCACAAACAGATAAACATGAAGCAGGCCAGCTTTTTTATCTTTTAATCAACACCATGTGTTTTGCACGTATTTCCCCTCACCCTCTTCCCAGGCTTTTTCACAGGAACAACAAAAAAAATGCTAAAGTGTAAGAGATAAAAATCTCACTGGCTTTAGAGGTTTCAATTAAACATGTGTATTAATGTTATCCTCATGTGCTTATTTATAAACACAATTTATTCTTTTCTGCAAGTCATTCATGCAGCTGCCGCTGTTATGAAAGTGCTTTCCTTGACTGCATATTTTATTATCAGCATATTTCTTTAGCTACTTTCCATTCGTCCTACCTTAGAAATAAAATACTTCATTGAAATGTCCATCTGATAAAATATTCCCCTTTAGACATATATTTACTCAAGGAGTATTTGAAAAGTAAATTTCTATAATATTTAAGGTAGAAAGTGATGCCAGCATCAATAAATTAGTAGCAGGCTAACCTGCAGGTTTGTCGGCATTCTCTTCCTGCAATAATATACAGTATGTCATTGTTAGTAGCGATATGCATACTGTTACAGATCCCAATTCTAGAAAGAGTTATGCACATGATTTGAATAGAGTCAAGTGCTCCAGTTACCCAAACTGGAAGAGGCTTTAAGTATATATTTGAACTGCAGAGTGAAGCTTCCCTGGGAAGTCAGGAGGCTCATAAGGCCATGCCCTTTATGAGTTCTCACACTGAAAGAGCAGAAGAGCTTCAGTTAAATAGAGAAGTGAGTATTTGTTACATGTTAGGATGGTATACATTGCAAATTTAATGATTTTTTCATTTAGGACAGACTGCATTTTGCATCCATAGCTCAAGCGCATCCCAAAGCCATCGGCAGAATTTCCCGTCGACCCATGGGGTTTCCACCAAGGGCCAAAGGCTATTAGCTGTCAGTGCCTGTCTTTCAGCTAACGGCGCTGCCAGTGAGTTTTCCTTCCCTTTGGCTGTATTACAAAGCCCGAAGCCTGGTTTGTTCCCCACTCCCTGCTCAAGTATGAAAAAGCCAACGCACACCTGTAGCTGAGGCCAGAGGAGTTGCTAGCAGTTCTCTTCACACAGCTCTGCAGTGCACGGGTTCCTGCTCTAATTCATCCGTCCACCCTCGGGCTTCTTTCTGTAGCCTCAGCTACGTGTTCCCCGGTACGAACTGGCGTAGCTACTTGGCTTAAGTGGTGCGAGTTCTGCTCCCTGAAATGCTGTGAGACTTCAGTGTGGCTGAACTCAAAATTCATGAACGCTTGGACGTCCTAAATGTGATATACATAATGAATTATACAGGCCAAAATACAATGCAGGGATTTACCTCACTATACATGAGCCCATTTCCACAGTCTTCTGCTTAACGCGTTACATTTGCTGACCCAGGAAGCCTGAAAGCACAAGGGGATTGAGTGCAGAGGAAAGGCCCTGTCGCTGTGCTGCTGGCTCTCAGGGTCGCTGTTGTGGGTATTTTGGCAACCGGGGACTATATGTGTATTATAACAGGTGAGGGACTCTTCTGTGTCTGACTAGTGTTTGTAAAAGGCCTTGCGAATGGTAAGCTGGGTGTATTATTTCAGCCCCTTAGTTGACTCATTACACAGTAAATAAAAGCTCTAGAAGCTGGGGGAGGAAAATACAGATGGATTTGAAGGTAAATAACTCACATGCACTGCTCTTTTCTAAAATCCTTGTTACACTGGCAGAGCATGGAAGGAGGCTTTTCTCTTTGTACAGAAATCCTTTTTCTACTGTGATTTTTTTTTTTTTTCCCTCTCTAATGTGATCTGAGTTAGGCTTTCCCAGAGTGTCCAAAGAAGGATCAGAGAGGTTTTGCCTCTCAAAGAAGCCAGATGCCACCTGTTATCTTTCTAAGGCTCTGTTGTTCTTACCAAAGGCAGCAGCTGCCAGTCCCTTTACATTTGGGAACTGCTGCCTTTCGTGGGCATTTCGCTCAGGGTCCCATGGATCTCGCCTCCTTTGCTCCTTGCTGTGGCTGACCAGGGGGATTTCTGTCTCTCCATACAATTAAAGAATGGTGCGATGTCGCTCCTTAGCAAGAATTAACAGGGCTGAGAGGCAGGGAATTTAAATATCATATTTGTGTGGTACTGCTCGGTGTGGACATGGTAGCTCAGGTCTGCATTAGGTCAGAGATTCTGCTTTCTCACATCATTTCTCTCTTCTCCATAGTAACACCAATGTATGCTTTTAAAGCTAAACAATACTGGAATGCTTAATGTTATCTATTTTTTTTTTTTCTTTACACTGGTTATGCCAACTCTTCTCTTGTATAATCTCAGCGAATGAGGAGCTGGTGGGTTAGACCTGCATGCCAGTGGAGCTCCCTTCCCAGGGGTATGCCCTGTTCACCCATCTGTGCCCTTGTTAAATGTGTAATCCTCTGTTTCTGACAAATTAATCCTTTCCCTGCGCAAGCACCAACTGTGACATTACAAGCAGAGGATTATGCTTGCATGCAGTGCAGAGGTAGCAGAGGAACATGCGCTTTAAACACTCCTTGAAGTTCCTATTTCTTGTGTATCTTAGTAGTAAAGGTCTGTGGAAGGGTGAAAAATGAGAATTTCTAAGATGAATGTACGTTAGTACTTACAAGGTACTGTTTGAAGGCCCCACAAAGTCTTATTGTTGCTGTGAGAAGCCATCAAGTAAATGAACATTGCTTCTTCGAAAATCTGGTCAGGAATGTCTCATTGAAACAGATTTTGAACATTGAAGGAAGTTTTAGATAAAAAGAACAGATTTGAGGCTAGAACAAGAAAGTGGAGGTAAAACTTACTGTTTTTTTCAGTGCCTGTTTTCCAGTGGTCAGCCAGACTGACCCAGACACCCCACCGGCTGGCGGGGCACCTGCTTCCCTGTCACCGGGCTCAGGTGGCATATGGCCTGGTGTGCATGGGGACATTGGTCATATTCAGAGCATTTCCTCACATTTTCACTCCTTTGCATCACTTTGCCTCCCAGTTGTGCCTCTAACACGCATCCAGTGTTAAAGTCAGCTCAAGCGTGGCTCCCCGCGGGGCTGGGGCCATGGTTTGTGACACAGGTGCAGGTGAGAAGCCTCAGATGTCCACTCTAGTTTGCTCTGTTGAAGGGAGCTAAAGCATGACTCCAGCCAGTCTTTCTTCTCCTCCTCCTCTCCCCTGGGCTTTTTGAATACAAGAAAATTATCAGAACTTGCTACAAGATGCTCGCTGCTCCTATTACCATTTCTGTAGTTCTTATTATTTTGTCTTGCAGCCACTGGCAGCAGTTCATGGAGAGTGGAAGCAAGAGTTCCCTGAAGTGAAACTTACTGTCTTAGAAAGAAGTTTTATAGCAGTGGAGTGTTCAGGTCACAAATATCTTCAGTTATTTCATTTATATATGTTGGTGCACCACTTGTGCACTTGATACTGTGGTACCCAGAGTTCAGACTGTAATGTGGAGCAGCATGACGCAGATATTACTAATCTTTCATCTTTGGCCTTTTCTTTCTAGTTCTCTTGTTTAAACCCAACTGAATTGTCCCAGACTGAAAAAAAAAAAAAAAATCATTGATTTAGTACCTATCCAATAATTTATATTGAAAAAGAAAAAATGGGATTTTACTCCATTTTCTAGTAAGACACCCCTATCCTATTTTTCCCCTGTTGCCATGCCAGCATTTGTCTCTTGTGTGGTAAGAAGAAAGAAAGACTAAATATTGAATAGGCATGGACAGCACCTTATTGGCAAAGATATTTGTCCTTGGATATAGCTGGACACACTGGAGAGTAAGGCTGGGGATGCTTAAACGGAGGGAGAGAATTCCTGCTGGTGATCCCAGTGATGCAGAACACAGTGCAGTGTCTGTAACGACTCACGTAGGCAGCGGGCGTAGTGGAAAACCATTTCCAGCTCAACCGTCCGTTTGTACTCCTTTCTAAAATTTTCTAAAACATCCATTGTTTGGGATGGCAGATTTCTACAAAACTCTGGACAAATTCCTTGTACTATATTTTAAGATGCATTTTAATTAATATCTGCACTTGAAATTAAACCTTTTGTCTTCAAGCAGCAAAAGAGAGAAAAAGAAAAACCATAGACTGTAAATATTTTTACAATGCTATGGTGCATTAATATATTCAGGTTGTGAGTTTTTTTCTAATAGAGATTTTGATTATTAAAAATACAAATTGTCTGATTAATTATAAATTATAATTTGATTTATAAGATGGTGTTACATATTAAATAATGCCAGATGGTGCCATGAGGGCATTAGCTCCCTGTAATAGATTCTGGATGACAAGGGAATTAAAAGCGGACAGAGTCCGGGAACCAAATTAAACAAGCAGTGAAAACTCTGCCAGAATAAAAATAGTTCCCGAAGCATTTCTCTCTTTCTCTCCCTCTCTCTTTTCATTTTTAAAGTTAAGCATTAAAAAACCACCCTAAAACCTACTTTTTTTTTTTCTTGTGCTTTCAGCATTTATGATTACAGCAGGAGTCCAAAGGCAATACAGCATGGATTAAATTTTCAATAACTTCATGTGCTTTATAAGCTTCCTTCAATGTGTTTGCATTGGTTAGTAAAAAATCTATTGTTATGTACCAACATTTGAAAAATGCTTCTGGATGTTAGAGCAGCCAGGTTTGTTACCTGTACTACTCCTAGGTGAGACAGATCCCTTTCCCCACCTTTGCACCTGTGGCTGAGGTACATCGTTGCCCTAAAGAGCAGTTTCTCTTCCTATGCAGAATTAAATGAGGCTTTACATTGGCTTTACTTACGCGTTAGGAGGACTAAAACATCTGCTTGTACACAGAATGGTCCAAGTACTACTAAAATGAATGAAACAACTTCCTCTCTCAAAGGTGTGAGGAGGAAAAAGAATAGAGTATGCAAATACATAGATTAAAATTCCAGTTACAAAGACATTGTTAGCACTAAATTATAGGGGGTTTAAAAATAATTTTCAGTGTTCATTTTTGAATAGAAGTTGCCTGTGTTAAACTCATATGAGGAAGGGGTTTCTACTTCAGAAGTGACCAGAATATCTCTCTTCTCTTGGCCCTCTGTTCTCATTTCACATCAATTCAGTGTATTTAAACATCTACCACTACCTATGCTTTTCTTTGCGGTGGTTATTTCCACTACGTCTTGCATCTTAAAGGGATATTCTGGAGTCAACTAAAGTACACATCTTATAATTGCAAGCTTTATTTTGAGTGATAATCACTCAGAGGTTGCTTGTTCTTTGTCCAGTCATCTATTACCATTATGTGAGCAACGTGCGCTGATGTAGTAGTATTCTCTAGAGCATCCTGTTTGCAGCTGCTTCACCGAGTATATTCTCATATGCTTCTAGTTTTATGTTTGGTGTCCTTATTTGATGTCATTCATTGAACATCTACAGAGATTTTCCTTTTCCATCTTGCTGTACACAGATTCTTCTGTACCAGGAATGCAGGGAGGGTGTATAGAGACTGAAAGTTTTGTAAAGTAATCTTTATGATTTGCAATGAGCATCTGAAGAGCCTGAGAAAGTCTTTAGGCTTAGCTGTGCTTCTTTTTATTTGCCTTTTTTTTTTTTCTATGAAGAGAACAGTGAAATAGTATGGCTGGCTGTCTTGAACTCAACCTCATGTATTTTATTTTGAAGTGTCTGATTCAAGAATACCTTTTTTTTCTTGTACTCTTGATGTTCTTGTTTTGATATATCATCTTTATATTGAACAATGACTGATGACTTCTGGCTCTGCCTAATATGCAATGTTTATAAATGAATCAGAAAAGCAACGTTGCACGTATTTGCATGAGAAGATAATGTAATGAAGTTGAACCAATTTTATCTCTGAAATTCCTTATTTAAAGTGCACTGGTCTTCAATGTAAGATGGTGTGAAAAGTGCTGAGCCTGCACTTTTTGTCTTAAACTTGGAATTTCCACTGCAGGTGATTCCATTATTTCCAAATTTCTTTTGGTACTGAATAAAAAAATATATTATCATACAATTTATGAAGGAAAGGAGGAAATTTTATTTTAGTTAGAAACTACATTAGTAAGCTGTCTCTTCCTGGTAAGGTTAAAAATTTTATTTTTATGTTTCATTTTGACTTCTATATTACAGTATAGTTTTAATGTCATAACAATCAATTTAAAGATGAAATGAAGAATTTCAGTCACTAAGAAAATTCCAATAATTCTAGCACAAATATGGAAAAAAAAAATGATCCCCATTTCAGTTAAAATATTACATTATCTTAGAAGTATTTACTGATAAAAATCACCTTTTTTCATTCATTTTTAAGAATTATGTGTTTGCAAGTTCTTAAGTGATAATTTTCACTTAATACCCCAAATTCACTGAACTTGTGTATTTCTACTCAGGCTCTGTGTACAGAGGTAGTGGCAAGAACTGTCTGTATCTCTTGAATTTCACACAACAGTTTTTAGCAACATAAAAAACCCCAGTAGTTTATTATATTTTACAGATTGCTTCTAGTAACACTAAGCTTCAAGTAAAGACAACTAATTTAAATTTTGCCACAGTTAGATGGTGTTTCCTGGAACTACCCAACCTCAGATTGTGATCTTGTCGCATCTGATATGAATCTTGTAATATCTTATTTTATCTAGTCTGGAGACACAAGTATATGTATGTGTGTATGTACTTGTATATGTGTGTTAATACATAGAACTCAAATAGTTAGTACTTAAAAACAATCCTCTCACCAAACACCCCTCCCATGTTTCAACAGCAAAGAAGAGTGATGGTGTCTATCATGTATAATCCAGCGTTTCCTTCCTTCTTGGAGCTTCATCTCTGTGATTTCTGCATGAGCTGCTCTCTTTCCTCCTGCAACTTTCTGCCTCTAATTTAATGAGGTCCAGGGTATCTGTGACTTATTTTCAAATACCTATATATTTTTAACTGTGGCTTATTTTCAAATATCTATATATTTAAAGGACTCTAGGTCAGCTAAAAAAAAAAAAAATGTAAGCATGAAAATAAAATGATGTTGTTGACCTGTCATTTGATATTCTAATCCTGGCGTATATTGCCAAAGACACGCTCCTGTCCAGTTGAAGCTGGACTACTCGAGACATAGTAGGAGATAGGTTAACATCTGCAGTGCAGTTCAAAGGGACATGAGTCTTTGATTTGCCTCCTCCTAAGTGTGTGGTTATATCTCTGGAGAAGAGGCAGCCCATACAGCATAGGCTGGCGTAGGTCAGCAAGACAAAATGGACTGGAAAACATCTCTGCCTGGTATATTCCTTGTGCATTTCCAGTTGGTCTTCTAAGGCTATTGCAGAGGTAAGGGGTATGAATGGGGAAATAAAAAGGATAGGGAAGTATGAGAAGGGTTAAATATAAAAGGAGAGTGAAAGCCTTGGAGAAGTGAAGATAAAAAGGAAAACTGAGGAAGAATGATAGATTTCTGAAGGAAGGTTGCCCAGTTGCTCGTGTTTCCATTTTCTTGTATTACAAAATCAAGGAATAATTAAGCTCTCCAGAAGCCTATTAGACTAAAGAAAATATCTATTTTCTGTTTTATTATATTAAGCATTGTATAACAAACTTATGGAATGCCATCTTGAAGGGAAGGGAGAATTTATCTGAATCCTTTGAACCAGTTTCATTGTACACAAATCTCTCTTAAAATGATCAAATTTTTAGTTTTCAGGACTAACCTTTATTTAACTCAGGTTAGGAAGATTGTTTTGTTTACTCCATAAAAACACCTTTTACTGAAGTGTCTATGAAGTACTTGAGTCTGGCTACCAGATGAGGAAGACTACTGATCCCATCTGCAGCTGCTGTTTGCATATCACAAGTAATAACGTCCACAAAAATTTCTCCACCAACCCCAGTTAGTTTCAAGACCTCTTCCCAAAAGCGTTCTTCAGGAAAGGACAATGTAAAAGAATTTCCTTTAAAGCCCCCTCCCACCCCCCAAAAAAAGGGAAAAACTGTGGAAATGAATTAAACTTCTCAGATTTAGTATAAATTAATTGTGAGTTAAAATATTAAAGAGTTACTCTGAAAAAAGCCCAGCATTGTTATTCTTCTCTGGACTTTTTTGTTCATGAATATTTTTGACACTGTCAGTCATCACATGTATGAAATCAGGAGCATGTTTCATATCGCCGGTTCTTTAAACAACAAGGAATTCTATTGGTGTCAGCTTCTGAAGGCATGCATTTGAGAGGCAGGTAAGCTGCAAGCTAGTAAAAAGTTGGGAGAACAGAGAATTTACTCTGATATAAAGTTTAATTGCCTGATTTTTCCCTACATGCATATTAACTGTAGAGGTGAAGCACCTCTGAATAGGTTTGCTCAGGTACGTAACTCTATTAAGAGCATTGTTCTTACACAAAGATTGATCTAGACTGCAGCTTTAAAAACAGAAATTTGTCAAAACACAGAAGATTGTTGAAATAAATGTGCAATTAATTTAACTTGTATTTTTAACATACACAATACCAGGCATAATTTTTTTAACCTCCCTTGCTTTCCCTCTCTATTCATTGCACATTTAAATTCATTATGGAAAAAAATGAGAAAAAAATCCCTGATAGTTATTTTTATGATCAAACACCTTTTCCAATTAGTCTTGGCACCTCACTATAATCACGATGAATGTTATTAATTCAGCAGTCTACATTCTATTAAGGGTTTCATCATAGCAGTGTGTTCAGGAACTTAATGGCTTTTGCATATTAATGCTGCAGCCTGTGGTCTTGTGTCCATTAGTACTGTGTAATAACATGCGTTTGCACTCGTACGTATCTATACAAACATATAAACATATGATTACATACAAATCTTGATAAGGTGAATACAAGGCTATGAAAAAGTATTTTAAATTTATTTAACCAATTATTTTAAGTGAGATCGTTGTTCATTCAAAATGTTCTCCACATAACAAAAGATGTACTGCTGTTATAAATCCATAGGATACAAGTGTAACAACATACCAGAGAAGACAACAGTAGTGGTGGTTGCTAGGCATGGCACACAGGCATTAGTGATCTTTGAGGTCATGGTAAAAGTACACCTTACATATACAATATTACTGTGAGAGCATTTTAAATAAGAGCGATTTAAAATCATGGACAAGGTGCTTTGTGAGAAATTTTGAAGGTTTGTGGGGCAAAAATATTGGTAGCTACCAGGTTATAACAACCAGTCTGACAGTCTACCTTGCTTTCTGTTGACAGCAAAATGATTAGAGAAAATGTTTTAGCTATCCAGCTTTCAGAGGAGTTCAAATTTTGGCATAAAGTGCATTTTTTTCCTTCTTATTATAGAAGACTTAATCTAAGATTAGTTTCTGTGCTCTGAATTTCTAAGGTTGCAAAGGTAAGGAAGGACCTTTTTCATCATTTAGCCTCACCCCTACCCTCCATATAATACCAATGGCAGTCCTTATCTCACTTTCTTCCACTAAACTTATAGTTTCTCTTCAATCTTTTTGGACGACAATCGAAACATGATTTTGAAAATTAAATGATGGTCAATTGATTACAATTTCAATTGTCTCATTAATAACCATCAGTCTATATCTTAGAATTTCTCCTTTTTTTTCTGTCTACTATCTTGCATTTTTTAAATTTAGTCAAACTTTCTTCTGTCTTCAGATTTTAACATCTGCAAACTGCTGCTCTGCCAAAGCTCTTGAATGTTCCTGGCATTTTGATATTCCTCCTGAACACTCCTTTTTGTGCATCTTGCTGAGGATCCAGCAGAACATGCCAAAATCTTGCCCTGGACTTGACATTTCTTGTAAATTGTTCAGGATGTCCAGCCTGTGTGACCCTGAAGCCTTCACAGAGGCAGATCCAGCCCTATCACTCCCTTTTGTGCAGTTTTCTTAAAAAAAAAAAAAAAGAAAAAAAGAAAAAAGAAAGAAAAAGAAAGTAGTATGCCTTGATAATGCTACAGATGTGAGTCACCTAGTATTGGGCAGGCCTTTGACTTGCTTTGACTTGGAGGGAATGGTCCTCTTGCTTCAAACCTGAGCTCTTCCCCTGTCTTCCAAAAGAAACATTATGCAAGATCTATTTAGATATTATGTCCTCATCAGAAAGCACATTTAGAGCTGAGCAATGAAATAGTCCTTGTATCACTAATTAAAATTCAGTGGTGAGGTTGCTTAATTACTCCCTCCACTGAAAGTTCTTACTTTACTTTTCACATTTATTCTGGTAATAATGTGTTGAAGAGCTCATCAGCCTCTGAAGGAAGGCAACAATTTTTCTCATGTACATAATCATTAAACTGACAAATAGGCACAGCACTATACAGTTATCAATATTAGCACTGCAGCCCCATCACTATTAACAATCTTTGCAGCACGGGATTAAAGTGCATAAAGGGGGTGAAAAATGGTAGGAAACAACTAAGTTTGAGATCCTTCCCTTTTGCTCTCCTGGCAGCCACCTCAAATCAATTCATACTGAGATTCCTTCTTCCTGTACAAAAGCAAAGTAATTGAGTGCATTTGATTCTGTAAAAAATTAATGGCTTTATTTGCTTTTTCTTTGTGGGTTAGGCTAAAATGCTTTTCTTTCTTTTTCTTTCATTTTCTTTTTCTTTCATTCATGATCATAAGATCTTAAAGCCGATAGATGAGTATAACTGCCTGCTGCAGACTCCTTTGAAATTCAGTCACCAGCTCTGCCAGTGAAATAAGCGGGGTGGAGGGGAGCATTCCCAAATTACCTTGTTGAATCTTGACTTGAGTGAAATAACTGGTTTGCAGCTCCTCAGCTATCTTCTCTGACTTCATCAATCAGAGTGCACAGGAGAGACCACCCGATTTCCCAGGAGTAGGCTTGCCAGCCACAGACTGCCTTTGTGATCTGTATAGATAAGCCTGTATAAGCAGGGGAAGATTTCAGAAGTATCTAGCCTTGCTGTATCGAGGAGAAGCAGAACTGCAGCCACTGGAAATAAAAAATGCCTTCAGCCCTGTTGATTGTTGGTGAACATGATGTCTCATGGCAGGTCTAGGGAGCAGGGTAGGATAACATGCATTTTGAGAGCCTGGTTTGGTCATTTTGAAGCAAACAAGTGGAAGTCAATAAGAAGTTAAAAATTGCATTTCATGGCAAGGTTAGAACATGAAATAAAAGGGAAAAATACTCTCTTTCTTCACTAACTGTTCTGGGGATCTGAAAGGTTTTCTAAGCTTCCTTTACAAAAAATAATGTATCTTGGAGTTGAAGACCAATGATCACAAACAATTAACACTGAGGGAAATCCAGGTTCTGTTTCTCATTTTGGTCATGGCCTGTTTAGGTCAGCTTTCAGTTTTCATTCTGAAAAGCCTCAATTAACACCACGGGTTTTTTTCTGGTGCTCTCTGTAACATTGCTTTGGATCTGCTTCCTCAAAAGGGAGTTAGATTTTTAGCTCTGACTTTGTATGGCCAGGGTAGCAACAGCACAAAACATGACCACAGTTCAGAGAAAAAAAGAAAAATATTATCCCATTACTAATCAAGTAGCTTCACTATATTCCAGACTGTAGTGATCAGCTCATACACACGTGTCTCAAAATGAGGAGAGGGCAGTCCCCAGCATGGCTATTTTACACTAGTGTATTCAATTTTGCATATGAGGTTGCAATCTGGGAAGATGTTTGAAGTACCATCTGCTACAGGCAGCTATATCCTATCCCATTATTCGGCAGATGAGGGTGGTACGGTTGGGCGCTCTCTTGGGATAGATTGTGTCCCTGATGGGTAGTGCGCTGTTATTGTCAGCTTACCTAAAGAAGAAAACATATCAGGAGATCTCGTTACTACTGCAGTGGCCTGCAAAGGGACTGAAAAGAAATCATTCATCAAAATTGATATATGAGGGATGAATCATGGGGACAGTCTTCCTGCACTTCGTTCGCTCTCTGTTGGAGAAGCGCTGACTCACAACTCCCACACTTACTGCCACCAGCATAAGTTACTAGGAAATGGAAGACCCAGAAGATCCCTCGGGCTGTCATGTCCATTCCCCCAGTTCACCAGGCAATAGTGGACCCTGTGTGGGACTGGAGGGATGTGTGGTGTGATGCTACCTCCACATCCCCCTCGCATCTTCTAGTGCAGCACTCTGGATGCAGAGATCTTTAGGCACTACAAATAGGCATGGCAGCACTGCCAAGCTGGGTGGTTTACTAGCACTAAAAATCGCTTTGAATAAAGAAGGAAACGATAGAAAATTTAGCTGCTCAAGAAAATAGCAGTGCAATAAATAATGTATGGAAATGGGATGTTTCTTTAAGACATGAAGGAAGGAATGCGGAAGCTTTTATTGAGCAGGTAATACCCTCTCTACTTATTATCTTTGGAGTTTTTAAACCTTTTGGCAGTCAGACATGTTCAAATGGAAGAATTTAATCTCTTCTACCCTGGAAGAGAGGGAACAGAGATTTGATTTGACCTGAAGTTCCAGGATGTTAGTTTCATTTTGCAGAGTTTGATGTTTTCTGTTGTTTTGTTTTCTTGATGTCACTTTACTATGGGTCCACGAACAGGGAGGTAAAATTCAAGACAAGTACCGGGAGTGTGATGCATAACTTCCACAGTCATTTCTGCCTCGGAAAGTCACGTATTCCCTATGGTATCAAAATGACTCCACTTCCAAGTTTGCTGGTAATAGGGCAGGTGAAGCAAAGTTCATCACTTCTAGGAATCACGTCCTGGGCTTGTTTTTTGAACTTGAGACATTCGCTTACTGTGATGACCTTAGGCTGTTATTTACCTAACTTTATTTTCCAATCCTTTGAGGCACGTAAAAGAATGATTAAGAGATAGAAAGCCCACATTGCTTGTATATTTTTGGCAGCATTGCCAAATCTTTTGATGCGGTCTTACAGATGAATGTGGGGGTTTTGTCCAGAATCTGTTTTGTATCCGAATTTCCTCATTGTACCATGAAATCTGGAGGCAAACTCTTCAAAGACTGTGCTAAACCTGTTGATTTGGATCAAAACTCTGAAAAGCTTAGAGCAAATGATATGGTCTTTACTTTGTATGTATAACTAAGAAAAAAAAAAAGGTAATGGACTGGGGGAGGATTAGGTTTCATGTAATGGAAGATATGATTTGTTTTGGTACCTTCAATTACTCTTCATTAAATTGAAGCCTGTCAGATTCACTATTGGATGAAACTTCTGGGGAGGGGGGGTATGGTAGCTTCACCATTTAAAATTATTTAAATGAATCTCATTCTTCAAGCAAAAGTTGTTGGGTGTAATGAGGTAATGAAGCAACATATCATGGGTGCAGAAGACCAGACTTAACTGATCACTCTCATCTCTGTCTCTTACTCTGAGTTACAAAGCTAACATTAAATGGAGTCGAGGAAAGCGGCATACTCGAAGGCATGACTTCAGATGAGTGCTTGGATAACTTGTGCTCAGCAGAACACACAATTCAGATTGATGTTTTCATCTAGGGAGATGATTTATCTGAAAATCAATATTGTGCTGGATATGTCATGTAGCAATTACACAGTGCTTTATATTTTCAAATCAAGAGACGACTGTTTGCGACTCTTAACCTTTGTGAAATTTTTTGGGGGTAAATCAAGTGAAACCCATTTTCCCCAAATTATACGCTGGCACAGCAAGCTAAACAAGCATAGGATTCATTCAATGAACGTCACGGTGTAGCTGGCTATGTCTGAAATACTTCTATTCAAAAATTATATAGCAGCTCCCCTCCCCAAACCTGACTGGGGTTAAAGAGCTTTCAGAGGTTCCAAACTCTAATTTGTTGTGCTGGGTAACCAAGGATCTCAGGAATTATTATACTCCATGGGATTTGCCATGGTGTAATCTTTGTGCTAAGAGATGTTTTCTCTTTTTATGTCTCTCACTAAGTACTACTCAGAATGCAATAAGGTTTTGTATTTTCTTGCTCATTATCTTGGGGGGGGGGGGGGGAGAAAAACAACACCACGCCACACACACCCCCCACCACACACAAAAGCCAAAATAACCCTGTGCTGAAAGCTAGCCTATTTTCACTGAGAAAGTGCAGCTGGTTTATAAGGATGTGATTATCTTTCATATTTTCCACCTACAAGTGTCAATGATGGCATGCAAAGCTTCTTCTGACTGGAAAGAGCCCACCCTCTGAAAGTATTGAGATATTTAATTTGGAAGGATGGTGCTGTAATCAGTGACCTCTCAAAATGAAATAAATGGAAGTGATATTGTATTTGCAGTTTGATATCTGTCTAACGAAAAAAATATTGGTGGCTGTATTTCCAGAATGACACCATTTTAAAAGCTCCATTGGGGAAATCATTTGTTGAAAGGATGCTGAAAATTCAAGGTGCAAAGGGACAAGAAAATCACAGCTCATATGTGAAAAATAATGTGGCTTGTTGTCTAATTTTATTTGTTTTGTAATGGTGGAATATTATTACTTTTTATGTGTCATTTTTGGACCAAGAAATATGTCGCTGCAAAATATTTAGCTATTGAGTTAGCTCTGAGAAAAACCCTGTTATTAAAGAGGGGGGAGGAATTATCAGCTCTGCTGGTGAAATCAGAAGTGTCCTAATTAGCAGTCCCTGAAGCTGGAGATGTGATGCATCCTCTCCCATGTCAACTCCCTTCCTTCAGTATTGGTCATATCATCAGCACTCATAAAGAGACGATGAGAGACATTTCCTCAGTATGGTATAGCTTGCATCACAAGTCCAGGAAAGAAAGGTATAGCTCAGAGAAGTCCACGTGCTGATTAGGAAAATATTCTGCTTGATCAGGAAGGAGTTACTGAAAAATTAATGCCTACAGAAGATCTGAGGGCTTCAGTATAATAAACAGCCGTAGCAGTAATATGTAAAGACCTCTTCTAAGTTAGTTAAGTGCTAAGCCTCCTACTGTTGCAAGCAAAATCTATAGGACCTGAGCGATATGCTTGTCCACATTTTAGAGCACACTAGAAATATTCTTAAAAACAACTGCTTGAGGTGGTTTTTTCCTTGATAAATGCCGCGTACCTGTTTTTAATGGGAGGCAATGAGCTTTTCAGCTGATGAAACTTGAACAGTGAATTTTGTGCTTCTCCAGCAGAGCTGATGACCACAAACAAGTTTGTATGAATGCAAATCTCAAAACTGTCAAGTATGCCAAGCAAGGGTCAGCACTAATAAAAGTAGATTTCCATGGATTTGGTTATGGTGTCTGACTTCTCCAGCTCCTAATAAGCCTTGAGCTCTAATTAAATATTTTTCAGCATATGAGCTATTTGTAACATCCCTTTTTCTCGATCCTGTGGATTTGCTGCCATCTAATAACATTTGAATTCATAGTGCAGTTTTCTCAATTTTGGGATTGAGGGTTTTTTTGGTTTTTTGTTGGGTATTTTTCTTGTGAGATAATTACAGAGTTCTTTTTCCTCTAGCTGGTTACTGTTTATTTTCATGTGAGAACTTAATATCATTGAGCCTAACCTCCTGTTGTCAAATCTGATTGATAGTTGCCAAACAGCTAAAAAAATTATTAGAGAAGCACAGTCACATGCATAGACAGTATTGGTAACATCTCCTAAAGAAACAGGGCTGCATAATTGGTTCTGGTTCCTGGAACTCTTGACCACCAAGTGCCTGAGAGTGGTTGAGCTGTTAGAGCAGCATGTCAGAACAGAGACTGAGGGATGGAGTTGGGGTCAAATCACCAGCCTGTAAAATTAATTTTCTTATTTTATTTCCTTTCCAAAAAAGAAAATAGTGAGGTAAGGATGCGGGATGGGGATGTTCAAAAGTGTTCACAATAGTAGCTTTGGAGTTCAAAATGGGGAAAATAGAATTTAAAAAGTATTTAAAATGTTCCTGTCTTTTGTACCAATCCTTCCATATCACATTCCTTTCCCTTAAAAAGAAAAAAAAATCTGTACAGTATTCTTTTTGTGTGTGAGTGTGTGCTGTCGCTTGTGATTGCAGTTTATTCACTTAAAAGTTTATACAGATTCCCAGGTACCAAATGTTTTAGGGGGTCACCAACTGGGTCTCCAGTTTTATAAGCTGTCTTGTTGCCAGGCTGTTCTCAGTAGATACAACGCTGTCAGATGTGAAGTTATAAGGATGAAATAAAGAAAAGAAGCAAATAGCAGAGGAGTAAAGAAAGGGAGAGGGAAGGCATAGGGGAATGGGGCAGGTGGTTAAGTGGAGGAGGATGCTGGTCTTCGTGGAGGGCATTTGTACACTGCCCTGCACAGTGAGGTTTCCCTGAACCCTGACAAGGTACCAATATAGGGCTATGGGTTTGGCTGAATGGTGCTGCTAATTAAATCAATTAGTTTTTTATCCTGTGCTTCTGTGCCAAAGGTGCAACTGGCATTTCTTTTGTGACCCTCCTGTAACATTGAAAACTCCTATTGCAGTTCTTTCCTTCTATCTTTTTACCTGGTGGATAACTTTCCTCTGTGTATTATCAGCCTGTGATGCTATTTCTGGGGTTGAATCTCTTTGTATTTTCTTTTGTTCCTCTTCACAATCTTTTTTGAGTCCTTTGTTATTTCTGTCTGGAGTGGTGTTTGCAGCTTCTCCAAAATTTAAATCATCTGTGAATTTAAATAATATGAAGTTTGTTTCTTCTTCTGGAATGTTAATTATTACATTAAACAACCCAGAAAGATCCTTTCCATTTTCTGCATTACATTATATTAAAGCACAGTGGTAATTAGTTAAAGAATCCTTTAATTTTTTTGTTCTTACACCAGATCTGAAAATTAACATCAGCACAGAGCACTACACATTAGCTCGGCTCAGCTTAGTTATTAGAGAGGGCAAAATGCACGCACTGAATCACGCACTGGAGGCTGCTGAATCTATGTGAAGGGAGAACTGAACCAGGATTGCTTCAAGAAAATAACCTGACTGATACAGCCAGAGACCACACTCTGTCTCACCACAGATAAAAGGAGAAGGCATCACTTTGTATTTTCTTTAGTGGGGATTTTACCAGGTTTAGTCACAAATTAAACTCCTACAATGGAGGGAGGATGATTGGCAAGACTTTATTCTATTTGTTTTCTCCTTTTTCCTTTGAAACTCCTTTTGATTTCACAAATATAAAGAACAGGCAGCCACATCAAATTAAAGGTTTGGAATGGGAAGATCAAACAAATCTTATCAGGCTGTAGGACAGTAGAGAAATTATTTGAAAAGTCAAGATGTTCATGTCATCTTCTCTCCTGTTCTTCCCCAAAGCAATGGTAAAGGGTTTGCTAAAGTCACTGGAAGAGTACGGAGGTCTGCTCTAGCAAACAAGTAGGAGTTCGGGTTTTTAAGAGTTTTAGCCTCCACAGCAGTCTTGTGCCAATGAGAAACTGAGGCACAAAGAGATGAAGTGATTTGGCTGTGGTTACAACAGGTAGAAGACTCCTCACCACTGGTTCTCTGCATCCCTTTTTTTCATGAACTAATCCCATACAAGGTTGTGCAGGTCGAATATGTCCCATTTTCTTCATAGAAAAGGAAATACACTGAGCTTTTTCTGAACCAGGTGGCTTTGTTTATAGGTGTGTGACAACTTACCTTCTCCTAGTATGATCTAAGAGGAAGTCTTTTCCAAGATTTCATACTTAACTCTTGACAAAAGACTAGGGGTTATATTGTTGATCTCTTTAGAAGCATTTGGTATTATCCATTTTTAAAGAAAAAAACAGGTTGCCTATTCGCTTCCATCTGTAAAGAGAATATATTTACACTTGGACAGTCTTTTATGTTAGTATTTTAATGTAAATATTACAAAAATATAATGTGCAGACTGACAAATGCTATAGCTTTTCTATGATATATTTTGATGTTCCATCTACAACTTCAAAGCATTCACTCCTTAAATTATTTGTGAAGAAAGAAATGTATGGTAACAGCCTGTAATCTGTTTGCATAACTCCCTCATGGATTGTTGTAGTGCTGCACAGGATGCGTTGTGTACGAAATATTGCTTCGTCACACTGGCAAGGAGATCTGAAATGGACTGCATCTGTCCGAGAAGGGCACTTCATTCTGTGGCCTGTGCAAGAATAGTCTCTTTAGCTTTGTCCAAATTGATTTTTGAAAATCCTGGGGGATTGCTGGCAACAACTTTTAAAAATGATGCTATCTATGAAGCTTGGCTTTCTAGTTACATTTTATGAAATAAAAGAGAACAATTTGGGGAAATTATGCAGACATTTTGGTGCCTATTTCCAGATGAAATGTGGATGGATTTGTTTTTATTGAAAATCCCTTAAGATCTTGTCAAATTTATCTTTAAAATTCAACAAGAGACAACAAATTATATTAATGGTCACAGAGAATGACATTGGAATGACTCAGTTTTCCCAGTGTACAAGTCCCAGGCACAACTTGATACTGTTTTCTAGCTTGGTGTTTTCTCCAATAGCTTCTGGTGAGCACCCAGTTGATTGTACACCAAGATTCTCATGGCAATAAGCTGGAAGTGTTTTCCCTTTGGTGTCATATTCCTTTTCCTTTCTTTTTTTTCCTTTTTTTTCCTTTTTTTTTTCCTTTTCTTATACCAGCTGAGATAACTTTGACAATCCAAAGCCAAATTTTTTTATTGCCAAAAGATGTCCAAGTAGAATTTTTTACCTGAAATAAGATCAATTATGGTAAAATAATTGGGGGGGTCTCGGAGTCCCAAGCTACAATGAAATTTGTTGACTGAACTTCAGAAGTATTTCCCCTCAACATGCCTTTTTTTTTCTTTTTTTCTTTTTTCTTTTTTTTTTTTTCCTTTTTTCCTGCTTAATTGCTTCCTGTGTATTTCTGCTCTGTGGGAGAGTTAGAGACTGATTCTAAAACTGGAGGATGTCATATTTATTCTGTAGGCATTAAGAGTTCTAATTACTCCCTGACAATTCTCATTCACAAAGCATTTTATTTATGATGCTCTTTCTTAAATGATTAAACATTTATTGGTTAAATGTTAGGGTATCACATCCTTGATGCTGGTTCCCAGTAGGAAAATAAGAATAAGAAAATAGTAGGTAGCTGTTACAGGAAAGTCTTTCCCAATAGACAGTAGCTATTTATCAGAAAGATACAAGCTGTCGTGTTTATATATAAATATATAGATATATATAATTATGCCACATATTTTTTTAATATGTGGTTCCATCTAAATGGCTTTGGTTTTGTTGTTGTTGTTTATCATTGTTCTTGTTTCACAGCTGTTCTGTCTGCTTTTCATCACATAAATAAAACCTTTTGAGATTTGACTTTGTAAAAATATATCTCAGGTAGCTTGTTAGAGTTGCTGCTTTGTTTCCAAATTGGCAGCAGCATCTTTTTAAAGTTCTCACCTTCAGCCTGCTGGAGATCAAATGAAGTGTGTGCAAAGAAAACCGAACCAGAGGACACAGAGTGAAATTTAACCAGGGAAAAGCACTCAGTGGCTGACCTAGAGATGTGGGTCTCATAGATGTTACCTCTGCATTTTCAATTTGTTTTGGAACCCTTCCTTGCCTGGTGCTTTATCTCCCTTCTTACCTCATTTCGTATTGACTCTTGGGACTCCATTCTTCTAATTTGTTCTTCTCTTAATTGACACTATTTCCCTTATCCGTTAACAGCTCTGCTTTCTCACTAGGTCCCCTTTTCCTTTGCACACACAGGCTGCATGTTGAGATTACCAGTCTTGTCCTCTTTCACAGCATTTTCAGCTAATTATTTCCTATTCACAAACCACCATCAGCGGGAGAGGCGTCACTTGCATCTGATGCAAAATTCCTAAAAAATGGTGGCACCTGCACATCAGGTCCCATCTTCTGTTCAAAACCTGGTTGCCAGGAGCATTGAATGTGTGTGTGTGCCCACAAGAGAAATGCACCGGGAAGTGCTGGTGGAAAAGCATGCTAGAGCTTGGTGGTGTTAGGGGGAAAATGGGTGCTGACAACTTTGGCAAGTCCTTATTTAACTCTCAAGTTGTCTGCTGAATCTCTCCCTCCACCCTTGGCAGGTTTGTCATATTCTGAATTTTTGGTAACTTGTTTTGTGCTCTCGATGTGAAACACATGCACATCCTAAAGTGATGTTTCATCTTGATGGAAATAAGGAACAAATGATGGATCCCGCTGTCATCATTATGTCTTTTTTCAGGAAACCAATGGCTTTTAAGAAAAAAAATGAATACAGAGGCAGAAAGGTAGATTACTCTTGGTAGTGAATAAACTACGTGAGCTAAAATAACCA
The DNA here is from genome assembly GCF_028858705.1 of Grus americana. Classification (NCBI taxonomy): domain Eukaryota; kingdom Metazoa; phylum Chordata; class Aves; order Gruiformes; family Gruidae; genus Grus; species Grus americana. Next base: position 15,652,595 of record NC_072857.1, on the reverse strand, counting down.
TGATCATCATGGATATTTTATTGTTCCATAGAACATGCCAAAACAAGAGGGAGGAAGCACTTACAGTGTATCTATGTAATGAGGATGGAGTGAAGCATTGGGCCCCACGTGGACGTGGGACTTGGGGTCATGTCGGTGCTATACTGAGGCCAAGCAAAAAGTCCTTTGAAAAGTGCTATCCTTCCCAGCATAGTGTAGACAGGCACTCAGAAGAGCTGCAGCAAGAGTGATGTATGTCAGCGGAGGAGGAAAATGAAGTACTGTGGGCAGGCAGTACAGCTTCACCATGGCATTGAAGGCTGAAGGGATAACTGCTGGTCTGCGGAGGCTGGGGAGGCTGGCTGGGGTATCAGCTTTACTCCTTGCAGCAGGGACTGGGTAAACCACGTTATTCTGGGGTGTAACGTGTCAGTCCTCCAGTTGTTGACCAGCTCTTGAGAGCTGAACATCACCAAGAAACTTATTTTTCAGTGCTGAGTGATCAGTAAGTTTGGAAAGCCTTAAATATGCAACCCTTTGTATGTCAGGAGCAGGCTGGGGGGGGGGGGGCTGCAGACAAAAAAATGCGATGGAATTGATTTCTTCAAAGAATTTTATTTCCTGGGCCTACTGTACTGCAAAACGTGTAAATTCAGAACAGCTCCACCAAACCCAGAGATGGATGGCATTTACGCCACTGCAGGCGAGATCAGGGTGAGGCTGGAAGATGTATGCATTTCAGCGCCTGTAACATTATGTATTATGCACACAACCCGACAATTCCTGAGCTCAGTTCCTGCTGTTAAGTGCCTTCCTCACAACCTGCAAAGGCAGATTCTTTAATTAACCTTTAAATGATAATTATTTCACTGGCAGTACACCAAGCCAGAATCAAAGTAACTCAGTTCATACTGTATTAGACTTGTCTCCTGAAAATATGTTAGATTACCTGGAATAACTTAGTGAAGCTGAAGGCTGCTTCACCTATGTGTTTGTGCTGTATCCTAGCAGATCTGTGGGCAGATAGGACAGGGATGGGTGGATATATGGGACAGGGCAGATGATTTGCTTTCCTGAGAAACTTGCAGACTGGAAAAGGCAGGTAATGCAGTCAGGAGTCATTGGGGACGCAACATGAAAATATACCGAGAAGTGCAAAGGAAAACTGGCCAGCTGCAGTGACTTTGGGAATGACCTAAATGGACCTTACTGTGACAAGCATTGCTGTGCAGATAGGGACAGACTTGCTGTGATACTTGAGGGACGTACATCCAGATAATATTAAATGAGTGATGTCACTGGCTGTCACTTTATGAGCTGCACATGGAGTGCTCAGGGGCTGCGCAAGTGGCTGGTCGGCACGCTTGGCCCCTTGGAGCTGCAGAGAGCAATAGGGCAAGGCCTCTCAAAATGAGGGAGGTAAACTGATTTCCCAGGCATTTAACATGTTTAATTTCTAGACCATTCCCTCACTCCTCACTGAATTTTATGCAGTGAGTCCAAGTTATATCCCAAAAGTTCAGTACCATTACCTGAAACGAACACATGAAATGCTGGTAAGCAGGGAGATAGAGGCAGACTCTTGCCTTCTTCAAGGCCTCTTGTAGTGTTGTGCCCGTAAAAGCAATGGTAGAAGTGATTCCCGCAGCCTGGGATAGAGATGCCAGTGAGGAGGAAGTATGTGTCTAAATGCATTGATTATTCGCTGCAGAGCCATCATTTTAGGTAAGGCAATGATGTCAGGGCGAGCAGCTTCCCTTTTCCCCACACACTTAACTCGTTTCCTCCAACTCTACAAGAGGCAACCACCATGGGATAAAGGAAGGAAAATGGTGGATAAACCACCCTCTGCTTTCAGGACATTTTCCAGATCTGACTGGATCTGCCTTTTCTTATTTAAGTCCAAACCGTCCCAAGAAGCTGGATGCCGCCACCTTCTCTGCCTTTTTTGATTCTCTCCGCAGCACGTTTCTGTGGAGGTATGCTTTACCCCTCACTATAGCCACATTGTGGTTTTGCACACAATTCACTGGTTCCCATTTATTCCCACCTGCTCATCAGCAAGTCTCTCATCTGAATGACTGGAATATATTGCTGTCTCCAGGCTAGTAAAGTAAGAATAAATGGATGCGACCACATTCCTTATCTCCAGACTGCAGAAACTTTTGTCAATCCCTGAGATAGACTGGGCAGAAGCTGAATGCATAACAAGATCATTTGGGGTCATGGTACAATGATTAGATTCCTACAGCCTGTGTTACTGTAGATTAGTACTCTGGCTCCCTGGAGGAAAAACAAATTTGAAATTCTACGCTACAGCCAGATGCCGGGCAGGCCATCATAAACAGTGTGTGAACCTGAGAAAAACATGCGTCTTTTTAAGGTACTGAGATCTTTTTCCCAGGAAACTCTAATCACAGTCCTAAGGGGAAAGCTCAGTTCAGCTTGAAATGCGGTACTGCAAACGGGACACCTCTGGCTACTTGCAGGGATGGCAGCTGTGGTTTGGCAAAATGTAGGAAGTGGTGATTTTCCTGAAAGAGGGGGAGAGGTCAGAAATGCACAAAAGCTCTAACGCAGTGACAGAAAGTTTTCAAAAAGCCCAACCAAGACTGGCAAGGGATCGCCTTTGTGTCACGGAATCAGTTATCCCCCAAATACACGTGCGAGAGACCACGATGTACTGCCTAGAAACGAATGAGTGCAGGACATGAGACAGTCTGGGAGATGATCTTTATTCAGCAGTGACAAAGGGAAGTTTGTCAGTTTTTAGATGTCTGGCTGTAGTTTCACAGCTGTCTGATTACACAGTAAAATGCATTCTGCAGGTCAAAGCTAATGTTCATTTCTAGTCTGTGTGTTTGCTCCTGGGACAGGGGTTTATCAGTCGTCTTCTACCACGTAGCTTTTGCAGCATAGTAGCTGCTTTGGATATGGTTTGGCTTATAGAGAAAATAGCCTTAATCCTGATTTACAGGCAGTCCCTTCGAGTGCTTGAAAGCAAGTGGTTTTGTCCAAAGTCTTGGTTGGCATCACGCAACGAGAGAAGTTCAGATTTCTCCAGACACACTGCATGCCTTCCGCGGAGAAATACAGTTGTGGGAAGCTGAATTTCTAATACAAGCATCAAGCAGGGAAGTATAATTAAGCCCCATATCATAAGAAGAACAAAATAATTCTCCTAACAGGGCAAAAACCCAAACAACTCCCTGTTCCTTCCTTTTTATGTGGCAAAAGAAAAACATTTCATCCTGCCAAAAAACCAAAAACAACAAAAAAGGTGTTAGCAAATGCGATCTTATTCCAGCAATGCCCAACCTAAGAGAACAATTTGTGCTTCTGCCAGTAGATACTGCAATTGGATACTATTTTGTAGCAGCAGAATTGTTGTAACTGCTGTGGAGGCACAGCATGCTGCTAAAAACCTGGCAACTTTTATGAAAGCCGTTTATATTACTGTAGGCTTTCTATAAACAGTGGCAATAAAAAGCTAAACTGTTTTAGGAATAAGATGCAGATATTAGAGATGAGTTTTTCTGCAACGGTAATGCCTTTTGGCAAGTGTGCTGGCATTTAAAGAAAAAATAAAAAAAAAAAAAAGAAGAAAAGTATCTCTTAGAGTTAGAGACTCTCATTGCAGCCTCGACAGCGGGCAGACTGGCAGTGAGCAGAACCCCCTTCCCTAGAGAGAGCACCGCCTGCAGAAATTACACCAAATCGGTTTTCTTACTAATCTTGCATGAGCGGGGGGGGCAGAGCACTCCTCCCGGGTAGCGAAGGCATCTTTTTTATGGATGAATATTCAGAGGGGAAAGAGAAAGTTTCTCGGCTGCCCTCTAATGCATCGTTCCACGAGGTAGAGCACAGCTTTCTACATATTTATGTTGATTCATTTGAACTCATATATTAGGAGTCTAAGACTGGTTTGGTTTGGGTTTGGGTTTTTTCTGGAGGTGTCACACACGAGAGTTTTCCTTTGGGTTCCAGTAGACTTTCCAATGGACACCTTGGGAATCAGACCACGCATTTTGGGGCCAGATCTGATGTTAAGGATATATATTTGAAAGCTTTGAACTAAATGAGTTTTGTCAGTTTTCATTCTAGGCATAATTTCTATTGGTTTCTAGAGTTAGAGAGGTTTTCTTTCAGAGTTAGGTTCAAAAAAACTGTCTCCAGAAAATCCCTGAGCTGAAAATAGCTGGAGGCTAGAAATGCACTTGGTCTAGTTTTATGTTCTTCACCAGGCATCTCCTTTTGGTCACCACTGGAGACCGGTTACTAGGCTTTGGTCTGCGCTATTGAAGCTGTTCCCTTATCCTTGTTTTCCTGTGTTCTGGTGACACTTTCCAGCCAAACAGCTGCTGGGCAAAAAGAAGGGGGACGTAATGGGAACTATCTTGCTATTTTTAAACTTCAAATTCCTTTCATACAAGAACAGCTGTATCCTGGAAAATCAGTCGTGTAGACACTGCTACACCTGGCAGGAATGATCCCTCTATCCCAGAAGTCCTCCATTTTAAAGGAGGTGTGTATAAGTCTGCTTTACGCTTTCCTGTGTGATTTAAAATATTAATACAATCCCACACATGCCCAACAGCAGAGAATTTGGAAAATTTGCAAATTTATAGGAGACTCGTAGTTATTTACACTTAATCATGGGCTAATGGAGAAGTGTGGGAACTGCGTGTGAAGTGTGTGGATGTTTTCCCAACAGAAAGCTGTTGCAAATACATTGGGCACCTGCTCCCCGGCATAGCAGCACCGCCGGGATTTGCAGAAGTGTGTCTAAGATTAGACCGTAGTTCATTGTCTGCAGCACTAAAATTATGCCTACCTAAGCTGTGTTCAGTGCCTACTATTTATCCTACCTGGAGCAAGATAACAAGGGGCTATGATATCTGTGCCTACTCTCTTGATCTTAAGTGATTATTTCTCCCACTTTTAGGAGGCTGTGAATATAAATATGGCTAAATATAGTTTTCCCCCTATTTCCTTATTGTTCCACAGAAGCTTGAATTCTATCTGCTGCATTTAGTATTAGCTATCTTGCAGAGCTGGGTACAATGTATAATACTTTTTTTTTTTAAAAAAAAAATGAGACTTTTTTTCCCTTCTATTTGTGGACTGCTGGTGAACAGATCACCATTCTCAGTTATTCAGTATGGGAATAATTAGGGACATTGAAGCATGAAGTTTGAGGGGAAAATGGAAGAGGAAGGATGATTTGCTGGCTGTATATAGCTTCTTTAGGGATGGTGTTTACTGAGCTTTGAGATTTAACATTCAAGCTGTTTGCATTGGATTCTCTAACTTCAAGGCTTTCTTTCTCCTGTTTGAATGGTAAGCAATCAGGAATCAGCATTGCAGAGCTTTTTTAAAAAAATAATTGCTCTCTACATTAAATCTGAAATAGTCACTTACAATTGAATATTTGAGTAAAAGTTTAAGCCCATACATGAATTTATGAGAATTGGGTGATGTGACTTCTAGAGGTTTATGAATATATCTTAAGGAAACTTATTTAAATGTTTGTTGAAAAAATGTGCAGAACATATTTTTTTCCAGTCTAATTCCCAGTTTATTCATTAAATAAATGTTTCTGCAATTTTCATTTGCTGAGGAAACAAATCCAAAAGGTAATCAGGAGTCAGTCTGCTATTAGTAGTATCAGTAATTAGATTTGCCAAATCTATTTGAGAAGAGGTGTGGAGCTGGGAGAGACAGTCTGTGCTGCCTCCATGACCCTCACCTCCTCTCCCAAGTGAGGACTTTAACTCAGAGCTCCAGCATACGTCCATGGGCTTCTCTTGAAAACTGTTTTCAAAACTAACTGGGGGAGGCTGGGGCAGAGCGTGAGACGGAGCCCTCAGACATAGGGGCGTGCTGCCATTTGGACTGCCGTGGGATACCTGAGCACCTTGTGTGCAGTGAGCTCAGGGGCAACAGGACCTGCAGGGTACCCAACCCTCTCTACAGGAGCAGCTGGATGCCACTCGGCATATCCTATGGCTCTGGAATGACATTAAACGTATTTTTATAGGATCTCAGTGTTGCTGAGGTTGGAAGGCACCTCTGCAGATTATCTAGTCCAAACCCCCTGCTCAAAGTAGGGACAACTAGGGCTGGTTGTCCACAGCTGTTTCTAGTTGTTTCAAATCATCTCCAGGGATGGAGACTCTGCAACCTGTTCCAGTCCTTGGTCACCCTCACAGTGGAAAAGTTTTTCTTTTGTATTTTGAGGTATTTGGATGCCAGGGCAGCCTGGAATATAAATCCTGTTATGTCTAACTTGAATACTGTGTTCACCAGCCATGGTTCACTGACACATCCAGGTCCTTTGCATGTGAACGGTCATAAGAGTGAAGAAGTGCAGGCAGCTCTGTGCAGGGCTGGGAGCAACATGCCAATGGCAAGGGGTCTCAAATCAGTGTCCCTGTGGTTGCTAAAATCAGAGCGTATTGCATTAAATTCCTGGTCGTCAGATTTGTGTGATGGATCAGATGATGTGACTTTAATTTACCTGATGCTCAGATTTCCTTGTGGCCCACCAGGACACGTTATGGTTCCCTGTACGTGCTGTTACATTTAGAAATAGGTGCCGCCGTGGGGCACGCTGTTTCAGGGGGCAGGGAATCGTACCTGTCGCTTCCCTGCCTGCACCAGGAGGGCAAGAGCTGGGAAATCTCACCCAACCTCTATCCAATGGAAAGAACGTCAGTATCTTATACATAATTTCTAAAATTTGCTAGTGGCATAAACACGCATGAGCAGTTCACAAGACAGTTAGGAATCAGTTATGCTATAGGTAGACACCCTAGGCAAGAATATGCTGATGGGGCCTTTTGCAAGGAAATAGAAAAAAAGAAAATAGCTTTCATACTCAGTGCAGCAGCCCAAGGATGTGGCTGCATGAACTGGTTAACCTGAGGTAAACAGGAGCATGCAAGTGTACCAAGTAACCCTGCGGTCACTGCCCGAGTGCTCGCTGTTCCTGGCAGTAAATGCAAAGCAGCTCATTCCGTTTCTCGCTGCGTGCAGAGCGGGCGCACGGCCAGCTAATGTGCTATACATCCACGCCCAGGCTGGCCTCTGGTGCTCACAGCCTGTGTGATACATAAAGAAATCACTGTGTCCATCTGACAAGCTTGTTTCAGGCTAGGAAACTTCTCAATAGAAGATCCGCGTTTTGCCGAGGAAGTGGGAAAGGTCCTAGGCATTTTAATAGCACCAGAAGGGACCTACTGGGTTGGACCAAGGGTCTGTCCTGCCTGGCACTGTCGTCGAAGGAGTCAGGGAGACTGTGCGGGTGTTGTTGCTGTCTGCAGGCGGTTCTCCTCGTGCTTCCCCTGCACGTGCAGTCACTGCATTAGCAATGTGAGCAGGCACATCCTTGCTTATTCCCTTTGGTATCTGTTGGGACCTGTTGACCGTGATTTATTTTATCTGTTTTGAAGCTGCTGCTTTCTGCCTCCAGTCTCCTGTAGCAGCAAATTTTGTGGGTTTTTCTTGGTTTTCTTTATTTTTTATTTATACACAACAGTGTAGCTTTGGCCTCCCCTGAAGATCAAACTCTAACCAATACTCACCTGATGTAATAGCCCTCGGTACCTTTTCCAGCAAAGGAAGCCAGCCACCAGCTCTCTTCCAGTCATTCTCTGGCTTGCTTTCATCTTTCATCTTTCCACAACAAAAGCAGCAACAAAACCACAGTTCACCCAGCGGAAGGTTAAGGAGGATTGCAGCATCTCCTTCTGCTCCAGGATGGAGCTGCACACCTGCTTAACAGAAGTAATTAAAAGCAGCACTGTCGCTGTGTTGAGAGTTACATTCTTTTATCTTATTGACCACTGGATAACTCAGGAACCTACAGCTAGAACAAAGTATGAGGGGAAAAAAACCGAATCTTTGCACATTCATTGAGTCAAAATCTTACCATCTCTATACTAATTGCTATATATATATCATTGTATATACCTAGGATATGGCTCTGCGTGACATAAGCTCAGCATAAGACAAAATATGATTCCATGGTTTTAAACCCTTTAGGAAAGGGACCATGTATCTTTCTCTTTCTTCTACAAACAAAATGTGCCTTAAGTACTTAAGGACTAAAATGATGCAGCAGCCTGCTACAATCAGCAGGAACTTCACCTTCTATTAACATCACACCAATCAAGTTTCATTAGCATGAACAATCACAGAAAGGGAATTTCAAAGCCATGCATGTAGTGGTGGAAACAGGATTTTAAGCTAGCGCTCCATCAAAGAGACTACGGAAACAGTGCCATGCGATTCCTCTGACCCTTTGAACAAAACGATAGCTCAAATAGCTGATAATAATCCATAGGCTTAATATTTGCAGCAAAGAAATCAATGTAGGATTCTGAATAATTAATATGTTTGAGGAACTCTACCGTCCCGAGAGATGAGCAAAAATAAAAGGTTAAATTTATCAGACACATTATTGGGAATTCACTGAATTCTGTTCTGTGGGAAGTGATGTGGGCAGGTATCTTCCCACTGCAGATACACATAGCAACTTTCACAGAAATAATTTAAGCCTGTTAATTCCATTGCTATCATAAGAACTTTGCCATTTTGTACCAGCTGGAGTTGGTGAAATTTTGCCGCTTGCTAGTGCGAGCACTTGATCGGTTCCTTTGATTGTAATTTTTTGCTGCAGCCACAAGCATCTTGGGGTCTTCGGAAAAGGAATAAAAGGATTCCAACTTGCAGTTAAAACTAGATGATTATTTTTTCTTCCCTTGAGAGGAGCAGAGGAAAATGAGAAATTGTTTTTTGTTGACATTTCCCTGATTTTTTTTCATCATAATTCTTTACAGAAAGCTTAGGAAACAAAAAGTGTTTGGTGAAAGTGGGTCTCTTTATTAAAAAAAAAAAAAAAGTTCTATACAAGCAAAAAGATTCGAAAAACTATTTGTCCTCAAACAACCTGATTCTCAGATGTAGTCCATCCCTCTGAGAAAATTTCATTTTTATTTATTTGGCTGCCAGGGAAAGAAGGCTCTGGAACTCCCTTGCTGGCTCTTTCCACTTGGGATGTTGCTAATATAGTTCCCATGAGATTTGCTGGCCAGTTCTGCAGATACCTGAGGTAGATTTGTTCTGAAAAAAGCAGATCTAGAGAATAAATTCTGCTGATCTAGTGTACGTCTTACTCTTCCTTTGCTCAGAGAAAACTCCCTTTGAAAAGGCTGAAAACAGTGGGTGTTTTGTGTCGGCTGGCACCAAACACGGTGTGATTTGTGACTTGAGGTTGTTAGGATGCTTCTCCGCAGTCTCTTGGCCTGGGAGCCAGCTTGGAGACAGGGCTGGCAATCACAGAATATCTCTGTCCCGTTTTTGCTTTCCACGTGGCTGTTACTCTTTCTTTCTGCCCTAGAGAAATCTCACTGCCCGTATATAAAACACATAATTGATTTCTTTGACTTCATTTATTTGCATTCTGACAAATCTCTTTTTAATCAGGCTATTTACTAAACCTGTTTTCTTCAGAAATAGCACAGCATTAACTTGTGACAAATGACATTTCACCTTGTGACATCTCTCACTTAAATTAGTTTCAAGTGATTCTGAGTAAATTTATGATTATATTAAGCATGGGTTTTAAAAGAATATTTTGCCATTCAGTATTTTGCACAGTAATGAGACTGAATTCCTTCCCATCTTACCTTTCTCTGGCAGTGTGCAATGAGCTCAGTGACTTCAAGGGCTGAACCATTAAGGTTTTGTAAAGAGGAGCTATAAGAGTTAAATCTCAGAGAATTAAGAAGAAAAGATGATAGAAGCATGTCACAATAAATCCAGGTTCTTAAGGACCTGTTAAGGGGAGTGGGTGGGAAGATCCTTAGTAATCTTTATATATCTGACAGGTATCAAAGAGTATTGCGTATCAGTGTATCACTCAAGTGCACTCTAATCCTGCTCTGAAGTCTTAATAATCTGTAGGGTTTTATGCATTAAGTTGTTTCATCTGTAGGCTAGTAAATAATGTTTAAAAAGCCTAGAAATTCAGCAGTTTAAGAAGTAAACAATAAAAAAGACAAAGCAATTGGTTAAGACTCAGTAGGGGGGTTCCAAATAAAAATATTCACTTTCAAAAGACAGAAGAGAGTAAGACATCGGCCTGTCTCCATTTCTCGCTGGGTAGGCAGGCAGGCAGAATTGACCAAAGAGAAGGCCACCTCTGGGTTAGGTGTTGCTTATGGCTCTCGTGTGGCCTCTGCTGGAGCCAGGACTAATCCTTACCCTGGTCCAGAGAGGAGATGTTTTGCCCTGCTTTGGGCAGTGCACATTGGACTCTTCCCGGCATGTCCAGAAATCCTGGTGGAGGGCCAGACCGTGGGCTTCTTTCTGTGAACAGCGTGGACAGGACGCCTGCAAAAACACTTGGGACAAAAAGTTGAAGCCAGCACATGATGGTTTGCGCTGGATGCCTCCCAGATAGGAAGACTGCCTGAGGGCATCGTGATGGCAATGGCTTGGCAGCTTCCCCCAGCCCTCCAGGATGGGCTTGGTGGGCAATTCAAACGTGTTATTTTATATCGGCAACTTGCACACCCTCCTGCCGCTGGCGGAAAGCTCTCAAACTGCCTACTGTGTGAACAGGGAGCTTTATTTAGTGCAGTCACATGGAAATGACAGGTCTTTCCCATTCCCTTGGTAATGCAGCTATTCTACTGACTAAAAACTCAGCTAAGCTTAATATTATTCAAGATGTTGATATTATATTATACTAGGTTTCAGCTGTGTGCAACTACATATATTGAAGATTCTTAAAACCAAATTATATTAAGTAGCAGCTGTAGTGTCTACCCCAAAATGCTGTAAAAGTTCCCATATCCCAAGAGATTATGAGAAACCAGAGAAGTGTGAGGGTTCTTTTACTAGCAATAAAAGCCTAGTTTGATTTTTATGGATTTTTTTTTATCATTTCAAAGTATTCAATTTGCACTTAAGTCAGATTTTCTGTCTTTCCTCCAAAATCGCAAGGAATAAAATCTACTTAAAAACAGTGAAAAAGCAAGAAAAGGAAAATGAAGACAGAAGTTTCAAATATTTAAATGTTGTTGGACTTAAAACATCAAATATTTTGATGTATGAGTTATGAAAGCCAGAAATGCTATGCTGGTCTCTTTATTTGGAAAAAAGAAATCTCATGGAGTGATAGGTATCTCACATTTTATTTAAAAAAAGAAAAAAGCACTCATTCAAGAAAGAAATATTGAATATAAATTAATTATTATTATTCCAGGCACATGTGATTATTACTTTGTTTTTATTGGAGAAATTTGGGGTTTTTTTCATATTTACCATTTTTATTAAATTATTGTGTTTAAGCTGAAAGAATCTTAAAATTTAGTCACTTTATCAAATAACCACTTATAAGTACCAGGGGAAAATTAGGCTGTGGCAAAAAAATATATGCTTTTGCTGTACTATGACTTCTGATTTCAGTTACTAGAAACCCTTTTTGGAGCCTTTTGTTCTGATGATCCCATTTCTTTCTTTCAACAGCATAACAAAAAGGCACATAATTTTAGACTTCAAAACTCTTTCTATACATTTCATTTTGGTTTGGTTTGCTTCTGTCTTTGTTTCTAAGTCACTGCTCTTGACAAGCAGTCAATCTTCAACACAAGCTTTATGATTTATAGCTCATACAGCTGGATCAAAAAAGCTTGTGAGGTTCAGGTTGTTATATCTGTCTTCTCCAGGACTAGAAGATATAAATAAACATAAAAAAATTTAGGCTGAATATGGTAATAAAAAGTCACATATCTTGACTTCTGTATTTAGCTACTAAAAGGGAGGAAAGAGCATTTAATATGTATGGAAATTTCAACTTTAAACTGGAAACTTTATTTATCGATGCCCTGATAGGCTTCTTAAGACTATTACAAATGTGAACAAACAGAAATATTACCAAACTCAAATGCTATTCTGAAACTCATTTCAAGGATGAGACATCACTGATAAAAATGAAAATACTCTGGGTAGAAGGAGGACTTTGTGTTGCAAGAACCCAGCACATCCATTGGCTTTAAGGCTCGATCCACGCTCCTCTCTGTCTTCCACATGAAACAGTGTTATGTGAAACAGTGGTTCTGCTGCCTTCCTGGGATTTATTTGTTACAGAAGGGCTGGATTCTGCCCGATTCCCCATGCAGGGTAGCTGTGTAACAGCTGCGTGATGCCCCCAAGGTAAATAGGATGGTACTGGTGGCTGACGAGGGATAATTTTATGACTGGAATGGTGTATGTTTGCATGCATTTGTTTTAAGCAAAATAAATAAGCAGATAAGAAAAAGTCAGTATAAAAGGATAAAACCTGAGACAAATCTACTGTTATTTGTTTGGGAAATGTGTACTATGGCCATACGTACCATAATTCTGACACATCTTCCAAATACAGCTAGCCCTTGAGAGGGATAGCTATACAGCTGTTCCTCTGGCATAAGCAAAGTTCAAATTCGTTTCCCTAGGGAGAGTTATAGAATAGCTGAGAAATTAAAAAAATATGAAAAATGTTGGAATTTTTTGGCAGTGAGAACAGAGAAAAAAATCTGAAATCTGAGTAACATTTTTTAAAACAATGTATTTTTCCTAGAGGAGTCTCAAGAAAAATTGCACTCTGAAAGACAAAATTTAGATTTGTTTCCAGCTTTCTCCCTGCCACCATGTCAGTTATATCTTTTGACCTCTTCAGCTGTAGACCTCCCTAGCCTAGAAAATGTTGGCTGGGTCCAACAAAATGCTGTTTGGGGAGGTGATGAATCTCGCATGCTATGAAGAAAGTTAGCATAGGAAGGCAGTTGAAAAAATGCCAGGAATCTAGCCAAGCAGTCAATCGGCTTTTTGTAATTCGCATCTAAACTCCTGACAAACCCGAGAGGTCTTGGCTGGCCATTCCCAGTCAGTGGAAACTGTTCCATCTTCATGAAAATTTTCAACCACTTGCAGTGACTGTTAGATGACTCATGCTGTAGTAGGAACCTTCAGGGAGAAGAGTGCTGGAAGGAGAAAAGTAAAGAGGAGGAGGCTATAATCCTGCATTAGCTGAATTTTCTATGCCATTTGCCTCCCAAGTTACTGCTACTTTTTGCTGTAAAATTTCTTATCACAAAGTGTTTGGAGGGTGTCTATGCAGTGGGAAATATGGGTCTTCATGAACCAGGGAGAACTGAGCTTGTTGGATGGATCCTGCTTTCTTCAAGGTGGCTAAATTTCAGTTGAACAGAGCTGTTTTCACTAAAAGTCTTTTAATCATCTGAGTAGAAACTCAAAAAATGAGTCCGACAAAATGTCTCTGTGGACAGAGTAGCTTTTTCACAGAACATCTATGTTTGTCCAACACATTTAGATGTCTTTATTTTAATGAACATTAGTTTTAAGAACTGACAGTTGTTAAAAATATTTTTACCCAGGAGAAAAAAACAATATCATAGATGTCTGTGAGTGCAGGGGAAAATTCAGTCTTTCTTAAAGTATAGCAAAAAACCCAACTCATCATATTCATATAATTGAAGATTTTAAAACAAAATACTGTTTTCTATTAGTAAAAGTGTTTTCAACTTTGTTACTTTTTAAACTGAAGAGTTGTCAAGAAGAAACACCTTTAGCTAATCCATTGCATTTATATCTCTCTAAAAAAGGTTGAATTCGGAGTATTGATTTGCTTTTTTTTAAAAAAAAAAAAAAGGTGCCCTTACAGTCTCTCTAAACCTTTTACTTTTTAAACTTTCTAACTTCAAGGCTTTGTTGTACAGCAGATTTAAATCTGACATTTGGAGTAAATTTCAAGAGAGCTCAGAAGAACCTGAGCTGTGTAAGACTGTGGTACCCTTTAAAGTCTAACAGCTGAGTCACTCTGGTCCAGATCTGCATTTAAAGAAAGCAGAGATGGGTAATTTGATCTTCTCTGACTTCAGATTTGTGGACTGTTATATCCAATCAGTATAATCATTACAGTGATATGCACAAAAAAAAAAAAAAAAAAAAGCTGTTGCTTATTTTACAACATAATCTCTTCCACATTAACATAATAACAAATGTGGGGCTCCAACGATGTGGTGTAATTTGAATTACTTAGTGTGGTATGAGTATACATAAACAAATACACTAAACTTTTTCCTACTTGAAGGAGATTACATTGAAATAGCAGTATGCCAACCCATGCAATCTGTAAACCCACTAAGTCATCAGTGTGTTTTATCAGTCCTGCCTCTTCCTATGAGCCATGCAATGTTTTGTACCCTCTTGAAAATCCTCCCTCTCCTTCATCTATTTATCCAGTGAGATCTCTGTGACTGACCACACGCCCTCTTACCCAGAGTCTCTTCTCACATTTGACTGCAGTCGACATTTAACACAGGAGCCAGAGACACACCTTCACAGCAGCAAATCTATTGCATTAGTGTTTTTATTTAAAGCTCTCCCTTATCCATTCCACCTCTCGTGCACTTAGTGTTGGACTTATCCCAGTGCATCTGATGCTTTTTCTTTGTTATGACAATAGTCTCATAGTTTTCCATGGTTACTGAGCCAGTATAGTTGGAACTGTGTGTGTATATGCTTCTAGGTACGCAGTTGTTATTTAATTCTTTTTCATTCAGTTCATTTGTGACTCTGCAAAATGAAAAGAATGGTGCCTTGTTTGTTGACTTGTTTGTGGTTTAGAGAGGAAAAATGCTATAAGAGAACTAGGTTTGTCTGTGACTGTTATCCTGGCCTATCTTCCATTATTTTCACTGCATTATGCTTTGGAGAAATTATTTCTCTTTGTATGTCTGGGTAACTATCCATCCATCTGCAAAACTAGCATTTAGGCAGAGGAAATATCAAACAAAAAGGTGTTGTGGGGTTTTTTTTATTATTTTGTTTTTCAGTTTTGATTTTTTTATTCAGCATCTCATTAGCTTTCCAACAAAAAGATTATAGATTTCTGAGTTTGCTTGTTCATGAGCAGAGGTGATCATTTTTCCACACTGCTATAAATCAGCTGAAAAGAATATTCCTGTGTAGTAAGAACAACAATGTATGTGCAATTTGTGGGGCAGCAAAATAAAATATGGCAGAGGAAAGAAGAAGAACATCCCAATGACCTCATGCCAAACACTGTGTTACTGCATACCTCAGTTTCCCTAGCTGTACTGTCTTGTCTTTCCCTCTTTGCAAATACTGCTAATACCAAGGCTTAAAAACTTATAAATCCATGATTTGCAAAGCACTGTGACAGTTATATATTTTCTTGAACTTGAACCTTTCAAAAGCTGAATAATTGGTCCTTGGTTACAAATTGCAGAAATAAAAGGAATGCTACTTTTTATTACTTTTAGATTATTTGTTTCCGCTCAGAAAACATCTCTCCTGTTCACACTTCATCATCACATTATCTACCCTTCACCTGCAGATTTTTCTTTTTGTTCCTGTGATAATTGCAATATCCAGTGTATATGTGCATCTTTGATCACTCTTCAGCTGACATCTCAGTGGGTAGCAGAGAGGGAAGAGGCTTCCCTGTGCAGAAGATTGAGCTTTTGTTGATTTGTTGGTTATTATATTGGCATGGTTTACAAAAGCACAAAAAGTTTTTAAAGATGACCAAAATCAATTATCCCTTTGACAAACGGTGTCATGGGAATGACTAGCTGTGACTTAAAAAAAAAAAAAAAAAACAAAACATTGAGGTGAAATAAGAAAGACTTGCTTTTAGCCTATCATGATCATCTCTGGCTGGAAGCCTGTATGTACAGGGGCAGAATATACGAGCAACAGGATGCTCATTCCAGCTACTATTTGAAGTTGCATTTTCTTCCATCAAGATGGGTCAAACACAGATTACCAGCTGTCTGACACTCCCTTCACAAACAAAGAATTGGATCCTCCAGTAATTACTTTTACTGTGACTTCTATGAGCCCCTTGTCAGGTCCAAAATTTGGATTAGAGTCGCATTTATAAGAGCTATAGGGCTTACCTGATATGTACAACTTACGCTGGATGTGTTCATGGGGATTAACAGTGAAATGAAAATCCAGGTCCCAAAGAAGCAAGTAGAAAACCCACCACTAATGTCATTAGAAGTTGGATTGAACTGTTCAGAAAAATCCTAAGTGAAAATAGGACATTTCTAATCATACCTACAAAGAAAAATGCCTCTGGAATTTTTCTCCCTGAAAAATGATGACTGAACATTTGGAGCTTTCTTTTTTCCTCTTTTCACACCCTGTATCTGACCTATAGTTATCACGCACAGCCAGATATGAACCAGTTCTGGATCACTATGTTATTTAGAAAGATGCATTAGTCTGTATTTATATTTAGAGCCATAGAATCATAGAATAGTTTGGGTTGGAAGGGACCATTAAAAGTCATCTAGTCCCCTGCAACGAGCAGGGACATCTTTAACTCGATCAGGTTGCCCAGAGCCCTGTCTAGCCTGACCTTGAAAGTTTCCAGGGATGGGGCATCTACCACTTCTCTGGGCAACGTGTTCCAGTGTTTCACCACCCTCATCATAAAATATTTCTTCCTTATATCGAGTTTGAATCTATAGTCTTTTGGTTTAAAACCATTACCCCTTGTCCTATCACAACAGGCCCTACTAAAAGTCTGTCCTCATCTTTCCTGTAAGCCCCCTTTAAGTATTGAAAAGCCACAATAAGGTCTCCCCAGAGCCTTCTCTTCTCCAGGATGAACAACCCCAACTCTCTCAGCCTTTCCTCATAGGAGAGGTGCTCCAGCCCTCTGATCATTTTTGTGGTACTCCTCTGGACCCGCTCCAACAGGTCCATGTGTTTATTGTACCAAGAGAGGTCAAAGAATTTTCTTAGAGTTTTGCAGTGAATGTAATATGTAAAAGCATAATGTAGATGTGATAAATAATGCAGTTTGAGGTGATTACAATGGAAAAAGGGGGTTGTATAAATGGCCAATATATTTCAAAAAGTCTTCATCTTTTGAAAGCACAAAGATGACTAATTCCTTCACTTAGAATGAAAGAACTCTAGAAATAGAAAAGTTTCATTAGTGCTTCTTCCCTAATCACTCACAACAACCATCAGCTGCCTACTGGGTGAGTGGGTGGAGGAAGTATTCTGAAAGCCCCTCAAAATCAATTAAAAGATTTTAATAAATTCAGTGGATGTTGAATCATCTGGAGTTGAGCACTGAAGGGGAAATGGGAAATTCTCTGTAAAAACTTAAACTTGCTTAGGAAAGTCATAAACCAGACATTACTCTCCAAAAGTATTTGGATCTCTCTCACATTCAAATTTTCCTTGTTCCCACCTCGAACCTCTTAGAAGCAAAGCATTTAATGTCTCAATACAACAGTAATAGGGATAATAATTTTTTTGCTTATCAAAGCCATTGATGTATAACTAGGTGTGCAGTGAGGAGAGTCTAGAAGAGCACAAGAATGTCCAAAGCTATAAAATGAGGATAGATGAAAGAAATTTGAGATTTTCAGGTCAGAGAAAGAAAATGCATAGGAAGTTGCTGTGATATTGCTCAAATATCAAAAAGGTCACTGAAAAGGCAAAGAGAATAAACCAATTTCTGAGGGCAGCTTGAGAGGTCACAGACTTGTGCTGAATCAAGGTCCATGCAGCTTAGATACTCAGAAAAGCTTTCTAGTAGTGGGAGTCAGGAAGCAGTGAGGGATTGCCAAGGGACACATGGGATCCCAAAAAGTTAGACAACGTCTGTCAAGGGAGAGTTGGGTAGAGCCAATCTTTCTCTTACATTACCTCTCTTATCCTCAAATTGAAACTAGTTACGTCAGTTGACTTGCAACATAGTGTTCTTTTGAGCGTTAATTACTTACCACCTTTCATGTATTATTCTTATGGTCGTCTACTATACTCAGTTCCATGACTGCCTGTGTATTGCTGGTGATCTGAATCCTCATTAACTCAAAGTAATCTACCTGTTTTCTTTTTCTTTTTCTTTTTCTTTTTCTTGTTTTGTTTTGTTTTGTTGTTGTAATCCATGCACAAATCCCAAATCTCCTTTTTATTAAGTATTCACCCTGCAAATTTGGAAAAGTAGTAATTTTGTAAAAGCAGTTTCATGATCTTGCTGAGCTTACTTCCTTGTCAGTTCTGGATTTGGTTGTATTGCTGTTCAGTGCAGGCAGTTGACCTTATTTTTATAACTTTATTCCCCAAACAATTTTTCTTTTAAATTTCTAAAGTAATTCCCATTTAATTTCATACATTATTGTCTTTGGCTACTAAGCACCAGACAAAGTAAGATTAATCCTCTTTAGGGAGACAAAAAAAAAAAAAAAAAAAGAGAGAGGAAAAAAAGAAAAAATATGTTCTTGAAGCTATTATCAGCCAACATGCATATTTTTCCCTAACTCTTGCATTATGCAAGCTCAAAAAATAATGTAGTATCTAATGTTTCCTAACAAGAATGGGCTATGTTTAATGCATAAAATTATCACAGTAACAAGATAGCAAAATTAATTTTTTTTCTTCAGTATTTTACATATTGCTAGGTATTTTAAATCTAAATTATTTATTCTGAAATCAAGTTTTTAATGCTTTATGCAGACAACAGTTATCTCAGATCCTCCAAAGCATAAATTCAAACCCAATGAGAAGTTAGGTAAAGTTAGGATCTTTATTGACCTGAAATTATACCCTAATTGACAAGTCAGTTAAGCATGTGTTGAAACTCATCCTTTTTCAGCAAATGATTTCATTTTAACTTTTGGCAAAAATTCAAAGTTAAGCATAAATGTAGGTAATGAGTGTTCAAGCATGTTATTTAGTGCTTCTCTAAGTAGGTTAATTAAGCCCTGGTAATAAACAAGACCATCCTGATAGTAAATATTAAGTATCAAATCAAGCTTTCCTATAGTTTGGACACTTTTTTATTTTCCTTTTGTTGTTACCTTTTGCATGTGTACAGTTGGTTGTCATCAAATTAAAACCTAGGGATAGAGAAAAATTCACATCTTACACTTCCTCTTTTGGTTGGGATTTTTATTTTTTTTTTCTTTTCCCTCAAGGAAGGTAGTTTCCAGAGGATTCACAGGGTCTCAGCTGAGATCACCGTGTGATGCTGCATTGAAAATGAGGTCCCTGGTCTGAGACGAGAGTCCCCAGCACTGAGCTCACTGCCGAGTGGAGTCTCAGAAACTGTGATTAGAAATAGGATTGTATTTACAGATCTGCTACTAGATCTTAATTCAGTACAGGGGTCTGTGAGCTTACTAAACGTAACATGAATGGGAGCAAGTATTAGTCGTTAAAAAAATGAAAATGGAGTACCAAAGGGGCAAAGATGAAGAAGAAGCCATTTTTTTCCATTTCAATATATTAATGTTACAGCTCTTCAGAGGGCAGTATACATATCACCAAGCACTGGTTCAGAAATGTAATACTGACTGCTAGGAAACAAACTCTCCATGTGGGTGTGCTCTGACATCTAACCGATGTTTTGGGAGTTTCAAAGTTTGACAGGGTCTAGCTGACTAAAAAGGTTTTGGTGCATGCTTCATTTTTGTTGGAGGGAGATGGGTCTTGGGCGGGGGGGGGGGGCTGTGTGTTCCAGTAATACTGGAAATATTAAAAAAACTACCTACGAAAATGTTTCTGCGTACAGCAGACCTGATATGAGCAGGAGAATCAGGACAATGCAGCTGTTTGGGGGGTTTAATCTTTGAAGGGATTAAGATATGATTTGGATAAGGTCAACAAATACTGTCAAAGTGAAAAGATTTCTGAAAGTAGACTGCTGTTTTGACAGAAGGAAGTTGAGGACTATTTTATACCAGGGATAGGATGCCCATTTCAGACACAGGGTAGTTTTAATTGTTGGAGTAATTAATGTAAAGATATGTTGAATTCTCCGTCCCTGGAAATCAAAGACTGGAAACCTTTTGAAAACTAAGTCAAATCAGAATCACAGCCTTGATGTAGAAATGCAGACAATAGTTTTCTCAGATCCTCCAAAGCACAAATTGAAAACCAATAGTAAATAAACTAGTCAAAGTTACTTGGCCCGTGCTACAGAGGATGCTGAAGGAAATGATTGCTGACATCTCAGTCTTTAAAAATGGTTAATCTGAATTGCTACTTTACATCATGGTTTGGCTTTATTAATGTACAAACTATCAGACTATCATCTCGAGTTCTTTTACGTTAGGTTTTTTATGGTACAGCTTCTCTTTTTTTTTTTCTTCCCCATAACATCATGTTCTGACATGTTAATTTTTTTCTTTATAATCGTAAATAAGAAATTCATTTTTAATTAATTTGTTTTATGTAAGTAAAAGCACCTGCTCATTGTTTATGAAAGTTAGGTCTCTCAAAAAGAATGTTCTGATTCCTGATATGATATTTCAGATGCTGAAACCTGATTTACACCTACTAGGAATCCAGCCCAGTAGTGACATGCTCTCACATTGGATTTCCTAAACCTGGCAACCCAACAGCTGAGAAGCACCATAGACAAATGAGCCAGAATATGGTCAGGCAGGTCGTTTCCCTGGAGAAGCAGTGCACTGAAACATCATACTTCCTTCACTCTACGTATTTTTTCATAAGAAGATATCACTTGTACTCTTGTGACAGATACTGCCAAAATGGGTGTTTGTGCTAAGTATAATAAATTCCATCCAACTCATAGTGCTCTGGGACCTGTCACTAAGTCACTAAAAAAAAATCCTTAGTAGAGCATTTTGTACGTGAGAGACGTTGGGATCTATCACAGACCAAGCAACCAAATGAAAATAAAATGTGTGACTTAAGCAAAGTAATAACATGAGGATTTCAAACTACCATAATTATCTCCTTTAGTGACTCCAGGCATGAGAAACAGAAATACTGACCTTGTAGGATGATCCTTTTAACTCTACTGGAAGCCAAATTCCAGTATAAAAATATATCCAAATTTTTGAAGTGAATTTTTAAATCCATTTTCTTAGGAACGGCACTGCTGTGACTGACCTTGAAATCTTTGCCTCTTTATAAACTTACTCTGAAACATCCTGCCACTTTTTTTTTTTTTTTTTTTCTGTCCCTGGAACTGAGATGTATTAGTTTTCAGCATTATTACTTGTTCTGCAGTCAACTTATTGTGTAATTATATCTGCCAGTACCAGTAACTACCACCAGCTACAACCCAAACAGGAATACTGGGTAACACAGTCCTTCGCAGAAGTCTCCTTCAATTATTCTTGTGTTAAATTACACTGTGTCACTTTTAAAAATATCCCACTACCAATTGCATGTTGCATCCTAAGGGAAAGGGAACTCAAAATCACAATGGTTTCTAGATAAAACAGAATTTATGGTACTATCATCTTCCCTTGACTGTTACCAGGCTCCTGTGATCCTTGCAAAGATGTGACACGTTGGTATGGTCTCTAGCTGATAACACCTTGCTTACGGTATAAAGATGCCACTGGGAAATCTCGGAGATAAGCAGCAGTTAAACTCAGGCTGCTTGTTTAAGGGTCACATGTGTTAGGTGTATTATCCACTGACATTTGGGCATAAGCCTTGCCCGTGATTACTGCATGAATCAATAGTACATAAGAGGTAGGATTCCCAGGTTTGTCTATATTACCAACCATTTGCAGTGCAAAAAAATGAAAGATTCGGGGTTTGATTTGATACAACCCATCAATCCATCACGGCTCTCAAATCACATGTCCGCACTGCGTGTGTGCCAGCAAAGAGGCTCGTGCGGGTTGCCAACCCCAGCCGCACACCCCGTGTCTCTGCCTGGCAGGCGATGGTGCACCCACCGCACAAGTGGGGCTCTCTCGATGGCAACCTGGTGCGTGGCTTTGGCCAACGGGAAAACTGTTTGAGAACACACAATGCCCTTGAGCCAGTACCCTGTGCCTTCTAGTATAAATGTGGGGCATACTGACACCCGGAAAGGACCACTCGAGCACATCAAAATGCTAACACGAACACTTCAGCACAGTCTAGCTGCTAGCTGTACTCATTCACCTTCTCATACAAAGGCTTGATTTTGGTAACACAAAGCATTCAGCAAGCAAAATGCTAATGTAAGAAGAATTCTCTGTGAATTTTTCTAGAGCTTCCTGAGCACTGATAACACTGGAAGGCTCAGTGCATTCAACATCTGAGCACCATATAAATCATTAAAGAAACACCGAGCAAAACAATTACTGTCCACAGTCACACACCAGCACATGTACTGACAGAATACATTCCCTGTGGCAAGGACCTTGTGTACCTTTAAGTTTTCTACCATACCAGATGCACACACGGTTCTTGATAATATTTAAATAACAACACAAGCAGTAGTTCTGCTTTGATTTTATATAAAGCACACTTGTTCCACCAGATATTTTCAGGGATGAGAAACTTATAAGAATGCTTGCTGTTCTGTGTGATAGCAGCGGGGTTTTGTTTGATTATGTGTGCATGAATAGCCTGAAGAGTTCACAAATGTGTTTGATTTTCATTGAGGGAGGAACCTTAGAAGCCACTGAGATGAGCAATGAGGAGAAGCACAAGTTACTGCAGCAAGCCACAGTTGGTGTGTACCTCTCTTTCATTAATACAAAGACATCTTGTCTTTGAAAACTAGATGGTTTTCTTTAGTTCTCATATGATGGCAAATCCATGAGCTGAGATCAGAGACTGGAGATCAGAACAAGAGCTGCCAGGTCCACAGAATCCATTACTCATTCCAGGAAGGATTTTAGCCATGGTTTTGCAGCCAGACCCACCTCCTGGTGCTCTGAAGACATCTGCGTACAGTCTGCATGACTTGATTTATATACAAACATCTGGAGAGCCTACACACTTCGCTCTATCAGTCTAGGACAAGGCATAGACAATCAGTTCTCCCAGTGGGAAATTAAAGATAACTTTAGCCCAGCCTCCAGAGTATTTATTGACAAGTATTTATTGACTGTCCTCTTTGGCCTTTCTGAGTCTGACAAATGATTAAATAGGGACCTCTATCACGTCCTTGGAAATGCTGATTGAAAATGGTGGATCAGCGATTATATTGAACATGGTTAAAAAGTAGTCATATATCACTGGGGTTTAATCTCTTTTGCAGAAAGGAGAGCATATTGATCAGAATCAGAATGCTTAAAGTTAGGTACACCTTAAATGACAGTATTGGCACCTAGACATGCATCAATAAGGCTATTTTAATGTGTCTTATATTATTCTGCTCAAATTATTTCATTGGTTCTTCTATCATCCTTCTAAAAACCTATTGATCTCTTATTTTCAGTTATTGGGGTTTTTTTATGTCAGGATGTTCTTTGTTGCATCTGCAATGATGTTGCAGTATTCTGATGCTGTTGGAATATCTCCGAGATTATTTGTTAAATTACAATCCCTGGGTGTACATGTGCAGTGAATCTAATGGACTTCTTGCTTTCAGTCTCTGTGTCTCTAGATCTCTGGTACAGTTGCCAAAGTACTTGGATGATCCAGAATTATTCTGAAATTGCAAAAAAATGCTAAAAAAAAAGTCAGGAACATTTCTTTCTAGTTTTAGAGCAATGAGGGGGGGGAAAGTCATTTTATACTATTTTATACATTCTTCTTTCCAATTTTTGGTAATTAACTTGGTTTTAAAGGTGAAGTATTCACATTTTCTTTCTTACCAGTCTTTGCTCCGATTAACATCGAGAAAATGGTGAGAAAACGCTGTGCATAAGATTCAAACAGCCATGAATGTTAAAATATAAATGCAGAGGGGCTATTTCTGTAGATCATCACCTGCAACAGAAGACAAAGCAATCATAAACTATTGAAAAGGACATCACCCAATTTTGTACTGTGCGTATTCCTTTTCTTCAGAGTAAAAGGGCATACAAACGTTATCAAAATTTCATTCTCTTGGAAAATGTCTCTAAGGCTTCACACAGGCGCTGGAAAAATGCTGAAACTTTCTGTTGTTACTGTATTAGCAACATCTTCTTGCCCCCAAAGGTCATTCATAGTAGAAACAGGGGCTGGCTGAATAGACAGTTTATCTATTTATGGGCATATTTATTGACTTGACATATTTAATAGCTACAGCTGGCATGGAATACACCATTCATTTTGTAACAAAAGCTAGCCCTTTTTTCTTTTTTTTTTTTTTGATGTTGATTGGATGAAGAAGAACAGAACTGTTTTCTCGTTCGGCTTGTTTTATTTGAAAATCCCTTTGTAGATCAGTCTTCAAAGTAATCGTGTTCAGATCCTTACACATACCCTGCAAATATCATTGTTAATAAAATAGCCTGCTTGAGTCCACGAAAAAAAAAATCTTTTGCACGGAGGCTAGACTCATCATTTTCTATACAAATATGTGAAGGGTCTACTCATTACTGATATTGCAGGAAAAGCTTGAAGAATGACTACTCTGGATTGCAGAAGAAAAAACCCTCAGGATTCGCATTTTTAGGACAAAAGGATGAGAAAGGTGGTTCACAGTTGACCATTTAGTGCTCAAAGTGGGAACTTGTGGTTATTCTTTTTGTCACTGAGGGATTTTCAGCTAGCTGTAGGTATAAACTGCTGTTTATTAGGTTGATAGCACAACTGGCTTGCTAATTCTGCACCAGTTCAGACAGTAATCTGCACTGTGGCAGAATGGCAAGGAGCTGATATGACATGTATGATGTTATATCTTTCAGCAAACTAGAACCCTTTGGATGTGAATTAAGTTCCAGTGTCACTTACAATCTGTTCCAGAGCTGCTTTCTTTGAAGGAAAAAAAAAAAAAAAAAAAAAGAGTATTCACCCTTCTACCGTCTGTGCTGTGTAGCTGAATTCACACAGAATACTTCAGGTCATTTAAAACAAGCATCTTGGCAATCAGGAACATATGCTCCTTAAATAGTCCATCAAAGTCACAATGCTAATATGACTTGCTGTTTGCTGCTGCTGTTGTTTTTCCTGAAAATCAGCCTTTCATGCAGACTCTGACAATTCCTATGAAAGCAGAAGAAAACACAGATCCTGTATCAAGTTCCATTTTAAGCTATGTTTCTTTAATCTGTAAAACAAGTCATAACGTACTCTGAAGTACTATCTTTTAAATTAAACATTTGCCAAGATGCTATACAAAGGTAGTCCATGATGGTAAACAGATGAAATTCATTTCTCTGGGATTGCCTTTGTAATTGGATAAACGGACTTGCATGTCATCACAAAGACCTTCATTTATTACATTTTGTCTTGGATTCAGACATGAACTATCAATTATTTGCACTGTGGGTTATTTTTCTGTTGTTCTTCGTTGTCATCAGTGCCTCAACTCATTGAATATTTGTTGCATACAATTTGTGACACTGCTGCAAATTTCTGGCCTTTTGCAAAAATCCACATTGAATCAGCAGTTTCTAGTACGTGCTTCCAGGCTAGATCCTTCTCAGCACAGAAGTGGGATGGTGGTGTTTCATTTTGTCCGTTGCACATCCTAGAGTCTTCCCCGCTCCCCGCCCCCCCCCTCCCCAATACAGCTGCACTCATTCCCCTAATCCAGCTATGCTTTCAGGTATTGTTACCTTTTCTCTTTGCATTTCTTTTATAGAGGTAGAAATTTTCTGTGGTCACCAGTGGCTTCAAAGGGTCTGACACTGAGAAATTTTTATCATCTCATTGTTTGTATCCTAGTAGTTTGCACAGCAAGTTGTGCTTTGCCGTTTGCAATATCCAGAAAGAGCTACCTTTTCTTTACCACTAACATCGTTATCTGTCATCTACTAATTATAATCTCTTACCTCTTGTAATGGTTCCCAAGCAAACAAGGCCATAAGCTGATAAGGGGCACTTATTTTGCACACTCATTATTCATCTACACAGATTGCCACAGGCTGTGTGGTAGGACCTGCCTCCACAGTCAGATGTGGTCTCAGTCTGTCCTCACTGTGTGCTTCTTCTGGACACGTTGGCAGCAGTGTGCCTGAACTATATGGCTTCAACCCTCACTTGTTAGTGCATCCCCATGCTGGCATAGCCCTCTGGCTGCCAGTCCAATGGCAAAATGCCCAGGAAAGCAAAGAAGGACCATTATATTCAGCACTTTGATCTCCTTTGAGCAGCTTTGTGTGGTGAATGCTCTACAGTCCTCAGCTGCAGTCTGACTTGTGTCACCACTGTAGCTATTAGTGCTCTGTACGACTACATCAGGGTTTGCAATCTACATATGCTCCTGTGTAGGCAGGTTTTGAAAGCTTCAGAAAAGTCTTACCAGAAGGTGTGGACCACGGACCCTGGACTGTTTGCTATATACTCCAGCCACTGACTTGCCAAAGAAGTCAAGAGCAGTTTAGGATAATTCCTGTGATCTGGAGACAACTGAACTCAAGAGAGAGACTTCTACCTTTGATTAACCTTTGAATCAGATCCCTGCCTAAGCCCAGCTGAAGAAATAATCACCAAAACTTTTCTGTTGGCAAAATGTACCGAGGATCACTTGTTATGTTGCTATCTTCTGTAGGTTTTGTTCAATGGGAACAACATTCAGGCCATCAAACTGCCTGAGGGGAGAAGTGTGGGGATGGACTTCAGCCATTTAGTCAGGAAGTGGATAGAAAGACTCATATTTATCTGGTTAGTTCAGAGTACCTGATAGTCTCTATCAGTGTGTGATACTGTTGGAGTGAGTCCAGAGGAGGCCACAAAGCTGATCAGAGGGCTGGAGCACCTCTCCTGTGAGGACAGGCTGAGAGAGTTGGGATTGTTCAGCCTGGAGAAAAGGCGGCTCCAGGGAGACCTAATTGTGGCTTACCAGTACCTGAAGGGGCCTACAGGAAAGATGGTGAGGGGCTGTTTGTCAGGGACTGTAGTGACAGGACAAGGGGTAACGGGTTTAAGCTGAAGGAGGGTGGATTTAGATTAGATGTTAGAAAGAAATTCTTTACTGTTAGAGTGGTGAGGCACTGGAACAGGTTGCCCAGAGAGGTTGTGGAGGCCCCATCCCTGGAAGTGTTTAAGACCAGGTTGGATGAGGCTTTGGGCAACGTGGTCTAGTGGAGGGTGTCCCTGCCTGCAGCAGGGGGGTTGGAACTAGATGATCTTTAAGGTCCCTTCCAACCCAAACCATTCTATGATTCTATGATTCTGTGATACTCTCTATCACATTCAGATATAGAGTAAATAACCAGATTTTAAGGCCCAAAGAAGTTGTTTTGATCCCACTATCTAACCCTTCTTATAATGCAGGTGATACAGTCATCCATGTGTTTATCATGACAACTATTTCTTGAGCTGCACAGATGTGGATTTGGAATAAGAAGAGTGTAACTCATTCTCACCTCCATAATCATATTATCAAAACGTCAGATGTGGGTGTCTTCCTCTGTCACATGAGGACTTCACTTACTAATGAAGCTTTTGTCTGCCTGTGGCTACCCAGTCCTCTGTGTTTATGTTCTTGTATATCTTTTACATTTCTACAAATGGGGAGAAATCAAAATGCACAGTGACTGTATAAAATTTGCATACTATACATACTGTAATTTCTCCAAAGGTGACATATTGTCAGCATGTGTAAGTTATTTATTTGCAAAAGGTATGAGATGAGTTCCGGAGGAGTCTGCCTTGCTAGAAAATAACTCCCTTTTCAAACACACACCAGCTGCTTCCCTTTTTCACCGGGGTGTTTGCATCCTGTCACCACCTGACATCATTTGCCCTGGAGGCTCCAGGAAGGAATAGAAAGGTTGCCATGTTAATTAGAGGAAAGCGATAAAACCTGATGTTTTATTTATTTTCTTGAAGAGGGATTTGTGTGTCTTATCCTGTTTTATGATAATATTTTTATGATGAATTTTTTGAAGTTTAGTTCAGAATCAGTTCCCCTGAGGAACAAGTGCTACAGTAAATTACAGAGGCTTCCAATGCTTGAGATTTCTCATTAAAATTAACCCACCCCTGACTGCAGTTATTGTTCCTCAAAGACCCTAAATTAGCTCCTGGTGATGACATAGGTAGAATTAGACATATACACTGTTTAAAAATGTATCTTTAATAACTGAAATGGAGTCCATATTGTGATTGAAACCACCGGTGTAGAAACACTGGAAGTACCTGGAGGTTGCAGCAATTTATGCCAGGAAGACAACAGAGCTATCTAGGTCCATCCCACAACGGTTAAAGATCTGAATACCTTCATGGATCTTGGCCCATGGTGGTTCCTTTGCCTGGCAAGCATCAATACTTGTGTGAAATGGACTTTGGAGTAACTGAGTGTTGGCAGAACTCATGGGGTATGTTGTTGCATTGGTATAACCACAGGGAGTCGTCACATTTGAATGGGGTCAGGATAAGTCTGGATGTAAGAGTGCCCCATGGCAATTAAATGAACACAGCTCTCCTCTTGGAACAGAGCTGGACTTGGACCCATGGGCCTAGATAGCCAAGGAGGGAGACAGAGAATAGTTGTTTTCTTTGGTCTCAGATTTGTTGTCGTTCAAGTTTAGACTTCAGAGAGACAGACTAAGCTCTCACACATAGTGAAACCTTTGTTGAAAATCAAAGTTTTCGTTCCTTTCTGGTGAGCCAGAGGAATTAAGTGGTTAAAGACTAAATGGCAAAGACCTGACTTTTATAAACATCTTGCTTTAAAGATCCATTTTACTTAAATAACTTGACCGAACCAATCCAGGCTGTACCATTTATATTATAATAGTCCCTAAAATCTCCAGCCATGCACAGGCATCATTGTTCTAGATACTATCTGTAACTCAATACAAATAGATAATTTCCAGAAGCATTTATAACCCAAAAGAAAGCTTAGGTGTGATGGGGAAAGCCCAGTAAGAGAAAGACTATTTAGTACAAACTAACTTTAAGCACAGATTAAAATCAATTGCCATTCAGCAAACCACTTAAGCATTTGTCCCAC
This sequence comes from Grus americana, assembly GCF_028858705.1. NCBI lineage: Eukaryota > Metazoa > Chordata > Aves > Gruiformes > Gruidae > Grus > Grus americana. The sequence continues at coordinate 15,623,734 of NC_072857.1, read as the reverse complement.
TGAATTTAGCTCATCATCTATTTGGGGCAAACACAGTGTTTTACACTTGGATAAACAGTTTGCCTCAGCACAATTCTGGTTCTTGATTGTGGCTACTTGAAGCAGTTGCAATATGAATGACAACAATAATACTAATGAGTCTCATTAATTAGGATCACATACTGCCAAAAATACTTCTGAAAAACACCTTCCCTATTCCATATTTTGTACAATTTATTGTGGTTTCTACTGAAAAACTTCTGGGTTTACCTTTGAGCTCTTTGCCCTGGCTGTGATTTTAATAAGAGGCTGGTTTTATGCAAATAGCATATTATTCACAATTTTTCAGTGTTTGTCTTATGCTGATTACATTAGCAGCTTGCCTTCTGTACTTGCAGTCTTGCTGCTGATAATGTTACAGATCATATAATGAAGTTAATCATGAAAGCAACTGTGTAACTTTCATTGTCTATACCACCGGTGTACACGGATGAATAGAGACTGCTGCGATAATTTTGGAAGGGCTCAACAACCCACCATGTGTGGGAGGCTTAACCCATGAGGTGTGAGAGCTTTTTGCCATGTTCTAGCACTCTTCTCCAAGTCCATTGCTTGCTGAGAAAAAAAGAAGGATTTTAATACTATTTCCTCAGGGTCTATCTTTCAATTCTATTAAATCTATTATTTGGACAGAAGAAAACTAGCCAGTCCAAATGAAATGGTACAAATACGCAGTTTTTGCTCTAATTGTCACAGATTTGAACAATGTGTTCTTGCCAAAAATTTAACTGCATCACTTTACAAAGCTGTTTATGCAGCATGTGAATTATTTGGGATAAGTTTCATTATGGTGATTAATATGCATGACACTGCATCACAATATGAAACCTATCAAGCCTGGATTGTTTATTTTATTGTTGTTGTTGTTCTTTTAATGGTATGCAATTTAAGAGCAAAACTACCCCCTCTCAATAAGATCTCAGTGTCTTTTCATAGGCTCAATCTCAGTTCATATTTCCAAGATGTGATCGTGTTTTTTAAATGTTAATTTATATGCATAATACCTTTGTTACATACACTTCATAAAGAGCAGTTGGGTTTATAATATACATGGCAACTAATTTTCTCGTAGTTAGGCTTTTGAGCTTTGTACAAGCTTAACACTATAGAGTTTCCTTGAAAGACCTTCAGTTAACACTGGCTCAGGATGTGCACCCACAGAGCTGTGACTTGAGTTTGCATCTGAACAGCCCTTACTCCAAATGAAAGGCAAATTGAATTGGAACTGCCTAGGTTTGCTTCTTTTTTCTCAAAGCCTTGTAGTACTGTGAATTTTGTGAAAACCTTGGCCCCGATGCATATTTGCACCCTTCTGAGAAACTAGGCAGGAATCAGAGCATGCTATAAAGCGTAAAAACTAGGGAGTTTCTGATTGGTTTAGGCTTCATTTTAAATGTTTCTACGAGTTTTGATGAAAAGCATCTCAACAGCATTATGCCATGAAAAACCTCCTGTCAGTCTAACTTCCATAGATCTCACCTACCTAGACTTCTGTGGTGCTTGTCATATTTTACTATAAGAGAAATTATTAATTAAGATGAAAAGGAACAGAATTAGTAGAAGGACTGCAAGGTGCATAAAAAAAAAAGAAATACAACAAAGGGAAAGCATTAGGCTGAAGGGAGCTTTGTAGCTGAGGTTCTCAAACCTCCATCTTGTTTAATACTGTCTATCTTGCTAGTCATTATGACCAGCGTGATAAACAATGCTTTTGAAACTCACTAATATTTCAAAGATAGAAAGGATGCCAATAAAGAAGAAGAATTCAGGTACTATACAGAATTTACTGAGTGACCTTGAGGCCCTGGAGTAATAGAAACAGAAGGTTGTGCATTTCAGAACTAATACAAAATTTTGGGCACTGTCAATATTCAGCACTAGGATGGAAGGAAAATAGCCTGGGTGTTTTGGTCAATCACAGTATGACTATATAACACCTATGGAAAAAAGCAAATATTGCTCTACCGTGTCTCAGGCAAAGTGTTTGTGGCAGAAATAGGAAAGTATCACAACCCTCTGTAAAGCCTGTCTAGTTGTTATTTTTATTCCCTATATATTTTTCTGCTTATCTATGTTAGAGAATGAATTTAAACTGAAACAGGTGTAGAGAACGATCAAGGAACTGGAGACATCATGTAGGAGAATGAAAGATTTTTTGCTCTTTTAACCTAATAAACTCAAGGCTATGGACTGCTCTCTCTAAATTCCTCAGGAGAGAGAACCTGCAGGATGGGTATGAGACAAATGGCAAGGTGGACAAAGAATAAAGTATGTATAAATGAAATGAGGTGGAAATCAGAAAAAAGCCACTTCATTTTCAGAGCTATGATAGGGTATCCTATACTGAATGATGAGAAACCTGCCTATGTAAGCACAGATAAGCACAGAGCTACATTAATGGAAGGAATTGTATGCGGTGGCAACTGTTGACAGGACTTTGATAGCCTGCGATAGACCTGATGACTCAGCTGAATCCTGTCTAGCCTTACACATGCCTTTCTCCCTAGCTGAGTGTCATGCTGTGAATATGACTTGCTCTTGCAAACATTCGTATTAGCAATCTAGCTTGCCATCAAAATGAGATGTGAAAAGGGATATTTACTACAGACTGATGCCTTGTAAAATTTGTTGCTTCAAAACTAAACAGAAGAGATTGCTCTTGATGGAAAAAGCTATAAGTTGCAGAGCAATCATAAGCATGTTTTTGTTTCTTTTGGTTTTGCTTTTTCCTTAGAAAAAATAGTCAAGTGAGTAGAGTTTCTCTAAGAAAGAAATAAACACCTGACTGCTACTTAGGCCAAAAGAAATTGAGGGTACTCGATACACGCATAGAAATGAGAGAGCTGGCACTGCCTTGTCTATAAATGAAGCCCCAGCTTTCAGGACCGGTCCTTAGGTCCCTGGGTGTCCAAATGGGGAAGATCACACTGCACAGCAGCAGATATAAGAAGAAGTGGTGATTTGTATTTCTTTTCCTCAATATCACAGTTAAGCTCTGGCACGCCTCCACCGATGTACAAGAAAGGTGAACTGTCAGGGTGTTGTGACTCAGTAGAAATATCTAGTGTCAAATCTTGTAAGACTAAATAACACAGAATGTATTAGAGGCTAATAAACAGCCATTAACCACCCAGCATTCAGATTTACCAATTACCGCTTTGTTCTAGGCCATGGACCTGCTCGTTGTGGCTGACAACATTGCATTAATGAATCTCAAGCCTTAACCTCCTTGAATTCATGAATAACAATTTGACTCCATGTAACTTGATTACTATGAAATGGAAACTTTAGTTGAGTCTAAACATTGGTTATGAGGTTGAGATGAGAGAAAGACAACCCTACTCCATCACTGGTAATTTAAACTCATATAAAACCGAGCACCTGTCACAGTGATAAATGGGTTTTCTTGTTATCTCGCTGTCGGTATCATTTCCCAGTCAGATTCCTATCAAACACCCAGACAACACTGTGGAAACCAAGGTACAATTGTCTTCATTTTATTTCTTTTCCAGAGAAATGGGTAAAGGTCACAAGATGCTTATAAATGTGATTGATTTCATTTTCTTTGAGTCATTCCCACAACACAGATTAATTTACTTGTATATGCAAACGTAAGGTTTTTATAGTCATCACAGAAGAGAGAGCTGCTCATTGTTTACTGACTCCAAGCTTAAGCCACAACCACCTCAGATCAGATGTCCCAATGGGTTACATCTTTGAAGGTCCATTTCTCAGTGTATGGTTAAGATAAATCAGTTTTTTAATCTGTTTTACTTTAGATCAGTGCCTCAAAATTTTGAGGGTGTCCTCAGCCTGAGGAATGAGACTGAAAATATAATATGAACAAACTCCTTCCTTACAACTCCAGTGTGTCTTGCTTTCAGTCATGTCACATTTTTTTCTAGACTTAAATTTTTTCTTAGTTCTTTTTTATTTTAAATCTTTTGGTTTCAGGCCCTGATGTGTATATCAGAAGCAGAAAAGATGTAGGAAGATCAAGAAAGAAGGAAAGAAAAAAAAACCCCAATATTTAAAAATGTTAAACTTGGAAGAATTGCCTGTCTTGGGTTAAACAAGATGTCTGAATAGACAATCATCATGGTCATTTCTGAATGTAGAAGCTATGCACAAGCTGTCGCCTGGTATCGGTATGAATGAAGAGAACTTTGTCTCATCCTGACCTATCTGACAGGTTTAGGATTAGCTCTATAATACTGCAAAGTATTTTTATTCTTTTACAGCTTTAATGCCATACATCCAACATGATCATAGTGAACTTTCATTCTCTCTTGCTGGACTGTGGTCTTAAAATATAAATTTGAATGTTGATGGATTTTATTAGCAGTCACACAGAACAGCTTGCGAATATGGATTGAAGCCTGCAGAGATTAGAATAATGCTGCTGCTTGCTTTTAAGATGTAGCTGAAGAAGGAGGTGGTAATGATGATTTTCCCTCTTTTTACAGAAAACTTGAAATAAACAGAAGACTCAGATTCTTTCAGTCTCTATCTGATGCTTTTCCATATCTCTTCTCTCCCTAGAGCGATACAGGTAGCAGACTATAGGTTGGTCTTTCCCTTTGAAGCTGCCTCCATGTAAAGGAAAATATTTATATTAGTTGATCATGAAATAGGATGTGAGAGAGAGAAAAGGATTTTGCATGCCAATTAACGGGTCTCTCCTTTTGTGAGAAAGGATGTCTGGTTTTAGAAGATGCTTTAACAATTGGTTCTGTATTTTAGCTGGTGGTAAAAGAAATAACAATCCTGGAGAAGGGAACAGAGGTACTCTTTTTTAAAGGGGCAGTGGGGTTGTTTGTACACTGACAATAAAGTAATCCAATATTGTGCTTCTCAGGGCAATATCCTATGAAGAGGCACTGCCCAAGGCTGGTGAAGTGCAGCAAAGCCTCACTGCTTGCTGTTATTGCCTTGCAGCAACAGATACAACAGTTCTGCTGTCGTTTGTGTGAGCAGAGGGCAAATGCAACATGGAAAAGTCAGAAGTGGAGATGAGGAAGTGCAGACATAACAATCCAATAATTGTTGAAATGTTTCACTGTAGAACTTCTCTGAGATATGAAATTGAGTCATGTCAGATATAGCAGAGAATTGAAGCCATTTCTTGAGTGAACCCTCATCTGCTAAGTCCCTGTGTATCCAGGACAAGAACGTGATACTTCCTTCTCCAGGTAAGTTTGGAAAGAAAGGAATGAGGTATGCTAAGCTCTTTAGATCTGTAAGATCCTGTAAGCCAACATTTCAGGACCATGTTTCAGGCTTCAGTCTGACAGGAAGGGGGATGAAAGATGGCTTTTTCTTCCCTCATATTGCCTGATTAGGTCTAAGACATTCCTCCTCAACATGCTGTCTGCTTTGGATCCCACCTCAGCATCTGAATTTTCCTTCATTTCTGTGCAAGTGTTCAAATCCAGGTTCCTATTAGTTAGCTATTATAGCACTTTTCATTAGGTCATTAGCGAAATCCTTTACTTAAGACCTGTGTGATTTATGACATGCATGAGTCAACACAAAGAATAAAATCCTTATTCTTCTTATCCGTTTCCTCAGGTTACCCCTTCTCTTGTATCAAAGGCCAGGCAAGAGAGTCCATTATAACCACGACTCTTTGGAATGCTAAAATGGATCATAGCCGGAAATGTGTGAAGTTTTGCTTTAGGTAAGTTGAATGTCATCCTTTCTTTGAAGAAGACAAAGAAGACAAGGAAGGAAAGTACAATTTATCCACTGTATTGACATTTGGGTTTGGAAAGTACAAAAATATGTGAGCTGCACATACTATTAATATTAATAATGTTTAAAAAAAATCCTCTCACAAGGGCTTTGTGTTAATCTTACATGATTCAGCTCCTGGTTTCATAATGAAGATCTTACATATTTAATAAGCAAATTGCAGTAGGCCCAAATGAGTGAACAACATAGCACTGTAAAAAGAAACAGGGAGGGGGGGATTCTTGTTAGATGAGGTGGCTGAAAAACTGATCTACTGACATTTTTATGCCTCCTATCAAATGTCATTGTGAATTGAAAGTGGAATGTCTGAAAAAAGAAGCAGCAAGTTTCTATATAACCTGATGAATGTAACTCCATTGTTTCCATGAAATCATATTAAAAAGGTCATCGCTCTATGTATGAAAATACCATGGCAGTTGGTCTATTGCTCTTTCAATTTGGAATAAGCACTTGAATGTCATCAAAGAGAAATAGCTGATATACTATAATTAAAAGTAGATTTTGATTTACAGTGGGGAAGGTGATGAGAACGGATCCTTCCATACTGTTGATGTAGACATGCAGCTTATTCAGGAATAAAAGAAACTCTCTGAAGGATGAAGGGAAAATATGATTAAATTAAAATGTCTGGGGTATGAAAATGTGTATGTGAAAGGAACTGAAAAATTCTGCCTTCTTGTGGTGTTCTACAAGTAACTCCTTTGGGTAAAGCCTTTGCCATAGCAACAGATAAATCCTTTATGAGGTGAAAAGTTTTGCTAAGAAAATGAAGGGTTTCTATTCCAGTGCAGTTGATGTCTTGAAATGAAATGAAGTCTGGCACGAGTATTTTGTGAATTATCATCAAAGATGTGTTTTTTAAGAGTATAACAACAGTCTGGAGTGGTTTTAGGCAGTAAGATACACATGAATGCTGCTTACTGCTGGAGATGAAAAGCAGAAATCAGAACACAAATGCACAGTGACTTCATCTACCCTTTACTCTGCCCACTGTCCTGTCATGTGTTCTTTCTCTTCCATGTCTCATAATTTTTCATATCTGCATTGCCATTTTCCCTTTTAGCCTCTCCATGATGTCTTGTATCTTCTATACTTTTCACATTTTTTACAAATAGTTAGATGGAAGTGTTGGGATAGACCTTAGATAGACACCTTAGGGTGTAACTTTTCTTCCTACTTCTGATGGCTCAGTACTTTGCTTTGTATTACATCCCTTCCTACCTCACACTGTATTCTCTGTTTATCGCATGGAAAATCACTGATCCAGGCCTTCCCTCATCCCTTGTCCTTCATTTTATTTTTCAGTCACCAACAGTTCCCTGTGACACCTGCTCCTTCAACAGGCTTTTGCTTCCATTCACAGTAAGGCTCTCAATGACTTTTGTTGAGGATTTCAGCTCTTGCGTATTCTCAATTTTAAATTTGAAATATTCTCATTCTGTGCATTTTATAAAGGTTCCTAAGAGCAGAGATACAAAGGTCTTTCTTATGTCATCGTCCTCTTCACTGAAGGGCCCTGGCTCTTCACAAGATATGGGGAACTATCTCAGAGGATTAGGGTGACTCATAAGAGGATCCTCTGATTGTTTGACAGTCCTGTGAGTTTCTTGGCATTTGTACTCCTAGAATTTAAATTGTGTCAATTATACCTGCAGATGGAACTTTTCCTCGAACTGCACCAAAAAGCACTTTCTGTTTTCATCTTGCCTTTTTGCCTTTACCATCAGGAACATCAGTTTGTGAATGGAAGTTCTCTGTGCTGCAAATTGCTGAACACTTAAACAAACACCCCCTCCCTTTCCGTGTTTCCTACCCTAGGCTGTGTAGTTATTTCTCCTCTTTTGCTCCTTTTTTATTCCTCTTTGTATGAGGGATCTGTCCTGACATTGTAGAACCGGGACTGCAAGATTAGAATGACAATGTGTGAAATAGGAACCTCTGTCTATCACTTTGCAATCAGCACTCTGCAATGCTCTTTCCTGGCTGCTATCAAATCTCTGAGTTACGCTTTTATCAGCTGGTTTGCTTTTATTTTTATTTTTTTCATCAGCTAGGTCCTCAAGTGCTTTTTGAAAGCTGGCAGGTCAGCCGAGCTGCCTCTCCCTCATCTCCGTCTTGAACACAAATGCTCAAGGTCTCAGAGGCATTCGACTAAAGAAGGTATTGAAATGGGGCTCAGAACGCCAGGTCGTACTTTTAAGCTATGTTGTCAGCGGATTGTGTTCTGTACTGAGAAGCCTTCCCATTCACTGTCTGTGGGAAGAAATACACTCTGGGGAGAGCAGGACAAACGTGGCACCACTTGGGGATCATCTTATCAACCCACTCCTCAGCACTGCCTTGTGACTGAGGCCAAAACTGCAGTGCTGCCCTAACCTTAAACTGATTTGTGGGATGTTAGACTGACATGCAGTCATAGCACAGGAAGGAGAGCCCACCTAAAAAGTAAAATAAAATTACAAAAATAAAAAAGGAAGTTCTCACAAAAAGTTTTCAGCCATTCCAACTCAAGATATTTCTTCCTTGTAAATGCCAAAATATTCTATATTTTACACTCTCTTTTCTGAAAACCTTGAGGTTTGTGATTAAACTTACTTTTCAGGGTAATTTTGGTATTAAAGTACCTATTCGACTGCCTCAGGCACTTCGTTCAAGGAGAGGAAGTAGAAAAGAAAGTGAAAGCAATATCAATTAAACTGGGAAAAATCAGTCTTTTCTTTAGAAAGCCAATTTTTTTATTACTCGTCAGATGAATTATTTTCCTCTGGCTGGTGTGTAACAGTGGGGAGGGTAAGAGTGTTGATTCCTGGCTCTTTTTATCCTTCCAGTTCAGTGCAGACAAATGCAGTATTTTACTTACCCTGCTTATACACACACACCTTCTCCTTTTGGAAGTGCGCGTTGCTTTTGTCTGATGTTTTTGACTGAATTTGAATTTATATTGTTGTATGTATTAATAATTTGGCTTTGAATTAATAATTGATTCTTTTTCCAAGCAATACTGTGGTTCCCAAGCACTCTGTATGCATTACAACACGCCTGAACTATGAAGGCTATGAAACTGCCTTTTGCGCTCAGTGTAGGTTTGAATGAGTTCAAATTCATTCATCTCCCAGGGCAGGAAATTCTAGATTTCAGTCTTCTCATATAATGTCCAACATACCATTTTTTGGTACAGGCAGTCTGGTTTACCCTTTTGAGCAATCAGTGGAGTGACTCCTGTTGACTAGACAGGCAAAGAGCTGAGTCCAGCAGCTGTCTGGGGACGAGGCAGGAGGATGCTGCACCCTCTGCTCTGCTGAGTGCAACACCAGGCGAGGTAAGTCTCCATTGCACCCCTGTCTCTTCAGTCTTCTCTTCAGGAAGCCCCTCCTGGGTCAGCACTGTATGTAAAAAGTTAGCGATTTTCACATGGCTTAAACTAGAACCTGAATGTTTAGTTCAGTAGTGACTTCACAAAACCAGTCACAAGTTTGGTCCCTGCTGCAGATGGATAAATACCCAGGTCCTTTTCCTTGCCTTTCCATTCAGAAACGAATGTGGGAGGGAGGAAATATAGTTCACTGTAGATAAAATCACAGACACTTTAAATTTCCTGAATGTGCCATTTATTAGGCTGCCTGATAAAAGGTATATGCATCACAGAGATTTTTCTCTCAACCTCTCCTTCCTAGTGTACAGAGGACCCCCTATGTGTGTTCCCTCTGCAGCAGCAGATTTGATTTATCTCCTTTATGCAGGTGCATGGGGGCCCAACCTCCCTCTTTCCATTTCTCTCTGAAGGTCAGAGCCCTGAAAAAGGGCCTTGTCTTCCCCCCTTCCTGGAGGTAATTCCTGGAAACAGAATGAGGGAAGTGAAATACAGCATCCACAGGTGTGCATTCAGTGAAAATGTCAAGGCTATTCAAAAGCTTGTTCTCTCTAGCAATTAGTGGTCCCGTATGTCAAACAAAGACTTCACCACTTAATTTTCAGCCTTTCTTAACATCGCATCGTATGTTCAGTCTTTGATGGCTTAGGAAACAAGGCTCTCATCACAAAAACACGGGCCAAAATGTGTCAGGCGAGGCATCTCATAAAATCCAAGGCCTGCTAGGAAATGCAGCTCACCAGTGAACAACAAGGATGATGAACTGTGAAAGTTCAGGCTCCAAACTCCTGCAGTTGGTATTTTCAAAGTCCTCAAGGTGATTTACAAGTTATTTAGGCAAGTGGCAACAACTCAGTTCTTTTCAAAGATGGTAAACTGAGTCACGGAGAGGTGAAGTGAGCACAGGCTAGTGCAGACCGGCCGTGCCTGGGCTCCCAAAAGCTGACCTGGGTCTCCCCTGGGCTTGGATCCTCCAACCCGAAGGAAAGCCACACGATGGCAAGGCCTCTTCTCCACGGTCAGGCAAAAGTCCAGTGGAAGCGCCAGGATCTGAAACCGGGTCTCTTCAGTCTCAGGACACTGCTTTTATTTTTATTTCTCCTTCTACATACCTCCTCCAAGGCTTTATTAAGCCTGCTGCTCATTATCTGTTGTAGACTACTGTTGTACCTAATAGCTGAAGCGCTGTCATTACAGTTTGTCTTTAACCATAGCAGTTAGGCAGTGTTTATATAGTGGTCACCGCAGCGTCTTTATAGCAGCGTTTGGTACTGAGCAAGCTCTGCGCAGAGCTCAGCCCTGACCGAGACGTTCAGAAACATTCGGCAAAAAGTAGGATTTCCCATGGCGCTTGCCCTCCCGTGCAGTGTGTCTGACATCACTTATGAAGTATCTTCAGTTTACTCAGTTATCCAAAGATACAGTATATCTCTTTGAGTAATGCCTGTGAGTTCATGCCTTTTTTTTATGCTACTGAAGTACAGCTAACTATAAGGCTCTGAATTTTGGCATTTGTGTCTCAGCAGGAGCAGAACTGTAAGCACCTGGGTTTATATATTTATTTAATTTTCTCTAAGGAATGGTTTACTATGAGTGATGATTTAATACGTTCTGTTTCAGATTAATTGTGAGCATCAGATAATGAAGAGTTCCGCAATAAACAACCCAGGGTGTCTCACCTATGTTTCAGGTATTTCACTTTGTGTCTCACCCTAAGGATTGCTAATTCCAGTGGTCAGGTTAAAGTGAAGATCTAATTGCTCATCTTCCTCTGCATGGTCAGACCTTTGGGCCTTTTGGTTTTGTTTTTATTTGCTTTTGCTATACATTTCTCAGTATTGTTCAGGAAAGTGCAGAAGAAAAGACAGAGTTAATTTAGTCTCTCAGATGAAAAATCCCTCAGCACTGACAAAACCTGCTATGCCTGTGCCAGGTCTCTAACAGCTTGAAAATCAAATTAGGCACAGAATTATTACAGACACTGTTTGCTGTCAACAAGCTGTGGGGGAAAAAAAGTTTAAAAAAAAAAAAACAAACCACCAACCAAAACAAACAGAAAAAGCCTTCTCCAGGTATCTCAGTAAGAGCCATGCTTCCCAGTCCATTTGCAGCTTCTCACTCCTGCTCTGGTGTTCCTTTTTGCCAAATGACTGAGTCTGAAACAAGGGCTGCAAAACAATGTTTTAAAAAGTCATTTGAAAGAGAGCAGAGAGATTGCATGCCAGCTTGAAAGCAAGGCAGCAAGAAATACCTGAACTTGCTTTGCTGGTGATGAGGAATCTTCAGCATATTCACTCTAGGCTAAGCTCACTAGAGTGGAGGAAGGGGATTTAATCTCAGTATTTGTCAGACTTTCCCAGTGCAGTGTCACGTGCTGGTCAGTACAGCCCTGATGGCATTTTCTCACGGGGAAGCTGAATGCCAGTGGACTGAAGCTACCTTGGTTATGATTACCCTTCTTGAATGTAAGAAAAGATGCAGTGGGTCAGATTAAAAAAAGAAAAAAAAAAATTACTTCTAGCCCAGTCTCTAACTGTGGTCACGAGCAAATGTCTAGCGCAGATTAAGAACGGCACAAGCATATACGACACTTCCCTCCATGCACTCCAAAATGCCATGTCAATAATAATCATCAGTGGATTCTGTTATGAACTTAATCACTCTATTGTTGAATGCATATAAACTATTAACATCTACAATATCCTTCAGCTATATGCTCTACGAGTATCCACCCTATGGGGCAAATAACCCATTTTTTTTCTGTTTGTTTTGAACTTGGCAACTAGTAGCTTCACATAGCATACCCTAATTCTTGTACTCACAAAGAGATGGACAATCAGTTCCCATCCATACTCTGCACAGTCCTCCTGTTTCCAAGGTCTTTCCTCATCCATAGAATTTTCTATACATTTGCTAAGCATTGCTACTCTTCTCTGAACCTTTCCCAGTTCCAGTCTCTCCTTGGAAATACATGGCAGGAAGGGATATCTTGCTGCACGTCCTATGTTCCTGGGTCTACAGCATTGTCTACTTTTCTTAGAGCCATCTGAATTTAGTTGTCTTCCCTCTCTTGTTCACAGCATATGTGCCACAGAGCTTGTCCTGCCTTTCATGGGAGATGGAGGGGGCCACAGACTCTTAGCTGGCCTGGTAATTCTTCTCTTGGTGTCCCCTGACCAGCTTTGGAGGCAAATTCAGTTGTCACTGTCAGTGAAGGGATGTTGGGCTAGAAATCTGAGCCAGCCGGGCACCACCTATACATGTGGTTTGATGTACTTGTTTTATTGGTCTGTCCATGTCCAGTCTTGCCTTGAAGAGGCATCACCACAAATGGAAACTACCTATGGGGAAAAACTCTCTAACGCATTACAGTTTGCACAGCCTTTATCATTTCAGTTGTGCCTGAACCGTGAGCAGAGGTCTTTGCAATATGCTGCTGCTGCAGTTGTGCAGTCGTCGCTGTTAAAGCTAGGAGCCAGCAGCAGGTGAGCTTGCAATTTCAAAGAGTATTTCTTTGTTCCCCTCCCCAATATGCCTAAGCTGACTTGTCACATTGAGCGGCCTTTTTCTCACTTCCAAGTTGTAAATGTAATCTTGCTAATGTATGGTTACTACTTCCCAGCAGGCATGTAACACAGACATTGTGAATCAACTCAGATGTTGGACGTTTGTCTTGTTTTGGGAGAAAGGGAATGAGACAACACCAAAAAAAAGAGTGAATCCAGGAATAAGAAGTTAAAATCAATCAATAACCTAGGAGAAATATTTGTCAAACCTCACCTTGCCTTCTTAAGTTACCAGGCAAGATTTCCCTGAGCTACTTCTAGCAAATCAGAAAGAATGTAAAGAAATGGAGCTTCCATGTATGGATACATTTTATAATTTTATGTTGACACTCTCTCTCAGAATTTTGCCTCTTTTTAGTATGTCATGTTGAAAGGAAAGTGTTTGTTTTGATCTCTACCTTTTTCAGCACAGTGGGCAGCTTGTTTTTGTGGTACTACTTAATGCCTAGCAGGAAATCCTGTTGAGGCTTTTCAAATGCCTCTTGTTCACAGACACCAAAAAATAGTTAGAATTGGAGGGAGAATATTTAGAAATTAACTGAAGGTGAGAAAATGTTTCTAAGGAGAAAGTTGATAAAATTATAGAGGAATATTGGATTTTATGCTATGGGTCATTTAAAATTGGACAATACAATATATCCGTCAGAATGTGAACTTGTATTGCACTTGAGGGGTAGATTAAACACTCTGGCTGGCTTTAGGGATGAGATTTTCAAAAGCAGTCAGTCTGCTCTTTCTATTTAAGTGGTAATAGTGTTCAGTTAGCATTCAGCACATTTTGAATATCCCAGGATTTCTCTGGTTTTATAAATTGAATCTTCAGTTCTTTATTAAAAGAAAATACCCTGCAACTCAAAGACAGATTTTCCTGAAATTACATGTGTTTGCATGTTCCGGGCTGCAAATATGAAGTTTTATTATGTAGTATTTGTAAACCTATCACAGAATTCCGTGTTTCTGCAGCATCTTGGATCATTGCTGAACTTCTTTTAGGGCTCTCATCTCCTGAAGGGTCCTCTTGTGTCAATTAACTTTAGGAGTAAGATTCTCCTAATAAATCCATCAGTGCTACTGTTGTGGATTCCTGCCTTTGTTATGCTTAGCTCTGTCTGACAGTGGAAGGCTAGAAAAGAGCCTAGATTCAAAATATACCAATTTGATCAGCCTTGGCAGGAGGAAACAAAACGTTACAAAGACTCACTTGATTTTCTTTGAAGAACAGATGGGAACCCTCAGCATGTGCTGTATCCAGGCATCATCATGTGCAATACAGGTCTGAAGTCAAATGCACCTCACGGTGTTTCCTAACCCTGGCAAGCTCTGCAGCATGCAGTTGTTCTTCCTGAGCTAAACATGCAGTCTGAACATAATTTGGAAGACAACTTTGCTGGGGGTAGGAGGCTGGACTAGAGACCTCCAGAGATCCCTTCCAGCCCAAGTTTCCCTATGACTCTGATTCTGGAAGTGAGTCCCTTCAACCATGTCCTCAGTTCCTGTAATGATTCCCTGAAATTATTGTAGATCTGTAGTTTTAAAACCACCAAAGGACTGCTCTGGATACTGACTTCTGAAACTGCTTAGGCTAGGGCACTGTCAAGATATTTAATGTTCGAGGCACAGCCTTTCTTTCCCAGCATATCTTCTAGGCTCCTTCCAGTTCTGGGAGGCTTTACCACCCCACAGGTGGATCCCAATATTTCCATGTTTCTGCATGCTTCTCTCTTGAATGGAAGCACTAAAAGATTTCCTGCACCTTTTTCCCGCAGTTGCACTCCCTGTTGTCACAGCTCTGACTAAAAAAAGCATCAGAGTACAGTTTGATGGAGCTGAAATAATACATATATGATGCCTTAGATAGTTGGCAGGTCGTTGAGAAATAGCAGAAAACAATAATCAACTGGGACTAGCTGAAGCACATAACTTAACCGCAGCCTTATAGATAACACCTTTCACTTTTAAACTATCTGTTAACAAGGGTTGAATGAAAACCACAAACATTCATCCCTTTGCTGCATTTCTTTCTTTACCATGCTACCACATTCCCTAAACTGATTATTTGTTTCTTTCTAGGTTGCCTCAGGAGAGGGGAGAAGTCTGAAGACTTAAAAGACTAGTGAGATAGTAATCATTGGTTCACACTGTTTCCCTTCCAGCAAGTTGCTGTAAGCAAGAACAACAGAAAAAAAAAATAAATATACAAGATAGAGAAAGAAACAGAGCCTGAGGAGAGAACATTCATATTGTCATTTAGATGAACTATGCAGCTATCTCTCTTGACACACCTATTCCACAAACGTGTTTCTTCTCAACCTGGTATTCATTTTCTGTCCTTCTTCATTACATTAGTGATTCTTTTTTTTTTTTTTTTCCCCTCCTACTATGCCCACAGTCTGAATCACTTGCTTATTTTTTGGCTATATTAGCCAGGTTGTTTGTATTGCTGTCCCACGGGTGACCTAGCAGCTCAAACTAATAACACATATTTCTTTGTCAACATGTTACTCTCCAAGCTTGTTGAAGACATTTTATATGTCCAGATTGCAGTGATGTATTTTGGGAATAATAACACAGAAATGGAATTAATGCCTTTTGGACCTTTCCTCTCTTGCAAGATTGGACTGGCCTAGATAAATGGTTTACTCACCTAGCTTATTCTGGTTTTCTTTTGTTTCAAAATCCCTGAATTTAATAATGTTGGGGTTTTTTTCCAGACGTCTTCAAAGAATTTTTATGTTTGTGTCACTCGGTTTGTTCTCATACAGCAGGATCTTCAAGTTCTGGTTCTAACTAAAAATAGAATTGAGACATTTTGATATCATGAAGGTGTGATTAGTTTCATTTACATTGCAAAGTACCTGGGGCTGAGATTTATGTATTTCTTGAGTATCTATCATAATGAAGTTTCTTGACTAGGATGAGGAATCTGGTCTGTGTTTGAGATTCCTGACACATGATTGAGACAATGTTCATGGTAAAGATAAATTAGTTCCAGAATGAAGGTAGAACTATTTTTTTATCTCACTCATTTACCTCATCATTAAACTTGTAGGAACATTGTGCCTTCAAGTCAGTGACAAATTTGGTTGAAAATGGCCAGTAGAGTCAAAAGCTACCAAGGCAGATGGGGACATAAATGACAGATGATCACAGGAACTTTCTGTGTCTTAGAGAAACCAGGCTAGAGAAGAACTGTGGAAGAATAGTTATTTCTTAGCTATCCATTAGTGCAGAGAAAGATGTGCTGTCAGAGTCCATCGCAGATAAGGCATGGCAATCCAGTCCCATGTTCCTCAGTAAAACATTAATGATAATGATTTTGCTCAAGCAATACCCACAGGCCTCAGGAGACAGATCAAGTTCGTCCCTCATGTAAGACTGCATCCACATACAGGAGCAGAAAGTCCTGGTCCTACAGATGTTAGGATATGAGAAGATAAGAAAGCAATGGAAAATGGTAGCAGAAAATCAATTTACCTTATTCTTAACATGTGGAGGATTTAGACACGTTTTAATTTAGTCTCAGATCCTCAGAGAGTTTGGTGCCCAAGGCCTATTGCCTCTCTTGGAAATGAGGTACTTAAATCCCTGTGAAGTTTTATGTATGGGTGACTTACCCAAGGTCATGCACATACCATCTGCAGAGTTGTGGTCTGAAGGGAACTGCACTAAATTTCACACAAATTTGTAAATTCTACAAAGAACAGCTTAATCTGGGTACATGTAAAGTGGGATCTTTTTGACTGTGCTGTATCTCATCTGGTTCTTTGTTTTTGTAATGCTAGTACTGGATACAACTAGAGGTTTTATTTGGTTTTAACATACAGAGACGAAGAGTTTGAAGTTCAATTATGAACCATTAGCATATCTAGTCTAATTTGAGGGTTATAAAACATAGAAATTAACCTGTGTATTTAGGGCCTAGTGTCGTAGAACGGACGCTGGTTTGTTTTGCCACAGGTTTCCACCAGTAGCTCAGGCTGGTTGCTCAGTTCCTCTTCTAGATAAGATCTGTGTGATCACGTTAGCTCAGACGCTGTGCCTCATAGTCAATGCCCCGTTAGCCAGACGGCACACACTGTGGCTCCAGTCTGGAGCATCCCAACAGCGAGAAGACCAGTCTGCTTGCTGGCTTCATCCTCACCAGCAGTGTGGGTACAGCTGGCTCCATGCATTGGCTCTGCAAATTAAAACATAGCTACCACAGGCAGCATAGATAAAAGCATTCAGTTCCCTGACACTAGGGATATGAAGAAGAGGAAATGGCTATTTCTTCACAGAAACCAATCACGCTTAATTTATTTAGCTTGGCAAAAAAAAGGGTGAAGACCCAGAAGGCACAAAGGCAGTGGAAAACAAGACAATGTTAATATTGTTAAGAATGGGCATAAACTAGCTGTGGATACATTTGTAATAGAAATTGAATGATGGTTTCTGACCTTCAGAGAGACAAAGGTCTGGAACTCCCTCCAAATAGCTGGACAGCATTTAAAAGACCTGATTTGTTTTAAGAGAATATGGATCCCTTTTCAAAAATACTCTGTCTGAATAGCTTAGTAATTTCCTTTTTTAACTGAGGAACATGACTTACCTCACAGGGAACATTGTGAGGAAAAATGAACGGATGACTCTGGGATGCTAAAAGAGCTGCTAAATACTAGGTAGCCAGAGGGGTTTGGCTGTGAACACTGCCAATACCTCAGCATGTAGGATGTCTTGTCTCCAGGCCATTCTGGAGTTTATCCTACTGTATCCTTTCAAATTAGCCACATTCCAGCAATATGTTATATAATGTATGTGAGCCAGAACATAGTGAAGGAGGGAAGAAATAATTTTTTTTCACACTCAGATAGTGGATTCATGCAGGTAAAATGAGCCACAGTATTTGAAATGTCAAAATCGTTAATATAGCTTTGCATGCATTTGGGTGTTAATTTGTATTTATCATTGAAGCAAAAAAGTGTGGCAAGGAGAAGGTGACAGGCTTTCACCAAAGTGTCTACTTCAATCATTTGTTAATGATAAAAACATTTAGAATATGTCTAAGAGATGAAAGAGATTTTCTGATCAACTGAAACAAGTGTGAGGGTTAACTGCCTCCCCATGTTCATGGATATATATATGAGAAACCCCAAAGCAGATAGCTTTGATATACTGTAACCCTTTTCAGGAGGCAGATTTTATCAGCTTGTGGGTATTCTGTAATCAAAACTCTTTTGAAATGTGTAAGGCTAATATCTACCTAACAAACACAAAGTGCTTGGTTTCAGGGATCTCTGCTGGAAGTTGGGGATCTTCCCTTCTCAGTCAGTAAAGCTGTGTCTTCAGGTGTGTATCAAACAGCCAGAGGGAAAAAAGAAAAAGAAAAAAAAAAGAAAAAAAAAAGAAAAAAAGAAAAAAAAAGGAAGTAGTTTCTACAGCAAGAAAACAGATATTCTTACGGTGTAAAATGATATTATTCCAACATGCACTGCAATTACAACCCAACCTGCTGATCTTCTCCATGGTGGTTACCTTTGCAACCATTCTAGCAGGATTTCCTATTCTAATCCGAGGAAGTAGCTCAAGAGCCAGGCTAAATTTTCCTAATGTGTTGATTTTGGTGTCAGCTTGCACTGGGGGCACCAGCCATCTCTCACTGCATGCTCTAGAAAGTAGAAATAAAACCAAGTTGTCTCACTTGAGCACTTACCCGACATGGAATTTTCATCTCATCAGGCACAGTGTTGGTGCCTTGAATTGTAAGTATTTGGCCTTCTGCTGCTGTAAACTGCTATGTGAGCTCTAAAGCAAACCAATGCACATTTTTCTTGTGTCAGTGTTTCTCTTTATTCCCATACCAAGACAATTCTTGGCGAGGTTGCACAATGGGCTCTTTTGCCTGCAAGCAACTGCTTCAGAGCTGACTGCAGAGAGCTCCAAAATCTGAACTGCAGCACCAGTTCTTGTTTATCTCAACAGGGAAGGGGGAGTTATGTGGGAAGAAACTATTCATTTTATTTTTTCTTTTTTTTCTTAACTTCCTAACATCTTGTGCAATAATCAGTATGTCTCTGTGTTTGTGTACAAGTATGCAAGAGTGAACACCCATTGGCTTGTGACTAGTATAAATTAGGATCATATTTAGTTATCATCCTTTTCATAAGACTCCTTTGTAAATTACTGTTTACTGCTGAACTCCTCCGGCCTCGAGAGAGAATCAGAATCATTTTAGTTTCTTTATTATTACTGTTGTTG
This sequence comes from Grus americana, assembly GCF_028858705.1. NCBI lineage: Eukaryota > Metazoa > Chordata > Aves > Gruiformes > Gruidae > Grus > Grus americana. The sequence goes on along the minus strand of NC_072857.1, from coordinate 15,604,771 downwards.
TAATTGCAGATTTGTTCATCTGTGAGGTATTGGGAGTACATTGTAGAGATCATTAAATTTATTGCTCTTCTGTTTAGGGAAAAGAAAGAAGTGGTCATGCTACTTATATCTTTATGTAAAACCTGAGTATGTCAAAGATTAAAAGATAAACTTAAGACATTTTTACAATTCTCTTCTAAGCACACTTCATAGTTCAGAACAGAAGTTTCTCTCATGCTGAAATATTTCCTGCCAATGACATCTGATGTTTGCCTCAGTTACTCGTCAATCATCAAACTTCAGGTGTTTTGCCAGTGATATAATCAGGGTGTTAGTGTGGGTGGACTGATCTGAGTTTAGATAAATTGCCTCTTCCATTCTCTTTGGTTTGTACTTTTGAAGAGTTGATAAGTGCAGGGCACCCAAATGCTTCTTGAAATTCAATGAGATCTGAGATCATGTCTCTCTAAATAAGGACTCAGAAAGTATGACAGTAACCTAAAAAGAGTGTCCCTGCAGTCTTAAATTTAGCCTTCATATTCTCCTAAAAAGCTTCGAACTGTGCAATTGCAAATTGTATTAAATATTATTATATTTTTCTCTTATTTAGAAGGTGCATTGAAGTATCTTAGATTTTACTCCATGTTCATAGAATGGTGGCTGCATTGCCACTAGGTCACTCCATGCATCAATATTAGGAATATATTGAGGAAGCCAAAGAAACACTTATTTCTTTTCTCTCTGTAGAGGCAAGTCTGCCAACAGCCTAAGTTGCACTGCTTTTCTTACAGCTGAGGATAGTCCTTACAGCTGAAGATAGCATGAAGTTTATTCACATCTGTAAATTTGATTTGTCTTGCTCTTCTGAGGCAGAAGAAGGGCTGGTTTGCCACCTTTGCTTCATGTGCACGGGCTGAGATCCATGGAAAAGCCTGTCAAAGCTCTTGTTGCATTCAGTGGTAGAAGGGTATTTTGACCACCAGACTTGAGGACTGTGATTCTAGAATGTCTTTAAGCATAAAGTTGTCCTGTCCTCATTAAGTCTGCACCTAACAGCTTCCTTTGGTCAACAAGGGACTCACTGGAACTGAGGTTTGTGACCTTCCTTGCAAACATGCTCAGAAGCGGTATTGAACTACGTATTTTTCAGCCTTTCTTCAGAGCTCAGCTGTCCCTCTGTGTTGTTGGGGTCTCCAAAGCAATTTTTTGAGCTGATCCTTTTCTAAGTGTCTATGTGCTGGGGAAGACTCTGTGAAAACCTGCCCTGTGCTTCCTTATTCAGAGCTGCCAGGAATTCCTTTACTTTGGACTAGCAATTAGAAAGTTGTGTGGTTTTGGGTTTGGGTTTTTTTATTGTTTTCGGGGGGGGGGGGTGGGGTGTGAAATGTAGCTGCAGTGGCATTTCATATAACCAGCGGTTCTGCAGCTCTTCAAAGTTTACTATAGCTGGAGGAACGGCTAAATGATGAGCCAGCCTCCCTGTTGTCAAACCACAGCACAGACTTCCAAAGCGAGCCTGGTGCTGCTTTCTTTCCTGACTCCATTGATTTGTGAATCCATACTCGTCAGAAAGTGTGATTTTGTTCTTGTTTCTCACACTTCCCTCGAGCTAACTGTGACTGTTATTGTGTTTTGAATTTCGTTTCAGGTTCCTACTGAGACTTTATACCTTTGATATAGAGTGTGAATTAAAAAAAAAAAAAAAAAAGAAAAAATGAGGAGGCGGTAAAAACTGGGTTATAATGTCTATGGGCCTTTTGGTGGTTTGAGGTGTTTTTTTCAGCCTGGTCCAGAAGACATAACTTTTCATCTTAAATTATGTTTTTTAACCCCACAGTAACCATTGCAATTGTGCACTTCATTTTGTGAGCATGGATTGAAGGGTGAACATATAGGAGAGCTCAGCTGCTCTGTAACCAAGCCCATGGAACATGCTTAGCTGCGTGCTGGGATGTGCTCTTGGTTCACTGCACCATAAGATCTGATTTTACTTACAGAAGATAAACAGGAAAGAGGGGATAAACCTGGAATTCAGGACCAGGAATTTTAGTATTGTTTCCAGCAGGCTTCCTCTGCGTGATGCCTCCATTCCTCTATAAATATGAAAAACATTGCAGAAAAAGTTAAGCTGAGGTAAAGTGCTGGACTTGAATCTCTCTCAGACATGAACTGAAAGAAGTCTCTACATTTGGAGTGGTGAGCTGTTATGGGGGAAACTAAGGGTTGTACAGAATGAGGAATGATCACACATGGGACTTTAGGAAGACCTGAAAGTCTATCATCATTATCAGTGAACAAATTATGTTTATACACTGTGTTCTACCTGGAACACCTAGGCTCAATTCAGATCTTTAAGTATGGTTGTGGGAAATTCGGGTCTGGTTCCTTGAACTGACAGAATATCCTCACTATAACAGTTTCCTTAAGTCTAAAATTGAAATAATCTATCTTCTAAGAGACAGCATGCTGATGATTTGTTTCATATCTCACTCTAAAAATGACATATTATTATGAATCCATCCCTTCTTGCAGCAAGTGTGTGATGATAAGGAATCACTGTACCTTTAAAGCAAAGGCAAAATGTGAAACAACAGTTGCTCGTTTGGCATTGATGAGTTAGCCTGGATTTTTTTTGTATCCCAGGCTATCCAGATTGAGGAACTCATAATAAATTGCTCACATTACATTTCTCTGACACTTCTTCTTACAGAGCTCCTTTGAAAGGTTAATTGTCAAACTTTAGTTTGGGACTATATAAAATACTTCATAACTCCATAACTTGACTTAAGTATTAGCATAAATGTGGTGGGTGATAAGAAGAGTTGTTTTTCGTATTAATTTGAAAGGTTGAGCTCATATCTTCATATTCATGATTGAGTAAATAGGTTTTTATTCCAGGGTACTAACAGCACTATAAATAGTCACTCTAAGGCTTCTGGATCTCGTCTGACCCCCATTAAATTTGATGGAAATGTATATCCTGATATCCATGTTCTTTGGATCAGATTCTTTACCTAGGATGACTGTAATTCACCTTGCCTTGGTCATTTGCGGCAGTATTTTCAAAACTGCCTCAAAAAAATGAAGTATAAAAACAGATGGGTTTATTCAAATGTTTGTGTCCCCTTTTCCCTCCCCTCCAGTGAAGTGATGGAGGAAATGTGCAAGTTACTCTGTTGCCACGCTTGCCCCATCTATTAAAAAGGAGTTATAATACAGATCTTCTTTATAAAGTCCTTGGAAATCTATCAAGGGAAAAATGCTATGGAAGAGTTAGGTAAAAGAGGTCTTGTAGAAGTTCCTATTTGTTTTCATTTTTCTCTGACATTATGTACATACTTGTGTCTTCTGAGCCCAAGAACTCAGCTGGATAAAGCTGCCTTCTGAATTTCACCTCGTATCGACTGCAACATATGTGTTTTAACAGTAGGGATAATAAGATAAGGAGCGCTGACACTGACGATGCCCTGGGATAGATTGTTTAGAATGGTTGTGAATTTTCCATCGTTGAGCATTTTGAAGAAGAGGTCAGAGAAACATCCATCAGGAATGAAACCACTTTTATTGGGAACAGGCAGTGGAGTAGAGAGCAATCTGACATCCTTCCTAAAGGTGGATCATTTTTTGAATTGATTCCAAAAGTAGCTTGAGGCAAAATAACAGCAGTTCTATAACCAGGACCGTTCTGATGCTCAAAATGATGTTATTCCTGCTGGTATCAATTCCAGCATTTGGGAAATGTTTGATGGCAGCTGTTCCTGTGGAATCACATAGCATTGCAAGGGGTGACTCCACAGTCTGCACCTAATGGCACCGAACAGGATCATCAGTCACTATACAAGGTGTTTGCTCTACTGCTGCTCACCAGGTACAAGGCAATTACAGAGGATACAGAGAACCACCCATCAGGGAAAGTCGCTCCTCTCAGTTGCCAAGCTCTTCTATTAGGATTTGCACAAGACTAGTTGTACGTTTCTGAATGTACAGTGATGTATAGGACTGAATGTACAGTAAGCAGGAATATGTGGGCACTTACAGAGCTGTCAACTCCTCAAGCCATGCAGCTGGGTCTGGAGAGAGCCTCAATTCTTTGTTTTCCTCATGCTGTGGCCACCACAGCTAAGTCACCACTCACACAGAACTTAGCTATGGCAGCAAAAGACATGCTGCAGCTGGGTTCCTTGAAGGAAAAGTCAACTTTAGCTTGGTCATTCCTTTGGTTGGGAGTTGCAAAACCTTGCCTGTACCTTCACTTGGGCCAGACTGTAGGGTGCCCTAGATAATATCTAAAATCAATCAAGAATGTGTGTGTATATATATATATATATGTCTCTGTACGTGTATGCATGTATATATAATATGTATGTGTATCTACATATAAAAATATGGATGCATATTTGTGTGTGTGTGTGTGTCTATGCACACACTGTGTAACTAGTGAAGCCACAGTAAAGAGATGTCTAAGCCAAGTAAATAGTAAATGAAGATGATGTTAGTTTTGGACAGTGCTTTCCTTGCAGGAAAAGTCCTATATATCATTCTGTCACTGGACTGGGGTCTGGAGTTGGCAACTTCTCTGAACAAGTCCACTGCAGAATATTGTCTCCTGCAGATAAAAGTTGAGTGGCTATTTCTGTAAAGGAATTTTGTCTCTCTGAGCACAGATTCAGGACACAGCTGCATTTAAGTGAACCTTGTTATAGCATTTCTTAGATCATACCAGAGAGACTTATGACCTTCATAAAGCCAAGAAGGACAAACATTGCTGCTTTAAAAGCTTTTAGGAACTGATCATTTTTCATGCCCACTTGTCTGTGGCAGTTATAGTAAATTTGCTGTTCTCTGCATGGCTCCAAGACACACTTTCCCTTATTACAGAACCACAACAAAAATACTGTAGTAATATATGATTCTGGCTTCAAATGCAGCTGTACTGCTTTGGTTCATTTCCATTTAATTTAGTAGTATTAACTCCACACAGGTGGTTCTTCTCCCTTTAAAAGGTGACATCTACAAGTCCATAGAAAGGGGGATGTTTTTAATTTACAGCTTGCTTAGATCCAGATGTCCCTACAAGTATTATTTTTGCTATAGTAGTAAGTTCTCTTGACATAATCCAGAATCTTTTTTGTTCTGCTGTGTGTATCTACTAAGGAACAGGTCCTTGCCTAAAGACCTTTCAATCTCAAACAGTATATGGTTTCTACTGTTTTCATAATTATTATTATTATTATTACTGTACTATATAGCATAGTGCTTCTCAACCTTAGGATTTATTAGGCGACAAGTCAATTAAAAACCAGAAAACCTTGTTGCCACAGTGTACTAGTTTTGCCTGGGATAAAGTTAATTTTTGTCATAGTAGCTAGTGTGGTGCTATGTTTTGGATTTGTTCTGAAAACAGTGTTGAAAACACAGAGATGTTTTCGTTACTGCTGAGCAGTGCTGACAGAGAGCCAAGGGCTTTTCTGCTCCTCACCGCACACCACCAGTGAGGAGGCTGGGGGTGCACAAGGAGTTGGGAGGGGACACAGCCGGGACAGCTGACCCCAACTGACCAAAGGGACATTCCATACCATATGACATCATGCTCAGCATATAAGGGGCTTGGGGAAAAAGAAGGAAGGGGGGGACATTTGGAGTTATGGAGTTTGTCTTCCCAAGTAACTGTTATGCATGATGGAGCCCTGCTTTCCTGGAGATGGCTGAACACCTGCCTGCCCATGGGAAGTGGTGAATGAATTCCTTGTCTTGCTTCGCTTGTGCATGTGTGGCTTTTGCTTCACCTATTAAATTTTCTTTATCTCAACCCAGGATTTTTCTCACTTTTACTCTTCTGATTGTGTCCAGCCATGGGGGGGAGCGAGCGAGTGACTGTGTGGTGCTCCGTTGCTGGCTGGGATTAAACCATGGCACACAGAAACAGGAATCCAAATGATTTATCTAGACCCTATTGTGCTGCATGCTATACAAACAGAAACTCTTCTGACACCAAATATCTTACTACTTAAACGTACAACAAGATAAAATAGGTGCAGATACCATGGAAACAAATTTAGACTCAAGGTAAACTCTCCTGAAAGTTCAACCCTCAAGGATAGTAAAGTCTAGCTTGATCCTTCTTAACAGTGTTGTGATATAAATAATTAAAACTTTGCTAGAAGTGGCCTTCAGGTAGAAATATGCAGTTAATTAAGCTGTCCTTAGCTTTACTATTCTCATCCTTTCTAACAGTTTCCAAAAACAGGATTTGTGTTCCCTTTTTATGAATGGCTAAGGAGAATTTGCCAGGCAAGAAAGCACAAGCTTAACTTTGCAATAATTCCAGGATGTTTGTTTTGAAAGGATTTGACATATTTCAGTTTGTTTGTGTAGCAGTGGAATATTTTTTTTCCCCAGGTGGCATTTGCAAGGAGTTCTGCCATCAAGTCTGCGAGGCATTGTGTGCCCATCTTTCCAAAAATGGCTCTATTTCTTAATAGAACTTAATAGCTCAAATTGGAGATTACAAACAGATTATCCTCTTGTGGGAATTTTCACAGATCTTGGTCAAAACCAGTAATATTCATTTTTATTGATGTTAACCAATAACACAACTGAAAATAGTCTCCCTCTGGAATAGAATTCTGTAGAATGCTTAAAAAACCCCAACAAATTAACAAAAGAACAGAGCTACAGAAAGCAGGTCATTTTCTATTAATTTTGATAGCAATTATTCTTAAGATCTGTATAACCAAGATATATTAACATTAGGAGATAGTACAGTATGTTAAAAGAGAGTAAACAGGAGAAAAGAGCTTGATTTTTTTTTTTTTTTTAAAATACAAGCTTCAACTCACAGGAGAAATGGAAAAAAAATAAATCACAGTGGTGGGCCCACAGCTTGGCTGATCAAAGCACCGAAATTCAGATGCACCCACTGTAGAGGTCTAACCAAGGATTCTTGCCAACCAAACATGTAGAAGTGAATGCAAAGACAAAGACGAAGACGAAGACAAAGACGAAGATGAAGAAGAGGAAGAAGAAGGATAAGGCATTGTGTGTCCCCCTTTTTTTTTCCCCTGCTTTTCTTTGTTCAGAGTAATAACGCTAAACAAAAAAAAATAGCCTGAATGTGCAGGCACTTATTTTCTTTCAGAAACAAAAGCTGAGCATTTCTGTAAACTGAGATACTCAAATACTGCAAGAATCACAATAAATTATTGAGACCTGGTAATACTGCAAGTTTTTGGTGTTGAAGGAGGTGAGATCTATGCCACGTGAGCCCTTCCTGCAAGCTCAGTGTCACTGACACTCTGTATATACTTCACTTCACAAGGGAGGAAAAAAAGTCTTTTTTTTTTTTTTTTCTTTTTTACAAACTGTGGATGAGACACATGTTCTGTAGTTCAGTAATGATGATTCACAATGTGGTATCAAATATTAATGTTGTTTAGGACATCTGGAAAATACTGACTGGAAAATTAAGATGAGATTAATGTTCCTTCTGATGTTTTTATCCTCTTCATGCCTCATCATCATGCCCACTGTACCATGAGATCAACAAGATTAGGTATCTTTGAAACCTGCTCACCAGCAGAATGTGATATTCAGGGTGAGGTAAGCAGCTAAGAACAACAGACTTGCAAGATTAAGGCATCAAATTAGACATCCAACAGGACACCTTTGTTCTAAATAAGTGAGGTACGAATCCATGATACATAGATGTGTTAACTTCTCAGCTGAACTGTAATTCATTAAAGCTACTAACAGACATTTTGTTGCTGGTTGTTCATGGTTCAAGTGACAATGAATAACATTGGTCAACACAGAAGGTGGGGGGAAAGAAAAAAAGAACTTTGAGTAAATAAAATGACAATAAATAATAAACAATGCATATGTAAATGATATAAAATATAATAATATATTATATAAATAATATATGTGTGTGATATGATATGCATATATAATATGTCTGTATATAAAAATATGTATGAAATATATATGTAAAATGGAACATTTGCAGAATGCACTTATATATGTACAATACAAATAACCCATTATCCATGTTCCTAGAGAAGCAGCTCAAGAAGCAAGAGGCTCAAAATGCAGCTCCATAGATTAGATGTTAGGAAAAATGCTAACAATTATGCTTGTGGATCATATGGAACAGACTAGTTTATGTTGCTGAAAATGAATATGAACAGGCTGGAAGAACATCTGCTAGTCATGATATAGCTATATTTTATCCTTAAGACAAGATTACTTTTCAGCATCCTGCCAGCCCTATGATTCTATATCCTTCTAGACTTTTAAACGCTGAACATCAGTAAAGCATTTAACCAAACTCGTACAGCATTGAAAGGACAGCTTTCTTCTTTGGATATATGTGTTATAAAAGAAGGAGAGCTATCTAATGAAGAACATGCTTTTCTGTCCAGCAGAGAGCGAGTCATTGCAGGATGTATCCAGGTGACATAAAGGAACACAGAAGCTTAAGAGACAGTGCATTATGGAAGTTAAATAAAATTTGAAAGTGGTCACCACTTCTGAGTAAAAAAATAGGGAAAAAAAAAAAAAAGCCAAATAACTAAGTCTGTTTGTGCTAGTAATTAAATGTTTCACAGAATGTTAAGTTTTAATATGACAATGGGAAACAACTAAGAATTTTTCCACTGGTTGTTTACTGCTCAGAATGTTTGAGTTATGCAAGAAGCTAAAAGGTAACTAATGCATCTTCTTTATGGCAGGCTCCAAGCTTCATGCAAGAATATTGCAGGGCTTTCAGGATCAGATAAAAAGGAAGCTGTTTGGAAAGGACAGCACTAAATGAATGCATTCTAAAATAAATGTTGAGTAATTCAATCATCAGAATGTATGAACAGAGTGAGCTCCAAAGTGAAACACAGTGACCAAAGAAATTAGTGGAGCCAAGTTGCTAAGCAGAGATAAATAGTGGTCTAATTGCTTTTATACATCTCAATTGAGGTACTTATTCATGTGCAAAAACTCACAACATTAAAAATAATTTGATTTAGAAATTGTTTTCATGGAAAGCATTCGGTATGAAGTTCCTGTATCAATGTAATATAGTGACAGCAGAAGAGAAGATATTTCCAATTAAACACTTGAAAGCTTCATATCCATAAATTAGTTGGTAGGCAATAGAGTTCATATGAACTGTGGATTAGAATGGGAAAATACATTCTCCTCAGAAAAATCAGGCAATTGAATGATATGAACATAATCTGCAAATTCTGATAGGTCAGTAGTTATCTTTGTAGTTAAGTGGAAATTATGGTTTTTTTATTATGTCTTAACTGCTGTCTTCCACTAGTGGATATCAAAGTAGCTCCAAACATTTGGGTGCCCGTATGACTCAGGGAAGCAATAAAAGTATGCACCTCCCTTGTTAGCCACATCTTTAGTATTGTTTTGTATCAGTCAAAATGAGTGTGGGATGCCAGTACTCAGAACTTTCCAACCTCATGCAGATAAAGTAAATTAGCTAGGAGCTAGATTATCCAGTATCATGCCCTGGTTTTTTTCTCCTGTTTCCTTCTTACCCTGTTCTTGCTGCTCAGTGAGAGTGGAGGGGTGAGAACAATCTATTTAATAGCTGACTTATTCCAGCTGGTGAAGGATGGGAGCTTCAAACCTGTTTACTCACTAACAAATGAAATCTGGATGTCTTACTGGATGGAGCCTTTAGTTGCTAGAGTTCACAAGGTGACCTCAACTCATTTATGTGAGGAGTCTCAGATGATCAGTGTGTGGAAGCTGTGGAACTCAACCTGCTCCCTCAAAAATTTGCAATGACCTAGGTGCCCAACTATTTTTGCCTCATCCCCTTCTTCTGTTCTTTGTGTTATATGTCATGCTGTTGCACTGCTGTCACCTCACCTTCTGGGACTTCATTGTCTTAAGTGCCCTGGCTGCTATCACTTTCTGATACCTACTGGTTTTGGCATCACCATCATGGAAGTCACCGTACTCCATCCAAAAACGCTTTGCAACTGAGGCTGTACTTTCACAGGAGTGAAAAACAAAGGCTTTGACCTCACCAGTGGGGAACATGATATCTTGACTACAGCTCCTGACTGTTTCCATGTGGGCTGCTTTTCTGATGGAGGGACATGCACAAATTAAGAACTTACTTAAGGCACTTGGAGTTCACTGCAGGTTTCCTAGTGAGTTCCAGCTCCAGCTTGAGGCTATACACTTCCAACCTGGCTGCTTTTACTTCACATGAAAATTCCGTGGGCACAAAAGCTCTGTATTTGTTGTGGCTTTGAGAACAAAAGCACTTAATAAATAAGTAAAAGTTTAGCCAGAATACTAGGAAAACGTCCATCATTAAAGCAATAGTTCAGTAATGCATTTGCTGAACCAGTCTAAGATGAAGTCAAACATTGACCTTCTGGATTATTTCTTAAGAAGAAAGCAAGGAACAGATGGGCTTTTTTTTCTTTTGCTGGAACCTAATGAAACATGCATTATTCAGTGAAAAGAAAACAGACTTCTGGTTGAAAAGCATGCTTTTGAGACAAAGAGATATGTTATATAAATACTGACAGAACTAAATGAATTTTGAGTCTTGAAATACTAAGCTTTAATGAAAAACGTATTTCAGTAAATGGAAGGTTGTAATAGCTCAGATTAAAACATTGATACAGAGATTTTTCTAAATGGAAATTAAGCCCATTTCATAACCTTCTAACAAAGTTTTGGAATATGCCATTTTGTTTCTCAAAACAAAATTTTATATTTTAACCAACACAATGGTCTTTGAGTGTTCTGAACATACATGTAACAATTTTTATCATCTTCTACATAATTTTAATCAAACTTAATGCCCTAAAGTCCACCTAGCAAGGAGAAAGATTTGGAGAAACATACCTCTCACAGATCTGTGTAACGAATGCTGAATGACAGCTACTTTTAAAAACAAGAGATTTCTCATTTTTTAATGAAAGTCAAGATCACCAAATTGCTACCTTTCCTAAAGAGCGTTGTCATTTAGTACTCAGCCCAGACAAAAAGTATATCACCCTGAAAGTGGTGTGGGTGAGGTGAAGACGAAGTGATTCACCACACCTCACTTCAGAGCTTTGGATTGTGCACAGCAGAGATTTTTTTTCCCCTGAATGAAGAGAATGAGGATTTTTACAAACTGAAACGCTCCTTACTCACCTCTTCCCCTACTAGTAAGTATCTTCAAAGAAGGGGCTAGCCAACTGGAGATGGCATTTAGGCACAATTTCTTTCTGCATGCCGTGGCATAGCTTCAGTCATTTGCTGAGTTGCAAACTGACTGTGGGCTGCTGTGGATTTGTAATCTGCTGTTGGACTGAACTCAAAGGTTGCTGAACTGGAGAGCGCCATAGGGTGTGCATGGACATCCTCAGGAATGGAGAGGAAGACAAAGGGCAGGGAAAATAATCATCTTTGCTGAAAACATTGCAAAGTTGTCCTCAGGAAATCTAAGGGAGGGAAAGTGAGTCAACTGGGAAAGAAGCTGGGAGCAAAATACTCGGAAAAATTTCTCAACCCCCATGGCACAACTGGTGACTGTGCTGCTTCCATCAGCTGGCTGTTACAGGAAGGTTTAACAGCCTGCTTGGAGTTTGTTTTCAAAGATCATAAGCAGTGGGGGTTTTGTTTTGGTTTGGGGTTTGGTTTTGCTTGATTTTTTTCTTTTTTTTAATTTTATTTATTTACATGTTCCCTACCAAAGGCAGCAAAGGGCAAAGACTGCCACAAAGCCTGGAAGTCAAGGCATAAACTTCAGCTTCCTGTGAGTTACCTTTGCCACTTCTATTCCCTCAGACTTCTGGGCTTCATGGCAGAGAAGCAATCAGCAGAAAAGCTGCTAATCTGACCGCAGAAAGAAATAACTCAATACTCTAAATTTTTCTAACCAGTTCACCTTTAAATTCCAGCAACAAGGGACTGTGACTCCCCCTTCGGGAGTCTGTTGCCTTTGCTTGAATTAACACAGTACAGGCAATTTTTCCAATCACGTTTCACACAGAAGGTTTATTTCCCAGCAGTTAGAAGTAGATACTTAGCTGCTTTTAAAACTTGAGGACCTCTGTAATTGAAACACTAAGTTATTCTGTGCACAAAAACACCTCAATCGGATTGCTACTCACTCACAACATATGCCAAACTTTGGGGGTTATTTTATTTTCTTTCTTCTATTGAAAATGTACAGAACATCCACTTTACGGAAAACTGAAAATTTCTGAACAAAAAATAAAGAGGAAAGACCCTTTTGCCTTCCCCCCCCCCCCCTAATTTGGTGGATCTAGAGGATTTTTTTTCCTGTGGTCATGTTGAACTGACATGTTTTGATCTCTTGCAATCAACAGGTTTAATTTTGAATGTATTCAACATGATCAGAGTTACTCTGACCGGCAAGAATGTTGTGTAGGATCTGGAGTTAATACTAAACATAATGTTTACCATAATTAATGTTAAATAAAATGTTACAGCTAGAGATGTATACAGCTGAGAGTTTTAGACCTGTTCCATTGAACTGGATACATAATTTTTAAAAATTCTTTCAAAATACAAAATGGTGTTAGCAGCCTGTTTAAACATATATATATGTCTGTATGTACATATAAATATCTCTGTGTGTGTGCCTATGTACACAACTTTGAAGCTGGCTAAGAAATAATTAGATAATGCCTTCAGAAAATGTCTTGCTTTAAAAATTTTCAAGATATTGAAACAAATCAGTCACTTACAAAGCATAATGCACTCTAAAGCCATTGACTTTGGAATAGCTCATATCAAATAATATATAATCTTTCTTGAGGGTATATGTTAATTTTCTTACAAGAACTAGAGCCCAGCTTCTTAAAGGTATTTTACTCTCTAATTCCCAGGGAAATCAGTGTGGATTAGGGACCTAAATTGGCATTAGACTTTTAAATAATTTTGCAAATCTGGATATAGTCTCTCAACCACAATGGCATTTATAGCAATTATGAAAAATAATACTCAAATTATAAGTATAAAGTAGTTTTCATTATAAACTGAAACTTATCTCTGTCAATACTGCTAAGGCAGTCCCCAAATCTGGAAGCATTCAGCTGTAGATTGAAATTGTTGTATATGAGAGGTAATGGGACAGTTGACACCCCGAAAAAGGTCACCTGTCAAAAATAAAGAAATCTTTCAGTAGCTGTCTACGGGCTCCTGGGGGACCCAGTGAATGTCATCAAATGCTGCCTAGACACAGACCTTAGCATCGTGTTTTGTCCATGCAGATGACTAGATTAGGTCCCTTGTCCTGATCCCATTACAGAGCACCTACTCGTTTGGTCTCCCCATATCTTCATTTAGACACTGCACTCTGTTTTGGCTTTGTTGTTGCTTTCTTACCCCTTCAAATATTTACTATATGTGCTACTGAGTGATTGTTTTCTTCTGCCCCAGAGGTGGCTGCTTTCATCTCTGTGGTGGCTGAAATAACTCCTGGGCAACATTTGTGTTCACAACATGCTTGTGGGCACCTGGGATGAAGGTGATGGATATGTCATACAGGGAAGGCACTGTTCTCCCCCTACCCAGCTGACACAAGTGGTTGTATTATGATAGCTGGTGTAAGTATACGTATATAAGTGCACGTATATTTATACAGCTTGTAAAAGTGCTGGTTTCTTACCAGGCCATTGTAAGTTTTTCCATTTCAACTAACTTGGTACCATACAGCAGTCCCATGCATTTACTTCTGCAATCACTTTCCTCTTCTATCCAGCAACTGCCCTTTTAATTATCTGCTGCTAATTAAAAAAAAAAACCCTAGCAAATATCCAGACTGTGGTGAAAACTGGTTACAGTCTATGGATTAAATGAATAAGGACAAATAGAAGTTAAACTCATTAAGGCTTACAGGGGTTAACGAGCAGGAACATTAGTTGAGCATTGCTGAGAATTGTAAAGTGGGGCTTCATTGGCATGGGATCTAACGCAGAGGCTGGATCTGACAAGATGTATGGGGACATGAACAAGTGAGGGCAAGGATTTACAGACACCAGCTACTCCACGGTTGCTTTTATGGCATGGCCAGCATGTTGTGAAAACATATGGTAGATTTTCCTGTGATAAAAGATGGGTGAATGAAGTTAACCGTGTGGTGCGGTGGCTGAGAGCTGTGAAACTTGTTGGAGAGAAAGCCTTTGCGCAGAGGCCAAGCACGCCCCAGCCGGCAGCATAGCCAACTAATCATAGCCATTTACTCCTGTTGGAAAAGTCATGGGACTGGTGCCAAGCAGCCCAGGAAGCCAAGGCTTTTGGGAGAGCTTAGTGTTGTATGCAGATAGGAATTGCTGCAATACACTGAACTCTGTAGCTGCTTTAATGATGTATCATATATACATGAGACATGGCCACATTTTGGCTATCTCTGCACATGCAGCATATATATATATATTTAAAAAGCATGTAGTGTTTTAGCTAACTGTTGAGCCTGTGCTCCATACCATGCCGTGGTACAATACAGCATATCCACATCTCTCAATGTCCAAAATGTCAAGTGCACTAATCTCCAGGTCAGGTTATTTAAAATAAAAAACATTAAAAAAACCCCAAAACCCTAAACCAAACCAAATTAAACAAAACCAAACCCCTGTCCTTACAGTTTCAAACAGACCCAACTAGATCTAGCTTCCCATGAGTTAATAAATGTTTCATAAATTGGGTTCAGCCACACAGATGCTGCGGCTGAAGTATCCAAGAGAATTTGTATTCTGCAGTAAGGTGGCCACTATTTTTGTAAGGCAGCAGAAGATGCTTGCATTGGCAGGAAGTAGGCAATAAATGTCATTCCAATTCTCCCAAGTTTGGATGATAAGGGGTAATATGAGGGTGGCTGGGGATAGGACAAACAAATCTAGGTAGAAGTATAAGTGAAAATGGCAACTAGAATTAAGCAAAATAAAGCTGAACGAGGCTTAACAACAGCAAAGATAAAAATGTATTAAATAAAGGACATAATTAGAAATGACTGCAGCTCTCACGTACAGAGTTTTCGATGTTGAATTAGGCCTTTGCAAAGGGTGTTAGATATTGGCATCCTCTCTGAGGAGAGGCTGGTGGTTTTAAGCACCTCTGTGAGGAGGAGTTTGGCTGGTTTTAGAAAAAGGGATGGGCTGGCTTTGCATAAAAGTACTAAAGTACCTGTATTAAAAACTTGATCTCTCAGATCTCAGAGGGACCAGGAGACATTTACCTCAGATGTTGACCATTCTTTAGGCATATTTGACCACTTCCTGGTACAAAGTCTGCTAGGGATAGAGTGCATTGATTATTCTAGAGGAAGCTTGCTCTAATAATCAGCTGAGAAAGAAAATGAATCCCTGATGACTTGCAAAGGCCCTGGCTTATCCCTGGTATTTTTAGGTAAGCTGAAGTAAGAGGTCTCTGAGGTTCAACAGTTTCATTCTGGCTTCCCTGGGACCCAGAATCAGGTATTAATGAAACACCCCAATAGGACTAGCTTTTTTAATCCTTTCTGACCTTTGGTTCACAAATGTGCTGTTGCCATTCTATATTGGTGATAATAACTTCTCTGCACTACATTTCCATAGGGGAAAAGCATTAATAAAAATTAAAAAAAAAAAAAAGTATCCACTGAGTTCTCAGCAAAATGATTGCATTTGAAATTGTTCTTTCCTTCTTCTAATGTCTCGGATTTT
This sequence comes from Grus americana, assembly GCF_028858705.1. NCBI lineage: Eukaryota > Metazoa > Chordata > Aves > Gruiformes > Gruidae > Grus > Grus americana. The sequence goes on along the minus strand of NC_072857.1, from coordinate 15,589,103 downwards.
GGGATTAGCCAGTAAACAGGAGAAGAAAATTAACCTTCATCCAACTCTTTTATGTGCATCTCACTAACCTCCAATATGAAGGGAAATGCAGCTGAACAAAGATGCAGGTTATCAATATTAAAAGGTCATTTTCATTATAATTAATGTATGGGGACATAACTGGGGTACTGAAGGATGCTGTGGCAATTAGTTTTGTTTGGGGTCTAGGGAATAAAGTGTAGCCAATTTGAGTAGCACAACAGTATTACGGGAAGTTCCTTTGAAATAATGATTTATTATACTGAATTATGATATAAGATTAGGACCTCTACAAGTGGCACCATCTCTGCACAATGTAAATCCAATCTTCCGGGGAAAACCAGCAAATGCGTTACAAAGGCCAGACGAAAAGCTAGAAAGTCTAATTTTTCTGCAGAAAGATGCCACATCTCTGACAGGCCTGGGCCATGACCCAGCCTATCTTGAATCCTAAACCGGAAAGTTCATTAGCCACAGGCCAGCCCTCCTCTGCCTACAGGGCTCATGATAAAAGGGAGGGTTAGCATTTATTTCAAGGGGCAAAGGTAAAGGGCCGCATCACTAAATTTATTTTTTTTTCTTACTAATAGCTGGAATTTCTCACAAGTGACAAAGCGAATGGGAGCTTTGTTTTGGGCAGGGTACCGTAGAGGACTGCTGCTGAACCTTTGGTGGTGACTTGCACTGAGGTCTGTCCCCTCGATGGGGAGATTGGTTCCCGAGTCTTTTATTTGGGACACATTTTCCCAATTTGTTATTAATTCTTTTCCTTCATGGGAAATGACATCAATTTGTTACAGATCACAACCATTACTGGTGCAAAAATAATCTTTTGATATCTGTACAGATTGTTTGGCAGATATTTGATTTTTTTGGGTAGGGGAAGGTTTCCACATAGAAAGCTCATCAAATTTTGGGATTTTGTAACAAAGAATCTAGCGACACTCACTACTAAGGTTTATTTCAAGTCCTAATTTCTTTAACAAGATTTGAAAATCGCCTGTCCTTTTGGTAAGGATCTGGCTTGCTGTGTGAGAATATAGAAGGGAATGCTTCAAACCACGTTTCACAGACAGTACCTGCGGATATTTTGACCACTGGGCAGGGCGTTATGCCTTTCTATTTTAAATTACTTCCAAGTCTATTATTACTGAGGGAAGGTGAAAGTGTGCAATATTTTTGGTCCTCTGAAGAAATCAGTCTCCTGATCAATGTGTGGGAGCCCTGGGTGTATGAAACATACTGAATGTTGCCCACCACTAAGGGCCATTACAAATTGGTAATGAGGGTCAGCATCCGTAATATGCTCTGTGTGGTCCTGTAAGATGATTTCTGCCAGGAAGCAGTTAGTCTTTGGAAATTAGGAGTGCGTTATCATAATGACTTCTGAGACACCTGCCACTGAGGCTCTGAACACTTTCGTAGATGCTCTGAGCTACTTCAGGGTATTAAAGTCTCCAGGTGAGAGAGCTGGGATGGTATCTTGAAAGAACTTTTTCAGAACTGAGACTATCCAAAGGTATCTTGCAGATATCTTTAAGTATATGCTTTTCCTAGTAATTATTCCTCGCTTAGATATCAAAAATTTTAGCAAATGTGCTTGAAATTCAACAGTTTTGAGAGAAAAGAAAAAAAGGCTCTTTTCTAAAACTAAGGGTGAGAAGATAATTAGGAAAGAAAAAAAAAGCAAAAGAACCAGTTTTGAGTAAAACTGATTAATAGATATTCTTTTAATTAGTTTTGCTAATGAAAATGATAGAGTATAACAGAGTCAACCAACAAAGGTGTTTTGCTCCACAGTTCAGAGAAATACAATGTTTAGAGAGCTTTGCAGTAAACAATCTTGCAGGCTCTGAGGATTTAGTTGTATCATCTAGGAGGTCTTGGTTTACTCAATATGCTTGTAGTGTAGTGTAGACCTTCCTTACCTAGGTGAAGAAATTGAGCAAGCAGTTCCACAAACAGAAGCATGAATGAAGTCCAGTTTCATGTGACTTTGGATGTTCTGACCGAATTCTCTGCTCTCATGCAATGAAAACCTACCTGAAGCTTTTCCTGGAGATGGTTCTAGCAGCTGCCTTTCCCCGGGTGGCAGAGAAGGATCGCTCTTTTCCTGCCTTATACATGGTTGTGTGGGGTTTTTTTGAAACTCATAGGAATACAAAATTGTTAAAAACGCACCCTGCCAGATGCCAAAATACAGGATGTTTGTACACGTGTAAGGCGTTCCCAGGTAAGATACCAGTAGATGGCGCCTGAGAATACGCAGCGCTGTTCCTGGGGTTCGTAGCTTCAGAAATCCTCTTCTTCTTGTGCACTGTGACGGTATTTTGTGGGTAGCTCTTCTCGCAAGGCTCCCAACAGGAGCCGCCTCACAGGAATCTCCCGGCCTCTGGAGGCTGCAGCACTTGCCAGTTCAGTCGCCTGCAGCTGGGGTGGGTGAAAGCACGGTGGTCCTGTCGGGGGCATTGGGTTTGCTTGCAGATACTGTCTTTTCTTCTGAATACTGAAAGGGAGCTGCTCAGAACGAGGGAGCACAGCTGTGCTTTGCAAAATGGACGGGCACACACCTGGCAAGTGAACAGGAAGCGAAGTTGTATGACCCCAAAATGACACGCAACGGGCAGCCCGGACCAGCTGCGCACCAAGCCGTGGGGCCACTGCAGCGGCGCGGGACCGGCCTCCTCCGTGTTGAGCCTTCCTGTGCCACACCAGGCAGAAGAGCATCACTCTTCACTTGAAGAAAAGATGATTTATTTCTATCACCAGTTGGTCAAGGATAACAGTTGGGACATGTCTATCTTGAAGTAAAACCACAGTAATGTGATGACCTGTAATTTCTTGCAACAGAGAGAAAGACAAATCTTTTTTCAATGCACCCTGGAAGATTTGACTCTTCATATTTCCCTTACAACACAGAGATCGTCTTATGACTCTTGAAAGACTGACAATATTTGTTTTTGCGGCTCAGGAACCCTAGGGGAAGATTCACCTGGATAACAGGACCTCCCCTGAAGCTCCCCGCTCCTTGCAGTTGTGTTTCTTCCCCTTCTGGTCAAGTCAATCCCACCAGCTTCTGCAGAGAAACGCTGCACAGAAAAGGCAACACAATCAGAAGATGGTCTTTAGAGAGTGGTGGCAGCAACAGAGCATTAAATTAGGACTATTGGTGGTGGTGGGAATCAATGCTGAAGCAGCTGTACCTCCTCCGTGTGCTTCATGCGGCCATTTGAAGAGATCACTGAGATCCTGCAGTGAAACGCGTGGGGTGATGCTTCAGTGGCTGCTGGGGAAGTGCCTGCTACAGGGACAGGCGATGCTCTATTTTACTGCTGCGAGTCGCTTATTTTAAGGGAAGGGTAGCAAAATGTTTACTGCCCTTGTTGACCCAGTCCCCAGACTTTCTTCAAAGCTCTGCCACCAGCGCTTTAATGCTCAAAGACTTTTAAGTTAGCTTACCTAGGGGTTTTTTTTCATGTTATTTCTGCACTACAGAAGCCTAGTAAGTTAAATGTCCCATAGCCAGTTATTGCTTTATACGACAAAGGCTAGGCAGGAGAAATTTATTGTGACTGGGAAAAAAAAAAAAAAGAGAAAAATATCAGGTATGTGCGTATGGAATTTATGTAATTTTTCACAGATATTATTTACCATTTTCCTAGCAACTCTACCACAAGGGACCTCAGAGCTGCAGATGGAGGCAAACAGCATGCCTGAATGTGAGAGAGAGAAATTCTGCTAGCACTTTGCCAGACTAATGGGTAAAATTACACATTTGTGTCCCCCAGAAAGTCTGGCATTGCAAAGGGCCTTTTCGTCCCAAATGAGCACCTTATCATGAAGCAAATGTATAGTGGTTTTTTTGAGAAGGTTTTTGTTTTTCACAGTCACAAACAATTTCACCTTTACTCCATTGACACATAACATAATATATCTGAGAACCCCTTTCTAACCTTACTAATATGGCATATTTCATCCTGTGTAGAAGATTTTGAATAACTTACTCATGAAAATGTTGACAGAATTGTCATATTTCTGCAAATTGTTTATATGCAAATAAATCAATGTTTTTCCATTAAAACTGCCTCCAGAATTCTTATTATTACCCAGATTTACATTTGTTTTCTATAAACCTTTTCCTGTAAGGCAGCTTCAGAAACACAAACTCATGAAACCTTGCAGCCAGACTTGGTGACCCAAATCTGAATTTCCATTTTATAATGCCTGTGAGTATTGGTTTAAACACAATTATATCAGTGAGAATCTTTCCATGAATCAAGCTCACACAGAGACCCTCAGGGGTCAAGGAGCTGGTCTTCTTCTCTTGAAACTGTGTAATATTCCTGTTGGCTTCAGCTTGTGTTGGAGCAGGTACTAAACATTTTGCCCAAGTCACACAGTGAGTCAGTCAGTGGAACAGATTTCAGGGGTTATGCTACAATATCACCTCCTCCTGCATTCATATAATTTAAATCCTGATGAGCAATCAGATCATCTAATTTAACCTCTCACAATAAGCCCTAAAATGTCTTATAAGATTTAGAGCTTTCTCCTTGTAAAAAGGTGAAATGGTAGATGGAGAGAGAAGGGTGGGGGAGAGAAAGGGAGTAAGATCTTATTCAGGTCTAGTTGATCCTTGAGCACAGATTGAATAGATGAAGAAAAATGAATAACTGCAGAAGTAAGCAAACAGAGAGAACAGGACATCTCTCTGGAGGGTGAGAATACATGGGTGTTATGATGCACGACAGTTCTCAGCCTTCAGAGGACATCTGACTACCATTCAGCAGAACCAGAAGACTATACAAAGCAGAAAAAGTGATAATCCTTCAAAAAACAAATCTGTGGGTAAGCTAAGAAATTGTCTGGGGGGAAATTCCTGCTGAGATATTGTGGTAATGGTTTGGAAGGTAATACTGTAACTGTAATCCCAAGAAAGCTGTGTATTAATAACAAGGGATGCTAGTTCTGGGATAAATGTCCTCATTGGGTTAACAAACTGCGTCACTATCTATTATTTGGCAGAGAAAAATATGAGCAGTTAATTAATGCTTTGGGGACTTAGGGGGAATTAAAAAACAACAACAAAAACCCCAAACCAGATTTCTCCCAGGTCCCCAGGGATAAGTAAATGCAGAAGTTAGTTAGAAAATCATTTATTACTTTATGTTGTTTTATTTCAGTCAGAACTTTGTCAGAGGGCTACAAAGCAGAACTCAGCTTTAATCAGTGGAAATTTTGAGCTTGATTCATTTCTGAGTAGCATTAAATTTCATCGGGTTAATAATGATATAAATGCAGAGCTCTCAAGGTGATATAGTCCTTAATAGTAACTAGTGAATCTGGCCCACACATTGCATTAGTTAACTGTACTATAAAGCTGCTAATGAGGTGAAGGGTAAGTAGGTAATTCTTCGCTAGCATAATTCCACTGAACTATGTAGGAATTTATTATGGTGTAATTTGTTTGTTCTGAATAGCTTGGTCTGTAGTGCAAACTAGTGGAAAGACCTTTTGGTTGGGTGGAGAAAGTTAAGACACCTATTTAGCAGTAGAGAGTGTTTACACATAAAATTTAAAAAAAAAAAAAACCACAAACAGAACGAAAACATATAAATAATAGGAAAATAAAACTCAATCATAGTGTCTCCAGAAAAACAGTTTTCAAGTACTTTGAATGGAGGTAAGCTGCTAAAATGTGATGATATTGAAAGAGAGTAGCTGGACTGTCTGACGATTCTAGCTAACCATAGGCAAGTCGCTGGAACAGTAGAGATGGGAAGAACACTGACTCTCTCTGACTCACTCAGAAGATAGTTTTGACCTGTTGAAGTCGTTGGAAATTCCTGCTGATTTTCCAGGGACTCTGACTCAGGTAATGATGAACTGCTGAAAGGCTCCTGAAACACGAGCAGCGACAGGGTGGAGTGGGAAGGAAGGCAGGGGACAGTTTTCAGCTGAAATGTCAGTGTGTCCTGACAGCACAGATGCAAGTCTTTTGAAAAGCAGTCAGCTTCACTGTTTCACCTGAATGTCAATAGCTCCAGCCTGTATATGGTGAACATTAGCTGTGAAAAACAGCTGTTCAATATTTTTTTAACTATGCTGATAATTTTTAGTTCAATGCCTCTTTAAACCTGAACTGCTCCCTTATCACCGTACCTCTGAGAAATCTGCCTTCTGGCAGTTCCCCTTTGAAATTTGTTTTTTGTCCATAAGGTGCAGATGCTTAGCAGCAAGCCTGTTTTCCTCCCCTCTCAGTCTTTTCCACTGAGAATACAAAAGGAAACTTCATCCAGATTTCATGCTGTTCAAGAAGTCAGAGGGTTATCTGGCAGACACGCGACTTCACTGGATTTTGTGCCCGTGTGTGAAAATATACAGATTTGATTGAAACAGGCACTTGCCTTGCAAAGGTCTGCACGTTGCAGGAGATCATGCTTTGAAACGGTGCAAAGGTGTGTTGTAAAGCGTGTGCTCTGTGTGTGTGCGCGCGTGTGTGAGTACACGTACACGCACACATGGATGCAGTTGTTGCAGCTTGACATTGTGTTGGGGGGATTCAGCTTGCCAAGTAGAACACCTACATTTATGTTTTGACGAGTGAGTTAAGGGTGAAATCTGGTTGCCTAAATACTGGCATCTGGTGCCATTGTAGATACTTTTCGGTACACTACTTCTCTATCTACTAGTCTGGTCTCATAAGAAGTCCTCTATTATGTCTGCCAAACATATGTTTGTGTTGGGTCTTGCAAATGGCCCTAGAACTTTAAGAAAGTGAATTGAACCCCTAAATTAGGTGCCTGAACCTGAAGCTGAGTCCTATCCTTCTCAAACAGTCAGGATAGATTGAGAGATTTCAACCTCATGTTCGCATCTTTAACTTGCCAAGTAGAGAAGGACAATGTCTAACCTTAGAAAGGCATCAATTTATATTTAATCATTAGGAGGATTCTGTTGCTGGCCTTTTTATCTATGCTCGGTAAGCGTCAGTACTCTGTCTGTTACCTTCTCAACAGACATAAGTCCTTTCTAGTCCTGGCCATGTTGCCCATCCTTATGGGCCTACAAATGCTCTAAGTTTGTGTTTGGACTCTCAGGCGGGTATTCTGATACATCTCGAGAAGTAGCAGAGAGAGGGTATGAATATGAGAACTAGACTTTCAAAATACGTGTGATACGATTTTCTAGCTGTGAAAGCCAATTTTTTTCCAATTACGCATAACATTAAACCTGCAAAGTAACACTGATAATGACATTAATGATTTTGCATATTCAGCATCAGGCTCTTTTGCATTGTTGAACACCCAAAAGCCTACGGAAGCGAATGCTATGTTTGTGGGGTTCCTGCCCACTGATCATACTCAGATTAAATTAGTGAAATACTGCAACTTTAAATTTAAACTCTTCTGAGGATTGCTGGAAGTCGCTCTGACCCAAATCCTTGTGTCTGAACATTACTTTGTACTCCTGGTTCTGGATCCCTTTCCATAGTGCATGTGACATATTTTATGTTTGGAGGCAAGGTCAAGCCTGTTGTATCTTCGTATTTTGGCAGCCCGCAAGTGAGCTCTTCATAGCAATTCTCTAGACACTTGTTCTTGTACTGGACTCTAAGAAAGGACCAAACTGACAGAAGCTCTGTTCTGAGACAAGCAAACATTGACAGGTTTTTGGCACAAGGTGGCGACTGTCAATAGATGAGACAACATAATGGAGATTTGGGCCCCAAATGCATAAAAGCCTCAAAAATATTCAGTCAATCACCAGTCTTTTCACACGATTTTAGCATTTTATGAGAGCGCTGTCAAATCTAATGCAAATTTAAATCTAATTAATTCCCTACCAGGGTAGCAAACCCCTATGTTGTTTAGTTTACGTGAACACATTGATAGACTGAGCTTGAAACATACTCCTTACCCAGAATATCCACCTTGAATATGGCTCCGGATCCAGAAACCACTTCCTTGAGATGTTTGACCTTTCCCTCAAAGACTATATCAGTTTGGGTGGGGTTTTTTCAACAGTAATCTCTCATAGTGGAAAGAAATACTGTTATTCATTATTGCTCTTTCTTATTTATTTCAATTGCATCAACCTGTAACCTCACCAGTGTGCAGCAGCCATGTCAGGGTCGTGACAGGCACACAAAAGATAACGGCTAAAGCAAATATAAAGGAGCCTTTTTTTAGAAACACTGTGATATTTATATATTGGCCAATTTGTGGCTTTTTATCTCCTATTTTAGTGGGTCATAATATATTCACTAATTATCTGTACTATTGCCATCATACAAATGGTTTTCAATTTCTTTAGGTACACACCGTATTAATCCCAGGTGTCACTTAGGTCCAAAGCCAGTCTTTGCCTTCACCTCTTCGTACTTGGAGTCAGCAGCTCAGCACGTGAGCTGTGGTCCCAAACGCACGAGCCCTGTGTGTATTTGGTGCCAGGCAGCAAGTGGGATTCAGGCTTTTAAATGCTGCATGGGATAAGAGGCAACAAGCAGCGCATCGCTGCTTTTGCCTCAGCAACCCCAGGTCCTCCTACTGTGACAGAAGAAATCTTATTCCATGGAATTAAGGATCAGGGGGTTTTCACTGGCTCCGAAGTGGAAATCTATGACAAAGGGGGGCTTATACATATAAATATATATGTTTATATATACATACATATATATACACACACATGCATGTATATGAATATATACCCATATATGTAGGTGTATGTATTTTATCTCCGTATGTGTGTGTGTATATATATGAGGGGCTGTATGTATATAAATATGTATATATGTATACATAAAACAATATTGATCTTGAGGAGTAACTGATTCTCTTTGTTTCTCACAATAGTGTCTCAAAGTGTTTCAGATCCCAGGACCATCTCCTGTCCTCATGGACACATGGAGTCCCTTTAATAGCCTCTCCTTTTTGGCTGCAGACTTTCCTTAACTTGATGATGCTGAGGAGCCTCTGGATCAGAGTGTAAGGGTCCTGCACAGCAGTCTGCTCTGGAAAATAAAAACAAAAATCCTTTCCTTCTGCAGTAACTTTCTTACTGCCATACTTACTGAACTCTTGTCAGTGTTGGTGGGGGAGACAGAGCCACATCATCATCTTTTCCCTATCACTTTTTAAATGGTCTCCTCCCAGTGGGAAGCAGATATCTTTCTGTTTCCACATCAGCTTGCAGCCTTTTAGGAGGACAGGGTGAACTAATGAAGGGAGATTTTTTTTGCTTAACCACATGAGGTTGAGGTGCTCCTCCATCCTGGGCAGCAGAAGTAGCAGGAAACAAAGCTGATGTCTGTGCAAGGCAACTCATCTCTGCTGCATGAGCAGAGGAACAGCCTGAAATGCACAGCCTAGTGCTTGACTATACTTGATGTGAACAGGAAATTCTGGGATGTGTGTTTGTATATAACTAAAACCAGGCCTTAATTGTGGGTCTTAGTCTTTTGCATAAATCTCAGGCATATCATACCTGTGGAAGACAGCACACATATATGGGTTCAGAAGTATTCTGTGGCAGAGAAGTCCTGCAGTCCTGCCGTGTGACTGTTTACCATGGCTTACTGTGACTAACTGTGACTCAGTAGAGAGGGACCATCTTGCCATCCAGAGAGACCTTGACAGGCTCAGGAGGTGGGCCCATGCAAATCTCATGAAGTTCAACAAGGCCAAGTGCAAGGTCCTGCACAAGGCTCGGGGCAATCCCAAGCACAACTACAGGCTGGGCAGAGAATGGCTTGAGAGCAGCCACGAGGAGAAGGACTTGGTGGGCTGGGTGATGAGAAACTCAACATGACCCAGCAATGTGCACCTGCAGCCCAGAAAGCCAACCATGTCCTGGGCTGCATCAAAAGAAGCGTGACCAGCAGGTCGAGGGAGGTGATCCTGCCCCTCTACTCTGGTCTCATGAGACCCCACCTGGAGTCCTGCGTCCAGCTCTGGGGGCCCCAGTACAGGAGAGACATGGAGCTGTTGGAGCAAATCCAGAGGAGGCCACGAAGATGCTCAGAGGGCTGGAGCCTCACCACGGCAGAGGTCTGATGGCATTTTGTTAGAGAAGGGTGCAGGGAGTAGGGCTGAGGAAAATAAACTGGGGGTAGGGAAAAAAAACCTTCTGTAGATTAGTTATGCTACATTGAATTCTGACACCCCAGCAGGTAAAATTAAGCATTAAGTTCTTATCAGGCTGCTTTCTGTGATTGTATAGGGTTTAAAAAAAAAATGCAAGAAAAGATGTGAAGGAAGTGGGGTTGGTTTGTCTGAAAATAAGGAAGGCTGAAGATTGTGGGGAGCTGGAGGGATAAGATAGCTGTTAAAGAGAGAAAAAGGGCTGCTGCGCAGCAGGAAGGGATCGAGCTGTTCTTTCCATTCCCTTGGGACTAGGACAAGCTGTAATGGGCTTAAACTGAGGCAAAGGCTATTTGGCTTAGGCTTTGATAAAGAAAGAGCAATGGTCTCAAGCTAAGAAGAGTTAAATACAGACATCACCAGCATGGGGGGTTGGAGGAACAATATGACCTTGTATGGCTGCTTTTTATGATTTCTTGCTAGGCTAACAGGTATAGAAAAATAAGCACTGACTGCAGAAGCCTAGTACTCATGCTGTGGGGAAAAAGCAAAAAAATACCACAGCTAACTGTAGCAGGGCTCTCCTGCATTTATTTCACAGCAGTACTCTCAATGGTATTTGTCTATATGTATTTGCCAATGGGCCGTTGGTTGAAGGAACAAAGCTTTAACATAAAACACTTGCTACTCATGTGGATGCTGCAAAAGAGGTGACTTTTTTTATTCTGCCAGATATAAAAGGACAGCAGGTGCTGGGAAGAGGGAGATTTGGCGACACCCCACCATGGTATCTTCTTGTCACCTCTTCCAAACATTGCTAACTAGCCACAAACTGCAATTAATGATGTTTTGCTAGGCTGCCAAATAGATATATGCATTTCAATTACACTAGTTCGATTATTTAATGCAACACTCTGAATAACGTCTTTAACTCATCACATGAGAGTTCAGGAAGAAAGAAGCATAATGAACTAAAAAAACCCCCAAAACACGGGGGAGGCTAAAGAAGCCACCTAAGCAGTTAAAGAAGAAAAAAAAATATCTTTCCACTCAGAAAAAACAGAAAACAAGTCACAGTGACATTTCCATACTGTAAGTTACGCAAATTTAATTTTCAAGGGTTGGATTAAAACTAAAATTGTAGGAGTTGGTACTGTCCTTCCAAGCCTTCGTAAGGTTACTGCTCCCACTATATTAGCTCTGAAGAAGGAAAGCTGGAAGATTTATATGGCTATTGCTATTACTTGTTCATTTTTTTCTGAGAATAGTAACTTGGTGTGGGATTCATTGCAACTTGTAGTTTCTGCTAAGTCAAGTGATAACTAGCCCATTTCTCCCACCCCGCCAGGAACAAGGGGACACCAGGAGGGTGCTGTTGGGTAGGACGACTTCCGTGTCTGCATGCTGCACGGCTGGTTGTGGACTGGGACACCTGCGGCAGGCTGGACCAGCCCTGAGATGGGCACTCGTGCACCGTTGGCTGCAGAACCCCAATCTAGGTACTGCGAAGTTATCCTGCCAGAATAACACACCTCTGCGCAGGACCACAGACACTTAACTCTGTCTTCTGGATGGCAGCCCATCCAGAAATGAAGGGGAAAAAATAAAGCTCATAGAGATTATATTATTATCTTAACCTAGGATCATAAGACCCACAACTCCCCTGCTAATATGACGGTATTTGCCTGGTTGAAACACAGAACGCATAAACCCTGAAAGCTTGGGATGGGGGTTGCACCAAATCCAAGCATGTGAAACTCTTGAAAGAGTCTCCTCTTTATACTTAATTAGGATTTGCTGTTTTCTAAGTCAGCGTTTACTGGTTCTCGGTTGACAGTATCAAAGACTGTGGCTTTCAAAGGAGACCAAGAGATTGAAGTGCTCAGTTTCCACAGGGTGGGAGTGGGATGGGGCGTCTAATCGGTGACACTGAAAGCATAAAACCAAGGCAGAGTCACCGAGACTGAGCCAGCTCCAGTTTATCACGCTAGAGGTGTGTGTGAAGGTGGCAGAGTGCGAGTGTGATCCCTGTGACAGGCAGAAGTGCGGCTGTTGCACTAGGGAACACGTGGATATAAGCAGGGTTTCTGCGCGGCAGGCTGGGGAGAGAGCGTACGCACGTGCACATACGTTTCTGTGCACGAGTGCCTGGAAACATATATACACACTTTGTAACCAGAACTAAAGCACATCTCCAGACATAACTTTTAACCTCTTAGGTTCTGTGCCCTTATGCAGCCCAGGGTAGGTGCTGCAAACTGGCATTAATGAGCTATGTCAGGGATGTGGGTGATGACCAGATATCCTCTGACAGTAACTTTTAGCAATAGCTGAAATCAATAAATCCAGGTTGTGAGCACTTCAGCTTTTATTACTTGCCAGTGAGATCTGTTGGCTTAGAGTTAACATGTAAACGCCTGAAAATTATTTTTCCTATAATCAGCACTTTTTAATTTCCATTCAACTATAAGATAAAATAAAAACACAGGAGGAGGCATTTGTCTTCCACACAAAATCATACAAAAAGTCTCTTTTTATTAAATATACATTATTTACAGTTTAAGTCTTTCTTCTGTACAACAGTAACCATAGAAAACAAAAGAAGCTAAGGCTAAATTTTTTCAATCCCCGAACAGGGTATTAAGACATGTTACATTGTCTACAAAACTGACTTGGACTGAGGCAACGTCCTGTGGAATTCTCTTTAGAAAACCAGATAGCGAAAGGGGAATAATCTAAATCTCCATTTTGCTTTTTACTGTAACTGAGAGACTCTTGCATTACCCTTGGATGGACCATTAAAAGAAAAAAAGAAGTCCTTTTTTTGCTTTGCTACTGAAATGAGCAGCGTTCTGAGAGATTTATTTAATATAATTTGAGTAGAACAAAGTAAAATGAATGATGAAGGGCTCGTCTGTAGAAAGAGCCAATTTTTTATTATAAACATTTAATCTCAGCTAGCTTTCACAGCCTGTGAAGCTGCTCTTTTTGCCCTTTTTTTTTTTTTTTTAGCTTTTTAGGGTGCCTTCATTTTTCAAGTAGGATACAGTTCACCACAGTCCATCCAAGGGTGGACTCCATTAAAATCCCATAAAATCCTTTCAAAGTCAGTGGGTGGGCTCCCAAGTTGGTTGGCAACAGACCACCCACAGATCACCCTTCCCCCTACACACATTTCCAGGAACTCCTTCAGGTGACTTAAGCCACGTCATGGGCTTAAATGGAGCTGAAGATCATTGCTTTATCCCAAGTTTTATCTACAGTTCTGCTAGAAGACACACATAATTGCAGTGAATGCAACTCCTGTTGATAGCAGTAGAGGATGACGAATATAAGGTCCTGACTTGAATTCATATATGTCAGCCTCAGTTTGCTGATCACCACTGCCCTTGCCTAGGGCAATCTGAGGCTAAATTCATCTATGATGTATCTACAGTGACCTCAACAGGATTACCACGAGGTCTGAAGCTGTTTCTTTCATGGTGTGGGTTTCCAAGCAGGTCAGGTACTACAATGTTTAGCTTCTCGCTATCATTTAGATATAATGGTCTATGTTAAATATTTCATTTGCAAAACTCACAGAGATTTTTATGGCTGGATGCCTGATAGAACATGTACCTTCTTGCTCTGCTAACCTCTATCTGAAATTTCACGGAGTGGGCTTGGTTGTCCGAGTACTCCTCTGTGTTGTGAGTGCGATGTGAGGCTGCGACTGGCTGTATCTAAGCTTTACCTCAGAAGCCATCAGTTTTCTCTCTTAACGATATACATGCTCAGCATTGGCAGCAATGACAAAACACATAGGAAAATGGTTTGCCTAAATGATGCAAGAAGGAACTGTAAAGGGCTATGGCATGCAAAAGTGAGTAAATAATTTCCCATGCAGAAATCGTATCAGACGATTGTGGGATTGAAATCCATGACGAGAGTAATGATCGGCATATCAAGAAGCAAATGGTGTTGCAATGTGAACAGCAGTCAGTAGTTTAGAAAAAAGGTGCTACAAGCATCCTAAGGGAGGAAGAGATGGGGAGAGGAGATTCCCTAAGCAAACACCATTCTTTGGATCACCTGTTGTACCCAACATTTTGTTAAATGTCACGATTATTTGAGGGAAATCATCCCCAATTCTTTGGGGTATCAGGGAGAGCTCCAGTGATCTAGCTGAAGACATTCAGATTACTATCAGCCAGAGGTCTGAAACCCTCTCCCATATTTGAAGCACATCTCTGATACTTTACAGGGCAATTAAGGCTATGTTTTGGCAGACTAACTAGTAATTCATTCCATGGCAAAAATGAATCGCAGAAAAAGACCTGAAATGCTTGTATCCAGCTGATGGTTTCCATGCGTGGTTTCCAACAGCATAACCTTTCTGAGAGCTGTTGCCTCCTGCACTGCCTCATCGCAAGTGTAATGTGGAGAGTTAGTGCCCCCATTCCCCCTTACAGGTCACCATTTCCAGGTGACTGCGTCTCCATGGTGGAGTGCAGTCTCCCTTCTGGCTGAACACCCGGCTGACATTTTGAGAATCATGCAATTTCTTCAAAATTCTGTTTTCTGTGACTGCCAGGAGAAAAAGCATAACCTTAGTTAGAATCATAACACAAGCTCCTCTGCCTCCTACCATCAATTTGATAGCCCCACATGTTAAAGAAAAAAAGGAGAGAAAAAGAAAACAGAGGTGAACTAGATATGGAGTGACACTGTCAACACAAACTGTTGCCTTAATCCTTCCTTAGCTCGGCTTGTAGACTCAGTACATTACAAACAACAAACAACGAGCTTACAAATTACAATAGTTCACCAGAAAGTGTGCTTTTTTTTTTTCCAGTTTTTGTTTTTGTCAGAGTAACTTAGTGCAAAAGGTCACAAAAATAAGTACCAGTACACAGAAATATCCAAACTCCTATATGCATGACTCAAAATAAACAACCAAAGAAAAAAGCTATTTCAGACCCAAAAGAAGAGTGTGTTAAGAAATTTCATGTACAAAAGGAGCATGGAGGAGGGGGCCGCCCACAACAAAAGGAGACGTTGAGAACTTTTCACTGGAAAAGGAAGCACAGCAAAGTGCAGAACCAAAGGGAACAAATCATGCTTTGAAGCTGTGTTAGTAACTTGTGAAGAATATCCCCACAACCCCAAAGGGCATGGTGCAATTCTAACTGTCATCTACCAAGAGGCCTCCCACCAACCTCAAAAGACTCTGGATAAGGCCCTTGGTTTGGCAGGGATGTAACTGCATCACTTGGCTTGTTTGGTAAATAGGCATTTCAAAACTGCATGGAAGCTTTGAAATAGCACTTGTATTAGAGAGCCTCACAAGGTCTCAGCTGTTAAGTCTTTTACAAAGTGTTGCTTTCTGAAAAATAAAAAAAGAAATTAAAAAAAAAAAGAAACTCTTTGTGTCTGTGAAAAGCTGGCAGTGCAGAACAATACTTGCAACTCGTCTTCTTCAGTGTAAGCTTTGTGTAGGTGACGGCAACAAACAACAATGGCATGAGATGGTGGAACACAAAGGGATCAAATTCTGCCTCCTGTTATACTCTTGTTAATCTGAAGGACACACTGCAGCTGATTGGCTTACACTGATGGAAAGGAAGGTTGATTTTGTTCTGAAGATGGGATTTTTTTCAGGGATTCATTTCATCGAGAACTTAGGGGTTCTGGATGGTACTTACTGTAATTTGGAAAGCCAACAGGTATCAGACATATCTGCTTGGGGCAAGCAGATATGAGACATGACAGACAGGAGACTTGCAACCTTACTAGAGCTGCAGAGATCCTCTAGAGTTTGTCTCAAATGGCACCAGACACACAGGGCTAGAAAGGTGTCTTAGGGATCTGAGTTAGCTTTAGATTATGAAATCTGTGTAGATCTGTCTACATGTATACTTTCTGCCAAAGCTCCCACATGAGGCAATGAATGGATCTTGGATCTAGAATAGACTGGCAGGGGAACTATCCTCTCCCGAGCCCCACAGGTTACTGATCAGATGGCCACCAACTCAAATGGGTGCGTTGACACCTGATTTTCACGTATCCGACTGGAAGTAGACACATGCATTTCCTAAGCGGAGATGTCTAGTGTAATTTTAGATGCAAGGAGGTGTCCTTCCTTGATCCCAGCTGCAATCTCAATAAAAAAACAAGTTTCTTTTAAGACCTGTGCAGATATGTCTACTGGAGCTGCAAGACTAGGGTAAGATTGCTATTATATGTAGGCAAGTTCTGCTAGAAGTAGCTAACCTATTGCCAGGAGCCTACCCTGTCTCCATAATCAATGGAGAGAAAGATGCAGCTCCAGACAATGATTCATTTAATCTTAAAGGATGTCTGAGACATTTGCCCTGTCCTCACTGACCACAGGACAGGACTTGGATGACAACTGTAAAACACATAGCCTGTAAAACCAAACGCAAAATGAAACAAACCCAAAAGACTCAGATAAAAACAATCTTCAAGAGCTTCCATAGGTCTAGGACTCAATCTTATTATGCTCAGCAAAATCTATAGCTGACTTCATTAGAAGATTCACAGCTCCTTATCATAGTGAAACTATATGATGTATTGATTGCTCCTCGCCCAGTATGTGTGATATGTGATCAGTTAAATGCTAATATAGACAAACATCTCATTAAAATAAGAGTTTGGCTTACACTGTAAAAATTGAGCAATTGCTAAATAGGATGGGTTAAGTCTGGCTAGATCAGATTAAAATAAAACAGAGACAAGGCATCTCATGTTTGATTTTTGGCCATGAGTTTTAACTTAAACGTCAGGGGAATCTCATGACTGAACACAACCTGATAACAGTACAGCCCTGAATGGCTTGTTTTACCATCTCACCCAGATGAGAATCCTGGTTTAGCCAATGTGAATTAAAAGCCTGCCTTTTGTTTGGCTTTGTTTTCACTGCAGACATACCTTCAGTGCTGTGCTGTGGCAAGAACAAGAAAAAGAAGAAAAAAGTGTATGTGTTAAAAAATTTACTCAAAACACCCACACTGTCTTGTCTCTAGTAAGTGAATAAGGACAGATGAAATACGTACTGCAAATTACATAGGTGACTTAGGACCAATGTTTTATTTCCAAAAGAGAAATGGCACTCAATTTTCAAAGGTATTCAAATGTCTTGTAGTATTTTAAAACATTTGACAGCAAGGCAGAAGCAGAAATCCAACTGAAAATAATTTGAGTCAAGTGCTCATTTAATCACTTAAGCATTGATCCACATCCTCAGGAGACTAAAGTCCTTTGAAAGCCCACACTTCACTCAGGTGGCAGCCTATGTCTCACTGAAAGTTAGTGGAATTTAGCTTTCTGACAGACAGCCTTCATTTGTTTTCCATAGCCAGACACCAGGGTTCTCAGACAGTCCTTCTAGGTATCCAACTCAGACTTTGCATGACTAAATATCTTTATAAGCACGGCTGTTATTGGCCAAATCATTTCTGGAAAACAGGAATGTGCAGTGCTTAAATCCATATCTAAGTGACTTAGAATTTTCATAGCCTAAAAATTCCTGCCTAGCAATAATAATTTTCAGAGGTTACATACCATGTCACCAAGAGAAAAAAAAAGACTTGGTATCCTTGTACCAGCCCCTTACTTTTGTTAGGAAACTTGTCTTGGGAGAAGAAAGAAAACCCAAACAACACCTCCAAACAACTCTTTGATATTCTCAGATTTGCCATTAAAATAAATCCTGATATTTTATATATAAAAAGTATTACCCCCCCACATTTACTGAAAATTGTTATCTAGAATGATAGCTAAAAGAAAAAAGGAAAGATCCCCCCATTTAAAGAGCAATTTTAACAAAATAGTTTGTAATAGATGGAAAAAATTGAACTATGGAAAATGAAAGCAATTTTAACACCGGTAGATTTTTGCAAAATTGCATTCTCTGTTTTTAAAAAAAATATTTTTAATTGCCTTTAACTGGTACTGAAGTAAATCAGATGATGCCGTCATTAAAGAAAGCATTATAACCAAAAAAAAAGAAATAAAAAAAGGAGTTAGTATTAGAGTACTTCATGTAGTATCTTTTAGCTACCTTTTAATAAGAATATTGACATCCTGATTTAGAAGATAGGATTTTAAATATCAAGTCCATACAAATGTGTTCATTTGTGCAGCCCTGTAGCATATGAATATCCACATCTCATTACATCCGTAGGTATAGATGCACATGTTTCTGTATACTCATGCATGCATTTATGTATGTGAAGTTCGTTCTTTCTTACAGATGCACACCAACGTAGCTAAATTTTCAAGGAGTTTTACCAGCCTGGGTTATATTAAATGAGGATGAGGAAAAATGGACAAACAAACGACTTACACTGTTTTGCCAGGTCCGGGCTTGCGCACAGCAGTCTACTTACACCTGCTCTCTGGCCCAGGACTGAGCCACTGAGCTGTATCTGAAATGTTGGCAGCAACACTAATTTCTACCTTTAGTGGTGGGAACTTGATCCTCCTTGAGAAAGCTCAGCATCTTGCAGAATCAGGCCCCAAGACTGCTGAAAGTAATTTAGTCCCTTGAGAAATGAGAGGACTCTGCTTCATTGCTCAGTCTCCCTTTTCCAGCTGCTCCACTGCTGGAGCTGCTTTGCACTTTATTGTTGTATTTTGTAGTAATTTCATTCCTGGAAACTAACATGTAGGAAAGCAGAAGGCTGATTTGTGTCTGTTAGTTTGGACAGAGAAAAAATACACACCTGTGGGCTTTTCCCTCCTTCCTGCTCCATTCTTCATAAAGCCAATTAAGTACTTTAGGACTTATGTCTCAGAGGCCATTCCAGATAAGATGACTCAACCATGGGCAGAGGAGCCCATGTGCTCGCTTATTCCTCCCTTCCCGCCATGCCAAACAAAGCAGCTTTATCTGGGGGAAGGAAGGAAGGAAGGAAGGAAGGAAGGAAGGAAGGAAGGAAGGAAGGAAGGAAGGAAGGAAGGAAGGAAGGAAGGAAGGAAGGAAGGAAGGAAGGAAGGAAGGAAGGAAGGGAGGGAGGGAGGGAGGGAGGGAGGGAGGGAGGGAGGGAGGGAGGGAGGGAGGGAGGGAAAAAGAGAATTGATTTGCCAGGATTTCACTGAAAAAGATAAAGCAACGTAAAGGGAACACAGCTAATGAGTCCATCGTCACACATCTCATCATGCAGAAACACTCTCAGGTAATCATGTATCATGCAAACAGCCAGCATGAGGCAAAAGGGCTGTTGTCGAACACGGTCAAGGAAGAATGGCACCAATACTAATTTCAATATAAATGGCTTTATAAACTTGCTCAGTTAGAGTTCTGGTTATGGGGCTGGCCTCACATATTCCTCTTCATGATATCATTCCAAGATTGCTTTGTCTTCAGCAGACGTAACTTCTCATAAAATCTTCCAAAAGAAATGGTGAAGAATAACCAGATCCAAACTGTCATTTATTTATTTTTATTTTTCTGTTCCCTCCTCCCATCAAAAAAAAAAAGCTACATAACTTTGCAACGCACTGCCTGGAAAAAAGCACCTGTTGCAGGTGTAACCTCATCTCTAGTTTGCTGTGGGTTATTACCTCATACTGTGATTCCTTCATTTTAATCCGTGTAAAAAAGGTCACCATGCGGAAACCCCAGGATGTCTGCAGAAGGGTGCAGGGGTCAAAGAAAGAGGCAGCTGCACAATTAATTGCCTTGAATTAATTCTTATCAAGAGTACTGCAATAAAAATTTTTTTGGTCTTAGCTGCCAGATTCTGACTCCTGTCAGAAACCTTCAAGTCTGACAGCAAATTCTACAAACTCTTCAAGAAGCCCTGCGAAGGCAGTTATGTCACGCAGACACAAGCAGGGTGTGAAAAACCTCCCTTGGTGGGACTTCTCCATTTCTTAACCTTAGGATGCCTGTAACCGAAAAGAAGGTTTTTCACGCTCACACTGAAACCATGCAGCACGAGTGAAATGGGCAGGGTTTGAATCTTCAGTATTGTTCCCAATCAGGAAAGGACAGAAGACTTTAAAAATACAGGAGAGAAGACTGAAGTAGAGTATTTGGGATCTCTTTTAACTTGTTTCCCTAATGTTCTTCCTTGTAAACAGGGTTGATAAAATATTAACCTTTTTAGATATGACATTAGACCTCTCTCTATTTAGCTTTGGAGAACATATTCCAATTTCTACAAACAGGAAATACCAGTCAATCTTTCATGCAGTTTTGGGGTGGGCTTTTTTTTTTGAGTAGTTGGATTTCTTTCTTTTTTTTTAGAACTGGCAGAAGGTGTGACTCATGTTTAAGATTGAACTATTTTTGTTTTTTCTTTTCTATGTACTTTTTCTTTGCCACAGAGGCAACAGTGTTTAACCTCAGCGCGTGATAATCCTCCATATGGCATGAACAGGTATATGCTGCATTTCTAATGTTTCAGACAAATATAGAGCACCTAAGTCCTAGCAGCTTCCTAAACCCCTTGGAGATTCAAGCTACTATTTTCCATGCTTCAGCTAGGGTTATGCTAGAGTATGTTGGGTCTACATAGCCAGCCTTATGAGATGGAGGTGAAAGAGGTGCACAGGAATGACATTTATTGTTGATACATATATTGTTGGAAAAGTACTGGTAAGCCTAAAAGTTACAGTAAAAGGACAGGAGGTTGGGGGAAGGAGCTTAATGAGGACAGTTTTATTTTTCCTTACCTCATACCAGCTTCTCAACTGGTATAAATTAATGTAACACCATTGAAATCAATAGATATATATCAATTCATAGCATTTGAGAATTTGGCCAGTTCTTCATGATTGTTGTAAATGAGCCTGTAAAATAAATCAGATGTTTTGGTCTCATTCTTTCCCTCTATCCTGTCCCAGTATCTGTAGAGCTACGTATTCAGCTACTTTACCTCTACTTTATATAGTCCAGCTCTAGTGTAAAAGTGATGAATTAAATGGCTCCAGAGAAAAACACAAATAAATTTAGGGACTTTGAAACATCCAGGAACCCAAAGCAGAAACCAGGTGTACATGTGGATCTTATTTTGTGTGGGGTGGGATAACAGGTCTCTTGAGCTACAGAAGTAAACTGTGACTGCCAGGTTCTTGTGCAGAGAATGAGGCACTGTGATTGTTGTCAGTGTTTCCTGTGCAGGGCGGTCTTTTCCAAATGAAAAAGAAGGTAGCAAAAAAATGAATGTTTAAAAAAAAAATACAAAAAGAAAAAAGGAAGGAAGAAAGGAATAAAGGAAGGACGGTTAGGGGAGTTAGAGTAAGAATAAATTGCATTGTCCCTCAGATGAAATACTCCCGTTTGCACTCGCTCACTGTGTTCTGCAAGTCAATGTCAGCTTTAAAGGAGCTCTCGAGGTTTTCCGGGTATTCCTTCTCCTTTGTCTGGCTACTTCGATGTGCTTGTTTGTGCTGATAGAGGAATCTGCTCATGATGGCAATGATGCAAAAGATGATGAATATCACAACTGCTATTACACCTGAAGAGGGGTAAAAAAGGAAGGATAGAAAGAGTAAAACCAAAACAAAACCCCCGATTACCTAAAAAATACATTACCAATGTACAACAGCTACCGGATACGATAGACCAGTTCATCTCGGTCTGTACACAATCATCTGCCTCTATCATACCCTCCCTGGTAGTTTTTATTTCTATTTTGTCACCTTAAGTAAGACTTAAAGCAGCAAGCATTGATGTAATTGACCTTATTTCAGTCAAATTCTGCTTTCACTGGAAGTAAAGTTCGGTCAGTGTGTTTGTTTTTAAAAAACTAGATCTGTATGCCCATACAAATTCCTGCTCTGTCATATTTTCTTCTGTGTTATCTCTGGAAACCTTGCATGAGCCTTGTACTCTTTGGTTTATAGCTTCTAGATATTATCAAAGGCAGCTCCCTACATGGCATCCTATAAAACAAACAGAGATAAATTGCCTTCCAGTTTGTTAAAGGAAAATGAAAACCATACATGGAGCTATAAGGACAACTTTCCCTAGTATATAAATGCTTCCATATGACCTAGCGAGTTCCACTACGCCACCAGCTTGCAAAGAGAGAGCTCAAGAAATATGCGATATGTCAATACCGTGTTGAGGGTCTAATCAGAGTGGTGTGTGAAACAGTTACTAATTAGTTGGGTCTTAGATCACAGAGTAACATGGAATCAGAGAATGGTTAAGGTTGGAAGTGACCTCTGGAGTTCATCTTGTCCAACTCCCCTGCTCAAGCAGGTGGTTATATTCTAGAAGACTCAAGTTCTTGACAATCCATGCCTTTTTTTCAGTGATATCCAACATCACATGCCAGCACTACTGGCTTCATCCATAATGCAGGTGCCTATCTAGGCAGCTTGATACAGATATGTGCTAATAAATACAGCAAATACTAGACCTGCAGTAGGTTACAAAAAACTTGAACTGGATTTTATGGGGCCCAGATTTAAAGTACTCTAGATGCTTACCTTAACAGAATTATTTTTCAATTGTAATCTTTAAAAATGAAGTTACCTCCAATCACGGCTGAATCGCTTCTGACTGCATTGGTGAGAGGCTCCCTTTCATCTGTCTTCCCAAAAGGATCTGCAGTTGGTTAAACAAAACAAGACTTACTTTCTGTATCAACTATATTCATTTTCTTGTGGCTTAGACAGAAGTGTCCTCTTACCCTCATGAATTCTAATCTGTTTTCAAAAGATGTGATTTGGGGGATTGGAGAATCAAACCAGAAAGCTCTCTGAAAAATAAAGTTAGCTTGCACAGGACAATTTTCTTCTATATCTTCAGGAGCAAAGTCTGTTAAGGGTATATTTAAAAGGAAACAGGAAGGCTCACACTAACATCTGAAAGTGTTGTCTCAGTTTATCAGTAGAGGAATCAGAGAGACATTTGAACTAAATAGCCCATTGGGAGCTTTTCTCAGCCAGAGCTTTTTTTTGATACCTAAGAAACAATATCAGGTAGAAGCAGAAGGAAAGGAAGGCTAGACACGTTTAGACCTGACCTATGTTTGTAGATGCAGATATAAAAGCCAAATTCAATACCAGAAAGAGAAGCAGTCTCTGCTTGGGACAGCTTCTTGGAAGGGATGTTTTTCTCTCCATTGCAGAAATGCAGTGGTTAAATTGGATTCAAAACAGAGGAGTCAAAAATGAATTCCTATATTAAATGCTCTTCAGTGTTGGAGCTCTCTTGTACTCTATTTATAAATGACTACTGTCGAAACACTAGGCCAGTCTACATGCTGGCAGTTTCAAATCTGGATCCAAACCTGAGAGGTCAAGCCCTCCCAGAAGTCAGTTGAGTTACAGCAGTGTACCCACTTTAGTCCTGCATGTTTCAGAAGATGCTGTGTTTTGTACTGCTAGCTGAATCCAGTTTTTCTGCACCTTCACTTTTTTTTTTCCCCTTTCAGCTCACCCTCTCCTTTGACGAGACTCCTATCTGCGTTTCTCTCCTTTACAAGCCTCCAGGCTATCATTCAGAGGATGTACATGGGAGTTACAGATGTCTGTCTCTGTTATATATTATACTGCTTTGCCAAGCTGATTTTTCCAACGCAAGAGCTGGAAGCCTAACTGAGAAATTCGATGTTGCGAGGTTTATTGTAATTGAACATCCTTGCCTTAGTAAGCTGTCTCAGCTACATTTTGGTGTCTCATTGCCCAAGAAGATGTTTTTTATTGAAACAAGCAACGATTTCATATTTGTGTATCAGGAGGTGCTGAGTTTGTAATGATGGTGGCTTTGGGTTGTTTAGGTTCTTAAAGGGGGCACTTTTTCCTTATTCTCTACATCACTGATAACAGCCCCAAAAATGTGCAGAAGGCATCAGCCTCGAAGAGACTTTCATGTTTTAAAAGATGCAACTCTACTGCTAGTTTTATGGATGGAAGAATTTCTCACCAAACACATCAGGGGTTCCCCATATCTGCAATTCATTGACTGAGCTACAGGCACAAAAGGGACTTCTGGGTCCAGCTGAACACCTCCAGTACATCCATTATCAATATGAATGGTAATTGCCAATTATAGATGTGGACACTCAGGTTGAGACCTATTTACAAGAGGCCCCTTGCTTGGATATCGGGTGCCTATAGTGATGTTGCCAAGAAACAAATAGTCACGGCAATGCTTTGTCTCATTGACTATGTTTGTAGAACTGGAATGGGGATAAAAATTGTTGGTTTACACATAAATACAGATAGCATCATAGAAAAGGTTACATTGGAAAGGAAATCTGGAGGTTATTTAGCCTAATATCAAGCCTTTGAGTCTAAGCTCAAAGCAGGGACAAATTCAAAGTTAGATCAAGGTTGCTCATAATTTTGTACATCATGGGTAGGTTCATCTCCTTTATTTTTCAGTATCTCAGAGTTAGTTATATAAATTAAAACTAGTAATTTAGGCTCTTTTTATTTAGTCAAACAGAGGACAAAAGAACCTACAGATACTTTATACCCTAAGATGGCTGTCAAAGAATGAAAATGTGATTTGTCTATTTCTTTCCACAAACTAGAAGAGGGGAGTAATTACTATTTAGACTCAAGATGATTTAACTTTCAGATATGGGAATTTAGGTGAGATTTTTTCTACCTCACCCCTCAGCTGGCACCAGTGAAATCTGTTACAATAAAAATTCACATCTGTTAAACATCAATCCTCCTGTACTGGAGAAAAATCTCCGGCTGCTATCTGGTGCACGGTATTAGTCAAATAGAGCCATGAAAGACTATTAACTATGTATGAAAAAAGCATGAAATTAAATTTCTACCTCAAAAATTATATAAGACATCATTCATGCCTAAAAGATTATGTAACATCTGACACTAAATGCTGTTAAAGCTCCACTATTTTTTGGTGACTGTTACACAGAATTTAAGCACAGAACAAATGTTGGAGATCAGTTTCACAATGGATGCCAACAGATATAGGTCTTAAGAATTATGTTTTGCCTGAGAAATAAAATAAGGATACAAGGAGAGGAGGGTTTGTTACAGCGGAGCAGATGGCATGTGACAGCAGAACCAGCTCCAGTGGGAACACAGTAAACTCTGAAGCCAAGGAAAAGCAATACTGTGCCTCATATGAGACCTTAATAGGATATCCTCCTCCTTTTAGATATAACTGATGACATTACAATGCGAATCACTGAGGTTGGAAGCATCACTGAGGTCAGAAGGCCCCTCTGGAAATCATCAGTTTATTACAGCAAGTTTCTCAGGGCTGTATCCATTTGAGTTTTGAATATATCCAAGGATGAAGACTTCACAACCTCTCTGGGCCTCCTATCATCTTTGCTAGACTTCCTGCTTGTTGGGATGGACCATTCTTGATCTTGGAGGAGGTAATCCTTTAACCAGCTCTCCTGGACTCCTCTTCTCACCAAGGCTGTATCCTGTGGGATTCTTCCAAGCAAGTCCATGACCAGGTCAAATGTTGTTCTTCTGAAGTCTGCAGTCATGCTTTCTGCTTTTTTTCCTTCTTCTTAGGATCCCGAACTCCACCATCTCACAGTTGCTACAGTCAAGGCTATCCTGGCACATCCCTGGACAGTTCCTCCTTGTTTGGAAATATCAGGTCCAGCACAACTAGCACAGTGAGACAGGGACTTGCACTGTTTAAGCTGCCTTTCAGAAGCAAAATTTTTCAATGTAGTTTCTGACTTATGAAAGTCCTTGGCATTTTTTTAGTTTAAATGCAAAGACATGCTCTTCCACTGGGGTAGACAGCTCAAGACTCCACCATTCACACAGCTGAGTCTGCTCTGGCATTTACAGTATTTTAATATATATTTAAAAAAAAAAAAAAAAAAAAGGCATAGTAAAAGTCCATTATCTCTATGCCATCAGTGTAGAGTCCAGAATACCAAAACCTCTACATGTGCCTCAGCATGGAAGAAGGTGATTTGCAGATCTTTGTTAAATATCAAAACCACAGTAAGTCACATTTCATTTTGTGTTTCCTAATCAGAAAGGGTGTGTATGGATAACTGAGCCTGAGTGAATGGATTTTATTCCATATCTGTCTGCTAGGAAACTTTCTTGAAGACAAGTATTCCTCTCTGAAGGAAAGAGCTTCAATTGTTTTCAAGTTATAAATATAGGAAGCTTTTTTCACACAGTTAAAGAGAAATTTCCTAGAGGGCTTTTTTGTTGTATCTGTACATTATAAAATCGACACAGACATGTACAGTCAACTTTGAAGTTCTATTTTTCTTCTCAGACACTCAATAATGAGAAATTGGGAACTGATGAGTTGAGATATGAGCACTAAATTTGAATGTTAATCCTTAACTCTGTCTTCTTTTTATTTCTTAAAATGTGTCTTTTCCATGTATAAATGTAATTCTCAAGTACATCTATACTAAGTATAATTTGCTATAAATCGGAATTTTTTTTTAACAAGAATCTACCACCCAGTGCTCTTACTACAGCATATAAAGACATGAGGTCTTCAGAACTAACTTTTTCTAAAGATCTTATTGAGGCTTTAATCAAATCCAGTGTGAATAGAGAGGCAGTAGTGTCAGTTAATTCAACATATTGAGAGGAAATCATATTTTAAAGCACAGAGTGGCAAAGACAGGGATGAGCTTTTATAATAATTCTGCATTTCTGACGTAACAGTGCTTAACCTTGACAATAGAGTGCAACTGATTGTAAGCTTTAAATATTTAAGTCCACCCTGCTCTGTGTTCTGTCCTGCATTTCTGAGCCTCAGGTTTTACTGCTCTCTAAACTCTTTAGAAAAATTAGATCCCCAAGGTGACAGATCACAGGGCACGGAGTTCATATTTTCAGTATCATTGCCCATTCAGTATTTACAAGACACATTTCTTCTGTGCATCAGATACCTTAGACAACTCTGGGCGGTGAGAAGAAAGTTGGCGGGTGGGGAGAAGCACAGACACTGGCAGCCACTTCTCCACAGAGTAATCAGCAGCCTTTTTGCCTATGCAGAATGCTAATAGCATCGTTTGTTTTCTGCTGAATATCTTAGGCAGAAGCTGCAGGAAATGGGGATTTGATGCAAGTACAAATGTCAAAGGAATCATATTATGATCTAAACCAGAGTTTTACCAGCTATCAGTAAAGAGAAAGTGGCTTCATAGGTCAAGGGGCAAAAAATAGCCCTTAATTTGTACCTCTTTCTGGTCATTAAGAATTCTGCCACATCCACTGGTGACTAAAGCAGCAACTTGATTGCCCCATTCCTGGTGACAACACTCCCAGCTGCTCTGAGTTTCCTTCTCTGCATACAAATTCACATATGCAAAATACTTAAGATTCCCAGAGGACAGTTTCAGGATTGCAAAAGATAAATGAACTATTGGGATCATCTTACTGGTACCGCTCAAGTAGCGCTCCTTCTCTTTAGCCCGAGAGAATAAAGTACAAGCATTCAATGGAAGTCACGCCCATGTGTCGAGGGGTTTGTACAAGGAGGTTTTGTTCGTTTCTGCTAGGGTGGGAACAAATTCGACTTGTTTGTTGTATGACTCCTCTTGCTGATCACCACTGGGATAGGAAATCTGTGTAACATTTATGTTCTCCTTTGAGATCTGCAGCACTGGAGCTATCTAAAGTGGACAGGAATGGCAAATCAGGTGCATAATCATACTTCCAATGCTGTCTCCATTATGGCTTTGGGACTTTTTTGTTTGTTCTAGGCATGTTTTAGGCAATCCAGGAACTTAGTCTGAAAACTGTTTTAGTACAATAGGGCCTTGGCTAATCCTAACGCCCATCCTCAACACTCCTATTTATGAGGGAAAAGGCAACTTTCCAGTTCCAATATTTATACAATCACAATTGCATTACAGCAAAAAGGAAGGAAACCTCACTCTACAGTATCTTTTAAATTCCCCATTCCCCTCTTAGCAGGACATACCTGATGAGGAATATATTGTGGTTACTGTGTTCACATCAGCTTCCATTATGGACGCACAGCTGGATTCAGTCAAGGAACCTTTGACAGTCACGGGAGCAACACTGGGATGGCGTAGGGCAGCTTTCAGGGGAGCAATGTGGTTGTACTGAACAGAGGACAGGCAGCCAGTGAAACCATAGGCATTTGCTTTTGAAACTTCAGGGTCCAGTGACAAACTCTCTGCAGTACAACACAAAAACACTATAGGAATTATCTGGTTTAGAAAGGCATATAAAAAAATTAATCCTTTTTTGCCTTACCCACCCCCTTTACTTCTCTTCATCCAATCTCAACTGTTCAAGTTCTCCTTTAGCAGCCTACAAATTCTCTCTGGCCTGACCCATAAGGTTCCCATCCCCGGTCCTTCCTCTACAACGCTACTTACATTGAATCAAGCTGGCTTGAACATAAAAGCCTGCACTGTGCTTCTTTCCTCATCCATTTTCTCTGCTGTCTGGACAAAATCTAACACATTATAGGTGCTAGCCATGGCAATAACAATAATAATAATAAAAAACAGTAAAAATAGCAACACTGAATATCACAGGATCTTGGGGATGATGCTGTTTAACTTTTTTTTTGCATCTGTTAACAACATCAGTTTCACAGATATGGACCATATCTTCAAGGCATTCTACCTTCTCCACTCTTTTAATGAAGGAGTCTGCTCTCTATTGCCTATTATACAATGCTTCATGTGGCCTAATATTGAATGGCTTGCTAATATAGGCTTCCACTCTTCTTCAAGAGTTTATTTTTCAACTTACTTTTCTAATCCACCTAATCACATTACAACATTTTTATAACCAGAGTTCCTAGGAGTCCTCCTAGTTATGAGCCAAGCTCTTACTCTGCTAGCCCTATTCCACTAATAAAATAAAAAGCAAAACTATACCTCTTTTGATCTAAATCACAACCAAAACCAATATCTCCATGCTTTTTTTCAGCCTGAAGATGAGATAGTGCAATTAACTTATCTGTCGGTCTGTGTTCATTTAAATTTCACAAAGAGAAAGCCAATTCAAAGATAAGTGTTTTTTATTTAGTTCCAAATGTTTTAATATCAAAGATTGGGAAAGTCAGTGAAGGACAATGAAGCCATCTTCCCTTTCCTCCAAGCTCTCATTTATTTACTTTCCAGAAACTGAAATTCATACTGCTCAGAGGTCTGTAACATGATGCGCCTTATATCTAGGTCAATCAAACAAGAAAAAAACCCCACAAATGCACACATACACAGTATCAAAAGTTATTCAAAGTCTTAAAAATTACCTGCTAATGAAAAAATTTCTAGCACTGAAAGTTTTGGAAATATTTGACATTGGAAAATAAGGATTCCCAGTTTTTCAAGTTTATTTTCAAAGCGTGAAAGAGTGAGATGGTAAACTTTAATATAAGGTCAATTTTTTCCACTGTCATTCAAGTACAAAGATTTTACATGCTCTCAGTCAAAAGGATTTAGGAAAAAAGTAGACCTTCTGTTATAGCTGACATTGATACCCGAATTACATAAACTTCTTTTAAATATAAGAAAATACAGAGAAATCTCAAAACTAGCTCGAATCACACATTACTTTGGTGCTCAAGATCTGTGACTGTTATGTCACGCAGTCAGAGGGAATTAGCTGAGAAGACTTCTAATTATGTTTGAATGTCTTCATGGAAGTATAATGTGGAAGCGTTTGGCTGTTTCTGAGTAAAGCAAGGCACGGCGTGAGCTTGCTCTCCAAGGGGTCTTTGCAGGAGAGATGCTCTGGCTGCAGAGCTGTCATGGGGACAGTCTATGGGCTGTGAGTAACGGTGAGAATGAGAGATGGGAAGGGAAACAGTGAGGCTTTGCCACTGAAAGAACTGTAGCCTTACAGAGGTTCACATTTACCCTTCTCAAAGTGTGTAGGAATTGGCTGCATTCAGGTTTTTAATGAGATTTTGGCAGGGGTGTTATAAAACAGACAAAGAATTGTGTCCAAGTTTCTGCAAGAAGACTTATATAAAACTAAAAGACTGATTTATGGTATTTGCCATCTTTGTTGAATTTACAAAACCCTTTGTAAACATTCCTACTCTCAGCCTTCCCTGTTTTCTTAGCTCTGACACAAAAGGTGGATTTGTTGGTATCTTTTAGGCATCAGGCAATCTAAATTGCTCTGTTCTGCCCCAATGTGCAAAAGGTAAAGCCTAAGAAATAATGAATTCTTTCTTCATGGTACAGTAGTTTGAGAAGTCTAAGATACAGTATTTTTGAAGGCTTTTTTAAACAGTCAAATTAAGGGCCAATTCCAGGAGTCTTTTGTCAAAGTAAGCTTTGCATGAATGAGAACTAGGAGATTTTTTTCTTGAGAGGCTTTGAAATTTGAAAAAAAAAGAAATCAAAGAACAAACAAAGAACAACCCCAGACTTCTCTGGTGAAAATCCCATGTGCACAGATACTGTTTGCTTTATTATATGGCTTTAGGTGCATGTCTTACGTCTTTCAGAAAGTGGGGTTTTCACTGTTCTCACTGAAAGACCTGCACAACTTGGATGTGAACTTGTGCTGCCCTCTGAATTCTTGAGTGGATAACATAAATCCGTGATTACGATATGATTGCCTCTGTGAAAGGCTTATTAAAGGCCACTCCATCACTTGAAGTCTTTAAATCACGAGAAAATGTTTTTCCAAAAGATATCTGCGTTACGTGACATGGTGCTCAGAGAAGCAACTCAGTGAAGTTCCAAGGTCTGTGTTGAAGCAAGGTCATATTGAAACGTCAGTGGCCCTCCTCTGACCTGGTAACGCTGTGAATCTTTCCATGCATTTGGCCTGGAAAGTCACACTGAATTGCTGCTGATGGCTTGGTTTGATCTTCTGACATCTTAGCGTTGTGTTTCTGTTCTCGGTACTGGAGACTGAGCTACTTTGGATGTTTTCTACATGGGAGGTGAGAAGGCAATCTTTTTCAGCTTTTGCGTAATTTAACTGTTCATTCCCCGCAACTTAAGTTTAGCCATATTTTTAGGAAGTACTTTTTAAGCTTTGTCTGCTGAGCTGTGCATAAGCTGGTCTGACTTCTTGCTGGGTCCTCCAGCTGCTCCCTGGAAGCTGCTTTCAATGTCACAGCTCAGTAAGTTTTGTGTTGGTTTTGCTTTCCTGTTTTCCATGTATTGGTAATGGCTTTCTGTGACACTGAGGATTAGATCTAACATGTAGTTGTATTTTTAAAACCTTATTGATTGTATCAACATAATTTATCTGCTGATTCATTCCTATTCACCAAAACAGACATCCTGTTCTACTGCTGTTTCTTTGTGCACCTCTGCCATATACAACAGACTTGGTTTAAGATCTTAAATGAAGTAATTTTAAGTCTTAATATCTCAGTAATGGGGAAGTAGTTTTCATCATAAACAGAATTCTGCCAGAATTCTCTAGGACCAAGCACTAAGCTGCTCACCAATGTATCAGCAAATTGACATGGTAAATGATTACTAATATGACAGCTGAAATCAAAGAGAAATCAAAAGTGTTATTTTATAGGGAGAGTGGCTCAAAAGACCTTTTTTGTAAGGATATCACTGTGAAAAATGGGACCATAAACATCATCCAATATCTTTTTGTTCTTTCTTTCTAAACATTAATTTCACATCCCTTAGAAACTTAAATCTCCACACTGCACCTGTCTCAGAAAAGTAGAGTTGACTAGCAGGTACTATGTAGCTACCTCAAAAAATATGCTATGTCCTTCAACAACATCAGTAAACACTGCTAATTCTAATCATTAATTTAGAAAGGGCAGAAAGCATATCTTGGATTAGACTTGGACTCACAAAAAGGCATGTTTGGAATAATCTGATTTCCTGGTGTAAGCCTGCTACAAAGACAGCAGAGTGAACACCACAGACATTTTTCCTGATTAGAATCCTTGAGCTCAACCATTTTGGCTCTTGCTTAAGAAAAGGATGAACTTGAACAGGAGACAGGCTCCAGGCATTTAATGCACCTCCAAGACACTTCTGAAAAAGCAAGGGACAGCAAGAGCAAAGTAAAGGTACTTTTCCTCTACAAGTTTTCTTAGGAACGAGCAGAACGGACCAGGATTTGCTTGCCAGCAATTGAGCATTTTTTGCCAAGTGGAACATTTGAGAATTTTTGTTTCATTAGGCTTAGCGGAGATAATTTCAGACATGCATTTAGTATGTTTTCTTAAAGACAGTTTGTCATTGAAAATGAAGCACCGCTTTGAGTTGCAATACGAAATTTGTTACATGTCACAGTTTCTGACATTTGAATCCTAATCTTTCACAACACAGCCATCTGATGTGATTTTGCATGGGCTCAAAATATAATCCAGAAGAAGAAAGTATGCAAGAAGATGGAGAGATGATGTGCAAAATGATACATGGTTTTCTCAGGAGCAGATAGCTAAAATCAACCCAAATAGCAAGAATTCAGACTAAAAATAAAATTTCTGGATAGAAGTAGATGACCATGGACGCTTATTTAGGCAGTATTATCATCAAGAAAATGGGGATTTAAGCATGGTGTTATGATCATATGGTAAATGATATTGCTGGGGAAAGAATCTGAATAGATTTGGTCTCTTTGAGAGACACATGATCACATTATTGGCTTAGACCTTGGATAGCTTGAAGTGCCTGGGGTCGCCAAAGTTTACCTATTTTAACTGCTGCCATCTTGGTCCCAAATGCCTCTCTCTCCTCTTTTATCCTAAGTAGTCATTTCCATTTCCTTTAATGATTTTCTAGGCTGCTAGGAGAAAAAAAAAATTTAGACCAATAATGCACCCAAGAAATGCTTTTCTGGGCCTATGTTCCTTCTAAGAAATGGGCAAGACGAATCTGCAGTAAAGACCTTTGCAACAGCCAGAAGACTCCAGTCAATATCTCTTGCAGCCACTGCTGAACTGTTTAAAATGCTAGAGTATGATATCCCGACACTGTGACTTTAAATTTCTCGAGCAAATTGTGATCTTGTGAGCTTAAAAAAATCCACCAAAAAAATGGACTTAAGTATTTTCTATAGAAACTCTCTAAAAGGAGATACTTCTTTAGGGAAGCTTTTGTATCTCAGTTAATGCCAACTTACCCCTATTGATTTAATTATTCTGTTATCATGTCCCCCCAATATAATATCATTCTTGGATGAATTGCTCTGCGATCTCTTCAGTGTATAGATCTCATTTTCTTCTTGTGGAGTTTTAATAAGTAAAGCTATTTTATAAATCGTAAGAATCATACTGCACCTATATAATGATTTTAAGAAAATTACTTTCTAGATAAACTTTCTTCTATGTACACTTTACATCAAAGCCGAATGATTCATTGGAAAGACTCCTACAACTTGAGTGTGTTTTAGCTCAGGCTTTTAGAGATAAAAGATATCATGAGCATGTGCTAGACTACACAGTTCTTTACATCACCAGTGTGTGTGCTAATTCATCACTTTGAAGACACAAGTTAGGTCAACATTAATAGAAGCTAAGGAAATCTTTGCCATCTTTTTCTTCAGAATACTCTTGAACCCCTTTCAATGCTACCCTTTTACTCTGGTATCGCTACGCAGTTAGTATATTAAATTGCTTAGAAGCAAATACGCAGACAATGAGATTCACTTCTCTGCATCAGAGATTATTTTGCATCAGAGATTATTATGGTGAAGTATTTAGACATGTTGGGGCACAATAAGAAGGTTTCAAAGATTCATTAAGGTCAACCCAAAACAAATAAATTATATTTTCCATTGGGATAGCAGCTTTTTCTAGACAAGACCTAACCATATGCAAATGTGTCTCTGAGATCAGAGAGTTACAGAATAATTTAAGTTGAAAGACACCTCTGAAGGTCATACAGTTCAATCCCTTGTTCAAAGCGGAGCCAGCTTCACAGTTAGGTCAGATTGCCAGTAGAGCTCATGTGGTTAAATACAGCAGTATGATCTCTGCAAGGAGTACTTAAAGTAAATGAACTGGGACTCTGGTTAAGATTTCACTGAGGCTTTGCCATAAACTGTATGACCCACTTGGGGCCTGAATCCAGTACTCACTAAAGTCCATGGAAAAACTCCCATTGATACTGATGAGCTTCGGATAGGTCCTTTTGTGTCTTGCCTTTATATTTGTGAAGTAAAAATGACAACAAACTACAGGATAATATTTCTCTATTGCTGTTGGACACTGTGAAGATGAATTCAACAGACCACTGTTGGCTACTTGAATGCTGCTTCTTTTTACTCCCTTGTCTTCAAAACCACACTTATATTTAGATTGATCTTTCTAAGGCAGCTATATGGCCCCATTACTGTGGATCTGAACAGTCACAGCCTTTAATGCTTTTATCCTCCTAGTATCCCTCTGATGTAGGGATGTTCTATTATCCATGCTTTACTGATAGAGAACAGAGATAGTAAAGCTCAGACTGGTTCCAGTGGGAATAAAATGCCTGCTTGCCTTTATATCTGCACATAAAGGGCTTGCCCAAGGTCATTCAAGCAGTCTGTGGCAGAGTGAGTGTTGCTATGTTTTGAAATCCAGGTGAGCCCCCTCTGCCTTAAACGGAGGTTTTTTCCCCTGGAATTCAGAGGTGGGTGTAGGGCAGCCATTGGAAAATATAGCAGATTTCAAAAGCAGAAAAAAATATCAGCGTTTAAGTAGCTTTTGACTAGAGGAAGTGTAATTGGGCTGGGGGTGGGAAGCACTATTATTTAAAAACTGGTCATTGTATAGAAGTGTGCTTTTCAAGAGTTCCAGCTGTGCTAAAATGGTTATCATAAGAAAATCCAGTGAGGAAGAGGTTTCAATCTTTTATGATGTCCTGCTAGAAGCTCTGAGGTTTCTCAGCCAGTGGGAAATGAATGGTAGAGTCGAGAAAGAAGGTGTTATAATCATCTAGTTAAGCAGCCAGGAACAGGCTGTTAGAGCAGGCAAATGAGCAGTGGTGTGACAGGAAAGAAGAGGATACACAAATTTTCAGAAAAGTGTAGCATGGATATGTAGGACACGTAGAACAGAGTTTTTCTATACGGTTCTGTTTCAGCAGACACTTAAATGGTCCTAACGAATGCCTTTAGGTACCTAAATCCCAGCGGCATCCAAAACAAATACTACAGGAAGTTGAGGTCTAGTTCGAAGCATCACATGCCTCTGGAAGTTTATGCTTTGCTGAGGGGATGACAATGACAAGGAAGAAATTGGAGGATATTAGTTTAGGTCAGCAGCATTCACCTTCTGGTGAATCATTAAAAGAAGCTATAGTCAACATTTTACCCATATAATAGTATAAATGATGAATGGACATATTTATGTAAGTTCTACATTCCTAAAATGACAAAGTCCAGCTCTCCTCTTGATACAACAAGGCAATACTCTTCACTTTGTAGCAGTAGGGATTTCTGGGGGGGGGTTTGCCAGCATGGAACAGTGCACAAACTGAGTAAGTTTGGAGACAATACAAAATTGGGAGGAGCAGTTGGCAGACCAGATGGCCGGGCCACCATCAGAGGGACATTGACAAGCTGAAGAAATGGGAAACCAGGAACCTCATGAAGTTCAACAAAGGAAATGCAAAGATTTGCACTTGGGTTAGGAATAATCCCATCTACCAACACTGGCTGGGGCTGACCAGCTGGCAGCTTTGCAGAGAAAGATATGGGGGTCCCAGTGGACAACAAGCTGACCATAAGCCAGAAATGTGCCCATGCAGCAAAGGCAGCCAATGACATCCTGGCATCCAGGGTTGCCTTGGGAAGAGCACTGCCAGCAGACATGAGGAGGTGATCCTCCCCCCGCACTCTGCATGGATGTAACACTACTGGAGTGCTGGTTCCAGTTCTGGCATCCCCAGTGGCAGACAGACATGGACCTAGTGGAGTGAGTCCAGTGAAGGGCTGCAAAGATGATTAAGGGACTGGAGCATCTTTCATATGAGGAGAGGCTTGAGAGAGCTGGGACTGTTCATTCTGGAGAGGAGAAGACTCAGGGGATTTGTGATTCTGTGAGAGCACAAGGACTCAGCACAGCCACAGTTGTGGGATAAAACCCGGAAAATGAAATCCTGACATAGAAGAAAAAGTCTGTGGAAATTCACTTAACATATGAAGAAGAAACCAGAATTAGGATTACGCTGGAATTAAAGTGACTTGCTGGGATGCATTGTGTGATTCCTGGTACGGCAATAAGATCTTGCACCATCTGGATGGCCAAGTTTATGGCTTTAGCGTCATTACAGAAAATGAACTATTGCTATTATTATTATTACTATTACTAAAACAAAATCACGAAAAACACTGGGGCAAGAGAGAAATAACAGAAGGATATATCCATTAAAAGCTGTCTGGAGACAAGTTTGTGGTGTTCAGTGGAACTGAATGCCAGACCTCTGGAGATACATCTGGGCTTTTTGGCTTTGCAACAACCTTGTACTTGTAAAGTTAATCTTGTTTTTGTGACTAAATCTAGTTTCTCTCCATGATGCCGAGCTGCATCTTGTCAGCTTGCTGGCTACATGTTTGAAGGTCTTTGTGCTATGTTCCATCTTGCTGGTTAGAAAAGCCTTGGTTTATTGATTTGGTATCTATAGCTGGAGCTTTAGGTAGAGGTCATGATGAGCAATGTTCTTTTAGATTTTAAGCACTACAGCTGACTGTTGACAAAATGAGATTTTTAGCTTAGCTCTGACTTGGGCTGAAAAGTGTCAGGTACCCAAACCTGTCCACAAAGGCTTGGAAGACTGCTGCACTCTGAACAAACATTAGTTATAATTAAGAGGAAAATCAGTTCCTGCCCTTAATCTACTTAGTAAAACATGATGCAGAATGCACTGATGTCATTATATACAATTATATTGCACAAGTAGACACTAGATGATGTCTGGTGTTTCTGTCCAGCTACCAATCCCGCAGGCCTTAGGTGCCATTAATAAAACATACAAGATTGTAATAGTGAAACCTCCATATCAAGCCTGACAATTCTAACAAAGGACTAAAATGTCTGTAACTAAGGAAGTATTTAGAATCTTACTGGGAATGAATAAGGCTCTTTTATATAAAGTAATATAACATACTTGACAACAAAATAGAGGAGTTCTACTTTCCAAATTTCTGGCAGTTTTCCTGGTCTTGTAATGGCTTTGTAGTGTGGAAAGGTAAAGATGAAGAAGGTCCACGTACGGAGCATGCAGAATTGTGGCCTCAGTGATATATGTAATATAAATATTCCTTGCAGAATTCAAATGGAAAAGGACTGGGAGTGTAAAAAGGGTAGAGAGGATGAAGGCTCACAGTGCTGCTGTTCTTATCATTAGGAAACAGACATGGCTTGAGAGGAGCAAGTTGTAGTCAGCAAAATGGTATTAGGCTAAGATGCTACCCTGTGCAGCCACCCAGGCAGTATGAATCACTTTACTGGAGGGAGAAATGGGAGAAGTTAATATTGCTATCAGTGCAAACAATTAAAGCTGCCAAATTTTTGCACTGATGTCAGGCAAATAGGAGTACTGGAATGGTCAGACCAACCCTTACAGCTAAATCAGCCAAACAAAACCCCAGTCCTATTAAAAATGCAACACACAGTACAGGTTAACTCCAGCACTGTAACTGATAAATCACGAATATTTTTAGTAAAACCTACCTGTGACCTTGCCCAAGGTGAGCGATTTGATGGCCTTAAAATCAATTTCAGAAAAGTTGTGTTTGAGTTTGAGAACTTGATCAACCTGGAAGAGGTCAATAAAATTAGTTCATTACAACAGCACGTAGACACCCCTAGATCTCTCTGTGCTGCAGACTTCTGGGAATGCTCTCAGCTGCAAATCAGTCAATTCTGCCCCCAAGCGTGATTCAGTTTCTAAAGATAGGAAAGTGCATGTGCTTTGATTTTAGCATGAGAAGCTGAAAGGTACACCAGAATAGTCATATAAAGGGCTTTGAAGAAACTTCCCCTCTGCAGAAAAGCTTAAAATGTTTGACACTGAAATCCCCTGCTTCCCCAAATCCATGTCTAGTCACTTCAGAGTACACTCAAAGGAGGCCTCTCTAGAAATGAATTGTGAAGAATTAGTTCTGCATAGAAGAAAACCGCAGTGCAGCAGACAATGCAAGAGTGGTACTTGAGGAAAATCTTGGCTTTTAGCATAGGCCTCCTTCCTAGATAATCAGGCCTACCCACTGTAGTTGCGTGCTAACTGTGTTATCATTTTACTACCCAGAAATGGAAACTGTAGAGGAAAGAAAAACTGTGGTGCTCCCTGTGCTTCTGTCTCCTCCTCATTCTATTCTTCAACACATGGCTTCTTCTCTTTAGACTCTGCCGCACTTCCCTATTAAATGACTGCTGCCCAGATCTAGCCAATTTTTTTTTTTTTTTTTTTGTCGTATGAACTGCTATAATTAGCCTCAGAAGGAAAGCAGAAGGACCAGTAAGATGGTCATTTTC
Organism: Grus americana; assembly: GCF_028858705.1. Classification (NCBI taxonomy): domain Eukaryota; kingdom Metazoa; phylum Chordata; class Aves; order Gruiformes; family Gruidae; genus Grus; species Grus americana. Next base: position 15,550,661 of record NC_072857.1, on the reverse strand, counting down.
TCCTTGCCTTGAAAAAACAGGCAATGCAGGGAAACAGGGCAGAAGAGGGTTCTCATCTCTCATGAGGCTGTCACAGTCAGCATGGCTTCCTTCAAGCAAAGGGACAGCGCATCATCACGCACGTGGTGGCTGCACCCTGCGTTCCCTCAGCCTTTCCTCTTCTGTGAGAGTATAAGGCAGCTGGGGTCACATTCTCCCTTGAGACACATATCCCAAATGAAATGGCATTCCCAGGTGCTCATTCCTCAGCTGTTTTTATCCCTTTGGCAGCACCGTGTGCTTCCTCTGGGACTACAGGTCACACAGACATCCCTAAGCCCCAGCACCGCTCCAACAGTCCAGATGACCTTCTGGCCTAAGGTGTTTCCTAATTCACAGATTGTTAGAGATAAGGGAAGGGTGACTCTACGGAAAACACCATGGTTGGGGACCCTTTGAGGTAGGGTCTGGATGGAGCTTTGGTCTAACCCACAGGGCTGCTCTGCTGCTTGACCAGCTTTGGTTGCACCAGATCAATGTGAAACCTCTGCCTCCTGCTGGCGATCGGGCATTGAAATCAGTGGGTCTGTCTGTGGCATGAAGTATTATTTAACACTCGGCATAAGCCATGGCATACCTGAATAACAAGCTCTCTGCCTTCTCTGTTAATCTTCACATTGTGCAGCTCTCGGTTGGCAAAATTTCCAGAGTCAATGGTGAAAATGAGGAGCCCATCCTTACTCAGCTTGTATCGGACCTGTAAACTTCCTTAAAAACAGAGCAAAATTCTATGTATAAAACCGGCGTCAATAATGAGATGCTCTTCAATACCTTTACACAACATATAACTAATTTTCTTTTTATTACAGCAGAGTAATAAGGTTAAAAAGTCAAGAAAGAGGTTAAAGAAGAAATGAAAGAGTTCAAACTGTAATAAAAAGTGTGAAAAAATAATGCACTGGAAGAGTTTTCCTTCCTACTAGCTAACAAACTCTGCTATGGAGAAACATAACTTAACTGAGTAACTAAGTATGTCAAAGGAGAGCGTGTCTGTCTGCAGTTCAGACATTTAACACTGCCAAAAGAAGCTGATCTACATTAGTCTGTTAAGGATCGCTTCCACCAGAGGGCACGCAGGTCTTGCACTGTTCTATTAAACTAATATTGGTGGATTTTACTATACCTTTTCATCAAGATGTAACAGGCAATGCAGAAGACAGTGACAACTGTGAGAATTATAAGTTCATTTCAAACATTTAAAGGCCCAGACTCATTATGATTTATATGCAATACAAGAAAAGATATATTGTAAATGATTATACAGAAAAAATATTTTTACTTTCGTGTTCTAACATATTTGAACAAAAATATATAATTCATATAAAAATGAATGCCAAACATCTCTCTCAGTCTTTGTATCAAAAAAAGTATTGTGACTTCTGATAAATAACAGTACCATAACAAATCAAAATGCACAAGAAAACAAGGAATCCAATATGAATTTTAATCCTTCCACAAATGACTACAGGGAATATATATATATGTGTGTGTGTACGTATGTATAGATATGTGTGTGTATATAAATGTAAAATTTAAAAGGAAAAGAACCTATTCTGATAATATCCTTTCAAGCTTACTTCTCTGGGAATTAAGAGGCAGGGAGAAAAAAATTCCCCGAACTTTTTGAGCTCTTTTCATGCATCAGCAACCAAAATACATGGAAGAACAGTGGTGTCAGACAGTTAAAAAGCTTTTCTGTGGCTACTTTGTTACTGTCTCCAAGGAGAAAATGAACGCTGACAGCACCACCACCCTGAGCAAAGGGTCCTTCATTTATTCCTGGTTCTGACAATCATCATAAAACCCCTCCTATCTCCCTCCATTTCAGTGCTTATGTTAGCACAAGTTCAAACTATTCCAAGCATCACTAGATTTTACAGAAGGCTGCAGGCAACTGTTACCTATGCTGAAGGACAGGGATCGAGTGACTGTCCCTGACGGACGTGTTCACACTGGTTTAGCTCTAGGGCCGGTTTCAGTGCTTGCAGGGGCGATGCTTGCGCGCACATCGCGATGCAGCGCCACGTCAGAGAAGCCCGCGGTACGCCTGCACAAGCTGCTGCGCGTGCGTGGTGCGCTGCAACGTAATTCAGAGGCACCTCTGGCCCCAGAAGCAGTCTGGGTGTTTAATGAGGTGAGTGAGCACCCCTGCTTGGCTCCTATCTTCAGCCATATTAATGCTGCAAGACTGCTTGCAGGTCTAGTGAGAGAGGACATGGGGAAGTTCTCCTTCACTACATCATGTGGATGTACCTGCTCCCTTCAGCCTTGCATGTCCTCCCGCAATAAGGTCAGCTCTGTTGTCCTACAAGCTACTGTAAAACCACATTATAAAGAGCTTAAAACAATGTATAAATTTCCTGCAGAGGGAGAATTTTGCCACCTCTACACAACTCAGAGTGATGGTGGTAGTCCTTCCAGACTGGACCCAGAGTCCAGTTAACGTCATCCCTCCTCCTTTTCCCTCACCAGGATGTTTGGCTGCTCAGGCTCCTAAAAGCTGCACTTTTTGTAACATTCAGTGTATCCCAGACGAGCACTGCTGCTGAGATTTGGAGGACAGAAACAAAGCTTCTAAAAATGAGAGGGGAAATGAGAATGAACTACTAGGATGAAGGCTTTTTGGCTGATTGAGAGGGCTGCTGGATCAGGTGAGCTTTTAAAGTGAAAATAAAAATTAAAAAAAAAAAGATAAAAGGCATTTACTTTCTCACACACAGTCATGGATGTTAGAGGGGAATTTGTGAAGAGATCAAGGTCAGTAACAACTGCTAAATTATTCAGTGTGATATTACAGGTCCTGATTCAGCTGCCCCAAATCATACTGTACAACTCCCATTCCTTCATTGCATAGCCAGGACAAGGAGCTACTGTCTATCACCATTAATGTCACACTCAAAGGTCCAAACTTAAATCACAATCCCATTTTCTGTTACTGAATGAAAGATGCATCAACAGGGAATAACAGTGTAAACATCTTACAGTCACTTTACTCTAGAAAGACGTGAGAAAAGAAGCCCAAGTGCAAGGAAGTTAAAGGACCTTCTTCAGACTTGCTCAGTAGGGCAGTGGGAGAGTCGATATACAATGGAAAGGTTGTCTGACCCTGCACACCACAGCTGAGATGACCACACAGAATAAGATGAAACCAAGATGTGATAGTGTAACAGATTGGTCCAAACTAAAAATCATGTCTCAGCAGAAGTACATTATAGGCTGAGTCTTACCTGGAGCCTTTGAAAGGGGTGTAATGTGAAAAATGCAACAGGGCCTAGACTTGGTCTGTGATCTTGTGCTTGTTCCTTAGTTTGTAAAAGTAAAAACAAAAACTCTGCTCTTTTCAAATTCTATGAACAGACCAGTATATAAAATATAAATGGTACTACTATATCCAGGTGATCAACATAACGACCAGTAAAGTTGTGTTCAAAGAGTGCCAGCAAGAAACGCAATCATCTACTTAGGCTCTCACCTGCTGCAAACAGGGATTTACCTGTTGACTTCATCAAAGAAGCACTGATTTTAAACCAGACACCATCTGTTCCATTTGTTGGGAGACAATGGAGTAGGTTCTTGACATCCATTAAGAACAGATCTTACTTTCTATAGTGGTACGATTTTACCTTAAATCATTTAAAGAGACCAGTGAAGAGCATCTTATTTTATCAAATTGCTGTGAATTCCAATGGCAACCATTGAATTCAAGTCGGCATTTTGCCTGGGGTCACATTTGCGTTAATATAAACCAGAAGTACATGGGCTCATCTCTCCAGATGTGTTTTGGAATTTGCACCAGTGTAGCTGAGAGCTGATTTTGGCTTGCATTCAGTACCAAAACTGTTTTCAGAGTACAGAATAATTCGTCTGGCAGATTACATTGTCATTTTGCTACTTGACAGACAAAATAAATGGATTATTAATTAGAATTATTATTAATAATTTTTTTTGTCCTCTGAATTTTGATTAGCTGGTCTGCTGACTTTCTCCATCACATCAGCCCAGTGTCAACAACTGCAAATAATAAACTGTGCATAAACCAGCTCTATTCTCCCGATTGTCTATTCTCTCTCTATTTTGCATCATTTTTGCCTCACAATAGGGATTCACACTAATCATGAGCAGGGTAATTTCTGGCAGTCTTGCTGCAGTCATGCCTGTCATCCTCTTTTCAGCTCCCTGTGTCTAAGCATGCACACCTGGAGTGCCATAATGCTCAAGCAATGCACTGCCTGTTGTGTTTTCTTCCTTCTCTAATGTACGTGGAATTGCTGGAGGCAATTTCTATTAAGTCCATAAAAGAGGAAGGGAAGGAAAGAGAGAGGTATCAGGTTTTTGGCCTTGGGCCGGAAAATTTTACCAGGCATATTACCCCAGCAGTGTTAGGTAAGAGTAGATTCACACTTGATTATTATCATCATCCCTTTCGGCTTCAAATTCTGCAGACTGCAGATCAGCATGGAGATACGCTGTGCTAGCTCCAGAACAGCCCAAGAGGGGAGCAGGCATAGCTTAGCCACAGTGTTACTGACCGCAGCGGGGCCTCTTCTCACCACTTCTGGAGGAAATGGGTCCACGTGGGCTGCCAGGCTACTGTGATGAGACCACTACCAGTATCAAAGTGGGCTCGCTACACACCACTGTGGTCTTCAATCTGTAGTAGTATAATCCATGCCTGTAGGACTGAATGACATCTCTCTGTTGATATCAAACAGCTACAGAGCCATTTTAACAGGATTCCTGGGGGTCTCTCATTGTGCAGAAGGAAGTTCTGGGAAATAGAGACCAAAGGGCAGTATTTATGCCATCCCACACTGGTGACTAGGTTGGGGATGATGTTTCTGAAATGAAACACTCCCAGGACACTCGTTTAGTGGTAATGGAGGCCAGGGTTAGTACTTGCTAGTGGTACACTAACGATCAGTGTCAGCATAACCAACCTCCAGGCAGCTACAGGAATAGCACGGTGTCTTCAAACTGCTTCTATCTCTTTTGCTGAGGACAAGAAAGATGTAGCAGCAGCTCTTAAGTCTAGTGGTGATAAGGACATTAAACTGGTTAGAGATTTCAAAATGTTCAGCCTGAAGAAGAAAAAAATATTCCCAAACTACGCAGTGTGAAGAAATACCTCGGCCATCATGTTACATATTCTATGTTCAAAACCTTTTCTGATTGAACATGTCAACAGGAGAGATGTGTTTCTTTTGCCCGTGTCTACAGCAGTGCCTGAGTGGAATGTCAGAACCATCTGGTGGCTTTGTGGCCTATGCCCACTAACTTTACATTCATTCTGGACTGCCAAAGCTTGTGTTGAAAATCAAATAGTAATTTTTAAATCATCATCTAGAAAAGGGAGCATGGAAAAATGTTACAGAGAGCGTTCTAGCTCAGGAAAAGACTTTCTGGCTTGAAAGTGCTAGATAGTTGGCAAAAAGATTAAAGCAGCCCTGCAGAAATCAAAACAATGGATACCAGGAATTCGGTCTATAAATCCATCATTCATAAGCAAGGTTCTTGTCACACATGTCACCAGGACCACAGCTCTTGTGTCATTTAGTTTTGAAGAACCAAACAGCAAGGAAGGGAATTACATGCCCTAGGAGTCTGAGACTTCTCTGCAGGATCTTCATTTTTAGAAACTGGTTTTAAATGAGACCAGATTGAACCCAACATCTACGCAAACTTCAATAGCACTTTTTAATGACTTAAACTGGCTGGAGCAGCTGGCAAGACATCTTGCACCACTCGGAGAAGCTGAGGTTAGTTCAGGGAGCACATGTGGGTGGCACACGTAAAACATACAACTTTATCACCATCACGTACCATCAGGAAAAATTATTTAAATCAGGGCAGCCGACAACTCTTATTCGGGGAAAAATGTGCATGTATAAAGCAATGAAACACTGCAATAGCAAAAGGGCCTTGGACCTCTGCATGTCCTATTGTCTCAGAGGCACCCAGAAACACAGGAGTTAAGGACCAACAGAACCTCTTACAGCTGTCTCAAGCTGGCGGTCACCCTCATCAGACTAAGACGTTAATTACACCACCGCATCACCCTCAGCACTCACCAGGCTATAGCTAAAAGAGAAAATAATTAAGAAAGTACGAATTAAAGAAAGGGTGGAATATATTAGTGAGGCTATTGATGTTGCTATTATAAAATTTAAAAAAAAAAAAAAAAAAGTATTTTGCCCAGAAAGCCACTTGCAGCTCATAAGGTGGAAATGTTTGTTCATTCCTGATTGCAGAACAGCACATGACAGTTTTCAGTCGTCTCTACCACAAAATACCTTTCTGGCAACTTGCACAGCTTCAGCGTGACAGTGTCCCTCTTCATAGCCTAGATATTTAAAAATGAACCACCGCTTTCTCCATTAGGAGCAGCTGGCTAAGAAACCTGCTCCTTAATTAGCAGCTTCTCCCCAGGGATATTTACTCAGTAAATTTACTCTTCAGTGGAAGTGCCGCTGGTGATTCGAAAGAACAGAGCCCATCTCTTCAGCGTCCAGTGGCGTTTAACTAAGAAAGTACTTGCACAATTTTAAGAGGTGCTGCTATTTGTTTTGCATGAAGAAAACAAAGAGGCGAAACTTGAACATGTTTTCTGACACAATTACTCAGCTATTGCATCTGCTTACATGACAACGTTTCATAGGGTTTAAAAAAAAAAATCCCCCCCCTCAATTTTTTGTAATCTCTCATGGTAGTGAAAAAAGTAGGAGCTTATTTGAATGCCTTCCACTCAATGCTTGAGACATTCAGGACTTAAAGATCATATTCAGGCCATCCTATATGAAAAAAACCCAAACAACAAACACCAAAACAAAACACTTTCACGTTGCATTTCTTCAACTTAGAAAAAGCACAACCTCGAAAGCCCCTAAAGGAGCCTATCTGGAGGCCCACGACCTCAGTTCACTCTGCAATCCTGCTAGGCAGCTGGAGCCAGATTGAGAATGTCACTTCAACATCAACAAATGTAGCTAGTTCCCTTACGTGACTGACAAATATGTTTAACCTTCGTAGACATCTCATTCCCACCAGCCGCCAGTTGGCTTAACACAGACTGACCAGCAATTAAAAAGGAACTGGCAGATGCTTCTTGCTCCAAAGCTAGAAAATATTGCAAGTCTAAAAGATGACCCAGAGGACCGCAGTCATAGAGCTCATCATGCACATATTGAGTGGCTTAAACATGGAGTTTATTCCGGTGATCTTAAGGGGAACATGCGTCTAAACAAAACAGCCCGTGTCCATGCCGATGTGGCTGGGCCTAAAACGGGAACAGGGCTAACCCCTGGATGGGGGATAATACTAAACACTGTCTTTCCAGTTAGCTCATGGGTAAGCTTACACAGGGGTGTATTTATGTACCCTGGAGGTGATGGACAGACCACTGCCACAATACGGGATCTACCAGCTTGATGACAGCTGAAAAATCATCTTCCTTCTTTGTGTCACAGTTTATCTGTTGGTGAAGTACATGAACGTTAACATCCTTTGGAAAATGACATGAAACCTTTGCTGAGCAGCAATTTTAAAAAATCCTATTAGTCATTATGATTATCTCTCCATTCCTAGATACTTCTTTTTGATGAAGGAACTGGTTGCTGTTTCTTTTACACGGTGATGCTACATTAATTATCTTTTTTCCCTGAAGGTGACTGAATGTAAATATGAAGGAAAGAGCTGAGGGCATCAGATGCAGTTAAATCTCCCTGAAATTACCTGCTTTCTGATGGTGAGATTTATTCTGGTAAATTTTATACTATAACTTTTCTATCCATTCTTTGGAACTTTAAAAGTCACTTTAAGACCCTTCATTAACAAAAGCTATCTGTATGACACTTATTGGATCTGATGCTCAGATCTATCCCCCTGTCTTTAAACACACGCTGGATGCCATTAGTCTTCTTATGGTCAGACATTCAGTAGGCCCTATGGTTTACTCACCCTTGTATGTAGAAAAAGCTTCCCAGACTTTCATCTCACACTGTACTTTTCATTTAAGACTAGTGTAGCAGCCAGGCTGGCAGGAAGAGCTTTTATTCTTTACCCAGTGAATGAAATAAAAAGTATCATCCTACGAATTTTATTCCAAAAGTTCACCCTGGCTTTTCAAATTATGCATCATCACTAACTCTGTACGAACAGCGCTCAGGCAAAAAAGACTGAGATCCTCTGTTGTGATACCCTGAGGATTTCATACCAACCTGCCCTCACTGAGATCCTGGATCATGGTTTCCATTCTTTTCCTAGTATCTTTCAACCATTCCTGTTTCAGTTTTGGCCGTACAGATACCTATTCAAGCAAGGACATGTTTCACGCTGGCCTAACAAACAACCATAATGTTCAGCAATGAGAACATGGAAAAAGATGACCTGAACAGAATAAATGAAACAATCAGTTTGAGCACTACATGATGTCTGTGGAGCCAGAGAGTGAGCAATAATCTTTTAAATAACACTAGAGAAAAATAATCATATGCCTTTCTTCTCAAACCTCCTTTAAATTCTTAACTTGCAATAAAGACAGCATAGAACTTTGTGGATTAATTGCTTTCCAAGGTTAATGATCCTTGTTTGTGTTGAGCTCTATAGACACTGCCTGGCTGGCCACGAATATCTGGGAAATGTTCTGGTCCCCTGACCAGTAAGTCCATCTACGCACTGCCTGTTTCATAGATTACGCTAGGGTCTGACTGGAGAAGTTGGGTCCTTTAATCAGTGACCTTCTCCTGATTATAGCAAACTGTCAAGATTTGAGTTTCATAACAAGCCACAACCATTGGCATACAAAGAACTGACTCATGTTCTTAAGTCATCTAATGGAGCAAAGTAGAGGAAGGGTGAAACATTTACTTAGCAACAATTGTGGTGCAAGAATCACACAATGGTAGTGTTGTGATGACTTTTCTGTAGCAAAATGCAGGCTTATACACATATACTTTCACTACTTTACCTTCAAATGCATACTTTTGCAATTTTTCATAGAATCATAGAATGGTTGAGGTTGGAAGGGACCTCTGGAGGTCATGTTGTCCAACCCCTCTGCTCAAGCAGCGACACTTAGAGCCAATTGCCCAGGGCCACGTCCAGACAGCTTTTGAATATCTTCAAGGATGGAGACTCTGGGCAAGATGTGCCAGTGTTCAGTCACCCTCACAGTAAAAAAGTGTTTTCTGATGTTCAGATGAAACCACCTGTGTTTCAGTTAGTGCCCATTGCCTCCTAAATGGCCTTGCAATGACATCATCCAGCTCCCTCAGCACTCATGGGTGCATCCAATCAGGGCCCATGAACTTACATATGTCCAGTTTGCTTAAGCATTCCCTGACCTGATCGTCTTCCACCATGTGTACATCTTCCTTGCTCCAGACTTTTCCCCTGGTCTTGACCTGGGATTCCTGAAGGCCAGTCTTGCTAGTAAAGACTAAGGTACAAGCATCCAATTTCATCAGGCAAGATGGATGAAGTCACCTTTTCATTATCCAGCCAGTAAAACTGATTTGTTATGGGAAAAATTAACATGCTAACAGAGATACTACAAGCAAGATAGAAAAGGATGTTTGCTTGGACCCAGCCTGGCTCTTCCTAGTATTATCAGCTTGGGCTCCATGTTGTGTGGAAACAGCTACACTGCTCCAAGACAGCACCTGAGCCAGCGGTTCCGCTGAACTACAGCTCTCACTAAACAGCTCTCTACATCCATAGCAGAGATAATTCACAACTTAAGAATATCTATAAAATGACTACTATCAAGCCTCAGGGCTAAAGGTTTTGGTGTAATGGGTTCTGAAAAGACCTTAATTTCAGAATTACTGAAGAGCATATATATATATATATATATATATATGCAGCATCCATTTAAACATAGCAGTTTGTGACTGACTCTTTGTGCTTCCTCCCCACCCCTTCTAGGACAGCTCCACAGAAATCCAACAATAAAAATTATTTTCAACTGCAAAATGCAAGCTAGGAACTTAGGTCTTCTAGGAGATAAACACCTCCTCCAAGCAAATGGGAATGTATGTTTTCTTCCTAGCTGAATATCTGCAGCTAGTGGTCTGGAGTTTTATGCCAGATACCAGTAAAGTTCAAAGTCAGCCTGTATATATGCAGAGCACAGATCAATTATTAACAGCATGCTCAGCCTTTCCTGCTCAATGTAATCCAATTACAGTTCCCGTGTTTTTCCCTTGTGGGTCTCCAGAACATCTCTTGACCCTTCAGTACAGCAAAATGATCTTCATGAGTACAAACACGTCCATGAATTGAGCTAATGAGACAGATCTTTTAGTTCTTTCCTCTTGGAAAGCAGATAAAGAAATCTGCCAGAGTCCTTGGCTGAATGTTGTGGCTGCTTCTCCTTTCAACTAAGTCTTGCACACTTAGAGTGCCATATGCTAAAACAACAACAAAAAATGGGTTTGGATGCCAAGTCCACCTCTTCCCTTAAAGGCTTTTTAGTGCTGGATTTGAACTGAAAACTCTAATCAGTATTCCCATTTTCTATGAAGCGTGCTTACAGCAGAGAATCATCCCAGGGACCAAGAGATATTTCTAACCACAAGAGTTGCTCTATTTACATAAAGAAACTGATTAGGAGATCTCCTGACACCCCAACCCTTTCTACTCATGGTGCCACAGCCAGCCTCCCATTTACAGGCAACTGGGGAAAATTTCTTTTACATTCACCATTCCTGATCAAACTCTCACTGCACCCTCATCCAGTAAATAAAAAAAGATTTCAGGGCCAACTACAACAATTGCTTGAAATTATATTCAGAAGATATATAGTTCTATCCTCCATACAAAATCATTTAATGGCTGTGAACCAGTGCTAGACTGGGAACAATTCTCAGTCACTCACAGACAGTTGTTTGAAAACTAGTCTCCTCAACAAAGCTGTCTTCCACACTTCCCAACACAACTCGCTTTCCTGCTCCTGATCTGTTAAAAATAACTATACCTGAACCTTGGCACCATTTTCCACTTCAGTCGCATAAATTGTGCAGGTTGTTCAATGGGTGTTGGAAGTCTGTAAGCCAGAAGGTGTTCTCAAAAGATAAGACTATTGCACTAGCAATAGCATATCCTAGAGGGTCTTTCTGCAGCGGTTGGTTATGTTCTGTGGTACCCACATCCCAAAACTAAAACCCACAAGGTGGTAAAGCAAAAGAACCAACAGAATCACCCCCAAAACCCACCCCAGTGTTTCAGTAAGTCCTATTTTCCATAATTATTTTAGCTTTGCCCCACTGAACTCCAGAGTGCACAGTGTGAACCGAATCAAAAGATTCTTTGCCTTAAAGACTGAACTAGATTTTTTGCCTTTTTTTACCACTGAATGACAAAAGCTTTGGTTTTCTTGAGAAAAGTTGTTGGAGGTGCAGCTGAACAGACTTGCAAGGCAAGAACAATAAGGAGAATTTGCATGGCTTCCTCAGAAGGGCTGCTTCCGACTCAGAGACAGGAGGAGATTACAGTGGATTTCTAGTTTATTAAAAAGAAAAAAATCAGTAGCTTCTCTACTGATGACGTTTACTTCTTTTTTGCAGAGTGTGAATTCAGCTCACCTCTATTACAGGTTTTGGTTTCTTTTCCTATTTACTTCAAATATCAGCTGATTTTAAGACCTTATAGGACAGGGCAGTGGAGTTGATCTAGGTCCTGCTACTATATTCTGAGTATCAGAGTAACAGAAGAATTACTCAAGCTGTTTTCATTTGTACTTTTGTTTTTAAGTGTGCTTTTTTCCCTGTCTTTAATCTTTCCTATGCAATTTCAGAGCCTTGCTTTCCAAAAGAAATTGCAAACAGAGCTCACTGTGATGGCAATAGGTACTAGATAGAAACAAAGGAAAAAAAAGGACTCAAATTGTTTAGTTTCTCATGAGATCAGATGATAAATACAGATAAATTTTCAATCACTTTAGGACAGTTTGAGATTCTATCTCCTTTCTTTGATGCTGGCTATCTGCTGTTTTTCTAGATTAGGAATCATATTATTTCCATGGAAAAAGCAAACAACACTGAGAATCAAAGACTTGGGAAAGCATTTTCTAGACAATATACTTCATCATATTGATATCACATTTGATTACTTGCAGAGGGGGAGGAAGAATGGAGAAAGGAGAAGCACTAACAGTTTCTTAACATTTTTCTCCTCCATCAATTATTGTCTTTAGGGATCAAGGCGAAGATTATAATATTAAGGGACCAGTAATTTGGTGAAATCATGTAAATTAGCAAAAATGTACAGTGAAAAATTAGCCTGGGAAAGAAAAAAAACCCTATGTTTTCTTGGCAGTAGCTTCCCATGATGTGAATAACTTCTGGAGACTGACACATTGAAAAGGCCAGTTAGAGATGTTTACCCATTTTCTATAGCTTAGCAATGGGCTATATATTGTATCATATCCTATACGGGCTATATACTATAATGGGCTATATATAGTATTATATACTATAATTTGAAATTTCTACAGCATTGATATTAAAAATGCACTGCCAGTTATTACAGTACTGCTAATCTTTTGGATGTGGGATCCATGGGACTAATACATACCCATCTTTATATGCATACATACATATATACTATATACAATAAAACCACATCTATATATATGTGTAATTTAAAGATCCATGGATACAATATGTAAGACTGTGGAGGAGAGGACAATGCTAAGTTATCACATACAATTTTCAAAGACACATGTATGAGTTAGAAGTGTAAGTATTAACTAACGGTGGAAAGAATCCCTAAAGTCATCTTTAAAAACATCAGCTTTCAAAAATTTACCCATAAGCTGCCAGCACGTGAGCCGGTTGATCAGAGGTAAGAACAACCTTGTGATATAGATAAGTTCTTTGGGTGGGAGCTATTTCTAGAAATATTAGCTGCTAGGCACTACTGAGAGTCTAGAAGGAGGTCATCTGTATAGGTCTAGAATTGTAGCTTCTACATTGACATATGGTGGTACCCAACATCTGTCATAACTTTACCTCCTTCATGAACCACTTGCCCTCTAAGGCTCCAAGCACTGAAAAGGCTTTCTGTGTGGGCAACATTGATCTGGGTGCGTGAAGCCATGAGTGAGCATGAGGAAATTTTATTTCCTTTCTCAGACCTGACACTGGCCTGTTTGGTAGCTCTAAATGAATCATCTTACTACCGCAATTGCAGTGTCTCAATCAATACGTACTGTATCTTCTAATGATATGACCTTCTTTACAGACTGACAGTGCAAAGTGTGTTGGGGTTAAATGGGATTATTTATTAATCTTACTGAAACCAATTGATTTTACAGGAAACATTTCACACCTGTCTGGATTAGACCATAGCTGCCTATAGAAGTTCACTTTCATGTAAGTCCCTTTTAATATAGTCTAACTATGAATAAGCCTTGCAGACACTTTCACTTCTTTTATGTTAAATATTACCAGAAACATTCTTCTCATTGTCACTTTTATTAACTAATAATTTGCCCAGTTATATTGTGGATAATAGAAAAGAGGAATAACAGGATACATGAGTAGCAGCTTGAAAAATACTTACAAAAGGTGAAGTATTAAAGCATACATAGACTATTCCAATATAGTTTCTTAACAAGTGGAAAAGGTCTTGGGATTATAGCAAAGAATATTACTGCTCACCTCTTAAGTGAGAATGCCCATTCCCATTTCACCAGGAGCCTAACCTTTATTTAACCAATCAGTTATCCAGCAGGGACCTGCTTAGGTCCTACTATACACTGTCAGACTCAGCAAGATTCCTGGAAAATGAGCCAATAAGAGAGAAGGAATTGCGCTCACTTTTAATGCTACAAAGGACATTATTATTCATAGTCCAGTAACTTTATGGCAAGCATAAACCTCTTGGAAGAAGAAAGAGTAACATATCTGAACATTATTTTCATTGGAATAATTTCAATTCCAACAAGACTAAAAAATAAGAGGATATGAGATTTAAAAAATTATTACATTTGGGATAAAATGTAGAGAATATGCATGACTGAAATGACTGTCTTGAAAGAATGACACAGAAGCATGCACAGAGCAATGCTGAAAGAGACTTTCAGGACTTAACCAAGGTCAGCTAGTTATCTCAATAACTCTTTGCATATAGTGCTACATTTTACAGTCCAGAGTTTTGGAGCCTGACATCTCACCAACCCTCTAATCTACTGTTATCTTCATTTCACAAGTGAGTAAATAGAGGTGCAGATCTGAGAAAAGCACCATTGTTTAAATTGCCTGAGTGTGCTGAGAGCTGCTCCACCTAATTTCCAGAAGTACTGAGAATCCCTATCTCCGTCTGAACCAAAGCAGAGATCTGCAGATGGTGCAGCTGCCAAAATGCAAGGCTTACTTCTGCTCCTGCTGAGCTGCTACAAGAGATCCTGGTGTCCTGATCCCAACCCCTTCCTCAGCCACCATTAGAGCATCCCTCTTCCAGAACGTCACAATTATAGCTTGCTTATGGTTGTATTTCATCAATAAAAGTCAATTGACTCATGTTCCTAAGGTCATTTTACACTACTCTGGCACCAGTAAAGGTGATTTAAATGGATATTACATTTTCATTCACTTTGGGGCTATTTTCGATTGCCTGAGTGGCATCAAGAGACCCGAGTGTAACTGAGAAGCAGATTCCAAGGTCTCCCCTCAGCAGAGACTAACCTCTGCCACCCTGGAGCTACCCACTGGAATATTCATATATCTGAAAATCATAAACACTTGCCCCTGACAGCAAATCAGAGATGGAAATCTGGGACTGGACAGGAGAGGAGAGAGGGTTTCCTCAGTACTCCCACCGCCCTGCTGCAACTTCACTTAGGGGAGATGGGTCAAGGCTCATACTGTCCCAGGGATTTGGATACTCATCCCCAACAGCCCAAATGCTAGCCACATGACATAACCAGGAGATAAACTACTGCAAAGCCCATATAGAGAATAAAACCTTTTCTGTTTTTCCTTATAATTTCATTTGACAGTTCTTGAAAGCTTTAGCTATTTTGGAATTTGCAAAGCTACTGAGTGGTCTGGGTCATTCGGTCAAATGCACATATTCAACCACATAGCATTAACTTTCTATTGTTCTGCCACAGGCCAGTGACTCACCAACACGCTTACTCATCACTTTCAGTGCTCCAGTGCCTGATAACTCCTGAATAATTCACACATCCTCATTTGTCTAGGATGATATTTGTCTGGAGTGAGTTTTCTGAAAGCACTGCAAGGACTCGGGAGTCACTCTTACTGAGAAGACATAGGGCCTATGCCCCTAAAGTCTTTACATGTTTTCAAAAAGTCCCCACACCATGTACCTTTTAATAGGAAATGGATTTACACCTCATGTTTTGGCTAGTGAGCCTAGAAAACTTTGACATATTCTGGCTTTACTATTCAGAGGCACTGGCCACGTTCTATTGAATCAACCCAGTGACGAGCAATACATGTGCCAAGACAGAATGCAAAAGATAAAACGATAATATATTTCTGCACCAAGTATTCCTGTACATTCATGGTATTTCTCATTCCCTTATCCTGGAGGCCTAATGGGTCTCAGTGTGGAATAAATAGCAAGGAATTGCTATTGTACAGTCTTGCCAAATGAAAGTCAAAGCACATTTTAAGCCCCAACAACATGATTATTCAAAGACTGAATAGGCAAGTGTAGCACTGCATGCCAAATAAAGGGACATAAACAAGAGTGATGGCCATTCACATGAACTGAATACCATGAAGTTGATAAAGTTGCAGACACAGAAATGAACTTAAATCAGTGCAGAA
The DNA here is from genome assembly GCF_028858705.1 of Grus americana. Taxonomy (NCBI): domain Eukaryota; kingdom Metazoa; phylum Chordata; class Aves; order Gruiformes; family Gruidae; genus Grus; species Grus americana. The sequence goes on along the minus strand of NC_072857.1, from coordinate 15,534,825 downwards.
TTCTATACTATTCTCACAAAAAACTTAACACAGTTATACTGGTGTTCCTTTGGTAGCAAATCAAGAGTACTTACCATTCTTGGAGAGAATCACAGCCAAATATTCATGAAAGTAGGTGTTGATGTACAGCAGAAGGCTTGGAGTATGTGCCGTGAGAAAGCTAAATGCAATATTTTCCTTGGACATGACAGCATCCGCATAAATGGCAGAGCTTGAGGTGCTTGCATTTTTTGTGACAGGATAAGGTTCTTGGAAAATATAGGTAATGGAAGTGCCGGCTTCAAATAATGCAGAAACCTCTGAAAGCATATATAAACCAAGGGAATAATTTCAGCTATTGCATTTTCGGGTCTCCCAGACACGCATGGACGTGAACTGACTGCCTCAGAAGCAGAACGCTGCAAAATGCCCCTGACCCAGCTGACATAACTGTTCCTTAATCTGGACGAGCAGAGTGTCCTTCCTTACAGTCTGTCTTGCACAGAGAAGGACAGTGTAGGGAGACAGGTCTCTAAATTCAACTATTTTAGTGCTGGAATCAGAGCTCCACAAGATAGAACAGCCCAAAATGTCTGTTAGTCAAATAAATGCTCAGTTCACCAACTTCTGACAGCTGACGTGTAAGGCAATATTCTCTGTCTTCCCCCCACAGTAAAGACAACATATTTGTCCAGTCTTGTTTTTAAACAAAGTCATTATTAAAGCAACACATTGACCCAAAGTCAGCCAGTAAGGGAAGCTGTCTTTGGTAGCTTCAAAAGAAGAGAAACATTTATCTGTGCATGCTCAGGTCTTGAGAACTCACGCTTGTGTTTTCAATAAACACAACATAGCCTGGCCATGAAATACACAGATGTGATACCAGCAGCATGTGAGGCACAGTAAAGCCAGGATGGTGATACCTTCAGCTACGGACTGACTGCAAGTACTTTGTCCAATAAAGCAGCTCCACTTCTACAGCAGCATCTCCTAACAGGACACTATGTGGTGATTTGATACGCCTCTCGTGGCATCGGTGCCAAATCCTCAGCTCATGTAAGTGGGCATAGTTCTGTGGACTGCAGTACAACTAAGCCGATTTACACCAGCAGATGATGCGGCCCACTTAGTAAACCTGTTGCATTTGTGAAGTGAGGGGCAGCCGTGGAAATCAAAACACATTGCACCCTGCTGTTATTGAGCAGAAGTTTTGGTAGCTCCTTCCTCTCTCAAAGAGTATGCTAGCTAAATTGGATGTTCTTTATTTGACCTGCTCCTTTTTTCTGGTGTTGGCAACATCTCCTAGGAGCCACCAGAAAGATTCATCGAGGACACATTTGTCAGAGACCAAACCATACAAATCAGTTTTCTCCCAAATGCTTCATGCCTGCTTTTAACATCTCTTAACATTTGGATGGGTTGTCACAGGGATGGCAAAAAAAAAAAACCAAAACAAAACGTAAAAAGACTATCCCTTTTTGTCACACCATTACCCCAAAACTCTCTAAAGAAAAGCTCTCAAGATTCTGTTAAGGTGGACAAAGCTGGATGAGGCTTAAAAATAATCAAACTAAACATTCAGATATGGGCAGACAACTGTCATGAAAAACTTCAGCCCTCTTTGTTAATGTCTGGGCCAAGTTGTATAATTGAATACAGGAATCATAGTGGGATATAGCTGGCAACTTTAATAATAGTACAACTAGCACCATTTTAATTTCTGAGGTCATCACTGAAGTTAACAAAAGGAGGTGTTATAGCCTGCTTAAACCAAACACTTAGCAATGCTTAAGGGAAAGTTGATATTAGAGTGTCATCCTGTAAGATGGAGGACACCAAGATGACATGGGTGAAACTGTGCTGTAATTCAGAGGCCACTAAGGACTTAGGATCAAAGCTCGCTGCCTACCTTCCTTGCAGAAAGGTCCTTCATAGGCTGAGTTGGTACAATCACAGGAGTAACCATTATACTTCTCCACACATTTTCCTCCATTATGGCACAGGTTACCATAACTGCTGCAATGTCCTGGACATCCAGGTTTAACACCAGGTGTCATTTTAGCTCTCTCTTCAAGGTCAAGTTTCTGTCCATTTAAATGCAGAGATCGAATGCATCCCAAAAAGCCCTTTTGTCTGGAAGCTGTTCCCCCTGAAAAAGAGAGAAAAAAGGACAGGCATTCATCGGTGAGTCTGCATAGTAATCAAAGCCCTGAAGTCCAATCCAGAGGAACAAATATGAATCCATGAATTTAAAAAAAATAATATCTATTATATATCAATGCATACAGTGGCAAAAGATGACAGACGGACAGCCCTGGAAACTAAAGGTCTCTTTTTATCTTTATGAAAGGACTAAAAAGCTGTATGTGACACTTTCTTGTTGCCATTCTTCTCTTTCCTGCCTTATCTACTGCCCTGTCTGGCATTTAAACAGCAAATTCATTTGGGAAAAAGATTAGCTTCTTTATCATATGTCTGCATATCACCTAATACATGAGAAACTCAAACCTAAAATGTTTTTTTTTTTTTCCATTTGTTTCCATAGTACAGAGTATAAATAACACCCTAATCCCAACAGCAGGTGAGTTACACGTGCTGATGAGTCCAGACAGCAGGGATGAATCATGTTCAGCACCAGGCCTGCTGGCTGAAGGGAAATGACTCGAGTCAGAATTTATGCATGACTGCCCAACCTGATGTTGCATGTGAATGGTTGTTGTAGGCAAGAAACATGAGTTCAGGTCACAGTTGTGTCATTTATTACAACTGTTAAACATAATTGCATTTCTTCCTGAAGACCAGAGCTGTATGGATCTATGCAAGAGGACAGTTCAGTGTCTACAAGCTAACTAGCTTCTCATCTGCCTAACGAAATTGCTAACAGTGTTATAGTGAAGACACTTTTGCCATAGGAGGTGGTCTCTGAGAATGATAATAATGATGATTGTTAGAGTACTTTGTGAAAATATCACCATTTTTCTTATTGTAGGCTTTGTTTTGCAGTTGCCAATGTTTTGCTTTTGAAGATACTGCAATTTTGATTGCTGCTAAGAAATCTAATTCTGGTTCAGGAGTTATCAGCATTTGTAGGCTCTGAAATGATAGCTTTATTGGTGATTCTCCAGCAAAAGTATTATGAAAGAAGTTACCTTTCCAAATTATTCTTCTGTAGAAGTTAGTTCTATATCAAAGTGCATGAGATATTACATCTTTTGATAAGTCCTTGCAGAAGACCATCTCTTTATTCATGAATTGTTTAATTAAAGCAAGACTTCTGCAAACTAAGAGAATGAAGCAATAGTCTAAAAAGCAATCTCACCAAAATTCTATTGTTCTGCTATACCATTCTAGCGTATTTTTCTTTCTGGTGCACTAATAGCAGAAATACTGAATTTGAATTAGAATAATTGAATTATAGATAGTATGTGTGAAACAGGTTTATTTCATGCTAATTTTATGATGCCTTTCTCAGGGAAACAAATATTTTCAAATTCCTCTTTGGCCAGCTATTCTTTCCAGATGAGCAAACGTTAGCTCACTTATTTTAAAAGCCCTCTGAGCACAAGAATCAGGCCTTCTGCATTTGCTGCGCTGCGCACACACAATCCTTTTCTTTGGAGATTTTGCTCCAAAACCAAACATACCATACAGAATTTTCAGTAATGTTCAAATAAGTAGAAACGTGATTTATCCCTTTAAGGTTACTCTGTTTTCTTTTTCATGGGAGGTAACCACAAATATTACAAGGATAAATGACAATATCCTTGCCTCTTCTCTGTGCACACATACAAATCCCAGCTGTAACATTTAAAGAATGAGTACAAACTATTGCTAACTATTCCACAGATGTCATGTTTATGGCACTACCCATATTCTTACTGCTCTCTAAAGCACTCTGGAAAGCCATGTAAAATAAAGTTTCTCACTCTTCTTATGTCTGGAGAGTATAGAGCTTAACAGAGACCATCTATATGATCCTAGATCCACACTGTATTGATGAAGCAAATCTGTTTATTATTTGGGTATTTGGGCAGTTTTCTTCAATTGACTAGACCTAATCTTCAAATACGTTCCTGGGAAGCAGAGAAAAACTGAAAACAAACAAAACTCTTCCCCAAATTAGGCTTTGCAGATTCTTCCTACTCTAGTAGGCCTGTTGGACTGGACAATTTCATGGATTTGACCTAAATGTTTTGTTCAGGAAAACAGATTTTAGGATAAGCCTCAGGACCATAAACACCAAGGTTAAGGGTGTTCTTTCCTGAGTGGAGGTGACAGTCAAATAAATCATGCTGCTTTCAGCAAGGTATTTATGCAGCTGAATTTTACTGAGAAGCCTTGGGGCACGAGGAGAGAATCTGAGAGGAGGGGGCAAGAAGCTCACAACCAAGCACTCATAGTGAAGCTTGCTGACACAATTGGCTAAATAATTAACATTATATCAATGAATTGAGGATGTGCTTTAAAAAGTAAAGGACTTTTTGTTGGTAAATACTGGATTAGGGAGGCTGAAGCAGCCTGTAATAAGAACTTTCTTGCTTTGTGTACCCGATACAAAGAAAAGGAAAGGGCATGGGAGTATAAGAATCATCATTATTATTACTCAGGAGCAGGAGAATTTGCTGTGATATTCCTCAGAAGACATCCAAGTCACACCTGTTAGTCTCAAACTGAAAGTTGTACAAAGCAGTCAGGATATACAAGGAGTTAAGCATTAATTCCTCCTCCTGGCCTCCAAGACATCCCAAAGTGTCTACAGATTCCTTTAAAAACAACAACAGTAAACAAAGTATGCCTCTTCTTTTTCTCTCCTTCCTTTTCTCTGTCTCCCAATAAAGTTTTTCAGATGTTGACTCTCTCTGGGGTATGTTGCATTTGGACTTTCTACAACAGACAGGAGATTCACCCAAGGCTTCCTTGCTCCCAAGACAAAACCAGGAACCCAAGCACTTAACTTTGCTAGTCTCCTGAACATATCAAATGAATAGCACAAAAACTTCTCATCAAGGCCTTATGCATCAAATTAACTTCTTAGGATTTGTATTTTGCTCCTCTGATGTTACCAGTCTGAGTGCAAATCCTGTTTTCAGAGAGGTCTGCGAAGACTGTCTTTCCCCTCCACATACTGGAGCGTTATGGTCATGCCTTCTCCACTAGACAAGACAGAGTTTCATCTCAGACTACGCCATGAGAGGAGATGATGACACACCTCCTCCAGGACCACAGGGATACACCAGGAGCCACCTGCACTATCCAAGAGCATGTCACTCATTTTGAATGCTGGAAGCGATTGTCCATTGAAAGGAATGATTTTTGCCTGTCCCTTCAGAGCAAGTAATGTGCCAAATTGGGCTGTTGCTGGGCAGTTTGGTGCAGTTGATGTTATCTAGCCTGCACATTTGTTTGGGGTTTGCTCCTTCTACTCCAATTTTTTTTAAATTAGCAGAAGCAGCAGAGTCAGGTGCAAGGATATCCATGATGTGACTCAGGACTACAGAGCAGTCTAAAGCAGTTAGATGCCCAAGACCCACTAAAAGGAAGTGAGAAATGGTTTTCTAACTCCTTTAGGCTGCTTTAAAATACAAACATGTTTGATTTTGAGTGTACTGGCAATGAAAAATCATTTCTCCCTTCCACTTTGCACACACAGAAAGCTATCTCAGAAGCCACCCACATAAACCATGTGTGCCAATCTTGGCCTTAAGCAGACATTCTGTCTTTATTTGAAGTTATTGCAACAAGTGTAGCCATAGAAAAACTCTGGTAGTACCTAGATAAATACGTAAGTGCCCTGTGAGCCTATCACAACAGCTAATCATACAAACATTACTTTACACTTTTGCCTCTTACTGACTATGCAGAACTGTTTCTTCATAACATAGAGGAACCGTAATTGGATACAGTCAGGTATTTATAGGAAGTGATGAATTTACGAAGAATTGCAAATTTGAATCCTCTCATATTGTGTTGCTATGGATGAGGAGATAAGACAGGGATTAAATTTGAACACCTCCATTTTGACTCCCCTCCTTTTGGTTTTATCTCCAGGCAGATCCAGTAAGAAGGTAGCCATTTTCTATGGTTTATTTTGAACAGCATGCGTAAGAAATCATCGCTGCAGTGGAATCCTGGGAACATCAGGCAATGAAAATTTATTACGCATGCTATGTGGCATGCTGGCCATAGCAAATGCTTAGGTTCTGCTCCCCCAAAAGACAGATGTGCAGGGCAGACATCATGTCAGCAAGAGGCAAGAACAATCAAGAGCATTGAATCAAACACAAAACAGTGCAATGATAAGTGGTAGGGCAGAACTGAATGGTGAACAGGTGGTATGGAAGGAAATTACACCTAAATTCCAGCATTTCTGAGAATACAATGAATAGTATAAGCATATGGAAGAAGGAACTGATTCTCAGCTCTATCAAATCCTTTTATACGATACTGATGTATAAAAGAGATTGTGGGGTAAACAGAAATCACTATATCAGTGCATCCTTCCAGGATATGTAAAACTCATGTGAATTCCTCTATCTGTGATGTTGTACCAGCTCCAAAATGGAAGCATTTTTGGGTGCATTAATGTGCAGATTATAAATTACAGCTACTCTACGCTTATCAAGGCCAGGAGTGAAGAAGCTTTCTCGCAGATAGTACTGTTAATCCAAGTAATGTAATGTGAGTTCAAGCCCAGTAAGACATGCCTAACATTCAGAAATGCAGTTTAAGAACATTAAACACACCTATGATTACACCTAAGTACATAGAACAAGTTGAAAATTGATTATTACCCTAGCAATGACCCAGATAGGCTTAAGTTCAAGAATGTGCACAACTCAAAATTAGCACAGGGAAAACGTAAGTCATGGTGAGACTCCCAGGTCCTGCTATGGTCTCTGAACATCTGGATTTCTCTGCTGGAATAAGCAACCATGACATCCAAACACTGAACTCACTGTCATTATATATCAGTTAGTATCCCTCTGAGACAAGTCAAGTGCACATTTTTCACACTCTTCACGACACAGCTTTGCATTAGTTCACAATCAGTGTTTTCTCCATCTAAAAGGACTAGACAGTTGTGATTTGGGGTTTTTTTATTTTGTTTCTTATGGAAGAGAATATTTGCTTACACATGTGGTATATTTTTATCTCTGAATCCAGTCTTTTTAAGTTCTTTGCCCAAATTTAAGAGAGAGAATATTATGTTCTCCCATATTTCAAGAAAACTGGTAGCAGGGTAAATAAGAGAGAAACAGCATCAAGGTCTCCACTCAGGAAGACGGAAACGTGAATTCATCCCTTACTGGACATAAAAGAACCTACACACATAAAAAAGAAATCCTTCTCTGTGCTTAGTCATTGGAAAATCTTCAGTAAAAGCCTAAATCTTCTAAAAATACCTAAGTCAGTCAATCTGAAGATAAACTTCCAAGGAAAGTCAGGCCTTCTTAACTCTCATCCTTACAAAGTATTTAAAGGCTGATTAACTTTCTCAGAATGTGTCAGTATCACTGGATCAGAAGTAAATGAAGCACAGCTCCACAACTATGTACAACTGACTGTTATGTTAACGTTGCTGGAGAAGGCTTCTGTTCAACTTCCTTTACTATAAATCATAGAAAGTAAAAAGTCTTTCTGGTAGGTCAACTTTTTAAAAAACAGCAACAAACTAACATAAAAACCCAAGAGCCATATTGATAGAATGATATCATAGAATGGTTTGGGTTGGAAGTGACCTCAAAGATCATCTAATTCCAATCTCCCTGCCATGGGCAGGGACACCTTCCACTAGACCAGGTTGCCCAAAGTCCCATCCAACCTGGCCTTGAACACTTCCAGGGATGGGGCATCCACAGCTTCTCTGGGAAACCTGTTCCAGTGCCTCACCACCCTCACAGTAAAGAATTTCTTCCTAAAATTCTAATCTTCTATTACATACAGTTCCAAATATATGTGATTTTTGGGTTAAGAAGGAAAAATCTGGACCAAACAGAAGTAAAAAACTCATTCATAAAACAGACAGAAACAGTTTACAAGGAATTAATTGGTCCAAATTAGCCAAACTCCTTTAAAATTAGCTTATATGACAACTGGGCCTGTAGTCAAATTTTATAAATGCCCAAATTTATTTTATATGTGTGATCTACTGTATATAACTCCCTAAAAGGAAAAGACACAAAATGGCCTCACATATACTGCATATAGGCTGACGTCTCTGAAGCAACAGGAAAATAATTGTAGTTTGAAAGCTACAGTAGATCTCCATTCGATCATCATCATAATGCTACATGATACTAATATAGTACCTTCATCCCAAAGGATCAATAAATCCTTCCAGAAGAAAAATAAACTAAATTAAATTTTGACATTGAGCCTTATTTATGAGATTTACAAAATATTTGAATTGATTCTGGAGAAGAATCAAGGGGGAAAAAAAAGGTTATATCTTAATGACTAGCTACCTCCAGTGTGGAAACAAAGTTTCATGTTTAATTGGAATGAAATAGGGAGATTCAATCAAAAAATATTTGGAACATTTTTAAAACTGCAAATCACATCAGTTATATAGATTATAAATTACGAATGTGCATACTAATTGTGGAAAACCCTTAATCACTGTCAGTATGCAGAATGCTGCAGAAACAAATATGTTGTGGATTACAGGGGGAGTAAGGAGTAATATGTGCTGCTGCTCCTTTCCTTTTTACCACGTTGCTTATGCATTTATTTTTCAGATTGGATCAAATTCACTCCGCATGGTTGAGGTATTAAATCAGTTGCTTCCTATTAGAGATTGGAAGGAGACCTTCAGTAGAGACAAATTATACTACATCTGTGTATTGTTGGACTTCTGCCACCTTTCCCTGGAGTACCTGGGGACAAATAGTGTCAGAATTAGGAAGCTGCCCAGGTTTCCACCTCTTCTGACTGCTTTTAGGAAAACTCAGGAAGCCACAGACAGTTTTGGCCTTCAATATGGTAGAGCTAAGGGCTGAAAAAGCACTCCTAAAATTGTTAGGTTTTCTGTCCCTTTTGTTCAGGGTTCAGTGAAAGTGTGGATGGACAATTGAATGCAATCTATTTACTGCACAGTGAGAACTTTCACCTCTTGGCTGAGACAAAGTAAGTATGTCCTAGAGTTTACCGTAAATATTAAGTACAATCAGAGAAAAATTTAGGTTGGAAGTCAACTGCTGGAGATCAACTAGTCCAGCCTTTTCCTCAAAGCATGGCTACGTTCAGATGAGGTACACATTCACTTCTCCACCAAGACCAACAGAACCTTTTCTGCACATCTGCTACCCATCCACTCAATCCCCATTTTGTAGGGATGTATGATGCTATTCTGCCCCAGGTACAGGGCTTTGCATTTGTCTTCACTGACAAGGGTTCCTCCTGGCACATGTCTCTGGTGAGGTCCTTAACTACCATGGATTTTGATGATGGATTCATTGATTATGTCACTTTAAAACCACCATGAAGTTCGTTCAGGTAACCTGTTTGTTTTACTGAGGCAGAGAAGCAAGCTTATAGGCAGATACTGCTTTTCAGATGAGAGATGGTCAGCAGCTGATATATATGACATATCTGACAGATGCCTTAATGATAAATCCTTCATTTTTACTCCTTTAAAAGGACCAAAAATTCGCAAAAGTCTATCCAGTCATTAAATTCTCTAAGTTTTCCAAGTGGAAACAGTACCTTGACTAGATGTCTCTGACGTTTCTCAGGTGTCTAGCACCCCAACCCTACTGCCTTCAGGCCTGACCTCCTGCAGAACATGTTATTACGATCATCTTACCATTTGAGAAACAACCGATTAGCAGTATACTTCATTCCAGAAAACAGAAACCTTACACTGTGACAGTCTTAAGCCTCCCTTCTGCGAGTTCTTCAGTGAACTTTCCTCCAGCTGAGTCTATCAGAGATCATTTTAGGTATAAATCAGCATCTATGTGGGAAGGACTCCTGGCCATTGGTGCAGCTATATTTATTAACAGATTCATTTCTTACATTCAGAGCCCAGTAATTACTGCACACATACACTACAAAAAGCTCAAATAAATACCCCAAAATCTTCTTAAATCACAGGGTGTGGATACATGGGTAAGCTTCTTTAAAATTAATTGACAGATTGAGGTTTACTATAGCATTTCAGCTAAGTAGGAGAATCCATTTTAAGGAAAGAATCGCTAGTTACCTGAGTGGCCTTGAATAAGAAGCAGGTTACAACCCACTCCATCACTCAGCAGATTACTCAGAAAGACAGTGTTTGAATAGAGAAAAGGGAGAAGTCCCTTCGTTATCCCTGATTGTATTCTCTAATACAAGCTGGTCCCGATCTAGGTTTCATTTGCAAGGGAGATAGGGAAACAAACTATATGCAGAAATATTTTCTTTTTTTTTTTTTCCTTTTGAAAGATCACCTTCAGTTAAAATAACTGTATTTGCTTTGACTGCTTTCATAGTTCTCTCACACCATGCACTCTATGACCAAATACAGGTTTTGGGAGGCATGCTTGAAGGAACAGACTTTAGACCATACTGTCATCAGGCTTTGCCCCAGAAACGTACATGAAGAATTTGTGCCTTTTACATTGCATCTAAAAAGAGAGATCACATTTCCTACAGCAAATTACACAGCCAGTGCTGCACAAGAAGAAATACTATGAATGAATTGGCAATAAATACGTTTCAAGCAATCTTAGACACTAAAAATACCATCTAGTATAGTATGGTTAAACTACAGTTAGTGCTTTGAGCATAAAGGCAGTAGTTTGGGTTTAATTTAAGTTGCCTATGCAGGAGCAGAAGAAGAGAAAGCGGAATTACACCACCACATCCAAGCTCAATGGTGAAACAACAGCATTACCAAGGTATGGACATAGAACTATTGTACATATCTACAGAAACCCTTAAATGGTCCCTACCTACAAATAATTGGCTGTTGAGCTGCAAGCGGAAGTGACCGTCAGCAGGTGCCTCCAGGACCTTCTTGGGGAGGTTGTCCACCTGGAGAGAAGTTTGCTTGAGGTTCCTCTCTGCTCGGATGTAGTGCCACTGGTTGTCATTCAGAGGTGTGGGAGACTTCACGGTGGCTTCTGTGGGGCCATTCCCAACATCTATGGAGAAGGTGATCTCTTTGGGGGCTGGAATGGATAAACAGATGTGAAGAAGAAGTGAAGGTCTGAATTAAATCGTGGTTTTGACATCAAGAAATCTTACATAAATATAGGGTCCATTAACTTTTATGTCAGCAAATAGTACAGCATCATTTACCTCCCATCTCCCACACAGCAGCTTATACATAAATCTAAGCCTGCAGCCTCACTGTTTGATCTCTGCTGTGATTATGCTTGGCTCTGGGTACCCATCTTTTTTTGTTATAACAATTACAGTGCTCTAGAAATAGAAGTTTATTCTCTTTTTGAAGTAAAAGTACCAAATGCTGTACAAAAGTCATACAATGGTAGCAAAAGATTTTGGACAAATAATGCTAACATGCAGGAAAGGATCAAGGGCAGCTTCTAACTAAATTTTTCAAAATGCATGTACTTAACAATTACAGAACATGGCTGCCAGTGGCAGGAGAGAGTCCTACAAGCATTTGTTTGCCTGAATAAGCCTGACCCAGGAAGCAAGGAAAAACAGAGGAGCAAACCTAATTCATTGGTAATCCTAAACTAAAGGGGCATATGTAACACATGTCCAGAGACAGTAAGGCTCCTAGAAACAGGATAATAACTGAAAAACAAGTCATACAAAGGACTCCATCTTGCTCTGCTGGAAGCCTGAAAGGGGCCACAACTTTTAACACTCTTGTTACTGATTATTTTTCCTCTTCCTAAAATAATAAATACACCATAAAGACCAAGAATCAGGTCCACAGACCACACAACCAGCAGGCTGTGGATTGAAAATTCATAAAAACCTGTTATTTCAAGCCCAGCAAATTGGATAGGTCTGGTTTTGGAAGCTGCTTCTTAGATAGTTAAGATAGGAAACACTCCACAGGGATAGACAAAGATCTATTCTGAGCCCCTGCATCTGCTAAAAGGTCATTTCCCTTCGAAGCAGCTGGTCTGTGGAGCTTCCTTGATACAGGGCCTTTAGGCTGCAAATTCCATCTGGCAGCGAGAAACACACCACCAAACTACTAATGAGAAGCCTAACTTTAAAAGACAGGACTTTCCTCAAACTTTTAAATAACTCATTTCTCTGGGAGTACATATTTAACACACACACAAAAGCTTTCACTAAACAATCCTCCTAGTTGTGTGTAGTATTTGTATATTTGATATCAAAATGACATTTTTACCTCTACATCCCCGAGAATGAAATGCAGTACACTGAAGTACAACCAAATTGGACTTTGATGTGCAATTAACAGTAAATCATACCTCATTACCTTGTGATAATGCACCATGACTTTTACCATTGGTTTAATGAATTGAAGGGCCTTGGGGCCCTGTTTTATTAAATTTTATGTTGGGGTTATTATAAGCATATTATAAAATGCATAGCACTCAGTTTGTTTTTCCTAAGCTTGACAGAATTTGGAATACAGAAGTCATATTTCAAGTGAAAGCCATGGTTCCCTTTTGTCACTAATAAATATTTGAAGCCATCAGAACAGGAGTGAGTCAAAAACCTCACTAATTAAGTTCCCTGCTACTCTCCTTTATATACTGAGTAGCAGTTATACTGCAGTCACTTACTAGATTTTGAAGTATTCAAGGCCCATTACAACTGTGACTGACTTATTTTGCATTAGCATCCTGTCCTTCATAGACTCTCACCTCATAGCTGTACCATACACACTGAGTTCCTCTGAAACACTAGGGCTGCATCACACTGGGTATGTTGCTGGTACAGAAATAAAAGTAACCATTAGAGTAGTTGTATTAAATTTTTCATCTTTCAACTAAAATTACAGTCTACAGGTACATCTAACTGGTAGCTTTTTCTCTAAAGAGGAAAAAATAATAATATCACTGTTGAAAAAGTAGATTCAATCACCTGTTTAAGAAAGCTAAACCTAGCCATGACAAGATTAAGTGTAATGACCAAGGCTATACTGGGAAACTGACAGGAGAGGTAGATAAGTCTACATTAATAAGCCTTTATGTCTCCATCTTATCCTCTTCAGACACTTCCAACCATCTCAAGACAGAAAAAAATATGTCCTTCCCAATTCCCTGCACCTGTGAAATTGGGCAAATCCACCAAGATTTCTTGACGGCGAAACTTACAGCTTATTTCAACTCGTATGAAGTCTCTAATCCCAAGGTTTTCCAAGAACACCCCAGAGATGGCAGTAGTTTTGAAGAAGAAGGAGATGTCCGCGCTGACCTCGGCATGGAAGGTGGGAAAGTGCAGGTAGGAGGCCTCCGTGTTGAAGGAAGCGGCGTTCCAGAACTGCCCTGCAAACACAACCCCCTTCTCTATAGTTAATTGGCACAGGACAGCAGCTGCAAGCTGCACGTGGAAAGCCACTTCTCATCAGATAAATAAGTTTAAAAAAATAAAATAAAAACAAAACAAAAAGAAAGAGGGAACATTCTGTACCTATGGAAATGGAGAAGAGCTAGTACTCACTGTCTCCATAGCAACGCAAAGGGCCGATTTTCCAGGCAGCCTCCGAATTTGATCTGTTTGTGTCAGTGATCACTATCTGAGTTACAGGCAAATGGTCTTTGAAAGCAAGGAGGCCAGTATCATTTGTCCTGGATTATAATAAACAAACAGAAAGAGACAGATTAACCACAGACAAAATCCCCAGCATTCCTTAGGCAAGGCAATATTTGAAAGATGCTTAATTAAAGATGAAAGGTCTTTTGCAGAATTACCTAGAAGACTTGTGACCAGTACACACCGCTTAAGATACATACACGCACGTGTGCTCTATGCTCCTACGTAATACCGACCCCTGAAGATGCTGTGTTTGGATACATGATGCTGTTTGGGACGCAACTGGGATGGTAATTGTGTTCAAGCTGTTCAGAATGATTGTGAAGCTGAGGCAGAATGCTGCCATTCTGCCCACTGGGTTTCCACATCAAATTCATCCTGCCGAGGACCAGGTGTAAGTCCACGTTTGCATTTCTGTTAAGTTAGCTGCAGACAGATAACGGCATTTATGCTGGCTTCAGGCTTTTCCCGAGCAGGAAGAGGACACGCGATACCCGATCCAGCGCGCTGTTAGCACGGGGCAGCCAGACAATACCTGATCCAGCTTCGAGATGGCTGGCACACAACTGACTCGGCACACTGCGAAGACGGTTGAATTGGCAGAGCGAGTTTGCACTGAATCAGCCCTTTGCATTACGCGCCTGTGGAAGTTTTGGTTCAGCAACTGAAATACTGAAGGCTGATTTACTGCACTGTCGAACTACAATCTCCTGTTTGCATCAGCGGGGCTTATTCAAATGCAACTAACTTACAGACAGCTGCTAGAAAGGAAGAGAAAAGAAAGATTCCTAAAGGATTACTTATTTGTTTTTACTCTGAGTGGGCTGGGCAAACTGCTGTCCCCAAAATGCAGCACGGTGTTGCATGGCAGCCCTCTGGTCTCTAAGCCTGTTCAGTGGCTTTGGCTCTGGCAGGGTGTACAGATGTGCATTCATTCTGCTGTACTTCATGAACTGAGTCCCCCAGGCATCCAACCCTGACCTTACCAGAGCCAAGCTGCCCTCTCGAGGTATTTCTCTATCGATTGACTATAGAGGTGAGTGCTATCGCATCTTATCCCCACAGTGATAAAGAGTTTTCTTCTCCTAGCTCTTTTTCTCAGGGTTGAGGTCTGCTCTGCATCTGGGCACATAAGCCTGGCAGAGCATCCTTCACGGAGCCGAATCTCAATAGTTTTGGAGAAAAGGATCCCTACCTCTGCATGGCCCAATTTTCATGCAGGGTCTGGACTCAGATCAGTTGTCTGCTCACAGGTGAAGGACTACATGCTGCTTATGGGGATGGCAACAATGACCAGATCCAAAATGCCAATAATCCCAAATTTACACCCACTGCTCCTTCAAGCAGGTACGACACAAAGCCTCAGGAAACAGGTATCACTGAGCGATACCACTGCTGAAGAGTCTGACATCCCAGACTACCTATATGCTGCTTGTCATACTACCTTCCAGAAAGGTACCTCTCATTATAGTTCCAGCTGTGGGAAGGGATGCAGGACTTAAGCAAAGAAATAATAATCAGGATGAACACTGCAGCTACGCTCTGACACACAACCTTGGATGTTTGCTTGGGTAAGTGCTCTACTCTGATTAATGTTAGAAAAAATAGAAGGGGTATTTTGATCTTTTTGGTAAAGGCTACATACATTTCATTTATTTGTCACTGTTTATAACTGCATGCAGAACAGTTAATTGTCTCATAATTCCAAGGGGAAAAGGAGGGGCGCCCTCTCCGACCCTAACATTTTTTCTTGCTTCAGTGGGTATCTGACGTGCAGATAATTACAGACAAAGTGCATCAAGATGAAATTCCCAGGCACGAGGCAGAGTGATGGCTTCAATACAGGCTCAGAAGGAAAAATTCCATGTATGAATCAAAAGTACATGGTCTCCAAATCTCTTCACAGGGGTCTCTCAGCAGCGTACTCATATAGCTTATTGTATGAGTCTTTGAAATTTAGTGTAAATGCTCTCAACAGATGAAGAAACAGTTGTAACAAAAGCTCAACTATTTCAGTATTTCTTAGGAAGATAATTAAATAAGGTGTTTCAGTGGGTGGGAAGAAGAAGAGTAGGCAGAATGAATGAAAGGCAGGCAGAAAGGTGCACAGAAAGAGGACATAAAATATGCAATATACACATGAATAACTAAGCTGGCATTTACTTTTTTAAAAATAATAATAAAATAAAAAAATCACAAAATATTTAGGGAGGTTTCCTGCAAATTTATTTTTATTCAAAAAATAGTGCAGTCTTTTTACTAGCTATGATCAGCATTAAAATCAAAATCAGTATCTTTCTACAGCTACCACTGAAGATATCTACAAAAAAAATGAAATGGTGACATTTTAAAGGTATCTCTTCCACATCTCTGAAAACTGCACCGCTTATTAGATATTCTGTTATATTGCATGAAGTTCTTTTATATCGAATTTTATGACTCTGAGTTTTTACTAGTTATATGCTAGTGTCACAGAGAACTTCACTAGCATAGCTCAACTGTGAGAAAGAAAAATATTCTAGAACTAATAAAAATCTTCACTTTTATGTTAATGCTTTGAAAACTCAATCAAGTTACTCTTGAAGCTCAAACAGCACATTTTATGCTTTTTATTCTCTCACACATGGAAAAAAAGACTTGTGTAAGGATGCTTATTCTCATGCAAGCAGACAGTGAACTAAAACCTATCGGAAAAACATTCTGCTCTTCAGAGGATATGTTAACGACAGGAACAATTTATCTATTGTTGCAGTTTATTATTTCATGGTGAGCAATCAAGTTTTTGGTTAAAAGTCAACACCTAAGATGTTTCAGCTAAGAAAAGCAGAAAAGAGATTTGAAGACATTATGCAGGCCCTGATGGGAGCTAAAGTTTAAGTGTCTTTAATTCCTGGTATGCTTTAAGCTGAACTTATTTCAGACTCCATTTCTTACAAAGAGCCACGATTCCTCTACTATTACACCATGGCAGCCTCTCAAATATAGTGTATTATGCCTCAGAGAGGAGCAAGAGAGCTTCATGTACCTGTACAACAATTTCCTGGAAATACTGCTGTGGCACTACAAAATACAAATATTCTAGGGTTTAGACAGAACATTTGGAATTTTGCCTGAAGGAGATTTGGGGATCACTTTTCATGTACTACAGTTTTCAAATAAAAAGTGCTATTTTCTGATAGAAAGCATCTGCACTATGATGTGCACGTACATGATTTTGTCTTTTAAACAAAAATAAAACCTTATTAGATTAATTATTTTTGTACTTGTTCCCAGAGCTAGCTTTTACTTGTAAGTATTTTAATTTAGCAGTTCACATACACTTAAAACCAGATTATATTTGTTTTTCCACAGCTGCTTCTCAGGTTAGCCAACACCACTTCTTAATTTCTCTTAGCAGGTTCCACATAGCGCTCTGTGACCACATCGCCTGAGCATGACTTTTGTACCATGCTGTGCTCCACTTCTCAGCATTCAGAACTCCGGGTGGGTCCTGCCTGCAGGAAGGTCCTGGGAGGTGATGCTCTTTGGCCAGGAATGTAAGTTAAGTCCTGACCTCACAAAAATCAAAGCAGGTTTTATCCCTTTCCTGGAAGGAGCCCTGTACATGCAGAAAATGGTACAAATAAATTCATAAACTTGGGAAGTAGACCTTCTGCTTACCTGACTTGGCACTCAATTCGGCACACATTCAGATGAAAATCTGAATGTTTTTCAGAGGGTGGAAAGCACCCTCAATGAACAGATGTTTCTCTGAGTTCTTTACACAAAGGGTAGTATCAATTTGTACTTCCCACAAGCAAAACCAAACCAAAACAAATCCAATAATGCCCTTTAAATTACATCAATGAAATATTTTTAGTTATGGGTATTAAATACAGTTTGATATCATCTATTTATCCATGTATGAAGATTAACATGTTACGCATGAAACAAATGCCCTGTGTATGGGAGGAGGGGAGTGGGGAAAAAAAAAAGGGGAGGAAAAAAAATTTGCTGCAAGTACAGCAATGCTAAAGGTGATAGTTCAGCAATTGGAAACTTTAAGATGTAGCACAGGTAGTCTTACCTGTAAGTGACAAATAACTATTTTGATCGTAACACTATGAGATTATTTTTCTTCCTCCTGGCTACTAATAAAAACATGCTCAAAAAAATCTTACTCTATGGTATCCTAACAGTGTAAGCCATCATAAATTGGTAATCTCTAGGTGGCTGTTTCCATATTTTTTTCTAACAGGTGGTAGAGCAATGGTGCCATTAAATATAATGAACATAAATCTTCTCATATGATCCCCTATTGGTACATTTTCTTCTTGTACATTAATGAAAACTCTGGTGGGGTCTGAACCTCAGTAGCTCAGATATTCAGTACAAATTTTCATAAATACAGTACATTTGGGGAAAAGAATACTATCATCATCGGATGTCAATGAAGTGCATGAGAAATGGGCCAGTGAAACAGGCATCCATCAGAAAAAGTTTTGAACCCTGTGTAGGAGATAGCATTAATAATCTAAAGGAATACATTTAATTGCTATCTTACCCACCAGCTGCATCCAAACATGCTTTACCAGGTACAATAATGCAGAGTCACAATAAAGAAAAAAAAAAAAAAAAAGCAGCAGAAGTGGACATACCTAATAGTTGAAGGCAAGATGCAGTGGCTGTATTTTGCTGAATTAGAGAAGAGGTACAGAGAAAGAGTTTGGTAATGATAGTAATGAACTGATTCCTGACACCTCAGGGGCCTGCTGCAGTCAGCTCTCTGCAGGCAGCTTTTCTAGTTAACGGTTGACAACTACAGTCATGAAGGCAGATATCCAAGACAGCTCCATACAGGCCAGGTCACCTCCGGCAGGGTTTATTTATGAGCCCACAGGCTCTGCGGAGTTGTCTGCAGTGCTTCTGGGGGAACGGATTCAGTGTGGGACAGCGGCTGAGCAACCCAACCCTATCAAATCTGGGCTCGTCAGCGGCTGGGTTTCTCTGCCCTGCTCTCCTCAGCCCTTCCAGTTTTAGCATCCTGGCTCTGGCACAGCTTTGCACAAATACAGCTCATCCAAAGAGGGCTTCATTCGCTTCCACAGGGCTTTGCTCCTCCTCGAACAAAGCTCGATGTACTCAATAGATCTCTGGGAGCCAAAGTGGGTCTGACAATAGTGATATCCCCCACCCCCTTCTTTACATGTCCTGTGGTTTCCTTGTTGCTTGCAGTACACTGAAGGCACAGTAAAGAGGTGAATGAGTGTTACTTTGAAAATGGGAAGACTCAAAGGCTTAATTCCCCAGTGAAAAAGGCTGTTCTGGAAGATAAAAGAAGAGGATACTCCTATAATTTGATTAATAAGACTGGAGAATAGAAGTAAAAGATGGCAAATGAGCTATTGGTCAGAAACAACACTGTCCATCACACTGCTCAGATGCCTGAACTTCCTGTACAAAATGACTTCCAGAGATGCCGTTCTTTCTGTACAAAATAAAAAGCTGTAAAGTTCTCCAAATTCACAAGGTTTCCAGGTAAATGCAGTCAGTAAGAAATAGGTTTGATTTGATGACTGGCTTCAATCAAGTGTTTGCGTTTGGAGTGGAAAATGGATTCCAGACAGAGAGACCAAAGTAGCAAATGGATTTCAGGACGGTCATGCACTACCATGGCACGAAAGAGGTTCCTCCCATTTCAGTGAAAGGATTGGTGAGCAGCAAGACTTTCATTGCCAAGACAAGAGAACTTTGCTTGAGATGAAAGACAACCTAGGAGAAATATTTAAGGATCCAAAGGATCTCTGGAATGGACTGAAGACCCCATCTGCATTTCAGAAATGCTTTATTCTTTAGATCAGTTTAACACCTTTTTCCAATAATGCCTGCATCAAGGATGCACATTCTGTTTGAAATAGGGCATATCTTTTGAAAGACAAACACTTTGAAGGTAAGTACTTGAAGCTATGGCAAGTCCACCTCATCTATACGTAACTTGTCCCAACAGTTAACTATTCTCAGTGTTGAGGAAGGGGAAGAGAGAGACAGAAAACATTTTCTGGACTCAATTTAGCTTCAGCTTGCAGCCACTGGATTTCTATGAATGTTCCCACCCACTAGCAAGAGCTTTCAGCAGCCAGAAATCTCTTTTTTGGAGGCACACATAAACTACAGTCAACTCATGTTTTACACCTTTCCAGATCCCTTGCTTGGGTCAGGGTGACATCTTGTGCCTCTGCTCCCTCAGCAGAGGTCTTCTGTTCTCCAGCAAATACCATGAAGATGCTCCACTATTCTGCAGTTACAGAATTAGCTGTCATCACACTGCAGAGTGTGGAAGTACAGTGATGAGCTGGATGGAAAACGATATTTTTCACTAGAATGCTTTAATAAAAAGGTGAAAAATACAAAAAGCCTTCTCCATACAGCATGCAACCAATTATATTCCTGTTCATCTGGCCAGCATAACTCCAGGGGGACTAACCTGGTGTCATGTCAAGAAAGAACCCAGAGATAGCAGCTGGCTCAGGTGTCTGCTTAGATATCATTTAAAAGTCAGCATGCCTAGAAGTGCATATTGTGTTCTGCCAAACACCTGGCTCAGGATTTTTTTTTTCAAGTCTATTTTCTCCTGTTTTCCCTTTTTTTTTTTTGCTGTTCTAAGAAAGTAGCAGCTTCTTCTGCACCCAAGACTTAGCCTAGGGAAACCAAATCAAAGCAAAATCCTAAACCTGTCTCCTCTTCAGAACGATGCTCCAGCTATTCTGGTGAGTTCCTACCTTGGAACTGCAGTCAGCAGCCTGATTTATCTAAAAGGAGCAAAAATGATTTTCTGGTTTTCCACTCTGCAGCACCCATTTTATTTCATGCTAAGGCAAATAAATGCATCTACTGCTGTCTTGCTCCTTCCAGTATAATGTATAGCAGGTTAAAGTCACAGTTCAGATCTCAGCAGGTTTCAGATTCAAATGCTCATTATATATCAGGGGGTCAGTGTTCTAGCAGAGAAACACAAAAGTAATCTTCAAGAGGCATGAAATTTCTTATGTTTAGAAACTCTTTGTAAAGGCCAGGGGTTTTTTAGCTTTTAAAGAGGCAACCTGCAATTTAGAATACCACCAAAGTCCAAATTTCAAATGGATTAAAACTCCAAACACCTGAACCCCCAAACCAACAAACAGTACGCAGTTTAGCTGAGGAAACTTCTATGCATATCCTATTATTATCATGAAATTAGGAGAAACAAGTAGCTCTGTGAGCTGCCAAGCTAATGAAGCATGATTTTCAACATCTCTCTCCCATGAGGGTTTTCCAAAATCTAATAAAAGTGTACGCTTCCTTAACTTCCTTCTTGTGTGTTTTAATTGGCTTTTTCCCCTTAGCCTGGCACAAATTTTCATAGAATGTATAATTTCTAATACTTTTGAGATTTCTCCTTTTCTGTCAAAGATGTTTGAAAGGTGTCTGCTTGTTCAAAATCATTGGGTGTGGGGGAAAAATGGAGATAAACACCCACAGCGTAATTCACTTAGGTCTCATTTCCTTAGGAGACTCAGCTGAAACATTATAAAACTGCATTTAGCTTTCACCTTGCACTGGTTTGTACAATCTAGCGGTGCACTGTCCTGCAATCTGAGACTACATCCCAATGGTCTGCCAGCGTAACAAACCCTGCTCTGCTCGAGTAGCAGCTCACCGAAAAGTGAAATGTGGATTATGAACAGAGCCAAGCACCAGTAAAAAACAGATTCTTTTGACGCTCCTGTGCAAACCTCACCAAAGTGCTTCTGATAACCAAACATTAAAGAAAAGCTAGATTAACATGCACAGCCAGGCCTTTCTATACAATTCTGTACAAATCACATTCATAAACCAACGTTTACATAAAGACCTTCCCACAGAAATCCCCTTACAGCTATGATTTTTGAAAGTGAATAGTGACCCCAGGGACATAAAGGGTCCAATCAAATAATCATACCAAAAAAGCCCCACGCTTACAGTGACAAGTAATTTCTGATTTTTTTAATTTTTTTTTTCAAGACCCCTTACAGTTCCTTTCTACTCATTCTCTTTTAAGTGAAAGTTTCGCAGGGATAATTCAGACACTATTTCAAACACAGTAGCCCATTACAGCAAGACATTTCTTGTCTACTTCCATTATTCGTAATTTCTGAACTACTCGAGGTTAAAATATCTTTTTTTAGAGAAAGGGGAGCAGCTCCTATCAGTGAGTTGTCCAGAAGGGAGAGAAGGCAAAGCAGAGTTTTTACATGTATTTTCACAGCATTTCAAATTGTACTTTCAACAACACTCATATGGCATTCCTGTCTCCTCTAACGCAAGCAAGGACTTAATTGGAAAGTTCACCAACTAGCTCTCAGCTGCTGGAGAGTCTCTGAAGGTGCAGAGAATGGGAGAAGGTTGTGAGGTGGCCTTTGTAAATTCATGCAGCATCAGGGCACAACAAAGGTCTGAACCTAAGGAAGGCTTTCAATGTTCGTGCTGTAAATCTAAAACTTCCTATGGAGACTGAACCAAAACCTACAGAAGCCAAAGGATGTCTTTCCATTGACTTTAAAAAGCTTGAGACCCAATGTAAAAGAAAGTTAGGGCACATACGGATATATTGTTTCATAAGAAAAACACAAGTCTTTTTGATAGTACAGATTTCTTGTTCTTTAGGTGTCTGCACCTGAATTTTGCTGTCTACGCCTGAATTTTTTTGCTCTGATCGACACCCATGCACTAACCTCCTAGAGCTTTTATTCAAGCAATTCTCCAATTGAATCAATGGAAATTTTTAAACAAATTAAACAACTGTATTTGGCATTCAACAGCAAAGATTTTTTTGAAGACAACCCATCCCAGCAACCTGCTTCAGCCAGGTATCTTGCCTTTGGTTCAAATAAGAAATTTAAGATTAAATCAGAAGTCAAAATTCTAGCTTGACTTTCATTCTCGTTTGATCATACTCAAGCCATTCAAACTTCCTGAACTATGAATCTTGAAAAGATTTAAGCCTTCTTGCCCTACTTCCTATCCCCAACTCTCACACAGACACTACTATACATGTTAAAATTATTACCATTCTTCTCTATCTGCGTCACAGTTGCAAAAATATCTCATATCCAGACAACTTTCTTCCAGTCCACATGCACATTGTTGAATGCCCGGAAGAGATCCTCCCCAGTAAAGATGCTTTTCATTGGCACGGCCAACCCACCAAGCAAATGGCATTCCATCTGGATGAAAGGGAAAGAGAGGGGGAAAAAAGAGAAAAGAAAAAAAGAGAGAGAAAGATAACTTGATAAGCAAATCGGAAGCTCCTGAGAATGAAAGAGAATGGAGGTGGACATGTTAAATAATACTAAAAGAAAAGATGTGAACTACAGACAAAGTAACAAACCATAAACTTTGCCCAAGTTCCATTTTACGGAATACACGTTGACAAAGCAACAGCTCCACGGTAATCCCGTTTGGTTTGAGGAGCAGATGTTTTTCCCATAGGGCTTATGTGCCAATCACCCATGAGAACGCATTTCAGCTCCAAAGACTTTTGATGTACAAACCCAACACCGCTGTCTGCACCAGCTATGTCCAGTAGTTTTGTGTGAAGCTAGAGGGGAGATCTGATCACTGAAGGAGTCAGGAAACAATTCTCCTGCCACAACTCACGATACACAGCTGTCCTGAACCACCTACTACTGGCCAAGGACCTCTTGCAGAGTCTACCCATTATGGAGACTCTAGCTCTTAGATCAGGATTTTTTACCTTAAGACTCATATATAAAGAGCAAAAATCTTCAGAAATAACACACAAACAGACTTATTACTATGGGCTTAATACAGTTCCTCTTAAAACTAAGATGAAAATTTGTATCGGTTTCTAAGAGAGCAGGACGAGGGATTTTAAGGTGCTCTCCAAGGGTAGAATTTGCAAATACAAAGCTCCATAAGATATTAAAACATCCTAGATTAAGGATTTGGGTAGGAGATAAGTGGGGGAAAAGATTTCCCTACTTGGGAATTAATTTGTCTCTGTGAAGTTATTTTCTATCTACAGGAGCATTAAGATCTATGTATTTATACAAACCAAGATAGTTTTTGTTTAAATTTCATAATCCGTTATACATCAAGCATTAAATATTAATAGTCAGATACAGTATGCAGATTCAGATGTAACGAAATCCATGGATTAACATTTTGCTAAGATTGACTTTGTCTTCCAGCTCAGATAACTTTTTCATTGACTTAATCCTTAAATCAAGAAATGTAATCAGTTACACATACAGGTAGATGGCAAAATTTAGCAAAATTGACATATCAAGACTTTCTGATCAAAGGAGCTTGGAAAAATAAACTGCACTGCTAATGTAGAAAAATGTATCAATTTATTCTTCTGCTTTACTAACATTATTAGTAGGGAGTATTCCTCATTATACAAAGCAAGAAAGTCTAAAATATGAAATGCAATCAAGGTTAACTGTAGACTATAAGGGACTAATTCAAATGAGTTTTAGAATCACTTGGCAAAATTAATTCATATTTGTTTTCCTTCTAAGCTTAAACTGCTGAACTGTAAATTCATGAAAAAAGAAAAATAAAAATAGGAAGCGTAACTCCATTCTCATGATACCAACAATTAAGACATGATGAGTTTGACCAATACCCAGTGGTACTCATTAGAAAAACACAATTCAAGAACATCTAAGCATTCATCTTACAAAAATGTGCACACTCATTTTAGGTCTCATATTATTGTCAACACATGTACGCTTGCCTTCTTTTCTTTTCAGCCGATTTTCTTGCAGAAGTTGATTGCTGCAGCTAGTGAAACAGGTCCATACTATATTATTGGGAAATTACTTGGTAAAGCTTGGAACAGTAATGTTAATTGAATAAAAGGGTGATTTGTCTAGGAGTTGAAATAGGTATTATACAGAAGTGCTTAATCTAATTTTAAAAGTGCTCATTCTGGAAAAAAATATTTAGATAAAGATAAATCCTTCAGGCCATCAGCAAATAATGGTATTCATTAATCAAATTCAACCTGTGTCTTAGATTCTTTTGGCAGAAATCATTATATACTTAAACCTAACAGTGACATAAGCAATCATTCACAGGAATTAAGAATGAGTAGTTTTCTGATGTCTTTTTCAGATCTGCTGTTATTTATTTCATTGAGCAATACCAAGCAAATACATGCACATTCAGATTTATGATATAGACTGAGAAAGTGGTAGAAGCACCACCACAGTGTGAGTCATTTACAACTAAATTAAATACAGTGCTAAAAAAAAGAGCATTCAACACTATAAGGAACAATCTTAGATCGTCAAGGGAACAGACTGCAAAAAACCAGTACATTTTCAAAAACTCTATTTATTAGGCACAGTTATGCCACCCTTTACTCAAGATGAGTAAACTTTTCTCCTTAACTAGTCCCTTAGAAATCAATTGCAGTATTAAGGAAAATGATGCCCTGATTCTTCAAAACTCTTTTCCACGTGCTTAATTTTTAACACATGAGAAATCACAGAACTGTTCAGCAAAGCTCTTAAATCTAAGGTACTTCAGCAACACCCAAAGTGTTTAGGAATTATTGAAACATGTATTGTATGTCAGATACCTGAAATGCTGAAGTAATGCAGCATTTCACTAGCAATGCAAATCAATCTATCCCTGAGCTCTTTCCAGAAAGTTTACATCATTATACCTTGGCAGAGCTGGAGGGTGCCTTGCATTGAGATTGAGTTTGGCCAACAAGTGTTGATTAAGAATCTTTCTTGTAAACCTGTAGATTTGTTGCAATATCTTCACTTCTGTAATCATGGTATTGTCATTTTTTTCAAAGCCTTATCAATTCTCCACGACCTCAGAATGAATTAATTTCCTTTCTGTGGTCAAGCCACAGACTAAGTCAATGACGTTAATCAAGGAGTTAACACAGCCCCATAAACTAATGGTTACATAGTTCAGTAGAATTCCACTTTAAAATTTCTAAGCTAAAAAGTCCATTAATAAGTGCTGCTAATTCTTCATTCTCTGTTTACGTTGTACCTAGTAACACATTCTTTAGTCAAAAAAAGGTAGTCGAAAGCCTACTGCACAAATAAAAATATTATTTTCCATGCATTTTTGTCTATTTAGAACTGAAAAAACCCCACCCCACTATAATGAAATTATTAAGGTTGTCTTTGAACTCCATACTATGGTTCTGAAGGAGAATATGTGTGAAAAAAATCCCAAACTAAGCAAAGTAAACAAGCTCCAAGTGACTGGATTCACCAGTAAAAGAACAGAGACCAGTTTCTTTCAAGTGATTTCTTCCTGCATTGCTCAAGCTGCCTCTGGAAGGTTTTAATTTTGATAACAAAATCCTCAAAAAAGGCATTTTTTTCTTATTTCCTGCAGAGGACAATAATCCTTTCTGTGATGATGCTGTCTGGAAGCCTCTACAAACAGCTGTGATATTTACATCCCTGTTCTTACCATAAATTAATATGGTATTGAATAAAAGAACTGAGCAGGCAGACAGTATTTTGTATCAAACCAAGTACTGCCAGGCACAGGCTGCAAAAACTAAGGCTGGCACAGGTCTTCTGAAAGGAAAGAATAAGGGGTCTCATCTTCAGTTGATCATCTTGATGCTTCCCCCTACCTGTCTCCATAGGCTGGTCCTTTGTGGTCTATTCAACAGCAACTGCACATATGTATCTGAATAGCCAAGTAAGACTTTGGAAGCCCCGGCATATACAATACTGAAATACATGGACAAGAACTCAGTTTTTCTCCATCCAGCAAGGCATAGAGAGTAAGCTCCTTTCAGATGTCAGTTCTTCAGCAGATCTCCAGTACCTGCTCTATTAATGCGCTTAACTACACCGTTCATTGCTAGCTGTCTGTATGAAATCTGTTTCAGCAGAAGCAAGGCCGGCACAGACTGTACAGTTCACAAGCACAGAGGCTGAGGACTATGAAGAGAAGAGGAGACACACGGAGGTTGTTTCCAATGATCCTTAGAAGGAGATGCAGATTGAGATCAAATTCACCTGCAATGCGTATCTCGCTCCTCTAGTGACAAGAATGGCTAAACATGTATTCGGCGTCCCTCTACCAGCTTGCAAGAAAGTGTCTGTCCTCTTAAATCTATTGTTTTCTGTAGTAGAAGGCATTGACACTGCTAGCAACAGAAGTTATTTTTAAAGGTTTTAGGCTTGCTCATGTTTTACATGGTAGTGAATTTTTTCAAAAATTATTTGTATAGGCACTCAGAAGCTGGAGGAGGGGGAGAAGCAGCGTATTCCAACAACATTTAGGACTAAATTACTATGTATATAAATCCCGAGCAACTTCTGTGGACTCAGTTTACCCTTACATAGCCAGGAAGTCTTAGCATAGGCTTTATGTTTATACAGCATAAGTTAAAACAAAGCCATGCATTTTTAACAGTATTAAATCTTGACAAATATTTTAAATATGTCTGCATCATTTGCCAGGTGGTTCTTGTTATTGGTACAAACAAAAATCTAATGATGGAAATATAACAAGATAAACAGGATTCCTTGTTGAACTCCTGTGCTGTGCAAACCTAAAGTCTGACCCAGTAATTACGCCTAACACAGGAAAGCCTTTTGGGGTACCCAAATTACTGAAACAGGTCAGTTAAAGGTCTTTTCCACCACCACAGCAAGTCAATTTATTTGTATTTGTCTGTTGAAACACCAAAACCATATTGCATTGAAACAACATTCTCTTGGCAGTCTTCATGTTCAGTTTTTTCTCCAAAATCAAACTGAGTTAAGCAGAACTGAATTCATTAAATATTACATCTATACATCCTACTGACGAAAAAGTAGATTAATTTACATCTATGCTGTTTCCTTTTAAAAGGAAAGATTCAGATATCAAGAGATAGTGAAAACTGGGAAAATATTGATTGTAGAATTGCATAAAGCAATCAAAGCCAATTCTTTGCTACTGCACTCAAAAACTTAAAATATCTGTTTGCAGTAACCACTTCGACAATACCAAATCCTACAAATGGCTCACCTGATACATTGAACATTATATGAAACAAGCAGTTAGCAGATTTTTTTTATTTCTATATCTGTGTATATATATACACATACACGTGTATATGAGGCAATTTCAACCTGAATAACTGAATCCAGATCTTTGCTAATCAATTTTAAAAGGCTCTTGAAAAAATGGAGAAAGGGTAAGAG
The DNA here is from genome assembly GCF_028858705.1 of Grus americana. NCBI lineage: Eukaryota > Metazoa > Chordata > Aves > Gruiformes > Gruidae > Grus > Grus americana. The sequence continues at coordinate 15,506,944 of NC_072857.1, read as the reverse complement.
AGCGAGAACAAGGGAAAACTGACTCAATATTTTTTTAAGTATTTACCAAGGTCTTGTTTTCCCATGCTTGATTTTTTTTCCCCACACAAGATTTTTCTAGCCTTTTTTATCAGAATTTTAAAATTAAATTGAAATAAAACCAAATTCTTCCCCTGCAGCCTTTTCATCAGGAAAAACCCCCCACACTTGTGATAATCAAAGAAAAAGTGTTTATAGTAATTCTGGACAAAATTATGGATAGATTGGAGAAATATTCTGTATTTAGTGGATAACACAAAATTAATATATTCTTAGAGGCTGTTTGTTCAGTGAAGAGGTCTATGGTGTTAATGACTCGGAACCTGTATTTGTTTAGATGACTGCTCACACCTCTGGGAGAATACACCAATAACATAAAGCAGGGTGAACTCGGGCTATGCCACATTAACCAGCACGTGCTACCCATTCTTTGAAGTTGACACTGAGATTTAACAGTGAAAAAAGTTGCTCTTTGGTTTGCAGCCCGCAGTGAGGGTCTCGTGGCTCTGCCCCAGCCAGCCAGAGGGAAGCAACACCCAGCCTCTGAGGTGGCAGGCTCTCTGCATTTCACAAACAAAACCCTGTTTTTAACTCAGGATCAGGTTATCTTGGAAAAAATTAATATATGCGACACAGGCCAGGGAGAAAATAAGAATCCCCAGTGACATGGTTCCTTTCAACATTATTCACTGAGCCACCAAATCGCCCAGTTGTTTTTGTAGCGTACTACTCTGCTTCCACATGGACGCACACCTGTACTATGCCTGGCTCTTCTCTCTTCAGCACAGCCATAATGACCATCTAACACTTCCTCCCTTTTACCCAACATTTTCCCCGTGGCAATTGTGCAATTCAGTTTTATTGCCCTTTTTCTTTCTTAAAACTGAAACCCATGTACCACTGCCCTAATTTTCAGAGATGACAAACACAACTGCGTTGAAATCACGGCTGGTCAAACACTGCAGCAAAACCACTCTTCTGTACTGAATAGCAATGGTGCCAGCCAGTGTTATTAAGATTTGCGCTGAATTTGATTTCAATTTCTGGTCAGACCCTGTAACCCTTATTCAGAGCAGCTATCTGAAAGTGAAGTAGTCCTGCTAATGTCAGTGGACCTACTCCCCAGGCAAATGTAACTTAGTCACAAAGTCTGTACCTAATTTTAAAATTATTTTGTTAGGTGTGGTCAGGAAGAGGGGAAAAAAAGGCAGTACTTTGTTGACATTTTCTTTCTCGTTATTCAGCTTTGCTGCAAGGCGCACTGCTTTCATACAGAGTCCCAGGCTGAAGTAATTGTTTAAAAAAGAAAAGAAACAAAAACATGCAGTAGCATTTGTCTGGAGATGTCTCTCTCATGCAGAGAAACTGCATCTCTCTCTGGAGCAGCTGTTATCACAGTGTGCTCTGTGCTTCCTGGAGTTGTTAAGATATTCTCACAGATGAGAATGAGCAGAAAGAAGGTAAATAAACATGGACCTTTGCTTCTTCTAGATTTAACAGGAGGCTAATGAGCAGAACTGCCGAGCTGCAATGACAGAGTTGTACCATTGCACACTAACAGCGCTTCAGTAAAAGCAAAATCATCGTCAACCCTTTGAGAGACAGGTTTGAGGATGGGCATAAGGATTTCATACCCAAACACTTTTACACACTGAGAAAGATTCAATCTACATCCAAACTAAAATTTTATGCCTCATGAATGTCTCTGCTTAAGGCCAAAGATGACTAAAAATATTATGAGCACTTGCATTCTCCTCTGCCAGCTCAGGCTGGGTTGTTTTCTCAATAAATTTCTGGCCAAGTGACAAGTTTCCTGAAAGATGCAAGTGGGAGGCCAGCCAGCAACAGAAACTATGGGAACAGCTGAAGGCACGCAGGTTAGGAAGAAAAAGCCGCAGCAGCAACACAACCCAAAAACAAAAACGCAGAGAAGATTGCAGCTTTCAGAGACAAATGACAAAACAGAGGAAATATCAGCTATGAATCCCCAGGAGTTTTGCTGAAGATGGACTGGATATCCTACCCTGTTGAAACAAAACATTTTACCTTATTTCCTTTATTTTCTGCATTCCAGCTCAGCTTCACGTCAAACCTGTCCCTCTTGCTTTCATCTCCTTTTTCTCCTCCTCATTCCTCTGTTCAGCCTACTTCCTCCAGGTAAATTCAGATAAACAAACCCTTAACAGATAGGCCTATGACATTGATGCATGTTCTGCCATGTCCCTACTCTGCGTTGGGACCAGAAACCCATCAGTGGCCTGGATTCAATTGCAAGTGAACAGTGACCACGGATAAGCCACAGTGGGCTCCAGCATCACCCTGCCTGGGCAAGAGGAGCAGGTCCTGTTCAGCAGATGTCTGGACCTTTTTTCCTATGTCACAAGTATAATCAGTTAAGAATAATGGCAATAAGATGATGCCATCATTTGTTGCCCTCACACTGTTAATTCAGCTCCTCTGTGTTCATTCTCATCCCCTTTCACCAGTACCATCTCACCCATTTCCACTGGAAGGCTGTCTCTTGCGGTAGCTCAATACATTGCCCAGGACAATGGCCTCTCATTCCTAATCAGTTCTTCCATAAGTATAAAAATAGAGTAAATTGTAGCAAATGTTTAATTAATGGATTAATAAACAGAAGATAAATGAGATCACACCATTCCAGTTCTTGTGAAAATGCCATGGGGTACTGAAGAACCATGCATGATTAAGACCTGGGGTTCTCCGTATCTGCAGCAGACCAATGCTCCTCAGTGGCTCTCTAGGGCTTGAGGAAGACAACAGGAGTGACGTTTGCAGCCACCCTGTATGCAGCCAGTAACACAGCCCAGTCTCTCAATGTCCTACTGAAGTCTTATCTGCATTACTTCATGACCTCACTGTTTGAGGTGGCCTGGTTTTAGATCACCATATTACTGGGGGAAAGCATGGAAGAGATGAGTGAGTTTGGACAGATCATGCACTCTTCTTTGTTTTTAAAGTGTTTTATAATAGATGTGAAAGGGCTACAGGGTAAGGAGAGACTACTGAACTCATGTACCTTATAAACTACTGTAAGGTGAGAGTAGTAGTATATCACAGCAGTTTTTGTTCTTAAATGCTATTTAAGTTTCCACAGAAGAAAGCAATTCCAGAGCCTAGAAATAACATCGCAGAGGACAGGGGGGAATAGTTGAAGCATCAGACTACGAATGGTGCATCAAACTGTAAACCAATCATTTCACCACAAGAAAACTTAGTATGCAAGTATTATTCATAGGAATGTTGAAATGAGACAACAATTTTTACAGAATTGTAAAAATTACACCATGAGCAACTGTCCCAGGAAAGACTGCAGCTCATTCATCCACTATTCTTTTCCAAAGATAAAAAAGGTCAGATCCAGCAACTGATACAAATGCATCTGTCTCCAGCAAAATCAGGGTATTTGTGCTGATTTGCACTCACTGAGCATCAGGCCGTTCACAAGATAGAATGTTTGATGCTGGAAGGGACCTCTTGAGACCTTCTAGTCCAGTCCCCCACTTCAAGCTGTTCTGAAACAGATTCGAGTTGTAAGAATTCCATAGACAAACTGTGTGACTGTCACTGGGACAGGTAAAACCACCATCTGCAGGTATGCAGCAACTGAAATAAAGGTCTGAGGAATCTATTTTTAAAGGGGGTAAAACCGGAAAATTAATTATATATTTGATTCATTTATTCTTGAAAAGATCCATAGCAACAGCTCAAGCTCTTGGGATAGGGCATGGATGAAGAGTAGCAGAGGGACCCTACCTGGAGCACTTTGCATCCTGGAGCTGTACAGCAAAGCCCCCAGCTCTGCACAGCTCCCAGCCTCACGCACTCTCGCCTGCCTACCAGCTTGAACCCTTCATCAAGAGAGTCCACAAAAAACCAGGTCTACAGCCTGGCCTGATGGTGGTCTGGAAGCCAGGGCATAACTCAGAGCAGGTTGGTCAAGTTTATGGACACAAGTCAATTGGAGTAAAGTTGTGTGGAATTAATACAAGGTTTAATCCAGTGTTTGCAGGAAACTATGGAAGGTTTGCTGGATCATGCCCACAGCAAAATGCAATTTGATAGACTAGAAAAAGAAACTAGATAAAATGGGGACATTTGGGACATTTAATAGGAGACTGGATAAGTTACAGAAAAACATGCTGTGGAAAGCAATCTTTGCTTGGTCCTCTGGGATAAACTACATACACTAATAACAGTTCTTCTCCCTCCACTTTATTTTGAAAAGTGTCTGAGTAAAAATGGAATTACCTTACTCGACAGAACTGTTTCCTGTATATGCAGTTTTAACTATCAGCATTAGTAATGAGAAAAGTATCCTTATTATTACTTTTTTTCTTCTCCTACTCACATTGCACCAAGACAGTCACTAGTGAGTGAAATGGACTGTCTTCTGATTTGACAACTCTCCACAAAAGACAGATTAATTTTGTTCCCATTGTACTTGAATGACAGCCTTGAGGAATAATAAAAACTAGATTTGGGTATAGAGAATCTTTATTAGCAATATTGATTCACAAAGCAACGGGAACACACCTTGTCTTTCAGCTCCCAGGTTAATACAGCACGGGTGACAGTTAGAGAATAACATCTATTTACATGGCGTGAATCTGATCAGAAAGTCATTGAGACAATGTCATTTCCACAGAGTGCCTTTTTGAAGTGTAACCACTAACTGGTTCCTCTACGTGTCTGATAATAACTACTGACTTTCATGGCTTAGATTGATCTTAAAGAAATCAGAAAATCTCATCAGTAAATATGCTGAACTTCTGAAGTGGAATAAAAATAGAAAAACAGTCTTAATAGAACATAAATTAGAAGAGATAATAACATATCGTTAATCACTTTGAAGCTGCAATCCCAAATTAAATAAATGAGGGGGTTTTCTTAAAATTGACAATAGCACTCAGATATTATTGGGATCGTGCTTCTGTTTTGGAAAGAATCCTTTAAAAAAAAGAGATGTGAATATCTCACGTTCCCTGTAAAATTAATTCGGCAAATGAGCATCTTGGGTAAGGGAGAAATCCAGTATCATTCCCCATGTAGCTTTATATAAAAAGCCAGAGGATTTTTGTTGTTGTTGTTTTTTTAAAAAAGAAAAAAGGCGAAAGAGCAATATATTTAAATTTATGCTAAACAGCTGAAAGTCCTTGTGCAGAATATGCAATATATTTGCTGTACTCGAAAAACCAAAAAATGAAACCAACACCCAGAAAAGAGTTTAGAAAATAACCCACGCGCATTTATGAGTCCTATACTAATTATGAGCCAATAAGGCAGCTTGGAAAAGCAGAGTAAAAACCATGCTTTTAGTCTCTCCTCCTACTCTTCTGTCACATCCCTACTGAATTGAGATCTCACAGGGCCAGTTGAACTGGATTGTTTAATTTTTGCTCCCAAAACATGTTAGTTGGCAAAAGACAACACTCAGTTGTAATTACTATGATCATAACAGCACCCATCTGGACGTCCCACACAGCAGTGGAGAAAGTCCAGTTTTAAGCGCTTTATCAAAAAACCTCATCGAGCTGCATTGCTGTATCTCCGAGAGGCTACAAGCATTACTGCAACTCATTAAACTTCTTTACAGTCCGATGTGTTACAACACATTACAGAGCAATGGTAAATAAATAACTGCTGATTTGACGCTGCTTTCAACTGCTGAGCAATTTTGCTTTCCTCAATGTTACAATTAATGTCAGCAGTTAATGCCTTAAGTGGTGGAATCGGAAACTCGACTACAATAAACAAATGCAGTCAAGTTTCAACTGAAGGATATACCCAAACTGCAGTATGGCGTTCGTTCAGCTGTCCCCGTCTCGGGCTGCAATTACAGTTCTGTTGGTCAGAGCAGCAGGGGCATCATTTGTCATCCTAAGGAAGGCTGGAGTGCTGTGAAATTGGGCACTTTGGAAAAATGCAGCTGTAGCAGAACATATGTATAGGCAAGACCATGAAATGAACTGGCTCCAAGCCAGCACGTAAGGAGAAAAACAAGAGAATATAAATGAAAAAATTCATAGAATACTGTACTCAGAAGATGGTCCTATTGATATATCCTGACCAGCTGTAAAGGTCAGGATGATGACAATCTGTCTTCTCTGTAGAACAGCTTAATCAATTTGCAGCTTTTTTTTATTCACTGTGTTAGCAATGAGTTTACATCTTTCAAATAGATCTTCTATTTAGTTTTTGCTATTTAATTGGTCTCAGGTTCCTGTATATCTTTCTATACAGCTATAGCAAACAGAAGAATATATACATGGGTGTGCATATATATATTCATGCAGAGACTGTACTGGATAGAATATGAACTGCTCAGCTATGCTCCATAGCTCTACTGTCACTAACAGAGGTTATTCAGCTCAAGGGACAGTTTTCTGCTCCTGGAGCAGAAGCAAGAACTCTGCTGCAGCTTTACCACTGCAGTGAATACTGGCATATACTATATATACTGGAAAATAGAAGCTGCAGAAGAATGACAGCCATGCAACCATGACAAGCCACCAGTCCTTCCTCTTTTTCCAAACACTGAACAGAACCACATGGAGATGCAGACTCCTTTCCTCACCACACTGCAGAGTGGGGCTGGGCACTTCGGCGGCTCTAGGAAATGTATCGGCATATGCTCAGTATCAAAGAGTCAGCCACAAAGCTTAACAGTTTTCAGAGAGCACTTCCTGTCCTCTGGGCAAGATCAGGGCATCTTATCCCAATCCAGCAGAAGATGACCTGGCCTCATTCATTGATTTTTTGGCAGTACTAGAGCGCAGCTCTTTACTCAAGAGAACTCCAGCTGCCACATCACTTGTGAGGATCACACAGGCTGCTGCAATGGGCATATCAAATACTTTTTTTCCATTTTCTTTCTTCCCATTGAGTATACAGTCAACAAGGTTACGGTCTGTATTGTCACAGTAATTAATCTTGTGATCATTTCATCTATTTTTCAGCACTTAACTGAGATAGCTACATTTATGTGCCTTCTGTATTTAATGGTGAGAGGAAGAACCACCACCAGAGCCATTCAGTCAACCTACAAGCTTCATGAAGTAAGAATCAAGATCTTTACTCACAATGTAACTTTCTACCATAGGACTTTCATCACAGCTGATGAAAGACAAATCTTTCTTGTGGGCTGCATCAAGACTGTGAATCAAAATCCTACAAGATCATCACATGCATCACCATCTTTCCTTCCAACAGTAAGGCTCCTTAATTGAATGTACCTTCCTCAAGACAAGTATAACCTACTACAAATCCTGTCTTCTACTGGTTTGGAGAGATGTAGGCTTCTCCCTCAGGTAGTGATGCTTGGGTGCAAACAATACAACCGAGCCAGGTAAGTTTCTCTAAGGCTGGTGTAGGATTTTGGCAAGGAATATATTAATGTATGTCGTTAGAGTTCTCCAACAGCTATGCAAAAAGTAACGGGGCTCAATCACTTCCATTTAACTGTCTACATCATTTCATGCTTTCTTTTCAAGACACAGAGCCCCAGAAGGACAGATGTTAGAGGAAATGAGGTCATGGATGAGATCAGATGCAAGACATATTTTAGAGCCAGTCCCAGATCGGACAAAATGGGAATCCGGGAGGGGCAAACTACTTTTAAAAATATGAGAGCCTCTCCCTCCAACCTCTTTTCTCTATACATATGCCTTCATGCATATGTACACCACCATAATGGAAGCTTTTCCACTCAGATTTACATTAAGGAATTAATAAATATAAGTCACACATCTATGGCTGTAATACATTCCTAAGGATTATGCTTTTTCTCACATCTGAAGAGCAGAAAAAATGCAAACATTACCCTGATGTATGCTTCATTTTAGAACAGACTGCAGAAACAATCAGCAATATGCAACCTCTTGTAAAGAAAAGTGACAACTTTCCCCCCCCTTCCCTCATCTCAGCATTGCTTTTTTTTTCCTCCCCTCACCCTCAGACAAATGACATTTGGCAATGTTGACGCTGTGCTGTGTATTTTCTTCCACTCGCATACAAGTGATCAAGATAAGGTACACATGCCCAGAGATTCACATAGGATGCGGCCGTATTATGCTGTAAATTCAGAGATACAGAAAGCTGATGTGTGTAAAGGAAGCAACCCCCTGATACAGGAAGAAATGTATTTGTCTGAATTTGGGTTTCTTTTCTCTTCCACATTGTGACTAAAGGTTTTAACCATACAGCTTTACTTTTAAATAAAATACATAAATGACTCCCAAACAGCTGGCCTACTTAACACTACTATGTAAACATCTGTTCACATTCATGCATGCAAATAAGTACATCAGCTAGCAAGTCTCTTAGGCTCAGATTAGTCTTTATCAAGTCCTCCCAGAAACCACTGGGGTGGAGGCCAACGACTGTGTGAAGGGGGAGGAAAGGGAATTCTTAAGCTTTTTTTGGAGAGTTGATCCTTGGAGAAAAGATGGATGATAGAGAATAGCAAAAACCCTCAACTCCCAGGCTTTCTATTTTTCAGTATGTTTGCTTTAATGGAAGTTTTCTTTCCTGTCTCTTTGTGGCAGTTTCCTACTTCATCACATATTTTAGCAGCTTGTTATATAAATGGACATTGTGTCAAATTTTTATTCCCCTTTATTCGAACCATCTTTTGAAGGTGCCAGGGATCCCAGGACTTCTCCTGCTGGACTAAATGGGATTCTTGACATTGACGTGAATGGAAACAGGACTAGGCCGGCTGTACGCCTCATTAGATAAGCGATTCTATAGCACCCTCTAAAATTCTGCTGAACTCTCCCTTTCAAGCAAATAAAGCAGGTAAACTCAAAGGCCATGAAATGTCACTATTACATTTAAACACTTAAACTGAGGTACCTGATGAATTAGCCATCTTCTTGCCAGGCATCTTAGAAAACTGCAGCCCCCAAGGGATTTCCCCTGGCCGTTACCACTTATTGCAAAGTCAAAGAGAGAAAGCTAAGGTTATTGTTTTGCCTGTGGAATCAAAATATGCTGAGAGAGCACGTTATTCCCCAGACTTACAGGTTTATTGAGTTTCTAATTCACACCTAAGGTCACCATATGTCAAGTGAGTGTGCATTCTGCTACCATGGCTACTGTCATCATTTTAATGCTAAATAATCCTGGAACAATACTGTCTTAGAAACAGTGTAATTTAGCACTTAAAGCAGAAGACTGGTCTTCTGATTAAAAATGGAAAATTAAATGTTCTGGTTCCACCTTTGGGTTTGTCAGACTCCCCAAAATCATACAAGTTATTCAATCACTCTGGACCTTCATTTTCATACCAGAAAGCCAAAGAACTAAAAGCCCTGAATAAACAAAATAAATAAAGCTAGTATAGCAACAACTGCATCTTCTCTATTGAGAAAGGTTAATAAATGAATCAATCTTTGATCAAATTTCATACATGCATTTCAAACTACAAGATGAGGTTTGAAATCAGTTTCTTGTGGCCTGATATGATTATGTCATGATGACAATGCTTCCCTCTGCATAATGCATTAATGCGAATTTGACCACACAATTGTCATTTCTTGTCATTTAAGCAGTCTTACAGTTAAGCAGCCATAATTGTCCTTTGGGTGTTATCTTAAATACATTAAAAAAGAAATTGAATGCTTTCACCACATTATAGCTGGGACACTTTTTCAAAGCTAATTTCTATGTCTGTGAATTATTCATAATACACTTCAAACAGGCTCTTCTGGATAAGGTAATTGACCTTGTCTGCATGAAGCACCTACTACCTTGCCTTGGGATAATTAAATCTATGATGTGGTCCATTATTTAAAGGTAATGTCTTTTCATTAGGTTAGGCAATATATTATCACTCAACTAGTCACCTAATTCTGCATTTAGCACATTCAAGTTTTCACTGTTTTGTCACGGGTTACACTCATCGTAGCACTATCTCGCATTAAGTAGCATGGTACAACAGTAAGACAGCATTCTCTTGATAAATGGAAGCAGGACTTTGAGGACTAAAATTTCAAGATTTACTTCTGTATTTGCAACTTCAGTTGGCTGTGCTTCTTTCTTCTGAGGGTGAAAGTAATAAAGTGTGTCTATTCAGTAAAAACTAGTGTCAGGTCAAAACTCAGGTACAACTAATGTACCAGGTGGCAGTAGTTAGCCAAATTCACATACTGTTCAGTGGAAACAGTTATGCATGCTTGAAAGGTATGCTAAAACACTTGTGTTGAATTCCATTATGTAAACTAGCCCAGGTATTTCTACAGAGATTTATCTTACAGTGTAGAGAAACCCTTGGTTGGCCTGCCATCCAAGGATGCAGTTAGCAATGCTGGCTGCTGCCCAGGCAGGCTCTGAACCATTTCAGCCTTCCCTGTAACAGATTACTAGGACTGAATTCCCTACTATATATTCCCTCAAAAGATGTTGCTCAGTGAAGACCAAACTGACTTTTTTTTTTTTTTTTCAAATGCATGGAGTGAAAAGTTCTGAGAAAGAAAGCTAAGCAGCTGAGCACCCAACTCTCTCTTGTGCTCCAGCTACTTTAGCAGAATAAAGCAGCTCTGAATCTCTTTTAGTCTGTCACTGACAAAGTCCTCCTGCATGGGTAAACTCTTGAGTGGCACAGCAATCTGAAGCAGCTCCTGCATCAATCCCTTTCCTGGCTCTGAAGAACAGCCAGATATGGTATTCTAATTTATATTGCACCACTCCAGTAACCAGGCTTAAAGATGCTTCTGCACCCCCCTCTGCTTCAGTTGTGCAGGGTATACCTGTCTATTCTATTATAGGAACACAGTATTGGCTTTTTCAGTCTGAAATGCTGAAGTGTTTAGACTCTGATTGCAAATACTGCAGTAATGAGCTATGGATGAATTTGTTAGCTTCTCTACATATCTGGATTTTTACAATGTTTCTGTGTTTTGTAGTTTAAGCTAAAGTGGAATTTAATGAAAGATGCAATAACTAAGGAGTTAATCCACCATCTTACTTGCCTAAGTCAGTATAAATATACTGAATCCAATGGAACTGATCCTGCATATCTGAGTTTTGTATTTTTTTTTAGTTGAATCATTCGATATTGTAGCTTCTCTCAAGCTGTCCATTAATAGAATGTTATGATTACGTTAGCTATTCAATGCTTTTTAATCATGTTATACAAACACAGTTCAGCCTATGAATTGTTTATCTTGATTAGATATTGTTTGAGTGTTCACTTAAAATGATGAAGCATTGTTTCAGAGCAGAAATAAAGACAAGGGCATCAAAAAGACTTCAAGGTGTTAGAGTGAATATTTACTCTGAAGACCTTTGGCTGAATTCCTATTCGCATGAATATTCAGGAACAATCTGTTCATGCCTCAGGAACATTTCTGCAAACACAAAAATCTCAGTATTGTGGTCCAGAGTAATATAAAAAAAGCATTATGAAAATTATCAACGTGAAATTGAAATGAAATCCCAGTAGGATAGGAAAGAAATAGCTGCCATTTATCATTTTCCATCAGCTAAAACAAACTAGCCAAGGAAAGCATTGTTCTAAGCAAGATTACCTGCAACTGGCCTGTCTGCTAAATCATATTTCATAACGGTCGACTGCCTTCCATTGTGTAACCACAGTTGTGTACTATACATCGATAGCTCCTGTCACTATAATACAATTATGTTTACCCATTAGTTTCTGCTTTTGTGCCACAACCCAGCAACTACAATATTACAATGGTTCTAATGGTCTGTTTCACTTTGTTCATTTACCTATTAATTTTGGCAATGGCATATTTCATGGAACATAAATTTCATCCTCTGAAAACATGACAACCTGTAGTACAATATGGTCAGACAGATTCTGGAGCTTTGTACAGGAGTAAAATGAATTGTCCAGGGTGGCATTTTGGAAAGAACATACCTCCCTCTGGAGGCATCGGTTGTATCTAAGGTGATTACTTCAGCAGTAATAGGATGTAATTATTCACTCAATAAAGTTCTGCCTCTATTAAATAGGTACTTCTAATGTTCTGCAGATTGACTGGTGGCCCTAGCCTGTCTCACAGAGGCAGTAAACAAAATGCAACACAATGTCTTTGTCTGAATCCAGAACATAAATGTGCACTGGGAAGAAAGTGACCTAGAAAGCTGGCACTGCTTTGAACCTGGAGGCTCGGGGAAACAAGACCCCAAAACAAAACCTGAAAAATGCTCATTGCCAGAAGGACATTCCACAGTTCAGCAATAGATCTTAAAATGGCAAAACAAATGGACTGAACTGACTTTTCACAACCAGAAAAAAAGCCAAAGGGAGCTGAAATGGAGCCTGCATCAAGAGAAGACAACTTGTCCTAGCATCCCACCCTCTGCTGCTATGTTAGCATTTGGTCATGAAGATCTCTCTCTGAGGAACAGCCCTTAAACTTGTGCCACACACCAAAATAGTTTCATCTGGATAAAATCTGAGAGCTTGTAATCACAGTGACAATGGGAAGTAAACAAATGCTCATGTACAGAAAGCCTTTAGCCTAATGGGAAAAGAGTAACCAACGCTAACTTGTCTTGCATCAGACTATGATCCACCTATCCCAAGAAGTTAATTACAGTTAATCTTCACTCTTCTTATCTGCAAATATCTATGTAAATATGCAAATACATACTTTCCCAAAGAGAGAGCACTCTCTATATATATCAACAGATAATTTTTATGGACCGTACTGACCATTTGAATCAGCAGCTAAAAGAAAAGTTAGCATTTAAGATAAACATATCATATAATTGATGTTAATTTTCTCCAAAACAACTTTTCAGATCTCTGCTCATTTTTTAAAACATCCCATCATAGGCTTAGACTCATCACTAAAACAAACCTATCAGACCTGAATTAGGTTCAGTAACACAAAATTGAGAAAAAGAACAGCCAGGAATCATGATCGTCTTTTCTTTCCTACCAACAAGTGCCACAACCAATACTTTGATCGCACAGAATGAGACAACCTGAACAAAAAGAAGCATAGAAAATGGCTACTGATTGCAGACTAAATTACTGGGAGCAGTTTTCATGCACTATTAATGTTAATATATTGGAATCCCTACATGTTCTAAATTAGATATGTCATTTTAAATTTTTTTGGCAAACCAAAGATAGAGGGAAAGGAGGACATGGAACTAAGCACCCTGGATAAAGAAACAGGCAGCACACGAAGCAGACAGGCACTGAATCTAGCACAGCCGCATGTGTCCAAAGATCTATGAAAGACTGATGGGTACTGATGAAGTTTAGTTGAGTTTAGGATGTACATTTGGTTTGGTTTTGTTCCTGTGCTGAGGAGGAGACAGACATTTGTCTATCTGGCAGGGTGAGAAAATACATGCATCTGGATCTCATTTTAGCCTAAAATAAGATTTCCTTCTAGCACTAGGACATTTGGAGTCAGCAAAAACTGTATAGTACTCACTAAAACCTATTGATTCTAGTGAGCTTTAGATATTAATCTCAACCTGGTTTTCTAGCGAAATGGGACATATTGGAACATGCTACGGGAATGTTTGTGCACATGTGTCCATTGTTCAAGTAACTCATGAACCCACTGGCCAATTTCAAGTACATTTGACTAAGAAATATGTTCCTACAGGTTTCATGTACTGCCTAAGCAGAAAACAGAGATCCTCCTAGTACTCAGCCTAAGAAAAGGTTGCAATACATTTTCAATTGCCAGTAGATCTCAAACAATCCATACACAAGCTCAACATTAAACCATATGGAAAAAGTGCATCATTTATTACTCCACAATTCATTAAACTATTGTTTTAGAAAAATAAACAAAGAAACAATATTCTAAACTGCCAAAAAAATTAGTAACTCAGATAAAATAATCAAAACTGTATAGTTGGGAAAGATGCTGTTCACTAGACAGAAGCATGAGAACATCAATGTTTAATCAGTTTGACCACTTACTGTTTACAAAAATATCTGAAGTTGGAAATACCACCTTCAGTTGCATATCTCTCTGCTTGGAAGAACTTGGGCATCTACCTTGAGCTGAACACATAACCTTAAGTCAGCTACAGTAAGACTACATGGATCCCATCCTAGAAATGCAGGCCTGCTTCCAATAGCTCTAATTTCTGAAAACAAGGGCACTGTTTCTTAATTACAGAGTCCCTTCTTGCCCTTTACAAAGGAAGATGATATCATTATTGTACAACTATACCATATGCTACAATCACAGGTATGACCAGGCAACAAGTAGAATAGTTGTAACGGTCTCTAATTAGTGCAGGTAAGAACAGCCATCTATCAACGGTGGGATGAATTCTAGCATTGAATCGGCATTACTGGAGACAGACTGTAGATCAGATTTCAAATCCTGCCTGCTGCATCTGGCTGTGTTCAGACCCATACCTAGATTCAAGCCATCATGGCTAAGCTAACACTTTCTGAATGCATTGCACACATTCTCAGGTGAGCTTATCTTTCCCTAAGTCATCTATGAACAAGAAAGACAGGGTTGTCCATATGGCATCCAAGTGTCTAATAAAGAAAGTAGGCTTGAGGCTCTCACACTTCTCCCTTTACAATCAACCACTGCAGCAAAGCAAAATACAGACACTGCCTGGAAGATGAAGAAATCTGGATGCTTTGAGAGATGCTTACACTGGTGATACTATTCCTGGGCTACAGTGCAGAATCACAGCTTTCTCTCCTTACTTGGCTGAATATACTGAACATCCCATTATAGCTCACCCAAATATACCATTACCTCCCTTGTAATTTGGTAGGTACATAAAAATTCACAGAATCAAGCCTTCCTTGCTGAATCACTGTAACTGTGTTAATCAGTTCACTAGAAGAAACAAATGTACCTCTAAGGGATGACGTGTTCACTCTTCCACTAGCAGCACAAGGGCAAGGCACAAGACGTTCCTATATAAATCTTACACGTAGAGTGCAAGACTTCAGAGATGTTCTTGGAGGAAACACTCTGTTTATGGTTCTTTTTTTGTGGCTGAACAAAATTGGTCATTGGTTTTAGGGTGGTATTTTCAAATAGTTCTAATGGCTCAATACCAGTTTCAGGCGAAATTGTCATCAGTAGCAGCCTGATGCCTCAATTTTCTTCTCTGCTAAATGAGGTAAGAAAACTACCGTTAGAGGACTGCATAGATTAATTGGTTAACCTTTCTAAATGCTAATGTAAAAAAAAAAAATTCTTCTGGGACTTTTGAATTCTGCTCTTGAGAGCAAAAGAAGAGGGCTCTTGATGTTACTTTGAGTCCTGGACAGCTCGGGCAGGAACACACCCCTTGGCTAAACCAGTACCCATTAAAGCCTGAGCCTTTCTCCCATCAAAGGGGCTTGGAACAAATTCAGGCTCAAAAGCTTTTTCATTTTTGTTCTCAATCTTTCTGGCCCAGCAGATATGAAAAAAGCTTCTCTAAAGAAAGTTTTAAAAGGGTTATTTTCTTTCAGGTCACCACATCTTTCTAGCTACTTGTCAAGTCTCAGTCAGATCCGATCCTCCCCAAATCAATCTGGGTGTGAGGGAGGTACATAATTCTCAATTGCTTTTAGATGCTTCTTGGGAGGGGAAGAAGTACACAACTTTTTTCCCCAAAGGTCTGGAGACATTTTCTCCAAGCATGCTTGCTTACTCCATATTTTAGGGTTTGGCCTTTTTTTTCCCTACAAAAAAAAAAAAAGAGTAACAGATACTTAGAAGAGCTACTTTTACGCTTCCCTTAACATCAGATGGTTCACATAAGCAAAACACTGAACTAAATACTCTTAGGGAAAGCTCTAGTTCTGTTGCTGTTTGAACACCAAACACAAAGTAATCTGAAAATACGGCCTTCAGCTGATCTTCATTGTTTCTCTTCCCCTGTCTCTGCCTTCACACTTTCAAAAATGGAAAATATGTTTCCCATAGGCTATCTTCACTCTGTAATGGGGGTAAAATTCCTGGACTTAATATTTAGAAGCAATGAATCTGAGTCTAACCCAATCTAATTAGAGTAAAAACTTGACTCCTTTTTCCATAGGCTTACACTTTCTTTTCTCCTAATTGCACTATATAATTAAATTATGCCATTGTTCATTTTGTGTATAGCCTCTTAACACCTCTGTTTTCCTGGATAGGTCGGACCAATTAAAGAAAAATCAAAGCATGTGGGCTCTGTCCCATTCACTTGCTCCATCCCATCTGATTTTCAGCGAGTACCTTGCTTTGCACATACTTTTTTCCCCAGATGCAAAACAGGAGTCAAACCCAAAACATACATAAAACTGAGAGATTACAGCCCCAAATGCTTTGCTATCCTCAAAGATAATGTGAATAGAAATGTAAATTACTATTGCTTCACTCATGTGGCATCTTGGTAGAAGAGGTCAGCTGAGAACTCTTCCACTGCTATGATTTACATCTATTCTCCAGAATCGGAAAACATCACTCTCTGCACTGGCCCAAATTTGACAATTAGTTTAATGTCAGTAAGACGGTTTGAGTCTAATGGAGCCCAAGACGCTCAAAGTAGGACAGCCGAATGAAGCAGACAAATGGAAGTGTGATGAGAACGCACTCCCCGCTGTGGCTCTAATGAAGGAGAAGGCACACTTTTCTGCTCAGGCAGCAGTACTGCTTTCTTTCTTGAATAGTGGACAGGTTGCTGTCATAGCTAATGACCCATTAATATAACAAGCCATGGATTAGCTGTTTGTTTCTAATTGCCATTATTTATTTATTGTTAACAATATGCTGAGTCCTGCAAATTAAAAAAGACTATCACTGCTTGTGATTAAGGGAATTTTGGCTGGGATAGCCTGAAAAAAAACGTGTAATTCTTTCCTTCTTCAAATTGTGTGTGTGAATAGCTTATATGACTGGGTCTCTCAGGTCAGAGGTATCATTAGGACGTGTTACTTTCTGGCATATATATGTCTCATAAAACTATCCATTTCCAAACTCTTATTTGGACTGCAGAATTCCCTGAATTCAAGGTTTCTTCATTGCTGAGCTATAAGCACTTATACCATCCCATAGGTTTCACAGGTTGATCAAAAGATATCAACTTTACTCCAAACCAGAGGTTCTTTGGGAACAGAAGTCCCAATCTAATGGATTAGAGAGGTTAAGCAGACATCTTACAGCATCAGTTCACAGCACTGACTTTCTTACAGCACCACCAATAACAGTTCATGCAATGACTTCCAGATTCCAGGCTCAAAATCTGTTGTTTAGGTTTACATTTCATTTACCTGTACTATATGTCTTCATTAATACCCCTGGTACAAGTTTTCTGTATGTTGGAAAAGGTACTTTCCACGTACTGTGGTTTAACCCAGCCAGCAGCTAAAACATCCACACAGCCATTCGCTCATCCCCCCCTCTGCCCACTGGGACAAGGGACAGAACAGAAATGGGGGGGGAAGTAAAACTCATAGGTTGAGATAAATAGAATTTAATAGGACGGAAAAGGAAGGTAATACTACTACTAAAATATACAAAACAAGTTATGAACAGCACAATTTCTCATGACCTGAAGCTGATGCTTAGCTAATTCCCGAGCTGCCCCGCCTCCTAGCCAGCCCCTCAGTTATATATGGAGCATGACATCATATGGCATGGAATATCTCTTTGGCCAGTTTGGATCAGCTGTCATGGCTATGTACCCTCTCAGCTTCTTGCGCACCCCTAGACTTCTCATTGGTAGGCCAGTATGAGAAGCTAGCAACAACTAAAAATACCAGTGTGTTATCAACACTATTCCCATCCTACATCCAAACTACAGCACTATACCTGCTGCTAGGAAGAAAATTAACTCTATCCTTGCTGAAACCAGGACACCATGTCAGTAAAACACAGTAGATCTATTTAGTTTGGACTGCCAAATTTGCTTTCTAAGTAAACTGTAAAAGGTCTCAAGAAAAAAAAATAATAGAAGCATAATTCCAGAATTGCTCCTTAGACTTAAAAAAAAAATCATTCAAGGGAGGGAAAAAAACCTACAACAAAAACCCAACAGAAATATCAGGGACAGCAGAAGTACGAAGGACATATTCTGCAGAAGCAAAGAAGCTCCTTCCTCACTACTCTATCAGTCCCCACCTTGAGAAGTGTTTTTAAATTCAACTGACACTTTGTTTCTAAAGCAAACTCAGATAATGGTGCTTCAGTGTTCACTGGAGTAGTCCCAAGAGACTCGTGCCCTTCTGGTGTCACTCCAGAAGTACGCCAGGTAGCATTAAGCCTGTCCTGTCCTGCAGTGGGGTTCAAGGAGGGAGCACATCTTCCTCCCACTGTGTTAGAAGCCACTCAGTGTATGACCGAGCAAAGATTTCTTCCTGTGTCTTTCCCATCGCTTGGCCTCTTGGCTGTATTGCGATCCCAGAGAAGCACAACGGGACTAGAGGAAAAGTAATGCAAGCAGCTGCCGTTCCTTCCTTGGCAGCTGTAGCACAATTTATCTCACTGTCAGTCAGGAAGGATGGTATATGGGATGGGAAGTAAAGGGTCAAAAATTGGCATAATGATATTTCCATTACTCACAGGTGCATGCATACGCTAGATGCCAAGTTACCTCCCCCACACAGCAGGTTTTTTATTCTGCTTGGACCACCTGTATTTTAATCAGCTGCACACTACTAACAATATAGCATCTTTAAAAACGGCCTGTAAATCTCTCCCTACAAATAAGGGGACAAGTTGCATTACTATGACAAACTCTGTTCAAAAGTCTCTAAATATAGCACAAGTTATCTAAAATTGTGCTTGTGAGAAGCTGTCAGCACTGCCACTTTGGAGGGGAAAGACAAGGTATGGTGGTGGAAACACAGATGGCAAGTCAATCATTCTCAAGAAGGGGATCCTAATTACCTAAGAATAATTACAACATACAATCTACACCTGCCACCTATCCACCACTCCCTTCAATATGAACCACTTTTTAAGGGCAGACTGCCCTGTTCTATGTTATTTTGTGCAATGACAAATAGTCTCCTGGTAATGCAATAACAATTTAAAGTACTCGGAATGATAAGTGAAAATTATATTTGAAAGGCATAAAATAATAGTGACCAAACCCCCAATGGTAAATGACAGCTTGTTATGGGTCATCTTTTATCACCTCATGGTACATCTATGTAAAGAACTTTATCAGAACCCAGGCTTCATACTCCTTTCTCCATAAAGATTTATACTGCTCTAAAGCGTGTGTCTCCATTATATGAAACCTTGGTGCCAACCATGCCTCTAATCACTGTGGGTCACCGCTGGAGAAAAAAATAGTAGAACTAGCGAAGGTCCAAGAAGGGCAACTAAAGGGACTATAAAAGCACTGAATGAGTGCAGAATTGTGATTCACTGCATCCTGCAATACCAGAACTCAGTGCACCAAGTAAAACATTAACTTAAAATGCATTGTAAAAAGTAGCTGTGTACAGAGCAAGTAGGGAACTCCTGGAACTTGCTTTCCTAGGAGGCTGCAGACACAGACAATGTAATAAGTTCAAAAAGAGATTAGACAAATTTATGAACTCCAGATCCATAGTGGTTACTAAAAGGGATTGGCAATGGCATAAACTCTAATGCCTGTAACAGAGCAACTGTGGGTGATGGGAACGTATCGAGGGATGTGCTGAAGACATCCAGACTTCTGTACTCACCGTAAGCTGCATCTCTCCAACAGCCACTATTGGAGGCAGGACCCTGCAGGACATTTCTTACCATCTTACGCTCTGACATCACTGGAGATGTCATCTGGAACTAAAGAGGGAGCCTGCACAAAGAGCTCTAGCAACGTACAGGGCATAGATAAAACACCACTGAACTGCCTCAGCAGCAGAATTAAGTCTAAACTAAAGTCTAAATTCAGTAATTAGGTCATGCTCCCTGCTGTGAGGTAGCACTGCATCTTTCCCCCCCAATAATAGAGGTACAAAATGCAAATGCAGTGGTTCACAGGTGAGGGCAAACAGCTATCTGGCATAAAGGACCACAGACCTGGAGACAGCACGTGGTCCAGCTTGGCACCAAAATACAGGTCTAGCTGAGAGGCAGAGGGGAGAAGAGGAGGTGGAAACCTGGGTGCAAATCATATCATACTGGGACCTGACAGATCTTGAGAGGGGCAGGCAGAAAGTACAGGGAAGAGGCACAGAGTTTAGGATGGATGTTTGAAATCAAAGCTTGAGGTGACATGGTGTGGGAATTCTACTGGAAATAGAAAAATAAGGAAGAAGGCAGGAAGAAAACACCAGCTAAAGACATTTTTATTTCTTTGATTTTGCTCTAGGACTGATCTTTTCTCAGTCCCTGCCTACACAAATGTGCTATGAACTTGACAGACTGTCAGCCAAGCATTGTAAAGCAAGCTATCCTGCCACTGATACAGCCATCACTGTGTTAAGTCCTTGATATGGTGGATGGGAGGCAGCTTCCCAAATGTTAAGCCTTTGAGTACACCTACTGCTTCTAGAAAACTGAGCAAACTCAGTCAGAGCTGAAGGTTTGTTCAGTTAATAAAGTGTTTTCATAATTTCAAACATCTCATATGTGAACAGTTTAATTAAAAGTGCATGGGCACACATGCACCTATGCTTGTACACATGCCCTTCTCCTAGGTATTACTTGAGATTCTCCACAAAGAAAGGAAATCAGAGTCCCAGGGGCCTATATCTCTTTTCAGATTCCCAGAATACAGACAGCACATTTAGATGTAGCCCAAGCCTCCTGCCCGCCCCTCTCCTCTCCTGCTAGCTTGTCTTGGTCTGTGCTTCTAAGGATGAGGCAGTGGTAAAGTCTGCAATTTTTTGCTAAGAGTGTGGATGACTTTCCTAATTAATGCCAACTGTCAGATCTGCTCTGGTTATGTGGGTGTGTCTCCATCAGGCATGGAGAAGTCACTAGAGACTTACAATTACTGGCCATAAATTAGAAGTTTAATTTACCAGCATAAGAAAGCCAGCTATTCCTCTGATGAACAGACATCTATTCTGATGTTCACAAACCTCCTGAAAAATCTGATGACAGCGATGTACAAAAATGCAGTTCAGGGCAATTTAATTTTAGTTTTCAAAGACATGCTTGCAGCTAAGCTGTAGTATGACAGTGAGAACTGATAAGGCTGTTCCAGACAGCAGGAGGTGGAGATGAGTAAACTCCTTTGCCAACTGCCAGATTGCACGTCTGACACATTGCAGATGTAAATCCAAGTAACTCAATGGGGAGACTACTCTGAATCACACCCACTGGGGACATGCCTATGTCTTCAGGGCAAGAGGTAGTAGGAAGACTGGAAAGACAAGCTCCTGGATATAAACTGGAACAATTTTATGCAAGCCAGGAGCATCCCTTGGTTTCTCTTTGAGGCAGCCCAGAGTACCATGCTTGTCCCTTTGCCCTGGCACGTGATTTTTTTTTCTCTTTTTTCCCCCAGGTGAAAGCTGTGAAAACCAAAATTGCTACGTAACAACAGGCATCTTTGCTGCAGAGTAACCTTATGAACGCAAAAGGAAAGAGAAATCTTTTTATTGCTTCTCTGTGCAACATGATAGTGTTTACATCCTGAAGACAAGGATTTGGGGGTTTGGTGCTACCAGCAGAGATATCCTAATCGTGCATTCCATCTCCTCGGGGAAAAAAAAAAAAAACAAAAAAAGTATAAAGCCCAAAATGAGAGGAGGGTCAGAAATGGATTGGATCCCTCGCAGAAAAGGGAACTTTTATAGCTCCGTCAAGATGAGATACACCTCTGGGAGATGCCCTTCCATCAAGCATTCACCACTGGGCTCAGTCCAGAGGTATTAATGAGTGGTGACAGTCAGCAGGCTGGATTAGGTCCTGCAATGTTTCCTGCTGGCCTACGAATGCAGCATTGTCATCAGTACATGTGCACTGTACACCGACTTCTGAAGGAAGAGCTGAAGTGTGGTTCATTAACTGTAATTACACATTATGATACCCTGGCAACACAGAGAGAACAGCATGCTTCAGGCATCCAAAAGCCTAGGCTGAATCAAGAAACAAAACCCAAGAGTTTTGATTTTTGTTCTGTTGCTCTGACCCCAAATCAAACTCTCTCCAGTCACTTCTGGGCATAAACAACAGAAGTGAGATTCTTCTGCAGGGAGTCCAGCAAAATGCCCTAGGATTATTCGCACTTGCAGCTCATCTTCGAGTTTAGGAATGGAAATTCTTTAAATCTTAGAACTCTTCAAGACACCTATAGTGCTCAGCACCAGTGAGTCTCTAGGCTCTTCTATAATGTAGCAGCAGTTCACCCCAAAATGAACACCAATTAATAGAGCTATTTAAGGCTTTGGGGAAAAATGCCTTTCTATCATTTAAAAACACTTAATGCTCAGCTAAGAACACACTGTTACCCATATCTCGTCATTTCAAGAACTCAAAGGATTTATTTTTGAGCATGTGCCACAATCTCACCAAACTTACAGCCTTAGGCTATTGAGAAAGTTCAGGATGAAAAATGGAAAGTGTAATTAAAAAGCATAGAAAAGGAAGAAAAAAGAAGAAAAAATGATGGTGTCTGCCACATGCACAGCGCTGGATTGTAATTTTTTGGTGATTTATCAGCTGGAGCTGTACTAAAGAGTTATGAGTCATGCAATTCTTGTGTGGTCAACTGTCAGGACCACAGTGGCACTGCAGCAGCTGCAAGAGCACAAGCCGGGCTGCTGGACACCATCCCCGCATCCTCTCCCTTGAGGAATCAGTCACACCTTTGGTCCTGGGCAAGTGGAGAAGGAGCTGCCTGTCAGGAATCATCTTAGCCAGTGTGCCAGTCACTAGACAGCTTTAGCCTTGAAGCAGGAGAGTTTATATACTGTCAATTTACCCAAGACTATCACTGTTTTGTTTTTTGGTTTTGGTTTGTTTGGGGGTTTTTTGTTTGTTTATTTTTGGTTGGTTTTTTTTTTTTAAGGCGAAATGGGTTTGGATCCTTAAGAAGTGTCCTTAACTTTATAAAGGTACACATACAGGAGGTATCTCAAAATGCACTCATAGTGTATCTTTCTGCATAGGCATGACCAAGTACCTCACAGAAATGTGAAAAGCAAACACGTGCAGACCTGCTCTAATATTATGGCCTTCATCCTTAAGAAAATATTTTGGAAATAATCACCGTGTGATCATATTTTTATAACATGTCAAATGTGGTGTGGGATACAGAAGCCAGCAACACTGTAAGTATTTGTAAAACATTAGTTGCCCCTCTTCATGAGCAGTTCTGCCTGCGTTTTGTTTTCCCTTTGTGCTCTACCCTGGATGCTGATATTAACATTTAATTCTTTAAAAAATTATTAGCAATACAAGCAGTTCTTGCTGGTAAATTCTGATGATAACAAAAGACATAATTCACAGGTTTTAAAAATAAACTGGCAGTAAGGCATCTGATTACTGGATCCATAAACATTCAGTGTTATAGTAACTTTGCTGGAACCGGGTGGGTTTTGGATACATCTCATTAGGCAATGTATTTTTAACACAATAGGAACTCCCATTGCAAGCTCCCCTTAAGGCTTTCTGTGGGATTTTTTCTAACATACTAACAAATTTAAGAGTTACTAATAATCAAAGAATCACCAGGAACATACAGACATTACAAGTAACCAGATGAGACTTTGAAGACATTCAGAAGCCTGCCTTTAATGTCATTCATCTCTCTGGATAAGCAAATGTAAAATCCCAACCCCAAGAGAGAGTCGAGTGGCAGGCAGCCATCCTGAGTAACCACCGGAGTTTTGGTACCACAGAGACACACAAACTGATTAGATCCTCTGCTTTCTTGTTACTGCTAAATTAAATCAGGGCAAAAAACTTATTCCTTCTATCACGAGGGGAAAATTAGTTTTGCCCCAGAAACAGTACTACCAAGCACCTTAAACATCATATTCAGGGCTGTGGGACTCAGAAGAGGTACACCCCTCCTCTCCAGAAACATCATAAAATTCTGGAGCAGTCTGGGTGCTTTCTATATTTAAAACACGTTTAAAAACTGTAAATGAATAAACACATCCAGCTAAATAACAGCTTTTGGGCTTCTAAGCAGTACTTTCAGTTGTAGAAGCTTTCAAAGCCTTTGTATGTATGAACTTATAGAGTGGAAACTCCCCTGCAGAGCTCTGACCCTCCTGCATCAGAGGACAGGTACTGCACAGTGGTATCCAAGGAGGTAAAAGGCTTTTCACTCCATTCTGTACTCCATTGCTACTATTCGTTTTGCTTTTTTTTTTCCCTCCTCAGTCGCAGTACAGCCTGTATAATCAATAAGAGCTAACAAGGAAAGATTTGGGATCATGGCACTTACTCGGGGTGTTCAGGAGACGTGACTTTTTGCAGTGGTAGGCTGCCTCCTGTTCACAGTACTCTGCACTGTTTATCATGGCTTCAAGCTGCTCCGCAGTGCTGTTGTAGTTAAAGAACATGGTGTACGGCTTCTCCGGATCAGTTCCTTGGACTCTGGTTAGCCCTGTGTTGTTGTGCTGCACTGCAGTCCAGATCTTATCTTCTGTTAAATGAAAAAGGATTGAACAGGACATTAACAGCAAAAAACTTGCAACAAGCAGGGAACAAAAAACCCAATTGAAATCTAATGCTTTACTACACTGGAGAGAAGATCAGCAGGACCCTGGGCTCCAAAACGGTCACTCAGTGATGAAGACACAGGTCAGTGTAGCCCACAGAGCTGTTTCTCCCTGAACCAGCTCAAGAAAACACTACAGAGCCTGCTGAGCAAGAAACTACAAGCTTCCCAGGAACCACAGGAGATTTTCAGCATCATCTATTGCCAGGTATCTGAAGAAAATGAGATACATTTCAGCTGGCTTTGGCCCTGAGAGAAAAAGCATAATAATATGGCTCATGGGGATAGCATTCATCTTTTGCAAACATAGCTGTACCTGAGAACACAGCCCACGCTGTTATAACAACAAACAGTAGTGGAGAACTATGGCTGATGAGCTTACACAAACTCACACAGACAGAAACCACAAACTCTTGCCAGAAAGCTAAAACTGAGAGTATGTTCTTACCATCCAGTTGGAAGTCAGATCACTCATTTGACTCAGTTCTCAGATTTTTCTAAAGGTAAGTTGAGTGATGACCTGCTTGGATGATGGTACAATACAACAAATGCCTTGGCATCTGTAGTTAACTGTCAATGTTGATGTTTTCCATTCTGGAGAGCCCATCCTCACCTCCTTCATTGCATTTACTGGCAGAGCAAGGGATTTCGTGAGAGAAAGCAGAATCTAGGTAAGTACAACCTGCACCGTACAGCTCATGACCACCATTGGGGTTGGCATGATAAGGAGAACATCGCAATTAGAAGCCATTAGCTTAGCAGGGAGGCTGTTTCCCAGCTGGTTCTGGTGAGATAGTAACAGGCAAGATAACAAGGACAGCCTGACCAGCCAATCTGCTGAGCTGACCCAGAGAAAAAGGCAAACTCTTTAATGAGGAATCACAGAACTGATACTGCACATACTCCACGATATTATTAAGAGTCACATCCAGTTAATTCCCTCTTTATCAAAGACCCTGCTCGCCCAGGGAGGATACAAGATACTGACAGGGCAAATCATTCGAGGAGAGGAAGATTTCAATCTCGTTTACAGAAACCTACAGACAGTTACGGAGGAAGAAGCAAGATCTAGACACGAGATTTCTATTTTGTTATACATGCTTCAACAGGGAAACCCTGGATGACGCTGAGCCACATCTTTTCTAAACCAACCTTAAAAACTGTGCATTTAAGTATTCAGATGGTTTTCCCAGACTATGTGGTCTGAGTTCTTGCAGAGCATGAGCTTTCCAGTTACTCCCCAATACACTGGCATGACAAGTGCAGTAGCTTTGTGGCCACTGCAATGCATTGCAGCTGAAGCACTTTTCATTGAGCTACTGATATCCTACAGATTACTTCAACAGGACTCTAATACCTGTATAAAAATCCTAAATGGACTATCTGTGCAAAGACACTCAGATGATTTAATGGATTGTCATTATGGAAGCATTCAGATGACAGCAAGTAACAACAACCATCTGGAGACTATTTAAAGAGGTCTGTTTCCAAGACCTGACTGCAAGTTAGGGAGAAATTACTCTCCCAGTAACGTATGGCATCAAGCGTAAGGACAGTTTATGTTCAGCAAACTATACATTCACTCACAACACTCATAATTTCTGTGATGGTGGACAGAAAGAATTTGCTCATAGATCTGTAATTCTGCAGTTCTTATTGAGTTCAGGATGCTGCTCATGGATCCTTTGAGTTGGAGCTCAATGAAACTGCTGCAATGTGCGATACACAAAAGTTTGATTAAAATCCCAAGAAATATTACAAATTTTAGTTGTAAAACTTGCCCCAGTGATCGTAATCACAGTCAACGCTGTAGCACAATACCCTGCACAGTCCTGCACAATATATTTCTTCCAACAGAATATAATTCAATGACTTCATAACATACATCTTGTACATCTGAAAGCAGTGATTCTTATCAGCCAGAGTCTCTTTTGTCTTTTGTTCTCTCAGGGATTGACATGAACAGAGTGGACTTTTCAGAAGCAGTTGAGAGTAAGCTAACTTTGCTCTTACTGAAGTTGGTAGAAGTTTAACCACTGCCTTCACTGAAAAATCTTCTAAACAGACAAACATCAAGCTGCTGATACTGCAAGAGAGATATAAACCCCAGAGATATGGGGACAAACCGCTGAAATTCCAGATGGGCAGTCATAGGCTTCTCCCCATTGAGAGTTATTAACATAATTTTGAGAAACTGCAGTAAAATCAATGCTCACAATAGTGGCTACAGTGCTGCTCAGGAAGTACAACAGCCGAAGGCTATTGTTTTGGAGTGGTTAACACCACTGTGCTTTCCAAGCTGCGTACTTGTACACCAGGAAAGATCCTGTGTGGGTACCTGAAAAGCCAAAAGCATCAAGATCTAGTAATTTAGAAGCGACAAAGGATTACTAAGAAAAGCTTACTAAAAGTAGTATAGCATAAAACAGTCTTCCCAAGAAATGTCGGAAATGTAATTAATTGACACGTTTGAAATGAGGTTGGACAAGACATGAGCAAACATATTATTAGGGACAAGTACTCATTAACAAGTGTGTTGGACAGACAATGCGACAGGTTTTTCTCTTATTTTCCTTTGTGATTGTTCATTAATTTTCAATGGTCTTGTTATCATTACAGCTGCACTCAACTGTCCCTCTGAGATCTGAACTTTGACATACAAGAACTGCTTTTGTCCTCAGGATCTTTTAGAAATGACAAGCTAACTGCAGATTTTCCATACTCTGGTTTGTGAAGAGAAAGGAAAAATGAATCAAGTTTCTTTCTTTACTCAAAGTAATTGAGATTTAGCAAGTACATCTGAACTTTTAGAAAAAAAAAGTTAAAAAAAGTAATAGCAGAAAGGAAGAATTCCGGAATTACATTTCAGGCATTTCCTAATCTACACACGCCTGTGCTTGTTATGCTTATTACTTTTACAGGTCAGATCTGTGTTTTGCTGGTCACTTCGAAGATTCCCTCTATGCTCAATCTTTGAAGTAAAGGTAACCATCAGTACAGCTTCTCAAAAATATGTATACGTTTGGCTCACTGGTCTGGTGAAAGGAGTCACAGCCACCAGCAAGCATACCCCTGGGACAGCAAAAGCTACCGCCATTCAAAAGTTTATTGCTTTTTCCTATGCACAGTAGGTGTAGAAAGAGCACAAAGAAACACATCCTCTGCCACCTTTTCTCTTTTTAAACAAAAGTAAAAAAAAAAAGGGCAATGAAAGAGGCTTTACATCTTGGAGTCTTGTGGCCCAACACACCGCAGATACAAGACAAAAGAGCTGGTGACAACAATGTTAGAAGATGAAAAGGAAGACAGATGTATTCATCCATCTCAGCCATGCTTCTTCCTGCTTCCCAGGGAAAAAATAAGTACCTCCATTTTAGAAACAGGTAACATGCACAAAGTCACACACAACCTGCTAGAAGAATAAGGAATTACATTCATATTGCAGTAAAAGCAAACAAACAAAACCAGAGAAAGTTCCTTCTTTCAAAAGGGCATCCCTTGGTTTACATGCAGCAAATGAGACTGAAAACAATTTAGTTTGCTTCAGACAGCGTGGGAGAGGTGACACTGCTCCCCCCTTCGTTTCAGCTGACTGAGGGAGAAGTAACTAAGAGATGGAGGGCAGTAAACTCTTGAACCATTCCAAGACAATAGCAAGACCATGTGCATCTACCTCCATAGATCAGAAAACCACACGAAAATAATTCCAGCCTTTCTTCTGAAGACCCTCACCATTCAGGTCAACTCTTGGGCTTTATTCAAGCACCATTTTCTCCACCTCAACCCAGCAACATTTAGAAAAAGATCATACTACTTTCTCAAATTCACATGCACAAATTTAGCTAGGGCTGCTCCCAGAATACAGCTGGCTGCCTCAGAATGAGATCAAGGAATTATACCCTTACAGCTCAATCAGCGTGTACTCTGAAGCCTACTGACAACAATCTGGGAGCTTGCATTTCAAGCGTGCTTCAGGATCTGTGTAAGAAATGTAGCTGCAACCTGGACATGCACACAGATCACTACAGCTCAAAAGCAATGCAACAGCTGTCTGCAAGTTAGCTTCATGACTTGCACATGCCTTTGCAGAGGCTTACCTCCGCATGGATTATGCCTATGGCTTTTGAAAATGAGGTTTCAAATACTGTTCCTATTTCACAATGCGAGGATTGTTGGGGTTTTTTTAAAAAAATCTTTATTCTTTCTTGTTTTGTTTTCATTATATTTTTAGGCAGTGACACTGTAATCATGGATGCAAACCAAGTTGAGTGTCACTAGCTCCTTCTAGCCATTTCCATATCTGGAAACTGTTAAACTAGGCAGATAAGGCTCTCTCCCTTTATTTCAACAAAGAAGTTACCATTATCTTTTTACATCTGTCCATACTATATGTTTTTTTCCTGTTTGCTCAATTTAATGAGCTCTCCCTGCACTTGTGAGTTTGAATGAAAAAGCTGTTCTCCAGGCAAAGGTCACTGTTTGTTTTTACCTTCTATTATTACATTTTATTATTTTATTACTTTCTCAGCTTGGTAAAATTTCAAACCACACACAAGCTGAAAGTCATTCAAAACCCAGTAGGAGAGTGCAGCCACATCTTCTGCTGTATAACCTGGAATAGTTATATGCAGGCTTGAAAAGCAGATTTCCTAAATGCTTGTTAAATTGTTCCATAATTCGAAGGTGACAATGCTTTAATTTCAGGGTAATGCTACAGCTTTATGACTTCACAGTTTTATTTAATGGTCCAATTTACCAGGATATTATGCTGCCTATATTTGGTCCTAGGAGATGTTTTTACAGCATGGGACTGCAACGCATTCAGCACATTTTAGACCCTCTGTTTAGCCTCACCCATAGTTCTATCATCTTGCTGGAAGCCTCCAAGTTGCTTTTGACGGCACACAAATTAAATTGTGGGAAATTAGAGCAGCTGGAAAACTGGCTTTCAATGAGGTCTGTATTGTCTAATTCTCATTTTTATTCTTCAATTTGAAATATCTCTGTGGAGCACATTTCTCCCATACAAACTGCATCACTCCTTTGTGATTTAGGAGGTTTGTCACAAAACAAGATTATTCAGACTGATTAAATTGCCAACAAGCCAAACATACGGTAAATGCTACATGAGAGAGGAGAAATTGCTCTGAGAGCTTGTATGATGCATTTGTTTCATGGTGCTCTACATTGAATGCCAAATATTGTCTTGAAAGCTGTACCTGTGACTACAGGAGTACCCTCACAAAAGACAGACTCTCCTTCCTGAATAATGTATTGTTTTAAGCTGCAGTGGCAGTTTAACCCAACAGCTCTAACATACACCCCCCTCCCCAAAGAATACAAAAAAACCCCCCAATTTCTTACAGCAAGCAGCTTTAATTCACTGACTATAAGAAGGTGTTTTCTGAGTCTGCTATGAAATCCACTTTTTTCTCCTCCTTTTATTTTTTCCCCTGCTGGCTGATCCAGCAATATGTGCTTTTGCAGCTTGTTTTGTGTTTATCAGCCGCCTCCTAGTTTCCAATTCAGCCACTTCCAGCCAGTGTAAAAGCACTGCAATACATTTCCATGGAAACAATTCTGGGGGGGTTCCCGTCCCCCCAGTCCTGCCTGCAGCCCCCTACCAGCAGACTGTACCTGCGGGTGTGCATTCCTCAGGGACGCCCAAGCCTGGAACCATTCCCAATCTGTGAATCCCTCCTGGCAATTGGAAATCAGAACCAGGAAGGCACAGGGGTTGCGGTGACACCCCCTGCTCCAGACATGCTGTCCCAGCCCCGGCAGAGAGGGAAGAGCTGGGTTCCCAACTCCCTTATGCCCCAGGCATGAGGTTTGCTCACTCTGAGCCCACGTTTCGAGGCGTTTCTGTCAGCAGAATGTCCATGCCAGGCAGCTCCGATGGATGAGATCAAGACACCTCTTCTGCAACCCCTTGCGCTCTCAGCGCCCTGTGCTGAAGCCCAGAGATGGCAAACCATTATCCTGCCAGCCGGCTTCTTGATGATCCTCTGCTTCCATATTTCCTCTAATACAGTGTATCTACGACAAGCAGTAAGAAATATTCCTCCCCAAAAATTGAAAAGGCAGTCACTGAACTACTTCCTAGTGCAAAATGGACACTTCTCCACTGCACTCACACTTGCTGCACTTGTGACAACAGTGCAGTCCTCTCTGACTCAGTCTCCATCTAAGGTGAGTTTTGAGAGACTCAACATGTCAGTATTCCGCTGTTTCACATGCCTTGCAATGGCTCACATATCTGCATGAGCATGGCAGACGTGGAGCCCGCAGGAGATTTGCCATTCTTCCGATGCAGCACCAGGAGGTCAGGCAGGACGCCTCTGGGTTTCCAACGTGGCACTAGACACCTGTGTCTGGGGTAAATGGATCCAACCCTTTTAACTGAGACAGCCGGAGTGACTTTTAGAGAGCCACAGCTTACCACTAACTTCTGAGCACTGCAAATTTGGCAAGAGAGTGATTAAGTTGCAATAACCCTTCGTAATGTCTGCTGTTAGGTTCCTCTGTACTAAAACTTCCTTGGGGGCCTCCTGCAAGTGTGACGGTGAAGGCAGCCTGCAGGACTTCTGCTGTGAACCTCATCAGAAACACAACAATTTCACAACGCAGATTTTGCTGAAAACAGCTAGGCAGCTGTTGGCAGCACAATGCCTTTGACATAATATAAACACTAAAGATTGTTTTTCATTTTATAAAGTTCTGGAATACTTAATGAAAATTCAAAACAGAAATGTATAAATTGTCAGAACTACAGTGTGCCAAAAGACCTGTAGTGTTTGAGAGGATAAACTGTAAATCTTTATGGGCTGTCTTTAATCTAAACAGTAGTAAATAATTTGTAAAGGTTTCTCATTTGCTGTTTTCTCCAGTGATGAAGTCAATCACAATCACAGACAGTAAGCTGCAAGGTACACTCGTTAAAAAAACAAACAAACAAAAAAGGCACTCTAAAAAACTTCCTTAAGAAGTTCAAAGCTGTAAAATCTTATCTAGCTCATTCTGAGAATCTCAGGCAGTTTCACCATTTAGCTTCTTGTCCCACAATTACACAGTTGCAGGTAATAAAACCAGAATTAAGGGCATGACCTCCTCCTCAGCCTAACGGGTGGCAGCCCTTCTTTCCACCTGAGAGTCTGCCAAGTCCACAGGAAACGTAACAAGGGTTGAATCACATGGTGACTTCTGTATCACTGTAACTGCTATACAAAATAAAAGGAGATGATTTCTAATGGAAAATGGATTAATAAATTATATAAGCAGATGGACTGAGATTCTTGTGTGAAAACAAAGGGAAAGGTGGATGCCGTGGACAGTAATACCACCGGTTCCACGATTCTGTTGGGAGTGCAACAGGCATCCCTACTGCAAGGATTGAGGTCTAGCCAGCTCTGCTTTGTAGTAGCCCGTCTCTTTGTTACTCCAGCCTGCTCCTAGGTCACAGCAAAGTCAGCAAAGCTGAACTGCTACGGTATTATCCCCAAATAGCTATAAGTGGGACTAATCAAACACTTATAGTATTTAGACACTTCAGCCACAAACACAACTTGTATCCTCCTGAATTCAACCCTCTATACATGTCAGAGAATATGTACTATAGGGAAGAATAAAATCTGTATCATTAGCTGAATGGGGGGGTGGGGGGGGGAAGGCTAGAGGCAATTTATAAAAAAATGCAAGTATAACTTTGGCAATCTCTTTCATATCTTTTTATAATCTCTTACTTTGAGATTTAAACACAGTTTCTACACAGTTTTCTAAGAAAGAGAAAATAAAGCTTTACTTTTCTTGCACCAGAAAAATAGGCAACATTTGCATTTTGAGAGGAGACTGCAAAACAGAGATGATCTGCAACAAGGACAGATATATTTTTGTTCATTAATGATTTTTTCTTTAGGGCAGTTTCAAAACCAAATCTTGGACTAGCAGCAAGAGCTGGGTTAAGGACCCATCTTTCCCCAGTCTGCACCCCTGGAGATTAAAAAAAAGGGGGGGGGAAGTAAGCTATTTGACGACTGGACAAATATCTGGCCAAGATAAAATTAACCATTGATCTAGTCATGGCAATTTCTAAGCATTATTGATTTGATAGCCCAGGGTCTGCAAACAGTAGAACAGCATCAGTAAAGTGCAGTGACAGAATGACTCGAGTGTATGGTAAGCAAATCTTTCAGTTATCAAGGGTAAAATTTACTCTGGAGGAGATGAGAAAAGGTCATTACAAACACTTTCTGTACAGGTCAAACAAACAAGTACATGGATGTAGATTGCATGTCTATATACTTTGCACTGGAGAATGATTATTAGCATTTAAGTAGTACTCAAGACAGATCAATAGATTTCTAAGCAACAAGAGAAAAAGAACAAGCCTCACAATGACAGAAAGACGGCCAGACCAGAGGTTCAGATGGTCCATTAGCCATTTTCTGTATGGATTATCAGTCACTTCAGTGGTAAGTGAAGATTAATTCAACTAAGCTAATTATCAAACAATCAGCCTACAGGGAAAATTTCTTTCCCAGTGCTGGTGGTTGTTCGTTACCCCAAAGGATGACAGGATACATTCTCTCTGTACTTCATGCAAAAAAGTGTGCGGGTAGAGCAGCATGGATGATGAGAGAACTCAGGTAAAGCAAGCGGAGCCAGCTGACATTCCCATGCAGATGGCCCTGGAAACAGGCTAGCTATGTTCTCATGGCACTGAATGCAATCATCCCAAACTAATAATCCCTGCATGGACCCACACGAATCCTCATGGTGTCTCACACGGCATCCTAATACAGCGATCATGGCTCGGGCACATACACCTGGTTCACTCCCCTCACACACATGTGGTGTGGATTCCTCTTTGTTCCTTACAGTTGACGAATTTCCCTGTGAAAGTGACTTTGCTTCGAGTGTGTAATGGGTATATAAAGGTGAAGAAAACATTATGTTAATAAGGTGCTGTCTTTTTTTTTTTTTTAAATTGTTTTGAGTTTGTTGCCTTTTGATGCCATTGAACTGTCTCTCTATTCCTATTGTAAGAAAATGCAAATGAACATAGCTTCAGTCGATGAGGCCCCTTCACTTTGGGTCATCCCACTCTAAATAACCCCAGATTATTTACTTTTAACCTCTCTTTGTACAGATATCTTTCTACGCCTTTAATTAAGTACATTACTGTTCCTCACAACCTCCTATTTCAACAACATATTTTACTTTTACTAGAAATAAACAGCCTTCAAGATAAGATCCTTCTAAAGTGCTTCACATGATCTTCCCTCTTCTTGACCAACTTAAATAATAGCGTGTCATCTACAATTTTTGTCACCTTGCTTTTTCAGTCACTTCTCCAGACGATGAATAAATACATTTATCCACTCTAGTATCAGCAGATATCCTGTGACATTCTACTGTTAAATTTCTTGCCATGCTGAAAATTGGCTTTATATTTTTTAATACTTTTTTCCTCTTCTTTTCTCCTTGCAAAATTTCTTTCCCTTATTTCTCTCTCCCTCTTTGTATGATTGTCCAATTCCCTCTCAACATACACAATCACAATTTTCTGCTTTCTTCAGAAGTTTTACTCAGCAGTGGGCTGTTAAAGTTGACAGGCTGCAGAGAAATCCCTGCGACCACAGACACAATAAATTAACTTGTAATGTTGATACTTCCCATATCCACATCACCTGTTGGTTGCCTATGATCAGACATCTCAGTATGTGAGAAAGCTGGTGTTCATCTGCCCTGGTTGATAACTGGCTACAAACAAGATCCCCTATCTGTTCAACTGAACTGGTAAAAATTAGAAGGAGTTTTAAACAAAGTGAACATTAAGGAACAACACTGTTCTCTAAATGCAAAGATGCTGCTCATTTCTGATGATCTGATTCCTTCTTTGAATTCATCCTTCACAGATTCAAGGCACTGTAATTCCCAGAAGTCATTAGCCCCCTGCACCTCTACTTTTAAAAGCACTAAATGAGTCATTTCCCTGGATTTTCCATTCCACCTCCAAATTCTTCAGCCTGAACACATTTTGGGCATAAAAAGGTTACCTCTTCTTGAACTGTATACAAAAAGAACTGCCAGCCTCAGTAAAAGCAAAGCTTCATTTAGCCCGGGAGCCTGCCTCTGCCTTTGAGGGTGAACAGCTACCCAGGGAAGTAAGGGAAGGCAAAAGGTTTTCCTGAAACTCATTCCCATTTTCCGGCGATCTGCCTGAGCTGGGAGCTGCAACTGAACCTCCATGTTTAATTGCACTTTCTGAATCTATCAGTCAAGACTGGGGGTTCTTCCAGGCTGGTTTTTCCCTCTGTGGATACACTGGCCTCCTTGATGTCCTGTGGTAATAAGTTTCAAGTTGAATTATTCATTGCATACAAGAAAACAAACAACCCCCCTCCCAAATGCTGCTATTTAATAATTTTACTGTCCCTTCGCTCCTATATCACGAAAAAGAATCAATCCCTATTTGCTTTCTTTACGCCACATATGATCTCCATCCTTTGCTGTGACAGTTCCCTCCACTATCTTTTTTAGTTTGTTTAGTGTCCCCATACTTGGAAGCCATCCACACTTCTCACCACCTACTTTATTCTATTCACAGGAGGTGCGGTATGGATTTATGTCACTGAACAATAATGTTAACTTTTTTTGTCTCTGTTCCTTTCCTAATATAACAATGTAGAAATTAATTTTTTACTTTTTCTGATCATTGATACTTCCAGAAAACCATACAGAAGCATTACCTGAAAAGAGTAACAATCCATACCTGTGTACATAAAGTTATTTTTTCCATACTTTGCACTTAATCTATTACTGTAAACATTTAAATTATTATCAGCATAATGATAAGGTATGTTCCCAGAGAGAAAAGAAGCTCTTGTGATTAAGGCACCCAAACCGTATCTAGATGATACAGAAGCATAACTCATTTGTAACTCAAACTCTCTGGACAACTATAATATAGTAATTTCTTTCTGTGCCTCTTTTTTTCAGTCCTCTTCTATGCAACAGGAATAAGAGAGATGCCTATGACAAATGACCTTCTCCTGCCTCAAATGAGACATTTAGGGGCAAAGAAGAAATTTGAAAAAGTTTTCCAGGCTAGGAGGTTTTGTCAGTTTTCCCCACCTCCAGTTTTCTCATAATCAAAATAAAATAAGAATGTCAGCAAGTTCATTACAGATAGAGAGAAAATCAGGTATATGCCTTCTGGATTTCTGCCAAATAAAATTTATTTGAGGAAAGCAGATGCCTTCTGCAAGGACTTTGTCAAAAGTCCTACTTCTTCAGCAGAGATAAAAAGCACTAACAATGTTTTGATGACATATATTTATATAATAAATAATAAAAATGAGCACATTTCCCATACTGGAGATCAAGGAAGGATATTCAGACAGAATGGTGAAACTCTGTTTCGATTCTTACGAGATTCAACAACAGTGAAGGAGACACATCTTATTAAATATTTGTTACACTTGAATAAAAAACATGCTTAATAATTAACTGGTGTGCATTTAATTAACATAATGATTGCCCAATTAAATCAAAATGAAAATTTAATTTGAGACACTTGAAGTACAAGGAGATTAAGGATAAAATATGAATATCCTCAGTCCTTAGTTTTCAGGACTGAGTGCGGAGGTGATATGTGGCAAAGTAGCTTAACCAGAATTAGCAATTTAGAAGGGGTAATAAAATATTCTTTCAGCTGCACCTGGCCACAAGAAGCAAAAAAATGCTGAGGAGACAGTCTAGGAAATTTCCTCTCTGTTTCAAAAATAAGAAGCAGAAAGGAGGCTATACTGTCTATGCCAATCCACAACATGGGCTATGTAATCTTTTCTCATACCCTTCCATGACAGTCCTATATAAAAAATAGGACCCACTTAAAGGGAGAATTTGCCAGATAAAAAGTGTTTCAAATGAATATATCTATTTTAAAACTACAGAACTGTAAGGTTGAAGAGCCTCGACCAATAGTTCACCTTGCCAGGCTCTTTCTCTGCTACCTGTCTCTTTGGTGTTCCTCCTCCTAAAAGCATCATGCCCTCTCCTCCATACACATACCCAGGGTTTCTATTCTATGGGACATCAAAGGCAGCACACTTGTACAAGGGGAGGTTTTCCTGCTTAGTCAGACTGGAAGGGTTTACAGCTAGCTCAGTGCAAGGAGTTTAATAATCATTCCTTGATCTAGTATTCCAGTAAAGCAGAGAAACCATTCAGTTACAGAAGAAGATTTGAATTCTAAGTTTCTACATCTTTGCTAAAAATTATAAACATCTCGTTAGAAATTATGATATTATGAAAGAATAAATCAGCAGTGCCCTTTATAAGGTACAAATACCATTGTAAATACCACTTAGTGACAGTACAAAGTGAGTCCTTCAAACTTAGTTTAAAAATCATTTTTACATAGATCCTATTTAAGGAAACAGAGTTAAACCTCAGTTAGTACCAGTTGTCTGCTTTTTCCCCACTACTGAGACACCTGTGATTGTGAGGTTGTCTTAGTAGTACAACGATAGCCACGGCAATAATATTAAAGCCAACATAAAGCACCAAAGACGAGGTTAGGTCATTACCTGTTATATTGCAAAACACACGGAGTGGTCCAAGTGGTCCACTTCCATCAGAATCAATGTAGAAGAAACCTGATGTCTTCCCTTGGTGTCGGTAAGCCTCACAAGATTGTTCATAGATAGCTTTAAAAGAGAGAGCGCAATTGTGTCACAAACAAGGAGAAAACAGACACATTTTATACATGAGCACTGCTTTAATCATTGCCATAACATAAACTGTTGGTTCACTGCCGATTAGCATGTAAAAGAGTTTACTACATTTGGACCTGAGCCCATGCTCACGATTAGGCATGTATTTAACTGCTTCCTTGAACTTTATACATACTAGCTTTAAAGATATGGGTATTTGCCTTATTTTGGATTAAAGTATATAAAAACTTAAGTAAATGGGTATGAACTTTCAAACGTGCCACCATCTAGTTATGTAGTGATACATAGTGATATTTCAAACACATACATACCTACACACACTTATACATGATTTACTACCTAGGCATGTGCTTAAGTCTTGCCAACAAAAATTACAGATATTTTTGCCAGTCCTCAGCTTCCCTGAATGACATTGTTAACAAGTATCTATAAACCCCTACCACCGTCTACCACCCAAATGAAAACAATGAATATCCTCTAGCTCAGGCTCATATATGGTGTCCATCCTGGATGACATCTTTACACTTTAGACCTATTTTTATACAGCCAACTCTTTCCCTCTACTTATCAATACTCTTCTTTTGGAAGATTAGTGCCCATGAAAATCCAAGTGGTTAATAAAACAAGCACAGCAGGTCAGCAAGAACAGGAGGAAAATGTCCCACAGGTCAGTGTTTTTGAGGCATGTTTTCAGGTAAGATATCATAACTGTCACTTCACGCGGGGCAAAGAGAACCCACCCCTAGAGAGGCAGTTATGAGGTATCAGAAAGTCACATGTATGATCCTGGATCTTGAACAACAGTAACCTTAAATAGCATTGCAGGAGGATTGATTTTTTTTTTTCTCCACCCATTTAAACACTTACCTGATTATACTGACGAGGTTATTTGCTGTAACAGCTTATGATTGTTCAACTAATTGTCAGCAAATACAATAAAAACCACAAATTGACTCAGCAGATAGATCAAGATTTCCTGTTTTCCCTCCTATGAGGCAGCGTTATGTGGAAGACACAGTAACAGCAATGCAAGCAAACACAATTACTCTCAATCTTTAAGTAAGTTTTTGAGTGCTACCAGTAGCAGAACACACAGAAATATATTTGGACATCATCTTTGGCTGCAGCAAGATCAAATCTATCTTTTACCTCTTAATTTTAAGAGCACATTTAGCTATTTGCACATCCATCATACAGCAAACACAGGACTTAGACTGGGAGATACTATGGGAAACTTGTGAATAACTCAATTGTTAGCCACCACAAATCTTTTTTCCAAGATTTGCAGACCATGTGCAGGGACAACACTTCCTTACTACTTCTGAAATGCAGCCCCAGCCTCTCCTGCAAATGGCAGGAATTACTCTGCACCAGCAGGAATAGTTCCTCATTCCCACTCCTGTGCACACATGGACTTGCATCCCTCCTTTCCCCTTCTTCCCTAAAAGCAGTTTCTCTAATGAAACAAATTTTAGAAAGCCTTAAATAAACAGCCTGAAGTAGCCTTGTCTGGCTATTATTCTGAAGAATGCTATAAGACAGTCCATCACTCAGATTTTAATGAAATTTGGGCATTTCTTCACTTCTGCCAACAAAACAGAACCACAGTTCTAGGGGCTCCCGTGCCAAACTGGCTATGAATTAAGAGTCTCACCCATCACTTGTACCACTCATGGAAACAGGCTTTCTCCTTATACATTTCTCTCCTGACCAGACATCTTTAGCAGGCAGAACATGACTAAGTGCTAAATACGCACAGCATTACCCTTCCCAGAGTTAAGAAGCTGCTTAAGGTACTCAGCACCTGGTGAGACAGTGCTTTAATTAGTATCCATCCTACAATAAACAGAATTTAGAAAGCTTCTTCCTGACAGTCATTAGTCTGATGTAGAAAGCACTGTAGGAGTCCAGATGATCTCTACATTCCCCCTCTGATAGCTGGCCAAGAGTACATATTAAATGCAAATAAAATAAAATCCCCAAACCAGAACCTATTCTTCCACTGTTCACATCCTGAGGGGCTAACAGAGAGTCCCTCAGTCGCCAAAGTGCTGACAAAAGCAACTGGGATATGGAGGGTCAGGAAAGAGACTGTAACAGGCGATTAAGTAAGTAATCAAGGAATCATAGTTTGATCAATTTGCAAAGTTCTCAAACTGCAGTTCACTTAGTCAATTTGCTGTCATCATCATTACAGGACACTTCATCTTGTCTCATTAGGGAATATGCCAATTGCTTCCCCTGAATTGTTTGCTGAGTATTTTCAAAGACAAAGGATGGTGCCAGGGGCACAGACGTAAAACTAATATGTTCTCAGTGAACTGGCACAGCTAGAAACGCATTCTTCATCACAAACTTTTTATTCCTAAGTGTTTTGCTTCTTCTTGACTGTCACTTTGGCTGGAGCCCAGATGTACTTTTTTCAAATTAGTAAGGAAAAATGTGAAGATTCCACCATTAATAATGTGGGCAGATGCAAACGGATATGGTCTACTCACCTTTAGATGGCCCCTTTGTCACTACTACTTTGGGAAAAAAAAAAAAGGCTGCATAGAGCTAGAAATCAGGCTAGAGGTACTCAACTGGTATAAATCTGAACGGATGCACAAGCTTCAGTGAAACTACAGCTATGGCTGCCAGAAGAAAATCCATCCTGGTGTATTTTCCTTTTGGTTATATGAGAATTCCAGCAGTAAATACTAGGGAGTAGCAGAAGCAGCAGGAAAATGCTATAAACCTCAAACTCTAGCACATAAAACATATTCTAACTATCATGACTTTGAGAAAAGCCGTTTTGGTGAACAGTTTATTTTGTAGCTGCACGCTGAAAGTTTCACATGCTTGTATCTTAAGTATTTGGTATTGCATACTTCTAGACTGGATGGGCCATTGCTTTTAGTTCTCTTTTTTTGCTATTTTATGCTGAATAATGCATCAAGGAGAAAATGATATTTGTTTTCCAGTCACTGGCAAATGCCCCCACAGACATTTCAAGTGCACCATCCATTCCAAGCTCTGCTCAACATCTACGCAGGCTGAGCCGATTGCTTGTTTCAGAATAAAGTTATGCAATTCCATTTGCTGAAAAAGGCCCTATTATTCCAGTGACAACAACTTGAAGCTGTCTTTATGGTTCAATGAAAGATAAGATCTCTTTGCAGTCATTCCTCTCTTTATGCAATCAGAAATATCATAAAAAAAGTAAAAACCAGACGAACATTCAGCTGTGACTGTTAAGACCCCAGAGCCTTAACTTTGAAAACTGCCTTCAGATTTATGTTCCGTTTTGTGCCAGATTTCTCTGATGTAGATGTGGTCATTTTGGGAACAGTAGGAAACCATTATTGTAGTTGTCATTAAAGTGTCACCAACCATTTATGCATGTAATAAGGCCACGCTTTCAAAAAGCAAGCACCAAGTGTAATTATGAAACTGTTGACAAATGCAAACGTTTTAATGTCAAAAAATGTTTGCAGTAATTACACCTTTTTAATAAAGCAGAGGTATTCATCGGTTCATTAGAAGTAGAACCCATTAATAATTTTCAAGCATTATTTTTAAATTAAAAAAGTGAAACAAAATAGTGATTTTATTCCTTTCTGTGAAGCATTTTAATAATGTTTATACTTTCACTCCTTCAAGTTTCTTTTCAGATTTTAAAATGTTCACCAAAATGGGACCAAAACAACAAAAATAATGTTCTTTATAAGCTTTGCATGAGCAGCCTGTTTTCTCATTAGCACTTTTTGAAAACATAATTTCAAAACCAAAAACTCTAAGTTGTTGTTTGTCTCAAAGAAGCAAGATCAGTTTTCCTTCTCTAACCATCTGCCCTGGTTTCAGCTGAGATAGAATTAATTTTCTTACTAGTAGTGAGTATAGTGCTGTGGTTTGAACTTAGGATGAGAATAATGTTGATAACACACGGATGATTCAGTTGCTGCTGGGCAACGTTTACATCAAGTCAAGGACTTTTCAGCTTGTGATACTGCCCTGCCAGCAAGGTGGCTGAGGGTGCACAAGAAGCTGGGAGGGGACATGGCCAAGACAGCGGACCTAAACTGCCCAAACTGATATTCCATACCCTATGACATCATGCTCAGTATATAACTTGCAGGGAAGCTAGCCGGGTGTTTAGACCACAGCTTGGGAACTAGCTGGGCATCAGTGGTCTGAGGGTGGTGAGCAATTGCACTGTATACCACTTGCTTTGTATATTCTATTATTATTGTTTTTCTCTTCCTTTTCTGTCATATTAACTGTCTTTATCTCAACCCACGAGTTTTACCTTTTTCTTTGCAATTCTCTTCCCCATCCCACTGCAGGGCAGAGTGAGCAAACAGCTGCATAGTTGTTTTAGCTGCCGGCCAGGTTGAACCACAACACCATCCCACGCTTTTCTGGGACTAATTTTGACATATCAGCCATTGAAGATAAAATGATAATTTCCAGCAACATTTGTTTCACTGAGCCAGAACCAACTGAAAATCACAGTTTATGACTTTCAGCCCCTGCTGCATCTCCTCAGGCCCTTTTGGGAAGAAGCTGCGCTGCCATGCAGCAGCAGCACTGCAGTTCCTGCCACCGAGTTCCCGCGGGCAGTCAGGATGAAGCTGTTTGCTTCACGGAGTTGCATTACACCAGTGCTCATCAGAAAGAGATGCCAGCAGCGCACATGAACCCATGCTACTCCCACGCAAGTATGGCTTGGGCCTCACGGTCAGGTACGGTAGGTAGAAGCATCAGGGTAAACTACAGCACAGGGCAAAAACCAGAGTGTCAAAGGTGTCGCAAGGGCAGAGTTTGGTTGATGGGTTATTGCTGGTAACAGTGGCTGTTCCAGGAAGACAAAACAAGAAACAGCTTGACTTCAAGGCCCCAGGTTTAGTAAGGGAAGCTGAACATCAGAAACATCTGGTTTACTTGGTCACAAAGAGACTGGATGTCTTTTACTGCCTTTGGTTGGCTGGGGGTTTTTTGTTTGGTTGGTTGGTTTTTGTTTGGGTTTTTTTGTTGTTGGTTTGGTTTGGTTTTGGGTTGTTTCCTCCCCCCCACCCCAAATCACTTACAAGCTATAATATTGGACCCTGTGGTGACATTTTTTTGCAGTGTTCTTTAAGGAATTTTTTTAAAAGGCTGCTGCTGTGTTTCACAAAGAAATTTAAAATCCTCCCCAAGATAGCTACTGAAACTAATGCAGCCTGAGAGCCCCATTCTTCAAACCAAGAGCTGCTTCCCTAAGTACTATATGTGCCCTCGCCTATGCATTAGGATGAGCCGTGCTGATGGTCTTCAGGCATGCACAATATTGACAGAGTTCAAGATATCTATCTCCGCACACCTTATAATCCTCTGTGAAACACATATACCCAATTCCTCCCTCAGGTATCTCTTGCCTTTGGTATCTGAAATTAAACTAGCTTTTCAGATCAACAACTCATCTCATCAGAGCATTAATTTTGAACGCTGCTTGACTCGCTGATCATAATGGCCATCTTTTCCTTTAGTTCTCACTTCTCATCTTCCCAGGTGCTTAAGAAATGGTTCGTCAAACTTTGATCAGCATTTATACAATAAACACTTTATCCTCAGTCAGATCAACATCACCCAATTCTACATGTTCTCTTATATTTCCTGGGACATAAAGATTCATAAGCTAAAAAAATCAGAATTATGCATCTGAAACATACACATCCCATATTTTTTCAAGCCACACACGCTACATCCCTACAGAAGCACCTTAGTAAAACTATAAATATGCATTTTGATTGATCAAGATTCAAGCTATAGATCCATGATTCAGACTCCAATGCCAGAAAGGCATGAAGAGATTTTAATGTCATTGTAATAACCTATTTTGACCTTTTGTGTAAAATCAACTACAGAATTTAATTTTCTAATTCCTGCATCAAGACCCTTATGGCTGGTCAGCCGGAGCACACGCAGTAGCTCTCTGCACCCTGCAGTCAGGTCTGACAGGGCTGAGGTCCCTCTTAGCTTGGCTCTGCAATTGAAATTTCAGCCTTGACTCAATACGCTGCGAGAGTCTGACAAGTTTTATATATGAGCAATTTCATCACTGTTTGGCTCTCTGAAGTATCCTGAACCTGTTAATCCAACTGTTTTAAATACAGTCCTTAAACCAGAAGAGACTGTGTCCCTGCCGCAGCTGAAATCTTTAACAGCACGTGGCTGAGCACAAACATTTGCAAGGTCAAATGTCCATCATTTCCAATAAAACATCTTTTTATGCAATTTTTCTCTGTTTCCTTTGCCTCCATGTTCCTAACTTATAAAACCTCTCCTCTCTCAAACCACTTTAATTTCATTTTTCACCTCCAGTTCTATTTCAGGGGAGAAGAAAAAAAAAAAAAAAAAGAAAAAGACCGCTCTTGTGCAAAGACTTGAACTTCTGCAAACAATCCTCAGGGAGCAATATATTTAAAGCCCCCTCTCTTCAATGGATGAATGAACCTGTTATTCACCTAGTAAGACACATCTCTTACCCATATTTAAAATAGTGCTGGCTGTTGGACTTGATGCAAAGGTTACAGTGATACCCAGATTTCAGTTTTACTACTGGGAGACCAGGCAAGGTAAACCTCTTTCCCCTCCACTCAGTGGTA
This sequence comes from Grus americana, assembly GCF_028858705.1. Lineage (NCBI taxonomy): Eukaryota > Metazoa > Chordata > Aves > Gruiformes > Gruidae > Grus > Grus americana. Next base: position 15,462,975 of record NC_072857.1, on the reverse strand, counting down.
TGTTACTGGCATAGATACAGCCACCAAGATTAAAAACTCCAAATCAAAAGCAATTTGGTTGGTTGGTTGGTTGGGTTTTTTTAATCAGAGGACTCTGTCCTTTTCAAATTTAATGGACACTAAGATAACTTTCCTCAAAACATAAAATTAATTAAAAGTAAACCTTAAAATTCCCAATATTTCTTTCCTACTGTACTTCCAGTTATTTTGGAAATTGATCACACACATTTCGTTGCAAATACTCGGAGCTGGACATTCAGAATTTGAGCTGTACTAGTTATGATTATTAAAACGAATCGTGCAGTATTGCTCTTTCTAGATTAGATTCCCATAATCTAATAAAAGTAACTGATAATTTTCAGTTTCTCCGAGGGTAATAACATTTTATGGTGATATAAATAAAATACTTTAAAGAGATCTGAAGAACTTGGGGTGTGATGACACTGTCCACTCCTCAGCTAAAACATAGCGAGATGCATGCTGCGTTTATCACCTCAAACAATTGCACAGTCATGAAAAATTGTAGGCAGAATACTTACCGCTAGATCATTTGAGACTCATTTCATCGCTTTGTAGTTCTTTGCACCTTAGATGCAAAGAGTAATAATAACCCCTATAAAAATAATTATTATTATTATTGTGTTCTGAGGTGAAAACTAACGTACTGGTTAGACTGGAAAGGTCAGTAATAGCTGGGGATTCTGTTGGCATCTGCAACCAGCCCTGGACTGAGCTTGGACAAACTGTACGCACAAATGCCGACACAGACCGAACTAAGCTTGTCACCAAAACGCTCAGAGCTCCTGGAGGCAAACTGGAGATGACTGTTTACCCTCTGCTTGTATGCCTCAGGCCTGACAGATTTGTTCTTACAGACTCGGAGTAATGAGTATTCAATCAAGGATTTTTCTAAATAACAAATAAAGCAATATGCAACGGGAGGTTTCTTCTTCTCATTCCAACAGCAGAGGGATTAGTACAGGCAATGAACTCTGGGAATGATCGTCATTCTCACCCTTATAATACAATTGTCTTGTTAACTGCCAGAAAATGAAATCTGTACTCTCAAAAACTGGATTTTGACAGCTCTGCTGTTGACAGACTAATGCAGTCTCCGCTGTGATGTGCCTGGATGACAGATGGCTTATTTTTCCTTTTTAAAATACGTATTTACTCATCTGATAAAGAATGCGTTATTTCCATAGATAGCTTTAAAATGACTTTTACCACAATGTCACCTAAATGGATGTTTGGGAGGAATCCTTCCATTACACTTGGGGATTAGACAATTTCCTACAATTCAAGCCGAGGCCCCCCCTGGCCTGGGTATGAAAGCTCATGTCAGCCCGTCCTCCCCTGTCGCTTCCCCGCTGAGGTCTGAAGGCGGCTGTGGCAGTCACGGACCCCGGTGGCCCCTCTCCGGTGCTGGTGCAGGGTGACCTGCAAGTCCTGCTGCTGCAAGAAAGGAGCCGGGGAGACCTACACCATTTTAAGAGCAGTGTTGGAGGGAAAGGAGAAATCAAAGACTTGAAGGGCACTGTGCAAAGCATGGTATTTCAGCCTTGCTCTTCAAAGTACCGGCATCCCTGCAGTGATCGTCACACCTTGACACAGGCAGGCTTCAAAAGGGATTGCGTTAGTCCCCCACATACTCTGTTCTGCAGTAAAGTCCCAAAGTAGAATATTTGCTGTGTTATTTATAAGGAAATGTCAGGCAAAGGGAAAGAAAACTTTTTTTGAGATGAACACCACTAAGAAATGCAGATGTACAATTTACAGGTACACAAACTGAAGGGAAAGCATAAGACAGTAACTTATTACAAAATAAACAATGAAAATACATATGCCAGAAGCCTGGTGTGAACAAAAATATGCAGGAACACCAAGTGCAGTACTGAAGGCTTGATATGAATATTAAACGTGTTTTATTTAGTCAAACACCACCAACAAGTTTAAATACACATGGAAAAAAACCTATTCCAAGAATCTTGGACAGGAGAATTGGCTGCTCAGGACATGCAAATTACATGACCAGACTCACTGTTACACATCTGGCAGACCAAAACTCACCGAACCTCATTTGCCTAGCCAGCAAACTGTGTACGCACCTCCCTACCTTGGAACACGGGAGAATTACCAAATCCATGGCTGGTGCTTTAAGATGCAGCTCCAGTACTGCTAACAATCTGGCTGAAGCTATATTAAGCTTTTCAGATCAAAAATGATATATGCAGTAAGCTTATTAATATTAAAAAAATACATTTTCAAAGCCTGAAGTTATGTTAAGTTTATGTCATATCAACGACTATATGACATTTCCATTATTGGATGGATCTTTCCTCCAGCAATTACCTAGGCCAATAAGACACATGCCTGTATGTGCAAGATAGATCACACACCAAAGCAAATATCCAGAATTAAATTACATTCTGTTAATTATCACCTTGCAAAGCTTTGGGACATGTTGACATCCCCAGAACATGAAGAATAAAATAATTATTTTATATTTCTCATCATCTTTTATATCAATGTTCAGCACTCTGCAATAAAAAAAAAATACACCCAAGACTAAAGGCCATCTGAAAACTACCATGTATAAAAATAATAGAAATACAGAAGGGGAAGATGAGGCTAAGGGACTAACATAACTCATAGAAAGAGGAGATTACTAATCATTACCTTGCAATAAAGTTATAACATTCTGTATCTCAGGGCCATTTTACACTGGTCTACTGGTTTTGCTATCACATGATAATTATAAGGAGAATTAATAGTATAAAAGAGATGACTATGCAGGTTTTAAACTGTGACCTTTCAATTAAAAATATTTTGTGTGTGTGTATATATACACATATACATGCTTGTAATTCCTCCCCCCCATTTCTCTCTCTCTCTATACACCTATAATTCTGATTTAGCTTCAGCTGCCTACTGTATGCCTGCGCTAAGGCAGCCTCCCTCCATAGATGACAGACACTGGCAAGTTTCAGAGGTGGTCCATGAACTTACACTGGGCACCCTATCTCACAGTGAGATTTGTCAAGTTCTGAAAATAGCTCACACACTGTTATATACAGAGAGAGCAGACCACTATCTTAGATTAGATGTCATAGTATAAGACAGCAAAAAATAGATGAGCTGAATCCCACTCAGGCCTTTTTCCCAAGCTGTGTACTAACATCAGTGTTCCTATCTAAAAGCGGAAACCAGAAAACAAACATTACAGTATTATCTATTTTGTCATGGTTCACACATGTGATTACATAAAGGATCCTCTCCTATCTATTGGGATGATATCAGACTACTCCAATACCTGATGGATCAGTAGGCTACTCACCACACTGCACAAATGGGTAAAGTATCTATCGTTAAAAAGACTTCAGCCAAGCTAATCTTCCAACCTATTTAAATGCAAGCTGTGTGAAGCACATTTAAAAGATAAACCAAAAAGCAAACCCATGCATTTCACAGACTCAAAATAAGATTGTATCCTCAAAGCACTGTCTTAGCTACAGATCAGCTCAAGTAAGCAAACTAGTTTCAAAGGAAAGAATCCATATCATTTCAGTAGATGATATAGATCACACGGCTTCTAATATACCTGCAAATTGGATCTTATTCCCAACAGAGATGAAGAAACTAAGGCACAACAAAACTCATACCCAAGCAAATATAACTCACCTACTATTGGCTTAATATCCTGTAAGGTTATTCCATGACTCCTAGTTTCCCCAAACTGCTGGCAGTGAAATGGGTACCCGGGAAGAGTCAGCACAAGTTTTACACTTCCCATCAAACTGCATGTCCACAAGCATTTGTGACAGCAACGCACTAACACATGCTTTGGAGTTTCACAGCTACAGATAGTGCAGAGATGAAAACACAATTGCTAATCAGTGCTGAGTCTAGCCAGCAAAATGTGAATTGCACTGGAATGATGAAACGTAAATCCAAATCTTCTTTCCCCATTGGAAGGGGAAAAAAACAAAGGAAAAAAAAAAAAGAGACTTGGAAGGTATTTAAGGTATCGATAATATTCCACATGTGGCAGCTTGTGAAGGAGGATTAACCATTACTAAACAGAGAAATGGACTTATATGTCAGGCAATAAGCTTTGCAAGAAAGAAACGACTTGTTTAAAAAACAGACTCTTCCCATATCTTACTGAAACCCAGAAAACACCAATGCGTTTTAGCACTATTTAACTCGTATTTACAGCTAAGTTCAGAGAAGAGGAGAACAGAAGCAGGACCAGATGAGACTTCAAGGTGAAACTTGCCTGCCTCAGAATGGCTATTGAATGGGACGTGACCCAACGCCCTTTCAGTGGTGGACCCTCATCTGGATCAGGGAGATTGCCACGCCTTCTGTGACAGTTTAGGAACTTTCAGGATCAGAAGGGATTTTGAGTGAGCAGGAGGGTACCTGAGGTTTGCAAAAAATTGACTGCCTCTAGCAAGATTATATTAAGGCCACATCTAGACCCAGCTAGTTCTTTATATGTATCTTGAGATGCACACTTTTGCTTCATCCACATGTCTAGAATTTCAACTATACCCATTTTCAGTCATGACAGACACAATCTTGTCCCACCTATCTGACATGGTCACGCAAACACCATCCCAGCTGTGTGTTCTATCAACTTACTGTTCTGCCCTGCCACTGTCTACTCGCCTTCTGTTGCATCAAATGCAAACTATTTACCTTTGCTTTTCATGGCATATTTCCAACCTATCTACCTGTCATGACTCTGGCATTTGCCCTGTCAAAAACGTCAAACTCCTCCGGCCATAGCCTTATATTTTTCAAGCAGGCACATTATTGCTTTCTCCCATGTCAGTCCTTCATGCCTGCAAGCATTCAATTTCTTCCTCTTTTTAATCTCTACCTTATGACTTTTTGCCTACAGGAAAGCCTAGCAATAATTATGTACCTGGTAGACTGAAACTGCCACCTATGATGCTGAAGGAAGACTTTCTGGCATTCCATCGCCTGTGCCAGCATGTTTTTTTGCTCTCAGAAACCTAACTGCGAACTCCGTGAGGCAAGGGTAGTCTGTCTTATTAGCTATTCCTCAGAGCAGGATCCAGCACGGTCCATGAATATTTGGAAGAAACCAGCAATACTGCTTATGTATCGACCACAAAATTTCAACAATTTACAGATGATGACAGGAAGTTAGGGATGATGTATCTTCAGATCTCAGTTCTTGAAATGGTAAGGTCTCCCGGTCTGAGCTGGTAAAGCATAAATCAACTCATTCTGGTTTGCAGATGCATGTCATACCGTTCTTCCCAAAAGCCTGGCAAGGAATGGGTCTTTTTATGTTGCTCAACCAGTGGCACCCACCTCTTACAAACACACCAAAAAGAGGCAAAAACCACACTGATGCAACTCAGGAAGAAAAAAAACGCAGCTGACAATGAAACTATTCGCACTATGTTTGATTTGCAGCAGATTGCCAGTTAAATCTTTCCACTGTTGCTGCATGGTCTTGGGTCTGAAGGGCAGTTTAATAAAAGAAATAGCCTCTCCAAACTGGTACAAGTTCAATTTCAGGCCTGTCAGCCTCAGTGTTCTAGTAAAAATCAAAACCTGTTGAGATAATGTTTCAAACCTTAAGAAATTAGATGTTTTACTTTGATAGAACTACACCAAATTACATGATTGGAAGAGTTGCCTGTACATTGAGGATATTCTGGAGCTATGCTGTGATCAGATCTGTGGCTTTCATTTACCTGCTACGAGGTACTCCTGTACGTCAACCACTATCAGCTGAAAGCGATAACGTCTCTTGTTCTGCAGGTTTCTTATCAACAGTCTGCATTTGCCCACCAGCTTTGAAATGGTTTCATTGCACATTTCAAGCACATGAATGCATTCCTCCAGACTAATGTTGCTGTTTATCAGCATTGCCTGGCTTACAGGGCAGCTGGCTCTACAATCTAGCTGGAATCAAATTAGATGTTGATAATATGGTTGTAAATAAGCTGAGCAGCTGAAGAGCTGTACATCACATGCGTGCGCAGCTTGATCTGCTGGAAAGTCTTAACACAAGATCTGCCTGAGAAACTTTTCAGAGTAGTTTTTACATCAGTGAACCTTACATAACTGCAGCTATGTATGTGCCTCAGAGCACAGACACGAGTTCACAGAAGCAGGAGGCTTCACTAGCTCCGAGCAAATGTCTATGGGGAAAACTAGTCGTGAACCAATCCTCTGCAGTAATGAGATGGTCTCCTTTGCACACAGGCCACACTGAGCTGGCACAGACATAGTAAGCCTCAAGCCCTGAGCTAATATGATGGTGCAGATGTAGCCTAGAGTTTAGCATCCCTAATCACCTTTGACAGTCAGTAGCGACAGACCTCTTGCTTCCCCAAGGAGCCTCTCCCTTCTCACCAACCGATTTGGCCATCTAGATTTGTACCAAGCACCAGCTGATGTAAATAATCTGCTGTGGCCTCAATCACTGCATATACTCTGGGCTGGGTTTGGAGGTTTTGAAGAGGGGGAATGTCTTTTGGAACAACAAAAACATTGGACAAAAAGTAAACCCTCTCTTCAAAACTATGAACTCAGCATTTTCTTCCCATCCTTCATCTGGCTTGGCACGATTTCTGCAAACTCTCAGCTTCCTTTGTGCTTACAATGTAGAGTTCAGGTGACGAATCTATGAATAGACCTCTCAACAGCCTCTCCCATCAGCTGTAGACCCCACACCACAAACGATTTCACCATTAATTAGCAAACCATTAATGTCTCCAGAATTACAGTACACTTGCCAATATTCTCAGCTTCAAACCACTAAGTACCCTTTCTTCTCTTCTGCTTTTTAGCTTAACAGGGAAAAAAAATGCATCTCTCGCCAATCTCATCCTATCTGCGGTCCGAGTGCTCATCAAACACCTGGAGTGGTTATAGCTGTATTCCTGGAATTGTTATTCTTACTCACTCTTCTTTTTTCTCTATTTCCAGTGACAGAACAGGATGTTTACCTTCATTTTCTAACTGTTTTCCCTTTTAGTCAGCTGTATGAATAGGCTTTATTTTGGCTTCCCCCTTCTATTTTCTATTAGAATTCCTAGCATGCTGTGCCTCTACTGTTTGATTTTTTTTATTTTAAACCTTTAAAACACCTTAATATTCCTTTTGCTGTGGATTTCAGTAGCTGAATGCTTCATGTACTGCCACTGTTTCAAATACTGCATCCTTGCTAATAGCAGCAGCTCCAATAATAGTTCAGCAAAATTCCAAAATTATAAACTGTTGAAAACTGGGGTTTTGCAACATGAACTTTTGGATAATCTAAAACCAAAGCAGCCCATGGTGCCAAAATTGACATACAGCCTCAAACATAGATTAAAATCACCCAGCTCAGCCCAATTAAATTCAACTTAATGTCTACTGACCAACACGTCTACGATGTCTATGTAACATAAATGAATTTAAAATTCTCCAAATCAACGTATAATGTGAGAAAAAATGTGGAAAATTAATTAAAATAATCTGGGTTTGTTTTCTCAAAAATATTTGTCAGGAAACATGCACATTTGCAAATAGATTCCTGTGCATTCCCAGCCCAATTCTTGACCTGATGGAACCATACCACAACACACTACATCCTATAATACAATATGACCTCTCGCAAAGCTCCTCTCTAGTACATGTGCAGCTTGACAGACCAGCTGTAGTAGAAAACACTGTATGCGTGGGTTTACTTACAGTTATGACATGTAGCTCCCATGTAGCCGGTATCATTACAATCGCAGTAAAAGGTGGTCCAGGACTGAGAGCATTTTCCTCCATGTTCACAGTAGTTGGGTAAACATCTAATTGGAGACAGTTTTAAAAAAAGGGCAATTACTTATAAACATTTCTTTAAAGATAATGTGCTGGAAAAATAATTTTAAAACTGTCTCAACTCGTTCAGGCATGAGTTTCCTAGGGATGAATCACTGTATAATACACAAAATACTTATTTCTCTGATCTGTGACATATTTCAAATACAAGCACTGAAGACAACAACATATAATGCATCCAGCAAGTAGGTGAAGATCACTCAATAAAAACATTTCACTTGTCCTCCACTTGTTAGCAATTAAAGCATCACAAACTTTCCAAGCACAGAGAAGGACAAGTAACAGGTGAAAATGCTATTGAAATCTTGTTTCAAAGGAGAATCCTCTGTTCTCTGATTAAACAGGCATCATTGTTATCAAAATTAGGCTGAGTCACATTTGCAATAACACAAACAGCATGAAAATCTCAGAAGTGAGAGGAAAAATATGCTTCAATTATGAGTTCTGTACTCTTCTTTCCCTCATTTCAGTTGGTACGCCTCTAAAGTATCATTGTGAAGCAAATTATTAAAAGAAGAAAGAGGCACAACAGCATACAGCTTGGGAAGTGAACAGAAGCAAAAGCTGTAGGGGATAAATTCAATCTCCAGGACAAGAAGTGAATGCTGATCTGAACCTACACTGGTGTCAACACAGGCAACGCAATGGAGCCAGCCTAAATAGAAACAGAGATTGTTCCATTGCTTACCTTTTCTTTCCTTTTTTCCCCTCCTCCTTCCTGTATATTAGGTAATCTCTTTTACACTGTATGTTTGACTTCTGAAAAATGAGTAACTTGTTTATACCACTGATTCAATTGTGATGGGTGGGTGGATAGAAAACAGGCAACCAATTTATCTCTTACACACCAGCACTCCATTAGGGTTTGCTTTGCTGTAAATTGAGCTTTAAAATCCTTTTTATGGCCCAAATCTTTCAGTGGTGTTAGTGGTTAAGTCACTGATGCTACCTAGATTTGTACTAGCTGAAGACATGATTTTATTGTAGTTTATTTCATCCTTAGGAAATGTTTTTGCATTTAAGTGTGCATATTGCCTTGAACTGTGGCTTTCAGTCTTTTTCTTCTAGAACTCTTAAGGTTAAATCACATTTCATGCGTGCGGGCAGAAAACCTGTATATCACTAATGGCCATTGTCTTCACCTGCCTCCCAGCAGCCAAGCATTCATCAGCTTACTTGAGTCCAAGGCTGTTTAGAGCTGCCAAATATTGACAACCCAAAGAAACATGTTTATGTGCACAGACGTCTATCAAAATAACCTCTTCTCCTCGATAGGCTGTATGCAAGTACGGACATATGTACATAAACGCGTAAAATGTGAGATTTGTTCTAGAACTCAGATTTACTCAGTATTTATACCATCATACATAAAATTATAAAGATCATATAAAATATTAATACAAAAGATTAATTCATTTTTATTAATGCTTACTCTATTATGGTAATTATTTATTATTCAAATATTAGAGACATAAGGAATTCAAGAAGTATGTTATTTATATCTGTAACATCTGTTAAAACAATCATATATTGGTCTTATAAGAATTGTCGTTATGGCTTCTATTAATCATTGGGCTCAAATACAAAATGGAAAAGAGAACAGGAAACGCATGCCTGGCTTTCCAGCTCACCAGGGAGCTTTTTTCAGTGCTGTGGAGAACACATCACTTCTAAAACAAGAAAGAAACAAAGGGGACGGCCAAAACTGTTGAGTTTGCCCCATCCTTACAAGGCAGAAAGTCTGAGAAGGATTGAGATTTTGGCTTTTAATGGTATGCTGGGAAAGCATCTAACACAGCCCAACACCTGCCGGTACGGCGACAGCCCAGCCAGCCCCTCTGCCATTACATCTACTCTTGGCAGCGTGAAGAGAGATTTAGAGACTTTGGGTCGATGCTGAAGGAAGCAAGAGCAGCCTACAGGATGGTACAAACAGCACTGGCTAGTGCGTGACCTGCACCCAGCAATGTTCTGCAGGACCACGTCAGCTCCCTCAAACCAGCAACTCCCCAACAGCTTCGTCCCAGAGGCTGCAGGAGAAGTACAGTGGTTCAACAGCTCTATGGTGATACATATGAATTTTGCCTGTAAGAGCAGATTTGCTCATATTTGTGCTTTGGTCGTACCTGCCCTTGCCCTCAGCATATTGCCTTTACCTCTACCTGCTACGTGGTGATAAACATTCACTTATGTCACCTGTACGGTAGCAGTAGTTATATTCACATCACACGGGTGTTAGCGACAAGAAACATCTGATGTTAATAAAGCTCTTTGGAGAGGTAAAAAGAACAGTACTGTGTTATTATCATAATTTACATTGTCAGTGTAATGGACAAATATGCTTTCTGCCTATTTTAAGCTCCCTTTTATTAATTAACCCAATGCAGTAAAGCTAATTACTAGTCATTTGTGGTTTGCCAAAGGCCTGCATTCAGGGGCTTAGCCACATTTATTCCCTTAAAACAGTTTCCTTTTAAAGGCTTTACAGAGTTGAAGGTCACTTCTCATTTCTATTTGTCTTACAAATGCAGCCACTTTTTATTTCCCCAACAATGCACAAAATGCAACTCAAACTAGCCATGTAAGCTTTTAATGATATTCATAAATTCAGAATTAAACCTTTTTTATTCCTTAGTCTATTTGCTTTAATTAGCACCAACCGCATTGATCTTGTTTTTGGTCAGATAACTAACCCTTCTAAGAGCTTATGAAACAAATTTCTTTGCAACTCTAATAATTACCATAATCCCATTCTAGCTGAGCAGTTGTGTCTGCATTAGAAACAAAATTTATCCTCATTGCCAGAGAACTCAAAATTAAGAAATAGCTATGATTAAAATTAATCAAGGCATGGATAAATCATAGGTTGTTCCATTCGCTAACTGTCCTGGATGCTTATGCTGAAGGATTTAAATACATATGATTTAAAATATAAATTAATATTTGCATTCAAGTAGAATCAAGCCATTTTAGCAAGAAACACAGCAATATACAGAAGGCTTCATAGACAAAAATTTGCAGCAAGCAGCCCCTGACCTATTTGCAATTGAAACGAACAAACAGATCAACTCAATTTTTGTGAGCATCATAAATGGGACACTTTGAAATTTAACGATTTGCCTAAGACAATTTGTGACAGACCAGGGACTCTGATCTTCTGGATTCCAGATTAATTCATAGAATATATCACGATGAATGAATCTTATAAAAAAGTAAATGAAACAAATACAATTTCCCCTTCTTCAGCCAAGCTGGAAAACACACACCTTAGCCATCTAAGTGAGCAATATGCAGAGCCTGCACAAAAGCATTCACTGTCCTTAGATGAAACATTCACCTCCAAAACTGTATGTCTGCTTCCTTTGAATTGAAGGGACAAACTGCATACACATTAGAAGGCAAAATTTGGCGCTTTGATAGGAATGATGAAGAAATAACAATGACAAAATTACTTGAGTGGGAAGGCTGAAGGAGTTCTACACATTTGATGTTACACTTGACTGGAAATAAACCCGGTGCTTTCAATAAGCACCTCTCAGGTTTTGTTATAGTCAGCACAACACATCCTGCCTGCACCACTTTCTATTCTTCCTAAATAAAGAAGGAAAAAAAGAGAACAATCAGAGAGAGGAAGAAAAAAGGAACCCACCCACTCAATATTAAGACTGTCAATATGCATCATTTTGAGACAACCAGTAAGTCCCTCAAACTCAACAACGCCATAATGAGAACACACACGAAAGTTAAAAGCTTTTCTATCAAGAAAATATTTGCCTAAATATGATCTCAAATTAATTTTATTTCAGCACCTTTTCCTATTTAAGGGCTGCAGCTATTTCACGTGTAATTAACATTATTAAAAGTATAACATTAACAGGGATGACTTCATATAGTAGGCATACATGCACGATGAAAATCATAGCGTTACTGTAACAGCCTACATTTTGCTCCAGTAAAATGGTTTCTTTCCACTAAACTCAATAGTTTGAGGCCAATTTTTGCCCTGCTCTACCAAGCCATAAATCTGTGAAATTCCTCACCAAAGGATATTTTGGATACAAGAAATTGGTTCAAGGGGAGACCAGACAAGTGTCTGGAAGAGAAAGGGAAGAGAAATCCACCAACATTACTACACAGACAAAGTGTAACAACTTCCAGGATTTACACCAAGATGAAAACAAACAAAGATCAGAGAGCATTAGAACAGAAAGTACCACACGAGCACATCTCATTCTTATTTTCCTCTGGATGTCCATTTGTCGCAAAATAGTGGGCTAGGTGTCCTTAACTAAAGGAGAAAAGAGAACTACCAGAACCAGAAGAAGGGAGAAATAGTGAGTAAAAACAACATTAAGACTCCCCAGTTGAATCATATTGTCTTTCTTTTTTCTTGGTATCAGGTATTGTCTACTAATAGAGGCTGCAGCAGGGTTAACAGTCTCCAGATCTTTGGCTTTCACCAGCACACGTTCCCTCCTCACCACCACACCTCCCAGCTTCTCTCTCCTCTTGCAACTTTAGAAAACCAAACAACTTTTTTAAAAAAGTGTTGCAGCATACTTATTCCTGTTTAAGCCATCTCCATGTTCTTCCCTAAATTTATTATGTAATGAGAAATCACGGAGTACAAAATGAACAAAATTAACATGAACAAAGACAATTTTTCTTTTCCATGCTGGAAGTCATTTACTCTATCACACTGAATAGATGCCACCCTGTCCCTCCTCCCCCCAAAAAACCCAAACATATCTAAAGGAAAAAAAAAAAAAAACACCCAACCACATTTTGGTCATTTTAATACTTGTCACAAAGATAGGTTTTTCCTTCTTTTCTTTGCAAAGCTTGATAACTGAACTTTTAAAGTATACTATTATTTCCATTGTCGGCCACCTTGGCTCTCAGACTCTGTACTTACATACCACTGCGACACCAACATTTAGAAGGGCTGAACATTGATGCCAACTGCCCTCGGGCAGCTGGCTGGGACAGAACTGTGGGAGAAGGTTGTGCTGGGATTGGTGCAAGCGAAGGGAAAAAGCCTGTTACCTATGCCTTAGATAAAAGGCATTTTTTTTTAAGGTTTGATTGCTTTGTTGTTAGAACACCTACATTTTTAATAGAGGTAAATGTGCTGACAGTTTGGTTTGGCATCAGCAGAAAGGATTTTATATAAATAAATTTGAAAATGAAAAAGGGAAACAAATAAACCATCCTGTACAGACAGCTGTTCCATTTAGAATTCATCATTTTACAAAGCAAAAGCAGAAAAGCCATCTGCAAAAATCAAACAAACAGGGACAGGATATTATATCCTACATGCATCCCCGCAGTTGGCCTTTAACTGCAACTGGGGTTGCACCTGAATTTTGACTCTAAAGGAATAGCAATGGTGGTGAACTCTATTCAGGTGCCCCCAGAAACTCACTTCCACACTCAAGGTGGATTCCAAAAGGCACTTAAGCAGCCCCCTACCAACCTTCAAACTGCCTTCTTTCTCCACAGGGGTCTCATTAAGGGCAAACCCCCTCCCCAGCACTACTGGGAAGTTCCTCCACTCTGCATCAAAGACAAAAGCTAACGATCTGCAACTCCAGCATCTTTCCACATGTACAAGCCATCGCAGTTATAGGAAGGAGTTTGCTCTGCTCCAACCAGTTCTGTAGTTATCCCTCACAGCATTTACTAAATGCATTTTAAAGGACCAGATCAGCACTGCTCTTAGTTACTCTGTAGTGCCATCAGGTAAATGAGATTTGAATTCAGCACTCTTTTCACGCTTCATGTGAAAACAAATAAATAAGCAAGCTTATCTGGAAAAGAACAAGACTAAATTAAAACACAATCTGTCTCCAATTCAAACGCGGTGATGTGAGTGTGGCGGGTGAAACTGAAGAACCTGTCTGTATTTTACTCTGAAATACAGTATTTCTGCAGACCCAGGGCACCCTTCGTGGGCCTGAATCGCTGCTTTCTGCAGCTGGTCTGGCATGCCTGAAAAAGTCAGGGAAAGTAGAAAGCCTTAAAAGTAAGGCAGGCAGGGAAAACCAACTCATGGCATCGTCCAAATAATCTGAGCATTCCCTGCCATTCGCATTAAAGAAACACAAAGGACAGAAAACTCCCCCTCTTCAGAGGTACCATCTGCCACTGTGACTGCCTATATTTGTACAAACATATTCTTGGGTTTTTTTATCTACCACAGACTGAGCTCATCTGAGAGTCAAAGCTCATCTACAAGTCCAAGAGCTGGGAATTCTTCTACATAGTTTTATTACACTTCGTTGTCAGTCAGCCCTTAAGCTATCGCAGAGAGAGAAGCTCTGTCATTACCCGCATTATCCAGCCAAGTTTAAACATCAGAATAGATATGAGAAGATGGGAGGATGGTTTTCAGAACTGTGGAGATTTTAATTCCAACCCTCAGGTTTTGGGTGTTTGTGGCTTTGGATTTTTTTAAATCTTGCTTGCTTTTTCTGCATCCTGCCCTTCCACCTTAAAACTTGGGTGGTATTGAAGGGGTTTCCAAGACTCGCGCTTTAAAATGAGCTACCTGCAATGGTTTCATGACATTAGTCAGCATGTCTGATTTGTGATGTAGGTGCATACTTTTGGGAAGGACCCAAGGGGCTCTTGAACTCTCACAGAACATCAGGTATTCCTCTATTTCTAATACTATTTTTTCCACTGTATATTGATCTTTATGAGGGATTAATTCATTCAGATACCTTTTTCACCTTTTCCTTCCCTGTCATGTAACATAGTTTGGATTTAAGATATTTTCCCCCTTCCATTTCCACATCATTATTTCCAGTGTTTTGCTTTGGTTTTAGTACAGAGAAAGAAGAAAGAAAGAAAAAAGATAAATTCTGTAAGGACAATTTGAGGAAAGAGAAAGCGGCATTTCTAACAATATTGCAATTTTTGCTGCACAAACACAACGCAACTTGTCAGTGTTTTACAAAGTAGCAACACAAGCAGGAGAAAGGAAAACTTTCAAAAAGCTGTCCACAATTTCCTTAATTAAGAAACCGAAAGGAGACACCATGTTTCCGTGTGCCCTGTGCTATTTGTAAACACGTCTACTGGAGCCTACATTTGCAACAGGCAAGAGAGACAAAAGGTGAAGGGGAAAATAAACATGCACAGGACTGAAGTGACCTTTTTAAGGTGACACAAAAGATCAGAGGAACTATAACTTGGACCATCAGATCCTTACAACTAGGCAAGAAAGCCTCTCCTATATGTTGCATTTAATGGAACAATTCTAGAAACAGATCCAGGTATTTGGGCATCTGAAGGTGTGCTTTGTTTTGGCTGATGACCGAGATATAGGTGAGCAATATTCAAATCTACTTTGGGATTTACCCAAAATCAGAAATCTTTTAAAAACAGACAGATGACATCCCCTCTTATGTCTTCAACTTGTCCCAGCTTTGATCACCATCCAAATTCAAGGAGTGTGATCGAAAAACATCTGACTCATTGCTATAAAAATCAAGAAGGAAAAAATGTAAGAGGATTTCCCACAAAGAGAAAATAATCTGGACTATCAAATAATTGTCATTTCTGCAGAGAAGACACTAAATAGGAATACTAGAAAAATGAAAAAAAATAGATGCCAAATTGTGGGTGGTTTTTTTGTTGTTTATTTTATTTTATTTTATTCTTTCCGCAATGCACTGCAGGTATTTATGTGGGGGTGAATGCAATATTAAGCGTTTGCTTTTTCAATCCCAGCCTGGGACTGTAATAAATAAAATTAAAACTCACTGGGCATAATTAGCCAGGATATTTTCTCGTTTGCATGGCCAACTTCGGGGGTGGGGGGGGGAATCATATACAGTTTGGCTTGTGCTGCAGGGCATACATTAAATCTTAGAGGAGATTTGGGAAATGCAAAAAGAGACTGCGCTTTCATCGGATTTATCCTAACACCCTTCACCTGCGATAGTAATTAATTTCCCAAAGGCCCATTTTGACAGTACAACACATGAAGTAATGTTGAGTTCAGCACTAAAAGAAAAGCAGGAAAAAGTCAAAAATTATTATTATTTCTTACAAGTAAAAATTGATAGTAAAACCTAATGGAATCTACAAAGGAAATAGGCATAAAGCAGGATTTAAAAAGGTCAGCTCTATTTAGCAAGAAAAAAGAACACTTTAAGCTAATTTATTTAGAAAATATTATGAAGCATTTTCACACATAAAATATAGGTTGGGATAAAAGGATAGGGACTAAGGACACTATTTGTGCTCTGTAACTTGAGTAGTACAGGGAAGCAAACTCATGAATCAACTCAGTATGCTTCTCCCTAATGAGGTAAGCTGTTAATGCCAATCCCATCGCAGTGATTATTATGTATACTGCATGCTGCTCTCTCCATTTGTATTTGCTAGGAGAATTGGAATATGCAGATGAATCTTAGTTTAATAAGGACAGCAATATCCGTGTGTGCTTGTGTCTGCCCGCTGATGCTACAGAGATGAAACACTGCCAGGATTCATAACAAAATATCTGAGGTCAAGTTTGCGTTCCTCTTTGCAGATCTCTGGAATTCCCAGGATGTCCTGCAAGATGCGCCATCTGTCCATCTGCCAAGTGGATTCAACGTGAATCTTTTTTTTTTTTTTTCTTTCCTTCCTTCCCCCCTCCCCCAGGTCACTTAAGGGAACTGAAGTTCCCAGTGTTGTCCTTGACAAGTACTGTCAGTATTTGCTATAGCAAGGGCAGGGTGCCAGCCAAGTAAAAATAGGACAACCCAGTCAAAGCTTCATCAGCGCAAAATCAACACGAACTGCAGCAATCAGATTAAAGTACCCCAGCAGTTGTAGACAAGGAGAGCAATGGATGCATTTATCTATGCATTCATGCGAATCTGAGCCTAAAGGAAAGCAGGCTCTGACTACTCTCATCATTCATTTATGAATAATGACAGGTTCAACACATAAATGGCTGCCTTAATCTCAAGACTACCTAGTCTCATATACTCAAGCACAAATGGCGTATAGAATTTATAACAATATAACAATGAGCATACACCGTGCTTCTGCATCTGCCTTAGCCCTACCTCTGTCCAGGTAAACTTTGCTACCAAAAAGTCAATGATTTCAAGCTATTCCAGCCCTGGCAGGAATATCAGAATCATATGACAGTTCAGGTTCCTTAAGAGAGTTTGCTCTGTTGCTGGCCAACTTAAATACCACATCCTTTGTGATGGAGGTTGAGGAGTTCAAAAGCATTAATGTAACCGTCATCGTTAAGGATGTGTCTCAAGAGGATGTGACACATCTAAGGATGTGCCTCAAAAGCCTGGTGGAAGCAACCAGGCCACATTTGTCTAGCAGCATCTTGAGGGGCAAAGGTGACTATTTCCACGAGAGGTGTCAAGTCAGAGGAAAATGAAGCCAATTTTCCCCTTACTACAGCTGTTTGGTGCAAGCTATCCCAACTGCACTGCCTCCTAAACGCTTCTCTTTACAGAGTAGGGTAAACCACACCAGATCTTAACTCTTTGTGTACACACAGAGTGCAAGAACTCCTAGAAATTGAATTTTCTTCTGTGTGACTAATGCTGCAAAGCAGTTTGTCCCACTGCATGCAAGAAGTGGATGAGATCAATCAACTCATGCCTTCAGGCTGCAGGCAACACCGCAGCCCTTGCTGCTGTATTCCATCTGCTGTAGGAGCACACAGCCGTGCTCAGCCCAAAGGGAGCATCTGTGCCGTATGATGAAGGGCTGGAAATCCACAGTGATTCTGGACTGAGGTTTAATGATTTTCTGGCGCATTTTCCTAATATCCATGGAAACTCTTGAGCTGCAATATCTCCTGAGCCCACATTCCTGCATCTATTCTCTGAACAGGATGCCAACCACAGCAAACAACCAACTCAGCTTCAGGACTGAAGCTAGTATTTCTAGTCCCAAAATCTGGCATTCCAGCCAATTGCTGAATGGGAAATCCCAAAGCTCCTCAACAGTGTGGCCAAATTCTCAGCTTCTGCATATTTGTTTTCCTACCCATTTCATTTATTTTTAAATGAGAGGCTGCCTGAATTTCCCCCAGGCTGTGCCTTCCATTGTTTGCCCACACACAGACAGACCCACACTCCCACTATTCTACTGCCACGTAGGAAGAAAAAAAAAAACAGTGCAGAAAGTATTAGTATGTAGCAAAATTCACAGTCAGATTCTACTGTACTTTGAGATTAGCGCAGTTATGACAAAATATATTTTGAACAATGGAGGTACAAGGAGCTGCCCACAATGAAAAAGAAGTTTTTAAAACAATCAGGAACTTGGGCTTCCTAGTCCTAAGGTTATCATCTCCCTCCAGACTTCGCTTCAGATCAACAGTGCCTCTCCTCCAATTTCCTTACTCTGACAGTGTCACAGCAAAGATGCTGATGAAATAAGTTTAAGAGCATCCCACTGAACACTTTGCCAGCTTCCAGCAATCAGTGGCTTACGGATTCATGTACGCCTTAGTGGCTTTTTCCTTTATATTTGACCTCTACAGCATCTAACAGCATCCAATTTGACGCTGTGTAAGATTTGAATTTGTGAGAAACAGCAAATTCTTTTTTATTATTCACCTCCTTCATGCTGCTCGTCATCGCACAACACTGCCTAGCTCTCTCTTCTCCAGGCTGAAGAGTCCTAGCCAATTTAATCTCTCCTTGTAGAGAACACTTTGTGGCACACAAAAGAACAGAATGTCAGTTTTAGAAACAGCCGTGAGGCCTGAATGACACTCTTCTAGTCAGAGCTGCACACAGCACCACCTCCGAGTGGCTCAGAGAGGACATACTTCTTGGAAAGGGCTGGTCAGGCCAAGGTTGGGGTCAGTGAATACATCCAACTGGATTTGCGTTTCATCTTTTAGCTACTGAAATAGAGGTTGTGAATGGATCAACACACAGTTGTTAGCTTGATTTACTAAGGGGAAGGATGTTCTCATAGTTATCCAGTGCCTCGGTCCCCACCTCCTCCTAACAGCTTACAAACTTCTCACCCTCATTTTGACCACATTTGAAAGAGGGACAGACACCTCAACTCCAAGAAGTCACAGGATCTTGTGAAAATAGAGCACCAAGTAGAAGGGAATCAAGTTATTGTTCATCAAAGAAAAATACACAGCCTGAGCTGAACCATCATTCTAGACATCACAGAATCTGCAAAGAAGAAATCCCAGGAAAAAACAGGGCAATAAATTCTGCAATCAGCTTCATCTGGCAGTTGTAAAAATGAATCATGCATTTTTAGGAGAAAAAAAAAAACAAATCAGGGAAGTGACAAATGAGTAGAAAGTGTTGCCGCTTGTCCCACATTCCCTTACACTCCAAACTTAACAGATACATCTCAGGTTAAAAAAAAAAGTCACCAAACTATACCTGTAGGCTACATGGTCCCTACTTCCTTAGAATGTCTGAGAGATATCTCTACCAAATGAGTTTTTTCACAGGTGTGACAAATCCTGAGCTGAATTCCTGAAAGATATTTCCCACATTTTTTGTTTGTTTGTTTTCTTAAGCAGTGTTATTGTTGTTGACATTTCAGAACCCCTAAAGCAAGAACAAGACACAGCTGTTCCAGCTGGAGGAGAAGCCTGAGCAAATGCAATAGAATTGCACAGAGCTGGAGAGAACTCAGAAGATCACTTAAGTCCATGCTCACACCCCAAGGCAGGATCACCCGTACTCATGTTTGTTGTTTCTCACAGACTCATCTAACCTATTTGTAAAGCCTTCCAGTGACAGAGACTTGACAGTTTCCTCAGGCAGTCTATGCCATGGCTGCTCTCCTATACATCCTGGTCAGAAAAGATGATTATTCCCTTCTGTGCTGCAGCAGCCTTTTAGCACCTGAAGACCATTATGCTGCCTCCCCCTCAGCAATCTCTTCTGGTTAAAAAAAAAAAAAAAAAAATCAATCTTTCTTTGCAGGGGATGTTTTCTAGACCTTTTATTTCTCTTTTCATATAGACAGGACCATTCAAGAAACAGTTTGATCTCTGAATATGTTTATGGAGAATAGAAATTTAGAAGCATGACTGCTAACGAACCTAGGATAGCTAAACACCAAGTGGCAACCCTGGCTAGTTAGTGTTTACTTCACAGGGTTTGCTCATCCTCCTGCTGCTCCTCGCTCAGACACATTTGCCCACTTGTTTTGCTCACTAGCTCTGTTTTGTATTTCAAGATTTGTAGAGCTGTCAGTTACCTCAAATTTCAAAACGATGGCTGCTGTAGATACTAAGAGCTTGGTATTGTGGTATCAATGCTATGGCTCAGGGGTCCTGCTTAGGTCAGGGGAATGGCAGCAAGCATGTTTTCCTTCTAAGCCAACAAGAGGAAACGCTGCATGAAGAAAATAGCAACTGATCTGAGTTTATGGCCCATCACAGCACTGAATAAACCTCAGGTTAGAGAATCATTATTAGCATTAGAGAAACCAATACTTTTATTACCACTCTCCTGAAGAAACAGGTTAGGGTTTGTCAGTTTAAGAAGGCACAAGAAGACTCAACCCTCTGTTCTGCCACATGCACATGCTAGCTGGGGAAGGGAAGCACTGACGTCCCTGAGGACAGCAGCCTCGTGCCTTTCATCAACGTTAAAAGACTGAAGGAAGAGCTCTGCGCCAGCCACACCGCCCAGCTGGCCACTGCACTAGATGCGCCTGTGACTTCTTACCCCTCTGAGTGAGAAGTTTCTGTAACCGCATCCCTAACCCATTTCCAGGAGGCTGTTTGACAGGTTCAAGAAGTCCTTGCAAACACTGTAAAATACTGAGGAGTGAAATGCATAAGTGAAGACACCATTAGGAAAGAGACGTCCTGTTGAGGGGTTTTTTGTTTGTTTCTCTAACCCAATCCAGCTTGTATCTGTAAAGACCCTAACACGATACCTGCAGGTGAAGCGTGGGGAGCCTGGCCATATACTTAAAGCTAGAAACTTAGTGGAGCTCAAGAAAAGGGAGTGAATCCCTTCTGACTTAAGGCATCTATAAGAAGCAAATGATTTTTTTATGCTGCTGCCACCTCCACATCCCTTGACACTGATTAAGGGCCAAAACCAGAAAGTATTATTCTGTTCTCATTAGACTTTCTTCCTGCTCAGGTTTTCCCCTGGAAGCTTTTAGGTTTAACACATCACTCCCAGAAGATGCCTCCCTTCCCAAAAAACACAGTGCAAAACACCAGGAGCGAGGGCTGTATGGTCTCTGTAGCCATGAACTGAATCTACATCACTCTGAACTGAAAATAAATTCAAAGACAGTCTGCATTTATTTGTTTGGGCCTATGCCAGATGGCTTTTGGTCAGAGAGGATCAACGTAGTACATGTACTACTGCAAAAGACTGCATAGCTACTCAAAGATATCTCTTTCCCTCCCCCCAAAAAAGTCTCTGAATTCAAGGACTTCATGGCACCTTCACTTCCAGACATCTCTGCCTTGTTACTTTCTGCTCTGTACCATGCCATAGAGGGGAAATGCCAGCATGATGTAAGAAACTGTATTTTGTGACTTATTAATTCAGTGTAAAGCAAACAACCCCTGATGTGTACCTGCACGCCTAACCAAGCAGAAATCCTGAAAAGGCAACAACAAAGAGGGATAAAATTAAATCCAATTCCTTTTAAATATAGAGCAGACCTCTGTGGCTTAGCAGTACATTGTCTCAGTTTTTCTTTTCCTCTCACTGGAATAGGGATAAATGCATTGCAGGCTGCTATGACCTCTAACACTTCATAGCAGCACCAGCATAAACACCACGCTTTGCAACATCCTCACAAAAGACTGAGCTATCTGTGTATTTGAACAACCACAGCAAATATACCTACTACGAACAAAAGAAAAAATAGTTAGCTGGATTAACAGTAGGCAGGCAGTGGGGATAATGTCAAGAGTCCTACGCACAAATTGCTACAAGAAAAATTGCTTCTTCCTACAGATTCTACTTCCTTGTTCCACAAGGCATTGGGAACAGTTTGCAGGAACACCTTTGTCTTGAAGGAGGTGAAGAAGGGAATATAGCGCTACTTTCCAGGGCTTGTGGAGCAGATACAGCTCTGATGTAAATAGATTGGGGATGCCCCTCCTTGCACAGGATGTATCACCTAAGGACAATGTGTAGGTACCGTACAAGGGTATGGCAAATCAGAGACAACTTGATATGCAGCAGTAGCAACACTAGTGGTGCTGGTGCTGCAGCTGAGGGCTAGATACGAGCAGTCTTTTAATAGGAGATGGTGCTAACTAGCCTTCTTCCTTCATCAGGACAGTCCATATCGCTGTGGTCAACTCCAGACTGTACAGCATCTTAACTTCCTACTGAAAACACAGAAGACATGAGTTTTCTATGTGTTATCTGCTAACTTCAGCTCTTGCAGATACATCCTGAACTGTCCACTCAGCCAGGACCAGGGCAGCTACTGAGTGGCCTCATTCACAGGATCACTGAGACTGCAAGGAGCCTCGGGAGGTCTCCAGCAAAAGCCCCCTGCTCAAAGCAGGGTCAGTAACAGGATCAAGATCACTTGTGTCTCCAAAAGCATCTTCACTTGGCACTGTCTCCCCAACCACCAAATGTGAAGGCAAAATTCTGAATATTTCTATGGACATCCCTATTTTTTGTGCATACTACTCTGATAGCTCAGCTAGTGATAGGGCATCATGGGTTTAAGCTGAAGGAGGGTGGATTTAGATTAGATGTTAGAAAGAAATTCTTTACTGTTAGAGTGGTGAGGCACTGGAACAGGTTGCCCAGAGAGGTTGTGGAGGCCCCATCCCTGGAAGTGTTTAAGACCAGGTTGGATGGGGCTTTGGGCAAACTGGTCTAGTGGAGGGTGTCCCTGCCTGCAGCAGGGGGGTTGGAACTAGATGATCTTTAAGGTCCCTTCCAACCCAAACCATTCTATGATTCTATGATTTATTTCCTGAGAAATAGTTACTAAAGGACGGAAATAACAAATACAGGGAGACAGAAGGCATTCGCACCAAGTTCACTTGAGTACACATATAGTTCAAATACTAGATATGAGAGATGATGATGAGATATTAAGGCATAGTCCCTCACATGGCTCCCTTTAAATTAATGGAGGCTCATCACTTTATGCAGGGAATCCTGGTGTGTGTGTGGGGGGGGTATAACATGCTTACACAACTAGATTTTCTCTCAGAAACATACTGCCAGCATCAATAATATGCCAGTTTACCATCTTTCAAAACAAAGTCATTAATTCTATTTTTAAGAGCACGCATGAGTTGCAGTGAGCTGCCTAACCACTGCTTTCAGAGCCTGGGTCTGAATGAGCTTGGCCTACAAGCCTGTAACAAATAAACTGCTTTCTGAATAGAGGCATATTTCTCAAAAGAGGGTTTTTTTGCTTAGATAACTAAGAGAAATGCCCCATTTACATGTTAATTAAGCTACACAATTCCCACATGCATTAAAATTACAAAAATACGTGCTTTACAACGCACACAGCAATAAATCTTATAATTAAGAAAGGGGAGATCACATTTCTTAGAGAAGATGCTTTTACAGAGTTTTAACACTCCTTATATAGAGAGAACGAGCAGCTGGCTATTGCCTGGAGCCAGACCCCAACTTTCCTGTACACCAGAGCTGCTGCAATACAGAGCACTAGCTGCACTACAGTGACTAGTTGAATTACAGTGACTGGAAGTGTCAGACATTTTGTGCAATGAACTAGTTTGAACAAGATTTGAAAACATTTTTTTCATTTTTTTTAAACATATTTTGGTACACCACGCAGACTAGACAGCAATATAGTCTTTAGATTTGAATTCAAATCTCCTGTTCTCCCAAACCTTTCCAACTACAGTTTGTTGTGACCAATTATGCCATAACATAGGCTTGTATAACCTAAAATTTTCAAAACTGGTCAGGAGGAACACACTCCACAAATACTTTCTTGTTCAGTCTTTCCCCAGCTCATCCACTAGCTGAGGATCAATTGCGTTGGCAAAATAACACAAAGCGTTTGCTTGTCTGTATTTTCCTTATTAATTTTCTTTGAATTTCAACCCTCTTCCCAACTGTCCCTTGCTGCTATGTCCACTCTTGACTTCAGCACTGCACCAGCAGTACTTCACCCCATGAACCTTTGAACAACTTTCGTAACTTCCTGAAATCAATTATGTAAATTTAACCTCTCTCAAGATTGTGTCCCAGATGTGTAAAATGTGTAAAAAGTAAAATCTTTCCTTCTTCCCTGCAAAACAGGATCAGCAGAGTTATTGGAGTTGCCAGACAGGGAGAGGGTGCTGGGTGTTTCACTGAAGGAGAGAGCTGCGATCTCCACGGCGCCAGGAAGGCTCACACCCTTCCATCATGAGGGGAATTTCTGAACTTCAGCCCAACGCTTTCCCACATGGCAGGCCTCTCTCTTCCCCTGCCGCGCACCTCCGCTGATACACCAAATCCAGCCATAAAAGAATCACTTTCGCTGATTGTAAACCTTTTTTTTTTCCTCTTACTACATCTTGGTTTTATGATCATATCTACTATATGATCTAGGTAGATCATAGCTACTATAGGATCATAACTACTACAGATCATATCTACTATAGATCTACCTAGATCACACAGTACAGACACATAAATTTAATGCTGTCCAGAGAACTGCATTGGAAGAGAGTGCTTTAATCTTCACTAGATTACATATACCTTTTGTTTACATGTGTGATATATTCAAGGCAATAATAAAATGGTGGCACTTTGCATAATCATGTTTAGATCCTTGTCCTAAAAAAATAAATGGTATGATCACAGACTGATGCATATCATCCTTAGGATACTGAAGATGAGGAAGACAATTGCAGTAGTACCACAGATTTACATTGTAGCCTAGACCTGGTGACAAGAAAGGCACTGGAGAGGTCCCACAGCACCTCTGCATCATAACAAAAGAGTTCTCTTCTGTTTCAATATATATACATACAAGTTGCCTTTGAATGATCCACTCAATCTTAAAAAAAATCTGTTTTTTCAAGAAAACACAAAAACATTTGCTCTTGATTCTCAGGAAAGTTTACATTTTACTTCCTTTTGTTAAACCAGCTGCATCTTATCAACTCTGTTCAGCATTTCAGGCACACCAAGCGTGACATTGATATCCCCCTGAATGCAGTCACCATTAAACATGGAAACAGGTTTGATCCGCAAAGTCAGTATTTTCTCTGCACAAGTTAAGATGAACATACAAAGATGGGCACAAGGTCTCACATAACTGAGGGTTTGCCCATTTTTCAAAAGACTGCAGCTCCAGCAGGCTGATCCCTCCTACAGTGAGCAATAATGGAGATTGGCCTTCAGCTCTACCTCTTTAAGTAACATGTCTGAAAAAATAACATTAAATGCTTAAGTTCCTAATGCATTTCCAAAATATCCTTACTACTCCCTTAACTATCTGAAGCACATGAAATTTCCAACAGTTCCATTTCCATTTTTCAGAACTTAGCTAGATTTTTTAAAAAAAAAATTAAAAACAGAGATACCATTCCATGCACTAATTTCAAAGTATACGTTTGCAGAAGTAATTCATAAATATTTAGATACTAAAAATCCATAGAAAGCAAAGGAGAAATTATGAAATATTTCAAAAAAACCTGGTTGCTTATTTCCTCTCTACTGTTTATGAGGAAATCTGGGTTTCCTGTCAGGTTGCAGCTTAGGAGGGATTCAGATCAGTATTTAAACTGAAATGTGTCTCTGGTAGATACAGACATTTCATCATTATATTGTCCTACTGAATGGGCAGTATGTCGCATGAGGTGTACCATATCTTCATGATATACGTGCTGTAATGGCCAACAAGAAAAATTGTAAATGATCTACTTAAGCAAAAACAGCTAATATATTAAGGGGATGACACGTTCTGATGAATCAAATAATTTTTCCTTCTCTTTCATTTCCCTCTAAAACTTCAAAGCAATCAAATGTTGTTTATGCATAAAATTTAATCCTTTCACCAATCTGTAGTTTGATTGAATTTGCATACTCTATTTCCTACAAGTCAATGTGAAGAGAGCCTCATGTAATGGAAACCATTTCCCCTCTAGTCCTCCTATCTTTGCTGTAATATTTTCTATTAGTAGCTCTATTATGCCTAATATCCGTAATGTTGGCAGATTAGAATTTTCACTTAATGCAACCTGTATTTATAAACCACTAGGATGAAAAAAAGAACAAATACAACAAAGAGGAAGCAATAATTACCTGTCTTTGATGCCACACAGATCAATGTGTAAATCACTAAAATTCCCCAGGGAGCCTTGCTGAACTAAAATGAGGTCCTTGGGCTGGTTATCAATAAAGATGAGCCTCATACAGCCTTGAAAGGCAGTAATGGGATTTAAACATTGGGAATCGGTGAAATTGTCAGGGCACCCTGTGGGAAGAAGAGAAGAGGCAGAGAAGAATATTGGAATGTTCATCTATTTCTGCTGGGATTTCCTGATGCAAGAAATCGGAGCCTGATTATTCCAAGTGTTTTCATTCCTTATGCTACACAATCTTCTGTGTTATAAATCCTTCAGTAAGGAAAAAAAAATAAAATAAAAAAAGAGGAAGAAAAGAGAGATCAGCCACTGGAAATACCAGAGTATGAGGTTTTCATGTGCACTTAGCAAAATCAAACTGTGGGGTTTTTTTCCATCATCTTTAAACTCCACAGCTGATAACAACTGACTCCCATAAAAACAGCTGTGCAAACCGTAAAATCATTATGGGTTAAATTCTGCTGCTGAGGCAATGCACAGAGTAAAAGGATGAAATCCTATGGATAGCAAGCAAGAACACCATTTGTATCCGAGCTTCCAAGACCCTTCAATCTTCCCACAGCGCTGTACGCACTGCAGCTCAATAGAGGGTCTAAAATCAGATATTGCAACATTTGCTTTTATCTGCAAACAGAATGCACCTGGGGAGAACTCAATGGTGAGCACCTGAGGATCTGCATCTGTCTGAAACAACCCACCTCCAAAATAGTAGCTGTTCCCAGAGTAGATCCTTGACACAGTGGTTGCATGGCTAGCAGTGGCAGCGTTGTTATCCAGTGTCAGAGTAATGCGATGTCTTCTGGCATTGATGTTAACAGAATGCCAAAGCCCATCATGGAGATTGGTGCCTGGCAAAAGACAAGTACAAAGAGTGAAAAAAGAGGTGCAGGAGACAACTGTGTTCTTCAACCCTCATTTTACTTCCAACTCGTGACCACAAATGTGCAGCTGACCCCAAAAAAGGGAGAACTGCCAGCTGAACTCATTACCTCTGGAAACAAACTGGCATAGAGGAAAAGGCCCAAGAAAGGGAAAGCTTTGGCAACCATTTAAGTAGGTCATCTCACATTTTAACGTAACCTGCTTCTGGTACTGCAGGCACTCATCAAGCTAGCCAGGCCCTTCACCTTTCTGGTAGCATGTTATTACCATTTTGTGGGTGTTTATATCTATCTTCAGTCTGTTGGGAAATGCTTATAGCTCACAGGAGTGTGAAGAGAAGATCTCTGTTGAGCTTCTGGTACAAACACGTGCCTAAGATTGCAGATTAGATTCAATGAGATGATCATACCCTGTTTCAGGCTCCACTTTGAAACCTGACAAACTCCAGTGGGAATCAGTAGGATGTGTGTCTCCTAAAACCCTTCAGCACTAAGTTAGCACACAGTCTTATTGATGGATGTACCAAAGCCTTTCTATATTGGATTTCAACATGGGTCTTGTGAGAGCTGGGATTGTTGCTCTGACCAGGAACCTATGAAGGTACTGGGTAGCCTCTTTCTCTTCTAGGCACTTGTGCAAAGCAGGAAATAACCTCTGTCTTTCCTTGTTCTGAAAATCAGTGTTGCATCTCATGGCTCTTGAAATAGCACCACACAGCTACAAAGAAACTCTACAACCTCTATTCTGACAGCCATGACAATCAGTGGGCAAGCTTCTGAGCTCCCACACACCGGTGCGGATCAAAAGTAACCTAATTACAGTTCAAAATATGCTACCGTCAGGCTGGAGTCACTGAGATCAGGCACAGACAACTAGTATTTACTCCCCTCCCTAAATGAAATATTTTTCGTTAATGTAGCTTTCAGAAGAAACAAACGAGCACTTAGTGACACAAAGAGGTGTGAGAACAGTTCAAAACAAAATAAAAAAATTGTGGGTGTTATGTGTATGAAAAGCCATTTCATTACGAATTTGAAAATGAGACAATTTCCACAGTAATGGCTGTTAACGCATGCACAATTTCCATAGAATAAGAAGCTGGTTTCCCAGCAAAAATGGATGATTTTTCAACTAGAACAAGTGCATTTTGAAGTGAAATATGTTGCTGAAGTTTGAAAAGATGTCAAAACAAAATAGGTCCCATTTTGGGCAAAAATAGGTCCATTCTTGAGCAAGCATGAGTTTACTGCGAGTACCTGACATCTGCAGAACATGGCACTTGCAATTTCTGCATATTTTCCATGTGTAAGTAGGCATTTTAGTAATGTTTTGGATAGCACCAGAGGCTGGGCTCGGGTTCATGATTTCAGAACTACATAAAAACAAATACATCCAACCAAATATTGACATTGTCTCAGCTTTGTCAACAATTTAATTAGGACTGCAATAAAGGCTGGAAATTCAGGTTTTAGCATTCAGTTGCAGCAATCTAAGGCTGTAGCAATCTACATGAATAAGGATAGATGCAGGGCTGCCTCATTTTCTATCATAAAGGGGAATGAAACACGCATACGGAACAGCCCTGCTTTGACAACTCTGTCAGATTTTATCTCTGCTTCTTTTAATAGACACATCTGCCCTCTTTTAATCTGTACTGGGAATATTTTAATGTTATGTATTTTTAAACAGCTGCTCTTTTAGAAAATACTATTATTATTATTTAGTTCCACCTGAGTTCCATCAGTCTATTACTCCTCCGCCTTTGGAAATTGTGTATTCAACCTACACAGAAAATGAATTTCCCAGTCTCCCAACCCAGGGTGGCTGCATAGCAGCAAGGGATGTGCAAAGGCCCTGGGCTAAGAACATTTCTGTTTGGGATGCCAGCATGGCTCATATAGGTCACACTGGGATGGCAGCTTGGCCACTCTGATCCTGCCTGTGTTGTACAGTCTGAAATTGTTTCCCTGTTGTCTGTGGGAGCCAATGCATAGCTGTTCTGGTAAGCGTTCACAAGCAATTTCCCCTAAATTTTAAGTCAGAGAGGGAACCCCATCTCACCCTCCTGTGTCCCAGCAGCTGCACTGCACAAAGCAACTTGCAAACTGGCTAAGGAGGTCAGGGAGGGAGTGTGAGGAGAGGAAGCCCATGATCAGTCACTCCTTTAAGCGTAGCGTAAAGGGAGAGAGTAAAGCTACAGTCGTAGCTGCCTTAACTTGTGCTGGGGAACAGTGCAGGGGCTGAGCTGGCTCCCAGCTGAATTCAGCACAATCTGAGGACAGGAAACAGGAAGGTCTTCATGTGATCTGACTGAAGAAAATTTAGTGTGATTGTTTAAGAACACAGAGGCTGAACTAATTGTCAGGTAGGCTGAGCCCGGAGATCTCAGAATGCCAACTTTTCATGCTTAGATCTACCTCAAGGTGCACAGAGTGGTTCTACCACTGAAAAGCAAAAGACAATTTGAAAAGAGAAAGGAAGATTGGGTGCTTCCTTATTTCACCATCCTTTCATTATGTGGGGTTAGACCTTTGTGTTTTAAAGGGAGAAAGGTGAGAGTAAACAAAAATTAAGTACCTTCACTGATTTCCACTCGGTTCTCCGTCTCTTTCTGAATAAGTAGAGTCAATCTTCCACCACGGAGATAAACTAAGAGAGGTCCTGAATTTTCAGACAACTGGGTGAACAGAAGTAAGCCGTCTTTATTCCATGTTCGAAACTGGAAGCTGACTGACAAACCATCAATCTGAGGAGTGCCGGGTAGCAGCAAGTAGCTTCGACTGGTGCTGACAAAGGTGATAGGAACAATTTGTGGTTCTGAGCAAGAAAAGGTCACGTTCCCCTGCAAAAAATAAAAATCAAAGGTAATCAATATGATTTTTTTTTTGGTCATCCCAAAACATCCATAGTTAAATAAGATCATTGTATTTCTAATGGCCCTCAAGGCTGAAATAGGTATTCTTATTCAGACACAAATCTTTGGAACTCATTAGGAAATGTATCTGTTCATTCTGGAAAAACACATCTGACAGTAAAATTTTACTTTCACCTCAAATGGGGGGGGGGGATTAAAAAAAAAAATCAAACTCTCAATTCTCAGAGGGATCTAAACATATCTAAATGTCCCATATCAAGACCATGCCTGGGTGCAGAAGGGCTTATTTGCTAGCCCAGAGAGATCATCTCCATGTAGCCACATCTGCTTTGTGCTTCCCAGCACCTCCCGTTTCAAGCTCAAGTTTAGCTTTATGTCAAGAAAATCAAACTCATTTGGATCTATGTTGACTTCAGGAACTGACACCAAAGGAACAGCAAGTCTGCTTGCACTTTCACGTGCTGCAGGATGTGATACAAATGTCCTGTGTTGGCTCTGCACTGATGGGACTACAGGGGTGTGAACAAGGCAAGCTGCAATTGAAAAAACAAAGCATCCTCCAACGCACAGAGATCCTACCAAACAGAGTAGATTTTTTCCAAATATAAGCCAAAATACATCCATTAATGACAGTACTTTTTTTTTTCCCATTTACACCAACGCTACATAATCTCAAAAGTAAAAACTCCCACATTTACTTGAATCTACTACATGAGTCAAAAGATGAGGCAAATTTTCTCAGTTTATTTCAAATATTCAATATATAACTTGCAGTAGCAGCACTGGTTATGTTTTCTTTTACCTAAAGTAACACAGTACTGTGCTATTCCAAATAATAAAAGTTCACTTTATAACAACAATGCAAATAATTAAAAATAATTATTCTGAAACTCTTTCAAATTAAGGAAACTCAAAGAAAAAGTCATTTGAATAGAGTACTTATAATGGGATGAAGCAATAGTGAGATTTCCTGGCCAGTGCTAGGTCCCACGGTTTCCATGGGGCATTTTGAGGAATTATTAAAACATTACATGCACAGCAAGCATGGTAAAATCCAACACCATTTCAATATCAAACTTAGTTGATTACCTCAGTCATCCCGCCCTGGAATCAAAGGAGCTATTTGCCCAGAAGAGCAGCACATTTACTCAAAGCAGTCAGCAGAATCTGTACCGGCATGGATCACTGTAGTTTGTGGAAGAAATGACTCCACCATTTTGTTCAGCCATTATAGATTACCCAACCAGGTCATTCAAGCCATGTAATAAAACCTTAACAATATATAAAGCCAGGATGCATTTAAGGAGCCATGTCTTTCAAAGCCACTCCAGGAGATTGTTGCAGCCAGCTTGCTTTGAACTAGGCTGCTTTGTAAAATACCAACTGGAATGAATCTGAGAAAAACATCGGAGTAAAAGGCTTCCTCCATGGTGCTGCTTCTCATCAGAGCCGGTACCTCACTCTAACAGGATAATTATAATGAACAGCACTTGATGGATATGTAGGAAGTTGCACAGTGCTTGGGGAATTCCTCTCTGAAATTTCAGACAGCTGATGGAACTGTTTCCTATCATGTTCAAATGTCTTTCTAGTCTTTATTTTAAAATGGAAAATAAATAAAGTGCCAGAAAGAGACCAAGTTATCACCGGATGAAACAACCCTTGGTAGATATATATCTATATCAAGCTATTTATGTATTCCCTGCCCTGTTCGGTGAGAATGCTACATACCAGATTTAGCAATAAGAAAAGGCATCCATGGGTATATCACGTTAGAATGAGTTTTGAGATATAAACTTATCCAAACTCACCTGAACATTAGTCAGATGGGAAGTAGGATGGAAATTTGCTCTCAACCTTTAAAAAGTTTCTACTACCTGCTGGGTTTTGCCTGCATAAGAGATGCCACAGGCTTTTTTTTGTTATTGTTGTTATATTTCCACCTCCATTTTCAATCAAATTCATGACAAATTACAGAAAAATAAGACAGTCAACTGCAGTGGTATAAACAAATACGGTTAACTTTCTCTAGAGCTTTTTAAAGGTTTAGACATTTAAAATGCCGATGACAAATTTTCTTTGGAATTTTAGACATTTACAGTGATTCAAGTAACTCCACACAAAGTACTAGACATTTACAGATCTTATACATACATACACCGGAGCTTGGAGAAAAGTTCAAACATTATCTGAGTCTGCACTCAAGCATCTAATTTGCTTCACTGGCAGTGGGAGGCTGTAACAAAACGCAAGACTGTAGAGGGGAGGATTTGCAACATTCGGATAGGATTTTTTGTCTGAAAGCTCTGCAGATTTTTACCTATCAGCAGAACAAACCATGCCTAGACTGTCTCAATGGTGCCGGAGAAGGTGAATGCTAAGTTGAAAGAACACGTTTGCAATGCACAACAAACTTTCAGACAACCTTAAAAAAAGCCTTAAAATCCTTGTGTAGTCCATATGCTTTCAGCTGTTTGCAGCAGCACCATAGCAAAGTATCCCTGATGCATATGCATGGGCCCAAATATAACGTCAAATTTCTGCCTGCTTTTGATGTGAGGTTCTTGGCACATGCAACTGGTCCTAAACTCATGGACTGCTGTGACCCCTTGAAAAACTCAGCAACACTCTAGTCATTCACACTAGCTAGTAATTCATGCCATCTGGGATCCGCACAGAAGTCTTATCCTAGGACAGAAGCAGCAAAGAGCGCTGACCGAACCCATGGTCAATGCTAGGACACATGGGCAGGACCTGCGCGTCTCCTCCCATGCTTAATCTGGTGAGACTTCAAGCTTTGTTGCCTCTCCACTGACTACGCTGAGGCAGAGCAGGTGTGATCCCACCTGCCCCAAGAACAAGCAGGGGGGAATGCATAAAGGCAGTGCTGCAATATTCTGTGTGCATGGGATTAAAGGTACATTTGGGGGATAGAAAAGAGACGTGTTTGCCTTTCGGGGGGTGCTTTTAGCGAGGTATTTTTTTTGCTCTTATTCAAGAATTGTAAAGTCCATAACTAATTTTAGTAAGAGCTAAAAACCAGGACATTTGGGAAAAAAATATTAAATAAAGCAATTGATGTCATGGGAACTTAAATCAGTTCAACTGACTTGCTTAGGAGGGAAATACCTTCCTAAAGCAGCATTCCAGAGCAAAACCAGATGATGTAGTTAATACACACCAACAACAGCTGCTGATGTCCTTACATTGACCAATGCTGTCTACCTTTCTAGAGACAATATGAATATTTGAAAAAGAAATACACAATGGTTACTTTGAAAAACGTTTGTCCACTGAGGTGAGATAGGTTCCCATTACAAAACCTGTTAATTTTGCCCTGAATGTTATTCTCATACAAATTAATCCAGCAGTTCTAAGTCAGAAAAGTAAACAGCTTCCCCTAAAACTGCATCTGATCAAGAACATTTTGCTTTAATTGGCAGCAGTTCTGGAACTCTTCAGGGTACATGCAAGACTTCTGGCAGACACTTGATTTTATAATTGAACCCAGTTCTACTGAGAAGTAAAAGCTCATTGGCTAGGAAATGGGATAAGAGTCTAATCTCTAGAGAAAATAAAGGAGACGCTCAGCTCTACCCAGCTGCTGGAAACTCCAGCTATCATGTGGTGCTTGAGAATTCTGTTGAGTCCATCATCTCCAGACTGATTAATGGCTCCTCTAATAATGAAATCTTTCAAAAGAGTTCTTATTGTTCTTACAAGAGAAACCTTCTGAACCTAGAAATGCAATGAAGATACTTGCAATTTGTTCACTGGCTGCCATGACACGTGTCTCAAGACAAGAATGCAAGCACCCCAGATTTTGCAGGCAGGGTACGGTTGCAGAGGTAGTTCTTGTTCAAGTAAGATGTTGAATTAACAGGTGACAGCATGTTAGAGCATTTTAAGGAAGAATCAGAGCCTTTCCTATTAACAGCTATGTTCTTCCATTCCCTTTTTAAGTGATGAGGATAAAAGTGGATTACATAGAAGATCCTCTGAGCCATAAGCCACATCCAAAACTGACTGGAGTCTTTCCAGTGACTTCTGCAGGACTTCAATGAACCCTGTATAACTTTAACAAACCATTTCAGTCTTTTCTGGCCTTTCTTCATGTAGCTTTATGTACTATTCAATAAAGACAGAAGACTGCTACACCACCACAGTAAGGGCAATTGGTGATGAGTTTCTTACACATCCCCCTCGCTCTCACAGAATACTAACCAAAAGTAATATGTGCTTGGGAAATTATTCAAACTGACAGCTGAACTAAAATCCTCAGCATTTAGCCTACCAAAGGATACAGGCCAAGATCACAGCTTGAACAGGAAAAACAATAAATGAGTATTTCTGAGCTCTCATTCTACCTGCGGGTTAGAGCATCAAATGGGCACTTACTTTCCTCATTAATCACTCTATGGATACTATCCAATAGAAAGGATATCTTGTTTTCTGCAGAGGATTAGAAAGGAGGATTTCCTATGACAAGTAAGGGGACTAAAATCCCAGGCCTGGCTGACATACAAATGTGGGTAAACTGGCAAGAATATCTCCAGCTTGGAAATTGAAGGACTATTTCTAGCTGTGAAGAGACTGAGGTTGCAGATGAATTTGCAAAGAGAGCAACAAAGGAAAAAGGTGACCTCTGTTGCAGTTTTAAAAGGATAAGATGAAAGATTGTCATTCAACTCTGAGCAACTGGATTTTAAGAATTGGGCAGATCCCTTCAAATCCTTTTTTTAAAATTAACTATCTCAAGCAGAACAGATGTCAGGACACCCACATAGATTTCAAGTACTCAAATCAAGACATTGCTAAGCACCTAATGAAAAGCAAATCAAAGTGAGCTACCCGCTCCAGCCTTCTGAAATACTGGTGCAAACGTCTTCAAACAGGATGTGGGAGCACCAAGACACATGGTGTTACTTGAATTACTGAGGGAGCACCTAGCTCATCCCAAGAGCAGGGCTCACATTTTAAGAGAAGTTCCTATACCGAGGTGGGTTTCTTTCCCTGAGCAAAATTTCATGATGGAAATCAAAGCTTTCCTGATCCAAGTTTCATTGAAACTAACATATCCTGATAATCACCCCTGCCCTCTCTTCATTCACTCTAGGTGTCAATTAAGTGCTAATTGTTTATCACATTGACTTCGGTTGTTTACATTAAGATAATGCTCCTATGTGGAAAAAGTAGCATTTAACCAAAA
The DNA here is from genome assembly GCF_028858705.1 of Grus americana. Classification (NCBI taxonomy): domain Eukaryota; kingdom Metazoa; phylum Chordata; class Aves; order Gruiformes; family Gruidae; genus Grus; species Grus americana. Next base: position 15,427,836 of record NC_072857.1, on the reverse strand, counting down.
AGAAAGCTTAAAAAAAATCTGAAACATTGTGACCGTGACAGAATCAGGGATGAGATGCTTGGCTAGACATTTCTGGATGTTCATTATCTCAGACTCCTAAGCTAACTATGTGACTGGCCAGAAGTGGAACAAAGGATTTTACCATTTTTATGCCCATAGTAACTGTACATTATTGTTTCATTATATAGTACAATAACTAAGAGTTGCTGACAAAAGATGGGAGCAAATATAGAGCTAATTTGGAAAAATCATACATCATTTCCCTCACACAGGAGAGGGGAAAAAAGAGCACAGGCGGAAACACCAAAAAAAAAAAATATAGACCACTTAATATTTTTGCTCCTTTGAACAACAAGCAGGAATGAAGCCAGACTTCCGAATTCACCTTGCCAGAAGTGAATAAGATAGATGTCTTAGATCAAACTGGAAAATTAGCACAACCGAAGCCCAATTTTTGTTCCAGTTCAAGGTAAACTGATCTACAGCTTATTAGGTTTTCATTACCTGGAACAAACCACAGCAGCAAGCAGATTTTTTTTTTTAATTATTATTATGAAAACAGAGCCACATCTACCTTAAGAATTGCTTTCTATGCACTTTTCTATTTTATCAGCTTTTGTTTGTTTGCTTTCTTTATTAAATTTTCCTCTTTTAAATTCCAATCATCTGTGTATCATAGCACAGCACCAGCCTAAATGGTTGGTATGAACACACTCCAGGGTCTTGACTGTGACGGGGTCAGCTTGCCTCTTTCTGTTATACCAGGCAGCCAAGTACAAAGCAGTTCCCAGGGCCTTAGTAAATGGAGTAAGACCTTAAAAAAAAAAAGCAACAAAAAACCAACACACCACCAAAAAACCCCAACATTTAAGCCTTGCCTTTACAGCAAATTACATTCTCCCCCATTTTCCTTATCCCCTGCTAACTTCTATGACAATAATTAGCCATCTCTCTTGCTCTCCTACAGGGACTAACAGCCTTATCGCCTCCTGCCTTGAAACATCCTCCTCTGCTCAGCAGGTACTAACTGCCCTATTCACTCAATTTGACTACCTAGATAATGCAATAAATTAAACTCTGAACAATTGTTTCTAACCTGTAATTTGCTGAAGGCTGATGACTCTCAAAAAGGCCTTGTTTGCTCAAAAAGTGTCATTTTTTTCTGCATATGTCAACTAGTCTTATAAAAAAATACGGTCTCTCTCCCTGAAAGACTTGCTTCATTTGCAGTCATCACAACTACAAAAATCCTAACAGAAAGAAACTTTTATATCAGGAAAAGGAGAGTTTGTTATTGCAGCTACATGCTGGATTAAATATTTACAGACTGAAAGTCTTTAGAAATGTAGACAAAGCCAACTGAAATCAATGGGAAAACTGTCGTTTAAATAGACTTTATTTCAAGACCTCGATTGAGGTGACACACTTAATTTCTGTCAAAACAATCCTGTTATACTATTCAGCAACAATAAAACGGGACCTTAAAATGAATGCTATTTATATAGACTTTCTTAGTATTCCACACTGCAGGTAGGATGTGAAGGAGACTCATCTGAAGACCCAGAGAGCAGACAGGAAGACAGAATAAACCATAAAAAGCTATTTTTACAGGAACCAAATATTTCTGGAATCTGAGTTCACCTGCCTTATCTAAAGACAGCAAATTCAGTTCTCTTTTTAATGTGCCTGACTCATGCTTTCATTAAATAATTGCATAAAACTTTTTTTTAATAAATTCAACTTAGTCCTATAAGAAATTGTTATAAATGTCTCTAAATAGTTCCAACTTTTTTTATTTATGATTCCTATAGTCTGATTGCAGTGCAAAAAGCAATGAAAAATAAAAAATAAAAGATATATCTAACACCTGGTTCTCCAAACCCTACCAGGGGCTTTCACAAATCGCTAGCCTGATATTCATAGATACATCAACGCTTGCAATAGCACTTTGGTAGAACGAGACGTGTGTAGACAAGTAAATTCTTCTCAGGATGAAGGTATCTCAAATCAGCTTAATAAAATAGCATGTTTGGATTCTCTATAAAGGGAATGAATTATTAGTTTACATTCTCCTGTCACTAGGTATCTTTCCTTGCTCTTTGAAGCTGGCAATTGGTTATTTCCCTGAGGCACTACAGTGATGCATTTACATGTCACCACATCCCTTGCTGTGCTGAATTGTCACTCCCAGATTCAACATGGCAGGCCGACGTAGAAATTCAAGCATATCTGAGGGCTGACAACTTCTGCCTTACAAATATCCTGCGCTCCTCTCAAGTCAGTGCAGGGTTAGCTCTGCTAAATAAAAATACAACTCCAATTCCTATTAGCTGAATGTAACGGAAGGGAAAAGGGGGTAGGGTTTTCCTCAATTTCAGTGAGTACCTAGGGTGGAGCATTGAGAAGATCAAACACAACATCTTTTCAGGACCTCTTCATTGGTTTTCTTCAGCCAGACAGCTTCTTATTTTGGCATCACAAATCAGTGACACATGAGAAACTTAAGACCCTGGCCACAGGTCACATTAGAGCAGTTTCTAAAGGTGCAACCTAAATCTAGCAGTAGGTAACCACTGGTGGCCAGGATACTATAGCTATTTTTCTCTTAACTACACCCTCAGTCAGATGTATTTAGCAATTCTCAATGGATTTCTCTTCCTGGAACTTGTCCCATCTCCTTCTGCATCTACATACACTCTTAACAAGCACAAAATCCTTCAACAAGGACTTCACCATCCCAGATATCAACAGGTCAAATATCCTTCTGTGAAGGATAAGTCCTTTGCCACTTCCTGTAAATGTGCCTCCTACTAGTGTATTTTCCTGCCCCTAACTACTTGCACAAGAAGTGCAAATAACTGCTGTACAATTTCTCATAATGGGCAGTCTGCACTTCTTTTGTGCTGAGAAGACGGCTGGTAAATAGGGCAGATCTTGAGATTATTACTTTAAAGCATTTTCTGAGGTTTCCCAATGGTCCAGCCCTATGACCATAGCAGTAGTAATTACAGATATTTGACTTCTCATAACCTCTCGCAATTAAAACCAGTAATCACTCCGGAGAGCAAATAAAGGATCTCTTATCATTTCTCCACAGTCAACAACACTGGGAAGGGGAAAAAAACCCAGCAACAAACCCACAACAAAAAACCCCACAACATGCCATCAGGGACAGAAGAAACCCCAGAGAGAAAATAGATAGCCTGTCCAAATAGACAGGGCTACCACAGAGAGAGGTTAAGTATCAGGCAATATAAAAATGGAATTCTGAAGGAAAGTTCCAGTTCAAAGAGACAGGCTGCCTCGTTATCTTGAGATGTCTTCTCAAGGGAATTTATTGCAAGTCTGAAAACTGCAAATGAGTTACAGAAAAGAACAGGCGGAATGATAATCACGGCCACCACCCAAGAGTACGATACATTGTACAGTACTCTGTTATTGACAATCTGTAGTTTCTCCCTCCGACTTTAAATGCAGCTAATTTGGGACCATTACTTATATGGATGAGGAACTACTTCATAAGAGGAAATCTATACTTCCAAAGCTGATGTATCATTCTCCTGCTTGTGTGAAAGATGTCAACAGTAAAAAACCCAAAGTTGATGGGTATGAAGACCCACAAGTTTGGCTCACTGACTGTGTCAACATCCACAAAGGCACAGAGAATGAAGCAGAGACTGAGTATTGAAGTCTGCCTGTTTTGGAGGCAAACACTAATGTTTCTGAGCATTAATGGCTTTCTAATCCCAAAATGTCCAGTTTACCTGGACAGTTTTAACTGTCCTGAAATATCTTTTGTTAGGAGACAAAGGTATTTTGAGGGCTAATGATGCAGAACCATCTCCAGTGATCTCCAGCTTGGAGAGAGGGAACACAAGTACACAACATGTTGAAAGAAGTGTGATTCCAAGTCTCTGCTGTACTTATTCTTCTGTGCTGTTCCTTTCAGCACATTTCCACTCCAGACAACCTTAGCAACTACAAAGACGTGAAGCAGGGAAGCTTGCAGCTCCCTGGGGATATGGATTGTTGCTTAAAAACCTCAGTGAGCTTCGAGTAAAAGCATTTAGTGCAGAGGAAATCTGGCAGGCAAAAGACTACATTTAGCAAGAACAAGTTATTTTAATTAGAGTAAGTAAATTGCTAAGCAGTGAGGAAGAGCAGAAAGATGGGAGAAGGAGATCAGCCTGTGAAAGCTGGAAGTACCTGAGAGTTGCTAGAGGAGACAAACAACTGTGATGGAAAGGATGTTGGAAAACAACAGACTTACGGGAGCTGTTTCCTAGAGAAGGATGTTCATCTAAGATTATGAGGCACTGTCAGTGTGGCGACCTTTCCAGGCACTTTGCATACACAAGTGTCACAGACACAGCAGCTCATATATCTTGCAAAATGCAGTACAGCAGCCAGCCTTTGAAAACTGTTGCATTAAAATCATCGCTTCTGTGAGGGACATTGAAGGATGGGGGCACATCCCCTCTACCTTACGTTCCTACACCTTCGATCTAGCATTGGCTGAATCAAGTATTGTGATAACAGAGTTTCATTGCTTGGGGCCATGTTATACCCAGGCAATACCCTTCATAGAAAAAGCACATTACAAAGTTTTTCCTTTCCCCTTCAGGAAGGCCTTCCTATTACCCAGCTGGCAAAACAAGCAGCTGTTTAATGACCTAAGAAGCAGATCAGGACTCTTTCCTCCTCTTAGAAAGTAAGCTGAGGGGAAGAGCAATTTAACACAGTTCATAAGATTTGTGCCTTAGAGTCCTGAGTCAAAGCAATCAAACTTTGAGGTTATTAAAGCAAAGTCTCTCAGTCCCAGGCTAGGGGAGCATCCTGGAGGCAGTCTTGACTGCTAGCAACACAATGCAGGACTTCTCACCCACCACCTTTCCATTTTCCATTTCCCTGTGTATTCAGCCTTGCCCTAGGCAGGGAAAGTGAGGAAAGGAAAGACTTCTTGTGGTTTTCTGGCTTGCTTTGTTGTAGCTTCAGTCTGTTTATACACAATAATACAAACTAGAAGATGCCATGAGAGCCAGAAGCAGTTTCATCTCCACGTTCTCTAAAGACACAATATTAGCCAAAAGGCAGATATCAAAGCATGGTGCAGGAGGGAGGCACAAGCTAAACAAAGCTGAAATATTTACAATTTGTCAAGGCTGCATGGGAGTGTACAGTTCCCTCTTCTTACGAAAGAAAACGTTCCTTAATTTGCTCATTATATAGTTAAATGTATCTGTAATTTTGGGCATTATTAGGTGTGAAGTTACATTTAGGTTTTATGTTAGCAGGCTGGATAAACCATAGCTCCTTTTGCTTTACTCTCCCATGTTTAGAGACACTAGGACCAGGTCAATGGTTCTCAGAACTGCCAATAGACTGACTTTAAGGGGCAGCACAAAGGAAAATATTTCTAATAATAAAAGAAACATTTATTCTTCTCTATAATACCAACTCACATAACAGAATAAAATTTTGCTACTACTGTACACCACAACAGCGATGGGAAATGGTTCAGAAAATAAGATTTTAATCTGAGTTAACCAAAAAAAAAGTCTCTATGACTTCTACCATACCATCAAAAAGAGACATTTTAATTCTGTAAATTCTAATACACCTGGAAAGTCAGAGAAATGTATTAGTTTCCACATGTGTCTTCCAATAACTCTCACCACAGCAGTCAGCACTGGCTGGTGTTAGCCTCAGCAATATCATTTTAACAAGCTAATTATGCCCGTAGCTATCTAAATCTGAGCTTCATTCCTTAAGTGCAGCCAGCAGCACCAACAGCAGAGAAGCAAAGAAGGAAAGCAGACGTTATCATCTCTTACCACAGTATAGATCTGAGGTTTGCGCCTCTTTGCCAGGTCAATTATATTGACTCCGTTGTAATAAAGGTTCTCAATGCACCCGTGGAAGTTTTTCCTCTGAAAGGTTCCTGGTTTCCCCGGAACAGGAATCCCACCAAAACTGAGCTTTTGGAAAGAATAAGAACAGTATTTAGTTATCGCCCCAAAAGCAAGAGGGCAGAGCCACACTCTGTGCAGCCAGCCAGGATATTATCTAAGAACCAAGTCACATTAACAGCATCATCTCAGAGCACGAAGCAGGTCCTGGCTGCCCAACACGGGAATTACAGGCTGCATAGCGTTACAGCTGTTGGAGAAACGCTGCTGCCACAGACAGCTGACTTATTTGGAAACAGCTTAAGTGCCTTGACACACCGCTTCGCCAGCCTAGCACCACCAGCTCCCCCCCACCCAGGAACACCCAACGCACAAGGTAACATTCAAACGGCCCACAGCGGCCAGGAACCCCTGAGCAATGGGGGAATAAACTCTTCCTGCCCACAGAGCACTGGGGTCACCTGGGAGCTGGAGTCACCCCTTTCCACCAAGCACGTATCTGAACAGTTCTGGTTTCAGCCAGTGGAGGGTAGTATCACACACACAAACTACCCCATTTGCACCTTGCAATCGTTTTCCCTAAATTTCGCTGTGGTTTGGTCTTTACAATACTCGCACGTAGTATTTGGGACTGAGCAGTGTGATGGAGAAGTTGTGCAGGTTACACATTTAAACAAAACTTCTACTGTGCTGGTGTCTAACTACTGGAAGATGCTAGTATTGTGTAGATTATATCTCATCATCAACTGGAGGGCTGCCAGCCCTGGGAGGACAAAGAGCCTAAGAGAATAAAGCTTCCAAAATCCTTGGAGCATAATTAGATTCCTAAGAAAAAGAAGAAAGAAAAAACCCAAACAAACAAATACCAAACCCCACAACCCAAAAAACTTTGATAATCCTATTTTCATTTTCCAGATGACACAGCTCATTTTTAAGTAGCTCCACCAGTCTTTCTGGCAAAGTCTTACTGGTGGTACCTCTGGGTTTTTATTCGTTTTTCCCATCGCAGCCAGCAGCATTGTGAGTGATATAATGCAGACGGGGATCCTGCAGCCACCAGACTTCACAGTGCTTCCAGCAGACTGGGAGCTGTGCTGCAATCCTGCTGCATCCACTGCAGCAAGGGCATGCACTGCTGTGCGGCATCGCCGACGTGCTGATGGCTTCTGGAACCTGGTCAGCCTTATTGCTCTGTCACTACTCCTAACAACTCACCTCAGCTCATTATTACAAATATAAAGGGAAATTTGGGGGTTATTTTTCCTTCCACTCCACCTAACAATCTGGTATATATAAGCAAATGAAGCCTCCCTGGATAACCTTGAAAGCACTTCTTGGAAAACAAGTCCTTAATGAACTTGCACCTCAGCTGTATTAATTGATTACTTCAGAGAAATAAAGAGTAAACAGACTGCTACTTTATATCACTTGCAGGTTTGTTATTGGCATGAGGGCTTATGTGGTAGCAATGTTTTTTTCCAGTGAGAATCACTAGTTCTTCCTTAAAACACCAAACTTTCCTTCTTTCATGTTCTATTCTCTAAGTCTCCTGCTTAGGGACTCTGTACCGGGTTTCAAAACCAGAAGAAAAATCAATATCAATTATGTCACTGCATTATTAAGAAAACAGTTTCTTTTGTGATTGGTAATAATCTTAATTACCAAACTAATGATTTTATTACCCTCAGTAAGGCCTTTAATCCCCAAAGTGTGCTGAGATAAACTTTCAGTAGACTGTATGGCTGTAACGTTGACTGAAAGATCATCTCATTGCAAAAGGGAAGACGACATGCTGTGTGAAAAACTAAGCACCAGGGGCCAGGACAGAGTGCCACAGAGGTCAGTCGTGATGCTGATTTACACCAGCTGAAGATTTTCTCTACCATGCTCCCTGTTTTGGAACACCTGGAAAAATGTTCTGCAAATTACATTGGAGCCTGAGTTTTCCCTAATTGGCATCAATCTCGTAGCAGGAAGCAAGGAATTTTATTACTTTGAAATTATCAAAGCTGATGACTCAACTGTTTGGCTTTTCTCAACTTCATCTTAAAAGCAGTTACAGCTTTGGCCTTTGCTAGTTCAGTCTGAAGCTGTTCTAGAATCTCACTGCCCAAAACTTTGGTATCTTTCTCCTGCTTCACTACCAAATGTGCTCATGATTTGGTACAGAAGAATTTTGAACAGTGTCAGGGGACAACTACCACTATCTCCATCCTGCTTTGTGAAACACAAAGAAGGGAAATTCAGCTGGAAGATGAGAGGAACAGACAGCAGGCATCTACCGCTGCCGAGCCGTCTGCTTTTCTCCCTCGGGTGTGCAGGGAATGGATCCTTTCCAGAGAAATGAATCCCAAGTGCAGAGGGGAAACCTGTGGTCTCTTAAGCAATGAACCATGACAACCCAATGCATCCAGACAGGGTGACAGCTCTGACTGTGCAACACGACCCTGTGCCGTGTGGGCTCGCAAGACTCGGTAGGCAAGTGCGTGGTGATAAAAACGGACACGGGTAATTTGCACACAGGTGTGCATTGGTGGGGGAAGAGATGAGGAACTGCCTTGCATATAGATATGGTGATATGAAAGTTTTTAGATTTTTTTTCCCCAACTATCAGCCATAAGCACTGAGCTGCTGGAGCGATATAAACTGCACCCTGCCACAACTTAGCTTCATCACAGGGGAGCACACTGGCCTCGGGTTTTAAGGGGAGACAGGATGTTTCCTCCTCTGCTCACTCCTTCCTTGACTGAACTTCTCTGGCTCACGAGACCAGGACACTCAGCATCACAGCCCCAGATGTGAAGGGACCTGGGTCAGAGCTAGCTGTCTCAACAGCTGTGCTCAGGATCTTCCATTCCTAGTGGGAAGACAAAGGTCTTTACCTGCTCATCTCCATGTGGAGAGCTGTAATCCAAGCAGGTGGTGGCTGGACAGAGGCACAACTCAGAGCTGGTATCCCCACTGTCATGTCAATCAGATGCCAGAAAAGGTGCACAATGATCCCATTAAAATCATAATGAAGATGCTGACACAGCACCTCTCCCTACAGGTAAGTGCAGTTGCTCCCCGAAGATTTGGCTAGAACCCAGGTTGCTGTATTTTGAAGTGCAATCATAATCTAATGCATATTTGCCCAGAGACTGGCCATTTTCTTGGACTGTCATATACAGAGTTGCACTGACATAGTCTATGTTTTTTAACTATGAAAGAAGCTCTCTAGGAAGAAAATATTAAATAAAGAAAAGATCTTTGCTGGAAAGAAACAGCTCGTAGGGTGGTGGTTTTCCACCACATTCATTCTACACCAATTCAGCCTCCTCTCCCGGGTTATAACCTAAAGGGCTTCACGCACCTCATAATCAATATCCAAGTGATCTGAATCCCCCTTCGTTCGGAAATGCTGGGTGTGCTTGTCCACCGTGAAGTTCACTTGCTTGTTGAAGCGCTCTATGAGAACCGAGTGCCAGTGCTGGTCATCCAGGAGGCTGCCCAGGGTGACGGACGCGTGGCTGTTACTGAAGTGCAGGTTGGAGTCCCCTGGAGGGGCAGAGACAGGCAGAAGACACCAGAGTTACCTCCAAGCCCTTGACTGAAGCATGGGGACACAAGGGGAGCACAGGGCAATACTCCTGGATACTAACTGAAGCCCTGCCCATCAGAAAGACCTCGACAAAGTTCGCCTTAGATTCTTTGGGCCTCTTATTCATATATGTGCGTACACGCACATGCAAACATACACACATTTTTTTCCCCTGAAATCCTGAGATAAACCAGGTCGTTTTCCCGATACTGCACTCACACTTTGCACCATACAGGGGATCGCCACTCTGCCTGTGCCCTTGGTTCTGCTGTGAATTCGAGGGAGGCCCTGGTGTTTTAACAGCTCCCTTCAGGTTGCCCCAAAATCTCCTGTCTATTCACGTTAACAGACCACTCCTGGCACTTCAGTTTCAACTATGTGCTTTTTGTATTTTAGCAAGAAAATTGCACCTGTCCATTTTCAGAGAAAAAAAAGCCACAAGTCAGTGAAGCAACAGGAAAGCAAGCATTTTGTTCAGCTCAAAAAGATTCTTAAACCTGGCCTAGATCTCCAAAAGTTTAGATCAAGAGTCATAAAAATATTTAGGCCCTAACCCTGGTGATTTCAAGCACTCTTCTGTTTTCCAGCTGGCTACATGTCTGAACACTTCAGAGCCTCTTGTTTAAAGGGAGTGCATGTCCTTTTTTATATTCCAACAGAATGGAGAAAACACGTGCTCCAGAACTGTCAGGCACAATGCAAACAGATTCAAGAGCAGACACCAAAACCCTTGCCCATGACATATGCACACAGACGACTTGAAATGGCTAAAATCTGTATGTTTGGGGCTACCGCTGAAAGTAAAAAACCCTCTTATCTCAGACTATGTATTCAAAACAGTATCTCCTCTGGAAGAAGTAACAAATTTAACTATGCTATTTTCTTATCCTATTACATTTGTAAGAGAAGGAAAAATCAATGGAGTCAAAGAATCCCACATTCAGAGGACTGGGACGTAACTACTTGGTCCAATGAACAATCCAAATACCAAATCAGAAAAATGCTGCATTATCATTTCTACACTTTGATGAACTTAATATATAAAAAAAAAAGAAAGTAAATACTAGCTGGAGACGAAACAATTAATGATCTTATGTAAAAAATGAAAGCCAAGAGCTGTGGAAAAATGTTACTGACATTTAAAACAAACACAATTAAGCACAAGAGGAAAAACACAGAACGAATTATCTATGAACTCTATTTTAGTACCTCCACTTTGCTCCCACTAGTTTATGACTTCTTTTAATTCCCCAAGTCATAAACAGGGGACTGAGATAGTGAACCGTTGCCTGCTTTATCTGCTCTAGACAAACTTCTTAAAGTGTCCTGGAATTGCTAGTCTGAGATCTGCCCCTGCTGATACTACACATTACTAGATGCTACATCTCCCATTTTTATTAAAAACAGCCTTGGCAGTCTAAACACCATGTACCTGAACTGCAAATAGCTCAGATTACTTTATTCAAAGTTATTAAGATTGAGAGTGGCAGTGAAAAACTTGGACCTTAGTTCCCTCCCCTCTCTGCCCACACCTTCATGGTTAACAGAGGGAGGGGTTTTGTTTCAGCTTTCTATCTGGATGGGCCACTGCGACTTTCAGACCAAGTTCAATACCCAAACAGGGTTAAGTGCAGCTCCTGTGCTGACCAAAGTACAGCAATGCAGGCACGGAAACTCCTGCCCAACTCAAACCCCTCAGTAGGAGGAACGTGAGTCAGCAGGGACTACTGAGGCCAGTACCATGGGTACAGATAATAAATCTTCATTAGCTTAGATGAAGCTAATGAAGATTTTGCAATAAGGCTGAGAGCGGGGACATGATCATGCCTACTACAGTAGCTCCTGTCATTAGCAAAGTGCCTTAGTCTATTCACCAGAAAAAAGCAAGCATCCTTCTACAGAAAGAAATTAAGCTAGCCTTCCATCTGCCCATCTGACCCTACATGCTCACACAGTAATAGCCTTCCAGATATTCACAGTTTTCACCTGAAACCATTTCCAGAAGCAAAGCATGCCAGTGTGCACAATGTTTTGACCAGAATATTTTCATTTAAATTCTGTATTCTCAGCACAGTTCTGATCACAGAATGGAAAAAATAAGACAGAAACCAAAAATAAACCTTTTGCACTCCAAGCCAAACTTCTTGGGAATGCTATTCTTAAAAATAATAACAATAAAAATAAAAAAGGAGGATGGGGAAAAAACAGAACACTTTTTTTTAAATCACTGCTTGAAAGCATCATCAAGCAAAGGTCAAAACGTCAAAAGTAGTCACTGAGCTGCTCAGCCTTGGTTGGCACCAGTTAGAAGAGACAGGGTCTCTTCTTGGCTCAGCTATCATGTCCCGCATGACATCAGTCAAGTCTATTCTCTTTTGCTTCCCCTCCCACCTTCTCTTACCAGTATTTAAGCTGTGAACTGAGACACACAGCATGTTTTGTTGATCTCAGCTGGAGCTTCTAGATAAACAGATTTATAAAAGCAAGCCAAGACTATCCTTGTTACAGTAAGATGTGAACCAATAATACTAATTACCCTTACCCAGGTTGATGTGCAAGGAGAGCTTCCCTTTCTGCATTTCCAAGGTAATGTAGTCTCCACGCTGTCCTTCTCCATGGAATAAGACTCCATCCCCCTGCATGCTCTTGAACTTCAAGGAAACCACATCTTTGAATGTGCTCATAAGCTTCTGATTGAACCTGTACAGCAGTGAACTTCTGCCATCGAAGTCTGCAATATCTGACTCTGGGGGAAAGAAGATGGCAAAATGAAGGCGAGGGGCAGCATCAGGAGAGGGACCATGTTTTTTCAGGATCTTTTCAAATATCACTTGGAGCCAGGTATTCTCAGAGGGGTACATCCACAGGACGTATGTGGCATGTAGGCAACCACATTTCACCCATTTCCAGTCTCCCTCTGTCTGGGGAAAGGGAACACTACAATAAAAGCAGAACTCCTCTGCACTTGGTTCTTCTCTCTCTCATGCAACACTGCTTTGTCACTCAACCTTTTAGAACAGAACAAGTGCCTTCCATCGTATTCAGACCTCCAGAGCACCCCTTGCCACATTTGCTATTTGTCTCGTAAACACACCCAGGATGTTATTCGTTACTTTGAACACTTCAGTTCTCACTCCACTTTTTGTAGCTTCACAAGCTTACGTTGAGCTGTTTCTGCGTGTTAGCCATGCCTGCATCCACCTTTGCATTCAAATAAGCATCAACTTAGCCTCTGAGGGTTGGCTGCTTGTTTGTGATGGGCATTTATCAACCATGTTTCTGCATGCAAATTGACTAGGCTGGCAGGAATAGTCAAATATCAATTCAAAAAGCTTTTGAAGTGATTTCATGGGAACTGGGCACCTAAACTGATTATACACCTTTGAAAATCCGATTAGAAACATATTTTCCTCTTCAGCCAGCCTCTAAAACCCAATCACTCTGATGGGAAAGAAGCTTTCAATTCTTCAATTGCAATTAATATTTCCTTTGGCAGGAGCAGCTTGCAGTACTCTCTTTGCTTTATAAAGTAGTATTTCAAGCAAAATGTATTTTTAATAAACTTGGGTTTTAAATATATATATAACCACAACATTTCAGGTAGCTTTAATTACTTTTAACTAATACATTGTATTCAAACATGTAAACATATGTAAATTCAATTCCAATTTCTATCCAACTGCAATTTGGCACAAATTATGGATAAAACATCTACTTGTAAATAATAAATCTGTCAATTTGTATTTCCTGTTGTTCAGAAAAATGTTAAAAATTAAGAACACCAGACAATCAAGAATCTGAACAAGGGTTTACTAAGTTACATTAACTACGGGAATACACGCATAAAGACAAAGAATATAGTAACCAAGAAAAAAAGAGCATAGACAATCTTTGTTTGCCAACCACATGTTTTAATGATAATCCAAAGCTATCAGTTTTCCATTTCTTTTGAAAAATAACTGAAAGGTCCATATGCAAAACAATCAAGACTTCCAGGTCAGCACCTGCATTGTGACTAAATTTGGTGATTTAAGCCTCCTAAGAGAGTTGTTCTATCCTTTTGAGCCTTACTGATAGTTTCATATGCTCCTCTTTAAAAACAGAAGAAATAGGGGTTGGGTTTCCCCCCCCCCCTTTTCTTCTTTTTTAAACTGGACAAAGATTAAAACTGTTGTAAGCTCAGAAAATAAAAGACCTGTTAATGATTTGTTACCAAGGAAACCAGCATTGATAACTTCTGCATGTCAGTATGCCAGTTTGTACAGAAGTTTGATGGAATACTCACAAACTTGCAGGGAGCTCAAAAATTTAAATTTGATACAAAATTCTGTCACTCCAAACCAGATTCTATTCCAAAGCAGAAGGCAACCGATTATTTCTTATGAGAATAAAACTACAAAGAAATTCTACCCTTGGAAAAATTAACTCCAGAATAAACTAAGACCAACTCCTTATCTGTAATGTCAGAATTATAGCATGCTATTTAGCATCATACACAGAACAGTTGCTAGTTTAGGAAGTATCATGAAAACAAAAGTATTCACGCCATCTGCTTTTACTGGGTTTTTACTTCTGAATTAGGTGTTCAGAAACGACTCCTTCAGAATTGCTGATTCCTCTCTATTGACACCTTGACTGCCAGTTTCTATAAAGGGAATTAAATTCATAGTTTAGTTCTTATGAATTTCCCCTAGCTACCTTAAATATTTCAATTTTTTTGAAGTAAATTGCAAGTGTATCATAAAAATGGTTTCATTTTAACACTGGCAGGATTTAGGAAATAGTTTATAAAGAAGTTACAGTCTTTGATTTCCAGTGCATTTTGCAGATAAGTTGATTTTTCTCCTAGCTCTCAAAAACAAAGGTATCATAAGAGAGTCCTGATTCAATGTTGCCTTAATAGCGGCCCTTTTTTCTTCTTAATATCCAAGCCTTCAACCAGTCTGAATTCACACTTCAGTCCTTGTTCTTGACTCTCCACTAAGCCACAGCATAAGATACATTTTCTTGAAGAGCTCTACCACTGACATTTACAGAGTATAACACAAAGCAAGACCTGGTTCTGAAAAGTTCTGCCTCACTAATTATTGGTTGTGAGTACGCTGGCCAATAAACAGCCTTGAACGAAATGGGAATATGTCAAATAAATGCTAACACTGGCAGCCAAAAGTCATTAGTGGCAGTTTGCATGACAACAAATCGTTGCATTCCTGTTAAAAATTGAAAGATACAGCACAATTCTAATACAGTCACTCCAGAAAACCCGCTTGTTTGCTTAGTGTTTATTTAGCCTGCGTATGCCCATAATCCACTTGCTCAGGGAATAAGGATCAGAAATGTTCTAAGTCTCAGGAAACTTGTAGGAACAACAAACTAAAACACAACATGAGGTTTCATTCTGCACACTGTCTGCAGGTTTACTTACACTGCCTGAAGACAGACTTTACTCAGTTTGGGTACTTTTCTCCACTATCCTCATCAACAAGGCTACATAACTCATCAAAAGTGACACCAGGACATGCTCCAGCACCTCAGTCTCTTTTTTGTAGCGCGGGGCCCAAAACTGAACACTGTACTTGAGGTGCGGCCTCGCTGGTGCTAAGTATAGGGGGCAGGAGTATATACATACTCCTGCTCACAGATGAAGAAGTTCCCATAAAATAGAAATCATTCATCATTGCTGAAATTCAGTAGAGGTTCTGGCCCCAGGGGTGCTGGTTATATCATTCCATTTGGATTTTCTTTCCCCACACAGATACAAACTTTAAAGTCAGTTGGGGGTGGGTGCAAAGCCAGACAGTTAGTTGAAAGTGGATTATCAGATTAAGTCAGCATTTTTCTTTCTTTTTTTTTTTTTTTTTTTAAAGGAGCATGTGACCATAGGGTTCAACCTGTGGGACTAGCTATGCTGAGAGGAGCCAGGCTGGGAGCAATGTGAGAGAACGGAGTTTACTTGTGCAGCAATTTGCTCCTGGCAGCAGAGAGGATATACATTCATACTTACAAAGACGATCCTCCTAGTGATTTTGGAAAAAGTAAACACTTTCTCGGCAAAGTTAATCCAAAATACAAAAATACCCTCTAGGAACAGTTGCAATTTGAGACAGGAACTTTTGGTCTTGCGCTTGCATCAATGAACAGAAGCTTTAACTCCCTGCAGGGGGGAGAAGGACTGTTCCTGGTCTGAACAGATGTCTCTCCTGGCCGGTCATACCTTACTGGCTTGAGTGAGTCTAAAGCAATCTGACTTCCCTCTCCATACCCTACTCAGACATAAAATCCAAGGGATGAATGTGGATGAGCACTTCAGAGGTTCTGCTACGCAGCTTTATCCCTATCACAAATCTATATCAGCTTCTTGGTAAGAAATCATTTGGGTATTTATCTTACCCAGTTGGTTACAAAGACTACTGGTCAATGACCATCAGACATTAAGTGGTTTTCTGCAATGCGTTCTTTTCTCTGTCATAGGAAGATAAAGGAGAGGATGGAGGAAGGTGGGAAAAAGAAAAGAAAAAAAGAGAGAGAAAAAAATCCAGTAAAAATATAATTTAATCAAAAAACACAATATCAGATCATATTCCCTGAAGCAATGACAGCAAAAGATGAGAAATCAGAGTCCTGAACTGCAAATGAAGAACTCAGCTCTCAAAAGCACACGACACCCCGTCTCACACCCTATCCTTGTTTCTCCTGTGGTTTCCCAGCCTGTTAACTGCACATGCACCTGATTCTGCTGATGCATTTTGGGTTGTTAACCAGTTATAGAATATGATCAGCATCTTCAATGCAGCTATAAATCTTATCCTATAAAAGCAACTGTGTCAGCAGATTTTTTTCCTGTGCTAAGCTAACAAGACTTTTCCCCAGTATAAAGATATACCCATTCCCCCCCTCACCGCCCCCAGCATCAAAAGCAATTGGTTTGCCATTTGTCTGAACGCATCCTCTGTTGCAGCTCTGGTCATCTGTTACAATCACACTGCTTCTGGAGCCGCTGCTGCAAAGGGACAGTGAGAGCTTACACATACCTCTGCATGGAAATTTCCATTTAACGCATCATAAATCCTTTTCTGAACAGGAAACATCAACGTATGCTTTCAGATCAAGATCACCTCCTCTTTATTTCAGTATCTATTTTGAGGATGTGAGCTAGAATCTTCACAAGAATTTTAAATAAATGTAATTAATTTTCATTTAAATACATACTTTCTGTGTAAAAGTAAACAACAATTAGCACGCGTCATCTGTGAATTCCAGCTGATTTGACAGCCTTGGAGTGCTTTGTTGCACAGGAACTTCAATCTGTATGGGACAGGGTCAAGCACACTCACGTGTCTGAAACAGCTTTACTGTTCAAAACATGCTTTTACGTTCCAAAGAAACAATGTCAATTGGCAGCCAATTAGAGGGTAAAAAGAAAAAGGGGAAGAAAAAAAAAAGAGGCTATCCCAAAAAATTCTCTGTCAAACAAGAGAAATTCATAGTAGTAAATTACTTCTAGCAGGAGCAATAAACAACAGCGAGTGCCATTCAGCAGCACGGTGCAATCACATGTTAAGGTAGCCACTTTGGCATCCACTGCACGTAGCAGTTAATCTAATATGATTCTTTCATTTTATTTTTCATTACTGTGTCCTGGCAGAGTGGTTGGTGACCTACAAGACCTGACACCTTCCACATGCCCCCTACTAAACAGCCATCATTGAAAGCTGTATTTGCCAAAAGTTAGCACAAGACTCTGTTCCTGGGACCTCCTTCAGGAGAGTATGCTGCACAGGACAGTCATACTCCAAAAATGAGAGAGAGATCGGAGCCTTGTGCTGGCACAAGAGTGTCACATTCACCTAACTTTGCCATCACAAAAATGCTTAAGCAGCAGTGAAGCCAGAAACCTGTCCTACAGATGTCATCTTCTGCTCAAATATGCAAGGTTAAAAAGGAGCTGATGTGAGCAGAGACCATCCAAGGAACCACAGGCTATTTTGTACACCCTGGTGTATCACAGCGAGGTGCTCAGCTGCATGTTTGGCAGTAGTCCCAGAGTTTTAACAGATGTGCAGCAACACATGAAATTCAGCTGGCCTAAGCTGTCAGTGACCCCAGACTTTTGTTTCAGCCAACCAATGAATGCTGCCACTCACACAAAAAGGATCTCCAGTTTGCCTGTAAATGAAAATTTTACTTCCGCAGTTTTCTGCTCCGGATATCGATATAAAGCAATTATGTTTTCAGATCAGATGCTGTGCTTCTGGGGCAATGTTTGCCTGAAAGGTGGAATGGATGGCCAGGGGTCCAGCATCATCTGAATTTCAGCCTGCTCCTACAGATAGGCTAAGAAGTAGAAATGACCCCACAGTCACACGGGTACATTCATGCAGGATTTGGTTCTTATGTGTTCCCCATGCACATTTTCTCTTTCTATCTTATACTTCAAGTCTGGATCGAAAGCTAAAATGCCAGTGGAAATCCTATCTTCAACTTCAGTGGACTTAAGATCAAATACTCTGGGTTTGTTTACCCATAGAAGCCTTTAAGTCATTCCAACAGCTTAAAGAGGATTGGACGTAACTGGGAATTAGGCTCTTATAGATGAATTTATATCAGCTGAAGCCTTTAGTGCCTATAATGCTGTTCCTACTCCCAGCCTCACATCCCTTCTTTCACATACACACAGGCACTTGCATGAAGGGTTATCTCTTAGAGATGGTGCACATTTGAGACATTCTTCTAGCTCCATTTCCTTCCTGGCTTGTCCAAAAGCTTGTCTCTAGTAATATTTTTTGTCTTTTTTTTTAAACTCTTTTCAAATTATTAATATATTTTTTGTGCTAGAATTGAACATGGTGGATGAGTCTGTATGCTGTCAAACATTACAAAATGCAGTTATGTAGGTGTGCAGCAGCTCAGAATCTGCTGCAGATATCCTGTCAGTATAATAGTAAAGATGACATTTTATAAATGATCAAACATCTTTTGTACAGTGCTGGAACGCCTGGGTTAGGAGTAGCCAAGACTGTGAAACTATATAAGAAAAACTTGTAGACAGGTATTGCTTGGCATATGCAATTTACCAGACAGAAATTTGAATGGCACATTTATATAAATGGAATGAATATTTCAACACTGTGTATAACTTCTATAAAACCCTTTATTTCTTTTCTGGCTTGCTTCAATCTCATACCTTAATTCTGCACAACTATTTTTATTTCCTGTAACTGCAGGGTACAGGACAAAGATGAAGACTTAGATAATATCAGTGCAAGGAAACTCACCCTGCAAGTGACTCTGAAGTCTTCTTCATATCATAGAAGACAGAAACACAATCTGACATGAAAGTAGTGCCCATGTAGTATTTCGCATGGAGTAGCACCAAAACACATTCAGCTACAGAAGTTTCAACCTTCAGTTTGAGTTCTATTTGTTGTACGTCTGTTTGAACTATACTCTTCACGGCAGAGGTTTGGTCATTGTTAATAGAAGAAAGCTCTTTGAAAACAGATGAGATAGCTGCTTTGGAATGATGTCATGAAGGGGAGTTGGTTTTGATTCATAGGTTTCAGTTTCCATGCCCACTGGTAGGGCTGGAAAAGGTCTCTTGCCCTACTGACTACCTATCCAGACCAGGTTGTTGCAGGTCTGTACTTAAATCAATGGTAGACCACAGTGCCTGAGCAGTGGAGAAGCAGCATTTAAAAAAGACTGAATGGATCTTTTAGATCTAAACATAGATCTACACAGAGACCATAACAAGGATTTTCCTATGAAACCATGTGAATCAGTTCTAAAACCAGAGTGTATTGATGAGGCCACTAAAAGCCCTGGAGCTGTGTCTCTGTTCAATAGGATCATGTGGATCAAAAGACACTTTGCTCTTTGATTTTGCTCAGATGAATTTAAGGCATCTCCCAAATAAAGGGGTTTCCACTTTTTATCTTACAACCCCTTTTCTGCACCCAGCAGGAACAGATTAGGATCTAATCTAACATGGGAGATGTACAATTACAGTAGCGTCACATGATGGTGACTTGTGCTAAACCACATTGAATTTACTGGTAAAATGCTGTTAATCCCCTGAACTCTCCCTAGCAAAATCTCACCTGTCTCCACCAGTGTCTCAAGTCAACACTTGACCATTTCAGACGTAAACCCACAGCCATCTGAGAAACAAATACTGGACTTCCGTCTCCTCATTTGTGGACTTGTTTTTGTTTTGTGCATGGAAGCAACGCTAGTCCTTTTTCGTTACATTAGCCCTCTTCTGTGCTGATAGGTCATATATCTGCAGCAGTACACCACGATAACTATGTGGCTGAAATGTCCCAAGGCAACTAAAGTTTATAGGCTTCTCCAAAGCCTGTGAGACAAAGTGCTGCAGACGACGTCTTAGAGGATCATTACCACATGTTATGAAGAAGAGTGCCAAAGTAAAAACAGTTAAAGCAGCAGATGAGTTCTCTGCAGCTATAAAGCCATCACCACCCTCAAACAGAAAAACTAGCTGAACAGTCCACAGCAGTTTCCTCAACAACTAGTTAAGTCGCCTTAAAAACAAAACTTAACTATTTAAGAAAAAAGTGGTATCTTTCCTAAATAAAGCCCCACAAAAGATCCCAAGTAGCACTGTGCCCTCCAGCGAGGTGGGAGGTTTGGCAACATCCAGTGGCCTTGCACTCGGAAGAACCAGTGAATCACTCTGTGGTGGGCTCAGCTCCAAGAAAGCTTCACCAGCTGAGCTAGATGGGCCAGCACATCCCCAAGCAGAAAGGCAAGGACAACTACTGAAAAAACAATGATGGCTATGTAGTTCGCATTACATTTTAACTCACAAAACTCAAGCTGGGCTATCCCACAGCACTGACAGCATCAACAAAAAGCTCTTTGAGAAAATGTGGGTTAAGATGTAGCCACTTACTA
This sequence comes from Grus americana, assembly GCF_028858705.1. Classification (NCBI taxonomy): domain Eukaryota; kingdom Metazoa; phylum Chordata; class Aves; order Gruiformes; family Gruidae; genus Grus; species Grus americana. The sequence goes on along the minus strand of NC_072857.1, from coordinate 15,407,430 downwards.
TAGGAGCAGCCGAAGACCTCAACTCTCAGTCCTATCCTTCCACCGACATTCCACTTCAGAGGGACGAAGCGTAAGAAGCGGGCTTTCATGGAGTGCAGAAATTTGTGGTGAACCACACTGTCAGCATTGCTGTTCCCTGTGAAAACCTGGAAGGAAGGAAGGAAAGACAGAGAGCCTTGGTGAGATATTTATCACCAAAGGTGAATGCAGTACTCTCAATTAAGCCTGTGAACTGATACCCTTCTTCCTCATTCTCAGTCTCATAAATTACTCAAAATTATTTAAATTGATCGTCGATTTTTCTTCTAAGCGCTCTGTCTCTTACAGAGGGAAAGGAGGGAGACAGGAGCACACAGAGTGCCTCAGCAGAGTGGCAGGACATATACAAAGAGTTACAAAAGCAGGCTGTCGATGGGGATGTTACAGACAATGCTGCATAATTTCTAAAAACCCAGAATATTACTGTGCACCGCAATACTCCATTGGCCCCTAAAATATCCACAGTCCCTTCAGCGCAGGGAAGGACGGGACCCAGTTTAGCCTTTGGTGCATTCAGGGTAGTAGAAAAAGGTGGTCACAAGGCACTGAGGTTGGACAGAGCCTGGGAAGATGAACAGGAAAGTGTACATCTAGATAACGCCACAGAAAACTCAAGCAAGACACAGGAAGAGATGAAAGCCTGAGTCAGTACACAGGAGAGTCAGCATTTCGCCTGTGTTTGCACCCAAGAGAGTTAAAGCTTGCAAACAATAATAATTTAACTTTTTTTCTTGTCTATTTGGTTAATTGCCTGGAACTGCAAGCCAAAATTAATGGCCCTACTCAGAATTATCACTCAACAAGAGGAAATTCTCTCATGGATGAAGAATGGCTGCAGGATTTCAAAGACGAACCTTAAGACAAGTATCCAAGCTCTGATCCTGCCTGAAGCTTTTTTAATTCACCTTTATGCCCTTATTCCATAATATTGGGCTGGGTATATCACAGACTTCCTGCTGTCTTCAGAACTTTTGAGTAACTCAGCTAGGATTTAAATTTGAGGCTAACAGTTTTGTAAAAGGTGAAAATTGAAGACAGAACTCACAACAAAAATTATCTCACAGGAAGGCTGTATTTGTAAGAGGTCATTCACTTTGTAAGTATAAAATTTCATCACAAAAAGTTGTACCAGTTTTAAATTCTTCTGCAGTTCAAAAGCTGGCACCATTCACCTATGCAATACAACTGCAAGCACAAATCAGAATAACCCCTGTAAAGCAGACCTGCAATTCATTCCTGACGGCCAAAGGATGAGTTAACGAGATTAGGGGTTTCATCTCCACTTTGAAATAAAAGGACTAAGGGGCAGCTGTTTAAATTTTTACTCAAATGCAAGCATTCCAACTTTTTCTGAAATGCTGTTAAAAATAGTGTAAACTTCAAATTCAGTGTGTTGTTCTTGTTTTACTGAATGCAGCATTAGAACTATATCCCCCCAAAAAATTTTCTTGAACATTTGTAAGGAACAATACTTTGAAACCATACCATGCTTTTTTTCATTTCACTTTAAAAACCTCTAACCTGGGAAAATTCTCCCATATGCAGTAAGCCTCATTTTCCACCCATTCATAAAGGCAAAATACAGCATATATCTCAATTCCTAAAACATGGTTTGGAAGTGCATTTCATCGCTGGTATTCCTTGCATCTGAAGACGAACAGTTTTACTGAAATGATCTCTCACAACCCCACTTACCTCAGTGAAGAACCACCCATCAAAACATGTGATCTGTAAAATTATTTTTATTGGAAGCTTATCAGGCTGAAAAGGGTATATAATTCAGCTATTCCAACTGTCCCCAAAGCTTTGCTTATCCTGCATTTCTTATTCTGAATTTTTTATGCACAAGATCTTGTTTTGTACAAGTATTATGAGATAGTTAACTAACCTCTCACAAATTCAGCTATGTTATATAATGAAAATTTTTGGATGGGCATGGACCACTCAGTAGATAAGGAATTGGCTGGATGGTCACACTCAAAGAGTTGCAGTCAACAGCTCAGCGTCCAAGTGGAGACCAGTGACGAGTGGCGTTCCTCAGGGGTCGGTACTGGGACGGGCACTGTTTAGTATCTTTGTCAGCAACAACGGACAGTGTGACCGAGTGCACCCTCAGCAACTTTGCAGATCATACCAAGCTCTGTGGTGCAGCTGACATGCTGGAGGGAAGGGATGCCATCCAGAGGGACCTTGTCAGGCTTGAGAGGTGGGCCTGTGCGAACCACATGAAGTTCAACAAGGCCAAGTGCAAGGTCCTGCACATGCGTCAGCGCAATCTCAAGCACAACTACAGGCTGTGCAGAGCACGGATTGAGAGCAGCCCCAAGGAGAAGGACTTGGTTCATGAGAAGCTCAACATGAGCCGGCAATGCACTCTTGCAGCCCAGAAAGCCAACCGTGTCCTGGGCTACACCACAAGCAGCATCACCGGCAGGTCAAGGGAGGTGATTCTCCCCCTCTGCTCTCGTGAGACCCCACCTGGAGGACTGCATCCAGCTCTGGGGATCCCAGTACAAGAGACACATAGAGCTGCTGGAGCAAGTCCGGAGGAGGCCACGAAGCTGATCAGAGGGATGGAGCACCTCTCCTGTGAGGACAGGCTGAGAGAGTTGGCATTGTTTAGCCTGGAGAAAAGAAGGCTCCAGGGAAACCTTATAACAGCCTTCCAGTATCTGAAGGGGGCCTACAGGAAAGATGGTGAGGGGCTGTTTATCAGGGACTGTAGTGTCAGGACAAGGGGTAATGGGTTTAAGCTGAAGGAGGGTTGATTTAGATTAGATATTAGGAAGAAATTCTTTACTGTTAGAGTGGTGAGGCACTGGAACAGGTTGCCCAGAGAAGTTGTGGAGGCCCCATCCCTGGAAGTGTTCAAGACCAGGTTGGATGGGGCTTTGGGCAAACTGGTCTAGTGGAGGGTGTCCCTGCCTGCAGCAGGGGGGTTGAAACTAGCTGATCTTTGAGGTCCCTTCCAACCCAAACCATTCTATGATTCTTGTTGATCTTAATTCAAAGTTAACCACATACAGCAGCTCAGCAGCCTTGCCCATCAGATGTTCTGAGAAATGCCACAAGCAGCACTTCAGGTTGTCCTGGGCTTACTCATACTGCTTTCCAGATAGGAGCCAAATTTAAATTCCAATAGAGAGTATTTCAGAGGTCTTTTTCTTATATTTCAAGTGAAAAATCTTGTTGTTCTCAGTAATGAAACTGTCAGCAGAGAGTAAAAGCTGTGGTAGCACTCACATTTTTTATTAAGACACTTGCAAATATATAACATAGAAAAAGGGGAGTGTTGTTTTCTGTTTGTTTGCTTAGAAAGCTCATCCTCTCTTGGAATCCTGTGATTATTTAAAAATCACACCTTTCAAAAGATAAAAAGAAAAAAGGAAGAAAGAAGGAAAAGAACAGAGGGGGAGCAAAGATGTTCCAGGCCTCCCAATTGTGAAGAAAAGCTCAAAATGCAGTGACTGGAATGCAAGCGAAAGGTGAAAATTAAGAGACAAAAGAAAAAGTACACCCTAATATAGCAATACTGTGAAATATGTGGGGGGTTTTCTCATAATCCTCTCATACACAAGGCTGTCAATACTGCACATTGCATCGTAGGCACAAAAAGGTAATCATTTTTTTGTTTATATAAAAAAAGAAAACATTCTGGGAGAAACACCAAGTTGAAAAGCACAGCACCTCTAGAAATATCTCCTTGCAATTACAAAGTAATGGGAACTAGGTGATTTGCGAATACGACTGTGTGCTAAACAGCCCACACGTTCGTGCTTGGAAAGCAGGTAGGAACGCAGCCCGTGCTGGCACACAGCAGCACGCTGTGATCAGTGGGCCCTCGTGGCTGCTGGAAAACTGTAGAGGCAATTCACAACTACCTGTAACTGCTGGTAAGGACAGTGTTAACACCTCTCTTGCAGGGCAAACCTGTAAAGACATTTTTCACAAAGCTTGTGCAAACTGCACACCCAAGCACAATGCACGGGAACGTCACTGCTGCTTGCGCGCACGCAGGCAGATGGTGCGTACAGCACACTTCAGGGACTCCCTGTGCAGTCAAAGGAGCTTTATGGTTTTACCAGGTGAAACAGAGACAGCTGTACCCCATCATCTGCAAGCAGACCCCCGTGCCCACCCACAGGTATCTGTGCTAGATAGTTTCCTTCACAACACACCTCAGGGAAGACCCAGAATGACCCGCATCCAGTCTCCAAATCAGTTGACTCCAAACCTGATGTACAACTATGGAAAAACATCCTTCCCACATTGAAACAGTACTGTCGGTAAAAATAAACCTTTCAAAAGCCCAATAAATCCCCTACAGGAGTGTTTCTCAAGCTTCTCTAATAACTGAAGAGCCAACAAAACTTTTGGGAGGAAAAAATCCACAGGCAATGCTGTACCCATCGATCTGCGCCTACAAGATGGTTTTGCATGCAGCTGGCACATCACTGCTTGCTGCTAACTGTGGGGCGTCACTGTGTATGCCTTTAGGATTGCTTTGATTTTCACTTCCAACTCCCACTGCTATACAGATCACCCTGTGATGTTTTATGGACCACCTGTGGGCTGTAGACCATTGATTGAATAACACCAATTGCCACAGATGGTCACTTGAAAACTTAGATCCACAGCTGACACAGAAATAATCCATCCATTAAAGAAGATGAAACAAGGATACAGTACCAGATTTTGTAGCCCTGGAGGCTTAAATATTGATTAACAGTACGCTTATTGGTGAGAATGGCAGAAATGCTTCCTCCTGAGAAACGGCCTCTATTACAACTTGTTGTTGATAGGGATTAATTCACAGGAGCAAAAAGACAAACTAGTGAAGAAAACAAAAGTACCCACACGCCATTTCCCATGCAACACAGCTGCTCTGGGAGGGAGCATAACACTGAAATCTGTGGTTTCTTACAAGCCCTGTAAACACAACAGACTGATGATTTACCTGGGAAATTCTGCTTTTGGCATTCTATGGGGCTTATAAATCAAAAAGCTCCATTAGCACCAAATATTGCCACCAGCTTCTTGAAGGCAAAAGCTTTCCCTAGCACTGGCGGCTGTAAGGTTAACAGCTTGCCATGGGCACAACTGCCTCTCGGACCAAGCTTGTTTCACGATGCCTGGCTGCACAGTGCCCCGCCGTGACACAGACCATGGCACCACAGTAATATTTTATGAGGCATTTTTTATGAGCCAGCAAAGGCAGGTCCCACCGGCACGCAGAGGTGAGGTAAGAACAGCTGCAGTGGTTCGGAGCAGGGTCCGACCAGCCCAGTGCTGCCTCTTCGGTAGCAGCTGTCGGCACGTAGAGAAGAGTAAGAACGAGACAAGCATATACAATGCTTTTCCCAATGCTCAGCCCACCGGGTCCATGGGTTATACTGAAGTGGAACAAAATGGAATTCCAGTTTTGATGAAAAAGAAAACTTTCAAAAGAAGTTTAAATCTCAAAAACCACTGTCACTACCTGGAATTTGTACGTATGACTCCCTCAGGAAAAACAACAGTTTAAATGAGTGGGCTGTTCATACAACTCTCCCACTCAGAGGGATCCCAAAAGCTTTTTGGGATGTGCAGGAAGATGTCATGCAACTGTGGTGAAATGTGACAGACACACGTTTGTTTCTCTACCTCGTGTATTAATTCAGATCTATGCCAGATCATACCAGTGACATCTGATGTGCTAAACTTTAGATCACACTGTGGCCAAACTCTTAGACTGGTCTCCACCTTTAGACAGACAAACGGAAATTGGGTGCCAGAAAAGTGCCTGCTCATGAAAGCCTAATCAATTCAAAAGATAGTATCAGACACAGGACTTTATCTCAGTCTCCTCTGCACGCACACTCTGCACAGCAAATGGCAACTTATTTACAGAGCTGCAGAAGGTGGTTCCCATAATGACTCTGCTGAATATATTTTGCTGACCCACTTTGTTAGGCAGGTAATGGGATGGGTTCAAAATGAGTATGCAAGCAGCAACATAGGCACAATCTGCCCTGAACAGTGAGCAGACAGACCTGAGGTTAACTACCTTCTAGGGGAGATATTTTAAGATGTATTGAATACTCTCATTCCTGCCAAAGTCACTCTGATGAACTGAGGGGGAAAAAAAAATCAGATTATGAATGTGCAGAGGGCACATAACACAGATGTTAGCAATTTACAACATTTCAACCTTCACTGAAAGAAATACAAGCACAAAAAAGAGCACTCCACCTTCAAATCTCACCCATGACATCGCAGTATACTGCCTCCAGTGCCTAAGGAAATAAGGACAGGAGTGCACTTAATTCAAGCTATCCAGCAGCTTAAAGAAGGAACCAAAGCGAGATAAAAAGCAGCTAAGCCTGTTACAAATCCCAAAACTCCAAAACTTAGAGAAAAACAATGTCATTCTCCCTTTTAAACTTCTTACTAGAATGAGAAAGATCAGGAGCTAGGAGTTAGCACTGCGATACAGAACATACTTCCTGGTGTACGCCTCCCAGGACCTCCTCAAATATTTGAGTGTACATGCAGTTTAAAAAACCCATGAATTTCCAAATAAGAAACACCATGAAAATCCGAAGCAGGAAGGAGAAAGCATTGCCTAGCTTTTCACATTTTCTAGGCTGAAATAAACTCTGACTCAAGGATAGCTTTTATCTTCTCCAGGGGCAACAGGATTTTAGTTCTGCTCAAATTTGCATTACCTGGGATGTAACTCAGTGGGACTATTGTGTGTGGGTATTAAATCCAAGTGTTGGGGAAGCCAGTGACCGAAACCAAAATACAGTAAGTGTCCTTCCTTTCTGCTTATATGTGTGGAAAGAGACTGAATGCTACCATGACAAGGACACAATACAGCCACAAATGCACCATATGGAAACTCAGCAGCCTCTGATTTTAATGGGATGCTACAGGGCTTTTTCACATAACAATTATACTGCATCAGTGCCTGCTAGCAACACCTTGGGCCTGGACAGGTTTGTGGTGACTTTTTATAACAATGCAAATTAAAAAATCCATTTAGTTTCTGCTGTGAAATGCAAGCAACTGTCAATTCAGGCAATTCTAGAAAGTCCCCTTTCACCTCAACCCAGCCCTAAAACTTAAGAGACATTATACAAAGATGTAAAAAAAAAAAATTAATGAGAAAACCGTGCAAGAAAAAAAAACATACAACTGCAAAGTCTAAATGTTCTTTTTACATTTCACTTTTCCTACATACTGTGCATGTCAACAGTGAAAAACATTGCTTTGCTTATGTAATGGGAAAAGCCCTGCCCAACACATCAAGCCAGAACTGTTAATATCTTTGTCATGAAGAAAAACAGTGAAATGGCTTTGCTGTCATCTCAATCATCCCATGTCCAGACTGGAAGCTGCTAAAAGCTCCACCTCGTTTGGAGGCTGTTAAGAGCAGCTCTTCAGCGCAGGGGTTCATGGCAGGATCTGGCCCCTGGGAGTTTGCCTCTAAGCACGTGGCCTTAAAAATCCTTCTGCTATTAGAGCAGTCAGACCATTGGGAGAAGGAAAGGATGACAAGGAGGACTCCTTGGCTCCTTAAGGAGCTGCAGTTTAGATCTTTGCTTTCACGTACCACGCAGCCACATTTGGCACATGGACAGTGAACTTATGCATTGTGTTTTCTCACTTTTTCCTCAAGAATGAATTTAAATTTTCTTTCAACAAGTCTCTAAAAACGAAGTACATTTTTACTTCAAGTACAAGAAATTTGCCTGCTTTGAAGACTCAATGGGAGCCTTTTCCACTGATTTCAGCAGTGGTCTACAAAGACGTAGTTTAACTTCCCTATAGGGTAAGAATTAAAACAAATGGCTGCAGTAAGGGTTATCAAGCCAGAGTCCTACTGGGAAATATGCATTACATTTGTTACTTATCGAGGGGCTGACTGCTGTGCTTCAGCAATGCAGTGTCCACCTGGGCTCCTGAGCATTAGTTAGTCACCTCTGAGCTACTGGCATTTTCTGTACGTAGCAGGGTAGTCCAGGGGAGAGAAGATGCAATAATGTGGCAGAGTCCATACTACTTCATCACTTCCTTGAATAATCTGCTCAAGCGGGAATGTTATTTGACTCTAATCTACCCCATTACACTGAATGCATACTCTTCTCTCTGGTTAGTTACTTTCCAAATACAGGAACAAATACTGTTAACGACATCATTAGCCTCAGACAGATGACCGCCCAATGCAAACCACATTTATATTAAGGATGTTTATTATCCTTGTGCTAACAGTTAGTAGAACTGTTCACAGATTTTCCAATAAAAACCATAAATTTTATGCTGTCAAAACATTTTGCAAGAGAAAACGTTTTAAAAAAAATAAAGAATATCCATTAAGACAATCTATGCGATATTTTGTTTTAAACAGGTCTCTATCAATCCAGAAAATATCAGTTTAATGATGGTAACATTAAAAACATGAAGCTTCTTGGGTCCCTTCAGGATGATGAAACACTTCTATTTAGACCAAAGAATATGAAAAAAAATATTACAGAACTTTTGAATTCTTTGTGCCTTTTTTTTTTTTTTTTTTTTTTTTACACCCTCCAATGTCTTTTCTTGCTTTGGTCAGCAGCACCTCTCAAAATGCTGGCTTTCTGTACTGGAATAGACAGTTTGATCTTCAAAGAGTTTGAATTAGCATCAGTCTGTTTCCAGAGTCTGCCAGACTGTACCTTGGCAAAGTCTGAAGTATCATATCCACCAGAGACCATTCCCAACAGGCAGCTTGGGTATAGCGATCTCTTTTGAAGAAAAGAGAATTTACCAAATAGATAATACATAAGATACATCACTTGACCTCAGGACTAGAAAATGGTCCCTGTCTTGCTCTATTTACTCATACAGATGTAGTCCAAGTGTCTGATCCAACCTGTAGTCGGGGCAGGCTGCCCGTCTTCCCAGCAACAGACCACGTACAATTTCCTTACCCTACTGAGACAGTCTTTGCATACATATGTGATGTTGCCTCTCACATAGCTGCATTTCAGTGATGGAGAACTGATCACCATCTTTAGTTTTTAGAATCAGCTCTGTCTTTGAAGCACCTGGAGGTGAAGCTGTTATCGCTGTTATTATTATCACTGCTACATAAATTAATAATAATGGAAGCGAGAAGCAGCAAAATTAAACCCGTAAATTACAAGTCTAAGCTAAAAGTCAGCAGCTAATTCCTGTACCTGCTCAGCCTCCTGCACTTTATCTTAAAGGCAATCCTACATATAGGTAGTATTTTAAGCTATATCACAGCAAGGATAAATATTTCCCCAGTACCTTGACTAGATTAACCTTAGCCAACATACAAAACCTGCTCTTTCCACTGCCAATGCTAATCATAGATTTCAGCTGTTCTTCTGCATAAATCTCATGGAGACCTTCATGCTTTACATTAAATTAGTGGGATTAACAATGCAGTGAATGTGTTTATGTCTGGCAATGTTGGGGAACTCTGGGAACCTTCCCTGTATTTAGCTTCATCAAAGTGCACTTAAATAGCTAATGCTATACACTTGGTATCTCTCTGGTTATAATTTGCCAGACGGATCCAGAAGGATGACACCAGAGAGGTGTTAGTTATTCCATGCAACAGTGACCTCGGATGAATATTGTGCTTCATTATCTTACATTATTTCCCTGTTATGAAGTTTGATGGCATTTTCATTTGGATCAGTAAAGTAATATCCTGTGGAAGAAGATAAATAGGTAGGCTTGATTTTTCTCCAGTGTTTTATAATGCACTGAAATGCACATGCATACACACATTTTTTTTTGCTGTACACTGCCTTTTTGCACCGTACCTCTATGTCCTCTGCACTCACCAGAATGGATATGGCACTCAGACATAGCTCCCATGAAAACATGCAGCCACCCAAGTCTCAGGCTGCAGGGAGTGCCAGAGCCCGTCACTGGTAAGGGATGGCAGTAGTGAGAACGGCTGTGTGAGGTGTGACCAGGTGGATGATCTGCTCAGCCTGGTGGCAGAGCTATGAGAAGAAGTAGAAAGGTTAAGGAGCATCAGGGAGTCTGAGAAAGAGACTGGTAGAACTATGCTCTGCCCTCCCTGAGACAGAAACAGGTGCCAGAAAATAACCAAGATCAAGAGGATCCTGTATCCTCCCCCCACCAGGCTGAAGGCAGTAGCTTAAAGGAAAGGAGTGAATGGAGGCAAGTCCATGCTTGGGGTGGCAGGAGAAGCCCCTCCTTGCCCACCTCGCCTTCCCTGGTGCCTCTGTACAACAGGTACAAGGCTCTGGATGTGGAAGGCCAGTCAGTGGATGATGGTCCCTCTACACCAGAGGAGTTGCCCAAGTCAGAAAGACCTACCCCCCGTATCATGACCACCTCCACAAGGAAGATAAGATTGGTTATAGTTGTAGACAACTCCCATCTGAGGGGAACAGAGGGTCCAATATGACAGACAGACCAACCCTCCTCTTAGGGAAGTCTGCTGCCTCCCTGAGCTCCAGATTAAGGACGTCGCTAGGAAACATCATGCAAAAATGATCAGGGGGCTGGAGCACCTCTCCTATGAGGAAAAGCTGAGAAAGTTGGGGTTGATCAGCCTGGGGAAGAGAAGGTTCTGGGGAGACCTTGTAGCAGCATTCCAGTACCTAAAGGGGGGGGCTTATGAGATAGATGGGGACAAACTTTTTAGTAGGGCCTGATATGATAGGACAAGGGGTAATGCTTTCAAACTAAAAGAAGGTAGATTCAGATTAGATATAAGGAAGAGGTTTTTTATAATAAGGGTGGTGAAACACTGGAACAGGTGGTCCAGAGAGGTGGTAGATGCCCCATCCCTGGAAACTTTCAAGGTCTGGTTGGACAGGGCTCTGAGCAACCTGATCTAGTTGAAGATGTCCCTGCTCATTGCAGGGAGGGGTGGACTAGGTGGCCTTTAACGGTCTCTTCCAACCCAACCTGTTCTATGATTCTGTTGTGTTTTTTCTTCTCCTCTGAATAGGAGAAAGTTCACATCCTAGCCAAGGTAGCAACAGTTAACATCACAAAAGGGCACTGAAGATTGATCTCACTGTGCTGTTTACCTTACTCCAGATCTTCTCTCAGGAATGCCATCATCATAAAGTACACAAATGTGAGGTTACAAATAATACTAACATTATTGATTGTTTCTAAGGTTTGTTATGCTCTACTTACAAATACACCATGTAATTGCGAATAAAAAAAATACATCTTTTTTCCCATGCATTTCCCTAGACTTTTTCAACCATGCTTTGTTACGCTGCAAATTCTGCTGTGTCAACACACTGTGAGTTCCACCCTGTATTGGTATAAATCACCACCGCACCTTTCAGAGCAGTGAAACCATGCTCATGTACATTGGCCTAGTGAGTTACACAGATTTGTCTCTTACCACAGGAGGGTTAAATCTAATTGACATAGCTTCCTCCTACAAAACCATTTCTGTAATGTTTGTAGCATCCTACATTTAAGTCTTGTCATTCACTTTCACATTGGGGTCTGTCATTGAACCACATTAATTTAATCTCCAGGATACTAAAGCAACTTAAAGAAACCACTTCTCTTCCTCCTGAAATAGAGTAAGACAAGCTTTTGCAACATCTCTGCGGGCATATGTGCAATGTCTTCCAAACGCGTGTCTGCCCATTAAGTTTCAACCACACATTTTATTACACCAACCAAACCAAAAAAATCCTCAGCAGTAGGCTCTGAAGATCATGATGTTCTCTAAACTACAGCACAAAAAAAGTAACTTTCTGTTAGTGATCCAAGGAGGAGGTGGCCTGGAATTCTGACTTTGAAGTGTAAATTTTGCTTGCATACATGAAAGGTCTGTAACTGTTCTTATGGTAGGGCATTAAATGAAGTCATGATACATTTGGCAGGTCCAAGATCACAGTGGGCCATAAATAAGAAGTGCTGCATAACTTATTTTGGAAATGGAAAGCTGATGGGAACTGCTCAGTGAGTTAGAAATTTTAGGACTTGTAAAAAACGTATTTCAAAATAAGCATGATCACTGCGATGCTGAACATGAGGGAAGAAATGTGGAAATTGTTTCTTGCAACAAGAGTATTTTCTATGCAACAGAGGTTTCCATAAATATGTAAACTGGGTTGCATTATGCTGGACTGTCCCTAGGACCTTCAATAAGATCTGCATTCTTGTTCTTTCCCCAAGGAGGATCATCTTAGAGAAACTGTCGTCTTCCTCTAATAGCATGACATGTGATGCTGATTTACACAAAAAGATCACCAGTTTTTAAGCCGTTATAATGGATCACCCATAAGAAGGCAAACAAAGACTGCTAGTTGTCATCCTCTGCTGTACACTTCCATTTAAGAAAAGAACAATAAAGAACGAGGTATGGAAATATTCCTAAGCCTTGCACTCCATGGCACTAGGTTCAGGAGCCTCATACACTGTTTTAGAAATGTAAGAATATTAAGAAAATAAAATAAACAAGTTTATTTCTTTATGGACCTGCAGCACAAGATTTACCTTAATGGATACTTTTAAAGAAATCAAATCAGAACTATGGCTTAATTTCAATATAATGCCTCTTAATACTAATTGGATAGTTTGCTTTCCCAGAGTGTTCTTTTACCACAATTCTTGTAAGATCCCCTTTCTCCTTTCACCTCCATACAGGTTTTCCCTAAATCATAGGCAAGCAAACACTTAAAAACTAGAAATCTTAAGAGTCTCTCCAATAGTACCAATATTTGCCATTTAAATACAGAAAAAGAGACGGGATTGGGGGGTGGGGTGGGGAGAGGAGAGGAGATCAATAGCTGCTTGACAAGCCCTTCTCCTGAGGGCACGCAGGGCTCATTCATTTTTTTTAATCTCCTGATCGCAGGTGAAACAAAGGACTTGCGAGTTGGATCCATGAAAGAGCTTGCCTTTAGAACGAGAAATAGAAACACCTAATATTTTTTAAAAATATTAAAATGAAGACATAGTATTTAAGATTTTTTTTTTCCTCAAAGCAGCATGAGTAGCTACACCTCAAAAAGTAACAAAGGAGGGAAGAAATAAATGTTTTAGACAATGCAACCCACAGAGAGGAAAATTAACCTATTACAGGATTTCCTTTCAAAACTTTGGCATACTGTGAGGCCTGCATAATGAGCTGTGCCAGGACGTATGCTCGCCGTTCAGTCTTCAGCAAAGACGAGCTCATTTTTTGCCAAACAGAAGAGGACTATGCAAATATACAAATTTAACTAATAAAGGACGCTGATATGTCTTCAACTGCATCTGCATCAATACTATAGTCTCATGCACATTTGAACTCATCATGTTTCTGCAATAAAGCATTCATGAACACCTGAACCTGTACCCATGCTGAGAAAACACAGCTTTAAGACAACAGTTATTTAAAACACCGCTAAATCAAATACATTATGACTCAAAGAATATGCAGTGATTCTGCAGCCTCCCAGATCTTTTATTACATGATATCCTTGGAGAGTCTCAGATTAGCATTTTCAGAGAGTCCAATTTCCCTCTCTGTTGGTGTTCATATGACTTATTGAGGCTCTTGACTGCAGAACAGGACAGAAATGGACAAAACGCACACATTTTAGCCAGTAAAGCATGCTCTCAGGAAGTCAAGTCCCATTTAAGCAGCGTATGTCAATACAGGTCTCTAGGGTTATGCCAAATGTACACGTGCTAATTCTGAAAGTCTAACTAACCTGGGTGAATGCCTTGTGTATTTGAAAATACATCCCAACAGACGTATTAGTGGAAAGCACACTTGGAGGACGCAGTGCAGTTGCAGGGTACAAATGATGTAAGGATGGAGCACGAAACACTAGTAAAAGAAAGGTGCTATGTTTTAAAGAAAGGTTAGAACCCAACAGGCACAATGAGTTACTACTGATCATCCTATTATCTATATGGATTGAAATTCTTCCATATTAACAAGTTAGATCTATGTTATCAAGAACATACCAGGTGATGTTATCATTTCACACAATGGTAGATAAAGCAGTAAAAAAAAATCCATGACTAGAGGAAACAGACACCTCTGTCACCTTTGACTAGCCAGGGTAACCACCATAGTGACTTAAACTCTGAATTTTTGAAAACAGAAATGCACAATTGCTGGAGTTGGTAGGCAAGGTACCTAACATGCAGACACACTGCTTGCTTTAGGCTTAAGCAGCACTCGGGATAAAAATACTGGTACTGAGGAGCTATTCTGCAACACTGGCCACACAACATTGAAATTCAAGGCACTCAAGTGCACACACAAAGAAAAAAGTATTCATTTAAGACAAGCTTAATTTCAAAAAGAGGAAGTACATAAAAATTAGGACTTGTTAGTTAGAAATTAAAAGTAAAGAGAGGATAAATTATTTTAAGCACCATAGAGAAATTTTAAAGTCATCAGAGATTCAAAATGAATACATGCCACTTATTCTGAAAACAAATTTCTTTAAAAGGAAAGAAATAGAAACAATCTGGTAAAACAACAGACTAAAAGAAGCTATTTGAAGTGAAATACTTCCTTCTAAAGGAGTCACAATTAAATGATTAAAATGGAAATCAGATTCAGCTCTGTAAATGCAGAATATCAGCATAATGCAGAACTTAAAAAAATAGTAAGTAATTTGATAAAAGGCATAAAAACTAGCAATAAATACCTTTTTGAACATATGATAGGAAGAAAACCTGAGAAAAAGTCTACAAGACAGCCTTGAAGAAGACAAGGCCACAGCTGAGATGTTAAATGAATTCACTGCATCAGAGCCAAGTAGGCTTACAGTATTTCCAACTCTAAGCTCTTTCTTTTGGGGCAACAGGTGAGAAAAAGCATTTTAAACTGAAGTACTGAATTAACATATAAAATGAACAGAAGAAATCCACTAAGCTCAGTTAATATTCCTCCACAAGGAAATTCAATATAAAATTGCTCAACTATTAGCTGTGATGTCTATCCTGTCAGGGAAATTTACTTCATTACCAGAGAGACAGAAGGTGGCAAATGCAGGAGCACGTTTTAAAGGGTTTTAAGATAGTCCTGGGTACCCACATACAAATGAATCCATAAATCAGTAAAAAATATTTTAAATATCAGAATAAGCAAACAAGCAGATCATTATGTAATGACTAAAAGACTTTTTTTTTTTCTTCAGAGGGAAGACAGACCTCACAATTTTATTAGAAGTCTCCAAAGGAATCAGTTTATCTATTGATAACAATGGTATAACTGATGCTATGCACTTGCACTTTCATTAAGGTTTTGCTGACGATCACTGAAAGTCAAAAAGCAAACAAACCAAGCTGATATATGACAGAAGGGAATGTGCCTTTACCAGTTAGTAATTCATTAGAAAAAATAACGAAAGGAAAGAAAGGTTGGGAAGAAAATTATCAGTGGATACTAGGGAGATCTAGTCTGATCTATATTATTTCTTGACTTCGTAAATGCCATATTGAAGAAAACACGGAATATAAAGAACCAACAACTTCATAGCAACATGAAATTTGGTGGGTTGTGAAAATACTGACTGTGAAGAGCTGCATAAGGATCTGATGATACTGAATGATCGAGCACCAAAATGGAAAATGAATAGTGTCAGCACATGTAAAGTACCACAGCACACAAACTCACTCTCATCACACACCTCGCCTCACTACCCCTCAAAATAGGTTGTAAAACTGCTATCGTCATTCAGGAATCTTGAAGTCTCGTAAACTGTTGGACGCAAGCATCAGTCCTGGACTCAAACATAGCCAAAAACCCAAAGAGGATATTTGAAATTACTAGAAAAAGCAGAGAAGAAGCGAACCAGAAAGCATCAATATGACATTATGTATTAAACAGCTATGTGACCGCAACTTGAAAACTGCAAGGTTTTTGTCTCTCCATCTGACAAAGATATAGTTGAATTGGAAAAAATATAGAGAACAGCAAGAAGATAAGCCAATAGTATAAAACATCTTTAGAATCTGAACAGATTAAGCAGACTGGGATTTTTCAGCCTGAAAAAGCGATGTCTGAAGTGGAATACAACACACACCTATAAAATAATGAATGACAGACATAGGAGATTGGGGAAGTATTATTCATGTTTACTAGCACATGAAAGCTGAACTAACAGCATTTGCAGACAACTTTTGGACCCAGCAGCTTTCATTTTGCTGGGGATTCCTGGACATGTCTTTTCTAGTCAGATTTTTAGGTCTGCCTAAATGAAAAATCAAATCTACTGCTAAATTTTGTTTATCTCTTCACCAACCATCTAATGGGGAAAAAAAAAAAGACCACAGAAACTACAAAACTAATAAAACATGTAAGCTCTTAGATAAAGACAGGCATATTTAGATTCATAATTATTTAGTGTCTCAGCACATTTACTGATAAAAAAGTTGGAAAACTTCTACTTTTCCTGCAGTGAAAAAGATTAAGGAAATTTCTTATTTGGAGCTGGTGACATGTCATAGGAAATTGTGCATTTAAAAAAACTCAACAAACCAAAACTAATTTTATTTCTGGAATATTTATTCATTGGCTTATTTTCCAACAACTATACTGAACAGAAGAAATCTGAAAAACAATAAAAATTTAATTTGATTTCAAAGCTTCTCTCTGAAAAACGTCACCGAAAATGTTCTTTTCCTTTGAACAAAAGAAAAATTGTACTGACACAGGTCATTTTTCAAACGGGAAGTTTCTCCATAAATTGACTAGTCAGAACATGGGATGGTAACTTCAAAGTTATTCGGAAATCAAACACAGCCTTTGCATTGCAAGCCCACTGGTTTCCTTCCACTCCTTCTAAGCTGACCATCCTTACGAATTTTATCACGCTTACCAAGCATCAGTAGCTGTATGGGCAACCACAGTACTGAATAAAAAAAGCTTGTTTTAATGACATCCTAATTTCTCTAAATATATTCATTACTTCAAATAGGCATTTCTCCATCAAATTCATTCAGAATTAAAAACAATATTACTTGAAAAAATATTACTTGAATATTTTTACATGGCTCTTATGAGGAAATCTTATGTTTTCACTAGTTGTGAAGGTTTTAGGGTGCTCCCCCATGGAGCCGTACACGGCAGACACAAGACCAACCATCTCCCTGCGTTGGCTTCCCAGGCAGGAGCCCATGGGAGCCACTGCCGCCCCCCACTACGAGGGCAGGCGGCCCCTTCAGGGACCCTCGGTAGAACTGGAACACAGCATGGTTGTTGTTAAAACTTCATGTTAACCTGGGCCCTCTGTAGACCAGGTGTAACACACCATAACCTAAGCTCACAGTACAGACATAGAACTCAATCGGCTGGAGGAAGCAGCTGGTATCCCAGTCCCTCAGGGGACCCCAGCCCACACCCCCACTCACCCTACCAGTACGTGCTCTTATCGGCAGTGCACCGCATGCTCTTACGTCACACGTGCCATCCTGAATGGCCAGGGCACATGGGACCCCATTAAAGCAGAAGCACATACTTGACCAGCCACCCCCACCACAAAATGGCGCACCAGTGAGGGGTAGGGGGCACTGCTCACAGCACCCTACATATTGCTCAGTTTACAAGTGGGAAAGTCTAGTTTGTCTGCGTTTGCCCTTGACTAGATTGATGCCACAAAACCAGCCCCTTTCTTTAATACATCTAATTTATGTCATTGTTCTGCCATAGCTTAGACAGGGCAAAACAAGCTCAGCTGCATCCCAGCAAGGACCGTCACTTATTTATCATCCCATGTCTCCAAGCCAAAAGGCTTTAAAGCAGCCACTGGAAAGTATCATGATCGGCAGCTCCTAGGGTTTTAACGTTCAGTGCTGACTTTCTCCAAGGTTCACAGTCCAAATGGTATTTCCAGTTCCAAATCCAAACAGATGGAGAGGGGCATGGTGGGGAACACCCTGGTCTCCAGGCCTGACAGCCACCACTCTTCCCTTACCCTGTGGAGAGCAGTTGGCAGAAATCAAGAGGGCCAGGACACACTCCTAACACTAATGAGAGCTACCCTTATCTACTAAATAAAATCTTTTTCCACAGATTAACTCCTTTCATTTTTTTTATACCATAAAGGTACATAGAGAAGACATGGCTTATTTCTAAGGTCACCCTTGGCATTAGTTTTCACCACAGTCGGGTCAAGTATCACAAACTATGCCCTTCTGTACCATAACCATTCAAGGCACAACCGCATCGTGCTGAATAAAACTACTTCAAGCATCTGAAGATGTTGCATATGGCAAGTACCAGCCTGGTGCTTTGGACAACGCGAGAGCTGACACCATGCCCCCATCTAGACAAAGCAAATGAGAGCGCAGAGCCAGGGAGACCTACCTGTGAGCTCTCCATATCAAAAAGAAAATTAAATTGAGCTGAAAGGACTTTGGGTTCCATTGACTATCAAATATGACAAACTCCTTCGGTTATTGGACACTAACTTGATGTGTGCCCTAGAGATCCCATTCATTATATATTACTTTATTTTCTATGAGTTCTGTGAGCTTTGTTAAACCATTCCTCCCCCAAACCACCATAAAAATAAGAGATTGTGGGCCTCCTAAACAAATAGGAAAAAGTGTCAGTTTTGCCAGCTGAGTTGGAGGTCTCTTTAAAGGAGAGTCAGTACCATCTGTTAGCTTTGTTTTCAGCACTCAATTTCCCAACTCATTACAAAACCTTCATCTCAAATCAAAGATCCACCAGGAACTTTGCAAAGCATCCAAATTTACCAATCTACAATTGTAAACTAGGTTGGAGGGGGGGGGGGGATGAACAATCAATTACCTTCAATTAATTAGAAAAGATTTCTTATTTCAAGCAGGGGTGGGGGTTTTTTGTGGGTTTTTGCTTGTTTGTTTTGGTTTTTTTTTTAACTCAGAAGTAAATGTTTTAGCTATGTGAAACACCCTAAAAACTTCAATCTTCTATTGGATAAACCTTGCATTTGTAAAGATTTGCAAGAAATAAAATTTATGCCTATATAATCCAAAGGGATTGAGAGGTGAAAGAGTCAAAGAAAAAAAAGACAAGGCAATGAGAATGTTTAAAACTCAGACTCAGTCTTTTAAGTCCTATTATTCCGTATGTCCTCCTAGGTTTTTTTATGACATTGTCTTCATTTCCACAACTTTGCCTAACACACACTCATCTAGCACTCGTGTAAGCAAAGAGTTCTCCATGCTGGCCCAAGAAACTGGAAGGGGCTGTAGCATGACCACTGTTTACTTGTTAGGTTGATGCTATACTGGTTTTCAAATAGCCACTTGGACTCCTGCAAAAGGCTAACAGCAATATAAACAAATCCAGATGGCATTGTTTTGACATATGTAAAATCTTGAATCTGCCATCGGAGTGATGTGAGAAGTCTCTAGCTTTCCACCATCCAATTAAATAAAAATTGTCTATTTTTAATACTCAGGCAGATACGTGCACAGCTATCACTAGGGAGATGTCCAGGTTTCTGTTCTCAAGCAAGACATGACTAAACACTCCTAACAGCCACTTGCAGCGCTGGCGGTACCTCCCTCTTACTCCTGCCTGAGCCCGATGGGTTGAGACTGCTTTGAATCACCTAATCTTTTCCCCACCATTTTTTTTTTTCCAACTGTCATGATCTTACACAGCAGTTTAATGAAATCTACAGATATTTTAATCAGCAAAACAACTTTCAATTCCTGCAGAGTTTTCTCTGCCCTACCAATGTCATCTTAGTAAAATCCCTATTTGCTACCAAAATGTGCTGGAATGTTTTCGTCTCATTCACAGGAGCAATTGTTGGGACTTCACAGTAGCAAAAACCACCCCCCTGCTTCCTGGGGCATCCCATGTCTCCTTGGTACAACAATCTGACATTTTCAATCCTCAAATTCCAGGCTGTTTGGAGCAGACCCTCACCCAGGAACGTGACCTGTAGCAGTATGTGCAAATATACACATCTTTGCATCCCCCTTCTGGGAACTCACATAAGCCCTAGAGTTGAAAGACCCACAACAATTAGGATAATTGACATTACATCTTATTACTCCTTCCTTCTAATCTGGCAGAAAAAATCATCTAGCCCCAAAAGCAGTTAATAATACAACACTGCAAAGTGATTTGTGTCTGTAATAATATATTTTCTCAATGTATCATGGGAAGAATGTGTTTAATTGAATTATATAAGTGGGAAGTTTTTTCATTTGTTTGATTTTTAGCCTTTCAAGTTTTTTTTCTGTGTTTGCTTGTTAGTTTTAAATATTGGATGAAGGAAACAAATTAAACAAGAAAAAATGAAATAAGGAAACATTGATGTTGGGAAAAGAATACCAAGTTTCTAGCTATTCAAGCATTTATCCAGGATGATATGACAGCACACTGATAAATATTTTGCTAGAATACAGAAACCCCAAACCAGAAGTAAGATTGCATTCTGCTAGGAATTTCAAAGGACATCCTTCCCCACAAAATGCTCCCAGTCCACACCAACAAGACAAAAGCTTGACTGCAGACAATGCTCATCCCTATTGTTATAATGGGTCACTGAACCACAGAGAAACTTGCCCAAGGTGAGGACAGGATCCTGTAGCATGACTTAAAAATCAATCCTTTATCTCAAATCACAACCTACTCATTTAAATAAAAATCAAAACCAGAGCATATTTTTAAACATCTCCTAGAGAGGACTGAAATTCAGAACTGCACATTTTGGAAGCTGAGAAAGTCTAGATAACATCTCTGATCAGGTTCCTCACCTCCAAAAGCAGGAAGGATTGGGCAGTGCAGTAAGGACCTGAAGTTTGCCTCAAATCCCAACCCCAGTGAAATCTAAGAGATAGCATCTCTAGGTCAGCATACCAGTGGGGATGCCAGTAAATTTTAATTCATTTAGAATTTGATAACAGGATTACAGCAAGAGGAAAGTTTACGAAGAAAAAAATTCTTCCTTAGCCTCCACTTCTCCCCTGAATTCTGTATTTGCTATTTACACTTACCTATCACTTAGTGCATCATTAGCAGCACTTGTGTCTAGAACAATGGTACACAAACTATTTCTGCTGAAGGTACTGATGGGGGTACTTGCAAATAATTGTAGGAGTTTTGCAACTCCACTGAAGCCAGAAGGTAAATCCTGAAGTACATCTTAACGTACACAGGGTATAGCCATCCTCTGTCTCTGTGCAGCTTAGAGTCTCACCAACACCTTGGGACTCGAAGTAACACAATACCAGGAATTGAAATTGATATTCTTTGATTTTAAGAAGAAACTTTACATTGCATGAACGTTAATACAAAGCCTCAGTCAGTGGCTACCATAACTACTTTCAGCCAAAAATATCACAGTGACAATATCTTGTTTCTTAAACGTGCCACTGTCAGTAACTACCCCACTATGAATTCATCAGAACATAATTAATGCCAAATTGGAGCTATGAGCTTATTGTCCTTTTTAGGCTATTGTAACTACCTTTTACCTCCTTTCTATTCTTTGCTGCATTGCCTAGATATGTAAGGAGAATAGGAGTCTCTTATCTATTTCAAGAGCTCCTAGAGGGACAGCAATTTCTTGTATGACAAACTGTACTGTATTCTCCTTGATAGGAATGACAGCATAATATTGTAAAGGATCTGCAGCTTGCCCCCGATCTCAGTCTCATAAATAACCTTCTGAATGCTTCCTTGGAGGAATATGGATCTTACAGGGCCTGAAACATGACCCAGACGAAACAAATCAAGATACTGATACTGATTCTCAAAAGAAGAGTACAAGGAAGTTCTAAAAGCTTCAGGTTTTGTTTTGGTTGGGTTTGGGGGTGGGGGGGTTGTTTGGTTTTGTTTTGGGTTTTTTGTTTTGTTTTGTTTGTTTGGGGTGGGGGAGTGGGGGGTGTAGTTGGCATCAAAGCCCCAAAATTCCTAGCTGTGAAAATCATACCTGACCTATACTGAGGCATCAAAAACCTGTTTTCAGGAGTAAAAGTTTGCCCTACTGACGACTATCTGCAATATCATTTTAGGTCACTGAAAATTCAGCCCATCAGACTGTCTACTGATGTCGAACTCTACCATTATGAAGTGCTGGAAGTGTGAAAGCCATTTCATAGGTGCTTGCAACAACCACTGGCAAAGCTGTCTATGCATCTGCTATATCACTGACTTGTCTCCATCATGCTGACTCAGGGTTCTCCACCAGCCCCTCACAAAGGCTCTGCCGGTCCTTGGCTTTCACAGCCTGTTCACTGCAGGAGGCGATTGCCCCCAACTTGGATTTGCAAGGCAAGATGGGTTGAGAAAGGAGCAAGGGACTATTCAGCAACAAGCAGTGGCTAATGCACTGCTCCGAGTGCACGAAGCTGGCTCTCCTCTCGAGGTTTATATTGCTCTGGATGACAGCACTCACAGACCCACGCTACAACTGCTGAATATGTATACAATATCACCTTCCAAGAACATGATTAAAGAATATCGTTAAAATTATTCTCACCAATATATTGTTTCATCACTGAAATTCTGCTCATTTCACTGGGACATATTTTAATCCACACTTGAAGTTTGGTTTGGCATTGCTACAAATGGAAGGCACTGCATGGTGTAATCACGATTCTTGATAGTGTTTGCATGTGTATATGCAAAATGAAAACTGGTTTCACTCACAACTAAACTCCTGTGCCTTCTGCCTCATAATTCAGAGCTGTGCTTCTTCACTCACAATCATTCTGTCTTGGGTGGATGTGGTTGTTAAAGTAACAAGCAATTTAAGAAACGGTACTATAGCAAAGTAGCTTTCTATTAAAACAATTCACACTGCAGATAAAGATGCTCTTGCAGTCTGTTTTTAGAAAAGCAGCAATACTGCTGAAATTGGCTTTAGTGGAGAATAGGTGTATTAAAATGCACTCTGGTAGGCAGAGGAGACGGACAGCAAACATTTTAAAAAAAGGGACAGCTTAAACTCCATAATGCACAGAAAGGCAGACAGATAGTATGAGTTTTTCCACAATTGCTTTATCCTCTATTGTCCCTGGAAATAGAGTACAAGAAAATATATCTAATTTATTACAGTAATATGACACTTTACACTGAACAGCAACTAAAGTAGAAAGACTCTCTCAGGCTACAGCCTGTCACCAAAATTTCCAAGACAGCAGCGTGCTTATTTCACCTAACCCACAAACTTCCCACTTATGACCCTGGTATCTACATTTTTAAATCTCGAGTCCCAATTTCTTGTGTTTCAGTGCTCAGTGTATCTTAAAGTAACCCTGTTTTGTCCTTAATGACTTGCCAAGCCTGCATAATGCTCAGCAATGAATACGAAAACATGAATTAGATTTAACATTATTACGGATTGTCGGGAAATCGTATTTCCTCTCACAAGTGATCTCCACTAACAGCCCAGCCTGTGCTATACAAGTCCTGAGGTACCCACAGAAATTACATCCCTTATATGCCATTGAACTACTTCTCATTCTGACACTATAATCACTCAACTCCAGCTCATCTCAGGTCGCACAGGAGGAGGGCTAATTCAGCATTCCTGCGTAGCGCCCTTCCAAATGAATGCCACAAAGTGACAGGTTTGGCTATTGCGTCTCTACCAGTTCAAACCATTGTGATCCCACCGAAGTGAGAAAAAAGAGCACAATGAACCCCCAGCATTTACTGAACTGAAGAAATTTGGCTGTGTCTGTCCCAAAAGCATCGTATTATTCCTATGAAATAGCATTGTGTTTTCTCTTTTATTCCTAAAATTAAAAAATACATGATTTCCACTGATAGTGAGAAAAAGCATTTTATAATAGATTTTATATATGATCAACTTTGGCAATATACAACCAGACTGAAATATTTTAGAAGTAGCCGTTACATACGTTAGGCAGGTGAAATGTGAGGAGGAGAGTTCACCTGTCTGTAGTTTAACGTACCTGGGCTGCTCACAGGCTGGGCACACTCTCTGGTGATATCTGAAGGGCACTTACCAAGCTCCTTGGTCCACGTGCACACCTTGGCCTTGTCTCAAAATGCTACAGTGACTGCTTACCCATCTTTCCCCATTTCTGCATCCCGCTTTCCATAATGAAGAAACTTTACTGCATAAACCATAAGAA
The DNA here is from genome assembly GCF_028858705.1 of Grus americana. Lineage (NCBI taxonomy): Eukaryota > Metazoa > Chordata > Aves > Gruiformes > Gruidae > Grus > Grus americana. The sequence goes on along the minus strand of NC_072857.1, from coordinate 15,383,319 downwards.
ACTTCTAGCATACTCCAGATCCAGGTCCCCGAATTAAACAACACAGTGCACCAGGACCCAAAGAGCCATGTATAATTTTTTTTTTTTCCACTTAATCCAGACAGTCCCTGCGTCTCGGCTCTGCATCTGTCAAACAGGGGTAATAACACCTTGTCAGTCTTTTTCACCTACTTATGACTTCTCTTAAGCAGAAATCATCTCACTTGATGGATGTTTGTGATACATGGCAGGACACAGCTCTGATCTTAGCTGAGAACTCTTTATATGCTTCTGTAAAGTAATAATAATGTAAAAACATGTTCTCTCTTTCTGTCTTACTAGAAAACCACTATCCACAGTCCACCAAGCAGTTACCACTAATTGTAGGTGTCAAGAAAATTGAGATCACTGAAAAGTGCTAAAAATGGAAGAAATATTCCATAATTAAATGCACAGTTTCCAAGGTATACAGAAACTGTAATGGCTAAACAGTAGAGGAAATAATGGATAGAGGACTTGTGAGGATACTAAGCTTTAAGACTGTAAATAGCTTGTAAAAGGAAATTAATGGACTGGACAGGTTTTGGTATCACCACTGTGTGTTGTGTCATCCCCCTCCTAAAAAAAAGTTTTTAATAAAGAAAAAATCTCTGTTTTTAGAATCTGCTTGGATATTGCATAATTTTTTTATGGAGGGTGTTTTAGGGGGAGTGCTTCACCTATAAATGAAGCGCATCAACATTGATGATCCCATGATGCTGCAGCAAGGGTGTGTTACTTCCTGTCACATGAAAGGTTAGAAGAATTAAACAAACAGGCTCAGACTCCAGCATATCACTTCTAAGGTACAGACTGTTTATGTTTTTTATAAAAGAGACCTCGACTATTTTTTGCTAGGGCTAAATAAAATAAATACAGTGGGTTTGAAGAACATATGTTTGTTTAAACCTGGAGTAACTTTTATTTCTTTGGCAAGAGAAATCTGCTGCTTATGTGATTAGAAGTTGACATTACTGACACAAGTTGGAGTGCCACATTTCAGTGGATTTAAGTGTAATCCAGAGATGGTTATTATTCTCCCCTGTAGCTGCTCTGTGCGCTTTTGATTGAAAGCAGAATTGCTAGCAATTAGCACGCTAAGTTCTCCATCACAGATTAATCCTTTCCTTCCCCAATGGACAGAATTGACTTTTGTAAGAGGCATCCTAGGGAGGATAAGCGAGAACACTTCTAAGGATTACATACCTCTTTGGATCTGTTCTCCTAGACCTTGCCCATAGATAAAGAGCAGATTATCCAAATAGTTTATTCAATCCAAAAGACTGCAGAGTTCATAGAGCTGACTAGAAGAAATAATGTTATTTTACCATGGCCATTCTCATTTCAAAGTTATCACCTTGCTTCTGTGGTGTTTCTGAAACAGCTTTGATCTAGTTTTTCAGGACCTTTTATCAATGGTCAGACAAGGAAAAACAAGGGGCTCCTGCTCGTTGCAGACATTTAAAAACAGCAGATATGGGCACCTCACCGTAGTTTTGAGCCATGCAAGACTCAATGACACTACACAACAGGGCTTGTTTATTCCACCTCTTGGGGTTATTTTTATGTCCATGTTTTAAAAAACCAAAACAGAGATCTACATACTTGCATACCCATCCACCATCCTTTGTCACAAATGTTAAGGCTGCCAAGCAGATACTTAAAAAGCTAGGAAATGTCGGCATTCAGTGCCATAAAGACTACCGTGGACTCGTCCTCTCTATTACATGGTCATTTATTATTTCTGCAGGACCCTGGTTTCAATCAGCAGTGGAGAATGTTCCTAGAAAGCTCTACTGTTAGATGCAGTTCCTCAGTAAAGCAGCTGTTTCCTCTAAATCTTCATCCTTGCAGAACTTGGGGGATCAGCGTTAAATGAGCAAGAGGAGAGGAAGCCAGAAAAAAACCCCCAGCAATTTCATTTGTAAGGCCTTGGGGAATACACTTTAATCCCACCTGCACCCCAGAAACAGAAGGAACTACCAATTATGAAATATTAGCTTTATGGAGACAAACTACAAGTAAAAGACAATTAAGAGTTTTGTTCTAAAATATTGTTTACATTTAATCAAAAAATGCTGATTCTTGGGAAGAGTTCCCACAGTCTGCTCTGAGAGCAAGTCAGAATAACTGATATTTTAGGGCTTTCAACCACAATTCGGGAATTTTAGGCTCAAATCCTTATTGACCCTTATTCACATCTGGAATGTGGGCATTTAAATGGAAATGGAAGGACCAGCTGGAACCCTGTTTTGAATTGTGCCTTAAGGGATAGCGAACTGGCTCACTTCATTTAGTGCTCATGCCTCCACCCCCTTAATAACACTAATCCTGTTATTAAGAGATTCATCTGGAAGCGAGACACACAGTGTTCCCAATGACAGGCCACTTCTGCTGCCTCTCAGGCAACTACTTATAGTCCTTTGCCATAAATTATTTGGGTGAGGCCACCTTGTGGAAAGGGTACAATTGCAAGAAAACCACGCAGATAGAAATGCCAAGAAGAAGGAGCAAGTGTGACTCTCCTCGTCACCAAAAGGTTCAGGCCCCAGCTGCCAGGACTATGCTTGCATACCACCCAGTAATTTTTAAATGCAGAGCGAATACCCATTCCTGGGAACAGAGAGGGTATGTTTATTTTGATAGCTACTTCTCACTATCACCAGGGTTGGTCTTTCTGATTCACAGCAACAATTTTAAATGTGACTCTCTACCATATCAAAGATAGCAGTTCACTGCCTTAATGACATGGCTAGGGAGGCAACATCTTTCTGGCACAAGGCACATTCTTTCCTTGTTTTTTTCTTTAAACAGGTCAAAGTCTTGTTTTCACTTTATGCTAGGTAGGGGGAAATAATCTATTTAAAATACTATGATCTTATTTGCTTCACTAGGTAGTATATGCAACTGAACTAAACTGAAATTTTTCTTCAAATGCATATAAACTGCTGAGAGACATTTTTATTTGCCTTAAACTAAACTTACAATTAATGTATGCTTTTTCTTTGTGACACAATTCACTGTCTGAAAAATAGTAACAACCCATCATCCTTTTTGGATGGTGTCAAAATAAACAAATATTTGTGAAATAAATTTTCTTCTGAAGTGTACTTCAGAATTTCCCATCAAGAAATGAATAATTATGTTTTCGAGCTAAGTTTGAAGAGTATACAGTGAATAAAACTTAAGGCTGCATATTGAGGAAAAAACAAAATATTGAGTAGTTGCTCATTAATTAAAGACTATCCGTTTTCTATGCTGAAAGGAGTGGAGGATGCTGTGCAAAAAATAGTTTGTGATCAGGTAATTAAAGCCCTTCCTACTGCATACGCATTAGGGGGTCTAATTAAGTTTGCAATGACATTTTCTATCCTTCAGGTTTCTAACTTCACAGCTTAGTAATGTTCTTTTAACATTTCTTCTTCATTTGTAATAGCTCTCTACAATGACCCAACAAAACATTTATACATTAAGATGTTATAAATAAATGCAACTGCTTTTGATCTTTTTAAGTCTTTCTCAGTCTTTATACCATAGACATAAAATGAAATGTGTAGCACTTTCTTGCCTACCAGGAAATTCAATACCGCGTTTTTTCCCCAGACACTTTGAGCCCTTAGAATATGGTGTGGGATCTCCATATTCAGCTTCACTCCAGCTTTGGAGTTAACAGCTAAAGAGCTCTCAGTTACACAAGAAACAAGAGTTGACAACATCCATACCACAGATCTACAGATAGGTGGGATTACCGTAGAAAACAGCCATTTCCCAGATTTTTATAAAACTCTCTCTTCTCTACAGAGCACTCTGCTTTTCCTATGAGCCTGGGCAAGCCAGGTAAGATCAGGGAAATCTTCAACCCCGCTCTGCATCTTACCTCCCTCTTTTACAGAGCCAGAGAGTTTAAAGCAAAGAGCATAAATTTAAATGTAAAATGGACAGATGTGGGAATCATCTAGTGTGTGAAAAACCTCCGTCCCAGCTCTGCTTCTTTACAGTAATGAAGAGTGAAGTTTTTCTTACTAAGACTTGAAAAGCATTCAGTCATACCCAGTTATACCCTAAGAAACATGAAGATACAGACCTCAAAACAGAAACATCACAGTCTTGTGCTAATGAACCCCATCTTTCACTACCATACTTAAAATACTCCCTCTTTCCATGAGCTCTGCTTTCCTCCAGACACTCTGATGGGGAACAGGTACCAGCCACTGGCAGGCCTGGCACCCTTGCCTTTTCTTCTGCCGTATTTGAAGGTGCTGAGGATTCCCAGGGCCAAAATACCCAGCCGTTCACTCAGTGCTACTGGAGAAATACAGAGTATTATAACTAAAATCCACACCTCTTCTCCATAACCTCCATCCCTCCCCTAGGATTAATAGAATCAACCACCACAGCATAAAGTACAGGTTACGTATACATTAGAGCAAGCAATGCTTATAAATTACCTCTTCTCTGCAGTGGACAGTTTAAGCCACCACATCTTCTTATCACTGAGATTTTTCTCCATCTAATTCTATTTGCTGTTCCTCCGTGAATATCAACAATAACTCATTTAGTTTTAATGACATTAAAAGTAGAGCCTGTCCTTGAGATAGCATCTAATTTTTCTTTATGAAAGCCAACATAAATTCTATGTATGAGGTCTCTGACAGCCTGGTAATAGAGGTGTTGTTAAAGTGAGCTAAAAATACAAACCAAGAAAAAAAAAGTATCTTTCAGAGGAATCATTAGAGAAATTGATGAGGTCTGTTTGCTTTCCTTGCAATCTCTGAGGACACATTATGTATATAAAGCATGGAACTAACACTAAGTCTGTCACAAAGATACTAGTTGAACAGATCTTGACCTTTCCTTCCATCTATGCAATAAAGATAAAGGTTATTACAGGAGTTCTGCGAGAGCCCCTTATTATAGTTATCTCACGCTTCATATGAGAGTTAGTAAAATTATAGCTATTTTTCCCTCCTCTAGGCATCCCTCATGCAGGGGGTGTGTGTGGGGGGGGGAAATCTGGCCCTTAAGTCCTAGATCAAAATACATTTAATTAAAGGAACCAGCCTAACATTGTCCAGGCAACTAATTCTGCTGTTTCCTAATTTTCTGTTTGACTTTGTGGCCTTGCTATTTATATTTGTACATAGTTGTGTATCTGAATGTAATTATTAATAGATTTGTGATATGCACAGCTGAGTGTTCCCTATTGTGGTAAGTGAATTTGTCACTCATTAATAACAAAATTAACAGTACAGTCCTGAACTATACATAGGATCTGAATAGAAACAACACTGAAATCTATAGGGAGCTTTTTACACATGTAATACAGGATGAGACATTCTGTTTCACTGATCTAATAATATCAAACTACTTTCTCACACTCAGGAGATTTTCTTACAGGGATTTGAGACCTCTCTGCAATATGGCCAAGAATGTGGTAAAGGAACAGAATTGCCATGATAAACTGAGATGTGGAGAACAGGAGCTGAAAACAGAGAAGGTCCATCATAATAATCCAACTGCAGAACTGCTTAATGCAGTGCGGTACCAATGCCAGAGATTTGCCCACTGTTGTTTCAATAGGGGAAAGGCCAGTCTACACTTTCTCTGAAGAAGATGCCCCAAGTCCTGGGCAAGGACATACCTCAAGTTGATTAAATATGAACATAAAATTTCCATCCATACGTCAAGCAATGCAAACATCAAAATGCTTCATAATGAAAAAAATTCTGCTGAGCGGAGAGTTTTGTGGAAGAGAGAAAACACCACAGTTGCCCATTTCTCAGGAGTAGCTACCTGAAGAAAAGGTGTAAGAGATGGACACCTAGGCTGTGCCTAGGCATGCCATCTGATGTAATACTTTGTTTCTTCTGATACCACATTCATCCCTAACACACAGTGCTTTTACGTGCATGAGTTACGTGTGTATCTCAGGAATATAAGATTACCGTTACAGTTGGTCCTGTGTAGCTTTAACTTAAGGTAGTAACAAGAAGAAAACTCAGCATTTGTGGGACAATTTTCTTGCATCTTTTTGTTCTGTCATTTCTAACTGCTCTCCTCAGGGGAAAAAAAAATGTGGATTTTTTTTTAAATATATTTTATCAAGAACATTAACTGCATTCTTATTTTTACTGTCAGTAGGAGAAAGCAAATCATCCTATTTACATAAAATGCTGATGAGTCACAGAGTTGGTTCCGGGAGCAAATCAAAATCTTGTAGTATGTCAGCAGTGTATTTCACTGTTGTAAATGTTATACATGACTTTATAGTTTGCCACACACATGTCAGCCTGCAATAAGGAAAGGGCATTTTTGAAGTTACCAGTCACAACTGCTAATAGACTCTTTTTTCAGAAATCCCTACTGGAATCTGAAAACGCAAATACAGAGGCTCTCTCTGAACTGCAGAACAAATGAGCCTCAGAGGCAGCCCCTTTCCCAGCCCTCTGTTTGTGCCCTCTGGGGGTACTTTTTGGAAGTTACTGTGTGCCCCTCCAGGCCAAGGCACCCAGATTTTGAGCAGCAGTAACCATGCCAGGAAAGATGGCAGGGAGGACGGTGGCGTGGCTCATGCTGATATTTAGTCTCAACAAGGTCAGGGTGCATGGGTGGATTTACTTTACAGTTTCTCCAAAGTCCTGCGTTTAGGGTGGCTGGAGAAGCTTGGGAAATCTCTTAGTTCACATCCCTCTCAAAAAAGAATCAAACACATCCGTTTCTTTCATCGTAAAGGTCTAATCTATTTCTAAGAACACTGATAGGAGTTTCCCTTTGCTTCCTGAATAAAAAGCCAAGAGAAAACAGAATTAGGCTTTGTGCATCCATCTGGCTAAACTGTGATTAGACACGGAGTAGTACCTGATGAGTAAAATACTCCATTAAGAAACATTGAATTGTGTTCTGGTATTTGACTTCAGCTCTCTAAGTCTTCAGGTAAGTCCTTCTTCTGTTTGTGCTCCAGTTTCTCCAAGTTTGGTTCTTGCCTATCAGTTACTGGGTAGCAACGGTAACGAAGTACTGAGCTTTACAGTACCAACTCTTACACATCTGTTTAAAATAAAGTATTTGTGTTACTGCAAACAATTGCTCATAGCATAGATGGAAAGTCAGTATGCTTGGAAACAGAACACAATACTTCTGGAAAAGATAATAGTACACTGGAAAAAATTCAAGTAAAGTGCATATCAAAGACAGCTAATTATCTTGAATAAAGATTTGGTGCCCCAACAAGTTATCATTGCAAAACATGACTTTCATGAAAGTAATCTGGAGAAAGCAGATAGAAAAGACCTTAGAAACAAATTTCTAATGGTGAGTGAAAGAACCATTCTTTCAAGAGCCAGTAATTTTCTCCGAGTCTGCAAACACTAGCATTTTAATAGTCCAGATGAGTAGTAACCTTTGGCAGGCTTGGGGAGGTGGGGTGGAATTAATGTTAACTCCTTTCTGAAGGGATTTGTTTACCCTCTCTTCTGTCACGGGTACCAGGAGGTCAGATCCAGCCCTGATCCCAAGCATCGTTACATGTTTCTTAATGCTTCCTGGCCACTCAGATCATGAGAACTAAGAAAAACATTACAGCTGACGTGCATGTTACTTCTGAGGGTATCTAATAGCCTCAGGAAGAGGAAACATCCCTCTTGGACACCTGGCAAGAATGCATTATAAAGCTAGACCTACAGGAATCTGGGCTAAAATTCAAGCCAACTTTGTCAAGTCATGCTGCAGTAATCACTTACACAGAAGAATATTAATTTGAAAGTTGGTGATTAGCCAGTGGTGACACAGGAAAGTTGAAGGTTATGATTTTGCCCAGAAAGCAAAAAACCAAAAATAAAAAATACAAAGCCTCTCTCTCTTTAGAAAACTCCAGGACATGTCAAAACTTAAAAAAAAAAAATCAAACCCAAAAACCACCACAAATAAAAGGTTAAAAAAAAAAAGATATATTTTTGTACTACTGGTAGACCTTGCAATGTTTATTTTTTGAAGTGAGTAATAAGGAATTATTTGAGCCCTGGATTCATAATTTACTAATAGCACTTCATGGCTACATACTGAAAATTGTTGATAAGGTATATTCATCAATACAGTAATGAATTTAAGATGCAGCATCTAACTTAGGATCCTCCCAATTACGTAGCTGTAACATTTTGTCAGCTCAACAAACATTTTTCTTCTCCCTTTTATTTTAAATTAAAAAAGAAAAAAAAAGAAAAAAGATAAAAAACCCCTCATCTGCAGTGTTTGCAGCCCTAAAACATAAAACTTACTAAACAACCATATTATCTATTTTAAATAAATAAATAAAGCTTTTCTCTCTAATCAAAAGATGAAACAGAGTAAAAGTTATCACCAAATATACCATAGAGTTTTTAAAGATCTTATAAGCATCCATGCACATAACAGGATCCTTGGGGCCCTGTATTCCCATCAGCCAACACTACAACTCCCTTCTTTCTCCAAGTCCTACCTCTGTGGCTCTGCTTTTGACGTGTTGGCCAGGACACTTGTCAGGACCTTCCTGAAGAAAATTCAAGGGCTGTCTCACTCCTGCACAAATGTTTTCTATGATGAGAGCAGCTTAAGAAATGGATGACATCAGTGTTAGTTTATAATAGTGACAAAGTCACCAGGGGTCAGAACTGATATTGGAGCAACCAAAACCCAAGCTATTACCAAAGCTTGAAGAAAGCAAATTCAGACTTAACTACGGCATGTTAACACATGAATAGCATTATTCTGTATGTACTTCCAAAGAGTTCTCTAAACTTTTGCTGGTTGTGTGGCAGATCTATAAGAGCCTCAAACATTACTAGAAAATTGCAGCGCACAAAGACTAATGAACCCTGGAAACAACCCTTGGGATCACAGAATGAATCCCAAGGTCCAGTATAACAGGCCCATATAAAAGCTTTACTTATAACTTTCTGTTTGAGAACAGTAGTGGACCAGAATTTTCAGGTGTATCCTAAAGTCAAAGGAAAATGAAAAAGCTCTTCTCTAGATACATGACTATGTCCTCTAGGAAAATTAGGATATAGTGACTTTCAGAGAACTAAGCTTGATGAAGTTGAGGGGATTTTTTTTTCCTTGGCTTTTATTCCTGAAAACTTGAGTTCATGATGTTTCTTACAGGACTGATCACCAAAGTATTCCCTTTGCTACTTACCAGAGTAAGTAGCAAAGCATAATTTTTTGTCTGCACTACATTAAAGTTTAGGGCAACAAAACCTGTGCTGTAAAAGCTAATAAAAACACTACAACAAATACTATATACGGAAGTTACATCCAGCAAAACTTTTAAAGAAAGACTAAATAACAGAAGCAGCAAAGCTATACTGAAAGGTGTAAAAAAAAAAAGGGGGGGGAGAAAGAAAAAATTAGAAAGGTGAAAGAAAAAGGACAGGGTTCTACAGAAGGAGCTCTACCAGTCTCTATAAACAGAGAAGATGACTCATTGGTCTAAATAAACACTGAAATGTGCTGATCTCCACGTGAAGCAAACATCTTCATCGGCATAACCTCCAGTGTGCCCCCCAATGGCATCTATTTTAACACTAGCAATTTTTCTAGCTTTCATTTTCATATATAGCTTAGCTTTTTACCAAATGGTCAGCCCCAGGAGTATAGTGCCCTGCCTCACAATATTCAGCTCATGCCTCTTAAAAAAAATAAAAGAATTAATATATTAGAAATATAGTTTTAACAGATTTGTTACCTTCCCATTCCACTTGCTATCTCACCCATATGCAAGTTGAGGGGATTTTATGCTAGCTCAGGTGTTTTGCTTAGTGTCACTGAATCTCACACCTCAGCATGCCACAGAGACCCAAGAAATCAGTGTCTGCAGCAGATTTTTAAAGAAAAGGTCATGTGTACAACACTGAATTAGCCCTGAAATGTGGACTGATTAAGCATCTTTTGCTCCTCTCTTGCTCCTGAATGTCAGCCCTGCTAATTAGTAAACTCAAGCAACTAAGTTCCCACCCCTGTCATGCTCTTCTCTGCCTCTTCCTGGGAAGTGCAAGGGAATGAGTAGTCACGAGTGGCAGCTCACATTTGAGATAAAAAACAAACAAGCAAACAAAAGTAACATTTTTTTTTTTCCCTACTTTTGAAATGCTCTGATCTACCACCCAGAACGGAGGTGTCTCTGGAACCCCGCAGAGGAAAAGGCTAAGTGACAGTTCAGGCTGGTCTTGAGTGCACAAGCAGCTTGTATAAAGTAACTGAAGTTTTGCAGTGAGCTCTGAAAACCAAGATGCTGAAGGACACAGCTGCAGCTCCCACAGTGAGGAGACTGACAGAGGAAACTGTTTCTGCTGCTTAGTAAAACGTCAATGCATTTGCTCAGACAACAAGTGACTGAGTGGGTTTAACAAGCAGCATAATAGCTCAGGATGTCATTTTGATCTGAATACATAATCAAAAGGGATCAAGAAAAGGCTCAGGTTTAGAAGTGGCCTTGAATATCTGCAGCCTAATTAAGATTGATTTTGCCACTCACCGCTCAGAACATGAGTCTTCTTTGCACTTGGTTTCCAGTAAAACATGTCAGCTGCCTAGACATGGGCATAGCTTCTACAGGCATTACCCACATAGAAAATACGGTGGGTTCAAACCTGGCCTACGATGGTTATATACAAATCCTATGGGTTGCTATCTTTTAGCTTTAGATTACTCACGACAAGCGCAATCAATAAGGCTTGTTAGCCTGAGGCTCAGAAGGGCTGTAGCTATTTTTTTTGTCTTAGCCTGTATGCATAATATGATAGGGCGGTGAGGAGGCACAGATGAAGCGGTTTGTTATTTATGACAATATCAATCAATGCACTCTATTACTAAATGAATTAAGTAGCACTGCAATAACTGGCTTTTCTGCTGCAACTTTTTTTTTTCTTAAAAAATTGCACAGAAGAGTGATATTGATCTGCCCAAGTCTGCTGCCATTTCATTACAATTCTTTTGCAATGGAACAGAGTCTCTTCTTACCACTGCGCCAAAATTTATGTAACTATAAAACTAGATTCATCTAAAGACTTGCAAAAGGACTTGAGCAGATTTAAGCCTTTGAAGTTCAAAACTGTGATTCTAAACCTCTCGGCAAAGCATCTGGTTGACCCAGGAGATTCCTAAACTCCTTGCCCATTTGACATGAAGGTTCCCCAATTTCCTACCACTCTGTTTCTCTGGATGCCCAGACCTGCAAGTCTATGCAGTCAAATATTTTGCTGCTGCCTAACATTGGACCTACTAAAGACTTGGTGTTCTCCAATGCTAGCAGTGCCCTTGGTGCCATTACAAATGGAAGCGGTCAGAAGAAAAGAAGATGACATAACAAGAAACAGGTACCTTGGGAATAAAATACCAGTACTCATTTGGAAGTGAAAGACCCGGGTTCAGTTCTGCATCTCATCTGAAGGAAGCCTCACTATGGAGCCATCATTGCTCCTGTTGTTTGCCACTACTAAAAGAGCCATTTTGCTCTGGCTCATTGGGACAGAAGGTCAGAAAACAACAGGGAACCCAAATGCAGCTCTGGGCCAAAGCCATGGGAAAACCCCAGGAAATGAGATAGATAGTGTTGATCAGGTGTGCTTTCATACCTGAAGGAGGTCCAAGGCATACCAAGACCTAGAAGAATAGCCCAAGGTAGCAGGAAGTACATGGCTGCATAGAGATAAAAAAAAAAATTCTATGTGATTTGAGCAATCTGAATGCTGGGATTTCAGCCTTTAGCCAGCTATAAAGGACACAGGGAAACTTCAGCCTATTTGCCAAATCTGAATTACAGTGAACCCCTTTATATGGCCAAGTGCTTGAAAGCTAGCAGGTGTAATTGGGCCAGGAAGGCAGTCATTAACATAGGACAAAGAAACATATCTAATCAGGGGATTTAAGACAAATTGATAAAAGACAGGCCATGGCTTACTGTCTAGGGCTGCTAGACATCTAGGACTGATAGCACTGCTACTTCTTCTGTGGCATTGTGATGTTTTGTTTATCACTGTGCCTGCTGCTGCCCAAAGAAACCCTCTGGGACCTTTTGATGCTGGATTAAGTTTTGTGCCTGAATGCATAACAGTCCCTAGAAGGCAGCCAAGAGGGTTCTAGTTACTTTGTAATGTTACAGAAAACACCAATGAAATCTGTGTACAACAACATGCAATTGTGTGGTAATATCCAAGAATTTGGCTATGTACCTGGACATCCACCCATTACCTTTTATCATGCCTCTTTTTTTCACACCTCAAAGCCAATAGCATTTTCAACTTTGGTAGGGTCTTTTTTGTGGAGGGGTTGGGACAAAATATTTTCTGGTAGCTACAAAGCTGTCAAAAATGCAGTCTAGGATAAACGGCTTTATAATTAACAAGGGCTTTGAAGGCCAAGAAATCAGCAAGAGTTTTCCTTGAATGACAATATGGGGATGGGGTCCACCAGGGAAAGGCTTTGGTGGGCAGGCATGGAACCAAACATGAAACCTGAGTCCCCAGATTCAATCTAATTTGATCACTGATCAACTTCTATGTAGATAAAATGCATAAAAGGGGTACTTTGAAGTGTGAATAGGCTTAATTTTAGATACCCACTGAAAACATCTCCAAAGAGGAAATGTAGGTGGTCTTCTGTGTGAGCATTTGTTTTGTTGTTATTTGTTGCCTTTTTTAAACCTGGAAGAATAAAGAACCACTGCAATCCATAATAAGGATTCTGTTAGTGTAGAACCAACTTGTGTATGCAGCTAGAGGAAATTTGCGTCCTTCCACTTCCCTTTTACAACCAACTGTATGAAATAAGAGTCTGGACTAAGTCCAAGGGACTAAACCAATTATGATAAATAGCTAAATTTGTGAATATGTAGAATCAACTGATCATCGCATAATTACTTATACTCCCGAGGCTATGGTAAAAACGTAGCAGCAGAATCATCGTTATTTTCATCACAGTAATTATAAATCATCATCGTTGCATTCTTGCAGATATGGCTGGATGAATGCCACCTGAAACTCTGCCTTCCCTCTGTGTCTCAGATTTGCTTCTCCACTGTCCTATGAATTTAATTTATTTTTACACACACACACACAACTGCTCTGCATGTTTGCCAATAATTCTTCAAACCTGCCTTAAATATCTGTGAATCTAATTTCATAAGATTACTCCTTGCAGATCACCATTTCTGTTAACCTTTATAATGATGTATGCATTACCACATGCACATATTTCTCAGGCTGAAATAGCACACATATTTTACAAGGCTATAACCAAATAATGTCCATGGATTATAAACATAGGTACGATTATAAGCCTTCAAATAATAAGGCTAAGCACTAAAAGTTGACCTCCAGCTTAGCAAAGGGAAAAGAAGAAAAAGTTGGGTGAAGGATAGTGAGAAGTCGAGGCCTTTTTTCATGGCAATGTGCTGCTGCAGCTTGTTTTAAAAATCAGACTGCAGATATGCATTTGCTTCTAATGACTCTGGCCAGCCACAAAATGTAGGCAAGAAAAAAGCCCCTCGAGATGAACAAATAGGCAGAGAAACAGTTTTCCAGGGGGAAAAAAGAAACCAAACTTCACAATAAATGAGACAACTAAGTAACTAACTATCAAGTTCAGCAAGTACATAATTATATAGCCCCTACTCTACAGTATATTATGTTCAGTACCTAATTACAGGTGTGGGATGAAATCCTGGCACCACTGGAAATTTTATTATAGAGTTATTTGGAATCAACATTTCAGATTTCCTCATTTCTAAATTGTTATGCTTCGTGGCTCATTCTGAACATGTAAATGCATGAGTTAAGTGCCCCTACGTTTGCCAGATCATGGGCTAAAATCCTCATGCAGATGAGTAGTTACTTGTACCTGAATAACTGCATAGCTGATTTTAGAAAGCATTTTCAAACTCAGTTACTACTTGCTCTAAGTGGAAGTAACAGAAAGTAGTCCTGCTAAAAAGGAGATACCAAGAACTTCCAAAACCCAATAACTGTCTTTAGATCCTTTTCCACTTGATAATTTCTAAAGAAATTAAACATCCCTCTAAACTCTATAGGAAAGTAAAGGCTATCCAGGTTTTAGTCTTTGCTATCCTCTTCACTATAATATATACTCAAGTTGGAGAAGCAATCAAAACAAAGTAGTCTAATGTGCCTAATGTGGCCCAATCAAGGGGGACAGATGAGTTAAGGGAAAAAAGTAAAATGAGAGAAGGAAAGAAAAAAGAAAAGGAGGAAACAGCATGAGTAGGAGAAGCTGTGAAGATGCCATTTGCATTCCTGCAGTACACAAAATTCCGTCCTCCTACAAGGAATTTCAGCAACACACTCAGAAGCTACTAGACACGGCCTCCATGGCAATCAGAATTCAAAGATTCAGTTTCTCAAAGGGTGACTATCTTTCCTTCTTTTTTTTGTGCATATTTTTATGAGTCCCACAGGTTCTGCAGACAGCAGGATGGGAGAGCACATCTGAATGCTTTCTCCTTACTATAGTACCTAATCTTGAGATTTACTGCCAACAAGAAGCTGCTACGTGTAAACGTGTCAATCATGAACTATGTGACTGCTATACAAATCACAACTACTTGAAATTTTTGAAGTCATTCTACAGGGACAGCTTTTGCTTTGGCTGACTGAACTTTGTTATGGTTTGTTGGGTGTAATTTGTTAACACAATGTGCTCTCTACAGAAGTCAGCTGCACACTTCAGCTGTCTGCCCTGACGGAAAGGACTAAGGAACTTGGGAAAGGATCTAACTCTGCTTAGACATCACAAAACTGTTCTCAACACCAAACCCAAGAAAGTTTAATTTCCCTTCCAGAGAAAACAAAACCAAGAAAGGGCTACATATATCAGTGCACTACATCGAAATCTTCTTTGGCATAAATCTTTGTGGTTTTGTTTTTATGCTTGTGATCTTGTAATAAGAAACAAGCAGAAATTAGAAAGTTTAAAGAGATTAGAGAGTGTTTATAAAGGACCACATATTGGATGCACATAAGAGCCTGAATATGTGCATCTGGGACACAAATTAAAAGCAAGGAAAACTACCTATTGTGAAGACATGCAAGGAATACAGTGACAGATGCTTGAACAATGGTTCCTTTGTAAAACAACTTAGAAGCCATGAGGTGGAAGCTTTTCCTAAATTTCTAAAGAATTTCTCTTTTTCCAGAGACTGCTTTTGGGGAAAAATACTGAAGTGTGCCCTCTTCTTTGGAGAGAAAATCTTCTCCCTGAAGCACCAGCTGATGCAAGACAACAACACTTGAAAGATATCCTTGAAAGAGGATGAATCTTGTATCTGCTCTCCTGACTAAATTCTATCTGTATTTATTTACTCAGTAATAGACCACAGATGGCTTTTCAGGAGCCATTTTTCAATATTTTTTTCTCTCCTTCTCCTATTTAATTTTTTTTTTTTTTTAAAAATTGAAGTCCAAATGATAAAGCACCAAGAAGCATCTGCAGAGTACATGCAACTTTCAAGTATTACCATTAATGGATACTGCTAATGGAAATATTTTGTTTCCTGGCCACACATATATTATGATTAGCATACAAATACTCTCAGTCTGAAGGACTGTGACAAAGAGAACTGAATAACTGTGGACCAGCTCTGTAGTGCAGCATGAGCATCTGTGCCCAGAGACTACCAGGAAAACAGAGGTTTGGGTCTGACACAGAGGATGTAGGACACACTTTAGATATTTAGGAAGTCTCCCAGTGACAACAAAGTGTAAAATGGAATTAGAAAACCTGGGTCCAGAACTCAGACTGCAGCTTTCTTTTGATACTACTATAAAACTCATGCTCCACAGTCTCAAGAATCTCAATTCTCACTCAACAGCACCCAAAGAAAACAATTTGAAAGCATCAGCCAAAATTGGCTGTAATCCCAGTGCCAAAAGGATCTGCACCTCTTGGATTTGTGGGGATTTGTTGAAGGAAATTATATAGAATTGCTAGGCATTGCCAGAATTGCTTTAATCTTCAAAACAGTTCCCAAGTGGAAGGTGTAAAGTTCTCTTGGATCAGCTTTCTTAAATTAACTGGCATAAGTTTGGATGCTTTCTTGAGTTTCTCTCAAGACATAGACCCTCCCTGAGGCAACCATGACATGTATTTTAAACTGATAGGTCTAATTTCCAAATGGAAGCTATTGTAAATGAAATCATTATTTTTGAGAGCTTAACCTAAACATGAAATACTCCAAAGCAGTCACTCTTTCATATAAATTCTCCAAAGTCCACCAAACCTCATCCCAGGAAAGCAAGAATCTTCTCCAAAGAAGATTTGTCCATTCTTATCACTGATGTGGGAGTCTGCATATTTAAAAATAAATGACTCACATTAAATGTTCCCTGAGTACACCAGCTTGACTAGTTTTTATTTGAGCTGAATCTCATCTCTCCTCCAAGCTGTAAAGGTATATATATGGAACCTTTTATCATGTTTCTAGGACTGCATTTCTACCCCAAGCCCATGAATACTTATTCCCTGAAGGACGAAAGTTCTTCAAGTAATACTACTTCAGGATTTACTCTCTATCTTGGTTTGCTCACACTTTATCTTTGATTACTAACTCCACAAACATAAGCTGAATCCTGCAGAACTGGTGTATGCAGCTCCCCAAAAGTGTCAGACGCATATTAAAAAGTTTCAGAGTTAAGTTAAATTTCAAAGGACCATGGACAGGCTTATTTATTCTGCAGATACCAATTTTTGTTCTTGCTCTTTTTGTACCTCAAGGGATCTTCTAAGGGTTTCTATTCTTCCCCATTCCCCTGAGAAACAGCTTTGAGAATCAAAAGTACAAGTGGTATAATGACCTTCAAGATTAAAGATTTATATAAAAGTTTTTAAAATTCTCATGCACTAAAACGTGGAAGCCTCTGAAAGAACATAAAATATACACCACACATTTGGAAAGGCAATGTATTAAAAGAGATCCTCCATACTAAGAGTAATACTTGTATTCTTTTTTTTTTTTAAGTATCGGTAATCTCTGTTGGTTTTTTTGTTTAATTAGGCAACATTTCTAATACTATATATTAAATATTTTGTCTATTTTAGGCCTTAGAGAAACACTATTTCCAGACTAGGAATATTCCGGTACAGGCACTGGCAAGTTTAAAAAAAAAATCTGATACAACTTGCTTCTTAATGAGAATCAAGACAAATAACTTTGAAATTCTTTCTGGAAGGTTAAAAAAAACCCTCTTTTTTTCAGTCTCTGAAAAAATAAATCCATATGCTGAAATTACTGGGGGATTTCTACTTTATACATCAGTTAAGTAGAAAAAGTGAAAGAGTAATAGGTCCCTGTGTTCATCCAAGGAAGAATTTTGGAATAGACTTTTAGTCAGTACATTTCTTTATCCTTAAGGTTCTGGAATCCCTGAAGAGGAAGGGCCCCAGTGACAGCAATATGTTCCCAATCAGACCCTAAAGGAGATAATACCCACAAAACCAAGGAGACTTACAGAACATGGAACCTTTGACAAATAGCCTAAGAAAATTAAAGTTTTAATAAATCAGGGTCCTCCCTCTAAATCATTCAGGCCCTTGCACGATAGCTCATTTTCCATTTCCCCACCCTTGCATTGCCACTGCACAAAGATCCAATTTTAATGTTGAAGAAAAGTTTCTATGAACACAAACTTTTTTCAAGCAAGTATATTCAAGTAATTTGTAGGGGCGCCTCTGCTGCTGATGGCTCTCTAGTAATAGGAAATACTGAGTATATTAACCCAAAGTGGGATACAAATCTGCTAACCAAGGAGACAAGAAGATGATGAGCAGAAACAAGAGGTTCTTGCTGCTGCTGATTGAAGAGATAATGGAAAAGGTCTTTATTTCCCTCTTGGGTGTTGAAGCTGTGGTCATTAACTATAGCTTTCTACCTCTCTCTCCACGTCTCTCCTCCTCTGTCTCCGCATCTCCATTTCAGGTATCATGGTAATTTTCTCCTTTCTCTTCTCCTTCCAAGGTGACCACCAGTTTACTACCATGTCTTATCACTAAATCTGGTATCTATATAACATCACACTCCTTTGCTTAGCCAATACTCTATCAATGTTTAATATCATCCTAATAAAATCCCAGTCCTAGAGTGGTTTGCAGCGATTTATTTACAGCTTGCCTCTTCTTACGTGCCATTTCCACTAGCCACAAGCAACAGGTTTCTACTTCTCTGTTTATGAGCTTCTCGCTACAGGAATAAGCCAAAGTTTAGAAAGGGCTCAGAGCAAAAGAGGTACAATTTTATAACAGTTACTGAAGACCTGAACACTCCAAGTCAAACCAGCAGAGCTGATAACCTAGTTATTTATTTGGATTAATCTAATCTAAGAGTGAATTAGTAGAAGTGACACTTCTCAGCAGCAGGACAACTCTTGTTAGTCAGTTCCCCAAAAGAATTGGCTGTTAAGCCAGCTAGAGCTATTCTCAGTCATTCCAAAATGTACCAAACAACTGCAAAGAAACTCACTAAGGCCTGAGCTCTGGAAGCATATCCAGTGCTGACTAGCAGTGCTTTTTATTTTTTTAGTCTTCCTGTCTCCACATACTTCATGAGCAGAGGCCTCAAAAGCTCCCATCACCTTCCCAAGGATGTCAAGTGTTTCTCATTGTGCATTTAGCCATTGATCTAGCTGCTACCAGGATGCTCAGCAGCACACAATATAAATGAGCTGTTTGCATTAGAATCATTCAATTTGAACAGGCTTTTTAAGATGATAAAAACTCCAGATCTCGTTACCAACCCCAGTAGCCACTCAATCCTGATTAATATGACCCAGAAGGACTATGGAAATTAGCACAGTCTTCACTGGGAAATTGTAGCAGAAAAATATTTGCATATTGTATTCTGTAAAGGCTCTTTCTTAGTTGAGTATCTATAGCTGTGGAAGCAATTTGAGGAGCCAGGTAACCTCTCTGCAGCACCGCAGTCAATCCAACTATTATTGTTTCAGAATGGTTTTCAGCTGTGGGTGGATCAGCTTTACTGCTTATCCCTGGGACATTTTTATTTGGCTAATCTTTGTAAGTTGTTTGCTACGAACAAATTAATGATGCATTTTCCTTTAGCAAAACAGCTTTACCATTTGTTCTTTGCTCTACGCTGCTTTCTCATTTTAGTCCATTTGCAAATGGTCATTTGCTCACCAGAGGTGAAACTACAAATGGACTGAAGCACTATTTGTTCCATATTTATTTATAATTTGTAAAGGCACCTATTTATAGCTTCACATACCATAGAACACAATTCGCAAATAAGAATAATGAAACTTGGTCTATTGATATAAAGGAGTTGCTGGCTAAAATCCTCCATCTGAGAGGAAATGTCCACTATTTTCCCCATTAGTCATCTTAGTATGCTGCCACTAACGTTTACTCTCTTAGTAGATGCCTGGAAGGGAAAACAATAGCTTTCTAGCTGTGGCAGACAAATCTGCTGGAGACAATTGGAAGACACGTATATTTTAGGGCCAGGCTTCACCAACTAGAACAATGCCAACCAGTCTTTCCATGCCAATCCTTAGGGCCAGCACTATGGAGTTATACCCTATAGTCCCTATAGGTGACAAAGAAATGAAGAGACAAAATCATACAGAAGATCTGGGAGGGAGGATTAAAAAAATCAAGGAACATTTCACAGCCTTCCTGTGCTGAATGGTTACAGAAAAGGTAAATTTCAGACAACTTGCAAAGGAATAAGACTGGGAGGTCAGTGACCATGGCACAGGCTGCAAATAACCATGTTTCTTGCAGTTTCCTGGGTCAGGGTGAACTGCTGCCAAATAAAAAGCACGGAGAATTACTAAAGACATTACTGATGGATATCATGTTAATATCACCATTAAATTCTCTAGACTCCACCTTAATATCGCTTTACAGTTAACCAACTATAAAAGCACATTGTAAGGTCACAGAATTCATACAAAATTCAGTTAGCTTAAGGCTAACTCAAGTATCTCAACACTAAAGGGTAATTTGCAAGCTAAGTATATCCATTTTATTCAGACATAAATCCGTACAGAGTGCACTTAAAAACAGATACACTGACACTTTGAATTATCCTCCCAACGGGACAACTGCCCTGGCGGTATCAAGAAAAACAGATTTCCTGGGAACATGCTCAAGAGGCCAGGTTTGCAGCCAGCTCAGTAAGCTAAACCAGAATTAGAAGCAAATTAGTAACATCAAAACAGCATCTCAGAATCAGGCAATCTTAAATCAGAACAGTCTTAAGTACAACAAATAGGTCATGGTTGCCTCTTTAAAACCTGTAATAACATAGGTCTTACAGGAAAAGAGATGAAAACCTGAAAAGCCTTGCTTCCCTGCAGCAAGACTGCATTTGTTCCTTCATTCCTACTTGAAAGTAGCAATTGACTTTTTTCTTCACTTCTTAGAGCAAAGGTGATGGGAAGGAAAATAATCCATAGATACTTACTGTTTAACACCTATTTTCCTGGCAGTAATTATGGTGCATAGAGGAGATTAAATATATCTGAATACTACTACAGCAGGAAGAGTTATAACAAGACAAGCAGAAACTCATTCTCTAATCCAAGCAAACAGTGCGGGACTTCTCATCGCTACAGGTAGAATTTCGTTCTGGCCCTGCTTGGAGGGCGTTAGGACTAGGAGCTAAAAGATGCTTTAGAATAAATTAGCACAACTATAAATCTGACAAGAAGATTAATATTCTAACTATGTTCACGATAATTAACTCACCAAAACAGTTCCACAATCATTATCCAGCTAGAGTGGAAACGGGAAAGTTTACAACACTCCTGTAGATTTATAAGCCAATTAAGAGTGACCCTCCTCTAGATTTCATTAGAAAAACTTCTGGTTCAGCAAAAGCTCACACATGCGAGCAAGGGTTTTCCTGAAGAAAGGGGATGCAAGGGATCTTCATCACCTCTATTAAACATTTTTCCTGCTCCTCTGAGAATTACGTATTCCTAATGCATCCCCAGCTTCCTGTCAGCTCTCCAGCCCTCACACAGCATCCTCACACCTGCAAGAGGTGGGATTGACACAGTGGCGCTTCTCTGTGGGGGAAGCTCTGCTCCGCACCTTGCATGACCCAGGTGCCTTGGTCCAACACCAGAGATGCACTTCTTGTGATCCAGCTTTGGGGTTAGAGCTCACAGTCCCCCTTCCACCTGAAGCCATCTTCTTCCTTCCACATGCAGCTGACAGCAGATGTGTAAGGAGTTTCAACAACTAACAGTCAACTCCAAAATTCTGCTTAATATGTGCAAGTATGTGCAGGTATTTGCACAGAGTATGAAGTATCTCCTTGCTATCTATGCCATTTTCCCCCTTCATTGCCTTTCTGCACAGATTTATTGTTCTAAGAGCCTTCTCTGCCACTGTCAGAATGGTCTCCCTTTATCTCCCATTCCACAACTACTACTTTCAAAACTTTGTCTAAAGAAGATCTTTTCTCCTTTTGTTGCATACAGCTACGCCTTCCTCATCCCCTTTCCTTTGTTTCTTCCTGTGTAATTGCATTTTTCAGCTTTGTAAAGTATTTTTCAATATAGCTAGCATAAAAATTGCTATCTAAAATGAAAATAGCGTTGTATCACAGCCCACACTTTTGTCCCAGTAATATACACAATTTGGACTGACTCAAGCTATGGTGTGTATGCAGGTAAAGTAAATTCTAAATTATTCAACACTTAAAAACACTGAAAAATCATTTACTTGTTACAAGCAATAAGATTTATGTTTTATGTCTTACAATCAATAGCTAGTGTGTCCACACACAGCTGATTTATCCATATTGAAAATATAATTATAAGTCTAGTTTGCTCTGAACCACAGAGTCCTTTTGTAACAAGATTATTTAAATACAAATGGGGTTGGAAAATTGGTTTTAAATGGCTAATCTGTCTTGTCTTCAACTCCAGCTGCAGAATTTACTAACATCATAAACACAGGCTGAGTGAAAATGTAAGAGGTTTTCTGATTCTCCTCGCGATCTGTCTATGCAGCGCTCATTAACGGTGAAGTTGATGGGAGCTGTATGCATGCTGTGAGAGGAGGATAATAAGCCTTGTAATCTCTAGACAGAGAAAGGGATTTTTACTAGTAATGTGTCATACATACTGGTGTGCAAACGTCTGTCTTATCGGCAGCGCAATAAAGAATTTATGTACCGAGGTCTCAGATGCATTGAAGGACACATAGGCCATATGGGTGGACAAAACCTATACCCAGATGGCTGGAAACAACTCCTCAGGAGCACCACTTGCAATAAGGAGCATCAGGCATTTGTGAAGACATGACTAGGAAAAGTTTCATCCAGGCAGACTTACTCAGGGATTATGAAAGGAGCTACTGCCTTCCTGCTGTCTCCACCAAACGTGGCCGATGGGCCATGACGTGCAGTGGGGAAAGGCTGTGCCTCCTCCAAGAGAGGCCTCCAGTACAGCCAGCTGGGAATACCCTGTAACTTTGTCTATGGGTCACACAGATGGGCTGGGAGAAATTGCAGTTCAAATCTGACTCGAGTTGAGTAGAGATTAAGGATTTCTGCCAGTTCTAGTTTAACAGACAAGGTAGAGAAGAAATTTCAAGACTCTGTTTTCCTTTGGTGGAATGCAAATAAATGAAATGAAAGTGAAACCTCAAATTTCTACTTGAAATCAAATGCTTGCCTTGAAACCCAGGTACTTCTTACACCCTCCTTTTCAGCGATTCACTATATAGTCTGTCAAACGGTTCTCCACATAGTTATATTGCCTTCAGAAAACAAACAAACAAATTTACCAGACTATCTAGGTCCCTTATACTGCCATAATCTCCACTTTCAACAGCTGCAAACAAATGCTAAGTTGTCACCAATGCGCAATTAGTGAGACATTCAGTAGTGTTCATATAGCAAAGCACAAACTTCCCGCTAGTTTCACTAAAGTAGAAGCTTCATCAGTGAACCTGATAGGTCCAGTGCACGTCAATATTTGATATTGATATAGCAAACATCATCTAATGATCTCCAGGCAATAATGATTTAGATTTCACAGCCTCATCTGAGCTATGAGTCAGCACTGACCACCCTTTAAGTTAGGAACAGCACAGCTTTCAGAAATAAAAAGCATTGAAGTAGGTAGACTTCTAGCCCTTTTAGCTATACACAAAATTTTTAGAAGAAAATCTTAAAAAGCTTGAAGTCCTGAGGGACACAGAGTACTAAAATCCTATCCTAAGGACAGAGAAAGAAAAGCTTCAAAGTTAAAGTCGGGGGGGGGGGGGGGGGGGGGGGGGGGGGGGGGCGGAATGTGTTTCCCACCTGACCATCTGAGATTTTTTAAGTGGTATATTTTCCACAATAACCTAGATTTTTAACCCCTCCACTCCCTGTGGATGAGAAGTAACCTGGTAACTTGCCACCTTGCCCTGACATAGGAGACTCCTACCCGGTAGGATGGGGAGGACAATTGGAAAACAAAGACGAAACTCGTGGGTTGGGATGACAGTTTACTAGGACAGCAAAGGGAAAGGAAAATAACAGCAGTACTCATAAAAGAATATACAAAGCGGGTGATACACAATGCATTTGCTCACCACCCAGAACCCAGTGCCTAGCCCATCCCCCATGCAGCGACTCCTCCTTCCTCCCTGGCCAGCTCTCCCCTTATATACTGAGTATGATGTCATGGTATTGAATATCCCTTTGGCTAGTTTGGGTCAGTTATTCTGGTTGGGTCCACTTCCAGCTTCTTGTGAAAATTAACTCTAAACCCAGACGACAGTCAGAACACAGACCACCCTGCCCATCCCCCCAAAAAGAATGGGATACAGATTCCTAAGGTTGAGACTACCAATCTCGTGACAGATTGGTACAGTGTACACTGTCACAGATTGTGACAGTAGAGTCTACCCTGGGGTGCTGCTTTCCTGTCCCTGTGACATGGTCCAGTCCACTGGCTTCCTTTAAGTCAAGGGCAACAGTTCTTTCCTAGAGGTGTGCAATGCAGAACTTCCCTTACAGCTATTTAACAGCCAGATGTTTAGGACAAGCACCATGGTGTGCTCATCCTCATTTCATCCAAGGGTCTGCCTTTTATAGAAAAGCCTTCAACATGCAGGTGGACAGTCCACTTCTATTTTTCTTCTCACTGAGAAAAAAGCCTAAGGAAAGGATTACTGCCATTAAAACAGAAACACTGCAAAATTTGAAATTATAATTCTATACATGCTTCCGAAAGCCTCTCTGGCTTTCCTCTTTGTGTTCTGAATGGCTCTCAGATCTAATTTAATTCAGTGAAACAAATCCAAAAATACCAGGAAAAAAAGAATCAACTTTCTCTTTAGTTAGAATAAAAATTGTACAGAAGTAATTCTTGATCTTCATTAATTCTGTGGGCAGGCATACAAGCTCCTAGGTGTTAATGAGACTTGCCAGTTTAGGTGGACTGCAGAGTCTAATGAAATGTCAAGTGAGCCCACTTTGGGTTTTCAGTATCAGATTCTTCCAACAGCAAAGTTTGGCGATGCATCCTAACAATCTCTTCAAGCCTGGGAACGTAGAGCAAATCACTCTTCTGGACTGGAATTACGTTACTGGTTCATATGGACAGAGTGACTTGTCGAAACTAATGTGAGGGCAAAAATATCCAAATACTTCCCCTAGTGTTACCTTTTCCACATCCAAATTCCATGTCATTTTTCCTCAATTATATACAAAACTATCCTCTGTAGCCTATGGCAGTTTCCAGTAGAAAAGCATACAGAAATTACCCCTCCAGAAAGCAGGCTTCGAGATCTACTGAAGCTTTAGAACTTGTGTCAGGGTCTGCTCTGAATCACCTTCATGCCTGATCACTTAGTAAAACAAGAGAGCTCAGGTTCTTCATAAATCCTAATTCACTGTTAAATGCCTGCTAGGCTTGTAATTATTCTTGTGCACAATATTAGGTGCCAGATCAGAAACTCACTAAATTGGATCCTTAGGGCACAAAGATTTGCTATGGTAAATTCTACGTGTTGTCTTTTCACATTTCCCTTTAAGAAAAAAAATATACAAAAGAAAATAAAAAGGTCAAGGGTTTCCAAAAAGGAAAGGACTGAAACAATAAACATGTAATAAAAAATTAATTTGTCTTAATATAAAATTTTAACAAGGTACATAATATTTTCAGGGAAGGAAGCTCCTTATTACAGCAAGTCCGCAAAAATATCTCAGTTCTGGATTTCAGAGTCCCAAGGGTAGAAGTCAAGAGCCAGATTAAATGATCACTGCATTCAGTCCAGAATGAAATTCCACTGGTTTTAAACATAAAAAAAAATTAAAAAAAGTATAAATATCTGGAGCAAAGTCAGCCTAATATAACTCTATAAGCGACAGGTGAAGCAGAGCCACACTTGACAACTTTATGACCATCTTTGGGCCAAAGTTGCCTTTTTAAAGGAAGAAGGATTTCATTAGCTTTCCCTAAATCAAACCCATGATAAAACAAAGACAGTAGCAATGCAATGGATTTTAAAACTACAGAAGTTAACCTCCCCATATGTGCATCCCCAAGGACTGCAACATGGTTGGGAAAAAATTAAGCAGCCCTTCTCCCCTCTTCCTGCTGCACCACAACTCTCCTCATTCATAATCAGTATGTTCTGGAACCAAAATCTGCTTCTGAGATGCAACATTTAACCAACATGTTAACCAAAGAAAAATTTAAGACAAAACCAGACGTCTATTTGATCACCCTTAAAACATTCCATTCTATTTTCATGACAAATATGTATAATTTACCACCATATATTGTCATGCTACCAAAGCTATTAATCCTCAGAAATCAAGATTATAGCACAGAGAGGATGCTACCATTCATTAGTAATTCACTAACAATTCACATTTTCCATATGAAAGGAAGACTTTTAAACTTCTCCATCCACACCTGAGGTGGTACTGCTACCACACGCAGTCCTACAGACAGCACCTGGCATGGTCACACATTGGACTTGCGACACAGCAAGCGTCAAGTCTGCATTAAAATTTAGGAAAAGCCTTGAGCACTTTTAGCATAGCTGCTAAATCATCCCACAAGTCATGCTGCAGCTCCAGGCTTCTCCAAGCAAGGAGCAATTTACCACCCACCTCCCCCAGCATGAGCTCTGCTGTTCTGGCCAGCAAGCTTGTATAAGATACAGAGTTAATTTCCATATTTCCTGGAGAAAGTGTGCAGGTGATTAGCCCCATTTACCCTGATGTGCCTGAATCAAAGCCAACCAGGCACAGAAGCATACAGGTCATTTTGAGTGCCCTGAGCATCCTCATAGTCTGAAAAACAACATAGTCCTGAGAGCTTAAACTTGTATTACACAGAGAGCAGATGACGTAACCCATTTCGATCAAAACACCCTGTAGACTCACTTGGGTCTGGTCTCACACCACTACAGCACTCCTCTGATCTGAAACCAAAGCCATTTCTCCAAATGCCAAAATGAGCCTGAATCATAAAGATCTGGGGCCAAAGGCATCCGCGATTCAGACCTACCCAGACGGTGTCATCTTGTCTGTACTGTTTCCAGTTGTGGCCGGTGTCGCTGAACATGAGCGTATAGCTGGTTACCCAGTCCGAGCTCCCATACCTGCCCTGGGTAGCCACCGCGACAATCTCCACTCTGTCTCCCAGATCAACCTGGAGCCACTGCTGCTCGTTTGAGTCCAGCGGGGACCAGCCACCAGCTCCTAAAAGAGATTGGATAAAGGTAATTTAGATGACAATGACAGCAAAAGAGATTATACTTGAGAAAGAATCATGTTGTTATTTTAGGTCATCACAGAGGAACCTACTTCCTGAACACACGGTTGTTTATTCGTATTTTTGTATTAGGAAATATGCTGCACGGGGTGTGCTTCCTTAAGGTTTTCTTAATTAACCTGAAATTAAAAAGGATTTTTGAATTTCTAAGAAATTAAGGAAATCTATTCTTTGTCAGCAGGATGAATGTCAGTGAGGCTGGCACATCCTCAGTTACCAAAAAAAAACCAACCACCAACCCAAAATTCGTATGTATTCCCTCCTCACATGCTTGTGCCAATCTAGGAATGATGATTTCTAACTTCTAATTTGCTTTGACATTTTCTTTTTTGCTATGTTTTGAAAGACATGCAAAAGCGTTAGTTATCTTTATTTGTGCCCTATTAAGTATTTGAAAGAATGATTTAATTACAGGTTGTAAATGCACTTCAGATAATACATTGTAAAGCTAGAGACTATTTGATTGAACAGCTAAAAGGACTGCCTGCACACTGGAAAGCAGCCTCTTCCTTACACAAGGTGCTTGTTAAGTGTACACATATTTTATCTTAAACAAAAGATCAAACAAGATCTTCATAAGGACAAACATGACTTGCAAATTATACACTTCCACAATCCACTTCTCCATTTGGGAATGGAGACTTCAGAAGTTGCGATCACATTGAAGCTGACAGCTTGTATCACATGTTTGTCCTTCAAAAAATAAAGATATATACTGTCCCTTGAATTCTTTTAGAAGTTAAACAGGCTCATGGTAACACCAAGCCAGTGAAACGCAGAATTGCAACCACTGCTTGAATTTCACCACTTCACTCCCTGCAGTAGATGTGAGCTTATGGTTAAAAAGGCAAATCCTTCCAGATTGGAATATATTATTTTATGTTCTCTTGCTTTCTTTTACACCCTTAAATTATAGGCTATGTTTATTCTCTTTTAACTTGTTTCTACTTGCACACATTTATTCTCCGTATATACTCACCTTTCACTTCAGCCTTACAAATAAGTGAACACCACAGCTATGAAGAATGCAGAAGCCATTACAAAGTATCCAAAGCACCAAATTTTAAGGCTGTCACTGTTTCTGCAACCCATCATCTTGCATGTTTTGCCATTATTAGTGAAGTTTACAAAAGCACTTCTCTGTGATTACAGTGAACGCAATAACATTGGGAAGGAAAGGGGGAAATACAGAAGTGAAAGTAAAATATTAACAATTCTTCATGTAAACTACAGGAATTTTTTCAAATGTGCGTTTCCAAAGAAAAAGCATCACTAAACTTTGGTTATAATTAGCTTGGTTTACCTCAGTATTTTAATCTTATTAACTGATCTGTCTCAAAGCTGCTCCATGAATAGTTTATTGAAGTGAACCAAGTCGAAAGATCAATAGATGTGGCTTATATCACAGCAGTCAATTTCAATAACTTTGCCCTTTAAAAAAAAAATCTTGATTTTCCTGGACCACATTGGATTTGCCAACTCACATTTAAAATTCTTTTGTCTAAGAATAGGTGTTACAGTTTTCATTATTGACAGTTCATTAAACTAGGATTTAGTCCCAATTCCTGGGACTAAAGAAGCAGCACGTTTATTCCATAGCTTGATTTGGGTATTGTCCCTGCTCCTAAGATAAGAGAGTCTTCACTTCTCCACCAGAGCTCCCCAGGGAAAATAGTTTGTAACCAAACTAGTGCATACTGCTTGCTAGTGCCATGCTTTATTTTTACCTTTTTCAATCATAACATGTCTTTATCGTCATTGTGATTATTTTACCTGCCTTAAATAGAATACTCTCCCCTATGAGCATGCCATGAAAGACCTAATGAAATTAGGAATTTCATCACTCAATTTTTCTACTTCATATCTCTCTCAGTGCCATACAGATATATAGCTTAGATAAAACTGCAGTACTTCCCATTAAAAATCCTAACAACATTTTTTCTCCCTCTTCTCCTCCCCCCCCCCCTTTTTTTTTATTTTCAATGCTATATAAAGAATATTTCTGTCTGGCTTTTAAGACACAAACTATATAGCTGTGTTCCAACACAACAAGCTGCATATTTCTCCTACACAGAATTGTGACTAATGTACATGGGAGCCAAAGGAAACCTTCCTTTAGATTGCAGTATCCAATATCCAGAATAGACTCTGAAACACTGTAGTTGCTGTTTTGTTTACAGTTTTATTCCCAGGAACTGACAGGACACAGAAACTCAGTTCAGAAGTTCTGGCAGGTTTGTGGCACAAAGTCATTCCCTTCAACACTCCAAAGATCTTATTCTAGATGTTTCCAGTAAATATTAAAAGAAAGGTGTGCACTTTCGTCTTTCCTTCATTGTTTCTTCAATTAGTCTTTCTACAGCATAAACAGCAACAACTAGATGGAGGAAAATCACTTATTATAAAAGTGATTTGTTTGATGACTTTCCCACTAAAAAAACCCCTTTCTTCCTCTGTTCTATTTTATATATAGGTTCTTAAGCCAAGCTTGTTACCACAGGAACTTTCTAGTAGTTTGTTAAACTTTGTAACTAGCATCTATTCTATGTAGTTTATGCTCTCTCCCTTCTGCTGCTAGAAGTGGCAGAAAGGTGATGCGCTTTCCACAAACGTATTTGGCTTTACTATGCACTGCTATTTTCCAGTTTAAGCTTGGCACAACAGGTTTACATTTTCAAAATAAGTCAACCAAATGATACACACTGGATGGAAATTTGAGAGATCTGTGGTGAGCTTGAGCTCTCAAATCACAGATTACGCAGCATCTCTGAACTGCTTATGTCTTCACATGAGCACATTTGTCTGTCGGGAATGTCAGTCCAGATGTAAGCATGCATGACATGGCAGTGACACCTACTCGTACCATCACCTCTCCAGAAGCTGGTCTCGCAAGAGAGATGTTGTCGATTACAGACCACATCTTTACATAACAGCAGCTGCTTATACACCTTCCCGTGGGGAAAAAACACCATGGTATTTCCCTCTCCCATTTCCCTTCCACCATTACCATTTCCACAGATGGACAGTAATGCTACTGACTTGTAAGAGAGGCAGTTAAAATCCCTGAAAAGGCAAAGCTGCATAGGCTGTGTCACTGAGGGCAGAACTAAACCTTTTCCTGTTGGGCATCTCTCACTTCTGCTAGCCAAGGATTAAGCAAACACATAACTTCTGTTTACTTTTGTGGGCATCCCAATCCTCAACCAAATACTACTGTGAGCGCCAAAAGTTAATAAATGTTCTTTTTTCCTCCAAATTTGCTCTGTTACACAGAGCAGGTGGCACAAGGTATGCTGGCATCTTTTTCCAACACTGTCTGTGTCTGCATATTTCTTTTATGCACATCATTCCTTATAGTGTGTCACACCCCACCCCATATATTTATCTAGTAATTAGCAAAAAAGCACATCCAAAGTACAGCCACTTGCTCCTCTACCTGTCCGTGACATTCACCCTGGGGAATGTTTGTCAGGGCAAGCCCAGGACAAGAGACAAGGACGTAGGATGCAAAGGCTCTAACGGCTACTGGAGACAATATTTACAGGACATCAACCTCTTTTGAACAGATACAAGCATAACCCTGACACCATTTTCCTGTAGTTGGGCAAAATGAAATTGGAGAGGACCATACACCTTTTATTAATAGTGTGTGTGGTGGTTTACCCTTGGCTGGACACCAAGTATCGACCAAGCCACTCTATCACTCCCCTCCTCAGCAAGGCAGGGAGGGGAGGAAATAGGATGGAAAAAACAAGCCCAAACTCATGGGTCAAGATAAAGGCAGTTTAATGTAGCTAAAGCAAAAGGCCACGCTCGGAAGTAAAGCAAAAAGCAAAAGATTATTCTCTACTTCCCATCAGCAGGCAATGTCCAGCCACTTCATAGGAAGCAGGGCTTCAGTATGCGTACTCCTTACTCCGGAAGATAAACGTTGTAAAAAAACCAAACAAAACAACACACACACAAAAATTAATGCCCCCACCCTGTTCCTCCTCCTATCTCTCAGTTTCTTATTGCTGAGCAGATGTCATATGGTATGGAATATCCCTTTGGTTAGTTTGGGTCAGCTGTCCTGCCTGTATCCCCTTCCCAAGATCTTGCCCACCCCCAGGAAGAAACATTGGAGAGACATCCTTGACGTGTGCTGGCACTGCTCAGTAGCAGGCAAAACACTGGTGCGTTATCCACACCTTGCTAGCTACCAATACACAGCACAGCACTATGAGGGCTGCTGTTGGGAGAATTAACTCCATCTCAGCCAGACCCAATACAGTGTGGCATAAACATAAACCAGACAAAATGTGGCTTTTATTACACCCACCAGATCTGTACATTTGTTTTCAGGTAATCTGTAAAGTATTTAGTGTATGAAGATGCTACATTGTCTTTCTCTGAAGAAAATGGGAGAGAGAGGATGCTCAAAGTCAACACATGCTTGGCACTTTGCATGCCCCTCAGATATCATGATGTCATGTCCCCATTTTGCCCACCAGGTTCCCATTAGCCTTAAGATTCTACACTTTGTAAAGGGTACACCATCATCCCTCACAGTTCACGCATTTCACGTTTTCTGTGGATCATTTCAGAGGAAAGGTTCAACATGGTATGGAGAAAATGTCCCACTGGAGAAACAGTACCACAGGAATCTGATACCTTGCTCCTATTTCTCCATGGCAACAAATTGTAACACTAGAAATATGAGGAGAACAAAGATCAGATGGTTTCTCAGTTGGAGATCTGTACGACTCCAAGAAATATGATCAAATACTTTTTTCTTTTTCAGACTATTTGTACATTTTGCCATAATTATTCCAAAAATTGCACTTAAGCCCAGTGTTATGCAGTCAATGCTCCTTGATGTTCCACAGGGCTGTTCAGGATGCCCATACTTATTTGCAGTTTATTAACACGAAGCCAAGGGAAGGCTTGTTTCCACCCTACAGTGCCTTACAAACAGCTCAACTGGCTTTACACTGTGCTACAAATTCTTGGACTTCCTGCTGCAACTAAGTGCTTCCCTGCTGCTGAATTTTACTTTAATGCCCAGATCAAACACCTCCTGGCCATAAAACAAATTCCTTTTGACATTATATATGTTTTATGTTCCCATACATAATTGCCTATACTGACTACTCAGGCTGAGAGCTAATAGAGAACTGAAAAAGCTCAGTTGATACTGTCATATTGTAGCAATTTTCTTATTCTTTTTCATTATTTATTTACTATAAACAAAAAAGCTGATTAATCCCTCTCATGGGTAGGTAATATATTTCATACCTCAGAATCATATTTATCAGAATTATAATAACTGCTTTACTATTACCAGTACAGATTTATCAGCATTTTAATTGAACACTTTCAGCAGTTCATACACAGCTTTACTCATGGGTAGTTTGTGTGCGGGGGTTTTTTTTTTTTTTTTTTGAATGGCACATTTCACTGCTGCAGGCCTTTTTTTAAGCCAATCTTTTAGTTATTGTTATCTATTACTGAATCAACCTGATGAATTAGAAACTTTCTATTGATGTAGGTCTGGATTGCATTTTAGAAATTCATCTTCACCTGTTGCATTCATATTTACATTAACATATATTTATCTGCCTTTACCTCGAGGCATT
This sequence comes from Grus americana, assembly GCF_028858705.1. Classification (NCBI taxonomy): domain Eukaryota; kingdom Metazoa; phylum Chordata; class Aves; order Gruiformes; family Gruidae; genus Grus; species Grus americana. The sequence continues at coordinate 15,350,882 of NC_072857.1, read as the reverse complement.
GTTACTTGCAGCACTGTCTTATCAATTACAAAGCTAAGTCAACTCATCCAAACAGTCCGATGTTACCAGAAAGCCATGGCACAGTCCTTGTTAGTGAATATTATTTCTTGTGAAGGTATCTACTGTTTGCTTTCAAGTGCCAGCCAAAGAAAGTTCCTTCTGGCACCACCTACCACTGCTTGCTCCTCCAACTCAAGATGAAGTACCCATATGAATTCTGCTAGCACTACATCTGTGCATTTCTATAAAGTCTGTGCAACAAAAGAATTACACAAGGTAGAATTTAGCTTCTCAGTCCCTGTGTTGGGCTTAGCTCATCAGTTATCACGTAAGCCTCCAAAACATGAAATAAAAGTTGCTGAAACAACATCCTTGCTTAGGGTTCAGTTTCAATACTCTGTCTTTCTCTTCCTCCGATTTGTACCAAAAGACGGTGTGGACCTTCCCAATGCAATACTGTCTGTCTAAAAAACTAGAATAAAAAAATATAAATATGATACAGTAATTCCCATCTAACCCTTCTCTAATGACTTAGCAACTCCTTATCATTAGCGCTAAGCATCTAAGAGAACCCTTTACTGTCTTTCTGTAGATTAATCAAATGGCATTTGATTAAAACAGATGTTGCAGATTATTTTTAAGTAGGAAAATTCTCATCTTTTAGTAGTATACTTTCTAATGTTTCTTATAATGAAAATCATATGTGATGTGATAATACAGGGCTCTCCTCTTTCTGAGTCTCTAACTTGGAAATAAGATGGGAGCCAACAATCCAAATTTGCAACAGTGTCAAATGACATCCTAGATCCTGCCAACTTCTCTTTTCTGATACCAGGTTTGATCCTAATAGTTTCACCTTGCGTATGAAGTCATTACCCAGGCCTCAAATATTCCTCATTGCAAATGTCTGCAGAGCTCTAAAGATTATGGGAACTCTTTTCAAAAGCAAAAAGATGACGTGAACCTCGTTCAGGATGTTTCTAGAAAAGAAGTGGAGAGCTTCACATTCAAGAGAAGTTTTCTATAACGAAAAAATTGCTCCTAAATAGAGCTCTTACAGAAGCATAAACTAACAGCTCTATTCAGCTGGGCTCTGAATGCCCTACATACAGCATAAAAAGTTAGTCTTTGTAAATATCATTAAAAAGCATAGTTTAGGCATTTCATACTGCAACCTTACCATCTCGCCTGTTGAGCTTTGCAAAGCTGGGACTGTGAGTACTGAAGAGCTCAGAGGAACTGGTAAGGGCTGTTGAAGGTAAGGGAGATACCAATGCATCATCACAATTATCTAAAAAAAAGCAAAACACAAAACATAGAGGTCATCACATGAGCAACAAATATGCCAATTTATGCTATCCCAAGGTGGTATTTGTTTCTACATAGTAGACAGAGATTGGAGAAATAGCACACGTGTGCTTGAATTCACATGTGAGACAAATTTACCTCCCCATAACAACAGTCTGGTGGGATGGCAACTGGATGAGAGCTGTTGTTCAGGCATCAAATACTTGAAAAGCTTGAAAATGTTTTCCTGTCAGAGAATGCAATTTGATGATCTACCCTTCTTCTTTCATTTCTTTCCCAGGCTCACATACATATACAAATTAGTTTTGTTTACTTAAAGGAGTAGTCTACTGTGTCTTTCCCCTTTTATTGTCACATTCTCATCTGAGGACAGATGGGGTAGGCTAACATTCAAATTGAATTTGTAGCCCCTAACATTTGAATAAGGATGGAATTACGTAAAGTAAGTTTGCTCATTATAATGCTGTCACATACACACTCAAGAACATATTGTGGTGTTTCAGTAGGGAATAATAATAAAACCTTCTTATTTTTAATTGAATCTCCCATGGAGCAAACATGGATCTAATTACTGAAAAAGTCCTGCAGGTTAGCAGGATCTCAGGCACCACAGCGTTCTCACACTCACAGAATAAATATACAATTTGCAAGGATGGGGGGTGGGAGGGCAGCAGGGAATAATACATTAGTGATATTTCAGGGCTACAAAAGGCAAGGAATAAAAGCAAAAATTACAAAAATTATAGCTATGAGAGCAAATTTAGACTGATCTAAAACTGGGTGATACCTTTCCCATAATGAGCCAGATTACATTAAAATATTTCTCATCTCTTTCTGCAATAGCTCTCTACAAAAGTATCTGAGCTGTTCTAATCAAAATCCTTCTCTATGTGAAAAAAACCCAGCATAGTCAATATAATTCATATCGATGCATTGACTGATGGACCTCAAAAAGCAAACTTAAGCATGAAATCCTTTCCATCACTTGGGTTACCATCAGCAGAAAGGCCTAACAAGATCTGCGAGTTAGACAATTTAAGGACAAGCACGCAACTGATGTTTTGACCATGAGGATAATTAGCCAACAAAACAAATTACCAAAGTCCTGAGTAGATCCTCTATCCCTTAAAGCCTTTGAGTCTCAAAGGGGACTTATGATTGCAATGCAGAAATGTCTGTGGAGTGATGTGCTCCCTGATATGTGTGAGATCAGGTCATAATTGTTCTGTCTGGACTTAAAAGGTAATCTGTAAATTAAAATGAGGCTCTTAAATTCACTGTCACTTATGACCTGAACAGTGATCTAAACAAAGATCTCAAATGGCAAGTACTTTGGGGCACCGAACTCACCCAAACTTCTGCATTCTATAAAACCCAGTGGAGAGGTTGGGAAGCTCTCGAAAGGAGGTTCAAGGTCTTAGCAAGAGAGGTACATGACTATTCACATCACTTAGAACCTGAAGTTGAAAATAACCGAATGCAGATTTCAATTTAAGTAGTGTCTAGTCTGCTGTCTCTCTCCAGTTCCCTGTGGTTGCTCCTAGACCAAGGGAGAACTCAGCATTTCAACCTGTGATCCACAAGTTGGCCATGACAAGAGTCACAGTGACAATCTCTGGATTCTCACTGTTCCCTGATGGTGTGCTTGGATACCTACAGGACACCAAGTGTCTCAGCACAGCAGCAAGTGTAAACCACTTCAGAGAAATGCATATAAAGTTTTCCCTGGGATCTCTGGAGACTCCAGCCTGGAAAGTGACAATGAGCTCTTCTAACTACCAGATGCTTTGTCTACATTTCCACATCCTTTGCTTTTATCCCCAGACACAGTCACCTGGACCTCTGCTACTAGAGCATACAACATCATTTTCACACCAAATTCTGGGATCTTTATTTGGTTTTCCTCAACAAAAAAAATCCACTACTGCCAGGGATCCTTCCCTGAATTCCTATCTAACTATAAAAACACATCATTTTAAGGCTTCAGGATTTAGGACAGCATTAACAATTTGGAGATAATTGATCCTGGTGCTGTCAGAACTAAGTCCAGCTTCTGATAGATAAGAGAGTAATGACTAATTGACTTCAGAGTGCAAGCAGGATTTTCCTCCGAGTGAAGCTGATTGTCAAATGGATACTCTGACAAGACACAAGGTCAGTCCTCGGCCTTTCCCTCAGTCAAAATTCACCTTGCAACATTGGAGGTAGCACCTGACAGCTCTACATGCACTGACCTACAATGCAGGACATGGCACAACTTTTACATACCAAATGAAATTTCAAATTACAGTACAGTAAAACGTTTAGGGTGCATCAACTTGTACATGCACAACAACCCAGATCATACGTAGAGTAGCTCTGATGCATCCTTTGTCAGAGACACTACACATATGAACTGTACATATTTGAGACTGCTATCTCTTTGTAAAACTTAGCTGAAACAGGCCACAGAGTTCAAAAAGGTAGGATGCGCACACAGAGTGAGGATCATCCCATAGGTCCTGCTTCCATGAGAAGGCAGAATTGGGAAAAAAAAAACAAAACCAAAAACCCACCACCAAAAAACCCCAACCAAACCAACACACACCTCTCAAGATTACAAGTCTCTAAGAAAGCATGTTATTGTCGTATTTCCCTTTTTGATAGGTGCAGACAAGAAAGAGATGAAACATTTTGTGCTTATGCAAGGTCAGAGAAGGTAAAACCAAAAGCAAAGCCAATGTATCCTGATTCCCACTATATAATCCCAGCACACACATTTCATAGAATCATGGAAGGGTTTGGGTTGGAAGGGACCCTTAAAGATCATCTAGTTCCAACCACCCTGCCATTTCAAGAGACTTCATCTCCCTTGCTTGGTATGACAGAAACAGACCTTTATTCCAGGTGCTCCCAGGTTTCTAGCTGCTGGCCCTACTCCTTTTGCCTTGGCAGTTTGCCTGTCAGAACAAAAACTTTGCTTCTTTGTGTCAACTGCATTATATGTCTATTAAAAACATTGTTTTTTAACAAAGAAAATTCCACACTACAGAATCATTTAAAACAACTGGACACTCACAAAGTATTTACTAGCCAGTTTTCTCCTATGATTCCTTGCTGACCAGATAATTAGCAAAAAAAAAATAATGAAGAGTGTCTAATTGCACCTATAAGCCATTATCTTCATGCAAATCACATAACAATACAGATGTTGACTTGCATTTGAAAAATGGGTGCTGACCTTGACTATGCTGAGTTCTGAGAAACATGCAATTATGGATAGCATTTACAGTGTCATGTGTATTATTAGAACTGTCGCCAGCAATCTTACTCCTGAAATGAAGAAAAATATTTACGTGTATCAACTCGATTTTTCTGATTTTTATTCACTTTTGATTTTTAGAAAATGATAAATTAACAAAAAAATTAGAAACTCAGCAACAAATTATGAAGTTATTTGGTTTAATGGTTTTGATTCCTTTCTTGTAAGCTTTAATTGCTCTCGAAGTAAAAACAACGAAATCTATTCCTCTTCCCCTTTGTATTTTAATTTTGCCCAAACCCATTTATTTTAAAACACAAATATAAGTGTTATCAGTTCAAAAGCATCCAAGTGATATTTAGACGCTAAAACTCTTGGGCTCCTTTGAAACATGCCAAATAATACCAGCTTTAGCTAATAGTCCATAAAATAGCGAACTTCAGATAAGGCCTTTTGCCCAAATATCTAATTAAGCTCTATATTTTGTGAAGGCCTTCAACATCTGTGACAAGTATGAAAAAATAACTGAGAAATGTATCCAAGTCCAGAGAGACAGGATTTCAAATGCTTCTGAATCACAGCAGGCTTCTGAAACACGGCTAATATATTACCAAAACTGAGTTTGCATAGAAATTGGAGATTCAGCCCAACTTTTCTAATTCTTCTAGTACATGTTTTACATCAGTGTTGGTAGGTATGATATGAACCAGTTTATAGCTTTCTTCAAGCTTGATATAACATCAGCGACAGCAACCAATATGAATTTAGAATATTTCTGATTAGTGGTCAGTGAAGATATTTAGAAAGCCATAAAACCCCAAAACCAGTCATGACCACACTAATGTTTCTTTCACCTTTGAAGAGAATCAACCCCTGGATCACAGGCAGGGTTGTTACTAGCCATAACTGAGATGTGTTAACAAACCTGTTCTGCTGCTATTTCCCTTGTCCACTTGAATAGTCAGTGGGACAAAACATATTGATTTCCACTTGTGAAGGCCATCCAGAAAGGTCACTAACATTGCCTTAATGAAAGCTTTGATGAAGAGGACACGATCAGTGAAAGATCACCAATCCCTGGGCTCCACAGACATGCCATACATCGGATTTGACCTGCTTTTAGTAGTGCTGTACCCTGAGCGAGATAAACGTGCAGAAAAGTCTTTGACTGTGAAGCTCACGTTACTTCTACCTGGTAGTATATTGTTAATCAGGATCTCTTATCAGTATGATAAGTAGTACCATACTTATGCCAACAATCTAGTATCACTGTAAAAAGAAAGTATTTGACAAGCCACAGTAAGACTGGTCTATGCTGCAGCTACTCTATTAGCAGCCATAAGCATCATGAAATAGCCATAAATACCATGAGACAGCAGTACCCAGAGTGGAAACATGGGACTGGTATTGCTCCACAATGCAAGTGAAGGAAGGGTAGGGAACAGTACCCAGCATACAAACTATTAACAGAGCAAAAATTGCCTCCTCTTTGCAAAATATACAAATTGGAGAAGATGAAAAAGAAAATTATAACCCAGAAACTGCTGTGGGTAGGCCTTACGATGGAGTTCAAAAGAAGAACTCCAAAGAGGACAAGTGACATGCCTCCTGCATCATCCCACAGTAACACAAGGCTTTTTAAGGGAAGATAACTCCCTCCTGTAGGTGTTTTTCTTCAAGTACACAGGGCCTGACATGTCAGCAAAGAGGTCCCGGATGAGACCTCGATCACACGACTCTGCTGAACCAGATACGAGTTGTGCAAGGAGGGCAGGAGCGTTTGTGACCAGCTGTGCCAGCCCTTGCCTGAACCACAATCCCTGAGCTTCAGAGGTAGTTTAACATGGCCTTCGCATAATCCCACAGACTTTGTGTCCACAGCTTGCTATTTAAATGCAGATATATCTATTTTATAGTAACCATGAAGGATATTTCAGGCTAAATCAGAGGCCTTGTAGCTTTCTCTTGGAGGCTTCACTTTAAATTCAAAGGTATTTTATTTAAGTGGGACTTTTGTTGCCAAGATATAATTTTATTCATTATTAAAATACCAGCAGAGTTACAGATGGTGCTGAAGTTAAATTGTGTGCATCATTTTGATTGCAACTGTAAATTGTCTCTGTACTGGGATTTGAAGTTGAAAAGATTCACTGGTATTTATAGGCTAGATAAAATTCCTCTTAGCATTATCCACTTAATGGCATACTTTGTTTTAAAGACGTAAACCATGCATTTTGTACTATGCCTCTAACAGTGCTCAGGAGTGACAACTGATGCCTTCCACTTCATCTATTTTTCTCCTACCTTCTGTAGCTACAATTCTCCTTTGTGAGGACGAGAAATAAATATTTAGATTTACTGTGCAAATTAACCTTCCACCTTTATAGTCCAATGATGTGTATGTGTATGGGAGAAGGAGGAGCTTCTGTGAGGGGGGAAAAGGTTATACAAAAAATAAACAGGAAATGCAGTAACACAGAGTATGGCTACAGATTTGGAAGAAATTGAGAGATATTTTCCATATCAAGAGTCCCTGAACAAAGCATCTCATCGGAACTACCACGTACTATGAGGTTCTACTACCATGAATATCTTAGTACGTGATTCTTGGAAAGACAAAAAAAAAGAAGTTTCTCTGTAAAAAGAAATTCCTTATTTTTTCCTTTTTCTTTTTTTTTTCCCCTAGAGACTGGCTATACTCACATGCACAGCTGTGAACTCCATCTGTTAGCTGAAAGGCATGGCATATTTTTTGAGATATAAGACACTAGATAAAGTACTTAACAACACAACAACATTCCTTTTTCTTTCTTCACTGTACTGCAAGTAAACATCAATAGTTTAGCTAATCATGAACTCTTCCTAAATGACTGTAAATTACCTAAGTGTTCTTTCGTATGCCTGTAAACCTTGACATAAAAGTATTACTCAATCAGTGCATTTATAGAGCATCCTTTTATGATACAGTCTGCACATGTAACCTTATCTCACAAAAAGTGGTCAAATCTGGTTTTGAATGATGTAAGGAGCTCTCAAAAGTTTCAGTAGTGGGTCTTTTTTTTTTTTTTTACATCTGCTGTGTAACTCTTACAATAATGAAGCGGGAGACAATTTGAGGAACAGAGCAATCGTGTTACACTTGGGCTTATGAAGCCAAAATGTGAATTTCAAATAACCACCAATGCAGCTGCAGTAAACTAATACATAGAAGCAATACTTGTTGCAAGCAGATCAAAGAACATCTGACACAGCCAATTACCAACAAAAATTAAAGAAAAATGTCCTTTCGTTTAAGGAATGAAATGTTCTCAGATTCCAGCTCTGTCATAGTCCATGCCATTTAGGCAAGTCATAATGTCTGCCTCTACAATATGAAGGTACCCGTCACTTCATCTTACACTGTACGCTTTTCATTAGATTGCAGGGGGTTTTTTAGGACAGGAATGAGCTGTTGACAATGAACAGTAAATCCATCACAGAAATCCATTTAATAAGAGGATAGGCTGAGATCTCAACAATTACTGAACTCATTGTCATTTCTATATGGAAAAGAAAAAAAGACATCAAAAGGATGTGGTGACTCAGCTTGTCAACATTTATATTCCAATGAACAAACATGCAAAAGCATATCATTGTCCAAAGCTGTGATTTATTCTCAGCAGGCGTAACAGGCGTTGTCAAGGGTTCTTACTACTTTCTACTCAGAATACAATGCTTCTTGTGCTTATTTGCCTTTTCCTTCCACATTTGTGAGATCCTGCTAATTTAAGAGTGCTCTGATCTTTGACCTGAAATTAGAAAGCTACAAAGCTGACCCAGCAGGTGAAAAAGGTTTTATATCTGAAGTTTGCCCTTTTGACATGTAGCACACTTTAGTGGACAGGCTATAAATTCATTCAATCCATGGCAGCGCAATATATCCAGAGATTGCCTTTCTGTACAGGAAAACACAGGTGAGTGATTTTGTCAGCACAGGGCATTCTTTGCTATGTTACCAAAAATACAATCCAAGAACATAGAGACCCTTTGCTATGGCCACACAGCATCATAAGCATCCTTTTTATCCTGGTCTACATAAGACTCGTTACTTGGGCATGTCAAAGTAGTTGATACATTCCAAAGATCAAGACAATCTTTAGAAGTTTCAAAAGTTTTAGCAGCACTCACAAAAACATACACTTGATGTCCTTCAAAAGTATCAGACTTTGCTACAAACATGCCCTGTTCACCAGAGGTCATCACTGAAGGAGGAATTTAGGACTCCATCAATTAAACCATGGATTACAAAAGCAGAACAGCATTTGCCTTAAAATATCATAATACACACAATTAAAACAATACAGAATTTGCAGAAAAATATGTTAATGTATATGCCCTCATCAGCAAGGCTGCCAGGCTCATTATTAGAAAAAAAACACAAGAATGATCAAAGGCAGCTGGAGTGAGTTCAGTATCGGCATTCACCAACATAAAATTAAAATGCAGAGGGGGTAAGGCAGATTTTCTGCTGATGTAACTCAGTGTTAAGATTGTTCAGAAATTCATTGGTGAAGCACTTTTTCCAAGTTGTCTAAATACAATTTTTTAAATGGAAATATAAATACCTGTTTCAATGAGAATAAAGTTTATTAAAAAAAGGAAAAGGAAAAAAGAAAAGCTTTCTGCATAACAGCCACAGCAAATAGGTTAGCATGCTGACCAGAACATGAAAACCAATTCAGGAAACCCCTGCTTTATTTGCAGGGGTGGGGGAGTAGACCATCTCGGGTGACTAACACCATCGGAGGGCGGGTGTGTGTGTGCATGTGATAAATCCATTTTCTAGTCCAATTGGGAAATAGAATAGCTTCAGCAATCTATGTAGCACCATGCCACCTTCTACCACCTGATAGTCAACCCAGTGAGACAGAAATATAGTTCCAACTGCTTCTCCAAACTGGATGAGTCTCTCATGCAGATTGACATCTATGCTATCCCCTGCACTTAGTGACCTTCAAATTTAGCATGCTTGCAGCAGCACTGCTGCAAACTTCAGTGGATCATCTCAACACCAACTGCTTATCACCATCACACCTATGACCACAGACACATAAGCTCAGACCCGTGAGTGAGGACTCCTATTACCTTGCTCCGCCTTTGTGGAGGTGCAGTGTGTTAGCAGGGGTACCTTAAGAGAACAAAACCAAGAATCCTATTCCCATGGTGGGTTTCCTTCTGAGGATTCACACTTGACGCTGATTTCCATGAGTTCAGGAATAAACACAAATAGGGATGTTAAGGGAGAATTAGCCATTTATATGTTCTGGTCCCCTTCTGCTTCCCCAGCACAGTACTATGGGTCACACTCAGTTTCTTTGCAGTGCTACAGTTTCCCCCCCACCTTGGAGCAAGACCTGTGAGTATCTGCATCAGTGTGATGTCCCATTCCTATTCCCTCTCTCTCTATCCCAACCACCACTTCAGAAGGGCAATGAAGCTGGGCAACTTCCATCATGTGAGAAAACTGATCGGGCCTCAGCTCTCATTCTCAAGATTTTTCTGCCCTGGTTTTCCTATGGACCTCTATGGAAAAGGGCTCATTTACACAGGCAGTCATTGCAAAGACTTTCAGACAATGCCGTATCTTTGTCTGGTAAGGTTATTTTGTGCACATCTGAATTTACAGCCACTATCTCTAAGCAAACAACAGAAGCGGCTAGAAAGGTGTGGAATGCTGATGAGTTTCACTGGCATACCCAGGTAACAAGGCACAGCAGTTTAAAAGCCATCAATAACCAAGAGGTTTTCCCTTGAATTTTTAAATCAATCATGGTAAAGTGAATTCCATTTTTCTTTCTCCTTTGAATCTCTGGTGAACTCATGGATAAAAACTGATTAAAGGGGGAAAAAAATACACAGTATGGAATTCACTAAATATTTTCTGTTTGGAAGAGAACCTCTTCAAATCGTGTAACATACAGGATGGCATACTGAAAAGCAATTATAACTCTGAGAATTTCAGTGCATCCCATAAGGCTGAGAGAATGTTCAATTTGCAGGCTGTGAGCAAGGATTAACAGAGACGAAGGTAGTAGTAAGTGCCCATGTACCATTGCATTTAAATGTAATGTCATTTCAAGGGATGATAAGTAATCATTTCATGTCTCAATAACCTCCAACAAAAATGCCTTATTTAGCCCCAAAACACCAATTTTTAAGACTCTTCTATGCAAGTTAATGGTTTAGATAAGGAACCGGATTGAAAAAATGTTTCAAAATTCCATTCTTAAGCAAGGTGAATGCAACTTTGATGTCAGTTTAAAGACAAAAATTTCTGCCAGGCATTTCTTAGGGCAGCACGCTCTCTCTTCATCAGTCACAGTGGCATTTTTAGTGCCACAGGAGAAAAGAAACCTATAGATCTGTTAGATTGAACGTGTTGTCAAATAAGGAAGAGTTTATACACATATTTTGATTTTTCTCTCTAACTAACCATGATTATTTTGGGAATCAGTATTGAGACCCTCAAGCTATAGATTTTGCTACAATCTTAATGCTACATTGAGCTCCAATCCCATGCTCTGAACAAGATCCATGGCACTAAATGATCATGGTTGTCAGTATTCACATTGCTACAGTTCTGACCCATGACTTTAGACTCACTTCAGCATCTCTGTCACTGAATTTTCTTATAAGTGGAAGGTATTTCCTGACCCTCAGAGAAACTTTCACCACCCATTAAACAAGTATACTAGAAGATGTTAGCAAGCATGAGAACAGAAGACTCCCCAGCAAGCAGTCAGAAGATTGGGGCACACCATGAGGGTGACGGCAGCAGCATCTTCCCCAGTGATGCCCTATCCATCACCCTCAAAATACAGTCCTAGAGCTGTTAGAAAGGATGAGCTTGTGGTCCAGATACTGAAATGGTAAAGATATTTTTAATTACCAGGTCAGTCATAGACCCATTCAGGATTTGAGCCTTCCCGAGCTCAGCTTTTCAAATTTATTATTCCCTGCCTTCATTAGTTATGACAGCAACAGTTTGAGGAAGAGATGTTTCTCACTCACATAGACAGCAAGCGCAAGAGCCATGCGGTCACTCAAGGGTAGGGGACAAGCTGAGAACTGTGGGTGAAAACGTAGAACTACTCAGGACCCACAGGGACCACCAGAACCTGAATTTTATTTGCATGCACAAACGGTATCCTTCTCAATCAATACTGAAGATGCTTTAGAGAACAGATACACCCAAAAAGATCCATTATAAAAGTGGATAATATTATCTATTAATAATGGATTCAGCATACGTGTTCCCTTCATCCATATCGATGATGCTGTTTAATTCGGTATCCAGGAAAATCTGTATGAACCCAAGAGTACCTTTGACAATCCCAAAGAACAAGATTCTTTTCCTTAGTGGAAATCTTATAAGCCAGCTAGAGTGGTGGTGTCAAGGCCACACTTGTCACACCTGGTTAGTGGCTCACTTCCCAGTCCTGTTCAAAGTCAACTAGAAGCTTTACATGCAGACTTGATACAAACATCTCTGCTACTTATCATTACAATTTGAACCCATCCAGTGTTTTCTGCATCAAAAAAATTTCTAAGAGACAGATCATCAGTAGCTCTCTTGGATTTATCACAAAATAGAAGGACTAGAGGGTGGGGGAGAAAACTGTCATAACCTATGCAAGTACAGTATAGTAGGGGGAAAAGGACATAATCAGAACATAGCAGGACTATTCACTCCAGGGTTTTGCAAAATTTGTTCTGCAACAAGCTCACAAACATTAATAACAGAATGAAAAGGTAAAACGCACTAAGGATTGCAGCACAGTATGTCTTTCACATGGGATTAAATAAAACCAGGCATTCTTCATTTAAAAAAAAAAACCCCACACTGAAAATTCAAGCAACTAAAAAAACCAAAAAGGGGAAATTCAACAAGATAGCAGTTTTGATTTAAAGTATTGATTGGTTTAAAAGCCAGCAGAACTCTAGCAGTCAGCTACCTTTTATTTTGCCTAAAGAAGGCATTTTTCACCCAACAAAGAAAAAGGATCATCTTCTATCAGTAGTCTTCCTTGTGATGAACTTTGCATATGGAAAATAAAAAAAGTCTCGATTAAAAAGAAAAAAGCCCCACACGCACAAAACCTATGTTCCACTGCGCCTGTTCAAAAATAGTATAGAAAACAGAGCCATCTTCACGAAGCTACTGTAAGGAGCCTTTGTAGATACAACTGTCAGATGTGGAACAATTTGGGTAATAATTTGATAACTTTATTTTCAGATATGACAAACAGACAACTCCCCCAGGCTCCCTAATTGCTTGTCACTTTTAGACAGATCCTACTCCTTCAATACTGAATGACTAGCTCAAATGCTTTCATATATAATTATGGCTCAATCCAGGCATGCTTTCTTAAAAACAAAGAAACTGTATATATTAGGGTAATGATCTTTTAAATGCAGAGGAAAACTCAGTTGTGTATTTTCTTACTCTCTTTAAACTAAATTCAGATCCTGCTTAGATTTCTGCTGGTTCACATCCCATTTTAATACAAAAACTCCCACAGGTTTTATCTCTTCAACAAAGCAATTAATAAAGCATGGCTCAAGCCATTAAAGGTTTATTTTATGCCCCTCTACATCCCTTGAGAGAAATAGGAATTGATGTTTATTTTGAGCCTTTTGAAATCTGAATCACTTCCGCAAAGTCCTGCAGCCCTGAAACTAAAATCTAATTACCTGCAAGTGTTCGCACACATAAGTATACATTCAAACTCACTCCCCTATGTGGCAAGCTTTTGAAAGATCAAAGAGTTACCTCTAGCCTTGAGGCTCCTTGTTTGAAAATGCATGTTAACATTTAATGGTGTCACACACCAAAGCCCTGCACACTGCTTTGAAACCATACCCCTCAATGGTGGAAGTAGCTTTCCTCTCTACTAGTGCTAATCAAAAGGACCAGGAATATACCTTCAGAAGATCCATGGCCAAGGCCTCCACCCTAAGAAATGCAAAGCCCAGTTTGTCTCAAGTGGTAATTTGCAGCAACATATCTCAGTACATCAGCCCAATGAAAAGACGTGAGATCTGTTCCATTCAATTTTGCCCTGGAGGAGTCAACAGCCAGCTCTTACTCCTTTTCTTGCTATTGAACAGAATCACTCATGAAACTCAGAATAGCAGAATGGTTGAGGTTGGGAGCCATCCCTGGACATCATATTGTCCAGACCCCCTGCTCAAGCAGCGTCCCCTCTGGCAGATTGCCCAGCACCAAGTCCAGACTCATGTTGGTGCTGGTGAGGTTTTTCCCTAACCCTTAAGGGCAGAGAAGCAAGATCCACTTCATAGGTTCATTAAATCTATCCTATCTTACAACAGGACATGGCATTCAGGAATAAAGAAATTCTTCTGGTGTCCCAATAGGCTGTAGCCTGGAGAAACTCTAAAAAAAGCAACCTTCTGTGTCCTACTAAGACAAAAGGAAGTGGGAGAGAGTTTCAGGTAAACTAATTCTCCAGGACAGAAAAAAATTTTAATATGATAACATCTCCAAATTTTTTTGTTTATATGATAATGCAGAGCATTAGACTAAAGAGATGATAATATGGAATTTGTCACCTGTCTTTGGGGAAAGGTTAAGGAGGGCAGATCATTTTCTTCATCTGTATTCTTTCTATTTGTTTTCTTGGGAAAAAAAATCAGCATGCTATGCAATTGCTTATTTTTAGGTGTTTATTTGGGTAGGTTTGATCATCAGAAATACACGTAAAATATGAAAAGATTCAGGAATATGCCTGAATAACGGAGGGCAGGGGTGTAATTACTTTTTAACCTCACGGACTTTCAAAATTGCGAAGAAAGAAAAGAAACATGTCAGAAAGTTAGTTCTAAAGCATATTTCTGTTACACTCATTGTTAACTGTATGAATCCTGTGTTACCCAAAAGATGCTGAGGTTGGACCACATATTATTAGAGACCATACAAAGATATCACACTGGTTTTTGCTACTTTTCAAATTGCTCCTTTCACCTAGATTTGGTAATAAAGAGAATAACAAGGGAAAGTGGTCAAGACCCTCACAGAAAACCCATGAAGTTCCGGAATGACCTGAGCAGTCCCTGTCACACACTCATCCCTGGAAGGTTAAGTGGATTTTGATGAAGCCATCAGCTTCAGCCACAAAGAGCTTGAGTCGATGCCAAATGAGGTCAAAGGGATTTTCTTTCCCTCCATTAGCTTCAATGGGCTCTGAATAAAACCCAGTGGGCTCAAGCATGCCTACAAATTGCAAAGGGAATTAGAATCCAATTCAATAATTCCAACTATGGACACTGGAAACCAGAATGACAAAGGGAAATTACACAATCTCTTCTATATCACTGAGAGAACCACTGAATTGATGCCAAAACCATGATAACGTTGTCCCAGAACTTAGGAATACCACCTCAGGCAATGCAAACCAGCACCTGCTACACCAGATTAATTCCTGTACCCTTGAATTCCAGAGTAATAATTCCTCATGAAGCCAAGTGACTTTTTATGTACTCACAACCCCCCTAAACAGCCTCTCTCACTCTCAAAGGTAATCTACTTTTCACTAAAAGATTTTGAAAGTTCATGTCTATTGGTATAAAGCAGAGACTGACTCAAAGGCCACAACACTATATCTTTTATGAATAAAAGTTATCAAGTGAGAAAGGTTTATACAACCATATATAATCTTATTTTTTAAATAAAGCTAGGCAAGTTTACTAACCAAATTCACAGCACAGTGACAGACAAGCTGTTGCCATATGGAACTTCACATTGAACCATTCGTTAAATATTGGTCACCAACATGATGCTACTTCGCATTTATTTAGTTATTAACAGGAGGATGCCCATAGCATTTTATCATTGTCCTAGCTAATGCTTAAATATGATCAGAGTCACACTATTTCATTTTTGTTTCTTGTCTGCACAAGTGTTTTCAGAACAAGTTCATGTCCCTGTGACATTCACAGATAGTCTCTGCAGACAGTTGTCCTAGCAGGAGTATGCACAGTAATGTCTGTGGGCAGCACATATGAAATCATGCCAAGCCTAATTAAATGAACTGAAGCAAGTCCAGGCTTATTTTTTATTGAAATAACATACAGCAGTCCTAACTGAAGTAGGGACCATGCAGGGTAGGAAATGCATACAGCAAGAGACCACTTTGGAATGGTGCTTTATATAACATAAAGCATGCCTTCCCTTTCTCCAGCAAGGCATGTTACTTTATCTCCACATTGCAAACATGGAAATGAGATAGGAGACAAGGTCAACAGAAATCTTTTGGGCTAAGTGGGAACTAAACTACCCTCCAGAGCCCCACAACACTGAGCAGCTCTGCTCCCATTACTCCTTTTCTTATTCTCATAGAACCACAAGAACAAGTCATTTGAAATTCATCAAATCCATGAAAAGTGCTAGAATTGAGACTGGGAAAAGGACAGAGAAACTAAAGAAGAAAATTAAGAATAAAGGCATTAGGGAGAGTTGAATAGGATAAATACAATAAGAGGACAAGCCAGAACAGTTATAGCCTTCCACTTTTTTGAAAGAGCTCAGATTTGTTAGTATAGTATTGGAATGAGGCAAAAATGGAGTGCTCTGAGGATGGCAGAGTAGAAGCTAATTTAGGTACGTGTCTGGAGCTTAGGTTGATTAGGTCATTCACAGCCTGAAGCTTTCTGGCCATAATAAAGCCTATTCCAAACCATCCCTGCTGTGTCTCACTTCTGTTTATTTGACTAGTTTTGTTCAAGGTCCAGATTTGGCAGAGCTTCTGTTTCCCCCAATGTGCATTTCATTTCCAACCATCTGCTGAAGACTCAGAGCCTCCTCTCTGAAATTTGAAAGATTTAATGACAATTAGCTTGAAAATACTCTTTTTAATTTTATTAACAGATTGTAGAATCAAGAAAATTCACAGGGGAAAAATACATTAAATAGCACTGCCTTTCCCCATCACTAGACCTGCCTACCAAGCAGTACGTACAAGGCACATATGGGTAGCTGCAAAGCACTTTGAATTCAGAGCTACGACATTAATCCTGTAAGAATAACCACGACGCCCAACTTGTACTATCATATAGCTTTACTGACTTGAATAAGACCTTGTGGAGATGCACTAAGCCATATGCAAGTCATTCAACAAAATCTTGTTATTTGATGTCAAGTCCCCTGCTGCTGGTCCAATCTGCCAGCTCCCTGCCCCCTCCTCAAATACCAAATTCAATAAATATTAGAAGAAAGCATATT
This sequence comes from Grus americana, assembly GCF_028858705.1. NCBI lineage: Eukaryota > Metazoa > Chordata > Aves > Gruiformes > Gruidae > Grus > Grus americana. The sequence continues at coordinate 15,334,053 of NC_072857.1, read as the reverse complement.
CTGACATCACTGGTCTGAAAAGTTCAAGTTCAATAAGACTTCAGCTGGAAAGTTTCATCGCTACACAACAGATGTACAATAAGGGACAACTTCCATACTTTGAATCATTCTTACTTTTTAAAAAACAAAGCCACTCATTAAGTTTCCTTGTTTCAAGATATCCATAAATTCATGACATTTACATATGAGTCAAAGGCACTTTGCTTTCATTTCTTGGAAACTGCTTTTTTGTAATATACATTGTCACTGCACAGACTTTTTCGCAGCTTTATAGTAATTCATGTCACTGGCAACCTTTAGAAACTTGACTCATACTGTTAATGTAGTAAAACAAGGCAGACACATAATTATACCCTGAAAATAAAATCTTTTGTAAGCTTTAACAGCATCTCAGTTATCAATTGGATTAGTTCCACCTGTCAAAACTACAGGTGGTCAGATGTGTCTCAAGAATGCCTGTCTAGTTGAGAGTTCATGTCTGACTACTTACATTTCATCCAAAGGAGAAATTACCTCTTTTGGTACATTATGAAGACAAAATATTTTATTTTTTCCATTTGGAAGAGGCATCAGGTCTTTTCCTCTGAAAGCTTGTACTCAATTCTGCCTTACAGATCCAATGGAGAGGTATAGCTCCGGTTTTATTTACGACACAGATTCCACTGGGCACTCCATATTCCCAAGCCACTGGTTCTGCACAGGTTCATCCTGATCAGCGCAACTCAAGTCTGCTCTCAAAAAGTTTCTCCATAAAAACTGTACAAGCCAGGACTCTGGAGGTCCAGTTGGAGGAGAAGCAGAACTTCAGAAAAGTTGGAATACAAAACAATCTAGAGTACTTTGGGAGGTCCATTTACTATCCAGCTCTCTGAATTATGTGATCTGGAAATCTTAATTTCAATGGGCTAAGAGTAGAAGTCAAAAGGCAAGTTACCTGTGTTCAAACAAGGTACTTTTTTCAGAAACAAGGCACAAAGTCTTGCACACACCCCCACTTTCCATGAGGAAGCATTTGTGCAGCGTCCCTTCCTGAAAGCACAACTTTATTATATTTGGAAGTGTAGAGGGAGAAGGGTGGATTTTTGGAGCTGATGGAAAAGTAATAGCTAATAAGCCAAGCAACTGCAGCGTGAAAATATGACAGGTGCAAAATTAGCTTCTCTATTTCTACGCCAACCAGAGTGTGCTTACTCATTCATAATTAAGCTTTTCACACCTTACGTAGTCCAAACGGATTTCTGGCAACGTTTACTATCATAACACTTCTCTTAATAGCGAGACCTCAGTAAGGAAAGTGCCTTTTGATCACACAAGCAGGGACTATGTCTCCGTGTCCTGCTTTCATATTTTATAATGTTTTTAACCACTAGTAAACAGTTTTGGTTTTAACTCCTTTAACCAAGTAGCATTCCATAGCTCAACAAATATCCCATAAAAATACAGGTAATCTGAACAAGTGGAAAAGTTGTATAATTTTAGAACTGTTTTTACTTTGAAAACCAGTTCATTTCTAATCTTGCAATTCAGTCATTCTTTCCCAATACATTCCATTTTTTTTTTTTTTTTACATGCAGCGTCAGTAATACTTCGTTTAAAGAAACCCTCAAATATCGTTACCCCTTCCTATCAGCTTGGCACGTGAAATAAACTTTGCTTATCTCTACAATTCAACAGACTACACATTGAGAAAACTCCAATCAACAACTAAGATGGAAGAAGTATTGCAGTAAACCAGAAGTATCCAACACTTGTTCCAACGAACTTCAATATATCTATACCTGCATTCCCCTCCTGGGGAAAGGGACCTGAATACATGTGTATTGAAATCCCATGGATATTCTAGAAAGAATTTCCACTTGAGAAATATATTTACAAAAAATACTTCCACAGAAAAATATTTTTTTAATTTCCCATTTTAAGAACTTACACTGGAAATCTGAATTATTTTCATGCAGCTCTGTAATGGACCTGCCATTTACATGTTTGATGCAAGTAAAGGTTACTTTTCTCATTTCATCACCTGACTCGAACCTATTTTTAGTTCGGACCTAGAACAACTACGTGGCACTCCACAAAACTAAGTCTGATTTTTAAACATAACACATTTTTCTTTTTGTGAAACTTACCAAGCAACATTATTTGCATTGTTCTTACAAGTTCTCCAGGACTAAGTCATGTTTAACTCTTAATAATTTCTTATTATTTCATATCTTTTATACTTGAAGATACTTGTTTCTGGTTTTGATGGCTATTAACGCTTACAGTCAATAGCCTTCATCCCTTTTTTTGCATTAAGCCACAGCTCCCACCAACCTCTGGGACCCAAAGATCATTTACATCATGTTGTCCTGAAGCTCTTTATGGTCCAGCCACACCTTCGCATGCACTATGGTGAGAGATGACAGCCTGAAGAGCAGGTCCTACCCAAGACCTCCTTCCTCCCTTCTTCCCAAAGGATCAGGGAACAGCTGGCTTCACAGTGAAAGCTTCTCAGACAAGCTGAAGTCTCCCCAGGCCTGAAGAAAGCCCTGCCACTACTGCTTCTGGCTCATCCCTTCCTCCCGCTTGGAAAGCATCAGAGGAAGTGCGTTGCATGGTGCTGTACAGCAAGGTACCTTTGCTGCTGCTGGGAATCAGCTATCAGTGATGGAGAAGCCCATGACATAACTACTTTCAACCACCAGATGTGCCTCTACAACGTGACAGCACAGCGAGAGACCGACCTCTCCATGACAACATGCTCCAAGCCACTGCTCATTTCCTTTATCTTCTAGCCCTCTACTGTTTGACTCCTTGGTTTTTGCTAGACTTGCTAGAAAATGGACCATCACATAACATCCCAAGTTTGCTTTTAGACTATTTCTTCACAATTTTGCAGATGATTTCATCAACATGCAAAGGAAGACAATCACAGGTCTCTGATTTGCTGAACTAGATGCATCAAATGCTGTCACTGACTTTTTCCACCAAGGCATTTCACTGCAGGCTTCATTTCATTACCAATTCAAAAGACATGAATACAAATCCCAGGGGATTCATTTATACTTGGGATTAGTCCCAGCAGGCTATTAGTTGTGGGTGGTATAGAAAGAAACTCCTAGCAATTCATCTCACATAGTCTTGCTCCATATCTGGATATATACAGTTCTGAGGCTTGAAGGGACTGTTACCTCGGCTAACCTCCAGCATAACTGAGGCTCTACAACTCTGCATAGCCATTCTTACACCAAAAACCAATACACTGTTGTCAGATAAAGTGCTGGAAAACTTATTTGAGGTTTAGGGAATTTTTTTTTTTGTTTGGGAAGGTGTTTTGGTTTGTTTTTTTTAAATGAATGTATGTGCTTTTTAAAAGAGAAGAGCAAATTACAAAAATAGATACAAGAACTTATAGTATTTTTTTCAAATGCATGTGGAAATTTTTTTTTATGTGCAATCTTGTGCTTCCTTCCTGCACTGTGAATTACTGTAATCCAACCATTATTTTCATCTCTGAACATTTGCAGGGTCAGCACTGACTATATCCAGCTCCCCAAAGGCAATTCTGAAAATGTTCCTTCCTGCACTTTTCCTGCAAAAGAGCCCTAACAAAGGTGTTATTTAAAGATCCCTCCAAGCCTCTGAATGGCATTGCTATGTAAATGAGCAAAAGTAAAGCTGTGCTGATAAGATGACATGTAAAAAAAAAACCCCAACGACAGGCTCCTGTGCATGATTCAGCCTTTTACATTTTTCATGGGAAGAGCAAGTGTACATCCCTGTGAACCTCATTACACCTCTTTGATATGATCCATATTGGTCAAGATCTCCAAACACTGATGCTCTTATGTCGCATTGCGGAGTCTGAAGTACTGCTGATAAACAACCAGCAAAAGGGGACATGAAGAGACAGATTGAGTTAAAGACTTTTAATACTAAAATTAAGCTGATATTTGGTTGCTATTTTAGGGAGGGGAAAAAACCAAACAAACAAAAAAAGCTTGGTGCTGATACCATACAAAGCCAAAAACATCAGTAAATCATGTCAATTCTCCCCTACCAAAGCCATCCACATTTGCTTCTGAATATTGTGCAGCTGTGGAAGGAGGAAGTCTAGAACCAAGTGTGGAGAGTGGTGCTACACGCCAGCATCAATAGAGAGGCAAGTAAAGAGGGAAACACAATGGCAAATGGGCTCCAGCTGAAGGCTGTTTTTTTTTTTTTTTTGAAGAGATGAATGACCTGACTTGAGACCTGAGACTCTCTTCTCTGACTGCAACACACCAGGATAGCACTTTTTCAGAGTATTATCACATTATTAACCCACAGAGATTGTTTCTCTCTAAGCCTCGCAGACCGGAAAACAAGCAGCAAAGAGTTAGTCAGACAGAGGAACAGCTGTCTACAAAGCAACCTGCTTCCTTAGGAACACTTCCACTGGGCATACCACAGATCAGAGAACTGCGGAGAGGTGGAGTCCAGCGATGAGGGAAAGTTAAGTAGTGATCTCTCAGCACTCCACAGATAGGAGTGTGATATGCAGAATTTTATTGCCAGCAAAATGGTCAGATAGCTGCACTAGAAGTGAACAACATCTAGATTATTTTCCCACTTCCAAAAAAGGCATAACCCCCCCCCCAAAATAAAAACCCAACAATTTTCAGTGTAAAAACAAAAACAAAAAACCCCCAACAACAAAAAAACCAAAACCAACCAAAAATGAAAAACAACCTCAAAACATTCTTTGACATTCCTTCCCAGCATGAAGTGCATAGATCATCTGCTTTTCTTGAGTAGTATTTTTTTCTTCCAACTCACCACCTCACTTCTGCAGGGAATATGACTGAGAAAGGAAGTTAAGAAAGCAATTTAAGAAAAGACTAAAACATGACTCTTTCAGCAACTAAAGATTTTAAGCAATTAAAAAGAAAAAATATGACACATCAGCAGAAACAAGAAAGAAACCCACATTTTAGAATATTTCAAACAGAAAAGTGTGGTTTGCCCTTTGATTCAGCGTCATCAAGTTGCAAACGCCTATTCCCCTGACAAAACCAGAGACCACAAACATAACCGATGAATACTCTTTCCTATTTCTTTCTTCCTGACTATTTCAAATAGAAATGTGATGCTTCTTCACACTGAAATAGGAAGATATAGGAGAAGGTAGCAAATTTTTAATTTTAGTACCTTTTACAGAGAACTGAAATGACTTTAAAACAAACAAAAAAAGCAAAGCACAGCCCAGGAATTAATTACTAATTAGATATATCCTCCATTTTATTTTGTATTCTCCAAAATGCAACTCTTCATCATAATGTTTTGTTTCCATGTACCTAACTTCTGGATTTTTGAACTCAAACACACAAAAATACAACCACCCACTTTCTCTTAGCACAAAATCAATCATCCATCACTCTCAGCAAATTGCACATAGCCCCAAGTGTTATGCAAGCCCTGTAAAACTGCCTATAGAATGCACACAAGTTTCTAGCTCCGATTTTAAATGAAAACAGTTTAAAGAGCTTTAACAATGTCACAGCATCTGTTTCCACCATCACCCTCCTCTGACAAGAATCCTTCTGTTATTTTTAACTGCTCTGCTATTTGAGCTATTAGGTCTTAAAGACAAGTGCCATGCAGAGGCTATAATGAGAAATATTGCAAAAAACATTCCTGGAGAAAACAAACAAACACCAATACAGTGGTCAAGCTCTTATGTGGGGTAAATTAAGTTAGAAGATATGTCCCTGTCCTAGAAGAGTCTTGCCTGTACAGCTACAGCCACAATTCTGTATGTTACTGTACTACTAGCAACAAACCCACAAGGGTAATTTTATAGCAATGTCTTCCCTTTCAACCAGCATAGTTTAACACATCTCAGCACAGGGAAGAAAGTAACTGGTTTTGCTTTATCAGTTTATATTTCAACATTGCAGGTTGAATTTAAGGATTTTTATGCTACCAATAGGAAGCTATAACAATCCAAAAAGAATTTTCATAGGCAATAACTTACTGCATACTCAGCCAAAACACATATGAGTTTATTTTTGTTTGGTTGGGTTTCTTCTAAGTTTTCAGATATTAATAAGCATTCTGGGTGCTTGAGGGAAAAGAAAAATAATGTTATTTCAAAAGGTAGTTTGAAGTAGGAGGTTACCTATATACGACTTAAGCACACTTGTACCAAGTGTTTTACCCAATTACTTTATAGTTTTGTAACTGAAATATTATTTAGAGATAGCGTGAAAGAAGTATGAATGGAAATGTGAGAGAGATCATGAAGCAGCAAAAAGGGAAAGAAAAAAGCCTACACTGATAATGAAGGACCCCATCCACAGGACACTGGTTCTAGCAGGAACACAGAGGAACATCTTGCTCGTGGCACAACTGCAAAGCCTGCACTCTGAGACCACAGCATGATGGCTCATCAGCAGAAGACCCTGTATCCTCCCAGCAGAAGGATGGCAAGAAGGTTGCAGCATATCATGTACACCCATCCTTTTCTTGCTAACCAAAAGGAGGCCAGACCTCCTCCATATTCAAAACGAGGGAAAAACACAGACGATAGGCAGCAACTCAGATGAAGATTTATGGAAGCTGTAGTCAGCAAGGTCCTGAGGCAAAGGACCACCCTGCAGAGCTGATGACTCCTAAATACCATAAAGGACCTCTCCAAAAACTAGTTTGTCACCATTATCAAGAGGTACCTCTCAGACATGATGAGTTGTTGTCAGCTTGTGTCTCATTCTCTACAACCAGTCCACTTGGATGTGCTCATCTTGGTGCTTGCAAGTACACAGATGCGAGAGAATGAAATCTATGAGTGCAGAGTATGAACGCTTAAAATCAACTTGCTTAAATGTTTTGTAAATAAATATCTCCTTCCCTTTTCATAAGATCTCACTTTGATTTTTTGTTACATTACTTTCCCTACCTGTTTAGAGGGCTTCCAATAGGCCTTTTTCAGCCCTAAGTGCTAGGGAGAGCAATTTGTGCTTAGAGGAAGAGCCAGGAGAGTCTCAAGGTCCTGTATCTTCCTGGAGCACAGGCATATGGTTAGCTCATACATTAAGAACAGATACCAGCTGAGTAAAGGAGAGGTTTTCCCCATGCAGAAATCAGTCCTGTTCCTAAAATAAGCCTCAACTGGAGGCAAGTAAGACCCATTTTCATGTGCTTTGTGGTAGTGGCTCAAAACCAGGCATCCCTAATTACTACTTCATTGTGACAACCAATTCATGCAGGGATGATGCATATTACATAGTAAAACACTGCACAGCCCTGCCTGCACAGAGCACATCATACTTACAGTACAATAGGGAAAATTGGTAATAATTGTAGAGGTGTCAGGCCCAGTTTTATTGATATTTACATTTGGGTAGGCTCAGGGAAAGTGATGCCTCAAAGAATGTGAATAAAACGCAGACCATTCAGGTTCATCCCAAGAGTGTTTCAAGCAATGCTGGAAATAGAAAATATACAGCTGCTACTATTAGGAAACCATGAAGGTGTTGAAGCACCAATACATACAGCTCTTGAGAGAAAAATATACCTCTTTTTTCCGCCATTCAAACTTCTTTCAGTTTCTTGAGGCTAAGCGAGCATCTCTTTGAAAGATGTGATTCCTGTGCGAGGGCAAGTTCACCAAGCAAAAGTTCTAAGGAAAAGCCATGCATTAGTAACTAACATATTTTGCTGTGACCAAGTATGCTATCATATGTGTTATTATCTTCAGTCTTACTATTGAGCTCACCATAACAAGGTGAGCTTTGACTACAAGCTTTAAGGGTTATAGTCAGATTCATACATCTTGGGGTGTCTTTCTGACTTCCTCTCATAAGAGAGGCCTCAAAAAGTGGGCTTTTGCCCTTCATTGCCCTACAATTAAGCCTATCAAAATCTACAACTTTAAGTTTTCTTTCATTAGAAGGTCGGCTTATTGCCTTGGGAATATTTAATTTTAAGCTGAAATGCAATGGAAAAAGATTCCAGTCCAGCCCAAAATGTGAGAGGGTGGGGGAAGAAGACAGACACACTAGAGCATACAATACAATGTTTTTCTTTAGCTTTGTTACTTCCTTCCATTACTATTTTTCACCCACTTTTAAAAGCAGAGAAGTTTCAAAGTTATCCTGGTCAACATTTTTCTGAAAGTATTTATTCTTCAAATCACGTGACTGGATGATAACCTCAGCAGAAGCAGCACTTTTACTGTGGTCATATATTGAAGAGACTACAGTATGTCAGAAAATTATTCTACATGGCTGTGCACAATGTCTTTTTTTAATATCTCTTCTTTCAGTAAAGCGTGAGACCTATTGGTCCCAATATATCTCTGGGGTGAACTCCAGTGTGGCTTTTGTTTGTGCACTGCTTTAATTTATTCAGGTATTAAGTAGGAAAACCAAAAACCCAGTTTCCTCACTGAAAGTAGCTTATTCACCATGAAGTAACAGATAGAACCCTCCACCTTCATCAAATTCACCTGCATACCTTGGCAATCAAATTGTCATAATGAAGGCTGTCTGACTGCTGATTTACCTCTGCCTAACAGAGGCCTATACCAATAAAAAAAAAAGAAACTCTCTCTCAGTAATACTGAAAGTTATCATGCCTCCAGGAAATTTTCCTCTCTGTAACTCCAACTAGCTTAAAATGTATTTGCCACCACAAATATTTCTGCTAAAAATTACCATGGATATCAATTCTTTTAAAGCTTGTTTTAGCTGAAGACAAAACTGAACAATGACTTCAGGAGAAAAAAGAAAAAGTAGTAATATAGCAGTTGATTTAGATTTGCACACTGGAGTAGTTACCTTATTTCATATCTTTTAAAGAGAGCTTCATTGGACAAAACAAAAACCCTCATAGGACAAAACAAAAACCCTCATAGGTCCGAGCTAGAATTAAATCTATTTAATCGCTGTCAACACAGCAGTGAATATTTCCATAGTGAACACTGAGTGGCGAAGTGGAGCTTCACACAGATAATGATAGCAATCAAAGCACACATGGACTACAAGCAGTGAGCTATTTCACTGGAGAGCACTTTCAAGCAATTCATTGCTATAGAGAAGTAAGTAAATTTGGGAACACATACAGAGCTATTTAAGGGTGCTATAATCAACAGCTAGTGCATTTTTTTTTTTTTAAATAAACAAAAGGTCCTAAAGTCCCAGAAGCCTCAGAATGAATGCTTGTGAAATGCTGGTTGGACCCTCTTGAATCTGAAGTCTTTCATGACACAGCCCTAGGATGACTGGCTACAGCGGGGCTCCTACGTCACTAGGAGCACAAGACAAAAATTAAAGCCTGTGTAATAAAGTCTGTAGGGCGAATGATACAAAGTGTCATCATCCTCTGGAGTTTTTCTACAGGACCACTTGTCTCTGCTCATGTAGTGGGTACAGTAGAAAATAGAAGAGAAAGGCAGTTTAAATCTCCAACTTTACCCAGGAGATCTTGTATTTGGCTGAAAAACTAGCAAGTTTCTAACAAGTATTCCGATGGGGAAGGGTTAAAGCTTATACAAATTTGCCTGCCATCTGTGGAGAGAGGCTTAGCACCAAGATGAGCAAGCACAGAGTTTGAGAGGGCTGATCTTCACCTATCTGCTGGTGAGCAAGAGGTTTCCTTAATTCAGAGCATGTAATAGTAGTTTCTGCTCTCACCCCCTCACTCTCCACTGACCAGCCTCCAATACCGTCACCACTTCACTGAACAGATCTGAAGTAGCATCATATTTTATTAACTTTTGCTTGCAAATATCAGTGCCAGTTACAGCAAGATCCAGGCTTTAAGGGCGCAGTCCTGAAAACGCTTTAAAGTGTCTTCACCACCCTAGAGCTCTTCTCATCCAGCTGTTGGGCAAAGTAACCACAGAGATGGCTTAACTAACTACTTAGGGACTTCCCAGGGTGAAGGTGGGATACAGACCAGTGTCAGCTCTGATTTATCCCTATTTTCAGTCTCCTGTGTACAAGGCATTAAGTTATTAATTGGTTTAAAGGCATAGACTGGATGAGAGAAAGAATAAGGATATCATTTATTACTGTTATTGATTGCTTTAGTTTTAAAGAGAGCTTTGGATACCAGAACTTTTTTTCCACATCACCTTCCTTTCCAGCTTTGCTGCAGAAAACCTTTCCATCAAAACAGCTCAAAGCATGTGTTCTCTAGAAAAATCAGAGTAGGAACAACAAAAAAAAAAGATTACATTTTCATTTCTCTACCAACATCCACCTAACCTGGATGAAGATCTTCAAATGAATATTCTATAACATGCATGTCTGCAGGGAGGAAAGATGAGCAGAGTCAGTCTGAGGTAAATTACTAGCTTCTGAGACCTAAAAATCAAATTTATCAAAAGATACACTAAAGTTCTGTTAATCCTCCAAAAGCCAAGAAGGTTTTAGGAGGGTTTTAGTGAAAGGAAATTGGAGCATTCCTGCCTTCAGACAAATTAGGACAGAAAATCTTCTCCTCCGCTTAGTTGGTCTTAGATTATCAGATTCAAAATGGCATCTTAACTTCTACTGTCACTCACTCCCAAGGTTTGCAGAAAGTGGTGTTTCAAAACACTTTTTACCATTTAAGCAAGTATTATAAGCACAAGCACACTTGAAAGTCAATTGATTTTATATTTTTTGTATTAGTAAAATTCTGTGCTAACTTTAAAAGTCTGACAGTGATTTAAAGTAATCTTTTAAGTGAGGACTAATAAATATGTATGCCATTCATCATCAGAAACACAGTTGTACTTTCTTTCAGATTTCAATTCACCTCTGCAGTGAGAAATACGACTTGAGGCTTTTGATTTTTTCTATTAAACAATAAATTATGCAGAGAAACAAATTAGATGTCTGCAGCTTCTGGTCTCAGCTCACATTATAGAAGGAAGACATTCTATGAGGCTATTGTACAAGAATTGTATTGTATAATATCGTATTTCCAGTTTTGACCATTTTTTTGAGTCACCCAAGCTGGATGAAGCTAGAAATGAGCAAGAGTATGCAGTAAAGTGTATAGTTATTTCCTCTCAATATGTCTTTAACTCCTTTTAAATAATGATGCTGCTGTTCCTAATAACAGTGTGGATCACATACAAAAGTATCGATATATTTCCACATCTTCTTCAAAGACAAGCTATGTCAAGCTGGGTTCCCAGCAACACATTTCCATCCTCATGCCAATTACTTCAGCCAAAAAACTGACATGACATATTTAGGATTTATTTTTATTTAATGTTCAGCAAGCAAACAAGGCCAAGTCCTGAACTATGAATGAGTTAGTAGAGGATATTGCAAACACATCATTAAGTTCAGCACACCACTTCAAGTTGATAACACCAAAGTTATCAAGTTTTTTCTTCTTTGTTTCTAATTCCCTTAAGGTATAATACCAGTAAATGGAAGTTAAGACCACCTTTCTACATTTCTAGAGCTGTCTGGAAATTTTCTGTCATGATTTCCTGCTTATCAAAAACAGTTTCTACAGAATCTTAGTCTTCCATGGAGTACATTTTCTCTGATCAAAAATCAAAGTGAAATCTGACTGTATAATTTAAACTCAAGCCAATTCTTTTGTCTGCGTTTTCTTATTCAGCAGACTAAAATCAGAACTTAGAGAACTAAACTGGCCCTTACTTTCTACTCAGTTTGCACTTAGCTATTTCAGTATAAATTGAAAAAGTACTAAAGGATGTGACCTCTAGCTTGCAATTATAGGGTTCGATATATCAAGAGCCCCTTTCTTTCCAGATGAGCTTGTTAATTTTTCCAATAAATACACCACTTATTAAACACAGCAGAAGTTCCTGGTCAGAGTCTTCAGCTGGTGCTTTTCAAAATTGCGCGTGGGCTTTGGTGTAACTGAATACAAGTATGCCCTTCTATAATGAGATGGTGACATTGTCCATTAGAGTGTTATAGCCCCGTGAGAGTTATAGGTCATTCTAAGGAACATAGTATTCTCAATACATTAGAAGTAGAAAACGCTCAGTGAAATAATTAGGTCTGCCTCATTCAAGGAAGTGTCTAGTTGTGAAGAGATGCGAAGACAAAGGTAACTGAGTTTTCCTTAACCTACAATAGCCAACATCAGGCAAATATGGAGGACCTGATCGCACCTCAAATAGTTCTTGGGTACAAGTATATTCATTACATATGCACAGCTGCACAAAGTATACAGGGGTAAAGTAGATAGTTATACTTTTTAGTTCTTGTATTTATCACCAAATGCTACTTGTTACACAAGAGACTTATGAATACAACTTCAATTCACTTACAGTATGGAACACCTATCTCACAGGTCTGTAATTTGAATGCTAACAACTGCCAACCTATCTGTAGCAAAAACACATATTTACAAGCAGCTACCATTCACTGGCATCTCAACTGAAATGCAAGCCCACACACACTTTGCTCCAGTCTCTATAACTAGAATTAAATTCAGCTTTTTATTATGCTGTTCTGTAGAACAAAGGCATTTCCATAACAGCAGAAAAAACCAAAAGCACCTGCACCCATAAGCATGTACCTGCATTCTGTTTTATGCAGCTGTTATTGTTCATGTATAACATGCTGATGTACAAATTCCATAGACAATTCACATACGGGGTTTTGTGGCAGATTTGCATTGAAATGCACAACAGTGCCAGGCTGAGGACGAACGGTGAAAACAGCAGCAGGACCAGAATTGAACCTGTCTGACATTTTACACCAGCAACATTTGATGACAGCAGCACTGAGGAAAATTGTTCTTTATGAAATCCCCAGTGATACTTAGGAGGGGGGATGACGACAACTACGTTATTGAGCCACTTCCTCTGCAAAAAGAGGCACAAGGTTCCTCTCACTAAGATAAGAATACGACCCACTAAATTTAAGTTTCTAGAGCTATGGTAAATTTAAAGCTGGTAGAAGGAGAAAGATTGGCTGCAGTGAAAACTAATTTCTCTGTATATTTAGAGAAAGAGATAAAAGGTAGTCAGAGCAGGACTAATTTTCCCCTTGCAGAGCTTGTCCTGATGTTATTTCCGCTGTCACCCAGACATTCAGCCTCAAAGCTGAAAGACTATGAATGAGGTGGCAAAGGTGTGTGTAAAAGAATAAAAACTTCAGCTGATCTAAAGCTATTAGAAAGAAACAAACAAAAAAGCCACACAAGCCTTGTCCCTATGAAATTTGACTTAAACTTCTTATAGACTGAAACAAAATGCCAAGCTGTCCTACAGGCATAATCTTATTTCTAATTGAAATATATGCAGCTTTCACAGTGCACTGCATTATTAAATGTAACTCAGTAATACAATTTGCCTTAATGAGAACCATATAATAACCACAATGAAATATCACATATGATGTTTTAATGAGGATTATGGCATGGTAATTTTAAACTGAACAATAGTGCGTGTAATGTAATCTATGCCCTATGTACAGTTCAACAGCTGCTAACATGTTGGACTGGTTCATACTTGTGCTGAACATAAATAATGAGCCAATTACAGAGCTGCTTGGTACACCCATTTATGGTGTCAACTACTTTTCTGAACATTGAAATCATAGAATTATTTAGGTTGGAAAAGACGTTTAAGATCATCAGGTACAACCATTAACCTAGCACTGCCAGGTCCACCACTAAACCATGTCCCTGAGCACCACATCTACACATCTTCTAAATACCTTCAGGGATGGTGACTCAACCACTGCCCTGGGCAGCCTGTTCCAATGCTTGATAACCCTCTCAGTGACAAAATTTTTCCTAATATCCAATCTAAACCTCCCCTAACACAACTTGAGGCCATTTCCTCTTGTCCTGTCACTTGTTACTTGGCAGAAGAGACCAACACCCACCTGGCGACAACCTCCTTTCAGGTAGCTGTAGAGAGCGATAAGGTCTCCTCTCAGCCTCCTTTTCTGCAGGCTGAACAACCCCAGTTCCCTCAGCTGCTGCTCATAGGACTTGTGCTCTAGACCCTTCACCAGCTTCACTGCCCTTCTCTGGACACACTCCAGTTCCTCAATGTCTTTCTTGTAGTGAGGGACTCAAAACTGAACACAGTACTCGAGGTGCAGCCTCACCAGTGCCGAGTAGAGGGGGACAATCACTTCCCTAGTCCTGCTGGCCGCACTATTTCTGATACAAGCCAGGATGCTGCTGGCCACCTTGGCCACCTGGGCACACTGCTGGCTCACATTCAGCTGGCTGTTGACCAGCACTCCCAGGTCCTTTTCCACTGGGCAGCTTTCCAGCCACTCTTCCCCAAGCCTGTAGTGTTGCCTGGGGTGGTTGTGACCCAAGTGCAGGACCCAGCACTGAGCCTTGTTGAACCTCATGCTGTTGGTCTTGGCCCATCAATCCAGCCTGTCCGGATCCCTCTGCAGAGCCTTCCTACCCTCAAGCAGATCAGCACTCCCGCCCAACTTGGTGTTGTCTGCAAACTTACTGAGGGTGCACTCAATTCCCTCGTCCAGATCATTGATAAGGATATTAAGCAGAACTGGCCCCAGTATTGAGCCCTGGGGAACACCACTTGTGACCAGCCACCAACTGGATGTAACTCCATTCATCACAGCTCTTTGGGCCTAGCCATCCAGACGGTTTTTTACCCAGCAAAGAGTACTCCCATCCAAGCCAAAGCAGCCAGTTTCTCCAGGAGAATGCTGTGGGAAACAGCGTCAAAGGCTTCATTAAAGTCTAGCTAGATAACATCCACAGTCTTTCCTTCATCTACCTTGTCACAGAAGGAGATCAGGTTAGCCAAGCAGGACCTGTCTATCAAACTCATGCTGACTGGGCCCAATTGCCTTGTTCTGTGCGTGCCATGTGACAGCACTCAAGACGATCTGTGAAGTCATGAGGGCCCCTTTCAACTCTTTTCTTAATCTTTCATGCTTCTACAATGAGAAGATTTATAGTCCTATTGTTCTTTCCTGCATCAATTTTAACTTGGGAGGACATAAATCAACCACCCAATATGGACTATAGTGACTGGTCTTTACAAAGTTTCACCTACTTCTAAATAAAAGTTTACTCTTCATCTCCCATATAAAGTTCCAGGAAAGTTATTATTCTACACAAGTCTGAAACTAGTTCCTCACAGTCATTTAATAGATGATGGTTCAAAATGATAAAGGCAATCATTTCACATGGTCCAGATACAGTTTTAGTTCCCGCTGCTAATACCATCCCCCAGCAAACAGCTCCTGCAGAGTACAGAGCTCTGGAGTGTAAAGTTTAAGCTTGAAACACAACGACACGCTACTCCTAAGGGAGTGGCTGTTGAAGGTACTGTTCTCACTAAAACATGGCATCACTGAACAGACCAAGCTGGCACAACCAGTTCAGTGATTCCTATAGATTCAGGGGGCTTTGAATGACTAAAAACAGACAGGCTGTCCTGAGGTGCAGGCCAAAGCTGCCACACTTCCTAGAAAAACCCAGACACTGGAGGTGCAGATAAAGTAGGAGCTGTATTCAAAGATGACATTTGGTTTCAGAAAAAAAAACCCCACACAACAAAAAACAAAGAGCAAGAGAAAAAACCTTTCCAGGAGCTCCCAGAAGAGCCATGCAGAACACAGTCCTTCCCTCTCAGCAGGGTCATGCCAAAGCAGCTTCAGCTAGCGCTAAACCTTGCTCTGCAAGGCCCCGACCATTGTGAAAAGACAAATAGGGCTGCAAACCTTGACACAGTTGATGCTTCCCTTCTCCGTTAACCCATATGTTCAAGCTTGAACCTTGTGTCCCCTTCAGCCACCCCCTCGCTTGAAACTGGCTTAAAAGGACATATTATTTTATTAAAAGAAACCACACATCCCTCACTAGCATTTAGAAGTAAATTATGGTCTGTTTCATCACAGGAAGGCTAAGTAGCTGAGTTCTCAAAATCCTTCCCTCCCCTCTGCATTTTCAGATGATTACATGATAGGCAGCAGGCTAATGTAAAACAAAACTTCTTTTCATGCTAGGAGCTTATTTTAGTAGAGCTTACGACATATCCTGTTTCATCTGAAAAAAACCAAAAAATATCATTAAGAAGAAAAAAAATGCCTACCCTCACAAACACATAGGAGGAATGACTGACATTTCCTTCCCGGCTTAACTATCAGATGAAATATGGACATTTTAAAGTTTGGGTTCTTCGGGTTTTGGGTGGGCTTTTTTTTAAAGATTAAAAAAGTGAAACACTTTTTGTATGGATAAATGCATTCTTATATCCTTTTAATTCTAGAACACTTAAATGTCTAAAACTAGAAATAGTAAGAGGAAAAAACAATTCTTCACAGTCCAACTGGGTGAAATTCAAGAGAGGTTTTTCAATGGTTCTGCCCTTCCTTCCCAAGGAATACAGACTTTCCAAGGTGCTATCCGCAGATATGCCACCCAAACCCAGTAGGTTCATAGTGCTTTTTTCCCATACCAGTCTAATCATTTTTCTTTAGAAAGGAAATCTGAAGCTGTAGAGGACTTTTCTTCAGCTTAAAGTTTGAGACAAAGAAAGTTGAATTTGCAAGACAGAATTTAAAATGAGAAATTCATTTACATGAGCAATTTTGAAAAAGCAATAATGAGGCTGGTGAAAGAAATACCATTATGTTTCAGAGTCTTCATTTTAGTCTATCAGGTTTTGGTGTTCTTTTGGTTTGGGTTTGTTTTGTTTTCTTTTAATTAAAAAGAGTTTTTTATTGAAACCTCTGACTCAGAAAGAAAAACGTTAACTGATAGTTTCCATATCTAAGCAGCAGCTTCCAAACTGTTACCAGTAAAACGTGCTACCTGCTCTCCTCCTTTCACCTCCCTCCCCAAAATTGATTCCCTTCTTTGTTATTCTAAAAGGTCATAAATCGACACGGAATGTGCAACTTCTTACACCTATTTTCTCCCACACTGCAGGCTGAAAACAATGAGCCAGTCTGAAGAGATGTTTCTACAGGGAACTGCACCACAGATAACAAGCCACCAGGGCACCCACCTGGGAGCCACAAAGCTGCTGAGCTACTAGCCTCAACCCAGCTAGGCAATCTCCCACTAAAAACTCCCCGAATACATGTAGGTTTTGGACAGTGGACGTGGTGCAAGATGGCTTTCTTCCATTCATGGAGTCATACTTCCACTCAAAGTTCTTCCTCATGTTCAGAGACATCAGGAGAGATGTTCCCGAGTTGATTCATCCTGTAAACCCTCCTCAGCTTCCCCAGGCACACTATATTGCACTCAAGCACAAGTCTGAATGAACTTAATGGCTGCTTTGAATGATTTAGGATTAAAAGAACAAGCCATAATGTAGTTAAACCTGCCAAGAATGAACAATGCAGGATGTGGGTGACTACAGCTGTCAGGAATTAAAAAGGGAGGCTGCATGAATGTTTATTATTTGCATCAGCAGCTGGTTACTACAGAAGAGAAAAACTAAGCTCCTTGGAAACATGCTTGACTTCTTGTGCAAATATTGAGCAACTGTATTACAGAACCACAACCACTACTGATACAGTTAATGTGAGTAAGAACACATGCAGTAGAAAATCTGCTGTGTTGGACGCTTAATTCAGAGAGCATGTGTTTTCTGTTAAAAATACATGAACAGAAAATAGAATTCAAGGGAACCAGTCCTTGCGGTTTCCCCTCAAACACACTTTCACCATCGATACTTGCATGCACTGAACTCTACCACAAGTAACTGGCAACACTAATAATCTAAGCTTTCCTTCACAATTTGACTTCCAGCTTCTGGAGCACCTGAACCTCCTTTGGCAAGGACAAGGCAATAAGAGCAAGTAAAATAGGAACCATCATAGCTCTATCCTTCTAGCCCTAAAGCTCTAGACTGACTGAACATCGTATCCTTTCCACAAGCACCCAGCCTTTGGGAAAGAAACTTCAAAGAGACATCATTCAGGACTGGACGGTGGAGAAGATGCACAGGCATTTCCCTAACAAATGAGAGATAAATAAAGAGAAGCTTAGTTCTAACTGAAGCCCGTGCACAACAACATAGAAGACAATGACAAACAAGATACCAGAATCTTTTAAGTTGTTTTCTCAATGCTGGTATATGACCAAGAAAGAAGTGTTTTCAAAAACGTTTCATTTCATCTTGTAAGAAGCAACCCACTTGTGTAACACTGGCAGAAGTTGTTATTGACATATTAGGAAACCAAATGTTTTCCTCTCACTGACAATTCCCTAATAATTATAATGCAGTTCATTTATAATAATAAACAGGAAAAAAGCCTCATTTACCTAGATTTTGGGGAAAAAAATAAAAAATAAACCACAAAACAAAACTTTAAGTCTTAACTGTGGAGACCATCACCAATTCAGCCAAAAATTCAAACTGGTTCAGAAAAACACTTTAAAAACAAGCAGTTTAAGATACACACAATGAGATAACACTTGTAACAGCTTCTGAGACAGCCCAGATATAGTTCAACACACTAAAAAGGAGTGATTTCTCCTCCATAGCAGAGGGAGATCACAGCTATTTTGTAAGTATATTAAAATTTTGCATTGAGGCATTGTCCTGCTAAAAGACAACAGCATAATACAAAGGTACAGTGATAACATAACCATGCTTCATCAAGGAAGAGAAGCTTTACAAAAGTGATACATGTTCAAATGCTTTGGAATAAAGACCCACTAAGTATAATTTAAGGAACATAAAAATCTATTGAGAGTCAGCTATTATGATTTAAAATGCTTAAAAATGAACAACAATACAACTTACTTAATATTTCTTGCAAGTCCTGTGTTGCACGCTCATTATTTCCAGTGTGTCTTACACTACAGCATCAAGACACTAACTACAACAGTTTAGAATTATAGAGTATTGTGCCTTGAGGATTTCATAAGTGATTTTCCTCTTTGCACCTCCTTTCATTTTGCAAGTTGATAATTCCATATCAGCAAGACGGGTTTGATCCCATTTTACCCTTTCTCATACAAAGAGGCACCTGATTGTATTCTCTGTAGAACTTTTGATGATTGTCCTTAAGCTTTCTTGGAATAGAATACTCTCAGTAAGTCACAAAAGGAGCAAGGCTTTACTGTAGTACATCTTGTCCCATCAACAGGCTTTGAGATTGAAGGAAATTAAATATGTGAAACACCAATAGGATATACTCAACAATTCACTGTGTTAAAGACCTGGCTTGCTGTAATAACCTGATTTGGAAGTAATAAATGCAAGTTATACTGCAATCAGATCTAAAGAGAAAAAACCCCACACACCCCCTCCATTGTAGCATGGAGAAGGTACCGCACCACATGCTATGTATCTTTTACTTTGAGAGATTAGCTGGTAGTTTTCTTGCCCCATGTAGCCTGGATAAATTTGAGTGAAGAAACAGACTTTGACTAGCACAAGCACTCTGTGTTTACCTGTTATTCCTTAATAGAGCAATAACCAGTGGTCTCTCTCAACAAGCAAACATTAAGAGGGCTGCAATTTTTTTAAAGCAAAAGGTTCAAGAAGCAATAAATATTTTAGTGAGCAGTTGTGTTGGACACAGGAAACACCATAGATCTATCCCTTTCAGACCTTTCCTGATATTTCCCTGCCCATCTACTACACAGGAATAAAATGAGTTCTTTAAACTTCCCCACTAAAGGTGGAAGTTCTTATTCTGACTTTCTAGTCTGGATTCCTTTCATCCACTGCTTTTATACACCATGGTTCAATGCCATCACATACAACTTTCCATCAACTAGCTTGTCTGCATGCTTTGGGACCAAACTGCAGCTGCAAGAGGTCAAAGACACACGTAAAACACTACGACATCTGGTGATGGCGCATCTATGACCCAAGCATAGATCTGTATTACTGGAAGCGCTACACATACCTCCTCCTCCAAACAGCACACATGGTTCTTCAGAAACAGCATAACTTAGGGGACCAATAAAAAAAACCACTGAGCAATAAGCAATCCTACTGAAGCTAAAGCAGTTACAGCTAACATAGGAATGATTTGGGTGAAAAATAAAGGGAGGGAAGGATTATTAGTAGCTACTGATTTTCAATTTACCTAATTAAACAGCTTTAGAAGCCAGGGAGGTGTTCTTCTACATTTCCACCACAACATGACTCTCTTCAATTGGCAAATTAGCTAGCAAAGGCCATTCTAACAAGCATTCAGCTTAGGCTCCAAGTACAGCAAAAACTACATAAATCAGTTATTACCCTGACTTCTCAGAGAAAAACTAACCTAATTACACTCTGACACTTCAGATGAAAGAATAAGAGGAAAAAGAAAAAAACAACAAAAAACACCAAAAAACACCCAAACAACTTATTTCATGGACATCACTCCTTTTTTTTTTTTCCATTGTTCAGTGAGGTTCTACTGCAACAAATTCAGATACTCCTTCCTCCCCAAACTAGTAATTTATCTTTTCTTTGCAACTTCCCTTTTACTAATAAATACTGCAAAAATTGTGTGCTACTTTACCTTACTAACTTTTATTACAGCTTAGGCTTCCATAATTCACTTCATTCCCCACTCCCTTCTTCTAAGAATAGGCATAATTTTCCCTTTTTCTTGGGGCAGCAAACATAATCTCTTCTTAGTTTGTCTCATTATTTTTGACACCTGTCTCATTCAGTGGCATAAACTCTGCAAGTCCATGCTCCTGCTGGTTTTGTTTGCAGCACTGTAGATTTGAAGCCTCTTTGGGCTGTGGTACTTGCTCTGCAATCTCTGAAAAATTCATTTTAAAAAAATCAAAATAAAAAGCAGACACGTGGGCAAAGAAATACGTGCTGTTTGTCCAACTTGTTGCAAACATTCAAAAAGCCCCTAGCCCCCAATTAATTAAGGAAGACAGCTTGAACAATTTAAATATTAAAACCACATTTTATTATTTAAACATAAGAGGAACACAGAATCTCCACAGGAGACAAAACTGAGGTACAGTCAAAATGCCAAGTGCACAGTATGCTGCCAAAAAGAAACCGGATTTTCCTGTATTTGGTACAATATAAGTTTACAAACCCTGCAGCACAAAGAGGGGAATTGCATAGCGTTAACCTTAAGCACAGGGTTTTGGAACAAAGCTTTGGTCGCAGCTTGTACGCTTCCTGCTTTGTAGCCATCACAAATTCACTGCCAGTATCTACATTTAGTTCAAACCTAGAGATCAGCTAGTAATTTTGCATTATTCTACAAAATATGCAAATGCCTCCTCCCCACCTCAACATCCTCAGCTAAGCATTGGTATGTATTGCCTTGAGTCATCATGTTACTAACATAGTAGCTCTGGAGGAAAGACAAGGAGTTTGTTTTGGTTTGGGATTTTTTTTGTTTGTTTTTAGAGGTGGGTTTTTTTGAGAGAAGAGATGAGAAGAAAAAAGTGAAGATCAGGACAGACCCAGATGAGCATCTAGCCTCCTTGATTCCCCCAGAGATTCATTTGCACACAAACTCCAACGGCCAATTTATGGTTAAAGAATACCATCTTTTAGTGAGCAGGCAAAGCTACAGCACCAGGACAGATTCATTTGTGTCTTGAAATGTGTATGTTACTGGGGCTGTGCCTTACTCCTTAAGAGCATTGATATGGGGGCACTGTTCTCAAAATGCTACCACCTTTATTCAGAATAGCAAGGGCAAAAAGTGGGCAGAGATAAAGATGATTTGCATGTGCTTTGACTTACATCTACAATGAAAAAAAGAGCAAACGCAGAACACTAACACATGTTGGTTGTCTCAGCTCCCCCCTACGCTGTGTTCAGGCTCCCACCTGCAGCTGTCAGCCCTGCCTGCAGAGCGCATTTTGCTCAGTCACCATACTGACTTTACCCCTGCTTTAGCTTTCCACACCTAAGTAGAACTGTCTCTGTTAGCGGGTCTCTTCACAGATTCAGCTCAGTCTCATACCTTTCCTATTGTTTAATAAGGGCCAGTTTCCAAATTACTTACTTTCAAATATACTTTCCCTTACACCTCCCAGAAGAAGTGTCAGCTTTCCTTTCCTCCTCCTGAAAAAGGCTTTTAAAACTCTAGAGTTCTTTTGACCTTTTATTCTTTTGCAAATTAAGGCTGTTAACCTATTTGGGCTGAAAACAAGAACATGGAAGTTAACAGCTTTCCCCATTGCTTTCTGAGCACCAGAATGTCTTTGTCTCTAGCTATTATATGCCTATCTTGATTGGTTTTCACACAGAACTCATTAAAGTTACAGTACTAAGTGTTCATGCAGGATGTGGGTAATAAGATAGCCATAGTTAGATGAGCTTTATTTCCCTGACAGATCACTTCCAGACCCGCACTGTTACTGTTTGTTATTATTCAGAGACCAACACTTCACAGCAGCTGCACAAACTCCACACCCAATAACATGCCTCCACACCCAAGTCAGATTTAAGCAGTTCAAAGTCAAAGTCTGATATTCCTAGAAAACTAGCTAAGTAACCAGCTACTGAAGGGCACCCCAAACACCACCCCACAACAGTTTTCTTACCAAAACATCTGCCACTTGCACCATCTTAGACGCTATCAGACTTCAGGGCTAAATCATGCCAGGATAACCAGGCATTTTCAGGATTCCACAGGGTATCACAGCACTATACTAAGACATAAAACACTTCCCAGCCAGCAGCTGCTGTCACCTGAGGCCTTTTACTTCTGAAAACAACCATATTTCCCCACCAGGTAGCCCCACTCAGAAGGAAAGAAGTACAACACTGACCTTGTACAGATCTAGACCTCCTCCTGAAATTCTACATCAGCAGATTATTCCACTTGCTCACTGGTTTCACAGTCTACGCCTCACCAATACACCCCAACAACTTCCTCTCCAAAGCTGCTCTCTCCACACCTCCCCCTGAAACTTATCCTACCCCAGCAGGTGAAACCACTTTGCAAGCTTGGGTCTCTGCTGGCCATGCCCAGGTGTAAATGGCCACCTGGTCACAGCTGAGCAGGGGTAATTGGGTCACTCTTGCAATCCTGTCAGTATGGGCCAGACCACAAAGGCCTAAAGCATTTCCACTGTTATAAAGCAAGATTTTTAAGTTTTGTTGTGGTATGCATATACACACATAACCGTGTCCTGGGCCGCATCAAAAGAAGCGTGACCAGCAGGTCGAGGGAGGTGATCCTGCCCCTCTACTCTACTCTTGTGAGACCCCACCTGGAGTACTGCGTCCAGCTCTGGGGGCCCCAGTACAGGAGAGACATCGAGCTGTTGGAGTGAGTCCAGAAGAGGCCACAAAGCTGATCAGAAGGATGGAGCACCTCTCCTGTGAGGACAGGCTGAGAGAGTTGGCGTTGTTCAGCCTGGAGAAGAGAAGGCTCCAGGGAGATCTAATTGCAGTTTACCAGTACCTGAAGGGGCCTACAGGAAAGATGGAGAGGGACTGTTTATCAGGGAGTGTAGTGACAGGACAAGGGGTAATGGGTTTAAGCTGAAGGAGGGTGGATTTAGATTAGATGTTAGAAAGAAATTCTTTACTGTTAGAGTGCTGAGGCACTGGAACAGGTTGCCCAGAGAGGTTGTGGAGGCCCCATCCCTGGAAGTGTTTAAGACCAGGTTGAATGGGGCTTTGGGCAGCCTGGTCTGGTGGAGGGTGTCCCTGCCTGCAGCAGGGGGGTTGGAACTAGATGATCTTTGAGGTCCCTTCCAACCCAAACCATTCTATGATTCTATTTTGCAAGAACTTTTATCTTTAAGAACAGACAAATGGAAAACTGCTATAGGTTTTCTGAGCAGTATGGGGCAGCAACAAATAATTTAACTCCACTCTAATTTGTTGTTTGGGGGGTTCTTGGATGTGTTTTCTCATGCAAAAGTTTACCTAGCCTTCAAGTTGTGAGCCAAGCATTACGTTACAAACTACACCACTATCACAGGAATGGGCTGAATGGAAGTATGAGCTCTTGGCCACAGCCTGGGGAGTCCTTGAAAGTTTGACACCTGAGGAATTGAGTGAAGCAGTACTGGACTGTGAAGAAAACTTGTTAGCAGTGTATCTTCCTAAAGCGCTGGGCAATGACAGGATTAACAAGGCTCATTTCTCTTATATCTCATATGATTCCAGTATGCGTTACCTGAAAATAAACTCCTGTGCTTTGGATTGCAATGCAGCACTAGAGAGCAGCAGTCTCTACCTACTTTGCAGTGTCCTATCTGCAAGCCAACATCTCAACAGCAAACTTAAACCTTGAACATAACACACCAAACACCTCTGCAAGCTACTGTGCCACAGGAAGAGAACATAGAAATTTGGGTCATGCAATAACATGAAACCTTCCAGGTGAACGTTTCTCCTTGGTCTCCATGTCTGCACACTCAGTGAGATTTTACAACAGTTGTCTTGCCTTCATTTTTCCCCATCCAGCCATAATCCATTTTACTAGACTTTACTTAGTTCTGCATTACCACTCAACAAGATTTGAGAAAGGACATTTGCCCCTGGATTCAATCCAAAACACACACTTAATACTTGAAACATGAAGGACACAAGTGGTCCAATTGTAGTCAGTGAAACAGAGCATGCATCTAATTTTTCAGAACATCAGCTGTCCAGCAAAGTCCTCTCTTTTTCCTACTTATTAGATGAAATTTTAAAGCAAAATAAAAACTTCATTCCTTCTTGAAATTCTAAATTTTTGTTGTTGCATTCCAAATAGATATGACATGAGAAGACCAAGCTTTTTGACAGAACAGGAGACATCAAACATAGAAAAATGTAGAAGTGCTGGCTTGTTTTCTCTCCTCTACATCAAACTATACCACTCAGAGTTTTTGTGAGATTCTTTCTTTGTCCCTGTTCTTCTCAGAGCCAAAGTGCCTATTCAGAGTTCATCTTTCATGATGCTCTGCGGTGGGATCAGAAAGGAGGGAGACCATAGTACATCATGAGGGACATAATTGAGCCAGAAACCCTGATCCAAGTAAGAGAATAAGCACACTAAGAACCTGAAAAATCCAAGTTTGTGATGCACCAAAGCAAGTCCTATCTGAGTATTTAGTAGATGTAAAGCATTTTGAACAAAATGCTTCACTTACTGTTCCTGCAGAAAGAAAACTATAAAGATGAGCTTCTGGGAAACTTTATTTTCTATTGAAGAAAACTCTCAGGCAAGTATTTTCAATCTGAAAAATATTTTGAATGTACAGAATATAAAAAAGTCCATTCAGTCAATCTTAAAATAATGAGAATGAGGTCAAAAAAATTAATCCACTTAAAACACAAAACTGAGATGCTGAGTGATACTATCAACAGGCTACAGCAAGTATATCCTGAATGCATTTCATTTGCATTATGTTTGGTTGTTCTCAGCTTGTTTTATATATGTGCTATAAGATTTTTTCCCCAGGTTATTTTTCCCTAATTTATCTCGAAATGATGGTAATTAACCCCATGTACACATGTACATGCTCATACATGTACTTAGCTTGCTTGGCTCCTAAATATTGTATCTGATATTTATGAGATAAGACAGAATGGAGGCAAAGGGAAGAGACATTTGCAACTTCAGATGGCCAAAACCATCATTTTTCATAAGGAAAATTTCCAACTGTAATTATTCACTCCATGTCCTGTCATTCTGTAGGTTCCTAGCCCCTCTACTTTCTAAGGCATTGAATACTTGCTCTCTTCCCTACAACCAAGAGCTTGTTGAGGAGACTGCTGTTGGCTGGAGATGTTCACAATTTTTTTAAAGGTTAGAACTTTATTTCTTCTTTCACTTGCATTTATTCCTGATAAAGTTCAGGATTTCCCATTCTTTCTCCTTCCTTTCCTAATACAAGCAACCATGTAGTTTGTGGTCTGCATGTGAATTAAGTTAGCATCCTCAGTTAGCAGATAATTCTGTAGAAATTTATTGCTCAAATGTGCTTTGTTAGGTTGAGCTACTGATTCTTATAGTTCCATAACCTCTCCTAATTCTCTGAGTAATGCTCCTGAAACACACATGCATTAATATATAGGGAGGGTGGTGGTAGAATTTTCACGCTCCTGCAGTGATCTGTTTTGGCTGTGATAATCGAGCAAAATGATCACATTCCAAACATGAGTTTGTTCCTTCAGCGCCACTGAAGTCAGTGCATGACTAGCTATATATTTCACTGTAAGAATATGTTATGTTCTTCTTGGTGACACCGATAGAAGCTTTCATAATATCTTAGAATGTGTACCTAATCATCTAGAGATAATGGAAATTATCATATGGCCTTTAACTCTTGTAAATTACTTTCTTGATAGCACAGAAAATAATCTTCCTGGTCATTTCTCCCTCACTATGTAATTTTGAATTTCATGGATCTCCTTATTCCAGATCTGTTTCTCTTCCTCTGTACTTATTACAGTGTCTCAAACTGATTTTGTGTATGATAGCTAGGTAGGTCAAAGACAGCTCTGATAGATTTGTCCATAAGTTTTAACAGCTATAAAGTTATGTCTGCTTTCTGATGGTCAACCTCTTTCAGCAGATCTATCTTTGATCTGACATAATATTCTACAGATTCATATTTAATAAGCCTGTAAGAAGAATATAAACCACTAAAATTTATAAATGATCATGTCTTTTTGGATCTTCACTGACAACTCTGCAAGTGGAATTAAACTATTTTATACTCACTTCAATAATCACTGTAAAATGATGTAACAAAGCATAAGGAAGAAAGATTATATTTTTTTGAAGTTAGTTACTTCACTCAAAAATATACTTTTTGTTAATGCACAGAGGGTCTTTTCCATCAAAAATACAGAAAAAATGTAGCCATACTGGATTAATTCCCCATTGTGAGATCCACTACAAGAAAAACAAATAACTTGCGGGGGAGGGAGAAGTGAATACGCTGTTAACACACTGTAAGATCACAGCTGAAAGCACAAATGTGGCCCTGCTGGATCATCTGTGGTTCTGTTTGTTACGTGGATCAGGATAGTTGCCACTTCAAAAGGGAATTCCTGTGTTTATAACCCAGAAAGTTCACTAGTAGTTAGGCAGTGGCAAAACTTCTGTAAGAAGAAGATGTGGCAATTTCAGATGGTTGTGCTGCTGTGTGTGGTTCAGAACTTGCACATTTTTCTTGATTTTTGGCACTATTTCTTACTGATAAGCCCCGGAAGACTGTTTCACACTAATAAGTTTCATAGTGTATATTCACATGCACTCTGTACAATTATTTTCCTGGTGTGCATTTTGTACTTTTTGTCCCTCTGATGTTTTAAAGAAGGAACGATACCGGTCAATAACTCCCTATTAAACTTCAAAACTTTCTAGTTTTACAAATGAGCTCTGCATATTGCTAATTAATCTGACTTCATTAACAAATCTGAATTATGAAATATATTTTCATTTGATTGCTAGTCCTTATCTATAACTATAACATAGAGAATCTTCCCTGCTAAAAGTGCAATAGAAATTAAAGCTAAGAAATACACTGGGTTTTTTCCAAGATAGCAGGAAATATATATACAACAACTTGACAGGCAGTAATTGCTCTAAAGAAACATGAAAATAAGAGTCAGTTGAAATGAGTGGTATTTACATGGACAAGATGTTTATTTTTACATTGAATTATTTGCCATATGCAGTTATGTGAAATTGATCCAATTCAAATTCCCTGAATGAAGTCAACCCACACATAACATACTGTTCAAGATCATGGTGGATTTTCCACTGAACAAACCATGAATATAAGCAATACCATCTTAATTATGTTGCTGTAGGACATGAAAATATCAAAAGGATAAATTTAATCCTTACCATGCAACTTGAATAACTGCGTTCAGTAAAGAGGAAATGAGATTAGGGAAGAAAGGGAACTCCCACACTAGAGGCACTTCTTGCCAGTCTTTTGTCTATCCCAAAGTTACACGTACAATTGCCTGAAATGTGCATGATCCAAAAAAACCTGAAATGATGCACAGGATGAATTAATTATGAGATTCCAGCATAGGAGGAAACACAGGTCAAAACTGAGATTGACTCTGAAAGAGAATCTCCCCTGGATTGCTCAAGCCATCAGTGTCTTTGGACATCCCAATAGCACAGCCTCTCTCATGATCTGAAGCAGGCCTAACTAGGCAGCAGGAAGCAGGACGTTTGGGATCTTAAAAACACAAACATCTAATAGCTAATTGTCCGAGTGAAGAGGAGATATGTATTTCTTAAGATACTTCCTCCCATCTTCTGACTGGTTTATTTCCTTATTGATAGTATTGGGAGGATCAACCTGTGGCCTTTTGCTACATTTAGGTCAGAAAATGATACGAGCTGCAGGAGTACCAAGAGGCAGCTAAGAAAATAAAAAGGGAAGAAAGGCAGCAGAAAGCAAATAGTTCTGTGCTCTGTTGAAGTGGGTTTGCAGTTCCACGTCTACAGCTGAAATCAAAAAGCAAATACAGAAGCCCTAGAATATACTCATTTATTTATAGTTAGAGCAGTATGAGAAAAAAGATTTGGGACATCTTGCATGGACGTTCTTCAATGAACAATTTGTTGTCAATTCCAGACATAACTGTAGCTGTTTCAGACACCTACTCCATAACATCAAAATGACTGAAGAGAGGCAATTACAGATATAAAAGGCCTGAATAACAGAGATGTTTGGCATTGTTTGATCTCTCTCCTTGCCTTTGATGGTACTACAAAAGCAAACCCCCTAAGATTATTAATAACAGGTAGCAAGACCCTCAAAGGGCCTCCATATCAGTAAATATATAACCAATCTAAGGAAGGACTTCTCTAGAGGCTAGCAGAATAGATCCTATCCCACTGTTGTCTGAGCAGGTAGTTAAATTTCTGTGTATTTATACAGTGTTTTTTCTCAATCAAATTGCTAAATACATAGTCTGTCTTGAAAGCCACTCAGTTTAATGATGCCAAGTGTGGCTGCCTTTTACTATCTTTACACTGAATGTCTCATTTGCAGAATTTACAAACTAAACTTTGTAAATATCATCATGACTTTCCAAGTAAGTGAGCTGGCTCTAAACTTAAAGATGGACATAACTGGAGCAGAAGTTAATCTTTACATCTTCCCAAAACTCACCTCTACTGAACTGTCATGAGTCTGTCTTAAAAATATACCATCTGGTCTTCCTAGGAACAGTAACTCATGTTAATACAGTTAAGATCAAACAAGCTCCTACTGAAGCAAATGGGGGAGGTTGTGTCACTACAAACCTAGGAAGAGAAATTAAAACAGATGCTCAGCACATTGCTACTTTTCACATTTAATAGACTTAGTGTTGGAACAATAGTATCTGTTAATAGGTTTGTTAATTACAGGTGATGTGAAGTTTCTAAGAACTCGTTAGAGAATTACACTTCTCACTCAATAATTTGAATGTGCAGGTTCCTCAAAAATAAGCTGGAGTCAAACATTCATCAAAGCAGGGTCATAATCATTGCTTGGCTACAACAAAACACATACAGAGCTCCTATTTGATGGATAGGAATCCCTTGTGCAGGGGTACGAGGGCTGTGCTTCAGAGCCGGTCCTTCAGAATAACCTGAGGACACTCATTACTTCTCAGAGATAAGCAATCCCACGATGTTTGGCCAGTGTGGTAATTAAGGCTTTTTTTTTTTTTTTTAATATGATCTTTATGTATTTTTAACACATATGACTAGGAGACAATCATTGATATATCAAAAACTTCTACTAGTTTAATTGAAAGTACCAAGTTATCCAGAATTATGCATTTTACTTACTGGGTTCATTTCTTATGCTGTAGACAAATAACATCTTCTAAGCCTCATTGGCTGAAGATGTCATTCGTTCCCACAGCCTGTCACCACTTGCTGTCTAGGTATTTCCTCTCCCATACTGGGCAAAAAGGACCGTGCACCTCCCCTGTTTTCTCTCTGGACCAAGTCAACCGGTCCTGCTCTGAGCAACTCAGTGAACCCAGACAGGTTGTCCCAATGTGGTGAAGGAAAAGGTATCCCAAATCCCTCCAGCAGCACAACTGTGAGAACAGCATCATTGAGCACAACGCCTCATAAAAAAAAAAAAAAAGAAAAAAAAAAAAAGGTGCTGATGTCTCCAGCTGGCACAGCTGTTTACCTTATGGATGTCTGTTGAGTGCATTAGGTGGTAATGATGAACTGAAAAAACCTGATAGGACGTTATTTGTAATAACTGAGATTCTGTTCCTTGCTCTGTCCCTCCTTTTTCAAAAGGGTCAAGGCAATTCATCCATTTCCTCATGTTCAAAAATGGGATTAACAACATTTATTAATTTACCTTAGAGTTACGGAAATGATTAGTTAATATCTGCATGGTAATGTGAATATGTCAAATGGGCAATAAAGACTAAGTATCATTCCCACCTCCATCAAGAGGCAGCTCACACCCACTTGTAATGTATGAAATATGCATTTAACATTATAAAGCTTCCTTCATAAATCATTCCCATTTGTCCAGAGGAACCCAGATAGATTCTTGAAAATCCCTTATTGGCAGACATACAAAGCCCCCAAATGCAGACACTGAAGAAAAACTTGATACATTCAAGCAGGAATTTTAGATTTTCATGAAATTTGCTGCTGTTATAATACAGTTTGAGAGGAAAGAAGAAAATAACCTACCATTTTTTTGGGGCTAGACCCATGAACTTCATCATACTGAGGATAGTTTTCTCCTCCTGTATGTCTCATTATTTCACTTGGGAAATTGCTTGTTTTCCACACACATTAAGAAAAAAAAAAAAAGGAGAAATTCAGCTCAACTTCTGTATTGTCTAAAATATTGGTGAACTTGCCTAAAGTCAACCTTTGTCTGTGTGGCATCACTGTAGGATTCATTTTATGGCTAACCAGCTAATAAATAAATAAATATAATGCGGTAGCCTTACATCTAATGGAAGCATCCTATATATTGTTCCAAAACTACTTTTGGGTTAATGAAACCATTATTACTAGCCACAGCCTAAGTGCAATTAATGTAAATGCCACAAAGATTCTACTCATATTTTTTCCACAACTTAATTAGGATGGTGAGAGTTTTAATAGCGCTGCACCTCTTTCCCCTAAATGAAGAAAATCTCATTGTCCTTGTAATTCTTACTTTCATTACAACAGCAGCATGAGAGATGGATTAGGTCCCTAATGAGCCTTTCGAATGAACAGCCCCGTGAACTTGCTGAGGCATTGTAGTGAGAAATGTACATTAGTTAGGCTTTGGCCTTTACAAATTAGCAAAAATTCAACATGAAAATTTTCCCCCCTTCATTTTACCATTACGTTTTGAAATGCAGGATGTTGAGAAAGTGGGAGAAAACAGTCCCAAGAGCAACTGCATCAAAGCATGGCATCCATTATTATTGGTGTCCTCTAGTGTCCTTTTTTCCCTTCGTGTTTTAAGACTGCTGGATCAAAGATTTTTAAATCTCATTAAGTTAAAACTATGCAATTAAGTACCTTCTTGCCGTTGCATTTTATTTATTTATTCTTAAATTTCCTCCTATAGCCACAAAAATAAAGGCTAAGAGCAAGGCTAAGAACATGCTGGATTTTATATTAATGAGAACTTTTGCCCATGTTAGTAGTTCACATTGGGGCAGAACCTCTAATTTGCATTGGAAATCTGCAGAATTTTGTGTGAATTTTATTTAGTGTCTGTCAAACTAACTACAATGCAACAGGGGACATCAGGTGTAGAACGAAGACATTCTGCTTTCTTGATCTTAAAAGCAAGCCACTGGAAAGATCAACCATTGAAGTGACCTTGCAGACCTTGTTTGTCTTACAGCGTGACCTGTGAAATCTTAACAGCCCAGTGCTTTCCCCATACACTTTGTTAGGTGAATGGCACTGAATCACAACACATGCAATGCCTTTATCTCCTACCTAAATTCCAGACTCCTGACCTAAAACTTCTTTTAAACTCTAATACTGAGGAAAACTATGTATAGTACCTCTGACTACACCTGTTCATATTATTATGAATATTCATACCGTATTGTTTACATTCATACTAAAGAAGATATGTAAATGAAAAAAGGGTATGAACAGAGGTAAAGACATGGGAAATGTACCTGAAAATAAAAGCCAGAATATATTCTGACAGTAGAAACCCCTTTGTACTCCCCTCCAATCATTCCTTGGTGTATGCATGTTCAACACCCATTAGCAGCAAAGCTGCTTAAAAGAAACTTTTTACTTGAAATAATTTCTGCAGCTAGAAAGAACTAGCTTCACCTTGGCAGAGATGACAAGCTGACAAGGGTGTCCCTGGGGCACGGCTGATGTTGATTTTTGAGATGTGTGAACTTTTCCACAAGGAAATTACCAGGGAGCAGCGTGACAGCCACCAGCCGGACCAGACCCCGGTGCCCCTGGCCCTTCATTTGCCTTTCCATCCCCTCTGCACCAGTCTCTACAGACAAGGGCAGGGCCTGTCTTCGGAAGTTCAATCCTGCCTACTGAAAAGACGTTGCAGCAGGATGAAACATGCGGGAATTCAAAGGTGGATTACAACAAACATTTTTCCGCTATCTTCTTGAGGCCCTTAGAAAAAGCTTGTATTCCCCTTAGGGCATGGCTGTGTATATGATAACTGCTGTTCTAGTGGCCTGCGGTATTTGCAGATATATGATTGTGCTTCCCCATCAGGTTGTCCACCTTCTCACCCCTGTCCTTCCCTTTGCTCCAGCCAGCTCAACTGTGCTGCAGGGAAGAGCCATCCCTTCTCTTTCCTCCTCCAAAGTGCATAGTCAGGACAACAAGTAGCCTTCAGCACTGATGTGAAGCCACACTTTACAGATCAAGAGAAAGCCATCCGTATTGCTCCTTCAGGATTTGGAAGTTCATTGGTTTTAGGCAACATGGTAAGATTTGAAAAAGTCCTAACAATGAACATGATTTAAAATGAAAGATGAAATGATACAACTGCTGGCAGCTGTTTCAAAATTATTTCCAAGCATCAAGCCTGTGTCAGGAGAACCAGGTTTTAATCAGGGAAAAATAATTTTCTATTGGGGAAAGGTTTCAGAAATGTAATTACCACACTATCCATGTACTCTGATAAAGGCTTCCCAGGCGATAAGATACAACCTGGCAAGACGACCTCATTTTTCCCCAAACTTGAGATTATGTCCTAATGTGAAATTTAATGACTAAAGAAGGTGCTTTATTGAGCTTTCTGAATAGGAGATTGGTGTCCTGTTGCCCTCTGAAAAGGAGACAGTGTATTTTAGAACAACCGCACTTAGTCTGTATCAGGGCATGAAGAGTAATTGAGGGGGAAAACACTGTGCTGAATGCAGGCAGTATTTAAAAAGCACTTCTTATCTCAACAAAATGAAAGCTTTTATCTCCCATACATTGTAATCAAGTCTGCAGGAACTGTGCCTTTCATTTAAAAATAGTTACAATAATTAAAAGTAAAAAAAAAAAAAGCTGCATTCATATCTCAACCATCTAAAAGTGTTCCTTAAACAAGGCATCTTTTTAAGTTTTGGTAACTAGAAAAATGCCAGTTCTCAACCACATTTCTTCAGTATTATAATTTGTCAGAGCAAAAACAGGTAGCCAGACATCTAACAAGAAAGATGTAAACACAAGGTCTTTTCTTGAAGACCCTCTTCAAACAAAGCAGAAAAGGAAGGTATTCGTATTCTTCACATCTACTGGGACATTGATTATAAAATTCAAACCAAATATTTATTTTCATAATAACACCTATTTGCGTGTGCACACATAGAGCACCACGAGGCTGCTCCGTTCATATGTGCAGAGAGAGACGTGAGGTTCAGTCCCCTCAAGAGAAGGGCAAGACAGGGCTGGGAGCCTGACCACAGCAGCACCGGACTGCCAGACCTCTCTCTCCTCAGCATGCCTGCTGCTCCCCAGGAGGCAAACAAGAGCCAAATAACTCAACATAACAGAGAAAAACTGAACACCAAATCCCCCCCAAATCTCCTTTCCAGGCAAACACCCATGGTCAGACCCCCTCCCTCTTTCATGTAAAAGCAAAGCCAATGGAGATCGTACAGGAATCTCAGCTCTAATCAGTCACCACTGGACGTTTTGACTGGGATACTTAATGATGGAAAATGAAACTGATCTGCAGTATTTCTAATGCATCAGAGTTTAATTAGTAATATCATCTCTCTGGGCAAGCTTTTATCAATCACATTTCAATCAATTCAGTTTATAGCTGTCTAAATATGGGTGCTTCATGAGTTCATGTATTAGTCATGAATGAAGTGTACATTTGTACAGCGGGGAGGAAACATCACCAGGAAATACTAAACTGTGTTAGAAAGCTGGATCAGTACTTTAGATGTATTCAGAGAGGTGGTTGTAAAGGCTGCTCCTTTTTCTGCATTTATTTTTCCTCAGTGGATTGCATGATAACTTGCAGGTTAAGATAAGATTTTTCTAACTGGCTGCTCACATACTGATTTTTAATCTGGAAGGGCTAGACCTCTATTGCTTCATATAGCTCATTGCCAGCAATTTGCTTGTGTATATATATATGTGCTGAAATGCATGGAAGCTGAGAAAAATCCAGTGTCCCTTTCTGCATCCACAGTTTCCACAGTGCTGACAACAGTAACTCCAAATAGTTTCCTTTGGCAGCAAACCTAAACAGATAGAACCTGGAAGATATCCAGGCAAGTGATATTAGTAGCACCAAAGTACAGCTCTGATGGAATCATTCTTCTGATCCTGGAAATGCTTTTGAACCTGCTTTTCACTGCATTTCTCATCCGCTCTGTCAACATGGGAGCAATTAAAAAAAAACCTACTTGTTTTTTCGAAGGTGAGTGCATTTCTTCTAGGTATCAAGGTAAATGAATATCTGCTTTCTAAATCTTCTGCCAGGGTTTAGGTTTAATTTTGGTTTCTTTGAGGGAGAAATAAAAGTTATATGAAAGAGTTGAATACATGGAAAAAATATCTGCAGCCTGAAGGAAAAAATAATTCCCTCCACCTGAAATATCTATGTGGTATTTACGGCCAGTTCCTGGAAGCAGTGGCCTGTGGACCAACTGTGGCCCTCTACTCCAGTTATACAGTTCACAGTAACAATATTTTCCTTCATATTCTTACCACTGAATGCTAACATCTCTCTTAATATGCTGCTCTGTGAAAGGTGTTTGAGAAACCTTCAGAAAAGGTTTCCTTTCACCCCAGATGGCATGCAACACAGAACTCAACACGCAAACAAAGATAGACAGTGTCAGAAATGGTCTCTTGGACCTTGGACCCCTGTGCCAGCATCATAATTTGGAGCTTTCCTTTGGCACTCTTCCAACTCTGTCTTTGCTGCACATCATACTGTAACCCCTCCTGTATTTAATGTACACTGCCTCTAAATACGTTTCCTAAAACTGCTGTTATTTTTACTTTATTTGTTCTAAGGGACCTTTGTGAGTCATACGATAGGAGGGAAGATTTAACCAAACTCCTGAAGGATAATGTCATCTTTAGATCATGCTCATTATAATTCATAAGTACTTCTCCACTTGACAGCTCTTTGGTAGCAGTTTCAATCTTAAGCTAGTTTTTTCTTGAGAGCCCTTTTCAATTTTCCACATTGCTAATAGAGCCTGAGGCAAAGCTAAAAATCATTTGGGCTTCTTGAAAGGATCAATAATTTTTGTGTGCCATGCATTTTAGAATACACAGCATCACTGACACAAATGCTGTCCCTGCACTGATAAATATAACACATCAAATAACGTCAGAAGTTTCCACACAACATTTAAAAAAAAAAATTCAATAACTGCCTGCAATCCCACATGCAGAGAGCAGTGGTTAGTATATCAAGAGACAAAAAAAAAAAAAAAAAGGCTTAAAATAAAGTTACTGGAAGATTGATTGAATAAATTCTTTGCCAAACACCGTAATCTCCGCGTTCTGGCTAACATGAGAGACTACGCAGAGCTAGAAGGTCTAACAGTTTCACTACTTTTAGATTTATGCTACCACAAAAACTGATGGAAAAAAAGCTCATTCGGCTTTCCCTGTCACCCATCCAAGCAGTCAAGGATATCTGATCAAGTGCTTAGACACGCTGCCCTCAAACAGTTAGCTCAATAAATTATTCATTCAGCACCATGCAGAGCAAATTATATTTTAGGTGGACAGCATTTTTGCTCGCAGTTCATTCACTTACAAGACAAGCAAGAGACTGAAGGGAAGGGAAGGGAAACTAATATAGAACTGTGTTTTTCTCAATTTAAAGCTTCTAAAGAAATTGCTTATGGAGCAAGTTGGGGCTGACAAACTGAGTGCTGCTCTGCTGGCGTCTGTTTAACCCTTGCCAAGAGCAGGTAACTTAAGATATGTTGAAGCCACTAACAGACTGATCGGAGATGCACATGTTTCTCAGAGAAAGCACGTGTTGAAGTAGCATTAATCAGACCATATAGCAAATGTGGTTTTACATAAAGAATTCTCTCATAGAGACATACTGCAGGATTGGAGTATGAGGTAGGAGAGAAACATAGCAAAGAGAGATTCTTATGTTGCTTTTTTTCCCCCCAACTATGCTCCATTCTTTGTTTCTGCCCTCTCTACTACCATTTCCAATAGAATTTAGACTGCTTCATCAACTTCCAGTGCCTATGATTTCCAACCTTCATTTTCCTTTTCTTCTGCTGATTCTTGAGATCAAATAGGACACTGAGAATCAGCACACTCGGTACAATTCTGTGAGCGGGTCCTCTGTGCAGGCACCAGAAAATAAACAAGTGTCAAGTGTTGATGTGTTAGTGTTTTGCATCTGCTGAGTTGATCTTGCCTGCACAGCACTCAGCCGAGCAGAGCGCATTCGGTTGTATTTGCATGTCTGACTTTTACCACTATTAAAGACTTCCTCTAACTTAAAATGCTTCACTGAAGAAAGCTGTAATGCTAAAACTGGTCAAAAGCCTTTCACAGAAATAGTCATTTTGACCAAATATTGTTTAGAAGGAAAAAAAAATAATTTGAACAACAAAATATTTTTAAAAACTGAGTGCTACATCTCCTCCCCAATGGAAATATCAAAACTGCCCACTGATTCAAAAGCTTCCTTTCCCGCTTGCCCCCTCTCCCCCGCCTTGTGGGGGAAAAGGAAGAGAAAGGAGGAAATAAGACATTGGGAGAGAACTGTAACTCATGTTCAGAGAACAAAGTATAATGGGGTATATTGGGTCCAGCTCATTTAGATGAGGCTGAACTGGATGCATAAATTAAACCACCTCAGTGTGAATATCTGCCCAAAATACATTTTTTTCCTTGTCATCAGGTGGGGAAGCTCATTACCCCTTTCCCCCAGCTTTTCTAGCCTGCCGTATGACCAGCGAGAGACCAATCCCAGCCCTGTTGGAGGATTTCTGCATGCTGGAAGGGAGAGCTGCGCTTCAGCTTTCCGATCCAGAAGCATTTCCCCACCTGGAGGCATGCCTCTCTTTTTTGGTGTCAGGAGGAGACAGGGAGGCTCTGCGTGGCAGAAAAGGCAGCTCCCCAAGTGGGAGAGGGCCAAGCACCAAAGATGAGACACACACAGGTACTGCCCACACCGCTTAGTTGGAAAAGGGGTGTAACTGGAGTTACACCTAAATTGGGCCAGGAGTGAGGGAGGAAGGACTGAGCAGTGACCCACTCTGTTCCATGCCAAAAAGTGCACATAAGTGGTACTAATTGGAGGGTTATGAGCTACCTTGAGACCCACTTAGCCCACAATTAATGATGATTCTATTCTCTCTCCCAAGGAAGGTGTTATAACTCTTCATTAATCTGACCAACAGCATGCTCTCTCCCTATTGATTTAGATAAAATTTGCGAGGCAAAATATGAGATTAACCTATGCATCATACTTGAGTAATTTTTCAATCTGTGAAGGGAATTTATCTCAGTTCACCACTGCAGAAGTCCAAGTAAACACATCTTCTATCCTGTAGTTTCCTTTCCTCTGGCTGCATATTTCTTTTGCCTAAGCTGTTCCTTTGCAGCAAGCCTAAATTGTTGCTCCAAAGTTTTAGGAGACCTGCCTTTAATAACTCCCACATTTATTCCTCACTTACTGTGCTGCCACCCCTTCATCAGATCAGCTTCTTTCATCATTGTTTCTGAGCTCATTATTCAACATTTAGCTGAACTGAACTGCATTTACCATTCATTAGGTATTTCTGAGCCAGAGGTGATCATATGATCCAATACTTCTTGGATTTCATTGTAGCTTGTTATGTGCTATGTTCCCATGGTTTAGTGGTATGTTTAAATTTGGCTTTGAATACCATCATTGGGAACAATTTGTATGAATAGAACAAATTGCAAGACATGAAAGATAATGTAGAGCAGCAATAAGAATCTCTATAGCATCACCTGATCAAGCCAGCATGCTAAAATGATGCTGACAAATCTCCAGTCACTTTGGTGATACAAGGCTGAATCCACTATCTGATAAAAAGGGTTTGAGTCCACTGCTATCAGCAGGCTAAATGGCAGAGACTCCTAACATGATGATATGCAGTGCAGAGACAGTAAAATAAATGTTAAAGAAGAGAGAAGGGAAAAAAAAATCTGCCTTATTTCCCCAAGTTTTTGAATGGTACATTTCCATTTGAATTGAAAATTTCATTTTTATGTTAAAAAATTGGAAACAGGTTTTGAAGTGAAAAAACAATGATCAAGTCTTTCCTTCCTGCTTCTCTATTTCTCTCCCTCCAAACGGAGGGACTCATTTTCTTTTTAAACTATTCCAGCTATGAGAAAAATTACAAAGATATGAAATGAAAAAAGGAAGGGAGGGAAAGCAAGGAAATAAAAGGGGTAGCAGAACCAGCCTAACTGTTTGGCTCTTTGAACTAATAATAAAACTAAATGAGAAGCCTCCTTTTTATTAACAAATCAAACTCATTTCTCAGTAACAAAACTTTTCATTCAAACTATCAAACCTTTGCATATAAAAATACTTTGAGACATGCTTAGCCTATTTCTCCAGTGCGATTCTGTACACTGCAAAAATAATTATTTCTCTGCAGCTTTTTCTCTGCATACCTCCCCTCTTTTAATGGCTTTTGGAGTCCACGTCCCCGTGAAAGGGTAAAAGGGGATTTAAACCTGTCTCCTCCTCCTTCGTATCTCGTTACCTCTGAGAGAGTTTGCAGCAGAAGTCACACAAATCCACATTTGTTTTCAAACAACATTTAACATGTAAACTTCATCCTTCTCCCCAGTTTTCTACCAGGATAAACATTGCTCTGAGACCCATTGTGCTGTGGGTATCTTCAGCTCCAGTTTTGAACTCTGAAACCAGGACCCATATCTGGGATAACATCTCCCAGACCTACAGCTCCGCACACTTTATATTGACCTTAGTTAACCTCCATCCCTCAATCTTCAAGGGATACTAAAGTCTTAGTTTGAGTTTCATACTGAAAACAGAGGTTAAATAGTACACAGGGAGAAAATACTCCAGGTTTCATATTGATTGCTTTCTATAATTCAGATGGCAAACAATTGAGCTGCTCTGTGATGCCCGTTTGGCCAGCTGACTTACTAGAGAAAAAGTTTTGGAAATCCTGCCACCATGCTTTTTTCCTCTTTCCAGAAATAGAGAAAAAAAAAAAAAAGCCGCCACCATCACTGAATAAATATCACATTTCTGTGTCATCCCTGGCATGGCCAATCTGCCAAGACACATGATATGGAACTGGCAATGAGAAGAGGCAAGTTCATAGTAGAAATGCTACCAAAAGGCATGTTTGAGAGAAGATAGGAAAGATTTATGGCAGTAACTTCAGAGAACAATTGAGAAGTATTTCCCAGTTCATCCTGTGCCAGTATTTTTTTTGATGACACATATGCACACAAGCCACTGGAGGAGACGCTATGATCAAAATCACACAAGTGGATTTGTCTTATCGGCAGATTGGAGCCTTGTGCAGCTCTCTGTAGAGAATGCAAGGTAATGAGATTAGGGATGAAAAATAAGATACTGTATAAACCCAGAAAAGCAAGCATGAGAGACACCCGAGGGTAGTTGTGGATCATTTCACTTAAGCCCTGTGTTTGCCAACAAGAATGAGCAAAGTAACCTGTGGGATATTTACAACCAATATATATGTGGATATAGCACAGGGAAGGGCTCTGGTGCGGCACCTCCAAAGTGCTGTTTCAGGGCTCTTGTTCTTTGACGTACAGTGTGTCAATGTGTTGGTGTAAGCACGTGTGTGCTTATGCAACTTCATGCAAATCTGCTCATCTCATATTGTATTTTCATTATTCTGCTGTAGTAACTACTTTCCCATCATGCAGGCTGAAAATTATATGGATTTTTGAACATGATGGTTCAAACATTTGTATCTGTTTATTTTCCTTAATAGTTAACCTTATTTGTATTCTAGGCAATCACATATTTGTAACCATGCTTCACTATCAGAAATCTGATGTATATGGTAATCTTTATAAATATGATACAATATGCTAAATATTTTCTTACAACAATTCCTCCTTAAAAACAAAACAACAAAAAAACCTAGCATATTTTATAAAAGCTAGTTACATTAAGGAGAACAAAAAACCCACATCCTCCTGCCTTGTGAAAATTTGAATCTTGAATGCTTGTTTGTTGTCATTCTATCCTCTTCCCACTGCACTCTAAAACAGAGCATAAATTGAAATAATAAAACAGTTTGCAAAATAATATTGGTTTTAATTCAGATCATTGGAAGATAAAAGGAACAATAAAAATACTAATTCAATAAACTGAGTATCTTTAATGTTATGTCAAAACATCCCTTGACAAGTCTTCTGTGGTTTGACTGCATCAGCATTTTTGAGGGGGGAAAACGCAATTAAGCACTACCAAGCCACTCACTCTACTTCTGAAAAGTATGCAGGAAGATTCCCGCAGAAGCTGGGGCACAGAACAAGTTGGTAATTTGTTCAAGCCCACACAAGAAATCTCTCTTTTCTTCTTAATGATGTCGTTGTCCAGCTGGCTTACTAGCTGCAGTAATTTAAAATCCTTATTACCGCATAAGACAACCATATAGTTTTCACAGAGAAGATAAGTCTGTAGACAGCATATTTATGCCTTAGATTTAACTGCAAAATCTTTTAAAACATTCTAATCCCATGAACTCAAAATTTAGTATCTCAATCTTTTTTTCCAGATGAGATGCTAAGTGCAACAAGTCCCACAGAAAGGCTCAGGCTCTGCTTCATAAACAGGCAGTAGGAGAGATGTAAAGAAACTCTCCAATCTCCAGGGAAGCACATTGTATTCTATTAGCTCTGTACAGGTTTTTAATGTTTTTTGAGCATGAACATCTGAAGGCTGCCACATTACATATATATATCTCTCTATATTTATTTGTAGGTACGTATTTGTATATAAACATATACATAACATATACATAAAGTGTAGATCATTAACTGTGTATGGTTTTTATACATATACACACTTATACCTTTGTGCAAATATAAAAGTATTAAAAGGAAATGGGAATTAACTTTGAATGCCAGGTTATACAAGATTTTGGACCTCATGGCTTGGAAGAGAGGACTTTCCAGAGCCAAATAAGCAATAGATATAGAGGAGAGGCACTAGATTCAGGCAGATAAAGCAGACTCTGCTGTCTCTCCAAGCTGCTCGTTCAGCCTGAACATAAGCAAACCTGATCTGCAGTTTCAGATAAAATTATGTATTTTCCTTCTTCTAACTGGCTGTGTCTCTTTGCTTGGAAGGTGATTGCGCTGGAAGGTGATGAAAAATCAGGAGTCTTACTGGTGTTTTTCATTATTAATATTATATCAAAAGACCTTCAGTTTCCCTTCTCTGCTTTATGTAGACTTTCACTATAAACCAACACTTCCCATCTTATCAACCACCTCTAATAGATACAGTCCTGCCTCTCTTCTGTCAGCATGACATGGAGCAGTTGAAAACTGTATTTAATCTTGAGGAAGAAGTAATAAGATTTGGACACAGGCTGGACTGCAGAAAGCCAGGGTAGCCTACGGTAGTAAGCCTGAAAGACAGAGGACAGTGATACTGCACTTAAAAGTGGTGAGAATTAGAGAGGTTGTGGGAGGAAAAGCAACTCACCATTTCGTTTCTTTGACTTTGAGACTCAGATTAGTCATTGAATCAGAGGAATGAACAGAATAAGCAAGAGGAAAAGAGAGAAAAAAGAAAAAAAGAAAAGAGGTCAGTACTTGCAGTGTGACTGAAGACAAGTTGAAAGCGAGTCAGAGAACCAACTAAACGGTGGGAACAGAAATCAGAGCACATAGCCTGCACGAAGGTCCTTCGGGATGTAATCTTTCCTTTTACTAAAGTAGCAGCAAGCTCTTGAGCAGAGGGCTCAGAAGGTGTGAGGGTAACTAATGATGTCCCTTTCTAGGCAACTTCTTTGATATTTTTAAAATGGGACATAATCAGTACCAAGAGTCTTCTCCTCACACCACAGAAAAAATTCTATGCATGAATTGTATAGTGAAACAAGGAGAGTTTAATCATAGCAGATTCCTTTAGCTCATCAGTATCTTTTTCTTGGTATTGCAGAGCATCAGGGGCTCACTAGCCATCATTAAATGAGAAATGACAGAAAGTCAGAAATTAGAGAAATTTTTGGAAAGAATTGCATGCAAGAGTCAAATTCCTAATGACTCATCTTCAAAAAAAATTATATATGTCTGATTAAACAGAATATTGAAGCTACTCAATCTTAGAAAATTATTCCCTCCCCAAACAAGTATAATGAAGGCAATAATAAAATATAAAATGGAAATGAATGGATTTCATCAGGGAACTGTTTGTTTCCACCACCTCATTTTTTGTTTTATTTTAGTAATTGTAAAGAAATGTGTTTCTATAAAAGCAACAACATCTAAAATATTATCCTGCTCTGTACAAAGAACTGAAGGTATGCACACCTACAACTTTTCTGTTAAAATGTCATATATAGGTAAATGCACACACAGAAGTCAGTACAAAGATCTGGACATGCCTGTTCAAGATCAAATTTCAAGTGTTCCTTTTACAATAGGGAACTGTGAACTGAATAGTCACCAGAATTCAGGAGCAGCATATTTTGAGAATTTGATGTCTCATCATCTTGGCTGAGCATTCTTTATTTGATTTCAAGGTGGAGGAACTAATATTTAGATGATAGAAATAAAAAAAAAAAAAGGTTGAATTCCCCTAAAAGAAGAAGAGGGAGAATTTATTTTTATCAGCTCTACATGCTTTTCAATATTTAGAATCTATTGGGAGGTATAAATACTTTTCTTCCCATTGAACCATTCTGGCTTCTGATACTGTTTTACTGGAATGTTTGACTTCAGTGAGCATACACAGTACTCATTTGAGTTTACCATTGCTTAAGTGTGCTATCACTTTTCTGAATGATATGCTAAGAATTAAATCCTCTGGACTCAACTGAAACATGTTTATACAGTAAAGCCTAACATCGATAGTCCTAATGAGATTCTGTAGCCATTTGCTTTTCAAACTACAAAGGCAGGTATTTAAATGTTAAATAAACAGAGCATCAGGCACAGAAACATAATGTGACCTGAAAAATGAAGATAATTTCCCCAAAAATTCTTAGAATCAGCACTAGAAGCGCTTTCTCATGTGTTCTTTCATCAAAGCTGACCAACAACCTTAGAAAACTGTTCAGCCATTTCTAGAAGACGTGCATCTGAGAAAAATCCTTTACTGACCTGTAAAATACCAGTGCTCTTCTGTATTCAGAAAGGTCTTTTCTATTACCTTCCTTATTTGACAGACACTTGATTCTACCAGCATTTCAATATGTGAGGGACTCAGCTTTTACTCTAGCTGAAATGATACCACCACACCTAAGTAGCTTGATGTTGCAGCCTGCCAGATCTCAGGTCTTTGACAAGTTGGTGCAATTGAAATTGCTCTACCCAGAAAAAAGAAATAAAGGACAAAGCTGGGGAAGAGCAGCAGGGAAGAGCAGCCATTGCACCTCAACCTGTTCCATCAGCAGCCACCACTTTTCCAAGGCTCTGGCAGAGAGAAAATAGACATGACTTATTATTCCAAATTCCCCTTGAATCTCTTTTTAATTAAACCTTTCCTTTCC
Organism: Grus americana; assembly: GCF_028858705.1. Classification (NCBI taxonomy): domain Eukaryota; kingdom Metazoa; phylum Chordata; class Aves; order Gruiformes; family Gruidae; genus Grus; species Grus americana. The sequence goes on along the minus strand of NC_072857.1, from coordinate 15,290,045 downwards.
CCCAGGGAAGCTTAATCAAAAAACCAACCCATCAAATTACTGAAAACATAGGCAGATTCGCTTGAAGCCTTGTTCATTTGCATAGCTGATGACTGTTTCACTTTATTTTGATCTTCTTGGTCACTTCAGTGAATGAAGTGAAGCTATGTATTATGTGCTGTTCATTCATAATATTCACACTAAGTATGAGCATAAGATTTATTTGCTAGTACATGTAAGAATATTACAGGAAGCAGTTTGTAATCACTCTGACAGAACTATCATGGAGTGGGATAATCATATGGTTGCATTTGGCTTTATACATACTAGTACTAGCCCAAGACTTTCTCTTTGGTACTCTGCTTCCTACAAGAATAGCCTCAGTGAAATAAATGGACTTATTGATTAATGTAGTGCTTTGGAGTATCATGAAGGACTCCCACCTTCTTTCATACATTCATGATCAAAAGCAGGTTATGGACATGTGAAGGAGGAGGGGGTTTCCATCACCAGTATTTTCCAGTTGAAGAAAATCTACACATATATGTAGATTGTGGATATCGAAAAACTAAACTTTGCTACATTCAATACCATGTTAGTGAGTTTCCTATGTCTTAGTTAAGGGCTGTTCCAAAAACCTCTTCATTCCTAGAGGGTCGAAGGATTGGTTTACTAGTCCCCGACTAGAACAGTCTGGCTGGTCTCATCAAACTAGCTATTTCTTCAAGACAACAAAACTACCACCACTGACAAATACGCTGAAGAAGCAGAAGATGCATTTGCATACGTGTTTAGTCTTCAGAGCAGACTTCACTGTTATCACCACTGGCATGAAGAGATGCTCCCACTAGGATGAAGACCTTGTGCTTCACACTTACTAACACAGAAAACCCATTCCTATCCTGAAGGAGTCTCAATAAATTACCCTTCTCTGTGCAGCTTGTGGAAGAGAAGAACAGGCATTTCCAGCTGTGAACTGTTTTTCTCCCTGCCTGAACACTGAATTAAGTGCCTGTCTTGGAATTCACAAAGCTTAGCTTGAACATGACTTTATAGATTTCGTCTAAGCTAAGATTATAGTTGTCCTTAATGTAAGAAATAAAAAGGAATAATCCTTCTCTTGTGCAGTTTTTCTTGCTATCTCAGGACAGTACTTTTATGGTCATATTTAACTGGTTATTATTCTTTAACAACATGAATGCACCATTTCCATCACACAATTTTAGTTTAACACCAGTGCAGGCAACTTGGTGCAAACTTAAATGCTCTTGTGAGGAAATGCAAGTTAGCTCTACCCACATGCCATATAGAAATTACTGGAAGGGCATAGTAGTCAAAAAAAAAAAAGTTTTGTTTTTCTGGCTCACAGCCAACCAGCCCATAGCTCTCACATTGAAGACTGCATAATTGTAGATTTATACAAAAATCATAAAAGTTGCTGCATACAGACCCCTATGGAAGTCACTAGGGAGAGCCGGCGCAATCACGATGGTTTAGAGACTCCATTATTTGTTGATGCAGCCAGTACTTTTAAAAGAAATGTGCTAACAGCATTATTGCTTATATTAAGTTACTGCCTAGCATAAGGGCCTCTTCCTGTAACCCCTGTTGTTAGGTCTAAGTCTGTATACACTGGCAGAGATGAACATTTAGCCCTAATGAGACAAACCAGGTAAACTTAAGCTCGAAGCAATTAAACACATCATCTAATGATGCCCAGGAAAACTTTCAAAAAAGTCAAGCATCAAACCTAGGCCTTTCAAATTTGAAGACGGTGCCTCTTCCCTAACGCCCACACTTTCATCCTAACACTTAGGGGTTTTATGTTAATTTTCATATGCTACATTTTTCAGTGCAGCAGAAAAACAGATAATTGCACTTGTAATTGTGGTGTTCCCTTGTAAAGTCTGTCAGGTGTTAGAATACTGACCCCAGTGCCTGTGCTAATTAGATGAAGTTGCAAAAAACAGGCACTATAAATCAGATGCTACTAAGGGGGGGGGGGGGGGGGTTGGAGAGAGTAGGAGGAAAATCTGTTCTGTTATAGCTCTGACTCACTGTCTGCTTGTAACCAGAGTAAGGCTGTCAAATCAGAACTTCCTTATTTAATTCACACAAGTCATTGATGTCCAGACCCAATGACAGAATTGGTGGGGTTTGGATCAAGCCTGTCAGACCAAGTGAAATAACATGTATTTGCTGTGAAATGGGATGAGTCATGGAGATTGATACCTCCTTCCATAAGCTAAAGTGGAAAATGACTTATGATTTAGTGAGCAGATCTTTTTCCTATCTATTTTGCTGAGGTCTCAAGAAAGTAGGCCACCTCTTTCATATTGGTTGACCTTGCCCAACAAAGCCAACCACAGCTCCTGAACAAAAGTACAGATGAATAGCACATCTCCATTGCTTGTCTGAAAAACAGTTTGGGCTTTTGCAAACACTCACTGATGAATGTGGGTGTGTAAAGGAGACTGCCATCCAAACTCATAATGATGCAGTTAAATGACTACTTCGACTCATGCGCAGCCTCTCTGGAGAAGGCCCGAGGGAACAGTACCAGCTACCAGATGCAGACTTCAAAAAGAGAAGAGTTTATAATTTGCAAACAAATCTGATGTTGTAGTTAAAGTGGCTAATGTTAGTCATTTTAGGGAAATGTGGAACTCAAGAATGACTGGCAATACTAGTTTTCAGCCCGATTCAGTTCATCCTTTCCTCCCCATAATACCTGGTTCCAGCCTATATGCTTCACACGAATGGCAGAGCCAAACTCTTAAATTCTTTGGTGGATTTCCTAGCCAGTAGCTCTCCACCAGGAAACTGGGCCAGAAAACAAAGGGAATGACTCAGTGCATTTCTTCAGAGCACGGAGATAGGGATGGGAAAAAAAGTGGGACTTCATTTTTTTTCAAGCCTCACGTACGTAGTATTACTAACAAAAAGCTAGCTATACATTTTCCAAGCTGGAACAAGCTTTCATCTGTCCGCCCAGGAGCACCAGCAATGTGAACTCATACCTGACTGGAAGACAACCAGGAATACCCTTGGACTATCATCTTTTCAGAGCATTTTAAATGTTTTCTGTTATGCTTGTAAAAAAATTATTATCACGATGTAATCCTATGCGTTATAGTGGCTAGTATTTACCTTAACTCAACAGAGCAGAAGGACCCAGGAAACAGAACAACTCTTGGTAAAAAATGTGAAGAAGAATGCAAAAGGGTGTGCAACTTTAACTTATATTGTCAATAAGTTGGATATGAGGTTGGCACAGAATATGACAAAAGAGCAGGCCAATGCACTCTCATATGATGTACTCAAAAAGAGAAGCAACCATCAGGAAAATGAATAGTTCTTCATTCTGACAAGTACAAACACATCTTGTATTGCATACATTGTCAGACAGGTTTTAAGGAAAATAAACTTCACAGGAGAACAATAACAAGGATTTACACACTGGATGAACTGACTTCTGAGGAAAAGATGATCTGAAATTCAAGTACAAGTCATTCCCTTCATTTTCAGGAAGTTTAGACAAGGTCCTAGATGAACTGAGTCCGCACAAGAATTCAGTGAATAACTGTCCAAGAATAATGAGAATTAATATTACATATAAGATGAGCTCTGCACTTAAGAAGCAGAGCTGGGAAAAGGGAATTTGATAATCTATAAATATTTGAATGCTGCGAGCTACATCTGATTGAAATTCATCAAATTTTCATTTTCTTTTCCAAACAAACAGTCTCTGTGAAAAATGTCATAGCTGTTTAATCTTGCTAGGGGTTGCTGAAGGAGGTTGTTCCTCTAAAATTAAAATGCAAACTATTTCAATACAAAATTAAAAAATAATAAAACAACACAAACCAACCCCTCTGAATTTTTGGGGGCAGGTAGGAAGAAATCCAATGGCACTGTTCTCTGTGTAAGGTTTCTCTTCTCCCGTCTCTCTGCTGCTCTGTTTAGTGTCCACGTAAGCAGTTGCACCAAGGGTAGGGCAGCCTATGGGTAAAGTGCCCACCTAGAATCCAATATATCCAAGATCACATTCTATTTTTTCAGAGACTTCCTAGGTAGCTTTAGACAAAACACTTTAGCTCCTCTGAAGCACCAGTCTCTGTAAGCGTGCCGATGCTCCCCCTCCTGCTGACATGACTGTCCAGGAGCAGATGGGCAGATGCCCACCAGGATTACTGAGTATGCAGCATCCTGCGTGTTCCAGAGCATGCGCTTTGGCTCGGAGAGGTTCACCGTGGGCATCTTCACAGACATGTAGAGGCCATGGAAAGACCATGACCCTTACAGCTACTAAAAAGCCACTATTATTACTCATAGAGGGAGTTTCCCCAGGATTATTTAGAATAGCAGGTACACTACAAGTGCTCCAAGGCCAGCTTTAGAGGACCACATCCTGTGAACAGAAGCTCCCTCTCCATTTTGCTTGCTATTTCTGTTGGGTTTAGCTTACTCTCTGCACTGTGGAGAATAGGTGCTCCTTAGCTCATTATCCTGCGGGGCAAGCATTTCTCATAATCTATTAAATATTTAGACCTTCATATAGCAAGTAATGCTGCTAACTTGTTTGACTTAAATTATACCCCACTGGCAAATCAAATTAGAGAAGATTTGAGTAAATCTACCTTTTAAAACAAAAGCTGATTTTCTCCATGTTCAGCCATTTGTGGGATTAACTTTTTTAATGGGTTCTTATGTGCACAGTGTTTTTGTTTTCATGGCTACTAGAAGAGGATGAATTATTCATCAGGGGGAAAAAAATCTACAACATGCATTTTCATAGCATATTTAGTCCCTTTTGTCCTATTCATAAATCAATCCTGATTACTACAAATGAATGTATTACTCCTAACGGTTCACTGATGACTCGCTTGGCCCATTAATTCAGACCTCCTCATTGAGTGCGTTAGGAAGCTGCCACTAGTAATGGGAAATGGGGAGATCTTTTGTGACCTCCCCTCTTTCCCTACAAAGAACAGACTCCATCTCCTCCTCCTTTCTTTATGTATAATTTTATAGACACACCAGATATTCTCCACCAAAAAAGGTAATTTCCCCTCCTGCTCCAGTGATAAATTTGCATGGAAAAAGGAAGAAAATGGCTTTATTAATGCTCAGTAGGTGCCTTTCATGACCTAGAAGGAGGAATGGCTCACAGTATCTACAGCAGAAGTGGGGACAATTTAGGCCTAAACATAGAGAGACATCACTGAACTAATATGAGAATGACTACAGCTATGTCACTGGTGACATAGATCAGAAGGTATTTGTGTCTGTTCCTGGACTGCTGACAAGCTGTCATCAGTGAAGAACCATTGTCATCGAGGAACAATGCCTCACCATTTAGAGCAGAAGTAAATGGAACTTGCCAATTCTTATCCAGGCAGTACAGCATTTATCAACTCCTTATTGCCCAGCTGGGAACAAAGAGAGGATTCTATCCATTTGAAAATTATTATTATTTACTACTATATTGGCAACACAGGGCACTGAATAGTTTTAGAAGAAAAATTTATGCTCCAGAATTCCTAAGGGCCAACACTCAATCCTTCTCAATACACACAGTAAAACAAAGAATGAAAAACACATTTATTTCCTTTCTAGTCCAATTCCTACTGTGCCACAATGGTTAGTATTGAAAACCATTCTGTTTCATGCGTTGGAGCTCTATGCTAAACTCTAATTACCAATGTCAAAAGGGAAGCGTTCCCCAGAATGATACCATAGTTATTCTTTACAGTTTCCACTGCTGTGGGTGTTGCTGAATATCTTTTAAGTATTTCTGGGTACCAGGCTGAAAGGAGTGCAGTGTCCCACGGCAACTCTATGCTCTTTTATCCCATAAAGATCACACAGATCCCAGGCAATTAACAGTTTGGGAAGGAGTGCATTAACACCAGCTACTAAAAACCCTTTATAGTCTAGAATGGCATTGAATGAGCAAATTACAAAGCTAGCTTTTCCTTGTTATTGCTCTTATGAATCCATATAACAGTGATGCTCATTAAGAATACCCATTAACCTTAAATTCAGAGTTGTGTTGTCCAGCATGGAAACAGTGTTGGCATGTTACCGGTGTAACGTGTCTGATGTTGACCATGACAGCAAACCTCCAGCACCTACATCCAACTCATCAATAAGCCAGCCTCTATGGTCAGGAATCTGGACTTCCACAGCCCAATACAAGCACGCTAACATAATCCTGGAGCTGAAACAACCTCCAGATCTTCAATCACAGTGATGTTGATGAATGTTACTTTACATCTGTTATTTAATGTAACTTAAGTAATCACCATTCATGACAAAACAGAATTGTTGAGCTGCTGTTATCCAAAGCCAGTTTCAATTAGATTCAAACTGAGGGAAAAATCTACTAGTTCATTTAAAAACCCATTTGCAGCCTGGTTCACTAGAAACTTCCTCCAACCCACAGCACACCTCCACATGGGGGTCTGATTCCAAGCCTGACTCCTTTCTCTGATTTGGCACGTTCGTAGGATGAGGACAAGAGTTACACTGATATGCTGCCACTGATAAAGGAGACTAAGGCCCTAGTGCCACTTTTGCCATGTGAATCTTTTCTTGACATTTCTTTCTAATGTTAAAGCCTTGTTCTCAGCCAGAAAAGAGTCTCCAAATACATATACAGTGCCTGAAAAAGAGTAGGAAAAGCATCTCACGGATGTCCATGAACTCATCGCATCCTGTTGCCCTGGTATTTGGGGTTATTCAATGCCTATGCAGGTTGAAACCTCTGGGGTTGCACTACAGACAGAGGTTGAGCACTGGTGAGGTCTTTATTATGGTAGAGAAACACTGGATAAAATAAAAGCTACTACTACCTAGAAGGCCACTTTGTCTCTCTGAGCTCTGTATCTTATTTTCAGTTAAAGTACTACAGTTGTATGTTCAGAAAACCAACTCTGCACGCTTTTAATTCACAGGGTACAAAATACAATAATAATTGAACCAAACAGTACTATGATACCTGTTTAGTCTTGTAAATAGGCAGGTTCACAGAGACTTCTACTGCTTTATTCAGAACCTGTGTTGATAATCTCTGAGCACAAACTTCTGTAGGAAATGGATCAAGTTATCTGAGTTCCAGCATATGTTTGTAAGAACGTAGAGAAAGAGCTAGTATCATGCAGAGGCAAAACACAGCCAGAAAAATGGGGTTTCCTCTCCTGGAATACAGATCAGGCAAGATCCTTCATGACATTTACAAATGGCTTCATGCTCTCTATTTTACTAAGTTACTTTCCTTTATTTTTGGAACAAATACCAGCTAAAATCGGAAATATTTCCTGCATATCTATTTAGAAGGGCAGCTAGATCACCACACTATGAACTACCAATTTTTTTTAAAACTGCCTAACAGAGTAGAAAATTAAAAATAAATAAATCAATGTTTTGGCATCCTTTTTTTCCCTCTAGATTCTATATTGCATTGTTTTCATCATTTAAAACATCATCAGTTGCACTGATACAGTGAACAGATGGCATTATCAGCCCACAAGAATCTGCACAGGGCAATTAGAAAATTCAGAGACAAGTTTAATACAAGGAAATTCATTATCAATGATATCAGTCCAGCACCGTGTACAAAAAATTTCTTGTTTTCCTCTGACTCTACAGAGACATGCTAATAGGTCTACTGATGCTTCCCACTTTACCAAGTGATGCATTCAAAGCCTCCAAGAATTGCCTGTAATTTTAAACCTTTATTACATCAGGATTACACTATTCTCTTCCTTCCCCTCTTCATTGGTTTGAGTAGAGGGAGTTTTGTTAAGACTGAAAAAAAAAAAACCAGTCTGTGTCTCTTAAAGACACTTTACTGACAGCAGAAAAAAGTTCATGCAGATATACCTGTGCTTTTCTCTTTTGCACCCTTCTTTCTGCGCAGATCCAAAAGAGATGTGCCCAGCGAGAACTGCATCCTACAGATATGATGCAAATGTGGCCCTTGTATCAGTAAGACAGCAGCAGTCTGAAAAAGTGAATGCTACAGGACCAGAATATCTTTCCCCCAGTTGTGGGGGTAGAAAAACCCAGCAGAGCCCTTTATTTTAGAAAAGAAAGGGCAGCAGGTTACCCGGTGCCCTGTAAAGCCAGCTCACTCCCTTGAACACCCGGTAGGACTCAGGAGGCTGGTATAGAGAGCCTCTGTCATGTGTGATGCTGGCAGATATACCTGCAGTTCTGCATTTCTCCCATTCTCATCTTTCCCAGAGCAGGGTGGGGGGAAGGTTTGCCGAGTGAGCTGAAACCTGTCACATCTATAGAAAATGCATTTTGGGGGCTAAAAATAAATAAATGCCATCCCACACTCCCACTGCCTTCGGATTCTTATTCATTTCAGTATTCAGCTATCCGAACATCACTTGCTTCAAATAGCAGCAGAGAAAGGGAGGGAGGGGGAAGAGGAAATGGGGAGTAATCCATGGATTTAGAAATGATTATATATAGCAGGGCAAATATGATCTAACATATGAGCACGGGACATGATTGCACCATATGGGATCAACTCAATTAACCCTAAAGGACTTATTTTAGATACTTAAACGTACAATCAACATGAGAATCTATCTCCAGGCTTGCTTATGATACATGCTGCCTCAGTTTCCCACTGGTAAAAGAGCGATTATGGTGATTAAAAAACATTCACCAGTCCTACACTCACTGGGGTGCTGGCAGAAGCCTGTACTTGCCATGTGCTGGGAGAGCTTCACAAGTGTGTTGTTCTACCCAGAATCACCATATTTTCCACTTGAAGTCTATACTTTGTACAAATGTACCAAGCACATTTGAAAACAATTTGTTCTTGCTGTTAATTTATATGAAAAATCCTGCTGCATTTGCATGACATTAAGAGCAAAAAAGAAAAAAGATTGTCCAAGCAGACAATGTATTTGATACTGTGATGATGATAATAACCCTGGATAGATTCCTGTGGGCTGGCAATGCCATCTGCCTAGTGAATGCAGAATCCAAAGACCATTGTAGTCCATGGAAAGATCATCTTTAAGACTGATTTTAAGCCAAGGAGTGCTAGCCGAGTCAAACTGATTGAATGCTAGATAACGGCAGATGTGCAAGTGAGGCACTGATCAGCAGTGGGTCCCTTGGACTTTGGCATGGCAGGAATCTCATTCACAGCCTTTCTCTCAGGAGATCTCATTATTCTGTACCATTTCTTCATTGTTGCATCTAAAGGCATGAAGACATTTGTATATGTTTTTCTCCCTGTATGGAAGTAAAAGGAGGAAAGCATGCCTGAATACTAGGCTCTTGTAAAGAATATCTAAGTACTGGAGCCAGAGAAAAAGATGTGTGTCTGATCCACTTTACTCAGCCTGCAAGCAAATGAGCTGCAGACTGAGATCAGATGATCAATATTCTACCTATTTCAGCAGATCTTTTCAAAACTTAGCATTTTTGACCACACGGGTAGAAAGGTCACTCTTTAACAGACCTCTTGCCTTTACCACTGTTGACCCACACAGGTCTCATTCATGCTGTTACAAGTCCCAACTACACCTACTGGTACTTGATGACCTCAAGTATCCAGAGACAAATTTTGTCCTGTAAGTTTTCACTTACACTTGTCTGACTCCTGCACAGTTACCATAAATTTAGATCACTACAAAGGAGGACTGATATCACAGTCAGCACTTTTGTTGTCTAAATAAATAGTTATCCAAGAAAATGTATATTTTCTTCAAATCCAAAATGATAATTTTTTTCTCTTTCAAAATAAGCAGAATTACAGACAGATACTACCTACCTTTTAACTGAATAGAGTTATTAAAGATGGTCTCCTATAAGGCCACTTCTAAATCCACTTCAGAGTAGTGGACTATACATTGACCACATATTTCAATAAGAAGTTCAATAGGAGATCTGATTCTACTACACACTGAATTTCTGCAGCTTCGACTAACAGTCATGACAAGGTTTGAAAGTCTTATGATCAGGTAGTAAGTACTAGTGAACTGGGATAATAAATGCTAGTGATTTTGTGGAAAGAAGAGGCTGTGTTCAGAAACAGAAACATAATCATTTCTGAGAATAACTTTTGCAACAGGAATTAGAAGGTGCCACTTCTCCAGGAGGTGTTTTAATCTGCTACATCTTTCTGGCCATGTGAGAAAAGTCAGTCAAGAAAGATATAAATAAGAAGGGGACCATAATGTGTAAAAAAACAATGGAAAAAATTTCTAAAATGTACGACACAAAGGTGGAGGATCACTAACCAGGAATGCTCCTGCAATTCTTTGCTGCAGACTAGTCCTGAACTCCTCTGTCAAAGTCGTGGGGGAAAACATAAGTTCGTTCCTCTCTTCATATTTTCACTATTTCCCCCTCCCTCCAACTTTAAAAAGGAAAAAGAAAAACAAAGAACAAAATTTGTGCTCAACAACTGGAAATCTAGACTTATCAAAGCTACTAATGCTTCCAGACCAAAAAGTAGGCTGCTAAAGGGCAACTAATTTGTTATATAATGGGCAAGGCTTTGTGTCTCCTTGTCTACCTGATGAATGTAGAAGTTTCAGTTTCCCCAGATACCCTACGCAACCAATTTCCAATGTTACATACATGGCCATTTATTCATTTTCTAGTAATTAGTATCCTGAGGAGAAATCCTATTGCCAGTCTAGTTACCTAATGTAGTAAATTATTGCAAAAAGCAAAGTGGGAGGAATTTCTTATGTTTTATTAGCACTTGGCAATTTCGATCTTTCTAATGATGTCTACTGACCCCTAGCCTGTAGCTGTGTTTCAAAGCAGTTTCTTTAGCAATTCTTTGTTTAATTAAAAACTATTACCAAAGAGGAAATTGGAACCAAATATCTCAGTGGTGGGGAAGATTTTGACTTACTCAGGATTTTTACTTTACAGAAACTAAATAAATGAGAGGAGAATAATTTTTAATATTTTCCTAATTTAGAAGCAAGGAAAAATCCCAAATTAGATTAATGCCATGTTAGATACTAGGAAGAAAATTAAATAAATTGCATTCTTCCTCCCAGAAGCATACTCCTTTTCACTGTAAATGCTGTCCCCAGTTCTGTTCTCGTTTGCAAAACCTGTCAGAAATGAGCCTGTTGAAGCCGTTGTAACTATACTAGTGTAGGCATCTGAATGCCATTCCTTTGGCCAAATGGTTCAAACCGAGGAAGGGTCAGAAACAAGGCTTTTCCAGTTGCACTTTAGCTTTCAAATAGAAGGACCTCAGCTCCTGACAGTGGCCTGCGCCAAAGGTTCCCATTTGCAGAATTTGGTAACTTCCCCTTTTGGAAAGTTTACCGGGTACCTGGGAGCTCAGTAATCCTTGAAAGCAACAGCACTTTTATGTAGCTGTATACTTCAGGATACTACTTATAGGCACATAACATTCAATATTTTTGCCCATATATAAGCTTTCTTAGCACAAAACTGAAGAACGGAGCAGTTTCCCTGAGCTCCAACACAGAGAGATTATTTATTTAAGAAGGTGATGAATTTTCATACTGGATGCAATTATTGAGGTCCATGCGCTCACAGAGATACCTCCACACGTGAATCTAACGAGGTTTCTAGGGAACTTGTAGCTATTGCAGATTCACAGGCTCCTTCACTGAGCTCCTGGGAAAGCACTTACAGCTGATTTCATGCTAATTCATTGCTCAATGAATAAGTAAAATCTGTACAGTATAATAAAACCATTGATCATTATGCTTTAAAAAGATTGACTCCTAAATATTTAGGAAGCAGTGTGTATTCAATGGAAATGTTTATTGGCACTGGGAAATTAAACTGTCACCCGTGAAATAGTAAAACTCATTAATGCAGAGTTTCTTTTTAAGTGTTAGGAATTAACTTTATGACTGCATCAGTAATGGCAAGCCTCAGCCTTAAATCGCCTGCCATTTAGTATTCGTGAACGTTATTAAAACATATTAACCGTAATTTAATTGCCTGAAAATTAAAAAATAAAGAAAAAAGAAAAGGAAAAGCGTTCGCCGCCGGCAGCCCGTTAGGAAGCACTCACCCAGCGGGAAGGGGGGAGCCGCGCTGGCCGCGCACCGCACCCCGGGCCGGGCCGGGCAGGGCCGGGGCAGCCGCCCCGCGCCGCCGGCGGGGCAACAGCGCCCTCTAGCGTCCGCCGCGCCCCGGCGGGGCCCCCGCCCGCCCCAGCTCCGCCCGACGGGCCGCGTCCGCGGGGGAGGCCGCGCACCGCGGGGGCCCGCTCCGCTCCATGCGGCACCGGCCGCCCCCTCCCCTCCCCGCGCTTTCGCAGCGGGGCAGGTCACGGAGCATCTCCTTCGCCCTCCGGCTCGAGGACACACCGGCGCCGAAGGTGTCGTGTGTCCGTTCCCCCCCCCCCCCCCGCCGCCGCACCGCGCTCGCCGATGCGCCCGTAGAGCCGGCGCCCGCCTGCCACGGCACTGCAAAGCCCAGCGGCGAGGGAGGCTCCTGCCTGCGGGGACAGACGCTGCTGGCACCGCCCTTAGGGCCAGCAGCAATACACGGGAAACTTACGAGGGGATCTCCCGAGGAAGAGGCAGCGAACGGCTATTTCCCACGCGGGATACTGCGGAGGGAGCGGGGATGGCGAGCACGCCCCGGGACCCAGCCGCGCCCGTGGGAACCGACGGCACCCGTCGAGTCGGGCCGGAGGAAGATTCCCCGGTTCTACCGGCGCTGCTCCGCCAGGCTGGAGCTAGGCTGCACCCGCAAAATCCCGGCACCCCCGACCCATGCAGGAGGGGCCGACGCCTTCCAGCCTGGCAGGCGGAGGCGCACAGCTCCGGCCCCGTCCCAGCCGGCGGCGAGCAGCTGAGGCAGGGCGAGCAGCAGCGACCCTGGCCGCAAATGCGGCCAGCGAAGGACAGAAAACCGTGAGCGGAAAACCAGAGAGCGGCTCGTTGCAGGCTCTAGCGGCTCCCCTTCACTTCCACATCCACACCGACAGGACGGTGGCGAGCAGTCTCTCCATCTGGTCACAACTTTGCATTTCTAAGCTCCATTAGCACACAGGAGCCGGGCTAACTTTCTCAGAGGTCATGTTGCCGTAACCCTCTTTTCAGGGAGTTTTTTTCCCATCTCTTCCTACCTCCCCCACCGCCCTCGCCCCAACCCCAGGCAACTCCTTGAGCTCCCGCTACTCACAGTTTATTGCGGTTAATCCCACGTGCCAAAAACTGAAGAGCAGCAGAGTGAAGCCCCCGAGGGCTCGGGAATCCATGTTCAGCCCCGGAGGGGGAAGCCAGCCGCTCGCCTGTCTCCCCCGGTCCCGGTCTCTGAGCGCCTCTCAGTCTCTGTGCGCTCCCTCTTCCTCCACTCATTTACTCCATCCAGCAACCAGGTACTCCGGGTGACGGGGGAGCCGGAGCCGGGGGCGGCCGAGGGACCCTCCTCCGCGGCCCTCGGAGAAGCCGCTCCAAACGCCGGCGGCAGCGCCCGAGCCGAGCCCGCTCTCCCGGCTGCTGCCGTGGATATTCACCTTGCGAGCTGCGGCTGGGAAGCAGCAGCCGGGCGCTGGGCACCTCCTTATAGGCGAGAGCCGAGCTGCACTCCACCTCCTCCCAGCCCCCTGGAAGTCACTCCTCCTCGCCTTCCAGGGAGGATCCTTATTGCAATCTTCACGCGTTGTTGATAAGCATCAGAGTCACGGAGTAGATCAGTTGCCTGGAGGAAAAAAAAAAATCTTCCTGATTTTTTTTCTCTTTTTCCTTCCCTTTCCCCCTCCTTTGGGTACCGCTGTGGCTGGAACATTTTAAAGAGCCCCCAGCTGAGTTGTTTGTTTGCTTATAAATACATATGTTAAATACACATACATAAAATATATACGTATATCCCGGCACAGACAGTGCCGACGCAGCCCGACGGGCCCCAGCCCCGCTCCCGGGGCTCAGCCTCACCCCTAGGGAGCGGGGTTGGAGCCTGGGACGGGGCTGATGCTTGATCCGCTGTCCTGTCGCGGCTGGTCCAGCCTAACCCTCCTGGAAGGAGAACGAAGGTGGCCCTAGGGGTCCCAGCAGAGCCGCGGGTAGCTCTCGTTAGTGCCCCCCGCCCGAAGAAGGCGGCCCCTGGGGTTGCAGAGCAGACCAGATCCGCACCAAGAGCTACAACCCCCTCTCGGCTGGTAAGGGTGATGCTTGACAAAACCGGATTTCATAATTGATTGATTGATTGACTGACTGACTGACTGATTACCCGACTGCTCAGCAGCTGAACAGGCCGGGACTGTCTTCCAGAGGAGGGGTACAGGAAAGCAGAGTTTAAAAGCATCTTGCCATCCCCTTGTGGTCTGTGCACAGGCAGCTGGAGTGCACCCTGAGCTGGTGCCTTGCACTGTGCCCAGCCACCTCCCTGCATGCCTGCACACACGGGAGGTAAACGTCCTTTCAGGAACTCCAGCTTAATCACTGCTGAGATCTAACCTTGTTGCTTTGCTGTGGCGTCACCCCGCATCAACAGAGTGCTGCATCAAAGTCAGGTCAAAATTGCATTAGTGATTCCACTGTAATCTGCAAGGAGAGTGTGTTTGGACCATTAAAATCTTTGTAAGGGGAAAGTCGCTGGTCCTCAGCCATAATCCTTCACAATGGTGAGGAATAATCAGAAGAAATAGACTGCTCACCAAAGCCATCCTGACTTGCCAATGGAGAGCGGAGGTTTAAATTGCTGGCATGCTGTAAGCCTCGTATTAAAAAGTAAGGAGGGTGGAGGAAAGACATTGTGCTCAGCTATTAGGTACTATATCAAAGAGAGGTGTCAAGGGGACATCTTAGCTTTAAAGGAGCAGTCAGCTTGGAAAGCAAAAGTCCACGTTTAAAAAATGACCTAATTATTTCACCTTCTGTTGTTACAAGTGACACAAGGTTAAACAGGAAGGATAGCTGCCTAGCACTGAGGCTTGCAGTCAGAGTCAATAAAGGGTTCAGTCAGACAAAACCAAGACTTAGGAGGAACTTAAAAGCCTAATGAGCTCTCCAAGTCTTTCATTTTCAGCTTTAAATACATCTGCACACACCAAGGTTTCATCTTTGCTCTTGCAAAGACCTGACCCAGTTGCTCTGTGCTTCACTTATGTCTGAGCCCAGTGAGATTTCAGAAACTAGGGGTGGGGGTCAGTCCAATGCTAACCTATCTACATGAGGTGTCTGCTTTCCCTTCCAAAGGCCCTGATGGAGGCGTTCAACTAATCACCCAGGAGATGCTTGTGTAAGGGCACAGACACCATCTTCTCTGAGCAGGCCCATTTTTGAAGGTAGTGAGCTCTGCTCATTTCTGTCAGTGGATGGGGAGAGAGAGGGTCTCACCTTCATGTTTTCTGATCCTAGTCAGAAACATCTCATCTTCTCCATAAGTTGTACAGATCATATACAAGACTCTGGCCCAGAAACTAAGAACCGTACTGCTTTGCTGCATTAGGCCAGGAGGCTGGGGTATTGAGAAAATTATGTTATTAACTTGACTTTTTCAGGTGAGTAATCAAGCTTTAGAAGTGCTAGCAGTGCTTCCAGAGCTACCACTTGAGTAAAGCTAAGCAGTAGAATATATCAGAAAGCTGAAAGTCAGAGTGGATTTGCTCTGGAGACACACAAGTCTTTGATGCAGTCACAACTATGTATTCTGAAATTAGCAGAGAAATTCAGAAGAAGGAGATTAAATATGGGGGATTTTAATGCTTTCCTTTTAAAAAATAATTAAAATTAAATGGACTGTGTTTCAAATATTTTCAGTGTCTCTTTAAACTATCTGGCACAATGGTACACTTTTTAACTGACTCACTGAACTAATTAGTGGCTTGTTTATAGGAAAGCAGATGTGGAAATGAGCTATGCAGACTAATTAAAAGCTATCAATAAATATGAGCCCAATCCTGCAATGCATCCCAGTGGTCACCACTATGGATCTGACTGCAGGATCTGGACTCCAGTTACACCATCGGTTTTCAAGTCACACTTGTGAGATGCTGGTTTCCCAGAGGCACACCTCTTCCAAAAGCTCCTTTGTATCATAAATGCCAGGCAGGTGCCTTAAGATTTGTGAATGTTTGGGTGCAGGAGCACTACAACTGAGAAGTTATGACCGGAGTGGAGGGCTACGCAGCTGTTCTTTGCAGGAAATTATGTAAATAATGTCATGTTTAAGGGCTTTTTGCCAGCAAGATTTTTATTAGAGTAAATTTATTAATCACTATTAAAACTGTTCAGACAAAAAGTGTGGCTCATCCTGAGCCACAGATATGGGTACCCTGGGTTTTGGGAAAATCCAGTTGTTGATTCAGTTTTATTATATCTGGGCTTTGTTCAAAATGACTGTGATGGTTGCCACTGAAAGCATTGCAAGCCTTGGCAATGAGTGAAGGCTCTGTTAGGTATACAGTAATAACTCCTTTCTAACTCTCCTGTTCACTGTGGCACATTTTCTCCTCCTCGATGAAAGCAAAGCTGACCGTAACAGTGAAGACCCTGAGATCTTCCCTTTCAATTCTTCTTTGACACATTTAATTTATAGCCTTTCGCCAGTCATTTGATGTTCACTCCCTGTTTATTAAACAAGGGGAAAACACACCACCTCATATCGTACAGATGGCAGGAGGAGAAACAGCCTCATGTCTGGCACATGTTCAGAGTCTGCAGTCATGGTGATCACATGAGCACCCTTATAATTTCAGAGTCAATGTAGATCATGATTAGGTCATCTGGGACTGTATAGAAAGGGCTACATTAGTTCTGGGTGAGAAAGCCTAACATGAGCATCCAATTATCCTCCTCCCCAAAGGCAGCTGGGTGCCCATATTAATGCTGCTCAGGACGCAAGCAGTGTACGACCTGCATGATGGGGAGAGGAACATGAGCGGTATTAGGCCAGCAGCTGTTCCTGTCTTACTGGCTTTACAGTGCAAGCAACAAATCACTGAAATTCAGCATTTACTTTTTCAGCTCCAGTGTCCTACCCAAGTTTGTTCTGCCAGTCTGGAGCCTTGTTATTTGAGCAGAAGGAACCATTTGTGGGAATTAGATGAGAGAATATGAATAGGAGAGCAACAGAAGGACATGAAAACATAAGGAAGAGCAGGAAAAGCTGGCTCCCGGAAGAGAAATAAGGGCATGCATTTTTGAAGGAGAAAGCTTTTTTATTTAAATGTTTATCTGAGGAGGTAAGTTTATCTGTGATCAGATACACTTGTTTTCTTTCCTAGAGCCAGTAAACAGCATTAGTATTGCTATAACCCATGTTGAGTTTGCCACTAGAAGCAATAGCAGTTTAGCCCATGAATTTGATCAATCCAGCTGTTTGGGTAATTGCAGCTGGAAGATTTATGTCTGACCCCAATCATATAGCATCCAAGGAAGGAGAACAGCATTATGTATATGAATTTTGAAAAGCACATAGTACCACAAACTTTATTGTAATGATGTGTGATTTTTGTATCACATATTGCTGTTTCCTGTTGATAATTAGGAATTTGTCTGAAGAATACCATGTTTCTGATCACAAAACTTAAAAGTCATGTCAAAAAACCCTAAAGGTCATTTTTTTTCTTTTTCCATTAGAGTTCTCCCCTATAAAAAGAAAGGACTCATTCATTAGAAAGAATATGTGGGGAGCTTTCATAAAACACATCGACCCCAGCCAGGTGAGTGCAACAGCAGGCTGCTCATTATCCTTGGATCATTCCACAGCATACATAAGTACGGAGGATAAGAAAATTTAATGATCTGCTGGGACAATCTGATGGCCAGTAGCATTTTTGAGATGCATGCTGAGATTAGGGTAAAAGAAATCAGATGTCAAGCTGTGCAGTGATTATTGGAAGACAAAGAACTAAAATCACCTCTTCCTCCCTCTCACCTTTCCCTACATTATTTTACCACTGTCTGCTGGTATTAGGGCTTTCATTATGTTGTCTTGTCTGCCTATGAAGATGCTTGTGTCAATCACGGCCAGGTACAGCTACGGGACTTAAAAGATCAATAACCTGACTAAATAATAGTACAAATGGCTATGGCTACAAATTACCTAGGGACTTCAATAGGCCTTATATGGGACACAGTCCTCCCTGATGTAATTCCAGTGACATTGTATGTGGCAGTTCAGGACAGAGTCACAGATGGCACCATCCATGGTCTGCTCTTTGTGCTGGTTCCCCATCAAACACAGTGGTCAGCTCCAGCTGGGCCAGCCACAGTTCTCCCCAAGCGATACTGTACTTTTACTAAAATACAGTGTCATCCTGGCACACTGATTGTCTCGGAACCAGCTGTCCACCAGTGTCCAATGGAAGGATGGACTTGATGACGTGTTGGCATAAATACAAAACTCATTCCTGTGATCTAATCGACCTCAATCAGCCCTGAAGAGGGACTCATACAGAAACTAAATAATAATTTTTTCCCCCCCCTGTTTTGAAGCTACACAAATTAGAATGAAGAACCCCATAAAAGGTCCCAGGACAGTTAGCTGTCACAGGATGGATGTAATCCTTGGAAAACAGCTGGCTAACTGATGGGAACATACCGTAATAAGAACTGAGTCCCAGCTGAGGTCAAAGCCCAGAGTCTGCTTTAGAGTACTTAGAAACTTCAAGGCAAACTAGAAAAAAAAAATGACAGAAGGTGGGGAGGCATTTTAGCAAAAATCTCTATTCTATTGACATTGCAGTTCAGACTACAAGGTTGGAAGGGAGACAATGTTATCTGTATGAATGTCTATTTCCATGCGTAAAGAAGGCATCTTTATTTGTCATTCATTAGTCGGTATCAATTCTCCATTTTGCAGAAATTCAGTCATTCAGTCATGGAATTATAATATCTGCCATGTCACTGATGTGAGTAATGACATATAATGAATAGACACTGCGATAAATTTTCAGAAGCAATTAGTGATTTTGCACGAACAACCAAGGTACCCCTTAAGGGGCAATTTTTCAGAATGATTTGGGCCTTTACCTGCTGAATATCAGTGCTATGATCTGTCTGTCCGAACAGGACAGTTAAAAGGAGAGGCGTCCAAAATCATTAGTCTCTATTGAACACTTGCACCTCAGTGCACCGCTAACCCATAGTCTCATGCTTGAGGAGAAAACAATCACCTGGGCCTGCCTACATAACGAACAACTTTGAATGTCTCCACCATTTTGCAAAGAAAGTTTTCAAGGAGTGAAAAAGAGAGCTAATTTCATCAAATAAATCATTCGTGACAAATGGCTTATCCAGTGCTAGGACTCAGAAAATTATTATTAGCAACAGCCGGGCTGGGTATGACAACCTATATTCAGGCATTCTTTCTACTTTCCTGCCTGTCCTTCACCAATCTCTGTTATGGATAGAGCTCGGAGAGAAGTGAAAAGAGGGAAGGTGTGTGGAAACTAATGCAATCATTAGGTCATTTTTAACCTTGCTGCAATTATCACACAGAAGGAGCCAACTGAGAATAATGGAACGCAAGACCGTAATTTAGACTCCCCTGAAAAAGAGGAGAAAATGAATATAACTTCTCTCACAAGCCATCAGGATTTCTAGATTTAGTCCTGCAGGAATGAGCAGCTTCTGAGCACTCCTGTGTTGCTCACTTCTCACCATAGGCACAGAAGATTCAGAGTCTTGGGCCAATGTTTTTACACCAGCTTGCCTTTCTAAGGCTGCGGCTGTCAGGTTTTTTGATGTAGACATTGAAGGACATGGAACAGAAAATGGGATTAATAGAGGGTCCTTAATCACAGTATCGCTGAGCTGCTTCTGGACAAAGTCCTTGCTGAGGGCTGGGCTGGAAGTTAGTCTGGACTAAACTATGAAAATCACCATATATGTTATATTGCATACATAGATATACATATATGTATATATACTCACATATATATGTACATATGTATATGCAGGCAGATATACATACAGAGAAATATGTGCAAAACAGGAAATCAAACAAGGTAAACTCACCCCTCACTAGGAGATCCATTTATTTCATACTTACTGACTAAAATTGTTTATTTCCTCTAGAAAGTAGATGCATTTGCATCAGAATGAAACAATTCCATGTAGACCTACCACTGTCTTTTCAAAGCAAAGTGATTTTAACTCCATGGAGGGATAGCTGATTATACCATAATGTGTAGGCCTGAGTCAGACACACTTACCTTATTTCTTACTTGAGCCAGCTTGAGGTATAGGAAGCCTCTGCTTTCTGCCAGTCTGGATTGCAGATTACACTGGAGTTAATGAATCCCTCCTACTCGGCAAAGATCTGCTGACAACATGAGAATATTAACATAATGTAGCTATGTAGAGGGGTGGATATTCAGAGTTTCTTTTGCAATCAATGTATTTTGCATTAGTTAAAAAAAAAAAAAGTTCATGATTCTGAGCAACTACTATTAAAACTAAGCCAAAATAAAAAAAAAAAATCCTACTTGGTGCACTTTTTTCCTGACTCTCAGGGGCTGCTTTTTGCTTGTTCTAAGGATAATTATCTATACTTGGATGATGTTATGAATTCCAGGTTAAGGAAAAAAATCAAACTCGCTGCTGAGAGTTTTTATGCCCAGGATTTATACTAGAGCAAACATGTCTCTCTAGATTCCCACAAAGGGGGGAAAATCTCAGTCAGCAGTCTAACTTTCTGTTCACCTCAGATGCATGTTGCATCAGTTGAGGTTCAGGTAGAAAGTGTGAAACAGTGCCACAGAGATTTCATTGAGTTCACATGAAGGAAGGAGGCCTTCTTGGCTGTGTGCAGGGCTGAAGGGAGAGGTGAAGTACAGCAAACCATGCCCTGAAGCTCACCAAAACCTCAGACTTTAACCTGTCATCCACACAGTTTGAACATGAAGTGAGTTTAAGCTTGAGACTGGACTCAGGCTCACCTTCAAAGGCTGCAGAGATGTATCCAGGGTCAAAAGACAGGATTAAACCACAGAGAAAGAGTGAGGCAGAGCCAGGAGGTTAGCCCAAGTTGTCTTTGCTTTCTTAATTGGAATCTGTGTCATCTATTACCTCTCCTTCAGTATGTAAATCAGTTTCATAAATGTAACAACTCAAGAGGATGATAGTCATCTGGGACAACAGCAAACGACTCAAATCTCATCCAAATAGGCAGTGCAGTAGGGCATAAACACCTTACTTGACTTTGTTTCTCTGTCTTAGGGGTTAACGTGCTCATTGCAGGTAAATCCAGGCAGCAAAGAATCTCTGCAGCGATAGCAAGGCCATGGGCACTCAGACGTGCCATGTAGAAACCTTTACCATTGTCTAATATGAAGAAGCAAATGTGGAAATTAGCAGTATGTATTGACACGTACCCTCTACATGTGTTAGTACCACTTATGTCATTGCATTTATTATAAGCAACTCAATTCCCATAGTGCAATTATAGCAGATGGATAAACAAGATGCAATATACTGTTCACTTTATGACAATGATCACACAATTCCAGCTTCACTGCTTTTAACTGTTTGCATGAAAGACTGATTAATAAAGCTTTGAAAGGCTGTCAGACAAGGATATATGAATGTGTAAGTGATACAAGTGAAATTATTTCCCAGTATAAATATCCCTCACATCACAAAACTAGTGAGGCTGTATCAGGGACGAACATGATCTATTCTGTCCATCAGGTTCTCCTTGACAAAGGCTGAGCGCTGACTACAACCAGCTGTAATCATTATCCTCCACTTTCCTTCCTTTTGTACCTACTTTTGTGTCCTTAGACCATAAGCCTCTGAGAAACAGCTGCCTTCTTCCCTGTCTATATGTATATGTGCTGTAGTCCTGATTCCACTATGAAGGTTGTAGATGCTTGCACAGTATTACCATAGGCCAACCATTACAGAGACAATTATAGCAGTCCGCGAGTACATCAGTGTGTAAAAGCCACAGTAAGAAAAGGAAATAGTCACAAAGAGCTTAGAAGGATGGAGGGTTAATTCCTTTATCACAAAAACATGTTACTGAAGCTGCATTCTGTGGATTAACACTACTGATACATCCATTTCGTTAAGTGGATACAGTTGTCTGCTGACACATATTCACTTGAGATGATTGCATTATTGAGATATCTCACAAAAACTGATACCAATTCATGTCGGTTATTTTAGCAAAACTACAACCTACTGATTTAATCTTTGAAGATTTTGAATCTTTTTAAATTAAAGAATCAAGCATTTAACAATAATTTTGGTCCTGAATTAGAAAATGTGTTTCTTAAGAACTAAATTATTGGTCAGTGTCAGGAGAAAAGGAGGTGCTTAACAAAAGATCAGATATCTGGCTCTACCTAGGTGAATCCCTTCTCTTTTCTACCACCTCAGCAGTGACAGCAATGAAAGGTCAAGAATAAATTTGTGATGTTGTTCTTGTTAGGTGATATTGTAGTTCATGCTTCTGGTACCTAAGATTTCCAGAGGAGCTCCTCTCCGAGAAGCATTCAATTCCCAAACCTGCTGAATATACCATGTTGCCCTTGGGAACTGCTATTTTGAAAACTACTTCTTAAACTTTCTGGGTTAGAACATCCCCCGATGGAACTGCATGTAGCTCCACCTAATTTTAATGCTGACTTATATCAGCTGGATGTCATATGGTGCTAAAATAAAATGCTGAAGCCAAATTCTAAAGGGTTTATATCATTTTAAGCTACCTAGAGAAATCAGGAGTGTTTAGCTCTGGGGATCTTGTGCTAGCTTGTCTCACACTAATACAAAAGCAGATAAGATCAAATGAAGAGGACATGGAGCAATTGGATTTTTTTTTTAATTCTGTGCTAATCTTCACAGTTGTTTTTCATTTTTTTTTTTTCTTTCATAAGCTCTTCTTAAAGTGTAGATGATAGGCTATTTACTGGGAATAATCCTGTTAAGTGGATAGTGCTGTATACGTGCATCTCTATATCTCATTCTATAGGAACACCAACATTTGAAATAAAAAAGTGACTCCTAGCCCTATTTTTCATACAGATCTCACCTTTATTACACTCCATAATCTGTATCTGTGATGTCAAATCATAAAGCATAAACCATAAAGCAGAGGTGAGAAAGACACTTAAAAAAGAAAAGTTTTGCCTTTTTGATATCAAGAGAGTTAGGGTGAGGGGGCATCACGCAACCCCCTCAGTAAGCGTTGAACAAGGGATCCTCTGCATGTCACAGGGGACTGAAAGAGCCTGAACTAAATCCCACCAAAGACACTAAAAATCATTGCATTGATTTTAATGGCCTTTTTTGATGGCTTGTTTAGTGAGCTGCTTTCTCACCCAAGTATGGGGACCAATTTTCTCACACTATTATGATGGGTAACAAACATCCCACAATTCCAGAATACCCTGAATGCAAGAAAGATCAGCATCTGGCCACAAGCTCTCTACTATTTGACTTTTTGTCTGCTGAATAACTAAATTATACACTTTCCTTCTCTATTATATACTTTTCTGAAGATAAACAGTTATTTTAAAGGAACAGGAGATTGCATAATCATTGTGAAGTCCTTGAGCTTTCTGCTGGCCGCGGATTTCTCTGTTCAAGTCCAGATGAGCTATACAATGCGAAAATGTATCTGCTAAGTTTTTCATTGACATTACTAGGAAGGTGTAATGACTGTCGGTCTGATGTCAGCGGGAGGTGCTGTCAAGAAGGGGAAGGGAAAAAAACCCTCAAAACCCCCTGCAGACATTCAAGAAGAAATCTTATACTGTTGAGTAATTACAATTCTCAAAGAAAAAAATAGACTTGGATAAACCTGGAGGCACCTTTATGTTTTCCCTTTTGAAACCTTCCATCTTCCTGACACGACGCTTTGCTGTTCTGTCATTTCTGTCACCGTGCCATGCTGGGCTAGTTCTTTTTTTCAGGAGAGAAGGAGTATTTTTGGTCCTTAGAGACCCCACTGTGCAAATATTTAAAACAAACAAAGTCTTTGTTGAGGTTTTTTAAAAATCTTTTAATCAGCAAACAGATATATTCTTTGTCTGTTGGAAGAGAAGCTGCAATTATCAGGGGAATTTCATTTCAAATGGCATGTACGTTCTTCGTGTGGGTGGTGAGGTAGGCAGGCATCTCAGTGGTAGGTTATAGTCATGTTTATTATATACTTTGAATGTTACTTTGCTGATGTCAGTATGGTGCTTTTTTCTGAGGTGCACAGGAAGCCCGGAGCAGTAAAGAGCCTCCCTTTCATGCCATTTTCCCACTTGTAAAGAAATCTTGACTGAGATTGTAATTGTGAAGTTATGCAGTCACAGAAATTGCGTCCCAGAGAGGTGCTGTGTCTTGCTGCAAATTATTGCTGTCCCTTTGTCTAGACGGGAAATGGCTGAACCTCTCTCTTGTGTTACACCATTTCTTCCCGTTTTTTCCTACGTGAATCCTTTTCACCTCTTTCTGTCTCATTTGCTTTCTGCTCACCACTCAAAACCACTTTTCTTCTCAAGTAGCTCATGGACCAGTCAGATCATGTGCCATCAAATTATGCTCTTCCTCATGATCTCTGGCTCTCATATGATTCCTAAAATCATCAATGACGTGGTTTGGTTTTGCATTTGTGGGGTTTTTTTTCTGATTGAAACTGATGTTCCCTTTAACTGCTTCTTTCTTCCCTGAAAGTCTATTGTACTTTCTGCATTGTTTTTATCTCTACTTTCTGACTCTTCCATTAGTGCTCCTCCAGGCTTAGAGAGCTCCAGTGAGAGCTCTGCTATCTTTAGTTTTGCTTCCTGTTCTCCACTTTGGGAGAAACACTTCTATCCCACTATGGGTAATTTTCCTACTCACTCTTTTTCCTTGTTTTACATGTTGTTTTGTTATTACTGTCTTTACAAACCTATCTTCACCTGTCACTGTCTGCCCTTGATTTAAAAAACGGAGGGCAGGCTGCGTATCTCACCGCATGGAGGAAATATTGCTGATAGAAAGCTGCAGGGCTAAAGCCAATGGCTAAAATGCTCAAACTTTTCTATGCAAGATTTCCCTACAACCTCGTCTTCTTGATCTATGGCTGCTTTATGACAGTGAAGCAACCACAGATTAGATTCATCTGGCCTAGTGCTTTCATATTTCATCTGTATATATGCTGAAAAGTATTTGCTATTTGCTGTGCATTTGCTATCACTCTTTTATATTTGATGAAGTGTTTTTTTTCCATCTCGTAAAGGCTCTTCGGGTGGCACTCAGCTGCCTAAATACGGGCATATAGCGTTATTTTAAACATTGTAGGGTTTCCTGTTTGGCCAGTTACTAATTCTCCAGAAGGGTACAAGGCTTGCACAGGTTGCGTGCTCTGTGCAGATGTCTCGTACTGCTGTGGTATGCGTTACCTTGGTGCACATACCCTACTGTGTCCGTGCATTAAATGGCTGTGACTAAACAACACAGCATCTCTCTTCTTATCTTGCCATCTTAAGCTTCCTCTGGCAGCTTTTCAGGAAGTCATAGGAGTCACACTTGGGCAGCAATCAAACGGAGGCACAAATTATAGCAAATGAGAAACAAACCCATACTACAGAGCAATACTTTCCTAATGTAAATACCACTGAGTGAAAATGCAAAGTCAGGCATAATAATAAAAGAGAAAAATAGAAAAAAATAAAATGGAAATAAACCAAAATAAACAATTAAGAGTAACCTTATCAGAAAGCCCTGTTAAATTCAGCCATCATAGAGGTCAGACTGGACTGCCACATCCTTCTCTATGACTTTTGTTAACTTAACCCTCACCTTGAGAAACACCTGCTCACCACCGTGGATCTTCTGCATAATCTTCTACTAGAAACTTTTTTTTTTTTTTCCCTTTTTCTTAAATGTTTTTCCTGAATCGGGCTGTAGTCCATTTTGGAGTAATGTCTCTGTGCATTAAATTGAGACTGGCATACATTTGTTTATTACTACAAAGGCAAAAGGATTTCCACAGCACCTCTTTCAAAGATCTGAGACCCATTGTAATTCCATTGAATTAAGCTTATTAATATGAGGACTTTGCCTATATTTCTATCTCACCAAAAAAAAAAAAAAATTTCTGCTGGATAAATTAGAATGTGAAATATACCTTCTTTTCCTGGCATATATTTTCCCCGTCCTTTATGGACTTCATATCCCACATGGAAAAGACAAGACAGAATTTTCCATCTATTATTTCTTAAAAACAAACCACCAACAAAATTTTCTATAATTACAGAGAGTCTCAAAATGTTAGAGGTAATATTGAAATGTTGACAGGCATCTAACTTCTACTGGGGAGGAATGAGAGATTTAGTTAGGATGAGCTAATAATATATTTCCAGTGGTAAGTAACAGCTCTCCTTTCTGGATAAAAATGATTATTTTAATAAGGCTTGAAATTGCAGGCATGATATGTGCTGTGATAGTACGTAGGATGAACCAGTAATGCAAACCCAAAAACACTAAATGGAGCTTGAGCAGGGATCCTCTGAGGGATTATTAAAGATTATAACAATAGTTAGCCATTGAAATTAGATTTATATGACTTTGGATAAAACAATTATTTGCAATCTGGAAGAAAACTCCAAACACACAAAAGCCTTTTTTCCCCCTCGTCTTTTTCTGTCTTTTAAAAATATTTAGCTTTTTAATATTTAAAATGCATTTCACACTTTATTGTTTTTTCCTGTTTTCAAGGATGATGCACAACTTAATTCTACTACTGTTTAAAGACTGCAGGATATATCTCAGTGTAACACGTTAATATTGGAGGAAAAGTCTAGCATTTTCAGCATGCAAGCTGAGTTTGCTGTTGATTTCCTTGTTATATTTTATCAGCAACGGTAAGTTAGACAGTAGCCAGCCCTACAGGAGACTCACGGTCTGCTGTAAAGCAGTTCCCATGGTAGCCCATGGCCCTCCTGGTGGCCAGCTATGTTGCTTTGGGCATATCAACGTCTTCACTTTCTGCCTCTGATTGTCTCCTCACTCCTCTTTTTTTTGGTAAGATAAAAGCTCTTTTGGGAGAAGCTGACAAAATCTACTACACAAGGCTGTGCTTAGCACAACAGGACACGGATCTTGGCTGGAGCTTTTTGGCAATGCAGTGATACAGATACTACAATGATAATAAAGGTTTCACACAGTAAGATCAATAGGTACAAAACATTAGTTCCTTAAAGCCTCCTCTCTTTTATGATTAGTAGGGAACAACTCATATAGAATCCATCACCCTCATAAGAGTTTTGTGACAATTAATTATATAATGCTTCCACAGTGCTTTGAAGATGCAAAGACAGATCCCCCGCTGTGTTAAGAGTTCAGATAGTACAAGGTAGCCTTACAAAACCAAAGCAAAAAATCATCTACAGGATTTCTTGGCTAGTGGAGAGCAGCTGTGGAGGTTATTTCACCATCTCTCCTAGCCTGGCTGTTAGGGTGAGAAGTCTCCTGCCTCTCTCCAGACTCACCACTGCTCACCAAAGCTCTCCTTCGTGTGCTCTGGATAGAGCAGGACATTAGAACAAAGCACAAAACTCAGTCCAGCAGCATATACTCAGCTCTGGATTAGCACAGCATTGGGCAGTGCACTTTACAGCAGGGCTGCAACTGTCAGTGTGCACTAAAGATACAGAATCCCAGAGCTAAACATGTCTTGAGCTTTCCTCACTCTTTCAGTGTAGACATAAGTTCAGTGGCCCAAAAGCTAGTGTAGCCTTCAGGGCAACCACGTCTATACTGTGGCCCCTCCTTCCCCAACTTATTTTGTCTTTCACCATTTTTGACATAAGATCTAACTAATGAGTTTCAGACTCCATGTCCTGGGTAAATATAAACTATATTTCATCCCCAGAAAATTAACTCCAGGTTCGGCATGCATCCATGAGTTACACCTACGCCATTTGAAATTGATGGGCCTGGGGCTGGGCTTCAGTTAGGATGGAGAAGGCTAGAGGGAAGGAGTTAGCATTTTATGTACCAAATCTCATCTTGCTCAAGCCTTTTGTGTATGGAGCTTTAATTATTTTAAATCTCCATCTCCATGTCATGCTGCCATTTGTCACACTGTTGAAAATAAGCATGAATGAAAATAAATACATAAAGCAAAGTCTGACCAAAAGAATAGATGCTTAATGGGGAAGAAGATAACCTTTTTTAATAGTGTGCTCTTATCAAGGAAAAAAGCTGAGGAAACCTTGCTTTTATTTTTTTAAAACACAACAGAACTAAACAACTCATATTCACTTCTGTCCATTTAAGCTTTTTAATGGGACTAGATGGACATCTTTCAAGACATGCACAGAGCCATAAAGCAAGGCCAATTCATGGCTTCCTGGGAACTCTTTTGTTTAAACTGTAAAACAAAACAATTTCTCAGAAACAAAAGAGAGAAGATTTCAATCTACTTTAGAAAAAGTCACAGGAACAACCTAGAGAACTGTACTTGGGGTCTTCTGATTGTATTTGGTGCCTTTCTAACAGAAAGAGTTCAACGCCACCAGAAGTTAATAGTTTGGCACAAGAGTAATTTCACAAAAATCTATGCAAAGGGTCTTAGAAGATTATATATTCTGGCTTAAATGTATATATCCATTAATTTCTTTACAGTAAATCACAGCTCATCACCAGCATTCACCTATTTGTGGGGCAGAGCTGGAAACAGAGATCCTGATGTCTTTTGGTCCTCTGAAAGCCTGTGCTGTTATTTTCATGGAGCAGGCAATGGAAGAACCAGTTTATTCACCATCAAATGATGTGATTCAGTATACAAAAGTGATGGCAGTCAGGGTCGGAAGCTATGATATTTTTTCCAGAAGCAGAAAAGATACTAGGAGAAGAGGAGTGAAAACCAAGCCCTCAAAACAACATGTGTGAGTGCTTCTGATGCTCTGATTTTGACCAAGCATAAAAAAGTGAAGAACTGCTTCACAAGCACTTCTTGTCCTTCATTGACTGCCATTAAGAATCACGGTTCTTGTAAGCCTGAGCAATACCTCTATGTGTGGGCTTGTGTGTATGTATATACATAGGTGCAAACCTTCTCATCAGGGACGATGGCAAGAACTGATGCAGCCCTGCTTGCATTAGGTCTTACCTAGAGTCCCTCCTTTCTTCAGAGCACCCTCTTGTTTCTTCGTATTTAAAACCTAAACACTTCTAGAGAAGCTGCTTCTTCCCAGAAGGTTAAGAGGCTTTATTCTCAAAGAAATCCTTTATAAAATACTAAAAACCCCCAACCAACCAACCAACCAACCAACAAACAAACAAAAGGAAGCAAACAAACAAAATATTTCTATGAGTAATTGCACAGAAGGCCTGAGTCTGAGAGAGCAAGACACAGTCCCACCTTTACTATGAACACGGATTTGTCATGGGGTTGCTAAATAAGCTTTAATGTTAGGTCTATCCCTTTTGCAGTCAGGATTCAAGACAGTCAGCTGTTCTAGATTTCTGTTTAAACTGAACGTAGGAGTTGTTCTAAAAAATAATCGAACTAGAATGTTCCTCCTGCAGAAAACATCATTATTTTTATTGTTTTCCATTTGCAAGAAAAAGGAAAATTAAAACCGCTATTTTTTACATCAACACACAGAGACTGAGAAGCTTTAAATCAATGATGTTAATATGGAATCTTGGGAGGATGTTTTCTCACAGAAAAGTTTTCAATTTCAAAACAATTTTCTTTCCCTTGAACTAATTTTATGAAATTTTAGAATACTCTTTTGAAGTGAGTGTGAAGGAAGCAATACAGCATTTTTTGATAGCAAATGCACTGACAAGTCAATAAAAGCCTATTAAGATCTACTGCAGATACTGAAGAGGTGTGTGAGTGCGGCCAGCATCTGGAAAAGAGAGGATGGCACAAGCTCATCCTGTTCAGGGTAACGGGCCCTGTGGCGCTTTTCTCCAAGGGAGCAGTCAGCAGTGGGGAAAACCCAAAGGTTAGCGCAGCACACGTAGCTTCTGCCCTTAACTCCTGGCAGGCACAAATTTCAAAAAACCTGAGCACTTCTCATGCCAGTTCCAGTTGATGTAACTGCAGGTATTCAGCAACTGGAGAAATTGCTGTCTCTTGTTTGAGGCCAGTCTCAAAGCTTTTCTCATTAGAAGTTTAAGCATTTGTAGAGCAGATCTAATGATTACTTGCCTGCTGCACAGAAATAGGTAGTAGGCGGGAGATGCAAATAATTTTGAAGGATTTTGTATTTCTTTGCTGAAAGTTATTCTAGAAATGGGAAGATACTGTTACTGTTCTTCTACCATTTTTAAACAGGTTTTTCAAAGGTCATTTTAAATAGGTGGAAATACTGGTTTAAAAGTCAGGAGACTAGTTTAATACTACAAAGCCAGCGGAATAAGAAGTTATCCTCTCCTTTTTATGCTGGTTATTTGAGTTTTGGTTGCATTTTTTTTCATAGCAATTGTAAAAACAAAATGTAAATTGCACAATTAAACATTTGGAACAGCCTCCTTTATCAGTGTATAATTCACAGTGTGTCAGGGACATCTAATAACATCCTATTACAGATCACTTATCAGATAGTTGTTGAGTTAACTGCTATTATCTTCTTTGCCATCCCCCATAATTTGATGTGAATAGTTTCTGATATTTGCAGGGTGGTAATAATCTTCCTACATTGTTATGCAGCCCTTTTTCTCTCATTTTTAGGACTCGTCTCCTGTTCCTGTTCTTGTTTGGTTTGTGTTATCACCTGCAGGTAGCACAATATAGATCATACTACTTCCTGCTTGCTCTTTCCCTATACCCTTCACATTGGCCACTGCTGTAGGCATTACATTGGGCAGGACTGACTTTGTCCTGGCTTGATGGGGCTGCTGTTATGTTTGCAATCGCTGCTGGTGATCTGTATGTTTTCTAATGCAGATGTAGATTTACTCAGGATGGCTAAGAGCACTAAAGCTCCTGCATTAGCACTGCCTGCCTGCAGTTGACATTGTAATTGTCTTTGACACTCCTACCATCCTATTATTTAGGCAGCTGGCTGTCTTAATGCCTGTTGATAACTAATGCTGCATAGATGTGAGTGAGCACTGGGTTTGAGGACTCATTTCCCACTCCCCTGCTATTCCACTTTGACTAGCATCAATCAACAGCTTTTTGACTTGTCAAATGCTGGGACTGCTCTCTGCTGCTGTTCTCTGGGACACCTGCCAGCCCAAAGGGGTAGGAGAGCTGGAGAATGGTGAGAGCATCTGTTTCACCCCCGTGGCCAGGCAGCCTCAACGCCTGGTTTTCACCATGAGCAGGTTCTGCTCCTCCATGGAGCAGTCGGCTCCCAGATTTGCTTGCAGAAGATGTCTGCAGACAACATTCAGCCACACATGGGGAAAGAGAGGTGGGAAGAGGCAGGAGCCACAGGTTCCATGATCATCAGTCAGTCTCTGGCTGGCCTGGTGCCTTCTTGCAGTGTTTTTCATGAGGATTCAGGTAGTCAGGCAGAACAGTTCTGGTCAGGAAACCCAGACTGTGAGCTCTCTCTCACTGTTAGGAAAGAAGTTTCACACCTGTGCAGTCTCTGGTAGCAGTCAATGCAGGCAGCTTTCAGTGAGCTGATTGGGGTCTTGAGAATTATAGTGCAAATTTCGTATTATTCTTTTTCTGTTCTGATTTTTAAGCACTCTGGGTCTCCGATACATCAGTACTACAGGTTTCTCAGTACATTATAGTGCATATTGTGTCAGTTATAGTGTCTGAATATGCACCTGTTGGTTAAGGACACCTTTAATTTTTCCAGACTTGCTTTACCTAGGAATTTAATTTTTAATGAAATGGCAAAGCTGACTAAGTGGTGATTTTATAATACTTTCTCACTGACTGACCAAAAGTTGGAACTCTTAATGCATCATTAGTACTCCTCGCTACAGCAGGCCTATGTTACAGTGTTAATATTCCCAACTAGAAATACCCAAGACTCTTGGGTTAGCCGTTGCCTCTCTCCCTGTGAAATACTGTGAAAAGTGCTTGAGAATCTTTCAAGATCATTCAGAAAAAAACAACAGAGTATCTTGTAGTGCATATCTCCTGTCCATATGCTAATTCAGCACTCACTCAAGTCACCATAAAGTACATGAACGCATTTCCTAATAAAAAGTGAAGTTTCCCTACAGGAGCAGTGAGCTGTCAGCTATCTTTCTGCCTCCCTTTATTTATTTTTCTGCCTTTCCCTTTTGCAAGCTCTTGTCAAATTTCTCTGGAACATTTTTTCTCTCTTTGCTATTCTGCAAGAGCAGAAGAAAAGAAAATTGGGGGGAAAAAAAAGCTAGGGGCTTTAAAGTTTAAAAAATAAACACAATTTGGGAACTGTAGAAGCAGCTGTTAGTTGCACAGGCCATAATTTACTAGAATACACATGGCTGTAGTCAGCAAAATTAGTGTTTGCTTGGGTTTGCATTTCAGGCAACTCACTACTTTTGAATCTGGCACATAACAAAGACATCAAGGAAAGCAAAGAAAAAGGGGTTTTTGTGTGATTTTTATTCTAGCACGCTTACTCTCTTATAAATTCCCCTTCTTCAAAAAATGTGTGATTTCTTTCATTTTATGATCACCGTCATCATACTGTGAATATCAGCAGTCAGTCTAGCTACCACTAGCATAACCTCATGGAAGCCAGAGTTCAGGATAAGGAATGACTCTGGATGTGGGAGGTTTATGAATTAGGTGAAAAACTACAGTTGCTTGGCTTGACTACATTGCATTTCCCTTCCAGCAATGCCTCTACCTAACATTAAAAGATCTTGGTGAGAAAAACCTCACTTGCAGGGTCCCACTCCAAGGGTCATCTGCTCCTCTGCTTATTACGAGGAAAGAACAACCACATTTCAAATGCTTGGAAATTCAGAGGCAAATGAGCCCATTTCTTCAGTTCAATTCAAATCCACCAGCTAACAAAAAGAAATATAGCTTGGGGGTTTCTTAACCTGTTGCTTCATCAAAGTGCACCCAAAATTGACTCTGTGCATCCCTCCATTCCCTGACAGAATCCTTTGTATCCCAGCCTGCCCCTCCATTTGAGGGTCTCTGGGAATTCCGTAGTCTGTCACCAGAGTAGGGTAATTAGACCTGTAAAATCACGGGTCAGCTATGATATCATAAAGCTGAAAAGCCAATGACGTGTTAGTACTGACATGGTTAGTGCAAAGCATGCGCAGCTGAACATGGTCATGTTTACTTATAGATCTGGAGCAGAAGGGGTAAGTGGAGGGAATGAAAGATGTCCCTGATGGAACAGAAACTGCTAAAAAGTTTGGTTCAAAACACAATCTAACTTAAAAGAGTTTTTGTCTAGGAATGGATATTTGATATGTTTCCAGTAATGGAAATCCTAATTCTTTAGAGGGCCCAAAGACTTAGCGCGAGTCCCATGAGACACAGATGAGTTCAGATGATCTGCTTTAAGTCTCCGCTCTACCACAATTTCTTATTTAATCTTGGCAAAACTCTGAGGCTAAAATTAAGGCTCTTAATTAAAGCCTGAAGGAAGTTAGGTCCCTTAATTACTGCAATACTTTTGGAAATGTTTACTCTTTGACCTTCTTTATTTTCAAAACATGTTTCAAAGTTCTTCCTGATAATGTTGCCATTAAAAACTGTGATGCTCACAAGTGAAAAGGCAAATAGTTGTGGTATCACAGCAGCAAAAGACAAAAAAACCCCAACCAACCAAACAAAAAAACCCACAACTATTTTATGGTTGCTACTGGGTTCCTAAACAAAATGAGTCACAGTAAGAGACTATGAGCTATGTGACCCTCGAACAACTATCAGTACTGCAAATATCACTTTTCTTCTTGCTTTCACCTTAAAAACCATTGTACTAAGTGAAAATTAACCCCATCTGCCCTTCAAGCCACTGTTCATTAAGAGATTACCTATCAGTACCACACTACCACAGCAATGTTTGATCAGATAGATATTCCATCAAGAGAACTGAGCCCAAATAATAAAAATAATGTGAAGAAACAACAACTAAAGATAAATTTTCTTATTAAATATTGATGTAGAAATAATTATTTATGTTTCCTGGCTTTCCTACATTTAGTACTTGTTAGCAGTGTCCCTCACTCATGAAACATTAATGTGCTATTTTTATAGCTCACTTCAGTTCTTAATCTGAGTTATTTTATGAAATGACTCCTTTTTATGGTGCTGAGGATTCAGATTCTTTCTGCCTATTGAGCTACACCATTATTGTCACCTCAAGTGTAGCAAATTTTTTTAAAAAAATATTTTTAGAAGGAGGGAGAGTCTTCGTTACCCTCTACAGATTAGCTATTGTGAGAGATTTGAGTCTGCCCATGTTCACCGGCTGCAAAACATACTCCAGACACATTGCTCTAGGTGTTATGCCCCTGTCAGAGAGGTAAATCCTGTAAGCCTTGAAATATGTGAAGTACGGAATCAATGCCTCTCAAATGCATGTGATATCAGCTACATGAGATCATAAACACCATGAACATCCAGACAGTCACAGCCAGTCAGTCCATTCAGCTCAGCAGCCAGTGTCCAAGCAGGGCTAGTAACAGACACTTGAGAAAGACTATAACAAAGGACAAAGGGGATAATCAAGAAAATAATAATGCTTTCTCACTATATCTTCCCAGATTTAACTTAATCTGCAGTTTAGAAACTTTCTGAGTCAGAGCTCATGTCTCGGTGTTTGACAGCTTTTGTGTAGTTTTTTATTCATGTATCTGTCAAAATCAGTTTGTGGGATGCACAGCCTTCTGCAGCATGAGCTGTGCGAACACAACGTGCAAAATACCACGTGCTCTTCTTTGTTTGGAACCCATCACTTGAACATTTAATTGGATTCCGCCAAGTTTTGTGTTTTGAAAAGCAGTGAACAATCATTCCTCACTGACCTTCCCTAATGTACTTGTGATTTCGCATCCAGTACCTCTTTTTGACACCTGAGTCCTAGTTATTTTTGTCACTCCTCAAAAGTAAATAATTCCCTACATTTGATCATCTTTAGAGCACTTTGGGCATTTGGGCATTTGAAATTTTCCTGGAAAAGAGAAAAGCAGCAGAGCAGGGACTACTGGCTATGATTTTTGCACATTTTCCTACTTTTCTCTATCAGTTCTGTTACTACTCCTCTACTTAAAAGTCTATGGGGAAATTTCACTTTAAAATAACTTCAGAATAACTAATCATCAGTAAAAGAATTTGGATTTCTAAAGTCTTGAAAAACTTCTATGATCTCCCTTAAGTTTCATCTTGCTTATGTGCAGAAAAAATGCAGCAGTTCAGAGCAGATCTTGTCCTGGTGTAAGTCTAATGGCTCCCACAGCTGGTGTATATTGATGTAACTCTATTGATTTAAAGAGTGCTACACTGATTTATATCAAGCAAGGATCTGGGTCTCTATGTCCTAGTAGAAGCCAGTGATAAACTTTGTTTTAAAACAAGTTAGGGGGAGTAATTCTGTTGAACCACTTCCTTGTGCCAGGTACATAGTTCTAATAAGAAATGTTTAAATGTTATTGGCCTTAGAAAGGCAATGTCTGTGATAATAGCAGCATATTTCTGTTGTGGCCACAAGATGGCCATATTTCTGAATACAGTTTGTCAGGAGCGTTACAGCACAGGAAGTGAATTTATTCCTTTCAGATGGAGAAGGCAGTCACCAGCAACAGTGGCATTGTTCTTAGGGCACTTGCTGTGTTTCAGCCACCTGCCCGATATCGCTGAATACAAAAACCTGCAGGAATCAGCAGATGCTGATATGCTTTGATAGAGGACAGCAGCCTGGAGGTTGCAAGAAGTGCGTGAACTGTATGTGATTCCTGATACCCCACAGATGACAGATCACACTCTTAATTTGGCTGTGCCAGATTATTCATTGGTCTAAAGATACCCACCATGAAATCTCTCCCTATCAGGCATAGCAAAACTGCCCCACAAAATTTGTGGCACCAACAATAGGATGCTGGAAGAACATACATGGTATGTTACTGGCTGTCAAAAAGGACAGTAGAGATATAACGTATATGTAGTTTGGTCTTAGGTTTGAAAGCCTGATGTGATCCAGACAATGCTGATCTGCCCCAGGTTATTGGATCAGCAAATCAATTAACCAATGTGGCAATCTGTTTATTGGGAAATCAGAGTGTGTCCCAATTGATAAGGCATAGCTTTCTGATATGTACCACAAAACTAAGCTTCAGCATTACAGTGGAGGAATGCCAATAACTCTTTAGTCTTTAGGGATTTTTTCAGTAAAATCATTCCTCCATTTTATAATTAGAAACTGCAAATCATTCGCTAATCTCTCAGTGATTAATGTCTGAACTTTGTTCTTTATTTCATAGAATCATAGAATCATAGAATCATAGAATCATAGAATCATAGAATCATAGAATCATAGAATGGTTTGGGTTGGAAGGGACCTTAAAGATCATCTAGTTCCAACCCCCCTGCTGTGGGCAGGGACACCCTCCACTAGACCACATTGCCCAAAGCCTCATCCAACCTGGCCTTGAACACTTCCAGGGATGGGGCCTCCACAACCTCTCTGGGCAACCTGTTCCAGTGCCTCACCACTCTAACAGTAAAGAATTTCTTTCTAACATCTAATCTAAATCCACCCTCCTTCAGCTTAAACCCATTACCCCTTGTCCTGTCACTACAGTCCCTGATAAACAGCCCCTCACCATCTTTCCTGTAGGCCCCTTCAGATACTGGTAAGCTGCAGTTAGATCTCCCCGGAGCCACCTTTTCTCCAGGCTGAACAACCCCAACTCTCTCAGCCTGTCCTCACAGGAGAGGTGCTCCATCCCTCCAGTCAGCTTTGTGGCCTCCTCTGGACTCGCTCCAACAGCTCCATGTCTCTCCTGTACTGGGGCCCCCAGAGCTGGACGCAGTACTCCAGGTGGGGTCTCACAAGAGCCAAGTAGAGGGGCAGAATCCCATCCCTTGACCTGCTGGTCACACTTCTTTTGATGCAGCCCAGGACACGGTTGGCTTTCTGGGCTGCAAGCGCACACTGCCGGCTCATGTCAAGCTTCTCATCAATCAATACCCCCAAGTCCTTCTCCTCCTCATTTAATCTATGTTATCAATTTACGTTTTATTAAGAACATCAGAGGTTTATGTATCTGTTTATTTATTTGCATGCCCATTGACTCATGCAATAGAGGAATAGAGGCAGGAACAAGAATTTGGAAATCTAAGGGGTCACAAGTTTTGTAAAAAAAGTTTAACTGAATATGTCTTTGCCAGCTTGTGCACCCATCCTTCACAGCTAAACAGAGAACATCACTGTCTCTGTTTTTACCTGCAGGGAACTGAAGCATATGGATAAAATGGGCCTGATTCAGCTCACAGTGGATTAATCTAAAGATCCCACTTTGACTTCAGTAGGAATAGGATCAGGGTGGAACAAGCAAGAACAGAGTTGCAGTAACAGCTTCTGTTCATGGGAGAAATTGGATGATGAACTTTTGACTCCTAGTCTAGTTTCTCAGTCACCTGGCTGCCTTACAAACTTCTCTTTGACCTCAGTTTAAAAGTATATACTTAACCATATGATAACTTCAGGAATGTGACTCAACGGGACTACTTACGAGCTTATATTTATGCATGTTCTCAGGTATTCTGCTAAAACTCCATTCACTCTTTGAACAGACCTTTCAGACCTTTCCCAAAGTATATTGAAAAGATAAAAACCAAAACAAAACAGGAATCCAAGCAACAGAGGCTGATGTTGACTTGCAAAGCAGCTTCCTGGTTCGTTACTATTCTTTTGTAATTATGACAGAGATCAAGAGATCATCAGTATAAGAGGTTGTCTTCATTGCTCGTGCCAGTCTCAGTAAGATCATAAAGTCTGCTTTTGGAGAAGCTCTTTGATATAAGTGGTTTTATTGATTGAAAAACAATGATACCAAACTACATATGAGACTTAGAGAGATCCCAGACAAGCATTGAACAAGAAATCACGTAGCAAGAACATGCTTCTGGGCTGCTACAAAGCTTCATCTTCAGCAGTCCCTGACCAGTAGTCTAACTGGCATCCTTTTTACAGACCTATACTGTGTAATAAAGGCCTAAGACCAGGAAAATCCCAGTTTCTCATGTTTCAGGAAAATCTTCAATTGTATGAAACAGCTCTGCAAATACAATGTTTGCAGGAAATAATTTTTGCCTGTCAGTAGGCTGGTATTTTAACACTATAGAGATTCCTTGTTTAACTGCAGATAACTGGAATAAACTTAAAAATGCACGTACATTGCAATTCCAGTATTTTAAGAGAAGTAATACAGCAAATATTAAGGTGGCATATACCTATTATTTTCTCTCTGACATTTAGAATTAGGAAGGAAGGAAGCAATTTGCAAATGTGAGTTTGAATTAGATCAAGAGACCAGTGAATATTTTAGCATTGTCTGCCAGAAATGCTTTCCGAACAATCCAACTCTCACAAAAAAAACTACTGGAACATCAAATAGAAACAGTATGTGAAATGCATGCACTGTTCTTCTGATATCCCCATGGTGAGATCCCAGATGCATGGAGAATAAATGGTATGGAGCATTTCATGGTCTCCTGATCATTATGTAGTATTATCACAGTCTTCATAAATTTTAGACTTGAGGCAGGACTTTTCTTTGTGAACACAATAAAAATATATAGAACCAAAAGAAGGCGCTCATTCCAATTCCATGAAAAAAATAAAATAAAACAGGTGAATGGCAAAACATAATCCAACAGAATATTTGACAGTAGGATAAATCATGGTCTCACAATTTACCTGTTGTCACTATTTTTTGTGAGTATCTGAAAAAACATTTTAACAGAGGAACTGACAGAGGACAATGAAGTAGCTTTGCAGGTTCCTTGGGAAACTTCTCCCGGACAGGAGGACAGAATGGCAGGAAAACTATAAGTGCTTGCTTGAAAATACAAGTGAGTAAAATGGAGACCAAGACAGAGTGGGAACAATGAGTTAGCGTCTCCTCAGTTGGTAAGAGATATGATATGGAGGGCAAACTGGAAAGGACTTTACAAGAGGGCCAAATATCTCACACTTTAAAGTTTGAACCACACTATTAAAACTGTTAATATGAAAATGATTGCAATCCTGATTCCTTCTCACTGAAGGAAGTCATTGATCAGCACAGCAGTTTAAATAGATGCTCATTCTGCAAATCACTATTAAATGTTTCTTACTGTCACTCTGCTAAACACTGAGGTTGCATGACCTCTCCTTAATCTGCTTCAAACAGACTCATTAAACCATTAAGGAAAGTGGATTGAGTTTACCCCACTCATTTAATCTGAAGAGGATTAGGGAATGCTAATCCATTCCCTACAGATTTGGGGTTACAAAGCTTTCAAACATCACCACAAAATCTGGAAGATCATATTTATTTATGACCACATTAAAATTAAAAAAAGCTTGGGCCTGACATATCCTTTGATCAAACAACTGGTTCAGGCTTTTACCGAGCCCTATAGCTTGTGACATGTCTTACAACAGGATGCATTAAGGCACTGGAGTACCTGGCATAGCCTGCATGGCACGTGCTCAACACAAAGTTTCTAATGGTCCCTGGGGCCTTCATCCCTTTCCATAAGGAGGGAGAAGACCACACAAGACGACAGAAAGCTCAACCCTGACTACTTGGACTGCAGATCCTGGAAAGCCTTGTACGAGCGCTTGGAGCAATGTGGGGAGCAAGTCCTGCAATAGGCAGAATTTCACTAAATGTGAAAAGAAACTCCCTTAGTCCGGAACAGTTTTGCAGTAAAACCAGTTCCCCTCACTCAGAGGTGCTGTTTCAGGCTCTCACTAGCTTCTGAAAAGACATCAGTTAAACTCAGACATGTTTTCAACCCCTCCATAAGAATCTCTATCATTACCACCACCTTTTGAAACATGTTAACACAGTCACGCAAAGAACCCTCTTAGAATCATAGAATGGTTTGGGTTGTAAGGGACCTTTAAAAGTCATCTACTCCAACCTCCAACACTCTTCCCACTCAGCAAAGCAAAACAACCAACAAGCTGCAGCAACTTTCTCCTCAATCCCAGCATGTCAGTAAACAGCATCTTCTAATGCTCACATGTGTCTTGGGGCAAGCTAAAGTTCATCCTTCGAGGCTGTGGCCTGTTCTTTGCTAGCTTTAGAAACTTGAAAATGAAGCTGTGTTCCCAAGCTGAGGGAACTGGGGGCTCTGCATCACCCCACTGCTCAGGAGAAAAAAGGCCATGAGAAGGACGTGTCTTCTGGGGCTGGGCAGAGCAGAGCCGGGAGGATGAGGGGGAATGAAGAATGGCCTTCGGCACCCACCAACTCTGTCAGCTGTCAGCTCTAGCATCTAGAAACATTTTACGTTTTTATCAAAAGCCAAGTTTGGGCTGTCTTTGCATCATCTGAGGATTCAAAACTCTTGGATGTTTCAGTGGGTTGAAAGAACCCACTCCCAGCTGCAGCAGTGGGACTGCAACAGAGCTGAGCTGAGGCAGAGTGGATGGCTACAGACAGGTTCCCTCTGGCTGCTCTTCTGCTAGTCCTGTCCTTGTGCCTTGCGGTCATCTCCCTCTAACCTAACAGTGTTTCTTTCCCCGCCCCCCCCCCCCTCCATTGTGGGCAGAAAAGGAGTTGCTTATATTTTTTGGCATTGTCACATAGTGATTCTGTCCTTGTGTCAACAAGGGTGATGACTTGGATGTGTCTTGGCTGGTTTAGGGCCACTCTCCAAGGCAGACAACAAGAGAAAATTCATTGTACAATTTGCACATTAACTAAGATGTTTCACTTGGGAATTTGTAAAAAAGCGGCTTTGCATGAAAAAATACAAGACTTTGGCTGTAATATGGTTGGTATTGTCAGACCTACATTTAAATTCAAAAGTGCCAAACTGTTTAACAGCACATGCTGCAGAAACAAAATTAGTAAATGACTTGTTGAGCTTGGTAGAGAAACCCAAGGATCATCCTTCACAGAGGTCAGATAATCTACTTAGGGGGAGAAAGATCATTAGATAACCATCTCCCTCTTTGATATGAACACCTGATTATTCAAGCAGGGTTTGAATTGTGTCCTTTGTACAAGTGAGGTGTTATTTTAAGATTTGTTTTAGAGATTGTTCTCTGCATTTAAAATCTCCTTTGTGTGTAATCTTCTGCTATCTCCTTTGTTCTTGTCAAACAGATGAAGGAAGGAACTCCTGCCAAATTTTGTTTCTCATTTGGCATATTGCTATAAATTGTATACACAGACCTTCATAAAAGCTTTTATTTACCATCTTTTATTAAGAAACTTTGTGCAAATGTATGTGTCTGTATTTATAATAATCTATATTTGCATAAAAAGGAAGAGGCCAGTGCCCAGAATAAAAACAAAAAAGAATGTGAACCTTAGCAGTCTGAGAATTCAGCTATGAAATTGTTAGGCTCATTAAAGTATTTGGACTAATTCATGAGAGGTTTCATCTTTGAAACTTCCTGGCTGCATGCATTTGCTTATACAAGTCCAGCAAACCATTTAATAAACCAGAATTCTCCAACAATCTTTCCATTTTTTCATGCAGTTTTCCAAACAGTCTGATATATTGAGATGTTCTGCATTAGAATTGAATGCTGTTCTTTATGACTATTATGCTGTGCACATTTATATATGTGTAGAGCACTTTAGAAATACAAGGTAGCACTATCTAAGTGCAACGTATTTATTCAGTGTTGTAAATATTCATGGTGCGTCTTATGTCAATAGAAAATAACAAATTATATTGTGCTCTTGGTTACGGTGATACTGATCTTTGATTATTCCACTGACTACATAGTGGTGCTCTAGACTTTAATAAGTGTAACTAATACAGGGATACGGCCTATGTAAGAAAAGATGGAAATAAAAAAATGAAAAGCATTGAAGAACAAGGCTTTTCAGGCTCTGTGTTTATTCTGCTCTGAGATCTGACCTAGAGTTAGATGACAGATATTTTGTAGTCTGACTTGAAACTGAAGCTTGAAGTGTCTGCCTTGGGAGAAACTGCAGGCAGGTAGAAAACCTTTGTGGATGTTGTTAGTCAGTTCTAAGTACCTGGTGAAGGCTGTTAAAAAGTAATTGCTGTTTGCTAATCTGAGCTCTAAACTTTCAGACAATTACTGTGCTAATGGATACTGACTGAATTAAAACGGTTAATGTCAATATGACAACAGAGGAGAAAAGAGGGAAATGAGTAAACTTTTGTCCACTCCCCAGACTGGCCAAACTTAAGTTAGTTAAGGGATACATTGCCTTTGTCATTTGCATAGCTGCAGGTGAGCACACTATTGCTCTTTTTCGGTACCTGTTGCATTTAATCTGGAACTCTGCAGAGACTTCATATTTTAAGGACTGGAGCGGTCATCTGGTACGTTAGGAAGTGGCAGATGAATAATGGTAAGTCTGAGTCTCAGTGCAAATGTACGTAGCTGAAAAGCAAAGGTTTGCAGCAAAAGCACTCTGTAATAACTGTGAGTTAGGGTTTTGGAAATCAAATAGCCTGACTCTGGCTTTAACGGTAAAGGGTACAGGTCTCAAGCTTGCCCACGGTACCCAGGCATTTAGGTAGAAGCTGGAAGATCTGACTGTGGGCTCGCACCACTGACATCTGTTCTGGGGGATCTTTGGAGCAGGGTAGCATGAAATTACCTCTTGTTGCCCTCTTTTTCTTCGGAGAACAATTTAAAAAATATGAGATTAACAGAGAAAAAGATTTTATATTTTTTCCTTTTTCATTTTGAACACTGAGATGATACCCCACTTACATATTCAAGAAAATCAAGAAAAATCACTGAATGAGATTTCAGTGCCTACTTCTTAGATGGATATCTTAACCTTCATCAATGTACATTATCAGTGCTGGCTCTTACTTCTTTGTTATCAAAACTTGTAAAACATTGTAGTTTCTTGATTCTGAAAAAAATGAAAAGCTGAAACTTCAAGAGAGTTTTGTTTTGTTTTGTTTTGTTTTGTTTTTCTATAAAATAGGATTGATGTTGAAAAGGCAGAGCAAGGGTAGAAATTTCACAGATGTTTTACGAGTAGTTTATGGACTAATGCAAAATCAAAGTTAACACTTCACCTGGTTGTAGCTGTTTATAAGCTGACCTGCTGCAGTAAAGGTAAAGTCACAGACCTCTGCTGAGTGCAGCCTGTGAAGGAATCTAAGGCTATCTGTCTCAGACACCTGTTCCTTTCATCTTCAAATCTTATCTTAAATATTAACAATATCACGTTCCAGTTCCTTCAGATCAAATCTTAAGAAGATGCACATGAATTATGGATTTCCTTCTCAAAATCTTTTTCTTTTGTGATTGTTTTAATGGTCATGAGACACACTGGACTGATCAGTTTTCAGAGCAGTGTCTTGCATTCGCTAGGAAGTCATACAAAGGCTTCTGTGCTTTGTCACTGCCCACTGCCTCTCAACTGGTGAAGGACCTTGGGGTTGCAAATACATGAGCTGGTCTACGTGTCCTCTTAGGCTTATTGACCAACGGGGCACCCGTGCATGGTAAACCACATGGTGGTTTCGGCAATATGGGTCCAGAGATCTCAGCCTTTCCAACCCCTTATGTCCCCATTTCTTAAACCATAGGCAATTTGAGCTGCCTATGGGTAATATTGTTTGGTCACAGGTACAGAGTCTGCCATGGGGTGGGTGAGCAGAACTGCCAGGGCCACAGGAGCTGGTAATAAATAAAGAGAGATCTCCCACACTCACTAGCTGTTCTGCTCACCACCATATTTCTTCTTCTTCATAGTGTTATGTTTATACTGGCTAATTCTGCAAACAGCATTTTTATCTTGCCCTCAATATCTCATGGCAGTGAGCCCCAGAGCGTGCTCTGTGGAGCAGTAATTCATCCTCTGCATTTTACATCTGGACAGAATAATTTCTTTGTTCTGAAAGAGTAAATAAGAATGTCAGATTTACCTTCCTCAGGTCATGACTCTCTATATTGTGATTTTTCTAACTCTGCTCTTCTCTAAACTAAACAATATTAAGCTATTTCAATTTCTTCTATCATTATCCATAATGGACTTTCAAAGCTAAGAGAGGTGAGAATAAATATGAGAAGAGATCATTGTTTTTTCACAGAAAGCTGATCACATAACTTTTCTTTTACACAGCTCTCAACTGTTTACTTATTTACTGATTTAGAAGAGGAGTAGGAACAGATAGTACTGATGGAGACTGCTATAGTGAGACAGCAGAGTAGCTAAATGAGTTTGCAAAAGAGATTGGAAAGGAAGAAGTGAAATCACTAAGCAAACAGCACAAGAAAGACTGCAGAGCCTGATTAACATGGGGGAAAAAAGCATGAAAAAGATAAAGGAAGGGTATAGTGGGCTGAACTCAGTCACCTATAGCTGGTT
Source organism: Grus americana (assembly GCF_028858705.1). Taxonomy (NCBI): domain Eukaryota; kingdom Metazoa; phylum Chordata; class Aves; order Gruiformes; family Gruidae; genus Grus; species Grus americana. The sequence goes on along the minus strand of NC_072857.1, from coordinate 15,245,727 downwards.
GCACTAGCTGAAATATTTAATTGACATATTGCTGGAGAATGTTCTGCTTCTTGTGACCCAAAGGTAAAAGGAAAATACAGCCCATGTCAAAAACATATACCAAATCCTATTAATTATTATTAATAAAAATACTTAAATATTTTTCCATATATACTAGTTCACTAAAAAAAAAAAATATTTTATTCACTGAAAAATCAAACCATAAAATTTTTAAAAAGAATTCTGCATCAGTTGCACCATATGTTTTTAATAGCTGAAATGATCGATTAAAATAGTGGGGACAGAAATAGTCAGACATGAATACCAGGCACAAAGAGGTTCAGAAGGAACTGAAACCTAAACATGCAGATCTCCTATGTTTTCCTCTAATGATTTATCACTTCTTTATTAAATCTGTTAGAGTTTTACTTTTTTATTTTTTGTATCAGTCTGGATTATTTATTTTTACAGTCTACCATGAAGAGCTCTGGGGAATCCTGGAGTTCCCTGGGCTTTGGTAAACTGTATCTTTTATAATCACTAGAGAAGAAGCTGATGTTCTGTAATACCAACTTTATAATCTCTGTATTGCAGTATTTCTGCATCAAAGATGTCAGGACAATTTCCCCATAGGAGCTCCCGCAACAACTCCACAACAAATATGAATGTAGAAAATATCCTATGTAGTTCTTTGTTTTAATGAACTAGTTTAAACAGAAGGGCTTTGGGAACTGGCTGACAATTTTGCTGAGAATGAACAAAGCAGATGAAAACTCTGTTTCTGCTCCTTTATTCCTTTATGTAATTTAAAAAAGTAGCAAAAGGCAAAAAGCTGTTGCCAGCTCCCCGCCAGCCAGCAGAACGAGTAACATTTTGGCTGGTCGGATCACAGTAGCAGTGAATGATTTGGCGTTTTAAGCTTAATGGAGTTAATAGGGCACTTAGAAGAAGATGAAACCACAGTGAGCCTGCTACCTTACTTTGAAGTTACAGTTTTTGAGAGAGGGCTTTTTAGTACCACTTTTGCAACTCTTCTGGAAGAATTGTGCACAAAGGAATGCTTATTACTGTCTTCTAATCTAGATCCTATTAAAAAAAGGGAACATTCAGACATTTAACGGTATATTTTCAATTTTTACATTGCAAGAAACAGAGCTTGACGTAACATACAGCGAAGCAAGTGTCAGTCATGTTGGAAGTAAAATTTGAGATAATTTCATGGATTTGAAGGATGGTTTAAAAATCTGGGAGGAGACTTCTCTCAAAAATCAGACTTTTTGTCTAGGCTTAAATGAGTATTTTAGGAGAAATTACAGTATCATCTGAGGCAGACTGAAACAGGATTTCTGTACCCTATATCTAGTTCTCTTATTTGTCTGCTATACACATTCGGTGACTTTATCTGTCTGGGTTTTCTTCTCCCGTGCAGATAAGTTCTTTCTTAAGGGATTTATTTGCACAATGTTGAGCAAACTCTCACTGATTGCAGTAACTGTTGCTGCTATATTATTTTTTAACAAGAATGCTCATGAAGACGCAGTGATGTTTTGTGATGCAATTGCCTCATGACCCTTGGAAAAAGTCAACAAAAATGTTTTCAAATGTCCCCTATCTCCCCACTATAATGCCAGGGCAAACTGGAGCATAAAAAGGATATGTTACCATAAATTAAAAATTTAAATATCTATGACAGATTTTCAGGTTGGGTTTTGGTTTGGTTTTTTTTGGGGGGGGGGTTGGGGGGAGGTGTTAATTTTTTTTTAAGAAAACATGCCAGATCATTTCCCTAAATGTAAGAATGGAGTAATTCCACTTAAAATGTCACAGCTACTCTAGGTTTGCATCTGTATGAAGGACAGTGCAGTCTCCCATTTAGATAAGCCAAGATGAGTAGTAAAACCCCAAAATAAAAATAAAAACATAAATAAATAAAATTTAAAAAAAAATTAAAAAAAGAGAAGAATCTAAAGAAACTTGTAGTTTAAGTTCTGGATAACATCACTGATATCTGTTTGTTTCCATGGAGCCTGTCATAACACTCTGAAGAGCCGGAGAGGGAGTGGATACCATGAGTTCCAATCTCTATACCCATCCCACTCAATATATCCAATGTCTATACCCATCTCTATCCTATATGATAGGATTGCATGCAGCATATTCTGAACCCACTCTGGCAGGGAGCTTTGTGCAATCCGTGTGCCCCATTTGCAGTTACTCACTCTCACTTCAGAGTTTTTTTGGTGGTGAACACACAAACTATCAGCAGCCCCATCAAAGCACATTTGTGCTCTGAAAAGGGAGAGCACTTGATCCTGCTTCCAAAATATTTCTGCTGAGGCTATTGCTTAATTAATGGCAGAGGAGCCTCTGAAAGAAGCTGCCATATAGCAAAGCAGATCACATGTGATATGCTTGCATGATGATATACTAGGGACCAGGCTGGATGTCTGTGATTTTCTTGTGCTCATCTTGCTGTTTTGGGTCAAAGCCTAAGTTAAAAACAGAGATTAGAGAGAAGCATGGAGGCTGAACTCATCAGCTGCTATTAAACACAATGGTCTGAATGCAACCTGTTGCTAGAGAGTCTTTGAAGTGTTGATTGATGAAAGCTGGAAGGACAGAGGGAAGGGAAGAATAACTTCAGATTTTCTGTTTCTTTTACTTTTTGTCAAGTAATCACACCTGAAGACAGAAACAGGATACTGAGCTACCACATTTTAAATTTGAAATTGAGTTGCCTCAGCATGAAATTCGTGTAAAAGAAGACATGGTTAATTCCACTGAGCTAAGGCAGTGTAGGGAGGACAAATCTCCGTGGACTCAGAAGCTCTCTTTGCACAGACTTTCACATATCGATTAGTTTCAGTGGACATATGTGGACTAGGACTTGGAACATACTACTTCTGCGCTACTACTTCTGTATTCTGGGAAAATACATTACATGGAAAGGGCTCATTATTTTTGCAAGCAAGCAGAGAGAACAAGTGCCAACCAAACATTGTGTGGCTGTTCTTAAGCAAACAGAAAAGGTCTGTGGCATTTTCCTCTTCACATAGCTAGGGAAATTCTGCAGCAGCTTAATCTGTTTGTTTAGGGACTCGTGGGAGAGGTCGTGAATCCATGCAGAACTCTGCTGATGATAATAACAACTTTCTCAAGAGCAGACAGGCTAAGGCAAGGAAGAACATGGTAATGAACTGACAAAAGAAGACCTGGTGGTAGATTCACACTGCATCACAGTTTTATTAGTGTTTTGCTAACAGAGCATTTGATGATGGAGGAGAACGCCCAGATCTTTGGATCTGGTCAAGTTCTGATTCTGTTGTCTTCTCCTCAGGTTGCTGTACTGGCTTTGTCACTATAGTAGATCAATGTTGTCCATTACTGGAAGGGTGTGAAGCAGATAATTTTTCACTTGCATCTTCTGTTTGGGTAATATGACCAGGGATGTTTTTATAGAAGGACAACAGGATGCACTGTCTATTTCAAAAGGAACATTAAAGGAGTCTGAGCAAGGAGAAAAGTAGAGCTGAAACCCTGCTGGTAACTCCTGGTGCTGCTGACCCCAGAGCACGACTTTGAGCAAGTTCCCTAGAACTTCATTGTTCCACAACTTTTAGTCTCTCATTCCAATTAGCATATAAGACCCTGATGACCTTTTCTGTGTTCCCACATATGCTGTGGGCAATGTCCCAAGTATTTGCTCTGCCCCCTATACCTATCACTTAAAGAAATCCTCCCTTCCACAGCAGTGAATGATTAGGAGTTTTCCACTCTTACAAGAAATCTGGTGGAGTTTGCTGATTTGGTGCATTAGCTGGATCTTCTCAGAACAGACCCTCCAGTGACAATTTTTAAAGATACTGCCAGTCTCTCATCTAGTCTCTCACCTCAGTTACAGGCTTCTGAAAATCTGGTGGTTGGCCATTTACTCTTTGTGACAGGGATCATTTTACCACAGAAAAATTTAATATCACAAGAGCTGTATACACCTCACTTAACATTTGCCATTGAAAACAGAGGTGTCCAGGCCAAGTTAGCTTTCTAGTCTTCCCCTATATTCAGTGCAAAGAAGGAGCAATTCAGAAGGTTTTGCTGTACCTACTTTATAATCAGCGTATGCACCAGTGTCCGGATAGGAGCAATCACTGAGTGATTAATCTGAGCTCTTCATTGGCTTCAGAGAGAGCTGAGACAAGGTGCTGAAGCATTACAGGGCTGAAGTTAGGATACATATTCTATCCCATAAGAGTACTGAATCATTCAAAATCAACTCTGAAGGTCTTTCAGGAACAGCAACACAGCCAGCTCCTCTATCCTGCTTCTTTCTTCACTCTTTCCTTTTTTTCTTCAGGAATATGAAAGACTAATTATGTGGATCTAAATTCAAAGTGTTTCCTACAACTTTTAGATTTTGAATGGAATAAAACAACATTTCCTTCCTCCCAAATAATAATAAACCCAGAAGATATTACATTTGGAGAATATAAGTGTCTGACCTATGCAATCTAAGATTCATTCTTCCTGTGAATAGAGGCAAACTCGCCTCCTCTCTTCACCACAACAACAATATTTTGATTTATTCTGCTAGACATTTCCACAATTCATAAAAGAATAAAACACCTTCCTAGAGCTCAGTAATCAACTGCTCAACTATTTTTTTCCCTGCTCTTTAAAAGGCATCAGACAACCTAGTGTTGCAGCTATTTCCAAAGCTTGTTGATTCAATGGCAGGTTCACACTTTCAACAGACAGCACCAGTGCGGTGACAGCCCATGTATGTCAGGGATTAGGGAATGTAGAAGGCAACAAAGACGCTTCAGCCAGTCTTTGGTATAAAAGAAATCTGATTTACTGCAATGAGATTTGGTCAGGCTCTTAGTTTATCTACTTTTCTGCTGCCTGTTCATTGCAGAACATCATTACTTAATGGGGGTCAGTGCTGCCCTTAATTGAGCTTAGAGAATAATACATACTGGAAAATTAATGGTGAGGAGGACTGAAGGGATGTTAGGGCCTATACTACCAATGAATCACCGGATTTTTGCCCACTGCCACCAGAATGGACAAAACATCAATGAAGTTGTTTACAGAAGTCAATGATGATAATCAAGGGATATTTTAGGACTTCCTCCAGTTTAATAGATGCTCTGGAGCCCTGGAAGCAACATAAGGTTCCTCTCTTCCTGATGGTCAAACTTTCAGATAAATAACATCCATTTAAAACTGAAAGATAGCCTATTTCCTTTTTGTCTGAGAAGTGAATGATATCGAATCCATTGAAATGCTTTCTTTTCATTTTAATAAAAGTATTGTCAATTTGCTTTCCCTCCTCAGATCCTTGAATTCTGTTAGGAAGCATCCAGCTTTTCATAAGATTTTGTATGCAGGCTTTGGTGAAGAAAAGGAAAGCAAATAAAAAGGCATTTTTGCATGTGTGAGAAAATCCAATTTTATTATGGTTGAAAATACTTCATAAGAAGCAGCTTTTAAGTGAAAATCATTTTCCAATTAGAATAAAACAAACAAAACAGTATCATTCATTCTTTCATTCTTTTTTTTTTTTTTCTAAACAAGGTTTATTATAGGACCCCTGAAAGGAATAATGCAGTCTTTCATCAAAGATCACATCCCATCTCAAAATGTATCAGTCCTTGCTGACTGAATTATACTGAATTTGGGAATTTTACTTTGATGTAATTCTGCATGATGTGTGACTTGCTATTCAATATGGTTGTTAGAAGGACTTATCTGCAAAGCAATTGCTTAATACCATACCTGGAGCACAAGAGGGTATTTTTTTAAACTTTCAGTTTTCAAAGGAAATCTACTTTGTTTTCCTCATTTCAAAAGGCAATGCAAGGTTCTCTGAGTGTATGTAAAATTCTCCTGGTACCTAATGTATGCATAAAAGACCAGCTTCAATTTAGCTTGTTGCATCCCTCATTTCAAGCTATTGGGGACTATTAGCTCCAAAGTAAAGCTTTCTTATAGAAAGCCAGTAACCTTGCTTTCTCTCCCAGCAGTCTAATCATAATTTATTTAGTACTTGGTGTACATGGTACTTTGATCCTGTAGGATACAATGCTGTTGCTGGATACAGTTTCAACTGGCCTTTAAATGGCCCAGAAAATGCTGCATCAATACAGATGTTTGAACACACAACCTGACTTTTCAAACTACTGTTTTCATGCTAAAGCCATTACTGCTCGGAATCTGACTGGATTCTGTCATCCCTTCAATGCACATCAGCTTCACATGGACACCAGCTGCAATTGCAGGGATAGCACAGAAACTGCGAAAGCTTACTCCACAAAATACTGCCCTTGACTTTGGCTCAGTATAGGTCAGTTTGTCTCCTTTATAGTCTGACCAGGGAAAAGGACAGTGTGCAGTGCTCCTTCCAAGGACAGGTTATATTACCCTTGGCAATCTGCTGTGCTAATCTCATTTCCATCTACTACATCGAGAATTATCTAAGGCAATTCCATGCTGTGCTTCCTAAGCCTCAACCACCTTCATGTTCAAGAGGTGTTTCTCTTGAGCAAGAGAAAAATATTTAATCATTTTTCACATGTTGTTGTTTTACACATACCCCAGGACATGTTTGCTTGGAGAAACTCCCACTCCCATTGTACAGCATCGGATGAGCAATCCCCACTGCGCCAGGCAGGGGGCCGAGTAACAGTTTTTGGCTTCCCAACACAAGGACCACATCCTTTTTGAATGGAAAAACTGAGTCTATGAAGTGAATGGGTAAAAACTTAAAAAAATCAGTGTTAAGAAGCTGGGATAAGTGTCACCACGTATTTTGGACGAAAACATTCTTTGCAAGAAGAAAGGCAGCGCTGAGGAGAAATCATTTTCCCTCTGTGAGTGGCAGCATTATTAATCTGTGTGATTAATTCTGTGACTATTAAAGAAACTGCTAGGCACTCTCCATTTAGTTAATATCACTAACAAATACACATCTGTCATTCAAAATGCTGTGTACTCAGCAATGTTGTTCTTACAATATTAAATATTTACTATTTATTATGATTGTTACTTTTGTTATTTATTGGCTTGCAGCAGCCAAAAACACGCCAGGCAGCCTGGGAGGGAACTAGAAAAACATTTTCAAACTGGCCTGCCTTAAAGTGAGGCCCTTAAATACAACATTAGATATTTTGGCCTTGATTCACAGAAGGCCTTTTCACAGTATGTCTGAATCCTACAGGGTGGGTGTTAAGCACACGCTGCAGTTAGTTATTTGCTGGGGAGGGAAGGAATTAAGAGGAGCTTTGCTGGATCAGGGCTGTGGCCCATGGCTAGCACCATCCTCCTGTCTTTTGCTGAGCAACGGCCTTTCCCCTTAGGTAGCGCTGAAAACAGGAGCAAAATTTGACAGAGATTCACAGATTGTTTTCCTATGGGGACATTTCCAGCAGATAGATCTTGATATTGTGCTATTTACTTCTATTCTCAGCCTGAGTAGCTAGAAATGCCTGATACAAAACTTCCTCTGTCTGACCAGCACCAATGGTCTGCAATTCATTCACTGAAGACCCCACCAATCCATTAATGCATTTTTAAGATTTCACAGCCCATGTATCTCCTTGGACCTATGATTCTGATAGCAGAAATTTAGTGGATGAGAAGGAAGCAGCAAACCAACTTATAATAATAGTAACTTAGAAGAATGCCTCTGATATAACACATTAATTTTTGTCCAAAATACATGCATTGATTTTGAGGTAGCTTTTATGAAACTGCTATTACATTGTGGATGAGTACAACTACAGCAAATATTGCTTCTTATCATGTCATAATCTTCCTTTTCTTATTATTCCTAAAGAGCTGAAAGATGCCATGATAATAATTGCAGTGATGTTCAATTTCCATGCCTCAAAAATGAGCTGAGTTTTGACAGGAGGGATGTTTCCCTTCATGATGTAAAACTGTTTAATTTTTCAGGTTCTTCATCTTGCCTGTAACTTCTTACTCAGGTGGCATTAAGTATAGATTTTACAGAAGCAAAACAGACTAGACAGACCTAAACAAACATTCATTCAAGTACTTACTATAAGTAAGGAGTTTGCAAATTGTTAATGAAGTTGGGAAAGTGCAGGAAAACCACATCTTTTATGTATTGTATTCTGTTGTTTTCTGCCTGGTATGACTTTATTTTTCTGTTGTATTTGTATTGTATGTTTTGTTATACCTTGTAAAATGAAGTCAAACTGTGTTCTTAAAGCATTTCTTTCTCAGGTTTTGATAAATGACTATATTTCCATAGACTTCACTGAATTGCCTTTAATTGAGACCATTTGTTATGAGATGGTATCAGAGCTTAAGACCAATGCCTGGATTTTCTTTCCACAATGTTGCTCTCAGCAAACAATCAGATAGGAGCCTCTCCAGAAACACAGAGCCTTTTTAAACTAGCAGTATAACTCACTAGTAAATATAGAAGGTTATAACATCTTAAAATAATTTATGGTACTGTCAGGCCTGAAGAAGAAAAGACTTCTCTTGGGAAGCAGTTTCAGCAGGAACTTCAAAAATTGCATGTTTGATAAATGGCACCACAACTAACAATGTTCAAAGTGCGAGGATCAAGGGAACTTTAAATTAGGAATTTAGACTCTCAGGTCCACATAAAACTATTATGGAGGAAGATGCTATGACCAAACAAAAGACAAACATTTAATGTGTCAATGAAATCAACAAGAGAAACATATCTACTAATCTTTAGGGATCTTAGTTTTGACCTGTCTGTATACCAGGATGTCACTGCTAAAAAGTGTGGATTTTTATCCTGAAAGAATTACATCTTCCACTCATCTAAAATTTTTAAGTATCCTAAATATTTTTCTATCGCATATTCAGGCCTTGCATTCAAAAATTTCAAAAAGAAAAAAAAAAAGTAAAACCATAATAATTGTAGCTGAGAAAAATGAAATATTACTTTTATATGATTTTGCAATGCTTATCATTTTTATCTTTCTGAGATGCATTTTAGCTGATATTTTAGAATAACAAACGCCTTCATCTGGAAATGGTTTCAAAATTAAATGCTTTAGTTTGAAAATCTTTGGTTTTTTCTTTTAAAAAAATTGCACCAAGAGGTCCACTGAAGCGGAACCTCATGACAAGTACTGCTTCCTACTAACTGCATTTTCTAATGAAAAACATTTTATTGGAAAATTCCTGACAAGTTCTATCCCTTTTATAGGCTGTGGCTTTTGGAATAAATGCATTACTGAGGACCAGGAGTCACTTGCCTTAAAAGAATGGTCCGCTTACCCATAGGTTATCTAAGGATGGGTGGATATATGTGCTTTAAAACTAGTTCCTCTTGACAATACCAAGGTACCTAAAATGTTAAGTTTTGTTAAGGCTCTCTTCAGCTCTGGTGGACATAACCACTCAGCATCCTGAATTTAGAGGACATCTGCATTCTGCTACTGTTATCTTGGTTCCTTTGCTAGGACCATATGCTTTGACAAAGATAAGAAAGAGAGGATCTGCGGTTTGTGAATACTCATTATAACTGTAATGAATAAGATAACACTGATTAACAAAAAAATTAAGAGTTTTGTTCTTTGAAGAAGAAGGTACCCAACTCCATCAATCCATTTAAGTACTCAAGATTAAACAGGTGAGTTGTTCTACTGATCTCAATTTCTTATAGTTTAAACACCTGTTTTAGTGTTTTATTAACACATGGACCTTGCAACAATTCCACTTTTCATCAAAAACTTCTTTTAAAAATAAAGCTAATCAGAAACAGGAAAAATATATTTTGATAGTTTGAACACAATCTGTCCATACCTTGATGTGTCTAAACAGTTACATAAAATATTTTCAGTATGTCCACATCTCTCTATATTTATGCATTACCTTCTTTTTCAATGTAATACTCTCCTTTGAAACATTTTTTACATTATGGTGTTTAGAAAATCTTTCTAATTTCCCATTTAAATTACTGTTTGAGTCACGGTACTGATTTCAGCATCTTTCTAATAAGGAATCACTGTCTTTTCCCAGAGAAGAAAGAATACAAACATAACATCTCTGAGCTACAGATATCTGGGTATCAAAGAGAATAGCAGTATCATTCGTCTCTAAAGAGGTTTCAAACCTCATGAACATTTTAGAGAGGAGCCCAAACCTGGGCCATAACAATAGCTTCATACCGGAACGGCCTAAAAATCACACAAAAATATGGAATAGAAAATATTGCTCAAAAAAAAAATACCGCCCTCCTGCTAATCCAAAGCTTTGGGATTCAACTAGTCCCCTGTGTAAATACCCAGATACTCACCCAAACATAGTCCCCTCCATACACTTACACCTCTCACTCCTTTTCTGTAGTGAGTCCTACAGATGTGGAAACAATTGTCTTGCACCTGATTTGCGTATCAACCAGCCTCATCAGGACTGCTGTACTGATTGTAACTCCAAAGCTTTGGAATTTGTCTTTTGGCCTCACTCTTGAAAGTGAGCCCAGCAACACATCTGTCTGTCTGTCTGTCTCCTGATATTTCTACTGAACTGATCGCTGAGGGAAGTTTTCCCAGATGTGCGAAGGCAAATTTCAGAAGGGAGACCACCGAGTAGGAATAACAGCAGTCCTTAGGAAAGAGGTTGCTTAATATGCTCTGCAAAGGTGTTTCTTAGTAGCAACAAATATGTTGCCCATGACCTGACTTTTAAAAGTCTTTTCTTTATCATCACAACTTCCAAGGTGGGGGGAGGGAATCAAAAAAAGAAAAACTACAAAAAAAGAGACATCTCTTTAGAAATGGATTTAACCAAGAGAAGCTTTCCAGAGGGGCTGGGACAACTACTTGCCCCACACAGGGCTCTTTTTTCATTAAGTTGTTACCTTTCCAGTGTCTCTCTTTTACTGTCTTGCTCTCTCAACAGCTGAAAACCATCACAGGTGTTTAAAATGCGTGCCAAGCCTCACGCTGTTCCACACATACAAAGCAGCCATGCAATGCTCAAAAGGCAGCCTGGCCTCTTCGCTGTTGCTGCTTGCCAATGATGGCGCAATGGATCTTATTTATGCCCTAAGTTGTACTCTCTTTAAGTTCCTTTCTCATATTGGCAGTTTAGGAGAAATTAACTGCACTGAGTAAGCTGTGATCCATAATGCAATCCCAGGGAGCTGTTCCACCAAGACTACAAGAGTAACCTCATTTTAATACACGTTACCCTTATTATGTGCTCCCTCTGGGATCCAAGGAGGCTTCAGCTGAGAGTTGCATTCAGGAGTTTTGCTGATGTGATCCTTTGCCAGCTAGATAATCACCTCTTAAAACTAGGCAGGCAGGCAGGCAGGCATCTTTGTCAAACGAGCACATTTCATGATCATGAAGTGCCATCTTCAGAGTACTTCCAGACCCCACACTGTGATTGCAGGCTGCCTGCCTCCCCCCCACCCCTTTAATTAAGAAGCCCTCTCATGCTCATGCTGGGACTGTTGCACATGTTGAACCTTGGCATTTCCAGATCCATTTCTCTTCTTTAAAGCCTTATTGCTTCTACACAATCTGCAGAGACTGTTGCATTTCAAACAGATCTTTAATGCATTCATTTGTACATAACTTTGCCCCAGAAAAATTCACAGCAGGAATACCAAGCTGCCGTCAGCTTGAGGTACACACAAGTATCAGACTTAGTCTGACTCTGGGTAAGTAGCAATCACCTTCAGAAAGATTCAACAAAGAGATGGCAAAAAAGAGGAAATTTTCAGCATATTTATTGTACCCACTTCCTATCTGTGATGTTCACTGTAGGTCCATCAGGCCAGGTACGGGGGAGGCTGTGGCACAGTGCACTTAGTGGCATAATATTTCTACAATATTGCAGTCATTGAACCAGGGATGAGGATGAGACACACATATAAAATGAGATGGAAGAGGAGAAATAGAGACAATCTCAACAGCAAGCTCAGCCCTATGATATTCTTCTCCCCCTTCCCCCTCCCATGACAGAAAGGTCATCCCACCTTCTCTTTTGGAGTGGTTAAATTCACTTCTACTGATAAGAGGACTGAGTGCTTGGAAGATTTTGAATCAGAGAGAGTCAAAGTCAATCTCAAATAATCTTAATGTAAATTTTCTACTCTTCTGGTAAGACTACCTCATTATTTGGGGATTTCAAGACATGTCTGCAGGTTTTTCAAACTGGAATATCTTGACTTGTCCCAGGCTAGCCTATTCAGCTGCCCATGGCCTTAGAAATCAAGACCATAAATCACATTTTTTATAAAGATCAAAATAAGGTATGAATGTACATATTTGTGGTCAGATTTTGTCACAGTAGGCATTTTTTTTCTTTTTGTCATTCTCCAGCAGTCGAATATGCAACAGGAAATGATTTATATATCCCTTTTTTTCTCCTGCTGCTATTTAATAGAGGGCTAAAGCTGAGCTAAAAAAAGGTGGGGTTTTGAGGTTTTTTTTAAAACAAATATCAGCTGTAGTGGCTCCTACAAAACAAGGTACAACCTTAATAATTTATGCAACCTTTGAGAAAAGAAGGGATTAGTGTGGTGTATCCTCAACCTAGAAATTACTATTGTTCAGAAAGAATAATAATAATGAAAAAAAGATTAAGAGTCCATATCCAGGCTAGAATTGCTATTGTAAATGAGGCTGTAGACTGAGGAACTGACCCTCTTAGACAGAACAGCTGAATCTTTCTGTGAATTATGGGACACCCCTACAAGTTAACATCTATCTATGGCCTGTGATGCTTCACACTTGCTAGAGAAACGATGTGCTGTGATGTGGACCTTGCCGCATATGTAATCTAGAGTGTGAAATGAACAGTGCTCTTATAAGTAGCTGAAATGTCCCTGACAAGCCGTAGTCCCAAGGAAATAATTTTGAAATCCCAGGACTTGAATTATGCTTTCATTCATCTTAGGGAATCAGAGAGGAAGCACCACTGCCACATTCAGCCTATCACCTTTTCATGGTGGTATGCTGTCTGAGATGTATCTTCTGCTTTGCTTTGACTTTTAATAATGGAATAATCATTGTTCCCAGATTTTCTCTAGGAAGTCTGAGTTGCTGGGAAATCAGTGAAATCAGTATGATGCCTGCCTCCAGAAAGCTTTTTTTTTTTTTTAATCATCCCAGGCTAAGTCTGCGAGAGTCAATGCCTGTAATTCTGGCACAGAAACACATATTGCAGGGAAATGACATTTCTGCAAAAATATCGTAAGACACAGTCCTTGCTTGCTTTAGACAAGCCTGCAAAGCAGGAAGGAGGAAACACTTGCTTTTCAATCCATTATGCAATGGCATTCAGTGAAATATTCCCTGGTGGCAGGGTGATGACTTGGGACGTGGAAGATTCAGGTTCAGCTCTCTGGTTCACTGCAAAGGCAGCAGAAAGGAATAATATGTGCCCACGTTTCGTCTGCTCTAGTTCGCAGCCACGCACGAGCACAAAGGCACTTTCCTTCCTTAGCCCAGCAGAAAAAAGTGGTTAGTTTTAACGTGGATCAGTTACCACACCATTGCTTATAGCCTGGCTTGCAAAGTTAGGTGCCTCTTCAGAGGCTTGTGAGTGTCATGACCTAACCTGAAAAGCAAAGGATGAGCAAAATATATTCCCACTGAGCTTGCTGAGATGGTGATGTCTGCATTATTAAACACTGCATAAGTCTCTACACCCTTTGATTTCTTATTGTATCTTCAGACCCATCTGTAAAGCATTGAACGCAATTTTAACACTACATAAATCATGGGAAAGAATAATAGTTTCTGATCGCTTACACTACATGATTTTTTTTTTTCTAACTTGCCCTTTTTGACAGCTCTCCATAGATTCCAGCCATGGGCTTGCATGCTGTTTTCAAATTTATGTACATTTGACTGCAACCTAGCTGTCTCCCACACAGCTAAACAATTATTCGAATATTGGTTCTTCGATGTTAATACCCACCTTTTATTGCTTCATCAATACTGAGCACAGGGTGAAATAGAGCCAGCTGCAGCTTCTTAAGGCTTAGAAGATCATGGTCATGAAGATGACAGAATCAAATTCACTTTGTCTACAGTTTATGTTTTTTGTGCTATTCCTCACACCAATGACATTTTTCTGGTCACAAAAGTGAAATACTAAATTCACTAAATGCACCTAAGGAGAGATCCTGCAAATCCTTCTGATGACTAAACATCAAGTGGCCTCAAAGGAGTTACAATACAATGAAATTAGAGGTGCAGATTTTCTATTTTGTGAAGGAAAAAAAATAATTAAGTCTTTCCAGTAACACATTCAGTTTCATTTTTCTCCTTAGCAGATTAACTGTCTTCTTTGTATATCAAATTTTGCAATATTTTTGGCCAGATGCTCAGCTGGGAAACTTTCAGCCCTAAGTAAATGAGATGTTGAAATGTTACGAGGAAGCAGTTTGGTCCGGTGTCAGTAACTGTGCATGTGTTTCCTTATCTGGAGATTCAGTTGTCGCTGCCTTTTAAAAACAAACAAACTCTGAAGAATAACTTTGTTCCTATAGGACTATCTGGGATTGTAGGTAACTAAAACCTGTTTGTGTGCTTATGTTCTCTGTGTTGCTTAAATGAGATATTAATTAACGAAAGCATAAGAGATCATCATTGCATGGTAATGCACGAAGCCAAAGTTCAAGTACAGCAAAATTCTCTGGTACAATTCATGGCCTAACCTGTTTTAAATGAATATAGTTACCTGGCAGCTCTTGTGGTACAGCTGTGTCAGATCAGCTGAGAACCCAGAAAAAGGACACCTAAGGTTGGGGAATAAAAGAAAAAGAGTTTGCAAATTTGCCTAGATCAAGCACTGCTCATTTGTCATACTGTTACGACAAAACCATTTACACAGAATAGTTGGGGAAATTGTCAGAACAGACTGAGGTTTCCCCTCAGAAAAGGCAGCAAAATCACAGCATCAGTTAGGTTGGAAAGGACCTCTTGAAATCCTCAGGTTTGACTGTCTTGGCTGGTTAGACAGGGAGTAGTCCCACTCCCACAGTATTTAATAAAGTCTGTCACTCAAATGAGAGAATATGGTAAAGAGAGCATAAACCAAACAGGGCAGGATAGATGAGAAAACACTGAAAACTAATTATGATTCCTGGTAAATGTTTTCTGCTGAAAATTTTTGATGGATAATGAGTTTTGATTAAAACTAATATTTTTTCAAGTAGTATTTGCTTTCTGCATTTCTTAGCTTTTTTAAGAGAGCCAACAACTCTGAAAGGCTTTCTTTTTACTCTGAGGAATTACATTTCTAAAAGAAATAATTAAAATTTTATAAAACATATATATATATTTATATATATTTTATCTAAATACTAATATATATATATTTAAAATAGAAAATAATTTCCAAGTAATTCTGTAATTAAGGATTGACCTAGACCTAGTTACAATTTTCTTCACACAGATTCCTGTTGCTCATGTGTCCCAAATACAGTCACCTTCTGGAAACACAAAAGTCCTCAGACGACATAAGATAAAATGCCAGGGTGTGTTTAGCCCAGCAGCCTGGTGGCTCTCCCTTTTTTGGGGCACTGTGTCAGCAGGACAGCTTCTCATAGCGAGGACGTGTGGCCAGGGCAAAGGCAGCCAAATCACGCATCCCAATCACTCAGCAATATTGCTAAATATCAGAAAACAGAAACTCCTGAAAATAACAATGTATAATGCTATCATAGCTCAGGAAAACTTGAAGAGGATTAAATGGTCTTTCCCACAGGAAACAGAGAGAGTAATTTCAAAAGTACCATTAAAGGCCGTCATGAAAGCCATGTCCCCATCCTCATCTATAACAGGATTCCTCTCAACAGGTTTTGATGAACAAAAACGAGAGTGGATTATTTTACAGAACTTCTTCTCAGCCATTTCTCAATAATGTGAGACGTTTCACTGGCCTGTCTCCTCGTGAGTGACTCCAGACACAAACATACCACAGAGCTGTCTCAGCTGCCCATATTTCCTACCCACACGCAGTCTGTACCTGCCTCGAAGGATAGCACTGCAGCGAGAGACAGAAGCGCTACGTGTTTAGGGAAGCAACAGCTGAACCATGGAGAATTAGTTTCAAGGTAGAAGAAACTTAGCAACATAATCATCTGTCTTTTTACAATGTTTACAATGCCAGGGGTTTGTTGATTTGTTCCTGTGCTTATTTTTGTGATACTAAATTTGATTAGAATGAACCTTCCCTCTGGGTGCATTGGCAAACCATAAAGTAGAGATACACTGAAGCCTATTATAAAGTCAAAATCTATAAATAAATTTAGAGTTACACAAAACAATGCTAGGCATACTGAGCATTTTATTATTCAATATGTCTTTTTGCTAGTGGCATATCTACTTAATTCTGAGATCTGTGTTTTAGTAAGCCCAGCAAGCATTTAATAACTAGCACTTTACAGCAACTTTTGTATAAACAAATATTCAAAGGTGCTTTTCAAAGTTCCTTTTCTTCAGTAAACAAATGGAAATGTAAAGCTCTTTGGAAGGTTATGGACATTTTCTAGCACGAGTCAAAAAGAAACTTGGATCCAAACAGCTTAAACTGAAACCTATGACTGCTTCTGGTGGAGCAGAGTGTTTTTATACAGACAGATTATAAACTTAGAAGCAGTTTTGATACCTAAATGAGATGTTTGTGCTTTCTACCTTAATAACAGAGTTTTCACTTTACTAAAACTAGGGGTTTTCTCCATTTCTGGTATAAATTAGCTCAATCCTAATCAAACCCCTTAAATTAGATCCCTAATGCTGGAGGATGTGAATATCTTACACAGCTGAAATGGTCTAGCATGGCATGTGGGTCCCAGGATTCTCGAGATCAGTGGCATTCAAACCTTGCCATGCAATCGTTGTGTGAAGAGAAGCTGTCCACTGAGACCTATTCTCTAGCTAAATCCACAGATTTGAAGGAGTATCTGCCTGTGTTTCAAACCCACAGCTATCTGAATGCTGGCAATTTAAATTCGTAACCATTTCCCCAATTTAAACAATGTCTACTTGATTCACATCAAAACTGAACTACCATCATGAAATGCATCTATTTATACTCTCTGCATACTCAAAGTTAAATAACTAATATTGGAAGGGGTCCAAGGTAAAATAAGACTTCCTCCGTCACCATAGTTTTTGAGCTCCTCTGTACAAAATTGAAAGGAAGACACTTTATGTAATCTCAAAGTTGCTAAAATCAGTTGCAGGACCAAAATGAGGCATCGAAGGTTTAATTTCAAAGATCATTATTTTCACAACTGAGCATCCTTAGTTAGGGCCTGCTTTTCAACTGGACTGACGACAAACAAATCATCCTGAAACAATGGGATGGGATAAATGCTCAGCACTTTTGAGCATCTCGGCATTTTCTTTGTATCTGATACAGAGTCCTAAGTGAAGCAACCAGTAAGTTCTCTCCTCATTGCTGTTATGGGGATGACACTGCCATTTGACTGGAGATCACCAGGAATCAAATGTGTCTTTGAAATATTTGTTTCTGAAACAGAACTGAGTTCAGCAGGAAATCTCTGCCCATTTTGTGGATGGATAACCAGGTCCCAGTAATTCCATGAGAAAAGGAGAGTCCTGTCTCCGGCTGCAGGAAACCCAAGGGCCAGTGTCAGCCTGTGTCAGCTGAGCATCTACCCGCGGACTTCCCCACATTTTCGTATGTGCTGAGTAAGGGCAGAAATTACCTCAGTCCCTACTCAAGCAGAATTTCTTCTGAAGTCAAAATTTCATCCACATCAATTTGGTAGGAAAATTTTTGAACATTGCAGTTATGAGTAACAGAAGCTATAACTGACTGTATGTTAACATACTAATTTCAAAGCCCTAGCAAATGCCAAGGGAAAATCAAGTAGAAGTTTCTGTTAGGTTTGAAGCAAGATGAGCAAATGGTTTGCCAGGTAGAAGACGAGTTGAAAATCTGAATGACGCTCATATTAATAGTATTCCCAGTTGAAACTGTCTTGAGCTCAGTAAGCTTCACTTTGTGAGCACTTCTAGACCCAAATGGCTGAGCCCTAAAGCTAAATATATAGTTGATCCATAGGTCACGCTAAGCACTAGATTTGCAATGCTTAATTAACTCATTTTGATAATACAGAACAAGTAGCATTATCAGCAAACCATCAGCCTCCACAGAGAATTGTAAATGCCACTGCTCCGTATATTCAACACTTAATACATTAACATTTATTTAAATTTCAGACAATATCTATTATTTTTAATAATGCAATTGACTGTATTTTCTTTCTCTTTATTAAATCCATCTCTCATCTCATTTTGTTGTATCCTTTACAAAATTTCCAACTTGTAAATAAATTACCACAGCACTCTCTACTCCTTACTCTAACAGCTCCTTAACAGAGATAAACACAACTCTCTCTTCTCAGAATGCTGTCATACTTTACATGGATATGGTGCTTTCGTTGTGTTTACTGTTCTGTATTTAGTAACTCATGTTCATCTTTAAATCAAATATACCTAGCCAAATGCCATTACCACACATTATAAATTCCAGTTGCGTTTCAAAAACCTCAGATACCCTATGGTTTTGAAAGCATCAGCCCAGAGGTTAGGCATGGTCTGCTGCATGACAAGTGGAAGAGGCTATTAAAACAAACACTAATAATTGCAACTTTGTATCTTCTTTTGTCCCAAACTTGTAAATCAAAATCCCTTGTGAAAGAAGACAGGAAGGAAAGAGAATTCCTTTACAGCAAAGATGCAATCCATAAAATAAGCTAATATCTACTATCCATTGGATTTTTTTTT
This sequence comes from Grus americana, assembly GCF_028858705.1. NCBI lineage: Eukaryota > Metazoa > Chordata > Aves > Gruiformes > Gruidae > Grus > Grus americana. The sequence continues at coordinate 15,226,951 of NC_072857.1, read as the reverse complement.
TTTTCAACTCTGGTTTTCTGGCACCCCAAAAGTCAAAACTGCAACAGCTTTGGCTGCTGCAGTAATTTATATTGATTTACTGAGCTGCGGTTTTCATTGTCATTGCCACCATTGTGTCTAGATTTGTTGAATGAAAGAAAGAATTCTCACGAGACTGCACAATTGCACCAGAAAGGTAAGCTGGCAGACTGGAGTTGAGTTTTCTGCTTCAGCAAGGGTCATTTCATTTTTCTGTTGTTAAGAATAACTAAAGGCTAGTTTTTCAGCACAAACTAGATAGAAGTAGCTATGGTCCTTGCTCCCTACTGAAGTAATTTGAGAAGAGTTTTCCAATCTACAGAAAGCACGGCTGAATTAAGAATCTGCCCTTTCCCTGAGAAAACAGCAAAATTTAAATGGGCAGTTTCCAGTCTGAGAGCGTTCTTGTGATAATACTTGAAATCAAATGTACTTGGCTGTGCTCATGCCAGGGTTGAAGTCACCTCAGTACCTTTTTTTCCCTGAGCCTTGTGATCATTAGACCGGATTAATGAAAGGAACTGCCCAGCTATGCTGACAAGTAAGGATAGCTACAAGTTCATGAGAGAAAGAAAAAGAAACTCATATACTGATCCTAAGAGGATTACCTCCTTGCCACTGAATAAATTTTACATTACAGTGGGATGAGCACTGAGAAAAGTTTGTACTTTATTTTGAATACTTATGTTTGCTGTATTTTTTTTAAATATAGGAAGAAACTGTGCAATTGTGTCAATTCTCTCATTGTCAGTGAGACAAACTTTCCAGCCACATGAACAGTTTGAGCAGCTTATGCAGCCTGTCCCCTGTTCAGTGATGTGCTATTGATAAATGACATTCACATTTATTTAAATACATCTGAATTCTGTTTTCTATCCCTCAGGCATCAGTGAATTAGCAAATTTGCTCTGTTGCAAATCAAGAGCAAAAACCCTCATACACGTTGTGCCTGAAGCCAGCAAACTTGCTGCACGAAGTGAGCAAGAAGTTGTTGAGCACTGAGGTTTTCTAGTGATTCTCCACCTCAGTCAAGGGTTCTAGATCGCTTGTTTTTCATCACAAGAGTTAGGAAGGACTGGAGCTTCCCCTGACATGTGACAGGCTCCATTGCAAAGGTTCACCTATGCCAATTATTCCCAGAAGATAAAATGGTTCCCAGCCTGTTCACAATCCCAGTGAGCATCGCCTGCATTGCTGCATTGTTGGGCTGAGATCAACTCTCTTTCTCCATCACCTAATGATTTTGCAGTCAGTAGCGACAACGTATTCTCGCAGTATCCAGTGGGAATCTTGCCATGAACTTGCAATGAAGCCAAGATTTAAAATGAAGTTGTCAGATGGTGAGGAAAGGAGGTATTGCTTTGGGTCTCTGTGAAAATGAGGCAGAGCGAATGTGATCCTTCCTCGCGCTGTAACCCTGATATGGCCCTACATGGCATGAAGTGGCTTCAGAGATGCTCGTATACGTGTGGGAGAAAATTTGGAAGTCATGGCAAGGAACCGCTTTGTGTGAAGACCAGGTTGTAAGCACTTACAGGCTGAGTGTACAGGAGGGCACGGCACTAAGTGAGAACATTTTGAGGTGGGGGCCTCTAAGGCATTGACCTAACTCCCTCCCCTGCCTGGGGACAGGATAACGTGACTTACAGAGACACTCAGGTCTGAGCCGCGCACAAAGGCTCTCCCACCCAGAAAGCCTGGGCTACCGTCCAGCCTTCCCTCTCACTCCTCCACCTGCTCTGCACCTCTCCAGATGCTATGCAAAGTTACACCCAAAGACAGTAAATGATTTGTGTATACCTGATGGCCTATGTGGTTGATGCGTTTGCTGTCATGGACTCAATGACATAGAATGATGGGTCTCAGATGGTGCAGAACGTCACCAGCATCTGAGTGCTTATGCTATTTTTCCAGAAGTAGCCAAAATTCATCCTATTACAGCATTTACCTGATCGGAAGACAGTGTTCTTTGGCTTATTTAAATGTAAATGACATGATATTTTTATCTCTACACTTCTGCATTCTTTACCTAGGTTTCCTTTTTGGCAGTTGGTTTTTTTTTTTTAAAAAAAAAAAACAAAAACTTTTGACTGGTTTGGTACATTTGATAGTTTGATTTAATTTAATTTCTAATAAAAGGGTGGCTGATAATCTAATGCTTGACAAATAACTCCAAATTGCTATGTATTATTAAAAAAATAAGGATTTAAAGCAGTGCCAACATGAAATACTAATATCAGGAGAAAAATATTCCTGTTTCATGCCTTTGAAGAACCAGTACTTGTCATCTCAGTATTCATTTTATCACTCTTAGCCATTTTTACTTTGTACATCTCATTTTATTATTTTTTAAACATGTAAAAAATGAGGCCTAAAAGAAGTGCATAGTGTCCTATTAAGTCAAATCCTTATATTACATTCTACTGCTTAGTTTTTGTCTTGGAAAAAAAACATTTAATGAGTTTTTGAGTGTGATGTATGTAATGTTAGATATTATTCATGCAGGTACAATAGGAGAAATGGTTTCTTACATAGCTTATAAGAAAAGAAGTTCACTTGTAGGCATGTAATTTCTGAGGAAAACACATTTATTATTCACTTAGTGGAAACCTGAAGGAAAATAGAAAGGAAAAAAAGAGCGCTAGACTAGAGCTTTTGGGAAATGCTGCTCTCATCCTCTTCTCAGGGAAATTTAAATGAAATTAGAACTAGCATATTTTAATATAGTATTTTTGAGCATGTCGATTTTGGGGGAAAATGATGATCTGTTTTGACTAATTATCAAAAAACACTCTAATTTTTAAAACTATTCAAAAAATTCAAAGTACCCACAGTCAGAAGTACCTCTGGGTAACACAAACCACTCCCCCCCAGATGACTCCACACCATTGCTTTGCATGTCCCTGCTTGCTGAGGCAACTAATCACATTTTTGGACCATGTCAATCTTTGACCAGATCAGCTTCTGTAAAATACTCCAGTGCTAACAGAAGCAGGAAGGGCAGAAAACAGCAGCTCAGATTTAAATTGGTTAATTTGGCCCCTTACCCAGAGCAAAGCAGTAAAGTCTGGTGATCTAGCCACATGCCTCCTGAGGGCTGGAGGAGCTGAGCAGCCCCTGGAAGCAGGGAAGTCAGTCCACTATTATAGTATAAAGACAGGGAAGAGGAGCAGACTGGCACAGTGTAATAGAAAGGCCGAAAATGGAAAAATTATATTGATTTACAGACTGTAGTAGATGATGTTTCCATTTTGGAGAAGAAATTGAAAATATCAAAGGATGGACAAATGCTGAAATTGAGGCTCTACCCAAATAGTGACCACAGCCAGTGGAAGTATGCCCTGATTGCTGCAAGCCTTGGATCCATCACAGAACTTTAGATTCCACCACAGAATATAAATTTGTTCGCAGTAATCTTTTATTCTTTTTTCCTAAGCTTTAAATCCTGTGCCTGAGCTGATTGAAAGCTGGAGAGGGACTGTTTACAAGGGCATGTAGTGACAAGGGTAATGGTTTTAAATTGAAGGAGGGTAGATTTAGGATATTAGGAAGAAATTCCTTTACTGTGAGAGTGGTGAGGCACTGGAACAGGTTTCCCAGAGAAGTTGTGGATGCCCCATCCCTGGAAGTGTTCAAAACCAGGTTGGATGGGGCTTTGGGCAACATGGTCTAGTGGAGGGTGTCCCTGCCCGTAGCAGGGGGGTTGGAACTACATGATCTCTAAGGTCCTTTCCAACCCAAACCATTCTATGATTCTATGAATCTATGATTCTATGATTCTATGATTAGAAGTTTTTCCCACCTTGGTATCTCTCAGTCTTCTGAAAGTTATGCCTCTTTAAAGAGACCAATGGGCCCCCACTTTAACAGAAGTATTGAAAAGAACAAGAATCCCATGCAACAACTGGAAAAGGGAAAGATATATGCACCATTGCATTGTACTTCTTTCATTCCTTCATTTTATATAAAGATATACAAGCAACTTACAGCCAGTTTTCAATAACTACATTCTCCCATTCACAATACATGAAGTTAGCTCATTTCTCAAAAACAGAGAATCATGAAGTTTCTATGGAAACTTCATAATTAATAGCTCACAGTGTTAAGCCTGTTTCATTTGCAGATTTTGAAGTATTTTCCAGTGGAACTGCAGGCTCCTGTACAACAAATGCAAGCCTACTGGCCACAGTCTGGCCTTTCCTAGCTACAGACCACTTGGAAACATTACATGGAAAAAACACCGACCTGCTTCCCTCAGGTCCTTGATTCCAACTCATTTAGGCTTTAGTTCAGTAAATAGCTTATGTCCCACTGAATAAATATGCTATGTCCCATTAAATAAACATATTCAATGACTTTGGTTTCAAATATAACTCCTTATGTTAAATGTCAGCACATACTGATATGTAGTTGTGGATTAGGGCCTCAGCTATTAAATCCGCTAAGGCATAACTGCTGTATTTGCACCACTTTCCTACCATAGTCTACTGACACAACAGAAAAAAGAACAAAAATGGTATTGGGCATTTCTAATTTTTCTATTTATAACTGGAGAATACTTGGATGCACGAACATCTCCGATTTTCAGTTCAATAAATTAAGGAGAGAATATTTATACCAAACATCACTGGAAAATTAATTACCTTTAGAGGTCCAATTAATGTCTAAATTATTCCTGGTTGTCTGTGATATCAATGATCTTCATTTAGGTAGTAAGTTTAATTTGTAATATTTAAAACCATTGTGCTGGCATTTTTTTAAATGAGATGGCTAAACGCAGAAAAAATTATAGATGCCCTGAAAAATGTGCTCATTTATAAAACTGAGCTTATTAACCTTGATTAGATCCATTGCTTACATGGTACATCCATTGTCTCATACTGAGTTCTTAGAAGATTTGTGAGAAAGAATGAGTATGCAGGGGAGAACTCTCTCTTTCTCCTGTGAGAAAGATGCCAATCTGTGAGTCTAAACCACATTGGACTCTTAGGAACCCCCACTTACAGAGGACCATCCTCATGGCAGACATTGGTAGGAAGGCTCTCTTATTAGCCCCTTATTCCAAGACTACTTATTTTTAATTTCAGAAATGTGGACATAACTGCATGAATGATTTATTTGTTTTTATTCTTTTTTTCATGAAGCACCTAATGATAGATATAGGAGAATTCAATCTTATTTTGAAGGGTTTGCTGCAAGGTTTTAGGTTTCTTTGTTTTTCCCTGCATCCAATTAAAGAGTAGATGATAGGACGCTGAATAATTGAGAAAGAGAGAAGCATTATGATGAAAAAGTGTTGGGCACTTCCAACAGTGGAGTACAGAAAATAGCAGATTTTTCTACCCTTAAATTCTTCTTGCCATGGCAGTTTAAGTAGGGACTACAGTTTCTGTTCAAGAAAATAAATGAAAAGTGTTTCAAATCCTTTGAACCATCACTGAAATGCCAGAAGATGGCCTATAATACAAATGTGAAGACATTCATTCAAAGGGTCCCCAATTCACAGCCAGATCACTTCCACAATGGGCTGTACATGATGTCATTTTACATTAGTAGTTGTTTTAATGTATAGATTTCAATTATTTTTAACTTTAATGATTCATTATGATAATGGGAAAGCGTTTAATCAGAAGAATAGTCTCCAAGTCAAATGCAGATTGCAAACCCACACTCTCCAAAACTGGAGGGTTTTCAAGGACCTCACATTCTGTCAGGCTCACCCACTTAGTTTAATCATGCAAGTAACTAATGGGGTTAGTGTAAGAGGAAAATTCAGGCTGAGTATCCAGAAGGGAAAAACAATAATCTGGACAGTAGAGATGCACTGAGCCATGAAATTAGCCTCCCTGAGGGATGTGGAAGAAACAAGAAAATTCTAAAATACCAGAAAGTTGCTGTGAGGCAGGGAGCTAGAGAGAGGGATCTGAGATCTTAGTCAGGCACCCTCTGTCTGACTCCTAGAGTGATTTAACACGTTATTGCACTTGCTCTCTTGCCAGATAGGATCACCTCCAGAGCGGAATCAGAAGGCAAATGGGAGGTTTATCAACTTCAGTACCTCATCTTACTTCCTAGGTTGAACAGTTGATAAAATAGGGTTAAGCTCACGGGTCAGGCTGTCAGTCAGTGAAGACAGACGTGGGTCAGACGTGTAGGCTCCTTCTGGATTATGTCAAGCCTTCTACATAGTGTGGGGGAGGAGAGACAGGGGTAAGCTTAGGAAAAATAACATTTTAAACCTCCCTGGAAAGATTTGTCAGAGGACACCTGTCAGAGTCCTGACAGTTTTCGTATTTTTTCTTCCATTTTTGACTCCTACAATAGCTTAAAACTACAAAAAGAATAGCGAGGAAAAAAATAGGCTGAGACACATGTCTCCAGAGATAGAGAAATGAAAATAGATTTAAATAAGCCAGGGTAAATAAAATTGTTAAAGGCAAAATCACACAAATTGTCTTCCATGCACTTCTAAGTTGGCCCCCCATATTTAAAGACTTTCCTCCATCCCAAGTGCTCTAGTGATGGCTGGAACAACTATTCTTGGCTCTATTTCCTTCCTTCACACACTTTATTGGGTAAGAAAAGCTGCCAAAAAGTGGGAGTTTTATGAAAGCAATCATAAAATGTTATGGGTAATGCTAAACAAATTATGTGTTACTCTACAAAAATGGCCCTTTCTTTGGGTAAAATACAACAGCTGCCTGAGAGAGATCAGGTTACCTCTCTCAAAACACTGATAAACCTACTATCAAGGGCTATAGCTGGCAATAGTACAGGCTGCGGAAAGTCAACATTATTGAAGCTGCTTTCCTGACAGTCATTTCTGAAAAGCTAATAGGGATTTGATATCATGATGTCCCATCCTGCAACATGCATTTCCACACCTAAGTGAAGTCCAGTGTCCTACCATGGGATTCAGGAGACCTCAGTTCATTGCTTCTTCTTGTCCTGTAGCTGCTGGGACCTGTACTAAGACATTTTCCTCTTGGTTTATCAAGTTTATTACTGCTTTACTAAGCAGGAACTACCCCTACTCTCCCCTCTGTATACTGTCTGGCATGATGGGACCAATTAATCAGGACCACTACACAGTTACCACAAAAGATGCTATTAATATCTGGGCTGCTGGGTGTTATGGGGTTCCCCTCCCCCCGGGTTTTGTTGTTGTTGTTTTGATTTGTGTATGTTATTCAGGTATATTGCAGGCAGTTTATAAAGCTATGGAAAGTAGTCCAATAAAGTCCAGCTCTGACAGTCAGCATAAGCCCTTCCTATATCCAGTCTGCCATTCTCCTAGGCCATAACTATGATACTACTATGGACAGTTCTGGAGTATCATTCCTCTGAACATAATGGAATTTTGGAAATTGAAATGAGACTTCTGCGGTATTTAAAGTACCTGGGCGCACAATATTAAAAACTTCCATTTAGCTGGCACCAAAGTTTGGTGGTGAAGTGCTTTGGTTGCCTCAAGTTATGTTTCTCCATATGCTAATCTAAAAAATGCTTCCAGTCTGACTCACACAAGGAATATCTCATTCCTCAGCTCTCTGTGGTCCACACATTTCTCCAAGTATCACACAGAGACACCCAATTCAACACATGTTGTTGGGGCACATGTACCACACAGCAGTACACACAATATGCACCCATCTAAAGTATTCTCCAGTTAAACCACGCTGCTGAAGAGGAGGGGGCCTGGATTTAACTGTTCTTTTTGAGATGCAAATCCACTCTTCCTGAGAGTGCAATAACTACTAATCAACTGGCTAATGTGAGTTGGCATTTTCAATTTCTCCTGTAAAAACCTATTCCACATTGCACAAAAGACTGGAGGGAATGGGAGAGAGTGCAGCAGAGCCTGACTCTATGTTCTCGTGACAGGCACTCACCTGGAAACAGAGAGATGTGGGTCTATCTTCTCTAAAAGTACTGTTTATGCATTTCATTCCATGACTATTTAATGCAAAAGATATAAAACTAGGAGTCCATGAAGCATTAATTAATTTAGAACCATTGTTCACTGGCTTTCCTCCTCCGAGAGCAGAACATTTTGTGCTCTGGAATATGAATGACAAGTGCAGCTTCCCTACCCTCTCTCTGTTTCCTCTGCTTCCAATTTCACCAGATCATAATTTCTTTTGCCTACACTTAACATTTCCTAGACCTTCAGAGTGCTTCAATGCCGGCTTGTTTCAGGTTACCCTGTAAAAGCCAAGGGTGGAGAATAAATAGTGCAATAGCATGGCAGATAAATAAAGGGAGTTTCCAAGGGCAATGCTTCTGGCAAGTGACTTTTTAGAAGCACCATAAAAAATTCACAGTTCATCTTAGCAAATTTAGTATATACTTGTGAAGCTATTAAGCTGTAACAAGGAACATCTCTGTGGCATTCCTTTGCTGTAAGGTAATCCCTGACATTGTTGCAAATTCTAAATGATTGCAATTATAAACATTCACAAATTATGAAAAGCAGGATTCACCATGAAATTACAGTGCAAAGTTATGCTTCATTGCCATGATGTAAAGTGCAGAAATACACATTGTTGTCAGGATAAACAAACAGCTCATTTTTCCAGCCTTCTCACTTTGCACTTATGCAACCACATCTATTCAGTGTAATAGTCTGTCCTCCTTTTCTGGTAATTCTTTCTGGCCTCTTCTAAGAAACGAAGAGAATTTTATTCTCTTTGCTCACTAGTTTGTATGTGTTTCTTCATCATTAAGAGGGGGTTAGGAGTGTTACCCTCATGAAAGTCATATTTTAAGACACTGAAGAAGACTTTAAGCCACTGAGTGACTGTTGAGTGAACTATACTTCTGGCTCTACAAGTTACCTTTCTAGATGAAGGTGTGACACAAGGGCTATGTAAGAGACTGAATCCTTTAGTTTGAAAATATGAACACAATTTTGTTTTTATTGGTATAATCAAACCGTTAGCTTTTGCTGTCCATACAAGGAGTGGAAGAAGCAGTAAATGAAGTAATCTATTTGAAGTGTAGGAGCAAGGAAAAGTCAGGAATCAGGTATTTGCTTATAAAATTCAGAAAGCCCCTACGTTATGGAATCATTCCTGTGGTGGTTTTCCCTGTTTTCTAACTACGTAGCATAAAGCAGGAGGTGCTGTAGGTTCTATTTGTATTTTAACTCTGGAAAAGTTATTTCAAAATGTTCCTTTTTCTTATGTTATAGAGAAGAGGTATTTAATTTTTATTATTGCCTGCTTCATTTCTGTTTCAAATTATTTGCTCTAATATGTTAGTAACTCAACAGGCGCCTATTTTGTGATTTGAAACTTGTTGTGGAAAAGGAAGATCTCAGTCCCATGAAAAATTTGTGTGCTGAGAAAAAAACTTTGGGCAACGGGAGGGAAAAGTCCTTTCCTTAATTGACATACAAAGCTTCATTTTTCACCCTTTCTTTGTGGATAGCATAATTAGAAACACATGTATGCTCACTAATTTGCACACACTGGAAGAGCAGTTACGTTAGTCAGTGAGCAGTTAGTTACCGGCAGATATACAGCTGCACTCATTATTGTGTGCAATGCAATGAATCTGCAATACATTATATTGGTACAGACATGTCATATTGCTATTGTTTCTTTCATGGATTGACTAACCTTTACCAAACTTGTGAAAGCACCCCGGGTAAGCAGCTAATTCTTTATCATCAATGACAGACAGAGGAAGAGAAAGTTAGGATAGAAAAATAACTATAAATTGGCAAGCATGTGAGGTGTACTAGGGAACACTGAGGCAGACATCACCTAAACAACACTCTGTTGAAGATGACTGAGCTACACTGATTTTGTCAACTACATGGTTGTGCTGCTTGACCCTAATGCAAACATACCACATTTTTTAATTGTTGCAGGAACCAATTTATTATTTTAGACCAGTACATTTCTTCAAAACAAGAGCTGGAATCAGACATTAAAGATTTCTTGCAATGAGATATAAAAGTTTCTTTTCATATTTCTGAAATCTGATTAATACAGCCAGCCAGCCAGTTCTTCCTCCCACATACACATTTTGGGTAGACTGAAGTGCTTTACTTGATCTGAAGGAAAACTTTCCTATTCTGAACATCCATTTATTTAAAAACTGCAGTTGCAGGAATTTCTAAATATGATGTCATTTCAGAGAAACAAAACCATTTGACTTAGAAAATATTACACAAATTTGAAAAAAAACCTACAAAGTTTTAAAAATTATAAAGAGAAACATTTGCCCATTTTCTTTTTTTTTTTTTTTTCCATGGGTAGAAATTAGTTAGCCCAATGCTTCATGGTTAGCAATATTTTCATTCAGGAATTCACGGACATAACCATAATGACAAAGGACTGTAGCTGAAACTGTCTCTATTAAGAGGAATTAAAACACTAAAACCATATTCACTAAATAATTCTGATTAATATTTTAGATATTCTAAAGAGACTGTGAACCTGTTACTCATTTAAACTGAGCTGGATAAACCCCTCTAGCCAGCTCTGCCAGTGAAATCGGAAGTTAGAAGCCTAAATTCCTTTGAGGGTCCTGGGCAAAGTTTCCTAATGTTGGAGAAAATCAGATTCAGTTTCTTAAAATGTCATTACTTTGATAATTCAATAAATGTCATAATTTATTTTTTTTTAGACATAACAAATACTAAGCAAGAGACATACTGCTCTTCCAGGACTCTTTTATACAATAATGAGTTAAAGAGCTCAGAATGACACTACTCTAACCCATAAATCATAAATTCACAGATAGGAATAAAAAAATTACCCCAAAAGCCTAAAAAGTACATCATACACAAACAAAGCCATAATATTGCTAGCAGTGTGAGACAAGAGGTGCATATAAAGATTTCCTACAGTGAGACTGAAATGATCTGTTAAATATTTTACTCTAATGTCTTTTTTTTAAACATTTTTTTCAAGTTTTTGCACATTTGTCAGGGCTGAATTTGTTGCATTTTAAGAGACCCTGCAAACAACAGCAACTGTGCTTATTGTCTTTGTTCAGTCTTGGCTCTGTTAAAAAGAAAATCTACTCCCCACTTTCCCCTCTATTAATTTCCCAGCAGCTATAAGCAAACTTTCAATACTTTCACAATGTATAGTTTACTCGAAGAATTAGTCAAACTTTCTGGGTGGCAATGGGAGTATTAAAGAAGCCTTGTGTTTTTTTCTGCAGACAGTCATAATGCATTATTTTGTTACTGAATAATGAAAGAAATGGCTCATAATGCAGCACATATATTTCCATATGTGTAGGGTGTATGTGTTTGTGTAAGCATATAAAACTTGTGGTATTAGAAGCTAACAACTGATAACAAAAGCAAATTCTAATCCAGACAGTAATGTTCTGCCTACCTGATTTCCCTTGCATTTTGAATTTGAAATGCTATTCTCCACTCACTGTTCATACAAAATCATGTAATGTGGATATGTTCTTTCAATTGAAGTTAAAAGGTCATGAATATTTATTTTCAAAAAACTTTTGTGTAGATAATCAGGCAGTAAAACCTTTATTTCCCCTCCACCATCACTCATGAGACTGATGTGATTTAACTCTCTGAGGTCTGCAAACACTTGCATTTCTTAGAAAAAAAATTTTTATTCAGCTCAGTGGAGGTAAGGAAATTTTAAGGTAAAAGTCTTGTTTGACCATTGAAAAGAAAGCCTGCAAATGGAGAAAATGCTAGTACAGCCATTCAAAACCCCCACAATGCAGTGTGTGCTGAGAAAGATCACCTAAGCGCTTTCCAGAATACTCAGTTGTGGATCCTAACATCAGAGATTCACTGCAACTATTTTGTGGACAAAGTTACAAGAACAAATCTTAAGACAATTCAGGGCTCTAACACTCTTGTGTCTTTCACCTCCCTACTTCTTCCAGCATGTTGGAATCAGACACTTCAGGTGAGATTTCAGCTGAGAATATAATCAAGAGAGACATTCCCAGCTTTGATTAACCTGTGGTCCAAACAGGATAACGACAGAAGGAGTTGGGTCACTTGTCTCAGTGTCCCAGAAAATCAGAGTAAAAGCTGGAAGTAAAAGTGAGTTTCAGTCCAGCGCAGTTTATGTTGATAACCATTGGACAGTGCAGCTTCCCACGTGACCTACTTGACAGTAGTGCAAGAGAGGAAATGGTGACACTCAATCTTCAAGCTGATACTGCACCAGAGTTTAGTATTTGTTCATTTCAACGTATTTAATCTTTTATTGCCTCTTCTCCTTGTCAGTTGTCACAGAGACTAAGGCATACGGCCATATGTGTGCCTTTTGAGATAGTCCCTTCAGATGACACCAGCTGCACTTTAAGACAAAAACAGCCTGTGGAAACGACTTGCACCACTGTGTTTCTTGCAGTGATGAGCAAAGACCCTCGATCTCAAATGTAGCTGAGCACTGGAGTCACGTGATGTCAGTTCTGAGGATACTGACTATAAATAATGAGGCTGAGGCCAGTTATTTACTCCACTTATCAAGTTTTCATTGATCAGAAGATAAAGATTTTTAGCTCCTACCTTTCCTTACAGTGGTGTTTTAAGGAATGATCCCTGAGCTAACTATACTGACATTTCTCAACCGCTGGGTCAGAAAAGATGATCAGAGTAATAAGGCATTGGAAATATGAATCTATAACAGAAGTAAAACCTCATTCCCAAAGTATTCATATCCTACACGGTGCTCTCTGTGTAGGATACCTCTCATAAATAGAGTTAGCATTGTCATCATGGACACTTTCTGTTCTCCCCTTAATAAGAAATCTGGAAACAAGTAGAAAGAGAACTATATAATGCTCTTTCCCCCTGTTCTTTCTGTTGTGTTTTCTTTAATTCATTGCCAGCATTTCTATGTGAAACACAAAATATGTTCCCTCCCACCTTTTCCATCAAATATAAATGAATACTAATTAAAAAGGGGAAGTATATTAACTCAGTCTCAGTCATTTAGTGAAAGAAAAACCTCTTACCCATGTCGAGCAACACTTCTAAAATCTCCATATGCAACAGGTTAGAAGACCAAAGCAAGGGGAAAAGAATCCTGAGGTTGCAAATTCTTCTTCTGTGATGACAAAAGCCAGGCTAGTCAGGCAAAAAATCATGTTTGCTACATAAAAGCAACTTATTCATTTATAATGAAGAAGAGGAAACAACCATAGGAACAAACAACAACAAAACCAATAAACATGCAAATTCCTAACTCTGCCTTCAAAATATATTCAATTTTAAAACCTGTTTATCCTTCAGACCAGCTGAAGAAACAGGAGAGAGAAAGAAAAAAAAAGTGTAATCTCTAGCTGTAAGAAATTGCTTATGGAAAAAGCTTAAGCTGATGAGACTATTGAGCGAACAAGATGATTTCATAATACAATTTGTGCCTTTTTGGTAATGACACTAAAGATGTAGAATAAAAACCAGGAACAATCATTCAGCAATTCAAGCAAAGTCAAGACTTATTTATTTATCTTTTAATGCTTTTTTGCTGGTGCCAGACTTCCTCCAGAAATTAGGTGGATTGAATGAAGGTGGACAGTGCAGAGTTTTAGTTTAAGGAACATTCACCACTTACATCCTCTTCCAGTGAGTACTCAATTTTTATTGAAGTTTGGAGGAAAAATTTTCTGAGGTGTTTTCAAAAGGAAACATTGAATCAGGCTGCTTTGCACCTGGGAGCTATGAAGACACTGTGGCTGTTGCATGAGATACTAGGCAGAAGGTGGGAAAGTGAATATGATCTTTAAGTATGTATTGAAATAACTAAGTTATTATTTACTTCTTAAAAGCTACAGAGAAAGTTTAGAGTCAAAGCTTTCTTTTGGCTGTTGAAAGGAGTGGATCTCCTTTATGATATAGACATCTCCAAAGGGCAGAGAGTCAGATTAAGCACTTTTTGTTGGTTACATTTTTTTGCAAATTCTGAAGTTTTTTGTGGTATGGCAAACATTTCAGTAGGAATTCACCCCATCTAAATGCAATTGCTTAATAGGCAGCAGCTGCTTTCTGCTGATTGATTAGAGAATGAGCTGAGACACGGTGAGGGAGTCTTTTCACTGATGGTAGGCACCTAGTTTAAGATGTGATGGTTCATGTTCTGTAATGCCTTTCTCTTTCCACTGACTACAACAGGAGCCTGTTTGACAGGCTGGGACTGGACATCCTTCATGCAGGCAAGATGAATCCCCCCATTCTCTGGCTCAGACTGGATGAGATTCATCATGTCCAGCTGTAGCCAGACCTCACTTCTTTACTTGTGCCTGCTAAGACTTGCACCTGCCAGGGAAAGCTTGATGGGAGTAAATGAAGTCTAGATGAAGAGAGCTGAGGGAAGCATGAGTCCTTGTTTTATCACATTGCAATGGTTTGGTGTTCATGCTCTGGCTGTGTAAGTGAAAGCTTCCCTGTGCTACTTGCAACTCTCCTTGCCTTCAGTGGCTTCATGGTGATTTGCAGAAGGGAAATTCCTGCCCTCTTGGACTTGGTTGATGTCTCCAAGGATTAATACAGAAGAGAGATTGCTATTGCTATGGTGTCAGGGAAGCCCCAGGAGCATGGCTATAGAATACTTTATAAGTTCATCATGCTGAGGTAGAATCACAAAACTTATCTAGACTTTCTTGTGTCTAGTAGCAAGTCAGTTCTGGGTGAAACAAGCTGATACTGGAGGTAAATAAAATAACATACTGGTTATCATTAGAGGCACTCAAGTGATGCCACTTAGAATCCTGAGTAAGAAAAACTGCAGCTAAGAAAAGTTGTGAGACCAATCCTTAACTATTAAGCACCAGTACAGATAATATGGGGGCAGATTATTTCCGATCTTTTCTGGGTATTCCCTGAGGCCAGTGTTCCAAATTAAACTGTTTGCACTCCATGGAATATGTAGAGCTGAATCCTTTGAAAGGATAGCTAGAGCGACTATCTACTTCAATATTTTATAATAGCTTTTCTATTAAAAGATAAGTAGAGAGGTCTGTGAGGAAGAATACAAAAGTAGAAATCATGCAGTCCTGGTTTTTAGACCTCATTCTTTCACTAACTTTTTTTTCTTCAGTTTTGGGCAAATCAATTCAATTGTATCTCTTAGTATCCCTAATTATAAACCGTAAAACTCACAAAAATAAGTGTTTTCTTGCTTTCTTTGTTTCGAATATCAGTTACTGACTATACAATGCATTGAACTAAAAATGTTAACTATTATCTTGTCATAAATACCAGGTCTTAATATTGATTCACTGAAATGGTTACTTTACAGCTGTTATAAAAGTTAGGGGTTTTAGCTGACCTTATCTCTCTGCTTTTTGCTTTTGTGTATTCTTTTTCAACACCTGAGGTTCATTCAGTTACATTTAAATTACTTCATTTCTGTATCTGAAAGAAGTTATTCAAAAGGTAGATTATCTTTGAGTTTACTGAATAAATATGCTTATATATTGCTGACAAGGCTTGACTCTTAAATTCTGTTTTTTAAGTTTTACATCTTACTGCAGAATTGTAGTCCTTGCAACAACCCAGCAAATACAGATTTCTGGGTTTGTTTTGCCAGACAATGTACTTTAAAAGGGGCTTATACTTAAATCTGCTATTCAGACTGCAAGCAGCTTAATGGATTGTTGACAAAGAATGTAGAGCTCAAGCAGGATGTGATAATACCAGGTGTTTTCTCACTTTTAGGAAGTTTATCTAACTTTTATTTTGATTTCATTCCTGGCTGTCACTCAGCACAGTGCAGCAACAATGACCTTCATAGTGAAGACTAGAATTAGCAGAGAAAAAAAGAGAAAGAAATTGTAGAATCAGAACACACATCAGAGATAGCAATATGCTTCTTATGGCCAAAGGAGGTTAGATGTCTGTGACCAATCGCAATGTGAGGGAATTTCAGATGATGGCTTATACTCCTTTCAGTCCTCAGGCTTGCAAACAGGCTTTTTCATGTCTATAGTTAAGAATCAACTTTGATTTAATAACTGAAGTTATTAAGTTTGAAATTTACCTTATGAAATTTCAAATGCTCTTTACAGAAGGAACAGTTGAATGGCTGGGCTAGGTAGGCACACTCACAGAGAGGCAGACTGGTTTCTTGTCATAAATCTGCCAGAGTTGTTGTCTTGCTTTTTCTTTTGCCCCTTTGGTTTTGTGTCACTATGGCTTCAGTAGATGACTTCAGAGGAAAATTCCTCAGCCAGCAAAGCCATCTTTAATCAGGAAAGGCTTATTTTGTGGATGGCTGCATCTGCATATACACCGGCATATTGCATGCCGCCACCTCCCAACACATTTGGTTCCTGTTCTACTCCAAAGCGCCCCTGTAGGGATAAGGTGGCTGAAATGCAAAGCTATCCATCACTCCTAGATTCATGCAGACTGTCCCCTCAGATGATGCCCAAGGCAAAGGTCTGTAAATTATCTGAAGAAACCCCTCACAATTATATTATTTTTCTCTGAATAAGGTAGAAGGCAAAGGAATAGAGACACAAAAGAATAGAGGCAATCTGCCTGTCAACCTTCCTATGACATTTCCTCTCAACAATGATTTTTAAACTTTGTGGTCATTTCTGCATTCATTTTCCAGGTTTATTCATACTAAATCATAATTACCTGAAATTGCCACAAGAGACACTCTAATACCACTAGAAAAATTATCATCTTACCCAGCAAGAGAAAAGTAGACTACTGCAGCAGTAGTACAGAAGCAGTTTTTCTTTGCTTGCTTATTTGATTTTGGGTAAAGATGGGGGAGAATTTTTAGGAATTGATTATTGATAGGCTTTAAGTCACTATATATATTTAATGGCCATTTTGCGATTATTTACATCAGGTAACAAACACCCAAGAGCATATCTTGTATTCATTTTCTGCATTTTCTGTTTCTTTGGAAAGCCAAACTGACAGCTTACAGCCTGGGCAATCAAACCAGTGCCTCTTGAAAGGGGAACTGCACTATCTATACACTACCTCTGGCATGCAATAAAATGCATCCAATCCCACAAAGAATCAAAGAAATTTTGTCAAAATATTTATCATGACACTGGGCATTAATGTAATAACAAGTTACCAGTCACAGAAAGCTGGAAATGAGAGTTTGTTTAGGAGAAGGAAGTTAGCTAGTTACTAAGAATGGAGCATCTCAGTCCTGGCCCCTTTTGTTTTATCTTTCTGTTCAAGTGTATTTGGATTCCAGAAAGTGAATTCTACTAAAAGCTGTCTCAAGCACACCCCCAAGGGGCAGGTTTGCAGCCATTCCAGTTGGAGAAATAGATATGTATCTATCATTTATGAAAATGGACTGGAATCCTGAGTCTTTGTACTACAATTAGTCCACTGTACCCAAAATGGTCTTGAATTGACATCCAGACCCACATTCACAAATGCCCACAGCCATGAGCAGAGTCCCTAAATTCATTGTACCTTAGGGTCACTGTGGTGGATGGGGGTCCTCTAGTGACACCAACTCAATACAAGGCACAGTGCTGGCTGCACTGTACAGCTTGTATTTAGGACTCCACATTAGCTTTGTTGTTCGGATTTCTACATTGGTCTGTTGGGTTCAATCGCAGCTGGTATGATGTCGACCATTTTAACACTAGCTGGCGCTGAGAGGATGTTGAGAATTCAAGCCCACGCACATGGGTTTATAAGTATCTTTGCAGTCACAGACTGTTCTGTGTAGACATCAAGTTTTTTCTATTATCACTTTTCTCACTAAGGTTCAACTAAAGCCAACTTCTATTAATAGCCCTGCGAGCAAGCAGCACTATCCAGATATATCACTGGTAAATACGGGTGAAGATTTCACACAGTGGGGAGGTAAAATACAGACAGCTTTTTTCAGCTTTTTTTTTTTTTTTTTTTTTAAATCCTGCTAGGAGATCTGTGAGAAATTACGTTTTCATTCTTGGATCTTTAGGTTATTGCAGAGACCTGAGAAAAGAGTGGAAAGAGGCATCTATAAATTACCTGGGTTTAGGGCAGAGTCCTTGCAGCCTGGAAGCAAGATGAAGACAAGGAAAGAAGGAATTCCAACCTTGTGGATGATTTGGAAGATAGATCAACTTGCTGACTTCATGTTAGCAGAAAACGATGCAAGACAAATGAAAAATCTCTTTTTTGCTGGTAAATTCCTCATTTATTATCACTATCTTAGCCAGTGGGAACCTCTGACTGGGAAAGCACTTCAGTGATGATTACTTATATCTACCTATCTATATATAGAAATGTACTTTTCTTCTGCTACATAGAGATATTCTGAAGCAACTTGTAGTGAAAGACAATGTACCCAGAATTTCCAGCTAATATTTATCTTCATTTCTACACCTCAAATGGAGTTAGATAATTGAGATGCGAATGGTATTATTCAAACATAGGTGGAATACAATAAAGGTCATGAAATGTCACACTTTGGAGATTTCAGGTATGTAACCTGTGTTGTCAGAAAGCAACTGTCTTCCTAATGTAAAATCAGCCAAAGTGCTTATGACTATATTTTCCTGGATTTCTTGATATGTTATCAAGTGCTGCTGAGTTTCCTTTTATTTGCCTTCATCCGGGTGCAAGACTCTCAGAGGCCTCAGGGAGCAGATGCGGTATTTGCAATTTTGTTCTGAACAATCTGGATGTTTTGAAAATATTCACAGGAAAATACCAGCCTCAACACCAGATGTGAATGTAGCAAAGCAGCATCTTGTGTTTACATTTTAATTTCTCCAGCTAGGAAGGCTGGATTGCTTATGCACTGGGAACGCATAGTACAGGCTGCAAGCTCTAATAATCTATTACATTTATATGGTGCCGTTCACCGCACAGTGCTCTGCAAACCTTCTGTGTAGAGGACCCACCCACTCCAAAACTGTCCCCCCACAGGTCTGTGATACGACAGCTGTATATTAATTCTAAATAGTAATAACCTTAGTGTAGGAGTAAAGGGTAAATGAGAGCTGCATCTACCAGCAGCTGCTGAGAGGGCTTTAAGTTGGCAGGTCTCTAGGTGCTTGTGTGTGTGTGTGATTTTTACAGCTTTTGAACATCTGCAAGACTCGCTGATTTTATAGTGCTGCTGCAAACACCTTTAAATAATCAGGTCCCAGGAATCTAAATTCAAGGCACACAGAGTGGAAATCCCAGCTCATCTTTTGTTGTGGAAGTGGTATTTTTCTGTACTGTATGTCTGAGGGAGCCAAGTAATACCAAAGCAAGAAACAAACCCATCTGGCATTGTGGCAGCCCATTTAACTCACTGCAGGCAGTAGCCAGGTAAAGGATCTGACTCTGAAATTCATGCCAGGTTTGAAGTGTGGCAGAGATGCTGCTATCTATGACAGAAGGAAGGGATGACATTGCACAGAGCTCATATCCCTGTATTTCCTAACAGTGGTTTCAGGATAGTGTCTTCAGCATGCACAAATCTAGGAAGTAAAACCAGAAAACTCCAGTTGCTGTTAATGGGATTTGGTGAAGGCAGAGATGTGTGCTAATGGACAAAGAAGCAGGGAAACAAGACTACACACCCTGCCAGGAGGTCTCAGCAAGTCGCCGCAGTTGTCCTTTTATGTTTGTGCAATTAGATGGGAGAGGATTCAGCTTTGGGGACTTACAATCAACATGTGGCTACTAAAGCCAACAGCAGTACAGTCAAAGATACAGAAGAGCTATTTATTCCCCAAAACCTTCTCACAGTTGTAATAGAGACCTGGCTATAACAGCTGCTGCTCTGAAACTCAAACGTACCTCCAGGCTGGGAGAAGAGTGCAGCCCTCAGCAGAGGAAAGACCTATGAGAAAGAATTGAGATGTAACTGCAAAGGCAGTATCCCTACAAAGCCAATCTCTTAAATGCTGAGCAGGCCACCAACATCCTCATTTCACCCCGTGCTGCTCCACCTCAGTCTCGAGAAAAATTTTTCCTTTTAGTGAAGACCTCTAATGACAAGGAGGAATAAATTGAAACCCCTTCCTCCCGATTAAATCAATGAATTCTCACTGTGGCTGTTAGAATAAATGTTCAAGGCGCCATAGAGCACTACGTCATTGAAAATAGGCTGAGTTTACATGGAATTGATTTGAGCCTGGTATTTTATGACTCCCGTGTGAACTTGATGTGGCCAAATTGGCTCTCTCTTAGGACACTTTATCAGGGAGTTATATCTTTTGTCTAATTAACGGGACTCAGCACTAAAAGACATGACTGTATAAAGGATTTAATGTGCAGGCTGCAGTGGCAAAGGGACACTTTACACTGTACTGCTACTCAAGCGAGAGGCAGTGGTGGTTTTAAGAAAACCTCTCAGGGAGAAAGAGAAAAAAGATCCTACCTATTTTTTCCCGATATCATATCTATGTTTGGAAACTTCCTTCCTAAATCTTTAATGAAGGCAGAATGGTGTTTGAAAAACAGCTGGAGGACATTGATCTACACATTCCAATTTGTTTATGTATAAAACATGCATAAAGGATTAAATGCTGCTTAACAGTTTGTCTGCTTTCAGCTGCTTTCATGCCTCTGCTTTGCTATAGCACCAATCCATGTCAGAAGATACCCTGGGGGACTTTTAAATAATAAATAGATTCCTTTAGAGGATGTCTTTTTTTTTTTTTTTTTTAATCTAATATTAATTGGCACACAAAATGGTAATTATACCTACTCTAGAAATACGCTGTGCCACTCATTCTTCCCTGGTCGATGGCATTTGCCCTGTCTCACAGTAGCTGTAGGAGCACACAAGACCAGAACTAAGGCTAGAGAGTGACATCAGACTAAATTAAGTGCTCATGCATTTATGTATCAGCATAAAGCAATGCAAATGCATTTATAAGGTATGAATGATTTATCAGGAAGTCGTTTTGATGCCTTTCTGTTGCATGTGGCTAATATGGTGAACAAGTCAGTTCATTGATTCCAGTTCAGGATCCTGGTTTGTCTGTCATTATGAAGGGGCTGTTTCAAAAGCCTGAATTTTAAGTACTTTTTTTTTTTTTTACCCCACAGAGGTTGGCTTACCTCTATCAGTCTGAATTATTTGTTAAGCAAGAAATATGACTGGCTCTGCTTACAAACTAAATGCTGAAAATGGTCTCTCCAAAATAATACATTGCATTTCCTGCTCATCTAATCCTATTTTACACAGAGGCACACAAAATAAATTGGAGAGGCTGGTAATTTTAAAAGATAGGCAGCTGTCCATGCTACGGGAGGTCACAAGCACAAGCTGTGTAGAAAGACCCAAATAAGTCACCTGTCACTCAGCTCAGCAGTGGCAAAATTCTACTTCGTGATGGTCTAAAATACAAAACTTCAGCTTTTCTGCAGATATGCCACTGATAACTGACAGCTCTGTAGTATAGCATGGGGATAAGTTTGTAGATAAGATCAAAACAGTTCTAGCAGAGATGTGAGCTTCAGTCTTGTGTTGGATATGCAAGATTTCTTATCTCCCCATGATATATCTGTCTACAGCATTCTTGGTTCACAAAGCGAGCCATGCCAAGTTTCACAATTGCATCCTATAACATAGAAAAGCACCATATGGTCACATTCTTTATTCTTATCCCAACTGTCATCATGACTCCAGGGTCTTTTAAGATCCAGTATCAGGCAGTAAGATCATCAGAGTTAAAACTGAGCACTCTAATATCTCTAATGGGATATATCCTGGCAATACAGGTAGTCTACGCTCATATCATAATGATCCATCATAACTCCCACCAGCACACTCCTAGAGAAACTTCCAAGGAATCAAGACCGTAACAAGTTAAAAATCCATTCATTTACCCTTCTGTGTTACCTTTCTATTGAAGACAGACAAATGCTCTTTTAGTTTATATTGCTGCTAGAAAAAGTCGTAGTATACTGTAGGAAAAAGAAACCAGGTCTTCTGGGAGATATTCCCCCAGGTATAAATGTAAGAGTAGAAAACCAGTGAAAACCATGGACTGCAAGAAAGATTTGCTAATGAAATCCCCAGAAAATCCCAGCAAAGGCCAGACTTTGCTTAACTCAGGCTAAACTAACTCAACTGATCAGATGTGCTGTCAAGTGTTCAAGTTACCCACACCATGGAAACAAATGCTTACCACAGATCGAGTGACTGTAGCTTACAGTACAAACCTTGCCTCTTCAACCCTTTTTCTTATTTCCAGTTTAATGTTATTCCTAGCCAGTTTAAGCCAAAATTGTCTTTGTATTCATTTATTAGCAGAAGAAATGCACGTACATCCTGTCAAACTATGTGACCAAAAAAAGTAGATTTCAGGGACATGAAGGAAGAAAAAGGAAATCTAAAACTGCAAAGGAACAAGAATGTTGGGTCATTCACTTGGTAAATATAAATTGGCCTATTGACTTCACTAGAATTACAGGGGCATATGCAAGAAAGATGTTGGTTCAATCTATTCACCTTTTAAAAGCCTTATTGGACCTTCTTCCTCCCTCTTCTAAATGCCACTTAAAAAACTAGGCATAGAGAAGTGAAATTATTTATCCAATGTCAACAGAAAGTTTGCAGAGGAACTTGGAGCTCAGGTCTTCCCACCTCCACAGTCCACCACCTAGTTACATAAAGGCTTTGCCTACCCAGAAAATAGCTCACAGTATTATATCTGGGTCAGAAAAACAGCTGAGTATTTTGGGTTTCATTTTCTACAAAATGATTAATTGAAAAGGAGTGCTAGTTCCTTTCCCATGGAAAGGAGATGACAGGTGTCATTGCTTTCTCATTTATATGATGAGATAATAACTGCCTTAATCTTAGTCAAGATACATTCATAACTAAGCTACAAAGAGATATTTTGGTGACCAGGGTGCATGCTTCCTGACCCTTCCAACCCTCTGCACCCAGCTCTTTCAAGGTACATGATGGCCCCGTGGCCATCCCTGCCTGAGAATCTTTGAACCCTGTAGTCTTCTAGCCTCCATCCATGCACATTTCTTGCACCTCACCTGCAGTGTCTGAATTCAGTGCTGTTGCACACAATCTCATACAGCTATTCCAGCCCCTGCTACTACCGGGCACAGTTCCCATAGGTCTTTTGTTGTACCTGCCAACCTTCAGCAGATGCTGAGGTCACCTAGGCACATATGTTTAGGAACCTGAATCCATCCTATGAAAGAAATTCTTGAAGTAACTTAAGATTGTTTCATCAACGTTATCATTTGAGGAATATCAGGTGCTTACACAAAAATCATTGCAAATCTCGCCTGAGGTGTGTCCCAGCCCATTTTCTACTCTGGTAGGCTTTGGCTGTTGTTCTAGGTTCATTCGAAAAGAAAACAAAATCATTATCTTTTTTTTTTCTTCTTTTCAATGTACTAAATATAGATGTATAAACAAAATCCTCAGCTAGATAAAGATAGCAGCACACAGATGGCATAAAAAACAAAGCATTTAGCAAGCTCTGAGACAGGCTGTACCCATATATACTTTGTATTACATCTTGTTGCCAGCTAATATATTTCCACAACAGTTAAAATCTCACTCAACCTTGTAAATTGTCTCACTTTATTAGTGAATAAATATTACAAATAGGTCTCTGTGACTCTTCTATGAAATTTAAGTGGTATTTTTGTACTAAAATATTTACATTTTATTTTGTGGGCAAGTGGTTTATGCTTTCAAAACACTTTGCTGGATGCCTACCCTTCCTGACGCATGCATTCGTCCAGTGTGCACACTTGTTAGACCCGAGAATGTGGGGATTAGGGTTGCTGAGGTAGCAGATGTTTTCCAGTCTGACTCGTCTGCCAGACAAATACCGTTATCCAGAGTACATTTGGGATTCGATGAGGGAGAGAGCATTCCTTCTAGGCTTTCCAGAACTGCTGAGCTAAATTCTCCTATTCACCAACAAAACCAGCTGTGTTTTTCTTTGTGAAAGGCAGACAAAAATGGTGTTCAAAGACTCTAGTTCTCTAAGTCTGTATATATAAAAAAACCCTTGACATTCTAATGCATATTTTTAAATTAAAAATTATATTCACATTGTGAATGTTTCATATTTTAACTTTCTAGATTTTAATTGATGGAAGTTAAAAGCAGAACCCTCAAGATCTTTATAATGAAAAATAAATACCTAACAGATTTTTTTTAATGTACATATTACAGGTTTTGCTATTTCCTGCTTGTTCTCTTCCCAGCCCATTCTCTACAGTAAATTGGGAAACATTTCAGTAAAAGAGGAGGGGAAAAAAGCAGGAAAGGGATGAGGAGAACTGAAAGCCAAAAAGGAAAAATTGGGAAACTGGAAATATACTCTGTATATTTGATATACAAAAATATTAGTATTTCTTTTAAAGAAGTTACAGAAAAAACTGAGAACATGTGAAACATCTATACTTTTCAAACATGTCTTTTTTTCTCTCTTTTTTTTCCCAGAAATCTCCAGGAGCTTAAAGAAGCTGGTAGGTTGCCATTATTTAAAAAATGTAAATGGAATAACTTGCATAATTACAGGTCTGTCAGATTCACATTGATCCTGGGCAAAATACCAGAACAGTGGTACAAGACTCAATAAAGAATTAACAAAAGTTGAAATAATTAATGCCAATGATTAGTTTTACAAAAAATAGATGTGATACCCTTCTACAATATTATGAGTTCCATTAATAAATGTAGCAGACTTGGGTAAGACATTTCACTTGGTACCATGTAACCACTTAGTTAAGAACAACGTACAATCAACACAGTATGTGTTCAGTGGATATTCAATGGGCTAATTCATATTTCTGAATGATTATAAGCATTCATCATTAAGTACTGTAAAATAACAAAAGATTGGGAACACTGGGTCAGCCCAGCAGTCCATATAGCCCAGTATCTTCTTCCCAACACTGGTCAGGAGCAAACAGCCCAGCTCCTCCTGGATCTGCGTGGCTCTGCAGGACTTATTTTTGGATCAGTACTAATGACATTTTTTAAACAATGACTTGTGAGAAATCATAAATCTATCGCTGATACAATGTAGATAACACAAAGATTGGGGGATTGGTGAATTATTCAGTGGACACATTTTTAATAATACATAAAGTTTAGAAAAGGAGTACAACAAATTCCGTGTTTCAGTATGGCCAGGTCTGAAACCACACATTTAGGAACAAAGGTGTTCCAGTGCATGGGATTGCAAGCTTTGTCTCAGAAAAACAATTTCTGGGACAGGCTTTGAGTTTTTGGTTGCAATGAAATGAATATGAAGTATCAATGAAATGCCATGGACAATGGGTATAGCAAGACCTGAAGCTAAAGACAAAACACGAGCTGAGAAAGAATAGGGTATCCATACTACGCTGTAACTGGAATCCTATGACAAATTTGGAGTTGAAATTCAAGGAGAATATTGAAAAATTGAAGAATGAGTTCACTGGAAGATGAGCCTTACGGTGAAAGATGCAAAGAACTCAGTAATATATTTAAGAGCAGACTGAGGAGATTTGCAATGGCTTCACATCACTGGTAATTCTAAAGTCCAGACTGGATTTTTTTTCCCCTTGAAAGTTCGATTCTCCTAAAGATCAGAGTTAAATATGCGTGCCTCATCAATGCTAAGGCAAGATAAACTCAGTACATCAATGAGTATGTTTTATGAAATAGATATTGGCATTTACAAACCAAGTCTACAATTTTTAAATTCTGTTATATTTCTTCACTCTGTTCTGATAATTAGCTGATACCTTGCAGCAGAAAGGAAAGAAGTGAAAAAGAAAAGTATTGGCGGTGATGTTGTAAGATGGGAAGCAGGCCAGAAGGGAAGAGAAAGGGAAGACAGTTAGCTTTTTTCCCAAATCTTACCTAAACTGTACAATTGTACATTTTTGTTGGTTTTGGTTTTTTGGGTTTTTTTTGTTGTTGTTGTTTTTTTGTTTTGTGGGGTTTTTTACATGTACATAGGAAAAGCCATTTACCTTCTCCCCCATCTTAAACAGACCTAACATTCCTAAACACACGCATTCACTGCCTTCTTCAGGACTAAAGTGCTCCTTATTAATCTCTAGCTTTTTGGAGGTTATCGCTTTATCTTTTTCTTGCTTATCTTCATTCTGGAACTCAATTATAATGACCACATTGGCATGCCATGAATCACACAGGCAGAACACAAATCAATGTAACTGGTACACTTAGTTATAGTGGATGTTAGAGAGAATAGAGCTAGTGAAAATCCATGAACAATTTCCAAAATGGGGGTGAGGAGAAGAGAGAGAGAGAGAGAGAATCACATTTTGCTTCTGAAGACCCTTTTCCCAGTATGGGAAATTGCTGTAATAACCTTGTCTCAGGCCTGAGATTAAACTATAGTCCTTTACAGTCCATTGTCTAGGGATGGCTTTGATGCAAAATTAATACTACTACTAACAACAACAACAACAACATCTAATTATGGGATAGGATTGATTCCAGATGAGATAGGAGAGTTCATGTCCCAAATCAAAAATGTCCTTCAAGTGCTGCTCCAGAGTAAGTACACCCATAGTCCCTTTGGATAGCATTGGTGCTATGCAGATGATTTAAGTTACGAAAGCATTTCAGGATCGATTACTACTGGATGAGAGATGAACTCAAAGAACTACTTAAGATCAGACTTTGTCCCTTCACTGGAATGGTTCTGAACAGCCTCAGTCAAGTTGATAATATAATCCTCCAGTGTAAGGCCATGCTTTATTACTTTGCTGAGTGAGTTGCTGACAGTATTAGTGGAACAGAAGTACGGTTTTCAAAAGGAAAGCTGAGTTGATAAAATAGCTAAATTATTTTCCTTCTTATTTTCTCACCCGTTAGAACAGTGGGAGAATTTTGGAACCAAATTGTTATCATTTTTACTTTTATTTGTAAAAAGTGAATTTTAAATCTTTTTATTTGGGTTTAAAAGAAAATCCGTGTGCGCACTCAGAAACCCAGCCTAACTTTTCCGAGAATCAGTCAAACACTTTTATTACATTCCTCAAGTCTCCTTTAAAATAATTGATTAGACAATAAACATTAAAAGTACATTAATTATAATGTGAGAAAAATTTTACCTCAACCTCCAACTTGACACATTTTTCTTCCACAAAAGCTGCTAAATTTCTATGAAACAATTTGATACTGCTTGTAATAAATTTCTAAACCTAAGCTGTGTAGATAGAAAATGACAAATTTAACTGCATTTATATTAAAGCAATTTTCTGCCCATCAGAGAGATGAGAAAATTAATATGTAAACCATTAACTTATAGTCAGAAACACTGTGCACTGCAACTGAAATAAGGATTTTTTGGATGTTATCACTTACTTTTTATTGCTTTCTCAAAAGGAAAATGCTTACCAAAAATTACAATCACTGCATTTAAAGGAGGCTCATTAGAAGAATATATACTTTGAGGGAAATCATCCATGAATTATGGGGCAGTCATGTTTACAAACCCTTAATCTTTTTTTTGTTTCACTAGCCTGCAAGCAGCTCAGTGCATTTTCAGTGCATCAGTCAGCAAACACTCGTACACAGCGTAGTGTTGTGACCCTTACTGTTGACCAAAATAAAGCTGACTTGGAGAAATAAAACACTTCATTTTAGAAGCCTTATGTGTTTATCTTTTCTGCATGAAAAGCAGGTTTGCTCCTTCTATCTCCAACCCTCTCTCAGCCTTCATCCCTTCTCCATTGCATGGCATTCTCATAGGCCTTAGCTTTCTCTTGGGTCCCATGCATGCAGCACCACCTTCCTTAGGAACTTGATGTTACTCCTAACGAATCAGAAGCCCCTTGCCCTGAGCATCCGCCAGCCTAGCTGAGGTCTCAGGCGTGCAACTGTAGATTATTATGGCTTTCTCACCCTGTTTCGCCCATAAGGAAAGATCCAGCCTTTCCTGGCCTTGCTCACTATGCACCTGCCCTCCTTCGTCCAGTTTTTGTTGCCACTTCAGCACACTGCTGGTGAAGCAGGCACCCATCTGGGATGTAAGCAGGGTACTCTATCCTTCTCAGGAACCGATTTTAAACTGGTTCCATGTGTATTAAAGCTGCCCCTAGGTTTACTGCAACCTAATCTAATCAGAAGTCTAGAGCCAGAATGACATCCCTGAACTCTGGTTATCTTCTCTGTGAAGATAACTTCTCAGCCTCATGTCCTCTCACCCTGCTGCCCTCTCTTGTCAGTGGTGACTCTTTTCTCTTCCTTGTGAAAAATCCATCTCACTCTCACATCTCTATAACTGCTGTCTTATCTGTCCAAACCAGAAAGGAAAAAAATGTTTTAAAATCTTTGGGATCACAGTCACTGCTCTGCTACGAAACATGTTTGCAGCTAGTAAGCATTAATCTGTCTTCATTGTCAAGTGTCTTCCCTTCTCCACCTCTACTTTGTTTATTCCAGATACTACTCCTTGCCTTTAAACTACAAACCCTTTAAGACAGAAGCAGTCACCAACTACAGAATAGATGGCATCCTACAATACCAAGGGACAGTATGTCACTGAATAGCTTCAAAGGTATAAGAACAAGTTGCCACCTTTCCTTCTCAGCTCCACCCAGGACGATGTTGCTTCTTTGTGGAGAAGGTTATTTTCCCTCAATACAGCACCCAGGTGTTCTGCACAGCAGGTGAATCAAAGAATCATAGCATGATTTGGGTTGGAAGGGACCTTTAAAGGTCAGCTAGTCCAACCCCTCTGCAATGGGAAGGGACATCATTCACTAGATCAGGTTGCTCAAAGCCCCATCCAAGCTGACTTTGAACCATTCCAGTGACGGGGCATCCACAACTTCTCTGGGCAGCCTATTCCAGTGCCTCACCACCCTCATCATAAAAAAATTCTTCCTTATATTCAGTCTACCCTCTTGCAGTTTAAAACCGTTTCCCCTTGTCCTGTCACTGCACACCCTGGTAAAAAGCTTTTCTCCATCTTTCTTATAAGCCCTCTTTATATATTGAAAGGCTTCAATAAGGTCTACAAGGAGTAGGAGGTCCTTGTGGCCAATCTCTCTGCAACTGATGGCCACAGAGAATAGACAGCAAGAAGATATAACCCTCTCCTCTCATGCCCCATGCCTGAGATTTGAGATTAGTCTGTACAGGTAAGCCTTTTCTCATGAAACAGCAAGACTAGGCTTGAAAAAGGTGGATAGGTGGAAATCTAGGCACACTCGTGGAATAACAGCTCATTTGCTTTTAAGTAATTTTTTGTCTCACATCTGGATATTTTTGCCTTTCTTGCAATAATACATAACTTCTATCTCAGTCTGGGAAATCAAATTAAGGAATAGTATTGTAAAGGAAGGAAAAGTTGTGTACTATTCGTTAGTCTGATATCATTTACATAGTGCTTTCTTAGCTAGTAAAATATGCAAAATAAACCACTTATTTTAACAACGAGCTTTAGTTCTAAAACATACAGCCATAGGCTGAGTCTCACTTTCTTGTTGTTTGCAGTCTGATTAATGAACTCTGGGTTTTCCTTTTACAGATTATAAAGCCACTGCACTGTCCAAGTGTGTGTATTCTTTATCGAAGCATTTAATGGAAAAAAACCCAACATGATATATTTGAATCACAAAGGCCACTTTGACGCATTCACTTTCTCATTAAAATACCCCCTGGCACAAAGGTAAATTAACTAGCCCAGAAATACTTGTGGGATACTTACACTGATCAGCTGGGGCATTGTTCTACCTTGGTGTGAGGGGAATGGGAATTCCAGCAGGATTAAGCTTCCCCCCCACCCCCTCCCCGAGAAGGACTGGGCAGAATAAGATAAATAGAGAAGGAATTATAAATGTGTATTGTCCTGTTCCTCAAGACTTTGAAATACTGCATCAGTGTCCAAATCTAAGTTCTCTTCTGTTCTAACACATGGACGCTGAAAAGTACAAACTAGAAAGGTCCTGGTGCTTGGGGGTACATAGACTTGGACTAGCCCTCAGAAAGATGGAAATGTCCTGGGATTCACATGTTTTTCCTGTCCTTGGGACATTTTCTTGGATTCATTGTTTTCAGGTACACAACATTACCCATGCCTTTGAGGTTGCCTTGAGTTCTCTTGAGTCTATTTCCACATGCTTAAAGTAAAAGCAATGGGCTTTTCTCTGCAGATGATCTGAGTAAAAGGTTGTATTCTCATTGACTAAACTGAATACATAATCACAAAAGTGCAAAATGAGAAAACACTAGCAGAAGTGATTTCATATCAGTTACAGGACATTGCTTGAGTTTGATTACAACCTGCTGATCTGATGACCCTGGCTTTCTTCCCTCCTGGAAGGTGTCTCTCTCACTTTCCCATCAGATTCCACTGTTAACACAGCACTTCTTTGCAAGTCACAAGTTTTTTGGTAATTTCTATTTTATTTTTTTTTTATTCAAGGATGTTTTCGACTGAAAAAAATTCACAGCATTTGTTGCAAATGCAGTAACTAAAATCATACATCACAAATTACTTTAGTTCTTCATAAAGGCGGCTTGTGTTGTGTCACAAACATATTTTGTCAATGCTGGGATCCTGTCCACAAATGCACAAGTATCCTCTTTTATCTGCTGGGGAGTCTTAACTCCTAGAGCCTCTGCTGCCACAGCCTTATCAAAGTTACCTCAATATAAGACTTTGTAGCATTGGCAGAGAGTGAGAAATTACAGCAGCTGGTGGAATAAATCCTCACTGTGGGGTAAACACAAAAAAGCCCTGCTAATGTCACCTTTTCTTACACCAGTTGGACGTGGGATAGCTGAATGGGAGAGAGAAGAAAGGATCAGTCCCTTAGCAGACCCCTATCAACAGCATGTCCATTATTCCCTACAAACTTAATCAGGTCCTGTGGCAATACCTTACCTACCTGCAAACATGATCCCCACAAGAAGCTATTTAGTGTGTGTGGTAGCTGCAAACTATCCCACTATTTACATTGAATTGCAGAACCGCGAAGCAGAGCAGAGGAGTTTGACACGGGAGATAGATGAGTTATATGAATATGACTTCTCCCCCCCCACAAATGAAGGCAGCAAATTCAGCTGCAATATGCGGCATCAGGATATTTATTGCTTGCAGGTGTTCACGAAAATATATGAGAATCCCATGAGGTTCACAGATTTTAGAAGGAATTATTGTGCACCTGGAAATTTGTCCTGCAAAGTGTGGTATTTGTTTCCTGTTGTTATTTGCTGTCCGTTCTTTTCTAGTCACCATGCATTATTCATGGTTGTACTTGTAGGAGAGCCAAATTCTACAGATACTCTTCATCAACGAGAGGGAAAAATTCAGATAGAAAATCCTCCTCGGGAAAGGATGAATTGTTTAAGAGATCCAGTACAGACTGAATTTACCTTCTTGACTTTTTCTTTTAAGCTAAATTTCTGTAACCTACCTCCAGCACAAAAAAGGGAAGGAAAGCAAAGCCAGTAGCTTTAATATCTTGGCCATGTGGAACATAAAGCTGCCTTTGTACTAGGTCTATTGTGCTAAGCCAACCCTTGTATAAAGACTTCAGGAAGATGTGTACAATTCCCTTTCCTTGGAAGTTTCTGAGAAAAATGCAAACTCTTTTATGCAAAGTGCGTGTTTCCCTCTCTGCTGAGGAAGTAAAAACAAGGGAAAACATGCCCAGGTGATCCCTTCCTCACACATCAAAGGATTCCAGCAATTCACTAATACCACACAGGTCAGTACTGTTAGCGTAACACACTGTGGGGTAGGTCACGGGGCTTATAAGAAGACACTTAAATGCCAAAAGTTATGGTAAAAAATGTGACAGAATATCCAGATGGTCCCCTTGACATGACTTTTAGTCAGATGAAAGGATTCACAACAGATCCTCAGGAGTGTGCAAGAGGTGCGAGCATTAGTGTAGTCAGAGGGACACCTATCACACGCCTGCATTTTGGCTGAGGGAAAAACATGTAATTTGGGCAATTAATTTGGCATGTATCAACTTCCTTCAGCCTTTAGAAAAAGAGGTGATGAAGCTCCTGTAGTTGTGTGGCCACCCAGGATGGAAGCAATTTTGCAAATATTTAAAAATCACAAATCCTTCCCTAAAAACAGGATAAATGAAAAAGATATCTGCAAATAGGAGGAAAAATAAAATCAGATACTATCCTATGCATTGCTGAGCTGGTTGACATCATCAGAATACTGAGATTGACACAATTTTTGTCCAATCGCATTTTCAGAGAAAAAAGATTAAACCTCAAAATATTAACAAAACATTTCAGGTTTTTCCTTTTTGTTTTTCAATACTACCCTGAAATGTCAGCTTCTAAAATGTAATCAAAAATTGAAAATTTTGTGTGAAATAATGTGCATTTTCTTAGTGTTTCTGTAAAATGTATTGCTGCTCTCTTCAATCAAATCTAATAGTTCATTGTTAATAAATCAGTCAACTGTCTAGAGTCATGGCTAAAATTGGACTATAAAAGACTGAGAAATTTCTGTATTTCTAACACAACATTTCTTTTTTAGCATAATAGTAAAATGATTATAATTACAAAATAGAGCTCTTTCACCCTCTTACAGCACAGGAGGAACAAGACAGCTTGACATAATGGAGGCAAATTATTAATGATGGAATATAAAGAACTTTTTGCATGCTGGCCTGTCCCAATGAACAGTGGGGAGTCAAATGCAAAACCAAGTAGCATTGCATCAGAGAAGTCAAAGTCTTCTGTTCAGCTTCAGTTTTATATACTATACCATTTACTTTGAAATGCTGTTTTTAACTGTTCAGGCTTAATCCACATAAATCTCAGATCCATAAAGGAGACAGTAAGAAACCCCGACAACTTGTCCAGAACAATTCTGCATGGCTCAACCTGCCCTTTTCTTTCTGTTCCCATCATTTTCATCCCAGGTATAAAATCTTCCATTTCCCATTTGGATTAGAGGGGCTGAGTCTGCAACAGTCTCACCCGTCTTCTCCTGGATGAGGGAGAACATTTCCATTCACTGGAATTCAACTCCCATTTTCACACACCAGCTTCTCAACTTCTATCTTCTCTCCAGTTTCCTAAGTCATGAGAAAAATAATTGCTCCATGACAACATTTCTGTCACTAACACAGCTAAATGGGCTAGAGGCCTCTTCACAATTTGTATTTCAGTCTGTTTGGGAAGAAAAGTTAAGACTGCTCCTATCTGAGACCACATGGCAAAGTGACCGCTTTAATTTTAAATGCTTTACGCCTCTAGCAGCAGTGCCTTAGCAGTTCTCAGAAAATAATAATCTAGTGGATGTTTCTTTTTAAAATTTGTGTTAGAAAACATCCTTTAATACCAACCCCAAAATTTTCCTCTTGGAATTCCTGCTCTCTGCTAAATGACTATCAGGCATTATTAAAAATCTCTGCTTCTCTCTGCTGTTATCCTTAGTATTTAGACAAGGTGATAACAGTCTCTCTAGATAGCTTTGCCTGTCTGGAAAAATAAGGCCAGGCCTCCATACTCTGAAACAAATAATGTTTGGACTGATGCAGCCTTGAAACACACTAGAGGAATTAGATTAATTAGAAAATCAACAGCCTTTGAAACACTTGCAGTAGAAACCTTTGCCTCCACCCCTATCCCAAGACAAAACCCATAATATACCTAGAAGCTTTGCTGCATTTGAATGTATAATTATTAGTAGCAATAGAGTATTTCCTTAGCATGCAAATTAAAATTAGGGCTGTACTGTGGTAGGTGTAAATATATATGCAGCAGAAACAGATTGTGCTGAATATTTCCTAATTTAAATAGACAAGATAAAAGGTGAAAAATAAACCAGAACTCAGAAGCACAGACTTGCTTAGAACACAGGTCAGGAATAGAGCTAGAAACAACCTCAGATATTTTGGCTCCCAGTCCAGTTATTCTGCTAAATCCTTATTTCTCCTTTAATCTTTTAGACAGATAATAATAATAATAATAGCAGTTTTCTTACTAATTGGGAGAAAACCCTACAACCTCACACAATTTCTCATTCCATTTGCTTACATGACTGGCCTGATATTTGCATAGCTAAAAACCTCACCATCATAAACACTTTTTATTTCACATGCCTAACTAAGAATTATTTTGTGATAAAATTGTCTAAACTTCCTCATCATTAACTTCTTTAAATTATACTGTCTGAAGATGTTTATGGATTAGCTAAGTAATCTACTGTGGAGCACAAACTGCAAACCAAAGTGAAATTGAGTTCCCAACTGACTGAGAAGGTAATTAATGATTTAACTGCACAACTGTTAGCAGATCTATAATGCAACTTAAAAGCTAATTGAGAACTGTACAGCCAAAGGAAAGAGGAAAGCATAGAGCAGCCACAATACTCCTTTGAGTAGTATTTGGTCAGCCTGCTGTCAGAGAAAGTGGAAAAATAGCTATGCCTACCTCATATAAAAATAAAGACACTATACAAAAATATGTGCTAGCTTTGGGGAATTGGCATTTTATGATCACCTCATTAAGAGGGCAAGTTTCTAGCAGAGCACTGAAGTCCACAACTTCCCCTTCTCCCTAGCCAGTAGCATTAACATGCTCCATTTCTCTCCCTGCTCACAATACATCAAACCCACCCCAGCAAACCAGCTACCCAGAAGAGCCAGGAAATGCTTTCTGCTGCCATTTTATAGCCCGGTTATCTTAATTAGTCCCAGCTGACTGAGGAAGCCCAGAAATAAGGCAATAGATTGGGCTGCGCTTTTACCTGGAGGAACTTTTCCAGATTCGCGGCAGCTGCTACAGAATATTTAAGGACCAACAGCTCTTTTGCCACCTTTTATTTGACCATTGTTAATCTTTTCCCCAGTACATGTGGGTATTTAGCATCCTACCACAGCCAAGGAAGTGAATAATGATTTAAGCTGTACAAGGATTTGCTCCACTCCAGCAATGTGCAATCTTGAAGGAAGGCCATAGATTAGATTTACCAGAGAAAGGGCATGCCTAAATCTCACTGTCATAGCCCTCAAGCCCTAGAACATACATAGCATCCACAGATCCCCAGTTTTTAGAGTAATAATTATTAGTAAAGGTGCCAAGGCCAAACTGTGTAAAACTTGGCCCCCCTTTTTTTTTTTTTTTTACTGAAGCATTTTTCAGTGCGAGGCACTCCTTTCATCAGCAAGTCAGGCTAGCACACGTTTTCCACACCTATTTAGTAGTTTGGACACCACTACACAAGGTATTTCAGAAGGACATGTCAGTGTTCCCTTTTGTCATGCAGTTATGTAGTTAAAGGGTCACTCAGACGTGATAGAAATCTGCAGTCACTCCAGTTCTCTCTCTGAAAAGATATGAAGCAGCCAAGGCAGCTGCCATAACATGTACCTCACAAGTTGTTCTAAGAGTTAATCTGGGAAAGTGAGAATACATATGTACGAATATTTTCTCCAGTAGAAACAGGATTTCAACTTGCATCAATACACTCTGGGTACTGTACCACCTGACCTTCCAGTGTCAGTCACCACAGCTCTCTCTAGTCATGTTTTATAAGCCAGAGTGGATGCAAGCGTGTCAGTACAAGAAAAGGGCCAGAGACCTTGTTCCTTTTTGAATGTACTGTCTCTCCGCAGGTCAGAATAAGGCATATGAGGATCATGTCTCAGAACATTTCCCCTTCAACATTTCCTCTTGGCTACTTTTGGTACCTCCCCACTCCCTGTGCTGGCACTGACAGAAATGTCCCTTAGGAGAGGCTGCTCCCACAGATTTATAGACAACATTGATTAGGGCTCTGTATTCTATTAAGCAAGCAAGCCTCTAAGGGTGCAGCCCCTCAGAACTGCCTGCCTGACATATTTTGTTGAAATTCATCAATAAGTCCAAAAGGTATTGGGGGTTATGATTCATTAAAAACAAAACAAAACAAAACAAACCCACAACAAAATCATATGAGTAGAGAACACAGCCTTTGAACATCTAAGCTAAAACGCTGACTGAAACCCATGCTGGATTGAAATCTTGGCCTTGCTGAAGTCAAAGGTGATTATATTTCAGTCCTGACAGTGCTTCACCTTACATATTCTAAAAGCCAACCTATGGAATTGTATATCAAAAAGACAGCTGTTTGTTTTGGTAATAAAAGTAAAAGAAGATACCAGTAAATCCATCAGTGTTCTTCCCCTCCCTGATGAATATATTCACCACAGTCCCTGCCTCTGAAAGGTTAGCTGTCTCCTAAAGGCAGGAGCAATGAAATCACAGCAGTCAGCTTCCTGCCTTTCTGTTTCACCTAAAACTGCTTTATTTGGAGGAAAACAATCATACATTTCCTAAAATCAGCACATAGTTGTGTACTTGAGCCCCACAGTTATAAGGTTACCACAACAGGTCTTTGATTAGACCCTAAAGTTTTCAAGCACTGTCTTTTTTGTTATATGTCAATACAGCGCCCGACATAACAAAGCCAAAGGCGTTCCATGCTCTAATGCTGTGCATAAATAAATAAATAATACTAAAGAATAATAAACTGTCCCATGCAGAACAATTTGAAGAATCAGAGCAATAGTGGTTTTCTTTTTTCCTTGTTTCAATCCATTTACACAGAATTACACAGCTGAACAGAATGCAGAGAGAGCCTGTGAACAGGCAGATTGACTAAAGGTACAGGTTGTTAATCCTCTAGAAATGGCCTGTCATCACAGTTAAATCCCCCTCTTCAGAAATGAAGAGAAAGAGAATGAGAAAGTAACTCCTGTGTTTATGTTTGTGTGAATTTATTGTTAGTTCATTGTCATCTTGCAATACAAGTAATGCTTTCTAATCAGGACATTCACAGGAGATAAAAAAGGCTCTTCACCTCCCCCTGGACCCTTATGATCTCTCTGTGTCCTGACCAGAGCTGCTGAAATATAACAAGTTTTTAAATACATCAGTTTTAATTTTAATTCAGCTTGTTCGAAGCTTAGAAATGCTATTGGCGCTGCACAGGTGGAAGGAAAGCTAAGGAAGATACAAACTAGTCAGAGATATTCCCTTTTGTACCTTCCCTGTTGGCAGCGTGATTTTTAGATAAAAGAAGAAATCTTGCTTGCTCTGTTTGGAGCAAGGCCATTGAAGAGAAGGTAAAATGTTCTGCAGATCCCTGTCAATAGAATATGAAACAATTTCATCATCTGCAGACTTCTGACTCCCTCTAAACAACAGAGGTGAGGGTTTGCAGCAGCAATATCCTATCAAGGCATGTTAGAGGTATCAGAGCTATTAGCACATACAGATGAATGCAACAATACCTGTAGAAAATACCAGAGGTGCCTATTTAGGATAGTAGTTATAAGAAAGCTAATTATGTGTCAGAACGTTCACTAACTGTGTATTAAAATGTCTATTCTGAATTTAAGATTTCACTAACTACTTACAACCCTTTCCTTAATGTGAAGCGTGGAGAGATAGAATGCATAAATGGCATCTGCACAGTGACTATGTATAATCAACAGAACTGAGATGATGTTCACAGTGAGTTGGGATCTCAGTGTAAGAGATACTCAACCTTATTGGATGTCTTACACATACTTTAGATCACAGTTCAGCAACTGAAATCATCTTCCACATCCTGACAAGTCCTGGCTCTTAATTTATAATTCATGTGCCCAAATATCAACACAGTTGTAGTTACTCTAGGAAAGCAGTGTGTAGCGCTTGGTCATGCTGGGTCAGAGAATGTTATTAAACAATCAGAAGCAAAACACTGGGAAAAGAAAATCAACTTTCTCATGTGCTGCTAATGCCTCAGCTCAGAGGAAAACCAGTTAAAATGTCCATTTCAATTAAATCAGGTATGTACATAACTAGTTTGCTAAAGAGGAATAAATACTGGCACGTGCCTTGGCACTTTACTGAATCCAGGCCTGATATAGCATTTCTCCTTTTAAGCAGGCATTGGGAACAATATGTTCTTATGATATTAATATAACCCATCTGGCAGTTGCATAAAGGCTGGCAAATTACCTCATCATTTTTCACCCTACATTACAAGAAAAAAAGTGAAAAAGAAACCCACCCCCAGTATTACTGGCATGCTGCAAAGCTGTGGAGGAAAAACTTCATGGTTTCAAAGAAATCCTTGCCATGCTCTGAGCACAGACCTGCACTTCTAATTAAATGTACAAATAATCCCAGAATACCAAAAAGTCAGGACAAATGAATCTGTGCAGTCATCAATGGTGACAATACTCGTGCTGTGCCTGGCTATACTCTTGGAAACTAGAGCAGAGATTCCTCTTGGTCCTAACACTGACCTGCAGTTTACATTGTCCAAGGAGTGAGGTATTCCCACAACTGCGATAGCCACAGCAAATCATACCTTCTTCCTAGGCAGATTTTTCTGGATCCAGTATGAAAGCTACTTTTACCTATTCTGCCCTCTGTAAGGGCACTATCGGTAGAGCTGTGCTGATAAATGGCAATAGGTGAAAAGCAAGCTCTACTTTTGTAATCCTGGGACTAAAAATGTAAGAGTCCATTCAAATACGCGTGCAGAACAATTATATGTCTCAGGGCTAATTAGGTCAGGTGCAGCACTGCACTAGTATGCTGGGTTTATATTCAAACAGGTAAATTCATATTAATTGACTTAGATACTCTGCTACGATAAGTCTCTCTAAATCATGCTCCATTTTGACCTTGGTCAGGAAAGCTAGTTCTTTTCCTTTTGACGTTGGGATTTCTTGGGGCGAACAATCCTATTCGTCTTCTACATTGCTGTGCCCCAGGGACAAAGAATGACTCTGTTGTGCTTGCAGTTATAAACAAATCTGAAATGGTATCCAAATTTTGTTCCGCTTCACTAAACATACAATGGTTGAAGCAATGTTTTGAAATTTGATTCTCCAAAACTGAGTGAAGCTAGCAAGGAAAGGACTGTTTCATATTATTTCCCATGTGGGTTTACATATTATACTGCTATTGATCTAAATAATCTTGTAAAAGCAATGCTGAAATACAACAGAAAATTGTATTTTAATTATATGCATATATTCCATTTAAGAAGAAGATTTTACATAAGAACATTCGCTGGTATCAAAAGTAAACTCATCAGTTTTCAAGGTGAAAAGAAATCATAAATGTTAATCCTGACTGACCGCCTGCAGAGTAAAAGCCAAAGGCCCTTACAAATTTGCAACTAGACCCGTGTTTTTTGGCTGAGCTAGATATTAAGAAAATAAATTCAAATAAGATACCTAGTCCTGATGAAAAGATACACAAATAAAAATCTTCCAAATGCCATACTGGGTCATTCCAATGCTTGATTTTCCTGATGTAAAAACAATGACTTAAAATTATTATTTTCAGTAGAGCTATAACAAATAGTATCAGCTGTGTATTTGGATCTTGTCTCAGGCTTGCTTTGTATTTGCTAGGAGTAGTTCTGTTTATTTTTACCAGTTTCACCACTGCTTTCGTTACAAGGGCATGAATCCAATGCAACAGTTCTAGAGACAGGACCTCAATACAGAAGACTACTTAGAAAAACAGATAATAAACTTCTTTCATAAGACTTACACAAACCTGCAATAAAACAAGCAGTAACAATGTTTATGGATATTTTTATTAGCTTTAGTTTTATTTTCTTCCAGGAATTGTTTTAAATTTGAATCACAATCATTCATACCATGGCTCAAAAAGGAATGATATCATGTTCACTGAGAACTGGCTAAAGGATCATAAACAGGAGGTAAGAATAAATAATCATGCATTAAGATGAGATGCTGTATTCAGCAAGAAGAGAGAGACTGGTGTTAGGCCTGCTTTTACTTAGCAGCACTATTAATCGTCTTGAAGAAGAAACAAATAGGACTAATTAAAGTCTGTGGATCCAACTGAACTGAGATGTTTTGCAAACACCATTGAGAAAGGGAAAATTATACAAAAGGAAAGAGACAGGTTAGAAAAATGAGCAGGGATCAGCACAGGCTTCATCTTGACCAAATGCAGGTAATGGGATGTGGGGAAGCAAATTTACACATACATATTCAATGCATGGAAATTTTGACAAAGAAAATATCAACATAGACATGATAGATAAAGTGAAATAGAAACAAAAATATATTCCAACAGGATAATAAGAAACAAAACAACAAGACAATCTGAAAGAGGATGTGGCACTAAGGCCCTATTTGCATGAACAAAGGCTTCACTTAGCAGCCCAAAGTAACACACCTGAGACTGACTCTGGAATAAGAGTACTTTCAGATGCTAGAGATATATTGAGGAAACAACCAGAAAGTATTTGTGGGAAAATACAAAATGAGTCCCTAGCTGTCATTCTTAAAAGAGGTTAAATCATAGAGTTGTCAGTGCTTATTTTCGATCTCACATGAGTGTGCAACAGGTACAGCACATTCCTTTAGATAATGTATCATCTTGATTGGCTTATCATTATGATTAATAGTTCCTACTAGTATCTGATAGACATATAGCCTCCATGCCAATCACACAGAAACTAGACTAATTCCTCACCTCTTACTGCAAAGAGGAAATACCTACAAATATGGGAAGACTTAGAAAAATTCCAAGATCTTGCAACAATTACAAGGAGTTAATTGCAAAGTACAAAATACATTAGAGCCCCCAAGCAAGTAAGTAACTTGTAATTTCGACTTTGCTAGTGAATCCCTCTGAGGTTTTGATTAACCCTTACCGAACAACTCACTGACTCAGCTCAGAGATCGGGCTCAGAGATATAGCTCTGTGAGGTTAAGCATTAAATATCCAAGTAAGAACGAATGGTTGCATATGAGCAGTGCAAAATCTGTGGAACACTAAAAGGCAATTTTTAATGAACCCCCTAGCTGATCTACCACTAAAACCAAACCAGGCCTTTCCTACAGGCCTGCACTCCCTTTTCCACATTCACTGCAGGCTCCACTTACTTCTTTCTCTAGGATAGATTGGCTGATGTATATATTCATAGGTCCATTGCTATTTCTATAAGATATGTCATTTTACACCAAGAGAAAAAGATTGTGTAGACAGTGAGGCAAAGCTGTTCTACAGCATGCTCTACAATCTGTCATCTCGATCAGTGATGTGACGTGTACATACAAACCACATACCAGGGATACAGATCCTTGATCCTGCACTGTCAAAACAGCATGAATGAACTTGGATAAGCTGCACATGTGTTGCACACCTGCAGCTGAATTAGTAGACCTGACTCTGCATTTCTGTGCACCTTTGGTAAGTCAAAATATATCTATGAGGTTCAAGAACAATTAACAGTTGGTTACTTGGCACTACTGAAAGCCAGACCATGTCCTAGTTAATAAAGTTGAAATTACATTCATTGTGGTGTCTAGACAATCCACATAAAAGTTAGGAATGGATTAATGGAATTAGATAAAGAAAAGGAGCATTTAAGGTGAGTAATGAGAAAAGTCATAGATGGTAGATCCACCAGACTGAAAAGCAGTCTCCATTCTGCAGGGAGTGGAAGGAACCTTCATCACATGGATCATTTAAAACTAATCTCAACAATGTACAGAGAAATATACGTGACTTGTCTGAGATTTTGTGATTGATAAAATGTTCTTGTGTGGGTTTGATGCTTGTGCCCTGAGAAGAAAAAGAAAATTAATACAACACTAGCACTGAGTGCAAAGGAAAGGATGTCACTGGTAGCATTTTGCAGAGGTCTGTTCCGTTACATACATCAATCGATGATTTGGGAAAGAGAGGGATCCATGAGGTGATAAAGGTTTGCTGATCATTCAGAAGTTTTCAGGATAGGAAAGATGAGGGCTGATGGTGAAAAATGGAGAAGAACCTAATGAGACTGGATGATTAAGAAATAAAATGGCAGATGTAATTTGGTGTAATAAATGTAAAGTGATGCACTTAGGGGCATAAATCTTACCTTTACATATAAAAAGATGTCTCTGAGCTGACCATTATGACTCAGAATTGAGATCATGGTGTTGTAACAGATAATGATGAAAATATCACCTCAGTGCTTAGTAGCGATTAAAAAGCAAACATCAGCAAAAGAATTAAGAACAGAACATAGTATCATGATGACATTTTAAAAATCTCAATTACAACAGGAAGGTTTGGTATGCTATCTCTGAAAGAATATAGCAGGACTATGAAAATACAGAAAGATGTGTTGGGTTTGCGTGGCAAGGTTTTGGTAGCTGGGGGGGGCTACAGGGGTGGCTTCTGTGAGAAGCTGCTAGAAGCTTCCCCTGTGTCTGATAGAGCCAATGCCAGCCGGCTCCAAGATGGATCCACCCCTGGCCTAGGCCAAGCCAATCAGCACCTCTGTGATAACATATTTAAGAAGGGAAACAAAACAGAAGCAGCTTTGGCAACCGGAGAGAGGAGTGAGAAGATGTAAGAAACTCTGCAGACACCAAGGTCAGTGCAGAAGGAGGGGCAGGAGGTGCTCCAGGCACCGGAGCAGAGATCCCCCTGCAGCCCGTGGTGAAGGCCATGGTGAAGCAGGCTGTCCCCCTGCAGCCCATGGAGGAAGGATGAGGGGGTGTAGAGATTCCACCTGCAGCCCATGGAGGACCCCACGCTGGAGCAGGTGGAGGCACCTGAAGGAGGCTGTGGCCCGTGGGAAGCCCACATTGGAGTAAGCTCCTGGCCGGACCGGTAGACCCGTGGAGAGAGGAGCCCACGCCAGGGCAGGTTTGCTGGCAGGACTTGTGACCCTGTGGGGGACCCCACGCTGAAGCAGTTTGCTCCTGAAGGTCTGCACCCCGTGGGAGAGACTACGCTGGAGCAGTTCATGAAGGACTGTAGCCCGTGGGACAGACTCCATACTGGAGCAGGGGAACGATGAGAGGAGTCCTCCCCCTGAGGACAAAGAAGCGGCAGAGACAACGTGTGCTGAAATGACCGCAACCCCCATTCCCTGCCCCCTTGTGCCGCTGAAGGGGGGGAGGTTGAAGCCGGGAGTGAAGTTGAGCCCGGGAAGATGGGAGGGGTGGGGGGAGGTGTTTTAAGACTTGATTGTATTTTCTCATTCCTCTACTCTGTTTTGCCTAGTAATAAATTAGATGAATCTCCTGTCTACATTCAGTCTGTTTTGCTCGTGACGGTAATTAGCGAGTGATCTCTCCCTGTGCTTATCTCGACCCAAGCCTTTTGTTAGACTTCTCCTCTCCCATCCCGCTGGGGGAGGGGTGAGTGAGCGGCCGCGTGGCACCCAGCTACCGGCTGGGCCTAAACCACGACAAAAGATGAGGCAAGAATGGTCAAAACTGTGGAACAGCCACCATCCACTTGTCAGTCTAAAGAAAGAGCTAATTAAGCAGAAAAGTGATAGAGGGCTACAAAATTACAACTGAAGAGGACAAATAGGAATACATTTTCACTGTTGCTGCCAGTAAAGAACTAAAAGACATCAACCCAGGTGGTTCTGTATTCAGTGCATAGATAATCTGTGATCCTCCTTACACAGAATATTTTGGATGTGAAACACTTTTTACAGGAGTTTGAGGTGATTCAACAGCTTCATGGATCTGAAATCTATTGAGGGATATCAAATACTATCAGCTAAGCTGAACATTCTTGGGGAGCAGGAGAATATTCAGAGAAATGTTTGCTCTAGTATTTTATATCTTCATAGGTTTCACTTTTACCAGTCACGGATCTTTTGTCTGAGCAAATACTTCTGTTCTTATGTTCTAAGGTCATATAAAAATGGTTTTACCCATAGAGGAAAGATGAGTGATGGAAATTACTGGCTTTT
The DNA here is from genome assembly GCF_028858705.1 of Grus americana. Taxonomy (NCBI): domain Eukaryota; kingdom Metazoa; phylum Chordata; class Aves; order Gruiformes; family Gruidae; genus Grus; species Grus americana. The sequence continues at coordinate 15,183,319 of NC_072857.1, read as the reverse complement.
TTCTGGTGTTGTGGCATGTGGTAATTTTATTTATTTAATGTCTGACAGAGCATTCCATATCATTGCCCAGCAAAGCATTTAAGCACACACTAATTTAAACCACAGGAACAGGATCTTCTGAGATTTTATTCAGAAAAATATGGATGTAAAGGAGACTACATACAAATTAAAGTTTTGGACAAGAATGCTCGAAGAACACCTTTTTATAGGGGAGTTCAACTACAGCTCTCAGAAAGAAAGGGAATTGAGGATGGCACAGGATCATTTTCTTACGTGAAGGCAACCAAAAACTGTGCGTGCTTGATCAACCTCCCTTCTTCCAAGATATTTGAAAGCACCTTCATTATCTTTAACAGCCACAGGATCAGATACGTTTAGATATTACATTTGTTGATGACTTTTGCTCTGAATAATACCATGTTAAAGGTCTGCCAGCAGCTCAAGTAGTCTGCTGAGCTATTATGGTAGAAGCAAGCCAATTTCTTTTGTGGGTTGACCCTATGCAAGAGGTCAGATCACCCCATTAGACTCAATATTAACCACTTCCCTGAGACAGGGGATCAGATTCTCATTTAAAACATGGCCACCTGGAGGAGTTCAAGTGGGCTGAAACTCAAATCTCTAGGTTTGTAACAAGACACCTTAATCATTCTGTTACCAAATTTTGTCTGCCTGGGGCTTTAGAAGAAAAGAATAAATATAACATTTTAAGGAGATCATAAAATGCACCAAGGTGTGTAGCTGTTACAAGATAATTACATACTCTAGGGGTATAATGAGGGCCATGTACCTTGAAGATATAAGAAATGTGGGTACTTCAGCCAAGTACATTCCCTGGAGTATATAATTCTATGCTGAATATGGTATAATGGACTCTTTAAGTGGTCAAAACCAGAAAGGCTAAGTGCTTCTGAGCTAAGTATTGTCCCATCATCACACAGATTGAGCTCTTAATTAGTCAGTTAAATTACTTTCTCTCTCCTTTTCATTGGCTTCTGTTATATGTTGTTTCATCTGCAAGCACAATTTTCATTTTGCTAAGGTTGATCATAACCACAGAAGACTACAAGAACTCACAGTAGTCTAATGTAACCCCCTAATTACCTGAGCACATTAACAAAAGGAGTAAGATGTAACTTTGCATCAACATCACTAAAATAATAAAAGCAGCATCCCACCAAAGAGAAAAAAATCAAGGGAAAGCAAAGATGAAATAGACGTTATCTGTAATGTCAGAGTCATGTATCCATGGTAATAAAACAAAAACATCTATAATGATCTCAAATATCAGATACCATTATTATTCTCTCCAGGTGGGACATCCCGTTTAACAGTTCTTTTAATCCTTTTCATGATTCTACAACAGTCAAATTGTGATCTCACATGTGTCAGTACAATACAAAATATGGCATCAATAGCCTTACACAAACAGAAAGGCAGAAGTAAAACAGACAGTACCATTCCCATTTCTTGTCCTGCCACCAGCTGTCTCCTATCATCCATTCCCTCATTCTGTAAAGGCCTTTGAAAAAGGTCTTCATAGTAGTGTGGGGATTAAGATACTCAATATGCTTGGATGGTTTACTCATCCCTTCAAGCACTCTCGCATCTAGGTTTTTAGTCTCATATTGTTCCTACAGTCTGATTAACCTTGACCAAATGTTTGATAAAAAGAATCCTATTGAGGGGGACACATGATTTTTATTCTACATTTTGCTAACACCTAAATATATGCATAACCCAAATTTATCATGCTGCATCAGATTCCCAAGATGCAGAGTGAAGTATTATAGAAATTACATTTGCAAAATTCATTGTAAATATTGTTACCAATATACTACTAATTTTCATGAATATACCAACTACTATTTTTTACGATGGTGTAAATGACAAGTCCAGGTCAAACCCCAAAACTTTGTAACATCAGATCTCGCATAAAAACAGATGCGTTCTGCTCCTGGGAATTAACAATATATAAATAAGACAGATCTTGGAGCCTTTGGTGGGAACTGTCTCACCTAATTCCACTTTCTTTCTAGAGCTTAATACCATTTGATGTGCTCAGCCAATGGATTCAACATACCTAAGACATATCTGGTTTAGGAATATATGTCTGGTTTGTGCCTCTCTATTGACCAATTGAAGAAGGATCCTGGACAGCCAGCTCAAACTAAATGTCTGGCTGGTATATAACTATAAGTTAATGATTTATCTTGTGATCAAATCCATATGTTATTATTTGACAAAGACCATCAATTCCTTGGGCCGTTCCAACTATTAAGCTTCAATGAAAATGCTCAACTGTGCAACTAAATGCATTCTCACATAGAGACCAAACTGAGCTATAGTGCCAGTGTGCACTCCAAACTGAATGGACAGAGAAAGCAAAATTCCCAAATTGTACTATGTTGTAATTTTTTTTATAACTAGACACAAATCAGTATATTTTCTAATATGACTCCTGGAACAGTCTTCTAAGCTTAGCCATGTCAGTAACCTGACCTGAGATGGATGAAGTCCTTAAGTGTAATAACATAAAGAAACCCTTTTTCTTTGTTCAAAGATGTAAAAAGATTTGCTTTTTGTGTCCAAAGGGCAACAAAGCTGGTGAAGTGTCTTATGAGGAGCAGCTGAGGGAACTGGGGCTATTCAGCCTGCAGAAAAGGAGGCTGAGGGGAGACCTTATCACTCTCCACAACTACCTGAAAGGAGGTGGTAGCCAGGTGGGTGTTGGTCTCTTCTGCCAAGTAACAAGTGACAGGATGAGAGGAAATGGCCTCAAGTTGCACCAGGGGAGGTTTAGATTGGATATTAGGAAAAATGTCTTCACCAAAAGGGTTGTCAAGCATTGGAACAGGCTGCCCAGGGCAGTGGTTGAGTCACCATCCCTGGAGGTATTTGAAAGATGTGTAGATGTGGTGCTTAGGGACATGGTTTAGTGGTGGACCTGGCAGTGTTAGGTTAACAGTCGGACTTGATGATCTTAAAGGTCTTTTCCAACCTAAACAATTCTATGATTCTATGATTTTTGTATCTAATCCTATGTTTATTTCTGTATCACATTACATACAAGATTAACTTTATCAGGAGGGAAAATAAGATCCCTTGATATCTAGACATGATTTCCTATCAGTCTGGAGAAACAGAAGATACTATCTGGTGTGTTTCATTTCCTGAGGGGGGCGAAATATTAATTTGAGTCATAAGGAAGTAATAATACTTGCTATAAATTTTTAATGTATAAGTGGCACATTTGGACATATGTAATGGTGAAATCATGATCCTGTTCCTACTGGAACTATCTATTAAGGAGCACATCTGCACCTGCAGGCCTAAAGGGGTTTCCTTAGATCTCAAATTTTAATTTTATCTCTCTCTTTTCCAGGAATTCTGTCCAGCCCACTGAGTCATCAATAAATATTCTTGAAGTACACAGATCTGAAGCATACCGAGAACACTCAAAAGCTTGGCTTGGCTCTCTCTTCATCTTTACTGCTTTACAGGTAGTCCAAACTGTCTTTCTGAAAAGGGAGGATTTGTTCCATTCTCAACAGAATAAATTCATAAATAACATTGGATCACATTGTTTTGTTAAAGAGGTGTAGAAAAATCCCTCATAACCATACAATTATTTTCCTTTTCTCAGAAGAAAATTTCCATACAACTCTCACAACATAGGAACAGATGCTGAGGTAGAGCCAATGAAGTACTCTGATACCTGCCAGGAAAGTGGCCTCCAACCAATTTCTGATTGGTGTTAAGAAAAAAAAAATTTGCTTTTTGGGAAAAAAGTAACGCATTTCAATCCAGGATGATTAAAAAATGAGAGATTTCCTATCTAGTGGCTGAATAAACATGACATATTTATACAGTAATAAATTTGATTGTGTCTCTCTCTTTCCTCCTGATCCAAGGAAGTAGAAATTGTAATATCTCATAACATGATTAATATTGTTCTTACTGTTCCAATCACAGAAGGCTCATCTACTACAATATTGCATTTGTGTCTACAGATAATTGCCTTCCTTCAGAGAGTGGTCTGAATAATAAGCTGGATTAATTAAAATAAACTGGCATAATTTCAGAGTGTATTGCTACTGTACAAAAGTAACCAGCAGGCACATTTTGGGGAAGTAAACTTCAGTATGACTTATTCACTCACAGATGGCAAAGGCATTTTATGGCATCATAGTTTAATTCCTTGCAGTTGAGAATTCTGCAAAAATTTGCGTGGCTATGAAGAGTTTGAAGAATGCGAATGAGGAACGTGAGTTGCATGGATCATGGATGCATACAGAAAGTTGTCTCCTCTCCAAAACAGAATCATCTGGACATTAACCTGTCAAAAAACTGTGCAGCCATGTGAAAGGCATCTTTTTTGTTAGCTAACATGCCCAGGCTCTCAGCCAGGGTTACAACAGCATGCAGAACTAATACAGATCTATGATTCCTCAGCCAATTTTGGCATAAATCCAGCACAAATGATAGGCTTTAGGCTTATGCTTTCTCACACTCAAGAGAAGAACTACATGAGAAATTCTTTCTATTTTATTTTGGCCTTCTAAAACTTAAGCATCTAGTTACCTAGGCTCTCTGTGACCCACGGAGCATGGAGTATACAAAGAGCATCATGCTAGCCTAACCTAAAATGTTGCATCAGATAGATGAATAAGTCATCTTCAAAAGGTGCCAATATCTTCGCATTGTCTATGAGGAAGAACATAGAGAAACAGCATAAGCCTGGACTTCAGATTTTTACAGAATTAATGTCAAGAAAAGCAAGATTCTGCATCCAGTCGCCATACCTCACAAAGGTACATTTTACTTTACACCTTTCAGTTAGCATCCTGTCTCTATGTCTACTCATTCACATCTATGTTGGGTATCCTTTGTAGGAAGGCTGTACTCTGAACCGGATGCTAACTCGATGTCCACAAAACACTTTCATTGTAAGACATTTTCCCTTTTCTCAATATAATTTTATTATTTCCTGCATCTGCTCCAGTTTTGCAACAACCTACTAGAAATATGATGACAAGTAGACAGTTTTAATTTATCAGTCTTTTGGTATGATACACAAACCTAAAAATCACCTCCTTATAGCTACTTCTTCCCAGTTTATAAACCTTAAGATCATATTGTACTTTTATTTTTGGTGTCTTTTTATTTTTGGTGTCTTTTTAGGTGTCTTTCCACACACTCTACAGAATGACTTCCAGTTATGGCAACAAGGTGTGAAACTCTGAATTTGGGTTTATTAAAATGCATTTTATCTACCCCATCTTTGCCATCACTTGTAATTCTACCACCCTTCATCTCAGATCCTGGTTTTACCAGCAGTAATATTACACTCAACTTACTGACAAAATTACAGAATAACATTGGGCCTACCGCTACTTCCAGCAGTGAGACAATTCAATTAGCCAATTCTTAATCAATTCAACATATGCCCTTTTACCATTATGTAGTGCTATTTTTTTTTTCCAGGATATTTTGCGGTACTTAATCAAATGTCTCAGAAAAAATTAAGAGTAGTTCATCTTTTCTATCACTCATCAAACTTCTAAAGTCATCAGAGAAAAGAAATTGTTTGAGAATATTTATTTTCCATAAAATAACTTTGGTATTGATTGCATTCCTAGGCCTTAATTGTTTTTTAATTGAATACTGTATTAGTTTTCCATTATTTTACATAGGATTGCTGGTAGACTAACGTTCCACAGCTACTCACATCAGTTATATTCCCTTCCAGGCTTTTGGCTTTTCTCCAGGGATCAAAGTTAATGGCTAGTCAAAGATTTTCTCAAGAAAACCTCCTGGGATTCCTAAGTGAATTCATCTGAGCTTGCTCTTTTAAACTATATTTTCCTTGTAGATAAAGTTTGGTTTATTTTATAGTTCTTAATTACTAGTGGACTAGGAGGTGTTTTATTATTTTCACCTGCTAAAAGTACATCCTCCTTCTTCCCAGATACTGACCACAAATATTTATTGAACACTTTTAATGTATTAATAATAACTACTTTATTAGCTGCAGGTGTAATGGTCTTACTCCAGGTTTAATATTTTTCCCCAATATGCTACAAAATCCTCTCTCTGTGTATCTAGTTTCACCAGCTCAAACCTATTTTCCTGGTATCTTTATCTTTCCATATTAATGCATTTAATTGCTCTGCCAGTTCAAGTAGATCATTTCCCCTTCCTTATCCTCTCTGGACCAAATTAAAGTGTTCTGTTACATGGTTAGCTGAGACTCCATTCTAAGGTTATCTGCCAGTGAAATCCTCCTCATTGTTCATCGCCTTAATATTTGATTTGGGATATGAAGTTAATATGAAGTTAAAAGTATCTCCCAGATAATGTTTCCATTTAAAATTACCACATTTTTACATGATCCTAACAGGCAGTAAAGAGGGCATCAGAACCATGTGGACCCTACTGTAGGCCTCTGTCCTGGTTTCAGCTGTGAAGAAAATGAACCCTCTCAGCTGAAACCAGGACAGCCTCCTTACAGAGAACACCGGACACCAGTTGGAACTGGTATGGCTGGGAAATGGGCAAAACTTCCTTAGCTTTGCTGGCTCCCTGCAAAAAAAAATATGCCTGATTCAACACAGGATGAAAACCTGAACACAGTAGCTAAATTCAGTGGATAATTTTTAATTAATATCAGGATTTCCTCTTGAATATGACATACGTCAAATTTCCATGTCATATTCCCTAGTATCTTGCTGTTATATTTCCAAGCTGAAAATCCCACAGACGTTCTATAAATTTTCATGAGTTTCTTGCTCAAAAGGTTTTTCTCATCTTCCTGTCTTGTCCTCTTGTATCACACTGGGGAAGACTTCAGTTGTCTGCAGAAGTCAAACTGTTGCTTTAGTTGGTTTTGCCAGATAGTTTTGAACAGTTTCTGTGTATAATCCCACAAATCTCTGTGTAATTTAAATGGGTTTAATTCTCTCTGCCTGGAATGGATTTCTGCTTCAAGATGCTCTTTCAGCTGCTCATAGTTCATCTTCCATGTTCCAAACATTGCTTTAATCTCTTTTTATTGACTACATATGTTCTTCACATTTGTTTTGAGATGCGTCCAAAAAAGCTTTCATATGATCTTTTAATTCCTTTTAGTAGTGGTCTCTAACCTGGCATTCACAGATGACAAATTGCCAGTGAGGATTCTTCGCTATTGCTCACTCATAAGAATTTTGAAACCTACAACTGAAGCCAACAGCAAGAGCACAATCCAATACCATTGCTCTACGTTACTTGTTCAGCATTGTTGAAAGTTGGGATCACTGCTTATAAAAAGTTTCCAAGTACTCTTTAGATTAGTGATGACCAGTTCTACTTTCTGCCAACTACTTAAGCTACATTATCCATCTCTCTGTGATTTTCCCTGGGAATTTTGTCAGACATAGCAGATAAGGAAGCAAGGTTTTGATTTTTGCCTAGCTCACAGAATATGATGTTTTCATTGCTTTTAATAATAAAGAATTCTGATCTATTTGCTCTCTGATGTTGGAATCCTAATCTGTTTACTTAAATCTAGAACAAACTCTGTGATTGCAGGTTGTGAATTACCGTTCATAGTATGTGGACATCTGTAAAATTCTTATGATGATTCAAATTTGCCTGAATCCACGTGCAGAAAAAATGAAAACAACCCAAGAAGCAACAGTATATTGTTAGGTCACATCAAGTCCTTTTGGTAAATTATGTTTAAGCTACACTATACAGATACTCTCAAAAGAGAAAGAAAACAAACCTGCTTCTTTCTAACCTTTATGTTAGGTACAGATGAAATAAAATCTTTTGTGAGCTTAGCTAACTCTGTGCCTTCAGGTAGCAAACTTGAAACAAAAAGTGATAGAAACATTAGATGTTCCTAAAATAAACTGCAGCTTTGGAAAATCTAAACTGCTAAACTGCTCATTGTTATTGCAAATGATCTGACATGCCTTTTCTCTTTCACAAACAATTGACTCCATCCACTCAAGTCAGTCTTTGTTTAAATCTGGGGGCAGTAGGAAACACAGAATTATTTGATATATATTAATGCTCATTGCATCTGCTAATGAATTAGAAAGGAAAAGCTTGAGTCTTCATTTTGATCCTCCAACTTTGCAATGCAGTTGAATGATGTAATGGTGTAACACTGAATTAATCTCAATAAAGCAAGCCAAAAAGGAAAACACTCAGTTTCTGAGGGTTTTGTTATTCTTATAATTATTATTATTAACTTAGTTTTGAATAAACAAATTTGAAAATACTTATTCAGGAAACAGGCATATATGTACTGCAAGATCTGCAGCTGCTTGATGGAATTTCTTTTCTCAGAATCAGCCCAATGGTTTTCAGTTCTGGTTTGACCCAGGTTTCCAGGGCTTCCTAAATCATGACTTCATATGCAAGAGCCCAGAGGCCTATGTCTGTCTGCTTGCTCCAAGGTGCACTGCATTCTTGGGTTTCAAGCAGATCCGCAGGAAACCTGCCTAAGGATTGACACCTGAAAGGCAAAGATGACTCAACAAATTCTCACATTTTTACTTTTGCTAGAGAACATCTCATTACCTGCTTTGGTGAATGAGATTAATAACTTGCATTTAAGCTTCAATTTATATTCACTTCAGTCTTAAGGAAAAATACTTAATTTAAAAATACAATTGCTGATAAATGTATATGTAATGTACAAAACATGCAGATGAGAATTACTCAAAAATAGCATGAATTTCTGTAGGAAATGACAGTAGGAACATTTTTTTAAACCACTTTTTAATCTTTCTGTGGAACTTTTTCAGTTTCTGCACACCCACACAAAATAAGCAAACAAAAATATAATATGCATGTGTAGATATTTCATTGAATTAAATCAGGAAATACAATGCAGAACCAAAGTTTTCTATGGACAATTAACTATATAAAAATGCATTTTTAAATTTTAAATAAAATGTTCAGTCTAGAACTCCTACTAGCTCTAACTCAGGTGATCTTCATTGTCTTTTTGCTTTTGAAACGAATACCCACTATAGGATAGGTTATTAGCAGTGTCAAAATCAGAGGAAAGAAAGATGCCTGTGAGTCACTTCTCCATTCCCATGATCTAGGCTTTAGAAAGTGAAATGTTGCCAGCATTCCTGGTAGAGGTTCTCAGAGGAACCACTTGCTTGTAGAGGGGACCAGCTGAATTACAGTGTGCACTGACTCCAGTTCATTTTCAGCAATGAGGAAAAGGAAGCCCCAGTGCAGGTACAGTAATTCTGGCTTATTCCTTCGTTATCATTTTTGAAACAGCTTTAAATACTGCTGAGTGATTAGGCAGGACTACAGCAGCACTCCTCCCTCTTTGACTCACAAACCCATGCATCCTTGTGATACCAAGAGATCTATCACTGCAGGGAGTCTCTCAGGGACAGCAACAGGCAAAGTAAAACTAATTCATGGGCTTTCTTCTGGAAGTCAGGTCTTCTGACCCAGGCCAGCAAAGGTACCAAAGAACAATTCTGTGTTTCAGTCATTGTGAGCTCCATAGCTTTCACTGTGGCTTTTGAAAGTCTCACTTGCATTTTTAATTTTAGCTGTAACAAGGGTAGTAGTCAAGTTCAGGACATCATGTAGTGGACCTGATAGACTCCCCTCTGGCCATCTTCTGCCACCAGAGCATATAAATACAATCGCAGCTCAGCAATGAAGTGTCAAATGCTTACTCCCTGTAGACAAGCGCAGAACTGGGAAGAAGGTGGCCTGAGAGCAGAGGCTTGAAGGTTAACCTTGTGGATAGACAGTGAATCCAGTCTTGAAAGTAAGTCCATTTCCAGGCTTACACAGCATGAAAAAGAGAGTCAGTAGTAGAGCCCCGGGGCGGGGGGAGGGGTCTGCACCTCAACACCGCTGGCTGCAGAGAACCAGATGTGATCTAAATGGGACAGAGTTGGAAAATCCTGGCATGTTTCAATACTCTGAGTTACTCTAAGAGAAGGACAGGAAATGGGAACTTTTTATACGTGATCCCTTGCTCAGGGCTGTGCCTGGGGTTGCAATCTAGCTCTTAGAGCAGCAGCTACAAAGTGTAGTGATGACTCCTGCCAGGATAATTACATAGCTCCAGTGTCACATCTTTCAACAAGCAAAGTAATACAGAGGAACTGGGAACCTTAATGTGCAATATCATGTCGTTGCTTCTTTGGTGGGGGGGAGTATAAATGAGGGGGAGATTGTATTGCAGACATACGGTATGTGCGCAAAGGCTACCAGGTCCTGCAGGGAATCCTAAAAATAATTTTCTTCTGTCTGAAAAGCTCAGGGGTCTGGTTAGACCTCAATGACATTTTCATTTTCCTGGTGAGAAAATAAAATGTCCCCAGCAGCGTAAACTCGCACTCTTAATAAGTAACACGCTTTTTAAAGCACAATGTTATATGATGACATTTTATGCAGAAACCTATCTCATAAACTCAGAGAGCAAAGAATGATAAAGAAAATGACAAGCTAGATACAGCACACATTAATATATGGCAGCAGTAAAAATCACAAAGGATGGATTGGCCCCTTACACACAGGGGTAAGCACGGAAAAACTCTGTTGCAGCCAATAGGCGTATGCCAGTTTAGTGCTGGTGGGAAATGAGATCTGAATCAAGACTCAATAGCTCAAAACTTACTTGTCCATAAACACTATCGTTTAATACAAAGGCAAGGAACTATCTGTGTCTGAACAGCTGTAAACATATGTTATTCAGCTGCTATGATCAATGCAGTCATTAGCAACTTAAGCAGTTCTTGCTCTCAATGTAAAATCATTTATCCTTGCTACATATCTATCAGCTGGAGATCTAAAAGAGAGCTGGATGAAGGCAGGTAGCAAGCATTCAGAAAAATCTAAAGGAAAAGAGCCTGTAAACATTTTAAACAAGAAAGCACTAGATTGCAGTCCTCAGCTTAGCTCAATTTCTCTTCAGGCTAATACAGCTATATGTTATACTCAAAATCAGTATGAGTGTGTGTAATGAAGACCTTAGTTGTGTAGTGAATAGCACATTTATGTATCATCCCCTTGTACTGCTTTGAATTGCAAGATTCTAGTTCAATTTAGGGACCGGGTGTTTTCACATAGCTAAAACCCTTATACATATACAGAGATGTGTTTATATGTATGATATGTATCACACACATAAGTACATTTCAAACAAAACGTACCTCTAAGTAAACTCATTTAACTTTGAATCTAACACTTGAGGTCATCTCAACACACCCCATTCTGCTTAAAGCAGGGCCCGCTTCACAGTTCCTACCTAATTTATTGAGCAGATCTAGGATCTCTCTCTCTCTCTCCAAATACACAATTTCATATATGTATATCTGTATGTATGTAATACAATGTACTGCCTTTAAAGGACTGGTCTGGCCTGGACTTTGGAAATGCAGCATTGAGACAGAGGACCAAAATGCGTAACAGGTCTCTGGAAAGACTCTGGAGGAAGAACCACATGTTAGCACAGCGATGGTGGGACACTGCTTCCATTCACTGGTGAGAAGTAGAAGGAAACTGTCCTACTGCAATATCGCAATAAATCTCTCTTGATGTTTTCACAATCACAGTTAAATATATAACTTGGAGAAGACACTGATTATTCTTAAACAATGGGATGAATACAGAATACAGAAATTAGTTCATAAGCTTAGAAGACTAGAAATGGAGAAGGCAAAGAAAGACCTCAGCTGAAAAGTTTCTTTTGCACCAGAACACCTTCTCTGATCCACAGCTCCTCATCTTGTTCAACTTATTCATCAAACAGGAGTAGCAGAACAGATCATATAACATCTCTCTGTTGGTCAGCATTATGTTTAAATGAACAATATCCAATTAGCTCTGACGGAGAAGTGACCAGCATTTTTAAAGGCATCAACAGCCCTCACCTTCTGCAATTAACCATGGAAGTAGCATTCAGATCTGAAGCTTTGATACTGAAGCTAAATAAAAGTTTGAATTTCCAATATTCATTCCACAGTGCCTATATCCTTTGAGCTGAGCAGACACACTCTATGCTCCAACATAGTGTAAATTGGATGGCATTAGTTTCTTTATCTATTAGGTAATTTAGTCCACTTGGTCCAGGTTTTAGCTTCTCTGTTCATTTGATTCCATTTTACTTTAATGTAGTACCGAAAAATATATCTCTGAATATTTTGCTGAATCCCAGCTTCAACTGCTGTTGCAATAATGCATTTGCTTACAGTCTACCACACAGTCAGTTGCTGGATATGTCTTAGCGATATAGGAAATCCAGGACTGGTTACAGTCTTTAATAAAACAGAGGCACAAAGCTGGAGCTTGAGCTTTGTGGAAGTTCAAGTGTTTTGCTGTATACTTTCCAAGGATTTCTTCTCCTCGTTTGGTTTCCTCCTTTCTTTGCATTTTTAGTGACACCTTTTTAATGGCATTTGCAGAGGGCTGTATTTTATTTCTTTTTAAGTACAGTCATGATTCCAAGGGCATTTTTCATGAGAGCATTTCACACTCATCCTGTGCCGCCTCCTCTCCAACTTTATGCACATTTATTCTCACCCTTGCACCACCCATTCTTTATGCTGTTATATACATATTATATAGATGTTTTCCAAGGCTGGCAGGGAACCAATCTAAGAGACTTATCCATGTTAAAAATACTCTTCCCACTTTTTTTTTTTTTTTTTTTTTTTTTAAGGCTTAGATTTATCTTGGGTCATTTCCATGATTCACTTTTCTGCCTGGTCCCATACAAAGTTGCTGTGGCACAGCTAAAGAGAAGATGCAGGAACAGGAACACAGGGTAGCTGAGGACAGAAACTACTGCGGTTAGCATGGCTTTCCAAGGACATGCCCATAAACCCATTCCTGGGATACAAGCCCTTCTCTTCCCTGTTTCTGAAGGTTGGTTCTGATCCGGAACTGAGATGAGAGGTTCAAGGTCAGGCCGAAATCTGACTTTTTAAGTTTACAACACATCAGGAACTAAGGATGTGGATGTGGTTGCAACGGAAGTAAATCAATTGACAGAGCAGTGGAGAGAACCCACTCATCATCCATGGCAAGCAGGTGATCCACAGAGCAGGCAGAACAGGAATGCTTACCCCGAAGGATTTATGGTGCCTGCTAGACTTTGGCTTGGAGAGGGTAGAACTATCTCAGGCATCAGAGAAAGGTTTTTTTATACCATTATTTGTTCCTGTCACCCAAGGACATCAAGGGAAAGATTGGCAGACAATCAGGAGACGTTTTTGACAGGCAAAAAGACAGATGATGGTTGGAGAGGCCTAATATGGATATTCTTTGCAATAAACTTAAAACATACCCCAAGAGAAGGATAGTCTGGATAAATTCAGACATCCTGGAATGCCCACACATTCTCACTGTATACGCATGTCAACTTTTGATTTGTTTCACATATAATTAACAAGCATTTTAAATATTGTGTAGCTTTTTTAGAGAGGTAAAATGAAGACACTCCCAATTTCCTTATTAAGCCACTGCAAATTCCTCTGCACTAAATGATAATGCATGCAGTGTTTACAATACCAGAAGGCTCAAAGTGCATGCAAGGAAAGTGATGGGAAAATATACACTGAGTGTTTGGCAAAATGACTCATAAATAAATGATTCTGATTGAATCGTTGTGACTTGAATGTTTAATCCTTCAATCTATTTTCATTTGGGAAAAATTCTTGAGCAAACCAGGGGTGAGAATATCAAGGTTTGAGTCTAGGGATGCTAAGATTTTCTCACCTCACTCAGACTGTTAAAAAGGTAATTACTTGGTGCATGTTTGGCTGGATTCATTGCACATATCTGTACAGAATTGTCTTTTTTACAGCTACAGGAGTCATCTGTTTCTTACACTGGTGTGACAGTGGTGCAAATGCACTCATTGTAAGGGAGTAATTTCTGGACTGCATCACTGTAAGTCAAACCTCACTTCATCTCAGAGCTTGCTCAAGAATTCTTACTTCAAGCTTTTTGCAATTATTTTCTACAAAAAAAAGGAATACACTAGAAGCCTAGTGGCTTGTTTTCACCCTTTTAATATCAACAAATGCATTCTTATTCTCCTGTGTTACCTACAAAACTGCAACATGGCAATCAAACCTTTTTTATTTATCTCAAATCATCATTAGTATGCCTTCCATTCTTTTGTTGATGTTGCTGGTGCGATTGTGTATAGTAAACTTACATTCCTTTGAATGAAAAAGCCCCTGAAGTCCTGTGAGTTATAGATGTATGGTATTGCAGCTATCTCATTTAGTTTCAATGTTGGATTAGGTGTTTAAACCAAAGGGCCAGGTTTACGACCCTAGCTAGACATAGACATAGACATAGACATAGACATAGACATAGACATAGACATAGACATAGACATATGATTTGATCATATACATATGATTTGGCTGACCTACGCAGTAGATAAAATGCCAATAAGCGGTATGCACACATATCTGCTCATGCACATGTTATATACAAAGAGAGGATAATAGGAATAGTTACTTGCAGCAAGCTAAACAAATTCATATAACAGTGAACCCAAACTTTTAAAACTTGTTCTATTTCTAAATTGTAGGCAAAATGTTATACTCAGCCCAACAGTTCTCATCCCACTGAACTTCAATTAGCAGAACCATTACAATACTCCACTGAAAAAGCTTCAGAATAAAGTCTTTATCTGGTAGCACTTCCTCTATCAAGAACCTCCTTACCCACTAAACAGGTTATGGGAAAAATGACTTCTCAGTTCTACCAATTAGTTCTACCACATTTGTCTTCTATTCCTTCTCTTTCTAAAATAGTGGTGATTTCAGCTGACACCAGCATGCACTTCTTAGGAGAACTGCATTCTCTCCTGCCGCATGGACCTCAGAGTCCTTAAATAACACAGAACAAATAGCAATCTCTGCTATAAACTGCAGACAAGAGTCCTGGGAATACACCACAAGGGGGACATATTAAAGCATTCGTACAGTTTATAAAGCCAGTATTAGGTGGAGAGGGAAATTAAGAAGTACAAGCAAAGGAGATAGGATATTTTAAAAACAGGATTTCAGTGAAATATTGAGATTAAATGAAGTGGAGAAACGTTACTTGAAGTACCACATTTTGTTTAATCTACTGAACACATTCTCCTTCTGGACATGCTATGAGACTGTGTGCACATGGACGCTCACACACACTTAAGTATGTGTGCACAAATACATAGTAGTAACATACAAATACTTTACAAATATAAATACACCTGCACATGGAAAGTAAAAACAAACTGAAATCCCATCACCCAGCCATAAAATCAGACGTATTACACAAAATTAATGGTCCATGTTCTGAAGCCCTCACCCTGCAAAAAGAGTTTTAACTAAATAAGAATATCACGGTTTCATGCCAGCTGCATAATACTGATACTTGCAAAGTAATTTGAAAATCTGGATAGAAGGGCATAGAGAAGGTTAGAGTGTCTTTTGAAAGCGCTTCTGTTACATTTATGGATAGGAAAACTAAATAGCTCAAAATCTTCAGCGGGTTCATCTTCTCAACAGCTTCTAACAAAAAGGGATGCAAGTTCACCACATACAAATAAAAGAAGCAGCAGAGGCCACAGCCAGGTCTAAATTGATTACCTGAGTCAAGTTTCAGGTCACCTACAAGCCACCAAAGCCTGTAAGCAGTATCTCCTAATCAAATCAATTCAGCTGAGCTTCTGAGAATGAAGTTTGCTTTCCCACCACACTCCTTCATTTTTCAAACTTAATGTCATGCTTCAAACTTTCAAGAGAAGGAATTCTGTCTGCAGCAATTTTGGGTGAACAATCATAGAATCATAGAATCTTTAAGGTTGGAAAAGACCTCTAAGATCATCAAGTCCAATCCCATAAAACCTTTCTGACTTCCAGAGCACAGGCCTCCTCTAGTTGTCCCTAAGTACAGACAGCTGCAGAAGGACAAACAACATATATAAGTTCCTAGAAAGACTTTCCATTTTGCACATTGCAACGGAGCCTGGATACATCCTAATGTGCTCAAGAAATGAGCAACTGAAGACGGGCAGCCTTGGCAGGGACCGACTGATATGATGGCATAGTGAAAGTATAGCAGAAATGAGCACTGCTACTTGATCCATTTTTTCTTGCGGCCCAGTTGGCTGAAAGCAGTGCACCACTTCTAGCTATTCCAGATGCTGTATTCCATCTTTGTAACTGAGGACAGTGAAGGGACACAATATTCCACCCAGATATCCATTTTGGCCTGAATAGCCTAAAGCTAGATTACACTTCTATGCTTCTTATTTACATTTCATATTGAGCAGTGTGTTGGGTTTGCGTGGCAAGGTTTTGGTAGCGGGGGGGGCTACAGGGGTGGCTTCTGTGAGAAGCTGCTAGAAGCTCCCCCTGTGTCTGATAGAGCCAATGCCAGCCGGCTCTAAGACGGGCCCACCGCTGGCCAAGGCCAAGCCAATCAGCGCCTCTGTGATAACATATTTAAGAAGTAGAAAAACACTTGGAGAGAGAGAGCTTTTGCAGCCGGAGAGAGGAGTGAGAAGATGTAAGAAACTCTGCAGACACCAAGGTCAGTGCAGAAGGAGGGGCAGGAGGTGCTCCAGGCGCCGGAGCAGAGATCCCCCTGCAGCCCGTGGTGAAGGCCATGGTGAAGCAGGCTGTCCCCCTGCAGCCCATGGAGGAAGGATGAGGGGGTGTAGAGATTCCACCTGCAGCCCGTGGAGGACCCCACGCCGGAGCAGGTGGAGGCACCTGAAGGAGGCTGTGGCCCGTGGGAAGCCCACGCTGGAGCAAGTTCCTGGCCGGACCGGTAGACCCGTGAAGAGGGGAGCCCACGCCAGGGCAGGTTTGCTGGCAGGACTTGTGACCCCGTGGGGGACCCCACGCTGGAGCAGTTTGCTCCTGAAGGTCTGCACCCCGTGAGAGGGACTCCATGCTGGAGCAGGGGAACGATGAGAGGAGTCCTCCCCCTGAGGATGAAGAAGCGGCAGAAACACCGTGAGATGAACTGACCGTAACCCCCATTCCCCGCCCCCTTGTGTCGCTGAGGGGGGGAAGGTTGAAGCCGGGAGTGAAGTTGAGCCCGGGAAGATGGGAGGGGTGGGGGGAAGTGTTTTAAGAGTTGATTTTATTTTCTCATTCCTCTACTCTGTTTTGCCTAGTAATAAATTAGATGAATTCCCTCTCTAAGTTTGGTCTGTTTTGCTCGTGACAATAATTAGTGAGTGATCTCTCCCTGTCCTTATCTCGACCTACAAGCAGTTCGTTATGCCTTTTCTCCCCTGTTTGGTGAATGAGGGGAGTGAGAGAGCGGCTCTGGTGGGCACCTGGCCTCCAGCCAGGGTCAACCCACCACAAGCAGATATTCTTTTTCCCCCATCATATGACTCCACTTTCTCACCGCTAGCACAGATAGAACATGGAAGAAAATAAAACTTTCATTATGACTCTTTCTAAGTCACAACTCCATGTACTGATTCCTGGCACTCCAGGGGCAGTTGGTGCTACCTCTTCATCAGGGCATCTCGTAGTGTTACTGTCTAGCCCAATAAAAGGCTTATATTAAAAACTCTCATTGCTTTAGTAAGCTAGATAAAACATAGCGATCATTTTTACCATATAGCTGCTTGGTGCTCCACGAAAGCTGGCTGTAAAAACCTACACTGCTTAGATAACTGGCTACCAGTTTTGACCTTCAGAGGGGAGGTTATAGAAAACTGTATAAATATTAAAATTAGAGGTGAGGCTGAACTGCAAAGTTCATACTCAGATCTCATCTCAAACTTGCCCAACACTTCAGTGCATTGGGAATGACTGATTTGGTTTGGGACCATCTCTAATTAAAAAAATATATGTATCTAATAATCTCATATCATTCCCACTGCTATTTTTGCTGTGTACCTTGCCCTAGGTCTCTCTCACTTATTTCAGAAGCCTGAGTCATACATTTGGGCTTTGGAGAATTGAGACTTACAGTACGGGTTACTCTACCTCATAATGAATATATAGTATCCTTAGGAGAGTCCATGCACAAGCGAAGAGCAAGAGAGAAGAAAAATACAGCTGCAGTGAGAATCTACACAAAAACTGGCTGACAAAAAATACAACTAAAGTAAGCAACTCTCTCTGTAGCTAGGAGGCAGAGAAAATGCAACCAAGTTGTTCTGGTGGATAAGCAGCGGAAGAAACAACAATAATCTGGAAAGGGGCATCAGAGAAGCATGAACGAGGTGACTAATTTATTCAAGAAGACAGGAGAGAGTGCTACCTCTTTCCACCCATGTGAAGCTGCTGTTGTTGTGTTGCTTTGAATATCTGTGCTTCTCTCCGCCCTTTGAATCAAGAACTACCTCCCTTACCATGTGCCCACAGCAGGGCTCTGACTTCCTGTGGGCCTGCAATGTTATGATAACACTGGGTAACACAAAAAAACCCCTTCTGGCATATATAACGCAAGTCCAGAACTATGATCCAAAACGATAGCACAGAGTAACACCATTTTAGTCAGTGGCAGGACAGTTAGGGAGCTAAGCCACCACATAATGTAAAAACCCATGAGCATGAAATCAATCGAGGTTATTAGAAACATCGCATCCCACCAGTCTTTGCTGACGATAAATTATCTGCTGCTTGTCAATAGCCAGAGACCAAGCTGGGTAACAGAATCCATGACAGAGTAATTTTTCTTATCACCTGACAGTTCATCTAGATTTGAGGAAACAATTCCAATAATATGTGGAGCTTCACAAACATACTGAAAGCTTCAGTTAAGAGTTTCATCTTCAGCCATCATATCTAATTCTTTTCTTTTCTACCCTACAGCAAATAGTTACATTTATATCACATGAGACAGAATATCAAAATCATTCTGGCTTAAAATGATAAGATTCACAGTTAGCATTACCACAAGCCAGACCCTTCTCTGATCAAAATACTCCATTTATTTAACAGAACAGATTCACACCAGGTCAGGATCTTCCCTGGTAATTATTTTTCTGTTACCTGAAAAGCTGAAAATGTCACTAAAAATATTCTCAATAAGGACGTTCTGGTGAAGGAAGAGGTCATTTATGTTTGAGGAGAGTGAATTGGTCAGAAAATTGATTTATTTTTCCTACAATGTTGAAATAATTTTTCTACATTTCCCATAGCACATTTTTTGTGTAAACTGTCCCAAAAGGATTTCAGTTTTCTAAGAGAAAACAAAAACTTCCTAAACAAAGCATGTGCATTCTGAAAACACATCATAATTTTCTAAAAAACCTACTTCCCCTTAAAAAAATAAAGATTTTTCAAACCAATCCTACTACTATGTAGAGAGCCAGTAGTTGGTAGGCAGCTTCTTGGAGTTTTTTCTATATACACTGCAGTGTGTAAATGATCGAAAAGAATTGTAAGAGGGAGGCAATTCATGATTAGCTTACTCTAACACAAACTGATGATAGATGAAAGGAGGAGAATGTATGGTGTAAGTAATAGGGGCCATAAAAAGAGTAAAAAATAATAATAAATATAGACACTGAATTTCAGCAGAGATAATTTGTGTAGACATGCAAGAAGTGTTCACTGAAATCAATGGAACGAGGCAACAGAGGTAAAGGACACAGAGGAGAAATGGAAAGTGTTCCTAGGTAAATTAATATATACCCAAAGGGCTGTGAGCTACCTAGTAATAAATATGTTTAGAGTGAGGGGAAAGAAGCAAATGGATGACCTATGTAGTGAAAGGAGTAATCAAATGTAAAGAAAAGGCACATGCGAGGAGTCAAATAACTGATCCAGTGGAAGGAGAAGATTATTATAAATGTTCAAGACTTCTACTCACTAAGATTATTAAAAGATGGTGGGAACATGCTGATTATTATATATGCATAGCCAGGTAGGAAAGGGGAAACAGGGAAGAGAAGGTGGAGCAAAGCATTGATTCGAGTGAGAAGAATGGTGTCAAGTGACTGAAATGTGCCCAATGTTTGTTGCCAGCTTATTATTGCTGTAGCATTTTGCTTCTTAATACTGTTGATGGTGTTAAAGCCAGAATTCAATCCCTACTGAAACTGATCTTGCTTAGAACAGATTTTAAAAGTGGTAAACTGTTATTTTGTATTAAAGATTCTCAAGAACATACCACAGACATAGGCTGTTAGCAACAATTTGAACAGGAGGACACGTCTGCACATCCCCTTTCTGCTCTCCCATTCCTGCACAGTTTCAGCCATGGCTGTGAGGCAAGGGTGCAAGGGAAATCAATGGGAAAAGCCATGTCATTTTCAGTGAGGTCAAGGGTTGTAAACATCAACAGTTAATATTTTCCTATCATGCCAGATTATGCTAAGGTTTTTGACATGAAAATTGTAATGATGCCTCTGCATAGAAAAACTGCCATATCGAATGCATGGCCAGTGGGAGCCATGTAGCTCTCGTGTGAGGACTGAAGTCTTAGCTTAGTGGGATGGTACCTTAGAGAGATATATTTGCTATCTCTATTGGCACGTTACCTGAGCTTGCAGGTCCAGAAGCTGAGCAGAAACTGATCTGAAAGGCATTTCCGTAAGCAGTTTGATGTCAGTGTTTATGAAATGTGGTTTTTTTTTTTCTTTTTTATCTTAGGAATCTAATCTTTCTGTATTAGGAATGAGAAGGAAAAAAAAAAGGCAGTCCAAGCCCTTTAGGAGAAATTAAAATATCGGAAATGAAAAAAAGAAAATAATTTCTGGATGTGTTAAGAGATACAAAAGAATTTAGGACCAAAAAGAATCAGTAGAAATTATTCTACTTCTGTGTTAGAAACAAATACCATATCAAGGCTACACTGTGAAGATCTGGCTAGCTTATTACAGAAAAGAGTACTGGTGGACAAAGAGGAGGTGACATTGATAGGAATCAAAATGAAAGGGGATCAAACCTTTTAGTTATTCAATGGAAAGTTAAGCAAATGGTATTTGATTTCTCCTGTAAAGTCACAAGTGTTTGATAGCTTTTATACAGAAAAGAACTGTAACAGAAATTATAACTTAGATAAATGATAGAAGTTTACTGAGCTGAACACCATTCAGAATTAGAGAGGACACTGCTGAGCTAAACAAGCTAGTGTGAGATTGAACACTGTACATGTTCATAACAAATGATGAATTCATCTAAATATGGTCTCTAAGAGCTGGCTGTACAGTGAAGGTTTCATGATATGTCTGACAGGGTTGCACAAAAGGTCTGTGGTAGAATAGCAGATGTTCTGCTTCTCTGCGTCCTGTTAGCTACAAGTCCAACAAGCAGCTTACACAGGTTTTGGGTCAGCATGTCCCCAGTATCACACACAACCCAGAGCATTTCAAGGCACAGTATGTGAACTGCTCTCCTATGCACAATGCTCCTGCCCTGACTTTACCAACCTGGTGAGCCTTTTCTTTTTCTCTCATCTGCTCAGTCCCATTGTTCCTGGTCACTCAGTGCTGTGGAGGAGATAGTCATCTCCTCCACATCTCCTGCCCTCAAAAACCAGCTTTTTAATATCACTTTCACATCTCCCACCTCATCTTTTCCACACTGGCTTCCGAAATCACATCCCCCTCTGATTGGATCCCAGGCTGTTCATCCGCGTTTATTTTATTCTTTTAAAAGTTTCAGGCTCTTCGGTGATGATATTTAGAAGTTGTTTGCAGGTTCACAGACTTTCCTCCTTCCTCATTTTTAAATCAATGTTTTGGATTCCCTCCCAAGGGGAATTTGACTGCATTTTAAATTTATTTATTTCCTCATTTATCTTTTAGGAAAACAATAAATAGCTTTGGCTGTTAGGGGTAGAATAATCCCTTGATTTATGACCTGGATTAAGGGATACATTGTACACAATAAGTATTGCATCAAGTTAGAAGGCAGAAAGAAGTGTGATACTTGCAAATATATATTAACAATGCTTTTCAAAGCCAGTTCTGAATATTTTGATTTTTATAGGCTCCAATGTGCAATGCCTTGAAGAAGGGATCAAAGAGGGCAATCAAATGAGGGGAAGGAAATAGTTCCAACTGTCGCTTTGGTAATTATTTTCAATCTTCATTAGAAAACAAAAAGAAACTAAACAAAAAAAAAAGCAAAATTGTTATGAGGTCAAAAATCTGCAAAGTGTCAAATGAGGGTAACCACAATCCAGGTAAGTTTGCAGGAAGACTGATACCATGCCTTGAAGAAAAAAAAAAAACCACAAATCACTGAAACAGGAGATTCTGGAAATCAGTGGTAATATCTACTAACCCTTCATCAAAGCAGGGATATAAGGAGAGATTGCTACATATCGTTTAATTTAATGTCTTCCTGTGTTTCTTAAAGTTGAGAGTAAGAAGAAGATGCAAAATACAACCTGTTAGAGTACAAGTGACCTGTAAAGCAGAATGTGAAAGCTCATAAGAAACCATACCATAGCTAAAGGAAAAAAAACATAGGTTTCATACTCCAAAGCAGGATATTTAATATCCATAAATTGTTGTGCATCCAGCTTCCGTATCACACAAAAGAAGATCTATTCATACCTCATTGCCCTACCGCAGAAGGACTTTCTATGTTACTCTCATCATGCCATAAGCTCTCTCTCTCGTATGGAAAATTAGTTTTGCTCCCTCTGTGGATACTAAAGAGTGTAATGCTTACATTATTTAATTCATGTTTTTGGAGGAATTTAATGTTTTGCTGAAGAGTTCCCTAGAACATCATAATTGTATGAAGAGATCAATCATTCATTCTTTGCAAGCTCTGGGTAGGCTTCAGGGAGAAAAAAAGAAAATAAAAGACAAAATCAACATCCACTGATTCAATGGCTGGAAAAAATATTGATCAGTTGGGTCATTCTCTAAGCTCATTTCATTCTCTGTGTGAAAGAAAACAGCAGTCTTCAAGGAATAACAGATACTCTAAAGGGAGCATCTTAATGCATTTCCACAAAGGGGTATACGTTAATTCTTAAGGACCACTTTAAATCCTCATTTTTTAAGCCATCATTTTAATACAGCTTTTGCATGGGCACACAATTATTGCCTTATACTGCAGTACCAGCTAGAAGTAAGAAATAAAGTTCAGCTGGGCTAGGTGCTGTGCTAACATTAAGCCATAGCCTGGCTTCCCATTGAGGAGCTGTCAGTCTAAATAGCCAAAACAGGATAAAAAGAGCGGACATATTTGGGAAGCCATTTCACAGACCCACTGAGAGGCTGAATGACCTGCCCAGGGTAACATAAGGGACTTCAGTCCAGACAACAATATAATGCAGATTACCCAAGCCAGTGACTAACCAAGAAAACATCCTTCCTTTCCATTGCAGCTATGCTCACATTTCCAGTAACACCTCAAAACAGGCAGAGTTTTAGTGGCAAGCATTTCCATTTCTTAGGAGTCAATGGCAAGTTAGAATTATAAATACCAGACTGAGCCATAAAAGTCCCATTTCTCTTTTGTTTCTCAGAAAAAAATAGAGACATCTTCAGTCCAACCGTGATGTGTCATTTTGTCAGATGGTGTCACTTGGCGCTCTGGAGCAGGCAGGGCCTGCATGACTCAGCACTGAAGCACAGAAGAGCACCTGGCAGTGCATGAAAAGAGGGAGGAATCTGGAAAGAGGGAGACACTTCATTTTCAAAGGACCTTAATACAAACTTTTGTCTCTGGAAGAACGCATCACATCTCTTTCCACAAAAGCCATCTGACTCCCTCCATGCCCATGAAAGCACCCTTCTGCATAGCTGGAGTGCTAATTAGAGTAGTGCTTTCAGATCCTAACTAACCACGTGTGTTGTAGCTCTGCCCCAGAAATGAGACACAATCAAGAGCTAAGTAATGCTTTTGAAATGTTACAGTCTAAATTAACAATACTGAGCCATGAAGCATAAGCAAGAAGAGTCAGGAATTAGGTTTGGGTCATGCAGTTGCTTTCAGAGGAAGGGTCTCCTGGCCTTCAGGAAAATCCTGACTTGCTTGATCATTTTGGCCTGGGAACACGAAGGGAGAAATGTGACGGTGAGATCTCTCTATATCCAGTGGTGCCTCACAGAGTTTTTAGCAGTACCAGGGTATAATATAAGTGCTGAACATGAGCTCCGTGGTCACAGTGTGCAGCCTTTTAAAGTGGAAAGACAGGAAGCAACATTTGCTAATAGTGTGTGGGAGGAAACCCTTCCTGATAGTAATGGGCTCTCTGCTCTTCCTATTAAAAGCAGAGCAGGGTCCGAAATAAGCTTCAAAGCACCAAGTTCAGGGAAGGATATCCACTTCACAGAAGAGGAGAGAAAACAGGAGGAAGCAGAACAAATGTGAAATTCCCCTTCCCTCTCAAGCTCTTCTCTTGCTGATGCTCCCTGCAGCTATTAGCAGGGACAGGAACTCAAAACCAATCTCTATTTCACATCCTTCTTAGGCAAGATCATGGCTCCTTGCTTGACTTTGAGAAACCATCTTTTAAAATCACAGCTAGAGAGAAAAGCCATGATGTGATCTGTCCTTCACAGCAAGTCATTCAGGAAGAAACCGCAGCTTTTCATATTTCAGCCACTGGTTAGATATTCTGATGCTTTGTGGCTCATATTGGTGGGTCGAAAGATTATGGGATAATACATTTTGGGTATGTTTCTTGGCTATTCAGTCCATTCACCACCCTAAATCTCTGGTTCTTATTGAAATGGAGGAACTCTATCACTCATAGGCTCTGCCAGGGAGAGAGAGAAGTAGGTGTTTACCTACGCTGTAGTTCAGCATTGCAATTACAGGAGACATAAGTTTTCATCGTTTAGTTTGTGGCAGTAGCTATGACAATACAGCAGCGCCAGGCTGTGGTGTGGTAGCAAGCCAAGAAAGTACCCAGAATCCCCGTGCTGACTTTCAGACTCTGTGCAGTTCTTTCATTTTTGTTGCTACCTGCACTTGCTAAATTAGATCTAAAGCAAATATGAGCTGCAAAGATACCTTGGGAATGTGCAGTGAGCATCCCCTCAGGCAGGGGAACGTTGGGAATAAGAACAACCTTTGGTAGCAATGTTCGTTTCTAAAAATAAGTGCATCACAGCTGACAATAAGCATTTTTGCAAAGTATTGCTTTCAGATACTAGATTGGAACAGCTGGATGCTCACTCTTTTCGCTTGTAGAGTCAGTCTTTGGATTTGCAGAAACACCTAACCCAAAACTCATCATCTACTGCAAAACTAACTAAAGTTTTAAATGTTTGGAAGAAATGTTTGCAAATTCATCCATTTCAAAAGAATTTTATCCCTCCAAACAGAGATAGGTGAACTTTATTCTGAATGTTTTTGTGAACATCTATTCAGATTAAACCTGCGAAATCTTGCAAATCTGGCACTTTTGTTTGCTTGTTTCCTTCTGAGGTTTTCAGTGTTTGCTGCTTTTTTTTTCTGAACCACTTGGAAATATAGAAAAAGAGAGAAAATATGAGAAGTTTTTCAGCCATGGATAATAATGCATTTCTGGCCTGTGGTGAAAATTTAGGTCAGTTCTAATTTCATCTGAACCAGTTCATCCACCTCTATCAGCAACCCAGGGCAGGATAATCTGCAATAGCCTATACATAGGAAAAGGAAATAACTATTGTTACAGATAAGGATTGTATCATAGAAACCCTGGATTTATAGCTAAAAAAGCGGTAGTGTTTCTCTGTATATGTGCTTGCACAGTTGCACTTTTGATTGGTGAGAGAATTACATCTACAGTCCTTGTTTGCTTGGTGCTGGATTGTGGGTTTCTTATTATTTCTCCAGCTTTGCTTGCACTCACAGACCACAATTCAGACTGCAGTGATGATTACCAATATCTACTTACACATGAAAGATAAAGTGCTACAGACAAAACCAAAATCTGTGTTACAAAGTAAAGAAAAATATAATTCTTGTTACTACTGTGTGTTAATTTATCTCCTTCAGTTTCTTTATCTTTTTATTTTGGTGAGAAAAAGAATGTTTAGAAAGTTAAAAAACAGGAGAAAAAATTAGTAAAAAATATAAAATCAAAACTGAAATTCTGTGCTTATATATAAACATAACCAAAGGCACACATATATTTCTTAAATATGCAAATATCCTTGGCATGCCTACATATGGTATTTTGGAGATACTGTTTTTATACATTCAGAAATAGAAGGAAATTCATTTTTGTGGCTAGTCTTTTTTAATCTGTGGTGTTAACTAAGATACCTTATAACATTTTTCTACAATTTTTTTTTGTTGTTGTTGTTCTCACACCAAATCTAAACGTAGCAATACTAAAGCAGAGATTTTCAACACCAGCCTCAGAGCAAAGCCCCAGCACAACTATTACACTAAGCCCTTGTTTCCATGTAGAGGCTGATGCAGGGGCAAGCCATGCAGACTGAACAATCACTTCTGCAGGCAAAGAAGTCCTTCTACTCCTAAGATGGTTAACCAGTAGGATAGGAAGGATTTCATCAACACAGTCTGTGGGAAGCATGTCCTCTGTTGTGGAACAGGCTTTGATCTGCAAGGCTGACAGCTAAGAGAGTTTGTATCAACAATATTCTGTAATTTAAATTCCTCATTTTTGTGCTGTGGTGCAAATGTGGTAATCTGTGATAGCCCTCCATGCTAGAACTTTGCCAGATATCAAACACATGTTCTGGTACATGTGTAATGTCTACAGAACAAAGAGGTTTCTACCTAGATTCCCACAGTTTGATTTCAAGCAGTGTGCATGTATATACATCTATAATTGCCCTTGTTTGTTATTGTTCTTATTAAAGGGTAATTTTTCTTTGAGCAAAACAAACTAAGACTCAACATCCTTGCACCAAATTGCATTATTGCTCTCCAATCCAAAAGGTTTTGCTTGGCATATTGTGTATGTATCTGAGAAAAATTTTCTTTGATTTTAAGAAAGCACAGATTATGCCACAGATGACTTCACTATAGATGAGTGAGAAGAATTGTCTCAAGTGAAGTCCTTGATTTGTTCAAGCTTGGCTGCAAGTAAGATGATACACTACTTTGGGTGAGTGGTGTATATAGAAGAAAAAACACACATTGTGTATGATCCATGTGAGTGCTGGAAGAGCACTCACAGCCCATTTGCTCTAGAATAGGACAGGACGGGCAGCATCTGGATCTGTGACTCCAGTCCTTACTGTCGCTACCAGCTGTACTGCTTGGTCATATCAGAAGGATTTTCACAGCCCTTAAAAACATGTACAAGCCTCTGTTTTTTTCCTGAGCTCCCAGCAGTTACTCAAGGAATTTTGCTCAGTGTCTCCAGGATCTTCATAAAAAAAGCACAGTTCTTGGAACAAAATTACTTTTATTAGAGGTCTAGTGTGCTCTTATTCAACATTTAGCAAATCAGTGTCAGGGAAATAATACTGGAAGTTATTTTTTATGCTTTGATTATTCAAGTTTTCTGTAGGATCAGAATGATAAAGGAAGACAATGCACATTTATTTTGGTAATGCTCTCTTGATTGGTGTTCAAATATTTGTAAAGCATCTAGATTTTCTTAGGCAGAGGTCCCTGACAAAATTTGAGTTAGCTCAATGCTGCGATTATGTCTGCTGTCACTTTTTTGTTGTTTTGAATGACTGCTTTGAATCTTGGAGTCACTGAAAGTCACTGCACAACTGTTCAGCTATGTCTGACAACAATGAGATGTCTACTACTCTTATGCCATCTTAGTTTTCCAGTAAGAGCTAGATGTGCAAATGGTGCAATGGGTGACACATGTATCCAGTGGGTCCATTCGCACTCCATACGTATATTTTCTCTGAAATAAAAATATCTGAAAAAGCATACGTGCTGTTACTTTGCGGTGCTTTCTTTACATTGTCACGATGCAGGTTAATACTTTGCTTCCGGGACAGGAAATTGCAATAACAGTGTGCCATCCCATGTTCTTTGCATCAAATAAATTGTCATCCCATTGTATTAATATAAAACATGCATTTATCATTGTGTAGGACTCACTTATGATACTAAACTTTTGTTGTCCTTTTGTTTCAAATTACAATTTTTGACATATAGTATTCTTCTTTTGCAACTTAAAGAAAAGAAGTCCCAGGCTAATGTAGTTGTGAAGGTTGAGGCAGGGAGGTGTGGACTGAAATCTCAATAAAAATAGTAAGAATTTTTTTATTGCCATTCATGGGCTTTGGATCAGTTACAATTTGGGTTTCACAGGATGTTCTTTTGTCCAGAAACATCCTAGTGTAATCCACAGCTAGAGGCAAAAATGTCCATTATGAACCAATGTAAAGTCACCAAATTGATTTCCTGCTGTATTTTTAATGACATCTTTTGCAATTGCAGCCAGTAGCCTAAGCCATAGGGGCCATTGGTGTCCTAGGTATTAAGCAGAACCACAGAAACAGCATATGCTAAAATACTCAGGCTCCAAATAAACAAGGCAGACATAAAGCCAGGAAGCTTAAAAAGTACCTTCTGGGTTCTTTAACCTCAAGCAATTAATATGTAATAGTGACTCAGTGATTTCAGACCCTGCAAATACTTACTATGAAAGTGGATCCTTGATTTCTATTAATGTCTTAAATGCTTTTTCAAAGTTTTACTTTGGCAGGTTTGTATAAATTCACACCAGAATTTAGCTCTGGATAGGAGCTGCAAACAGAGACCTAGAGACAGTATCCTTGCCAGTTTCAAAAAGCTACTGGGCCACTGGTAAAACAAAATATGGATCTTGTGTTTCAGAGCACAGCCAACAAATTAATTCAGGAAAGATGCCACTATTTTATAAACTCTGTGTGTGTCTGTGTAAGGTCTTTTAGCCTTAACTTGTACCCAACACTAGCACAGAGACCTGTAAAACTTCCTCCTCTCATAAGTAACACGAGAGACTTCTTTGCTGAAAACAATGTTTAAAATATCATTATTGCCTTAATAATGCTATTTGTTTACACTAAGTTTTTTAAACATGGGATTGTATTTAAGATTTAAAAACATTTTCAGAGTGCAGCATACAGATAAATATACACATATCTTTACCTTTAAATAATGGGCCATTTTGTTCTAGTATAAAGCACCATGAAAGTGCTAGGAGAACACAGTATGAATAAAATTGCTATTTGCATTTCTTTGGCTATCATGATAATTTCTTTCAGCAAGTTTTCACGTGAGATATTGATTAGATTATTCCCTGTCCCTTGCTAGGTCAGTAAAATGAAAGATGGTGATATGTAGTCACTACAAAGAACGATTTCACAACTGAATGTGAGTTGTTTCCTGCTAGAGTTCTGTCTTAGGCAGCTCTCTCTCGATCACGGTGACTGACTTGACAGTGCAGATTCCCTGTAGGAAAGGGGCTGTGTACCATTACTGTGACTGACCAAATGTAGTGACCAAAGAAGTTTCCTGGAAAAATGCAGGAATTTTTGAAATCGCTATTTTCTTCTCAAAAGGAAAAAGTCAACATCAAATATACATACACACAGAGATATATACACACACACAAATATATATATGTTAAAGGTGAAAACCTGAGACTAAAATGAAACCTTTCAAATGTTTTGAAATGTTGAAACTATAGCTATTTCAAGATGAAATATTTGTTCTTCATTTCGGCATTTGTGAAGAAATATTAGCATGACAATTGCTGATAACTAAACCTTTCTCATCACATTTTGGGAATAAAACATATGTCAAAATATCATCATGTCCCATGGGACAGGGATTTTGAACAGTTCTAATTTGCGTCCTTTTCAGTAGCTTTTGCTCTGATGTTTGTATCTGTCTTTGAAACAACTGCTGTTGGTTTTCTGTCACTCAGGAAAAAAAAAAAAGCATGGAATCAGGAGATAAGGAAGAGACCTCATGAGTTAATCTAATCTCTTCTCCTCAGTGTCATGTAAACCTAATATATGTGGTTTGTTATAAAAAAATTACTCTTTGCAACAATCTGCTTTTTCCCAGACTGGGAAGAATCATGGTGTATCATCCTAAATTTATACTTGTTCTTTCATCAGTAAGTGTCCTGGTTCTGGCTAGGATAGAGTTAACCTTCCCAAGGAGCCAGGAGAGGTGAGCCAAGCTGGCCAGGGGCTGTCCCATGCCATGTGACGTCATGCTCACCACGAAAGGGGGCTAGTCGGGGAGGGGCGGGTTCGCCCTGGCTCCGGGACGGGCTGAGCGTCTGGTCGGTCGTGGGATCGGTGAATTGCTTTCTGTTATCACCCGCTGTGACTATCTGTTATCAGTACTGCTGTCGTTGTTCCCCTCTCCCGTGCCGTCCCAGTAACCTGTCCTTACCCCAACCCACAAGGCTTTGCTCCCGCCGGGGGAGGGGGGGTGAGCGAGCGGTGTGGTGCTCAGCTGCCGCTGAACCACGTCACCGAGCAAGGGTTCACCTCACCTAATCTGTTGTTAGCTAAAATTAGGCACCTAGCTGAAACTAATCAGCCATTCTCTGTCAATAGTCACAGCAGAGGAGTCATCTGTCTTCCCTCAGTATCAATAGGCACTGACAGAGGAAGATTTATCCATTGCAGATCACACAGAAGGACTCACCTTCCCAATGCTAGTTCTCTCCTCTGATTATCATGGGACAAGTAGATGAAATTAGATGCTTACCTTGAGATTAATTCTCACTTAGTTCTTCACCTTGACATGCTCATTTTATATACTAAAGAATGATGTGACTTTTACTGTGGGGTTTGGTATTAGCATCTTTTACCTTTTTGTATCTCCTTTCACCTGAGAACTTCCTAGTGCTTCATAACCCTTAACTGAGACTAAGACATGGCTTTTTTCATAGTTAGTCAGACCAAATATTAAATAGAAATGGCATTACAAAATTTAACATGCTACTGATGTTACCAGAGTAACAGACAATTAAGGGAGGAGGAGGCAATGGAATTACTTGCATCGCCTTTTCCATAAAAAGATACTAGCAAGATGTCCATCTGCAAGAAAGTCTCCTCAAATAATAGCATTAATGCTTTAAAAGAGAATGTTCATGAAAGCTGAAAGGCAAGAAGTGAGCAGGATCAGTCACTATTAAGCGGTGAAACAGTAACTGAAGAATGACATAAGATGTGAAAGAGAAGTAAGCCTGAATTTATAAAAGGAAGTTAGATCCCTACAGCCGCCTTGATTCTTTGTGAACATCAACATGAAGCAAGTGAACTGACAACTCATTCTGCTTTTGAACGTGATTTTCTCTACCATCCTGAGTCATAGAGGAAAAGATCTCTTGCAATGTTGCAAACTACAGCAGCTTTGAACCCTTTGGCCCTGTTCAATGTTAAACATATAAGTAGCCCCAGTGAGATCAAACAACCTTTGACAAATCAGGACTTTAGGACATGTATTGTTTAGCATACTACAGAAGAGTCTGGACTCTAGGAAAACCATGAATTAATCAACCTGTTTTCAGATGAAGCAGAAGGGGGGAAAAAAAACCAGCAAAGACATTCCAGAGCATTGAACTATGAGTGGATAGCTTAGTGAAATTCAGTGTTGATGGACCTGATCAATCCTTGTCTACCGTGCAGATTCTAAATTCAAGCTACACTAGCTATAACATATGAGAATGCGTGAAGAACAGAAGACTGTTATTTGATAAAGAAGTGGTGCAGGTTGACCTCTGACTCTGGGAATCATCTCATTTGCTGTATCTCACAAGTAAAATATGAATATCTAGATACTGGCAGTGAAGATTCCCAGATGTTTGATGGACAAAATGACTACTGCAAAGCTAAAGATAAGAGGAAAAGACAGAACAGACTTCTATGTACTAATAGGTGGTATGCTCAGATTTCACTGAGCTGGTTCTTTTATTTCTTTTTTTTAGTAACATAAGTGGAAAACCAGTAAAAATAGGAAATTGCATATTTTAAAATTGTTAAAATTGGGTTAATCTAACATGCTAAAAATTATCTTCACACATTTCTGCATCATGAAAACTTCCATATACATGAGTTTTTCAAGATTCAGGCAACATTTGGTCATTTATTTGGTCAATGAAACAGCAACAGTTAGAGACGCTGAGAT
The DNA here is from genome assembly GCF_028858705.1 of Grus americana. Lineage (NCBI taxonomy): Eukaryota > Metazoa > Chordata > Aves > Gruiformes > Gruidae > Grus > Grus americana. The sequence continues at coordinate 15,151,316 of NC_072857.1, read as the reverse complement.
AGAAACAAAGACCCATGCTTCATGGCCTAAGTCAAATACTAACCAAGTCTGAAAGGAAAAAAGAAAAGAATATTTTAAAACAGTTCAGAGATGCTTAGATTCCTATATATGTTACACATGTACTACCCTATAATATATGAATAAGTATCTTGGTGGTGGTGGATCTATAAGTTTATTCTCTATCATTCTCTATCTTGGCCCAAAGGTTAAGAGAAAGCATTTAAGAGGAATTCTATTTAAGAGCACACCCCTTTGATGAATTTCACTCAAGTGCTGTCGATGGAAAGACTTGCACTTTGTTCTTTCTGGGAAGTCAAGATGCTTTTTGTTTGTTTGTATCTTTTTTTAAACCACCAAACTTAATTGTTTGCTTCCCTGGCTGTAATGAAATAAGAAGATAATGAGTTTTTCATTGTTCACTAATTGTATACTAAAGATGAGACACAGTCAGCCAACTGTAAATTGCTGCTTTACTGTAATGTTTGGATATTTCAGTGCAAATAGTCACAAATACATCTGTTCCTGCATAAAGTAAAATGTCTGTGTTATGAAAACAAGCTGATGTAGAGAGCAATAAAAAATAACTATGATGACTTCTGTTGATTAGGATTTGGTGTATTGTTTGAGTAGCTCTTGACATCTTAGAATCATGCTTGCATGTTCCAGCACCATAAAGACAGGTGATATTTCAGCAGCTTTTCTTGCTCTATAGGGTTTAGAATTGCAAACTTGGAACTGATATTCACAGGTAATATAAATCCTAAGATCTAAGTAACTTTGCAATGCAAAATGACAAAACCTGCTAAGGCTCAACAGGCACCATCTTTTCCTTATCTTGGTTGTTTCTAAAAATAAAGGTTCCCAAGGTGAGTTAAACATCAAAGTTATGTTAACTTTGAATTTCCTGGCATGTGTGTGTTCTCAATTTTTTTCTGTCTGTTTTGGGAATGGGCTAGATTTAACATTCTAATCTGATCCAAAGTTCCCTGAAGGATCCAGATAGAAATTTTAACCCTATTGAGTTTAACAGCAGCTTTAGTATTGATATAAATGTGACTAGGATTTCATGTTAAAACTTTCAATCAGATCATCCATAATGTATAAGTTGAGTTCAGAGGCAGAAAATGACTGTTTAATCAGCATGCCCATTTCTCTGTGGAACAAGGAGGTGTCAGTAGACAATGTTTCATAATGGACTTGAACCAAAACCCAGAGAAGAAAAAGAAGAGATTAATGTAAGAAAAACAACAGGCTCTTGTAGACTTTTGGTGACTTTGACAATATTCGGTATGACCACTGTTCAGAATTATACTACTTCTTTCTAACAGCTCAGGTCCCTTTAATAAAATACGCAATGTACTTCATTCTACAGAGAAACATGTTTAGTAGTTTAGTGATCACAAGATATTTTAGCATTAGGTATCTAATTTTAATTATGATCTTTTCAAGCATTATTTGCTCTGTCTAGCTTTTCCATTGGGAAATAAAAAAAGGACTGAATTTGAAAATAATAAATTCTGCATATTTTGTACCATGGGAAGGCATTAATCTTGGCTCCAGAGGGGCATACATCCATATACAGCAGTTGCATTTGTCCTGCCATTGACCATTTTGTGACACAGCACAGCGTGGCTGGTGACGCAGCCCGGCAGCTAGCGGGGCAGGAAGCAGAACAGACATCCATCCTGCTGCCTAACATATGAGATGAAGCTATTTCACGTGCTCTCTGCCTTCACCTGTCAGCTTGTGTCTGCTCCCAGCTCATTTGAGACCAGCAGAACCAATACTGGGGAATGCCTTGTGGGGATCATTGCTTAAAAAGCATATTTAAAAAACAATTTGTTTTAGGGAAACTGGAAGTATAGTCCATTTCATTCAATTAGGCTGTGAACATTTTGGCTTAGCTCATTTTTTACATTATTATTATTATTAAAGTGCATGTTGAGTTCTGGCTATCTAAACATACACAGACCAAGCTTTTTTTTTTTATGGGTCACACAATTTGTGCAAAACTCTGGGTGATTTGGCAATGCCTTGCATGCTATTGTTTGTTTATTTTCTGAGCCTTTCCACCTTTTTTCCATTTCATTAAGGGGAGGAGTGAGCGAGCGGCTGCATGGTGCTTAGCTGCCAGCTGGGGCTAAACCATTAAATCCAAATCCACATACACCTAAACTCTTTTCCTTGTGCTTGGCATGGGGGGCTGAGAGGAAGAGCACACATCCATCCGTGTTCCTCCTCAAATGAAAGCTTTGCAAAGACTCTGTCAAATAACGCAGGAATCTCCAGGAGATAGAATATATGTTACAGAAGGTAAAGATCAAGCAGCTCTGAGAAACAAACTATTCAGAATTAAACTGCACAACCATTTCAGATGCTTCCTCAGTATTAGTGGCTTTAATAACAGCAGTGCCTATACATTGTACTCCTAAATGTGCGTCTGTTTGGTACTTGCAGTGGCCATTCCAGTTGCTCATAGTAAAACAGATCAACGTTTCTTTTCACCAATTTTCATCTAGCTTATGGGCTTTTCTCATTCAGATTCTGCAGTGACTAGAACTAGTATTTTCTGAATTCTTGCTACAGAGAACCTATAACACAACCAGTGAGCTAACTCTTCCAATGACTTTGTCACTTGTCTACTTGAAAAATGTAATGAGAGGAGTACCAGGATAAACATACATGTGTGTAGGTGGATATTACTATTTCCTTAGTGGTGAATAGTCTATTTGAGTTTATGCTCAGCACTTATTACCAGACAAACACTGCTAGTCATGATAGTGTTTGCTGTCTGTCTTAAAGAGGAAACCCACTAAGGCAAATCCTTGGTATAATTGGTAAGATTCAGCTGTCTTCAGCCTTGTGCTGAAATCAAATTTTTGCCATGGATTTCACAACAGAAAGCACTGCTCCACTACCAGGATGTAGTTGCCTCCGGAGGATCTGGTTGTGTTTGCTGTTAAGGCTGAATCTTTCCTATCTCATCTTGGCTGGGCTGTTTCCAGCTCTGTGGAGAGGCTAGTTTTAAAGCCCACCAAAGGAGCACCACAACAGCCCTGCTGGTGGAGGCTGCTGGAGGCATGTTTTGGATTGATGTGTCTCTATTAACACGCCACAAGCCTTACCCAAATACTGCCAGTGAAGATCTCAGCAAAATGCCAGGCCACTATTCCTATTATTGGTTTTTTTGCTTTGTGTCCTGCATCCTGAGTTAAATTACGCTTAGACTAATGAATTCCTGAAGGTGACTTCTTATAAAATAACAAAAGAAAGTAAATAGTAAATAAAACAGAAAAACTGTAATTAAATTTCTTTGCATAGAATAAAAGAAAAAATGCAATTCTCTTTGAAAAAAACATATAATCTTGTTTTTTCTAACCCCTTTCCTTTCCCCTAGGTCCTTTATTTATTGCATATTTCAGCAGCTACTATCAGGTGATGAGTCTATCAAATGATAATGTAACTGCTGACTTCATTTATTAAACTTCACAAGGGCCAGGCATGAAGTGTAAATAGAAAAATCACTATCTCTGGATGCCAACAATGATAATTGCAGCTACAGTTACTGTGAAGGCAGTGGAGTGCTTTGCAGAGTAAATGAGAGGCAGGTTTTTCGTCAGTAGATAAACATCCTGTTATAGTTCTGAGCGAGTGGAGAGATAACACAAACACCACAACTGTTTAGCAAATGCACTGCTTATCATTTGGCTAGTTGAAGGGAAAAGGTAGGAATTATGAATTCAAGTAAAAATATAGGAACAAATATTGATCCCTGATCAAGAGAGAGACATATACAGCCTGACTTATGTTCACGTCAGCACTACAGTGAGAATGAATTTTCAAATTACATCTCTGCATTATTCAAATAATAACTACCTGCTTCTAGCACAGCATTCTCCGTCTGCCTCCCCAGGGGTATCTTCAGTGTGTTCCCATGGGTATCTTCCAGCATTTATGACTCTCATATATCATTCCATTTTGAAGGGCTGAGCTCAATGCAACACAATATTTAGCAGTGTTTCAGCAGGGAATGAAAGAGGGGAGATGGACAATTCATTACAAAGAAAGCAGCTTTGGGCGCAAGCTATAGAGGTCTCATTTTCATGCACAAAGACAAGGCTCAGATGTGAGCTTTGAGGGATTTATTATGAGAACACTGAATGACTAAAACTGCAAAGCTTGGAGCATTGCCAAAGCAGCAGAAAGTAACTTGCACCCCCCTGTTTACAGACTCATTCCAGGCTCTTTCATTCAGTGAGAGTGAACAGTTCCGTCATTATGCCATGAGCTGGAAAGTCAGGAGGCAGTGGCTCAGTCCATCGCTCCACTCAAGGCCAATGTTGGGGACAGATAAGCAAAACAGCCAGGGGTGAGTCTCCAGACCTTTCTCAGCATCTCCTCTCTTGCTTTTGGAGGAGAGGCAAAGCAGGTAGTGAGTTCTACTAACAGCAGGGAGAGTGTCCGAGAGGGCAGGGTGCAAAGACTGGCTATGCTTTCTCTCTGACTTCTGGAACCCCAAAGTTTAAGGAGAAAGTTTAATTCTTTATCCAACATTGATGATAAGCTTGGAAGCAGTCTTCATTTTACCGCCATCCTTTTGACTAACATTAGCTGAATCAGACTGTTCATCTGTGCCTCAATTTCTGAAGCAACAAAATGGCAATAGTACTATTTCCCTGTTGTGTATCTCAGATCGAAAGCATTTTAGTAGCACAAAGATGCTGTTTTGTTATTATACACCTTATGGCAGGAAGAAAGGCTGGAAGAGTTGTTATTTCTGAATATATTTGAAGGCAGAAATTATTATTATTTTTTTCCCAGCAGTGAAAAAACAAGAGCAGATTTCAGGGCAGGTGGTAAAGAACCAGATGCCATTGACAAATTAATAAATCTTCAAATAATAACAAGAGTAACTTCTCAAGTGAACTCAGACTGAAGTTTTTTTGGTAGTGGGTCAAGCTAACATATGGTCGGCTTAGACACTGAGATGACAGACAGAATCTGAACAGAAGCAATCAAAACAAAATCTGTTAAGTAACAGACAGCAAAAATATGATCAGTGGAGGCAGGAAAATTAGATTGACAGCTGAGAGAAGCAGATAGATAAATGATAAATAAGCGTTTTGGCTTTCTTTTGTAATAGGAGTTCAAGCAGTTGTCCCCCCTGCTATGCTATTTCATAAACTTTGGATATCTTAACAGGTTGATAATAGGAAAGTAATTTAAAAGTAAATACCCTGTTTCCATAGGGAGTGTAACGCAAAGCAACCCGGATCCTGTTTCCAAAAGGATATACTTTTCTATTTGCCTGAACTTAATCTCTCTTTTCCATCAATACAAATCTAGATGTAGTTATATTTCTATGCCCATTTTTGCCAGAGTTTCTGCCATGTTAGACATTGCTGAACACATGGAGGAACTGAAAGACCCCCGACAAATCACCAACAGGCAATTGCAGCAAGAGAGTCTCAGCTTTGGCTGTCTTCATTTGGTAATTGCTCCTGCAGCACTCTTTGGGAGAAGGTCAGACAAGATACCTGCAGCAACACAGGTGTCATCCCTCACACACATCCCCCCGTACACCCCCCTGCTGCTGTCCATTGCTGCCTCTCAAACCAAAACACACCATGCAGAGCTGAAACAGCGGAACAGATCTTACGAGCACTTTCCATCTGCTTCAGTGCAAACTCAGCCAGCTTAGTTCAAACACCCTTTTGAAGTAAATCATCTGCCCAAGTCCGTTATCTAGATCTGGCAATATTCAATATATATAGCAAAACATGGGTAAAAACTATAGCTCCAATGGAATCAATGGAAAATCTTTGTCTTAAGTCAGTGGAATTAAAACAAAAACTGAAAAACCTGCTGTGGCAGTGGGCAAATTACAACCAATGCATAGTCTTACTTCAGGCTCCTCTTGAATTCTTGAATTCTTATCTAGAACAGTATGTGTGTGGAAGAAGATTTAGTTGAAGAACCACAGTTAACATCTCAGTTTTGAGATATCTGTGCTTACACAGGTGGATATATATATATATATATTTATTTGGCATGGTGCCATGAACTCAAAGAATTTCAACAGAGTTCCTATCAATTAGCCAAAGTAGTTATGAAATCTCTTCATCCCATTTGCTTTCCAGTTCTAATTCATAAAAGAGTAATAAACTCTTGTGACTTATTTTGCTAACTCTACTGTGACCACTCCACAGATGCCAGCTACAACATGGTTTTATTATTTGCAATTACAGAATTGCAGAGTTTCTATGAGCTCACATGCATGCTTTCAGAACTGCAAGAGTAGTAATAATTAAAAAAAAAAAAGTTAATCTTTGCTGATTACACTCTAAGCAGTTGCATATTCATGTCTTACAGAATGGTAATTTTCTTTATGGATAAATATTTATTTATAATTATATATTATATGTAAAAATTATAATTGACCTTCAAGTGGCTATCAGCAAAGCCCTAACCAGACTGGCAATGTGAGAGTCAGAGGAGATTTTCTATCTAAGTAAATATTTATATTCCAGAGAGGTGATTAAAACCTGACCATGTCCAGGGGAGTTGAAAACAATGTTCAGCAAAAGGAGCTGCACTGAAACTATGACTTTATAGATGACACTTCAGCACTGCTGGTTTCCTGACTGGCAGTAGGTAAGAAGAGGCCAGCCCTGGGTCCTGGATCTTAAATGACAAAGGTATGTCTTGTGCTTGGTGCGGTGAGCCAGAACTAGAACCAAACCCCACTCTCTGAAGTGAGCATCCCTCTCACTGCCTCTCCTTTGGCTCAGTAAGACTTGATTTCCTTCTTTGTACCTTGTCACAGCCTGAACATGAAGGACAGAAAATATATCATCTCCTTTAGACTGGATTGGTCTCAGGTGTTTAGGATCCTCCCTATGGATGTAGTTTTTTAAAAGAAGTGTTTAGCTGTGCAGGTCCAGGAGTGTCCTTTGAACTGTATGTCCCCACCTGATTTAGGTGCCTAATTCCCACAAAGGGAAGAGGATTTAGGACTCTCCATCCTTTCCAACATATATTTGGCTAGTAGAGGTGACTTCCCAGTCAGAAAGAATTAGACCGTCATGCTGTGGCCAGACCATGTCATGGTCCTCATCTCTCCCACCAGGACAGAGTTCCACCTCACTCATCAACAGCTGGGGAGTCACAGCTGGATTCCTGGGGATCCATGGGTGAAACACTGGAAATGGAAACGCTAACAAAGGGCAGTGTGACAGGGAAACCCCTTGGTGAACAGAACCCTCTATTGGTAAAAAGGGATATTGCTTCTCTTTTCTTACAAGGATGCATTCATTTGTAATGCCTAAGTGCTCAAGTTAACTAAACTGGTGAGAGTTATTCAAAAATTAGTACAAAAATTAGCCCAATACACAATGGGAAGGAGGTGCAGCTAATGAAAGCTTTTCTCCCTCAGTGAACAAACTTGTTTGCCAGATACAGTCTTATTAAAGATTAAATTAATAAAACCTTTCTATATTTTGTATTCTGCAGGCAATATCAAGTTGTATATTTGCATTTCAACTTCATTTCTATTTGTGGATTTCTACACATTTATGAGTAAGAAGTTGGATTCCAGAATGAGAATACTGGACTATTATCAGAGGCATGAAATGTCAGGATGTATATATTTACATTTCCTAAAGAACATATTACCTAGTGGCAAAAAGATAATAGACAATATATAATACATGTGAAAGATGATAGTATGAACTGGACAGAATTTTTAAGCCCTCTGAAACACCAATAGAAAAGATTTTCTGCCTAAAGATATAGAAAACAATTTGTAAAATAGTAGAACAATGGGATGTGCTTAAGTCTGTATTGAGTCATATTCAAGTGTCATCAAATGGATGAAAAAATCCATAAAATCCACACAGATTGCATGAGTTAACTATGCTCAGATTATGATTTGCACTGGAAAGAGGATTATCCCTGCATTGCTATTGTGGATGGTACAATCAAGGCAGGAGTTGCTTTTCAACCAACTGAAATGAAAACAGCTCAGACTGGACAGACTGGTTCATGTAAGGTAGAGGTGAAATTAGAAAAAGGCTGATCTGAAAGATGAAAACTCTAAGGTCTGTGAAATAGTGTGTTTCAGACTGATGACTGTACTGTTATGTTTCCAGCGTGTTACATTATAATATGATCCAAAATCCACTAGATTCTTTCCTTTTGTGGAACTACAAGGCTGGGAGACACTTCTGATTTGGAACTTGAAATACACACCTCACTTAAATATGTCGCTCTGATAAGGTTCAAGAGCTTTACTGAACCAAAGCCTTTCCTAGTAAAACACACAGTTTGTGATATACACTTACACAGAATTAAAAGGTTACCATTCCTCACGTGAGCTGTGGTAAGTGCACATCCACAGGTGAGCTCACTATCTGCCACAATATAAAATCAAATAGCTTCACTGAAACTTTCTGTTGTTTACTTTTTTCTTATATCCCTTCAATTAGATCATTTGCAGCTACCAAAACATACACTTAGTCTCTCACCTGAGCTGACAAAAACACCCCCACATTTGTTTGACTTCTCTGGAGTTACAGTAAATACCAAAAGTCCCAATTCCAGTGATGCAGGGACAGGTGTGAGATTTGTATTAGTCCTCACAGCACACTGGTTAGAAAGTCCATTTCTTTCAGTGGCTGCCTTCTTGGGCTCAAGCTGTCTTTCTGCAGAAGGGAGACACTATACAATTCAATTTTTGCCATGAGAACTGCAAAGTACTAGTAAATATTTTACTATCCATTTTATGATTTTTTGTAAATGAAGTGCATAAAGGAGCTAAAGAGATTATAGCATTTTCTGTATTTCTATTCCTTCTTTACGACCCCCCAAACATTAGGTGAAAATCTGTAAGTTTATCCATAATGTGCAATGATACAGCACATAGATTCTAATAGATGGTATTACAGTGCATAGATCTCCCAAAGCAGAGGCTGATGAAAACGGATTTCACTGCATGTGGAGTTGGAAACGTACTTGTCAGCTAAACATTTCAACAATATTAAATTCATAATAAAAAACAAATAGTCATTATTATTCTTGGTGTAGTTCCATGTGATCGTTAAGGTATCTGGCTGCCACTCTGATAGAAAGGCATGTTTTAAAGTGATGATTTGTCCAGACCACAAACTACATAGGAAGAACTGCAGTGCTGCTCTACTGACAATTAATTTTAACCCTATGTTCATTAATATGAACATTTGAAAGAGCAATTTTTAAAACCAGTGATAAATGCCCATTCAGTGTTGAGTGTATATAAAAAGATACTTTATGGAATTATTTTTTAAATCCTTTTTTTTTTATCACTTCTTGTATCTCTTTGCCCTCCCTAATTGGTTAGTCAATACCTGTGGTGTTGAATTGTTTTTGCCAGAGAAAGCAATCAATGATATGACTAGAATGATACTCAATCTGATCTTACTTGCATGGATTTAGATTTCAGGTTGGCTAAGCCACTCTCTAGAGGTAAGGTGGCTGTTATTTTCAGGTTACCCTAGAGACAGCCACAGGCAAATTCAATAATGAAATATGGTGACGCATTGTTTTCAAATAACTCCAGCAGCAGTAAGGATATCATAGCTCAGAAGCTACCACAGAGAATATTTTTGAGCTATTTGATTATATTAAAAAAAAAGGAATTTTCAACAGAATTCAACTATAAAATGTGTGCCACAGAAAAAGCAAGAAAGCAAAATACTTGCCTTGCTGATAAACACACAATATACTTATAAGCAGTCCTGACTCTTGAGTTGGAATTAGCAAAGCATGATTAGGCCACCATCCGATGACCTGGCACCACAGTGCTAGGATTCAGCTAATGACATTTCAGACTGCTGGTGGGTTAAGTGAGTAACAGGGAAATTGCTCCTCAGGAAACAGAGATACGAGACAGTCTCGACCAAATTTCAGTTTGCCATTTCACTGAGGCTGATTTTGGGGTGAGCACACTGGCTATATCACTCAGATACTAGTGGTTCTCTAATGACTTCTTATAGATCTGCCTTCAAGCTTGGAGAACCGAGTGAGATGGCCCAAAATGTAGAAAGGAAAAAAATCACAGCAGCTCAAGTAACTGCATCATTCCTCTCCTCTCTTCAAAGTCCTTGCAAGACTTAGAGGCCCTACTAGCAAAGCCTGAGTAACCCAGAGTAGGCTTTAGAGTGCATTTAATCTACGCCAAAAATATATATCGCATATCTTATTTTTCTTTAAGTTCCTCTACCCTGGACTGAGAGTATTGCAGTGGTAAAGCCCCAGTGGCTGGTGTGGACACATAAAATCCTGCAATGATAGGATAGGATCACAAGATTGTGGGATGATCATCTGGGATGAAGGGGACCTCAGGAAATCTCCAGTCCAACCTCCTGCTCCAAGTGGGATCACCTATGAGATCAGATCAGGTTGCTCAAGACTTCTACTGAGCTGGTTACAAACTACCTTGATTACGGTCGTGGCAACCACTGCAGCTATGCAGGACGGCACTGGGTTTGCTCTTCAGTGATTTGCTCTCAGCCAGAGCAAAAGATAAGGAAGAATGGGAATGCTTACAGAATCATAGTTAAGCTGTGAGATGAAAAGCAGGTTTTTGATTCACATTAGGCATTAATAGGACCAAGCTACAGGCAGCTGCCTCTCCGCAACATAAAGTTAAGACTCTTACTAAAGCATCAGCTATGTCTGGGCTCTGACTATGCAAAAATTTCTAAATTTCTTTAGGAAAAAGTATTTTAGCAAGGCTTGAAATGTAACAGTGTAGGTGGATGTAAAATCTGGTTCTGGAAGTCGGACTGGATGCATGTTTAATAACAGTACACATGTATTCTTACCCTGCTCTGCTAGTGGATATTTTTTACCTACGTATGTCTGCCACACGAAGACGAACTCAGAGCCCCTGAAAGAAAGAAGGGTAACAAAGAAGAAGAGGTCCCCTGACAGCAGAAAAGAGAAATACAGTCTTTAGATTGAGAGAGATGTAAATGGGGTGTTTTCAAGAAAGCAGGAATGAGTTACCCCAATGAAAGGGAAAGTCGACAGGCAAGGATCTGTTATACACAGCTTGCAAACACAGGCCTGTGATTTATTAGGAAGGCTCAATTTATTGCTATAAGCCTTGAGCACAATAGCTTTCAAAGTTTTCAGTTTCACAAACACACAGTAGATTATGCTTGGTTTTCTCTGGCCACATCTGTGACCCTGATCCACGGCTCAGTGCCTGAAATGGAAGCAGCATTAGAAAAATACTCACCACTATAAAATCACAGAGAGGTGATAAGAGTCTTTCTACACACAAAGCAGATATGATGAGTGCTTTTGAATAAGCCACCCTGCTGGGGTGATTGTATTGATTGGGAAAAGAGGGATAATCATGCACTGATTTGACTTTTTTTTAATCAGATATGCTCCTGAATTTTCTAAGCAAGAAAATCTAGTGGATACATTTATTACAACTGTATAAATGTATGCACTGAGGCAGTTGTAGCTAGTATTTTTACCTTTCCTGTCTCAAATTTCTCTGCAGTGTGACAACACTTGTGGTGTTCCTTCCTAGAGGTGGCTGCATTTCAGGAGTGAGACACTATTTACATGATCAATTGATCTTGCTTGCGTAGTGTGATACAAATGCATCAGGCTTTATTGCCATCTTTATTTATTATTGCATTATGTAGTATAGTAGCAGCAGCAATGTTTATCGTATTCCTTCATACACATGGTGGTGCCCAGAGCACCCAGGATTTATCCAGCATAAGGACTTGTTAAAGGTTCCAGAAGTACAAAACAGTGAATAACCACTGCAAGAAACTGTTCTAAAACACTTCTGCTTTTGCTCAGGACCACCAAAGTAACTAATTTGTGCTCTTGTCAGTGATTTCCATCTCCTCTTCTCACTCCAAGAGGCATCAGTTTGGGATTTGATTCTCTTTTCCAGTATGACCCACTGAATGGCTCAGAATAGTTACAAGAGCTCCAGTAAGCAGAGATGGGAGGGCTAAACATGACAGTGCCCCTGTCAGATCATCTTGCAAGATTGCTGGTCAGATAGGTTGTGACAGGCAGCTGCTTTGACCTTCCTCAGCTGCTCACAGAAAGAAGACTCCAGGATTTTTCCTGAGTAAGCCTTTAAACCTAAAGAACTATATACTTAGTCTCAAGGATAGCACCTGGAGATACCTGTGTTTAGAGTATATACGCCCACTCGGAGACTTACAAAGCTCTTATTCCTGCAGTGTACTTGTTATTGCTGAACAGAGACCAAAACAGTACCTTGATTTTGGAATTACTTGTTCAGATTCATATAAGACATTTATCAAAGGTATAATTTGCTCAGTCTCTCTGTGAGGTTCCCAAAGCAAAGTCATACCTGTGAAAGCAGAGTCAGAGCCATTAAGAGCACTAAAGAATGCAAGTGCATCCCATACTCATCCTTCATATGGAGAAGAACCATGTTTAAAAGAGTTACAGGGGCTGGACTGGTAACAAAATGCGTCAGGGCTGGATGGATGTGTAGTAGATATTGTGGAAATAATCTTGCATACAGAAGACTGCAGTGAAAAAGTGTCGGCTGCTTTGGCAGACTCCATGGTCACAGCAAAGTATAAAGCAAGACAGGAATATCTGCTCTGCTCCAAGGCGCTTCTTATCAATCCTTTTTGAGTGCAAGCCTCACATGATATCTACCAGGGTAAATTTAGATTTTCTCTGTATTAATCTGGTGGAATAAAATTGATATATCAAAAAGTGCAAAGTCAACCTCTATTTTCCTGTCCAAAGAGCAAACTATGCAATAGGAACAAAGCACAGCTGATACCTATATGAAAACAGAAGACTACTTGCCGAATACAGTGACAGCCATATATTTTAGTCCTCTGTTTAAGCTGGCTAGGCTAACCTCTTGATTAAAAAAATCATTTTTCAAAGCACAAACCTGTGTGGCAGTGCTCATAACAAATATAGTTTTTATATGCCAACTGAGTAACAAGAGGGGATTTCTACCATTTAAATAATACTGATGATTGCATTAGAAGCATTTTTCTCCCTGGTTAATTTTCCAGTGAACAGTATTGTGCCTTACCTTCACATGCTAGGAAAGCCTCATCCTCACGAGCCTCATCCTCTGTTTCCCACCCTGTGTCCTTTACTATTTCAAGATGCTCTTTTCCACTCTTCCTTCCTCAATACAGCCTGTTTTCTCCCAGCAATTAGAGGCAACTGCTGTAGAAAGAAGTTGGCTAGACTGCCGGAGTGTTTGCTCCATTCGAGGGCTGTCTCATCAAGGAGCTATTTACATGTTCTCTCCGCTGTCACATTACCTGTGGTTTTTTGAAAGAAGTAGAGAGTCTCAAAGTGCCTCAGCCTATATGGCAGACAAGTACACTCCAAACCCCCAACCAGTCAATCTCAGCATTATACACAGAAATTTCCTGCTTTCTTAAAAATTGTCCGTGTGCTTAACTCCTTCTCTAGCACTTCTGGAGTCAAGCTGATGCTTTGAGGATGCCTTAACACTCTGCATCCTGACACATAGATGTAAAATAATTAGCCAGGAAACAGAACTGGGCATGGACTTCTGAGCTTGCTTTCTTTAGATGAAGGTCAGGCACTGCAGTTTCATTTTTCACAGGCAATCAGGATGTGTTCCCACCCAAGCTGCATGGAGTGCATGGTCTGCAACAGCAACACAGGCTGATTTATTTTAAAAAGTTGGACAGTCTCAAACCCTGTGTATAAATTCATTTTTTTCCTGCTTTTAGCCTGCAAGGGCGATGTGCCAGCATATCCATAAGGAAGATGAAGTGGTTACTCTCTTTCCACCACTATGCTATGGTGAGACTCTGCCAGCCAAAGAGAAGTTTCTGGGCCATCAGCACAGTCACTGACTCCATGACAATCCAGCTCTATTCACTTTGCTCACAAACTGCAGTATCAGCCATCAGAGCTATTTGGGACATATTAGCTTTTACCATAAGATTCAACATAGCAATAAAAAATGTGAAATATGTTTTGTTGTTTTTTTTTTCCTTCTTAGTTTTCTGCAATTGAAAACCACAGCTTTTTCCAGTCTGTTCTGAAGTCAATTAATATTTTAAAAGTGTATGAAGCAGCCACAGCAACAGTCATTTGCAATGAATGCAGTCATTTAAATGAAAAGGTCACCTGCCCCTTCCCTGTCCCTTCTCCCATGGGCGACAGGGCTGTTCCCCTTCCCTTCTGCTTTTTAGTCCAGCATCCACTGACAGGCCTCTATCTTCCCCTTCAAGGCATGTGATGAGACAGCCAGCCTCAATTTTCCTTCTTTCTTTTGGTCCAGCTATTTCCCTGTGGACAGCCTTCTTCCTAGAAGTTCTATGGATAACTTCCATTCCTCATAGAGAGGCTGGAAGTTTCAAAAACTTATATCCCAGAGAGTTTGAGCTCCTCTCCCCTGCAGCCAAGTGGAGGCTTTTATCCCTGATCCATCAACCCATTCAGGTGTGAATACATAGCAGAGAGCTAGGATACACCGTAATTTCTTCTTCCCTCACAAGATTTGGGAGGCCACCTCATCACAGTTCAAAAAAGCTTTACATGAGGTAAAAGAAACAGGCTGGCCCCGATGCAGCCTTTACTGCTGGTTAATCTGTTCTCTCCATGATAGACTCCTCTCGGGACTGTGTTGACTTGTAAATAAGAGCAGTTATACTGTAAATCAATATAACTTGAAGCCACACAATTAAAAAGTTTGACACTGTGTTTTAAGCCTATGTTTTATGCTTATTTCTTTAGTGACTGTACATGTTATTTAAGCCAAAAGAAGATTTCACTTACAGCAGTTTGGGAAATGTGTCTAACCAAAAATGGCATAAAAGACTGAGATGCAGAAAACTGACATATACTTCAGACATAAAAGTTAAGGAATAAAAGCCCTTGTAGTTCTTGCTGAATAAAATTGAATGAGATTGAACAGGCACCAAACCAATGGGACTTCTGTGATTTGCACCACTGAAAATAAGAAAACGTTTCAACTTTGTGCAATTGCACGAAGTATCCACATTCCTTGTTCCTAAAGACAAAATTGCTGGACAGCCAGCTGGACAGTTCTGTGGCTCACCGAATTTTGTAATTCACACTGCATGTGTGAAAGAAAAGGGATAGCTGTTAGATCCACAATACATTTGCCAGCTTCCAGCTGTGACACCACTGAGTGCTGGTGAGAAGCCCTTTACATGGCGTTCTCAAAAATGACATCACTGACTCTGCAGCCATAACAGCAGAGGCAGACAGAGCAGTTTCCAACTAGTGACGTTGCCTATCAGCAGAAGTACTTTGCAGCTGAATAGCACTTTTGTTTACCAAGAAAATAAATAAACTGGAGAGACCCAGAATGTTCTGGCAACACCCAGAGAAGGACATGTTCCCTTGTGGCTGAGGCAACCGCTTCAGCAGTGATGACACTTTTCCCTTCAGACAGAATTAAAGTGACAGTGGTGTTTTGAATCACTTGAGCTAGGATCTACTTTTTGTTCTCCCACAACCATGCATTCAGTATCACAGTCTCTCTCAAGCCTACATGTCTTCCTCAAGTTAAAAATTCAGGTTTTAATCTGAAAAAAATTTCCCCCCACATTTGGAAACAATTCTAGATTTTTTTTCATTTGCTTTGAGCTATCAAACAAATTTTGAAGCTGCCGGCGTTGCTTGGAGTGATCAGCATCCAGTATTTCATTAATAGCTCTAGTGGTGAAAAGTGCGGCCTAAGCAATACTCATGACAATAGACAGCCATCTTTATAAATCCTGAGTAACCACCAAAGACAGCTGTCTAATGGGGAACAATACAATTGATCTGATTTGAAAAAAACCAACTCCCAATATATTTATTCATAGCCTCACTTGGGTTACACCATTCCAGCCTACTGCTTTATCTCTCTCCTATGTTGTACCTTTTAAAAAAATGGTCAGATTCCATTTTTTGTCCCTCTTTGGGGAGATACAATTGTGTGTTGCACTTTTATAGGGTTCCAAACGTGATCTATCTGTGGCAGATGTTCAAAAGAGTGAACAAAGCACATGTTCTAAGAATCACACCAGCAACATAAGAGGCAGCCAGTTGCGAAGTAAAGATCTGAATGCTGTTTACATTTTCTACAGCTCACCCCCAGCTTTAGGCACATTAAATTATAGATCCTTTCAAACACAGCCTCTACCAAAGAAGAACCTGTGTCAGACCATCATAATAAAAAGTCAGATAAAGGTCACTGCCTTTAACACTACCAATCACATTACCCATTCCAGACATTTTGGCTTAAATCACTACTCTGAATATAAATA
Organism: Grus americana; assembly: GCF_028858705.1. Taxonomy (NCBI): domain Eukaryota; kingdom Metazoa; phylum Chordata; class Aves; order Gruiformes; family Gruidae; genus Grus; species Grus americana. The sequence continues at coordinate 15,134,976 of NC_072857.1, read as the reverse complement.
TCTTTTCAAACTGCCTGAGAGGATGTGGGAAAACTTCCAGGTCTGTTTAGAAGGTAAATTCACTGACCCACTAACATTTTACACAGATTAAGTTTCAATCTAGGAAACCCTTTTGTTTTTTCATGCTTCAAAACTATCTATTACTGAACCTGGCATGACTGTCCACACTCTTTTCAAGAATTTCCTCCAAGAAAGTTGTTGCATGCTGTGACCTGTACAGTTAAGAGGTACTTTTGCAAGTCTATTATAAACACTTATCTTGGATGTTGCTGTGTTAGAAGACAAATACACTAAAACCACAGAAGGTTTTTTTGAGATAAGCTTTCTTTTTCTCTTCCATGCCTGCCACTTCCACTCCAGAAGCAAAATGTAGTTGAAGCACAAAAATATCAAAATGAGAGTTGAAAAACTAAAGTTGGTTTAGATGTTTTAAATTCTTTCATATATGAAAATAAATACTTGTACTTTGTACTATATATACCCATGTCGCCATTCGTACTATATAGAGAAGAAGAGAAAAAAACCCAGGAAAACATCTAAGAAAATTTTAGAGGAATAAACATTAGTTCTGTGGTTTAGTTTCTTTTTTTTAAATTATTATTATTTCTTAATAACTGACATTTGGCTTATGGCGCTTCAGAATTAAGCATACCACCTTTCTGGGCAACAGAAAAGAAAAAGAGGGAACATGTTTTTCTGGGTTTGAAAGTTAAATCTCAGTTTTATTTTTCCTGCAGCATGAATACACTTAATTGATGACTAAAATATGTTTTAGTTCCTGTAATGAAAGTTCATTTAGTGTTGCAAGTCTATGGATTAGGATAGCTTTTTCAACAGCTGATTCAAACCTGGTATCTTTGATTACAAAAGGGATCTAGGACCAACCAGTACGTTTGGTGTTGGTGGGTACAGAACAGGTTCTTTTTTCCAGCATTCAGGGGACAGCTGCTGTCATCTCCTGCCATCTCTCAGATGCCACTGCTATATATAGAGTTGCTGACAACTGCTTAATTCAGGCCAGTGTTCAAATTGCTACAGTTCATCCTGGGAAACAACCACAGTTTGAGGAGCTCCATGTTTACTCCTTGTGGCCAGCACTCAGGAGCTGAGTAGCACTGTGACTGACATACATAGCTATGGGAAAACTTTCATTTTCATTACAGATTTTTACCTATGTACCATAAAATTGTCATGCAAAACCCTGAAAACCACATCCGACATAATTCTGTAAATTTCCAGAAATAATTACAATTTGCATCAGTTGAAAAGTAGCAAGATTCCACAAATCTCAAAGCAGTTACTGTGCTACAAAGCAGAACCTTGGCTAAAATTTTTTCTTAGCTAACATTGGACGCATTTTTTTCTTTGGAAAGCTGAAAAATACAAATCTAAGCCCTCTTCCCAGAAGCATGATAGAGAAAAGAAATCTGTCATTCAATATGAAAATTGGCAAAATCCAGAACAAACTTACTTTTTTTTTCTTTTAAATACCATGAGTACTGACTAGTTGTGTTAAGTGTAGTACTGATCAGCCAGCAGCGCAAAGGTAAATGCTGCAGTATTCTAACAAAACTAGTTCTAAAGGATACAGGAAAGGGGCACTAACAATGCAGATGCCAAGAAAAGAAATTTAAGCAGCTTTTTTTAGCTATTTAAACTGTAGCATCACTATTCTCAGACCTAAAATAGGATTTCAGGGGAGTGTGAAAAGGTTTATTTCTTGAGTGAGGTCCTAGTCAGCTGAGCATAAGGGGTTTCTTTATTCCTTCTCTGAGAGGCACAGCAGGAACTATTTAAAGGCATGGTGTTACTTTGACTACAGTAATCTACATTACATCCTTTTGTTTCAAGGCCACGGCCTACAGCAGGGTAGAACAATGACAGGATAAGCCACCACTTACATCCTGACAGATATTCTTCCACATTGTTTGGGAGGAGGATTCACAAAGATCATTGTCTGATCAGGGATGAGATCACCCAGAGCAAGCAATTTACACCCACCCTTTTGAAGTGTGGGAAGGAGTCATACTTTAGGGATGAGTACATATAAAGGGAGATTCATAGAAGGAAGGCATCAATGCACAGTCACTGAAGAAGGGCAGGAGCTAGCTCTGGTGTATGACTGTCAGGATACTTATCCTCACTACTTGCTCCAGCTCTCTGTTCTGTTGGCTAAATTATTAAAAATAAATAGGGTTTATGAGTGTGCACCCAGTGCACTGTCCTTGCAACTGGAAAAGGAATCTGGCCACTGGCATGATTAGTCATTGGAAAAAGTAGGCTTTTAAAAATGTGTTATTTTGACTGGTCCTTCACCTCCATGGCTCTCATCTACTCTTGTCCCACAATTGCTGATCCATCTCATGGTTGATTCTTGTCTTTCAGCTCTGGCTCTTCCTTTCAAGCTGTCTCTATATCCTTGTTCCCATAGATCATACAAGGTTGTCCATGAGCCCTATCCTTACACCCATAAAGCACGATATTGCTTAAAAAAAGAAATAGGTTTTTTGTGGGAGACAAGAAGCTGGATAAAACTTAAAACTAGCAAAGTCCATGAAAAAAATGTTTAGAAGCACCCATATTCCCTCAGCTGGAGAAGATTATATACACAAATAACGTATTGATATGGAACATTAGCATTTATAAATATGAAGTTTTATTTTGGTAATTTTAACTCAGCCTTCATTCATTTCTGATGTATAGATCTCTGCAGTATAAGATGCCCTGTAAACAAAAAGATGTGTTGTAGCTCAGGGAAAAAAACAACCTTCTCCTCTCCCAGGTAAGCTGTTTTCTGAACAAGCTCCAAACCCGACAGCTGGCTCCCATGAGAGCCATGCTCTCAGTGTGATTTATGCTGTTGAAAACTGGCAAATGGCCCTGTAAATGGGTGCTGTGCTTTAGCAGGCTCATACTCCCAAATAATTCTGGCTGTGGCAATCTCAAAGAAATAATTCCACCATGAAGGGACTCCAGGCTTTTTGGTTGGGTACAGCCTGTCTTGAATGCTGATATAACCCAAGTATGTCCTATACGTGAGGTTAGTGGATTTTGCTGGCATCGCTGTAGCTACACTAATGAGACACTAGCAGAGAATTCCCATGTGTCAGGGTAATTTGCAGCTGGATCTCTCATAAAAGGAATATTATGTGTTATAAGGCAGATGTGTGCCAAGACAAGGCAGATCGGGGAATCTTGCAGCAAAACTGAGCTCTTGGAGATTAGCCAATGAGGGGGAAGAATATCTACTGAGATGTTCTCTGAAAGCCCAGGAGATGAGGGTGAATGGTTACATGGGATTGGCTTCAGTGAGGCTGAAAAAATTCCACAAATTGGATGAAATCCCCTCTCCCTGCCCATTGCTGATGATATGGCTGTTTAAATGTGGGAAATGTGAGGGACGGAAAACTGAACAGACTTGAAGTAACACAAGAATTTGACAGGAACCAAACCAAAGTAACCTAATTTTCTTGGACATAAGATGAGAGGCCCTAAAGGCAAGTTAGTTTGGAAAATTTAATATTTTTAGAATCACTCCACAGAGCAGATGTAAATTAACATTTACTGAAAAAAAAAAATCTCAGCAAAATAAAAAATTCATTTTAAGTGGCCAATTTCAAAAGCATTATTTAGACCTCCAGTTTCTAACCTTCCTTCCCTCCCCAGTGTCTTACACATTAAAAACCACAGTTCTGGTTCAGCAACTGGTTCCTATCCAGCAGGTATTAGTGCAAGTCAGCTAGTAGGACTGTCCTGAAGAGATTAATGTTAAGTAGAGAAAAATAGCTGCGGGTACATAGCTCATCAAAACTGGTGACACTGCCCTTAGATCAACAATTGGAATATTACTTCTTCTAGCTATGGGGTTACTCTCATCGGTAAAATACCTCTTGTAGTAAAGTGGTTGTACAAGCTTATTGTCTAGCCAGTTACTCCAAGGTAATGTAATTTAACCAAGCAGAAAAAGGTGAAAGTCTACCTGCAGCACTGGAAACTGAGTTTAATAATTTTGAAATTATTCTATTTGAACGAATCTGAACTCTCACTAAGGAGAGAAGGGGAGGAACAAATTGGTCAACAGATCAGAGTTACAAGGAGTATCTGTAAGTCTGCAGGCTGGCAGAAGCTCATATTCAAGCTTTTAAAATGTCCATTTTAGTAACTCATGAAACAATAAAAAGCAAAATCAGAAATTAAAATTATTTTGCATTTCATTACATGTTCACAACTTTTGCTATAAGGGAGACTTTGTCAAAAAAAGTCTGAAAATATGAGAAGCATTTTATGAATTTTTCAAACTTCTGACATTTTGTGCTGTAAAAGGCAAATAGGATGAGAATGTTTACTCAATTTCTTCAAATGTATTGACTTTTTATAATTGCTTCAAGAAGGCTGCTGATTCCACTTCCCTAAACGGACACCAATTTATTGTTGATATTAACCAGAAAGTATATTGGATGTATTTAAGGAACATGATGCTGATTTGATTGATCTTTTTTTTTTCTGAATGATGGGTGTTGGGCTACAATCTGAACAAGAACATCTTTTTAAACTATTATAAAATCTTTAAGTTTTTGAGGTATATTCTACATAGAATGAATCTATGTAGATATCTGCTGTGATAATCCTTGTACTTACCACGTAAAACAACTTTTCTGCAACTTTAAATAAACAAAATAAGATCTTGGCCACGTTACATTAAAAAATGCACAGCTTCCAGCTTTCCATATCATGAGTACATTCTCTCTAAAGAATAGCTTTGTTTAGATATATTTGATTTTCAAACATTTTAATCATTATTTACTTGCCGTCTGCCTCCGTATGAAAGCACTGTTAAAGCAACACTTATTATTTATTGAGTTGCCCCTAAATCTACAAGTGCATTCCTTTCTTTCTCATACACAGGTGTCAGTCCAATCATTCTTTCATAGCTATGACAGTTTCAACTTTAATGACTTTTTCATAATTAACCGGAATAGGAACATTCATGTCTGTCTATGAAAAGATCAGAATTCTTTTGCTGCTTTTGTTTTTCCTTAGAGGAAGCTGATTTTCTGGAAGGAGGAATATCTTCCTATGGTTTTTGGATTGATAAATGTGAAATTGTTTTCTTTGTTTGGTAAAGGGTATATATCCCATGGAACTGTCAGAACACCAAAGCTATTTTAAAGACTGAAAATTATGGCATACCTGATCCTGACTGTCTGAGACCATACATTATCTGCAGCCTAAAAGCTCTCTCATCTCAGAAAAGGACAGCTAACAGCTTAGTTTTAGGCTACATAAGACATCAACAACACAGCCGATTCCTTCTTGCAAAGTGTTTTGTTACAAACTTTTTCATTGATTTAAAAAAAGTCAAGAAGTTATCATTAACTCAAGATCCCTAAGCTTTGCCAGAAATTGCATGTGATTTATAATTAACCATCTCTCTGAGAGGGAGCTTAAACCATGCAGTAAAACTCCATGAAAAGAAATTTATCACTCATCAAGGATTAGTCTTCCCTCAAGACATATGAAGGGGGAACAGGGGCAATTAGGGAATAAGAATTACTGTGTTGCTTACCAAACAGTATTATTCTGGGGATTCTTGAATTGGACACCAGGGAGCAGCTGAACTTTACATGCTCTTCTGGGCCTCAAGAGAGCCTGTTAAAATTTCACTGTAGTTCAAAAATGGCCAAGAGGGGAAAAAAATAAACTTGAGCTGCAGGGAATGGAAACCCTAGTGACTTTTAGTGGTTGTTTAATGATAAACTTCAACTTGGTAAAATTAACAAGTTTAAAAAAACCAACAAAAAACAACAATAAAAAACCCCACCCCAAAACCCCCTCCATGATCATTACAGGGCACCCCTAATGGTATACTACTCATACCAAATGGAAATCTGAAGTTGCATAAAGCCTGTTGTGCTTCATGTCAGGTGGTACTCAATTATCAGCATGACTCATGAGACACTGCAATGTAGAAATCTCACATGAAACAACAATCACAGGGCTCAGCCTAGTATGCCTTTGAGAAGATACTCTCCTTTTCCAGAGCAGGGTGCATTAGGAAGACCTGACTGACGAGGTGAATCTAGAGCTGTCTGCTAAGCTGCAAAGACAAGCCTAAAGCAACATTTAAAATACAAAGTTCCCATAGTGACACTGTCAAACCCAATGCATGTACAACATCTGAACCTAAGGAGACTGTAATTCAGCAGTGCCCAGGGAACACAATAAGTGAGGAATCTGAATGAACTTCAAGTTGATATGTGCTGGGGTATCACTGACAGGCATGTTCATTTATCACTCAGTTAGGACTCGTTCATCCCTCATATAATTTGCACTCTGTTTGTAAGGTCCTATTACTCACCGAAGGCCTCTGATTAGTCAAATTGAATATTCCCAGCAAGTTTGACAGTTTATAGGAAAATCACTCTACTGAAACCAGTACTAATGCACTTAAATTACTTGAGAAGGTATGGGTACCTCCCAAATGATATTGCTTTCATACACTTTCACAGTAAAAGGCTGATAGCCGGATCTGTGAATGTACATTGGAACAGATGCTTCCAACTCCAGAATCACAGTCCTCGATAAAAAAGACTGAAATCCCTCATTTCAGCTACCACTTCTTCCTGCCGTCACCTATGCACTACACAGAGGTCAATTTTAGATCTCTTGGGTATTTAGAGTTCTGCAGCAGAGCTTGAACAGGACTGTCTTATTCCAAACAGAGTATGAACGAGCTGCCCAGATCTCAGGAACATTAAATACATGGTTCTCCTGCCAAAAGCTGTCCATCTGGTAAATACACCCAGAACACATGTTGAGCTCTGTACAAAACTTTGTGTGATAAGCTGGCATTAGTACCTTTCCCATTTCATTGGCTTCTCCTAAATTCGTCCACTTATCCAGAATAAGAATTGTAAGAAATATGAGTAAGGTCTGATCAATTCCTTCCCTAACAAGGATTCAAATTCACATGTCTTCCCTGCCAGAAGAGCAGGCTAATTACCAAGCAACAGGCAATGCTGGAGCATGATGGTGACATTTCTCCAGCAAGAAAGGCCTCATAGAAGCCAGAAGTATTCATACATTAATAAGCCAGAGGTTGTGGCATCAAATATGCTTTGGAGAGATGCAGTGCCCTGCTCTCAAATGCTGAGAACTCTACTTCTAAATTCTGCTAGTGTTTGGTAACAAAAGTAACCAGCTAAGATTTATTTTCTTTCCCTCTACTGTAGACATAAGCTCCTATATTACATCAGAAAAGCATGCATGCAAAGTCCAAGGTCAAGCAAGATGTTTATAGGTCAGGAGTTGCAGTACAGTCTGTGATATCAAAGGCATTTCAAGTAACCCTATTTCTTCCCCAGATTGAAACTTTGTTTCGACTCATCACTCTAGTACATGCGTTAAAGACACACTGCCCTCTATGTAACTCCCTCTCCCAAGAGAGGCAAAGTTGTATCATGTTTTTCATCCTCATTACTATCTGTTCTCATTAACTCCATCTTTATTATACAGTTTATCTCCAAAACATAAACATGAAGAAGCTGATTATCTCTATTTGGAAGCTGAGAAAGCTGGGATCAGCACACCTGATCATAGCAGGATGGTTTCATCTTCCTCATTCTCTACCAGGGCAGTGCATCCACGCACGTACAAAAGTGGAGAAGCCCTGAAGAAAGTATTAGGCTGTAAGAAGCAATAGCAGTAGGCAGTGCTAAACTTCAAAGGGAGCTCCTACACTTGTTCAAAAAACCTGGAAGTGCTACCTACAGCTTATTTCAGATAACTGGAGAAATTGAGACACAAGTTAATTAGATGGACATCCCAGAAAAAAAATCCAATAGCAGAGAACAGATCCAAGACAATTTCCTTGGTGTTATAAACTTCCACTTTACTCCCAAGACTATGCTTTCTTTCTCCAAAGCAATATGCAAAGAGTGAATTTAGTCAACTGACCATCAGCTTCAACCACCTCTGTAGTCCCCATAAATCTGAGTCCATTTGAACTTCAAAGAGCAATGGGAATATCATACAAGTACATCACCTCCACTTTAATCATGACATAAGGAGAGCCAAGTAGTGCTTCTCCTTGCTCAGCTAAAGCTTCATGGTATTTAATTGATGCACAGAATTCAAATCTTTTTGATATAATAGTGCCAAATTATTTTTGGCTCATCAAGTTTCATACCTCTTGGCTGGATAACTGCCTTGACAACTGACCTTCTGTTGGTTCTCCAGTTTAAAGACTGATCTTATTTTATGCATCCATGTAGCAGATGGAGACGATTTTTTTTTTTTAAAGGTAAATATGTTAAAAAATTAATTTGGGAAGTATAGGAAGGTAATTTTGCTTGTGCGTCATTTCATTTCACTACTACTTTTTTTTTTTTTTAAATTGTTACTGCAAATCCCCTACACTGCTCAAGCTGTTTGGAAAGCACTTACTCTCTGACACTTCCTCAAAGGCACCTGTGACAAGGAGTCTTACATAGCATAAACCATTTCCCTACCCATGTCAGCTAGGTTCTGCAAACCCAGTGCTAGGTAGAGAATTTGATTTTAAACAAATGCTGTGTACTGGAAACACACACACACATAGATCCAGCCTATACCTGCCACCTGTGCAATATGTCTCAAACCAGAAATCTAGGCAGGCTAAACACTGGCAAAACAACCCCTCACACAAAATGTACCTTCAGAAGTACAAATTCTTTCAGGGATGTGGTGTGCCTAACACTTTGCAGACACACTCAGTCACTCTTCTTTATTGCTTATGTGCACATAAACTACCTGATGGAGTAAACGAACATACCTGGAAAGCACAGAGCAGCATGTTGAGTGCACACACTTTGCTCTCAGCTACTTTGACAGCCCAACTCCAGCATTAAGCAGCAAGATCTCAGCTGTATATTGTGCTGTTCTTCATGTGAATGTATAAAAGCCCTTCACCTTCACCAGTCACAATATTCTCACATAGCTTTCATGCATATTCTAATTTTGTATTTATCTCTGGATTTTTGGATGGGAGAGTTACTTGAAAAATACACACAGTTTGAATAAACGTGTCATTTGGGTTAATTTCCTGGGCAAATCTGCCATGGGATTTTCAGTACTGGTTGCACAGACTTGCATAAATGGCACAAGAAAAATTAAGTATTTGTCTGAGCACCAGCTGCTGCTTGTCTTCCCTGCTTCTCTCCTTATTCTCACACAGAATCCCACTGGGGTCAAATTAGATGAGGGCTAGATAAGCAGATAATCTAGGTTTAATTGATTCACCTGAGACTCAGGAAACCTGTACTTTTAATCCAGTATGTGCTATTAGCCTTTGCTGCAACTTGATCTATCGCTTCATTTCAGTTTCTCTAGTTACCCTCTGCCTGCCTCATCTGATGAGTCTTTCCTATTCAGTTTGCCTGTCACAACGGACAGCCTGGTCCTGTTTCCCCAGCAAAGGTCTGCTTGAGCTGCTGTGATCTTATTTATTTTACACTCAGTCATTTGTGCACAGTGTTCCTCCTGTGTAAGACTGAGAGAACTTGCCTGTCCTGCACTGGGAATGCAAGAGAGGGCTTTGGGGGAGAAGCAACAATGCTGTGACAAACCTGCCTCCATCCTCGCTGCAGAGTTATATAGCTAATATTCACAGTTTGCTGTAGTCCTCCGTAGATGACTCAGAGCTAAGGCAGGATTACTAAACAGAGCTGCACTTCCCAACTAGTAATTTGAGGATTTTGCAGGCTTTTGCAGAAATGACCTTACGGTGACTTTTGAGGAATAATGTATTATAAAAACGCCAAGAGAAAAATAATAATATAGTCTTGATTGGAGTGGAAGAAACTCCTCTATATTGTATCATAACTTCCCAGGTCTCTTTTATTTCATTCATTGTCCTTAGAATTAAATGATACTCATTTAAAATTACTAGGTTCATGAAGCATAATGTAAAATTAAGGGGTATGTCAACTTAAAATACACACTTCTCCATCAGAGCAATTAATTGGTGAAATTAGTCATTGTTTCATAAACTGAAAGCAAGTAAAATATATGTTTTCAATTGACAAAAATGTCACCAATATCCTTTAATTATTTTTCCAACTAAGTCATTAGTATTTTCTTTACTCTTATAAAGACAGGTTTTTCACAGTATAGTATTAGCTTGCAGATATCACCACCTCTGCTTCCCAGGTTGACTCTTTCCCTTTTTGTGCTGAATAAATAGCACTAAAATGCAGCAATTAAGAATAAAGGCCACCCTCAAGCTGTACATGAGTGGCTCCAGATTTACCACAGCATGAATAAAAGCAGAATTGGGCCTACCTTTCTAACCAAGTTCAGATTATTTCCTTTTCTTACTTTGCCTGTGATTATCATGGGGCCATAATGAACCCAATCCAGGCTTTTCAATCCAATGGTAGGGAGGAATCATTACTTTATATTTTCTTAATATTTCTTCAAGATTTAGGATGGTTTCAGTTGTTCATTTGTTGCTGACTGCTCCAGATATACATGGATTGAAAAATATGCTTTAAAGAGAACGCTCTGCCACTGAGAACATCCATGGGCTAAGAACATGCTCTGACTTAATGCCCACAAATTGTCTCTCTGAAGTCAATTACCACTGAGCACAGGTCATGTGCATTCAAGCAGCTATAACTCATTCATTGTGCTGCTCGTGATCTCGTAATATTGACTGACTGAGACAGAGCTTTTTGACCCTTCTACAGCCATTGTTAATGGAAATGAGATCTGACCCTGTGAAATCGGAGCTTCAGCTTGTGCTTTCAAAATTAAAACATCCATATTTAATCCTACTGCCAAAAATCCAGCCAGAGATATAATTATAAGCTGTAGCCCACAGAGGAATTGTGCCTGATGAGAGAGACATGCTCAGAAACCTTCAAAAATGCAAATTTTTATTTTAAAAATAATTTAAGCCTGAAATAACTCATTTGAAACAGCTTGGTTTTACCAAATACTACAGCAGTAGCTAAAAGAGCCTTGCTGGGGTCTTTAGGAAGCGAGGCTAGTGGCTGAATCTCCATCCATGCTGTTTTACAAAGCAGATATACCTTTTATATGTACCTGTTGCTGGGCATTGCAAAATCTGTGCATCAGTGCTCCAAGGCTGCCTGCAGAGACCTTACCTTTGTGCCAGGGTCCGTCTATCGCTGCAAGCGCCATGAACACTCCTTCGGACTGACCAGCCCCCAAGCTTGATGAAAGTTCCCACTTCACCAGAATCTAGGGAGGAGAGAAAGAGGAAATGGCTTCCATCAAACTTGAGAGAAATTAAAAAATTCAACTCAGAAACACTGTAATATTTTAGTTAATTCATTTAACCTGTGAACTGCAACAACCTAAAGATATCTGCAAGGATGCCACATTGGAGTAGTAGCTCATCACCAAGTCACTCACAGCACGATCTTGTGTCCAACAGCCTGAATCCTTGCAGACATGCCTTGAGGAGCTCAAACCTCAGAGGATCAATAGGTTTCAGGAGTCTAAGGCACTGGTATTTTGTCCCCTGTAAGTCATACTATTTTTTTGGTCTTACTATGAATTGCTTTAAATGAATACACATCAGCTAAGGGAATTCCATTCCTAGACTGCTTGAAGGGTCAGGACTCTTACTTCAAAATTAATTAGTGAACATTAATTACTCAATACAGTTATGAAACATTTAAAAGGAAAAGGAATATCTAGAAATACCATTAGTAAATACATTCCTGAGGAAATTATTTAATTAGTGTTTAATTACTATTAAAGAAATTTATTAGTTGTTAAATATTAATTACATAAAGCACCATTTTTAAACTGCTGGTGCTATTCATAATTTAAATAACTACTTTTATCTATGTATTTATTTTCCAGTGTTAAGTGGCTGGTTTCTCATTAAGAGTAGAACATAGCAAATGCTTTATATTCGGGATTGATTGCTATTCTGGCTTGACCCCAGCCGCAAGCCTGGCATCTTAGATATCAAGACACAATTCTTAGCCCTTTGGCGTTAAAAAGCAGCTCTCTTATGTGATAGCAGAAATTAATTTCTGTCATCTATGCAAACCAATACTGCTCCTTGATTGAAGAAATAGGTATTGATTATCCACGATGTCCTGGATATTCAATAGCTGCCACAACAAATTTCATCAAAGATCAGATTTGAATCCAGGTCTCTTGCCACCAATTTTTGCCCCCTTAAGAACTGGGATGCCTTCGCCAATAGCACCATAGAATATAGAATGATTTGGGTTGGAAGGGACCTTAAAGACCACCTAGTTCCAACCTGCTGCCCCAGAGGCATTTAAATTGGGCCCCTGATGAAGCTGACTTACTGGCTGGAATGGCTGGAATTCCTTTGTGCTGCACTTCAGGTGCTCTCCTGCTGATCTGTGATTCTTCTCCCAGCTCTGGGCATCTATTGCTGGCACTGATATTAAACTGGTAGGAGTGGGATGAATTGAGGTTCCCCTCCCCCGGTGACCTTAGTTTAAAGCCCTCTTCACCAGCTTGGCAAGCCTATGACCAAAGATGCTCTTCTCCTTCTCTGACAGATGGACCCCATGAGCCTCACAGTAGACCACATTTCTCAAAGCAAGTCCCATGGCCTAAGCAGCGGAACCCCTGGCTGTGACACCAGTCCTGTCACCATCTGTTGACCCACCAGGTTCAACTGGCACTTTCATGCCCCTTCCCTTTGAGTGGGAGGATCGATGAAAAAACTACCTGCACTCCAGAGTCCCTTACTGTGGCTCCCAGAGCTTTGTAATACTTCTTGATACTCCTCAGACTGCTCCTGGCTGTATCACTGGTGTCCATGTGAAACAACAGCAGCGGATAATAGTCAGTGGATTGTATGAGGCTTGGTAGTCTCTCGGTGGCATCCCTGATCTGAGCCCCCCGGTAAGCAGCACACCTCTCTGGAGAGTGTGTCAGGTCAGCAAATGGCTGCCTCTGTACCTCTCAGAAGAGAGTCACCTACTACTATCACCTGTCACCTTTTCTTAGTTGTGCTGGTTGTTATGCTGCGAGCAGACTGGGCTGCCTTACTCAGCTCCAGCATCTCTCCTCATGTGGCGGGTCTTTCCTCCTCAGTCTGCAGAGGTTCTGCAAGGGCACCTCAGGCTTTGGGGGAAGTCTCTTCCTCCTGCCAATGCTTGCCATCGCAAGCTTGCTTTCTTCTGCATTTTTGGCTCCCCTTCCGTGTGTTCCAGTGGGGGAGTTTTTGGCTGTTTGGCCGTAGGTCCACTGCAGACTGGACTTGGAACCAGCTATCTAACTCCTTCGCAGCCTCCCTGATGTTACGCAGCCTTCTCACTGCCTCCTGCAGCTCAGCCACCTGCTGCAGGAGGTCCCTCACCTGGGCACACCTTCTGCAGGCAGTTCTGCCACCTGTCCTTGTCTCGGGAGACAGGTCTGGGTACATCCTGCAGCCTGAGGTCTGCACTGCAGCCTCTCCCTTCACCAGCTCCGTCTGGGTGGAGGCATTGGCCACCACTGGGGCAGATGGTGCAGACCCCCCAGCTGGAGCTGCAGCCTTTGCTCTCAGACGAGCGCCCCTCTTCTGCCTAAAGGCTCAGGTAGGATGGGCGCCCTTGACCTGCCACAGAGCAGTGCCCAGTTGGTGGGTTATGTGTGCTTCAAGTCTCCTACTTGGCCAGTGAATGCCCCTCCTTCAAAGAGGTGCCCTCCCTGTGCACTCTCCCACACCAACTGCCGCACCAACTGCCAACTGCCGTGCCACGCCCTGGCTGCTGTGCCACGCCCTGGCTGCTGTGCCACGCCCTGTCTGCCGTGCCACGCCCTGTCTGCCCACTGTTTGCAGCTCACCTGGTGGCTGGCACTCCCTGGGCTGCCTTGGGTAGGTGTGGGGTGGCCGCCGTGGCTCTGGCAATGCCCACGCCATGTCAGCGTCTCCCACAAGAGCTGCCGGCTCCTGGCATGTCTGCCCACTCCCCCGGTGTTTCCCGGCCTCAGGAAAACCCTCTGGGAGCCAAGACCTGCTGCTCCGCTGCGGGCTGGGCCGGCTCCAGAGCAGCCCCCCTCAGTGACTGACTCGGAATCCTTTGTCTCCTGTACAACCAGCCCTTGGCCATGATAACACTCCTTTGACAGAGTGTTACAGTGAATAATAAAATAAATCATAGGACTATTTCTGTGAGCAGTTTGGAGACTGAGAAAGTGATTCTTATTTTATTTTGGTGTGTTTGCACTTTGTGAGGTGTTCTGATGATTCTTGCAACACCATTTGTGTTCTGCTTCAGAACAGAAAAATAGTAATTTCCCCCAACTCTTTATATTGGACAAATTATATGGACAAACTGCAAAATAGTTGCATTTAGTGCCAGATTATCCAAACTATTGGGAATAATGGTGGAATACAGTGGTTGCTGAGGAATGAATTCCTCAGTTTTCCAAAGGATATCTGGTATTGCCTTAGGTCTCGTTCCATCCTTCCATCTGTTTAAAGGTGTCACAGAGCAGCCTGACACCTACTAGGTTTAATTACATTTCTTATCTCACAGATCTCTAGTTAGGATTTTTTTTTTTCAGAATTCATTGCAATTTCAAGACGAAGCAAGAGAGAAAAAACAGTATTTGCTCATGACCCAGATTGCTCAGTTAAAAAAAAAAGTTCTCCTGCTGTTTTTTAATTGGAACCATCTGTTATTCCATTTCTTTCCTGTAAAGAACAAAAAATTTAAACTCTGGTCTAGGTGCCATCTATATGTAGCATGAAAAGTTAGTGCTCTAAGTTTGGGGTGGAAAGGTGTTAGGAGACATTGCAGCTGATACACTAGGTATCAGTACTGTTATTAAGAGACAAGGAAAAACCTACACAAACCTTGTTAAAATTTTAGAATAAAATTTAACCTTTTTGTTTCCTCATATCCTTTGCTGAAAATATTTGTGTGATTTTGATTTCTTTTTTCATCCCTCCTCTAGTCAGGCAAAACAAAACCACTGTAAAACTCCCTTTACTTCTGGTGTTTGGAAACATTCTAGTTAAATTTTTTTAATACATTTCTAAGGGTGGAGATTCTACAGCTTCTCTGGGCATCCTGACCGAGGACTGAACCACTCTCATTATGATTTTTTTTCCCTCATATCCAACCAGAATTTGCCTTGATGCAATGTGTGTCCAGCTCCTCTCCAATTCTTCTAATTTGAGAATAGTCTGTTTAACTTCCTAATGAGTTGTTATAGAGATGGGGACAGAAGATATACTCCCCTTGGCCTTCTCTTCTCCAGGTTGAACAAACACCTCTCCTGGCACATGCAGTCCCTCAACCATCTTGGTGATTCTTCTCTGACATCCTTCCAGTTAGTCAACATCTTTTCTGTACTGGAAAGACCCAAACTGGACATAGCACTCCAGATGTGGTCTCACAAGCACTGAATAGAGGGGATCAATCATTCGCCTCCACCTGCTGACTGAGCTCTTGCTAACACAACTCAATATGCAGATAAAATTTCATAGCTGAAAGTAAGACATGGCATACTCTATGCTAATCCCATTAAAAATAGATAAGAAAATTACCTAGGACCAGAGACTGCAAATATTACATTAACATCTTAACTGTATATGAAATTGGACCACAAAGAGGTGTAAAAAGAAGAGAAACTAAAAATGTATTCATTTTCAGATCAGGAAATATCAATGCAAGTAAATTCCATCCCAGAGTGCAAAGATGTAATCATCTGTGGTGGTTTACAGCTAGTACCTCATTGCTATTTCTGAAATGGTATTGTTCTTCATTTCCTTTTTTCATCTCTGTTTCCCCTGGAGATAATCATGCACTAACATTGGGGCCACTGAAGAGGAATGGTGGGAGGGATCATCCTGTAGATCAATGAAATTATTAATAAGGAAAAAAATGGTTCCTGCATCCATCAATGGGAAACTTTTGAAAAACAACTTCAAGTTTAATTTTACCTGTATTGGAGAATCATATTGTTACAGATTTGCTATTAGATGATATCTATGATCATCTAGCTTTCTTTATCTTAAGATGTTTTCCTTTCTGGTCTCATCAGCAGGGTATTACTAGATTTAAAAAACATATACTCTGTATATATGAAATTATCATGCAAGTATATTCTGTTTGAAATGCCCCTTACAGAAACATTTACCCTAGCTCAGCACAGAGCCAGCACAGGTCTGACAGGGTAGGTTTTCTGGGGTCCTGCATCACAATAATTTATAATATGCATTCATCAGTGAAGAAAAAAAATGCACTACATCATTGTTTTTTGCTTTTAAGTATCCTGCCAAACTTCATATTTTGGAGTATTGCAAATCTGAAGTATTTTAAAATATTAACTTTCCTGCAGCCAGCCAAGGCATGCTCTCAAGTAAGATAGTGTTCCTATTGACATATCACTGACAGCATACAGCCGTTGGGATTTTTTCGCCCAAAAATGTTTGATGTCTTTATAATGATACCTGTTTTTACCACTGACAATGACAATAAAAGTCAGTTACAGTATTTCTTCTTCTTTCCTGATGCTCTTTGAAATGCTGAGTAGAACAAATATTTCTTTGTCAGAAGGCAGAATCGCTGAAAATAGTAAGGCAGAAGAAGCCACAAAATGGAATATTCATAAGGTGTTTGCATTTGACATGATGTAAATTGCTCCTAGTATTACTGCTTTTAAACACCAAAGTATTTTGGATCAGCCTGTCATTCATTTCCTAATTCCACATAAAAATAATTATATGGATTAAATAGTAATGTTCAGAACTTTTTTTTTCTTCCCCCTGCATGGAAAGGAAAAGAATTCATGTCCATCATATCCCCCCCCCTCTTAGGAAGTTCAATACAGAACTTCAGTATATGTACCCTAATGAAAATCTCGTGAGAATACTCTGTTCAGCTTGAATCAGCTTCATCTAGCTTTAAACACTGAAGTGAGGCAACTAAGTGTGAAACCTAGATGCCTGAAGCAAGCTGTATAGTCAATGATGAGATGGGTACCCCTAGACTGTGATTTAACTCATTTAAAATACCACCTCATTTAAAATATATGTCTAAAGTCAGATAAATGAATCTGAATTATAAAGCTCTCTATGTATAAGAAAGGTCAGGAAAGGATTCAAGGGTAGGAGCAAAAGGCGACAATTGTTGACCATGGCTACCTTATAGCCCTGGTAAAATCTCAGGATAAAACCCTCCTGCTGTTTCCCATAGTCGGCTCAGATTCAGTTTTAGATGGACATTTTTTCATTAATGTGGCTGAAAAGTTTTACCTACTCCTAATAGATAGCACAGGATGTTGGTGAAATAATTTTAGAATTCAGTAGACAGAAATGCATTAGTAGCAACACCAAAAATATTACAGCAGAAGCAAAACAATGAGATGTACTCCAGTCTTGGTGTTTCCAAACACAGATTTATAGTTTCATCTATGGCCTAACTTCCTTCTGAATGCCAGTTATATTATTTGCAGACCAGCTCTAGGAAAAACAGAAATATTGTATTTGGAAAAACTATAGCCCAGGGAGATTAAGGTCAAGGCCTTCAAAATAGATAATTTTGGTCCCTTGTTTCTAGATTCAGTTTATTGGATTCAGCTTCCACAATGGAGGCTCCTAAAAAAATTAGTCTTAAAAGTGTGTCCTAAGTGGCTTTCCATGGTGATACAGGAAATCTTTCATAAGCCCTAGCATGGAACTCAAATCTCCTTTCTGCTTACCCACTAAACAATAGTCACAAAATTATAAAAAGTAATGCAACTGACACTGCTGTATTTAACTATTTAGCTCAATATAGCTATTGATGTTTTCTATTTGGAAGGCTGTTTCTGAAGAGCTCCTAAAACATTTTGGCAGTTGTACCTTTCCTTTACTCACCTGTCAAAGAGCAATTGTCTACTAACTGTATCATATTCCCACTTAATTAAGATCTGCTGCATAATATGCTTCTCTCTCATCTGCTTTTCTACTCAGCCTTTGAGGGCCACCCTGGCATTTGATTTGGGGTTAAGAGCGTGACCTGTGTTAAGGCTTGTTGATAACTTTGCCCAGTCATCCAAACCACAGACCTGACATTACAGTCCTGTATTATTTCCATGACTCTGCGTGTTGATCAGCAACAAAGTAAGCCAAAAGGGAAATACTGACTTAAGAGCTAGTAATTGGAACAAGAGTTCATGTTGCTTTCATTTCCCCTTATCTTGTAATAATTTGTAGTGCACAAGTGGGTTTTGTGCTTCGTCTCTTTGTTTGCCTGGAAGCTAATCTCAGAAAAAACATACAGAAACCAAACTCTGGGCTCAGCCATGCTATTAAGATCTATATGCCAAGACCACTATGCATTTTCCTTAATGTGAGACTGTAGACCAAAGCATGATCTCGGAACAAACATCTACTTTTTTTGCCGGGCCCCACAGAAATCCCCCTTCTTCTAGTTCTCCAGACACTGGTCCCTGAAGCCCCGTGGAGCTCCTGGGCCAGTTCTGTGGCAGTTGTTAACAACAAAGCCAACAATAACTTGTTAAGAAGGACTTCATGCCTTAATTCGTTGGGGCTTTTAGATGGGAGAGGAATGGTAAAAAAGGGAAATAAGCTCTTAAAACTCCCATAGCAAGCCCGAGAAGGACATATTTTAAAATGTGTTTAGGCACCTAGAAATGGACACAAGCACCTAGTAGGATTCTCATAAACAGTCATGGACCGTGCTCCCTGTAAATTCAACTCGGCAATTGAAAAAGAAATAAAAATCCTTCCAGGGACCTATTCAACCTACAGGACACCTAAATGACTAGGATTTTGGCCCATATGGATGACATCCTTATTGGGACAAACTGCTTTTATCTACACTGCTGGAAATCTGGGGTCACTCTGCTGTGGTCACATGCAATGACACATTTTCTGGAAGAAGACCTTTTCCCTACAGCTAGTGCCATCAAAATCTGGCTGGAGGCATCAGTATGGATTTCAGTTCTGCTGTCCTTTTGATCTGCCTGGATTTACATGATCAGGAGACAGTAGTTAAACTGGAGGGGCTGTTTCATCAATGTAGGGAAAAGAAGGAAGCACCATGGCCAAGTCCTTTAAAGGCCTGTAGCCTCAGAGCATGATTTACTATTTGAAATGAAGAGACATGAATAACAAAATAAAACTTCACTGACAAACTGCTGGCTGCAATTCCCAGAAACACATCTTCCCCTTGGATCCCCCTTTTTCTTTTCATTTTATAACTCCCAAGACACAAGATATGAAGAAACTCTTTAAATCTTTCCTGGTACTTTACTCAGGCTATGCCTACACTGCAGTCTGCTGTGTTGTGTGAATGCACTTGAGGTTGCTTTAAATGACCTAAGTCAGGTCCTGAGACTCAGTTGCCTTGCAGTAGCACAAGGCTCAGTATGAGCTAATTCTCTCTGCTTCTTGAGGTTACAGAGGCATTAATGCTAAGCAAACAAACACGGACACCCTCCTCTGGTGGGGGAATGACAAGGAAGAAGAGAAATGGTGCATTTCATCCACATTGTCAAACAAAAATGACAATGGGGGCCAGTCAAAGACATTTTTTGAAGATTGGGTTTCCGTCAGAAAATGATTAGACCTACAGTACAAGAGTCCTTAGGAAGGCAATGAATTGACTGGCATTTTCAATGACAGCAAAGAAATCAGAACAACTAAAGGGTTTGTTTGGTCTGTATTATGTCCACTTTTCTTCTATTTTATAATTCTGTTTGAGTAAGATTGTATCAGTGCTTACAAAACAAGTGCTCCTTACACTGCATTGCTTTGTTTTTAAAGAATTACTTAACAGCAAATTTCAAGACCTTCTAGTGTCTAGTGCAAGCAGGGATCTGTGCAATGTACCGCAGGGGGGCTGAACACTTACTCAGTCTCTTCCTTCAGTCTCACCTTAGATACCAGCTTGACTATTCCACTTGTGCTCTCCTTTACAGGATTTGACCCACAGACACTGAAATGAAAATTTACTGCATTTATACAGCTGTTTTACTAGCACCATAACTGTGAGCAGTATTGCAGTAGAAGTTGCCATAGCCCTGATATTTCCCAGTAGGAGCTTCATTCAGAAATTATATGGTGGGATGGAGATTTGAGTGGGTGTTTGAATGTATGCGGAAGCCTTCTAAATTAAACAATGAAAAAATAAAATAATATCCAAACTCAGCTCTTACACTTCCATATTTATTTAAAGGCAAGTTACCTTCTCTTTAACCCAGTACGTACTGCTCTGTGAGACTACTAGCTTTTTAAAAAATAAAGAAGTACTTTAGGGGTCATTTTCACTTCTCCGCGTTACAATGCGATAATGACAATACATCTCAGATCACAGTCAGCTCTCTGTTAAACAGCCTTTCCTTGTGTATGATGAAACCTTTTCATGTAGCCATTTGAGTATTGATATGAATGATCTTTTCATTGCAAACCATAGTTGGTGTCAAGAATTTCTAAACACAGAACAATAACAGAGTCCCTGCCTCAGCTCATTTGGGAAGAACTCAATTTTCACTGATTTGAAGACATGCAACCAACCACAAAAATTAATGAGATACTGCTCCCAGGGTTGTTTCTAAGTGCTAGCATGATATTTTGATTAGTGCTGAAACTTGGGACCTCATTGTGGGTACAATCCATAGTCATTATACAAGAGAATATGTACTCCAAGATAAAGGACACAATCTTGACCACATACTCATGAGATGAATCACGTAAGAATTCTCACTGGGAAAATGAGACTTCTACGTTGCAAGACTAGAGGTATCAGGATCTTTGCAGGAACTATGAGTTCAAACTGCTAATGCTCTCTGACAGAAGGAAAGACAATAGTAAAAAAGGAATATGAGTACAAATGTGACTGAGCGGCTTTAGTCTACCTGATAATATCTTTTTGTAATTCAGAAAAGGACATAATCATGAATACAGCCATAATGAAGGCATCTAGAAATAGGAAGGGGAATTAAAAAGCCATCTGCAGCTGAGATTTGCAAAGTCAGGAACACCTGTATTTCATTTATTCATTTGTTTAATACTCTATTGTTGTTATTTTAGTTGACCCAAAGAGGACTAGGCTACTTGTTAGCTATATCGCATTATGTTCTTTGCTAACAATAATCTGGGGATATCCTCAAAGTCCAAAAGGAGACATGGGACTGATGTGCTGTTAAACAGTCCAATACTTGCCTCTGGAATCTGAAAGTAGAGTCCTGTAGGTGTTAAGAATATGTACAATATCCCATCAAAGAGGATAACTGCTTGACTTTGTAAAAATATAGAAAAGCTTGAGCTGTCAGATATTTCTATCATAAGGAAAAGTGGGTCAGCAAATACATACAGACCTGCAGTACTGAAATTTACTACCATAACTGGTCTCTAATACACTGTAGAAATAAAATGAGAAATAAACACACAGAGCAGACTGGAATTTTACAATTCTTTCTACATATGCATAGAGAAACACTGTCAGCAAAAAAAATCCAAGTTAAAAGCAGTTTCAGGATCTGTGCTAATTCCAGAGTCTCCAAGCCAATTTTTGACAAGCACATATTTTCTATTATATACATTCTTTCCCTGCTTTATGGCTGCCTGAGATACCTACACTAAGAACAGGATGTTGTCTGGATAATTATACAAAGGGATGTGGAAAACTGAATGAACACAAGGTCAAATGGAAAAAGGAAATGTACTGAAAAAGTACAGAGGAACTATGTTTTGTCTAGTATTACTTATACACTCGATTGATGAAACTTGAAGTGGAAAGATGGTCTCATATTTCAAATGATGGACATAGATTCTGATAAGTAAACTCAGTTCTTTTGACTTCCTGGTTAACCTGAAGTTAATTCACTTTTTTTCATCTGAAGAATACAGACATTGTTGCCTTCCTTTCTGGTTCATCTACTTAAATTGTAAACTCTTCAAGGCAGAGAACTTTTCACATTATAAAAGTGCATAGCAACTGACACAGAGAGATCTCTAGCTGCTGGTCTATAAGTGTAATATTATCAGGTAAAACCTCCCCATTCTTTCCTTTATTTTCTCTAGCTGAAATCACAGAATCTTGCATAGCTCCCTTTTCCAGCCTACTGACTGGGACCTGAGGAGTGAATCCTCCCCTACCAAACTGAAGAAATGGAAGACAGCTCCATTCCCTTTATACGTGTGCTCCCAAGGCTAACCCTCACCATTGAGAACATAGATGCTTAGATTTATAGGGTAGGGCTGGAAGGGACCTATGGAAATCAGTTGGTCCACCTGCCCTGCTGTGGCTGCTCTGGGTATCATTCAACTTTTGAATTTCTCAGTAGAATCCATAATTGATTATTTGTGTGTGTGTGTGGTGGTAGTGAGTTGGGGGGTTTTGGTGTTTGGGGATTTTTTTTGTTTTGATTTGGGGGGGGGTGTTGGGGTTTTTTTGGGGGGGGGTGGTTGGGGTTTTTTTTCTTTTACTTTTTGGAAGGCTTTTTAAATCTTAGCTCTCAGTCAAGTTTAGCTTTTTTCCAAATTTTCTGAGGGGATTTTAAAGCCAGCAGAAAGCTGACTGTAAGTTGACACAGTCGACTGTATTTTTCTCTGTCTCAGTGTTTTTCTTCATTTTGTTGTGTAAAGTTAATGAAAATCTGATATAAGAAACTGTTTCCACATCCAGAAAGAGTGACCTCAAGTTTCATCCTTATATTCTTAGCCTTGTTTCTCATTTTTCATGCTTTTTAAATTAATCATGTCAATTTGTAAAAAGTCAATTGATATAAAGGTAATGGGGTTTTGAGAAAGCTGTTAACAGTAATTTGCTTAATTAACAAATCATGTATAAAATCATGCTCGCTCTATAAACACTGCTGTGGAGCAAATGCAATCCATTAAGATTCACAGGAAAGCATCATGTTCTGCTCTGTCAAAAAGGTTTAACTGCTGATGAGCAGGTTTTGAATCCTGAAAGCTGAAAAAATTCATAGTCCCTTCTGGTACACCCATTAAAGTCTCCCAGACTGTGGGCTACTTGGGTCCTAACCTGTCAACTGCTCTGATCTGTGCTGAAGTCCTGTATAGCTAAAGGCGATGTGTCATACCACATAATATGTACTTAGCAGGATACCATTTTGAAGTTAGTGGTGAGTGTCCTGCTTGTGGGAGGGGGCTAGAAACTGTTAGGAATGGTAATAAAATCAAGGAGCAGGATGTTATTAGGATACGTTGAAATGAAGAGAGGGCAGAAGAGAAAAGTATGGCACACCATAACCAGCTCCTCCAGTCACAGAAGAGACAATATCTTCTAATCTTTACAGCAGATGTAAAGCAGATATTTTATTGTACCAAACTCTCTGTGCATTGATGAACCAGTTTATGAAATCCACCAGTTTCAGCTTGTCTTATTAGGGCACTTGTCACTCTGCTAGGTAAGCATGACAGATCTGCCTGCGAGTCAGTGAGTTACCAGCCAGGGCAAGGGCTGGTCAGAAGCCAGGAACACACTAGAGATTTTTCCGTTCACCAGACTGAATCTACTTCCATTATAGTGATATTGCTTTAATGAAGAGAATGAAGCTGCTTTGATTTATTCCATGAAAGAAATTATTTTTTCTTTCTGCTTCCTTTTGCATTTGATTTAGTGCAACAGTTTGCTGTTGTCCTTTATAATATTAGCTGATCACTAGCTTGCAGTGACCGCTACGGTAGTTTACAGGTTTCAGATTTTGCTTTGCCAAATTCAGTCCCAGACTTACAAAGTTTCCCTCCTTGAGGTGTCAGAGACTTCATTATTCAGTTATGACCAAAGGCAACAGACAAGATCATCTTTCACAGTGATATGAGAACTATGATGCATTTAAGCATGAAGAGAGAGAGAATAATTAAATCACACTTTCTGGAGGACACTTCATAACAAAGACAAAGGCCAGGAAAATTATATATTGATGCAAAATTAAGGAGTTCCCATAAATATAGTTCCTAACTAACCATATAAGACTTGTAAAGATGTTGGCAAAGGAGAGTGTGCAAACTATATTACATGCTCTACATTACATTAACTTGCTTTTAGATACTAACAGCTGTGTCCATTTTCCTGTCCATTTACAATCATCAGACAGAGCAGGGAATCATGGTGAGGGCTTTTTCCACATCAGCTTGGAGAAACAAAAAAGTTTCTGACACTAACCGGACATCATTTATTGTAACCCATATAGCATGCATTCAAGGCCATGGGCATGTTCCAGCAAAAGTTTGGTGAGGGACACCCAGTTCACCAGCTTGGACATTCCTGAATGTTGTTATTGCATCTGAAACTTTAGAGCTACCATGGACTAAGGGGTGTTTAAAGAGAATCCTGACTCCACTTGAGATGAGCGTGTCAGAGACTGTCCTTTTCTTACTTTGAAGTCTTTCTGCATATGCTGTATCAGTCACCATTAGCCTGTTTTCTGTGTCAGTCCCTCTGGTACAATATACTTGAAGCCAAGAGAATGAAGGCAGGGTTCTTGAAATCTGGGACCCTTGCCTAGAAAAGCCATGGATGCAACTGAGCCAAAGTCATAATGTTGGACAAGGATTCACTACACATCTGGTTTCTGCCTGCCAGCCATCTGTTAAGTGGATTGGGTGTTGGCTGGAAAAACCCCAGTTATCAAGAGAAAAACAAAGAGCTGTGAATTGGGAAAAGACAAGTGAGAAGTGAAAAGGCAATAAAAAAGGAAAAAAGGTGAATGATGGAAAGTTTATGAAGAGCACACTGACATTTTACCAGACATTTTATAGTCAACTCTTACTCTTAAAAAGCCAATTGGGTGCAAAATTTTCCTCGCAGGGAACAGACAGTGTTGGAAAAAAAATATTAAAAGCACAGGAGATGCTGCTCAGAGAAACAGTAGTGACTGTATAATACAATATGACCAGGAACCCTTAATGATACAAATTATCCCTTCAAACATTCTGCTATACTGTGTATAGCATTACTTTACAAAAGTTTTATAGGACAAAATCTAGTCTAACATAAAAAAAAGGATATGTATGTATGCTATGTGTGTGTGAATATGTATAAATATCTATCTATCACTCTGCAGTTTCACTGAAACTGTATAGAGTTGCACAAGCCGAGGAGCTGGTAGTCTAAGATGAAAGGAATATAAAATATAGCCATATTCCAGATGAAAATGAATATCAATATACAGCTTCTGTGTGATACTAGTATCATTGATTTTTGACAATAGTCTACGTATCAATGAGCTATAGTTAATAGCATAGAAAGTTATAATACTCCCTGTTGTAAGTACTGCTTATTTGTTACCACACTCTGCTACCGAGTGAAAGGCATCTTAGGTTGCTGGCTGCCGTGAAACTCAATCATAGTGCTCTATGTGCCATGTCGCAGTAATTGTTTGGCAAATGACTACAGAGAGAAAGCAAGCGCGTGTGTGCAATGCAAGTCTGCCTAAAATTCAGATGAAATGCTGAAGAAATCGTGTGACTCTTCATTGTTCAGTGAATGCTACTCATAGATTCTAAGGCCAGAAGAAACCACTGTGGTCATCAAAGCTGATTTTCCTGAAAACCCTATTACAATACTACTCCAAATTAATTATTATTGGAATTCAGTGTGGTTTACTTTGGTTTTGCTGAAATCAGTTTTGTATCTTGTATGATTCTATTTGTATCATGCACAAAAAAGTCCATGTCAGCATTTTGATAAGTCTATGGGATTAAGAACAAACATATGGTAAGAGTTCATACATACATTCTTTTGAGATGTGATCTCCATTTTCTTTCACTGTGCTAATCCCAGTTTAAATTAAACTTGAAGTAGTCTCAAGATATCAGGAAAATGAAAGTGCCTCTAATTTGTTAATACTACTCAGACATTGATCTTGTGTCCCTTTCTGAGGCAGAACTCAGTCATGTCAGAGTGAGGTGTGTGAAAGAATTTTCAAAGAATAGCTTAGATGATACACAAAATAAATAGGTCTGAGGTT
Organism: Grus americana; assembly: GCF_028858705.1. Lineage (NCBI taxonomy): Eukaryota > Metazoa > Chordata > Aves > Gruiformes > Gruidae > Grus > Grus americana. Next base: position 15,109,032 of record NC_072857.1, on the reverse strand, counting down.
AGAATGGCCAAAAGACAGAGAAGTAATTACTATCATTTTCTTGATACATTAACATTTTTACCCCAGAGAATACTGTCTTTGATTTTGCCCCAGCGACTTTTAACTATTTCAGGAATGTAACGATGGACCAAATTGTGACTCTCACTCATACTTTACTCTCACTATCTGTCCTTCAAAACAAAGAAGTCATCTCTGCTAGACTATTCTGTTTGTTGGGTTTTTTTATTTTGTCTTCCAACCCAGGAGGCTCTGCTGCCTTTTTACTAGAGCCTCCGGCTCTGCCAGTGCCTCTACTCATTCATTCTCCACTCTTCTGAGCATGCAAGGGGCATTGGTCAACCTGCAGCTGCTCACCCGTCTCCCTGGATGTTACTCACCCATGGTATACCAGGCAGACAGGCATGCAGCAAAATTATAACATGGTCCTTATTTGCGCAGAGTCTGTATCTCTGTTATACAAAGCTCATGCCCCTAGTAAGCTTTCACATATATTCTCTGCAGACCCTTCATTAAGGCATATTTAGTGCTTGATTAATTTGTTAACAGGACAGAATTATCTTATGACTCCATATTAATGTGCCCTAAGTAGACTAAACATTAATAAACTTGAATGTGGCGGTAAAACTTTAAGAGGCAGAGTACCAGCTAAATTCCCCCTCCTTCAGATCAGATGCTGCATAATGACTAAACATTACTCTGCTAGTTTTATGTAAATCAAGGAGATGGGAAGCTAAACCTTAAGGAATTTAATATTTTCTTGATTGTATTTAATTTAGGATTAACTAACCCTGATTAAACAAGACCTTACAAGTACATCAACAGCCTGCAATTAACATGCTGTTTGTAAACACTTGGAATCAGAATTTTTTGTCTCTTACACCACAAGAAACATGTATAAGTATTTCTTAATACTGCCTGTAATATATAGTAGTTAAAATCATGAAACCTGGTGGATTATAAGCACTTCTGGTGTGTCCTCAGATATGTATTGTGAAGAAAAAAAGGTGATATTTCTAAAAAAGTTTTAAAGTGTACATGTTTGACAGGTGACACTGCAGAGTCCTCAATAAATCACACCACTGAGCAGAACTGTGGAGAAAGCAGAGGTGGTTCACAATTAACCTTGCAGCAGCAGCTTCAGAACAAAGGACCAAAATTTGGAAACCAATAGACGAAAAGAAAAGATGGTCTTATAAGGCGTATGCAAACTGGCTTTGTCGTGTTCACAGAAAAACCTGCCTCACTTTTCTTGGAGAATTGCATGGGCTAAGATTATGGGAATGGCCATTCAGAACTACTGGAGCAGGGCTCTTCAATCCCCTTCCCAGCAAAATTCAAAGCCTATTCCCAAACAAGGCTGCACCCCAGTGGATGCTGCTACAGTGGTACTAGTGCACCCTAGTGCTTTTCTAACAGCAGCTGCCATCAATGATACTTTGAATCCCAAAGTGCTTCGCATCCAGCCTTCCAGCTGCCCTCCTTGAGTGTTTCAATTCTGCTCACACATCCTTTCCCACTGTCTTTCTGCCAGCTCAGCAAATTACTGACCTCACCTCCCTCCAGCTGTGCGGCACAGCTTTTCTCTCTCCTTACGTCTGCCTGCGGAAACACTCACGTGAATTCTCCTAACTTGTCTCAGGCAAAAATAACTGAGGTTAGCAAGGACCTGCTGCTTAAAGTGCTGTGGAAAATTTAGATCATTTTTACTTACATGGGTGAAGAAGCAATTCGTACAAGCAACTGAGCTTGCCAGTCACTGAAGACCTTTAGCTTGGGTAGAAGTTCTAAGTAAGTTGTATTGACACCTAATGAAAATGCCCTAGCACACTTCCCAGCTACATGAAAAAACGGTAGAAAGCAAGGCACTGTAAGTTTCAGCAGGGGAGCCAAAAAGCAACAAGTCCTGAAAATATCTATTTTCCTTTTTAAGCATCTGAGTCCTTTCCTGAGAAGCACTCTGCTTTGCTAAGGACAGTCTGAATTACCAGGAATGACAATACATTTCCCCCGGTCAGACCCCTGTTCTCTGAAAAACAAGGTTGATATCTAGAAGCAGTCAAATCATGAGCACAGTTAGGGGTGGAATAAAGACCCAAATCATGACATTTAATTTCACTTAGTGGTGTCTTTCCTGTCCCTTTTGGTAGTCAGTGGCAATTCTTACACGACATTCTTATTTCTTACTTATAAGTCATGGTTTCCTGAAGTTAAAATGATGGTGATATGGACCAGTCTGTAAAAGATTGACTATAAATCAGAGTCACAAAGATCATTCAGTAAAACTGAAAGAGGTTCATCTGATACCTCCTTTGGGATTACAGCTAGTTGGAAAGTTACTCCTATTTTTGTTTCAGATAGGAATTTATTTATAATTGCTTTTGGTCTTTACTTTTCTGTTCTTTGTTAAGTAGAAAAATAGCAATTTCTTGATAAGAAATAATTTTCAATAAAAAATCATTAGTGCTTTAAAAAAATAACTTAGAGTTTTACTTAAGGGTGATTTTTTGTTTTCTAATAACTACTTTAGGAAGCAAGACAGACTTTTTTGGTTTTTAATAAAACAGTATTTATTTATTTATTTATTTATTTTCTCTTTACCAGAATGAAATCTCTTTCCTTCTTCCTGGTTTGTTTTTTGGTTTTGTTTTTTTCCCCCCCCCCCCCCCCTCAGTGTTCCCTAAGGAAGCTGATCCCTCAAGCATGGCGGTGTTAGACAGCATGAAGGTTAAATAAGGGCTGCATTGCAGTGTATTTAGTTGCCTGAAAGCATTCAGTCTCAACTTTAAAGTTATTTTAACAGGTATTTTACTTTTCATTCCTTTTGAACCTACAGCCTGTGACTATATAAACCATCACACCAATTGTATAAAGTTATGTAGTGGAAAAACCTAAAATGAGTTCCACTCAAAATTTTAAAAGCTCTTATTGCCATGAAAGGCACAAAGCATTTCTTCTTTCTTTGGCTTGAAACACTGAGACCTAATTCTTACTGCATTTCCAACATGGTAAATTTGGAGTAACTTCATTTGAAATAGTGGGATTACTCTGGTGTAAAACCTGAGTCTGTGAAAGAGGAATCACAGTTCCTAACATCTTACTATAGAGTGAATTTTAAACATGAATCTATTGGGTAAAACAGTGACAGGTCTTCATATTTTTTGTTTTAGTATTCCATATGGCAAAATAAATAAATCAAAAGCTTGCAGAGTTTCTACTTCAGCTGAAATATTATCTTCAGTCCTTAAAGGAAGGGGGTTTGAGTCATTTGGTGTAAATCTGGAGTACAGTAAATAACAATATTGAAATCACTATGTCATGAAATCAATAGAATCACTCAGGATTTACATCTGTCTAACTGGGCTCACTATGTGGTCTAGCCATATGTCTTTATACACAGAGCAGCTACAACAGCAAGACTTCAGCATAGCATTACAACCAGTCGGACTCCCAAAGTTGCCTCATTAAAGAGCATGAACTCTATACTTACTAAGATTTACAAGAGAACGTTTTCCAGTTGCCATGCCTTATTCTACAGAATTATATTAATTATATCACTCATGGAAGTAAAAGTGGTTAATTACCAGTAATCATGTTCTCGTTCTACTAACTCGCATGCCAACATCTCCCAGGAACATTAGCCCTAGGGAAACTTGTGAAACGCACTCAACCCATCTTCAGGTCTTTCTGTGGGTTGGGGATTTTTAACCAGTCCCCACTGTTTGGGGAGGGACTAATGTTTTTAGCACAATTCTCCTCTCAGCTCAACTGCTTAGCACTACTACTATTCCATCAAATTAATGGCATAATATTAACCCTTGAACCCTTGTGGTATGAGCAAGAAAAACATGAGCCTGATATGCTTTGGAAGCAGAGCATCCTATTTTTTATTGACCCAAACCAAAATCTACAGATATCCACTAAAAGGCCAAAGGTAGCAGGGAGATCTCAGTAACTCTGTGGAAAGCTCATATTAATTTATCAGCTCTTTGCTTACCTTTCTATTCTCAGGACATCCCTTGATACTCATTGAGTCTTTCCAAAATCAAGTAGACACGAAAGATGCGTGTAAACAAAGTTTTGCAGTCAGCTAGCTGAATAGATATGATATTGGACAGGCACAGATTAGTTGGCCATAGTCCAGGATGCAATGGTAAAAAAGTATTTTTATTGGTACAGTTTGGTTCTGTCACAGGGGGTAGTTTCCTAGCATTGTTACAAAACACAGTTTACTGGTATGGCTGCAGCTGGACATTTTGCCCTTCTGGTCCACAGCTATTTCTACATTCTGAAGCATTGTGCTGGTTTTGGCTGGGATACAGTTAATTTTTGTCATAGCAGCCAGTATGGTGCTATGTTTTGGATTTGTGCTGAAAACAGTGTTGATAACACATGGATATTTTTGTTACTGCTGGGCAGTGCTGACACAGAGCCAAGGGCTTTTCTGCCTCTCACATCAGCCCACCAGTGAGTAGGCTGGGGGTGCACAAGAAGTTGGGAAGGGACACAGCTGGGACAGCTGACCCCGACTGACCACAGCATATACATGCTCAGCATATAAGGGGCTTGGGCAAAAAGAAGGAAGGGGGGGACATTTGGAGTTATGGAGTTTGTCTTCCCAAGTAACTGTTATGCATGATGGAGCCCTGCTTTCCTGGAGATGGCTGAACACCTGCCTGCCCATGGGAAGTGGTGAATGAATTCCTTGTTTTGCTTTGCTTGTGCACGCAGCTTTTGCTTTACCTATTAAACTGTCTTTATCTCAATGCACAAGTTTCCTTACTTTTATTCTTCTGATTCTTTCCCCCATCCTGCTGTGGGGGAAGTGAGTGAGCAGCTGTGTGGCACTTAGTTGCTGGCTGGGGTTAAACTGTGACAAGTGCATTAAGAGCTGGCAGCCTATATAAATAGTACTCAGCACAAAGGAAATTAATGGACAAGCCTTTGGTTACTGTAAAGTTTTTTTCATATAATGCTCCAATGTTATTAAAAATAATAATATAAAGAATGTCTTCAAATTATATTATTCATACCATTTTACAGACCATCAGAAAAACAAAGTTTTCCCAAGCATAGTCTGTCTACAGAACAGATCTTCTTGTCTCTACCCATGTTAGACATTCACCATTATACTATCTGGGATTTGCCTGACTTCTCTAGGTCTTTCCTGTTACGTTTTCTTGGCCAAGGGTCTTTGCCACTTGCCTTTTCCTGGATATGCACCATCAAAATCTAAGGCAAGCGAGGAGGCTTCAGACTTCCCAGTGCATTAAGGAGTCCTTCACAAAGTTCAGACAGAGGGAAGGGAGGAAAAGGCCATGAAGAATTATGAGTTCACAGTTTGCTGTCTCAAGGATGCATGGCACTTGAAGATTTTGTTAAGAGCTTCGGAAAACATTATCTCTAGACTTTAAACAATAAAAAAAATTAACTGGCTTGGAAAGAACAATTCAAAAATATCGCCGTTTCTCCTAAGGATTCTTTCATCTTCTATCAGAAAACTTTCAGGAGCTTCATATTCCCCTTTCCCACATCTCCATAGCATACAGACAAGCTAGTCTCTTAAATCTCAGACTAAAAACAACAACCAACAAAAAAAAGAGGGAGGAGAGGAAATAATAAAAGGAGAATCTGCCTCCTGACTTTGGCAACCAATTGATCTTTACCCAATGGTGTTGCATCTAAATGGATGATAAACCGATTTTAACAATTGTCTGTGGTCAGCCTCGTGCCAGATATAAAACTGCCTGGTGCCAGTGCCTATGCGCTGTGCCTCACCACAGAGAGCAGAGAAGCTAAGTGAGCTCTGCTTTCACAGTGGAGCTTGGCAGTCTGTCAGGTACAGAATCTACAGCACTTAGAGGAATTTGTCAGAATCCCCACATCATCACAAGCCTACACCAAACTGAGTCTATTGCTTGCCTTGGTCTAAGATACTTTCACAGAACATTCATTATTTGGACATCCGTTATAGCTAATTCTGAATCTGGATTTCATACAAAAAAGAAAAGATTTTTTTTCCCTAAAAACCTCATGTTAATCATTAAAAACAGTAATGAATATTTAAATCCTGAATTTCCTCTCTGAATACATTGTAAGAAGGCAAAGAATAGTTCTAACTGAAATCTTAATAAACAGAGTACAAAACCCATACAGAGTCCCAGTTTTTATCTTTTCCTTTTTGGTGTTTTCTTTTTCTCATTCTTCACTGAATTTCTCTTTTTCCCTTGGGACACACAAGATGGTAAGAATGCTTGTGCAATATGGCAGATCAAAGAAACCTGTAAGTAATGCTTTTTATTTCCTTATATGAAATGTGTGCAGTGTGAAACAAATAGTAAATTTAGCCTAGATCCAGCATATATCAAGTTAGAGCAATCTTTTCTCTGTTCTCTTCTTTCCCAAAATGACACTTTGGCACTGAAGGCTCTGGGAGTTTTACCCTTTCTTTTCCACATTTATGCACGCTGAAAACATGTTACTATCTGCACACTGATAAATAAGACTGATTTTTCAGCCTGGTTTGAAAGCAGTATTTTATGCCAAATATTTTATTTTCCAGTTAGCAAAGATTGCAGAATGGCTTTGAAAGGTTAAACTACTAGATATAACTCTTGCAATTGTGGAGCCTATACAACAGATTTGCAAGTATCCAAAATGATTCATGGAAACAGGGAACAAGAAGGGGAAAATCTGACTTCGAAAGTGAAGACAGATTTGAATATAGAAAACACACAAAAAGAAATCTAAACCATCTTTCCCAGCTAACAGATCATGGAACATTACAAAGCTGAAGTTGAAGCTCTGACTCAGAGCTTTGCAGTGTATCTAATTTAATAACATCTCAGCTTGTGTTGTGATATTAAAAGGGCTTCATTGAGAATGCATAAATCAATGCTCCCCTCCCTCCTCCCTGGGACCCTAATGAATTTATTTGCTACTAATTGCAAGAGGCTACCAACGATCCAAGTGTACAAACCATGACTGTGGTGTGAAAGAGGCCTGCAAGAAAGCTTTTACAAATTCTCTGATGACATCCAGGACAATCAAATACTGCTCAAGAGATTACAAGTTACTGATACCTACGTATTGACCTTCTGCTACAATTCATCAATGGTTTCACCCACTCACGTACTACCGTGCACAGAGGGGGAGAAGAGAGCAGCAGTGGAGCAGGGGAGGGGAATGACTCAAAGTGTGAAATCTTCCAAGCAGTGAAAGCAGTTTTTGTGATAAAGCCAAAGGAATGCCACAAATAAGCTTTGCAGAGCATTGCGGGTCAGGGAAGAAAGGGGCATCAAACTCCAGCAAACTGAAGCAAGCGAAAAACAGTAAACAAGATAGATATTCTCCTTTCTTAAGTCATCCTTCACAGGCACTCGGGCTTCTGCAGCTCTCTCCCTGTGTTAAACAGCTTGCTCTGTAGAAGATCATATTCTCTTTTGAGGTCTTTTGCAGTGCCTCAGCCTCCGATGCTGAAGTATCTCTTAATACATCTATCTTGTTGTACAATGTCTTGGAGATCCTATTGAACTGCCTACATATCTTTTCACAGTAACCTCTGGAGACAAGGACCTGTCTCTTCTACAGATCTGCGAGCCCTTTAATAGATTATGAGTAAACCTATTCCACGTATGGTGTTGCCTTTATTTTAATAAAAGTATTTGTTGCTTTGTAGTGTCTGTATAGTGTTGTCCATATTTTAATAAAACTGTTCTCTCTTTGTAGTGTTCCGGTACAGTCTCAAGTGTTGTAAAATATTTTTAAAAAATCGAGATATAAACCAGAGCAACTTAACATATATGGATCATTTCTAACTGTCTTTTGTCACAACAGCTCATCCCCATCCCCCCTCAAACAAACTACATTTAAAAGCTAATCAGACAACCAAGCTACAAGCAAGCAAAAACCCCCAAAATTGTCCATGTCATTTTCCCCCTGTAGGATTACTCACTACGCCTCTCATGGAAAATAAAATCTTAAAGAGAACATGAAGTGCTGAAAGGAACCCCACGTCTAGGGAATTGGAAGCTATACACTTAAATGGATGGCCAGAGATTTTAAGAACAGTTTATAAAACAAAAGAACCATTTTCACATAGTAAGTAAAGCAAAAGCAACCCACACCCAGTTTCTGCTGCCAAGAGTAAAAGGCCACAGGAGGTTGTTTCTGAGGTGTTATTTATATTGGATTTTAAAATGGTCTGAGGGGACAGAGGGTTAAGCTATCAATTATGTAATTGTAAACGAAGAACCTTTGGGAAGAGAAGCAGAAAATTGTACACATAGAGAATGAGCAAGACATTTAGGAGAGGTTCAAGGTTAACTCCTTTCGTTCGCTCCTCTGAATTGTGTTAGAGTTCACATCACGGTACAAAGCCCAGGGAACAATTCTGGAGCAATAGGAAAGCAATTCCTAAAATTGTGATTTGCTCAGCACCTTGAGAGATGCAGCAGGAACTGTTACAGGAGGAAGGAAAGGACAAATATAGTCTCTACTCCACAGAGACCACGTTGTAGCCACTGCAACTCAAATGCCACACACTTTCTTAAGGCTATTGTAGGGCATGCTGTTAATGTTCCTCTGCCTACCAGCCACTGCCTTACCGCCAGCACTGCTGGAAATGTGAAAAAAGTGCACAGCTAGTGTGTAAATGGGAAATATGATAAGAAATGAAAACAGAAAATGGTCTGTGAGTGTGTGCAAGTGCAATAGGAAAAAAGAGAAAGAGATGGTAAATGCCCTTCCCTAACTCACACTGTAAAGCAGAACTAGCCAGTTGTTCCTTCTCAAAAGCTGAGACAAATTCACATGAAAAGCTTTTTCTTGGATGAATCTTGTGGCTGATGAAAATACTTAACAGTTTTTCTGGATACACAGGCAGGACGCAGTGAGATGGATTGTAAACCTTTCTCCTCCCCCTTCCTCATTTTGTTTTTTAATAGCCACCCTAAAACTAAGACCTAGCTTTCTGCCCTGAAAACCCCACTTATTGGCTCGAGCACCTCAGCCATTTCATTCAGGTGGTTAAATTCTGTTTCTGCACTTGTCTAGAAGCACTCCAGTTCAGCCAGGACTTTGCAGCTGGGTGCTGGGGTAGCAGGCAGCTGGCTAGGCAGGGAGACTGTCCACTTCCTTCCCATCTCCGTCCTTCCTTAGTCAAGCTTCAGGGAAAGAGCAGGGTCCTAGTCTGGCATTTCCAGCAGGAAAGTCTGAGACCTTATCCAAGTAGCTTTACCTCTCACTGCAGCTCAAAGCTCAGGAAACCCTGACCCTCCACAGAGAGAATAAATTGCCAGAACACTCAGGAGATTTGGGAAGGTGTCTCCATTTCCTGCAGGACAACAAGCTCCCCAGTCAGGGGCCCTGACAGAGAGAAAGGAGAAGGCAGGGAGATATTCCCCTTGATGATCTCTTCTTGGGCTGGTGAGTTCAGATACTAGGAGGTAGCAAGGATAATAGCCTGCACAAGGTGATCCAGTACATTCAGACAAGAGACATGTGTTGGATGCAACCTCTTTCAATTGGAAGATGCTCTCACTGTGTTTATTTGTTTTTAAACCATAGCACAAGAGGGGCATAGATCATGGAAAGGATGTGCTTGTCCTCCCTGTGTGTTCTGTAAACAGCTTAACATTCTTCTGGCTTATGTCTATGAAAGTACCAGGCCTGACAAAAATGATCACTTCAAGAAATACTCAGGGGGAATTAAAGAGCACAAGTTCAAAACAAATATGCATTTTCCCCCTTGGTTGATTGATTTGATTTTTTGCCTGTTGAAGAATCTGTGGAGTAACGAAGACACACATTTTTAATCGAAATCAATTGTCTAGGATTTCTAGCCACATTGCCTGACCCAGAACTCAGTAAAGTCAATGGCAGTCTTTCCATTCACTCCAGCAGGCTTTGGATGAAATCCATGCAGCTGAAAGTGATAACTTGCACTTTCAGATGCAGTCAATGCATGCGGGTTTAAAATGTATTACTTTTATTTTCTTGCTATGTCTCTTTGAAATGCTATTTATTCACCATGGTACTGTGTAATACATAGATATATTAGTACTAAGAACATGGCTCTCCATTCTAAGACTCAAATTATTATGTTTCTCATATAAGCACTTCTTATGAAATCAAATAATATAATTTAACAAAAATTAATGCTAGCTTTCTTTATTTTTCATCATTCTATAATGATGTTTGTTTTCTTGAAAAGTTATGTTTCACTGAATGTTTGATAATACTTAATTCCAATGGTATAATTATAATTTAATGATGACTTTTGCATAAGGTATTCTAAGTAGATACACCGTGCAACATATTCAGTATCCCACTCCTCTGACCATCTAGACCAGAACATGCCATTGCTGACTAATTGGTTTTCCCTCCCATAGGGATGATGCATTCTTCAAATGTTGGCAAAAGACAGAGCTTGGATGCATCAAATTATTCACCCAGTCCCAGGAGCTTTGGGAAGCACTCCTAGGTCCTATAGCTTAAGCAAAGCCATAAAATGTCTTTGTTCTCAGGCTTGCATCAAAGCCTGTGGTGCAACAGGCTATAAAACAAACAAACAAACAAACAAACAAACAAAACAAAAAACCAAACCACACACAAGACAAGCTATTCCCTATGCCAAAGGGCTTACAAACCAGACATATATAGCAAGTCTCAAGTGCGCTGGCCAGAAAGCAGCAGACCAGCAGCCGAGCTCCTGTGACCCTGTCACAAACAGAAAGTTTTAAGCAGGATTTGAGGGTAGGTAATGCAGGGATCCTGTGGGAGCCTCCCTCCCCTGTGTGTCCATCTTGCTACTTTGAGAAATGTCCATTGTACTTGCCAGAAAAGACAAGAATGGTTTATATTAAAATATAGTCTCCTTTTCTCATGTAGAATCATTTAAAATTTGTAATAATTCAGGAAGTTTTGCACCTCATAATGATTGGTAATTCATTAACAGAGAAGATTAACAATAACTGATTGCAAGGAGTATTAATTAATTAAAGCTAGTAGAAAGAATGCCTTTGTCTGAATGAGTGGCATCAGTGAAATGCCAAGTATTTTGTCACTGACATCCAGGGCTGAATTGGTGACCCCTAAACCTTCCTTGCAAACGGCAGAGTTCCCTTGTGTTCTAGCTATCTGGAATAGAATGGCTGCACAAGCGTATCCTTATTCTCCATGGAAAGTACACAATACCAGGGCACTGCCAGCTAGAGCAGGTGAGCTGGCTAAAATTAAATGCCGACCACAATAACTGTTATCAAATAGGAAGACAGTAACAGAATTAGCAGAACTTGGATTTGTTTGCCACTGAAGTTTCTCCATCAAATGAGCAGGAAATTCAAAAATTCAGACTTTATTAAAAAGATATTTGAGCTTGTCTTTTTTTAGTGAGAAACAAACTCTTGGCTAAAAACACAGCACCCTTTTTATTTTGAAACAGTGCCTCACAGTCATTGTTATAGAAGTGACTAATCTCTTGACCCTGTCTGTAAGGAAAGTTTCCCCATCACGCACATGTACAAACTATCCCTAGGAGTTGTATGCTTTTGTACAGGTGGTGATGAGGACGTTCAGCTTTGATGGGGAATAACAGCATGTAAATCGTTGTTCTGAGTTGCACAGAAAAGGGATTTCAATGTCTTTTAGACTGCAATGAGTCCTCTTACCAGCTGGTGGCATCTTTCTAAAGATTTCTCAAAAAGAAGAATTTGATTTAATCATCCAGTTACAGGGAAAAGTCAATCACTGGGCCGTGCTTAGCTGTCCCACTACCCCAGCGCACCTTTGAACAAGCAGGACTGCAAGTCAGATTGCAGGATGCAAAACTATGACAACTTTAGGATCGTCTTTTAAGGCAGCAATGGAATTATTTTTCCTCAGTACAGCTGGTACATATCATAAATGCTCCTGTCTGGGTTGTTGGGGGGGAGGGTTGTTTTTTTTTTTAATATTAGTGTAATTACTAAATGTAAATTAGAATTGAATGTTAACACATCAGGAATCATTAACTTAACTCTCTTTGTTCTATCAAAATCTCCACTTTAAATTATTATCATTGGGATTAATCAAGCTAGTGTAGGGATGATCAGAGTAACAAATCCGCCTTTCATAAATATTTTAATTTCTGGTTTAGTTTCTACAGAAAGGTTTAAAAATAGAGATAAATCAACAGTTGTTCTCAGATTAGAAGCCCTCTTCCTGCTTTATGAAGCAATTTTTTATAAAGAACAACAAATATGTGTGAGAAAATAACTCAGGTACCAAGGACTGAAATCTTGTGAAGACAAAAGCCAAATGAACTGTTACTTCCTATCAAGGGGCACAAATATAGCTGGCAATGTAACTCTTTGTAATACCTACTCCTCTCCCTCTACAACTTGCTAAATTAAGAGAGAAAAGGTAGGACTGAAAAAAGAGGGATCTTCAGCATAGGGATGACTTATGGATCAGGACTTGTAAATTCACACTGATATATATTGTTCATCTTCTTCATCCTACAAGTAGGAAATAATAATGAATTTGCTTATGTGGCAGGAAGGATTTAACTGCCACCAGAAATATGATGTGCACTTACACCAGTCGTGAATCTGCCACACAAACTTGTCCTATTCAGCTGAATGTGTGCACAAAGGTTGAAAGCTACCTACCTAGTGGTGTTTAAAGGAGCATCGCTACCTCATAGCTTGGAAGTTTTTAGTCTTTTCCTGGACTGCATGTACCTGGACATATTCCCCTGCTTTCAGTCATAATTTTTTGGCTCAGAAAGATGGTAGCTAGCACACGCACCCCTCCCCCCCCCCCCCCCATGAAAACACTGTGCAGTCTCATCAAAGACTGCCCTTAAAAAAATATGAGAAGGGTTCAATTGCTTGTAATGCCTTGTTTAACAACTAGCACAAAATATACAAAAAGCATGTTCCCCCTTCTCAGGGGAAAGATGGCGATACAGTGAAGAATGTGACACTTTAAAACTTTGTTGGCAGAGATTTTAATATTAATAAAGCCAAAGTTTTGCCTATCTCTATAGAAAACAAAAAGCCCAAACGATCTAATGATCCCAATCAAAATATATTTTTAATTTCCCTATGGAAAAGGTGGTAGAGTTTTGTTTTTTCCTCAGAATTTCAACCACAATGAAATAAGAAGGATTTTTTTTTGAGAGAGAGAGAGAGAGAAGCTTAGAAATTGAACGGTAAACTCAATCAGATAATGTAATATAGAGAAGTGACCCATGACTGGATGAATGAAATAAAAACCAATATGCTAATTGGAAAGAAAATCTGAAATGGTTCTTTCCCCAAAGGGAAAAAGAAGCAGCACAGACATACCTGTGAAAACACAAGGCAGGAGGACAGGTGGAATTACAAAATTGCAGAACTAGAAATGTGGTATTTACTTCCATGGAAGCTAAAGGCACTTTATATTGCATTAAAAATAAGCCCTAATAAACAAGTTAACAACCAACACGGCACAACAAGGTTAAGATATGACAAACATGTACTGACTCTGACCTCACTAAGAAACCTGTCTCACTAGTAACGTCTGGCCTTTGTTTTGTACCTTTTGTCACCCAGATTAGGTTTCTCGTAAAATGTGGTGCTTGTTTTGGACTTGCAGGCATCCAATTGCACTACAAGTGTGTGGGGATACTCAGAGTCCCCCAGGATTTTGCCCTTGTTCACAAGGCATTTTTTGAGGATGTTTTTTGGAAAAAATATATAAACCAAGGCTTAGATCAAGCTCTTGGCCTAAGATATGGCAGCAATATCTTAACAAGCAATGTGCAAATGAATTCTCTTACATTGCAATTGTCTGAGTAGGTCCACAGGAACAAATAATTGCTGCTAAAATGTTTTAAAAACAATCAATAAAAAAGATCATGACAGGTCTACTTCTAATTAAATTAATTGCTGGGTGAGAAAGATCAAGGCCAGATGCTCAAACTTACTTTCAATAATCTGAAGTGCCCAAACTATCATGTCATTATATTTCTGCTCACCTGCTAATAATACACTATTACAGGAAATTAAGAACTTGATCCAAAAATATGCTTATCCATGTCTCCTCAGGGTCTATAGAGAGCTGCTTCCTTAAAATCATGCACAAAATAAGAGGTGTTGTATAAAGCAGTAATATATGTTGCTTTTTACCCAAGGCATGGAAATTATTTCCACACATTTGACCAAACTGTATGGCAAAGAAAATTTTATTTAAGGTCAAAAGTTATGCAGCTTAGTAGTCATGAGAAGCAGTTAAGGCAAACTCTTTACCTCTGAAAATTAGCCATTTTCTGTATTACTGATTTTATACAGGATTTTTTTTCTTTTCCTATTTGGTTTTTAAGAACACCCATTCTCATCAGTTTGCATCATTCTGCTAAATGGAACCAACATTTTCACCCACAGGGGATAAATTACTCTCTTCCAAGTGCCGTATAAAATTATCATCTTGCCAGTGTCAAAATTCTTTGGAGTTTGGGGAGAGAAACCCCCCCACATTTGTTTTCAGAGAAAACACTGGTGCATAAACAATAATGACTGGCCCTTGACTCGGTGCTGGCCATTTGTACAGGCCATGAAGCAGTCTGAAGTGTGAAACGCCAGGTGCCCATAAAAGCAACACTTGGTACTTTCCTGTGTGTGATCTAGGAGACCTCAAACAGAAATTTTGGTTTTCCTAAGCATCTCTGGCTATCTGAGGTAAATTCATTGTATTACATACTTTATTTGCTTTATTTATTTATTTGCCTAGCTGTTTTATACTAAGAAAGCTCAGTGATGTAGGTGTTTACAGGAAATGTTTGCAGAGGAGTGCAAATCAAAATGAAGAAAAACAACCTGCAAGTTCAAACAAACATGCAGGGGCTGTGTTTTTCAGTGCACTCTAGGTCACACCACAGGTGATGAATCTTCTTCATTAACAAATATGTCAAGAGACAGGTATTAGAGCCCAGCTGGAGGACATAAATGCCCCCATGATCCATGAGAAAGGAATCGAGTTTCCACTGTTTGGAAGAGGATAAACAGGCAGCGTGGCCTTATTTTGAATACTCACAGAAGCTAAATAAAATTGGTTAAGAAAATTCTGTTTACTCCATGTCTTCCCTAATACCTGACTGAGCATTTTCCCCAGGAAAAATTATTTTTGGAAGAATTATTTGTTCCCCTGGGGATCAGAAAATCAAGATATTATTAGCATCTGAGTCAATAATCAGTCACAGCTGGGCACTCCAGGTCCTATGGTATTTTAGCCAAATGAAAGACCGGAGCTCCTCGCAGAGGAACTTGAGATAAGCAAGAAGAAAGCCTTTAGAAAAGTGTGAGTGATGTAGAACTACTAGTCCTATAGACTAGAGCAGCACACTATGGTGAGAATATTATTATCAGCATGAAATGAAGCAAACCATTTTGACATTTCCAAACTCTACTTTTTCATATAACTTTTTATCCTTATGAAAAAATTTGCTTTTTCATTTTTATTTTTTCCTGACTCAGGACCAAGTGTCAAAATATCAATCTCTTGTGAGACAGAAGTTCCATTTTATATTAGCTTTCATATCAAGAGTGACATCTCATTTTCTCATTTGAAGCATCTCTATTTTTACCTTCTCCCATTCAGCCTCTGAAGAAAAATAACGTGTGTTAGAACACAGAATCATTCAGGGGTTGCTGCTTCTATTTTATATTCTCAGTTCACATGTAGTAGTTCAGATTTAAGAGGTTCAGTCTGTTTCTCTTCATAAATTCTGCTTTAGCTGGCTACATTAGAAGGCACAAGGTATCCACGCTGCTGCTGGGGAGGCTCACTACTGTGTGCAGAGGCTGACAAGTTTAGCCCTGTAAAGACCACTCTTGGGGGTATTCCACCAGGAAAATGTAGTGAAGAACAGCACGCGGATCTCAAAATACTTAAATATCACTGAGAAGCTAACAAAGGTCTTTAAGCTGTGTGCTCTGGTGCCTTTCAGAGTACATATTTTGATAAGTTTATATCTACTGGAACTCACTGGAGGCATGTTTTAATTTTAACTGTACCATTTTGCGCTATCAGTTACACTGAAGCAAACTGCTTCAGTGCAAAAGGAAGATCCGCTCCCATCTCAAATTCATACATTTCAAAGGTAAACCTTTCCAGCTGTATAGCAAACAGGAGTGGCAAAAGGTGTGAATTATAAACTACTCTCCCAAATTAAAAAAAAAAAAAAAAAGGATCCCTTGGCCACATAGAAAAATGTCCTCAGATGATTGTAATTTTCGTATTGGGAGCTCAAGGAGAACCTAAATCAGGCAGACCCAGATTACTCTGTCTGCAGGGCAAAGAGTTTCCCTTTTCCTAAAGAGACAATATTCTAAACACAGTAAAGTGTGAAGGGGAAACAGAGGTATAGAGAGAAGTCCTGTCCTTTACTTATGATCTGCCAGCAGGTTCATGGCCAAGCCAAATTTGATAATTCTCATTTTAATGCCCTGCCCAGGGACCTTCCAAACTCTTGGATGCAAATTATTATTAAAGGAGAAGTGTGACCCGTTAAAGGAGTGTAAGAAAAGACTCCAGAAGATCACATAGTTCTTGGAAGAGGGAAAAGAACAGCTGTGAATAAAAACTAGATTTGTGACCAGCAGAAGGAAACTTGTCTTCATATGGATTTATGCCATCAGTTTGAACAATGTGCACTCTCAGATATCTAATAAGCAATGAGCTGATGCTACAGTCTCTCTCTCATGGGAGGAAATTAAATGGGTCTCTTGTTTTTACCTGCCTTTCTATTTTCACACTGTAGAAAGTAATTTCCTGGTGACTTCTGTCCTCCTGTCAAAAATGTGGTTGAAAATGCCCAGTCAGCTCACCATTACGGTGGGAGAGGGACAAAATCAGACATTTAGGCGGTTACATACATATTGTTTCACAAACACTCATGCATACAGCATGATCAAAGAAGCCATATTTCCTTAGGAGAACAGGCTAAAAATAAACGTAAACGCTACTTTTCTGTCAGCCATTTGGAGTTTTGGCAGGACAAATTGTTTTATTCAATCGCATTTCATACAGAAAAATATAAGCTACAATGTTGCCTCCTACACTCCACGAGGAAAATTAATTTGGCCTCTAGGGCTCCTTGCTATTAATCTCCATCAAGTACCCCTGCCAACACCCCCAGAGGCCATGATCCCGCAGAAGCACTTATGCCCATGAGCAGCCCTATAGATTTCAACTGTCACAGGCTTGAATTTTAGCATTCCTCAGAGATCACTGTCATGGTAAGTTCAATTTTTAAGAAAGTATTGAGAAGGTAGGTCTGGTCAATATGCATTACCTAGATATTGTAATGGAATCCCCCCAACCTGCTTATTCTACTCTGAGGAAATTTCATACTACAGGTTGTGGTGGGTTGACCCTGGCTGGGGGCCAGGTGCCCACCAGAGCCGCTCTCTCACTCCCCTCATTCACTAAACAGGGGAGAAAAGGCATAACGAAATGCTTGTAGGTCGAGATAAGGACAGGGAGAGATCACTCGCTAATCGTCATGAGCAAAACAGACTGAACTTAGAGAGGAAATTCATGTAATTTATTACTAAGCAAAACAGAGTAGAGGAATGAGAAATAAAATCAAATCTTAAAACACCTCCCCCCACCCCTCCCATCTTCCCGGGCTCAACTTCACTCCCGGCTTCAACCTTCCCCCCCGCCTCAGCGGCACAGGGGGACGGGGAATGGGGGTTACGGTCAGTTCATCTCACGGTGTTTCTGCCGCTTCTTCCTCCTCAGGGGGAGGACTCCTCTCATCGTTCCCCTGCTCCAGCATGGAGTCCCTCTCACAGGGTGCAGACCTTCAGGAGCAAACTGCTCCAGCATGGGTCCCCCACGGGGTCACAAGTCCTGCCAGCAAACCTGCCCTGGCGTGGCTCCCTTCTCCACGGGTCCACCGGTCCGGCCAGGAACTTGCTCCAGCATGGGCTTCCCACGGGCCGCAGCCTCCTTCAGGTGCCTCCACCTGCTCCGGTGTGGGGTCCTCCACGGGCTGCAGGTGGAATCTCTACACCCCCTCATCCTTCCTCCATGGGCTGCAGGGGGACAGCCTGCTTCACCATGGCCTTCACCACGGGCTGCAGGGGGATCTCTGCTCCAGCACCTGGAGCTCCTCCTGCCCCTCCTTCTGCACTGACCTTGGTGCCTGCAGAGTTTCTTACATCTTCTCACTCCTCTCTCCAGCTGCAAAAGCTCTAACTGTTTTTTTTCTTCTCAAATATGTTATCACAGAGGCGCTGATTGGCTTGGCCTTGGCCAGCGGCGGGTCCGTCTTAGAGCCGGCTGGCATTGGCTCTATCAGACACAGGGGGAGCTTCTAGCAGCTTCTCACAGAAGCCACCCCTGTAGCCCCCCCCCGCTACCAAAACCTTGCCACGCAAACCCAACACACAGGTAAAAGTATTTGGATTAGTAAAATTAGGTTAGGATGGATTTACCTCACGTCTGTACCTACAAAATGTCTTAATAGTGCACTTGGCAAAGCACTTGCCAAGCTAAGATGGGAAATCAAAGCTGAATGACTGAGAATTGAGTCCAGCTCTGAGGCCCTGAGTAATGCCACAGATACAATAAAGGAATCAGAAGACATATATAACGAGTTTCTGCTGTACTAACTAAGAACTGTCAATCTGGTGGGTGGGCTTTTTCCCAAGTTAATTACACTTCAGAGTTGATCTAAAATCCATAGATTTAAAAAGAAAAAGCTTTGGTGGGATTATTTTCAGAGTGATCAAGGTCTTCTGAAAGCCTAAGAAGTCAAGTACGACACAAAAAAATATAGTATAAGCTGGCTGTTGCAATTATAAATAATGCAAATCAGGTACTTTTGAACTCCTAATTCCTACAATACTAAGCAATAATTTAGCTGTGTGTGGCTATTTAATTGTGTAATTTTTTCAAGAATTTCAACTCTTTTCACAGAATATATAACTATAACAAGTAATCTCAAACTTTTACTGGCCAATGAAAGAGTATTGAAGAAAAAGAACGCAGAGGATATTGTATTTTGCTTACCCTGCCAACTCAGAGTATAGTGGTGCAGCTGTGGATGTAGATAAGGCAGAGGTCTCTAAGACAAAATGTTGCCAGTGAGTGACAGAACAGAAGCCTTTCAAGTCATACTTCAAGGTCATGAGGAAGGGGGGATAAGTCTCTTCCTTTTTCCACTTCTCGAGTGTCTATATGTGCCACCAAAGAGACTCTTTTTAGCTTTGCTTTCATCAATTAACAGATCCTCAAAGAGTTTGGAAATATAACAGCAGCACTCATTTATTGATTGCTTTGATCAGATACTAGGCAGGAGGGAAGAAAACCTCAACATACACGTCAATAAACAACCTGGAGCCTCTAAAGTCATACTGAGAGAGCCTGAGAACTAACAATGAGGCTGAGATGCTCAAAAAAGAAAACCCATGACAGCGAATCAATATGAAGCCTTGTGGTAAAGATGCTGAAGTAAGAGGAGGAACATTGGGTCGCTGTGAAAAGAACTCTGTGGCCTGCATCAAAATGCTGAGACAACTAATAAGGGATCCTTCAGGTGCAGGGAGCAGGTAAGACCATCTCCCTCTCTCCAAATGACTATAGAGGAAGCTTGGGGTGACAAGGCCTTGGACAAGGCTCAGGTTAGATAGACTGAATTGAAGCACTGATTTTGCTGTATACTTCTGACATCAGGAAGACATGAGGCTTAGTGGCCTCTCCTTTTCTCTGGAGGCAAGCGGCTTGTGCTTTATACATGTGCTAACAGTATCTGAATGCAATGGGTTTGGATAAGCTCTACAGGGCTATGAGCTATTTCTGTTGAAGTTGTTCCTGGAGTGCTTGTAGTATAGATACACTGAGGAGTCATCCAGAAAAACAAATGGGAAGGGGAAAAAATGGCAGTAGATATGCAGCCCTTTATTGAAGATTATTAAAATGATAGGAGATGAAAGGAATGCTTGTTGGAAGAAACTGAAAAAAGTCCCACTACCTCAATAGTGTTTGGTGTTTGAAAGAGCCAGGTTATGACCCAGTCAGAGGGTCTGAGAATTTTAGCATCTGTTATGGTATATTCTGTGTATGGCAAGCTGTAAGGTAGAGGTCCCTATAGACTTTTAAAATCCCATTGATGTGTTTTTCAAAAGCTACATTTCTTCTGCAAAAGTAAACACACAAGATGTTTTTAGAAGGCTAGTTCCCTTGATACAACTGATTCTAAATTCTCAAAGGGAAAGCTGTAAAATATGCAGATAGACAATAACCTCAAGTGATACTGAGCCCTAAAATACAGAAAAGGTACAAGGCCCAATACCAAAGACAGTGAACTCAGGTGTCTGAAATGGTCATGAAATGAAATGGAGATTCAGCAAGTCCTGGAACTATAACACCACAACAAGTATTTGGAGTGTATTAAACAAGAATCTTTAATCTTCACATTCAGACTTCAGAGAAACTCTACTCTTAGCTCTTTGGTGGGATCTGGGAGCCAAACTCATCAATGCGAGACCATGGGTATACAAACACTCCCTGAAAGGAAGCATGGCCATGAAACATGCACATTTGTTACCTTCTGGTTATTGTCTGTGCGTCCACTTTGTCTTCATTAGTTTTGGATGTTTTATCCCTCAGCAGAAGACATGTAAGCTCTCTCTCATTTACTAAATGGGTACAGATATGCCTGTAGGCTCACATCGAACAGTGAGTAGAATAGCTATTGTGGCCTTTTGCCCATTTTGCTAAAGCAGAATAGGAAGGAAACAAGTCGTATATGAACACTGGAACCACCAAAGATTGATTTGACCTAGGATTTGTGTCTCATTGACTATCATTGGCATAAAAAACTCTATCAGTATGGCAGGACTGGCTTGCTTTGCAGAGCATCCTACAATCTTGGTCTCCCATATGCATGTCCTGACCTTTTCCAAAGCTGTGAAAAGACGGGTTACACACCGCTGTCCACTTCTGGAAGGAAGCTCTCAAGCAATCCAAAATATCCCCCCTTAGACAAGTGCCAGACAGACAAAAGAGCTCACAAATGGCCCACCATCCCGATAGCAGGGACTCAGCCTTCAAAGGTCTACGCTCCAACCAAAGCTTTTTCTGTGGCTCAGGTACAGACCATCCACATTGCATGCAAATGCCATAGCATCTAAAACCGCTTGAGATCACAGTGCAGTTTCCCACTCATGTAGGATACAAACAGGCGCTCTTTTCCATCCTGCTGATTAAATAGACAGACAGCAAAAGTGTGAGCTTCATTTCCCTAGGAAACAAGGCTAAGAAGAGCCTCCTGTGAACTGCTGAAGATCAAAAGTGCCAAGTTTTACCAGTTCCTGTTGCTAATGAGGAAAACATTCATTACAAGTGTTTTCAAGAGTAACGGTATGTTTGCTCCCACAAATGGGTATCATTGACAGACACTATTTGTAGATATTTGGTAAATACTTAAAACTCTAATTTTTAATGCCATAATAAAACCAATGCAGAAGCTGATGAGTCAGCAGGACTATGATACTTTTTTTCCTAATTATGTGCTAAGGTTTATGAAACTAATAACTGTTTTTAATAATAGTAAACAGGAGAAAGCTTACATTTAGAGAATGCATTAAAATTTGCACAGGTAATTGGATTGTATGGGAATTCAAGATAAGAATAACTTAATTAAAATGAAATTTTAAAACAAATGACCCAGGTTGTTTTTTAATCCCGTCACACCACCTTGAAAAAATAATTTACATCTCAGTGTAATCGGTACGTAGTCATAACTGGGTGTTATGACTACTAGATGAGGAGAAGAGCTAGGCTGAGGACGGGTATATAAATGAGGAAAAGGGGATTAGAGGTTCCAGAGTTCATCTATTAAAGTTACACTCATAAATGTCCAGACCATCTTCAGAGGCAAACAACCAACCCTTAAACCAGCCAGTCACAATTTCTTATTTCATCTCTCCTCTTATCTGTCCCCCTTGTGTTGGCTACTTTCTTTTAGACCATTTACTCAACGACTTCTTTGCCTCAGTCTTCACTGGCAAATGCTTGAGCCACACTGCCCAGGTCACAGAAGGCAGGGACTGGGAGAATGCAGAACCGCCCACTGTAGGAGAAAATCAGGTTTGCGAATATCTAAGGAACCTGAAGGTGCACAAGTCCATGGGACCTGATGAGTTGCATCTGCAGGTCTTGAGGCAACTGGCAGATGAAGTGGCCAGACCACTCTCCATCATATTTGAGAAGTCCTGGCAGTCCGGCGAAGTTCCCACTGACTGGAAAAGGGGGAACATCATTACCCCCATTTTTAAGAAGGGTAAAAAAAAAGACCCGGGGAACTACAGGCCGGTCAGTCTCAACTCTGTGCCTGGCAAGACTATGGAGCAGACCCCCCTGGAGACTATGCTCAGGCACATGGAAAATAAGGACGTGATTGGTGACAGCCAACGTGGCTTCACTAAGGGCAAATCATGCCTGACAAACTCGGTGGCCTTCAATGATGGGGTTACAGCATTGGTGGATAAGGGAAGGGCAACTGATGTCATCTACCTGGACTTGTGCAAGGCATTTGACACTGTCCCGCACGACATCCTTGTCTCTAAATTGGAGAGACATGGATTCGATGGATGGACCACTCGGTGGATAAGGAATTGGCTGGATGGTCGCACTCAAAGAGTTGTGGTCAACGGCTCAATGTCCAAGTGGAGAACGGTGACGAGTGGTGTTCCTCAGGGGTCGGTACTGGGACTGGCACTGTTCAACATCTTTGTCGGCGACATGGACAATGGGATCGAGTGCACCCTCAGCAAGTTTGCCAATGACACCAAGCTGTGTGGTGCGGTCAGCATGCTGGAGGGAAGGGATGCCATCCAGAGGGACCTTGACAGGCTGGAGAGGTGAGCCCGTGCAAACTGCATGAAGTTCAGCAAGGCCAAATGCAAGGTCCTGCACATGGGTCAGCACAATCCCAAGCATGACTACAGGCTGGGCGAGGAATGGATTGAAAGCAGCCCCGAGGAGAAGGACTTGGGGGTACTGATTGATGAGAAACTCAACATGAGCCGGCAGTGTGCGCTTACAGCCCAGAAAGCCAACCATGTCCTGGGCTGCATCAAAAGAGGTGTGACCAGCAGGTCGAGGGAGGTGATCCTGCCCCTCTACTCGGCTCTTGTGAGACCCCACCTGGAGTACTGCGTCCAGCTCTGGGGGCCCCAGTACAGGAGAGACATCGAGCTGTTGGAGCGAGTCCAGAGGAGGGCCACAAAGCTGATCGGAGGGATGGAGCACCTCTCCTGTGAGGACAGGCTGAGAGAGTTGGGGTTGTTCAGCCTGGAGAAAAGGCAGCTCCAGGGAGATCTAACTGCAGCTTACCTGAAGGGGGCCTACAGGAAAGATGGTGAGGAACTATAGTGACAGGAGAAGGGGTAATGGGTTTAAGCTGAAGGAGGGTCGATTTAGATTAGATGTTAGAAAGAAATTCTTTACTGTGAGGGTGGTGAGGTACTGGAACAGGTTGCCCAGAGAGGTTGTGGAGGCCCCATCCCTGGAAGTGTTCAAGACCAGGTTGGATGAGGCTTTGGGCAATGTGGTCTAGTGGAGGTGTCCCTGCCTGCAGTAGGAGGGTTGGAACTAGATGATCTTTAAGGTCCCTTCCAACCCAAACCATTCTATGATTCTCACCAAAGCAAATTAGCTTTGTTCTTGGCAGGGTCAGGTCTACATTCCCCTATTCTCACCCACCTTCAGAGTTGATACCATCTCTCTTCCAACTCCTAGTAAATCTTCTAGCTAGCAAACACTCCAGCATTTCTGCACTGTATTTTCACCACCCAAGTTCCAATCTGGAAAGGTCTTTTCTCTCAGTTTCTATGTCTCACGTGTACCTTATCACACAATACCCTTTCCAGATTCATATTTGAAATGTTTCTGAGAGGAAAGTAGAGGATATAGAGCCTGTTTAGGTATGAGTCTTGATGATTAGAGAGTGTGCAGGGTACAAGATGAGACATCTACATGCTGTAAGAAAAGGGAAGGTCTATTAATTCTTGTTCTGGCTTTAGTACCTGTAACCAGAGATCAGAGATCCACTGTGCTTATGCACACACACCCTGGTATCTGTCATCCTGATCTCAGTAACTCACTAAAAATGATCAAAGGATAAGTGAAAGAAATTATTATCCCCAATTAGAACCAAGATGGAGTGTGCAAGTGATGTGCTAAGGGTCCCATAAGCTGTCCCAAAGCAAAGAAGGGAAACCAAACCCTTGGAATTCCTACCCAGGAGCTTTTATTCTCCTTGACAGGGTGCAAGTGTCTTTCAACCAGTGCAATTTCTGAATCACATATGACATAAGGAAATATTTTTTCCATCCTTGGCAATATTAAGTGCCTGTGCATGGTCCTGGGCAACCAGCTCTAGATAAAGCAGCAGTGGGGAGCTGGACATGATGACCTACAGAAGTCCCTTCCCACCTCAACCGTTCTGTGATTTTGTGATCTACAACTTTCTAGAACCCCAGTAAAATCAGTGACTGCTGTTCCCAGATTTGAAAACTGCACTGCCTTCCCGTTTGTCTCTGTTGGGAAAGTCTGTCGCTAAAAGGGAGGCCAGGCCTGCGGTTACACAGTGTTCACTCCTCTGCCCAATTTCACAGTGCCTTTTACAGGACATAGCTGGGGAAATGCAATTATTAGTCTGTTTTTATTTTATCTTTTGTTTTCCCAGAGAAAACTGCTTTTCTGCAATAGAATAAAAATAGCCTTCCACAATTGTTCTATCCCTTTAGACTTAGTGAATAATTGAAGAATGCTTTCCCGGTAGTTAGTAATGAAAGAGGTTTACTCTGAGCCTTTCTCCATTATCCAGCGCCAGCACTTTCCTCTGTTGCTGAGGTTGCAAGAGAAAGCGAGGGGTGACAGGTGCTTGTATATCTCTTCATGAACAAATGAAGCAAATTCCTCTGCCATCTGGCTGGGAGTAAATCTGCAGTAAGTCCACTGGATAACTGAGAAGACTTTGGACTTACTCGAGAATAACTGAAAGCAAAATGTTCAATTACATTTTTCATCTGGCACGTTTGAAAGAACATGTGACTAATGAGACTGACATGTCTATAAATGTATGACAAAGTATCAACCCATATGGCTTGCTTTTTTTACCAGCTCTTCCCTCCTACTCTCTCGATTACTCACCTGTGGGTACCAACATTAACCTCAAGGCAGTTTTCCTGCTATTATATCTTGGTTCTTCTCTACCTGTGCTAACCAAACTTCATTGAATTTCTTCTCTGCTAAACAGATACTCCTATTCGTATAAAATACTTTCCTATGGTACCCACTGGCAGCTTAGACTCAGCCTACAGCAGGAGGGATCTGTGCAAAGAAAGCGCTGCCTCCACTGCCAGCACAATTTGTCTTCCCTTCTCTCTTATGGCAAACATCTACCTGGTTACAGCCTCAGATCAGGGTCTCCTGTCTCTACATTCCACTGAAAGACTGGGCCCTTAATTTAATTTTTGCCAGAGACAGGCTTGAACTACCCCACTGTATGGAAGTCAGAAAAGATGCTGCCTATTCAGCTGCTTTAATTTTCTTCTAATTTCTTTAATGTCTGTAATGGCACTTATATAAACTTCATCTTAAAAGAGAAAACATTCATGTTAGCATCTAGGGGAAAAAAGGGGGAGGGAAATATTTTTTTTAGTTAGGCTTTTTTTTTTTCTTTTTGGAGCTTTTTTTCTTGCAAGTTAGGAAGAGCAGGGGAGCTTTATGAAAGTGTAGGGACACTATAGGACACATGTAATACATTAAAAATTCAAGCCCCAGGAGTGATGAAGGCTATTTAGGTTCCATTTATCTATGGACTTCTGGCAGGTTTTGTTGTAAAGAAAAAGCAAAGGCAAGTCCTGCAGGTTATTTCTTTTCTCAGAAGAGGAAATTAAAGGATCATAGGTACAATACTGACAAATTAGAATGAAGCATTGCCTCATTTTCTGTTACTAGAGTTTTATAGATGCTAGAAATCCTAGAAGGAGTGAAGTTTTATGTAACCTGGATGGAGAGCTTAGTCACGGAAAATATAAGCTACTGGAAGCCCCATGCTGAGAGTTGCCGTTGAATTGAACCGAACCTGTAGTACTTTGTTTGAGGGTGAAGGAATAGGGTACAGAGTAGGGCATCCTTTGCTTTGGTGCAGACCTTAACCTGCTGTCTCTAGGAAACTGAATGTTAAAAGGAATTGCTGTGCTTGGGCGTACGTACTGTAATATTGCAAAAGAAGAGCCATTAAAACTTGCCTTAATTAAAAGAAAAGTTACTGAGGAAAAATCATAGCCCATAATTGTGAGATCATTCATTTTTCTCTTAACTTTAAATTTGCTCTGAAATCAAACTCCCTTTGCCTTCTAATGCACAACACTAAACCAACTGACAATACTATCATTCCCTTTTATTTATTTTTTGCCTCTGCTTATAATTTTAAAATTCTCATGTTGATTCCTAAAAAAAAGTGCAATAAAAACAAATTAATAAAAAATTAACTCATGTTTCAGAATGAAAAAGTCATGACTTTGTTTAAAGTGCCTTGTAGTAATCTTCATATGAGATATTGAAATCTGAATTATCTGACTTTTTGAAGAGGTTAATTGATTATAAACCATGTCAGCTGGTAGCATTTCTTGAATAATCCCTGCCATTCAGTGATGAGGTGTCATAGAGAAGAAAGGGCAAGGGAAAGCAGGAGGAAGGGGACCACACTCTTTGGAAGGGAATGAGGAAGGAGTAAGGATCTTTGAGTCAGAAGCAGTCAACCACTAAGGTATGCAACAGCAGGATGGGAAATGTTTGAGGTTTTCAGCAGGTTCTCCTTAAGAGTCTATAGGACTTCATGGACCAGGCTTGCGCCACTCCTGAACCTCAGAGCTCACTTCCTTCTACTGAACCATCTTTCCCAGTGGACTAATTTTACTCACTTCCTACCTGTGCTAGTCTTCTATGGCTTCAGAATGTGTCTAGCAATTAGGTTTTTTCTTTCTCTTTTCTGTTGTTTTTTATTGCTGTTGGTTGGCTGGTGGATTTTTTTTTTAATAGTCTTATCCACAAACCTTTCCAGTTAAAGAGATTCCTTGAATTCCTGGACCTTTATTTATGTTTAGTGCAAAACCTAAATAATCATTCAGTGTTCCCAGTATTCTCCTGTGAGTGTTCATGTATTGAAATATAAGTTTCTTCCTTTAGATCCTGTTAAAGGTGATGGTACTAGTTAGGGCCTGTAAAAGCTATGCAACTTCTTTGTTAAAATGCTGGCAGGACTTAACAGAGTAGAGGGGAGAACTGGTGCTGACCAAATAGGGTTCAGCTCTTCACTGAATTAACCCTCCCATAATGCACAAGAAATCCAGCTGTGCAGGCATATAGCTTCATTCACTAATGAAGCTACTTGTTACCACATAGCAGGGACAGTTAACACTTCATTAGCTGGATACAGCTATTCCTATACTGCTAACTACAAAGTAGTTGACTAAACAAAGACAGGATGCAAAGCAGGATCACCAAAGGCATCAAACAAGGCTGTACAGATCTGTGGGAGTAGTACACATGACACAGCACAGGTGCTACCTGAAATGCATGGTGAACAGGGAAGCCTATTCTCTTCCAAATAGAAAATGTAATAGAAACAGAGACAAAGCAAAGACTAAAGGAGACTAGGATGCAAAGAACAATTAAGAAGCCTCAACTGGAAAAAATTCACAGGTGGGAAAATAAAACAGATGTAAGTGTGGCAAAAATCAGTTGGTGGTGGGATGGTATCATGTTTTTCATGGGACTTATACTATCACAAACAAAAGGAAAGAAACACTGTCTTTCAGCTTCTTGGTAGACTGGATCAGTGTTGCAGCAAGATAGGGAGGCTCTTCTGTAGAGATATGCCATCAGTTTGATTTTCAGTTTTCGTTTCAAAAAAACTAAACAGCAGGCAAAGGGCAAATGCCTGAAAGTGACTGGAGAGGGAAAAAATTCAAATAAAGGGAAAACACACCTGGCATTTTCTATAGCCTCTTATTTAGACTGCTTCAGTCTCAGTAGGTGGAGTTTGTTTTGTTGGGTTTTTAAATTATTATTATTTTAGGAGTTGTGTCTTGCCTATCCCTTCTCCCAGCTTAGTTTGACATCTTGGATAAACTTGTATCCCTGTTAACTGTATATCAGAGCGCGATGTGTTGTGCATTACTGCACCTCCTAATCATATTGCAAATATTTTTGAAGCATTTTTTAATTTCTTGATCACCACTACAAAGGAAAAAAGGCAATAGAGACATTTAAGCATGTGTTAAATTCTGGCAGATATTAATAAAGGAACATGATTTTCTTTTAAATATAGTTTTCCTGGTTCTAGTGCTTTGTGTGAAAATTCTGCCTGCTGAGTTAAGCTCTATTATATGAATTCCTTGTTACATGTTATCTTGTTCCAGTACTGCAAACATTCCTTCATGGCTTTAAACTTTGGTCAAGTAGATTTCAGCAGGTACAGCAAAAGTTAAGCATGAAGAGAGTTGTTCTCACTACTGAAATGTATTTCTCATTCCTGCAGGGCGCTGTGTGAAGGAAAAACTTCTGAACTTGTTTGATTAGGAGCTAATTTAGGACTACAATTGTAAAAGAGAGGTGAAGGCAAAAAAAAATCAATTTTTGGAAGGGGTCTTTTTTGTTGAGGGCTTGTTTCATTTATAGGTTGAGAATCTTGTAGAAAAGCTGATCCTTAGTCAGTTCAGCCTCTCCCTTTAGACATACAATGAAAGTATTTGTATAAAATAAAACCCAAAACAAACAAAAAAGGTTTTTGTTGTTTTTGTGTTGTTTTTTCAAGTAGAAGGATAAAAATATACAACTTGATAATAAAAGTTCATAGGCTATTTTGTGAAATTATTTCAAAACCTTGGGAGACTTAAGCTAGCCTGAAACCTACAATGAAATGCAGAGAACACTTTTCTGCATGATTTGCCAAATATTGGCTAGTTTAAATAGAAATTATTCTTGTTCTCGTAGACATTAGGCACCACAGCTTGTTGTTCATGGTGGATGAAGGGGAAAAAAAACAACAGGGAAAATTACTGCCTGTTTTAAAAAGATTTTTTCCTGCTTACTGTATCACCCTATTGACCACAGAGGGGTTTGGGAACATGAGTAAGACTGTCTTCTACTATATCACATATACATAACCACGGGATTTTACCCTGCCACTGTAGAAGTCAACAAAAAAAAAATCCCAATTTTTGCTTTAATTAGAGAATAAATCTCTCTTCCGACACAGCAGATGTGTTAATACATGTGAGTAACCCTCCAAATCTCATTTAAGTCTAGCACCAAAAATGACTGGACTCCAGCTATCATCCTCATCTAGTAAATGGGGCAAGAAAAGCTACTCTCATGCTGTCTCTTTATAGGACAGGATTATAAAAGGAGATGACATTATTTACTTGACAGTCACTCCAGCATGAATTTAAATATTCTGCAGAGCTTAATATACAAAAATGTGTATATGCACTGTTATACAGTATTGATTATAAGAAAAGAGTAATACCACAGTGATCTGTAAGGAAGCTTTGCAGTACTTATTTTGGTAAGATTTTAATAATCCCTTATGCAAAGGAAAAACTACTCAAAGTATAATGCTGTGATCTTCAGATAATTTTCCAAAGATTGAGCTGAGTCATATATTACATTGGGGTGGGGGAAGGCTACATCAAAATAAAAAAATGAAGTGTGGTCAGCAGACATTTTCTGAAACAAGCAGTTATAGAGAACAACTATTTGCTAGGTTGCTTGTAATCATGGCTAATAATCATTAATTATTTTCTTTTAATGTATTTATTGCTACCTAAAAGTCATACTATGCATTTTAATAATAATATCTAGTAATATGTATTTGCTGGTACTCAAAGATTCCTTGTTTTCAGAAAGACATATTATTTCTTTGTGCTGGTAAAAAACAGCTATGACATGCCAGCACCTTGTAAGTTTTCAGGACTTCAGTGATGGACATGAGCATTTATAACCAAAAGCAGTTACATAAAGAACCTCTCATGAAGACTTTCTAGATATGTATTAAAGTTGAAATATTCCAAATGAAATGAAATTATAGAAGTATTGACCTGAGGGTCAGGTTAAATATGAATAACCAGGAGATACGTGAAAAAGCATTATTTAAACTTGAAAAAAAAATCTGAAATACTTTTCTGGCTTGATCTAGCCTGCCATATTATCACTACTTCCTCAATGCCAAGGCCCACAAGCTATTTTAAGGAGCCGCTAACATTAAGTTAATTTGACAAACATAAATTTTTAAGCAAGTAGTGTTGAAATGCAATGGGAAAAATAAGATTATGGAAAAAATCCTCTGTCAGAACCTTGGGGATGAACATTATTTACCTGGAGAAGACATACAGCTCCTTATCAACTAGACAACATTACACAATATGTCAGCATGGTCATCTTTGTCACATTATATCATCATATATTATGATTGTCCTAAGGGAGTGTGAGAAAGATCTTTTTAAAGGGGAAAAAAGAAAGGTTCCCATCTCCTGCTCTTTATTTTTATAGAGGACACTTCATGGTAATGAGGTTCTTCATGGTTTGGATATTGAGAGGCTCTGTCTTCCACCTGCCACAGGGCAATGAGAAAGGACAGTGGGAATACTTTCTGCTTTACTGGAGCCTTCACTCCCAGTAGACATGGTTGTAAATGGATACCTGATTAATTAGGTCTGAAAATTAAAGACATCTGGACATAACTTTCTCTCTTGGACACTGCTGGCAATAGGCACTGTCTTGATGTAAGCACACAAGGTTTAAACTTGGCCTTTTTACTGAGGCCACTGTTCCCATTGAAATCCATTCTCTTGATGTTAATGTGATATAAATAAGCAACTCCCTTATGCCAATGACTACTCATCTGGTAGGTTGTACAACATTTGGCTCTATGCCACAAGACTGATTGCTTTTCTGAATGTTGGAGTACCTCAGAATTAAAGTTGAGTTATACTATTAATTGATTCAGGATGGCTTTTTTTGAGTAATTATGTTCAAGAAGGGTCTGTCAATACAATTTGCTCTCAGTTGTCACCGCACCATCAAATATAATGGGGTTGGGTGCATACAGGATAGTAATTTGCATGACTACAGCAGTATTTGCCAAAAAATCTCCATATAGAAGAAATATAGAGAAGGTGAAGTTATATTTAATCTGTTTTGCATTGCAGAGGGTGTTATAATAAATGTATTTTGCTGTTTATTTGTAAGCTCTGTAGTGTCCATTTATGTATCAAGGTAATGGTGATATGTTGGTAATGTAGCTGTGTATTCATACACTTTAGGCTCAAATCATTACATTGCAGCACTGAGATAGAAGACCCTGTGCAAGCAGACATTGCCTGACTAATCCCCCAAGCAGCCTTTTGAAAGGCATGAAATTGTGTAGATGAGGGAACAGCAGTCCAGAAAGTTCATCAGGTGCCCAACAACTCAGCATGAAAGTCAAGTTTAGAACTTGGGTATGCACAGATTAGGGCCATGCCCAAGGTAATCAATCATCTGGTCTTCTGAATAGGAAAAAATTCCAGTACACTCAAGCCTTCCTAAAAGGAACTCTGCACAGAGCCAAGATCACCTTCAATAAACCATCTCACAAAATGGTAACATGCAAACATCTGTCTTCCACTGGCTTCTGTCATTTTCTTAGAGGATTGTTTTGGAAATTTTTGTTTATTTCTTGCTAGCATATAGAGGAGAACTACAAATTGCAGCCTTTTTTTCTGTTGTGTTTGATTACAACCATAGATGGGCCACCACAGGAAATTTTTCTTCAACACAATTAATGCTGTACCTCTGCTCATCTCCCTGAATTCTAACTGATTTGTAAACCTTTTCCCATGTCCTTCAGTTTCTCAAAGCTACTTTCCAGGTTCACTGACTTTCATTTTAAGGTGACACATTTTCCAAAAGTACAACTAGTTTCCCTTCCATGGTCTCTAATCAACAGAAAGATAAAAGCCCACTTTATGATTAAAGTCCTAGGAACTACTCTAAACTCAAGATACTGTCCACTGTAAGAATTTTAATGTTTAGAATTTTCCAGAAAAACATTTTGACAATCTTCAGACAAATGTGGGCTCCCTTTCACTGCTGTATGAATGAATTTAACTTACTTATGCCTCACCTTATTTTTTTCCAAGATACACCTCAGAGCCAATATACCATTTTAATTTCATTCCCTGTTCTAAAAAGGATGCAAAGACACTGGGCTAGCTCACACTTCACAGGCTGAGATTCACCTCCAGTAATCCTATCAAAATTAAAAGGATGGCCTGCATGAGTTAGTACTGGAGAGGTAAGGAGCAGTCACAAGTGTATAATACAGATCTATTGCATAGATATATTATAAAATATCCACTCTTCATTAGGTTAACTTCTTTTTCACCACCAAAATTGTGGCTATTCTCATGTGCAGCAGAAGTGCAAGCTGGCCAGGGATTTCAATCATTACTTCTGCTACTTGCTTACAGAACAGGATTCAAACACCTGGTAATTTGTTGAGCCAGGTGTTACTGTTCATCTGTAATCACCCCTCCATAGTTTGCATTTCTCAGGTTCTGTAGGGACACTGAGTTAACCAGTCCAGTTCATATTTCAGGAGACATGTAATCAATAAATCACCTATATTAGTCTGATATCCACACACAGGGGTTTTATTATTGAGGATATTTTGAAAGGTTCACTGAATATTACACAATGAAATAAGTGTCTGTTGCCTGGGAGCAATTTCCAAGCTGTCTTCTGGGAACTAGGACACACTTAAAAGGATTTAGTGGTGGAAATCTTTCATTTAGAAAATCCATTTCTGCAATTCACATGGTAAAGAAATAGAAAATGTTTCTTTGCCAACTTCAACTGCAGTAAACGCATGTGAATAGCTCCCCACCCCTGAAACAGAGCTAATTTCTGCAGAAGTTCATCCCAGAGATATATTT
Source organism: Grus americana (assembly GCF_028858705.1). Lineage (NCBI taxonomy): Eukaryota > Metazoa > Chordata > Aves > Gruiformes > Gruidae > Grus > Grus americana. The sequence goes on along the minus strand of NC_072857.1, from coordinate 15,076,006 downwards.
CTGAGCAGGTGTTTTGCTTCACTGTTCACATCTTGAATTGTGTGCATTCCATCATATCTATCATTTTGCCCTTACACAGTCAAGGAATTTGGTCTTTTCAGTTGAGTGAGCAGCAAGAGTGTATCACTCCTCGTTTTAAAACATTCCATAGTACTTGGCTCCTGCGTATGTCTGAAAACAGTAAATGTGTAATGAAATAGCTGGGAAAACAAAGCACAAATTACCACATATATCATGTTCCACATTTACAGTAGCAGAAGCAGTAGCACTTTGGAAGTATTTCCCTCCCCTCACTCCTTCCTGATCATTGCTGCTGCTGTTTTTGTCCTTGTTTGCAGAAGCCACAAAGTCCTTCCATCTGTCAAGCCATCATTTCTCAGAAACGAGGATGATCCAGACAAAATCAGCTGCAGTTACAGGAGGCAAGTGTCTCTAGGCACTCAATTGGGAGGTTTCTTCCTCTGGCTCAGTCCTCAGGCAAGGATTTGGGGGACAGGGAAGGAAGAGGGGGGTCTATTATCTGATCTTATTTTAAAAGTTCGCTTCTATCTCACGCTTTATTTCCAAGATTGGATTCTTCACTGAGGAAAGTCACAAGTATTAAGCAAAAGAGGATTCCCCACCTTGAAGTCACTAAATGAAGAGTCCAAATGCCTGAGTTGTCTTGCCGATGTCTGATTTTCAGAACTAATTCTACTTTTGTTTCTATGGAAATTAAATGTGATGAAATAAGAATTGATTAAATTCCCAGGACTAATTCTAACTGTAGACAACTTGAGCTTTTCAAATAGGCACTCTGTCAAGACACCTCCTGTGTGATTTCAGACCAATTTTTTGCCTTCCCTAAGACTTCTCTATCTATAAAGTGGGGGAGTATACTTTCCTACCCCATGTGCAGACGCTGAGCCAAATCTTCTAAATACTGTATGGCTCTGATGTACAGTACAAACTCTGGGGTTTTAGACACAGGATAGTATCGTATTTTGCATCTAAAACATTTCCACATCAAGTTAGCCTATGAGCAATTTTCTGATCTCTAACTGAAAGTTATGTTTATGAGTTTCCTTGGCCATCATACACACAATGTTTGGATGAGCAACCAAAATGAGTATTTCCTCAACATCTGAGTGAAAGAATCCAAAAGATGTTTTGGCTGTAAGACCCAATCAGAGCATTTATCTTTTTCCCCCTATCTTGCTGCTTTTAACCTAGAAAGAATGCCACAAAGCAAGTCTCTAGACATCTTTCTCTGGGTTACTGGAAATTAATACAAGTCAGGCTGCTAGATGGAGGCCAAAGCTAGCTCCAGACCCAGAGTGTGCTGGTTTTGCCTGGGATAGAGTTAGTTTTCATCATAGTAGCTAATATGGGGCTGTGTTTTGGATTTCTGATGCAAACAGTGTTGATAACACAGGGATGTTTTTGTTACTGCTGAACAGCGCTGACAGAGCCAAGGGTTTTTCTGCTTCTCACCCCAGCGAGTAGGCTGGGGGTGCACAAGAAGTTGGGAGGTGACACAGCCAGGACAGCTGATCTCGACTGACCAAAGGGATATTCCATACCATACAACATCATCCTCAGCATATAAAGCTGGGGGAAGAAGGGAGATGTTTAGAGTGATGACATTTCACTTTCCAAGTAACTGTTATGCATGATGGAGCCCTGCTTTCCTGGAGATGGCTGAACACCTGCCTGCCCATGGGAAGTGGTGAATGAATTCCTTGTCTTGCTTCACCTATTAATCTGTCTTTATCTCAATGCACAAGTTTTCTTACTTTTACTCTTCTGATTCTCTCCCCATCCTGCTGCAGGGGAAGTGAGTGAGTGGCTGTGTGGCACTTAGTTGCTGGCTGGGGTTAAACTGTGACACAGAAGGCTGCAATTTGTGAGGAAAATATCACTGCAAACAAGTCAGAGTAACAATAAAGCTCAATAACCTTTTAGCTGTCTGGGATTTCTCCCTATTCACAGAAATTTTCAATGGATGCATTGGAAGCACAGCACCTCTGGAGCTACTTCTAGGAAAAGAAAAAATTTGAAGTTTACAGCATTTCACAAGGAGAAGCATGTGTAGGAAACATTTCTGAATTTTTAACTAGAGAATGAAGAATATGTACTCAAATATTACAGTATCAACCAAGATCTTAATGCTGGCTGGGAAACCTTTTACTATATGCTTATTGTACAGCCTGGAGTAACGGACAAAAGGACACATATGTTAGCTAAAGCAACTAGTTTAAAGTTGCCAAATAAGACAGTAGCAAAGGCAGGATTAGATTGCCTGTCTCCTGAGACTTGACCTAATGGGCCAACTTTTTCCAGAGCAGAGCTGTGCTAAGTCAGCCCCAGATGAATAACAAATGCAAACCTTCTCTGGGCTGAGCTTTGTTATCCAAATAACTTGCCTTCACCTTTGAATCCATATTCTACCATTCCAAAATAAAAGGTGGAGTACCCACCACCACGACAAAAGAATACAAACCAGAATTTGTCATTCTATATTTGCTTTGCTTTTACTATAACATTCTGCACATCAGTTTGTTTGATTGGGTCACTTTGCTCAATGAATTTTGTTTTCCTTCCAAACAGATGGTGTGAGCCTAGGAATGGTTTTAATAAAATTCTTTGTGTGATGGTTATATGGCACTTATTTGGCAAATGTCACTCTAGGTTTAAGATGATACTGTAATAGCTTAAATCTCCCACCAGCTGCCACAAAATTAGAGCCACATTAATATCAGAGAAATTAGGAGTTCTGGTAATTCAACTGGGAACTTGAGGGAAAAAAATTATAGGCATTTGGAAGATTTGCAGTGGGAAGGGGCTGTGAAAGTCTGCCCTAGCATTTGCCCTAGCATTAGACAATAACAATATTAAGGCTGGAAAGTCTGAAATACATTTTGTCCTTTACTCTAAGCTGACCAGGTGATGCAGGTGGTCTGTATTTTAATCCTGACAGCTTGAAAGGAATGCTGGCAAGATGTGTATATATATATATCCTAGGTGAACATTATTCAATGAACTATCAGCAAAACATTGTTGGAAATAAAGTGAAGTTTATGTCATAGAGGACTCTATACTGTGAAGCATCTCTAAAGCAGTAATTTCTTAACACCTGTAGATAAGGCTGCTATATTGCATGGAGATGCCAGATTGGAGACACAGCCACACTTCACTGACTAGGTCTGCTCTGCTTCCCCACACCCATTCCAATTAACAGATTGGCCTTTAAAACCAATCAAACACCTGGTCAGAGCAAGGTAAATCTTATCATTACACATCCTGAATCACACAAAAAGAAAGTGCAGGCCAGAAAATAAACCTATTGCAGAGATCACAGCATAACTAGGGAATGTAGCGAGAGATGTGCAGAGTATCACAGGATATGGACAGCCAGGACTTATTAGGAGAGGGAGTACTTGGGCAGGCCAGAAAGTAAGGATGACTCCATGTACAATCAGAATAATTCAAAGCAAAGACAGAAGAGTGCAAGTTCGGACACTGCTCTGGATGTTATATTCAGACTGAATGCAGAGGCATTAAATCGTTTTAATGAGACATATGAATCTTCCCCCTCCACCTCCCTTGATCTCTAAAATGCCCCAGACATCAGTGCATTTAGCAGGACTTTGTACTGGAAGTGAATTATGTGGATGATATGCTACAACAGTTAAATGCAATCACAACCAATTTCCCCCATGGGTAAGGCAGTGCTATTCAGTTATTTTTACTATTATGGCCAATGGGGAAATGATATTGTCTTTTGGAATATATGTGATTGGCTGTGGTCTGAGATGGGATATCACAGTAGATGTCACTGCTACTGTGCTCTCTTATGGCAGCTTCTGTGTTCCAGAGTGTATGCACATTATTTGATAGCTGCAAATGAACATATAAAAGTTAAGAGGCTTTTTGAAAATGATGTTTTTCAGCCTGCAATATTACATTAATTACACCACAGAGGTATGAGAAACTATCATTAGTGTGATCACACTATAATGATGGATAAGGAAACCATTATAAGTAGAAGGGACTGAGTAGCCAGGATAATTAGGAGTTTTTCTATTGAAAACAGTAATGGCAAAAAGGCAAAAGAAAAAAAATAGTGTTAAAATAAAAAAGGCAACTTTTAATATTACAGGAGAGGTCTTAAAAATGGGGCAGCTAATGGGGATAGTCACTCAAAGAGCTTGTTATTATAAATCTGCATTAGCATTAGTTTTTCAAATCACTGCTGGATATAAAAATCACAGTTTACAGACTGTAGAGAACCTAGTTTTTAACTGTCAATCTGTAGAAAAATGGGTCTATGTCAAACCAGATTCAACAGCCAGCAAGTACGCTTGGCTAAATGTCTCCTGATATATTCAGAGCTGAACTAATGGCTATCATTCTGACTGTAACAGGCCGCTCTAGTTTTATTAGATCCTCTTCTGGGACCTGACATTGAGATGTGTTTTGGGGTGTGTGTTATATATATTATTTTTTTTTTAGAGAAAAAATGCTGTAATAAGAGCTGCTAGCCAGCAAAAATTTAAGCAGCCCAAAAACTAAAGGCAAGGCTAGTCCAGCCAGTCACAGTAACAGCTGGATTTTCGGAGCCATCTATAGATTAAAAACAGAGTTTAACAATTCCATTGGGTTGTGACCCACTACTCAAACACTACTCCCAGGAGCTAGCTTGTCATGTGTTATCAGAAAAGTAGTTAAAGCTTTCTAAATTGCAAGTCAAACAAAATGGCACTTTTTATTTGAATGAACAAACAAAACCCCAATGGATTGTTTGCCCAATTTTCACAACAGTAGTCTTTGAGAAAGAAAAGTGAAAAGGCTATCTGTCCAATTGCAAGTTCACACACACAGATTTGTAGTCCAACTTGATATATATCATTACCACATGGTACATGTTATTGCTGTGACTGCATGATAGCCAATAAATTGAACAACTGAATTGCTTCACCAGTTTACCTAAGCCTAGTGATGACACCTGCAGACCAGGTAACAAACCACACAGAACTATTTGCACATGAAATTGGAGATGTTGCATGTGTAGTTTCACATGCAATCAGATACCAACAAGGAAAGCTAGGAAAATACAGCAGTGGTGTTTAGGTCACAACTATTTTCTTTAAAATGGTTCTTGTATTTGGGAATACTTGAAAACATATCTTGTAATAAAATCATATCATATAAGGATATGCATGTTCACATATATACATGCATATATGTACATCAATACACATATATGCAGAGGCAATTATTTGCCTATATATGTATATACATACTGTCATGAATGAGTAACTCCTGCCTGGGATCTCAAGGATTTATCTGTATGTGAGCAGCAATATATAACCATTAGCAGAGCAGGGAAGGACTTGAGTATTTGATTTGTGACTGCATGGAGATTTCCTTGGCTCTAATTGAGCAAACACCGGTTCACTGGGCTTGACATTGTTCTTGTACTGGTATAAAGCTGAAATAACTCTATCAAGGGCAGATGACCTTTGCAAACATAAACAAGGAGAATTATGTCCTCTGAATAAAAAAAGCATGAAGAAGCACTTCTAAGTTGCAATCAAGGAAATTCATTGAGTTTGGGTGTTGTCTCATCCTCCCTAAAGATTATCATTGTGACTACAATAGAAACTTTATCTGGGTATAATTTTGAGAGGCTTTCATTTGGGGATTTTTATCTGGCTTTGTTCTTATTTGTTCTAGCTGCTACATGCCAAGTTCTATAGCTGGGCAGTACCTCAGATACGTTCTGTTAAAAATCTTTTTTATTCTCACAATGAAACTACCTTCTGATCTACCTTATATGATTAGACCTTGAAAGACGGAATGGCAGAGGCATGAAGTAAATTCCTATGTCTTCTATTCTTGGCAAACATCACCAGCCATAAGTATGGAGTTAAAGGATTTGTTTCCCCTCCCCTAATACCACCTGTTTATATAGAGGCCTCTGTCACAAGATGCAATAGCAGTTTTCAGTGCTGCACTTGGACCTCATGACAGGAGCCCAATAAACCTTCCATTGAAGACCAGCCTCTTACATCAATAAACATAAAACTGATCCTGCCATCTGTTTCCTTCTCTTAAAAGCAGATAATCTGTGGACAGTAGAAACAGCTGATTGTTTTTTTTTTTTTTTACTTTAAATGCATTGTATCACTTTTTGTCGGTGAGGTTTTTGAGCCATTCTGTGCTTAGAACTGCAGAAGACAGTCAAATGACTATAACAGTAATGATTAAATGCAAATGTTGCTTTAGGTGTTACTAATGGAACTTGTGATCCTGCTTTTTTAAATAGATATTCAATTTGCTGTTCAATTTTCTATTAGAACATTTTCCCTTCTCCTGACTTTAATTTGTTTCTTGCTGTACAGAGTAGGAAAGAAAAACGCTTGCTGCCTTGACTCCTACCTTACCTCTAAGCTACATGCTCTTCCATAACCTAATAGGGAAGAAAAATGTCCTTTTAAATTGTTCTGGCATACAGTATCTTACATTCGAAGGAACTCCACAAATCAAAGTGATCATGTTTCACCCACATTGAATTTACATCCCTGGTTTCATCAGAAGACTAATAAGATATTTGTTAGGTCTGTCAGGTTTCAAATTATCTGCCAGAGAGATTCTGGATCTGCTACACAAAACGTTCATGACCAACTGTTCTGAATCCTCTAAAAATAGGAAATAAAAGAAAAAAGGTTTTTCCATTTGGTATGGAAAACCTTTTATAGAAAGGTAAAGAGCTTTCAGAGCAATAGTTATATCTCGATGTTATAGGCCCACAGAACCTTCTTTATGCTAATATCCCTCATTCCTTACAAAAATTATAGAAAGTTTTGTAAAGCAATCTTACACCTTGCAACAGACATAGGAAGAAGCAAAGCTGGATCCCTCCAGCCTGACAGAGTGAACCTATCACCGACTTAGAAAAAAATGAAGACTACCATGCATAGTTACTGCAGGAGCCCTGTTTAAAGACAATTCCAATCTGAGCAGTGCCTGCTTAAATTGTTACTCCAAACTTCTGAACCTGAGGCATGCTGAATGAAGGTCTGTAGAGAAATTAAGAGTGAAGTACTTAGTCCAACTGAGTATCAAAGAAGAGCTACATATGGACAGGAAAAAAGAACAGTGGAAGTGATGTCTTAGTTCCTAATTTCTTCCTTGCTTCTGACCTTACATTAGTATTTACTACATTTTGGTTTCTTTAAGAGAAATCCACTCTTTTGTAAGACTTAATATGAGGTTTCATGCAGGTTCTTTTCACAGGGGTGTACTTTGGCCCTAAAGAATGCATTGCTAATTAAATATTCCAGGCTCCAAGGCCTCTAAACCTAATTTTGCACTGTGTATTTTTACTAAATTGATTGGTAGTCCTGTTGACCAAGTCTATGACACTGACATGGAGAACTAAATTGCTGAAAACAGCTGAATTCAGGAAAATAAAAAAGTGGACTGAAAGAAAGGAAGTTCTTCATGCCAAAAGTTGTTCAAAAAAAACCATTTCTGTCACATAAGGTTATTCTTCCCATTTATTTAAAGCATGAAAATAGTTTTCTGTCTGGACACCTGAGCATGTGTCTGTAATACACTTAAAGTAGTTTTTGCAGCCATGTAACTGGAGCTGCACCAGCATAGCTGATAACTGAAGATGGTGTGGTTCAGCGTTCAGACTGCACTAGACAAATCTATTAGGGTCCTTAGCTTAGTTATTAACCTACTCCTTGACAGTGTCTGTACCACTGTCATTACCTGTACTAACTCACATGAATCTGCCTGTTCATACTGCATCAAATCTTGGATTTACACAAAGAGATTCAGAGAACCGAAAGAGTCAAGATCATGTTCTACAACCCAGGAGAGAAGCAAAGAGGATTAGTACTCAGTCCTAATAAATATCACATCTAACTTCTGCATGGGTGAACAAAGTCTACTTTACATCCAGCAATAGAGGTGTCATTTTGTACTAGGAGCCTGATACCATGGGGACATAGTATGACACTTTTGAATTACTTACACACTGGTTGTGTAAGGCCTGTACACCATCTGGGGGAGTCTGAGGTGGAGAACACCCCATGCGGAAGAACAACATATGTTCAGAGTACCCAAAATAACTGCTACTAAGGAACTGCAACTAGAGGATTGCAATAATGAGCAAGACAACCCAAGATACAATCATAGAATGGTTTGTGTTGGAAGAGACCTTAGATCATATAGTTCCAACCCCTGGAACTTGTTTTTTAGCCTTTAGAATGCTCTACAAGAAATGAATTTGCTACTGGACCTCACCCATGTAATCTGTACCCTTCAGAAAAGGGCTAGTAAAGTATGCTTTTTCACTGTCCTTCAGCTCATGCTATACCCTCAGCTTTAGGGACCATGAAATATTGATCCCTTGTACTTACAGCATCTAAAAATAGCAGGGGGTAAGCAGTCTCCCCTGGCACCAGAACTGCACACCAATCGTTAGAGATATCCAGGTTCTAAAATGTTATGATATAATATTTTTAACAGCTAATTAGCACCAATTAAAAACAGAAGTAACATTTTGGTTGATTTTTACTGTTTTGGACTCAGCTCCCAGGTTATGCATATTTCCTTTCCTTATCCCTATTATCACTCTCCTGCAGTTTCTCAGCTGAATACTAACCTGACTTTTCTGCTTTCAAACTCCACTGATCTAGTTGTGCCTGAACAAAAACCAGACTCATGTTGATAATTTTATGCACAATTAGTGTTAATCTTTTAGTCTCAGATCCTCAGAAATACTTATTTAGGACTTTCCCAGATGTAGAGCAGGAATTAAACAAAGCATTCTCCCAAAGTCTGGCTAACCTAAAATTGCAATGTAGAAGTGTGTCTCATTCTGCATCCATCCAAACTCATTAAGTACCGGCAATGTCTTTTCACAGTGCTGTGCTGCTGATATTCCCAGGAGTTTGAAGGAATCTGTACTTCATATACAGTGTGAATAGAATTCACTGCTCCCTATACTAAATGGTCTTTATGTTCTTAGTTTACCATGCTGGTCTTGTCTCTGGCTTCTGCATCTTAAGGATATAATATGAAAGGTTTGAGAAGTATCATATCAGCAGCACTCAAAAGCTTTAAACCCATGCATGCAAAGTAATTATAATCTGATTATTAAAGATTGCTAGACATGGCTAACCAATACTAATCATTAACTACAAGCTGTCTGTAGGAGGAACATAGGTTTTTCTACTGCTATAATGAATACAATCACCAATACAATATAACATTAAGTACCTCCTTCCTCTTCAAGGGAAGCTCTCATAAGAGCATCAGCCTGATATTTTTAATTAGTAAGGCCAAACATGCTACCAGAATTTTCTTCATGAATACTAAGCTGATTATATTGGCAGTTTAATGTACCTCCCAAAGTCACTCAAGGGCTTTTGACTATGTTGACAACATCTAGTATGAGCAAAAACCTGAACGAGAGTGTTGAGCCACTACCTGTTGGTAAATTATATTAAATAAAGCCAATAAAATACATATTATTTTGATACACAGTAGTGCTGTCTCACTGAGTTGCAGGCCTGAAATAGTTGTAACAGACTACAGGTTCCCACAAAATGCCAGTACACCTGAATTAGCATTACTTTGTTGTTATGCAAACAGCAAAATAGTAATCATAATCTTTCTATAAATACACAATAAAAACATTTCATAATCTAGATTCATACCTTCCTTCTCCATTTACCTTTGTCAGTTAATGACACATTCATATTTTAGAAAAGCAGCTTCAAAAACCCACCTCTTATGGCATCTCTATTTTGTTTCCTTTTGTCAGGACAGCACAGGGGCCAGGAGCTAAGGGAATCTCAGAGCTAGCAGCCCTGAGCATCAGGCACCTCCAGAGGGTCAGACCAAGAGAAGGAAATCAGCTTGTGGGTTGGGGCTCTGGATGAGACCCACTGAGGGCAGTCAGGGTCAGACACAGCCTTATGAGGGCAAGGGCCTCACATCAGCACAGGTGTGGAAAAGTCACAATCATCAAGAGCCACGGCCAGACACAAAGACCAAACTGACAGCCCCAGGCCAAACTTATATAGGGTTAAGCTTAAATAGAGTTCTTGAGCACATGGTTGTGGCTGGAGGCCCCAGGTGAGGCTGGTCAGAGCCATTAAGGCCTATTAGTGCCCTCAGGGTTCTGACAGCTTCATACAATAATTATTCCTAAACCATATTTGGTTATATATCTTGCCCATGACTTGGAGTATTTTATTCCATATTACGTGACCAAAGCCCTTTCAGGCTTGCATCTAGCAGCTGTTCTAATATTGAGATGGCAGTATTCTTTATTTACAGCTGAACATTCCACTTGCTTATCAATTTATTCAAAGGTAGAAGAGTTCCAGCAAATAACCAAACAGTTCTGCTAAGCAAGCTAGCATAGTTTTGCTTTTGTACTTCCAGTTAGCTCACAGCCATCATAACCTGTAGATGAAATATCATAGGTAAAATATCTAACTAAAATTCTATCAACACACCCAGTTAAGCCTAGGGTTTAGCTAAACCTTTACTACTGCTATGATCTTAATCTATCAATCTCTTTAGACGCACTGTCAGCAAAGTCCATTGAAGTTAATGAGGCAAATTCCACAGACATAGAGCTCTGAATCATGCTGTAAATTATTTACTACTGAATTATTACGTGCCTGAGTGTGGCTTAGTCTTTGCAAGGTAATTTGGAGGAGTAAATAATATTTCTGATTGAGTTAACTATACTCTGGGCCAATAGCAGGAGAAATAAACAGCCAGTGCAAGAATCACTCAAGAATCCCAAGGCTTCCTCAAGTCTCTGGAACCCTGATTTATCTGAATAAAATTACATATCTATGTCTATAACCATGGTTAGTCACAATTCATCATCTGCTCCAAAGCACATATCTTAGAAGCCAATTTGCACAGTGAGAAGCACTAGGGACACGTAGAACTCAGTTTCAGGACTTCACCTGTCAGCACTCTATTGGCCCATACACTCAAGCAAGTCAGCACACTCAAAGTATAAGCCATACACATGTGCCTTCCATGTTTTCCCATCCATTCTCACTCTTCATTTTAGTCATCACAAACACTTTTGCAGAGAGACCTTGTTTTCAAGCACAGATAAGACCCTTTCTAAAATAAAATGCATGCGGAACAAGATGCATAGAGAGAAGAGAGTAATCTTTGTCAGCTCTGAAAGCACCAGGATAATTTTCTGTGTCAAAAGAGAAATCAGCAGAAAGTACATCCAGCAAATAACCTCTTATCTCCAACAACAGACTCAGTGCGTGGGGAACACCAGGGAATCAGGTCAGTCAACCCATACACATTCCTATAACTGGACAGCACTCTTTCACTACATAGTGCACTACACTCCCACAGCCTCTTGCTGCAGTGTCTACTGCCACTTTCATATCACGAGGGATGACAGAGAATGGCATAGGAGCCCAGGGAAGAAAACAGAGAAAAGCTGCCAGAGCAGCAAATGCACCAGGCTTTCCATACTCTCTTAGCTCCATTTTGCATGAACCGTAGAGCATAAGGGTACAGGACTAGGAAATTGACTGAAGAATTCCTGAAAAAGATCCCCAAACACATCAAGAATGACCTGTTCCACCCTCCATTATGCTGTGATTTATTTACTTCTGTCTGGTCAGAGTTTAGATAGAGAAGTTTAGATAAATTCCACTCTTTCCCCCTGCCTGTTGCTCTGTGGTTCTTTGGCTCTTTTACCCTTCAAAGAATATCTCACTCACTCTTGTCTGGGTGTGGTAGTACATTTGGAACTAGCCATATCCTGTAAGTGCAGAGAATGGGCAGATTACAACTTTGATATGGTATATAATTGATACCTTCCAAATTGTGTGTGAAATACACCTTAGAGCTAAATATTTATTAATAAATATAAACTACATGAAATCATATTTTATCATATTAACTTTCTGCAATCCATCAGGATTGGTAGTAATAACAATTATAAAAGTCTTTTACGCACAAGGTTAAAAGTTTTATGAGGAAATATCATGTTTTTCTAGCCACTAAGAAGGACCTTTTTGAGATTATTTTATTGACTTACCCTAGCAGAAACAGGAGTCACTGTGACTTCTTCTCCTAGGTATTGTATATTCACCTATGAAGAAATAAAAACAAATGCATGACAGGGAATGGAAGTATTTACACCTTTGTTTAATGAGTGACAAATGAGATAGATGATGAAATCTCTTTTAAGATATAGACAAAATTCCACTAGTTTTACAGAACCAGAATTTCGCCTGTGGATGTATAAGTGTCAGAAACCACATACCATATGATGACAGAAAAGAGAGCTAAATTCAGACCCCCTAAATTTTGGACTATTTATTTAATCATAATTCTATCTATGTACAGCTGATATATAGGAAATAGTTACTGTTTTATTATGAACTAAATAGAACCCATATATTCCTGTAAGGAACTGAAGAATCAATAAATGTCATCACTGTTTGTCCAGATCTGTCTGGTGCTCAGTTCAAAAGAGAAGCCAAAATTTTGATATCTTAATCTTAATGTCAAAAGCTGAGAGAAACCATCTCCCAAGTTCATAGAATGTATTCTTTGTGATTAAATAGATATCTGATGCTGTTGTTCAGTGTACTGAAATTGAACAGTCAACGTTACTGACTCGTGAACTCATATGGCAATTTGAAGCTTAAAGACAATATTTTATAAAAATCCTTGGGAAAACAATGACATGGGTCCTAGTGATAGAAGATTCATTGGAACTGTGCTTGTGAGTACAGATTTCAAAGCTTTCTTATTTTTCTTATTAGTTCTGTTTGATGTTATGAGACCACAGAGTGATTAATTTTCTGGGTAGTAACTCAAGTATTTTATATTTAAGTATCTCTGGCCATATGCAGCCACATCTGTGAAAAAGAAATAGCAGGTGTTTCATTTTTATGGTTTCCTTCTGTTTATTCTTGACAAGTCCATTTGTTATTCTAAAAGAAAATGAGTAATCTCTGAGCCCATTTGATTTGGAATAGAGTGCCCTGTCTGTTTACTATCATTAGTATTCCCATTGCAATAGTCTGGCCATTACATAACTAGATACATTTAGCTAGCGAGAATAAAAATGTTCTGTGCACCATTTGACTTGATCCATAAAAGAACAAACCTATTAGACCAATATTGCTCCATTTTATTAGTTTTCATAGAACCAATTTTAAATCAAATGTTATTCTTTCTGCAATCTCACAGAATCACTGCATTGTTGAGTTTGGAAGGCACCTTTGGAGACCATCTAGTTGAAACCCCCTGCTCAAAGCAGGGACAACTAGAGCAGGTTGCTCAGGGACATGTCCAGCCAAGTTTGAGAATCTCCAAGGATGGAGGTTCCACAGTCTCTCTGGGTGTCCTATTCCAGTATTTCACCACATTCACAGTAAAAAAGTTTTCTCATGTTTACATATATTTCAGTTCATGTCCATCACCTGTCATCCTGTTAGTGGGCACCACTGAAAAGAGTCTGCCTCCATCTTCTTTACTGCCTTCTGTCAAGTACTTATACACATTGATAAGATCTCTCCTGACCCTTCTTTTCTTAAGGTGGAGCAGTTTCAGTCTCCCCTCGTATATCTCACTTGTAACAGAGGTCATACACCACTCTATAGACATGCTGTTGGAAAACAGAGAAGCTCCCTGGTTGCCATATGAGGAAACAAGGCTAGCAGGAGAAGCATTGGCTGTCATCTAGCCAAGAGCAGAAGAGAGATACGACAGCTATTTCCATATTCCATCCTCCTTTACAGCAATGCCTTTCAGGACCCATGCTGGAAGGGACTGCAGCTCATGGAGGACACCCATGCTGGAACAGATATTACCAGAGAAACTGCAGCCTATGGAGGACCCATGAATGAGCAGCTGCTTTGCCCGTGGTTGTACCTGGTACGTGGTACCACTCTTGTTCTTGTGTTCTTCTTGGAGGGTGTAAGAGAGTCGCTGTGCGAGTGCTTGGCTGCCAGCCAGGGCCAAACCAAAACTGTGCCACAGACTGGTGGTACAAAGTACACAGATGCTTTCATCCTCTGCCATTTGGAGCCACATAAAGATGCTCCTTTTAGAGGGAGCATTGGTCACAGAGTTTCTCTATGCCCTTAAGCATGTTTCTATAGAGGTTGTTGGATTTAGTTATCAGTACTGTGATCTTCTGGTTGACTCAGTGCCTTTGAAACAGTATGATTTCCTTCATCAGGTCTTGAATATGCAGTTGTCAATACAGAAAATTTGTCATTGGTTTGGACCTTGTTAAGAGAAAATTCTTGTGCTATTTTTGAAGCCAGAGTTTTAGTTCTTCTTTTTGGTGCTATTTCCTGTGACATCCTTTTAGATCAATCAGGGTTAAAAATAGGATGTGGAATTATGTTTCAAAATAGCTCATGTTCCAATTTTATTAAAGAAGTCCTTTGCTCTATAAATAGTCTTTTAAAACTGAAATATCTCTTAAAGTCTTTAAACTGAGGAAAAAAAAATACTTAAAAGAAACAATTGTCTTTTTTTCTTATCAACCCGTGGTGAAGTAAAGCCTGTCCTTATCATTTTGGTAAGATGGTTCCTAAGCGTTGCCAGATAATTAGTAATTTTCCAGCTAATCTCCATATTTTTAAACTTCAAATAGCTTGTTTTTCCAGAAAACAATTAACGATTGCCTATAAATTTGCTACATTTTACCTACAACATCTCAGTATTCACAATATCAGGCAATTACTGATAACAAAATATCCAGCAAATTTCATATAGAAACTTTCCAGTAGGTAGACAATACTTTATAAGTAAACATTTTTGCAAATTTTTATACAAGTTACATATTCAAACAGCAACAAGATATTCACCGTCAAAATGGAAATCTTGGTTAGAAGTAATAAACATTTTCTGTGAAACATTTCTCAATGAAGTCATGTCCTCAAATTTTAAAGCACAAAGATTTTAGACTGTTTATTCAAGAAATCAGTTTTATTAAGCATTTGCCTATGGTTCTTTGTTCAGGTTTAAACTACAGGCTTTCCTCTTTGCGACAGGGAAAAAGGATATTTTATGGCATATTTTACAGGTCTGATAAGACATACCACTCTTTTTGATTGTTAGGGAACAATCTGATGTTCCTTCATAGAAAATCTTAGTGCCTTCCCTTCCTTTCCCTTCTCTTTTTTCCTGATAAAGATAATCTCTTTACCGGATGAGAGTCTTACATAAAGAAGTGAAGACATGGAACTGGGCTTGTTTACTTCTTTTGACAGGAATTGTGTGGCCCTTCATGATTTTGTGGAGGAAGATGCCAATATTGAAAGACAAAATCTCATCTGGGAGGACATCTTGCATGGATATTCCTCGGCACTGTTCCTGTATCTATTTTGTACTGAACCAAGTAAGCCTCATTCTAGGGAAGAGTGTCCCTGAAAGAGACTGGGGCCTGTGGGTGGGCCAGGCGCATTTGTAAGATTCAAATTCACAATAACTGTAGGTAGTGAGCAGCCTGAAAAAGCCTCTCTCACCAAGCTTTCTCCACTAATGTTTGTTACTTTACCTTCCAGTTTTACATTCCAAATCCAAGACCTCAGTAATCATTAACAAGAAATGTTGTATGGGAAATGGAAGCAATAGCTGATAAGCAGACAAGTAAGTAAAAAGCAACTACAGAACATGCATCTAAAACCTCCAGAATACCCCAGAAATCAGCAGACCAACAGAGGAGCTCCAAAAAAGCATTTTGTCTCTCTGTCCCAGGTACTGCTGCTACCAAATATGGGCAAAACCTGCATCTTGTGTACAGCTGGGTTAGAGTCACCTATCGGTTTATTGAGGAAATAAAAGCCATTTACCAGTCTGCACTGAAAGAATTCAAAGAACATTGCATGCCAAGAAAAAATGGCACTTCTTGGAGAGATACCGGAACTCAAAAAAGTAGAGAAACTTCTGGTACAGCTCTGAGGATTTTCAAGTCAAATATACCACTTTGGAAAGCTAGTGGAATACATAGTGAGGAGTCAAATATCCAAAATTAAGGAAGAGTGAATATATACCTAACTTTGATGCAGGTAGAAATCAGATTTAACAACAAAACAGGCTCCAAATTAATTTTCCCAGATTAAATTTCTACTTCTGTAGCACCTTTATTACATGTGAAATAATAATTTGGTTCATAAGTAATTCACAAAATATATCCATAGCATTGCAAATCATATTAAATATTTAATTTTTCTTTCAATATATAGTGAACAACAGAGTATAGAAATTTAAGCCAAATAAACAGTTTAAAACTGCAACTCAGATCAAACATAGCTGCAGACAGTAACATTTCCTTTGCCATAAAATCATGTTTTTCTTAATTGACCACTGGCCATCCCTGTGACAGAAGTAGAAGACATCCTTGAAATATCTTCAATTAGAGAATATGTTTTGGACAGAACTACCAGGACAGAACCATAGAAGCAACATCCATGGAAATACTGTTTGTTTGTTTTCTAAAGTCAGTAAAGATGAAGACAAGCTTGTAATAACTTGGCAATTACTAAAAGAATATATTCTACTGGTTTACCTCAGTACATGGAAATGCATGCAGTTATGCAAGAAACTACCATCATGCAGTGTTGATGCCTCATTGGTCACACAACAGACATGATAATGCAACATATCTACAATTTTGTTCTTACCTTACGTATACATAAATATATATGCTTATATATAACTTTGATCCTCAAGAAGACAAACACTCTCCATAACCATTCTATGTATGTATGCATAGGGTCCAGTATAAATATCCTGGATGATCCGAAGGATTTTTGCTAGTTTGAAGTTAGCTTTCTGTTGGGAATAATCACCAGGAAAATGTTCTTTTACCTTCCTAGAGATGTCAGCCAAGGCCAGTGTACCTGACTGTTACAGGGTCACAATCACAAAACTTTCTTCTTGGCTAGGAAAACAATTAAATATAACAAGCTGAGAGAAGAAATGAGATATACAGAGTAGCAAGAAGGAAAACTGCCCAACCAAGAATGTGAATTCTGAAATATGACCAGTATGACCAACTTGACAAACTCTGATCTGAGGCCCAGACGTCAGCTGATCAGACAACTGAATGAAAAAGCTGCATGAAGGGTTGTACCATGACACTGTTTGGGCAAGCAACTCTAGTTCCTTGCTGCGAGGAGCTGAACTGCATGGTTGCTATGCTGTATAAATACTACAGGATTGAAGGTTTCAGTCAGAAGCAGGTCTCCCAAACCCATTCCCTGATTGCTCTGTAAGCACAAAGAAAACCAACACAGGGTATAATCACCAGTTTGTATTTTCCTCTATACAGAGGCTACTGTCTTTGGTGCATAAAGTTTTGAGTACAACTACTAGAAAATAATGCTAATTTTGAGAATTTTCCATTGAAATTTTGAGCATTGATGACAACATTATGGTTTCTTGTTTTGGTTTTGTATTTTCTTTGCCAATGCCATTTTAACAAATTATCAGCACTGAGCTGGAAATATAAAATCTTGAGTTCTGCAGTGAACACTGAGATACTAAAGTTTCTAATAATGTATTCAGAAAGGAAAACCCTAAAAAAAAAAAAAAATAAATAAATATGTGTGTGTGTGTGTTTGCCATATTAGCTTGTTCTACAATCGTTTTGTGGGGGAACATATTTTCATGTGGCTGAACACATTTCTTTGATACAGAACCTACAAC
This sequence comes from Grus americana, assembly GCF_028858705.1. Classification (NCBI taxonomy): domain Eukaryota; kingdom Metazoa; phylum Chordata; class Aves; order Gruiformes; family Gruidae; genus Grus; species Grus americana. The sequence continues at coordinate 15,058,267 of NC_072857.1, read as the reverse complement.
TTTTCTAACAAGCCAATTGCTTTTCCCTTTATCCACAAAAACTCAGTATAAGTTCTACAGATAATACAACTGACCCTTGTTAACAGTCCATCTAGTTAAGATGTTATGATAGCAGGCATATAATGCAATGAAGCAGACATTGCTAATTTCTACAGAAACATGTGTGGTAATGGCACTGAAAATTCTGCCTCAGGCTCTTACTGTGTTAGGCAGAATACATTGAAAAGAAACAATATCCTTTATGAGCCACAGTCAAATGAAAAAGATAAAGAGTTTTAATCAAGTTTTAACAGCGTTTTCACAATTCCTTGGAAAAACAAGCACACTTATTAACTTCTATCACCATTCGTATTCTTGTCCAGTCTTTTGAGACAGCATGAACATTTTTTCATAAAACATAGCTACTCTTTTAAAAATTTGCTCAGATCCTAGTAATAGTAGACTAGGGGCAATGAATTATAATATAAATTATATTTTGTCTTACAGCTTTATATTACATAGTTATACAAAGAAATTATTAAATTAGCTTCACCTTTTAGAAACATGTTTTTAAATATACTTATCTCTTTAATGTGTATGTACACGTTTCTGTATTTCCATGAGAAATGCAGATATTTATATTTTTAATTTCTTTTAAATTCAGTAGCCTTTAAAATGTAGCATGATTTACTTTACATGAATAGACATTACAAATGCTGTGGCCTTCCATACATAGGCTTATAACCATTACAGAGAATGGCTTGTGAGCTTCAAAACCAAAACTTTTAAAGAAGTTAGAAAAGGTCTGTGGACACAAAGAAATTAGCTTTTAAGGATTTTAGGGTATGCATGTGAGCCCAGTTGTATTTAAGAAAAGCAGATCATAATCATAAGAACAAAAAGGAATGTTGCTCTGTTTGTTGGATGCTGCAGAAGGGGACCATCTTCAGATCCACTTATTTTAGCAGTTTTATAGTGGTCGGTTTGGGAGAGATGCAACTACAGACTCATTCAAGCCATTCAGCAGCTACTTCATTGAATTCTGCATAATGAGTCGAATGCAGTAAATATTTGGAAGAGTTAAAAGAACTTAAATATCTCAGGGCTTGTAGAATTTGCCCTAATTTAGCAGGAGGAACTTCATGCAAACTTGCTTAAGTGTATTCATAACCAGATTCTTCTAATATTCCCATTCTCCTCTGTAGATACTGTGCTTAAAAGAAATAGGGACTGTGTCTCACATTAACATCCACTGCACACCTGACTTCTTTTCTGTGCTCCACTTCACCAGCCTGTTCCTCAGTAGTGCTGGCCTCCGGAAAGTTTCATGCTGACTTGCTGTCTTTTTCTTCTTGGTTTTGTGATCTGCTGTTCCGAGCTTGTCAGTCACTCCTTCAGCAGCAGCCCAGATCAATGTGAATGGAGACTGGAGAGAAATTTTCAATAATGGTAAGTCAGGCAAAATACGGAGCTGTGAAAGCAAGCCAGGAGAGGGATTCTTTGAAGTCTTAAAGTTTTGATCTGCTGTGACTTTCAACAGGGAAGGTAGAGTTGGGAACAGTGTAAGGTTTGTTATAATTGCCCAACATAAATGTTCCCTTAAAATGTCTGACACGGTACATTAAGGGTCAAATCCAAGCCCAATAATGTCAATGAGAACCCTTTCGTTGACCTTCAGTGGTGCTTGGATTATTCTTTTGCCAAAGAAAATGTTTTCTTGCTTGGTTTGCAGAGACCCACTTAAACAACAGTAGTTTAAAAAGTGTCTGGAGACGGTAAAGAAATACATTTAACTGCCCTTCTTATGCTGAAGAGTATTTCACTGATGATGGCAGCTTTTGTTCAGTTATATTTAATGATGCTGATAAGTATAAGTTAATTTTGAAATACCACTACACGTCATTCATCTGCACACAAAGTTTATAAAAGGGTAGGAAGCAGGGACATTTTACTTATCCTACTACATACCATTGAAGTAACACTGACAGAACTGGCAAGTCTCCTTTTCAGTATAGAAGATCCTTAGGTATGCCTGCAGAATTTGCATATTTTGTGATGATCTCTTCTTCCATTTTTTTTTCTTGGATTTACTGTATGCAGGAGGAATGAGTAATCAGAAATAGACAACACCTTTTGAGACATTTTATTAACTTAGTATTCGAATACAGTGCATTAGTCTGGCTTGTCATTATTTCGGGAAGGAGTTCATTTCACCAATACTTTTCCCAGATTGTCCTGATCTGTTTCTAAATCTTCTAAACACTCTGTAGAAGACGACACTCTTACAAAATGAGAACTGCAGAAAATATATGCAAATTGCACAGCTGAACATTTTGTAGCAATGTTTCTCACCTGATACTTGTAGTAATTAGACTGTACTTTAGCCTAAGGGGAGAAGAAAAGATATTTTGAGAAAAAGACACTCAGCTAACCAGTACTTTCTCCACAGCCTTCCCTTTACTGAGGATTAAAGAGAGTGCAAGGGTTTGGGGTTTTTTCCTCTAGAAATGGATGACAGCTGACTTCCTGTTATGAGAACTCTGTACTCTTATTAGCTGAGGATGCCACTGGCAAACAGTAAATCTATGCCATATCTTCTTCTTTTTCTGTAATATAACCACTCCACTGAAGCCACCTGATCATAAATGTCTAGATGTACTAAAGATCAGATTTAGAAGAACCAAAAAAATGCCACTAATGAGGATCCTTGACAGGTGATTGCAGTTGTGACTTTGCTAGGATAACCAGAAAGATATTCAACTTAGAGAAAAGAGTAATAAGGCACCTGTAGGATGACATCCAACGGAGTTATTGGTAGAGTTGCACAGATGTATTAGTTCAAAAACTCATTTACTCTTCAGCAGGGTGCTTTGTCTTACAACAGGTCTTTCCACAAGGCGTACCATCTCCAAAGTTTAACAAGACTGAACAGTACAGAAGTATCTGCAAACCATGGCAAGATTAGGCATAAGAAAAGGCAATGCTACTAACACTCACATGGTGTTGTGCAGCCTGAGGTCTCATTGCTGACTCTGAGCCTGATTACTCACTACATTACTGCAGGTTTATATTTGAAATTATGTCGGTGGAAAACTAAAGCAGTGCAGTGGAGACTCAGACTGGCAGTGTTTATGCAGGCTAGAAAAAGAGAGAAGGACACTGCAAGGCTGATCAGAAATAAAGCACCATCCTACAGTTCTAGAGCTGGAGTTCCCACTATTTTGCTGTGGTGCATCTTGTCAATGTCTTTTGGTAATATCAAGAACTTAGATTAATTCTGCTTGTTCTGGCTCTCTTCTTTTTCCATTGCATTTAACACAAGCACAGTGATTTTCCTTTTTGCTGACAAAAGAGAGCAAATTGACCAGTTTATTCTTTGAATAGTGGGTGACATTCAATACAACGTTTGACTGGCATCACTGACCAGTCCATCACAACTGTGCCACAATTTTCAGCAAGAAAATCATCATCAATAACTATTCTTTTTAAAGGACTAGGCAATTTTTCTATGTTTCCATAGACAGAATGTTTCCATACTTCCTTAGCCTTGAAAAAAGTATGAACTGTAACATGAGTTGTAGAGCTTAAGCGCTGCACAAGTCAGTGGAAATACAACTTCTTTTGGCCTCTTGAATGCTACTGGAATTTCAGACCACTGATAAGGGGAAGAACCTCAGATGTTTTAAAACCAGCAGGGTTCCACCCCCACCTCCCCCCAAGACAGTTTGATTTACACCGGTTGAAATTCTGGCTCATAGGGTTTTGATATGATCTCTATTCTCCGTCTGTCCTCTTTTTCCAGCTGCTCACAGGTCCTTGCCTAGGATAAATAATAAAGATGTTGATATTTTCTATGCTTACATGCCTGCATTACAGTGATCATGTAGCCTGTAATGGGCTTAGTGTGGTTTACAAAGTGAATTTCTTACTTTATATTAATCCTGAATTAAAACAGTCGGCCTAAGAAGGTTACAACAGTTTCGATTTCATCTACTGCAAGTCCCTTCCTTGAAGACTCAGCTTTACTTTTGGGATTTGTGTGAAGTCTATGGAGTACCTTCTCTCAGAATCAAATGCCATTGTTTTCCTCCTAAAGGATAATGTTGCAATCAGCATAAAGTGCAAATACAATTTCTTTTTTGCATTCTTCCTTTTTTCAATAAAAAAGTCATGTAAATATCTGGCTGTTTCAGAAACACAAGGGAAGGACAAACACAACTAAGATGTAGTCCAGCATTACCCCTGTAAGTGTCAGGTTATTTCCCCAATTAACCGTAAGTGCAAAGCCATCTTTCAAGCGCCATATACAGTAGACTTCTGTTTTGCTGAATAGTTTAAATGGTCAAGTAGCAATAAGTGGACAAAAGAACAGAGCACAGCAGGGGATAAAAATTAAAACGTTATTGAGCTGTCACTTTAAATCCTAAGAATGGCCCGTATGTACAGGCTTTAGTCTGAATGAATAGTATCCTTATGATGAATATCTCAGAGAATTTGTGTAGACTACCCACACTGATGTTACTAAATGATACAATCACAACCAAAGCCTCTCAGATCAAAGATCCCATTGTGAAAATGAAAAATTTAACAGCTGAGGGAGAAGACATAACCATTAACAGTCTGAGGTGATTCTAGAATTGTCAATAGATAAATAACAGCCTTTTTTATATTTATTCTGTTATGGAAAGTTGTATTTGCAAAGTGTTAACGAGGGCTAGAAACTCAGAAATGACGGTTAAAACTTTCATAGAAATAACCTGACTCCAGAAGCTGGAACCTGAATAAAAATAACTGCTCAAGCTTTTATTATAAATCTGAAGATAGCCAGAAACAATGAATGCAGTGAGACAGGGAATATGGCAAATTGGAAGTAAGTGGCAGGTCTGAGGTGATACTTGCATCATGAGAACTGGTCAGAGCTACTGGTAAGAGTATTGTAGCCAAAATGAGATGGGTGAGTTTTAGAGGGAAATCTCTTGAGTTTTGCTTTCTATCCCCATATGAATTCAGACGTTTCTCTGGATTTTGATAACATATATAAAACCAAAGATAGCAGTGGTTTGTCTATTGTCTGCTAGAGATCTTAAAAAGATTTTTATGAAGATATTCTGGTATTCTTGAAACTATTTTTGGCATATCTTTAGAATTTAAAAGAAGTATATATATACACATTCAAGCACAAATAAAATGGATTTAACTTTTTCGTTTGCTTGCTTTTAAGTTGGGAAAAATACTTGATTCTGACTTTCATGTTTGGATATCTAATAAAATGCCCAATTGGGTTTTTATGAAGTTTTCAAAAAAAGGACATCATCTCTGGGTAAAAAACAAGTGTGAGGAGCCTCATCCCAGAGGGAAATTATTTTACAATTTTAAGTGACTGAACGCAGGGGCTTGTTTCATCAACCATAACGATAGTGATACTGCCACAATGTGTTATGTCTACCAGCAGGAGGAAGGCAATGTCTGTAATGAAGATGGCTTTTCTCATGGAGATGGAGAGGAATTCCTGGATAGCTAAGAATGAAAGCTAATTTGATTGGCTCAAGACAGAACTGGTTTTATTTTAAAACAAAGGCAGGATCAATTAAAAAAAAAAAAAAAAGGTAAAAACGGGGAATTTTTTAATGTGCAATACAGATGACATGCTATTCTTCTGATCTTCCTGTCTATTTTCCCCCCTTCCTCTAATCCCTATAAAACTCATTTGGTTATTTTCGCGTCTCAGTAAATGGAACATAAGCACATCATTTTTTATAGGGCAGATGAACCATCGCATTATAAATTTCAAGAGGATATGAACCCAAGTGAACAACAGAACAAGAAAATTGTAATAAACCTATTTCAGTTCAAATTGGGATAGACTTTCTTCAGCTCAAGGCAACTAATCAATCACCTACTGAGGGTAGCTCTCAAATTTAGTTAGTTGAGTTGATTGTTATGTATTCCGTTAATAACCTAAGCTTCTCACATAAACGAATTAATTTATCCACACTAACATCCACCACATAAATCTACAACAGGTATTGTTGTTTCTCTTTGAGCAATGCAAAGTGATGCAAAGGGACCAGATTGACTCCACCCAGGAAATCCAGGCGTATGGATTTTCACAACATTCACAAACCTTCAGTAGAGCTGGTCCTCTGATCAGGAAGCTTTTGTGATACAGACAGGAAATTACCTCAAATTTCTTCACTCATATATAGGGAATACAGTCCTATTGCAGGACTGTTCTTTCACCTAATTCAATGGACTAAGAATGTCCATCTTAATTACCTTTTAAAGTTTGTTAGTGGTAGCATGGATATACCAGAAACTTGCTAGAACTATCCTATTAAGGAAACAAGGTAAATGGATTCAGATGGGAGGCATTTTTATTGTGATTATTATTCAAACTCTACAGTTCACAACTTTTCTTTAAACAAATTATCTCAATTCCAATTTAACGTAGAGTTCATGGGCAAATGTCTAAAGTAAAGTACTTTAGTTAACTGAAAAGATTGAAAACACTCTAGGTTAAATATGATATATAAAGAAAGACCTGTTTGTAACTGAAACACCACATAACACTTGTATTGATTCTCTAGGTAGATCTGAAGGAAAAAACTGATTGTCTTTACACACCTGTTTTTCTTTTCTCTTTGTCAGCCACATTCTAAAGTAGTTTTCAGCATCCACAAATGTAGCTGGTGGATGCATTGATCACACAGATATTAAATATAATGGCCTTCTAGCCAAGCAACATGCAATATGGTATCACTAACAGTGACTGGATTTCAAACTTGGTAAAAGCACTTTTACCTTGACTTTCTGGCCTGACTATATTGACAGTTTTCTTGGGTAAAGTTACAGAATCTCATAAGAATTTAACTTTTTTAATTACTTTAAATTATAAACTACATGTTTATATAGTTACCGATTCTTTTAAAAGGACAAGAACCAAATGATTTTTGGCCCCAGATGATCATGAAAACTCCTTCACTGTAACAATAAATTCTCTATGGATTCCTTAAAGCTAGATTGTTAGTTTTCAGTGGAGGTTTTCTCTTTTTTAGGAGTTGAATCTGCTTTGATTTTTTTTTAATGTGATAGATACTTTAATTTCCTCTCTCTTTTTAATTTCAATTTAATTAAAATCTGGCCTCACTGACTTTCACTTTCAGGTCCTGAGTTGTCTCTGTGTTTACCCTCCAAGTGTTTCCAGTACCTTGAGCACATTAGGAATATTAAGCAGTTAATCAAGTGTAAAAAACATTAATTTGTTCTCTAGTGTCTTTCATCAATCTTTTTTTTTTTTTTTTTTAATCAGAAGAATATCCAACAACTAAGCCCACAGATTCCACAGCAAGCATTTCATCAACAGGCACTGATATTCCACTGCACCGAGGATTGTGAAATAAATCTCTGCTGACATGCGTGAATGGTCTCCTGTACAGGAATCATCCCAGCCTCAGTATAATCAGTAAGATTCTCCCATACAAGTTTTAAAATAAACTAAATAACACCAGTCAAACTATATATGTGTGTGTGTGTGTGTATAGAACAAGCTGATTCCTTGAAGCCACATTAAATTCTCTACCCTTTTCCTAAAAGCCAAATGCAGTTCAGCATGCCATAAACCCTACCACTCTCTATGAAATCTCTAGTCTCTGAAGCCTGTGTCAGAACCACTACCCGTTCTATTTCTGCCAGTGAACCAAGGCTCACTCTTTTGTGGGCTAGGTTTCTGGAATTTGTTCAACTAATTGGTAGGTATAAAACCCATTTTACATGGTAGATCTGATCTAAGGCATGCTGGTTGGCCTTAAAGCACTGGGCTGTACACTGCAGGAGAGCAGCAATTTCTTCCTGAGCAGCTTACCTGACTGCAGAAGCGGAAGGTCAAACAGTTAAATGGAACAATCTCATCAGATCTGCCAATATAAATTGTCCTTCTTCATGAATCAGAGCCTGAGGTATGTGTATGGAGAAAGATAGGGCAAAACACTAACACACTACAAATTCCTGCCTGCACATACTGCACAAAGGCATCTATATGCAGACAAGCCCTTAAGGGTAAGGAAAAAAACAATAACAAAGAAATATAAAAATCTGAAATATGTCTGTACCTTCCTGAAAACCAGAATTTCATCTTAGACTTGTCAATTTACTTAGTATACTTTCTTACGCTTACTGCATTTTTTATGTAATGTTATGTGCAATATGTTATAATAAGCACACACAGATCAACTCTCTCCAGACTTCCCTGTTTGCAGTCACAGAGTAATGTAAGCTGGAAGGGAGCTCTGGAACATGTCTGGTCCAATCCCCTGTTCAAAGTAGAGTTAACTAAGAAGTAAGATTGGGTTGTGTAGGCTTTTCCAGACAAGTTTCAGAAATCTCCAAGGATGGAAATTCCATACTTCTCTGAGCCTTTGTTCCATGCTTGACTGTCCTTGTACTGATTTTTTTTTCCCTGTTAACTAATCAGGATTTGCCTTCCATTGCCTCTTGTACCTTCATTTTACACCTTCAAGGGTCTAGCTCTGTCTTCTCTGTTACTCCCTTTAGGTAGTGAAAAACTGCAAGTAGATTCCTCCCACTCCTAGCTTCCTCTTCCCTGGGTTAACATCCAGCTCCTCCCCCCATGTAAATTAAGGACCTTAGAGCACCTTAGTGGCCCTACCATCTCACTCCACTGAAAATCATGATTTTGAAAGCTAGTGAGATCTGACATGTGAAATGTTTCTGAGGTGCTAAGACTGTGCAGTATTCCAAAAGAAGTGCTTTGTCAAGGTGCACAGCTGAAAGTAGAAAAAAGATTTAAATTTGCAAAGTTCATAATTTATGCCATCTGTCTAATACTGTTCCTTAACTGGAATACTCTTATTCTGTGTCATTATGAATAGGAATACTCTGGAAAAGTTAAGTGACTTAACTCAGGTCACACACACACACAAAAAAAAAAACCTGAGAGGAAAAAGTGGAATTTTAGCAGTATATCTTATTTTCTGGTGGACTATTAAATTTCTGGATTAGATAAATATCCTCTTTGCACTCACTCCTGTTGTCCAGCAACATAGTGGAAAAACAATGCCTTGCATATGAGCTATGAAAAAGAGCAGTTTATGTTTTGTCGGTTTTAAACAGTGTTGCTGTATTTTTTAAAAAAGTCACATGGTTCTTCACCATTAAAAAAAATCACATCAGTTCATCTCTGCCTACAGTGATACACAGTCTGAATAAGAGCCTCTAACAGAGGCTAACATTGCCTTGATTTACTGTGAAACAAACACTTATTTATTGTACTCTTTCAAGTGTTAATACTGATGACCAGGAAATGAAAATACTTGTGAGGCTGCCAGGCTAATTACATGACAGATCAGTCAGGAATGGCACACAAGAACCTGATTTTGGGCATAGCTATTAAAGTCTAGCAACTCATTTGGGAAAAAAAAAAATAGCATTGAGAAGAAGTAATCAAAAGATCCTCCAACAGAGAAGACATCAGTGCCAGGTATTTATCACTAGGACTATAATAAGTTTACTAATCTTAGTAAATTGGAACAAGAGATACATTAATTCTGTTCATTAGGTACCTCCTGCTGTTATGGTTTGATTATTTTTCATAGTACTTGGACACTTCACTTAGGATTGGGTTATTGAGAGTTCCAAGTACTGCACATAAGCATAATAAAAGTCCAGCCCCAGCTCTGCTTTACAGTCTTACAGAAAAAAGGATTTGATTTGCAGTTTGGGAATGAGTACAGAATGCGGTTATGCAACCTGTGCCCTCGCTAAGAACTGAATAAAGACATCCTTCATCACAGACCTCTACTTTAATGCCCTCATACCTTATCTTCCTTGTGGGCTTTTCCCACTGCAGTGATATTTTCTTACGCTTTGACTTATTTATAAACATCCAGCTCATACATGTCAGCAGCAGCAGCCATCACACACAGAGATACGTCAACAAGAATAACACTGACACATTTGCATTGCTGTCTGTACCAAAGGATACCAAACCACTGGAGAAACCCCCGCTTCTCAAAGAGTCTCTGACAGATTGTGGTAACTTCAGTGTTACAGTCTAACTCCATTTTGGTAGCAAAGTTCCGGCTAAAAACCTTAGCACAACAGTATCATCTTCTTCTTTGAACAAATGTCTAATACTTCTTTGTGTTGGGGTTCCTATTCTTGCAAGAATGACTCAAAAGATTTAATATCCACAAAATACCAGGTTTAAATGCCCCAGCTGAAAGGCTGCTGCCCAGAGAACGTGCAACAGGGGATTGTATAAAAAATGTTCAGGGCAGACCAGCGTCTCATGGGTTTGCATCAGCCACATCTGGATCCGTATAGCATGATCTCTCAGAACACACTGTCGACCAAACTTAGATGCTCGAAGCTGATAGGTTCATAACTGTATTAACTCTGTTAATGTATTACTCCTCCTTATCACCATAAATATGAAATTTTTCTGATTTTGGATTAAGCAGGCCTCAGTGTGAATCCTGAAAGTCTGTGAGTTCTTTCTTTCTCACAGTTGGTACTGCTAGAAAAGTGATCCTCCCAGAGGGCAGAAATCTTAAAAACCAACCAACCAAACAAACAAAAAACCCAAACCAAACCAACCAAACAAAAAACCTCCAAAAAACCCCAAAACAAAAAACCACCTGAAAACCAACCAACCAACCAAAAACAGACCAACATCAAAACCAGACTACTAAACAGCAGTATACCTGCAAAAAATAAAATAAATAAAAATGCTTTATGAGCCTGCTAAAGGGAAATTCAATGACATGTTAACTAGGTTAGAATTGTGGAGGAGTGCTGGCTAGTTGTCCTACTGCTCACTGAGATTTTCCTTATGCTTTTGACGCAGAAGGCCTGAGCCAAAGTGACAGTGTCTAAGAGTCTGTCCTGCCCTTGGAACCAGCCCACAGCACTCTCTGCCCCTGTATGATTTAGTGGTGCAAATCCAAAGCAGCTAATGTGAGAGGTGACTCACAAGAAGAATTTTTAGGTTGTGAAAATTATTCCTTCCACTTGGACCTCCCTCCCCCCCAAAAAAAACCCAAACCCTATCCACTACAATTCCTGAATATATTTATCTCAACTGATAAAAATCTATCTCATAAGGTTTGAAACACAAGCGCAGAGGTGCAGCAAATTTTCAAGAATCTTTTGATGATATAAGTGCACAAGGAACCGTACCTTGTTACCCTAGCTATGAATTGGCTCCAACCAGAGGGGAACATCAGACACAGCTGGTCAGCATGGCACCACTCGGACCCTGGTGTTTATTGTTACAGGAGCATCAGATACAAGAAAGCAAAAATCCCTTTGTGCTTCTCCCTTCTCTCACTACCACAAAAATGAAACTATTTGCAAAGAAAAGAAAGGGGAGGACGAAAGAAGCTATTTAATGAGCATAAACCTAATAAGCATTTCTGCTGGGAAGAGCACGCTGATGTCTTAGAGGCAGTACTCATGGGGAAGAAGTTAAAAGGCATGTTCTAATTTCATGTAATTCTTTATGTAGGAGGGGGAGAAAAGCCTAATACTTCAATTTAGATTAAATTCTACAGGCTTTGCTAGTATAGATAAAAATTTATAGTTTCACAGCTGTAAAGGTTTTAGATTTAATTAGAGGAACTTGTTTCCCTTTACGCGGCAACTTTTGCAATGAGGTATGCTCTGACAATTTGCATTAATGTGCTTTATATAATTTTTACTGAGTTTCCTGCTGTGAGTTGCTATGCAGTATCATCTTTTAGGATACAAATGAGAAAGGAAGTCTTCATTCTTTCTTGCTTGCATTTGGAATTTGGCTGTTATTGATTTATTTTAAGAATGATGGCTATAGACAAGATATTTCCATGAGCAAATCTATGGACTAGGTTTCAGTCCACTTGCAATAGAAAGTTTGGTATTAATGAAGTAAATGAAAAATTAAGTCAGGGAGTGTTCCTAAAGGGTTCATTAGCACATTCACATGATAGAAAGATCTTATTCTGACACACTTTTTGTTCACTTTCTGGTACATACAAGGTAAGTATTTAAGATGTTCTTGAGTACATATGAGTTTATATACCTTCAAGGCATACAAGAGTTTTTTACAGTTATTTTGACAAGACACGCTATCCACAAAATCCTGTTGATGGACTCTAGTAACTGATCTACTATTTTGACTACAATCAATGTCGAGTTCACTTTCTAATGCCATAAGATTGGCTTATCACATTCATTTTTCATATATCCTCTAACACAAAACAAGTTTCAGATCTGAACATGCTCTTTTAAGACTCTAGATTTCAAATTAATAGATACTGTTGATTTTAAATTGAGAATGTTTAACACCTGCTGTTGTTAACATCATACTTGGTTAAAAATAACCTGGAAAAAATAAAATCACTGTCATATTATATCATGCTGGTTTGTACATATATGTATGCTATATAAGTATAGGTAACTATTAAAACACCTGCATTTTTCTGCATTGCTAACAAATTTTAAACCTCCACAAAGAATTTGTTTTATCCCTGATACATTTTTCTCCTTGTTCTCAACTCTGCTAGATACTAATGTTTCTGACACTTTTTAGCTTCCCTTATCAATTCTCTGCTTTTTAAGTTAAAGATTATATTAATAGATTCTTCCTCTATTTTGTCTATTCCTCTCTTCCTCTATTTTGTCTTCCTCTATTGTGTTTTGTTTATAATTCTGCCTTCAACATTGAACAGTGATGGGCTTGAGGTCAGTTTTCTTCTTCCCAGACTGCAGAATCACAGCTTTTTAGCCATTAAGACTTCTATTGTGCCTCCTGTTTTCATTCACTTTCTTCCTCCTAATTCTTCCCAACTCTCTTTCAGAAATCAACCCTTCTGAAACAATAACTGTGTATTTAAATATCATACTGGTTGGTACTGTTCTTTTTTTTTTTTTTACTATATTTAATGTAATTGTATCATCAACAGCACTCCCAGAGCAATCATTAACTTCCAATGTGGTGATTAAATCATCTAAATCAAAATGGATTTACTATTTGATTTTATATTTTATTAAGTGAAAAATCTATAGTTTGTACAAACTAATGCCATTTTGTTATTGGCCACATAAAGCTTCCAAACTGAATTTTCTATTCATAACATTTTTTCCTATCCCCACACTATTATCAGTTAGGAGGTTAAAAATTCCTTCACTGGAATTTGGCGGCCCATGACAAACCTCTTCATGGACACTGCAGCAACTACGAGTACCCAAATGCATTTGTTAACCCAAACTGTTAAGTTAGAAGTTATCGGTAACCTGTAAACAGCTGGGTAAGAAAAGGATGAGCACCAGGAAGGTAGAAACAATACACTGCACCTAGTAGTGCCTCCTGGAAAACTCTAGTTTGAAATTAAGCTCATGTCAGGATCACCTTCCTGGCAGCAGGCACTTTTCTGCTACCTGGACAACATTATTTTACTCTTCCTAAACTCAATCATTTATTAGAATTCTTGCTGATAGAACACTGGAAGTTGTCAATTTCTCTCTTGTAAAGTTACATCCTTTTCTCCAGAATCTTTTTCCGTGAAATGTAACCTCTTTCGCTTGACAAGTTCTCCTCAACAGCACTCACATTTATGTAAATGAGGAAAAGAAAAAATCATCTCCAAAGACAGAAATAAGCCATTGGAAAGGAAAAGTGTGCAAAGAAAAGCAATGAAAGCATAATACTAGCTTACCAGTGGACTGTGAGGATAACTACTAGCAATACAAGAAGGGCCAAGTCTTGTATATACTCCATACTCTTATGTCCTTGATTTGCCCTTTTAAAAAAAAAAATTAAAAAAATTCTTTTTTTTAAGTTAGTTTAAAAGGACAGGTTAGTAATTCAGTTTCTTGTATATTGTAGTATTTATATCTGGTGGTAGGAGGAACAATCTTGATATTCTATATACATAACTGGAAAAAGCTTTTACACTGCAGATATTGAAAGTGGTTTTGCATTTTTCTTGTTCCCTCAGCTACTAAACAGAACGAAAAACTATCATCTGTCACTTCAGTCATTGTAGGTTGTATTAACAGGCTGGTTCAACAATGGGAAATTATTCATGCAAATTGTTGTATTCCAGCTGGTCAACTTTTTTCTTGGTAAAATTTAAATATTGTTTAATTTCCTAAAAGATAAACGATAAGACTTCACATTAGGGTAATATTGAAGAAGCATCTAGACATTGCTGGAAGAGGCCTTTAGGTATGTACTTCAAACACTACATACAGTTGCTGAAGACCATGATAAGGTTGACTCACTGCTCGTTTTGATGTTTTGGTGGTACCTCTGGCTTATAACATCATAACTGAGAGGAATAACAAGCACCTTAAGTTTTAAACTCTAACTCTGAGGTAATGTAACTAAACTCAAGGTCCTTTCAGTCTCCATGCTGTTTGTCATTTTGGCTTGAGCCTTGAGTGACTGATGTTTTAGACAAGGAAACCTGGGCGCTGGGGTGGGAGAAGAAAAGAAGGAAGTGCTAGCTTGCACTCAGGCTCCCTTGAACGGGCTTTGTCCTGAAGTACATTGAGAGGTGGCAGAAAAAAACCCCTGTGTTGAACCAGAGCCAGTCTAGCAATAGGCCCAGTAGGGCTCCTCTTTGTAAGGTTGTATCACATCTCCTCAGCAAACCTTCAGGCTATTGTAGCCTGAACATGCAGTTTCCACATTTTCTTTCTCAGATCTATTGCAAGCTGCACATACAATACATTTTATTGTATTTAGCCAAGGGTGATATAGTTCTTGAATGGTTTTTCATCTCTATAAGGTATATAAGCAGGATTTATGGGAGCAATGCAAATGCCTACAACAAGTGCTATCATTCATCCTGTCAACATTCCAATTGCCACAGTGGAAAAGTAGTGGTGTCTTCTAGGTCCTAGGACCTATCAATCACTTCCAAGTGAATGTCTCAGAATTTCTAAAATAGATGCCTACTAAACACATGAATTATTTCCTGTGTGATGCTAGACAACAGCTTTTTCTATGTATATGACCATCATAGTACTGTTTTTGCAGCCAACTTTATTCACAAAGACATCACAAACAAGCAGGCTTACAACATTCTGTTGCTTAGAATCAAGTCAGAGCTACCATCAAGCTACAAACTTGCCCCAAATCTTAAGGCCACTATGAGACTCATCCATTGATTCCCAAACAATGCATGGCTGCATATGCTTTGCCTGCTTTGAATTGCAGAAAGATGCATGCTAATACTTCCTAGAATGCACTGTACGGTCCCGTGATACTATACTCTTAGTTCAAAGGCTTTTGTGATTTTATTAAGCATCTCTCTCTTTGTAATAATGTTACTCCTTTTTTCTTAAGGCATGTGCCTAACTCTGGGCCTCTGGGCCTCCACCCATCCTTCATGAATTCTCTGTAACATTTCAGAGATTGCTTCTAATTTCTAAAGTACTTCAGGGTAAATTTTATCAGGTTCCATTGACTTAAATAAATTCAACTATCTGTCTGTCTGTCTACATCAGCATTAGAATTTACAGATGTTGCTCACCCTTAGTCATAGCAGATCCTGTAAAAGCAGAACTAAGCTGACTCATAGATTCCTTCACTTTTGTGGATGTTTGGATATGCTGAGGGATGGATATCAGTGCAAGGTGGGGGTTCTGTTCAAATTATGTTCTTGTATTATGAAGAGAGAGATAAATCTGTCATATGGGTATTTAAACTCTGTTCCAGAATTTTTTATTGTGGTGTTCTTTTAAAGTATAAGCCAATAAAAAACCAGACTGTGTTTAATGACTTCTAAAGCTCTTCATGATAACCAAGTGATGTCTTCCCAAAAGCATTCCAGTAAGAATGAAGTCATACGTCCATTAGACATAAATCCTTGTATTTCATAAAGCAATTCCTAGCAGTATCGCTGCCACTTTCACAGAATTACTCTCATCCCTTTTATATCAATGATCACTCCTTTAAGATCAGCTTTCCAGTATTCTCTCTGTAATCCTTTCTTGTCACATTCTGTTGCTGAAAGTTGAAAGCTTTTTTCTTCTTCTCACCTCACTTGACTACTCCACCTCAATTTGTTTACTCTAGTTTAAAACTGAACTGATGGGCCAAATTATTCACAGTATTGCATAAAAACCCCTAGCTGAATTATAATTAAATACAATTTGTCTTCTGGCAGTTTAACCTGGAAGTCTTATAATTACTCCATGGAAATATAGTCAATTCTTTCTATATCATGTCTTCAGTCATCAAATTCTGCTTGTATTTTCTTGGGGGCAGGGAAGGATTACAAATCAGTCTCCTTTTGTGCAAAGTCTGGCACAATAGGTCCTTTAGGTTCTACTGGAGTGCAAATAATCACCACATTCTTTGGGTGTTTAAATGTCACAGAGATGTGCTTAATCTAACCAGGTGCATAGTCAGATGAAAGGAAGACTTAATTGGAGAACAGCCTCTGAATAACTGATTGGATTTTTCACCTCAATTAAAATTATTAGCAAGCTTTAATGCACTTCCCACTTTCATCAGAGAATATTTACTCACATACAGGTGTATCTACTCTTGTCCAGATTAAATAGGATTTCTCTTAACTGCTTAGAAATGGCTAAAGGTTGACTTTGCTGAACAAAGAATAGTGGGTCCCTCTGACAGAAATTCCAGGGATCTGCCTAGAGTTCAGAGAGTAATAGGATTTAGCAACCTAATGCAGTGCTTCCAGTCCAGTGAACTACATCATCCACTTTACAGTTCAGGTGAGTCCAGCCCAATGAACAAAATAATCCACTCCAGACTGTATGTGATTTGAGACCAATGACCAACATAATCCCAATTTTGATTAGAAACTATGGGCAAAGAGAAAAGGTTTCATGAGTAATCAGCATGTAAATGTGCTCTATATAGCCAGAACCGGAATTTGTACTACAAGACATTAATAAATTAGTGGGTTAGCACTCAGAACCTCTGTGGACTTCCATTAACTCCAAAATAAGAATGTAATGGTTTCTTTAACCATAACATGTAAATTTGTCTGTTCCATCTGACCATGGGTGATTACCAGCCAGGGATGACTGGTTTGTCACTTCAAAGGATGCTTATTGCACATTTTTCTTATCACCCGAACACTCCAAACTGGATAAAAAGTGTCTATTATTATTGGAAAAAAATGATAGATAGATGAAAGATATTTTCAGTTCAGTCTATTTTTTTTTTTTACTTTGTCTCTCTATATTTTTATTTTAAATATTTTCATGCATTCTGTAGTTGTCTTCTGCTTTCTTCTTTAATATTAATTTACCAAAACCACCCAAAAATGTGGAATTAAAGATCACAAAAGCATTTTGAATACCCAGGCTGAGTGCTAAGAAGATTTACCAATGAAAAACAGAATGCTACAGAGGTCATGTCTGGAGAAAGGAGCAATGAACACTATGAATTTGACAATAAGGATAATCTCTTTCAGAATAGATCACTTTGAATTGATAGATACTAATTAAAATGTGTTCTTATCCTAAAAGCATGTGTTTGTATTTATCAAATATATTAATTGTTAGCACACTTGGACTGTGACTTTTTTTCATGGTTTGCAGAGCTCCGGCCGTGACAGGGACCACATTAGATGTGGATGTTGGTATAATATGAATAAGAATGTATTCCTGCCTGTTCAAAATACTAACGGTATACTCTTGGAAATTACCTCTGGTTAACCTATTGATTATTTTAAGGTTCTGAAACGAAAAATGCCAAGAAAGTGCAAAATGCTGCCATAGTGTCATTCAGATATTATTCAGTTCTAGCTATGTGACTTTCAGTCACTTTAATTGGCACCAAGAAATCTACTCAGTCACCCATGTACTTGACTGTTAGTAAATGGAGAGTGAAAAGAGCTATCCAACATCTTCAAAGCAAGGGTGTTTGGTGGACAGATTGTCTGGCCGCTGCAGTATGATCCCCATCCAACGCTGAAAATGTTTGCAAGGAATAATATAACTGCCAGGGGTGTTTAAGAGCAGTCAGCTAGTTTAAAACGCTACAGAATTTCGTTTCCTGGCAAATGCTCTAACAAGCATTGCTACAAAATGTCAACATTTGGATTCACAGCATCCCAAGATACCTGTTAGTTGCAGCTCTGCTGAAGCTCTGAAGGTTTAACTATCTGAACAATGAAAAATTAGTTAAAGCTGGAAATATAACAGCATTGAAGCCTAACTTTTCTTGAAAACAATGTGCCAAGAATAGGCAAGAATTCATCTGAGCTGCAACAAACATGCTAGAAACTAATGTGACTTCTATGCTTTGGTAGTGTTCTCCTCTCCCAAAACACATATTATTGGATGAATTGTAAGATTTAAACTTTATCCAGTGAACTGCTCATCATGTTATGGTGTTCAAATAATAACACCCCAGCTTTCTGCTTTGGTTATAAGAGAATCCATTCCAGAGGTATGTTAGAAGTAAAGACACGTACGTTGTCAGTCCCTTATAAATATGTTAAATTATAGGTTTGTGATATTTTCCAAAGGGTCTACTTGATATGTGGAAGCTGGAAACCCATTTTCATAAATTACAAAAGCACAGAATTCCTAAAATTCTCTTGATGCCTTTACAAACTTAGCCTTTGGCCTAAGCTGTAACACTAGGCCCCAGTTTTAATAAGCAGTTGTGAAATTTTCCACTTGGGATAACAAAACTTAAATTACATTCTCAAAAGTATGCTAAGCATTAAGAACTTCAGTCACTTGGACTATCAGTGGAAAACTTTGAAGACCCTGATCTTGAAAGGTATTTAGGTGTGTCAATATCCTGACTGTCTCATGTTATACTCCCTTTAAACTAGAAAGTTTGCAAAATAGTTATGGGTACTACAGTGGTAGGATAAAACTAAACCCGGCATATATTCCTATTGTGTTATGCATTGCAGAGACTAAGCAGTTAGAGCATTCAGCTACAGGAATATTCTGCCAAACAGATGTTTATGGACACTATGGTAGGAAACCAAAATGGCCCAGCCATGACTAGCACAAGGCTTTGGGAAATCCAGGTCTTGGACTTGTCATGGTCTGAACTGCCTGCCTAAACAGCAGTGCATGGTAGCATATCTTGCCTAACGATTTTTTATAAAACTGGGTTTGGAACTGGTTGAATAGCAGAACACACCCACACTGAACAAGACTAGCTAGAAAATGTATTTCTTTTTATTTTTTTCTTGCCTTGGCATTCTTTCCCTGCCTCCCCTGTGCCTCGCTGGAAGCCATTTACTCTGACAGTGCCCAGACATGGAAGCACTGAGCCTCTGCCTGAGCACTGAAATGCAATAGCACGTTTTTGGCTATGATGGCAGCATGCAGACAGGTTGGGAAAATACAGAAGATCTGAGTCTCAGGAACCTTTACAGTTTCAGTGAATTAGATCAGAAGTCTTACCTTCAGTCCTGAAGCATACTTTAACTACAAATTGATAGAAGTTTTGTCTGAGGCGTTTTGGGGGTTTTTTTGACTATGATTATTGAAGCTTGTCTGGAAATTCTGTGTCATTTGGCACTTAAACACCTTCTATTCTTGAAAATCTTGATCTGGACATAAATTAGTTTGCTTAAACTCCCCATTTATTCTTATGTTCCTGACTTCAAGGTCATGTAATGTAATTTTTTAAGAACTGCACATATATTTTAAAATTAAATTTTAAAATGTCTCAGAGAAGTTTCTCATTTTGTTATTCTGTCTGACTTCACTATAACTCAGCTATGGAAGAAGCCTGTTTTCAGTAAGCTTTCACAGTTAAGAAATATTAAAAAAAAAAAAGGAAAACAAAAATCAGCACTAAACAGAATTCCAATGGTCATAAACAAAAAGAATCGCTACTACACATTATATCTGGTAGCTACACATTTTTAAAAAAAGTTAAGCATGCACTGAGTCCCATCAGGGTAATAATAACTAACTAAATAAAAAAGTCTCTGAACTGGACTGACTAAATATCTTATTGTCCTGAAGTCCAATGAAAAATACATTGTCAGTAGTTATGCAATAAAAAAGGCATAATCTAAAATCATAATGTCTTTTGTTCCCAAGGATCATTTTCAAAATTGATGCTGGTACTTAGCCTTCTGCTGTATATGCCAAGTGCCACAAGTCCATCATCACAATATTCTTGCAAAGGATTTTTAAGGACTTTTAAGCATTTCGATTTTCCATCACTAAGTCAAGACATTGCTGCTGAAGCTGTTTCCTGCAACAGCATAGATATTTTCTTACAGTCTTCCACACCTAGATGCTCTTCTGGAGTTGTAATACTGTTCATTGCCCAACTTACAAAGCACAATCAGCAACAGGTATTTAATAATGAGAAAATATAAGGAACCACAAAAGGACACTACAACCTTGTGGTAATATGTATACATATAAAAAACCCATATATTATTAAGCCAATTAATTCAAGCAGAGAAAAAAGTTAGTTTTCACCGGACAGAGTGTTGATGGTTGTATTTTAATTATTTGGATCCCCTGAAACTTGATCAGTCTTTAGTGTATTTTTGGACCCCTTTGGGAAATAGTGTTTTTATATATGTCATGTCCTTCATGCAGTATACTTATGTGTTTACTTTATGAACATGCCATTGAGGAAGTCATGTAGTAGTAAATAAGGTAGGCTTGGCTTGAATATTAATAAGATAGTATATGAGACTACTCATGCAACATAAACCCCCTCCCCGTATCCTAAGGGTCTCTCATCACATTTGTTTAGAAATAATGTTTTTATCCTAGTCCATGGCTGTAGAATGTTTGATTCTGCCTACGAGCTTAACTGCAAAGCATATGTAATAATAACTTCCAAAAAATAATGAGAAAGAGAATCTGAGACCTTTTTCGTATAGATAGATTACAGCCTGTATAATTACTTTGACTGTCAAATGTCTGTGATAGTTGAATTACTCAATTCAGAAAGCAGAAAAGTGAAACAAAACAGTAGAAGTACTTAGATATTTTCTAATGGAGCACATTTTCCATTGGAAAATATTAATAAGATAATAGCTTTTTCTACAGTATTTTAATATATATTTGTGGAAAATTTCTAGGGAATTTCTGATCAAAACATTTAAATTTGTAGAGTCAGAGAAATACAGAGTAATAGTATACAGAGTAATAGTACTTTGTAATTTTCGTAACAAGATTTTTTGAGAAGGACAGTATGACTTTTTTCTAGTATTTTCCATTTTTCTAATGAAAAATCAGTTTCTATTTTGTATTGTAAGGCCAACTCGCTGGTAAGATGCAACAGAAGGAAGGAAAATATTTGTCTCAACTGTTTAGGTAATTACTTCCTCTCTACCTAAAACAACAGGACTGTTATTCTGATGGGACTGCAGAGTGGACCTTTTTGTTAGGTATAGTCACCAAATATTTTGGTGATGAGCAGAGTTTTTGAGAATCTGAGGATGTATAGCTTTGTTTCTAGATGACTCAATTAACTACCCCATAAGGAAGTGTGAGGTTACCAACATCAACAGATGAGTCTTAAATGAGGGCAAAACCCTGTTCTAATAAAGAAGAGAATTTTCTAAATTGTTTGGCATATTTAGAACAGAAGCACCTTTAATTTACATTTTTGTAAATATGGATTTTACTTACAGGAATGACACACCCAAATCCCATCATTTTATCAAGATGTCATTTATTCACTGCAGTCATTTGTATCTGAATCCATATGTGACCTCTTCTGTCACTCTGGAGAGCTTGCTGCTTTTAGCATCTCTAAACTACCACACCAACTTCTAAACAATGCCAAAAAAGATGACAAGTGGGCCTTGTCAGGATAACAGAGATGACGTACTGTAAAGCAGATGATTAAAACTAGAGTCTAGACTGATAAATACACAATGATCCATTTCCTACTTGTCCAAGAGATGATTTATTATTGAAGATCTAGATTTTTATATGTCCAGTATATTTTATGAGACGAGACATTGCCTGTATAGTCCACAGAGTGTACACCATGTGCCAAACAACCAAGTACTGTAAATGGGTCTAACTCCATTGATGTCCTCAAATGCAGTGATTTGCATGAGTTGAGACCCAGCCACCTATCTCAGATGAAGTGCACAGGCATCCATTTTCTACAGTATTTTTGTTGTCATTTCTGCAGTGGGAGCCTACTTAAGCACAAGAGATCCTTATGGCAGCACTGAATTAGACCTTAGCTTTTTTATAAACCATCTTGGAAGATGGCTATAGGCATAGTGAAAAAGTGGCTCATAAAGAATTAGTTTTGCATCGTGTTTATTTTATGCTGCTCTCTAAATTAACAAACTTGCCTCCTTTCTATTAAAAAAAAAAAAAATTCTTATGTACATCTTGCATTCTTTTCCTCTGCTCAGTCATTTCCAGAGAACATACCATAATTAGTCTAGCTTTCTGTGTATATTGTTCATTTAATTACAGTTTCCTTATATTATCTGCTGTAATTTTAACAGACTCAGGGTTTACTACGCATACCTCAAGAAATCAGACTAGCAGGAAAACAGCTTTATTTTTCCAACCTATTTCATACACACAACAATGGTCTTCAGGGAAAAATACAGAAACAGGAGTAAGGAGACTTGAAGCCTGCTCCCAGCCGTCCCATCCATTTCCCTTCTCACCTCAGGCAAGTCACTTGACCTCTTTGTACATCCCTGACTGGTTTGAAAATGTAAGCAATAATGCTAAGCTGCTGAATTGGACAAACATTGTGAAAAAGAGTATTCTATAAACATAGCTCAAATAAATGCCACAAATATGTGTTGATTGCATCAAAAATATTTTAAAGCAGTCAAGAATCATCTGTATTAGTAAGTACTTCGCAAAATATTTAAAGGACTGACAGTGGGATTTTTTCTTTATGACCTTACTTAGAAATGCAGAGTTATATTGCTGACTCACTTGGCAGGCAGAACAAATGGGCCCTATTAGCTCCAACTCAGGAATATAAAAGGAATATATAAAAATTCTTGTCACAAGAAAAAAGAATAACAACAGCAGATATTTCAGGGTGTTGTTTCTGCTATGCACTGGATTTGAGAGTGAGTAGGAAGGGAAACAGCAAGACATATCCAGCTACCCCAACCCAGTTACAATTAAAATAATTGAAGAAAGATCTAATCAAATCAATTTGTGCTGCATATTCTGGGACCTTTAGCCAATAAGTGGTCTTCTATGTTGTGAGGGAAAATAATTAAAATCCACTATACACACATACACATAAATGTGTGGTAGTTTAGATAGGTAGGTAGATAGGTAGGTAGATAGATAGATAGATACATACATACATACAATGGGGTCTCAAATTGAAAAAAGAAAAAACAAAAAAAGGCCAAAAAACCCAACAACCAAACCAAAACAAAAAAACCAAGAAAAAACACCTCTACCACCTAATTCTAGGAAGTTGAGAAGATTTGAAGAATGATCAGTTATACGTTTCAAGACCAAACAATTAAGTTTTAGTATTAGCAAATGGCAATGCTCTTTCATTCCCAGCAGAGAAAGATTTTGCTCAGAGGCTCAGTTAACACTGTTTACCATTCTACAATTATATTCATTCTGTCATTTATAAAAGCACATCTGCAAAACAGCTTACTTTGCTTCCATATTAACTTTGATAACCAGTTATAAAATGAATGTTCACACTGGCTTAATCTGGTATACCTCAGGATTAATAGGTGTGGAAGGTGTGATAAGAACGAGAGAGAATACACTGATGGATATGTGTTAAGATCTATCAGGTAAAAATGAAATGCTATTTCAGATGTGTGTCATTTTTCTCTATAGATCTACAAAGTAAATATTAACGAGGTGTTTTAAATGAAGCACTTCATTTACATTTCACCTGTTCTATTCCAATTGCTCTGTTCTCTTAGTATGATTCAACCATTGTACACATCAGATTTAGCAAGCCATAAAAAGTAATTTTTGGCTTCAGATTCTGTGATAAATTTATCATCAGAAAATTACATGTCAGTCTAATTTCATGGCTGTATTATCCTTCTGTCTAAAAACTTAACAAACTAATTAAATTCTGAATTAACTGAAATCAGAATAAGCCCCAGACACTAGCTTCTAATCTGGAGAAACATCTCTTGACAGAAAATAGAATTAATGTGTGTCTCATGCTTTGGAAAAGTTTGCCAAAAGTAAACCCCTTACTGCTTTAGGCACATGGCCTTGTCTGTACTACAGGTGCTATTTGCTGTTACAGTGTTTCTTCGTCAAAGATCTTAATGCACCTTCTTGATGTATACTAGCACTGATGCACCAAAGGAATGTAAATTGTCAGCTTAGAAACACAACTATACTATCAAGTCAAGAGGATCTACTGGTTCATTTTTTCTTAAGTTAACTCATTTGTATAAAACTGAATGCTTCATGTCATAAAATGTTCTGCCGTCCTTTTGCACAGATTAGGATGCTTGTAGAGCAGGAATGTGGAAGCTGATGTGATTTTTTTATAATAGCAGTAGTGTGGGGAAGTAAATGAGGAGGATATGCCCAAAGGATGCCCAGACAAGAAAAAAACAAGGAGATGAAAGCACAGAATATGAAGGCACATCTGTATTCCTTTTTGCGTCCCTGTGTCATTTCTAAAGGGAGTGTTCCCCACCTGCACAACATCTAGGTGACAGCAACAGCCCAAATGGCAGCGTGCAACAGTCTATACAAAAGCCTAGCCATACAGCTAAAGCAGATCTTACTGCAAAGGACTGTCTGGTAGATCTGCATGCTTACATCAGCTGAGGATGATTTTCACTTCCCAGTCCCCTTACTCTGCCTTACTTCCCTGCCAATTAACAGCGTTCACTCTTGAAGAGTATATATGTCCTGTGGCTCTTGCCAGCAGGACATCTTCTCATTGCTGCCTCCTGGCTACATTTAAATGTTAATGACTAATTCTATACCTAATACATGCAGTTGATTTTATCTTAATGTCTACCAGTTTTAAATGTCACTGCTTAGACTTGTCTGAAATGAATTTTTCTAAACCATCTCCTGTTAATTATCTTTTACCATTTATAGTTTTATCTGATGGCCTGTGTTGTCAACTGGGCTGCTAACAGGCAGTTCAGTTTCTGCTTTTGAGATGTGGAGGTGGAACAGCCAAGCCCCCAAAACAAAGCAGAGACTGGTCTTCCCTGATGTGGAAAAAAACTATTGGGAAGGATGCAACAAATAGAAACACAGTAGCTAGCTTCCAATGACATGAAGTTCATGTACCTCTTTAGTTGTGAATCTTTTATATAAGGGATTTGTTGTCTTTTCCTGAAGGCCAATAGCAGCCATATTTTTTTTTTTTCAAAAGAAGATTATGACCCACAATCATCCGTTTCATGTAAAGAGAGTAAATAGTAAATCCAACATCAATTCATGTGTCATAATTGCCATATGCATAGTTTTCAGGATTAATAAAAACACCGGAAGTAGTCATGAAGAAGTCAATAATTAGTTCTTTATATCCAAAATTGTGGTTAAGATGCCATAGGTAATGTTAACATAGACCCTAGCTAACTCAACATGTCCAAATTAGGACTCAAAGGAGCTGATGTCAGGACATTTAGTGGTGGACAAAACCATAGTATATATACTTATCTACATGTTGGATCATTTAGATGGTCTGAACAAATCCTTTACCTCTATTATGTCACTAAAAATCTCTGGGCTTCCTGTTACCTTCAGAGCATGGGCTGAGATAGCCTCAGAACACAGACTCGACTCTTTTACTCTTTGAACAGTGGGAATCTTGGTCTTAAGAGTGAGTTCAGATTTACATTTGACAGGGACAGTGTAGAGAAATCTCAGTGTCAGATTTACATATAATCATACTGAAAGTGAGGACAGGTTCCTGGAAAAGCATATGAGTTGGGAGTGAGTGAGGGTGGGACAAACATTTGAAATAGACAGAAAATACTGGTTTGGAAAGAGTTATAACGACACCCTATTGTCCTCACTGAATGCACCAATATCTTTCTAAATAGGATCCTCTGTGCCTTGTTTACCATGTCTGAAAATTATAATGATAGCAGTTCCCCATATCACAGAGGAATTGTACAGTGCTCAGATATCATGGGTGCTATGAGACAAATATATGTTTAAAGATATTGTCTGCAGAAAGGTATTTATGCAAATTAAACCCTCATAAAGACATTTTTAGAGTTGAATATTACATTCTGATTAAATTGCTACTCACTGAACAATATTAACCCTTGCTAGAATCCTTCTAAAATTCAGTAAGGTTTCTTAAATTTTCTCTGTCTCAATTAATTTTCAGAACTGGAAATTAACTACTCCAGTGCAAATACAAGTTTTCTGTGACATGCAGACAAGCCTCAACATCAACAGATATATATGCCAGAAAGATTTCCAAGGGCAAAAGAAATTGACTGCCAGGTTTGAAACAGAAGGCTTGAGTCTATGTGCTGAGATAGCCATACATTTTTACTACAACTGGTGGAAAACAACATCTTTTTAAACAATTTTTGTTGATGTTAGAAAGCTATGCTACCATCATTGATATCTGGCACAGCTGTTTTAAAATCTAGCAGAAGCCTTGAATTACAATTGATTGACAGTATTACTATCTTTTCTATGTCACAGTTAATGATAAATTACTATATTATGAAAATCTAATCTTTTCTTGCCAAAGATGAGTTGTTTAGGTTGTGATATGATATGTGAAGCCATGCAGCCTATTTCTTTTCAGTTTCTAAGACTGTATTAGATAGAAGAAGAGAAATTTCAACAATTCTTGCAGCAAAAGCTGTGTGGATCTCTGGCCCTGAAAATTTCTTACTTCTTTTTACCTGTGTGATAGTTTCCTCCAGTCTATCAAGAAATGATGAGATATAATTTGTCCTCTCCACAGTACAACTATTCTGAAAAAGCCCAGTAGATAAAATTCTGTGACTATCATGATAAAGCAGTTAAACTCTAGCTCTGATAAAGCTCCTTCTCCTCAGGCCTTAAAGATTTGGAAAAAAAAAAAAAAAAAAAAAAAGCCAAAGAGGAAATAAAGGCCCTATCCAGCTTGGAAGAAAATTGTCGTATCATTAAAACCAAGAATCTTCAGAATTATCTTGCACATATTACTTTTCCTTGGTTCACTTGATGAATATTTATTCTACACAGAGACAGGGGGGTAGGATAGGTGATTTTCTGAGGTCCTTTCCTGACTTAACTACTAGTCATTCCAAATCACAGAATCAGAAAGGACTGCTTGTACAGCCGAAGGCTAACTTCCAGCGCTCCAGGGCAGGCTAGGCTGAGACTAGTTATCTCAGTCTTTTCAGTAATGAGAAAGAACATCTTTCACCAATAGGTCACCAGCTTAGTCGAAGAAAGGCTAAAAAGCCTTAATGGCCCATCTGTGTGATCAGTTTTTAGAGATGCAAAAATTAGCTTTTAAGTCACAAACTTAACAGGATAATTTTCACTAACCGTTATACTCATAAGCAAAGCCAAGATGGGCTTAAGTGAAAAGAATACAAATATCCACTTACTCCCCATTTCTTCCGGTGACAAAGTCCCTGCTGAAGCCAGAAACCATGAACACAATCTACAATATCTAGTCATCATGGAAGTGCTGGGGCTTGGAGAGGGTTTTCTATGTGCGCATTGGAATACACTTTTTTCCATGTGCACATTGGAATAAAAATATACTTTTTTATTCATGTTTTAATTTTGTAATTTATTTTGAGCCCTGCATATCTAGCCAGTATTAACAATTTTTTAAAAAGGAAGTTCAAAAGTGGAATAGTGACTCATTAGCAGCATGAGCCCAGGACTGCAATTTACCAAACCCTAGAAGGTGTGAAGAACGACTTGTATTACTGACAGCCCAAAAACAAAAACCAAAAAACAACCAAGAAAGAGCATTCTTCTGCATAGATATCGGAGCATTGATTGCATCAGACAGCACCAGAAGCTTAAATGTCTTTCCAATACACAGAAATCCAGAGAAATTCAGAGATTCCATTCCAAGGAATGGAATCGCCTAGGCCTCCAGTGTAATTATCATTAAAGGTAAGCCTTTAAGGGATTGCCTTAGATTATATTGTCACAGCAATCTAACAATGGCTGTAAAGCATCAGTTGGAGTACAATAACAGTGTCTATATGAAGTGACAGTTCCCCATGATACTGCTGATACCCTGCAATCATTTTTAATTCAGAAACTTTCAGATTTAATCCAGAAGTGGTCTCTGAATTTAATAAGCCTTTTTCAAGAGATATTGCAGGGAAAGCACTCAGGCCCACAGTCCTCCTGAGACCCGTCCTCCTGAAACCCATCCTCCTGCGCTCCAGGTGAGACAACAAGGTAATTTTGTCAAATTTCCCTTCTTTGTTCAAGGCTGACCTGACACCAGGCCTGCTTCCCTCCTTGGATAACCTTGAATGTGGAAGAACATTACTTACCCAAACATGGAAGCCTTGTCCATTAGTTTTGATTAAAGATTTTTTTTTTTTTTGTTAAATCACTGCTTATTACATTAGACCAGGGACTGGCATGTTTCCTAAGTCTGACTAGTAAGTTGAAGCAAGGCACATCCATTTTTAAAGAAAGCAAAATGCTTGATGCTTAATGTTTTTCTGAAGGCTTAAATGTGCAACTCATCAAGTCAAACTGCAGATTCCCTATATTTCAAACAATGCAATTTCTTCTTTCATCACTTTCTTTCATTGTATGACACCCATGCATCTTCTTACCATGTTCTAACTCTCTTCAAAGCCAGATTCACTGTTGTATCAACATCCTTCATCTACTCACATTTCTTTTCCCTACTTCCACACACCCTTCCTTATTGTTTAAGGTAGGCATCTCTTATTCTCCAATTTTTGCCTTATACAAGAATAGAGCAGACCTCTGCTTGAAGGATATCTTTGGCCATGTCCCACAAAATATGACACAGCAGAGATGAAGCAGACATTGTGTGGACAACCTGAAATCACAAGGATCTGGGAAGATACAGACACAGATATTACATGCATTACAAAGTTTGCACACTTCCATTTAGCAGTAAGCCTGAAAGGTCACTCTCTGTGGAAGAGACAGGCAGATGGAAAATCATGCTGTGCTGCTGATGGCTCCCAGTTTTGACATTACACTGCAGACAGAGCATAGAATTGATGTATATTTTTTCCTAGAAACTGGATGGTTACTCTGGGTTGTTTTGGGTTTTTTTGCAGTTTCATCAAATATAAAAACTCCTTGTTATCAATAAAATATATATATATATTTGTATACAGATGCTTCTGCATTTTTTCTGAAGCATCTTGTTTCATGCACTTGTCCTCAGATTCAATTCCTTTAAATCAAATGCACATCAGCACGTGCTAAATGAAGTGTTGTTAAGAAATTAACAAGCAGTCTTTCCACTTTGACTGATCCATAGACATAGAAAACTTTGAGAAAAGCATTTAAATTCTTATATTTTGCAACCTACCATTTTCTCTCCATTTCCAAACTTGAATTGAAACACCTCCTCCAGGTCAATGGGGATGTTTGATTGATTATTAATAATAATACGCACCCAACACTTGAAACCAAGATGAGTACAAGATGATGATTCCATGACTTTCATACATTTTAATGTGAAAATAGTCTGTATAATTGAAAAATTTAAAGCAGGGCTAGTGATTGTTTGATTCCTGTAAATATTGACATAAAACTCCAGGATTATAAAACTGCAGATGTTTGAAACTTCAAAGTAACTAATTGTGTCTTGAACGTGGTGGTGGTGTTTTGGAAGTGGCAGCTAGTCAATTTTGTCTTCTCAGTACCAGTTGAACAAATATGCAGCACCACCCTATCTAAAAAAAAAGAAAAAAAAAAAAGACCAAGAATAGTACTGTTTTGTGGTATGAACAAAGACTACAGAATCTCCAAATATTTCTCCTCCAGCTGTAAGTCAATGTTTTATCAAGGACAATTTATGCTATTCTAATCAAGGACTTGTTATATTTTCTGGTGAACAACATAATCTCCATGAGTGGAAGAGGTTTCCATGATGCCAGTAAGTGAGAAGATAATGAACCATGTTAGCATAGCAGGCATAATGTTCTCACTATTGTAAACTGAGAACAAATGTCCTGGTAGGTTGCTCCTGGGGCATAGAAAGAAATGAACTTCCAATACTGTTGATCAGACTTGGTCCCCCATCCAGGATAGTAGTTGTTAACCAGGAATTCAATGCTCAATGTAATAAAAAGAATGTAATTTACATCTGATATAGTAAGGAAATTACGATGTACAGGATACAACAAGCTTCCCTCTGACAGCAACAGAAAATGAATTAAATAAACCTGACCTTATATTTGTTAATGAAAACAATTCTCTTGTTACAGACAAAACAAGTACAAACATAATGTTCAGAGGAAGCCAATGAGAAAGCACAGAAATACAAAAGACTGGCTCTGGAGATCAGGCAACTGACATCTGATCATGACATCTGTTTAGGATTTCCCTATTAAATAAAAATGGTCTGGTAGCAGTTATAATAATAACTGCTGTCTACACTTGCTGTCAGTTGGTTAAAAGATTAAGTTGATAATCCTTGGTGTATTAAAAGGATGTTATAGACATATTTTCAAGTATCTATAAATATAATGATAAGTGCACTGACTCTGACTGTGAGGTGTTTCCTGCAATGTGACTCATGTGACACTGTTCACTATAATTTCAGTGTGTACCTGGTTATGAGTTTTTTCAGATCATCTTCTTGTTCTTTATTTTTATATTTGCTTGCAAAAAACCCCTCCTCTTTCCTGTTTTTTCATCCTTTTCCTAGGAATTTCATAAAGATTAGGCACATTCATAAAGGGACAATGGATAAAAGTAGCCATATATGGTTCAATGGCCTTGAGTTATATATATACATAATATTCATCATCATCATCATCATCTTTTTATTATTATTATTATCATCATCATCATTAATTATTCAACTCCTAATGACAACGTGGGCTTAGATCTGAGAGAGGACTTAAATGCCTAACACTTTGATATCAGTATAATTTCAGGTTCCAGCCTACCATCAGGTTGCTCACAAAATTTGTAGGTCTGGAGCAATTTAGACTGAACAAGAATCTTCCATTAAAAGTGGCATTGGGACAATTTTTGCCTTTGCTGACATGAGACTATGCCAAGGATA
The DNA here is from genome assembly GCF_028858705.1 of Grus americana. NCBI lineage: Eukaryota > Metazoa > Chordata > Aves > Gruiformes > Gruidae > Grus > Grus americana. Next base: position 15,027,126 of record NC_072857.1, on the reverse strand, counting down.
ACTAAAACCTTCGTATCTAATATGCATAGGAGAAACTAGAGATGCACACACTTTTACAAACTGTCTCACATTTTCAATAAATCAGCTACAGAGCATATTGAATACAAGCCACTCAAATTAGGAGTGACTCAGTCAGTCAGAGTCAGTTCAGAGAACGACTCAGAGTGGGAACCTTGTTGTATGGTTTGAACAACCTTCTCTTTTTCTCCAACTTGGCCTCCTAGATTGACTCAGCTAAGTCGAGTTCTGTGTGTTAGGTGGAATAAGGAACCTCCAAATGAGTAGCCAGTTACAAAACCTCTTCTTAGACTAAGAAGGCCACAGTGAAAGTAGTATGTTCCAGTGGCCAGCAAGCCACTGCCTTTCTAGTCCTATGATGCACCTGAGTTTTGGAGGGAAGAATAAGCCACATTTAATTATTCAGGACGAATTCAGTGTCATTCAACACAATAAACTGGTTGTGGTAGTTTTGGGGGTTGTTTTGTTTGTTTTTCTTTCCCAGCCAAATACCAAAAAAGCATCAATAAAGGAAGCATTATCTGAAAGGTGGTTCTTTTCAACAAACACATGCAAATTCTAACACATGAAAATTTCTTCTGCCAATAAACATATCCCTTTTTGACATATTTGTATTTGGTATGTAAAATGTATGTGTCATCTGCCCACACTCTGTGGCTCCATACATACATGCATGCATAAACACACACATCAACACATATCTTTGTTAATTTTGTAGGGATGGGTGTGAGAGGAGGACACATTAATCCTGGGAATCACTCATTCCTAGCACTTCTTAGAAAGAAGTACAAACTGGAAGCAAACGCAGGAGGGTCAATGCCAGCAGCTGCTGTCACTTAGAAAAACTTCATGAAAGTTTGTGACTGGTAAGAAGGAGAGCCTCAAGGAAGTCAAGTAATAGGACATACCCTAGGTGCCAGAATGATTTGATGTTTACCCGGTTGTACTTGGTTGGCTTGTCTACAATTGCCTACATATTTTTCACAAATCCCGGTACAATTTGGTGGGTAAAGGCACTACATTTCCAAGGAACAGTAGAGGACTTTCCCATCGGCAGAAGTGTCTTCCTCCTGCTTGCTGAAAATAAGTATCTTTCTCATGTGGTCATGAATGGCTGAGACAGCAAGGAGATCTGACGCTATTTCTTTTCCTTGGCTAGTGCTGCTGATGAACTGTATTTAATCGTTCATCAGCAGGTTCTGCTCCTTATTTATTGAGAACAGTTTGATTCCACAAGATTTGACAGTTTTCTGACATCCCCCAAATTGTTGCAATAATAACAGAGACAATGACAATATCATTTAGAAATCTCTCACATGCTGTATATGAATAGAGTTACATATCTGCTGTAAGTAACAGAATAATGGAACAGCAAATTGTTTTGTAGAGGGAGCTGAAATTAGATTGTGCCATGCTGCCAAAAGAGACAAAACGAGACAGATGAATTCTGGAAGAAAGAGAAACTGTTATACCCATGAGGACCACTGGTTGCTGTTCCCTACCTCAAGGATGTATGAGCTCTTCCCATCTTGGCAAGAGGTAAAAACCCCTGATCAATTCATAAAACAGAAAAAATTGCATGCATTCTATAAACAGAGAGGAAGCACGCAGTTCTTTCCACTTACTGACTAAAGGAACTAAATTGGAATTTTCAGCCTTTATATTTGCTGATTAAATCAGCAAACACCACTGAATGCCACTGAAAATTCAAGCCCTCAGTAGTCCTAGGTACTTCTGCTGACACAAGTAACCCCTCCTCCCTGTGTATTCCATCAGACTTCTACCTAAAGGCATACAAATGCTTTCTTTCCCAGCAGCGCAAGGCAAGTCTGCAACTTGAATGGTCTTGCAAAAATATGCAAAGCTATAGGCAATAGCAGATGGGAAACAGGACTCATGGGATAGCTTACTTTACTAAGCATCCTGTTCCTGACTGCAGCCAAAACCAGTTTTGTTTAAAAAGACACCCAAAAGGCCAGGTACAGCAATGTATTTCCTGGATATGAAGGAAAAATTCTGTGGAAAATCAGATGACTTACATGAGCGTAAGAAATAATAACATTGGGTCCCTTACTTCTGAGGAGCACATGAAAAATACAGAGGTACAAGAGAAATTAAGGAAAATCATCATAAAGCACAAGAGAATGCAAGGCAACAAATAATATCCTTGGTGATGTTGAATGCATTCCACACGCTTATTTGTGGAAAACTGTGCTTTCTATCAGTTTAGCCAATCATGACTGCAGCATTATATACCACTGATTATGGCAGCTCATATTGCAGTAGAGTCAGAGCAGGAAGTAAGAGGGTGGAATGCTTCATTTCACTTCAGCTGTTCACTGTTTGGTATGTTTACATTATGCTGCATAAAATACAATAATCTCTCTCCTATTAACTTATTGCCAGGCTCCCATACATAAAATAGATCAAAAAAAAAAAAATAGATAATGCAGAAATTTAGGTTCTTGAAACAATTCTGTGGAGGCTATAGTGTGGGATCTTTTTTAAGTATACTGCTTAGTATATCTTTGTTTATGCTGTTAAAATACATGTATTATAAATTATTCAGGGTTGTCTTCTGGTGTAAATCAGAATAGCTCTAGAAAATGTAAAGTAACTTAATTGCTATTGATTCAGTTCAGTACCTTCAGGATTATCAATTAATTGAAAAGGGAAAAGCTAATCATCCAACACCACAGTGCTATTTTTTTTCTCTTTTTGATTCTTTTTTAATTTAAAAGTGAATTTTTCATTACATGTTATTGTGAAAATGAAGGGTGGGAATAAAAATAGGTCAGAATGAGAAAAGCTTTGAGATTTTAAAGAGGTATAATTTATTGTTTAGAGACAATAAGAGGTAGGTAGTAGGGGCTTGGGAACTGGGGACAATACTCTCAGCTCTGATCTGGACATCCTTCTGTAAGCAAAGGTTTGGAAGAATAGATATATCTTTTGTCTTTTAAGATTAACTTTAAAGAGACTTAAGATGTTATATGAACACATTTTTAAGATGTAGCAAATACTAGGCCTCTACTGCATAGATTTTCTCCATTTGGATAGGATTGCTGTATTATATTCAGAACAGGAGGAAAAAGAACTTATGGATATTTTAATCTGTCACTCTTTACATTGCCAGATTCATACCCCCTGAAAGAAACAAGTGTGTGAATTTCAAAACTGGACTCGATGAACAGAAACTCAGCTCCAGGGAATGATGTTTCAAAGGGATAATTTCATCAAAATTCATCAAAAGGAGAGGGAAGAATAGATGTATCTTGCAGAGCATAAGCAACATGCTATATTTTGTCAGATATACATGATTCCTCATTGTATGTGGCACTAGGGACCGAAAACACACATCTAAGTATGTAAAGATAAAAAACTTTGTAAATAAGACATTACATAATAGCCTGGATCAAATTATACCGATTCAATGAAGGGCCCCCAGATCATCTCCATTGATTTAACTAGACACTACCCTATGCTACTCCTCTGCATGAAGGATGTACAGTCAAGGCCTACTTTTCACACAGTGAACACTCAACATCCATTTCAACAGTTATCCCAATTTATATCAGAGGGAACCAGCCCAATATTTTATACAATAAAATAATCCAAAATGGTTAACAGATGATAAATATCCTGGGGTTTATTGCATTATCTTCACTTAAGGCTTAAATCCATATGAAAATGCATTTTATCTGAAAAGAAAATTCTTCTTGCAAGGAAGAATTTTCTACATGTGATCATTAGATCATATCCAGTTCATTTTAGAGGTCACAGGAGGTCAGTCTTTCCTAGCAGTGACTCTCCAAAGCCCACCTTACGAGATAAGGACTGAAGCACAGAAGAAGGGTAATGTAGGACAATTTTGCTGTTATAAAAATATTACCTGTCTCTCCATCATTACTACAGGAATTAAAATGAGTAATGAATCATCTGATACTGCAAAAGGAATTAAAACAGAATTCATTGCAGTTACTGAAACTGGAATTTGTCCAGAATATTATGGTTAATTTTCCTACCTGTGGTGAAAAGCGGAGGATTTTTAATGATCATGGGATATCTGTAGCAAAAGTTCATCTTTTCTACTTCCTGCCACACTGAGTCCTTACCACATAATAAAGAGATCCCAGCTCCCCAGTACCACTTTCCTATTGTGCCATATGATTTCATTATATCCTGAAAGATTAATCCTTGGGGCATAACATAGTTCTTTTATACACAAACCTTCCAGACTCGGTAACTAGATGGATAATGAGTTGTATCAAAGAACCATACCAAGCTAGAGGATTGCAACTGTCAGGAATAAAGCATACACCCCTGCTGGTCTACAGCTACTTCATCCTATACATCAGACCCAGAAATCTGCTGAGACACTTCCTACATGAAAAGCAATACTTTTGTCAAATATTACAAGCTAGACTTGTAATCTTCTTTGGACACGGCCTCAGGGGGGCAGATAATCCAAGCTGTCGTGATTCAGCAGGAAGCTGTCGGAAAGAGTTTCAAGGCTTCATGGAGGCTGTTTTTTTCTTTTTACATAGCTTCCTGTGTCTTTCACATTGTAGAGAAGACTGTCAGATATGACTTCAGATAGAGAAGGAAGTCTGCTAATAAGGCAAAGTCTCAAAGAAGGGGACTGAGTAAAGGCAAAATCCTTATCCTCACATAAATACCAATACTTACATGTTTCTCTGCTTTCTGTACATTCATACATTCTATGTACCTTAGGTACATTCCTGCACTCCTCTACCTCTCCTTGGATTAATGAATTACTGTTCATCTGAGTAATTTACAGAGAATTTGAGTGGAGAAGTGTGAGCTAAAGGAGATATAAAGATCTAGATGAAGACCTGGGGATTCAGTTAGCGTGTACCTGACTGGAATGTCTACACTTTTTCAATTAGTTCTTCAGAAAAAATGCAGGGGTCTTTACGAGCATGAACTATTCCTATTATTACAGAGTCTGTGAAAACAGACACTTCCAGGGAGGGGGCATGCACAACTTCTCTGGAGAGTCTGTTCCAGTGCCTCACCACCCTCATAGTAAAGAATTTCTTCCTAATATCTGATCTAAATCTACCCTCTTTCAGTTTAAAGCCATTAACCCCTGTCCTATCACTCCATGCCCTTGTAAACAGCCCCTTTCCAGCTTTCTTGTAGGCCCCCTCTAGGTACTGGAAGGCTGCTATAAAGTCTCCCTGGAGCCTTCTCTTCTCCAGGCTGAACAACCCCAACTCTCTCAGCCTGTCTTCATAGGAGAGGTGTTCCAGCCCTCTGATCACCTTTGTGGCTCTCCTGTGGACTCACTCCAAAAGCTCCATGTCCTTCTTATGTTGGGGGCCCCAGAACTGGACACAGTACTCCAGGTGGGGTGCACTTGGCCTTGTTGAACTTCATGAGGTTCGCACGGGCCCAACTCTCAAGCCTTTCAAGGTCCCTCTGGATGGCATCCCTTCCCTCCAGCATGTTGACCACACTACTCAGCTTGGTGTCGTTGGCAAACTTGCTGAGGGTGCACTCAATCCAATTCTCCATGTCATCAACAAATATGTTAAACAGTGCTGGTCCCAGTACTGACACCTGAGGAATGCCACTCATCAGTGATCTCCATTTGGACATCAAGCTGTTGGCTGCAATTCTTTGAGTGTGACATTCCAGCCAATTCCTCATCCACTGAGTGGTCCATCCATCAAGTCCATGTGTCTCCAATTTAGATACAAGGATGTTGTGTGGGACAGTGTCAAGTCCAGGTAGGTGACATCAGTTGTACTTCCCTTGTCCACCAGTGCTGTAACCCAGCATAGAAGGCCATCAAATTTGTTAGGCACGATTTGCCCTTAGTGAGGCCATTTTGGCTGTCACCAATCACTTTCTTATTTACTTCTAAGTATGACTTCTGATGCAGTATAAGTATTTATTTATAAAAAGAAAACAATCTTTTTTTGCTACTTAAATCTGCTTTAAATACAGATCTTAAGTTATTCCAATGTTGACACACTGTAACTGATAATTTTGCCATATTTATCTGGAAAAAAAAAAAAGAGAGAGACACGGCTACACTTTCTTACATAAACTACTCCTTTTCCACCACTTTTCGCAGCTGTTTTGGTTTTCCAGTTTCTTTTCCTGTGTTTCAAGGAGAGCATTAATTCCTTTATTATCTCTGCAGCCATAGTTGCTAAAATTCTAATCCAGTTCTCATCCTGCCCTACCTTAATTGCTATAAGCTTTTTGTCTTGTCTTCCCCCTGCCTACCTCATCCTTCTGCATAATTTTGTTGTGTGCAAGTCATGAGACAGAATACAGATAAACCCATCTTTAAGCACATTGAAGATGCTTGTTAAAAAGCAGTGTTTTTCTTCTCTTTAGTTTAAAACATGACAAAATCAATTTTTAAAACTTCACATCTTAAAGTGATTTTGAAGCTCTGAACCCTTTAAGTGATGTGAAAATGGCAGAATATCACATTGCTAATCAGTTGCTCACTGCTACAAACTCCACTTTCCATGCTGCTTCAAAAGCATGGTATAATCAACAAGTAAGCCTTTAAAATGTAAATTAAACAAAGTGCACCTTTAGATTGAAACAAGAAAAGACTCATTTTTTCACACACCAAGACCAGAAACATCTGTTTCATCATAGTCACTTAGAGAGTAGCACTAAGTGCTGGGGAATTTCAGAGGTCATTTTACCCAGATGCCCCAGTACTGAACTCCATAGCTTTAATTTCTAAGATTTTTGATTATTTAATGCAACTAAAATTTGTGTGCCATCCACACAGAACAGATTAGTGTTGCAAGTAGCATGGAACTATTCCCATATGACACATGCTCCTTGCTTCAGAGAATGTGGAAATCAAAAATCAACACTAAGAGCAGAATGCCTTTCTTATGAAAAATGTGGGAGGGAAAAACTTTCTTGTCCTCTCTGGACGACAAAGCAGAAAGGCTACCCAAAGCCATCTTAAAATGCTCATAATACTGATACTTGTGCTGAAGGAAAAGAAGGCAATTATGGGCTTCTCCGAGCCACCTCCCACCCCACCAGCCATCGCCATGGCCCATCGAGGGGGAAATGAAATTCATTCATGGTTTCTAAGGCCAAAAAGGATTAACATGTCCATACAAGACAGTACTTCTTTTCCTCACAAGTATGTATTCAAATAAGTGACAAAACATTTGCCTGATTAGCTGTCATGAACAATATATAAAAAATCTCTTCTTATTTTAAAGGCATGAATGATTGCAAGTCTGAAACCTTGTCCAATATGCTTTTAATTTACACTTACTCCCAGAAGACTGCTTCTTGTTTCAAGGTTGACTTTGTGTCACTTCAACTTCCCATTGCTGGGTCTGGTTATTCCTTGTGATTAAGACTGAAATTCCTTCTTCGCCCTCTGCTATCAGATGTCTTCCTATAGTCTGAATACCTGTCCCAGGTAATCAAAATTGCCCCTCAGCTGTCTCTCTGCTAACCTGAATATATTTTCCACATTAATTTCCTCTTCCTCCTTGAATTCTTTGCAGTGATCCTTTCCATGGGTCTTCTCCAAGTGCAAGTACCAGAACTGGGTACTGTATTGAGAGAACATTCAGAAATAAAGTTTCTATTTTGGGGATTGGTGTTTTGTATCACCAATAGTAACACTATTGGAATGCATCAAAAACAAGTGTGGAAATTATTTTTTTGTCCAAACTGTGTATGAACATTCAAGATATCTTCACATTATGTATTAATAGATCCCAGCTTAACTTGCCTTTCCACTCAAAGCTGGAAGCCTAACCCTGAATTAGAGTTACAGTTGAAATCTTTCTTCCTAGGCTACCTAACCCTTAAATTCTTCATTTCCAATATCCTCTGCTAGCAGCAGTGCTGCAGTCTTCTAACTACAGGAGCTGAAGGTCAGTGAACTTATTATGCTAAAAGCAAGTGCAAGCACAGGTTTAATGGACCATACAGGCAAATTTAGTTGAATTAGGGTCTGGTATTTTGGCTGGGTGAAAATTAAGATGGAAATATGAATAAATCTGGATGTTTGGTACTACAAATGCTCACAGTGAATTCACAGAGTTGGGAAGGCAGCAGCCACAAGTAATTATGGCAGTTATGGAAAGTTTACTGTAGCCTCAAAATGCAAATTATTTCAGCGGCCTGAGATGACAGGAGGGAAGCAAGCTGAGCCTTGCACAGAACTAAGATGTGCTAAATACTCATTGTAGCTTTGCTAAAGCAAAGGTGTGAAGTTTGACTTTCCAGTACTGACCCATAAGCTGTAAATTTTGACATTTCCCTGCTTATAAAGCTGAATCCAAAGACTTGCCAAAGCCTTTTATACAGTTGAGATGACAGCTTGTTGCCTTTAAAAATAAGCTACATTGTATTATGACACCAGTCTTGCTTGTATAAAACCACCTATTTTCTGGAGCATAAAGACAACTGAAAGTCTGCAAAGACAGGACTGCCTGGAAAAGATTATCCTCAGGAAAACAATGGATGCTATTTTTTTACCAAATCACCAGTATACTCATTAGGTTGAAGTTTCATTTTCAAAAGAAGGGAAAGAAAAATATGAGCAGCAGAGCCAGTCATGAGGCTCTTTCTCCTCACACCTGCTAAATGCTTTTTGCACATCAATGACTACTCAGGAGAATGACTGCCAACTCCCTATCTGTCCCATGAGTGACCAGCTAGCAAGCAGGGTATTTCTTAGCAAAATACCGATATTTGCAGGAAGGAAAATTCCAGTGCTCCTTCAACAGTTGCAGCCATTTTAAATCCTTCCTAGCAGTGATACTCATGATCCATCAACTGCAAATTTCCATTAATAAGAACTCATGTTACAGCTCATGGACTAAACCATATACCCAATCTATATCCCTTCTCTGACTCACAAGTTATATACTCTGGGCAGATTAATAAATCAAATGGTCAAAATAATGAGAGGGTGAGACAAATCCAGAACATCCTTGCATAGCAAACACACCTTTCCATTGGATAGCCTTTGTTACTACACAGCATTGTCTCCATCCCTGTATCCACTATAACAAGCAAAGACAATAACAAAGTCTGACCACAGGGCTTTCTAATCTCCACGTCAGCCTACCCCCTTGAGTTAAATTTCATTCATTAATAGAAAAAGGAAATGGGCTTTCTCTGAATCAGGAGAGGTGATGGGAAGGAGGAAGAATGTTTTCTACAACACATAATAGTTCTAGATTTGCATTGTACAACAAAAGTCTTTTCTTGCATTACTGACCTCAGCACAGCCCTGTCACCATGGACCTAACCAGCCATCCTGGGGTTTTGTCTGATCCTGGTCACTCTTATTGGGTTTGATTCTGACCCTGACCTGAGGGCTTACTTCCTAGCCCTGCCTTGACCTAGCCCCACATAGGAGCATGATGCCTTGGGCTCAAGGCTGTCCCTCGCTGCATCCCCCTCTCTCCCCTCCTCAGTTTACTCTGCTCCTTCACTGGGGGTGGTGGGACCAGGCCCTGACTGGTGAGGGCCCTTGGCCTGCCAGCCCAAGGATCCCCCTCAAGTCTCAGCCCTCGCTGCTCATTGGCAGCGTGGCCCTTGCCCTCCTCAGAAAACAGCTAGCATTCATTCTCTTAAAATAAGTTAAGATTTCTCAATGGGTTTTAAGTAGTTGCTCTCAGATTATTAAAATACATAAGCTTGATGATGGCCAAAATCCTTTTCCTTTCAACTTTGGAACTCCATTAGCTTTAGACAATGAATGGTTCAGGATTGCAAGTTTTTTAGACCTTGTAATTGTCATTTGTAAAATAATTTACTTTAAAGTAGATATAATTACAAATCTCCTTGCATGGGTTCCTTTTTGGGAGCTAAATCATTCCATCTGTTTCAAAACTTTGCACTTCTCTAGCTCTTCTTAGTCACCAAATAGACTGTACATTCTGGAGAGTCCATGCTTGTGGGCAAATTATAAAATTCTTAAGGGAGGTCCTTAGAGTGTTTCTCTTTGCTTCCAGTATAAAATGTAAGCTGCAAGACATTTAAAGATTAGTTTTGTGATTTTCTAATCAGTCACTCTCACAGATTTTTTTTTACTGAAGTGACACCAATGCTGTCCTGGTATGGCAACTGGGAAGCATGTTCAGAGACATAAATTCATTTAAATTATGATTCTTTGAGTCTGGTTTCATTACTTCTTGCTAAGACTGTTTGATGGTTCAACTTATATGTGGTTTTCAAACACGGCTTATCATTAATCATTGACTGGGTTACCTTGGCCAACATACAAGCTTCACAGTACAATTCCAGAAACAGAAGACCAACTTCTTTTGTCTCTCCTAGCCTTGCAGTAGAAGTAGGGAACCTAGCTCTCAAGTAATCTTCTACCCTTCTTACAGCAGAACCTATAGAGGAGCAGCCAGGCCTTCCTCCCTCCTTGGAACAGTTGCTCAAAAATTTGTGTCATGAGGTTCACTATGACAGTATTATTTTTACTTCCTGTCTGGGAAAATGATATATGTAGTTTATATACTATCTAGTATGAGAGTAAGAAAAGGAGGTATTCAGTGTAAAACAATTTCCAAAGCCAGAAAGAACAAATGTTTGGTCTCTTCCCTAACACACAATTTCATCCTGTAACCCTTACTTTAAGTCAAACAACTCTTGATTAAAATAATTCTTTGAGAAATGTCTTCTGACACTGACATACTTTCTGTTTGTTTCTATGATGTTGACTTATTTTAGGATTCAAAGACTTCTTTTAAGTGCCTGATCATATAATTAACCTAATACTAATCTAGTCAGGTAGGGGGGTAATGAAAGAGTCATATGACCTATGTGTCACAAAAAACCAGACCAAACAGCTTGAATTTTACATAACAAATATTCAAAACAAGCTTTGTCTGTAGTTTGAAGACCAGATCAAGAATCAGAATGAGTAGCAGTTCCAGAGGGAATAATCGTGACATTCCTTAGTTATATCACTGCTCTTTTTTTTTTTTTTTTTTTTTGAGAGACAAATTAATAGGGACTTGTATAAAGTTAGAGAGATAAGAAGACAAAAAGTGGAAATATATTTTTGTATATTGGACTACAGTTGCTAGTATTTGGGCAAGGTCGATAGTCCTTAAAATATTGCTTTTTGTTTATGGAATATTAATGGACATGATCACATTCTTTGTGATAGGGGAGATTAGTGAAATGGCTTACCAAAAGTCCATGGCATGCAACCACTCCACAACTTAATCTTTGTTTAGTGACAACTCAGTAAAGCCTGACTTGCTACTTACACATCACAAGTATATGGCTATCATAAAAATATGCTGTATGTTTGTTTGATAAATAAAGCACACAGATAACTGAGCAGGAGTCCATGGAACCCATAATTTTATCCTCTTGTAAAAAAAGAGACAATCATGCCTCTATTCCAAGAGGAACACTAACAGAAGTTGAATGATCATTTCTTCCCGTTAGTTTGCTTGCAGTTCCAACAGCTAAATATGCAAACTAGTTTATCTTCTGAATCTAAGGCCTTGCATTTTAACTTGAATGGGAACATCTCAACATATTATCTTTTGCCTTAAAGGATAAAAGGCTTACCAAGATAAACATCTCCTTTGCATTTCTTTTCTTAAAAACATTCCTGTTCTTAAAAAAAAATCTACTAGATCCTGCCAAAAATGTCTCATCACTTTCCATCGAGCACTGTTAATTTAAAAGTCTTTCTAAATAGTGCTGAAGTTCAACATGTAATGTCAATTCTTATGTCTAATAAATAGTCATAGTTCATGATGCTGAAGGTCCTTTGGAAATGCTGGAGAAGTATAGAGCCCCGAAGAGGGATTTAATTGAAATAGCAGAATGAACTCTAAGTGAAAAAAAAAATTTGACATACTCTTTTAAAAGACATCTAAGAAACACTTTCCACATTTTAAGAAAATACCATAGTTTACTCTTCAAATAAGCTGGGAAAGGCCTAATATAAACCAGGAACGCACCTCAGGATTGTAACAGCAGGGTCTCTTCTGACCTCTTTTAGCAATCTGGCTTGGGCAGGTACAGCTCCTTAGAGAGAACATTTTTGCAGAAGTACTACAAGGAGACTACTAGTGCTAATAAAGTGTCCTACTTGATACTATTTGCCTATTTGAAGCAATTGTACAGGATTTAATAGCTCTCTGGAAGCAACAATACCCAGGAGGTTAAAAAGTTGCCATCTTATTTGTAGGCTATTCTTCATCACAGTATCTGAATGAAAAAGGAACCCAGGGGATTACAGACATGAAGTATAAAAGCATGTGTTTCACTGTATGATCAATAGATCTAGTGATCCTATTTCTTCATTCTAGACTACACTACACAGACTGCAGTGAATAAATAAAACAGTGAAGTGAGTTGAATATTTCAGCTTGCTGGACAAGAAAGTGCATGCATGCATGTGTGTTTGTACACACACACCTGAGAATTCTGTGATCTTATACCATCTTTCGTAACGACTGAAAAAATTTTCAGTATTAACCTGAAATCATTCAAAATTTGAAGCTAAAAGAGTGAAATTATCCTTTCCATGAAGTGGATTAATTTTTTCTATTCATACTGCTGAACAACCTCCACACATTCCATACAACAGAAACCAAGTCCTGGCTGTGCCGTGCTGTTAACAATTCTGGAACACCTCTGATACTCCTAAGGTCTTTTTCCATGGGGGTAGGTTTGAAATCCAAAGCCAGACTTCCTGCTTATCCCAGCATGGTGATTTTCAACAGCTCTTTCATTTTGAAGCTAGTGACAGAATACTTGGGCTTCCACTGTCTAGCAGTTTTTGGTGCAAACTACTTTCGCCTAAAGTACTTGGCTGAGGCTTTCCTACAATCTGGATTCTAACAGAAAGACAGCTCGAGACATACTGGAGAAGTACCCCAAACAACTCCATATCACTGTGATGTAGCTGATTTTTTTTTTCAAAGTATCCTTAGCCATATTGCAATATGTTAAATACTCAACTTCACTGGAAGGAAAAAGAGAGAAAGAAAGTACATTGTAGAAAAGTCATCATGAAATGATTAAAAAAAAAGAGGTTTTATCCTATCAGATACAAATCTGAACTCTCAGAATTGTGCAAGGAACAGGATGAATATACACCTTAAGAAGAGATGTGCTTGTGACAGTATTTCTGTTTGTAGGAATGTGTGTGGAAAAAAAAAGTGGCTTTCTGTGATGGAGTGACTATATCAGTGGACAAGGGAAGAGCTATGGATGTCATCTATCTGGACTTCTGTGAGGCCTTTGACACGGTCTCCCACAACATCCTTCTCTCTAAGTTGGAGAGATATGGATTTGATGGATGGACTGTCTGGTGGATAAGGAATTAGTTGGATGGTCACATCCAGAGAGTAGTAGTCAACGTCTCAATGTCCGGATGAAATCAGTGATGAGTGGTGTCCCTCAGGGGTCCATACAGGGACCAGTATTGTTTCATATACAGAGGACAAATGATAGAGAGAAAACAAGAAGCACTCGTACAATGCCTTGTTTAAAAGAAAAAAGAATCCCAGGGCTTTGTGCTTGGAACAAGCATTGGAATCTGTCAACAAGAAAAAAGGTCTAATGATCTACAGACTAGAAACTTTGGCATATTAAGTATTTATTTTCCTGTACTCAAGGGAGAAAAAGAATAGGTTAAAAAGCTGTACTATCTTTAACATGTCACAGAAGTATCCACATTCCTTTGCCAACCACAATTGCAAATTATAGTAATTTGAGGGATGTCCTAATGCTTTGCAGGAGCTCTGGGAAGCTGAAAACAGTTAAAGTATAATGAAGTTTGACGACAGTCCTGATTCATCCTCAACAGACTCGGACTTGTGGCTGGAGTTATCACACAACTTCTCCTGCTGGGTAATCCTCTAGGTACAGAGTCCTGCAAGTACCTCTTTATTGCAATTACTTATGGTAGGAAGAGCTGCAGACCTCAGGTACAGAAATTTGAGGGTATTAGAAGAAACTCCAACTAGACATCTCTGGAACTGTAAATATCATAAACTTTCATCATGCAAATATTTCACTGAACAGTTATACCACTTCAAGGATGTACTTGTGCATAGTAATTCCATATGAATACCCACAAATTATGTCTGGACAAGCTGGGATCACTGCTTGGCTTTGCACTGTACTATGTAGATGGTGATTCTCTAGTTCAGGTGTAATAACTGCATATTTTAGTTCTTCAAATTCAATTCTCTGAATGCTGACCAAGACGGTTTCTGCCACAGGAGCTCAGCAGTAATGTGCAATCAATCAACTTGCTTTAAAAACCTTTAATTTTTTCTGCAGCTGTTTGGAACAGCTTCAATATGATTTCTTATTGATCAACAAGAGATAGATCAATATTCATTGAAAATAGCACAGGGAGAATATTCAACACAAAGCCAGATGGATTATTACTTTTCTCCCTTCAAATATGGTGAGATGTCAAATATTGCCACTGTGTCAACCTCTTATTTAAAGAAAAATGTGGAGGAGAAGATATTTCTGAGATCTTACTTTGATGTGGTGATGAAAACATTGTTCAGACAAAGCAGAAACAGTACAGAAGCCTTTGAAAATGAGGAAAAATGAGTGTTTGTGAAAGGGAGTTCTTGGCTCCTTATCTCTGCAGTCACAGAGAAAAAGGATAACCAAAAGAGGGTAGGAAAGGCCAGAGGTTAAATCTGATTCCCCTTCAAGGTAAATCTTCCATAATTTTACACATTCACAGGAAAAACTGGCTACACATGCTAGTATAAGATTTATGGTTAAGGAGAAGCATTTGTGTCATAGTGAGCACAGGCTTGGAAAAGCAGCTATTTTTCATTCAAAAGGCATAATAATCAACTCCAAATAGAATAAAACTTTGCTCATTTTCACTAACTGATCTTTTTAACAACTTGGAGATTGCACAGGCCAACAAATACAGTAGGATTATGGAGGGAAACAGACGCTCTGAACAAGTACATGAATAGAAATGCTTCTAATGTTTAAATCTGCATCTCATATGGCATAGTTATTGAATTCTTGAGGCTAGTCTGTAACTTTGAGGTTTGAGATCTCTGTCACATGAAGTGATGTCCCTCACCTTACACATGGACATATTGCTGTATTACACAGTCTTCCAGTAGCTTTCTGCATCACACAAAGTTTCCCTGAAGCCACAGGGCTCCAGGCAGAAAAAGTCCATGCAATTCTATCAAATGGATTTAGCAGCTTCCCAGAACTACAGAATAAGGTCATATATTTTAAAGTGTTCAGAGACTAGTGATGCAATTTTCTTTATGTGAGCACCATACATAGCACAGTAATTTTTTATTAGAGCTCTAGGTAATATGGAAATACTCATATTTATATTATGCATGATAATGTTTCATACTATGCTATGAATACTTAGCATGCATAATGAACTTCTAAAGGACTTGATTTAATCTTAACATATTCCTATAAAATAAAGCAAAACAAATAAATACACACAAGAACAAATTTTGACCAACTGTTTGCTCCAGCCAGGAAAACACTTTAGCATCTGCTTTATATGTTCTCTGGGGAGTCCTTCTATGCTTAAAATTAAGCAGTTTCTTAAATGCTTTGCTGGATTAGCTCCCTAGAGCAAAACCACAAGATTCTACAGTTTGTCACAATATTTCTGATTTAATGAGTCCCTGTGCTTTTGTCAATTGGCATCTGAACATTAACATTTTCCAAGTATAGTTGTTGCTTGAGTGAATATGGGTAATAAAAATCTGTAGTGTTGCACAAAAATACTTGATTCTGTTCTTTCATTTGCCATGAAGATATATTTTCTGAACCCAATTAATACTGCAAGTTAATTGTTAAAAGTAGCAGCTGCTGTATTATTCTTGAAGAGTTTCTGAACACAATGTTAGAAGGAATTATAATTCCAAGGTCTTGAAATACCATGCATATCTTTACATTCTCTCTCTCTTTTCTTCTGTGGTCATTATTTTAATGAACAGGTTTAGCTAACACCTCTCTGGAAAGGTAGGTAATAACAGACCCAATTACTGTAATATCCATAAGTAATCAAGGGCTATGAAGTGGCTCAGCAGGGAGTCTAACTCATAGCCTAGGATTGATCTATACAGAATTTGTATGTGGGAATGAAATGATCTAATTCTTACCAAATACAGTTTAAGGCATTGTGAGCACTTGGAGCATATGCTGTGCTTTCTCTACTGTCTCTCAATCTGCTAATCCTCTAAATTAAGACCTTGGTCCTACACAGGACAAAGAAATTGCAAACAACAAAACACAGACCCTATGCATAATGATCCCAAAAAAGGGAAGAAGAACCTTCTTTCTTGTTGTTTGTACTACTTCAGTTACTACAAGCTGCAATAAAGGAAGTATTACTGGATGGTTACTATATTGCTATATTCTTCCCTAAACAGCAATTGGTAATTGTTAGAAACAGGTTACAGGGTTAGGTAAACTTTTGATATAGATATTTTTATGATTTTACTCTGGTAGGTGCTGTATAAAAAATAAATAATCTAGAAAATTTGCACTATGAGCCAGAATAAAGAGATGGGACAAAAAGGTTATTTTAAATATATACTCTTAATTAAGAAACTAAATGTAATTCATTTAAACCACGTCCCAGTGGGCTTAGTATTTGCTTAAAGAAAGATTTGGCTAAGAATTTCAGAATTTGACCTTCCTTCTTTCTTCTTTCTTCTTTTTTTTTTTTTAATTTATTTTTCAGTGTGCCAACACCACCATGTAAGCTTGTTGATATGAGGGGGAGAAAAAGAATTTGTCACATATAAGTCGTGTAATTATACTAAAGATCACAGGCAAAAAATGTGTTTCATTTTTGTTTTACATCTGAACTACAAGTTTAGGATAAAAATTAAAACCAACATTAGCTGCACGAAAAGCTTTCTGAACAGCTAAAGAGATGAGATAACATTACAGGACATATAATTTAAAAAGAAAATATTTTTTTTTTCAAGGGTGAGTTTTCCCTTAAGCTAAAGGCAGCACATTTGTTTTGAGGACTGCAATGCAGACTGTGTCATGTTCCTTATGAAGTGAGAAGAAAGAAAAATAGTTTTCTGTGTTGTTAGAAGAAAACAAGAAATCAAAAGAAATGATGGGCCAAATCCATATTTGGGGTAAATTAATGTTAGCTTCGATGAAAGTATCATTTTATATAGACTAAGAGTCCACACCAATGCCTTTAATTCAAGAGAAAAAGTAAAAAATCCTTCTGTGAACTCCAATTTGGGCAGCAAATTAATCAGGAAGACATTCTGGTGCAAATACCACAAAACACTCAAGATTATGGTATTTAGGGCACAATGAAGCACCACTCTTCCCCAGCAAAGAGCATCTTTGCCTTTTACAGGCATAGGTATACCCCCTTCCTCTGACAGCAGACAGGACCTATCTGAGGCACTGTACAATGTATCAGGTATAAAAGAGACAGCTTAAAGTTGCAATAGTTAAATACAAAAAGAGCCTTCCCGCTTTTCCTTTCTGCTCTTGACATTTAAACTACGATACAGTACTTGTTTTGGATGGGAAAGAGTTAATTTTGTTCATAGTAGCTAGTGTGGTGCTATGTTTTGGATTTGTGCTGAAAACAGTGTTGATAACACAGAGATGTTTTCGTTACTGCTGAGCAGTGCTGACACAGAGCCAAGGGCTTTTCTGCTCCTCACACCACCAGTGAGTAGGCTGGGGGTGCACAAGGAGCTGGGAGGGGACACAGCCGGGACAGCTGACCCCAACTGACCACAGCGATATTCCATACCATATGACATCATTCTCAGCATATAAAGCTGGGGAAAGAAGAAGGAAGAGGGGGATGTTTGGAGTGATGGCGTTTCTCTTCCCGAGAACCCTTTATGTGTGATGGAGCCCTGCTTTCCTGGAGATGGCTGAACACCTGCCGGCCCATGGGAAGTGGTGAATGAATTCCTTGGTTTGCTTTGCTTGTGTGCGCAGCTTTTGCTTTACTTATTAAACTGTCTTTATCTCAACCCACGAGTTTTCTCACTTTTACCCTTCCAATTCTCTTTCCCATCCCACTCGGGGCAGTGGGGAGAGTAAGTGGCTGTGTGAGGCTGATCTGCCTGCCGGGGTTAAACCATGTCAGACACCAATCCATGGGCTCAGCAGTACAAAGATGGATTGGGAGTTCAGATTTGATAGAAAGTGTGAGATTTTTTATATCATCTCTGTGCATAATCAGAAAGAACAGACACATGCTCATGTAAGGGGTAATTCAGAGCAGTGACATAAGAACTGTGCATCCCCAACCTAGGTGCAAGTGCCTGCCTTTGGATGAGTGAACTGAGAAAATGAAAGAAAGAAGACATAACTGCTGATTTCAGGAACATGTTCATGCCTATTCTTGCGGCTAAATAAAGGAAACTCCATGAGCAAAAACCTTGAAAGGGTCAGCAGGGCTGAAGCAGTCTACAAAACACCACTAAACATGCCTGTGTTTCAATGAACGTTGGGGTTTTTTTAATTTTTCAATTTTCTTAATAGAAAGCATTTAACATATTACCAAAGGTCAACAGTTGCAACTTCAGCCTAACGAATACACATTATCATAAACTTCATAAATTTTATTGCCTTCTTCAAGTGATATGATTGCTTTACTAATAACGAATTTCAAAATCAGGCCTACTGCCCTGAGCTGTTTGGCTAGAAGTAACAGCTACATTTGTGCATTTCCAGGCCAAGCTTCTCAAAAGTAACAAAACAGTTCTCAAAGCTTTAATCATTAGTCTACTTTGATACACCAAGAAAATCCGTAAATTTACACTGATTTTTTTTTACCATACAGAGTTCAGGTATGCAGGCCTCTATGAAGACCTATTTATTTCACAAAAGATCTTTCAGGGGTAATGAAAGCACAAAGGGGTATCATTAAGATGCTGGTCTTTTAACTTTAATAGGAAAAAATGGAAAAATTAGACATGAAACCAGCAATTCTTAACCAGCTTGGAAAGTAGCCAAATTGTTTCATCTCAGTTCCAGTTACCACAGTAGTTACTTCCTAGGGAATAAAAAATCTTCTATTTAGGAATTGTACCTTACAAAAAAATGCATGTTAATAACAAGAATTGCATATATTATTGCTGGATTTTGAATTAATATTTTACAACACAACTGTGTGTGTATATTATTATTTTTAAGCGAAGGAAGCTGATAGTTATTTTGTATCTTACAGACACATCACTGAAGAATTAGGTCACAGGAAATTATTCCTAAATAAATTGTTCTTTTCTTTCCCTAGGTCAAAATACCTTTGATATCCTATACATTCATGGTTTTCATAGAACTTGCCCATCCAATTCTACAATTCTGTCTTCTATAATAATTTCAGAGGATGATGCATGATACCCAGAAACAGAGAAGCAGGAAGAAAGCCAGTAGGTTTCCTACTTCCTTCTAAAGCCATCAAAACCAACCCCTTCCTACTGATCAGCTTTGTTTTTTTGGTAATACTGCACACATTTTAGGCCCAGCCTCTTCCACTAGTTTGACTGCTTCTGAGCATACAACAGTTTTCAGTGATTCAGCTTGCTTTCTTAAGAAAAACAAGCACACCATCCAGCAATGTAGAATGAAAACAGATCTACATAAGTAGACTTAAACTTTTCATTTTAACTGTGTTTAACTGCTTCTTATTAAAGCGAATAACCCAGTGTCTCTCTTATCTTCTAGAATTGCATAAAATGCAATACAATTAATGAGTTAATTGCACAGGTCATCATGGTGCAGATTGAAATGACCAAGTATCTCTCTCCTCACATGAATATCTCTTCTTATCATCCCAGGAGGAGCATGTATCAGGCTTTTTGTCACTAGTCACATGGTACCATCATAAGTCAACATGTAGAATAATATAATCCAGCATCAGTTCACAAAAATACATCACACTAAATTCAGCTCGTAGTCAGCTACCAGATCTCAGTGGAGTTTGAACCAGCATGTTTGAAACTGTGGAACTGTCAAGTAAATGCCTGAATATATATACATAGATATAGGCATATAATATATATATATATATAAAAAAAATTACTTGTGGAGGGGTTGTTTGCTTTCCAACATAGCAACTAAAACAAGTACAGATGAACAAGAAACAAACAAGATTAGATATGTAAGAAAGTTAAAATAGGTTTATTTCTAAGTGCTTATTTATTATTAGAGTTAATCAAATGTGATCAACTGTTTTTTCCTCAGCTGAAAGGATTTTTTATTAATTTATTAAATTAATTATTAAAAATGCCTCTTTTCTCAGCCATTTTTAAGGATTCCTATCTCTTTCTGCAATAATCTGACAAGATGTCATAAAAGATGATAGGAAATGTTAGCCTGTCTTCAAAAGTCTTAAAGATAAACAAGGAATAAAAGAGGGCAGGAAACGATTTAGGCATATGAATACAACTACACTTACTTATCAGGTCTGCACTTCTATAAATATTTCATCAATGCAATTTCTACTGAAGCCCATCAAATTCCACTGAGTTTACAGTGTCATTCAGAGGAAAGCCTAGGGTTTAGCACTTTGGTTTATTAGTTTTGTGTATTATTGGTTAGATTTTATCTGCTCTCTGGTAATTTTTTAAGGAACCAATAGAGAATTAAAAAAAAAAAAACCCACAACATATATTTTTAAAAGTATAAATAATTTATAGTTAATATCCACTGAGTGTCAAATGGAGATTCAGAATCCAGATTCTTAACAGGGCACAGGCTCTGAAGTCCTGAATTCCTTTGGAAAATTCAACTGCAAGTGTCAGAATAAAAACAGAAAAGATCTTTTTGTGTTTTGAGGTCTGTCTGATTCTATTACTGATAAAATACATGTGCTTAGTCTTGATAATATAAAAGAGATAAAGTCTTACTGAAAAGTGTGGATTCCCTTCTAGTACACACATGAGCAGGAAAATGTTCTGAAACTATATTGGGAACTGAAGAATACGCCAGGCAGTCTAATGCTAAGATAGAAGTCTTGACTGCAAGTTTATCAGGTGACTTAAGGAAAGGAGGAATTCTTGAAGGAAATGAGTAGTTATAAACTGCAAACCACTGATTTCTGTTAGGATAAAACAGTAACAGCAACCATTACAGGTTGGACAAGGACAGAAATCATTATCAATAAACAGAATTTTGTCACAGGAGTTTCAGCATAATTTCAATATTAATGGCAAAGTGTTAAATACATTTATAAAGAGTACATAGGTAATTAATAGATCGTAATTATCATAACCCATATTCCCAATAGCTTTCATATGATACTATCTTTGAAGACAATGCACTTATTTGTCCATATTTTCAGCATAGATTCTTGAACTGTATGAAATCTGACAACTGATGAAACAAATGCCAAAGCTGGGCTGCTGATATTTTTAAAACCACAACTTTTTGATAGAAAGTGCAATTTCAGCCTTAAAAAAAATCTCACACATTTCAGATTGTTGATTTTTTCCCATTGGTAAGAGAGGGAAAGAGAGATGATAAGGAAAGTTAGAACCACTTTTAATATCGCTTCTTTTTCTTTGTTCTTAGTGACGAAAAGCATGATGAGAAAAAGTTCTATTTTTATATAAACTACAGTGATATTCATGCAATTTCACACAGAAGGAATTTTTACTGGAAAGTTCAAAGACATTAAAAAATCTTTCAAAATTATTAAATTTCCTTGATTTCTTTTCCTCACAACTCCCTTTTTTCTCCCAGCCAATCAACTGACCTTCTAACAAAACATGGAGAAACACACCCTAACTATAAAAACATGAGACCAGGTGGTGTTTCAAGTGAAACTGGAGATCAATTTGCAAATGTGTCTAATTGCACATTAGTGCTTATAAAACTTCACAGTAGGGAACTAAGTACAAACCTCACAGAAAAACTATTTTTCTCCCCTCAGAAAACCCTACCGTGCTATGCCCTGTGGGGGACACAGTCACACAATTTAATTCAGTTTCTTGTCATGTTCCATGTAAGAAAAACCTCCAGCAGTCTGTTCTTGTTTTAAGGTAAAACTAACTGGGCTTAAACATACTTAAGTAACTCCTAGGAGGTTGTGTTTTCCTTGAACTACGTCTTCAACCCTTCATAGAAATTAACCCCAAAACCCTCAGACCTATGTCTGACCTTTCAGAGCATAGTCTCAACCATAACGTGTTTGGAGGTATTCATCTAGAGGAAGTCAAAACAAATAAAAGCCCACTGTAACCAGTGACTCGGGAAGCCTGAAGGGGACATTTGTGGTGAATATGGTTTCAAATAAGATCATGTTTGAATGGGTATGGCTGGAAGCACAGTCTGTTTAGAGTCTTGGTGTAAATGAGGTGTTGCTGGAAAGCCAGCTCATGGATATATCCGACTGATTGAATTTTTCCCTCATAGCCCGTGGGATGGTCATTTAGAGATTGGAGTCTTTTCTGACTGAAATGAAAAAGATTTAAAATATATTTGAAGCTGACAGATAAGAAGCAGCAGGGACTACACACATTCCATGGACATAATCTTCTCTAAATATAAAAGATAAAGCAATAAGAGAATCTTAGAAGAATACACAAGCAATCCAGCAGCTGTGGGAGAAAGAGCAATACTTCTCAAGGTTAGTCAGAGCAACAGTTTGACAAAGAAAACCTCTGTCACCAAAACGAGGGGAAAGTCTGCTTGTTACCAGCCTGTGGCTGTTTTTTTAAAGGGTAAAGTAATAAACTGCACTCAAAGTGACAGGATTGGAGGACCATGAAGTTGCATTTATGTGTTTGGGTTTATTAGCCTTGAAGACTCAGCAGCAAGGCAATTTTGCTTCAGCTTTCTTGTAATGAGGGACACCAATCTGGCTTGCTTCTCAAAATTTCCCAAGAGAAAATTCATGTACATACACTATTTAGTGAGCATACACCAATTCCAAAATTTGGGATAAAACTAAGTGTGAGAATATGTCATGCAGACAGTCACCTCTACTTCCCAGAAATATCAGCCTTCATTTGATAGACATTTTTCTGCTTTATCCTCACAACACACTTTTACATCTTTTCTTCTGTCATGACTGGCCCAGCTCTGCTGGCTGGTGTAGGAGAGACTGAAGCCAAAACTCTATCAACCTGATTATTGAATGACTACTAGTCATATAGTAGTCATATACTCCTGTATCACCAATAAAAAAAATCTCAAAAGCCACACAAAATCATTAGGAAAGGCAGGTCTTAGTGGACTTCTGTGCCCAAGAACAGATACAAAGTCCACAAGATCGTCAAACCTCATTGTATAAGGACTCACAAAGCTTTAAATAGATACCCAAAAATTGTAAGCCACCTTGGGAAACAAGTTTTGCTGCTACTGCACATGAAGTATTTTGCCTTGGAAGTACACAGGGTCACGTATGTTGGTGTGAACGTATGTTGTAAGCATCAGATGGAAAACACTAATAGTAATAACTTGCACAGCAAAAGTGACCAATAATGCAGATATTTCCTTTTTTCTACAGTCTTTCCTGGCAAAAATATACAGAACCGGCTAAGTGCAGTTTCTTTGTCAGGTAGCAGTCTGGGTGTCCTAAGACATTTTTATGTTGTGCACTGTGACACCTTGCCTTTCATTCCATCTGTGGTAGGGTGACCCTGATCTTAAATGGCTACTCACCCATTAATGTTGTTTAAGAAATACAGAGGCTCATACACATCTAATTAGTTTTATAACTAAGAAAATGACCATTTGAGTAGGAGAGACAAAAAAACTTTTTACTGTCCTCTGAACCTGATAACTGCCTTGAGGAATACTTTATGGTGTACAGCTGTAGACTTAAGAAAGTACAGTGGTTACCTTTTCCATTAAAAGCCAAAAGGATTTCATACCTCATGCCCTTAATATACCTTTCAAAATATCTGCAAAACTCCAACCTTCTGGCTGTCAGCCGCTAACACCCACATATTGCTTTGCCTCTGTCCATCGTATTCTGCGAATCGTAACTAACAGCTTTGACATGACATCAGTCCTCTTCTTAAAGCCTGATAAATATGAAACATAACTTGGACCAGACATTTCCTCTCTTGTCCCACCAAAAGGTAGGTGAGGGACACAGAAGAGCTGTTTGCCAGCCAAAGACAACTCCTTCCTGATCATCATCCATACTGAACATTTTGCCAGTGGCCTAATTTTCCTGAATGCATGACAGTGCCAAGCAGCACCACTACAAGTTTAAAATGGTTTATAGTTATAAATGGTTTATATCAAAAGCACAAAAACCAAACAAGTGATAGGACACAGCCGCCTTCTTCTTTACTGTTTCCCACAGGATGGCACGCCATGCTGCAGAGAAGGTAATACCAGGTCCTCTCCAGAGACTGCCTCTAAGACAGCCCTTGACATCCAAAAGTTCTAGATTTATTAAAGGCATATTGCATATAATTTTCCAGTCCTTCTGGTGGATATCAGTATCCCTGTCTTAATATCTCCTTACCACCCATACTCTGGTCATAGATATAAACTAAAGACTTAGTTATTATCCCTGGAAGCAGTTTTATCAACATCCACAAAATACTGTGAACAAGTTCTCCACCCTGTCTGATATGATGCTTCCCATGGAAGATGACTTGACTGGACCCACTGCAGAAAATTAGGGAAGCCTACAGAGAGGACAAAGGCTGCCCAGAATGAACATGAGTAGAAACTGAAGCGGTGCAGCAGATTTGTACAGTTCAATGCAAGCAGCATGCTGTCTCAGGAAGTTCTAAGAGGCTGCATGCTTGCCTCAGACATGATTGCCCTTTCAAAGTTTTTTAGCATGGTGAGGTACTATGGACAGGCAGAATAGTTCTGAGTATAGGAATTGCTTTTTTAGGAGATGGGAGGAGGAAGAGAAGAAAATTGATCTGATGACGCAAATTGGGCTTTACAGATGCAGGCCTACACTCCAGTTGGCTCCAAGAGGCCAGTCCCCAGAAAAAAATAATTTAATAACATAGATATACCCCTTATTAAGTTCATGAGGCTATCACAGAGCAAGTAGCAGTTCTCTGGTACTCACAGAGAAGGAGTGAGGTCAAGAAGACTAGAAAATGTGATATATATCTATGAAGTCTATAAGAGTAGATAAAGGCTGAGAAAGAGAATTAGCTTGGTAGTCCTAGAAAAATGAGCAAGAGCTGATATGGACCTGCTAAGAACAAGAACAGAAAAACCCCAAAGAAAACCTAGATCGCCTCTTGGCAAATAGTGGGGTTTATGCATAAGTGCATAGAAAGAGATGTTTCATTCAGTAAAATGTTTGGCAGTTTCACATGACTCTTCCATCAGCGATCCAGAAAAAAGATACGCATCTATTAGATGATAGGTGGAAACATATATTGTGGGTATTCTAGAAATAAAGAATAAAATCACTGTTGCAGGTTGTCTCCTACAGATATGTATTGTATTTACTCATCCTCAGGATCTGACTTTACTTTTCAGGTTTAAGGTCACTAGATGTACCTACAGCTGAACTGTCAAAGGTCTTAACAAGTTTTACTATAGAAATTCTAACTTTTCAAGGCTGTTATCTAAAATTTTAATCCAAGAATGGAAGACTGGATGTCCCAGGCTTCACACCATCTCACACTGTCTCTGAAAATGTGTAGTCCTAAATCTAGAAATGAATTCCGAAACAATATTTTTCTAAGCTTAGTTACATCTGTAACTAGCAAACATCCAACTGAACTCAGTAATGATGCTGCAATGTCAGAACAGTGAGATAAGGATGAGGTTTTTAACCTTGGTATGTCTGACTTCATTGAGCATAAATCTTTACAAGGCACTTCATGTTGCTTTTAAAGTGCTGCATAGACACCTACTCTCCTAAGCAATAGCAAAATCAAGTGTAAGAGCTTGTAAGCTCAAAACATAGACGTTACACTTAAAGGTACAGGAAACTGGCTAGTTTAAACCAAAGTTTAAACTTTACAACTGTTGAATAACCACAAGGACTCAGAAAACCTCCCAATGGCAGGTTTTCCTCTTCAAAGCAGAGAAAAGGCATGGTAAGACTATAGGATATTGCACCATAGCTAAAAATTGGACCAAGTCTTCTTAATTACAATTTACATTTAAAAACTAGACCAGAAGCAGTCTTTTGAAGTAGAAACTCATCGCAAGTGGGAGATTTCATTTTTAAAATCATCACAGAAATCTTATGTGGCATTGAAAGGCAGATCAGCAAATGAAGCAGAGAGTTATTGGACTAAAAAGATGAAGGATAGTAACTCTCGTGAATATGCAAAACTAGTTAGGAGGGTTTGAGGAATGCAGCGGACCCCACATACAGGACAGAGAGTCTCTAATCCACCTCAGCAACCTTGTGAGCAAGTGTCATGTTTGACAAAGTGGTTCTTGTTGAGACACACCATCTGTAAGGAATATTAGAGACTCCAAGGAGATGTCATGCTTGATAAAGCTGGTAATGTCAATGCCCAGCTGAAGTACTGGCTAATATTTCAGAGCTCTGAAGAGTGGGCGCAGGAGGAACCACTAGCAATGATGAGCTTTAAGAAAGCACCTGGGAATACTGTTAATGAAAATGAGCACACTGGAAGCAGTCTGTACTAAAATGTTTTTCATCAAACTCTTTTTCTTTTTCCATTTCGTTTGGTTTTGTTTTCTCTCTTTTTTTATCTCTGTTTGGGGAATGATGTCCCTTTTCTATTACAACAATTAGTAGCTTAATGCTAATTTATTTTGCTACGATTTCACTGTGGTGTTCATCCAATGAATCTCTTTTTTCATTACAGATATTAATTTAAGTTGTGCATGAAACCCAGTCTGTGCATGAAATCTTTAATCACCCTTGTTATTTCTCAGAAAACACACAGATATTCCCAATTCACCTTTTGTAATGGTTATGAATAGGACAACCTTTTTTTCAGTCACATCATTCTGTGCTTCTTGACCAAATCTGAGAGGGAACACAGAAGTGAATTTGGTTCTGAGAAGCTGTAATTAGCACTAGTGGTATAAGGAGCAATTTCATGACTCCTTGATATTTCAGGTCTGAGATTTCCTGACCCTAGAGTCAATTTACATGACTACAAAGATAGCTTTGAGATTTGCTGGTCTGTACCCAGTACAGAATTCCTATCGATTCTTGAATTCTCCATGTTGATATCAGATTTCTTTGCGCAAACAGTCATCCTTTAGGACATTTTTGTGCTAACACAGTGACACAAAGGAACTTTATTAGGAGCCTGAATTTTAGCTCAGATGATAACGAGGTAGGTGTAAATTAAGCCGATATAATTTCTTGTTTGGGTTTTTTTGTTGTTGTTTGTTTCTCTGTGTTTTTTTGGTTTTTTACAATCAGAACAGCATTCTGATAAGATATCTCATACCCAGTTTTTCCAAGTTACTGTCCTTTCTCCAGTATCTACTGCCTTGGCTTTCTGTATAATTTTTAATGTTTTTTAGCACTATCTCAATTGCACGTGCAGCACTGTAATTATCACTAGATGAATTTCCCCTTTACTCTCATTAGACAAGGAATTTTGCACCAGAAATAAACTTGGCGCATCCTAAACTGAAGAAGTTGGAAATGGACAGCCTTATTTGCAAGAAGATTAAAAGTATGCCTCATGCACAACAAACCAGAACACAGCCATACAATCTGATTAACAGATTTTGATTTATCCCATAGCTTTTCCTAATTTTCACTCTCTTTCGTATTCACTAATAGCATGCCCGTGAGTTTCTGCTAATGGATTAGACTTCAGCAGTACAGAAAGTCTTAAGCTTTTCTTCAGTTTGTTCTACTGGATACATTGTTTGCTCAAAATAAACCCCTTTAGAAATGAATGAATATTAGTCCTAAGACTGTATTTATGAATGAAGGCTTATTTGTAACACCAAATTGTAGCACAGATAGACCATTTGATGTCATTACAGAATATTTTGCAGTGTTAAAACAAAGATGCAATGTCATCTAACACTGAATATTATGTTAAGGTACGGGAAAAAAGAAAACATTTAATTTTGATTAGGGGTCTTATGTCTTAGATCATTATGGTAAGATTTTTTCCTTAAGGAAAACAGACTTCATTAAAATGTACATGCACTTTCTCTTTTATCTTACATACATTTCAGATTAATCTCTTTCTAAAATAGCACCTCATACTGCTGGCTCATTTGTGATACAAGAGATTTTCTGTACCCTGACCATTTATTTGTCCTCTGGCAAAACAAACAAACAAACAAACAAAAACCAAACCAACCAACCAACCAAACAAACAAAAAAACCCCTTCAATTAATTATTTTAATCATCTCATTTGCCTGTGTTACAACTACAAAATATCATTTTGCATTTTTACAAAGAAAGTGGGCACGATCAGAACTATATTCTGACTAGGTGAGATGCTTTACCCTATGAAAGGTTTAATTTG
Source organism: Grus americana (assembly GCF_028858705.1). Classification (NCBI taxonomy): domain Eukaryota; kingdom Metazoa; phylum Chordata; class Aves; order Gruiformes; family Gruidae; genus Grus; species Grus americana. The sequence continues at coordinate 14,998,686 of NC_072857.1, read as the reverse complement.
GCCACAGACTGGATTGACCCCCTCTTCTGTGAGCCGCATATTGCAGATGGGTTTCTCAATGAAAAAAAAAAAAAAACCAAAAACCCAAAAACCCCCAAACAAAACAAAACAAACAAACCTCCAAAGAATCCTACCACAGGAGTTTTCAGGATGAAATTTTCCACTAACAAAAAACTTATTCTGTTTCCACATGCACAGTCCTACCTGGAAGAACGGCGAGAGATATCAAGTTGTAACAGGCAAGCTACATTAAAGACTTAAATCAGACAAAGAACACTTGCATAAATATCTAATAAATCCTTAAACTGGATTCTACAGCAGCCAGGAGTAGTTATATCACTGAATTATATAAATTCACAAGTGTAAGGTTAGGGAGGAGGCTAACAATGCTTTTTTGAACCCACTTGCCTTTGCTGGAAAGTGTGCCTTCATCATCCAGGGCAAGGTCCCCAGGCACAACTTCTTTGGATCATCAGTTGCTTACACGTATAAGTGTGCTTTGAATTATTTAATTTTTCAGATACCACATGCAGTAGGACCATTTCTGGTAGAATTTGTTCTGACAAGCTCAGAATAGGCCTGTATTCATCTCCGTTGTTGGAAATATGAGACACTTTGCAGGTGAGCTCTGTCAAGACTGTTCTTTTATTTAGGGGGAAGACTTTTCATTCATTTTCTGGGAAGTTTCATCTTTATTATACAGTGCCTTTTGAATTTCAGTTTGATTTCAGTCCTTTTTTCTTCTGTTAATGAAGAAAATAATCTTTTCTTCAGTTTTACACTACCAAGCCCATTATATGGAACAGCTCCCTTATGGCTAAAGTCCTGCAAAATCTGTAACACAAACTGGAGTCTAACCTCTGGAATAAGACAACCCTTTTTAAAGAATAGTGTTCAATACTGGACAGGGGCCTCAAGAAATTAGCATTCCAAAAATCATACTTCTAAGTGTTTAGGGAGCAGCAGTGAAATCAGTAAGATAGCACAGGTATGTAAGATATATATATATAGACCCCTCCTCAGCTATTGCTGTTCTCAAGGAACACAAATAACAGTCAATGTCCACATAAAGGTCTGTGGTGCACCTAGAAGATTTTTTAGACATATCTGCTGTAATATTCATACAATTATTAGAGCTATAGTTGCAACTCAATATCTGTTCTTGGCAGCATGTCATTAGACAATGTATACGGAACAGTGAGGCGATAAAACAACTCATGCAGTACTCAAGAATTTTAATCCATTCTACACTCGACAGCCAAAGAAACTGGATTGACATATTACTAGAGGAGATCTTTTCATCTGTTACTCTTAGTCCTCAGTGACCTCTTTACAATAAAAAATGGATAGCACTTTTTTTAACAGTCAATATAAAAGGAGTTTGTTGTGCTTCATAGAAATGTCCCCCAGAAAGCAAATCTTTTATCCTGTTATTTACTATTTCTATATAGACTGAAACAATTTAAAGTTAGAAAGATTTCTAATGTGGCAGAGGCTGGAATTCAGAGATGAAAGCCTCTCCATCACTTGGAAACAGTTCTGAGATATCAGCCAACCAGCACCTCCTTACTCAAATGCACTGCAGCCCTGATGGATGGATAGCTTAATGCTGCTATGGTACCCTGCTGATCGATTTATCACACCAACTATTTCTCCACCATGATGCCCTTAAGGAAAAGGAGGAAATAGGGAGAATAGAGCCAGGGACATAAAAAGAAGTAAAACAAAAATAATCTCCATCAAGCTAGAAGCAATTTCCCAGTGGCACCAGCAACTGACAGGACCTTTGTACCATAAGATGACAAAACTTGCAGTAAGTGGTATGTCATCTGCTAGCTCCTCTAGTTAAAACTACAGGGCAGTGGGTGTCAGAATGACAGAGGACAAGAACAGACTTAAAAACTTCACGTCATATATATGGAATTTTTGACTAAAACAAGTAAAATGAGTCCTGTTTTGACTAGTAGCATGTCATTGTTTTCTGTTGTTGTTTGAGCAATTCTCTTTTTATGATCCCAGATCTCCTGGAAAAGGTAAAGAGACTATTAATATGTGGGTTTTAATCTCTTGCTATATTGCCTGTTTGAAATTTCTAGTACTGATCTTTAATAAAAAATAGAAGAAGATAAAGATAGTAAGTCCTGCCATCAAAGAAGAAAGTTTTTGCTGCCCTGTTAATTCTTGCTGAAATTACCAATAATGAAATTTGGAGTTTAAAAGTCTTTGGAATTTGTTCAATGTATTCAAACATTTAGAAAAAATCTGGTATATCAGTTTCACATTACACTGTGATTTCACTTTGTAGAGTGACATGCTAAAATCACTGCTCATTTGAATTGAACAAATGAATAAATGAATCGTAATGTAAATTCCAAGAGCTGAGTTTGGGCAGTTTAGTTCAATGTGACAAAGCATTCTGGAGAACTTAGATGAGATCTTCAATTATTGGTAAGTGAACTGATTTTGAGTCAATGCCAAACTCCCATATTTGGAAGAGCCAAGTGTAGAACTACAGATTAGGCCACTCTGGACAGGGCAAGAAAGGAAGTCTGAATAGTAGTCTTTACTTCTCCAAAGTGGAAGCAGAAAACATGATTGATTTAGCTCAAAGCAGTGTATATTCAGTGAGAAAGTCTGGAAGCAAGAACAATAATCCTCACCAGAATAAATTCAGATAGTGAATGGAAAGCAAGAAAGTCTTAGATAACAGAATGGCTGTTTTCTTTCTCTCCCATCCCTAGCTATGAAAAAAATATCAAGAAAAAGAATATCTACACTATTCAGTTGTTTGATTTCTGCAGAGGCAGTAGGCCTGTATTTCATGTTATATTTTTCATTAAAATGTTATTGAAAGAGTTACTCCTCTTCTGTTTACAGTGCCTGAAAGCCAAGGACTTTATCAAATGAAGTGAATATTTGAAATATGTTTATAATCATATTTAATCTTGGTGGGGGAAAAATTATTCCCCTTCCCCCCTAAATCAAGAAAGGAATAAAGAAAACCATCCAAAACATTTCTAGAGCACTTTGCTAAGACTTCTGCTGTCTGAGGCTGGAAGACTATTCTTCTGCCCCATTCTTTCATTGTTTCTTAGACATCTGATAATGGCCTCTGTTGGAGACAGGATACTGATTTAAATGGATCTGTCATCTGATATCTTCTTGAGGAGAGTGGTGCATCAGTGATCAAAGACAGAAGTTGTGCCTAGTGCATCACTGGAGGTTTTCAAGGCAGCCACACAAAGCCATAGCTGAGCTGATATTTTCACAGTCATTCTACTTCAAGCAGGGTTCTGGGCTACAGACCTTCAGAGGTACCTTCTAACCATTTGTGTATAGAATTTCATGAGTATCCTTATGTTTGTACATTACTATTTTCTTATAAAAGACTTCTAAATTTTAAATGAGTTTAATATAGACATGATAAATTTGTACCTATGTATTTTTAAATCTCTAGAAATTGTTTATCTTTTAATAGAAAAAAATAAAACAGAAGAATATTTTCCCTTAAAAAAATAATGTAGGAATTATCAAGTAAAATGGACTTTCTGTTTCTGCTATTTTCAAGCAAGATAAAACAAATAAGCCATCACACCCCCTATTCACTCAATCACATACACAGAAATAAGAAACACATCTAAACAGAGGTGGGGACAAATAGCTTTTAACAGACCTGGTGGTCTCCAAAATTTACAAAATGAACTGCTAAAACATTATTTGAATTAATCTTTTTAAAGCTGGGAGGAGAAACTATGGCCCCTGCTAATTGGTGTGTTAGACAGAATGGATTCAATGTGTCATTAAACAGCTTGCTAACCTATATGTGGTACTGAACAGCACTGGTAACCCAGAGTCTTTTCCACTGGAAAAGGTGACAAGCAGAGAAAACAGCTTTTATCAGACTGCAGTTGAAGACCATGTCTGCAGCTGGTAATGCAGATGACGGTATATACCCCCTGCTTACACTCAGACAAAGGGAGAGTCATTCAGCTGTGCTGCCTTAAGGCCCTTAAATCAGAGTGGTAAAAAAGAGAGAGATACATTTGGTGGGAACCAGCTGAATTACCATTTAGCAAACTTCCTTGGATTGCAGCAAAAAGAGGTACCTACTGTGGGTGCTGTACTTCAGTGTAACAGTAGAGCTCATAGGCATGTGAAACCAAAGTGGTTGTCACTGATTTGCTGCCAGGTACTAAAACGAGAACAGAGAAACCATTTCTATGGGTTTGTAGAACATGCTCTTTGCTTTTGGGTTACAAGATGCTTATTAACAAACAAAATATTTATTTCCCTGCTTCATGGGAGGGAGAAAACATAAACACACACACACCTGCCCAACACCTTGCATCCAGATGTGCTGCTTTTTTACTAAAAGTGTCTTAATTGATCAGCTGTCTTAAGCTTTGTTGAATACTACACATACTGGAGCTCTTCCTAGGAGAAAAACACTTCTGATGGGATTGGCTCTCATTTTCTCAGAATAATCGCTTTGTTTAATGCCTTATATTGAACATGGTTTTAACAGTTATTTGCCTAGAGATGATGAAAGAAGTGGGTTTTGGTTGTTTTCTGCTTTCTGATCCCCTAACACAGGAAAAAATGGTGATATTTACTATAAGGATTTATTTTAGACAAGGACTTTCACAAAGACACAAATATGAAATCCACGGCCCCTTTAGACACTTCACGTTCTTAAGTAATTGAATCTTTTGCTCTTCAAGAGCAGCCTATTACAAAGCAAATTGGTGCTTTGTTTCTCTTTAACAATCTTTCTTCTCCTCTGATATCCTAATCTTGCTAGTCAGTTAGTAGAAGCACGTTGTTCCATTTGCTTGAATAAACTACTGTAAAAAGTACTCAATGACCTACATGAACATAATGTTCAATTTACTCCCTAGGACTGAATGACAAAAGAAAGGTGACTTTTAATGATTCTAAAAGCATCGAATGAGATCAATAAACCATCAAAGATTTGATCCCAGGAGACCTCTTAGCAGCTCTCTTTGCTCATAGTTTCCTTTCAGAGAAGATTGTATGTGAAAATGAAGTTCTCTGTCTGTTAATGGACTTTTAGGCTCTTTCGTATGCACTAAGTAAAGTATAATTAGCACCTGCATTCTTCAAGCTTTCAAGAATGTTACTTGTGTCTATCTCTGCTATTTTCTTGTTTTGATGAAAGTTGCAACCCTTCATCCTCAAGAGCTTTGTTATAAAAAAATACATTGTGCAGGAAAACAATGTCCTAAGTACCAACTTGATTTAGTAAGAAATTTTTTTTTTTTTCCACAGAATAGCCTGATTTGAAGTGACAAATAAACAAATTAAAACTTAAATACTACAGATAAATACAGAGTCTTCTGACATGCCACATTCAGTTCGTTAGGGGTTCTTATGTTTTCTATGGCAATCTGAGTTCCTTGTTAGGTCTCTATATTCCCTGAGGAGAGAAAGCAGGATCTCTAGGTAGTTCCTGGTTTAATACATCATGGGAATGGTACCCACGGGAAAGGGTATTGGGAAAGGTTATTTTGGTGGGAAAAAAGCACATTGAACAGTTCAACAGTGACTGAAATTAACTCATTTTAACAATAAATTAGGCTTACTAGATGTTCTTATTTTGTATTACTGACTTGCAATAACAGTCACCTGATTGATACAACAGCAAAGAATGACTCTCTTAAAAGTCCGCATTATGGTAACCTATATGGCTTTGTTCTTTCCTTTTCTTTCTGTTTAGTTCATGGAGGCAGCCAGAATTTCAGGTGTTTAGCAGATTAACATTTTTAAATCAAAGTTTCTAACATATAGTTCACCATATTTCCCTGAGTACATGCATGAGTTCTATGCAGATTAATACTGCTGTCTAGTACTTGTATAAAATCTGCTTTTAATTGAAGCAGCTTTTTATTTGAATTCAAAGATATGATCACAGGGACTGCAACACAAATGTGTCCCAGTGTTGTGCCAGAACGTTAGAGACAGAAAAAGAAAGCGATCTGAACAAAAGTGTAATTGTTCTATTTCTCAAGCTGAGCTCTATACAGAACACACATTTTGTAATGCAAGTAATTTTTGTCCACTTATTTTAAAATATACATAGGTATTTGTAACATAACTGAGAATGAGATACATGTACATACATAAGAAATTACAGTAATTGCCAAAATGAATGTAAATAGAAATCCGACTAGTCTGACATGCTATCTCAGACAGAGAGGGGCCAGATACGTCAAAGAATAATCACATATATCATTAAATTGTTCAGCAGAGGACTTATATAACTGCCCTTGTTAGACTTCACTAGAACATGGATTTTGGTGTGCTAGAGTAAGCTAATGAACACATTTAAGAATATAATTTTATCTCCGTCTTCTTTAAAGGAACTCTAAACATTTAGTTGAATAACACAGTTACAAAGGTGTAAGTTTAAGGGCCCAAATGGACCTGCTCTCTGTAAGTTAAATGTACATTTAAAGTAGCTGACTGGAGTACAGCTACTGGATTTGATAGGCAGTACTGAATTTCAAGGTATTTTCTGAATTCTATTGCTTGCTTTATTACTTCTCACAGGACAATGAGCCCATCGCTAACTATCTCTCCTTTCACTTCCTCAGTGGAAAAATAGAAATGATAAAGCAAAGCAAAGCTATCTTCTTAATTTGATCAATTCAGACTACCTTCTTTGAGCCTGAGGCTGGCAGTCAGGAAATGCACGTATGTGAGAACAATGAGACCCATCTTCCTTGTGTGCTTTAAGTATTATACATGTATGCAATATACATACAGGGGCTCAGAAATATTACCTATGAAGGGAAAGACACTACAGATCTTGTTCAGACAAATTGAATACTTGAGTATGTTATTAGAGATCTTGTCATTTTACATGGAAAATTATGAGCAATGTAGTTCCCCATGTTTCCTTAGAATAATCCCATTATACTGAAATGAAGCCATATTCCCAGAAACACTGGTGACTTTTAGGCTAAGCTAATGTACTTGGAACAAGGCCACAGAAGTGGTTTTAGCAGTATTTAGAATTACGACCACTTACTGAACACTATGTTATTTTCACAATGAAGCACAAGTCCTGCTCTCTACCATGCACTAGAGGATTTTTTTAATTTCTTCTCCCCCTCTTTTCACTAACCCACTTATCCATTTTACATTTTCCAAACCTAAACTAACTTTGTGCAATGATCATTTAGCAAAATCAATTCAAATCTAACATTTCCCATAAATCTTTCTCATTTTTTATTTATTTCTAAATTTTCAATGAAAATACAATTTGAAAAATAGAAATTTTCTCTCATTTCTTTTATATTTGTCATTATTTAAAAAAAAAAAATCATTCCCCAATTCTTGTAAGCCAAATTAATTGGATTAAACTACAAATCTTCTCCTGAGTTCAATACAGTCAGATAAATCCAAATTTCATTCCACATCCAATTGCAGTTCTGATTTCAATTATGTTATGTTTTAACTCTTTAACTCCTTGTCTCTAGTCAAAATCAGTAAAGGTAATAATTTTAATATGTGAAAAATCTGAATCATGTGGAAAGCTTGTAGTTCATTATAATAGGATTTACATGATGATGCAACACTTTAAGAGTGAAGATCGTTATTAATAAGAATCTTCAACTGAAATCTGAGTGCATAGCTTCTTTCCCTGTTTTATCTTCCTCTGCACTTCAGGCAGACTCTTTATCAGAGGAATATAATAAAAACATGCTTAGTCTGTATCTATACTCTGTAGGTCATGGATAGTGATTTTGCCTCTTTTTGGTCCCGACCAAAATGAGACAGCAGCCTCTGAACTATTCCAAACAATGCAGCTGCAAGAAATCTGGATGCTAACCTAACAAGTTTAAAACCCAGTGGAATCACCCAGAGAAATTTGAATCATAACTCTTATCTAGGATCTTTATTAAAATAAGCAAAAACCAGCAAGTTTCAAATACACATAATAACAGGTATACTCTGTTTATGATGGTAAATATCTGCATGCATGAGACCTGGCTGAACTGATTAAACAGTAATCACATTGCTTGTGTAATCCAGAGAGGAATTGAGGTCTCCCAATTACTAGCTCACTTAACTCTATGTCAATATAATTTTCCAGTCAAAATATTGATTGAAAATGAAAATAAAAAGTGGTAGTATTGACCAAACAAATTAAACCGTGCATATTCTGGCAATAAACACCCTTCATTCTTTTCTGTCTCTTGAAAAACAGGTATTGATTGCAAACATCTGGCTACAAAGATACTTCCTGTCAACCCAATTTTATAGAGGACAGTGATACGTATTGGCAGAATTAAATAAGTAAATCATAGAATCATGGAATGGTTTGGGTTGGAAGGGACCTCAAAGATCATCTAGTTCCAACCCCCCTACTATGGGCAGGGACACCCTCCACTAGTCCACGTTGCCCAAAGCCTCATATAAAAGCAACTATATTTTTGTAAAAAACAGACAAAGATAACTATATTATGATCCAGTCGTTTTTAGGCAATAGAAATAAGTGGCTTTTGTAACTGACAATGATGGAGTTTTAGGGGTTTATGGATACATATCACATGTCTATTATCTATTCTGTACTGTGTTTCCAGTACATGTTGAATGCCTCTTTAGACAGAAAAAAACTATGATGTGACTAGCTAAGCACTCATCATGGCAGTATACTCTTCAACTCTCCTGTTTTGTCACAAACAATTTTCTCTCTTCCATAGACCAAAAAAATGCGGTAAAGTTCAATGGACAATAGCACTTCTACAGAGTTTATAATCTGAGATTTCTGTTACAGAAAAATTGCACCCATGAGTCCTCTACATCACTCAGGACAACCTCCAAACTGTTCTCCATAACTTCTTTCTGATTTCCAGCTCACCAAAAGAAGACCTTTAGATATATTTATACATGAGATCCATGAGAGAATATTCTCTTCCAGCAGGGAAGGGAAACTCGAAAAAAAATCAGACACATTCAAAGTAATAATGAGAACAAAACTAGGACTAATCCCATGTCAGTTAATTTTTGTGGGTTTACATTTATTCTGATTTTTTCCCCCCCTTTTTTTTTTCTCCTTATGTCATCATTCTTTCCTTGTTTCAGGGATGGCCAAAACAATCAGTGCTGGAAGCTCAAGTTCACGTGGGTCCTTTTGAATCTGAATGCTCAAGTTTCAAATGCAATCTGCCTATTTCTGTCTCTCAAGGTAGAAAAAAAGAAAAAAAACCCTTAATTTTTAATCTTTCAGAAATGCAGTAAATTTGTGTGTGTTTGTTTCCTTTAAGACCGATCAATAGAAAAAGCTTCACTATTATTCTCTAAGATTATTTCCTGGTTATATTCTGTATGAAGGCTTAACAAGATCATTCCATAAATGGACTGTAAGAAGAAAGAAGAGGTGCAAAACTACCACAATTTATTTATGGGTGCACCGGGACTGCTGTACCTCTGAATGGAACTAGACTCTGCTCTTGTGAGACCCAACCTGGAGGATTGCATCCAGCTCTGAGGTCCCCAGTACCAGACAGACATGGAGCTGTTGGAGCAAGTCCAGAGGACGGCCACAAAGATGATCAGAGGGCTGGAGCACCTCTCCTATGAAGACAGGCTGAGAGAGCTGGCCTTCCTCAGCCTGGAGAAGAGAAGGCTCCAGGGAGACTTTATAGCAGCCTTCCACTACCTAAAGGGGGCCTACAGGAAAGCTGGAGAGGGACTGTTTACAAGGGCATGGAGTGATGGGACAAGGGGTAATGGCCTTAAGCTGAAGGAGGGTAGATTTAGATCAGATATTAGGAAGAAATTCCTCACTATGAGGGTGGTGAAGCACGGCAACAGGTTGCCCAGAGAAGTTGCCCCATCCCTGGAAGTGTTCAAGGCCAGGTTGGATGGGGCTTTGAGCAACCTGGTCTAGTGGAAGGTGTCCCTGCCCATGGCAGGGGGGTTGGAACTAGAGGATCTTTAAGGTCCCTTCCAACCCAAACCATTCTGTGATGATTCTATGATTAAAGCCAACTGCATGAGGCAGTTATCATCATCTCACCAGTCTACTCTTATGTAGCAATACAGTCATAGCCTGAGTTCTCTAGCCAATGTCTAGTTTATCACCGTATATCCATTACTGTGACAACTGCAAAAGTAACTGAAAAAAGGATTTGATTAGTCAGACAAAAAAAAAAAAATATCTCTCTTCAGAGCACTGAAAAACTCTATTGGCTACATAAGTAATACTAAATGAAGTGGGCTAGGGCACAAGCCTCTGACCATGAGAGCAAACTGATGACAAAGGCATACTCCCTGCTGCCACAGGATGGTCTCATTCCTACAGTCCTAGGCACAGGCTGTGCCCTGAACCATATCCAGACTTTATGCCAACAGTGGTTTCACTCTAATAAAGTCACACTAGTTAAGTAAACTTAATTGAATTTCTGAGCAGTAGACTACCATCTTCTGCTACATGTGTCAGATCTTCTTGAAGTCCTTCGTCCATCCAAGTATTTAAGCATATGTTTAATGGTGTTAAAAAACCAAAGATTTTTTTAAGGCCTTAAAATAAAGAACATGTTCAAGTGTTCTGCTGAGCCACAGCCTAAACCCCTAAGGACTTTGGCACTTGTTCATCCAGAACTCAATCCCTTCCCTGCTGTCACAGCTGAGGTTGCAGCTGACAGCACTGGTGTTCAACTGCCTGTCATTGGCAGTGGAGATTTCTCAACTGTGAGCCTTTGGCCAAATGACCATCAGAACTGGAATGGGTTGGGCTTATGGTCATTGTAGGCAATCAGAAGCTCAGCAAAGTGCAGTATGTGTATGTGTGTGCATATGTATGTTTGTATGGGATCTTGCTTGTTTGATGGATTTATAGCCTGTATTAGGTCAGATGTGCTTTTGTGAGTAACAATTTATTTTGCCTTCCTGATATCATATAAAAATATTGTTTTCTTGGGCCAAACCTGGTGTCCACTTAAAGCAATAGAAAATTACCCATTTGTTAAATAGATCTAACCTGTTAACTATGCAGATCTCTAGATTATTTTAATCACAGTTACTACATAAGACAGTAAGTTCTAGACTTTAGATTTTTTCTCATTTTGCATGAAATAACATTTAAGCAAATGTTTTTTAAATTGCTGCTCTAATTATTCAGTGAATTTTGAAAATTAAAATAAATTTAACCAATCGTGTTACTCTCAGTTAGTCCTCCTGATTGTACTGCTATTTGCAATGTATAGCAAAATGCATATTCATTCCAATCTCGCTGGCCAGCTGGTGGAATTGCTAAATACCATTATTTCAGACAAGATGGAGCACCAAATTAATCCAAATATTCAGACAGCTTTGGCCTGGTAGAGGCTAATTTGTCTTTTAGCAGTAAAAATCAGAAACATGTTAGCAACAAGCATGCAAGTTGTTTTTTTCCAAGTGACTTTACTTAAAAGGATGTCCACATAATTTCAAACAAATTACTTATTGTAATTACAAACTTAATATTTTTAAAGAGATCTCTATTTAAAGTGCATTTATGCAAAGTACTGAAAACCTAGTAGAAAAATTTCATAGTTTTATTTAGAGCACTCACCATTCTAGTCTTTACACAAAAAATGAACTTGCAGAGAAATCTTAGTACTTGATGATATGATCATTCCCTGCATATGAACAAAACTCATTAACAGCCCTGTGCTACTTAGGCTTCATGATAGAATCATCACAGAATGGTTTGGGTTGGAAGGGACCTTAAAGATCCTCTAGTTCCAACCCCCCTGCCATGGGCAGGGACACCTTCCACTAGACCAGGTTGCTCAAAGCCCCATCCAACCTGGCCTTGAACACTTCCAGGGATGGGGCAACTTCTCTGGGCAACCTGTTGCCGTGCTTCACCACCCTCATAGTGAGGAATTTCTTCCTAATATCTGATCTAAATCTACCCTCCTTCAGCTTAAGGCCATTACCCCTTGTCCCATCACTCCATGCCCTTGTAAACAGTCCCTCTCCAGCTTTCCTGTAGGCCCCCTTTAGGTAGTGGAAGGCTGCTATAAAGTCTCCCTGGAGCCTTCTCTTCTCCAGGCTGAGGAAGGCCAGCTCTCTCAGCCTGTCTTCATAGGAGAGGTGCTCCAGCCCTCTGATCATCTTTGTGGCCGTCCTCTGGACTTGCTCCAACAGCTCCATGTCTGTCTGGTACTGGGGACCTCAGAGCTGGATGCAATCCTCCAGGTCGGGTCTCACAAGAACAGAGTAGAAGGGTAGAATCACCTTCCTTGACCTGCTGGTGACTCTTCTTTTGATGCAGCCCAGGATATGGTTGGCTTTCTGGGCTGCAAGTGCACATTGCCAGGTCATGTTGAGCTTTTTATGAACTGACACACTCAAGTCCTTCTCCTCTGGGCTGCTCTCAATCCATTCTCCACTCAGCCTGTAGTTGTGCTTGGGATTGCCCCGACCCATGTGCAGGACCTTGCACTTGGCCTTGTTGAACTTCATGAGGTTCACACAAGCCCACCTCTTGACCATGTGAAGGTCCCTCTGGAGGGCATCCCTTCTGTCCGGTGTGTCAGATCACACCACAGAGCTTGGTGTTATCGGCAAACTTGCTGAGGGTGCAGTCAATTTCTCAGTTTCCTTCTTTCTCCCCTTTGGTCTTCTCACTTTTGTCTTGTCAGCATCATATTCCAATATTCTTCCTTAGAAAGACTGGAATTGCCTCTAGCATCAGATGAGTTGATGGTTTGTACTGCAGATAGGAAAACGCTTCTCCAGTTAGGAAAAATAGGAAGGTCTCCTACACATATTGGAATGTAAGGCTAAGGTAGCACTGTAATAATGAAGCTCCATTCAAGTTTGAAAAACTGCATAGCAGTATTGTGTTGTCTTGCTTTAACCATGGAAGATTTGGAAGACACACACAAACACCACAATACACACAGTCCTGCCCATGATGTACTATGACTGTAGGATAGGGTATGTCATACACATTGCATATGCTTTCCCTGCTCTTATAAATTCCCATGACCATTTATTGTGGACCACTGTCACAGGACATTGTGTTAGCCAGACCTCTGATTTGACTTGCTATAGCTGTTTTTATACATTCTTATAACTGAATAAAACCAAACAAATAAATCTCTAGACATGGTGTTAGTTTTTACTAATGCTACTTGAAAAGCAGTATGTGACTGTGCTATTGAATGTAGTGAATGTTGTGTAAGTCATTATTATAATACAAGGAAGAAATGAAGTTGTGTCTCCATGGATAACTTTGTTGTACCTGGTCCTAATGCAAATTCAGAAATGTTCTTTTTCTCTCATTACAGAGGACTTAAATGAATTGTACACCATCAAGCCTTGACTGTTCTCCCAACTACTGTTGCTTTTGCTGCCACAAAAAGAGTGTTCTTAATTCTTTTCATGAAAACAAGCAAGGCCTCTCATGTACTTGGAAGAAATTTATTCTGATAGTCTTGAGTCTATTCAATAATCTTGTGCCTTTCTTCAGCTATATGGCTATAAAATTAAATACAAGCTCTCAGTCAGCTCAGAGTTTATCTGTTTCAGTTATGAAGGCCATTCTGCTCAGTGAATAACAGGGAACTTCTGGTACGCAGAAGTACCCAACTTTTTCTCATCCTGGATTACTGAAGGTGCAGCAACCACACCTGACCCTCATGTAACCATGGAAGAAGTCCTTGCTGTCCTTCAGTCTTATGATCTGCAGCAGATGTCATATGAAACAGAGTAAAACTCCATATCTGTTCATGATAGTTCTGACAATCAGGGTTCCAATCAGTACTTGGAACTTCACTCACATTTAAGACAATGACTTAAAATATTAAATTGTTTTAGAACAGAATTTCATTTAGGTTGCAGAGCAAATCACAAAATTCCCCTATTTTCGTCCCCAAACAGCTATTTATTTATTTAGTTTTTTACTTAGTGATACTGACAACTCAATATCTTCATTAAGACTTGCAATGCCTCTTTGATGTGTCATTTACCCATAGTACAAAAAATGGACACAAGCAACAAGATATTCTCTCTGTATTTTGACTTCTTCCCAGTGCAAAGAGACTATAATCTAAGTGTACAATTAGATTTCTTTCACTGTTATCCACTTCTTGTTTATCTGCAAATAAAAGAAGTGCATGAGACTCCAGTTTGTCAGCACCCAAGAAGTACATGGGCTGAGAAAGGAGTAAGAGAGGTTCCTTATGCTCCTCTGCTTGGCTGGGATACACATGGGCACAGTCTAGCTGTAATAAGGTTGCGTCTTATTACTAATATAGCTTAATTTATAATCCCATAAAACATGACAGGTAAATATATTCTTTTCTAATTAGGGAAGATAATGTTGCATCAGAGATATGGAAAAAATTCTGAATAAACACACTGAGTCTCTCAAAGATAATACTACTTATGCGTTATGTAATTACTTTAAATATCTGTATCATCAAATACATACTCATTCTTTTTAATGTGTTCTATTCTACAGTGAAATCTGTTGCTTTCAGATGATCTTGCAGAATAGGAAAGGAATGAATGCCTTCCGTTTTCACCAAGAGACATAAAAACACATCATATGTATATTAAAGTGTTTTTCTGTAACAGTACAGGCTTAGATTTCAGAAATTTGAAAGCTGGCAAAGGTGTGTGTCTATGCTATGATCATATTTCTTATTATTTTAATTTACTATTATTAATTATTGTTCTTATTTAGTATTTTATCATTTTAATTTATTTTCAATACCCAGGACTTTGAAACATGCTTGATTAATCCAGGTCCAGGAAAAAAAACACAACAGGATATCTCTGTCCTAGGTGCTGAAATGCAAATATTTGATAAAGGACTCAAAATCTGTTCAGGTTGCAGGAAGAAAAGAGAGCTCTGCAACATATTACATCATTTTACACACCTTCCAGACCCGGCCCTTAGCCTTTCTAGTTGTTCCAGTCCTATGTATTCAGCCTGATGTAAACCGCTCCCTTTACAAAAAGTTTTCATCACTTGAAGGACCTAAACTGTGGTGAAAGTGTGCAGTCAGCCCAACTCAGCTCATTGGCGTCTCAAGAGGGAACTCAACTTCCTGTGCTTGAAAGAATAGACTCTACATTCACGTGGTTGTTTTGAGGTACTAACACTAGCACAGCATCTCTGAAACAAAGTGGGGAAAAAGCCATCAACATACTCTCCCTTGCTGTTTTCTGGATGAAAAACAGATGCTCTTCTATCGAAGTGTGTTCCAAGGCTCATTGCAGGATAAGGAAAAGCAGGTCTCAAATTAAGGAAAACAGGTAAGCATCACATCTATGGGGATTAAATTTAATCTTCCTACCCACTACTCTGCACCTGTTTCCTATCTGTATAGTCATAGTTTGTCAGGGAAGTGAGACCCATGTCTCTAAGTGAACTCCAAACAGCCACCTGTGCCTTATAGGTCTATGCTCACTTCTTTAAAAGTTAAATGGTAACTGGAATGCATAATGCAGAATACAGACCTGACTGCTAAACAAACCAAGCTAAAGTCATGAGCCATCATGATTCTATTCAGAAGCTGATACGAATAGGCTTTAGTTCAAGATTTCTTGAAAAGTGATGTAGGAACCAAATTCCCAACCAATTCAGCTTGGCTGAGAGGACCATGGCTTAATTTTTGATAACAGGTATGCTCAAGTCATCATTCATTCTCGGTTAATTGCAGCATGAATCACCAGATTGACTAAAAACAGAAAATAACTCCCTTCACAGCCTGTGCTAGATCGCGTTATTTGTGGTATAGTAAATGTGTATTTCTCTTGCCCACAGTGTGCCAGCTGCATGGATAGCTTTACAACATCACTTCAAAGTATTGTCGTCTTCACATATATGTTGTAATATCTGACAGATTAATACTAGGAAATAGGCTGTAACTGGAAGAATAGCCAAAACTGGAATAAATTTCCTGAGACAGGTTAAAAGACCTCCATCATGAGAGGTGTGTAAAAGCAGATTAGACATATGTCTGTCACAAGTGGTTGCTTTTGCCTTGAGGAGGCTTCAGCAAATCTTCTACAAACTTTTTTTAGGATTCTAAAATACTATTACAACTCCTAAATGTATGAATATGAAAACAATAACACAGGGTGCGAAAATGCCTGACTTTCATTCACCAATATACAAACAAGTCTGAGAGAAACAAGAGGAAGTTTTCTTTACTTCACATGTGAAGAGGAAATACAATTTTATCAAATGGTTATAAGTAACATATACAATGTTTTTCTGTTGAAAACCTGAAATCTTCCCCCCAAATTAAAATCTCCAATAATTTTTCTGATGTAAGTTATGAAATGATGAATTTAGAAATTACACAGGACGTGACACAAGTTTTTTATAATATCATCCACTCAGGAACCAGATATGATGCAACATGAATGATAATAATGTTTTGACATATAAATGCAAATTAGTAAGTTTTTGAATTATGATATAAAAGCCAATTTTTATTTTCAGATTAATGTTTCTGTAAGAACATCCTAGTATACTGTATGTAAAACTAAACAGCCTGTTTAAATTCAGGGGAAAACTAAACATGGAATATCTAATTCTAAAGTCAGTAAGTTCTCAACACTGATTCAGTGAAGAAACATTGTACACTTGAGAAACATTGTCACTGTTGACCAGACCTGCTGATCCCATCTGAGTATCAGCAGTTGAAATACCTTGGTGATATCCAGCTTCAGGTAAAGATACAGATAAACTTCCAATTTTTTTTTGCCTAAACCACAATGACCAGGGTTATTAGTTAAACTTATTTCTTAAACAATACCTTTAAAATACTGTTCCTATTTCCATGAATCATCTGTCTTCATATTGTGTTTTCACTACCCAGTCTACTTCCCTCTTTAGACAAGTAGCTGGAATAATTTTTTTTTATTCCAAGACCCAATCCAGGAAAAACAGACTAGTATAGTAGGACTCCAGTTAGACTTCCTTTGGTTATAATTGCCAGTTCACAATTACTTTATCATGGAGTCTGAAGGATCCTTAAACTAGTTGATTCTTTTTTAATTCAAGCTGCCTTATGTCATAAAGCACTGAGGAATAAAGTGTATGTCTTCATCTGGGTACATGCTTAGGTGTAAACACCCAACTATGCCTATTTACATACTTGCAAAGCACAAAAATATTTCCAACAACAGAGCAAAAGCAAGGTGAAAATTGGCCTAAAGAAGCATGAGTCAATCCCTCAAAACACAGTGTTATTCATAGAATATACTGCACTTTACTAAGAGGGAAATAATCTTTGTAAACACTGACATAAATCAAAACAAAAAGACATTCAGAAAATAGGTAGGAAATAACCAGTATGAACATAGAAGCTTATCTTAATAATTTTCACTGACACCAGTTAAGGAAGCTTATGAAGATGTTCCAGTTGGAGATAAGGTAATCAATAATGGGTTTGACCACTCAGTTACCTGGAATCAGAGTCCTCCTAGTGATACAGGTTTCATCACCAAGAAAAATATTAAATTTTCTAAACTCTGAAATATGCATTCTGAAAATGAGCAGTCTTCAGCTACTTCCTCTAACCAAATAATGACTTCTCTTGTACTTAAGGATCGAATCCAAGTTGTGGATAGTAAACTCTGCCTGTGAAACTCCACTGAAGTTTAAATAAGAATGTCACAGATTACATCTACATAAAATATCAAAGATGTGAAGTCACAGGAAAAATAGCAAAAGAAATCATGACAAGCCCAACTAAAAAGATTGAGTGTTATGACTAAATATGTGGAAACATAAAAGGTGCCACTACATCACCTTAAGGAATACGTTGCATAGTTATTACTTCCATAAAGCTTTTTGCTGCTGCTCCAAATAATTTAATTTTCCTTGTTCTTGGTCAATTCTTGACCACAAAATAGACGAGCTTACTAAAGAAAAGACAACATTCTTGCAGGAGAGGGTCCAGAGAGGATCCCGTTTTTCTGGTGCTCAACAAACAGGACCAGAGGTTTGGTAGTGAAAAACATTAGAACCTTCTAGGACCCTACACAGTGAAAAGATCAAAATCAGCTACACCTCTTCCTTCTCCTTCTATTCCTACCCAATCCTACTTCACAAGCAAAGTAGTTGAGAAATTCAGATTGTCTGGAAACTGTCTGTTAGTGTGGAATTTAGTCAACAATGGGAAGAGGGGAAAATAAGTTGTTTGTAATTCAGGCACATTGCAAATGATTAATATATTTTTCTTTATTTATTTTCTGATCTCTGCAGTCAAAGTTTGTTTCCCTGAATAAGTGTTTTTAAGAAAGCTTTGATAACCTTGAAACAGTTTGAGCTGGTATACATCAGATACTACCATACTTTGAGTCTCTCTGCATCAGAAGGTGTGAAATATAGTACGTGTGTTAGCCTTTTACTTATGTTTTTCTTCTTTCCACAGGAACAGAAAGAGTCACTTTAACTTCTAAATATTTTTAGAACATTCCTACTAATACAAACACTCTAGCAGAAAAAAGAAGCCCTTTCTATCCTCTGATTTTTGTTTTGTTTTTAATTCAAGTACTAAAAATGTGTAATATTCCTCCAAAAGCTGTTTCCTCAAGTGACTCTCATCAAAACCTAATCTGACAGACCTCTCGTACAAAAGCCTCGCATTCTTAGTAAAACCATAGCACTAACCATAAATTGTTCAGTGACTTCCCTGCCTCCCACCAAAACATCCACTCTATTACATAACTTCTTTAAGATAGTCCCTTTTTCTGGCCTTTATATTTCCAGTAATCTATAGATGCTACCTGACTACTGTAGCTATAAAACTGAAATATGCAGCTAAGCAAGGAGTTTGTAGCCCTTCCAGCCTAAAGATCTGTAGAGAAAGTAACAGCAGTATCACAAACTATGGACACACAAAGCAAGAAATAACCAGATTAGCATATGTGGCAGATTGGACACAGGATGTGTGAAGGCACATTTATTATCAGAATAAAATTTTCCCACTCAGAAGAAAGCATGTGTGATAGATAACTAATAGAACAGCATAAGCTAAATGTTTAAGAAACCAGTAAAACGCATTTAAAAATTGTGCTTCCTTCTTCACAATGGGATCCCACTGACTGTGGAAGAGGGATTAAAACCCTACTCGGGGAAAAGTAACAGGGGCAGTTACAGTAATGCAAATGACAGAGCTACACCACCACCTCTTTAAGATGTTTGCATTGCTTTAAATTAATGTTATTATGAGTCTGCATATGCTAGGGCCTCCCACAATGTAAAGAATAATGTAGACTGGCAGAACCTAATTAAAAATAACTTTAGATCAAACTTCATAAAGAGCCAGTCAGTTCTCTTTCTCCTTTCAGAGACACTTTTCCACCAAGTGAGCGCACTTTGATTTTATAGTGGTAATTATGCATTTGCCTAATACTGTCTTCCTCTCTCACACACATTTTAAGAAAGAACTTGAGCCTAACTGCAAAGATTCTCCTGTACCTCTCTCCCTTCCTGGAGCCATATGGAGGAAGCAGCCAAACACTAAAGAAACACTCCAGCAGAAAAATCCCATTAATAGACTCCTATCAAGTCACTATTTTTTCAGTAATAGCTGTTTGCTGTAACTGAACTTCAAAACCCCAACTAAAATAAAAGTAGGGTCTCCCTGCACTCTTAATTCAAATATACACACACAGCTTAGGGACTGAAATCCTAAGCTGAAGTTTTTCCCTAGTTTTCTAGAGCCAGGTCTACAAGAAAAAAACACACCAAGATAGCCTGCCAAAATAAACATGAATATGGAGAAAACAAACCTATAAATTCAAGTCCCAAAGCTGATCTAACTACAAAAAAACTCCAAACCAACACCAAAACCACTTCCTACAGTTTACTTTTAATACCACAAAAGTATTCTACAACACTTCCCACTCACCATTGTCTACTCCTTCTTCCAACACTACATCTAAAATGAGTCAAAATTCTGTAGAGGCTTATTAATACTCCTCTACCTTTTTATACCTTCTTTTCTCCTCTTCCCTAAGGAAGCTATTATGATCACATGAAATTAGTTACATTCCCTTGTTTTGTGACTGGGTAGTACCTGCAATAAGCAAAACACAACTGACAAGGATATTCTACTAATCTGCTGGCTTTCAAGGGTGGATCCAAGACTGCTAAGCAAGAGAGTACATAATATATAGGAGTTTACACAGAAATAATTTTAGGCAGTTGTAGTCTTTCAGTTAGAAAAAAAGTAATGCTATGAAAAAATTAAAAACTGGAGAAGAAAGAAGACTGAATACAGCATGTGTTATATGTACATATAGGCTTTCATTTTGAAGAGAGAATTTCAGCCATTGCATAGTTTTTTTTTCTCTTTTTGATGGGAGGAACTATCATCATCTTCTTTGATCTTTTTGTCTAACTTCGACCAGATTAGCTTGACTTCTTGTTTCTAATTCTGTATCCCCATCAGGCCATGCTGAAATAAGCACAAAATGAAAAATCTTTGGAATGCCAATCAGCCAGCAAGGAGTAGCAAATACAAGCTCTAAATACTCAGGAAGTCATTTAACTGACAACCCCAATGCTGTAATTCTCAGTGCCACTGTATCTTTTTCAGTGTAGATTATGCTATCTAAAAGTCTGCAGAGTGTACCTGAGGTATTGGAAAGTCATTAGCTCATGATTTGTTTAGCTAACATGTTAGTTTGAGGCTTTGCTGTTTCAATATGTTGTCACTACTCTATGGATCAACTGGACAAATACACTTACAATGCTTTCACCTAATACCTAATATATAAAATACATCCATAGGGAAAGCAAGCAGTATAGAAGTAGAAATACAGGAAGCAACAAGGCATATTTATAAGGGAAATGAACCATATGAACTCTGAATCCAACTATTTTTCATTAGTACTTAATCTGAGGGGCACATGAATTATTCCCAAGTGTCACATACTCAGAGCACAAATTCAAAACAAAATTATTTTCTTCTGGGTGCCATATTTTTTTGAAAGGGCCAATTCTGCCTCTCCTGTAGGAGAGATAGGAGTCTTTACCTACTAACAGATTTTTGTATCCCATCTTGCAGGGTGCTAAACTTCTCAAGCTCAGTGGACCAATAAAGTTATCCTCAATAATAGAGTATCAGCCCATAGTCAACCTTATAGGAAAATACTATCCTAGCCTATGCACCTGTTGGTGCAGAGAAAGGAGACATTTTTTAGAATCATTTTGGTGTTTCTATTACACTCAAAGAAATACTTTTAAAATCTGTCTTGCAAAAAGACCATCTCCACAGTTAACAAAGTCCATTCCTTCATTGAGACAGGAGGCAGCAAAGAGGAATAGAGGCAAACAGAAATGCATCAGAATAAAGAAGGCAAGTTCAAGCACAGATTAGAAAGCTGGAAACTAGGGGGGGGTGGGGGGGTGGGGAAGAAGAGCTAATCTGTCTTTGGTGAAGTGTACCAGTGTCTTGGAAGGATATATAATCAAGAAGTAAGAAGAAATGTGGAGAAAGAAAATGTTGGTCAGCACTGATTCAAATGTGAAATAGAACCACTGAATAAATGCACAAACCTCTGTATTGGAAACATGTTAGCATCAGGACAAGAAACAAAAAGAGAACTAGGTGAAATCAGAAGGGTTTCACAATAGGTGAAATGACTGATACATTCTATTTATCTGCATAATCCTACACAAGTACTGGAACCATGGGGTGCTTTAGGCACATATTTGCAGACAGATGTGTCCTACTGAAACTTCAACACCTCCTACAGTGAGAACAGTACCAACCTGGAAGGACTAACTTGAATGGAATAATTTAAATTAGCTCTTCACAAAGATATGGCTAACAATAGTCTGGTGTGGTGGGTTTTTTTTTTTTTTTTCCTTTTAAAAAAACTTGTTAGGTTTTTCAGCAGAAACAATTTAGGCCAAAGATGGGTACCAGGAGAGCCTAACAGCAGGAGGTGTGTTACTGACATTAGCTTATTAGTGTATGATATATATAACTTCATTGATAATAAGAAGGTATCCACATACTATTCCAGAATAACATATGCTAATCTCCAATGGTTAACTGTGAATAACTTTGTGAAAAGTTCTACTTTGACATTCTATTTTGTGTCTGAGTTTCTTAATGGCTTCTCAGACCCTCTTACTAAAAACAGACCAAAAGACATTCCCTCAGTGTCCACCCCAAGGGCCACAACTGTCTGTCACATAACAGAAAGGAAGTTTTAAGTAAAGGTCAAGTTACACTGTAGTGAAACTACCTAGGGACTCTTCTCAGAGTAGTTACAGCCAAAAAAATCCCAAAGTTAGTAAAGCTAGACACAACACTTGGTAAGATTAACACCTTATTGCTCAGTGAATGTGCTCTCTGGGTTAATTTGATGAAATATTTCTTGGCTTTGACAATTACAAAAAGTTTTCCTACTTTCAAGACCACAGAAAAAATGCTGCTTTGTCATTTGCTGGCTGCCACATCCTAGCAGAATTCAGTTGATTAATTTGGATATCTTTTATAAAATAATTGTTTGTGATAAGTAGGGCTTAGTCAGAAAAACACCATTTGGTTTCCCATTTCCAGGACAACTATGCAGATTTAAACCGCACTCGTATTTGCTGAGCCATACTTACAGAGAGGAACACTGTCCAAAATAATTCAGAAAGCTTTAATTATACAAGAGAGAATGTATTTTGGTGCAAGAGCTGTCCACAATACTTTAGGTGTTTTTTGAAAATCTCCCTAAGAAACCCAGATGAACAAACATACGCCAGTCATTGTGACAAAACTGGTCCAGTATTCACCATTTCTCCACTGCCACTCCTACCCCATTCTTTCATCCTAGTCTCTTCTTGCTCATTTTATTTTTCAGTGAAGTCTTTTCACTATGTCCTTGTATGCAGTATAACTCTCATGTTTCAATTTATGAGCTCAGTGTATGTTATACATCCTTTTCTGTATCCACTACACAAGGATGCAATTTGTTACAGCCCATTAGTATTTTACCTTAGTGCTTAATTTTCATAGCTTGCATACCTGCACCCTATTTTCAACTGCCATGCCTGTCATTCTGGAGGGTGTCCCTGCCCATGGCAGAGGGTTGGAACTAGATGATCTTTAAGGTCCCTTCCAACCCAAACCATTCTATGACTCTATGAGTCTATGATTCTGTGATTCTAGGATTCATTCAATTATTAGCTTGTGCATTTGGTTACATTCTGTAATTATCAAACTATATTCTCAGTGAAACATGTAACCCAAGGTGGTTTTCTTTATTCTTGTTTAACACATCAGGAAAACAAAAAACATGGGGAGTCAGTAGAAGATGGACGTTTTGTTTCCGAAATTTTAGTTGTGTTTCTGATAAAAGCGTGAGAGACAGTAGATTTGGACCACTGAACAGAAGGTCTCATCTGTGGCACATAGGAGAATGAACATTCCTCTTGGGATTCAGAGCTACATTCTCTACATTGCCTAATTCATCTTTCTTGCTCTTGTTCCCTTCCACTATTTTAACCATGCTTGCATACAGAAGCAGTAATCAACCCTTAAAAGCCACGCTGAAGTATAGATGGAACTGATCTCACCTCCTGTGTTTTAGGGAGTGGTTGAGTCTGCTCTTCACTTAAGAGAAAAGCTCATGGCTTCAATGTTAGCTTTTACTTCCAGGTTTAAAGGACAGTAGAGAAGATAAAAACCAGAATAACTGAAAATGCTCTGTGAAGTTTCTATTGAGCAGAACACAAAATGGCTGCAAACGTCTATAACAGTTCAGAACAGGCTTAAGCAATGTAACTATTCCATATGCATCAGGAAAAAATAGTTCATTGTCTTAGTATGTGAACTCAGGACAACCTCTGCAAAGGACTTGGGCACCAAGAGGCAGATTTCAACAGAATTTAGGTATGACCTTCATCACATCAAACTCTAGCCATATAAAAGTATCTTTTATGGGCTAATTATTTTAGCTATTGCTATCATTTACACAGACAAGCAGACACTCCTGGGGAGCAATTCATCCCATGACTATCTTAGAAAGGGATGAACTTGAGTTCTGGAATGCTGAAGTCTCTCTCCTTTGGCTACAAAACGATAGATGACTACCTTAGTTAATTGTTGTCTTCCAAATGGGCACTAGTTGAGATGATTCCTGTCCTGTATCTAGGACCCGTCCCCAGGTTCCTGAAATTTCTAAACCTGCCCAAGTCTTCAAGTATGTATTTTACAGAATTGAACACATCAGTACCCAGTTCAAAAGTAGCACTGACAGTGGTACAAAATGAAGCATTCATTACCTGGAGCAAGTGTAAAACAGATTAGGTTTCTGTACATAACAGAACTTCTAGCCCAGCATCCCTATTACTGTGTTTTAACTGGGTTTGTGTTAAATGCAGAAACAGTCTTGTGAACACGGACATGAACCCCATCTTCCCCATTTCTTAACAGTTAGCCTAAACTGTACTGCACTGGATGTCACTCTGGTGACAAAAATAGCTTGTTGTTCCTTCCCCATGCAGAAATTCAACAGCGACTTTTTTTTAGAAAAACTGAGACCAGGGCAACTAAAATTTCTGGTTCATTTTAGCCTCAGGGGATCTACATGACAGAAGCTGGTTCACTCATAGTTAAAAACACTTCACTCATAGCTGCTGCCTGAGCAAAATGATGGTGTGGTGCTAATCTACTTGCCTGAGGGCATGTATGGAAATCTCTGTGCAGCTGCATCTAATTGGACAGTCTGATATTGATAGTCTGAGAAGAGATGCTGCAGACCTAATTATCTATGGGGACAGTGCTTCACCTCTACTGCCTCAAGTGTTCCCTCTGTGATGGAACTGAGCTTCTCCAGCAAAGCAGTCTACGGTAAAGTTGGTGTTCTTGTTCCAAGGAATCTCTGTATTGTTGAACCAGATAGTTTGGTAACACTGATTTAATTTTTCCAAAAGAACCCACATATAACTTCTGAAATTTTTGCAGCAACACATTTTCCTTCTAGAGGATATAACCTGAATTTCTATGAAACACAAATGTTCATCAACTCCCCTCCCACATCCTACTCAAGGTCCACTGGGAAATGAGATACGTATCTCCTAAGGTCATCCCAGAGAGTAATGTTTTATATAAATAAATCAGACCCATTTGTCTTCGCCAGGAGATAGCTTTTAAATAAATCTCTGCTTGTCCCTATTGACTGTCCCTGTGTACACCTACAACTGGTACTTCCACAACATGCTATTCCACTATTGTTCTTGCCACTCAATGCAGTGCATGCTTCACTTTTATTCTCATCAAATATCTTTGTTGTCAATCTAAACTCTAATTTCTTTTCCTCAGTTACAGTTTTTCTCACCAGTAGTTCCCCTTTGCATCAGTATTAATATTGATATCCAAACAATGAACTGATGGTGTAAGAAGTCTGCATTCAGGTTACCTCTATTGTAAGATAAGAACAGCAATAAAAGCCAGTGACACATAGATGACTTTTTATCCTGGATGTAGTGATAGGACAAGGCATAACGGGTTTAAGCTGAAGGAGGGTAGATTTAGATTACATATTGGGAAGAAATTCTCAGGGTGGTGAGGCACTGAAAGAGGTTTCCCAGAGAAGTTGTCGATGCCCCATCCCTGGAAGTGTTCAAGGTCAGGTTGGATGGGGCTTAGGGCAACCTAGTGCAGTGGAGGGTGTCCCTGCCCATGGCAGGGGGTTGGAACTAGATGATCTTTAAGGTCCCTTCCAGCTCAAACTATTCTATGATTCTACGATTCTATCCTCTGTTCACATCCCACCCAACACCCAACATAAAACAACTCCAAGTACGTTAGCAGCTAATGAACCTTATTAACACATTGATGGTGTCTGCAGAGAACAAGAACATTCAGAGGGTTTCTTTTTCTTGCGGGGAAAAATGCATTTAGAATAAATAGACAACAGTTGTATTCATTTTTTATTAGAAGTCAGATTTGCCTATCTCTGTCCATGGCAGTCTTTCTGGTACCTTTCTGCAAAATGGCAGCTAGTTATCAGACTCTCTAAACACCATTAAGGATCAAGGCATTGAGTTTTCTAAGGAGTAATAAAGACAGTTCTAGGGTCTACCAGAAAAAAGAAAAGGTAGGCTTATGCATGCTATAAACTGCAGGAGTCTCCAATCCCATGCCCTCTTACTCAAATGTGTAATTTAGGTTGACCATAGATTTTTCCCAGAATGGCCCTTATCTGCTAAAAAGGTCAGGGATCTGTGGGCTTAGAAAGTATTTGCAACACAATACACAGCTAGTTGAATCTCTGCCCTTATCCACTGAAGTTTTTCCAATGTGTTCTCCAATGAATCATATCTTGACACTCCCTTCACTTTTCAGTTATAATTGAAAGACCTAAGGGTCTGAGTTTGTTCTCACATGCATCAATATACTAGCATAATTCTAATGGACTTAAGTCATATTTATACTAATGCCTTCTTACACCATTCTGCCTTAGAGCAGATAGCACTATACAAGAGTATTAATCAGAATCGGGCACTGCAGTCTTGACTAGAATTGCTCACTTACACAAAACCAAGAAAACAGAATCAGCAGCTGAGATTTGTTTCAAATAAGTGCAGAGGTTGTCCTTTCTATAAAGAAAGGAGCTGTGAAGCTCTTTAGCCTGACTGAAAGCTGAAATATTGTTGTTTCTATGCTTTGCTGTTTTTATCACCATAGAACATAAAGCCAGGAGAAAGAGAAGGATGATTAAACACCCACTAGTGGAAATCCATGGATGCAAAGCATTTCTCACTTAGGATCTTAGCTGCCAGGACTTTTGCTAGGCAAAGGTGGTTTGCAGCAGCATACACCTGTCAACAGTTACAGAAGTTACTTTGAAGAAGTTTATCTGTATCCATCTGGAGAAAATAACTCATAGTCACAGAAATGCACATACCCACAGTCAACAAAGATGATAGCACTGAACAAGTCGGAAACCAAAATGATAGCCATAAACCTCTTTGTTTACATTTGCAGAAATATATGTTTTCTATAACAGCCTGAAGTTTGGGAGGCTGCAATGTCATATACCATTGGAGACAAGTGTGCACCTCTCTCTGTGGATTTCTTGAGGCACACAATGCATCAGAGTTATAAGAGAATAAAGAAGCAGCAAAGAAATACAGCAAAAGGTAAAGTGGAGGAGAATAAGCTGAAGTACAGTTAAATCAGACTTTCTGAATATCAAATCAAGGGAGAGTGTGTTTCTTAGAGAATACAGCAGTGAACTTGTAGTCAAGATTAATGAATTATATTCCTGGTTCCCACATTGATTGTGTAGCTTTGCTCAAATTACTGAATTTCCCCATCTTTCATTTGACATAGCCACTAAAAAAATGAATAAAAGTCAGGTTCAGTTCATTGTTGTTGCTCTGAAATCCTCAGATAAAGCCTACTGAACATGATTGTTCTTATAAATGTCAATAACTTGCACTGCTGAAGTAATGTACTTCTATGAAAAAGAAGGGTGGTTATAAAGCTTTGCCAGCCATTGAAGAAAACCGAATGCTGTAGAGCAAAAATTTTAAATTTTCTACTTCTGTAGAAAAGTAAACATTTATAATGTTGACAAGATGGGATGAAAGCCTTAATGTGGTAAGAGGAGAAACTGCAGTTCTGTTCTGGGTTACAGCTGAATGTAGCTTTAGGAATGTGCTATTTTACAGAATTTTTTTGCCTCAGTTTCTCCATCTTAAATAGAGATAGCTGTCTACCTATATCAAGGAACAAGAGAAGGCTTAGGAACAAGGACAACTCTGCAGATTCACGCTCCCTCTGTGCAAGTGTTTTTCTGCATAATGCTTCAATGTGCTTTCTTTTATGTAAGACAACAATGTGTAGCACTGTTGTTGTGTAAAACACACTTAAAAACGTATTTACTACTGCTACATATGTGGCACGCCTGGACTTGTACCTGCATACTTGGGCTACTTCAAAATTAAGTCAAATTTTTTTATGGCAGGATCTTGCAAACTGGCAAGTTCCTTTGTGTTTCAGATCAGACCAGTCCTCACATTAAAAACTGCACTATTTCATAGACACTTCTTTGAAGTTTTGATATATTGCCATTTTCATTTACTTTCTTTTCCCCACTATTTGGACTTTTAACAGAGTATCAGTCTGCACAAGTGTTCCCATCGAAGCCAATTTGGAATTAATCTTTCAAGTAGGAGCTCATGTCACAGTATTAAATGTTCTAGTCACTAACATAGTGCATCTGCTAAATTCCCATCATCCCATAAGATTGTAATTCTGCTGTAAAAAAAGCACTGACATTTTTGCCTGTCAATGTTTTCTCATTGCTCGTGACATAGTTGTTCTTAAAACGCACAGTGAATCCTTTCTCTATATATACATCATAATTATGCAGGAATGTAAATTAGAGTTAACACATATAATTGCCATAATCATGTATTTGGGCTTTTTTTTTTTTTTTAACTTGGGACAAATCCTTTCCCCAGTTGTTCCTTTGCCCCAGCAAATACCCACACATCTTCAGGTAAATAAAAGGTCTAGTATCTGCACCATTAGACTCTTCTTTGACCAAACTTTTCAATACCTTGCTGGCTTTCATTCTACATCTTTAAAGCATCCTAATCCGTGTTACCAATGGGTATGCAGTCTTCCATTCTTTATGAAAGACATTCTAAAGGTTAAGTCAATTAAGGCTACCAAGCTTATATGAAGCAAAGTTAGTCAGTGAATCATCATTCTTCATTTGCATACAGTGCTTATTCTACATTCTAACCTAACCAAACAGGCAATAAGGATGGTATTTTTACCTCATGAAAATTTAGACATTGCAAGTATATAGTTATGTCTGATCTCATCACTTTGGGCTCCCTATCTAGCCAACTGAGAGACAGGATTGTTTGCAAACAATTAATCATCTGATCTACAGGATATGCCTAATTTGTGCAGTAAAATTCTATGCAGGGAGACAGAACATGTGCATAAGCAAAGAGTGAGGGCACAGAGTGCCTCAAAGGGCTTCCTCTCAATTAAAACCAGGAAGAACTTACATAGAACAGTATTCAAAAAAGTGTCTTTAGTGGTTCCCTCTTCCATTATTTGACATACAGTGAAAAAAATAGGGTGATAAAGTGAAACTGCTTTCCAGAAGCAAAGTACACACAATGATAAACTATTAAGTTTACAGAACTATATTAATTTATTAAGTTTTATGATGATGGATATCTTTTATTATAGTACTACCACTAATATTAATAATGATTACCAGCTACCATTATTTTTATATGGAGGGGAAATGCTGGTGACATGGAATGCAAAGGCTGCAAAAGATCTTTCCAATCCCTGAATGTTTTCCATTTGTTTTCACAGCTTGGTGAAACGCCTTCAGAGAGAAATTGCACATTGTATGCTGGGGCGAAGCACCCACCCAGCACATCTTGCTGAAGTTCTGCCCTTCCTATAAGAAACACCAAACTCTTGAACTGCCTGGAGAAAGGGCAGGCCTAGGAAGGCAACCTTCATGTTTGTCTGATAATGATTCCCTAGTGAAAGAAATCAGTTCTTTCTGTAACAGAATATTTTCTTGCAAAACTGGAAGTCTGGGATGCTTAATTATGCCAACACTCCATTTATCAGACAGCAACCATCAAAGACATTTATAAGGCAACACAAATCATCTGTCACATCTCAGCTTTTTACTTTCAGCAGTTGCCATCCCCAGCTGTTTTCCCCTCTATCATAAGCTTGGTTTCAAATGCTGTTGATAAAGGTTTTAAAGACTCATCTATATCTGAAGCATTCTCATTTCACTGGGTTTTTTCTGAGTTTTCAGATCTTCTCAGATCAGGAAGGGAAAAATCATCTGCCTGTGTGAAAAGGGTAAGTTCTCTGTGAGGGAAAATTCCTGAGAGGGCATTTTAAGCTGTTACATTCTTGCTAGAGTTCCCTGAAGGTGCACCTAATATTCAGATTTTTTCAAATTCAATGCTAGTGTTTTCTTGATCATTCACTTCCCCTTTCCACAGGGCAGCACCAAGCTGACAGGGAAAATCATGATCTGCGTTTATATAGTCTAATAGGAACTGTCAAAATAGTCACTAGCCAATCAGTCATCTGTCTCTCATTTTCCAAAACATTTTATAACCCTTTGTGGACTTGTACAAGTTCCAGATAGATATGGCACAAGATACAGTTGTTTTAGACTGTCATGTATTAACAATGAAAACCTTCACGGACTTCTTCTTTGCCTCGTTATGAAACAGAAGTAAAAGTGCATGGCAGGGAGAATGCTAGACATTAATAGACATGATTATTTTTTTTTCCAGAGTCCTTAATATGTCATGAAACATAAGTCTTCTCGATCTTTACCTAATGTAACACTCTCAACAGCTCATACAGCTCACTTGCCCAGAGGTGCTAAACAGTTTTAAAGTGTAATATTGTTCTGCTATATTGCTGACCTCTCTGTTCTCTCAGGGATTGTTTCAAAATTTCTCTGCCATTCTGTCAAAGAGAGATTCCACTGCCTAGAAGAGTGCTACCTTGCTGTCCTGAATTTCCCAGATAGACATCTACTTGCATGTGGTTTGCAGCAAGAAGCAGCATTTGCCACTCTCTGCACGTGCTGCACAAGTGGTTTGAAAACAGGTTGTATGAACAGAGGATTTCAGATATGCTCATTGTGTTAGCAGATGATACAGAAATAGCGGGATGGTCTTGTGCACATGCTGTGTGTGTAGTCAGGGTTTCCAGACGCCCAAAGCTTTGGGTCAGAAGAACTTCTGAAGACTGAATGAAAACAGTGTTTCCCACCACTTGCATTTTTTGTAGTATTGGGGAAAGAGGAATTCAGATATATTTGTCTTTGAACTGTGCTGAAGATTCTGATTGGCCAAGTCCTTTACTTCCCTTCATGACAGATGTGACTCAAAAGCACTTTGAATATTGCTTATCTGGTCAAGGAAATGGGAGAAACAAAGCAACAAAATGCTACCAGAAAATAATGATCTGTATGACTACGACATCCCTATTCTGTTAGTAACAATTGCCAGTTCATGCAAAACTTCAGCAAATCACTGCAATAAGGCAACTCAGACCTAAATAAGGAATCAGTTTAATAAGCAGTTCATGGAAAAATCTAGCAGAATTTTCCTGTGCACAAAAAAAAAAAGTCTTCTGCTTTGAAGCAGAATAACCTCTGGTTTATATTGAAAGAAGAAAACAGTCCTCTTTTGAAACCATTAGAGAGTCACTTGGATAGAAAGAATTGCTCTAGACTCAAGCAGTAAAATACTTTTGAACACAATAGATATAAACTCTAAAAACAGCCCATTGCCTTATCTGTTTTTCCAACCTCTAATTGCCTATGTGCGCACAGTCAGAAGTTCTCTCTACAATAGTACATAACCTCTGTCTCCAAAATTCCTGATCCAAAACCTGTTCAAGTCCAAAAGCCTCCCCATTAGCTTTCAAAGGCACAAGAGCAAAATAAGAAAGACAAAAGTGAAGGCTCTGTGAGGAATCAGACAGAGTGCAGATTGCCCCACAGTGTGTTGCCTCTGAAGAGAACTCATATTCTACCTGAAATTACTGAGAAGAGGGTCACAGTGAGTTAAAGGACCAGCAGTCCTGCTTTCATGTTCTACCTGTATTCCATAGTTTCATCTGGATGTATAATCTATGGCTACTTTTAAGTCCAAGATCAAAGGATCAAAAGTTTGCAGAGAATATGCCTACACTCAGTAAGGATTCCTTAAGGTAAAGTATTTATGTTTACATAATATCATGTAAACTGATAGGATTGGGAACAGTCCCCACATCACTTAACTATTTATTGTGCTGTTACAAGTAACACCTGTTGTTAACTTTTTGATCCCCTGCCGCTGAGGAAATTGCTGTATTGTTTTTCCAAGGAGGAAGGAATTGGATCTTTAAAGCCCATTGTAACTGAAACAAGACCAAATGCTGAGGCTGATTTCTTTGGTGTGCTGAGCAAGGAAGAACAATTTTACAAACAGGCACAGGTATTGATACCTATTGATAGATATCTTTAGCACTAGATCTAGCCTTCCTTCTGAAGTCAATGGAGACACTTTGACTTCTCCAACTTGAATTAAGTCTAGTTTAGCCTCATATAAAATGGACTGACTTCTCAATTTTGGAAAGAGCTGCTAGAACCAACGAAGGAAAAGCATATATCAGGTGCTGTGAATTTTGTTTAAACTCATTCTGCTTTGAAAACTTCTGACAATGAAATACTGGCAGGATCACTGTAAATCAGCTTGATTATTCAGGACACAGAATTTTATATGCATCCAGACAGAAACAGTTCAAGATTCATGGTCACAGTACTAATGACTAGGCAATCTGAGATCCCACCTGATTTTATTTTCTTCTTACCCTAGCTCTCAATAAGCAGGCTGGAAAACTGCTCATGCACATTTTTGAGTTCTGCAGTGATATTTATCACCACTACTATTAGAGAAACCATTTCAATGACTTGAATAAGGTAATTTTGAATCCTTAATTTTCACAGATATGAGCAAAAGAGGACAGATGTAGATGTATCTGCCACGAATTCATTATGCATAAAGAGAATTTGTCTTCATCCTTTGTTGTTTTTCCATCTGTTTTTCCAAAGTACAGTAATGGAGCTAGAGTGTGAGCAAAATAAAACATTCTGTCCTACGTGTGAATACATGGTGAAATGAATTTGAGAAAACTATCAACTTACTATCAGCAACAGAGGATCCTGAACTGTCTCATTCAAGGACTGTTGAAAAGTTGTATAGAATCAGCCCGCAAACTAAGATGACCAACCTAAGACTGAAGATTTTCACCAAAAGAGAGTGTGTATTCTGTATTAATTAATCCTGATGTGCCAGTTGCTGCTGTTGCATAGTTCGGATATTAGATAATGGCATGAAGGTCAAAACTCCTGTTCTCATTAATGCTTTGGTAAGACTGTCACCAACATGTCCTGTCCACATGTAATTCACTTTTGGCCTTTCCTCACAACAGGGCTTTTTGCCAGACTCATGCCTTGCTTCTTTTAGTGTTAGCATTCTTTTCAGGATTAAGTGCTTTGGAAAGGGTATGTTTCATTTATAGAATCCTGGCCCATATGTTCAAACTCAAGAAATTAGCACTAGCCACTTAAGTGAGGCAACCTGGAACTTAGCATGCTGTTTTCATAAACACTGAGAGTTGGCCACCTCCATGGTGCAACCTGATCGAAACTGCTTTTTGGAACCACCTGTTTCATTTGCTTGCAAGAAGCATCCATAAGGGCTAATCTGTGTGCCTCAGACTCCTAAATTTATAGAGAAAAAATCTATGGCACAAGGATTATGTGAGTTGGCCAAAATTTTACACATAAGAGGAGGGTTTGGTTTTGCTTGTTTCTGCCAGTTAGCCCATGCCCTTTCTGCTCTTCCTTATGAAAATGTGAGGAAATACATTGCATGTAATTTATTCCTTGATTTTTCCCTCTTCTAGTGCATACATGAGAGATGATAGTTTAATTGCAACTCCTTGCATAGAAATGGCATTTCTTTCAATGTTTCTAGAAAGACAATAATGGCTTTGAAGGAATGCTTCACTTCAGCTGTTGAAGAGATACAGGAAAGGAGATTGCAACTGAATGGTATGAGAAAGGATACCACAGTAATGCTACAATATGAAATGTTCCTGAATAAAAATCAGTAATGAAATGCTACAAATGCCACTTAGACCATGCACTGAAGAAGAAAAAACAAAACAAAGAATCAAAAAAAAAAGAGGGAACCTGGCAAAAATAAAATACATGTTAGAAAACTTTAAATTAACTTTCTCAAGGAAAGAGTATTGGTTTTGTTCTGATGAAACCAAGTTTATCAGGTTGCTGTGGGAATTAATTGTGTAACAGCCATAATAAAGAGCCTGATAAAGACCTGAATAAATATCTGAAGTAACACTATTGTTTCTTTCTGGATAGATGGCAACAAACAATCCAACTTTATGATTTGCCCTTCAAGACTTCCGTAGACAGAATTCTATAATTCTATCCTATTTTTCCCTCTTGCAAACGTAAAATCCTTTAGAAGTGTTCCAGTGCTGAAAGGCTTAGACAGTCATGGGATTGTTTAGCCACAGTTGTTCTTTTCAACCTGATTTTATGACTAAACGTTTCATTTGTAATGTGTTTTCAGGCCAAAAAGGAGCTATTCAGCCAGAAACTCTCTAAACTCAGCATCTCCTTGCCCCAGTGAATCATTTAATACTGATCTATATTTTAACCTTGCTATTGTTTCCATCCCTAAAGCAGTGAAGTTGATGGAAAGTGTTTGCACCATTGAGTGAAACCCTTGCACTCCACACATTTAGCTCATTCTCAGACAAATATACAAACCCACACGAATGTTATGAACGAAGAGATGGAGAAGTAGATCTTAAAGATCCATCTTGTCTTTAAGCTGCAGTAAATTTGGAGCTGCTTGGCTTTCCACTGTTTCAAGTAACATCATTTCAGCTTGAGGAATTCAGACATGGCAACTCCTCTAAGGGCATTTAGGAAAATTGTCATAGCTAATAGCTTTTACTATTTGCAATGTCTAATACTGTACCTCCCAAAATAGGCAGAAGATACATGGCACCTCCTTACAATGACTGCATAAACAAATGTTCAGTAACACATAATGAGAAAGTAATGAGATGGGACTGAACAGAGAAGAAAGGAAAGGTGAAATATTATTAAGATTATGTATGATTACCCAATAAAAGTTCCTACATGGGCTGATGGGCTGAAAAGGCTATTTTTAGGGGAGGAGTTAAATGCACATATTTCTGCATTCTATTTAGTGTAAATAACCAGCTGGCACTTTGCTGAATTTTAGGCATCCTTGTTATTTATAAACTGCAGCTGAAATGATGCCTAAAACATTGTTGGTATGTTTGCATTTGTGGGTTTCTCTTCTTCTCTTAGTCCTTCAATATTCTAAACAATGCAATTAGTTTTTTACAGTTGGGGTTTCACTTTATATTTTATTCATAGTAAATGCATGCACACATAGAAGGAGAAAATCCTTTTACCAAGACATTAATGACTTCTGTTTGCAAAAGATAATTTTGCTAGGGCCTCGGTACCTTCTCAAATCTTAGCGGGTGGACCCTAATAGTTGACTGTAAAACCTGTTATTGTATAAAATTTCTATTACCATCAGTGTAGAAAAAGGTTTTAGAGAAACAAAGCTGGTTAGGATGATAAGTGTATGGTTAGCTGTAATACGATTCCATTAAATCTTACTGCATTGTTTCTATATTGATGCTATTCCATTAACTTACACTGCATGTGCACTTCTTGTAGAAGGAATGATGACAGTATATATAATCTTGGGAGGACAGCATGTGCTTTTTTGATGACAAACCACAAAAAGAAACAACCCTGGGCTTTATTGCCAGAAACAGGAGAAGAAGAATTTGTTGTACCATGCTCCCCCGCCCCCCCCAACAACTAATGAGGGAGTTTAAAAGGCAGAAAATCTCTCTCGTTAATGGCAATGTTGGTAATAAGAAGTGCATCAAAATAAGGACCCTTTCTCCTCCTACCAATCTAATTATGAAAAGTTCAAGAAATCATCTGAATGTGCAAAATTCACAACAGAAATTAGTGAAGCAACTCAGAGCTATAGAAATGCATACTCCTCCTGGCTAGGACAGTCATGTTTTTCTCACATGAAAAGGAGTCTCAACTTCCAGAGTTGCTGGAATCACATAAAATGTATTTTTTTCCCCACGCATTAATATGTAGGTTAACTACCCTGAATTCTGCCAAACATGTTAGTCATGCTTGCATTTTTAGTCCTGGAATTATTCTCATTTATATCAATTTTATACTCCCAGTCAGTGCAGGCAAAACTTTGAAGGTCCAATTTTACACTTGGATATCTCCTAGCTTAATTAGTGTACAGTGTAAAGCAAATATAAAACAAATTCATTTAGCAGTATGAGTGCCACAATTAACCTGGAGACAGATTCTCAAAACAATCTCATCACTACAAATGGTAAATGAGAACTAAAGGTGGCCTAATAGAGGCTAGCAGTGCCAGTTCTGGGAAGCTTGGAATGCTAACAGAAAAATTCTTAGGTTGAGCCAGGATGAAGAAAAAGTAAAACATTTTTCTGCCAAAAATAGAAAAGAAAAGAAAAGAAAAGAAAAGAAAAGAAAAGAAAAGAAAAGAAAAGAAAAGAAAAGAAAAGAAAAGAAAAGAAAAAAGAAAATATAATGACTTTTCCAAGAAGGCCACTTGACTTCACAATTTCAGCTCTTCTGGAAGCTGCGTGGGTCTTGTGTGACTTCATCAGGATGTCAGCTACCAAACTGTGGGAAACACTACAGTAGCTTCATTCAAACATAAATTTAGCTCCACATTTGAAATCAACCAGGCTGAGGAAAAAATTCTTAAAATATTCACTCTCAGTGTAGAGAGGGAACCCAGTTTTGAGATAACCCAGGCTTGAAAAGGGAAAAGAAAATAATCGTTCACTACAGCATTAATATTTAATATCTGTGTAGGCAACATAGACAGTGGGATTGAGTTTGCTGACGATACCAAGCTGTGTGGCACAGTCGACACACTGGAGGGAAGGGATGCCATCCAAAGGGACCTTGACAGACTCGAGAGGTGCGCCTGTGCAAACCACATGAATTCAATAAGGCTAAGTGCAAGGTTGTGCAAGTTTCTGCACATGGGTCAGCGCAATCCCAAGCACAACTACAGGCTGGGCAGAGAATGGATTGAGAGCAGCCCTGAGAAGAAGGACTTGGGGTGTTGGTGGACGATAAGCTCAACATAACCCAGCAATGTGTGCTTGCAGCCCAGAAAGCCAACCATATCCTGAGCTGCATCAAAAGAAGCGTGACCAGCAGGTCGAGGGAGGTGATTCTCCCCCTCTACTCTGCTCTGGCAAGACCCCACTTGGAGGACTGCATCTTCACTATGAGGGTGGTGAGGCACTGGAACAAACTTCCCAGAGAAGTTGTGGATGCCCCACCCCTGCAAGTGTTCAAGGCCAGGCTGGATGGGGCTTCGGGCAACCTAGGCTAGAGGAGGATGTCCTTGCCCATGGCAGGTAGGGTTGGAACTAGATGGTCTTTAAGGTCCCTTCCAACCCAAACCATTTTATAGTTCTATGATTAAGCTCTTCAGAGACAGACTGATTTAGCCTACACACAGTGCCACGTTGATACGTCTCTATTGCTTCAGGAACCCAAATTAGTATCTCTGCATGATGTCATATCATCCAAGATATATCAGCTTATTTGGAGTTACCTCAGGGATCTCTGATCCACTTTGTTGCTATGCTTTGCATCACACAAACGTACCTCAGGAGCCGGCTGACAGAATAATATTGTGCTGGAAAAATCAGATCTGACAGAGTAACAAGCTAAGATGTTCATCTGTCTCATGGGGTCTCAGGGATGTCTCCCTGCACTCCCATGTTCCCGGGCTGCTCATCTTCCTCTATGAGTTGTGTGGCTCCCTGCACTTTTAGATCCCAGGGACTTGTAGGTCACCTTAGCCACTGCTTATTCTTCAAGGAGTCTTGATATCTCAGTTGTGGGCTTGAGAGGTACAAGGCTTCTTTGGCTCTTTGGAAACCCAGACTGACTCCACATGAGCTGATCAGCTCTGCAGACAGATAACTCTTCATGCCACCTGGGCTTCCCAGATTATTGACTTTCATAGCTGACTGTTTATGAGCCTGCTGCAAAATCAGGGGTCTAGGCAGGACAGAGAATAACCTCCAAAATGATTTTTAAAAGATTTTCCTCCTGTACATCACAGTTTTCAAATTTGTCCTTCGTCCATGATTTAGGTACCTTTTTTTGTTTGGGGTTTTTGTGTTTTGTTTTCTTTTTTCACAAGTTTGGAATTTTTTCATTTAAGGGAGCCAGTATAATCCCTCTTCTTTCTTCTTATTTTTCTGCACTTTCTCCTTGTTTCATGTCATTGGCTCAGACTTGTTTTGAACCAAAGTATCCTCCTGGGCTGAATCAGAGATAATAAATCAGTGCTTTTCTTCTGGACTTATGCTTCCATACAGTGAGGGCAAAAGAGGAATAACAAGTTCAAGACGATTGTGTTTCTCCCTCAGCACTGTGTTTTTCTCTCGGTACTGACTATAGAAGTGTAAAGAACAATTACAAATCCAGCCACATTCTTCCCTAAGTATAAAACCCTTTGATGGCTTTCAGGATATTTTAATTTATCAATCAACTTCATGAAGGAACACAGAGTATGTAAATGTGCTCATTTTTATCAGAAGCACTGGTCTGTATTGGAATTGTACCTTGCATTAACTCTGCATCTTTCCAAGTATTTACTTTCTTGTAAAGTTGAGAAAACTTTGGATCCATCACCAAAACTTCTAATAATGTCCTAATCATAGCTATAAATCAGAGAAAAGTGGAATGGAAAGGATTTAAAGAGTATTTCTAAAGTGATCAAACCACCTTGAGAGACAAGGTTATTGAAATGCTTCAAAAAATTACATAACAATGATTTTGCTTTATTTTATTGCAGAATAGCTGTTAAGGTCTACTTGTCATAAATATTTACTTCCCTAAGACCTGTAGACTTGGACAGATGAGCTTACCATATACCTCTGAAGATATGAATTGTATATGTCTCTCTGATAGACTGCTTTATATAGTCCTGAGGTGGTATTAGTTATCCAGCTAGATTAGATGGAAATGGAAGTAGAAGGACACCTCAAAACTCGTAAAAGCGAAAAAAATTCCCTGGGATACTAATCCCAGATCAAGCAGAGAGCCTGGCTCAGCAAAGCTGATGTTACTGGCAATTTGCTTATGTTCAATCCTCTAAGAAAGAAGCCTGAAAAGAGGCAGTGAAATTGGAAAAAAACCCAAACAACCAAACAACCAAAAAAGAACAACCCATTTCTGAATATTCTGAAATTGGATTTTGGCTTACAAACAAAGACAGGCCTTATTTTCAACTTGGCTAGAAGCAGTGGCTCTAAAAATGTTATGCGATCAGACTAAGAATGGATTTTTGGTGAGAAAAGATTGACTGATAAGAAATACATTTCATTTTTTTTTTTTAGGAGCGCAACGGAGCTTTTCAACAAAAAGATCCCATTTTTCAAAAAGGTACATGCAATAATTTCATTAGTTTGTTGTATTTGAGAAGATTAAAGTATGGTCATGTTTAGAAAGATCAAAAATTTTCTTACAATTTTGACATATAATACTGATAGAGTTTTTAAGTTTACTGATGTAAACAGTACAGAAACGTTCACATTAAAACAGAATCAATGAATCCTATGACAGAAACAATTTCAAAATTTTTAGCAGGAGAGCATTTCCCCATGCTTATACCTATTACATCCTTTTTACAGGTGTCACTGTTTAAGAAAGCAATTTAAATTTCTATATTCAATTGTTTTATCTCTGCAGCTCCATGGAAATGTTGCTATAACACTGGAAACCATGACAACTGATTCTGTTCTCTGATTTCATTACAAGGTTATACCTTACCTAGGCTCATGAACCTTTCATACAAGACAGAGTTAATCAATAATTTCACAACTAAGTCTTTCAAAAATATGTGGTTTGATAGAACAATACTGCTTCATTTAATCACTCATTTTAAAGAAGTCACCATTACATTATTCCTCAAGTCATATTGCTGTGCTTTCTTAATTGTTGCCCAACAGCCACACTATTTTTTGACAAAAGGCCAAGCAGGAAAACTTCCAGATACAAAATACCCTCAAGAAATAAATTGTGTGGACTTCTGGCCTTAAAACACACCAATATCTAAATCCAGGCCAAGTTTGTCACTTAAACATATTGCTTTGAGGAGTCACACTTTGTTAATTCGCTGGTTTTACTATGCATTTCCTCTAAGTCACCAGCACTTGGAAGTGGAGAGGTCTGAAGTTCCTGCCATTGTTGCTAAGTCTTCATAAAACATCAATATTACCACATGCTGGGGAAGTGCACTAAACATCAAGCTGTTACCTGGACCAGTATCACCTTTCCTTTTTGTTGTGCTTTTGAGAATGGAATGCCCTAAAAATTCACAGTTCAGGACTGTTAATCACAGTCAAAATCACAAAGTGTTATTATTAACCTTCATTTACAGAAGGGAATGTTTGTTCTCAAAATAATATTGAAGATTGCAAGATTGATGCATACCTAAATATTTGCATTGACATGTAATTTGAGAAAAGATCAAAAGGTTTAGTCACAACAGTACCATTCTTTTTATCACAGTGCACAATTTAAAATAGCTTAATCTCTGTTGCTCAATGACTGATATATTTTATCAGCTCTCATCTCTGACTGTTTCTTCCTTTGCTATTTTTCTTTCAACTTTGATCTTACTCTCATTTCTGCTATTCCCAAACTTTGTTTTCAGCACTGGAGATTGCTACTTCTCTGTTTTTAAATCCCCTTCCAACTCACTTTCAGCTAATAGCAGTTATGCAGCTGTCATTTGCTTCAACAGGAGAAAGCAGTTGAACCTGAAGTTCACCTACATTCTACTGCTTGCAAGTTACAGAGTTTATATCTCTGCCAAATACTGGCTAAGTGAACTTGGGAAACAGATTAAGATCAACTCACTGAAAATAGTCCATTAATTTGGCTCACCAATTTGAGACGTCACATTTAATTTTAAGATTTTAACAGTGTAAGTGCACCAATATCTCCAGCTGAACTCAGTGGGGAATGCATGTGTTCAGTTATTATTATAATACATTTCTATTGTTTGTTTCTTGTTGAGATAATGAGCAGCTGCTGCCTGTGAATGAATATAGGTTCTGTGCAGAAGTCAGAAACCAACATGTGTCACTGTCAAACTATTATATGCAAACCAGCACAACCTAGTGCAAAGGTAGCTTGTAAGTATTCCTGAGAAGTCTCACCTCCTGGAAGAAGTACAGACAACTGCCAGCTTCTGAAGGATACCAGTAAATTATCTCAGCAAATAAAAAGGAAAGTGGAAGGACCTTGATGATATATAAAATATATATTTTTCAGTATCATAGACTTGGTTCATGTATCTGTGTCTTGCGGAAAGATAGGGGAAGAAGTTTCTTGGCTGTATTTCACTTACTCTTGCTTAAGATAGAGCCATACAACTCCTCCTTTGCCACTGAAATCCAAGAAAGACTGGGCTTGTTCATTGTCTGTGATCTTGGCACGGCAGTGAAGAAGCTCTCCTACAGGTCTCTACCACCTCATACCCTAAAAAGCCAAATGTTATAATGAAATTAATTAGTACCTTCACAGAAATACAAACAATAGGGTGAAATCTTGGATCTGCTGTAACCAAAGTTTTGCTACTGATTTTAACAGGATCACAGCTTCTCTCAGATTCTTCATAACCTTTATCTTTACAGGTTAGGGATTCAGCCTGTCCACCAGAACCCAAAAGTACAAACAAGAGGTGAGAAGAGTATGATACTACCCCAATACATCTGGACAGGAATGCAAGTACTGTGCTGCTCATCTTGAAAGGCTCTTGGAAATAACTTTCAGGTATGCACCTGTTTCTGTTGTTACTTCATGCACTTAGTAATGGATTTATGTGTTTAAAGGCAACATACTAGCCTTGCATTTAAAAATAAGCCCATGTTTTTAAGTCTTTGTCTAGACAGTGGTTCAAAAAAGCCCATTCTATTTTCAGTCATCCTGAAATTCAGAGGTGCATTTATTATAAAATATTAATGGCAATTACTTCAACCCTGCTCTGGAGTATCAGTAGGGACAGTAACTAATTACCAAGCCTGTTTGGGGATCATCTACTGCCCAACGTTTTACCTTAAACTTCTTTTCTCTCTAGCTTTACCTCATTGATCCTTGTCCTGCCATCTTCTAAGGCTTTATAATTCTATCCTTTATTTTTATGGTTACCTTGAAGGTGTTTATAGACTGTAGAAGGTATTTATAGACTTTGATCATAACCCCCCTGAGGCTGCTCTTCTCCTGGTCATATATTAGTTTAGCTCCCTGTGTGTTAGCTCATATATCTCATTTTCTTATCTGTACACCATTTTTGTTGCCCGTCTTTGTATTTTCTCCTGATCGTTATATGTGGTTCCAATATTGTAAGAACCAGCATAATACAGAATACATAATACAGGAGAATTCCAGGTGTTTTTTCCTCCAGTGCTATGTAAAGCAAAATTACTGCACAAACCCTAAACAGTGTTTTCTATAGCACACTATTGGTTGAGAGTTTGATTTTGCAAAGCACAGTTTTAAACAGGCCTAGCTCAGCTCTGGAATCTATTTTAGTCAAATCACAATAGCATTTGGTGGGGCTGAAACCTCTGCTTTTTTCTATGCTTTCTGTGGCCAAGTAATTTTATTTCTGTATCTTGCACTCACAGAATTCAGAGTAGTTTTCATCTGGGCTCTCACACTGCTGTATTTCAAAAGCAAAGAGGAATATGAAGAAAGTTTCAATTTGAACCCACACCTTTTAAATACATGTGTAGAGCACTGGTTTTTACGTTCAGTAGCTGTGTATTATCAATATTAATGTCAGCTTTGCTTTTAATTTCAACAGAAATAAAGTCAGACTCTGGGACTGGGTGATATCCCCTAGGTAAAATAGGACTCCTGTATTCTAATGACAACTGAAGTAGCACTTCTTTTACTGTCCTTGTTTCCATTAGATCTTTGCCTGCCATGTCAGCATGCTTTTCAATAACACATGACTACTGTCCTTGCCTTTGTATAAAGGGGCTAACTATGAATGCTTTCTTGACTACTTTCTTACATAGATTGTGCTTATATAGACTGCTTTCATCCCTGGTTAACCTTTCACACAGTTTCCCAGCTCCACTTAGGATTACAGTCTGAAAATCTCACACCTCCTGCACAGAATTTTATCACTTGAATAGTCCTGCTAGTTTCATGAAGTGTTATTCAGCTAGAGTGAAAAAAGCTGAATTATTGCATATTATTTTCAATATTCTGATCAATTACAGCTGAAAGAAATCTTTTCATACATTTCAAATGCATTTTATTTTTACTGCAGTTACTAAAAGCTTTTCTTTATTTTTTCAAGAACAAAGTAATACCGGTGCTCTGACAACTTATGTGTACAAAATGATTACATGATGAAAAACACCATTTAGATTTCAATGCTTTATGTAAATAATCCAATTATGCAATTAGACAAAGCCTAGTTAACTAGGGTTAAAACACATGCAATCAAGTGGTGCACTTATTAG
This sequence comes from Grus americana, assembly GCF_028858705.1. Taxonomy (NCBI): domain Eukaryota; kingdom Metazoa; phylum Chordata; class Aves; order Gruiformes; family Gruidae; genus Grus; species Grus americana. The sequence goes on along the minus strand of NC_072857.1, from coordinate 14,955,448 downwards.
GTGGAATTTTAGTATGTCATCACTCTCATGAGCATAATTAGGTTGCAAAATGAATCTATATGTAAATAAGTGGAATTCTTGTATATGAGGATAAACAAAAATCAGAGATGAGCCAGCACAACTTTAATCATCAAGATTTATCATTTATAGAGAGTAGCTTCATAAAGAGGTTTAAAAAGTCTCTTTTCAGGCCGGAATCTAATGAGATACTCAGTTTTTTGCTACCCTGCCTCCTCACGTGCCATGTTTAGAACGACACATTTAATATACTTACTAATCTGCTTTGATAGAATTTGAAAGTCATCCCCCTTGTTTTTCTACCACTGTACGTTTACACTAGTAAATTCTGATGTTCACCGGAGAACGTAACTCCCATAAATCTATTTGGCACATGTTTGTACAGAAATTGGTTTATTTTCTTTGGGACTCATAAGGACCAGTCAGAAACTTGAAGAAACAGAAAAGGACTCTCCCCGTGTGATTTTAGCTTGCACCACGGAAGACACAAGCCAGTTAAACCACCTGTCAAACTCTTTAGATATTTTCTGTCTTGCAATCTACAGTCAGCTGACATGCCACAAGGATTCAAAACTCTGCAAGGCTGGTGGTTCTAGTTTTGATTTGTTTTGTTTTGGTTTTTTTTTTTCATTTTTATGGCTGCTTTTTGTCTTTTAAAGGAAAATTAAACTGAACAGTGCACTGGCCATAATTACAGTAGTAATCCACTTCGTAGCAATGTCTTGCTGGTTTATCCCTCACTAACAATGGAAAACACCCACAGCACCCACTCAGGCAACTTCTGGAAACATTTCAAGTGCTTGTCTAGAGCTGGATATGAGCTTTTATGAGATTAAGTCTCCCACTGCTCTTTTGTACTCTACCTCTCCTGCAGAAGTATGTAAGTTCACTCCTGCCTATGTTTTTAATCAAATTTATGACCTTTAATTTCAAGTGGTTGATTTTTGTAAATCTTCTCATTTTTTGTGGTAATAACAAAGCGTTTAAAATAAATACTAGCTAGGAAAGCAAACCTACTTTAGGTCATTAATATTATCTTCTGCTCAGCAGTGGGTCAGCAAGGTTTGTTTCAGAACTGATGAGGCCTAAAAATCATTCCAAAATAAAAATACGAAACATAACTTGGAACAGACTGCCCAGGGAGTCTGTGCAGTCCCTAGCCCTGCGGCTTGTTATGAATATTTTTGAGAAATGTTATTCAGGAACGAAACATGACCGCTGCCTGCCCATTGCTCTACGTTACTGGGAAGAGCCGTGCCTGGGGCAGCTCCAGGCTCTTGCTGCAAAGGGAACAGGCGCACCTACCACCACATCTGCCGCTCTGAACACTGGGGTCCAGCCCTGCTGAAAGGACGGGCTAATGGACTGGGTTTAAGTGGCAGGGCGAACTGCCGGGGAGCTGCAAGGCGCCCGTGCCGCAGGCGGCCCTGAACCGCCGCTGGCCGGTCACGGCCGGCTCCAACCGGTTCCAACCGCCCCCCCACCCCCCAGCCGGTGGAAACGGCCCGTCGCGCGCGCCAAAGCGCCCGCGAAATGAGGGTAGTCCGCGTGCCGCTGCGCGGGCGCGGTGGGAGGGCGCTGCCGGCTGCTGGGGTTGCGCTCCAGGCGACGAAGCGCCCTCTGAGGGACCGCGCCCCGCCGCAGCGCTGAGAGGGGCTGCGTCCCGCCCTGGAGCCAGGGAGTTACCGGTAACCGGTAACCGTTAACCGTTCTGGCCTCGCTGAAGGGGCGGGGAGAGGCTGCGCGTAACGTGCGGCGACGGCGAGGAGAGGGAAGAGAGGTGGACCGAAGCAGAGCCTGGGCGGGGTGGGTGGTCGCTTCCCGAAGCGTGCGCTCAGCTGTTTGTGGGGTTCTTCCTGTGAATACCACCTTCAGTAATTAAAAGTTCACTTAGACACCAGAAGGAGCCTTGATTCTGGGAACTTGTGGTGGCTGTGTGCGTGCGGAGGGGCAGGAGGCGCAGCCCGAGGGGACCCGAGAGGGCTCTCGCCGGGCCGGAGGGCGATGGGGAAGAGCAGGGCCGCGGCCGTCTCCCGGTGCGGGATCTGTGAGGTGCGCCCCAGGGGCTGCCCAGACCGTGACACCCCGGATCGCGGGTGCTGTGGGGCGCCCGAGGGTTTGTGCTCCCGAGGAGCTTGTCGTGGGCGGGCTGAGCAGTTGGGTCCTGTGCTCTGAATGAAATGCGGGATACCTGAAGCCATCACCTCAGGGAGGTGCCGCGGTTGTGGGAGACAGTGGGATACAGCTAATGGCTTGAGAAGGCAGAGCTCGGAGGGGGGTTTGGGGTCTGTGCCACTTGGAAACACTGCCCTGCACAAGGGAGGAGATGTTTAGGAACAGGCATGGGAGGGATGTGTTAAGCAATCACCTAATCTTGCTGTTCCCACAAAGGAAATGCTCCTGTGGAAATATCCAAAATATGGAATTTGTAATGAATGAATATTCAGTCTGCTGTAATGTTCTCAGTGTTTTGCAGGGATGAGGACTGAGGTTTGTAGTAAGAATTTGTATTATGATGATGATAAACTTGATAACATGTAGAGTTAAGGGTTGGAGTTTGTAATGGATATACATTCAACCTGATGTAATCTTCTTGGTTTGCTGTCAGTGTCTTGGTGTGCGTTTTTTAGGGGCAGAAGATGAATTTTGTAATAGACACATGTTCAGTTTGTGAATGATAGTAAGACATTGTGAAAAATGAAGAGATGTATTCTGAGTGTCAGTCAAGCATCTTTAGCAAATTGACATTCTACCCATCCAGTTATCCTGTGATTTGCTTCACCGCTACCAGGCCATTCAGCTAATGAATCTGAATATAATAATCTGAGATTCCTACTTAGCTTTTTCAGTTGGCAGCTCTGGCACCTTCGAGATGCATGTTACTTTTTGCAAGTTTGTTTAAACTGGATAGAAACCCCCCCACTAAGTATTAAAAATATGATACCTGGGAGATGAATAACCACATGTTCATTTGGAATAAGCTTTAAACCCAGCAGAGGCCAGCACTGTAGCCTGGAGCAAGGCTAAGGAGGTCTAAAGATGCTAATTATTGTAGTCATGCAATTGAAATAATGGGGATGTGACAGTATGACTGATAAACAGCTAGAAAATTAATGAGCAGGATGCCTGTCTTCCATCAAAGGGCTGCCAAATGTCTGTACAAGATACTACAGAAGACACTGGCATTATGTGTAGACTGAAACACTATTTAAAGATTTGTGGCATGAATTGAACACATGGTGTTGCTAATGACTGGAGCTTGTGTGCCCACTGTGTATGGGTGAAGTAATTAATCGCTTTAAAATTACACAACAGGAGATTATAATTAATAAAAGAATACATGATAATAGTGTATGAGGGAGGGGAAACATAACTTGGATCCTTTGGATTCAGGATGCCAGGCTGTAGGAGTGCTTTTTGATCACTTGTAGGGTTTTTTGTCACTGCACAACACTGCTTGTTGCCTGTACAATTAATCCAATTTTGAGTGGCTCAAGTTTCACTCTGATCCAGGGTGAAAGAAACAGCTTTCTGGAAGAGATAGGATTATATAAAGAGTTTGGAACAGTGTTTGCCGTATCCCAAAGTCAGGGTCCTTGGACAACCTGCAGATCCAACAGTTACCAGCAGTCACTGGGGTGCTCATAGTGGCTAGTGGCAGGTGCAGAAGAGACAACTTATATGAACAATAACTTACTGAAGAAGGCCTTCATGTACTTACTGACATCCCTGGATATTAAACAAGCTTTAGCAGAGAAAGTAAAAGAGACAGTGGTGTCTTTACTAGTCCAGTGGTATGAAACCTGACGCAAGTGAATTTCAGCTCCGCAACTGACCTCGGATTCCATTCAAAGCATTGGAACTGTCATCAGGACACAAACCGGTGTATTACACGGTCCATCAGCAGCCAGATGCTTCAGAAGGAAGTTTCAGAGACCTCCTGGTTTAGGCAGATGCTACATAATCTTCCTTCAAGCCTTCTGCCAAACCTTAATGCAGGAAGTGATTCAGGCCTGAGAGACCCGAGAATTACCTACTATAGCTGTGTGATAGTCCCTTTTACCCGAACACGTTTTGGTGAGCCTGTGCTCTGTTCACTGGGTCATGATGCTGCCTCCCCCGTTTTGGAGAGTCACGGACCCTGAAATGCATCTGGCCCCATTTTAAAGAGGTATCTGTGCTACAAAAATGTATAACCTTGTGTTTCCTTTGGGAAAGAGATGATGATGTCTTCCTGTAGGGCAGAGTGAACATTCCTCCTCATGCTGGCAAATACTACTGGGCATTCTCCCACAGAAACTTGAGAGAATATTTGATGAATCGAAGCTTCAAAAAGTCAGTCTAATCTGTGCCCAATTGTCTGGCACCGGGTGTGGGTGTACAGGGGGAAGCTGAGTGAGGGAGTGTACGCTTTCAGTGTAGGGCCTTGGCATGTTGTTGAAATATAAATGGTAAAAATAATACAGAAAAGGACTGGGATGTTCCCATATAAGTAGGAGTTTGGTACTGGAGTCTCCATTACCAGTGATGGGCTTTGATTTCAAGAGACCTTGGATCAGCTCCTATGTATACTGTCCCAAAGAGCCTTTTGAGTCATAATTTAGTCATTCTTGTGCAAAGCAACAGTTTGAGCTCTTGATTTTATTTGACACACATTTGTAAATGGTTATCTGAATTACCTGCTTTCAGCCTGATGAAAATCTTACATAGCATGTTCTAGAGCTCTCAATACTTTCCTAAATGCATTAAAGGGTAAATATTTCTTTGAGGAGCATTAGCACCATTAGCAGCAGCTTTTCCACTTTCCAGGAATTTAATAACCTTCAAATGCATAGACTTCTGAAAATGTCAAAACATGAGCAAAGGGAAAAGGACATTATTTAATTACAGACTTGGGATATCACAGGAAATGTGAGTTTGTCCCTTGGACTGAACTCGAAGGTTGATGGGATTAGTAAACTGAACACCGTTCATGTGAATCATTTGTATACTGTGTGCTTTTACAGAACATTACCCATGTAATAGCTGCACAGGGTTTATTGGTATGTAAGGCAGCAATGTGCACAGTATCCTTATTTGTTGGTTTTGTTTCATTATGTTTTCTCTTACAAACTAACCAAATCTGTTAAAGCACAACTCGGCAAGTCTTGCTATTTTTTCAATTAAGTTTTCGTGTGTATGTAAATTCTAAAACCAGTAGTGCAAGGATTGCGTCTTGCTGTCACTGCATGCTGTATCTAGCAAAATAGTGTTCTCCTACTAGCAGAGATCTCAAGGTGCTGCAAATACAATTGAAAAAAACCAAACAAACCGCAAATGTTATGCAATCCAAGTCCACTCCCTCTGCTGGCAGATACATGTCTCCTGCTGTGTGTTCACTAGCAAAATAAATCACCACACTAAGGAGCAACAACGAAAAAACACTTTATAAATGTGTCTTAGCAAATAAGAATATGGGCTGTAGAATTTAAAAACATTTAAAAGCAAATATCCTGCACCTGAATTACACAAAATTCACATTTAGGGGGAAAAAAAAATCCAATATAAAATATAGAATGACCTCTCATGCAAGAAATAAGGCATTTCCAGAACATATTCTGCTCTAGAAACCTGGAGCAGAAATGGTCAACGGGAAGTTATAACAAGCTCTTGACCTTCCCTGGCCCTTTGTGCATTTTCATGAAATGATGTAATTCATTATTTCCACTGATGTGTGCAGAGCGGTAGGCCAGCTTACTTTGTATTCATTTATTCAGTCCTGAGTAATCTGTGTTTAATAGAGTGCTGGAGCGTGTCAGAGTGAACAATTAAACCTGATTGTTATAGAAGACAACTTGCCATTATTGCCAACATTAGCTGTATGTGCTTTATTTTTTTAATAAAGAAGGGGTATTGCAAGTTCAGTATATAATCCCCATATTAAAATTGTACACTTTTTTTTATTTAGAATGGAAACATCTCTCACAGACTTGGGACCATAGTACTTTGCATTGAGCTCTCGATTGATGATGCAGGCTGTAATTTTTTGTCAAGCCTGTTCTGCAAGGATAAGCAGACTGGAAAGACTCTGAACAGAGCACTAGGAGAGGAGTGGGATGGAGAGATCAGCTATCCCATCAGCAAGGTGCAAAGTTATGGAAGAAAGTTGTGGTGCAGAAACTGAGTGTTTTTGCTGACTTCTCAAAGGGGAAAAAACCCCAGCTTGTTTCAGGGATAATACATTTGGTAAATCCCTCTGCCCCATGAACAAAGAGAAAGATATCTAGGAGCATTTTAAATGAGTGAGGCAGAATGCATATACAGGGAATCCCAGGGGGTGAAGGAGCTATGGAAGAAACAGTCTAGTGAGAATTATGAAAGAGTAGGATAGCGTGTGTGAGTTTTGGTACTCTCTCCTAAATGAAATCATAACTGTTCCAAATTCCTAGAGGATTAAAATCTCCCAGAATAGCTCTTTAGTTGAGCTGGTGGGAGCCTGTGCCTTTGGGGTAGGAATACCTGAGTTTTATGCTCACTCAAACCATTAAAATCTCAGCAGTGTAATTACTACCTTGGATTATAGTGTTTGAATATAAGCACGAATATTACACAACTCTTGTGACAATTTGGCTTTTCTCATGAGGGAAGTGCAGAGATCTCCATGGATTCCATGAACAGGAAGGGTCAGTAATTGAACTAGGATGAAGAAATGAGTGTGGTTAAGGGCCTGGGTGGCCCAGATTTCAGTGCAAGCTGGATGAGCATGCAAGTGGCTTTGGGTGTATGCTTGTGTTACTGTCTGGTGTGATTCATCCTCCATGCCTTCTTCACCTTGATAGTTACAGCAAAGCTAAGTGTACCTGAATGTGTGCACCATCCTCGCCCCTCCTCAGCAAGAGCAACTATGGTGCTCAACAAGTGCCAAAGCAATGAAGATCCTGCAACACCTTCCATTGTGTTGCACCACTGGACAGGGGAACAGCAATAATATATGAACTGCAAGTGTTTGGGACCAGCCTCCCACAAAGGCACTCTCGGCATCCTTTGTCCTCTCTAGTAAATGGGGCAGTAGCTTTTGGAAAACCTGGAGTGTTTCATCTTTCCTTTTTCTTACTATAAGCTGTTGAAGTGGGTCATACTGGGCAGTGTCCTGTCACCTGAATGAAGGTGAATGTGTGGAGGCGGACCAGATCAGCTAAAGATCAGCCATCAGAGGCTATCTCAAGTAATCACTGGCCACACACTGTCATTGCCATGCCCTGTAGATTAGCAAGAACTAAGGATGTTGCATTGCAAATCAGGTTGGGGAGGTGGGAGGATAAAGAACAGTGAGAACACAGCATTTGAGTGTCGAAGGCACCAAATACAGAGCTGTTTGCCATCAATTCTCTGCCCGGGGGTGTTCAAAAGGAAAGAGGAGATACTTTGTGTCAAGAAGCAGGTGGCTGGATGAAGTCCTAAGAGAGCCCTGTGATCCTGTGTCATCAGCTGTGCCTGTATTTGCTCCTCGGTGCAATGAAGCCTTATGAAGTAGCAGCAGGAGTGGTGTCTGGTATTTATGTGCTTATGCATGTAGACAGCTATGAATTTTTAAGACTGCAGAATGAAATTCATTTTGCAATAATGAAGATTTTATCTGAGGTAACAAGGAACACCAACTCAATGTTTCAATTCAGAGGGATGACACAGATAAAGCAAGCCTGCAAGTAACAAAACAGATAAACACGAGTAGGTCAAACCTGTTCTGTTAAGGCTATGAGATACAAAGTTATGAGAAAGGAAGTGAAAAAAGTGCAAAGTGCTTATCAGCAGGTTGTGTAACATCTCATGCATAGAAAACCATAGCTCTTACTGTTTTCCATTGGCTCCAAGAAAGCTACAAAAAACAGCACTGCAGAAGAAGTTACAAGGAACATCTTATATGGTTGTGCAAACTGGGTCAGATATTGCAGAGGATTAGAAGCAGTGTGCTAGATGAGGTAACAGTCCTTCCACAATGACTCCACCTGCCATTTCTGGTTATTTATTTAATTGTTGGTTCTTGCAAAGTCTTTCACATATCAGAATCCTTCAGGACCCAGTGTCTTTTCTCAGTGGAAAATACTGCTTCTTGACTTATGTTAGTGTACCAATTAGTAGGGATTATGTTTTACAACTGACCAGTCAAACTGCAAATGTTTCTTTCCTAAGCTAAAGATGGTTTCTCCCACCACCCAAAATGCAGACTTGAATCCCTAGCAGCCCATTGACCATGGCAATGGCAAGACTTGTAAGCAGATTGCTTTCAAGGTAAACAGCGACTCGTTGTCTCTTATATTGTCCAGCAAAGACAAATTTACAATCAGCAGACTACATACTGCCAGCCAAAACACAAGAGCTATTAAGGATTATGCAAGATGCTCGTTGGACGTGTCTAGCAAATTAGCACAGTTGTTTAGAGCAGGTGTTTTGTTAATTGTGAAATATTCAGAACTGCATGCTGTGTTTGAAATGACCCTTAAATGACCACCTCACGCCAGTGAGATGAGACGATGTAGTGCACTGAGCTGTGAAATAAAGCATGGAGCAGGTATGACAGTGTCCCGAGACCTAGTCACCTATATTTGTTGCCAGTGTTGTCAGGGCAGCCTTTTTTCTTATGCCTCAAATCTTTGATTCTATTTTTAATCTTTATTTGTGATTTATTATTTAGTATTTTGCAAAATGAGCTAAGTTGCTGTCCTGGTTTCAGCTGAGGGGGTTAATTTTCTTCATAGTAGCTAGTACGGGGCTAAGTTTTGGATTTGTGCTGGAAACAGTGTTGATAATATAGAGATGTTTTTGTTATATAGACATGTTTTTGTTGTTGTTGAGCAGTGCTTGCACAGAGTCAATGCCTTTTCTGCTTCTCGCACTGCCCTGCCAGCGGAATGGCTGGGGGTACACAAGAAGTTGGGAGGTGACACAGGACAGCTGACTCAAGCTGACCAAAGTGATATTCCATACCATATGACATCATGCTCACTTTATAAGGGGCTTAGGGAAGGGAGGGGGGCAGCGGTGTCAGGGTGATGGCGTTTGTCTTCCCAAGTAACCATTACGTGTGATGGAGCCTTGCTTTCCTGGAGATGGCTGAATACCTGCCTGCCGATGGGAAGTGGTGAATGAATTCCTTGTTTTGCTTTGCTTGTGCGCGTGACTTTTGCTTCACTTATTAAACTGTCTTCTGTTTTCTCACTTTCACTCTTCCAATTCTCTCCCCAATCCCATTGGGGTGGAGTAGGCAAGCAGCTGCGTGTGCTCAGATGCCAACTGGGGTAAAACCATGACAGTTTCTTTTAAGGAAGCTTGTAAAATAATTTTGAACCACACTGTACGAGCCCAAAAGGTAAAAGTTATGGGGGTTGGAGATGAGAAGCTCTTTGTTAATTTCTTTGTTTTTCAAAAGGTAAATAATGCTACATTTGAAGCAGATATTTCCACACATACACCCATAACATGTAGAAGCACTTAGACTCTGGGTAAAAGAGACTTTACACTGCAGCAGTAGGTAGATCACAAGATTTCAGAAACATAGGGTAGCAGAAAGGATGCTGAGACAGTTACTAGTGGGGTCATGGCTAATGGCACACATTGACTGTAACAGTGAGAGTTACTTTTAAGGAAAAATTAAACCAGAAAGGGCTGGTGACGCACTCAGCTCCCGTTGCAGCATATGGCTGCTGGGGCAGGTGCCACTGGCTGATTTGCTCTGCCTGGGGCAGATGCCCCACCGGCTGCTCTGGGGTGGCCAAAAGCTCAGGCCTGGGGAAGGCAGGGGGCCTCTGCCAGGTCCCAGCCCCACAGGCAGCAACAGGAGAGCAGCCCTGGGCAGTGCTGCCCCAAGAGAGCCTCTAGGAAAGGCAGGCTGTAAAAGTGTGGAGGCAAGGCTCTTAGCAATGCAAAGGCTGAGAAACAGTAAGGCACCAAAAATCACAGGATAATTGTGGTTTAACTCATGAATTAAAACCGATTTCAACAAACAGACTGCCTGAGAAAACTGTTCACAAAGGAAGGAAGCCCTTTCCTTTTGTCTTTTTCCACTCAGAATACTTTGATATGTTTCTTTCTGAATTGTATCCTCAGACAAATTTTCCCTTTAAAAATAAATAAAATGGAGACCCAAAAAAATTAAATGCCTGGAATTGAATATTTATTTAGTCCCCATTTTTTTCCCATTTGTTTATTATATTGGCTAACAAACAAAGAAATCCATTTTTCACGCAGCTCCAGTACAATATTAATCATTATGAGTACAAACAGCAGAGTCTAAGTCCATGTCTATTCATACTGTGTTATGCTGCTTCATGCTTCTGCATACTGAGTAGTACCTACTCCAGAAGTAAAGAAAATGAGGCTCTGTGTGATTGAACATGTGAATAAGGCTGGCAGTTTCAGGTCAGTTAGTTACTCTTGGGATCTCAGTTATTAACATTGTTATTTTGGCCTTAAGAGATAACAACAGCAGTTCTCTTTTAAATAAATAAACCATACTCCTTTTTTTTCCTCCTCCTTTTTCTCACAGGTTTTTGAACATGACTTCACGTGTTTGAGAGCTCACTGCAACATAAAGGAAGGGCTATGGATTATAACAAGGCAACATATATGGAAGATGCAAAGCAGCTTTTTTGTGCGGGCACAGAAAGGTTTTACAGTTCAGAGGGTTCCTAGAAGTGTGCAAAGCAGGGAGAAAGGTACATTGCCCTTTCCCTGCATGGCCTCATTCTGAGTATTGGGAAGGCTTTTCACCACAGTGCTGAACACAAGCATCTTCAGGGGGAAAAAGAAAACCCCTCTAGGATTTAGCTTTTGAGCTGTAAGATCTGCTTTTCTACAAACACAGGCCACTCTATCCTTAAGCACTAAACTGTAAGCTAACAAAGCAAAAGCATTCAAGTTTCCTTCTGTCGTATGTTCAAATTTAGTAACTTTAATTACAAGTTACCAGTAGTTTGTTGCTTTTTCCCAGAACTCCCAAGAAGATGGGTAAGAGTCAGTGAGAAAAATCTGTAGCCAAAGAAATGGCTCAACTTACCACCTTACTTCTGCAGGCCATCTCAAAATTTGGGATAACTATCATTACTGAAAGCAGAATCTAAGATCCAGAATATAAAGACCAAAATCTTAGGCCCTGAATTGCTTTTCACCTCTATAAAACTTCCTTCCAAGGTATTTCTACAGCAACCCAAGAAGAGTGGAAGCTGTTCAGATGGGTATTGGTTCAGGTCCTCTGGTGTTCATACCATTAAAATATGGAACAGTAAGAGGAGTAGAAGGGCTTCTTAAGGCATGTTATACCCAGTGCTTTGGTAAGATATGTGCTTGCCATCATGCTCAGTGATAGATAAATTCATGAAGAAATGGATATCTGTCAGAAAAATGGATGAGAGTCACACATCCATCAAAAAGAAAGCATGGTGTAGCCACATAGAAAGTTGCCACCTGTTCTGTGGTAACTCCCAGTGTTTGCACTTCTTATGAGTAGCTAATCCAGAGAAAATTGGTCCACAATGAAAGAAGCTTAAGCTAAGTCCTGCCTAGATCATATATCTGAATAAAACATGCTTGCAAAGCATCAAAGAAATTCTGCACCTTTCTGGGTGGATACATACTTTTTGTTGGCTTTAAATGGGCTTAGTTAAGTAGCAAATTTATGACAGACTTGCTCAAGAAAAACTCTTCAACCTTTCAAACAGAAATATTCAGAGTGTTGTGATAAGCTCCAGCTGAAATCAGGAGTTAAAGGAAAGGCAAGGAATATGTATCACGGTTGAGAGCCCACCTTTAAATCTGGAGGGAAATTGAAGTAATAATAAACCAGGTATTTTGTCACATTAAAAAAAGAAAAAGAGGAACTGACTCGACTGTAAAGGACAAAGAACAGTCATTTTAGAAGCCAAAACAAAGCAGTGCTTAAGTACACTGGAATAACAAACTTTTCTCAAAATTGAGCCTGTTTTAGACCTGAGCAGCAACAATAATGCCTCTATTGTAAAAAGGCAGAGTAAAGGTGTTAATTAGTTATTCTGATGTCTCAGAGCTGCATTAGCGTAGCTGTTTATAGTTAGGGATATGTCCGTCAGTAGCTAGTATGTAGAGATTGATGCTAAGAATAGATTAATACTAAGAGCAGTGGTTGTTTCAGAAAGCTTTCTGTTACCTAAATGTGAAATATTTCTGCTTATATTATTTCTTCTAATAATCCAGAGGATTTGAGGCTCTGCCTTGGGCAATGGGATATGCATAAGGTCCACCAGCTGATAAGCAGTCTCAAGAGGCATCGTGCCTAAGGCTGTGGTTCGATGATACAGTAAATTCAGTTTTCAATCTCCTAACATACCTTCAAAAAAGTCACAGCTATGTAAACTGATAGCAGCCACACTGCTAGGTCAAGTTTGTTTAAAAATACTCAGATGGGTGAACCTGTTGCATCAGGCTTCACTCTGCATCAGATTCTGCCTGCCTGCAGCACTCTAATTGCTAGAGCAGGAGCATAATCCCAAAGGCTGGTATTCTGGCTAAGGATCCAGTTTCACATTACAGCGACCTCATAGCACAAAGAGACTGCTGCTAAAAGAATAGTTCTGCTCCTCCAGCTCCTGTCAGCAGCTCACTCCCACTGCCAGGTATAACATCAGTGTAGGACCACTATTTCCAGGACAAAGAAGAGAGAGGGGAATGCACAGAACTGGGGAGCAGAGCAGTAAAGCATATTCTGGCAACAGCCTGCAGTAGCATCAGTGAAACTGTAATGTGGAACCATACCCTAAACTCAGCAAAAGGGCAATAACACATGTATGCTGGAATGAAATTTAAAATGCTGTGCTAGTCGATCTGGGAACTTCAGTACTGATGACTGCAGAACCATGGCACAGGCACCTCGGTGAGTCAGAATTCTTCCCTGCACCCTGCTTGCTGCTGGCAGGAAGTCTTCATCAGTGCCTTGTCTAGCAAGTAATTACTACCGCTACTCTGCACTTTCTTAATTTCACTGGTGACAATGACTACCGCTGTCCTTCCAGACAAACTTCTGCTGGAGAAAGAGTAAGGGAGCACAATTGTATAAATCAGAATCTGCATCAAGCACCCACCTAAGCTGCTTCAGAGAGGCTTTATTAAAAATGTAAACTTTTTAGCTCCCCACTCTATGTCTTAAAGCACATCCCAGAAGCTGTTTTTCTTGTTTCACAATTACAATAACTCCTCTTTAGCACCAAATTGCTCAAGCCTCTTCAATTCCTCCTCTCAGAAGAATTTATTAGTTTCTGAAGTCATGCTGTTTATTCACAAATATCATCCTGGTCTCTTGAATGCAGCTGTCAAGAGACAAAAATAAATAAATAGACCAGACTTCCTCTAGGTTTCCCCCCCACTTTTTTTTCCCCCACCTTTCTTGACATTTATAAAATGTTATAAAACTTTCTTCCGGGAAAAGTATAAAATACATTTACGGTATAGTTGTTTAGTTGATTACGAAAACATTGTTGCAGTAGCAATAAAGCAATAGGCTTGTAAATCTCCTCTGTATACTTGGCATTCATTAAATTTAGTGGAGTGACAGTTACTACTCTGCAAAATACGGTATTTTCAAGGGAAGATGCAAGACATACTGTTTCCAAGCCTGTTTCTTATGGCAAGTCAGTCAGTTGTCATGCTAAATCTTAAGTGGAGATTGATGAGGATTGTTGGGAATATCATATTTGTCGGAGAGGTGCTGTGTCACACAGTTTTTTATTTTTCAACAAGGGCACTTGTCAGACAGTATCCGTTGCAGTCCCTGCACCAGTGATTATTTTGACCAGTATGTGAGCTCTCTGCTCCTTTACACATATTCTGAAGATCCAAGTATCCTGCCTAAGGTTAACCAGCTGCCAAGTGATCTTAGTGTCTGTTACTGTTGATATGACATCAGCAGTTTGCCTGTGTCCTTCGCACTGGACATTATTCACTGCTGCTCACTAGCAGCAAAAGTCATTTTTTGCGAGGAAGATTTCCAAGTAGCAGATTCCAGTGAACCATTGATGTGGTGTTTGATATTCATAGTGAGTATTTGCTTGCTCCAGACATACTGTATTTGACTCCTCATTAGATGGACCGTTCAAAATTGCAAAGAGAAATAATAGGAGATGAACTATGATAAACAGAGCAAGAAAAGAATCAAGAATGTTTCTACTTCCGTGCAGATATATGCACAAAAAATTAAACATTAGTATTAACAACATGTCGCTCATATGGGAATTGCCTATTTGACTCCTATCAAGGACACTTTCTAATTGTAGAGCTAAGAGTTTACTCTCTAAGATTTTGAATCAAAGGGCAGAATTTGACTTCAAGAAACTGGAGTTTAGTTAATTTCATTCTTCCGAAGGAGACAGAGCTTGGCAGGGAAAGATGCTACACTAGACCTTGGTCTGAAAACTCTCTCTGTAAGGCAATGGTTGCCCAAGGGGAACATGGCTTTGGCTTTGCTTTACTTGGCCACCAGGTCAAAAGCCAGCTCCAAAGGCTAAGCCAGAAGAAGGCTGTGCAAAGTGTATTACTACTTTGAGCACAGAGCTGAGGTAGTACTTTCTACACTGTTCATGGGTTCATATAGCCTTCTTTGCAGCCCAGGTAGTATATGCTTGCAGCTGCCTGCAAAAGACAATGTCAAATGACCATTATAGCCAGTGAGTACTAGGTTCCACTGGTGTACATGGGAATTCTGGAGCATTTTCTTCATCATGCAATATTACTCCATGGGCAACATCTCTAGGAAGAATCTGAGCTTCTGTCAAGTGTCAGTGTAGGCAGGAGGTGTGTAAAATCTCTAAAAATCAGCAAGGATCTTTGTGTAACTAACTACAAAAAGAAGCAGGAGCTTTAGTTGTTAATGTTGCAATCATCTGGGCATGTACTCTACCTTCAGTTTCCCTTATTTTCTTGGCTCCAAAGAGGCCCATAGTATTTGTTTCTGGTTTTTGTATTAACATATCAGTTTTATTTTTAATTTGGCTTCAGAGTCACTTTTAAAATAAAGCAAATACTAGCCTTAAAATTAAGAGAACAAAAATGCATCACTTAAAAAGAGGAACAATGTATACTAAGGTTTCAAATAGATATTCAAAAGTAGGTATAATTTTAAAGTAATTATATTTTAAAACCCCATAAGAAAATCCTTTTTCCCGTCCCCCTAATGAATATTCTGCAAAGTTATCTCCTTAGTGAAATTTCAAAGTCACCAAATGCATGGCTTTTTAAGGGAACATGCTTTCAATCTGTGTCTAAGGAAGGGTGCGCTGGGAGGGTATCATTCAGAGAAATAGGACAAGCCAAATCCTGAGATTAGTAAAGTGGCATTGTTAATTGTCAAGATGATGCTGAATAGACAGAGGCACTTAATTGTTGTGTTTGTGCTCCATTGAATCATTGTCTCTTTGTGTTGTTTTTAATTTGCTTTCTACTGTAACTCATGAAACTTACATTACTGCCATTAAGGTGAATTTTTTGAAGCTGCATCTGCTCATTGGTTTGCTGATTCCCTCTCTTGAAATTAGATTGATGTAGTGTTATATATTCATTCCAATCTAATGACTTTTCCAGAGCCCCAGAGTAAAGAAAATGGGTTTCATTAATTTCCCTAATAGCATCACTGAAAGACATGTAATGTGCGAAGTTAAAACTTCTTTTGTTTTTAATCTCTTAATGATCTCTTTTCCCTTTGTTCAGACTACCCTTAGTTTTACAAAAATATAGACGAATGAAAATGTCTCTTGGTGGATTTGTCAGGGAAGCGAGATTTCAGCCATTTTGGTGGAAATGCTTCATGGCATCTTTATGTTCTCTACTGATGTTTATTCCGCTATTCAGTCCATTTATTGCTCCATAAATTGCAATGTGTATGGTTTCTTTTATTTTTTTCCCATCCCAAGGAAAATGAAGACCAAGTTGCTCAGCCGCATCCTGTTTGGCATCCTGAATTTGTGATTTGTCTCTGGATAAAAGTCTAGAAGTACCATTACAATAACAGGAATTATTTTCGTTGTAGTGAAAGCAAGATCTTCACATGTTTCATTTCTCCTGACCTACCTTCACAGTTGGTGAACCCAATTATTTGACACACAAAGATTTTACTATTATTACAGTTATACTGACTTGGACAGCATGAAAAGGGATAAATACCTGCAGAATAGGCTATCTGAACCTAGGGTATAAACCAACACTAGAAATGAGGTGTTTTCATGGCATAGGTGCAGGATGAGGAATGAACAATCTTTGTTTTGAGGTGGCTCTAATCCTAATTCTTCAGAGGAGTTCATTCAGTTGAAAGGTGAGGTTAACAATTAATTCAGTGTTGGGACCAATAGGCTATGATAATTTCATATGCCCTTTTTTGTACAAAATTAGACTTACATTTTGGATAATGAATGAAAACTAAGTCATAAGTCACTATCCAGCGTTGTAAATGTTTCCCATGCATATTTGCATCACTCTTGGGGTTTCATTCCAGAGAAAGAGGAGCCTTCCATCATCTCTTGCAATGTAATTGTAAAGTTTTCTTGGGTCCCACTTTACATATATCTCAGGGTTTAGCTACATCATGCTGCAGAATGAGATACAGTGATCTCCACACCGCCTCAGATCAACATATTTAGAACTACTAAATGACTGCCCTTACTTAAATACTAGGCTTGCAGACTCTGGTATGGCCTTGTACTGACGTAGTTTGAAAATGAATTAACATTTATCGACTTGGGAGCATTAGGGTGCCACACAGAGCCAAGTCAGGATACAAGGCACATGCCAGGTGTTGGGGATGTTGCCAGCACTGCAGAGACTGTTAATCTTGAGCATTGTGTACCACTGTTTCCTCTGAGGTATAATCCCCAAGGATAACAAATGACAATGCCCCTCAGCTCTTTTTTTACACCTGGACTGAAGACAATATATCTAGTTCTAGTCCCAGTACTTTATTGGCAACTCTACGTCTGACCATCATCAGACTATGCTGAAGTTAAGAACAGAGTCCAAGCTTTGTCATTAAGCACTACTCTTGTGAGACAGTCATCCACCTGATAAGGATATCCTCTAGTCAGCAAAAAGGCATTAGAGAATGAATAGTGTTTGTGCATTACACATCAGATTTTCTGATGGGGAGAGGGAAGAGTGGTTATTTGCCTCTTATAAGATATTCCTGACTCTTGATTTTGTCTCTCTTATTGTTTCCAAAACTACCTGAAGTTTCTCCCTCATCAATTGAGCATGCTCAATAAGTATTTGTCCAACTTACCTAATTTCCTAGCAAAGGATTTTCTGATAATGTTCTACTAATTTGCAAGTTCCAAATTTTAGCACAACTTTTTTATGCCATTTAGCCCATTCTTTTCAGTGAAAATTCACTGATTTTGGAAAGTGGTAAGCACCAGTTGACCTACTTTTCTTATTATTTACTAGTTAAATTATGTACTACAGAAGCTTCCTTGACATGCTCTCCGGTCAACTCCTGCATGTTCCAAATTTGACAGAAAAGTCAGCTCATTAGTGCACTGTCTATGCTTGTGTAGGAAGAATATCATCCTATTTTAGCATGATATGTTTGACATTTTCTTTCAAATGGTATAATACAGCAAGGAAAAACTAATCTTGAACTTGCTCCGCTCACAATGTATAGTGGAAAACTGTAATTATACCATCCTGAATCCATATCTATTGTGCATTTTGTTAGAAGTCCCACAAGTCTACTTTACACACTAATGAATATTTCAGTTATGACCTAAAGGAAGTGAAGTTTGGGAAGGTTTCTCAACAGAAAGACAAGCAGAAACTCAGTTCTGAATAGTTTGGTTCATACTTATGAATTATCTTGGAAACTTGGCAGTGGCAGGTAAATCTCACTGTATGAGGTCATGCATGCCTTCAACTTAGCTGGTTATGTCATACTGTGATTTGTGATGATCCAGGCAATGTTTCTCTTCCTGTAATGCTATGAAGTTCTCCATGTATTTCTCTTTGTAACAGCTTTGACCAATTTCCTTACTGCCTTTACATATTCAAACACTTTTTAGTTATTGATTCCTATATCCATAAGAATAAATGTTATAACAGTCACTTTTAGAAGGTCCCAAAGACGTTCCCAAGAGACATCCAGAAGAGCAAAGATGTTTTCAATGGGACATGAAGAAACTGGTCTTTGAGAAAGTTTTGGACCAGGGACAAAATGTCCCTGCTTAGCAATGGTGCAACATGTCCAACACCTGCCCAAATCTAAGTCAGTTCCTTCACTGTTTTTCTATGGAAACTATTTTCTACTGGTCTACAGAAGCAGTAAGTGATGTTCCATCTTGCTCCAAAGCAGTGAGTCCATACTGGCTATGCTATGTTAATGGTTGGATTTGATGATCTTAAAGGTCTTTTCCTATGTTATCAAGGTATAGCAAGATTCTATGTTATCAAGGTATAGCAAGAGAAAGAACTTGAATGGGAGTTCCTTCTTCCTCCTGCTTCATGAGGAGAATTAACTGCCTTATGAAGGTGAGACGTATACTGTATTTTTAGCCACAATAACAACCGTGCACAATGCTTTTCATGGGAAATTCGAATAAGTAGTCTTGCATATGTCTGGGGTTTATATGTCTGTCCTTATTCATGTGTCTGTAAACCTTTTCCTCTATTTAGCCATCAAGCAGATGCACAGATTTTACTGCTCTTCATTGCTCCATGCCTTTGTAGATCATATCTTCAGCATCTTGCCATTGAGTTGTAAAGGACACTTCAAAGTTGCATAATTACCAAAAGTTCTTCTACCACAGTCCAAGCCTTCTTAAAAAAATAAAAAGCAAAAGTAAAAACATAACACTTGTAGATTTTTTTTTTAACTACAGACACACCTGAAAGTGTGTAATAGTATTTTCTTACAATTCTTATCATCTCAGATAGTGGTGCATCTCAAATCTGAAGGAATAAAATTCTAAAGTTTTAATCTTTTCTGTGCTTTAGCTTTATTTAATACATATGTAAGTTAATGTAAATAGATCACATTAGGATATACTATATTGCTATGCTTTGGCTATTGAATTAAACAGTCACTAGGGTGTTTATGATGCCTTTCATTTCTAGCAACACAAAATGGCTCAGAACTGCAATATTCAGTCATTGTTTTGAGTGTGGATTTGGAGCACTCTCAGGATGAGGTATTTGCTCTTAGATATCTAGTTTGTGTCAGAACTTCACAACAAAATGGAAGAGCTCTTTTCATTCCGTACTTGAACACTTTTCTCACTCACCAAGATTTTGGATCTACCTCCATTAGAACTAGAGTAACGAAGACTGCAGAGAGGAACAGGGTAGCATTGTCTTCATCCAAGCCAATTTTTTACTGGAATATTTAAAGTCTTTCTGAAATGACTGCACAAAAGGTAAGGATGTGGGTGTAGCTGTAGTTTTGTCCTCTCTTTGATCTTTCCAAATGAGCTGATCTCAGAAGGTGCCTGCAGCTTTTTTCCTTGCCTGTCTGCAGGTGGAATCTTGTGAGGGGGACTTTGGCACCAGAGTAGAGCAGTTCTTCATTCTGAATTTCTGACTGCTAGGTTTTTCTTTTTTTTTTTTTTTTTTCCCAGAATTAAACCAGCTGTCAAGAATAGCTGTCTTAAAACAAAAGCATTTTAAGAATAAAGCATTACAGGGGATTATTTAAAATTACACGAAGCCATCAATCATATTCAGTTTCACAGGAATGTATTCTTTATTAGAAGCTAAGTTTGATAATTTTCCTCTTAAGTTACAACGTAAGAAACAAAGCAATTCTCAGTTTGGCTCTCTCAGCTGGTGGTGAAAAACAAGGACTATACCAGAGTTTTTCACTATGAGCATATAGGGCCACAGATGGACTGGTTTCAATGGAGGCCATTGGTATCAGAGGATAAGTACTTTACCTGGGGGTTTCATTTTTTGCTGCCAGCCAAGGGCAGCACATTTACAATCAGTTGTATCTGTACTTATACTACCGTACCCATCTCTGCTGAAACAGAGCAGGGAAGAATTGCCATGGACATCAGCTCACTGCTAATCTTTGTCACTGATCACATCGGCTGATAGTGCTACAAAAATACTGATACGGGCTGCAGGTTTAATATCTCAAGGAAGGATTCCCTGCAGAGATGTGTCAGCTTTATCAACCCTAATTTAGATAGTAGCTGAACCATCTGAACTTGATTTGTGTAGACACAGAAGAATAAAAATCAGTTAGCAGGCAGTTTACTTGCATCCCATTTCTCAGCTGCATTGGCTGATTCAAGTGACTGCAACCTTATAAGCAAGAGACTTAATTTCTTTTATGAACCCAGATTCATATGCACTGTATTTTAATCTCAGCCCCACAGTACTTAGGCTCACAAGGAGATTACTAAAATGAATAAAATTCATTGGATTATAAAAAGAGATGGAAAAGTTAAATGATCTGAAATGCATTTTATATGAGACTTTCATTTTTCAATAAACCTTCAGAAAACAAGTCTGTCTGTTAGAGGAAGGAATATATTACTACAGTGCGGGAGGTTTCAATAACTTCAGCCATTCACAAAGGATTATTGAGACATTTATGACTGAGGGAAAACATTCCCCGTCAAAATAAACTTAGATATGTTTTCCAAGATGCTAGTCCAAGCAACTGCTTGAGGGGTCAGAAAACTTGCTTGGCAGGTGCTGTGCTTTAGCAGTTTCTTAATGGCTTTCAGTGAAGTGCAGTTATCTGAAATGTTTGGAGTTGAACCGGATACAAATAATTGTGTACATCACCTCTGCTTCCTGTGCTGCATTTCTATTCCTCTTCTTCATAAAGCCCTTTGGCACTTCTGTCCTTTACAGACCTTTTTCGGTATAAAAGACAGGACTCAAAGTTCACCTCTTAATCCTACATGAATCAGTTTTTGAACATTGGCTGGTTTCAGCTCAGAGCGGGATATATGCATTTCAGTCCTTGTGCTCTGGATTTTCTGTTGATTTTTTTCATTATCCTGTGACTGTCCAATGTAAAATAATTGCCACTCTTCAGAGCGGAGCCAAAAGCTAGTGCGCTCTCTCCCATTTACAAATGTTTCTAGCATAGGCACCCTGAGCACAAGCCTTTCCCTTCTTTTCTTTTTTTTCCCAAGGACTGTGGATTTTTAATCTGGACTGTACTATGAATCCAATGTAGATGGCAGCACCCCAAGAGCAGCTTTGATTCAAGGTCTTAAATTGCTGCGGGAGGGGCAGAAGTTGAGCCAGCTCCCAACAGCCCATCTCATAACACCTGGACTTTCAGGGAGACCAGGAAGCTCTGTGGATCAATTGCTGGGGCCAAGAAGAGTTGAACACCTAAAGGACTTACTCTCCATCTGGGCCTAAATGGCATTCCTAGTAAAAGAAACCTGAGATAAGGGTAGAACTACACCCCAGACCAGTGCCTTAACTGAAAGCCCATCTGTCTTTGAACGTATTTCTTCCCTTTTGAAATGGATTTGAGGTAAAGAAGATGCTCAGCAGACTCTGTTTACCCTTTCCCCAAACTTTGTGTATGAGTGCAAGTCCGTTCTTCAGACAGTAAAGTTTAGATGCCTTAGCATATGTAGGTGCAAAATTAATTAGGATCTTCTGCTATATTCACAAGTTGTAGTCTCTCAGAGAGGTTCCTATTTGTGCTTGAAATTTCTATTCCTAAGTATTACCTGTGTAAGAAAAGTTGCACCAGTTTAACATGACGTACTTCAACCAGTTTATCTCTTATTTTAATTGTTTGCCTTAGTTTACAAAGGGCCACAAGTGAAATCAGTTTAAGAGAGATTTAAACTTGTTCAAATGCACTTAATGGGAGAGTTTGCACTGCTTTAACATGATTGATCTAGGTTTGTGTCACTTACTTAAACTTATACAACACTTGTGTATAGACAGGGTCTTGAGCTCTGCAAAGACATGACATCGGAAAGGTGAATGGCATTCCCTCTGATTATTTGAGGACTCAATCAATACACAGGATATGCTTAAAGATCTTGTTTGTTTTGCCAGGAATGCCCAGAGAACATCCTGTATTTTGCCAGAGTAGAAGGAGAAAAAATGGAAAGTCTTAAAGTTTATCATTTGAAAAGCAGCCAGTCTGTATGTTTAGCTAACAGTTAACAAAGCTTAAATGAGCCCAGCCCACTCTGTTGAATGACAGTGCAAAGCATCTCAATGGATTTTGGCAGCACAAAGGTGTGCTGCTGAGACAATATATACACTCCACTGTGAAACAGACACTGCAAATTAAAAATCTGAGCCTACTTCTGTAGAAATTAATGGGAATTTTGTCACTGACTTCAAAGGGAGCAGGGTCAGAAATCCAATTTCTTGCTATGTTGACTCTACCTTCATTAGTGGCAGAGGGTGAAGGAGGGGAGCAGAGGAATGACTTTTTATTTGGATCTTACCAACTTTGCTTTTCCCTAAATAGTCTCCCTTTAATTTTTCAAATTTCATTTACTTCTGAAACACACCTCAAAATGAGAAGCATATGTAGGGTGTATGACATAGACAGTAACCTTTCCAGGTGGAGACTGACTATGCCTGCCATCTTGTATCGTTTTTTCTTCCTCTGCTTCTTTTTAAAGGACTGTTTATAATCAGTGACAGCTAGAAGAGGAATGTACAACAGGACATCAAATGCCTTGTCTGTTTACTTAAACATCACATGTTCACTTGTTACTGAGAACTGATGGACACTTTGTCCCTGTCTTTACTGTTAAGTGTAGGACACTGGTACAAGAGGAAGCTTTGAAAAGAGAAAATAATTATTCTCTTATAAAATGTGACCTTACATCAGGACTAAGTAGAAAGAAAAAAAAAGATTAAAAAAACAATAGAAAGTGAGATCAAACCAGTGTTCTGGATGGATTAGGAGCAGCAGTTCATAATTAATTCAGCTTCTTGTTCCAGTCAATTGTAGTGAGAATATAGGCATCTCATTTGTAGACTTCAGGGCCACCTCAGGTCGCCACTGTGGTTTTAGCTTTCATATCATAGCCAAGAAAACGTCTATAAGCATATGTCGTAGGGTTGCGGAATGACACTTGACACTTAATTCATTCTTATGTGGTACTGGTTTAGAGAGTATGTATTTTCCTGGCTTAAATCACTTGACTTTGTCTCAGCTATCAGACTTAATAAAAGATTGTAACCAAATCCAAGTATGTGCCTCCTCTGGCACTTTTCTGTTTAAAACACTTGCCTATTCCATTCTTGAACAGTCAAAAACCGTCTTGGCCAAATGTATGCTCAATAGATTGTCCTTTTGGTATCTCAGTGGGGTAAGATTTATCCCACAGAAGAGGCACCACAGTCCTACCATCTTACAAGATGTGGTCAAAAAGTCACAGTTACAAAGAAGAAAGGGCAACCTTATCAGAAAAATGAGGTCCTGTATTTTTACTTACTCTACTTTTACAACAGATATTCAGTGTATAAACAAAGGACGCAGCCTGTTTAAATAAAAAAAAATATATTTTAAATGTTACTTCATCTTAACACTCATCAGACTGTTTTATCTCTCTTTCTTCTTCCTTTTGGATTCTATAATCCTAAACCTTGGAACTCTGTGGAGCACCCTTATGTCACCCTTATGCCTGGCATAATCTAACACAAAAGTTAGACCATCCATATGAAATGTCAATTTAGTGTTTTTAACAAGTGAATGAGATGTTAAATATTGACAGAACACCAGCTTTAGGAAAGAAAAATTATATGCACTTACCAAAACTAGCATTTTTAAACAGGTTCAGAAATATCCTGTTAAAGTGTGACGCACTTGGGTGCTTGCTGGAATAACATCTCATGTTTCATGATGCACTGGAAAGCACAGCCACCTGGTTTTGAAGCTCTTTATGGAAGAAAGGATAGATGCTTTTGATGCCAAGTCCCCCTTCTGGGACTGCAGACTGTGGTGTGCGATTAAAAGTAATTCACCTTACAGTTTCACACAGAAAGGAAAAACTTGCAAGGCAGTGTAACTGC
Organism: Grus americana; assembly: GCF_028858705.1. Classification (NCBI taxonomy): domain Eukaryota; kingdom Metazoa; phylum Chordata; class Aves; order Gruiformes; family Gruidae; genus Grus; species Grus americana. Next base: position 14,931,433 of record NC_072857.1, on the reverse strand, counting down.
CTTTGGCAGAGACCTTGGCTGCTTTCGCCTAAACACAGACCTCTAATGACAACTGTTCTACTTCATCACACACATGCCCTTTTTCACAGTGAAGGAACCACTGTTGTTCCCTTGGGCTAATGCAGACCCAAGACATTTGCCCTGCATGCAGGACTCATGAGGTCTAGTGACGCACCATGCAGCAGTGCCTAAACCCTAGTAAAATCCGTGCAGAGCACTTGTCTCAACAAAATACATTTTTGCTGAAATACGCTTTCAAAGCCAAATAGCAGAGAGGGCAGTTCTGATGGCACTTTGGAGGAGAGGAAACCTAAAATCATTTGAATTTAAGGTCTGCCTACTTCCAGCTGAAAATGGAGTTTTCAACCTTTGGGGAATACACTGAAGAGTGGACAGAAAGCAGCAAAAACCAATTTAGAAGCATCAAAGTTGTCATGAAATGAAACCTTTTTCCTCTAGCTATTCCAGTCCTTCCTGTGGCATTGATCTCAACTTGGCCTTGCTTTTTCTGTGCCTATTTACGTGGGCCCAGAGTTAACAATTCTGATCTCTCATATATTTCAGAGATCATGCATAGACCGACTATGACCCTTACAAGTTCTTCTTAATTCCCTTTTTCAACTTTCAGGGTGATATCTGTAGACCAGCAATCTTCAGTCTTTTTGAGTTTACAATCACACAAAAAAATTCTTAGTTACCTTTTTAGGGACTTTTCCTAAGTGGAATGCAGAACCGTAGGACTTTGCATATCACAAGGTCAAAACTAGTGGTGTAGATCAATAACTTTGGGGAAAATTTGTCTTTTTTTTCCCTAAAATTAGTTGGTGAATGAGGTCTTTTCAGATTATTTTTGAGATGAAGACCAAGGAGGGAATCAAAATAACAGGGGCAGCACAGAGCATTTGGAGAGCAGGGCAGATCAGATTTTTTAAAAAAAAAAAAAAAAAAAAAAAATCAAAAAGAGCCCTGAAAAGAAAAGAACTATTTTGACCTGCCCCCAAAAAATTCTGTTTGCCTTTGGGATCCTGTGTTTACAACCACAAATAAGAGTAGCCAATGTCCTAAAGAAAGGAAGTTCATTGCTTGGAGTAGGACAGTCTGTGGCAGAACAGGTGAGTGAAAGCATCTATTACACCTATGGAGACCGCTGGCTTCTGCACCCCTGCTCAGTCCCAGTTTGTAAATCTTCACAAGTGGAAAAGAATAATTTCTGACTTTGCTGTTTTCCATCCTCTCTATTAAAACTGGAGTCATTTTTTTCGTGACTGAATAATTTCTTGTCTTAAGGGCTTTTCTAGTTTAGAAGATATTGTCCTATGAAAAATCAGTTTTGCATCCTCGAGTTCATAAACTCCTGGACCTGTCTTTAATGACTTTGCTTCCCACTTTAAGACACCACAGCTGAGCACCCTATAGCATGACATGGGTAATATTCTTGTCAGTCAACATGCTGTCAATCAAATCCTTGTTTCATTACTTTGGCTTTGTCCTTTTGTCAGGAGACATTCATCTTTCTTACAATCAAATTTTGTGGTGCCAAAGATCATGCTTCCTTTTCCCAGTTTTCATGGTCCTCCTTATGCAAAAGTCCTTCTCAAGTGAGGCCCAGGCAGAAACTGGCACATCTCTCTCAAACTTAGAATGGAACTTTTTGGTAAACGCAAGCTGAATGTTCTCAGCAGCTTCACTGCTCACTGATGCTTAAAATGAAAGAATCGTATAGGATGATTGCTCTCATCTATTGCTTTTCAATTTTATTCTGTTTCACATTTCACACTTGCAGATTGTGTCCTTACTTTTCTTCCCTGAAAGGGAAAATCCCCTCATTTCTCTCAATATTGGAAACCCTTTCCTCAGCATTTGAATAGACCAATACACAGAGAGGTTGATTCTTTAGGTCTTGGAAGCACCATGTCATTTAGTGCAATCAGTTGCATCCCGAAGATGGTATGAAATAGGTTACTCATTTCTAAATTGGAGAGACCGCTAACATCTGGAGATCTATGAGTTTTTTGGAAATAGACAAATGCCTATCTCATCTCCTCTGGTTAGTTTAGACATTTTGTGTCCTCTTCCTAAAAAAGGTGGTATTTAACTTTTATCCTTACATTGTACAGAATGATGAACAAGTTTCTGGTACCCAAGTCCTGGACTGGAATATTATCCCTTAACAGACTTGTGGTATAGCACCAGCTCCTGGATCTATGTAGACTTCATGGAAGCTTTGCAAGAGATGGGCTTCCTAGAGGTGAACCTCATCACAGCAGGGTCTTTTTCAACTACTTTAGTTCACATCTGCAGCTACTGCTGTTGCTGCACCACCACAAGCTATGACAACATAGCTACTCCGCATTCTGCAGTGCTATTGCTGGCCCAAACAGCCCAGCAGAAAAGGAACATGTTGAGGACATCTGCTGGTCTTCTGCCCTCTTATTCCTCATCATGATGTAGTAGTGAGGCCTGTTATGAAGGATATATGGTCACTAGAAAACTGGTGGAAACAACTAATTTGATATGCTAGTACTGTTTTTTGTAATAGTTTCAAGTCAGGACTAGCTTAGACTGAGACCAAACATACAAACATAAAAAAACTCAGAACCCTGTTATCCATCCTAGAAGTCACTAGTCCTTCAGCATGTGTAGGCAGTAGCAATCTGTGGATCTCATGGGCTGTTTCCATACTGCCACTGAAAGATACTCCCTTTCATATGTCTCCTTCTACCCTACCCTCCTTTCTAACTAGATGGTTTCTTGATTGCCTGAAGACTGCCAGGGAAGGCTCAGTGTATACCATAACCTACCAGGTGTATTTGAGAGTAAGGTTGCTGCACATACTGAAAAATTTGTTTTGTATATCACTGTCTATATTTGCATATTTGCTATCTGTCACATTTCTCAGAGTGGACGTGAGGAAGGCTTTCTGAGTCTCCAGGCTGTGGATCATAGACAGACTCTCTATGATACAGCAAAGGTTTTCCATTTACTACACAAGGTGGAAACTCATTAACTAAGGGACGGGCTCATCACAGTCAATAATAAATAACTGTGGCAAGGAAAAATGGTGTCCATATCATACAAATTATGCAAATACAAAGGTAATAAGGTCATCAAAGATGTTGCAGATGGGAAAACTGCTTTTCCTCATCTACTATATGATGGATTTCTTCTCTGCAGTATATATTATTCATTATGATATCAATTTCAACCCTTATAGCTTCACATCCTCTTGGGGGGGGAACAGGCATATAAAAAAATATGCTGTCTTCAGCCTAAAAATTCCTATATTGTGGTCTAGTCAAATGGATTGGAAAGGACTATGATTATTGTGCTAGTGACCTTAGGCTATTCACTTCTTTCTTTCTTTCTTTCGAAGGTTTGCCTACCCAAAAAATTAGTAGAACAATCCTTAACTAAGCTCTCCTGATGAACGTCACTGAATAGTAACCATTTGTCACAATTAAACAAACATATTGCTTCAGAGAGAGACCCCAGCCAGGTAGCATCCCACAGAATTCTTCTCTCTTCTTAGCAGAAATGAAGAGGTATCATAAAATGATGTTATTTCCACAGCAGAGGTAAAAATAAAATGAAGTCTGGAGTTTTAAAATTTCCAAAAGACCATTACAATTAAAGCATATCCATTCAGTACAGGGCAATTTCCATTTGATCACAAAGAAATAATCAGAGTACTCTTAACTTTTAATCTTCTTTCCCTCTGTCTTTTCTTGTTGGTTTAATCCCCAAGGGTTAGAGCATTTTGGAACCATGAGCACTTGCATATTCTGAAATAAAACTTCTATTGCAGAGTGTAAATTATTCAAGCTTAGGGATCTAGGGTCCATTTCCTATTGACTGTCTGTGAGCAGATCATCGTAAGCAGTCATGATTGGCTCTTTTTTATTTTCTCATTCTAATTGCAATCTCTCTTCACATGCGATTGCTTAGTAAAAAGCATCCAGCACTTTGACATGACCATGCCTGGGAAGATGGTTTAATAAAACAGGACTCAACATGTCAGAATTTAAACTGCTGGGACAACTGATATTTCTTATGCTTGATCGAACCAAAATAATAATTTAATCAACATAATTCCTTTGTCGACCTCAACATTCTATATATTTTTTAGTTCTTGTCTTTCTTCTTTTATCATTTTGAATTCAAGCAGATTTTAAAACAATATTGCTTCAAAATAGAATATAAAAATATTTAATTTTCAAAATGTCAAAATGAATTTTTATTTCAAAACAAACATATTTAAATGTATTTTGACTCAGACTTTTAGCCATACTTCAGCATGAATTCACAATAACCTCAGAGAACTGAAATTTCATTTTTCTGCAAGAAACAGCTTTAGTCACAAGTACAAATGTCCTGCTGTGACTTTGCCAGCACTTTCTTTTTCAGTCTTGGCTGCAATAAAGTAGTGCATGAGAGTAAAGAAAAGAAACTGAACCAGTGTTGTGGTCGTCTAAAAAAATTAATTTTGAAAGTGTTTCATGGCATAATCCAAATTTGTTTATTCAGTGTGGTGCTGTGACAGTCTATAGCTGTGATTTCTGTTTCAGCTGTCCCGTCTCATATCTTGTTCACTCTTACAGTATCTTTCATACACATTTTTTCTTCTATGCCCAAACATTGCTCTCCTTTTCAATGAAAAAAAATACTAGTACTTCTTCTTCCCCCATCAGTATCTTAATGTGAAATATCAAATAAGAGACTGAAACATCATCACTTAGATTAAATTATCATTAGATTTGGAGTATACGAGACAAGTCCCTTTATCAAGATATAGAGTGAAAATAGTGGCATCTTTTTAGAAGGGTGAGGCCCATATTTCATGGCCACAGTTCATCTCTGGTTCCCATAGAATTTCTTTTTTGTTCTAAAGTCTTTGCGATCTTTCTCTGTATGTGTTTGCACACTCCTCTAAGCAAGTGTCACTGTATAAAAATACTGTTGCTTCTCACAGAGTCATGTCAAAATGAACCATTGATGCCTTATCATCATGTCAGGCTCCCAGTGTTTATGGAGAGTCTTCTACTGTGCAACAGCCTACGTGGTTCTTATGTGCCAAGCAAAAAGTTAATTCATGTTGGTTGCTGCGTCCTAAGGGCAGAAAGAAATGGAGGCATTTTAGCAGTACATCCCATCAGGTTGGCAGAGAGCAGTGGGCAGATTCCAAAATTAACCTTTAAAGAAGATGTGGGAGACATCACAGCTCTTCTCTAGTATATTTAATTCCAGCACTGTCCAGAAAGATTTGCTGCTTCTCCTATTGCATTCTTGTCATTGATATTAACAGAATATCCTACGCATTTTACTCCCACCTGACACTGTACACGTTGTTTTCCCTGTCTGACCCTAGGGATACATATGCTTCTGCTTTTCATCTCTGAAGTTCAATCAGATTTCTTTGTTGTATTCAGATGTCAGTGTGGATAAAAATCCATTCCTTGCAAAATGCATTATTTGACTGGCAGAAGAAAAACACCTTTTATTTTGTTAAAGCTCCTACTAACACCAATACTGCTGTTGAATTTTATCCACGTTTCGCATATACACTGGGAAAGATGACAAAATGTCATTCCTTGCAAGAACGTGCCTCTAGAAGCCTTTCTCCCAAGTGTTGTCCCCCCAAAAACTTTTCCCTCCAGGCAACTGTGAGATAAGAGACTCTGTTACAGAAAAGCACTGTACTGAATTGTAGGAAATTGTTAGACATAATTATCCAAACTGTGCCCTAATACTAGTATTCAAATAACAAGTCATAAGTTATTCTTTCTAACGCATGCTATGTGTTTCTCAGTTACCCACTGAAATTGTATTTACAATGCCATCGGCATAAACATTTACCATCAAACAAAGATGAATGCACAGGACATTTTATAGACTTATTTGTGAATTGTTGAGTCTATATTAAAGTCCACCAATAAGCTTTGGGTTCAGGCAATGAATACATGATCAGAAAAAACAAACATGTACCTCTACTGTGAACATATTATACCATTTAAAAAAAAATGCAGGTAGAGAAGAATTCATTTCTCTTCACAGGCTTTGAGTGAATTCCAAACAGAATTACTAGTAAGTTTTCCATTAACTTAAATGGAAAGGATCAATGCATGGGCTTTGCACTTGTAATGGCAATGACATTACACTTGCTTTGAACAAAATAAGGAAAAGAATTGAATCCTGAAGTCTTAATAAGGCAAGATGAGTTGTGGATTAAATTCAAATTTGAATTAACGTTAATACACTGGCATTACATTGCTGCTATGTCTTGGTACACTGAAGAACATGTTACTATCTGTCAGAGAAGCTGTAATGCAGTCCTGACTGTGCCAGTGGACTACAGCTGGGGCAGCTGTTCATAAAGTTGAGGAAGAGGTAGAATATTTTGTGGTATGTCAGACAAAAAAGCATGAAAAAAAATTCCCATTTGGAATTTTAGAAGAGCATTTCATGGGATTTTACTGTAAGAAATGCCAAAGAAAAGCCCATCATTTGGACTCTGGTGTAGTTTAGAGGTCTCTGAGGAAAATAGCTTCAGTGGTTAAGGCATGAAGCTGAGTGTTTAGAGTCCCAGGCTGAGCTTCTGGTACTGCCCCACATCTCTTGTGTCACATTAGGCAGTTAATCTCTTACTACTTGGGTTCTTCTTCTTTAGAGGAGGACTTATTGCAGTCCTTTGCCTCAGAAGCCAGTGTTAGGGTGACTTCAGGAGAGAGCTCAGATGTCCAGATCTGGCTGTGATTTACCCCCCAGTGCAGAAGTGGAAAACTGAGGGAGTAGCATCAGTAATGCATCCGCTTTAATGTTTGCTTATGCCAGTTTCTTCAAAAAACAGTCTTTCACTCTCTATTCTCTACCCAGATATCCATCCTGAAAAGTCAGTATTCCTCTATCCTTTGCTGATTTCTGATATGACATAGCTCAGTATCGAGTATTACCTTCCAATCAAACTCCACAGGCAGCAACAATGCGATCCATTCTTCATTAGGGAAAAACATCAGGCGTTTAGACATTGGTTTTAATCAGCATGGCAGAGTAACATTACAGAAGAGCTTTCATTCTGAGAAGTAACATTATTGGCCAAGTAGCGCAACAAGCTGTGTACCTCCTGTCTGTAGGTCTGGAGCTCGGATCTGAACCAGGGTCCCCTATGAACAAGGCAACCTCTGAGCAGCATTTTCAGTCAGGGAAAGCTTTGAATGAGAGCTTGTGGCCTGTGCAGTCTTGCACAGAGGTAGCCTGGGATACTTCACTGGCATGAGTAGGATTTTGCAGGTTTAGAGCCAAACTTCTAAAGAGATGTGACAAGCCAGTTTCGATTTTCCCATCAAGTTGCTCCAAAGCTTCTTTGGATCATTATGTTAATGATATCAGATCAAGATTTTTTCACTGTTTTATATCCATGGAAAGTTTTATGTGTCTGTCATACGTCATTACTTTTTATTTAATTTGTAAGAATTTATCTTAAGGATTTCAACATTGAGCCTCAAGCCCATAGTATATATACTGAATAGTACATGCTAGGTTAATGTCTTAAAGTTGAAAGTCACAGCCTATCTTGCCTTACATTTACACAAATTGCTGCAGACCTAATCCTTGCACTGGCTGCCTGCCACCGCTCTGCTTCCTCCACTCCTCACCGAAGCCAAAGAAGTAGAAGGCTCTCAGCGCTGCAGTACACGCCACTCTGGTGCTCTATATTATTTCTGAAATACAAGCTAATTACTTTTTGAGATATCTCTTGCCAATATCTTGATTTATATAACGCATGTGGTGATAGCCAGTGGTATATATGAGAAAGAAAGATAGACAGAGCTGTTATCTAGACCTAGCAACTTTGTGATTTCACAGCTGAACTCACACAGCCACCCTTTACGTTTTCTCAGCTTTATGTTATATTCTGCCACCAGAAGTAGGTTAATAGGTTGATAGAAGTAGGTACTATATTGATGCCACCATCAGTAGGTTTTCAGCCAGAGGTCACATTTCTTTATACCCCTAAGATTCTCTTCAACATACCATCCATGAGATCAGGAAGTTAGTCCTGCCAGTTACTGAAGTAAATAAAGACAATTGTGTAATGCTTTTGCTGGAGCGTTCAGACTAAGCTTCTAAGCAGGGCCCTCCAGTTTTCATAACAGCAGGGAGAAACCTTGTTTAACAACGGGGTTGTTAGAGTGAGGATAAAGGTATTTCGGGAGGAGATATGCATATTATTTTGGAAACTAAAAAATGTAGCTGGTAGCTTCTAAGGAGGGCTAGCAAATGGTGAAGGTGTGACTCTAGGCATTCACTGTTGGCTGCTGTTGAGGACAGTTCATTAGGCAAGAAGGTCCCTTAGTCTAAAACAGTTTGGACATTTTCTCCATCTTTTCTGTAGTAGATGAGATCCGATTTATCCTTTTGGAAATAGTGTCCATAACCACACACTGCTGTCCTGTCACCACAAGATAAATTGCATTGTAAAGACTCAGCAGACATGGTACTTTATGTATGCATTTATTTAAAGCACGTTATATACCAAAAGATCCCTGAATTTATGGCAGTTTGGTAATCAAGTCCATTTAAATTAACTTGATCAAAAGTGCAATAAAGGAGGTTTTTATGCAATGAACTTTTCAGCAATCCTGGCTCCTACTGCGTGTATTGAGCATGAGGAAGTCAGGCCTCATACTCTAGTCAAGTTACTCCACAAGCGATTTAAAGGTTTATCTTAATCACATGTTTTACTGCTTACACACATACATGTGCATGGCTAAAATCACACTTACAGTTAGCCCAGTGTCTTTCAATTTTTATCAATAATAATAAAAGCTGCATATCTGCACAGAAAGGTGTCCTTTTGCTCTCATTTCTCCATATTATTTTCAAGCCTTTTGCGATACTGATTCTCCCAGGAGTGAACACTACAAAGATGTAGCATCAGCTTTGATGTAATATATCATAAACTCAGTCCATATTTCATGCAGGAAGCCTCAGAGACTGATATAACAGCTCTGTGTCGTTCTTAAATTTCCATGGATACAATACCCTGAGGTGTGCAGTAGGCCCATCTGAAAATTAGGGCTGGTTGCTTAACCTTTGAATCTAGGCATCATGCTGGTACAAAATGGAAAGGCAATAATTACCGGAATTAGAAAAAATAATGGGAATTTATTAATGAATCATCTTTCCCCTTAAGCTGTACTGTAGCAAGAAATAATCACAATAATAATGAACAGTGTTATTATTGGACCACATTATGAACACCAGTGATTTTGTACTAAGCTTTTACTGTCAGGGGAATGGTTCATTAACCACAAAGAACACTTCACATTAGGGATTCAGTTTATCTGGCCAATTTAGACATTGTTTAAGTAATTTTTAATTAAAATTGGGATTCTGCATTTTGGAATGGTGTACTGGTTCAAAAGAATTATAAGCACAATTACTACAATCAAGTTGTTAGTAGATGTTTTTGTTCCAGATAAAGGTTGGACAGTGGTCAATCTGTTAAGCAGCCGTTCTGGCCTACCCTGCAGTTTCATTTCCAATTAGTGGGGGGGTGGATGAGAAGAGGAGGAGAAGGACAAAACCTTTTCATAACAGAAAGTTTTTTTATTTGGCAAGGGGTAAATAAAGGAAATTCCCTGGGAAGGGGGTTATAGACAGGGAAGGAAGAATTTTGCTTGTAACCTTGATATCAAAAACTGATTTCTTTTGATCAAGCCAGCTGTATGTCACATTATTTGCTGTGGTAAATATCCTTTTGGGGATAAAATTGAAGCTGGGAAAAAAATGTCACTCATATTGTTCACAATATTTCATCCCATTACAGAATAATATAAAATTAATGAAAATTGCCTTTAGTCTGGAGAATAGCCCTAGCTTCCCAAGCACCAGGCAAGAAAGATGCCAGTGCTATATCTTAAGGAGGATTCAGATTAAGCCCCCAGTCAGTGTAAATATCATATAATTTCATGGGCTTCTATGTCTCAGCACCTGCTGAGGATCTGTCACAACCGAAGTGTGGGGTTCATATCATTTTAGACCTCATTTAAAATGAGAAGCAAGCATAATCCATGACTGTAGGTACTTTTTCCTGTACATAAACCAAACTGTACATTAAGATCAGCCATCGATATGAAATACTAATTCAAGTTCAAGCCAGACATTAGTGAGTTTGCTGTGAGTGTTTACACTGCTTTCACTCACCTGACAGCCAAACTGGCTTCAAAGTGCCAGCATCTCTTTCAAGATGGATGCAGTTAGAGAACCTCACTGAGATGCAACTGATGTCTCCGGGTGGGGGAAGAGCAAGGATTTAGGCTATTTCTGCATGACCGGGTCTTCTGGTGCAAGCAATGCTTGTCAAACTGTGTCCTTAGAAACTGCAGAAATTCAGATTAAAAAAACCCAAACAACTTTAGAGGCAGAAAGACTCAGACCTTGAGGCTGTAACAACTGTATGGGGGTGGAGGATAGAATGATGGCCACTATAATATTAAAAAATTAAACATCAATGTTTACCTACCTAAATCTGTTATCCTAAGCAGTGCTGAAGCACGTTTCAAGAGTTGAGTGCTTAAAATTAAGCATATGCTTCAATTTTCAGTCCTGAAGAGGAACAGGTTTTTAAACACAGATTTTAGAGAGGGGGATTCATGTTGTGGCAAACTTGCCTTTCTAATTAGCCAGACAAAAGTGTTGAGTTCATCAGCTGCAAAGCTGATTTACACCAAAGGTATCTAATTCATTTTCTTCCTCTTGAGATTAATCGTGATAAATCTCTTCCAAACATGCTAAATAATGAAATGAAATGAAACATATTCTTCCTGCTTGAATGGATGGTTTCTCACATCCTAATGGAATATTGGCAAAGAATTAAAATAGACAGAAATGGTTCAAATACACTTGTTAAGAAGTAATAACAAACAGGTAAAGAAAGACCACAGGGACTCCACTAGCCCAGTTTCTCTTTGATTTCCTCATTTTAATTCACCTATTTTCTTCACAGTATTCCCTTTGCTTTCTTCGCTAAAGAAGTAATTGAGATGTCTTTTGAAGATTCTAATGACTCCTGAAGTCATATTTTTGTTGTAATTTATTTCACATGTAGGTTCCTCCACAGGAAACAGCTGTGTCTTCTGAATGGGAGAGAAGACTTTTGAGACATCTCTGATGGCAAAAGAAGTGGGGGGGCATGTACGTGTGTGTGTATCTTCATCAGAGAATTGGAGAGAGTGTGAAGGAGAGGAAATTCTGATGGTTCTATTTACTGAATGTATTTAAAATGCCTTTCCTTTCAGGGAAGGTGAGCAGGGTAGCCTGTGATGCTCTTCCCCTCAGCCTGGCTGCACTCACTGCCTGGTGACTTGGATAATGGATGGGGAAGTAAGTGCTCATCCCACCCAAGTACATTACCATCTAGCTTAATTTTGATTACTAAAACTTTATACACACACAGTCAAACAGTATTTCCCCTTCCTTGGGAATGTTTTGTGGAGTAAATACATCCAAATATGCCCTCTCAGAGATGTTCTGTAAACCTTGTCATCTTTTCCATTTGCCCTATTAGAGTTTCTTCAGGATATTTGTCTTATTCATCGAGGACTCTAAAGTTATTCTTATTGATAGGGTTTCAAACAACACATCTCTCATCTCCTAATTATATAAGCATATCTATCATTTCTTCTCTACAGGTAGTTTGCTCTGAGTTTTTCTGGAATGTCCTGTTCTTCTTAACATCTCCTTTTACCCAGTGTCCATCAAATGCTCACTCCATTGGTGGCCTTGGAGATCAGACTCAGGTCTCCACTTGTCTCTACAGAGAGCTGCCTCTAATCTCCATTTATTCTGCATGACAGGCAGAAAAAGTGTTATCAAAGAGAGATCTCTTCTGTCTAAAAAACAACATATGACAAGCTCCCAAACCTGGGAGATAAAAATTGGCATGTAAAAATAAGGTGTCCATGTTTAACAGTATGGGTAATAAGAGAACAAGTTGCATAACATAGTAGTAAACAGTCATAGACAGTTATATGATGCAGACTGATATACCCAAAGCAAACCAGAAATTTAAAAATCATGGTCGGGAGCCCAGAACAGAAGAGGCAGTAGCATGAGATGAAAGACAATCCAGAAGTCAGGAGGATAAAGTCTTCTACTGGAGCATGAAGAAAAGGTAGTGAAAAAGAAATCAAGGTGTCAAAACAGACTCAGATGTTCTAATTCCTTCAAAGTGGCAATTTTGTGGCAATTTTCAAACTGGTATTGTGAATGCCAGTCAGATCTGAGCACCTAATTCAATTTATCCTCTCTGAAAGTTCTCAGAATGCAAATCTATCCAAATTAAGAGCCAGAAAGAGAGGTGGTGGGGTCTGGAAGAGGAAACACAAAAGCTTAAAAAGATTGATATTTCTTTTCACTCATCGTCTTCTGTATGATGAATTGAATTTCTGTTAGTAATTAGGCACTTTTGCAGACCCTTATTTAATGTCATGCAGGGGAGAGGCAGTAGGTGTGGGCAAGGGAGGTGAGTCATACCTTGCTCAAGAGCGAACCTGCTGTGATGTTCATAATGCACTGAATTAAGTTCAGAAATATAAAAGTTTCTTTTTCTCTTGTTCCTACACCTTTTCTTTTCTCTGGTCTGACAACCAAATTCATGACAGCTTCTTAATACTCATTTCTGCAATTGATAATTAGGCCTGACTACAAGTCTAATGCTGCAGAATGATAAATTGTTCCTCATTTTTACATAAATACAGTAAAAATTAATTGTCTTTATGTATAGTTGCCTGGTGCAGAGGCAAGAACTCCTCTCTGCAGTGAACTGGGAACTTGGCCACCTCTCCCAGCAGCGGTCCAGACTGGCCACAGCATATGTTGTAACAGTCTCCAGTTTTAAAGATGCAAAGGCAGTCATCTGTCTGTTTCTGTACCAAAACATCCTTTTCTGATTACCTGAACAAAAATCTGACTGCTTGGGGTTTAAAATCAGGGGAGTATGTAACAGCACAATGTTCTGGCATTTTAAGACTAGAAGTTGTCTGAAGACATTGCCATCTGTTGCATAGAAAATAGGAGATTTTGATGTTCGAGGGAAAAAAAAGCTCTAGCAAACTTATGGAAGAGGTGTGATTTGTTTCCCTTGTTTCATTATCGTGATTTGTAAGCAGTTTCAAATGTCATTTGTAAGGTTCAAACTGAAGTTACGTAAGCAAGGAGGGAGAGTGTTGGTGACGGGAATGAAAGACCTCTCTCTCTGAGACCCTGCTGGGAGGCTGTGGTGGGTTGACCCTGGCTGGAGGCCAGGTGCCCACCAGAGCCGCTCTCTCGCTCCCCTCATTCACCAAACAGGGGAGAAAAGGCATAACGAACTGCTTGTAGGTCGAGATAAGGACAGGGAGAGATCACTCACTAATTATCGTCACGAGCAAAACAGACCAAACTTAGAGAGGGAATTCATCTGATTTATTACTAGGCAAAACAGAGTAGAGGAATGAGAAAATAAAATCAACTCTTAAAACACCTCCCCCCACCCCTCCCATCTTCCCGGGCTCAACTTCACTCCCGGCTTCAACCTCTGCCCCGCCTCAGCGGCACAGGGGGACGGGGAATGGGGGTTACGGTCAGTTCATCTCACGGTGTTTCTGCCGCTTCTTCATCCTCAGGGGGAGGACTCCTCTCATCGTTCCCCTGCTCCAGCGTGGGGTCTCTCCCACAGGGTGCAGACCTTCAGGAGCAAACTGCTGCAGCGTGCGGTCCCCCACGGGGTCACAAGTCCTGCCAGCAAACCTGCCCTGGCGTGGGCTCCCCTCTTCACGGGTCCACCGGTCCGGCCTGGAACTTGCTCCAGCGTGGGCTTCCCACGGGCCGCAGCCTCCTTCAGGTGCCTCCACCTGCTCCGGCGTGGGGTCCTCCACGGGCTGCAGGTGGAATCGCTACACCCCCTCATCCTTCCTCCATGGGCTGCAGGGGGACAGCCTGCTTCACCATGGCCTTCACCACGGGCTGCAGGGGGATCTCTGCTCCGGCGCCTGGAGCACCTCCTGCCCCTCCTTCTGCACTGACCTTGGTGTCTGCAGAGTTTCTTACATCTTCTCACTCCTCTCTCCGGCTGCAAAAGCTCTCTCTCTCCAAGTGTTTTTCTTCTTAAATATGTTATCACAGAGGCGCTGATTGGCTTGGCCTTGGCCAGCGGCGGGCCCGTCTTAGAGCCGGCTGGCATTGGCTCTATCAGACACAGGGGGAGCTTCTAGCAGCTTCTCACAGAAGCCACCCCTGTAGCCCCCCCGCCACCAAAACCCTGCCACGCAAACCCAACACAGAGGCCCTTGTGAATATAAGCCATAATTCAAATTAAAAATAAAAGCTGTAGTCTCAGATGTTTTATGGGGGCACCACCAGGCTTTAAGTTTCACTTTCTCCCTTATTTATTTATTTTCTCTGTGAGCCAGTTGTCCATGCAGAACATGACAGTTAATTACGCCTCTCTGTTTCCCTCTGACAAACAAAGCTCAAGTAATGCCAGCAGGGATTAAACTGTTTGCTTTTGGTTTACAAGGAATTAAAGTGTGTATGCAGCAAATTTTCCCTTAAAGGTCTTTCCTAAAGCCATAGACTGGGGAAATAATATTAGCAGCTAACACTGTGGACGCAGAGCTCAGTTCAACAACCTTTAAACAAAGGTCCGATATGTTTTCCCCTCCAGACGGGCTTTACTCAAGGTGTGTCTACCTGGGCTTCAGCAGGTTGATGTGAGCGCGTGCTACCCGTGCGCCCTGCCAGCCAAACACTTCCACATCCACAGCCAGTCTGACAGCCCCAGGAGGCTTCATTAGCCAGGTCCAGTGCTGCACTAACCACAGCTTACGTTGTTTCCAGGTCAGAACCTATTTACACGTGCTCGGCTCCAAGTGCAAGCAGGGCAGCGCACACATCGCAGCAGGACTGCGAATTTAGTGCTGGATTCAGGATGTTTCAGTGATGGGTATGCTCCCGGTAACTCTAGCAGTTGCTTGTCTTGGCTGAATTACCTCCTGTCCAAATGCTTTTTTCTAGATGTTTGTAATAAGACCTGTTATGTTCAGAAGGACCAGGTCTCCGTGAGAAGGCTGAGGAGTCACTAACAGGGCAGATTATTAACCTGTCCGCAGCTGGTTCAAATCTGTGAGATGCTGTCGACCAGAGGAAGTGCCACAGATCGATCTGATGGTATCAAATAGTATCTTGCCTAAACTCTTATTAAATGAGGCTGATAGGAAGTTAGTTTCCTGTGATGGCCATTTTGAAGCAAGTCTGCTCCAGTCTGTTTGTGCAAGTCTCAGGCTGTCTGAGATATTGGAGATCACTGCTGAGTCAGATCTTTTGACAGTTTTAGGAAGAGGATCCCAGATCTAACCAAGCCTGGGTGCTGGGAGCCTCTGCATCCAAGCAAAGTAGGTTCAGTTCCAGCGCAAGGCTGCTCTGAACACACTACGGTGGCCTTTTCTGCAGGCAAAGTGGAAGCCCATCTGCCCTACATCAGGA
The DNA here is from genome assembly GCF_028858705.1 of Grus americana. Lineage (NCBI taxonomy): Eukaryota > Metazoa > Chordata > Aves > Gruiformes > Gruidae > Grus > Grus americana. The sequence continues at coordinate 14,915,911 of NC_072857.1, read as the reverse complement.
ACATCCCTGGAGGAAGGGGGAGCGGAGGTGCCAGGGGGAACTCAGCAAAGTCACAAGCTTGAAAGCTTAAAAATTATCAAAACCAATGCTTCAAGTGACAGGGACCAGGAAGAGGGATGAAAGGGGATTGAGAAAGTGGGGTATGTGGTGGGTTATCTAATTAAAGTGCTTGAGCAGTAAATTAGGTAGTTCTGTCGAAAAACCTACACTCCGACTCTATAGGCTTAACCACAGAAGAGCCACATGAAGGCAGCAGCACAGGGGAAGATTGCTAGTGCTTGAGATTTGCTGTGGAAAACCGAGAATCAGTGCCAAAAAAGATTACACGTATTTTATTGAAGCAAAATCCAGAAAGGATACACAAATACAGATTCTAGCTCAAGAAATCCATAATCCATATCTGGAGCCTGGGAAAAAAGCCCAGGAAAAATACCATTGTATGCTTGTCCTTTTCTAGCATACTGGCTCTGTAATTATGTACGCTGGAAAATTCCTTTCATGCATATTTTGAAAATAAAGCGTAGTCTTTAGCTTTAAACTGTTGTTTGTAATAGTTATTGAAAATTTGAAATCATTAAGGGGGAAAAAAAAAAAAAGAGAGAAAAAGACATTCCAGAGCACACTTGTTTAAGGTGCAAGGAGACTGGAAACTGGAGCAACAGATTGAAAGGAAAAGGCACTGCAGGTGTAATATTTAATGGAGTGTTAATTGTGCAGTGGCTAAAAATAAATAGGCAGCACAGAGGCTGGTTTTGGGTGAGTGGTTGATTGCAAGTGCTAAGCTCTACAATTAGCACTAAAAATGATGAGCTCACTTTTCTGTGCTGTAGATTCTATTAGGAGTTAGATGGACTTCTCTGTGCAAGCTCTTATCAAACACATACTGAGAGGCTAAGGAACCTCAGGCTGTGGTTTCTGGTAGTCTACCTACTATTTGGTGTTTAGGAATATGAACCGCCCCTTGATCTCAAAACCTCGTATTCAATGTGAACAGAACTTCTGTTTAATGACAAGCTGAATTATTTCAAACAGAAGGGTAAGAGCACTTTAATTAATTAATTAATTAGCTTTTTAATTGTTAACATTGGTCCCTACCCTAATTATGCTCAATAGGTGGGAAAGTCTCTTAGTGTTTGAGAAGAGTTTTGACAGTGTATGTTAACATACAAACTAAGACTCACACCTGAGTATCAGCACAGGGTATATTTTATGTCAAATTGTGATTCAGGTTTAGAGCTGAACAAACTACACCAAATTAGCCCTTCTTCTTTATCCTTGCAAAATATTCATCATCTACAGCAATGTTCATTAATCCCAATTATTCAATGAATGTTTTTTGCAAATGCTGCAAATCCATGGATTGTTCAAAAGTTCCATTTTGTGACTATTATCCTGAATGTCTTCTCTTCCAATTCTTTATTTATAGTTTGTGGTTAGCTGCCTAAAATTATCAGGTAATGTTGGTGTTGCATGACCATTTTTAAACTGCACCAGGATTTGACAAGGTGACTTTTTTGAAATTTCCGTTTTATGCACATCTGCAATTGGATTTGCATAGATGTTCTTAACTCCTTGCCTATTACACTGCAGTGAACAAAATCTCATTGCCATGAGTATTTTGACAGAGCAAATAAAAAGGCACAGAAACTACGGGTACAGCAACCATATAAGTGGATGCATTAGATAAAGCAGGAAGTACCACTGAAGCAAATCCTTTAGCTGTATTTGGAGCAATGTCCCTGTATCTACTGTTTTTGTCAGATTTCTACCATGACTCTGTCTCTTGCAGAATTTAGCATTAATTTTGGAATCAAGCTGGAGAATAAAACAGCTAAAGACACAAGCATACAAGTAATACGTAGACATGACACATGTAAATATACATGAATAGCCTGCTGCAAAGTTTTTTTTAAAATCCATCACCCTTTTTTCTTGCTTAAATTCAGGAATGTTTGGTTTAGGTTTCCCTGTACCAAGTCTTTCTGTTATGGATAGGTATCTAATACATACATTTATGTATATATACACATAGATTTCTTTATAAAAGATAATGTCTGGGTAAAAATTTTGGCCGGTATGCTAGCCCTGATATATCCGTACATTAATATCAATTAATATTGTTATTAATATTGTTATTAATTAAAAATTAATATTTTTATTAAGGGGCTGATCTTTGAGAAAAACACTAGTCATTTTTGATGTTACTCCTTTAAGTAAGTAATGTCACTGTTTGGCAGGGTAAGGGAGTCAAAGGACTAGGTCTTAAATTTGTGTTGTTTTTTATTTATGTTGTTGCTGTTGCTATTTGAAGATACTCAAATATAATGCAACCACTGGTTGTATTTCTACGAGAAGACATTTGTCTCTATTTGTGTTTTCATCTGGGAAGCAATGCAGGATTACCTGTCTCAGCTCCATGACAAACCTACAGGAGGTTCATGCTGCATCCTGTGGCTGCTGTGAGAATACATTTGTGCTTGCCTGATCTTCTGTTTTCTCATCTGCCAAAGCATCGGGATGTTAATGCTGAATATCACTTCTGAAACCTCATCCTGTAAGCACAAAAGAGTAAGTACTTTCAACTGTTGGCACTTGAACATGCCTGTCTCTTCCCCACAAATTAAGTGAAGCTGATAACATAGAGTGGAATAGCCATCTGTTGGAAACGCAACCCACTGAAAAGGTCAGAAACTTAACAGCAGATTTCTGTAATTCACGGGAGGCACAAGACATGAAAAGTTACTGCCTCATTCATGTAACAAAGATTGTGTCAAGAAAATAAAATAGTACAATATTTATCTATTCTCGTGAGAGTGTTCATCAAAAGATGAGGTAACAGCTTTGAAGAAGATCATACGTCTAACACTAGGAAGACTTTTTAGCTGTACAATCCACCGCATAAGTGGCAGGTCGCTGCATTTTTGAAAGCAGAGCAACAAAACACATCTAAAACCCCAAAGGATTAAAAGGAACATAGCATTTCTTTATTAGCACTTACAGAGCTCTAGGGTCCCACTATGTAAAGCATTGGAGAAACCCGGAATCTGCAAACCATCTCTGCTTTGGGGGGGATGTCCCAGGTTAGGGCGAGACCAAGCGTCTCACAAGCGTGACTCGTCTCCTGAACAGAGCGCCCACCTTGGCCACACTTGGACCACAGTGGGGTCCACCCCATCGCAGCCCCCAGGTGTCTTGGTTTGCTCTGGAAGGACGCCAAGGGATGTGGCTGGGAATCGTACATCTGTCCTTGCCTGGATGACCAGAGTGTCAGTCTCTTCCTTCGAGCCCTGCCAAGAAGCTGTGGCTTAGCACGACAGACGGCGTTTTCAGCACAGCTGCTGCTGCTGGTTTTCATTAGAGGTCCCAGATGAGTGTTAAACTGACCTCTGAACAAGGTAACGAGGCCTCTTAATGAGGGGGCAGTTTTGGAATGTAAGGTACCTTAGTTTCCTGGTGACAACTAAGAAACTAGAAACCACCCCAGAAAGGAGAGAAACTTCTTGCTTTTAAATACATTGACCTGCGCTCGTTTGCATTTGCCACGTAAATCACTTCCCAAAAGCCGCCTGCTGCTGCTGTCTCTGACCCTTCCAGCACTTTTCAGGTACTTTCCACCAGACAAATTACAAACCTCACTGAAGGGATGACTGGGCATTTTTTTTCAGGTTCAGAGCCCAAAACATGTTCCGCTTGCCTGCCCGTGGGAGCACGCTGCTCATATTATTGCAGTGCAACACGCCTAGCAATCATACGGGTGACTCCCTCACTATCTGTGCATGGCCCAATGGATAATAGCAACTCTTTTGGAAGAAATCTGACCACTATCAAACTTTCTTGCTATATAAAAGTATTTGGGAAACTGCGCGTAAGTAATTGTCCCATTACCAATATACCAGTCATATGGAATACTGACTGTTACAGTATTGAGCAAATACAAGAGCATGGAAAAACCCACATTGCTTATTTGCTTATGTCCTTCTTTAAACTTTAACTTTGAGAGCTTCCATAGGATGTCAGAGTTTTGACTCTTACTCTGACTTGCTTTTACACTGAAGAAATTGGCTGTGACTCTACCAGGCAGACTTGTGCTTGCTGCAAGATGAATTGCTCAGAAGTGGGACAGTGATTTGATACCTTCCGCAACGCCCTTCACTGCTTCCTTCAGGATGTACAAAGAGGATCCAGACACCTCACAACTTCAGAGTTAACATTTTCCCTAACAGCCTTCCAATTTGTTTATCGACTTGATTCTAGTGGCAGTAAGGTTCATATATTCAAATTAGATTTATTAACCCTTCTCTATGGAACCCTCTGTGTGTTTTAAAATACATTCAAATAGTCTTTGCATGGGCAATGGTGTTATTTCAGCTGCTTTTTTTTTCTTATATATATGAGCTTATATCAATTTTTTCCCAACATACGAGAACCTTTTTAATTGGTAATGTGTAGTGCGTAAAGCAAAAGTTATTTGATTTGTGAAAAAGACAATCTATCATGGCTTTTTTAATTGCCTCTTTGTTATTTATATCTTGAGATATTATCCATTAATCATTTGCGAGCTATTAATACCAAATTTGTATCCATTAAAACACTGAGCTGAAAAACCAAGGCGACAACATTTGAAAAAAATGCTTATTATGTTGGATAAGGTCCAAAAATAAGGCAATAGTATGGCATATATATAAAAAATAGATATTATTTTGACCAATTCATATATATATTTCCATATATATAAAAATATATAAAAATAAATAAAAAGGTATTATTTTAACCAATTTTTTTTCTATATAGAGAAAAAATATTATTTTATACATATATGGATTGGTCAAAAGAATACCTATTCTCTCTTTATAGCTGCTGTATGTATTGAACATCATATATATATATATTTGTGTGTGTGTGTTCCTAAACCGCTAAGGTTATAGAATTTTGTTTCAGCTTTCAGCTTATAATACAATCATAAAAATCTTGAGAAACTTAAACTGAAACACAATTTTCTACAAATGTTGATAACGAAAACAAAACCTGGATTTTATTTTTTTTTTCCAAAAAACAGATGTTGCCATTTTTATTTACAGGTTATTTCAACATTTCTGCGGGGTTTTCCCCCATATCTGTATGAAAAGAACTCTGATTTTAGTGTTCCTCATGAAAGGGTATTTTTTTTCCCAAACAGCTCCAATGGTATGGAATAAAAATTTAAAGTTAGGTGAACATTTCTTGGTTTAACTGCTTTGTCCAAAGGTTTTGTATCTTACTATTCCACAGATCAATAATCCACACACTGCAATACACAAGGCTTCCCTTTAGGATTTTAAACCTGCCACATCTCTTAATCATAATATTCTTCCCAGACTAAGTATTTCTCTACACCTGGCATAGTAGTCAATTGTGACGAGAAAGGAAGTTTCTCAGAGGATAATGAAAGATTAATATTACAAGTGGGAGTCAAAACTGCTGTTGTAGTATGTGTTCTTTGCCAGCCTGTAAGATACGAATGCCAACAAGTAGCAACCAAATTGTGTCTTCTTGTTGATGGGAAGTATCTAACCCACTACCGAGGTATACTCCCTGATAGTTTTCTTTTGTCTTATAATCTCTACATGATTTCAGTGTCATCTGTCCATTGCATAAGAGATATTTATGTTCCATTTCTGCCAACATTTCTAAAGGGAAGGTAATCCGATATAAAATACAAACTACTGGTGGTCCATAAGATACCGCCGTTTGGCCCGCATAATGGTTCAGTATTTAAAAGCCCGAACACTTGCATGTTTCCATATACATAAGTGAGGAAACAAGGTGGGATGAAATGCAAAATGCGGTGGTAGTTGCTGCATAAGGTGGTCTGTTGGATTTATTTTGCTACTCTTTTATTTTGTTCTACTAACATTGGAGGACTCTTTCATTCAAAAAAAAAAAAGATCTAAAAGATAACACATGACAAAAAAAAGCTGACAGATACAAAGATTTCAGCCATGTACACTTTTCAAAGACTCCCCTTTAAAAATGTATAAAAAGACATCAAACAAAAGCTACACAGATAATTCAAAAAGCCTGAAACCTAACATAATTTGAAATTTCATACTGGAAGGCCATTTCCATCTAAGACTTAAACCTACACTGCTAAAATCAGTGCAAGCCTTGCCCTCAAATTAAGGCAAGGAGGTATGCCCTATATTAAGCATATTTTAGAACATAACCTCAATTACAGATTGCATCTATCTATCACAGTATAAATAACATTTTTTTCTTATTCTAAGAAGTAAAATTAGACATGCTATATCACATGAATAAGAGACAATGAAATTTTAGCTGTAGCAACTAATAATACCTTTTACCAAGCTTTTCATCCTCAAATTAAATTAGTAATTAAGCCTTATATGTAAAGCTAGTTGAAGGACGTGTTGTAAATAAATTATCTGAAAATGAATTATATTTTTTCAAGACTATCTTGCTGATGTATCCTAATTTAGGGAAAGGGAATGTAATTCACAAGTATAGTTCAAATTGCGTTCATTCTTAATGAGGTCTGACTCATAACATGAGACTATTTTTTCTTCCAGATGACCAATAGGAATCTCCACTGATTTAGGCAATCTTTGGAAAACATCCTTAACTGTTCGCCTAGTTTCTAAGTGTATGAACAGAAATTAGTATTTGACTAGTCCAGTCACATTTGAAAGCTGTTATTATTTACGCTCAAAAGTGGAGACATAAAGGCTGAAAGTATTGACGGTTTGCCCAAATTTTCAGAGGAATGTGATGTTTGGTCCTGCATCTCTGACTGCCATGATTGTCAGCTTAGCTGACATAAAAGGGGTTTTGTCATTATAAAATAAATTCATTTCACCATATTGATATTTCTCACCCTGCTGTTCCCCTCTCTGTGAAGTTATGAGAGTTATGTTAAATTGGGAAGCGTCTGGTCCTGAACCTCCACAAGTGTAAATCTGTTGCCTAATTGATCATGACCACATTACATCTTTTCCAATATGATTTTTTTTGTCTACATGAGGTTATAACAGCTGCTTAAAGGATATTAATGTGTTAGCAAACATGATTTAAACCTTTTTGTTCCTGTAGTCTGGAGAAGAAGAGCAGTAGGATCAATAAAGGCAGTTGTCTTTTTAGCATTGTCACTTAGCCGATACGGTTTGGTAATGATTCATCAGTCAGATTTTGTAGCAGGAACTAAGGATGCATAAATATCTTCAGGTGAAATATTCCCAACTTACTGTTTATTCATCCAAAAGAGAGCTTAATTGAAAAATACTGGGGAGGAGATGACAAAAGCTTAAAAAAAAAAAAAAAAAAAAAAAGGCAGCTTACCTAGTTCATTCACAGAGTATTTTTTGAGAGTAAGAACATACTTGGAAATACATTTTAAAATAATTTCCCATGTATTCTGCCATATTTTCCTTTGTCTTCATTTCCAATTCTTAGCTCACCCACCAAACCTGGCCAAATCTAGTGATGTGCACACCACCCATAGAAGGTGACTACGGATGTGCTCCCACACTGTAGATGTCATGTGGCAGAGAGGTCCCCAGCTCTGCTCCATCCCCTACCTTCACTCTCAGAGGTGGAAAGTGGGCAGATCTTTGCTCTTAGAGGTGGAACGCGGGCAACTGCCATCCCAAAGCGTGAGCTGGGAGAGCTCGTGCTCATGTTTGAGAAAGGTAATGTGCTGCTGCAGCAGGTACAGAACTGGGGTGTGTTCAGGGTCCCCGTCTTGTGTCCAGGTTGTTTATTTGCCAAGAACAGAGATTATTTATGATAATAAGATAATAATCATTGGAGATGACTCCATCATAAATATTCTCTATTCTAGGAAGTTTGCACTTCTGGCTCATGTACGTAGCTCATTCCTTTACTTTAATACCTTTTTATCCCTCTGCTTCCCAAACCTAGCTGTGCAGCAGCAGCAAGACTGGAAAAGACTATATAGCTATCATTCTTTAAAACTGCAGAGAGTAAGGAGAATGGGAACCTCCTCTGCAGATATTGGTTTGTCACATTTTATTAGATCTGGTTCCTGAAGGGAAAGCCATATTAAAAAAAGCACAGACTGGATTTTACTCTCCACCATAATAATGCTCCTGGTACAAAAGGTCTGTTGTGGATTAGTTTCTTTTCTTTTATGTCAAGAAACAGCTATGCTTGAATTCAGCTTCTCAGAAAACAACTAACTTGGGCAAAAATGTGCATCTATCATAGAAAACAGAGGCACGTGGACTTGGACATGTCTGTACTATAAAGAGATGATGGTTCTCTCTTCCAAGAACTGACTGCACAGTCCACCAAAAAAGAGCAGGGAGAAGCTGGGGGCTCCAGTGTAGCTTGGTGGTTCCTCACACCATTTTTAAAAGCAAAAGGAAAAATTGGTAAACGCCTGCTCTCCAGCCTGCTAACAAATGTGTGGTGAGACAACTAATTTAGGGCCAAACTTTTCTTGCCTCGCCTTTCCCCGAGTTTACCCCAGTCTGAACCCAGGAATCCAGGGCTAGAGGTGGGTTAAATGTGGTTGTAGGAGGGACTACTCAGTCCCAATTCATACCTGTTGTAAGGTCTGTGGGAGGGTGACTGCTCATAGGTGCCACTGCAGTACAGACTGGGGGAGGGAAGGACTCGGGGATCACTGCGTTAGCTGTCACACACCTTGGCATTTCTGAGGAGGACTGCAGCGACAACTGCCCAAGCTTCCAGAAAAGGGTTAAGTCAGTGGTGGATACTGATTTCCACTAGTTGATGATACAACTATATTTAGTTCTGCTCCAAAGAGCAGGACCTTGTAACTATCGGTCATGGAAAACATTTCCATGTCAAAATGGGATGTTACTAGAAAAAAAAAGTTAAAGAACACTGAAAAACCTTTTCATAACTAAAAGAAAAATAGGCCCAGAAATATTTTTGAACCATACACAAACCTTTTTTCCCAAGTGCTGTCTCTGCTGACCAGCCACACGATAAGATCTGGCTACAAAGCATCCTCTGACCACTAATTCGACCATAAATTAGACCCACAGCCTATTCTGTCGAGGTGTCCCTGCCCTGTAAAAGAGTCAGCAAGAGCAAATCCACTGTCATCTCCCCTTTGTGAGGCTTAGAAAATTGCCCCATTGGATCCTGGTTAATGAGTTTTAGCTACGAGGCTTCATTATTTGAAAATATCTTGCAAGACAAGCAGGCTTTCTGAAGAAAAAGTCATAGCTATGTAATTATAATGCAAGTTAATCCTCTCCTTATCATACAAAATAAAGTGCTTTTGTGAAACACTGTATCCATGTTCTGAAGACAATTGTGTTTACTGGATGAAAAAACAAATCTCCTAGGGAAAAAGCTGTATCTTTGACTTAAGATACATAATCAATAACCTTGCAAGGCATTCAGGCTACATATTCACTAAGGAGCTACTTTAATCAAACACATCCACGTCTCTTTTAGGATAAATCCCCGTTGTCAGCTACACTAAAACAGTATTTTCAGCTCTTGTTTTCATAACGTTAGTCCTACATGACAGTTCTGTGTCATCTGACAACCCTAATCCATCTCAAGGTTAGAATCTATTTTGTATTTCAAATCTCCCAAATCTCTGACCACTTAGTTTAAGTAGGATTAACATAAGCACCAGAAACCACAGAGAAGCAACGAAAGCCAAGATTACGCTTTGATCTGCTCAAGTAGACGTTTGCTGAACTCCTGCAATACAACCAGCAGCAGAGCAGAGCAGAACAGGAAAGCACCGACCTCAGAGCGAAGCTTTGTGATGGATGTGCATTGGTAGAAAATTAGCAGACACATTTTGTGCTTCATTAAAATGTTTTACTCAAAAAGTTAGGAGAAAAATACCAAAACTGTTCTTATCAATGAAGCAGAAGCAGATTTTGCTTCAACACAATCATTAGTCCACTGAACAGACTAAAATCACTCAGGGAAAATGTTCCTCATGATACTGGAATTTAAATCAAAGTTATTCCTGGCCCTATACATGCACTATTATGCATTTGAATGAGAAGCATTTGTCTACTTATAAGTGGAGAGATTACATTTAGCAATTAAAATTATTTCCAAAACTCAGTTGACAAAGTTGTGTAAGCTGTGTCTGTTGCATATTGAAAGCAGAGGGCCTGATCCTGCATTTCTGATGCAGGGTTGTTCTAAGATTAATTAATAAAATGATTTAATGGAATTGCTCAAATTCATTTTATGTTTCCTAGACTGAGAATTTATTTTATAGGACAGCTTTTCTGGTTCTGTGCTCATGTGGGTACAGTGCAAAAGGAGCTTTGTCCACTGATAACCCAAGAAAGTAAATTAAGTGTCTTTTTACCATTTTTATGAGAGAACTATAAAAAGAAACAAATATCTTAAATATTGGAATGAGATTTAAAATAAGTTTTTAAATTATAATTTTTTCTTGTTCAATTGTATCTTTGTATAATCAGTCACATTTTAATAATCATTTACCATTTGCATATTTTTTCTTTAACAGTCTGATTTTGAAATGGAAGCCTTCCACTGACAAAGGAATGCTGATATTTATCTCATATTTAAAACCACAGTGTGAGTGTTGTACATATTCTGAATATAAGCTTTTGCAAAGCATCTTACAGAACACTGTCTTGTTGCCTGATGCTAGGACAGCAAGCATTTTTTTAGTTCTGAAAAACTGTGGGTTTGCATTCATTATTCTTTTGTATGTTTTTTACACCTCCAGAATAATGGTGTCATATTTCTTATTCCCTGAACTAACTAATATTCTTCACATTTTTGCTTTGTATTGAGGATTTTTTTTTGCTGCTGCATTAATGTTGAGTGTTCTGGCTTCTGAATTTCAAGTAATATTAATGAGAGAAAACACAAGGTTTTAAAATAAATGCAGATCCATAAAAAAAGGAGAAAAACTCTCCTCTCCTCTCCTCTCCTCTCCTCTCCTCTCCTCTCCTCTCCTCTCCTCTCCTCTCCTCTCCTCTCCTCTCCTCCTCTCCCCTCCTGTCCTCTCCTCCTCTCCTCTCCCTTTCTCCTCTCCTCTCCTCTCCTCTCCTCTCCTCTCCTCTCCTCTAGCTTTACATTGGTCCTGGGCAGTTTTGGGATGGGCAGTGGAGTAGAACACTGGCAGAAATGAAGGGGTGATACATTCAGATTGATATAAGGACAAAAGTAAAAGGTGTAGCAGAGGAATTGCAAACACTGAAGGTTTTTTCGAGTTGATGTCAAAAGGGACTTGTCTGTGCTGTCTTTCACAGACAGGCATCATTCAGCATTGCTGAGCTTAAGTGGCTAAACTTGAGCCAGCTCCATGCGTAGCACAGTGTTCAGCTCAAAAATGCTCTTTTAAGAGACAAGCCATCCCATTCTGTCACCCACAGATCAGTGCCAGGTCTAGCTGCAGAAGACCCTGTAGATCCAGAGGAAAGGAGCTCCTTGGAGTTATTCAGCAAACCCATTGGGTTGCAGCGATTGTGGCTGAACTGCTGGCTTCTGTCCTGAGGCAATATAGGTAGGCAGAAGATGCTTTCCCATCTGTGTCGTTAATGAACAGTGGGAGTGTTCAATGTACCTCTGAAGGGACTTTAAATCCTTGGCAGTCCCTCCCATCCAAGCAGGCAGTGGGTCTCAAGGCAGCTGAATCCTTCTGGCAGCCAGTTCCCATCTGTCCCTGCTCAGATCTGACAGATCACCTGCAGCCAGGTCACCTGGCAAAGGCTCGTTTGGGGACGTGAGGGGGCTGCAAGGATGCACCATTCTTGAGCTCCTCCTGAAACAGCCATGTGATGCACCATTGCCAACAGCCTGGGTACCACCCGTACAGCCAACAGTACTTGGAGGAGCTACACCCTCCTCCCTTGTGTTAGTCTATTGAATGTGCAGCCCACTGCGTGTCATGGGACAGCAGTCCTGCCTTTTGCTGGTATTCCCAGTCTCCCCAGGGTGCTACCTGGCCGCAGAGAGCCACACCGAAGGTTGCCCTAGAAGCCAGCGCCACTCCTGCCACAGAACTGGATCTATCTGCTCCACCCTGGGACTCCGTGCCCTCCCACCGGTAACCGGGCCGGTGAAATTACCGTCCTAACCTCAGTAAAGCAGTTCATTATTTCCAACGTTGTAATTCTGTGGGAATGCTTATAAAGAGGACAAGGTAGGAAACTGCGAGGGATGATGGGATTCTGCAATACAATAAAAAGGGATTATTTTTCTTAATAAAAACGGCTTTTCCGAGTCTTGCAAGCCCAAAGCAATCAGCTTTCCTTTCAGTACTGAAAATCTGCCTTTTTTTTTTTTTTTTTACGCTCATGTGCAGTGAAATGCTCAGCTGAGTCTCCCTGTGTCTTTTCCTCTCCAAAAAATCTGGTAATGTGTCCTACAATGTGATGTTATAGGGAAATCGCCTTTGCTCTACAGCTCTTAACTGACTTCTAGGGGTGAAAGCTAGATCAACTCAGATCTGGTTTAATTTAGAAACTCGTGTGCATTACAAGCAACTCCTTTTCCTAGTGCCGTGTCAAAAAAATAATCACTATTTTTATATAATTTATAGGTCTTTCCAGGAGAAAAAAGTCTGAATAGTGAAGTTTGGGTCCATCAAATATTCCCTTGCACTCAAACAGCTGTTTTTAAATCGACCTATTTAACACTTGGGACAAATCTGAGTATTTTAAAGGGGAACGAGCATCTGCTGAAGTATTGTTTTGCTTTGTGCCTGCTAGGAATTCAAACATGGGGTTTGCACACTAGAAAAAAAGGAACCTAGTCACCAGGTTACTGCCTTTCTCAGACTTTCCTACTGGAGAATTTCTCTCCGTGTAACTAATTTAATACTTAGTGGGAGAAAAAGAGAGAGAAAGATGGTCATCTTATAGTTTTCCATGTAATTGTGATTTGGGGGTGGGGGAGGGGCAAGAAGGCAGGGAGGTTGCTATTCATTAAATTTTAATTAATAAAATTCAAGATAATGTAGGTCCAACTTCTTATCTCATTTACTTTGGTGTAGAGCTAGACTAATAAGATGAAACAGCTTATGCCAATATAACACTTCATGTCATGGGGAGAAGGATGCATCCCATACAATATCATCTGGAGGAAGAGAGATAATTCTCCAAAACAGCCAGGAGGAAAATATCTTCTGTGCCCATTTTCACTCTTCAGTGTATGCTGTTATTATACATTAATCTGTGTGGTTTTCTCTTCAGTCTGGCAAATCAATATGTCTGAATCTCCCAATAAAACTTGTTTCTGCAGTTAATCTACTAATTTAATAAGACAAAATGCATGCTACAAATTCCTCTCTTCTACACTCAGCGAGAAGAAAATGCAGTTAGTAACATCAGATCTGAACGAAAACCACTTACCTATGGATGCTGCATGAAACAGAGGCTTAGAGAGAGACAAGGAAAAGAATTCACGTTACCTTCCTTCGATGGCTACTATAAGACCAGTAAACTTCTTAGCTAGTCAAAGATTCCTTGTGAGGGCAAAAGAAACAGGAACCTAAGTCAGGTTCTGTGAATCATCATTTGAAAAAACCTAGAGAGGTCCGCTGAGCCTCCAAGAGCCTCATTCCCTAGCTGGGACTTAGACTTACTAGTCTAAAAGTTAGTGTGAATATCCCTGAATACTCTGTCAGCTTTGTATATTCAGCCTTCAAGTTGTAATCAATTTTTCTTTCCTTCATCCTATTTTTACTGCTCTGCTGAAATTACAGAAGCACCAACCTGGAGTGCATCCAATAGCCATTGCTTCTCATGGATAATAAAAACTGACCCACAGCCAACAGGAAAATGGAGTGATAGAAACTTGCCAAAGGAGTCTTTTCTGTATGGGCTTTAATAATCCTGTTTTCTTCTCCCTTTCAGGCCAGTGAGAATGGGGCTACAAAAATATCCACTGCTTGGATCAATCACCTCTGTCATGGTACCTCATGTCTATGATCCCTCTTTCCATTTCATGTAGCAAAAATCTTCCTATATTCACTTTGAAAACCTATCCCTGATGTTCCTTTATTCTTTTTACGCATGAATAATCTATGAAGCTATTGATACCCTGCACTTACACAGTTCCATTAATGCTGACCTTGACATCCAACATATATCTTCTTCCCTTCATGGGAGAAGTTCCTCAGGTCAATCCAGTATCTTTGCTTGGGGCGTATGCACTCTTTATAAGCCTTTAAATCTCCTCCAAAGCTGCACCTATTCTGCATTTGAAGCCTACTTAACATTAACTAAAGATCTATTTTGCTGTTACTTATCATAATAGTTTCACCATCACATTTCAGCTATTGCCTTCCTATTGACACTCACTTTGTATGTATGTAAGGGGCACACAGCAATTTTTTCTTACATCAAAAATGTTTTTTAAAAGGTCCTGGACCACAAGTTGGGCACATTTAGGACACATTTTTCTTTTATATAGTTTGAAGGAAGCTGTGGGAATTTAAGAAAATTGAGAAACAAGATCTTATTTTGCTTGGCCAGTCAACAGCCTTCTACTTAAAGTGGTGCATAGGAGAATCTGTATCGGTATTCTCCAAAGATTGTCCAAAAAGATAACCCAGTTGGACTGGACACAATCCAAAAGTACTTTGAAGTCAGCAGAAAGTCTCTCCTTGACTTCTCTAAAAGCAAACTTTCACACAGAGAGAGAGAACGGATATTAGAATGCTTCGCATTTCTTCATTCTGAACTAGCTGGGCTGGAGATACAGAGAGGACAGACAAAACCCATTAAGTGTATTGAGGAAGATTCATGGTGTCTAGGTTCTTTCTACCCATTATTATGCTGGCAGTTTCAAAAAGGTGTCAATTTTCTGTGCCAAAATATGGGACTAAAACTACAAATCCTCTTTTGGATTCATGAGAAGAGAAACTACTTATTTGTGATTCATGATGAAAATATACCTTATATACGAGTATAAAAGTAGCCAGTTTTGTGTTGCATAGAAAATAGCCTTATAAATATCTCTTTCATTGAATTGCTTATAGTTCTCATGCTTTATATGCAGGATAAGCTCTGGGTTTGAAGTGTGTTTATTATTTAAAGGCTTGTTTTGATATATCAAGGTCTCTCCCATTCCTCCTGATCATCCCTTCCTTTGAAGGTTCACTACCTGATTGAAATGAGAATTTCCATCCACTGCATCAAACAAGCAATGATCTCTCCTGAAAGGTTCTGTACTTAATGGCACCGGGTGTGACAGGAGAAGGGAAGGGAGGGGAAATTTTTTTCCCCAATCTCCCTGGTCATCTCGTTCTGTGTAATAATGTTGAATCTACCATATTACAAATGGCAGAACTAACCTAACCTTGGTGTTTCTCTAATGAATAGAATTCAGTCCCAGGTAATAAATGGGCTATATATTAAAGACAGAATGAGAAGCCCAGAGGGGAACACAGTGCACCCACTAAGGTCAAATACCTTTATCTCATCCATCACTATAGTTCTTCACTATACAAACTTTCAACCATAGGAAGAGACAAGAAAATACAAAAGTTAAAACATGTTTTGTATATTGGGATATTTACAGATGAGTACTTTTCCATTATTAGCTCCTGTGCTCAGATGCTCTCCTGGAGGTGCTTCATTCTGATTTCTGTAGTTACTGCCATTAATTTGTGCATATTAGCAAACCATATGCAATAGGACTTCCTGAAAAACTAATTAAAAAATATTTTGTTTTCTTGTTTTCCTGGGAGTTCTCAAATTCTAAAAGCAAACCTCATAATAACTTTTATTTGCATGGTAAATCACTGGGCAGCCATTGAACTCAATGGAGTTTGGTTTGTTTGCAGCAAGTAAGGATCTGTCTCTCCCCTTCTTGAATTTACAGTCCTTACCTTCAAGTAGCCTACTGTTACTATAAGTTTGACAAATATACTGGGGAGACAAATCATGGTCACCATCTTGGCTACTCTGGGACAACGGAGTTTTCTAGAATTCAGCTAAACCTCCTTGAGAAGAGGACAAATGCTATTGGGGCCAGTTTTTGTAATTATCTATACATTATAGCTACAAAACAAGTCCAAAATTCACCTCCTCCTTTCTAAAAAGAAGGCTTTTTTTGATCTTGTATTCTGTGACTTAAAAGCATAGTAACATATGAGTATACATACATACTTTTTATATACACATTCAGCACTGGTGAGGCCCCAGCTGGACCACTGTGCCCATTTTTGCCCCCCCCCCCCCGCCAGTTCATGACAGAAATGGAGAAACCGCAAAGGATCCAGCAGACAACAACCACAGCAGTGGGGTATAGACCATACGATCTACACAGAGATGCTGGTGGTGCTGGGCTTGATTAGTCTGGCAAAGGGAAGGCTGAGAGGTGTCTGCATGAAATCTGTTGCTGTTTGAAGGGTGGTTACAAGAACGATGGAGCCAAGTGGTGCTAAGTGTGACGAGGGGCAATGGCCAAACTGTGGCCGGCGAACTTCAGGGTGGACATTAGGAAAAAACTCTTCTGGAAAGCCAGTGCATCTCTGGAACAGGGTGTCTGGACAGGCTGTGGTATCTCCATCTTTGGAGGTTTTCAAAACTCTGAGTGGGCAAAACAATGATTCAGTGTTGGCAGCACTACCACTTCAAGGAAGCTGGAATAGGTGACCTCCAAACAGGCAACTGAACAGGCTTCTACTCCTGGGGAGCAGTTAAAAGAACAGCAAAAACCCAAGAAAATATTAATTGTGGTGTTTAACATATTTCAGGAATACACTCAAATATGGTGGTGATGAGGATAGGACAGAAAAGAAAATTACATTCTTTTTGTGAGTGTCAAACCCGGATGCTACAGTATGCACACATAAAAATAGTGGCTGCTAACAACATAGCACAAACTTGATATAGCTTGATCATGGACAAGTGTCAGCATTTGTATGTGACAATCCTATTTGCTTGCTAGATCTGTGGATCAAATTGTATGCAAACCTAATTCGAAGTTCCTGGTTTACCTCTTGGTTAAACAATAAGAGAATACACATCCAGGCAAATTTGGTACATGCTCAGAGAAAGGCCAGAATAAAGACACTTCAAAATGGCAGTGTTTCAGAGTATTTTGGGTATGCAGATCCAACTGATTTATCTTCATTGACGAGGAATGAGGTCAATCGCCACAATAGTCTACATATCTGAAAATGGTGGTTTCCTGAAGTCACTGTATTGTGCTCTTCTGACTTGCGTCACACTGTGTTGTTCTGGTTTTCTTGACAGGTTTTGATGACATCAGCACATATGTTCTGACCCAGAAGATTTTGTGCTTTACAACTGAAAACTTAGCTCGCACATAACCTTTTATCATCCAGTTCATTGGTCAATCTCTCAGATATTTAGCACATTTCATTTGCCAATAGAAAGGAGATTTGGCAGCCTGACATCTGAGATATACACACCAAATGCCTGACCCAAGATTGCTGAGTCTGTAGAAGTACTGCTTTTGATGCAGAATATTTTACAAAGCCTTTCATCTAAAAATTCAATCATTTTTATGATATCGGATGACATTTCTTTTAATGTTATCCCTAAATCCATCACGAAGCTTTGTTATATAAACAACATTAAAAAAGGTTAATAGGTGGGCACAACCCTGACTAGTATACCCAGCAATGAAAGGTTTTGACATCCTGAATTCACAAGAGATCTCTCCCACTGAAATATGCTGAAATGAGCAAACAATGCTCTCAAGCTTCTCCGAACAGTCAAGTTTTTGATGTTAATATCAAAGAACTTGGCTAGGTTCCTTTAAACTCTCTCCTCTGATGTTTTCGCCACCAACTTCATAGTGATTCCACATGAGAAAAAGTCATTAAATCTCATACATTGTGATTTCCAGTTTCAGCTTTAAATCTTGTTATGATTCTTCCCTAAGACCTGATGCCTTGGTATTGTATCAGCACCTATTGGTTCAGGTAAAGCCAGGTCCTACCTTACTTCAACAATACGCATTGTAAGAGGCCATCTCTGCTCCAGAGACGCTGTATTCACACAAGACAAGCAAACTGTAGGAGGGAAAATGTAGGGAGTATGAGAGGATCTCATCATTGTCAGAATGGGTCATAAAGCTAGTGTCCTTATTCATTAAACCACACTTCATCCGTTGTGTAAAAACGTCTATCCAAGATATACAAGACAAATGATTTAGAAAGTTTTAACAAACGAGTAAAAGGACAAGGGAGGCAAGAGAAAAAGGATGCCAGTCAGGTCAACAATATCTTTAAGGGTAATCATTAAAAGAAAGTAGATCGTTAACTGCTGTTTCACATTCTGTGGTGTTCTTAAAACAATGTACTGTTCTTTACTTCTTTCCTCTAACCTGGTATATTACTTCTTTGTTTGTTTAATGACACCAGACATGTACTTAAGAAAATTGCACACCAAGGATCTGATTTATTGCCTAGGATTCTATTTGCATGAAAAAAACAACACCAAAGCAGTATTTGACAGGTATGTATCAATTCAACTCCTAAGGGGTGCATTTTAAGTCAATTGTGCAAGGAATTAGGCATGCAGTTACTTACAACATTTATTTAAATCTGTGAGCATTTAGTGCTTCTTCTCAGGAAATAAAATTACAAACAGGCTGACTGGATTCAAGTACATTGCGAGTACAGCTTTGGCATCCTGACCCACCCAAAGGCCTGTCATTTTAATCTACAGTATCCCAAATTATTTCAATTAAACTTCATTTTTATCTTGGTCCTGCCAGTTCCAAGCCACTGACAAAAATTATTCCAGATTGCCCAGGGCTAGTCCAGCCAGCATGTGTTCATTATCAGGAGAAAGATACCTGCCTGTTCGTCTGCATGGCATCTTCAAAGTACATCCAGAAGTTCATCTAGAAAAAAGTTTGCAGAAGAAAATCTTGCTTGTTACTAAGGCAAAGATACAAAACTCAGAGGATTTGGCATTCTACTGACTGTGAGACTTCTTCTTTTCTGTGTTAGGATAATGGTTACAAATGCATTTCATTCAGAAATCAGCTACCAGGACAAGATAATTGACTTAAAACTGTTGTAGTGCCTGTGCACTAATTAGCAGAAACAGAAAAAATATTTATAAAAAGAGGAATAATTATTTCATACTTACGGTTACAGCTGATTGGGAATTTGCCAGCAAAACAAAGTTACTCTAAAATATAGATTTGTCATTACCATCTGCTCCTCAAAGTCCTAATACTTTATGAACATTGATGCACTAAGTCTTAAAACACCCACATTATGCAGATAGCTGTTTATTAGCCTGTTTTTAGAGGCATAGCTTTGTGCTGGCCATTTGCATAAACATAAATTTAATGCTATGGAAGCACCTCTGGGTCAGACTTTTAAGTGGCCAGTTCCCACATACTATCTGTGGCACTCGAGCTTCTAAATTGCTGTTCAGCAACACAGGGAGCAGACGCTTCGTAGGTCAGGCTTTTAAAATAATCTTTGAACACTGGTTGGCAGAGGGACATGCTGATATAAGTGATATACCCAGAAAAGAAAAAGTGGAAAATCCTCAGGATGCCAGCTGAGGAATCTGACCTCATATATTTCAATGTATGAGGAAACTAGCTCTTTCTTCATTGGAGAAGTGGCTGAGCAATGAATGAAGCATGTATTCATACAGAGAATACCAGCGTGAAAGATTAGAAAATAGTGCACCATGGATAATTTACAAGAAGGAATGCATGCAAATAGATAGAGTATCAAATTAAGGCAGCAGACCTGGCTCTAATACCAGACCCAGCCCTCCAACCATGAGCGACACTTTGGCTAAGTTACTAAAACTGTTTGTGCCATTTCTTCCTCTCTCTTCTTTTGTCTGCCTTTTCTATCTAGACACTAAGCTTGTTAAAGCACGGACTGTATCTTTCGTGCTTACACGACGTGTGGAACAATAACGGCCCCATGCTCAGCTGGAACTTTTAGACAGTACCATAATAGGACTAATTAATGGTAATGAGATCTATGGAGTATTGTACACACTGTTTTTTAAAGATATCCGCGCTGGGTCAGAGCTGTGAGATTTCTCATGCACACAGTGAATCATATACCATTCTGCCAGCTTAAATTGCTACCACATAGGCTGAACAAGAAAAGCTTGCATAGCTAGCAGGTAGGGAGTACGACTCCTCCAGCATCGAAGCACATTGGGAAAATCCTACCAGCAACAATGACTAGACAAATATACTCCATGCGGGTGGAATATATTGATGACGGAAGCCTTGTTTTTGTTTTTGGGTTTGTTTGGTTTTGGGTTTTTTTGTACAGTATTTAGCCATACAATAATAAGACCAAATCATACTAGCAATAATTCTTGTGATAATATTAGCAACATTTTTTGTGATAAAATTAGCATATTTATGACATTGTCTACTTTTTCAGTTCGGTATAGATTGGGAGGCCTCTGATTTTGTCATCTGATTTCTTCAAAAGGGGGGAAAAAGTCAACCCTTTTTCTGGGGAAGGGTATTATTTTGTCTGAATTAGTTAATCACCCTCAGCATCCAGATCTGGCATGTCTATTCACACCTGGCTTTTCTCAGTCTTCAGTGCAGTTATATAGAGCTAAGCTTGGCTAATTTTCTTCACAGGTCTTTCTTGGAGCAGGAATTCAGGGGACTGAATGGCTCAAATCTTGGCCTTTCTTATTTGAACAAGCTTGGCTGTTCTTGCAGTTTGTCACACAATAACCAGAGTAAGGCAGGGAATAATCACGGGTAACGGTTCAGGTGCCATAGTGAAGAGGAAGCTGGATAGAGGGAAAGGAATTAGCATAGTCTGAGTGGGGAGACATTAGTCTTTCAACATGGTCTCTGTCCCAAAAATTGTGGGTAGAGGTTTTCCACTTTGGTCTGATGAATCCCAACAATGCTGACTGTGGCAACAGAGACAAAAGGTTCTTTGTTGTCATTGTTCTTCTGTTTGGGGGTTTTGTTGGTTTGTTCATTTGTTTTTAACAGGAAAAAAACCTTCAGCAAACGTGATACACAAACACTGCCAACCTCACTGCCACAATTGTGACAGTTTCCTGAGCATGTGCTAACTCACTGCCAAAATAGCAAATGCAGCACACGCTAAGCCTGGCATATTTTTGCATTAAGTAAAGAAGTCATAGATGAACTTGGTTCCCACTTGGGCTGACTTTTTTTAATGAGGACTTCATGCAGAGAAAGATGACTAGTCGGGCACATTTTCCTTGACCCAGTTTCACCCATGGGGTTATATGCTTTATTTATTTTTAAATTAATCATAGTGGATGAAACTGCAGTGTTTGAGTGTGTTTATATCCATGGAAAAAATATTGCAAATTTTTTTTTACTATCAAGAGGTTTTTTTCACTTTCCATGGGCAGCTATTATCTGTGTTCCATTTAGAATAAGAATATCACAGTCTTTTCTCTTAGCTCTTTCATCTTTCCTTCTTTCTTAATGTATGATGAGTATGTTTGGAAGTGGTAGAAGATTTTCTTTTTTCTGAAAGGAGATACTGTCCTGCTTGTCACTTCCCCTTGACCAGCCTTCAGTGTTCCCACAACAGAGATATGATGGCAAAACTCTTCTATGAGCATCCTTCTGGTCTCCATCTTGTTACTCATTTGAGTTGCAGTCACCACTGAATTTCTTCTGAACTGGTACTACAGGACTTTTTTCCACTGGGAGAAGAGAGGGTTACTTTTCTGACAAGACTGTGATAAGGAATTCTCCTTTATTCTTTCTAACTTACCTAGCTTTTAAAGAAGACCACCGATAGAAAACTGTGAACAGTACTTTTTATATTAATCTTGTCAAGAACCTCCTGTCTTGCCAGAAAGTTCTATGGTGCCACTTGTATTACTGTCATTCTAGTGACAAATGTATAAAATCATTCTTTGTAAGTCTCACCGTGTTCTTACTTTCCACACTAGCCTGCAGATATGATGTACTATTCAGCTTTGAGTCTCAAGTTTGCTTTTATTGTGGTGGAAAACAGTATGTCCTTCCATACAGTTTTCATCAAACTGGAAAGTAGAGTAGATAAAAAGCCCAGTTTCAGCCATTGACTGTTCCCACCTATGAAGAAGTTAACCCTTATCAGTAGTTCTTTAGAGAGTCCAGAGTTACTGGAGTTTTTGACTCATGCCTCTTTGCAATCTCAGTTATCAGTTTGGGAAAAGAGGAGAATAAAATACCTCAGTCTTGTTATGGAAAAATAAAAAAATCAGCAATGGAAAACCTTGCTTTATGAGACAATTTTGTGAGCACTTGATTCTGCAATGTACCCAGCTTTGTATGAAACAGCATTTGCTTGGAGAGATCTTTTTCATGAGACCAACTGACGCAGATGTAAAAATAGAGACCAGCTTTGGAGAAGACAAGCTTGTGAAAAGCCTGTTTTGAACAATTTAACCTCTGCTAAGGTTCAGAGATCAGAACTCATAAAATTTGTTTTGTTTTCACTTCCAGTCACACTGAATAGACTTATTTAATTTTTTCTCTAATTGCTAGATGACTCCATTGTTCATATAAATAATGTGTGTGGGCCAAACACTCAGGAACTAAACTCTGAAAAATCATACCAGATATGGTCTTTCTGCGAATTTTTCTTCTGAACTAAAATCACATTCACTTAAAGAGCTCTACAGGAAAAAAAAGAAAAACGTCAGTAATGTCTTTTTGCTGGATTAATGACAAATTGACTAATGTGCTCTACCCACTTTGTGCCATTCCAATGACATTGAATAGCTTTAAATATGGTTTTAATGGCATTATTGAAAAGCTGTTGAACAACCAGTACGCACCAACAAATCCATCCTTTCAAGTATAATAGATTGTATAGGCTCATTTCATGTTTCTTATATCCAAATGAGATTAACTCATAGTTTTGTTTAAATGTAAGATGAACATAAGGTTCAGCTCTGTAGCTGTTGTTCAGAAAAAGCTGTTTCCACATTTTCTGTGCAAGTGAGAACTACATGAACAGGCCAGAAGGAATCATAAATCATAAATAAATGCATTTTTGTGCACTTCAGAATTCTGCTGATCCACATTTGTTGGCTGTTGCTTCACAAGAAAGCAATAAAATAAGCCAGTATTGTAGAGGGATGATGGGATGGACATTCTTCCATGAGATACATTCCCTGTGATCCATGATCCATATCTGTGTACAAATTACCGCAAGTTACCACAAAGTAAACTAGGACATGAATTTACCTACTTTATTTCAAAGGCCATAACACAACCTAACTCATTCTGAAGTCTCTTCTGTAGAACTGATTGAGAATAGTTTTATATATTAAGCACATTGCTTTCACGCTAATGAGCCCTGCTTTATGACGAGTTGATATAAAATGTAAACAACATTTTTTATAACCACTAGTTAGTGCAATTTGTGTACAATTAGCAGCCTTTATGAATACCCTTTTATACATTTATTAAAGAGTTCATAAAAATGCTGAGTTCAATGTATTTAGTAATTTTTTCCCCTTCTCTGCAATAAAGCACCTTTGTATGAGTAGGGAAAGAATGACAAGCTGAAATGCTTTGCATCCCAGTCTGTCATTTAAATTATGCAGGAATTACTAGAAATGAGTTTCTGGTACTTTAACAGAGCTCAAGTGTTTCATAAGCCATAACAACACAATGGATTTGGTGATCACTTCAGAATAATCATGACACTGCTTCTCCTTCTGTAGCTTTAAAAGACCATTCAGATTTTTTTTCTCTATTTTAAGCAGTTTGCAAAGCCCAAATTCTCTCTACAGTGAGCAGTGCTCAGCTGCATACCAAACCGAGAGGTGTTTCTCATTGCTCATTGACTCTTTTATCTAGCTCAGCTGAAACATCAGCACTAAACACAGGCTTGAAGGGAGCGAAAGACACCTTTTTTGAGTAAGAAAGTAATTTAAAAAAAACCCATGCATATACCTTAGGTCTTTTACTCATTCTCCTGGAGGATAACTGGGGCTGATCTTAGGAAGATATGAACTACACCGTTCTGTTTTCTATAGGGATTATATACAAAGAGATTACATCTCACCTTTATACCCTAGAAGCTTTGCTCACTGTTTCTCATGCTATCTATCTACAGAACAGACAAGCCTGAAGTCCTCCTAAATAATATAGAGTCCTCCTAAATAATCAAGAGATATATTATCAGTTTATCTATCAAAAAAACTGTAGGATAATTCACCTTCCAAGTCACCATCAACATATTTTAACTGATTCGTTTGCATATTTTCCATGTATTACTGGCAAATTATGAAATTATCTGAAATTATAGTTACGACTGAAATTCTATCTATGGAAGCATCTATAATTACACTGAAAATCTGGTGGAAGTGTGACAAGCTGAAGATTTTGATATTTGGTTAGAATTGATCAGTGATCAGCGATACGCAAGATGATATTATCAAAGTTATTCTTCTGAGGGTTGTATCCCAAACTCTAAATATATGCCAACACCACTTGTCTTTGTACTAAAATTAAAATTTCTTTAGATTCTGATTTTCGAAAACCTCCCTGAAATCTAGGAAAATTTGTATATAAATTCCTACTTTAAAACTTTCTCCCACCTCTGACACGAGTACTTCCAAATGTCCCTGGCCTTTGGAGATGTTGAGCTCTGGACAGAAACCTTCTTAGTTCTGATTTATATTTGTATGTTCTAAGAATCATGCTGTGGGATCCTGACAAATCACTTCACTACTTTTCGATATCTACGTTGTTAACTTTTCTTAATGGAGAATACACACTTTGGGAAAAACTATTCTGCAGTTTGGTGATCAATCTTTCTCACCAAAGATAGGGTGTGGCCTTCAAGCTTCTTCAATATTATTGAAGAGGTGACAGTGATTCCCATCATCCGTCCAGGTTTCATGAAAGCAAACTTATCAATGGTTCACTAGAACAACCCCTGGGAAATGTCTCATTCTCAAGGCTCAGGATAGGCAGCTATGCAATTCATGCATGGCTACCATAAAAAGAGATTGAACAAGGATAGCATTAAGGTTTTGGAACATTGCTATATGAGCTGGGCATCAATCATTATTCTTGAAACTACCTGTCATATCCCTCAAACTGGGATTTTTATAGGTTTGAATGTGCCTGCTAGTGTTGGCTCACCAGGTTGGTAAGCTGCTCTCTTTTGCCATATTACGCCATCCATCTTTCCTGACTAACTTTGCAGCTGAAACTGCAGTACGATGACACTGAAACGCAGAACATGTGATAAACCCTGACCGTGTATCTTGCTAAAACAAAGCACTCGTGCTGCTAAATTGATAGGGCTTTGCAATAGAACACACTAGCTATACTAGAAGGAATATGGTCAGTTGAGCAAGCTAAAATAGTTCCATAAAGGGAGCAAAGTAAAATGTGACAATTTCGGTGAGCTTCTCCTGGTCAGGCTCATAGATCCTTCCCCTTTAAGGCTGCCCTCCCACACGGAGTTTTCACTGAATACAAATGAATCCCAGCCCCAGAGTACCAGTAAATGAGCAAGCGGCAGCTTTTAGCAGTAGGTGGCATCACTGCAGTTCAGTACTAAATCAATGCCCCCGCTCTGGGGGACACAGCACTGCTGTGCTCCTAATCACAGCTGAAATGTAAACCACCTTTTGACCACTTGTACTCACAGAGATTTTTTCAGCATTTTTTTCTGGTGTTTTTGTTTGTGGGTTTTTTTTTGGTTGGTTGGTTTGTTTGGGTTTTTTTCCAAATTGAAAATCTTGGCCAAATGTGCATATGCCTAATGTTATTAACACAGGATTACACAATGGTCAGTACGGTTTCAAATTTTAAAATATAGAAATGTAGAAAATAGGCCTAGAAAGGCACTCAGAAGTTGTTCAGTTCACTCCCCTGCCTCAAGCTAGGATGAGCTGTACCTAGAATGGAACAAAACATTTTTTATCATGAGCTACATAAGTGAGAAGCCTTATTTACAATTAAAAACTATTAAATTGCTGCCATATGGTATTCTGGCAATAGCTACCTGCACTATCATGCAGAAGAGAATTATTCCATGAAATAGAGAGTGAACCTCGATTGAGGCAAATCAACACAGCCCCACTGATGTCAAGCAAGCTCAGCACTGGCTGAGGAACTGATTCATAATTTATAATTCAAAGTATGTAAGTCTCGGTAATCATCTTGATGGAAAGCACTATTTTAATATAAATCCCTATGAATCTATTATCTATTTTTTGGCAGATAGTGAATTAAGTTCAAACAGAAAAGCATACTTGACAAAAGAAAGGGAGGTGAGAGTTTGTGGGCAGAAAAAAGCAGACTGTTGGAGAGGATAGAGGGAGGGAGCAATGGATTTTATTAAAATTACATTACATAGTGAACGTTGGTCAAAACCAGCTGAGCTATTCCTTAAGTATTGTCAATTTTCTGATAATACCAAGGTTGTTTAGGCAGCACTTTTGGTAGAAATGTTGGAAGCTGTGAAACATTTCCCCGCTGCCCTTAGGAAGAATACCTACCACAATACCAAAACTACGTGCCGGGAAGCAGAGACCCCAGTCCACTCCCATTTCACACGTGGCTGTGTCCTCTGGTGGCTTTAGCAGAAGCTACAACCATAGGTGTTTCCACATTAGAGGTTAGAGGAGGAACACATGGTCACCATTTCTTGTGTACCTGTGCTGTGGGACATAGAGCTGGAAGCTCAATCTGCAGCCAGCACAACGTTCTTGATGCAGGGAAAGCCACTCTCTGCAGTGGTAGCACCTGAGCAAATGAAGCACGGCAGCCACAGACTTCAAGCAGTCCTCAGGCTGCTTCGGCTTGCGTAGGAACAGATGGATTAGGAAAAAAAAAACAAACCCAAACCCCTCTGCTGTCACCTCCTCCTCCTTTAGGGGCTGTACACAAAACATCTGAATATGAGCTACCGCATGACATTCACCTAAACAAACTTTTGATTCTTCACTCAGCATCAAGCCCAGCATCAGGATGCTTTCGTCCTATCTGTGCTTTGTAGATATTTGCCCTCCAGATCCAGAAATGGCATCCAGGGAGCCAGTCTAGAATGCCTGATTATTTCAAGGAAATTCCGTCCTGTGATCCAAAGGCTGTTGTACAGCTGTGGGGTTAATCACTTAAGTGTCCATAACTAGATAAATGTTGCTTGTTTGACTTTGAAATTAGAAATAGGAATCACCATAGGACCTGGCAGACCAGCAAAAGGCTCAGGAAAATAGTTGTATGTTACTGATTATATTAATTCAGAGTCCTTCTGCAAGAGCTATAATTAAATGTTCTTACAGTTGAATACATTCTCTTTTTCATTTTTTTAATCTGCATTTTTTTATGTGCTTAGTTTCAATATTGCCTGGACCAATCCATTCCTCTTACTGCCTCGGAAGCTTAAGCGACATGAACTGAATTTGAAAAGTCTTTCTCAACTGAGAGGAGAACAAAACCTCTTTCAGGGTCTGCACTGCACTCGTCTTTGCAGTAAGAATTGGAAGGCAGGGCTCTGAACAATATCTTTTAGAAACCTTCCATTCTCAGTTCTGATCCCATTTCACTGTTAATGTTCTGGATTTGGTAAAGTGACAGTTTCATGTGTTTCATTGCTATAGTAACACTAACAGAGAAGCCTTCCTAACTTAAAGGAATTTAGAGACGCTGAAGGAGATAGTTATGTGGAGGATGAAATTGTAAGTAGATATGAGAAAATTAATCTCTCCTTGAAAAAAAGAACGTTTTAGAATTTTTATGAATTCTAAAACATATTTCATTTTTCTTACATTGTAGTGGTCTGATAGTCTGTGCTAGAAGTGAAACGGCATTGTCCCAGGCCCTTTCATTACACAGGGAATCTTTGCTTTGAAATCCTAAGATCATAAGGAAGAAGAGTGAAAGTTTTATTATCTACTTCTTACAAATGAGGAACTGAGGCACAGACAGATTTAGACTGAACATCAATCTCCTGAGTTGCTTTATCCACAAGACTATAATTTTACTGAATAGAAGTGTGAGAAAAAGATCACAGGCATTTATGCAAACAGATGTAAAAGAAAAGCTCCTCTTCAATTTTTAACTTTCCTTGTGAACTTTTTTAAGATCTCATAGCTCTTGAAGAGTACTGTCGCTGCTACTGATAACTTGCCCTACTGGTAATTGCTGGTAAACTCATCAATTCCTTAAATAGTACTCAGAGAAGCAAAGAGTAAGAGTACAGCTCTCTCCCTTAAGTTCTTTAAGGGCTCTTATATGTAATTTATCTAGACTTGCTCATTTAGATGTTGTCTAACATCCCCCTCAGTTACAAATAGACTTCAAAATACTTTATCATCCTTATGTGATACAAACACAACTCTTCCTCTTTGCTCGAATACAGACTTTTGCCTTTTCTGTTCATTATTAGTACTATTACAACCTCTAACTATTAAAAATCAGCAGTTTTGTAGACTTTCAAGAATTTACTTCTCCAAAGAGCAATTCCTTCAACTTGTCTTAGACACTTGTCTAAGGATGAAGTGAATCTCTTTATAATTTCATTTCCTTCTCCACTGACTATAAAGGCAGCTTAGTCAGCTAAACTGGGAAAGATGTGTTTGGGTAGTTTTCTGAAGGCTGAGCTTAATAGGTCGCATCTACTCCATCTACGGAGATCAGTGGCTCTAACGCTTGCAGCATTAGAATTATTACTTGTGTTTTGTTCTAATGAACAGGTTCTGATTTCTTCTCTTCCTACCCAAATTCCATGTACGGATGAATGAACACCTAAAGAAAGACATTGTTTCAATCTTTTTAAAGACAGAAGAAACTTTATTTTCCAACTCAGAGTTTTGACAAAAAGCAAGGATATGTACTACTTCCACTGCAAAGTTTGGGGGGTTTTGACATTCTATATTTTCTTTCTCTCTCTCTTTTTTTTTTAATTATTTTTAATTTCAAAAAGTGACTTGTATCCACAGCTGCAAAGGTGTTTTAAATGTTGAAAATGAGCACACCTAAAGAACTGTGAAATCTGGATGGTAAAATAAAGTATGTTCAAGATTTATAATTTTACAAAAACCTTACTGCTCATAAACCAATGTCATGGTATTTTTAAGGTCTGACACATTAGCAAAAGGCATAATATTGCTTACAGTGGACAAACAGCAACTTATTGAGAAGAAGAAAAGAAAATTAATTTCACACTTTCAGTTACAAAGGTGAGTTGAAGATCTATGAGCCAACAGAATAGTAAGAGTGAGAAAAGTAAGAGCCTTCCTATTTGACTTTAGGTGTAGATTTTTTCAAATAAGAGAGCAACTTTGAAATGAATCTGAAAATGGATGGGGTCAGGATAAGAAGTTTATCTTACTCAGTTTCCATTTCTCAATATAATGTGGAGTGCCTTCAGCAGGTAAGCAGGGTAGTATTTATCCTAAATACAACTCAGGTTTATCATGAGAACAGATTGTTTTGCCTTATATCCTTTCCAGCCAGTTTCATGGTGGTGAAGATGAATCAGCTCGTGATGTCAGTGCCAAAGGATTTTCCTTGCATCTGTTTTATTGACAAATATTTTTTTAACAGGACAGAACAATGGGTGAAATCAATCCATGCACATGACAATCCCTCATGTTATGACAGAAGGATGGGCACCAGCCATTAATCTCATCTTGTGACAGCCAAGGACTATGCAAAATGGTTTTAGAAAGGAAAAAAAAAATGCCAATGGGACTGTAGAAAGAAGGAGGTCAAGTTCATCTCAAATGAAGATCAAAGCAGATGAAAGACTGTATGTTATCTCACTTATGTGAGCTGGATTGCAATTGTTGCAGGTGATTAAACAATTCCAATCCAGAATCCATAGCAAGGCATTTATGTGACACTGTGACTGAGTCAGTGTGTCCTAGCTCAGTCAAATACACTCACTGCAGTGAAGTCAATTCCAGTTTATAAGGGTGGTGCAAAATTTGTTTCAGGTTACAGATGTTTCTTTCTTGAGCATTTCTTCATCACAAGCTTGCTTTTTGTTCAATATTTGCTTCATGTTTATGTAGCTAATAAACATGTCAGGGATGGACACAGGGCTGGCACTCTCTTCTCAAAATGAGAAAACATGGATCAAACATCTGACTAGTAAGCTAAAGAGTTTTGAAACAGAACATCATAGTAATGACTTCCCCCCCCCTCCAAAAGAACTGAAACAATTACAAGGTCTCTTTCCTGTCCTCATCTGGGTACAAGTTTTAACAGATTGTAGCAGTTTGGGGGCCAAATCACAAACTGTGATTATAAGACTTTTGTGGAGGTTTGAGGTTATCATAAGATTTTTTTAATTGATGTAAAATTTCAGTCAAGTAAAAAAAAAAATCTTCTGGACTGAAGCTCATTAATGTCTTTATTCAATAATATCTCATTTCAAGTAGAAAATCTACAGGTCACAGTACTCTAAAAGCAGTCAAAGAGTGTTAAATTAGTAACAGCAGACATTGATAGAAAAATTGTAGGTGAAACCATGTTAGCAGATGACCTTACTGAAGAAGTTTGACAGTAGACCCAAGATGACAGCCTTTTGCAACTGCCCTCGAGACCAGAAGAACAAAAGAGAAGAATGAGTCGATGGGACACTGAAGAAGTAGCCAGGGTAACAGGAGGCAACGTAATCAGCAGAAATACGAACGATGAACTGTCAAGGCTAGGGCATCACCGATGGCCTCAAAAGCACGAGGGAGATTAGGAGTATCAGAGCTGGAATAAGTTTCTCCAAGATCTGTGTAGGGAAAGGTCATTATAGATTTTTAGCTTCTTCATTGAAGTTGGTGTTGTGGACTTCACAAATTTCCTTGGAAAAGTCTGCTTAGCTCAGAAATGCAGGATAAGATTCATCTAAAACAAACAGTGAGAGTGAAGTTAATGAAGCTCTCAACAAGCTGAGAGATAAATACTATGCCGCAGTGTTTTTCTACATCACATTTGTAAAAGACAAGTTGAAACTTCATTTACCGAAACTTGCAAAATTTTTGATCTTTACGAGCAGCGGCTTTAAAGTGTAGTGCATTTAAATGTATGGAAAAAGCATACGTATATTTTTATCTTGTAAATTCCCAAAGTAGCTACAGTTTAAATTAAACAATCCAACTTGATTGATTAAAAAATTAAAATCAACATGGCAGGACTATGCATAGATGTCAAGTGCCTTCAAACTGCAGCTATGAGTAACTAATAACACTTCCCAGTAAATCTCTTCCACAGTTTAGAGTCTGACAGCTCTTTGTAGACTTGAAAAGACTTTTCCTTTAGTAGACTGAAGTCCTTTAGATGGTCTCTGACATTTTATTTTGTGAATTTTTAAAATAAGGTACAGAATGTCTATTATGTTTTGCATTGCCTTAACAAATGATGCAAATTAGAAACTAATGAAAAAGCAAATAACATAACCCCACTGCCTCATGCAGATCTTCTAACCAAACTGTGATTCCTTCCTTTGTTTCTCACCATTCATCACCAACACTCCCTCTTCAAGGCTCCTGTCCGTCAGAGGTGTAAATCAGCAAAGCTCTACTGGCTTCAGTGCAGTTATGCAAATTTACAGCATGGCCTGTTCGCTTGCTTTACATTTCTCTGAGTGCATGAAGCACCTAGGAATGCTGGCCATACTTTGCCTTGAACTCATTATTCATCATTTATCTACACTGAACTGTCTTTTTCATCTGTTAGTCTTGAAATATTCTAAGCCTTTCCCTATCTACCCACACTTTTCCTGCTATTTACCTTTCCTCTCACATCAGCAACTCTGTCGTCTTGTTATCCATACTCTAATTTTCCAGACCAAATCTCTACACTAGTATTACAAGTGTTGCAGATGCTTAACACAAAAAATCAAATTAATTTTCTTATTAGCAAAAAATTGGATTTTTATAAGCTTAATTAGTCTGCCCTATTAATATACCGTTGCTCCAGCATCCAAGTTCCTTCTATTAAACAAAGGTTATGTCACTACTAGGAAATGCCAACATAGTGAGAAATGTAATCTCACTAATCCAGCACTCCACTGTTGATAATGAGCAGCACCTTTGCTTTCCGAGAAAAACATAATGCCTGCAAGGCAGACAACTCTATGTCCAAAAGTAGAGCCTTCAGATCTTTTCTGACTAGATAGAGCTTTTTATATTTTTGCATTCCATTAGCCAGAGATAAAGCAGCAGTGTTTGTGCAGAATCAGCCGTCCAGTTCCATGTGCCTTAAGTTACCAGTCAAGGAATACATAAAGTCCAGCCTAAAAACCACCTTGCAGGCAGAGTACCTGAGGCCTCCCAGAACAGGTGACGCAGAGGGCTGCACCCAGAGATGTGGGTGGAGATACGCGCTCAGGCAGACTAGAGCATCCAAGTCAGGGACACAGGCTGTGGTGCGGCCAGCACTGTTTGCAGCACATAGTGAAGAGCAGCTTGCAAGAGCAAGGTCAGCGCAAGAGGGACAGAAGTTGCAGCTCAGGCTTCTGCCTCCTGCTGAAAGCACCAAGTCTTGAGAACTTTTCCTGCCTTTCATCTGGAATGGACCGGCTGGACTAGCAACAGCTGTTGCATCTTTCAGTCTGTCACATAAAGCCACCATATCTAAAGCAATTGCAACACTTCTTGTCGGCATCATTTAGCACCACCTTGTCCTTCACTCCTCACAGCATGGACCCACTGAGAGGAATTCAATAGTGCCTGAACAACAGTAATCTCTGTTGTGTTCCCTCATGCCCAGCACATCCCAGCAACCGCCTTGCAGTGTCCTCCAGTACAATGGTTACTTCTTCAGCATATTCCTCCTCACATTCCTCTAATACTTGAGCCAGGCTCAGTGCGTATGTCCAGGGACATCAGGCTAAGATGCTTTTTGAAGCATGTTTCCAGTCATCTGTTGCAGCTGGATAATTTTTGCTAGTTTATCTCCTAGCTAAGAGGGCTCCCTTACCTCCCAGATGACAGACTCCCTTTTTTTGTTGTGAAAGCCACATTTGCTGGACTAGAAATTATTGTCCCCCTGAAATGGCAAGAAGCCAAATTTCATCACTCTGGTACTTCAATTCCTGTGCAAGAAATAGTTGCAACAAAGCAAAGAATTTATTTTTTTATTCTTATTTTTTAAACAAGAGGGAGCTCTACAATTGTCATTGTTACAGATAATCCTGTTACTCTTTGGGGCAGCTGGATACACATGCAAATATTTGCTTACCCCCTCCGTTTTGCTTTCCACTGTAAATGTAATGCTTTTTTTCCCATGTGGGAATGTCAGTGTAGCATGTATTATCTAAGAGCATAAAGCTTAGCAGAACAACAATTATTGGCATTTCTTCCGGAGGAATGCAAAAAAAAAAAGCTTTCCTCCATGCATTTCTAAGTAGTAAAAAGAAAATATAGAGCTTCCCTTGCTTCATTAAGACAGACCGGACTCTCCAGTTAATGCTAGCTTCATGCTAACACTTTGCTAAATCAGAGAAGGAAGGCCTAGTTTTCTTAGTTCCCATGGTATATTAATTGTGTTTTAAAAAGATCTAGCTGACCCAAAAGCAAATTACCACATGTGCAATAAGGACAACTGAGGAACAAGAGTTTAGACATATTAGACATAATATTAGACATATTTAGACATATTAAATGGCCAAGACATGTGGCCATTTAACAGTATGCTCTGCAGTGACTACCTGTGGGACATCCGGCCTTCAAGTAGTGTACAACACTTTTATGCATCTATACTTATTTTAATGTTGTGACAATGTCTTCATATGGTGAAGAATTAGGACTCCCCAAGCAAGAAGGGAAATTACCAGTTCATTCACTTCTGTAAGTAGTCATCCTGTTGTCACAGGCAAAACTATATCAACTGGTGGGATTTTACTTAATTTAACTTACTACCAATTCATATAAACATTTAATTATCAGTTCGGTTATCGAGGAGGAAAGAAAGATCAACAATTAAATGCTTTGGAAACCATCTTTCCTGGCTCAGCATGTTCATACATCCCCAGGGAAATTGTTTCGTCAGGAAGTTCAGACAATTCCTGCACCTTAAACAGCCAAAGGCTAAGGAAACCACTCGTCATCCCTGGTCATCCCTGGTTTTTGGACACACAGCCCAAAGTGTGTGAGCATGGTCTGAGAATAGCTACCACACCAAAGGGCTGTGCATGAGTGGTATGGGCAGCACCAGAGACACACTTGGATGGCATCAGTGGCCGGCCAAGTCTACCTGCGATATACGTCTTGGGCTGTGTATTGTCTTTTGCAGTTTTACATAGAAGAAAAGTTTTTGTTATCTAAGCAAGGCTTTTCAGGATAGCAATTTTAAATTTACATGTCTAAGTTCTACCTCAGTTCCACCTGGAAAGTCATGGTCCTAAGGGTTGGTAGAACAAACTGTGATATTAAATTGCAGCTTGAAACTAAAATGAGTTTGCAAATAGATTTGCCTTTTTCCAGAGTAATAAGACTGTAGTTTTAGCACACACAAAAATGCCATAATGCAACATTATTTTAAGAGTTCCCATTTCCATAATGACACTGAGTTAAATTCATCAGCACCTATTCACTGGCAAAGAAAAATAAACAAAGACAATACACCTTTAGCCCATTTAGTCTCAATTTCTCCTCTGTCTGCCACTTATGCAGTACTAAAGGGCTGATCCGATGCCTATTAAAGTCAATGACAAAACTCCAATTGATTTTGAATAGAGCAAAACTGGGTCCAGAAGTTCCTAGAGATTTCTTCTGCCTAGGTGAACAAATAAAGTGCACTTCAAGTGAAGTGCTGTCAGCACACAAGGCAGCGTTCAAACACTAACTGTTAAGCTTGTTAACGCATGTTACCCCTCTGACTGACAGCAACCAGCTATCCTCTGTGCAAGTTAGCAAATTTAAAATGACAGCATGAGCGGAGTGCTTCTGAGTCCTGGGAAGCCATTTTGTCCTCTTCACTATAGCATTTCTTCCTAATTATTTGCCTAAGTAAAAAATCTCCCTCTGGTTATCCACTGAGAGAAGGATATGTATCTATCCCTCACTACTCCAATCAAAGCACTTATGCATGCATTCAGCTATAAGGATTTTCCAGGGGGGGACTGGAAATTCACATCATGCTAAAAACCAGCTATATAGTTAAGATTTGGATGGTGGCTCAGATTCACACGTGTTGGGAATACTACAGCTAAACTGCATTGTTAATAATAGTAATGTTTCATTTTAGAGCACACAGGCATACCAAAAGGGAAGCATTGGAAAATTCTGAGATTGCCCCCCCTCTTCTTGTGCTAGAATTTTATTATGGTAGAAGCATTTAAAGGAACTAACCTTTCTTTTTCTCTAAAGTCAAATGTTGTCTCTTCCCCCCACCCCCTATAATTATGTGGTATCCTTCCATTAGGATAGATTAGATTACCTCCAAATTGATCTAAACTCATGTTTGGAGTGTGTAGAGAGTAGGATAACAAAGAAAACACGTACATTTAACTTTAGTGCTTGAAACTTTACAGTACACCATGGAAGAGTTGGCAATATGAGGAATACTGACTGGAAGGGCAGAGCCTCAGAGACTTCGACAGAAATTGCAGGAAAGCTTAGAGCTTAGCATTGTGAAAAGAGGTATGAAACAAATAATATGGAATGCCCTAAAGAAATTTCTCATGGTACTTTGGAAACCAAGCATCTCTCTTGCCAGGAAACGGCATGCTAGCCCTACTGTCTAGAAGTACATCTACAGGCATAGTCACCCTGTAAAACCCAAATGCCAGCAGCAGAATGACCTGGTGAAATCCTCCCCCCCCCCCCCCCCCCCCCCCAGAACAGGATCTTTCTCCACAGAGGAACTTGAAAAGTTCTGTATAACCTGCTCTTAGATATCGCAGGCAGTTTCCAGCACAGCTTTTCACATGAAGAATGTAAGGCACCCTAGTAGGGAGGACAGCTGAAGTAGTCATCGTGCAGCAGCTCAAAGGCAAAGATTAAAAAGCAAGTCTGCTGGCTCCCTGTTCAACAGTGGGAACAAGGTCCATTCTTTGCCTTGTTAGTCAGTCTATAAACAATCACTGCAGCTGGCAAAACATAAGCTGGAGGAAAGAGTGGTTGTGCAATAATGATCGAGAGGACAAAAATTGCACTAAGATAAATTCTGCCCTGAATCAATGCTGGCACTGTTCATCTCTGCCAGAGGAGGGAAGAGAAGGATTTGAGAACCACCCACTGTATACTATCCAGAGGAACCGGTACTCAAAAAGCTAGGGTGAATCAATATCAGTGCGCATCCTTATGAGAGAACACAGGTTCATATTTTTGTTGTCAAGGAAATTCCTTGGATGGGTAAACCAGTGGAATTGGAAGTGTTACTGAGAAAAATGCGAGCTGTGAAAGACAAGATAGAATCATAAATTAAACTGGAGATTCTAGAAATAAATGTGCCCTCAAAACTGCCACTATGACTAATTCAGCATTATAAGCACATAACGCAAAGCCTGTCTTTATTAGAACACCGAGCTTGGCATCATAAACCAGCAGGAATTTTAGTTGTGATATAAAAAAACAAGAGGGCATGCAATGAATTTTAAAAGCCGGCGTACAGTACGGGACTGATCTGTAGCAGCGGCATGGGCAACATTCCCTGCTCAACAACTGAAGTCGGCAGAACGAGCATTTGATGCCTCTCAGCAGTTGTGCACAGCAACAGGTGGAGCAGGAAGGAAGAGCAGGCTTTTAAACAACGTTCGAAATGGGCCACGCTGGGCTCTATTTCTGGCTACAGCCCAGCGGGCATCCCTCTACTCAGTGCTGCTTCCCACGGCATTGCTTCTGCATCGAAGTCTGTATTCTCTCTGCTCTTCTCAGGTTTTGCTGACGGTGCTTTGAAAGACACCACAGCAGAGCACTGAACTCACTGGGGCCTTCTAGGAAACTTATAAGACTGTGAAGTTAGAGGCTGCTCGGCTGTTTGGTTGTTGAACAGATCAACTACAAAGGCAATGTATTTACCCCGTTCTTTCTGAGACACTATAGTGGAAAGAAAAATTGAATGAAGCACGAAAATGTTACGGGGTTGTTTTTTCCCTTTGTTCATTTTCTGTGGGCTCTCTCTTTTTACTTTGAAATTTATAAAATAACTGGCATAATCAAATGCCGTAAATACTTGGCTATCGAGCACACACAGCAGTTATACACATTAAATCACAGAATGCATTCCGCAGTAAAATCTCAAGAGTTGTCTGGGGTTTTTAATCTCTCTTCTCATCATGTAGCACTGGGCAAAACTCAACAAATGCAACCTGAGATCCCCACCTGAGCTGCTCGAGTCAGCAACATTTGCTAGAAATCAATGTAAATTTTCTGGTCAGTTCTGCTCTCTGATGTACTAGCAATGCTTTAAAAGTCTTTAGAGGTTTAGGGGGATGGTTTGAGGGTTTGGATATTTGTTTGGGTTTTGGTTTGTTTGGGGTTTTTTTTTTACTAAACTATTGAATGAGGGAAAAAAAGGGGGGCATGGGGAGTCATAATGATACTTTCCCCCAGGCATTTGTGGTTTCATTGCAGTCTGGTTTTAAGTCAATTTCCATTAAATTGAGCATCCCTGTAGCGGTGTCCCTCAAACAAGACTTAGGTGACAAATAATGCCGGATGGCACAAAGACTACGTAATTAACAGAGCTGTGTATCCATGGGTTTGCTCTGTCCACTAGAAACTGGTTATTTTTTATAGGCAGAGAGATCGACGTTTCTGCTAGCTTATTTGGTTTATCTCTGAAGCCACTTTTAATTATTTTTACCTGCAATCCCCTGTGGAATTCAAACACACAGTCTCCAGCTCCTCACCCTCCAGTATAGTGATCTCCTTTTCCAGTTCCCTGTCCCCAGCTTCTCTGTTGAGGTTTTCAGTAGGACATTTCTACAGACACTAATGATCTGAGCGGAGCTCGCAGTATTGGAAAGTCTCAACTCTGAACTGTCCTTATGTCTCCTGCTAACGTATGGCTGACTAACATATTGCCGATTCTAAAGTGGCTGATGAAACAGCTGCTATAACAGTAATCACCATTCATTTTTTAAAGTGTCTGTTAGCTCAAGAGTTTATGTACTGGCATTGTCATATTAAAGCAGAACACATTTTTGCTGGCTTTGATTAATAATTAACTTCTAGGTTTCATTTTATGAGCTCCGTGTGGCTTACCACTGGCAATACTGTACCTGCACTTTTCAGATGCAGACAAATAGCTGATTGCAGTGTGCTGGCTGCGATACCCATGTGTTAGATGAACTTCACCCATGGCTTCAGATCTCCAAAAGGCTTCTCACTCATTATATTCTTCCTGACTAGCAGTCTAATTTCTTCCCAGTTAACTCACACGAGAGAGAAGCTGTGCACCTCTGCTGGAAGCAACGCGTGCCGTCTGCTCCAAGCGGGGAGCAGAAGGATTCCAGAAAGCTGCCTTGTTTGTGCTGGCATTTCTGCTAAACGAAGCAGTCTATCTCCAATCCTGAAGGCTTGTGCCACTCTAACCTTGGTGCTGAGCCCGAGTGACCACTGTGGCCATTAGATGATGGGTACAGGAGATGGGTACAGCAAAATGGTGTGAAAACAAAGGTTTCCTGAAGTCATTTTCTCTGAGGAAAATGGACTCCCTGACGTCCAGGTGCCCACCATGGTCGTAACTTGCAAGGACATCAGTTACAACCAAGAGCAAAGCTTAACATACTTTCAGCAGGCTCTCAACTTAAAAAAATCCAAATAGCACATCCAAGTCCATAGAAGCCTGGGACCACAAAATACCTTCCACTAACGTGTAACAGCATCTCTTTTTTCTCCTCCAACACCACCTCATGACCACCCAAAATTTATCTTCACTGTTAACAGCAGTTGAGCGTGATGACTTCCGAAAGTGTTCAGCCACAGGCCTCTCTGAAAAGGCAACTGAAATGCTGGTTGTCAACACCTCTGCTCATATGAAAAGGGCTCTCAGCCATAGGTGTTTGCCATGTGGGTTTTGCATTGACATTCCTACAAAGCCTAGTACTTATAGGGCCTCCATGGCTCCCATATCTGTCTTTGTGAGCACAATATGCTCTTGAAGCCTGTAAAGGTGTTTTTCACAACTTGCTGTGGGCAAATAGTGCCACATGCCTTAAAAGCATCTTTGCTGATGCTGGAGTAAATAGGAATTGCGTTCCCCATGCCCTCTGCAGTGCAGGTCTGTCAGGGCTCCAGGTGCGTTTGCCCCTTTCTAAGGGTTCATTTGACAGAGGTGAGGATCAGCTCCTCCATTGGTGAAAGCTGTTGTGAAGTAGGCTGGAAGCGAGGACCTGCCCGGTTCCCTTGGGAGCCACTCGTAAGCTGAGGCTTTATGGTGGCCCCCATCTGTGCTACACCACAGCTGTGTCTGCACCATCTCTCTGAGACACTGGCTGGGCTTCCCAGGCTGCCCATGGACCTGCCTCCTCACCACAGACTTCTTGTGTGATCTCCAGACTGTGCGTGACCCCAGTTAGTGTCTCCAGGCAGACACCCTGGCTACTTGTCAGTGAGGTGTCCCCTCCTGTTGGCCTCGTTACTCCTCAGCTCCCAGCTCCCCTTTGCAGCCCTTGCTGCTCCCTGACAAGATCTGCCACCATACCAACCCAAGAAGGTACCGCAGGACAGCACAACTCCTTCCTTGCACAGGTACCCAGGTTACCTTCTATAGGTTATATATCTAGTGCATGCAACTGGAGACAGTACTGGTGAGCCACCAAGTTGTTCATCCATTGCAAAGTACAGATTCAGCTGTGTCTTGGGAAAGGTGCAAGCCATCAGGCAAAAATTAGGGTCATATTACTCTACAAACTAAATCTTATTTCTTAATGGAGTTTTTCTCATAAAAACAATGTAACAGCCACAAACTATTCAGCAGTGGGGTAGTCCAAAAAGATTTGGCAAGAACTGACTGACTTTTCCAGCTGCACCCTTTTCTAGTTCCTGAAGTGCACAGGCATACATGTTTCTTGGTGATCCTCTGCCTTTCCTCCATTTGGGTAGGACTTTTAATCTAGAAGCACAGGCTTACATCAGACAGATGAAAGTAGTGCCTGTCATTTGCTGTTTAGGGGCATAGAATACATTAGTACTGAAACACACTTTCCATTAAAGGAGCCAGCAATCATTTACAGACTTCAGTTGAGCGTTCGTGGCATTAGGTTGGCTTCCTCCTGGGCTGAATTTCAGGTTAAGCTCTTAATAATTTAAAAGAAATAATTTTGTGGATGGTGCCATGACATTCATGCTTCAATCAAATGGCATTGATGCTTCAGTTTGCTGGTAGATATACTGGACTCCGAGGCTAGAAATATGTCACTCCTTTGGAGTTCTAGCCAAAACCTATCAGAATCCTGTGTAACAGTGAGCATTTTAAGGTATCCATGAATTAAACATTCAGTAGGCATTAATGGATCAATGTCATCTTAATCACCAATTTATCAGTAATTAGAAATTAAAATATGCAAAATAAATGGCATATAATAGAAGTGTAATTGGTCATTCAGTGTAAAAAATGATGTTAGAAATGTAGATAAAATACTCTTTCCTTTTTTTTTTTTTAGTAGCTTTCCCATGACTAATCAGATATTCCAAATTTCATTACCACTTTGCAATATGTATTCACATTATCCATGACATGGGCATCTTTAATATCGATAATGCATAATTGTATTTGCCATAGAATGATGGAACAAGATCACTTGGCATATAATGCCTGAACATGATTCCACTTCTGATGTCTTCTCTTTGCAGAACACTTATCATTATTAATAATGTATGGCATTAGATTTTTGAGCTTGCCTAGCAAATGTCACAGCCAATGCTCTGCTCAGTAAAGAATTCTTTGTAAGCCAAACACCAGCCATCTGTAGAGACAAGAAGCTGACCTAAGGGGACTTATGCGGTTTAAAACAACCCCCCTCCACCATCTCACACAGATAATTGTGTCAAAAGATGACCACACCCACATTAGTGGGAAATTTTACTTTGTGGGAGCACACACATTCCCTAACCTCTCACTACCCCTACAGTAAACAGAAAACTGGTTCTAGGCCTTTTTACTCCTGTATGTAGGCAGCACATCTACCCATTCTCTAGAGGTGGTGTTACCTTCAACACAGGTCTTACCTCTTCCCTCCCAGTTTCAATACCCATTTGAGATTCAAATCATTCACCTCTTTCTCCTTTGGAACCTGTAAATACTCCTTTGCTTTATTTAATTCACCTGAAAACTTCTTTTTTTCCAAGTGTTGTGCATTAAGGAAGATGAGCTTTTGTAACATTTCTCTGAAATCTCTTAAGATTCCATCATTGCTTTCCAAATTTCTCTGGAATTATCCCACTCAAGCAGCAAAAGCAAAAGCATCTGTTCTGCTTTTTCACTTCTTCCAAACAGCAAATAAACTGCAAGCAGATTTCCTATCCACAAACACCATATTTCCAAGGTAGCATAAGGAGTATTTTTAAGAACATCATTTCATTCTGCAGCAAAAAACCTCATATCAATCTGTTGCTTAGGGCACATAATGTAGATCTTATTAACTAATGTCTTTTGCTCAGTTCTCGAGTTGGGACCTGATTGAAGATCTCTCTGGG
The DNA here is from genome assembly GCF_028858705.1 of Grus americana. Classification (NCBI taxonomy): domain Eukaryota; kingdom Metazoa; phylum Chordata; class Aves; order Gruiformes; family Gruidae; genus Grus; species Grus americana. The sequence continues at coordinate 14,874,374 of NC_072857.1, read as the reverse complement.
TTTCCCAAAGACTCTTGCGATCTTGCCAATAGTTATTTGAAAGAATAACATCTAGTGGCATATTTGACTTTCCTTAACGACCACCTGCAGAGGCACCTCTACAAACACGCAATGCAGTAAGATGCAGTAGCTCTACATCACTCAGCTAGTTTCATTTCTCCTGGTTTCTTCTCGTTCGTCCTAGGTATTTTCTCACAGTGGCCATTGTAGACATAATTACACATCCATACTCTGCAGACTGTAACTTAAACAATAAATAATGCAATTCATATGGTTTTCTCCTACACCTAATACCTTTCTGATTACGCAGAAAAGTCCCAACCCCATAACCACATCCATTCAAGCTTAATTATTCTTAAGCAAATAAACAGTCCTATTGTAATCAGTCTGATTATTCATGTGTTTTAATTAACTACATAAGTGATTGCAAGATATGGGTCTTTGCATGTAAATACTTCCCTCCACCTGTAAAAGTAGCAGAAATAATATAGTTGTTGAGCATCACAACTACTATATTTGTCTCAACTGTTTAAACAGTAGCCTGTCAGCAAATATAGTACATATACAGAAAAACCTACGGCAGCAAACCAACGGGACCTTGATCTATGCAGAGTGCTATTGTAATAGAAAATCTCTCTCTTATAGGTTTTGGGGGGTTTGTTAACATCATATCCTCACAATACTGTGTTTTACAATACTTTTTCAGGGTTTCTGTTGTTGGGGGTTTTTGTTGAGGCTTTAAAACAATTTTTCATTAATCATCGCTGTTGCTAGCAATCTGTGGTATTGTGGGTGGTCCAGCAGCGGCATCCTAGTGAAGGACGTCCAGGGAAAACTGGCTAGAATTATCATGAAACTCCCCTACAAAGGGGAATGGAAAACACTGAGCTTGTTTATCTTAAGGAGGTTAATAAGACCACCTACAAAAAAAACCCCAACAAAACCCCCACACATACTTATAGATGAAGCACTGGGAAGTTCGGTCCTTAAGTATAAGACAAAAGGGTCAATCATTTAAATTCAAAGGGATGAACTACAAAAGAGAAAAATATTTTGTTAAAGGAAGATGGTTGTGTTAGAAGAAAAGTTCTGCACCGCTACTGAATAGTTAAACAGTGAGAGTCATCGCTACAAGTTTTCACTGGTACTAAGTATAGCTCTGAGGAAGAAACGGGCATTTACTCCAATAAAAATATCTAGAGCTGGTGGGGGGAAAAAAAATCTCACCTCATGTTTCAGGGTTAAATCAATTCCGAGGCAATACCGATTAGGATGGCTGCAAACCATTCCACATCTGCCAAGCACAAGATTTCTCATACCCTCCTTCGTAACGCACAGGGCTGCCCACTGTCAGCCAAGGGACCGATTCAGAGTTCCCTGCTATCTTTATGTTGCAGATATTCTTATCACACATTTGCTCCAAACCACTGCCATCACAGAAAATGCTTGATGAAAGAAAATCTTTTCATTTTGTTGCTCAAACAGAAGTTAAAGGAAGAAAAATCTCAGGTGAATAAACCATCTTCATTTACTCTTTATTACTAGTTCTTCTACATCAGCTTTTAGAGGGTTTTCAGGAAGACTTAGGAGAGAAAAGAGCATTTTACACAGAGAAGAAGACGACAAATAAAAAAAAAGGCCACTTACTAAATTCCAAGTATCACTTTACCCCTCTGACTCCTGCAATGCAACTGCCCTGTACTGAAGTGCCACACTTAAAAGTTCTCACTAAGATCTCACTTACCACCATCACCTGAGGTTAATCATAATCTGGTTCTCTCACAAATTGCAATCACCTTCCAAACAACTTTCAGTATTCTTCCTGCAAGCATGACTAAAGTGATTCAGGACTTTTGCATTATTTTGTTTATCTCCGGTGCTCACTTCATTTAGTTTCCATCTCAAGCATTTTGGTAGACCTTCTGTAACTCTTTCCCAGTGATACAGTATATTTATGGGCATATCAGGATAATAATATCTTTATTGTTTGTTGTTCAAGTGAGAAAGAAATAAGTGAAATGATTGAAAAAGGAGCAATTAACAGAATTATTGATTTAGAACTTACATATATTTATTTTAAGAAAAAAACAAGCAGGAAAAAACTCTGTGATGAAATAATGTATCCCCCTAAGTCATTTAGGAAAGCAATATACAACAGCAAGAGATGATGTCATACAGGTTGAGTTACATGTATTCAGAACATTCATGCACTACTCTAAAGCTCCCTGAGCAAAAGTTAAGATGTGATGTGAATTAAGATACTGACTTATAAATTTAAACTAGCAACTGTAACATAAAAGCGCATGTCATCAATATATCAGGGTTTGCTTCTGCTGATAAAAATACAAAAAAGTGGAGGATGAGTAAAAGCAGAGGATGAGCAAAACTGTTACACCAGATTTGCAGGGGAAGGCTTCAGTGATGGCACTACGTCCATTAGCCTGGACTAACACCTGATCCGTGACCAGCCTAGCTGCATCCCGCGTTCGGAGAAGGACAGAGACTGCATATTCACCAAAGGGGCCTTGTATACCTGTATGAAGCTGGAAGAGCCAGTTACAAAAGTGGAGTAGTTTCTACTGTTTAACAGCAGGTGACCTCCTATACTGAGGATCTCGCCCAGCCTGAAATTGGAGTGAGCTAAACTAGAAGAAAGGAGGATCACACTCTGCCCCTGAGTTTTAATTCATGCACACCTAGAGAACTGCAGCCAAAGACATGCCGAATCTAAAAAAGAAAAATAAAAAGCCTGAAAAACTTAAGGCCACAGTCTCTGAGAGGAATAAAATAGATCTTACTCCAAGAGCAATGGGAAATAAAATTCATCCAAACCTTCCAGAGCCTGAAATAGTTGGAGTTGAATATATTTCAACATATGAGCAATAGTTCAAATAATGGAATGGCTAGGGCTTGCTGCTAGTTGCTTAACACATCCTCTTTACCTGAAGCATGACCTCACACATTTTAGTGAAATGACACTCTACTTAATGTCCTGCAACTGTCTTCAGTCGAAGCAGGATATACACTTTGTATAGGCTACTTTGCTTAGGCAAAACAAAATGTTAAGAAAAAACTTTTTTTTTTTTTTTTTTAAATCAGGGCATTAACTTTTGCTGGCCCATCTCAGGTTCCTATTTATATACAACTAACGTAAACTCTTAAACTGTTGGAGAACACCACAGTCCAGAGAAGTATAAACTGTGACATTCTGGACCACTTTCAATCCAAAATAAAAACAAACAAGGTAGAACTGAAATTTGCTGAGGGTTCTCCAGTTAATCAGCATTTGATGCAATCATGCCACAGCTAGTTTGGTGTCTTCCTCTTAGATCAAGCTACAGTGTGCTTAAGAAAGACTGTGACACGCTTAATGGAAAACTTTGCCATTTCTTTGCAGTAACCAGAAGAGTGACAGCAGTAATAATTAATATTTCTGTGGTTCACAAACAGTGAAATCAGATGCACAGTTTTTCAAGAGTCTGTGTATGTAATTTTTCCATTAACAATTCTGCAGACAGAGCATTGATAATTGTGCCTGTGGTGAATCCTGATGAGGCGTATTTGCCTGACATTGTTAAAGAAGGGGGAAAATGAATATATGCATTTTAAATTTTTATGATTACATTTTTACTGAAGTGTGGGGGCCTGAAGTTTCATGACTGTTTTAATGCAATTGGTTCCACTTAGGAAAGATGACATGTTGAAATGTGATGTGCTGAATGTTTCTCAGGTAATTGGAATTCAGTCAACAACAACACTGGGCATTGTCACAGGATTTAAATAAAAAGGCTTATCTTCCTCTCTTATATTATGGGATATGATGCATCATATTACACAACATCATGATCCTAGATGACAGCCTCTCAAATAGAAATTAAAAAAGTTTACTTCACTTGGCATACTCCTTCTGATTTTGGATCGCACAGGCACATTAAAGCGTATGCATGTGCAGGCAACACTTCCCAAGTCCCTTGCTCGCACAAATGGCCACTTTCATCCCTGATACAGCTCTGATGGCTTGTACAGCATTTCAGTCCCCTCAGGGGTGAATTTGAGCCACTGTTGGTGCTGTTATCCTCACTGTTTGTCCATCCGTCCCCACAGCTGTCGGAGGGAGAAGCCACAAGGAAAGAAGAAGGGGCACTGTGGAAAAACTTCGGACGTAACTTAAGAGTACTGCAAAAACAGCTCAGGGGGTTGTCATGGGAAACACAGCCTGGCACTCACTGAGCCTTCCACTAAATGAATTTCTTTCATATTTGAACAGGCAAACAACCGGGGGTGACTTAGCTGACTGGGAAGAAAGAAGAAAGACTCTGATGCTATTGAGATCTTAAGTGATGTTTCAAACAAAATTCAAATCAAACTAAAACACATCTTGAAAACTAAAGGTAAATTTTCACATTCTCCACCATTTTGTTCCTATACAGCTCAGAAGAATATGTACTGAATTTTTTTCTAGAAAATTTGAATCTGAGATTTTCTACCTGTTCTTTTTAGGCAGGGAACTGCTGTCTTTCTGAATATTTGTTTGCACTCCAACAGCGAGGACCCCCGGGTGGGGTCCCATAGTTCTCAGAATGGGGTAAACTATAAGCTGCTGGTATTCTACGAGAAGTATTTCCTTGAATATTTTTCTTTAGTTGGACTATTCAAGGGATAAGATATAATTTAAGGTTAAGCCATCAGAAAGAGCCTTTGAGCCCACCACTTTTCCTCACCTCACACACACTTGTTTCTCTTGAGCAGAGGAAAAAAAGACTTTTGGGGTATGTCATAGAAAACCAAGAATTGAGACATACCTTTCAGTCTAATGCTTTAGATGTAAAACTAAACTTCTTCTGTAAGGTTCTTTCTGTCTAATAAGGATACTGACACAGCTTTGACCTGCAAATGCAGCAAAATACCAGCAAGGCTCCGCATCCCTGCATTGTGGGGCTTTGTCTATGATAATTTCTGCACTCCAGAGTAGATGCTGACTTATCCATAAAGTCTGATTTAGAGTCTCATAGCCACCCTCTGACCTTTAGTTGAAAACAAAAAGTTGCTACCAGATGAAAGTGATTTGATGGCTTGAGTGGCAGGGCTGGATTTGGGGACAAATATCTGCCTGAACCCTGCCACTAGAGACAGCATCTTCTGCAGCAGCTCCCAGATTGAAAGAGCCATGATGATCCAATCATCCTTAAGGACTCTGTTTCTTGTATCTCTTGAGCACTAGTTGCCTCTGCAGCTGTACAAGGAGATATCTTTTCTGTGAGAGAACATAACGCACAGTGCAAGTCGCTTGGTTTGTATTAACTGTCAGAGCTCAAGCACAGCCAGTACAGGTACCTACTTCACCTTGGCTGAACATCTGGGTCCTGGGCAGCTGGTGCTGTAGGAAATAATTTCCTTTGCAAACCATATTTTAATAAAACAGATTATGCTCCTGTGTTCATTATTTCTCTGTATTTGAAAGTGAAATAAGCAGAGAGAGATTTCTAGTTGAAGCCAATATCTTACGGGCACAATCTGTAACCTGCTAAGGCACCCGGTAACGTGACAAAGGGAGTGAAACGCTTCTGCCTGTGTTTGTTTGTAATACTTCTTAGCAGGCAGATGCAAAACAGCACCAATTCTCACCTACCCACATCTCATCTCTCATCTTTCTCCCCCAAGACTATTTTTAATACTTCAGAAGTTATTAGTGGGTTATCTCAGCTTTCTCTCTCCACTTTCACTCTTCTATATCATGATGAAAAGATCTGGAAAGACAGACATGGCAGGGATTGGGGCAGGATGCTGAGGCAAATAAAGAATTTTTTTCCCTTTTCATTGAGCATATGTCATTAATCTTTGATGTTTTGAGATTAATCTGTGCATGAAACAGAAACCCCACTGACTGATATTTCCCTGGAACAGATGCTCTAAATGCAAAGTACCAAAGAGAAGCACTGTGCAAAACAACGGCAATCTGGTGCCCTTCCTAAAGGATTAAGATTCAATTCATAGTATTCCTGAATGGTTGGTCCAACCAGTCCACATACAATGAATCACCTTTACGTTAGGACCATATTCTCAACATAGTCACAAGACTAATCAGTAGACCTTTAATTGTTATTTTGTTGCAGTGGAGTTTAAACCTCTCCTATATGTGATTATTGACATAGAATTTAGTGGCACAATGGCCTGAGCCTATAGGGTCACAGTATTTAGTTTGATAATTCTGATGTCCAGTATCTGTGGTTTGACCACTGAAATGGGCTTGGGAAATCTGATCCTTAGCTCTCTCACAGCCCCGCTGTATGATTGCAGTCAAGCCAAGTAAGGTCTCTGTGCCTTAGTTTCCCTGCATGCCAGTTGGATATAATAATTCTTTCTCTACTTGCGTATTTAGACTGGAAGAGAGGGTTTTGATTGTCTGTTTTGTTTTGTTTTTCCGGAAAGGCATAAAGCTTTCTATGTGTCTAAACATCATCTCAGTCCTGGCTTGAAATCCTTGATGTCACTCTACTCAAAATAATAATGACCAAACAAGTATAAAGAGTTCTCTTTCAAAGCAGGTGTTCCCTCTGATGCAGTATGTATCAAAGCTTCAACTTGGTTATCTACTGTTATCTAGTGGTTATCTACTGTCTAGCCTAAGCTAGGCAGTATCAGGCCAACCAGAAGACCACCCATCTCCAGAGACAGCTCTCCGCACACCTATGTTTCATTGCAAGAAGCATCAACCCAGCCAGAGCTCACACTGCTTTTGAAACTCCCCTGTCCTTTAGGTAAGCAACATTGGAGCCATTGCAGGAAGAAATCGCTCCTGTCTGTCCAATGTTAACCATGTGATGCTGCCACAGAGTAGGTGGCACATGTTAGACATTCAGCCCAACCACAGGACATGATAGCCCATTCCCACAATATGTAGCATGATCTTGAGTCTGGCATAAGATTCAGGGCAGAGCAAAACGTTTCCCCGAATAATGCTGAGTGGGCTGCTCCAGAGCTGGTACAGAGAGGCGTCCAAACACCAGTGTAGGCAGAGCTGCTGTGAGATCAGGTCTGAGACCTCTGCAGGGGCTAGAGGAGCCAAAACCCGAAAGGCACATAGTCTGCACAGCCATTGGGTCTAGGTGACAGTGAATACATACCCCTTTGGAGACTAACACAATTATTTATTACTTGTACTGCAGCAGAACCTTAAAAATGGTCAGAAAGGGTTGTACTCCATGGAAGATGTAATATCTCACCCTCAAAATCAGTTCAAGTGTATTTAAAAGCATAACGGCACAAAATGGACTTTTTTAAAAAGAACAGGCTGCTGTGAGGGTAAAGCAATGCAGGAAAGTACTGCTTAGTATTATTTATATGATTCTCTTTCTCTGATCCTTCCAGAGGATTACAGTGCCAATTTGTAAACCACTGTAAACCACTATGAAACTAAAGTGCCTTAACAAGAGAAAATTAGTTAAGGAAAAATGTAGCTTTCAAGTGCAGGAGTAGGTAAACTACTTTCAAATCAAAAGTTCAATTTAATCTGAAAGGAAAACAGATCCATCAATGTCTATTCAATTTGCACTAAAGCCTAGAGGGACACAAGACTCAGTTTCAGCTGTGTCTATATGTATAGTATATATATATATATATGCTCTTTAAGTCTTAAGCTCTCATTTTTCTTAACATAAGTTTTGCACTTGGCTGTCTAATTTAATTTTCCTTTCATATATCTGTGCATGTCTAAAAAATTGTTGAATTTTGCTATTAGACCTTTGGTTGTTTTGTTTTGGTTTGGATTTTCTTGTATTTGTTTATTTTTTGTCTTAAAATCCAAAATATTTTTCAATTCACTTAACACTTGACATTTTAGTTACAGCAATGATCCCACACTGAGATTGTTCAAATGGAGCATGGCCAACTTCACCATAGCAAACCCTTCTTTGCAGTGGAAAACTGTAGAAATATATTTCCATGACTTATGCTGGACATTGCTGTTACCATAAAAGCTGAACAATGTCTTCCAATAATAGCCTGACTGAGACAAATCACAGGAAAAGAGAAATATGGGAAACCAATGTTAGACTTTGCTGTTATTCAATGTGCTTCTCTAATAGCAATGGTCTCCTATATAAAATAAAAAGCCAAAGCAATGTATAATTGGCATGCTCAGAGAAAATTTTACTCCACCTGGAGAGTGTGAAAGATGATGTTTTCCCAGTGGGATTATTTTTCTTCCATCACTAGTTCTTTTGAAATATGCAGATTGCAACTTTCCCTTGGCTGTAAACTGGGATTTATTTCATTTTATTTTATTTGTTTATATTGTAAGATTTCTACATGGGCAGAATCTCCTGTCAAGCTATGTGAATGCAATGGTTTCCATTCCCCATTTAATATCGTCTCTTTACACTTTAATTACTTACTATATGCTGATGTCCCTTGAAGTCCCTACGTAAAATAAAGAATAAAAAAAAAAAAAAATTGAAATATTCCTGTAGTGTTATAAAAATGCAGATACTCTTATTCTGTCCTTTTATCTTTATATTCTTTTATTTATTCCTGTAAAATTAAAACAAACAAACAAACAAAAAACCAGCCAAATGCTGGGAGTTTTCAAAAAAGGAGAAAAACTGGAAAAGGAAAAAAAGCAAACAAACTATACCACCAAGAAGGTGAAAGCCTTAGAACTTTTCTTCATGGTGAAGTTGATCCAGAGCCATGACTTCTTGATGTTCACATTCCTTCAAAACTCTAAGAGGGACATTTACAGGAAACTAATATTGGTAAGAAACCCCAAAGGCCTTTTTTGTTCTTTCTTCTGCAGTGTGAAATTACATTTGTTTTGTTGGATCTCCAGCAGTTTCACTCAGCTAATCCATTACTGTACAAGAGGCTGTAGAAACTAGCAAGACTTGTGATCTCTCTTATTCTTCACCGCCTTTTCCTCATAATTCTTGCAATACTTTTCTTTCAGTCTCAAAGTAAAAGTAAAACACTAGGAAATGTTTTGAGCCTGGGATGTGTGGTGGTGTGTGCCGTATATCTTCTATGGTCCTTCTGAACTCAGATTTCTGCTAAATAGATGCTCACAGTTATGGTACCCCAGTTTGCCCCTTCCTTTCCCCTGTTCCTTTGCTTCAGAAATCCCATTAAAAACTATCCATGATCACAAAACACCTGTGGTCTGGAAATCATTGGCAATCTTCATCCTAACCTATCAAATTTGGCAGTCATCAAATATGTCAGTCTCCGTATACTGTGGAGAAGAGCACATGGGAACCAACTGACAATGCAGCAGGCTGAACAGGGGTAATATTCACGCCTTACTCTGGAAGACTCTGCAGTTACTGTAAAATTTTCCAAATGTCATGAGGCACTCAGCTAGAAGCTTCAATTTTAGTTGGTTTGTTTAAACTGGTTTTTGACACTCTCTCTAATGGTATACTACAACTCCAGGGCAGGGTTACATTAAAAGGTTTAATTCTATCAAACACTCAGTTGAAGTGTCACAGGCCAAATAAAATTCCAAGCACCTGAAAGAGGATAATTTTTCACATGCGTAATATTTTAAAGTAAAAACAAGTGGGAAGGGAAATGGTTTTGCCTATTCCACTCAGACCGACACATTTAAGTACTTCTTTATGCACGGACAAGAAAGAGCAACATTCTTAGTGCTTTGAAAATCACTCGAAAGTCACCTTTAAGCAATTTGTGTCCTTAAGTCAGATGTTTGATGAATTTCCTGTCATTTTCTGCTTTGTTGCAAATTTTCAGTCAGTGAACAGTTTCAGTTTCTCATATAGAGTCTAGTGACTAAACTTAGTGTGGGTGTACGTACTCCGTAAGTCAAGCTATAGAGCTGTAAATCTCGAAGTCAAGCTTGAGAAATATTTGCAGTACAGTGGGGATTTGATTACATGTTGAGGAAATCTATTCTGTGTGTCTTTTCATGATATTTTATCTCCTATATGCCCAAAGACATTCTCAGCAAACAGAAAAATAAGTGAAAGCTAATTTTGCCCTTTTGATTGCCTGTTTGCTCATGGCTAGCCACAGCGAGAGACCATGTTCCTTTTCCACGGACTTCACTACAACGCTGCAGCAGCTCTCCCACCGTCAATAATACCACAATGGTCTTATACAAGCATAAAGAAGGAAGAATTCAGCTCAAAGACTTAACATTTCTTGTCCGCAAATCTGTAGGTTGGGTGCACTCTTAGCTCACATTTAAACAGCTAAGAGGCTTGACAATTAACATGCAGACGCTGCGGGTGAATGAATTTGTGTCTTTTGCCTTCTTGACCCCTTGACTGAGAGCTTGTATTTAATCACAGAGGAGCTCCCTGAGGAGATAGTGTAACCTCTGTTACTCTTCATGCCAGCACACTAATTAGATGTCCCCTTCACAGAGGACCGAACAGAATGCTTCACTCATATTGTTAGGCTTTCACAGATCTTCCCCATGGGGCAAAAATTCTTTAGAAGAACTCCTGTCCTTCATGCATCAAATTGCGGCCTAACAACTTGCGGAATTGTTTTACATGGATTGATCTTGTTGCGTATTATCCAACCTGCCGTAGTAGAGCCTCTCACAAGGTTTCAAAATGGTACATCAGGCTTCCCACAAAATCTTAGCATAACGATGCTGACATAAGGGGAAAAGACAAAAAAAGAGGAATAAATAGGATCATTTCACAATTTTTCTGAGACTCCTGATGTTATGCTTTCAATAAGTTGGATGGAAAAATGCAGAAGATGGCAAAAAGATGTAAAAAGTATTTGTGATTTAAAGGAAATTTTCATGGTGAAATATTTTAAAACTATGACAAATTTCATTCTAAAATCATATGACTAGAAAAAGAAATACCTTAGGATAAAGCTAAAAGTGTTGGGTGCTCCAAAGCAGTGCAATATCTTCTTGAATAGCTTGGAGAAAAGTAATTCCAGATTGTCCCAAAATGCAAACTGGTATTGTTTCTACTAAAAATAAAATAAAATAAAATAAAATAAAATAAAATAAAATAAAATAAAATAATTTATATCTCTCTCTGTTCCATACCAGGCTCACTCCAGGCTAGATTACAGTGACTCAGTGCGGCTGATTTCGGAGAGGATTACTCAAACACCTGCTGCAATAGAGTGCAGTTCTTTACCTTCTTCAGAGCTTAGGCTGCCATGAATATATTGAATCATACCTAAGTGATTTGCTAAACTCCTAAATTTACTTACACTACAGCTTTAAGAGCCTGATCCTCATTTTTGAAGCAAACGGTTGGTCACACATCAGCTCTACGAGCAGTAGAATTTTGGTCCATGGTAGACAGTGGAAAATGTACTCCTGGTGAAGATTTCAACGCTTAGAAAAGTCAAGATGAAACATTCACATGCCAGGGGATCTGCCAGTGACTCAGAGATGACCAACTGAGTATGAAGTCCAGTACCAAGTTATCCTCTTTGAGACAGTCTTTTCAAAGCAAATGATTCAGTATCCAAAAAAAAAAGGAGGAAGTCATGAAAACGTCCTTAAACTAAGTCAGGACGTTGCTGTTGGCACTGGTTTTACATGGAAGACACATACATAGTGCAGTGTCTAATAGCTTAAATGAAGCCTTAAAATGTGTGTGCTCTCTCTATTGGTTGGACACACATGAAACAAGGCATTCAAATTCCCTGGTGGTTTTCTGTTAAAACATGTGAATGCTCCCAGTATGTCTGTTGTGGGCATTTCCCAATGGGTTAATTAAGGCTGTTTGGACCCAAAAATAAAACAAACAGCTGAGTGGTGCTTATGTAGTTGGCAGTGAAAATCAGGATGGTTGAAAACTTTTTATTATATCTTTTTGCCTTTCTTTTTTAAAAAAAACCCCAAACAAACAACAAACAAAACCAGAAGATGTTTCCTCCAGTTTTTGTTGGTTGGGGTTTCTTTGTTGGGTTTTTTTTCATTATTATTATTTTATTTGATTATTATGAACAGTGAGATTTAGATAAGCTGCCAAGGTGCCTCATGGGAATTGCAGATCTGACACTTCACACTTCTATCTTCCTCTGTGGGGCAGATTCCCTGCTGCATTTTTTTTCTCTTTTATGTAGAGGACTCAGCTTCTGTAAAATATCTATGAATATTGTCTCCAGCCGAGCTAATTTTACATCCAGATTGCTTATGGTCTGAAGCACTTGCCTTTTGTATAGGCCTTATATTTTTGTCCATGCTACCAAGCATGTACTGCTTTCCAGTCAAGAGTTTTCTATTTGTATTTAATACGGTTAAACATTTATGCATATTATGGCATGTGATTGAAAGATAAGACAAGAGGATTTAAAGTCTGCTTAAAATGAAATTTCACAGATTCCCCTGCCAGGATGGACTGAATTTTACAAAAATTTACAATAGCCACCTGCCCATGTTGCTCTTTCTCTTGCACATACAACAAAAAAGGTATAAGATGTAATTGGTAGAATTATCTCATGTTTTTTTGCTACATTAAATCCAAATGTAAGACATAATTAGTTTAAGATAACATTTATGCTAGATAGCATAGTTAAAGACGAAATCCATAACAAGTTAATGATATTCTTTAGAATAGTACTGTGTGGAAATGTGCAGAAAACATGGTCAAAATGCACCAAGAAAACAGGAATTCTAGAACAGCTGCAGCTTCTTGACTGATTCAATAATTTGTTCTGAATCTCTTTGCACTTTGCATTGTGTTTAATAAGAGACAGAATAATGTTCATACCTCTCTGAGACTGAACAGTCTCTGACTCAAACTGAACTTGTCTGTATTAACTCAGATTGTCTTTTCCTCACATTCTGCTGGCTGAATCTTAGGTAATTGGCTCAGTCTCATGCAAATACTCTGAAATTTGCAGAGACCCTATTTGAGACTTAACATTATTCTGAGAACGAAGGCATGCTTCTTCCAACCTCCTCAATCAATACTGTTTTCATCAATATTCAAAATACAAGGAACACATGGAATAATGGGAGGGGATGGGGGACACACCACACGTGTTCACTACCAGCCCTTTTTACTCAGATTTATAGGTATGTCCTAAACATAGGTCACCACCTGTCATGCAGAAAACTCAAGAATACAGTCAGTTAAAATTTCAAGAGTAGATCATTCCCACTTGTTTTTGCTGCCTTTCTTTTAAAGGTTGAAGGAGGTGAATGAGTTGTTTTTTGAGAAGGAAGGGGAAGATAAAGGGATTTGGGGTTTATTTGGTTTTTACATTGTTCATTTAGTCAGTATTTATAAATGTCATTTCTGTCTATTGGCATTTTCTTCCCTCAGGCTGCTGGAAATGAATTGCAATTGTTTTAGATGCTATTCAGTTTAATGAGAGACTTTAGGAAAAAAAAATATCCCACACACAATTACACATAGGCATTTCTCTTTTGGATACAAAATTGAATACCTCCTTCTCTTGGTGCACAGGGATATTCATCATGCAAATAATCCAGTCGACCGTTTGCTATCAGCTCTAACCAGACTGCTCCATCGGTGTGAGTGGCCCAAGAGTAACCTCTGCTGCCATTGGACAGAGCTGCCCAAAGAATTACTTTTGCATCTGAGCATGACAGAGAATGAAGGATGGATCCAGCTAATAAAAGGGAAATTACCTAATGAAGAAGAAAAAAAAAAAAAAAAAAAAAAAAGCCTTGACTGTTGTCTAAACACCTTTATTCCTCTTACTTCCTGTAAAAGATTTATACTTCCAGCCCTGATTTCTGAAGACTGCACATACAAAGCCAGCCCTATGGACAGTCTGTCCTCCTTCGGCATCCCATCAGTGTAACAAGCCACTCCATCCAAATTCTCTCTTAAGTAAGCACCAGCAAGCACCAGCAAAACCAGCCCGGTTTTTTCCTGCAGCCCACTAGCAAAGCTTTCCCAAATCTTATACTCCATTTCTCACTGAGCCAGGGCTGGACCTATACCTGGTGATTGTTGTGAAATTTCCCTAAACCTCCAGCCAGAGATCCCTAAAAACTCCATGTACCAAGCATATCAGGGCTTTCAACTGCTACCCTTCAGTCCTTGTGCCTCTGCTTACACATAAGTCTCCATTTGTCCAACCCATCTCTCGCCCACAGAGGTGACGGCAGTTTGTATAGCTGAGAAGCCTGGAAACCACTGCCTGGGGTGATTGTACAAGCAGTGGCTCATTCACTTGGCTCAAAGCAATTCACTGTAGAACTGAGGGGAAGAGATCTATCAGAAGGAAAAAAACTTCCAAAATATGTATCATGGACAATGGACTTTTAAGACTATTTTTCTCCACATCTTCTCTTCTATTGCACTGCTGTACTTGCTAATGTAGACCTTGGTGACTATACCAATGCCATATTGTTAAGTCACTGGCAAAGATGAACCCAAGAATCCCATTATCAAGGTTCTTTGATTAAGCCATACAGCATTCAGTAGAACTCCTGTTATTAATGCAGGATGCTATAATCTGTGGACAGGACATAATCATATTCAAATTTATACAGAACACTGTATTGCCTTTGAGTAAGAAAAGTTAATTTATACTCTACCAACCTTTTGGTTATGCATGTGTGTGCATCCAGTTGCTCCAGGCTCCAGGTAAATGATACAGTCTAGACTTCAGGTAGTTCATTAGATCAATATTCTATCTAATTACATGGATGGAATTCGCAGTGTCCTCCAAAGCCCAATTTCATTTCTTTCACCTCTCAAATTAAACACTACCTTAAAGGTTTAGTTGATGGATGACTCCGTTTTATCTGATGATGGTCTTCAAGGCACATGTGGCAGTATATCTTATCCTATTAGTAAAGATCATTAGCTACAGCATAATTGCCTCGCTATGACACATAATAGTTTCATCTATTATTATCATTCCTGTCCTGTAATTCAATTTCATGATTATGGTTTAACAAATCAAGGGGCACGGCAAACAATATATTTTAGCCATCATTTAAAGTAAAGTCAAGTTGCTGACAAGATACATAGGGTGGTGCTACAAGACATTTTACCATTTGAGTCTTTTGGTTTACAGAAAATTCTGATTTCTCCATTTTCTCCCATTTCTTAACATAGAAAAATACTGAATCAGAAAAAAAAAAAAAAAAAGGCTAGATTATGCCTTCACCACATTCAGTGGCCTCTTGTTTCTTTAGGAGACCATCTGTAACTTGCTAGAGGCTTTCCGAGCATTGAAGATAGCCCTTCTTTCTAGATCAGGATTATGAAACAATGACACTGTGTAAGAGTTGCTTAGTTAAGATTTGATACAGGACATCTTTTCCACAAGACTTTTCTCAACACTCTCTAGCTAATTTGAAGCTTACAGGAAAAAATTCAAAATCCTCCCCAACGATATACCATAAGGAGAGAGGAGGCCAAATTAAGGGTAGTGCTCTTGCCCTTGGGCCAGTACATATCAAGATATATGTTTACATACTGAAAAACATACATGCAGAAAAACAGCTTTCTGCACTGATTTTAAAATGTGTATATGGAATACTCACTGTGCACTTGCACATGCACACATAGCATCCACTCACCTCCATAACTTATCAGAGATTTCACCTGCAACCATGTTTTCCTGTAATTCTGAGGATCAAATTTGGGCCATTTCTCCCAAGCCATCAACTTTTCTCATTCTCTAACAAGCAGACCATTAAACTATTTCCCTCTCTCTTAACTCACTCGGTTTCATTGAATAATTATTCTTCGTTCCAAAAGCTGTAATGGATGCTTTATCTCCTCTCCAGTGACCATTCACCAGAAAATATGACACATAATTAAGAACTCTGGGGAGAAAAGAGAGAGAAGAATTATTCCCTTTATGTAGATGATTTTAAATGAATTTTATATGAATATGAATTAATATGATTTAATACTAATTACCAGAGATACATTAATTCTAATATACCTAAGTAAACCCTCGTAGGAACAGTGACCAGTGATTACTGGTTATCTGTAGTACTACCCAAAACTGAGATATGTTTTTATTTTATTTGCAATAAATGTAACCACCCAGGTGGGAAGCTTCAGGAAAGCAGATGAAAGCTCTCAAAGTTGTTGAGGAATAACTATGGAACTTTGTTGAGTTCCTACTTGACTTCTGTATTCACAGGTATTGCCCCTTCCCTCCTGGCTGCATTCGTCCTTTCGTCTTATATCCATGCTTTAGGAAGGTCCAGCTGAAAGGAAAAGCAATTTTGCGAGAACGGTTCTTAGATGTATAATTGAATTCATGAAAAGCATTTTGTCTGGCCTTTGGAAAGCTATTTATCAGGGGATTTTGCAGCAAGGCAATTAGGAATGCTGGGTTTAATCAGAAATTTTTACATTTCAATACCATACATGCTGATTTGCAAGCATATGTGACAAAGAATGATTAGTTTTACCAAAACTGTCATAAAATTTGGGCATGGTTGCTACACTTAGGTACTTTCCTGCCACCTCATTTCCTTAGCCCGCTGGGGAGCCTGGTCTCAGTGACGGAGAGCACTCTATCATGCAAACACTATGGAGGTAATGTAAAATTTCCCATGACCCGATTTCTGGGCAACACATTGTGTAAGCAACCTCAGAACTTCAGATTCCAAAATTGTGGAACAAGTTGCTTAGTAAACCTGGGAATTCCAGGGCTTTCATAATTTTTAATTCTAAAATAAGCTTCCAGATATCTTCTCTCAGAGTTCCGTTGCAAAAGAGTTTATGGAATTCCCCTCAGCAGATGACTATAGCGATAACTCTATTTATGATTGGAAATCTATTGTCTTTCAGAGATACCTGACATTTATGAGGGTTTTTCTCTTACCAGAGCTAAACAAAATTTTGAAATATCAATTACCTCCACAAAGCAGAAGAGTCTTTTCTGCCTGAGACTACTGTTTTAAATTCCCTTAGGGGTCTCAGTAGGATTCCTATATTTCTATCCAAGAATCCCAGACAGTGCTAAATATTTTCTGTTATATAATTATTATGTGCATGTGCAATAAGTCTTTTCCATTGGGGTTACATTAGACTTCCTGCGCTTGAGTAGCTCCAGGTGCTACAGTAAAACGGGTTATGGTCATTCTAATAAATGGTAACACAGATTCTCAAGGCCAAGCAATTTCAGATGCTAGCCAGTTCCCCACATTCAAGGCTGGATAACTTCAACCTTGTTAAAAATGGACGATCATTTCACTGAAGCTGCCCTGTGAGATGGGGTGAATTGAAGAAATGGAAACATTCTCATGTAAGAAGAGAGAATGGCATAAATTTTTACAAAATAAAATCGATTGTGTGATGCAGCTTCATATTAACAACTAATCAATTATTACAGTGTCAGATAATAAAAAGAAAATTATAATTTCTATTCAGTAAGTGTGAGTTAGTCTTAGCAATATTGCTGAAAGACTCTCATGGATAGTTTTCCATACTAAAATATTGAGATATAAAAGCAATCAGATATCTTATACAAGTTGACCATGGACAGACTCTTGCCTAGAATAGGATATCAGAGTTTCCAGTTGTAGAAGCTGGAAAATACCTGGACACTCTCTGGTTCAGACATTAGTTGAACTAGAAACACCTGTCTTTTTTCCTGCCTTCAGGACAGGAGCAGAAGGAACCAATTCAGCAATAATCACTTACAAATGGGCTGGCCAAGCTTAGCAAAGGTCACAGGGTGTTGGAGCTTGTGGGATGAGCATATATTGCTGTTTGCAGTCTAGGTAAGTGTTTGGGGGGTGGTGGTGTTTGTTTGTTCTTTTCTTGCTGCTTCTCCTCCAAATCTGATTTGGGGCTTTAGTGTAAGCCTGTAGCCTAGGTGAGGGTATTATTCTGGAGGCAGAGTCCCTGCAATCTCATATGGCTCTGACTATTTATGAGAGTATGCAGGCTGAGAATTCACTGGAGCTTCTGTACAAGTGCTTATTGGTTGGAATAAGGATTTTTATTTCAGTCCTCTCTGCCTTCTTATTTCAGGAGCAGTATTAGCTAGTGCTGATTCTGAAGATGGAAAAGACCTTATAGAGATACTTTTTCTCTAATGAAAGATCATAGAAGATGTGGGAGTTCTTGTGACCTCTGCTGGAAATTCACCCTCACTGCTATTCTGCTTTGTTCTAACTGTCTTTATCTCCTAGGGTCCTTGAACAGATACTAGACCTGAAGGAAAAAAAGGCAGTGTTCTCTTGCTGCTACCTTAAAGAGCGTTGATAATTACCACCAGCTCAAAGGCCAAATGCTCTTATTAGCACAGGGAAGTCAAATGTTGGCATTCAGTGTGGGAAAGGAGGTGGAAGTGCAGGAGCAGTGGAACAGCAACTCTGGGTCAACTTGATGCATTGGTAAGTTCTGTGCATTCTAAAGCACTGACCTTAAGATCTCATATCAGGGGAATTATTCCTTAGAAGAGGAGATTGAACATGCCTATCAAATTGTTTCTACATGAATAATCCTCTCTGATTCCTATCATAGAGGAGACGTTGGGTTTGAGGCACAAACTGTGCCTTCATGCAGAAAAATCAAGGGATAACTGATTGATATTTCTTGGAGGAGTTTTTACTCCCACTAGAACTAAATGAGAAAACATTTTGCCCACAACCCTCTATGTGGGAACAAACCTAAGCAAATGGATGTCTACTGAGAATAGGATAGATTTCTTGCTCTCATTGCAGAGAGATTAATGTTTTAGCAGTTTCCAGTAGTCTGAAAAGTCTTCTCATGCTGCATGGCTACAAGCTACCTTTGAAGGATCTGTTTGCTCTAGTATTTGTTGTGTTTTGTGGCATGCCTCAAGCTCAGACATCCCATCTGAATGAGCTTATGCTGTGGTTGAGAGTCAAGCTTTGTGTGGCAGCTTTTGATTGAGAAATATTTCACCTAATTCATCTGTGTTAAAGATGGCAAAAAATCAAACCCTCCCACGCACCCTTTATAAATCATCCTGGCTAACACACTAGTAAATGCGTTATCAAAAATGCAACACCTATTACTGTGAATTCCAAACAGCCAACACAAAGTCAGATCTGAATCTGTGGGGAAGGTATAAATTGATTAGACTTTTTGAGAAGCTATAAATTACAGGAAAGCAAGAGGAGCATCTTTAAAGGGTTGACAACAAAGAAAAGAAAGATGATTGAACATGAAAATGCTGGACCAAATCACAAATAGCTTGTTCCTGGGAGAACAAGGATAATGAAATCTTTGCTAGGTTTGAATAAGGGAGGAGGGGGAAGAGAAAAAGGCCTTAGTGGGTTAGAAATATAGGCAAAAAAGGAAGATAAAACCTTTGATGATATAAAGCCATTAATGCAGTGTACTAGAAAAATAATGAGGCAAAATGAGTCATTATCATTAGTGAACATTTAGCTGGTATAGAATGACAATTAATATCACTATGCAACTTTATTAAGGTGCTCTCTGCAGCACCTCACCATCCCTATCTTCTATAACAATTGAAATATAAATTTAAAACCTCTGAATGGAAGGTAGAAAGAAATCCATCTGGCTATGAGATCCATGGATCTGTTTGCAATGGATTCTATTTTAATGTCCTACTATTGTCACCTTTTATCATCTCTGCAAGCCTGCAGAACCAAGGAATGATAATGTACTATGCAATAAAAATGTAGGAGAACTTGCTAGGTGTGAAAAGGCTCCAGATGGAGTGACGAAGTGAGAAAATTATAGAGGTGTTTTGTGTAAGTAACATGATGACCCACCTTGGCTAGAAGCCTCAATTCTCAGAGGCTCAGAGCATAGCTAGTTGGGAAATGGTATAAAAGAGGAGGTACACAGAGGAGGACCTCTGGGAATATAGTAGAGGAGTGTTGGATCAGCACTGATTGTATAAACTAGACTTAAGAATATTTTTCTGTACGTATCCTTGTCCAGCCAACCTTGGCTTGCCTAGTACACAACTTTTGAGGATATTGGTATTATTTCTCTTCCATTCTGTTATTTTGCAAAGAGGTAACTTCTAGCCTTTCAGATATATTACCATTTGGTCATCTTCCCTTATTTCATTAGTGGGAGTAATTGAACACTGGGCTAGCCTTGAGGGAACATCTAAACTAAGAGCTGCAGGGAGACATGTTACTTTATCTATGCTCTGAATTGACCAGAAATCACCCAGAACTGGTGGTTTCTGTGTGTGACAAGCCACATTTGTAATAAGGCTCAACTAATAGTGTCAGATGAACTTTTTATGGCCTCACGCTACACATTTATAATTTTTTTTTACAGAATACAGTTGAGAAAATCAAACCAAGTTTGAGAGAACCTTTGCCTGTAAGCATTCTTCACAGGCTTCGTACCTGTTACATCTCTTTATTAACATTCCACATAAAATCAAGCTAAAGGTTTTCAAGTGTGTTGCAGGAGTAGAACAATGGCCTTTTTTACTTCATGTTAACCTGAATAAATAACTAGAATGTTCTTCATCAGTAAGAGTACACATCTCCCTTTTTTCCTTTGGATAATGTATGTAACAAATAGGAAGTCAGGAATGTCTCTGCTGGCTCAGACCTGTGGTCCAGTTAGTTCAGTATGAACGTAATTATCAGTTAGGAACTCTTCAAAAGCAGATGACTGTCATCCTACAGTAAGCTGACATTGGATGGTTGTTCTATGAAAATATTTTGCCCTAACCTTTGTACTTGTCCTTTAAGCATGAAAGTTTGTAGCCCTTCTAAAACTGATGCCAGTATTAACTATAAAATTGATTTAATAAAGTATAATATAATAGGAAACTTAAAAAGTGTGCTTTTCTTTACTCTTCCCATTTATTCCTTTGAGAATCTTGGTTTGTATACATTTTTGTGCTTTCCTGCATCTTTTTAATCTAAGACTCATCCTTATTCCCAACAGACAAAGTTAATTAACCAAAAATGAAAAAAAAGAAAACCATAGTTTCTGCTTGCTCTCTACATTAGAGGGCAGAGTTCTACCTCATCTCTCTATTCATCTTTTATTTAATCAAATATTTTTGATAAAATTGGGAATTCATTAAAAAGGCTATGTTAACATCTTGGGGGAAGAAAGACCTTTCTTTAATATGTAAATGTGCTGATACAATGTGTCTGAATCAACAAAACCATTACTTTGAGGGAAATTAACTCGGTGGGCCTCTTCAAGCTTAATTTTGTACTACTGTAAATGTGATTCAGCAATTGAAAAGAGGCAAGAATGTCTAAGAATCATGATACAAAATAACTTTTTCAATGTAATCTTCTACATTTACTCAATTTCTGAACTAAATATGTTTTTTAAAAAAAAATTTCACTGAAACAAAAGTTTCTGATAACTTTCCATTACAAGTTAAAAAGAAAAGTATTTGAAGTTGTATTGTAAAAAAAGTTGTGTGAGGGTGCAGTAAATACCATCTAATAGCATGAAGCATCCAAGCATTCACTTAAGAATGGAAAATAAAGGATAAAATCAGCTTCTTTACTATAACCTAACTACTTAATTAAAGGTTATTATCATCTGCTTGTTGCTTTAACAATCTCTGTATCTCTCAGTTTTTGGAGGATCTCAGAATCCTTGTGTGTAAGCTGGTTACTTGTTTTTCTGCAGAGCAATACATCAAATGTAAGTGAGATAAATAGGTAAGACTGAGAATTTGTAGGATGTACTCTGAAGTGGAAAATGAGTTACTCTGCATTGCTGTATGCCTTTGATAATTAACTAGTGGTCATGATGATCCAATATGTGTTGTTCAGCATTAAACATTTCCTTTTTATTAAGAAATTACTCTCCAAAATTTCCTTTGATTGAATTTGAAATGTTTAAAGCTTAAAATAAAAATGAAATTCTTTAATTTATGTACTCTTCCCCAGGTTCTCTTTTTCATAAAGATTTGTAATTGCTTTTGTACTTAACCAGAGTGTTCTGTCAGGAACGTTGGTCTTTTGCATCCCATGACCCCTGTCCTATCTCTGGAGCCAGGCAGTATTGATGAAATGTCTGCTAGGACTCCTTAAAGCTCACCCATTAAAGCATGAGCCAGACACTGAATATCTGATCTGAATTCCAACTTTCCCTAGGCATCTTCAGCCTGGGAGAGCTTCATCTTTAAGCCTGGACTGAACAGTAAGTAGCATAATGGACTAATTAATTTGGAAGATATGTCCAGAAGGCACATTCTCTGTATCCACTCTTGAAGCCAGAGCAATGATTCCTGACAGAAGTTCATTCACCTCCTCAGAGACACCCAGAGTTGAGGATTCCTCAAGCAATCTATTCCTCCAATTCTACTTCCTTCTCATCAAAAGGGTCCTCCTGCAACCTAACCTGAATGCTTCCTGCTTCAACTGAAGCTTATTTGGGTTGAGTGCAGGTTCTTCAACCCATTTTCAATCTCATTGAAAGCCAGCAAATGTAAATAAACTGGTGTCACCTCATACTGCTCCTTCTCCTTCATTATATCAATTCCAGTTGCTTGTTTCAGTGCTTGAGAAGGAAGACAGCAGCAGGGGAGCTAGTGCAAATAGCATGAGCCCATCCCTCTGCATGTAGCATGAGTCTATAGTGGAAGCTTTACTGAGAAGAGTCAGGCTTTAGGCTGAGACAAATGATCCACTCTTGCATACGCTGCTGGTTCTTTCCTTTCAAGTACTCTTCCAGGAATGTCACGTGTGTGCTTTAAAGTGGTGTTGCCACTGCAGTGTCAGAGTAACACAAGGAGTGGCAAGTTGGTGGATGAGCAGGTGATAGCTTAACTAAACAATAAGCATTGTCCTTTGTTATTTGTAATATGGCAGCACTGAAGGACCTCTCCAGAATCTTTTTTCTGGAAAAAGGAGAAAAGTCTTAAAGCATTTTCTAAATAGTAGCTAATCATGCATTGCAGATTGGAGGGGTTTGGGGTTTTTTCCTTTCCCTTAGAAAACAGAACATGCAGTTGTCTTTCTTGTCAAGCAGGAAGTCCATAAGAGAGACTGACAGAGGACAAGGCAAGTGACTGCTCATCTTGCACCCATCCTTCCATCTTGAAGCAGAGGAGCTAGACCTTTTTCTCCAGTGTAGAACAGACAAGTCCCAGGGTGACTGTAAGAAGAGTTGTATTGATCTGGTCTCCACACAGTGTGAGAAATGAAAAAGAACTGGTAATTACCTGCCTCATAATTCTGAACATGATGAACCAGGAAGAATGCTCTAAGAAATTGCTTCCCATAAAGTAATTAATCTTTTAATTTTCTTTTTCCATCCATCACGTGACTTGTTAATATGTCCTTAATTCTCATCTAATACCATAGCAATAGTCAGCACTATACCCTTCAATAGATGTACCAGTTTGGAAGTCCTTATCTGTTCATACATTCTGTTCCTGTAAACTGGATTTGCTCCTTAGGTTAAAGATCTTTGAGTAGAAACATACACCATGATTCTAAATCAGAGCAGACAGATCCAGTTTAAGGGCCTATTCTTCATTCCCTCTACCTCAGATCAACTATTATCATTTATGGTGTCAAATGCTAGCTTCTCTGAGTACATCTGCAGAATTCAAACCCAGTCATGTGCATGCAAAGAATCTTTCACATGTCCCTTCATCTTAGTTTCAGCCATGTAGGATTGAACCTTGTGAGCTGTACAGTGTGCATGGCTCATTTTAATGCAAAAGATGAATGAATCCATAGAGTTTTCACACTGTTTCAAAAGACACAAGGAGCTGATGCATTTTATTTGGTTTCAGTCTCTTCACAGAGAGAATACACATCAGAAACTTAGGTTACGGGTCTGAATGACAGGTTAAGCGGACAGGTAGTTTTGCAATACGGTGGTGGCTGAAGACACTGGTTTGCAGGTCAAGTCCTGGGTCGCCAGCAATCTCTCTGCTTGGCTCAAGGCGATTTATCTGATCTGTCTGCAACTTTATCTTCTGCATTAAACCATGAATAGTATCCCCTTTATCTGTGTTGCCATTTTAAGTAATAAAGTCTTTGAGGCAAACAAGTTGTATTTCATTTGCACAGCTCCTTGCTCAGTTTAGAAGCATGAACAAAAACCAACTCCAACCTCTTTCACACTCATTACTGAAATTTTGTATGCAACTGATATAACTGATAAATGTCTCCATTACTCTTATTACAGACTTGACAAATAGCCATGTCGCACCATCATCGTGTCTGCAATACAGCTACAGAAAAGTTCAGTGGAAGAGTGTACTCTCCACATAAATGATACCATGAATTTGATTTTTAAGTACTTATATTCTAATATGCAACTTCAAACGGTGTAAAGACTAGATGTGAAAAGGTGAGGCGGCTTGCAGAATTTTACTCTCAAAAACCTTATGAAAACTTGGCAAGAAGTATCAGGGATGGAAATATGGGATGGAAATGAGAATGAGAGAACTATCTTACTAAAATTACCTCATTAAAGAAGCTAGTTACATGTTTGCTAAACTCCTGCTGAGATGACATTAAACAAAAGATCCTTTACAACTGGAAGATATTAAAGGATACAAAATAGTAATTCCACATGCCCTTTTCAACATCAGCTGAAGCAAATATAATATATTCCTTTGTAAATACTACACTTCATGTTATTAATTTCAATGACTGTTTCATACTTGCCTATCTTTCACCTTGATAATGTAATTATAGAGGTACAAGATATTCCACATAGATGCCAAGATGCAATTTAACTGTCTCCATGTTTTCTACTTAGATTGTGCCTTGTATTTGACCCAAGTGTTGTATAGTTATTAATAGTTATCCTATGGGAAGTCTGTATATATTTACTAGGATCACATTGTCCCTATCCTGATAGTAAGAGAGAGGCAAAAAACCATAATTTCATTGATGGTACAATCTAAACAGACTGCAAAAATTAAAATTGAGTGTGCATTATCAGTGTAAATCCTTAAAGCAATGTCCATTTCTATCACTAGACCATTTATCTCCTTATGTTTTTCTTGACTGCAGGTGTATGTTTATGCGGGTTTCCCCGCAGGTTGCAGTAGATTGGGGTCAGTAATAATGGATCAAGTTTATCAGGGTGCAGTCCTTCTCTGGCCGGAACAACTGGATTCAGTTTTGTGTCTCTATATATTGACCACCATGTACTTCCAACCTTAATATGTTCTATAATAAATTAAGAAAAATGACAGACACTACTGCCCCCCCCCAAAAAAACCCCCAAAACCAACCAAACAAACCCCAAACCCTTCTAAGAAGGAAATTAAAGTTAGTGGAGATATGCCAGAAATCAGGTGTGTGGTGGTACTTTTGTCTATATATTCCTATATGCTAAATTGTCTCATTAAGAGTTTGATTCTACCTCATGGAAAAAGAGCAAATTTTGTTCAAGTAGTTCCACTAAGCAAGGATAGAGTTTGCAGGATGCAATGTTGAGCCTCTGGTTCGTCTTTTTTTGATTAAAGCTGCACAGAAATTTCTGGAAGAAACCTTCTTCTGTTGAAAAATGTTGATTCACCAAAAATTGATTGCTTCATATCAGCGTCATATAATGCTGTGGGGTTTTCCTTTTTGTTAAGAACAATTTCTCACATCCTGAGAACAGGAGAAGCCTATCCTAGAACAAATAGTGCGGTAGTGATTAAAAGCAGGGCTCTGATCAC
This sequence comes from Grus americana, assembly GCF_028858705.1. NCBI lineage: Eukaryota > Metazoa > Chordata > Aves > Gruiformes > Gruidae > Grus > Grus americana. The sequence goes on along the minus strand of NC_072857.1, from coordinate 14,848,841 downwards.
CAGCCACACAATGCTGGACTCAAGCCTGTTTATCTTACACTCTGCCCAAAATAATATCTTGATTATTCATACATCTTCAAACAGCTACAATTAAAAAACCTATTTTTTTTTAATCCCAGCCAACCTATCTGACATATATATTCAAATGAAAACCTATTTTCACTTCATACCACCCTCTCTGACTGATTTACTTACATAATTTCTCGCACTTCTCTCACAAAATCACACATACATGGGAATGACCAGATGTAGTATTACTCTTCTACATTTAACGCTGCTCTTGAAGAACCCATACTATCTGAGCTTCATTTTCATCAAACTGTGCTTATAGAGAATATAAGAAAACAAAATAAAAATAAAAAATGGTCCCAGGCCCGGTGGTCTTCAATTTTAGCCTAGCCTCTACTTTTCATTTGAGGACTGATGTTTTGACTGAAAACTTTACCTGTGATCTTGTGTCAGCCATTGTCATGAGTGTTTTCTAATGTCATGAGAATAACATAGTCAAATATTGCGATTTTCAAAGAACAATAATGCAGTCAGCCCCTTCACTTGTATAGAATCTTTTGAGTACTTAAGCCTCATCCATTCTGGTTTACACTGAAGCCTTTTCTATAATTACATTCCAGACAATAGCGCAACACTTTTTCACTGCTGATCTCTTGATCTATTGTCTTTATTGTGCTTCCTTTTATAAATAATTTTATGGTCAAATACCCAGCTGAAATTTAAATAAAGTGAAATCATGACTTCTTTTCACCATTAGCCCAAGATAACATAATAGCATTATGACAGGTGAAGGTTAACATTTCTGGTGGCAACTTTCATTTAAACCATCTCAAAGCAAGATGGCATGCATAATTGCTTTGCACCAATAGAGGAAATAACTCCCATTAATCCTCTAGTGAAGGTCATAGAAACATTGCACAGGCTCAGAACAATCACAGAATGAAGACAGAAGAGAATGACTGGGTCATTTAATTCATGCACCCCTAGCTACTAGCACAGCCTCAGACAACTATTTACCTAACCAATGCAGATTTTTTTTCAGTTATAATCCACTAGCAAATGGGAATCAATTCAGAAGAAATAAAAGTGAGGTGAGTCTTTGTTAGGAGTTAGAAATGTCTTTAAATTATTTTGGGGAAAAAAAAAAATACTATGGACAATTTGGACCTGGTCCTACTATATACAAAAGTCTTCCCCATTCCAGCAACACACTAAACAAAATTCTGATGCAGGGAGAATCGGGCCTTATATTTTTAATTATTTTTCATTTGTGCTATTATTAACATGCCCTTGTTCCATGCAAAAATACCGAGAGACAATCTATTCTCGTGGTTCTTCTAGCCCAATTTTTCAAGCCCAAGAGAATCTGTTATTTTGGAATTCAGTGATTAGATGAACCAAATCAGAACTCCATCATTACTTTTTACTTTGCCATTACAGGTGAAGAACATGAACTTGCACACTGTGGCCTTTTTTAGTAATCATTGCCAGGAGATTTTCTTCAGTTTTAAGGAACTTAAATTGACATCTCACTACTAAACCAAAAGATTTCCATAGAAAACTCAAAAAGCTATAATGGCAAGTTGGCAGTATCACAGGAGGATTAATAGATACTCGACCCATCTGTATTTTTCAAGCATTCCTCTAGGTCAGGATTAATCAGAGACGACCCAGCTTCATCCACTTCAGGGAGTACAAACTGAGGTGACACACCGTGTCATTTGAGCAATAGTACCAATCATGGGAAGCATCAATCCCTCCTTCTTGGAGATACATTAAGGCCATGGACTGTGCTCCAAAATTGCCTCATTAGATGCTGCTGAGGGAAGGAACAAATCCTATTGTATAGGCACATTGTTTTCCAGAGAATTAACTTTCAACTGCATGATGAATTGGCTGTTGTCCACTCTCCATCTCCTCCACACCAGTTCCCCTGTTCCCTTGCAACCACCTTCCACCCTCCCGTTTCCTCATTCACTTCCTCATCTTTTGTGAAGACCAATCCTGCCTCAGTCACGTTCCATGCTAGAAAAATCTTCCCCCTTCCGTGCCATTTTCCAGCCATTATTCCCTTCAGTTTATTTCTGCTCTTTACCCATATCTGTCATCTATTTAGACTACAAGATATCCATAAAATAAAAGTTTATTACTGTCTTTGTCCAGTAGAAGCTGCTTCTGCTTACTCTTGCTATTATTACTGTCTGATGTTGCTCTTACACAAGGCTGTAAAACTCTCCACAACCTCATGGCTTATGAACTCTTTACATAGATAGTTTGTTTTGTATATACTTTGAAGCTACACAACCAAACTGGGCACACAAAGGTCATAAATGGGTCACCACAGGTCATTTGATCAATAGGAAATAGTGTTGTGCATGGTTTTGGTCTGCCCCATTAAAAAGTAAAATGCACAAGATTAATTCACTCTTGTTTTGCAAATGTGGTTGTCCAAGAATGCACAGACAAGTGATAGTCTAGGAACGCATTGTAGCACTGACATTTTTTTCCCAGATAGCAACTCCTTCAAACATCTTCCCATGACCTGTTTGCCATTTTTCTCATTGTGTCTTTCCCAGTATTATTTTTGTTTCATTAATGTAATGCACAAAGCAGAATGGTATAGGAAAATCACAACCTTCATTGAGTATGCCAAGCCACAAACAGTATTATGTGAAGGTCAATACCACATAAATAGATGCTCCAGTACTTGTTTATATGTTGGGGCCATGAAAACTGTAAATGCTATGTAAACAATTAGGATTGATTTAATTATGTTCAGAGGCTTGTTTGTTTGTTTGTTTTCAGTTATTAAGAAATGCTGAAGTCTCTCAAAGCAAATATACAGAACTGCTCAGGAAGTCTCAGCAGAAATGAAATTTCTGAGTAACTTCCAATATATGATACCCGTCTTTTACTAGAACTTGAGAGACTTCCTTCTAAATAAAACAGTTGCTCTTTTCTCTCCCAGCACTCAAAATAGTGAAATTAAGGCATTTGTACCTACAAAGATCAGCCCTGAAGTATTTAAAAAGTGACAAGAACAACCTTAGGACAGCAGCTGGAAATAGAGGGTGACATTTCTCTCCAAGAGTGTCCTTGGGCACAGAATAAATAAGAATAAAGATACGATTGCACCAACAAGAATCCTACCTATCTCAGGGCAAGCATTCATGTCAGCATGGCACACGGCCAAAGTAGCTTGTGTCCCCAAAGCAGATTCATTGAATTGGACTGCAGATAAAGATCATTTTACTCTGCCACAAAACTAGGTTGTTGCCAAGTCTTGTTGTTTATTCTTGCTCTTCTTGTGAAGACATCAGCATCTGTAAAGTCATTCAGTGATTCAGAAAACTAATCCTGCAGCAAACTAACTTGTTGAAAACAAAGAAAGTTAACTTTCAGCCAAATCAGCCTTTGATTTGATCCATCACGTGCCGTGAAATCATTATGCCAGCACAGGCAAACCAGCAGAAATGTTTGTCCTTGGCTGGAGAGGAAGAACAGTCTTCCCTTTCACTAAGAACTGACATTTATGTCATTTTGAGTCACATAATCATAAAGCAGGACTTAACCAGTTTTCATTACCTCTGTGTGCTGCTATTCCACAACCATAGTTAAGACTCTCATGTCCAGTTCTGTTACTTTCTTACCACAATTTGGCTTCTCTGGACTGAATTTATCTCCCTTATGACCAGCTTTCTGTACTCCCACATGCACTGTTTGTCTCTGCAACAAAAAAAACAGCTGCTCTGTTTCCTTGGAATAGAGTTCTACCAATAATACATGACTTCATTCTCCATCTAGGGCTTTCTACTAGAAGGGACCAGGGTTATTAACTCTGGGAACCTACTATCAGGGAAAGTTACAGCAGAGATGTGCTGGAGCAATGCCCTCCTTAAATACCATGGCAATATCATATGAGATGAACATCACAGCTAACTATAGGACAGAAATTACATTTGTGACTGCCCACTGCTTGAAAAATGGTGTATGTCTTGACATTCAGTCTTGGCCTTCTAGTGGGGTCCTCCCATGGCTAATCTTCCAGATTTTCCTTTGGCTTTTGGTGCTACAGCTGCTTGTTTACTTTTATAGTAGGGATATTGTGATGTACTAACTTGAATTGCTGAAATAATTAAGGGAGCATAAACCTTTCAAATATGTCTCACTATGGTGTTCAATTCACATGGGACAAAACCATAGAATTTTTGCTCATGGAAAAATAAATTGCCATAAAATAAGAACCAAACAATCTCTGAAATATAAAGACCCAAATTATGTCTGGAGAGCTTTCAGAAAGAATTGTGGACAGTAGCAGTTGAACTGAACTTTGTTCACTTCATTTTTTTTTTAAGTATTAAGGAAATCAGGCAAAATAGCAAGCCAGGCTGACATGTGGTGCATGGGATTCAGCTGAGCATCTGGCCTTATATACTTAGAACTCTGATAAATTATTATGCTCAGAGCTGCTTCGATGTAAACTAACAAATCTGAATCACATCACCACAATAGTTTATTACGCAAAAATGGGATAAATATTTGGTTTTTTTCTTCAATATGATCAGTTCAACACATAGGAAAAACTAGTCTCAGTTATAGTGTTGTTCTGGGGAGTATTTTTTTTTTTTTTTGCTAGATATTGATACACTAATGTGAATATAAAATTCCAGCATGTGGCAGGCACTATAAAAGATGATCGAAAACAGCCTCCAAATAAAAATATACTGATGGCACCTCCTCAGACTGATTGAGTGTCTTTTCACTATTTTGATAAGTAGTGTGAGAATCTGAGATAGAATGTCCTTCAGATGTGGTACTCTGAGCTTGCCTTAATTATGGCTCTTTTAGGTAGAAAATCCAAATCACAAACAACTCATCTGAAGAATTCACAAAAAATACTTTCAGGAGCTGGACTTTGTACAATCAGAACTGGATTCTCTATCAGCAGATCAAGAAGCTCATCAGCATTAATCAGTCTCCCAACGATTGTGTGCTGGAACTCAATTTCTCCCATTTTGTGGATAAATATATTGTGATGCAAAGGGTCCCACTGATGTGTACATGATGCAGCCATAAGACATAGAGTTAGAAGTTTTAGTGACTGTGCTTCAGCTCTAATCATGCACATTGCAAGGTCTGACACTCTGCTCACGCCAGTCTATTTGCGGGCTATGTTGTTCTCTGTCAGCCTCAAAACCTTGCTTTGTTTCAGTGTCAGCTTTGTCTGCAAAGCAGAGATTTAGAGCTCAAGGGTTATGCCAGGCAGCTCAGATACAGAGTTTTTCAATCCAGCCCATAATAAATTGAGGAATAGCTTTCTGACACATCATAACTTTGCCAGCATTTCGGGTACTTGCAGCAGAACAAGGGTGTCAGACCTGTTATTGGTTCTATAGTTAGCAGTGAGGCACATAGGTTGATATGAGCACATTTTTTCATCTCCTACACGGTAAAGGTGGCAGATCTTCCAAACCATGTTCCATCCACCAAGACCGTAAAATCAGGATGAGAAATTAAGTCAGTGGGACTCAGTTATTCCAGAAAGATGTAGACAGAATGACTTTAAGATGAGGCCTGACAAGTTCATGAGTACAGTTGTACTATACAGTGGCTACTGAAGCAGTTGCCTGGATGAAGCATCCTTATTCTCAGATGAACCAAACTATTGCTTTTCTGCACAAGATGCAAATGGTCTTTTACATAAGGATGAAGAAAGGAGAAGTGGTATACCATTAGTTCAGTAAAGCTTTTGATTATGACTCTGTAGCTATGTAGGAAAATATGCTCTGAAATAAGCTACAGTAGGATTCTAGCAACTTTCTAGAACAAATTGGTTTTCAGTTGACATTTTCAAAGACTTTCTTAGTATTAAACTGGAAGGATGTATCAGATGAAGTTACTCAGTAACATTTCTCGATTCCCATATTGATCAATATTTTGTCCAATGGTAGATCTGGGAGGAAATGTCATTCTGATTATGTTTACAAGAACACTGGAAGGCAGGGTTAGTGTTCAAAATGACCATAATGGAATTGGTCTGAAATACATAAGGTGCGGTTCCATACAGAAACACACAAAATATTTTATGTATTTGGGAAGAATCAGCTATACTTACGGAAGATGTGGAATGACTAGACCATATCCTCCTTAAAGGAAAGGAAGAAACCCGACCAGGGATCATACTGACTGTATAAATGGGAGCAGTGTGTGTGAAACTTGTGAAGGAATTTGTCCAACATCCCTCAGCTAGAATATCGAGGAACTGGTGAACATCCCTATGCTTTAATTACAGGCATGGAGTAAGTGGATAGAGTCCAAAGTGAGAAGAGCAAAAAGGTCTAGGAAACATTGTCTCTAAGGAGTGCTTTGGGAGCTTGTTTTAATGTAGACAGGAGACGACTGAGGAAGATACTATACCTTATCCTTAAATATGTAAGAACTTGTTGCAGAGAATAAGCCATTGACCAGGTCCCCTGGGTATTTTGCAATTGTAGGTCTTTTTCTATTACATTCCTTTGTGTTTAACGTGGTCCTGTCTGCCCTGTCATTTAGCAAAGGTGAAAGTGATGACCAGTCCATCACATGTTTTCAGGACAGTTCCATTGCCATGGAGCTATTTAGGTGCCTACATCATTACAGATATCGATAGTGATAAAGTTGAGTTTCACTATATCATTTAGATTAGTCATATTAAAGCTGTGTTGTAGGGCAAAACATCCATATTTATGCTGTATTTAACTTTCTATTAATAATAAATTCAGGTGAAATAGTTTTGTTATTAATATTGATCACTGTTCCAATTGAAAGCCCAGATGTCAAGGTTTCCTTTAGCATGCTCAGTTATATTTAATAGTCCTGTTGATGAGTGAGAGCCTAATGAAGGCTAACAGATGGTCTATTTAATATTGCTGTAGGATTTGAAGCACTTGCCAAAACAGATACACAAAAGGATTTGACAGCCCTGTAGCTGAAAACCTTTAATTACAGCTACTTCAGCTCTGAGGGGTTTCTGTGAGGCTAACATAACAGCGCAGCTTTAGGGTAGGTCAGCATGGCAGGGAAAGACTTTGAGGAGCCAGACAGTGAGTGCTGGTAAAACTGTTTGCAGAACATTAATAAACTGGGCTTGGTGCAGGCGGTTTGGAAAGAGAAGCCTAGACAGAGAGAGGAAAATAAGTGATGGTGTTTTCTCTGCCTCAGTTTGCCCTTTGTCTAAAATACCACCTCTTGAAGACTGTCACCATCTGAGCAGGTAGGTGGGGAGAAAGCATGTAGCCAAAGTGGATCTTTAATTATACCTGAGTTACAGCTGGAACTTCACCTTAAAATGATGTGAACTTCAGCCCACTTACTACTCGTAGGGATGGCAAATTACAAGCTAGGGGGCTAAAATTTGCTGAAGTTGTAAAACTATCTTTGAAGGAGAGCAAAAAATTATTCAGGACAAAAGAATACACATAAAACACAAATCTATGGTTTCTAAACACTCTTTTGATTTGTTGATCTGAGTTTGAGTGGAAATAAAGAGCTTTCAGAGACTTTTGATGATTTTCCCCAGCTTTACATGGGACAATTGCCCCCCTGGTTTTCTGGTATAAAATCACAGCACTTCCAAAATGAAATAAGGCATAATTAGCAGTTGCATTCTGATTTGTCTGAATTGATTTCTAGGCAATTGCTTAGAAATTGAATCAATTCCTTCAGAAAGAATAGGTGTTTTTACTGCCCTTACTTTCTCTGGTAGATCTGTCTGTAACTAAAGGTATTGACTCTTTCTGGGTGTTAGGAGGAACTAATCTGTGGAGTTGTTCATATATAATTCCAGATATCTGATCAGTACTTGTTTGGTACAGTGTTTTCTAGGGAAAAAAAAAAAAAAGCAAATGTGGACATGTGCACAGACAGATGTAGGCAGATTTTGAGACTCCTTGATTATGGAAGGATGGTTTTTCCTCACCACCATGGCCTGTGCTAGACCCAATCACAGAGACCATCCCTGCATTCGGGAATAAATATTTTCACGAAGGTAATGGAAACAAACAAACAAAACCATGCAGGAAGTAAGATTCCCTAAACACACCTGCAAACCAAGTTGGGACACAAAATAGGGAAGCCTATGCAGATTTCCATGCCTACAGAAAAGTAGTGCCGCCTGGCTAGAAACAAATTTTGCCAGTCCCCACAGCATTGACAGCCACAGGTTTCATGCTCCAGTGTGGTGAGAAAATCTCTGAACCCTTCAAAATTCAGAAACCACATGAATGATTACCAAAGGTATGTGTGGAAAGGTCCGCAGGGGACAATCCCTTTTTTCTCCACAGCTGGCTGGGGTTGGTTGCTTTAGCACATCTTACCCTGTCTGTTGGCAGATTGTGAATTATCTTGTGTGAAAACAGCTGTTTCTCATTATTCCAGATAATGCTGAAGCCTGACATTTTTACTGCCTGGTGCAAGAATCTGCATTTTTGGCTTCATCCAAACAGCAACTAAAAATGAATAGACACCAAACACTAGTCTGAAGGAGAGACTGTACTGGCACCTGGCCCCAGCTACACAGGCAAACAAAGCAAATGTAAAAAAAAACCAAGCTGGAATTTACTGCGATCTTGATCCAGCAATTGTTGAAGCAACTGGAAAGATTCCTGTTGGATTCATTAGGCCTCAAGAGACAAACCACCTCCCTAATGGGCATAGGAGTGGAATGCAACAGCAACGCAACATCCTAGAAAGAGATACAGTCAGGATAATAGTAACACAGGTTGCCAAATTTGAAGGTAATTGGAAGAGAATTGCTAATTACAACGGCTGTGAAATCAGACAACTCTTTCATCATTGTATGCAGTTAAACCTGATAAGCAATGGCTAGATGGTGGGGATGTTTTGAAGATGAATATATTTTTAATGTGAAATGCATCTTCTTTGATCTAGATATTTTCATTAAATGTTCATCTGTTTAATTATTATTTTCCTTATACAGAACTTTGGGATTTACTAAGAAGAAAGAGAGTATTGTTTGTTTATTATTTTGTGAGTGACGGTGCCAGGGCTGACTCCTGAACTAGTCCATCAGTCGTAACATAAGACCTCAAGCCATTCTAATATAGACAATGTTCTTGGAAAAATCAGCTTTGATGAAAATGCATATACACAAAGGATATTCCATAATTAGAGGAGGTACAAAGCGTTGAATGTGCCAGTAAAGTCAATTAAACACTAATTACTATTGGATTCAGATCTGCCATTGCATGATAAATTGCTCAAGTAAACTTATCTTCACACAGAGGTGCCAAATTCACCCCTGCTGATGTTACAGATGTTTTTTCAACTACCCCTCTGATTCTGTTTGAGATAAAAATGCAAAACTTTCCCCTGTTGTAGGCAGCAGTGTGAAAAACTCATTAGCTGATATAATCTTTATAGGTAGTTTTCTTTGTGTGGTTACATGACAATCCCTCACTTTCCACATTTCTAGGCTGTGCTAATGATTTCACACCCTCTTTTCTCAGGAGGCAGAAGATCTTTCTGCAACGTGCAGTTGACATATGGTTAGTGTCTAGCCCTTTCCTATCACTCAGGTGATGGAGAGCTTTGGAAACCTCTTGACTTCATATCAATCTCAATGTGCTCCATCAGGAATTCTGCAGATGACTGTGATTCAGCTTTTTAAACATTTCCAGGAAGTTCATCACTCATTGCCACTTTTCTCCTTACCTTTCAGTGTTAACAAGTTTCCATATGCTGTTTCCATATGCCATGTGGCTTTCATAAAATCTCAGGCAGTAACTTCTGCAAAAGCTCAGATACCTTTGTGGTAGTTTTGTTTAACAGTATATTTATCCAATACATGATGACAAAATGAAAGGCATCCATTTCACTGGCTTCAATGTGCTTTGGAAGGGTCTCTAATGCAGTCCAGTTTCAAAGATTTTTAAGATGGGGAGAGACCAATATGATGATCTCTTAGAATAATTCCTGCTTGAGTTACTCAGTTTTCCTTCATCCAATCTCCTTCTATATTAAAACTATAAAAATTATATTTTAGATAGAATGGAAAACTTCAACTGACGTTAGCAGTTCATGTTCTTTCATCTTTCAGAGCTCAGCTGCTCTAAGCATGTTCATTACAGTAACTTCCAACTTGCTGTCAGTTTACCGAAACTCCCTTAGACTTAGTCCGATCAATGTGTGTCTTAACAGCCCCAGCACAAAATCCAAATGGTGGCTCCGTAGTGCAGATGCACAAGAGAAGGTGTTTAATTGTCTTTAGAGAGATAAAAGCTGTGTGTAACTAGTTTCTTGAATCTTGTTCCTCAATCCCTCCTCCCCCAGCCTGGTTTTCCATTGCCATATCTGTATATAGCAAATGAGCTCCCTTCCTCCACAGAGACCTGACTTTGTCACTCCGTTTACTTTCTTTTCTCTCTTTTCCTAAAGTCTCTCTTTCATTTCCCGTGGTCTCCTCTTTCAAAGGAGACTGAGATGCTTTTTGAAACTGGTGATTACAGACTGAGGCAGCCAGACTTACATGTCCCTCTGCACCTTTGGCTGGGGGAAAATGCCTTCCTTTCTCCTCAGCACTTTTATTTGTAGCTGACAGTGCTCCTGCCCCTCCAGTGTGCGCTGTCTCTACTCAGTGGTGAGGTGAGGGCTGGAGAAAGGGGCTGTTCAGGAATCCCACCCAAATAACATGTATTACTGTACACCTCGGATGGCATGGAAACACAAATCTTCCAGCACTGCACTAAAGTGAGCAGTCTGAGCCCAGCCACACAAGCAGAAGCACCTCATTTATTACTTATTTAGATAATTATCACTGCAGTGCAGTAGAAATGATAACTCCATGGGATGAGTGATTTAACTTCAGTGCAAGCCCATTAGTCACCAAGGAACAGGCTGCTCACATTACATCCCACAGACACCACCAGGACTAATCCTCTATAGCTCATGAGAAGACAGAACATGAACAAATAAGGGTTTGTCTTCACCACACTTGAATCTGCAGCCGGAGAGATTGAAATTTCTTCACTGTGAAGCACAGGTGCTGAAGGTGCCTTCCTGACAGCTACACGTGACACCAGGCACTTGCTGCTCCGCTTGCTTCCATCCGGTGTAAACTGTAACCTGGACTGTGCAGGCGTTCCCAGAGGGGTGGGGAAAGCTGGTGCTGCAGCTGCAGACCGTGAAGAAGCCCTGGGTTGAAATACATTCTCAAAAGGTAGAAATCCAGTCACGCTCAGGTAGGTTTCTTTCTCTTTGCATATTAAGAAATAAAACATGCATAGAGCAGAGATGAATGAGTCCTCTCCAGAAACAGAATTATAGCTACATCATTTCAAAGATGTCAGGCACTTTCTGTTCCATACCAGATGATACCAGCTAGACATCTTCACTTGTATGGAGACAGTTTAGGTGTCTGTAACTATGTCTACATCAACAGAGCTGAGACACGGTGAGCAAACCAGCTTGTGCTGCAGACGTGTTGTCCACACTGTACTTGTTCCTGTGATTTTATTTCACAGTAGCTCTAGTCTTCTCCTTTCTACTGACTGCTTAGTAGCAAGTGGACCACCTTAGGTACTTTTCTGGGGTTCATCTTCAACTTAAGGGGTCATTTTGTTATTTCATCCAAGAGAATCCAGACCATGCACCACAAGAACACTCCACAATGTGAACTAAAGCATGGCAAGTGGGGACAGTCAGGAGATTCACTTCAGAAACTTAGTCATGATCTGGACTGAAATGCTAATGTGGACGGAATATCCAAAACAGAGGTGATGACTAACAGATCCAGTTGCAAAGCACTGTATTGAAGACAGGAGGTTAAGGTGTGCTTCCTTTAATGCTCACTTACTATTTCTTCTCTAACTAGTAAAACTTGAGGTGCAGTGCTTTCAGATAAAGATTTTTTCACTATGTTACCATTAGAAGCACTAGGCAAAGGGAAATTTTGTGGTCAAGATCTTACTGGAAATCTTTAAATGAGGACATTTATTGATATTTGTAATTCAGTTTATGATGTGTTTTTTTTTTACTATGGCTATTAATTCTTCTACCTGGAGAGCATTGCTGGTGATTCTCAGGTGTTTGGCCCTCATACCTTGCTTTTAGTCACATTTAAATAAATGAGTATAGAAATTATGTAAATTGAATCTCTTCCTCCTTATCTCATCACAAGTAGGCAGAGGAACTGTCAGTTATTGTCTATTTTACCTTAATAACATGAGTTGGATTGTTTTCTCATGTATGTATTTCCTACTTAGTCTATTCTGCATCCAATTTAAAAGAACATGTGAAAGAAAATGACATACAGACCAAAATCATTTATGGCTGAAACATGAAAAATTTTCAGCTTTCAGGTTCTTGAAGGGTTGAGGAGTGGAATGAGAAGACTATGGCAATTCTTTGTACGGAGGAGATGGTTTCATGAAAAATCAGAATTGTACTTAAGAGCAGGAAAAACAGAATTTGAAATCCAGAAAACAAGGCTTTAAAGCAAGAGCTCCAAACCATCAACATTTTATGGAGCACTTCCCACAGTCACAGTCAAATGTATTAGTTGTTAACTCAAATTGTTTACACATTATAAACAATTTAAATTGCTTATAAATTAAAACTGCTTATAAAGTGCTTGCTGCACTTTTAGTTGTAAGAGTATTTATAACATTTAACAAACACTGTAACCTCACATAGTCTATGTATTATTACATTGTTACTGTCTATATCTGCTAAAACCTTCACTAAATTTCCAAAAGCCATTAAAACAGGGATAGAAACACAAACACTTATAAACTTTAAAACCTTGTTAGCACAAAATATATTGAAAGTCTTACATGGGGAGAAAACTCATTCATAAACCAGACAATGCCATTTACTTTAAAACCCACTTAATAGTAAAATAAAAGAATTAATGATAATAAAAAATCTTGTTTTCTGAAAATGTTTACCTTATATTTAACACCTATGAAAACCACTTTAAAGTCTTTCCAAAATGTATTCAGAGGTCTCCAAACCAAAAGATTGGTTATTTTCAGCTTCTTTTAAAAAATAGAAAAACATTTTCTTGACAAAGCTGAAACTTTACAAAGTGTGGTTTAAAAATAACAATTATCAATGACTGTGTATTGTCACTGTAAAAACATAAAGTAAAAGGATTTTTAATTTAGCTTTTTTCACTTTATTATTCTCCGTTCCTTCTGCTAGTGAACTAAATTATTAATGCTATGGCAGTAAAGTCTATTTAAAATGTGGACCAGTAAAGCGTATTTTTAAATACATGGTGATCTGCAAAGGAAGACAGGGATTTCAGCAAGGTATTAGTTAAATCACAAAGGTTTTAGCCAAAGTACTTCCTACCAGCTGTACAGTCCAGCTCCAGACTCCTTTCTAAGTGTGTATCCTTTGCTCAATTATTGGGAAAGACATTCGTTAAATTCCTCTTTGGAACGAACACAGTTATTTTTATCCCCATCATTCGTATGTCAGTAGGACAAGACTAAGAGCAAACCTTCATCTAAATTAGTCCTTAATCCCTCTAGGGACATCCTATGCCAAGGTCATTATGGCTTATTACCTGAACAAAAGAAAGCAAGTAAATAAAGCCAGATTGGAAGTGTAAGAGGTTTGCTTCCTTGTTCCTGTTCAAACCTCTTTCAGGATTGTGGGAGACGTGAATTTATTAAAAACTGTAGAGAAAATAAGATGTGGCCTACCACCTTATTTTGCCTGGTATTCGTGCAAATGTGTTTGATGACTGTTTCCCACACCATCCACGTTTGCGATACATGGTTAACCTCCACCTTTTCCTTGTGTAGCTAAACCACGTTCTGTCAGGTTTTCCCCTGAATCATCTCTAATCTCTGCCCTCTCCTTTTGCCCTGACAGGCACATCCCCTACCTGCGTCGTTCCCAATGTTACTACTGCAATCCACTCATTTCAGAGCTTTTCACAGTCTAACCCCAGGCCCCTTTCATCACCAGCTAGTTCAAAGTGCTGCTGACAAAACCATCTTTCTTAATTTTGTCTCTTCCTCAATGCCTCTAGTTGAGTGATTTATCTTTCTCACTTGCCACCTCAACCCAGCCACTGACAGACATGTATGCACACACACACACACACATATGCACACACATGCACACGCTCTCTTTGATAATTTTCTCTAGCTTCCCAATCTGCTTTACAGCAAATTCAGAACTGTTCCTTTCGAAAGCTGACACCACTGATCACATGCCGGAGAGTTACACTTTCTCCAGGCTCAGCAGAGACACCGAGGAACAGAGAGCTGTCACACTGCCCAAGTGCTCCCGTTTCTTTGATCTCCTTTTTCTAAAGTGAAAACCTGTCTCTATTCTTTATATTATTTTTGGAAATGGAGGGTGTCTAGATTAGTTAACATTTTCCTCAAAACAACAACTCCTCCACTAAAATTTCGAACTAAAGTGGAAACACAGAGGGCTCAGTCACGTGCCTATTCAAATCAACAGGAGCACCTCCGATGACTTCCCCCAATGCTGCCAGCAGCGAAGAGACTGAATCTTGATATTCCTGGGCTATATATCCCTGGCTTACCCACAGAATACATTAGGGGTCATCTGAGATACCAAGTCCTTTGTGGTCTATTTAGCTCTCCAAACACTTAGTTCTCAAGACCAGGGTCAGATGCAAAACCCACTTAAATCAAGGGAATATTATTCATTACTATAATGGCTTTTGAATCAGGAGACAGGGCTAGAGATTGCATGGAAGGTCATGTTGTCTGAGGTTTCCAATACAATGATTGCCATTAAAATATCAATATTTAGCGCCAGTCACTATGAAATTGCATCTGACCTGCCACATTTCCCCTAGGACCTTAGAATAGAAATATATCTGAATTGGGAGTTTCAGAACTGCTCGATATTGGTTTAATTCTGCTGCCATTGAAACTGTTGGTAAGATTTCCATTAATTTCGATAGAACAAAGTTAAACCCAATGTAAAAACTACATCATCCATTGTGTCAATGTAGCATTTTATTTCATGTTAATGATAATGGCTAAAAAAGTTTTTTAAAGCAGTTAATCTTGCATTATTATGGAAATAAAGGAAGAAAGTACTGTGAAGTGCAATGCAGAAGAGATATATGACTCTTTACCAGGGTTCAGCTAACCTTTGATCACCTTTAAAAATTAAAGCGATTTTAGGGCTGAAAAATGCTCATAATAAAAGACTTAAAAAGCTCAATCTGCTCATCAGAAAAGATCAATAGTTACTTAATTGAAATGTAGAAGTGCCTTTATGGAGAGAAAATATCATGTAGTAAAGGACTCAATCTATCACAGAAAAGCACAACAAGAACCATTGGCTTCACATTACACCAGGTAAAATCTGCATAGAAAGAAGCTTTCTGTCTTTTTTCTTCTTCTTCTTCTGTTTTTTTCTTAATAAAACATGCGGATTTAGTTTCCACATTTTAATAGCTTCAGACAAGGACTGAAGCTGACGTCCTAAAACTGACATGGTGGTCAAACACAAGTTATCAGTCTCATTAACAGGTTAACTGGGAAAAGAAAGGAAAAAGGAAGAAAACTTGGTGTTATTAAGCAGAATGCTGGAAATACTTAAAATTCCTGATTTCTGGATTTTTTTTCCCAATTATCTCACACTTCCAACAAAGAAAACAGAGGAAAATGGCGGGGGGGGGGGAATAGGGAAGATTATACTCCCAATGTGAATCAGATGACCAGTTGAGGATGCAGGTAACAACCTGCAGGAGTTGAGCAAAAGTTGAGGGTTTCTTTTGGTTTTGTTTAATTCAGAAAGATATATTTCATGGGACTGAGTAAAGACTCAGATCAAGTGGTACTTTAAAATATAGATCATTGTTTACTTTGTAGAGAAAAAGCTTGTTAATTTTCTGTTTGGTATTTCTCTTTATTTTATCCCATTCTGTTGTGTGTCACCATATTATGACTTTATATTGCCAGTAAAATTAAAAGTAACCTAATATAAAACATTAATTTGGATACATTTACTCTGTTACCTCAGTAGCTCTTATGTGATTTTTAAAAATGATTTAAAAAAATACATGCTCTTATTTGTTATTCTCCTGCGTTAGTAATACTGCCAGCTGTACTTTCCACTTCACATGAATTCAGGTCTATTCCAATTTTCCACTTCCCTGCCTTTAATCCCAGTGTTACAAATGGAATCCCATGCTACACTAATATCTCTTACTCACTGGCACAGAAGAGATCAATATTTCAAAATGCCATATGTTTTATAGATCAGCCGCCTTGTGCATAAGAATCCAATGGCATCTGAACCATTACACAATATTTGTAAGTTACACAAGCCGAGGATTGTGATGCCTGTCTTTGCACACCGTATCAGATCCTAAAATGTCTGTACTCATCTGTGAAAGGTTTCAGTATTTCTGTGAAACTTGACTATGTTACTCAAATCCTTGATGTCCTCTCACCGCAAACCATTCTCTGTGGCCTATAGGCACGGTAGAGACTTTAATAATGTGAAAGTTTTGTCCTTCACAGATATGCAAAGATCTCAGACAACTTTTAGTAAGGTTTCACAGCAGTTCAGCAAAACTTGGCCGAGCATTAGCACTTGAGCAAGCAGAGGTGAAGTCAGTGGCTGTAAGACACACAGCTGGCAAGTGTTTGATAACTGAAGTTAATTTTGCCAACCCCTCAGACTGATTCGCCTGCAGGCAGAGACTCAGAACTAGTCTAAGGATGAGCCACTGGACTCACACAGACCGTAGGGGAAACTACAGGGCATTTTGCATTTCAGGGTGTGCTTGCTACTACTGCGTGGGTTCTGACTCCATTCCCTGAGCCAGGCAACAGCTCTAAAGGTGGCACCGTGCTTTTGTGGAACCATTTTGATTTTGACAAGTTTGTGACAGAACGCAGGCTCAGCTCAATTTCAAAACTGGAGCTCCAGACCAGGTTCCTTGGGAGGGATATTCTGTTCTGCTCTTTGGGAGGTTTTCCTGGTTTGCTGCCAGACCATCTGTCAGCTCCCCAGCAGTGCACCTGCTGAATTGCTTCAGGGTTGATAACCCCATAACTTCCAGAGACCAAAGACCACCACGGAGACTGGCCCAAACCACTGTCCTTGTTCTCTTTCCTAGAATATCAGGGTGTTAGGGCTCTACACCAACAAGAAGAAAAATATACTTTTAAAAAAACCCCTCTTTTCCACCACGAGCAATGATCTTAGCCTATGTCTACTTCAAGCATGCAGGACACTGAGGATGGCAACGAATCAGAGATGAAGGGAGAAAAACTTCCTCGTTTAAGAGCATTTCTTGGCTTTGCCTTTGAAAAAGTCCTGAACAAAACACTATTTAATACACTTTTCCCAGTGGAGAGAGGATTAGAGAACAAGCATATGATACATTAGACATGCTGCTTAATGCATCACTGACATTGAGAGGAGAGGAGAGGAGAGGAGAGGAGAGGAGAGGAGAGGAGAGGAGAGGAGAGGAGAGGAGAGGAGAGGAGAGGAGAAGAGAAGAGAAGAGAAGAGAAGAGAAGAGAAGAGAAGAGAAGAGAAGAGAAGAGAAGAGAAGAGAAGAGAAGAGAAGAGAAGAGAAGAGAAGAGAAGAGAAGAGAAGAGGAGAAGAGGAGAAGAGGAGAAGAGGAAGAGAAGAGGAGAAGATCAAGACAAAAGAACCTTGACTCCTTCCAAGTAATTTTAAACAAAGAAATGGTCAAGCAGTGAAAACTGAATCGGGAGTGAAACTTTGGTGGTAGCTTCCAATCCGCAGAAACTTTTTTTTTCTGCAATGTAGCATTGTATTTTCATGGTGCTGTTTATATGAAAATTAGTTTAAACAGCAGCCTGAGGCCCTGGAGAAGTCTCTGAGCTAGTAATCTGGATTTTAATAATGCTGCTGTATTTCTTCACTATATTATTGCAAATTTGTATAATGAGTAGTTTTCCTCTAAGGAAATGGCCAAGATAGTAGTACTTGAGGAAAGCTCTTTAAAGGCTATTAAAATGTTGTTATTATAAGTTTTTAATAACAACTTGGAGGAAGACCTTACCAGTGAAGGTCAGCTGGGAACCATAAATCAGACTTGAGACTTTACATCCACCTATAATGAGTACAGAGTACATCTGGTCACACAGATTTTAGAGTATTGTGTCTAGGTGAACTCTTTTGCATTCAGCCTGGCATGTCTCTGTAAAACCCTTTTCTTCTGCTGAACACAGGAATATGTAAAAAGAGGACTTTGAGCTGGCAATGAGTCCTTCTGTCCAGAAAGAATTTCTGTGTACAGGGAAAAGAGAATGGAAGCAAGAGGTAAAACCACTGAAAATGTTTTACTTAAGTAAAAAAAAAAAAAAAAAAAAAAAAAGCTACACATTTTCTCCACAAACAAGTTACGTACTTTAAAATATCCCTATCATTTCTTATTTTTGCTGAAATTTTTAGTCCTGGTGGATATTTTTATTTATTTGTCTTAATGGCTGACTGATCTAAGTATTACTGCAAATAGTACATAATAATAGTAATTCCAAAGCTCTCCCACTGTAGGTTATTTGTGTAGGGAAGGACATTTCATTTCATACATCATTTACAACTCCCTGCTATAATTCTAGGAAGTCAGAAAGCTTTTAAAATTTAATGAGTAAAAATTTTATGCTTTTACAACATCCAAAATTGGGATATACCAAGCAGTTGCATGCAGGAGATTTTCTCTTGACACTGGTTTCATTTTCTTTCCACTACACCAATAAGAATTCATCTACTCTGAAGTTAATTAAGCTGAATAGGAAAAAAGACATTTATGTGAATCATCTCCAACATCCTAATCCATTTGCGTATATATTTGTCCTCTAAGATGCTCCCAGCTACTATATTTCATAAACAAATTGCATGTAGAAGTTGCAATTTTCTTACCTCTTTAACGGAACGACCCTTTAAAGGAGCTCTGAAATATCTCTGTATCCTAGAAGATAAATTTTCAGTCTCACTGAAGAGCCATGCCCTTTTCTGTGTGATGCCTTGTCTGGCAGCATTGCACTCTGAGCACATTAATGCTGGGTTATTACACTGGCATAAACTAGTTAATTTATCCTAAAGTGCTTTGTGTCTTTTTTAATTATTTAGCATGTTTGGGCACAGTAACTAATCTTATTTGGAACAAACATTTCTTAAGTTTGAAATGGGTAGGTTCATGTCAAAACCCTTCACTACGCTTCCTTAATGAAAAAGAGATCAGAAGCGGACTGAGAAAGTAATTATCAGTGAAATGCCACTTCCTTAAGCCTGACATTTTTGTTTCAGAACATCACATATTGGGCAAACGTTTGTGGACTCCATCTTGGAATTTATGGAACCATAAATCACTTGGGCACTCATATCCGTGCGGCACGAGGCCAGCCAACAAATCTGGGGGCATGCGCATGCACAAGGAGATGATGCCCAGAAACATGTGGCCTCCATTTTTAGGAGGCAATTTTTAGGAAACAAAAGTAACAGGGCACAGGGTGCTGGGTGACTGCTGAAAGGGCCGTGGGCTGGCAGGGATTTCAACTCCCTGCCTTATCACCAGCCTGACAAGTGCCTCTGGGAAAACCATCCCGCCTTCCCCATCTGTCGAAAAGACCTAATGCTGACCTCCTTTACAAAGCACTTGGAGATCAATCGATGAGTAATGCTGCAGAAGAGGCTCATATTCTCACTCACAAGTGAGAACAAGTCACTTGGTTTTCAGAGTTTTAAAAGATCCACCGAGAAAGGAATCAATCGTCCAGGATTTAAAACCTGGGATCCAGCTTGTCCTGCAGCCACAGCCATGTGGTGAAGCCCTTCAGCGTAGTGAAACGAGTTTCAACGGATGCACTCCATCGTGCAATTCCCATTTTTGAGTTTGCAGCAGCAGGGAGAGGAGGAGGGAAGCACAGAGGGGCAAGCTGCTTTCATTCTGCTTTTCCTTCAGTGACACACAACATCTGCCATGATACCCCTGCTCAGTGCCAAGGATTCTTTGTATTTAAAGCGCAATCGGAATGCCCTGCCTGACAAAGGATGGCAAGCGATCCAGTGAGAAGTTCAGTTGTTGTCATCGTCTGGGACTGCAGGACTGATTCTGACTGTGTCCTTGACTACCGTCCTCTCTTCTCTGACAAAATGCTGGAGAGCTGGCACGTACTCCCAAAAGTTTCTTGCAGGCATTATTCCCAGCCCTGCCGCAAAGCACCAGGACACCTCTGTGCTCAGCCCATCTGTGCCCTTGAGGATGCAGTCAGCTTTTCACCTCTGCTGTGGAAAAAGTTATTTTCTTTTATTTATTTTCCACCAAGATTGTTCGAATCATGTTCAGAGTTTCAAATGACACTTGCTCAAAAAGACTGCAGCAGTGATCGAGGTAATTGATTAGTGCTCTCCTCTGTCTGGGAATTATTTGTGTATTTTGTGCTCAAATCTCTACCTCTTTGCAGCAATAGTACTGCATTTGAAATCATATACATTGGTCAGAACTAAGATATAGGCAAAACAGGGCAAGGGCACCTGATTTTGAGTTACAAAAGCACAGGGTTAGTGGAAATGCAAAACTTTCAGAACACACACAGTTCCGACATTTCAAATATGATTTGTTACAAATCAGAAGTTCCTGTTAAATAAAACTAAAAAAATCATTCTGTATTATTTGAAATATTGGTTTCAACTGTGATTTAAGAATATAAATAAAATTATGCATTTTTTTCTAAATATGTATCATCATTGATCACATTATTTTAGAATATGGGCTTTTAAAAACTAAAAAAATGTGAAAGAAAATATATAGAAGAATCCTCTATTAAATTATGACTATTTGGAGTTAACAAAATTGAAAAAGAAAAATGAAATAATCTTTTCCAACCAGTGTAAAATGAAACATTTTGGCCTTATTCAAATGTTAAAGAGAAAAATATTATAATTTTGTGAAGTTGACATGCTTCGGTGAGCCAATTAGCTTTTTCCAGAACAACTTTCAGCTTCCCAATTTATATAGTGCACTCTTCTGGATTACCTTTCCCTTTTTCTTTCATTCTACAAAACTTATAATTGATTTAAAAAAAAAAAAATCACAGTGAAACTCTACTGGAAGGGTTTTCATTGTCTTCCATAGGAGTATAGCCCTGTACTTGTTAATTAGCTGTAAACCAAATTAGCTCTCATTCAGGTGCGGTTAAACCTCACTCGGATGCACTGCTCTTTAGAGAAGCAGCTTCTCTGCCTCCATAAAGCAGCCTTACAGTCTGCTCCCGGGGACAGCGAAGGAGCCCCCCGTCACTCGCTATAGTTGACTTTTGCCGCCTCTCCTCACGGGTTTGTTTGGAGCTTGTGCAGGGGTAGAGGCAGAGCACTGAGTGGACTGAGAAATCTCCAGCTGAAGTAAAAGTCCTTTAGCAATCTTGCCAGACGACCAGGAACGCCATCGGTCCTGCGGTGACTGATTTATCTTGCTCTGAATAATTGCTACCGTCTCTGCCCTAGCTAAGGGGAATGAGAAGCGATCAAAAGGAAGATATTTGCTTTTTTCTGTTTGTTTGATTTCCTCAGCAAATAGCAAATTCACCGAGCAGATTTACATTGAATAAAAAGGTGTGACCGTTTGAGTCCATTTCACTGGATGTAGGGCAACAGGAGTGGCTTTGAGGAAGATCCAGGTGATTAATGGTGACATTTTCAAAATGAAATATATCAACTTGTCATTCTAAACTGTCTAGTTTTGTTTTGATGTCTAATTCTTCTTTTAAAAGGTTAAGTCTGCTCAAATGCATGCTTAACATTTTTTCTTGTTTTTCTTTAAATTTTCTACTTAGCATCTGCTCCAAAATTTATTAAAAAAAAAAAAAAAGCAGAACAAAATATTTCACTTTCTCCAAAATTAAATAAAAATTTTTGTTACATGGTATAATGACATCTTTTGGCTCACTTTCATTAAACAACGCAGAAAATCCTGTTATTTGCACATCTGAGTATTCCTGTACTTCCCCCCAATTCCTTTGCAGTGGAGAGCAGATAGCCCCAGGGCCACAAGCCCTTTGATATTACTGGTGGTTCTTTGGTGCAAGAAAAGAGAATCAGATCCAGCATTAGTACTGCCCTTCTGTTGAAGATTTGATGCGAGTCACTAAGAACGGCACAGATACTCCAGAAGCAATAGAGTAACACACACCCTTATGCATTTTGTGAAGGATGTTTGTTTCTTTTCCTCTGAAAGGATAACACT
This sequence comes from Grus americana, assembly GCF_028858705.1. Taxonomy (NCBI): domain Eukaryota; kingdom Metazoa; phylum Chordata; class Aves; order Gruiformes; family Gruidae; genus Grus; species Grus americana. The sequence continues at coordinate 14,826,603 of NC_072857.1, read as the reverse complement.
TAAAATGCTGTGGTTCGTTTATTCTCATGTCCTTTAGGCAGCATCAGTTCCTTACAGACAATTTAAAATTTTTTCACACTCCAGAAATACCATAGGCGGTAGCAAGTTAGATAAGTCATTCTTAAAGCTATTAGTTGATAATGATGATAGCTTCAGTTCATCTGAAAAATTATTGCTCATAAAATTACTGTATCATAAGCAAACTGCACCTTTTACTGATTTGTTTATCCTTGCAACACTTTCAGCTTGCATAACACTTTTTTTTATTATTATTAATATTGCTATTATTTATTTCCCCCATCAGTTCCATAAGATATCTCATAAAATATACCTTATACTTGCCAGCATTAAGAGAATTACTAAATTCCAATACAGCTGAAGTTGGAACTCTCTAGTATTGTTACAGGGAGGGAGAGGAAGCAGAAAGAAACCCTCAAAGCCCAATTTGGATACGTTTGGATATTTCTCCCAGCCCAAGTGATGAGCAAAATTAAAAAACTCAAATCATTATCATACAGCAGAACTACTATAGATTGTATGTCTTGGGGAGGGGATGGAAAAGTCGCAGAGAATTTACATATTTTGCAAGATAAGGGGGGAAAAGCACCATCACATACTCCATCAAACTGATCCTCAGAACTGCAATGATTGCACAGGTGGGGAACACCTGTAGTGCTGACACATCGTACGTCCCAATATGTCTGTGGGCACTCAGATACTAGGTACTTATTAAGCTGAGACCCTTCAAATCAACTTTGTTCCAGAAATTAGCCAGCTGTGGACTGTGTGATCATGCCCTTACTAAGAAATCTTTCTACTCGGTTGGATTTTGTCAGACTGGACAAAGCACTGGTGCTGATGTTGCTGCAGCTTCTGTGAAGCAGAGCGGTAGTAGCCCAGTCCTGAACATATGGACACGGTGAGGAAGACTGACTCTTCTCTGCATTGCTATCCCTCCTCTGAACTTTGCTGGTCCACACAGCAGGAGATAGGCTCTCCTTCCCTTCATCTTTTAACCTTCTGATGAGAAGATGAAATCCTCAGCTCTTACACATGAAGAACAGTTCTTGGTTCACCAACCACTTCCATCTCTGCAGAGACAGGGTTTGGCCTATGGTTTGGGTCACCTATGTCCTCTCTTGTTGGGAGAAGGAGCAGCAGTGATGATCACCAACATTTAGTAGCTGGAAGAAAATATTAAAATTAAGTGATTTTTAAAAGACCAAGGAGCCTATATGCATATTTTGACTCTTCCAGTTTTACACTTTTCCATCATCTGAGTGCAAAAGTTTTCCTGTTCAATTATGGGTGTACAGTAGACTTTTTTTCTGGAAAATAAAAAATAAATCTTCGGTAAATTCCCAGAGACTGCATTTTTGGTCTGTTTGAGAACCAGCTCTCCTCTTCCTGGTCCTCTTCAGGACTCACATGTGATAATTTGTGCAACTGAGCCAAGTCTGCACCACCAGCTGCCTTTGCACCTCTCAGGCCAGGGGAATATGTTTGGCAGTTCACTACTGCCCCAGCATGAGGAGTTCAGGCATGTTCACAAGATCCTGCCATTTAGTGATGCACCCCAGGTCAGCTGAGCCATCACAAACGTTCAAATGAGTGCTCTTAAGATCTTTTATTGATTTTCAAGCTAACTCATTTCGCCTTAGATTTGTGGCAGGCTTAAGCGTGCACATCCACTCAGTTATGGACAGTTGCTACGTCTGAGCCATCATCCTATGTACGCCTACATCCATTCAGCCTTAAAGGCTTGTCATCACTCATGTAGTGGCTGTATCTGCACATGGGAGACCGGGTTGTAATGGTCTGCTTTCCCTTTGCTATAGTTCAGCACGGAATTGTAAGATATAAACCACATTTGGGGACGTGGATCAATACGCATTACTGTATGGCCCATCTCCGTCCCTGATGAGGTAAAAGGCTCAGCACAGTCAGGCAGCTGTAAATTCTCCGACGTTGCATCTGGTGATAACAAGAGCACCACAGTGAGGAGTAGAGGCCAGGACAGCTGCTGTGATTCTCTATCACTTTTCTCACAGATATCACAGAGAAAATATCTTGACCAGCTCTGGCGACTCTCCATCTAAATGCCAGCCTGAAACACCACTTGAAATGTGCTCAGAAACTGTCATAAAAGCAGCACTGAAGCAGGGAGATTCTTGCAAGTTGTGCACAGCCAGTAAGCTGTGGGGACTTGACTTTACAGTGTTTGTCTTTTCTATTGCTCTCCAGACTTCTTGTATCATATGGTTTTCAGGGCTGAGCCTATTTTACTGTCCAGAAGCTAGTACAGTCTTGCTGGGATGCTTTTGGTTCAAGAGATGTTCAAAAAAATACCATCATGTAATAACAAATAGTTTCAATTAAAATAAAGCCTGAACGGTGTGGCCGTACAGAAGTGGAGCTTCAGAAGATTCCAAGGACAGGATGCTGTTAAAATCCTTTCGTTCCTGTTTCTAAAGCAGCTCTGCTTTGCAAACAAACCAGAAACCCTTCAGGTTCCTAAATACACAGAAATTAAAGTATCTGCCACAGGTGTCATCTTTAATCTGTAACATTAATTTGATTGCATGGAAATATCATTTTTTAATGTTGATGAAACTGTTTATTGTGGACTGCATTAACCCAGGAACAAAGCCAGCTAGATTTTCCACAGGTAGCAGTGGCTAGCAGAAGTAAGCATAAGTAGATTATGAAAAGAAATCTAAAATTGCTGAGTCCTCAGCAACTCCATTCAGATCTCACGGTTTAAAGGAAAATTGCACTGTTTCAATGTCTGGCAATCAACAAGATTATATGGTAGGAGTCATTTCGCGTAAACTGTGAAATGTTTGGAAATAATCTGCTTCCCTTCCACCTGACACTTGTGCTGTGTATTCAACATACTTGACAGCTTTAGCTAATTTATTGCCCAACAGAAAGTCTGTTAAAGGGGAGAAACTGAGGCAAATGAGGATGACGTGATTTGCTGAAAGGCATGAAGGAAACCATAAGGGAACTCCAGGCGGTTTCTGGGGTCTCAGAGTCCTCTCAATTCCTGTCTCTGCCACATGCCTCTGGTGTGAACGCTGGCAATAAGCCAGAGATGCAAATTTAGCAGCTTTACGGGTTGGGAGGAAGGCCTTGACTTCCCTCTTCTCGCTGATCTTCACACTCTTATCATAGTACCACTTGCCAAATAAGCTTTGCTCTTTCTTCCTCTGAAGTTTAGCTGCAGTTTCTTTCTCTTATTCTTTCAAGATCTGGTCCAATTCTCCTCATTATGATCCCTGCTTCCCACTCCTGGTCCTTGAAGCAAATTGCCTCTCTCAAGGCTACTTAACCTATTTAAAATGACAAGGAAGTTTCAACACTAAAACTCAACCTAAGCTTTCTGTGCAGCCAGCACAGTGAAAGCCAGGACTGCAAATCTCTTTCACCGAGCTGCTTTGAGAATTCAAAGGGAAAAAAAAAATGTGTGAAAGCAGCGGTCCAGACTAGAACTGTAGAGGGAAATCAATTTAAATGTAGACCACAAAAAGGTTGGATAACACAGACCTCATCAGCTCAGTGCCACTTGTGCAACAGCTGCACTCAAGTCTCAAAAAGTCATTCTTCTAGAGCTTTAACACAAAAGGTAACTCCATCAAATATTCCACTGAACACAGCAATAGCAGTCAGTTCATTCAAGCACAGCCCTTCCACGCTGTCATATAAACCCTTTATGCTGAATTGCTGCAACTACCTCACCGTCTTGACACTGCATAAATGAGTTCTTCCATACTCACGTCTGGTTTCACAAAGCCACTTCAAACCCCCAGTAAAATTGAAAGTTTCATGATGAACACTGCTGGGAGCAGGAAGGGAAAGGTCTGGTAATAAGGTAATGTGAGTGAGTTTGGTGACAACTTTGAGGGGTTTAAATTCAAACTCCTAGTGCTTGTATTTGAGAAAGTAAAAACCTTGATGTTGGGAATTACCAAAGGTAATAGGTGTCATGTCCTTTCTAGAGAACATATAATTATTGATGCTCGTAGGCTGAGTAACCAAGTACAGAACTGCAGCTGATATAAATAGGCCAACCTGATGCCTTCCATCTGAAAAAACCAAGCTATTTTCCCTGCATTTTTTTTTTCTAAATATATCTGGATGTACCTGATTTAACATTTTAAATGGCACGTGATCATGGCCATATCGCACTTAATATCCCTGCATCTAAAAAAACATGTTTATTGTGCATTTTGTCTCCTGTTTATGGATCTGCTACCTGTTCTGAACATTCACAGACCACTTCCATGCCCACAATTGACTCTGTCTCACCCTGGCATTTGCAGAGAATTACATGTCCCAAAAGCTACTTCATTGAGCCTAAAGCCCTCTGCATGTGCTGAGCCGCTCAGCCTCTGTGGGGCTGGGATGGAGGGACTAACCTTCAGGCAGGACACACAGCACCAGACTCACAGCCCAGGTGGACTGCGATCAAGAAGGGTTGGACCTGCACCTCACTGCTCACAAACCCTCTCTTGTCACTTCTCAATTCATACACGTGATGACTACACATAAGCCTTGACTGAAACTGCGTGAAAATGTCAGTGAGGTGCTGCATAATGGTCAGGATGTGGAGGTTAGACACTGAAAGTACCTCCAGGTATTGAGACTGAAGAAGAGGGGGTAGATTTTTCCCACGTTGATGCACACAGTAGCTGAATGGACCCACCTGTGACACCTGTGAGACTCAGCATAAGCTGTTGCAGGAGTTTGGCTGCTATTACATCACCCTTTCTACTCCCTGAATAATGGGAGTCCTGTCTCCTAAACCACCCCAGCGTGCCAAGTGGAGATACCATTACAGGCTTACATCAGCCTGGACAAAATCTCAACACTGGTTATTAAAAAATGCATGAAAACTCAATCCTGAAATCAAACTAAACAGGAAAAAAAAAAAAAAATCACTCATTGTATCTTGTATCCCTAACTCTGGAGTGTTTTCTACCTTCTCATTGCCTCTCACCTCTTCCCTACCCCTGTTAAACTATGACTTTGCTCCTAATTCATCTTCCTTCCCTACCATCCTAAATACATCTCATCACTTCTCTTTGAGTCATTTTTGGTTTCATGCTTTGTTATCTCATAACTCACCTACTGCTGCTCATGTGATGGTGCTTGAGACCACTGTTTATTGCTCTTTGCTTCTCTTTCTCCTTCTCTCAGGCCTCTTGTTTAGAAAAATATCTTTGTCTCTCCTCCCCCAACAACTGTTCTTTCCTCCAGTAAGTATATTACAATTATATGTAGTAATAATGAATGATATTAGTGTATAGAGACATCCGAGCCTGCAGCTCCCCAACGTAACTGTGAGGCATCGCGGAGTGAAGCAGCGGCTGAGAAGATACCTGGACAGGAGGGATCTGCTGCGGGTGGACAGGGCAAGACAGTGCCTAAACAAGGCGGCTTTACGTCCTTGCAAACAGTCTCCCTTTACCAGTTTGTAACTGTGATATATATTAAAACAGTGAACTCACAATTCAGGAAGACAGTTACTCAGCTTCCTTGTTAATCAATAGGGTAATTATGTTAATTGTAAATTTCCAGAAGTCTTATGATGTTTTTGCCTCTAGGTGACTGACATTTTTCTGCCTCATTGCTGTTTCCTTCTCCAACGTCTTGCGTCGTAGTACATGACATTTAGAACAGCTCCATGAAACATGTGAAGCTGGTTTTCAGGCACTTTGTTATGTTTGAACTCCCAGCCTTGTATTAATTTCACTCTTCATGATTAAGTAAATACCTCTTTATGAGAGAAAAATTAACTAAAGCAAAGATATAATTGGTTTTCTTCATGCGGTTATTCAGTTAAAATACTCAGTTTCTGCTCATTTAAACTTGAAAGGAAATACATTCCAGGCAGAGTTCTGACTGAGCTGAAAATATTATAAATTAGGCTGTTATAATGGATCTAATTGTGTGGTTTAATTATTAGGCTATACAGGAGAATACAAAGTGGGCATTTTGTTAGATGAAGACGGTGTCATCTGTCTGCCCAAGGTCTTTGGGTAAAAACTGTAGGCTTTAAAAAGACCTTTGTTTTTCTGGTATATATAACTTTTCAAGGCTGGACAACTACTAAAACCACTAATTATATGCATTAATAATCATAACTACCCAAACATTATTTGTACATATGAATAATAAAGCTCCCAAACAAGCCATCAGGTTACCAATAAGGACAGCAGACATCCTACTTACAAGGCATCAGATCCAAATATCCAGCGCATAATTTTACCTTTTGCTGTACCTCTCATTCCTTCCTCAAGTTAGCAGAGAGGCTGCTGTGGGGCTGTGCGTGGTCAAGTGGTACTAACAAGCACTGGTGGGTAAAAGCTGCCTCTGGATCAGACACACCGGCTGTGCCGGTACTTCTCTTCCAACAGGCACCCATCTGATCAGACCAGATCACCAGAGTGTTCAGAAACTAATGGAGGGTCATAAATATCCCTTAAACATGTGAAATTATAACTCTGCGGGTATTTTGCAGTGATGCAAACTGATGTCCCTTTGTCTTACAAGTAAATTATTTTATTTTTTTATAACTCAGTTGCTCAGTGAATAAAAACCTCTTCTACCTTTGAGATTCATTTTTCCTTAATGGCATCCTGTTGCCTAGAGATTTTTAGCCATTCAGTTTTGCTGTCCTAGAGAATACATCTTTATCCTCATGTTTCTTCTAGTTTTTAGCCATTTAAAACTTGCAAGGATGTGGGGGTAGCCCAGCTGTAGCTTATTTTAAATCCTGTTACCTCTCTCCAATTTTAACCATTCTGTACTCCAGCTGTAGAGGTTTATTTTCTATCTTTTATGGGACTACTGTAGTCTCACAGACCTGATATTGTGAGATGCTGAGGAGTTCCAGAAAAGCTCAAAATATTGCTTTTAATAATATACTTCTTTCTAATGAATAGAAGTCTAAACTGACTTGATATATGTGCTACTTTGTCCACTTATGAAATATGAATTTGTGCGTACATTAATATTAATATTTTTCTTCTTTAAAAGAGACCAGCCTTCTGCTGACTCTGAGTGGAGTTTCATTCAAGCAGCACAAATAAGGTCAAAGACAATCTCTTCTTAATTAAAGGGAGCACGTAATATTGATTTAATAAAATTTTAACATTACTTAATGACAGCTAGATATTATGTTCAGAGCAAAAAGACTGACATTTTAGTGTAATCAATATGTATTTTATTAAAATCAATGTGCTCTATGAACTATTCTACAAAGCTTTAATAACATCTAATCTGCCACACTGCAGAAATGGAGAGGTTGTCATCTGAAGGTAAGATTGTTTGACAGAAGAATTGCTACGTGTATAATTCTCAAGTTTCGATTTTTCTTAGAGGCCAATGAATGTGATTTGTATCATTAAAAGTGTTTAACCCCAGCTAATTTCAGGTTACCAAGAGAAGTGAGCACCTGGAGAGAACCAAAGTAATAGTATAGCCAGCATTTGCCTGCCAGCTTTCAGTTCCGCCCTGCTCAAACCTGTGTGTAGCAGGAGAGAGGTTTCCATCCAGGACAGCCCTCAGTCCCCGCGTAAGCCCACTCCGACGTACTCCCCCGAAACATGGCCCTGAGGCAGAGCTGGTCCTGTGGCTGACACCTTCTTGGTGTCGATGTGTGCTACTGGATGTCCCAGTTCTACCAATGCTCTCTGAAGGCCAAGGCTTCAGTATGCAAGTAGGAACATGAATGTGCTTGCGCTCCTACCGGCTTTCTGCTGTAAAATACATCAATATCTGCATGCTTTCTCCCTCCCCAGTGCCTGGAACACTCAGAGATACTTCAGCACCTACCACAGCTGCTGACAGACTCTGCATTATATCAAGTGAAGGAGAGATGTGCTTTGGACCTGAAGGGTCAGGTTTTGTCTTTTTAAGAATACGAGGAGATAAGGTCATCACACCCGCAGCTGATACAGGACTTACCTTTCACTGATGACAGTGTAGACTACACTAGCGTCACTGCTTCCCTTTAGCAGCCCTCTAAATTGCCCCAGTGCTTTGACAAAAGGGGATGTGATTCTTCCTTTACTTCTTCATTGCTTTCTTTAAACTCGGTAATCTATCTCATAATTATTTTAAAGAGCATTTCTTACTCTAAAAGCTAACAGGCAAATGACCCAAATCTGCTTCTGTGATTAATTTTCTTTATTTATTTTTGTGCAGCTTTATTCAGAGAGTAAAAGGAGTGAAAGCTCACAGTCTTGGTAACCAGTGCTTTAACTGTCTCAACCTTCTCATCCAGTTCTCTTCTTCACCCAGTGCACAGGGTTGAGAGAGAAGCAGAGTGTTGCAATTTTGAGAGATCCGTTGATATATTATTCTACATCATGCACATTGAGTATATATAGTAACACCAAATTCTCTTACCTGGTCATACAGAGACACACAAAGATTTTTTCCATTGTTTCTATTGTGTTTCGCCACAGTAGTGGTAGAATTGGTAACATCAGACAGTGGCCATCACCCACTCTTCCTTGCTCACCATATCTTTAGTGGAGCTATTAAAGAGAAAAGGAGAAAGAGTTGCTATGCTGCAGTGGAAAACTGTCCAGCTCACCTAGTTTGGGGATGGTTGTGGACAAAGTTTGAGTGGCAGAGAGCAATTTCAGCGTATATTGTCCAGAATGACAAAACGTGATATGTGAATCCATGGTGAGCACTTCATTCTCTCCCTTTCAGGTGCGCTTTGATTATTTGGGTGCACACAAAGGGGAGGGTGGATGAAAACCTGCTGCCACCTGGAGAGTTCTGCAGCAAAAGCCTTTCTCACAGCTCTAGCTGAATCTGTGAACACACCACCACTTAGTTTACAGGCTGTAGTCCCGGTTTTAGCAGAGTTTATATTCATCAGCTTGTGATTCACCTTGAAGGCTTACTTCTAATTACCTGACACAGAAATAAGCACTGTTTGTGCCTTCCATGATCATGAAACCCGGTGATAATTGAATTGAGTCTTCCTACCTCCACCAAGGAGAATTTAGTAGTACAAACAGGGCTGTACAAAATGCTGGGGTAAAAATATCAATACAAATTAAGGAACAGCAGAAAGGTATTTCCATTATCAACTAATATTTATGACAAAAAGTCAAGACAAACTAACACCAGTAAATTATAGCTAGAATTGTGTCCTAGCTTACCTTTCAGAAAAAAAAATGTTGTTCTGGGTGTGAAGCCTGCCCATCCATATGCATTTTATGCCTCATTTACCCATATCCTTTTATACTTTGACAAGGACAGGAAAAAGCAGTATTGCAGCTAGGACCTAAGATACCATCCATTTAAGATTTCCACTTAAAAACGTTGTAGTGTATGGCTCCTCTGTGTATTTAATATCCACCTGTACATATGTCTTGTGAAGAGCATATTTACTCTTTAGAATACGCACTTTCTGATTCTGGCCTAGCTTTTAACTGAAGTCCTATTATACATATCTTGATTTCTAAACAAGTATTTTTCTTTCACTGTAAAGCAAAGTAAAGGAAAACAAATTTAGGCACAATAAAAACAGAACACTGGAAAAAAATATAATCAGTACAAATTTGCTTTCCAAAAGGAATCTCAGAAGATGTAGCCCAAAAGACTATTATACAAGAGTTAGAAAACGAGTTACATGGGAAAGCCTTTAACCTAATTATGGTTTTCTTATTATTTTATTGGCACTATCAAATTTTCATGGCTGAGCCAGCAAAACTGCTGTAGCCTTGCCTGCTGTCATTACTCAATGTTATCTTTTATTTATACCAAATTATAAATGTGCGTGTGGCACTCTGCAAAAAACCAAGAGATGCAGCCTATGCTTCTTGGCTAAATTTTATCAGTGCTATACTTAAAATGTAGCTTAGATGGCACTTTCTTCAAGGTCGTCCCACTGCTGAGGTCTCCTCAGACCTACGGAGCTAATCATAAATTTGTGCCCATGAGAAACAACTAATTGTCCACCTTCAATTGCTGAACCTTATCCCCTAGCTATCTAATCATCGAGGAACCACTCAACTTTTCAGCAGTTAAGCTGTGCAAGCATACAAGGCAGCTCTTTTGTGCTTTTCACACTGAGAGTGAAACCCATAAAGTTGGCCGCCTGATTCGTATTTTCCTGGAACAAGATCTAGCTTCCTTTTGTTTGCAAGGCAGCAACAAGGCACAGCGCCATACAGCATCTTGGCGGTGAGCTGTCAGCTGCCCTGTTCAGTCACGGAGCAGGACTCAACAGGCACTGCTCGGTCACTGGAGTTATGACTCCAGAAAGGCCTGTTGGGCAAGGAATCCACACACCCAGATGATAAAATACTCTAGAAAGCTTATCCCTTTGGCCCCAGCCTGGATATTACAATTGTGTGATTCAAACCTTGAACCTTGTTGGAGAAGAGACCTGAAAGTGCTACTAAGCATCTGCATTTTAGTGCATGCCCAAAGACACCTGCATCCTCACAAGGCTGAGCACTCGCCACCGAGCCCAATGCAAACACAAGGCATCCCTTTACAAGGCAGCCCTTTGCCTGCCTTACCTACAAGGCCGTGATAGATGCTCCCAGCTACCTCCAGCAGGGCCAGGCCCGACACAAAATTGAAGGAAGAAAAAAAAAAACCCCAACCAAAAAAGGAGGTTATTTCCTCTTTTATTCAAGCATCAGCCAATATTTGGAAGAGTAGTCAGGTAGTTAGCAGAGGATATGCTGGGAAAGCTGTATTACTGTCTCTAACCCGAGTGCCCCAACAACAGTGATGCCCAATTAATCTCTCTTTCTCAAGATCAGTGAATAATTACTCCATGCAAACTAGAACGGCTTCAAGAGGAATGATTAAAAGTACCTCCATGATCCCTGAGATACAAAGAACATACTCTAGGAGAAGTCATGTCATCGATATTTGAACTCAGTTGGAACTTGTGCAGCCAGCATCATCTAGGATTTGGGACTAAGCTAAAGCAGGATATGATAAGGGATAGCAAGATACTTTATATGTGATGGGATATGATTTACTGAACTCAGCATTTATGGTTGGTTTGCTTAGCAACACACCCCTGGAGGGCTCCATATATTACTTTTTATAAAAATACTGGTTTTACTGCACACCCGGAAAACCAGGATTTATGGCAGACCATGTCAAATGATAGAAATAAAAAATAAAGCACATTTTTTAATGTTGTTTTTGGGGAACAAAAGGCCTAAAGTCAGTATAACATGAACATAACACTTGGCACATGACAGGCAACAAATGTTTGTGAAAAAATGTGCAAATCACCATAAATTAAAATATACTTCTCAATTTTATAAGTAATTAATACACATCATTTACTGTTAAATATTTCCTGTTCCTTTCAAAGAGTTACAGCAGGAATTCTATCCACTTAAATGTAATTCTACGGATAGAATCAAACTTATTTAATTTAACCATACAAAATACAGGTATTTCATCTACAGTGACCATTTCATCTTCCTTTATAGTCACTGGAGGGAAGGAGAGACTGCTCCATACCTGGATGAGAATCTAGGGCGGAATTGCTTTCTGGAGGTGGGAGTAATGTCTTTGTGTTGATTATAGAGGAGAACTGAGCAACCGACTTAAACAGGATTTTTTGATTTCACATAGTTGGATCACATGAATCACATGTAATGTGATTTTTGGAGACTGGTTCTCTGCATAAAAAATGACACTTGAGTGAAAAATGTCTCATAAAACCTAGGCATGTGCTTGTTAAAAATTGAGAAAAAGGTATGCATAACAATCATAAAGGAATTGAATAAATATGGGTTAGCCAGCCATTAACTAATCAAAATCTTTAAAACACACTTTATTCTTAATATATAATCCAGCCTTTTCAACAGAGAAGGAACTTTTGGTCTCTGTTATTTTTATGACTTTACTGAGCTATAGGTTAAAATGCAATATCCTAGATAACTAGACTAAGTTGGTACTAACTTACAGCACGATTTGCAAGATGGTGAGAACTGTAAGAGCTCCTGTGAAAAGACTGACCTCAGCCAATTTTAATTGAATCTGAGAGTATTCACATCCCAAATCCTCTGGGTGGCTGATTCACATTCATTTCAATGGGAGACAGGCATCTAAGTAGTATTTTGCGGATTTAAGTCTAACTGCTTTGTGATCTTGAAGGAAGAAGCCATCATTGAGTTAGGATCCAGGCCCTGACTAAGGTAAGGATTTAGGCAAATCCTTACTTTTCAGTTTGTTATGATCAGACACATTAAATTTTTCCTAAAGAAAGGATATTTTCTTGTATGAGTGCCACAAAACTTAACCCTGTTCATCTGAAAAAAAAAAAAAAATCAAAAAACCGAAAGAAACTAAACTTTATCCTAAAAATGGGAATTTCTAGTAGGGTGTATAACATATTTGTGGGAATGTACTCATGGGCTTTTTTGAAAATGAATAGAAAATATAACCTATTACTAGATATACCCAAGAAATATATTGACTTTCAGCACATTCACTCTTGAGTAATCTTAATTCTAAATTACATCGATGTCCCTTTACAACTTCCCTTGTTGCTCACATGTAGCCTGTCAAGCCCAGATGAAAGATCAAAGTGATTTTTTTGGCTAGGAAAATGTCTCATAGAAAAAAATACTCCTTACTCCCTGGAACCTAAGAGAAAGGTGGGTTTTTTCCATCGAGAGTTTATTGAAATATAGGAATCTGAAAGACTCGTGTTTTAAGGGGAGGACTAGAACAAATATGAGGGAGAACACTAGAATAAAAGACCAAGCCTTCTGTTCCTTAAAATGTATGAGCCATTCACTTGTGCCACTGCGGAGGCTTTTGAGATGCAAACAGAAAGTTCTGATTTTCTCCTGCAGCAGACAATGGTCCACCTGCATAATGCATGCTACTTAAAGTCATTACACAACCTAGGGTGTGCAGTAAATAAGTAATACAAAAATGTTGCATTGCTTTCTGCTGTATAACTGCCTGCAATATAATTTATCCCTCGAGCAAACTGAAACAATCACCTACAAAAGCTATTCAGCTACTATGAATAATTGAAATGACCACCGAATCTCTAGTTCAGACTCATCCTAACATTTTCATAGAGGGAAAAAAAAAAAGTTTTAAGTGCTTGTATTGTATAAAATCAATGAAATTTGCTGTTCTGATTCTATACATAGGTAATTCAGAAACTTATTCCCATCTAGCTTGTATTATAGGAAGTACATTTTTTTTTTAACCAGTTGTTATTCCAAAGGCTTTAATATTAATGTAAAGACAGTCTCTAAAAGGCTGAGATCTAGAGGGGAAAACAAACAAACAAACAAACAAACAAAAACCAACCCCCAGTAAATCCAGGTCAAACAGAGAATAACCCTTGCTCTCTAGGTTGATAAATTTGATGTGACTTGATGAACTCATCGTTGATGAACAGGACTTTTTATCAAACCATCACTCCTCTGAGGAATCCAAGCAGGCTCCTTCCAAAAGCAATTCTGGTGTACTTCAAAAAGAGTCACTGCTCAGAGATATTCCCAACAAGTGCAGATTTATCCTATGCTATGAAATGGAATTAACAGAGCTGTTATGTTATGTTATGTTATGTTATGTTATGTTATGTTATGTTATGTTTGTCTTGATTTGAAGGGAATAGTCAAGAAACTGTAACTGTGTATGGAGGCCATACTGTGCAAACACAAAAATAGAAATCCACTCCATGTTGTAAACTTTGTCATATTTTACAATACTTATTTACTTACATTATCTGTTCCACTATTCTCTAGGTTTTATGATCATTATAATGAGTACTTTATGTTAATCATAGCTAATAGAGTGTCTCTCCTCCCCTCTATCATGTCACCAATTTTTGCTCTGGTAGAGCAAAGGGCAAAAATGTGAGGGAGATAAAATTGGTATCCTAGTTGTTGGAGTGTGGATATCATATAAACATCTGGCTGGCCAGCTCCACAGTCTGCCCTCGACTTAAAGTGAGATGGCCAGTCTAGCTAGTGAGAGGTACAGGGCCTGTGCTGATACAGGGGTTGGACAGGTAACCCGAATATCTAGCTCTGGAAAGTGTGTCAACCAGCAGACCTATTGTGACCAGCATTGCAGGATCAGCTTCTAGCACAAATGAAACCGCCAGGGACCTGGGGACCTCTATTACTTGCAACGGTTTCAGGACCTTTCTTTTTCCTTGTTTCTCTGAGGTATGTGATGTATTGCCAATGAATATACAAATGTGACTTGCAGAGTCAGGATGGTTGGTCATCCCTGGTCTACCATGCTTAGCACCTGCTTTACTGTACCTGTTTTGGGTGGATGCAGAAAGTAGGCAAGGATCTGCATTTACAATGTCCAGGGCTGTTTTCTGCGAAGTGAAAGATTTTCTAACCATTTGAGAGTAGCTTCTTATCCCTTCTGCTGTCTGAGTAGTGAAGAAGGTTGTATGCCAATAGGCAATGCGGCCGTATGGTTTGTCTTACTGTGGAAATGTCAGACAGAAAGACTTTGAGGATACTCATGCCTACTGTCTAAGCACTCATCGTGGCTGTGGTGATAGCAGGGACAAATGTCATTGTTCACATGCTTGTACCCAGGCATGACCAAGTTGGTCATTAGGAACTGCAGTAACCTGTATTGTCTGACTCTGAACTGGAAATATTTTCCTCTGACACACCTGTATAACAACATTGCATTGCTTCCTTTGGCTGGTGCACACACACACACACACACACAAAAAAAAAAAAAACCCACAAAAAAAACCGGAACAAAAGTCCTAGTCAGGAAATAACAGGGATAACAGGGCTTTCCTTACAGGTCTGAGAGAATCCTGAGTTCTGGGAGCTCATCTGTAATTAAAAAAAATGCAGCACTTAGTTTATGAACTCTCTGGTGCAGTACCTTCTCACTGCACGGGCATCTAGTGCAACGGGGCCCGTTCAGGATCATATGACTAGCATAAAATATCTTTCCTCTTCTCTCTCCCAGGAGCAGCCCATCCCTGGAGTGTGAGGAAGCATGGTTGTTTGCATTCATATTAGATGAGCTTTATATTATAATGGAGATAAAAAAGTGTCTGAGCTCATTCAACCAAAGCTCCTGATTCCTGACCTCTTTGTAATTCCATTGATTCCCATCTGTGTTCTCACAGAGGTCAGGATCCACCAAGGCAGGATTCATTCAACAAGGGGACCTGGGTGCAGAAGCATAGTTACTTCAATGGTTAGGTACACTTTCTGCATACCAAACAGACCCTAAAACAGGAAAGCTTTCATTGGCAGAAGTTAGAGTGCTTTTAACATTTATAATACAGTTAATATGCCTCTTCAGAAAATCCTTTGAGGGAAATAACAAAGATCAATAGAGACCTGATGAATCCTAAATGGAGAAACTAAAAGAAGTATTTATTTTTCTGCCTATGTATCTCCTAGGGATGACAGCAAATCTGCAGACGTATTATAGCAATGGCCCAGGGTATTCTGTGGAATTAAGGGAAGGGGAAGATATTTTCAAACACAAGAGCAGGCACTGTGCATTACCAGAATGTTAATTACCATGCAAAGCATCAAACTACACATCTGCCCTTCCAAAAACAATGTGCTCATTGAAATAATGAATAAAATATTAGTTTATTTATCAAAATACTGTGTATAAAATTTACCCAGAACATGATATCTTTAAGAAAATATCAACCATTTACTACAGAAAAAGAATGACATGTATCTGTTTGATTTTCTCGATATTAAGCTGAGTTTATTTCTTGGGATCACACTTAATTATGAAAAAGAACAAGAAAAAAAGATAAAATCCTGGAGAAAAGATCAAATTGTTAATAAAACATTTGGATGCATTGTATAATTACAACCCCTTGAGGAGCCAAAAATTCTCTGCTCTTATTTACATTTAGAAAGATGCTTAGTGTTTGACACCCTTTTGTAATAAATGCCTTTGGAAATACAGTTGATGCAAAATTTCAGTTATATCAATACCATGCAGTAAACAGGGAGTAAGGATAAACAAGATGATATTTGGCTGAGAACCATAATCATTAGTGTCCCAAATGGACCCTATACTACTGATGCATACAGGTCACTGATAACTACTCCATAGTACCCCTGCATGACGAAACTTGTCACCTGCACCAGGCAAGATCCACTTAGCATTTAGAATTAGAACTCACATAGAAATCATGCCTGCATGAGGCTTTTATGTACAATACTTCAGTACTTAAAAGAGGTTTATAAGAAAGATGAGGACAGACTTTTTAGTAGGGCCTGTAGCAGTAGGACAAGGGGTAATGGTTTTAAACCAAAAGAGCGTGGATTCAGACTAGATATAAGGAAGAAATCTTTTACGATGAGGGTGGTGAAATACTGGAACAGGTTGCCCAGAGAGGTGGTAGATGCTCTATCCCTGGAAGCATTCAACATTCTAGGTCAAGTTGGGCGGGGCTCCGAGCAACCTGATCTTGTTGAAGATGTCCCTGCTCATTGCAGGGGGGTTGGACTTTAAATGGACTTCTAACCCAAACGGCTCTATGATTCTATGATTATTAAGTTACCCTTGTATAATACCACACTGAATATGCAAGGCAAGTAGAATACATCACCCATGTTACTGGAGGATTTTTCTCACGGCTTACTTCTTCCATGAAGTAAAGTCCTTCAAACATGGGCATTTGCTTCCTCCACTGGTACAAATTTACCCAAATATATCGATATTGCAGTCAAACTCTTCCAGCTTCCCCTGACTTACATCATTTCCAGAAATAAACTGTACACATTTTAAGTGTAAACCCTATTTAAGCTTCAGAGGGATCAGATATAGTTTTGTATCTTCAGCTGGCAGCTTGAATCAGAATATGTATGCGTCACCAGGCTGCTTGTCCCCTCTCTATGCTTGACTGGAAACAGAAGGGTCTGCAACTTGATAGAAAATCTTTTTTACTAAGTTTATTATTGACTAGAGTGGTTCCACTAGGCATCCATCTGGATCCTGAATGCTTCCCAACACCACCCACTTCTATCTTACAATCTAAAGTTAAATGTTAAATTAAATAAGCTGAAGCCTGGTGGAAGAAATACCATCTCATTCCTTGAGGCTATCCAGAATAGTTTATATACTCCCTATATTTGAATAAATACAATGTGAACAAAATTTCTCATCCACACTTTATGACTTTGCTGTCTAACAGACTAAGATATTTTTATTTTGAAAAAGGCCACCCATCTAAAAGTTTCAGGGAACTTTCTCCTGAACCATGTCCTAACCGGGGTAACATCAATATTTCAGCATTAAGCGGAAGTGTTGGCCAAATGTTTTAATGTGCCTGCTTCTGGAGAGGCTGGATGTTGAAATATTTCTTACAATATAAATGCTTTGTGATGAATATGTCTTGATAGAATAGTCTATTAACTGAAAGCAGTACCACCAAAAGCACTGTTATATTGGCCAGCCACCAAAATGACAAGAAATGCATATTTGTTTATTGTTAGCTATGTAATTGTTTAAAAGAGCACCAAGTTGTTAAAATAATTTTAAAAATTCACTGTAGATACAAAATGAAACTAAAGTGATTTGTTTATAGAGGATGTTTGGCACCACAGCGAGAGTTAATCTTTCAAATCTCTGGCTTTAAATGGCTTTTTGAAAACCTATCCTTCAGTCACTGATTTAGATTTTTAATTTTTGCCATTTTGTAAAAACTTCATGTGCTTCATGTGCTTCACCACCTACCTTCTGTATTCTATCTTTTATTCAAAACACCCTGTTTAGATTAGGAAGAATCAACAGATGATTATCTGCCCATTAAATCAAATCACTTGGCACTGAGAATTTCTAGCTTCTTGGCAGCAGGTTATTTATACAGAAGAAAGCTGGCAATAAAGAATAGCCAACCATTACAGTTTTAGCATCTGAAATATCTGTAATAACTCTTGATATGAAATATTAAGAGAATGGATGTTGGCTTTATTTATTAAAGTACCCCCTCGCTGAGGAAATAGTCTTGAAAATTATTGTTTAATGCAATGCATTAATTAAGTTCTACCTAAAAATCCTACATTCTAGATTTCGTGGTTTATTTATTTTGGTTGTAAGATTTATTGTAGCAATTCAATACAGTTGGATGTCTTTCCTTCTGGTTTCATCCCAACAGTGTTTTTATTGTATTCTTCTTTCCGTATGTAAGCCTGTAAAGCAACCCCTGTTGATTTGAGGACAATGGTAGCCCTATGGTTGCTCATATAAAAAAATTGCTACTTTAAGAAAAAGAAAATGATAAATGGGTTTGTTTGGAGTATTTGTTCTATGAATATAAAAATTTTTAATGTAAAAGTGAAATTAATAGAGTTCTACCAGGTTTCAAAATATTTCGGAAGCTCACAAACACAACCACAAACCAGACTTGAGCATGTTGCTTTGACATGCCTTGTGGTCATGTCCTCTCATGAACAAGAGACCTAGCTATTCTTTAAAGCCCAAAATAAATAGTAGGCATCTCAAATAACTAGAAATGAAGCAAACTGCTGCATGATCAAGGAGCATTGTAATGAAAGGAAAGGTGGAAGGAAGAAAGCTATGCGAAGATAAGGAAAGCGTTCAAAAAAGACAGTTATTAAAATACAGTATTGCAGAGCCATGTGAGAAGAGCAGAGAAAGAAAGATGATGTCTGATGAAGCTGCTGTTAATATAAATACGTTAATTTTTGCAGTGTGCGAAAAGTGATTGAGAATTGTCAGAAATGCAGTCAGGAAGCAGTGCTGTCTTAGAGGACCGCTGGAAAAAGAGAGGCCTGGCTTACCTTCAGGCAGAAGTGTCAAGCCAGCCTTCTGATTGTCAGAAAACTTCTTTCCAACACACCAGTGGTTTGAACGCAAAGTACAGGAAGCAGAAAAAGAAGGTAAAAGCAACAACTGCATTCTCCTGAATCAATGGAGCAGTCAAGTGCAAGGTGTGAAGGAGAAAGGGGGAGAAGGAAAGAGAGGAGAGAGAAAGAAAGAGAAAGAGAAAGAGCAAGACTTTTTTCCCAGATAGAAAGAAAATCTTCTTAGCAGCTCAACTGGCACTAAGTCCTGATGGAACTGCATATGAAATATGCATATCTCCCCATCTTCGAAATAAAATGTGAAATTGCCTAACTGAAATGATAAATCCATGAATGATCTAAGATAAATTACTGTACTTATAATTTACTGGTTTATGTTCCCCTGAAAGAGGACATGTTTGCACAATGCAAGCCAAAACTGCAGCATCTCTTACTAGACTTGCAACTCCAAGTTGTAAACTTCCTGTTTCAATAAGTTTGAAGTTTAAATAGACATGATCTGCCAAGAAAAATTATACACAGGATAGGCAGCACTAGAGTGGGTCACACAGGCATTTTAAGGAAGTTTAAAAAATCAGCAGTAGAAAGCTATGAAATCCTCTGTCCACATAGATTTGTTTACGCCCTAAAAATAAGCTGTAAGATCACTTTAAATTCTTCCATTACTTTCATCATTACATTAGCTTTCATAACTGTGAATAGGGCTTTATTTTGTCACCATAGCCTCAGTGGAATTCATATTTTAATATTTTGCAGCTGGTAAATATTTACAGCAGAACTGCGGAGCCACACATTTTCATTAGTACATATTAACCAACAACATGTTTTAACTGAAGGATAGATTGAAGGATAGAAATAAGTTACAACATATAATACTTATTTTCACCAAATATTTCAGACACATTTCAAAATATAAAATTATGATTTTTTTATAGTGGGAAAATACATTTTAGATTATATCTATTTTTTCCATTTTACACGAACAATTACATTTAGTAGTTGCATTTAGCAACCGTACTGAAAGACTCCATGGAAATATCAAGTGTTGTTGATTAAAATTCTATAAGGTTGAATAGAAAAGATAGGATTACGTGGAAGAAGATGTAAAGAATTTGTATCTAGTTCACTTTCTAATTAGGGAGAGAGAAATTGGATTAAATTGATCCAATTAGTAGCTTTCTCTAATCCTTCTCGATTGTTTGTATGATGCAGTGATGATTGCTATTTGCTAAACTGCCTTCTACGGAAAGGCAGATTTCACTGCTTATCTGACTGAAAGAGAATGAAATATTAATACCATGGATGTCTCCCTTTGAGCACTGATCGCTTCTTTATGTTTGATCAGAAAGTGACAGAAACATTTTAGTGAATCCTTGTTTGCACTCCTACAAGCTAGCAAAGGACTGAAGACTAAAAAGACCCGAGAAAGCTGTCTTTTCCATAAAGCATAGCCAAGCAAGTACTAATTTGAGAAAATGTCATAGTAAATTTTCAAAGCTGACCTTAAAGTGCTCTGAAGTTTTGAATGCCAATTTTTGAAATATTTTCAGGAAGAATGCTTTCCAGATGATGTATCATCAAAATTTCAGAAAATCAAGGACTTTTAAAAAAAAAAATCCTCAAGATAGACTCCAGAACAAAGAAGTACCCCAAATCATTGGCCTTTTTGAAAATCTTAGCCACTTTCCCTCTCTTGAAACTATTTTGAATTGTAAGAAGTTGCCTAACCAAGACACCTTTACATCTTTAGTCATTTAATAACACAATGCTAGCCATAATATTGGAAATATTTGCTCAGTAGACCAGCACCTACAGATAATTTTACACTTAGTTACAAAGAGAAAATATCTTTTTGCCAAGAAAGGTTGGACCAGATGATCCTTGAGGTCCCTTCCCACCTGGTCTTCTATGACACTATGATTCTATGAATATATCCTCTGTAGCAACATGCTCAAGAGGCACAAGATTTGAACTATCTTGACTAGGAAGTTTGGGAGAGGAAATTTAATAGATCTGAAATCTTTAAAGAAAAGCATTGTGTTGCCCATTTCACTTCCACAGTGAGACATATATTCTCCCTTTTAGCTCTGCTCTGACAATTTACCACTATTTAAATTATAGCCAAGATGTTAAACACCACCCAGAGACCAGTATTTTGCAGACCTCAGGGTCAAAGACCATTGTGACTCATGATGTTTCACACCAGCTTCAGTTTAAAGGATGTAGAGTAAAACTGAGAAAACAAGAGCCTTTCCAGCTTGTGACTGTTGCACGGTAATTATTCAAATACTTATGATAAAGTAGAAGAAAGTAAAAAATATGGCATACACTGCAGGTGGTTTTGAAAATACTTTTATGTTTTGTTCTGTTGTATATGAAAGGCATAGAGAGCAAAAACAAATATATTTGTGGCAAAGACAATACTTAATAATGTGCATGGTTTGAAACCTGCAAATTGTTCAAATAACTGGAACAGTAGGAAGTGAATATTTCCATTTAGTAATGATTTACGAGTTCAAATCTTTACAGAGGTATGCTACAGAATCCTGCAATCGATGTTGGTTTTGGTACATTCAGAGTTTTTCAGATTTTTCTATTGTTAAACCAAATATTTTGTCTAAGATGTATCCCTTGTTTAGAAATAACACTCAAAAACCCCAAACAGAACTACTGCTAATGATAATGATCTTGTAGACACGGTACAGTGAGGTTTTTGCTTAAGAGGAGGAAAGCATTGAGATTGAAATCCTGTTTGAATTTCAAGCCTTTTGAAGTGACCACAATTCTGACCAAAGGAGCACAGAGGAAAAAAAAAACAAAATGGGAAAGTGATAGCTGGGTTTAGTCCCTACATTCACAGGCGCTTGGATACAGGGTTTGAGGACTGAGATCACAACCAGTCTTAAGAAAGAACAGTGTCTATGTAGAACAAAATCCATCTATTACCTGAAGAGAGACAAATCAAGAATAGTATAATTAGATGTTAAACTAATGGAGGTCATGTCAGTAGCAGTGCAAATAGTTTGCTTAGACCTGCAGTAAGATTGATCTCACTGTAGGTATCAGATTAATTGTATATATTACTGAGGATGTAGAAAACCAACATACTTCACTCTAAATACGAGCCTGTTGTCATGAGCTCAAATGTATCACATAATTTTTATGGTTACCATAAGAAACCATCAGTCTTTCAAAACAGCAGATGACATAAAATGAAATGATAGATTACTGGAAAGAAAAAGTAAAAATGATCTTGTGGAAAAAATATAATTAACATTTAAAAAAATAGAGTTACCTAAACAAAAACTTGACTTTCAGTTGAATCAATAGAGCATACAAGAAAGCTCAGAAATGGAAAGAAAGGAACCCCAAATGAGAAAGCTAGGAAGGAATAGTTAGCAGAAAATCAACACATGCACATCTGCTGAGACGTGATAAGGAGACATCAACTACATCAGTGACAGTTTGAGACACTTGAATGGAAAAACAACAGGGACATACCTAGAGATGTTCAATGCAGAGTGAGAAAACTCGCCGAATTCTTGGAGGCAAGAATGGATATGTAAAATCAAGCACTGTTAAAAGAATATTCTAGCAGCATATAAAAGACATTCTAATCACCCCATCTAATTGCAAAGAGGAATAAAGCTCTAAAATGGCTCAAATGTCTTATGTATAAAGAAGAATAATTAACAATCAAATTGAAAGCTGCTATCTTGACAGATGATGTATATTAGGACAATGAAAATGCAGTCCATAATTTAAATGCTGAAAAGAAGAGAATTTTAGATTATTGTAAGCGTAGCATTCTTTTTGTGAAACTTCAACTGATTTTAAATTAAAATTGGTTTAACAAAGTTTTCTTAAAAGTGTGGAACTTGCCTTGCATGTCTCTCTCTGTCTTCAGCTCAGCTCCTACCTGAATTTAAAGAATGAATTTTCAGAAGCCATTCTACTGAAGATGTCCTCAATTAGATGTGTTCGTTCTTGTTTAAAATCAGGCAATTTGAGTTTTCTACAAGAGGGTGCAGAAAGCAGCTTTTAAAACCTGAGGTTAATGCGCTCACTGACAGCACTGGAATCAGAGCAAGTCTACGATACAGTGATCAGAGAGTATGCCTAAAGGAACAAGTAATTTAATGCAAGAGCGATTTGTCCATAGAGCAAAACAGGTGGTGTTCAAGCCCCTGCACCCAGACTGTGCATTTTGGGGTGGACTGCCAAACCAGGTTTTGTGTGGTGTAAAGGAGGCAGTTCAGTCTGTACCACAATTCTGTTTGGGGCCTGGTTTGGTTGACTTCTTTCTTTTCTCAAGGGTTGTTTATGAAACTCACTAGCAGGTTATGAAAACTGATGGAAGGCTCTTCAGCTTTTAAAGACGTTAATGTACAAAATTTAGTCTCCTGAGCAACTCAAGACATGGAATTTGCAGCAATCTTTGCTCTGTATCCATATATCTGACATATACTATGTTCTTAAAAAAATATATTTTCTATTTTAATATATCAGGTATGGAGAGGAAAATGATTCTGCTGGTAATGTATTCCCACAGTTGCTCATCATCATCACTGTGGAAAATGAATCTTTTTATCTTTCAACCATTCAATGCCCTTCTCTGATCAATTCCACAGTCCTATACTTTCATCAGCTTCCTCCCTGCCAAAGTACTTACAGACTGCAGTCAGGTTACCTCTGAACCTTTTCTTTGATAAATGGAAATTGAATGAATTTTTAAAATTTGCCAGACAAGGGAGAAGGCTGAGACACTTGAATTTATCATTGACAATGATAGTCCAGAAGGATGGCAGTCTCACCTGTGCAGCTTCTGGCTGAACATACCAAGAGTGTGCACAGCTGAAGAACTGTGTAGTAAGGAAACTAGTATGTCTGCCTTCAAAATGTGGAAAAAATTCTGAATTACAGCTAGGCAGCTATCACAGTGCCCAAACTAAATTCCTCTAAAAGAAACTGCTTTAAAAGAAGGAACATTATCATCAGGATAAGATGTCCTGTAGGCAGACCAATGAGACAAAAAGACCAGACAAAATGATGATTGAGCATCATAATATTATTAATAAGGCTTGTTGGTCTGTTTGTGAAAGCAGGCAATGGAGAAAAAAGCTAGCAGAAGTTACTCCCTTACCATTAACCCGAAAAGTCCTTTTTTTTGGGGTTGTGGGGTTTTTTTGTTTTGGGGGGGGGGGTGGTGGTGGTGGGGTGGTGGTGGTGTTTTGTTTTGTGGGGTTTTTTTTGTTCTACAAGCAAAGTGCTACTATGGTTCAGGAGAAAAAAAACAATCCTGGCTGGTGAAATGGTACCAGAACACATTCGGTTAAGCAATATAGGATGGAATCTTTCAACTGAAGACAATTATAGAATTGACACAGGACCCAAACCAGAGACATTAGATACACTCTATCGACTACATGAAAGCTTTTGACTCGGCAGGTCAGCTGAGATCACTCAACTCATGGACCAATAAATAGTCCCTTCTGAAAGCTGGAAAAGGCTGTAATCAATACCTATTCTATTAAAGACTTTTACAAAAAAATGTCCGGAGGAGGAATTTTTCTGTTTTCTCACATGCCGTTATAATTATAAGGCATTGAAAAAGCACCACAGCTCTAAGGCTCAGCAGGCACCTTCAGGTAAGCACAATAAAGGCTAACAAAACTCTGTTACCATCAGCAAACTTCTGAGTGTTGTTGGATGAGTTGTTCATTGTTCTAGGGTAATAATTACCTACTGAATGATTGCAGGATAAAGCTGACAAATATACTACCCTGGAGACAGAATAAAATGTGCAAGAATGCATTAGAGACAGCATAAAAAGCAAGTCTTTTGGTGTTGCACAGACTATCTATCATGGAAATCACTAGGGCTCCCATGCAAAGTTGACAGCTGCAATGTAAGAAACAAACAGAATAGAACAGAGTAGCTAATCATTTTTTAAAAGATGGCCTTGTGGCCACAGACATGTTCTGCATCATTAGTCATGTCACTTGATTACATTCCACTTGCAACCATCTCGTTGCCATGTTGCTACTACAATTCTCTGTGGCTAAAGGAGATTTCTAAGACAGTGAAATCACTGGGATTTCTCTGCCTGGCTTGAAGAGGCAGGATAATCGGCTTAACAGCAGATCACTTCTTACAAGGGAGGAGTAGAGACACATGCAACGACTACACACAAAAACAGAGCTACTATTTTTGTGGGTCCACAGATTCAAAATACCTCCCAGTTTTGCGTGGTTTTGTGACACTGCTGCTGACAGTGATACCGGTGGCATCGTGTCTGTATTTTAATGCTGTATGTTTAAAACATAATTGCTAAACTCACTCTTTGCACAATATCATAACCCAGGAACTATTGAGTCTGAAGCAACATGAAAAATGCCTGTTGTCCCTGCAGGCTGTTCAATCTTGTGATGACATGTTAAATAGCAATAAAGTTGGTTCCCATATTTTTGAACGTAGTTCAGAAGTCTCCTGTCTATACTACTGTGGATATATTTTGATTAGATATTTCTTAATACATACTTCTTATTAGGTTTCTTCTCCTCATATCTGATTTGCTTTATTTGTTTTAGTTATGTATGACCTGATATTAGTGAAATTCTGCTTTCTTTCCTCCCCATGTAAACTGAGAATGACTCTGAAACTTAGATTGATACTGACCCCTCTGAGAGGAAAATTTGGCCATTTCTACATACTTTAACTACATTTAATTGATCCATAGCTGTAGTATGAACACACTGGGAATGGATTATCAATACTGTTTTGCTATCTAAGCATATAGGTGGAATTTACAGATTTCTTCTCAAGATGTAGAGAGAATTTAAGCAACTAATTCTCATTGGTCTCACCAGGTAGTGTGCAACCTGTTCCCTTAGGCATTTGTAAATCCTTCCAGGCTCTTCACCATGTTTTTGACCACCAAAGACATTGAAATATTGAAATTCTGCCACTCTCACCCAGATTCTTGCTGTGTAAGCAGAACAGAAGGATGTTGCATGGCTTAGGCTGTGTGCTGGATATTTTCCCATTCGACAAAAAGAACTCTGTGTAGAGATGTGCTTTTGGCTGGAACAGCCAACAGATCTTACCTCTGGTTATGCTGGGAAAACTCAACCGACAGCAATGTTCCCCCAAGAGGAGTCTTTAAACAGTGCAGTCTCCTGCCCCGCACTGTTGCAGATGGATTTTCACCTCCATGATTACGGGCAGGCCAAAAGCGTAGGACAAAAGCATGTTTTCGAGCCTGCAATTCTCCAGCAGCCTTTGTGACATGAATTTTAATATCAGAAAGTGAAAAATGGACTTATGTTCCGCATATTGCAATGGATTAATGGCCTCTCACATCCCAGTTTGCCTGCTGAGGCTGAACGGCAAGGGACTGCTGTCCCTGGGGGCAGCAACCCTGCAGAGCATGACCTCCTTATATTTCGCTTTTGCAGACATCTTTCTTTGTGACCTTCGAAGCCTCAAAATGCTCCATGGTTATAAAAGGTTCTTAAAGGGTCCTTCCTCTCTCCCACATCTTCACAAAGCTTTTATTTCAGTGCTGTGATAGGATTTCAGTTTTATCAGCTCTAGCTTTATTCCAGCAGTAACTTTGAAAGAGTTATAACTAGGCTGTGTTTCCCCAGCTCCTGTAATCCTATACCACAAAAGAAGTTATATAAATGAGGTACATTATTATTATATATTACCACAAGAACCAATGTTATAATTAGGTACTGTATCCACTTTGTAATCACTATGGCTTTAATTTCCAATCAAAAGCATCAAAGTCTGAAGAGAGTGACCCTGCTATTGAAAAATTCCTTTTCATTTTCCTTGACAATGAATTTTCAAAGGTAAAAAGGGGACAGGGAGGAATGATGTTTTATTCTAAAGTTTCTACATAATTATAGCAATTATAGAAACCTTTCATGTGCTTGGTCAGCTTTTACTGCTCACGTTTAGCTGTTGGTTAGAAGTGTCTCTGAAAGTTATAATGCATTTGGTGCACCAGAGTCTGTCCCACCATTATAAATACCAGCTAGACAGACTAATGATTGCAGAGCTTAGTGGAAAAGGTTAGTAATAAATATGGAGGATGTTAGTACAGGTAACATAAAAGGAATTTAGAAATCTACTTCAGCAAATTGCTGTGTGTTATTTTACTTATTTCTTACTCTCTCTTGTTATTAGAGGTATTAAAGCAACACCTAAATGCTATAGTAAAGACTCAGGCTCCGTTGTGTTAGGTACTCCACAAACAAAAGGAAGCCTTGTCCTAGAAAGGTTTGCTACCATACAGCGCCCCAAAGGTCTAGAGCACAGGCAGTATTTAAATGCAAAAGGCTCTTCTGCCATTAACTACCTCTTCGAGTAGAATGGATTATACCAAAAAACCTGACATTATTATTTTTTCACTAGTATAACTGTGTCCCCCCCACCCCAGGGCTTTTCCCAATGCAGGTATGTTAACAAGAGCTGAAGAAGAGTCAGATAGCTGAGTGGCAGAAAAGTGCCCAAATTTCTGGGTAAATACATTAGGCAGCCAGAGTGGGTAGGTCAGCGAGAAGCAGAGGAGATCAGATCTGCCACTGGCCACAGAGCAGCCCTGGGAGCAACAGAAATGCTGACTCACTGAAACTCTTCAGAGGGAAAATCCAAGATATTTTCTTAAGGACTGAAAGCAAAGCAGAAAGGGAGGTTTCAGCATGCTCTCCTCTTTGGAGATGAGAGCAGCTGAATGGAAAGGATTATATGACTGGAAAGACTGGAGCCAAAGAAACATCAGTTGGAGACTGTGAATCAGTCAAAATTATGCAGCGGAGTTCACTGATCAGTTTGAATGGTTGAGTAAGTTCTGGAGTTGCCCAACTGAGTCCGCTCAGTGTTTTCAAAGTACAAGGGGGTTTTGTTATCATTATCAATATCTTTTTGTTCTGAAATTTATTTCAAACCACGTCAATTAGTTAAAAGTTAAATGTCAAAATGCTATGTATTGATATTTTCAAACCATTTCTGCTGTTTTGAATTTGGTTTCATTTTCCTTTGATTCGTCTGCCAATTGATATTTTAAGATTCTGATTTTTCACTCTCTTTTGAGGTGGAATTTAATTTTTTTACTATCTATGTTCTCACAGGAGAAGAAAATCATTTCTGCCTAGATCTTCTCAGAGCTTTGTTTGCTTAAAGACAACATTTTGCAAGCAAAATTAAAACATGAATATTCCATATCTTACCCTGATAATTTTACTCATACTGCCTATTGTTTAATTTCCACAGAAGTCTGTGATTAACACGAAAGAAATAAGCAATATTTTGAGACCAGCTATATAATTTAGCGTTTGATACCCTAGATAATTCTGCCCTATTATTCTTAGTTTCTTAATATTCTTAAAATTAACTACTAATATTCTTAGCAGTGTAGCTAGTCTTCTAGAAGGAAGCTAAGAGAGGAAGTCTTACATGCTGTGTATGCCTATCTGTCATATGCACTGTGGCTTATCGATATTAACTCCATCCATCACAATTTTTCACTTCTGTTTCTCTTTTTATCTCGTTCATTTCCCTCCATTATATTATAACCTCCAATGCTCTTTTCCTTCATGAGTTTTGTGGCATTCAGGTATTTCTTCTGGTCTGCTTCCCTGACCTTTCATAATAACTTTGGTCATACCTTTTTTGTTCATAACATTTTCTCTGTCACTAATGTTTTTCTCTTGGGCTTGGTTCATTTTCTTAGCCTTAAAAAAGGGAAATGGTCTCAGAAGTCTCCATTGTGGGGGTGGGGGGAAGGAAAAAGAGGGAAAAAGCAAAAGAGGAGAGTGGTGAAAATAGGAAAAACTGTAGCAAAAGGGAAGTGGAAAGGAAAAAAGGGAAAAGGAAATAGAGGTTCAAAAAGCTCTCTTTACTCTTTTCCTCCATTTTTCCACCAGCTTGCTTTCCGAGCACAAATCCTTCAGTTATATAATCTACTTTCCACATGAAGTCCTCATTGATTATCCCCTCCCTTGGCTATTTACTTTTTTCCTTTTATTTCAGATAGTCTTTGCTAGAATGTCTTCCATGTGTACCAATTCTTTCCACAGCCTCAGTTTCCCACCACTTTTGAGTCAGACAAAACCAATCTTCTGCACAAGGCAGAGCAGGGTGTGTTTGTGCCCACCTGGGCTGCTTGAGTATAGGGGCTGCCTTGACCCTGTTTTTTAAACCCACATCTTTCATCATGGAGGAATTTTATGGCTCTGTGATTTCCATGTTACCACCATAATCAGTGGCGTAATGCTTAGTGATACACTGCTGTGTATATATGTTTACAAAGACAGCATGTATATTGACAAACTTTTGCTGTCCCATAGCATCTCCCATTATCAAAAATTAAAAAGCAACTTAATGGTAAGGGAAGTCAAAAGCAAGAAATAGCTGAAGATTTTTTTCTCCCAAGGGCTTTCCTCAGGTGTACAGAAAATGCCTGTAGACCTTCCCACACCATAAGGGCATTTCTTTGGTGTCTCCCGTACCATCCATACTTGTGACACCTCATCAGAGCACAGTGTGGGGCACTGGGGCTGTGGGAAGAGCAGTGAGTTGTTCTGATACACATGGCACATTCGCAGTCAGAAGCTGATTCAGAAGAAACCCTTCCAAGTCTGTCTAGAGAGTCTCAGGGTTTCCTTAATAAGTCTCACAGCTCTCAAATCTGCTTCATTCTACTAATAAATCTATTAAAACTTGGGTGAATTAACATTTTGTTCTCCTTCCTCATTACAAGAATATATGTGTTATTATCCATACTGTTTAAAGAGCTTTTTACCACTCCATGATTTTTTTTTTTCTTTTGGTAGTGTTTTGGGCTTGATCCAGATGCCTTCACAACTTGGCCTTTCTCATACAGAGAGAGATTTACTTTCCTAAAACCAGGTACTAAATCCTTAAATTATGATTTAAGTGGACATTTACTATCATGTTAGATAGCTATTAGATGCATCATTCTCATTCAAAGCATTCAGGAAAGTACAACTTCAGAAATGAGCCATGCCATTTACTAGAATTATAGACCCGTTTTGTGCTGCTATATATAGCTGTGCAGGCTCCTAAAGTCAGGCAGTTCCTCTTTATTCAATGTCTCTTTCTAAGAATTTCAGAAGTACTCCCCGCTCTGTGCAAATGGCTGCTATCACTAAGCATATGATATTGGTGCATGGAAGAGGTGCTCCTATCGGCTGTTTGATTGTTAGATATCTTAGTGCTCATCATTTACTGGACATGGGCATCATCCTTAACGCTATGCAAATCCAAGGCTTATAAAAGCATAGATCATTAGGGCTATTTTGCCAAAACTTTATGAAAGTCCTCCAGGGATTCACTGAGCCCATTATTTATCTTCTGTTGTCTTAAAAGGTCAATATGTAGCAAATTAGTAAGTGCAAATTGCGCTGCAGAAGCAGTAATGAATACATTCTACATCAGGGACCCAATGCAACAGAGAGCTTTGAGGATCACACAGCACAGTGGTGACACCAGCCTGGGCCTGAAAATCAAAATGCACTAATCCATAAATTTAATTCTCCCATGTGACATATAATTTTAACAGAGGTATTTACAGTGTGGGCACCCACACCCATTACAGAAGATGATAAACATATTTTGAGTCAAGACTCCCACACCCCCCTCCACAGATCATTACCATTTCATTTCAAATTCAGGTGCTGCTTTCTTCAAGCCTCAAGACTAAAGTCAAACTGCTCCTCCAAAGCAAGAAAAATGTTAGTCATTGAGACATTGAGATCAAAACTTTTTATATTCATTTATCTTCCAAGGTTATAGCTTTTCTTTCCAGTACACTCGGCCTTTGCCCAGTGATTTCTTACTCTGTTTTTCAAAATTAATTCTTTCGTGTTCCATAAATGGTTTATTTAAAAACAGAAATAGAGATCTATCTGTCAGTATTCCTGTCATCAAGTGAAAGTGGTGCTTCACCAGCAAAAAGGCCTACAGTACCCCCAGGAAATGTACATAAAATTCACAGTGACCCAGCATTTCAGCTTTGTAGCTGCTGGACAGGAACCGCTAAGAACAGAACAATCATTTCATCTCCACACACATAGAAAAGACAGTCTATTCTGATTGTAACTTAATAGGCAAGACTGATATTATTTGTTTTTAAGTAGTTTACCGTGGAAAAGTACTGTAAGTTAATAATCAGCATGTATTGTATAGCATGGGATATTATAAACCCAGCTTTATTACAGGAAAAATTTACTTATAACAGTGCCAAGTTGTCTGGTGCTAGGAGACTACATAAAACTGCTCCTGATTTATGCCGGTTGACAGCCAGACCAGTTGGGTCTTACTAGCTTTAACTCAGGAGTGCAGAACAGGGAAGACTCCCTCAAAGGCAGAGGAAATCAGGGACACACAAAGTCCAAGGCCCTGCGGGTCACTAGAGAAAAACAGCAAAACCAAGCTGAGAGCCAGGTTGTGCCAGAACCAGAAGTCGTGGGGTGGAGACATGTGATGAAGTCCCACAGCCTGCGCTCTGGGGGTCGGACTGAGACTGCCCTGATTCCAGCTGGTTTTTGGTGGTCTTCCTCTATGAGGAAGATCAGACTGAGGTTTACTTGTCATATAGGTCAATGTTGGTGCTCTTATCTGTTTTCTGTTGTTAATATGCAGAGATCTACTTCTGTACTTGTGAATTATTTGTAGCAGGTTTATGATGGTGCAATTTGTCTTCTGTTTTTAAATCTTTCCTTTCCCTCTCTTTTATTTACACTATAGCACCTCTGATTCTCCCCTGCTCAGTAGAACTTGTCGGTGCTGAGATTTCCCTGCAATTAGAAGGGCTGGTTGAGTAAAAGACTCAATCCTGCAGTAAAAGACTCTGACTGTACAGCTCCTCATCTGAACAAAATGTGTTTGCTAAAATCTAGACACATCCTCTTGGCCCAGATCTATATGAACTACTGTTTGTGTGATTGGTGGGGGTGGTTTTTTTGGTGAAGTTTCTGCTGGGTAATGAAGGAGATGTATTCTTTTCCACTCTTCTCCTTTGGTACCTCTTCCTATCACAGCATTTCAAATTCTTTCCCAAAGTTTTCCCATCAGTATTGCTCTCATCACTCCACAAATTGTACATTTTCCTTCTCAGTCTCCAGCCTATTTTTTATTATTCCTCTGATAATCAGCAGAGGTTATGATCAGCATTTTTCAGTATCCAGGTATGTCCCTTCAGTTTTGAACATTGCAATGTAAGATTGGGGTCAATGGCACGGCATGCTGTAAATTCACAGTAGGGGACTGTTTATTTAGCTATGAATTCTTTCAGATCAGACTAAGGGAAGCAGTTGTGGTAAGTCAACCACACAGCCAAGGTCACAGCCAAAAAATCCTGGGAACTGAAAACTCAATTTTTGGATTGCAAGATAAAATCATGATCAATTTTCACTAATTTAGTGCTTTGTAAAAAACACTCTGAGGTGATTTTAGCAATCTATTCTCGTTGGCGATCTCCTGAATGCTGGTGCTATCACATCTCACAATTTTATTGCCAGTTATAAGATATTTTTTTTTATGTGCTCCCTTAGAAGCCCTCATCTTCTGAGAATGGTGATAATATTTGATAATTTCAGCATTTACAAAATAATAGTTTCTTACCTCTGATGGAAATGAGATACTCAAAAAGATGGATTTTAAGGAATCCATCACTGGATGAGAAATAAGCATATATTTATTCCAAAAGTTCCCTGCATTATTATTTCATAATAATTTTAATAGCTGAGGTCTGTTTTCAAGTGTTTGGGCTGTTAATATTGGAACATCTTTAAAAAGCTCTGAAAGATAAGACAAACTGATCATAAATCAACAATGTCAAGCTGTTACAAACCCCCAGAAATTTTAATATGAGATAGATTGTAACCAGAAAATCACATGAAATCATTTTCCCACACAGTGCTGGTATAGATTCATCTGAAATACTGTGCCAGGTTTTAAGAGCACTGTGTCAAGATATATGTGGAGAAAGGTCAAGGGATGTCATTTCTCTGAAAGAATTGAGGTTGCTCATCTTAAATCGGAGAGAGGGCATTGTTAAATCACCAACAACCTGAGAGGATACTTCGAAGATGATAAAAATAATTTATTTTTCATATCCATGGCCTATGGGATAAGTAGCACTGGACTTCAAATTGCAGCAACAAACAGATTAGACAGTAAGAAAATCAACATTAGAAAGATTAGTGAAATCCTTGACTAGATTACCTGGAAAAGCTGCGGAGGTCTTTAAGAACAAATCAGACAGTCATCAACAATGATAGGATTGTTGCACCTTGAAGAATGGAGATAGATCACTTGAGGTCCTTTCCTATTATTAGTCCTCATTTTTCTAGAATACGGCTCTATTCTATGCTTCACCTAGAAGACTTTCAAACAGGTTAAAACATGTTGAAAGAGCCAATAGAGAGAAGAAGTTTCACGAGACCTTGGCCTTCTAAGAGAGGGAAGGGGGACAATGTCTCTCATGGCATGGTCCAAGCAGGGCTGGACAGAGCAGCATTCATGTACATCTGATGTGATCAGGACAGGCATACTTCACGTGAGAATGTTAGCAGCACCCTTCAGTCTCCACTCCTCGATAAGACTGTAATGCTTTCTTCCTGTTACCATTCTTCACTTTCTCTTGTATCACCTGTTTTCAGTCCTGTCTCTTTATTCATTATTCACTATTCCCTTTGAAATGCTTTGAAATACTGAATTTCCCGAACAAGATGATGTTCATTCTCCTGGTGTGTTGATCAGAAGGCCAAAGGAAAGTAAAGGAAAAATCCTGTTTTCAGACATGTCCTGCTCTCCTTGACTTTAATGGGAATTGTACATGCATTTGAGATGATGCTGTCTTGTTTACAAAGCAAAGGTGTGCGCGGCTGTTTGTTTACTAAGCAGAGAACCTGGAGCTGTCTGACTGCATGTCCTCTGCCAGTTTATTGTAAGAGCAGATTTAAAAACCAGGCGCCAGGGCCTGTCATGTACCAGGCATTTCAGGCATTGAAGGAAAGATATCTCCTCCACACTGAAACTTTGTGGAGTGAAGAGAGTTTCAAAAAACCCACATACCACTAGCTGTGCTCTTGAACATTGCTCCTTCTTAAGATGAAATAGTCTGTGCTTTACAACAAGAGATAAATGATAACTTCTTCCAGTGCTTTTCATAATGAAAAAACACAATGAGTTCTTTCAGCATCTGTGTAGACATGCTTCATCATAGCACTTTCACTGGAACATACCACGATTTAATTTCCTAAGAGGAAAGAAACAGGCATGCAAGGCACATTTCAATTAGAACTTGAACGTGTCTATGTATTAAGAGCAACACAATCATCCTTCTTCAGTTCATGCATGAAAACCTGATCCACGCTGACCTACAAAGCTCTATACCGTCCCCTTTCCATGGGTACATTGCAACATGAAAATAACTGGACTGTAATTGTTGACACTATGTCAATGAAGATAATGTTGCTTTTCAGTGCTGCTTTGAGTATCTTCTGAATAATTCCATTCGTCAAATGAAACCTTACAGTAAGTAAATCTGCATTACAAAGGCATTGTCAACCACTCCTTATGAATGAAGGTTTGAGACTTTTATTTAGGCTCTGACTGCAATTTTACAATTTGAATTCTAATTATTATTTCTTTCTCTTCATTTAACACAAAATACTGGCACAATTGATTTTACCATTAAACTATTTGAGAAAAATATATACCGGCTTTCCCAAAAGAAAGTGTTTCCTAATAATGTAATAATGTAATTGTTCTGTGATTTCCTCCAGCTATTCAATCCCCCAACAAATAAACACTATATTGATGCTCAAGGCCACTTCTCAACTTCTAAAATTAATAATTTTAAAAATCCATTATGTCTCTAACCAAATTTCTCTTTTGCAATAGCATTACTCAGATTCTGCAAAAAGAAAAAGGCAAAAATCCTTTTTTTAGCAATTGTATATTTGTTAGCATAGCATTGAGATTTTCTTCCACTTTTCCAATGAGTTTTTTCTGCTTTCTGTGCACACCTTCCTTTCTTATCCACAAAGACCTCTAAAATAACTTATTTCAACTCTTTAGTTCTTTTTTATTATTATTATCTGAACAGCATTACTTTGTTTTTGCACTGTGACTGCATTATAGAGAGAAAAATACTGAATAATTTGTACTAAAGAAGGAAGCATCCACTTTCAAAGATGAATTTTCATAGGAATGCTTTTTCTTTGTTGTAACCCTTAGTATAACCTCAATAGCTTAGGACCTTTCCACAATTTGCAAATAACACAAAGACAGTCTTGAATACTTTCAATTATATTTATTCCACAGAACTAAGAAGTTCACTTTTGGAAATAAGACTAAGGCTGTTAAGTCGAGTGCTTTTGGAAATTTTAGCCCAGCCTTCTTCTATGAAAAATAAGCCATATGCAAAGAAGATATTCTGGAACGTTTAATGCACAGCACTGAACTCGTGGTGGTTAGGTCAGTAAGCTCCATCATCCCAAGAGACACAGTGCTACAGGTCTCCAGGATGTGGGTCACTTCCTGGAATGATACCTCTTTGGTTATTATATCACTGCAACTGCACAGACATGTATTTCGTTATGGAATGAACGTAATTATATTTTCTTTTCTTTTCTTTTTTCTTTCATTCTAGCATTGTGCCATCTCCACAGCAACACAAACCAAAGAAAAACAAAGACCCATTGTCCCAGAATAAACACATAGGCATTCCTGTTGTTATTGTAATTTGCAGTGGTGTAATTATGCCAGTACATTTCTCAATGGATAAAAGCCTTCACAATGATTTCTCCCTAGAAATTTGCTTACAGGATTATCTGAAGGAGAAAAAGAAGGTGGGAAAGATGGGGAAGCCTATATCTATTACCTTGAATTGTGTGAGCATGTAAATCCAGTCACAATCTGGCCCCTGGAAAAGCAGCTCACTTGAAAACATTCCTCATCTGCACTGAGTAACGCAAAATGTGAATATTAAATAAGGAGAGGTAATTAGCATAGAATGGAGGTGAAGACAATCTTATTTTATCAGATAACAAAAATTTTGTTTAGACTTGAGAGTAAAAGTCAATCTATTACAAGAACTGATAACAGTAACAAGGTGAAGGAAGGAAAATCATAGAAGGAACCTGTTTTGCAGAGCAGAAACCAGAAACTGTAACCTAGACAATGTGGAAATCCAAAATGAAAGATAACAAGTGACACAAAAATGTGCAACAAAAACATAGCTGTTAAATATGTTATAATTGTGTGACCGTATAATGCAGATGTGAATGAAGAAATCTATTTCTACTCTGAATTCTCTTCTAATCTATGGGATGTCTCTGAATAAAGATTTGAAAGAGGCACAATTAATTATACCAAGCATGTGAAGGTTTAAGATACTCTCCTAACAAGTGTTTTCATAATTCACTTAGTCTAATGATATCGATGTGTTTTGTTGAAAGTAAAACAGGACTATACTTTTTTTTTTTTTAACAAATATAGATCTTTCAGAATAACATGTCTTGAAAAAAAAACAACCACTTCTTAGAAAGAAAAGCAGTTAAATTGATCTGAATAACACATTGCTATCCTTTTCTAAAGCAGGCAGTAGACAGCAAGCATCACTGCTAGGGGCTAAAGGAGCAGTAACATCAACCTTCTGTCGGTTTTGATCTAGCATCATGGCGCTTTGCTTTCCCTGTTCTAAGATTGTAGCAAACTTTCAGCTC
Source organism: Grus americana (assembly GCF_028858705.1). Classification (NCBI taxonomy): domain Eukaryota; kingdom Metazoa; phylum Chordata; class Aves; order Gruiformes; family Gruidae; genus Grus; species Grus americana. The sequence goes on along the minus strand of NC_072857.1, from coordinate 14,790,008 downwards.
TGAGAAATAAATGCTGCTGGCTCTGACGCCAATCTGCTAATCTGATGCTGGGTAGGTCACCTCAATGGCTGGAGGTCTCTTTCTCCCTCAGGAATTAAAAGGAAATAGTGCTCTGCTTGCCTCATATGGGTTCCTCTTCTCAGAAGCTATTTAGCTCATGCGTAGTCCCATAAAGGTATGGCATGACTCCGTGTGAGCACGGGTACTGCGATCTTGTCCTTGATGTCCTTTGTGTTGTGCTGCAGGGACCTACCTATCAGTAGTATCAGTAGTGCTGGTGCCACAGAGGTGGATGAAACGCTCAGACTGGGCACTCCCCAGTGACTCTTGTCTGAGGCTGTGGATATTCTCCAAACACACCAACCAGACTGGGTCCTGCACAAAAGCCAGCAGAGCTGATGGGTTCCCTGGAGTTTTTCCCTGTTGCACTTGCCTGAGGATGAGAGCTCAATCCACTGCTCCTCTGCATGGTTCAGAGAAATCAACAGGCTGTGAGGCACTCCAGGGCTGGTCTCACCACCATTCTTGGTGAAGTTATTTTATCTTTTAAACAATACTAGACATTGGAACAGATAGCTGTTAAAATATTAGCAACTTTGGAAGTAAATACATTTTTAGAAGTAGTGAATCTAGATATTTCCAGTGTTAGGTGACAGCTCATTGAGATTTTCTTTAGATTATTATTTTTTATTTAGACAACTCTTCTACACCAGTACTACAATAGGTACTTAAGCGTTCTCCTTGTATCTAGTCCATTATAGTTAGGTGAAAGCACCTCTGATGAGGAAGTGAGTCAATTATGCCATTTTCACAGACGATGCCCTACAACACTATCTTGATAGTCACTGGTGAATAATAGTCATCGCCTATAAGTCATTGTGTATGCCAATCAACTAGAATGAGAAGCATTTTTTCACAGAAAAGATTTCTTAGTGTAAGTTTCAGTTATAAATGTGGCATTTCCATTTGTTCTATCCGCTTGTTGGGGTTTTTTTAAAGACATTGTCAGATCAAATTTGACATCATAATTAGATTTTATTTTTTTTAGTCAAGATGCTGAGAATTCTTGAAGGCTAAAATAAATGTGTCTGTAAAGATTTAATAAATGTTTCTATTAAATTTATATTCATTCTCCAAGGGATATTTTTAACGACAATAGAAATAGTTCATTTAAGGACATAAATATAATACTAGCCATGTTTGCAAACAAAAAGACTTGAAAGGAGTGTTGGTGCTTTCTCATGATACTAGTCTAGTTTTATAAAATCACAGTAAAATGCGAATCTCTTAATGCGAGGTTTCAAAAGTTAAATACAATTAATTTAAATTACTCTTCAGTTTTCCCTGAGATTAAAATCAAGCGCAGGAAGCACTACTGCCTATGAACAGGTAGCAAAGCTTCTTTTGACTTTCTTGGAGGTTGAAACATCACTACATCCTTGGTAGTATACCTTTTCTGCTCCAAAAGGACACTGCTCTACTATGTACTCTGTTCTATTTTTGAATACCAATAGATGTCTTCTTTTCCTCATTGCTACTGCATCTAAACATCTTTAACATGTTTATTAAATATTCTATTATCTGAAACCTATTTGTTTTCTAATCTTTCTCCAAGGATAGACAGGCACACACTGAAATGTTATCTGCTGATTATCTAGGTTTTTTCCATTATGCTACATTAAGGTACTCTGCGTTTTCAACATAGAATGGAAGATCAAAGAACGGTACCTCACAGTTTTGTTCCTTGTTTCCATATCAGGACTGTAAGCCCCACAAATGCATTCACAAGCTGAATGAAGCAATTTTTTGACAGAAAGAGGCAAGGTTTAGACTACAATGAGCTTCTATTTTCCTCTTCCATAAGCAGAGGGAGAAGTTTTGACTTTCACACAGCAAACGAGGAGAGAACTTTCCCCAGCCAGTTGCTAAACATGCACAACCACAACTCCTTAAATCCCACCCAGTAACCATGGAAAGCTGCAGGAGATATGACCCCATTCTGTCCATGCTTCCAGCTGACCAAAAGCCTCAGGACTATCTTAGTGCTAGAAGATAAAAGATCTTCTGTGAAGACGCGAAACTTATTAGCTCCGATTCAGAATGACATTGACACGGTCTCATACTCTTTGCCTGCCTGAGGTCTGGTCAGAGTCTCTGGGCTCTGGACTGGAGCACATACAGTGTACCCTGTGTAACTACGCAGGTATCAGGCTGAGGAAGACTATCACACCTGGATATTAATTCCCGAGTTTACAAGGTTTTGATTACCTTCGCTACCCAAATTATTTTTCTGCTCCTGATCAGGTTTTCCTCATCTTGTGCTGCAAAAGCCTGAAATCGTCAACCCTTTTAAATTAATAGCAGCTTTATCAGCCCATTATTTCCAACATCTGGCTAGTAATGCAGAGCAATAACTATTAGGTAATAACGTCAGTTTCTGATTAGAAAAGCTAATATTCTACTAGCAATAAACTTTGTTCACACTGCAGCAAAGATGCATCAGAGAAGACATTTGGGAAGGACTCTGCAGTACCCAAAACAAGCAAGCCAAAGAAAACAACAGTAATAACACAGGTGGGTTAAAAATAAAACTCAAAGCAGAAACAAAACAGAAAATTTCTGTTTCCAAATTCTTCACGGTACTTAATTGGCTTCTACCACATTATCCCATGCCGTGACCAGCTCTGTGGGAATTAATCTGACTGCTTTTGGAGAAAGGTGACGTTAATCTGGAACAGGCATTCAAATTCAGTCCTATCTTAGTCTTTCAGCACTGTTCTTTAATTTTGCTCTCCTCTTCCACTTCTGCCCATGTTGAAGACATTTTCAAGTGAAAGCTGTCTGCAGAAGTATCTTCAAGCCTGAAAGGTTTTCCAGATCCCTGCAACATCAAACTGCTGCCCCTGTCAAACTGGTTTCTGAGGAGTGAAGGTTTCTCATTTCTCATCCTGGACTTATTAGGAATTATTCAATTTTATAACCAAGTTCTCTCTGGCTGCTACTGAAATAAAAGCAGTTAAAAATTCATGAGGAGCATCTGACTATTTTCCATTTCTAGCTGAGGACTGAATTTTGCTCTCTTCAGTCATGCTCCGAACACCCGTGTGCAAAGCAGTGCCACTGAAATGAATCGTTTAGTCCAACTGTTGTTGCGATTGAAAGCTCCCCTAAACAACAGAAATTCACTGCACCAGGTCCACAAACCCGGTGCCTCTTCAGGATCAGAGAACACAATGAGAAACAACAGGAAACGATAACTGAGAGATAAGAGAACACTAGGTCCTGGAAAGTTAAGGGTAGCAAAACAAGCCCACAGGCAAGATGCTTCTACAAAGGATTCGGTGTCCTTGAATGGGCTTCCTTGTTTGGAGCACCATGACACACTGGGAACATGAGTGTCCCAAGCATTTTTCAGGACTGCAAAGACTGACAATGCCATGTTTTGAAAGGGCTGCAGCTCTTGTTCAGCTCATAGGGACGTTTTCTAGCACTACAAGACCTTCTGGATGGATTTGTCAACCTGGACGTGCTTTCTTTAAAAGAAAAGACTGCAGTTAAACACAACAAAAAGGTTTTCAGAATGTAGTCAGGCATAACACCTTTCCTCATAAATCAGGCTGATAAGCCAAAGATTTGGTCTGTGTGACTGACCTGAGATCACCAACTGTCTTGTAGAGTATGGTTGAGCTGCTTAGATGTCCTAGAGCATCTGAACATCTTGCTGTCTCCAGTATGTATTTAATAGCTCCCTCCTGACCTCTTTTCCCTCTGCTTTCAATTTTGAAGTGGGGTTTTTTTTCACATAGTGCTTCTCATTTTGAGTGTTTAGTGTTGGCAAGGCTGACTTAAGGTCTCTGGGTTTCAAGCTTCTGTTAGGGTTACTAGCAGCTAAAAAGCACAGCAAGTTTTTGAAATCCTTTTGGAAAAAATACAGGTGAAGAGGGGACATTGGCCACCTTTAAGCTAGAGCTGTGAACATCCTGATAGTACTCAAGCAAGCACATGAAAGGCACTTCAGAAAGTCAAACCCTCAGATATTGCCTGGTACAATTTCTTAGTCTGAACATTTCACCTACAAGAAACTCCTTACAAGGAGGAGGGTGAGGGAACAGCAGGAAAAAAACATAGGGAACTAAGTTAATTAAAATGCAATCAGAAAAAATAGCTATGCAGAGATACCTTCTTGAATGCCTTCTCCCTGGAAAAACATTGCTAAAAATGCTCAGGCTCAAATATAGACTCTCTTGAAAATGCTCAGAGAAGTGATTGATTTATCATTTATTTTAATATGGAAAAGAGATATAAAAAGAAATAACATTATATTTCAGGCCTGATCCCACACCTGCACCTTTCTGTAGAGGGAATGAGTCAGAATAACTGTTTCAAATTCAAGTGTCAGTTGAAAAGGTTTTGAAAGAGGTGGTAAAATAAATAGTAACAAATGTGTGGGACCAGATGCTACTCATGCAAGAGCTCTAAAGGAAATCGAATGTAAAATCTGTAGTACGTTGCCTTATGTTTAAATGAGCTATAGTGCCAAAGGAGTAAAAGGCAGAAAACGTGACCTAAATTTTAGAAGGAAGTCTATGGGGATTCAGAGAGCTAAACCTCAGTAAACTGGACTGGGATACAGAGGAAATTAGTTGAAATTACACAAAGAATAGAGTTTATAGACATCTGAATAAATGTGATAAACTGAGAATGAATCCAAATGACAGATGGAAGTCATGCTTCAGGGTTCTTGCCAGTTTGTCAGTCATGAACAATGACATGGATGAGTGTGGTCCAGAAGGTACAATGGGGCATCTGAATTTCCAAAAATCTTTAACATGAACACAAAATCTGGACAGGAGAAAAAGCTGCCATGAAATACAAGAGCAAGTCCCACTGTGAATTAGTAATTGTGCAAGAGGTTAGAAGCAAAGGGTAGGGATAATCAGATAGTCCTCAAAAGAATGGTGGATTCCCAAGAGGTTTTGGCTGTTCTACCTCCCCATGAATGATATGGAAAGGAAGTGAATCGTGAGGGGGTAAAGTTTTCCAATATAAAATTATTTCTTCATGAGATGTTGCAGAAGGATCTCACAAGAGTGTGTGACTGGCTACTAAAATATCAGATGAAATGAAATATTAATATATGCAAATCAACACACTCAAAAAAACCACCACCCCACCTAAGAACACATAGAAATGAGTAAGTGCTAAATTAGCACCAAAATGGACCTTGAAATCACTGGGGACAGTGCTGTGAAATATCTGCTCTTTGCTTAGGCATCAAATCAGAAGAATATTAGTGATTATGAGGAAAATCATAGAGACATCATTGCTATAGTTTAAAGCTATAGGGTACCTTAACTTGAAAGAATATTAAAAGCAATTCTGATCATCCCATCTCAATAAAGATGTAACAGAATTAAAAGCAATTCAAAGAAGAGTGATGATGATTAGAGACATGGAGCAGTATCCATATGGAAGTTACACAATAAAATTAGGAGCCACTATCCTAGGTAAAAATGATTGAGAATTGCAATAAAGAGCTGTAAAAACATTAATGGAATAGAGCTGTTGACTGGGGAAATAGCTATTCTTTATTTTTCATACAACTGGAGCTAGAAGACACCTAATGAAATAATTACACAGAATTAAAACAAATAATTAAACCACGGGTGAAGTTTGGACATGGATTCAAAGAGCAACTGCAGTAGAAATGTTAATGAACAGCTATTAAATACAGTATACAGACGAAATATTTCAGTCAGGAGGTCCCTAAAGGTACAAAATATTTAGAGACTGAAAGTAGTACAAGTGGAAGGATCACTCTGTGTACTTCCTGTATCCTTATATTATTTCCTTAAGCATCTCTCGCTGAGTGCAGGAGACAGAATGGAGCTTCAGTTTGATACAGACCTTATGTTCTTACGCTCTCCCTCTTCAAGTGCTTTCATCTGCTTTCATCCAAACACACATTATAATTGAATCGATGCAAATCTTGGGGCTCTGGAGTGGGTAACTAGGTGACCTTTTCAGGGGACACACAGTCCTTAAACTATTTAGCTGTGTTGGGAAGTGATTCCTCTATAAGCGACGATATTGGATTTACAGGATATGGTGTTTACTCATTTGTAAGTAGTATAACACTCACATATCCACCATGTCCCCTTGCACACTGCTCCTGCCTGCAGGAAACCATTCTCTAACCTCACATGGTAACCTTTACTGGAACTCATCCACCTCAAAATACCCCTGTATTTTTATGGAAAAGAGATTTCATCTTGGTCACATAAGTTATTTGCCATTCCATAGCGCAGTGGGCAATTGCAGAGACAATGAGCAGCAGAGAGTGAAAGGTAGGTGGTGACTATGTCAACACTGCTGCCAAATGTGTTTGTCAATCTACAGCCTTGGTACACATCATATAATTAAGGAGAGAGAATCTGGCCCTGAATTATTCATCCTTATTCCACTCGGCATTCACAGTCATTGAATATGGACAAAAACTGTGCTTCTCTTAATTGCTGTCCAAATCTCTCATCTCACAAGACACCAACAGTTCCCATCAGTCTAAGCTGACAAAGTTAATGTGTTTTGCATCATGATCTGTTCCTTTAATAAAGATTGTGGTCTCCCTGGGCTTAGCTCAGTAGCTCTGCATTACACATAATCTCCTTAATCAGAGAACAAAAAAACTAGGTTAAAAGAATGCAAAGGCAAGCTCATAACCACAGGGAGATTAACAGTGCAGGCTACAGCCTCTGCTAACAAAGCACAGCAGGACACACTAGACCTCTGGGGTTTGCCCGTGCCAGACAACCCCCATGCAAACCTGTGAGGTGCTGTGCTCCTTCAGGACCCTTACAATGGCAAGAGTGCTCAGGCCCTCGCAACTGCTAAGCGCCTTCAAAGACTGGAATATGACTATGAATTTTATTGCTTTCATTACCCAGTTTCACCAACCTAACCTAGTTTAAATTAATTTTATATGTGGTTTGTATTACCTTGGGGTTTTTTTATTTAGGAACTTTTCATTTACAGCTAGATAAATCATTTGCAACCCAATATTAATACAGAAAAGTGTACAAAACATGATAACCATTCCTAATAAACTTGGGTTGCACAGAAATACTCATATAGCCATACCTTTCTCTCCTGCAAATGCCTAGCTTACCACGCATGCCACATACCACACAGTGACAGAACGGGAAGTTTTCGGGAGTGTTGTTGGCTATTCACATGGCACACTCTGTTTAGCAGAACCCCCGAAGCAGAGCATCATAAATTCAAAGAGAGTTTGATGTCTGGAACCAAATACTAGCATGGTTCCAAACCTATCTTTTTTATTAAAACAAACAAGTAAATTCCAGTGGCAGGAAATGTTTATTTCTATGGACACTTTTAAACTTTTAATCGAAAGTAAAAAATTACCTTTTAGCCAAGAAGAGCTCTGTTCCCTAATGGAAGATGTAGATTGCTAGTTCACTCTCCATGTCCATGTTCCCCTTCACAGACCTTAATCCCCTACCAAACCACGGTCCCCTCTAGGCACTGTAAACAAGAAGTCCATAATGGAAAACTTCTTAGAGAAAGATCACTGCAAGTAATTTGAGATATAAATTATTACAGTGGGAAAAGATGAGAGATTCCCTGAGAAAGAGACAGTTTTTGTGAAAAAAATCTTCTCTAAGACCTAATTGTCTTTCCACCATGTTTAGATGACAGGGATGTAATTGAAAGGAAACACAAGTAAATGAAGTTTACTCATTCCTGCTCAATCCTGATGGACACAACTGGCAAATTAATCTGTCATGATGACTGTAGCACTGCTAAGATTATATAGAAGTCACTTACCTACATAATGTCTAAATGCACATTCTGCCTTTCTGTTCTTTTTGATGACCAAATCCTGCAAGCCTCCTGCTTTCTTATGATCCTTGTAGCCTAGGTGTTTTCACTATGCGAGTCGCAAGAGATCTGAGTTTCTTTTTCTCGGCAACATGTTTTAACAGTGACCTGACAGCTGTTTATATCGGCAAAAAAAATAGCATTAGGAAAAAAGGACTTAAACCAGCAAACACACTATATTCATCTCCTTATAACCTAATATCACATCTTTTGCATACACCCTCAGCAGTCTCATACGTCTCCATTTCCATGAAACACAATCATCTTTCATTTATTTTCAATGTTGTAGACATCATCGTCTTTATGATTATCCTTTTATAACCTTCAAATGTTTGCTTGATGTTGGCTTATCCTGAGTCTTATCGTGAGTTTTTACGCCCATCTTAGCACTCCTTTCTAGGTATGCTTTGCTATATTCAGCATAGGTATAGAGATACATACAGGTATAGGTATAGATACAGATATAGATCACATGAGGGTGGATAATCATCCTAGTTAAAATGCAGCTGGTATAATTCCTGCAAGTCAATGTATTCAATAGATTTGTTTATTGACAAGTCAATAAAGGTTGCCATAGGTACAGTTCAATATTCTTCATATTTGGTTGCATCTAGATGAATTTCTGAAGGATTCCCAGCATTACATATGATGGTCTTGGAGAGTTTCTATTACACAAAGTCCTTTATTGACTGATGAACTGTAGAAATAATATAGGACTGCTCTCCAAAATTCAGAGCAGAAAACATATTTAAATGAGCAAAGCTGTTGCAAGTTCCAAAGACAGACTATTTTAAAGCATCAAGTTATGAGGAAACATTAAAAGGCAGAATCAACTTTAACAACTGAGAATCATTTTTATGATAGCCATAGCTCGCTATGAAACCTATTCTACACACTAACTTAAATCATGATGGTTTTTGTGGTAATTCTCAGTTGTGCTAAGAATATCTTTACAGTGATAGGAAAAGGAAGCAATAAATAGACAGACAATAGTTCTGCTTTAGACATTTTCCATGAAAAAGTTGTGAATCATTTGTAATTTATATTCAAATTAAGATCTGAAGAAGAAATTTCTAAGATTAAGGTCAGTGAAAGGGAAATAGTTATTAGATATTTTCAGACACTGTTTCAGAAAAGCATGGTACTTTATTGCAAAATTATGCAGCAAGCATACTACCACTTTGGCCATTTTTCCTAGGACGACTGTTGGACCTGAAGGGGGGATCACGCTGGGAAAGCGCTAGACTGGAAACCAGGAAATCTGATTTCTCTTTCTAGGTTTACCTATGGAGCAGTGATAGGCATTTCAGTTGTAAATAGTTTTAAGTCTCAGACTGAGATGTTCAATATATCTGCTTGTCTGCCACATGATCTCGGCAACCACTGAAGGCCTTGAGTGTGTCCATGTCTGATACTAGAGGTTGCCAGCACCTGGGACTGTACTCATGGCATGCTCTGGAATATATACGCAGTAAATACGTATGACATCTCATGGATCCCTTGTGCATTCAGGCCTCAGTTTCTCTCATTCCTCCAAGCAGTTCGTGCAGATGAGTAGTTCCACTGAGTTCAGCAGGGATTACTCATCCGCTCATCCTTCCTTGAACACACCTGGACTCCGGCTTGTGGGTAGCTCTGATTTTATGAGGGTGTACTTATTTGAGTTTATTTCATTCCACAGAGAAATTATATTTGGCTGAGGGGGTGAAGTGCCAATTATTTTCCTTACTGAAATGATGGCAGGGAAAACAAAAAGGATGAGGAAGAACAGGTTAATTTTTAAAAGCAGTTTTTGCTAGAATGTACAGTATAGTTAGAATATTTCTTATTTCTGATTTGCACTGGAAAAAAAAACCCAACATAAAAATTACCTTTGTATTCTTCAGTGAAAAAGCATCCGGTCTGGCCTATGAAGTACAAATTGGAAGGCTACATATAGAGAACTCTTATGGTAGCTATGTTAACATTACAAAAGCATCCTTACCCATAAAGAGTCTAGTAAGCATTGATTCTGTTTTTTCTGCTGACTAGTACATAGGAACCTAGGAATCTGTGCAAGATTTGATAGTATTTTACTTACGTGAAAGAAAAAATTCCATGATCATGTGCTATATTGGTAAGCACTTTTTCTCAAGGGCCAAAGCCAATTTTATGGTTTATCATTTTTTTTCTGCAATGCCACCTGCCCAAACTAGATGGTCAGATTACTTCCATTTCTTTTGCCTCCTCAGAGGTTTGTATTGCTCCACACTGGTGATATAAGAACATCCTATTTTCTACCTCCTGCAGCTCTGATGCTCTGTATAGTTTATAGTGTTTACAATTGATTTCCCACTGATAAGTCCCATACGACCCAGTGAGCTGCCAGGCATGTTACACTGTAGATGCCTGATGAACTTCGGCTGCTCTGTCAGGCTCAAGCAGCTTGCAGACCATAGAAATCTTTACCCACAGGAAAAAAAACCAAAACAAAACAAAAATTTTTCCCATTTTTCTTTGTCTTTACTTGATTAATGCCTTGCTGTGCATCATTCTCCTCTCTTTTTTCCCCCTCATATTCAAAATCACTCAAGAAAACCTTTCCAAGAGCAATTAATCCTGTTCACTTGGATGCAGAAGCTGACACAACACGATTTAAACAATGACAGAGAAAGTTAAGGTTAATATTGAAGAGATTAAAAAAATCCCAGATGGAAAAAAAAAAAAGAGGCTCGAGAAACAACTGTTGTTTGCTCTTCTTACTCTGTCTTCTCCAAACATCCTGACCAGCTTATTTTGTAATTCTCTCCTTCAGTTCTTATTTGTGTTACAGGGACAGCTCTACCCTATTTCACTCACTGCTTGTCTCCTGGGGAAAACATATGATAAGAATTACAAGGGTTGTGGTGTTGCAAAACAGGCAGATATTAATACTGTTAATGAGTTTGCTAAATTAGTAAGTTATAGGAAGACTGAGGATGATATGGCTTAAATCTGAAACATTATTAGCAGAATCAAACTCAGCCAATATTCAATTGATAATATGCAATGAAATTATAAACATGCATAAAGTTAAGCACATGCTTAACTGCTTTGCTAAACTCTGATTTGAGTCCTAGCTCAAATGACAGCAAATATTTTTCTTCATATTTTGTGCATAGAATGAGTGACACCTGAAGGTAGCTGGTAGGTTGATTAGTATTTGAAATAATAGTCTATTAAAATGTAAATTAAATAAATGCTACTGCCTGGAAAATAAATGAGTTTTTAGCAACTGCCATCAGACCTGGATTCCACCTTCAGCCTCTCTGAGCTCTCATCAGCTGGATTCCAGCCCAGTTGAAGTGGGCAGGAGAGCACAGGAACCTAATGAGAATAAATGGGAATTAGTTTAGCACTCTCACGCAGCTAAATTATCCAAAGATTAGTTACCTGTTTGGAGCAGACTACCCGAGGATTTATTCAGCAGAGGAGTGTACAGGCAGGATGCCAGCATTTTAACCAAACAGCTCTTTGCCACAGACTTAATAAAAAATAATTTGAATTGCATTAGGCTTCTCCTCAGCAATGGCTCAAAGTCCAGCTTCTTCCCTGGAAATCTCCAATATCCTAGCCTGTGTAAGAAAACATGGGTCCGGCCTCCGTGTGTGAATCACAGCCTCTCTGTCCCTTTCATCTTTGCACTTAAATACCCGCTGCTGTGGTTGAGCAAAGCTTTGGGTGCAGCTCTGCAAAGACTGAAAAGCAGCAACTCTTCAGTCCTGAAAATTCAAGCAGGGTTGGAGATGTGTGCTGGGCTCTGTGCTCTGGGCAGATTTATAGGGGGAGAAGGGATGCCAGGGGTTACAAAAGAATGTCCTACAGCCGTGCCTGGAACAGGGAAGATGCAGACACAGCCTCAGTGGGGTAGCAAGGAGTAGCACTATGGTCATACCTGTGCTTAGAGAGCACAGACCCCACCATGCCAGTAGCACCAAGAAGTCACAGAGAGTGGTGGCTGTCCTGCTCTCTCCAGGAGGATGCAGCACTGCCTGGACAGGCACTAGACAATGTGGTACCTCAGCAAGTGCTGCAGAATGAGGTTGTCAGAAAGCACTAGATGCTCATCAGGTCCCATCAGCTCAATCTGTTCAAACACTGTCCCAAATGAAGATGTACATGTGGCACAGGGGAACATACTGAAAATGCAGGTCACGGTGCTGGGAAATGGAGTACAGGGTGGATTGCAGTGTTCCACTGACTTTCAACTTTTATGCATGTGTGCGTGACTTTTTTATCCTAACATCTTCAACTTCATTATTTATAATATGTGTCCAAGATCTCATGTATAAACTTATATGTGTCTGAGGATAGAACTGTCAATTCCACCCTTGGCTCAGGTGCAGCCCTTAATTCTTCTGTCTGTCTTCTGCTGGAGACCAGACTCCTGCACTGCTAACTTGAAGTGAGTATGAAGTGAATAATAACTTTCCAAAAGCCTATGAGGCTACGTTTCCCCTAGAGAAACACATTTTTAATAACTGTAACCATTTTTTTAACTAACATAAACTGATTTTCTCTTAATAGTGCATCTTCCAGCATGATTAATATATCTAAGTGGTAAAGCAAAGGTTCTTCTGAGTTATTCAAATACAATGTAAGCACAGGGCAAAGCTCTTTGTATCACTAAATTGCAGCCCTTGGTGCTCATTAGGGAAAATAGTTTCCTGTTTGCTTTGAGCTAACCTAATGCAGTGGGAAAGCGGATGAGAAAACAGGCCTCTGTCTCCTGTACACCACTGGGTTTTGCCCTCAACAGCATGGAAGTGCCTGTTGCCAGAAAGCTGAATACTGATGATTTTTTTGACAGAGAAAAGAAAAAGTACAAAGTGCAACACGCTATTATTTTTACTCTGCCTGAAAGTTACCACAGAAGATGAATTTTCCAGATATTAGAGTGCAATCGTGGGACTTGGGAGATGGGCATTTTTTTTCGCTCAATACCACAGGCTTCTTGGGTGACCTTAGGAAAAACTTTCTTTGAATAGCATTTTACAAATTATTTAAATTCTTGATAATATCTACACTCTCCACTTCAGACGGCTAATTTCAGTATCCTAAAATTTCAGTGTCAGCACCAGAGGTGACTGTCTCCACTGACTTATAGAAAATTTCTGACTTTGAGCTTTTGAATGGCATCTGAGGTAGATCCCTGTAGTAACTGAAGATAAATGGCGTGAAGATTCCCCTTAGGGTTAAAAATCCATAAAAGAACTTAGGTTGCTAGCTCACGTGGTTCTAAAACTAAGTAATCATAACATACAGCCTACACAAAGGGGTAAAGATTCAGTAATGTAAGAAAAGTACTTTGAAGTTTTAATTTTACAGAAACACAGATAGGGGAGGTTACATTTGCCACTGATACAAAACTTCATAGGAAGGCTGTCCTCAACCCAAATTCTGACTGGGTGGAGCCAGCAAGTCCCTTTTGAAGTCCTCCCCTGAAACTGAAACAAACAATAAATAAAAAAAAAGTATTACCAAGAATGAACACAAGATTGATATAATTAAAATCAAACTGGCATTAGTGAGCTTTATCCAAAGCAGATCAAACTGTTCAAAGAAATATATGACTTTGGCTGGATACCAGCTCATAGAAATAGATTCCTTGTTGAGAAGGAGCGTGAGGGTAGAGCCAAAGGAAAGCAATAAGCCATGATTTCACCCCATGTGTATGGGAGGGATTAATTTCTTAATCTTTTTTTTTTTTTTCTTTTTCAAAGCAGTCAAGTTGCTTATCATATAAATTTGTCATATAACAACATTATATTTTGTCCACTAGAGTCTCCGGATAGGCATCAAAACACCACAGTCCTTCATCCCCCACTCTGCTACTCAGCCAGACCTCCCACCAGCCCACCGCCTGGTACTGCAGGTCACAGCATTGGACCCGCCACAGCTTCACACAGAACATAAATGTGCCTCCTGCCAGCTGTAACAAGGGGGTGAGGTGGGAGTGACTACATGCACAGCTGTATGTCTCAGACTTTGCATGAAACTTGACAAGCCTAGTATGGCGAAGACCCTAAAAGGTCCTCCCTCAAATTATTGGGTGGTTGCTATGAAGGAAATCTTGAGCTAATGCTGACAGTTCTCTTGTCTTTGTCTTGTATCTTCCTCGGCAAAAAAAGAACAATCTTTGGTTCCAATATCTAATTATCTAATTGCTGATAAAAATAACTGCTTTAATAGATACATTACTGTGATCACGGCCAGAAAACCAATGTTCCTCACAAGGAGAACCATGGAGAGGTGAAGAAAGCTTTGCTTTTTCATAACTACTGCCAATAATAATCTAGTGAATCTGGTGATTTTAAAGTACCAGCTATAGTTTCTGTGACCTTGAATTCAATAAAAAGCAAAACCACTCTCTCTGGCAAGGCCTTGTCTTTGTTCTTTGCCTTTGGACACATTCACACAATAGAACTGTGAACCATGACTCTGATTTCTAAGTGCTATACACAAATAGCTGTTATCTGATTAGAAAGTAAAGGCTAAGCTCATGTCCTTAACGTGAATCTGATTTTGCTCAGTTTTCACAATACATTCACAACCTGAATGAAAGAGAAAAGCATACCTGGCAGAAAAGAGATTATGACCCCTTTACCTTGAAAATATCATTTGAATTTTAAGACCACAAAGGAAGAGAAATTAGGCCTGGGTTTTGTCTTTACCTGAGCTTGATTAGGTCATAGAAAGTTCAGGTAATACTCATGCCTCACAGCCACAATCATCACAGCAGTAGAGAAGCTAACGGAACAGAAAGAAATGAATAGAAATTAAAACTTTTTAACGAATATTCCAGCTGCCTGATTGCAAAGAAAAGGTTCAAAATAAAAACTGTCTAGAAGTATATCGACACATTCTGTTCTAATTAGCATCCAAATTATGTAAGTCAGCAGCACAGCCAGTGAAAAGTATTACCTGAGAGCACTCCCCGACTTAAGATGTTTTGAGAGGAAAGCTTTAATTTAAAAACCATGATGACCGTGCATTTAAATATTTTAAATTATCATTATCATGCATGAGACTGCATAAACAGTGTTCCCTGTCTTATTTCTTTCTGAAGTGACTGGGGTTTTTTGTTTGCTGTTCTATTTTTTTTTAATTAGTGCCAATGCAAAGTAAGGTTGTCCAAATAGACCAATGGCTCTGACTATGTTTTTTAAAGACTCCCAAGCTGGAGGCCCAAAATTAAGATGCACAAAAACATTAGCTCCTTTTTAGCATTGCCTTTATATCTTCAAGTCTTGAATCAGACTGTCCAGATTTCCCAGTAGCCTGTTGAGCATTTCTTGGCCTACACAGAATCTTTTAATCTCCACAAGCAGCTGGGACTATTCATGTTATTGGAGAAGCCACAATTGCCCATTGCTTAGATTAGGTCAACCAGTTGAAAAATCAGCATAAACCAAGCACAAAAGAGAACAAGACTGACAGCTCTAGTAAGCTGGCAGCTGCAGGAAAGAGGCAATGAACTCTTGACTTAGAAAATCACACAGAGAACCGGACATCACTGTATTAGATAGTAAGTTACGTTATCCCACCAGGTCTCTAAAAAGACTTTACATTTATATCTGGTTTTGATGTCTCAGAATCTGATGTCTTTCCTGACTATAAATACACTTGCACTATAAATATACTTATCTTCCCTTGTAAAATGTTTTGAAATCTTCTGATGAAAAGCACTAAATTTGTAGCCTTCTATTTTTGGAGAAGCCTAAGGTGAGAATGGTCTCTGCATTGAGATTTCATGGTTCTGTAGAGAGGTTTGGCCTCGCATCAGAGAGCTGTTTACACATTAAAAAAATCTGTCAATCCCACCGCTGCTGATCAAGGAAAACTAGTAAATCAGCTAGTAGTAATCATGGTTGGGGAAAGGAAAGACAACAGCAAAATTGCAACAAAGCAATGACATTGATTCCAAGCTGGAGCATGAGTTCTTTCCTCCTGAGAAATTCAACATGCCAAAATGTCTTCACACTATTCTTGATTTAGCTAATCCAAATGTAGACAGAAGTGACACCAGATGAGTCAGGCACACCGTCTGGACTCAAACTCTGAATTTGGAAGTGACAAACTCACAAAAGTTTGCTTGGATGTTTCATTTCAGCAGTTAAAGCAAAAGCCAAATTTCTCAGACAACTTGCAGTTGAACATATCTAAAGGTTAAGGGATTTGCTGAAGAGGTGTGCTGCTGAGATTAAATAAAAATTATCTAAGAACTTCAATTTTAACCCATGTTAAGTTACTGGAAAGGACTAGCAGAGACATGTGGAAAGGACTGTTACGGAGATTATGAACAGTGGTTGCTTTCTTCCACCCACTGAAATGCGTATGCTTAGGTTTAGCCAAGTCATGGTAGCTAACGTACATTCATTGCTCACCAATGACATCTCAGAGAGCAGTTACAATTGCTCAGAAGGTGTCAGCAAACAGAAAAAGGCAGGCGTCATTCTCTGATAGATATAGGGAGCCCCGATTCTAACAGGACTGCCGTGAAAGCACAACAACGTGGTCTGTAAGACGCCAGCTCACAAGGAGTTTTGGTGTATTTGTAACTGCTAAGATGTACGTTTGTACAGCACCTCACGCAGCTCATGGCTGAAGGGCTGAGCATTTCTGAATATCTTACTTATGCATCTCTCCCTCATGGTTTGTAAAACGATATCTTAAATATCACTAGCAGTGAATAATGTGATCTTCCTCACTGCTGAACTTGCTGCTCCTGTTCCTTTCTTTTTCGTTGTAATTCTTTTACCCCATTAATGCCTCACTCTATGTCTATGTTAGGAAAGAGTATATGCACAAACTTAAACCAGAAATTCTCAGTTCCATTAAGCATACACTCTTATGCACACCGTAGCCTATGGATAAATGGTTATGGAAGAGGTGTATCTGATTGGGATGTACCATTTTCAAAGGAAGTGATCTGATCTCCACACTCCATTTAATGTATTATTCCACCAATGTAATTCTTAGTGTGAAATCAGAAAAATCTTTTCCAGGGAGTGGGTGGGAGGAAGAGAAATACACCATGGTCAAGGTAAAATGAAATGATTAATGATCTGAGACTTAAAAAAATAAAACTGTAGCCAAAAGGAGTATGCTGTATCATCTAATGGACAAAAGATTGCAGTTTAAGTATCTGAATAATTACTGTGTTTGGAACAAGAATGCACAATGTTTGATAATCCTTTCTGAATAATTGTACTATTTCTCCCAGAATTTGTGTCTGGTAATTGACTAGTCTGAAGGTTGCTATGGTAAACACTTAGCTTACACAGCAGATAGTGTAGGGAGCAGATACAAACTAAAAGGGAGACTGGTGTCTCTAAAACACCTTATGATTCTTTTTCGTGTATATTCATTGTCAAAGATATTAAAACAAGAAGAGAAAAAGGGACCAACAAAACTAAGCAGCCTCTGCCTACTCATTTCAGTGGAATTACAAAGTTAGAATTTGACTTGAAGATATTTACATCAGGATTAATAACCATTAAGTTATTAAATATGCTTTTGTCCCATCTTGAAGTGCCTGCCACTTCCTTGGGAAGCTGACATTCTGACAAGAGTTTCTTTTCCACTGACACAAAGCCAGTCAGTGATATGTCAAAACAGTCTTATCCTCATCTTTAGTATTGTTTATTACTGATGCCAGGTACATCCTCAGACACAAGCTTTTTGATGCTAGGCATTGTAGAAAAGTGGAACAAAAATGTATAGGATAGATAGCAAACGGGTGGAGACACAGTTCAAGGAAACAGCAGGATAGTATCAGCTCAGATGGGCATAGTGAGCATGACATGGTCCTACCCGGCACATGGTCTGCCTGTCTGCAAAAGTTTTAGATATATCAACATGATAACATTTACAAAGGCTTTCAAAGAAACTACCAAAGCTCAGATTGGGGGGCTCAAGGGAAACCATCACCTGGATAGAGCTGTTCCTGATTGATACCACAGTGAGTAAAAGGCAAGCCTGCCACAATTCATATAGACAAAGTCTCTTCACAAGACCTGGCTTGGGCTTATGAATAAAGTATGTTCAGTATTTGTTTATTTATCTCAGATGGCTTTTGACAATCTGGAAAGGAGATGGAAATTTTCTGGACAAGTCTCTTCTCTACTTTTTTAAACTGCCACCATTAATTTTAATCATCTCTAGTGCGTGTTTACTGCCCACCACAGAAGCTTATGAGAATATGGTAGTTTCATTGGCACTGTGGACAGAACAGACCCATAAGAATACTCTCTACACTAATTCCATTTGTCCCTGATTTAAGCCATTTTAAAAATTCCTTTTGTAAGCCTCCTCATGTAATGAACTATAGCTAAGGAAAATGGCTAAATGTTGTTCAAGTTTATTGCAATTGCAGGAATTCTTTCCAGTATCCTTTTTTTTTTCTTTTTTTTTTCAGTCAAATGGATGTGACATCACATATCATGGGAGCACAAAAAGAAGACATTAAAGACAGCCCCTAAAAATGGCAGCAGAAGGTGATCAATAGGATAATTTTTAATAAGAGATTAGAAATGTAAGAAACAATACTGTGTTGATAACACATAAGCAGCCAAAAAAAAATCATAAAGCTAAAAACTGGAAAAGGAAAGAGCCAGCCCATGAGCAGTGGAGCTATTGGAGTCAGGTTTCCCACGCACTGACATCCCATGTCATTGCCCGCTGCAATCACCTGCTCCTGCTGGTTCCTCAGCACTTCCAAAGACATCTCCCGAGCCATCTCACTGACCTGTCCTCACAGCTTATCCTAATCACCTCTATTTCTGTGCCCACACACATGTACCCATTCAATAAGTCGTTTATATAGATCCCACATCTTTCTTTTGTGGGTGTGAAGCTGCATACATTGAGATTATTTCTGAGCTATCTGGTGTGTACTGGTGAGCTAGCAGGCAGGCACAGTGTGATGAACTTGCACTGCGACCATTCCCTCAGCAGGAGTGAGGATGCAGGTCTCTCTCTTCTGTCTGGGACCAATTTTCACCGGTTGCACAATTTTCGACATCTGCATAATGATGCTAAGAAAGCCTGATGTAAGGCATTGATATACAGGTCTAAAACAGATATCCAGTCCATTCTTATATTTACATTTAACCTGTCTTCCATACAAGGACAGAAAACAGGCAATTTAAATCCACACAGGGAACAAAAGCCTCCACCTCTCATTTTCAGAGGTTTCAGTGGGTACATTGGAGTCGGATCCCCGCTGGCTTTCCATGGACTTAGGCATGCTAGACAATTTTGTTCTATTATAGTCTATCAGTAATTTACAGAGAACATAGACTTTTTAGATTCTTCACTGCGCTATCTTATCCTGTCTGCAAGGAGTAGTAAGTAGATTCCTCTCTTTTTTCAGCAAAGTGCCATTTTTTTATTAATTTTATAAGCAAAATCCTTAGTGGATATAAATATTTCACATGTAGCTTTCCTCTTTACTCTTGTTCCTGGGAAACTTGTATTGCTTATTTTTCATGAAAGGCTTGTCAAGATGAGAAGCCATCATAGAAACATTTCAAAATTTCCCCTACAATTGGCTCATTCATAATCTAATTGTGCCGGCAGGCAAGAAATTCCAAAAGTCCCTCGATATGCCATGACAGTTTTTACACAGATCTTGACAATACTTGCCAAGTGATTTTCACAGCCTTGAAGTTTCTGTCAAAAGAATAGAGAGAGGAATGAGAAACCCAGGGACTTTGACCACATGAAATGCAACTCAATATTTTTTCTTCCTCCAAGCTGAAACGCTAGCCTAAAATTGTCATGTGAAAGGCACACAAGGAGAGATATTTGCTCTTCTGAGAATGTCTTCTTTTCAGAGCTTGACTAAAGTCCGCCTGGGTTCAAGGTGTACAGTGAAATTAAGCCCTTTTAAGTTATTATTCCCATCATAGGAAAAAAGACTGTTTATCCTGCATCAGACGAAAGGTCCACTAGTATCCTTTTCCCAGTAGCACCTACTGATGGATGTATAAATGGAGGACAAATACAGAGCAAGGGCAAGCACCACTGACGAACAGACCCTGCTTCTACAGACACGGGTTTCTCTTCCAACAGTCCTGGTAGTAGGGTTTGGAAGATAGAGCAGCAACAAAAGTATTTATCTTGGTAAAAAGAAAGCCAAGCCAAGCCAAGTGGTCTCCTTGCTCCGTAAAACGCTGAAGGGGGCGGGGGAGGGGTGTCCCATAGCCCACAGGTCTTGGACTTGACCCAAAAGTGTGACACATAAGGAAGCTTATTTTCCTCAGACCTATTGTTTCTAGCTGGCTGTCAATCAAATAAGTTTGTATTATCTGCAGACATGTTACATTTAAGTTGTCCTTTTAAGTGTGGTTTGGGGTTTTTTTTTTTTTCCTCAGTAGAATATTGATGCCTACTAAAAAAAAGAGGAAAAAGTTACATCTAAAATGACTGCATGATCTGGGGGCTATATACTGTTTATGCCTTAAACATCTGACCTGAGAATTTATCCTCATTGCTTAACACTTTAGGTCTTAATAAAGAACTGAAAAGTTATTGCTAAAAAAACAGAGTATGAGAATAAATGAATTTACTCTGCTTTTGCCCATCTCCCTTCAATTTACTTCCATATTGTAACATATTGTGCAAGCTAATATAGATATTCAAAACCACGAGAAAAGGAAGTGCAAATAGGAATACTTACCTACTGTATTCATGCTAGAATTCTGAAGCCCTTTTGAAAGCTCTTTGTGGGTTTCAGACACTTAAAGAAAGAATACCATCTGGAGCAGACAACAAAACAGGCATCAAATTTGCCACTTTATGACATTGAATACTACAATCAATAGAAATGTCAGCTATCTCACATTAACATCAGGGCAGGTAGGTGTATATGACCACTTGGTTGCTACATTAGACTTTATCATGCTTAGCAATAAAAGAGCTTAAGGCTGCCTGCTCCAAGACAGAAGAATGCAACCTTTCGGTAGTACTAATCAGTTAGTTAGGATGATTTTGTAGGAAAATGACAAACAATACAGATTTGAGCAGGTTTAATGTTTTCAGCAGGAGACATCTCCAAAGAAGATTCAGTCTCCCACCACAGATATGTGTCCAAACAAGTAGAATGAATTTTTCTCTGGAAAGTAAGGGCTATGTCTCCTCTCTCAACTAGACAGGGAGTGAACAGAAATCTTAAGCTAGAGGCTGGAGTTAGGTGAAATGACTCCCCAAGATGTCTCTTTCTATGCAAACCCTCTTCCTGTTACTGCAGATGGAAACTTCTCAGTCTCACTCACAGATGACCGTGCCCTCCTTCCAGGAACACTTCCCTTTGCTAGTATTTATACTGCATAGAAAAGCAGTGAAATGGTTCAGCAGAAGAGTTTGGAAGTGACGAGGAACAGCATTATGCTATCAAATATGCCTCACAAATGACTTGTGGTTTAAATGATTTAATGATACGGGGTTGCTATTTCATTGGCTGAACAGATTTGGTCAAACGCCTTAACAGCACTTGCGAACATTAATACCAATTCCGAGTGGCTATTCAATTCCATGTTCATAGCCCTTGTTATTCAAGTTGCTGTGTGACTGTCAGAAGAAAACAGATTGCTGTTCATTTTAATCAGTCAGATCACAGTTTTATTGAACGTGCCTGTTTGATGTGATTGCATCTTGCGCAACTGAGCGAAATGAGACAAAAAGAGCAATTTTATATCACGTAGATAATAACAGATGCGCCCCTCAGAATTCATTATAGAAATCTGTTTTGCAGCCGTATGTTCCACTTCATCTGAAATCCTTTTGTTCTCATCAGCCTCTTCCTGTGTGAAACTACCACTTTGCATTTTGCAAGCATCCACTAATGGAATCTGATATTACTTTGTCCATATCCTTGAATCCCCTGCTAAAGATTGAAAACTGAGAAATCTAGTTTTCCATAACCTACTAAAATAGCCCCCATGTAGTCACCTGTTTGTAAAGCACCAGGTGTATTTACCCTCTATATTACTATATACCTTTTAAATATCACTCTCTAAAAAGTGGAAGGAAAAAAAAGAACTTCAGCAGTAACCAGTTTTTAAAATATTTTGTTTCCTTGGCTTTTTCTTCTGCCTCAGTCTAAACATTCAAGGTGAGCATAGCTCTGTGAAAACTCAGCTCAGCCTTGGTGTCATTTTCGTTTAAGGTGTGTTCAAATCTGCAGCAATCCAAATTCCCTTAGGACTTATATGTATGTGTATGAATCAAAATTACAGGTATCGTATGCTGCTTCTTTTCCTCATAACCTTTTTTAAACACTTACATGACTATACTGACTAATACGTATTTTATTGGCTTGATCCTTAGCAGATGTATATTCAAGTGGCTCCACAGATTTTAATGGAGTTCTGCCAAATTACATTACTGCAATGGTTTGGCTGAAATCCTATCCCCTTTGACATCATTGGCAAAGATCCCATTATCTTCAGCAAAGCTATTATTTCAATGTATATGCTTGGCATATAGAGACCCTCCTCAGCAGAAGGTCGTGCAGTCAGGCTAGTGGTATGATACTTAGAGGTATCACGTTCATCCTGTGAGGTCTGCTACAGGTCACCAAGAAAACATGGATTTGTTGACTAGACAAAAGAAGGAATAAAGGAAAGAGTGGACAAACATGAAGTAAAACATTTGCAAAAATCGTTCAAAGATATTTCAGTGTGAGTAGTGACTCAAGAGACTTTCCTTACTTTCCTTTGTCTTCCTTATAAAGTCATTGACTTCTTCCCGTCCCTTTAACCTTTCTGTAATTAGAAATCATAGTTTTCTCTGTGTCAAGCCTGCAGACATATACTCATCATAAAGTTGGTAGATCAAGCACTGGGACCCAGTCATATCTCTGCACCCACTCCTCACAACCCACCCATGTAGTACCCTAACGTCTGTCCAAGGGCACCTTGTAGCTCCCCCATCCTTCCTCCATGTTCTCTGAGCCGCTTCACCTGTTCTTGTAGACCCTGTTTGTTTCCCATATCCGTATGTTTACAGCATCCGCAATATCAAGACCCTACTGAGTTATATTTCCCATCTGTCTACGTCTCCCTCTATGACATCTGCATGAGGTTGCCACACCCGTACGTCTAGTTCTCAGCATAGGCCCTAACCTCCATAATCATCGTCACCTTCTACCTATGCTTCTGTGTGAATTCTTGCTAATGTCCTCTCTGTACAAGCCCTTCTCCCTCTCCCTAAATCCTCTCTCTTTTCCTACCTCACTGTAAAACCTCAAGTCCACATCCAACTCACGGTACATCAAAGGCTTGATTCTTCAGTCCACACTTCCACAGGATGCCTAATAATCTTGCATCACAGACTAGTGGAGAAGGCAACTAGATAATTAAATTCTCTTCTGTTCTTTTCTCAACCCAACTAAATATCTCACGTGTGATCCTGGGCCTCAAGAATCTATTACATTTTTTTACATCTATTTAGGCTAAATTTATTAGGATGGGCTGTAGTGTAGGTTTAAATAATATCTTGCACAATCAGATCCTGATCTGGGAACAATTTTGAAAACAGAGAAGTATTGTCATTCACTTAAGAAAAAAAGTTGTGAGGTTCTTTCTATTTGCTTGGTTTAGTTTGACTTGGCATTTTCTTGGAGAGAAGGATTTTTTATTGTTGTTGGGGTTTTTTACTGTTTTATAAAGGAACTCAGATCATCTTTTTTCCTTTGAAATTTCCTCTTTTCTCGGTCTGGACAGCAAATCAAAAAGTCAATCATTCAGACAATACTAGCTAGCTCTTCTAAACTCCATTGAAATACCAATAATAATAATAATAATAATTGATTTTCAGTCTTATTTCAGGAGAGGACATCACATACTTAAGCTATTGCCGTGTTAAACTAGAGGTCTGTTAGGAGATAAAGGGACTGTCTCTCTCGTTCGTGTTTGAAGAGAGCAAGGGGATTTCTATTTCTTGTAAACCTGAAGGAGCCTGGTAACACAGATGCTTTTTAATCTGAAAGCTAGACTTTCATCAAGTGCAACTTTTGTATCCTGAGAGACAGATGTTGAGGTTCTGAAACGTCAGAAAAACCTTTCAGGGAAAAAAAGGTGTAAATTATACTTGTGTTAACAGTAAAGGGACAGATGCAAAATCCATATCAAAATGTTATGAATTATATTGCAGGCCTAATGTTGCTTTGTGTGTGATATTAATGCCGTTGAAAACACATTGACATAAAAGCCTAATATAAACATTACAGCCAAGGCTGAAATCAAGGCAGGAAGGTTATCATTGACAGTATGGATATAAACATATCAGTCTTATAATAGTATTATAAATAAAAAGGTTGTTAATTTAACAATGGCCATATATATATATTTAAGTAATGTCAGTGCTCACACATTGCCAGGCTTTGTATCAGCATTTATATGGGATCTCATAAAGCAGCCAAATACTTCCTGTTAACTTTTAGGAAATGATAGCACAAACATGACCATAAACATGATTCTGCTGCATAAATCAGGTCTGTACATGTGTAAATTGCATTGGTAATTTATAAATGTAAACGTTAACAGAAATAGCCTGGCCATGCATCAAAAGCACCAACATAATGAAAAACAGGCTCTAGAAATCATACCCAGGTTCTGCAGGTATGTCCTGTTAGAGCACAGAAGGACAAATAAATTTTTTTGTAAGTGATGTTCATCATGCTCATGCCTCAAAGTTCTCAAGGAGTGTATATTAAGGGCAGAAAGGTATACAAAATGACCCTCCCAGGTATCGCCCAGGCCTATTATTTTCTTATGAAGGCCCAGTACTACCGGAGTAAATGGGAACTTTTGAGAAGAGATTTGGTATTTCCATGGTGCCAAACATTCATTCTACAACACAGTTCTGTGAGTTCTTGCTTTTAATCAAGGCCACTTACCATGGACCTTGGGACTGTGGAAGTATGTAATGTTTGAGGAATTTAGAGACTGACAGTCCAAAGAGACCCGGATACATAATCTGCATGGCATCATTTGTCTTATGTGCAAGAAAGTTCAGATTTGCTTTTAAAACCATGCCAAAAGTTGACAGATTCACTCAGCTGTCCTTCCGTGCTGTCTCACATAAGGACTTTTAAAAGGGATGGGTGGGAACTACATATGGACCAAAGATTTTGACTTTTACGCTTCGCTCTTAAAAATAATTATGCAAGACATCAGGGCTCATTACCACAAACAACCCCAGACAAATTGACTTCCAGGCCCTCTTCTGGAACCATATGACAGATTTCTCTCTGTTAAAGCTACCCATCTGATTTTTCATACCAACTGCACAGAAGTCAAAAATGCTCGTAGCTCTGCCTGAGCAGTACTGCTGACTCCTGTTTTGAAAAAGTCTTCACTTAGGCAATGCAGAACAGCACTTTATTGCTCTGTACAGAGAATTAAATAATTGAGCAAATATTATACCACTCCCATAACTAAGGTTTTAATGTTGCTTTAAGGAATGTGATGTTTCCTGCCAAGAAACCATCTGTTGAATGAAATATGTGAGACTAAAATGAGGCTAAAAAGGAGACTGCAGATATGATAGCTCCAGATTGGAAGCTTGCTGGTACCACAGGAATGCTAATCAGTGTTGATCCTGACAGCTGTAGGTGTTCAGCTCCCAACAACTAGTAACGCACTCTCATACCTTTTTTTATTTTTTTTTTTCAATCTAGAGATACTTGCTCAGCATATTTAGATAAAAGTAAATTAAGAGAGACAGAATATTATCTCTAATAGTGTTTTAAATGAGACAATGGTGGATACTGGGAGAAGTGAACTTGTAGCAACTTCTACTGATCATCTATGAGAACAATTTTTGAGACTCAAAAAATGTTAGAGATTTTTATGTTGGTTTGATCTTTTACATCTACTTTTACACTTCCTGGTTTTGTCAAATGCAAGGAAGAGACATGCATTTGAGCATCTGGAGAGGCTCTTAAATCTTATTTCCACTCGTCTCCCACAGTGTGATTAGTCAGACAGCATCCCCTTCTTTGAAAAAGAATCTTTCTGTATCTTAATGCATGTTTGCAAAGGCATACCTGGACAACAAGGGCCCAGAACTTCAGGCACTGAAGTGTCTCACCAGAGCATGAGTACAACTGACTTCTGATTGATCCCAAAGGCAAAGCATACCCAGAAAGCTCATAAAGATGCAGGAGAATTGTAGTCATTTGCCTGTCCCTTCTTTTACCTTGGATTGATGGCATTGCAGCAAGAATATAGAATTCAGATTTCTAAACTGGTCAATTGCTTTGAGTATCCCACCATAATTAAATCGAGATGATTTAAAATCTTCTGGGGCCCTGAGATTATTTCTGGCTTTACTCTTTATGATATTTCTGCATCTTATTTTTAATACTTGTACAATACATGTTGTGATATCGAACTTCTGGAAAAAATGTGCTTTGAGACCCTTGTAAGAAATGTGCTACATAAGAATGATGTTCTATTACTGTTGAAACTCTGAGAAGACATTCGGCAACATATCCTGGGCTGAGATCTCACACACAACTTCTCCGTTCATTTGTGTCACCTAGTAATGATTACAAATGAATAAAAGAAACATCTTTCAGATTCCTCCTCTAAAGAAATTTGAATTCTTTCAGCAGAGCTATGACATCCACTAGTTAAGAATGTAAACTTAAGAAGGTAAAATCTTCTCCTAAATACCCTTGACCAGTTATTTCCCTTCCATATTGCTAAGGAGTGTCACAAGATGAAGTAATTAAAAAAATCCTACCTTGAATGGAAAGCTGAAATAGTGATTTTTCATCTCTAGTGACAAGAAGCAGGCGCTTTTTTTATCAGCCCAATTCAGTACCTGTACAATCAGATGGTGTTACTATGATGTGCTTTCACAGTTGTTTTGACTGACTGTGCATGTTGCAGCTTCTTAATGTCAACAGAGTTCTTTGATTAAAATCAGAAGGGGAAAAAAGGAAATAAATACAAGGGAAATAAAACCCTGGCAATATTTATCAAGTCTACTGAACCTGAGGACTATGCAAGGTACTGGTGGTAAGGAAATTTCCTACCATCTTGTACAGTCCTAATACTGACCCTTCTCTGGTCCTGCAGACATAGATACTTGTGCTGTCTCAGGCAAGTGACTTCCAAAAAATGGCAATGTGAACAAACCACGTTATAAGGACTTTGCCACAGGTGCCAACCCCCAGCATCTGTGCACTATGACTTGACTCTGTAAACCTTATTCATGCAAAGTGTCTCTGAAAGCAATTCAGGGGGATGTTTTCCATGGGCAGAAGAGGACTGAGGGAGTTCCATTTGGATTGTCTGCATGGTATCATACAAGACAGTAGGAGACAGGTACTGTGTTGTCTTCTTCAAATATTTTCCCTCTCCTCTGGTCATCACTGAAGCGACAGCCAGTCCTGGGAGGCGTGTGATTTACATGCAATTTCCATGAACTGACGTTGATAGGAGGGAATTCCACACAGAAGCTTTGTTCACAGCAAAACTCTTTCTCCTCCTTGAGGCACGACCCTGTCCTAAATGTGATGATCCAAAATGTCAATGACAAAAAGGAGTTACAGACAGCAACACACAGTCAGCAAAACTAAAAAGAGGTATTCACAGTACACAGCTCCAGCTATCTAAAATCAACATAATCACCATCTACAGCCAAAGAAAATAGAGCAGGTTGAACAAAACTTGGTATTATGAATATACCCCTCGTAGTTCTTACAAAAGCATATATTACAACGTTAAGTGAATAAATAAACTGACTTGCCATGAACAACAAAATGGCCCCAGGGCTTTAGACCTCATTAGCTTAGATTCTAACCTAAGTGATGAATTCCATTCTTAATTGATTCTGCAAAGACTCCTAATGAAGCTGTAAAAGGAGGGATCCTGAACGTAATGGATAGCTTTTGAAGAAATCAACAACAATAAGGGAGAGGGAAGGGCCGTCATTTTAACATCTTTGTAAGTAAATGAAAAACGTTGGAGGTGTGGAAGAAGACTGGGAGTATGTGTTTCTACCCAAACCAGAAAGTGTGTCATAACTTTATTTATGAAAAAATAAATAAATATTTTTTAAAAAAGGTTATATAATAGAAAATGAAGTGTGGTGGCAAAATGCTGCAAGATTTTTGCTTGGTTAAATTACAAAACCTTCTCAAAGTATCACTTATTCCTTTCACAAGTGGAGGATTCAAACTTAAAAATGTAACCCATCACCACACTGCAGAAACTAAAACAAGAGCGTGCAGACTGAAATATCAACAATTCAATTCTACCAGATGGAATTTATGTCAGCTTCAATACTGTTACCATCATACCAGCAATCCTGACTGCTCATGGCCATGTAATTAATAGTTCCATGA
This sequence comes from Grus americana, assembly GCF_028858705.1. Classification (NCBI taxonomy): domain Eukaryota; kingdom Metazoa; phylum Chordata; class Aves; order Gruiformes; family Gruidae; genus Grus; species Grus americana. Next base: position 14,761,723 of record NC_072857.1, on the reverse strand, counting down.
CTTGAACCAAGGTTAAAGCCCCTGGACACCCTGCATATAAAGAGAGAACTGTAAGTCTGGCAATCAATTTGAGATCAAGAGACTGCGTAGAGTAAGATTCAGTGTCCATCCATCTCTATAAAGGATTGCTTTTGTTTTCCTCAGAGATGAACTCCATTCCCATAGGGAAATTCTCTCTTCTCTTTGTAATAAGTAGGTGAAGAGAAAGCATCACTCCTTAAGGTTATTTCCCTCCTGTGGAATAAATTCTAGTTGTTTACATTTTAGATATGGCCAGATGAGATGTGATCAACCAAACTGTAAAGGTACAGAAATTTACTCATCTCATTTGTGTACATGTTAAGAGGTCAAGGAGACAATCTCCTGGATCTTTGGTTTCTAACCATTCTATGAGTCTTCTGGTGAAACAGCTGGATATCTTCAGGGACACTGTTGGAAAACACTCAAAATCCATCAAATGCCTCAGGCTTTATTCATTAGTATAGGTTAGCAGCCAAGCAGCCTATAGACTCTTAATTAAAGCAAGTGAATTCAAACAAAGGATTTGTGTAGCACAAAAGTTTAGTGAGGATCAATACCTAAGCTAGAGTCAAGACTAAACCTTCAATAAAGACATATCTAATGAGTTGCTGTTCTCCAGATCTAAATGAATCCCATGAGATATGCACATGAATAATAGGCTCTGATGATCTCTGAAGCAGCTCCAGTCTATCACAGGGAACCTTAGCGCAAGTGTAATTATTACAGTTCCTTCTGGCTGGATTTCTTTCCCTCCCCCATCCTGGTCCCTGGAGAGCCATGTAAAGAAAAGGTAGAATGATACCAACACTATTAGAATACTGTGAAGAAAACAGGAAACCCAAAATGAGTTGTTTCCTTATGGGCAGTGAGCAAAGATATTACGGAGGGCAGAGAGCAGTTCCAGATAGTAAATAAAATACTAGGAGTATAATGAACACCACAGATTATAAAATCTGGCCCTTTTTTCATCTAAAACAGTAAAAATTTTCTAAAACAGTGTGGAAGGTAGAAGATATTTAATGCCTTAATATAACTGTACTATTAAACCACTGATAACCAAGAATTGTACCTTCATATTTTTTTGTTCTTTCGCTCAGCTAAAAACTAAGTTAGCAGTGAATGAAACCTATTAGTGTTTGAAAGACGTAGAGTAGCATACAAAGTAAATTGCAAGGTGAAGTTGGTATGCAAAAATGCAAGGGCAGAGCTATATCTAAATGTCTCAGCCTCCAAATCAGAACAGGAAATCCAGCCACGAGTAGACTACTAGACCTGTGTGTACACATAGGCATGTACAGACTTTTCACTTTGTCGATCCAGTATCCAGCATTATTTCACAGAACAGAAACAGAAGAAATCTGCTTGGTAAAGTAAACAAGACAGCAGGAGTCCAGGCACAGCCTTAAGGGACAGAGCGGTTGATAGCTAAACCATTATAGCATAACCAGCCTGATAGGGACAGCCTTTGAAGATGGTGATGGAAGAAATTCCCAGTTTCCACAGGTGAAACAGGGAGTTGTTGAAATCTCCCCCTTTCCCTCCCAGTACAAACATACCAAGTGAAAGACAAGGCTAAGATCAGTGTTCATCTCAGCAGTTTACCTAATCAGGGTATTCAGCACATATAAGTCTAGATGGATATAAATCAGGTCACCTCCATGTTCTCAAATTTTCAGAGACTCATAGAATCAAAGAATGGTTTGGGTTGGAAGGGACCTCAAAGATCATCTAGTTCCAACCCCCCTGCTGCGGGCAGGGACACCCTCCACTAGACCAGGTTGCCCAAAGCCTCATCCAACCTGGCCTTGAATGCTTGCAGGGATGGGGCATCCACAGCTTCTCTGGGCAACCTGTTCCAGTGCCTCACCACCCACATAGTGAAGAATTTCTTCCTAAAATCTGATCTAAATCTACCCTCCTTCAGCTTAAGGCCATTACCCCTTGTCCTATCACTACATGCCCTTGTAAACAGTCCCACTCCAGCTTTCTTGTAGGTAATTATTACCTCATTATAAAGGTAATTAATTAACTTTAGGTACTGGAAGGCTGCTATAAGGTCTCCCCACGGCCTTCTCTTTTCCAGGCTGAACAACTCCAACTCTCTCAGCCTGTCTTCAAAGGAGAGGTGCTCCAGCCCTATGGTCATCTTTGTGGCCATCCTCTGGACTCGCTCCAACAGGTCCATGTCCTTCATATGTTGGGGGCCCCAGAGCTGAACACAGTACTCCAGATGGGGTCTCATGGGAGTGGAATAGAGGGGGAGAATCACCTCCTTCGACCTCGTGGTCACAATTTTGCAGTGGTATATTTTATTATGTCCATTCTCTTTGCTTTATATAGAAAATCCCCCAAATATATTACTTCTATTCACAAGGTAATTCAGTAGGAGCAGGGTTCTTTGGTTTTGTTTTATGTTTTTTTCTTCTTTTAACTGAAAAATGGCAATGATATGAGAGATTTGGAAATTTATTTACCATGAACATACTTCTGCCATCTCATTGGCTCATCAGATACAAACAATGATTTGCACTGACTTGGGGTCAGACATAAGACCATGGTAGCTGGCCCTCTGTAGGTCTCCACATGCATGCTTTTAACCTGCAGTTCATGTCTCTTGGTCCCCTTTCACTTAAAAAAATGACTATATTTGAACATTTCATCTGAATGTGTCATGGTTTGTGAATGTCAGAATTTGGAGGGAAGTGAAGAACACAAACACTTTGACTCACCATAAGACTGTTTTGAGTAATCACAAACCCAGCATGTTTTTTGGTATGTGACTACTTACCTGTATTTTGAGACTTTATTAACTGAAGATTGTAAAGTGCTTAGCGATCCCTGGATGGAAGGTAGTTTATACCACACTAAGCTAAAACATAAATAAGAATTAAGTACAGGCATATGCCGTATCTGGAGAATGGTCTCCAAAGAGGGAAAACCAGGGGATTGATTTTTATGTTTATGAAAGTCAGTGGGGAGTTCTGCTTTAAAAATCAGTGGCATGTGCAATGGGCTCATGTGGATGGATGGGGAAGTTAGTATGCAGACAGATGTGGATTTACAGCCCACAAGGTATTCTGCAATAACTTGCCATGAGAGTTTTCTTAGCCTACTCTGAGAATGCCTTTGTGTGCAGTAGTCTAATAAACTATTTTGCACTTGGTCTCTATTAGATAGATTTCTTACACCAGCTGACACACCAATTTCTACACATTACCTTTTCCGTAAGGATAAATCCTGTAACAATGTCTGGATAAGTTACACTAGGTCTCTTTATATTCACCAAATATGTAGTCAGGCTGGCGGTACAAGCATATGAAATCCAATTCTCCTCTGCTATAAACTGGAATGCTTCCCTGGAAGCCAAGGCAGGCCCAGAGATTCATATCTGCAGAAAATTTGACCTGGTTACCATGATATGGTCACCGTAGCGCTGCACAGTCTCTTAGCATCCTCTAGTTTTCTAAGAGATCTACATGGTGTGCAAATTTAGGAAACCACAGCAGTAGTTTTATACACATTGAATGCCATGAGCAGCACAAGTCATCAGCATAGGAAGGTCCCAGCTGCCCCCTCAGGAGGAAAAGCAAAGCAGCCACAAGACATAATCGTTTGCCCTAAGGTAAATCTGCCCTGGGAAATTTCACACTGGTTCTCTTCCAGGAGTTTTCCTAAGGGTAAAGGAGTTTGTGCAAAGTTATGCTCAGTCAGCTGCTGCCAGACATTTGCCTAGAGGGGTATGCAGGGCAACCCCAGTCATGCAAGTTTAATCAGGCTGAGTCCTCCAGTAGCAGGTGCAGTACTCCAATGCGTTGTGCCATCCTCTGGCAGGTCGGTATAAAATATCACTGGGTGCACTTCAACTCCAAGAGAAAAAGAGAAATCTCCTATGCCCATTCTTGAAAATAATGTTGGTTTTTGTTTTTGTTTTTGTTTTTTTTTAAAAAAAAGGAAAAAAAGAAAGCTTGCCAGCCAAAAGTGCCAAGGCTAGTGGAGACACACTGTCTACACAGCAGCTTCTCCGGGTAACAGATCTTAAAAGCTTCAACAGTGATCTGTTATTCTTACAAGACACAACAAAGCTCCCAACAGGCAGAGAACAGCAGAATTAATGGATTGGAAAGTGAGAGTCTAATGTATAAGCTTTCAAAAGTCTCCCAAGACTAGCAGCCTCATTGTGCATATCCCGTAAGTTATTGCTATTGGGTTTTGGGTGTACGTGATATCATCAGTGGAAAAAAACCACAAAGGTCAATATAACTGCAAACTATCTCAGAGCATCTGGAAAATACTTCTATGGAAATCCTTTAACTCCAAAAGAAACAAATATTATTTACACAACAAAGGGTTTAGAAAATACCCAAGTAAGCAAAAGTCGGCTCAGTTCAACTACTTTACAGTTAAATCATTTTTTATTGAATTCAAGTTTCATGGATCATTAGAGAGCCAGAGGCAGAATTCCAGGAGCTGCTTTGGCCTAATGAGTCTTCAGCAAATTGTTTTCTTAAGGATCCCATGCCTTCTTTCTGGGCTCTGAAAAGAAACTATGTTTTATGTAATCTCTCTTTATTTTTTCTTTTTTTAAAAATACAAGCTTTTTAATTGAATGTCATTTATATCTGGTGCAATAGGCTGTTGGTGGTGTGTATTTCCTTAATCTTTTTTTTACTATGAATATGAATGTTCCAATACCATAGAAAAGGTACTGACACCTGCGCTTTGGCCAAATTATGCACTTTTCTTTTTATATAGCGAAAACTACTAAAGTCAACAGCTTTAATCTCCCTGATTTCACAAGCTTATGCTGGTTTGCATTCTCCAAGAACCTACAGTTATAAATCAGTGCAATCATTACTCCTAATGCTGTAACTGATTTTGGAAAACAAGAGAGGGAAGTTTAATCTATCAAAAACATGATAGCTGATACGAATTTGCCTCCAAAGGAAAATAGTTATTAAAAAATAACCCTATCACTTTAACAGGTAAAGGGAGAGTAAGTTGAAAGTTAATACTTTCCACACCAGAGAAGAAATGTTTGACATCAAGTTCATCCAAATCACTTCTATTGTCATGGCCAGGCCATGCCAGTATCTGCAGCCAACAGCGCAGAAGGGACTGGTAGAATTGGCAGCACGTCCACCTAGCCATGACTGCCGAGCTCTGATGCCTGGACACTTCTTTACAGCTGGGTACGCTGGGGGGTAGTGGGTGGTGCACAGCCAGGGTGATCTCTGAGTTCGTACTGTGGCTTTACAGTCAGATATCTTAATTGCTCTGCTGTTGTGTCTAATAACTCCTCAGACAGCTTGTCCCTGCATCAGACTGTCACCCTGAGAAAAGGAAAAAAAATAAAAAAAAGAAGAAAAAATAAAAAAAAAGATGCCAATGTAGGCAGAGAGTTCCTTCATCAAAGGAAAATTGCCTCGCTAGGAAGTTACCAGTAGCAGTTGTCTTGGACTTATAATTGGAGGTCTTACTTTTCAACATACACACACAAAACAAAAAAATTGTCTTTTGCTTGAGTACAGTGAAGTTTTTAGCACTGGCTTGCTAAATGGATGGGCCGAAGTTTGCATGTTTGAGAAAATGGAATGAGCAGCACAGCAAGAGACACAGCAGCTTGTGTTACAGTTCATCTACTGTTAATCCAGTCATTTGGTCTGAAAAGGAAATCAATCTTTGTAGCTCTGATTGTTGTGCAGCTAGAGTTGGCAAAAAAATGTTCCCATAAACTAGCCAAACAACAAGGATTTGAGAGAGGCAGAAACTATTTCTCTGCAAAGTCAAATTTGGTGATCACTTCCAGCCAGGGAAACAGGAGAGCGCACCATTTCTGAAAGAAGTATTTGTTTTCTCCGCTCTGAATGGCTGGTGGCATGCATTGACAGACCTGACCAGTCTTGTACTTGGTGTAGTCCCTACAGTACATCACCAGCCCACCATGGAGACCCATGTGAGCTGCCTCTCATGAAGTCCTTTGGTAGCACCTGCTTCCATTGGAGGTGAGGGAGGCTGGCCCACACTGGCCAGCTGTGCTTCATGGTCTTTGTTCAGTGCTCCACGTTTTGAAACGCCCTGCATCTCTGAGAGTGGCTCTGGCCACGTGGCCAATGCCTGCTTGCTCTTGCAGGCCATCCGTCTCCCCATGTTTCATAACACTTTGTTCTCCTTCTTCCCTACCCCAAAACCCTGTCCTTTGCTCCAGGCTATTCACACACAACCACGGGGCAGCAATTTCAGAAAGCAAAAGTAGGCACAAATGTCAGAGAAGTCTTTTTCTATTCCTGCCACACAGAACACAGCAAAACACATAGCAAAACAAGGTTAAAGCCATCCTCCTCTTCCTCAGTCCCCTTCCTCCAACGTAGCCATTAATCAAGTCTCAAACCTGGGACAAGTTGCTAGAGATGGTAAAGGTGAACTTCAATGGAGAGAGCAAAGCAGCACTCATTAGTGTTTCTGGAGGGATGGACATTAGAGGACAGCACTGAAGGTTCCTTCCACTCATGAGGAGTAAGAAGAGGAGCTGGATGACATTTTAGACCTGGTGACCCAGAGTGAGGTGTGGGAGCAGCTTGCAGACTGTGACCATGAAGCAGAGCAATGATGAGATCGTGGGGCAAGCAAGAGGCAAGTAGAGTTCCCCCAGTGGCATAATACTGTCTAGGGCTTTCCCCTGGTGAGAATTTAACCTCAGAAACAGAAGGCTGGGCCCCTCAGGGGGCCATCAGCAAACATCTCTACAGTGCCATAGTGTTGGCAGCCACAAGGCCATGGGAGATGGGCAGAGGGCAGGAAGCAGCAGTCTGGAAGACCCATCACTGGCACCAGCTGAGACGACCACTGGGTTGCCTGCTCTGCCTCATTCGACAGAAAAACGCAGCTGTGCAGTCGTGCATCCAGGGTTACCAAGCATCTGACCATGGCCCGAGGGCAGCAGTCCAGCGAGGCTTCATACAAAAAGCGCTGCTCAAACTCAGTCCTCGCTCTGCTACAGTCTTCACTGAGGAGTGTGGAAGAGTGTCTGAGCAAGAACTAATTTAAGGACCTTAAGATCTGTCATGTTAAATTTAAGCCTTTTGAGGTAGTTCACAGCTGTCAGTGTCGACTGTGTTATTTCAGATTTTAGCTTCCTGAGGAATTGGACAAAACCCCTAAGAACTCTTTGTGAAAATGTTCAGCCCAGGAGTCGCAATTCTTTTGCATTTTGCACTATGGAAATCTTGCTGAAACTGCTTAACTACAGAAGGCTGATTGCCACGTATCTTGAATTTCAGACAAATCACGAGATGTTAAAATTGGGACTCAGTGTGATAATGATGACTTTGCCCACTTAGTTCACTATAGGCTTCAAGTACTGTAGTTATTCTCTCAACATTAAAAGAAAAGTAGCTTTCTCCCCCGCTATTTCCCAGAAAGCAGGGGAATGAAACCTAACCAGCTTGAAACCATTCAGACTAAAATGCAAAATGACGATTTTGGCAGGGAGTGGGTATGTACAGTGGATAAAGTGCGGGAATTAAGAGCCAAGTGCAGAAATATACATTAACTGAAAGCCACAGTAAAGCACCTTGCTATGTAGCATGTTTAAAAAAAATTATATGCAGTTTAAAATTAAAGACAACATTCTTTTTTTTTATTTCATACATATATATGTGTGTGTGTGCATGAATATGTGTGCGTGTGTGTGTATATGTGAATTACCAGCAGTAATGAAAGGGGTAGATAAATTATTTTGTCAGATGAATGAGGAAAAAAGGAAAAAAGCATTTTAAATACAGTCAGAGCATATAATTAATCAGAACTCCTCTGATTAATAATTATTGTTATTGTAGTTATTATTGATAAATGTTAGCACTAGACTTCAATGGCTGAGCTACTAAGAATTCAGATTAACTGAAATGCATCTAATTTGCCTGCATGTAGCTATAGCCATTTTTATTAACCAATAATTCTTCTCTAATACTGCTGGTTAACATCGCTCTCTTGCTCCACATAATATACATAGTTCCTGTTCGACTTAGAAATACTGAAGGACCATGAATTTGTTCTTGCTTCTGCCCCAGGCTTTCTGTTGACTTCAGTGAAGTGAAGTGAATTCTCTCTACCTCCCTATCCTTGTCTGTGACACAGGGTAACAATCCCTCTGGACCTCATAGGGGCAGAAAGGGATAACCCTTATTGCTGGCTGTGGTGAAAGGAAGGGGAATGCATTGCTGGGAAAGCTCCCAAGAAAGCAGCTCTGATGGGCTGGATTAAAGGAACAGACAACATGATAAAATTGAAATGGGGCAATGAGCCCAAACCTAGGGAGGATGGATGTTATTTAGGGTTTTTTTCTGGGATGTTTCAATCTTGGGAAAAGGTGCTCGATGAAAGGGTAACTAGCTCTGCAAAAGGAGAGAGGATAAACTTTGGGTAGGAGGTGGGAGATGTGTCCTGCCTGTCAGGTAGTGCTATGACAGAAAATATGTCCTGGTCACAGGATTTTCATCTCCCTACCAGACTGCAGAAATCACTTGCCCTGTTGTGAGAGTGAAGCGTGAACAGAGCCTTCAGCAGTGATCCTCTTCCATTCGCAATATACCTCTACCATGGGGTAAAGGGCAGAGTTAAGGGCAGAGTTACCTGGTTTTATCGGCTTTGCCTATTGCCTTTCTGTATACACTACTGGCCTAACTGTAGTCTGGGCTCACAGTAACTGCACCAGATCAGGTTAGGTGGGTAACTTAACCATGCACAATTTATGCAGTCAACAAGATCCACGACACGGTTTATATGAGCTTTCTCGCTTGAGTGTGGTCCAATGGTTGGTCAAATTTGAATGTGGCCTTCAAGGACAATAGATCAGCCTGGGCCTGGGTATCAGCTGAGAACTGGGCTTTCTCAAGGGTGTAGACAGGCTCCCCAAGTTTCACCTGTGCTCTCGGCACTGACACAGTGTAAAGCTTTACAGAGGTATGGGCTCCGTATTGGTTAGCAACATTAAACACAGGAGTTACTCCCACTGCTTTATCCAAGGAAAGGCTCCAGGCTGTCAAAGGTTTCATTTAAGGGTGCATTTTTTGGTAAGTAATTAACAAATGGAAAAAGCTATCCCTGTTAAAATCTACCTCCCCTGATAACTGAGTAATCAATATGTAAGATAAGTTGAAAAGGTATTTTCAGCTGACCAGTATTCTCGGTGTTGTGATTCTACATGAAGTGTATATTATCTTGGCCAGAGACATCATTTTCCTATATGCTATAGTTAAATCAACTCTGAAGTGTGAAATGAGACAAGACAAAATCTATCACACTTCCCTGAAACTTTACCAAAGCTGTTTCCATCCTCAGAGAGCAAAATAATCTTTATTTTGAAAGGAAACATTTCTAGGTCAGAACCACCTCTGTTTCTAATTACTTCTCTTTTCCCATGTTCTTAAGCTGCAGATGCGGAAGTGAAGTGGTACCCAGTAAATTATGTTCCTTCATCATCCACATGCAAAAGTATATTATTTCATATCTATCTGTGGATATTTATGTGCATTTTGTTTATACATTCAGATCAGTGCAAATGGATAAAATTAAAATGAAGACGTGTTCATTTTACCTTTATGCCAACATCCTTCTGCAAGATGTAAAAGAATCCTGCTTTCTGTCCACAGTGGTTTGTTTTCGGAATTGATTTCTTCTTGATTTTGCTATCGAGAACATAAACCTTCCTTTAAACTGTAAGTCAGTTAAGTAGACTTTGACCTATTTGTGCTTAAAGTTCTTTCTTCATTGGTATCCTAAGGATTCTTCCACCTGCTTGAGTTAAACATAAGTTTACTCCCAATGTAGTTATTTTGAATTGCCCAGTGTTAAAATTCATGATACCAAGATGACAGAAGTTCCCAACACCCTTGTCAGTCACTAAAACAGATTTTTTGTCTGCTGTCAGTGAAGTCAAACAAGCAAAAAAACAGTTGCTTCCTGCAGACAGAGCCTACAGCTACTACAGACAATTCAGTTCAGTATCTTCATTAATGTCTCATCTAACTAGTTCTTGAATGTGTGTAGCAATGGTGTCTTGAACACATCCCTTGGAAGTAAGTCCAGTTACCCAATTCTTTCTTTTAAGAACATCATTCTTTTTCTCTGTTGCAAGCTCTAATTTAATTTCCTCCACTTGATCTAATTTCCTTCTGCATGTAGGATGATCATTTAGAGAAAATACATATTTTCAGATATAAAGAGGAGATTAAATACTTTAACCATTGACCTTAACGTATGTGAGATATATTATTACTTATTTTGATTTCCACCCTTTTCCTACAATGGCTTATTGAATGATAAAGGGTAAGTTCAGGAGCTAACCATATATTTTGAACTGTATTCCTCTGGATAGAGGATTGTTTTAACTGGTAAAACAAGATATAAAACTGAAATTATGCTAAAACTTGTAGGATCCCATAATGACTTCTGAACTGCCCTTTAGAAAGTGTAACGAAAATATAAATGGTTTTTGAAAACATGTGTGAGATTTTGGTTGTCCCATTCTCATACCAAATTTCATAACCTTTTCTTTGGTTTCTACTGGTAAGTGCTGTATGGCAGGAAGATAAATAGCTGCAGGGAAGAGCAAATCTCAAACTTACATCACCTGTTCTTCATATGCTGCTAAAATGTGCTTTTTCTTCAGCGGTGGAAAGCTAACAGCCTATTTATCTTTGAAGCCAATCCTATTATTTATACAGTATTTATCAGGTCTTCACTTTATTTTGAAATACAGGGATGTTGAACTCTCTGCAATGCTCAGAGTATTCAAGGGAAAATGATTACAAAGGCAACTTCACTGCCTAACAAAATTCAAGCTAATAAACCGACCCTTCTGATGCTTTTTTTTTCCTCTTCTTCTCAAACCTTTCAGCTCATAACTCATTTTCATAGAAAAAATAAATTTAATAAGCATCCATCAGACCATATTTTTTAATTTCAGTTTTGTTTGATTGCTTTAGATAACAAGAGTAGAAGCAACAGGGTAACTTTTCAGTCTCTCCCTCCTGAAGAGAAAGCAATTGAATTTGATACTTCTGCTCAAAGCTCTGTGTCTATCAATCATCTGCTCCTATTTCTCACTGCCCAGCTGTACAATGACTTCTCATTTAGCGGAGGCCTAACAGCTTCTGAAACAGCCTGAAACAAGAAAAAATCACAATTAGTATAAGGCCATGCTCTTACCTCTATTCTTCTGAGCCCTACCATAATAATGAATATTTTCCAAACCACTAGAAGTATGATGCGTGAGTTTTAGAAAACCATGTGATTTATGTTATGCAGTAGAATCTCATCTTCTGCGTTGGGGTATCATTTTTCACCCATCCCACATACAAGCATTTATATACGACGGCTGCTCCCTCCACCCATGCAACCCAACCCTACTCCCTGAGCACAGCTAATGAGTCAAGTCTCCAGCTGTGACAAATCTTGTGGTAGGAGAAAAACCACAGTACGAGACCACAAATGGAAGTGATACGCTCGTAAAAGAGGGTAACACAAGAGGGCAAGAAACTTCTATTACAGCACATAAAAGTAAACTGGCATCAGGTGGACCAGTCTAATCAGTTTATGATAGATGATGGTCTGCTCCAACAGAGACGAGTTCTACAACAAAGGTTGCAATTACCCAAGCCAACCATGTTGCCTCTTCTTGTGTTCTTGTAGTAATATTAGCCGATGTGGAGCTTTAAAGGCACTTCCTAGTTCATCTTATTTGGGGGGAGGGGGGGAAAGTCAGTAAGCATGATAATGATCTTCAGCCTAGATTTTTTGCAGACAAGTCTCTCATCCTACAGTAAAAGAATTTAGGAAAGCATAAGACAGAAACAAGGGCCCAAATCAGCTTAGCTATAGTAATCCATATGTGTTAATCACAAGAATGAAACAAAGGCAAACATAGCTTCTATAGCTATCAGCTAAACCTCATTACTGTGCTATAATATCACCGGGAGCAACTTGTTTCTTTCAGGGCTACAGCCAGCGCTGACATTGGGGAACTAATTAAGGATTTCTAAACCTAAGTGCCTATCTCTATAGGCACAGCAATATCTATAAATATGATACTACTTGACCCAGTGCCTCTGTGAAGTGCAGGATAGCATGTATTATACCCTGACCAGTAATAGTTCACACAGGATTACGAGGAGCTATTGCCATTATATTGCTCTCTGGTCTCGTTTGAATTACTATAACGGAGTAATCAGAATTTAGGAGATCTTACCACTCTGGATCCTCACTGTTTTGCATTCCTACAGCATTTTTCAGTCAAGAAACTCAAAGAAGTGTACATTATTTAACTAATTCAACCTTACACTGCCCCTGAGATGCAGGTAAACAAGTTTATGTACATTTTACAGGTGGAGAAACAAAATCTAATATTTTTCCCAAAGAAATTAGGTACAGCCTTTGCAAGTAAAATCTGACTCAGAAGGGGATAGCAGATGGAACCTACACCGAGAGCCTCACCACATACATTTTCAGCATTCATTGACTTTGGGAGAGTCAGGCTAATTTACACCAGCTGTGGATATAACTGTCCAAATCCTTATCACTAGTTGTCAAAAGCCCTGCAATAACCTCTTCCCAACAAGCAAAAAAGTGGAAGGTCTAGCAAGCTATTTTGTATGCCCACGTTAGAGGAAAGCGTTGGCAAAATCAGCTTGTTTCTGTAGACTCGTACTTTGGAGCAATAATGGTCAGAGAAGTAGTTAAGTTCTCACTTTTTTCCATTGCCAAAAGCAAATGCATCATAGTGTACTTGAGTTTCCTGAGAATGACTAAATTTGTCTTTTTTATTGTGCAGCTGAGATATGGCATGATGTATTCTACTGCAGAAGCAAGTGAGGTACTGGCATTTTTTTCTTTATTCTCCTCCAAACAGCTGATGTATGATACAAACATCCATGTCACGGGAATGAAAGGAACATGTGCTATTGCTTTACCCTTTGAATGTATTGTGCTCGCACAGGTTAAAGGAGCCAAAAGAAAAGGACAAGCAGAGAGCAGAGTTTTGTGTAATGAAAGATCCTGATAAATATATGAATCAAAAATATCTTTTGAATGTATCCTATCTCGTTCTCTAAGATAATTTTATAACCTTCTCTAGTGCTGAGGGGCTCTGTCAGGTGGAAATATGCTATTAAATAGAGCAAAACAGTAAGGCCTATTTCCTGCAGTAATAAAAAGAAAAACAAGTTTCACCTTTTCTGACTACTTTGGGCACTTTAGCCTGTGTTATTTTGGGGGATTCTTTGCAACATATCATTGTGTTGAACAGCAAATTGAGGGGCTGTCATTTTCATCATAAACACATCATTTTACTGGAGGAAAATAGAGAACCTGGATGTAATGCTGTGCAACAGCTTTCTTGTCTATTAGCATCTATCCTGACAAACCCTTAGTGGCTTGCAAAACTTTAAAGGTGACGGTTCAGGAAAATGATCCCTACCAGGTACAGTATACAGGGGGAAAATCTGTAAGAATATTCAGTTTTACAAGCCAGGGATATCTACTAAGACTGGCTTTGAAGGGGAGCAAGTGTCTTCCTATGTTTTAATTTTATTACCCGCTTACTGGTAATCCCTCTCCTATTTCAACCTGAACAGGTAGAGCAGGAGAGGTGGCAGGAAGCTGAACAACAGGATAGTACTGTCAAGCTGTCGTCAAATGACCTTCAACATACCTTACTGCCTTTCAATATACAGTGCTACACTGGGAAGAAAAAACTGCTTTTGCCTTCTCTTTGTCAGGTGGGTTTCATCCTTTCTTTTAAGTGGAGAGCCTGGGCAGACTGATTTATTCATCTCCACACTGGATTATTATCTTCCATTTTTCCTGGACCTGGATAAGGTTTGGATTTTAATACGGCATAGGCAGCCAGTGGCTTGTGAAGGGTTAAATCCTCTCCAAACACTTAGGTAATGTGTGACTAGATAAACACCTCGTGTTTGTTGAAGTGAAACATTATTCTGCAACTTCTCAAAGTCACGGGTGATTTTCTACACTGTCAATCCAAGCCGGGCTTTAATATGATAAAGAGCTCTGAAACTGCACTCCTATCACGGGTTGAACACACTACCAAAATCATTTTGATCCACTTCTCCTGTCTCATAAACAGCTGGCATTTGGCATGGCTGAGTGGATGGAGACATTTCTGAACTGACTTTAATGACCTCATAGTACATTTGCAATAGATGAAGCTTAGCAGTTAATCATGATTGAAGTTGGCACCCGAAACAAAATTCTCACCTCGGCTTTGTGTTGCAGTTGCAGCAATATCTTCTAGAGATATAATTTGGAAGTGTTTCTACTCTAATCTCAAAGGAGTACTGGCACTATAAAATAATTGCTTTGGAATAAATGGATTTATAAATAGTCTGTGCTGTATTTGGGTAGTTCAGGTTCACTGTTCCTGTTTGCATTTTCCTGAGAAGTTCAACTTCAAGCTTTCCAGGTGGCCTTTCTCCCAGTAAATTTCATGGATTTTAATTGCATCAGAGAAATCAAATTATACTAATTGCTGCGTGGGGTTTTTTTGGTTTTGGGGGGGGTTTTTGATTTTTTGATTTTTTTTTTTTTTCCTAAGAGAGGGTATTTTTGTTGCTTAAATTCTTTCAAAGCCATAGGCTGATTGATACCTAGGACTTTTCGGCTATCTCAGCAGCGAAGTTCAGCATTCCCACTGGTGCTGTTATCCCACCAGTTCAGGATCACTTATTTTTAATAACATCCATGTCAAATTTAAAGGATAATCATGACAATATATGTATACATATTTTCAGAGATTAGGTCTCATAGCTGCTTTACCTGTCATATTACCAGGTCTTTCATAACATTGCCCATGTGCAGTTGTTGGTCTTCAACTATAGAAGGAGTAGTCTCTCCTTACCGCTATAATAACCTCTACCAATATAAACTCTACATTGTACAACCTGATGAACACTTCATAAATGTTCATCTCATCTTCTGAATATTGCAGTCATAAAATCACTTCCTCTTTCTTGGAGAAGTCTATGTAATTTACCATCATCATTTACCACTTTCAAAAAATTTGTTCAGAAACATCCTTCGCAATTTTAAGACTTGTGATTACTATTATCTCATTTTCCATAACTGGACTTGTGAATTTGTTTTGGCTCCTGTAGAGCCATTTTGAAATATCAGGATCATATTCTGCCTGCAAAGAAAACTCCTCACTTTTAAAGAGATTTTCAACTTAATCACTATAATGGACTCATGTTGCAGGTTTTTGGGAAAAGAATGTACATTATTTTCATTGTACTCTTAGCCTCTCTTTTTTTTTTTTTCTGAAAATGCAGTATACCCTCAAAATAGTTTGCAACATTTTGAAAAAACATCAACTATTTCATGAAGGCATTAAAAAAATCTTCCTCTCTTTCACACAGGGAAAAGAACCCACAAAAATTAGTTTAGTTAAGGGATGGAAAAACTTTCACAGTAAAAAAAAAAAAAAAAAAGAAGTTTAAAACTTCAATCTAGTTATTTAAGCAAAGGAAAGAAGTTAAGTTGATAAAACTGTGCTTTCACTGTCAGAAAATACTGGATAACTAAAAGGCTTTTAGGTTAATGGAGGAAAACAAGAGAAATGCATAGCTGGATCTAGAAATGAGAGAAATTCACATGGGAAAGAGGTGCATTCTTCAACAGTAAGGCAAATTAACTTTTATAAGGACCAAGGCATTTACCTCCTAATATCTCCACATCAGGCCTGTGTGCCTTGCTGGTTGGTTTGTTTGTTTGACATTTGGTAGCTACTAATCGTGTTTCAATCACATGTTACTGAGCTCAATACAGATGTCTCCAAATCAAAGTTAATAGTTGTGAAAGATCCACCCAAATGACCACATTTTCTCTTTTTTTGGTTTAAATTGTATGTATGGATGATAATTTGATTTGAATATTTTTCTTTTAGGTAATTTAGATGATGCAAAAGCATCATAAATATAGTCAAGTACCTAAACCTATGTATTGGGTTTGCGTGGCAAGGTTTTGGTAGCAGAGGGGCTACAGGGGTGGCTTCTGTGAGAAGCTGCTAGAAGCTTCTTGTGTGTCAGATAGATAGAGCCAATGCCAGCTGGCTCCAAGATGGACCCACTGCTGGCCAAGGCCAAGCCCATCAGTGACAGTGGTAGTGTCTCTGGAGTAACATATTTAAGAAGGGGAAAAAGTTGCTGCCCAACTGTAGCCAGAGAGAGGAGTGAGAAGATGTGAAAGAAATAACTTTGCAGACACAAAGGTCAGCGAAGAAGGAGAGGAAGAGATTGTCCAGGAGCAGAGATCCCCCTGCAGCCCCTGGAGAAGACCATGATGAGGCAGGCTGTCCACCTGCAGCCCATGGAGGTCCATGGTGGAGCAGATGTCCGCCTGCAGCCCGTGGACGACCCCGTGCCAGAGCAGGTGGATGCACCCAAAGGAGGCTGTGATCCCATGGGAAGCCCGTGCTGAAGCAGACTCCCAGCAGGACCTTTGGACTCATGGACAGAGGAGCCCACACTGGAGCAGGTTTGCTGGCAGGGCTTGTGACCCCGTGGGGTACCCACGCTGGAGCAGTCTGCTCCTGAAGGACTGCACCCCGTGGAAGGGACCCACGCTGGAGCAGTTGGTGAAGAACTGCAACCTGTGGGAAGGACTCATGTTGGAAAAGTTCATGGAGGACTGTGTCCAGTCAGAGGGACCCCATGCCAGAGCAGGGGAAGAGTGCGAGGAGCCCTTCCCCTGAGGAGGAAGGAGCAGCAGAGACAATGTGTGATGAACTGACCACAACCCCCATTCCCCATCCCCCTGTGCCGCGCGGGGGGAAGAGGGAGAGAATTTGGGAGTGAAGTTGAGACCAGAAAGAAAGGAGGGGTGGGGTGAAGGTGTTTTTAAGATTTGCTTTTATTTCTCATTATCCTACTCTGATTTGATTGGTAATAAATTAAACTAATTTCCCCAAGTCAAGTCTGTTTTGCCCATGACAGTAATTGCTGAGTGATCTCCCTGCCCTTATTGCGACCCACGAACCTTTCATTATATTTTCTTTCTCCCGCCCAGCTGAGGAAGGGAGTGATAGAGCAGCTTTGGTGGACACCTGGTGTCCAGCCAGGGTCAACCCACCACAACCTGAAATAAGCTGTAGAAACAAAGTCTGGCATCAGTAGACTCAGAGCAATGGAGCAAGACAAGCAGGAAGAATGGCTTCCTCCTCCAGAACTATGAACAGGGAAAATTTTAACTGGCATTGATGAAATCACAGAATTAATAAGTGCCTGGCAGCCTTTGGTTCTCATGGCAGATGATGGCAGAACCTGGTGGATGCTATACCCAAGAGCACTTGCTCTTAGAGCAGCAGTTTCCTCGTTCACAACTGGACCATATTTCCATGATTTTTTTTTAACTGTCATGCAAACACATTCATTTATGAAAAGGAGGTAGAACAAAGGCAATAAAAGAGCTTGCATGCCCTGTTACTGGGCAGGCTGAAAGAGAGCCCTGGGCACTCTGGGGTCTTTGCAGAATTATCAGGAATGTGTCAGAAGGACAAAACAACTGGTATCTGAACTGTTGATTACACTGGCAACAATTGCTTTTATATTTCGTGGATATAATGGCTTGCATTTGCCTCTCAGTCAGACACTCACAAAAACAATTACAATTAAGCTTAGAATAGAGATTGTTTCACCATTAGATGGGAATGGGGCTGGAGTCAGATATTGCTCGAGTTGTGGTTTCCGAGAGGTCTCATTTTCCCCATCTCCCCTGCGGAAAGCACATAAATATTTGGCATTCAGGTGCAGGGAGTGGAAAGAAAGGAAGTAAAATTCTGGGCACCAGGCTCAGAAAAGTGGCAGAGAGTGGAGCATAAGCTAGATCTACCTACAGAGAAAGGACCAAACCCTTCTGAGCACAAGTAGAAAGGAAAATGACCTTGTGCAAGGGGAAAACAGACTTTCTGCCTGCAGAAATGGTGAAAGAATGGACAACCACATAGAATCATAGAACTGTTTTGGTTGGAAAAGACCTTTGAGATCATCAAGTCCAACTGCTAAACCATGTCCCTAATTCACATTTCCTTTGAAAAAGCCACTTGCTAATCAAAGCAGAAAAAAATCATAACGCATGTTTCAAAGGAGACCTTCGACACCATCTCAGCTGCTAAAAGCTATCAATAGTTTATCTGCAAGGCACCAAAACAAAGAGCCTCTTCCTTCTCTACTGCTAGTTGATGGGAGAAGTTAACAAACTACTTCTGTTATCAGTCATTCAATTTGTGTAAGTGACAGCAGAGATCTGTGTGGTAGATGGAAGGCTTCCTGACTGACTGATGGCAGCTTGCTGTCTTTATTCAGCTTGCTTTAAAAATATGTATGCATATATATACATATACTTAAGTATGTGCGTGTATATATATACACACATATATATATGTGTGTGATGAGTAACAAAATTCAGTTAACGTTATTAGCTGACAAATCAGGTACTCATAAATAGCATGTTTCAGTACAAAGTTTGCCTGTTCAGAAATATTATTCACTGGTTATTCACCCAGATTTGAAAGCTGCAATTTCGAGTCTCTGTCAGAGTTTTCACGTGTGACCTTGTGTAAAACACCAAAAGAGGAATTCAGGTGCCTAAAACAGGCATCTAGTGCCATTTGTGATGCCCTACTGGATGTGGCACATCTACACAGGGCTGTCACAAATGATGCAGGGTTTAAGAGAGCCGTGTTACTGTGGTGTGGTTGCTGGAGGCCACGTAAGCATACCTTAGAGTGCCTAAAATGAAATTAGACACCTGTTTCTATATCCCTCTTCACTGAACTCTGTGCTCCAGTACCACATTGGTAAAGTTCTAACCTCTACCAATAATTTTCTCACCAACAGTTCACAATAATAGTATGTGATACCATTCAGCCACGATAGTGCCGTAGGGCCCTTTAGGCACACTGACCTCTTTGTGAAGATGAATTCCTCTACTTTAAGTCCTTTATCCTTTTTTTGTTTTGCTTTGTTTGAGGTTTTTTCCAAGATGACCTGTCTGTCAAATCTGTCAAATAACTTGCCGACATATATACAGGAAAAGAAGATTTTAATCTGGTGACAGTGAATTACTTATGAGCAAATACCATAGCAGAGGTCAGAGGTTTGCTTCAGTGTTTGATGTTGCCTTATCACATGCCGTCAGGTCTTGTTTAAAAAAAAAAAAAAAAAAAAAGAGGCAAAAAAAAAAGCTTCTTAATTTCAAAAGGCAAACTGATCCCTAAAGCCAGACATTTTTTTCATATTCACATTGGCAGGGAACCCACAAAAGAATGGGGGGACAGAGTTTACATTTAAATTCCCTTTAAAACAAGATTCAGTTTTCATTTATTTATCATGCAATAGATAAAGAATGATTCTTTTTCCAGTGCTATGTCAATGATGCCCTCACCTAATTGTAGCAGTCTCACAGCAGCCCTTCCTCATGAATCATCCCGGAAGAAGAAAACATAATATCTGCTCTTCGGCTCCTGAAACACAGCTGCAGCCTTCCACAGAATCCACACCAGCAGTGCTAATTGACTTACAAAAGTCCACCAAATAATGGATTTTTTTAAAAAAGAATAAATGAGTAGAGGGTGATCATTTATTTCACTTGTTGTAACAGCTTGGTGAGAAAATCCAGAAAAAAAATTTAGAAAGTAGAAAATTTTAAGTGGATAATTAAAGTTCACACTGAATGAGAAGTATCAAGTTGCAAATGGTAAATGAGAGAGATCTTGTGGAAGACTTGCATGCAGAAAGTTTCACTGAGGGCAGCAAAGTTGTCAGCAGAGCAGTAGCACTTAGCCTTCACTAAGTGTCTGGGGACTTCTCAAAACCAGACCATTCTGGTTGTAGATGTGATCCCATCTAACACCAGCTGGAGGCCAGACGGATTACTCTTGTACATCGTCAGGTTTTGGTGAAAGTAATGAATTTACCAGTTATGGAAGCCATAATGTGAGGAGGAAGATTCACTAATAGGGAACGTTGAAAGTTAAATGGTCAGAAGTGCATAAATCAGGAGGAAGCCCAGTCAAAACCTGCTTCTCTGTCCAGAAGTAGATTGTAAAATGCCAGCTGGCATTGCAATGCAGCGTTCTCCTAGAAAATACAGCTTTGGTTATTATACAGTGGCATGTGTCAGCTATTTCAGAAGGGCTGTACGTCAACAGGGGTGACCCAAGGAGTAGTTTGTCCTTTATAGTCTGTCAAAAGCAGCTCCCTATTCAAGGAGGATCTGTAAATAAGAAAGAAGGATGGAACTATGCCAGGTGGCAGCCAATTGCACAGACAATGCATTTGATTTATGCCAATTTAAAAGAGCAGTGTTTGGACTCCAAGTCAAAATTATGTACTATTATGATAAATATTTTTATTGCAAACCAGCACTGTCTTCATCATTTTCATAACAGTTCTTCAGTTTGTGTCTCTCTCTCTTTTTTTTTTTTCACAGAAGGCTATAATTTGCTGCTACTCTCATCCTGATGAAATTCAGCCCTGCTGTATTCAGTGGGTATTTGCCTTCCTCTTTGAACACTGGCTTTAGCACAGATGTTTGTTGGAACTATTGGCCTGAATCTAGTTTTGTTGACTTATTGTAATTATACAGGCAATTCTCACTGGATGAAAGATATTTTCTTAAAGTGTAATAAGACTTTTCTGCCAGGAGAAGACTCCTGTAAGAACATTACAATAGTCTGAAAAGAGGTGATCAGTTTTTAAGAAAGGAAATTATCACTTATCTCTCTGTAAGGAGAGAAGACATTGGTTTTATGGCTAAAAATGCCCTGGAACTCAAAGCAAGCCGCCTCCGCCTGTATACCCTTGGGCAAGATGTATTAATACCTTTGGCCATGGTTCAGCAGAGGACCGAAGCAAGTTACGCATGCAAAGAAACTCAATGCCTTCTCTGAGCTGAGGCTGAATATAACCCAATGTTTGCTTTTCACACAGCTGAATGAGAGCAGACCTCCTCTGAAAACATAACCTTGCTTGTGGTGCTGCATACTTCTGAAAAGTCTGACCATTGTGTAAAGGCTGCAAGGAAAGGAGCTTGTAGATGTCACTTTATCCATTTGATTCATGGATGAAATAACAAATACAAGGATAATTTGCAGAGAGGGTTGAATAGAGGGTTTTGGTTTTTTCACCAACTTTATAACACATCTCTTGGGTCACTTCTGAATTTTCTGGATTCCATTATAATTGTCTTCATTGAAATATATTTGTTATTCTCAGGCCTAGCCTAATGAATTGTCCAAATCCTTCTGAATATGTTTGCTCTGCTCCTTATTATTCATACTTTGTTCCCACTTATTATCTTCTGCAGTGAAAATCTAGCTTTCAAATCCCTCCTCCAAATCACTCATAAGAATAAGTTCATCATCTTTGCAGCAAATCAAGCGTATCTCAGAATTAATGGTCAACATCATTTACTATATGCTGTACTTCGTTTCTCGGTTAACTTCTGGACTTATGCATTTACCAAGGGTTTGCTTTTCTCAGCCTGGAAAAGCGTAGATGTGCAGCAAACTTGAAGCTGACAGACAGTGAGACAATCCAACACCTCGTCAGGAGTGGCTTGAGATCAAAACCTGACTCTGAAGGGTAAAAGTCTGTATCAGATTTTTGTAGTAAGGGTGTATTTTTCGTGCAAGTCAGAGTTTAGACATCATGTATCCATTTCTGAAAATATGCCTGCCAATCTGAATTTTCTTCCACACGTTATTTTCTCAGGCTTGGAAATATGTGAATGATTGATAATAAGAAAATGTTTGAAACTCCTCAGCCCTTTTCTCTTCCCATTTGAAACTGAATTTAAAAGATGATCTGATTGTAAAGTGCTGGAATAGAAATCTACAGATGAAAACTCAATATTTTGCTCAGTTACACTTTCTCTGTGTCATTTAGACTCAGTCAACCTATGCTTTGCCTCATTTCTCTACATGGAAAATTCTCTCTGTAAAATAGACATAAAGCTTGAAAGGATCAAGCGAAAATGAAGTAGTGAAAGAGTTAGCTAGACACTCTGCATCTACTTAGTGTCTAAGAGGCCACTGCAGTGTCAAACTCACCAGCTAGCCAGACTGGTTTGCAGGAACACTCTCAGGGTGAGATTTAAGGCCAGCCAGCTAACACACCTTTGGACAGAAATGGGGAAACCTCAGGTATTTCTTGACATGCACATACCTGCAGTACAAGTGTGTCCTTACTCAGCCGTCTGCCAACATCTGCTCTTGCAAAACCCAGACAAGGCTGGAAGAGAGGAGAACCAGGAATCCTTCCCGAAAAGGCCCTGGGTTTCAACAAGGACATGTAAGAATTACAACAACGTGAATTCACTGCTTCTGCAAGGCACTATGAACGTGCGAAGCTGATCTCAAAGTACGCTAAGCTTGAAGCGTCTGCGGGGACTGGGCTCTCCATATCTGTTGAGCAAAATCAAGCAGTTTGGAGAGTTTGTGACATAAACTATGACATCAAATGGCCTCCAGCTGCCTGTCTATCAAAGCCACAATCAGACAAGACACACGAAATGCTTCCTATGACAATAAAAATACCCCTCTGATTCTCATAAAGTGTCATTCTCCTGCCACTTTAAATACAATTCCAGTTTGCTTCTTGCTTCAAGGCCTATCCTTCTATTTCAGAGACGTTACACAAAAAAACTTGCTGAGCGAATTGCCAATTAAGACTAAGAGAAGGAAAAAACAGTCCTTGGTGCCATTTCACAGCCTTCACTCTGGTAAAATGCAGCTGTCACTTTTAGTCACTGCCTTTCCCATAAGTCTGTGTTAAATATTAACGCTCAGGTGCAGTCTACCTGATTTGCGTCTGAAGTACAAGGTCCTGCAGCAAGGAGACCTCAGAAAATGGTAGAAAATGAGCTACAAATAGAGGTCATAGAAAAATTCACAAGAAAAACATGTCTCTGCATTCTTTAGAATAAACCAGAACTACCTTGGTTTTTTTCATCCTTTCATTTGAAGTTAGTTGTGCATTGCACTGGGGAAGTCAGGTTTGGAACTAGCTGACCTACAAGAAGTCCTTTCCAAACTAAATTATTCTACAATTTTATGATTTGTAACTTTGCTATTAGCTTTTTAAATTAATACAGCCTGAGTGAACATAGCCACCTAGTTATTTCACCAACTCAGGCTGTAGCTGCCTAATACTATACTTTGTCAACCATCACAACATACAAGTACAGTCGGTGAAAGTTATTCTGTGTTCCTGCTCGCACTATATGTGATATAGCAGATAACATCACATGAAATCTGTAATGAGATTTGTCTCCATTATTCTTCAGGGCAGTCATCAGGTTTGTTGAGCCTTTCTTTCTCCTGGTATATCTTTCTGTTACTGTAATTTATTACAATTTTATATCATTATTTTGTTTTGTGAACGTTTCATCAAAGAAGCTCTCTGTGTGTTCTCCTTCTCTCCATATAAAATGCCTGACTGATAGTTATCTATTTGTGCTCATTTTGTTCTTTACTCCTGCTCTAAATCATCTTTTCTTTGTTTTACTGTATCCCAGTCATTTGCAAGAAGCTGTGATCAAGTTAATAAGAGATCTTAAACACCAAAGATTCTCTCTCTAACAAAATTAAGTCACTTGATAGGATATCTTCCAAAACAGAAAGCATGGCTAGGTGCCAAAATGTCACTGAAAAAGAAGGGGAGTTCAATACCTGCCTCGTACTTGTGCTTCTAAAACTCTCCCCTCAGAGCCTTGGGATCGTTGCAAGGTCAAGTCTGATTGCATCTGTACAGTGTGCTGAGCAAAAGGTCTACGTAATTCATGTTCATCATTTTACTTTTCAAATCCTAAGCATACAAGCCCTCAACTAAAATTGGCAGGCTTTCTGCCTCCAAAATGTAAAGTATATATATTTTTTTCTTTATGAGTGTTGGCTCTGTCATTTACTAATGTAAGAGTGTATGTGACATTTTGTCAGTCATTCATTTTTATTTGACATGCTGGCAAAAAAACAGCTTGATGATAAAAAAGTGATGACCAAACTCTCCATGATCTGCCAGTTCTTTATTTTGGTGTTAGAGTGTGTTAAAAGTGAACATGGAATCATTCGCTCCTCTTGAAAAATGTGGCATTTGCATATTTGTAGTAAACCTAACAAAAGACTAAAGCTTCATCCACACTGGAGCCTCAAAGGACTTCTGCAATCCTGTTGTTTAATAACAGCATTGCTGTTGATCATTGTAGTCAGTGGGTGGATAAGAGGAGGTAATATGTGCACCTGGAGCTAGCATGAAAGAGAAGAGCAGGCTAGATTTTAAAAAAAGGAAAGAGAAAGGTAAAGATGGAAAGGGAAAGGGAAAGGGAAAGGGAAAGGGAAAGGGAAAGGGAAAGGGAAAGGGAAAGGGAAAGGGAAAGGGAAAGGAAGCAAGTCTTCTAAAACATCTATTATTGTTCTTGTTCCAACAGGCAAATGTGCCTGTTAGAGGGCAAGACCAATTTCCTGGCTGGGAAGGCTGTGGCTTCACGAGGATAATACATGCTCAGGTCATGGCTATTGAGGCTGACATTCGCTGTAAGAGGAAGTTTGAAAGTAAATGCCGCAGTGACAATGGTCACAGCCTTTCACCTGCATCTGCACTTTAATTTCCCTACCAGTGTCACTTTTGCATGTTACTGTGGTCCAGTAACAACAACATGGCCAAAGGTGAATTAACTCCACTTGGCTCTAATTGAACAGCAAGGGTTGGGAGGGTGAGAGGAGCCTGACAACCAAGACATCACCACTAAACCATCTCATCCAAACCCCTCTGATCATTAACCTCCACTCTGTCCCCCAAATCATCACACGCAACAAAGCGCTTCAGCCTTCCAGGTCCCCCCGAAGCACTACTAATGTCGTAAACATGAGCACACTGAGCCATCAGACTGACAGGAGTTTCCCAGCAGAAAAGGAAACCTAATGTATGTTGACATATGACAGGCACAGGAGCTGAGGTGCAGCCCTTTGAGGATCACACGTGCCATTTTCTCCCTTTCAGAAATATTGAAACAACACACTATCCTTGTCCAAAATGGACAAGTTTAAGCCAAGTGCTGTCAGGTCCTCTTATTATTGATAATTCTTGACAGGGCTGAGCTTTGCTTGATCTTTTTTTTAGCCTTTTTGTCCAAATGGAAATGGCTTTTTTTCCTCCAGTTTTGTCCACTCCACACCGCACACAGCTGGTCTAAATGTGCAGGAGGTACCAGTCCCTGCATGAGCTACTGGGAGCAGATACACATAGCTAAGACCTTGCAGAATTTCAGGGTGTTTTTTTCTTTCTACTTAAGATAACTAGCAAACCCCAGAACAAAATAAAATTCTGTGTGGGCATCCTCAGACCAGACATGAAATATTCATGTTAATGTAGCAATCTGCTGCTGGGTTTTGGAGGGTTAGTTAGTTTGTTTGTTTATTTATTTATTTACTTATTTGTTCTGATTTTTTTATTCCAGTTAATTAGGTCTACCAAAGACAAAAGCTAACTTGCTTACCCATAGAAGCCTTATCCTCTATTCTATAAGCATTTTCATCATGTGCCTATTACTTTTTGTTAGAATTCAGGCAGTTCTCCTGAGATGGTGAAGCCAAGTTAGCCTGACAGGCAGTAAAATGTTTGCAGACACCTGGCCAGTCATGTTCTGGAATAGTTGTCACCAACAGCAATTTTAGAGTCAAGTGGATGCCTAAAAATAACCTTTCATATATATATATATATATAAAAAAAAGAATTATTTTTTTTTACATGAGTTGAAATTATCACAGTTGGAAACTGTATTATGCCTGAACTCAAGTCTGAAGTTGAGGCAAAGTGAAAGTCTGAGTGCCAAAGTGTTATTAAATACTAGGATGACATGGAAGAATTTCTCATGCAAATACTGTACTTCTCATGAGATCAGATTGCTGCTTTCTCTTTCCTTTGCTGAAAAGACCAAAATGAAAACCATCAGAGATGAAGAACTGAAAATAATTTCTTTCCATTAATCAAATTTGTTGTTGCTGCTATTATTTACTGTTAAAACAAAGGAAGCACCAGGCAAAGACTTGGGAAATTATTAATTTCTGTTGTTAGTTCTCTGTCTAGTCCTTAGACAACTTTGGTTTAGCTTTTAAGACAGTCAGCTGTGATCTCATGGGCTTCACCTAAGGCACATTCTTTTATATCCATCATCAGAGGACCCTTTGAAGAATCTACCTACCTGGTTTTGCTTCCTGGAACCTGAACTGTTTGGATGATTTGGTACAGCACTGAACATCTTTAAATGTTGACTTTAGTGTACAGTTCCTCTGTCAAATTAGAGTTTATCTTCTACCTCTAGTGTGTCTCATCGACATAGATCATAAGTGCGTTAGGACAGCAGCTGTCATTTGGCTTGTGATCAGAGTCCGAGGCAGCAGATCTGTGAGGGAGTGGTGGGACCTTTCAACTGATACCACAAGGGAAGTACTAATAGTGACAGAGCTATGATAACAGCTACAATTTCTGACAACTACAGAAGGGAGCCAAGATGGATGAGGATGAAGGCCAGCCTTCTTTTAAGAGTGACTCCTGCAGGATCAGAAAACTCGGTAGGGCAACTTTTGGGGTAAGCTTGTCCAGACAGTTTTTGTAATGGAGGAAAGAAAGAAGGAGAAAGAAATACATTTTTGGCATCTGAGGTTATAAAACTGCAACAGGATTTATAATTGTGCTTGATGGTATTGTCCTGTCGAAGGAGTCCAGCACAGGTCTCATCTCACCTTCTAGACTTTGATGACAGCTCATACAGTCTCCAGACTGCAGCCCCTGGCTTTGTGCCATGTCTGACCACACAAACGGGTTGCTGACCAACTATAACAACACTATAACATTAGTGACTGGGGGGTGGGGGGGGGACCCAGCCAAGAACAAGAAAATAATCTAGCAAGTTTCACACCATTATTTCTCCTACCCTCTAACTGGCACTGGATAAACGCAGCAAGTGCTTCCAGACAAACCAAATGGACCGCCAGGTATCTCAGGTCTGTTCATGCTTCTCTCACATGTTACCTTCACAAGCTGTCTCAGCTGTTTGGACACAAAGCAGTAAGCATCAGGGCTGAATGATTGGAGCTCCCCTTTCCAGACCCCCGCCTGGCGAACAGCACACCAAAGTTCACGAAGGACATTTTTGCTCTCCTACCCAGAGGGAAAACCAGCGCTAGGTCAGGCAGCGTGTATTACTTCCTATTGATACATCAAATTGTGTGGTTTGTGGGTTTTTTTAATTGAGAAGTGGAATCTGGGGAGAAGTGACTTCAGTCTGAAGACATTTCGTCTGACAGCCTGTTCTTAGAGCTGATCTCCAAGATGGGAGTAAACATCACCTGTGGAGGATCTGGCCATCTTTTTGAAGGAAGCACCCTGGAAGTGTCTTCAATATGAACTTTAAAAAAACAGATTCCAGAAAGCAAGTGTGATCTCAGCAAAGTCCTTCACACTTTTAGCTCTCTTGCAAAGAAATAACAGGAAGGAAGAGGCAAGTTCCAGGCACAGAAAACCTACCTGGAGCTGGCATAAGGACTTTGTAGGACTGGAGCCAAAATCCTTGGATATTAACACCCTGCTGATTTAATGTTCAGTCATTTGCTCTAATAAGCAGTGACCTTCAAATGGTTGTTTAGTTTCTCTCCATGGGTGAAGCGCATAGTTCCCTGCCTCCCTCGCTATTCTGTAAGGTGTTTCTCTTGCAACATGTTTAAGTTAGAAAAAAATGTTTGGGATTGGGACTCTCGGATTCATTCTGACCTTGCATAACCCTGGTTCTTACAGAAACTGCTAAGTTCCTAAGGCTTGTAACTCACAAGGCCACTCTTATTTAAAACTCATCTCTCCTCATTTGTAGGAGGAAATGCTATTCTTGGAAATTCAATGATGTGTGCACATTTTCTGTATTCCTCAATCTTATAGTCAACTTAAGAACACAAGCCTAGAAGGAAGGACTCAAGTGATTTAAAAAAGCCTCCTGGGCACGGAGAAGAGACACATCTCTTTTGTCACATAACAGCTTACAATCTTTCACAAATGACTAAGCTCAGATCTTTAAAAGTGCAAAGCGCCTCACTCTGCTACAAAATGCCTGCATACTTTGGGGCATCGGGGTTTAAGCCCCTGAAGCTATTCTTCACCTATAAAATGAGATAATAATATCTTCCCACTTCAGCAGAATGATGTGGGATTGTATCAGCTCACCTGTAGCCAGAAGCAGTTCATTACTGCCCTCAGGTGTGAAACCAGCTGCTGGCACAAAGCCACTGCCATAAAAGACTGCAGCTGGAGCAATGAGGGCAGTGGGGAAAGCAGAGATTGACAGGCTGAGGGAAAGGGAAAGGGAAAGGGAAAGGGAAAGGGAAAGGGAAAGGGAAAGGGAAAGGGAAAGGGAAAGGGAAAGGGAAAGGGAAAGGGAAAGGGAAAGGGAAAGGGAAAGGGAAAGGGAAAGGGAAAGGGAAAGGGAAAGGGAAAGGGAAAGGGAAAGGGAAGAGGAGGGATGGTTATGGTTGTTAGGTGGGCTAGAAGGGTGGTGGGGGGGCAGGAGGAGTTGGGGAAACTTGTTAGGGTTCCTTCACTTTCTATCAGTACTGGATTTCTAGGCTAGGACTCAGAGCAGGGTCTACAAAAAGAGAAAAGGAACAAGAGGTGTGGGGTTTTGAGTGGAGGGAAGGTCTGTGCTAAGCATGCAGTTCTGGGGTTTAGATTAAAAGCTAAATAGTTTTGCTGTCTCTGTGCTGGGTTGTGGGTTGGTTTTGGGTTGGCTTTTTTTGGAGGGGGGTGTCATGGCAGAAAATGCCAGACTGTATTATTTCTTAGCCACAAACTAGTGTCCTAGATACAGGTGGAGCTCTCTGACAGACAATTTGGGTTTCAAAACTACTTTTCTCTTAGTTTATGCAGAGACCCTTTTTCCTGGGCCTTCACAGAATTAACTCTGCCTGTCTTCATCTTTCCTATGGACATTTCAGAAAGAATTGTTTTCTCTCTTCATTTAAAAATTAAGAGGAATGGCTCAGGTTCTTTTAAAGAGCCTTTATAGGACTTTCAAGTGCTTGCAGCCAGAGTGGAACATCTCTCACCTTAAAGCTGCTGTAAGTAACTTTACATTTACCCCCTTATGCTCTTAAACTGAGTTAATGGTCATTGTGTAGCTTGGAGTTGATGAAAAACAGGAATATCATTAAGTTTGTGGGCATGAAACTGTTCTGCAATAAGAGAAATTCTTCCTATTCCTCCAAAGAATAAGGCATTCGGGTATCCTGGCTACCAGTGATCCCTGAAGCAAATTATCTTCTTCCTTTGCCAACCATTGCCACAGCTGCCTTGTCTCAGTTACAGGTAATTGAAACGCTATCTGAAAGCCTCAGCTTTACTCTTATCCTTCAAAAAGAAGTGAAATTATATGATAGTGACTAGAATGCTGTCACTTGAGTACCCAATTTACAACTTCAGCATGGTAGGAACTAAAATTCAGCATGCAACTCTTTTTTGGGGGGGAAAAAAACCCCACTTTTTTAACAGTAAAATTGCATGTTAATAAGTATGTTCCTCTCTTAAAAAGCAGACTTGGTATTTTGCCAGCTAATCAGTGGTGTTCACTGGAAGCATTCTAGCAAATGCTTTTGTTGCAGCACAGTACCTGTTCAAAAGCATCGCTTACATAGACATCTACCAATCTAAAAAGCATTTCCACATTGGGAATGTTTCTTTGATTTGGTAGGAGAACTGCGAGTGAGAATTTGGGGACTGATCCCAGAATAAGTGGGAGGCTGCAGACTTTCCTCTTCCTACCCCCAAGCTGAATGTGGTAGAGAGAGATTCTGGCTGATCAAGCTCAGGAACTTGAACCTGAGACTCCTATGTCCAACAGGAGGCTTTTTATTCATGATCTCTCGGGGTTTATTTATTCAACTCCTCTCTTCCCTCCCTCTTCTGTCAAAACAGCTATGAAGCACTTAAAAAGTTTTTCCTCTAGCATGCAATAAGAGAAACACAAATTGGTATGCTTTCATGTGAAGTGTTCTTCCTCAGCAAGTCCCTAAAAAAGCAGTATGTCTGCAACTGTGTCACCTCCTGCAGCAATCCGGCCTGGAGGTGAATGAGTGACCTCTTGTGCCCATTAAAATCTTAAGGGAAGTAGCGGGATTGTGTGTATAGATGTTCTGTCTCGTGTCTGATTCCAATTTAACATATTGCCTTAAAAGTGTGCCTAGTTACAGGTCAAAATTCCCTTTTAATGAACTAGAAATAAATATTTAGGGCAAAGGTGTACATGCAAAGATGTAAAAAATCAACCCTGGATATCTGTAGAAATTCCATGTGGTGTTAAGGATCTGAGATACTGTTAGCCCAAATTTCAAAGTCATTTCAAGTTAGATTACTACATTTTGTTTCATTTGGTCACCTTACAACCTGGTGTCTTTGGGTAAATATTAATAATGAGTTGTCAGAACTAGATCCTGCACAAGAATGTGCAGACCCCCACTCTGTTCTTCCTGTTTTTCTGAAATCACTGCAGATTATTTCATAAGTTTGACATGCTTTTGACTTCTGATATCATAAAAAGGAAATGATCTATGAATTTTGCACTCTTTCTGTATGCCAGCTTCAGTTTCAATAATCACAGGGCTGCTGCAGATATAGGAGAGTTTCCACTCCTGTGAGTCTACAGATCAGGACCCAGTAGCTCTTTAAAGCACACTCTGTAATTCAAATGTTACAGGCGTTAAAGCTCATCAGACACTATTGCACCTCTTGCAAAAAAGACAATTGTGATATTCCCTTCTAATTTTAACGTCTATCTGCTTAGGGTTCTTTAAGGGGCAGGAGGGATCTTGGTAATTTGAAAGCCTGAAGGTGTAAAAATTGCTTGGTCCATGCATGACCTTGAGTAAATGCCTTTTTTTCAATTCTATATTATAGGTGCGGTTCTAGACAGTTATCAGTATATAGCTCTTCTCTTGATACAGAGCTACAATAAGAAACTGCTAATTAATTTTACAAAGCTTTGATAATTTTTATCAGTGGAGAATCATTTGCAAAGCAAGAATACAACAAATATTTGATTTAGGTTGGGTGCAGTCATCAACTCCCAGAAGCAAGCAGCAAAAACAAGTATGTAAATCTGAAGATATCAAATGTTTTGCATAGAAAATGTGCCAGTTATTTTGCAGTTTGCTTTGGCCTGGAAAATCTGAGTTACTTTGCTATAAATCCATCCCATCGCTTTTGGCCTTGAAAGTGTGATACAACACATACTAGCAAATTTCCATTCTTGGTACAGGAGGTTCGGGGTTTTTTTTCCTCTTGTGAAAGGCTGCTAGTCAGTCCTGGGGTAAAACCGGGCCTCCAGAAGCTGAGATGTGCTAGAAAGAGGTTGTGCTATTTTTTTTCCCCAGCTGTGAAGGACATAAAATGGAAAAAGATGAGACCTGCATCCAGGCCACATCACATGACAGGAATTGCTGTCCTGGATCATTATTTAGGCTTCATCAGGATGAAGACAAAGATATATTTGATCAGTAAGCTTCTGTTTCACCAGATAACACTAGTGAAATTTTGCATATTTGACTATTTGTGAGAATTGACTCATGAAAGTTTTTGGAAGTTGTCTTTATCTCCTATCATGTGGCTTTTAGAAAATGCCAATCTTGTATGTATTTCTGACACTTGTTCAGTCTGTTGGTGGGACCACTTCAAACCTTATACGAATCCACAAAGTGCCTCCATGTCTCAAATGCACATGCATAGTTTTGTGGTCTTCGTTCATGTTAAACCACAGGACTTTTCCTCCTGTGGTACAGGAGAGTCATCATGCCCTGCTTATTTTTAATGTGCCATGGAGGGAACTTGCAGTTGCAACGCCTAAACATTTGAGTATTAACTGTTTCAGGTGCCCGCTCTCTAAGAAAATGATTGTGGGCTTGAACATAAAGAGTTCTTCCCAGTAGCATGTTGTGAAGAAGCACAGACATGTTTTTGTTTGGTTTCTTCTTCCTCAGACATGCATTCAGTCCTTCATTTGTTGGAAGAGATATCGATGTCAGTTCACTTCCAAGGAATTATGATTATTCAGTGAGCTGAAATGGGCCCTTTAAACCACCTGATGAGGTAATCAGCTCATCAGCAGGGGATTTGTATTGCTGTCATCCATGAGTAAGAGTGAGTCAGCTGCTGTGTACCTGTATTACCATGTCACTGAAAGAAAAATTCTATTTGGGGAAGAAAAGGGTTTTAAACAGATGATTCCTTTCTTGATGGCATCACGTGGCCTGTGTATGTTGGAAAGGTGAAATAAAACCTGGGCCCAGGCTGAGTCTGCTCAGCTCTGGCAATGTGGCTGCTGCCCTTTAGTGCCAGGGGAAGTTAAGTTGCTCATAGATTATGCTGGCAGCCAAAGAGGGACAGTCTGGCTGTTCTCCAGCCCAGGGTGTATGTGGGACCATGGGCAGCAGCCGCCTCTTCCACCTGAGCGAGGTGCAAATCCCAGGATGGAAGATGGAAAACAAATCCCTATTACAGACCCATTCTGCAGCAGCACTTTGAGATGCCTCCACAATCTGTTGTGAGTGAGAGGAGAAGAGACAAACGGTTTCGCAGAGGAAATAAAGTTTGTTTTTAATGGAGTGTTCTAGTGGTTGCACTGTGGGTAATTAAATCTTAAGGAGTCTCTCAGAAAAATAGATAATATGTATAGTTCAGGGACTTGTATTACATAATGCTGAGAAATTGGGTGTTACACTGGGTGTAACAGTTTTCTGCTAGGCCTGTAGCAGAAAAACCTGAATGATTCCTCATCAACCTAAAATGTGTATCACAAGGAAGGTGAAAACATTAGGGAAGATCAATTGCTATTAATTTGTTCGGGGGATAAAAATTAAAATGATGGCTAATTTATTCTATCCATGGATAAAATCTAAGCCTCATTAATAGTGCAGAGAATTTTGTCATTGACTTGAAAAGGTGTGGAATGCCAAGCATTTTAAATATGCATTCATGCTAGTTTAAGCAAATAAAGCAATTATTTATCATTCATATTCACAGAATAAACTTGCCAGTTAGCTCCCTGAAATATTTGTTGCTATTACACTTATGCATAATTTATTGCTAAATTTGTTTACATGTGCTGTGTTTGAAAATGAAGCAGCATGAGACCAAAGAACATTATAGTTTGCCAGTTATAGAAAAGAACAGAGTGTGAGGAGGCTTTTTTATTCCTGCTGTATTAAAAGTGATAAGTTAAATACAGGGACCGAAGTGCTTTTACAGACTTACATAATAAATATAATGTTCATTAATCCTCCTAACTAAATATTGATCATTATCTCCCACATTAAGGACCAGTCTGTGCCCGTGTACTCCACAGGAAGGAGTCTGTGGGTGGAAGGAGTAGTTTCTAAAAAGTTTGTGCCCCTTCTCTCACACAACTGCTGCCTTGTGCTGATAGACTGAACTACCAGAGGGACAGAAATGCCCCTTAAATGCTTTTTCTTAGGGACTGCTGGGTTACAAGACATTCCCAGGGAGGCAGAGGAATATACAGATATCATAGAATGGTTTGGGTTGGAAGGGACCTTAAAGATCATCTAGTTCCAACCCTCCTGCTGCGGGCAGGGACACCCTCCACTAGACCACGTTGCCCAAAGCCCCATCCAACCTGGCCTTGAACACTTCCAGGGATGGGGCCTCCACAACCTCTCTGGGCAACCTGTTCCAGTGCCTCACCACTCTAACAGTAAAGAATTTCTTTCTCACATCTAATCTAAATGTACCCTCCTTCAGCTTAAACCCATTACCCCTTGTCCTGACACTACACTCCCTGATAAACAGCCCCTCACCATCTTTCCTGTAGGCCCCCTTCAGGTACTGGAAAGCTGCAATTAGATCTCCCCGGAGCCACCTTTTCTCCAGGCTGAACAACGCCAACTCTCTCAGCCTGTCCTCACAGGAGAGGAAACATCCTTGCTGTGAAGGCTTCTGGTGTCCATGGGGTCAGCAGAGAGGACTGTTGTTGAACAGAATACTGGAGGAGCCTGGGCAATCACACACTGATCACGGGACTCCCTGCGCTCTCCATCCCAGCCTGGCTCCACGTAGCTCCATCCTAGCACAGGCCAGGTCCCCAGCTGTGCTGCTGTCAGCGTGGCTCAAGTGACATCAGCAAGCAAACAACTTTGTGGCAGCAGAGACTCCTTCCCTACAGCTCCTGGTTTTGCAGCGTGACGTGGTTGTGTCAGCTTGGCCAGCTGTCTCAATGAAAGAAGGCCTAATGAAAGACTCCACTTTTGGCTCCAAAGTTCCCCAAAAAGGAGAAATGTTTCCATTAAAAACTGTTTTCATGTCTGTTTGCATGTACTCTTCAACACTGCAGTGGCAGAGAGGAGAAATGCTTAGAGAAGCATTTTAGCCTTTTCTGTAAACTGAGCATGGATGAAAATCAGTGCCTCTGTTATGTGGTGATCAAATGCAAAGCTGTGCACCACAGAAAGCACGGATCGGCGTATGGTCAGAGAATTGAGGGAAAATTTTTGTCTTTCACTGAGGTCAATAAAAGTTTCTTACAGGCAATGGAAATCAACTTGCAAAGAAACAAGTCCCTAGAAATGAAACTTCCCCTTCGGCAACTACAGACTAGCACACACTGCCTTTTGTGCAGATGAGCTTAAAGAAATAAGCACCAGGCAGGAAGCTGGGAGATCCTGGCAGAATCCTGATTCTGCCGCTGATGGCTAAAGCACACAATTTTTCCCATCTGTTTTCCCATCAGCGAAGCGAAGGCCATACTCCTCTCTGAAGGGTGTTGTACTGTTTAATTAGGTAATGTCAGGACAGTTCTTTGACCATATAAACACGATATAAATGCTAAGTGCCTAATTCATCACGCCCCGTGCTGCAGCGGTGAGGCAATAGGGTATCCCTTTGATCTCAGGCGCGGGCATCCAGCCCAAACTGCTGTACTGACATCCCTGGATGAGTATTCAGGCCCAGTTACTCAAACCCTGAAACACATCCCATTTCTCTGGCGTGTTGATCCTCCTGCCCATCTGTCTGCATGGCCCCATGCCCTCTCAGAGCATCCTGTGTCTATGTCAGGAGCTCAGAAGTGCCAACAGGAGGGAGAGGTGCGTGTGCACAGCCAGCAGTGCTTTTCCTTCGAGGAGATCGCCGTGCAAAGTGACGCAGCCTTTCCGTAACACGTGAGTGGCAGTTTCCAGCAGAAATTATGTTCACATGGTTGTGTCTTCTCTACAAATTAGGAGCAGTAATGACTTTTTTTTATTAGTCACAAAATCTGCACCATTAGAGCCCGCTTTACAGTTTAGCTGGTCTCATTTCTATTTTAGCACAGAGCCAGGAGAGCCTTTTCAATTGTGTTATTGCAGTACTGCCCATGAACAGCAACTGCTGCCTAAGTAGGAGAGATTAGGATATCAGCTGAACCGCCTCAGAGCTCCTTTGACTGAATGGACTTCAAGGATTGTCAGACAAAATTAAATGCACCAAGCTTCAGATTTATTGTGCAATGTTGTTTCAGCATAAGAAAATAATCCACACAGGCACAGCGTGGATTTCCATCTTCCTCCATCGGTCAGATGACATTGCGGTCTTGGGGTTGCTGCTGCCCTTGAGCTTTACAGGCAGTCTGTGCCTGGAACAGCAAATATGGTCCCTGGATCAGTGCCCGGAGATAAGGCAGCCAGGGACCATTGCCATGGTAATGGTAGAGTTGAAGAAAAACGTAGGTGAAATAAACCCAGACATGGAGCCAAATAGTTGCCTTCTCTGCAGTCCATAATCCAGAGCTGACTCCAGTGAGCAGAGGTGCCAGCATGTACTGGGTGGGTGTTTCTGGCCTGGCTGTTGTTTGTTTTCATGTTCCTCCTTCCCCTGGCTCCAGGCAAGGCCAAAAAGAGGATGGCCAGAAGCTGTGAGGGAGACGATCGGTCAGACCATCCAGGCTGGATGAAGGAAGCGATCAGATCAGCAGAAATCACTGCAGATGCTTTGTGGGATTTGTTTCCCCTGATCAAAATACTGTAATGTTCAAACTGGGAAAGTGTTCAAAGTTCATCTACTGCTAACAAGAATAACCAGCACCACGAAACCATGACCGTCAGCATGAGGTGCCACTGCCAGCTTAGATCATTCCCTTGTGCCGCCCCCGATCTTCAGCAATTGTTTTATGAGTTTGGAGAACACAGAATGGTGTGACTCATGTAAGTAATTTATTTTTTCCCCCCAAAAGGGAGCACTTCTACACTTAGTGTTTTTGCCAAGAAAAGCCAGAAAATCTGAAGCAAAATATTTTAACAAGTAGTAGGAAACAAACAAGATGACTGTGATTTCAGGAACAGCTTCCAGCCATTCAAGAGATGTGTATGGCTCCCACAGCCACAGTACTGTTCACCACCAGCCTGTGTCGGTGCGGAGAGGAAACACTGGGAAGCTCCCAAGCCTTACTGAGTCCTTATGAACTTCCTCTGGTTTTCTGTGCCTGAGCCTAAACAAGAATGAAATGAGGCCTAATAATCTTTCTGGAGGCTAAAACTGTTTTATTCTAATTCTCTATTGAGAAAAGCAATAAAATGTAGCCCAGTGGTTTAAAATATATAAACCTACATTTCACTGGTACAAAATCATTATAGTGTTTTTCCATAAATTCTTGTACCAATCTAAGCTGTTTAATTGGCAAAATATATACTATATAACATGAACTTGAGCACTTAAATTTAATATCGTCCCAGCCTAATCTCAGGTGATATTAATCACTAATACTTTTTGGGGTTTTGTTCATGCAGAAAGAATCAGTACTCTAATTACCACTTGTTTGATAATGCGCCTTTATCTTTGTTTTAATGGGGCTGCCAGTTTATTTAGATGCGAACATCTAAGGATTTTTACATCCCCAAGAGCAATTGCTCTCTTAAATACTTTCAGTGATACAGTTACTTTAAAGCAGTAAGCAGTGCAAGAAGAGCTAGCATGAAATTACATTATATCTCCAGAGCTTTGTAGTTATATAAGAACTCTTGGCATATTCTTTTAATTAATGGAATATGTTTACTGCGGGGTTTTGAAGTCATTAATTATTTTTATTAGTTTTAAATTCTTTAACTGTCACGCCTGTGTACTATTTCTATTATTAATTCAAACCAGAGGTGTATGATATGTTGCGCGTTCCTATCTTAACCGAGGGATGCACAAAACATAAGAGGGAGGACATTCATTCAGTCAAATGGCACGCCATATTTTGACACTGCAAGTACATATATATATATTTTTATGTATCTATGTGTATGTATATATTGGCAGTACCAAAAAACCATGAGAACAAATTAACATTTTATGCCACAGATTTGCTACACTAAATCTAGCAATTTTCCAGTGTAGGCTTATTTTTAAAATACTAATATTTCTATCCCACATTCATTTATAAGTGTCCCTATAATGTAGAACATAGTACTAATTAGAAATTTTCAAATGTAAAAGAAAAAACCCTCTACTTTTACATCCTGAAACTGGACTGAGGAAAGTATAATGTACAGTTAGATAAGGCTTGTTCTTGTGTTTAAAGGACTAGGAGACAGCACTCTCTTTCACTTTCCATGATTTCTGACAAAGACTTAATTGCTGAATCTTTTTAGCCGCCTGCAAAATGAATAATAGATATATAAAAATGATTAATGTAAAAGACCTATAGTATTTAGTCATTTTACCCCTCCCTTTCTCAGTGTGGGCAGGTCAGTTGCAAAAATACTTTGCTTCAGAAAGGTGTCTGAAAATTAATTCATTAACATTCATTAGGCACTCGTAAAGAAAAGTGAGAATGGAGTACAAAGAATTGCTATTTTCTTTCTTTACATTCCTCAGACTAAATTGGATTAATCAGATTGGAAAGGGTAATAAAATATTAGAGCTTGTTCTTATCTCTTTGCTTCCTCCCGTCGCTTATAAATGAGTACACTGAAATGCTACTTGCCGTTTCAGGGCAGCAACAGTATTTGAGGCACTCTGAGCTACCTTCTCATTTTGAGGCAGAAAACGGTTACAGAAAGATCTTATTTTCTCACTGAGCTCCGCTGCTGGGCAGCAAAAGAGAGGGAGTGACTGCAAATCAGAGGCATTTCCTTTTTTCTTCCTTTTTCTTTTTTTCTGTGAAAGGCACAATGGCTGTGGAATTTCATAATTCCCTCATAATCACCATGCTTTTTTTCCCCTCAGCCGCACACCTGACAAGTGAAAGCTACATCCCAACCTGCCTCGCCTTTTGCTGTGCAGAAGAGTGGGCAGCATCGTTTGCCCTGCTTTGGTGTGGCTGCTGGGCAGCACTGCTCTGACACTGCCTGCAGCCTGTTGACTTTCCTGTCTCCCCTGGAGGGGTGGCATCATCTTGTCTAACGTTCTGTGAAACTGTGGTGCAATCTTGCTTCTCACCTCTGCCTTTAGTGCAGAAGAGGATGATACTGCAACCAGAAATAAGCTTGATCTTTAAGAATACTTAAAGTGTGTTGGATCTCATACGAGCTCCGAATCTAATTTTTATGATTTGACCCATGTCTGCCTAAAAGAGTCCACTCACAGCAGTGAGAGGTTTCTCTCTACCTTGGCATTTGGGCCTCTATAGTTGTCTTTTTACAAACCCTATTTTATCAGCTGTCTAAAGCAATTTCCATCCAGCTTTTCAGTTTTGTGAAGAAGCTTTTCTATAGATTTTTTTTTTTCATTTAAATGTGATGAAACAGCTGAAACATTTTAGATGGGTTTTAATCACAGTTTTCTTCATTTCTGTCAAAGATGAGCACGCAAGAGTAGCATTCTTTTCCTACCAGCTCTTTTCAGCATGCCCTTTAACTGACAAGAGGACAGAGGCATATGAAGGCACACAAAGGACACTTGAAGAGCTAAATGCACCTTCAGGATCTCAGAAACTCAATGGAGACAGACAAGTGTCTTCAATGTGGACCCACAGGATTGCAGCCTACGGTGCGGTACCCGGAGGCAGCAAGCAGGGTCCATTAATCCAGAGAGCAAAAAAGAGTTGCACAAAGTGTATCTTAGATCACAGTATATTTAGAGCTAGGATTTTTTCTACCAGTATGATATCAAAATTTTTTAAGTTTAGTTTTTCCTTGAGGCCTACAACTTTGTCAGTGCTTCCTTAACAGCTTTCTCTATTCATTTTATATATATAAGGAGGAAAAATAGCTAAAAATCTTCATTCTTGCATTCTCCCTCCATGACTATTTCCTCAAGGGTCTTTTCCTAACATTGGTGTTCCTATCTCCAGTCAGACAACTCAGGAGAGAGCTGCCCACACTGACCTGCTCTGCCTTCAGGGCTCTCTAGCTCTGTGCTACTGCCCCCATTTCTCTGTTTCATGCTCTCTTTGTCTTTCCATCACATCCCTCTCATGAAAGAGAAACTCTGTCAGTCACAGGCCTTCACAGAGAGCTGACTGGCTCCTTCCTGAGCACCGCTGACTTTCGCTAAGCCCGTGGCTCTTGCACTTGGAGTTGCAAACCAGCTCCTGGAACAGTCCATAACAACTTCTCTATTTTTAAAATGTTCAGTTCCCCCTTCCCTCTCCTTTTAACACCTCACAGCAGGTGTGAAGCTTTGTGAGATGGTCAGCGGGAGGACTGAGTTTGTGTAAGTAAAAAGAAAAGAGTAACGACTCAAGTCTTCCTCTATCTGGGACCAAATCACTTTGAAGATGCACAAAAGCAATACTCACTTTAAATGTGGAGTTTTTTTCATCTTCACATACTCTTCATGATTCCCAGAGCCCAGGTTTGTTCTAAGAATCACTGAAGTCAGGTTTGTGCTTTGGTCCGTGCCTAAATTGGGATCCAAAAGTCTTGAAGTAAACGTTCTGAGTAAGAGCTATAACTTCAGTCAGCCAGGTTGAAGTGAGATGAACTGAACAGATCTTGTTCTTGGAAAAGATAAATACATTTTCTACCCAAATTAAGCCATAAATTTAATTCATTTCACATTAATTCATTTTCACAGCACCTTCAAAATACATTTGTGAAGTCAGATAAGAAGAAATCATATTCCCCCTAACCTAGGGGGCGGGGGAAAAACAAAAAAAAAAAAAAAAAAAAAAAAAGCAGGTTAAGACCTACTTTGTATTCATTTTTTTGGGAAGTGAGAATTTCATCTTTTAAGAAATGTTTTTCCTACAACTTTGAAATACAGAACCTTCAAAACTATTAGGAAAATATTTTATTCCAAAGATCTTTCAATTATGAACTCATTTGAATATTTGAAATTCTGGCAATAAAGAATATTGCTCCTAAAACGCCTTGCTCATCTGGAACAAAGCAGATCAACTATAGAAGACATCAGAGTTAATAGCTTGACCAATACATTCCTAAGGCCAAAAAACTGTCACAGTCATTAAAATTCACAGTGCACGGTGAAAATTGGAGAAATTCATGCCATGATTATTTTATATTAAGCCTATACATTATGGCTGACAGAGGACCATATTTTAAAACAAAACTCCACAACTGGATTTGAAGTTCTACCAAAGAATATAAGCTTTTATAAACTAAAGACTTCCAGTAATAAAGAGTTCAAAAGGCAAATTGTACTGTTGTCTCACTTCTGGTTCAAGAAACTCACAAGTTTCTAGCAAAGTCATCAAGCCTC
Organism: Grus americana; assembly: GCF_028858705.1. Classification (NCBI taxonomy): domain Eukaryota; kingdom Metazoa; phylum Chordata; class Aves; order Gruiformes; family Gruidae; genus Grus; species Grus americana. Next base: position 14,720,966 of record NC_072857.1, on the reverse strand, counting down.
AGTTTTTAGTTACTACCTCTTGCTGCTAAATTATAGCCAGCTGCTCTCAAAACTTCCTTCTCCCCTAGAGTTGAGAAAGGTTGTGGTCCAACAGGATCTTCCCCCTGCATAACCAACATTCCCCCTGTGACATGGTTTCTTGCAGTAAGTCTTAAATGCTGGGGGAGCAGAAACTCTGCCATACATCTGGTGTTGATGCCATACACAGTAGCGATGCCGCTTCCTTATTCTGAGTCACATCCCAGTTCCAGCTAGCCAGGGGTCCCAAGTTCCCTGGGGACTGCTGCGCCAAGAGCTCAAACTGTCATTTGCCTTGTCCCTTGTGCAAATAATCGTAATGTGACCATCTCGCATGTTTTGAAACACCATCTATTCCTCTTCCTGATGTAGAAAAAGTCTGTTACTGAGTTCAAGTCAGCCTTCCTTCAGGGAATGAGATCTTCAGGCAAATATGTCAGCATGAATGTAAAACTGGAACCAAATTAATATTAATCCTTCCCAGTCCCCTATGTTTTCATCTATCTCCTCATTTTTGTATATGGGCTTTTCTGTATTGTTTTTTGAAATGGGGTTTTGTAGTTCTAAAGAAAACAGAGTTGGGGCTAAGTGTTGGATTATTGTCTCCCATGAACTTTTCCATTTGTATCTTGTGCCCTCTAGAAATTGAGCCCTGGAAGTCCCAGACATTGAATTTTTTTGTCTGTGTAATGCGTGTTGCATCCTGTTATAGAAACAAAGGACACGCATTTGCTTTTATCTGCACTATAGAGTCAAAACACCACTGTTCATTGTGATGAGCGTCGTCAGCAGTGGTCTCCTGCCAATTCTCCTCCTCCAGATTCATATTCATTTGTTAGGTCTAATTAAAGACCCGTGGTACAAAGAAGCTTAGGGCTGCTTTACATTCAAGCTCCTCTGCTTTTGACTGATAGTACCCCTTTTGTGTGCAACATTTTAGGATTGTGTAGAAATGACTTACAGTGACAGATTGCTTTTGTACTTTCTGGCTACTGTCCATTTCATTTTCATTATACGTTTCATTGTATACTTCAGAGAGAGTTTGCTAAAGGTTTCCAACATACCAAATTTATAGTGGGATTTGAATGCTCTAGGGATGGATGGGAAAAGCCTAGTATCTTCCATCAGATTATTCTACAGTAGCTTTAAAGGAGTTGTGGAGCCTGCAGCAGATGAGAATACTGTAAAGGATAATACAACCCTTTCTTTCTTTCTTTCTTTCTTTCTTTCTTTCTTTCTTTCTTTCTTTCTTTCTTTCTTTCTTTCTTTCTTTCTTTCTTTGCAATTCTCTCCTCCTTTTCCTCTCTGCTATTCCACAGGAATATGCCTAACAGGGCTATATATTGTGCAGGAACTTGGAAATTGGGCTTGACAACCCCACCTGAAAATCAGCCTGGGTTCTTTCCAGGCCAGTAATGTTCTACAAATTCAGTTAACAGCCTTGTTGGGACACTTCTGTCTTGCTTACCTTGAAAACCTGATCGTGGTTGAGGCAGCCTAGAAATTGGTTGTCATCTTTCAGTGTCTGCGTTGCCGGCTGGCATCAGAAATAGCACTGACCAAGGTGTTGAAGTTTCACAGATTTGACTCCTGTCCCACAGAGAGGTTTGGTTCTCTTGGAACTACATCTAAAAAAAATCAGGGCAATGGAGCAGAGGATCCAAATCTCTCGCTTAAGAAGATTTTCCTTTTATTTAATTGCTTACTAGGTGAGCCCCACCTTGAGCGGATAGAATGTAACTCTCAGATATCAAGGGAGAAGGGAGTTTTTCCAAGTCTTTGAAAGAAAAATAATGTCTCTGTAAAATTGGGGTGCAGATATCAAGCACTGCATTCAACTCCATTTATTCAATGCCAGGAAGCCAGTAAGAAATTGTGGGAATTGGGAAGGACTGATGAAATGCTTTGGCAGGGCTGAGAGCAGGAAGAAAGTGGGTTTTCAGGAAGAGAGCATGTGTTTGCATTCCAGCTGCTCCAGTTTTCAGCCTGGCATCTCAGTTTAACCTGCTGATGAATGTGTGAGTTTGTGTTAAGACACCAGACTGCAAACTGAACAGCTGAAGCACAGGTGTAAATTCCCTTCCGCTGGATCAGTCACAATAGTAGCAACCTCCAACATGGGGTAGGGCAATAAATTCTTACACTCTGATTTCAAGTTTCACAAGAATGTTTTTTTCCATGTTAAACACTTTGCAGAATATCCACTTTATCTGCTCATCCACAAGCCAAATCCAAAGAGTAGGTCCATAGACCTTCTGCTCAACATGTTTGCAATCTTGGAGAAAATGAGGGGGAAAAAATAATTTCTTTTTTTTTCCCCAAAAAACCTGTGTTACATTATTGTGGTCATCATATTGATAAGGACATGCCTCTGCCTATAAGGTAAATTAGAGATGAGATCTGATCACAAAACCATAGACATTACACCCCTTTCTAGGGATAGTTATTTACCATAGCTGCATGGCAACAGTGTCCCATCTTACCAGTAAAACATTAATACAGTGCTGGGAATGGTATTAGTCCATGTGTTGTATCAAGATATTTGCTGAGATCTAGAGTACACAGTACCATCCATATCTATGTCCATAATACTTGTCTGGAAATTTGCACTGGGTAATTAAAGAGCTTTGTCTTGGCATTGGGAAGCAGAGCAGATGTGTGCACTACCAGACACTGTATATTGCCTCTGCTTATTAAACAGTGGAAGTGCAGTTACTTCATATCATACCTGGGGAACACATTTGTGCTTCATCTCTTTTTTTTTCCCCAGCTGATGAAGGAGTTGAAAGGAAATATGTCTGTTAACGAAAGGATGGAGTTATTCCCTGTGCTGGTTTGCACAAGATTAAGCCCAGTTTGTATTCTTCAGTTTGGATCAGCCTTAAAATTTCTCATTCAGAGAAGAGTATGTCATCCAGACAGTCTTGTCTGTATGGGCCCGGACATCAATATGAAGGATTTTAAGGTTTTAAACCTCAAAACTGAAACTATTTCAGTTTTCAAGGTTTCAGATCCTACTCTTATTTCAGTTAGGAAGGCATTAGGTGTTGTTTTCTGGGGATTTTTCTCTGAAAGAACTGCCACCAGCCCTACTTGGTCCCTCAGAGGCCACCAGTGTCTGCTCATTAATTTTGTTGATAAGTGTTAAATGCACGGTTGACTTTGAAGCAAGAATCTTAAACTAACCAAGACAATCAGTTCTTGCTCATGATAATGTCAGCTTGACTATAAAACCGCTTGATTTATAAAGATCTCTGCTGTGCAGCTAAATTAAATAAATAGTACACTCAGTGCCTGCTGTCCATACTGTAAATAAAGCAGAATATAATCACTATGATAAGAAAACACTTTTCCTGCCCAAATTCCATGTTCTCCACTAATTTTTTTTTTGTACCTCTTGTGACTTAAGTCACCAATAATAAGGTACAGGACAGACAAGCTACTCCAGAAGATTCAGAAAAATTTTGTGAATTTTTCTTACAGGACTAGATGTCTTTACAGAGACCCTTAATTACTGGTAGGAACCCACATTGATTTGAGCCTATCTACAAGATGACCGTAAAATAAAGTGATCTGAACTTTATTGTGGCTACTAGTTTGTGCCCCCAGAAACTCAGGTTCAGCTCCTGATTCTGCCATAGTTTTCCCAGTAAGGCAGGATTTGAAACTAAACTCACTGCCTTCCAGGAGAACATTCTGCATTGGGATATTGATTCTTTTTCTCTCCTTTTTTGATCTTATACTTACTTAAGTATTTTATATCAAGTGGAACAATTTCTAATGATTTAATATTCACTAAGGGAAAGAAAGACACTATAGGCTAATAGCTGGTTTGCTCTGCTGGGAGGAAGGAAGGCTTTTGTACAAAACCTCTACCATGTAAACCTTAACTATTTTAGATAAAGCAGAAGAACTTTGACTAGGTGAGACTAAGTACCCATTCAGGATAATTCTCTCACCTAAGTATTATACTAGGATATGTCTGGCCCTCATACAAACTGGCAAAGTGATCGTCTTGCTCCCTCAGCACTGTGAAAGGGAAAAGAAAAGACATGCTGGTTGCTAGATCATGAATGCAGTATTTGCCCAGAAGAAAATCATTCAGTCAATAATGGTAGAAGTGTCTTTATGGCCAAACCCAAAGTCTTGTTCTTATCTATTTTACAAAGTCCTACAGCTAAAGACCATAAACAGACATACAGAGAGAAAGAAGGGAGGAGGGATGTGGCACCATAGTGTTGGATCCTACTGTGTGGGAAGCTGACTTTGCAAAACTTAGGGCGGTGGCAGAGATGTTTGGAATGCACTACACGCCTTCAGCTGGCCGGTGATCTTGTTGAAGGTTTTCAATGTACTGTAATCAAACTAAATGTATTCCCAGCCTGTTTTAATATTAAATGAAGACAAGTTACAAAAGCAGAGCTTGCTGTTGAAAGCAAGAAAATGCAAACAAAGAAATGCAATGTAGTTTAAATCTGCTTTTTCCAATGAAGTGGGAAAAGCCTCTGGGCTCATTTAGCTCGTGGTGATGCTGGTAGTAGCGCCTCATCTACGGCAATGGAGATATATGGGATTAAAAACATTGTTAAATAGGAGAATCAGTCCCTACAATTTAGGCACAGAAGAGACAAAAATGTATGAAGAGAGGAACCCTACAAATAAAATTTACGTACCCTCAAAAGACACATCTCTAAAACAATTGGCCAATTGCTTTATATCCCCTTGCGAAGGAATGAATGTTGTCTGCTCAGATTTCAGGAAATAAATACAATACAAACCATATTTACTTTGACAAGTTGAAAATTACAAGCATCAAGGGTCTTGCCTCTGAGCTGTGTTTTTGCAAAGCTTGACATTTTTTAAGGTTCAAGCAAGCATTGACAGAGAACTGAAGTGGAAGTCAGGAAATCTCAGGTGAATGTGAATGGCCAACTAGCTAGATTTCAGTCAGCTCCATCAACCATATCTTCAGCTCCCAGTAAACAAGGAATCTGAGAAGATAAGCATTTCACTAGCAGCATTTCTATTTTCATAATGATAACTCAGCTTCCTCAGTTTTATTGGAGCTAGGGTGGTAAGGAAGTCTTAGGAATGCATATGTGTGAGGCTGTCCACAAATTGATTTATTCCTGTCATTTTCACTTTCATCAAAATGAAAACAAAGCATTCCTTGGAGCTTGAAACAAATAGACTTAAAATAAAAGAATTTGACTTAGAAATGTTATGTTGGTGTTTTGTAGTGTGCAGCTTTTTACTGTCTTTTAAGTCCTCTTCCAGAACACATCATGCCTGGGCTGTTTCAGTAGTTCACCATTTCCAAGCTAAAGAAAATACCAATGGAAAGGAGACACTTCAATGTGAGAATCTTCTTCAGATGCTTTAACTTAAAACATTGAAAAAAATATGTCAAATCCCAAAATATTTTCTACAGTGAATTCTAAATCTCTGTCTCTGTACTCCTAGAAGACAAAGCTCAGAGTTCATACTCTTGTTTTGCTTTATCAAATAGATTTTGGCTCCTATTCCAACTATCTGAAAGTAAAGCCTTCATATTCATGTTGGAAAAGATTTTCTTGATGCATGATTTTTTTTGTTTTTACAGTATGTGTTCTGCCTCAGCAGCTAATAAAAGCTTTGCAATGTTGTCCACACAGAAAGCCCGAACAGAATAGCGTGATAAGTAGGATACTCTGTTGGGTTGTAAAGAATCTCAGTTCAAATCCCTTCTCTACATGATCCAGACTTGAGACTTGAATGTTGGTTTTTTATCTCTTAAGCAGTAGCTGTTAGCTTGCAGACTACTTTAAACATCATGTTTTTCTTGTGTGGAAAAAAAAGTGGCATTTCTCCAGGAAAATCTCAGGTAGCCGTACCCACATGATCTTTATTATGGGTCCTTTCAGTTTGACTGTGAAAGCCTGCTGTTGCACTGAATGACAGACAAATAACGTTACCTAGATTGGTCTGGTTCCTGTCTTCACATAGCTATCAGACAAGATCAATGTAGACATTTCAATGCCTGTTCTCCTTTAGGTTTGCCTTTGCTGCAGCACATAGTAACTTCTGATCCAGACCATGAAAAGTAATGGCAAAGGGATTAGGCGTCTAAATCATTTTCTCGACCTAGTTTTCAGCACCAGCCTGTATCACCTTCAAATTTTGGCATGTCCATGCTTCCCTTATTGTCGTGTGATTTCAGCCAGCAGCAGAGAAGACAGAGCGAAAGTCTCTCGCCCCTCTTCCTCCTGCCTGATTACTTGCTTGCTGTAAGTGGGCAGGAAAAAAAGTCAGAGGTATGCTTGTTTCCAAAGTCAGGCTGTCTGCATATACCCTAAGAGAGCAGAAAGCCCAAGGGCAAAGTTCACCTCATTCCTACAGTTTAGCAGCTTTTGTGTTCCTCAAGTGATTCTTGTTCTCCTGAATCATTCATCCTTTCCTTAGAGGAGAAGGACAGGAATTTAAACAAAGAGATATTATTTTAATCTGCTCGCAGTAAAACCTTTCAGTCAAGGTAATTATAACTGTTGCATCAACCTGTGGAGCAAGACAAACAAACATGAAAGAGAAGAACATGCAGTCAAGATTAAAAAGGGACCAGGAGATGAACTTGTCTTCAGTTTGTCACTCATGTGCTTTGATTTGCCATTCTTCTCAGGCATTTTAAGTTTTCTAGGCAGCTATGCTCACATATTCTGACAGTCCTGTTAGTTCTACCAACGTGGTGATGCCTGCTTGAAAATTTGGTCATCAAGTTAAGCAAATCTGAGCATCCACAGCTTCTTTTAAAAAGATCCAGGGTTGTTAATGTGTAACAGATATGCACATGCAATCAATCATATTTATTTATTAATGTAACCTATATACTTAAACATGTACACATGCATGCATGTGTGTGCGCACACACTCACACACAAAAATATGTATGTTTAATATATGGTACTTGCCTGGAGTATAGAAAAAAAAGGCACTAGTTATCTTAGGGGGGGAAGATTCTCATGCATTGAAATAGAAAATTCAATCATTTGTTTGTAAGAGTCTGTACCACCATGTTATCTGTAAAACACAAAATGTACCAGAACAAACAAAAATATTGTTACCTGTGTTGCAGTAAAGCTATCCACACCAAAAAGACATTGGTATCTCAATAGCTGCCATGGTGTCACACCTGATTGGAGCAACACCCCAATTGGTATATTTTCATGTACCAAATCAAAGAAATCCTACAGATATGTGAGAAAAGCATAATTTCGATATCACCTAGCTAAACTGGCCTTGTCAGCACTAGGGCTGTCAACAATAAAACAGTCGACATAAAAGCATCATCAAGCCACAGCCACAGTTAGTGGGAGTCAACACAGGTAGCAGGTACCGCCTTGTTTTCTGATGTCTTATCATAGTTGCATCAAAAATTCTGGTGAAATGGCACAAGGCTGTTGTCAGATTCACCACATTAGACCTCTTCCCTTCCTGGTTAGTTCCTTCTAAATCCATAAATTCGATGAGGTTCTGCTCCCACAAGAACAAAGCAATAACACAGTGAATCAGGTCTCATATGGGAACAAATCTTATCTTGCCGTCACAGCTATGTTAAAGCAAAGGATAAGAAAGAATGACAGCGATGGCAGAAGAACCCAGGCAGGCACAGCGAGGGGGGACTGGAGACTCACCAAGGTCATCGAGCTTGAGAGGGTTGTCTGACAGCTTTATCTGTCCACAAAGTAGATGATGGTTTCTGAAACACTCATGCTGGGTTGACTACAAAGTCAAGGAAAATTTAGTCAATATAATTAATGGAGTTTAGGGTACATTTATCCACAGATGTTTAATAAATTAAAATTCCCACTTGCCTCTGCTGATTGTGGCGACCAATTCTCTGCAGAGACAAAAGGGAGCCTAATACGACTAGCTCAGTTATAGGTAGATCCTCTTGGTCAGATGAAGCTCACCTGTAGTATGTTTTGCTGATGTTATAAAATGCACAAAACACCCCTTTCCATCTCCTTCTGCTGGAAGCTCATCTACTCCATGCTTTGACAGACCACATCCATTCAGATTCACAAAACAGCAGGCATATAAGCATCTGCTCTGCTCATATGTGAAAGATTTAAGCTGTAATTATGATTAAATGTGGTACGTGTGCAGCAGCGGTGGCTGGAGGCCCCTGATGCTAAAATGAGAATGGGAGTGGGAGACTTGTCTACACTTCAACATACTCTGCTCTCACACTACATTATATCCATCATTATTTTTGTAAGTGCTTGCTCAGCTTGTATTGTGGGCACAGGACTTATTTACTCATAGAGCTGCAAGAAATAGGTTAGATATTCTCCTGGATAAATGCTTCTAGATGAAAGAGAATTGAAATCTATTTGGCAAGAGAGGAGGAAAGATTATTTGTGGTTTTGCTGGCTGGAATGCAGTGATCTCTTCCTCTGCTGCAGAGAAAGGAAAAATAAATATGGCTCGTCCTGTAAATTTTGGTTCAGACTTGTACTAAAATTCAAACTCTTCTTGCAAAAAATGTGCACCAAACGAATGGAATGAGAGGTTTAATAAATACAGTGGTCTACAGGAAATAGTTTAGCAATGTTTAATTAATATCTATTATGCTTCAGAATCAACACAACTACTTTTTTTTTTTCCCTTTGCAGTGAGACGATAGTGCTTTTTTACCATAACTTACTCCAGACTCCTGTATCAGTAAACAGCAGCAGAGAAATGTATCTGCTGAAAGAAAGCTCAGCATTATGCAAAGAGTGATAAACTTCTCAGAAGGTGTTTACAAATGCATTCAGTGAAACAGAATTTTAATGAATTGTGCCACATAATCTTGCAGTTAATGAGCTGTAAAAGCCTTTGTCAATTATAGTGACTACAAACTAACTCTTTTGGATTCCAGATCAATAATGGGAGTTGTCTTCTGCACATTTTCATTTTTTAAGGGAAAATTAGGTCTGAGAAAAATAAAAGGTATCTTTGTCATATTAAGCATCTCAGAAAAGTCCCTCATTATTATTACAGAGCTATCTATATTCTTATCATTTGTAAAATAATTTCTCAGTTGCATTAAAAGAAACAAGCCTTCCAAGATCAAATGGCACCAGTGTTGTAAAATGTCAGTAGCAAATCCAGAAGAGACTAACAACTTCAATAATAACTAAGAACTTTTTCCAGGAGTTATATTAAATTCAACTATTGTGCACAACCTCCTAGAAAACAAAAATTATCCTGCTCTGCCTTTGCTATCCACCGTAATTACTCTGCTGTTAGAAAGTGGACACATTAAAACTCTCTGAAAGTTGGTTCATCTGTTTGGGTCTTATTTGAAGCAAAGGGTCTGCACACATTGCTTTTTTTTTCAGGTGAGGTCACTATTTCTGCCTAGGAGCATAACATTAGAACACATTAGAACTGCCATAGTTCCCAGGGACAATTAAATATTGTGAGAAAATAGTTCCGCTGACTCTCTATCCAGCTAGTAAAATATTCTTTTAAAAAACAAAGATTTCTCAATATTTTAACGTCTTCAAAATCTAAAGGAGATAGGACCAGCATTTATCAAAGAAAAATATGGAAGACAGTTTTATTGCCTGTAATCTCCAATTTATTATGTCACTTTTTCCCAGTATGATTCTACTTTTTCCTTCTCTAAAGGTTTTTTTTCTCTTACTCATGCTTCAGTGTGGAGGATACATTAACAGAGGAACCACATAAAAAGTAATTTCAAGGAAAAGCCTTATAAAATGTGAAAAATTAAAGCTGTGCTCAGATCCCATTAAGAAAAGAAATTGCCTTGAGGCATCCACTAAATATGTGAAATCCATTTCTGCTGAAGGGCTTCAGAGTTTATTCCTCTCTTACGAATGCAATGCCAGAGCACAAGTTAAACGTTTAAACAAAGCGAAGCAGGATCTTTTCCCAGTTAACGCCTCTTTTCCTTGATTGCTGCTAGGTCACCAAGTGCAAATTTATATGAGAATCTGAGATTATATAAATCTCAACCAAGAAGCTTTGAGGGCATTTCTGCTTGGGAAGACTTTAAACCAGGAAATGCTCTCAGTATGGAGGGTTTGCTGTTGTTATTATTAGTATTTATTTTGCTCGGCTTTATACAAGAAGCTAGAGAAGGCTGTGGGCTTAACATCTCCGTTCCTTAAGTGGTTAGTTTAAGCTCCCCTGATGGCCCAGCAATCTCTGACTTTCTGTTTCTGGTGCTGGCACCTCACACATTTCTAGTACAGTGCCCTGATTCATCTTCAGCTCCATGTACAAGACTAAGGGAGCAGAAAAAAATGAAAGTGAGCAGCCACCAAGGAGGATGTCTTTTCCCTGCTGAAGTCCAGCACTGCCACCTGCTTATTTTCCCATGTCCCATGGGGAGCCGCGCCTGCCATGTACTTGTGGGGACCCTAGCCCAGCTCAGAGGGGCTGTGAGGAGGTAGCAGTCCTTCAGCCTTGCTGCTGGAGAGAAGCTCTTCGTCCAGACAGCAATTATCTATTTAGACTCCTTGACCGAAACATCCCTAGGAGAAGCCTTGCTTTCTCCAGGAGCTATGGAACCACGATAGTGCCAGTGTCTGGATGCAAATCTTTGCTGACACAAGCCAATGAACCAGGCTCTTTTAAACAGGCACACAACAATATGATAATAACCCCATGTTGACTTCAGATCATCTGTATTTACTCTGGTTTTTACCATAAAACTCAGCATATCTTGGGACAGGACATCTGGCGGGAAATCACAGTTTTCTCCTCTTCCAGAAAGGAGATCCTGCTGTCTGTTGAGGAAACAGACTTCGTCCCCTCCTCCGCTGCAGTTTACTAGCCAGCAGCTGAGGCTCCATCTCCTTGCCCAAAGCAATGTTGCATGCCCATCCGCCCCTGCTCCCTTCAGACAGCAGACTCAGTCTGGTGGCAATTGGCGGAGCTGTTTTCCCCGTTTTGCTCCATCCTGTAGAATGAAAGATACCTCCAGTATTGCAAAAGACTTCAGTGGTGAGAACTAACAAGCAGTTTGCAAGTGCTACAGAAGTTATAAGTGGGAATTTGACTGTTCAAAATACCCAGAGAGGAAGAAGTGCTTTTTCTCCATATAGTTTTCTTGCTTAGTCATGACTTCAAGGTAATGCCTGGAGAGGAGGAGAAATAGCATCTCTGAAGGATATCGGGGAGACTCTTCTAAAGAATGGAACAAGTGAAATGACTGCAAGACTAATGAAAATTCAAAAGGTTTCTAATCCAGCTAAGATATATGAAAGAGGCCCCTACGCTCTGGCATATTTATTATTGGTTGCTATTTCTCAAATGGAAATATATGGTAATATTTACGCCCATTGGCACGAAGCCTGTCCTTCAGGAGCTGTATGCCAGCCCCCATGAGTTTATGGCAATGTAAACTGCTAAATTGTTCCAGGGTCTAGATCATGGGTGTTGCCTCTTACCATCCTGCTTCCAACACAAACTTCCAAAAGAGACGCTTCGTTTCACACTTAAAAGAGAGTTAGAGGGGGGAAAAGCCTTTCTAGATGTAATGGTATTTTTTTTAAAAAATGAATAGGTCAATTCTGAAAGCAGGTCAGAGTGAAAACTGCTAATGCAGTACCACCAAATCAAAGCACTGAGTGTCAACAAATTATCAGTTCTCCTGATAACTCCTTTGCAATATATTACTTGGCTAATATTGTTCCTGTTCACAGCTTCTGAATAGTTAATTATAATATGGTTCTTTCTACACAACTTTTCAATTTCCTTCTCGCTGAAACTACTGGACCTTGTCTGACAGACCTCTAGTTTCTGAATTTTGCATGTGTTTCTTGGGCCTGGACGTTTTATAATGTACATGAAAATGAACACATACCTAGATGCTTTAACTGCCTGCTGAACATTTACTTTTCTCTCAAGCTGTTTCTCAGTTCATTCACTCTTCTATTTAACAGAAAATACCAGTAATTATTACATATATTTTTTATTATAAGAAAAATTTTAAGATCTCAATAACACATTTCAAAATATGGCATAGCTCTGTAAAATTACTATGGATTTATATCACCAGTACTGACTGCTTGATCCATTTTTTGATAAGATGAATAAATACACTCTTTGGGTTTTGTGTATAGAATGACTTCTATGCCATTAATGGAAGGTACATTTTAATTAAGCCAAAGTAAAATATATCTGAGAGATACCCACATTTTGACATCAGTTACAGATGAGCAATCCTATCAAAGGATATTGAATTCCACTGATGCTACAGAGCAGAGGTTCATCCCCTGTAATTACACTTTAGAAATTACGTTTGTTGTAATATCTAAAATGAGAGCAGGCACAACACTTGAAACTTTACTTCAGCTTCAGTAGAAGAGTTGAATGCTCTGGTGTGTAAGGTAGTAACCTAGGACTTGAGATTTCCGGTTTCAGGTCTTTATTTCTTCATGAGTTTCTGCTGTGCGATCTTCAATCATTTAATGCCAGTCTCTCTGAGGTGTTGCAGAAATTAACACCTGCTGGTTTCAGGGGAAGTGAAGATCTGAAAACCATAGACATTGTCTCTCCGTGCCTCAGTTGCCTTGCTGTGAAAGAGAAGAGTTGCAGGGGTAAGAGCCTTATCTGCTTGGGTATTACAGTCATGAAAGCTGATACATCACTCTGAAATTCTGCTCTCATTTTACTGAAGTGAATATAAACATGAGGCAGTTAATATTTGGCAGAACTTCTTAGGACTTTGACGATTTCCTGAAATATTATTTCTTTATTGGTTTGTATTCTGCCTTTCAATGAAGCATTACCTAAGAACAGCAAAATACCTTACTTTTTGACCAACTGGATTCATTTCTCTCTTCTGTTGTGAAGATTAAAATGGTTGAGATGGACTGATGCTTGTAGCCCTTTACCTGGAAAGATTACCTGTCAGTGTTCAGTGGTAACGGTCACTTTTCTTCATGGCCTTAAGTATTCTTTTCCAGCTTCCTTCTCCCTTCACTCACTTCCCATCCTTTTATCTCTCATGCTTTTTATATCTGTAGCATCATCTCTCTTTTGCATCTTTGGCTCCCCTCCTTCTCTCGCCACCCAACTCTTTCTTTGCCAGCTCCTATGTTAGATATGGTAACGAGAAATTTGGACTAGAATACATGGTACAATTGCTGCAGACAAATGAAACTGGCTAAGATTTTTGCTGGTAGCCTGAAGAAAATCCCACGTAAGGAGGTTTCAGTAATTTTTAACACAGAATAAAATAAAAATGTGTTGGAGTAGTCTCTCTTGCATACTCGGAACAGCTTCCTCTTTTTCATAGCTGCCCTTGCTGTGCTGCAACCACCCCCTCCCTCACCCCTCTTCCCTGCCCTTTACCTTCTTGTTGTTCTCCTCTCTCTTTCCACAGCAAATCCTCCCCACTACATGAACATCTCTGTCTCATGGCCTTTCTCAGCCAACATTATGCACAGTGGACTCCTCTTGTCATCCCTCCTACTCAGTAAAAACACAGCACTCTCCTCTTGACAGCCTTCACTGTCAGGTTTAGTTGCCTTGCCAATAAAGCAAGCCATCTCCAAAGTGAATCCTTCCTGGCAGCATTCCCTTTAAGGATAATAATTAGGAGCCTGCATTTCAGAGGCAAAATCAGAGAAATTAAAGGAACAAAGCTTTGGCCAGCCTGCTGTATGAAGGAATGTTGCTGTGCTTTCATTGCATGGAAAACAAACTTGGAATAGCTCCTCTTTTCGCAGCAGCCACATCTTAAATAGATAATAACAATGATAGTGATAGTCATTGTAATAAAATAACTGTGTATATGAGATTGAATGAATGACATAAAAACATTGCCGTAACTATAGACTGGGTACGTTTCCCTGGCCCACAACAAAGACAAAAGGCAGGAAAAAACACTGAGTTGTGGGGTGACTACCCCTCAGTTCATTACTCCATCTTCACTCTTTCCCTGTCCTCTTGGGACATGTAGTTTTTAGCCCTGATGAGAAAGTGCCTTGGACACTCTTCCCACCCTTTTCTTTTTGTGGAAAAAATTCCCTAAATATGTCTTTCAGATGCCACCATGCCACAAGCACGTTACTGCACAGGGTCACCATTGTTAGTGGCACCTGCTAGAAAATTAGTTTCATTTGTAAGAGATTGGGCACCTGCTACTTTGGAAGTCAACTTGCTCACACAAAAAAAATAGACTCACATGAACAACATATCATCCACATTATGTGGAGAGTCATCTTGTGGAGGGACTTTGAGCATTTAAAAGGAAATGAAACTGCAATGGTAATCCTTCAAAACTGGCGCAGCACAAAATGGAAGAACATTTGAACCCCTCTGTGCTAGAAAGCCCGTGTACCCAAGGGGACCTATTACAGCTAAGCATTAATTGGTGAAAGCCTGGGAGAAACGTTTGCAATTGCAGAAACCATTTGCTGAGAAGATGGCTGATTTGCATAGGCACATTGCTTAAGCACATTGTAAACGACATTAATTAGTTATTTTACTATTTAAATTACCTTTAATTATTCTTACGTGCAACAACTTTGCACAGGGTGCATCATCATATTTGTTTGTACCAGTAAGCATCCATCAGTTGAATAGGGACAAAGCAGAAGAAAGAAAAGCAGGACATTTCTCTTCCACTTTCATCTTGTCTTTTCTAGCCTATTAGCTGAAAAAAACTTTTCCCTATTTTCTTTCATAGCTCCTAATGTTACTTGTCTCAATGTTACCAAGTTGATTATGATCATTACTCTTTATGAAATGGAAATTGTCTCAGCTTGGGTGATCATTCTGATGTCTTTAAATATATCCTCTAATTTTCACAGTTTTGCTGTTTTACAGATATCTCTGCAGTTGTCAAAATTCAGTTGTGTGACACTGCACCCACGAATAGCAAGGCACTACAGAGCATATTAGTAAAACTGGGAAAAAAGAAAGGTGGAATGAACATTCTGGCCCAGTTTAGAAATGAAAAAATAAAAGACAACATCATCCAGTAATTCCATTGCAACACTCACTCAAATAATAATGCCAAGTCTCTGAAATTCCAAGACTAACTAAATGTGCCATGCCTATTGCAGTGAGGCTGGGTTCACTAAGGATTTCTAGATGCTACTGTGCTTCAGTAACAATAGATTTCCAAACACAAAAGTCAATCAGATTTTTATTGTTCTTTGGTAGTAAAGATTTAGAAGTAGCCAGAAAGTAGAGGTAAAGAAATGACTCTCCAGCTATGTTGCTGCCATATTAAGGGCAGTGTGAGCTGTCTACAATTAATTTTTTATTTTTTTTATCATCATTATTCTTTATTTAAAACTCATCTTTGACACTGTGTCACTTTGAAACTCACGGTCATGCACACAACTTAATCAAGCATATTCCTGTCCTTCTCGTTTGCCTAACTCTAATTTTAAAAGTTCTTTATCTTCCCTAGGTAAGGAGATTATTACCTCCTTACCTTCTTTCTGTAAATCCTGTGCTTCACTGTCTTCTTGCCCTCCACCATATTTCAGGATGATCATATCTTCTAAAAGAAATTAAACTACTATTCTGTGCCACTTTTATGAGACATATTAGAACAATCTAGATCTCTTTCAGACAGTGTTTGTTGTAAGTCTTTATCCAATCTCTCCATCTATGTGAGACCTGAATGCAAAATATCTAGAGGCTGATCAACATGTACACAGGAAGCTGTGTGTCTCCTCTGTCACAGGAAGCTGGTTCTCTCTCTGTTCAAAGTCTTTCCTCACTTATCCCTTCTCTACCTACAGTGTCTCATTCCCTCCCAAAATGTCATTTCCAACTTCCGCCCAGCCCCTAATGCTACTGCTAAATAGTTAGTTGCTCAATGATCAGACCAGTATTTTCATGCTTTCTTCCATGCAGTCTCAAGCTTTGAGGGAGTACTCTGAAAATATTCCCAAATCCCTGTATTGATTCTCCTTCAGTTCTTGCCTTTTGCACAAAACGCAAGAAAGTTTTGCAAACAAAAGAATGCATAGAGCTCTGATGCATCACTCCTTACTGCTGTAGTGATATCTACAGCACACAATAATTAAACTTTATAAAGAATCTTTCAGTTAAGGAGAGGGGTGGGACCTGACTCGGTTCCCATGAAAGTCACTAGGTAGAGATTTGCCCCGTTCTCTAGATTAGTAACTATAATTCTTCATGGGATTTTCAGAGAGAAAATTCCTCCTCCTTTAACTTTCAGGAATAGACACTACTGCAAATTATGATTATATATCTACTGCAAATTATCATTATGCTTATTAAACTAGCACCGTCATACATGCAAGAACTCTATAGTACCAGGGAGTGTATATTGCCACACACTAGAAGACAATTTCAGTCCCAAATGGCTTCAGATCTTATTAGGCAGATCCGAAACCAGCAGCAGAAACAAGCATCAAGAACCAAAGTGAATTTTGCCCACAGCCCTGCAGTATACTCCAGGCCACCCTGCACCAACCTTTCCCAAGCCATGACACGTGACTTGCCAGCAGCACATTGCCATTTTGAAGGAATGACACCTGGCACCAGCCACCTCACTCTCCTGCCAGCACCAAAGTCCTCCCTGCCTCGTGTCTCCCGCATCTCCTTCACCTGGTACTACACAGATCTCGCTGGGGTTTGTGCAAAGTTCATAAGGGGTTGCTTTGAAAACTGCACACATTTATTAACGGAAATCTCGCTTTTCTATTCCATGATGGTTTTGCCTGAATGTCCTCATCAGCTCCAGCTGTGAGGCTCCACACAGTCCTCTGAACACTCACCGGGGCTGCGTGAATGAGCAGGGTCTGTTAGGACCCTGGTTTAACAGCCTCAGGCCTATAATTTGCCAGGGTTTCCTCACTGCTGAATGGAAATAGTGTAGCATTTGAGAATTGCCATGGGTTTTTAAACTAATTGAAGGCTCTTAATAGAAATGCACAAAGACAACGTATTCATTCATCCATATTTTACCAGAAAAATTAACTGCACATGGAATTAATTTATGGCATTTTGTTTACATCTAAGTATAAATGAATACGAAAAATGAGTGACGTGTTGGAGAAACATGGAGGGAAAAAAATCTGTATGAGAAAATATAACTGCCTGCCAAGAATCTATTAGTGCAATTTCAGCATCAGATAATAATCTGATTATTTTCAGAATACAGGAAGAGTGACATATTGCTCATTTCATTTCATTTTGTGTAAATACATCATAAATGTTTCCTACTATTTCTGTGTGTGTGTGTGTGTGTTCTTTAACATGCTTGTGGTTTTCACAAAGTTCAAAAGTGGCCTAATTTGGAAGTGTCCAAATAACTTCTAACAGCTATGACTGGGGTCCAATTCCACCACCTCTGCACTGTTAGAGGATGAAGGTGGTGGAAGCTGTTAATAACAAGAAACGTGCTGAAGGACTGACTGCAGACTGGCAAGGAAGACAATGGCTGTTCCTTCAAATCCCCATTTTACAGCTGCAGAAGGGAGGAACAGCGAGAGGCTGAAAGCCTCAGGATCAAATCGATGGAGAAGGTAATCCTCCTCTGTCTATACGCTCTGAATCCCAATCTGTTGCCTCATAATTCTTAATATTTAGTATGAGGATGAAGACAACCGTTTTCATGCTGGAAATGCCTCTGAGCACCACCACGAGCTGTACCGATTCCCACCCTCACTCTGCCCTGACCTGCGTTTTGCTGTCGGTAGCTACGGGAAACATTTTGCCGGTTGCTCAAAGGCAGCAGCTCACGTGTTTCCTCGTTTTGCCTAATTCAGCTTTTTGTCAAGGTGGATTTCCTTAAGATTCTGGTGGGTATTAGCTGGTATTAGTTACGGTTTTGACTGGGGGAAAAAAAAAAAGGACAAGAAAGAAAGAGAAAAAGAAACCATGCATGCATATAGCAAAACTGAATTGATTTCAGGGGAAAATCTCCTGATGCCATAATCTCATGCTAAGTTAACTTATAAATCAGTGTCTCTTACAATTATAGAAGTCTGAATTTTATGCTTTGTTGGTAGCATTGATTCTAAAAAAGAAGATGGAGTCCTGTTTTTCCTCACCATCCCTGAGAGCATTCACATTTTGAGAGCATTTATGGGATGTTCTTGCCAAAGTCAGCTACCTGCAAATGTTTTTAGCAGATTTTAACAGAGAAACCTGAACAACAAATGGCAAGATTGATCCTTCAACTATTGAAAAGTAGATGAGCAAATTAAAATCTTCTGGAAAAGAATTCGTGTTAAATGCAATCAACATTTGGGGAGGTGGTTCAGTTGGTCGGTTGGTTTATTTTGGTCATGGAAAATGGTTTAACTGAGATGAGTTTTATTGGCTTTGCAAACATAAAGCCTATGGTACTTGAATATATTTATTAGCATCTAATTTATGGTGGATTATTCTAACAGTCATGCGTTTGCAATGTGGCACTTTCAGAAGTATGAAGCTTAAAACTTGGAGCAGAGGATTATGAACTTGTTCTGAAAATGGATAAAAGTTTGAATAATGTCCTTCATAAATAGATGCAAGTTTGTAAAGCCAAAGGTGTCAAAAAGCAAAACAATGTGAAATGTGCTCACTAAAGTTTTCAGAGCACTCGGTGTGTTTGGCAGTAGCCACAAATGCTGGAGACATCCATCCGTGTGAGAAGCAGCCACCCTGCTGCACCCCCGGAGCTGCCTACCCTGACGTCAGTGGAGTTTTGTGTCTTTCCTCATCACCCTGCAGCTTTCCTGATCGAGAAGGGGGCTGGCTTTCTGCCAGGGATGTGCTCATCTGTGCTGAACTGATGGATGTCTTCTTTCCAGCTTTGCTGCTAGATGGCTGCTGATTTTAAAACAGTTGATACTTTGCCTCCTGCCTCAGTTTCTCTGACTCTGAAATAGGGATAATAAAGTTAATTTCCCTAATTGCTAATTTCCCGCTTATTTGCCTTGAAATCTTCAGGCAGTAAGCACTGGTAGAGTTCAGCGCTATTATTTCTGCACTGAATATGTGAGGGCAGCCCTTTGCTATACATCATGTTATTCACTGTTTCACCATCTATAACAGCCAACAAACATAACTTTTATGTTTCCAATATAAAGAACCCAGAGTTGACCCTGAGTATTTATTATTAGATGTTGTTAACAACAATAACATCTCAGTTTGACAGAGCTGAAAAAATATGTTTTCTTTCAATAAATTTCAAACATATTTGAAATTTTGGTTGCTTGAATGTAATTTAATTTCATTTTTAGTTTAGTTTGTTTTGTTTAGCTTCTGAATGATAAACAGCTGTCTAATCTGAATTATGTGCTTAAGGACTTTGCCCAATAAAAGGCTAAGTATGTATTTAAATGCTTTCCTGAAATGTAGCTTCCAAAGATCTACATGTGACCTCATTATTTTTACAAGATTAAGGGGTTTTTTCTTTTTTTTTAATTTCATGTATCTAAAACTACATTTTAAACTGTATCCCTCTTAACAGGGAATTCAGATATTTCTCTCTCTTTCCTGCAAAGTGAGTTTGTTGCAGCCTGTGCCATAAAGCAAATGACAAGCTTGACTCTAAGCTGCAGAGCAGCTAATTCAGTTCAATACTAAAAATTAGCCAGAGGTATCTTGGACAGTATGGCCAAATAAAAGTTGTGCTCAAAGAAATCCCCGTCCTCCTAATTTCAGGACTTTGATAGGGTCTTTGCTCTCAAAGGCTCAAATAAATAAATAAACGAGGCCAAGGAATTCATTTGAAATATTAATTAAAATGCAAATTAAATCCAGATTGCATGGGCTTTAAAAAGTGCTCTCTGAAGTTTCCATGAATATAAAGCATGTGACAAGCTACTGTTTTAAATGATCTGCATAAACATACATTGTTGAAAAACTGCTTGACTTGAAAATAACCTTACCAACACCATGAACTGAAAATAATGAGAGAAAATGTTCGGCAGTGACAGCTTACATCATTACTGACAGCGCTGTTTGTCAGGCTTTGCACCATGGCGGGAGGGAAGGCGATTTGCCATGCAGGTGTATCCCCTGGCCCACCACCGCTCCTGCCCATCTGTGGAGGTGGCCAGCTGCCGGCTTGCAGAGTGGCACGCCAGCTCCTGCGGGATGCGGCGTGCCAAGGTGAAACGGCTCGGTGAGAGCTGGCAGTGCGTCACCACGGCCGGCCAGGGAGGCAGGACAATCCACCTCCCTGGCACCACCACCGCAGCGTTTGCAACGAGGCCAGCCACGCTTGGTACGGGCACTCTGACATTACGGATTTTTTCCAATCTGGAGTAATTGAACACAGAAAATACCTAATTCTTCCCTTTGTCAGTGGAAAGATGTTCCATATGAGGTACCCCTTCTTAGTTCTTGCTTAAAATACATCCTGGCATTAACAAGTGCATTTTTTCTGCTGAGGATCTCTTTGCACCATGATTCAGTGCTGCGAATTAACTACAAGAAGAGAAGAGAAGAGAAGAGAAGAGAAGAGAAGAGAAGAGAAGAGAAGAGAAGAGAAGAGAAGAGAAGAGACAAATGAGATAAGGGCACCACCTTAAACAGAGACTAACCCAGGCATCTGGAAATCCTCTCTCCCAACATTGTCGTAATGTAAAATGATGCTGTCAGCAGATTACACCTCTGTTTGATTTGCTGTTAAGTTCTCCCCACTCCCAAAAGCAAGCCTTGTCTCTACTGGGAAAAGGTCCATTTTAATCTGACCAATAGGCTTTTCATAGTTTGACTGGGCAACTGCTTCTGACACTCTGCCAAGCAATACAACCCCGTTAACTGGCCCCGGGAACAGGCCATGGGATGGCCGGGACTCTGCTGAAATGGGTTACAGCCAAGTCACACCGCTGAGCAACACAATCTCAAAGCACTTTATGAGGAAGATAAATGATGTTCAGGATACATTATAAAGAAAGAATCTAAGTACCTCACCACAGCCTTGGGAACACCAGACTGTCTGGAAGGAAGCTTGCACAGCGCGAGCATCATGAAAGAGTCCATCAGGGAGAAGAAGATTCTGCCTTAAGAGCTTCAGTGAAGCCATAGTAAATAATGCATAGGACCACATGCTGAATGACAAAGTTAATAAGAAATATCAAGCATCTGCATGTCCTCTGAGCCTCATCCATCCTGCTTGCCAATCAGGCAGGTGCTCAGAGAAATAAGAGAACGTGACTATGGACAGGAAGAGCCTATCAAAATGCAAAAGCACCAGGAGCTGAGTTAAAGTTACAAGGCTGCCCTGCTCTGACATTTCCTAATTTCTAAATGCAGGACTTTGTAATGAAAAAAATTTAATGTGAGTTTGAGGTGTGGTAATCAATATATGAAGTTTATACTGCCCTGCTAGGGAGAGCTTCTAGGAACACAACTGAAACACAGTTTAGTTTCTGTATGCGGAAGAGTCCATCTCCCTGCATTTTGTCATCCATTGAAACCATCAATGTCCTTGGCCATATCTTCATGGCACTACCAAGTACCGAGGGATTTCTAAACTCTCAGTGAGTGATCCAGTGTATCTTCAAGGTACAGTGCAGTGACATGCAGAAACACTACCAGGTGTCTAAAAATACAACCTAGCTGTAAACTGCACCATGGCTAATGCTGTTGAAAGATCTGGCTCAGCGGGCAACACCGTCTAGATGATGCTCTTGCCTTTAGTTTCTAAGCAGACTTGGTTAAAACAGAGTCAGGCATCTCAGCACAGAGGTGCCTTTTGTTTTCAGAGCTATCAGCCCTTAAAGTATTTTTGTCATTTAATTGAAAATAAAATTTCCCCAGAGTGCTGGAGTCTGCTCTTAATGCATGTGCGTAGCCCTAATTAATGTTAATTATTTGCATTCACCAAGGGGAGAAGCATATTACTTCAGATGCCTACTTGGAATGTGTTACTCTAGCCCTTCATGCAACTCCAAGTGGTACTCTCAATGGGAAAGATGCACCTGCCTCGAAAACCAAGTGTCTGGTGCCTGAGGACAATCCGGATCAGGTGTAGGACAGGCTGTACTACACCACAAATAGCACTGCCAGGCTTCTGCACCACACAAAGTCTGATTCACAGAGCTTGCAAAACAACAGCAGCACAGAGATCACTGCTGGTTCTTTTTCCCTCCACACATTTGGGCAGGCGAGTCATTTCATCAGATGCCTACGCGGTGCTAGCCAAATGGGCCTTGAGCCTCGGTACCGCATTGCCTCAGCACAAATAATAAACAAGCACTGGCCTGGCTGGGACCACACAACAGGTCAGTGCTTGATCCAGAAACAAACCCCAGATCTCTGGAGATCTGAGCTCAAGTTTTATCTACTGAGCTACACTTCATTTTGTGGCAGGGCTGAAATCTCTGAGGGATTTCCTTTCTGGACCACCACCAAAATAATAAAGGAAGACAGATTTATCCCAGTTGAGGAATCTGGTCCATACTCTTTTGTTGTAAATAAATTGCAAAACATGGACATCTTCCATGCTCTTCCCCACACGTGCAAGTTCATCCAAATTCATCAACCTCGCCAGCATCTTTCTAGATGGTTACCCTTTAACTAGGACTTTATTGGATAACTGTAACTCAATTTGCTGCAGCTGTGTGACCCTGATTCGCTTTTGGAGCAGAGCACACTGCAGGAGGAAGAGCCAAGTGGGAGCCCACCTGCCAGGCAGGCAGCGCAGTTAAAAAGGAACTAGTCTGAATGTGCAAAATCTGGCAGGTGGCAAAGATGTGCTGTTTATTTTTCCTAATGACAAAATTAGCACGTTGATAATAATCAAACAGAGCTGTGTGCAATGGGGGTTTATTTAATTAACAAATGTCCTTTTGCAGGTATGAGCAGGACACAGGCACTGTGCTCATCCATGCAAGCTGTTGCTCAGGTCCCTGGAAAGCTCATATGCAAACTGCCTTCGGCTTCCTTTGTCTGGGTTTGTTCTGGGAAGGAGGTGGTTCATACCTTCCTTTTTTAATTGCATATTCTCTTTCTGCAGAATGTTATATTCTTACTCACATCCAAGAACACAGATCACATCTAATAGAAAAGATTACTTGGAAAGGTGCAATGGAGAAGGCTTTCTTCCAATACGTGCCCACAAAGTACAGTGTTGGGAATGCCCCCACCTGCTAGTTCTAACTATAGCACATCTTTGTATCTCACAACTACCTGATTGGAACTGGCTTTTTCTTATTAACAGTTATCTGTGGTTTTAATATTTCATAGATAGAAACATTCTACTCATTGACTACCTTTATGTAATACAGCAGCTTCACAGGCATGATGATGCTTTTTACTAGCATCCAGCTCTAGGGACCCTACAAGTAGCAGAAGTCAATAGACTCTAGCTTGGGTATGGCCAGTCATGGTAGGCTTCTGGAGGTCTCTGCTTCAACTCATACTGATATTTGAAGCATCCATCCACATACAGCTCTGATTTATTAAGCAATTCTATCACAAGACAAAGTTATCTGTATTCCAGTCATCCAACACTTTCCATTCATTGAGGGCCAAGTCCTGAAAACACTTACTTGATTTTTGCAGCTTTATTCCTGCTGTATTACCCCTCCCTTTCTGTGAGTTTTCTAAAGATTCAGAGTCAAGAGTCCCAAGACTGAAGTAGCTTTTCTGGTGTAGATTACATCAGTATACATTGTACAGAACAGATATCAAAACACCATGTGTAATGGCAATAGTGGTGATAAAACTGTTCTCTTTTGGGTTTGTATTATGCATTGAAGGAGCTGATGCAGTTGCTCAGAGTTGCATCATCCTGCCCGTGCCATATTTCTAAGAGGGAAGTTGGTCAGCAGACATGTGACAGGAAAGATTTTTCTACTGTATATTGTCTTTCAGAAAGAAGATAGACAAAGAATAACAGCAATAGGCACTTTATACAAAAGTCAGTTCAACCAATCAGTAGATGTTTTCAATTTACCCCTGCTCAAGGGACATCCAAGCACCACATTGAACTATCTTGCACTAGAACCTTAAGTTTCTAGCTCCAAGAGCTTCCATTTAAAAAGACTAGGTAGAGAAGGTTCAAGATACGAAATTCACATTTATCTTTTACTTATTAGTGATCTTCTCTAGAGAGAGGTCCTAACCTAGAACTTGTCAAATTTGCTACCAGCTTCTCTGACAGTCAAGGATATTCAAGTGTTAAGTTTTCATTCATTATTTTATGGAGATAAGGTCCAGATATGAAGTAAAAGCTCTTATTTCTTCAAACATTATGGCTGGTTTTGAAACAGTAACCGACCTTTTAAGAGTCAATCAGTAAGGGCTGCTGTGTAGCCTAGGCTTGAATTTCTCTAACTAGCTTGGCTAATTTGGGGTAGGTAAAAGATGGATGCAGATTTTAAGAGAAGAAATTAAATGGATGCTAGTCATATACCAGCTCAGGAAGAGGAATGTTCATCTCAGGAATTCTAGGGATGCTTGAAGAGGATTGTGGGATTGTAAGAAGCCTAGCGTGGCAGTCATGATTGGAATGGGAGCACCTTGTCAGATAAATAAACTTTTGAATTGGCAGTGCAGAGTCATTAAGCACTTTCATGATGCTGGGACAGAGACATAATGAATGAGATGAGTTAGTAAGATTGTGACAGGAAGGCAAAGGAGTATGTAAATAAATTAACATTGCAACCAAGTGCAGGTTCTTCATTGTAACTATTCATTAAAGGGATTAAAGAACTGCAAGTGAAAGGCCAGAAAAGAAGGGATTACAGTTATCCAGGGGCATAAGACAAGATTGGGTTGGAGAACTGTGCAGTGGGATTCTGAAGAAGTCTGGATAGGAGCTAAAAGTGTAGGACCACAGCTGAAGACCTTTCTCAAATAGAGCCAGAGAAACTTGAAAGCCAGCGTTTGTGATAACAAAAAAGAACAAAGTGCTGAAGTTCAAAAAGAGGTTAAACTTGATCAGGAGAAGACAGGAACACAGGGCAGACATAGGACTGAATGGAGAGCAGGGGGTCAGGAGCAAGTGGCATGGCTGAAGATAATAGAAACAAAAGGTGATTTAATTCTGAAAATGAGTAGAGAATTGTCTTTTAAAAAGGGGCTAAAGACAAAGAAGAGGGAAGTTAAGGATGGAGTCAGTAATAGAGAACAGGAGAAGGACACGGAGGCAAAAACTTCTAAAAAATTATAATGTAATTAGTGATATTGGCTTAATAAGTACCAAAGCAATAAAACCATTCTCTGTTGCCTCCAGAGGTGAAGGAAATGTTGCTGAGGTTGGAGAGAGCAGCTTTTTCTTTCATGTGGGATTTTAAACACCACCTGTAATGGATAATATGGATGTTATCAACAATCAGGTTTGGGGCAAAGGAATAGGGAAGGAGAAGGAAAAAATGTGTCTTTACCCAATTTGTTGTGGAAGAGATTCTGTAGTAAAATACACATACACATATGTTTAACTTTTAATGCAAAGCACTGATAATAGTAAATGCTCCTAGAAATGGATATCATGGGCTTTGTTTAAGGCATAATCTGTATTGCTTTTGAGTTTATGGAGCAAAAAGAGCTGTTGAAATTGAGTGAAAGCTGCAGCCAGTCTTTAATCAATCTCCAAAGCTGTTTATTGTGAGTATAGTATAAAGCAATAGAGATTAATGTTGGTTTCCATAAATCACAGCAAAAAGCATCTTCTCTTTCACTGCCAGAGGTGTAAATATCTTCTTTCTTTTTTCTCAGATTTTGCTGTAACATGCTGGTTGCAGAGGGCCTTTGGGGGAAAAGAACACAAGCACAGTGTCATATGCTTTTAAAACAAGTAAATTTGAAAACAACTTGTATATTTATTTACAGAACGGGAAACTGTTGGAAGTTTTAGGCACCTAATTCTTACAGAGCAACTTTGAAAATCTCAACCCACCAATTAGCTGCAGCTACCACTGGGTGGAGGAACCAGGCACACTGCAGGCAGCAAATTGTCTTTCCAGTGCACATCCCACAGGCTCCAGACACTGAGTCCAATAGACATATCACCGTTTCCTTTCCTCACGAAAGTAGGCGGGCATCTCTTATGACTACCTTCTCTTTTTTGGGGTAGGAAGGGAAACAATGAAGTATGTGAGGGACAAAAGTATAAAAATTCCGGGAGAATATTCAAAAAAGATCTTTATTCATATGGCTCAAATCCTATTTTGTATTTGTTTATGGCCTTATTCTGTAAGAAATGGACTTAAGGCAGAGAGAACGGAAAGCCATGGGACAGCTCGTGTTGCAAATCTAAGATGCCAAAGAGGAAATACTAAGCAAAGTGGAAAATTATTGCCATATAACAGTGTCAACATAACATCTGTGCTTTTCCACCGTTCTCATCAGTCCTGCTCTCTCATCATTAGCTGTTGACCACCTCTATCAATGCCTCACAAGAAGCTGTGATAGCTGCCCTTTTATTCCTGTCCTGATCCTTAGGAGTTGCAATGCATCTTCTGCAGCTCTGCAAGCTACCTACATAGAGAGAGATCCTGCCTTTGTAATTAGGTGGCCAAGTCATCATGTACCACAGCCATGGAGAGACACTCCTTCCTCCAGAAGGACAGTCACAGTGTCTAAGCTAGGTTGCTCCTCTGAATAACTCTCTGAAGGAATCTCTCTCTAAATATACAGTGATTGTACAGGGAGCTAATGGAAACTAGCCTCTTGGACTAGGTACTTAAATTGTCTAGGGCACTTAAGGGCAAATGTTCTGAACGGCCAGCAGCAGGCACACAGTTCAGTTTTAAGAGGTCCTTAGAAAAGATCAAAGTAAAAGATAAGCTTATTCATTTAAAAAGTAGAGAACAGTGTCAGTCAAAATACCACATTGTAACAGCCAGAAGTGAGCCTTCAGAGAAATAGTGTCTCACCTGAGGTCTCCACACATCAGCTTGAACTTTGCAAAAGGCCATGGTAGGTTGAAGCAGCACACAAATCCTGACACATTGGCAAAATGTTCAGAAAGGCATCATCACATTGGCATACATCTCACAAGATGCTTCCAGAAAAATTTGCAAACTTCCCTTTGCTGAACTTAAAGTTGTGCATGGACTGAGAGTAAGAAATAGATATTTGGATGTTCATCTTGTTTCCTGAGCTCAAACGCAGAATAGATTCAGTCGTTGCCTTTGGAGGAAGTTCCTACAAATTCCCCACTGGTTTATCTGAATCATTTTTTCTGTTATCATTCCTGTTAAATAGTTAAGATCTTTGAAAGGAATTCTCCTTGGGATTCAACACCAAGGGAAATATTATATGGATTAAAATCCAGTTTCAGGGCAACTTAAAACTATGGCATAATGCTTTACTGGGTCCTACACTAAACTGCAAAGCAACGATAAAGTACTAGAATATTCGGACTGCATGCAGAGATTTTTACTTGCTGACTTTTGATAAAAACTTTCAAGGAAAGAATATTTTCATTCCAAAAGCATTTAATAAATGCTAAGCTACTAGCTCCGTTTTAGTTAATTAAACTTAAGGAACATGGAAGTGGATAAAAGTTCATTAAATAGGTACAGGCTGACAGTGAATTGGAATACTAATTGAGCTTTTATGTGCAACAAAAGAGATACAAATGGAAATGCACTGTTATTCTAGTGAATGCCTCACATAAAAGGCCCCAGTGGAGCAGAGAATGCATGAAGGAAATTGGATTGTAAAATCTCTGAGATAAAGATCAGTTCTATGAAACACGATGCCCCATTGCTTGCTTTTCTATTTTGAGAAGATTCTTTTAATAATGCCAACAAATGATGCAGTGACTGCTGTAGGTGTGTTTGAAAGGTTCCCAGTCAGATTCAGAAATGAGGTAGTTAGATTCAGGGCTTACAAAATAGGAGGCGATGTGATGGGACCTTCATTTATTTAATGGTTTGAGTATCACTGACTTAAACAGCATGAAAACCTTAGATTAGAAAGAGCCACATATTCCAATGTTGTTCTTAAACTTTTGAAGTGTAGTGGTTATCTGGTTTGAAAAACCTTTCCCCAATTCAATGTGTAACATAACCATGAAATGCATGTGAACTATTCGACCTTAGAGGAGAAAAAATGGGGCTGGGCTAAAATGAATATACAAGGAGTTGTTTCTGAAGACTGGAGGACACAAGCAAACCATGCTCGTCTCCCTGGTTTTCCCCCTCCAGCAACAGTAACTGACCATGTGTTGGAGGAGATGCCTTGCATCTCCAAGCCAGCTTCTGAGATGCTCCTTGAAACTGTAGCTGACTTTTCACTAGCACTAGCAGTGGTACTAACACACTTGCTTGAAAGGTCAAGAATAAATTATGGGTACAACATTTCCCACACCATTTGGAAACCAGCTTATCTAGGAGTATTGACAGCCAGTGAAGAAAATTATGGAATGGCAAGGGGAAATGCTAAAAATCTACACAAAGAAAGGCTGACTTTCGGGGCATTTTTATCTACTTGAACCAAATGTTCATTGTAGGGCAAATAATCACTTTAAAACGTACTTTATTTTAAGTATGTGTTAAGCCAGAGCTGTTCATATATTAACCTCCATATAGAATTCTCCAAATATTGTTATGTGATCATATCAGATGTAATTTGAACTGCTCCCAGAGTTCACAACAAGATATTGAATCTGGACTTATGTCCTCTGAGCCCAGACAGTACAGTCTCTATGCATGTAAATTACCATTAAAAAGTCCATCGATCTATTTGATTTTTTTCAGCTATTTTATAAGATAATTTTGGCTGTACAGAGCCATCTCCAGACAGCCTAATTCCATCCACATCCCCGTGTCTTCAGTGGTGTCTAGCCAGGAGGAACCATTAGGCACAGGGACTCTGGTGGGATTTCAGATGTAAGAGAAATGTTTATAAATGTAGGGTGCGTGCTACACGGGAGTGGATTCCCCAGGGAAGGGCAGGCAGTGCTCACTATTGAATGTTTTAAGAGGCAGCTGGTAGGAACTCCACAGGTATAGGTCCTAGCTTTGGGAGAGGGGGGAACTAGATGATCTCTGAGGTGCCCTCCAGCCGTGTGAGATT
This sequence comes from Grus americana, assembly GCF_028858705.1. Taxonomy (NCBI): domain Eukaryota; kingdom Metazoa; phylum Chordata; class Aves; order Gruiformes; family Gruidae; genus Grus; species Grus americana. The sequence goes on along the minus strand of NC_072857.1, from coordinate 14,691,989 downwards.
ATCATTATACAGTCACGGTGTTTTCTGCCAAAATGGCTTCAGGGTACCTCACGATATAGACAAAATTAAATTGAGATGTAAACATGAATCCTGTCAAGTCCAATTTAAAGTACATGTAGATTTGGCATTCCTATTATAAAAAGCTAATAGACTTAAAAATGTTATATCTAATTATTTAGGATTTTTCATAGATTATTCTTAGACTTTCATGTCATATAGTAAGAGCCATCAAAAATTCAACTGGTGTTGATCCAAAGATTCAAAAATGAAAAATGCTTCTTTTAGGAAGCATGGTTCAACTGTGCTCCCACATAGAAATGTAGGAGACTGCCATGATCAGAGATAGGGCAAGACACATGAGATCAAATCTGCGACATGTGAACTGAAAACCTGATCCAGGTTGTGCTTTGACCCACGAGCTTCTCACAGAAACAAAGACTGAGCCCAGTCCTCAACCTGGACTATTCACAGATGATAAGCTCAAGAGCAGACATTTTCAGGTCTCACTAATTTGTATTGTGTTCGGTTTTTGGATGGTCCTCTCCAGTATTCCAGTTTAGTGCACTGCCTTGATCTTTTTGTGTACTCTAGGTAGTGTTACCCTGTGAAATTAATTTACCTGCAATAACAATCTACACAGACAAAGAAGAAAGGGGAGAAAGAAAAATATATACCAGTATGCTCTAGTGTTGTTAATTTCCACTATTTGGTAAAAGCCAACTACTACAGAAACAGCCTCAATTGAGCTGTGAAGGTTATTTGATTTCTTCATGTTCTGCTGATGGTTTACCATCTGTTGTCCTGATAACAATGCTAAAGGGAGTATTCACATTACTAAAATGCCCCCTGGTAGCACATCTCTCCCCATGTGTTTCTCCAGTATTGCTCTTTCCTCCTATATCCTCTCTCTCACACTAGGTTAAGGTTCTTCCATTTACCTTGATAATCCTGATGTCTTTTTAATTGTATTTATTTTCACATCATCAGAAGTCATATAACCTCTGGCTGTGATCTTATCAGCTTCGTGGGGAAAGTATTCCTGCAACTGCCTACTGAAAAGTTGCTCACCTCTTTTCTCCGAAGCAGCCAGTCACTGTTAGAGACAGGACACAGGATTAGGTGGACCACTGCTTTGATCCAACAGGCAATTCCCTCTTGAAGCAAGTGAAGCTGGCTCTGGGCAGTGATTAAATGAGGCACCGCTAGAGAAAATCCAAGGTGTTGCAGGAAGTTTTATTTGATACAGAATGGTTTTCTTTCTGAATCAGCAATGCCCAAGCAAATTCACATTCCTTTGCTGCTTCAAAAGCTATGCAAGCATAAGAGGAGCAGAAAGGCTTTCATATCCCTGCCAATAACTGACATGCTACTTCAGGGTATCGCTGTGTCCAAGATAAGGCTTACAGTGTGTTTGGGTCTTAATGCCCAAAATGTGGCATGTTGCAGCGTAGCATGATGCTGTCTTTGCTGTTATTGCCCTTTCTCCCTGTTTCCTCAGCTGCTTTTTAATGGAAACTTTTTCATCACTTCAGATCATTTGAGGGCTCTTTTTTCTCTAAAAGACACACCTAGGGCTCTGGAGTAGAAAGCATCTCTCCAAGTCTCTCACATACCACCGGCTGCAGAGTCATTTCCCTTTGCATTTGCAGCGTGTTTTGGGCAGGTTCATCCCGTCCCTTGCCTGTGGTCACCGCTTCTCCAGTCACTTGGGCTTAAGCTGAGCTTTGTGTATGTCTCTCTGCTCAGCTAGTCCGAAGGAGTTTGAGTGAGATCCCTAAAAGCCTGGCTTTTTTTGTGGAAAGGCCATGCAAGAACAGTGCCCAAGAAATGGATAGAATAAATGATTAAATGTTATGGCTATCAGTCCAAGAGTTTTATCTTATAAATAAAGTCTCTTACTGGCTTCAATAGAGGCAGAATCAAGCTATTAAAGTGCATAAATGGATACACACTAAAAGCAAGTAAAATGATCCTTATTTTTGTTGAGGTAAAAGCAAGGCAAAAAGAAGGAAAAAAAGCCAGTGTTGCAGGAGTCATTTTTTATAGAAACTGATCGTAGAGAACAAGAAGGTTGATATGAGTAATTAGCTCACATTTCACCCAGATCGGCAAAACAATGGTTTCTCTTAATTTGCACCTCCTTTTCCCTGAATTTCCAGGGAAGCTTTACAAGCAACCTTCTATAGTCCCATCCTGAAACAGGCTCTGCACAAGGACCTGCCCCCATCACAGTATTTAGGACGTGCAGGGGCTTCCTGAACTGCTGCAGACAGCAGTGCCTGGATTCAGTTCTAAAAGGTCAGAGAGGCTTGCAGTTTAATATTATTTTTCAGGAATTTTTTCCCCATCAGAGAAATGCAACTGCTGAAGTGAGCTATGCTAATCTCCCATCTCACCCTTTTGCCCTTCTTTCGACCATGTGGTGACACTGTCTCTGCTGAGGATTTTGGAAAGAAGTCAAGTAACTAATGAATGCACCAGGCTGCTCCTTTAGAAGACTCTGCATCTGAGCTGGGAGTTATAGTTATTAACTCCTCTGGCAGCCCATCATTTAATTTACCTGCTACTGACCCCTTTTGTGCATCCAGAGGATAATCCAGTCCAGAAGAGCTCTGCTATAGCTGGTATGCAGGAGATCATTGTCCTATTCCCAATTTATCTAATGTAATCACTTCATTGCCTGCCTATGAGAGCTCTATCCCATCAAGAAGCTTTGGAATAATGTAGAGACATTAGAGATTAGAATTTATCGGTCCTGAAGTTCATAAATTTAATGAAAATCATGATTCTCCAAAGGAACTTAATCTTCATTTGTCCTATTGGTGGAGGTGTCAAGAATTAGTTTATGAGTCATTAACCCATTGACTACTGCTACTTTTCCCACATTCAGTTATTCAGGAAATGTAAAGATGCCTTGTGTGCATTTACATACAGTGCCTTCTCTTAGCTTCTTCTGTACTGGAGTCAGCATGCTGATGGTCTCTGGTTGTAAAGGGAGAAAAGAATGTGGTTTTCCTATGATTTTTCAGACTGTATCTAATCTGTTTAATTAAATTCATCAGACAGGCAGCAGCACAGTAATTTCCAAAAATCTTACTGACTTCAGCAGTATGTGGCCCTTTCATGGGCACAGCAGTGCAGATCACATAGAGGCACTTCTATCCAAGAATGATAATAATGGATAATACATGTCTGAAGAGTATTTGTTCAGTGTTATGCCTAGGTAATAGCTTATGTATACATATACATATACATATACGCAATCCTGAGACACCAAGAAATAATTTCTCCATCTCCACATGATCACTATCTATTGCTCATTGTCACTGCAGAGTGGCCTAAAGGCTTCTGCCCGGCAACTGGGGAGATCTGAGTTATAATCTCAGACCCGCTGAGTCAGATCATTGACTGGACTCACACCCAGTCATATCATCTCTCTCTGCCTTGGGCTTCCCAGTGGATAAATCAGACTTCTTTTTAAAAGACTTCAAAATTTCATTATGAAAGGTTCTGTATAACAGCAAGGGGTTGGTCTTGTTGTTGTTATTTCTTTCTGATACCCCATGTGTAGAGAGAGAATATGATTTAGTTTATTGCCAAAAGTTTCGCACCTCCAGCAAACACATTTCTTATTGGTAGCCCAGTGTTGTACTCATCAATAATTCTGGTATGAACCCTTCCAGCTAAGAAGGGAGGGTTTGCAGCTAAGCAGCACTGGCACCAGACAGTGCACAGTTAAGCTACGAGGAACCTGTAGGGAAATGAAGATACCCACTCTCAACTCCTCAGTATCCATAATGACATGTTCCCAAGATAACTCTGTGTACTTCTGTTCTATCATGCACTTAATTAGAAGACTATCTTTCCTAAAACAAATATTTTCCCTTTTGGGTGCCTGTTATTTTTTCTAACTGATAAATCCTTGTGATGAAATCCATATTCTTTTGGACACATTGAGAAAAATTCATATAAGAGGAGAGAGAAAAAAAATATACACAGGAAGTAAGTGCAGAGAAGAACTGTAATATCTCTGATATTTCTTCTGGAAGTGCTGTATTTCACACTATAGGGTTTTTTTAAAAAGAAAAAGAGAATCCACACAAGAAAAGTGGCTATGAGATGGTTGTTCAAATCTGATCTGGAGCTCACAGGAGTCAATGGAATCCTCCTCATTGATTTCAAGAAGCTTTAATGCACACCTTTAATCTCCACTTACCCCTTCTCAGCCCACAAGGCTTTTTTCCCAGCACTGATGTAAATAATGCAATGCAAAGCTTGTCTTTGACCTTCCTTTGTCCTGCACTTATTTTGCCACCTAACAATACTCTTTCATCTGGTGTTGTGAAAAGCAACTGCATTTATACTGCACTATCAGGACAACCTACAGTTTTGGGGAGGAAACAGAATATCTGGGGGAACATCACAGCCAGAGTCATCTTGGTTTTAATAACTCACCCCACAAGCCCGTTGCCAGCTGTGGCAGTGCTGCTGCTGCAAGCCCCTGCACAGAAGCAACTCACTGCGATGCACTACTCAGGCTTGGGCATGACTTCAAGCAGCAGCAAGGGGTCATTCTGCTTCTTGACAATGTAAGACGGGCCTGTTGTTTGCAGCATGAGCAGAGCTGGAATAGCATGAAAGAAGGGCAGCCTGTCTCCTCCCTAGGAAAGCACGTCAAGGGAAGCAGCAACCATGCGACAAGAGATGTGACAAATGGCCTCTTTCATTATCTCACTACTATTCTCAATTAAGCATCCTCTCACAAGACTGATCTTTCAGATTATAACCACAAGTAGAAAAGAAGAAAACATAAAGGTGAAAATGGCTGAACGTCTTAAAAAAAAAAAAGGTATCTTGAGCTACCAATGAATAGAGAAACTCCTTTCTGTGTAGATTTTGACCGAATTAGCAAAGATATATGCTTCTGGGAGGGCCACACACTGTACTGGGTCACTTAAGAATAACTAGAGTACTTTTAGAACTTAGCTTTTGCTTCAGAAATTGACCCTAAAATTCTCCTGTTGGGGAAGGGTACATGGTTGACTGCACTTTTTCTCACTTTCTTGCTTTCTCTCTCTCTCTCTCCATACTTATGTGGCCAATAGCCCTTAGCAATTTCCTTTAAAATTCTGCCTATAGCAAAGTTAAAATGCAGGCACAAAGCCCCGGGCTCTTTACACTCTTAAGGTTTTTCAGCTTCGGTATTCTTTTTCTAAATTGCTATGTCCTAGAAGCAAGGAGTGAAAACAGTCAACAATTTCAGCCACTTCACATGCAGACTAACCACATGCTTCTGCCTGTACTTTTTCTAGTAAATATAATCTCTGCTCAATGAGTGGTTAAATTGAACTGTATAACCCATGCCAACAGTGTGCCCTCAGTACTTCTTGATAGCAGGTTCACTGACAAAAATGTCTATGTACTTCTTCTTCAGGTCCATGCAGGGATGCAAGCAGAAATGGCTGCTAAGGCCATGTTTCCAGCAAGCTTAACAACAGGAGACAGTGGAACAGGTGGCCAAGGGACTTCTCAAACCATTTGGGACTGGGAGGGTCCAAAGAGCATCACAAAGACTTGGGCACTTTCTGAGCCTGTTTCATGCAGCCCTTCTTAATGCTGGTGCCAGTGCTTTGGAAGGGATGTTACGTCTAAGTATGGTATAGGCATGAATAAACATCCAACAAAAGACTTATCACCGGGGCCATAATCTTGGGAGAATACTATGCAGGACACCAGAAGTGTCAGTTAACACATTGGACATGTTAATAGATAAAGCGACAGCATGTATGCTCAAGAAGTCATAGTATTACATTTTTTTGATTTTTTTTTCAGACAAGCAGTATTTGTTTGGCTTCATGAGAGGCTTCCTGTGGCAGTTTGCCACATCAATTTTTAGTATACTTTGGGACCGACTGTTTTCTGCAATAATATCTCTTTACAGGGCTCTGTCAGTGTGAAGCCATTTAATGTTGAGGATTCATTGGCTAGGGAGTAGAAAATTGTCTTGCTGCAAAGACAGCTTAGCCTTTACCTATAGTCTGGAGGAAGGGTTGCAGAGCTATGTGTTAGCAATGAGACTGAGAGCATCAAAAACATCCACCTTCAGAACTACAGCTGCACTAATTACTGTGACCATGGCTTTGTGCAAAAAAACGTAGATCCAAGGGGCAAAAAGAGAAGCACTTTTTGACTGCAGCCCCTGACCAAGGCTCAAGTGATAAACTCAGCATGATCTGAAAACTGTAGTTCTTTTAACCTGAGAGTAGTTACCTGGGATTGGGAATGGAGATGGAACTCTATGTCCAGTCTTTAAAGCATTTCTTATACCCAAACACAATCATTTCATAATTATTCTTTCCTGTGGATTTTTCCAAACTCCAAAGAACCCCTGGAGAAAATCACAACTGTACTGAAGTTAGTCGAAGTTTTGCTGAAAGCCCAGATCCTGAAGGCTGCATTAATAGCATTGGAAAAGGACGTCATCAGCATCTCAGTTGACATCTCCTTACAGTGTCCTCCAAAAGCTGTCACAGATACTGCACTGTATCTTGTGGTGTTCACCTGCCAAAGGTCATAAGGGCTGAGCAGCAACATACAATGAGTCAAAAGGGAAAAATGAAAATAAAACAGAGTTGATCTTAAACTGGAGACGTGCAATGGAGCAGAGATAACTTATGTTGGGAGAAAAGCCAAGTCTTAAAAATTGCTCAGCATGCCTAGGCCCACTATTTTCCACACCAGCAACAACTGAGAGACTTGGTGGCAGCTTTGTGGGTTCATCTTTTCTAGTTGACATGCAGCCAAATGATTCACATCTATGAGAAACAATTTAGGGATATTGTAATCATCCTGCCATTGTGACTTACTAAAGATCCCGTTGACCCAAAGGGCACTGTAATTCCTCAAGCACAGATAACCTGCTGTTATTCCATGGCTGGAAAATCATGTACATATAAAAAAGCCCTTTACTTACTGTAACAGTAAACTACAGTGATCTGATCACACATCACTGCCTCAGCACAGGCAGCCTGACTTCATAGAAACTCATTAAAACACTGCTACTAAGGCTCTGAATAACAGATTATGGGAGTCCTCAAGAAAGTCCTATGACCATTTAAAATGAGTCAAGAACTGTGTGTACACCATTCTCCTTCCTGCAAGAAAAACTTTTAATTTATAAAAGTGGCTCATTGTTCAATATCCATTGTGTTTTCTTCATTAACTCCAAAGTTTACCTCATTTCATTTTTTCACCAAAGGGGAAAAATATATTGAGCTGTCGATGATGTTATCTATGAAGAGAGGCTGCAGATTTCATATATTGAATCTAAGCTTTACAAATAGTCAAGTAATGGGAAAAGCTTTTGTAATAAAACACAGGTAAAAATAAGCTTGCAAAAAATCAAAGGGAAAAGTCTAAATTGTTTATGTAATCAGTTATTCTCCCCTGAGTTGTTGATCTGTCTCTCCCTTTTGAATTTTTCTCTTGTATTTTCCAGGGCTGGAAAATCAGTATTTGAAAACAACTGCAGAAAAATGGTATGTCAGTTGCTTCACAGATATTGTCAGCTAGTTCTCACCCATGTGAGAGAAAACTCAAATGTGCACACACATGCACATGCACATAGTCTTTGATCTAAGATTTGGTCATGGGAAAACTGAAGTAGCAACTGGCCAAAAGTTCCTCTCTTTGAGGTCGTAGAGAGCAAAATGAGGTTTTCAGGAAAGACTGGGGCTTGGTCATTTCATCTGATCCTGAGCCACTTGACAGGGGCCAACCTGCAATGTGAAAGAAAGGAGGTATGGTTGCAGACAGGCTAGGAGTGAAAAGAGGTTGGAATAATTTCCATGAAAATGGCAGTTGAACAATTTTGAGTGAGTGGGAGAACTCTGACACTATAGGGGAGCACCCCAAGAGATTGGAGGAATCTCAAAAGACTTGAAAATATATCTTTATGGAGGCACTGTCAAAAACAGTTGAGAAGATAAAGAGGATTAAGGTGACCAGAAGGCCGGAAATGTGGTCAAAAAGACATTTGAGACTTTGGAAATAGCCATTTCAACACAATAAAAAAGGAAAGATTGAATTTACGAAAATAAACCACTTAGACGGAAATAACTGAGGCAGAGATCAGGCAGCCACAGGAGCTGGAGGCAGTGTGGTGGTGAGATTGACAAGGAGCTCTGTGGAGAATGGTCATTGAGTAAAATAATTCCTACAGTGAGATGACAAAGAGTCATAAGAGGGATTGAGGAATACATGAGTGGAGATATTGAACATGGTGGGAATAGGAGGACCAATAGACTAGTTCGATGACTAATGTATAGGTGACTTTGGAGCCTGTGGCACTTCTGATAACTTCAGATTATATAATAAATTACCATAACATTTAATTTTAAAAGCACGCAAGACACTCAGGAACACACTCCCACTTAAGCCAATGCAACATATGTTCCTGTGTTGGGCAAGTGCTTTCCAAATTCCCTCCCAACTGTCTTCAACTCTTGGAAGAACTGTTGGGGCGCACCACAAAAAGAGTGCAAACTGAGATAATTATATTATAGGTCCGTCTGCCAAACTGTATGTAGCATCAATACAAAAATACATAAAATTGCATTTACTTATATGCCCCATGTATTTGTTTCACCCCCCCATCAGCAGTCTTGTCTTCTCTCTAATTCTCTCTTTCCTTTCTCTTAAATTTAATTCTCTCCGCAACAGTTCAGCTCTAGATACTACAGATTTTTGTTTGTTTGCTTGTTTGTTCACTGAATAATCATCCAAAACCTCTAGAGCATATCCCGTTCTAATCTAATGTGAAATGTTAAAAGCTGCTCACCAGCAAATTAGCTCTTGCCAAATTATGTGCACACCAGATCCTACAAGTCAAATAAAATTAAACTGAAGTTTGGTTTCCACTTTGGTAGAGATAGCTTCGAAACTGGCCCTGGGGCACACAGTCAACTGGCTGTCTGGCTTAATAGCGCAAAGCACGTACTGTAATTATGTCAGTCATTTCCTCTTAACCACTCATTGGTGCAAAATGTGCACTTCAGAGATGTTTACCTACTTTTTCAGAGATAAAGTACACCATGAAATTCTTCTGGCCCAGACAGAGCTGCAAAACATATCTTATCCTTATAGCACACTGCTTTTCAGGAATGTACTCGAAGTGTTTGGCAGCTAACTATCATTGCAGTTGATTGAGTTACAACATGAATGACAATACCCCAGACCTCTCCTACTCCCCAAGCTTCATTTTCCAACCCTTTCTAACCTTTTTTTTTTTTTTTTTTTTGGAGTATCCAGTTGATTTGCACATCAGCATGTTAGAACAAGGTCTTGTAAAGAATCTGAGGGTTCAGGCAGTGCCTGGTAAAGGCGATTTATTTGCTGCTTCGATCACAAATGACTTTTTATTCCTATATTTTGGCAACTCTATATTTGGAGGTTTTTCCCAGGATTTTTAGATAAATCATTTTGATTTGTAAAATTACAGAGGTTCACAATAGAAGTAGCTCCATTTAAGGTAAACCTGAACAGATTTTTTTTTAAAAGAATTAATTTATGAGAAAAAAAAATCAGATTAACTAAATTTTAATGTAGATTTTTTGCTGGGGTTTTGTTTGGTTGGTTTTTGGGGTTCTTTTTACTTTGTCCAGGGGCCCATGAGTCTGACTTCTTGGATCCTAGGATAAATGCCATTTTTAAAAACAATGTGTTACCAGAATATGTGCCTAATAAAACAATGTGACTTCGGGATATACCTTTAAGACTGCAAGCCTTGTCAGTGATTAATTTAGCCTCTCTGAAGCAGAATGCAAAGCAGAATAGCAAGGAAGATAGATAGTAATCAATCAATATTGTAAATCACCACTAAATTCCACAGACAGCATAAATGTAGAGTAACAGAAACACTTTTATATGGAATTCATGTCAAAGCAGTACTGCTCCGGCACCCTGGGGTTCAATTATGTCTATGGTGGCTCTATACGGGATTAGTCTCTCATCGCAGGGAGGGTGGAAAGAAGGGGAGAGGAGAAGGAGAATGTCACCCAGAATTGCAAAACTTTGGATGAAAAATGTAGGTGTGAGCGCTCTTTCTGGAACTTTAAAGTGAGTTTAATTCAAATGAAACAACCCAATAAATAATACCTTGCAGCTGACTTTGAAATGTTCGTGCCGGTGCTACTGAATTCTGCAGCTGCAAACTTTCATTCCTATCATAAATGACATGATATAATTATATTTTTTACAAGGTTCTCTATATATGTTGATTTATTTTTTAATTTCTCTTTCATTAATAGCCTTTTTCTTCCTTGGGAAGATAAGGTGATCTGAAAAATGCCCACTGGCTTTTTCAGTGACCCTGGTTTTGGCATGACAATGTCAATAATAAAAACTAATTTCCTCCTCTGATTTTTTCATCTGTACAAAGCAAAGATTCCTTCTACCTGTGCTCACAAGCTATTGGGAATACAAAGGCCACCAAATAACAGGTCTGAAACACATAAATATTTTTGTCTTCTGTTTAAGAGCTCACTTTTTAATCCATTACCAATCACAAATAGTAAACCAAGTCATGGGTGGTTTGGGTTCCCCCCGTCACGGTATGTCACTGCTATAATTGATTGCCAGTTAACTTGTGTTAGCCAGCTAGATCACTAAGCCACAAACATTCATCTCCTGGAATAAATGTTTGCAGACTGTCTATACTAGCATTTACAAATGCATTATCTAAGCGGAGTTAATTCCAGCCATCCTTTAACAAAATTAAATCTAGTCTAGAGAAGAGCTCTGTTATTACTGCGCCTTGTACATCTGCTTCTTGGATTGTTTAGATGGGTTATTTGTTACTGACAGTATTGCATTACTGACTCTCACTTTAGGGCTTCCCTGGAGCTGGTCTTGTCTGTCTTTCCTCCTTTTTTTCTGGCTGCCATGACTGCTTTTTTCTCTGTGACACCTCTTGAGAGCCCTTCCTGAGCCCATGTGTGGGTCGTCTGTCTAGCACAAGTCTGTTTTGCCGGTAGCGTAGTATGCTCCTCTTCATGGTGCCCACACGTTGATGTACATCAGCACTGGAAAGATTGCTGTGGAAGTATGTGATATTGTCTCTTTATACCCCTAAATGTACCTCCCCAAAGTGATGGTTAAAGAAGGGCATGCAGACACAAGAAATGTTTCTTTCCCCAAATTATGAAGTGCCCAGCTAAGATGGCAGGAAAGTCAGGGAGAAAAGACCCAAGACATATTTTGTGCTCCTTATTTTTTGGTTTTGCAGGCAGACAGGAAAATGGGAGGGATGAGAGAAGTAGTAGAGGAAGGGCAGGAAACCATCAGGAAAAAATGAAGAAAAAACAAGTAAATCAAGATAGTGGCCAAGTTGCAGTTTCCAGTACATCTGGGAAGTGGTACTCATGCTTTTGGTGCCATCTTCCAAGGCTGTAGAGGGCTGAGGGATGTAGTAATATCAGGCAGCTTTCATGTGGGCCCAGAAGAAGTTTTCAATCCCAAGCTCATTGTGAGTATAGCAAAAAAGCTGTGAGATCTGTGCTTTAAAGCCAAGCCATGTTTACCACTGGGCCTCTATTGGAAATGAGAGGTTATGAAAAGCAGTACTGTAAAAGAAAACATCTTTAGGAACGAGCAAAGATGATCCAGTGAGTCAGGGAGAGAGGGGGTAAGCCAGGTTTGTACCTTGCTTGACTGTTTACAATCCCTTAAAGCAGAATTTGGCCTCCCTTCGCTAAAATGCCTCCAGATGGGCCCAAGGCTGCTTAGGTAAGGGCATAAATGGTTTGTGATGCTGAGGGTCCTACTGACAAATTGCCAGGAGGCTGAGTCACACTTAATTTGCATATAAATTGCAACCATTTTTATCAAATATAAATCCACACAATCGTAATAGAGCATTTGCTTATTCTTCCTCCTCCTTTGAGAGATGAATACAAATTATTTGCCTTTAAGTTTAATATTAAATAGCTGCACCACCTCAACATTGCAAAAAGTGGGGAGGAGAAGAAGCTGGCAGTGGAACCTAATTTAGGACTTTGGCAAACCAGTTCTGGCCAAGCAAGGGCTTAGTGGATACCCATGCAAACCATTTGATACCACCAGGCAAACCACAGGTGAACAAAGTCAAGCTGAGGGACCTGCCAGGTTAGTTCCACAATTGCCAAAAGTTCAGACCAAATGCAAAACTTAATTGTACCTGATATTTATATTTAATTCAAGTCTGATTACTCCAGTAATTAGGGCTCCTGCAGTCCTGGATTGAAAGGTTCAGGCTTTTTTCCAGAGAAAATTCTGATAGTGGGGATGTTGGCTCTGACAATATCATGAGACTTGTAGTCACAGTTTTAGGTAATGGGTCAAACACGTTGCTTAAGACACTACATTAGACTGTCCCAGATTCCCAAAAAGGCCCCTTGCCCTGACCTCCTCCTTTCCTTTCTGCGCTTGTTGACTGAGCTTTGCACAGTGTTAGGGCATTAATGCCTAACTTTTTACCGCTGTTCAGAACTGATTTCATTCACAATGAAAACACTGTGTCTGCTCTTAGCCGGATGATATAGACTTTGGGTTTTAGTCTTCTTTATGTCTAACGGTGACATGGGTTAAGAGTATTGCTATTAGCTTCTAATAATGCATAGTGCTAATAATCCCTTCCTATAAAGTGAGAGAGCTGTGAAGAGCCAGCAGGAAAGCCAGCTAAAGTGAGGCCAGCAGCGAGAAATCACCACTGCAAGGCCTGAGGGAAGGATGCTAATGGGTAGCGCCCAGTGCCTGTGCAAAGGGAACCAGGGAGAAGGCAATACAGCTAGGGGGTAAGGAGAGGGATGCTCTATTCCTGAGCCTAGGACAGAGAAAGTTTTCATTTGTGCATAGTTAACCTCAGTTAGCTGAATGTGCATTGGCAGCAGCAAAGTTTCTCTGTGTGTGGTGGAGAAACTTGTCAGACCTTATCTTTGCCTCCTCCTTATAGGGCAGCCAGCAGACAAGGTTTCCCTTTTGCTGCTCTGTTTTCTTTCATTGTTTGGAAGAAGCTCTTGGTCTCTTTTTCCTTTAGCTTACAGCTAACATTTTCTTCTCCTCTGTTGTCTATATATGTGGTTTCTTACTCTTCACAGCCAGTGCTGTGAACATACCAAGGACTGAATTTGGCAGTGTGTCCTAGCAATCTCTTTCAAATTGCACTAATATCTTCCCCAGGTTTGTGGAAAGCCTGACAGATTTTTCCACTGACAACAGTGGATGAAACTGCAGCCAAATTTCTACCAGCACAGTATACAAAGGATGAATCCGTGTACCCAGAGCTCTGGGGAGACCATCATCTACTGAAGTGCCTTTCCCCACCCTCCTCCTGAACATAGTGATCGAAAGAAGAAGAAATTCCAGTTCCACGGTCTAAGCATGATCCCCTTCATTGTCACCTTCAACCCTGGCAACGCAGTGAGGTCAAATGTTCACAGACAGTCATACAGCTTGAGGTGTAGATGATGCCAAAGTAGAGCCCCATGTGCAAATTTCTTTGCCAATTTCTAAATGCCTATGGATACTAATAACATAGAAACTATCTGCCTTCTTTCCCAGATGACCATATCAGTTGTCACAGCTGAGGATTTGGTAAAAAGGACATGTGTTTTCTGGATAACATAAAATTGAAAATGTCTCTTGGAGAACATTCTTTAAAGGCTGCTTTGTAGCTTTTAGTTAATTTCTTGCTTATTGTGCAGCAATTTACATCAAATGTGGTAATCAAAGATGGATCTTGCTGTGATTTACATGCTTCTGGCAGTACAACAGAGCTTTAATATATAAATGAGAATAAAGTCAGGTATTTCAAGCACCTGCCTGAGAATCAGTATTGCAGGAGAGTCTTTCTAGCCATGGATTGGTCTTACTAGGGAGAAATAAATGCCATAGGCAAAAGGAGGTGAGACAAAAACACCAGGAAGGGAGAAAGTTTGCTGCTCTCCTCCCTCTTAAACTGTGCGGTTTAATACACTCTGAACACCAGGTAGTGTTGCTTGTTACACATTTACACATTGAGTAGTCTTGGCCTTTGGTATCACTGTAACTAGTGTGATTAAATGAGGGTACTCAGCACCTCAAGGAATAGTGATCAATACATACAACAATGGTCAACAGTCTGACTTTTCATTATTCCAGAGCTGCTCTCTAAAAAGTTTAGACATTTATGTTTTATAATTGCAACTTGTTGCTACGTTAACAGTAAATTAGTGCTAAGGGAAGGAAAGAAAACATTGTTATTTACTGCGGAAAGGTCATTCCTTCAAAAGAGGTCTTCTGTCATACATCTGTCCTAGGACAATTTGTTACATGCAATTTGTACGTTGCTAAATTATGTCAACAGTTGCAGAGCTTATTAAAAAAATTTTAAAACCTAGCAGCAAAAACATTAATTATACAAAATGTCTAAATGAAGAATTGAACTGGGAGTCTTATCAAGAGAAAAAATGAATCTTTAACTACAAGTAAGTTAAACTACATATGTCAGTAAGTCAGATGTACCCAATAGGCAAAAGTCAGTGCTTTGAACTCCAGAAATCCCTGAGAAGGACTCTTTAGTGGGTCTGGCTTTATCTTCTTGCCTGGTCTCTGTGACAAGGCTGACCTGTCCACCCTGAGGTGGTTGCTGACACATGTGAGGGGGAGGGAGAGGATATTGCATTGACCCCAAGCATCACCAGCTACAGTGACACTTGCACCCTCAGGCAGCGCTGCTGAAGTTGATTACACATTTTGCCCACAGATGTAAAGGCTCCAGGCAAGGATAAGCCCAGAGTCCCATCAGTTGTGTGGTGCGACAGGAGCCAGCAGCAAGAGACCTCGTGCAACCCCATGCTCTCTGCCGCCATGTCTCATCCTCATCAGATCTTTGGGGACCTCTTGGCTCAAGGTATCTCCACAGAGAGGTCGTGAGGGTCCTCTGCTGTGGCTGACACCTTTCTTGGGTAGCTTTTCTTCGTGAAAGGAGCCCTTTCATCTTCAGGATCCAGCATAGGCAGGTGGATGGAGCTGAACTCCCTCCTTTTAAAGCTGATAAAACCTCCGAGTTCCTTCCATTTCACCTATCTACCCTTTGGTTCATCAGTATTTGGTAAGACCTCATTGAGTTTCCTACTCCAGGGGCAAGATGTTGAGTCTGCTGGGATTGATAGATACCAGCTGGCTGTGGGCAGCACACGCACGCACACACACACATGCTCTTTTCCTTTCTGGGGAATAAGAAATGCTACTCAATCTTGTTGTTCAAACTAAACAATATCTCAGGCGTTAATCCCATTTCTTAATGACACCGAAGTAACCTCACATTACTTTACCATTTGGGGATTTGTCACTGTAACATTTTTATATTTATTCTTAGCTAAGTCTAGAAAAAAATTAAGCCTGCCTTTCTTTCTTATTGTCCTTTTGTCAGAAAACTTCTTAATCCTAAAAGAATATGAGAGTCTCTTTTTCTCCATAGTCTATAATGCATAAATATTTTAAGTAAGTAGACTGGAAGATATCCTTCAAGCTTTAATAAAAAAGTTCACTGAAATCACAGATATGTTTTAATGGCATAGTTGGCATTCACAATTAATAAACTAGTTTTATTTTTTCAAATAATTTTAGAGATGTGAACAATGCAAACTAATGACTAATACTAAATCAATAAGAATTTAGTGTACTTATAATTCTTGTTTTCCTTCTGATAGCTATAAGTTTTGACTGCTTTTTTATATTTTACAGAATCTGATTCTTTTAGTAAATATTCTCCATGTGATATTGCATTTCAGATGGAGCTCTTTGGTAGACTTGGTTTTTGACTATTAAAACACATCACTAGTAAATAATTAAACATGAGAGATTGAACTTAGTAAATGCTCTAGTGAGAAGATGGCACATTTTCCCTCACAGGCATATAATAATAAATGCTGTTTGACCAGTTAAGCAAGCAGCATGCAGAAATAAAATCTTCACAGTCTAATACAAAACTTGCTGCAGTCAATAGAAACAGACCCATTAACATCAAAGGATTTTAGATCATCTTTTTACTGAATAAGCATGTGTATTATTAGAGTGGTTAGGGACAAAGGGAATTAGTTGTTACCAATATGACAGTATTCAGCCATCTCCTTTGTTATTCTTGCAGGATGCATTGCCTTTGTGTGCATGGATGTTGAGAGACACAAAGGTTTCTCAAAGACTCAGGATACGTAATGTTGGGTTCCTTCTCTTCTCCCTTCCATGCAAATAAATAAGGGTACTCTCATGTGACATAAAAAGGCCATGTGTTTTCTTACTTGATATTTAGAAAAAGCCACAAATGACAGTTTTAACTTCGGAAATTAACATGTACAAAACTTTCTTTGGATGGAAGAAAAGAGAAAACAATGTTTCTCCACCATGCACACGCTGTATTAGACAGCAAGCCGCAGTCACGCCATGTAATTTTCATGCACAAGTGACAACTCATGGCTCCTTGTGTTGCTAATGGAGAGAAGCAGAAAGCTAACTTGGGCGTGCTGAGTCATACAACACAAGGCTCCGCTGACTACATAGCAAATATGCCTGAAGTTCAGGGGTGTGAATATCTATTTACATGTACATCCCTCCAGATCACTGTAGGCTTGCTTCAGCACACCACAAAAAGGTTCTCCAAAGTCCTGCACAGTATAAAGGCACTACCTTTTGAGAATAAAACCAAACATCTTCTAGCTTCGGTGCAGGTTTTTTTAGATACAGTTCCCTCAATTGTCTTCTTTGGTTACTCTACTTTTTGTTGCTTCCTAATCTAAAATGTTTGACCATGGCTGTGGGTTGCTTAATAGTTCACAGACCTGTGGTCCTCTTCAGCCACAGGTATATACAGCAATAGTCTTGTCTTTGCCCAGCTTCTGTTCCCACCAAAATCAACGAGTTTGCTTTGATTTATTGTAGTAAGAGTTTATTGACTTCCTAAGCAAGTTGCTCTCCAACTTGTGCTTGACTCAGTGCATTAAGCTGTAAAACTGGAAAAAAGTGAACAGTGTTTTCCTTGAAAAAGAAAATTGAAAGCCCTTTTTCAAAAATGCAGAGGAAAGTTCCCTTAATGGACTTAGACTGCATTAAACCTGCTATAAAATACCATACTGGTTATTCTATTACCCCTGCCATTTTTATTGAATAAGTAAAAAAACCACCCCAAACAAAAAGCCTCTAAAACTCCTTAAAATCTATTTTTAATATTGCTTGAGTTAACATTTCAAGAAGTTTGTGGGGTTTCTATCTGTTTTCCTTCCTTTCTTTTTAATTTGTTTTTGTATTGCTATTTTTTATGTCAGGAGCAACAGTTTCCATATAAGGTGATGGCCAGATAGGTTAAAGATTTTTCATTCAACTATCCCATGGCACATCAAATGTTACAAATCAGTTCAGTGCCATTGATATTAGTAGCAGCAGAGACTTAAACAGCATGATTCAGCATTAACACTAGCTGCAAGATCACGCCTTGGATACATCAGGTAACACAGCAATAACCAGAGCCATTAAGTAATTAAGAAAAGATGATCAGGTGACAGGGGTCTTTTTAACAATGACCTGGCAGGAGCTGGTGACCAGCTGAAAGTTTATGACTGGGAGAGGCTGTTGTTGCTGTGAGACCAACACACACGCACCCATGCCCAGCACAAAATAAAGTGTAAGGTTTCCTTTTTGCTAGAAGCCAGGCTGATTCAGTAGATAGATTTGGGAGGATGATTGCTTGGATTGTCTCTCAATGCTCCATTCGACTTTTAATAGCAGGTATAAAAGTTTTATCTGATTTTCTACTTTACTCTTCTGAAATATTAACCATTGATAAATTATTAAACTAAGTATAAAGTGTTACAAATGTACGTACATTTCATAAAGAGGTCTGCTCAGGCAAGCTACATAATGGGACTGCTTCTGCCACACAACCAAACCAGAAAACAGCTCCTCTTCTCTTTTCTATTTTTTCCAGGTATTTCCAAGGTAGTTACATATCTGTGTGGTGAGATAAAATGCAACAAATCTTTACTTGAACTCTTATTTCTGCCTTCTCTCAACTCGTTGCTCTCCTCGTCATCTCCCTCTTCCCTTTTTCCCCGTTTGTAAAGCCCTTGCGATCCCATATGGACTTCCTATGAAACTTCACTAAATGTGCTTACTGGAAATGGGTTAATAAAACTGCTGATCTTGCAGCTGGATCAGAGCACCAGCATGCCTGTTTGATCTCTTTTGCTTCAGAGGCTCTCAAATTCCATAAGATACTGCTCCTCCTTGGACTGGAGCTAGAGATTTTAGCAAGATATTTATGCTCGATGCGTACTGAAGAAGGCAATACTTCCTTATCCAGAGGATTTGAAATGTTTCTTTTGTCTGAAAATCTATTTCAAATGGAAAGCAACAGCTTTCCCATATTCCAGTGTTAATATTGCTCCCTTTAAAATTTACACACTCTTTCAGGACTAGTGCAGTAACCACAGTTAAGTTAGGCTTAAATTCACCAAAGACTGATGCAGAGACACTTCAGAGCACCTCTCTGTGGTACTACATCTTTAACAGTATTTATACTACAGCAAAATCATCATGAGAAGTAATTTCTTAAGTACATTAAGAATTAAGGTCTGTACTGAATTAGGGTCTAAGTTACTTTGAAAAGAATCCTTTGTAGGACTAATTTTGTCTATTTGGTCCTCAAATTGGCTATGAAAAAAAATCAAAAATTCCAAAATGAACAGTCTTATTTTAAAATTTCATCTTTCTTCAAAAGTTTCATTTTTCCATCAAGTGACAAAAAGGGAAGGAGCAGGGAAGATAGGGAATGTTAAACTGTTCATTTTTCTCAAAAGATTCATAGTAAGGGACCCCAAGAAGTCTATGCTCCCATCCTAAAGAAGTTTCAGTATATTTTTGCTTTAAACCGGCCTATATTCAATCAAGCTGTTCTTAAGAGACCCCAGTGATAACGACTGTGAAACCTCCCCTACTTGTTTGTACCATAATAATTTTATTTTTTCCCTTGAGGTCTAACTGAAATACATCCCTGATAGCCATGTCAGCCCGATACTTTTTGCTTTATGCACATGTAGAGAAAAGATTGAAATGAAATACAGTGACTGTTCTTATGCCTTCATCTTCATTCTCTTTTTCTTCTGACAACCCAAGCCAGGTTATGTCCCCATAGCTCATACCTTTAAAAACTCTGGTCATTCTCTGTCCACTTTCCTGGGCTCCCTTTAACTGGTCGATATCTTTGTGGAGGGAGGTTACACCGCATTACCACAGCCATGTGGTTCCCACGGTGAGCTGCCTCCTGCACTGGGTCCAGTCACCCTGGAAAATGAAATCCCACTTTGGAGCCTGGCCGTGAGAGAAGAGGAGGAACATGATGGGTCTGAATTGCAACTCCTGAGCACTGTCTTAGCAAAGCAAAATGTTGACATTTCATGATGTGGGAGATGTTCCTGCATCATTCCCTGAAATGCCAGGAATCCTTCCATAAAGAGGAGGAAAAATCCCATTTTCTAGTCATCACAATTGTAAATAATTAGGAAAAATTAGAAAGAGTGAATATTGTGCCAGCTCTTAGAGAGAGCTGTGTGCACCAGGGAGCAAAACTTGCAGCACGCTCAGATACTGTTTGTATTATGGACTTCAAAGAGATGCTGTGCAAGTCATTTGAGGAAGAGTCTAAATGCCACAGTGGGTATTATTTGGCCTTATATAACTCCGGTAGCTTTAGCACTAAAAAGAAAAATGTCAAATCTGGCCCTAAGTATTTGAAACATGGTGAATTACCCTGGATATTAGCCGTGTTAAGTTACCATGAAAATATAAGCCTTAACAAAAGTAATTAGCACTCATACCTTGTTTTGCATTGCAATGCACTTTGTGGATAAGAGCCTAACAGCAGTGTTAAAGTCATGCACGTTGTGCTTTATCAGACTAGTGGATTGGAGCCCTTCAGGTTAAAGGGTTCGGAATAATGGAAGAAAATCCAGGTGCAATTTGCTACTGCAGTTTTGCTCTAATATCAAATCCAGCAGGGTTAGCTGCTTCGTCTGCTTGCTAGATTACCTACGTGTTTGTGATTTCAAGTTGCCATGAGATCATTTGCAGTGCCTATGCATTTGTTTGCTTGGTTTCAAGAATTATGGGAAATGTCGAGTATGAAAAAAGTGGGAAGACAGACCAACAAACTGGTAGCTGGAACCTAGTTAGATACCATTTCCCATTCTTAAAATGGCATTTCTTAACTGGAGCCCATAGGCAGAAGGATCACTGCGTGTCAATGCAGACATGCTGGCACCTCTACCTATCTTTTGCATAGATTTTTTTTTTCTACCTTTCCCTACTAAGAAAAGAGGCAGAGCTGCTGCCCTTCCCCACAGTTTGCCACAGACCATCCCCTTTTGTGTGGCAGTACGTCTAGTTTGAAAGCTTGGTTATAATGACAAAAAATGTTCCTATGTAACTGTGATCTCTGAGCTAATTAAACTGAGATACAACTGGGCTGTGAACAGGCTGATAAGTACCCAAAGCCAAATCTGAGTTATCTGAGTACAACCTTTGGAAATATGACTTATCGTTTCTGCTGTACAACATTGCAAAATTACTTCTTGAGTCAATACTCATCTTCACTGCTTCAGCTCAGCTGAACTGCCTAAAAGAAAAACAAAAATCCAAGGTTGCTCAGAGCTCAAGACTTTCCCTGAGGAGGATATCAGCTAATAACAGTATCAGCCAAAATAATCTAGGACCCGTTACCATCAAAAGAAATTATTTCATTGATCAGCCATATAACATATCACGTTTTCTGAATCATGTAAAATTAAATGAAAGCTAGTTAAAGATAACTAGTTATCTTTAACATTCTGGCAACTTAAAAATAAACCTTTCATGAGTGCTCTATATATACACCATATATATATTCATGTTTTGTTTCTCTGGAAGCAAGACAATTTTATTAACTGTTTACACCAAGGAAGGAATTTTCTTATCGATGCATACGTATCCAGGGAAACTTCTTCCCAGAAGTCAATAATGTCACTGTATTGCGGAAGGAATGGACATTCATTGGGTAAGAAAATCTCTAGTCTCCAGAAAATCCTCCGAGAAGTATTTTATAAAATATGGAAGTCTTGAAAGGGATATAAACCCACATGCCTCAGGCTTTAATGCAGCCTCTAACTACCAGAGGTTAAAGCAACTTTTGTGGGCAACCTCCTCCATAATTAACTACTGTGGGGTTTCCTGCACTGTGTTTGCAGGTTGTATCAGCCATTGCTAGAGACAGAATTCATGAATAATCTGGCATTACAGTCTGCTCTGGCGATACTAATTTTACAGTAGAAATTGGCACCCTTTATAAGAGAAGAAGTATGTTTTAATTGGGATGTCAAAATTAATTCTAATATGCTTAAAATAATTGTGATGTTTTGATAACTCTCTTAAGGTTGCGTGCTAAGTTTGCTTGCTAAAGTGCAATACCCGAGGTAATCCATCTGACTTCTGTAACAGGAGAGAAGGTAGACCCAGATCTGTCTCAGTATTAGCATTCAAAATACACCAGTTCTCATATAAATGAGTGTGGGGAGGGGACCACAGCAGAATGCACGTTGGGTAGGAGGTCATGTGTATGGTTTTTTTCACTGCATTACATCCCTCCTCTGACATCCCTGGATGTGCTCTTTTCAATCACTGTGACATACGACATTAAAGTAATGCATTGTAAGTGAAGCAAGTACGTTACCATACGGAGATCTTTCATAAAATCGTGTCAATGGGAAGTAACACATTCCATTCAGACCAATCTCCCTGATGGAAAAGGGTGTTTGGAATTAGCAGAGATTGTCTAGCTCCATGGATAATTTATCAGTGCCACCAGCTGATCTCTAGAAAAGGCTTAAAAATAACAAAAGACAACTAATCCATTTAAAAAAAAAAAAAAGATTGAAAATGTGTTTCAAAAGCTCATTGGTGCTTCTCGTATTAAAAAGCTTACCCTGGTGCATTCCATCTATGGCTTTAGACTATTCTTCACATCGTTTGCATGAAGAAGCTTACAGCTCTCCCCAGACAGAGAGCGGATTACAAATGTTCATAAGTCAATAGCCTTCGCATTTTAAAGTATTTGCTTATTAAAGGCTACTTTAAAAAGTTCAGAATCAAAACCTTGCTGCTCCTGTTTGACAAGAAAACCTTGGCAGTTTCCTAATGCTCGGTATAAAAATGATGCTTTACATTTCTTCAACAGTTTCCCTCCTAAGATCTCCAGGTGCTTTGGATAATTAACATAACTTTAATATGTAACCTTGGAAACATCCCTCTGCAATACAGAACTCTTTAAACCACGTTCTTGCAAAAAGAGGTCACAAAGCTGGCATCCAAAGGCAATCACTTCTGTGGTCAGATTCCTGCTCATGTGAAGGGGATTTTGACAGATTATTGGTAGATTTGATAGATTATTTGGTATCGTTAGGGTTGAAGGACCTTCCATGGGCACATTGTCTGACCTTCACAACAGTGAAGGATTGTGCCCAGTGAATCTCTAAGCTCATAATCCCACGGATATGGCCCCAGGACTCAGCCTTTCTGCATCCATTTGCATGCAGATGTTGTTCTGGCTTTGCTCAGATCTCAAAGGAGGAAAAGGCAATGTGATCGTGCTGTCTCTACATCCTATAATGTGTCCTTCCCCTCTGCAACTCTGAATCTATGAAGAATTTTAAGCAATTTTGACATAGAAGAAGAGACCTCCCAGATGGTCCAATGAATTTTATGGAAAAAAAAATTATGGGTCTCAGAACTCAATCTATTACTATGGTAGAGCTCTGGGGATATAAGACACAAATCCACAGCAGACTCTCTTCATTAGCCAGGATGCTCATGGACCAGGTTATTACACTGGGACAGATAAAGCAAGCCAAATTCCAACACAGACAGGGAGAAATATGTAGGACTAGTAGTAAAATAACATTGAAGTGGTTGTACTTTTCTCTTAATTCTCACTAGACGCTGTAGCACAGTGATTATTTTATATTAAAAAAAAACCAAACAAACAAGCAAACAAAAAAATGTTTAACAAATATAGTAAAAATCCTAGGTACAACTAGTCTGTTGCAGAGCCAGAGGCAACACTTAGTTTTACTGGCTTGCAAGCTACAGCTGTATCCAGAAGTTCATCCTCTTGTTTAATAGGGACTGACAGGCTGGTTTGGAAAATAAATTTTTAAAAAAGTCAAGATTTAACAAAACTCCAAAACTCTTGGGCCTGATCCAAACAGCAAATATTAGATGAAAAGAATTAGACAATCTGGCAGGGCAGGGGGAAAGTTGCATCTGTTTTATAAGTGATGGTTTTTCCTTTATTGAGTCTGGCCTAACTGAAACAGGCTGGTTTTGTGGGATCACTAAACTGATTAATAACTTGAAGAAAAAATAATGAGATTCTGGCAAGCAGCTTCTGTGAGTGAGATTTCCAGTTGTCTTTGGATCATGTAGATGGGTTAAAAAAATGTACATTAGTTTTAACAATCCTTCTTGTTTCCCAAATGAATTCACTGGTGGGTTGATTTTTCTGCAGATTCCTTCCTAAATATTAATATCTAGGAAAAAAAGAAATGGAATTGCCAAATTATCACTTTCTTGCATCTATGGAAGAGCTTAATGTAGTTTCAAGCTCTCCTACAGACCGTTCTTTGGTCTACTCAGAATGTTTTTACCAGTTCATTGTTTCACTTGCAGGGGACATGATTTTCTACTGCAAGAGTTAAATCAATACCATTTTATAAATTGTATCAGTGTAAAAGTTCTTTGTAGCTGGGTAGTATATTGCCCTTTCTGGACAGACTGTCTGTTACTACAGGTACCCTAATACAGATATACATGACTCTACCCTTATGGGGCCATGCTACTTTTATTATACTAGAGTTTTGAAAGCAACTTCATTTTTGTGCTATAAAAAGCTCTTCTAATGTTATTTAATACTTGTGCTTCAGATTTTTCCTTCTTCTCTCCCGCTTAGAGTGAAGATGACTCTAATTTTGTTCCACCCACTGCATGTCTTACTTGTCTAAATATATAATTTCTTTAGGTCAAAGTTTTTTATTTAAAGTGAGCATGTGTGTATATACATATACTCTGTGCTGAGCATCCTGGGTGCAGTGATAACTGCTCAGGAAAAGCTGGTGAAGGGATGTACTGGTCTCTGCCCCAATTAATATTTTTAAAGCAATTTGGAAGTAAACCTGAAAGACGCACCCTGTAGTAATCAGTGGTCATGGGCTTAATGTAAAATTTACCGAGTAAAACATGAATGTCTGAGAAATACCCGAACAAACTGTAGATAACTGTAATGGAAACTAGTGTATGATTTGGATCTTATTTAATTAGGGCCACTTAGCAATATCATGATAATAGAAGTAATACTAGGAAAAAACTTAACCATAGTCTAGCTATATCTAGATAGACATAGGAACAAAGAGATACGGATATAGATATGGATATAGATTAGATATAGATAGAAGAGGGGAGAAAAATCTAAGTATTGAAAGCCCAAATGCTGGGATAGAACCCGGAGTCTCGGAGCCCCCATGTGTGGCACGTGGAGCCACCACGCTGCAGCCCAGCAGGGCAACCTCCAGACATTAATCGAGTCAATTCAAACTGCTTTGAGAAATGTCAGCTAAAGCACATCGGCTGCTGTTCCACCTTAGCTTTCTAACACTGCCATAAGCGACTTTATAGCACTTGCATAGCTGAGGATGCAAGAGGGGGAACGAGACTCTTGACTGGCTCAGCGACTGAGTTTGTCTGCTTTGGAGGATTGTTAATTATTATCCTCTTAACTGAGTCACCCTCATGTGCAGCTTATCAGCCAGGTAAGTAGACAGGCTGTTGAGAGAAGAAACTGTCTGGACTTCTCACTTTGACCTTTATTTAGCAATTTCTCCTTTAGAAACTTAGACCCACTGTTTACGGTATTTATCCTATTTAATAGTTGATTGCACACTGCCTAATCTCTTGATGTTGGACTAATCCATCCATGCCATGAATATTTTTTTACTGCTGCCAATACTGGACTGTCTTTATTTATCACAGCCACCCTCACTACGTCTTCTGAGGAAGCCACATCAATCAAGTAACCATCCTGATTCACCGCATCCCAGGATAACAAGAAATGCCTTGTTCTGGCTGTATATTTTTTAGTTATTCTTCTTGTTTTTAACAGTAACGGTTAGCTGTCTCACAGGGAAGCAGTATGAGCTGTTCACTGCATTAGGATGGGCCTTCAGTGGTGACAGGCAACTTCTACCCACCCTGTTTCTCTCAGGACTTTTCTCACCCACCCAGGCTCTGTCGCCCAGGGGTGGTGAGCAGGTTGGCCATGGACACGCGGTGCAGGACTCACCCTGCTGCCCCGATGGGCCTGAAGGAACCGTCCTCCCAGAGGCAATAAAGCACAGGGACTGTGGGGCCACCAGAGAGGGTGTCTCTGATGTCCTCAGTGGTCCTCAGCCAGTTCCCAGCTGGTCCTCGGTTCACTTTGATATTTCCAAATTTCTCCTGAATTTTTCCCTGCAGCACAGAAAGGCACCGAGGAACATCCCAGTGAATCACCACAGTCCTTGCGCCAATTTACTCACCCCAGTCCTGCCATCCAAACCACAGGTTGAGGGGCTGGGAAGGGAAGGTGGAGTGGGAGGAGGGCAGAGGGGGGATCCTGGGATGGAGATTTCTTATCTTGGGTAGGAATACTTCTGTCCCTGCCAGGGACCTCTAGTCTGAAATTTAGGCCTGATTCAGGAGCTCTTCTACAAAGTCTCACTTTATGAATAAAGCAAATAAATGTATAAACTCTACAAGAAAAATTACACCCATCAAAACATTCATAAAGCTGCGTATATTCACACACAAATCTGAAGATGTATAAAATTACAGCCTAAACCATTTTCCAAAGAAGTTCTCTTTAATTGGCACAAGGTGTTGAATTATGCAGAACAGATCTCAACAGAGATTTTTTTTTAATATAAAGTTAATTACTTTATCTTGGTTTGCATGGGGAAGCACAATACTTTTTTGCACTGACTCTGTATCAGAGACAGCTACTATCCCTGTTACTCTGTTCATGTAATAAAAATCAAATTGCATCAATTCCTTAACAAAGCACAGCAGAGGCTTCCCTTAATAGAATCCTTATTAGAGAATCAGATACAGCTATCTCCAAAGAAAGGATTTTTAAAAGGTACTGGGATTTCTCTGTAGTTTATTACATTAAGCAACACTGGAATTAGCTGCTGGGAGATGTCAGCTTGGAATAAGAGCTGCTGGGTGGAAGCAGAGGCAATTAGGATACCCTCTGCTGTTGACATGATTCAATGGAAATTTTCTATTTTATGAGCCAAGCTGGAGAGATGAGAGGTGCAGAAGTGCTGCCCATCAGTGTTTTCACTCTTCCATTGCTATCCACACGGAGTTCCTCCCTCACACCCCAGTTTCATTCCCAGGCAAGGCCAGGTTTGCAAACCAAAACCCATTCCACTCCACAGCCGTTTCCCAAGCCACAGCACAGGGAACACAGGGAAACCAGGAACTAGGGGGATTCTGCTATGATGGGATTCTGCTTAACTTTCTTTCTGTACCCCAAAACCAGGAACATTGTAACAGGTCCAATCCAGGCTTGAGAATTTGTAAGAAAGCAACTGAATTTTGCATGCCTTTGTTTTTGTTGAGTACAGTTTGCCCAGGCTTATTCCCAGCCTGAAATGGTATTCAGTTTGTGCCCTGAAGCATGAGGATTGATAGCCCTTGTCATTTGCTCCCAGCTAGTATAACTGCCGTTATCTTAGCAAAGCACACCCCATTGCCATCGGACTCCTCTGGAGAACAATTAGCGGAGCTCGGCAGCTGAAATAACGACAGCAGGGCAGTGGCGGTGTGGCTGCAGTCGGGCTGTGCGAGAAACGGACCCTGCATACACCTCAGAGCAGCTCTCCACATCTCCCCAAGCCATGACTGGTGACTCCAGTGGTGGCAGGAGGTTGGCAGGGCGTTTAGAGGGGCTTTCAGGACTGGCCAACCAACAGCCATTGCAAACCTTTCCTGGTGACTTGAGCACTTCAGGGATTCAGGTTTTGGAAATCCCAGTTTGTGATATTTTAAATTACTGGTGCCAGACCCCTCAGCCACCACTGGTTATGGTGTTCTTGGCCACTGCCTTTAATTTCTCGGTCCATAGTGGCCATGCAGAGTTCACTGTATAGTCCAAGCTCATGTTCAGGCTGATGCTGACTGTAGAATGCCGGGCAGCACCATGCCACCCAGGGTTATCTTCACCCTTGCAGCATCCCCTCACTTCAGCCCTCCAGAGCTGCTGAACTGGAAAAAAAGAAATCACTTCAAAAATGTACCATGCCTCTTCGGAGCTGTATTTTCTCTCCTGGCATGCTGCTTTGTAAAAGGCTTTTAAAGACCACAATTTCAAAAGGGAAGCAGTTTTCCCCCTTCCTCTCTGGAAGCACCTCTGGAAGCCGCGGTGCTTTAGAAGCGCATGGGCAGCACCTGAAATACAGAGGATGTTAAAGATCCAACAAGGCAGCTGTGTGAGGGCTCCAAGATTTGGAGAGGGAAGGGACAACCAAAGGAACAGAGTAGGAGCAAAGGCACTGCTTGCCAAAGCTGGAGTGTTCTGAAAGGAGCGTTACCCCAACCTGCCGTGGAGCTGGATCGGAGTGCACCAGGGAGAAATGGCAGAAAGGTACGCATGCCCAACTCCGCTTTCTTCCTTGTCTTCATTCCCCAGACAGGCAAAAGGACTGTTCCTCTTCTTGGAGGTCTACCAAAACTGAGGCAGGAGCAGCCACTGGTACCTGGCTGTGACAGCATCAGAGAGATGTGGTGAGGTTGACGCTGAATTCTCAACTGCGTCAACTGCCAGACTCCAAAAAAAGCAAGCAGGATACAGTTCAGCAGCACTTTCTGGATTCGTTCCCTCTGACATGAGATGTCAATCTGAGCTGTCGCCCTCATGCCCTGTAACCATCAGTGCGCACAGATGGGACCTTCTGCAGAGCGGTGGTGTCTTGCGGGGGCTCAGTCACATCTGAAGGATCCTAATTTCTGAAACTGTTCTGGATGCAACTGTCTCTGAGGGTAGCAGAAACCTCCAGTGACTCTGCGCTATCTTAGACTCAGAACAAAAAATCCGTAACGGTGGGTGCAAAGATACAGGTCTAACCACCCATCTTAAGCATAAATCATCTGCTTAAAATTAAACATGTGCCCTGATGATATGTACATGCTGCTTTTTAAGTAAAAAGCTACCCATAATGATTTTAACAAGCATGAGCTGTTAAATGTTAGTGTATTATAAAGCCCGCCCTAAAATGGCCCACAAGACAGCAGCAGCATGACTTTTGGATGGCTCCAGTATCAACCCCTTCGCAGTTTGCATTGCTGGCACAGAGCACCTGATCCTAGACTCTGAATTTTTGTTTCCCACCTACCTCAGGCAACTGCCAGGAAAAAGTGCAAAGTGCCCTCCTTCAGCTTGCAGAGGCATTTGAAGACAGGAGGCAAGTTTAAGTGGAGTTTGGCATCCCATGGGGTGAACTTTTCCTGACAGCCAAAGCAATGATATTGAGCACTATCGTTCTCTGCTGTGCACATCTTTGCCTGACCTTATCCTGGATGCATCCCCTTTGACTTACTTCTTTAAAGAGCCTAATAGATTTTCTTTAGCTTGAGGCAGAGCAAACCTCTGCTGGATTGAACTAATGTAGAAGTATTAGAAAAGATTGGTACTGGGAATTTTTTTCCCTCTTCCCCTTGCTGCGCAATAGGAAGAAAATGTATGACCTAAATCTGCCAAGCATCTTCAAAGGGAAGGAAGAAACACATGTGGAAAAGCATTAGAAAGCCACCCAGCTCCCTTTAATTATGATGAGAATGCCAACATTGCTAAATGAATAGAAAATAAACGGAATAAGTATTAAATGATTATGGTTTCCCTCACATATTTCTTTTCATCTCTTCACCAGCAGATAGTTTTACAACATAAATAAATCTTTTCAGATGTAAACAAGTCTCCAGCACATTCCGCTGGAGTTGGCGGTGGGGCTGTTGGCTGCGGGGCGGGGAGGGAAACTGCGATCTCCAGCACCCCCTGCAGCATCCTCGCCAAAAGACAGGCTCGGAGCCTGCATCGCAAGGCGAGGGGCACGACTCCGGCTCCGGTTATGAATATTTCTGGGATTTAAAACAGCAAAAGGCACTGATATGCGGCGTTTAATACTACTAGTTTTTTATTGTTTCTTGGTTTCGTCCCTACACAGAAGGAAAAACTTGTTTCGAAATCTCAAAGCTTTGTAGAGTGGGAAATGCAATTTGTGTCGGAGCCCACTTTCCCAAGTGGGGCCGTTCTGATACTGGCAGCCACGGTGTGAGTGGCCTGCGGAAGGGGCCAGAACACTGCAGGGAGAGGGGAGTTTTGCAAATCCCTAATATTTGGCAAGAAAAAACATCTAGAGTTTTTGAAAAACCTGAAACTCTTCCCGAGGTTGGGTGCAGAGTGACCACTGTGCTGCTTTCCACCAGTCTGCCCCCTCCCTGCGCCAGAGACGCGTTACAACCTCCAGCCCTGGCTGGCTGTTTCAGTTAGACCAAAAAAATATAGTTGCACTCCTAAGCTTTTGTATTTCCCAATTTAGTCCTTGGCTTGTTGACCAAATGGCTTTCCATTTCACCCGCACTGATCCAGCATGCACCTGCTGAGCTATTGAAATGTGGTAAAACCATAACACAAGAACCATAACCCTTTAAAGTCCCTTCATGTCACTGAAATAACTTAATAGCAGAGCTCCCACCATTGGCCACACAGCACCAGGTACCCCGTGCAGGGAAACAGCAGTGTGGGGACCGTCCCTGGTGCAAAGCTCTGCAACCCCGCTAAGCGCCACGCAGAGCTGCACCACTTCGTACCAGCTGGGCTCTGTCTCACTCTAATGTCAGCAAAGGGACGCTCCCCAATTTGGTTTGTCCCCCTTTAGGAGCAGGACTACCTGGCTGCAGAGCTGCCAGTGGCCCCCTTTATTTTGCTGAAGTGCAAACATGAACTTTGATGTATTTGTCTCAGAATCAGGATGGCCTGAGCTTGCTTTTTCCAAGTGCAAGAGAAAAGAAAATCCACAAATTGTTCTTTTCTTTGCCAGACTGCTTCCCAGGCAGGTTTTGAGCAGAGCTAATTTGGCTCATCCCCGCAGGCCTCCCTGGTGACAATTACACAACACGACCCCTCCCACGTGGGGCATTTCACACAGCTCAGACATGCATATGGGAAGAGAGCTGTTTATATTGTATTTATATCCTCCTCCTTTGCATCCCTGTGCTTCTGAGAGCCGCGTGTCCCCCTCCTGCTGCCCCGTGGTGTCCAGCCCTTCCCTCCCACCCCTTCTGTTAAGTGCCTAATGTGACTTTTCTCCTCTGCCCTGTCCTCTTGTCAAGTCACCCTCCCGTGGAGCAGCTGCTGTTAGAGCAGATGTAAAATGGTTCAGTAATACTCGCTAATATTAGCTTTGACACCAGCACAGAGAGGAAATAAATTCTTTTGTGGGGGAGAAGCAGAAATTACTTAATGCAGCAGATCAGAGCAGCATCCGTGACAATGCTGGAAGAGAGCTGGTTTAATATCTCCCCGAATATAACACACGCAGAAAGCAGAATAACTCTTCCCCCCAGCAGCCAGAGTACAGCTCGCCCCGTCTCATCCTGCACAGCCTGTGGTGATTTCTCCCCAGTCTTGCAGGACTCTGGTCATTAATCTAGAATCTGCTTATTAGTCCATAAAAAGCCACCTCTGAGGGCTTTGACTAGGAGGAGAGGTGCTTCACAAGCTGGGCTTTTCCATGGCAATTACAGCAGGCACCAGCACCAGTGGAGAGGTGGCCGAAGCATGCTGAGATGGGGTGGCTGCTTGCTGGCACAGGTCACAGGATGTGAAGCGAGGTGGCAAGCAGCACCCAAGCATGACTGATCCCCTCCGTTTATGTGTTTGGCATACGGCATGCAACAGTCTGGCTGCTCACGGGGAGGAGGAGAGGGGTTTGCAGCGGATAGTGAAGCTGGATGGACTATCGGGAGCTGACTTGAAAAGGTCTCAGCCTCTTGCTAGGACAAAGAAGAAGAGCTGCTCAGGGTTACGTGCCTTGCTTAGCAGCTGGATTCCCTCTGTGCTCTGTACCGTGAGGCCTTCAGCTCCAAAACCTGCTTTCCCAACAGCTCTGGCTCCAGCCCAGACAAAAGAGGGATGCAGGGCCAGAGATGTTGCATAGAGTTCGGGGAGTATGAAACTCTTCTGCTCACAAGAGCGTCCTGTCCTTGGCTGCTCTGGCACACCTCCTCTCTGGAGAAACGGATTTACTCTGCCCTGAATGACTTCTCCGAGGCAGTAGTTTGGCCGATGATTTATGGTGGCCTGAGCTACAGGGGAATCACATCGCATTCACATGCTGCATGCGGAGAGCCAGGTTTTCTGTGTGTACCAGTCCCGGTAGGAGATTTCTACCTCCCTCTGAAATCTCTGGTACGAGAGGGATTTGACACGGATGGGATGACCTAGTATGCAAATGACTATGTTCCTGACCTGGAAACTCCTCTTGTTTCTCCTTTGTTCTGCTTTTGGGATGAAAGCACACAAAGCATTTCAGCAAAGTCAGTACCAGCTGCCCTGGTGGGAAATACCTTCAAAGGGTCCCTTTTGCAAATGCTGCAAGGCTGAACACAGCTAAAGAAATAAAGAAATTTGGCCGAATTCAGGAGCTGCACTCATTGACACCACCAGTAATTGGCCCATTGCCCCTCTGACTGGCTCTAATGGAAATCTTTGCCGGTTGTGGGAGCGTTGATCTGTTAATCACCAGAGCACGTACAGGCCTCGATCGTAGCTGATTCTGCGGACAATTGCTGCTCAGGTTATAGATCGACGCTGCATGTGCAACGTAGAGTATTACATTCAGGCAGAAAGAAAATAATGAATTCAGCACAAAGAAGTAAGAAACTAAACTGTTTAGATAACCTTAGGCTTTTTCTGCTAAGAAAATCAATACAGTTAGAAGCTCAGAAACTACCCACGTTGCCAACAGAGTCAGGCTACAGAGTAACAGAGAACACAATGTAAATGACCAAAACAGTTTAGTTTCCATTTTATTCCTTGTATTACTTTTTTTTTTAATAATTCTAAGTGTTTCTGTGTAGTTTTCACCTATCTCTTAAGGTACCTTTGCCTGCAAAGTTTATTATTTTTTTTTATTCCAAATCTTGGTTCAGGGTCCCCTGTATCAGGAACACCACAGCCCTGTGAGTTCCCATCTCTTTTGATGATATATATTATTAGTTCACAGAAAACCTGCCGTGGAAAAGAATGTGTCAGCTTGCAGTTTCCCAGCATGAGTAGTTTATTCTCTGTACTCCATTCACATGTTTGGTGTCCTTACCCCAACAGCCAACATGGGTGCTAATTAGCAGCTGCACTCCTCCTATCAGGTTGTGTGGGCACCCATCAAGTAGCACCTGAC
Source organism: Grus americana (assembly GCF_028858705.1). Lineage (NCBI taxonomy): Eukaryota > Metazoa > Chordata > Aves > Gruiformes > Gruidae > Grus > Grus americana. The sequence goes on along the minus strand of NC_072857.1, from coordinate 14,659,401 downwards.
ATGAAATTAATTCACATCACGGATTAATTGCTTTGCTATTTGTATTGCAGTAACACCATCATGTCCCAGCTAGTGCTGGGACCCCAATGCGCAGAAGAGGGAAAAGCAGACCCAGCAGCGTGGAAAATGTAATTAGGTGTGAGGGCATTAATAGGCCTTAATGACCCTGACTAGCCTCACCTGGGACCCACATCCACACCCTTCCCCTGGGCCCAAGGGCTCTATTTAAGCTCAGGCCAGAGATTTTAGTCTTTCCCCAAGCTATGCTGTGGGTGTGTTTTCAGCCCTCCTGCAGAGCTTGTTTTCTGGATAGACTTGATCTTGTGCTGTAGGTAGCTTGTCTCCAGCCCTGTCTCATGGAAGGACCTTGAACCTATGCTGCAGTCTTGTCTCTGTCTTCTTTGTGGTTTCCTTGGATGGCCCCTGGACCTGATGTATTGCCTTGCTTTGTCTGGGACTGCTGGTAGACCCTGTTGCCACCAATGCTGTAGTCTTTCTCAGCTCCCAGCTTGCCTTCTGTTGTTGAGCAGCCCTGTCCTTGCTGCTCCCTGATATTGGCATGGAGAGAACTGAGGAGGAAGGACTGACTACAGCGGCACAGGGAACACTGGAGGAGCTGCCACTAAGCAGTGAGGGTGTGAGGAAGAGAGCCCATCCTTGTGTGCCTGCAGTAAGGAAGAGATGTATTCAGCGGTCCCCATTCCACAGCATGGGCAGGAGGAAATCGTGGGACTACCTGTGGCTTCCTTGTCCCTCAGGTAAGCATCCAAGGAGAAGAAAGGGTCGCACAGCCACCTCTTACTCCAGCAGCCAGTCGGGATGCAGTCAGGGCAGATGCAACCCAGGAACAGCAATGGGTTGTGCTTGCTGTGAATCCATCTTTCATTTTTGTCTAATGACCTTCATATCTGGCCATTTCTGGGCTTGATCTGATAAGGGGGCTACAGCCCCTTTCCCAGTGGAGTCCCAAGAAGAATGAGAAATATGAAAGACAAGGCCCATTCTCCTGGTTTCCATACAGTCATTTCTACCTGCTAGAAGGCTGCATGATATTCTCTTTAGCAGTGTAGGTATGCCCTTAAATGTGTGATGGCATTCAGAAATAATTCTGTTTCAAGGAGGAGGAAAAACACCAGAGCAAAGAGTTCTTTTTAAGTAAATAACAAAGAATGCTAATCTTTAGAGGCAGTTGGTTCCCTGTGTGTTTTAAAGCTTATGCTGCAGAGAGATGATGCCACTTGCTGCAAACCTTGTTCCTTTTATTTTTTTATCTTGGGAAGGGACTAAAGACAGAAGTACTCAGTAACAGAAGTATCTATAGACACTGAAGAGTTAGGAAAGAGTGAGATTGCCTCCCTTTGCGTACTTTGTGTCCAATGGCTACCGGTCCTTGTCAGCCTTGCAGAGTATCAGAGACTGCAGCAGACTGTATGCCTCAGACATAAGGAGAGCCAGCTGGGCTGCCCCATAAGGCAGTGCCTTTCCTCAGTGCTGCTGAGCCATCTACATCCCCCAGCATGAATAGCAGGTTTGTGGAAGCCAAACTCACGTCCTCCTAACAAAGCTCGGAGGAGGAAGTTCAAATCCCTTGCGGGGGTTTCTCATGCTCATCTTGCTGTGCTGCCAGCCTGGAGCCTGCACAGAGCTGCGTCAGCCCAGGTGGAAATACTGTGTGAAACAGCTCTGTGCGCTGCAGGGAGTAAAACTTTAGGAGATTTTTACTGAGCAGGAAACCTTAGATTTCCCCACAGGGACCAGGGATGTGCATACTGAGGTGTTGGATGACAATGATCTATAAAACTCTCATGCTAAGAGGTGTTTCTCTGTAAAGAATGAGGTGATGCTAAACAGTGGGAGATTAATCACTCTTCATCCCCTTTCCTCCCACTTACCTCGTGGATCATTAGGTCTCAGGAAGGTTTTAATTCTGCCTCTGCCATGTGTACATGAAAAAAGTCAAGAGTGTCACCTGACTGGTGACTAGGTCATGTTAAGATCTGTATCACAACCAAGACTCATTAGTCCAAAACAGCAAAGAAAGAACACATCCTTCTGGGAAAGGAGGGTATTTATCAAGTTAGGAGGCTTTTATGGGGGATTATCTTGTCAGCTGTACATACAGCTCATGCTTCCCTCCACAAGAGGTACATGCATAAGCAAGAGACAGGGAAAAATGGTGTCCCTGAGCATCCCTCTCTCTTGAGTGATCACAGCTTTATGTCCTAGACTGCTTCCTTCAAGGAGGATTTCCATCACGGGATCTTTGGGGTGAGAATTTCAAAATGAATTAATCAAAACTGAGGTGATGAGTGCTGCAATAATGTCTTACTCCAATGCAAAGCCCCTGAGGCTGGCCTGGATCAGATATACTCCAATCTGAGCCTACTTTGTGCCTGGAGTTATGTACTGTGAAACTGTTAGGCACTGGGCATTCGCATCTGAAGCAACAGGCTGTGATTCACCATCAGTCATATATTGATCAGATTTTGGTATTTTTTTATGGCAAATGCTCCTGAGAACCTAGTTTTGTTGAGAAGATTGGGTAGGGTCTGCTCTTTATTTGGTTAACACTGGGATTCTTGCTTTCATCTGCTGGAGCTTCAAGTGATGTTAATCTGTGTAGAGAACAGGGACAATAATATGGGATTTAGGTGATCAAATCAACTGAACTAAAAATCAAGAAGGGGGGGAGGAAACAGATTTGAATTAAATGTTTGAACTGAGATAAAAATTAAAGGCTGGAAACTTGCAAGTAGGAAAGAAGGGAAAAATTAAATGAAAACCTTTATTTCTTACCCAGTGTGTTTTAAAAATCAAAATAGATTTTTCTTAATTTACAGCTTCTGCTTTTTGTATTATTGATAAAGTTAGAACTAGCTTGGAACTTAAAGATCTTTAAAAGTAGTTTATAGTGACTGTGATAGTCTTTTGGAAAAAAGAAAAAATCTGATTCTCTCCTAGTCTCCTGTCCCAAACCAGACACTGAAACTCAGCCTTTCCTTTGCTGATTAAACTAACTAGAAGCAATATTTCACTCTGCCTATTACAATTCTGCGATTCCACTGGTAACTGCTTCCATGGGGAGTGCAGTGAATTTCAAACACTCCATCTTCTTTCTATGAAAAATGCTGTTGAGGTGTATTACAAGCTATTATCAAGTTTACAAAAAAGATTCACTCTGGAGTTATGGTATTTTATGCCAACTTTCAGCTTAGACTAAACGTTTATAGTCAGGATATAAACTTCTGAATATAGGGTCTTTGTAATAGAAAACTTGGCTGACTATAGGGTCAGGAGGAGCAATGGTGTAATACGATTTATAGCCTACTCAGCTTGGATTTATACTTCATCACGGTACGGTATCAGGAGCAGATGTTACAATGACAGTTCTCCCTTTTTTGTTGCTGTGTAAAAACAACACATAATATAGTCTTAAAACAGAACTGCTGTTTTCTTAATGGGAGAGCAGGTATAGCTCATATTTCCCAAAAGTATTCTTACAAGCATAGCCTTTGCAACAGCAACACCTCAGATACCCCCAAGCCCTTTCAAAAACAGTGGCATCGAAAATAAATCGTCTTGTTTTAACTGGTGAGATTAGAGACCAGAAGCACAGGAAAATCAAAGGCTGAGCTCTCTTGAGAACAGGCTAAGTTATGTGGGCTCCAGAAGATGCTGGTAAGGGAACTCCTGTTTTAGAGACTGGAGGCAGGGCATTTACCATGGATGGGATTGCAGAGGTTGCAAAGGGACCCTGGAGGACTGCGGTCCAACACGCTGTTCAAAGCAGGGCCAGCAGAAGGGATAAAGTCGCTTTCTGTTATTTGGCCATGCAAACAAATGATGCTTCTGATGAACTGCAAGAACACAGCGGTGCAGTGCTCGCTCAGTGTCCAAACTGACCAGTTCAATGGCAGCTATGTCACCCTAATGCCACCTGAATAGAAACTTTTTCCCCACATCACAGTATAATGTGAATGTAACATAGATGTTTAAGCCTTCTCCTGTCCCCTTCTGACCCTTCACCTCCTTTATTTTTACTTTGCTAGCAGAACAGGAATGGAGAGTTGCTTACGGCATTTAATAATTATAAAAACACTTTGTTTTGAAACCCTAGGTGTTGCATATGGACCTCTTTGGGGAAAAACTGATTTACATTAAAGATTGGATCCAATCTGACAGCTGGGACTGGAAAGTTTCTTTTGTTCCGTGCTTGTGCAGAGTTTGCTCTGGGGAGGGAGGGTTCAAACACAGTGCTCCCAGGCATTACTGGAAATAAAATAATGATATCAGGAAAGTCTCCCAGTAATTTTCTGAAAACTAATTATTTGAGATTACTGACTACAGAAAATAATGTATGCAATTATTTTTGCCTTTATTTTTTTGTTGCTGTCTTAGTCTGCAAGGTTGAGGGAAGATTGGTCTTCATAAAACCACCTCTTTGTGGATGTGTAGATTCCTTCCAGGCTTCAGAACCATGTCTTTTGCCATCTACCATCTTATAACTTAGGAGAGGACAATATTGATAATACTAACAAAGAAATCCATTCCAGGGTGAGACTTAAGCTTTCTAGTGATTCAGTTCGTGTCCATTACGGCAGTAACTACTTAGTTGCTGGTGCTCTCTGCCACCAGCAGAGTTAGCAGGAAAACAATGAGATTTAAAATGCTTTAAATATATTCCACTCTTTCATTAGCTCCTGGCAGCAAGGAATGCTGTGAACTACCAGTGAACCCTGGCTGAGAGTTAATGCTTGTAATTTCATGCTTTTGGGCAGGATCACTGGTGTTTCCTAATGGTGCTTCTGGCCTTGAAGGTGCCAGATAATCCACGCACTGAAAAGGGCACTGATGTTAGTATCTGTTAGAGGAGGCCAGTGAGTGGAAGCACTGAAGGCGGAAGTTCAGACTGTGGCAAGAAAAGGGGACTGAAAATATACCATTGTTTAATGTGCTGTAATGTGCCGTGTACCAGAAGGCATATACCGGGCATGATTTGGCTGCGTACAAGAGTCAACACCACTATTCAGAGAGGGGTTCAATTGGCCATGTCCTGGCTATATTGTCAGTGAGATTTGACTGTGAAGCTTGCAAGCTCTGTGCAACTAAACTTCCAAAATACTGAAGCCTTCTAATCTGCAGAAGGAAGCCCAGACTGGCTGTTTGTTATTTAACAAGTCCCTGAATTATATCTTTCTGGCCTTGCAAAGAATTTCACAGGAGCAACTTACCTGATGCAATTTTGGCATGTCTGAATTGCAGATTGTGCATAGGCATGATTTTCAAGATATTTCTTACAATTTTCTAAGCTTCCTAAGCATTAAGTGCAGGGGAAGCAAGGATGTAAGTGGGTATAATAGGAATTTCTTCTGACACTTTGTAATCAATTGTTGGTCGTAAACCAAAGCACCAGAATGGATCTGTATGATGTCTGTGATACTGTCTAGTGAGCTGGATGATAAAGGACAAACCAGAAGCCCTGGATTTCCTTATCAGCTCCCCTCACTTTGCTACTTTCCTTTTCCATGACTACTGTGCTTCCGACCTGACTTCTTACCAAGTCCTCTATGTATGCATAGTTTGTCACTCCATGATAATCTCGATGTAGGCATCAAGTAGCTTTCAGCATGAAAATAAGAGGTAGGATGAGTGATTAGAAAATTTCTGGAGGATGGGATGACAGGGAGAATCTCATAGGCAGGAATTTTTTTCCCCTCCCATAATCCTGGGGAACCCAGGACTTTCAATTAGGGCACATGTGCTCTGCATTTTCACACATCAATCTTTCATTGGCCTTGCATCAATCATTCACTGGTCTGTGCAAATAACTTCTCCCAAACAATATTCTCCCGTCAGAAACAGGCACTGTCATCTGCAAACCTGTTTGAATATTTCATTGTTGCCAGATGATGTTTTTTGTTGAGGCTTTTTGTGCATTTCCTGGATGACATGGCATGATAGTCCCTGTGCTCCTTGCCCTAATGAGGTTGGAAAGCCAAGGTAAAGCCAGCCAGAGACTGGGGCTGTGTCCTAGAAAACCTTTTCTCTGTAGTCTGTACAGGGAGGGGAAGGCAAACAGGCAGTGCTTGTTCATTTCTTGTTCAACTCTAGGCCAGTCAGGTTCAGCCTAGCTGATATCAGGAGTGCCTACAGCAATGTCAAAGTCATCCTCAGCTGACAGCCATTCAGCAGTTGATGCTGCGAGCCCTTACAGATGTGGTATATCACAGTCTTGTTTTCATCTGGAAAATCTTTCAATTCCTCCTGCCTGTTCCCTGGGAAGTTCAGGGGATTCACTAATTAATATATATCACTGGTAGCTACTGATAATTCTTCTAGGCCTCCACTTAAAAAATATATATCCTGACCCTGTTAACTACAAGGTCAATCTACCTGTTGAGCAGAGAGGGGCTCCTGGGGTTTTGCTAGGGTAAGAGTTTTTGACTGGCATTGATGGACTTGACTTATAAAACCAATTAGCTATTTAGCACCACTCATACACACACAAAGCTTACTTTGGCTACCTATTCTTTCAGGGAAGTTTTAATCCATAGGTTACACTTCAAGCAGCTGCCAGAAGACTTGTTTTCTGAAGGTGCTATTGAAAGTTTTTTGTGCATGGTCTCCAGGAGGCCATATTTGCTTGAGTCTAGGTCAGCACAGGTGAGAAGGGCTTATCTGGGGAGAAGTGAGGGGTGGAACTGAGGGGAAGCCTGGTGAAAACTGACCTACCCAACACCTTCTGGAAAGGAGGTCTGGCCAGCTGTGGAAGCCACAGGAAGTTGGCTGATCTGAGCATTTGACAACTAGACTGATCCAGAAAGTACATCACTGGTGCAATGAACAGTAGCTGCCTGTGGAGGGCTTGCCCATGCCTGGTTTGGATAATGTAGTGTTTACTTGCTTCTCAGAGAAAAGAACATGGTACTGATAGTGCAAGTGCATCTCAGATAAGGTCACCAATGAGTGTTTATTCCTTATAACACAGCGATGATCATTACTTTCTGCGATGGCAAATAGCTTTTGCAGGAACAGCGTGCTAACTTGACCTAGGTCTTTTTTAAAAGTGCATCAATAGATTAAAACTACAAATTAACACCATGTTGCTATGCTCCTATGGTCTGATTGCTCCCTCAATTTACAGTAGATCCTGCAAGCGCATATGGAACTTTTTGTCTTTGTGTTTTCTCTCATCATGTTTCTTCTCAGTGCTATACTCTTACAGTAGAAAAGGCTTTGAAATCAATTGCTGAAATGTAGTTCAGTTTATGGTTCATAAAGGGCTTTGGGAAACTATTTTGTATAGAAAATGAGATATAAATATAGGCAGCATATTTATTCCCTTTTCTTAGCTTTAAAATTATACTATTAAGCTGGCAAACCTGTCAAATATGTAACTTAGCTTACTGAAGCCCTATCAAAAGGCACTTAAGTGGATGCTTAAAATTAAGCAGGTGATTTAATCCTGCCTTATACAGTTCTTAAACACCAGCATAAGTCTTACTGAAGTCAAGGCAAGCACATTAAAGTGTATGCTAAGCACTTTGTTAAATCAAGACCTAACTCTACTTATTTTCATATCCATTCCCAATTCTGAAAAACAAGTATGTTACAAGAGGCAGTGACATCTCAACTTCTGCCCCGATTAAATAAGTTAAAAAATCATGAATTCTAAAGCAATTGCTTTGCCATCATACTTCTTTCCTTTTATGATTAATCCAGAGTTTGATATGTCTTTCTATAGGATTAATATCTTAACAGCAAGGTAATAGGTAGTATGACATTTAATCTCTTTGATTAAATTCCATACTAAAAACGTCCCATAAATAAAAGAAACAATTGAGGCAATCATAAATTATCTTCATTGTTGCAAAGTGATGGATTTAATGGTTACAGAGGGTAAAATCTCATGAGCTCATTAAAAACTATAAGGGTTTTTTCCTTCCACAGATGTGGAAGATATTGTGGCCTACGGCAGGTTCTCTCACATGGCTTTCATTTAATCAGCCGAAACCTTAAGAGGAAATAAGATTCTGTATATATGTGCCCAATTCATTTCCCACTAGAGATGACCAGAGCCAAATAAGGATCTTTTGCTTCAGGTTTTATCTTAGGTGTTCCTGTGGGTTCAGCACTATGTGCCTAATGAAGGAGAATGTATTTTTTGGTTAATAGCCAGGATCAAATTGTTTCAGGATCTGAGTCTGCTGCTTGTCTCTGCCACTGACCTCTGCTGTGACTTTGGGCAAGTCACAGAAGGCCAAATTTTCAAGAGCTCAGCATCAACCATCAGAGCCAGCTCAAAATGTATCAGACACAACCATAGTGCCAAATTAATAAGGTTTGGATCCAGTCCAGTGGACTGTGCTCTTCTGAGGATTTACCTAAAAGCATTGCAAGGGAGATGCTTATCTCTGAGTCCCTCTGAAAAATCTGCATGCCGGAGTAGGTCCCAAACCTTTTAAGGCTCCATTGTGCTACTGAGATGCACCTGGAGGATTCATTTCTCCCTTTACAAAATGAGCGAAAGGTTGTACCCAACCAGAAGGGCTTCACTTAGCGTAATAAGGCACCATTTTTCCTATTCAATTAGAAAACCCTTTTTGCTACATATGCTAAGACAGTCTTTCCTTTCCGTTTGACTACAGCAGGTAAGAAGCTTAGTTAAGTGACAGAAGGGGAACAATGTGAACAAGACTTTAATCCAAGTTGCTGGGTGTTTCAAGGGCTCTTGTTAGCACTTTCCTGCCTCCTGAAATCAGTGCTGTCCCTTTGACTCCTTACAACAAACTGTCATTGCCATGAAACCCATCCTCCCAACAAGGACAACACAGATGCACAGGCTGCACTTCAGAGTTGTCCTGCACCGTACCTCTGCTGAGCTGCATGGTCCCCAAGGTTAGGGATGGACAAGAGGCTGCTAGACTGTCTGACAGTGCTTAAAAAAAAAAAAGTCAATCCATTCATGTGATTAAGGATTCAAAAGAAAGGCTTTCTGTAAAGATGCATTTTTAATATAAAAGGCTACCAGCAGAGAAGTCTCCCATGGTGCAGTTTGTAGGATCTTGTAAGAGTTTAGTGAGATTAAGTTCATGTAAATTCCTTGAAGCATCTGTACAACCCACAGCAAGGTTTTGCTGCTTGTTTCACCAGATGAAATCCTCCATTTCAGTGTTAACCTTTTTCAAGCACCCATGAAAACAGCAGTGCCAGGACCACCCGGTTTCTGACTGGGGAAATACAGTGGGAACCCTTATTGCAGGTGGCATGCAAGAATGGCCCATGAGTGATTTTGCTGTAGGTATTTGCCATCAGCAGAGACCAGGGAACTCATTCTACTTCAACCTCCTTAAAAAAAAGAGGGGGGGGAAGTGCACATACTGACCAAGAAATTTCTCTTATTACTAATCTCAGGAGCTGCCTACAGCCTCTGTCCCTTAAATCGTGCAAGGCCTGTCTTAGCAAAGATTCATGGAAGGCAGAAGCTCACTGACATACCTGATAAATCAATCAGATCTTGAATTGCTTTTTAAAAACTTCAGCCTGTTTTCCTGAAATCTGTTATTAAACATGCCCTGTTCTCACCAGTTCCTTTCAAAATGACCTCCAACATGTTTTTGCAGGAGAAGCTATAAAGGCAGAATGGGCACAGGGCCAGGGACCCTCAAAAAAAGAAATGCCTTGCAAGTAAACAGGCTGTAGAGCGTGGCAGTGCCTCTGGACAGTGCAAAAGACATCACAGTGGCCCAGGTCTGCGTTGGAAGCACCTGCTGGTAGAGATCTAGTAATGCTTTGGGTGGATTAACAGTAAATGCATCCCAAAGGGACCAGAAAGGGAGGAAAATCACATCTTAGCTTCCCCATGCTTTGTTTCTTTGTCTTTTCTTTGTGTACCACCATATTGTAATTGGTTTATCACAGACCGGACCAGTGCAATCCAAAATTATGGTAGAAACCTCACAGTGAGCTTCTAGAAATGCTGGTTATTCATATGATCTTGCCAAACACTTCCCTTCCATCACCCATGTAGGTCTGAGAGTCACAGGCTGGAGCTGGGGATGGAGATGTGTTTTGCATTTGGTAATGTTAACCTACTTCACCCATTCTTACAAGCTAAAGTAATATACGTAATATAGGTGAAACGATCGATGTAATATAGGATGTCTATTTTATTAACATCTTCATTCTGGTGACTTGCAGCCTGAGTTCAAAAGCCCTAACATCTAGGGTTATTTGAAATGCTCCAGGATATGAGACATCCACGTGGGCCTGGCAGATGACCCAGGATAAAGGGCTACTCAAGCCCCTCAGAAGTGGCACGTGGAGGCTGCTGGGGTAAACTAGGGCACCTCCAGTGACACTTTAGACACCTTTTGGCGCTTGAATGCCATTCCCATTGACTGCAGTGAGAGGTCAGACACCTAGTGTACATCTGAGACACTTGCATGTAGACACCATATGTAGGTGCCTCAATCTAGGAGGCTGAATCATCCCTCCTCACACAGGGTCCTCCTCAGTAGTGCAGTACATCAATCCTGCCTGTGCCTTTGCAGGTACCTTGCAGAGCTCCTTGTATTCACTGAGCTCTTTGAGACCATTAACATTCCTGGGTAACCTATGAAACTGATCAAGCAGGAAAAAAATCTTGTTGAAAACTCTTTTGATTTTGTAATTTTAAGTTATATTTTAGTTTACTATGAAAGATACTTCAAAATAGAAATTCAGAAGTTTCTTTATGGGAAAATGTTCAGGTTTTCACACAAAAAAGAAACACTTTTGACTAAGACTGAATCACGGAATGGTAGGGGTTGGAAGGGGCCTCAGGAGATCTAGTCCAACCCCCCTGGTAAAGCAGGATCACCCAGGCCAGGTTGCACAGGATTTTGTCCAGGTGGGTTTGAATATCTCTGGAGAAGGAGACTCCACAACCTCTCTGGGAAGCCTGTTCCAATGCTCTGTCACCCTCAGAGTAAAGAGGGTTCCTCATTCAGGTGGGACTTCTTGTGTTTGTTTGTGCCCGTTGCCCCTTGTCCTGTCGCTGGGCACCACTGAAAAGAGTCTGGCCCTGTCCTTTTGACATCCACCCTTTAGCTATTTACAGGTATTGATAAGATCCCCTCTCAGCCTTCTCCAGGCTAAACAGAATTTGAATCAAAACTCAATTTTCTATAGGGAGGGGAAATTCAGCACAGATTTTTCACACCTTCTTTGTTATTCAGGCAGATTGTGCTGCAGGCAAGAACTAGTAGGATTATGGGGAACTGATAGCTACCAGGACAATTTCAGAAGTCTGTGACATGACCTGAAGAAATGATTGATTTGCACTATGGCTTCGAAGATACGTCATGTACAAGGAGAGAAGCAGCCTGGCATCTGAGGTCAATTGACCAATGTTCCCACAGTGCAGAGATGGAGTAGGCTTAGATGTGCAGACCAAATGAAGCAGTTTCAGCAGTTGCCTTTAATAACAGGCAATCAGACCCATAATTTTACCACAATTAACCACCATTTTTGTAAACCTTTGTTTTATCCAAATCAAGGTAAAGCATGTCTGACTGCTTTAATATTTGTTTGGAAGGTAATAGTTTAGAATGGAGTGAGCTAGAACAAAAAAAAAAAAGATGCAATTAAGCCTTGATTTTTTTGTTGTTTGTTTGCATTTGTTCTAGTTCCTTTTCTCCAGATAGACTACTCCATCATTTGTTGGTACTAATGATTTGCAGCTATGAATGTAGGCCACATAGCAAATGCAGTATGCCTTTTCCATTACTCACTTTCACTCTCCCCATGTACCTTTTTCATCCTCATGCCGTATGTGTCCAGTTTTATGCCCCATGCACTTTTAACAAGTGAATTTCAGAGGTTTGTGTGGATGAGTATTTACAGGAGCTTTGTTGTTTACCTTCACTGTTTGTACATCTATTGAACCTGGTACCCAAGAGATGCTGAGAGCATCCACATTCACTGACATCACTGACAAATAAAAATGCCCAGCTTCATGGAGGCCTTGGTCACCTTTTTTCTGAAGTTTTGCTCCTATAGTTTATTTCATCCAAGGAAACTGCCATAACCGCAAGGACTATCACTAGGGTCACCTTGAAGGGGAGGGTTAGTGCTCCAGCCTGTAGATACTCGGTTTGTATTGGCGTTTAGGATTGATTTAGAGGTTATTCTCCATGGGGTTTTAGCGCTTTTTTCTCCCTCTAAAGTACAGCGTCTCTCAGGTTGGCTTGGAGAGTTGTTCAAAGGATCAGTCTATGTATTTATTTGTTTTTTTCCTAGATGTCATTTAACTTTAGTAGTGGGAGATTTACAAAATGAGGTGTAAAACAGAAATCAGAACACGGGCTTCTGGCATTGTTGGCAGTGGCCTGCTTGAGCTGGAGGCTTGAAGAATGGGTGAAAGCTCCAGATGTGCTGCAACATACATCAGGCGACAGCTGAGCAGAACTGTGAATTCAAAAGAGGGATTGAGCTAGAGAGAAAAGGGATTTACTGGATATATTTCAGCAGACCAGGATACAGGATTAGATGGTATCCTAGTATTGGCCCACATTGGTGTAGACAACCTTGAGGACAAAGACAGTATTTCTGTTAAGTATATGCAAATACCCTGGAGCAGTAGGCTCCAGTCACAGACAGAGGTTTTTTTAGGCTTGACAATAAATACTAATAATACTTGGCATTTATCTGCCAAGCTCAGAATTACTGGTGCTGGAATCTTTGGCTGTTTAGCTAATGGGAAAACAGAACTAGCACAATCTGACTTCCCCAGCCATTCACACCTTCACAATGAAGCCTGAGTTTCCAATGCTCCTGGTTCTGCTGTTGTCTAGGCTTTCTTTAAGCTATCAAGTTCGTATGATAAATAGGTTTGAGGAAATCTCTTCACATCCGTGGATCCCATGAGCAAAAAAAAGTAGGGCTAAAAATATGAAATAAATTATTCATTCTGAATTATTTACTCAGCTCCACTTATTTGTTCTCATTTACTTCCTTTTTACTTAAACTAGATCATTCATCTTCTCTTCCTTCCTTAAAAGATATTTCAAATGTTTTTTTAATCACTTTGCACATATCAAATGCTGTTAGATATTACCATCATGCCGCTGTTTGGGAAGCCTACAAATAGTATTGTATACATTGAAGTAAATAAACCTCATTAGCTTTGTTAACTCCATTAATCACAGTCAATAACATTAATGAAGCATACTTTAGCATCGCTGTCAGATTTAGGACTAACTTAACTCATTATTAACTTTTGTGGAACTACAGTCCTCTTCAGATTTATCACCCAGTAATATCAAATTTTAGGCGAGGTCAAAATTTTCCCATGGATTTTTTAAATGTAGATTAAAAAAAAGGCTTTGGGAAGCGTTTTGAAAGGTTTTGGGTTTTATCACAGCAGGGCCCAAGAATCAGAAAGTGAGAAGGACTGGCAATAGAAAGGGAAACTGCACGGAATTAAACATCTCCTTTTTTTGTTGTTTGCTGCACTCCAGGCTCCATGCCATGCTGGCGTCACCTGAGTAGTAGTGGTGGTGGCCCCAAGACCAAATCCCAAAAAAGGCTTAGTCACCAGGGAGATAAGTCTGGCCTAACAATGTTGACTTGAAGTTTTAAAGACCCTTCCAACATGCAGATTTAGTGGTCTTCGATGCACATGGACTTTATTTACCCTACTGTTTCCTACAGGTTGTCTTGGATACATCTACGGACTAGGATTTCCACACTTTGGGGGTGTCATTAGACTAATGGATTAATCTATATTTGGACTATGATGAGATAGTTATATTTAGTAGATACTGTATTGTGCAAGTCTGATATGATAGAGTTAATTCTGTGTGGAGCTACAGAAAGATGAAGAGTTTATTTTCATTAAAATTGTTCCTTTTTTGTCCAAATGTTGACAAAAACAGCTTTTTCTTAACTGTATAACACTTCTAACTGTCCTACTTGCACATATATCACACTTACTAAGCATTTTAAAATTTAAAGCAACACCTTTAATGTTACACTAATACTGTTTTCTGCTTCTGATGCTATTTTTTTATTTTCCACATATCTGTCATTCTGTTTTCTGGCTTGGATTAGAATTGGCAGTATCTAAAATACTTTGAAAAAGATATGTCTTCCAATAAATCTTTGAGCTAAAAGCAGGAATAACTAGTGATATAAAAAAGCCAGTTTTGCAGCTAGACTTGATAAGTATCTATTCACATTAATACAAACCAGCCTTCTGTATGAGGTATCCAAATCTTCCCCAAGTGCAACAGCCTCTCCTTAGAGTTTTTTTCCATTCCCACATCATAAAAACAGATCAGTTGCTCATTTCAAAAGAGCTGATCCTAGATAAACATAGTTCCTGTGTTTCAGTCCCCAGTTATAAAATGTTAAGCATTAAATGTCTGTGTTGGGCTTGAGGTCAATTATTTGAATTTTCTTTTAAGAACAAAAACCTGACGCATCTCCAATGTGGCATTCCCTCAGCCAGCCTTAAAGCTTTTCCCTGTTTCTCATGCTTGCAAAATAAGACATTTTTTGCTCTTACATAATTAGCTGGCAGTAAGATTCAGGAAAAGATGGGGGGGGGGGGGAAGATGCTGTAGAGCCCTGAATAGTAACTGGTCTGAGCCTTTACATCAGTTCCCTTTAAAAAGCTCTGTGGCTAACTTCCCAGGTTTCTTGCAGTGACTAATGCTGGGTATTAGTTTAATGGGTCATAGTCACCGATTGGATCATAAATACAGAAATCCCACCACTGAAGCTTAAAAAAACCCCAGAGCTATTCAAGAGGAAGATAAAACTCAGCACAGGAATACAAGAAGGCATGTATCTCCTGGCCTTTCCTTGCAGAGACAGCCTTTTCTGATCTTGCTGCATTTCCCTTACGCTGAAAGGAAGGGATTTTTTTTCCTCAGGAAACCCAGATGTTATAAACTCTTAAGCCAAATTCCTTGTCCATTTTAGAGAAGGAAGGGGGACCAGGGCTGTCAGTGAAGGTCACCATGGGAAGACCTGGAATTGGCTTAGAATCATGAAGAGCCCATTGGTTTTGCCAGTGTCAGCGACATTTCTGTTCTGCGGCAGTCTGGTACATTGGCCTGAATTTCTAAGGGAAGAGGCTACAAATGAGAGCAACTGCGTTATTGCAGTGCTTTATCGAAGTCTTTGAGGGGTAACTAAGCAGCTATTTACATTGACCTTTACAGTACTGGCCTGAGGCTCCAAACAACATGGTAATATTCATTACCAGTAAAGCTCTGCTGAGATACTTCACGCTGTAGCAGGTGGGAAGGAGGCAGATTGTTACAGCAATGGCCTGAAATATTTCCAGGTACGATGCCTCAGAGATTCAATGTGCACCAGTGACTGGGGGCTATTTTCAGCCCTACTTGTATATCTTACTCCTGCTCTGCTTAGCTGCCGAATTGCCGTGTGCTGCAATGGTGACATCTGCTTATTTAAAGTTTAATGTCTGATGTTGCAGGCCTTTGCCACATCTCTCTCTCAGTCTCCAGGACGAGGGTGGACAATTTTATGGCAAGGAAAGGAAGTATAAAGATAGGGACTAAGGGCATCTGAGCCCAGCTTGCAGGCAGAAAGTAGAGACCAACTTTCAAAGTAAGCAGGGGAAGGAGATCATCAGACCCAGAGATGTGTCAGAATAAAATGTGACTGACTGCAGGCAAATACATGTCATGAATCAGGCCCTGAAACTTGTGAGATTTTAAAATAAGATTGGGTTATTCTATTTGCTATGTGTCTTAACAGTTCTCCTGACAGGCCTCCTGTTGAGCTAACACAGAAAAATTGGCCTGCGGTGCTGAAAAAAGGGATGGTCCTTTCTAACCCATCAACATGGTGATCTGGTACAGTAAATGCACTACTTTTTGTCAAAGAGATCACCAAATTATTCTCCCTTCTTGGGTTCTCTCTGTGACAGGTGGTTGGTTTTGTTCCTCCTTTGCTATATCTATGCCTCCAAAGCTTTCTAGAAGTGATGGTCAGTGTAGTCTGAGGGGACAGAGGAAAGAATTTCCTCTGTCTGGGATTTTCTTTGCTAGTCAGAGAGAAGCAGTCCCAGTAACCGTATTTGGTTTTATTTTATCCCAGAGAGTCTGTTCTGGGAGAGGCTCAGAAAAAGGGAGAGAAGAAACCTTTGCCTGTGTGGATGCGAGGGAAATGCACTGAGCTGGACCTGTTGCTGGAGATGTAAAAGTGAAAAACCCACTTGCTCCTTCATTTGCCTAAGCAAATCCATGGGTGGCCTCTGAAGATATAGGAGTCAGGTTAGATTTGCCCCTAGCTTGCCAAGACATCAACTTTCCACCAGAGCTTTTCCCTTCCAAACAGAGCTTTCCTGTGCCTGGCCCTGAGGGATGTCCACTCCAAGACACGACTATTTGAAGAGCACGTGTTCATCGTGCCTTGGCTGGCATTTCTGTATTTGAAGCTGCTTTGCCAATTCCAGCCGTACAAAAATCACACAAGTAGTTTCTGAAAGCAAATCCCTCCTGGCTTCCTTCCACTTGCATCTTGCTTTGTCTTGTAACTTTTAGGTTTTATTTGGTCACGTTCTTACAGCTGTGAAACAATGAACCCTAAAAACAAGTGAAAGTTGAAGCTTGTTTGGCTCAAGAGTGGGGGCTTTAAAATAACAAAATATTTCAAGACTCAAAATCCAGAACGTGAGTAGTACCAGCTGAGCTGGATCTCTGATGGTCTTTTTCTCTCTTTATGGACTTGCTCAGGAAAATTCATTGTAACAGCTACTTGCATTCGAGTTTTAGCATCAAGAAAATATGAATCTCTTAATGAAACAATTTCCACGGGCATTTCCGATGTGGCAGGTGTCAGAAAGGACAAACCAGAATGTGTATATGTTTACCAGGCCCATTGAAATACTGATCTCAGGGCTTTTCGGGGAGGGGAAGAAAAAAAAATCTTTCATGGAAGGTCTGATTATTTTTTTTTTGCAAGATCATCGTAATCTTAAGTCATATCTGACAAGCCCACACAAGACTTTCTGCAACGGAGAAGTGGAACACCTGAAGTGCCCATCCGTCACACAGCAGTGGGCCTCCAGTTGCACAGCTGGACGCTGCCTTTCCTGCCAATGGAAGTTTTCATTCTATATAGACAGACATTAGAAGCAGTGTGAAAGAAGTATGCTATGAATTTACTGTAAGTTTAAATAAAGCTTTCTTATCAACCTAGGATTTTAGGATGTTGTCCTGTTTCAGAATCTGAGCCAGCCACATTAGTTTTCAGGCAGGTCTGGCTTTGCAGAATTGAAGTCATTCAGATGAGTTTTCATCCCTTTTGATAGAATGAAAACCAGAGGATGACGCAAGGCACTCAAGAACTTAAAAAGGGTTCATTGTACTTTGGATGGAGCAGATTTCAGATTCAGGATGAAGGTCCAATTACAATACAGCTCAACAAAGATTTGTCATCTGCACGGAAATGCAAAAGGAACTTCCTGGATGACAAAGTTTAGTCCCCTGCTAATACCTGCAATATATAATCCCTGTTGGAGTTTTGGGTTTGGGTTTGTTGGTTTGTTTGGTTTTTTAAAAAGATTTACTTTAAAAGGACTTTTATTTTCAAAAAAAAAAAAAAAATAGATTGGGGCTTAGTAAAAGGGAAAAGACAGGGTTGAAAGCTTTTCAGTCCTGGCACAGATAGGCAGACAAGCCTTGAAACAGGAAACATAACCTTAGTGATCTTCTGTGTGAAATCAAGGTCACTGAAGAATATAACGAGAGCAAGGTGAGAGGATCAGTCACATGCCCAGCAGAAGCAGATAGAAGCTTCTGCTCTCTTTTATACTAACTGGAGAGCAATACAAGAGGTAATGTAGGAGAATACTGTCTGCAGTGATAAAGCATCCTGTAAACCTTGTAATTCTGTGCCTCCTGTGAAGTATGCCAGAACCGCAGCAGAAGCACACGCCAGATTTGATTGACACTTTGCCAAGGAAAGGCACAAGCACAGGAATGAGAGAGTTGCCATCCTCTCCTGGCAGCTCAAATGTCACACAGAGATAAAGGTTACTGCTAGTAACAAGTGTCGTTTCCCAGGGAGAGAGCATGCAGCACCATGGCTCTTCACGTACGGAAAGTGGTAGTGGAGCAGCGAGTTGGGTGCACGCACAGGCTTCAAGATGAACAGCAGCAACAGAGTTGACTTCCCTGCAGTCACAGTGCCATTTGCAGAAACTGCATGCTGTTCCTATCTGTAAATCTGAGGGGATGTGGAAGAAAGACTATGCTTTTTAAAAAATGATGCACCTTACAAACAGGAGCCCTTGTCTTGTCACTGTGGGAGTGTGACACTGGGATTCATGGTGCTTTGATCATGCATGAGGATCAAAAATAGCACTGGCTTCTCTTGGGGACTAGGAGAGCATCTGAAGTCTCAAGGTGCGGTGCAGGTAGGGTCATCAGAGCTCCAGTTTTCTTCAGAGCTTGCCTCAACCCCTTGTACCTGCTTAATTAGATTGAAATGATTGAGAAACTATTGATTTTTGACTCTCCCAGTTCTGGTTCCTGCTGGAAGCTGAGTCCTTCACAAAAAATGAAGTATGAAAGAAGAGAACAGACACTTCTTTAAATGTTTAGGATCTCCAGGAATGGATTGTTACACTAGGCAGAGTGAACAATCCTGCATTTTACTTAGTATCAAATATTTCACCTTGATCATCTTTTAACAATTGTTAGCTTGCTAACAATTAGCCTGCAAGGCCATCTTTGATGTGCAGATCTTGTCTATAAGCAGCCAGGAAAATTGAATGTGATTCGGTCATCTCAGGGTTATGGGGAGGCGGGTGAAATCACTCTTCTCGTGTTGTTGCCTTATGCCCAGAAGTAAATCTGGTTGGTGACAGATGCCCTCTGCCTCTGCTCTCCGCAAGGTAAAAGAAATCCAGGAGTAAAAGCAAAAGCATTTCAAGACTTTCTGGCTGAATGTTCTACATCTCGTGCTAGTTATTTTCCAATCACTAGCTTGAAGAGCCACTTGCTTTTTGCTTTCCATAATACTCACGCTTCCCTCTCTTCTTCCTTCTGCCTTTTTGTCTGTTTGCCTATCAATAGACTGATAGGATTAATATAATGCTTGATCGAGTGCTGGTTGTCAGTCAAACCTCCCTGCCTTAACCACCAAACAACAGTCATTTGGGTAGCAAATTCTCTCTCAGGTAGGAGGAAAGTTGGAGGTAGGGATCAATTCAGGCTCCCAAGATTTGCTTTTATGAAAGAGGGGACAAAATTGCTACCTCTGATTTCAGTCCTGCTTTTAAATCCAGAGCATCCCTGTTGGTGACTCGTGACGTGCACTACGTAGCAGCTGTCACTCCCCACCTCTCCGACAGGCTTAGTGCTATTCTTCCTTTCCCAGTTAGGAAGATTGAATTTCTTTCTGGTTTTCATTAGCTTTATCCCCTCAGTAGCCTAATAAACTCTGCAGCTGAAGCAGGAGAAGGAAGCAGGCGGTTTTCCCTGCCTTTGCTGCTCTGCAGGAGGCTGCAGCCGCACTCGCGTGTGTGCTGTGCCATCGCGCGGTGCTGCTGCCGCACTGCCACCCCCTCCGCATCCTTGGGACCGGCACGGAGCCCAGCCCTGCCAAATGGCTAATAACCCATAAATACAGCCTTCAAGCCTGCCTTCATCCCTGTGAGCTGCTGCAGCCTGCAAAGCTTTCCATGGGCCAGCGCACTAAAAGCTTTTACAGAGAAATTAGCAAGCGGTCAAGGAAGAAGGTGATGAGATCTGCCTAAAGGAGGGCTCGTGCATGTCCTGACTCTGAGGCAGCAAAAACCCTAAGTGGGGGGATACTTTTTTGTTCTACGGAGCTGCTGTTTTCATTTGGACCTGGGAGAGACACAAGGAAACTGTACTGGTTTTTAAGCATCCGTTGCCTCTATCAGTGAGCAGCCTTTGGTGCATTGACAGTTTCAGGGATGTAGGGCAAAATTCTGCACAGTGGTCTCCTGTGCTCTGGCTCCTGACTCGTGCTAAGTTCTGGAAAACTTTATCTAGCATCTCTTGCTATGTAAGTGATGGTAACATTAGTGAGGTTAATGCTTGTAGGAAATATGCGCCTAATGGCGTTCTAATGTATTTTCTAAATTGCATTATGTTTTTCAGAAGGCTCCACCAGAGAATAATCTGTCTCATAGACTTCAACCTGCACAGTTTATCCTGGTTTTCTGCCGGAGCAAAGTTTGCAGGAATGTAAGTATCTTTACCATTCTTTTCTTCTGTTTGAATTTGTCTGACACAGTAGAAGTTTTGAAGACCTGAAATTCCCACACATTTTGCAAAAATAAGAAAAGATCAGAGAGACTCTATTAGTGCTTTTACCCAGAATAAAGAGTGGAGCATAAACTGACCCTTGATTAGACATCAAAGTATGCACTTGGGAGGGCAGCTGGAAGACGTAAGTCCACAGAATCACCGCCTCCTTTTGATGTGCTACTTGCAAAATGACACGTTATTCTTCCCTGTGCGCGAAAAGACAAAGCAACAGAACGTGAACATCACAGGTGGTTCTCACAGTGGTGCGATTTCCTAACTTGAGTCATTTTTATAAGGTCATGGCAATACCCTGAAATTGTTAGAATGGCATCTGGGCTGCCTTTTTGATCTAGAGGATTCTGTTATCTTTTCTGGTTTACAGTTTATTGTAGCAAGAAAGTACCGACCCTGAAAATCTATGATCCAATATTTGTTCCTTAGGAATATTTATATTCTCATAAACATGCAAAGAAAGAACTCTTCCAGACAATTTGTTCTATAAAATTATTTCATGTAAGGCCAAATACAGACATCCATGTTCCTAATAATGAACAGTCTTCCGAGTGAGTCGTCACAGTCAAGACAGCAAAACAATTTTAGAACAAATTTACCTATTGCCTATAGGTAGTAGGGAAATCTTGAAATCAAATCAGAAAAAAACATATTCAAATGAAGAGAGCGAACAAAACCACATACTAGGAATAAAGGTGACATGTTACTAGAAGACTGGAAAATGAGCCAAGAGTATCAAATCATTTTGCATAGTTTTGATTAGTCTTTATTAATATTAAAATAATTTGAACCATAGGTTTGTGATTCATGATATAACAGGAGGAACATGCCCATATTATATGCAAGCCAAAATGAGTTATTCCTATATAGCCATACCCATTCCTCTTGGTTCATTTCACCTCTTCCTTCCTACACTAATTGTCTTCACGAAGTTTTTCTTAGAGGCTCTGTTCTCTGGCAATTTATTTTTTTCAAGTGATGAGGGGCTAAGGTTTCCATGCCAATTAGCAGTTCAGTCATATCCATCTTACTACTTTTCACTTTTGGTTTTATTTCATCTTCTCAATTTCATCTGACTCTCTGAAACAATCCAGTTCAGATTGAAATTTTTTTTTCTTATTATTAATACAATGGTTCATTAGATTAATCTCTGTTTAAAATCCGTGCCTTCTCTCTCACCTCTGAGAGACAACCACTGAAAAGTGGCCGCCTCTGATGTGTATTTACTAGCTGCTGAAGGTCACTTTCTGAAAATCCCATTTCCTTCCCCAAAAGTCAAAAGATTCAGGATGGATGGATGATCTGGGCCTTGTAGTTTATAGCTTGTAGTTTTAGGTTTGAGGTTTTGGGGTTGTTTTTTTTTAATCAAAGGAGATTTAGAAATGCTTGCTGGAGTTCAGTGTTTGTTTTTCAAACTGTGTGCGCCAATGTGTCTTGACAAAGCAGCTGTGCTCTGAAAATGATGACATTTCTACCCTCCTGGGCTGGAAAAGGAAACTTCTGTCCAGACTCCAAAGATCTCTAGTGACATTAAAAGAGATTTTCATGAAGTGGAAGGCAAACACCATTAAAAGCTGTAATTTTTGCTTTTAAGAAATTATGCATATTTAACAGGATGTCTTTTGAACTCGTGCCACCTAAGTAGAAAAACAAACAGCTTTTTTGAGAATTTGAGGATTATTTTACACGAGAATTTAATTTGTTTAAATGGAAATGAATATGGATGAGGATATTTGAATAGGTTCAGTTTGTTCGTCAGTCACAATTGCCAAGCAGGGACTAATCTTGGTGATTAGTAAGGGTAGTGATAAAAATATGCTTGTACCCAATATGCCTCCTGATTGGCAGTTTATCGCTCTTAGAGGACCAGATGTCAAAAGCCATATGCTAATATTCATCACAGAACAATCCTCTGGTTTACACTGTAAAATGCACCATCGTCGGCCCTGCTGAGCAGTGAGCGAAAGACAAGAGCACTTTCAGGCGAAAGGAGCATTTGCTGCAGCAGTTGGCGGAGGGGGAGCGGAGGGTTCTGGGGCTGCTCCAGGCTCTGCTGCCGACTCCCGGCATCTTACGACAACGATCGGGGAAGGGGAGATGCAATATTTTACCTAAACTGCACTTCGTACTTCTTTAGGCTAGGAATTATTTTCTCTTTATACAGCACCTGGCACAGTGTGGTTCTGCCTTGTTGCTGGAAGTGCAGCAATGAAGTTATTAAATCAGAATAAAAAAGTGTTATGTGAGAAGTGTATAAAAAAAGGAAAGAAAAATAAAGACCTGCAGATATCAATGTCTTATATTTACATAGGATTTCAGTCCGTGATCTTCCTGAGATGGAGAAGTTTATATTTTACTGGAAGAATGAGTTTTGAATACAGACTTTACAATAAAATTTTCTCTAACTGGTGTCTTTAAAGGTGGTAGTACAAGCAAAAAAAAAAAAAAATGTGGGGAGGGAAAAATACCCCCTTATACAGAGGTAAAGCCAACTTGTGCCTTCAGTTAAACCTTCCAGCCCCAAAATCGAAATGACGCGAAGTTTGACTGAAGGCAGTATTAGGGTCAGTTTATTCTGGTACCATTTCCATGTGCCGTATATACTAATTATAACAGTTACAGGTAATGCTAGCCATAATGCCAGGGGAAGAAGTGCCAAAGCCGTGAGCACTCACTTTCCACCTGGTCAGGCTAAAGGAGCAGCAAGGGGCAGGTTTCTCTCCCTATGAGCCAGGCCATAACGATCTGGAGAACTAACAAGGTTTCCAGTCTCCAGCCACTGCCAGCACTAAGCAAACCCACCAAGTGGTTATTAACGGCAACGGTGTTCTGCAACACGCTGCTGCAATTTCCTTAGGATTATTCTGAAGTTTCAAGTCCTTATGATTTGATAGTTTCTGAAGAAAAAACTTTTCTCTTTCAAAGATCAGTTGGGCTGAACTGCATTCACGGTGGCTGTTCTTAAAGGTTGTTATCTTAAATCTACATCCCATTCTCTTGTACAGAGAGTAAGATGAGCACGGTTTTGTGCCTGCATAATTTCACCTGCAATTGCATCTACAGCCATAGCATAAATGGGAAGTATCTCTCTGATTCATCTCCATTCCAGGCTCTCTTTTGATGGAAGATGAGGATAAAAGCCTTGAACAAAAGATCACAGGAGTTCTTTTCTTTAAGGAGGGTACTTGGGTTTCTACATGTTGGAAGAAGCTTGAATTTGAAACTTTTGGGGAGTTGGTCTGGAGCACCTTTAAATTGCAAGAGAAGATACGCAGTGATAGTCCTGCTTTTGTACACGTCGTACATCCAGCAAGAGCTTCCCCCGCACACTGGGGCTCTGCAATAGTCTGTCTCATTCTGAAGGAAGTACTGACAACGTGCTCTGGGGGAAGGAGGTATTAATCCAGTTCTCATGCTATCCCACTCCCTCTTTCTTTTTTTTCAATGCAGCAATACAGTGAGGTCATATGCTTTCTAAAACATTCCTCTCATTTATGCCATTTATTCTTTTCATGAATTGTGTAATCCCACGCTAATTAAGGGGTGCTTAATAGACCATCACATCTCCATTAGCTTCGCCTTGTGTTACTCTTGGAGGGTGTGTCACACACAGGAAGGACTTAACAAGAAGGAGCTCAATGGGGGGAAACATACTCCGAGGCAAACAGTCCTGTGCATCTGTAGGAGACAGTAGCATTGGAGGACTCGGGTGTACATCACATTCCTTAGTACAGGGATTTTGTCTGTCTTGTTATTGGTTTTCCCTTTTGGGTTTTGTTTTTAGCTTTTTGGGGGGATGATGTTGGCAGAACATGTTGGAAGGCCACGGGCCGCGGAGGATGCTGTCAGAGCAAGAGGTATTGATCGCTGCGGCGGTGCTTTTGGGGCTGCGATGCTTAGGAAAAAAAGGAGGCTCGTAATGGGATCTGCAAGGAGTGTGCATACTCCTGCACAAAGACAGATGCCCATTTTTATAGTAAGATAAAGAAAAGTTACAGACTGTGCTATCAGGGAATGATGCACAGGGCAGCACGTGGAGGTATTTTACGGGATTTTGAACCTGGGCTGGTTTGGAGCCTGCCAGCTGGGAAACACAGGCAGAGTTAGTAAGCAAACCTTGTGCCAGACTATTGACGTGCTCTGTAACACCTTAGCTTTAACGTACTTCTTGAGAGCTTGTTTAATATTTCACTAAAAAGCTTTGATAAGGTGAAACGTCAGTAAGAATGGGAAGACTTGCCTACTGTCTTAGGCTGGTGAGCAGAATATGCTTTGAGCTGGTCCAGTACATTTGTAAGAACTGGTCCTGTGCTGCTTGAATTTTTCCAGCGTTGTTTGGTCTGGTAGTTTTATTAACAGCTTTTCTAATACTGTATTATAAATCCATTAATTGATTTGGTTCTGGTT
This sequence comes from Grus americana, assembly GCF_028858705.1. Lineage (NCBI taxonomy): Eukaryota > Metazoa > Chordata > Aves > Gruiformes > Gruidae > Grus > Grus americana. Next base: position 14,634,679 of record NC_072857.1, on the reverse strand, counting down.
GTAATATTGACTTGATGAGTGGTGTTCCACAGTCCTGGTTTTTAAGGATAGTAGTTAAAGAGTTGATTGAAAAGACTAACAAAATTACAGTGATTTGTTTATGGGCAAGCAAACTTTTTTAAAGGATATAGGCTAATTATTTTTTTCATGCAGTAGGAACACTTGTATTTCTTTTGTTTTACAAGGAAAAAAATCAGCCCATGTTGAAACTTCATAATGCTTTCTCTGTGGTTTAAATAAGAAATGCTGAAGCCTTCTCCTATATGTCACAACTAGTCCCTTAACAAAATTATTTATGGCTAGGACAAGCTCTATATGGGCACAGAAATTTTTCTCATGTATTTCGGTAAGGTGATCAAAATCAAGGACTTAAATGGTCCAGACAGAGCATTGCATCTCAGAACAGCTTGGTCCCCAAAAGTAGTTTGCAAAGTTGCTTAAATTATTGCTGTGAATCATAACAATTTTGTCCCTTTAAACACCAAAATATCTATAAGAATCTAGCTGAAAATCATGAGCTGTCAAGATCTAAATCATTGAGGGACTCCTGAATTATCCTACTGTTAGGTTGGATCAAACATTTTAAAGAGGTAGGAATATAAGGAACCATAACTGCACACAGAGATAATTATCTCTAGAGATGTTAGTTAATTTCTGTCTGCTAAAAATCACTTTACTGTGGACTTAGCAAAGATGAATCTTCCCTTTTGTTTGTTATAACACCATATATTCTGCAGCATTAGCACTAATACAATAGACATGTTTTATTTTTTCAGTATATATGCTAGGAGGTCATCTGATTTAAAGCTTCTGATGCCTCCAAACATAATGATTCTGGCTGAAACCCCATTCCCAGATGCTGCAGAGGTGCGCTGGGCTGTGCCGAGCCGCCTGGGCTCCTGACTGTGAAATGGCAGTAAGCGAAGACAAATGACTCTGGGCAGTGGGATGCTGAGCTTGGTGTGCTTTCATAACGTGGCTTTTGTGACTGAAAACAGCGTTCTGGTGTCCTGAGGGATGCCTGCCCAGGGTAAAACTGGGTGTGTGCCTGGATATTGCCAGGTTTGCCTTCTAAATGAATTGTTCTGAAAAATCAACATAGGTTGGACAGGACGTGGTCTCATCTTTTTCCTGACACTCTGGGGTTTTTTTTATTATTATTTAATTTTTTTACCTTAAGGCCTTGTTTCCTGATCCCGGCATCACTCCTTGCAGGGTCTTTTGAGAAGCAGCTGTTGCTCTGGCCTACTTTGTGTCCTCTCCCAGTCGCAGGGGAGAAGCAGATGGAAGCTTTGGGCTGCTTCATTTTTTACATCTAGTACGTTAAGAAAATAACGGCTTTTGTAGCTGAGGGTGGCTTCTAGCTAGGCCAGAGGCCAAAACATTTGCTTGCACCATATGTGACCCAAGTGCTAAGCTTTAAGAAATGGCCAACAGCCCAAAGTATGGGTATGGAGTTTGTCATCTGTAGTCTGTGAGAAAGTTGTGGTGAGATGCTCAGCTGCAGGTAGGAGCTTTGTGTAAGAAAGAGGAGGTGGTGAAAGCTGGCTGCTGTGCCTCTCTCAGGTGTTTACCAGGTACTCTGGAAGGAGCCTTGGCAAACCTGGGCAGCACTTCAGTCCCTCTCTTCTTCTGTGTATTTAGATCTAAATGTGTCAGAAACCGAAATCCTTCCTAATCTCATTTTGTTTTGCTGAAGTTATCAGTTATCCTCATAGTCCGTGTATCCTAATTGTAATAGCAATTTTTTTAAATGGATGCAGGGGGAGACAAATTATTGACTTACTTTGGGGAAATCAAAATGAATATTACTGGAGGCAATATTTTCACAAGCATAGCTCTTCTGAGGCTAAAGAAAAGTGAGAAACATAGAAATATCACTAGAGCTCAACTGAATTATTTGTGCTAAAACAGTCCTTTCCTAAGCAGAGTCTGGAAATTAGCCCTGCGCTCCTGCAGGGTGTCACGAATCGTTACACTTGCAGCTTTAATTTAGAAGTGCAAGTACTTTTTTTCATCTTTCAAGCCCCAGAAAGCTGTTTCTAAGGCAATTCCTGCAGCTTTTTGAGAGTCTGAACTGATCCCAGACTCAAAGCAGTCTTGAAATCCTTTCCGGGTCCCCTTGCCAGCTGCTGCTCCTGAAATGGCCGGAGTGGCCATCTGTCATGTTTAAGCCTACAAATGTCAAATATCCAGGATGAAAACAATCGGGAGAAGGCTGCTCGCTCTTCCCAGCTGTATCCGTTGAACGAAAAATGACTTTTCCCTATATGTTTGAGCTGCGGACAGTCACCATCGGCGTGCTTGGGCTCCCTTCTCTCCTGGCTCTTCTGCCTCTCAACTGTCCCAGGTGTGCTCAGAGCAGGGTGCCTGCTCCTCTTCCTAAATTCTCCTTCCCTAGTAAGGAGCCGAGCAGACAAGGGATTAAATTTTAATGCTTACTGATGCCACAGGCTTTCTCTGGCTCCAGCTAGGCTGTTTCCATCCTGCCTGCACTGGGAAGTGCTTGAAGTTGAAGCACTTACACATTAGGTGGTGCTAAACTCTAATAAATGCAGGCGAAGTGACTAACTGGAGCTGTTGGCCTTGCTGCACTTGGCAAGGCTCCGCACTCATCCTCACGCTGTGACTGCTGCCCTGCAGCACTGGTAGCCAGTTCAGAGGTTTGCCAGTTCGCAGTTAAACTTGCCATCAAGTAAGTCTAGGTAAAAAGTTTCCGTGACTACTTTCCCCCTGCCTCCCCCCCTAAAATTACAGCCAATATTACCAAACTCAGGAGCTTGAATTTAATGTTTTGGGATTTCCCTACTCTCAGGGCTGCTACTAGAGTGGGAATAGATAAATGGGGTAGGGGATGCTATCTCCAGTCTGTCAGAGCCTGCCAGTGTAACTTCTCCCTGCTTCCCAGAGAAGATGGTCCTTCTGGCTGCTTCACTTACTAAACTGTCACCAGTTGCAACTAGAATTGACTCTGAACTCAAGCCCTGGTCAGACGTTTTCCTAACCCAGGTACAGGGTCAAGGAGTCAGTCTTACAGATGGCTCCTATGATTTCCAAAGGAGTATGCAATTAGGACCTTCATGCACAAACTTCAGTCACTACAAGGCTGAAAATGTAGATTGAGCTCCTAATTGAAAACTTGGAATGGATGGGGGGGTGTGAAACCTTATTTAATGAATAGGAATATGAAGATACTTCAGTTGTTGTCGTAAGGGATCCTAGTTAAGCTGCCACTGAGCAAAATTTACAACTGTCACAAAACTATTCTGTATTGATGGTTTTAATAAATCTGCTTAGCTATCAGAGATGATCTAAGGTTATAGTGGGAACAGGTACCTCTCAGGAGCTGCCTTACACTTCCAAGTCACTTCTCTACTACTGCTCTCATAAGCATTGAATGGGATCAGAAGGTAACACTGACAGGTCCCTCTTTGAACTGAAACCCCATGTCTTCTTGCTTTAAACTTCTCCTAGACACTTGTTGAATAAATCATCATTTTCTATGTGCAATAGCTGGGTAGAAAACTTACCCTTCTACTCATCTTTCTGCACAAGCAAAGTGGAAATTCCCTCTGGCTGTGAAAGTAGCAAGAAAAAAAAGTCCACAGATGATGTTGCTCTTTTGGGTCAAGTGTAATAATCATAGAGGATCTATTCTAATGTCTGGACCAGATGAGGAAGATATTGGAAAAGGTAGGAGATGCTGTCATGCTTACCTGACTGAGGGCTACCTGCTTGAACTCTCCTAGCTACAGCCCTGTTGCATTTGAGAGGCAAGATAACAGTGAACCTGCAGTTGGGTACCCAGTAGAGCTGGAGACTGTTCTGCAGAGCATGAGGAGGGGAAGACGTCCATGGTCTTCTCTGTATACTGCTGAGCACACTGTTTTTCATGCTCTGCGCACACCTGAACAACCTGTCTCCGGGCCACGTGAAAGGCAGTGGGATGCAGCAATGCTGGCATGGAGTACGCTGTACTTATGGGCACCATCACAGTTTGCTGTTGAACCATTTAAGAATCACAGAAAGGCCCCTTTTAGTTGTACTGCATGGGAGAAGCTTTGAGTAGGAGATCGGGACCTTACAGGATAATTGTGGACAGTTTCAGAAATGGAGGCATATAAAATAGCTGAAGAGATGCTTTGAAACAAGCTGCCAAATAATGAATAATCACTGAGAATTTAAATGAGACCCATAGTACAGCCTTTTGTTTCTTAAGGCAAGCTACCTCTCTTGGACTTTTTTCCCCTCGGAGAACAAAAGGCAGAATCAATAAGCCAGTCAATGAGACTACTGGAAACCACTTTGAAGTTTGTGATGAAAGAGAATTTTCCTTCCTGTTTGAATTGCAGATTCCTTAGCACAAAACATGGCTGGTTCACTTCCACCTCAGCAAATCTGACGGAGGAGTCTAAGCTCCCATCCCACCCCGCTGCCCAACCCTCCTGAGCGCGACTTCACCGAATTAGTTCAGTCAGCTGTAGTCTGTACTGCAGACATCGCTTTTCACAGTAGGAGCTGAATCTATTGTTTCACATCCCAGCTCTCAGGAAGTTTTTCTGTGGCCATTTTAAAGGCTTTATATGTTATCTGGAGGGGGGGAAAGTTTTTCAAGCTGTCCTAAACTCTTTAGCCTTTAGGTTTTGCTTTTAGTCTATGTCAAGAGAGCTGCAATAGTACTATAATAAGTGTTAAGTTGCATGTGAATTAGCACTTGATAGCCCCAAACAGTTAATGAACTATCAGTCAGAAACTGGTTGGGAGCTAAAATGCCTAATTCTTAAATATTAAATAGTCTGAGTGCTAGGAACCATATCAGTCTTACTTTTAGCTTTTAAACTAGATAACAGGGTGAAGTTGGATCTCTCTTGACTTTCTAGCTCATGCTTGGAAGACAGTACTGCTTTGATTCTGGCAGCAAGGGGACATTTGGTCACTACTTGGTTCCTACTTTGCAGATGTACAGTTTCTTCTCTGCAGTTTCAGAACTGTTCAGTGGCACAGCACCAGCGAAGTAACTAGTATATGGGTAATTGAGGCCAATTACATTTTAATTTTACAATAGGCAGTGCTTCTCATCCTTTGCTGTCATTATAAGTTAGAGACCTCACCAGAGACAGGGGTGGTCTTTATTAGCGTGCAATCATGTAATACAAGATTGTCTTTGACCAAGGCAGCTCTCATTTAAAGTATCCAAGACAGAGATGTCTTCTGTGTTCTGCATGTTTGCAGCACCTGGCAGTCTGCTTTCCATGGAGGGTCCTTAATACAGTCATTAATTAATATTTTACCCCATTCAAAGATGGGACCTGAGACATTAGGATAGCAAGTTCCAGCTAGACTAGAAATGGGCAGAGTAGAACTCAGGTAAGCTTCCTTACCCATAGAATTTATCTCGCTAACACTGGATGGTCTATAACGTCTTCTTGCATCTCACTGCATGATTGTTAAGCTTTCAGTTGGTAAACTACAGCCTTTCAACCCACCAGGGCCTGCTTCCTGTCTCCAATGGCTTGTGCTGCTCATCTAGTGTGTCCCAGGAGATCTGGCCTCATCCCACCTAGCAACTCCCTGTACAGATCTTGGGTCCTTCAACTAATCTCCCTTTTAGAGAGGAAATGCAGAATGACAAACCTTGGTGCCTCATCTTACTAACGGTAAGATGGATCCAGGATGAACAGTGTTTCAGAGATCCAACAGAAGACATCTCCACCTTCCCTCAGCCTCTCCCAAACACACTCCAAAGGACACAGGTAAGCCCTAGGCTTCAGTCAAAGACTTTGTGTCCCTGTCGCTGCTTCATTGCTCACAGAAATCTCTACCAGACCAGTCATTTCTGGAAGAAGTTCACCCAACAGAAGTGCTCTGCTACTGCAAGTTGTTTTAAACACTTGATTTCTTTCTGAGTTAAGGTAAACAGCGGAGTCATCTTCAGGTGGCCAGTGGGGAAGAAAAGGTTAACCAGCCAACTGCAACACCATCTTTTTTAACTGAAGGCAGGGAGGCACACTGCATTTTTTATAGCATGGGAGAGAAAAGTGCACAGTATGTGACATTGATGCAGAGTAAATGTTTCATGAGTTGGTCTCCTAACACGTCTCCCTGAGAGGAAAGAGCTGTGACAGCTTGAGTGCCTGCAGGAGTGGGCCATGAAGTCTCTGGTAGCTGAGGTGGCTTTCTCAGAACCTGAGGTTTTCTCCCTTGGACTTCCATAGCGTTTTGTTAAATAAAGTTTTAGCCCCGTCTTAGCAGAAGGGTGCAGTGCATCCAGCAGATGCTGCACTGATGGACATCAGAGCTGAACAGTACTGGTGATGTGTTCGGTGGCAGCTCTGAAGGCTGCAAGCCTGCCAGTCCTGTACTTGTGAACACATGAATAATTGAATGCTCTGCCAGACCATGCTCTTATTTTTAGTAGCATTGTTGCAAATGTCCTGTGTGCTACAGACATCTCTGAGAAAAAAAAAAAGTCGTTTGCAACCTAGTTTTAACATGGGTAGCAGATTTTGCAAACATAATAGTCTTGGAAAAACTGTGCAGGATAAAAAACTTTGGTTTAGTCTGAGACTGTTATTATTCTACCTCTTATGCTACCTCAGATCTACAATGGCAGGACAAGTTAGAGGAAAAGTTCTTGTCACAGCTTGCAGTGAAAAGAACCAGTGTGGCAAAGGAGCCAAAAAACAGTGATAAGAAAGTCAGTGATATATAGCTCTGTAGGATACTTCAGTCAGGTATTTAAAAAATGTCAGACAACAAGGTATTGTTTCAGCTTCCTGGCATCTAATAGAGATGTCAGATTTTTTCTTTTCAGAGTAACTAAGTAAATTTCTCCACATTCTTCTCATAGAAAATCACTTTGCTCCAACTACTGGTGAATGATCAGGCACCTTTTCCCCCAAGTGATGCTGATGCCAAGGTCCTTTCACAGTCCCACCACCAGAAGGTGCTGAAAAATCTTTTTCCCTGATAACAGCATAGCGATCCTCACCGCTCGTAAATGAGATGTAAAAGTCAGTGCTGTATCTTATGTCACTCTGAATAAGCTGAAACATTAAGCTGGCCAGAGCACTGAGCTAGCATGAAGAAACGAGGCTTGGAGCATGGAAGGACGAGGGTTACGATGCTTATTACACTGCCAGCAAAGGGGATCAAGTTTTGTCATTTATTCTGTACAGAACTTGAGCAGGATCTTAGTGTGCTCGTCTGGAGGTCAGTGGTGCTATGGCTGTGTGTGTGAACACTTGTGTGACCATTTTGCTATTTGGTCTGGCCCTGGGCAGCTCCAGTGGCCACTAAAACCAAGATATTGCTTCCTGGCCTCCTGCGGAATAGGGGAGCTGCCTTCCACCGAGAGCCACCCGCAAGCTGCCTCGGGTGCGACGGTGTTATTATGTGACTCTCCACGTAGTGTCCTCGCTTGCTTGCTTTTGGGATCAGCTAGCAAAAGGGAGGGCTCTTGTTTCAGTAAGGACACAGGCTAAAAAGCAAGAAGACCTGAGTATCTGCATTAAGGAATTAATCTGCAAAATTAAGCCCTTTCTAGGCTCTGAGCACCGTGGGGTTTGCAGCATCTCTCCTAACAGCCTGTTGTGTTTGAGTGGCTTCAGGACACGACCCATACTTTGTAGACAGTGTAATCCATGTTCAGGGGCTTGGCTTAGCTCCCCTGAAGCCTGTGAAGCGTGGCAAACTCTAAAGTGTAGGGCTCAATAGCTGAAAATCCCTGGAATCCCTCCCGATCCAAAGAGCACAGCTGTCCCATCGTGGATAAGCAAGTGCAAACGCTTTCACACCATATCTGCTAATGAGTTACGGCACAGACTGTATTAGTCTCACTTTGGGTCCTGATTCTGTAAAACATCGGCGTGTGCTTCATGCTGAAGCCAAATCCTCCCTTACATGTTTATTGATAAATAAGTGGTGAATTGAGAAACCTCATGTAGTTCTCTGTGTTTGCTTCAGACTGAAGGAAAGCTACCTGTCTGTTGGGTTTTGGGTGGGGTTTTTTTCAACTTTCCCTGTTAAACTAATATCACAGTATCTATCTTTAAACTTCATCTAGCTCATCACTAAAATCTTACTCCCGAGATATCTAAAGCTGTAAAGAATAAGGTCTATGTCCATTAGCTCATGTATTGTGATTGCCTGCACATCACAGGTCATTTAATACCACGTGGACTTGCAGAGCAATCTCTTCACATTTCCCCCTTGCCCTATTCGTCAAAACTGAAATGGGTCTCTTTGTGATGGGAATTATTTTAATAAATGTAATCAATGAATTTTTTACTAAGTTGTTAATTTCAGTATGATAACTATCACTCACCTTAAAGAAATGTCTTCATAGTATTTACATTATGCAAAAAAGGAGATCCAAAAGTTTTTACCAGCCTGGACAGAGAAGGGATTGAACCAGAGCTCCATAGTGCGGATCAGCCCTGGGCTCTGGCACACTAATTGTCACGGGCAATCTTTCTTTTCTGTCCTTGGGACTGGGGACTCCTGAAAGCTTCACTTCTGTAGCTGGTGGAAGACAAAAACCTATTTCAAAACTGAAATCTTTCATGAAGGAACAACATTGTGTTTCAGATGATCCTAATTTTACTAAGTTCCTCCATTTTAAGGTCAAAAACTGTGGGGTTTTTTCCAGATCTTATACAAAGACATTTTGTCTCCATACAAAAGCACAAATGGGAGAAAATCCAGCCCTTCCACCAGGGATTTGTTCCAATGATAAACACCAACTTTGGTTTAGAATACTTTGCGTTATTTCTTTTGTGAAACTTTTCCAGCTTCAGTTTTCAGCAAGTTGTTCGAGTACTGCCATTCCCTGCTAGGGTAAACTCCAGAGGGATAAAATTTCCTGTTAATAGGGAATATTTGCACGCATCAATTCATGAGTTGGACTTTCACCCAGTAATTCCACCAACAATTTAGTAGTGTAATAAGAGGATTACCTCCTTCAGTTCCCATTCCTGTTCCCCAAACTCAATACTCATCAGCCCAAAGTCTCCTAATTATTTTCTAGGGCTTCCATCCTTTGTCCAATTGAGCATTAACTTGTACAATTGTATCTGACAATATTTTAAGTCTATTTAAATCCAGCTTAATTTGATCTTTCTCTTTTGCTATATAATTCTTGACTCCTTTTCTTTGTCCAGTTAAATCTCAGGACATGGGCTTCTAACCTGAACCTTTCTCTTACGAATTGTTAGGATCCAGCTTGTGGCTATTGGGAGCCAGTTGGCAGAGCTGCTCTTGTGTGCAAGATCAGGACCAGAGCTGAAAAAACAGAAGCATTTATTTCTCCAGGGTGTAGTCTGAGAGCAGCTGGAAGGCTCAGGCTGTCACTAGTATATTAGGTGTGAAATAGCCACTGTCTTTAACTAGGTGAACCTCTGACAGCAGAGCCTGTTATTCATGGTGCTAGCAACAGGACTGCATCAGTGGGCCAATTTTCTCTGTAACCATAAATCACGCTGCATTTCTTCATAGAAGAGAAAACAGAGAGAACTGATTCTATTTGGGTGAGTTGTACTGAAGGAATATTGCTATTTTAGAAATAACCATTATTGGTTTTGATTTGATGTGGAATACAATAAAGCCTAAGCCAAATTATGCAGGGTTACTATAATTATTTTGAAAGCTCAGCATGGAAAAATTTGTAACAGCTCATGTCCTCGCATCAGGGTTCGTTTCAATTTTACCCTCATGAACAGTTGTTCATTCATTGCTGATTGCAACAATCTTTTAATCAAGAAAACAGCGTGGATATTTTACTCCAGCTGATACCAGGGGTTGGGGGAAATAGATTAATTTTACAAGCTGAATTGAGAAGTGAATTTCTTCAAAGTAATGATACTTGTTTGTCCTGGTTTCAGCTGGGATAGAGTTAGTTTTCTTACTAGTAGCTGGCATAGTGCTGTGGTTTGGAATTAGGATGAGAATAATGTTGATAACACACTGATGTTTTGGTTGTTGCTAAGTAATGTTTTCAGCTTCCCATGCTTTGCCAGTGAGGAAGTGCACGAGAAGCTGGGAGGGATCATAGCCAGGACAGCTGACTCAAACTGGCCGTTCCATGCCATGTGATGTCATGCTCAGTGTGTATAAACTGGGGGAGTTGGTGGGGGAAGATGTGCCATGGCTTGGGAACTAGCTGAGCATTGCTTAGCAGGTGGTTAGCAATTGTGCTGTGCATCACTTGTTTTGTATATTTATTATTCTCATTATCCTTTATGTCCTATTAAACTGTCTTTATCTCAACTCACAAGTTTCACTTTTCCGATTCTCCTCCCCATCCCATGGGGAGGGGGGAGTGAGCAAGCAGCTGCGTGGTTCTTAATTGCTGGCTAGGGTTAAACCACAACATTGCTAAATAGAAAGAAGTGGTTTTAAAGCTTCTTTAAAAGGAAAGATGGTGTCAAATTCAGCCTTTACGCATTGGGTTGCAAATGTGCTCCAATCTTAGAAGCAGCAATGGGAAGGTCTGTGTCAAAGGCAGCCTACAGAGGTGGCTTTCCCCATTGCTCTTCATGTGGCATCAAGGGGCAAGAACTCTGGTTTGCTTCACCAGCAACAAATTATGAATCAGTAAATCAATGAGCCAGCACACAACAAAGCAGCTGGAAGTAAGGATCTCTCCATTCATTCTCCTCACTGCTCAAATTAGCTCATGCAGTGCTTGCTTACTCTTCAGTGTCCAAACCCAGCGTCTTATTGAGTACCTGAAAGGCTGGTGTTATTTGACAACAAAAACGTGGACGGATGCTGCAGCTATCTTCCCAGACAGGTAGATGTAGGGAGGGGATAAGATAACAAGTCTTTTCTGCATTCTCAAAGTCCCATATCCCTTGCAGGTTACCTTCACAGCTGTCTGGAAAGCACCTTTCATTATTTTCCCCACTCTTAATGTGAAAGAGGGGAAAAAACCAGGAGGATCTCTTTAGGTGTTGTTGTCATTGACTTTTGTGGTTTTTTCGCCCTGCAAAATGTTGGGATTAAAAGTGTTAGAGGTATTTGGTGAAAGCATGAGAATTCTTGATGAAAACTGTTTTGAGGGTGTGTCATCCCCCAAAAAACAGACACACACACTTTTTCAACAGAAAATGGTACTTCTAGAGGAGAGAAATCCAACTTTTCTGACCACTGTTTGCACAGCTGCAGGACCATGACAAATCCTTCAGGTTCTGATCATAGTCTGATGGTGTCTCCCATCATCATTTTTAAGCAAGGTCCACCTGGATATGATTAGCATAAGCAACAGCATTTGCATTGCAGGGTTGCCTTGAAGGACCCATCTGGGCATCACGAGTGTCAAGTGAGCATTCAGCTTCAGGTTCTCGCATGGCCCAGTTGCCTGCTTGTACTGTGCCTGCTCTGGCTCTGCTATTGACCAGTTTGGATCCATGCTTCCTGATGGGACACTGCACTGAGAGTACGATGCTAGACAGACTTCTTAGATGGCCCATCTGAGGAGAGAAGAGCAAAGGAGAGTTTACGCAACAGGCCTCACAACTGGTTTCAGCGACCAGGTTTGGGGGGATGTGAAGGAGACATCCAGGCTATGAGAATCCACTCAGACTACTGCAAACAGGCAGGTATGAAGCAGGACCAAAGCCCTGCCAAGCCACGTAAATATCTGGTTTGCAATCAGGAGATATAAGTAGTCCATACTGAAATGGGACGCTTTGCTTTTATAAGTGTTTTTTTAAATCTAGTAAGCAGAGGAAAAACTGTCTCAAAGATGTAGTTTTTAACAGGAAAATGACACTGCTAAATTATGTACAACTTAGGAGCTTTTTCTGTCAAGTATAAAAGGATATGGCCAAGATGCTTTAGCCTTTGCAAGTACAGCTGGAGTGACTCCAGATATGAAAGGTGCAACTGAGAGGCTTCCCTCCTCCCTGCCCCAGTAAACTCTCAGTGGCTTCACTGGGAATCTTGCATACCTGCAGAATTAACCTGTATCGTTAATGCAATAAAAAGCAAATGAGAAATCCCTGGTTATGTACTACCTGTTTTCCCAGCTTACTTTCCAGACAGATTGGGTTTAGGGGATTGTTTTTTCTATTGCCTGTCCTGGAAAGCTAATAGGCGCTGGGAGACTTAAACATATTCATATTGTTCTCTTGATATTTCTCATTTATTTTTATATCGAGATCATTCCATAATGAGAAAACATTTGGATTTGTCAGACAGAATCAAGCAGTTTTGATATGCCATGCTGTACCCTACCCCGTATCTTCTACATGGAGGGACTATAAATTGACCTCTGTCACAATCATATTTTCCTTATCTTTCTTCGTAGCATGGAAACTGGCAAGTAAATCTTCTAGAGAAGCTCCCAGCACAAAAATGAAACTGAAATATTTAATCTCCATGGGAACAGTTTATCATGGACGGAGGATTTCCCCCAAAATCAGCTTGTGAGCTTCCAAGAACACACCCTGGAAACAGTGATTTCACATCAAAGCTGAAAAACGGAGTGGGAGGAGAAGAGCTGAGCTTTTGGGGAGGAGGGGGAACCTGACTGCTGGTGTTCACCCAGCCTGTGCAGTCTCAACCTCCGTGATCTGACTCCTATGGATTTAGTGTACATATGAGCACTTCCACAGATTTTAAGCACTCCAGGCAGAAGTGCCATTGTTAGGTATTTAGTCTGAAAGCAAAGAGGATCATCTTTCTTCCTTTCAAATCTAAATCCCTTGTTAGCTTAGTTGCTTAAGAGAGGAACACAATCAGTTTTTTTTCCCCAATACAATTCAGAGTCAGGCTTTTTTTTTTTCTTTACTCCCAAAGAAAAGTACAAGTTACAAAGGAATGCTTACTTTTATTTGTAGGGTTTTTTCTGATCACTGAAGTGCATGTGATTTGTCAGCTCCTTAAATCCCTTTATTCTGTGTCTGAGTATGTACTCTTCCAAGTATTTTATTTTCAGTCTGCTGCCTCATTTTCTGCTTTCCTCAGAGGTTTTTCTTTTAATTGCAACACTTTAAAATTCAACACCCACATACCATCACACATTGAGACCGACTTCTCTTAAGTCTTAGATTTCCCGCTCCTGTTAGTGGATCTCTACTTCTAGGCAACGATGCAATGCACTTGATTGCTTATGCCATCCTCCAGCGGCAGAAGAACAGAAAATCTCTTATGAATGGCCCAGACCACTGTCCACAACCCATGGGTGAACTAGGACCCCCTGCCCCTGTGACCCAGGATTTATTTTCTTTCTGCAAGTGACTGAATTTTCCTCCTACTCTGTTATGGTATTTCCTCAAATGTCTCGAGTCATGACACTTGGACTTCTCTTTTCTGTGGCTTCTCTGCTTGAGAAACACTGCTCAGGCTCTCAAATCATGTAACTGCTCATGATCTTTGCACAGCTGAGGAGGAATGGGTAGGTCTCACTTTGTAGTCAACTTTAGAGCCTTTTATTTCTAGGCTTGCTGGTTTGGATCTTGGCTGGGGTCTGAGTGAAAACTGACATTACTTGACAGCTGCTTTTAAAATAAGCTTACAGCTTCTATTTTCTAAAGGGGCATGGCTGATATGGGATACTGGAAATTTTGGTGGCACGCTCTCAACAGAAAAGAGGCCTGGGCTTGAATTAGCATGTAATCTGAATTACTGGAGCATGCTGAAGTATCACTTTAGATCAATGCAGCTTCTTGTCAGTGCAAACAACACCCACGTGCTCATTCAGGACACACTTTGGATTATTCCTTGGAACCCAGACTGTCAAAGAATTCAAAAGGTTACATCCTTAGATACATTACCTGTGCAAGCAACATCCTTTATCCAAATGGATTTCAGAGTAGCACGATGCTGAGGGTAAGGCGCAAGCAACTTTGCATGTGTCCATGCAACTATATTCAAGCAGAGGTTCTTGGAGCACTAGACTTCCACTGAAGTTCTGCAACCCTTAGCTTTGCTTCTTGCAGAGATATCGGTAAAAATATAAGCCTTCCATGAACACCATCCAGGCCTGGTGAGTAAGGGGATGGGGAAAGAAGGCTGAGTTCTTGCTCATTCAGCACCATATCATTGGTTTCCCTCCAAAAAGAAATAGTCCACTTTTATAAGAACTTGGAAGCAAGCAGAAGAAATGTGAAGAGTAGCACAATCCAAGTAGCGTCCCCATAAGGTCTCCCAGTGGTGCCTGGATGCTGGGTGAGCAGTGACTCTTCAGGCTGAAATCATTAGTCTGCCTTTGAAACTGTTCCAAAGTCAATTCCCCTTCAGGAAGCACCAAAAAAGGACCAAACCTGTACCAACCATGATGGTGATCTTAGCAACTTTCCATTTCAAGGCCTTTTTTGAGTAAGGAGTATAAGTTTGTTTATGACCTGATCTAATGCCTAGCAGATGCACTGAGCTGTGAGTAGGCTGTGTCCTCCTAAAATTTGCTGTGCTTGAAGGTTTTCCAACGACCACCTTTAAAACTGTGGGGCAAAGAGGTGTTGTTTTCCCATTTCCCATATGTGAAATGAGATAACAGTTCCTCTGAGGCTTGATTTACTGATGTTTGTAAAGCGCATGGTAGCTTCTGCTTGGGGATTTCAAACGGCTGCACTTCTGTCTAGTGTAAGTACCCTGACTTCAGCAAAACTACGAACTAGATGAATATCTCCATCTTATGCTAGTAACTCCTAACTAATCTTATTAAATCCTTTCCAGACCCAGATCAATATCTGAAATGCACTCTGTCCTGTAATTAATCTGATGAGCCATGCTACCCATGTTTACAGGTCCCTTCAAATTTTTCTTCAGAGTTTTTTATTTTAAAATTAAACTAGTTTAGCAGAAGCAGGGTCATGATCTCTGTTTCTCGGTAGCTTTTTCATGCCCTTATTAAATATCCTGTGCTGAGTGCACTCAGTAATTCAATGATCCTGCCCTGGTGAATAGAGGTGGATACCAGGGTCTTAAAGGCCCTGCACAGGGGCAGGTCTAGCAGTTTGATGGCTCATGTGTGAAAGGCATCAGTCAGAGCAGTCTGACAGATGCAGAGATTTGTAACTCATAGACATAAATATGTGATGAAGCATGTGGACCTGCATGAGTTAGAGCAGCGTCATGTCAGCACTCCTGGTTCTTACCTTGTGCAGTCATGTGTCCTCACCTACGCTTGGTCAGCTTCAGCTCTTGAGGGCAGGATCTACTTCTTGGTGAGGACAGTATTCTGACACCGGGCTCTTTTGGAGCAAAGGGCTATTCAACAACAACCCTGATGATCAGTGATGGAATAAGGTACTACTAATTGGTGAGGGCATAAAACCACCACCTTTAGTTTTATGTGCTCTCCAGAAAAATGGACGTGTGATCTTAGTTGGGATTCCTGACTTCACTAATAGTATAGATGACAGCAACACTTAGGTAAACTGTAAGAACAGAAGGAATTAATGTAATAATGTTCTGACTCAATTTTGTTGCCGTTGACCAACGGTCACATAGTTCAGGAATAGAAAAGTGCAGCTGGCAGTAATTAACACACTACAGTTGTGTCTGGGTTCAAGACCACGGCTGGCTGGTCCAGCGTTGGCAATAACTTCCAGTTTGAGCAGGAGGTTGAACTACAGATATCCACAGGTCCCTTCCAATATACTTTTCCAGGAGTCTGTGACCCTGCCCAGGAATCCTGTCCTGTTGCACGATGCACAAATGTTCACACCCTAGTATCATAGCAAGGGGTCTAAGGATGGGGAGAGGATATTGGATATATGCACAGGGAATCATGAGAGAGCTGGAAAAAACATTGCAGTGCTGCTTTCTTTTTCTTCATCAGTCTTTAGTGTGCTTCTTTGAAGGGGACTCAGGTAATTGGAGGCATCAAGAAGGAGGCACTGGAAAGGTTTATGGCAACGGGGACAACAGGAAGTGCAAGGCTGAGCCAAAACACTGAGATACTGGGTGGAAAGCAAAGCAGTCTGTACCAACCAGAGAGATTATCTAGTCTCTAGAGTTTTCCATGGAAATCTGAAGTTTTTCCTAGTTAAAAAGTAGAAATCACAAACATTTTTGGTCTTAGATTTAAGGTTTCTTCATGAGACACAAGAATATTGCACAGCTGAAAATGCAGTACTTGGAATCAGTGAGGACGTTTTGTTCACCTCTTGGCCAGTGCAAGAGTTGCTAAAGGTGCTCAAAGGTCCTGTGAGGAGGTTCATCCCAACCCCTTCTAGTATTTGAAGTTTACATGGTCATGGAGAGGTGAGGAAACAAATGGGCCCTTGTGTCCCTTCTCTAGAGACTGGAAGTATTTATCAGCACTTCATCTAATGATTTGAGTTTGTGGTCTCATGCCCAGTTCAGTCTTGCAGCTGGTACACGTGCTAGTTTGGACACAGACACTGTTTAAGAACATCTTCCTTATCTCTGAGGGCGTTTGCATGCCTCACTGTTCCCCTTGCATAAAGAGGAAAGCCTGACCATCCAGCTTGTGAAAATCACCCCACAGCTAGGGCACTTTTGTACTACAATTTTAGCCTGGGTCTGGGTCACGTAGCCTTGACCTGGAGAGCTAACTTGACCAGCCAGAACAGTGCAGGCCTGCCAAGAAAATGGCAAGCCCTGCCCTGTGAAGAGCTGCTCAGCTCAGCTGCTGCTGGGCAGGATGTGAGGATGAGAAACCCTTCTCGGTCGGGTTCTGGGGCTCAGCTTGGCCACATGTGTGGGCTTCACTAACAAGGTCACACAAGCACCTCCCATTCCTGCAACTAAATTTTAGGAGAGTGCTCTGCATGGTTTGAATATCCCAGCGTGGGGTGGGGGAAAGGGAGCAGCTCTGGGTCTCCTCTCGCCCTTCCTCCTCATGGGAATTAAACATGAGAGCTAAGTGCTTGCTTTTCTGAAGCTATTATTGGCAACCAATGCAAAATGTCCCTTTTCATGACAAGTAAATGACCTGCTAAGTACAAGCTATAAAAATTCAGGTCATGTTTTCTGTTTCATTAATATGCTGCCTGACAAAGCCTTTGCCTGCTGGGGCTCTCTGCTGGGGAATGGGAGTTAGAAAACCCTTAAGGATTTCTCACTGTCATTATGAGATAGAAAGGCAAACAGGCTTCTAAAGGAAGGAAGGCTCCCAAAAGACAGGCTGCCTTTGTGTCCTGATCTCATGAGCAACCGCAGGAGGAGGGAAGTAATGCCATTTACACACACAGTCCCGGTAGTGTGGGGTTCGAATGCTTTTATGTTTCACTAATAGCTGGGCCTGACTGTCCCAGAAGTCAATAGAAAGGTTTTCCTTGATTGAAACAGGCAGTAGACCAAAAATGTTATTCAGCCACAAAAACGTTTGCAAAGTTGGTAAGTAAGGGGAGAAAAGCAATATGAATTGGAAAGAGAATCCGAGGGAGAGCCTCTTTGAAATGCTTTTCTACAAAAATATTTGCTACTTTGGCCAGTAGCATCAAGAATTTACTGGAGACAGCTGTTCTTTCCACATCAAACTGTCTTTCAGAAATCAGAGAAGTGTCTCCCTGCAAGGGACATCTAAGGTGGGTTCAGGGGGTGCATCATTTCTAGGTGTAACTACAGGGCTTTCACATAAAGGAGGTAGGGAGAATGGACCTTTGTTCACGTGCTTGGCTAAGGCAAGATTAATCTAAAGTTGGATTCTGCCACCATATAATTCTGGAAGATGTTGGGATCCAAGACCTTTTCCGTGTGTAGGGAGTTTGTGCTTGAGGGAGTTTGAAGAGCATTAGCTTTTGCTCTTGGCAATGTTGAGTAGGATGCATCCTGCCTTCTTGACTGCATTCTCTGGGCTCGCAGGGTGGTATTCGATGTGCTGGCAGTGAGGTCGTGTTGCCCTGCCGAGGGCTGAGGTTTGGCTTTCCAACTCCAGGTCAGCTCCCATTCGTCTCGCCTGTCCTGCTTCCTCAGCTATAAGCTGATAAAGTGAGTTTAATATGGAGACCGTGGTGGCTGAGATGCATCAGAGAGATCTGAAATGTAACCTGACAGGCCAGCGCCATTCAGAGGGTTATAAATGTTTCCTCGAGCCAACAGGAATTTCCCAGTTTGGCATACAAGTGGTCTGCTGAACCACCTCTTGCCAGAGGTGGGTTTGAGGGACCAGGCTGCTTGATGCCACCTTCTGTGTTTTTCACTACCATGTACTTTGCTCTCTTTAGTGCTCTTGCCCAGAATGTCAATGTTTTGGAGCAGCACCATCAGCCTCGTTCGGGGATACTCAGCCTGCAATGAATGCATTGATTCATAGCTTATTTTTAAAGCCAGAAGGAATTGCTATGCTCATCTGCTCTGACCTCGAGCATGCAGTGGGCACAGGAGTATTTATAGCTCTGTTTACAGCATTCTGCTCTGTATACAAGCCAATAAGGCCAAGAAAAGAGCAGGTCCCTGCCCCAGTGTAGGTTTGACAGCCACTACAAGCTCAACTGTTTTATTAAGGTATTGCCCTCAGTAAATGGCAGGGCAGACTAGCCCTGCTGAAACCAGGCCGTGTAGGCAGAGAGTCACCCACGCACAGGACTTGCTGCGCGTACATCTGTGGCCCGTTTGCAGCAGAAGCAGAAATAAGCTCCATGTGCAAGGACAGATAGCTGGGAAATCCTGGGTCTGTGCTTTAGTGTTTCTTAGTCTCCACGCTGAGCCTGTCTTGCGTATTCTCTTGGGGGATCATCTCTCCTATGTTCTAACCATATTGAAGCAGCCCTAAAGATGCATAAAGTCACTTGATAAGATGGTTGAAATGAGCCTAGGGAATAATAAATAACTTGTAGGAGTTGCGGGACAGAGCCACCACCAACTGCAGCTGCTACAGCCCTCCCTGTATAATATTTCTCAACGTGTGTTCCCTGCTTTGTATTTGGAGTTGCAGGCTAAGGCACAGCATACTCCAGAGTGCCGTAGCGCTGCATCTCAGATGTGATGCTTGAACTGACCTGCCCAAAGCTCAAGCACTCCACGATAAGCTCTCTTGTATGTATGGGACTGAGACCATTAAAACTGAAGCAATGCTAAAAGATACCTCGCTTCCCACTCGCTGTGTCCTGTCTTCAGGTCTCACAGCACGCAGACAGGGTCCAGGCCACTTGTCTGTCTTCTATGCTTAATTCTGTTGCCCTACCTCCTGATGCGTGGTGAGTGTCCAGCCAGAAACCTGAGCGTTACCTGGACACATTAACTAGGTAGATTAGCTAGTTTTTCTTCCTGTTCGATGTCAGATTTCTGCAGGTTAATGCCCCATAACTGCTCTTGGACTGCCAGAGCAACGTAAGAAGCTTTTGTCATTCTAATTCCAATAAAATGGCAACTACAATATTTCTTATAATAAGATTTTCATAGCTAAATTTTGTTAGTATTCTGATTGACAAGTGTCCTGTCAGGTTCAAATTCCCCTGAGAGCCTGCCTGTTTCACCAGATTGTATTTGTGAGTGAACATGTAACTGTAACATTGTACATCCCTCAGATGAAATCCCCAAGAGGGAAAATAATTGCCTTTTTACATGCAGAAATGGTAAAATCAGCTGGAGCTAATGCTTTGATAGTTAAGAGAATCAGTTATTAATATTTCTGTATGGAGACAGCACAGCCACCAAAGCCCTTGCAACTCTGAATCTCACAGTCTTGCTCTTGGGCAAAGTATACGCAGTCATCTCTAATCTGTTCCATCTCTCCACAAGCAGCTCACCCAGCAGTGTGAACAAATTGCCTGGAAATGTCGTCATCGAGCTTCATCTGGCACTATCTCCCCTTCTGTCTGGGTCATTGATTTCCTCATCTCCTCTGCCTTAAAACTCACATCGTACATTAATTTGTGGCTCTCCAGTACTGAAGCAGCTGTACTGTGCCTTCCCTGCTCAACACCAGCAGCTTTCAGCCCCTGAAGTGTCCTTCACTGCTGCTCATACGAAGACCTCCTGAATGTGTCTCAAGTGGCCTCCCTGCCTGCTACGTAACAGCATGTGCTCTGCCAGCTTTTGTTTCATCATAAGAGAGCTTAGAGCTGTTCTGCTTTCGGAAATTGGGTAAGATTCGGTCTCCTTCCTACAATGACTCAGTGTGCTGGAGAAATGACTCCTGCCTTGTACGAGCAGCTACCGCGGAGCTCTCAGAGCTGTGCCAGCCTCCGCTAGCCACCAGCTGCCCTCTGGAGAGCCCCTCAGCCAGCAAGGAGCTGGGGCTGCTCCACGCTCTGCTCTTACAATTGCTAAATATAGAGTCCATTGATAAATAACATAAATGCATGAAGGGCGCAAGAACCAACAGTTGTTGCAGTCGTCTTAGCTAATACAGCCTTTTCCTCTGTTCTGTCGCCCGTCTCCCTGCGGCCTTTGCATTTTGAGTAGATAGCGCACCAAATTCACACTCAGTTCTCGTTGCACGAGTGTCCAGGATCGGGCCTTCAATATGTAATTCAGCCCAGAGAAATGATTCTATAAGAGATAAAGTCTTGTCTGGCTAGTCACTGGTGCTGTGGTCGCTCTCTGCTTGTGCTGGTCAGAGTTGATTCCCAGTCCTGGTCTGCTGCCATCATTTAATAGCCAGGTACCACTCAGATCCTGTATCAGACCTGTTTGCTGAGCTGAAGCCAGCTCAGGTGGCTAAGCCACAAACTTTTGCCTACTGTAGGTTTGCACACTATTCTCAGGGATCTAATGTGGCCAGCAAAAACTTAACTTTCCTTGTGTTTTATCAGGAGTAATAAAGTCCCACTTTTCCTCAACACTTGTAAACTGAGTGCATCTGACATGGTAGTAAGTGCAAGATGGTGAGGCCTCAAATGTGAAGCCCTTATCCATAAATTAATGGTGATCTTAACAGGAATAATTCCATTCAAAGGAAATGCCAGATAAAATGAGTCTATTTCCTAGGGAAGTGTGTTCTTTTATAAAGCTCTGCTGATCCTTGTCTTTCTAGAAACCAAATTGGCAGTCTCTTTGTTTCACAGCCAAATTCCTCATCCTAGGCCTGGAATATGTCCGGAAAAATATTTCTAGAGAATCCCCTGTTATAAATAACCTGGAGGGGGGAAGTATTCTATGTATCCTTCCTAAAACAGAGTGGCAGGCTGCAAAAGGGTACAGAGAAAGGACTGATCTCTTGTACTAAGGGTGGAAAAAAAAATCTTGATCTTTAGGCTGATGTTCACAATGTGTGCTCAGGGTGAGTCACATGAAAGGCAAATTGAGATAAGAGCAGACTCCTGAAAGAAAACTACTGATTTTAATCTCTATTCCTCTCTTACAGGGTCTTTGCTATAGAAATAAAAGCTCTGCACTTCCCTGTAATGTCTCCTTGTTAAAAGGTGCAGCCACACCAGCTCCCCAGAGTTTTCTGTCTGTGCCTTCGCTGTATGTTTTACATGTATAATGCCTCTCCAGGTTGTTTTTTTTCCTTTGTGACCTGTTTATAGAGGGTTCTGTGTGGTCAGCCTGTCCTAGCCCTCTTACAGCCACACCATATCCCATCTTTAGCTATGCTGGCTCTTAAGCAGCCACACTTATCGGATTTATGTAGTTGCATGTGAATATCACTAGATGTCCTCTACTGCTAAGTAGCTTCATCATAGTCTGTGCCAAGCACCACACAGAAATTCGGTGAAATGAATCTCAGCTGTTTAAACTGTCTTCTTTTATAGCTTCATTGTTCCTAGTCCATAGATGCACAGCAATATTTCTCATCATTCCTTCATTACCTGAAGGAGTGATCCGCTACCGCTTACCAACTGGACTTACAGTGACAGCAAAGCTATTGTATTGGTTTCACGCAGATTTGGAGTCATCTGGCACATCATAGGAGCACCTCAACTTTTTCTTTTGCCTCTCATTTGAGATTGAGCCATCAGGCAGGGCTCAGACTTTGGTCTCCTTGTGATCTTCTCCAAATTCAACACCGAAGGTCAGGCCCAGGGGGCTCCCCTCTTGCAAGGTCTGATCTGGTGCAAGATGGTGCGTGCATCTCTGCAGGGTGCAGTTGGGTACAGCTCCCTGCTCCAGCACAACCCAGCTGCCCTCCAGGCAGCGATGCCAGCAGTGCCTTGGGTTAGCTCACGGGAGGGCCACCGCATGCCCTCAGACCCCATCTCTACCCTCTGCCTTCTCTGCTGTGACCTCTTATCCCCAGCTACGTGACACTGGCGGGAACTTCTACAGACAAAAATCTTACTCGTTGCACTGTTCCTGCAGAGAAAACATTGGTGTTTTTGTGCAAACAGTCCCTGCCTTGCTGCCGTGCTGTGCAAGTCCCTGTGCTTGCAGCCGCTGGCTGCAGACCTCAGATTGCGTGCAGCGTGCCAGGGGCGGGCAAGGGAAGCATCCCCAGCCAGCCCGAAAGGCAGCTGCCAGCAAAACAAGCCAAGAGGCTCGTGCTGCGTTAACCCGCTCAGCTTTAATATGGGACAATAAACAGCCACATTCATCTAGCCCTAATAGTGAAATATTATGCTTTATAAATAACACGTCCTCTTATTTGGAGATAGTTCGCCTGAAGTATAGTCTGACCTGAGCAGTTCAGAGACTGTACGGTCACTTTAATCTATTAAGTGAAGCAGAAACAGCCTGGAAATGTCGTATGCTTAAAGCTGTATGGGGTGAAATGTTGGCTGAAATTTTAAGGCACTTTTTTCTTTTATCTTTGTATTAAGTTCCACAGTTTGAAGTGTTGCCCATCCTGCGCTCGCGTCCCCCTGAGGAGGGTTGGGAAAGGGGGGGCTCTTCATGCCACCACCTCTGCTGTTAAACTGAACATGAAGTTTTGTTTGAGGGCTCCTTGGGGTGACTCAGCAGGATACAAAAATGTACTTAAATAGGAGTTATGTTGTGTAAGTGCTCAACCACAGCAGCAATTCCCCTTTAGCGATGTTGTTAACTAATACGTACTACAAGAAATTTAATGCTGCTCCAGATACTGGCTGGAATTGAAAGAGGAGGTTTTGGCTTTCCTCCTTACATAATTTTAGTATTTCTTATGGGCAGGAAGGCTACTGAGAACTGAGGAATACCCCGGAGACCTGACATGCAGGAGCCAGGCCACAGGCTTTTTCTCTCAAATGCTACTGACTTCGGTATGAAATGCATCAGAGATTTTCATGTTTGGGTATCTGAATTATTGGGCTTGGTTTGGAAATACAGCTGTCTCCACAGAGGCAGAAAAGTGCCTGCTCCGAAGGGGTGATCTGTTTAACATGCCCAAGTACAAAGCTGGATACTTAGATTTCAAGATCTAAGCCTGAAACCTTTGGCCTACCAGGACTGCTGCATCCCCAGTATTTAGTGACAACGTGTCCACACCTTTGAGGGTGTTTTGAGACTCACAAATGGGTACCGCTTGCCTAGGTAGTGCACTGCTCACCAGCAGCTTTGGCAGCACTGCCCTGGTTCGTAGAAAGAGGTGCTGATAGGAAAAAAACCAGGCTCCTCATAGCCGGCCACCTCCATTGCTGCGCTGCACAAAGCTGCTGACCAAGTCTGCCCTCAGGAAACTGAGGAGACCTGGGAGGAAAATTTGCAGCCAACAGAGGAGCCAAGTTTTGCACCAAATTCGTACGCAAACCTGTGACTCCTGTTGTCAAACACGTGCCTTACAAACCCAGCTGTTGATTCATGTGAACAAAATGCCTCCGTCCTGAGGTTTGGTTAGGAAAGCCTGCGAGGGTTCCCATGGACACTTCTCCTGTGTCTCGAGACGGGGTAAGATTCATAAAGAATTTGCAGGGTGAGCCAGCACAGGTGCCGTGGCCAGGTGCGTGGTGGCCACTTACTGTGCGTCTGCTCCCTCTCACCTCCTCCGTGCTGCTGGACCAATCCGGATTTTGAAGCAAAGACTCATGTATCTTGTTTGTAAAATGGCAGCGTGCTCCTCTGTCTCTTACTTATGTGGGAAAGAGCATGGAGGCTCTCTCTTGTTTCGTGCATGCCACAGCGCACTGCCAGACTGCCTCAGGTAGACATTTTCAGGGAGTAACGGGGGTGTACATAATGCTAATTTGGCACAGGAGGGGAGCTGGGTCTGTTCACTTGTCTGTAAGAACCAATTTGAATCGCTTACATCTGCTTTGCAAACTGGCATGGAGGTGAGCCCTGACCCAGCAAGGTAAGTTAGCAGGTGCCTAAATGCAGCCCCCTGAGATGCTCTGGGCGCTGGGCACGTGCCTCAGCACCCTGCAGGGTTGTGCCCAGGATGCTCTGGTGGTAGGACACAGGGCAGAGCCAACCGATCAGTCCTTACTCACGTGGATTATTCTCACATGCCTATTGCCTGCATCCTCTGTGAGTGCAGTGTGTGTAAATAAACGAGTGCACATGCAGAAGCAGGGCTTTGGCTCCCGTCAGCTGCAAGGGGAAGGTGTGAGGTGGCAAAGGAGTGTGCATGTGAGATATTAAGTGTTGCTTTGGTTCTGTCTCCCAGCACCAAGGGCACAGGGAAGAGGTGGGAACCCACTATCCATGTGTTCCCTGCCGTCCCGTCTGGGATGAGCCCTGTTGTATTAAACACAAATTCTGTTATTGTGATAAAAGTTGATGAGGCTTCCTCGTATTTAGGATAAATGTGTGTGTGTGTGCATACAGTAGCTGGTTCTTAATGGCACAGTGTGTGCCGTGTTCACGTGGCACGAAGTCCGTTTGTACAATCCCGTGCCCCCCCGGCTGCTGCCCTGTCCATCAGGCAGCGCCCGCAGAGATGCGGTTGTTTCCTCTCCTCCTCCTCCTCCTCTGCTGGCGGCTGCACAGACCCCCGCGGCCCGGAGGGTCGATCCGCTCCCTTCCAGCCACAATCTGCCGGGGGGTGCCGGGCGGGGAGAGGCGAGGCACCGGCCGCTCGCCCGCCCGGGCGGCTTAAGGTGCCGCCGCCCGCTCCCGCCGTGGCGGTCCACCTTAACGCGGCGGCGGCTGCGGCGGCGGACGGGCCCATTGCCGCGCCGGGGGTCGGCGGGCCCCGGGCCCCCCGGGAGCCGCGCCGCCGCCCCGCGCCGACCGGAGAGCGGCATAAAAATGAGTCAAAAGTGAGAAATACGTCGCTGTCACCGAGCCGCAGGTGATGGCGGGTCCCGGCCGCCGCCGAGAAACCCCCGGCGGCGGCACCCGGCCCGGCCCCCGGCGGCGGGGCCGGGCTATTTATAGCAGCCGCCGCGGCGATATAAGCCATGGCCGGGTGCGGGCTCCCCTGCCGCGGCCGCCGGGGCGGGAGCGGGCGGGCGGGGGCCGGCTGCGCTGCCCGGCCGCGGACGCCTCTCAGCGGGCATGGGCGGGCGCTGAGGGCGCGGCCCCGGCAGCCCGGGTGAGCGGGGCTTTGGGGACAGGGGTTGGAGGAGTCGGCGTTGGGTGGTGCTTTTAGCACGGGGGGGAAAAGCAAAAACAATAAAGCGCAGTTTCTTTAGCTTCCTCCCCACGAAGCGAGGGGGTGCGGGATAGCGCCGCGAGGAGTTACGGCGCTCCACGCGTGAAAAGCCCGCGGGAGGGGTGGGATCACCGTGGCACCCAGCGGTAACTGCAGCGGGGCTTCCCCCTCTCGCCTTTCTTCTTCCCCCCAGTAATTCCTGCTGAAATGCGGTGCCCCGCTCTGGCATGAGCCCCCCCTCCCCGCCGGGAGGAGCGCTCCCCGGGCACCGCCGCTTTCCCTGGCCGCAGATCGGTGTCGGGAAGAAAGGACTGTCGCCGACTGTCGCCGCGGAGCCGCCGCTCTCAGCAACGCCGGACGCCGGGCTTGGGACGGTACGGTCGCTTTGTGCCGCGGGTCTCGCTGGGCGGCGGCGCTGGGCGTTCGGTGTCCTGGGGGGCTTCTTTCCTTCCCTGCTGAACGCTTGAAAGTGGACTATATAAAGCAATGGTTGGACCGCTGTGGGTCTCGTGTCTTCCTCTGGGGGTGTGGGGGGAGAGGAGGTCACTCTGAGTTTCACTGTGTCATGAAAGATCTTTAAGTTGAGGGTTTGCTGGATTTTTGTTTGGTTTGGGGGTTCGCCTCCCGCAGATTAAGAGCCACGCTAATCACTTTCCTAGCCTTGCGTGTTCTGATCTGTGTATTGCAAGATTTCTTATCTTGCATTAAACCTGCTCTTGGACCACTAAATACTTTGTGAAAGCTTCCAGATTCATGTGTTTATTTGCTAGACTTTTAGAAGGAAGATATAGATGCTATCTTTAACTACAAAGAAACAAGGAGAGGAGAGGGAGGAGTACTTTTCTGATTTTACTTTTTGTCAGCTTTAGGAGAACGAACTGAACCACAGCTGAAGGATTGCTGAGGATAAGAAAGAAAACTTGTAACTTTTTTTTTCCTTTTTTTTAAATGGCTCAAGAGCTCTAGAAACAGTGTTTAGAAAACCCTGCTTCCCAGACGGAGAAACTAAGATAAAGCCACACTGGCTGCAAGTTGAGGAGCAAGTTAAGAGTTAGACCTTGGGTGGCCCAGTCTCACCATCCTGTGCTTGGCTGCTCTAGTGACCCTCCCTGTCGAGCTGATCACTTTATGCAACAAACTGGGACTCCACACCACGGCAGTTCGAGGTAGAGGCTGAGGTTTTGTTAAAGAGCAAAGTGCACGGTGGAGCCCTGACCCCCGTGGGAGGCTTCCCCCCACACACACGTACCTACCCGCAGCACTTCTGCACCCATCAGCTGGCACTTTCCTACCTCAGTTGCCTCATGTTACAAACGTGTGAAAACCTAAGCCACCAACTCCTTAAGTATCTTAAGTCATCTAAGTTGGGATTTTGGTAGCGGCCTTAAAGGGATGCTATTGACTGGAAATGTTCTGTTTATGCCTTATCTGGAAACTGTTGTTCATGCAAGAGTTGGTACTAAGAACAAGCACACCAATTTTATAGTCATACCTGGATATAGATGTGCTTCCTGAATCTTCAGTATGAAATTATACAGTTAGCTCAGGCCCTTTCTGCACGAGACAGATGCATTTCAAATGCCTAGGACTGCATGGGTCAGCTGTCATTATTTTCCTTTATGAAAGGTGCTTGTCTGTTGTTCTGAATCTGATAGGGGCATTGCAAAAATGGGGTCTATTAATTTAAGAAAAACTAGGAGAAGATAAGAGAGAGAACAAGGGTGTGGCAAGGAAACTATGAAGTAATAGCTTTTTAAAAAAACACCTCTCGGTAGCATAGCTTTGGACTGCCTAATAGAGATAGCATTTCTTTCATGTACTTGAGTCTGAAAATACAAAGCTGACAGTATCTCTTTAAAAACAATAGTGCATATAGAAAGTGGGTACTCTTCGTATTATAGTCCTGCATCAATTTGTTTGAGTTGCTTTGATTTTGTTACATTCCAGGAGACATCCCATACAATAGAGTGTGTAGCCCAGATTGCGGGGGGTCAAACACCCCACTAGCATGATTCCCAAATCAGAGCAGCTGCACCAGGGTCAGAGCTGGCCCAGCATCTGTTTTCAGAAATGATGTGAAAGGCAGTTTCTATTTATTGAAGTTTTTGGTGGGTGTTTTCACAAGCTCAAAAATTTTTGCAGAGGAACTAAGAATTACAGAAACAAAGCTTGCCTTCTTCATGGGGGGAGTTTTTGGTATGTGTTGCATTGGGTGGTTTTTTGTTTTTGTTTTTTTCTTAAACTGTGACTGAGGCTAACAAAAGGGAGAAATAAAACTGTATCATCTGGTGGTTAGAGAGGACTTCTTTCCTTCTCCCCACACACTTTTTTGGCACTGGGGGAGACATGGCATCTGGGGACTGGAAGGAGGAGGATGAGTCCTGTACTTGAGCTGGTGTTGTCTTGGCAAAGTAGTGCACAAGGGCAACGTAAGGACAAGTGAATATAGGACAAATGAATGTGATGAATCATTATTGTTGACATTCTGCTGTGGTTCCTTAGAGCTCTTCTTTAACTGTGGACAGAAACAGTGTCCTGTACCCAAGACCTGCGTGGCCCTTCAGCATGCACCACAGGCTGTCAGTGCTGTTTCGCTGTTGAGACCATCAGGGCAGAAACTCTGCTCCCTTCTGCTCTTAATTCTGGAGGGCTCCTTGAGGAAAGCTGTTTGGCACCATTCATTTGTGCCCTGTCCTTTTTATCCTACCTCTTTGTGTGTGAAATTCGGGTGTGAATTTTGTGGCTGGATTCAAGCCAAGAACCTCTACCTACCTCTCGTGGTTTCCAAGCTGGGCATCCCTGCTGACCTGCCGGGTACAGGTGAGTCAATTCTTTCTGATGAATCAGTCTGCCCAATTAAAGTTTTGGGCTCCAGACTTCAACTGGATCAGCCTTAATTTGGTTTAGCCTGGTTTTTTTGCTTTGCACTGCTTCTGCGATGCAGTCGCTCCCGGTGGCTCCTCGCTCCAATATCACTCACCATTTGCAGCCTGCATGGGGGCTGAAGCATAGTGTGGTGCCCCTACACGTAGGAACTGCCCTTGCCTCAGGGTTGTAACTTCTCCATGACTGCGCATCCCGTTACCTCTCTTACCTGCAGAGGTGGAGGCAGGAGGGATTGCACCTCAGCATGGGATTCTGCAGCCCTCAACACTGAGGGGACTCCAGGCTCTGGAGATGGAGAATATTAATGTGAATCCACTGGAACGAAGAGGGAAGTGTTTTTGCATGATGGCAGTGTTTGCATAAGCTTTTACTGTCATAAATAAGTAAATCAGGATTGAGGGGACAGATTGAATACAGAAAATGTGGAATTCATTTTCAGGCTTCCAAGACAGTACTATAGACAGGGCTGAGGAAGAGAAGTCGTGTTAGAAGATACGGAAATGTGCCTTGAAAGTGACCTTTCAAAGATCAACGATATTATTCTTGGTGTCTGAGGCACCCAAGTTTAATGAAGTATAAAGCAGAAGGGGTTGGGAGGATTTGGTCAAAGTGAAAACAGAATGAGTGTGGGACTGGCAGATGGCAGGAATGTTAGCCCACTCCTTGGTGGAGTTATTGCTGCTTTCTCTTGTTGTTGCTTACAGAGGGACTTAATGGAAGATACTCAGTGGGGAGGGGAGTACAGCCTTCCTCTTCTACTTGAATGTCAGTGGCTGTATTTTTCTCCATGGGGAAATGAAGGTCCAATGCTGCAGTGGGTCACATCCTGAGTGTTTGTATCCACTGTAAATCTAGAGCAAGTCCATCAACTTCAGTAACATCTGCAATAAGCCATGACTGGCTCTTTCTGAACAGAGAGGAGAAATGAACAGCTGTAACTTCAGATGCTGAATTTTTTGGCGTACTCATTTTTTGAGATTTATGAGTCTTATTCTCTGTTTGAGAATGTAGTGGAGCAATTGCTGATCTGTGCATGCATGTATATGTGAGAAAATGTCAGCGGAGGAGTAATACGTATGGAAGTTTTACATAGAGATATAGCAAACTGGCCACCTGTTCTTAGATGATGAAATAATTATACAAAAATATGTCTCCTGAAATAATGATTGAGGGAAGAGGTGGGGGCAGGGTTGAGGGAGGTTAATGATATTTTTAAGTAGTTTGCTGTACTCATTACTGACTCTCCTGCTAATTTTACTGCTTCAGACACTAGTTTTTCAGTAAGTGGTGGTTAGTGCTGCACAGATGTATAGGTTTCATCAGAGACCAGTCCAATGGCTGGAGCTAGCTGAAGAGATGGGAAACCTGCCCCCAGGTACCTTCTCTGTCACAGGCTGCCCAAAGGCAGGTAGGTTAAGGTCAGCAGCTCTTATAGATACCCATAACTGTGAATCTGCCTCTCTGTTTTCTTCTTTCTAAAATGGGGTAGTAGAAGTTTCTTCTCTGTGGGATGCATTGGGAGCATAAATGTAGCAAATGCTGAGATACTTCAGAAGGCATGTAAGTATCTGAGATACTCTGAGACTGGATTCCCCTTCCTGCTGCTTCTCTTCTGGCCAAAATTGACCAGCAGACTTGCTCAGTGCTTCTACAACAGAGGTTTTTTATTAATTTCTGGCTAAGTCTTGTTTGCCTCAGAATTTGTTTGCCATTGATGGGCTTGAGATTAAAATCTTGAACTACTTTCTTGTATTTTCTTCTAGTACTGCTATAGAGCAGCTTAAAAAGTGTGCTGACACCCCTTCACCTTCTCCCAGAAAACTTTACGCCTGCCTTGCCTTCCCTTTCAGAAGGTTCTGCTTCTGGAAAGAATGTTGTACCAAATATATAACTTTATGCGGTGTGGTAAAAATGGTTTATTCTTTCTTCATCCCTCTTAGCTCTCCACTATCTAAGCCTTCTTTGTTGCTGCAAATTCCATATGGTTTCATACAAAGCCTCTCTTTTGAATATACAACAGTTCTCATTCCCGTATTAACTTGCTAAACCTACCTGAAGTGGGCACTTCATTTCATGGAGAGGAAAATCTATGTATTTTCCCAAAGGTGGGGGAAACGCCCCCAAATGGTTTGCTGATCTCTGCTCTCTCTGGTTATTGCCAACTCCTGCCTACATCTACCGAGTTTGTGGTGTAGAGATGAGTGTCTCTGAGGACTTGTTGGGGACTAGTTCACATCTGAACGGTGACTTGTAATGATCAAACATGGTGGGCCAGACTGCTGGTTTATGTAGTGACTGGCGTTAGTCTACTGAAGACCAAACATCTGCTCCACATTTCCATCATCTCCAGTGAAGACGAGTACCACTGCATCAGTTCACAGCCAGTTTATGATAAACCTGCTCCCTGGGCTGTGGGTTAACCTCGCTAAATGTCTTCTGGGGTCAGGTCTGTTACTCTTGTATGTGAAAATAAGTCTTGGTGTGCTTTCTGATTTACTGGAGTATAAGTAAAGCGAGAAGGTCTTTCACTTACAGGCTCACTCATCAGAATATATTAGTAACGCTCATCAGTTTTTGACTGGAACTTTGATGGCATAATTACTCTAAAAGGGTAACATATTCAAAACTACCTATGTGACTTTGGGAGTTGGATTCCTAAGAGTCTTAGTCATTATTTTAAACAGGAATCAGCTTTTTAAGCCACACATGCTCCTGGAAGTTTTAAGAAAAGGCTTCTGTTATCATGTCTTTAAAATGACAGTTTCTAGGATGAGGGTGGCAGCTCTGCCACTCCACTCATTTCAGATATTAAATAAGGAGGTTGAAGACATGATTACAAAAATACTGTGGAAAATAGATTCTCATGGGTAATCTTACTAGAGAGGTCCAAGATGTAAAAATGTCTGTTCTTCAGTCACTTGTCAGCAGGATGGATGTGAGCATGTATTTTCAGCTATGTCTTTAGGACAGCTGGGAGGATAACTGATGTCTCGGCCATCACTGTAGACAGAGCAAAACATACATTTCTCCAGACATGATTTAGTGCACTGAATTCAAACAACTTGTGACTGGAACAGTTAGAGTCACCAGGGCAAACATGGTTATCAGAAGAAGCAGATAAACAAAGAAAATAGTCTTGCATACTCTAGTATTTATGTTTGTGTAGGTAAGACTTTAATTAGCTATCAATCTTAGGTTTCTTTTTGAGCAGTGATGGATTAGTCTTGGTACTTGTGCAATTTTTAAAGCATTCCTGTAGCAGTTGTAATGCAAAAATCTATTTATTTTGCAACATACCTGTGACATAGGGACCTACTATATATCTCAGTTATACAGCTGGGGAACTGGAGTATTCAGTAAAGCTAAACACTGCACGTGGGATCACGCAGGAAAGTCAGCAGCAGGACAGGCAGGAGGGTGTTGAAACTGCGTCTCAGTTCCCATGAAAACCACCAAGTTCTGGTCCATGCTCTTCCCATCAGGTTCCTCCTTGGTGCTTCTGAGGCAGCTTGGGGCGTTTCCTTGCCTAGACAAGGTGAGGTTTGGCTTTTCTAAGGAGAAAAGCTCAAGCCTGGTGATGGAGGGAGGAAGATGATGTATCTCTGGAGGAAGATGATGTATCTCTGGAGGAAGATGTGGAATGAAGAGCATTTCCCCCAGCCAGAGATGCCACCACTACTTCAGCAATCCCAGCTTCCCCGATGCTGGCAAAGGCTGCTTCACAGCTATCGAAAGTCCGTTCCTCTGGGCAAATCCCTGCTCTTCCCGTGCCTAGAGCCAGCTCTACTCTTTTTAATAAAGTTGATGTGAGTGGCTGGCTTGATGATGAAGCCTTCTGCCCAGCTGCTGGCTCCACATCTGCCGCCACCATACTGTATCCCTGTCCTGCCTGGGCTCCCTGATGGAGGAGAGCCACCTTCGCTCCGTCCCGGCCTTGTGAGGGGCACCAGTGTTTTGGTTTTGGGGGAGAAAGCTGTCACAAAAGTGGCAGGAGGAATTTTTTGTTTTGGTTGCGTGGTGAATGGTAACAATGAGTTTTATTGCTCAGAATGTATCCACGTTTATAGGATGCTATATTTAAAAAGGAGAAAAAATGAGTCATGGGGAGCTATGCTAATGCTCAGTATTTATGTCTACCTCTTGTGAGGCTGAAGGCAGTGAGAGTTGAGCAACACTCTTGTGAAGTGCCTAGAGGATTTACGGATCAAACTAAGCCCGCTGAAGTCAGCTGTAAGTCATGCTGTGCCTCGCTCGGGGCCCATAGCGCGTACCTTGTGCTGGTTACAGTGCAATACTCTTCCTGCAAACCCTGGGAGCGCTCAGTGCCGCTGACTTCCCTGAGCTCGGGTGGGAGCTCGCCGAGCCAGGAGCTGCAGCAGGGATCTTGCCCTCGCAGCAGTTACTGCTGCTCTGCTGGGGTCACAGCCGGTGGACGGGTGTCCCTGTGCCTCAGGCCGTGCCTACAGCGCTGCACGAGCTGGTACCTGCATCCTGAGTGGAGCAGGCAGAGCCGGGGCACAACTCTGCTTCTGCCCGCTCCTCTACAAGAGCAGTAGTCCCAAAGAGATGTAAGGTCAAGGTCTGCTCTGGTATGAGCTGCTGGAGCTCTCCTTCCAGAGCCTGGTAGGGGTACAGGGATGCCAGGGTTTGGATACTTTAGCTTATGGCATGTCTTGACACTTATTCAGTTGGCTTGCACTTAATTATGAAGTGCAAAGGTTGGGTTTTGTTTGCTTGTGTTATTTAAAAGTTCCTTAACGCAATACTGTTCTATTTGAGAGTGCCAGTGAATTCAGCTTTCCAAGTGCCTGCTTGCCAACATGGCTCAGCTCTGGTTGAGGTAGAGGAAGGACTTTGGGATTTCACTACTGGGTGGGCCAAGAACAGAGGATGGAGACACTCGCTGTGAACAAACCCAGGCAGCACTGTGTGCCCAGAAAATGCAGATTTGGTAACAACAAGGTGCTCTGCAGCTCTTCTGTTTTACCCCCTTATTTGAGAGGAGGAGTTTTCAAAGTGAGTAGAAAACAATTATTAAAGTGAAATCTTCAGGTTTCTTGGGCTTTTTGTGTTGTTGTGATTTGTTTGTTTGTTTTTTAAGAATTGGTCATATCAGTATGACAATGACCATGTTTAAGCTTCCTTCAATATATTTTTGAGGGGTACACTGGACAACAGAACAGGGCTTAATAATCTAAGGCTGGTTCTGGTTTGTGGAGACAAATACTTGCTCATCTTGCAAATGTAAGAGGGGTTGAAAAGCTTTTGAATAGGGATCTGTTATTTGCATTGCTGGAAGCGCAAAGCCTAATGGTGAGTCTGATATACAATAGCTGGAACAAAGACCCACCCAACCCAATTTAAAAGGATGTTAATGGACATTGGTGCAATGGGAATCCCATCCATTTTTTTCTGGAACTGGCCTTCCCACTTAAAGGACTACTAAAACATCCACTGCAGCATGTCTCCAGGTCACTCCAAAAGAGCATTTAGAGGATTTTCTTCTCTAAGTTTGTGAGCCTGTGATACAAGCTCTTTACTGGTTGGTTGTTTTGACACAGAAAGACTCCAAAAAGGTATGAAATGACAAAAAGTAACATGATGCAGATGGAATTTAATCTTTCAGGCACATCCAGATGCTGTTATCGGGTCTGTCATCTGTACTTAACATACCCAAATAGCTCGAGTGGTCTGCATAGACAGCTGGCAATTAAGTAGAGATTATGATCTTCAGAAAATATGTAGCTGATGTCTTGTGTAGTACTTGGTATGGAAGTATTGGTGCCACTAGTGTAAGTACAAGACTTGCGGGGACAGAACATCTATCTATAAAGTAGGAGTCCTTTTGGGAAGAAGTTATTTGGTACCCAGCACTCAGTCTCAGAAAGAGTCATGAAGGGCATTCACAGAGCTGGTGCTGTGGGGTGATGAACTGGGAAGGGGGAGATCACTGAGGGAATCCTTCCAGCTTGAGTGCTCGCTGCTGAGCTGCGGACTGGAGGTTGGTTTGATGGCTGCTGGCATTTAGTGGGGACAAGAGTCTCCAGCTAACCCAGGAAGAAGAGACATGCCCCAGTGCTCTGGCAAAACCCCAAGCTGTTGTGAATTGTTTTTGTGAAACGACAGTGCAACATCAAGTATTGCCGTCATAGCTCTGAGTAGCATATGATCTCGCTGTTAGGTATCTGCCTAGCCACAAGTCTACCTCTGACGTAACCGTCCTTGGAGAACAAGGCAGGTATCGCTTGAGCCTGCCCTGTGCACACCCTGCTTTGCTTCCACCTGAAGAGACCTTGGTAGGATTGTAACTCTGGATTAAAGTCCAAGTGTTATGATGAGCCATAGCGATGAGATGGACTTGAATGAGTACTTGCAGCTCTTCCCTCAGAAAATATTTTGTAGCTCAAGGGCAGAGCTCTGGGAGAGAGACTTCTCTGTTTCCTCCACATGTTGTGGATGCTTTTAAATTTAATCTGCAAACAGGCAAAATAGCAGGCATGAGGAGCTGAGCAGACCATTTGCTTTTCTTGAGGTTTGGTCTGAAAAGCTCTGTTAAGATGCTCTGCTGAGCATCATTTCCTCTGTGCGTTCTGCAAATGGCTTCATGCGGCACAGAGATGCTGATAAGATGCTGCATCACCCCGTCCCATCAGCTGTGAGGGTTTTGTTACATGAGATTTACCTGTGGAGTGCTAAGTCCATCTTCAAAAGTTTGACTTGGACTGAACGCCTGTGGAGCGTGAAAAGTCTTTCATATTAATCGGCAAAGTTAGCTAAGGGGATATATAATTTCTTATTCTTTTTGCAACGTAGCAAGTCTGTTTAATTAAACATCTGGGATTTGAATTATTAAATAACAGAACAGTTTCAATCTACTTTTCTGTTGGTAAAGATCTCCAGCAACCCATTTTTATTCCTTGGATTTTTAAATTAGGAGCTTCAGAAACTCTTGGAACCTCAGGAGGACGACTTACTGGATCCAGGAGGGCAGAGGAATACAACTCTTTTTCTAAGGTCTCCTGAGCACAGCAAGTCACTCCCTGTTGTTTACATACCAGCCTCCCAAGAATATGCGAATAAACGTTAGGTTGTTGAAGCAAAGCAGAAAAATTACATTTTCAGACTTATCCTGTGTTGAAGCATCTGTTTGGTTTTGTGCAGCGTAAGATTAAATCCTTTTGCTGCATGAAACACTGGGAGCAGTTCTCTGATTTGGAGGTCAGATTGCCTTATCTGGTTTGGGGGGGGGGGGAAATACAGAAAGATAACATGAGTTGCAGTTCACATAGGCTTGGGAAGGCTCACAAAGCTGGACGGATCTAACCAAGAGGTGGGAAGGGACAAAGAGGAGTTATCTAAGCCAAGAAGATAAAGGGTTTCAGAACTCAGGTGGTGGATGGAGGTCTACCACCTTGAAGGCAATGAATGAGAAGCTGGGGAAGGTGAGGAAGTGCCTGCATGCATCCGTGATGGGGGCAGAGGGGCTGGATGTCCTTGTGGGCAGCGGGAGGTGATGGACTTGCTGATGAAGCCGCTTGGCCCCGATGAGCTCCCAAAATGCCCCCTAACCTCAGGAGCTAATGTGCTCTCACTCCCATTGAGACCGGTGCACTTCAAAAGCCTTCTTGAGTGGAGGGGTGGGTGGACATGGTGGGTGGAGCTGATTGACCCAAAATATCATTTCCCCTTCCTAAGGCTGGGCGTATACCACACTTGTGTCTCTGTGTGGTAAGAGAATATGAACCAAAAGTGCTGAGAGATGCAGTGGTTAAGTTGAAACACGCTGTGGCAGGATGAAAGTAATCTTGTCCCTTACCAGCCCATAATGCTTTAGGGGCTTTATTTATTTACTTCAAGTGGCTGCAGTCCATGCCATCTCTATCTGTGCTTTTAATAGAGATATTTTTATTTGCAGAAACATGTCAAGACACCATCAGGGTAAACCATCCCAGGTAGTGTTATAACTCACAAGGTCAAGATAAAACATAAGGATATCTACAGTTGTCTTTCAGTTCAAATTTTATTTTTGCCATGTGCTTGAAGCATACGAAGATGACCCCTGCATGGAGTCAATGTCCCTTAGGGAGAACCCAGCAGTTCAGAGAAGGGTCAAATCCAAATTTCTTGCTCTTTCTGTGAGTCTGGTATGGTAAATATGAAGCAAATGAGAGATTTACCTGAGTTACCAAGACTAAGGCTAACATCTCTTTGCTTGATGTTTAAAAATGATGGCACTATACAGGCACAGGAATGGCATATGAAGTCTACCATAAGGTCAGAGCAACACATCACTGTATCCCACTAGTGCTGACAAAAGACCTTGATGTCTTGACTCTGTTGTGACCTTGCAGCAGGTTATCTGTGCTTCACAGCTGTGTAGTGAATGGAAGAAAAAATGGATTTTCCTGGGCTCTGATGGCAGAACCTAAATGTTTCTGTGAATATTCTCAGCTGAGATCTGTAGGGGATTAAAACTCGGGAGAATCTGAGCAAGGAAACCTGTTCACATAGGAGAGCAGAGTAATTGAACCAAAACGATGCCCTGGAAGAGCTAATCAAGAACGAGAGATTCTTCTTTGAAAGTAGCTCTTGATTTGATCTTGAGAGTCTAGACTCAGATACTTTGTCCGCTTCCTTTGCTTTCTTCAGTTCATGTGTGGTCTTACCTGTGAAATGACCCTTCCCAGGTAAAGCAGAAGTCCTGTACGCTTGTGGTACCCACCGCTCTGTGCCACTGCAGGTACTACTGCACATGGAACCACTCACAGTTAAGGAAAAGTGAGTGTGTCCAGCCCCAGTAAATGATGAGCAATGTGGTGATACCGGTGTTTAACCAATGTTTTTTCCTCTTGTCCCATCAAAGGTCCTTATCCACCCCTTCGCCAATACCTAGTGGTGGGTATGCTGCCCATGTTGCTGCAGGGAAGGAGCTCCTTGGTGGGTCGGGTGCAGCCAGCGCATCTCCCCATCCCTCCGGGATGGCATTCCCTCAGGGAATCTGACTGCACAGTCTCTGGAAATCTGTTAGTGCCAGCCTGATGATTAGACAGATGGCATCATCTTTGGCGTGGGGCGCTGGGAGGCTGCGTACCTTCAAGGCTGACTTCTGAAATGACTGTAACCGTGTGTGGTGTGTTTCTCCCATGTGAATGCTAGAAACAGTTTATAGGGCAAAAGCAGAAGGTGTTATTGTTTGGTGTGTGTGAAAGATGCTTTGTGGTGATGGCAGCGGAGGGTGTGCCTCTCCCTTTAACTGCTCTTCCTTTTTCTTTTCTGTCCTCCGCCCCCCCCCCCCCAAATGGCAATTGATTTTTGAGTTTATCTTTTCCTGAAGTTGTGAGTGAATTTCTGATGTGATTGCACAGAGGTAGTGGTGGTTGGAGCCCTGCTGCTGCCTTGTTCGTTGGAGGTGCTTCACGAGAGTGCAAAACACTTCTGAGGTATGATTTCCCATAGCATGCTAATCCAGTGAAGTGCTGTAGACTCGCTTGCTGGCACTGTTTAAATCCATAATGCAGCACCACCTGCCAAACCACGGGGCATAATGGAAGTGTTAATGAATGTACATATATACCCTCCCACGCTGCTGCAAGTTGAATGACTTAAAGGTTGAGGCAGAGGGTTTAGACTGAGCACAGAAGGAACAGGCTTAGGGTGTACTGATGTAGGTCTGTGCTGAAACTGGGGGGTGAGAGGTGGCCACAGGGTTCTGAAGCTGGGTCTACTGACCCGTATGGTGTTTTCAAAGAGGTGTTGATTTTCAGCTGCTGCTCTCTGATATATGGGGAATCATCCACTCGTGACACCTGAGGAGAAACTTGAACATCCAACAGCAAAGCACAGGTACTGAGGAGCACCGACTGGGACTCCAGTACATCTTTTCTGAAGGAGCATCCTCGTGGGATGCTTCTCTCCAGTGCCGGCAGGGTGAATGCGCTCGATAGGAGGGAGGACTTGAGTCATGCATGGGTAAACTCTGTTCTGCAAGGGTGGTTTGGCCAGTTGCCCATTGGTCTGAGTGTCAAGGTGTGCATTTGCCACCAGGAGGGCTTGCCCAGGCTGGCAGGGAGCAGGAGGAGGACAGCAGGGAGGGAGCAGATAGACACGCAGCTTGCCGGAGAGGAGGGCTGAGAAGCAGCACGGGGGCCAGCCCGGCACGTGGCTGGAATGCTGGTGGTGTATGTGCACCCTGTCCTCAGAGGGGTTCACAGGGATGCTGTGGCCTCGTGCGGCTGTGGGTCACCGTAAGTGGAGTGGAAGAGGGGAACATGCATCCTCTCCATCCCGCTCCTCGCCCCAGTACCCAGCCCCGAGCTCTGCCCACAGTCCTCTCAGACAAGCCTGTTGGATTTGCCAAGTACGGAGTTGCCTCCCCAGCATGTTGTACGTAAATAAGAGGCACGTGCTCTTGGCAGACACTGTAACGAGCCTGGAAAAAAATGACTGTTACGGATCCTGGGCCAGTGATGAGATGTTAGAGTCTTCCAAGTGGCAGAGTAATGCCGTGGACCTGGGAAATGCCTGGAAAATAGCCTTCCATGTCATTCTGGAATTTAGAGTCATGAAATTCTACCCAAAATCTGCAACATGCCTATTTGTGTAAACCTGGGAGATGACTGTTCCTTCATCTTCTGAATTTCACGCTGGTGAAGTTCTACTAAAGGTCCAGCATCAGAGACTAGCATACTGTATGCTCTTCTGTACCTGTAAATGAGTATTAAATGAACTGTGGGGAACCAGGAGGACTGTCCTTGACCCATCAGCCATCGACCTGACAGGATTCACCCATCCCTGCATGGAAATGCTATTACCAGGGACCTTCCAGCCTTCAGCTCTGTACAGCTGTCTGAAGAGGGGCAAAGGGTGTTTGCCAGGAGGAAAGGGAGTCTTTAAAAAGCCATTTATATCCGGTAGCAATATTGGAGATATAAAAAGCATTAAATACTGAATTGAGCCTGACTGGAAGACAAACTTTGAGCCAAATGCATTGATTAATTTGCAGGAGGGTGACTGGAATGAGATGGCCCTGTACCCTTTCTATCCATAAACCATCTCCAAAGCGTCCATAGGTGCCGTGAAGTCTGCGTTGGCTCAGCCGTGCCTGCCCTGTGCATATCATGATGTCCATAAAACCCCAGTGCAATGAGCCATCGAGGAGCTGGGCAGGGGCTAGGTGCACAGCGTGGTCAGGGTACTATCGAGCACCCATTGTTTTGGCAGGGGGATGCGGGGCCGTGGTGGGGAAGGCAGAGTGAAGCCGTGAGTCCATGCTAGGCAGTTT
The DNA here is from genome assembly GCF_028858705.1 of Grus americana. NCBI lineage: Eukaryota > Metazoa > Chordata > Aves > Gruiformes > Gruidae > Grus > Grus americana. Next base: position 14,595,200 of record NC_072857.1, on the reverse strand, counting down.
TTGGCGCTGCTCGGGATCCACCTCCTCCAGCTCCGTAGTGCACGAATTTGGCACACGGACCACTCTGCTCAAGGTGATGCCAGCTGAGGCCAGGAGCGCTGTGCCATGCACATCTGGCTGTGCCACACACATCTGGCTGCATCACCAGCAGTGGGGCCATGTGCAGGCAGCAGAGCATCTGGCTGCAAATCAAGTGCTGTCACAGCGCTGGGCTATTGCTTTGGAAACCTTACTGAGCAGTATAACAGAGCAGCAAAACCACCCAGGGCAGTGGATTTGGGGTCTTTATATTGGCGTGTCAGCAGGCTGGGATGTGTAGGAGGGAAGCTGCCCATTTCCAGGGATTGTGTGAGCAGGAAGGGCAGCTATTGGAATTCGAAGCCGCTTCCTCCACTGTAAATTTGTTCTTGTTGTGTTATCTCTGGCTGGGCGGGGCAGGGGAACATCTTGGATATCTGATTTTTTGCTACAGTATGTTTAGGTCAGCTTCATCAGTTCCATGATAACATAGGAGAGGCATTCCTGGCCTCACTAGCAAAGAATTTTCAAGAGTAATAGAAGAATCTGTCATCCCCTGATGTCTCCTGAGAGCTTTGGAAATAAATGAATAAGGAAAGGGATGGTGGATTTAAACACACAGAGATGATGGAAGTAAAAGTAGCTGAGCCATCTGCTTCCTCGAGGCCCGGTCTAATGTGGAAGGATGCTCTCATTTCACACCTTAGCAAAAGGCTTGGATCAGCTTCCAGTGGACACCCCTAAACTGGAATCCATATGGTTTTAATCAAGGTCTGGGAGATACAGGAATGGATCTCATGTAGCTGCTTTCTGGTCGCATATCTGGATTCTCCTACAAAAATGTTAGCGGCAGTGCTGTAACTCTATAGATGACCCAATGTGTTGTTTTTAATTTAAAAAAAAAAAAAAAATCTGGCTTCTGCATCTGAGCGTTGGCTTGTCAGAGTGACAGGGATCTTCATACATATTTTGAAAAGGGCATTAAATCATGGAGAGAAAGAGGCTGAAGATTAAGGGAGTGGTTGGGGAGGTAGAGGAGGAGTTGGGGGAGGGAAGTGAGTTCTTAGGGATGACATTTGTCAATATGATTGACGCATGCGGGGCTGCATTTACATACAGATCAGGACACCAACAAGCACGTGCTTCCAAGTAAATACAGGTGAGCGCCTGAGCCCAGCCTGGCCACGGGAAAGCAGCAGCTCAGTGCTACCGCGAGGGAAGGGCTCCTCCTTATCGCTTAAGGATTCACAGCGGGGGGAGACGGGGGGGCCGCCTACCACCTAAGCAATTTCCAGTGACGTGGCTTTTTATTATTATTATTTGTACAGACTATAATTCCATGTTTCCTGAAATAACTACCAAGTATTCATGAGGCAGCTACTGCCTTTAGCTGCCTTTTGTGTGAATCTCAAGTGCTTCATTACTCCCCTGGTGCGTTTTCTTTCTCTTACAGTAAATCTGAGCAGCATCTGTGTGGTGGGGGAGGTGATGTGGTCTTGGGTTGAAAAGGAGAAAAGGTCTGGCTGGCACGGGAAGCTGATGAGGAGTTCAGGGAGCACAGCCCTCAGGGTGCAGCATCTTTTTGTGCTGGAGGGGAATTTATGAGGCCACTCTTAGGACTCGCAGCTACATCTCCCAAATTCAAAACCCAACTGGTTGCAGCTTTTTATTGCTGGGTTGAGGATTTTATTTTTAAACAACAGTTGGTTTATGACTTTTTTTTCTCTCTCCACTTTAGTAGTAATCTGATAGTGCTTTGATCACTGCTCCAAAGGGAAATGCCTGTAATTTCCTGTGCAGGTCTTGCCAGGTGCTGGGCTCCATCAGATCTCCTGGAAGCTGATGGGAGTTGAGAGCGCTCTCACCTGGCAGGATCCTCCTTATTAGAAAACCTCAGAGAGTTGAAATTTCACTTGGGTTTTGAACAACTTAATGCCAGAACTACAAAGCTCTGGCTTCCCACATGACAGATCTCTTCCATGCTTACTTCCCACTGAAGGCTTGCATGCAGCCCAGCTTTGGCTTGGTGCGGCCTTTTTGAGGTATTGACTGCGCAAGAAATCTGACAGACTGGAGGAAACCTGGCTAAGAGTTAATCATCTTTATTTAATAATAGATGGCGATAGTTGTTCATACACCTACAGGTCCTTTGGCTTTCGAAGGTTTGGGACATGGTCATGCCAACTTGAAGGAGAAATTCCTGAAGTTCATTTGGTCCTGATCAACATGACTCAAGGGAGGCAGCTGCCTCCTAAAAGGGCACATCCCATGTTTCAAGGGTTCTCCGTAGCTCCCAGTCCAAGGAATTGCCTGCAACACACAAGGCTGAACTATTTTGGTACCTGGCGAGCGTCTCTGGGTGTGTCGTGGTGGTTGTATGGCCGCAGCCAGCAGTCTGCAAAGAGGAACAGAGAGGGAAGTGTTCAGATCTTGCAGAGTTCAGCCCTGGAGGCATTGCATGGAGCTGCTAATGCTTGCAAAGTGGCCAGGTAAAAGGGCGTAATCGAGTGAGCTGTGGCAAGAGGAAGAGTTATTAATTGCAACCGTAGGAGTAGTTGGCAGCCTCCATGGCTGATAGTCTTCCTTGGCCTCAGTTGAAGTGGTCGTCTTCAGGTACGCAGAGCTCTGGCAGGGCATTTGTGAAGATCTATCCATGGACCAAAGCAAGCCCATGATAGAAAAATTCCCTTGGCCATGGGCTGATGGAATTGGGGTCAGCATACAGACATACATATACCTAATTATATGCTAAATCTCAGCCTATTGCTGTAGCGGCCGCGGGCTCCCTAAAGTTGTCAGTTTTTGAAGAGCTGCAGCAGAGGAGCAGGGAGCTGGTGGTTCCCACGCAGATCCTGATGCAGCTTTTTCTTGAGGTTTCATAACAGAATTAAACAATTTGTGTCATGTGTTGCCATGGAGACTGTAAATCACTGTCATGCTGGGCTTTCTGTCAGGGAGCCGGTGTCTTTAATTGCACTAACCTCCCCTGCAAATCCAGCGCTTGGTTTTGAGCTCTTTACCTGCTGCAACGGCTTTGCCCTGGGAGCTCTGCCTCCAGGAGAGCAGAGCTGGAACCGGGGATAGGGGTGCTAACACATTGAGTATCAACTATCTGGGGTCGATTTTATTATTGTTGTATGTGGCCACACCTCCGCTCCGATGAACAGAAATTATAATGATTTACCCAAGCTGAGATCTGTCCCACTTGCATTCAGGGCACGTTTTGCAACAAGGATGGGGACCGGATACACTAACTACATGTTGTGGTGACCTGTTGGAGCTTGGTGGTCCAGTCGCACAAAATAAGCTGAATTTCTCCATCTTTGGTGTTTTTTATTTTACTTGGCTGCTCCAAGGGGATAGCTCAGCCCTTCCACTCCATCCCCATGTCCAGACAGGTAAACGAGGTTTTATGCAGTTTATTCTGCCTCTGTAAAAAATCCTTTTTGCACAGGAGACTCAGCCTCAGTGACACTCTTAGGTCTGTGTTTCTCTTTTTTCCTTGCCATCTACCCCAGTAGCCACATTTCTGACTGTCTCAGCATTACTGGCTTATTCTGTCAAGACACAGATCTTGCCCGTGGTTATGAAGGCGGTGGTATAAATCAGCCTCCTTCCAGTGACTTAACCAGAGCCCTGACGGCATTCATCAGCGTAGGGTATGGATCCTTCTCTTGGCTCCTTCAAAATAAACAACTATAAATTGTAAGATTATTATCATCAGAGCTTATTAGCGTATTACCACATGCTGCTTTGTATTCAGACAATAGATAAAAACGTCTGTGCTTCGTTTTCTCAGTCAGATCTACAGCAAACACGCTTATTCTTGCTCCCATCTGAGGAAGACCGTGTCAGTACTCTTGCCAAAAACACGTGAAAATCAGCCCAAGTCTTTTGCACTTGCCCGTAGTGACGTAACCAGCCAGCGTGGAAGCTCTGCACACATTTGGGAGTGTTTAATGTTTTCCAGGAGGTGACACATGTTGTTTTTAAGGTTTGATTTATTAGCTGGTTTAGATGATAATCTTGTCAAGGCATGAGCTGTCTTCTTGCTTTGGTTATCAGGGCAGGTGGAGGTGTAGAGGGAGTGAAATACTTGGCTTTTGAAGGGTTTGCATTACGTACCTGCATAGTGGGCACAGGGGACCTGCCATCTCAGTAGAGTGTTTCCACGAGCAGTAGAAACAGCCCTGCAGAAACATCTAAACTTGCTGCCTTTTGACACTCAATAGACGTTTTCATCTGTTCGTGTTAGCATGACCTAAAATATGGGTGTTTGTGCTCAACAAACCAGCCTACAGTTCTTGGCTTTTTTTTTTTTTTTAATAAAAAAAATCAGTTCAGTTCTTGCTGTTCTCCCAGGCCATGTAGCTTAGATGTACAGTATGGCCAAACCTCTGGAAACGACGGGAAGCAAATGCCCTGATTCAACCCATAAGCATGTTGGGCAGAGTCACAGTTTGTATAATGGGCTAAATATTATCCTAGTACTTTGGAGAGCATTTCATGCAAGATAAGCTCAAGGCTTCTTAGGAGCGAGTTAAAGGGGCTGGTACTAAATGTCAATGAAAATGTAATGCTTGTCTGCCGAGCAGTAGCTTGTGGTTTTATGATGAGGTCAAAAATCATGCACAAACAGAGTATGGTTTTCACATCCACGGCCTGTCCCCCATCATGGCACTAACAATTGGCCTTTCATACCGCCTGGCTGGAGCTGCTCCGCTGTGTAAAGAAGGATGGGGTGAAATCTTGGTGACGGGCAAAGCAAAAAATTGTTGTCAAATGTGTTAGGGAGGCAGGGGTTTAGCCAGGGTCTCTGTCCTAAAGAGCCTGTAAGGATTGTCTGGACCTAGCGGGATTATACAGAAAGAAAACTTGGTCTTCCAAGGAAAAATTCATAGGTTTCTATCCAGCCAAGCATGCTGATGATGTCATCTTGTAAACATGAGAAAGTTGCTTACTCTGCCTAAAACGGGGGTAAGAGACTTTTCCTTGGGATTATGGTGAGGAACTGCAATAAGACTGGTTGAGATCTCAGCTGGTCTGTGGTCTTCTCCCCGTGCAGCAGCGGTTGCTTGCAGTGGAAATTCTTGCTGTTCTCAAGAATTTCTCCAAAGATCATTTAGAAACAAGCAAACTTAATCATGTTTCTTCTTGCTCTGAAAATTTTGGCTTGTTTCAACTTGGACAAGAGGCCTTTGCAGTTCTTACTAGCTTCAGTGATCTCACCTCTGTGATCACCCTCTCTCCCCTCTTGCAGGGTTTTCTTTTCAGAGGAGAAACTGAGACAGTTCCTAACCATTCGGTTCAAGGAGAAATGTATGTTACATGACCTTAATTAGGGGTCAAGGCATCTAACCTGCACAACATACAGATTATGCATATGGGGAGTTATTCCTGTGTTTGCAGAAGTCCCTCGAGTGCAGTCTGAACCTTGTCATCATACATAACGTGGTGCTGGGGAGGATGGAGGAGAGGAGATTCCCTCATTTAAAAAATTGAGAGTTTTTCTTTTGGCATCGAGCTGTGACTGTAGGTGGGAATGTAACTCCCAGAGTTGTGTCCTGCTGGCACTAGTTGTATTATGGTGTGGTGATCAGAGGCAAGAAATAGCAAGGAAACCTTGTTCTCATGCCTACCTTGTAGACAGAAAAAGCACAGAGTGAGTGAAACTCACATTTCATTGTCCTGATACTGTCTTTGGGCATTACTATGGTTTGAATGGTGCTTTTATGGTATGCCTCAGGTCACCTGCTGACAAGGAATGTTTCAGTGAGTTATATTTTAGATTACAGCTCAAATTCAGATACAACTGCTTTGGCTGGAGGATCTTTTTCCCGTAAGTAAAACTTAAACTCGAATGTGAATGGTCACAACTGGTTTTATTTTGTCTCCTTTCATGCACTTGCCTGCACGCATGGGCAGGTAGGTAGGTAGTGGTGGGAAAAGCTGATTAGTGGAGCTGTGAAATGACTGTGAAAAGCCCTTTCCCTGGATGAGGTCTCCAGTATACAGTAAGGACCATGGGACCCCCAAGCAAGTGCCTTTGTGATTCGATAATTGGGATTAAACTGAAATAGTGAATTAGGAGAAAGGGACTAGAGAAACTAGAAAATAAACTTGGAAATCTGATATCGTCTTCAATATGAAGTCAAACTGTTAGGGGGTTATGCTCTTGTCTGTTTGAAAAATGGTTCAAGGTGGCTTTTGGGCCTTTCTGGAAATGAAGAGTCAAAATGGTTTGTTTGAAAAATATCAGAAAGAAAGAATTTCTGGGAAAAAAATATTCTACACTATAGGCTGAAATAAAATTATATTAGTTGGTGTCTCAACTTGCACTGTGCACGCAGCAGCCCTGCATTTGCGGCTCCTAAGCACCACCTGGGTCAGCCTGCAGCACCGAGCACATTGGCCTTGCTTGGTGCTTTCTGAGAACAAAAAGGTTAAAGACCTCTTCTTAATGAAGAAAAATCCCTCTGGTTATTGGGAATGCCTCCGAAAGCCTGTGCGGGGAAGTGGGGATACAGATCTGGATGCCGACAGTTTATGGAGGCTTCCTCAGAGCAGATCACAGAATCATAGAGTCAGATAGTCTAGAGTAGCCCTCATCCCCCCGCAGCTCTGACCCCAGCCAGCGCCTGCAGCCACAAGGGCACAAGCAAAACCAAAATGGATGGGAGCAGCTGCCTGCAGAAAGTGTCACCGCAGCTGCTCCCGCGCTGTACAGCTTGCGTCAAGAAAACCGATACCAAGGAAATCAACTGCCCTCTCTTGAGCCTTATCGTTAGGATGGGGGTCTGGTTGGTTGGTTTTGGTTTTTAACTGTCTGAAAAACATCCCTGAAAATGCAACGGTCATTTGAATCTGGGAGATGGCCACCTGTTTCCCATGTGATTTAAGTAATCCTCGCTGCCGCCTGCAGGCAGGTGGAGGCCACCGCCCTCCGTAGCATAAGTACCAAACTGCTCGCCTGGCTTCTTCTTAAATAAGCAGCCACTGCCATGGAGTGCTGAAATGGGCCGTTCAGCAATGGCTGTCTCTTCTCCTTTCCCCGCACACATGTGCCGTTGCCCAGTTGCAGCTGGTGAATTTTTTTCCTCTTTCTTTTAAGAGTCAGTTCCTCCGCGGCTCACCCAAGATGAGGGGAGCGGTGTGACCACACTGCAGGGGAAGCAGATCTCCTGGCTCTCTGGGCTGCGTCATAGCCACAGAAACCAGCCTTTTAAAAAAAAATAAAATAAAAACCACCTGTCATTCCTGGCCTGCTGCCTTCTTATTTTTATTCCCCAAACTTGAAAATGAGGGAGAAGAAAGCAGCTAAGTGCATTTTTGTCTGCCAGCGGAGCCAGGACTGAACCTTTAACTCCGGTTTCATCCATCACCGCTGCAGATCTGGCCCTAGGACGTAACGTGCTGTTTGGGGTTTGCTGTACCCTGGGTTAAGCAGCAAAGAATAGCAAGGCTCCGGCTTCTCAATGGGGTTTGATCACTGGCAACTGGAAGTTATCTGGAGCTTGACAGCTGCACTGACCCAGGGTGGTTTTTGGCTTGGCCATACGGGTTTGGGCCCTATAGAAAAGATGTTCAGATGATAAAAGTTTTGCACACGTATTTGGTGGCAGTTAGTGATCCATGTAGACAAGGCAGGAATAAACAAGCCACAGCAGTGGGGTTGTCTGCACTTCTGAGTGATGGGTCCGGGTTGTGGTAGAGCTGTTGGGGAGGGTGGGTGCTGCTGTTCCTGTCCAAAATGACTTTGGATGTCAGTACCGCCTTCATCCTCGCTTCTTAGGCAGCAGGTAAAAGCTGCCCTGTGCATGTTGCCTTCTTTTTGTTGCTAACAAGTGATCAGAGATGATCTCTTTCTCCAGCAGGTTTAGCACACTTGAAGCATGGCTACAAGTGCCGTTCCCAGCGAAAACCTCCCCACATACAAGCTGGTGGTAGTTGGAGATGGTGGCGTGGGGAAGAGTGCTCTCACCATTCAGTTTTTCCAGAAGATTTTTGTGCCGGACTATGACCCAACTATTGAAGACTCCTACCTGAAGCACACGGAAATAGACGGGCAATGGGCAATTCTTGATGGTAAGCAAGCTACTCTCGTGGTCCCCTTTCACTTCTAGCTGATCGTAATTGCAAATAGACCTCAATGCCTCCCACAACGTGTTGTGCCCTCGTGTCCCTCCTACTCTGCTGTGAGCTGCCAGGAATCTGAGTGCAAACGGGCCTCTTGAGCTGCGGCACATGGTCTGCAGCTGATCTTCAGCACACCTTCTGCTTCCACTTGCGTTGGTTCCAGTTCTGCACAGAAATGCGTCTTGCAGGAGTGTAAAAACCTGTAGATCATCATAGACGTTTGGGGTAGGCTTTTGCTAAGGGTGAATTATAGCACTGTGAGGTGGCTATTGCTAATGATGCTTCATTGTGGTTAGGCTCATCCCCTGGGAAATAACAGCAAGTGGGTAACTGAATGAGGGTTATAACCAGAAAGAACATTTAATCACAACTGTCATCCACTGACAGTGAAGAATTGTAACACCTCTTAACTCCTGTCATTCAGGCATGATGTTTTCATATCTAGTTACCCATTTCATTTAAATACAGGTAGGGTACCAGCCTGGAGAGCTGCTGTAACCAAGATCTTTCAGTTCTTTGAAGAAAGATGGCCTTTTTTCCAAACAAAAACAAAAAAAGAAAAAAAACAACCGCAAACCAGCCAATCCCCCAAAAAACAAAACCAAAAAATCTTGATTCTGCAGCTGAGGAAAAAGCCCTATGATACCTAAAGCCCTGTATTACCTAGCAAACTTATTAGTTTGTGCTGCAAGAGACAGAGTGACCACAGCCACAAGGGGAATCTAGCTGTTAAATGTTGTAAGTTTTGTTTGGCTTTATACAATAATTAGGTAGCGCATAAAAGCAAGTAAGTATTTTGTGCCTTAATTACCCCAGTGCATATATGTGGCCACCAACACAACTGAACTAAATTTAACCTCACTTGGCGTCGAGTTCCTACCTCCACCCTCTTGTCATGAAGGCCCTCAAGATCTTTGGTGTCTCTGCGTATGGTGTGTGGGGACAGAAAACTGGGGGACTGGCACGAGTGGTAGAACCTGGCGGCTGGTGGGGTTTGCTGTGAAGACTGTGAGCTTGGTCTGGAAACTTGAGATCTTAGTCGCACTCTTACGAATTTATCAGATACGATTTAGTGAGTACAAATGGCCCCAAGGTCCTTCAAGAACAGCCTTAGCTTAGTATTTAAACAAAAAACCCAACTTAATCTTGCCAACATTTGTTCATTTAAATATGTTAGTAGTTGATAGCTGATAGGAGGGAATGTTTGTGAAATTGGTGCCCAAATGTGTCTCTTGTTACCTGCATCAGAGATACCTGCTCTCATTTAACCATTACATTATGTACCTGTGCACATTTATTTTTAAAATGCCAGTGTTGTATAAAAGAAAAAGCCAATCCTTCTGTAAATTAAATCCATTCTTTCTTTTTAGTCCAGCATCCAGCCCTCTAAAACAAGCAACCTTTATCTTCGCTGGTATGCCCCGTGTTCTGATATAACAGTGCCGGCTGCTGTGTGCATTGGTGTTCGATGAAACAGCCTGGATTCTGTAAATTATTCAAAAGTAGAATAGGCATCTTTCACTGAATATTTGGAATTTTTGTTTAGTCAAAAAAACAAAAAACAACCCTGACCTGGGATGGGAGTGGGGTAGGAGGTTGTTCTTCAACAAGCAGAAACTTAACCCTTTGTTTTAATGGAAAAGCCTTTCTTTGCTCAGCTGGAGTTTAGTGACTGTACGCGGGCTGAACTGAATTCAGCTGTGGCCTTGAATGGCATGTTGGGAATCCCTGACTTTCAGAGTTCGTGTGCCCACAGATGCCTTGCAGCCACAGAAGTGAAACTGCAGCTTCTCCTTCTCTTTCCTCCTGCTCGAGATTTTGAACAATCAGAATTTTGGAAGAAGGGCAGTGTTCTTGCTTGGAAAAGCATGTGAGCCTTTACCATCTGCCCAGTAGAAACAAGGCATAAAGACTGACTCTCACGTTTGTCTGCTGCCACAGCTTTCTGTCGTAGGCTGTGGATCTAGGCCATTCTCGGAGGTCACCATATACTTGGACAGCTGCTCTTGCTGTGGTTACACGTGGTTGCATGAATCACTTATGGTATAAAATTAGGGACAAACATGATAGGAAGGGTGAAGATGCATCATGATAAATTCTAGACTTTCCAGTTGTCCTTTACGGCCAAGTCCTTTACAAGCTGATTTTTTGTGCAGTGCTTGGTGGGGGGAAGAAGCTGCCCACTCCTGAAATAGGAACTAGTTTTAGAAAATGAGACTACCAAGTGAGGATATAGTGTGAGGGGCTCAATAAGTTTCTAAGTTTGCAGAAATAGTTATTAAAAAGACCACACAAACAGATACATTGGCATCCAACAACTTCATTTAAAAAAAAAAAAAAAAAGAAAACACAGCCAGGCTGTTGCCTGAGCAGTTCTGTACAAAGCTTCTCTACCATTTGGTATCTGCACCAGTATTACATTGTAAAAAAACCCTCTTGTGCTAGCCAGCTTGCATAAAGCATTTGGCTTCCCTCCATGAAGACCTCTACCCACATTTATTCAGTAGTGCTAACTGGCAGTGTGATGAAACGTTTGACTGGCATTTTTTTTTCTTTTCTGAAACCTCTCACTGAAAGTAGACTTCAATGGAACAAGCTTTTATTGCAGATTTTAGACCTTGGAGCCAAACCTACATTCAAACTCTTTTACATATTTGCTGTCTGGCTTGGGCGTGTCTCTGTCTATTTTCTTACCAAAGAAGAGTCTGCCAGAAGATTGTGGACCTGTGTTTGGTGTGTTCAAGTCCAGCACTACACAAAAATCCTTTATTGTTGGCCTCACGCCAGCTTTATAAGGCCATCGATGCAGTGTTTGGAGGACAAATGTTGCAGAGCGGAATGGGGCATTTAACCTGCATAAGGGATGCAAAGGCAATTTGTGGCTAGCCCATTTTTCAGTTGCTGCCACCCCAATGAGGCTTTAAGATCAGCCTCCAATTTTTTTCTGCATATGTTATCTTCATTTATTCCCTGCTGTTCATACTGGAATCAGCACGGTGATGTGCCTGGTTAAATGCATTCACACGCAGGTGCCGTATAGACGCATCAGGCCAGAATTAAGTGGGGGCCAGGGTTAATCTGCTTTGATTAGCTGTTGCTCCAGTTGAGTTGCTATCATTAATTTTGTACTCTCCTTTCTGCATGCAGGCTAACTTAGCAATTAGCAGAGGATTTCTTTCGGTGTGGCTGCAAAATGCCAGTCTGGAATTATTAATCTGGGCATGAAGCCAAAAGTGGAATACAGCAAAAAAATCCCAATGGTTCACAGTTCCTTGTGGCTCATAAACCACACGTAGATAAAAAGGTGGTGAGGAAGAGGAGAGGAAGAGGCCATAAGCACATGGCTTGGACATGATGATGACTTGGGCTAATCCCTTAGCTATCAGTAGGACTGTGCCAGTTGGTACCAGCAAAGCAAGGAATTGTGCCCGTGTGTTGGGTGAAAGGAGGCTGTGGTCTTCCTCCTCGTCCCTTTCCTTACCCTGTATGATTTAGATGAAACTCTCACTGCCTAGAAGTTGTCTTCCTACTCCTGCACTTCAGTTTTCCTTTTTCCCTCTCAGTCCTGGGGTGCCCTTGCCTTGGGCTGGCCCTGCGCAGCCCTGGTGTGCACTCCCATGGAGTAACACCAAGCACCATTCCTTTCCCCGGGCTCCCTCTCTCCTTGCCACCCATGTCTCCCATACATCCCTTTTTGCCGAGGGTTTTTGCTGCTAGTCATCCTAGGACAGGCTGTCTGCTTTTCTGCTTTTCTCTTCAGGAAGCTTGGGAACAGTTCAGCCAGGAGGCCAGCGAGAGATCAAAGGTCACTTCAGACTTTGCAGGCAGAAGTGCTGGTTTGCAGCTCGCTTTCTTTTTTTTATTTAAACTTTGGGTAGCATCATTGAAAGAATTAAAATTCAAATTAAGTTTGTACTTTCATTCTTTTATTTGTGTGTACAGAATTTTCCCTCCCTTAATTGCTGGGATTTTGCAACCTTGAAAAAGGGGGTTTTGTCTTGGGTTGTGGGGATTTTTTTTCTGCCAGGAAAATTTTGATGTTGCAACATGGAAAACACAAGGCTTTGAATGCTTGCCCTTTGTTAGAGAAAGAGCTCCTTTAAGGACTCACATCTTTATTCTGTTTATTGATATGGAACCCTTTCTTCTGAAGGCCCCTCTTTTCTTAAAGAAAGGGCAAGAATTCAAGTACTAGAGTTTTCCATGTTATAACATCTGTGTATTTAGTTAGGGCACAGAAGGGCTCATAAAAGCCTCAGTGTTTCCCCGTTGCATGTTTTTCCCTGAGGAAAGCTCTCATGCTGGAGGCAGCATGGCTGTATCTGAGAAGGAGCAGAAGTATCAGAGTGACCAAGTGAAGCATCTACCTCGCCTTGCTCACAGCATGGACGCCTCATACCTCCTCAGGGTGACTTGAGGTGTGGGAATACAGAATATAAGCCATGGCCCCTGCACTCCATCTGCTTGGTGCCCAGAATATTCCTCAGCTGAAGCCAATGTCTGATGGGGACTGCCCTCTCCTACCATGCTGCTGATGGAAGGAAAACAAAGACCGTGGGGATGGCTTTCCTCAGCCTGAGACTCTTTGGTTTGACTTGTCGATTCAAGTTAAGTTTTCCCTTGAGTTAGCCACTGGGGATGGAGTTCCTCTCTAGCCCCGCCTTTCGAAGCAGAGCTGCAGTGCCGAGAGGAAAGCAAGACTTGGAGAAGCGCCATGAGCCGTCCGGCCCTGTAACCTGTGGTCCCCTGACAGTGCCACATCCCAGTTCTGCTCTTTGCTTCAGGGTCTTTTCCTGTATTTCGTATTAAGAAGTCCAAGAAGCAGAAAACACCTGGTATCAGACTCCTTTGCACTGCTTCTCTCCCTGGTGCTGTGAACCCACGTTCCTATCTGCCTGCTGACCCATCCAGCCCCTTAAAGGCTTGCATGTGTGCTGCACATACCTAGCCCAAGGGATTTCACTGGAGACTACTTGCAAAAATCAAGTTGTACACATTGTGTTCGCCTTTTGGAGCATGAGATCAAGGCAGACACAAACAACTGTGTCCTGTCTCTGCGCTTCATGATGTGCAGCCATTCTTTGGGATGCTGGAGGGCAAAGCACTCCAAGAGCCGCATTGAGCAGCTTTCAGGACTGGCTGCAGCAATGTGCAGTCATTGCGTGCAACGGGCTGCTGGTGTCTGATTCAGGCAGTGAAACCCAAGGGCTGAAGGATAGAAAATGGGGTTAACTTGCCAATCTGGTCGTCTTTGGCCCCTTCGATGCCATGGACATTGGAGAATCTCTCTTGAATTGATCTATACACCTAGCTGCCCAGCAATGTAAAGATAAAGACGTAGGAGGGAATTTTGCCTAGGTAGGAAAAGAGAAGAGGAACACACCTGCACAACCAGATCTCAGCTCCCCGAAGGCTGGGAAGGCTGTGTTTGAATCTGAACTGAATCCAGCCTAGGCTCTAGAAAAAGCAGTGCCATGACTTAGATTTCATAGTATGTCTCTGCCCTTGGCTTAGATTCACATGCCTGTGTCTCTGGCATTTAGAGCACTGTCGGTTACTGAGACATTGCCACATAAAATACCTGGAAGCACCAAGTGCTTCTATGTTAGGTCACAAATTCCTGTGTATTCCTGGGCTCCTGTGTGTGCTCAGAGGTGCTCTTTAAGCAGCTGCACTCTTGCCTAACCCTTCAGGATTCACAGGAAAATGCTGTGTAGGGCTCTAAGGGGGCAGGATTCAATTAGCAAGGAGTTCATAACAGTTGGAGTCACATCCACTGGGAAGAGGAAAAGGCCATCTCTCTTTGCTCAGCAACTTCTTACCTGGAAAGCAGGAGACCTCTCTGCTGGGCTCTTACAGCCTAATTGCTCTTAATTTAGTCTCCAGCTGATCGTGTGATAGCTCTGTAAAATGGCTTTGTCCTCTTTGGATGTCTGTTCCTACGTGAGCAATAGTCCTTGGCTTCTCTCTCCTCAATCTTTACCAAAACGCTTTCGTTAACACTCCTCCTTGCTGCTTCTTCAGTCAAGTTTGTGGGAACTTCACCAAGGTTGCTGTTGGAAGTCCCTGACCATGCGCTGCTCAGCCTATGAATCTGATTTCAGTTCTTGGAAGAATGAGGTAGAGGAAACCCGCTGCGCTTGGGTCCAGCTTTGTTTCTACATTGGCTTTTATACGCTGCCAGTGGGGCAACTGCCAGCGAGAGGCAACTACTGTTTTAAAGTGTACCAGGGGAAGAGAGAGCTCTCAGTTCTTCTCTGCTATGTCTTCTGGCAACCCGTCTGCAGAAACAGGAATTTTAAAAGGAGGCGAATGCTGCCTAACATCGTAAATCTCCTCACCCCTTTGGGAAGCCTGTCAAATCACCTTCCCAAGGTTTTTCTTGCTACTTTCCCATTTCTGTAGGTAAGAATCTTCTTGAAGCTTTTATGCCACAAGACTGCACCAGAAGCAAAGCCACTTGCATCCGGCCCTTTTTTGGTGCTGATGCTTTCCAGGATGGGGTCCTGTCCTGTCTGTGAAAGGTCCAGATCACACTCTCCTCTCTGGTTATTTACAATTCATGAAGCACAGAAGCGTTAGGATGGGGGGGGTGTCTTTATGATGAGCAAATTTAAAGCTAAAAGAAGGACTTTCTCTGGCCATCCACATGATGCTTAATTTTGCATGAGTAACCCATGTGAGATTAACCTTAACTTTCACTGCTGCATGTCTTTTACTTGCATTTCCAAAGTGCCATTTTAAACGCTGTCTGGACTTGCTTGCCTTTCTATGAATGCTGCAAGTGAATTCCCTTTAAATAGCAGCTGCTGACACAGCAGCTCTGCCTGTGTTTAGTGTGATGCCGTGGCCAAGATCCAGGCGAGATAGGAGTGGCAGGACCGCAGCCCTGTGCCGTCCCTCGGGTATCCCCACAGCTCCCCCCAGGCTCATCCCCTGCCCTCTCATGGGGGGTGGAGAGCTTTGGAGAGGCAGCAGCTAGGGATGGGTTGATGGGTGCAAGAGCAGAGCTGGATGCTCCTTGTGTTTCATGGGAGGTTTGCAAATGTGCCAGAGCAAGGGGAAGTCCCTAAGCAAATTACCACGCAGGATACGGCACATCCATCTCCACCTTCCTGCCCACGGCTTGCGCTCGGGCACCTGCCCTGTCTCGGGGGGAGGGAGGGCAGGAGAGCCTGGCCCCCTGCGAGAAGCTGTCCCACTCCACCACAAGTTAGGTATGTGTGTTGGAGAGGGGAAGGGAGTGTGTGTTTGTGTGTGTGTGTTGGTTGTCAGCTCTCAGCCCTGCCCTGATACTGTGTCCAGCCGGTGCAGGAGTCAGATGAGGGCAGCCCAGCCTCTCCTTACAGGTTGGGTGGGTAGGAAGGATTAATTTCCTTTTCCATCCTAGCCACGCGGTCCTGGCCTTATTCCATGGTAGCAGTTCTGCCCAGGGCATAGAAATTCACCAGCGCATGCAGCGTCTTTGGGTTATTTTTCTATTTTCTTTTTTCTTTTTTTCCTTTTTTTGTACAGTCCTTAAGAATAGCCTGGATGCTTTTGAGCCGAGACCCTTGTTTCCTAGATTTAGAGAGGAGAAGCAGGATCAAAGGCTATGAAGAGACACCCGTGACTTTCCAGCAAGCTCCAGCTACTTGGCAGACAGACCTAAATCTCAGGGTCCCTGCAAGAGCCTCGAGGCTCTTTTCACCTCATGGAAACAGACATTCAAGACCAGCTGAGGCAGGCAAATGAATGAGGCTGAAGGCTTTAAAGGGCCTGCCATCACCAAGTAAGGTCTCCAGGTCCTCCAGCGTAGCTCCCTTTGTTCCAGACATACAGCGAAGGTGTGGGCTGGCTCCTGGGGCGCGCTGTGACGCGCAGCATGTCCGCCTGTGGCCACCCATGCTGATTCAGCAAGTAACGCCGGCAGCAAAGTGGGCTTTATCCTGGTCCCATCTGGAAATCAGAGCAACCTGAGTACTTACCCCTACAGGGAACATCTTGCTAGGACTGTGGGCCTGCTCAGACTAGAAAAACCCGTATCAAGCCCTGCTGCTCTGTCAGCAGTACGTTCCTGCCACAGTCTCCATCCACCACTGCCCTGGGCTTTCCCCATCACTCGTGGGCAACAGATGCTAGGACTGTGGCTGTACAGCAGAGGTGAAAACAGTTTTCCCACCCAGGCCAGTTGACTGGGATGTGAAAACGTTCCCAGTCGTCATGAAGGTCCCACATTTCCCTCTAGGATACACCAATGCATGAGGACTCTTACTTCTGAGCAGCCAATGCATTTTGAGCTCAGACCGTGTTTGTACTGGCAGAGCCTAAGCTGGTGAACTCCTCTTGTACCCTCCTCCTGCCAGCCAAAATCCTGGCAGCGTACTAAGCTGGGCCCCAACAATTGGCATTGGTGACGTGCATCAATGTGTGGTGTTTACCCAGAAGGCTGGCGTAGCTTGCTACACATGTGGTCCGTGATGTGGCTGATGGGACCCCCTGTGAGATGGAGAACCAGTGAGTTATGGTCATGTTAGAGGGGAGGTTAATCTAGTCAGGAACAGCATCTGGGTTGCTGCCACAACTGAGGTGTTTTAGGGGATTTGAGCATAGATGTAGGCATTATCAATGCACAGAAATACTATCGCTATGCAGGATATGCAAGTTGCTTAAAGCTTTTCCACCTGTTTTAACTAGCATCTCAATATCAGCACACCACTTGGGACTAAATATTTAAGGAGAGTTCCTTAAGGCTGTACCGTCTTGCTCTGAAAGCACATAATTGTGTAGAAATAATATCCAGGCACTGAGAAAAGGAAAATGCTTGTAGCTATTACTCTGGGTTGCTTCCCAGCTCTGCTTCACTATGCAGTTTGAGATTGTCCCTGACATTTAAACTGACATTTAATTACTCTTCCAGTCTTGGGTCTTTCCATGTGGGGAAGAGAGGGCTGGAAGATGGACGGCTGCAAAATACTTTGAGCTGTATTTTGCCAGAGGAGCAACTCCCCAAGTTCAGTGGTCAGTATTTGATGCTAGAAAAGGAAAGCAAAATCGACGTCGTCTTCTTCCCCTCCATCTGCTCCCAGTGTAGGCACGCAGTGATGAGTGGGGTCTGGGAACGTTTTTTACTTTGTAACAAGAAACCACCATGTCCATCTAACTTGCTTTCATCAAATATTGTCACCTTTGAGAGGACCAAGCCCAGCAGAGGCAGAAAGGCCATGTAGGACACATAGCAGTGACAGCAGCCACAGGTCCTCACAGTAACTAAAAACTTTCATCTCTTCTGTCCTAGTTCTGGATACTGCAGGCCAAGAGGAGTTCAGTGCAATGCGAGAGCAGTACATGAGGACCGGAGATGGTTTCCTTATAGTCTACTCGGTGACGGACAAGGCTAGCTTCGAGCACGTGGACCGGTTCCACCAGCTGATCCTCAGAGTCAAGGACAGGTGGGTGCCTTGGAGCCAGGTGCTGCCTGATCCCGCTCCCACCGCTCTGGACACGGTGCCGTGGGGATGATTGCACGTCTCGCCCTGCCTTTTACCTCCTGGATGTCCCAGGACAAATGCTTGCATGCTCTGTGTGGGTTTGTAGACCTGCATATAAGGAATAAGAAGTATTTTCCCTTTTCTGCTAAGCATCTAGTGCTTTTAACATGGAAAAGTTCAGTAGTGTTATGATGGAGTGAAAATGGGTCTGAAAGGGAGGAACTCCAGCCAGAACAGTCTGATAGAGCAGTGTGAGAAAGGCAGGCACCTTTGAAGGTAACCACTTTGGCTCTGAAGAGGGAGAAGTATGCCCTGTGCACAGCACAGGCACTTGGGGAACACCAGCAGGGAGTGAGCAAGCGTTCGTTCAGCCCTGATCTTTGTGTGTGTCCTGGCAGCATCCTCCTTTCCCTGGCTTCAGTTTGTGCCAAACAAACCTTAGCAGGTCCTGCATGATTTGGGGCTGTGAGCAAGCGCCTTGAAGGGGAAAACACCTCACATTGGGAGGAAATGTATTTCTTACCAGGGGTGTAATGCAGTTAATGCATCGTGCTCTGCAGCAACCATTTTCAATGAATAAAACATCTCTGTGTGACCGGGGAGAAAGCAAGAGAGGTCACCCACTCCCCTCCTTGTGTGTGCGTGGGAGAAGGTAGTGCTGAGAGTTTAATTGTGGTAATCAAATGTGTCCTGACAGAGCAAGAGGAAGCTGCCAGGGTTTTATCTCCGAGATAACTCCCTTTTCCCATCCCGGTTCAAGAGGTGATGAATCCATCCACACTGGGTGGGGTGTGAATTAAGCCCTTATATGTCTACAGCTTTGAAACACTTAGTTTTTCCATTCATAATGGCTTTTAATTATGGAAGTCATCAAGAAAAGCCACCAGAGGGTTCGAGCCTCGTTGCTGGCTTCCTTTCGCAGCTCTGAATAACTTCCCCACAGGAAGGGTGGACTCGTATCATGTGAGGTTCACAGCTGACAGCTCTTCCAGTAAAGCATCCAAAGCGGAGCCCACAAGAGTGAAAAGTAAAGGAAAAACCACCTTTTGATTTCATTTAAGTGAAGAGAAATGCCACTCGCTCAGTCTGCCTCCTGGATCATGACACTTCTCTTCACTGCCGGCTCAGCTTGGGGCAAATTAAATCTGTTTCTGAAAGTCGAAGAAGACGGGACAGCGTTTCCTGTAACCTGCCCCAAACCGATGTCGGTTTTATCTAATTTAACTTTGTGAAAATAAGGTGCAGTATTCATTGTTTTTCTCTGGACTGAAACTTTTACCCCTCCGTACACTGTGCAAACACCGGGGCCGGCGTGTGGGAAGCAGGAAGTGAAACGGGCTGGTGAAGTTGTTTTTGTTTCCCCGCTCAATGCCACCGAAGCGCAGAGCGTGAGGAGCTTAACGCTTCATTCAAAACCTGACCTTGTTCAGAAAAATCACAGCAAGAGGAGCAGCGTGAGTAAAGAAACCGTCCTGCCAGACCCGCGGGTAGCCGGGAGCAGAGCTTTGCCCGGGGTTTTGAGCTAGCAGTCAGTTTTGGCGACTTGAAATCCCAAGGAATTGCAGGCTGCGGCGTTAGCAGAGCAGTTCAAAGCCTTCCTCCGGTTTCTTTCCATAACCTTCACTACAGTAAAACTTCCAACTATAGTAGCTTTGTCCAACTAGCGATCGTAAGGCTTACAACAAGGAACAAAGTCCCCATAAAGTTTTACGTCTGATGTAAACAAGGCAAATGAGATACTGTCCAAATGCGATCCCTTTCTTATCAGTGTGCTGCAAGTCAAAAAGAAATCAAATAATCCAGACAAGCGAGTGTTTTGCTCCAGAATGTTCAGAGTCAAGATATATCAATGGTGAGGTATTAAAATTAAATCAAAGCAACATTATCAGAATGAACAACTGTAACACTCATTTAAAATGCAGAGTGCGGTACGGTATTTTTCCAGCCAGAGCAATGGGGCAACATGCCAGAGAGAAGATGGAGCCCTTATCGTCTCAATGAAAAATGACCCAGAAACGCTGTTTGAAAATCCAGAGTTACTCAGGGAAGTGTTTTATGCAGAAATGAATATGGCCAGGCCAGCTGCTCCTTACCCCAATAAAATCAGCTCTGTTACAGCAGAGAACACTGCAATCACTTTAGGAGGGTTTAAAGTTAAATATAAGGAAATAATACTGCAATAACTGTCGATTAGCAGAGGCGACCTCCTCCCTCAGCAGTGGGTAAAGGCCCTGCGGCACGACTTTGCTCTCTGTCACGCAGCTGGAGGAGAGGCTCCCGTATGGGAGGTGGGGTGGGCAGCAGCTGCACTGCCAGGACCTCCCATGGCACAAGCTGGCTCGGTTCGGTTTAACCACCGGAGCTACGGGGCTTTCTACCGGGGGAGAGCCTGACCCACACACCTCGTCAGGAGAGCCTTGCGCTGGACGTGCTGTGGATAGATGGGTCTCTTGTCAGGCGCGGGCTGAAGACAGTCACTTACCTGCCTGGTAAAATTAGAGAAATACTGAGTATTATTACAGAGGTAGATGGTTTTGGTACCAAAGGATGGTTGTTCATCAGGGATTTTGCTCTGGGATTAGAAGCAGGAGATGGTAGGTAATAGCATCTGGAAGCTTAGCAAGACTCTTTGGTTCCCTCCAGCCTCCTTCCAGCTGCCACTGCCAGTCTTTCAGTTTGGTGTGGGGTAACAGCCGATGGGGATCTTTGCTCCCAGTCATTGTCTCCCCCATTTGATGCCCCTCTAAGCACCAGCTCCCAGAGTTCATCTTTTCTTCCCCCATGGTTGCTCTCAGTGGATGACCAGGACAAGAACTGACACCAGTTCCTCCACCATACCTCGTTACCTTGTAATGACTAGCACTGCCAAGATACACGGCTACTGAGACGCCTTAACCGTTACAAGAGAGTCCCATTCTCCTGTTCGAGATCTGTCTCTGTGTCTCCGTTAATTTCCTGACTAATTCTGTAGTTCTTCGTCTAGTTGGATCTTCAGTCTTTGCTATTATCAGGCATTGTAAAAATGATGACACTAAGTCCCTGAAGTGCCTGCAAGTAAGGATGAATGTATGCATGCGTGCAACTTGTCAAGTAAATTTTTTCGATAGGAACATATGCGTAGCACAGTCTGGGGGCTGATGTGTGTTTGTTTGGTCTTTCTTTATATTTCTTTACACGTATGTGGTATGTCTGTAGCTGAAAATGTTAGATGATGTCAGCATCAGAAAATGAAACTTATGTTCAGCATTTTTTATTGTAGTTTGCTAATAGTTGGGTGGTGGTTTTGATTTTTTCCAGAGAGTCCTTCCCAATGATTTTGGTGGCGAACAAAGTTGATCTAATGCATTTACGGAAAATTACAAGAGAACAGGGAAGAGAAATGGCAACAAAACATAATGTAAGTTTGCAGGATTGTTTAATTGGTTGTTGTAAGTGCCATTACAGGCATTCAGAATTGAATTCCTTGCTCATTTGGAGCTGAATTAAAGCATTTCTCTTACAATCGAACGTTTGCGATTACATTTTCGACTACTGCAGAGTAGTAGCTATACAGTTTCTTTTCAGTAGAGCCTCTGCTGTACACCGGGCTGTAGCAAAGCTGTGGCCATCAGGAAACCACATATGCAAGGTGTCTGCAAGTGGTGAGGAACATTAAATGTTCAAAATGAGGGAAGAAAGTGCACCCTCCTGGAGTGAAAAGGCAGAGCCAACCGTTGGGAATCACGCCCAGGTGTCCGTAGGAAGTGAGCTTGTTAAAGATAATGAAGTTACAGGGTTGTTAAGCCTATATAAATCTGGCCCACCATCTTAGCTCTGCATTATTCATGCCATAGTTTAGCCTGAGAAACTGGTCTTGGATCAGCGTAGATGACATGATATGTCACTAATCGCCTCTAAATGCCAACAGCCCCGAATACCCAGAGGGACGCAACAACTCCCGTAGGAGGGACTGAATGGCAAGGTAAAGGCAAACAAGCCTGAGACCACTTGGCAGCTTGCTGGGCCTAAACGGCAATCTCTGCGGTGTCTCTAAACAAGCCGCGATGGGAGTTTGGCTGGGCAGGTTCGCTCCTTCCCCTCCCCAAGGAAGCTGGTTTCTGTGGGAGCCAGGACTCCTGAACTGCAGCATGTTGCGCCCATCTGTACGCACACACTTTGGAAAAGGCCGTGTACGAAAATACCTTATCAGAGGCAGTTTTATAAATCTGCCAGTGTGCTGGACAAGCACTCTAGGAGGCCCCATCTGGCTGTCAGACTTTGAAGGAGAAGATCATTTTACACTGAAGGGGAATTGTAGTCATGAAATATTCATGCAGTAGTCCTAATAAAATATGGCAAGCAAGAATTTTTGGCAAGTGCTTGTCTTTCAACAACCTTCGGCTATTTTCATGTCTCCTAGCACAGCTTAGAGGGAGAGAACATCTGACGACATAAAGCCTATGATTATTCTTCCCCAAACCCAGAGCTTTGATAGCAGCTGGTTCGCCTGGTGCTTATTGCAGACCTTTTGTAAGCGCTCGCTGACCTTGCTGTGAGCGTGAAGGTGTCGACAGCAGTGTCATGACAACACTTTGTTTACCTGTATTTTCCCCGGTCTCTTAAGCACCCAATTTCTCCAGCCTTTAGTGTTTTTCATTTTGAAACTGGTTTGTTACCACTGTGTAGGCTGTTACTAATCTCTATCATGATATGCTGCTCTCCTCCAGATTCCCTATATAGAAACGAGCGCCAAGGACCCACCTCTAAACGTTGACAAGGCCTTCCATGATCTCGTGAGGGTAATAAGGTAAGCTGCAAACTCTTCACTTCTCACTGCCCGTGGACGGGACGTGCAGGAATCCTGGCCTGGAGAGCCAGGAGCCAGCTTTTGGGGAGCAGGGGCCAGGTGTGTTGGTTGGAGATGGGAAATTTCTGGGGTTTATTAAACTTTCTTGTCCTGTGTCTGCATAGGGATGTTACTAGCACTTAGTTACCCATCACAGGTTGAGAACTAGCTGTGGCCACAATGAAAATATATTAATCAACGAACAGTGCAAAGCCTACTATAACGATCAGCTTCAGAAGGCCCGTGTTAAAAGTTCTGCACCAGTAGTTTGAGTTCTCATAGCTTTGTCTTCTCACAGCCTCATGTTGCCAGAGGTTAAAAAGGACTGGCAAACAATTCTACAAAATTCTAATGTTGTAGGTGACTTCTAACATTTTCTGCTCACTAAATGGAAAAAATTAAGCCGCTTTGTATGAGAAACAGCATGACCTAATGGCTAAGCCACAGGTTTCCTCCTCAGACTGCAGAGGTTTGTTCCCAGTTTTGGCATGAGCTGCCTTTGCTCGCTTTGGCAAACGCCCGGTCTCCGGGCGAACCCCTGCTCCGGCTGCGGGCGGGGAGGGACTGCCTTCCAAAATCCCGGCTGCCCTGCAGGAAAAGAGCTGCACGCACATCTCGGCGTCTCGGCTGATAACCTCAAATCTTTCTGAGATTTGTTTTTCTGGCACCAGTTGTCTGCCAGATTTTTCTGGGCCCTCATTTTTCATGTTTCGGGAGGGTGCTGAGCTGAAATCATGCTCCTCCCCGCCGTGCAGTCAAAGTGCCTCGCTCGGCAATTAAACCATGAGGCATCTATTCACAGCGTATCTGTACTTGTGAATATCTTAGCGCAGCCTCGAGTCAGCCTCCATCAAAAGCAGATGGTACTGCCCACTCTTCCCACATGGCTCAAAAGCAGGGGGCAGAAAGCCTTTGGAGAACTGCAGAGCTGAGTTGGAAATGTCCCAAGCTATTTCCCAACTGTTCTGTAACTCAGCATTAGCTGGCTAGATACTCCTTTTGTGTTACAGGGAGCTCTCACCACCATCTATTCTACTCTGGAAAAAAAAAAACCAAACCACACACAGCAAAAATAAGATGGTGAGGCTCTGTTTGCTTTTTCTACGTAATGTGACTCTAGACAGGCACAGGCTGGAAGGAACGTTGTAATGAGACATTGCTAAGTTCAAGCCCTAAAAACGCACTCAATAATGTCAAAAATAGGTGATGTACCTCAGTTCCCTGAGTAGTTACCATGAAAGTTGTTGCCAGCCAGGTGAAACTCTCCGTGGCATCAAGGGCACCAGAGATGTTCACAAGAGCTTGAACTCGGGTGAAGTCAGAGAGCAGAGAGGTGCTGTGTGATCTGGCTGGTCACTTGCCACAATGCGGCTTCGCTTGGTCTTTGGATGTTGCAAACTGTCCCCAGCATGGCATCACCCACCATATATTGCTTTTTTTAAGTGAGCTTTTCCAAATAAAATGTAAATTTACAACTCCCTAATAACCATGTTGTTCCTGGAGTGCTTTACAAATGTCGAGGCTCCTCAGAGCCCATGTGAGTTTGCAGGGTGAGGACGCTCGTTCAGGGTTGGCACTGTTTGTGCTTCTTGCACTTGGCTGATTCCCAGTTTATTTAGCTTCATGCAAGAAACTGTTGTCTGGAAGTAATCCAGAAAGGAGTGGGGTGATTGAGTCCACCCGACAGATCTTTTAAATTTCCTGATAGCCATTTTTGTGCTGCAGCAGCGCGGACACATGCACTGTCATAGCAGAAATCTTGAGTGGGCATGGGACGTGGTTTTTCTGGATCTCTAGAATAGTTCCAGAACACTGTGAACAGCTTGTGGCCACTTAGTGTTTATCCAAATTAACTTTAAAGTGT
The DNA here is from genome assembly GCF_028858705.1 of Grus americana. NCBI lineage: Eukaryota > Metazoa > Chordata > Aves > Gruiformes > Gruidae > Grus > Grus americana. The sequence continues at coordinate 14,570,887 of NC_072857.1, read as the reverse complement.
TTTTTTTTTTTTTATTTCAGCTTTCTAGATTTGAGCTTTAAAGTTTCATGTTTTTCAAGCCTCCAGCCTTCATACTTGCTGCAAAAAGAAATCTTATTAGTCAAAGCTGAGTTTTTCAGACGGTTGCAAGCATTTGGGAGCTGAGGCTGTAAGAAAAACACCAAATAAAGCCATAATGATTTGTCCCCCAGCTATGTCTCATTCTGATCTGGATAACTTGGTCTAAACACTCAGTTTAGTGCCTGGCGTATTACATAGCAAAGAGGCTGGTTTTGAACTGTTCAGACTCTCAGGTTGTTTATTTATAACACTGTTTGAATCTACGGAAGCTGCTGGTGTTCGTATGGTTTATCTTGCAATAAAATCTAAGTCTACGGACTGCCTATGAGGTGTGTGAACTACAAAGCTTTCTTCTGTTGAATTTGCACCGCTGGGCTAGCTGAGTGGCAGCTGCAAACAGATACAGTTGCAAACAGGCATTTGAGCAATGCCTGATCTTAATTAAAAAGGGAGAAGCCCTCAATATAACATTTCTGGTGGCTGTGACTTCAGACAGCCAGGGACATCTTTCTGGGGTCAGCTCGCACCCCAATAACCGTGCTCTGGTCCTCTTTACAGCTCCCAGGGGAGGCCAGAGCCCCATCGGCAGCAGACTCTGTTTTTTCATTATTACGTTTTCACCTCCCCCATGACCAAGTTCACAGCAGTGCAGTTAGCTAAGGGCAATGCCAGCTGAAAGCAAATCTTTCCAGGAGGGTGTATTTCTCCGTGCGCTCTGTATCTCTTTTGCCCTCCTCCCTAACGAGTGTTAGCAGCAGCGTGATGAATGATGTTGCACTTAGAGCATCCCTGTTTCCCAGAGCAGCCCCCTGGCAGGGGAGGAGGCAGCAGTTCACCCAGGGCAACCGCAGGTGTAGTGCCCTGGCAGGACATACATCCCTGCCGTTAGCCTTAATGTTTAATTAATTGATGTCTTGTTAGCTGTGCGGAGTGGTGTGGAAGGGTATATGGAGGTACATACACAGATATCCATATGCATGCCAAGATGCCTTCCACTGGCTGCCCTGGGCTCTGGATGCTGATGTCCAACCCATCTGCTCGTGTCTCACCTGCTTATTTTCCTCTCTGTCTCCCAAAACAGGCAACAGATCCCAGAGAAAAGCCAGAAGAAGAAGAAAAAGACCAAATGGCGAGGGGACAGAGCCACAGGCTCCCACAAACTCCAGTGTGTGATTTTGTGACGGGACCGCCTGGGAGTGCCTTGGACGCCTCCCTCCTCCCCCCTTGACCCACCGCCAACCCAGGCGAGGAGCAGCAGTGCAATGCCCACACGGCCCCGCCGCCCCCTCGGGCTCCCCATGGGGGCTCGGGCTTGGAGGAGGTGGCTCGATGGGGTCCGGACCCCCCCAGAGGGGGGCTGCGCATTGGGGCTGGTGTGGGAGCCGCACAAACGAGAGGCAGAAGGGATCAGCAGGACATCGACTCTCGAACATCCCCAGTGTCTTCCAGGGGCCTCCATGATGTTTATTTAAAAAAAAAAAAAAAAAAAAGGAAGAAAAAAAGTAAAAAAAAAGTGTTGGTTTTATCTGCAAACATTTCTTGTTGTGACCCATTTCTGAACAGCCATGAACAGCCCCCCTGTTTGGTACAGCCCTCGGGGGGGGGGCGGGGAGGGAAAGGGCTTTTCTTTTCTTTCTCTATTTTTTTTTTTATCCTCTTCTCCTTTTTCGTTGTTTGCTCAGCGAGTGTTGGGTTGCAAAGAAACACGGCCGGGGTTAGATTTTTTGCACTGAACTCTCTCTTACGCGGCAGTGCCAAAACACGACTTCATATGAAAGTGCATAGATTTGGAGGAAGAAAATGAATTCCAGCTGCTCTGGGTGCTCCAGACATTGTGTCAGACTCTGGAGGGCAGCCAGCTCACAGACCATAAGCTCCAGCTTAGGAAAGGAGGTTTGGGCTTGGATTATTTTTTTTTTCTTACTCTTTTGTCAAGAGGTTTTGTTTCTGTTTTGTAATTTGGGGCATGTCAAAGTTAAAGACGTTTTTGTTAACCTGGAAATATTTAAATTAAAGTAATTTACAAATGGAAGGGTATGTCATCTTTAAGTGAGGGGAAAGGGAGAGAGGAAGTAAAACCTGAACTGAATTTGTTATCTGGGGGTTGAATTTCTCCCTCGTAAATGTGTGTAAAGTGGTGCGATCTAAATCCCTCTTTATTATTCCTTAACCTTTCCCTGCAAAGCCACTCTTGGGTAGGTGAATTGTTTTGCTTTTCCCAGGCTCATCTTGCGCATACACAAAAAAAAAATCTGTTTATGAGCTTTGGCTCAACGTTTCTTTATTTCTTCTCCCTCCTTCGCTGAAAGTTGGTGACTTGAAAGGAAGAGGTGTTTTGAAAATGGCTCAAGTGGGATGTGTCTCTTCATAAGCTTACTATATCTAAAATGTCTCTCTGATAACAGCGGTGACTTAAGTATCTTCATGCCTTATGAAAGGGCAAGGCAAGAAGCCTGCAGCCATTCAAGCCGCTATCCGTGGCACCAGAAATAGGGTTCTGCACATCCTGGAGGAGCCACATTTTCTCTCACACTTTTGCTAGCACTAAGAATTGCAGTGGCAATTTTTTCTTTAATGGATTGTCATCTGCTGGACTGAAGCCATCAGCTCCATTCACAGGTCAAACCCCTTTAAAAGTAACAACTTGCTTTTCATCAGCTTGAATCCTATTCAAATATGCTTTACGGGCATGACTTAAAATATTGGCAGAGTATGAATGCCTGAGATTTGTGTGTCTGAGTGCAGAAAATCCTGGTATTGGATACTGAAGTTCTATTCAAGATGGTGGATCATCACAGGCTTAGTTGTTTATGTTTGTCTTTGCAATCTGTTTGCCACTGGATTTTGTTTCTTGACTCTTTGCCAGGCCACCTTCTGAAATGGGAGTTGGCTGCTGATTATTTTTCAGGTGAGTGCAGCTAATGAAAACATTTTCCTAATTTGTCCAGTTGTGGTCAGAAGGTGGCAAATGTCTGCGGCTGGCTCGGCAAGCTGGTTGGCATAACGCTGGTTCTGCTGCCTCCGTCCTTTTCCGTGCGATGACAGATGCTGGGGCTGGATTAAGGAGGGGGTATTGGGAAGAAGTATCCTGAAGGAGGGTGGATTTAGATTAGATGTTAGAAAGAAATTCTTTACTGTTGGAGTGGTGAGGCACTGGAACAGGTTGCCCAGAGAGGTTGTGGAGGCCCCATCCCTGGAAGTGTTGAAGACCAGGTTGGATGAGGTTTGGGCAACCTGGTCTAGTGGAGGGTGTCCCTGCCCGCAGCAGGGGGGTTGGAACTGGATGATCTTTGAGGTCCCTTCCAACCCAAACCATTCTATGATTCTATGATCTTCCATGGACTCTTGCGTTGGGTGTGGGCCATAGGCTTCAGTAAAGTTGCAACACCCTGTGTCAACTGCGATCTGGCCCCAAACCGTCGCAGCATTTCTCCCACTGTATCGTTTCCCTCTTGGCTGAACTGTGGTGATTGAAACCATGCCGGTCAAATCCTGACTCTTGAGACTCGCCACTGTCTTCTGGGGGTGAAGAGCTCCCTGTAGGCATCTCATTAGTTCTGCCTTGAAAACCTCTGGTAAATCAGGTGGTGTCTGATACATGCAACCAACCCAATTTGCTGTAACCCCCCATTACCACTTTGCTGCCAGAATCTGTCTAGCCTGACTACTGGCTTTATTATTTTTTTTCCAATTATACACAACTAATGCTATGGAATCCCCCACACAAGAAGATAATAGCATTTTCAGGGAGCCCTGCTAATACCCCCTAGAGCCCTTCCACTTAAAAATAACCTGATTTCTCCTGATACCCCTCATCGTTATTTTTATCTAAACCCTTGGGAATACTTGCCTGAAAACAGCATGTGTGTATCTTGAGTCACATCTGCTGGATACTCAGCACTGCGTGTGAGAAATTATCTGCTTTTTCTGAAGCGTCTTAATTGTTTCTTTAGCTTCTTTAGCAACTAACAGCTATTGCAGAATAATGGGGGGCGAAGGAGAAAGGAACAGATTAACAACTGAATATGGGTAGTGGCAAATGGGGAAAGCATGCCCATTTTCTGCTATGTTCATCAACTTGTTTATAGCAAGGAGTGTTTTCCAACAGGCATCGCATCTCTAACGAGTCTAGGGTGCTCAAAATAGGTATACAAAGCCTCAAACTCACCCTTTTATACTCAGGACTGTAAGCAAACCGAGAGCACCTTCCCTGCCATACACACCACCTCGAGACCCGGGTCATGACACACTGGTTCATTGTACTTACGCTGCAGAAAGCGCCAGCCGTGCTGGTGGGTGGTGTGGTTTTTTCTATGGAGCATCCGATGGACTTTTGCTGTGGTCAGAGACAGTCTGGAGAAGGATCCCGAAAGGGTGTGAAAGCTGATGGTCCAAGTGACCTAACATCATCTTCAGCCCCTGGGTAAATCTGCATTCACTTGTCTTGGAGCAATCTGGTTCCTCTTCTGCTAAACAGGAATTTAGAAAGGGGAGCTGGCCGCAGCCTTACCTTGTTTTCAACAGACATTTACAAACAAAATGAAAAGAGGGGTAAAACATTGCAAACTTGTATTCGATAACCAAATGGCCCCCTTTTTTCATTTTAGGCACTCAATAATATTTGTAAAACAACAAAACAATTCTTAAGCTACAGAAGTTTTGGCTTTGTAAAGGCGTAATTCGCCTCCCCAGCCTGGGTTCCCACCCCAGCTATACCACTGCCTGCAGGTAAATCACGTTGCTGTTTCCTCCCTCAGGTCCTTCTGTCTATAAAGCAGGAATACTCACACTATCTTGTTTTCTTATGGGCTTTTGAGACACATGGCATTTATCGTACAAGCAAAGTCATCTGTCTACCTTTGTCTCGCATTTAAGGAAAAGGGGGAGATGGAAAGGAAAAGAAGCAAAAGTACCTGGCTAAAATATTTTCCCCTGGCATGAGCAGAGGATTTAATTATTCCTTTCTGGCTGCCAACTTTAAATGGAACAAAAGCCTGAAAACAACAAAAAACCCCAAAAATCCTCAACTGTGCAGGCCCGCAGGTGGTGGGTTACCTACAAACCCGCTTTCTTGGCTGTCTCAGCCAAGGCCAGGGCCGTCGCTGGCAAAGCTGCCCAGTGGCAGTCTGGGTACATCTGAGGAAACCACGCTCAGATGCTGGTGCTCAGCAGAAAAACACTAGAGATGGTGAGTTAAGCAGGAGCTTAACAAGGGGCTGAGATTGCTTGGTTTGGATCAGATGTTTCAGTTTAACAAGAGGCCATTGCAGTATGTTGCTCTGTTTCTTAATCTGTCATAATGAATTTTGGCTGGCTCTTTAAACCTACAGCTGTACTCAAATTTGTAAATGGGGATAGGCTGAGGGTTTTAGACATACATGATGTGTCTCGTCTCGGGAGGAAATGAGCATTATTAGGCACAGAGAGGACAGCATTGTAATACTGGCTCAGACTTTTCTTTTTCTTTTTTTTTTTTTTTTTTTCTTTTTGCTTGTTACCATCCTAAGGCCAAAACCGACTGCCCAGAGCCTCGTTCAGCTCCAGTGATTTCCAGGGATGGTCGCTAAATGCTGCTGAAGTGCTTGGGAAGGAGGCAATCCCCCCAAAGCTCTGCTAAGAGTAGAATATAGTGGGGAACACAGAACATAGTAGTGTTTTAAGAGACACAACTTGTGGACTAGTCCAGTATTTACTAATGAGAGAGAGAGAGCTGGAGAGAAGTTTGGCATTAGAGAAGCAGCCAAGCCTCTGTGACAGCTGCCACATCCACCTGTGTACCTGGGAGGGGACAGAAAAGCTCTGTGTCTGGAAACCCAAGCTCTGAGCTGGGGTTCGGTGGCCAATCTGTTCTCTCTGCTGTAGGTTGGGCAGAAAGGAGGACCCTCGGTGCACGTATGGAGTACTGCACTACAGCTACACAGCAAACGTTACAGTAAAAAGGAGACGAAGGATGCTGCGGCACAGGGAGTCTTGTAGTTCTTGGTCAGTGCTCCCTGTGCTGGGAGGTCTGCTGGGGCCAGAGGTCACATTGGCTCAATTCTGCGTCTTGCATGTACGTATTTAATGTCCTTTGAGATGCCTCGGGGTATCCAGGGCATTTGCCTGAGACTTTCAGTTGTAACACAGGACCTGTGGGAGATCTGTGCCCTTCTGGAGCAACAGCTGGCAGCCAGGTAAGATTCAGCTGAGCATCTGAAATGGTTCTAGATGCGTATCTTCAAGCAGCTAGTTGGTGGTTTGAGAGCCTTTTCCTATTTCACAGCAGTGCTCTGGCAAAAGCCTGTGGATATTCCAAGTGCCTGTGGATATTCTAGCTCTTCTCCTGCAAAGTGATCTCACCTGGTTTTCGGGGACTCACCAATGCATCAAAACAAAGTCTGAAGTAGAAGAGACCAATTTTGTGAAATTATTATTTTATATAATAAGTATTAATTGCATCTTGCAGCCTAAGTGATCTCACGGGTATTGCTTGCACAATTGGGCTGTAAATAATTCAATATTTGGCTATCAGGGATTCCATCAATATCGTGCAGGCTTTTTGCTTCTTTTTCTCTTGCATGCGAGGGGAATAAATATTTCATAGATGACCTCACAGACACAGTTTCTGGGATGACATGAGACCTGCTTGCAGCAGAACAGAGCAGGGAGATGACTGTGTGCTGGAGCCCATGACAGGGAGAGACAAGGAGCGGCAGCACAGAGGTATGCTCTGGTTTGGGGTTTTTTTCCCACCACTGTGGCAAATCACCGCTGCTTCCCTCCAGCTCCAAGAACCACGTGTAAGTGGCCAGCAGGTCGGGCAGGCCAAGGCTTCCCGAGGCAGGAGAGATGTGCGGGTGCTGTGTCGCTGCCGTGTGCGGTGCCAAAGGGAGGGGGCCGGCGGAGGAAGGCTTGTGCTCAGCACGTGAGACCTGCCCAGTCGGTGGGTGTAGGGATTAGCGTTCCCGGCGGTGATGGGGATGTCCAGCAGTGCTGAGTGCGGAGCAGAGACAGGCAAAATCCCCTCATCTTCCTGGCAGTTTTGGAACAGCTTTATTTATTTATTTTGAATTAAGCGCTCCTTTTGCCAAATCCTGGGAGACAAGCAGCATCATTCCAAAGCCAACACGTCAGGCTGACTTGCCGCAAGCGTTAATACTTCTCTAGTTTCCATCCTTCCTCCCAGGTCTCTCTCATGCAGATCAGGGCATGCGACATATAGTCTGAGAGCTCAGACTGGACATGTGGTCAGGTCCAGCAGCCAAAGAGGAGGGACTCAGACAAAATCCTGGATTTGCTCAGTAAGAGAGCAGGAGTAAGAGGAGGAGGAAGAAGCTTTGTGAATCAGGAGCCTGTTCCATAAAGCCAAATCCTCTGCAAATCTGGGTAAGAGACATTGTACGGTCCGTGATTAGGACAATCTCTGCCGAGCAGTCAGCCCAGGTGAACAAGTCACGAGCTGGTCCTCGGGCTGCTGCATGCAGAGGTGGTTATCGTGTGGCTTCTGTGACAGCAGCTCCTCTTAACTGCAGTAGTCAAGCCTAACCCGCCCAAGACCCAGTCAGGTATTTGGCAAGCCTCTTTGCATCTCAATAGCCCACGTCCCCATCAAGTGGGAGCCCTGGCGCTGGGAACCCACTGAAAGGCCTGGGCACATGCTTATGGGGCAGGGGTTTCTTTTCTGCAAGCTCCATAAGGGCCGTGTTTCAAAGAACAGGCCCCGGGATGCGAGCCGACAAAAAAGCAGGAAATTCGAAGTGAAGGCTGATGCGCCGGGCTCTGCTCACACAATTGTGGAGGTTGAACAAAGCACAATGGTGTGAGCTGGGGACAGGGTGCTGCCTGCCATCCCCAGGGAGCTTCCTGCCTTGCCTTGCCCTCATCGCCGTCTCCAAACCTTCACAAGAGCTTAAGCTGGTTTCTGGCATGGAGTTTCCCACAGAGCTGGTCACAGAGTTTCATTCCCACGTTTTTTTTGTTCAGCTTGATGAAGTTTCTTTGTTTCCTTCAGCACCCTTTGACCAGAAGGGTTAGCTTGCTGATGCGGGGGCGGGGGGGGGGGGGGTGTTTGGGCAGCCTTTGGCAGAAGGTGTTTCGTAGGGAAGAGGAGTCACACCACCCGCATGAAATACTCTGCTACGTTTTTGGTGGGTTTACTCTAACATGCAACAATTATTCTAGGAAAATTCACACGATACCTGCTGCCATAAGAATAGAGAATTGGCACTAATGATTTGTCATTTCAGGATCTTAAAGCATTCATGAATCGGTCCAACCACTTTGCAGTCAGGATGCTCAGAGGTGACAGATCTTGTTCTGTACGCTGCAGAAATGAGAGCGCAGAGTTCTGAAGCATGGAGAAAGAAAGAGCTGAAGTTGGTGAGATGCCTGAACACCTAGCACTGCTGGGACTTGTGCTCAATTTGCATCAAGCTGAGAAACTGTGATTAGCATAGACTTAACTGAAGATAAATATTAAATGCTGAAAGAAGAGGTCTAAGGCCAGCTGTCTTGAGAGGTTCAGTCCCTGATACAAACTGTAAATACCTCCTAGATATGGGCTGCTTCCAGAAGCGGCATATTTCCCAGTATTTTCAACTGACTTTTTTCCTAAACAATCCCTCTCCTTCCTAACTTCGGATTCAGCTTGTCACATCATGGAGATAAAATAAAAATGGAAAAGGTCACAAGTTCTACTTAATTTAGAAAAAAAATTACTCTTTGTAAAATGCCTTTGGACTTATTTACATGACGGCTTTGGGGTTTTTTTACAGAACAAAAGCTTGAATCCTGCTTGACCCATGGAGTTGCCAGTGACTGTATCAGCGATGGGCTGCCCTGGGAGAACAAACCCGTGAGCACCAAGCGTAAGCCGTGTGAGCCCACAGCTGGGTTGCTGTTTCAAGTTTCCAAGGTGCAGAAGCTAATGCTTATTTTTAAAATGATGAGTTCTTTGGCAATGTTGTCCTAAGGGAACAACAAACTAATGGTGCTATCTAATGCCAGTCCGGCCGTTCCTCTTAGCATCCAGAGAACTTTCAGAACTGGCCATACAAATAATGTTACTGATGCCTGTGTCGATTAAACTACTTCTGCTTCTTGGGCGCGTTAGCATCAGCCTCACCTGCAGGGAAGAAGGCTGCCTATATGTTTCCTATACTTTATTGCCAACTAATGCCAAACTGCTGACTTATTCAGTCCTAGCAATGGTCTCAGTTGGGTTTCCTCTTACTGTGACCAGTATGGGGCTTGTAACACTGAAATATCACTGGAGAGCTAGTTTGGCTATGGCACAGCATCTTTTACTGCCCAGCTGCCTCTTCTCTACAACAGCTTTTTACCACGATCTCTGTAAAGGCAGGACAGAGCTGGTGCTCCTCCCTGGGGAGAGGCTGGCGCCTTGAATTTGATAATGTGGGCTTGGGTTTGTATCTACTGCGCAGCTTCAAGGACAGGATCAAATTCATTGCCAACCTGTACCACTAAGAGGGTCTTAGTATCTCTTTGGGGCAATTTGGCTGTTTCCCAGAAATGAATCCCCTGCGCTGACCAGATGAGGACGGGAACACTTTGTGTTTTCACGTGGTATCAGGATTAGCTGTTTTATAGGGAGGATAGACCCCGGGACAGCATCTGCGAGGAGGGGTGGCCTTACCCGTCGTGTGGACTCACCTTGTCCCGGTGCTCTCCATTGGTCCCACCTGCCCCTTGCGATGACATCCGCCAGCAAATGCAGGCAGGGTGGGTGGCGCGGGGTCCTCCGGACGCAGCCAGCCGTATGGCGTGACTGGGGAGGTCAATACGCCCCCGGGAGCCCTTCACATGTGTAGGTACTGCCAGGTACCACTGGGAACCCACTGGGGTTTTCGGTGAGGGCATACTGCGCTTGTCCAGATCCACCCTGTCCCCTTCTCTTTCTTACTGGTGCAGAAAATAACCCAAGGTACAACTGAACAGCAGAAAAAGCTTCTCTAACACCTTAGTCCTTTGTGTCCCTTCTCAGCAAAGGTTGGGAGTAAAACTGCCCCAAAAACAACGGTGAAAAAACTGCCAAAGGGGGAGAGTGTAAAAGGGAAACTAAGCAATCTGTGCTTGCATTAGGGGTGGATGTTTTTTATTATTACTCTCGGCTATTCAAATACTTACCCAAAAAAAGAAAAGGAGAAGTGGAGGCGGCAGCCTCAAATCAAACATAAGATTTCAAACAGTTCACAAACTTTTTCTAAATATATTAATCTTCCAAAGGCTCTTTAGCCTGTTAGTTAGACTTAAATAATCATGACCTAGTACTTACTGAGTAACTAAAATCTTTTGAGAGTTCACATTTGTGCTCCAGGAGATCATTGCAAAACAAAGGGCTGAAAAAATCCCATTTGGATGTGAATATTTAATACGGCTGTTTGGAAAGCTGCTGCACTGACATTAATTTGGGCAGATAATCAAATAAGTATTAAAACACACAATTATGCAGAGATAAAATTAGAACAGGAAAAAGCTCTAAGTTAAGCCAAAAGAAAATGGTTTATAAAGGCCTTTTGACGACGGCCTTTCAAACGCAACTGGAACTAAACACCAGAGTTGTTACTTTATATTCAGGATTATAGATCGACCGCGGTATCAGTAGTACCTGGTGCATAAATATAGGATGGATGTTGGGTTTGTTCCTCAGAGACCCACTTCAGAGCCTGTGAATTTTCACCGGAGCCTTTCCGTTAAGTCGAACAGGCTTTGGCTCAGGCTCCATCACCTTCCGACAAGGGAGTCCCACAATTCCTTTAATCAGCAGCTTGCAGGAGAAGCAGAGGTGAAACATATTGCAAAAGCCAGGCTCCAACAGGAGTTCTGTTCAATTATGTCTCTAACATTAAACTGTAGCTAATGTGCTTTTTACCAGATGTCCTGATGAAATACTATTAAGAGCCGGTGCATTGCATTAATTAAAGTGAAATTTCATAATGAATTCTTTTTGCAAGGCAGCAGGGATGAATCGGTGACCTACATAACCTCCCTTCCCTCCGAAACAGCTTTCCGAACTGATGAAACGAATCCCCTGGCAGTGGCAGGAGAGCGGAGGGAGCCGTGCTTTGCATCCCGGCTACACACTACGACACGAAATAATCCGGGCGCTCTCTGCAGGGATTATGGCTCACATTTCATTGTGTCTAGCAACAAGAGAGAACTTTCAGAGGCAGGAGGACTCTCCGTTAAGGGCACATGGTGTAACGGGAGGCTTTTGAAAGCTCCATTAAAATTCTCGGACAGTGCCCTCGCAGAGAAGCCGAGGGATAAACTGGCTGACCCGCTACTTTATAAACCGGCACGAACGCACAGACAGTTAAACACACATTCGTTTGAGCATAAGAGGCTTAGGCTATGTCATTAAAATATAATCCACAACGCACACCAAACACACATGCAGCTGGCAGGCTCAAACCCGTTTTTGCAGGCGCTTTAGGAGAGGAGCAGGAGAATAAGCGTTCCATAGCTCGTGTGTGCGGGGAGAGGGTGGGACGAGGGGAGACTTCTGTTCCCAGGCATATGTTTTTAAAAGAGAAAATATGCCTTTGAATTCTGATTATGCCCATGTTAGTACATTTTTATCCACGGTGGTTTGAGATTAAGAGCGATTTATGATGTTCCTAAGTCTCAGCAGTCTACGTTTCACTAAGCCATTGCAGTGCAATCAAAACAGTGCCTGTACCAATGCTGGGTTGTGCCAGCGAGTCCTAATTGCCTGAAAGATAATGGTGTCATTAAAGTCTCTTGCCCCTGTGAGCCTTGTGCTCCTCGACAGAAAAGATGCTTTTATTGTTGGTTTCAAAGGAGCCCTCAGTCACTGCTAAAGCACATTGTCCATTCAGAGGTTCTGGGAGGCAGCATTCTGTAGCTGCTTTATTTCTCTGCTTTCCCCTTCTTAGGCAGAGGACAGAGGAGGGCAATGGAGAGAAATGCAGAAAAAATGTTGACTTTTCATCAAGCAAGCCAAAATATAAATCAGATATTATTCAGTTAGACACCATGAGGGGAAGAAGTGGCTGAGACCTTGCAGTGGTTAGGCTTCTAGCAACAGAAACGGGGAATGCTTCTGTGAAAGGAGGCGCGCTCCAAAAAAATGCCAGCTTCACCAATGATTTTCAATTCAGTAATCATTTTGACAGAAAAGTTGTGACCAACTCCTTTATTCATACAAAAGGCACGCGGCTCTGCAATTACGCCTTAATTCACAGCCATCCTTCTTAGTGGACAATTTCAATTAAGAAATGACCTCTCCCTAAAACATTCAATTCTGCTACATAATTTATTCCTGTCTTCATCTGGTAACATCCTTCTAAAAGGCAGAAAGATGCTCATGCAGGTAAATCAATCACTTGTCAGTTTATGGGTGTGGTGTTTTTTTTTTTTAAACAGAGTTTATTTTTGTTTACCTGCACTCTGAGCCTTGCTGGTTCTTGTGGCTTGAGAATTGCCTTTCTGTTCGCTTTGCAGTGCCCTTCTTAGTCAGGGAGCCCGTCTTCACTGGGGTTAGCACTACACGACCACATAAAAATGACAGTGACATGCAGAGGTAGCCTCATAATAAGTATTTAATGCATTTTTGCCATACAAAACTGAACAGAGATGTATTTAATCTCTAAGAACTAGCACAAATAATACCCCCTGAGCCAGTACAGTAAGTGGCATGGTTTGCAGAGGGGCTGTAGTCCATCTGACCTGCTACCCTCATAAAGCCACTGCAGTTAAATGTTCACTCAATTATGCTTAAAAGATTTACGGGAGGCCATTACAACATAATCCAGCGTGCTGACCAAATGCATGCATTACAGAGAAAATGCTTTGCATGGCTGGTGCAGGGTACTTTCAAGCAGAGCATTTGTACTTTGCAGCTTGCAAGAGTAAAGTGGCTCTCCACAAATCAGCACTCAGATCATTTTTCCTTTCATATTTTCCTTCTCCTTATCTGCCTTCCATTCTCTTAGCTGTTGTCTTTCTTCCTCCATCACTACCTTTCCATCTTCCTTCCATATTATCCACCGTAGCTGGTGTAAGAGCCTTTCTTCATTGCATCACCTTTCTGGAGCATTCTCTGTTGTAGTTTTTGCCACTGACTCTCCATCTGTTTAAGACTTACTGGCATTTGATGGGTTTTTTTGGCTTGAAGCCTTTTTGAATGTAGGCTCTAAAACGTAGTCAGGCCGCTCAGGGCTGTGTCTGTAAGGTGGCACGGAGCAGAGGCTTCATCTGAACAAAGAGGAGTCTCGGTCAGTTGAATGAGTAGAGGAACCGCAGAGGTGGAGGGGAGGCAGTAATTAGACAAAGAAGAGCTTAACGCTGCTTGCCTGAAACATGAGTGGGGGAGAGGGATTGTTTAAACCTCAAAAACAGATTTGGAGACCCCCCCCCCGTGTATGTGATGCAGCAGCCTGCAAGACGGGTGGGGGGGGGGTCCCAGCAAGCCAAAGGGGCTCAGTCACGACCACACTGGAAAGCCCAGGGCAGCGGCGTGGGCAGCTCTCTCCAGCCTCCCAGACCCCCTGGTGCACACTGGGCCCTGCCAGGGACTCGTCTGATGCCCAAACCCTGCAAAATGTGAGGTCAGATCTTAATCCAGTGTATTCAAAACAGACACTGGTTTACTTGTTTTTATAAAGGACCAGAGCACAAATGGCAGTAAATCCATGAGCCTTCTGGCTTAATCCCATTTCAGACACAAAAAAGAAAATCCTGCCTGACAGCCACAAGCTCTCTGGGAAGAGTCGGCTCTTCCTATGTTTCCCTAACTATAATTTTACTCAGTCATGTGCTGTCATCCTCCAATCCTCCTCGAGTGTCACTTGAAAAAAAATAAAAATCTGTTGTCAATTATAATGACAATGCATTGAAGATGGCTTACAGCAGAGAATGGTGCTTTATAGCAGCCGGCTGTGACAAATCTGGGTTGCGAGAGAACATTGTGTGTGTCCTAGAGATTATAGCTTTTAAAATAAAAACCTCATTCTAGTTCCCTGGGGCTTTTTAATGAATTGCCATATGCAACGATGCCTTAAAAGAAGCATCAGTGATTACCCATCTGACTGCAGCTCTCGGTATTTACAAAATAAAAGAATGGCCAGCACCCTGAAAATCCTAAACCTACTTGATGATCTCTACTGATGCTAAGGATACCCACCACTTAAAAGGCAATGAAGTAGTAGTCACCAAAGGAGCAAAAGCTTTCAAAGAGGTGGGACTTTGCAGGCTGCCCCATGTCTTACCGTGGTTAACGTTACTCAGAGGGATGATACACCCACCTCTGAGTCATGGACCACTTGCACCACACGCAGTCCAGGAAACAGACTGATAGCAGTAGGTGCCAGGCAGATGTCAGTAGTATTCAGACACCTGGATAAAGGGAAATCATGCTTTACACCACTGGCAAGAGCTAGGATGAGGCCAGGAGCAGTGGTCCTGACAGTAGGACCCAGAGGGAAGTGGTTCTTGTTGGACCATGAGGATATGGTCCACTGAGGGTTAGGGGTCTTGTGCCTAGGGCCAGGGATGTCCTGTTCTAGTCAGACACCTGTGCACTATGGCTTTTCCCTCTTGGATAGATGTGCTGGCCACAGCATTTAACTCTCTGCGTTTGGCTTAGGTGTGCAAGTGAAGAGTCCAAACTACCACGGCTCCCTCTGCAGTTGTAGGATGAGATGGGCTCCTCTCCCACGTAATACAGATCACCCCGCAGGAAAGCCCGCCTCTCGCCAATGAATACACAAGGGCCTCTGGAGACCACAGTCTTAAATTAGACACCTCGTTTAAATGTCTCAGGTTGGGTTGTGCAAATACTCGCCTCAGTGCCAAGAGTTAGTGGAGACCTCTGGCTCCGCTGTCCCATCTTAACCACCCTTCCATGCCCGTGCACTCACCCTGCACCCTACGGGGCTCTCCCAGTCCTGTTCCAGCCTGTACACACAACCCTAACAACTCCTTCGGGTCCAAAAGCATGCTTTAAAGCATCCCGAACTGGGTTGCTCAGAATAGCCTCTGCACGTGTGGAAGAAGGCTAACACATCCCAATGCGTCGGACTTGCTGTGCGTGGGACACAGTGTCCCTCTGCACTTGCCCAGGATTTCCGGATGCCCAGCAGCCCAGGCTGGCAGATATCCAGATATCCACGAGCTCATCGCTTGTGTCTCTGTAGAGCTGGCAGGTCCGCACGCTTCCTCGATGCCCGCCCCGCATTCATCTTCTGTTGCTCCTGGGCTTGCGGCTTCCAGGGTAAATCTGGGTCAACGTCTTTCCATAGGATTTCTGTTCCCTTCCTGCCATACCCAGCAGAAGGGATGTGCCAGGACAGTACTGAGGGGCCACTGATTGATGAGGAAGGACAGGCAGGGAATGAGGGGTTTTGGTTTAACTATGTCGAAGCTGTGCACGAATGCACAGACACACAGACAGGCATTGCCAGCAAGTAGCAGTAAAAATCAGAGGCTGATGTAAGAAAATGTCTTGTTTTCTCCCAATATTGCACAGATCTATTTGAATCAGTGGGAAATTCAGTGTTTTTTACTATGGCTAATAGCTACTCAGGTTTTCATAAATTTAAGCCATTATTCCTAGTATATGTAACAATCTAAGTTTAAAAACCATACTTAGACCAATGCAACTCTGATTGTTTGAAGACC
The DNA here is from genome assembly GCF_028858705.1 of Grus americana. Taxonomy (NCBI): domain Eukaryota; kingdom Metazoa; phylum Chordata; class Aves; order Gruiformes; family Gruidae; genus Grus; species Grus americana. The sequence goes on along the minus strand of NC_072857.1, from coordinate 14,555,185 downwards.
ACATTAAAAAAAGTCTCATCCCTATTTCAGTATATGTGCAGGAGGATCAGTATGAGTAAAAGCTCTTGTTAGTTCTCTCACGCTTTGCTCTTAGTAATTGGATGATATTTTGGGAATGGAATAATCTGTGGAAGTTGCTTTCTGTAGTATGCACTGCTAACCCTTTTTTTTTTTTTTTTTTTTTTTCCCCAGAAGATCCTTTTGAAATTAGACACAGCTTCTGGAATCAACCCAGACATTGCTTTTCAAGCCAGAAGCATTTGTATAAGCATCATCAATCATGCCACTGGCTCTTATTGCTACTGTATATTCACTTTCTACCTGGTTTGAATTCCTAATTGGCCCTGCTGCACAACTTAAAGCCCTGAAGAAAGCGGTGGAAGGGAGATGGGGCAGAGTATTACTTCCCCAGCTGGGACTGGGAGGGTTTCTTGCAAATTACACTGATAAAGTCCGTTTCCTGGAGAAAACAGACAAGAAACAGTTGGTAACAGGGTGAGTAAGAGTCGGATGCGATGGGGTATGATGTACGAAAGTATGTACAACTGGCTCAATTATCATCAGAGCAGTTGGCCTGGCAGCTGCTTGTATCATGTGTTTCAGGCTCGTGTACTGTAATGCAAGCACATGAGAAGTCCTTTGGACAGGAACAGAGCAGATAATTCAAGAGACAAGGCTGTTTTTTTTCTGATTTAAGTACAGGAGAAGCTCTGAAAAATGCAAGTGATTTTCTGTGCCATCTACAGCAGGATTTCTCTTTCCCTGCCTAGGAAACCACTGCTGCTCTCCTTGTCCTCTAGCCCTCATTTACAGCCAGCTCTTTGTTACAATAAGGTTCTCTCCAGCTGCCTAAAGTGATGTTAAGCAGGTGGGAGCACCCCCACGGGCATGGGCACAGTCTGAGCTGTCCCAGGGAAAGGGCTGCCCCCTCCATGCAGCGATGCTGGGTCAGATCCCTGCACAGCCTCAGGTACAGTGAACGCAAAGGTGTCTTGGAGCTATGTCTCCATCTCAGGTGCACAGAAGGCTCGAACGGCAGCTCCAGTCCCATCTAGTGCATTTATTTCATTGCTTTGCATCCCTTACTGCCCCCCAACCTATTCCCATTAAGCACTCACAATGCTGCTGGAAGCCAGGGCAGCTGTACTCATCTATCAAAGCCTGTCAGCTTGAGAGCATAGGCTCTTCCCATTAATTAAGCAAATGTAATGTGATTAGCTAAGGCTGTAAATGTTTCTAGGCCCACTTAGAAAGCTACAAAACACTGAGCATCACAGCCTCTTATTTTCATGCACTTGTGTCATCTGGGATGCTCCTCTGGGGCTGAGATTTTTGTTCTTAAATTTCTGTGTGTGAGAGAAAATAGGGAGATGTGACAGCACTGGGAATGGGTCATATTTTTGTAGTCCTTAAATTGCTGTTTGAATTATAGAAGCTTGAAGAAGAAATTAATTTCTACACTTTTGAAAAAAACCCTTCTGCCTACACCTTTTTTAAATGGATGTAACAAGAACCGCTGAAAGCTGAAATTTTGGTAAGAATCTATACCTCATTTAAGATTTCTACTTGGTTTGATGAAAAATATACATTACTTAACAGTTAAGAATCTAAACTGAGGTGCTTTAGGCTGTCAACCTGCAAACAAATGGAAGAGTCATTGGGAAACTGAACATAGAATAAGAAAATTCTTGAATTTGAGTGGTGTGCAAAAGATCTACTTAAGGACTTAAACCTGTGCGGGATGGAGGTGTCTAATACTGTGATGCTGAAAAATCCCTATTCAGCTTTTGAGTCTTTCAGATGTGTAAATTCCAAAGGCACCTCCCTGTTTAAAGCTCCCCAGATATTTACAGTTGTTGCAACCTCTGGGTCTCAGAAGTGCTCCCATCCCGTCCAGGCTGAGCCGTTCAGCATGTCATGTGCACCAGCTCTTTGGGATCCAGAAATTTAGCATTCCTTTCCCTAAATCCTTGCAGCGGCTCAGCCTGGTAGGCATGCCCTAAGAATACCTCAGACAAAGCGTCTGTGCCTACACAGGCAGCTTAGGCTGCTCTCAAGCTCCTAAAAAGACTTCCTAGCAGCTTGCATCCTCACACGGTTCGCAGCAAGTTAAGCCCAGTGCCTGACCGTCTCGCCCTCTGCGGCTTCTGTGCCAATAATCGAGATTAAAGTCCTGGCACATCACATAGCTCCGTGTGGATGTAAAAAATAACCAGGACTCAAATCGCAAGAGTCATTTCCTGAAGCCAAATTCATTTAAGCGAACCATTCCACCCAGCCCTGACACCCTCTGTGCAATCTCTTAGGTGAGCCAAAGTCCCAACTTTGTTTCCAGAAATCTGCTGGGTTTTTTTCTCCATGAGAGAGGAAGAAGTTACCACCGTGGCAGGCAAGGCAAGAGCGGGGATGCAAGCCTGGTAAGTTCTTCTCCTGCAAGGCAAAAAAATTTAGGGAGCCTGGGGTAAGAAACTGCTCCCTGCAATCCCTATCTCGTTGCTCCCACAAACATCCTGGGGGACACAGGGAGGAAAACGCTACTTGAAAGCACTTTAACTCCCTCTCTGAAATGGTCCAGCACTGCAGAGAGCTGCTGGTCTAGGCAGGCAGAAGGAAAGGGGACATGGGAGGAGGTTCAGCAGTAGCATCTCACAGCCTGATGCCTTCTGAGGGCTTGATACTCTGTCTGCTCCCTCCAACCTCTTCCCAGGGCGCGCTTCTTACTGCCGAGCACAAATGGAAGGGAGAAGAGGACTACAGTTATCCCCTCGTATAAATGAACGTGTGATTAGACATGCAGTTTGCCCTTATGGTAGGTGTGTGGTGCTTGAGACCAAGACTGGGCTCAAGCCCAATCACGGTTGAGACCTGTTTGTAGAGGTGAAGCCTCAAACACGCCTGGGTCCTTCCCTTACAACACCCAGTCACAGCTGCTGGAAGGGCAGCGGCAATGCCACGTTTTGTATAGGTTCCTAGTGCTGGGATCTGCGAGAAGCAGGAAACCGAGGGTTAATTCACCCCTTGGCTGAAGGAGACCTCTCTCAAGACAGTCTCACCGCAGGCTTGTATGAGATTTTAAGTGGAGAAATTCCCTGCCTCTCCTGGACCAAAAACAGAGAAAAGGACTATCAGACATACATGGCCAAGGAGCACTTGCAGAACATGGTGCAATGCTGGAGCTTCATGTTTTGAGCGTTCACTTGGCTGTTAGTATATGTGAGAGTAAACAGATCTATTGAAACACTGCAGCATCTCCCAGCAATTGCTGCAAAGGTTTCAAACCCACCTAAGGGGCACAGGTTATCTTTTTTATGCAGTTAGACCCGAGCCATCAAAGGCAATTCCACTGATTGCAAGATACCAAAACATCTCCAGGAGCCCATGACTTACTAGCTTTCAAGGAAGAACAGGTTATCAGCCTGATTTCTGAGGGCACGTCAGCACTGGAAGAGAGGTGGGGAAGCCTAAGTGGCATTCTGACAAGCTCTTAGGTTCCCAAGTCTAGTGAAAACTACGGGAGCCTAATGCATGGGGTATTGTGAAACTCTACTAGGTGTCCCTATGCTTCTCCAGGCAAGATCTTCTGTAGTGTTTCAATGCCTTTTTTTAATCAGTGCTGGTTAGGTGACTGAACGCTTTCAGAAATCTGGCCTCCAACTTTCTCAGAAATGGGAGTTTTTCCCTACAATTTATGCTATTGAGGTGTAGCCTCTCCCAATAACAGTGGAAACCTAAATATTTTACTCAGAGGACCCAAAGAGCTTTTTTCGTACCCCAGTTCGATGTTGGTATTCAGTTAATGTTGATGTACCGTCTCCTTTAAAAAGATTGTAATTATATTTACCAACAGAGTCACCGAAGAGCCATTTATGAATTGTATATATATTTGCAATTCAGCAGGGGCTGTGAATATTTCATTGGGTTAGTCCTAACATCAGGGATATGGGTAAATCACAGAGGGCACTGCACTCAGTATATAGCTAACAGTGATTGAGTAGTCTCTGCTTTCAGGAGAAAGATAAGGGCCAAAAAGAATAGGTCCCTCGATAAGATCAGGTAATTCTTATATATGGTCCTTCATGACACAGGCATAAATCACAATAAAACCCATCTGCAGATCTAAGGGGTGAAACCATAAATCCTGCTTTATAAATGAGACCTGCACATCTGATAGCGTACCTTGTTCCAGATTTACAGCAGCTGTAAATGATGTACTAAGGTTCACAAACCCATTTGCAGTCTCTGGCTGAGCAGAAAGGAGGCAAGATTTTTCCAGGGAGGAGAATATATTTCAAGATGTACTCAGAAATGAGAGGGACTGTGTGTGCAAGTGAGAAACTGATGCTTTCCACAGACTTGTCACATCTTGACTTTATACTTGAGACTCTCTCCTCTGGCCCCAGTTTCTGTAAATGCATGGTACTGCGTTATGCCTTCCCTTTTGCTTCCAGGTCTGATGGGGTAAATGCAGCTGATGGGCTGCAATACCCAGCTTTGGCTGGTTGCTGGAGCACACCAGGCTCAAATCATAGTATCATAGAATCATTTAGGTTGGAAAAGACCTTTAAGATCATCAAGTCTGACTGTTAACCTAACACTGCCAGGTCCACCACTAAACCATGTCCCTGAGCACCACATCTGCACATCTTTTAAATACCTCCAGGGATGGTGACTCAACCACTGCCCTGGGCAGCCTGTTCCAATGCTTGATAACCCTTTTGGTGAAAAAATTTTTCCTAATAGCCAATCTAAAGCTCCCCTGGCGCAACTTGAGGCCATTTCCTCTTGTCCTGTCGCTTGTTACTTGGCAGAAGAGACCAACACCCACCTGGTGACAACCTCCTTTCAGGTAGCTGTAGAGAGCGATAAGGTCTCCTCTCAGCCTCCTTTTCTGCAGGCTCCCTCAGCTGCTGCTCATAGGACTTGTGCTCTAGACCCTTCACCAGCTTCACTGCCCTTCTCTGGACACACTCCAGTTCCTCAATGTCTTTCTTGTAGTGAGGGACTCAAAACTGAACACAGTACTCGAGGTGCAGCCTCACCAGTGCCGAGTAGAGGGGGACAATCACTTCCCTAGTCCTGCTGGCCACACTATTTCTGATACAAGCCAGGATGCTGCTGGCCACCTTGGCCACCTGGGCACACTGCTGGCTCACATTCAGCTGGCTGTTGACCAGCACTCCCAGGTCCTTTTCCACTGGGCAGCTTTCCAGCCACTCTTCCCCAAGCCTGTAGTGTTGCCTGGGGTGGTTGTGACCCAAGTGCAGGACCCAGCACTGAGCCTTGTTGAACCTCATGCTGTTGGTCTTGGCCCATCAATCCAGCCTGTCCGGATCCCTCTGCAGAGCCTTCCTACCCTCAAGCAGATCAGCACTCCCGCCCAACTTGGTGTTGTCTGCAAACTTACTGAGGGTGCACTCAATCCCCTCATCCAGATCACTGACAAAGATATTAAGCCGTTTTTTACCCAGCAAAGCGTACACTTGTCCAAGCTGTGAGCAGCCAGTTTCTCCAGGAGAATGCTGTGGGAAACGGTGTCAAAGGCTTTACTAAAGTCCACGTAAACAACATTTGCAGCCTTTCCTTCATCCACTAAGTGGGTCACCTTGCCATAGAATGAGATTGGGTTAGTCAGGCAGGACCTGCCTTTCGTAAACCCATGCTGACTGGGCCTGATCATCTGGTTGACCTTTCACGCTGGCCAGGAGCCTGCACCCTTTCCCAGACTGCAGCTTTGCATGCCATCTTCTCCTGTCAGTGGCAGATGAAAGCCAAGTGGTCAGTTAAGCAAGTGCAGGGAGCTGGATGATCCAGCATCTTACCTGGGTTATGGCCCATCTTCTGGACCAAGTTGGACAACTTGGCCATCTTCTCCTCTGGACACTGGAGGATGGATCTCTCCTAGGACAGGATCACCTTCCTCTGACCATGGAGATGTCTTGCGTTTGTAACCTGCACCCCACTCAAAGCCATCCACCATTGCATTCACAACATGAAGCATCTCCCAGAGGCTGCTCTCATGATGGCAGGTTGGGGTTTTTGGCTTACCTGGTTCCTTGTGTTGCTGTAGCTCTCCCACGACGGCATTTGGCAGTGCATGTATTTGTCTTTTCTGTTGTCAGCTGAGACAGATTATTTCCCTGGTGGTTTGACAATGCTAAACACAGGGCAGAGGCTGACTTGGCATATTTTCACACGTGGCATATTCTTAGTTGGACCCACTCTTCCTCACACCGTTTCCTCTGCAAGGGCTAACGAGGAGTAACATATCCGCACCTGCGCTTCCCTCACACACACTGCTTAAGCGTCTGCCTGTTAAACTGAGGCAATATCTCAAATGCATGACAGATTATTTAATTTTGTGTTCATTGTTGGGACTGGGACGTTGGAAACATCCTGGGTTTCTTAAAACATCTACATTTCACGTTCATTAGGATGTTATCCCAATGGCACTCTCGGACTTGGGCTTTAGACAGCCAGAGGAAGGTGGCTCTCCCCATACAGGCTTTCACTGAAAAAAAGTCTTTATCCTTCATTTTTAGCAACTTTACTGTGAACTTCCACTACGCTTTGCAGCTGAGGTTAGTGCAATCCAGCGGCATTAACTTCTCTCCCTGTTTCAGTATTAGTGCTACATCAAATTTACATTTCTATATAATTGAGTCCAGCAGCTTTCCTTCTTTCAGAGCAGTTAGAGTTCCCATGCGTGAGCTCTCTGTGTTTCCAAATGTCATCTATGTAAAGTTCAGCACCTCCTGAACAATCAAATATGTTGCTGTGTTTTCCTGTAAAAAATGCCTCAGGGAATGAATGTAACTGAAATGTCAGTCCGAGGAAGAAGTGTCTCCCAAGGAGTGAACGGAGCAGGTAGAAATACGGACTTTGTTTCTCTAGGGGCACCTGCCAGACATCTGATGGTGCACGTAAAGCTATTTGCTATCTGTCAGCTCCCCAGAAATCTTTCTTTTGAAGCTAGTAAAACCCCCTTTCTTTTATTAGAGATTTCTTTATTTTTTTTCAGATATACATGAATACAGCATTCCAGCTTTTTAACATAGCTCCCTGATGACTGCATCCATGCAGTCCCTCTGCCTGTTCCTCTGTCTGCGGTGATCTGAATTTCTTGGCTATATAAACATATTAGGCAGATGAATGGAAGCCTCCGAGAGAAAAAGTTTCCATAAGCTCAATATAGAAAATTATTAATGTCTCTACTGAGGGAAAAGCAAGGGCCATCTCTTCTGCTTGGTGGCAGCTGACTGCCAGTTAGCCCTGCGTAGCTTCGGATTAGCCACATCCCATGCTGGCTTTTGACCTGCCAAGAGGTAAAAAAGATGATGGAGGGCAGGGAGGAAGCTGGGAAGTTGGCTTAGAGGCCAGATCAGGGAGTGAAGGGCCCAAACACATGCGAAAGGGGAGAGAAAAACATAGGAAAGAAATCAGAGAGGGATGAGGAGCTGGGTGTGCTCTTCAGGATGTCCCAGGGAACAGCAGCAAGGAGATGGATTATTGCAGTGGGGTGGGGCAGGGGGCATGGACCATGAATCCCCAGCAGGTTTGCTGCTCATGCAAGACTTATTTCAGTGGCAGTGCACCGCTCTTTCCATTGCCTCATCAGCCTCTGTACCTGGGTTTAAAGCCCAAAAGCTAGCAACATCCCAGCTGCTTTCAGGCAAATTGTTTCTGTGACCCTGTCCGTGGCTCCTGGGAGGAATTCCTGAGCACTATTGGTGCTCCTCAGTCTCCTCCTCCCTGCTGTGGGCACCTGCTTGGCACCCGAAAACCCTTGCAAAAATGGTGGGGTGGTTTGGGTTTTTTTTTTTTCTTTCCTTCAGGAGGTTTATAATGTATTCGTCTCCTTTTCACACTCCCATACCTCACTTCAGCATTTCTGTAGTGTCCATAGCTTTCCCCTTGCCTGAATCAGCTGAAAACGATTAGAATTGTCAAGCAATTCAGAAACTGTTACTGTTATAAATAAAGCTGCTTTCTCACTGCCATCTTCATTAGTTTTGCTGGCACTCGCAGCTAACAAGGACAGAACAAAGTAGGGTCTAAATTAGTTGTCTTCCATATTTCCAGAGTTTCAGATCTAGGAGGGCTATTAACTGCTCCATTGCTCCACTTAGATGATTATCTCATTTTATTTCATATTATTAGCAAGTACCACAAATGGCTCGCTCAGAGCCAGCAGTTGTGGCCGAGGCTTGCTTTACTGCTGGAGCTCCTGCTGATGAGCCCCCTGCAACGCAAACCTTCGCCCAGCGTAACAACCAGCCTCAGCTTGCTCGCTGCAGCGTCTCTGAAAGGTCCCAATCACGGTAATAACCTTAATGCTTTCAAGACAACATTTCATAAACCAGTTGTGCCCATAGTGCCCCAGCTGGAATACAGAGTAAGAGCAGCAGGGCTGGTGCAAACGCTACGCTGAAAGGGGCAGCAAGAGCAGCGGCACTTTGATGAGCAAAGAGTTGTTAATATTTCTAGTGAGTGCTTGTCGTGGTTCCTAGGAGCTAAAGGAGATGCGTTCTGTGGATCAGGAAACACCAGGAGCAAGAAGGGGGGGGGCTTTGCAAGTAGCTGAAATGGCAGCTGGCAGAGGCGCAGGGCAGGTCCTGGTTGCGTGCCCGCGAGCATCGCTGCTCTGAGTCACGGCCGGGGACTGTTTGTTTAAGTTGCAGTTTGAAGTTGGCTGAGGGAAGCTGTGGGCAAAGCTCTTTTTGTTTAGATGCTGGCTCAAGGTCTGCCTTGACCGGAGCTGAGAAAAGAGCTGGCCAGGGAATCTGGGCAGCCTTTAACCCCTCCGGTGGGCCACCACCTACAGCTGGCAGGCATCACCTGTGCTCTTCAGTGCTATAAAGCAGGGGGAAGGTGGGCTCTGTGGCCCTGAGGGGCCTTTTACTTCCCATGGCCGTTCATCTGAACTGTTCTTGCTAGAAATCAAGAGGATAGTACGTGTTGTGCTTATAGGGCCTCTTACTGTCAGAATTTGAAGAACGGTGTTTCCAGCTCATCCCCCTTGCCCCTGTGTTCCTGCTACCACCGCTCTCCCTGTGCAGTGGGGATAACTCAGGTTGGCATCTCTTGGGACTTTTCAATGTGAAGGATAAGCCCGTGGTTTAGGACTTCATCACCCGCCAACCTCTCCATCCATTCACACATGGTTTGCTGGCAGGAGTCACTGCTCATCCCCCCAAGACAGGAAAGGCAGGTTGGAGGTGGGATATCTTACAGTTTCAGATCATAATTGATCTTCAAAGTGCACATTTAACACTGCTACCCACTTCAAAGAGAAGTGGGACCTTCTAACCACCCTCCTCCGTAGCACCTGATAGTTTTCTTCCACTGTTATTTTCCCTGAAGATTCATTCCACAGTCTTATAGATGTGTTGAGCACCTTAACCCTCCCGGATTTCCAGGATCTCTCAGCCTTCAGCTGTCATCTGCCTGAAACATGGCCTGACCTGGGGCTTGGCTCCCGCATCCTGCTTTGATGGATCTGTTCAGCTTGTCCCTGATGACTTGGATACAGCAGTTCTTACTGATATGAGTTGGTTCTTCCTGATATGAGCATGGGAGCGCCAGACCTGACAGCTGTGGGCACTGTGGCCATGATGGAATAAACAAAGACTTTTCTGTTTCAGAGGCTGCCAGGCTGTCAATCTTCAGGCGGGGAAAGGATGGCTCACTGTTTCCTTCCCCTCCTGCTCCTTAAATCAATACAATACTCCATTTTCAACGTGCAAAACTCGCGTCGCCCTCTCCTACAATTGAGCATCTGGGAACCTAAAATGGACGTCCCCAGCAAATAAAAAGAAGCAGCTTGATTAGTTTTATGGCAGCAAAAGTGGGTTAATCGCTAAAACTGCTTCTTATGCTGTCATGGTTCAGATAAATGGGTTTAGCACAGCAAGCAGCCAAAGGGCACGCATTAGTGGCTCCTTCTGCAGCAGAGGAGGAGAACATGCTCAGCGGGTCACCCCTTGGAGGCACCAGCCTGCTGCCTGTGAAGCTGTGGCAGACTTCCCACTGACTTCAGTGGAGCTGAGATTGTGCTGTAAATAAATATATCTGCTTCCAAAGGGCACAAGAGACAGATCAAACACAAGTGAGCTTTTCTTGTATCTAGTAAGATCTTTTTCCTCTATATCCTCCATGGATTTCTACAGCATTAAAGTTTCATTAAGAAGAAAGTGATTTAAAGTTGCATTTACCTAGAGCCTCTGACCATATGCAGCCATATTGCCACCTAAAAAGCGTGCGTATTCTCAGCTCCTATTGGAAATAAAGCCAGCTGTGCTTCAGCCATGCCATCTACAGCACCTGGGTACAGCAATATCCACTCTGGTTCCACCTATGCTAGCCCGAGATCCAAAGCACCAGCAATCAGCTGGCTGTTTACACCCCGGAGCCACGGATAATTTAGGATAATTTTGCTAGTCTGGATGTGGGACTATGAGTACGTTGAATGGTCAGGTGTAGCCTGGATTTGTTCACACAGCAGTTGCAGCAGTAAAAAGGTATGAGCGCCCTGTGAAATGTGAAGAAGTATGGAAGGGACACAAGTATCACCTCCCAGGCAGGACAGAAAAAGGCACAAAGGTTTGGTGTAATCACTGGAGTCTGGAGTTTGGCTAAAGCTTTGCGGGGGGGAAACTTTGAAACCTAGAACATTATGTGCTTTTTTGATGGCCAGCCTACTGTTGGTACTAGATAAAGCTGTTGTACAGTTTGGTAAGTTGGCAAATAGTTGGTAACTAAATATTTGGAAATCTTACATCCATATTGCTATGAGGCCTTCGAAGAGAGTTTTATTGGGGTATCAAGTGGTCAGAAAATGTAAGGTAGTTTTCCATTTCTTGAGTGAATAACTGTACCAGCTCCTCGCAAACAAACACTTGGATGGATGGATATCGGATTTGATCTCCGATATTTCATGTGCGAGGAAGGCATTCACTCACAGTGCTTTGGTGCTTACTGGTGTCAGTACCGGTTTCTGTTGTGTTATGTTACTTAGCTATTGCTCTGACAAACTCTCACCTAAAAACAATTAAGACACACAGAATTATTAAGCTGCGATTCTCATCTCTTGTCAATTCACCACTGAGTCAGCCACCAGCAGCCCCTTTCCTATAGCACACTGCTCCCTCGGGAGGTTTTCCAACCAACTTTGCTTCTGCTTAACCCTGGAGATCTCACCACGCCGTCCTCCCTTTCTTCACAGGAAGCGATAAATGAAATCTCTACTTTTTACTGACTGTAGCAAACAAGCAATTTCACGTGCATGAGAAAGAGAAGCGATCTGGTGTGGTTTTTCGCTTCAGCAAAAGTGCTCGCACCAGCTGCAACCCGGAGCTCTGCTCCTGAGCCCTGCACAGCTCTTCCCTTGCCCCCTCCTTTCGCAGTGCTGGTGCTGAGCAGGGAGATGCTGTCAGAGCAGCTCCCTGGGCTGGTGGGAACTGGCAGATGGTTGCCCTGAAATATTTCCAAAAGTGGGAAAAAAACAAGAGCTTCCCAACCCACTGCAAGTCCCTCGTTATGGTTGCATCGGTAAGGCAACAGGCTTGAAAGAACGAGGGGAAGCAAATGAAGCAAAGAGAAGGGTTAGGTTAAAATAGACAGAGAGGTCTCAAATCAGAGCCCTCGATGCAAATTTTTGTGTAATCTAAGTTTCCTTTCTCTTCCCCAATTGCTCAGCTGTTGCCCATTTTACAAGCAGAGCAGACCCAAGCAAATACAAAGCAGAAAAGCCGTGGGATTTTTTCTAGGAATCGAGGTTTCAGCCATGTCATTCGGATTTCTTATTTCTTCATTTACCGTTCAGTTGAAATGAGGCGGCGCATCCTAGCAGCTGGCAGAGGAAATGGGGAGGCCTCATCTCTGCGCTTGAACTTCTCGCTGTTTAATTGCATGAACACCGGTGACACCGTTAGACGCCTCCCATGTCGCAGGGACTCTCACCCGGGCGGCCCTGGGACGACAGCATCACGCTGTCAACAGCTTTCAGAAATGCAGGTGGAAGAAAGCAAGCTGCAGGCTCCAGGGTGGAGGGGACCTGTACCAAACCTGGTGCCTCCCCACCTTCCCCAGTCTTGCACACAAAAGGAAAGTCAGGGAGTTGAGACAGGCTGTGGGAATTATGATGTCCCCCCGAAGTGGTATGATCAAACCTTTGCTAGAGGTTGGGCAATAAAATTATGGTTGGGGCCAGTAGCATAAACCTGTTGTAGGTCTGCTCCCTCTGTAGGTAACATGCGCATTGCCTGATATATGTGTGTTCCCCCTCACAGGCCACGTGTGCTGGCCAGGAAAGGCCTCCGCACGGTTTCCCATCAAATGCTCAGTGCACCGACCCTCTGGCTCCCATCTCCCCTGTACTGTAGGTAAATCACCCCGTATTCACTGGAGGGAGGGAGGGCAGAGCACAGGAAGAGTGTGAGGCTTTACCGAGAAACTGGGACTCTTGTTCCTACTCAAGCCAGCTCTTCCTCCACATGCTCATCCTCCTTTGCTCCCCAGCACTCTCTCATGCTGTTGGTTCAATACCCTGACATCTGAGCTTGCCCGTTTTCTTGTAACATCCTCCACGCACAGCACCACACTGCATCAGGGATTCCTCTAGGAATACACCCTTTGCTGGAGCACGTTTTTATAGAGAAAATGGGGCAGTCCAGCTGAGGAGTCATGTTTGCAACACCCACATCCAGGTCAAGCATCCAGAGAGCAGCTCCTCCTGGAATCAATACTGTCTTTAATCACAGCACCAGATTGCAAGCTCTTCAGAGAAAGAGGTTCTGGCCCCAGTTCTTCACTGCCTCCTATTTTTGGGTGCAGCTCAGCAAATTGCACGACGCTCATTCCGTCCTGGTAACGCAATTCCAGCAGTTGCTTCTCTGCTCACAGCTGCGCAAACTGTGCGCAAAGTGCTACGTGAGGGACAAAGTGTGTGTGCTGGGGTGGAGGGTCAGGTTTGGGGCTTTGAAATCCTCCAGCGCAGCTGCAATCCTGCCTGCTGGTAACCTGCACGTGATGATCTGGATCTGGGCTATCAGGGCCACACGGGAACGTGACGCCGGCCCTAGTGCGCAGGGGCTGCTGAGCACTGGGCTGCTGAGCACTGGGCTGCTGACCCGGCTGCAGGCAGGTGGGAGTCTGGGGAGCATCCGTCAGAGCTGCCGGACTCTGCTGTAGGAGTAATAGTATTGCTGCTCTTAATTAGGGTTGGTATAATTAGGGTTGGTATCGCTGCTTCCTGGTGAGCATCCTCACCGTATCCACACCGTTGCTGCTTTCATCGTCTCCTCCATGCTCTTGCTTTTCAGTGCATTTATTCATTTCTCTCCATTTCCAGAGCATAATTAAACTGAACATATTCCAAAGCTCACAGTAAATTCCTCCCTGTTCTCAAGGCTCCCCCAGTGCTGATCTTCCCAGCACTTTCCCTGGCCTCAGGTTAACCCCTGCACTGCCAGAATCTCTAGACCGCTGATGAAGGAGGTGCTTTAAAGTCTCCATGTTCCTACTGGGTGCTTTGTCTTCCAGTATCTCTCAATCAATTTGAAGTGGATGTGGAGCTATTATAGCCCAGAAAAAAGGTTGCTAGCAGGGTTTTTTTGAAGGAGCAAATATCAAAACATTATGGCTTTCTAGCCCTGGGAGATACAGAGATGTCACAATTCTTTGGGAACAATATTATGACACAGAGAAAGGCTATTTTAGCTTCTCTTTCTCATTTTTAATGATATTAAATAGCATTCTCTCTCTCTCCCTGGGGTACATTCTGGCTAATTCACATCTCACTGTAAATCAGAAGCATTTCCACTAATCTCAGCAAAGACTGACTCAGTGGAGAGTAGGATTTTGGCCAGGTAATTAGGGCATGAAAAATAGTATGGTCATGAGGCTTCAAAATTTCTCCCTGATATGTTTGCAATAATCTCTCTGCAAAGGTGATCAGGTAACAAGGGATCCTGCTTAATGATTAACTAAACCCAGGATCCCTCCCCGATGTAAAAGCTATGTTGATACCCAAATTAATTAACCAAAAGTCACTCTTAGATTCACACAGGGTGAAGGGAAGGGTGGGATGGAGATGACCCTTCCTAAACCTGGGAGAGCCCACGCTGAAGCTCTGCCTGTACACGAACCTATGGGAACAACATCTCTGTGGTTTCATCGCTTGAGCTTTGAGCTCCCATCCTGCTTAACTTATTAGTTGAGAAGGCATCCTCCTGATGTGTGCTATAATCTCTATTATCTCCACAGGGCACCGATGGGACCATGGGCAAGTGAGTCCACTCCTCTGGGTCTCTGTTCCCCCACTTTCCTCCCCCTTTCCGAGCAGCAGTAATGGCCCCTTCCTCCCTTTCCTACCCCACAGTTCTGAGGAGCATAAACAGCGAACATTGTGAGCGGCCCTCATCTACCACCTCGCTTGCCTCCAATCCCAAACATATTTCTATGTTTACAGCAGAAATGTCCAAATACTCTTTCACTGTAGGTCCCCCCTTCTGAGGTAAAGTATCTAACGGTGCCTGAACTAGTATGCACACCCCTGCACAGACCACATTGTCCAAGCAGGTACATGCATATGCTATGGGCCTTTTGGGACCTATCCTTTACAGACCAAGTGCATTTTATATGATGCTTATATATGTCAGCACTTCACAGTTCCTCCCCCTCTGCCCCTGCATTAGTTAGGTTGGGTTGGTAATTCACCGTTGGTTTGACATCTGGCAGTACAATCAAAGCAGAGTCTCAGTTACCGAGGCTGCAAGGCAAGCAAATCTGTGCTTCCTTACAGCTTTGCCTCCTCGTCCTTTTTCACAGCAGAAAGTTCATAGCCGCCCCTGTGACAAGGCTCTCCTGCTGCAAAGGGGATGGTTCCACATCGGGACTGTTCCAGCAGCAAAGCCAGCGTAAGAGGTTTGTCTGAGTTCAAGCCCCCACCTATGGGTGCTTCACCCCTTCCAGGTATGCAAACTTAATTTTTTCTATGGTTATGCCCTCAAACTTTTTTTGAAGTGGATTTGCTGCTGGCGAAACTGTAACGTAGCATGTCACACAGATTCAAACATGTCACACATGCCAAACATGTAAGAGTACCTCTTACTCTGTACTATAAAATACTAATGAACACAGTAATTACCCCCATCCCCCCCCAAAAAAAGCAATATGATGTGTCATTTTGCAGGTTTTGGATGGAAGAGGGGCTGATCCAGCTTCTACTAAATTAGGGTTTATTCCTATGCTTCCTACTCTATAATAAAGTGTCTTTATTTCCACACCAGAATTGGCACACAGGAACTTACTCTGCCAAGCACAGATTTATCAAGCTGAGAGAGTCAGGAGAGGATCTAACAAAGACTAAGCTCAACCCTTCACACCACGCGCGTTCATAGCTGGGTTGTTAAGTGGCACTAAGTCACTCGTGCAGTTGTCCACCACCACGACCACATCTGACCCTGCTCCAGGAGATATCCTGGTCAACGTCCCCAGACAGGCAAATCCTTCATGCCAATACAAGAACATCAGCGGGGGAACGAGGCAACGTATAAAACAGTTCTATATCTGACAGGTGATTTGTTGGGATCTGCCATCACTTTTGTTGAAAATGAAATGGTTATTTTGGCAATAGCTGCTCTATCACATTGTATGAAAAAAAACAACTTGAAATTATATTAGAAAAACAAAGCTAGATAAATTTTAAATTTCCTCCATTACCCATTTCTTGGGATCTGGATGATTTTAATTCCTTCTTCTTCCCCACCCATGCCATGTCTTATTTGAGTCCATTTGATGTTGAGCAGTGTGGTACTCCCACTAAGGGGTAGGACCAGGCTCACATTTGCTGTATAGCTGTCAGTGCTGGCTCTGTTTTTCCTGCTTTTCATATTATCTGCTGCTCGTGCTTTGGATTTCTTTTCCCCTCTTTGTTCCCAAATGCTGCAAGTACAAACCAGCTATCTGTAATCTTACGGTCACTTCTTCATTCACAGAGCAGGCACCAACACATCTCTGAGATCTGTCTGCAGCATCCAAGGAAAAGTCAATTCCAGGCATATTGTATCAATTTCAAGACTTTGTAGGAACTGGCAGAGTTTAAATCTCTTAGCTCTGTATGTCTTGAATCAGCTTTGCCTTTCTCTTGCATAGATACAAAGGCAGAATAATCCTCCTAACTTTGAGGGAGTTTAATTCAAGTGTGCATCTGTCTAAAGACATTAAATAAATGTGTTGCTCCCAATTCACATACTTTTTCTAAGGAAGGGGGAAGATGTGACCGCCTGCATTTGTGGCCAAATTTCGATACTTCTAATGAACATCAGCTAACTTTGCCCTAGTCCCATGTTCTCCAAGGGAATCACAATTGAGCAAAGGCTTAATCTTGTTCCCATTCATGCCAGTAAAAAAATTCCCATTGATTTAAATTAGAGCATGAGTGATCCTAAAATATGAGTCAGAATTGCACAACTCAGCTTCCACTGGGTCAAGCTTGAAGGGTCTCTCTTAAACCACAGTCCAATACATACTCACCCAAGTTCCTTGCATGCAAAAACATTGGTTTACCAAATGAGGCCCCAAGCCCTGACTCATTCCTTCCTTAACAAAGCTCTCACTGCAGTACTGTAAATATTACCTAGGGAGTTAGAGATTTGTTCTTTCACCCCTATAGAACCATCACTTGTTTTCCTTCCCTTTCCTAAGTCTTCTACTCTGCAAGCCCCCACGCTTTGCTCCTGTGCCTTTATAGAAACAGCAGAAGCAATAAACTTTCATTTCCCTCTACAAATATTATGAAACTGCTTAATTATTAAAATGTCTGTGTTGTTTCACTGGAGGGAAAAAGTCAAGCCCTGCATGTTCTAATTGTTTGTTTTCTTCTCAGTTTCCTTGGCATAGGGTTCTTTCTTTCTTTTTTTTTTTCTTTTTTTTTCTTTTTTTTTTTTTAAGCTTAAACAAACATTTCTCCAGACTCAGCATTTTAAAAGTTCCTGGTGAATTAAACTGGTTGAGGCTCACCAACCTGAATCTTTCAATGGAGACGTGACGAGGGGAGGTGATCTCATTTTACGCTAACATGTCTGTAGGACATTTCCTTTCAATCTCTGGAACTGGAAGAATGCAGCTTGCCTTTTAAATCCCAAGAATTACAGTCCAAAACCTTCTTGAATCTGTAGCTGAGCTACAAGCAATGTGTTGCAGAAAGCATTTTTCTAATCAAGACTTAGCTAATGCTGCAACAAGCTGTGGTTCGTGAGATCTTTGTGGAGCCCTAGCGTGGGGCTCTGCACAGAGGCAGCAGCGCAAGGAGGCTGTGCAGGCAGGGCTGCCTCCCCGCACCTCGCCACGAGCACCCCTCGCAGCAGCGATGCAGGACAGCGGCTCCTGTCTGGAGAAGCAGGCTCCTGCCCCAAAGCCCTCCTGCCCGTGCTGGGAGCTGCCTGCAGGAGCTGCAGGCAGGAGAGAGCTCTCCGTTCCCTCTTGACGAAAGCTGCCAGCGCTACGGTTGAGCCTCCCTCTCTTTCTGCATTTTCAAGGCCCCTCTGGCCGTGCCCCAGCAGATGGGCAGCACAAACACGGTGATTCCGGCGTATCTGAAACCACCACGCAGGGGATCTGAGCATGCTTCGTGGCTCCACTCCAAGTGTCAGCCAGCCTGGGAGGGCATCCAGACACACACAAGTTCAGGACAAATGGCCAAAGTCTTTTTTTCAGCCTGGAGAAAGTTGGCTTTGTGAAATGTGTCTGGTGAAACCTGGACATATGGTGGCTTTAGCTGTAGAGAACTTTATGTGCATAATCTGCCTTCTTGCACTTCTGTCGGTGACAGCTGGGAGGTCACTATAATCATCTTGAATTGGGATGCTGAGTGGCAGTGAGCACTTGTCTGTTTGGAGGAAGAGAGAAAATTTGTTTGCAAACAGCTTGTAGCTTAATGTCTTCAAAGCCTGTCTGCCCCTTCTCGCTTATAAGGTCCGTCCGCTGGGAGATCAGGCAGAGGGTTAATGAAGTGGATACTCATCTCCTCATCTACTCGAGGTTTTGTTAAAGCTGAGTCAGTAAACCCGATTAGTTGGTGGGATGTCCAAGCAGGATTAATTTGGGATTGGAGATAGGCTGGTAAAGAAATGCTGGGTTTCTTCTCCTCTGCCAAGAGCTGCAAATTGGGTTTCGTGCATGTGGGACATGGTGCGACCAAGTGGCCTGTCCACAAGGGAGGTTCTCAGCAGTAAGTGGGATGAGATGGGTTGCTCTCTAAGCTACGAGGGAAAACAGAAGGGAGGTCACTTTGTTCTCTCTTTGCACTGTTTGCTTGCCATTTTACCAAAATTGCAGACTCCTCCTCTATTAAAGAATTATTTATCTGTACTCTAACTTGCACTCTTGTTAAGACTGGGGAATTTTAAATTAAAGCGAGTCATGATTGAAGAGGTCATACAGTTTCCCAAACTTCTGCATAAGAGCTAAGTCCAGATCAGTTATTTATCAAGTAACATCCAAATATTTTTGACTTGTTTGTGACCCATACAGCTAATTTCAATCATTTGTATAATTGTGTTTAGACAGAATGTGTTGATGTTTTGCTCTCTTAAACCCAGAGAGCATTTTTAGGCTCTGCTAATACTCTATTTCAGCACTTTACCAATATTTGAATGAACTCTCTGATAAAGGCTCCCAGAGTACAGTGCAAAATCAGAAGTATCCCCTCCGAACCATTTGCCATCATCTGTCAAAAATAGGCATTTTCCATAAAATCCAGAGGGGCACAGAACTGTAAAGAACAGATGTATAGTGAACCGGCGTTCCTACTCGGGGAGGAGAGGAAACGAGGAGGGTCAGAACAAAGCTTTAGAAAACAGAGGACTGAAACATGGCTCTCTACCCTGACGTCTTCCCACAACAGTCCCTGGAGGGAAGTATCGTTTATGAAGCATTGAGCCTGCAAATTAAATGAGCTATGTTGTGTGATCTGTGCATTCAAATGGGGTCACTTCTTGCATGATATGTGTGACGCCGCAGGCAGCTCTTAGAGAAATAAGTGGCACTCCTGAACCAAAATGGTTCAGTGTTTCTGCTTTCCAGGTCTTGTTATTGTGCAGATATTAAAGGATGGAAGAGGTGTGGGATATGTTGTTTATTGTGTACTGCAGAGAAACTCTTCCCAGTCACACAGCCAAGTTCAAAGCTAAATTCAAATGAAAACAAATTCATATGAATAAAGAGAAATGAAAGGTTGCAAAAGATAACACTTCCCAGACAAAGCTGCTGAGGCAAATGATTTTCTCATTTCAACCAAAACCAGGACACCTCATCATCCTTGGAAGCAGAAGGTCACTTGGGAAAAGGCAAGTGGAAATTAGTCAAGACTGTCTGTTCCACAGCCCTCCACAGGGAACCGGATCAGATTCAGCTTTGGTGGGTGAAAAATGGCAAGGGACAGAGTTCTGCCAGCTGCCATTTCTCCCTCCCTGCCCACAGACGATGCTCTGCCACCAAGCTGAAGCCTTTCTCTTAATAACAATTACCAGGTAGAAATCCCTATGGACTGCTCCAAATTCCTTAACTACAACTAATCAGGTCCCTCACTGTGTAAGTGCATAAGATGCAGCCACTGGAGGTGACAAAATGAATCCACCCCTGGGGAAGTGACGGGGCTAAGCCCGTGCTGGTTTCAGCCAGCTCGTGCTCCAGCCGGCTCTCTCATCACACGCACCAGTCAACAGCCATGCCACAAGCAGCCAAATTTCTCTTAACCACTAACTGGGAAACACAGCGATACCTCTTCCTGTTGCCTGGGCCATAAAGCACCGGGAAATCTGGCAAGGAAGCTCTGGTCTGTTGGTGCCTCTTCTCGCAGTGCCATATGAAAACCTCCGAAAGGTGGAGGGCTGGAACTGCTGCCTGTTGTCGGAGGGCTGGTACCCGGGGCTGGCTGGCACCCGATGGAAACGGGCACGTGTGGTACAGAGCCCAGCAGCCGGTGCTGGGTCACTTGTGCAGGGGACAGGTAAAATGCCAACGGGTTGGTTGGAACCCATAACTGAAGAGCACATGCAGTCCTAGTGACCTCTTGGGAAAGATTTTTAATTGAAACCGGTCTATGTGTTGTTATCCCGAACTGGTTGTGTCAACACAAATGCATTTTCTTTGCTTTGCAGCTTTTCAAAAGATCTTTTAATTGGCATGGTTTGAGATAGCCTTTGATAGTATCTAACAGCTGAACAATCCTGATCGTCACCTCTGATTACAAGAGACTAGATGGGGTTGGAAAAAAGTTTTGCCTTATTTGCCTTTAGAGCTTTTATTCTTTTTATGCTTGATCCAAAGCCCACTGGAGTCCAAACCAAAGTTTCCATTTCTTTGAGGCTTTAGTTCAATACCTTTGCCAATAGCCATTTAGTCACAGCCTGACTGCTAGAATATGTAATCAAAACAAGTCTTGCAACTAGATGCTAAACAGTATTTGTGGCCAGCGGGGGCTCAGCCCAGACTTTCAGCTGAAGAAAGCGGCTCTCCAGGTGGCTCCTGAGGTACCTTGGCAGGGTAAAGATAGTGGCACGAGTGCTCAGCTGGTGGTGTCAGTCTGACTAAATTTGCCCAGAGAGATTGATCCTAAAACAACTTGAAAGCAGCAAATTTTCCCCTAATAAACCTCTTCTGATATTCCTTGCTTGGACCCACAATAACTTGGGAATGCAGGTTGTTAGAGCTGAGGCATGCAGTCTCTGAAAAACAGAAAGCTTTTTTTTTTTTTTTTTTTTTTTGTCCACTGCAGCCAGGTTTTGTTACAGCCCTCCTACACAGACAAAGTTGGTTGCTCTATTTATTTTTTTCCCCTGTTTTCACGTGTATCAACTTACTCCCTGCAATCCCAGTGGAACAGAAATCAAGCATCTCCTCATTAAAATTCAGAGCTATTAATTTTGGCATCCTCTGTGCTGTAAGCAGTTTTATTTCAGATTGCACATTGCATGTATTTTGCACCACAGAGAGCTTTGCAGAATAAAGCAAGAAATATAGTGGTCAATATCAGAGACAAAGAAAAGATGAAAGGACCAGGTTGAACCTTTCAGGCACTCAGGTTTTTGGGTAAGAGGTAGGCCAGGACTACATTGTCTTTGTGGTCGTTATTAACAGAACAGGAGGTTTTAGGTTCAGAATTTTTATTGGATTCTTTCCCTTACACTAACAATAGTAAACATACAATTGAGGTCTTGATTTTTGTGTAAAATGACTAACTAGCCACTGATGACATCCTTAGAACTGGTCCTTAATGTTTATCAGATATGCCGTTAGAAAGGAAACAAGACTCAGGTGGCCTGGATCATGAGAGGAATCACTTAATTAATCTGGGGGAGACTTAAGGGGGAGACAGAAGTTGCTGGTAAATCAAGTGTCTGTTTAGGAAGAAAGGGGAAATGTAGAGAAGAAAGTGTATGTTTAGAGGTTTTTTTTCTATTTTTGCTGGTCTTTGTGCAAATGAAGTCTTCTCACTGCTCCTGGCATTATGTTACCATGAATAGGCTTGGAGCATGAACAGGTTTGTTGGTTTATTTATTTTATTTTTCCTGGGCTATGGTTTCTGTGTGTGTGTTCTTATGTAAATTGTTTGTTCTATTTGCTCCTTTGTGTGAAGCAAAAATAAGTAACTGAAAGGTTTGCAAGCGTATGTATGTCTTTCTCTCCTGTAACTCTTCAGTTGATGAAATATTGACAATCTGTGTGCAGCAAATCAGAATATCAACGCTATCTGTAAACTACCACCAGCTCTGGCTGGTTACAGTGCTGTTCTGTAAGTTCTCCTAAGCTTAAGTTATTCTCCTGTTAACTTTGTAGGAAGAAATCATGTGAGAGAACTAGATATATTTATGAAAACTTGATTCTCTTTCTGAGCTGAGGACCCTATGACTCATTCTCACCTGGTTCCTAGATGTTGTCACTGATCTGTGAAATTGGTCTCTGAAAACCAACTTGACTATCTGTCACACTTGATATGGCTGCTCTCAACTTTGTTTTTAGCGCTATTTATGGCAAGCTAACCAATAAGTAGTTATCATAATATATGATAAGTTTTCCTTTGTCTTTATGGATAACATGGACTTGTCCTCCAAACACAGCTTTCAGCTTTTTTGATTGACTCTCATGTGATTGTTGGCTCCCATGTGATTCTCCAGATGTAACATGTGAGATCAGTCACTGTTATCAACTCCAGATTAGTAGGGAGATTATTTCTGATGAATGCAAACCATTCTCAGCATTTAACAATTTCTGCTTCAGAACGTGGATTATCAGTTTTGTAGTCTTCTGAAGTGTTATCCCTGTGTCTTCCCTTGTGATTTGTGATATACAAATGCAGACTACTGTGATAACGGGCTTTTGCAGGCATGGTCTGACAATTGCAAGGTTCCTGCCTTGCATGTTCTTTGTCATGGTATTTCACACTTGTTCATCTACACGTAGTATGTTATCCTTGCCACAGTCCACAGACCTTCTCAGCCCCTTTTTTTTATTTTTTTCTTGGAGAATACCTTTAGTTGGGGAAAAACAATGGTTTCTATTCTGGATTTGACTAATATCTTGTGAGGAGACTGGAAGAGGATGTAACACTCTTAAATAGATACAAACAATAGCCTCTCTGAAACAAAACTGTTTTCTGTAAACCAACATACATCCTCCTTTGTAGGATGCTGGTTGGCTTGAAGTTTGTCTCGGGGATTTCACAGAAGTTTCTCCTCATGTAGAGTTATTTGGTGGATATGAAAGAATCCAGAAATGTTATTGTTTATACTATGATCATGCTTTATCATTTCCAATGATACTGAACCTGTTGTATTTCACTTTTCAGTACTCAGACCTGGAATACGATTGCAGTTTTAGGCAGGTCTTAGATGACAACGTACAAACTTGTTCTGGAGTGACTGTAGATGGCAACTGGATCTTTGGATGCTTCATCAGCTGTGTGGGTTATTTTGAAAGGTACCCACAGTGTCTTTCTTTAGAGCTTACCTTTGCAGCTGGAATGCTTATGCTTCAAGCCAGCTATAGGAAATTGTACATCGTGCAAACTTCATCAGACATCAGCAGCAATGTAGAATTGGAGTGGCAGTAGATGTGTAAATGAACCTGAAATTGTGGTATCCAGCTTTCATTTTAGCAACTATCCTGAAAAAGCTATTGACCTGGAAAGCTAGTACTTAAATAAAGAGATGCTAGTAAACCATGCAAACAAGCCTGTCTGCTCCCGATCAAACTTACTGCTTAAACAGGAATGAGTCTGTTGGATGGTATGGCTTTCTTTAGATTTCTAGCTGAGAGGGGATCTCTTCAAAACTTAAGTCATTTGCAAGGATGCAGCGCACACACAATTTTGATCCAGTCACACTTAAAGCTGAGAGATGCCCATTCTCAGGGATCTGTGCAGTCTGAAGAACAGCTCGATAATGTTTCTTAAAGTACCGTAAGATCCCTAAGTGACTGCTGCAACAGAAACACAGGCTGTTCTGTGGCCGAACGTGTTCTGCTTTTCCCCAAGGAAAGAGTGTGGGATCAGACCCCTCTCCTCCTACACAGACACATACCACAGTGTCAGAGCAGACATAATTCACCTGGCTCAGCAGAGCAATTGGTTTATAGAAAACAGCTTTGGTTTACTGTGGTTGCTCTCTGCTTCACACACTCCTTGGGAGACTTAGCTCCCACACAGAAGCTGTTATTTTTTCTCCCATTAAACACACAGTCTAAGAAAAAAATGCTGTGGGTTACAGCTAAACATGATGCTATCCTTTCCTATTACTTTCTTAAGTATTTTAACTATGATTTTTCTGACTGAGAAAAAATTAGATGCCACTTAGAGGGGGTGGGGGGGGGAGAAGTAGCTAGGTAGATCTTATTTTTAAATTGGAAACACCACAGGCTGGGACTGGGAGTGTCTAGCAAAGTACTGGGCAGACTGGCCCTCAGTAGGGAATCATGAAGAAATGCTGGACTTCCAGTGGCAATAGAAAATTATTTCTGCATTAACAGAATGTATCTTTCACTATTATTATCAACAGGAGTTCTCTTTCCCCAGACAGTACAGATGTGGATCTAGGCTTTGGTTATAACACTGAATAAGGCAAGTCTTAAACCAATTTTGTTTCTATTAATTCAATATGTTCTGAAGAGATCTCACTTTAAACATTCAACTTGCATTTCCTCTTCATTTAATCCAGTTATTTCTCTTGATAACTCTTTCCCCCAGAACTGGGATGTCTTTTCAGCTGACTTGAGTCAGGGTGGAATCCGTGGCCCCTGCTTGTGCCAGGAGTATGTGCTGTTTTCATGGGCTTCAAATAGCTGAAATAGAGATGCCATAATATTTTCAGTGAAAATTCTCTGATTGGATTTCCTTTGCCCAGCCTCTTCCAGCATGATCTGATTCTTAGAGTTTAAATTACTAGAGGTAGGAGGGAGATCCTTGTACATCCTTACACACTATGCACCACTAAAGGACCCCAGACTTGTGCGTATGTTTTACCGAGGCTATGAAGACATTATTCACACACTTTAGTTTCTGAATAACTCTGTAGGTGCCAACAAATTCCATGTTTAATAACCATGGCTTGTTTCTGAAATGTAGCCTTAGCAGGTAACAGTGCCTGCCTTCTTGGAGTTTTTGCTGTGATCTGTCAAGATTATAGAGAAATCAGTCGGAGTGCATGAGAAGTTCAGCAAAACAAAGAGATGCCCACCAGATTTTTAGATACTCTTTGTATTTTGCAGGCTGATAACCTGCAAAGCTGACATGTACTAGGTCTGGTATATCAAGTCATCCTCTGTTGAGAACAAGTGGAAGAAATTAATTACACTTCATCTCCAGCATTCAACCATACCACCATTCTGATTTTATTAAGCAGAGCACATATTTCTAGTTCTTTGGGTACTGCATCTGTATCAACTTTCTCAGTGCTTATGACAGAACACATATGGTTTACAGCCAATGTTTCTGATTCATAGATACATTTATTCCTAGGACTTTTATGTTGTCTTGTTCCATGTATTGTTCTAGCTGTGCATGAAGTGGAGTAATTAATAATGATCCTCTTCACAGTATTTCCACCAAAGAGTAATCCTCTGAATGCAACTGTGCTCTGCCTCCCAATCTTGCCAGCAAGAGTCAGGATCAAGTCTACCTCTGAACCAGGATTATAAACACTTTAAAGTTTTGTTCCACAACACAAAACAGAATCCAAAGACCTCGTCCACTGAGTCTCTGCTCCCTGACCCTCTCCCGCAAGAATAGCATATGTTCTGCTTGTACCTCCCACAGCTACTAATGAGATAGGAAAATATATCCTCATCTGCAGTGAGTCTTGGAAGGCCATGGTGTTTGCTCCATGGTGGGAGCACTTTGCAGTGCTCAGTGACCACCTTGGCTGATTGACTCAGTGAAACGGCCCCAATTTCTGCTTGCTGGCAAATATCCTTACCTTCGCAGTAAGGATATCAGGAATTGTAAATATTACCAAGGTTAGATAGTATGATTAAATCTGTTAAATATTATAGCATTGCCTCTAAGAGTTAGCATCCTCTCCTTCCTAAGGCATGCTGCTTCCAATTCTGAAGGGAAATGGTGCTCATTAGCCGTATTACAAAGACATGTGACATCTTAATTCACGATAGCTACCTTCCTTTCGCTACAGCTAGCTAATTGCAGGACTGGAGCTCTTGAAAACAAAGACTATATTAGTTATAGACAAAGCACAATTGTCCTGGTTACAAGTTTGGCTCGTATGCACTGGCAAGAAATCCTAGGCTAGACAATAAACTTATGTTTGTGAGTTTTTTTCTGATTTCACCAAACGGCATCACAATGATGTCTGTAATACAACTAGACACTAATACAATTTAGAATGCAATATGGTATAGGGTCTATCTGCACAATGTGGATAGGCTCAAAGCAGTTTTAAATAGCAGTAGACTACTTGCAGGATCACAGAATTCAGCATTAATTGGTTTGCCCAGAATCTGTAAGTGGCTTTCCTTCTTGGCTCTCTGCTGCCAGTACCCAGATTTTCAACCAGTATCCATGTTAACCTGGATATGTGTCTGTTAGCCTCAGCAGAGATTGCAAAGTACATTCAGATGAAGGAATTTTTTGATGATTATAGATAAGGAGTTCTGTTTCAGAGAAGGATTTTCTCTTTTACTGCACAGGATGCTCACTCTTTATCATTAACTTCTGGTACATCCAGCTACAGCTGATGGAGCTTGTACAATCAGTCCCAGGATCTGAAAATGCAGCAGCAAAGGGATAAAAACATGTTCACCTGCATGTTTTTCCCTTTCCCATATCTGCCACCACAAAGAGCCTGCCTGAGTTCTAGGCAGATCTGGACCAGGAGAGGAATCATTACAAATGTAATATCAAGGGTGTTTGAGTGGAAACAGGAGTCAGTCCCACAAAGTCGTATAGCCAGCCAAATGCCTCGCAGCCTCTGCTGCCTTCTAAAGCACTAGCTTCTGATCCCTGACCAACTCCGAGCTGTGGTACATTGGGAAGAAAATATCTTCCCAGCTCCTCTAAAGACTCTTTGAGATCAGAAATAGAATTCCCTGTCTATTCCCACAGCTGTGTTTCTGAATGTTCATCTTTTATTATACTTGTTTATATGTTACCCCTCTTGTGAGGGGAGCACAAGGTATGTATTTATCTTTAAGAACACATGTATGCCCCAGGAATAAGATAAATAGTTGGGAATAGATCATCTTTTTTCTGCAGAAAAGGGTTAACAAAGAGACAGGAAACTTTTTTTTTATCCTGATACTTTTTACATATGGCTTTGATTATCAGCATAAGACTGGCAGAACTTTGGCATTCTAGCCAAACATTAATGCAAGGGAAAATATGCATTCAAACCCGTGCTATCTGAGCCCATAGCAAAATCCTAAAGTACAGGCAAAAACTGCAGTTGTATCCCACATCAGCTGGATGATGTGAATGTTCCATCTGGGACAGAACTAGAAGAGAAGCAGTGGGAATGAGACATGCAAGGAAATATTATCAATATTGGCCAGTATCTTCCCTTTTCAGCACCTGAAATTGCTGAGATCTCAACAGCTGCACCTTCGTGCTTTTGCTCAACACTGTGTACACTTCAATCTCACTGTCACTTTCCTATTAACTGCAATATGAGGATGTGCAACTTGCTGAGAGTGACAGGCTGGAAAGCCATTTGGCCACAAGCTTTTCTTCCCCTTCAATGCAGTAAGATGACAACTTAAGTATGAACGGGATTGACCTTTTGACACCTGCCAAGAACCTTAATGGTCGCTTAATGCATGAGTTTTCAGTGCATTGTCTGCCATCTTCTTGAGTGGGATGTACTTCGGCACAGGCCATTGTAAATCACCTTAATGCAGGTATTTTCTAGGTATATGTTTTGCTTAAGTGCCTTGCACTACTCCTTCCCGCACTTGCCACTCATTACTGAAGCATTACACTCAGCAACATTGAAAAGCAGTCCAGGTAGCTGCACCAAAAATCAGGGTGGCATGTCACGCCCTTCCTTCACAACAAGATCTTTCCCAGACATGCCAACATGTCTCACTTCAGGATCTTTTTGCATTCTAGCATTTCCTCTATTATTCATCAGACTTCTCTGTCCTCGTGTTTTTAATTTGACAAATGCTCTTAAAGAAACCCCTAATGTCTATGCTATCCAGTCCCTTGTTTTTCATGATTGCTTCCGTAGATAATTAGCAGATGATCCTTGTCCTGCAGGCTTCATAATCTCTCTCTTCCTGCTATCAATGTTACTCTGTGGTCATAGACTCTCACAGTACTTTTCCCTAGTCCCAGAATCCTGCAGTCTCTTCCATCCGACACCTGCAAGAACTGAGCTATGTGAAGAAGTGCTTGGGACACCCAACATTGCAGTTCCGGCCCAAGTTTATGCAAGGTTCTTCATGCTACCCATTAAAGCTTATGCCTGGAGGCTGGATTACCCCAAAACTTGCATAAAAGGGCAGATAAAGGAAGGAAGAGGTTGGGGGAAGAAATATATATATCTCAGACTGACCACGTTTACTTTGGAGATCACATAAGAAAAATAGACTGTGAGAGCACAAAAATCACTAAGAGAAGTCAATGACTTTCAGTTCTGTACTTAAAAATCAACCTTTTTACTAATGTAGCAACAAGACATACATAAAAATTGTGAGTTAAGCAGGTGATGGTGGGCATCTATATGTCTTCTAGTGAGACATCAGAACTGTAACATCTTTTTGAATGAGTAACTTAGAGCATGTCCTATAGCACCACCTAGCAGGCTAATTTAAAAGTGGTCTATATCCCTTGATCTCTGACTATAAAGTTGTGCTTATGCAACAGAGACAGGGTGCACTTCAGTCATCTTTCACCTTCCTTGAGGTAACAGCTGCTTCTTGAAACCAGAATCATGTCAACATAGTGATTAGCAAAGTTGGGGTCTCTACTCTTCACAATCATATTTATTATAAAGCTCTTCAGAGAAATCATAGTGCAAATACAGTGCTGTGCCAGCATTGAGTTTTTGTGTAAGAAACCATTTGTTTCTAGATATCTTCAGCTGGTACAGAAGGCAGAAGCACCTTTCAGAAAGTCAGGCTGTACAAACCCATCCGACCCTCCCTCTGTAATCACCAGCAGGATAAGTAGGTCTTTGGCTCTCAGGCTTTCAAAAATCCATTATCACACCGTGTGTTTGATTAGTGAGGAGTCTGGTCTCCAGTTGTCCATCATCACCTGCATATACTTTTTCTTTGTACACCTGCAGGAAGTATGAATACCAACGCCAACTTACAAATGATAAGTTTTGGCAGATGATGAAGCAGACCCATGGCTGTAACAACTCTCTGCTGATGTAAAGGGGGAGGCAAAGCTCTCCTCTCCTTTTTTTCTGGCTGCCTCCCACCTTGTTACAGCCCTGGCACTTTTCAGACTTTTCAATGATCCCATTCAGCTCACTAACCTGGTAGAAAATGATCCTTTTTTTTTTCTTTTTTTTTGTTACTATGTTTTCTCCTGATAGTGGGTTAAAAGGAGGGCACAAGATGGTCTGACGGATACCAGATCTGGCAAAAAGTAAATGGTTCAGAGGGAGACAGAGGTGTGGAAGGTGGGATCTTTCCTCTGACTTCTCCCTTTGGGTGGCAGGAAACCATTCACCTGCCTTGCCATATTGCATAAAACCATAACCTAAGGGTAGAACTGTGCCCTCTCATGAAGGAGTGTGTTTTCTTAGCAATTACCAAATTGTTTATTGGAAGTTAAAACCAAGGCTGTCATTAACCGCCTCTGTTCACAACAGGGAGTGATGCTGGCTATGCCTACCCAGGCCTGTTTAGCACTAGCATTTCTAAAATGCAGATCATCTAGTAGGAAAAAGATAGGACAAATATCTTCATTAGGATACTTTCACATAAGTCCTGGAGGAAGACCTGAATTTGAATGAAAACTACTAAGTATTTTGTTTTCCATCTTAATCCTTTTATGTGAAAGCAAATCTCAGGCCAAAAGGCCTAGGAACTGAACCTTTACTGGTAAGAGGTTCCTCAATCAGGGGCTGCTACAAGAATCTGTCAAAATAGTAGATAATAACCATGGCTTGCTTTTATTTCTAGTCTTCTGCCTCTCAACCCACTGTCAAGCATTATTTCTATTTGGATCGTGAAAGACGGTTACTTCACGACTGCCTGGTATGAAGGGACAATTTGAAACAACCATTGAGCACCAATGCATACCTTTCCTATATAGATGGGGCAAAGCTAATCTTCCCCTATCCACTACCCAAATAAAGCCCTAAGCTGGCCAAAAGCCACTCTCTGTCCTTGTTTTACAAGGACTGTACAACCCAGGGGCAAGGCTGGACTTAAAGGAGGCCAGCACTTACCAGAGGGTACTGCTCTGTCACCCACCACCACCTCTGCTCCAGCAAAGCAGTGCCGCCAACAGAAGAGCAGACCTTTCTCAGAACAAACCCGTGTAGGATTATTGAGAAACTACCCTGGCTGTCTTCTGATTGTAACTTTAAAGCACATTAAAATCCCTGCATGTGTTATTTTCCTATTAGGGATGAGAGAGAAAACAAATCCTACGTGACAGATGCTAGTTATGCCGCTTATTGCCTTCCCAGTAAGTGTTCCTGAGCTGCAGTGGGAGGGCTGTATTAATAATACATATGTAAGGTATTTTGCAGGAAAAACACAGGGCGTTACAGCATGGCACACAAGGCGACAGAATGAATTTATACTCCGGGAGAGAGCCTGTCCCTTGCCCGGGCCGCAGCTGCCGCCCGGGGCGGCTCTCGGTGAGCGACGGCCGTGCTCTTCGCCTCCAGGCTGCGCGCAGGGCAGCGCGGCGGGTCGGACGTCCCTTCGGGACGGGGCTGCCGCCTGTTTACGCGCGGCCACGGTTCACTGGCGGGGCTCTAACCTCTAAGACGGCCACAACCCCCCAAGCCCCACTCAGGGAAACTTCCCCTCCCCGCCGTGGTGCCGCCGCCCGCCCCTTCCCCTGCCCCTTCCGCCCGCCGTACGGCAGCGGGGAGGCGGCCGGAGCCCCGCCTCGGCCGTGGCGTGGGGAGCTGCGGTAGGTGCGGGCGCGGGCCGGGGTAGGAGAGGCCGGCGAGGGGCCGGCCTGAGGCGGGGGGCCGCTGGAACCGGCCCTCAGCGCCCCCGGCATGGCGGGGCGGGGAGGGAGCGGGAGGGATGGGGCGCGCTGCCCCTGCGGCCTGGGCCCGGGCCCGGTCGGGGCCTCGCCCGCCCCTCGCGTAAAGCCGATTGTAGCCGCCCCGCCTTTTCTATTTTTATTTTTCGATAAGTGAGCCCTGAAATCCTGAGCCTTGGAGGCGGGTCCAGCCCTCGCCCCCTTTCCTGGTCCATAGTCTTTAAAGTTGGGCTTTTCCCTCGGCTGCATGTCATTAGAAAAAAATAAATTTATTCAAGCGTTAGGTCAAAACCTGCCTAGATATCCCCGTTTTGGACTTTAGCTATTAAAATTCTCAGACTTAAGTGAGAATGAGTGCCCCTAACCCCACAGAGATAAAGAGTATTTCAGCATTTGGGGGAGACTACCTTATAAACGTTGTTGTGGCTTTCCGGGAACTCACTACTGCAGGATATGCTCTGTATAAACTGCCTTGTAGTTTCTAGTTGCGTTCCTTACACGTAAATCACACAAAGTTTGTGAATAAAGATAAAGATGCCATATGCAGTTAGGGCTGCAGTGGGATTTTCTGCGGGAGCTGAGAGTCTGCATTGACTCTCAGGGAAGACTTGAAAGCATGAATGCTAAAAGGTATCGAGGGCAATGTTCCTTTTATTTTTGTGAGTATTGACTATCATGAGAAAATGAATATTCTGTAGCGTTGCCTGCTTATTCTAACGTTAGGTGTGCGGCATGACTGTTGGGCGTAATCCAGTCAAGAACATAGTCTGGGCTCCGAAGGGTCTGTCTACAAAGGTTTGAAACCATGCCCGTACAAAGGATAATTTAATAACAAAAATGAAAAAAAAAAAGTGCCTAGCACATTACAATTTTTATGACTGAAGCAGGAAGAAAGTTAGTGTTAATGCACTGAGGTGTATCCTGCCGTTACGGCTGCTTAGGAGAAGTGTGGAGATAAGCACAGTGCTTCCTGCCCCACTTTCCTGCGGTTCACCCATGGGCTGCCGGCTGCCCAGGTGGGCTTCCTGGGTGGGCTTCTCGGCATCCCGAGTTGCTGACCCAGAGGAGCATTCAGCTTGGCAAGCACCAGTCGGTCACACAAGAAAGGAGAGTAGACTGGTTTTCAGCATGGTCCGGCCTTACCCACGCTGGTGTGGACATAAGCTGAGCGGGGGAATTTTCTCCTTGCAGTGTTCCTAATCTTAAAAAGATCTGTTAGCCAGCCCAAATGAGAGCCTTGGCTCAGCTTCACGTGTGGATCAAGTGATAGTCTTCATACAATCATCCTCTTTGAAGTGCTGCCCCCCTCACTGTAAATGGCATGACCTTTTCAATCAGATCTAGGCTACCAGATTTGCCGAGAGGTTGTTAACTCCAAAGAGGTTATTCGGGTTTAGTATTACCATTTTCCAGTTTTTAGCTCTATTATCAAGGAGGTTTTCTCCCACAATTGGGTTTCATCCAAGCTCTTGGATCTTTAGCGTGTTTTTCTTAAATAATTTTGTCAAACAAATCACCACCTCCGGTCTTCAGCAGAATGTAAGAATAGCGCCACATAGTACACTAAGAAATACGTATTAAATTATTGTATACTCACATGCATCATTGTTTTTATTAAGCACTCAGTATGTGCTCAGTGCAGTATAAACATTAAACAAGATTATTCTTCCCCTGGTGAATTTACAGTCTGAGCAAGCTTCATAGGAAGAAGCACTAATAGCATATCATTAAAACACTGCCTTTAATTTAATCCCTTTTTGTTTCCCTGTGGTTAATACTCATTTGCTGTTGATCATGACTGGTGTATCCTGGCATGTCATCATGCAGCGCTGGTTTATGATGTTACAGCCCCCAGTTGTCCACTCTACCCCTCTGCGGAAGGTTCTTGCTCAGTGTGAGTGGAAGAAGAGAGCAAATGTCTGTGGTTCAGCTGCTGCCATACAAAGCCCAGCAGCGTAGCTGAAACCCACCTTTGATGGTACCCTACACTAAGACCTTGGTTGTTGGCTCAAAGCATGGTTTCCTTCTGCCACCTCAGCTTCCTGTAAGGACAGCTGGAAATGCTAATGTCTTCAACAGCTGCAGAAAGATTCTCTGAGGCTCATGTGTTAAAGCCCTGAGAGAAGAGGCATTGCAAGATGCAAATGGAAACAAGGGCATCCGATTTTCACTGATGTCTGTTGGATTTAGGTACCTAATTCACTTTTATATCTTTATAGTAGCATCATTTTAGGGGAGAATTCTACAGCCAATGGGATTTTTTTAAGATATTGGAGCTTCCCTGGGCACATCATGTGGCTTGGACCATAAAAGGAACTGATACTCCCCAAGGGAAGCAAGGCTCTTGAACTGAAGGAGTTGGCAGGTTTAAAAGTTTTTTAAGTTTGTCTGCTTATTTAAAGAGTCATAACAGAGTTGTCTGCCCTGAAACAATTTCTCTTCCAGTTTCTGCTCTGGATTGCGTGTATTATTTGTCATAGAAATTATTTCAGAGACAAATTTTTTAAAGTAGCCACTGAAAGCATGCTGCTTTCTGAAAATATTTTTTTGCTGAGTAAGCTGTAACCACTGCCTAGAAGTTGAAATCTAAAAAAAAAACCACCCCTAGAAAAAACACATACTGTTCTTTTTTTTTTTTTTTTCATTTTTTTCCCCTTCTTTTTTTAATAGTGAGGTTGACTATCCATTAGACCAAACTCTAAAGGAAAATTCTATCTCCTGAAATTTTCAAACCAAAATGTAATCCTATTTCGGAAGTTATAGTCAAGCTCAAGTTACTGAATTTAATGTTGAGGTTACTGATTAAAATTTTTGGAGCTGTACTGTAGAGGAGGTTAGTGTAGATTAATCTGCTGGCTTTATTGTTGTCTTTATTGCAGTAAATTGATTTACCGGAGCAGAGGGAGAAGTTAACTCTCCGTATCGATTGTCCTGTGTTCTCAGGCCCAAAAATTAACGAGTATCACTTTCTTTCTGAATGTGTTTTGTTAATGTAAAAGAGAGAATGTTTCTTTGTTTACTGTGCTCTGCTGCTTCTCATGTTTTGTGCTTTTTTTTTTAAAATGCTACAGAGATGAGACCCGTTTACACATACTTTAATTCCTGATTTTGTGTTACAAACAGGTTAGGATTTGACTATGGCAGTGCAGTTCCTGCGGAAGGCATCTGTGTGGTTAAAGAAGCGCAAGATCACTTTGTTGGCCGTTTCTTGCGTGGGACTGTTTGGCGCTAACCTTTCCTATCATGTGTTTCCTGAGCAGACGTTCAAACTGTTGCACGAGTGCTGGTCAGAGGGGCAGCCAGCTGAGCTTTCACAGAGGCTCTGTGGTGTCTTTCAGGATGTCCTTCAAGATACTGATGTGAAGTCCACTGACTCCTATCGAGCTTTTGCAGCTTCTGGCTTCCACCCTGTGAGTGCTGGAATCCCCTGGCTGCCTGCAGGCTCTTTGGTGGGCATCCCACCTAACTTTGATAGCACGGCTGAGGATAAAAAAGGAATAGTCAACCATGTTGTCATGATCAATGGCAAGGAAGTAGACTGGGAGAGCAGCGAAGGTGTTGCTTTGAAGGAAGCTCTGACATTTTCGCTTAATGCTCAGAAGTTTGCCATTGCCAGAGAAGTTGTGTATTTGCAGAACAGCAGCCCCTTAGCAAGTGCAGTTGTGGCTCCAACTTGCTTAGCTGGCACATTTCTCTGCGGGAGAGGTATAAAGCTACTTCTGGGTTTATCTCCTGGCCCCATGATACTTCGCAGCATCTGTAACCTCATAACTGCAGCTGGTGGATTAATGTGCTATTACGTTTCTTATGATGCTATGACCTATCACCTGGACTGCAAGGCTGACAGAAAGGCAGCTACTGTTTCCAAAGACTATGCCAGAGGCGGGGTTGAATTCTATGATAAAATCTTATCCCGCAACAGGATTCTTCGTGGTCTGATGGGCAAACAAGGGATGAAAATGTATGCCCCGAGCGGTAACCTTTTCCCAAGACACTGGTTCAGAATAAAGTATACCCCGTACACTTACCGAAGAGATTTGATTGTTAATATTTTAAGAGAGCTCCATGCATAGGAAGGGAGTGCTTGAATTTTAAACTTGTGAATTATGTATCCTCTTGGAACACTGCTGTGCTGCTCTTTTTTTTTTCTGTATCTTCATTAGAATTTCAGGGTTTATTTTTGCATATAGTTCGGAAGGAGTTATTGCACATTCTGTGAATAAAGAATTCTCTCTTAAAATATTAAAGACTCGCTTCAAAAGTGCTCCGTTGTGTGTGCATCTCAAATCACAAGACTGCTGAGGAGGGGAACTTCTCAGACGCTGATCTGGAAGTTCTGCTGCTCTGCTCTGCCTTCCAGCCTGGAAATGGAAAGGGCCAAGTCCAACAGAGAGTTTTGGGAGCATTATCGTTTAAACTGGTGTGTTTGTATGTATGTTTGCTGTTCCTCCTATGGAACAACCAAAAGATGTTTAAAAAACTGGGCACTCTGTATCGTGCTGTTACATTAAAAACCAAGACACAGAGTTTCTGTTCTGTGTAAGTTCTTGCACCATGTAAATTCTTACGCTGCACTCGCTGTTCTTCAGTAGGGCACGCTAGTTATGCTGCAGTTCATACTAACACAGATAGATTATTACCAGCACCTGCATCATTTTGCTCAAATCTAGTTCCGCTCTCTACGTGACATGGGGACTGCATTGTGTGTATCTTGAATATTTCCCATTCAGTGGGAATGTACGAGGCAGTACGTAACATGACTGTCATGGGTTGGTTGTTTTCTCACAAGTGGGATAAGCGTGTTTAGGAGAGGGTTTTCTGTTTGCTTTGGTACCGTTTTTGTTTAATGTAAAAATACATGTAGATGTATGTCACTATTATGTCAAAGAAGGCAAGGTGTAAGAAATAAGTCTGGCATTTGGCACAGAAACTGGTGAGGTCTGTGACCAAGGGTTGCCAAAGGAAATCTCCTGTTTCAGCCTAGCCTAAGAAGGTTTTGTCTGGCAGAACCGAGCTTTGCCCAGGATTACTAATCTGGAAAGATCTTTAGTGCACGGGCAGTAAACTTTCCACTATAGCCTCACCTTGAAGCTTTTTTGTGATCTCCAAGATGATGCTTCTCAAACTTTGTAGTTCTCTTTTTCTGTGTTTCTGTTGCAGTCATTCCAGTAGCCCTCCCTGGTGACATCACAGCAGTTCTCACCTCTGTCGTCATTCTTTTAGGAAACTTCCATTACTTTATATCTTCTCAGTCACAGATGTGCTGAGTGTCCTTTCTGCCCTGGTTTTGTCCTTTCTTCATCTGCTACAATAGTAAGTGTCATGCCTGTGTTTGCTCTAAGCATTACTGAGTTCTGTTTTGCCTTTGAATCATGTGGTAACATTAAGTTGATATACTGGCTGCTGGGGCACTGGAGTTCCTTTACGTTGCTGAAGAAATATATATAAGATGTTTGTGTTTCTGCTGAAGTAATCTGTGTCATGTTTTTCTGGACCATTACCTACCACTTGCAGTTGTCCTTGAAGTCATGAGATGCCTCTTAGGTGCTTTCTGGCTGTAGGGCATAAGGTTATTGTTCCTGTGACCTTTGTGAAAGTGTTTGACAAAATCTCCTCGTCTGTGGACT
The DNA here is from genome assembly GCF_028858705.1 of Grus americana. Taxonomy (NCBI): domain Eukaryota; kingdom Metazoa; phylum Chordata; class Aves; order Gruiformes; family Gruidae; genus Grus; species Grus americana. The sequence continues at coordinate 14,518,870 of NC_072857.1, read as the reverse complement.
AAAAGGAGACTTTACCTTTAGGAGGGGGGCTTTCAAAGCTTCAGGCTAAATTTTATTTGACTTCTCTTCCAGGTAAATTCAATATAACAGGTGAAGATAGAGGTTTTTTGGTTGAGTGTGGTGGGCTGACCCTCACTGGAGGCCAGGTGCCCCCCAAAGCTGCTCTATCACTGCCCTCCTCAGCTGGACGGGGGAGGGAAAATACAATGAAAGGCTCGTGGGTCAAGATAAGGACAGGGAGATCACTCAGCAATTACTGTCATGGGCAAAACAGACTCAACTTGAGGAAATTAGTTTAATTTGTTACCAAATCAGAGTAGGATAATGAGAATAAACCCAAATCTTAGAAACACCTCCCACCTACCCCTCCCTTCTTCCTGGGCTCAACTTCTCTCCTGATTTCTCTCTCTCCTCTCCTCACACGGCGCAGGGGGGACAGGGAATGGGGGTTGTGGTCAGTTCATCACACATTGTTTCTGCTGCTCCTTCCTCCTCAGGGGGAGGACTCCTCGCACTCTTCCCCTGCTCCAGCGTGGGGTCCCTGTCACAGGAGACAGTCCTCTACCAACTTCTCCAACGTGAGTCCTTCCCGCAGGCTGCAGTTCTTCATGAACTGCTCCAGCATGGGTCTTTTCCACAGGGTGCAGTCCTTCAGAAACAGATTGCTCCAGCGTGGGTCCTACACAGGGTCACAAGTCCTGCCAGCAAACATGCTCCAGTGTGGGCTTCTCTCTCCATGGGTCCACAGGTCCTGCCAGGAGCCTGCTCCAGTGCAGGCTTCCCACAGGGTCACAGCCTCCTTCAGGTGCCTCTACCTGCTCAGCGTGGGGTTCACCACAGGCTGCAGGGGAATCTGCACCCCATCATCCTCCCTGGGCTACAGGGGGACAGCCTGCCTCATCATGGCCTTCTCCAGGGGCTGCAGGGGAATCTGTGCTCTGGCACCTGGAGCACCTCTGGCCCTTCCTTCTTCACTGACTTTGGTGTCTGCAGGGTTGTTGCTCGCACATCTTCTCACTCCTCTCTCTGGCTGCAGTTGCTCTTGGTGGTTTGGGTTTTTTTCCCCTTTCTTAACTATATTACCCCAGAGGCATTACCACCGTTGCTGATGGGTTTGCCTTGGCCAGCAGTGGGTCCATCTTGGAGCTGGCTGGCATTGGCTATAGGGGAAGCTTCTAGCAGCTTCTCACAGAAGCCACCCCTGTAGTGCCCCCACTACCAAAACCTTGCCATGCAAACCCAATACAGTGATGTGATGGCTCAAGACTGGAATACAACTCCTGTTTTGTATAGCCTGTGAGTTCAATCATCCTCGTTACTTCTTCAGACAAGTCTAAACTCCATGAAATGCTCTCAGAGAGAACCTGGCCCACTTGTTTGATGTGGTTTGAGGAGCTGCTACTACATCAAGAGTGCAGAGAGGAAACAGAGGCCTTCTTTGAGACTTACAACAAGTAGCAGTTTAAACAAAATTAAAGAAATCTGCTTGCCTCTTACCACTCCTTACTGCTGCTTTCCATCAAGGTGCCTGCAGCCAGTGCTGTTGTTTAACATTCTCAGGTTGTAAAGCCCCAGTGATGCTAATGGGTTTTGCAGTTGTCCACTTTGCTTTACTCTTACAGCTGGATTCTCCAGGAAGCTCCATGTATTTGTAAATGCTGTGTCTGATTTACGCTTCTTTGAACTTGCTGTGGCATATTGGTGTCAGTAAGGGAGGGCCGGCTAGTATTAAGACATATGCCCTTGCCTTCCATAGAGATGTTCTTGCCAAGGGCTTACCTCCATCTCTATACTGTCAAGCTCCTATTCTGTTGCCATCTGTATGATCTGGAAGCATAGTACTGTCAGTATAAGGGAAATGGGAGTAAAAATTATAACTGCTAATTAAGATTTCCTTGAACTTTGGGAATGTGTGGGTTTTCCTGGAAAAGGTTTGTATCATGTGTGTTGCCAGGTAATTGTTGCTTGCAAGATCACCCATGCTATTTGGCAAGTAAGATTAGCACAACTCAAATATACGGCCATGAAAATACTCATGCAAAGTCTTATGTTGTTGCAAATGTTTTTCCGCAGGTGGAACTTCTGATGAAATCAAATAGGAGTCCCACATACTGGTGCTAGAAGTGGTCTAGTTTAGAGAGTACAATAGAAGCAAGCACCCCAGCATTAAAAGTGAAAATGTTGATTGATTGTGCTTTTATATGCTAAGAGTAGTCTGATGTGGAGGAGCAAGTTCATTCGGTGGCCCAGAAGAGCCCAAGTGACTAAGTTTGTGAACAGCCTTACAGTCTCTCCCAGCTCTGAAGCTGAAACTCTGAAGAGTTCAGAAAACTTATTTTAGCAGTAACTGGTTTCTCTCGCACTGCTCAGATGAGGCAGACTTCCTACAATTTTTTGTGTGGAAAAGCAACACAAAATGTTAAGCAAAGGGAATTGCTGGGAGATGTAGATATAAGAAATCTAAGCCAAGAAACTGTAAAAGTGAAGGTGTGAATGAAATAATGAACTCTTATAAAAAGGGATAATGTCTACAAAAATGAAGCTCTCTTTCTGTCTGGTAAAGTGATTGAAGGATGAAGTTTGAGTAGCAAATGACCAAAATGAGTTGCTAGCTTAAAGTTATACATAATCTAGTTTAAAGAGAGATTTCCTTGGCTGGTTTATTTAGGTGATCCTGAATTTTCTAGATAACTAGAAAGAAAAAGATTGTTGTAACTTAATTTTTTATATAAATGTAATGCTTGCCGCTACATAAAGCTTTAGTGGATAATGCTGCAAGAGATGAGAATCACCTAGGTGCTTTGCTCAGAATTCCCACTGGTGTACAAGAAATGCAGGGTCTGACTCACACGTTTCTTTCCCTATCCTAAAAATTGTGGTTTCTTGTCATGGAGATGCCTTCAGCTTGTTTAATGGTCAAGACCATAAAAATAACAGAAATAGAGCAAAACTGAGAGCTAGGCAGTGTTTTTGAAGACAAACAAACTGTAGAAATCATGTGATTTAAAGTCATTTCTGAATCAGCTGCTATGGGTATCTGGCTTGTCTTGCAGTTTACAGAAGGAGCTTCAGAGGTGGCTTCTGTGAGAGAAATCTTCACCCCAGGGTGGCATGTGAGCAAAGAATGTCCCCCATGGTATTGCCACAGGGGCTTCAGTTTAAGTGTAGCAATCCTTTAGAAAACAGCACTTTTTATTACAGTAAAGCACTGTTATCACCCCTTTTCACATTAAAGTGTTTTCCAGAATCTGACAGATACGATGGTGAGAGAGCTGACCGCAAAGCTGTGAAGCCTGTTGCCTTACAGGATAAGCCGGTGGTGTTGGGAGAGGTGATGCTGGAAACCCAGCCTACTGCTGTCGTTTTGCCCTCGGCCATAGCAGTTGTGAAACAACCGCTGTGACAAAGTGTGGCTTGGGTGGGAGTGAATTAAAATGTATGAATCGAATCATCGTGAGTGAATCACAGGCAGCTTTCATTAAAGGAACAAATGAGAATCCATCCCAGAGTGAGGACTGCTATATGCGGCCGTGGTGGGCATCATTAGAACAACTGCAGGCATCTCCACTATGTGGAAATACAATTCCTAGCGAGCTGCAGACACGGAGACAAGTATGTGGGCCATATCCTGCAACTGTTACCCGCTTGTGTTCATTATAAGCTTCATGTAGCAGGTGTGATTACATTAATATAAAAATGATGAAGTTGCAGACAACCTGCCATCCATTCATGCACCAGTTCCTCCTTGATTTCATTCATCTCAGCTGGAAGTGTATATAACTGAAAGGCAGAACGCACTGGTAAGCAGAGGAATGCTGATGTAGGAAGACATAATTAAGATCTCGGAATAAGGAGAACACTGTCAGGAAGGGAGAAAAGCTGAATTTGGTTGTTATCAAAACTAGACTTAACAGAAAAACAATGTAATTATTCTCTAGGAATTGGTATGTTAGACAAATCTGAAGCAGCTGAAAAATGGCTTATGGATGTTTTACTGGGCTTCTTTTTCACTGAGAATGTATGAGTTTGTTTAGCTGAAGTGAGTATAGTCAAGCTGCTCAAACTGTCAAATCTGTAAAGTGGAGAAAAATGCTAAAATTTGGCTAGAAATCAGTCTGTCTTTCCCATCTGGAAAAAAGGGATTTTTTTGGACAAGCCAAACTCTTAAGCTTCATAGCCAGAAATGAACACTGAAATGTCTCTGCAGTTGGGAGCTCCCACTCTCCTTAGACCAAGTTTGCCATGATGCGTCCTGGTCTCCAATTGTGAGAGAGAGTGCTCTTAAAAACTCAGTTTGTGTTCAAAAATGCTCTTTAGAGAATGCAGCCAGCCCAGGTGTATGTTTGTTTCCCCTCATGTTAGTCTTTCTGTACTCCTTACTGCAGGAACCATTTGTGGTACTATGTGCTTGTGCAGTACTTAGTATAATGTGACCTCTGCCTAACGGTGTAACAACAAACTTCCTATATATGGCAGTAATTAAGCATATTTGGCCTAAGTTTTGAAAAAAGAATTGTCCCCCAAATCATGTTTCCTACAGAACTTTTTTTTATATTTTTTTTTTTCATGGCTGACCTTTCATCATCTGGAAGTTGGGCCCTTTTCCCATCCCGATCTGGTTACTCAGGATCACTAGCTACTTTGGTTTGCAGGAGCATTACTGTGTTAATGTAGTCAAGGTGTTAATGGCTTCTTTAAATCTAAATGAGTAACAGGTGAAGCTATGTCCTCCTCTGTGTGTCGCCAAGCTACTTCTGCTGTAGATGTCTTGCAAACATCAGCTCTCGTTAGGATGACTAATCGTTTTAGAAAACGTAAGACACTGTGAGCCCAATCCCAGGTTCACAGTTCCAGCAGTTCTTGCAGAGGGAACATTAGGAAAGGGTATGCGGTATCCTAACAACTTTTCTCTAGTATCTGTCTAGTGGTTTAGTGCAGACCTGCTGACCTCTGGTAGCTTTGTTTCTATCATTTGCCAAAATAATTTTCTAGTGGGAATGTTGTGGTTTCTTCATTCTCTGTTCCTTTTCATTTCGCCTTGCTCTGCTACTCTAATTGCCTCTGCTGCCTGCTGACTCATCTTGCAAGCTGCTTCAGCTCACTCAAACAAGATTTGTGAACTTCTTAAGCTCTCACTTGCTGCTTGCACTTTCATTTGCACTACCTACTTGCTCCTACAGTACCTACTAGCCAAAGACCACAACAGCTTGAACTGCTGTTTTAATAGGTTCAGTCTACATGATTTGAAATGAAAAATACCGTTGACTAAATGAAAAATAGGTATTGTGGTTAAAAACCTTGTTTTGCCACAAAAAAAAAATTAATACTGCTTTTGAATTTTCCATTTATCATTACTTTTTGAAAGACATATTTCTTACTCCCCGTCTATGGCACCCAGTTCACTTTGGATCTTACTTTGCCTCTGTCAGTTTTAAGAGGCTGCTATTCCCTTTGAGCCCTTGGAAATTTTGTTGCCTGTTCCTGAAAATTGCAGGGAATTTCATGTGCTTCTATGGCTAGGTGATGTATTGTGACTTGAGAAATAACAACTACTGTACTGTTAGCTGCTTGTACCGATGTTGACTTAGCTCGGGCACGTCTGTGTTACACTTGAGTGCTGCTGTGTAGGGATGCTGCACGCTGGCTTTGAGAACTGTGCCTTCTCAAGTTGCTCATATTGCCAGTTCCACTGAGGAGTTTTAAGATGTGTTTTAATCACCTGCCACCGAGCAGAAGCAGAGAGGTCTATCGGGTTTTGTCTGATGAAAAAGAATACTTACTTTTGACAAAAAACCCCCATTTTGAATGACTCTTGCAAGGCTGAGGGGTTTGGAATGCAGAAGAAAAGCCAGAAGAAAAACCTAGGCAAAACCAAGGAAAATAATCCCATGTTCCTTAAATTTTCTAAATCTTGATGTTGTTACAAAGCTGTATACAGCACAAGAATTGCAATAGACTTCTATAACCAACTGCATCTGACTTCTAGGTTATCCCTTTACCAGGGCTGAGCTTTGCAGTCCTGACAGTATGCACAGATACTTAGCTGCTCTTGAGTAGCGTTTTCATAACTGTGTCAACTACAGTAAAACTCTACCTGCTCAGTACCTCCTCAAGTAGTCACCTTTTCTGTCACTTCCCGGTTCCTTGCGTGCAGCCACGTTCTGGGTACTCAAGGGAACACACACACCCCCCAGACAAAAGCTTCTGCTTCAGTTCCCTTACCCACACCAATTCCTCTTCCGTGCTCCCTTGGACTGGAGGCAGTTACTGCACAGCCACCCGAGATGTCCGTGCAGCCCCCCCGATTTCAAGGAGTTGGGAACTGAAAGTGATGGTTCCCTCTCCAGCTTCTACAAAGCGACATGTGACAGTTCAATACCGTGCTGGCTCTACCAGCTATGCTGGTCCACAAAGCCTATGCTAATACTTATTTCAAGCCAGAGAAAATGAAATTTTGCGGAGTTCTGTTACCGCAAATATAACTGTCAATATCAACATGAGACTGAAGCCATAATTTGCGCTATAAAAACTAGAAGTGGAATTTCCAGAAGTGAAAACTAGTAAATTACTCCACGGTAACTATAAAAAGATTTAACAAATGTGGAAGCAAAGTTAAAACTATATTCTGCTTTACAATTGTAAAGCTATATTAATTCTTAAACAACAAATGGAATTACTATACAATGAAACACTGGATCTGTTTCTCAGGGGAGACTGAAAATTAAGATCAAGCCATGTTGTAAATAACGATGCTGGTTTTGAAAAAAACTTTTTTCTTTTTTTTTCTTCTGGTTTTTTCCCTTCATTTCCTGACTAGACTGGAGGCATCTATAAATAATTCAGAAAACAGAGCAGGGGAAGAATTACTTTGTAGAAAGTTTTCCCTGTAAGATCTTTTCTCACATGGGATGAGTTCCACTGCCTCAGTGACTGTTATAAAAGCGTGTTATATAATTCTCTGTAGATACCAATAGACAGATGTATTTATGGTTTTTGGAAACTTCATGTAATTTAGGCATAAAACTTGAAGTGTGTTTTATAGTTCCTCATTAATAATGGTTGAGAATTATGCTCATCTAAGGCAGCACGCATAAATTCTTAATGTTCAGAAATTCACTATATGCCTGCGATGGTTCGAAGTTGCCATAGGAAAATAAAAGCTGGTGATCCCAAAGGTTATTTTTTTATATATTCTTTTAAGCAATTTAGAAAATTGTGTTCATCCCCTAACACTTCTTTCCTTTCTGCTTCCACATTCTTCCACTTAATCTAAAGATATAATAGTGAATATTGAAAAAGTTAAATCAGGAACTTTTTATTGATGAAGTTTTCATTTAGGATGGCAGCACCTTATAAAAGGAAATGCTGAATCCATCATTTTATGGAGGTTATAAACCCAGGTGGTTTTTTGCAATCACAATTTACAGATCTTAATAGTGTCCACTTGTATCATATGAGAAGATGGCTGTGGCACAGTTGCAGGTGGCTAGATGAAAGCTTAATATATGTATGTTGGCTTTACACCTATGAAGCAGACAAAAAGGCAGAAGTTTTTTCTTACTTTCTGGCCAGAACGTCATCTGTGTGGCAAATTAAAGTCATGCTTTAGCAGTTGCAAATTGAACTGTAAAAACATTTCTTTCAAATATTTTTCCAACTCTCCAGCAGCTGAACTGGATATGTAGAGCCATGAAAATGCAAAAGTTTCAGTCTAAGAATGAGAGTAATTGGGATTGTCTACATATTGGGCATTTCTTTCAGCGAGCATTAAAGAAAACATCTGGGCTGAAGCCTCACAGTAGACGGATGAAAAAAGGTACATTTTCTTCTAGAGTCATGTGGTGACCAGATCTTCGTTTCTGCTTATGCAGTGAACAGAAAAAAACCCCAAGCCAAATGTGGTGCCATGTTCAGAACAAGCAGTTCGGAAACTTACTGTTTCCATGATCCAGATACAAAATTGCTCGCGCTGGAGAAGTGTTATGTGGAGATCCCAAGGGTAAGTTTTCCTGAAGCACGAACTTCCCAAATTACACCATGGCTGTCTCTGAAGGTTCTTGTACTCTGAGACTGGAAACAGATTCGATGCAGCTCTGAACCCTGCAAAATACCGTGTGTGCATGTTGTGGGATCAGATGTGTCAAAGTTCCTCCCCCTTTCCCTGAACATTTTCATCTTGGACTTTCAAAACTGATATCTGGTATGAAAGCATTGTTCCTTACCTGGTATTTTATGAGCATCAGATGCACGTTGGCTTCAGCTGAAACTGTGGATATGAAAGCCTCTGGAAAAAACCCAGACCTACAGCCCTCTGGTTTTGTTTCATGGTGTTGCTCTGGTTTTAATCTTACAGAGTTTCTACTGGGTTTTGCCCTCAATGGTGTAAATAGAGTCAGTATTGCTGGCCAAATCCAATAGAGGTGCTTGCCTCAAACCAGCAGAAGGCATGACTGATGTAGTGATACAAATTTCTGATTGCAAAACATGCATCGCCCGAGCACCTCTGGTTACTTGGCAGGCAGAATTCAGCAAGGGTCCGGAAGCGACCCAGTCGCACTGCTCGGTGCCACCAGTGATGAACCCTGCTCAGCCACACGTTTGCCGCTGCGGGATCTGCAGAGGGGATCAGTCTGTTTGCGTTCTCTGAGCCACCCGAAGCTACGCTGCTAGGATCAAACCCATTGCAAAGCGCAGCTGGGGTGTCCTTTAAACACATGGCTGGAGGAGGTGACGTTGTGCTCGCTGTGTTGTGTAACGTGCTAGCGTGCGTGTTGAGAAAGTAGACCTGTGCTAAATTGCCTTCTTAGGCTTACGATTTGTAGGTTTAAACCATAATCTCCTGGAGATTATTTGAAGGAGGGCGTTGCAGGCAAGGATGGATGAGAGGGATCCCTGTGCTTGTTAAACTGTGCCACGGTGCGGGAGGAAATGTGGGAATCGTGGGTCTGGAAAGGGAAGAGGCAAAAGGAGTATTCTGGTAGGTTAAACAGGAGGGAGCCTGGGCTGCTTGTGTCGTGCAATCCAAGGAACATTTACATCATATACTCATTACGGCTAATGTGGAAAGTGTTTAACTCCTTGGGAAGCAAGAGGCTGAAACCAAGTAGTCCCCCAAGGTGGATGACCTAACCACAGCACACTAATCGGGCTCTCCTTGTCAGATTATTTTCAGCAGTGTGGAACGCTGTTCCCTCTGCCTACTTCTCAAGTCTTATTTTGCTTTTGGTTTTCTTTTGATGCTGGCTTCCTAGGAAGGAAAAGAAAAAAAAAAAACAAAAAAACAAAGCAATTTTATTGCTACTAAAATAGGTTAAGGAGAGCAAAAAGACTGCTAAATTTTTTTCATTATGATCCAAAAAAATTTTTTCCATAGCCTGTAGCACAGAAGTGTTATCACCTCATGTGTCTTTTACAATTTTCCATCTTTACAATGGTATTTGTTAGCACTTTGTAACTTCCTTTAAATTAGTCTGTATCCAGGCTATCCAAGAGCATGCAATATAAATTTCCTATTGCACAAATAGGTTCTCTGAAAAGCAATGTGTAAAATACAGCTCACGTTGTAGCTGTTTTATTTGCCATCATTTAATGTGTGCATCCATCATGCCATCATAAACTCATCAAGCGTTTTGTAACTCGGCTATTAAAAGTTCTTCCACCCTGCAGTTGGTGGATGGGTTCGCAGGCTGTCAGCTATGAAACAGTGGTTCCCTAGTTTAAAAATTTGTCTGCTCTGTTCAATGTCCCTGCAAGTAATTTAGGGAAAATCACGAATTCAGAGGTTTTTCCCTGCCCCTTTTTTGATGATAATAAATAATGTTGTGGGCCAAAGAGCAGTGGTCTGTCATGCAGAGAACATCCTAGGTAAGCTTCTGCGTGTCAGATGTGAACTTTGTGTACCTCTTGGCAGGCAGTCACTCACTCACACGAGCACTGGCAGCGAGTCAGTGAGCATATGTGCTTGAGTAACTCCTGCCCAGTGGGGATAGCGCTTGACATTCTCTCTGAAAGGGAACTTTTTTTCAGGAATTCAGAAAAGCACGTAGACTTTGAGGACATGACTGCTTTTCCTGGAATTAACAGGCTGTGTTGCAGGCTGAAATTCTTTGGTTCAGCTAACATTACAGCCGCCCTTCATAAAGCTTACTGGATTTTTAAGTGCCAAGGCCATACTGGTAGGTAAACTTGCAACTAGCTGGAGGGCTTGATTAATGGGAGTCTAACCAAGGGGAAGGGAGATTGGCCCAAGATTGCTGTCATCTATTAAGAAGACCAGAATGGAGTCTCCACACTGAGGCAACTACGAATTATTTAGTTACCACAGATGGACAGCATGCCATTTGAGTCAACGGGATTTGGCCAGAGCCTCCCATCAGAGGTCTGGCTTTGCTTAAAGCCTGGTCTAAGGCATATGCAGCAGGTGTCTCACCAACTGAGACATTTTCTTTTGCCCAGTGAGCTTTGGCTCTTTAGCAGCATGCTAGAAGCATGTTTTATATTTGTGCCAAGTTTGCCACTCAAGGAAATAGTGGCAAACAGACAGCTGACTGTAGATCCAAGGTTTATGCCATGTCCTGTCCCTGGCTGAGGGGAAAAGCCCCTGAAAAGTGCTCTTAATCTGTGCCAAGGGGCATCCATTCCTAGAGAATCCTTCTTGAGCTAAGTATCGCTCCTTCACAGTATCCCCTCCATCCTCCTACACAGCTCCAGCCAGGAACTAAGGGAGACCCATGGATAAGGACCCAGCTATGACAGCTCTACAACACTGGAGGAATAGCACTGGGATTCTTCTGGTGTAGCAGGAGGAGTGTATAGTGGGTAGGCTGGGATGAAAAATGTGGTTCAAACCAAGACTAAAATTTGTATTTGATCAATAAGGAAAAAACCTGGTCATCCTAGCATTGCTGTTGCTCTGTGGTACCTGTTAGCCAAGCAATGGTACTGTAGGCTTGATGAGTATATTATTTTCAGGCAGCTCTCAGTTTGTGCTTACTCTGCATCATTTTGGAAAAAATATGATTTTAATCACTTGTCATCAGGATGACCTTCATGTAACACAGGAGATCTCAGTTTTTTTGTGGTTTTGGTGAGAATGACATAAGGAAGAGGAGAGAACGTTTGAGCAACCTGACATCTTGGCCAATATGGTCATTCTTAGGTTGACCCAATACCTTCATCCAGACTGTGGGTGGATGCCTCTGTAGCCTCTGGAGAGCAGAGCCTGCTGGCTTCCCCAGAGCAGGGCCTGGCTGAGCTTTGTGTGCACTGGCAGAAAACTCCCAACCCTGCGCTGAAGAAGGGCAGAGGCAGAAGATGTGCAAAAGGTAGGACCAGAGGAGAATATGCACCTGCAAGATGGGGGTTTGAAAACGAGACTGAAAGTTCTCGTGTAAAGCCACTGTCTTGACTTTTTGGCCTCAGCTAAAAATCACTAGATTTTGAACTTTGAAACCTCTGCTGCTTTGGTTGTGCAGTTGTTTGGTTTGGGTTTTTGGTGAAGTTCAGAAGAATGCAATGATCACATTTGCAATGATCATCTACAACAGCCAGTTGAGGATTATTGTCATCAACGTTATGGCACTTCTGGACCAGCAAGATCCAATCCCTAAGTCAAATAATTATACAATATAAAATTCAATCCCTCTGGCTAAAGAACCTCCTTCACCTCAAGTAGTAATTATTGCTCTTCAACCCTCTAGGTATAGGGACAGAAGAAATGTTATGATTATGACTTCCATGGGTGCAGCCCAGGGGATCTGGAGGGCACAGCATGCCTCACAGTTTTCAGTGTTTAACGAGATCTGCATGCTAGCTTTTTCCATTCCTGTTGAACGTGTGTGGAGGTGCCAGGAAGAGACTTAAACCATTACGGAAAACAAATAGGGCATAATCTGAAAAGTTTGAAAATTGCCATTGAAACAGATGTCATTGCTGAAGGTGTTTTCTGCAGAGGTCAAGGGTGTTTGTAGCTTCTCTGCCCTTTCAGCATCATTCTTCTATTTTTAATCTAAATAGACATAGTCTCTTCTGATATTCTCAGCTGGAGGTGTTACTTGTCTTCCTGGGCTCAAATGTCGTGGAGCGGCCATTAAGAATTGCCTGGTGTTGCCCTAGAGGTGTCTATGTTTTTATGATAGCAAAATGATTTCTGTCCTTTGCAGGGTGTAGGCCCCTGCCATTGTCACTGATAGAATAATGGGGGGTTGTCAAATGGTGGGGGCCAGGCTGCCTGGTTTTGTCAGGTGTAATTTTCACTGAAATTACACAAGAGATGCCGTAGATTTTGCCAGAACTACTTTTGAACCAGGTTTAGTGGAGGCCTTTTACCAGAGGATCCTCATGAATATATTTAGAATGAAATCTGTTTCCACTTGCACTGTCCTTCTTGGATATTTTCTTCCTCAGCCCATCCTAAAATTCAGATGCTGACATTTTAATTTTGTTTGTATTTATTGACCTAAAGTTTTGTAACATTTCATTTTCTTTCTGCTTTTGGATGGAGGTGAGATGGGAAAGGAGACACATTGATGAAGGTAGTTACCTGACAGCTGCCTGTGTATTTTGGGGGTCGTCCATCAACAGAGATTATCTATTGTGGGATCTCTCAGTCCAAAAAGGATGATGAGAAACAGGAAGGGTCCAGCAGGAGCTACCAAGGTTATCACAGTCGTAGAGCACTATCACAGTCGTAGAGCACAAGACCTACGAGGAGAGGTAGAGGGAGCTGGGGTTATGCAGTCAGGAGAAGAAACGGCTTAGGGGTTAGGTCTGACTGGGGGCCAAATGAAAACTGCAGGAGCTGAGCTTGGATCCCCCTTAGGACAGTTATGTCAGGCTAAGACTAATAATTGCCATGCAATACTGCTAATATGTTTGTAACAAAAATTGGATCACACGAAAGCAATGCTGTAAGATTTTGTAAAGCTATGTTGTGGGTGATGAGTACCTCCTTTAAGTTCTGCAGTGTATTTTCATATACTTCTTTATGGTGATTTTCATCAGCAGACCCACTCTCTAGTTTCATCAAACTCTACTGAGGTTTTTTCCTTGGGTCCACTGACTATTCCTGCCTACAAAATGCTGGCTTTCACTACTCTCTCATTACTCATTCATTAATAAATTTAGCAATCAGATTCATTTTATTATGGTACATAGGAGTATTTTGCAATCAACCTTATGGATGTAGAAAAATTACCAAATATTTCTATTCTTTTTTTTCTGTCTCTGAGCTAGTTTCTTATTGATTGGTATCCCCTGACCACTTACTCTTCAAAAGCAGCTTTATGCCAGGAGTATATAAATTTCCATTAAAATGATAATATTCATTCTCTGATCACTGTTTTGTTTACTGACTGAAGGAATCCCAGGAGAGTAAAAAAAATCACTGTCTGTAGAAAAGCCTTGTGGTGTACCCCCAGCCATGAGCTCTGTCTTTTTCAGATCTTTAGGTGATGAAAAACAGCATAATTGCTTTATTTGTGGTGGAATAATGCTGACTTGCATTCAGTGAGAATCTGAATTTTTATTGGCAGTGGCCACAAATGGGTAGGAGTTATCTCAGAGGTGAGACAGGGGCATCAGAAAGGACCAGTGGATCTGGTGTATTATAAGAAAGGATATATGCAATTTTTTTCTGAAAGTTTTCTTCTATAGAAATAGATTTAACATGTTCTGTTTCTTATTGATGCTCTGAGAACAGCATCTTTGCACTGGGAAAATAAAATTTTCTGCTCAAAGCTTCCCACAACGAATTAATTATTCAGTATTTGAGAACTCTGTATTTGAGATTTCCTAAGAAAAAGTGATAGGGTAGGAGTGAAGAGAATTCACAACACGTGATGCCAAACTCAGGCATGAAAAGAATGATTTCTTTAAAAAGAATGCAATATCCATCCTTTTATTTATATTTTGCACGTTTACTGTGGGTCTATAGGACATAAATCGCCTGTCAGATCTATTTGCCATTAAAATACAGAAATTACAATGTTTCTACTTGTGAGAGTGTATGTTAAAAGCAAGTCACAAATGTTAATGGTGGGCTAGAAACTCAGTAGATACAAATTGCAACAGCTCCTCTGAAATCAGCAGTTACGTGAATTTATGCCGCCACAGGTTGTGGCCCGGTATATTTTAAATAGATCCCAAAGCAGTAGCCAGTTTGACTGTCCTGAAAGCTAAGCTAATCTAACCAGAAAGGTCTGCTAGCTGACAAGGAACAAATAATATTTTATCCATCTCTCCTCGTTTCTTGAATTTGGTCTACTCGTTACTAGCCAAGGTGAGCGGCAGGTTTACGCTCCGTACAACAAGAAGACATCCAGCAGATGTGCTTTGTTCCTTCCAAAGCAGCAGAGCGGTGGCTGTCACACGAGCACGGCGGGGGAGCAGTTACCACATCCTGGCCCTGGCTGCTACCTGGATTTTCAGAGTGCCGTAGGTGCTACCCTGGCATGGGCTTGGGAGGGTGGCAATCACCAGTCCAGTCCCCTGACCTCAAAGCATAACAGATTTTCTTCGCCATCAGCCTAAAGGTATCCTATTTGGTCTGGGGTTTTTTGGTGGCTGGCATTAACAAAGGTAAATTTTATAGGATAAGCATTTTGTCCTGTTAAGTATTCATTGCCAAGCTGGTTGCTGCCGTGCAAATCTCAAAGTATCTTCATTCCTATGTGAGGACGAGGATATCTTCTATTTGAGGATGCTTCTCTGATGGCTGTCCAGCTGCTTTCATCCTTCTCTTATCACAGCGGAGTATTAAACAGTGTCATTTTGTAGGTGGACAGAATCTACTTCCATTATGTAAGTATGTATTCTGAGTTGCCTTAACAAGAAGTAAAATGGTTGCACTGGAAAAGCGTTGTTAGCGTGAGAGCTTGGAGACAGAAGGTTTTTGCTGCAGAACAGTGAGAGAGCTTGAGACTGTCTAAACCTATAATCTTTTAATGTGCTAAATCTCTGTTACCTAAACCGACAGTCTTTTTATATTATGGTAAGCTTGTCATAACTTGCAGATGTAGGCTGGTAAATAGTGCATCTTATATTTAGTAAATAAATAAAAAAAAGCATTAAACCTTCCCTGTAGAACTTTTTCCACTACAGTACTTAAGCTTACTGGAAAAACCCAAGATGGCATAAACTGTCAAGTGCCAAGACACAGTGCAGCTTTTTCCCGGGGCTGAACATTCAAGGATATTCTAGCCTTTCTGCTTAAATTCTGAAAAAGAGGCAGACAAAGTAAATATTAGGTTTGTGCTCATTTCTTTTCTTTGCACATCAGGTATCAAGACTCTTGCCAGGTTTTTTTTTTTTTTTTTGGCAAGCTTGATTATCAGGTTTGCTTGCCAAGGCTGTAGAGAAACATCCTTTGTTGGCAAGATGGACTAGATGATCTAATGCTCATAGTTGTTCCTTTCTACAGCTTCTCTACTTCTGCTAAATATTGCGGCACCGTAGTTTTGACTTACTGAAATCCTGTTGTTGCTATTACTTCTTGACTACTGAAGTTAAATATACTTCAAGTAGAAGTACATTGTATTTGAAAGAGATGAGCATTTATCAAAGCTCTATCACAGGGTTTTGGTGTCTGTGGGCCACATTTTCTGAGGTACCTAAGGGTGTAATAAACATCTAGTGAAACTTGTGAAGTGCCTAAGAAGCTAAGTGATGGTCTGCTTCTTGAACGCAATCTCTTGGTAATGAACACAGTCCCTTGGTAATTGAGCAAAAGGACTTGGAGGGACAGATTTCCACCTATTTTACAAGGTGAGAAATATCTATTAATCTCTCTCTTCCCTCTGCAGGAGTGCTATAAATGCACCAAACCGTGAAGTGGTTTTTGTACCCTGTAATGACAAATTGTCCATGTTACAGTCTTTCTTTCAAAAGCAGGAGCTATGTAAGGCACTTCTTCAGGAAATTGGCTTTCTCTTCATTAAGCTAATCTTTTGCCTCAGAACACAGAGTATTCCACACGGTCACAATTGCTGAAACATGCTCTCACCATAAAGTCATTAACAAAGGCAGCTAAGTAAGAGATACCATTAGAATCATTACCTAGTGACAAGATATAAAATTATTCTGACATCTCATCTCTTAGGCTGAAATCTGTTCTCATTCGGTGTTTCGTTATCAAGATAAGAATTAAAATACTAAAGCCAGAGTTTAGCAAATTTGTTTCTGATCTTGAAGGCATGTGGTCCTACTGCATGATAGTAGTAACTGCTGCAGCCTTCATGAGTAAGGCAATAGCAGAAGAGTGGCAGTAAATAAAAATGTGAATAAATTCCTATGGTTATTATTCTGACAGGCGTGAAGTGGGTCAATGCAAAATTGCCCAAACTACAAGGGGGTAACACCATTTACCTTGGCTGTCACTGGGCTACAGTATCGTATCCTAACCCACTGTCTCGGCAACAACATCACCTGGGAACTAGGACCTGTGCTGCCATTATCTCTTCCTTCTCAACACACCACCATTTTCTTTTAAAAGTAGTTAGAAATTAGATTTCTAATAAATATCTGACTTTGTATCTGATCAGAGACCAAGAGAGACTTTAAGTAGCTGGTAGAGTAGACAGAGCCCCTGTTTCATGACTTTGCTTTCTGGGTTTTTTTATTTATTTTGAGGACAAGGGAGACCTATTTAACAGGTAATACTCTGTGTTGTTTTTTTAAGCAATGTGTCTATGTGTTCGATGTGTTTAGTTTCTTTTGCTTCAGCTTCAGTGATCAGCAAACACAAGTGCAAAGCTAAGTACAATTGTGTAGAGGCAGGTATAGTAACGCTAGTAAACGGTTTGCCAAAGCCTCATTGCTGCGAGGAAATGGTAATGCCAATTTTCAGCTAGAAGCTCTTTTTTGAATAGCACTTCCTTCGAGCAGAAGGGAGCTTGATCTGCTGCAGGAAGGTAACATCTGTGCTTAGCTTTGTAGAGTGCATCCGCACCAGCGTTTTTGTTTGGCTCAGGGGCAGGCTTTTGAAATGTCTCTCCCAACACTGCCGCCATCCCATGCTTTGGGACGTGTCGCAGAGAAGTCTCGCAACACGCCAGTTTGTTTCCTGAAGGATGCGCTCTGAGAGGCTTGTGTGGCTCCTGCCACCTGAGCAGGTTGGCCAGTGCCACCCCCGGAGCCCCCACGTTCCTGCACGCCACGCACCAGGCCAACAGCGTGACCATCCTGGAAAAGCCTCGTTCCGAGGGGCTGCGGCTCTGCCTTCGCGTTATTTCACACGCTGAGTTGGAAAAAAGCCAGCTCCTTGTTGTAGTAGTAGTAGTAAGAATAATACCACTACTGAGGATGATGATGCCTCACAACAAACAGGGCCGTCGCGCAGTGTGGGCATTACCTGCCTGAGAGGAAGGGAGCCCCGATCACTACGGACGCAAGCCAGCCCGTGCCTCCAGGAGCTGGGAATCACTGTCTGGCCACATTTTATTTCACAGTACGCACATCTAGCCTATAATTTAAAAGGGGAAATACTTTGCCCGAAACTTATGAAGTACAGGCTATCCATAAGGTTTTGCACCACAAAATGCCAGGGCGCTCCTGTTTTGGCCGTTGGTGATAAGGTGAATGTTGTTCAGGGTGACTGTGTGTTGATATTTGAAAATTGAAGGAAAGAAGACAAAAGCAGTGTCTGCACACCTTGGGGTTGGGTCTTGGAAAATATTTGCGTGGCTGGAGAATTATTTGTGCGTTTACAGTCCTGCAAGCACAGCATTTGATCAGAGATTGGGGCCTAATCACAAGCAAATATAAATTAGTCAAACAGATAGAAAAGAAAAAAAGGAGAGACTGAGTGTATTCAGGCATTAAAAGAAGGGCAGAGAAAGATCAAACCCAACCTAAAGAATGACAGTCAATGCAATAAGGACATATCAACCAATATATAACCAGCGATTTCATATTTCTAACTTTTGACTCATTTTTCTGCCTTGGTTTCCCATGTTTCTTTTATCTCAATTTTGATCCCAGAAATATTGTGGTAGTGTAGAAATCCACTTGTGTGCAAGAACTTGCATGTCTGAAGCGAAGATTACAAGTACTTTGGGGCTAACACTATGTCTGTTTATTAGCCTAGACAGAACCAACCTCAATGAATAAATAACAATAGTTTATCCTAAGGAAATTGATTTGGAAATAATTATTCAATGGAGAAAAGTGCCAATATTTCAGTGTGACATTTGCATGAAATATTATTTGCAGACTATTATTCAAACATATATTGAGGTACTGAATAAGGAAAACATTTATCCATAATAAGTATTTGATAAAAATATTGCCCAGATTTGCAATGAATAATTCAGTCTGCATTAGTAACACGTGTGTGACTGTGCACATTATTCATATCTTTACAAATGCTACGGCAAATTGCTACAGGTTAATAAGTACTTATATCCTTTTCTGTGTAGAATGCTATTAGGTCCAATTTTTCAGAGGAGCTGAGCCACCCAGAAGTTTAAATATGATAACGAGTTGCAGATACTAAGCGTGTGTGTAAATCAGGCCGCGGCAATGTTAGTCACAGGGAGGCTGTTTGGGACTGGCGTGGAAGGATAACGCGGCAGCCTGAACTGGGGGGGTATTCTGTAGGGCTCTGCGGACTCGGGTATTCATTTCACCCTAAATATTCTTTTCTTCTCAATATAACAGACATATTTAGAATGGATACAATTAAGTGCTGAAAAGGTGATTAGAAACTGAACAGATTGTTGCTGGAAATACCAAAAGATGGGTAAGACTGATTACTGGATACGGCGATGAAAGGTGACAAACCCTTGTGAAAAACGAGACACAATAATCTAGAAAGCTCACTGCAAAAAGATCTCCCTACCATGTTTCTACTTCTGTTTCATTCTAATTGACACGTAGGCAGGCAGTGGGAGTCAAGCAATGTAAATAGCTGTGGATCTGGCATCCTGTCGTTAAGGACAGGCATTGAAAAAAACCCACGCTCCGAGCCACAGAGATGTATATGAGGCATGTATAAGAGAAGACAGAAAAATAGAATGTGAAACAGTAAAAGCATTTCCTTTAGATTTAGCTTTTTGCACTGATCCAAAAACCTTGTCATTCTAAAGCAAACTGGAATTGTTTAATACCATAAAATGTGTGGTTTCTGAGAGGATTTAGTTAGGCTGGTTCGATTATTCACCCTGTGACTTCAAAGAGCTCTCTAGACTGTATCAACCCATATGTCTGCTTAAAAGTTCACATATGTTGTAAAGCAGTTTTGATAACACAGCAGTAATATTGCCATAACCAACAGATATTAATAACAGGTCATTAAGAAAGCATTGTATCTATTTATATCACTCTGTTTATCTTTACACACATCCTAACGGACCGTTATTTCTGTACATCGAGCTAGCCAGTGACCCTAGAACAGGGATATACACAGGACTAGATTGTGCTAATAAAAACATCAGTTATTTTATCAGGAAGCCATGCCTTGAAGTCTGCTGAAGAAAAGCCGGGGATAATAGCGCAGGCCACGAAGAGCACAAGAACGTGATGATAGCAGGGCCTTGAAGGTACAGGCACAGGACATTACCAGAAGCCTTAAGCACAAATCGCAAGTGGTAAATTACTGATCGCAAGAGAAATGCAATCCTGAGAGCTGGGTAGAACCAGTTTTAGGGCCTAACTGGGACATGAGTTGTGTAACAGCCTATTGCAGCTGGCTGGCAGCACAGGTGGAGACGTCTTCTTCAGATGGTACACACGATTGCAACAAAACTGACTAGTTGCACAGGAATCTTATTTCAGAATTGGGTATGCGAATTGATCACTCTGATATCCCATATTGATACATATGCAAATATTCTTTCACCATCATATTTGCTCTAGTGTTGTGTTGCTTGTGTTTGGTTGGAGGCTTTGGTTGTAATTTGGATGCAACGTGCATAAAGCTGTACATTTCGGGTTTCCTGGAAAAGAAATATCAACATTAACTGCTGTATTTCTTAAAACACCTTTGTTTTATACAAAGCTTGGAGCCCTTCATCATCCCAGATGATGCCATTCCATATGTCCAATTCTAGCATAATCTGGTGTTGTAAATCTCTGGGAAAGACTTCAAGAAGCAGATATGTTTAGACAGAAAATACAGGCTTAGAGCCTATACTGTCTTTGCAGGAACAAGATTATGATCTTGTGACTGATCTTTAAGCTAAAGAAAACTGATTTGCCTTGTCTGCCTGCTATTATTTTTTGCTGGCATAGGTTGGAAGAGCAAATAAATAAATAATGTTTATACAAAGCTGTACTAGAATCATGTACGTTTTATAACATGGTCACACCTGAACAGCTTGATGATGTCGTGTATGTAAATTAAAGATGTTCCTGGTGCATAAAAAGATGCTGTAAGTGACAAAGCTGAAATACTGACTTACAAATTAGCCGCACCATCCGGTGAGCTTGTTAAAGAGCATCCCTCCAGGAGACAGTGGTAAATGTGAATGATGAGCCATGAATCCACTTAGTGGATATCCTGTAAAAACAGATTTTGAGCCCACATTTTTTGGTCTGCAGACAGTTCCGAAAAAACTATTTGGGAAACAATTCCTTAGTAAGCAGACATTTGGTAGAGGGCCGGTATAACAGCTCCTGGACCTCCTTTTCCTGACAAGGAGAATAAAAGACTTGACTAGGAAAATGAGTGGGCTTCTCATCCACCATACGTTGACAGTGCACATCAGCTGGGGGTCACGGGCAGCCACCCTCCCTTGGGATCACACAGGACTCTGATGGTTAGAGCAAATCCACTTTCCTCCTCCTCTTCCTCCTCTGGGACAGAAGTTTCAACCTGCAGAAACAGCATAACTTCATTCTTCAGCTCATATTCACACCTCCTTGCTAGAGGCATTACTCTCTCATTTTGAAACCTTCTTGTCGCTTTTCCAGATTTGACCTGCTTTTTCTTTTCTTTTCTTTTTTTTTTTAATTTTTGAGAGCTAGTGTTACAGTGCCATTCTAAATGAGAGAGTTACCCTTAAACACTGCCTGAGAGATGCCTTCTCAGGTGCTTCTTTTCCTGTGTTATACTTGATGTTGTCTACACAAGCGCTCTGCGTTTTTAGGAAGTCGTTGATCTCCACTGTATCAAAATCTTAGCATCTCCCTTTAGGACCAAGAGTTTCAAACAGGCAGAATCCTCTCCACTTTCCTGTTTTCTTGATATCCTTGGTACGTGGCCTCTGGCTGATGTATTCTGGCTCCCCACGCTGCCTCCCTTCCCTCAGCACACTTCATTCTGGAAAGCTTTGCTTGTAAGTACCTGGCTTCCGCCGAGGAGCCGGAGTGCTTTGCTTTTCCCCTCGCTCTGGAGGAAAATGAGGTGCTATTGGCAACTCTCGGGAGTAAAGAGCTGCAGCCTCCACGCTGAGACAGAAAGACAGAGTGCCTTCAGACCAAGCTCTGGGGTAGCTCACGCTGTGGATCGGAGCAGGTCTAACCCTCTGACACGAGGTTGCATAGGCCAAGTCACGGTTCTGTGTGCCGTTTTACTACTGACCTTTCAGTAAGTGATGGTATAAGTTAGCCACTTGAGGTGTAACGGCTGTAGGTTGCGTGATATAAAAGCCCAAATGCACCTATTTTGCTGAACGTCTGAGCAGTTGTATTTTAAATAGATATTTCCCATGTGCATTTTCTCTTGAGAGGGTATTAATGGAATAATTACCTGGATTGGTTTGTACTGAAAAGACCTAACTTAATGTCATTTTTCAGTTTCAGAAAATATGTTTAAACTGTATTCTAGCAGGATCTAATTCTTTATTTCACTGAAGCAAGCTGTTCAGGCTGTTAAAAACAAACAACAAAAAAACCCCAGTCTGGCAGTTTCAGCAAAAATTTAACAGCATTAAATGATGCATTAGCCAAGACTTCATTACTTTTACCAGATATAGTATGGTGTGTTTTAAGTATTATCAAAACTGACCTTCAGCTGTCAAATTAAGGTGGCAGATCAGAGGCCCATTTGGCCAAACCTCTAAACTTTGGCAGGGCAGACCCCTGGGCTTCTCTTCTCCCCTCCTTGGCAGTGCTGCCGGTGTGTCGGAGCCGATTAGCCCGAGTTGGGCTGGCACCTCCTGCTCCTGAGGAGGGATGTGAAGTTAGAAATCACAAGTGATGGGCTCTGGGCATCTCTCTGCATGGAGCTTGTTCCAGGATTAGTGGATTTTGGGCCAGAGGAGCCCACAGGGACCAGTCAATCTGACCATCCGTCTAGAGAATTTCACCCACTGTAGCTGGTAAATTTGTCTTCTACGGCTCAGATTACTGCATAAGTATTGCATTTAATTGAGCATTGTATTTAAAAAAAAAATCATTCCTTTTTTAATTGAGGTTCAGCTTTTGCAAATCACTAATATACAAAGACAAAAAGCTGCAGGAAAAACATCGCGAGCCTTGGGTTAGAAGCCAAGAAGTGTAATTACTGATGCGCGCAACAAGCTATTGCACGTGTGGTGCAAGTGTGATCCTGGCATTGATTTTTCCATTACTGTATCAAACTCCATGTGTGAAGCATTAACAGCGCTTCAGCGGGTGTATATGAAAATCTGTCATTTGCTACAGCTGCCTCGGCGCCTGCCCTCTAACAGCCCCAAAACCTGCCCTGTGCCCCCCGCCGGGTATTTCAGCGGTGTGAGAAATGATCGCTCTTGACACCCGAGAACTAGATGGAGAGAGGGGAGATGGCAGCACATCCTACCTGCAAGATGCACCTGCCACAGCACCCTGAATGATGCAAGGAGGGGAGTCGGGCTTTTGCAAAGTGAGCAGAAATTAAAGGAGTAATTTATCCCCTGAGAACAGGAGCTGCCAGTGCGTGTGTGCCAATGCGGCCTGCGCTGCGGTGAGAGCCAGCACCCGGGGAACGACCTCCTTCACTCGGGGTTGGGTGAAGCGCTCTGTCTTGTCCTCTTCTTAAGCCACTGATCCAAGGCAGACACGAAAAAGAGCCTCTCTGGTTTGAAACTTCCCACAGTTCCCAATTCTATGTAAGGACCTATTCCAAATCCCCAAGGTACAACTGCTGTGTTACCCACTTGGTCCACCTGACGGCAAATTTGGTTTTCAAATACAACTTTTTAAAATAGTTGCTCCATGTGGCGTGGCCATCCCGCACAAAGCCTTACTTCCCTCTCTGCCTTGCCTTCAGAGATTCTTTACTTTCCCTAAAATGGGGGCAAGGTGCCTTCCTAGGAGCCTCGGGGCCACAAGAAAAGACAGCAAAAGGATTCAGAAATGGCACACAGGAACCATTCAAAAGGTGGAAATTTTGGGAGGGAACAAAGTATAACAAGAGCCGAGGAGATGGTGTCAGATGCTGTGGTTGGAGGGGTGGTAAGAGGAGGTGGGGGGGTGCATCAGGATCGCTGCAGTGTTTGGATGAATCCAGAAATAATGATCTTGTAGCAGCCCCACATCTGCTTAACCTGGAAAAACTGATCCAAGTTCAAGAGGTTCCAG
Organism: Grus americana; assembly: GCF_028858705.1. Classification (NCBI taxonomy): domain Eukaryota; kingdom Metazoa; phylum Chordata; class Aves; order Gruiformes; family Gruidae; genus Grus; species Grus americana. The sequence continues at coordinate 14,495,392 of NC_072857.1, read as the reverse complement.
GCAAGAAGATATTAAGAGAAAGAGAGTGGAATTGGGAGAGAAGGGGGGAGGATCTGGGGAGTGAGAGGGGATAATGAAGTAAGTTGTCACAAAAGCAGTGCAGTGTTTCTCTGATGTGCTATATAGGAAAAAAAAAAGACTGTGAAAGCCTGTTGAGATTTTATATCATAGGATCAGGCTCTCTAGTTTTGTTGCTGTATTTTGTATGTCTAACTGGAGCAAAAATGTCCACAAAACATTTGAGGATTCTCCTTATAAACAGGGAGAATGAGCGCCAACCCAGAGACCTGGGAAAACGAAATACCTCCTCCCTGGTTTTCCTTAGCAAGCAAAATTTCTCCACCCACAAATGTTTCGACACTGCCCAAAGTAGCCGGCAGCAAAGGGAACATGGGAATATTTTTGCTTTGTTTCCTAGTACTTGCGGATAAAGAGTAATATTTATCTACACCTTAAAGCTCATTTTAACTTTTACAATACTCCATCAAATTCGTACTCCTCCCTCCTCCCCTCCTTGGCAACAATGTGCTACAAAATTAATTCTGTAAGAGTTACCCTGTGAACTGAACCCCACTCCTGCTCTGGTCAGGGAGCATCGCATCTCTCAGTCTGGCTCCGCAGGAGTCACCCGTCTGGTCCTGCCTGGGCGCTCGGCGGGCCGCACCGCGGGAGAAGCAGCCCGGCTCTGCGCTGTTTGCCATCCCTCACAGCAACGGTCTCCCTCTGGGCTGTTCGCTTGGCACGACTCGAGTCTCACAGGGAACACCTCAGAGCTGTTCTTGTACTCGCAAAGGGTGCTGCTCCTCCAGCACCTGGAATACTGACGTCCTCCGCCTGCCCACCAAAGACATGTATTTTGAAAAGCAGGCATGCAAACTCCTTCCGCCCTGCCACATTCGCCTCTCCCCATGGTCTGTGCCCCTGGTACACCTCCAGCTTGGCCGGGAAGTATTCTCGTCTTTACGGCTACTTCCCAGCCTGACCTCTCTGGTGGACGGCTGACAGCAAAATTAGAAATTAATTTCAGGTCTAGTGGTCAGTTTATGTGATGTGGCTGCTCATCCGCTGGGAACACGATTCAATGCTGAGATAAAGTCGCTGGGCACTGAAAAGGCTGCACAGAGTACCGGTTTTCAGTCAATACTGACCTGAGCTCAAGACAAACCTGACTATGAGAAACAAGCAGCTCTGCAGAGCTGCCATTTACAATTCCCTTTGGCATGCCGAATCCTTACCTACAGCAGATCCCTTCTTTCTGAGGATCATTATGAAGCAAACTCCATTTCATTTAGGTCATGACCTTTTGTTTGATTTTTCAGAGAATTATGACCTACTTGGTGGCAGGTCTTTGTGCTTGTTTTTAACTCTTCAGATGGAGAAACTAGTAAGTAAGCTAAGTACCAGAGCACAAGTGTTTATTTTTAATACTAGCCTCTCAGTGTAACCAACCATAAAATATTTAGGGTTCTTCCTTGTAAATCTAACAGCTACTAGTTCTGAATCTCCTGCTTTTTCTCCTGACCTTGATGAAATCTCCAGTACCTCACTGCGAAGTGTTGCATGAAATTCTGCCAAAATGAAATCTCTGGCCTGAAACACAGTAAAGAGTCCATACCTTAGAATAATGCTGGCTAAACTGATCTAAGCATTACCATATCTACTAGAATAAAGGAAAAAAAAGCAGATATTTTTTCCCCCACTCTCTTAATCCACCTTTCTCTATACTAATCTGAAGATGAGTTTGTGAATGGTCAATAAGGAGGCCAGGACTCAATGAGTTTGCTGAGCATCTGGCCTAGAACCTCAGCTGATGTAGATCACATGTATTGTGAAGCTCATCACACCAGCAGCAGATTGGGTTCCTGAACAGTAAATGTTTACTTCTATAAGGCCCTATTCAACTTTAAGAATACGTAATTTTCTATTCCAGCTCTTGTCCCAGATTAAGTCCAGGTAAGCAAATTAAAGCATGTTACAGCAAGATAGGGAAACATAGCAGCGTTTTGAAGCCATGTTTTGATTTTTGCTGGAAAGGAAGCGTGTCACTGGTGCTGTACCTTAACCAGGTCATATTGAAGTTTCCCCAAATTGTATTTGCCCCCTTCCTAGAACAATAAAAGTACTAGCAGTTGGGCTGTAGCACACAGTGTGTTTCTGAATAGTGTGACAAATGGCAAGGTATATATAAACAGACCTCTAGGAACATAAGGTCTGAAGACCTTACTAGGCTAAAAGAGTTTCCAACCTTTGCTTTTCTTTGTCCAAATAGAGACTCCAAGACAGGCTGAAATGCATTTATCCAGTAAACTTGTCACACAAGAAAGGCTGTGCAGAAGTGCTTGGTCGGGCCCGCCTTCGCTGAAAGGTAAGAGGATCTCCAGTTGTTTACTGGAAGGTATTGCACAATTTGCGACACCAGTTAAATACCAGGCTGGCAGGCTCTGTGGGAGCCATACTAGGTAGCACTTCCCCAGCTGCCTGGGTCAAAGGCTTGCATAATATCAGGAAAAATAATGTTTATCTGTGATATTATTTGAAGTGTAAACTTCATTAAAAATATCACCTACTGTAATTTTTTTCCAGTTAATTATATGATTTTAGATTTCTAGGAAAGGGAACAAAAGGACTACCTCATTGTATTGACATATATTGATCTGTTAATGTTAGATTTGGTGGCACTCTCTTGGCAAACCATTTCACACATTCAGGTAATTAATTACCTGATAAAATTGCACGTGGGTAATAATGCCAGGACGCACAGACTTGCTTTATCCCTCTTCCATGCAGTGCCAAGTAAGCAGCTCTGATGAAGTCAGTGCAGTTACTCCAATGTGAGATGCATTAGCTTCATCTTCACACCACACAGATACATAAACAGAGTGATGTTTTTGCTGTTTTGTTTTAAATACTGTATTCTGCACCAAGTCTTCAAATTTATGTTATTTGACTCAATAAATGTTTGATGGTCTCAGTGTAGCATCTAGTGGAGAAAGGGTAAATAACAGAAAAAAACACAAAGCAGAAACATTCCATTAACCCTTGCTTATGGCAGCGATGAAAATGTGAACTGTTGGGGAGTGGGAATACTCACTTCCCCAGATCATTCAGCGAAACACGTCAAGGGTTACTCCAAAGCGCCTGCAGTTAACTGGGTACAATGCGGGGCTTGTAATCCTGGCAGAGCAAGATGGTATCGCTGGCTTGAATTCAGCTCAGAAAGGTCTCTGTCTGAGGTACGCAATTGCTGTGAAGGCATATTGTCCTTTAGAAACTTCTTAGTTTCAATTTGCTCTTGCTCCAGCAGTAGTGTTTCTGTCCTGGCTTACGGTCAGTTTTGCATTTCTTCCCTTCATGCTAATGCTGTTTCCAGTCTAACTATAGAGCCAGAGCTACTGTTCCCCAAATTCTGTCCCAACTTAGCCCCTGCACAACCAAAATGATGTGGGTGTTACTGCAGCGGCTGGTTGCACTGGAAACACCGCAGCCAGATCCGGCTCAGAGCGGACTTGGCTAAGGACTAGTCCTGGACCCGCGGCGCAGCCAGACCTTGTGGGGCTCAGGGAAGCTGTGAACACGCAAGCAAAGCAGGAATTGTTCCTGCTGCCTTTCTGCAGATTTGATCTGGGATACAAGGGTTTAGCTTTTGAAACATATCAAATCTCAGCAGGTGCTGAAAAATGGAGTCCTCTATGTAATTATTTAACAACAGCAAAAAAGCTTACATTTATAACTTTTTTCTTAATATTATTATAAACAAATTCAAGTAGAATATCCATGGCAAAAGAGAAGAAAGCTTAATTTTCAATAACCATGAACATAACAGGGTAAAGAATAGAAGGCTTGTTTTACAATTATTTTCTTCAAACTTTATTATGACTTTTTCATGTGCATAATGTCTTTAGTATTTTATGGGGAAGTGAACAAAGAAGCACAAATCCGTACACCAGAATCTGCCTCTAGGCACAGTTCATAGTGGAGAGTCCTCCAGAAGCACCGCTGTTAGAGGAGCGATACAGCTATGAAATTAATGATGGGGTTGCAGAGCCAGTTCCTCCTGATATGGCATGGAAATGTGCTGCCTTGGGCAGGAATACAAAGGAGAAGGTAAGTATGTCCCTCATTAAGGGTACCTCTTGAGAACACTGTGATGAATCCAAAATTATCTGAGATACAATTTATTTGCAATTCATGAGGACACTGTATGTTGCCACTGATCCGTACTAGCAAGCAATTACAGAAGCATCTGCATTGGCCTTGGTGGCACTAACCAAGATGTAGCAGAAGGGTTACCCTCAAGGGTTACCCATTCTGTACTTGCCCTTGCTAAATCTTCTAAGCAAGATAGAGACAAGTTCAGATCTGTTTACTCCTTCATCCCTATTAGCCAACTGGACAGTGTAAAACAGGGGGATTCTCATTTTCCTATCCTGGTGCAAAGAGTACAGCTGATAGTGCTGCCTGTGAGTAGCGAGGCTGCTGAAGTGCCTTTCAGCTCTAGCCTAATCTCAGTCCAACCCCTCATTACTTGATGTTTTCCTGTTCCTCTGAACTGCTGGGGGTCCCATCCAGTGATCCCAGAAAAAAAGGACCCATGCAATCAGAATAACTACCCTGTTTTCTGAGAATTTAAGAAAGGGCAGCGGACATCACTGAAAAACTCTTTCGCAGCAGTCTAGTAAGTGACAGAGCCTGGAGCTGGAGAGCAAGCTCCAGATTTTTACCTTTTTAAGTGGAGAGGAATTACTTTATGCACGCTTTCTGCTGTCCTAAAGGTGACTTGGGAGTATCAGTAGCAACACTATTGGTAAAGCCAAGCATTCCAAAAAGACATTGTTTCCAAGATTGTGAAATACAAAATATAGATGCATTTTAATTTGCATTCTGCTTTTTTTTTTCTTTTTTGACTTTCGTATTTCCAAGTCCTCACAACTATTATGACTAGAAGCGTTGTCACTATCATTCCTATCATCAGTACTATGGCTGCTTATAACAGTAGTACATGAAAGCTAAGACTCTTAGATAATAAGCAAATTTCATGAGCTGTGGGCAACATTACAGACCTGCTACAGATCAGATAAAAGCCACATTAAATCTGCAACTAATTGGTAGCCTTGGTGGTGGTGTCACCACAGAGATGAAGCACTGAGCCATCCTGTCCTCAGTGTGTGGTCCCTTTGCGGTTGAGTAAGATAAGTGCAGGTAGAATAGCGCTGTAAACACAATACAATGCTTTATTATTTTCAATGCAGGCTACAGTCCATAGGGCTGACAACTCACCCTTTTATTGGCTTCTCTGTTCTTCTGTGTCCCTGCTAACCCAGCAGCCAATATTGTGTCTGTGAAAGCATCTTTTCAGGGCTCTATCCACGTAACAGCGATCAAACAGTTTGAAAACTTCCATCGGCTCTCTGGTCCTTTTGTCTTTGCTGGTTGTTTTGGAAGACGTCATCTGGAACACTCCATCAATACTGTTTTTAGGGTAGATATATATTTAAATCAAAACCAACACATACAACCTTTCTGCAGTCTTGAACTGAAAATAATTTTTTTCACCCTATTAGAAAATGCAGTGAGCTGAATTTTGTGTAAATGTTCATGCTTTTTATTATAATTAATCTAATTTCTATACAATCAGCCCAAGCCTTCTAAAAATGTTTGCTATTTATAACATGAACTTTGGAACTACTTCAGGAAGCCAGAAAGTGAACGTTCTATGAATCAAGAATTCAGAACGAATTGTTCAGTTCCTGGAAGAACTTAACCGGTCAAAAAATCTCTCTTGACAATTTTAATTACTTTGCAGGGAGGCCAGAATGTGGGTGTACCAGGAAGCAGTTTGCACATATGTTTTGTTTAGCTGAGTTGCTGCTGTGCTGTCTTTTGTCTTTTTCTTAGGAAAGGTCAAATTTGGCAGTTTTCTGTACTGCATACTCAAGTAGATGGTTAATGCAAGGTAAAAGCAAACCACAACAGTCAATAAACACTCTTATTTTTCTCTTTAGAGATACTTGTAAAAAACACTTACTTTTGAAACACGTCATGTTACACTGCAACAAAGAAAGATGTTCTTAGGACTGGAGTTGTATTTCTGGCTATGGTTTACCAGCGGGGGGGAAAGTCTTTTACTGGTGCTTGCTGTTGGCAGACAATGTCGACCTCAAAACCTCAACTGTGAAACTGCGGAGCGGTAAGAAGTGACATACGGTCTCCTCTGTGCTTCAGATGAGTGAGTAGTTCTGTGCAAACTTTTGTAAAGAAGCCTGTAAAAGGCCAAAGTAACCAAACACTACAGTATTTTTTTTAAATCCTCAGCAACAAAACGGGAAGAGATGACAGAGCAGCCATTTTATCCTCCTCTCTTTTATATGTATTTGTGTTTTTCAGAAGGTTTCCCGATGTTTTACTTGAAACAGACCTGAAATATGAAAACTGCCCATCTGAAAGACTGGGCTCATCCCAGCACTTGCCTTGCAGATCAAGGAAACAAAACCAATAAAAGCAACTTCTATATAGAGGTGGAATGTGTACTGCATCCCCTTAAAGAATAAAAGGCCTTCACTCAGAAGTGGAGCTCTTAGCAACAGAAATGTAAATAGCATTGAGTGCAAAATGCAGCAACCTGTGCAACATGTGCAAATACTTGGCGTCCTTATTAGAATCACTGCTATCTGACTTGCAGCTTTGAAAGAAAACTGTCTACCTTCCTGAAAGTTACCTAGAATTCAGCCAGGTACAGGTCAATGTAAAGTTAGGGGAAAAAAAAAAAATTAAAGCCTGTAGAGCTGGAATCTGCATGCCTGAGCTGCTCATTTCAAAATATTAATTGGAATTTTTTTTTGGTCACTATACAAGGAAATCAGTAGTAGAATTGAACTAATTCCTTACAAACTGAGCCCACCGATACTCTCGCTTTTCGCATGTTTCTTTCTCTCCTCTCAAATACTCTAGAAATTTTCTGACAAGTTGCAAAGCCAGGAGGCTTTGGTGGCAGTTCTTAGTGCTGGGTTGCTTAATGATGGACCTAGAAAAGGCAAAAACTATTTTAAAACATGCAACATAGCTCAAACCAAAGTTATAGGCTTGCTGCAAAAATTACTGGGTGAGGTTCCTTGGGGTAAGTCAAAGTGGAGGTCTAACTAAATGATAATTTTTGGCTTTATATCTGTGCAAGTGGTTTGCCTAAAATAAAATCACTATGGATATCATCTCGAAACAATGATCAAATCCCTTTTAAGGTTCTACAAATGTTATTTAGATGTTTCATTAAAATGTTTTATCAGGATTTCTCATGTTCAATACCCACAGTTCCAGGATATGATAGGAAACAAGACAGAAGTCTCTCTGCTGCAGTCTCTCTGCTGCAGTCTTTCTTAGACTGAATTGAGTCACACCAAAGGTCCAGATAACCTGGCACCCTCCAGTTGCCTATAGTAGAAATGTAAGGACAGAGCAGTTATAGCTTCATTTCTTCTCCTATTTACCATCTCAATTTCTGGCAATCTAAGGACAGAATTGGAGCCTCTGTCCATCTCTCTGCAAAGCAGCCTTTTCTTCCATTAATTTGTCTAGTTAATTCTTGCAGGCCTTAGTATTTTTGGCATCTAAAATACCACATGACAATGAATTACCCAAATTAAGCAGATGTTGTTTAAATAGTATTTCCTTTTGTTTGTTTTACACTTCCATCTGAAAAAATATTACTAGATTCATAAGAAATGAGTAATTGTTCCCTGTTCACCTTTCCCTTGTCAGATGTGATTTTTGATACCTGTATTATGTCTGCCATTTGTCATCTGTATTCCTTGTAGTCCCAGAGTACCTCATCTGTCTTACTTAGGCGGTACTCCATCTTTCTGATGAATCCAGTCACTCTTTTTTCTGTTTTGTCCTATGTTATTCTGATGCTTAAGATGATACCACATGTCAAGGTGCTATAAGCATACTTTTGTGTTGTATTAAAGGAAAGAACATTTTTCCTGAGGATTTATACAGCAGCATTGTTTAATGTTTGCTTTTTCATTCTTTTCTTTCCTTTTCAGTCCTAACTGCCTCTCTGAGCACTGACACAACAATTTCAGAAAACTATCCATAGTGACTCCAAAATATCTTTGCTGACTGATAGGAACTAATTTAAAGCCTACTGTGTTGCACAGGTGGAGAGATTTTTGTTTTCCTCTCATGGATATCTGTGATCATTGCATTTTAGCTGCCTCTTTATCACCTACTTAGTCTCTATCGTGAATATTTTTGCTACTTTGTGCCAGCAGTCTTGCTTTTGGTTTTCCTGAATAATTGTGAATCACTGGAAAACACTGTCATCTCACTGTTCAATCCTGTTTCACTTGCCACTTATGAACATGTTTTAAAGCACAGGTCCCTTTGGAATCTCACTGGTTACTCCCTTTGAGATCATTTGCCCATCCATCTTCCTTTTGTGAAGCAGTTGCTAATCACAAAAGGAGCTCATCTCTTGTGCTTTGTAAAAATGTTTGAGGAAATCTGGGCACACAATTGCTTAATCTAGGCCGCACACTAAATGTTCTTCGTGTCATGTCCACAGTCCCCTCATTGTTCAGACTGGGAAGATGCCTGGAACATGCTCTGTCTCCCTCTGTCCCATGCATTTGGATTTCCTTTCTGTGGAAATTAGACTGACAGTAAAGGCAAGCTGGGAAGAGAAAGAGAGGAGGCAGGAGATAGCAGAAGATGGCACGTACTTGGTCTTCTGCCACCAGGGAGTTGGATTATGGCTGAGAAGGACTCCAATGTCCCCATGTTTATACAAAGACTGTATCAGCCAGCTCCTCTTTATCAGTATTAGCTGACACTGCTGACATTTTTTAAAGCACTACCAGATTTGCAGTTTCCATCTCTACCTATTATATGGTGATGAGCCATGCGTTAGACTGACTGGTCTATCGTTTCTAGGTTTTCCCTGAAGTCTTTTAGAAAAGTTGGAATGTCATGTGCCACTTTCTGTTCCTCCAGAACGGAGTTCACTCCAAACCATAAATTACAAAGCACAGTTAATAGTTTGGTGATTTCAGATCTGAGTTCCTTTAGAACCCCAGGGTGAGAAACACGTTGTCCTGGCAAGGCAAGTACCCTACAATTTAGTGATTGGCTCCAAAACCACATGCTAAGTTTTGTGAGTGATTTTTCGGACTGTGCCCCTTAAAAACGTTTTGTTGTGGCAATCACCTCAAAATCCACCATAAGGAACAGTGGTGGTTTCTTTGAATGCTTCTGTTATACCTCTGTTGCCTGCTAGTTCCTCATGTTCTCTGGCAGGTGTCCTGTTCTTGATGCATTTGGAAAAGTTTTTATGCTTCAAAATATTTTTCTGGCCTGCTTTATTATGGTTTTATATTTAACTTGCCAGAGTTTATGCTATTCCTCTTTTGGACAGAAGCAGAAAATAACAGTTTTCCACAAGTGAATGCACAAATGGAATGCACAAAAGGCTCAGGTATTTGCAGTGGGTATCTAAAAATGCAACCTTGTGCTACTTTGATGCGCATTAAAGGCAAAGGAGTTTGTTGAAAGCTGGCTGGAGAAAAAAGGACTTAGCAAAATGTGGTCCAGCGACTGTAGCTACTAAGGTTTCCATCAGCTTTCATTCTCAGTGTATTCCTAAAGGGTTATCTTTTAAATATATTTTTAAGAGAAATACAGCCAGCCTCCAAACTGGAGAATAGCTGCAGCACGCTTATAAACACGAACTATTATTTCACAGTAATCTAACAACTGGCACTGTGGAGCCAGCCCTATTGCACAAACGTACAAAGTTAGTCCCTGCCCCAAAAAGTGAAATGATCCTGTCCCCGTAGATTACCTAGGACACTGCTGAACAAGCACGCTCGGTATTTATGTCAATACTGTGCTTTAACAGTGATCCCAAAGCCATGTTCAAGCACAAACTTGCCTGTCCTTCACACTGCTGAGTGGCACGCTCCGCACAGGATTTGGCCGACCTCACTTGAAGGTTGTGCCTGTGCCCCTGCAGATTCTGTGAGCAAGGCACATATGTCCAAAAAGTGTTTTGCTGAATCAGGAGCCCACTTTATAGCAAATGTATCTGCTATTAAACACACATTATGCTTGATCTTAGTGTTAAGATTAAGTGGTTGTCTCCTGCCCCTTTCCCAGCTAAACTCCACCTGCGGTGAGAGTCATTCATCTTGAATTGCTTTAATGCAGTGTTTAAGTATGTCATCTTGGCAACAAAGCAGTTTGCATGGTATTTCAGTGAGAGGTTTAAAATCCCATTCACATTTTTAATATACATTTCTCTCACATAAATTATCGCAGCTTGGTTGGCAGGTCTTGCATGAGTAATAAGGTTGTTGGCACAAACACATACCACAGATCTGTTAAGTAAAGGAGAGGCTTTCATTTGTTCCTAATTTTGTATGAGAGACGTGAGGTTTAACTTGTACAAAATGGTTTAAGATACTGGTGTTTTACTAGCAGGACATTACTAGTCATGGGAGAACATATCCTCCCCATGTAGTAGTACAGATAAATCCCCATGCACCAGTTTGAAAATTAAGCTCTTGCTGTGTGAAGTACCTATGCAAAAGGCAGCAGCTTTCATTGCTTATACACACAGGCAGACTGTAGCCGAAAACTTGCTCTTTTGAAGAGCTAGCTACTGAAAGAGAAGTGAGCTGAATGTACTTTTTGCATATGAAAGGAATGTGTTCTCTTTTGAGTAAATAATGACAAAGTCAGGTTTCAGTTTGCTTTCTCTCATTCATAATTTTGGGAAGTGATCACTCAGGGTATATAACGTAACTCAGAATTCTGCAAAGTAAGTTCTCTGCTGAACTCCACATTATAAGGTCTGAGCAAAGTCTGTAGCAAATATTCTGCAGTGCAATTTTGCTCCATTGGTATTGTAAGAGCATGAGCTGGAGAACTTTGTCTCAGTATCTATTTTTAAAACATTTAGCGCTCTTGCAATGTAGGCCTGACCTGAAGTGCTTTGCATATGGTGGGAATCTTCCAACTGCCTTTATTTAGGGCTTTGAATCAAGCCTTCTGTAAACAATGAATTATAGGAATAATAATGTATTGTGAGGAGATAACTTAGGAAAGTCTAGCCTTTAATATGCGTCACCAATTTTGTGTTAGATTAGCAAACATATCCTTTCATAACAGCTTCAGGTTACATTTGCCAAACAAATGTTGTGTAGTTCTACAGTCACATTGAGTGGTTTGGATTGCTTCTCTATTACATGCTCTGTATAAAGTAATGTATTAATTATTGTTATTCTCAAATTGTACATAACTGTATGTTTGACATAAACCAGGCACAAGCAAAGAAAATTATACGAAAATGTGAGAGGCAGACTTTGAAGCTTGTGTGCAAATGGATTAAAACGTATCTATGCAATTTGTGAATAAATTTGCCATGATCTGAAAGAAAATTATCAGGAAGCCAAGCCAACTCTGCAGCTAAGGATCCCTTTAATGCACAGAAGAACGTATCTTGTGCACCGCTCGAGAGGCTGGCAGCAGTTCAGAAATGCAGAATGCAGTTATTGGATGTCTCTAGGTGCGCCACGATCAGTTTGTCAATAGAACTACAGAAATGTTTGAGAAGAGCTGGAGAAACATGGACACAATAAGGAATGGCATTACTGATGCTGTGTGTGTTATTTTGGGGCTTTATGAAATCATCAGCCTAGGAATTGTTCAATCCAGGAGAAACGTTCACATTTCAAACTTTGTTATCTTATTTATAGACTTTCATTAATAAAATTTAAATAACAGCAATTTATGAGGGTGTTCTAGTCATTAAAAACTCTATTATTTCAAAGTGCTCAAGAGATTGTGCATTATCTAAAATTCCTGCTTGTCTGCCTTCCCCAAAATCAGTCTTCCAACCCCTGATTCAAATTAGTCCTGAAAGAAGATGAGACAACTGGAGAATCCCATGTGTCCTAATACTCACTCAGGAAAAGGGAGGGGAGGCTAAAAGAGCTTGGACTATTTAGCCTAGTAAAATGAAGGGGGTATGACTACTTTCTTAAAAATAATTGGGGGTAAACGCCATTAAGAGGAAAGGGCTATTTAAACAAAAGAAGAAAACTGGCACAAGAACAACTTAGGCTGGAAATGTACAGGTTTCCAAACATCAAAAGAATGAGATTTTAGAAAGCTTCCTAATTAGAAGAGTACATGCAAACTCCCTTAGTATTATTCTGCATCTTCCTATGGTTAGGAATTTAATTGTGCAATCCAAGAACTCAGTCCCAACCATATATTGTATGTGTCTGTTATTTGGTAAAGAGCTCGTTGTGAGAGGTTGTATTTTAATAAATGGACATTAAAGACATTTTAAACTAAGCCCTTTCACACATAGTATAAATACATGAAAGCACTGAGTTGTGTTAAACTAAGTCTTGCAAAGCCAACCTTCCCATGGGCCACATATAAAAGACCTTTATGTGGCCAAGAGGCACAATATGCCTCATACCTTGGAGAACTCTAGCAAGGACTCAGAGGCAGAAATGACTCTCTAGGACATTTGCAGGGTGAGGCTGGGTGGACATGTGGCAAAGACGGAGGGTTACCCCATTAAGACAGCCCCGTTCCCACTCCCTAGCTCATTTTCTTCCACAGTAGCGACTGTGACCACCCGGCAGCCCTGGCCTGGCAGTTGCACTCGAACTACTTGCAAGGCAGCCCGGTGAAATCGAGAAGCACCACTTAGCTGTATGTCGCTGAAGCACATTATTGCTACGGTTCAGGTGAGCAGTACCTCACCGCCCTTCTTAAATGCTTCCCTCAGCTCTGCTTTCTCATTACGCTTGTGTGTCCCTGCCAGCCCTGCGGGCCCGGGCTGCTGCCTGCTGCGTCCCTGGGCCTGCCCTGCAGGATATGTCACACCCTGACAGGAGGGTCCCCAGGCTGCACCTCAGGGTGGAGAGGCTTCACCTCTCCCACCCCACCCACGCCAGGGATTATCGGGAAGGCTGTGGCTACACCCCACCTTTCCGCAGCCTCACTTCTCAAGGTGGGGGATCCCCGCTCTCCCCGGGTCTCGCTGCCTGCGGGCACGCCGGAGGCCCGAGGGGCTGCCTGCGCTGACGGCGGTGTTTCGGGTTAACGTCCCGTGGCAGGAGCGGAGGCCAGAGCAGCCTGGGGCACCTACACCCACAACCCCCTCAGAACGACTTCTCCCCCGAGCAAGCGACAGACGCCAGCCGCCGCTAAGGGCCCAGCAGTTTAGCACACCGGCGCGCCCGGAGCAGCGACGCAGCCGTGACTGACGGCTCAGGTGGCCAATCCACGGTCACGGACTGACGTTGAACACCGCCTCCATGATTGATGGTAGACCCACCTAATCATGCCGCGGGATGCCCTGCCTTTTCTCTTTTACGGACAAGCAGCGGGACCAATCCCAAGGGGAGGACATCGCCCACTTCCCTTTTGACTCTCGCGACTTTTGCCGGGTTGGCTCTTGTCCCCCCGCCAGCCACCGGTGACTGCGCAGCCGCCATGTTGGTTGCTATGCTGCCCGCATGAGGCGCGAGGGCGGCTGTGAGGGGAGGAGGCTGCTGTTCCTCCCACCTTCTCCCCCACAGGCGCTCGCTCACTCGCTCGTTCAGCGGCAGGGAGGGCGCCTCTGCAGAACCCCGCCGCCTCTGCCCTCCCCGGTTCCCTGTGCCTCCCAGCCGGGGCTGCGCGCGAGGTGACTGCCGGCGTGTGTGAGGCGGCGCCGGGCCCCGTTGAGGGGAGCCCCGGCCCGCGCGGCACCCGCCCGCCGCCGCCGCGCTGCCCTGCCCGCACCCCGGCTCCCGCCTCGCCGCCCCCTCCGGCCGGTTGCTGTGAGGAGAGGGGGGAAGGAGAGGCCGGAGGGGGAGCTCCGCCGCTTTTCCCCCCCCGGGCTTCCCCGTCCCTTCCTCCCCTAGCTCTTCCTCCCCCTTCCCGGTCCCTCGGCCCAGCCGCCGCAGTACGATGTGGTCCTCGCCGCTGCGGCTGGGCGCGGGTCGGCTGCTGCGGCTGCTGTCGCTGCTGTCGAGGCTGCGGCTCGGCCGGTCGCTGCGAGGGAACTGAAGGCAGCGAGCGGCGCTCCCGCGCGCGGGGGTGCGGTGCTGCGCGGTGCGGTGCTGCGCGCGCGCGTACCCCAGCGCGTGCCCGAGCGTCTGCGGCGCGTGCCCGTGCGCGCGCGGGGGGTCGCGGGGCGGCAGCGGCGAGCGCAGCCCCCGCGCCTCTTCCCTCCGCCGTCCCCGCTCCATCTGGAAGGACGTGGCTGTTATATGAAGGTAAGGCGGCCGCCGAGGCGCTCGGGTCTCCGTTCGGGGGGAGAGGGGCGGCGGTGGCGGCGCGGGGGGGGGCGGTCACAGCACAGGAATGCGGCGCGCAGCCCCCCCCCCCCACACACACACCTCCCCGGCTGTGGGGGCCGAGGCGCCGCCGCCGCTCCCCTCAGCCCCGCTCCCCGTCAGCCCCGCTCCCCCTTCCCGCAACTTCGCCCACAGGTCGCCGCTGGCGGAGAGCGGCTCTGCCGAGAGCCCTTCTAGTGGAGGGGTGGCGTGTGTGTGGGTGCCCCTTCTGTCCCTCACTCCGAAAAGAAAGGAGATCCAGCCCCGCTCTGGCGAAGGGGCTTGGGGGTGTGTGTGAAAAGCGACCGCCGGCCCGCGGAGAGGGCTCGTAAACAGCCTTCGGGGGAACGAGCGGCGGGGGCAGGTCGGGGGCGGTTTGGGGGTCTGTAAAATGTGGTAAACTCAGATGAACGCCTGAGACGGATTTTTTTTTTTTTTAGTATGTTTAATATGAAAGTTTTGCGTTCCTGTGCTTTCTAGGCACATGTGCACGTTGCCCTGGTTATGGGCTAGGGAAAATGGGTTTGAGCGCTGTCGTTGCGTTCCTCTGGTACATTTTTAGTATCTCCCTCAAGCAGAAGGCTTGTATAATCGCGTGTGCCTATATGCGACAGTGGCTTTCGGTGTACCTGGCGATGGGCTAACTCCTGTATACTGTTGCAGCACCAGCTGGAAGAGGAATAACGTCTTTTTCCTTTAAAAAATCTCCAAGAGCTAGTTGCTAAAACTGGGTAGCTGCCAGTGTAGGTGAAATGTTCCCACCACTTGCCTATTCAAAGAATATATGTCGTTCAGATGTAAAATGTATGTGAATGAACTTTGTGCTGCTACTTAACCCTTCCAGCACTTCAGTGTGGCCAAGCTGTTATTTTTTTAACTGTGAGACAGAAAATATTTGTGTAATTTGTGTATTACAGAAGTGCTAATGGATCTCAGCTGAAGAATAATTGTTAGACTACAGTATGCACGTACATTTTTTCACCCACGGGGCATTTCTGTTGCCCTGAGCTAAACTGTGTTGAATGCTAGGGGGTTTTGTGAGTGCACATGTTGGCCTGCTTGTTATTGGCAAATAACTGCCCTGTAATGTTGGGAGCCACTGGTGTGTTCTCACACGTGCAGACATTTATGAGCTCATCACGTCATAAATGTGTGTTGCAGAAATGCAAGAATGAGATTAGAATTGGAAAAACCATTTTCTTATTAGATATGTATATTGTAGGAAAGGGTTTTTTTCAGTTCATTGCCTAAACATAAAATGTTTAGTATCGTAATCTTATGGATGCCATTTTCTTGACAATGGATTTCTTGCTTCACTGACCTAAAAAGTTGTTTTTACATATTGGCATGACTCTGGCTTGCACCATGTTGATAAAATATGATTCTGGATGATAAGCTTGCAAATACATATGTGTGCGTCTATACGTTTCCCAGGCATGTTTATGCTTTATAAACTCAGAAATTTAACTGTTGGTCTGATTTTTTGAGATAGTTTTGTTGTCATTACAGTTTCTGTGTATTTTTAGATTATGTTCATGTTTTTATTTGTAGTTTAAAGTTAGATTAAACATTGAAATACAAGTGCATTTGCCTGAAAAGCAGAAATGTATTTATATTTTACCTTTTGGTACATTTCTTTTATGTTTGCAGTTAAGTTTGTTTAGAATCAGGTTTGCCTACTTAGGGTTTGATGTTTATTTCTTGTTCAGTAAATTTTTCCATGAATCATATTGTTTGTTGCCATGTGTTACAATTCTGTTGTCCTGCTAATATCTAATTTAGGTTATACATAGCAGTATTGATTGAGCACCCTTGCTAAAAATACTTTCACGGTTGTGTATACTTACAGTGTAGCAGCAGGAAAGTTAAGCCTATACTGTTTTTCTGTGATTAGAATTTACTTATTATTAGCAACTACATTTGTAAAATGAATAAAAGTAAAATCCTGTAATCTTAGAAGTAAAGCTAGTTGCTTTAGAGTAGATGAGCTCTCTATTAATGAACAGAGTTCATGTAATAGTATTTACATGTCATTGCCATTAACATATTTGGAATATAGGGTAAGTTAATACCCAGGGTACATAATTTTGGCTCTGATCCTGCAGTGACCCCTGTTTGGGCAGAGGGATCCACCTACACAAATCTTGCTGCAGGAACTGGAGCTGAAACATTCATTCTGTAGGTGCTAGGTCGATGTTTATCACGAGTATTTGCTGCATGTGGATGTTGTGTATGTTTTGTTGTTAACATTTGTGTTTGCGTGGCATGTCATGTAGGCTTCTGTGTATGCAAAGAGCTGCAGGGTTGGTGCTCAGAGTAACAACCTAATACAATAGTGTGCGACATGATTATTTTGTGAAAATGAGGGTTTCTTTTGAAATTGCTTTCATACTGTAACTTAACGGTGCTGAAAGGTGACCAGCATTTGGGGATTCCATCTTGCTAGGGTCTTGTTATCCTTGGGGACTTATTTTATGAATGTTTTGTTGAATATACATGGAAGTTTTGTGCATTCATTTATGCTCGCATATGAAAAGTGGAATGCATCTCTACAAGCATATTCTGGAGAACTGAGTGGAAGTTACAAGGTTGAATGTACTAGAGGGGAAGATATGCAGGATGGTTCACTTAGTCCCATAAGCTAACCTGTACACGGGAAGCAAAGACTAAATTGCTTGCTTGTGGCAGTTTAGACCTTTGTACGAGGTAAATGAATTGGGTTAAGCATCTTCTGAAAATTATGGTGCATTAAAAATTCTGTTTTAACTTTTCAGCTGATTAAAACAAGTAGTAGGCATGTGCATGCTTTTTTGTTGTTGAAGTCAATGTTAGATTATTTTTCTTAAACTGATAAATAACAAGTTTCTGTGGTTTGTCGTCTTAGGTCTTCATACTACCAGTAGTTAGATCCTATGATACGCCATGATTCTGCTTCATCTCTCCTTGTCCTCTCCCCCACCCCTCCCTCCAGTCTGGGTTTAAATTTGGTACAAGATCACATGAATCCCATGCCTTCACATCCTGTTTTTGTGTCACCTCACTTCCATTCTCACCAATTATAAAAATGGTCAAACAAGAATCTTTCAGCAGATGGTTGACTGTGCTTTTTTTTTTTTTAAATACCACACTTTCACTCTGGTGCTGTCACTTTTCATAAAATGCCCAAAGTTCTCATGGGTTTATTGTGCTCCAGCCTAAACAACTGTAAAAATGGTTGGTGTGTGCATATAATATGGGATTGTTTGTAGTGGAAAGAAGGAACTGTGAAGGTGAAAGAAAAAGGGGAGAGGAGGATGGTCTGAGCAGGAGACAAAACCAAAAAAGCTGAACAGTGGCCTGGTAATACAACAGCAGGTCTTTGCTGTCTGGGCCAGCTGTTCACATATGCTTGTTTGGGAACAGAGGCTGTTTTTCCTTGAGGACTTGTAATCCATTAAATTAACACAAAAATAGTTTTATGTAGGCTTTTGAAAGTTTTTAATTTCTAAAATTTGTAATTTTCTGGAAATTTTCACTAATATATCATAGAATTACATATCTGCAGATACATATTAAAAATCTCCATTCTTATTTTGGAAAACTTCAGAATTATTAGAAAACCATTGCTATTTATCACTTACAAAATAAATTAGTTCAAGCTTACAGTAGTTAATGTGTTCACTGAAATTTTATTGACATGTCGACGTACCAGAGTTAGATTTGAGATGTAGGTTACAAGAATATGGTCTTTTTATGGTGATCTGGGTTACAGCATACTAAAGTCTGTGCTGATTGTACACATGGTGTCCCAGTACATAAAGAATATTACAGCTGATAGTCACATAATTACTTGGGTAGATCAGATGAGCATAACTAGATGAATTTGAGTTTGAAATGTGAGAATTGAACCAGCTTCTCCTTTCTCAGTTTATGCACCTTCAAAAAAGACTTGGTAGGGTGATGCAATTAAACCTCTCTTGGCACACTTCTTTGTCTCACACTGCAATTACTTCTTGGACAAGTTATAAGGTGACTGTTGGATGATAAATGCAATTCCATTTGCGTGGTTTATGAGATACTGCCATCTTTACAGTTATGTGAGGAAGGGGGGAATGGCTAATATCCATTTAAAAATAAGCAGTCTTTTAATGATGAGTACTTATGATCTGTTATGAAGAATGCTCTGGGAAATATTTTCACTGAGTGGGGAATGAAGTGCAGTTGCCACTTAAGAGTTTTCAGGCCATCTGTAAGATTTAAGAGGGAAAAATTGATAATCCACTTCCTGTGGCATGTGTGTTCTTACATTGCCTTCTGGCCATTCCTTATCTTCTGCAGGGTAACTACCTGAGAGAATGCCTGAATTATTCTGCATGACCAAAAAACCCAAATCTGCAAATGAAAATCAAATGTAATGCTGCTAGAGATTAACACTTTCATACTTGGATTTTTTTTTTAATTAGAATGGTGTAGATTAGATTGAAGGAGGATGTATTCAATTCTCTTATCAACCTGGGATTTATACTTTAAATTAAAAATCGTTAAATATCTAGTATTAAATGCTGGAAACCTTGTTCTAACTGGTGCTTTTTTGGGGATGATGTTCCAATCTGGAGGCCTTAGTTACATATAATTTTGCTATTTTGTTTGCTAGTTTTAATAAACTAATTAAAAAGTTTTATTTAAATGTAAGCTCTTTGATGTTTGTTAGTGGTAACAATATAAAAATTGATTTGGTTTTATGCCTGTTAACTGTATGATCCTCACTTATTTTGTCTCTAAAAGGATATTAACTTTTAAGACAGTTGAGTGTACTTTAGCTTTTCTTGAGTCCTTTTGTGTACCAACATGTCTCTGCCCTACAAAAAAACCAAAAAACAAAAAACACCACCAAACAACCCCCTAACAATGTTTTGTGCCTGTCGAAAAAGACACAAATGAGAAACAAATTATATCAGTACTGCACTGAAACTAAGTGTCTATTCAGTGCAGTGAAAGTTACATAAAAAATGTTTTCTCAGATGAGCAAATTATTCTTGGATAAGTCTTATCATTTTTTTCAGTTTGTTTTTTTTTTTTTTTTATGGCATCAGTCAGGTTTAAAACCAGAAATTGAAGCTGTATCTGCAGCAGATAGCTCTCCATGTAAACCAAAGCAGCAGCTGGTAAAAGATAAGAGCCTGCTGTGGATCCTTTGTCTCAGAGAGATGTGCTAACATACTTTGTCTTGGAAGAAGGTTAACAAGCAAGATTCCTGTGTTTTGTTTTCACAGTGGAAGGTGGTATTTCCAAGAGTCAAGCAAGTGGATTTGATACACTGAAAAGCTGTGTTAGTAAAATAAGAGACTCAAGTGTGACATACCAGAAACTTGTGCTCCCTGTTGTCTGTGCCAATAGAGATGCAATGAATAGAAACAGAAATGTTATTAATTCCTCTGTCAGGTAGAGAAATGACCACCTTTTCAATAAGAGCACACAAAAATGATACCACTCAGTGGAAGAGCAGTTATTGCTAATAATGCTCTCTGGACTCCCAGGTTAGCACAGTTTTGTCTGAAGATAATTTCTTGATGATGCTTTGCCTTATATTTTCTTAAGCCATGTCAAATAGTAGTAAGTTGAGAAACATGTTCATTGTAACTTAAAGCTATTATAACTGATTTGAACAAAAAAATAATCCAAAATGGGATATATTTCTCTTGGGACAGAAAAAGATGCTTCCTAGATCTAACAACTTTGATTCGATGCCTTTGCTCAAAAAGAAAAAAATAAGACAAAATAATTTAGGAGGAAAACCACTTAGTAAAACCGTGGGTTTGGGTTTTTTCCCACTAACCTTGTCAGTGAATTCAGAAATTTTTTTTTTTGGAAAAAACTGCAGTCTTTCCAATGAAAAATTGGCTTTGGAGAGGGTTAAAATTAACATGTCATTTTGCATTTGTCTGTCTTGATACTTGCAATAAACTTTTAGTGTCATCTGAAAAAGTAGTTAGACATATTTTTGTCTTTTGATGTGTGAATAGGGTTAAAGATGACCAGTGATAAGTTGCATTGTAAATTTTTTTTCTCATATGGATTCTGTATGTGCTGCATATGCCAGCTTTGTATTGTGTCTCTAGACTGCATAAAGTCTCAGTACTGTTCTTAAATTGTTTTACTGAGTTTATGTAGTGCCCCTATTTAGAAAAGATGTACTTCAGGAGAAGGGATGTGTATCAATTAGTTTGACTTAAAAATAAAATTTTATAGAACTTGGCATGTGAGTTTTAAATCACTGCGGCCTGTAACCTCCAAGCTGAGCTGCTATTAAGGCTTTCCTTGGAAGAGGTTCTTGGTTTTTTTGGGAGGCAGGCTGCTGTTACAATTGATGCCACAGTCTGTTTTTAGTACTTGAGTGCAAATGAGGCTATGGGTGAATCTTGGGAATCCTAATCTGCAAGTAATTCCCCACTTACTATGTTTTAGGCTTGTGTGTTGACTCTGTAAGAAGATACTGCATCCTGTTAGCTCATCTGAATGCGCCTGCTTTCCATGGAGCTGATCTCTTTAAATCTAATGTTTGGAAGGACCTTTCCAGATGTAATGTCTATGAAAAAGGGGTTGTTTAAAATATTAAAATGTGGCTGCCTCTTTCAAACTGGAGAGATGTATCACCTTTGTCTAAGTCTGGATGGAGAAGAGGGGAAAGAGGAAAAGGATAGCTGCCCTGCAGTGATTATAAAACATACAAGGTTTTGGAAAACATAAGTAAAAAGAAAAGGTCAATATGTTAGGGGTTTTTCTGGCCTCTATCAGCAAATCTCATGACCTCATGGGAAGCTTCTGCTGAAATAACTGTGATGCACGGAACCAACAGGGGGAAACTGAAATATAGAACTGGCATTACAATGAAACAAATAGATCGGTTGGCTATACTATGGGGTCATACCTCCAAATTATTTGAATATTTTTTGGCTCATTTGTTTTCTGTGAGCTTGAATTAGACTACTGATTTAGATGTTTCAGTATAGAACTAATAGTTGTTTCTAGTTGTGCTTCTAGCATCTCTTCCTAGGTTCACTATATATGCAACAAGGTAAGGAGGGACAGAACATTAATGGTAGTAGGAGGTGTTTTTATGTTTTCTTTTTTAACCCTTCACTAAATAATATTTTACTTCTATGTTCATTTTATGATAAATTAAAATATACCATATTACTCAAGTTCATAAACCACTCAGTTTGGAAGTGGCTTGAACTTTTTAAACCTTCAGATCTTCGTATTTAGGACTGAGGAAATAATTTCATTTTGAAGGTCTTTGGGAAAACTTGAAGGTCTTTGTTGGGAAAACTTACTGGTTTTTGCTTTGCTTTCCTGTGTGGTGTGATCTGCTTACAATTTTTTTGGCCTCTTCACTTAACAGATTTGTTTTTATTTTAGAGACTTAAGGCATTGGCGATACTGTCTTTTCCCTTACCTCCTAGTATGGATTTGAGTCCTTTGTTCTACAGCTCTTAGATCTGCTGGGAGAAGTGCCTTAGTGTGAGTGTGTGTCTGGGGAGGGGCAGAATGCAGTGGGTTCTTTTTATAAAGCCATTTTTTTCTCTGGGTTCTTTTTATAAAGCCATTTTTTGCTTTCTACATGCACAGGGACTGTGAAAACTGGATTATTTTCAAATTTGCAATAGTTAAGTAAATTTTATTGAATTGAATAATAGATGTAAATATATTAAGTAAAATATCTCTGCTTTCAAAAACATGCCACTTAAAAGGTTGAGATACAGTAAGAAAATGAGGCATGAGTAACTATGAAGGACATATACAGTTACACTTAGAACAGAATTCCTCTGTAGAAGACTGGAAAACAGACTGAAAATTAACATCTGACAAAAAGTCCTCTAAGAGAAAATTCCTACAGGAGAACTTCATTCTTGAGATTAATTAAAAGAAAGATTAGAAATTCTCTAGATAGCTGTAAGCTATTTAATAAAACTGAAGTAAGCAATTAAAAGACTCAGTTGTAGTTACCAGCAGAGGCATTGCTTCCTTTGGTGATTCTGGTGCTGCCTCCCCCCACCCCCCCTCCATTACATATGTTTCCCTCCTTTTACAGGAAAGCTATATGTGCAGCTCATTAATGCTAGATGTCTTCTGCAGAAGGATTTTCATAAAAAGCATCCCGCTCTGAATAAGGGTGATGTAGATGACAACTTCTTTGGCATTGAAAACACATACACAGTCCCGAGAAAACAGAAATAAAAGTGCTTTGTCGGAATTATACTAATGAAATGTGTGAGAGAGAGTAGCTTGAAAGAGAACCTGATTAACATCTGAAGCTTCAGCTAACATTTAGCCACCTTTGAAAAGAACTTAGGTTGCTGATAAAACTACTCTGTCAAATCTCTGGTTTCTATTTCGAAGTTACATTGATGTAAGCATTTTTCAATCCACCTCTTTACAGTGTTTTTTTTCCCTATGTCTTCCAGACAAACAGATAAATTCTAACTGTTCTGGGAAATGATTGTAGTTATTCTGGTATCTGCAAAAGGCATTTTCCACTTAAGTCTTTCATATTCATTCTGAATATATTTTGCATTCTGCTGCACCTGGTGTGCCATGACAATTGTGTATGCTCTAGCAGTGGTGTACAATGAGCTGGGATGTGTTATATCACCAGAGATCCATCTCTCATCTGAGGGCAGCGTGTGATAGCAAATCATGTCATCGTCTTAGGGAGAAAAATGTATCATTGCAAATTGGTGCTGGATTCCCCAAAATTGAAGTAGTTGCCATACTTCAGCAGAATCACTGTGCTATGAGTAAATGGGAAAAACAGAAAAAATGAATCCTTATGTGTACCAAGGAGTGCTATTATAGTAATTTTAAGTTGCTTCAAAATAAGTTACTGACTACTTAAGTCATTAAGAGAAGAGCACTCTACGATGAGATTTTTTTCAGAAGTGTTCATTACTTTCCGCTCCGCTTTAAGTTTATGAGAAAACAGATCTGGTCTTCAGCGAAAATAACAATAGGCTGATACAGAAGTTCTGAAGGTAAACTTCTTAATGCTGTAAACAGAAAGCCACATTTTAAAAATTTGCTTTCCAGAGTTAAATGACTATAATGCTCAGAAAAAGCCAGTGAAACTTTTTCTTTTGGCAATGTATAAATATCCTTACTTTCATAACATTTAAGATTAAAACATAATCCATCGTCAGACTTTAAAGCAAAACCCTAAAAAGGGAGAGATGCCTTTCCTAGTGGCCATTTATTGCATTTGTAATAATTCTTTGTGTCTAAGTAAAAATTAAAAAGTATTACTAAAATAGTGTTATTTTTGTTGTAGCTTCTAAGTATGGAAATGGGCTTGAAGCCCACTTTGCTATGTACAATTAATAGAAAATAAATTGTGCTTTGAAAGCCTAACATTTCTGAAGTTGAGAGTCTGAGTCTGATAACAGACTTCCCTCGTTAGAGTGTTGGTGGGATATCCGGTTGCCCTGCAAATGCTTCAAAGTGGCATAAAAATGAATGAATGCTTATGAAGGAGGGTGTAAGGGACCCAGATCTGAAGCCTTCAATGCACTTCCAGCACTTATGTTATAAAACATTCTCTGCATTCATAATAACTATATTTTGTCATGTGGCCTAAAATCACTAGGGAATTACATCTTCAGAAGTGTATCTGTTTAGTGTCCATAATATAATTAACGTATATTGTACACTTCAGATATATCTGTACACATGCTAAATAAAATACCTTCATATTGATGTACAGTGGACAAAAGGATGGAGTCATAATATTTTAAAATTCTGTAACAATAAGTCCATGTTTTACTATAGAACATATTTGAAGAGTATCCCAAGATTTTTTTAAATAATACTTGAGAAGCATATACCAATATTCATACTTCTTAAGGAGTGATAGGGAAATGTATTTTGTATATTTTTTTGTATTAGACCTTATCATCTCTGCCAAACAGTGTCATACATGCTTGCACTTCAAAAAAAATGTTGAAATGTTCTGTTAACTTCTTAAACTTTTTTTGGCAACGCTATGCTTTCCATTTATTTTGTCCCTTGCTTAACAGTTTTTGTGTGTGTTTTCAAAAGCACTTCCATTCACCATTCAAGGAATTCAATAGAATTCTAATAGGAACTGCACATAAATAACTACAGAAATCAATGCTTCAATTCAGCCAAGAGTTTTTTGTGACTTCAAAAGCCACAAGAGCATTTATTATTAGAAACATACAATTGACTTTTCTTGTATTATCATTTTGCATAGTGATTTGGTTTTTACCATCACAACAAGATGTTTGACAGTTTCATTTGAAAATGATGTATTTACATTCGGCATTCCAAAACAGTGTAATTTTTATCTTTTCTGTGAAGCTCTATTCATGTTAATTTGCATGTTCAGCTCTGTGCAAAGATTGTCAGTGAAATATTCACTGGTGGATTTGTCCTCAAAGGTCAACCAAATGTTAGGCATAGTCTCCTATTCCTGTATTGTAATGAAAATATAAAAGAAATCTTTAAAGAATGGAGTTGTTGGATTAATTTTTGTCTGTTTAACTCATACAATGTGAAGCGTATCCTCTCCTCCAAAATGCTCGATTTCCTGAGTGTAACGACCACAGAAGTAACCAGCCTGCAATAGCACAGGGTTATCTTGGAAGTACTTTCAGTCTTTAGTATTTGCATTACACCTCAGGCCATGTCAGCTGTAACGGTCCTTTCGATCCTGAAGTTTTTAGGTGGGTTATAGAGAGTGAGATGGTCTTGAGTGAGGTTGTTTGAGCACATTAGAAGCTTTAGAAAATTGATGCTTCTTTTCATTTGAAACAGCCTGAAGATGGTGTGACATGAAATACAGCACTCCATGTTCACTAGCGTTTACTGCCTTGTAAATGGACCTCCTGAGTGCTGTGGCTTTTGAGCAAGCTCTTGCACAGAGTTTCCGTCAGGTAATAGTACAGTGTTATTGCCTTGGGTGGAAAGCACATCCAGAATAAAACAGAGTTTTGTTCTGGTTGTCAGGAGGGTACTCATGGATTAATGTATTTTTCTGCATTAATATTTTGTTTTTCACTGTTGCTGATTGTTTTTCAAACTGAGTCAAGTTACCAGCAGGGGCTTTTACATGGCAGTAGCCTTCCTTCTCCCTCCCAATCTTCTGATTCCTGCTGACCAGCCAGTGTGGTTCTGCGTGAGGAAGATGAGGTGGTGTTAGAAACTGCTTCATGGAATTTCATCTTGTGAACCAACTGGTGCTGAGACTTGCCACCCACCACTCCAATTACCTTGAGATGCAGACCAGCAGTCCCATACTCATTCACCTTGTCACACGAGCAGGTGCTGGTTGTGGATGCATGTTTTGGCACTTGAGAAACATTTCAGCTAGGTGGAGAGGTAGGGAAGCACGGCCTGTCTCTAGTCCCTCCCTCTTCTAGCATTTGGAGTTGAAAGACTACGCAGGTGAAAGTGCACCTTGAGAAAGGTTTTAATGGTGATGAGGGGGGAAGAGGTGCAAGGTAGAGCATCGTGAGGAGTAAGACTGGTAACACAGACTGCATCATAACTGCAGTTCCATTAGTGTTCAATGTTGTCACTTGGAATTACATGCATTTAGGATTTGAGTGCTGTCATGGTGTGATCTTTAAAAAAAAAAATAAAGGAAGTGAAGTCAGACCTTTTGTTGGTTCCTCAAAGTTCTTCCCCATTTCCTTTTACCACTTCTGTCTAATTCAGATTGCATTTGAGTCAACTGCTTTCATCTTGACACTTATGTCATTCAAGCATCCACAAAGTTAGTATGCTAATGTCTGCATTTCAACTGACTGATAGGTACACCAAAACCTATCTTACTTTTGTCACTGCAATACGAAGCTTCTTTTAATTTCCCTGGCTGTTCAGCATTTACAGAAACAAGATAATGGAATGTTGCTGGCATCATTTGTAAGCCTAATGTCTGAAGTTTATTAACATGGTTTTCTTCTTGAGATGCACTCTGGTCCTTCTTGTGTTCTCATAGATGCTTGATAGTTAACTGGTACATAAGTCAGAGTGGAAGAAATAATAATGAGTGTCAAAAAATGATGATTTTTGTAAAGGAAACTTGGTTCTGTAGAGGGGCAAAACAGGCTTTTTAGATTTGTCCGGAAGAAAGAGTCTTCCAGCTCTTGGAAGTAGTTGCCAGACAACTTGAAACATGGAGGTATTAAAATATATTATTGGTATGGAGCAACAAAGACTTTATTGCTTGCTATAGCACACTGTGTTTCATAGCTCCACCCTATCATGTAATCCCTTTTATTGAACGTTGTTTCAAACTGATTGAGGTTCCTTATGCCCTGTTTGTAGAACAAGTGCTTAGAAATTTATCTTGGAGACAAAAATACAGTTCTAAATTTGGACTAAATTCTTCCCTGACTATTTACTGTATTTTGTATTTATCACAACTTTTTTAGAAGCGCTTTCTTCTGTCTGGGCAGGTATGTCTATGAGAGTGTTGCTCTCCTCCATATCATTAAAAAAAAAAATCTAGTATCTAATTGGTGTTGCATTTTAAGCTTCTTAATAAACAGTCCATCAGCTATATATGGAGAAAAATTATTTGTGTTTCAAAGTGCTGGAAAACTATACTACATAGAATTTTTGCAGTCTCAGGTGAAGCAATCTGAATTCTTTGTTTTATCATTATTGTGCTTTTTTAGGTATTTCATTTTGGTACTGCTTGCTGTCGGAACAGTCTCTTGACTGTTCCTAATTGATCTATGTCTTTTTTTGGAAGCTTAAAAATGAACCCATTTGAGCTTTTGCAATACTGAGCAGCGTGAGAGAGGACCTTCATCTGTCCCGTGGGCTGTGCGCCTTACTGAGCATCATCATATGAGGAATTCCCTCTCTACAACAGCATGACATAGTTGGTTTATGTTTGTATCTTACGACCTACTAAAAATATTTTCTTACCTTCCCACTTACCTTCTAAGATGTTTTTCTGCAGAATTGGTGTATAACCGCTTTGTATGCAGTTTCTGTATTTTTGCAGTGGATTATGCCTGCTTGATAGAGTATATAAATTGTCCAAACTTATAAAAAAGAATTTTTGTTTTCAGAAAATCGTTTTCGAACTAAATTTTTAAGAATAAATGTTGTTCTTATGTTCTGAAAACATTAATGACGCTTTAAGAATGGTTTTGGTTTTTCCTAAATTTACACTTGTGTTACTGGGAATGAAGTAGATCTTATATAAATTTCAGTAAATGATTGGATACAGTGTCCATGAGGGGTTCTGAAAACTACTGGGATTAGTAGAAAAGGCATCAGTTGGATCAGAAGCTGACCAAAGAGAAGAGTGCAACCGGCTATGCCATAAAAGCAACTAACAGGATGGAGAGAGATAATTAGTCATGCTCTTCAAAAATCAGTCTTGAAATTAATCCTGTCTCATTACATTCATTAATAACCTTGGTGCAAGAATTATGTCTCTTCTTATTAAAAGCTGTAGATAACACAGTTCAGAAGTTTTTTTAGTATTTTAGAGGACTGGATTATCCTGTAAGAAAAATAAGATAAACTCATAGATTTGAGTACTAAAAAAATTTAATAATATGAAATAAAGTATTTAAGGCATGAGAACATTTATTTGGTTTTAGGAGTCACAAATTGGTAAATAGGAGAGGAATTTGGGAACACTAATAGTAGCAGCTCCCAATATGAAGTACAAGCAAGGCTAACCCTCTGAATAGTTATCAGTGGTTCACTGTCAGAGCAGAATGTACCTAACAGTTTCTTCATTGTCTAGTGATTTTTATTACTGGCTTGGATAACAGAAGAGAATTGGTGATAGCACGCCTTAAGTTTCACCCACAGCACCAACTAGAGGTGACTGGAAATATATTGGAGAAAAAGTTTCAATGCAGAATTTTTACATAGGGTTTTTTTGTTTTGTAAACTTGTCAAGGCAAAGTAGGGTTGAATTCATTGGTCTCTGTAGAACATAGAGCGTGTTTTTTAAAATGTATTTAGAAAACTGTTTTCTAAGAAATATATCAATCTTTTAAGTTTAGACAGTTTCTCTTGTGCAATTGTTTTTTAGAATTTCTTTACCTTTTGTATGAGAATACAGTTGGAAACAAAAAGCATTCTTTGAGAGTTTTGAAATGTCTTATTTTGTAAAAGGAATTACATAAACTGGATTCCAATTCATAAGACACATTTACAAATTTAATATAAATATTAGAAACTTAGTTTTAACAGTAGTCTGTATAATAGGTAGATATCCTGATTTACTGAGTTTATGGCAACAAACTGATATAATGACCTCTTCAGGAGATTTTGTGCTGGAACCAGCTGAGGTCATAAATTCTAGTTCTGTCCCCATTTCTCTGAAAAAGAATGCTGCTACTCATTGCCCTATTGGGACAGACAAAAGGCTGATCAACGGGAACATCTGGATCTAACTGAAATGGCCTAGTGTGTCAATACAACTAATTGCAGCTCACTCTTAACATTTTTGTCCTAGTTCAGATTTACAGTATTTGCAATAGGATTATCAGTCTGTTATGCCTTTTTTTTTTTTTTAATTTGGAAAAAATAGGAAGGGGGGGAAAAAACCTTTATTTCTGAGCAATTGATGTAATTTTAATAATTGTGAGGAGTAGATAATGTCCTTTAAGGGCGTTAATATATCTACTCTATGGACTGGTCTGGCTGTCTTAAATGCTTTTTTTCAGTGCCAACAATGTGCCAAGGTGAGCTGATCATATGTGTGTTAAACCTTAAGGATGTTTGGAATGCTTTTGATGGTTTGTATGTCTATATGTTGTGTGTACCAACAGGATTTTTCATAAAGTATTGTGCATTTTAGTTAAATGCTGAATTGTCTTCCTTTAGCATTTCTGTTCCTGCTTGTGTTTAGCCTTATCTAAACTTACTTGGATCAGTTCTATTACAATACAAAAAAAATGTACAAGATTTGTCTACATATGAATTTCTTGTAAAATAAAGTTCTGCTAACAAGCAAAATCATTATTTCAGATGTGTTCTATTGACTCCCTATTGAGTGTCTAATTGGCCTCTGGTTAAAGTCTCTTCTGAGATGACATAAAGGCAGCCTTACTGTTGAATAAATGGGTGCTGTTTTGGATTATGTTGGAGAAGAAAAGAGAGGGAGAAAAAGATGTGTTAGATTTCTAGTAAGCTGG
Organism: Grus americana; assembly: GCF_028858705.1. Classification (NCBI taxonomy): domain Eukaryota; kingdom Metazoa; phylum Chordata; class Aves; order Gruiformes; family Gruidae; genus Grus; species Grus americana. The sequence goes on along the minus strand of NC_072857.1, from coordinate 14,465,886 downwards.
ATCAAAACCTGAACATCTGAAGTGATTTGTCTTCAGCTTTTGGGAGAGGCATCTTTTTTTATCTTTCTTGAGGAAAAAGATTTTTGTGGAGTCTTTTATGCATTTTAAACGTCTTAACTATCAAAATACATGGAAGCACAAAATACCAATATGTACAGAACATAAAATTAGAACAGGTGAGAAGTGACTATATTTCATGTGATAGTGAAAAAAAATTACATGACTTGGGCTCTTAAGCACTTACAGCAGTTCTAAAAAATAAATTTAAACTATTATTTCAATGTAAATATCTGCATTTGTTTGGAAAGAAAACAGGTTTCTAAATCAGTTGAATGGTGTTGAAGAGTTCATTTGCCATCTGAAAGGCATCTTAAGCTTGTAACCTAAAGCTAACTAAGCTAATAGATAGGTGCAGCTAAAAATATATAAGGATCTTAATACTTTTCCTTACCCTATACCCAATTAAACATTGGCTACTGAGTATAAATATTTTTCTTCTGTAGCAATTACTGTTCCAAGACCTACACCAATGCTTGGTGTAGTAATTTTCCAGAATGTGTTAACTCAGCCACACCTAGTCAAGCCTATGTCCCCTCAACTCTTCTCATTGACTATAGCAGTAATACATCCCTTGAGCATCCCTCTGAAGCAAGGTTCTCTATGGCTATGCAGATCCCTAAGCATATTTTTAATGGAATTATTCTAAATGTTATTAACACTTCACCTTTTCAGAGGAATGTATACACTCACTGACATTGAGTTGTGTTCCTACATCAGAACCTTTCTGAATAGTAATATTAATGTTAAATTTTTTACTTAGAAAGGTTTTGGCCCTTACTGTTGAGAAGACAAACTTAAGAGCATATGTATAGGTGATGCAGCTCTCCAAACCTATAGGGAGCCTGCTGTGGTTCCTAGAGGCAGGTTGTTTCATCCATTTTAATAGCGTTTGCCTTTAATTCCAGTGGCACCACCTCAGTACTTCTTGTGATCTGCTGTAGCCAGGGTGTGATAGAGGTGAGTGGTCATTGCTGATGTTGGGTGATAGGTTTCTGAATAGCGTGGTGCAACAGAAGCAATTGCATGGAGAGGTCAAGATCTAGGATGCTGAATTCAAAGAACTGTTAGAAACCGCTGATAGTGACAAGTTTGGAAGGGAAGGAGCAGATCCTGCTTTATCTCTTCCTTCTGCTGCTGCTTTTCTGCTTTACCCACAACTGGGCATTGTTACAGGTCTTTGGAGTCCATCCCTGTACAGCTACGTGGTATTTTCAGGTAGGAGAAGATGTATCCTCAAGCAGCCATGTAATCAACTTGACCTTCCCTACCCCACCCGCTATTGCCTGAGCTGAAAGTTTTATGCCGATTGTATTAGATGCACTGGCATGAAACTCTTCATAGCACAACAGCTTTAATCTCTCTTGTATTTTCGTACATCAGAATATCATGCTTTGTCTTTTATTTGCAAAAGTGGCAGTGATTATTTTCAATTTATGGTTATCTGTTTGGACTGGGACATCTGCAGGATAAGAAAAAATGATTGTCAATTAAAAGTCTAGACTCCAACAATATTCTGGCAAATAGTAAAATAGGCAATAAGAAACTTAAGTGAAAGTTTCTGCTAGAGAGACTAATTGTAGAAAAGTGTATCAGCATCAATTACAAACAGGGAAGTCTCTCTTTCTGGAAAGGTCTGCCAAAGTCATTGATGAAGGTAACATCCCGTCTTTCCTGAGCTGCTTTGTGTGATTGTGTGCCAAAGATGATATGCTAAAGGGATGGTAGACTTTATGCCAAGTTCTGTGGGATTTAAGGATTGCTTGTTAACCAGAGGAAATTTTTTCTTTGAGTTGCATAAATTAACCTTTCTTCTAACAATTTATCTTTTGTTTATGTATTACTGTTTCTTGTTCATTTGTACTGTCATCATCATTCTTTTTTTACCCCCCTCATGCACTAGTCACTTTTCGTACCATGGGGAGAAAAACTCTTTATCAAAAGGACTGGCACAGTATGCACTGCAGATAAGAACCAAAGTGCCATGTTGGATCAGATTAAAGATCCAGAACTCGGTAATCCTGACAGTGATGAATAACATGAAGTATAAGACGCAGGTCCTGTATACAGTGAACCTTCCTTGATGTAGCCACATACGAACTGGTTGTAAATCAGTTTCCTGGTTTTGTTTGGTTTTAACATGTAGGTACTGATGGCTATAGCTTTTATTCTGTAGAAGATGTAACTATTTTTAAGTGTTCACGGTAAACCCAAAAGCATTTCTGGTGTCTTTCAAGCAATGGAGTACTGGACTGAAAAAGGAAGGCACTAGTGTGTTATCTTTTAAATAGTGTGCATTGTATAAGCTTTAGTGCTCATTTTCATAGCAAAAGAAAGAACAAGCATAAATTTGAAATAGTGAGGATCATGTTGTTAATGCATATGGCATGTAACTATTATAAAAGGCCTTATTCGAATGCCAGTACCTGATAAGAACAGCAAAAAATGTATGACCAGTGTGGGCTGCTGCCACTGACTCACTGTGTAATGACAGGCAAATTACTCAGTTTTCTGCATCTCGTTCTACTCTTTTATAAATGAGAAATATTGTTTCCCAGTAAAACTCTTTGAGATCCTTGGATAAAAGGAGATTATTTTTTTTTGTACGCCTACTTAGTATATAAATTTGAAGTGAGAAAGTGCAGCAAATACCAGGTTCTATGCAAGTCTTTTACCAGTACAGACATAGTATGAGTCTTGCTGCTCATTATGGATTGTATTAAAGCACCTTGTGCTCCTGAAGACCTCTGTAAAGCACAAGCAAAAAGAGGGGCTTAGGTCAGACTTGGCACTTGAGTCTGTGTTCTGTTCAAGCCTTTTTATAGTTAAGTATAGCTTCAATGCAACTTCTGATGCGTGCATTGATAACTACCATTCCATTTTCTTTGATATGCCAGGCACTGCACCACCTTCAGATGAAATAGTACAGGGAACCTTTTAGAGCAGTTTTCTGTCAATCTCCATCAACTCTTTCACAATATGTCTTTGGCTAGGCTTTATCACTGAATTTTCATAATGTGTTGGTTAACTTGACCTATCCAGAATTGTCTGCGTTAACACTACAGTCTTAACTGTTCCCCTGGTACCTCCTGAAACAAAATACAAATTAATGATTCAGACACCACAAAACAAATCACATGCCACTTGTTTCTTCCCAACTATTCTTCATTGTCATTGTTTGCTGTATTGTGTGCAAGTCCTTGTGTATTCTCTGGTGAGGACCTAAATAATGCAGGAGATTTTAAGGGGGGTCTGTGGCAGATAAGTAGACAAATGATGCAACAGTTTCAGGTATATACAGAAAATGATTTGGATAAACATAAAAAGAATGCCATTATTTCAGCACTGACATGTGGAAGTTAACTTAGGTCTGATGTATGGTTTGGTTTTTAATAAATTCAGACTTACTTTGTGATAGTCCATAAATAGCTGTGAAAGTGGTGGAGGGTACATGAAATTTCTGGTCTCTTGTGCTTCAAGGAAGAATATGCTGTTGTCTCTTTTGTGACTGATTGCGCCTCTGTTTTTGCATCTTTATCTTCTTGCATTGAATTTATCATCATTCTTCATCCCTTTTTAATTTGCTGACTTCCTTAGACTTTTTCTTCACAAGAAGTGTCTGCTTTAGCTTCATCATTTAAAAAAAATACATTGTCTTCTGATCACTTATTCTAGTTATTGTCCCATTTTATCCGGTTGTGTGCTGCCCCAAATTTAGTAAATACACAATGTAAAACTTCAGTTTTGAATATCTCTTTACATTTTTCCCCACCTTCTCACCATTGTCCACTCCTTTATTCTTCTCTTGAAATTGCTTTTCCCAAAATGAATGGTCTTCACTTAGCTGGATACTAATACCTTTACTCTGTTTTCCTTGTTTTGACCGTGAAAGAAGCAGCTTCCCCCCTTTGTGGCCACCTGCTGTCTTCCTTGGGCTTCTGTAGTGCTTATGCTGCTGCACAGCAAACCATATTGAGGAATTGGTCTGACTGAAAAATAATTTTGCCAAAATTGTGTTGTTTCTTAATTCCCCACTCTGGTTTACCATATGGCTGTACAAATGGCTATGTCAGCAGTAGAGAGAGGATGATGCAAGGCTGGAAATGAGTGGCCAGACTCAGGAGTGGACCAGGAATGCTGCTTTAGCTAGTGGTGCCAGGTTATGTCAAAATAAAGAGTTCATGAGAGTAAAGTCTGATTTTCTCGACATGATCACATCCTGGAAATACTGATCTCTGCTGCTTTTTTCCTCAATCTCTCTCTCTCTCTCTTTCCTCGTTATTGTTTAACGTATTTTCCAAAGCTGCTTGTTCATCTCTTTTTTATAGTAAGTGGTCAATAACATCAGTAGAAGCCTCCATTTCTTGGCATGCACAGGAAATGGAGTCTGTCATCCTTAGGGCATGTCGAAAACCTCCTATTTAAATCATTTGGGTGGGCATTATTAGTCAAACCTGCACCATCATTTGGAAATACCTGTTAAAAAATTAAGATAAGATTTAGACTGATAAGCTGTTGGAGTTGATATGTATGCTTCAAAAGAATTATTTAAATCAGTAGTTTTCCAAGGCAGCACAGTATACCTGTTTAATATGAATTTTTCAAAACTTAAGCCATTTTGGTAGAATCATTGGCAACAAAAAAGATGTAATATAACCTTATCTGCTTTCGTAGTGTCTTTCCAGCAGGGACCAGATACTTTCACAACAAATAATTTTGGTTTTCATGTCACTGAAATCACAAGGTGCTCTTTGTCTGTGAACAAATGCACTAAATAATTCTACCCTTTTCCTTAGTCTACAGAGATGCACTTTCATTCGTCTGCAATCAAGTTACTAATAGCAGCATAAAAGTGTATTGGTGGTTTTTTGGGGGGAGGGGGAAGACGGTGGTTTGTTTTACTCTGCAGATATTAAACTAATTCTGAAATGGTGAAATGTACATCTGAATCTGCAAAGCTGGGCATTTTCAGATCTGAGCCTAGGTTAAGGCCCACAAAGAATATGAATTCACATCTAAATCCAATTCTTCATACTCCCATGGTGCCGGGTGAGTAGACATTCTGGCTGGATCCAAGCCTGTATGTAATGGTGTATCTGCATGCATTTAAGTCTCAAAATATTTCAGCAAACCTAAGAATATCTTTTTGTTGTTCTTAAAAAAAGTCAGGTAAATTATGTTCCCTCTATTCTTTTATTTGCTTGGAAAAAAAGTCACAGAAAAAGCAGCATTGTTGAACAGTGTGATACACAGCATTGAGGCAGTTTCTGTAGCTCGGCTTTGCTATTAAGGTCTCTACATCCTTTCAGAAAGAAATCATATTAATTACCCTCTGGTCAGTCCTATGAGCTATAGTTCATCGTGTTGTCCTTGCCTTCTTTCTGGCTATCATAATCCTGATTATTGACTTTCAAAATTTCCATTTGTTTCTAGGACAAAAGGATCAATCTTTGATACTTTCAAAGATCAAACCATGAAGGAAAACGAAAATCTGAGCTTAATGCACAAACATGAGCTTTCTCAGGGTGCAGACGATCATTCAGTATTAGTGTCTTTCCAGTAAATAGATAATTTTTCAGTCTTTAATACCAGGATTTGATGCACTGTCCTGATGAAGGTGAACCATTGAATTCCAGTCTCTGGAAGTATAACTCCAAATCAGAAATGGAAAACACTGTCCTATGGCATGTAAAATGTAAATAAATATGACTTTTTGTGGGTTTATGTCCCATGATCTCTATACCTTTTCCCAAAATATCCTAAGGCCTTATTATATGTGTATTAGGGATCTGATGCCCCTGTCATAAGGCTGGCAAGCACTCCTCTGCCTGAGAGCTCTTACTGTTGCCTTCCTCCTATTCTCAGTAGTCATATAATGTCTTTTTAGGCTTTATCTGTTCTGTCCTGCTGGTACCTGCCAATAACTGGGATCCTACTGCCCGCTCTTTTCCATAAGCCCTTGAATGCTGTTCTCTTTTCCCTACTGAAAAGAAGGCATGATCTTCATTCAGGAGTTGCTCTCTGGTTACTGAGGTAATATTTTTCTTGAATTGCTGCCAGTGGAGATAGTGGTTGTGTTCTCTTTACCGAAATGTTGCTGTCAAATAATCAGTTTTCTATTTCTCCCCGGTTGCCTTGCCTAGATTTTATGTACTTTCCATAGATGTATTTTTATCTGTAAGTGTTCTTAAAACAAGCATTTAAGTAAAGGCTCTTTGATCTCCCTTAACTCTGATATTGTTATTCTGGGATGCGATTTTATATTCTCTTAAATTCTCTATCAGTCATATTCAATAGAAAACTGAAAGGAACTTCTTAGTGAACCCAACAAAACAGGAAGACAAGCTAACTACAAAAGTGAATTTCAGATAAATGTTCAAACAACTATAATTTTAAGACATTTCTCATGCCTTGTGGTTCAGACTGAAAATTAACAGTCCATGGAATTGCAAGATGAGATGCGAGAACCAGATTTGCAGTATAATTGAAACTTGCCATGTAATGGTGGCATGGCTACACCTACTCTAGCTACCAGGATCTTCCCATATCATGTTTCAGAGGAGTGTAACAGCAAGTTTACAAAGTGGCTTAATAGAATATGTAGTGGCAAAAATATTAGTGGTTGTTCATCAATGTAAGTTATTTTGCTGTAGTGACCATTGTGTGCCAGAGAGATGTATGTGTAGTGTAGCCTATATATCTTAAAAAAACAAAGCCTACCACGAAGTATGCATAAGCTGTGGGTTTGGGTATCTGTGCTCTTCAGTTACTTATTTTGGATTTCTTTAGAGCTAGATGAGATTTCTCTGCACTTTCATGAGCTCTGTCAGCACTTGTTCAGTCTAGTTGGCACCTCTTCATTTCTCTCTGGTTTTTTTCAGCAGATTTTCTTAGAGAAAGGGGGATGATCTAACACTGTGAAGAAATTCTAATTCGTGTTTCTCTATATATACTTCCAGAGGACAGATGGACACGTCTGTTATTTAATAATGCTCATGTTACATCCTTCGTAAAGATCAGAATAGCTCCTAGCAGTCTGCCTGCCTGTCAGTAGCAGATACAAGCTTCTTGCTGGTTTTGTGTTAAATAACAGGGATTTCTGCTCTCCAGGCTCCAGTTTTCAGAGTTTGAGAACAGCACATTCTCGGACTGGCATTGTAGATTCCTCATACTCTTGGCTGATGAGAAGTTTACTTTCTTTGAGGGATTTTTGGGTGACCTTCTGGTAAACATGCTGTGCTGATTCTTGGAGAGTGGGAGCTATTTTTCAAAAGGATAAGGCGGTGGTAGCAATAAACTCTTTACCATTGCCTCTCTCTCTGATGCACATAACATCATGCTCATTCTTAAGAAATTGCCAGAGCGTTCTGACACCAGCTCCTGAATCTGGAAATGACAAACTTTGTTTCATTTCTTTCCTCTGAATAGTCAGAACTGAACACCACTCAGATATTCCTCAGCTTGCCTTCAAAGCCACCCCACCATCAACTAATGCTGAAGGAGTGCCATGGTGCGTGGCACTGGCCACTCACTGTGGTGGATAACATTCCCGGCAGCCTCAGCTCAGCAATCAAGTGATCCTGCTGGAACCACATCTCTCTTGTCCTCTGGCTTCACAGACTCCAGTTTTGGACCTGCTAGCACTGACTTCAGAGAAGACCTTTTTCAGCACTGGACAAAGTTGATCCTGCAACTTCTTGGAGCCACAGAAACCTTCCCAGTTATGGGTCACTGGGGTCTCTTTCCTGTGATCTGGGAATAAATTGTATGCTGTTGTTGCACCTTTCCACACGTGGTTTCTACAATTTCACAGTAGGCCAGGATGTTACCAGTGTTACTGCATTTCCTGACAGTTCTGAGACTGTTGAACTCTGATATCGGCAGCCCATTTCGACAACTGCATGGTCATATCTAGATGACTAGTCAGTATTTGCCAACCCGTAGTGGCAGATACTTGCTGAAGTGTACTTGTTCTGAAGTCAGTATTGCTAATGCCAGTATGGTGGCTGGAATTCAGAAGGGATAATCTGGACTTTGTCTGCTAGAGTGCTCGCCATAATCATAATGCAAATGTAACATATTCAGATCTCCTTTGTACGCTATTAAAGAATGCAGTTTCTGTATCTGCTCCCAGGTTTATTGTTCTGTGAGGGGAAAAGTATCCTCTCCATGACTTGAAGTTTTTTGCCTCTTTGTAATACGTAAAGTTTGTTCATCTCTGTCACAGATCCACTAATTATATCAGGAAGGACTTAACTGGGAAAACTGAACTAAATGGCTAGTGGTTTGGTTTTGGCTTGGCACTCTGAATCTTCATCAGCCTTACTATTCTGGGCTGTCTCCTGCATCTTTGTTAAGATGAAGCTTGTTGCTGACTCAGGTTACCACTGCATTTTTGGATATACTAAACTTCCTGAAGTCTCTATTTAAAGTACTTCTTTGTAGTGAAAGAAGTGGTCCCCCAGAAGAATGGAATCTGATCTGTGATATTCTGATGAGAACATCTTGCTATTTAGAAAGAAATCTCATCAGCTATTGCTTGTGTGATACTAGTATCTTCATTTTGGGAAAATCTCTTCTGAACGTCTGTGGGAGCACGAGGAGGAGCATTGTGCCCTCAGCTGAGCGCGGTACCACTATACGGAGAGATGCTACACTGCAGAACAACACTCCTGTTGCTTTCACCTGTGGCTCCGGCAGCTGCTTCCAGGGGAACTGGGCTGTGCTACAGAGCTGCCAGCAAGGGAAAGTGCATGTGAATAGACACTGGAAAACAGAAGAATCTGGTTACTTGGTTTCTTTGTTAATGTGCACATTCTATATCCTGCCACATGTCCCTTTTCTCTAGCCTTTTAATTCTGGGATGTTATAGATGATGCCTTCAGACGTGCTTCAGTAATGTTAGACTGCGTGCCTGTTGTAAAACACCATTAGAAAAAATTAAAAAAAATTTTTTTATAATAATATTAGTGTTAATACAGCATGGAAAAATTAACTAAAATCAACAACAACAACAGACCACTTGGTTTTATACTTTATAGTGGTATTAAACAAGACTCCTGAAATTTTCTTATCTAAACCCTAAGAACCTATGTGTACAGCAGTTGGGCAGAATAATATTTTTCATAGGCAATATAAATAAACTGAGCTTCTAAGATAATATAGTTTAGCTATTAGCTAAATAGCTTTTTAGCTTAGGCTATTCTTAAGGATATGAATTCTAGATAATGAAAAGCATTGGAATAAACAGTCCAAGGCAATATTACTGATGCTCCCTTATAATAAAAGAAATTGCATAATAGTGTAATTTTTATGATATAGTGTCTTTGCCTCCAAGGGAAAAAATAGTGATTCTCTGTATGAGGTAGAAGTTTCACTTTCTGTCATGTAATACATAAAGCAGCAGATAGTTTGGGGAAAATGAGTTTAATTATAAAAGAGTGCCTAAATAAGAGGGTATAAGAAAGTGATTGAGCCTGGCTGCAGAGGCACATGAATTAAAAATGAGTTTTTAAACATAATGCCCAAGAGGAGCAGTGCAGGTGTGCTGACCTGGAGAGCCTGTCACCTTTTAATGCCATCTCCTTTGATTAATTTGTATGTTGTTAGACTGTTCCTTCTCTGCACTTTGTACAGTATTTTCACTTTAAAGAAAAGATGAATGTAATCTTCTATCAAGTTTTCTTCTCTTCTGTATTGGAAAACTTAGCTACTGGAAAGCTGTATCCTGTCACTGTCAACATGTTTGTGCATGTTGAGAATAGACTTGTACTTAATCAGTTTTCCTTCAGGGTTTTCTCTTCTCCTGAAAGTCTTGTTTTGAAGGAGGTTGTCCCTAAACATTACAGGCATTGAATTAATTCTGTTGGTGAAGATGATAGAAAAATGAGGCAGGGTGAAGTTCTGAAACCCGGAATTAACTCAAAATTTGTGCATCTGGGAGACTGTTAGGGCAAAGTCACTTGACTATGCAGGTCCTTTATGGATTTTTCAGATAGCGTGGGAATCTTTTTGGACCTCATGTTAAAATCTGTGAAATTTAAAAGCCTTTTAATGACTTCTAGTAATTAGTGTAGGTGATTATGTTGCCATCCATCCCTTCCACTCATAACGATGTAGAAAGCATCTCAGCAGAGTGCATCAGGCACCTTAGACCTGTGGTGTTGCTCTGACTGTAGATGTACCTGGCATCTCTCTCTTAAGCTTGGGAGCAGACTTGGGCATGGTTCTTGTCTCTTGGCTACAGTTTTTCTTGCATCCAGGTGGTATATGTTTGGTTTCCTGTGGTTTTAAGGGACATTTTGGTAATTTCTATTGCTGTTGCATCTTCTGTACCCACTACAAAGGAGTAGGCATGGAGTAGCAAAGACAATGATGGAGTAGGTCAGAGAGAAGTTGAAGTGATTAGAGAAATGGGCATAATGTAGGGAGGGATTTGAGTGGTGAAGGGAATTGAACAGTTAGAAGGGGGACTGTTAGAGCCTTGAGAAGTGCAGAAGGGACGTCAAGGAGATCTGGAATACTTGAAGGAGAGGAATGGTACGGGACTGATAGTTTCAGTAATAAATAATTATCTTTGTAGTTGCAGCACGGCTACTTCATCAACCTGTGAATCTGTAACCATCAGCTGATGAATCTGACCCATGTTTGTACCTGCCTTTCCAGGGAAAACAACAGGAGCAAGAGCCAGGCTATTTTAAGATTACTTAATTAGTATATTATTTAAATTGCCTAATGATGCCTAATGCCTTTTAAAGCACTATTAGTAGCCACATTTAAATGTCTGAAAACATAAACTTAACAATGTGCTATCTCCACTGTTATCTATTATTTCTTTCAGGGATGATAACATGTACTTGCTAAGACAAAAAAATCTTGCATTTAATGTCCAATATTCATAGAAGAATGGTTCTCCCAGAAGAGACCATATCTGTCTTGATAAAATGAGAAAAATCTATTGAGAAAATTTTCTTGTTTATATTACCAACTTGATAGGAATTTTTCTTGTCTATAATGGTATTCATAAAAGTAACTTTAAATATTTGTTATTGTAACTTGTTTTCATTTCTCTGCAAATCTGTGCTAATACTTTTGACTATAAGACCCGTAGCCTTTTATTGTGACTTAATGAACTCTGAATATAAGCAAGAATTGTAGTGGGAAATTTTAGAACTGCATTTTCCTTTAAATAAAACATAAATGCCTAGAGTAAGCTCTTCTAGAGCTTTTAGGAAACTAAGCTAGATTCTTCATAAAACTTGCCTCAGTTGTTATTTTTAAGATTTGTTTACTGAATTAATAATACAGGTACGATTTCTCATTTTGTGCAAGTTAGCACTAGTGGAGACTAATAACACCTGTAGTGGTGAACTTTTTTCTAAGGAGTGCCTGTAATTTTGAGATGGCTGACACCAGGTTGAAGTCTAGATGTTCCTTCCTTCTACCATCAACAGTCTCTGCACATGGTGTTATTCAGAGGGAGACACTGCACAGATACGCATTTGTGCTCTGTATTTTGACAGGGTTTTTTTTTTTTTTCCACAGTAGCTTCTGTTCCCTTTTAGAAAAGGGAAATGAATCTGTCCCAAAATGTTGACTGCTTGGCAGTTGAGCAGAAAAAAAGTGTTCAATGATGGCCTCATAGGAAAGGTATTTAAGGAACCGATGATTTTACTTGCTGGCAGCTTCCCTTCCACTACTTTTATAGAAAACAGCAAAAATTTTGATTCTCAGCTTTACTAAAAGGACAAGAAGCTAGGAAATTTGGGTACATTCTGCAGGTCTTTTTCTTGCTAGGGACACTTAAAATTTATCACTTCTGTCAAAAGACTTCAATCTTTTTGACTCCACAGACTTGGAGCAATTTTGGAGTTTCTTTGTCAGAAATTCTCATCTCCACATACCAGTGAACACTGGAAGTATGGGTCACTTAGTGTGTATGGATTGTTGGGAACTGAAATGCTGGGCAGAGATATGCTTGCTGAAGTCCTTATGGTGTGTTTGGCATGGGCCACAATTACACCTGATGTAGTTACTTCCTAGATTTAAGAACTGCAGTATAATTTCCATGCTTAGTTTTAACTGTGAGGAGTTATTGCCCTGTCTTTGAATAGGAGTTTTGGCTAAATGTCAGCTGTCTACACAATAGCTTGTACTGAATTTGCAAATATTAAATGTCTACTATCATAAAAGTACATTGACTTGTTGTCTTGCTGACATGCTTGTCAGATAGCTTTGGAGAAAGAATTTTACCCCTCTTGTAGAAGTAACGAATACGGTAGCAGGGTGAGTTTTATACTGTGACTCTTGCTTAGGCTGTCATTGCAGATCAGCTACTTAAAATGTATGTTCCTTACATGCTTTTGGAAATCATGATGTTGTGGATAAGTTTGTTTTTTCTTGCAGATTTACATTACCTTTTTATTTTGACTATGAAATCCCTTTCTGGCATTTGTAGCATGCCAACTTTGCTGAAAACTTGCTCACTAAGCCTTGCATTGGGTCTCGGCTGTCAGGTTTCTCTAGACTACCACATGCTTCAAATGCTTGTTACGAATTTAAAACAGATAGACATTCAGCATAATCATTCATTATTACTTGAAGTACTTTTTCAGTAGAATCAAAGGAGAACAGAGAGCACTGAGGGAATTGGTTAAAATCTGTCATTGAGACCTGCTGCCTTGCGTAATCCCTGGCTCAGCAGAGGTGGTGCTCTGCGGGAGCTTAGCACTTTCGTGGACGAGCAAAGAGAACTGACTAAGTAAACATGGAACAGTCTTGCAAACTTCTGGTTTCTAACAGCCTGGGGATTGTAACTGGTTTTGTTCAGTTACAATAGTATCTGTTAACTGCAACGTAGTGGAAGAGACTGTCCAAATGGGGTTTTTTGCTAAGTGTTTTGTAAAGTTGCTCTATTCTGAAAGGTGAATTAGATTGCATAGAAGGCTCTTAAATCAATCTGCCGCTTCAGTCATTTGACTTCAAAGAGAAAAATAATGCTATATCCTTATTTTTAATACAGTGGAAAAAGATTGTTAAAAGCTAGGATGTCAGTCTCTCGTGTACACAGTTGAACAGTAAAATAACATATGTTCATTTTTAACAGTAGGGATTTTTTTGCACAAGTATGAACTTCACTGTGCCATATAAAGCTAAATCAATTGCTTGATTAAGACTTCTTTTGAGTGCAACTTTTATGGTTAGATTATTTTCTTATTAATAAGTAGATGTTAGTTATAGGCAATGTAGTGGGAAAGTTGATTTGTGTTTCACTCAAAGTTTAGTGACTAGATATATAACCATCTCTAAGCATGGTTTTCTTAGATTTGTTTTTAAAAAAAAAAATTGGCCTGATCTTTCATAACTCAAGTTTGAGAAGGTTTGCTGTGATGACGTATGGACTTCTGTATTGGGCTGTGGCTACAATCAGGTTGGCGTTTATAGTTCTGGTAGGAAAAAAACCCAACATCTGAACTCACCCCCAGCCTCTCAGCCGAGGCATGGTAGCTGTGTGCTTGCAGCCTGCAACACAGCAAAGATGCTTGCGGTGGGGATTTGAACCATCAGAAAATATTTTAACAGGGTACTTCCAGACCTCTGGTTGTTTTACAAAGAAGAATAAAAGAGGTAATTTGATCACTTTCAAGGTATTGTCGGGGCAACGGACTCTTCCCCCCTGTGTTGGTTTGTGGCAGGACGTATGTGCTAGCTTCCTGTCAGGAAATCGATTTGGACAGATGAAAGTTTTCAGAAGCCGCCGAGAAGTAAGTAAATGAAATTGAAGACCCTGTGATATGCAAGTGGTTAAACTGGTTCGGGGTTTCGTTCTTGCTTAAAAGTGATAAATACATGAGAGAAACCATAAATAGCAGTGTGATAGATAATAATGTGACATTAAGCTTATAGATAGCCTTTTACACTTTTGTAGTAGTTTCTTCTTTTAATAGCCTGTTGCTTTTTAACTTCAGCACACACTAACTCTACATGTGTGTCTTCATTTGCCCTTCTTGGCAATGTTTTATTCCACCTGGAGCTGTGATGTTTCTTTTATTGCTTTGTTTTTAGTTGGTGAACTGACTTGTAACATGGTTATGTGCCTGCTTTTTCAGTGGACATGAAACTTCATACTGAACTGAGTTAATATGATAAAGCAGCATTAAAACCTCTGTTGTCTTCCTGAACATGAATGCTTTAGAGGAGATTGTATACTAAGAATAAATTCAGTAAATAATAGAATAATCAAATTAATTCCTCTTGAACCAACAGTATTGGAAGTTTCTTGTGGATTCTGAATGGTAGCTGATTTTAAATGTGTTCAACTCCAAGCAAAATGGCCACATAATTTTTCTCAGTCGGATGTTTCATTAAATGCAATGACACTAAATGTTTTTAGATAGAAAATGTGTACCCTGTACCTGGAAAATTATTCACTATTACATTAGTAAAAGGAATCTAACTTCTAATTAAAAGTCTGAGATCAATTGGGTGGACTGAGATGAATAGTGTATAAATACAGAGTTTGTCAGTGAATTTTAGTTTCACTTGGGTAACATGGTGTGACTTCATTTTGGTGCTGTAGTGCATTAAAAAATTCCTTCTTTCTAGATTTTGTGCCTGTTCCTGTTGCATACCTGTAACTTTGTGCCTTTACTTTTTGGATGTGGGAATGTAGGGATTTTTTGTTGTTGTTGTAACAGTGTATGCATAGTTAGCACGCTTGACAGTGAGATATTGCTTTTCACACCATTAATAACATATGCTATTTTTGTTAATTTTGTGGAAACTTGCAAGTATTAGTGTGTAATTCTGTAAAGAACAAAGCTATAAGGAAGAAAACAGCCATATTCAGAAACAAAAAAAAACTTAAAAGTTTTTTCAAAAGTCTACTTTGATAACCCTTATAAGAATTATAAATTCTTTATGTAAGTTTGGATCTTGTTTTTTCTCTTGCATTACATTTTCTCCCAATACTTTTTTTTTTTACAAATGCTTCTGTAAGTTTGTTGATTTAGTTTCAAAAGAAGGAAATGCATTCCACAGGGAAAAGCATTTTTAGATAACTCTTAGAAATACGCATGAAGGTAATTTTTCCTCTTGCTCTCTTATGTACAAAATTGATTGTAGTTTAACGATTTACAAAACTCAGAATGTATCAAGATGAGTGCACAGAGCCTGCAGTCATTTAATCATGTCATAACCCCTGATAGGGTGTGACTGTTGAGGTCAGTATGCCACAACTTTGGAAAACTTTTGGTTTGGCTTTGAGTTTCACTTCATAAGTAGTACAGATAAAATTGTCCTATTATTTTCAAAGAAATTGTCCTGTTATTTTGGCCAGAAAACAATCCTTTTACAAAGTAGGTTTGTACAATTTACAAATCTGGGGAGTTTAGACCTCTCTAAGATACTTTACTAAAGAAACTAATCTCACAAAAGAGATTTATTTGTGTTTTTTTAATTTCACTGCAGGTGAGTGATTATCAGATTTAAATGCTTCATCATTTGAACTTGAGTGATTTTTTTCATTGCCAGACTCACTCAAATAATTCTGAACTTCTAGTCCTCTTAAGCTGACTTGAAAATGGAAATTGTTTCCTGTAAAGAAAATATTTGAGAGGAGGGAGAGGCAAATCAGAACAATACTTACCTAAGCTGTGCTGAAGTTGTAAAAATGTGAGAGCTCTTAATAATAAATAAATAAAAGGAGAATAAATAGGTTGATTCTTTTGCTACTGGGCAGGTCCATCAGCAAAGCTGCTCTTGCCCTGTGCAGAGAGCTTTTTGTTCTAGTGAGCAGACATGCTTTGGGGGTCTCCCTCTAGTGCACGCCCCCAGAGCAGTGGAAGGGGCAACCTGCTCTGCTGTCATACCCCAGGGCCAAAGAGCTGGGGAGAGGCTGAGGTGCTCAGGAAAGGAGTGAGAGGCTGGGCGGCTGAGAGCCAGGGGCATGGATGGAGTGAGGTCACTTTTCTGGGCAGTGCTGCTAGAAGACTTCATTTGGTTTCTTTGCTGTTGGAGGAGGAAGCGGAGTTGACAAGCATTTTCCAGGCAGGTAGCCAGGCAGGCATTATTTTAATGTTTCCAGCAGAAAATCGATGGTTTTTGGCAAAACTGAAATTTTTCATGTGAAAATTTCTATTTTGTGGAAATAGGATTTCTGATTAAAAAGTAATTTTGATGGAAAATGTCCGATTGGTTATATTCAGCCTTAGAATTAGCATCTGCTGTGTTTAAGTCTATTGAAGATAATTTGGCTTAGGTTTAGCAACTCTGAACAGAATATACACAGACAACTTTCCTCCCTCTGTCTAATACTTCAGTTCTAGTGCCAGCCAAAATTCAGCGTGAAGTTGGCTATGAGTAGAATAAAAGCTTTTCCCAAATTTTGCCAGTTTGTTTTCAATTCAGACTGCCTTCAGCTTCAAAGGCTTCACAACACAGATGCCATGGCTGGAACTAAAGCTGCCAATTCAACTAGATGCTCTGGACTTCAAGATCCTGCTGTGTGCAGCAGTATTGATCCATGAGTGCTCAAGTGGTTAATAGCTAGCCCACAAATTTTCTCCATTGATATGTGTTCTGTTAATGTTGTCTTCAGATAATTGTGGTTGAGGCTTATACAGTGTATGGGATGTGGGACTTCATTTACAGTCAAACCAAGTTAGAACATGTAACTTTCCAGCATTTGGTGTTTTACTCCTGTTATCTGCTTAGTTGTATACAGCTGTTGAAGACCAGCAGTTAGTTAAGTGTAATTTCTTTCTCTTTTTGGCTTCTTAAATTGTCTTAAAAAAGCCCTCCTGTCTGTAGATGGAAAAGCTGAAATCAAAACCTAATTCTCACTTGCTACGTTTCCTTGATTCAGTGTGTGTAGTCAGGCTGTTAATAATTAGCATCCTGAAAGGACTGCACTAGGTTATTATAGCTATCGGCAGTTGTACATTGTCATTAAAGGCTCAAAGATTACCAGACTCCTTTTAGATACTAAAGAGATTTTTGGTTTCTACTAGCCCTGTAGAGGACTGTAAACTCCTTTTTCGAATAGGTAAAGGTATCTTTTTTGGAGTGGTATAGCAAAGGGGAGTCGCATTGAGTTACCCCTTGATACTTTTGAGGAAAGCTGTAGGAGGAAGTTTAGGGTTTTTTGGGGGTGTTGCTGGGGTTTTTTGTGGCCCCCCCCCCCCCCCCCCAGTATATATAAAATACTAACATGTTGTTATCACTTGATGCTTCTGGTTTTAGTTTGTCTGAACTTGCACTGATTTCAACCCTTTTTTCTTTTGGTGACTAAATATTTAGGCTTCCTAACCTTAGATTTGTATGGGAGCCAGAATTTCCTTTTGATGGAAAATCTATTTAAATCTATTTAACCTAGTTTAAGAACACATTTAAAAAATTACTGCAAATTTATTTTGAGAAGTTTCTATCAAGAAGATATTTTAGTAATGTTTCATTATAGTCTCCATTTATTACATCTTATTATAGCATTGAGTCATGAAACCAAGAATAAGAGCTCCGGCTCCAGGAATGGGAAGTTAGATGCAGTAATCATCTGTGTGAGGGTCACGGATTGCCATTTTCAAGGCTATTTTCAAACAAGGGCAGGTTATAGATATACCGAGTTTAAAATATTGGAGGTGGAACTCACTTGGAAAACTTTTCTATTTATTCTTAGTAATCTTTACACATGATAAACACCTCCAAGCTGATGGCTGTGTGCTAGGAAACAAGATGGTTTTATGTCTTATCAATGCATTTGCATATTTGTTTATAATATTTTTTAAATATAGAAGGATAGTTAAATTCACCATTTTGTGATATTTAAACAATACTCCTTTTCCTAGTTCTTTTTCCTGGCAGCTTTATCCTTTTCTGACTACTTTAGCTATCTGCCCTTCCTCAGGGTTTGGTCTGCAATTTTTTTTAAATAGATTTAATTTTTTTCCCTGATAACTTTGTCATTTTCTATCCTAAATTGCTTATTCCAGGAGTGTGGGCTGCTGCTAACTCAGTGCACGTGTTTTTTTGCTATCGCACTGGCTGAAGTGGTCATGCAGTGGTGCAGTGACCACAGCCGTGCACCCAGGGGCTCTCCCCTCCATATGTCTTTGCTGGCTCACAAGCTGGCCACTGCTATAGCTGGTGATTGCCATCAACTTATGTTTTCATATTACAGGCCTTAAACTGTACCAGTATCTTTACTTAAAGACATTTCTAGCTTTAGCTACCTACTCTCTGTTTCTTCATGCCATGGTATGCCTTTCCTAAACCATTCTGTAAAGTGGTCATGCTATGATCCAGGTGACTCCTGAACATCAATTATAATTTATTGCTTAATAGAGGGATAGGTGTGTTTCTCTGGTTCATTAAGGTGCGTATGTGTATATTGCTATCATATAGAAACTTTCTAGACTTATGCTCAAAATAATCTCTGAAACCTCACATAAACTTCACACATCTTGTTCAAGCATGCATGTGACTGTTGTTTCATAAAACGTCCCTTACACCTGAGTTATCACTTGCAAATAAATGGTCTCTGAGTCAGAAACAGTATGGCTGCACAGATTCATATGATATTTCAAGTCTGATTGTGGCTTCAGCGTGTCACCTGTAGGGTTTGTATTTGTTGTGAATAACCATAGGTACTTAATATGAAGCCTTTTCCTAAAGGCATGTGGACGTTTTTCTTGCGTCATTTGGAAGTAATACAAAAGTCCTGTCTCTTCTGAAGTACCGTTATCATCAGGTCAGTGAGTACTCAGCCTTGAGCTGGTAGGAGCTAGCTGGAAGGAGGTTTTTGGATTTTCTATTTGTTCATACTCTGACCTGTAAGAAGACTGTTGCAGTGAAAAGGAAAACGGGTTGAACCTGCTGAAGTAGGATAGCGGGAGGACAAAAAAAAAAAAGTATGAAGTATGACTATTTTAATTCTAGATCTTTCTTAGCTGCAGATTTCTAGTGTATTGGGTGTATTTTTTCAGCCTCTCTGAAGCTCGATTCCCTATCTAGAAAACTGGGCAAAACCTGAAAAAGGAGATCAGATATACTATGAAAGGATGTGCTATGGAAATCCAATGCATTTATCAGGCAGCCAGTTGTAACGTGGTGTGGACAGGTATTCACGAAGAATATATTTGAAACTTAAAAATGGATTTAAAATGAACCATATGGAGCTGTTTGGAATCAGGCCCCTTTTTTGTCATCTTTTTCTAAAAATTTTTTTTTTATCTTCTCAGGCTGTATCTAATCTACAGTCGTGGATAGTGAAGATGGAGGAGTTACTTCATGTGAAAAATGACTGGGCATAGAAAGGGAGGGCATAAAGGTTTTACATTCAAAATAATTGGCAGTATTGATGGCATGGTTTCTAAGAACTAGTTTTTGGGTTTTTTTAATTAGTATTACTTCTAAACTGTGCCAGTAAGTATTTTAATCTCAAACTAATGAATTTTATCTTGCTGTCTTTGTGTTTTCTGAAATGTTATGTATAGGAGTGAAGCAAAGCAGATACCAGACTTCCTGCACTGTCTTATTTCAGACCCAAAGCAGAGAAAGGGAGCAGCTGAATTTGAGAGGCTTTTTTCTAAAGCATTGTGCATACAGTTCAAACATAATGAGTATTGACATTTAATTAGATAGAAGTGTCATTTATAATAGGCTTTTCTGTTCACTATGCTCTTGTTCTTGGGGGAAGGGAAGAGCAAGGGAGGGAATTGTCCAATTGTTGAAATAGTTTATTTTTCAGATGAAATAGATTGCTATAGTACTACCAAACTAATTTGCTGTGTTCTAATACAGATCCTCCGTCTTTCTCTAACAGATTGGCCACTATCCTGTGTAGAGTGACCAAACACTCATTAATTATTATTTTTATGCTGGAAAGAATTAAATTCTGGGAGTGGCAGAGCAAGGTGTTTTGCCTTTAACCCTTTGTCCTGTTAGTAATTATGTGATGATAACAATGAAAATCTTGCTTGGTATCACACAGAAGTTGTTCAAGTTTGAAACTCCTGTCCAAAGAAATAGATAAAAAGCATTGTCAAATGAGGTCTTAATTTAAAAAGAAGTCCTGAAGTAATTTTTTAACTGAGAGTAGTTATTAATTTAGGTGTTGAGCGTGTACTGAAATTCACAGCCAACCCCATGAAATCCTCATGCTCATAAAACGAGATGAAGTAACAATTTTAGAAACTTATCCGAATAAGTGGATAGACTATTCCTGGTGGATAGACTGTTACTGGTTCGTGTATAGGAGAAGCTGATAGTGGAGGAGAGAGGCTGAATTCAACTTCTTTTCTCTCAGCTATTGAACTTCGGTCCCAAAATTCTCAGAAACTGTCAGATGTACTTTAAGCATTAATGCTTTTTGTGTTAGATTTGGTGCTTTATGTGGTTCAGGATTGAGAGTGTGTGTAAGAGTAGCACATTCATTGAAATTCAGGTGAGATCATGGACATTTTGGGGCCATGTGAGTGTGTTGCTCTTTATTGCTCTCAAGAGTGAAATACTTGCAGATAGGAATTTCTTTTGCTGTTCTGCTTCTTGAATCTGTGAGGGATTTAATCAAGCAGCTCACAGTGCCCACTGATAACAGAAGTCTTGAGGGAATGTATAAAAGCAGCTGGAGGTGAGATAAGTTTTGTGTACCAGTTGTGCATATGAAGTGTGGAGCCTGCTCAGGGCCAGGCTGTAAAGATGGGTGTGGGAAGCCCTGACTGAGGAGGGGGGTAAGCTTGGAGCTCCAGAGCTGCCAGCCCCATAGAGATACCTGGGCTAATGAGAGGACAAGCTGGTTACCTGCCAGTGAAGAGAAGTTGATGAGGTTTTGGCAACTACCTTCCCAACTTCCACTGCCAGTGTCTCCTTGTATCCAATGCTCTCTTTTGAGAACTTGGGAATACAATAGCACTGAAGGAATTGTGCCTGTAGTTACATTGTGCTGTCACTGTAACTCCCAGCGTGTCAACAGGAAAAATGTGATATCCCTCTTTCCAGTGGAAGTTTTGGGAAGAGTTTGATAAGTGGCCATATGATAGCTTTACAGGAGTATATTATTTTCTTTAAGCAGAATGAATTTGATTCATTTATATTTTACAGATAATTAATAAACTTACAAAAGAAACAGAAGATTTTGATAGAGCACAGAATCATTAATAATGTTGTTGACTAGCTAGAAGCCTGGCTTGAACCTTTGCACCTGGTGACCACAAAGTGAAATGACCCAAAGTTTACATGTCAACTTTCAAGAATCCCATTGTTTGGTCAGCAGAAAGCAGGAAGAAATGAATGAAGTATGAATCATTGGAAGGAGTTCAGGATTGTAGTACTTGGGTTGATTCACTTGAATTGAAAATGCATTTCTACTCTGATTTATTTGTAAGGAGTGTCCTGAAGCTGTGTGCTACTTCGGAATTGCTGAAAACTTTCAAACCAAATTTTTGAAAGATAAAAAATTTGAACTTTTATTTGTTGGACTAATGTGGACTTCCCTCCAAACAGTGCACACTCAGCTAATGTGTTTAGCATTTTCAAACTGATTTTGGTTAAAACATTTAATAAAGTTTCACTCACGTGTTTTCAGTAAATGTGTATGAAGGTGGGTTCTAGATATAACTCAGTGTTTGTTTGAAATGCTGTATTACCCCGTTTAAACCTTCAAAATTTTCTTGTACTTTTAATAGTTTCTTTTTCTCCTAATTGGATTATCTGGATAATTTTAGTAACCATGGGGTCTGCAATCTAATTAACATATTCAAGCTACATCATGTTATAAGGATGTGGGGTTTCTATGAGTCTGGCCTACTTTTCCACCTCTTGTAGCAAATTCATGCACTGTGTTGGACCCAAATCAGCAGGTGGGCTACAGTGGAAATACGTGCCTTCTGGGTTGCTAAAATACCAGCTTCTAAACAAATAGAAATCTGGTAATGCATTAGCTGCTTAGCTGCTTTAGATTAGCCATGAAAACCGAAATTTCTCATGTCTTTGCATGCCCATGTGCATACTGTACTGTCCTAAGGTGGTTGTCTTTGTGCACAGTACATGATACGAACTCTCTTTAAAAGAACTCTTTATTTCAAGTCAGCAAATAGGTTGCACTCTTGGATAAATTAAATCTCAGTTAATTACCTTCTTAACCAGCTGCTTATTTATTAAGCTGCTTAAAATTGGTTAGTTTATTGTAAGCCCAAGCAAATTGTCATTTTTCGGTATACTTTTACATAAAAGAATAGAAGATGCCAAAAATTCATTTGTGAAGCTTCTGTATGCTCTTGAATGCCCTAACCAGGCCAGTATCACAGGAATGTTCTGCCCTTTGATAGGGAACACTCCCTAGAATTGTTTCATCACTTGAAACCTGAGCTCAGGCAGGAAATGTACAATTTACTCCCTCCACAGACCTGAGAGGTAAGCAGAGTTTCATTGCACAAGTTCTGTCCTTCTTCAGTTGCTGTAGCAGCACGTGCTTTGGGCTATTAATTCAAGTGTCTAAATATTAAATGCTTAGGCAAAGACACTGAAAAAAAATAAGCAGAAACCTTCTTCATACACAAACATTAAATAGAATTTAAAGAATCCACTTGCATATATAGAAAGATTTTAGTGTAAGTGGCCATGGTACTGCCCATGACATGGATATGCATGCACAGTAGTACCTTGCTTAAGTTAAGCTGCTGTTTAAACCAG
Source organism: Grus americana (assembly GCF_028858705.1). Lineage (NCBI taxonomy): Eukaryota > Metazoa > Chordata > Aves > Gruiformes > Gruidae > Grus > Grus americana. The sequence goes on along the minus strand of NC_072857.1, from coordinate 14,443,143 downwards.
TTGTTCTCTTTTTTCCTTCTTTTTTTTTTTTTCTTGAATCTCACTTTTTGTCTTTACTCCTTTCTTTTGGGGCTGCAGATCTTACTTTGGAGCTTGAAGTCAGTCCTTTATTTGTTCCATACTAACTTTAGCTATAACATATTTTCATTTCAGAAGGTTGCAACCACCATAGCTGAACTTTTTCATTAGTTTTGTTATTTTACAAATTAGTATTTACTGGGGAATCAGACCGTTATGGTTTATAACCTCGTAAGCAATAGCTAGCCATCTTACTATTTTGCTAGTATGTTTTCAAAATGTATAGCAAGAATGACAATACCTGGTCAGGAGGAAAAAATGTTGTTTGTGTTCTTGGTGCATGTATTTCTGGAAGAAAGGAGTAGTAAAGATGGTATGGATACAGTTCAGGGCCAATTATATTGTAAAAGAAGTGTGTCACAGTAAGGCCAGTAATTGCAGGGTCTTTCCGTGCTTAGTAACTGCATCCTTTTTGTATGCATGTATGCTGATAGAGGTGTAAATATGGGTTGCTTGGTCACAAAGCAGTTACATGTAATAGCCCTGGCAGATCTTAGAATGAGGAGTATTTTTGAGAGAGCATGTGAAGGCATTTTAACATAATCCCTACATACTTTCATAGTTTGTTTGCTGACATATGGGGAAAGAGTAACTTTGAATGTGGTTTGCAGAAAATAGTCTGCCTTTTATTACCCTCCTCTCTATTACTTTCATGGCTGCTATATTTCCATGTTGTAGAAGTATTTCACAATTTCAGTTATACGTAGTTGTAAAACTGTATTCTGCAGTTGCAAAAGCCTTTTAGTTTAATGGAAGAAATTTGTCTAATACAAGATGGCTGTTCAGGCTACTACGTATTGTATGTGGGGCATGGAATATAATGCTTCATTGCTTAACCTGAAAGTTCAAAACATGGTTTCCTAAGTCCATGAAGAAAACATTTATGAATGACTACCATGGTGTGAATATGAGCTCTACACCAGGAAGATGCTAAGCTCCAAACTGTGGAACAGTATGTGAGAAATATCTTTATGTGTGTCTCCTATTCATTTCCTCTTTCTTTAAAGAGAGCGAGAAGGCATTGCCCTTCAGGTCTTCGAGGTAGATGAACTGTTGTTTTGATACAATATAACTTCTCCTATTTCCTTAGCAAACTCATAAGACATGCCATTTGACAATTTCATTTCTGTACATTGAGAAAGACCTGTCACTGTGTTTTTGGTTAGAGTGAAGATCATCTATGTTACAAAGAGAACCTTGCTGCATCTGCAGGTCTGGTATATCCAAGGACACGGTGAATGGTTGCTTGATATTAAAGGATTTTTGAGGATCACTGAGGGCGGATTTTCTCCTTTCTCGTATGAATTTTTTGCTGTTTGAAATGCAGAAGTTTTCTCTAGTTTAAGGCAGTGATGAGGAAGGAAGAAATACTGTCAGTCTTGATGAGCAAATAAGAAAAAATAGGGGAGAGAACAGGAGGCAAAGGTCAGATTTTCCTTTTTGTTCCCTTAAAGCATGATGGCTTCCAGCCTTTAACTAGTCTTTTGCGGCCCCCCCCATCCACATTCTGAAATTGTGGATTGTTTACTCAGACCCTCCTAGCTCACTACCAAATGGTTTTGTGAGGACTGCAATACTTATTTGGAAGCTGAAGAGTCCTACTTTTGTGCACTGGTTGTATCTGTGGGAAAGAACTCTGAGATAACCCTCACTGTGTCTTGGTATATTTGTCACTTATGCAAATCCTAGTAAAATACGCCTGTCAAAGGGTTGTTTCTCTGGCATGGATAAACTGTTTTTAATCAAATTGCATGCTTTTCTGAAACTTTCTTTGATTCAACTCACAGGCAAATGCCACTCTAAAGTCTTGGCTATAGTTATTGATTGTGTAGCTGCACTGGTAAAGATGCTGATGTTCATGCTGTTATGGCTAGTAAGGTGACTGACTTTTAGATTGTGCCTGTGGGACATAAAATACTGTTTGTGAAATGTTACGTTGTTGGTGCAGATCAGTGGTATGGAGGTTCAGTTAACTGTTCTTCTCTGTTAAAGGTTTTCTTCTGCCTTTTATTTTTCAGACTTGTAGAAGGCATAGCAGAAGCAGCCTCTTCAGGAGGAGTTGTCAGACATGTACTTTCTTGTTAGGCTTACTTTGGAGTTTTAATGTTTGCAACACAATTTTTCATTATTTTATCATTAAGAGAAAATCGTGAGTTTTGCTTGCAGCTGGTGGGTTTATCTGTTATCTTTATCCTTTCTTGGTTTGTCATGTTGGTTGAGCAAAAATAAACTTGCTGTAATTCTGCATGAATACAGCATTGCAGTTCTGAAGCCAGAGTGACTGAGTAGACAAAAAAAAAAAAAGAAAAAGCTGTCTGGTAAGGAGACAAGTACTTTTTAATCTGAAAATGCTGGTTAAGTCAATACTGAAACATTTTGCAAGGATGGATTATTATAAAAAAGATTTTTTTTTTTTTTTTATGTCTTGAGATTTGTGGTCATGCTGAAAAGAGCTGAAGACATGCTCTAGAAAAGCAAAATACCTCATGGATTTTTAGGACAGTTGCTCAGGAGGTTGACTGCAGTAGAAGGAAAGTTAAACTGCAGTCTCAGCCCTTTGTGATACAGGTGGCATGAGTCTTGGTCTTCCACTTTCCCAGGAGGGTCTATGTATCTAAGCTCTCAACTATTTAGGAGGGAATAGATGTCTGTCTTGCTACCCTATTCATTTGTGTATATTGGAGCACAGATATCTCTTATGATCCAGGCAAGCTCTCTAATCACTGCTGGGATGTTTGCTGTCATCTGCTAAATTCCTCCAAAATGGGAAGCAAACATACAAACATTTTTGAAGTCTTCATAATTTTTCACAGAATAAGGAAAATCAATCATTTTGTATTGTTTTGAGAATACTTGTTTTCTTTTACTACTTTTAACGGTATTTTAATTTCCTATGTCAATATATTCTCTACTTAAGTTATGAAACGTTTTGTTTGCTTATGCCCTTGTCAAAGGATGTAGAAATAGTTTGCTGAGTGTGTAATTAAGTGAATCACAGGCCCTGATCCTGTGAAGTACTTAAGAAAGCAACTAGTATTGCTGGATAGGGCTAATAAGATCAGGTGTGCACATAAGTACTTTGCTGGACTGGGGTTGCATGATAATCATTAGAATCTTAGTGTTGAAAAGTGAAAGTCACATTTCAATTCTTGCATTTTATTTACCAGCACTTAGAGCAGGGCATAGATAGACTTGTGTTGGTCACTGTTCCTTATCTGGAGAATAAGAATTGTGCTTCCAAACAAAATATGTGAATCAAATCAAATTGACCTAGACAGAAGATTCAGTGGTTTGACAAATCTTTATCTATTCATGTTGTAATTAGAAAAAAAAGAAAAAAAGCAATGCTAATGTTTTTGTTATTGCTGAATATTCCTGTGTCTAATGATTATAAAGTGAATGCACAGGTTTTGCAATTGTGTATTTCCTGTTTTCTTTATGCTTTCTCTTTATAAAGCATTTTGGTGTAAGCATTTTTCCCCCTGTTTTGCACTGAAATTAATTTACTTAATTGCCTCTAATATGGGGAGCTGAGAAGCCATGATGCCCAGCAATTATGATGCTTTTTGTAGTGAAAATGCTGTTCTGAATCTTTAAAAACAAAACAACCCCCCCCACAAAACAACCTTAAAATAGGGAGGAAGTGGACAATGGGCAGAAAGTAAAGGACTGAGTATTTTGGAATAAGGTTGTGTTGTAATTTTTAAGATGCTGTTTCATTATTGGATACTGTGAATTTAGTACTCATTTTTCATTTGTCTGTAATGGATTTTTTTAACAACGGACTTACTCTGTGTTGATCTTTCTTTGAAGTGTGACATTCTTGCATTTGCATTTTTTGGTCGTCTTAAATTTTATTTTTGTTTTTCCCAAAGACCCTGTGTGGACAGTAATGACCGCACGTTTCCGATTGCCTGCTGGCAGAACCTACAATGTACGAGCATCTGAGCTGGCACGAGACAGGCAGCATACGGAGGTGGTCTGCAACATTCTTCTCCTGGATAACACTGTACAAGCTTTCAGAGTTAATGTAAGTCATTTGCTCTATTGCAAATCAGTATCACGGAGCTTGCTTTCCTTTGCTGGATTTGTATGGCTAGAGTTTGACTTTCAAAATAGTGTTAAGTACAGAATAGAAGGGGAAGTTATGTTCAGGCAGGCATGCTTGTACACGTACATATGAAGTCTCTGAACTTAGTCATTCTGGCATCCTCTATAGTACATACACATCTTCATTTCAAAATTGAATTACAAAGCATAGTTTATTTCTAGTAATTCTTTTCATGGACTAAAGTTATGTAGTGGAAATGGAGGGCAGTTTTGCCACTGAGTAGAATGAGAAGCAAGCTTTTGTTTTGCTCTGTTCTGTTTTTTGCATTTTGAGCAGGAACAAGGTGTAATTGTAACTCTTCTCATGACTGTGTAGCTAACTTCAATCATGTGTATGGTTATATTTGGTTACAGTGATCATCTTAAAGTATCTCTTTGCTTTTCTCAGATTATATTCTTGTTCTATTTCTCTCACGTTTATCACCTTGTAATGCACTAACGAGGATGTCAGGAAAAAAAAAGGAAGCTGGTTGCTGAATGCTGAGGACTGTTACTGGGAAAAGTTCATAACTTTTACATATGAACCTGGAATTTAAAATAGGTTATTCATCAGATTTTCTAATCTGTAATCCTTGATAAGGAGTTAAAATCAAAACATTTATGATTTTGTGCATATATTCATACAAGTGCAACCATTTCTTTCAATGTCTTGAGGAAAAAAAACCCACAAACAACAGGCAAGGACCTCACGATAAAACATTAAAGCATTTAAAGTGATCTTTGTGTGCGAAGAACCAGAACTCAAGAGGAAAGATGCTATGGGGTGTCCTGGGGCAGCAGAACTCGGCTTTTACTTTATAAGCTATAGAATTGATGACTTATGTGGAGAAAGGTTGAATAATGTGATGGTAAAAGTTACAGGTGACATGATTATTAAAATTTTCCAAGAGAAAATTGAACTTCAATGAATAGAGTGAAGGAGTAGCTTGATATCAATAAGACTGTGAGACTTCAGGTGGGAAGTGAGGGAGAAACTGAAGCAGTTCTCAAATCTGGGTGAACAAGTTTGATTTGGACTATATTTGGAAAAGTTCTAATGCTCAATAATTATATTGAATTCTAATATCCAGTGTTTAGTGAGAATGTTGATACATTTGGATGTTTTAGGGAAGATTTGTGAGAGTGATTGCATTTCTTTGTTCTGTAATGAGGTGGTTAGAGCCTGTGCTGCCTGCAGCTACCTATCAGAGGAGCAAAATCTCTGTTATCTAGCAAAAACTTGCAAGGATCCAGTGTCGAGTGGCTTAAGATTTAGAGGTAGACTTAGTGGTTACTTGTGTTAGATTTTTCAATCAAGATAGAAGGTTTTAGGATATTTTCTTAAGGCATTGTTGTAGTTCATTCAGGAGCTATTTAACTTTTCAGGACTTCTGAGTATTTAAGGGTTGGAATTTTGGATGATGGAGCTGGGGGAGGGAAAACCAAAGACTTTAATTTATCAACATCAAACCTTATCTCCTTTCTGGGATAATTTCTCCTGTATACCTTTTCCCTTTTTCTCTATGATATTCCACGGCTTTTCTATATCTCCTATCTTCTCATCCTTGCTAACAGTTTCCCGGTCTTTACTACCTGCTGAAAAGCAGTACGCGCAGAATGAAGTTGGATACAAACCATTAAAAATGCATGAGAAATTGTAAATGTTGTGTTCTTTGCTTTCAGGTGCATGAGTTTTCTATTAAAATATCTGTCTTGCAGTTTTTCATTTGTTTATAAGAGTTGGCTAAAATAAGGAATAATTGTTGTACAATAGGTATGGGAGACTGCTTCTTTTTGATCTAGGTGTTTAAAAGCTGTGTGTTAGAGAATGCTAGTGCCTGTCTAGAGGAGAATCACCGGTTATAAATCCTCAAATGCCTGTTTTGTCTCTCCCAAGAAAAATTTATATAATATGTTCTTCCCACCTCCCTAGTGTACTAAATATTTTAGTTGCGTGGATCACGCTTTACTGCTTATACAGATCAGCCTGCAAGTTTAACTATTAAAACTGAGTTTAGGGAATTAAAAAGTTTCTTGGTGCTCAACATTTTGATCTTGGGTCTTAGCCTCAATCTGGTTAATTTTTAAAAATAGGGAGTAATAAAGTATACAATCATAGCAAATATATGCTAACCTAGATAGTATACAGGTTTTCAGGATTTATAGCTGTGTTTTACTTTATTGTGGTTGACACAATACTTGGCAATAAATATTTATGGAATTGTTTTCAAAATAGGAAGAACAAAGATAACATCAAATAAATTAGCAAGGTTTTTTTCTCCTGGTGATTGCTATAGGTATTCTGTATGCTAATGATTGTAAAGCTTAATCATCTGGAGTATGCAGTGCTGTATTAATAAAAACGTACTCAAATGCTGTTTCTTCTCTAACAGCAAAGTACTGATCACAGACAATGTCTCTTGATAATTTATGTGACGTATTCTAAGTTCACGTTTCAACCAGCCTTTTCCATTGATCTGCAAAGTAGGCATTCTTTGTGCTAAGCCTTACCTTGTATAGAGCATAACAAATCAAATCAAGTAATCCCTATGGATTGTAGCCAGGTAAAGGTTGTTTTGGTTGCAGGCAGAAGAATCAGTTGGAACTAACCTGTGTATATATTTGAAGAGTAGAAAGTATTTCTGTAAAATGCTCTGCTTAGCAAATAAAGAACTACTTCGACACTGAAAAGCATATTTTATAGAAAGTGTAGCTGGAAGAAGTGAGGCTGACTTGAGTTAATAACATGATCAGGATGATTTGCATTACTGTAAACCTGCTTCTTCAAGATCAAATTGCTTTAATTGGTTTTAATTAATGTTTAAATACCTCAAATTGTGTCTTTTCCATGCAGGCTGACTTAATTGCGTTCCCTGAAAGCCAGTACATAGATACGGAGATCACACTAAAATTGAGGGAAAACTAAGTCAAGGTAGATGGGATGAGCTGTTCTGTGAGCAAGGCTGGTGGGTTACTGGTCAGGGATAAAATGTTTCAATTTGGAGCCTTTATTATCTCAGAATTCTCCTCAAACTTAATGTATTGACACTTTCATGGAAGTAAAATCTTTAAATCTGTAAAATAACCCAAACTAAACAAAAAACCACACCATCCTCCCTGTAATTTTAGAAGCGAAAATTTTCAATAATTTAATCTTCAGCATTGCTGAGTTATACTGCCCTTTTTTCTTTGACCAAAAAATAACAGCCTGCTTGGAAACTTTTTTTTAAAACAAGATAACTTTTTGCAAAGCTAACGTAAGCTGTGGAATGAAAGGAGACAGTAGAGCAGCACTGGCTGTTTGGGGATGTGCTTGTTTGAGTCACAACAGAAGTATTAGGTCAGCCAGGAGAGGAGATGTTCCAGTGTTGTCATTAGTGAAGGAGCAGCGCAGCTTCCCACGCATCTGTGAGCAGCAGAGCTGTCTGACCCCCTCCAGGAAAACCTGACACCTGTTATCCCATTCCTCTGTCATCAGAAGTCCAAATTTGTTTGGCCTGGCATAGCAGCAATATCTCCTGGTGTTTGCTGTAGGTATGACCAGTTTTGTAGGCCAGCAACAAAACCAGAATGTCAGTAATATAAATTGGGAAGATGGTGGTGGTAGTTGGTAAACAGGCATTAAACGTATGTAATTGCAGATGTTTACCTAAATTTTCAAATGGGTGTTTTTAAACAGCTAACAATCATTTTGCGATTAGAAATTAATGTGAATATATCTAGTTGTACAAGATGTTAGCCACTAGATGATAGAAACTTCATAAAGTGCAGTTAATATATTGATGTCTAGCGTTGATGTCAAATTTGTTCTGAAAGGCCAAAATTTGTTAGACATTTTGCCTCCAGCAATGACTAAGACATACACATAACTTCCTAATAGTCCGAGTCAGAAAAAAAAATGTTGATATGTTTTCTATCTAACTACTGTAGGTGTATGTTAGGTAGTTCCCATTTTTCATATATTTTTCTATTATTCCCTGTTTTAAGAGGAAATATTAATGTTTAACTTTATCTGTAGAAATAAAGCACATTTCTTTTTATGCTAATCCACATTTATTGGTTTTGCTTTTTTATGAAAAAAAAGCAAAAGTAAAAACTTGTTATCATACTTTATAATTTATAGCAGCTATTCAATAGTTCTGATAGTATTACAAATATTTTGGACCTTTCACAACAAGCAGGATTGTGACCTTCACCTGCACTGGCAAGCTGCAACATCATTATATAAATATCAGAGATGGGTTAAACTGAGGTCTGGTTTTACTAGATGCTTATCTTTATTTTGCACTGAGAGTAAAATGTTGTGATCAAAACATATGCTTCATGTTGAAACTAGTCTTCTCTTACCAAATTTGCTGCTCTATTGCAGGAGAAATACCTTCCTTGTGGTTGTGAAACGACGTTCCGTAATACTAAATTCAAACTGGTCAGCAAGGTCTAAGCATTTTTGTTAGGAAGCATCTATTCATATATTTAAAAAACAGTATAAATTTTCAGGTTTAGATTAGAAAAAAGCTACAGAATTGATATCTGCATGTTGTTTGAAAAAATAACGTGTCAGTAGTGGCAAATGTAAGTCTAAACTTGGGTTCCAAATGTTTCCCGTTTTCTGATAGTTACTGTCATAAATTCTTAGTTTGAGTTCTGATTTAAATCTACATGGGGAAAAATGCCAAGATGCAATTAATGTTGCTATGTGATTTTAAAATTAGTTTTATTTGCTGAAAAAAAATTGTACTGGTTTAGTTGAAAGTATATCAGAAACTCCTAATTTAGTAAAAATGAAAGTGGCTAGTTTGGGATTGTACATGAAAACTGTCTTACGGATTTATACTGTTGTGTATTTCTTAAGTTAACATCTTTTTATTTTTTTATCTTGTTTTTAGTTATTGGAAAGTAAAATTTTCAGTAGTGAACTTTATAGCAATGGTGCTCCTACTGGCTATTCATTTCATTAAACATGAAGAAATTTTCTCTATATGATTTAAAAAAAAAATTAAGATCTTATTTCGAAGTAAATACAGCAATTCTTAGATCACTTTAACTTAGCCATATTTATATAGGACCTGAAATATATGCCTTATGTAATTTCAACTTAAATAAGCAGAGCTATGGTTATGGTTATCCTGTTGGGATCATTTCAACCATAATTTGTTGATAACTATTTTCTAAATTTTATTATTATGAAATAAATTGTCAAGCTTCTTTGAGTTTTAGCCCCAAATAAATGGTTTTGACAGTTTACTCAACTTCAGTGTAATTTCAGCTGAACAACAAAAAAAAGAGAGTTTTGATAAGATGCTCTTAGATGTTAACAAATGTCTGAATGTGATTTGTAGATCTTTCTCGTATATGGACATTAATGATATTCTTGCAACCTTCTTTTGACCTTTTAGTTATATACTTCTAAGGGCCATAAAAGTAAACTGTTGTGTAATCTCTATCAGAAGTGAGATCATTTGGGAGCAGAACAGCAGGATTTATGTTTTAAAACTTTAAAAATATCTTATTGCCTACAGTAAACAAGGCAAGATGTGTCAAAGATGTATTTGGCACCTAGAAGATTGTTAGAAGCTTGGTTGGTGCTAGAGAAGTAGAAAATCTATGCAGAAAATGTATCAATCATTTTCATCATGGGGTTTTGTTTGTTTTGTGGGGTTTTTTTGTTTGTTTGACAGATGTTCTTGCAGAATTTTTCCTCATCTATTGTACTTCAAGAATCTATGACACTTTAACTTCTTTGGGAAACTCCCTTCATATTTCACCAAATGTATTTATTCAGTCCTGTCATAATGGCACACTCAGTGTTTCAGTTACTGTGTTGGCAGTATTTTCAGATTAGGCAAAAAATTGCTAGGTACCAACAACTACAGATTCTTTTTATTTCATTTTGTGGGTAAGATTTGTCCCCATAGTAGAAATCAAGTTTGTTCACTTGTCTCTGAAAAGCAGAATTACTGTTGTTCAGTTCATTTGAATTAGTCCATTTAGTGTGAAGTAGTATCTTTGAGATACATTTAAATGATGCTTCTCAGTTAGATATTTGGCTTCTTCAGCTGTCTGTGCCATTTAACTTTGGAAACATTTATAATGTCCTGGTTCATTTAGATTCAGGAATAGATTTTCAGGTAAAATAAGTAAGAATAACTTGTACAGACGTGTACTTTTAAATTTGGTGACCCAAACAAGGCTACAAAGCTCTTTGTCAAATCCTAGCCTCCCTTCTCTCTCTCTTTCTCTCTCTCTCTCTTTTAAATATCAAATTTGGCTAATCAATGGCTTTCAGGAGTAATCCTGTAGCTAGCTGAGAAGTAAGAAATTCATACTGTCAGAAAATGACAAAGGAAAAATAATTCCTTACATATGTTTCAAAAAGTGAGATGAAGCTCATTTTAAAATAGTGCTTTTGGGATGCACTTTGTGATATTTAAAATGTAGGCTGCTAGAGCACATCTGAAAGAATGTGTATGTGGTCTGCCTGTCTGAAGTCTGTGTGTCCAATTATATATTTATTCATTAAACAATATATATATATTTGTTCTCTGCAGAAACATGATCAGGGTCAAGTTCTGTTGGATGTAGTCTTCAAGCATCTTGATTTGACAGAGAGAGATTACTTTGGTTTACAGTTGGCTGATGAATCTACTGATAACCCAGTAAGTTGACTCTGTTTTATAAATATGATTTTATAAATCATAATCATGTTCATCACTGTGCTCTGTGGCATTGTAAAGAGAAGAAAATAGAAGTCATTGCAATATTGTGCCATCTTCTCCAAATATGTCATTTGAGTGGGTCAGTATCACCTTGTAGTTATGACGAAACTGAATGTGAATAGTTACAAGTTTGGAGTAAAATGATGAGATCTGCGCTTATGAAATAATACTGTAAAAGGGTATTGCTTGTTTTATTGTATCAATTTACTACAGTGCATGATCATTTTCAGTGAGGATAAGAAATAAGAAATATTTTTAATTTTTTCTTTTTTTTTTTCATTAGGACTTAAAAAAATGAGGGGTTTTTAGATTGTCCTGTACAGTGGTTTTGTTTCTAGCCCAGATACCTAGTAGGTCTTTGAATAGTGCTTCATATAGCCCACTCTCTGACAAGGGCTGTGTCAGCTTATCACCTTAACAGAAAAAGGAAGGAACTCCTTTGAAAATGAGTGTTTATAATATTTCATATGCTTCACTTGAAAGGAAATTCCATAGGACTGAAACTTTGTAAATCACTCTATAATTCACCAGTAGATCCAGCTGCAATGTTCAGTGGCTGTAATAGTTATAGCTGTACTGCTGAGATCATGATGGCTTGAAGAATACTTCTTGAACGCTTTCTTTGATAGGGATCAGATGTTCCTTTGATAGGTATCAGATGTTCAATACTTGTTTTAAAGTGCAATTTAACTAAGTATTATTCCTTTTAATACAGTTCTTTAATTCCCATTATATGCGTGTCACAGTGATGGGGTCTAAATTTATCTCCTAACTTGCGTGTTGAAAGTAATTTTTGTTCACAAAATGTGCAGAATATGATTTATAGAGATAAGTGACACTGTAAAGTGTTAATGATTCAGTAACTAAGGTGAATTTCAGAAAATAGTGCAACTTTCTTTGGTAAGATTTGGTCTACTGTTGTTTTACCATCATGAGTGACTGTCCTAAATAGAAGGAACAGTCTTTTTAATCTTACTAAAAGGTTGCGGGGTTTTTTTTCTTTTTACTTTTTTTTAATGTAGAAGAGAAAGAAAGAAGTCATAATACAGCCATAATTTTTCTTCTGCCTGAATAGTGAATTACTTCCAAATTTCTTTCTTATCTAGAACAAATTATTCTTAATTATATTCTTTTTCTAAATTCTGGTAACAGTAAGATTATTAATATGAATAAAGCCGTATAGCACAGTTGTAGATATTTAACATTTCTTTTGTAGATAGTTACACATTGTGGATAGTTAAGACATTGGCAGGCTGGCCACATTTAATCTTTTTATTCTGAACTTTGTTTCCAGGCTGAAAAGATATGGGCATGCTGTCGAAAAAGCTGAGTTATTTTTCAGCTTTGTTTAAGAAGTATTTAATTCAATATCACTCAACATTTTACTCAACATTCAGAAGGTTGTAATGTTTCTCATTCTCATTTATCTGGCTTTCCAAAGCTTAGACCTTTAAGTTCTCTTTTGTTAGTTTATCTATCTGGAAGCAGCTGAACACAACACTAATAGAAGGATCTGGTTAACAGTCCAAAAGAAGAATGACTTCACAGCTATTTGATATAAGCACATGCTTTAAAGGTTTAGTATTCTTTGACTTCTAAATATTTTGGCTTTTCAGCACATATCTAGTTGCCATGAAAACAATGTGTCAGAGCTAAATAGAAATGTTACTAATATTAGTCATGTAAGCTTGAAGAATTTATGAGTCTGACTAATTTCAGTTTTTGATATCAGTTTACTTTTCCATTCAGTTCATTTGGACAAAGAAACCAGATTGAATTGACAAGTATTCTAGTTACTTGTGAAATAACACAGTGGAATATGACTAAGATATAGTCAATGCTGCAGGAGATAAAGGTGATGGAGAAAAGGGGATTCTGCTATTTGAATGTGAAACCTCTATCATTGTGCCTAAACATGGATTTCATAAACTTGCACAAGCTTTATGTTTTTGTATGATATCGTCAAAGTCCATGCAAGAAGGCATTGATGCTGTGTACAGCTGGAGTGGTGTATTTGGCTGGGGTCTTGGGCTGTGGATGCCTAGAGCAATGATGAGAAGGGGGTATTGGTGCATAGTGGGAGTGAGGGTGCAGCGAATGCTGTTATTGTGGGTGCTGGAGCACCCTTGGCAGGAGGGAGTGAGGCAGGGATCATTGCCAGGGGAGAAGAGAGTACAGAAATGACTCTCCAAGGGTACAAACTTCATGTATTCCCAAATCTACCTGCCTCTTGGACTTACTGGGATGCAAATGGGGTAACACATCTTGTTAGCAGCACCTTGATTCATAAACTTCTGGTACTTTTGCCTAAATCCTGTCAACTTCAGCTTCTTTATGATATTAAGTGCTTTGACCCTCTGCAGTTTCCCAGAGAGAAAATCACCTTTTACATTTGGATCCAATGGTATCACTTGAAACCATGGATATTGCCTTTTAAATATAGTTCAAAAAAAGTTACTCTGTGGTTTGAGCTACACTAGTACATACCAAATTGATCTTTACAACCAGAAGGAAATGTAAATGCAAGCTTTACTGCTAGACACTTCAATTCCAGGTTTTCTGGGTTAACTGTAATCTTAAAACTTCCCACCAAAAAACAAGAAGTGAGGATCTGTGCATTTATCAGATACATTGGTTCATAGCCCCTTGCTTAAAGATACTCAAGTATATTTTACCATATTTTAAAAGATTTTTCTATAAAATTCATGTGTATCCCTGGCTGGAGAGTCCTTTCTTAAGCCTTTACATTTTGTCTTAAAAGTTAATAGATCCTTTATGAGATTTTTTTTTAAAATAATCACTCTTTAAGCTTTATTAAACCATCTCTTTAGTTCCTCTTAAGGCATCTACTACAGGGACACAGCATTTGGATGTAGTCATCATTATTTATTATTTCCAATGAATAAAATGACTCAGAACTAACTTCAGATCCATAGTGCATGTCAGCTCAGGTACCTCTGTGGTGCTTGCTTCCTCCTCCCTCACATGAAAAAAATTAAAAGCCCTGTGATAAGTGTCAGGTAGTTACATGCCATACAGGATTAGATCTCTGTCACTTCGTAGGAACTGTGGCCATATAACCATTTCCTGAGGCTTGGGGGCTGGCATTGCAAGGCAGGATGAGGAATCAAACAGTATTTATAACAAGCTAGACTTATGAGTTAACTGAACTCTGTTGGTATGTGCAGAGTCTGCTGGGTTGCTGGTGGGGTGTGGTTTAAACAACTTGCAGGACTTTCCAGAGAACCATACTTCTCTCTGAAATTTGCACCGTTGAATTTTAGAAAGATCTGTCTGTACTTCCCCACAGCAGCGTTCTCCCATAGAGACGATCAAGACTGGGTGCTGTTTGGTAAAATTGTTCTGTAGTCCTTAATCCAGTAGGCTGAGTGCTGAGTCTCTGGTTTCCAAGATCCTAATTAGCGACTTACCTGAGATGACACTCAGGCTGACAATTTGAAGAAAATCTGTGAGCCAGTGGGATCACTCCCTGGATGTGTCAGACTTGCAAAATGCAGAGTCAAAAGTACTGGAACTAGTTTAAGCAAACTGACTTCTGAGTTAGGTAAATTAGCCTGCTTATAGCTCTTCACTGCCACAGTTAGTTCACCTTAGATAATCAGTTTAAGGAGTAGCTGAAGATTGCTAAACACAGCATAATTGAGTTCTAACCTCTCTCAGGCTCATGTGACAATCATAGAACCAAGTCATAGTCAAATTACTACTGTAAGAGACAGATATCTGGACAACAGAAATTAATTTCAGGGAAGGAAGAACAATAGCAACTGTTGATGATAATGTTGGTGTCTTTCCAGAATCAATAACAAGACTTTGTATGCCAGTAAGACATTTTGGTAAAAGACCAAGTAAAAAGTAATGTAAAAGCAACAGTTACTTGATGTATAAGGCTATAATTTGTACATTTTTGTCTCTCTAAAGTTGATGTTATAATTTGTCTCTTTACAGCGGTGGTTGGATCCAAACAAACCTATCAGGAAACAATTAAAAAGTGAGTACATGTATGTATTTGGTTGATTCATATATCATTATTATGCTGTTTTTCCAGGGTACCCTGATTAATTAGAAATAACTTTTCTTGACTGTAGGAGGATCACCTCACAGTTTGAACTTCAGAGTTAAGTTTTTTGTAAGTGACCCCAACAAGCTCCAAGAAGAATATACAAGGTAGGTCTAGTTAATTTATCAATAAAACGTTTTTTTCTAGAAGGCTTATGTTTAAGAGGAAAACTATCATTAATTTTTTTAAGGTATAACATGGAAATTTTCTTTTAAATAATTTTTGTGTTCTATATGCAAGCTTCTAATTTTTGCCTAGTAATTACAGATATGAACTATGCAGTTGCACCAAATGAATATAACAAAAAGCCTCTTTGAGTAAATTTACAAATTTATATGCACAGTGAAGTAACTACACGAAATACAAGAAATACAACTACAAGAAAATACTACCAAGTAGAACCAGAAAAGGGAAAATAGAGAAGAGAGGAAAAACTTAATGCCGCTATTCACCAATGAGTACAAATTAAATTTTGTCCTTACTTGTGTTCTCCTTTGTGATTAAAAAATTCCTGAGCTTTCTGCATTTTTTCCTTGATACCTCCACCGCCCAAGTTTCTGCTTGGCACTAATAAGATTAATCTCTGTATGGTTGTAGTCCTATCTTGAAGCATGTAAGCTTACTTTGATAGCAGTGTGTTGAAGTCTATTGAAGAAAATGTTCAGCGTGAATCAAGAGTTTGCTTGTGAGTTGCAATTAGTCCCTGAAGAAATGTCTCAAATTTTCAGTATTCTTAATTAGTTCTGGTCCTCTACATAACTGCCATGATTTGACAGATTGGAATTTTTGGATGTCAGCCATCTGAAAACAGGTCAGCCCCATTCAAAAAACAATATCTAAATTATTAAGGATAGCTTTAGAAACGTTAAGTACAGAAACTGTGAAAATTTGAGTCCACATCTGTTTATAATTTCTTTTGATTTGTCATATTTTGGAAAAAAATTTACACACATATATGCAGACAGAATTTACTAAAATGAGTCCCAGACATCCTGGATCAGGCTTTGTTTTATTGAATTATTTACTCTGAGAAAATTTGGCAATTTATACATTTTTCATTATTCTAATATAGTTATTTGAATTAAAGGACGATATGTAATATTCCGAAGGAGATGGAAAAACAGTAAATGTTGATCAATATAAAGTAAACACTAAAGAGGGAACTGTTTACTTTAAATGTTATGCTGTAAATACAGAGCTATAAATACAGCATCCTTTTAGATGAGAAATAATGTATGATTGCTGTATCTAGGTCAGCTCTGCATTTTTTGCTAATAGGCCTAATTGCCCCTGAGAACTCATTTGTATTTGGAATTATTATAAAGGATGAGTTGTTATCCGTGGGGTTTTTTGGAGTGAAGTTAGAATGCCATGTCACAACTATGGGGTCCTTTCATGTAATCAGTATTTGCTCCTTAGAAAAACACAGCACAAACTTCTGACAATTCCAGCTCAAGCTGAGGCATTTCAAAGATGTTGGTTTTTTAAATAAATTTCATGAAAACAGAGGAATGAACCGACACATGAGGCAGTACGAATAGACATCAGGGAAGGGTTCAGTGCAAGCTCCTGTCTTATTAGACCTCTGCGAATTCATGTGAGGGAGTGGGTTATGAATGCCCCAGGTCAGGAGAGGTCTGAGGGAGCTCAGCTTGTGTTGGAGAGTGTAGCTTTAGGAGCTTGTCTTGGTAGGAAATGGAGCTTCATTAGTTCTGCTCATGGCACAAAGACTTGCTTATTAACATTGACTCCAGTTAGCAGTAATTCTCTTACCCTTTTCTAGATGTATCAATTTATCTCTATATCTATCTATCTATATAAAGGAAAGACGAAAACATTGTGATGCAAGGCCACCTTCATTGTTTTAGGTGAATTTGTTGTGCAGGCTTTTTCAGATCTACATTGCTAAAGCTTCTATTGATTTCCCATTTTGCTCAATAATCTGTGAGACTTCTGTGTTCAAACTGGGGTGGTTAGCTAACAAGCAATTAACTTTGCTGTTTGCTGAAAAAAGTGGAGAGAAAATGAACTCTGCTTGGTGTTCCTTAATCATGAGGTCCCTTAAGTACCATGGAATATTTCTAATAAAGCATTACAGCAAAAAAGTAAAATAAAATGAAGGTGCAACTGCACATACAGAATGTTTTTGTCCTACATTTTTGCAGCCATAAATGTTAACAGGAAAGCTAAGCATGTGAAGCATTTCCTTTTAATATATAAATTTAACTTGTCATTTATTGCTTTTTTTAACAGATAAATAAATTTTGCTTTATTTGTGTGTCTTTTTGTTTCAATATGCATTTTAAGGTGGAAAACGAAAAAGTATTTTGAGGTCTCTAAAGCCTAGTTAATGTCTCAGTTTTAACTTCTTGAGGTTAATAAGCTTCTTGCCATTCTGGTCAGTTAAAGAACCTCTAGGTGGTTTTGTAGGAGTTGAGTACATGGGTCAACTAGCATCTTTGCTTGTCAGTTTGCAAGTGTTTTCCCTCATTTTCTTTCAAACATGGAATGTTTTACCTTTCCCCACTATATTTAGCATGTAAATGATTGCATTTGTGTGTGTCTATTTGTAAATGTTTGTGGAAGTCTTTAAAGTGATAGTTAATCCACTTTCTAAAGACTACACAATTATAAGGCACGTTATGTGTAATGAAGTGGTATATTTTGTTAATATTGGGAAATATTTAATGTTTGGTTTCAGTCGAACTTGAACTAGGTGGTTTTGATAAGTAATTTTGGTGAGTGTTTACAATGAATGGGTATGACTGACTCTCTACTCTCAAAACTAGAAAAAGGAAAACAGATGATTTTTATAATAATAATAATGCAGGAGGTCCCAAACCAGAATAAATTTATAGGAGCGAAGAAATTATGTTTAAATTCTGCACTCAGTAAAACTTTTTTTAAAAAAAAAAGAATAAAAAGGCATTAGAACCTAAACGGTACGGCTGCTTTTCTGCCCTGTTATAATGGGTTTTTGCTGAAAGTTTAAGCTTGTGCTAACATCCTGGCATCTCAGTGTGTCAGTGGGGGTTTATAGCAGGTGTGAGTTACCACTTGATGTAAACATTTATACTACTTTGAAATTCTTTAAAACCTTTGTGTGAAATCCGAAGGAACCAAACTGAATGAACAAAAAATTCATTCTGAGACCTTAACAAAGTATTTGGGTTTTGTCAGAGAAACAAAGGAAGTAATTTAGAGGAAAATCTGTTTGCAGTTTCAGGTTTGTTAGGGTTTTTAAGTCATAGTGTTTCTGCTGCCATTGTTTGGTGGGAAATAGTTCTTGTTATAAAGTATTCATCTGCTCCTTTTGCTGTGTCCATCTCCTTCCTGACTTGAAAGAGTGGCCATGGGAAGACTAGATGAATTTCTAAAATAAGCTTTTCTTACATCATAATTAAAGAAAACTTAAGAAGTTCAAGGAAAGTCAGTTGGAAGGCGTTTAACACAATAGAATCCACAACTTTTATTTAAGAATGTAACTCCAAAATACTAGGAGTAATTCTTTTAATTTAATCATCATAATGGAATCATAGAATGGTTTGAATTGGAAGGGACCTTAAAGATCATCTAGTTCCAACCCCCCTGCTGCGGGCAGGGACACCCTCCACCAGACCAGGTTGCCCAAAGCCCCGTCCGACCCGGCCTTGAACACTTCCAGGGATGGGGTGTCCACAGCTTCTCTGGGCAACCTGTTAAAATTTAAATGAAAACAGAGTAATATCAAATACTCAATGAGAATAAACTAATTTTACCTACGTGGAGTACAAATCATTCTTATTAGGGTACCTGTGTACACAGATGCAAACTTCAACTTTTGGTTGCCATATTCAATAGTTCTGTTGTTCACACTCATTCATCATGAAGGCATTTCTTTTTCCTTTCTTTAAACTTCCAGTTCAACATAAATACTGGAAAATAAAGCAGCTAGAATGTAAAATTTGGAGCCTTTTAGTGAAATAGAGCGTATAACTTCACTGCCTGTAACTAGTTTAATTTACAAATTTGTTTTATTATTTTACAAATCACCATTTAATTTCTTTCCCATGGGAGTTTTAGAAATAGCATGCAAAATGTAAAGTTTTAGTTTTGCACTTACAGAAAGCAAAATGCATTAATTTGATGAAAAATGATTAAATAATTTTAATTACAGTATTTTTTGTTTGTGTTTTTTTTTTTTTTTTAAATAAGGTACCAGTATTTTTTGCAAATTAAGCAGGACATTCTTACTGGAAGGTAAGACATTTTTGTTGTGCTAAACATTAAATGCAACTTTGGTAAGAAAAAGTTAATGGTGAGGGATACTACCTGCAAAAATAAAAATATATTTAAAATACATTACTGTTCATGCAAGTAAAAGTGTTCGTAATAATTATCTGTCCAAGTTGTTCATAGACAATGAAAGATTAGACTTTTCAAAATAACCAACTTTCGTATGAAATACGTAATTTTATTTGTTTCTCATTTTAAAAACAAAACAGATTGCCCTGTCCTTATAATACTGCTGCTCTTCTGGCTTCCTATGCTGTTCAATGTAAGTATAATTAGTATTCATGTACATTTTAGTACTGTAATAGCTAAAAAGTAGTATTGATTAGTTTCTAAAGAATGTAGTTTGTATGGCATTACATTGTCATCTTTCTGGACATGATGCTACTTTTCTTATGATTAAGGAAATATGGCTGGTTGTTTTTTCTCCCCCAGCATGTTTTGCTGAATTAGATATGGAAAAAAACCTGTTAACACTCTACTGTCCTTCTTTAAACCCATGCAGTTAAAAAAACCCAAAACCACCCTCTTATTTCTCTGTATTCTGAAGCATGGGGTTGGGTTTTTTCTTGAGAATGGTACTAAGATACTTAAACATTTTTAACATACTATACAGTGAACCTCCAAATAGGAGTGGAAAAGGGAATTCTGGTCATATCTGGCCAAAAAGTTTAATACCCATGTTATCAATTTTAGCCATTCAGTGAGTAGGTAAGTCATGAAGACTGAGATTTAGTCCTCTTCCTCTCTCCCTATTTTCCTTCATAAACTTGAAATTGTTCATTGGAGAAAAAAAAAAAAAAAAAAAAAACAAACCCACAACAAGCAGCATCATTTAGTTCTTGAAATTTGTGATTATCAGAAATTCAGTTTTATAAGCAATCATGATATATCCATCTACACTCATGTGTTTTTCTGCTATTAAAGATACTTATATCTACATTTAGTACTATGTATACTTTGTACGTATCAGAGAAATAGTGCTCAAGTTAATCTTTTCAGGGGAAAAAAAGTACTGTAATGTTAATGTAATGTTTCATGCATAGTTTTGGTAAGTGGTCACCTTTTCCAGATCAATCAATAGAGCAATTTCTCTTAAAACTCCCAAACACTCCAGCTACTTGGAAATAGATACATGCTGCAAGTGCTGTCATACCTTAGGGGTTTGCCTTAGAAGAGATGAAGTATTTGATAATGAAGCAGGCATTATGAAAAGTTTATAACATTTTAATCTTTTAAGAATGCAATATGGTTATTTTTCAAATATTGTAGAAGTGGTGAGTATGCATAGTGCATTGTAGTTACATTTCTACATGAGATTCTGCTGCCCTTACATTCTTCAGTGCGCAGACCTCTGCCTAATGATTTTCTGTGCATGTCTGTTACCAAGCTCTCTCTGGGTTTGGTTCCTTGGATTTTTTATAAATACAGGTAAATAGCACATGTAGATCTCACAGTACTGTATTCTCTCTAGTGGATTTTAGCAAGGCATGCACTCCGTTATGAAACCTGGTCCCATTTTCCAATTTTTAAATTATTTAAAATAGGATCTGTTTCTGGTGATGCAAGTGCCCTAGACTTCTTTCCTACCTTCCTGTTCCTTGTTTATCCTCCTGCTCTGCGAGTGCTTCATCCTCCTTGTCAGTTCTTCTGTGCCCCATAAAAGTGTCAGTAGGCCTGCCCTAGACCCCACATCATACTGTGTTGCTGTGAACTTTCCAGTTTCCACATGTTATGTTACTTACCGGTCACTTCAGACCTGTTACATGGATTGCAGCTATTTAAAGCTGAATTTTTTTGGATTATAGTTAGAAAACCTCAAAGCCTGTCTTCTTAGCAAATGTTGGGTTTTGTATGGGTTTTTTTTTATTCTGACAATAAATGTGATTTTAACTTATTTCTTAAAATTGTAAGAAAGTGTTAGAAGTTATGTAAATGCACTTTTTAGTAGTTTCAAGTAAAGTACTTTCAATGTTGGTGTATGTATGAGTACTTTTTTCCGTACATGCAATTGAATGTGCAAAAAAATATTTTTCTAATGCTTCTGAATAGATCTTTGTACAGAATGAGTTGGTGGTTTTTGCAGATCTTAATGAAGAAATAGCAGTTGTAGTGTTAAAAATATATATAGTGTAATCACATGAAAGCAAGCAAAGATAGAAGAAGAAATCAAATATCCTGAAGTATATTATTTAGTACTAGCCATTATGATAGTGTTTATGAATTAATTTGTGTATTAAAACTTAAACACTTTATAAACTTCCTTCATAAGTACCTACTCAAAGCTCTCTTTAAATGATCTCTGCGGTATTCACAGAGAATGTGACTGTTTATTCAAAAGGGAAAAGAGCAGTTCAAATGTCTTCTCTATTTTTGTTTGCTGTAGATCGTAAAGTATGTGGGAGCAGTCTCTTATGAATTTGGGGGCATTGCACAATGCCAAGTACATCAGTGATAAACAATAACCTCTCTTTTTAATATTTTAGCCGAGCTGGGAGACTACAACCATTCAGAAAACTTGCCAGGCTACCTCTCAGACTATTCTTTCATCCCTAGCCAGCCTCAAGACTTTGAAAAAGAAATAGCAAAATTACATCAGCAGCACATGTAAGGATTTACAGCAGAAAATATTGACTGATTTTGTCAAATCCTGACTGCTGGTGCTGTGCTATTATATAAAAAAAATGAGTATTTTGTCTTACAGATTTCTGGGGGTTTTTTGTTGTGTTTTTTTTTAAGAGTACGTTTAATGTGATTTTTTTTTTTTTTAGATTGTCTGTATAATAAGTACCATTGATACTCTGCACAGATAGAATATCTATGACAGAATGACAGGGAAAATAAGTGAAAAAATGAACATGTTAAAGGTACACTGAAAACAGTATTTGTATGTATTACACGGGATATTAACTTAGCAGGATATAATTTCTTTAAGAGTTTTTTTCAGTCTTTGAGAATGCTCTGTGCATAAAGGCTTTGTTTTTATGGTGTTCTCACCAGTAAACAAGAGTTACTTTAGAAGTAACAAAGTCTTTTTCTTCAGTATCTGCTTGTTCCTGTGTGCAAGTCTGTGACCTTTTACTAAAGGCGATGAAGCAATGGAAAATATTTTTTTTTTCAGTGTGTGATATCGTGGTACTTTTTCAGTGATGGTTCCTTGGTATTTTAGAACTTAAGTGCTTTTTGTACAGTTAAATTTAACAAAATGTAAGCTATGTTTACAAAAACATTTTCCTAATTGGAGCATGTTTTTGGCTTTAGAAACAACTGAATGTTAAATTTCAGTCAATGGCTTAGCAAATTCTGTTGGATAGGGTAAAGAAATTAAACTGAGTTGATGGTAATTTAAACTAAGGGTGAGCCTTGGAGAGAAATTGCTGTTATCAATACAAAATACAGGACTGCAAAAGTAATTTCCAGATTCTAGAGCTCCACAGACCTTTAAATGATACAGTGTATTAGAAATAAAATGTGTGTGTTCACAAGCTGTGTTGTGGACTTTTGTCAAGACTTTATCTATGTGGAAGCACAAGTTTTTTTCTGTTAAAATTTTTGGGTTATGATCTGTTTATGGTGAGAAAGGAAATTAACATTTCAGGGTGGGGGTAGAAGTATTAAAACGAATGCAGATATTCTGTTTGAGCTCACTAGGGAGCCTGATGGTGGGGGGGTTACGTTAGAATATTTCTGATTTAGTGTCTTTCTTTCAGAGGGTTGTCTCCTGCAGAAGCAGAGTTCAATTATCTCAATTCAGCACGTACCTTAGAACTTTATGGAGTTGAATTGCACTATGCAAGGGTAAGTTTGGATGAACTAGGATGGTAATGTAAAAATGGATTCCTCTGAGATTTATGGAAAAAAATATTTATTTTTAGTGAGCCTTCCTGGCTGCTGCTTGCAAGAGGAAAAAAATGTAAATAATATTATCTTATTAGGTGCCTGAGTGTGATTTACTAATTTCAGTAACCACTATTTCACTCTAGTGAGGGTGTGTGTTTGCTTAAATTTGGGCTTAGCTATACCTGTATTATTCAGGTTGAGCCTTGTTGACCTGAATGCCAGTTCAGCTGGCTACTGGTGAATAAAAAAAAATGTACTTGTTGAATGCGCTTTTGATATTTAAGGATCTGTTAGCTTTGAAAAATATTTAAGTTGGTTCCAATTAGAACCAAATTATAAATCATGACCATTATATAATATGAACTCTTAATGTAAGGTGAGCATACTATAATTTGATATAATGTCAGTTTTATCTGGTAAAGCAAGTAGCTCAAGGTCTTGACTCAAACAATCTTAACCTGTCAGTACAGTGCTACCATTTCTGCAAAACCTCTGAATATAATTATTTTTAGTGACTAAGACATCTCTGTTTTTTAAATATTCTTGTCCTACTCCTTAAGGTTATAGAAACTTGCAATTGAATTTGAAATGTACCCCACTTCACTGCTGTCTGTATCCTGCATTTGTTGCACAGACATTGAGAGATCTATAGCAGGTGTTTGATTAGAGTGCAAAGATATTTCAGGAAAAATGTGCTATTTAAATATGCTTACAATATTGTTTGTTTTAGAATCTCTCCTCTCTGTGTTCTGAGATTGCAATTTCCTTTCAGGTAGGAATTTAAGTTGCTGGTTGCTTTTAGTGTAGCAAACGTCAAGCCAGTTTGTTAGTGCTGTTATTCGTAATAAACTGCTGAAATAGTCTATATTGTGTATTTCTTCAAAGTTGGTGGAAGACAGAAGATCTAACTTCAGAAATGAAAATTCTGTGGTAGCTTATAAAGAACTCCGAGCAAACATTCGGGCTTGTCCTAAATGGGAATGAATAATTTAATTCTTACTTGCCTTATTAAAACACATTTCCTTCCATGTTAATTGAGATCTGTTTTACGATGGTATTTGTGTATTTAGAGAGAGATGAGAATGAATATGTATGAGGTTTCAAAAGATATTTGTATTGTTCTTCAAGTAATTTTCTCTTTTCTTTTAAAGGATCAGAGTAACAATGAAATAATGATTGGAGTGATGTCAGGTGGAATACTAATTTTTAAGAACAGAGTACGAATTAACACCTTTCAGTGGTAAGGACAGCTGTTTAAGCTAGTGTTTTTGTTTGGTATTTCAAAACATATTTTTACCACTATGAGTGTCACATGCTTTAAAACAGACCAAAACTTAGTTATAGCATATCAAGTTGAAATGATTTACCTCATACTGTGCTATGGGCAATTTTATGATGGTGTTTTGTCCCGTTCTGCATGCTGTGCTGTTAAATGACTGTGGTGCAAACTACAATGAACTTCAATATGTTTTTTCAGGAGTGTGTAAGCATACTTTATCTTTCATTAACTATGTAGCCAGCACCAGTGTTATGGTCCAGTTTGCAGTCTTTAAAGAGACAACTGAACTTAAAAATATTAACAGAATTGCACCGTGTGTGTTAAATTTAATATGGGTATGGCACTTGAGGATAACTGAGGTGGAACATTCAGAATGTTGTCATCTCTTCATCCATAGATAACCATTTTCATGATAAGGATCAAAAAGTGCATTTATTGTGGAAAATGCTGTCATTTATTTCTCTTAACTAAAATAATTTTTAAAGCTGTTGTGTAAACATGGAGTTATCCTCATTAAATATGTTACTCTAGTTATCAGTCGTCTTAAGCTGGGATCGTGTTCTTATTTATTCATATAAGAAGGGGAAGGATGTAAGAGAAACTCTGTTCTGCACTATAACTTCTGTAGTTCTCTACAGAAATTATGTCACCTTCTCCAATGCTTTTTTTAGTTCCCTCAGAAGTAACTGTCCCTTGGTTTCCTTTGCCTACTTGGAATCCATTTTGACAGCCTTACTTACTACATATGTCATTGAGTATGCTATTACAGCATTCTGAGTGGGCAAAGTCAGCCATATAAAATTATCATAACAGACATTAGTTTACCAGGCACAAAAGCTGTTCATTCTGGAAAAATGGTGAAAAGTTTTGCATTTTCATTTTCTACTGATTGTGCATTTTCATTTGCTACTGATGTGTGTGCTTGGGCAATGCAGCACTGGAGTTCTCTAAAGTTTTTAGCTGGTCTGTTGTCTTCATATAAACAGATTAAATTGATTACCACAGTTGAAACTGGAAAAACTTTTCTCTGAATTCAAACTGATAACGGCAGTTGAAATCTTTAGGTTTTTGTTGTTTTTTTGTTAGCACAGGGTAAGATCCGTTACCTATAATCAGTGACCTGTTTTCACTTAGTAAGTTCCCTTCCAGAGATTCAAGATGTTAATCACAGTCTTGATCTATCCTGCAACCCAGTGAATTTCTGAGACATTCTGGTTTTCTGTGCTAAGTCTGTCTTTCTTAGTCTCAAGTTTTGTTGTAGGATGTTACGTATTCTGTGGTTTACCGTGTTGAGAAACTATGAATGGTCAAATTTTAGTAGATTTTTGGAGAGAAAGAAAAAGACAAAGCTATGTCATAAGTGTTATCCACAGCCAGATACAGCTGACCACAGTAAACATTTTGCCTGTAAGCATTCAAAGAAAAGTAAGCCTGAGGCAATTATGAAGCATGTAAATCTTCAGTCTCCATGGTTAGTTGGGTAAATTAAAACTGGATCTTGCAGCAATAAGTCTGGAACTACTGTACCAGTCAGTCAGACCTGCCTTTATAGTAGTGACACATTCTAAGAAAGATATCCTTCATCTGGTAAGAGTTTTGAAGTGTTAGAGCCATTCCTGGGTTAAGGCTGCTTTATAAATGTAATGCTGTAGTAACGAGGAAGGTTTTAATTCAGGCTGCTTTTACTACTGTTATTTTTGGGAAAACAGTAATAGTAGAAATAGGTTCTATAAAACACACTGGTAAATTATTGAGTACGTGCAATGTAAGTAATAATTAAGCTACATGTCCCTACTGGAAGCTAGAGGTTTCTGTGAGCCCTGCTTCATATTGTTTGCATGCCAGGGATGCTGATCTAAATTCTTAGTGTGGTTTTTGTGTGTGTGTAATTACCTAAACAGTTCTCTTTGTATTGAACTATATCAGCTGACATCAGGGATATTAATTTCTTCCTGTGAAGACTCTAGTACCAACATAACTGGTCTTTAAAAAAAAAAATAAAATAGAACCAGCACATACACCCACACCCCCCCATTTTGTCCTATTACAGGCTTTCTTTTGCTATGAATAAGGATCTGAAATGTCAGTTCTCACAATATAGCTCAATAGTGGACCTGTTACCTTTCCTTTTTATCCATAATCATGCAGCTGCTCCAGTGACACCTGTACTGATACTTTTTCTTCTTGCTTCCCCTTGTTCTTGCTCCTGTGCAACTGGAGCTGTGTAATGTCTTCCCAGTGCTTTATGGCTACAGTGAATGTTTAGATATTCCTTTTTCAGTACTCCTGAGCTGACTTATGAGACAAGTGAGAGGATAGATGTGCATTTATATGGGAAGAAATAAAGGTTTAACAATTGCTCAGAGAAGAATCAAGCAAAATGTCTTTGTCCTCTGCCTCTTAATTTGGTATTATATCTACATTGCATATAATGAATCTTATGATCACGGGGAGAAATGAAACAGGAGGGAGACAAGGCAGGAATAAGGCAAAACAAAGGAGACTGCCTTTTATCCAGTGTGTCCTAACTTGATCTTCCTGTATTGTAAGTAATTCCTCTCTTCCCAAGCTGTGCTACCAGGCACAGAAACCTGGGAATCCAGGGAGGAGATCTTGCCCTTGAAGACCAAAGGAGAAGAGTGTGGAGTACCTCAGCCTTTCCTTTTTTACTTGATCACTTGTTCAGCAGTGGAGACACTCTGTCCTTTGCCTCTCTCTTGTGGTCGATGTACCCCTGGAAAGCTTTGTTGCCTTTCGCATCCATTGCCAGTTGCAACTGCAGTTGCACTTTGGCTTTCCTAGTTTTATCCTTGAATACCTAGGTAGTACTTCCGCGTTCCTCCATGGTCATCTGATCCTGCTTCCAGGTTCTGTACACTTCCTTTTGTGTTTGAGCTCAGTCAGTAGTTCGGAGTTCATCCAAGTTTGGCCTCTACCCATGCTTGCATGTTTTCTAGCATATCAGGATTGTTCTGGATTTAGAAGATTGTCTTTTAAGATTGGCCACTTCTCAGTTTCTGTGCCCCAAAAGGCAGCTTCCAAGGGATTTTGCTTACCTGAGCAAGCTGGAGTTTCTTCTCGTGAACTCCAGGGTTGTTTAATCTGCTGCATCCCTCCTCACATCCCTCAGGATCTTTAGCTTCATCATCTTGCAGCTGCTGGAGCCAAGTTTGTATTTGACTACTAAATATGGACAGTCCTTCCTTGTTTGTGAGTTGCGCTACCAAGAATGTGTTCCCTAGCTGTGACAGGTCCAGAACCTGTGTCAAAGAAGTCTTCATCGAGAAATTTGCTGGATTACTTATTCTGGTTTATCACCTTTCCGGCAAGGATTGGAATGGTAAAGTCCTTAGTGAGAACCAGGGCTTGATATCGTGAGACTCTTCCACATGTTTGAGTATAGTCCTCACTTTAGACTAGGACTTTTAAATATCTCTTCATTTAAAAGGATTTAGGATACCTGAGATGACTGCAGACTGGAAAATCATACCAGGAAAATATTATTGATGCCTGTCTGTTCTTACCCTTTTCCTTGGATATGCACCAGTGCCAACAGAAGGAAAACATAGACAGACATGCCTTTTGTTTTGGCTGAGTACGGATATTCTTATTCAGTGACTAGCAGGGTATTAACAGTGCATATGAACTCTCTCTTATCTGCTGTATTTTTTGAAAATAGCTGAGATTCAGCTTTGAATCATTTCTTTGTACTTGAATGGCGATTCTTATGGGTTGAGTTAGACCTTATTGGCTATTGTTACAGTTTTGAGTCTGTTCCAAATGGTTTCAAGCTTAAAAGGCAGCTGACTTCACTCTTCCTCAGTTATGGGGTGAGATTAAAAATCCATGTGTGTAGCTTTCATCCTTATAATTCTCCATGAGTCTATAAATCACCAACGGCAGTGATTTCTTTAACAGAAGAGGGGGGGGAACAAGAGTAAAAGGTAGTAGAATGTTTTCATAAATGAAATAATTTTAATTTATTTTCAGGTTTTCTGTTGACATGCTAAGCAAATCTGATATGTTGTATAGTGTATGCAGTTCAGTTTTTAGAAAAGGTGTATATTAAAATGTTCTTTTAATTGCCCCGTACCCCAAAATTTTAGAAAATTAACCACAACATACTTCCGCTTAACTGCAGTCTAATAAATATAATAAATATATAATAATAGTCTAATAAAATTTTTTCAGTTTTTTCCACAGTCAGATTGCTATAATCACTAGTGTCTATCCCATCCAGCAAATCTAGGACCCATCCCTAATTATTCTTTAGTAATTGTTTGTCACAGGGAGTGCTAAGAAAATTGCTGCATTACCAGTGAAATAATTCGATTTCAGTAAATAAGCTGTAGCCCTCTCATAGTTTCTAATCCTGGAGAAACTAACTTCAAGAGCAACAATTTGTTAAGAATTGAAGGAAAAAAAATGGACAAAATTATAGCTGCTGCATTTTTAATTTTTTTTTAATCTAATGGCAAAGCTAGGAAAGAAGAAAGAAATGGAGCATAGTTTAAAGGCTAATATTCGCAGATTCCCTTTGTTATTGGAAATAGAAACTCTCTCAACAAATTAGGATATCCATGTTAGGTTCCTGCTCTGAATAATCCTCTGGAGAAAAACGTCTCCATTTGATTTAGTTAAGAAGATAATTTCTATATATAGATAACCAACTTAGGTGTCTGGTAATGTTTTGTTTCTCATCCTCCCTAGTCTAGAGGGTTTTTTATTCAACAAGGTGATTAATATGCAAGTAAGAATTCCAGTCACTATTGAGTTCCCTGTATATTCTTCATTAATAAGTTTATCTCAAAAATTGTAGCACTGTCTTCACTGATGTGGGGGTTTTTTGTTTGGTTTTTTTTTTCTTTCTTTTGTAGCTTTACCAAGCCAATATAATAACTTGAAGTACAGGGACCGTCAGCGATGAGAGTTCAGATTAGTCAGAGTGCTCTGTATAAACCCA
The DNA here is from genome assembly GCF_028858705.1 of Grus americana. NCBI lineage: Eukaryota > Metazoa > Chordata > Aves > Gruiformes > Gruidae > Grus > Grus americana. Next base: position 14,413,828 of record NC_072857.1, on the reverse strand, counting down.
CTGTGTAAAAGGGTGATTGTAACCCCTGAAGAGTTTGCTGTGTAATTTCCTGCAAGTTAACTGTGTGATCCAGCTTCTCTTTTGCTTTGAATTTCATAACAATTGTCAGTGAAATCTCCTTTGAGTGAGATAGCATTTGAAATTAGTGCTCTACATTTTGCAGTATCATATCAGTTGTTCCTTTTCAAAGTCACAGAAGTTACTATGTTTTTTCATGTTACAATTGTTACCTTGCTTTTATTCTTGACCAGAATAATACTCCTGTATATTTAATAAAGGATGTGCACTATTCTAATATTGCATTTCTTTGAAAAAGTATATAATCAGATTGTGATGGAAATATGGCCTTATTTTCCTGTGTGGCATAACTAGCATTGCAGTGACCATCCACAATTGTCTGGAATTACTGTCAGCATCTCGTATGTTTATAGATAACCTGAAAGACGAAAAGATCTGTAGGCTGATTTTTAAATGTTTTTTCCTCCTCATAGTGTGATGGGTTTTTTGTTTTGTTTTTTAACTTTATAAATACCAAGATCGCAATTTCTTATCTCTTGTCTATTTTACTACTTATCTCTTGGCTTTTTTACTAAAACAAGTTCTGGTTGTATTTAAAGACGTGTAAGAACATAGAGAAAGAATGTCTTTCAGCCATCAGGTGAAGCTCAAAGGGGTTTTTTTTTCTTATTCTAAGGGATAATCAAAGTGGTCTCAGAAAAGAGAACATCTGGTTGGAATGACCTGGGGATAGAATAGTTCTTTGGATTTGGAACGGGAAAAGATACTTAAATTAGCAAATGCCTTGGCTTTAGGATAGAAACAAGTGAATTTGATAGATAACTTAAATATATTGCCATAAATTTCAAATTATACAAGCTATTTTATAAGCTTCGATATTTTTTGTGTATGGAAATTAAATGAAATCTGTTCATGATTTCGTATACTAAGTGTTTAAATATTGTGATTTTATTTTTTATTTAGGTTGAAGATTGTAAAAATTTCTTTTAAGTGCAAACAGTTTTTTATTCAACTTAGGAAAGAATTGGTGAGTACTGTCTTAAATTTCATCTAAAAAAATGAGAGCAATGAAATTTCTTCATACTGCATGTCTGGATTATCCTGACTGATACTGTGTTGATTCTTGCCTTTATCTGCAATTAAGTCCAGTTTCACCAACATTCTTGCTATTTCGGTTCTCAAATGGGCCGTTATAATGCTTTATAAGACTTTTTTTCATTTGATTTGCCTTATATTTTAGATACATTTGGTTTTATATTTGTGTGCAGGAAATGTAACTTGGTTATATAAGACGAATGTCGAAAAGGTTGAAAGTAAATCAATATTAAATTTAAATTTCAGAAGAAACCAAATTAAAGGTAATGTTTAATGCTGCTTCAGTTGTATATGTGCTTGTAAGTAAATGTTTGATTAAAACATGCTGATTTGTGTTATTCAGATTTAGTAATACAAATTGGCTTTATTACATATATTTAAACAGAAGAGATGAGAATGCCTTTGCAGTTTTAAATTACATATGGTAATTTTTTATGCTTACTTCTAAATTTTTGGGGAAAAAGTTGAAGCTTTCTGGGAAGAATGTGTGTTTGACTGCTTGTGGTGTGTATTTGCTACCCTGTGAAGCACCACAGGACCACTGTGTGTTTAATTCAGCAAGAAATGGATTGTTCCATGCCTCCAAGAGATTAGAGTCTAAACCCATCACAGACACATCACTGGGGAAAGATAGAGGAATTAATTAAAAATATGACTACGTGATTAACTCCTCAGATTAGTTGAAAGATTTTGTGCAGTTCTTACAGCTGAAAGGATTTGAAGACCTGAAATGCAGAGTTACTGACTAGATAAAAAAGATAGATTCTAGGCAGAAATGCATCCTGAGTACTGTAGGACTGTTCCGGATTTAGAAGCAATATGGTTAAACAAGAAAAATATAAGGAGGAAACACCTGTTATGTCAGATTGGACCAATAGCTAGTGACTAGTATTGAAAAGAGGAGTCAAACTGTATATCTTAAAAGCAGATCCTTTAAAATGAGGCCCAGGAGTTTGCAGTTTTCACAAATGGAACTACCTGATAACCTGCAGACACTTCGTTGAGTATTACTTGACAGAAGAAGTTTGACACATGTGCTTGGAGCGGTGTGAGTTCAGAAGTAGGATAACAGGAGTTAGAGGATTTTGGAGTAATTATGTGTAGAAAGAAATTAACTTTGGCTATTACATGAAATAAGTGGAGTATCTGTCAACGTGAGCAGAAAAATTGTAATGATACAAAAAGAAGTGGGAGAATATTTCATTGTGGTGACACAGGTATTTCCTAATATCCTGTTGGAGCTATAGGCTAGTTCTCAAAGACAAACTCATCTCTGACAGCCCAGAGGTCAAATTTTGTCTTGGTATCAGTGTGTGTATCTTCCCTCACAGTTTCAGGAATATTGTAGTTAGATCTGAGAATTCGGGGTTTTATTTGGAATTCAGAAATTATGAACTGCAGTTGTTTTCTAAATTAGAACTTGAGGAAAAGTAGTAGAGTTCAGGACCTTGAGATACCTGGATATAAAATCGGATTAGGTACTGTACTTGAGCATTTTCTGTTTTCTGCAGGAAAAAAAATTCTGCATATAATAGAAGGTAATATATAAAGATAGCTTTCTCATCTTTTTTTTCTGTTGCTTTTTAATACTCTGCATATTGTTACTTGCACCATAATGTAGTATATGTAACTAATGTAATTTCTCTACTGAGACATCTTATTCAAGCCAACAAATTAAAAAGTCTTGTACTGTTTTTCTTTAAACTGTATGTATCAGATGAAAACTGATGGCAAGAACTTAATTTTCATTCATTCCAAGTCATGAATATCTTAAGATCAAAGCTGAAATTTGCCTTCCAAAGAAGGCATGCTTTAACTAATTTTTTAATCAAACCTAATATTAAAATTATTTCCCGAGTTACTTCCCCCTCATAAGATAAGATTCATCTCACCTATATTCAGCTTCAGTGAGGTTAAAAGAACGTATTTTCTCTTTCATGATAATTAGCTAACCAAAGATAATCATTAGACTTCCTCTTTAGTAACCAGATACATGCAAAGGGTGAAACATCTTGCATGAATTGGAAGTACATTTTAGGATGGATTAAATTGCTCTCTGGTGGTATATGCTTACTTTTGCTTTCACTCACATTGACAATAAAGGGAGCCTAAATGGCTCTCTTTAGGCAGCAGAAACGAGGTAAAGTGACTCAGTGATTGCACATTTGGTATGTAAAATATCTTTAGTCAGTGCTTTGAGTGTATATTTAAAAGCACTGATTTATGCTATGACAGTGAAAATACATTCATGGTCTGCTGATGATGTATGTCAAAGTTGTGTGTAAATATATAACAAATTGTATAGCTGAGTAACCATATTTATTCTGATGCAAAGCTGAGATGCTATAGGATATTAAATTAGTGGACTTGGGAGAGGAATTTTCTAGTGTGGTTTATTGTTGGTTTTTTTCCCAAACTGGGCTACATTTGCTTTTAAGTAGTCCTAAATAGATATTTTTCAAATACTGCTAATGAGTGTTGAGAGCTTTTAATTGCAACTGTCCTCAAAAGTGCAAGTGCCTTATCTTTTAATCACCTAATAAATTTATTCCCTGACAGGGTATTGCTTAGAGGCATTGACATAAGTAAAAAATTAGTTGCCTACTTTTAATAGATTATATCTGTGTTTAAATAAATCACTTAAAGGAAGTCAGATGAATCAGTTTAATGTCAAAGTCATTTTCCACTGGTAGCATAATACAATCTTGAATGGAAACTGGTTGTGTATTCTGACAATTAAATAGCTGAGCAGCCATCCACTGGAGTAGATTTTCTTTCCATTGTTTCTTTATGATTTTGTGGGGGGGGAAATAATGTTATATGTATAGCTTCTTCATCTGACATTAGAAGCTCCCTGAGCCGTAACTTTAATGGCAGGTTTTTTCCCCATATTTTTGTTTATTCTGCCTGTTCCGTACGCTGCTTCCCTTACATGCTTTGGAGCTGTTTGAGAATAATTCAGTAGTTTCAACCAAGCTTCTCTGGTTTTGTAAGACAGTTTCCCTTGGCTGTTGTAATGTCAATAGTCAGCATCAAACTCTTAATGCTGTCCAGCATACTTTAGTGGTCCTGATTCTTCGACAGCCAAATAAACTGTTCAGCATGTTCTTTTGCTCTTTTAGAGCCCAGATGTCCACTGAAAAATCACGTGAGTCTGTAACCAAACAATGGGCTGTGACCATGACCAAGACGTGGTTTCAGTGTGTGGCCAAAGTTGGGGTTTTTTTTGTGGTGGGTTTGTTTGTTTTTAATTTTAGATTATGTATCTGCAGTTTGTGCTTTGAATTTTTTCTTCTTACTGACTTTTAGAAAGAACTAGGACTAGAATCACAAGGTAACCTATGGGCTTATCTGCCTGAGTACATACTTGATCTTAAGTAACTCTGGCATTCATTAGATGCCTAGTTGATTGTTGCCTAATCTTGTCGAAGTTTCTGCCGTTGGGTTTTTTCGTGAAGAGCAGATACTGTTGACACAATCTGTGTTGCATTTAAGCGTCCACAGGACTTTTGTCCACTGTTTGTGGAGTATCTTGAGTCTCTGGAGCATCTGCCGCTTATAAAGAGCAAGTCTTTTTGTCTCTCTCAGAGATGGGGGTAGGGAATGTTTGCTTTGTTCTGGGATTTTTCTTTGTTTAGGCAAAGTGAAAGAGACCCACTAGAGAATATGTTTTTCAGCCCAGTTTCTCTCCTGAGCATTGAGAGATCTGCTCTGAAGTCCCTGTTTCAAATCAGTCAAAGGTGGGTTTGAATGAATGTCCCCAACCAAGATGAACGTTCGAGGACTGAGCTGTTGTATGCAAACAGGGCATCAATATCCATTCTGCTTTTTTGTTTGTTTTTTGTCCTTTTAATAAAAGGTATCACAAACATGACTTAGATTTACTTTGCCCTATCCCTCCAGTGTTTCTTCTTGGATTCTATAGGTAGCCTGCCATGCGGTGTACATTTGTAAGGTTATAATTTAAATGAACTTACATGGTGGTATTTTCCTTATCTGTAACTTCACTCTTGGGCCCTGTGCCTCTTATCACCAGTACTGCATTCCAGCCACTTCCCCCAGTACGTAGCAAGCTGACTGTTTTCCTCTCTCTAACAGGAACCATGGACACAATTAGTAAGATTGTAATTTCATAGCAGAATCCAACTGTGACTCCCTGAGGTAGCCTTCTAACACCGTCTGAACAGACCTAAACCCCAGAAGTACCAGTATGTCATTGTGATACCATAGAGCATTCAGCATCTTCTGGGAGCCTTGTGCTATAAAAACATTCTCACAGGCTGCAGTATAACTGTCCTGTTATTTTATGTGCTTTTGGCTGAAGCACCATGGATATTAACACGTCTTACGCTGAGCCCACATTGATTCAAGCCTACTATTTTCAGGGAAAAGGGGTAATCTTATTCTAAATCCAGGTACCAGACAGCAGTAGAATCAGGGCTTGCCCCCCAGAATCATCAGCAAAGATGAATTTCAAATGCTCAACTTACATTCGGATTTTACAGAACCTGCAAGAGTGGATAGGAAAAGGATGGTGCATGTAGGAGCCAATACGTTATACTCTTCTTACCTTAAAGATTGATTCCTAGCTGTAATTGAGATGAAGGGTAGGGTTTGAGAATCTGTTCTCTGCACTGCAATGAAAGCCTTAAAGGCTATGAATAGAACTATTGTTAAGGCACCTTTAAAGCTCTAACACACCAAGTTCCTGTGAAAGTGCTGTTTCGCATTACAATTAAGCTGATCTAGCTGCAGCTCCTTCTCATCATGCGATACCAGCTCCTCCTTCATGCTTCATGCCTGATCTAGTGATCAGATGGTGGCATGACAATCAGATCAGCTCATTCTCTGGAATACAAACTAGGGAAAACAGCAGGATATTTTCCCCCTCAACCCATAATTATAATGCTTTGAGAGTGACATGAAAATGCATGATCATCAGCTCATATAACTTGTCAAATTCTCTTTTCCAATAGTGTAAAAGGCTGACAGAGCATTAAAATTTACTACATCATGAAAACTTTTTGTTGGAATCTAAAATCTTAGCTGATTCATCCTTTATCTAGATGAAGCAGTCCATAATTTTACATAGTTGCTGTCTTGCAGAGTAGTAATGTATCTTGTTTATATTACTGTACATTTACATTGATGATAAAACCTTTTTTAACTGAATAGGTAATGGACTTAATTTCTGTTACCCTGTTTGTGACTTTTAATTTTTAAGTACTTCTGTTAACATGTCTAGAAAATACAGAGAATGGTTGGCAAGAAAAGAGATATAAGAAATTTTTGTAAATTGAAGTAAAATATCAAGTTTTAGTTTCTTGTGTACAATTTCTTGAATTTAATCAATAGTCAGAATTTGCTGTTTACTTTTAAAATACATTTTATTCTTTACCCTAAATTCATCATGTGGCTGAAAATACAGTGGTGGTGTTAGCCATTAGTCACAACAACTACCCAGATACAACACTGGGAGAAGACTTGCAGGCCTATGCCCCAGTATCTCAGCAGAACTAAAGATGAGAGGCCAGCAAAAGCTTCACTTGGAAAAGGAGTTTACTGCTAAGTGAAAACAGTTAAGATGCGCTAAATGTGGAGGGTTTAGTACTGTGAGAAGAAAGCAGAGTGCTGACGATGTTTTCTGGCTTACAAAGGTTGTAATCAAGCTCCCTCAACAGGCAGAATAGCTTATCTTGCTTTGCAATTTTGCTTCTTCCCTTTACCAGGAACCTAATTAATCGTGTAGAAGTAGGCATATCAGTCAATAACTGTTCCCAGTCTCTAACTAGCACATGTGCGTGATAATTCCTCTCTTAACTGTAGTAATCTTGAAACAGGGAGGAAATTTTTAAATGTAGTTTGGGTCCTACCTTTTGGGACCGTTTCTTCCTATCTAGACTTACTTCAGTATCACTAAACAGACTGTTAACCTGTGAGCAGGCTCATTTTAAAAACAAAAAAAAAGTGGCTGTAAAGTTTAAAATTCCTGTAAAGAAAATTTAGATGTATTTTAAAAGGGTTTACAATACGTAAAGTTAATGTAAAATTAGAGAACCACTTCAGAAAGCATAGTTTTTAGAAAAAAATCAAAACTAACATTTATTGATCTTAATTTAAGAAGTAACTGGGAATAATTTTTATCTGAAATAAATTTTTCTCATTTTTAGCATGAATCTAGAGAAACGTTACTGGGATTCAATATGGTGAATTACCGAGCATGTAAGAATCTGTGGAAAGCTTGTGTTGAACATCACACGTTCTTCCGTTTGGACAGACCGCTTCCCCCTCAGAAGAACTTTTTTGCACATTATTTCACTTTGGGTTCCAAATTCCGGTACTGGTAAGTGCTGATTTGAAATACATGGGAAAGAACATAAAAGGACAACTCATCCATAGGGAATTATTTAGAATCTATATTAAAAGGTGCCATAATTCAAATAGCTTTTGAATCCTACAATTGTTCCCCTCACCTTTTGGCCTAAGTTTCAAATGTCGGTAATTTTCTAGGACAGCTTGAAAATATAATTATTGTATTATTAGTGGTTGCTAACAAAATAGTACTCTGAGATTGTCTCACAGGCTGCATTTCTTCGCCTGCTTACCTGCTGGGTTATATTTGTCTTAAAAACGTTGTCTCAGAACTTCAAAGTCTTTGGCCTGGTATTTTTGAAAACTGATGGATCTCGGATCTTGTTTGCAGCAACAGCAACAAAACAGACCTAAATAAAGATCAAATAGAAAGCAATGAAAAGAAGCTTGTACAAGTAAAGCCCACTTAAGCTAGATGCATACAAGTAGGAACTAGGTGAAGACAAAAGACCTACATGCTCTGCACCAAACCCAGAAGTTTAGATAATAAGAACGAAATTAAGTCCGTAACTTTTAAGGATGAACTTAACATAGTGGGCAAAAAAGGTTGGAGTGCAAAGAATGACTGTGGAATAACTATAATCCTCAAGTATAATTTTTATTCTAATGACAGAGTGGGTGGTGTTGGTTTTTAATATTTTATGCTTTTTATTTAAAAAAAAAAATCTCAGTTAAGTAACAGAGTTAACTGTCTCTGTAATGCAGAATACCGATGGTTTAAATCCTGCCTGAAGCAGAGAATAATGGAGCTGCTACTAATCATCCATCTAGAATGGCAACAGTGTCTGTGACGTACAAAGGGAGACGATGAAAAGCTAGAAAACACAGTAACAGACTATTTCTGTTACACTTGTGAATTGCATAAATGTATAAAGAGGAAAGTAATTCAGTGGCTAAATTTTATACCATCTGGTTTTTTGACCAGCATTCACAGCACCTATTTGAGAAACAGCATTCTGTGATCCTGAACAGTGTTTGAGACTTGATTCAGTGTTGCCGTAGTGAATTTTGGGGAGCTTTTTCATTTCTGTAAAGATTTTGAATTTGAATCATTGTGGTTACTATTACAGAATAGCTCTTTGATGACATTCAACTTATGTTAATGTAAGATGAAAAGGGAAACTGCATAAAAATGAAGGTCATTAAAGTTAATGAAGCAGCCAAAAGGTTAGAATTTCTGTAAGTAGTTTGAGAGATTGTTTAGAGGCAGAATAATAGTAATAACGTGGAACACAAGGAGATGTTAAGGGCACTGGGCTGGTTTAATCTTGTGAAGAGGAAACTAAGGGGGAATTTAGTAGTAAGCCTAGAGCTACTTCAAGGGCAGTGTCAGAAATGATGGAGCCAAACTTGTGCTGGTAATGGCAGGTGATAGAATAAGGGACAACAGCCACAAATTTCACCTTGAAGATTCTAGCTGGACATTGGGAAAAGTTTTTGGTTTTTTGTTTTTCTAGGAGGATAGTGCATTACTGGAACAAGTTACCCAGAGAGGTTGTGGGATCTCTATTTTTGGAGGCTTTTCAAAACTTGGCTAGACAAAGACATGGCCAGACATGAGCTAGTGTTAGCAGGAGACTGGACTAGAGACTTCTAGCCAACATTTCTATGATTAAAATGAACTAATAAAATACTAAACTGCCAGGGCTAGACAGAACTATCTCCAGTTCTGAAAAAAATCAGACACATGAGATCGTTGAACTATTAAATGTGTTACCTAATCTGTTATTTCCATTGGACTAAGAGATTCTAATGCAGTGAATTCTAAAGCAAAGTGAGATTAAAAAAAAAACAAAACACAACAAACAAAAAAAACCCCAAACCAAAACAAAAAACAACTTCCGGGAGGGATCAAGAAGACTACTGATAAGAAAATCTGACTTCTGTACACTGTCCTTGGATTTTCAAAATGATTCTAATAATATTCCCCACCAAATACTCATTAAAGAAGTTAAACTGCCAAAACATGAAGAGTTTTCTTGCATATTAGCAACTGTTTTAATCAGATGGGAAACAAGTAGGTCCATTCTTCACAACGAAGGGAAGTTACCACTGAAGCGATACAGGTTTTTGTAGTAAAAGATGAAGTTGACTGTAGAAAGCTTCGGTGGTATGTCACAATGAGAAATGAGTAAGGAATAAAATGGTAGATCAAGTTCAGTGTCCAAAAACGCAAAATAATCTACACAGGGAGAGAAAAGAGTAGAAACATCAATTATAAATAAGCTATTACTGTCTTGGAGCTTTGTAGTTCTCTGAAAATGTTAAATCCATTATTAGTAGCAGTTAGAGAAAGGCAAATACAGTGTTAGAGATATTGGAAAGGAATAGATGAAAATATAGATGGCTTACTGCTTGTTGGAGTTAAAAATGTATAACCCCAGGAAGTTAGGAAGCAGCAGGTTTGAAAAAGAGAGATTTCTTAGAATCGCAGCATGCAGAGGTTGGGAGGCAGCTCTGGACACTGTCTAGTCCAATGTCCTGTTCAAACAGGTCCACTATAGCAGGTTGCCTAGGACTGTGTCCAGCCAGGTATTGAATATCTCCAAGGATGGAGACTCCACACCATCTCTGAGCAATCTGATCCAGTGTTTGACCACCTTCACAGTAAAAATGTTTGGTTTGTTTTGTGTTTGGTTGGGTTTTGTTGTTGTTCTTCCTCACCCCACCCCCTTCTGTTTAAGTAGGATATCTCATATTTCAGTTTGTGCCCATTGCCTCTTTTCCTGTCTCTGGGCTCCTTTGAGAAGAGTCTGGCTGTATTTTTTTACTTCCCCCTTCAGGCATTTATTATGCACTCATTTGATCCCTCTGAGCCTTCTCTTCCTGAGGCTGAACAGTCCCAGCTGTCTTGGCCTCTCCCCATCTGTCAGATGCTCTGGACCCCAATTGTCTTTGTGGCCCTTTGCTTCACTTGGGGGACCCTGGAACTCGACACAGCACTCCAGATGTGGTCTCACCGGTGTTGAGTAAAGCTACTTTCCAGCCATTTGGTCTTCAGCCTGTGCATGGGGTTATTCCTCCCCAGGTGTGGGATTTTGCATTTCCCTTCTGTGGTGGGTTGACCTGCATTTCATGAGATTCCAGTTGACCCATTTCTCCAGCCTTCACACATCCAGTAGTTCTGTAATATGAATGTGAAAATAGCTAATTATTCTTTGATTTCATAGTGCAAATGTCCCTGTAAGGGACAAAAAAGAGCAGAGTTTTAAGTATCAGTATCCTTTTAGGACATGCATCCTCTGACTCTGTGCCTTGTTCTGAAGTTATAAATGAGGAAGTGACTGCAAAAGGGAGTTCTACTGGTATCTTGCCACCAGTTCTTAACTGCTGATAGACACTCCAAAAATATTGTATTTTTTCCTAAAATAGAAATTATGAAATATTGTAAAGGACCTTTGATTTGACACAAGACATCTAATCTTATGTGAAAAGTCAGCAAGTTCCAAGATCTAATCTTGGTTTTGCAAGTTGCTTAGAAGAATACAATCGTGATGTGTTTATCATCTAATTTCTTCATGATACTTTGCCGAACTAAGTAGTGACTAAGTAATTAGCAGCTCAGGAAATAGTTTAAGAGGAGTACAGAGGAGATGGTGTAACTTATGATTGTGGCTATAACAGGAAAGATGATAGTGTTAAGTGTTATCCAAAGATCCAAGCAGAACTTTCTTATTGTTTTGGATAAGAAGAAAAAGAAAGAGAAGAGAAAGGTTTATGTTATGCCTAAAATTAATTGGTCTTTGTTACAGTTAGACTTTAATAGGAAAGATGACCTACACTTACCCAAATGCTGTCTAGAGTTACACTGTACTGAAGCTAACACAATTGCTTGTGCATGACTGAAAATAGAATTTAGGGGTTTTTTTGTTGAGATGGTTCAATTTTAAGCAAGAAATTGTTATCCTAAGTTTGTTGCATTTAGTGGTTTGGCTTTGTTTTGTTTTCCAGTGGGAGAACAGAGGTCCAGTCTGTGCAGTATGGTAAAGAAAGAGCAAACAAAGATAGGGTATTTGCAAGGTAAGCAATTTACATTTGTACAGGATCAGTAAGTCTTCTGTTTACATCTTTTAAGATGTTATGGGATCATTGTTTTCTGTTTGCAAAAATGTAAAATAAAGAGCAACTGTTGTTGACTGTTGCTAGTGGCTTGACTTAACCATGTTAAGGAGTTTAATTTTGATGGGGAGAGTGTCTCTTTGGGGCAGCCGGAAATGGAGGAGAATCTTATGATGGAAAAGTTAATAAGGGTATTCTTTAATATTTCTCCTTTTATATATGTCCAAAATTCAGAATTGCCTTCCATCTGTGCAGTTTGTTGTTACATGTACTAGCCCTCTTTGTGCTGTCTTTATTGCAAAGAATGGTCTCTCTAACTATTCCATTAAAATATTGAGTTACTATGTTTTACCCTGATAACAACCTACAACTATACATACATATTTCCTTTAAAATTAAGGTGCTGTGAGTGTCTTGGTGAGAACAGCCTTATCCCTATAATACCAATGAGATATTTTGCTATGAAAAATTTGACTGGGAGTGAGCTGCTTCTTAAGGTATTCTGTTAGAGAGTCGTTGGCCAATGATAGAATATATAACTTAATTTTGTTTCAGACTCCTGAGTGGTTTAGTGGTTACAAGAAAACAGTCAAGACATAGATTTAGTTCTTCATTCAGAAATTATGATACAGTATTCAAAAGTAAAACTGCTGCTGCATCCGTTTGGCAGTCTGCTCTGATCATTGATAGAAAGAATCCTTATGAGCAGGAAGCATGCTCCATGCCTTTTTTTTATGCTTATACTTTTACTGAGATGAGGAATGGCTTTTAGCATAGTTACCCCTTGAGGAACACTGGAGTTCAAATTTATGCTCACAGACTTTGCGTAACAAGCCCAGCAACCTTTCTCAAGAACCTGTAAAGAGTGTTTTTCAGAGCATTGGTGAATTCTGCCTTGATTTCCTGCCCGCTCCCTCCCCCCGCCTTATTTCCCCCTGTGCAATATCATGTAACATATGAGTTTTTAGCTGGGCACACTGTAGATACCCAGGTCCGTATTAGAAGGGTTTGGGGGGCAGAAGTGCTGTGGCATGTTTGTTCAACAGGTAGATTTTTATAAGGCCAATCTGTTCTGTGTGCTGTAGAACTATTTTTTACTCTATTTAATTTACTTTGGGAATCTGGTTAGATTTTTTACTTGGGGCAACTTTTTTAGTACTCAGAAGACTCAACACTGACAACTGAGTTTTATTTATTTAAATGACAGTTACAAATCAGTTAAACTTTTTTCTTGTTGCACTATGAACTTGCAATTCCCCACAAGTGAGGATGGAGGAGAGCCGATACCTGGTTTTGAGGAGTATATTTATCTTTTTAGAAACTGTTATTCAGTAGATGGCACTCTTCCCTTTGAGCCAAAACTGAACAAGTGGTGCTGGGGTCACTTGTATTTTGTAGTATATACTCTGGATAATATTGAAAGCCATGACTAGAATTGCTTTCATGTTTTCTTAAGTCTTTTTGGCTTTTTTAAGTTAATAAAATACTTGGCTCTTCAGTCCTCAGTAATTTTATTTTCCACTGTTGCTTTTAGATTAAGGAATACATCATTCATCCTCACCTTCTGACTTGTTTAATAACGTTGATGACTGATAAATGTCCGAGGCATATATGTGTACGTCAGTGAACTGAAATTAATGATGCACTGTAACAAGTACACCTCAGAAGGCTTTGTTTCTTCCTTTGTCCTCTCCATCACAATTGGCAATTAATGTATTTTCAATTTTAAATACTTCTAGTATTTTCAAGGGTGAAAAAACCTGAAATGTAAGACATTTCTAGAACCCCATGTGGTTCAGGAAGCTTAAACTAAGAACATTATCTTTAATTTCTTGTCTTCTAAACAGTTACATTTCAAGTCGAAATACTGAGTAGATGTTAGACCTTTTGTATTCATACAGAGAATAAATTTTGCTTTTTAAGGTTTTATGGGTATAATGTGGTCTTTATTCCTGGAACCTGCCTTTCTCAGTGTGTCTCTCTCAGACAAAGTCATCGTGTTGTTGGAACAGCTTTTTAAGCTGTCAAGCAGTGGGCTTGTTTTGGTTGCTTTTGAAAGTTATACTAGGTATTAGTTGCCTTTTGCTATGCAACCAGGAGCATGCTAGCATTAGTCAGGTCTTTTTTGAGAATTAAGTGGACACATAAAAAAATTTAAATAACTACTGTTGCTTTTATAATTACTACATCAGAAGATTTATTCAAGGTTGAGGGAAAAAATGTTTTCAAGTGTTTTTTTCTAGAGCTATCTATTTTCTTCTCAATATCTAACTAGACACTGGCTTATTTGAGCTAATATTGTCTAAGCAAACTTTTGATTCATTTCATTGTAAGAAAATAACGCCAATAGTTACATTGAGATGACATTTCAGTAATCTATTTGTTCTAAGTTGGGAAATGGTAATCACCACAAGTAATGATCATCTAGCCTCTACACACTGAGTGGAACACAGGTACAGAGCACAAGACATGGAAATAAAATTTCTTAACAGTCATTTGAATAAAACAAGCAGCCTACAATGAGCAGGCTTAGCTGTTTGTCCTCAGGATTTTGCTTTAAAGTAAGCTGAAATAGTATTGATGGATTTTTTTCCCAAACTCAGAAAAACATTTAAAAATGAATTTTAAAAAATGGAATGTATTACTGTGCAGGAGATAGTCTGTAATAAATTTGATACATTTTCTAGATGCTGTTTTCTTAATCTTCATGCAGCACTAACTTCAGCATTTAGAAGACTGTTGCTGCAGCGGTTTAGATGTTTTGTTTGTTTTCATCTTCATTACAGCTATTCTCTTGGCCTCATTTGTTGCAGGATATACACAACACAGGAAAACCTGTAAGAATTCGCAGGAGCATAATAAAAGTAAAAGTAGATAATAAAAGCAAAAAAAGTTTGATCGAGTCATGAATTGAGAGATTTCTTAAAGAGCACTGTTCTCTTAGTCATTGCAAAATATTCTAATTCTTTTCAGTTCTGATGGTGTGTACTGGAGCTGAGAGAAGGTAGTTTATGTGCATTGTATGATAGCGAGTGGGTATCTCAGTCATTCGTATTTGCGAACTCCCTACTATTAAGTTGCAATCTCTGTTTCCAAAAATCCAGTCTTGCTTCAACAATGCATTTATTCAGGTTAATGAAGTAATTCCTCAGTTGCTTTAAACTGCATATGTCATTTGTGGTGTATCTGCAGATTTGTATACATTTTCAGCCTCTCAGTCTGAAGCAGTAGCTGCCAGTTTTGCTGAGAAACGCATTCCCTGTACTTCTTGTCAAAATGCAAAGCAAGGCTGTACCTCCAGGTTATATTTCTTTTTGGGACAGAAATTATTGAAAAGATTCCCTCCTATATTCCCCTCTTTCTTTCCCAGCTCCTCTGAGAATTTTGCACTTCAGCTGTGGGACGCAAAACAAATTCTGTCTTTGAAAGCTTTTGTGCACTGTAGCTGAGCTAATACAATTTGTCATGCTTTTTTGGTTTTTTTGGTTGCATTATGTAATATCATCTCTGCTACTAGGTTGGGGTTTTTTATTTGACATAGTACCACAGCTTCTAGAACTGTTCTTGATCTTGGGGGCAGGTAAAGTTTTTGGTCTCTGTCCGTACTCAGATAGATAGGACTTCATGCTATAAAAGTTGGAAGTTCTCTGCAGATTCACCACAAATTAAATCTGAAAATAGTTTACTCTGTTAACTAGCAGTGCCCTGTGCTGGGGTACAGTAGAAGCATCCAGACTGAGCAGACAAACCCAGAATTTAGAATTTCAAAGTTTATCAAAGCATTTCAAAAGTTTTTTACAGCTTACTTCCCCCCTCCCATCTCCTCAGCTACACTCTGGCATGAGAAAGTGATTTGAATATTGTAAGGAATTAGTGATACAGAAGAAATTTGCAGGAATATTTTACAACACATCTTAAAAGATAATTAAAAACCCCTTATTGTTAGATTTAGAAGTGTTGGCAGGAGAGCTAGTATCAAAAAGCCACGGCACTGAGAAGTTCGGTGCTGCAGTGTGGTAATTTTTTCTTTGAAATATCTGCAAAGACAGGAAATGAAGGCAACAAACATGAGTGGGTGGGACTCTGAGGTTAGAGCTGTTAATAAAATAATTGAAACGAACCTTTGCTGATAAACACTGCAGCCGTTTATCGTGGTAGTGAGGTATTATTTCTGAAAGATCTGACTATCCACAGTAAAAGGTGAGTTTTCTTAACATTGAATCTTTTTTTATAGGGAAGAAAGTGATGCTTCTCATTTTAGAGTTATGTTCATTTGTTGCATAGATTGAGGAAGTTTTCAAAAATGTAGTTATGAACTATGACTTAGGATACAATGCAGTGGCTTTTTTTGGAAGCAATCAAGAGTTTAATTTTTTAAAAAATCTCCCCCCCCCCCCGCCATATGCTTGTGTGTGTGTCTATAATTTAGTTTGTTTTGTACAGGTGAGGATAGTGCCCTTTCACTGGTTTTGCACATTTTAAAAAAAAAAAAAAAACAAACCACCAACTTTCCTATATTCCACTCGTTGCTTTTTCACTGAAGGTAAATGAGATTCAGTAGCTGCCTTTACAAGTCTGTCAGAAAATACTGTATCTGCAGTCCTGTATTTACCTAATGTAGCATTGGATATATTATGTTCCTCTGCATTTTTCCCTCAGCCTGTTCTTTGGCTCAAATTTACTATGTTTGTGAAGAAAAAATACGTAAGTGGTTTAAGTTGCTCGCATTTGAAGCAAATTACAGAAATTGAAATGTTGGTTTAATTGACATGATGTCAAGCTAATTACTTTTGAATCAAATTAATACTGCTTAGGATACATGCTAAGAAACTGGATGTTACTCTCCTCAGGAATTAAATAATTGATATTTTCCCTGTTTTGAAAAATCAATAGATTTTTTCCTCAAGTGGAATAAGGCCTGACACAGTAGTATTCAGAATAGCCCATCTTGCTTAACTGTCTGAATTTGTCAACTGGTATTCAGTAACTCTTTAGAGTAGCAAAGCAGCATGCACTACATGTTCAGAACTGCTTGGGGGTGTAAAACCAAAAATAAACCCTCCACACACAAATCACCACTCCTTTAATATAAAACAAACACTGCTGACATTAATAGGACTTAAATATTTCTGCCTGTGAAGATAGATTATTCATTAGGATGCTTGGCTGGTTATTGTTGTAGACTTTTTTGATTATATTGAGGATAGTCTACTTAAAGGGGTGCCTTGCATTGAGTTTTAAGTTCCGTAAGAAGCAAAAATGTATTTGCAACTAAGGTTCTCATTTTCAGAAGGATGTAATTTGTGTGGGGTAGTTCCTTAATTTCTCAAAGTTCCTTCTTTCTGGACTTACACTTTCAGTAAATCAGTAAGGTGATAACGATAAGAAGAAGATAAAGAGCAGTTACCACGTGTCCCAAGGACAGCAAAGGCAGAAGTTGTTTTGTGATATGGGTGTATGGAGCTGGCGAAAGAAATGAAGGAGTTATGCTAGTATAATAATATGTCGTCACCTCATTGTGCAAAGCTGGAGAGTAGAGAAGAGTATAGTGATAGAATATAAAGGCAAAAGGGAATGAAATGGTCATGGCACAAAAGACTGATAAAATTGAGGTATCACTGGAAAAAGAGAGGGTTGGGTAATGATAGACGAGAAATTTGAACTATATAGCATCATCAAAGTAGTAGAAGCAAAGTAAAAACCCCGTAACACAAAATACGCAGGACATGTATTGAAGGATTGTTTAAAAGAATGTTGTTGTTGGCTAAAGAATTTTCAGTTGAAAACAACAAACAGCAAAAGTCTGGGTTTGTTTAGTCACAGGATGACTGAACCATCCCAATGATGCTAAGAAAAAAAGCCACCACAGTTCTTGGATGATTCATTTGATAATTTCCAGCATAAAAGGGAAATATACTGTTTCATGAGCGATTAATAGTATAGGTGGTCTCATTGGTGCTGAAGAAATAGGTGAAAGAAATAGTAGAAGAACTTGTAGATATCCTGGGATGACTGGACAATGAGAAGAAAAAGTGTCCTCAATATTGAGAAAGGAAAATACACTTCCTTTTGTATAAAAACAATGGCAGTAATGACCTTTAACCTGAAGGATATTTCTGGCACAAAACCAGTTTGGTTACCTACGAAGAAGTTTAAATAGGATGATTGCATCTGCCTTACAGGTGATAAAACATGTTCTGGAAGAAAGCATGTCACCTTGATGGAAATACTTGATGAGTAAAGAAAACCCAGGAGCTCCGTTGCCATGTTGACGTTTACCCCACTTTCAGTTCTTCAGTCTTTGGGAGTTTTTTTGGGCTGATGTTTCCACTGCTCTATTTTTCCTGAGATGGCTGAATAGTTGTGTTACTTGAAGTTTTTTGGTTTTCTTTTCATTTTTAAGTTCAGATCTCTTTGACTTTTCTGTTTGAGTCAGATTCTCTTTGAGGCATTAGAAATGCCTAGTGAAGTTCAGTGGGTTCCTGTTCCAGCTTGCCTGTCTCACTCCCAGCCAGCAGTATTTCATGACCATATTTCATTGACATTCTTGTATAAAGTACAGAAAATTAAGTACAATATATTGAGAAAATACAGAACTGCCCATGTAAATATAGTTTCGCATTATTACATTTCCTTTCGTCCATATAATTTGGTTTTCTATGATAGAACATCCATAGTTTCATTGTGGTGAATTTTATGTAATTTTGTTCTTACCTCATATAATTTTGGTTAGTCATTTTACTACTTCTTCTAGATCCCCCAGTAAACCCTTGGCACGGAAATTAATGAGTGGGATGGACTGGGAAGCAGTGAGTAGGAACTCACTGTCTGATGATAGGTTGGAAACCCAGAGCCTACCATCACGATCTCCACCTGGAACCCCAAATCAGTAAGTAGCATTGAATCTTCTGTCCCTAGAAGTGACTTTTTACCCCTAATGTGTGTGTAATAAAAAGATGAATGCATTATGGAGACAAATAATTTCCGAAGTCTGTGCCGAGTGGTTCTCTGGAACATTTACCTCCAGATAAGAGAAACTATTTGGGGGTGAATTTTAGGTGCTTCTCACTCAACCTATGAAAAGTGTGAGGTCTAGCCTGCAACCCTAAATTTGAGAGCTTAAGTGTTCTCAAGCACAGTTAAAACTAAATTATTCATTTGGCTGAGAAAAAAACTGATAATAAAATCTGTGTGATATTTTAGAAATAATTGATTCTGGTTAATACAGCTTTAAAAAAAACCCACTGGGGAAAATTGCTTAATCAGAAATCCTGGCAGGTTTATTCCCCTTGATTTTTCTGCATTTCCTTTCAATTCTCACTCTTTTCACCTGATATAGCTTTCTGGTTTATGGTTATGGTTAGTGAAAAAACATTCCTGATTTCCTTTGGAAAATAACCAATTTTCTCAGTGTGCTGAAACTGGCTTAAGAACTGGTATTATCCAATTTTGTATTGCATAAAACAGTAGGTGTTAAGATTCATTGGCATTGCAGCATATTATTCAAAAGACTGTTGTTGTAAGTATCTGTAGCATTTAAAAACTATTGTAAAAATTGTGTAATAATGATGCTTAGAGCATAACATAACTTATGTTTCAAACCATTTTAAGAAAGATGCCTCTGTCACTATGCTAGTTTACAAATGGGAAAATTTTGAGTCACAGAAATAAGACTCTCAGTGCAAAGCTTATGATTTTTCTAGGAGAAGATGCAGGGGAAAAAAACATTCATCTTCATGAATTCAGGTTCTGCCATGAACAGAGCCAGGACTTTTCTTGTTGGGGATTCGTTTTTCTTCTCATTGACTGGGCTGTCAGTCCAGTAGCCTGTTCATTGGACCACAATGTTTTTAGGCTTCTTTAAATTAAAATTAATAATAATAAAAAATAATAATTAGCCATTTAGTGTTTATGAAAATAATTTTTGAACACTTAAAAAGAAAATTATGAAATATAGCATGTTGATCTGTCAACATAACTGTTTCAGTGATTTTGAAAACCTAAATTATTTAATAAAAATATGTATGTGAACATATGCTTGCTCTGAGAGAAAATAATTATTTTAGCATTCCTTTGTAGTGATATAAGAAATGTAGATTAATAATAACATTCTTTTCCTATTGCACTGCTATGCTTTCTCTCTTAGTCGCAACTCCGCCTTCACTCAAGAAGGAGCCCGGTTACGACCCTCATCAGTTGGACATTTAGTGGACCATGTAGTTCACACTTCCCCAAGTGAAGTATTTGTAAACCACAGATCTCCATCTTCCACCCAGGCCAATAGCATCATACTGGAATCATCACCGTAAGTTCTGTTTGTCGTTACTATAAGGTAGCATGCGGGGCGCCTGAAGATAAGTCAGAAATCTTTGCCATTAAGATTTTAGTGTTAAATGTTTGGGTCAGGAGAGCCAGAAAATCTAATAAAAAGGTAGCTGTTGTTTAGGGATTTTTCGTACAGGTCTTATTGAAAATTAAATGATACAGAAGTAACAACCTCTAGCTGAGAAGTTTCTGATGCAGGGTTGCAACACCTTCCTCACCCACCCAAAATGTGAGTTTGCTGTAATGTGACCATCAGTGTCTGGATGTGGAAGTGAAAGTTATTTTTTTGATAGAACTGAAGTGTGTTGTTTTATGATAAACGTTTTTAATTCCTGTGAGTTTGGAAATTTTGCTTTTTGTCAAGGCACAGAAATATGAGTGAGCTTTACAAATTACTTAGCCAAAATACCTTCGTAGCACCCCAGCATTCTGAGGTTCCTAGTATGTTTCATATATTGTTACTGAGTATATCTTTATTTTTTTAACATAAGCACTATCAGGCTTTTTTTCTGTTATGCTGAATGTCTTTCGTACTGTATGTTTACTATGCTGTGGTGGGGAAAATAAAAACTATTATTGTGTATTAAGTCCATAAGGATGACAAAAAAAAGTTGAGTTATTCAAAGATTTGAAATAATAACTTGTGGCCAGAGCACAGATTAATTGAGGAAGAAAGATGTACAATATATACCTTATTTGCACTCCCACTGTACTTTCATGTAATGCTCAACTTGCCCTCATAATTTTGTATAATCTCTGTTAGCAAGGAAATGGTGCAAATGGTTTCAAAACCGTTTGAGAACTATAAAATGGCACATACATAATTACATGTTTATAAACAAATTCTTTGGAAAAATTACTCTGGGAAGGTATTTGAACATGATTTTAAAACCTTGCTTGGACTGTACCTTCAGTTTTAACAACTGTGTGTAACTTTGGGGAGGGAATCCAAAATTTTTACAGTTTTGTAAAATAACACAATGCTGTTTGTGATAGGGTACAATAGTTATAATTTGACCATCAGCTAGTTATTTAGCTTTCAGAGTTATAAAACAGTAATTTGGCCTAATAAGATAAGATACCCTTTTCTTGGTGGGCTTTTTTAACCTAGTCATGTGGCAAGGGAGTCTGAAAACTGTAACACCTGTGAATCTTTTCTCATATTAGAGTTTTGCTGTACAAAGGCCACACAGGGTCAGGTTCCTTCTGTCCCAAGGCTTCCAACTGAAGTCAGTTATGAGAAACAGTTACTGAATGGTAGTGATTCAGTGAAGTAAGCACAATTCTTAAATATTCTCTTTTATTAATATGCCGTTACTCGAAGTTAAGTTGTAAAAGATGTTCCTGAGTGTCCCTGGGATTTGTTTATTTAATACCTGATTTCTTGTGTAAGTTACCATAGAAATGAGTCTTAAAGAAAGGAAGTGGTTTTGTAAATTAGTTGTGCAACTATGGCTGTTCTTTTTCATGATTTTGCACTTTTTATACCCAAGCAGAAAAACTATTGCTCTTCCATCACTAAGTTTTGGGGTTTGGTTTTTTGTTTCCCTTGTTGGAAGCTTAAAAGTGGAATTTAATCTCCCAGTATAGATACTTAGCATAATATATTTTTAAGATTGAGGCTGTTGACTGCCAAAAATACATGAACATGGTCTTCTGAAAGTTTCAGGTGATGTTATTGATTCAAGATTTGCGATTTACGAAAGCAAGTAGTAGTCATGAAGTTCATATTAGCTATATATTTTAAAACGCTAGTTTACAGTCCCAAACACTGCTTCTTAAACAACTCGACCTTTCTGAGTGAAAAGATTTTGAGTAGTCCATCTGCTAATTTGTTGGGAATTTTTATTTATTAATCAAATTTACATATGTAAGAAAGAGGAATTAACCTGACAGGGAGTAGTTTTAGAGATCTCTTAAGTTTGGAGTCAAAAGAAATTATTAAGTTTCAGTGCAGTTTAGAAGGATATAATAGCTTAACTAATACAACCTTTAATTCTGTTGTTTTTTTCTTCATCTGTTTGTGCTATTCAAAATTAAATTGAGATTTCTGCTTGTAGTTCCCTGAGGTAATTATAACCTTAAATTCCAAAAGCACGTGATATGTGTGTAGTTTAATAAATTTGTAGGGGTGTGTATGAAACTTTTGCTTAATATATTAAAAGGTCAGACCGGATATATACAAAAATATCGAAAGCTTGTCAGTGCTGGGGTTTGTGTGTTATTTTATTATTATGTAAATTGTTGAATGCAGTAACAGAGAGCTGCTTTGCCTGCAAAATAGGCTGCTTTCACTGCCATTGTCTAAGCATTCATAAGGAAATTCAAAGCTGACTGGGCAAATATAAAGCAATGAAGTTTTTGCCCAGGGCTTGATTGTTAGTTCTCACAATTCATTATGCTAATATATTACAGTACTTGCATTGCTGCTTCTAAAATGCTCATTTAAGTAACTTTTCAAATCTTTTCTATAAGTTTGTATGTTTGGTGGGAATTTATTTGTGTTTGTTGACATATATGTACAGACATCTCTAGTCAAACACGAGATCCCATCTTTTACTTGTATTGGAATGACTTCTTTTGTGTCTCATGTTTTCTGTTCCTTTTTTATTCAGTTTGAAACTCTCAGGAGTAATTGTTTGCAGGAAAATACATAACTCTGTTGCCCTTCACTTAAAAGGGTGAATAGTCTGTGCTGGCCAGACTTGAATGAATAAATACATGGGGCAGTTAAAAAGCTCTGGGTGACCTTTGTAAGTCAATGTCTAAATAATTTATAGCTGCCTTGAAAATTCATTTTGCAAATGTTGGCAATCATATTTTTTTCTTTCTCCACAAAAATGAATTTAGAAAAGCTGCTTTTCCTGAAAAATAAAATAAAAGGATCATATGCTCTTTTTTACTGTCACTTGCATTGAAAAGTGCTAAGAAATACTATTTTTATTCCCTAATGTGATTTGAACATGAGATTCTTCAGACAGCAGATACTGAATAATTAGTACTTTTTTCTTTTAACACTATATAAGAAAAAATTTCTGAAAGTTGAAATTAAGCAAAAACTTACAGAAAAATATTAGAATCTTTTCAAATGTACTCTTTCATACACTGACAAAAAAATTTATCAATATTTTCTAAGAAAATCGACTAAATTTTTTAAAACTGAAATGGAAAACGTGTGGTATTTCAAAGTGAAGTGTTACATTTCCCATTCAATTTTCATGCTTTTTTGAAAGAGGTTCATTCTTTATTTGAAATCACTGTAGACAATTGTGAACTGATTTTTTTTTTTTATTTGAAAACATGTATCTGGGACCTGCCTTTAATTGCATAGGAACAAATTATACAGTATGGAATTTGATGTGCACCTTAGGTTTTCTAATTTGCAGCAACTTGAAATGTTATGCTGTCTCATAATAACAATCTTACCCTGCTAAAAGTTTACTGTGGCTAGACCAGTTAAATACAGTAGGACTACTCATGTGGTGACCCGTGCTTTTCAGAGGGATGTTATGCTATGAGTTACCACTGCAGCTTGCTGATAACGAAAGGGGCAGTGTCCTATTTCTGTCTTCTGGGAGTGTACTTCCCTCCCTGTGCAGTGGTCAACCCTCTGTTGAACCAGTTCATCTTGTTGAACCAGCAGAGAGCTACCTGGGCTTGTCCAAAAAGTCCGATGTATTTTTGTTTGCTTGGTAAGCTGCCTTAGCCAAGGGAGGAGCACCGGAGTGCTTTTAGGAAGGGGCCATGGGTGTAGGTGAAAGAAGGAATGGAGGCACCCATTTTTGGTGGTAGCATTGTCTTTAGATTTATCTGTAACTTCATTCTTCATGGGTTTTGGATATGCCACTAGTATCAGTGGGCTGTTGTCATGAGTTTTTAAATTACTTAATAATACCTTTTAATGTGGTTCACAGGGAGGAAGGCATGTATCCTCATTGGCATTTAGAAACTGGCATTCAAACTAAGTTAATGGGAGCTATGTGCTAACTGCCCTTTTGGGCCTCTCAAAATGTTCTTCTTAATTCTTAAATATAAAGCCATATAATGAAAGATGAATCATATATTTATGTAATACAAATTATACAGTTAAGCTTTTATTCCGAAAGGACTAATAAAGGAAATTATCCATATTATACATAAACACAGAACATTTTTATTAATCTACAGTAGAGTGCATGCAGATCTAAAACAGAAATAGAACTTTCTGCTCTTTCATCTTCAGTAATGGTGGTGTAACTCAACTTAAAAAATGCATGCGATGAATGCCATTTTTACAAATGTTTTACAGCTGCACGTGTTTAAAAGGGGAATATGTTCAAGAGGAGGGGGAAAAACAAAGTTCTCTTGAAATGTATACATATACTTTTAAACTGAAAAATTAAAATTTAACACTATCATCTCCAGTAGGCTTTTCAAATAAATGCAGGGGGACAGTTGAGTTGTCTTCAACTTGCACTCCTCCTATTTCTAGATCAAAAGCCAAAAACTGGTATGGGAACATTTTATTATGCTGCTTGTGTCTGTTTTTAAGATTTAAATTGCAGGCATTAATTTCAGATGCAAACTAATTTATTTTCTTACTGAGGAAAATATGTTAAGTGACATATCTATTTTAGAAGTAATTTTTTTTTAGCAGGAGTGCAGAGTATACAGTGAATTTTATAATACTCCAATATATAGTGAGTAAAGAGTGCTAAAACCATAAAAAAGTCATGTGTAAAAGATGAACTTACTAGTTCTGTGTACAGACGCTCATCAAGAAAAAAGCAGTAACATGTCCAGACATACACTTCCAATGTATTCCACCACAGTATATTTTTGAGATTCTAAAAATACATATAGGTATTCAGCTCTCAAACTCTTGAGTTTCTTCTAGAATTTTCAGTTTATTTGGAGCCCTGAAACAATATCTCACGATTGTTCCACTTCTTACTTTTATTTTGGTATTCAGATCTCAAGAGACTCCTATAGATGGGCAGCCTCCTGCGTTACCACCCAAACAATTTAAAAAGAACAGTTGGAACCAAATTCATCATTCACACTCACAGCAAGAACTGGATAACCATATTAATGAAACATTTGACGTTCCTGCATCACCTGAAAAATCCACAGTAAGTTTAGCCATTCTGCTTTTTATCAGAATGATAGTGCTGCTTTTCATGAGCTTGGTTTTGATGCATTTCAGAGAGTTGTTGTGTTTGTGCATTACATTGCAGCATTTCCATTATACATGCAGTCTCTTTGCTAGCTCCCACTGTTTCTTCCACCTGCTGGAGTAGTTCTGTGTCAGTTGTCATCAGATGCCTACATTGGGATGAGTAGGCAAACATTTTGAACATTAGCTTTTCCGCACATGCAGAAATTTTGAACTAACCTCCTCTTTGAGAAGTCATTTACCATCAATTTTAAAGACAACATTGCAGACACTACCACTGGTGTTTAATCTAGCTTTTATGAAAAAGCTGAAACTAAAAGTACCTACCAGCTTCTTGAGCAGTTTTGTCAGGAGAGGCTTCTTGAATCTGTGGTTGCATTTCTCATCAGAATTTCCAAGAAAGAGACTCTACCAAGAGCCCTGTGACAAGGAATGTAAAAATCTGAGCAAAAGTTGTTCTTCCGCACTTCAGCACATGCTAGATGAGTAAGCTAGTCAGTTGATTATTGTCTGAGATATCACTGATCATTTTTGTGAAGTTTTTTTTTTTTGTCCAGAAGTTTTCAAATGGTTCTTGGTTTTATACTGGTGTGGGACAAGAAACGCTTTGCAGGATGGGAAGACTGTTTAACATTCAGATACAGCAAATACTGTATAAACAGTTTTGCCAACCTCCGACATTCAAAATTATGAGTCAGCTCCCAAAATTGATATTTTTGAAATGCCTTTGGTTTATTTTTATTTGCATTCTGAACTCTAAGCCTAGGGTGTTCTCTCAGGCCTCGTTACAAAGTTAAGATTCCCATAAACCCCATATTTAATTTCATAATTAATTTCATAGCCAAGGTTTTAATAAAACATGCAAAAGTGAAACCTGTTAATTTATGAGTATTTTGGAAATGCTGTAAAAAAATTTGCTTTAATTAAATAATAAAACAGAATTTCTAACAGCTTTGTCTTCTGTCAGTGCTTACCTGTGTCATATTAAAGTGCTGTTCTGTTTTGAAAGATAATACTACTCTACACACCAAGTTTTCCTGCTCTGTATTCAGTTATCTTTAACAAATTGACAAAAATAACTTTCAGTTGTTTTTTTAACTCCTTTTAGTTCTGCAAAGCCAACACAGCTGCGTGAGAGTGAGGGTTTTTTTCTCTGTGCATTGTCAGTGTGATTGTTTGCTGTGGTCCAGTGGGCTACATTTATGCAGCCTCTCCTAAGGCAGTACGCTGTTGTCATTGCAGATCTAATTTGGTCTGCTGAAGGCTTTTTATTTTGCATATTAGAGAAGAAGAAATGCAGCATGACTCTGAAATTCTGTGAAATTGTAAATTTAGGATTTGGAATAGGGTTTTTTTGGGGGGGGGGGGTGTTTGTTTTTTTGTTTTCCAAAGTTGCTTTTCTGACCAGAATGCACTTCAGATTCCTGCACCACTAAAGTGCTGCCACATCTCAAATATTTTAAGGAAAACCCCTCACTTTTTTGACTTCATTTAGCTATTGAATCTCCTTCCTCTGTTAAGTGTATGGAGAGTCTATTTAGAAAGGTAGTAGGACAGGAATGGGAATGACAACTTTTTACTGCATCTGCAGTCCCTAAGTATCCAGTCTGAGAATGTGCAGAAGGATTTGAAAACAGGT
Organism: Grus americana; assembly: GCF_028858705.1. Classification (NCBI taxonomy): domain Eukaryota; kingdom Metazoa; phylum Chordata; class Aves; order Gruiformes; family Gruidae; genus Grus; species Grus americana. The sequence continues at coordinate 14,387,165 of NC_072857.1, read as the reverse complement.
GTGGCCAGGAGTCCCTTCAGTCAAAGAGGTTAATGATGATATACAGCACTCTCCTCAGGTTTTTCATTATAAACTGCTGCTCAAAATAGCCTGTTAAAGCCGGGGAATTATTATTCCCTTTCTGTCTGGGGAATGCAATGGCACAAAAGTTGCCATATGCTGCAGGTGAGCACTTGGTTGTTCATTCTGCCAATGGTCTTCCGTGCCATTGAACACAGGCTAAAATGATTTGCATATGATCAGGCTTCCTAAGCACCCTTCCTTCTCATTAACATATCTTACACAGTTTTTTTCCTCTTCTTCCCCAAATTTTTCATCTTTTCATTACTATGAATGTGTTCAGGGAGGTTTGTTTTGTTTTAACTAAGAGCTTAAAACATCTGGAATTAAGTTTTTATGAGCCAAATTGAGCAGACTTACCTATTGAACCTGCAGATTTTGAACTTTCGTACATATAGAAAAGTTTGATTTACTAAGGTGTTGGGACTTTTTTGTTTTCTTCCTTTCTGAAGGAAAAGTCTGAATTTTCAAAGTCTTACGCTTTGGCTGTAATTGGTAACATTGAAAACTTCCTTGAAACAAATTTCTTTAATAATGCTTCACATCCTCACCATAGAAACTATAGAAATACTAGCTAATGTTCAGTCTGTGAAATAAATATCGATGGGAGCAAACTAAAAATCACTTCAATGGCACTAAGTTGATTTTTCCAGATTAAAAAAGTATCTAGTATTCCCCAGTTTATTGATGGTTCATTTAACAGTGGTTGTGTGATCAGAACAAAACCAGAAAGAAAGAAGCTAAAATTGTCAGAGTGCAAAGCATTTGTCACACCTAATACTCCACTACACTGAAAATAGAATAGGGGATATGGAACCAAGCTTTTGTTGCCGAACTTGTCATTGCTTAATATTGTCATTTTGCTGTTAATAGAAACAGGGGTATACCTTTAATTACCTTATTCTTCATCATATTACATTTTTACTGTGGTCTTAATTAAAACAACTTTAAGGTGTTTCCATTTAGTAAACTGTTTTTCTTAAAACAGCTTGAAGCTAATTAGTCTTTTCTAATACTGTTGCTTGCTTTGACAGAACACACTTCTAATTTAGTTATGTCCAAGACTTTTAAATGTGTAACTTTTCCCTTCTATGCAAAACTCAAGATGTTTGCACTATTACTTGATGTTTTCTCAAGTGTCCAGGAGCAATTACTTGATGAGGAAACTGCAAAATTATTACATACAATATCTTCAAAGTCTAACTATGAGCAAAATCTATATTAATATAATTTTTGTTTACTAGCCCAATGGTGGTGTCCCCCATGACAATCTTGTTATGATCAGAATGAAACCAGATGAAAATGGAAGGTTTGGCTTCAATGTAAAGGTAACATCTGTTCCCTCCATGTCTGTTAAGATTATTTTTCTGACATTTGTGATTTATTACTAATTTAATTTGTTTTTAAAGGGTGGGTACGATCAGAAGATGCCAGTAATAGTGTCCAGGGTAGCTCCAGGAACACCTGTAAGTTATCAAAAAAACCAAACGTGGTAGCAATATCTGTGTATCTTGTATCTTGAAGTATGTATGTATTCAAAACTGTAAATTATTTCATAGCTGCCTATTAAAATTAGTTTCTGCTGTAACATTATCCCAATAAAGCAAAATATGTGCAGTAAGAATTTGATGGGACTACATAAAGTATTCTTAAAAGTTCTTCAATCCTCAAGAATATTTTTTTCTTACTGAAACAAAATTTCATTTCTGAAAATTACAGGGAGTTACAGATGTTCAGTATGCACTGTTTCTTGAGCTGTGTCATCCTAAAAATACATTTACTTTATTACTTTTTTTAAATATAGGCATTCATATAATTTCACAAATTATATATTGAAAGTCTTTTAGTATGTTAAAAATAACTAAAATAGCAAATCTCTTATTTTTGTGACAGATGTAGCTGAATAAAGCCAAGATTTAGATTAAAATCAGACATCATGAATCATTCATCAGGTCTGATTGTCTGTTGTTACTGGTGTTTAGTGACTATCAATAGTGTCTTCAAACTAGGCACAATATTTTGTCAGTTGATTGCCAAAAATACTGACCTGGTATTCAGCTGCCTGGAGTCAGCTCTGTTTATACCTTTTAGAGTAGAGCGAACCGTTTATTTGCTAACACTTAAGTAGTACAGTTTATTTGGGTTTGGGGTTTTTTTTTGACTATTTGTAATTACTGAAATGTTTGCCAAGAGCATTGGTCTTGTCCCTGTTAATTATTATCTCTGAAATATTTAATAACATAAACAATTTTGGCTGAATGCTTTAAACATTGACTTTCTAAGGAGAAGATATTTCATGATGGCATGTGCTCTTCCTTTTCTACAACGATGTTTAGAATATGATTATGATGAAGTTTTTTATTACCTGATTCCTCCCTCTGGGATTAGAGGGATTTGCATATTGTCTTGGGTCCTTGTTTTACTCTTGTCTTTACAGTTGTGATATTTCACACCTGAAGCATTTAAGCCTGTGAATTTGATTTGGACAAGGCTTTGCTGTGTTACTCCCTTCCCTTCAAAGATAAGAACATCCTGCTTTTTAATTGCCTATGCAAAATATGATTCAGACAGAAGAGCTTTCTACTTCAGCCAGAGGAGTGGAGTAACAGCTGCTGAAAGACATGTTACAGTGACAGTCACCTCCCAGTTGCAAACTGATTTGTTCACGTGAATGGCACTGTCTTATGTATTGTGTAACACTTAAATTTATCATTTGGATACAGTGCAGCAACCATAGCAACTAGGCTGTAAGGATTCGAGTCCCCAAGTATAGTTACTTTAAGTTGCTATTTTAAGGTGAGAAATTGGAAATGGCTTCTTTTACAGATTTTATTTATTTATTTCCCTTGCAGGCTGATCTCTGTGTCCCTCGTTTGAATGAAGGGGACCAGGTTGTACTGATTAACGGCAGGGATATAGCAGAACATACCCATGATCAAGTTGTTATGTTTATTAAAGCTAGCTGTGAGAGACACTCAGGGGAACTTGTGCTCCTAGTTCGACCCAATGGTGAGTGATTTGTACAAAATAATTTTAAAAAAATCCACACCTTGCTTTCATTTTCTAACCTCTATTTTGTGTCCTGAGATACAATGCTTAACATCTTTGTAAGAAAGAACTAACTCCCTTTCTTGAAAAGGAATTGCAACAACGCGACGTATTTTACAAATCTTGGTCAAACCTGTACTCAGGAGCTCTGCATAACTAAGTGTTGCAAATTACTAGGAAAATCAGAGATCAAATATTTCTAACAGAGAAATAATTTAAATTTTGTTTTCACTCTCATTGATAAAAATGTCCAGAAAGCTATATGGCTATCGAATGCAGTTTCTGAGGTTGCTGTTATTTTCCTTAAGGAAAATAAAAACCAAACGCAAACAGATAGAAAACCCGTCACCAAACTCCCGGGTGTTTGGTTGACTTTGGAGCTTGATATATGCAAAATCCTTCCATATGCTTTTAAAACAATCCAAAGCAACTGGTAACATTTCTACTTCAGGAGGCTTAATAGAAGAAAGTGCTAAAAATGTCGTCTAAATAACAGCTTGTGCAATGTATTCATGAAATGCACTGCTGGAGCATTGCCAGCAGATGGTCACTGGATTTAATTCTGCTGCACATCCCAATTATAATACAGTTGCAGAGGAAAACGCAGAACAAAAAATAATGATGTTTAATCAGAATAATTGAAGTTACTTTAGGAGAGTACCTCAGCCACCTCATAAACAATTTTTCCTTTATTCACTTATTTGCACTTCTCACTTACTTGTGCTCTCATTCTCTGTGTAAGTTGTCATGCGACTTGTGTGTGCTTACTTTGTTTTTCAGATAAAATTGATAGCTTTGTTTACAAATATACTAAAACAATTTCCCCTTGTGTGTTGATTATCTTTGTATTCTGGATAACAACATTAGAGTTGTAGAAGTGAGTTGGTGCCAGTTTCCTTCTTCATGATCATGGGATATAATTTAAAAACAGGCTTTTGAACAGCATATGTCTCTGTTATGTATAGTAGAAAATGAATATTATTTTTCAGTTTATAGGCAGGGCACACATACAGCATTGATAGCATTATAATGGCATATATTAATGCCATTTTCTCAGGTGGTCTGCACGTCTTGCCCTAATTACTGAAGCCTAAAATCAGTTCAAAGTGAATTAAAAGTAAAAATGTAAATTTAATTATAACGACTTCAGAGACATAATGTGAGGATCTGAGATTTGGGAGTGACATCAGAAAAGGGTAGGTTATAACATGAGTTTTGATCAAAATTTTAGCAGTCAGTGATGTGCTTTCACTTAAAATTACTGTTAAACAAACAAACAAAAAAAGCTTTGTCATGGATTATAATGATCAGTAAAGGCTACTTGTCCATACTGATGGGCACTAAAATCAGTGTGTTAATAAATCTGAATTTTCCACAGGAGAAACACTTTTTTGCTGTTTTAAATAAATGACTTAGAGTTAACTCTTACTTGCCAAACAGCATGTTCAGTCAGAGCATTCATACCTTTCTTTATTGTAGCTGTCTATGATGTTGTGGAAGAGAAGCTGGAGAGCGAGCCTGACTTCCAGTACATCCCTGAGAAATCTCCACTTGATGGTGTCCATCAAGATGATAATGCTCTGAGGGAATCCATGATTCAGCTGGCAGAGGGGCTTATCACTGGAACTGTTTTGGCTCAGTTTGATGTGAGTGCAGTGTCACTGGTAACTGTGTGCAAATTCCAAGTCTTTTAGGATAGTAATTATTTTAAGCAGAGCAGATTTCAGTTAAATTTCAGAAGAATCAGCATCTTTTAGCAAAACATTTGACTTACACTCTCAAGAGAAAAATAACCAAAAAAATATAATCCTGTATTGAAACATTAGATGTGCAAATTTATGGCATAGAATAATCCCAATACTAGTTTTTAATGTTGTTTGTTATAAATAGCTTTATTGATTACTTGCAGCTTTTTGTGTTTGTCAGGGAGCTATGATAATAAAATATTTTGATAAAGATGAAAACTAAAAAATGTATACCAAAATATGTGTTCTGTACTCAGACCTTCATTCCATATCTAAGTTACTGTAGAAGCTGAATGACAGCTGAGCTGTTGACATTTTATGGATGATCTCAATGAGGGAAGGTACAATTACCAATGGAAAATACAACCCTAATCTTAAAGGTTAATGTAACAATGTTTTTTATACATAGTTGATTATTTTTTTAACATATTTCAAAAGAACAGTGCACTTCCTGTGGGGTCCTAAGCTGCTGATAGTTGTAGTCCTTCTTTAGCAATAACTTGTGCCTTGATGGTATTCGATCTTTAATGCATTAGATCAAGTGACTTGAAGCAGGAAGCAGTAGGTTTGTGAAACACAGCAGTGTGAATTCTCTGAATTCCTCACCAAATGGTGACTTAGCATTATGTACTACAACATATGTTTATCAAAGATATTTATATACTATTCTTTAAGAACTTTGGTAAAATTTACTTTTATATATAGAAATAAAAGATTTTTCTCAAAGTGATCTAAAATCCCTCCTTAACCATACATTTTCAGTTTCCCAAACAGGTTCAGTATTTAAAAGTATTTAAAGTGCTTTGTAATGAACCTGGATCATTTCACTGATACTTTTTGCAGCGCAAGGGTTGTGGTAATGCATGGCTAAGGCATGAGGGGGGCAGGAACCTCTCAAAGGAGATTTGGTGCAGGAAAAGCACAAGGTAGCCTAGGATTTGCTCTACAGTTACTGAAATATGGAAGGACATGTGAAGAAAAGAAAAAAAAAAAGTTGAAACAACTGCAACATAGGTAGATGCCTATACACAACACAATCTGCTTGCCCCAAATCACCGTGTTGAACATCAGTATCAGCCGATTCCCTCCCAGTATACAATATTGACTTTTCTCTGGATCAGTGTTCTTATGGAAGCTTGAAATTTAATGTTCAGGTTGTCTTTAAATAAATTGTGATGCTATCTTGATTATTTTCAGTGATCCCACAGCATAACTAAATTCGTAGTGCTTTCTTTTGAAAACTATTTTCATGTGTGGTGAAGCTACCATTGCTCAGTAGTTTGTTCTAAAAAGTACCTCTAGGCAAATAATATACTACTGGGTCTTTTGCATCTATTGTAGTCTGATCATCAGTTTTGTCTTTTAGCAATTATATAGGAAAAAGCCTGGAATGACAATGTCTTGTGCCAGATTACCTCAAAACATTTCCAAAAATAGATACAGAGACATTTCGCCTTGTAAGTATATGTGTTTGTATATGTGTTCTAAAAATATTTTACTGTAGTTAGTAAATAAGTAACATCTTTCTAAATTTTTTTCAGATGATGCTACACGGGTTATTTTAAAAAGTAATGAAGATTACATCAATGCAAATTATATAAATGTGAGTAGTATTTTTCAAAAGAGCTTCTGACATTAAGTAATTTTGCAGTTTTTCAATGGAGAAGTTGATTTAAAAAAAAAAAACAAACCCAAAACGTTTTTATAAATCTAGTTCAGACTAGAATGGCTGATAAACCTTTAGTCAGATGGTTTTAAATATACTATAGATATACTTATTTGCTTATTATACTACCTTTGTGGCAGATGTTTTTATAAATGAAACCCAGAAAAAGCGCTAAGAGAAACTAGCATTCTACCGGAGGAATTTATTCTTCGTTTCTGATTACTAATGTGGCAGTAGTATTCAACATCAGCGAAGTTTAATCTGGCAGCACTTTCTTTTACATATTCCCTCCCATGCCTCATTAGTAACAACAAAGTTAGAGCTATGGACTTTTTCTTTCAGGAACAAAAAACAGAGATTAAATCAAATTCCAAGATCAGTATTTTAAAAGCTAATGTCAGAAACCCACAGAGCATGAAATGTTTGCACCTGAATTATTTGCCAACTGGTCTATCATTTCTTGATTATGGCAACTACATAACTGTCAGTTAATATGTGAAGTGTACTTGGATCTTTGTAATAATTTTGCATATGAAACATTTAGAAGACTTTTATCTGTGCCAATCCATATTTACTAACTCATAATACATAGAATTAATATAGCTGATGCTTTTTTTAATTTGTTAGTTACTAAGCACTAAATGTCTGATGCCTGACTTACATTTGCAGTAAGAATTAAAATAATAACTTTGTCTTCTCTTAGATGGAAATCCCTTCTTCCACAATAATAAACCAGTACATTGCTTGTCAAGGTCCATTACCGAACACTTGTCCTGATTTTTGGCAGATGACTTGGGAACAAGGCTCATCTATGGTTGTAATGTTAACAACTCAAGTTGAACGAGGCAGAGTAAGTAAATTATTTCCTTGAATACTACTTGCATAATCTTCTAAAAATCTGTTAGTGATTAGCATATAAAAGATTAGAGGAATATACTATTATGACATATTATATGACTTTTTTAATAAGGGCAGTGCATTCCTAGTACTGTTGTGATGATGACTTACATTTTAAACCTTCTGATACTGTTAATATAGCAAATACTTAAACTTTGTTCAGTTCTGAAATACATTCAAGTTTTCACATATTTCTTAAAATACTTTTAGGCATCTTTGTTTTATTCTCTATTGTAAAGTAAAAAGCAACTAGAATTTACTTTCATAGGATTTTTTTTTTCTCTAAACTTCAAATGAAGGAACTCCAAGAAGTTTCATTGGTTTTTCACGATTAGTTCTTTGACCTGTAGAGAGATTGATTTTTAAGGCAGCCTAACATAGCTTTGTAGGGTTAAGATCCCATGACTGGATGGCTGTCTTTAAGACAATCCTTGATAAGTTTGAAATCTAAAATTTTTCATAAAATTTTCTTCTGTGTTTATAAACATTTGTTTAATCATACGAAAGAATCATTGTCCTTTAAGTCATTTCCATACAAAAAAATCTGTAAAAGTAGAGCACGAGTAATAAAGTAATTAGAGTTATAAATTACTAAAAATAATTGTGTATGGTGCTGTAAAAGGCCTCGGGTGTATTTTGTGGTTTGTTTGGTTTTGTTTTTGTTTTTTAAGCTACAGTTTCTCCTTAATAGCTTTGTTTATTATGCAGCTTCGTCCTTTGGAAACAGTCAAAACAATCAAATCTAGTCATACACACAGTGTAATTCCAGAGTTACTGAGTTTGCAGTCTGGAGCATTCACAGTAGCACTGGCTGGTTGAGTGTGTGGACAGAAATGACAATCTGGAATAGTAGTTTAGTGGAATTTCTCCACATTCAGGTTTTCTTTTGAAGATGGATTTATAGTAGGTTGTGGGTGTTCTGATCAACTCGGACTGTAGTTCAGCTGTCTGTATATATTTTAACTTTTTAATAACTATGTATTTGCTGGTAGGTCAGGCCTCTAAATATAATTGCAATAATTGAAGGGGAGATGCAGAGTTTTTAAACCGTTTTTCAGTGACTCAATGTTAGCATGATGCTGCCTGCTCCCAAATAAACATGCTCAGAGGGAATTTCGGTACAAGTGCCCTTTTAATTTCAGTTTTCATTGCAGATCTGCTAAGAACAGACTTGCAATAGCAGTTCTCTGAGGTTCGGGCACCCCTTCAATAATGATATTTGTGGAGTTCTTTGGAGAGCTGCTTAATAATGAAATAAAAGGACTTATCTGTCTTATACCCATAGGCAGACTCCCTGCTCTAAAGCTGATCATGAGGCTACTGACATCACTATCCCACTGCATGCCAGGATGTCTCAGTGGAGCAGGAAGTCTGCAAATCTGGCTGCTCTTAAAGAATCGCCAGGTGGGTTGGAAAACCAAAAGTGCACTTGAGCTGAAATGACCTCTGTAATCAGGTGTTTAAGCGATATATCTGAAAATCTTAGCATCTGAAGTTTTTGTTTACATTCAATGACTTGATCAAGAGTCTTTGAAGTCCACCATCTGCACCCCCCCTAATTTCTGCATTAGTTCAGCAACTTTTTTGTTGCTTATTGCATTTTTTCATTTGTTCTTTTCCCATATAAATGTGCTTTGAGAAGATTAGATTGGGATTTTAGAGGTCAGAAATGTTGATAAAGCAGCATCTTTCTCATTCAAGTGTTGAGAAGGAATATTTATAGATAAACTTTTTTTTTTAAGTTGTAATGAAAGTTAAAGGCATCCATTTTCATTTAAACTAACCTCAAGAGCTGGTGCATGTGTTCTCTTGAAAAGTGGACCAGGAAATCTCTGCAATACCTTATTTTATGGACAATAATTAGGTAACACAATCTATTTGGTAAGTAAATTAATAGTAATTACAAAATTATCAAAATAGTCTTTAATAAACAAAGATATTTGAGAGAATGGAAATAATACTCTGTGAATTAAAACACAGGCATTTTTAAAAATGTGTTGGCCTTAGGTTAAATGCCATCAATACTGGCCAGAGCCATCAGGAAGCTCATCATACGGGAATTTCCAGATTACCTGCCATTCAGAAGAAGGAAATCCTGCTTATGTCTTCCGAGAAATGACATTGACAAATCTGGAGGTAAAATCATAATATGTATTTTTAAATATTAATCTGTGGAATCTTCACAGACTAGCTGAAACTTACTTAACCAGACTTTCTTTTCAACTTGGTGGCATATCCACATAAATAGAACTGTTTATTTCTAGAAACCTTTAGAAAACTAGTCATACTGCCATGTACTTAGCTAGCATAAATTCTGCTCTTAGAATGAGAACAAACCTTTTGCTAGCAAAGTATCACAACGATTCAGTTTCCATAATCATATTAATTGGTTTCAAATCACATAAGATGTATTATTTGTCTTAAAAGTCTTTACTGGTGTCTTTCATGCCCTGGCCAAAGAAAAAGAGTAATTAAAGAAGTTGAGAAACTTGTTATTCCCTTAATGTTTTCAAAACATGAGACACTAGAGGTATTTCATTATTGCAACTGAAAATCTGTCTTTGTAGAGGCAAACAGTTCTTAATAATTCCATCTTGGAGTATACGTGCAAGTAGGTGGAAGATAAATCCTGCTGAGAGGAAGATGAATTGGGATTGGTTACTACATGGAAACAAGGACCTTTTTGAACATGCATTGCATGATTTTCAGGGCACATGTAGTTTTCAGAGCTTCCCCAGATAGCATTTCAATCTCAGAATTGTTTGGAAATTACTCTCTCTAACTTAGTGCACATACTTATTTCTCACTGCTTGGGTTACCAGATGAGATAGCAGTTTTATAGAGCTGCCTTTTAGTCAATTTGCAGTTAAAATTCCTTCCCTGTGTGCTATTGGGACAATTGCTCGTTGGTTATCAGCAGTGGAACCTCTGTAAATGATTCTGTGCCTAAAGGTTATTTGAAGTGCAGTAACTCCTGTTCTTTGAAATGCTGCTTTTACAATGATTGTATGGCCTGTCCCCTTCACTAACCAGGGACAGAATATGTTTGTGATATTACAGCAAGGGGGCAGGGGGGAGTTGAAAACAATGTCATTCTGCATCGTATAGTGTATGCTGGACAAAATTAGAGATGAAGATAAAGCCAAAACAATACTGTTGTTCACATGGGGAAAGCTTTTGTATCTGGAAGTCCTGCCTCTCCCTTCCCTACCCCAGTTCTGTCATTTGATCTAGTAAGATAGCACTTCCTTCTGTTAAGTTTGTTTTGCAAAAAATTTGACCACCTTTTCATACATGTAGTGTTCAGATAGACCATTGGTATCGTTGAACTGCTTTGCTTTTACATAGCATGTAATTTTTTTTAATGCGTTGGCGATATAAACATATGTAGATTGCCTTTTCTGGTTTTAAGAAAAAAATGTAATTATAAAATCCAGGATGAGCAAGGATTAACATTAATGAAGTGCTGTTAGTTGCCTGAAGCCACTTTTATGATGGGTACAGGTTGCTTAAATGTACCTTCTTTTTTTAAAAAAAATTATTTTTGGCTTGGGTTTTGTTTTGGGTTTGTTTGGGGTTTTTTTGGACCTGAATTACCCTTGAATAAACTTTTTATTTCTGATTAGAAAGAGGAAAGCCGCCAACTAACCCAAATCCAGTATATAGCATGGCCTGATCATGGGGTGCCTGATGATTCCAGCGATTTCCTAGATTTTGTGTGTCTTGTGCGGAAGAAGAGGGCTGGCAGAGAAGAACCTGTTGTTGTTCATTGCAGGTATCCCATTTTTTTCCAACTTGATTAAATCATCAAACTGAACTTATTTATCATCAAATAGATTTTCTGTGCTTTGTTGTTGAACTAAATATTTAATTGTGTCTGCTTTGGGAATGACAGGAGAACTCAACATACGAATTAATTAAAATTGTAGTCATGTTTCAATAAGCAAAATTTTGAGTATCTACATGCATTGATCTGTGCAGGGATTTTGTTGGTTTTGATTTTTGTTTTGTTTACAGTTTAAATGCTTGTGCTAACAGTCTATATAATAATTCAGAGAAACGGCAAAAAATTACTTAGGAACATTTTCCTCATGATGACTATTCTACAAAACTGAATAGCTGTATAAATAATCCATGGCAGAAAACATGGGTGATATATGCAATGATCAAATAAAAGATATTTTCTATCAAATCTGCAGTCTTAGGCTACATGACATTTTGATGCATACATCAAGATGACACATTTTTCTCAACAATCTACTTTTGTCATGAATTAAAATAACTCTGTTACTCAGATGTTTAAGTCCACATGAAATATGAGGTTTTTTCTGGTGAATAGTTTTTAATAGCATTCTACATTCCTATAGTAAATTTCAAAATCTTAATCCTTTAAAATGCCTAATTAGTAAACTATAATAATGCATAATGCCAAATGTCTTCAAATGAACGTTTGAATAAAATTTGACCTCCAAATTCCTGAATGCTCCCCAGACAGTCAGTGTTCCTGGTTCAGGTGTGCATTGTTCCTGTTTCAGAGAGATGCTGAGAGGTTTAAGGGATAAAATCAATTTAAAGACTATCTAATCTACAAGTAAACTAGACATTTATTGAAGAAGATGAAAGAAAAATGTTTTCTCTTTGTAACACTTTGTGTATTAGAAATTATATTTAATTGGTTTTGTTCTCTCTTCTGCTTTATGCTGGTCAGGATGAATCTTATTAACTAGGGAAACCAGTACCAGAATGATACTGGCCCTTCATGATTTTCATGTCCTGTCTCAGTGTTCTGCTCCATCAGTCAATGATTTCTTTTTCCAAGCTGAGGAGTTCTAGCCTACCTGATATTTATCATATGGAAACTATCACACTTTCCATCAGTGTTGTTGCCCTTCTCTGAATCTTTGGAAGTTGTAAAATGAATCATTAGGTTCTCTGACAGATACTGTTCCTGTTTGGATTTGATAAAGCATTCTGCATGTAAATTGTGTATGTATAAATTCTAGAAATATAAAATGCTATTGAATAATTTTATATAACTAGCACTTTTACATCTTGTCATAAAATTCTCATGACATCACTGAAATATATAGTAGCTTTGATGCCACCTTCTGGACAAAGATTTAAAGCCATAGTTTGACCAGATTTAATTTGAAGTTATGCTTCAAAATCAGAACAATTAAGTTTCAAAGTTTGGAATGTTTATATTAACTAATTTAGAAGTAAACACTTTCATTTATTGACTGAAATACTTAAAACTGATTATGAAGTTCAGAGTTAAATATTCAGTCTTTGAGCATTGCTAATTGTGGGAAAGTGTATGTATATGCAATCCAATGCAGAAAAATCTTTAGATTTGTTTTATTTTTAAGCTAAAGATGATTCACGCAAGTTCTCTTAACAATTTTGCCACTCTGAGATGTATATGTTATGGTTCTTCCTTATCTAGAAAGGGATTGCTATATGTATTCCTTTTCAATCTACACAAGTTAGATCTTTCTTGTACTTTTTTAATACTAAGAAAATTGTCATCCTCCAATGCTTTCTAGTAATTGTTCTGTTCCTTACTCTGAAATATCAAGGTGTGGGTCACTTCAGGAACATACATACATACACATGATTTTATCAAATCAGCCTAACATTCCAGTAACAGTCGTTCCAGTAACGGTCAAATTGACTCAAAGTGCACAATGTTTGCTAGGTATCTCTGTGTTTTGTTATTGTCTAGGTATTAGTATGGTTTATAATATGATCTGAATAAATATCTGCTTGTAAATTCTGCTCCAGTGGATGGCTGGGTTAAGATAGTCCCTCTTCAAAGGACTGACAATTCTGCACTGATTGTTTTTTGCTCTGTTCGGGCAGGATGGAAGCTTCCAGTGACACAATCTGTCTAACCCCTGCCCTAGTAGTATGGGAATCATAATGATCAATCATGAGAATCCTTAAGAAGAAGGGTCTTAGTTGTTTGGGTTTTTTTTTTTTTTAAACACCTTTTAGGAACATACGATCTTTAAGTATGAACTCTATTCCAGACACTTTGTTACACTTTCCATTTTTGGTTTTTTGTTGTTTTTTTCAGTGCTGGGATTGGACGGACAGGAGTTCTTATCACTATGGAGACAGCTATGTGTCTCATTGAGTGCAATCAGCCTGTTTATCCGTTAGATATTGTAAGAACCATGAGAGATCAAAGAGCCATGATGATCCAAACACCTGTGAGTATCATACTTGCTGTTCTATATTGCAGAAGAGTAATAACATTTATCTAGTCATATTATTAGATGGATTTTTAATACACTTGCTGTTGATCATATGGCAAAGAGGTCACCTTTACCCAGTGTAGCAGTAGTTTTGGCTCCAGGCAGGAATAAATTGCTAAAGCGATTGGAAAGGAGCAAGTCTCTAAATTTCTACAAAGAAAGCTTAGAAAAGCAGCAGCTGTTTTAGGCATACCTGGAAATTAATGTCAAAAAGCACCAGTTTTCAATAGTGTACAAATATCTCAGTGGAGAAAGCAGGAGCCTAATTCCAGGTGTTAAGAATGGGAATAGCATAAAAGGCAAACACAGAAAGATCCCAGACATGCAAGAAAAACCTTCAGTGATGCAGTTCAGTGATTTTATGTTGCCTTAGTTACAGTGAAAACAAGCCTCAACTCTGCCCTGTAGTGACTCAATTAAAGGGAGGTAATAGAATCATAGAATGGTAGAATGGTTTGGGTTGGAAGGGACCTTAAAGATCATCTAGTTCCAACCCTCCTGCTGCGGGCAGGGACACCCTCCACTAGACCACGTTGCCCAAAGCCTCATCCAGCCTGGTCTTAAACACTTCCAGGGATGGGGCCTCCACAACCTCTCTGGGCAACCTGTTCCAGTGCCTCACCACTCTAACAGTAAAGAATTTCTTTCTCACATCTAATCTAATTCGACCCTCCTTCAGCTTAAACCCATTACTCCTCGTCCTGTCACTACAGTCCCTGATAAACAGCCCCTCACCATCTTTCCTGTAGGCCCCCTTCAGATACTGGTAAGCCGCAATTAGATCTCCCTGGAGCCTTCTCTTCTCCAGGCTGAACAACCCCAACTCTCTCAGCCTGTCCTCAAAGGAGAGGTGCTCCATCCTTCTGATCAGCTTTGTGGCCCTCCTCTGGACTCGCTCCAACAGCTCGATGTCTCTCCTGTACTGGGGCCCCCAGAGCTGGACGCAGTACTCCAGGTGGGGTCTCACAAGAGCCGAGTAGAGGGGCAGGATCACCTCCCTCGACCTGCTGGTCACACCTCTCTTGATGCAGCCCAGGGCACGGGTGGCTTTCTGGGCTGCAAGCGCACGCTGCCTGCTCATGTTGAGCATCTCGTCAATCAATACCCATCAATCAATAATCAGAGAACTAGTTTTTTTAAAAATCAATGTAATTAAATCTGATGCAAGATATATCAAAATAATTTTAAGTGTGTTTAGTCTAAAAAAAAAGTAACTTGCTATCATGATTCTTTTGATGCTCTCTTCACATTTACTGTATTTTAAGATGCTAAGTTTTTTCCTGGATCTATAACGTTTGGGTTTTTTGAGATAATTGTGATGTTGTTTTAATATATTATATTTCAGAATTGTAAAAATTTTAGAACAAATTTAGAAACTTTTTATTTGTATCAGTCAGGTGTTGTGTATCTCAGAGAGCAGTTTGTGTTTACGTTTTTAGAAAATACCTAAAAAGGGTCAAAAGATTGAGTTGTGTTGTCTTAAAAAAAAAGAGGGGAAAAAAAAAAAGGCTTCAGACTCTTGGTTGTTCCAGGCTTGAACCAGTTTCAAGTTTTTCATTTTTTTGTCAGTAATCAGGTGTATAGTTTTACTCATAGTATATAGCATTTAAAGAGAAAGTATTTTGAAGAAGAAAAGGCACTACATCCAGTATCAAATCTCTCCCACAATTACCTGAAGGTAGTTGCTCATTGTAGTAATTTTAACGTCCCTGCTGCTGTTCCTCTAATCAAATTTCAATAAGCCTTTCAAGTTCTTCAGAGACTATTCCAACTGATAAAAAGTGTATATGGGCTTCCATTTCTAGGTCATCTGTCATTCAATACTGCTGACCAATATTCATGTTCCACTAAAAAAAAGTTGTATTATTCAGGTAGGACAAGAAGGATGAGGAAGATGATGATACATGAAAAATAATAAAGAATGGCTCTTGCTGTTTCTGATGACTATACAGTATGAATAGCATATCTCTCTAGCATACATAGAGAGGAAGAGTTTTATTAGTAAAGGGAGGAGGTGCAGGGGTAAGGGGTTTTTAACTATCTTGTTTTCATGGCATGTGCTAAATATCTTCTGGTCTCATTTTTCTTAGAGAAACCAGAATCTTCAAGCTTCAGTGAAACGCAGGTGTTTAATTTATTAAAAGACTTGAAGTGCAACCTTTTTTTGGCTTTTAAGATTTCATAAACATTAGCTATTGTAATTTCTCCTTTGGCACTCTCTTCCTGATTTTGTATACCCTGAAGGATTCACTCAATGTCCACAAGATGGCCCTACGCGTGGGTCTCTGCTGTGTGTGCCATATGAGGAGAGTACAGAGTCTCCTTCAGGGAGCACTGGAGGCTAAATAAGTATTTTACACAAATATGTATAAATTTAACTATTTTAATATGCATGCAACAGTACAGTAAATTATGATTTTATGACTGAATCTGTTACTGTGCCCATCTAAGATCTGACATCACTAATTACTGTATAGAGGGATATTCCACAACACTGAAAAGACAGGCATGCTGGCTTTCCAACCAGCATATACACTATTATGCAGTATTCAGTGTTGGTTTTGGTGCTCTACAAAACAGTGATTTTATTTCATTTTATTTTATTTTCATTATGTTCTAATTTGATTACTGTTGGGTTTTTTAACTATTACTTATTTAAAACAAAATATTAGTGGCCTTTATGTATGGAGGTGCTAGGCTTGAATACATTGCAGAATTCTAGCTTTGAAAACATGAAACGATTTTCTTTTTTATCAAATTCTGAGGGAGGTGTCAGTAACGTGCCAGAATTAATGTAAGTATGAAAAAGTGCTTTGAAACTCTAGCTTCTAAATCCAAATGCATGGAAACCTCAGGTCAGTGAAACTTCAGCAATGAAATGAAGAGCAGAAAATTACTAAATAGATGATGTTGTAATAATAGTACTGGTTTTGTGGGTATGACTTTTGGTATATGTTGGTGAGTGCCCTTCATCCTATTCTTCTGTTGAGAAATAAGATGTTCTATTACAAAGTTCCTGTTGTTTTGTGTTTCCTAAGCTAACTTTGAAGCACAGTTCTTGGCCTGTCAAGAGAATGGGATGGGGAAATCTTACAGGCCTTTTCTGCTTCCAAATGACAATTATATTCTTTTCAATTTACTGAATCTACTTTCCTTTTCAGAGTCAATACAGATTTGTATGTGAAGCTATTTTGAAGGTGTATGAAGAAGGATTTATTAAACCTTTACAAGCATCACTGCATAAGTAAAGAGCAAAAAACCTAGGATATCAGTTGAGGAATCCTGTCCTCTATAATGAACTGGCAGCATTCTTTGTGCCGTAATACTGCTTGCAGGAAATGATAGTGAAGTACAGCAAAGAATTGACAAAGGACTTTGAAAACTTCAGCACTGTTGCACTTTACGTTGAAACAAAATCAGTCTCTGAAACTCTTCTAACCTTCATCTGTTTGAAGACTTTCGTGCTTTGCTCCGAACAAACCATAAACTGAAAGAACTAATTGTGTTCAGGGTAATCTACGATATTTCATTGTAGTGCCATATACTGCGCTTCTGGTTGAATTGCTACAAACAAGGCTTGGAATTATTTCACTCTGTTTTACACCCATGTCTCTTAAAATGAAAAACAAATGAAAAAATACACTAAGCCATGGTCTTTTTCCAGCGCTAGGTTTATTTACTATGTACAGACTCTCACTGTTTTGTTTTTTACAACATTAGCAATATTGCCGATACTAGATAGATACACACTGCCTACTGATGCAGCACACTTTGTCCGACACCCTTACTAGAGACCAGCTGGTTGTTAGAGGAAAGCTGGCGTCTGTGTTAACCCAGCAGTAGCTGCATAATGCCCACTTACCAGCATCTTGTACAAAATAACAATAACAATAAAAATTAAAAAAAAAAGTTAAATAAACAGCATTTCTTTGACACAGCTTGTGTGTCATACACTGGTGTATTCTGATTCATGTGACTTAAGATTACGTGATGGGAACTAGTGCATGCATTATGTCTTAACCCCTTAAGTGCCTTGAGACTTACAGCGTACATCCAGTGAAAGGCACTCATGATTCTGTGGGGGTGGTATTGTCCTGTCATATTTATCTTAATGGGTTCAGATTTTTAAAACGGCCCTTGGTGCTTGGAATGTGTTACCGCAAGGGGTCATGGAAATACCATTCCCTCTTTCCTTATACAAGTACCTGTGTGCTACTCTCGGTAGCAAAAGCACCTCTGCCAACTTAATGAATGAGCATTGTATGCTGCTGTGTTGTAATTATGTGAAAAATCTGACACATTCCTTCATTCCTTCCAACTAGTAACTTACTAGCAGCTTACTATGAAATGCTGGTAGGTCATTAGAAACTGATACTTTGTTTTATCCTTTTATTGAGAATAGCTGTCTTACTCCATTTAGAACATAACTCTTTAATAGCACTGATAATTAAGTTGAACTTACAATCAGATGCGATTTAATGCCATTATCTGCTAACCAATTACTTTAAGTTCTTATAGTTGATTTCAAGCCATGTTCGTACAGGTTTGCCTTTTTTTTTTTTTTTAAATTGTTTGGGTAGGGGGGAAGGGAGGAGAGCACTATGAAGTTGTCCCAGAACTTTATTTTAATTCCATGATGACCCCAGTCACCTTCTGTTATGCTTGTGAAAAATTGTTCCAGTTGGTATGGGTTGCTTCTTATTTAAGTAGGTAGAAGATTTTTAAGAAATGTCTGTGATACAGTATCTGAGCTCATTCTAAAGATACATAATGTCCCATTTTTTAAATATTTTTCCAGTATAGGAGAAACAAGTCAGAAGCAAGGTGTCCAGTGTAATATACTGTAAGAAAAAAATCAGTCACTTCTTTGACTGCCCTGTGACAACATAACTTTGTGCCCTCTATTTAAAAGTTTTAATTTATTGTATTGGTTTCCTGAAAACGTTTATCCAGTAAATTTTGTTGTAAGCTATATAGAGCATAGAATTAAAATGGAAAGTTCTACGCTATATAATTTTTAACTATTGAAGAATTATATTATATAATATACTGTGTTCTATGGACATTTGAAAGAGATCAGCTATGAACTATTGAGTGAAAAGGGATTCAGGCAAAGTGAAATCCTGGCTTATGACATAGTAATAAACGTGAACCACAATGCCAAATGGAAGAGAGTTTTAAATATTTTTAGAAAACAAAATAATATTAGGTGGCCTGTGGCCTTGTTCCTTATATTTCTAGATTTGATGCTTAAATCAATGTTATCCCTCAGTGAAAAATGAATCTTACAAGAATCTCTGGATCTGATCAACTGAAAAAGAGTAATAAGGTAGCTTTAATCTCAGTTTTATTTTAAGCCATTTGCAACAAAAGAAAATTCTTCTTTAGGAAAGTATAAGCTTTAACTTCCATGTGATGAGATTATTAGCTGAGATACCAGCTAGTTGGAAGGATATTTTAAACTCAGCACTTAATGTCTAAAAGCTAAAATAATTCATCCGTTATATTGAAATAAATTTTCTTCATAGTCAAGTTGTAAATGAAAATAGCATTTGCCCTTTTTTTCTGAGGGAAATCAGAAATGGAGTTTATAGCAACATTATATAGCGTTGGTATGTCACATATTTAAATATTGTTATGTAAAGTTGCCAAAGCAGTTTGAGTTCAAAAGACCCATTTATACCACAATTACGTGTGGGATACTTATTGGTCGTCTGTCAGTACTGTTTTGATTACAAACACAGGCAAGAATAATAGGTCTCTTCAAAATCTTCCTCTGCACTGACTTAAGCTGATTTGTAGTGTATTAACTGGTTGCACTGGGGGGGGAAATGGAACAAAGTAACTATTCTTAGATAATTGGCCATCAAGAGCTTTGGGGCTTCTCCAATGCCAGGACAGAGGTAACCAAAAACTGATTGGGAAAGAGAAAATAGCATTGAAGCCTTTCTTGCACCATAAATCATTTGCTCAAATGTTTCTACCTGTTGTGGTATAAATGGCCTTTAAAATATTTTTATACGGCCAAAAAAAGCAAAACTGCTAAATATTTTACTTTGGGTTATGAAGATCTGTATCATCCTTAAGAGTTTTTTAAAGAAGTTTTTGTATGTTTCATGCTGTACAAAACATGAATGTATCTTTCAGACATAATGACCTATAGACCTATATGTGATTGGTGTTATGACTGTTGGATTTTATGAATAATTATTTTCATACCACTTGATTGGGAAAAATGCTGGGTGGGTGTGGGAAAGAGTATGTTTGTAACACTTCCATGATACAAATCCAGTTTAAAAAAAAAAACCTTTTCATTGTAAATAAGAGCAATATTACGACAATTTTGTGCCAATGTATAATGTTAAGACTTTTGTTTTCCTCTTAGGTTTGGATTGAAAACTACCACTACCATCTCTTGTTTAAAATGGATTTGAAGGGGTTTTTTAGTAGAAAGACATGGGGCTCTAGCAGGGGCTTTGAGTGTTTTGGGGCATTTTTTATTTTTGCTAAATATGAAATAAGATACAGGTAATTTTTAATAAATCACCTACAGATTATCAGCCAATCCACTTTGAGAAATAATGCTTTAGGTATACCAGATATCTGAGAGCTGAAGAATTCATTTATCTTGAATTTGGAAGCATTCAGTATTTTAAATAACTTGCAACTCTTAAGCAGTAAAATACTGGGTTTATGCATTTATTTTTATATATTCTCTCCCAATTATGAAAAAGAGAAAGCCTGGGTGTTTTTCTCGCTACATTTAATGCTAGCTGATGTTTCTTCCATATTTCACTGTTAAATCTGGAAAGCTTATGTCCCATACAGATAAAGCAATAACACTTCCAGAATATCTCATTAAAGTCTGGCACACCATCTATTAGAGAAAGGGTGAGAATGCAGTTGGGAGATGAAGGAACATGAGGAGTTTGTTATGGAATCCATGTAGCCAGCAACGTTCCATGGAGACCTTCCCAAAACCTTTGTGGTACCCATGGAAGGGCTGAAATGCAGCAGACCTGCTGCAATTGCACTGCCCAGGGAGATGGGACGTAGGGAAGGTCTGGCATAGAGATGCTGGAGCTCCAGGTACACCGTGGAGTTTAATTATGAGCTATTTTTATGCTTCTGCAGTGTGTGTGCAGGTGTGTGGGCGATGTTTGATGGCTCAGGGAATTAGCATGAGCATGAAAACTCTACAGATCCACCAATTTCCAAGTGAAAGCAGGTTGTCCAATACGTATGCTGTAGTTTTGACTGTAGAGCCGCTATGCAGGCAATCTTCAAGACCCTCAGCCCTGAGGATAATGGTTAGGTTATGGTCTGAATTAAATTTTGCATATTTGGACTTTCACAAAGTCCAGGAATGGTGCCCTCTAATGTTGCTTGTAGTCTTTTTGTAGCTCACATTTCAGTTCCCCCCCGGCTGGGTGTATTTGCTAATTTAAGTACTCACGTTTTCTCTTGAGACTCAAAAATCTCTTTTCCATTGCTACTTTTAGTGCTAGGATCCAATATCAAAATCTGGAAAAAGATACTCATTAATTAGATGTGGATCTTGTGTGAAAGCGCAGGGATTATAATTAGAGGTGATTGGGAAGCTGTTAAAAGGAGGAAATAGTTGGTTTGTTTCAGTATAACTGTTCTGTCCAGTCTCTGTTATCCCACTGCAGTTACAAATTGAAACTGGGTTTTTTTAATGGTGGTTTGGTTTGGGGTTTTTTGTTGGGGTTTTTTTTTTTTTTGGTTTAGCAGTCTGCAAGTTTGGGAGGCCAGTTTGTTAACACTGGATTTTACCTCTGTGCTGGTTGCTACCACAGATGTGCATCTTTTCAGTTCATAGGGCTTCTCCAGCTACAAGTTTTGAACTGGTGCATAAGCTGTAAGGTCTGGCTATTGGCTTTGGCAAGTTTTGCTCATAGAGAGCTCAATGGTAAAAATTTGAGATAAATCACTTTTTAAAAAAATGCTGAAATTTTCAATTAAAAAACATGGACTTTTTGTTTTCTTTGAACCAGTAGCCTCATTTAAAAAAAAAAAAAGCCACTAAAATATGTCATTCAAGTCTGCTATAGCATGAACTCTGGTTTCATGGACTGGCTGACAGTTTGTTGGTTATTTCATATTTAGCAAGCTTACAAATTTTAAAGGGTGGTTTTTTTTCATAGTGTTTTGATGTTTGAATAGTAGCACTTTATCTCATGCTTACTACTGACTGAACTATTGGACAAAATAAATTGGGTTTGGAGAGAGATGTTTAATGGGTTTCTGTACAGAGACGATTTGGATTATTACACCCTGGTACGAATGCTTTCTATTGATTTCTATTCTAATGCTTTCTGTTCCAACCATTTCTGGTTTATTGTTCATCTGTTCCTGAGGGACTTTCAGAAAATAGATATTAAGAAGATATGAATTCTATCATCTCAATTTTCCTGTCTTAAAAAGAATATAAAGCTTGCATTTAAAAAAAAGAAAAGAAAAATGGTGCAAATAGAAACTACAGGGTACTCGTAAATTTATCTCTGTGATCTCTCTCAGCTAGCTGCAGATTAGCTATGTTTACTGTAAATGTTTCTGCTAAGCATTATTTTTAACATTAGATCAATTACCTGGAAATCAGTATTTTTTTTTACTTAACTTATTTGAATTTTGATAACTAAAGATAATGCACAACAAAGTTTAAAGAAGGTGTCACCCTTTTACTCCTAGGCCAGGGGCCTAAGACATAAGTGAAAGGGTTAAACAGTTTACATTAAGCTGTTGTTTTCTTTAACTAGAATATATCCACAAAGACTAGACTATAAATGATCCAGTGCAATTATCTCAATACATTGGGGCACCACAGTAACAACCCATAATAAGCTTAGAGGAAAATTAAGGTAAGAAAAAAAAGGTTTTATTTTATCCAGTGTATCCAGATTTGTTTTCCATTTAGTTTGGTTTGTTTACTGGTGATCCCATTTTAACCAGTGAATTTGTCAGGGCTGTTTGTGTAAGGTTTGGGTTTTTTCTGTAACAGGTGCTATACTGTGTGTAAATACAAAGGGAAGAATATTGTTCAGATCATTATTAACAATCAGATGGTGGCAATATTTTTTGCTAGTTAATTCTGGTACTTAATTTGCATTTCCAGCTGTGGCTTTCAGTTGAGTTTCATCTCAGTTTCATACTGCTGAATGATGGACTGCAAGTGTGAAGTAAATCATCTCAGAGTTGAATAGCTCTCTTGTTGTTTAGACTAACTCTTGTGTATCTTTATTAATGCTTGGGGGGATGGGAAGGTTCTTCCCATAAGTAGACTTTTGCTTATAAATTTGTTTAAAAGCACATGAGGGTTGGGGGGGAACCACAACAAAAAAATCACAAAACAAACAACAAAACCTAAATGCAACATCTTGGCAAAACAGCCGGGGTGGTTGGTTGAAAATGGTGGAAACTTGAAATTGGTCAACACTGGACAATGTGAAAATCAATTCAGCTTTTGTCACTGCAGCTACTGTATGCTTTAAAGGGCCTTATGCATTTGTCCTCATTTTGATAAAATGAAATTTCTTGCCATTAAAATGATACACTAACTTCTACCGAAAACCAGCAGTTCCCAGGATAAATATGCTAATTAACATTTAACAAGTCTTGTTTTAGTCTTAAGTAAAATTTCATTCTATTATGTGAAAAAATGCTGTTATGCATATTTTGTGGATATATTTAATTTCAGTTGACAAATAGTTGTCTAGGTACAGACTTGAAAATATATATATAGTTTACTTGTGGATCTTAATTGTTTAATTGCAAAATAAAGATGTGCTTTAGTAATTTAAAGTTTAATTTTTTTGCGATTTTCTTGCTATTGTACACATGGTTTTGCTGTGCTACTTTTATTTCACTTCTGATGCCAGATAACATTCGTCTTTTGTGTTACTTTTTGATGTTGTATGCCATAAATACGGCCCTATGGATTGAGCGCTAGAAGAGGATATGAAATTATCAGGAATGAAATTGCTTGGCTGCAGAAGCAGCATGGCAGTATCAGCCAAAGTTTTTTACCTGAAAATATATGCTGCCATTTTTGCTATAATGGAAGAATAACTCTTTATTTATCTTTTATACAGTGAGTGTTTTGGACACAGTGTTCAGTGGAGATCATAGTCTGATCACAAAACTGAGGGCATGAGGAATACTGATGTGAAGAACAAAACTTCCAGATGGGAGGTTGTGATGAAATATTTGCTGCGAAAAAGTGAGGAGATGTTGAAAGCAAAAGTAGGAAAAGAAGATGAAAGCATTTAGGAGGCAAGACAAAAAAAATCTCAGGAGGGATAAGAGTCTAAGAGAGACCCGTATCTTCTTAATTTGACTGATTAATTTAGAACTTTAAAGTGAGGACAAGGTGTTTGGATTTGAAGTTCAAAAAGATAAACTACTGGGAAAGCATTCGAGAGAAACAGAGAAGAGATACTAAAAAGGAAGAAATTTGTTTAAACTGGAATAGGAAGACTGGATAGAAGACAAGTCACAGATACCACAGTTGCGTGTGCATGTACTTGGACTGTATCTGAGTAGCAAATAGCGAGGAAGGAGTAGACTGCAATTACGTGATGAGTAGCAAGAGGCTGGTGTGAAGTAGGAAGATCAAAAATTAGCAAAACTGTGTCACTGAAGCCAAAGAAAGGAAGCTGGGAATAATGGAGATGGTGGTGGTAAGGGAGCTTGTGAGTGACAGAGTGGAAAGAAGCTCAATTTGGGAAAGTAGTTGAAGATGGGCAGAAAATTTAGGGCCAGCCTCTAAGAATCAGGCAATTTATTCTCCAGAATGCTTTTTCTAATAGGAATATGTGACTTGGTATAGACTTAATGGCAAGGAGAGTGCCATTTCTGTAACAGATCTCTGCTAAAAACTAAGCATCCTGGTTATGCAAATGATCAGGTAGTTGATCTGCACTGAGAATTCATCAGATACCTGAAAACCTCCAAGATATTTTTTTTTTCCTTTAAATATAATATAGTTTTGTATGTTTCCTCTGGGAACTTTATTGCAAGCTCCCACATGTATTTCATGGCAGGCTACCGGGAGCAAGCATAGTCCCTGCTGCTTTGATAAAAAGTATCTAAATCCCCCATTTTATGATTTGTGTTCCTGAGTGAGTAACCAGGTATGAACCTGAATCTCGCCTTCCCCTAAACTTGCCTTGCTCCTTCTGCTTGTGGCAGGAGGATTGCTCTGTTGTCTACACAGAGGTCCTAAAATTGACATTTAACATTAAAATCAGCCTGTTGCTTAGTCAGCAAATACTGGGCAATTATCTGGCAGCTTTTTTTTTTCCCCATTTCAGCAAATGACATCAAGATAACTCAATGTATATTCGGGCACTGGAGCTGATTTTGCCGTATCAGTGTACTAACAGGTGTTTCATTACGCCAGTTCCTCTGCGTGGCAGGTGAGTAACCAGTTACCTCAGACCGGGTTTCGTAGCCGAGTGTAGAAAATGTTCCATTATTGTTGGCAAATGCAGTCCCGATAACAAGCCAAAGTCTCTGCTTTCCCAGACTGTCAGATAGGCTGGATTCCCAGTTATCCTGGGATTTTGAAGGAGTCTGGAGCTCATTTAACCAGAGCAATGTCCGTTAGCTGGCACTACGCTTTGCAAGCAGAGTTTTTGTTGCCTTCTGTTTATATCGCCTTCCCTGAGGTTTTCTAGTTGGAGATCTCAAATACTAGCTTGAAGGTAAATATTTACATGCCCAAAAATACAGTAACGTGCAGCCCTTTGTAACTGCTGTGGCAATGCCACTGTGAGCAGGGCTTTTCCCGTTACACTGGAATAACAAGTAAGAAAAATGATAAAAGTCTAGAACACTGGAACAAACTGTATTTGTATTTGCCAAGGACATTAGATTACAAACTGCATTTTGTCATCATAATCTTATTTCACTGTATAAATACTAACAGTGTTAGTTTGTGGCCAGTTCCGCGTTATTTAATATATTGCTACAGCTGTGCTTTCAGGCAGCATTTAGACGATTTTCTTCCAAACTTGATGGTTTTAAGAGTGCGTTTGCCTGAGGCTCCTTGTTGCTGCTGGCCAGCTGAGGATCAGCTGAGGGAACCTTCCACTACTTCTGTGTTAGCAAAAAATCCCACAAATTTTGCGAAATAATTTGAAAGCCATCCCGAAGGCTGAAAACGAAGTGCCACTCTGTTAGAGCGTTTCCCGATCGCTGCCGTCGCCCGGCCGCTGTCCCCGGTGGGCGCCAGGCTCCACGCCGCGCTGCCCGCGCTGCCGCCCGCCCCTCTCCCCAGGCAGCACGTGGGCCCCGCCGCCCCCCGCGGCGGCCCTTCGCCTGGCGAAACCACCTGGCTCGGGGCGGGGGCGCCCCTTCTCCGCTGGGACCCGCCCCTTTAAAGGGGAGCTGCCCGCACTGAGCGCCGCCAACCACAGCGCGCTGCTTACTGTCCGCCCGCCGCTTTCCTTCCCTGTCGCCTCGATCTCCGCCCCCACGCCGAGCGGGAAAGAGCAGCGGCGGAAGCCGCCAGGTGAGTAAGCGTGGACAGGAGGAAATGGACGGCGAGTCGTCGCCCGTTTAAGGGCCTCCCACATCGCTCCGCCATGTTCGGAGGCCCGCCCCCTCCCGGGGGCTCCCTCACCGCCCCCCGGCCGCCCGCCCGCCCGCAGGGCCTTGAGGAGCCGCCGCGGGGACGCGCTCCTGCCGCCCCCGGCTCCGCCGCTCCCGCCGCCCGGGCCGTGGGGCCGCCCGCCAGGTGAGCGGCGTCACGGAGGGGTCGGCGGTGCCCGAGAGGCCGGGACCGCGGCGGGGGAGGGCGCGGCGCGACCCGACCCCTGAGGCGAGGCCGCCGGGGAGGTGGGGCAGGAGCGGGGCCGCGGGCCGGGGTGGAGGCGGACGCTGGTCTTTGGGCGTTATGTAAGGGCGGGGGGGACTGGGGCGGGGGGCGCCCGGCGTGGCCTGGGGAGGCGGATTTGAGCGGGGCGGGGGCCGTTTTCTGCCGGCTCCCCCGGTGAGGCGGTCGGGCAGCGCCGGGTTTCGGCGCTCCGTGCTCGTGGGCCGGGTTGCTCTCTGGGGAGACCGGCCGGTTGTTGGGGTTCAAACCTTGACTCATCGCCGAGCTTCGGGTGTTTGCTGGGCCCGCGCTGCCGCGGCGACCGGGGACCCCGGCGGCGGGAGGCGCCACCCCGGTGCCGGTGAGCGGCTGAGCGGCCGCCGACCCTGCGCCGGTGGGGAGCCTCGGCGCAGCTGTGGCCGCAGTGAGACGGGAACTCGCCTGTGTGCGCAGCCTTTCCTTGAGAAGATCGGCACCAAAGTCCCTGGTCTGTAAGAGAAGTTCTAGGGCGGGAAGGGTCGTTTAAAACTTTTTTTTTTTTTTTTTTTAGTGAGAGAGATGCAGTATGTCAGCCATGAAAATAGCTGGCGGTATATTGCTTTCTAGCTTTGAGAGAACATCGCTATCTCATTGAAGAGTGCAGTAGCGTTTGTATTAATTAAAGTTTGCAATTAACTGTATGGTGTTTACACGATCGTTGTTTTACCCCAAATGCACTTTCAGGTCATCCTAAAAATCACCCCAGCTACCATCAAAGGTTTCTGCTGAGTTTTTTTTCAAAGTAGCCAAAGACTGCGGGTATTGAAATCCAAAGTAGCGAAATGGACGTTTGAATTTCTAACAGTTCTTTAGCAAAGTCTGGCATTTTCTAAGAACTTTAAATGCAGGCTATTATTTTTTCTGTGAAAAACTGACATTAACATGTTCTTTTTCTGTCTTGGATTTCGTAGCAAAGATGCTGAGCTTTTTCCGCCGAACCCTTGGACGGCGGTCTATGCGTAAGCATGCAGAGAAGGAACGGCTAAGAGAGGCCCAAAGAGCTGCAACCCACATCCCTGCAGCTGGGGATGCAAAATCCATCATTACTTGCCGAGTAGCACTGCTGGACGGAACAGATGTCAGCGTGGACTTACCGGTAAGAGTGATGCAAATTTTTTAAATACTGTTGGCTTGTGTCAATCTGATTGTGCTCTTTGCTATTTACAAGTTGGGTAAAGGCTTATCTATGTGTCATAGCAATTGATCCTGTGATTTGATGTCCACTAAGTTACTGGTCGTAAAAAGGTACTGAAAGAATAGTTAACTTAGTTATTCACTGAAACTAGAACGTGTTTTGTTACATGTCGTTGTGCCTTATACACTGAACACTTTCTAGTGTCTTATTGTAATTGTGCTAAGGCTTAACTTAGGGAGGGTAATGTTTTGGATCAATTGGATTTTCTTTTCAGTGAGCTACGTATGCATCTTGAGAAGGAAGGTAAATCGCTTGGTGTAGCTGTTGAAGAGGAGGGATGAGCAGAAGTACTAGCAGTAATTTCTGTGTGGGGTTTGTTTGTTTTGATTTTGTGTCAGGGATAGATGCAGTTTTTAACACTAACTTGAGAGGGGAGGGGAAGAGAAGAATTCTACTTCCTTCCCCTCCTCAGGGCAGATTGTATAGCAGGGATTGTCTCATAGCATAGTGCTTTATTTGGAGTGAGGTGTTAGCCACTGTTTTACATTTCTAAAGCTCCCTTAATAATACACGTGTCTGTTCTGCTCTGCTTAATTATATACCTGATTTTGGCCAACAGGATGAACAGTAGCAATAGAAGCGATGTGCTCTGTTTTTCCATTACCACGTGTTATTGTTGTTAGTGACTTGTTTTGAGCTCACATAGCTGAGTTAGGAATCTGTGGGTCTGCGAGACCTTCTGACTAGTTCTGTAGGATTTTGGCCGCGATAACAGTTGCGCTGACATTGGAGCTGCTGGCTAGAAAGAGTGAGTGGAGCAGCCGTTCTTGAAATGGCTTTTCTTTCCTCTCTTTCTTATTTTAAGCACAATTGTAGAGTGTTTATAACGTTAGGTAGTCTGAGGAAGGCTCAACTTGTTACAGTGTTGAGTGGTGGTGTTGACATAGTGAGCAGAAGTAACTCTTGCGGTATCCAGAACCCGAAGTAATCTAGAGTTAAAGAAACAGTTTGGCATCTTTATTTGCAAAATTATTATACAGATAGGTGTTTATAGAGGGCAGTAAAACTAATTTGTACATCTCTTAAACAATGTAATGAACGTACCCAGTGCTGCTTAGTGCCTGGGATGTTTGATTTGAGGCCAGGAATGCCCACAAACACTTTATAGCAAGAGTTCACTTAAAAAGTACTCAAGTTTAAATTGGTGTCTCCACACAACCAGAGCAGTAATCTTTGGAGCTGAAGTTGGCTCTGTAGGCAAATTCCTGGCGCCTCTAACAACATTTCTAAGGCTTTGAGGAGCATAAATTGAACCTGAAGAGGTGTCATGACCTGCCATCTGGACTATAAAACTTAGATCAGGGTGCAGTAGTAACTATTTATTTCTACAGGAAACTTTTCATTCTTGCTTTTTTCTTTATAAGCCAATATAAAGATGTTTGTGGACATCTAAGTTATGAGTAACAGTAAACAAATATGCTAAATCAACATAGCTAGATGCAGTAATTGTAGTGCATCATCAGTGGCTGACATGTACCAGTTCCTTTGGTGATTAAAATACAATAAATTAAAAGTAGATTAAATGTTTCCTTTCAGACTCCTTAATGTGTGTGTTCTTGTGTCTGCACTTGCATCATTCATATTTTGGGGTTGACTCTTAAAGAGGAAAGAAAAAAGCGAGGAGAGGAAGACAGGGGATGAAGTGGAAGGTACAAAACCCTGGCAAAACAACATTGCTTTCTAAAATCTAAAGCTAAATTAAAAATACATGTGTCTATATAGAGATTTTTTTTCTTTTACAAAAATTTTCCTTGAGAATCATTGTCCTCTGAGCAAAGGCCTTTTCCAAGACTGGTTCTGTTACTTTGTTGGCAGTAGATTTGGTTTAAAATGAGCTCTTGTTATCTCAAAGAGGTGCCCTCGGGTCTGCCAGTTCAGTTGTGCGTAGTCCCATTGTCTACCGAAGTTCTGTGAAATTGCTTTATTTAAAAAAAAAAAAAAATAGCAGAAAGTGTTTCTTAAGACTGAATAACTTAGCAAACCGGTTAGTTCACAGCCAGAGAAAGAGCTGTCTTGGCAGGAATGAATGGTGTACCTTTTTTAATCCATGGCCACATAAATACTTTACAGTGGCATAAGTTGTTGCTGCCACAGGAAGAAAAGATGTTGCTTTCATTATTGCATTTGTCCTTGTTTTCGCATAGCCCTTGGCAGAAGAAACATTTTTTTGGCAGCCAGGCAGTAAGCTAAGTCAAAAAATGCTGTGGCTGAAAATAATCAGTGTAATTTTGTTATGTTAGTTTCCAGCTGGAGTGATTCTCCAATCTGGTTCCCCATGTGCCTCCCCAAATGTGGTGAAGAAGCATTTAGAGGTGGTGTCAGGCTTATGCTTGCTTAAAATGCTTGTTGAGCTATATACCCTTACAGTGAATTTGCCACTGAAAGAAGAGTATTCTGGAGTTACAGTCCTTCATATAGTTCAATCTGAGATTGCTGAATTTCTGTTTAAATTTTAAAAAAAAAAAGTTAAAAAACCCACCAAAAAACCAACCACAGAGAACATTATCATGTAAGCCAAACATGTTTCAGAGTCTCTTTAAGCAGCAAAGACTAATATTTTTATGAATATTGTTAATGAGACAGAAGGGACATGCTGTAAATGATACAGTTGAGATTAATTTATTAAACACAGAGCCAGGATTTGAACAGTAATTCTGCTTTTTGTCCACTGATCTTATCTATGGTGTCTGTCAAGCCACTTAATCTGTGTACTTTTCTATTTCTTCTGTAGTTTTTAATTACAAAATTGTCTGACTTGAACTGTTCATCAAAGCTACAGTCCTATGCAGTACATAGACATAAGAATCTACTTGCTCTGGAGCCATGTCAATGACAGTATTATGTATACTATTTACTGTCCCTTTGGTTTGTTCAAAATGGGAGACATGAACTTTATGTGAGTTATCAGTGTTCTTTTGGGGCAGATGAAAAAGTGTGGGATTTTCTTCCCCACCTTCATCTCAGATTCTAAAGTTGTGTTTTGACCCGATAGTTTTCCTTGTCTATTAGCACTTTTTTGAAGCTTTATGTCTGTTCGAATGCATTTAATGATTTTGACAGACTTGTGTGCTTAGTGAAACACTGAGAAGCTTATATTTTTTTACCTATGAGAAGTTTTTTTATAAAATATATGGTGTCTGTTAACTGTGCTGCTGTTGATGTTTGTCATACCTGCTGTTTTACTATTAACTTACCTCAAGTTCAACTTTGGACAGAAGTCAGGTTGTGCTTTTTCTTCTAAATGTTTGATCCATGGGTGGAGTATTTGCATAGTGGTATGAGCAGTGAGAGGACAAGAGCTGTTTTGCTGACATCCCATACCTTACTTTTAATCCTGTTCCCATGCAAAACTAAACTCCGTCTTCCCCCACTGCACCTCTGGAATTCCCAAAAGCGGTGAACAGCCCTGGTGAACAGTACCTGAAGACTCCATCAGCTCAGTCATACCAGCCTGGGTTCCTAAGGGAACCCCTCAACAGCTGGAATACTGGCTCTTCTGGGGAGGAGGCAGCCATCATTAGCAGTGTTTTTCCTTGAAAGCTGTTTTTAATTGGAGTCACCAACAGCTTATGAAATACTAGTGAACAGAAATGTTTGTCAAGAATTTCAGATAAAGTGTTGTTTTGAGTACTGGAGGGCTCCAGAGGATTTTTAAATCAAAAGATCTAAAAACTGAATATTTGTTGTAGAGATAGTCAATTCTATGCCATTCATAGTAGTAATTGGGAGAGGGAAAAGATATTCTAGATAAATGGGAAAAATGGCAAG
This sequence comes from Grus americana, assembly GCF_028858705.1. Taxonomy (NCBI): domain Eukaryota; kingdom Metazoa; phylum Chordata; class Aves; order Gruiformes; family Gruidae; genus Grus; species Grus americana. The sequence goes on along the minus strand of NC_072857.1, from coordinate 14,355,649 downwards.
ATAAATAATGTGAATTAAATTACAGGGATACACTTGGAATATGCACCTTTTTTTTAAAATTTGTGGACAGCTTTCTGTGGGGGAACAAGGTCAGCCTAACAATAGCAACAGATAGTAAGTATGGGGTCTTACAGAAACAGCACTGTACTTTGTGGAAGCCAGGGGTGTTTCAGTAAAAAAATCTGACCCTGCTTAACCCACAATTTACATAATCTTCTCATGGATAATAGAGCGTTAATTGTATTCCAGTTTCTGTACGTGCAACCTAAGTTTTAGGCAAAGGCTAACTAGTGGTGTAATGTGAAAGACACAAATTATAAGAATGGATGTTCTCTGAGTAGTTTTTAATCTTAGAATATTCCTTACTTATGCATGCATGAAATTTAATAATGGTGATTGCAAAACAAGATGGTTTTGTCCTTATTATAATGAAGTATCATTAAAACAAATTCTTATATACACCAGTCCCAGAACTCTGTGGAATAGCAGGAATTAGCAAAGCTGTTTACAGTTTTAGAGTAATGCTTACCAAATAAGATAAAAAGGACTCTATTTGCAGTGATTATTTTAAATAAAATTAAGAAATCTATCTGGAATGCCAAAAACATGTCCAGCAAACTGTTAATGAGTGCTGGTGACTTTTTGTGTGCAGGGAGATGATCTGTGTTGATCCAACTACAAGATCAGAGATGTAGTGTGATAGTTGTTTTTACTCAGTAATCCACTCTTTTTTTTTTTTTTTTCCTTAAGCTTGTAGAATATTTATGGCTACTTGCTGAATATTTCTAGCTGTAAATATGAAATACAGAATGTTGTCTGTGGCACAGATGCTGATTAGAAAGAAAATCTAGTAATGCTAAAAATGTTTGAAAATCAGTCTTCGAGTAAAATGAGTAATCTCAGTGTTCAAAGCTGGCTTTTAAATTTCCAAAATAAATCTTAGCTGACAAAAGTAATGAGTAAATAAATATTTGCATGTGCGTTAAGACTATAAAGTTTTGGATTAAAACTTTTTCCCACGTGGTCTTTGTCTTAAACTGTTGAAATGCTTTTGGCTGTTTGCTTAAACTACTGAAAGACCTTTAGGGGACTGAAACTGGAAAAAATCAATCCGGAGCTGGGTGTTACAAAGCAGAGGTGCTGTCTGTGTGGTGTAAGGGGGCCCGAGCTGTAGTGCAGGTTGATCCAGTGCTTCCTGGGGTGCCAGATTTAAATGCATATTGAGATTGAATGCAAGACATACATAGTACCCGCTGAGTTGTTTCAGCACTTCTGAGCAGCAGCAGAATCGCAGACTGCCTGTATGGAGTCGTGCTGGGAGCCCAGTTGTTTTGGGTTGATGGCAGGTGAGCATTTCAGGTTTGCTGCGATGAACGATGGATGCCCTGGTGCGGTTGGAGAAGGAGGAAGGGAGCAGCTGGAAGCGAGCTGCAGCTGCTATCAGAGCGATTTGTTTGGCCTTCAGTGTACGGCTGAGTGCTTCTGGGGACGGTGCTGCAGGCTGGTTTAGTTGCCCAAAGGTTTAGCATTCCTATCTCGCAACATAACAGCAAATTTTGTCTGAAGCCCTGCTTTCCCACTGAACTGCCCCTGGAAAGAGCTCAAAGACTGAGCTCTTAACCAGAGACATATGCTCTTAACCAGACTGCTCCTGAGAAATCTGCAGGTGGAACACCAAATAAAACTGAAATGTTTGAGAATATAGCGGAGGGAGGTATTTAATCTCTAAATCTTAATGCTGGACAAGGGATTTGGATATATTCTGCATGAGAAAGAACATTAGGAGATAGATTCAGAAATTGATTAAATCAAATGTGTAACTAGAAGATACAAACTTTCTGGGAGAGGAAAAGTAAGAGACTTCTGGCAAAAGAAACTGACAAGTACAAATGTTTTGAATCTTTATCTTTTTATGTATAGGGACAATAAGCCTGAGCACAGTACATTAAAATCCTAATTCTAATAAAAGTACAGTTATAATGGGTATTGAATTCTTTATAAGATTTTTGGGAGATAGCTTTTTCTTTCTCCAGAGAATAACACAACAGAATGTTTAATCCCAAATGTTTATCTTCCTATATTTGGGAGAGATTAAGTAAATAGAAGAATTGTTAAGCTCTGCCTCTGGAGGTAGAAATTACTCTTTGCAGCCTTCCAACCTGCAGGGCTTTTTACTCGTTACAAAAATATATGGTGCATGTTGTCAAAGGCTGGGGATAAACCAGAGAGAGAAGCAGAACTGGTGTTTTGCTGCCAGTGGCATCTTCAGATGGAGGAGAAAATTGACTGGGGAGTTTGGAAAAGTTTTTTGAAAGATTGATGCTTGAAGTTTGAGGAGAGGAGCAGCTCCATTTGTAGATCAGTACTTAAGGCCATAAGAAGATCAGGGTGATACAAATAATGTGTACTTCTAACACTGCCTTTGTAAAGATAAGGGGGTTTAACCCTCCAGTTCTCCAGCAAACCTTAATGGTGTTAACTATAGATACTGTTTTCATGATATCGAGATGAAATCTTTTTCCCTTAGGGCTCACTGTTGGAGATTTCCCATGGCTTGTTTTTTTGAAACATGTCATTTGGGAGAAGGGAGATTAACTTCATAAAAAATGGACAGGCTCATCTGCTGCTCTTGCACTGCCACGGTCTGCAAACATGCACAGGTGACATCCTAGCAATGGGTAGCTGTAAATCCTGAATAGGGGTCCCTAGCTTCTCCGGGGGTTTAATGGGGTCTTCTGAGGAAACCGGTATGAATATGAATGGTAACCCTCCTAATGAGTTGGCAAAAACCATGAAGGGAGATTTTTGCCCTTCAGTAGCTACTGAAGACAATAGCTACCATTAATTATTGTTAATAAGTAATATTAACGTAATCATTTGAAGAAATCTTCTGACAGAAAAGTACAGCTGCAAAGACACAAGGGATAACGAGTCCCATGAAAGTAAAGCCTATTTATCTCTTTCTTCAGAGTTCATGTTATATAGGGATCCCCTTTTCTTCACATAGACAAGAAATAAAGAGAAAAATCCTTTTCTGATAAGCATTTTAGTTAGTAAATTCATTAGGTGGGCTTCTTTGGTTTCGTTTTATTTTTTTCCAAGTTTTGGAAGTTTCAAGTACTTCCCTGTGATTAAAAACCTGAAGTAGTGAGCCATTCAGCTGGACCCTGCCCAGCACAAGGGTGCCATCCCCAGCTGTTGCAAGCTAGTGTTGCTTCACAGGTGCTGGTCTGTACTGGCTGCTGCTAGTACTGAACATGGCTTTTAGATCAGACAGGCAAGTTGTGGAGCACCAAGTTGCTGCTGGCTTATGCTCTTGAATATGTGTCCATGAAGTAACCTTTACCTCTGAGACCATGAGAAGAAGGGTATAAACGCTGCCTCTGGTTTTAGGCAGTACTGAGATGCCTGAGCCAAGGTGAATGTCTCTGTATCACCTTATCCTGGTGATGAAGGGACAAACCAGCCTGCCGAGGTGAACACCGGAGCTGGCTTTACCCATCCCTGCTGCTGAGCTACCGGGGTTAAGTCCAGCCTTTGTAACACCTACTCAGCCAGCAACTGCAGTTAAAAGCAGCATGAGATGTCAGTAGGACATAGTTGGGAGCATCCCTTGCATTCAGGGGTGGGGGAAGGAGGGGCACGATTCATACCAAAGCAATCAAAAGATGCTTTTATCTCATTCCAAAGTGTGGCAAAACCCCTAGATGCCCTGCCCTACATAAGTGATATATTTTATTTAAGTTTCCCAGTTCAGTTGGTGACTCTCCTGCTGTGAGATGTTTGCTGTTGCCTCCTACCACAGTGTAGCAAACTGTAAATCAAGTAGTTGGTTTTTACAGAATTACGAACTCTTGAGGAGTTTAATTTCTGCCCTGAAGGGAGGACCAGCCACTGGCTGGAGTGCTTGTGAGTGAAGTCGTTAATAGTTCATTGGTAACTACTAAGCAGCCTGAAAATATTTGTCCTTTGAGAGGAACCTGAGCTCTGCTGCAAGGAAAAGAAAAGGGGGAAAAGAAACAAAAAAGCATGGGGTAGTAGCAGGATAAAAATGTCAGTTAAAATGAATGTTGCCATTAGAGAGCTACGGTAATTTTTCACCAGAAAATGTAATAAAAGTGTATCATTGCTATGCCTTTCAAAAAAACTTGAGATCGCAATTTCTTGACTACAAAGAAATTGTTTGATTCCTAAGAAATGACTGGTTACAAAGCAGTAATATTTTTGGTTGCTGTTTGTTTAAATATAAGGAGGATGGAATTTAAGGCTTTAAGAAAAAATTTGAATTAAACATTAAAGCATGTGTGAAACTTTTGCTGACTCGTGCCAAATACAACCACTGACAGTTTAAGTCATATGCAGAGTATTGCATAATTAATTCCATGTTGACAACCTTGGTGATTTAAGTCAGAAAATGACCAGTAGCCCTGCAAATCTTTCCACAACCACTCCAGCACTCTTCTTCAGGGACTTTCTCCCACATTAGTCATTCTGGGTCCACTTGATCTTTGAGTCCTTTGTTGAGATTACCAAAAAGGTGAGCATGCTCTAAAACTAATTTGACACTGCAGAATTTTGAACAATAATGAGTTTCGGTTGTTGGTGGTGTGAGATAGTACATGTAGTAATTCCAGGCTCAAGTTAAAGTGCTCCATTGCCTGTCCCCAGGAGGGGATTTGAATGGGATGACTGGTTAATTACAGTTTTAAGAGATGACTTAGGAATTGTGAAGGATCTACAAATGTTCTGCCCAATAAGGCAAGTTTTTTGTCCAGTTTTAGACAAGGTGCTGAAAGTTTAATGCAAAATAAAACATTTCTCTACTTTTGCTGTTGCATTAGTACCTTTTACTGGTTAAGCAAATGATCTCCTGTGCTGAGAGAAAATAGCAACATTTCAATGCCCTGCTCTTTCAAGAAAGATGCTACAGACTCAAAACAGTGGAAGAAATGTGTGGTTGTATGTGTAGGTGATTTGCCTTAAGGTTTCTCTTAGAAGAGTCTTGCTGGTGTTTAATAAATCTGCTATTGCCCGAGAAGTACTTTTTCTTGAAGTCAACATAAGAAACTTGCCCTGAATGAGTTTGATGAGGTCTACATCTCAGCATTTTCATTATACAATGTTTTATAGGTGCTACGTGCATGTGAAGTTGCCTGCTGGTCCAGTTGCCTTGTATTCTCTCTACCTCCCCAAATACCTGGAAATAAATAACTGTGGGAGAACTTGCTTAGGCAGGTTCAGTTTACAGACTTTTCTGAGATTTTACTTTGGGCTGTGAAATGTCATATTGGATTTAACTAAAGCATAGAGTAAACCAATGATTACAATTGCAAAGCAGAATATAAAATATTTGAAGATCAAGTTAGAGGAAGGTGGCAAAAATTATGCATGCTGCTTTTCTTACATGGATATGACTTCGTGATTAAACCAGATCATTTCTGAGAATAAGAATTCTGGCTGGCCAGGAATTTTGAGGGGTGGACTAACTGCTGATTAGTAGCTTACTATAAAATATGCTTAGAAGGTTAGTCCATTTCTCAAGTTGTGAATGTATAAATATTAAGGTAAAAGATTGCAAGATGGATAGTATTATGGAAATGGAGAAATACTTAAATTGCTTGCAGAGTAAGCATAAATCTGTTCTGCATTTCTTTGCATTTAAAAATAATTCTTCTTAACACCATGACTTGTACTCTGATCTACTAATAATTTAGTAATGTATTTTTATTACTTTTAGGCATCTCAGGTATTACTGCTAAGCTCTTCTTTCAGTGTATTACTATGGAGTTCATAGCATGAAAAATGTATGTTGCATAGAAACTGCCCAGCGCTATTTATGTGCCTTCTCTTTAAAAACAACTGTTTAATTTTTTAGATCATCACTGTAAAAATGATGTTTATTTGGGGCTAAAGCTAAGTTTTTTCATAAATTATGCATGAGCATATGCAGTGGCTTTTTGCACCTACAAGTGAGTTTTATAAACTCACTTTTGTAAATGCATTATCTAAGTACTATTTGTTAAAGTTGTTTGCCCCAGCCTGTTTCCTGTCAGTTGTTAAAAGACTTGCTAATGGAATGCTATATCCTAATTCAATATGCTTTGCTACCTGCTTCAAATCTGGTGAATTGCCTAGATATAGTAATAAATTCTTAAGCAAATTGCTATACTTTATTCTGAAAAATTTTCCAGTGCATTAGTCATTGCAATTGTGTACTTAGCTATATTTCCAGTTCTATTGAACTTTGGTGAGGAAAACCTAAAAGGGACAATGATGAAATGACATTTTAACACTGTGTTGTGCAAGTCATTGTTGATATTTTCCAAAAAAGGACATTATGCAAGTCCTGTAAGGATAATATGTGTGCTTTTCCCTTTCAGAAAAACAGCCATCAAAAAATAGGAGAGAAAAAAATAATTTCCACATTATATTTTCAGAAGCTTAATTTTGGAATTCTCTTCCTTTTGGAATTACAAAATAAAGTATGCCTAGAAGACAGTAGATGCTACAGTAAATCTACCTGCTAAGTCCTAAATCCTTTTATATTTTCAGAAAAAAGCCAAAGGCCAGCTCCTGTTTGAACAGATCATGTATCATCTGGACCTTATAGAAAGTGACTACTTTGGATTAAGGTTCATGGATTCTGCACAAGTGGCGGTGAGTAGCAGTGCTCTTTTCTTCCCCCCCCCCAAGTTAAATCTTAACATTGACAAAAATGCTATACGAAAGCTGTCTTTTTTTGAGTTATGTTTTGTGCAGAAGCTCTGTGGTGTGTTTAAGTGACCGTTCTAACATACTATAATGCTGTTGTCTCTTCCTTTCTTGTCTTTCACTTGTTCCTGTCTCACCTTCAGTTATCCTTAGGCAGACTAGACCAGTAGGAACCCAGAGCCTGGCACATCACATAGAAATTCTTGATGCTGCTGATGCAGAGAGGAAGGGGCAAAACTAGAGCATGCACTTGGCTCTTTTACTGAGTGGAGAAAGTTTTCTTTTGCTAATGCCATCAACTTTCTCATCAGCAAAAGTAATCTTTTTAATGGTAAAAATGGCAAAAAACTCCCCAAGCTTGAATCTTGGAAAGAAGCTGACAGCTTTGGACACTGTTATCTACCCCAAAGCACACTTATAACCTGATGGCTTCTTTTCAAAATTACTGCGATCAAGTTTTATGCTTAGCTTGTATTGTAAAGAACATTCTCTTCTGAGAAAATAATTTGTGTTCAGCACCTGAAGCAAACTTCATCACTAGCAGGATTAGCTGCTGGGCTGCAGTTTCCAGTAGTGAAAGTGGTCTTAAACCTCTTGCAGAACAGAGACATTTAAAATAAAGGAGGAAAAGACTGTTACACTAACAGAGGGATGTCATTCAGAAGCATGCATACCTCCTACCAACAGAAATTAGAAAACAGCCCATTGCATACCATTTTATATTTATAAAAATCATGTTAACTATGTTAAGCTTGTGCAGTCTACAATGTTGAGTATTGGTAGTGAATGGCTCCATTGCATTTATCTTTTTGCTTCAGAAAAAAAAATAATCTGTATGTTTTAGGTATCCTAACGCGATTTCTGCCATGTGCTTTATGAAGTATTTCCATGTTCCTCTAAGATCTCATAAGAGTTCAGGCTGGGTTAGTTATAACTAGTGAAACCATCTCTATGGTAAACTCTTTTCTCTTACTGTCCTGTTATCAAATAACAGCATTGCATCTTGAAATGGGGAAATAAGAGTTAATCTTTTCTGTCTCAGTAATAGCTCGTGGCTTGCTTTAGTCCAGCAAATTGTTACTTCCAATGCAGACAGCACCTGACTGAGTATTTGATACTACATAATCTACTAGGTACAAGTGATTTCAAATTTTGTTTGCTTCCTTTTCTTAACTATGTGTGACTGAAAAGAGGTAGAGTAGAGATAACAATCTGTTTAAACTGGACTTTAATGATACACTCTGTGTAACGTAGCAGAAAAGATTGCATTTTGCCAGAAGAGCTGAACACAACAGCCAGAGAGAACTGCTTTAAGAAATGAAGAACTGTTGTGATGGCAGCCGTTCTTGCAAAGAGGAGTTGGCACATTCTAGCAGAAACCCAATCTGCAGTTGGAAACAAAGGCAGAGACCAATCAAGTGACTTGTCAAAGATTATTCAGGAGACCTGTTAAATAAACAGTGTAAGAATCCAGTCCTTTACTGTGGACAGAATTGTCCACTGGCTCTGAAGGAGATAATCTTTCTGCTACCCAATTTAAATCTAAGTATATTGCCTTATTAGCTAATTGCACCTGACGATATAAAAACTCTGGCAAACTAGCAACATGTAGTTAAACAAAAAATTGAGAAATTCCCTGCTTGTTTTAACAAAAAATGTTTTCGGTAGATTAATTTTGAACAACTGGAGGATAGCTTCTTTCTTCTTTTGAGCTGCTTAAATGATTAGTAGTTAGATATTTAAGTTTATAATGTACTGGGGGGGGGGGGGGGGCAACCAAAACCAAACCCAGATTAATATGAACTCTTCCTAACATTTTGAAATTTTCAAATACTGGCTTCTTTAAAAAAAAATTGTGAAACAATTAAAGAAGTGAAATAATTGTTGTTCTCATGTGACTTCTATGTTCATTGCTAGTCTGATGGTTAGGAATAGATTCTCCCCACCCCCCACCCCCCAGTAAGAGGCAGGAGATGGCAAAGGGATTTATTTGCAAGATTGTCCACCATGTATCAGACTTGATCTGGCAGCCAAGGGAACAGGCTATATCTGAGTAGCTTTGATTCAGGCTGACAATGAATAGCGCAGCATGTCTGGTGACGTGAAAGATGGAGATTGTTGTTAACTTATTGGGCTATTTGGCTTTCCCTCTAGTGATGCTGGAAAGATGTTTCTAGTAAGGAGGCGTCGAACACGTAACAGGTGACAAATTTCTAATTCTGACATACAGGTTGCAAGCATCAAATACTTGCTATTCCTAATGGAATTGTACCTGTACAACACATCGGTTTATTACTCTGGCAGTTTTGTCTAATGTAGTGCTTAATGCTGAAATACTTTATATAGCATTGCACTAAGTATGCACCTATTAATTCTATAAAATTCCAGTTTTAGCCTCACCATCTTACACAAAAACCCCTCGTTTACCCTACCTTCTTGAAATGTTGCTGGGTCTTTTTTCTGAAGCAGCAAACTGTTTTAGTTAGGACTCACAGTACTCTATCCAGTCTGTTGTTCATACTGCTTTTTGTTTAGCAAACTTTTATCTCTGGATTTCAGCAGTAGACTGTGCTGAGCAAACTCTCACCAAAATGTAAACTTTTTGCCAGGTCCATTTGAATTCCATTTTAATCATTTCGAATAAATCTTAACTTTCCTGACATCTGTGTGTGTCCATAGATTTGTTGGGTTGGGGGGGGTTTGTTGTTAATGTTTTTGTCCTTCCCCTCTGTTTAAAAGCAGTTTCTGTTTCCCTTCCTCCACACACACCCTTACCATTCAGACAGAGCTCATGTAGACAGACAGTGGTGGTAAGAGCTGAGCAGAGTAAAATGCTATCAGTGCCTGTTGCGGGCCTCTCGGTTGCCTTCCCATGGAATGTGGAGGAGATGAGAGAAAACAGGAGGGAGATGAAGCAGGCGCGCACAGCCAGTCCTGGAGCCTAGAAATGGCGCGCTCTGCCATTCCTCTATCTAAATCACCTGCAAGCCTCTGAGTAGGTAGTTTGTATATTTTTATGGTGGAGGAAGGAGTAAGTAAATTGTCTCTTCCAGCTAGTGAGTTTATGGAACAGGAAGAGAGATTGTATGATTTTCTTAAACAAACAAACAAAAAAAAATAGCTGAACTCCATTTTGCTGGTAGTGTAAGCAAAGTTGACATAAATATTTGCTTAATTTTTCCTTAAGCTTCCTGCTTTATTTAAAAAAAAAAAAAAGATACATTTGTGTAGCTACTTTGTTTTAATAGCTTATAAGAGCATTTTCACATTTCTACAGCAGCAGTAGATGGTTCAGTTGTTCTGATCTACAGTGAATATATCAATCTGCATATCCTGGCTGCATTACAGGCTGACTTTATACACTCTCTGCAGAAGGCAGGGCTGCTCTGAAGACAGGAATGTGTTTGCACTTGGCATTGCAACCTGAAAATACCGGTTCTTTCTCATAGCCCTGTTGCTTTTCTGTCCTCCATGGGGCCCGCTGTGAACTTCATAGCACATAGGTTAATGAAAGGAGCATTGCTAAGTATATAATTGATCTGTATTAGTTGTAAGGTGACATATGGGATTGATCAAATGAGGTGGTGTTACCTGAGCATTGTGAACCATGCAGGACATGGTATGCTAGGTAGTTTGCTCTGGCTGTTGACTCAATGCAATGACGTCAAATAGGGTGTTTACTGTTTAACTGAGTCACCTCCTTTGGAGGACGGAGCTGTTCGCTGTGCATGGCACTTGGAAGTAGGTCTCTACTGCTCGTTGTTATGTTAACTTTCCAGCCTTATCTTTAATTTCTGGTATAAACTCTTCAGCAGTGGGAGTATATCCAATTATTTTAGGGAGCATAGCATGTATGTGTAGATGTTTCTCTCAACCTGTCATCTATAGCTTATTTTTCACGTGCTGTTGTATGCAGTGTAAGTGAAGCCACTATTTTGGCTTCACATCTAGTATATAGCTTATAATTAGCATTAGTAGGTGAGGCAGTAACTTCTGTCCTCCCGTGTGACAATTGCTAAAATGTCACCTGTGAATAGATTTTGGAGAATTAGTTAGAGCTGACCCTTATGTTTGGATATAGACAGCTTTGCTGTTACTAACAGTTGAGCCATGCAAAGAAAATGTCCGAAAGCCAACAATATTTATTTTGTCTCTCCCCTTCCACCCCAAGTAAACATCGCACACTACTGAGTGCCAGAGTCTCCAGCTATGAGTTATGCCTCTCTGGCACATTGTCGCTGGCTGACCTACTAAGATGAGAATTGTTTTGTTTGTCTGGACAGGATGAAAATTTTAGTAGAGTGGTTTGTCAGTACTTTTTTTTTTTTTTTTAAAGTAGATACTGCTTTCTTCAAGATTGGCTTTAAAAAAGGCACGGCAGGAGGTTTCTGTTGTTCAAAACTGACATTTTGCATTACAAACTTTGAGTGAAAGGATCTTCAATGAGCACTGAGAGAACTGTGAATTGTGAAAGATTTGGATTAGATTGTTTTAAAGAACTACTTGTTATTCCAAAATGGTCTTCTCTAATGAATCGCATTTTTCCCCTTTTTTCTTCTTTTTGTGAGATTTCTTTATTGATAATTCAATGAAAGTAATTTATTTTTCAGCATTGGTTGGACAACACAAAAAGCATTAAAAAGCAAGTTAAAAGTAAGTGTCCTTTCCATTTTCTTTTGCCATCTCATACTGAACGTACAGGAGGCACAGAGAGTTGAAATGGGTGGTGGGGAGAAGTGTCCTGTGAGGGGTGACAAGACCCAGTGACAAAAACCTGGCATGGGGCTGCTGATTGTTTAATGACATCTTCCCTCTGTAGCTCATATTACTTTAATCTAGTGTCCTTAATTAAACATGTTAGAGGCTCATTAATTATAGTTTAAGTGCAGTCAAGGCAGCTGAAGATGCTTTAGCGTTATAGATGGTTATCCTGACTATAGGAAAACTTGTCTTGGAGCCTCCATCCCTTGGGGCAGTCCTGAACGCCTGAATCTGTGTTCGGTCCACCAAGTTCTTACCTGCTGCACAAGGGTTTAGCATGGCCTGGTTGTTTCAGTGGTGTGTGCTTGGGTGAGCTGTGACATCGGCTGATTTTCGTTTAGCAGCTTCCTTGCCCTCCGCTGTGGGAAGTCTTCAGGGATTTGTGGTGCTGTGTTAATACAACAGAGGTTTTGGAAGCACCGAGAGAGAGAAAATTCCTCCTGTCAGATGCAAGAATCAGCAGAGCACTGCACATTTTTAAAGAACTGTTAATCCATCCTTTTGCTGAATTAACCCTTTGGTTTCCAGAAAGGATGATTCTTCCACAGAAGGGTCTGTTAAATCCCCCTAAAATATATCTAAATTTCTGTGGAATAAAGGGGCCTGAGTTGTCAGCAGCGGCTGTTTCCCAGAGCCCTGGAAAGGCTTTACTGAGACCAACAGAGTGCCTGGGGGCTTGGTCAACTGCAGAGCCAAGATGCACAGCTTTCTTGGTGATGGATAGAGTCCTTAAATATAGGGATTAACCTAGATTCGTGTGCTCTTGGCAAGACAAATCAACTTAATGTGATATGACTGTTGGATTGACTTCTGACATATACAACTATTTTGTGCATATATTTAAGGGTCCTTTCACCCTGATGTTTTTCATGCATTTCCCTATCACAAAGGAATTCCTGCCTTAAGAGCTTGGGGTAGGACAGAGCCAGTTTCAGTCAAGTTTTGTGATATGATTCTGTGTAATAAAAAATAAGATGTCTCATCCAGTAACTGTTACTGATGTCTTGAATGAATTCTAATTTGCAGTTGGCCCACCATATTGTCTGCATTTTCGTGTAAAGTTTTACTCATCAGAGCCCAACAATCTACGTGAAGAGCTAACAAGGTAAGAGGGATTTTTGTGTGAGAAAGAGGTATCCAAATAAGGCCAGGAAAATGTTTTTTGGTATTTATTTTAATAGTTGTATGGTGTTTTGGAGAATTGCTTAGAGCTGCTTACTTGGCTTTTTGTAAATGTTTCTAATGTAGCTTTCATGAAATAAATGAGCTCTAATATAGAGACATCTATATGTTTACTATATTACTTGATGCACCATTTTTCATTAGGCAGTTCTTGCAACTGATCTGAGTAGCTTATACACGATGGACAGAGGTTTTTCCTGAAGAGTACAGACATCATTCCTCTTTATTCTTCTTAAGCTGCATTTAGTTTCAACTGTATGCAGTCACGTCTCTTTAGGCAGTAAAGCGTTAATTGCAAGTTAGAGCTTCTCTTTGGCAAAAATAAGTTCAGGGAACGTTTCATTACTTCTGTGGTCTTTGCAGAGTTTATACAAAGGGAAAATAGTATTTTACTACCATGTTGAGATGCGAGTTGACAGTACTACATGTGTAGGATTGTAGTATCAGGTGAGCAGCAGCTTCTTTTGATTAAAGCATTTCACAAATCCGTTCATAATGCTGTATTTCATGTTGGACTGAGACATACATGGGGTGCTTTGAAAGGGAACACAACCTACCATCTGTCAGTAGTATAAATCTGTTGTAAAAGGCAATGTTTCTTTGCACCGTCACCTCTGCTGATACATTTTGGAGAGAAAATGAAGTTATGTTTTTTTGATAGCTGTAGATGCTTCGTACCCTTGGCCGTTTCTAAGAGCGTGAAGTGCATTTGTTTGTTGCTCATGTCTCTGTCTTCGATCTGCACTTTAGCCAAATCCCTAGGAGTGCTACCAGGAAGATTATAGTAGCATTATTCCTTACAGCCATATGTACCCTGTGCAGCTTCATACTTAGATGTGGTAACATAATGTTACAACTTCTCTTCTTTAATGCTTTTCTACCAATCTGGGAAGAATGTTTTGCCTCCCCATTCATGTTCCTGAATAAACATTTAACTGTCTTTAAAAATAGTAACCATAAGCAAAATTCAGACCTACGTCTGTATCTACCACTATGAAACATTTGCATCCATCCTGACTGAGTTCTGCCAGTGAGACCTTGCTATACAGGTTTTAGCATGGCAGACCTGAAACCTGAGGGCTTTTAAACCCTGTCTGTCTGCTTGAGCTAATCCCCCAGAAGCAGGAGAGCAGCAAGCCTTTCTTCTGTCTCGAGACAATTTTACGCCTTAAAGAAGCAGTGGGAAGAGGAGCTCCGCTATGGGTTACAGCTGTCACTAGCAGGGGCTTTCTGAGAGTTCCACCTTTCCTTGGTGTGGCAGGATACCCAGTGGAGCCCCTTGTCAGCTTCACTGGTGCGGCTTGCTCACGTTTTTTGCCAGCTTCCCGTCAGATGCCACCCGTCAGAGGTCACATAACACAGCCTAAGCATGGGAAGCACGTTTGAATTCTGTGCAAGTGTTACGTGGTTGATAAGCACTGACTGGTCACACCCACTATACACTGAAGGCCTGTGCTCATTCTTTTGATATCTAGGGTCAGTACTTTATTCCCCGTATAGGGGCCAGTTTTCCAAAGGCTTTGGATAATAAAGGTTTTGGCAAAGCGTGGATTTCTAAGGGACCTACAGGAAAAATGCCTGCATCTGTTTTGTGTATGTGGGTATGAGGAGACGTAGGCATGTGTTGAAACAGAAGCATCATCTTTGCCTTTATGCATAAGGCTTCTGTTCATCTGTGGTAGAATTCAAACTGGATGCCATCATGGGTGCCAACGTTTTAGTTGATGAGACTACTTCTTTTCTTGTTGAAGGAAAGCTGTGTACCATAGTGCAGCAAGAGGACTACTCTTTGTGGGTATTGGATCGGAAGGGTTGGTTTGCACACCAAAGGCATAGGAGCTTTGTATTCAATATTTGCCCAATTTCTAAGCAAGAAGAGTACTGAATAAGCAAGGCAGTGAAGGAAAGCTGGCTCTGAAGAGTAAACAAGTTGAAAAGGCTGCAGCCTACTGTTTATTTTTTTGTCACTTCGCAGTCAGCTTTCTGGGTTAGATTTTAATTAAGCAATCTGTATTAGGAACATTTATTTTTGAGAGACCTTAAAATATTCATTTTTTATGAGATCCATATGTCTATGAATAATGAAGAAAATGCAGAAGATGCAAGTTGTTCTTTGCCCCAGTAGTATCAGAAGAGAAAAAAAGACACTTAGGTACGATATTCTTTTTCCATGCAACACTGTAGTTCAACTTGTGACAACTTCTAGTTTTGGGTTTACTTCATTTGAAATGTGTGCAAATCATACAAACTTAACTGATACAGCCTTGAAAGATCAGAATGTAGTTTCTTCAGTATTGAAAACCCATGTAAAGAGTAGAAAACATTTTTATTTGTCAGGCTCTAACTTTCTTCTGCTGGCTGGCTGACACATTAGAACTTTTAATCAATGACACATCTTTCTTATTTAATCCTACAGGTATTTATTTGTTCTGCAGCTAAAACTGGATATTCTTAGTGGAAAGTAAGTATTCCAGATAAACAGCTTTTTAAAGAATTACAGTGTGTTTAGCATAGGACTTATTAAACTTATATTTGGGTAATTAATATGTTTTGCAAAGTAATGTAATGTGTTTTTTTTCTCTAAAATATTACTTTTCTATGCATGAGTAGCAGCAGAGGAATGCTTAAGTAATGTAGTGCTTATCTCTTGTAAATTTGCTGAAAATCTTCTAATCCTTTATCACTTCCTATCCCAAGCATTTGCAGTTTCTAACTGTCGAGTATGTGAGTTATTTAGTGTCAGGTTTTAACAATGCATTTCTCTTACGGCAGATTGGAATGTCCTTTTGACACAGCCGTCCAGTTGGCAGCTTATAACATGCAAGGTGAGTAGGTACGAGCGGGGAAGGATGAAGTTGCATGAACAGCTTTGTGTAGACTCTTATTACCTCGTTTAGTCTGTCGTTGTTATATCCAGAAAATAGGTTCTCCCCAGACGTTAGCAATCCAGTGTGAAATACAGCTCTTTTTGATTATAATTTTGCTGAGAGTGTATATAGAAAATTACTCAATTCCTCAGGAAACAAGCAAGGAGGTTCTGAACATAAACAGATTTGCCCTAAACTTGTTTTCTCAGGTGCTTGTGTGCAAACCTGTCCACTTTCACACAAGATATGAGGTCTGCAGTATTCCTGAATTGCTTTGATGTAGTAACGCAGTTCACTTTTTTCCATTGTGTAGTTTCTGCCTTGTGTTTTCTTTGTTGTACAAATCGGGTACAAAACTATTGTGGTTCTGCACTCAATTGAAAAGTCCTATATATAAAAAGCACCAGCTTTTGACTTCAGCTTATTTGTAGAAACACATTAGCGACCCATGTCTCATGCTTGTACTTCAGCATTTATGATTGAACTGCACTTGTTGGTATTTCAGATCCTTCTTCAGCCAAAAGAGGTGACATACTCTATTTTTTTCTCAGCTATACACCATTATGCTTGAGTCATCCGAGACTCTTAGTAATGAGTTGTCTTTGACTTCTGATTCCAGCTGAGACTCCAGCTGCTCTGATAGCTGTGGTCTGACCTTCAGTTGCTTGTATAGGTTGTACGTCATTGATCTTCATGGCCAATGTCGTCTTTTGTTTCGATGAGGTTGTGATCTTAACAAACGTAACGTTTGCTGTGGTTTCAAGAAGGGAAACTCACTAAAGAAGGCGGAGGGGGGCCTTGAAGTTTTAGAAATGTCTGCTAGAGTAGGCTTTTGGGTCCTTATTGGAGGATATAGCTATACGGCCTTATTCAACCCATTTAATGAGTCTACATAAAAACCCAGAACCTGTGCTGTAAAGCCTTTGTACGCTCCTCATTGATGAAGCAGGAATTTGGAGATGTGCCATGTGTTTGTGCTGCACAAAGTCTCTACACGTTTATCTTGTAAACCAATGCGTTGTACTTACTTTGCAGAAGTTAGGTAACAGCACTAAGTCACTGAAATTCTTTCTGTTACAGATATTTTCCAAAACACATTTTGTTCTTCAGGCAGGAACTACTAATGGCCCTGATCGTGTGTAGGTATAGAGAGTTGGGATTAAACTGCAAAGATACCTACCTATTTAACCTTCTCTTTTTTGTGGAAGGAAAACAGTTAGAATACTTTCCATAGTTAAAAATATTAGCATTGTAAGAGCCTTAAGATATGGGTTCCATGGGTAAGTTTTTGGAAAAACAAAGTGATCTAATTAGGCCATATATCCGTTGCTTTTTGTGTTGGTCTTTTCTTTCTTCCCTCTGCAATGAGGCCCGTAGCAAGGCTTTAATCTTACTGTCTGACAGCTGTGTACTTTTATTTAAATCAGCTGGAACCTAAGCTGGCTTTGACAGCATTCCTTTCAACAGAGGCAGGCGTTTTAGTGGGAGTAAATTATTATAGAACTACAGACTTCCTCAGTCAGCATTTAGAAAAAAAAAAAAGGAGGGGGTGAAAAAACTATTATTACACTTGCAGTGTTCAGAAAGCTAAGAAACAGGTTTGTAGATCATATATAGGTTTTTTTGTACCTGTGGAATACTGTGTGTATTTGACTTTTCAAGGTCTTCCTGAAGATGTCACTATTATTTTTCCTATACAAACATCTATAATTTCTTTTTTCAGACAGAACAATTATTGGCCTGTATCAGACACCCAAGGTCCAAGTTGTAGAATTATTCCTAATTTTTTTTATATGAGCTGAACATTAAGAAGCCACCTGAAATTAGTGGGAGGAGCAAATGCTTAGTGACTCTGAAAATCAGGACATTTTTATAAAGATTTCTGACTGACTTCCAGCATTTTAGGCATACATCAGTCTTTAAAAGCTGGATTTGTTAGCATCTGTGGAAAAAGGAGGTTGTGCTTTTGATGTGGCACACCCATTGACAAGTATGTTCCAGTATGCTCTCTAAACAGCATCTCTCACTGCCCCTGTTGAGCGTGCAGCAGTGGACTAGATGAGCCATTCGACCCAGTAGGGCACTTATTATTTGTCACTCTCCTTTTCATTTAAGAACGTAACAGCTGCATGATTGTGCCCTGACACAGAGTAATTTTAGCAGGACAAGAGGATTTATAGTCATAAAACCAGAAATTGATTTTTAGAATGGACAAATAGTTTTATGAAAAGTGTGAGAACTGGTTTTGCTCTATACAAATCTCGAGATTTTGTTTTAATAATTTAAGGCAAATTTCTATTGTAACTTTAGTCAGCTGTCGTCTCAGTAGAGACTTCAGTGATAAAAATGTTGAAAACTTTCTGTAAGGAAGAAAAAAGGTGAATTTCAAGGGTATTGGTAACTTCCATTTATAGGAAGCTTGTTAGCGAATATATCAGTAGCACTCTGTAAAAATTAATGCAAAGCTTTTGTACAACGACCACAACATGACCATTTGTTCAGTGTCCGTAATTTCCCTGTCAAAAAAGGTGACACTTACAATATTGGGAGGACTGGAGGAGAAGGTAGAACACAAAAAGAAATTCAGTATTTTAGATTAACTAGAAAGGGTATGCAAAGGTTCCTGTTAATATCCACTCTCTATTGGGAACATTGCTTGACAATGCTGTTCTTTTGTAGCTGAACTTGGAGACTATGATCCTGCTGAACATGTACCTGAACTGGTGTCTGAGTTCAGATTTGTTCCCACTCAGACTGAAGAGATGGAGCTAGCCATTTTTGAGAAGTGGAAGGAATGCAGGTACTAGATCTTCCAATGCATGCTAACCAACTGTTTGCACTGATTTTTCTCTGAAGAGAATATATTGAAAAGATGCTGCTGACGCTTCTCCTGGGGTCTTGTTCAGAAACATAGTTCTAATGTGGTTCTGTTGTATTTTGTAAGAGGATATAATGTGAAAAATGAAGCTTTCCAAAGGTCTGAGTAAAATGATGAGGTTGCAGGATCTTAAAATGCAGCGTTTTTTGCAGCAGCGGTTTCAGATTAAAACTTACGAAAGTGACCTTGATGTTCATGAAAGTGAGTAAGCATCAGCAGTGTTTAGGTTTTTCACAAACTCTCAGGAATTTCTTTTCCTCTTTCCTCATATACCAGTTTTCCCTTTCTGTGCTTTTTCAGGCATCTACCTAACAGCAAAAAATTTATTTCAGGGGGCAAACACCAGCACAGGCTGAAACTAACTACTTAAACAAAGCTAAGTGGCTGGAAATGTATGGTGTAGACATGCACATAGTCAAGGTATGTTTAACTACAGTGTGGTGACCTTTGGAAATGATGTTAGCTTTGTCCTGCTTTTCAACACTGGTTTTTGTTTGAGGAGTGGGGAAGGAATATTGTACTCATCTAAACTGTGTAGCAAGTGATCTGGCTTTGCATCAACATTCCACTTCATGGTATAGATTTCTAGAAGGTATAACTTCAGTCCAAACATATCTGCTCTGCGTTAAATATGTGGTTGGTGTGGCAGTATGTACTATAGTTTGTATTTAGATAAGAGTTATGTGAAAATCCTAGTAATTAAATTAAAATTGGCTGGGGTCCAGTCAGCTACCAGCTGAAAAAGTACAAGTAAAAATAGATCTCCTGTGGAGAAGGAAGTGCAGAAAACTGCACAAGGAGGTCCTTATTACACACACCAATCAAGAATCTTCAATTTTCCACTTTAGTCAGCCTTAGGGGTTGCAAACTAGAAAAATCCATTGCATAAGATGATTCAAACACCAGACTTTTGTTATATAAAATAAGCAAATATATGTTTAATTGTAACACTGGGCAAATAAGCTACATTAATCGCTGGACTAATTTGGATAAAGAGTTGAACACCAAAATGAACGTAATCTTTATTTTGTGGCAATTAGGCAAGAGACGGCAATGATTACAGCTTGGGACTAACACCTACAGGAGTTCTTGTCTTTGAAGGAGACACAAAGATTGGTTTGTTTTTCTGGTAAGCTCTCTGATTGTATGTTAAAACGTATTTTAGATTTGTTTTCTTTTGTTTCTTTTGCAGTAGCCAAAAAAAAAAAAATGTTTGGGATATGAGAGCACCATAAATACTATAGGTACCTGTGGAAATATTCTGTAGCCTGTGAGTGTTTTCATGGTGTCCAAAAATACTATTTCGTCTTTTAACAGTCTTGCTTGATATGTTAATAGGCTGTATATGTGCAATGTGCTAGAGGCAAGTAAAAGATGGAGTAACTTTGGGATACTTGTGGGGGTTTTATATTGTGTGTTTGTTGTTGTATTTTGCACTGGATGACTTTGGAAATAGAGTGTGCACGCAGTCAGTGAAATGAAGCTTCTTCAGGCATTCTGGCCAAGTGTTACACCTTACTGTTGAAAAAGAGGCAGAAGCAGTAGTACTAGTGCAGTTTTTACATATAATGTCATCTGAGCAGGCTTTTCATTAAGAAAATGTCTCTTTGTGCCCTGCAAAGGGCAGAAATAATCCCTTTCTGCCCATCAATAAGGACTAATTAAAACAAAAAAAACCCAAAGACCCTTCCCCCACCCCCCCAAAGCAGATCTTTACATAGTCAGGGGACATATACAGCTTCCTTTGGTGTTTATGAACATGTGCTTCTTTATCTGTCAAATACCTGAATAACACCCCACGGTTTCTTGGAAACATTCTGGTGAAATTTTGCAGGGCTTTACACTGTATAAAACACAAGGTGTTTTGGGTCTGGGTATGTACGCGTTTATGGATCTTTAAGTGCTTTATTCTGTAATTACTATCCAGTCTTTCAAAACTGTATACAAAGAATGAATAGGCAGATGATCAGGTGATATTTCATCACATGAATAGTTAGTTTGGGTTAGCCCAGTCCAATTTTATAAACTTAGCAGAAAAATGCTCACTTTGTAACAGAAATGTTGTCTGTGTGTCTTGTCTGTCCACAATCAATTCTGGATATTTTTAGGCCTGGGGGGGCGGGGGGGAAGTGGTTGCATTTTTGTGTCATGTTGTGTTCACATTGTTCTCTTTGTGATTTTCTGAAACAGAGTCATAGGAATTGATCTGTGATATATTGTTAAGTGATTTACATTTCTTTGATAAAGCAGAATTATTTTGGCCTGCCTTTGTGTCTGAGTTCAGTTTTGTGGGCTTGTGGAAGAGGAGGCAAGCAGTAGTATTTGAGTGAAGCTTGATTTAAGTTCAAGTAATTATTTTAATTTCTGATAGAATTATCTCTTTAGAAGTGGCCAACTTCTTATCTTCAAGGTGTCTAATTAAATCTTAAATTTTGAAGTAATACATTGGTATCCACACTATAATCAAGCCCTACTGCATGAACTTAATACACTCACAAAAGCAAAAAAAATATTTGATAGAGAGGCTTGGACCTGCATGTCGAACATACCTCTCAGTGAGTTACTAAGAGTTAGACATAACCTGTGTTTTCTGTTCATCTTGCAGGCCAAAGATAACAAGGCTTGATTTCAAGAAGAACAAACTCACTCTAGTTGTTGTTGAAGATGATGAACAGGTAGATAACTATTTGTTTAGTTACATCTTGGTCTTGATTATAGAGTACTAGTTTACATACTCCTGATCTCTTTCTTTGTATTTAACTTTTGAGAATTAACGTGGATGCCTTGCAAGATTTTTGATTGTGACTTGGGGGGAGATGGGGAATGAAGGGACTTAAGTATAAGATAAACAGACTCAATTTTTTTTTTCTCACTCTGTTTTTAAAAGGGGAAAACCTGGTGAAACTAGTGTAGGCCAGGTAATTCGGGAATAGTCTGCTTGTTTTGCAAGAAAGTTTAAAAAAGGGCCAGGTAGCATACTTAATTCCTTAAGCAGATGCCAGAATTGTTCCCCTGGGAAGAAATCTCAGAGCTGAGATTATAAAAATGTGAGTATTGGTAATTTGAGAAAATCAGATTTGGAAGCGAGATGATGTTAGCCTCATTGAGAAGTACCTTCCTATTATAATAATAATGTCTTTAATTTGTAGTTACTCAGAGGTTTGACTTGTTAAATATATGGGTTCTAGTCCATTCCAACTTCAGACAATGGAGCAGTTGTTTATTAAAGCTTCTGAAAAGGTTGATTTTTTCTGCCTTAAATATTTTTTAAACGTACGTTTCAGTATTCATAAAAAACAAATTTTATTTGGTTTGTATTGAATTGTAGCTTTGACTTGTTCAAGCCCCTTATAAATTGTCCGTGTGCTTTGCGTGCTTTAAGGGAAAGGAGCAGGAGCACACTTTTGTCTTTAGACTGGATCACCCCAAAGCCTGCAAACACTTGTGGAAATGTGCAGTGGAACATCATGCCTTCTTCCGGCTCCGAGGTCCTGTCCAAAAAAGTTCAAGTCGATCAGGCTTCATTCGGTTAGGATCCCGGTTCCGATACAGGTCAGCGTCATCTGTCGTTTAGCGTGTATCTTCTGTCATTTCTTGCTTTTCTTGGATCATGTGCGGAAACAGGCGAACTTGGTATTCATTCACCTAGGACATACAGAGCAGTGAAAATTGCAAGCTGAGTAGTTGCGTTACTGGTTTTATTAAATCATATGGGTTTTCCCCCTGCATTTTCTGATTTATCTTTAGGTGATTCTGGTCTGTGCAATAGGAAACCAAAGGTTTCTCAATGTGTTTATGTTCCTTTCCTAGTGTATAGTACATTGTGTTTTATAGATCACTTCATCTTGAAAGCCCTCCCCTTTTTAAATCCATCCATAGAGGATGGACGATTGACTTGCACAGTTGAGACGTTGCAAGTCTTTTGACTCCTGAGTTCCTGCCTGCCTGAGTGATCGTAGTGCTTCAGAAGCCTTAGATAATGGCCATTCCATGTTAGGCACTACCAGTGCATGGAACAGACCAAATGGTGTGTGATCCCGTACTAGCCTGCGGGATGCTGTCGGTTGTCTCACCAGAGTTGGTGAAACATATGGAAGGGGATGGGGCATGACCCTAGGCAGTATGCATATACCTTCCTTCCATTTCCAGGAACTGTAGCAATACCATCTGGTCTGCTTCAGAAAGGGTCAGCGGTATCAAGGAGTCAGCAGGACATGAGGCTGCTACTGCCTTGGGGGCAGAGTCTGGCCAAACATGGGGAAAAAGTCTTGACTGGGAACAAGAGCATCTAGAGATGCTGGTTTTTAGTCATATTATTATCTTTCTCTCTGACCTTTGGCAACATACCTTATGTTTTACTCCCTCCTAGAATTTTCAACCTCTCCCAAATGGCGTCATCACAGAAATGCACGTTTGTCCTTTGTGCTCTTTCAGTAACTTAATGTTTAAGGAATCATTGCTTCAGCTTTTTGTCTTGCGAAAACAAGATGATGATCAGGATGTTTGTAAAACTCCAACCCTTTTTTGTGAACGGCCTTCTGAGGTGTTAAGTTTGAGATTTTTTTTTTTTTAATAGAACTCAGATCAGATTATTAAGCTATGACTTTAAAATAGAAACGTGATTTATTGATAAGCAGTGTCTCTATTTTGTCATTAAAAATAAGGGATTTATTTTATTGTTTTGTACTTTTACGTGGCATTGTTAGTGGGAAAACAGAATATCAAACCACCAAGACCAACAAAGCCAGGAGATCAGCATCCTTTGAAAGGAGGCCCAGCAAGAGATATTCAAGACGAACACTGCAAATGAAAGGTAAACTATTGACCTTCAATTTTGAGAATTGTAATCCATTGTGAGAATCAAGTAATCCTATCCTTTAAAAGTACTGTGTAGGAATTCTTCTGTAGCTGTTTGCCCTCCTCTTGAATTTTCAAAATTAGATTTTCTTTGACTTATTTGGGAGACGACATATATTTATCAGAAAAAGCTTTTGTCCAAAGCATGTCATTCTAGCTTGCCTAGCAGGTAAAACACCCATAAATATTGCACAATAGGTCTCTGTATGAAGATGGAAAACATGGATTCAGGAAACAGTGATATATTAATGATAATATTATAAATTTATTAATCAAGTTTTAAATTTTTGTCACTGAGATTTTTTCATTGTTCCTAGGAGTTGCACTCTGTTGTTACAACCCGACAGCATGTGATACTCACCTTGTCTCTTCTTCCCACTTTAGCATTGGTCACGTGTGACCTCTATGCATGCTTTCAGATGCTTGCTTAAATCCATCTCTGGTTTGCTCTTCAGATTTTTTATTTTTCCAATTTAGAATTTTATTTTTCACACTTACATGGGATACATGCAACTTCTGCTTTTTTAGTTGCCTACTTTTAGGCAGTGCTAAACTATGATTGTTAATATTTAACTGATAACCTAATTACAAATTAAATTTTAATTAACACTTTCTATTTTGCAGCACATTCTGCTAAACTTGAAGAAACAAGGTAAGACGCATTCTAGTATTTAATTTTCTCTTTGATGTTGGCCACCTGTACTTGAGCACATGTGTGCAAAAGATTAGTTGAATGCAGAGAGTGTTAACCTCTAAACTGTGGGTTTGCTGCAGGTTTTGTGTTTGTTTGCTTTACATAAAACCTACTGTTCAGAGCAAAGTTCCGGGGTTGCTGTCACATTGAAGATTTTGCCAGACTTGCTTACTAGCAGGCAAAGATGTTTGTTTATGACTAACTGTGATTCTTGCTGGATACAAGGTGTAGTTCTGTGTGCTGCCATGTAAAGAGATCAGGTAAAAAGCATGTGAGGATCTCTTCTTTCTGAGATCTGAAATACATCATCAAGTGAAGTTCAGAGACAGGGAAAAATGATAAAATAAATGTTTGAAATATTTTGATGGTTTTTTATATTCTGTACTAGCATTTATTTTTATATACTTAAGGATTTATTTTTCTACATTTATACTAAATTATTCGAGACCAACATTGAGAGAGAGGCCTTTTGGGTCTTTATTTCTGTATAGAGTCTTTCTGCATGTGTAGGTTTATACTTGCTGTTGCAATGTAAAATACTCATATGAATCTGAATCACACAGGCTTCATCCCCTTCCTTAAGGGAAGAGAGGAAACCAGGCTAAAAAGAATTACCTGGAAGAAGGAACTATGTCACTCGGTTCTGGTTTCTGTCCTTTGCCCTAACAACTTGTGAACATTGCAGTAATAAGTTGCAACCAAATTATTTTTAAAAAGTAGATACTAGTAGATGCTAAGCAGTAAGGAATGGCAAAATAACATTTCAGAACACCACGCTTAATACAGCGATACTTTTTTTCTGTTCATAACAGCAGGATTGATTCTTGCATGAGACTGGGAGAAGTCTGGGAAGTGTGGTGACAAGGCTGCAGTTACTTTGGGGAGGGTGTCTGTCTTTGCGACCTTCTGTATTGTCATCTTTTTATAAAATGGGAAAGTTCTCTTCAACACTGTCATTAAAGTGCTTACAGATCCTCTGCAGGCAAAATGGGACTGATTAATTAGTACTCTCGTCATGCTGTGTTGTCATGCCCTTTTCTGAGTTTCATGCTGCTTAGGTCATTCTGAGAGTGGGAAGAGAAACTTCATGTGCAGTTTCTCCTTCTGATAAGACCGGCAGTCTTGTGATCTGCACCTAGGTGTGGCACTGTTATGTTAGTCTGCAGAGCAATCTATGCCATTTCTGAAACTCTACACTTGAGCGTTGCTAATTGAAATGCATCATGAAAGATGTATGTTTGCCATTCTTTTGTGTTAACTCAGCACTGGGGAATGTGCTACCCAGAAGGCATTCTTTAATATTTCTGGTGAAGGTGCACTATTCTGTGGTAACCTCCGCGTTCTCTCAATAGAGAAGGTGCGAGGTTGGATAACTGGCAAGGAGCAGCTATGGTCTTGATATTATGATATTTAAGTAAAATAATTCTAAAGAATCGCTGCAGTAGATACAGAGATCTATTTGAATTGTGACCTTGCCAGGTTGGAGAGCTATTGTCCAGACTGTAAATCGAAAGATTAATGAGTTGTAGGAGACTAGAACCATTTCTTAAAAGATTAGAGGTCTGGGAAAAAGTTTGCTTTTCATGAGATTTAGACTGCGTATTTATTGTGCAGGGTGTTAATGCTTTTAAGTCTCAAGGATGTGAAAATGTGAAATGGCTCTTGCATATTCAGAAATCTCCAGGACTAGGGATATGGGTCTTAATTTATTAAATATATTAAATATTTAATATAAAATTATTATTAATGCTGTGCTGAGCTGCTGTGCATGTAATTTTGAATGGCTGCTTTTAAGACTGAAGCAGTAATTCAGTCCATTAAAGGCTGTATGCAGAAAAAACTCATTAATTTTTCTGATTAACTTTGTGATGTGAAACTTCAAATCAGAAGAGTCCTAGTTATGGAACAAACATAACATCTACACCATGTGGGTGAGGTTTTGGCAATGTTACATTTTGCCAGGTGTTTAACTAAGAGTATATTGGTTTTGCTTTAAAAGTGCCCCACCTTACTGCTGAATCAGGAAGACTTTCTAAGCCAAACTGGTTTAGGAAAGGAAGAGGAAAAAAGAGATGAATTACAGATAAACTTACAGTTTGAACAAATAAAAAATAATGTGATATCCTTAGTTACCTAGAATGAGGCAGCTGACCTAGAACATAACTTTTTAAGTTTTCTTTTGAAAACATTTAGGTCCTTTGGAAAGGTCTTTGTAAGACTTTTTCTTTCTGAAAATCCTTGCAGTTCTGCCAGCCTGCAAAAGTAATTTGTTGATCTGATACTGATTTAAATTCTTTTTGTCTTTCAGTACTGCAAACAATGCTGTTATCAACCAGATTAATGGATCACAAGTAAGGACTCTCCCTTTCATTCTTATTAAAGGCAGTTTTCGTGTATTTCAACAGATTTGAAGATTTCGTTATTTGTTCTTAAAATCCAATGAATGACCAATTGAAATTTACACACAGTTAACTACTAAATTACATGCCAAGAAATTACTGTTAATTTACAAGCAACATAACTGGTTAGTTTAGCTGGAGTAGGGAAGATACCTCATGCCCTAGTACTATGGAAACTATGCTATTTATAGATACAGGTTTTCATAGGTACACGGAGTACCTTTGTGTGAGAGTTATTATCCAAAACACGTTAATTGTGCATGCTAAGTAACATAAAAAAAAAAGGCGTAATTCATCTGCACCTATGTTGATTCCTGGTTACAGTATCTTTTCTCTGAAAGAGGGGAGTGCACTGGCAAATTAAAGAATATATTAGCAAAAATTCAGTGTTTTCTGAGTTTGAGAAAGAAATCAGACACACGTGCCCCCTCAGTACTTGTACACAGAATACCTTGTTTCGCTGAAAAGGGACATTAGTGTAAGATAACTCTCCTTCTGAGTACAAAAAACAGGACTTGGAGTTTGAAAAGACCTCATCTTGCTTTCTGGAGTATTTCAGATGCTGACTGCAACAGAAAGGGTCGCATATTGGTGGAAACAGGAGTCTGGTTTGTTTTAACATTAAAATACTCAATCTCTGCTGATAGATTGTTGGGTCAGGAGCAGGTCTGTTTCAAATGGCAGTCCAAAGGTCTGGAACCCAACCTACAGAAGGAAAACATTACTGCATGAATTTAAAAAGAACACAGCAGGCCATAGCTTTTGACTGAAATCTTTGAGCAGCTTTGGATTTGTTATGATCCCAGTACGGTGTGCAGTACTAGAAAAGACTGGACATAGGCACCCAGTGCTGTGGAAGTGATGGAAGACAACAGCCTTGCTTTAGCTTTGTGCTTAAGGAGAAGTGGTGACATGTTTTATGTGTAATGTGTCATCGCTTCATTAGTGTGTGTATAGTAACTTACTGGTTTATATTCTGTCTCCACAGAGCTGGAATGCAAAGCCCAACCTACCTGTCCTAACAGCAGTTCCTTCTGCCCCAGTCTTAGTGGAAATAGAAAACCTCCCAAGGAGCCCAGGAGCCAGCCAGCAAGACAAGAAGTGGTATGTTCTGCTTTGCTGGGAAATGAATTTTGCTTGCTTATGCATGATTCAAATGCCTGTTTCTTTATCTGCACTTAAATAAGCTACCTTCCTTGTATCTTTAACGTAAGTTAACAGTCAGGTTAGTGATGATGCAGCTGATTTGCTGCTGTGAATGTAGTGTGGGGAAGTGAGGACAACAGGCGTAGTCACTGCCAACCAAAAGAAAATTTCTTCAGGGGTTGAAGAAATGATTACATTGGGAACAGCATTTTCAAGTCTGGAGAGAAGCAGGGTCCTTCTCATTTGCCATAATACTCCTTGTAACCCTTTGGCTTGGTATCATGGGGCCCAAGGACTTACCTTGATCCTTAACAAAGTGCAGAACCTTGTAAACCAGTATCCTTGTGGATCTCTTTTGAACCTTTTGAACTGGGCGAGCTGATTTTTCTCATTGTGTTGGGTAGAACGGGAGCTTGAGGAAAATGACACAAGCTGAAGATAAGAGCTTTGATTTCATGTGATCAGAGTACTTATTTTATGGAATGGATGCATCTCAAAATGAGGATGACTTGTTTGAAGATAAATATACATATCATTTATTTTTTTCTTAAAGTAATTCTATATTGCCAAGCTATTTCAAAACCAAAACTGGCATACATGAATCCAATAATTGTGCACAAGTTATCTTAACTTTTTCAGCTTCTTGTGCATTCAGAGGCAGTATGGCTTATCCTAGAAGGGTAATTCTCGTTTCTGCAAGACTCTAGGAGCAGCAGCAATGGAATGGAGTGACACAAAAGCTCTTATCTAAGCAGTTTCAGCCCTCAAGAAAAGCTCTTCTCCCATTCTTAGGCATATGAACCTGCTTTGCTTCAGTATCTCTTAAAAGTAGATATGTTTCTAACAGCGCAATGATAAATGTACTTTAATTTTGTAAATCTCATTGATTAAAGATTTTTAATACTATGGATTTTGGATTATAAGGGGGATGGTAATTCTACTTTGTGTTGCATTTTATTGACGTTTCAATCAGAATATATGATCAATGCTGTTTTTCTTTCTTTTGCCCTTGATTTGTCTAGTATCTGAAATCTGTGCTTGTCTATGGTGAGATCCTGTTGATCGCTTGATTCCTTCCGTGGTGGTGGGTGAAAGGTGGTGGTTTCTTTATTCTTCAGCATTCTCAATATGGTTTTATTTTTATTCTTTTGGTCTAACTGCAAGATGCGTGCTAAAAAGCGGTGTTTCCTTTGGTGGAAATGTTTGACTCTTGCTCCAAACAGCTCTTCTTGGGTAACTGATTCGTGCTAGTGTCCTTGTCGGTATTTGCAAGGCTTCTGTTGCTTATTGAAATCCTGCTGCTTCTGTCAGAAGCAGAGAGGACTCTGTAGCCAGTCTGTTTCAGTTTGGGTCTTGGTACGTCTGTTTTAGGATTAAGGACTTTAGCCTGTCTGTCTTAACATTGTCAAGGAGTCTAAGCTTACATGCCAGCTGCCGCAATATGTGGCCTTTGTATAGAAGAGTGGGAGTGAATATAAAATACACCTACATGTAACCCAAACGGTATGCCATAAAGAATCTTGGCAATTGATGCATTTTAATCAAGAATGTAATGCGTGTATGTTATGTTTCTTAGAGTCGTTGTCATCATCATCATTATTATTATTACTATTATTATTTATTATTGAAGGCAGTTGTCTTCTGACAAAGAGGTTTTAATGTGTTCACTGGAAACAGTACTGCCTGTAATAAAGGGCACATCCAGCTGTAGGAAGAAGACAACAGTTTGGAGCTGAGTCAGCAATTGAGCTACATTCTGGTTTCCTAGCTGGGAAGTGGGGTTAGGTTGATATAATTTCCAGAACATATGTATTTGTTGCAGGGGGTGTGACTTTGCTATTGCGCCTTCAAGTCTTGGTGTCTTGATGCTGCTAACAAGATCTCTTTTCAACTGCTACTGTCTTTAATTGGCCTGTTTCTGCGTGAATTATCTTTGCTTTCTGTCAGAAAAATAGTCTTCTTTTAGAGAGAGTTTGCCAAGAATTGTTGAGAACACCAAAATCTTTTGGACTGGGGATTTTGTAGATGGTTAGATTGAAGGGGTTTAGAAGTAAGATCCTGACCTCATGAGTTTCTGTGTTCTGCTTGGCAGATGCCTGTATTGGCTACCTTGCAGCTTAGATCCCTTCCTAATGTCAATGTTTCCTTTAATTTAAAATGTTAATGCTGCAGCTGCCAACAACAATTGTACCAGATTGTAGAAAGTACTCTTGTCAGATAGGAAGGATTTTACTGTTTTTATTTTTTTTGTTGCTTCATTCTTGTAAAATTGTCAGTACAGGAAAACTGTACTGCTCTGCATGGTCTGGAATATGAGCTGCAGGGTTGGGAGGCCTAAAACACAATCAGTGTCTTTCTAACCTTAGTCTTTTCTCAAGAAGCTGTTTCTGTGCTGAGATAGGACAGGAGACAAAGGTTTAGTTAAGTTCTTCCTTACTGTGGAATAAGTGGGGGATTTTTTTTTTTTTTTTGCTTGCTAGTGGATGTAGCTTTCCTTTAACTGCTTAAATTGGAGAAATGGGAAAATAATATAACAAACTGTTGAGGACTGGAGCCTTCAGTATTCATGGATCACTTCCTCAACATGTCTCACAAAAACCAAAACTCTGAATTTACCCATGGGTGACCTTTATATAAATCCTCTCTCTTTTCTAAAGGAGGACTATCCCTGAGCATTAATCATTTACTGCTGTTGTGACTCCTGCATGCTTTTCTGCTTCCTTGCCGTAACGTGTGTGTGATCTTCCAATTCGTGCACTGGCTGCTTGGCTGTTCTGGCAGGGCTGGGAGCATTAAACCAGCTTTCTGGAACATGAGAAGGTGGAATTTGAGCTGGGGGCTGTCCAGGACCCCTCTAGATGAACAGTAACAATGTTTAGATTTGGGTCCAATTTTTTAAAGTTTTTTAAAATTCAGCTGTTCATTAAATCGCTGCTGCTTTGAAGATACGTGTGCCTAAAGCCTTACAGTTTTCTAACTAAGGGCTCCTGCATAAAAAATATTTTTTCAAAAACTGTTTAAAGTGAGAAGTGTTCTCCCCTGCTCCTCTTTCTTGCTTTTGGAGGACTTCATTCCAACTGCTGTATAGACTAGCCATAACTTTGCATGATGTTTCTCTGGTTTTGATATTAGGAATTCAAAATTTAAGATTTATGAACCATTATGCCTTCATATGCAAAATTAGAAAGCAAGGTCTTAGTTTGTAATGTGACCTTTTTTAAAATGGTTCTTTTTGCAACTAACTTTATGTTAATCAAGTATAGCTACAGTTGGCTTCTTCAGTAGTACTTAGTCCCTTAGTCAACTAAATTGTGAATGATTTGTGTGTGCTCTACTGTTTGCTTCTGCACAGTAATGCTCATTCTTCTGAGTTTCTATTTTCTTCTTTTTTTTTAACTTGCATCAGAATCTACATTTTCCAGTGACTTTGAAAACTGATATTGCTTAAAGATGCTTGTTTCAGGTGTACATTTAGACACTGCCACTCAAATCCTTTCAGCTTCCCGCAGATAAAATGCACTGTATACTTGGGAGGTCTCTTCCTCCATCACATTATTTTCTCCCATCTGTAAAACACACATGGTTCTTGCTCAGTTTTGTGAAGTGCTTTGAAATATGAAGTGCTTTTCATTTGCTAAGTGTAGACAATGTATACATGAGATTGCGGATGTCTGAAATGACAAGTTAAGCTAAAATGTGCGTGATACTGAGCAGCAAAAGGGGTTTATTTGACAGTGTCATCATGTACACGTATACTTGCATGACTCTTTCCTTCAGTATTTACCTTCCAGCTATGCCCTTTCTCCTTGCCTTTTCACATCAATCTTCTTGTCTTTGCCTTTGCTTTACTTTTCCACTCTCTTTCTCACCCGTACCTGTTTACTAATTGTGCCCCCTCCCGCTCCCCAATAATCCAGGCCCTTTGACGCTGCCGACCGTTGTCAACGTGGTGGAAGCCTGTGGGACGCGTGGGCCCCGCCGAGGACCCGCGCTGCGGATGGACAGTACACCGCTTTTGTCCATGAGCGCAATGTGAAGAATGCAGGAATGCATAGCGGTGCTGGCACCTATGCTGTCCAAACCACCATGACCAGTCTCTGAGACACGGGCCCTTCTGGAGCTTGAGACTGCTTTCTAGCAGAGGCTGGAATATTACATTTTGAGCTCTCTGAGATAAGGACAACGGACCCAAAACTGACTGTAGGCGGGGGGCGGGGGAAGCTTTTATTACAAAGGCTCTGTGTATCCTGCTGTTGGTATTTAGTCTTTAAAGAAAAAATAACATATAGACCAGAAGCCATCCATCGCTCTCACATTAAAAAGAGTATATATGTCCTTTTAATTGTGTTACGGTTTTCCCTAATGATTGTAAGATTTTTTTTTTTTTAGCTGGGCTTAACTTTGAGAGCCATGCAGGAAGTCACATTTGTTATAAAACTACACGTGCAACTAGCGGGTTATAATGTGGTTTCAAAAATCTTAGAGAGATAGAGGATGTAACTGCTCCTCCTTTTGAACCATGGTTATTTAAAAATATCTAAGATAGATGGTTGATCTGAAAACTAACCTTTTTTTTTTTTTTTTTTTAACAAGTCCTCTTCTGAAAATATTGTTTGGAAATGGAGTAGAATTATTTTAATTTTTTAAGAATAAAATTATCAGAATTCCTGAAAAGGCAAAGAGTAATTTTTTTTTTGCTTTCTAGAAAATTTTCTTTCTTTTTTGCTGCTGTGCTGCAGTTGAAATGAAACAGAAATATTTCCTGACAAATACCAGTCCTACCATATGATTCGTGAGGTTAATTGTTAAGTCAGAGGTTAAGACTCCAGCTTCATGGCTCATTGGTGTTCTCAGGGTCTTTAACAACGTGAAGAACTACCTTTACCCTTGAATGCACTGTGTTTTCCTGTGTTTTCTGAAGTTAGCTGCTTTTAAATTGCAATATTCTTTTTCTATTAAAAAAAAGGAAAAGTTGGGGTAAAGCACTTCTAAAATTCACTCATATTTGGATTTTAGGATAAAGAAAGTGTTTGAATTATTTTCAAATTGTTTGAATACATTTCAAATTTGCCCAGAAATACAAAAACATTGTTTTCACATATCCAGCCCCAAAGAACCAAGAAAGTAAGTCTCAGCCAGGACATAATTTAATACTGTCTGAGGTATTTTGGCCTCCTCACCCTTGCACCTGACAGGGGGAAGGAGATTGCTAATAAAATATGAATGTCTATTTTAGAACTCTGCTTAAAAAAAATAAAAGGATATGCAAGCTACAGAGCTATGGGATCTACAGTGGTGATTAGAGCAATCTGTTGTATTATTTTCAGTTTTAGCTTTTGCAAGGTGTGGATGTTGTAAACTTCTGGAGTGAAGCAAACCTATTTGTTTCTTTTATTATTTATAAAGTTGCATAAGAATATGCAAATGAAAACAGGTGTTTTAACTTTAGAATGTCATCTAATTTCTGTGTAGATGAGGGAGAAGTAGTTGCTAATTTGAGTGGAGGAATTTGGGATAGTTTTGTATTTAAAATGCAAGAATGTTGTTGCAATAACAAATCACTGTTTTAGGTTCAGGTGTACTTATGTAGTGGTCAGGCCATGGCACGTAGTGGCTGACTCCTCGGCTATCAGAGAAGTTTTGTGTAGCTGTCATAGAATTAAAGAATAGTTGAGGTTGCAAGAGGCCTCTGGAGATCGTGTAGTCCACCCCCATGCTGAAAGCAGGGTCGAGTAGAGCAGGGTGCTCAGGACCACGCCAACCAGGCTTTGACTGTCTCCAAGGACGGAGACTTCACATCTCTCTGAGCAACCTGTTCTGTTGTTTGACCAACCTCACAGCAAAAAGGGATTTTCTTCTTGTATTGAAGTGGAATCTCCTCTATTTCAGTTTGGGCCCATTGCCTGTGTCTCTGGGATCCCTTGAGAAGAGTCTGGCTGTTGTCTTTACTCCCCCCAT
Source organism: Grus americana (assembly GCF_028858705.1). Lineage (NCBI taxonomy): Eukaryota > Metazoa > Chordata > Aves > Gruiformes > Gruidae > Grus > Grus americana. The sequence continues at coordinate 14,322,196 of NC_072857.1, read as the reverse complement.
CAGGTTTTTATACACATTGGTAAGATCCTCCTGAGCTCTCTTCTCCAGACTGAACAGTGCCAGCTCTTCAGCCTCTCCTATGTCTGATGCTCCAGACCCTTTATTGTCTTTGTGGCCCTTTGGGGCACTCCCTCAGGTATGTCCATGTCCTGGGGAGCCCGGGGCTGGGCACAGCACTCCAGGGGTGTCTCACCAGTGCTGAGTAGAGGGCTGGGTGTCCCAGCCCCTGCACTGTGCTGACTGTCACAGGCTGCCCTGGGATTAACTGCAACTTTGGTAATTGAAGCTGTGGCTAAAGTTTTCGTAATACATCTTTTGCATGACAGCAGAACTAGTTCAGAGTCAGGATAGGGGAAGCAACCCTGGTTGCCTGAAATCCATCTACCTTGAGAACTGTTTTTGTTTAGTATGGTATATTTGCCATGTGGCTTTGAATCTTGCATACATCCAGAGGGTTGTTTTTGCTCTGTGCTGGGCTTATTTTAGTGTAACTTGATTGACTTCGGGAGAATTATTATCCTGGCTTCCACTAGGGTAAGTGACAGCTCTCAATAGCAGACTGGGAAATTATACCACACTAGTACCAACAACACCGAGCTGCGTTTCCACAGGGACAGGTCACGTCCTCTAGGAATAGCATGGAGGAAACACATGGATGTCTTTCTAAATGGTATGGTGGTGACAGATCTTTGCTTAATATCCACAAAGGTTCTGCAGCCAACACCTTTTCCTAAGGGTGTTTCCTTTCCTTTCCTGTAGTTGTTGACTTGTGTATATTACGCTGTGTCAGTATTTGAAATTATCTTCAAACAAATGGGAGAAAGCAAAAGTCTTGGAATGTGGGACTCGGGCTGCTTGATTAAAAAACTGAATGCGCGTGGACAGTCTCCATTTGTAGGATCAGACATTCCCAGGATTTTTTCTTTTGCTTCCCTCACTTTAAAAGGAAAATAGAGTTCTTTTTTTTCTGAATATTTTGCATTTTTGTTATGAAAAAAAAATCTGAAAATATGACAGGCTTAAAATTACTACTCTTCTTACCTTCAGGTGCAACACTGAATGCCCCAAAATGAAACGGACAAAGAATTTCATACAGTTGTACTACCTTGCAGAGTCAGTCAGAGAAACTATTCAGTGTCACTACCTGTTTGAAAAAATAAATTAGCTCACGTGGTGCTCCATGCTGTTTCAAATTAGATTACTTGCAAAATAATTATCTCTCTTGCAGCTGACTTGGATAGTTACTCTATTTGCAGATTGTATTTCACAAACTAGAATTAAGTATTGTCTTACTTTTCAACTAGGAAAGCAAAAACTATCATATCCTTTGTAACTGACAGCTCAGTCATGTTATATGTGTTGTATGCTGTATGGTACATCGTAATATCTATATTTGGCAGGCAAAAAGAAGAAATAATGTAGTAGCTAACTCAACTGTGGGAGTTCGCTGAGCACGTAATGACTTCTGTGGGATTTATTAGGGGGCTGACAAACCTTTCAATGCACTAAAACCCTTTGATTATTCATGTATTTGTAATTATTTGTATGGCTTGGACTCCTGATATAATTTATCAGCTTTTTCCTCAGAATATTTCTTAAAATATGCTGATAGAAGTTGATTCTGGAGACATAAAGCCTGGCAGTTGCTACTATGCAAAGTTCAAGTATCCCTTTGCATGCAGGTAAATACAGGAGTGTGGAAAGCTAATGCCCCTTTCATTCTTGAGTACTGCACGCTGACTGCTGTGCAAGTCCTACTTTTCCTGGGAAGCCTTTTATTATTTCCCTTATGATTGGTGTGAGTTCACTGGTTTTTTGTAAGAGAAGTTAGAAATTCTGTGCAGTGATGAAAATAGTATCCTGTGCTTTTTAGTTCTGTAGTCTGGTCATTAATGAAACCTGTATGGTAGACTTCCCACTGATGCTCTGAAGTGGGTGAAGAATCTGGGTGGCCTCAAACAATTTGATGCCCTTTGGGGAACTCGTCTTTTCTGCCTGCACATTCCAGTGCCTGAGGGTCTCCGTAGTATGACTTTCCTCTTGTGACTGCCTATCGCAGGGTGGCTGAGTAGGTGTTTCACTGGGTCTGAAGGAAAAATGAGGTCAATTCCTACTTGAATGTTGGCTTAGGAGGCTTGAGTCTGCCTAAAATTGAGTTGGTTTCAGTGAGACCTCGCTGTGGTGCAGGGGTGAAGCTGCAGGGACTCACGCCGGTTGTCCTTGCTACCTCAGCCAGTCCTCTGTCCCCTGGCACAAATTGCAGTAAGGTTTTCTACAAACTTTCATCACCTTAATGTTAGTATGCTGCTTTTGGAGCAACACTAGACATTGAGTGTGCCATTTGACTATGGCACCAGATCTCAAGACTGCCCTTACCACTAGCGGGCAGGTTTTTGAATCAACTCTCTTGTCTGTCTAGTAAATATTACTGCAGTTGTCAAAGCGGGGGGAAGCTAGTGTAATTATCCTAGCAATTTTCTAATGGAGATAAATTTCATTTTTCACTCATTTTCTCTCTGCTGCGCTGCAATGCTGAGAAAGGCATTAGCAGATTACAGCACAAAGAAGTGTTACTGGTGCTCCACATCACCTCTTATGTGGAGTTCATAGGAGCTTATACCTAGTGCCTTCAACATGTCATGGCGTCAGCACCTCTCTGTGCTGCAGGCAAAATCTGAACTTCCTATACTGGTTGTTCTATACAACATGTGGGAGGCTATTTAGAGAAAACTGTCAGAAAATAGGAAGAAAAGTATTGGCTTCATGTGAAGATTGTAAAACATTCTCATGCATAGGCATCCTCTGATAGTAAGGTACAGGATTCAGTCTTGCTTTCTTTGTTGCCTTAACTGGAAGAGCATCTCTTCCTGCCTGTTACTTGTAATAAGTGAAATTCTCTGTATCCATCATCCCCCCTTTGCAAGACTACCTGCAGTGCGCCATTGCCCGTTAGTGGTGCACAGGGAGGCTGTATGGTAGATTGAGAAGTTTCCTTTTGTTTGCTTTGCTAGTAGCTTCTTGTTCCACTGCTTTAAGAGAATCAAGCAAGTGACCTCAGTTTGCCTCATGGCAATTAATTGTCTTAAGATGATTTGTACATTATTAGCACTAAAACGGTGATATCCTGTAATCTGTTTCAGAGGTATATATTTAACATTTGGGTGCTTGAACAGGAGGGAGGAGTTTTTTTCCTGGAGCCTCTGGTGACAACACAGGTTTCAGGGGCTGGAGGGAGGAGAAGCTGCTCTGAACTGTCAAGTAGAAAGCATCTCTGTCTGGCAGAAGGCTAGGTTCTGCTGTGGGGGGTAGTTGCTTGGTATCGTTGTTCTTGTATTTGGGACAGGGCTTTCAACAGTGATAGACTTCTCTTCTTAAACCAGTATTGCAACCAAACTGTACGTAAGTGTTATTGTTGCTTGAAATGGGCAGCAAAGTGCAGTTGTGTGCGCAGGTTCTGTGATTAACATCGTGTTCTGCTGCAGCTGTTCTCTCTGTATTCATTACAGTTTGCTGTTAGGATAGCTTTAGCTGTTCCTGAACTTTGAAGAGATGGATGAGATTCCTGACTGTTTGCACAACATAAGCATCATAATATAACTTTTGTTTTGGTAATTGTTTTTCTATTTTCATTGTAAATACAGATGGTTGGACAAAATAAGTAGGAGACATTTCCATTAGAAAGTGAAGACAGTGAAATAAGTGATCCTAACAGGGTACAGAGTACATGCTGTGGTTCACTTAAAATATTGTGACCACTGTTCATGTTTCTGCCCCCGTTAATAAAACTGAAAGTAGTTGTAGGTATGCCTAACCATAACACAGTGTCAGACTGACCTATGCAGTGCACCCTTCTGCCCTCTGTTCTGCTTACAGGCGTTGGGTGAAGTGCTGCACAAACAGCTTTTTGTGAACAGTATCAACTTCCCTTCCCCTAACTTTTATTTTTCTCGTGTAAAAATCCTAAAGTGTGCCTTAAGTTTGTTAGAAAAGAACCTGAAGATATTTATTCCAAAAAGTGTATTTAATGGATAAAAACTTCCGTCCTCCTCTCTTCACTTTTTCCACTGATGAAGGACCAGGCAATGCAGACCTGTTCTGTTATGAAGTCAGTTCTTCTACAGACATGAAATGTTCCTTTCTTTTTTTTTTTTTTAACTCACTGAAAGCCAATCTCTATTAGTTACCTGAAACAGTTTTTACTGAATGTGTCTAGTTACCAGAAGACAGCTTGAAAAAAAAAAAAACCTATTTTGTGTGTGTGTGTGTTATAGCTTTTTCTTGTTACAGAAAGAGTAGTAACATGATTTTGCATATCTCTGCCCATTTTTCTGCCTTTGCAGCATACCTCTTGTTGATTTGCTAGATAGCACGGAGTTGCCAGAAACTTGTGTCGATGATGCCATAGGCCGTCCAGTTGTTGGCTTGGCCACAGGAGATTCAGAAGAGGCTGTTAGTTGCCCTCATCCTGGCACAAAGGAAACTGCTGCTGAAAAAGCAGACTCTGATCGTAAGCAAACTTACAGATTTTTACCTATTATCATGTGTGGGGTCAAAGTTAACTGATTAGGTTGTTATGAGGTTGTTTCCTTACAAAAATCCAGAAATGTTTTAGAAAGCTCCCGTAGATTATATGCATAAGGACAGTTTTACCCACCACTGGGACAACAAAGTCGGTCAGCTCTCCCTGTTTAGAAGCAGCTTATATACAAGGATGGAGGTACAAAGGAAAAGTCACAGTTGTTTGTGGGATCTGACTTTAGTCACAAATACAGTGAAATGAAGTGCAACCATCTGAGCAACTAACTTTTCCTGCTTGCTCATTCACTGTGAGGACGGCTGGGTAAATGAACTTGCAGGAGTGTGGTGTGTTGTGATTAGATATGTACAGTCTGTAGGTTGAGCAAGTAGCTTCCCCCCCATCCCTGTGCTTTTTTTCACAACTTTAAAACCGTTTAATTTTTGTGCAGGAAGAATGCAAATTACAAAGTCAAATAACTCCACCGTGACATTAGCAAGGTGATATCTTTTCTGTCTTTTTCAGCGTTTGAAGACACATTCCTAAAACTGAAGCAGCTGGAGACAGAGCGCAGCAGCCCCATGCCAACTGAGCATCTCAATGTAAACATAAATGTACAGGTACTTGGGCTTCATTCCTCCTGGCAGGGTCCCTCAGTGTTGTTCAGATCATTCTGAAAAGTCTTCCGCTTACCTTGGTCCATTTGCAAGACTTTTAGGAATATGAGTGAGCAATATCAAAGGATAGTAAAGGAAATACAAATGCTTTGTTATGTATAAACCTGTGACAGGGCAGTGAGATAAAGGTGGGAGGCAGAGGTGCATACGCGTATACGCAGACTGCAGCCTGGTGACATTTTCTAAAATCAATGGGAGCAAAAGGCATAAACGCTTGAGATGTTCCTCAGTTGTCTTTATCTGCAGGTCACTAACTGTACAGTGTTGTATAGTTCACCCTCTTTTTTGAGGGGTTGAGCTGCTGGCCTCGTGTTTTTCAGTTGCCTTTGATAACCCTCCCAGAATGTTGTCTCAAAACAAAACATCCAAACAAGTTTGCTGCTGATCCATCCCTCCTGTTAAGTAACCAGTTTTCACCTGCTCTCTGAAGTAGGCATTAGTGCTGTGTGTGTTTACCTAGAGAGGAGTGATGTGGTTTGATTTAGTGCTCTCATAAATCTTTTTGAGCAAGTCAGGCTGCATTTCCATGGGAGCCAAAGTACAAGGAGCTTCAGTGCCCTGAACAGGGCGAGGGCTCTTTTCTCCCTCACTCTTCTTTGCTCTTTATTCCCCAGCTTCCCTCTCTCCTCTGACACCTCTGGGAATCATTGCACGTTTTGGTGAACCAGTGTAGCCTGCAAAATGACAATTTTTTTTGCCTTTTTTGTTTTGAACTTTTTGTTAAGGTTTTTTTGTTTGTTTTTTGGTTTGTTAAGTTGTTAAATAGTGAGTTAAATGGGCTTATGGAAGGGGTCAAAGAAATGCTAGAGCCATAGTGAAACTAAGTAGTGTTGCTAGAAGGGATGGAGGGGACAGGATCTTCTCTTGGGACAGGATCTTCTCTTGTAACAGCAGTGAACTTTCATAGATTCACCAGGTATCAGACAACTGCACCCATGCAGGATATTCTTTTTTTTTAATGAGCTTTAAATAATTTAGAATTTAGATTTCCCTCCAGGTTTGCCCGTAAATAATTCATATGTTCAGAAAGAAAAAAAGGAAGGGGAAAAAAAAAGACAACTTACTCCACTTCCTTGTGTTAAAGCTTTAGGTGCTTGATTGCATTTTGAACAAGCAGAGAGCATAAAACACCTGGCAGTGTTCTCTCTCGGTACTACCTTCCCTTGCTGGGAAGGATTTACCTAACTTTTGGTGAAGCAGCTGTGATTTTTCTTGCTCCCTCAATAGTAAAATGAACCAGGTGCCAAGATAGGTGTTTAGCAGTATGTGTTTTGGGCTCAGGCCGTTCCTGAGCGTTTGTTCCCCCTCTCTGTGTGAGAGAAGGCTGCTGCTTGGTGCTGCTGGCTGGTTTACTCATGTCCCCTTTAAGGCCTGTTGTCAGGGATGCCTTGTGCACCTCTCTGCTTGGTGAGTGCATTACAAAGATTACCAGGTCGCTAAGAAGATTAGTCAGTAGCCTCTAGGTCCTGCTATGTCGAAACACTTCCTCCCCATAAACTAAAGCAAATGAGCACAGCTTATTTCAGAATATTTTTGCCTGTTGAACTCCATTTTAGTTCAGACGGAGAGGGGAAAAAACATTTAATTGGTTAAATGGAGAGAACGGAGCAAAAGTGTCTTAGCGGTTTTTAAATCATGGCTGATATAATCTAAGCAAGCTAAGATTCCTGTAACGGGCTAATCTAACAAACAGCCGCCAATACAGTACAGTCACCGTTATCCAGCTGCTGTCATGTGAGGTGCCAAGTAACTTTGGATATTAGAGGTTACAGATGCTGGGGTGATAGTAACCTGATTAGAGAGCAAGAACATTTGCATAACGGAGAAATACATGATGTATGGATCAACAGTGTGCCAAGATCAATTCTTTCTTCGGGTAAAAGACTTCAGCTTTCAAGAAGTGCAAATTGTATCATGAAAACATAAGAGTAGATCATCAGTGGTTTTGCTTGGGTAGAAAAGATTGAATAAATCTTTTCAGCCTATGATGTAGTTTACCAAGAGATCACTTGAGAGTGTTTGTTTAAAAAGGTAGGCAAAGATTAGACGCTGTCTCTGTATACTTTAAATTCTTTATGCTTCACATTGCAAAGACATGCAGGTTACAGTAGCACCAAATGAGCACCCTCAGTTGTGATTAGAGATGAAAGTTAATGGTTTGGAAATGAGTCCTGAAGAGAGTGACCTGAGAATAACTATTAAAAGCACTTTGTTTCCTGCTTTTGAAGGCTGCTTTAGAAAAGAGATAAATTTCCATTTCTGATGTTTGTCACAAAATGTACCTGTTGGCTTTCCTCCTGCACCTACTTCTGCTCTTAATTTACTCATAAAAGAGGTGTTTATGGCATCTTCTTCTGACTGAACTGAATGGTACTGCAGTATATCCATTAAAACCTTGCAGTGAGCTTGGATCCTGCAGCTTTCTGTTACTTAAGATGAATGCAGTGTTAGTGTTCTCTCTGAAAGTGTGTGATCACAAATTTCAGCATGTCTCATCTCCTCCCTGAAGTTTTACCACTGCATAAGATACCTACCTATGTAGAAACAGTTACAACACATGAAAGGTTTGGTAAAATGCATCGGGGGAAAGCATTAGCAGAGCTGCATCCTAAACTAAGTGACACTGTCAAATGCCACTGAACTGTTCACTTCAGCTTTGTTAATTTAAAAATCTTTAACTGTTTTCTGTCAGGGTCAGAAATGGCCTGCGAGCGTCAGCTTTACGTAATTGTACACTTGCAATCAATCAATCTTGATTGATTTCTTTGATAGGGAAATATTTATCTAGCTGTGTTCTTTTAGAGAAAAAGAGGAATCTTTCTAGAGTAAGAACTGGGAAGGGGGCAATGAATGGCTTCATTCTTCACTGCTGCTCCCTGCCAAAATCTGTTTGGATGGAAGAATGCAACTTTGTCCTTTCCCAGCTCTCACTAGCGCAGTGACCAGATCCGACAAAAGAGAGCAAATAGCTCTTAAATACACCGACGTCTCACTTTCATCAGCTTCTGATGTGAAATGAACAATAAAAAGTTCACCCTGTTCCCGGTGTTTGAAGTCTGCTCCAGTGTCAGAAATGCAAGGACGTGAGGGTTTTCTTTCTCTGAATTTGTTGTGATCTGTAAACACGTGGAAGTTGCTCCAAAACGTGCCTGTATTAGGCTCCATCTCTCTGCACAGAGTGATTTTCAGTGGCACCAGGAACACTGCTCAAAAGCACAAAGGTTTGGGATTGCACACCCTGCTGCTGCCTTTAATCTTTCCTTTCCTTTACATTGCGGCTTTGCTCCGTATTTTGATTGAAGAATAAAGTACAAATATAGTTTGCTAGTACATGGAAACAATAAAAATTCCGAATGAGCTAGAATATTGACAAATCCAGCAGCTGTACTGTTTTATGTGAACAACTAAATGTCTTGTAAATTAGACATCTTGAGGCATTACCAGGTGCCAAATGCTTTCCCCTCCAGCTACATACTCTTTCCATTAAAAAAACCCAGTAAAACACCAATGCTTTTTTCAAGCACAAAATAGAAAGGATTGAGAAAAATGTATCTTTAATATTGATGGGAATATTTCCTTGCTGGTATCGTAGTTACACTGGATTACATTAAAATATTACTTTGTGGTACAAAATGTTTCAAAAGCTGGGAATCTAATTGCTAATAGACTAGAGTGACCTAATTAAACGGGTCGTTCAGGTGAAGGAAGCTGAGAGGAAGTTAAACCACAAAATGCTTAAAGCACCAGTGTGCTGATGTGCTCTCTTTAAATAATCAAATTTACTATATTGCTAGTACTGGAATAATGCATTAGAAATTCTGTGCAGGTACTGTTATATACAGCATCTGGTCCAGTGAGGTCCAGTGTAGGATTTAAGGATTATCGCAGTTGGGTGCTGTGACTGTACAAATAACAACAATAATTCAGTTTTAACTGTTCCAGACTTGGCAATTCCAGCAGCTTCTCTAAAATAAAAACACTCAAATGTTTAATAATGAATTGTTTTGTTAGTCTTCATGAATTATGTGGAGGTGCATCTCTTAATATCTGCCAACAGTAGTTGTAACACTGGATGTTGTTCCTCATACCTTTTTATGTTGACAGTGATCCTTGAAGATTTTGTGTATGTCTGTATTCAGTGCTGACTGAGGTCAAAATTGTAAAACAGTTTCTCCTTTAAATAGTCTCGTAAGTTCCTATTTGGATGCCCCAAAAGGTGATTTAGAGGGAGACAAGAAGAGGAAATGTTTTTTCCCCTCTCTAAAGACCGAATACCTAGAAGCTCTCACTAGCGTTTCCAGTGAATGAAAAAAGCTAAAAGTGGATCAAGAGCAATGTGGACGGCAGGTTTCACCTCTCTTTAACTCCTCTCCCCTGCGATGGGCTTTATTCCTTCTGGAGGTGCTGCAGTTGGTGCAAGTAGGCGTGCAGCAGGGTTGTGCCGCCTGCCTCCAGGAGAGAGCCAGCCGTAGCCAGCCACGGCGGCATATGGCGAGGAAAGCAGGACTCTGTCTCCCCCTGCTGAGTCGTACCCTGAGAAGAAAGGTCGCAATGTTTTGTTTCCACTCAGTTAATTAACTTCTGTCACTAGTCACATAGCAATTAGTAGATTGAATGCTTAATTAACATTTTATAATTAAGAAATGCCGTTCACATAATGAAATATACTGTAGTGAAAGGTATCTCATTTTTAATTGTCTTCATTATGTATCTGGCTGCCAGTTTGCTCTGATATAATCAGTGATGGGAGAGGTAGCTAACAGCACACTGAACTGTTGTACTAATTTATAAGTGGATTTTAAGGTGAAAATCTTGCCAACTTGCATTTGAGAGTAAATTACCAACTTCTAGTTAGGCTATACTGATATGATATAATCTGATAGCTGCTGTATTGGTTTCCTATCAGTAAAGTGGTCTGCAAATTTAGGGACAATTGCTGTTCAGTTCTCGCACACTGTATTTTTAGCACAGCACTTTGCATCTCCATTTTTAAGCATTGTGCTTTTTTTACTTTATGTTTTGCTGTGACTTTACTACTGAGTTCCAAAATAAAGGAAAAAATGCTTTTTCATTTCAGTATAAATCTGCTGACTTTTCCTCTCACTCAGAGACTTGTTATTATTTAGAAATGTTAATAAACTTCAGCCCAGAGTTTTCCATGTGGGAACTGCTTCTAATAAAGATTTGTCTTGTCCAGGATGAAGTGGTAAAGTTGACAGATAAATGTCTTAACAATGCAATTGAGACCCCAGTTGCCGCAGCAACGTGGCTTCCAGCAGATATCAAAAGCAATATCCTGAAGGCCCAGGCAGAAGCAGGGCACAAGGTAAATACTCAACTGATAAGGACTGTAATGTTCTCAAATGTTTTATTTCTCTTCAACTGCCCGGTGTTGGAGAAGGTGCCATGCAGATAAGGGTGCTGCAGGAACCAAAGTCCAAGGTAGAGATAGAAAGCCTTTCAGCCGTTCTTCACAATACGTGATTCTGTGACTTAAGACTATGTTTCTAGCATGTTCTAGTAAATTCTGTAGCAAATAATGGTATTTTATTTGGCTACGTTGGTGAATTATTTTTACATCTGCACTGAAGTTTTCACGTAAAATTTAAGTCCCTGAGCAGCAGATGAACAGCACACTTTCGTGCTGGGAGGGAGGCACTCAGCTGTTCTGTGAATCTCAGAACTGACACAAGATGTAAACAGGTAACAGAAATTTATATCTTTGTACATTTTTTCCTCTCAGGTCATAAGAGAAGACAGCCTGACAGGTGTCAAGAATTCCAATATTCAGGATGCTGCTACCAGGTACTGAATAGTTTTGGAACACGTGATCTAGTTACCAAGTGCAGCACTGAGAACCTGCATTCATTGTGGTCTTTCAGCGGCTCAGTGATCACTGCATTTTACCTTGTCGTAGCGTAGTTTGACCTGGTGAGTGTGAAGCGGTTTTAAAAGGAGACCAGCAAGCACTATAGTTGCTGAGTTTTATTATTGACAAGGTAATCCAGATACTCTTAATTCTCCCATACTTTAATTTGAGAAACATTGTTCCAACAGCAGCTTCAATCACTACAGTTATTTCTGAGCCATGAACAACTTCAGTGTGGGGAGAGGGGGTGGGTCTGTTTACAGTACCTGTTTTCTACTGGAGAAAAAAAATTGTGTACAAAAACCTGACACTGACAGTTGATTTCCTGGCAATTACAAAATATCAAATGATTGCTAGTTCCAGTGGGATTTCAGGCACTGAAAAAGCTAAAGGGTTACAACTTGTAATTTCTTGACCATTTATGAAGATGAGCGTGTGTCAGACCTCAAAGAGCACATGGGGATATTGAATAAAATGTATGTCTAATGATCTCAAAAATATGGTGTAACAAGTGGTTGATGAAGAGCTTTCCATGGAAGGTTGTACCTGGTTTTTGATTTGTTTTGGTGTTTGTTGTTTTGTGCCAGGAACATTCTCCTGTCAGGCAAAACACAGAGTAGTCCCCCAGCAACCAGTCCAGTATTTCAAGACCCAAGAGAGCTCCTGAAAGTAATCCCTGCCTCAAACACCTTTGTTCCGTAAGTGACTCAGGAGAAATGTGTTTCTGGGGTAAGGGAACCACGTGGAGATTATCATGAAAAGATGATGATGAAAGGTCTGAAAAGAAGAGGGACAGTTGCTGAGCAGTTAGGCTACCTGTAAGCAGGTTTACCGACGCATCTTTAATTACTGTTGCAACAGTTAATTGGTGTAGGCCAGGCCTCAGGGTGAGTATCCTAGCAAGCAGTAAGTGAATCTCATCTTCTGAAAGGACTGAAATATCTGATGTCCTGCTGCCCCTGGCTCTAAAGAGGAAGGTAAGAGAATGGCGAGGAAGGCTTCAGGCGAATTAGAAACAAGGACTGAAGAAGCTCCTTTGAGATTGAAGACATTGATACTGTTGGGTCTGTACACAGCTGTGAGAGCGCGCAGTAATCTGCAGAGATAGTTGGAAGGCATTTACTTCAACATACTCTCAAACATCAGTCTTTTGTCTGCCTCACAGGGAACTGGAGTCGAGTTTTTGGGTTGAGCTATTGGGGACGCAGCACTGTTTCATACTATTCAGGCAGTGAGCTGATGAGAATGTTTTCTCCTTTCAGTAGTGCGTTAAATGAGGACAACACTGCCTCTAACGATGAGGACCTGCTGATTCCAGTTAATCTGGCTCCAGCTGAGGAGGCTGCTGTTTCAAAGGTATCACCACCTGCCAGCCTGGAAGGTTTCTGTGTGTCACGTTCTGAGCTACTGCTGCCTCCAGGCAAGCGCAGTAGCCCCTGCTGCGTGCCTCTCATAACTCAGTGAATACCAGTCCTTGGTGAATGCCAGGAGTGCTCTCAGGAGCACACGGGGACACTGTACAGATCTCTCCAAAGGCTATTTCTGAGTGTCCTTTCGGGTTCTTTGCCCAACACTTATTTTTCAAAACTAATTGTTTTCCTCATGCTGGTGGGGAACCCTTTACATCCCAATGATTTGATGCTCCAGGAAAGAGACTGCGGGAATGAAATTCTGACATAGGCAATTCCTATTAAAATAACCACAGAGGGAAAAGTTTAAATTGAAATGTTTAATTGTTGTATTCTGGTTACCTTAAGGATAAGGTAGTTTTTAACTGGACTCCATGAAATGCATGTAGTAATTCAGGGGTCAACTTTCCTTTGTCCCCCTTCAAAAAGGGAGACCAATGTTGGACTCTGCTGTTATTTTAGCAGACTGAGGGGTTATTCTGGATGACTAAAGCAACATGCCCTTTGGCTGTTGTCCCTCTAATCCAGTATTATGTAGTTGATCCCACCGAATAATTAACAATTTTGTCTTCTGAGTTCAAATACTCAGCTCACAGACCTCGCTGACCTTCTTGTCAAATGGCGCAGTACCCCATCTTTGCATAGGAGAATGGGACGGTTTCACAGCTTACATGGCAACGACATTGTTTCCAGCATGTTGATGAGAAAAAGTGAAATTAAAAGGCTATTCAAAATAGATCTTATGGAAAGATTTGAGAAAACAGGTCTGATAAATGGCGGTGTTCATTAACAGCACTGGTGTATAACTCAGGAAGTCACTAGAGATTCAGCAGATCTATCTGTTTACTACTGGGAATTCAATTCAAAACTGATTTATTCCTTAGAGCACTCCAGATGACCAGGACGTTTCCTTAACATCACTGACAGAGAATCTGATTGACTTTACAGAAGCCACACCTCGGGTAAATGTATTTCAAAACCAAACTTCTTCCTTCACACGTACAATGGTTTTTACCCATAGACTCTCCTCTGGTTTTAGTACCTGTCCACCAGGCTTGGATCTGCTGCAGTAGGGCAAAGTGGTGATTGACCTGGATCGCGGCATACGTGCCCCCCTGCTTGTAGGGTTGTAGACCCCCAGCTTTGTAACAGAGGTGAAGGAACCCAAAGAGTTAACTTGTAGCTGTGCCACAAGAGCCCAAAATCTTATTTTAGTACAGCCTGCTTCTCAGGCTTTCGGGTCTATGTAATACTTCAGAAATTATATGTAAATAAATGTGTATACACACATAGACATATATGTGTGTGTATAAAATAACTTGAAAAATAAACTTTTAATACAAATCAACTCTTCTATATAGATAAAAAAACCTCTTATAATCTGTGCTGGTGAAAAAGGAGTTACACTATGTGCACCAAAATAAAGGGGAAGGAGTAGGACCTTTAACCTGTTCACAGAAGTGTACTCTTGGTTGACTTTGTCCACAAAGCAGAAAAAAATAACGGGTTCAGTTGCCTTTTGGAAGGGAGCGCTATGCTGAAACTGTTACCAGTGAGTGTCTGTGAGTGAGCAGGTACTAGCTGTGTGGGTTCCACTTACCCTTTGTATGAAGTCACATCATCTGTAGCTAATCACTAGCATGGTTCAAAGACTAGCGATGGACAAATAACCAAGATCATTTGGGGAGACAGTGTTGTTTTGGGAGACAATGTTGTTTTGAGAATGTTCTTAGCCACTTCCAACCTTTTCTAATGAGCATTTGTTTGCTTTTTGTAGGTGTCTTCCCAGCCCACGATAACACCGAGGTGGATAGTGCCAGTGAGTTATTTGACCGTTCCTAAACAACAACAAAAAAGCTTTTGTCATAATTACAAAACAGAAGCTCAAGTAAAATAGTAAAATATAATAATTTGAAAGCCCATAAAATAACGTACCAGACCAAAACTAAAGCAAACTAATTCAGCTGGAGTAAATCAAACAACATACACATCCTGTTAATATTTAAACTTCATTTTTGCCATGTTACATTGCAGGTGAATGCCATAAAGTTTCAGAACTTGCATTTAGTGAAGCCCACCTTGGAACTTGATGAATCTTAGTTTCTACTGTAACAAACAAACCACATTGAAAAAATTAGCTTGTCTTGTCCTGGCAGGTTTTTATTTTAGTTTCCTATTTCATTCTCCCCAATTCAGACTGGACTGATTTCCAACGGGCCTTTGGGAAATGATGTTGCCTTAGCTATGAGGGCAGTGAGAGGCAGCACGGAGACTCTGTTGTCGTCGACTGGATTGCCACCATCCCAGCAGACATCCAAAGTCCTTGCAAAGTAAGGTCTCCTCAGCACTTGCTTCAGAAGTGTATATAGGGTGGAAAGGAAGTGTGTGCTCTTACTACTTCCACTTAATAGTTATAGTGGTCTTGTTTTGATATGCTTATAAACTATTGATCTGTCTCACTTTACAGCATTCGAAATCTTATAAATAAATAGATGATGCATGTATATTTTTATGTAATGCTGACGGGTTAAGAAAAGGGTTTTTTTAATTCAAGTAAGTAAAGGAACAAAGCGTACAAACTTAGCTGGAGTTGGAGGTAAACCTGGTCGTTACAAGTGCTATACAATGCATTAATTCTTATCATTTCACTCCAGTTTCTTTCCTTATCTGCTAACACCTCTTAGTACTGGGCTAAAATTGTGATACAGATTAATTTTCTGAGAAATCTCTTTACCATATTTCAATGCCTGTCAGAGGGTTGGGAAGGGGGGTGGAATGTCCCCCCATTATTTCAGAGCCGGAAGGAAGTCAGAGAACAATCTGTAGAAAGTTTTCCCCTTTCTATTGCATTCTGCCGTGCTGGTGGGGCAGAATGATGGCAGTGATGATCAGGTCTTGTAGTGAACCTCTTGTGATGCTGCTACTGCACTGTGTGAAATTGAGTCAGTTTGCTTCTCTGTGGGTTGTCCCTTGGCCTCATTAAATTACGAGTGAAACAGCTATTAATGCTCTTTGGAATGATACTCGTCTTTTTCTTTTGTAATCCATCATGGCAGATCTTTTTGGAGGAGTGTATTTACAGGGCCTCATTATTTTTTTCCCTTTGTAGCCCAGTCACTGAGGATGCTACAATAAGGATGAAATGTTTACTCACCACCGAACTCTAGAACAAGGACTTTCTGCACTTCCCACCTTGTAAAAACTCCAATCTTCTAACATATCTCCAAGGGATCCTTCCGACAGACTTGCTTGAGATCAGCGTCTTGCTGAATGGGAATCAAACAGCCAGCTGGTTTGCCAGGATCCAAGACGAGACATCTACATTTATTGCCATCTAACTGGAATTACAGTCTAACACAGGACATAAAACCACATGCACATTTGATCTTCTCCCTTAGGAGAAGTGAAATGCCACGCTGGAGTTAGTTCTGAACGTGAGGAACAGAATCTAGTTGTGTTCCACTCACACTAGGTTTAGTCTTTCTTACCCTGTGCTGCCTCTCGAGTGTAATGGCAAGCGTCCACTGTGACGTTAGCTGTGTAGTGTCTGAGCACAGTATCCCTGATATCGGAAAGATGAGAACTTGTAGGGCCACCTTGCGGCCATACTACGAACGGTGGCTCACAGTAGTGGTGACCATTTCATATGGCCAAGGACATTTCTTCTGTGTGACTATTCACTCTGGTTTTCCTTTGTTTCACCACCACATACTCTCCTTTTTGGCCTTAAACCCCTTAATAATCCCTGCTCTTCTAGTCACAGTACCTGGAAAGAATGAAGATCTAATCCGTCAGTGACCAGCTATGTTGACTGGATTTGAGCTGCTCGTTGCAACCAGGAAAAGAAAATTAACCTGCCAAACAGCTTATAGCATTAGCAGACTACAGCAGAGGTCCCACACTTTGACACTGATTATTTAATTTCCAATATGACTCAAATACTTGCATTTTAAGTGAGAGACATGTATGTTTTAAATTCTGAAGCAGTGAAGGCATGAGTACAGCTTACCTCTGGAACTGATTATTGGTTAGTTTTGTTGTCATATAGGACTAGGAAGGAAAATAATTTTCTTGTTTCTGTTCATATTGTTTCTGGGTGTTGTTTCCAGATGCTGCGCTTTGGGAATACTTACCAGGTATGTTTGTGGCATGAGGGTAGGACTAGATCAGTTCTTAATACCACCTCGAATCCTGTTCCAAGTGTCATCTAACAGTTGTATGTGGAACAAAGAATAGAAAGAATAAGGTGAAAACGGGAAAAAAGATTAAAAGTTCCTGTAAGCAGCTCTCTTCTTTGTGGAAGAAAGGAAGGTAGGAGCAAGAGCATGCTCCACAGAGCTGGTGAAAGCCTTTTGGTGCTGAGGTAAAGTACAGGATACAATATATAGGAGATCCCTTGAGTTCTGGGCAGCAGGATCCTCATGTGCACCTGTAGAGGTGAGCATACGGACCTTGGGGATACAGCCTGCGAAAAGGTCAGAGCAGTCAGAGGGAGGAAAACACAGAAGCCCAATGACGAACTCCACATCTCCTAACACGGATGCACAGATGAAACAGCTGGGCTCTTTCTTTCTTAGGAAGAGGTTTGTACATATGGCTGGGGTGGGAGGATGCTTCCTGCATAGTGCTGCTGTTTATAAATACACACACGTGGTTCTTGGAAACAATTTTAAATGTGAAAGTTGTTTCTGAAACCTGTATGCACAACTTCATTTCTGCACACCGGCTGCGTGCACGTCTCTCGGTGTAGATAAAGAATTGGACCAAACCACTGTGGGTTGTGCAAGTAAGCTGGTGCCCGGCTGGGCTGCGTCTTGCAGGGTATGTCTGTCGTACTTGGGCGTTCTCACTACTGCTTTTGTTTGCAAGATGCTGAAAGAGGGTGGTAGGGAAGAAGCTAGGCGGCATTTCCCTGGCCCACTGCTGCTCCTCAAAACCCCCAAGGCCTGAATAGAGAAACAGAAACCACAGGGAGCTCTTGGGACTGATGTACCAGAGTGACTCTGCAGACAATGATGTGCAGCTGTTGCCTCAAGAACCGGGGGCCAGAATCGATGGCAGGCGCTTCAGGTCCCTCTCAGCCAGCGCCTAAAGCGCCGCCTGGGCGGGCTCCCCGCGCTGCTGGCCAGAGGGGAGCTGCTGTCCTGGACCAGGTGGGATGTTTCCGCTTGCAGCTGTTCAGCGCTGTCATCGTTACTTCCAGTTGAGTTTCAGTTTTTTTATATACCTTTCAGTCCGAGCCGTATTGCGTATTAAAATGTAGAAGGTTCAAATATCAAATGTTTTAGCCTGGATTAATAATGCAGTTGCCAGCAGAGTTCCTGCAGGAAAAGGGAAGCCCTGGCTACAACAGTCTGCTTCCTGCACAAAGCCAGGACTGTGTGGGGAAACTTGGCACTTGCTGTGGATTTGTTTGCTCAGCAGCTGAGCTGGCGTTCGCCAGCTACATGTGTTGGTTTGGTAAACAGACAGAACGCAGCAGCATTTTCTTTAAGGCATGTTCGATATTTGACTTTTCCTGTTGGGTTCAGGAGCTCTGTGAATGGGTAGCTTGAATCTCTCGCAAAAGTAGAACAAGTTTACAGTTTTACAGCATTGCATGTTGAATTACCATCCTTATTTGCTGTATGCCATTGCTTGGGAGCAATCTAACAAGTAAATAACATGTGTGTCCATCCCCCTAAAATCTAAATGGTTCCAAGCAGCCAACTGTTACTTCAGCATGGTCAGGATAGTGGTGATCGAAGGGGAATGCTGTGTTTTCATACATGTGCACACACAAAAATTTCAAAGGGGGAAGGTTTTTCTCAATTTTCAGAGGACTAATACTTGAAACAATTTAAAAATTCAAAATTTTCAACTGTTAAATTGGAGACTTGCAATTTCAAGTAGATTTAGGGCTGCAAACCCAACTCTTTTCAGTGACATTTAATACTTGGAGCAAATATTCACTCCATTTAACTCAACATAGCTTATTTAGCTACTCCAACTCCTGGTTTATGTAGGGAGCCTGGTGAGACTCAGGTGCCACAGTTAAGTGATCCAAACAGACACGTAGGTGGGTGTCTGGACATCCTGTAGTTTGGCATCACTGTTTTACTTTAAAACTACAGGTATCGTGTTGTATCGTGACTGGCTAACAGGTAACGTAGCATTACTCATCACCTGCGTTTTATCAAACACAAGTAGGTATAATGGTTCCTACAGTTGGTGTTATAAAGTATTAATTAATGCCTGTGTGGCACTGAGAAAAAGGGATTTTCATACCATTGCTAGACTATGAATTGATTTGCTATAAGGTCCAATCATCCTCTAAAAGTTTATTTTTTTGTATTTATTTAAAGAGATTTATAAATAGAACTTTTGTGTGAGTCTGGTGTTGGGATGTTGGCAGGTCTGCCAACCGCTTAAAAGCTTTAAGAGTTGACAGGAATGAATAAGTCCATATTCTGTTGCAGTCCTTTGGAAAAAGCCAGCTCCCTGGTTTAAAAAAAAAAAGAAAAAAAATCAATTTTTTTTCCTAGCAAAATTATTGCCTCTTGACTTACTACTGCCTGTCCTCACTAACTGGCCTTGGACCATTTTGCAGTGCGTGCACGTAATGCTGATCAGAGATGGAGGCTTTTGAACTCTTACCATTTAAAAATGATAAATTACACCAAAAACATATAAGTAATTGGATCTAAAAGTGATTTTACTCCAGTCATACTCCATGAGTGATTAGAGTAAAAGATTTGATAGAAATCTTAACTTTATAATAATACAAGAAGCCCAGCTGGTATCTTAGACTGGTTAATCTCGGGGAGATGCTGGACCTTGGAGCTGCATTCCAGTCTCACCGTTTATTGCCAAAGGAAGAGACAGTCTACGTGTGCCAAGTGTGCGGCAGCGGTCTGACGGGCTTTTGAAATGGGTGTTAAAACATCGGAGGTCAGGCCCTCCTGCACTTGGATTAAGGGAATCTCTTCTTTACCTCAGTAATAATGAGGTTTAATATTAGGTAACTCATATGACATAAAATAACTACTTACCTGGTAATCAGTCATGGTTAATGAATTAGCTTCAGTGTATTTGATTTTAAACTTAAATTCCAGATATACTTTGTCAAAGACAGCAGTGTAAAAGCGATTTTTTTGGACACAACTTTGGCAAGAAAATTTTCAGCACCACTAGAGGAGCTCAGGTGAACGGTCCAGTTACATTTGGGTCTCCTCCCAAAAACTATTTTCAGCCCTTGCCTGTTATCTCTTTGCCTGCACCTTGTTCGTTCGCCTTTCTTGAAGCAAAGGTGCACTGCTAAGATCAGCGTGTCCTTCATAGAGAGCACTAGATAGATTTTTCACATTGTGAACATATTCTGGTACAACTCAAATCTTCCACAGATAAAGTGTGAGCAGCTCTGTTCCACGGCCAGCTAGCATTTAAAGCTCTCTCTGGGCCCATAGAGTGTGTGTTAGTCTAGAAAGTTGTAGTAAAATTATACAGCTGTTAGATTGGTCATGTCACAGCTTTCAAATGCAGCTGGACAATCATAACTTTTATACCAAAAAATAAAAACAATCCATGCTAACAGCCTGTCAGTGGTGCAGGTGTAACCAGGGTGCGTTTGCTCTGAGTGAGCACCGTAGCCGTAAGTACAGCGCCCTTCCCACCACCCTCGAATGGAGGTAGAGTTGATGTGACTTCATTATGTGCCACGCTACCTTGTCACGGTGTTCCAGAGGGGGATCCGGGTGGTCGGCACAGTTGAAAGCTGGGATCCATCACTCAGCACCGCGCGTGGTTGTGGGTGCTGCCCATGTGGTGAAGTCAGACCTACACAGCAGGGAACCGCAGGGTTCTCCCACAGAGTTTCTCCTCCTTTTTACTGTTTGGCTTCAGCACTCTGCTTCATAAACACACACACACACCCCCCACCTGTAACTGGACAAACTTATTTTTGAAGTATGTATGGATATTTTTTTAGCTAGATTTTTTTTGTGTTAAAGCCACACTAACTACTGTATTTTTACCTTTTATATGTAAAGCTTGGCAATAGCTCTCAATGTATAATTTATTTGTTGGATTTTTATAAAACAAAGCACACCTTCTTGCTTCTGTTTCACAACAGTAGTGATGTATGAACTGTTCTAGGCACTGCACTGAGATCTGTGTTGAAATTGAAACTGTACGTGGGAACGAGAAACTGTGATTTGTAGTCCACTGAACCCAATCTTGAAATGTTTATACTGTAGTTTTGTCTTAAATACACCACATCAGTGCAAAAGTCTCGCAGAGCCATCTTTAAGCACCGCTGTGCTACGCCAGTACGGCAGTAAGGGACCGTTGGGTCGGCTGGGACTTGGGAGGGGAGCTGTGCGGCTGGGTGGTGGGCTGCTGCACCCCTGGGGTCACAGCCAAAGGTGTGTAGCAGACACGTGCTGCTCTGCTGAGCGCTCACCCATCTTCAGCGTGAGGGATCTCTGTGGCAGGGCATTAACTCTCTGCGGGACTGTTTTTCTGTCTGTGTCTGTATGCTGAGGTCGCTTGGCGGCTTCGAATTTAAGAGAAGGGGACTTGGGTTGGAGAGAGATTTGTAAACTTACTTGGGATGTCAGAACTGCAGGTCGTGTTATAAACTTAAGATGATATCTCTGCTTGCAGATAGATGCCAAAGAATTGAATGCCTTCATTCCAAAAGAGCTGAGATTGTCCAGGAGGACTGTCAGCTGTTCAGTGGTTTTGAAAATCAAAGCACCGAGGTGTGTGCCCCGGAAGGAAGTTCGAACTTGGAGTATAGTTCTGCAACGTGCAGACAGAAGTGCGTGCCGCTTGGCTGAGCAATCCTGCTTGTATTTCCAATATTCAAGGGATTGGTTTGTTTTGAAGTACAGTGGTGTTGATGATTGTTTAAAGGAAACCGTTTATTTCCAAACTCCAACTTTGGTGAAGTGCTTCAGGTGGCAGCAAAGGGCAACCAAACCACTTGATCGTATTCATTTCTCAACAATTAATAAAGTATCAAAAGGAAGTGAAATGATTCCATCCTAATGACTAAGCTCATAGAAAGTCATTTCCCTTGTGGCATAATTTGTTGTGTAGGTCAAACTATGATCCCACTGATAAGTCACTGAGTTGCTCTTCAAATCCATTGATAACTCACAAAACAATGAAATGTCTTTGGCATTTTTTTATTTAAAATAAAGCAACTCTCTCTAAATGTCTACATTTTAAAAAGATAATACCTCTGCCACTGATGCATTCTAATGTTCAGAAACCAAGTGGTAATTAAAGACGATGAGCTTGTTGAGATAGTTAAGGCTGATCAATTTGTTCTTTTGTACATATGATTTATGAGTCAACAGTGCATCTTGCCTCTCAGATGCGAATACCAAAGCACGTTGCATCCTTTTGCTTTTATTCTCCAGACTGAATTAGACTGTGGGCATAACTAACACATGGAAGCTTCCATTTTTTTTTGAGACTTTTTAAACCAGCTAGCTTCAGTAGCAGCCCCTTCAGTCCGTGCCCAGCCAAAAATGATGTGTTTTGTTTTGTTTCTAAATAATTGCCATTAGCTGGAGTAATTCCATTCATTATTTCATGCAGGCCACCACAGAGCTTTCAGATGGCAGCAGCTTTTAGTCCCTCTCTTAGGCTCAGGATGAATTCTTATGAACTGCTGTGGTTATGGAGAAATACCACAACCACATCCACAAAGGTTCTCCTCTTCCTCTGTGAAAAGGTGACTGTGTTGGATAAAAAAGTGCCAGGAAAACGGGAGTGAAACCACTCAAGGTGCTCTGAGAACCCTGTTAAGTGTAGCTGATAAGCAGTGGTTGAGTTTTGAAAAGGAGGAATGGCCAGGAAACAATACAGTGGTATGAGCAAGGACTCTGTAGGTCTTGGATATCGTTTGCAGGTTTTGGGGCCAGAACCTGAAACAGAGGTCAGGCATGCCCAGAAGGGTCTGAGGTGCTAGGCAGGAGGGCGCTCCCACCACTGAGCAGTGTGGGATGCAGTTTTTTAAAGACCTGGGAATGGGCCAGCAAGGGGAGAAATAGCCTCTGGTGGCTCCGGTGAGTCTGCTGTACCCCAGATTCCCACTTTCAGGACTGGAGCTCCCTTCCCTTCCATAGTATTATCTGAGCTTAACTCTGCAGCTCAGCCTCTGGTAAGCGAGCCCTGAGCCCACGTCTCTCCAGTCACAGTCCCCCCCAGCTCCTGTGCACCTCCTGTCCTGTACAGGGGCTGGGGACCAGCAGGGCCCCCGCGGCATCGAGTGGTTTGAGAGGTTTAGGATTTCTTAGGTGAAGACGCACTGTGCCGAAGGCGCTCGTGCCGCCACCTGACTTGGCAGGCTGGCAGAGGCAAGGGGAGGAAGAAACGGGGGTGATGGGCACGTTCTGCAAGCTGCTTTTTCCTCCCTGTGCCAAGGCATTGCCTTTGGGCTGGCTCGTGTCCTGCCTGCGTTGGCTCCAAGTAAATGCTAAACCCTTCATGGGGCTGCCAAAGAGGAGAGTTTGGGGGGGAGGAAGAAAGGAATGGCAGAGGCCGGATGGCATTTTCCTGGGGCTCTTGCGCATCCCCAGGATACCTGTACCTGCCAGGAGGCCTTCGTGTGACTTGGACAATCACTGGTTTATTGTTGTCCTTTCCAGTTAAATTTCCTCCCATCACTCCTAGATAAAAATCTGTATGTTACAGCAGCGCTCCCTGGGTAATGCCAAAAGAGACACGCCAGCCAGCAAAAGAAAAACATGCTGCTGATTGAAGATTGCAGTGCTCTGCACATGCTCAGCCCAATCGCTGTACTGAAGTCCTTTTCGAACATACCTCCTCAAACTGGGCAATTCCCTGTTCTCGGAGGAGAAATTCAAAGCCTGGGCAGCCCTCGAGGCTGGCTTAAGTGCCTGGAGGCGACGGGCTTGCAAGGGCACGTTCCTTATTCAGAAAGGTAAGTTCTTTGTTCATTTTGAAAATGTAAAAACATATTTTAAATTCATGACAGCTCAGAAAACAAGCACATGCTGATAGGAAATGCAGCAGGCTTTATTCATATGGCAGCAAACAATCCTGTTTCCAAACAAAGGTCACAGAAGGTCCAAATAACTCTTAAGTAGCTTTTTGCAAACTCATCTGTAATTTTCCTATTGAATTCATGTGACAGCTACTTGTGAAGAGACGACAAAAGTATCTCTAACTACTCTCACTTAAAATTCATTATTCCTATGAAACCTTTGAAAATCTTTTCAAATATTCAGAAGGATTAAATTACACTTTGCAGTAATTTCAGACATCGGCATCTCTTCTTACAGAAGGCTGAAGTTCAGTCAGAAGGCCAGAATCTTAGTAACTTCAATGGAAATAAATACTTGAAACACTGGACAGTATTATCTTTCCAAAAAAGCCCTTTTTCTTTTCAACAAAGACAAACAAATGATACATGAACTCAAGATTTACTAGTATAGAGGGGAAATGTGTAACAACTACTACACGTGTTGACAAAACAGAGAGAGAGTTGGAAAAGCAGAAATCCCTTTGTGGCTAAAATTTGAGTTACCAGTCAGAACAGCTTATGTTTTGTGCTGCTCCCATCAAGCCTGCTGCCTTCCCCCCCCGCCAATAGAAAGTCAAAACCTTTTGCTCCTGGGCTCAGTCATTACCCCAACATTCACTGGGCAACTCTTCTTCCAGGCGTAACACACTTCCTCTGGTTGAATGCTTCACGTGGTTTTCCGAGGGAACTTGAGGTTTCACTTCCTCAGGGTTAGATGCAATCCTTGAATATCTTCTAGATTTCACTTGCTAATTTGCCTGTTGGATTTCTTCTCTGTTATAGGCCATCTCACGTTGCACATATATCGTGCAAAGAACGCTCAAGAAAATAAAATCTTAAAAGTTGCCATTAAGATTCAGCAAATCTCTCAAACGTGACCATAACATGCACAAATTTGATTTAAATGCAGTTTTATGGGTGCAAGATGAGCAAGCTTGGCACCTGAAACGGCATTTACGGAGCCAGTAGGGGTTACTTGTAGTTCTGATTTTCAAGGCAGCATCAGCCACTGCAATTTGAAAGTTTATTAACTGACCAGAAGAAAAAGTAACAAAAAGAGCAGCATTCCAACAAGCTCCTCTCAGCAATTGCAACCTACATGCAAGTTGTAACTTAAATATATGTCAGGTTTTGTTCACATTGTAAAAAAATCTGTTCACAGCAAGTATGAGAAGGTTTAATTTTTTTTTTCCCCAGCCTGCTGATAGAAGCTGAAGACAGTTGCAAGCAGTTGGTTTACCACCTACTGGCAAGTTGGTGGAAATTTATTCTTTCACTTTGCAATCAAAGTGATCACAAGCTATCAAACTCCATTTGCCAGAATGAGATCTCTGAGAAACTGGACAAAGGTTTACCCCCAACAAGCAGCAGCACATTGGTATCACTGCCAACTTCATCCACTGCGGTCGCGTACTGACAGTCGGTTCCCTCTTCTCCCACAACCTGAGCGGCAGCAAAAGTCTCTTTTTCTGAAGAGACAAACAGACGGAGAGACTCATCCTTGGACAAAATGCTTGTTGCTCTGTTTGGGTCTAGTTCTGCCTCTGAAGTGGTTTGAAATGCACAAAAGCCCCCTGGCTCCAGAGGCAAGCTAAAGGTTTTCATTTCAATTGCATTGCTTTCCTCGTGGCCAAATGCTCGGTATGCCGGCTGTTGATGGAAATAGTTGTAAAAGCGCGTGTGCTTTGGGATGGTCACCAGCTGGTGGTGGTCCTTCTGCTTACTATTCCAATGGCTGGGGAATGTATTAGTGAAATCTGAGGTAGTTTGGAAATCAACACCAATTCCTAAGATGCAGTGATACATTTTAGAAGAAAAGTTTGCCTTTGTAGTACTGCTAAGCTTCTTCCATGTCTGCGTATGGAAATGATACTTCCAGAGGTCATTGTTAGGACTGGAATTTGAAATTCCTCCACCAAAAATCAGCATAGAGTCTTTGAAGACTATTGAAGCGTGACCTACCACTGGAGGAGGTCCTTGGCTAAATGTAAGAGAAACCAGCAGTTAAGGGGAGACCAACAAGAAACTAACACTGATTTTAGCCTCTATTTTTCTTTTGACTGAAAAGAATGACTGCTGAACAGCTGCATTGGGACATCAAAATTACACTGCCGACAGTTCTTCCAAGCAAAGCCAAGAGGAGCCCCAGGGATGGCAGTAGTACTATGTCTTGATCTGAACGATTCCTACAATCACGGAAAGGGCGACATCTCCCACTCTGCCTGTGCGCAGTATCAAATGGTAAGACTAATTCTCTCTTTCTGTGTTAATTTAGTCTAACAAACAGTACAGTTTACCTTGTTCTGATGTTGGACCAACTCCTGCTTACGAAGTCCCACTTCCATAAGTCCTTCTGTTCGCTCAGCCCCATCAGTCCTCCAAAGAGGTACATGCCTGTATGATAAACCACTGCTGAATGGCCATGCCGAGGTCCCGGGCCAGTGTTGTGAAGTGGGGTGGAAATACGCAACCATTTTCTTGTATCTGAAAGCAAAATGGTAATGTATGAGATGCACCATGTTTACCCTAGTAGTTGAGAAGGGATTGATTTATTTCAAGAACAAAGTAACTGTTCTGTTGGAGAATAAGGGTTTCTGCTCTCAGCTTATTGTAAGTTAACAGCTTAGATTCTGACACTGAAAAAGTGCATTTAAAAAAATCAGTTTTGAAATAAACTTTTAATGAAAATATCAGATGCTGTGTGACAGATGCTATGGAAATTTTATTTACAGAGCAGTTTTTCCTACAGCTTTGTTAATTCATTAACTCTGACACAGAAAGATAATTTCCTGGCTATAAGAGGGAAAAATCAGTCAACAAAAACATTCCTTCATTAATGTCTGTGCTTATTCTTCCTGTGAGGGAATGAAGGATGAGATAAACCCATCATTCATTTCAAAATAGCAAGTGAATGGCCACCAGATAACAAAAGCCATCCATTTAGGAAGTCTCTGGGAATCATCTGGTTTCCAACCACCACGTTAGTGACGAATATGCTAATGAAACCATCTCCTGTCAGGTTGGGCTCCCCATGGTCAGTTCTAGATTTGAGATTCAGAAGATGGCATTAATAGGCTGAAGTCACAGTCTCTGCTGCATCTGAAAGTTTTTGGTAATCCTTGAAGAATGTAGTGAATAGCGAACAAAACATTCTCCCTGATTTTCAGCTCTAAAACTGGCAAACACTGCAAAACTTCTTCCAGTATAATAGTCTAATTCATTTCAGCTGGGTGTTAATTTAATTGACAGAATTCATAATGAAATGCTGCCAAACAGAAGCCAAAACTAACTTAAAACATTTCCACTGATAAGAGTTTTCTTAAGAGCAAGCCATGCTTTCCTGCAGCAGTCATCATTCTACACTTGATCAAAACCTTATCATGCTTTTTAACTTACCAAAATGGAAAGTCCAAAACTCCTGTGAAATGCCTCTGATGCCAAAGTATCCCCCATAGATGTACATGCTGGAATGGTACACCACTGCACTGTGACCTCTTCTGTTAGTTGGTGCCAAGCTCTAAAACAGTTTAATAGTAAGACAAAAATTGTTAACAGATCAAATCTTATCAGTAGCAATCAGTCTCTCTTGGGAACATGCCCAAGTAATGAAAACCATTGCTCTGGGTTGTGTTAAAACTTCTTTGACAACATAGAATGAACCCATCGCTGAAGACCTGTATGGATGCAAATACAAACCATTCTCAAATCTAAGCAAACCTCCCTTTGTCAGTCCACCACAATATCACACGCCTACAGCCTCCCCTTCCCTGCACTTGCACACTAGTGCTGCTTTCACAACTACTGCTAGGCGTAGTTTCAGGTCATGCTGTAAATCAATCAGGTAACTCTTGGGAGTATAATGGGAGAATGTAGCCCTTTCCACTATCAAAGCACAGCTTTTCCACACTGAGGAAACTTCAGTCCTAAGACTAACTCTTACTCATTTTGCTTGGTGTGGATTTGCCCTGTCACGAGTGCCAGGCTATGCCCAGACCCTCAGCAGGAAACCAGGGGGTTCCCACTGTGTCCGCAGCAGTTGTCAGTGCTGCTGAGACTCATGGACCCAAACCTAGGGAGGCCCAGCTAAAGCCAAAACAAAATATAAGGCAAGTGTTTGGTTTTGTTCTTACGTTCTTCTTTGGTTATTTCTTCTCAAACAGCCCATTTTTTGTGGGGGAGCCATGTTCTCTATGTTCAGTTTAGGATAATTACAAGAAACCACTTACTCCTATACGTAAGGAAGAGTTGACACATAATTCCATCATATTTGTTGTACATCAAAAAAAAATGTCATCAACCATACAACACCTTTTTTTTAATTTTTTTTCCTGCACAAATGACCCTGCAGTCTCAAACTTTCTCTGGACTCCTCCTCCAAACACAGGTAACCACAGCAGTAACTCTGTCACATCTTAACAATATTTTTTTGTGCAATTTCATAGCGTAGTAACATTGTGAGGATGAAGTTTGAATAACAAACAATCATTCTTTATACACCATGATACAAAAACAACCTCATAAGACCAAGACACAAATGCTTCCACTGAGGTTTCATTTAGAAGTGGCAATATCTTGGTGAGTCCAAGTCTTCAGACTGAAGAAATGAAAAATGCTGCAGCACTTCATATGTCTAAATTTATTAGTGTGACTGCCAATCTGTGTTCACAACCCTACTTTTAAAAGCACAGATCTCATGTATGGTTGCAATATTCCATTTAAAATTAGTTTTCTTGATAAGGATTTCAGAAAAACAGCAGCAGTAGTAGAGGAGAAGACTTAACTTCTTATATAGGACTTAAAATTTAAGAGCAGTATTTTTAAGCACTGTTTTAAAGAAGGAAAAAGCTTTAGTTATTGAAAGTGCAAAGAAATAAAGTATAGCCACATGTCTCTGAAGAGATAAGATTGGAACTGTTTGGGGGAACATATTTCGAAGCAATCTGTTTAATCAACAAAGCAACAGGCATTTGATTCACACATTCACCACTTCCTGGCTCCTTACCTCAGTCTCTGCTGGTACGTTACAGCACTCTGTCCATCTTGCAGAATCTAGGGGATTGTTGTAATAAAGCGCAGTTTATATCCCAGACCACAAGAGGACACTCCTCCAACATTAATTTTTCAAATTACATAGTTTAAATAGTTTTACTGTATCCTTATCTGTTATCGAATCACGGAGATGCCATACTGTATTTCCTGTTTCCTAAGGCTAAATTTCACAATGCAGAAGTAATCTGTGACTTTCAGCATTTTCTGAACTTGCAGAATCCCCAGATTTACCAGTGTATGTATGGCTTCTTCTATTTATTATGTAAACCTTATGACAATAGCCTTATTTTTCTTGTTCCTTATCACAGATCCCTTAAAAGTAGTCCTCCAATAACAGTCAAAAATCACCGATCTGTGATCACCGTGAAGGAGTGGAAATACCAGATACCCAGCACCAGAGGAAGAATGAGAAAGCAGTGCAAGCTTACATTAAGTAAAAGCTATACCTGCCAGGAAAGATTTTAAATAACGACCATCAAAAAACTACACACGCAACAGATTTTGAATAACTCATTCCCAATTTTCACTGATAAGTACTGTGAGTAATAAGATGCTTTCTCCTATGAAATATATTCTATCTGAGGATCTCTGTTCTTTCAGCAGGTATTTCAGACAAACGATGGAAAACAACAAAAGGATTAAAAAAAAAAAACCCACTGACTTAAGGTTACATACTGAAGTAGTAAAAGAGGCCAGGAAACTTAAATCTTGGTCTTGCCACAAGATTTACTAGCTCAAAAAGAAATCAATCTCTCTCTGTCCTCCATCTGACATCAAAACAAGCAGCCATTACTATACGCACTATTTCCAAAGGCAGAATATATAATGTATGACATTACTATTAAATTCAAATGTTGTACTGCTTTTATTAAATACACACTTAACAGATCCTAAATGTTTGTTCTCAGGAAAAAAAAACAACTGTGTTGTGAAATGCTGATGTTCATTTCCCACCTTCTTATTTAATTATACTTGTTTTTTCCTGTTCCATCATTGCTGTTGCCAGCTTATGTATTTCTTCAGTAAAAATACAAAATGAGATATACTGTACTGATCTAGTTTCTTCCATAATAAAACAAAGAGCTTGGCTTTAAAAATTTCTTTAACATAAGGAAAAAACTTTAAATATTGCATGCAATAATTATTAGGTTTTATGATCAAATAGGAAACTGGGGGGGGGGGGAGAGGAATGGAAATCTGGAGACCTTAAAATATATAAAGCTTTCCCATACAATACTTTATAATTAAAGTAAGAGCTGACTCTTTGATAGCTTAACAGCCTAATTTTAGGGGGAGAATATACACAGTTTTACACACATTACTTCTTGTAAAACCTAGGGAAGGCTATGTTACAAGCAGCAGCAAAGAGTGTGATTCTTACTATTTACTAGTATCTATGGACTTGGAATGTACCATGGGAGAGACTGGCTATTGTGTATCGTACCAATGTCATATATCCAGAGAGGAGTTTTTGCTTGTGTGAAAGCAGAATCCACCATCCCACCAAAAATATACAGAGTGCCCTGCGAAATGCAAAAATATTTGTCACTTACAAAAAGGCATATAGCATAAAAATAATTTTTTAAACAATTCTGAAATTAAAAAGCTGCCATCACCAAAATATAATTAACAATAACGCATATGATGATCTATTAACAATTCAAGAGGCAATCACAAAAAGCCACCAACTTTTAATCATGTCTTTACCCTCTCCCAGTAGGAAACCTTGATGAATGTTGTGCTATTTTAACAGGGACGGCATTCCAGAATTACTCACTTCCTCATCGATCTGGGACAGCTTGAGGGATGTGATCTGGAGCTCTCAGAGGCATTGCTCAGGTAATAACACATTATGCATGTTTGTAGAAAGATTTCATTGCATTGCAGCTCCTGATATCCTAAATTCTGTTCTCCCCTCACAGATAAAGCTGTAATTCTTATTTGCCTTCACTTTCCCGTCCCTCTTGTATGCAAGTTCTCAAGTGAATGTTTTTACGCTGCAGCTTATCATGCAAATGAATTCAGAGCAACTGTTACAACTATACAACTAAGTCAAAGAATGTGCTGCCAAGGTCTTTATTTTGTATTACTATTACGTACTGAGCCCTGACTGAGGAAATCAGGGAACTGCATACTGCTGCAAAGCTAACCTACTGTCACTTTATTCAGAAAGATTCCAAAATATTGGTACAGCTACGTCCAGAATTGCACTGACATAAAAGTATTTTCTGAGTATAGTATTTCAGTATATGATAATCTATGGCATTTTATTTCATTGTACAATAGGAAATAAAATGTTGGGATATGGACAGTATAAATCTTTGTCCACTACCTTATAAGCCACCATTGAATGTTCTTCCAGTTCTTCTGGACCATCTCTTGGGCAATCCAGCATTTCCCATTCCTTTTTCACTATAAACCAAAGTTAAAGTCAAGACAGCGGTGCACTCAACACACAAACATTAGGGAAAAGGTGAAAAGATCAGCTTTGAATTGGCCGCACTGGCAGGGTCAGTGGGGAAAAATGAAGCATTTTATCATCTTTTCTGTTAGTTCAGAAAACGGAGGCACTTCCCCCAAAATGAAATATATGCGTTTCTTCTATTTAGCAAATTTAAATATAATAGAAATCGATCTTGTTACTGCTTTTATTTTAATGCTATACTGTTACCTACATCAAAACCCAACTATTCCATGAGCATGAATCCCAGCACAATTTTATGTTTTATTCCAGTAACAACAATTACAGAGGGAACACCATACATTAAGTCAAAACATACAAAGTATCATATTTGATAGTGCATTATTAATACAATTTTACAAGGTAATGTATTCATGTGTTCCCTTTGGGCACTTTTTAACATGGCAATAGTTTATGCATGTAAGAGTCAAGAAAACTATGTCCTTCATATCCCTTGCTAGAACTAGGATATTTTAAATCACTTGGTATTTCTGGTTTACCAAAAAAAAAAAAAAAAAAGGGAACTGAATTGCTGAAATCTAAACTTTCTGGGACACCTGCAACAGAAACAAACACACCATTTGCCTAGTGAACAAAATGCAATTTATCCATCATTTTGATGGAGAGACTTTAAATGGGGATAATCTGTTAACTACTGCGTATCCCCAATTCCATGATGGTTGGATGTAGAATCTCTTTAACCCTGACATACAAGTGAAGGGGCAAACTTACCTATATTGTATCGCCAAAAATCCCTGAGACTGGTGGTGTTCCGCCCTCCATAGAGATAAACAAATCCTCTGCAAATAATGCAAGCATGTTTATACCGATCGCAGGGAGAGGGCTTCTTTTGGGGTGCAGATTTCCAGTCACAGTGTCCAGTTTTTCCTTTCATGCTGACAACTAGGATTGTATCCAAATATCAACTGCAAAGGACAGCCATGTTAGGGGAGGGTCCCAAAACATCAGGGACAGGGCTTAAACCCTGCTTGGTCTGTAAAAAGACAAACAAATAGTTTCAGTTTAAAAAGAAAAAAAAAAAGAAGATAGAAAAAAAGAAAAGTCTGTGCCTTACGATAAAAAGTTACTGTGTTTTCTTTTCATTCCCATCAAAAGCAACCTGACAATTTTGGCCATCTGTGATAATATGCTAACTTAAGTAAAGCATTTGCAATGCTGACTCTCAGAGTCTTACATCAGCGAGACTGGGACAGGAACGTTCCTGGAGCTGAAAGTTTTCTAAAGAACGTCAGTGAGCTGAAGCAACAAACTGTAATATGGTAGAAATTAAGGCTTGGTCTTTTTTCACTACAAAAAAGTACTTAAAACAAACCTGTACTTAAACTTTGTAAAGAGTGAATATTACAGATTAAATTAATGCATGAGCAGTTGTCCACAATTTTAGACTTTCACCTGTAAACCAGATGAAATTTGGATGAATCTGAAAAAAAGACACAATCCTTTCATTTGCCACAAGATGTCACTGTGTTCTGTGAAGACAGAAGTACCAGGAACAACATGCTTCTATTAATCCTTTCTAAAATGTAGCATGGTTAGGGCTCTGAAGTAAATTATTTTATGAAGCAATAAAAAATTAAGTAAATCGGCATTCAGCCAAATTTTGAGATTTGTATTGGTAACGCATCCAAGGTGACATGTCACAAAATGAGGTACAGAGTCCCAATTCCAAGCCTATTTCAGCGAAAGCCAGATTCCAGCCGTATTGAGGACCTAGGATGGAAATCGATAGGTAACAATCTGTCAGTATGGACATGCTGTTAACTCTTAAGTACTGCAAAGTAATGCCTGGTCCTCTTCCACAGTTACTGTGTTTTCCATACTTAACTTCTCTAGTTAAAGTATGCATGTATTTAGCATCCCAGTGGATAAAGTCATATAACTCTCAGCTCAACATAATGATCGTGCAGCAAATCCCTTCTTTTGATTTGAGGCTATTTCCAAGATAAATGTGATAAACCTATGCATGCTTGGCCCAATTATTTCTAATTTAAAAAAAAAAAAAACCCACAAAACAACCAAACAGCAGACATACCCAATTTGCCCTGGATGTACAGCAATAAAACCATTTACATCCACAGAGAACTTTCATTACAGCTGCTGCCCACAGCTTCCCTGAGCAGTGACGAGGCTGGACATTTTCCCTCCATCTCTTCAGAAATGGGATGATAGTAACAAAGCCCTTACAAAGCCTGGCCATTTCATGTCACCAGCAGCAGCAGGCAGGCACTGGGGCCATTCACCAACTTCCAGCCTGGTGCATCGGGGTCTGCGTGTGCCAAGTGGATTTTTCAAAGTAGCCACTGCGCAGTACTCACAGGCTATCTTCCTTGAGAAGATGCCTTAGACTAAACTCTTTTCAGTGGTGCCCAGCGACAGGACAAGGGGCAACAGGCACAACTGGAACACAGGAAGTTTCAACTGAACATGAGGAAAAATTTCTTTATTTTGAGGGTGACAGAGCACTGGAGCAGGCTGCCCAGAGAGGTTGTGGTGTCTCCTCTGGAGATATTCAAACCCGCCTGGACATGATCCTGCTTTAGCAGAGAGGCTGGACTAGATGATCTCCAGAGGTCCCTTCCAACCCCTACCATTCTGTGAATCTGTGGAAAGTTTTGGGTTCCCAGGTTAATTCACAAGTACACTGCATAAAAGCAGCAAAGCTGCTGTCAGATCAGGAACTGCTTCCAGGTAAAGTTTGAAATGTAAATTGTTTCTCACAAATCGTAATTTAAACTTTCTTTAGGCCGGAACAGTTACTTAGAAATACAACAATAACCAGTTAAGTTAAACAAAGCTCTCTTCTTCAGATCTACCTGCAGGTATTTTTACTATATGCAATGCCACAGTATAACTTAAGACATATGAACTGTGCCTTGAAGTTGATTGTGTAAAACTATATTTAGCCATATATATGCCAGTGAAGGTCAACATAAGCACTGTTCACCCTGTGCGTATCTGAATACAGGATTAGGGGGTATGTACAGAGACCACAAAGTGTCTAGATCTCTGTCAAAAGTTGCCGTGTTATAAAAAGGAAGGAGCAATGTTCTCTTGAATTCAATGATGAACGAGCAGTTAAATACAAAAAAACCCCAACTATAGATTTCTGTAAAACCACCTTATATGTCTGTGAACATGCTGAGTAATAGTGGCCAGCTTCATAACCCTTTATTTATTTTTCTATGTATTTCTATAATAAGCCTTCCTTTTTATTTTTCTCTCAGAATACTGCATGTCTTCTGTTTCACTACTGCACTAGAAGCAACATTTTTGTTTCACAGTTTTCAGTACTCTGCCTCTATGCCAACATGCCTTGTTTGGAGAGGTTTATATATCAAGCAGTACAAAAGCATATCCCCTTCTTCAAACATTTTCTCCTGTGTTCAATGATTCCCTTGTTTTTGAAAGCCTGGATTTGTCCCAGCAAATTCACGAGCTATCCTTCCCTCCACCCATGAACAACGAGGTTCCTCGTTGTCTCTTCACGTCATCTCCTTCCTCAAGGCTCTAGCAGATGAGCCCTGGCAGATCAGCTGCAACATGACTGCTCTGGTTTGCTGCTCCACCAGGTGTAGAAGCAAGGTGCGTAGCTAAAACTCAGTTACTCCAGTTCACAGCCTGCTGCACTGTGTATAGTGGCCATTCCCTCATGGCCCCTGCTGTCGGAAGTACCTGTCAGCAAAATGCCAATGTAAGATCTGGGAGAAAAGATGGCCTTTACACTGTAAATTACCATTTAAGTAGGTAGGCTATCTGGAGTGATCTGGAAATGATGATACTCTGGAGCTGAAGTCTGCAGAGCTAGCTCAGGTGTAGATGTCTTTGAGCACTCCCTGTGTGCTGCTTCAGAAGCTAGCTCAAGGCCCGAATAGCAGCAGCTTCCTATGCTGGTAGAAAATGGAGACTGGTACTTACTCAACTCTCTCTTTAAAATCAGACTGACTCCATGAAGTTTGTGCTGAGCTGGTGACAGAAAGCCTAGCTGACCTTGGGACAGTGCCACATGCTTTTTGTAGCATGCGTGTTATCCCAAGTCCTTGCATTTTCTGGGGTACCGCCGCTGCTATGGTCCTAAAAATACCAAGTGAACTGTAGCTCAGTACCCCTCTGATATTACTGACCCCTCTCTCTGTTAAATGTAGGAAGTTAGGACAGAGCCTTTATAAAATATGAACAGCTTAACTGTTACTTTGATTCCTGAAATCAAAATAACTATAATAAGACAACATGCTATAGTGAGATGCTTCAGATACCAAATATTCTATTTGCAAAAGGTATAAGCCTGTATTTCCACTATATCTGAAATTTGTACGTATCACTATTTATTCCAAAAGGAAGTGAGTCCAGGAAGTGCTTACAAGATGAGCCCTTACTACCTCCCTCTTGTCAGGTGCTTACAGACAAGTCCAGGGTGAGTTGCATGTAATTTGAGAAAAAGCAAAAATGACAGTAAAACAAGATCCAGAAGATACAGTCATATTTCATATTCATATATATATTTCATATTGATATGAAATGCATATATCTAATGTATCATCTAATTTATCTCTAAAATTTACCATTTGTAAGACTGGAATATATTCAGTGACAAAAACATGTTAGAGAATCTCTTGCAGCATATTCTGGCAAGACTAGCTATTCAAATTGTGTTAATCTTTTTTATGCAAACCAGTATTGTAAGCTGTTACTGTAGAAAACTGAAGTATATTCCTTTTATGTTTTGTCTGAAAGAATACAAGATTGGCAGCATTTGCAAAGGTGTGCATTTCTCTTTTCCAGGGGAATTAGCAGCTATGAAGTAGTGATGCATTACAGTGTGTAAGTCCATAATACTTTATGGCATGCTATTGAAAAGGGAAAAGCAGCTAAAGTCACGAAACATGGATTCTCTCCCTAACTCTGCCAAAGCTTCTGTGTAACTGTGGTCAGTTCATCTATTTACTTCCACAGCTAAGTGGGGTCAAAGACACCTCCTTTGTAAAACACTTCAAATTTGCTGATGCAGTGTTGTGTGAGAGTGCCAAGGTATTACTCCTACTGATATAACTTAATGTGAAAGAGGTGATAGGTCTCTGCTATTAATACTTTACAAAGGTAAAATAGGCTTGTCCCCTTGAGGGTTTTTTTTTCCCCAGCTAGAGAACTGGTTATTCCTCTTCCTGTATATTTGTTTGTTATTCTTCCTACAAACCTTGCCTCCTATTATACAAACAGAAGAAGACAGCCCTGATTTCATATAGTAGATTAGCAACAAAATCCTGTCCCCTTGTTTATCTACCCCAGCTGAACTCTGTGTAAGGCAGGCAAGCAGGATGGGGTAACAAAAGGCCAATCTGGCATTAACTGAATGAGTGTCTCCTCCCAGTCACACCTTCTGAGCATCAACTGACCCTTGTGTATCGCAGGTGTTTACTCTCTGGGCATAAAGCATTCTTGGAGGCAGACCTACAATCACTTAAACAGATCAGGTAACAAACTGCTTCATTTCAGAGTTGGGGAAAAGAGACGTTCAAAGTTAATCTTGAATCTTGCCTTTCATCATTCGTATTTTACATTACAAACTTGACTCCTGGATTGCCTTTCTATAAAACCAGACTCACCAAAGTTCATCTACCATCCACCTTAACAGTGCCGTTCCCAAAGAAAAACTGCTACTCTTCTGAGAACAATGCCACCAAGCAATATCCTCTGTGTCATGCAACACTGACCTCATCTTCAACTTGGTAAAAGCAAGATCAATTATCCAATAGGAAGCTCTAACTTCAGCAGAATTTCCAAAAAAATACCCAAAAAAGACAACTCAGTACATTTTTATCCAACTTTTTTTTTTCTAAAACAGCTGTAGCGCACACAAAAAATGGCTGCTGCTCTCCAAACTCTGCTGCCATTTCATTCTAAAAATAGCTCCTGTGCAATCAATCCCAATTGTTAAACGGCTGGAGGAGCTGTGAGACAAGGACCTAAAGAGCTGCAATTAGCGTGGTAACTATAGCACAGAGTGCTTATCAATTAATGGCGCCACGCTACTGTTTCATAATACAAATAATTCAGGAAATGTAGAAAGACAGGAATTACTTCAGGAAATGTAGTTTATATGTTCATTATATAATTATTTATATTTCTATTAGATGTGGTTTCTCAGACAAATGATTTATTTATTTAAAGTGTTACTTAAATAGATCGTCATTAAAGCTTTTTTCTACCTCGGTCCCCTGATTCATTTCCATCTGTTTTCGATATACTCAGAAAAGTTTCAGATTTAAGAGGATGGAGCCTTTTGAAATATAATGAGATATGAAACCGCTCATATTGGGGGGGGGAAAAGTAGGAAATCTTTTTGTTTGTTTGTTTTGTTAATGACCTAGCCTTCTGAGCTCGACCCTTGAACCTTTCTGCGTAGAATACCGTATTTTCTTATTAAGCTACTTGATGTTTTACTGCTCTTCAAAAATAATAACAGAGCTTCACGGTTCTACTTACTTTACAAACCTTTGCTTTAGTGGTGGTTTTATTGTAATGTGTGTTCCAGTAGGACTGCCTGCATGAATATGGAGAAAACATTGACCAAAGACTTGCAGTGCAGTTACAGATTACTAGCTTTCAGAACAAAATCACTTTGTTTAGAATAGAGGGCAGGGCTTTTTTCAATATATCACATTTACTGGCAATGCTTTACCATGTGTGATAGATTTTTAGTATCCTCAGGTTTGCTATTTTATTATTTCCTAAATCATCTCCTTGTGAACAGCTGTCTGCCTGTCTTTGGAGCTCTGCAGGTACGGTATTGCGTTTCTTTAATTCAGATCACATTAATATTAAAGCTCTAACTGCAAAATTTCAGAATATAAATTTATATGGTTGCATATAAGTGCAAAATTAAATTTTACAAATTTAAATTATTAGTATATTCTTTTGGATTTTTTTTTCTAGAAGCTTTCCCCCCAAAAAAGAAATCCTTTATGTTCATTACTGTGTAGCACTGCTCCATCTCTATTACAAAGTGAGTTCTGAAGTAGTAATAAATGTAAGAATTTATTAAATAAAGAAGTAGAAATATATCCAGTTGTATTTTCTCTGTGCTAGGTATATTTCTGCTTTTTAAGTAAACAAATACAACTTGGTTTGGAGTAATATAGTAAATATTTCATCTATTTCCCAAATATGGTGGCACAAGTACCGCATGTTATGGACATACAAATCCAGTGCACCAGCCATGCCTGATCAAAAGTTTATGCTGATAATCAGTGTGTGTATGGGTTTTGGTTGGGGTGGTTTTGTTTGTTTTGGTCCTTCAGAAATCTAATCTGCTTTTCAAATCTTATTTAGGGTCTTGTTGGTGACTTCATCCGTAGACATGTCAAGAGCTCAGTCTCTGTTGTGGCCTTACAATATAACTGGGATAGATGCCCTGACTGTAAAGTGTCTCTGCAGCAAGATGGCCCTTTGGACATTAGCTGAGACAAACAGGTAATTTCTCAAGTTCTAGATGTGGCAGAGGGAGAAGATACAGTTCCCGGTCCTCACACTTAAAAAGAAATGAGAAACTCCCACCATGTTCACAGGGCAGTCTAAGATGTATTTGGCCTTTTACCCTTTTCTTGGAAGTAATTTGTACTGTCACCACTGGAAACAGGTCATTCCAATACATGGGTCATCACCCCTTCCCCCCCAGAAACAGCAGTTTTCAGTGTTCCTAGAAGGCATCGTTTTGGGATTTCACAAAAATGTACTAGTTGGATTCTTTCAAGATACAGTAGGTAGATGCCCTGGAGATTCAATGTAATAAATCTGTACTGAGGTGTGACTGAATGAATCTTCTTGACAGCTTGTGACCTGCTGCTGAAGCAACTTCAAAATACTTTATTTCCTAAGGGAGACTCTACTAGCGCTAATTCACAAAATTTTCTAGGTTAGGAAGAAAGACTCTGGTTGACAAAGGAATCAGTGACTGCCCAGTCTGCCTATTCTCTTCAGGCACGAATTAGAGTACTACAGTGTACACTTGACAGCTGAGAGTGTATCAGTGAAAAGCTATTATCTTCCATTAAAAAAAAAGTATGCACTGAATTTTACTTGTTTGTTCTTTATAATCCCTGACTGAGGAAAAGGAACATCTAATAAAACACTCAGCCACACTTACAACTTAATGCCACACTTCATGGAAGATAGACAATGTGTTTTTCTTGTCTCCAAGACATTTTGCCCCTAGACAAACATGGAGCAATGGGGTAGAGAAGACATACAAGGTTATGAGAATAGAAGAAGCTGTAGCTTGAAGAAATATGAAGGAGGAAAGAGAGGGCATTTGGCAATGAGAATAATAAAATGTTCCAGCTGGCAAATATTAAAACATCCAGATATCGTGTTAGAATCAGTATGAATTTAGATTACCCAGTATGGGAGAAGTCATGAGAGACTTGCGTGAGAAAGAATCAGGTGGCGCAACTGGAAAGACTGTCAGTAATGACTGGAGGAAAAACTGAGAACAAAAAGGATCTTTTATAGGGAAGATGAATTTACACAGTCAGGTGAAAAAAAAGGTTGCATAAAAACACGATACAATTGCATAGCTAGAATAGATTGCATAGAGAGTAATAGCTAGATTTTAGTCTGGCAAGGAAAACAAAGGAGTCAGGCGGGCAAACAGCAATAATAACCATGGTGGTTCACAATAACCTTGATGCCAACAGCTACTGGGCTGCACCAGCAAATGGAAAAAATACAAACCCACATAATTTCAATATATAAAGGAGACAGAAAGCATATGAGTAACTTTACACATACACATTGTCGCTCCAAATTCAAATAGAATTACTCATGTGAATAAAACCAGTGATATGCATGAGCCTGCACAGTGTAGCCTAGATACCAGAGCAAAAGAAGGACGAACTCTTTTGTTAGAAGCCTGAAAAAATGTTTTGCAAGCTTTTTTCATATTCAGACTGCGAATGACAGGGTCCATTTTTGACTGGAGCCTGGCTTTCTGAAAAATCCTCACTCCCAGCTAACGTGGTCCAGTATTCATCCCAAGCCAGATACACTTTGGCTTGGGTTTTGGTTGGTTGTTGCATTTCTTTGTCTTTTGCTTGGTAGAAGGCATTTTGTTGCTTTATGCTCTTTGATTGTGGAAAAGGAAATAAGCAAAAGGAGGGTGGTGAATCTCCTAAATTGGAAGCGAGGAAACAAGAGCTCTGGCTGGCCCTATCACAGACCTCCTGTGCAGCATCACGGAAGTTGCAGGTCCCCTTTCCCCAGCCATCTTCCTGGCTGCAGAGCGCTGACGCTGCTTCCTTCCTTTCATGCGTTTTGTTTCATTTGGTACCTTTGGGCGAAAGCAACTTTGTGTACAACTGTACAGAGCTGTACAACATTAGCATTGTACAACAGTACAACGGTGTGTACTGAAAGGCTAAATGTTCCCTGTGCTGCAGCGTGTGCCTTAGAGCTGGTCAGTGCCCTCACCACCTCCCCTCTGCTCCCCTTCTCCGGGTGACAGTGCCGGTGCCTTAGGCACTGGCTTCTCCTCGGGGGACACTGCGGTGTCTCTGGCTGTACCAGGGCCTACCGCCCCTCCTGCTGGGCCCCTGCCCCAGGCAGGCCTCACCTCTGCACCTCCCTCTCCTCTCTGGGTGCTGCTGGTCACCACCTCAGCTGGGGTTTGGTCCTGACAGGACACAGGGGGAAAGGAAAAAAAAAAAAAAAAAGGAAAAATAAGAGTCTTGCGAGCCAGTATTTGGCCAGGAGTAAACCCAGCCCGACTGCACCCACTGCCTCCCCGCAGGTTTGCCCTCACAGGGGGACACCACACCCTGCACACCCCTCACCCCAGGCACCAAACGGCAACACACACACACACCCAGCCCCAGAGGTGAAGGGAAGGATACTCCTCGGACGGTGGGAGCCGAGGCCACCAACCCTCAGCCAGGAGCAGGGCCCCTCCGCCCGGAGGTCGCCGGGCACAGCGTGAGGCGACGGGCGCTGCCGCGGACGCGGTGAGGGGGCGCCGGCAGGCCTGTCCCGCGTGGCCCTCAGCACCCGGGAGCGAAACCCCCTCCCTCGGGCAGCAGCCGGGAGCCTCCGCCCGCCTCCACCCTCTCCCCGGGCTCCCTCTCACCTCCTAAGGGCGGCGGGGCCGGCGGTGAGCCCGGGGCCGGCGGGAGGCGCGGTTCCTGCCCCGAGCCTGCGCGGCGGCGGTGGAGGCACGAAAGCGGCTCGGTGTGCCGCGGTCTGCCCGCGCCGCTGCTGTC
The DNA here is from genome assembly GCF_028858705.1 of Grus americana. Classification (NCBI taxonomy): domain Eukaryota; kingdom Metazoa; phylum Chordata; class Aves; order Gruiformes; family Gruidae; genus Grus; species Grus americana. Next base: position 14,280,909 of record NC_072857.1, on the reverse strand, counting down.
GTCCCTTGGGTGGGGACAGGCTCCGGGAGGAGTTGGTGGTGTCGCGGTCCTGGCGTGCGCCCCGTGGCCGGGGGCAGGACCGGATCCGCCTGGCCGCGGGGTCCCCTTGCAGGGTGGCGGGGAAGCGGGTGATGCTGGAGACAGGAGGCTGTGCTGAGCATTTGTAAGGTCTTACGGGCTGGGGACATTGCCGGGAGCAGTGTACCATAGTCGTTTACTGCTGTGTCATAGCCCTGTTATTCACGAGGAATGTATAAAATCTTGTGTCTGGCCTGAACGCAGCCAGAAACAAACTTTTTTTCTTTTTTTGTTGTTGGTGAGAAGGGGGAGCACGGAGAACGGTTGGTTGTTTCTGCGCTCAGTTCCAAGCCCTTTTAAGTCAGCATTTAGCCCAAAGATCCTTCTCTGTATGCTCTCCTGAGCCTCTGAGCCACAGCCCCAGTTCTTGCTTGGACTTGTGTCCTTGGCTTTCTGCTTCAGCTTCCACGGGGTTTGGTGGTTTGTTGGTTTTTTTTTTTTTTTTTTTAATCTCTCTGTTTCTCTTTTACAGCTACATAAGGCTTCATAAAACAGTCAGGAATGAAACTCCCCCGCCCACACGTGCCTCTATTTTCCATGTTGACATGTTTTCCTGCTTTGGGGTGGAGGCTTCTACTTTTTCTTTAGTATTGCTCCTAAAAAAGAAAGAATGTAATTGTTTTTTCAAGTTATTGTGAGGCCAATAGATACACCCAGTTCATAGCAATGCAAAGCCTGTGGCCTGGACTATGTGAATAATATGCATACCTTCATTTATATTATGTATAATATATCCGAGTATGGTAGCAATATATGCTTCTGAATTTTTCATGCTAGGACTTTATGCGTTGCTGAGAGGCCGGTGCAGAACTTTCCCCAGACCCTCTTAATTGCCTCCTGCTAGGAATTAAAACCCAAACCCCAAAACAAACCCACACATTTTTCATAAAAAGAACTCTGAGATCATTAGCTAACATTTGGAAGTCCCTCAAATTAACATGCGTAAAGGACTGTGGCCAAACTCCCACTGGCTCCCATAAAAGCAGTAATCAGTCCTTCAAGCAAGATTCTCTACAAAATAACACCCAGAAGCCCCTGCAGAAGGGATTGCCAATCTCACCATCTGACTAGATTAAAAACAGCAGTAACAACGTGATAATTGACAGGAGAAACTTCCCTGACAAGGAATGAATCAGTGTTTATTTTTAGCCTTTTCCCCAAACCACTTTATTTAAACAAAAGATTAACTAATTATTTCCGTTGTTACATTGTCCACACTAGAAACAGGAGGTGGCAGATCCTTATGTATCTGCAGGGAGCACTTTGTGTTGGCTCATCCTTTGAGGTCTGCACCCTGGATGGATGCGATTGTGCCAATTGTCCTTTCATTTCTAGTTCAATCAATCTGAAAAATATCAAAGCTTCACTAAATTTAGACTCACCCCCCCAATCAATATTTTTTATTTCCTAAATAGCAAGCCTCAAAAAAAGGTTTCAGAAAATATAAATTGTGATTTTTCTCTGTATCCTACCTTTGCTCCAAAGCTTTGCTTGAAAAACAAGTCAATATTAATCTTGTCACTGCAACTGCCCACTGCAGCCTTCTGCAATGACAGATCACTCGCATTCCAAGAAGATAAGGTAGTACTACCTGTGTACAGGAACCAGCAATAAAATCTTATCTAGGAGAAGGCAGATCACCTGAGAAAAGACTGGCAAAAGATTTGTCCCATTTTACAATGCAAGGAAACAGTATCAATCCGAATTACATCAAATGAAATCAAATAATATCTATGTTTCTGGTAATTAGCTTTTTGGGTTTTGCTTTGTTTTGAACTGGGGAGCTTGAAGTGTTTTTCTTAAATTCTGAATGAATTGTGGATTGCAGCATGGGTTTCATTAGTAGCAAAGGAATCAGTCTTCTTTGCAAATATCTGAGGATATATTTTTGTGGCTTATCTGCTATGGAACTAAGAAACATAAATGACCCTTTATTTCATTGTACTGCATATCTACAATATGAGAATTGCTACAAAACATACAAAGAGCTGATTTGCTGATCTCTTACTTTCATAGTCTCAAAGCCATTGTACCACACTAAATTCATAGGTTAAATTGTATTAATTTTAGTCCTGAAGAGTGAATCTCATTTTCAGCATCTAAGTATTTATTCTTCAAAGGAAAATGTTTGTGTAGGATTTCTTTCTTGTGCTCCTTAATATTTCAGGTAATTTTGGTTATGACTACGTGGGCTAGCCCAATTCTAGGTAAAACAGTTTATTTGTACTCTTTTAGTGCATACCTGATCATTCCTGAACAGAGTGAAATGTGAAGTAGAACACCATAGAAATCATGGCAAATTATCAGTTTCTTTATATGCAGCCCACTAGTCTCTTAACAGAGGTTAGAGGGAGAAACTCCACTGTTGTATTGCTCATAGGAGCAAGCTGAATCTTTGGTATCTTGCCTCACATGTTAGTGCAAGAGATGCATCAAAATGGAATTTTACCTAGAAATAAAAGTATCCTTTCTCCTGTTTCTATTTTTCCTGAGACCACTGCAGAAATGGCTGCTCATTGGGATGAGCTCTCTGCCTTGCAAGTGTTATCTGCAATGGTGACCCCCCAACCCCAGATAATTTCATTTCTCTTTAGAAGTAAGATGAATGTAGAACACTAACAGCAACATTGTACCAAATGATTTAATCTGTGGGCAATCAGGCCAAACAAATCTGTGAATCATTCATAATCATTCATATGCATCTGCATTGCAAAGAGATACAGTTCATTGCAAAAGAAAACAGTACAGATGGGGGGAGGGTGAGATGGAATAAGGGAGATCAATAAAATCTGCATGAAATACATGGGGCTTTAACCAGAATTTATTTTATTGGCTGCAGGCCAAGTCCAAAAAATAAGGGTTTAGGGCAGAATTTGAGCTCCTAAATCTAAAACAGAGATGGTGAAAAATCCCAGTGAGCTGTGCCTGATCTTGCATCATGCCTAAATTCCCAAGCCACCTTATGTGCTTTTACATAAGCTACTCTGTTGTATAGAGCCTCTCTGTAAGTGCCCAGATCTGCACCAGTTCAACAGGGCCAGGCAGCTTGGCACTCATTCACATCTCAACTCAGTCAGGAACTCAAAACTATGTGTTACTCCATACAGGTCCCCAGAACAGCTCAGTTCAAGAGGTAATCTTCAAACCTCTCTAAGGGATGCCAGTGGGACTGAGTCTTCACAACTGCAATTGCACCTGTTCCCTCTGAAAAGACATTTTTATGATCTACTAGAGCAGTAAAGCATTTATCCCAGGAAGCAGAAGGTCTGAATTCAGGGCCTGTTCTTTGCAGATCAGAGATACCAGTAGTCACACTGATGTTTGAGTGCATAAGTATTCACCTGAAAGCAGCTTGAAAGCTTGGTCATTCTCATTTGTGACCCTGCATAGAACACATCTAGAGCGGGTGGTGAGGCTCTGTGCAAGGATGCTCAAATTAGCACTGACGTGTTTCCATCAGAACTAGGTAATGCCGTGTCATCAGAGGGGACTGACATGTAGCAGAGTTTATTAGCTGAGATGAAGCGTATGTTAAGATGGTGGTACGTACTGCTTCCGAGTCCAGCTAGCTCAGGAGCCTCCCATTTCAGCACGTTCCTATTCTCAAGCAAGCAACAATCTACATCCATTGCCTAAACTACATATGAAAAACTGATTAAAAGAAATAGAAGTTATTACTCTTTAGTTGAAATGTTGCTCTCAGCCTAGCAATAGCTGCTTGGGAGTTTGGATTTGCAGCTGTCAGATTGGTAGGTATCACCGGTACCAGCTACTAGTCACCTCTCTGGGCATGTCTCCGGTGAGTCCAGATTTGGGAATTACCGCTGGATGGCACTCTTGTGCCACAGAGTGTGTAACTGTATGTGACTTTATTTGGCTGCAAATACAGACATCTTTTAAAGACAAAGAACCAAGTTGTGTTCTTTATACCGTCATAAATTTGGAAGTGGCTTCATGTAAGGCATTCACTTTAATTTAGAGTTGCACCAGCATAACTGGGAGAAGAATATGAACCAGATGTTGAGAAGTGATATTTTGGCTATTAAGTCTATCAATAAGGTTTTGAACAATTTATGAAACTTAAATACAAGGAGCAGGCATAGAGGCTGTGGCCACGAAAGACCAAGAGCACCCAGCTTCAATTCTTCTGTGTTGTACAGGCTACACTAAATTCTAATAATCGACCTCAATGCTTTTTTATATGCCAGTGATTTTACCCTTAAGGCTGCTACGTTATACATGCTATTCTATAAAGATTCAAAAAAATTCTTCTATGGCTGGCTGTAAAACCAGAAGCTATCTTCATTCCAAAAGTCAAAATTTGAAGTCTTTTCTTCAAAGTTTCCAGTCTATATATTTAAAATGTTTGGAGAATGTTTCAGTCATTTCTAATTCCAAATATTATGCTTTTATTTTGAAATATTTGAAAAGTGGCTCAAGTATTTTCACATAGAATAATCATTCTGTGAAAGTCAATATTTTTTTCAGAAAGTATTTAGTTTTCTGATAAGAAATCAATTTTGGACTAAATTTGCATTTTAAAACATGGTAATTAGCTCTCTAGTGAAATAGAATCATATCCACAATAACTCTTTAGTAAAGATAACACATTTGCCTTAATGTACTCTACATGTGTTATATATCAACGCAGTGTAAGGGAGAATAGCAGGGAATTTCTGCAAATACATTTGAACATCAGGGAAATATCATCATGAAATTTGTGCTTCTGCTCCTTTTCTGTTGGTATAGATGGTGACACCTCTCTCCCCTGTAAAGAACTCCAGTTCCCTCAACTCCAAATCTGTACAGTACTCTGAATATTAGGAATGTCTGATAAGTTCAAGAACTCTTTCAACAAAGTCATCTTCTCCACCTTCACTTCCACCAAAGCCAACAAGCAAGCTAGTAATCAATTTAAGCTGAGGCATTTTCTATTTTGAGGCTGGTAGCATATCTCTAGTTTCAGCCAGGGAAGGAAGTGCTTAGAGTGTTTTATCACAGCCAGCTCTTGTGATTTACTTGGCATAACTGGAAGAAGGAAATTGTGCAAATATGGGCTAAAGCTTATTCTTGGGAAATGCACAGTTCCATGGACTTGGGATCTTTAATATATATTTTTGGTGATCACTTGCATGCTCTATCTTCAATTCTCTATTTGTAGCATGAGAATAATATCACACTTATTCTGTGATGCTTGACAGAAGGGTTCCTGTACGTGTGCTAAGTGTGCTCAGAGGCAAACCTAGCAGGATCAGGCTAAGAATGTTTCAGCACACCTTTCCTGCCCTCCCTGGTTTTGGCTTATTCTGAGGGTCATCATGGCCCTCGCATAATTTGGTCACTCTGAGAAGATGCTCTAAATTAAGAATTTGCTGTTATGGCTGAATAACACAGCAACCTGAATCTGTTCAGAGAATAGAATGGAAACTATTGTCTTCTCATATTTCTGCCTTTCCACCCTTCTACTTCATGCTGGGACTTACAGCATCCACAGTTGACAGGATGGTCTGCAATTACCATATGAAGAACCTGTGTCTCCCCCCACTTTCTTTTACGTACTGTTGCAATTTACTGAATAACTGGTAATTAATTTTTAAAATCTGTTTTATGGTGATTCCCCAGGGCTATGTTCTTATTTATGGTTTCTTTGCACTAGCTATTGTAGATACTGGTAGTTGAGAAAGACACTGTTGTGAAGAGCTTACAAGCCCCAGGTAGCACAAGCGGAGAACTAAGATGTATGGAAATCAAGTGATTTGCCCAAGGTCACATGCTAAGTTTGTGGCAGTGTTAATCTACCCAATCTGATTATCTAAGGCATGTAGGCACCAATGCATGTTCTGGTGTATATATCAGCCACAGGAATGCTAAACTCGAGAAGTTAATTTGGAAAATAAAGCGGGGGGAGAGGGAAAGAGAGAAAAAAGACATGCCTGGCACTACTTGAAGACTTGCAAGAAATTTCCACTTTCCCATTCTTTGAATATTTTTGAAATACATAAACTCTTGGGATCTGCATTTTAAAATGTTGTTTCAAACTGGAATAACATCTGTTAAATATAGCCAAGAAACATCTGGTTTTCTGTTCCTGGAAGCCTGAGCTGAGGCGGCTGTTTTCCTGTCAGCTATGCTGTGGAGCGAAATCGGTTCAATAGGTCATTCTGTTCTCTCCATTTCTTAGTTCTCAGTTTCCTATTACAAAGATGGCCAACAACGAGAGTAAGCAGGAGGGGAAAGGAGATTCTGTGTAATTGTGCGTATTAGCCTATGAAAAAAAACCCTTTAGCTTCAGACTCAGATAACTGGTGAAAGCAGAGCTATTAAGCATTAGAAAGAACACCAGGGATTATATGGAACTATAAGATTTACTAGCCCCCAAATAGTTTATCTTTCATCAGTGGAAATAACAATCTGATACAACTCCCACTCAAAACAATGGAAGCGTCACACTGATGGTCACTGAGCTTTGGATTTGACCCTCTCTGGTATCACTGGTAGCTGGCCTAGTGGAAGCTGCTCACCAGCACACAGTATATTAATTGCAAGATTGTCATTAACTATCACCTGAGCAGCTGTAGACAATGCAGTATTTGAAGGGCCAGAAATGGTTGATGCATTGGATACACCATCTCCATCTCTTCAACAATTGCTCAGCCCAGTGGAGTCAAACTGAGGACAGCTGGGAGGGAGAACCAGAAGAAGAGTTCAAAGGCCTCAAGTAGAGAAGACCATAAGCATGTTGTGTAGGTTTTAGTTCTTGCATTCCCAGCTCTCTGTGCTTTGACAATGCCTTGGACAAACAAATACATTCTTGAGAACTGCATAATTTTTTCCCTTCCTCTTTTAAGAACAGGACCAAGACTCATAAAGGCATTTAGATGCTTATGCTCCCCCTGAAATAATCAGGCATTAAAAGCATAAAAAACATTGAGAGCACGCGCCATGATCTGATATTTAATTACCAATTAAAATCTGTATCATTCAGTCAGTGCCATTAATATTAGGAGACGACTAACACTGAGGGGGCAGAACTCTCTCTGTGTGTATCCTTACTGAAAAATGGGAGCACCCCTGTTTTTCAGGACCAATCTCAAAAACAACTGGGAAAAGAAATGCTGAGACTGTCTGCCATGAACATTTTGGTGAGGCAAAAAGGCCATCAGAGTCCTGTTTCTTATACAGATGTAATTTGCCACCAATCATGTGACTTGAAAAGCAAAACTAATCTGGAGGAAAGGTTTCTCCAGTTTTTGCCTTAGATGTGACCTTTCCCTTCCCTGGCCATTAATTTAAAATACCGAGGAAGTGAGTCCTAATCTGAGGAAGAGTTTCCAAAACAGAGATGCAGCACTTTCTGTGGCAAGGTCTTTCAATGTGCTGATGGTATAAATTAACTAATGGGGGTCAAGTCTGTGTGCATAGAGGAAACTCGCTACAGGCAGATAGGGTGCAGGAAGGGAAAAGGGAGTTGTACAGCTCGTAGGCAGTTGCAAGTTGCTTCCCGACACTATTTACTTGATGAAACATTTTCTTTCCTTCAGATCAGTGTTTGGCTTTTCTTTCACCATCACCAGCGTAAGTCAGATGTCTTTATTGGTATCATATCTGTTTTACATTGCCCAACATTCACAGTCTGATACTGAAGTGACTGTTCCCCACCTAGACTGTAATTATCTAAATCCATGTAGTGGTATGGTCCACCCATACCCCAGCTGGACTACAGTCAAATGTATGCTTTAAATAAATAAGATCTAGTCTGACTACCACGAAAGACTGTGCCATTTTACTTCATGAATAGCAAAACCAGTTTGTAATAACATACATATATGGAAAATGCTGTTGTCAATGAATAGCTGGGAATGGAATGTTACTCTGTGCTGCGTTGATTTGTAGCCTATTCTGCTCAATGCTATCTTCATCTGTTCTCTTCAGCCTCATCTGATTTTTGTATTTGCCATATATACATTTTATCCAAACACAATTAGGGTTGTTGTGTGTTTGGCACATCAGTGTTCGGAATCACCATGATTAATAGAATCACACTCAGTGGCATGATTCAAAGGACTGGCATTTATTACAGAAAAGCCCTGCATGCCGTGAACACAAACATGCTTCTACATTGCTTGAGTTCCAACTTAGTCCCGCTCATTAATCATGGATTGTCTCATATCTGGAGCTTTATGCAGGAACGAGGGACATCTAGTGGTTCAATAGAATACAGCAAATGAAGATCTGCTTAAAAAGGTACATTGTTATGCAAAGTAGACAATTCCGTGAAAATTAGACTACATTAAAGACTTTCTCAGTGGTTGAAATGCAATTTGAATATATGAAATGACTTTAGCTAAGAGTGAAATAATCTGTGATGAATTTTATTTTTGTATTTCTATCTTCTTGTGAAAAGGTGAGCTGACTGTGAAACTTACATGGGTTGAAACGTATTTGCTACCTATTTTCAGAAGAACATAACATCCTCTTTAATTAGGAGAAGCTGGGATACAGGATAGGTGGACAAGAAACAGGGACAAATCATACAATATAACCCTATACATTTTTTCTTCCCCCAAATGAACATATTTATTTTATGCATGGTAATTCAGAATGTGATTAATTAGATCAGGTGATACCTGATAACTTACAGTGACTAAGAATAACTGTGAAGAGCATTTCAATGGAGAACTTTCCTTCCTCTGCAATGTGTTTCCTATTCTAATACTTAAATAGTTAGTTTCATTAGCAAGTAACCCACTCTGAGTCATGTTTTCCTCTCTTCTTTGTTCTTATCCTAACCAATAACTACATGGCATCTCGATAGCTTTTATTGCAGAAGACGAGATGCACATTGGAGAGGCAAAAATATCTGCATTGAATTGTAAGCTGGTTTTGTATTGTGACCCTGTGTTTGTATTAGGTTTGCCATTCTGTCTTTTTCTAGTCCTCACAGAATGTCCAGATGGACTATGGCAGTCTATTACGCGGCTCAGACCAGGGACAGTGCATGACGTCTCCTGGAATAACTAAAATTGAGAGACCAACATCAAGTAGTCAAGGGCTGGCATTTCTGAATGTCTCTCACTCCTATCCTAACCCCACAAAACAATTAATTCAATTTATGCAGACAGAGGTGGTGTATTTGGGCTGGAGCGTATGACTAAAGGAGGCAACCTATATGTAAAAAGACAGGCTTCTCTGCAAATGAGAGCAAATCTTTGCCAAATATTAAGACAAATAATCTGGAGAGAGCAACAGGAGGCATTCTGTCTCACCTGAGACGCTGATAAAACCTGGAAGCCACAGGAGTGAGATCAGACTGAGAAAAGACAAGTCACTTGTTATTTTGCAAAGATGTGTAACTCAGCAGGGTTTTTTAAGGGTAAGAAGTGATGCTAAAGAAAATCCTTTGCTAAACAAGTGGATTTTGTTTTCCTTTTTCCTTCTGAACAGGCTAAACTAGAAGCTTGTAGGCCTTGGTGAAACTAAGCATGCAAAGGGTTCTCCCATTCTGACACAACAGTTCCAGGTCCATATCCTATGCTAAGGTTCAGAGATGGATTCTCAGCCTATGTGTGTGCCATAAAATAATATAGGAACTGTTATTTAAACACTCCTCAGATTGCATTAGGAGCCTGGGACACAGAGATTGTGTCCAGTGGTTCAGGCTGGTTGTGGGGGGTTGAATTTACAGAGGGGTTTTTTTCATCAAGGTGCACTGGAAGCAGGGACTTTATTAACATCCTATGATTAATGAGTAGTGAACACACTGAATATACAATAGCCCCTGCATCATTAAGATTTATGAAATTATTTCTTTAGAGAGAGATGTTAGCAGCCTTTATTCATGTGATGGAGTTTGCAGCTTTTAAACTCCTGAAGTTTCAGGTGCACTAGCATGCACCAAGTTATATTGTTGAGGTCCTATTATCTCCAGATTTGTTTCAACAACAGTTCATTGTAGAGAGAAGTTCCAATGAAAAGAGCTTCCAAGGGATTTTTCTGTTTGGACTTCTTGTGAAGGCTATATTTAGGATGTGAATACAGATATACCAAAACCTTATTGCTAACATTCAAACTGCATTTACCAGTATTAGGGAAAAATGAACTGAATTTCTTTTAGCTGGCAAATAATCCTCTCTGTTTCAGACATTTCTGGGATAGAATGGCAAAGCCAAGGTACACCTGACCATATGAAGTACCCTGATACAAGTGTGGTCAATTATCAGAATGAAGAAAAAGAAGCAGGCTGGCATTTTAATGAATGTTTATTGAATGCCTTCTTAAATCTCTACTTACCTTTGCTACTACAAGGTTCTGGTTACCACATTACCACTTTACTGATTAATAGGGCAGTACAAAATTAATCTAAAGTTACATGAGCTTTAGACTGAATAATTTCCTTTGTGAAAAGATCTAGGAAAAATTAGCAGTCCTGTACTGACCCCAGAATAGGTGAAAAGAGTGTGTGTTGGGAAAGGTTGGAGTATGCCTTGCACAGATCGTGAGCAGAAAGGGTAAATGGGAGAGCTGAGACTCAGCACCTGACATCCTTCAAGCGTAAGGTCTGTTACAATGCTGGAAATCAGCCTAGGACTCCTCTGCTCTTACTTCTGTTGATATTGGAGTGCCAACAGCAAAAAAGCTGTGACTACTCAACTCAGGCTTCCACTCCCGCTGCCCTAGTGCTTTGTCCCTGGCCTTATGCAGGGATGGGTACATATTTACCAAGTAGTACAGGCAGACACAAATTTCCATTGACTAATCTTCCTCTGGCAAGGTGAGTCATCATATAGAAAAGGTTGTTTCTGCTTGTTCTCTGTTCAGATTATAATCCAGTCAGACCTCCAAAAAAGGCCAGGCCAGTAGCTTCAACACCTATGACCATCTCTGTTCTCCCATAGTAACAGAGGGACACTTGGAGAGGTCTCTGTAGGTACAAGCTTTCTGCAGGGAAAGATCTTCCTTGGAAATTGCTTTGAAAGAAGCTGGCAAGGGTCCTGGTAAGAACTTAGCCTTTTCTGTCCGCGTTTCTCCATCTGTCAAAACAAGGCATAATCCTTCCCTACTTCACAACAGTATTGTGAGGAGTCATCAGTTAACATGTTTATGTCACAAAATGTGATTTCCTATTCTAAATCACCTAGACTTTAGTTCTTAGGAACACAAACTCATCTCACCCTTCTTAAAGATCTTTTCCCTCTTTTCACGCATCCATATTCATCTTTACTTTCTGCTACTGCAAAACACGATTGCTGCTACTGTTGCTCTTGGACACCTGAGAGCAATTTTAACAGTCACACTGAGTTTTCCTGAGCAATTAAATAATCAGCAAAGGAAAATAATTATTTTCCAATTTCTGTTTTTCCTTTTTATTAGTGTTGGAAAATTATATATAACTCATAGCACTCACTACTAAAATTTCTCATCACTGCTCCAACTCCTTGGTATTGTTATGAAGAACAATCTTTGCATATATTTATAAAGTATCTTATAGTCCAGAGATCTCTGAAAGAATTAATTTTGATCAAAACCAGAGTTATCTATAAAGAAACTCCAGTATAAATATCATGTGTTGTGTATGTTTGTATGCTGCGGGACCTGCACCTCTTTCTACAAAAAGGCAACTTTCTCTGGAACAGAACAGTAGCAGACCAAACTATCTGCACTGTCTTACGTGTGAAGTGTACTATCTAACTGAAATTGCACAGGGAACCTAAGAAAGCAAAACGATCTGCAAGCTCCTGTATCAAATTCATGTCAGAACTGGCGAGATATTTTTAGCTATGGCACACTGTTGAAGATTGATTTAGGGATGTAAGAGGTACCCAAATCTGGAGGTGGTGACCATTTCAGTTATGGTCCTGCTGCCTTGTCATCATCCAAGTTATCCTCCCACACACAACCTTGCCTGACCTGTGCAACAGTCCTTTCTTTTCTCTTTCCCTGCCATGATCCCTTTTACTCCTGCTCACCACTGTCTCTCCTACTGCCTTCTATAAAACTAAAATCTTGGATTTTCCTCATTTCTCCACATTATAGTTCCCTCTCACCTCTTTCCCAAGCTCCAAACTACTTCCCCAGACAGGTTTACTGCCAGATGTTGTATGTTAACATGGGGAAACATCCCAACCTTATATATGCACTGAGGAATGTGAGTTAAACTTTCTATGGACTTCACAGTCAGGGTGGTCAAAGCCTTAAACAGGATGCCCAGTGAGACTGGAATGTCCACCCTTGGAGATATTCACACCTGGACCAGGCAAGGCACTAAGCAACCTGACCTAACTTTGAAGTTAGTCCTGTTTTGAGTGGGTAAAGGACCAGATGATCTCCAGTGATTCATTCTAATCAAAATTATTTCATGATTCCGTAATTCTAACTAAATCTTGAAGGAAAATGGGAAGAGGAAGCAGCACACAAGAATCTAAGAGAAATACGGTCTTTTGGTAAGAAGAAAAAGGGAATACAACAAAACAAACTAGAGCTGTGCACAATTAGTCTGCTTTTCATCTTGCTTGCACTGAAGTAATTCAGGATGAAGTCAGATGGATGTTAAAATCAGTAGAGAACCAAGAAGAGAATCAACAGCAGTTAGTCTAGGCTTGCTTCATCTATCTGGAGTCAAGGCCTGTTTACTAATGTGTGTGTGTTGTCTTCAGAATATTGCTCAGTTGGAATATTTCAAGGTACCATCTCTTTCCTGCAGATTAAGATTAGGAGCATGATGCAGGCAGTACCCCATCTCCTCAGAGCTTGGGCTGACCCAGGTGCTGCAGGCAGATGTGTGCTGTAGAGTAACCTTGTTGGGGGGCCAGAGAGGAGTGGTAACAGACCAGAGATACCCCTGCTCCCTTCATCACAAGCAGCAGTTCCAGCTCTCTCATCCTCTGAACACTTAAGAGTATGGTTTGCATTCCAGTGTCTGAATACATGAAATGTCCAAATCAAACCCGGAGCTGTGACAAGTCTATGCTGTTGTGGGATATTTTCTCAAATCCATGTGATCATCTATATAGATTTTATAGTACTACTAAAAATCAAGGTGAAAGCAGAGAAACAGAAATGTAAATGTAAACTGTATCCCAGTTTTTGAGAAGGGACTTCCCAAGTTCTACAAAAGTGAGTGTACTAGTGATCTTAATTCATACCCCTCAACCTCACAATTTATGTTTGCCCAATTTGAGATGTCACTACCCTTTAGTACACAGAACAACTAAAGAAGATTGATCCTTGACTCAGAACTACAAGTAGTTAAAAAATCCCTAGAATCTTTATGAAGAAAATAGTCTGTGTTACAGTTTATTTTACTACTACTGCTGGTTTATTTAGGAGACACATCACCACTGGATAAACAAGCATTGATAATGCCAGCATCTGTTTAATAAATATTATATTATAAAGTATTGTTCTTCCACTATCCTCTTAAATAGAACAAGTTCCTGAAATTGAAAGTCCAGTAACAAGGGGCACAAATAGAACAAGAAATCTGGCAGCAAAATATTTCTGTTTAAACAATAGAGCTGCAAGACCAACACCCTGTTGTACAGCTCAGTAGAAGGGTGCTGACAAATACTGAAACATAAAATGCCCAATCACTAAATTGCTTTAATATGATAAAGTTCCCCAAAATCCAAGCCATTAAACCAAAAGCCAATACAGGAGCTTGAAAATTGTAGTAAACTATAATATATCACTCATGGGTGGCCTTAATGTTGAATCTGGGATGAATTACATGAAAAAAATCACAGGAAATTTTTAACACAAAAAAGAAATCTGAAAGGCAAGCACAATGACTGCCATAACAGAGAATTTAGCAATTCCAAACACAGCATAAAAATGTTGTGTGCTTGAAGGCTGTGCTAAATCTTCCTCTGAGAGTGTTTTATGGGATTATAACAGAAACAAAAATATCCTGAAAACTTGAGAGAAAAATGAGTGACTTACTAGACCAATTGATAAAGCTGGAAAGAACAGACAAGCTTCCAGGCACACAGGTGCTTCTTTGGATCTGAAATGGAAACAGCAAACTTCAAAGCTAGATCCAGGTTAAGAACAATTGTGCTGAGTTAGGACATCTGCTTTGCTTCAAATGTTTATTAATTTCTTTTTTAAAGGCTGTAAATGATGACCTGGGAAATAAATTTATAATAATATAGCCCTGTAAATGGATTATTATTTCTAAAGCAGGCTTGCAATTAGAAAGGGATCTAAGGAGTAAAACTTACTCCAGCAAATCTGCACAAAATCACATTGACTTTCCATGAGATTTACAAGCCTGTTTGGTTACATTGCTTTAGAAAATATTAATTGGATTCCTAAGTCACTTAGGGGCTTTAGAAGATTTTACTTTCGCTGAAAAAGGCAATAAACAAGTCACAGTACTGTCAAGGAGCAGATACACATGAGTCCTTGTTGCTTACACAAACCCAAGTGTGGCTGCAGAGCCACCTATGTTGGGAACTGGTGTATTTACCTGAACAGACCTGGTATCAAGCTCAAAGTTTAAGATACGACATAAGCACAGTCAACACCAGGCAACACTAAGCAATGCTCTGAGGTGGTGCAGCTGTTACACATCTCTTAGGCTAGTCCTAGTAATGATGTAAATACTGTTTTTTAAGTTTGCCATTTGTATTTATTGAAACTTTTCACTGGAGAAGTAGGGAAGGTGAAGCAGAAAAGTAATTTTCTGTTATTGGCCATTCAGGAGTTTTTAGACTGTTACTTTTTCAATCATCTGCAACAGTTTCCTTGTTTTTAGAATGAGCACATGATATCATATCCTGAGCCCTTCCCTTTTCTTGCAGCTTTCTGAGGCACTAGGAGGAGTCCAGCTACAGTCATCATGTGAACTGGTCTCTCATACTGTAGCGGAGCTGCTTCTGCCATCGTCCGCCTGTCTGCCTTATTCATACTCCTTAAGAAATTTCTACTCTAGGACGAACAACCCTTTAAGCACAGTGAGTATCAGCTAAGAAAGCAAACAATCTATCATCTAGCTTGTAAAGTTGCATTGGAGAAAGATCACTTCTCTATGTGCATGTGTGCAGTTGTGGACACAAATACAAGTGAAGGGAGAACATGCTGTCTTTTTCCATCACTGAAGTGAGAAGAGAAAGGAGATTCCTGGCCCAGCTGGGGTGAGAAAAGGGATAGCAGCAATGTGGGCGGCTCTCAGGGTGCACATACTGGATTAAAGGTGTGGGCTAGGTGTAGGAAAAGGCCACGGTACATGTACTCTGCAAGGCAACATAGCCATTCGCTGTGGACAGACAGGAAAAAACATCTGCTAAAATGTATACACAAGCAGCTGTGCATGAGCACATGGCATTGTATTAATGCTGGATGACAAGCACCTCTTGTTTATTCTTAATCTTGCTTGACTTAATTAATGCAGTAGTACTAGCTAGTAATAAGCAAAATAAAAGGAGCATAAAAGAACTAGTTTTCTGCACTAATCTCCACTCATCCCTAAAGCATACGGAACAAGTAAACATTGAGTCACTGATTCTTTCTAGTATAACTACACAACCTGTGGTGGTGGTGGTGGTGTTACTTCTGCACTTCTCCATCTTAGTCTTCAGCTCTGAAATGCAGAGCTAAAGGCTCTGCCATTCTTGGTAGAAGGCATAAGGTTTTGTCCAGATGTCTCTGCAATGCTAATTTAGTAGGAACTTGTTAAATAGATCAATAATATATTTATAATTAGAGTGTATGAATAACAGTATGATCCAGAATTTGCAGCATAAAAAATGTTACAATGAAAGTAAATAATCAGCTTGCATTTATATCTACCAAATGATATTGTAGAAGTTATTTAATAACCTAGAGAGTTGCTTTTAAAAGGATAGAAAATCTGAATTTTCCTGTTTATGTTGACCTGGTAAAGCACCAAACACCAATTTCATTCCAAAGCTGTAAAATACTTATGGCTGTGCCTTATATAAAGGCCTCACTCCATTCTGAATGGAACCACCAGAAAGCAGTAGTGATATTTTTGTGAATATTTAAGATAATAATTGGCTTCAGAAAAGTGCAAATAAGTTGTGTCCCTTCCCCAAATGGTCTTTGGTGAGGCAAGCAGCAACTGTACAGGAAACACATAACCTTTGAACATGTCATTGATCACACTATCCATTTTTTCTTTGCTCACTGTGGTTTTGATCAGCTTATTCATAGGATCACAGCACAACGTTAGTAAAAATCACTGATTTTTGTTACATGCTAAACTGCATTGTGAGGTAACAACTCCTCTTCAGTTAAACATTGCTGGACCCTCTTCTGTTGCTGATGTAGTTAATTTTATGACAGAACAAATCTGCCATTTTCTACAACATGGTTATGATAAGAGTAGAAGGGTGCCAAAGATGTGCTGGTGTGCTGCTCAGTCTAGCCTCAGTAGCATTGAGATTGCTGTACTCGAGGCGACCATTAGTCCACCCACCAGGGATCTGCCTCCGACAGCAGCCTGTACCATGTATTTCTGATACAGTTCTAAGTAAATCCAGAGTGATCAGCTGTTGAATAGGCATCACAGCAGTTTGGTTTTCATGCCTATCAGCTATTAGTGGACTTGTACTGTGCAACGTGAAGGGTTTTTAACTCTTTAATTTCATAAAATATCACAGTGGATATTCACATTTCCATATAAATGTTTGTTTCTTGAATTCACTGAGATCTTGTTTTCAATGATGTCCTGTGGCTATGAGTTCAGTAAAAAATGTAGGTTTTTAAAGAAACATTATTATTTCCTTTCTCCAGATTTAAATCTGCTGCCTTTCACTTCCATTAGATGTAAATTTGCTTATGCATCATAGAAGAGGAAAACTCACCTTAGTTTTTAATTGTGTGTTCTACTGAGGAATAATAATGTATTTTTATTCTTAGTTATAGTTTGGTCTCCCTAGTTTGTGGCTATCATTTTGGTTTTTTTTTTTTTTTTAAATTTATATACTCTTTTAAAGGGCTTCACCCTCAGTTTTTCCTGTAGTTAATTATTTTGTTGTCATGCTTAAAAAATTCAAAGATGAAAGAGTTGTGAATTTCCTTTATAGAAACCACCCAGCTCTGCTCTTGTATCCTGTTTATATATGGGTTTAATAATAAATTTTCCACCATCTTACATCCAAGAAATGCTAGGTGTGCAGCAAATGTTTAATTAATTAATCTCACAAAGAACTTGTGAGGTAGGTTCCCTCATTTTACAGGTGAGACAGAGAGTGAGACAGTTAAATTAAGTGACTTGCTTAATATCACACAGTGAGCCAGTGCTAACACTGAAAATAGAGTTTATGTCTTCTGGTTCCTTGCTCTATACTTTAATCATCAAACCAAACTTAAGTCTAAAGTTGAACAAACTCCTTAAATGATTAAAATAATTGTTCTCAATTTCATGTTGGAGTATTATGTTTTAATCACCTAAGCAGCTGAAATACTTGCAAAAGTTTTCCTTGGTTAGGACTTTTTTAATCTTTCTTGTTCAGATATTGCTTCAGGTATCAGCTGAATATGTTTTGTTTACAGTAATCCTGAACTCCAAAAACACACTCAAGCAGATCTCTGAAAAAAAATAATAAGGAACACATTTAAAACTCACAGTGATCTCTCTGCTCTCGGTGTAGCAATGCTCTTTTCATACTCTCAACAGCAGTTCCACTTAATAATACCCATAGCTTTAATTAATGAAGCATAGTTATTGCCCCACAGAAAGCAAAAGATAGACTGCTGGTTACGCTGTCATGACTAGATGAAAATGTAGCCTGAAGCACAAAAGAGCAATTGCATCTTAAGAAATATCTGCTTAGAAGTGCAGTTCTGAACTAGATGCTGTGTCATCCCTGAATAGACTGGTACATAAAGAAAGAGGTGTGATCCTTGAAAACATGTTTAAATTACTACCTGTGTTCAGGCTAATGGTATGCTCCAGCAGCTTTATAGCTATACTGAGTATAGTCCACATATTTGTTTATGCTGATAGGACATATATAAATTTTTCCAATTCTCACTATCTTACCTGTTCAATAGTGTTCTTCAGTATAGGAAAGGATAAATGGCCCAGAAAATATGTACATAGGCATAAGATAGACAGAGGCTCAGGAGAGGGAATGAAGAAATAATGTTACCGTGGCTTACTCCCTATTAAACCTGGGTATAGACACAGCTGTCTGGTACACAGCTTTGGACAACACTGGGTATCATGCAGTATTTTTGGTGTGTGAGAGAGAAGCAGCACAAGACTGTGGTCAGCTCCAAGATTTTTATAAAGACTTTTGCCATATGTAATGAATAGGGCATTGCTGTGTAAGCAGCATTCCAACTTAACTGCAATTTAACAACAAAAAACCTTAAAAATTCAACTGCTTCACTGCTGAATGCAAATAAAGCTCCTAGGTGATAAAATCAGTCAGTAAGCATTGGCATGCTGTATTTATGGAAACAAGTCAAGAGTAATTTAACATGTTGTACTTGTAAAGAAGAGAATAATATCTTGCCTACTGAACTGAGGGCTAGACAGATGATTCCAGGTAACAAGCCAAGGAGACATGTTCCAAGAAGGCCATTCTGTTTCCTCTCTGGGGTCAATACTTCTAATTTACCATGTTGTTTTCCTTTTGCATTTATCCTCTCTTTAAAATGTTAACTATAAGCATATTTTACACTTGGCCACTAGGGCTCTGCCATCAGTGATCAACTGTCCAATATTGGTTAGAGTACTGCTCTGGTTTCAATTTCAGTTTCTGTTAAAGACTAAGGTGTTCTTCTCAGAGACTTCAGAAAATGGCCTGATGCCACCAAGTGATGAGCAGTTTCCAACACAGTGCTGTGTCTGTGCCCACCTATCAGGGCTGAGAGATACAGCCTTTCAAAGGGTAAAAAACAGAAAAAAAAAAGACACTTCTGTGACTTTCACAGACTTTGAAACCAAACCCAAGAAAGCAATGCAAATAATTGAAAATATTTCTGTGGTTCTTCACTCATGTCTCCTTTTATCCATAGTTCTTATCATTAACCCATCAAATGTAATGGTAATAATGTTTGAGAAGCTGACAATTTTAATCAAACAGTAGATAATATTAGTGAAACACAGGGTTTGAAATTATAATGTGCCTAGGTGTTCTCTTCGAGGTTGGGAATAGAAAGAAGACTTTGTAATCTGTGTGTGTGATCAAAACTAACCAAGCCAGTAGAGACAAAATACATGCGCATTCACTTCATGGGCAGAGAATCCTTTTCAGCAAAGATTCAGCTAATAGGTATGAAGGATGAGTCAGCTTGAGAAAGTCAGAAATTGTTTGGGATAAACTGAATGGAGGATGCATAATACAGTATTGCATTTCAGAAGAGCTCTGACAAAATATGGGCCTTGAATTTTGAATGTAGAGAGAGTTATACTTGCTTCATCTATTACTGAAGAGAATAGAAAACAAGCCAGCCTTTGTGATTAAGTAGACATCATGATATTTTACATAATTAACTTTAAGATCCAACTTTCAGATCCTACCTTAGTAATCTCATTACTAGTCACTGCTCTTTAAAAGTTCTGTTGGCATGTTGTTGTGTTGATTCAGCACAGAAAGAAAATGTTTTAGAAATGTCAGTTCTTCAAGCAGTGGTGATTATAAGCATGGTAACAGTACATGTTTGTGAAAGGTATATGCTGTCTGCCTTCATTCCCCATACAACAGTGAGAGGGAAACTGAGGTACAGCCATAGTGCTACTCTGAAGCATTAATATAATGAATATATTATTATGTAGATTTGATTCACAGAATTAAGAAAGTACTTGTGGTACTATGGTGCTTATACATTAGAGCCAGAAAGTAAAACAGAAAAGAAAGTGAAAAGAAATGCATAATGAGGGAGTTGGCCAGTTTAGTTCCATTATGCAAGCACAGTGAAAGGTACAAAGGTAAGGAATGCCACAAGTAATAAAAAAATCCAATATCGGTTACCTTAAATAATATTAATTATAAAAGGTGGTGTTAGCAATGCAGGCAGGGTACATTTTTTTCCAACATTCCTTATTATGTGTTAATCATAGCACTGTAAAGATCCAAAAATCTTGGATCATGCAACTTGCAAAATACCACTAGAATGTTTCTTGCTGGAACTAGGTACAGCGAGGCAAGTACAAGCTAAAACTGTAAATATGGGGAAGGACTTCTCTATTCAATAAAACAAGCAGTTTCTGCTGAAACTAGTCTTGCTTGAGGAACTAATTTGTGGTTCCAAGTGTCTTTCAGCGCTGACAGCTGAAGAAGGTAGCTCTGGGCCAGATTGTAATGTTCACTCCTTGCTCTAATGGGCGGATGTGTTTAATTAACCTTTGTTTCTGCAGAAGCAGACATTCTGGCAAGCTGTAGGAATGCTAAAGGAGTGAAATCTAAACAGCAGTGAACCCAGACACATTCTATATATCTAGTACTAGGTAAAGAATGTTAATGTAGACAAATACTGTTTCCTAGGAGATAGGTTTGTATAAGCAACTTCTGTAAAATAAATGTAACATGGTTCCCCCTGTAGGGCTCCCCCCTGTTAATTTCACAAGACCCCGCTATGGTCCCATGCCCTTGGGACTCTTGTCTCTCATGTCTGGCTAAAGACTGGGCACAGTTCTTCAACTGGGAGTCACAAAAGCACATATTCAATATTCTGCTTCATATCTCTTCCTGAGAGCTAAACCTGACAGTCTTGCTGCCTGTTCCATGTCCAGCAGTGACTTTTCCAGATACCATAGCTTGGACAGACCCTTCCCAGAGCTTCCTGTAAAGTGCAGATCTTCAGGTTTGTAGCTAATTCTTCAGAAGAGATATGGCAAGTCTAATGCAAAGCAGATATCCTTTGCATAAAGTTGCTGAAGGCACTGTTTTTCAGTTGAAAAACTAAAGCACTGTAGATAACAATTTGTACAAATACTGCAAACTCTCTGGCCACGATGTCCCTCAGCCCTAATCTTTCACTGAAAAATCACGAACTTTCAATGAGTGTTTTGAAAGCATGCAAATTAGAGCTTATCTTCTGTGACCTTCATCAGCTCCACTGCTACAATAGCATCATTGTTTCCTATCTCCTCCCCTTAGTAAGCAGCACCCTCCACTCCTCTCACTTCCTTTCCTGCCCAAACCGTTCCATCTGAGAGACTGTTTAAAGCTCTGCTTTGTGATCTAGTTCTGCTACTACTGTGATCTAAATGCCAACCTCCTTCAGTCCTGGTTGTCTCAGTCTCAGTCAGCCAAGACCCTGTTTTTACTCAAAAGGCACCTTTTAAACTTGAGTGATGGACATTCCTTCTACTCTTGTAGTCTTACAAACAAAGTGTATTCCCAACTGAACGGAAACATTTAGGTTACAGCATTTTACTTACTAAAACTACACTGTAGCAACACAGTATCAATCACAATCCTAAACAGTACTTTTCCCACCTCAGCACTGTGATGCAGAACTCTTTCCTGCGTAATACTGCGCAACCATCTCCACTTTGGCATAGTACATAGGAACTACTGTTGAGGCTGCAGTTAAATTACTAAATTCCTAATCCCATGCTTTGTCCACTGGGTTTCTGTTCCAGAATGGAGAGTTGTGACAACAAATGAGGTAACCAAGGAAAAATAAAACTGGCTACAGTTATCAGGATTATAAATTCAATATAATTCCTCAGCTTGTTCATACTGGTCCCTGTTTGTTTCTAGTAAGGTCTGATGACTCCAAAAGCCATAAGCTTTGTGTTAAGCTCTTGGGTGATGACAATTCCCTTTATAATGTTGCCCAGTGTCTAAGATGATAGACATTGGATTGTGTAGGCCTGCTATGAGCAGAGAGTGTCCTATTGCACAGAGGAGGTTTTCACAAAGACTGGGGATAGAGTAAGAGTCTATGTACAGATATAGACAGTGATTTCCAAAAGCTCTTAGCATTGGCCAAACTCACAGCACAGTCAGTGGATGTAGTCAGGCTGACACAGATTACTTTTGAAAATTCTTCAACAGCATGGTTCAACATGCAGCCCGCTGGCCAAATCTGGTCTGTAGGATCTTCTGTCTGGCTTGAACCTCCTTTTCTATGGAAATTCCAAGAAGTAAGGTGCTGCCTTATCCCAAGAGGAGAAATGAAGGGAGGATGCTTCTTGCACATGCTTCTGAGAGGTGGGCAAGAATAGTGCCATGATACAGAAGAATTTTGCTGTGCTTCTGGCTGAATGAGCTGCTATTGATTGTCAGTGGCCTGTCCTTAAACTGGCATCTGACTCATGCAGCCTCTGGGGCTTGACTATCCTATTAATACGCTTAATGTTGCTGTAGGTATCACTTGCTGAGAAGGAATGTATGACAATACATTTCTTTGTATTCTTTGTATTGTGTTTGTGTGTGTCTTTTTTTTTGGCCATCTGCATGTGATGCATGACTCAATTTCCCTCCACAACTGTAGGAATTATGATTTTCTTGTAATTATGGAAATAGTTTCAGTAAGTGTGAATTCTGTATGCATACAAGGATACAGGATCTATGGATTAATCTTGCAGGCTTTTTATTCAAGTGAATACATTCAGCAGGTTCTGAGTCCTATCTTCCTTCAGTACAGGAAGCACAGTGCTAGTGGTGATGGGGACTGAAAAGAAATTGCTGTCCTTGGAGATGACAGCAAAGCTCATTCACTAGTGGGAGGAGGCACCATTCTGAGCTAATATGAAGATTAAAAGCCAACGGAAAGAATTACAGTATCAGCTTAATTTTAACATAATCTAAGTATGAATTATCAAAACTGAGAGCTCTCACTTAAATACAAGTTGAAACAATCACTTTATCTTCAGGGAGACTCTCTAAGTAATTGAGATGGATTGAAATCTCAGCTGAAACTTCTGCTTGAAGAAAAGTGCTACTGGATGTGTCCATGGCTTGGTTTCAGCACATGCAGCCAGTTACAGCACAGGGGAAAACTACATTAACTTTCAGTCAAGCTAAAGGGGTACCCTCTCCTGATCTTGATAGATGGCAGTTAATTACATTTTTCCTCTTTGGAAGAAGTATACATTTCTTTCTTTTGTTAGCATGTCTGATAATGGCAGGGGATTTTTCTGAGGGTAGTCTTGGAACAAAAATGCAGCTCCAGGCACTCTGTAAGAAGCCAAATACAAGGGAAGGGTGGAGTGAACTTGCTATTTGATAATTAGAATAGTCTACAAGAAAGTTTCCTTATCTCTCTTCAGTACTTGTTTTTTCAGAAAGTAACTGTGATGAAAAGGCAGGAGCTATTCTTCTCTGATGTAAACTCTTTTCTGATAAGTCTTTTGGAAGAAATCACAATGCTATCTTCATTCAAATCCTTCCTAAGATGCAATTCTTCCATAAAGTGTTTCTATGCTAATCCACTAGGCGTTGCTATTTACATCTTTAAAAGAAAAAAAGTATTTAGCCTGGACTGATTGTAGATTAAGAATTGCTAAGTGCATGCATGTCCCATAGAAAACTGTAGTTCATGGAAAGAATCTATTGCCTCCCAGCAGTAGTTCTTTATATTGTGTTTTTATTTCTTATTGTTGATTGTAGCCTCTACAGGGAAGGAGCGTTTGTCTTCATGCACCTTTAAGGCATCATATATGTCTGTAACTTTATGCAAATTAGTGAAGATCAAGAAGGAAACAAGAAGTAATTTTACAATACAAATTAGCTTTGCCTTGAATAGCAGTCAAATTCTACTCTGTCATCCCAATGTAAATCCAGATTTGGTACTGAAGTCACGAGAATGGAATATGGTCATAGCTCTTGATACAAAGCAGACTGAAGGGGAAAGGGGGCCAGTAATGCTGCATCTAATAGATTAATTCCCATTATCTTATACTATGTAAACAATAAATAACCCTAGTCTTCTCTTTGGGACGTGCTGACTCTATGCTGCTTTGTGCTATAGGCTGCTAATGCAACTCAGAAATGCACATCTGCTATTTAAAAGTGTATAAAGCAGTGGTTCCCAAACTGGGCACTATTAAAACTAGTGAGATCACCACAGTTTCAAACGAGGTCACAAGCTACACGAAATTTGATCTGATCACATATGCATGCTAGTATTTGGGGTTGCATTAAATTCTTGCTCTACAATAGCAACTTTTTTCAGTGAAAAATTTGGGGAACTGCTGTGTTTTAGTCTGTGAAAGACTGGGTAGAGAGACTACTTCATCTGAATCATCAGTGGGAAAAGTCCGTTATTAAAGGGATGAAATGTGAACATGACAGCTAGAATTGAAAAAAATCCCTACAGCTGTGAACATATTCAAATCTGTTGATACAGCATATTTCAAGCCCAAAGGTGTCAACACCATTGCTTTCCAAAACTGTAATTAATCTATGTGTCCAAAATACTATGTTGCTATAATAATTATCATAACAAAGTTAATTATAGATCAGTCCTTCACAACCAAAATACACTTACCACTAGGTAAAACATGGCAGTTATTTACACATGATATACAACAGATGAGAAGAAAGAAATAAGATTATTACATCCATCAGAAATGGCTGGACCTCCCCTTTTTTTAGCAGTGTGTGCATATCTGTGCTGGAATCTGTCAAGGAAGCCCTGCCAGTAAAGGCAGGGGATGTTGCAGAGGCAGCAAGCTGGGAGCCGGGAAGGAAGGCAATACTTCCTGACACTCATTAGCAAGCTCAGAGGAAGGAGAACAACCTGCCTAGTCATGCTAAATCAGCTAGAGAGGCCCTATCAACACAGCAAATCCCTTACCTTTGTTTAAGGATATTAGATTTGATTAGGAAAGAGAAGCCATGATTTTGTACACAGGTGTGCAAAGCGCCCATTGAACTTCACTCTCCTATTACTGTGACTTCCTAATTTGCTCAAGGGAGCTGTAAAATTAAGAACCTGAGGACTGACTTGTGTTTATTTTTGTCTCCCTTTATGAAGCACACTTGGTCAGTTTTCACCTTTTTATGCTATGCCTCAACTTAAATATTTATGCCATGTCCCATTAAAATTAAAAGCTGAGAACTTTTGTCCTTTCAGCTGCACAGCTACAGTGTACCATTTGTTAATTTGTGAATTTCAGATATATTTAGTGTGACTAAATAGCAGAGTTTGAAAACAATGATCTTTCTTTATACACAGAACTGCCATATCCCCTAAGCCAAGGCAATTCAATTCTGACCTGGAAAGGGACATCAGAGTTCACTCCCTCATGCCCTAGTAGTCCTTTACTTCTTGTCTATAAGTTACCAGTTCCACAGGCAGTTTTTGTAATATTAACATTTTCAAGACCCAACCATTTTTAACCATATAGTCTATTGTTTTAACTGTTTATTAGTGGATTCAACTGTCTTACGGCATTTAGACAAATTGACACAAATGGCAGCTTAAATGACAGATTTAAAGCTGTCATCCTCATGGGGCAACTCCACATGCAAGTTATCAGCAACATTAAATTGCAAAACCACTTGTAAAACCTTTGTTAAATAATATAAATTTAAATTGTTATATGCTCAAACCAATGTAAATAACAAGCCATACAGACCAGAATACATAAAAACCCTCAAAAAACCAACAAAACTTAGAAAGAAAAAACGTATAAAGAATAATGCTGATGTTAGGCTAAATTCTCAGGCTATGTTTCATTACTATTACTGTTACCATTTATCAAGGGCTTTCAAGCCAGTTCTGATATTTCTTCCCTTTGTGTTTATAACTCCAACTGTTACATTCTTAACTCTCATGTTCTTTGCTAAACTTTCCCTCTTAAAACTTTCTTAGTCCGCATTATTTCTGGTCAGATTTGAATCAGCGAAGCAGAGCATTTCCTGTCCTTGGAGGGATGAATCTACACTGGATATTAGGAGCCTGTGTCAGCGCTAACAGGATGCAGACCAGGAAGCTATGCATTTTATTAAGAGGAACTAGAACAAAAGTGGCAAAGTTTTTGGCAGAATTAGAATGAAATGTTTGTACATGGAACAGAATAAGAACTAGAACTAAAACATTTTTTATATAACTAAAATAAGGCTGTCAGCAAACTAGTTTGGTAGATTTGGAAATCATCAGGAGCTTATTAGAAAAAGCTTAAGCTCAAAACCTAGGATTTGAATGAAAGCTCTAGCTGCCTAACTAACTGGAGCTATGTCTCTGGCATGCTAAAAAAGACTGCTTTTTCAGAGCACAAATGAGTTACGTACTGGAGCAACAAGCCATTGACGCTCTACTGACACATGAATGCTTGAAAGTTTGAAATCTAACAACAATGGAGCTAGAATTAATATTGAATATATATTCTTATAATTGAAATACAAGAATAAAAATTGACTCGACTTCTCATGCTGGAACACAAGGAATGTTTCTTGGGGAGCTAAAACTGCACATGGACCAAAAGAGAAATTGGAATTAGCTCTGTGGTGTGGATCTAAAGTAACAGCAGCAGTAGCCACAAATGTGGTGCCATCTAATGTATCATAACTTTGTCCGTTGGTCAGCACTTCCTAATCTGAACGAGCATGTTTTCATATCTCTTCCAGCAGCAACTCAAGAGACTCCCCACAATCCAAACCTGTGACTGTTGGAAATTTGTTTGTTGGAAATTTGCTGGATGAAGTAGGAATGTCCATAGAAAAAAGCTGACAGACATTTTGTTACTCAGTTTTACAGGCTGGTCTTCCTGTTAATTATGGCTTTCTACTGAGTGAAGTCTCTAACAGGGATAGGTGGGCATGGTCCTCCATTAGCTGTCCAGAAAAGCATAAAAAGCCTTATTTCTTCCATAGCCAAAATGAACATATATTTAGCTTGAAGGATATGGAAACCATCTTTTTTGAGAAATAAATTCCACAGCCTTTTTCATTGCTGATTTGTGACCTTGAGATCTATAAAATCATGCAGTATCTTCCTTTATAACAGCTGCAGATTTAATATAACTGACTTGGTAAGGGGAGCAGCCCTTAAGCTGCTAATGGGGAGGAGTTGAAATTTGGTGGTGAAATTAATGCTGTAGGTGCAGCAACCAAGGACAAAGCACGACAATCACACCTACTTGTTTTTACACTTCCGGATTTTGGGAACTGACAGGAAAGATTACTTTTGATTTATACCTGTTTCTGAGAAGCAAGACCTGATAATTATCAGGTAATTCACCTGTGTCATGCAACAGCTATGCCAAAAGCTAGCAGTTAAACTACAAGGCAGAGTCAACTTGTGTGTGGAGTCACCCCACGAGGGTAGCTATGAACCAAGCTGGAAAATTCTGGGGATGAGACTGTGTTTCCCACAGCCATTGAATAAATATCATTGTCTTTTAACTAGAATAAACTCATGTATCTGATGTCACTTAACGACCTCTGGAATCATAGTAGAATGACTCCTATCTTTTAATGCAGATAATCAATTCTTCTAACACAGGTAGGAGTCCTAGGTGAATCTTTTATTTCTATTTACAAAATAGTGCCCCATCACAGATTTTGAATTTCTTTCATGCTGCAGTCTTCACCCGCTTCTCCTTTTTAACTGTTAAGAACTAAGAAACAAAATTTCCATGAAGATACATAGAACTTTAACGACAGAAAAGCTAAGTGTACTGAAAGTTTTTGTAAGGAATACAGCTCTCTTCGGGTAAGGAATTCTAGAAGTAATAGTAAAGATTAGCTCATTTTTAGCCAATTATTAAAGATGAGCCCTAAAGTTTAAAGCAATTTGAACTCTACAGGCAGACCCTATATGTTAGCACTGCAGCCCTTTCAGCCATGATCCAGACTGTATTTAGAAATGGCAGCTTAGCCATATCTCCATTAATATCATACAACAAAATAAGAAAATACAAATCAGCTAAGTGGAAAAGGAACTGAGTTTTGCCATGTTTTCCTGAATTGAAAGCTTCCCAAATTATCCCCAGAAAACCCTTGGAGAGGTTTAAGAAAAGCCACAAGGAAACTGTTGCTGAGCCTTCAGTGCTGAGAAGTCAAAGGAGCCCAGCTGATCCAAACAAAGGATTCTTTACATGCTAATCAAAAAAGAGATTCAGCAGGTGGCCACATTGCTTAGGCTCTGTGAAAGGAAACTGAAAAGGCAGAACTACATCAAGCTGAATCTGGCATGGACGTGACATGACTATTGCATTTTGCATTTGACATAATGGATATCTTCAGCCACAATGGCCAAAACCATAGCATTTTTGCTTTCCAAAGAGCATGAAGGACTGCCCTTTCTTGGAAGGAAGTGGCAGCTGCCACAAGACTATAATAATATCTCAGACTTGCTCTATATAAAGATCTTTTCTAAATTTACAAGGAAATCACTTGTTGGGTTAAAGCAGTTGTCAAAAAAAAAAAAGATAAATTGTTAAACATTTTGGATGTGTCATTTACTTTTCCCATTCCCAGCTATGTACCTGCCTCTTAACTGTCCTAAGTGTCTTATATCCTAAATGAATTATAACTGTTAAAATGGAAAAGCTAAGATTGCCAGCATTATCATCTACCACTCTCTTAGGACAGAAACAGCCTTTGAAAAAAAGAACTGGGCAGACTTTGGGGAAAGCAGCATCTTAAGCCATTACACTAAGATCCAGTCACACTCCCAAATTCCTTCTCTGAATGTGATCTATGCCAGCCAACAAGTTCAGTGGAAAACTGATAGGAAATGACTTAGGAAGAGAGTATCTTGTAAATCCTGCCCTTCTCCATAAATTGAAAGATGGAAGGGAGGGAGGAAGGAGAGAGTAGCAGTCTCTTCTTTCAAATCACAGAAAGATGATGCATCCTTTTGTATGCAAGGTCTTAGGGGATACAGCATCTATCTAGCATGTAGTAAACCAAACATCAACTTCCTCCTCTTCTGAAGTGATCTGAGCCCATATCTCATAGGAAAATACCCAAAATAGCAACCCAAAGACTATCTTATGCTAGGCGAGGGGTATATTTAGTCCTTGTTGAAGCTGATCCATTTTGCATGGAATACTATTCACTAAACCAGAGGCAGTACAAGCAAGAGTGATCTGTCTTATCTAATGGTTACAGCACACACTGAACAGTCCTTGCTTTCATAAAGATGTCACAATTTATATTGACTGCACTGGTGACACTTGTGCCTTTACAGTTCTAGCTTCCATGGCAGGCTTATATTATCTGCTTGGCATTGTCCATCTATTTTTATGAACCAGGCAGAGTATAAATGACCAATGCTAGTTTTTAACCTTATCAATTAATTTACAGTGAACCACATAAGAGTTTAAGCTTGAGGTTTGCAGACTGAAGTCTTCTATTGATCTGCAGAAGGGAAAAAAGCACTATTTTTTTTCCTTATACTGTGTATATGCAGATACAACTCATTATCTGCAGAAACCAGTTCTTGAAGGGAGTGTACTTCCTTCTTCTGTTCAGCTCAAATAATGATCACCACAATGCTTCAATATGAAGTTGTTTTTTACACTCTATACACTATCCTGAGACCAACAAGTAATTTGGCATGCGCCACCAAACCCTTCACTTATGGCAACTCAAATTTCTCAACTGGCACTAAAAGTTTCCAGAATAGTCACCCTATCTAATCAGTTTTCATCCCTTCTCTCATTCCAGTAATATAATTGTTAATGTCCAAGGCCAAGAGCAAAGAGAAAATAATCAAGTGACACTGAAAACAGCATGAAAGAAATCACCATAAAATCCAATGCTTGGAGACAGTAATGTTCAGATAGTGCTTCTTAGAATGAAATCACTAGTTTCTGGGCTAACTCTACATTTTCTGTTTTGAAAGATTCCACGTTCACTTTGATGCATTGTGCACTGCTTCCAGAGAACGGAAAGATTATATTATGGGCCACCTTCTCCATTATCTGACTATTTCTGTAGTGATTTAAATCTGTATTGATTGCCATTTAGCATTTTGCAAACGTTTTCACAGATAGTAATCAGTATGTAAGAAAAAAGGTAGGGGAAAAGCAGGCCTTGTATGTGTTATGACCTGGTTGTAATTCTATTTAAAATATTAGAGAACTATTGTATAGAAAAAGGAAAACCTTAAAAAAGGACAAGGGTTATAAGGGGAAAAAATGTAGTTACATGAGCCAGATCAATTCATTTTCTGCTACTGAAAGTCTGATCAGAAAAAATGAAGTTAAAGGTCTGTTGTTGCCCTTCAAGAAATCCACCTTGGGGATGAAATTCATGCCTGAATGCAGAGAAGCAATTTGAAAAGTCAGAGTTTGATTTATTGTTCTCTGAAAGGTTGTGTAAGGCTTCTTACTAAAGATCTCAAAGTTACACAAAGGTGGTTTGTATGATTAAGGGCAATCATAGTTCTGAAAGACTCTTAGAAGATACAGACACAGCTTGGGCTTATTTCTTATTTACTGTAAATTTTATTTTTTCATTCTGACTAGATGGAACTTCTTAAATTAATTTGTTCACCATTTGCATTATAGACACACAGCAGTAGTACAGGTGCAGATCTGCAGTCTACGATATATACAGATTCTGCTCTCATTTATGATAACGTCAAATCAAGTAAACAAGATTTCAGAAAGCCAAGATATAACACTGTTCAATCAACTGTAGTTGATAAAAAAATGTCCAAAAAAGCCATTCTTTGGCCATTCTGCTCTAGGGCAGAAAATCCCTAACACAGCTTGCCAGTTCATAAACATGGCCCTGTAATGAAAGGAAAAAGACAAGACCAAATTAAAGCAAATGTTCACTGCTGTCCAGCAAACAATTTCTTTTAGCCTGCAAATATCAGATAAATTTAGGATTTCAGTCATTTATTTTGAGGAGATTAGTTTAGGTAGAAGGGTGGGTGGATTTGCTTGAGAGTACATAATGTAGTTTTCTGTGCTGTAAAGCAGTGTAGCTCCAATGAAACCTGGGGAAAAGCAGCATTTCTGACCCTTAAACATAACGTTAGTTGTGTCTAATTACAATGGCTTCAACTTTTAAATTAAAAATATATACGTACACACATATATATGCATATATATATCTCTATTCGAAAGGTTTTTTCTCCTTATATTGCACCTTTGCTTGCTCACGTTATCTACAGTATCAGAAATCTCAACTTAGAACTTCTTAGCTCTTGGAAATTATTTCAGTTTTTATTTTAATGTGGTGCTTCTGTTTTATTTTTATAGTTCTCCAGAAATAAATTATAATGAAACCACAAAACTTGGGGAATGAAAAGAAGCTTGGGGTCTGGGCTTGCGGTGTCTGATGGAGTTCCATACTTATACTTTGACTAAGGTACATTACTTTTGCAGACTGAAGACCTCCACAAATCAGTACTGCTCCTCCCAAGTTTTTTCAAAGGAATATGAGGCTTAATGTAAATTGCACCAGAAGATAAAAGATATTTATTTTTAATTTACAATTTATTTATTAATGAGGTAATAGGTTGAATATTAGTTAACCTATTAATATGTGGAATAGTAAATTGCTACCACTGACATAATTAGCTTCTAGCAAGTATTCTTTTCTAAAAAAATAATTTCTTACTCTTTTGACAGATCCTAAGTATGTGCTACTGTCCACTGAAAAGATAAAAGACAGTACAGAAGCCAGAATATTGTGGGATACAATGCATGCTTATTTTGAAATTACTTTCCTTAATCTGTTAATGTAAAGCATTTTGTACTCTTATCAATTTAACATAAAAAAAAAAAGGAAAGGCTGTTTGGAGACTGTATTAGGTTATCAACCACAAGTAACATGTCTTTTCTAGAGAAGAATGCTGTGTAAACTAACAGATGAACATTCAGCTCAATAGTGAAAGTTTTCTCAAATACAGTAATAGTATCACTGGACTGTACTGTGTTCTTAGCAAGCTCTATAATCAAGAATAAAGTAATGTCATAACAATATAATGCCTACATTAGCATATTCACAGACACACAAACTTCATCATAAACTTCACTGGTGGAACAAGTTCCTACAGGTTTCCTACAATACCCGCTTTACACACTTTTGTGAGGCTTTCACCTCTGGGTTGAAATACAGCAACTAATTAATGAACAATGAAGTGTTATATTCTGTAAGTTTAAGGAATAAAGAATCTGTAGCAAAGTGCAGCTGAAGAGGAATTTTGGTAGACAAAATTTGTAGCCATTTGTTTCACCATCCAAACTACTTCATACAGAACTTGAATTTCCAGAAGAGATTTTCCATTCAAGTTCACATTCAGACCTTCTTCAATTTGACATTTGCCAGCATGATAGTGCAAAGTTATGTTGTAGGTGCAAGAAAAGTCTGATTTTTTAGCCAATGAGTCATATCAGAGTCAATTCTAGAAGGTGTGCCATTGATAAATAGGTAGAATACTATGATAACAAGATCCCTCTTATAGATTGTGAGATGCTTGGGAAAAAGAAAAAAATCTATTGCAGCTTAAATGGTAAAGGGGCATTAAAGCTCCCAAATGTTTGCAATAGATGTGATTAAACATTGAAAAGAGAAAACTGCATTGATAACAATGAAAATAGCAGACTAATATGAAGGGCTTTTATGGTGTAAAAATATGTTTGCATAAAAAATGCTCTGTTTTAATTTGAAGAAGGATATTTTAACCTCATTCTAAGTTACATCAACTGAGAGATTGTAGACAGAAGTAGGTACTTAAAAATTATGTAATTTTAAATGACAAATCTTTCTGAAGTACTGATCCCACGCTGCTAGAATGCTGGTTGCTATCAAAGCCAGTAATTTTCAATATTAATTTAATATATTTGTCAATAATTTCATCTGGAAAATTTTATTCAAAAATAAGGGACACGAGATCTGTTAGCATGCTCAAATCACTCTCCAACATCAGCCATTAAACAAGGTAGCACTGTTCAACTCAGTGAGCTAAATTCTCAATAATGTCAGCTGCCTTATTACTCTGGAAAAATCCCCTGCCTTATCTATTTCCGGAATAATTCCAGTTTCTATGCAACTGGCTTTGGTGTGGTAATGATAATCACATTCAACTTTATCTGTAAGACACTGAAGTACGCTTTCTACCCTACATATAACTGGTAAAGCCTTAGTTAATGTATCTGCATCAGCAGTGCACTTCAGAAATGTGGGCCATCTGGAGGGAGTCCAAAGAAGAGAGAGAGTGACTGGCAATTAGGAAACATGACCTATAAAAAACAACTGAAAAAACAGGTGTTATTTGAAGGAAGAAAAGAATTCTGAGGAGTGAAAAAATAATTCTTTTTGAATATTTAGCAGATTGATATAAAAAGGAAAAAAAAAATCTAATCGCTATGTCCAGTATACATCTAATTAATATGCTTAAACTGCAGTAAGTGACATTTAAGGTAGGTGGTGTTAATTTTCTTCTTATGATAAAATAATTCAGTATTTTAAATAAACTGCTATGATGATACTGCAATCTTAATTGCATTTAAAAAAATACATACCAAAAGTGACATATGTATAATTGATTTTGCCTTTGGGCCATGGAGTAAGACTACCTGACCGCTTATGACTCTTTCTAGACTTTTTATTTTCTTTTTGATTCTTGGCTATCAAGATATCTACAATAAACTTAGATAAACTGTCTTAGCTCCTTCTGTAAAGGCTCCAAGATCAGAACCTAAATCTGTCATGCTGTTGATAGTCATGATGATCAGAAGTGTAACACTTGTAAAACTGTAATGTGAAATCCCTTACCTCACCAAATGTCAGTAAGAATCTCCTTTAAAATGACCTTGTGATATGATCCTGAGAAATCTCAGCTGTATCTGAAATGGAAAGGTGATTTGATAGTGAACTTTATTTTAGTGTAGTAACTTTCTGCTGTCTGTAACAAAAATAAAGTGCATGATATAGTCAAAATGCCATAAACTCCTACAAGGCCAAACCCACAGTCATGTTTCATTTACTGTTGTTTGGTTCTGATATATTTTAGTTTTCTGCTTTATGGTTTTTGAATGCTGAAATTCATAAATCATGGCAAGGTTAGCTTCATTCTCTTAAGTATACAAATAATCCGTATAATGCAGTTCTTGATAGACTGTCCATGCCCAAAAAGAAAATCACCTTTGACTAAATTATTTTTATTTTAGAAATAACTCTGAGAGCACACTATGTACACATACCTCTTCTGACAAGTCATCTAAGCCTAGATTAAGTCTGGCAGCTCAACTCTGCACATATAAAAGATGTTATATTTTGAGAACAAAAAGGACATCACAGCATTCTAGATAATCCAACAGGTTATTTTCTGTTTTCTTTTGTTCTTCCAGTTTTACACTAGCATTCATTTTGATTGAAAAATGGTTTAAAAAGTAGGATAAAAAATACAGTGGCTTTGGACTGAATAAATCAATAAAAACTTACGGGTCTGGTTACCTTCACTGAACCATTGCTTTGTGCTGCACAGGTGATATAAGGGACTGGCCAGGTGGAACTAAGAATTCCTTCAGAGAGGGACAAAACCTCCCTGCTGCTTTAACCTGTTCTTATGTTACTGGGTCAGCCTCAGTGCTGGACATGTGGCAGGACCACTTCTTTCTCCACTGACCCGATTTCTTTGTGGTTACTACTGGCAACAATTCCTGTCTCAGTCTCTTGTAAACTGAGGCTGGGGTAAAAGTTGCGAATCAGGTACCTGTCTTGCAGCTGTCCCTCTTCAGCATTCAGATGTCAGCAGAGAAGAGAATCTGCCTCTTATTTCTGTTACTGCCAGAGACTGTGAATGACATCGCTAAAGCTGCAGACTGACTTCCTAGGTAGCACTGATTCCTCTGCAATTCAAGATCCTCCCTCCAAGTTTCTCATCATACCTTTCCTTTTACCCCTGAGACTACTATGACATACTCTCCGCAGGAACAGGGAATTTCTCTGTCCATCATTTGCAGCCTGTTAGGCCTCATAGTTCCTCAAATACTTTTTTCCTGAACTGGCTCCTTACCTTGTTTCTCCCATAGTTAACTTGTGCAAAAAAAAAAAAAAAAAAAATGGCCAGAGATGCTATAAAACACTTTCAAAGGACAACTGGGTGTGCAGATGGTGGTTTTACACAAACACTGTACAGGTGTAAACAACAAAAATGGAGGCCAAGGCAACTGCCAGTCCCATCTAGTATGAATTTATCAGAAAGAACAGGGAGGTAACAATGTTAGCTTCTCTCCCCTCAGCAGTGGTGGATATGGTAATCCAAGGGACTGGATCAACAGATCCCATAAAGATCCTCTTCCCTGCAACACTTGGGCTAGGTTGGGTGGTCTATTACCCATCTTACTAGGAATGGGTCTACTACCATCTGTTCCTTTTAATTCCTTATATACATCTCTTTGATTTTCTTTGCCAATTACTGTCACAATAAAAAAAAAAAAATTGAATAGAGCTCTATATTTGGGTTTTACATCTTTCCCATCGCTAGTTCCTAGAACTAATTTCAGTTAATTCTTGTTTCAGCTAATCATCTTTCTAGAATAGATTTCTACTTGTAAAATAGAACTGCTCAGAAGGGAAGTATGAGTCCTAATCTTTGCAAAGAAAAAAATATTTGTTGCTCAGTCATCCCACCATACTTACTGTTGTTCGTGACTCTAGCAGTGACACAGAGTGCCCTGTTACATTCTTAGGGGGCTAGACACTAAATGCATCTATCAAAAATGCTATCCCTATCTTTATGAATTTGCAGTTTAAAACATATTATGACACAATAAAGCAACAGCTGGAGATAAATTTCTCCATCTCTACTGAAATCTTACTTGTTTAGAAAGTGAACATTTTTTGTCTGCAAAGCACTTAGAATAAAATAAATACAATATAAATGACAACAAAAAGGAATTTTCTCCCCTAAATTGTTCTATAGACTGCAATTTTTCTTACTAAAGTACTGAAGCCAAAATATATCTGTAACACCTATGGTAACCATGGAGATTATACCAGGCAACATGCATAATGATTAAAAACATGACATCAGACCAATGTTCTTTGTCATGACTGGATTACTACAAAGAAGTAGGTTTCCCCTAAACAATTTGCAGAAGCAGGATACATGTGGTTAATTTCTCAACCCTCTTTTTTGCAAGGGGGAAGGGGAAGTGTCAGCATTGTGGTATGGGCAGCAGACTAATATTGTGTTCGGTTTGAAAAGACCCGGCTTCCCAGGTTCTTGGTAGCTTCATCTCACAGAAATGATTTGCTACAAATATTTATCTTCTGTTAATAGTCACATCAGAGGAACTAGTCCCACCACATGGTCTGCAGGACACAAAAGATGGCGATGGAAACATATAGTTACAGAATAAATAGGAAACAGTTCTAACTAATTTTTACTTGGTGTTTTTTTTAGGACTACATACAAATGCACAAAATCTATCTTAAAATCAATTCATGCATAATCCTAGAAATACTAAGATTTGGGTCATTTAAGTGTTAGGTATAAACCAACATTCCTTCATATCTGGCAATATTTCTCTCTCTGCTTATTCCTTCTCTGCATGGATGGCATCAAATAGTAAATAGCTCTCAGTCTGCCAGCTTCTAATGCAGGATGAATATTGATGCTGTTCTTAATCTGATACAATCTATAAAGCAGAGGTGAACAATTAGTAGAATTGGGACCTTTCCCAATGAATGCAAAAAGAGAAGGTCACTTTTTCACCTAAGGGGTTAACTAAAATATGGTGTTTTGCAGTTGTTTGAGTTAGGAGGAGAAACTGATGATGATACAAGGATGATGTCAATCCTGTTTACTTACAAATAATGTAGAAAACTTGGTTTCCTTCAAGATAGGAGAAATTCAGAAGATACTTCCTTTTTATGTAGTTGTGAAGTACTCAGCTGTTTCTCAGAGCCACACACCTACTTTTTTCTGCCTCTGTAACTTCTTTTTTCCAATTCCTGGCATTTTTTGCCAACCCTGAAATTACAGATTATAGTAAATCTTTCTCCAGTTCCTCCTCCTCCATTTTATTTTGTTTTGGCAATAGGCCATTGTTTCACCTATCACTTTTATAAAGCTGGATTGCTTTTTTTTTTTTGCCTTTTTTCACCTTTCCATTGACTTTAAGTGAGAGGCCTTTTTTATGCTATCCAATTTCAAAATACGATTTCACCTATCCATCAATGGATAGAGGTAGAGGTAATTAATTCTTTCTCTTCTGTAGGAGACTACAAAGGGGCCCAATGTGAAAGCAGGAATTAACACAACTACTTAACCTATTACTTCTCTCCCAGAGGATCTGAACCCCCGGAGATCAGTGGTAATAATGAATTCCATCATTTCCCAAAGTGGGTGTTAGCATGTTTTTCTAGAAGGAAGAATTTTACCCAACATATTCACTCTAACTTCAGGGTGTGGGATTTAAATAGGTCAACACTGAAAGCTAGAAAAATTAACCAAATTAATTAGTGAGAAAAAGTGTGTTTTCCTTTGTAACTGGCAAGACAGCTATGTCTGATTGTGTGACTGGTAACATTAAAATTGGACAGAGAGCTTTGGGGACTGATAAAGATTTGAAGAAAAAACTGCAGTAAACATAGCAACAGCCACTCTTTCTTTTCCCTGAGCAGTTAAAACTGCTCTGCACACCCCCCTAGTATTGCAGTCAATGATTTAATAAAATAAAACACTCGGCACCCTCAACACTTATGAGGGGAAGCAGGGACGTTTCCATTCCTTTACCTTCTGATCTCAGAAATATTTTTTTTTTCTGCAGCCATCAGTAGAATTTGTACTACAGTATAGGTGATGTATTTAAGACGGAGCCCGTCCTAACTACTTTTGGGCCAAACCAGAGCCTGTAGGGTTCACGGGCTCAGCCTCCCAGCGAGGCTGCCTGCAGGACTCTGAGGAGAACCAACGTTCCCCTCCCAGCTCCCCACAGGCCCCTTCCCCTCAGCAGCAATGGGGTGGGCAGCCCTTTCCCGTCGCTCTTCGGCTGCTCCCTTAGCAGGACCTCATCCCTCAGCAGCCCGAACACGCACCACAGACACGGCCGTGCCCGGAACGCGCCCCCGCTGTGGGACGAAACGCGCCCCGACGCCCGCTGCCTCAGCGCCAACCGCCACCCCCTCGTCCCGCCCCGCCTCACAAGCCGATTGGCCCGCGAGCGCCACGTGACCAACGTGCGGGCGGAGGAGGCGCGCGCTCGCGGGGAGCCGGGGCCGGCGGGAGCGGTGCCGACGAGGGCGGAAGTGCGCGGCGGGGGCGCGCGGGCGGCGGCACCCCAATGAGAGCGCGGGGGGCGGCAGCGGTTAAAGCGGAGCCGGGTGCCGGGCGCCGGGCTGGAGACGCAGCGCGGAGCCGGGTCTTAGTCCCCCAGGTGAGAGCGAGGAGGGTGGGCGCTTCGGAGCGACGCGGGGCTCGCCTCGAGGTTGTGGGGAGTTCGCCTGTCCCAGCCCCCCCTCCCTGGGGAAGGGGGAGCTGCCGGGCCGCGGCCTGAGCGGGCCTGGGCCCACCGGCTGGAGGATGTGGCTGAGCTCTCTCGTTCCCGTCCGTTCTCCCGGCTCTGTGGAGAGAGAGGAGAGGTGTCACTCGGGGTGTGGGGCAGCCACGTTCTCCCCGGGTGCGTGGGGCGAGGAGAGCCCGGTAGCTTCTCTTCCTACCCCGGGACGCGGCTCCTCGGCTCTTAGAAAGCTTTGGGAGTGTGGGTGAAGGGGAGAAGCAGTGCCTGGCGTGTAGCCTGTGTGCCTCGGTCCCGTGTGGGAGCCGGAGTGGGAGGTGAGGGTTGCTGCAGCCCTTCTCTCGTGGGTTTGGCTACTTCTGCTGCGTCCCGGTGGTGTGGGGGCTGAGGCGGAGGCACGGGGACTGGGTGGTTGCTGTGACTTGTATCTACAAGTGGGGCTCGGGGGAGGGAAAGGGCGAGGAGAGGCTGGCCTTCAGTGTTAGTTTCTCTGGCGAACTCCTTCTGTGCAGGCTGCCCTGGGATAAATGATAACGTTTCATCTGTGTGAGATAAATGGAGGGTTTGAGATGCTGTCAATCTCAGCTGAACCAGAAGTTTCTGAAGGATCTTGTTTTATCTGGCCAGGTTCTCCTTGTGCTGCTCTTTATTTTCCTTGTGGCCTTACCAGAGTGGATCTTGGAGGAGGAGAAAGGTGGTGCTGGAGTGTGAACTCACCTGGAGAAGGGCAGGGAGAGAGGTTGTGAGTCAAAGCAGCCCAGTCATGCTTCCTGAACAGCTAGTGGAGGCCTAACTCGGTCTTTCTGCTGGAGTCCTCTTGAATCAGTTCTGATCCTAGAACATGAGAGTTAAGTCTTGACTACCCCTAGGTATTTTCATGGTGGAATGGGAGCAGGGAGACTGTACCTGCGCTAGGACCTGCCTTGCCTTTTTCAAAGTTTAAGTCTGCAGTCTAGGTAGCTTTATGCTTGTTGAACTGTCTAAACATTACTTCTTTAGTTCTGAGATCCTTGTTTCTCTTGTGAGGTGGAGTGCCTGTCTGTTCAAGGGCATTCTCAGAGCCATGATTTTCAGGAAAAGCTGTCTTTTTTTTTTTTTTTTTTTTTAGATGCCTTAACCCCCCCCCCAGCTGAAGTTATCAAAGCTGAGGAGAGAGGGAACTAACAGCTAGGAACCAGACTTGTGGTTCTTGTGAGTGATTTGCTTGAAGGCTGAAAATAAATTTATTGTAGAGAATTTAATAGCAGCAGCTCGATCTTACTTGGCAATAGCATCTTTATGGCTTATTCACTTATAGTAGATTTGTTAAAGTAGCTTTATCTAGTGTTTTAATCACTTCTGTCCCCTGTGTACTGAACTTAGATTTTTGCTTAAGATCAGATGATATCAACTTACCATGGTAAAAGGTTCTGCATTTACTTCCTGTATTAAATATTTTATTTAAGGAATAGAAAAGGTTTCAGACTACTCCTGTAAATAAGTTTCCTCTATTAGATTTTTAGTAGTAAATATTTTGTTGTACACTTCTTTTGGAGTAGACCAACTTGATTCTGTTTTGCATGCCTGCAGAAAAGTGAAGATGACCTATTTTCACTGGTGTTATGTATATGCTGCAGAAGAATGTCTAGTTTAATGATTTAGCTGGAAGGCTTTACAAAAACTCTAAACTGAAAGCTTAATTTGACCAGACAATACCCTTCCTCGGTCACCCTTTAAAACTCTCAAACTTGTCTCTAATTGTCAGTGCCGTGGTACTGGATATCTGGACAGAAAAGCAGTTGAGACACTTTGATCAAATCAAGGCAGTAATGATGGGACACTACCTAGACAACTTGGATGTGTACACTGAAATCCTGAATAATATATAGATTCTGCAATCTAATGCCTCTTTCAGGCTTCATTTTTTTTCAGTTACAACTTAACTGATTAAACACCAACTGTTCTTTGACCAAATGCTGGATAAAATGACTTGCTTCTCTGGGAAGTGTTGGGGTCCAGGCTTCACAAGCAAGAGAACTGTCCTGTGAACAGAGCAGAAGTGACCAAGTCATGTAACAGAGCAATCCGTAACATCACGATTTGGGAAGCTGGTTTGTAGTTTGTTCTTGTCCTGTTGCTTTGTAAACTCTGTTCACTTTCCATGCAGTAGATACTTCCACTTTAAGTTGATAATTTCTTATTAATTAGATTCAAACTCCATGTGACTGACTACTGATTAAGCGAATTGCTTTCTATTACACAATGAGTTCATCTGAATTAATGGCCTCTCTTAGCAGAGGTACTGAAGGAGCCTGTTTCCCATGACAGCTGTGCAGGCAGTAAGCACTCATGGGAATGCAAATACATAGTGGTATCAAGACAAACAGAGCCCAAGGTCAGTAGGTGTCTTGTGCCTGGAGCAAAAAAACTCTGGATGGGAGTAGTTGTCTCTGGGAGTTTGAGTTAAAGGCAGTGGCTGGGGAGCCCACAGAAGTATATAAATGTGGGTCTTGAGTGCTCGCTGGTTTTCACACCCTGTGTGCCTCGCTTCAGGTAACTTTTGCGTGATTGATTTATGATTGACTTATGAAAGGTGCTGATCCTAATTATCAACCAGGTTAGATAACAACTGTATTCTGAAACTCTCTGTCTTGACTTTGGAAATACTATCCTGCTGATAAAAACCTTCAGTTCTTTAGGTTTTCTCTCTTCCTCCACCCTCTGCCACCGTGTCTCTAGAAACTATTTTGCACCACTGTCAAGCAGTGGTGATAAGGTTCCATTGCTTGTTACCCGCTATTGTGTGGAGCGGCAAGGTCAGCAAACAATCTTGGCTGTTACACTGTCCTAGTGGTAATAACAATTTCTGTGGCTTTTGTTCTATGATACAGTTGATAACAGGCTATGGAGCAGATATCAAGAGCCAGGTATTTAAAAAGTACTTGTTAATAGCTGCCAAAGAGCAATCATTTTGTTGATAGCTCCTTTTAGCCTGTTGAACAGAACTAAGCAATTTTTATCCATGCCTGCCCCAGAAATATCAAGTAGCCTTGTCATTTAGGCAAGGTAAGTCTATATAACTTGTTCTTTGTCTCTTCATGTTCTTCCAAATACTGCTTTAATAGTAATATTAGAGGATCTGTTTTGTCTCTTGTGCTTGAGATGTGCAAATGTGTTTTTTCAAGACATGTCAAAATGAGACTCATGAAGTCATGTAATGTGAGAATGTTATTTAGGCTGCTGTGTAAGTTGCCACTTGAATCTTTATGATGATGAAGTGCTTGCTTAGAGCAGTCCTTTCAACTGTTTTAAATGGGATCTTGAGCCCATAGTCTTCCTAAGGCTTGCTGAAGTAGTTGAGAAAGGAGCAAATAATGGTTGATTGCAGGAATGAGACTTAATGGAAATGCAATCCTGACCAGGAATCTTTGCAGGATCACAAATCAAAGCCTGAAAAATCAGTTCTGGGATTATAAGCATTTGTTAAAGCCTTAATCTTGTCAACTGTTATTTTGTGAATTAGTGTAGCTGTCAGTTGATGTGATTAGTATAAAATATTTCAGGCCACTAAAAATGCAGTGAAACTGGAGTTTTTTAATAATTAAATCTGGAATGTGGTAGAACTAATTTGAAGTCAAAGCATAGAATTGGAAAGCTGAGAAGATGCTGAGTTAAGCAGGTGCTGTGATTTCTTTGGTTTTTAGCTCTTTCTGTGTGTATCTTTACCTGTAGTGAAAAAGATAATTCTTCAGAAAAGTACTGGAGACTTAGCCCCAAGTTTAAGCATGGTTTCGTTCATGTACGTGGCCATGTTAAATGTAAATTGGAAATATTCTTTAATATTGATGACAGGTTGGGGTTTTTTGCTAACTAGTGGCTTAAATCACAGGTTTAAAAAAAATCCTTACAGATAAGATTATTATAGTACTGTATTACAGAATTATACTTAAAACATGACAAAGCACTTTAAAAGTTTAATTGTAAGAGCTACC
This sequence comes from Grus americana, assembly GCF_028858705.1. Taxonomy (NCBI): domain Eukaryota; kingdom Metazoa; phylum Chordata; class Aves; order Gruiformes; family Gruidae; genus Grus; species Grus americana. Next base: position 14,238,552 of record NC_072857.1, on the reverse strand, counting down.
TGAACTCTGGACTCCATGTTGCAGAACACTACTAAAGTGGCTTTTCTTTAAAGGAATTGGTTTATAAGGTTAGCGCCACCCTGCTCAGCAGGGCACTGTATTGGGTGCCACTCTAAAGCAGACATTTAATGAGTGAAGTGTTTTTAGATCAAGCTGCATGCCAGTTTCCTCAGCTTTCCAGAAAAGAGGTGGTTTTGCTAATTGGGGAAGCTGCTCCCTGATTAGAATGAATTAATTCTAAAGTATGTAGTGATCTCTGATACAGCCTTTCCACTAAACTGCTGCTGTGGTAAGAAACCCCTCCCCATGATAGTACTCTTCTGATACTTAGTATTCTTGGCTTACTGTGAAATTCCATTTTGGGTAGGTATGGAATTCTCATTAGTGTAGTCAACAAGAAGTCTCACTGACTGACTTTTATGACAGCCTTCTGCTTTTATCTACCACATCATAAAATAGACTAGCCAAGCAATTTATGGAAGTGGACTTTCAAAAAACAGGAATGTGTGTTTGAAACGGGTGCTATTTCTCATTCTTTCTCATTTTTAAAACACATTTTAGGAAGCAATTTAATTTTTTAAACAATTCCACAAGCTCATTGAGAATTTACTTTAAAGCTTGCCTTGTAAGGCAAACTAAAATCAAAGTAGGCCTTATGGATTGAATCTGTTCTGAAGCTATAATGGAAAGAAGCTAATTAAAAAAATTGTTAGACACCAGTAGGCTGCCTGGTGGTGATACTGTGCATCTCTGTCTTCATTTAGTTTGTAAAACAGGGATCAAGCAGTGATCTTGTCCAACTCCTTTTCCTTAAGTATTCTGTCAGCTGTCTTCTAATAGCTATTATCTGATAAGCATACCTTGTATTATACCCTTGTAAATAAATATTAGTTCAGGTTTCTAATTAAGTGTCAGTTATGAAGGACTTGCTGTAATGTTTCTTTAGCTCTGCTGTGCAAGTTGTCAAATAGGCCTTCCACTTCCAAAGACTCCCCACAAATAAGATTTGTAGCAACTCTATTGCTGGGGCACAAACTTGAATCGTGGAGCTCCTGAGATTTTCTCATGGGAAGGGCAACTCTCCTGCCTTGCCTTCCTGGCCTGTCTGTCCTAAAGAACCTGTAGCCATTTGCTGCAGCCCTCTAACCATGAGAGCTTTCTTGGCTCATCTCTGTGAATCCCAGTGAGGTTATGGTCTCTGGAGTTACACACAGACCCTCAACGTCTCCTGTTTGTTCCCCATGCTGCATGCATTAGTGTACAGAAGCATGCTGTTGTGCTGACTTCCCAGGGAAGGCATGAGAGCTATGAGATGAGCTGGCTGTGTATCAGAATAGTAGCTTTTTATTCTGGTAATGAGCACACAAGGATAAATGTATATAATGTAAACTTTATGTTCTAAATTGTTTCTGGATTTTCATGTGACCTGTCACTTGCTAGGTCATAAAGGGAAGTGTTCTGAACTAAGTATGTCCTAATTTCTGTGTTGAAGTCAAGTGGTTCTGAGTTAACAGTCTGCCACCCAAAACCAGAGTTATCAGCAAGCACGTTATATTGTGCCACTCATCCTACAGCACTCTGGAGGCTTTGTGATTGGGGAGCACGTATTTGGCTGTAAATGCTTTTACAGTGGTAGGCAGAGTATTCTCTATCAGGGAGACCAAGGACAACACTTCTCCCATAAGGGAAACTCTCCACAGCTTTTTAATCTTACTAACTTTACACTTAGGGTAGGGATACTGAAACTCCATGTGACCCCTGTACTGGTGTAATAATCCGGTTTCCATTTAAAAGTAGAAATACTGCTTTTGGCTTGGAGATAAAATATGTGAATACAGTAGACTGGAAAACTGCATGCCTTTTTGTTATTTAAAACATCTGTTCTTAGTCCAGCAGAAAGGTAGCCTCTTGTATGTGCTGAATACCTTGGTGTGGTATTAACTTTTCCTCATTGGGGAAACTGGAGTGAAGAAATCTGTTTAAAGGTGACTTAACACAGCAGCTGAATACTAGTAATTATCTGAACTACTAAATGTCATTATTGTTGCTTTGTGTGATGCAAATGCATTGGTTGAAAGATGGGGAAGAGGTTCAGTGCTTGGTACTTGTGTGGTGTGCTTGATTGAGAGAGCTTAGTGACTCACTGTGTACATCTGTGAACCCTTCAGTTAAGTGCTTAAAATAGTGGAAGCATTTTCAGAGGCTACACGGAGATGATTCCCCAGTGCCCCTAGGAGGTGGAACTCCATGGTTAAGAGTAAACTCAGAGCAGAGGTTTATTCCTTGTCTACTTCCAAATGTGAGGTATGGGCAGAGACAGTTGCTTCTGCTGGTAGTACCTAAGCCAAACTAGATAGTGTTTGGACTTCTCACTTTCCCCAGTGAACTGGATGTCTGGGATAACTGAAGATGGCATGATCTAGCAGTGGTACCAGCTCATGGCCTGTCTCTGGTGTTTTGTACCATATTTGCAAGACCAATGGGCTAGCTTTAACAGATCAAGGATTGGGGAGGATGGGGTGAGAAAACTTGGGTTGGTAACATTTCATGAGAGCTGGAGAATTAAATCCTGCAACTCTGTAGCTTGCTTATGGCTGAATTGGTATTTGTTGGAATTTGCTAGATCAATGTTAGTGGCAACTTCCTTGTGGATTATACAGCTGCAGATTATCCACTGAAGTAATAACTGAAGCCATGTTGTAACCTTGTACTGATGTGGGATTTGAATCTTAGGTTATTGCAAACTCTAGTGTGCTGCTTAAGAAAGATATTGTGTAAGCTGACATATTGACTTGTCTGTTGTATTTGTTATACTCCCGGACATCTGATTAAAAATGTTACTAGATTAACTATCTGAAGCATGTTATCTCTTAGCAGTGGTTTGATGGACTTAGTGTATGCTATGTATTGAAGACGAGCATGTTCCTGCATGGATGAGCTTTCAAAGGAAGCATAGTTGAAATATGCTTTGCAAGTCAATGAGAGTGAGGCTGTTGTACAACTCTGCTTGAGTGTCACTTTTCTGGTATGAGCCTAATTGACTAGTGTGAGAAATGGTGTCCTAATTCACACTAAGGAATTAGGCAACTAAATGGTTACCACCACAGTGACAAACTCTTAGCATAGTAATACTGATTAATGATATTAACTCAGTCTGTGTGCTCATAGAAGACTTGTATCAGGTTTCCTAGCAAGTTCTTGCCAGGATAAGAGCAGTGTGGTACATCCTTCTCTTTTATAGTCTGTCTGCAACGTGTCTTCTGGGTGTTAATACTATACCTGAAGGCTTCCTGAAAGCACTTTGAAAGGTCTGGCTGGGTGTCTTCCTACAGAATAAGTATTTTTAGCTGTAATGGCACTAGTGTCTTATAACTTCCACTTCAGGTTATGCTATCTTGTTGAAATAAAGACTATAGTTTGCTTGGTACTATATACAGTCTGCTAGTTGCTCAGCACTGAGGAATATGGAAAATAGGATGGTGGTTTCTTTTTCCTCACAAAACTCTGTATAACTATGATGCTTCTGTGTGCCATTTGTGTAAGTGAGGCAATCTTAATAAATGTATTGCACTGACCTGTGACTACCTCTATCTAAATACTAAACCTTTTGTGCAAGAGTTAAGGGGGACTGGGACCTCACTTTTCAGGAGAAACTTCACTTTAAGGTGTTGCTGCATGCCCACATTGGGGCTATGTGTAGTGCTTGTCAGCCTGATGCACCTGCTGTCTCTTCTGGTGAAGTGACCGTGCTGTTTAGGGAAGGGAAGCAGTGTGTCTTGTGCTTACCGAGTTCATCACAGTTGACGTGGGACAGATACCTGTGTGACAGAATGCTACAATAACATGGCAGAGCTGGTGGGTGGCACCCAATGAAGCAAGCAGAATGCAAGGCTACTATTAGAATCTAAAAGAACAGGTGTAATGTTAAAACTGCAATTCTACTATGCTGTTAATATCAAAGGTACGTACCATCTGTAGAAAACAATGTCAAAAGCCTTTAAAGACCAGAACAGGTAAGAAACCTACTAAATATGGACCCAGTTGCTGCACAGCTTCTGTGGGCTTAAAATGACACTTTGAGTTCAGAGTGCAAAAAGTGAATGGAGTAACCTAGCTCTAAAAGGCAGAGTGTTCCATAAACAGTACTTTAAGTTGTTCTATAAAGGTTCTCAAGTGTGGTAGCCTCTTAATCCTCAAAGATGCCTGTTGTGCGAGTTCCTTGCTGCTCTAAAGGGATGACTGCTCTCATTGACCATGTTGTGGGGAACAAACTGCTTGGGTACTTACTAGGAGGGGTAATTCTAGATCTCTCTGCCTTGTTGCTGTTGTCTCTTCCTCATGTGTTTGTCAGTGTTACTGGAGCTGATGCTGCATCCAGGACAGAAATTCAAGCTTCCAAATAGGGATGATCTCCCTATTTGATACAGAGGCACAATTTCATGTTAGGCCACTCTGTGCCTTGGTACAGTCATGAGTTGCATTTTCTGACACTGTAGCAGCATGAAGACAAACTGAGCAATGTCACAGTTGACTTGTTAACACAGATTTTTATGGTTCTCTCCTTGAAAAGTTGATGCATGCTGGAGTACTGGCAGTTTTCCCACCATTATATTGTCTCTCTTTTTTCTGATCCCCCATTAGGATCTATAAGGAATCCTGTAGGGGAAACTGCCAGTTTATCTCCTTCCTCCATGAGGAAGTCTGGGTAGAGATGACTCACCTAATGACTGTAGGGGTACAGCACTCTGTAGACTATTTTCATGCATCATATCCTTGGGGAGTTGACCTTGCAAATAGTATGGTTCAGCAGATAAAGTAGAACAGCAGTTAGCTTCTGTTCCTGTAGTTGTTTCCAATGCTTTGTATGCATTCAGTATACATTAATTTAGTACAAGCATATTTGGATTAGTGTCATCTGTCCACTTAGAACCACTTACGTAGGTGACTAGTGGATTGCAGTTGTACAAATGCATTACAGCACAACCAGGTAGCTGCATTTCCACTTACTGGGCTCGATTTTGAGAAGCTGTGTGGTTTCTTTAAGCAGGTATCAACTTGATATCATACCATAGTCTTAGCTTGGTAGTAAACTGGAAAGGCTTTTGTGCAACTCTGTCATTCTAATAATCTCATTAATGCTGCCTTCCATGATTCCTCCCTTTGTTGGTTGAAGGGCCTTTATAAAGACTAAGGGGAAAAAAGGCACTGCTTTATTGGGCTGGGAAATAGAGATGCCTTCTTAAACACTTTGTGCCTGTGACAAAAATAGAATAATTGTAATGAAATTGGCATTTTACGCAGATCTGTGCAAAGATGGCCCAAGACCAAAATGAAGCAGCAGAAATAAGGCTTGCTTTCTAGTGTCCTTATTCTAGCTCTGATTACTTGCAAGGCTTTATGGACTGCATGTGGCTGCACTGACTGCAATATTGCAGAACAGTACTGTGGGATGCGTGCATGCAGTTATAATCTCTCAATACAGTTGTTACCTGATATTAATACTCTTAACTTTATATTATGATATCTGCAACCTCATTTAGTCAAACATATATATATATATATGTAAAAGTGATATTTTTGGGTGCTGCAGTGCCTTAAAAGTACTATTTAAGGGAAACCCTTTCTCTTCACTTAGCTACTGATCAGAAACAAGTCACTCAGCTATTTTTCTTCCACTCTAAGGGAATTCTAAAAAAAACCCCTAGATATTTAAGTCCCTTAGGAACAGGGATACATGTGCGTTTGCCTGTATTACAGTTCAGCATATGATCTGACTTTAGTTTAAAGGGTTGCTTTAAACTGCTACTCTTTTGATGCTCAGACTGAGTCCTTCCTGTGACTAAATCTTTGAAGGCTGCTTTCAAATATGCAGCCTTGCTGCAAACTTGGGTAGGATTTAGTTCCAGTTTCCCTTGGACATTGAGATTATTATAAGCAAGGCTATTTACCTTGAAATTACTGCTAACATGTAAAATATTATCTATTTGTAATGAGTATTCCAGAGTAGTCATCTACTGAGAGATGTGAAAGCCATATATTTAAGAATTTTATCTAGCAAGTAAATGCCTGCTGCTCTCAGATTTGCTTTCTAAGCTACAATGATGCATCTGTCTGAAAACTCCTAAGCAAAGTTGGGCTGTGCTTGGCAAGGATGGGGGGGGGGGGGGGCAAGGTACTAAGTATGTGCAGGTATTTCATAGTTAAAATACCCATTCTGGTGACCCAGATCTGAAGATAGCCTTGAAAGGTGGGATTTTTCCAAGTCTAGCTATAACCTGTTGCAAAGAACAGTGTGCTAGACTTTGTAGGTTGCCAGGGTGATGATTGGTTAAAGTAGCAATGCATCTGGGAGTCTCCTGTTCTGCATGATCTTACTCTTTATGACTGCGTGTGTCAGAAAAATACTGCAAGTCTTTGTATAGTAAGTCCACTCTTCTAAAGATAACTTGATCTTATTAAACAATTTTAACCTAAGAGAGCTGAAGATGACTTTGCATGCAAATGTGTAGAATAGTGAAAAGTAAGAATTCCTACTAGTGATCCTAAGTCTTCATACCATATCTTAATCTTAACTGGCTGGCATCCAGTGGCTGGATGTCTGATGCTATCAGTAGTGTTAGAATATTTTAGTGTGATTTTTGGGTCCCAGTGTGGAATGCTTGTCTTCTCGTGCATGTAGGGAAGACTCCTGATCACAGGTAAAGTGCTTTTATACTGCATATGGTATGCTCCAGATAAGCAAGTCTTAAGGCCTCTCCTTCAGTACAAGTTCTTCATACAGGCTGCAGTCTTTTTTTTTTTTTTTTTTTTTTTATTCTGCAAGCTAAGACTCCAGTCAGATTAATTTGATGGAAATAAATTCCTGAATTAAAACTGTTCCTCAATTTGTGCTTGTCTTTCCTTATCTCTTACAAGGCTGAGGAATAATCAGGGTCTGGCTTTATGTTTTGGTATAACCTATAACTGCTGCAACATTGTGAACTTATTTGTCTTGAGTTTACCTCTTGTCTGTTAACTAGCAGTGTATGTATAGCTGCTGCTGCTGGAGAGTAACTGTAACAGCCAATGTCCTTAAATATAGATACAGTTCTGGGTAAGATTAGTAACTAATTAGTAATTCTAATTGAAACTAGTGTAATGAAGCTTGTAACTTTCAGTGTATCAAAAGTATTAATTCTGTAGTTTTTTCTGTAACATTTAAGGGCATGACTGTTGCCAACTCTTCCAACAAGGATCTGGTCTATAAAGAGCATACCCTTCATGAGTATAGAATAAGGTAGTTCCTTGCCCTGAATTCTTAATCTTCCTCCTGATGTTATAAAGTATCAAGTTTTCCAACTGCATTTCTAGTTTCCTGTCCGGTGCCCTTATCTGTGCAACTGCAAGTCTACTAATAGATCTTGCACAGAGAGAGAAAATGCCTGATTACCAAATCTCAGACTTGGGCTTCACTCCTAGTGCTCAGCCTGGACACTGTGCTGGTGCAGCCAACACCCTACCGCACATGTCTACAGAGCATAGTGTGAACAGGATCAGGGAACTTCCCTGTTTCTGCAGCCTTTTGGCTGTTATAGTTTTACCTTCTTTGGCCTCAGGTGTAAAAACTGCTTTTCTTCCCTTGGATCAGCACTGGCACTGAGGCACGTGGCCTTGCTGATAACTGGCAGACAGCCACACTGAATGGCTCTCCTACAGGAGGAGATGGCTTTGAACAGCTGGGGCAAGGGAGAGAGGATGGTGATAGCAGCAAATGAGGGCTGTGAAACTGCTGCCCCAACACACTCTGCAAGACTTTTCAAGCTGAATGAATTCCCTGATCTGATTAAGCATGGCCCAGAAGAATCTATAGCCACAACTGAGAAGGTAGAAACACCCAGCAGTACATGAGGAAGGATACAAGCATATCCCAAGCAGGAATTTCTGCTAAAAGCATCATAATCTCTGTTTAGCTTGAAAAGCAATAACTGGAGACATGCCAAGAGGTAGGATAGTAGCACAGTAAAAGAAGATACAATAGCATTTATATTTTTAGCCTGCATATCCTAAAATTTTCAGTGGCATTAAATATGCCACTTAATCTCAAATGAACTGTTTTTTTATAGTTGAATTACCAGTTGGAGCGTTTACAGTCCATTGAAAGCTAATGGAATTTCAGTACTTAAATATTTTCTGGATAACCTCAGAACAGCTGAGGAGCTCTTACAGTTCATAGCTCAGTGAGATTGTTAATTAGTTTTGTGATCCAGGGAATTTCTGTGGCCGCATTCTTGCAGGCATATCACAGAACCAAACACCTCAAAGCCTCTAATTCATATTCTGATAAATGAGGATCACTAAAATACTGTTGCAAAACCTTGTCCTTTCTGTGTTTGCTTTTGATGACATCATATTTAAGTCTTTAATAGGTTGAATACCCAGATTTTCCTTTAAAAGTAGGTATCTGAAGGGTTTAACAAAGCTCCTCTGTCAAGCTATTGGGCTAAGGGTTTCTAGAATCCCATTTTAAAATCCAAAGAATGGCTGCTTTCAGTGGCAGGATAGCAATGAAAAGACATGTCCAAAGATATCAGCTGCACAGTGAGAGAACAAGGGCTGATCTCAGCAGTTTTGAGCTTAGAGCTTTATTTCAGTTTTAAATCCCAAACTGAATTGGAAGAACTAGAAGAAATTCCAGTTACAGGCCTTTGGAGGGATCTAAGATTTTGTTACTTTAGTAACAGAATATTTACTGGAAAACAGGTAGACTTAGTGAAGTTTGTCATTTTTTTTCTATGTATTTGCGTGGGCTGTAGCAAAATGAGTTCCTTGTGAAGTGACAAGTGCTTTTTCCTTTCTTTAAGTGACTGTACAATTGTGGAGTCTTAATACAGGTAAAGTAAAAAGGGATGTAAAAGTGCAATCTGGTTTGAAATACACGTAGTTATTCAGTAATAGTCTCTGAATCTTGGCATTAGGTAAAGCAATTCTGTTTGTTAACAATGTTCTGAACAGTTTAACTTTAGGCTGAAGAGAGGGTGGAGAAATAACAAACTTATGCTTAAGTTTGGAGTTTATGAAGCTGTTTATAAACAAATGCCTTGAACTGCTAAGTTTCGAGGGACCAGCCGAGAATGACACCACATTGTGCAGGTTTTGCTACAGCAGGAGACCTTAGTTAACCTGCAGAAGATGTCTACAAAGGTAAGACAAGGGAAGGTTAAAATAGTTGGCAAGGGTTAGATTTCTTATATTGAGGTTTGCATGCCTTGATTAGTCCTGTGGCCAAGTACGGATCTTCAGAAGTCTAAATCAAACCAGCTTTTTAGTAAGTACTATGGTTTGATTTGTAGATCTTGCTGTGCTTCATGTGGCCAACATGTCTGTTGGTGTAACCTTCATTTCTTAGTCTAAAGAGCATCTTTCCCTAGCACCACAAAGCTCCTATTGTGCATAAAAATAAAATCTAGAGTTATCAAGCCAATGGCTTAATCCTTATCTTTTAAAGTAGATGAAGCAAGTAATTACTTTTAATATCTTAAAGATGAAAGACTACCTGAAAAAGTTTGTGCTCTGACCTGGGCTCTGTCTAACACTCTGTTTTGAAGCAGGATGAACTACAACCAGAAGTGCCCCTCCCAAATCTTTCTGAAAGTGTGGTGGTTTTTTTACAGCCCATGAAACTTACCACACAAAGTTCAACATGGTGTCATTAAACCTGAGGGTAAAATGACAGATTAAAATTAAACAAGTTGACTGACTGCCATTGACTGGATTGCTTTTCTTCCTGTCAGAGGAGGGTAAATCTTGTTTGGGTACCGTTTACTTCCCAGCAAGTAAAGAGCAATATGGGAGAGCAGGGAATACTTATCACAGAATTAGGTGACTTGTCTGGACACTTATTCAGAGCAGGCTCTTCAGCAGATGTATTAAGACTCTGGCTTTAAGTTTACATTCCCTTAAACTGCAGGGAGTTGAATAATGTTTTAAAAGCAACTGCAATCACAAGATCTTCTAGACACTGCTACTTTTTTGAGAAGTGGTTGGAGTTCCCAAGACTTCCTTTTCTGTAAGGAATAGGTGAATTAATGTCAGTGTCTTGACTGCCTCAAGGCTGTTTAATCTACAGAATGGGATGAAAATTCATCCTTGCCTGTTCAGATGACTGAGGAGCAAGCTTCCACTTGTGTTAATTACTTTTTTAACCTCAAGGAACTATTAGATGTGAGCTTTGAACCATGGTGTGTCAACTGTTTCTTGGGCTGCAGAGGTGGAAATGCAAGTAAACAAACAGTTGGCTCCAATGACTTCTCTTGTTGTTTTATTAGAATATTGCTATTAAAATCTCACCATGCCTCTTTCTGAACCAGTGATGTGCTATTAGGCTATTGTCTTGTAAACACTGGTACTTCTGCGCTGATACTGCCTGTGTCAACCCTGTGCCACACTGTTTCAGCCTTGACTTGTTCTGTACTGCCTGGCTATTCTGGGGCTGGAGGGGGCCATGCCCCCTCTGTTGCCACTGAAGAAGAGATGCCTTGTGTAAAGCTTCTGGGATTTTGCTGAGGGCTTACAACATAGTGGTTGTGTTGTGCGCAGACTCCTGCATTCACAGGGTTCGTGTAGTGTTGATACTCTAAAAGATTCAAGTGGCACTTGCAACAGCTCTGCAGGGAAGGTCAAGTACCTTGGCCATTGAGCTGGACTAGCTTTAGATGTAATCAGACTGTAAATCTGTATGCTATTGGATGGATTTTGTTTAATATTATACTTTGGTTATGAGTTAGGTAATAGTGTGTATGAAGGCTGACCTTGCAGTTTCTACTGGCTGGTGTTGAGGTGGGATAGAGAAGGAGGGATTTAAATATTCTCTCCACTTATCTCTATGATGAGCTTGTAATGAATCAAGTTGGTCAGTATTTTAACTAAAAGGTAGTTATTGCTTTAATATGACCAGATAAAGATGTGGTATCTGACAGGAGGGAGAAAGTTGCTATCTTCTCTCTTGGCTGTTAGTAAATAATCTTTTTACTGTAGTTGCATAGCATAGTGGACTTAGGGCAACTTAATAGGCAGCAGTGCTAAGTTTGTGTTGCCAGAAAAATGTTTAACTTGAAAGCTTTGTGTTTATCTAACACAGCAGTTACAGCAACATTCAGATGCTTGTTAAAGGAGTACTCAAAGGTTAAAACCAGTCTCAATTACACTGAAAAGTTGCTAAGGATCACTTGGCTTCTCCAGAAAGCAGCTTATCTACTTCTGTCAAAGCCAGACTACTCTTGAACTAGAACAAAATAAACTTGTCTATAGCTTAGAGCAAGCTGTGTTATTACTGGAACATTTAAAGTCCCCACACTAACTCATTGTGTAGTCAGTCTGTAGTTCTTATGCCTTGGGTGTCTGTGTCCAAGCAAACTGAATTTTTAGTTTATTGTCTGTAGAACATGTGGACCATAAGCAAGGAAAGCCTTTCAGCAACAACTTCTGGAGTTCAGGTGCTACCTGTTGTGTTTTCTCCCAGTTTTTCCACACTCCCCTGTCAGGGAGCTGTGTTCTCTTCCCCTCTTGCCTTGCTGGTGACTAAGAAGTAAAAATCAATCTTGCAATCGTCTTCTGGTTTGGAATCTCTGGGGTGATAGCTAAATTCACTGTCCCCAACACAAATGTGTGTTTGTGCTGTACAGAGAGAGTCCCTGAGAAGTAGTTGTCACATCCCATTTCTGCACTAAGGAGTGTCCTGGATGAGGGAGCTGATGTATAACATGATATAGAAGATTGCCAGAAGAAAATACTTGTCTTCGCTTACCAGTGTTTATCCCAGAATGAACACTTAAAGATGATTAATTTGCATTACTGTACCAAATGTGTAGCAAACAAATGTGAGTAAAATATTCTGCATGGAAAAATACTACTGCTCAGATGTTTGAAAATGCTATCCTGAGGGCACTTCTTGATTGTTGGCATGTTTGTTCTTGTATGCAGTAGTCAATGAGAACTTAGTTTGATTTGTTGCTTTTCAGAACATCATCATGACAAGGGGGAAAAATCTTCACAATCAGTGTACCCTAGGGCAGGTTGCTCAGACTGGTCATGGAATTGTTAACCTTAGAAAGTAGGGCACATAAAAGCAGTTTGTTCCAAGCAATCCCGTTATGGGAAAGGCTTGGACTGGACAATGTCCAAAGGCCCTTTCTAGGCTAAATAATCCTATAGTGTGTTTGTAGGTTGACAATCCTTTAGTCCTTAGTCAATTTTGTTTAGGGCAGCTAGTTATCCTGAACGTTTTTCCAATATAGTACTCTAACTTTTACTGTAGGTCTTGTATTTTGGTCCAGTAGAACTTGGTGGTGTGGTGTGGCAGTTCCAGTGTCTTTCTGTAGCAATCATGTCCAGGCAAATTTGAGACTCCCAGTAGGCCTGTGGCTTCTGGAATAATGGTGCTGCTATAAATCAAAGGTGGCATAGCCACTTTCGATAGCAGTGTTGCCTGAATGGTTTGCTGTTCTTACAGTGCTCTGCCAGGATATGAACAGCTGGGGCCCTTAGTTCTCCTGCTGTGAGGAGACAAGCATCGCTATCCTACATCTCCTGTGTAGCCATCATGCACCTGGCGTACACATCTATTTTGTTTTTTTTTTATTATGGGAATCCTGACTGATGACACATCTCTCTCGTATTGGTCACTTCTGCATTTGTCCCCAATGTGCTGTTCTTAAAGCTGCTGCTCTGTGCTAATCAGGGTGTGGCAGCTGACACTTGTGTTTGTCACAACTACTATGTCCAGCTACTCTTAAAAATAATACTGCTTCTTTTAAGAGGTCTCCAGCACTTAATTACTTGGCTTGCAGGACACACAAACAAAGCCTTGTTAACTGGTACTTGTTTATTGAAGCTTACTCTTTTATGGCTTTACAACATCAGAGGAAGAACAGGAACTGAGAAATTCTTGCAGTAAAGCAGACTTCCCCCCCCCCCCCAATAGCAAATTAGATTTGCAGCATCAAAAAGCAGGAAGAATATAAAATAAATGCTAATGCCATGTCATAAGACTCTCTGCTGGAAGTGTTTACAACTTGTTCCTGCCAGAATTTACTGTTTATCTTTGTTTCTTTCATAGCCTACGTAGAGAGGAGATCAAAAGTCATCCTTCTACCTATAAGCAGATCTAACGTATAGCTCTGCTTCCAGGTTGAAACTAAGCTGCATCAACATTAAAGAAATATCTTAGGTGTAAAGTCTTGTAACAAGAACAATAAAACCCACTTAATTCCATGTTGTTTGAGAAAGTGGGCTATTTTTTTCCTTTGGAGACTGCTCTAGATAGCAGTCATGTAGGATGGGCTTACAAATAAAAACAGCTTGTTCAGCTAGTAGCTGCTTTGAGGAAACCTTTGGCACTTTTATTAATGGTACTGTTGTCACAAATACCTTCTGTTTGTTCAAATACTCTGTTCCTACCCATATTTGAGACATCAGTGACATGGTTGGCTCACCAGTGCGTTGAAATGGCCCATTCTTCAGGCTTGCTGGGCAGGGTTTTAATCTGTTTTTTCAGCACTAGTGAGATGCTTTACCTGCATGCTACCATGATGTCACCAGTGTCATGGATGGTGACTGTGTTTCTCTTGTCTGCAGATCTGATTAGTTGCCTGGCACTTCATCTGTGGCAAGCAGGACAATGGCTGCCAGCAAGAGCAAGAACCAGAGTTCCTTGGCCCTCCATAAAGTAATTATGGTTGGCAGTGGAGGGGTGGGCAAATCTGCACTCACTCTTCAATTTATGTACGATGAGGTAAGTACCTTTGGTTCAGCTTCTCCAAAGCACCAATGGATACAGCTTACTGAACTTTTTTAGTTGGGCAGGGGAACTAAATGTAAGTAGCAAGATACCTGATGATCTTACTGGCAGGAGAAGGATGTAGGAGTCTGGGAAGGCTGCCCTCTAGGAACATCTTTGGCTAAGGGTGACAAAACTGATGCTTATCAGTGAACAGTCTTCAGAAGACATGCAGAATGTGAATGTGCTTGTCTGAGTGTACAGGGTCTGTTACCACTTGGCATTGAACTTTAATTTTGTTGTGGTTTTTTAGGCCAGTTAAGGTTGAAGTCAGAAATAAGCATCATAGCTCATTCTGAGTCAAATGATGAAGCAGGCGTGCTCATAGCATTAATTTTTCCATACTAGTGTATACAGGAAGCTAGATCAGACAATCCAGACTACTTTGTGAAGGAATAGATGATTGGAAGCTGGTATTTACCTATAGGCTGTTCTTGCCTACTATAGCAATGTGAATATCTGAATGGGTGGTGTAGATGTTAGTGATGGCCAGCCAGCTTAATCGGGCTCATGGCACAGCCTTTTGTTGTACTTGGAGGCTGAGAGAAAGGGGGTGGAAAGTTAAGGAGCCCATGTTGGATGCTTGCTGTTAGCACAGAACTACAGGTTGCAGTGGCTTTGTGGGTCTAATCAATATTGGATGGACTAAAGCATGTGTCTAATTATGGAGCAGGCTTCCATGTTCAGCAGCTAGATGCTGTCATCTACACCTGTTGAAGCTTCAGATAGCTGTACCTGAAGTACACTGAAATACTTTTTCTTGAAGTGGGAGATTTAGATAATGCCACTAGATTGCTGGTAGCTAATACTGTATCTTTGTCCCTTAAATTGTGTTGAAATTGCTGAACAGTGTTTCGTGTAGCAAGACAGTTTCTCTTGACTAGGCAGACTGGTTCTTTGATATATTAAGTGCTTAAATAATATGCTTTTTATAGTAAAAATATTGTTGGAACTTAGTAGTCGACTGAATTATGACAAGGTTTGGGGGAATTTAAATGTCACTGAAGTAAAAGAGAATGGATATGGACAAATATTGATACCATCTGACAGTAATTCTAAACACTAATCCCTTATCTTCTTCAGTTTGTAGAAGACTATGAACCTACCAAGGCTGACAGCTACAGAAAGAAAGTAGTTCTGGATGGTGAAGAGGTTCAGATAGATATTCTGGACACAGCAGGACAGGAGGATTATGCAGCTATCAGAGATAACTATTTCCGCAGCGGGGAAGGGTTTCTTCTGGTCTTCTCAATAACAGAGCACGAATCCTTTACAGCAACAGCGGAATTTCGGTAAGTAGTTTCTCTCCCAGGCAGGGGGAAATATTTGGTTCCTATGTTGCTCTGACAACTCTTCTTAAAAGCTACACCTCTTTATCCCTTGTCCATTACTATTTGGTCAACAAAGGTGGCAACTCGACCATTTTGCTCTCAGTAACTGGTAGCTTAAACCACATTATCCAGCCTCTGGCTCTAGTTGTCTTCATGCCTTCAACTTATGAGTACCTTATGCCAGCAGCAACTTCAGGCAAGCAGCAGATTCTTGGACTCCTAAAATATGTGTATTTAAGCCAATTTTCAGTCTTTGTGGATGTGAAGTTTAATTATCTTAGAGCAGTACTTCTGGAATTAAGTCTGCCTTTTGGCCAGGTTTCAGACACTGTATTGCTTACTGCTAGAAGCAGGTGCTCTAAGAAAAGGAAGGATTAGCCTCCACTCTCAGGTATGGATTGGTGCCAAACAAGGGTTGGCAGCCAAGCAGTACTATTGTAGGCAGATGTATTCCTAGAAAGACGCACAGTAGTAGTAAATGCTTCCATTTTTGTTCTTGGGATTAGCAGTTCTAATGTAAAAAATCGGCACCAGACTGAGCACAGAAACTGCTTGTGCAGTGTGAAAGAAAAACAAGTGGGTTAATCCATTGTTCTGGCCTCAGAACTCATGTAGCCAGGTTCCTCAGGGCAAGTGTTCTAACTCTTACCTGATAATAGCTGTTGCCTCAGTGTAGAATGCAGAGATTCCTTAGGACAACTGTATAACTTGAAGTCAAACTTGCCAAAATGTAGCGAAAGTGTTAGAAGTTCCTTATGTTTGCCAGAGTAAAAGCTCTTTATCAGTCTGGCTTTTGTTCACTTTGCTTCAGTGGTACAAGGTTAACAGATGCTAATTGGTAATGCAAGTGCTGGTTAGACGCCTATTTCCAGAGTTTTCTTAAAGTTATAGCAAACTCCCCTCACACTTTAGGACTTTGGTCCAGGTTCTTAATGTATTATACTGTTGCAACAGTAGTAGGAGATTGCATAATCTTTTAAGAGGTATAAAAAGATATTGTTCGTTTGTCACATAATACTTCTGTGACTTTGGTAGACTTCAGGAGGCTGACAGTCACAGGGGACACAGGCAGAGCTGTTCTGCTCAGTTTGCTCTAACTGGAACACTTAAAGGAGCTAAACAGTTGAACTGTTGTAGGACTGCAAAACTGAGTAGTTGGACTGTTCCTAGTATAAGATGGAAGAAAAAGTCAGATACCATTCAAAAAACAGGAAGAAAATGAGACACTTGGAAGTACCCAGCCTGGGTTCTGGCTTATATGCTTAAGTGAAATATAAGGTTGAACTCAAGGCTTTGGGTGAAAAGGAGTAGGAGTGTTTATATTGGCAGTTTGTATTTTTTGTCAGACTTCTGTAACTGTTGACTGTGTGCAGCACAGCGCACAGCAATGCTAGCCCTAAAAAACAAGAAAGAAGGACCTAAAAGTTCTGAGATGGAGAATCTCGTATACTTCAATGGGTCAGAAGTAAACAGAGAGTGAAATTACTTAAACTGAGTATTTAGTTAGGCTGGCATGTAAGAACTGGCTCCCAGGAAAACTCCTCCCCAGGAAGGAGGGGAAGAATGTGTAGTATAGTATCATGGGCTAAACTACAGATTGTTATTATTGATCCTGTAACTTCCAGAATTCTTAAACTATGAAAAAGATGAATACTGAATGAACTATGGGCTTGTCTTTAAACCCTAGCTCTCCTGCTGATGCTATGCATTCGGTGTTTGCTTTAAGTGCTTCTGTAATCCGAAAATGTGCGAAGGTGCAGTTGAATGCAACAGCAGAATGTCTGCTTCACTGTTAACGCTGTTCTAGATTCTTGCATACTCTACATACATTCAATTATTTTGTGGATGGAAAGTGCAAGCATCTGAAGTAGTGTGGTAACTCAGTGGAACAAGGGGCCGTAGTACCATGATCATGCCCGGTTTAGCTCTTGTTCATAATAAAATGAAGCAAACTAAAAATAGGACTGGTACAGTTTGCTGATGGACAGCAACATGTGTCAGTCTGGTTTCAACCAATGTTTTACTCCAATAATAGCACAGACTTTGACCTGTAGCATTGCTGTCTCCTTTCCTGGATGCTGATAGGTTCTTTTAGAATGATAAAGGATAGCTAGGTTAATGCTAATGGTTCAAATATTTTCTTGGAGTCTTTGAAGGAGGAAGGTGGCTAGCACTTTAGTTCAGCACTATTTAGTAACTCTGTCCTCTATGTAAAGTTAAGTTAGGCATTAAGAACGATCTCTGCCAGCTACTTAATGCTGTTTTGCCTTGGCAAAGCCTTGATGTTGCTCAGACATATATTGAGGTGGTATGTAGACTGGAAGCTGAAGATCGTGACTAAATGCCCAGGTGAAACTTGGCAAATGTGGCACTTTTTCACATCTGAATGAGGAAAAGAGTACTCCTGTTGTGGGTTGCTCTTCTGCCATACAGGTTGTCTTTATTAGAGCTTGGGTAGTAAGCTTCTAACTAAATGGTAGAACTGCCTTCCTGGAAGTGTGAGCCTTTTATTAGTGTAAAGCCCATAGCATTAGTATGTGAAACTTGGAATAATTGTAAAGTGTGTTCACCTGTTGGGAAATGTACTATTGTAAACACTAGTAATGTGGAGACCACTTGATCCACTCCTGATAAGGGTGAGGTTTTTGTTGCTACTACTAACATGGATATTTTTATTTTGAATACCTAATGCGTTAGGGAACAGATCCTGCGTGTGAAGGCTGAAGAGGATAAAATACCTTTACTGGTAGTGGGAAACAAATCTGACTTGGAAGAGCGCAGACAAGTGCCTGTAGAAGAGGCTAGAAGTAAGGCAGAAGAGTGGGGTGTGCAGTACGTAGAAACCTCCGCCAAAACTAGAGCAAATGTAGATAAGGTAAGTTAAATGACATCTGCTCAATTAGATCGTTACTGCTTGTTTAGTAGCTAAGTGACTGTCCTGGTTTTGGCTGGGATAGAGTTAATTTTCTTCCTAGTAGTGGATATAGTGCTGTGATTTGGATTTAGATGAGAATAATGTTGATAACACACTGTTTTGGTTGTTGCTAGGCAATGCTTACACTAAATCAAGGACTTTCCAGATTCCTGTATTGCCCTGCCAGTGAGGAGGCTGGGGGTGCATAAGAAGCTGGGAGGGGACACAGCCAGGACAGCTGACCCCAACTGGCCAAAGGGATATTCTAGGCCATATGACCTCATGTAGTAGAGGGAAAGCTGGCTGGGGGACTGCTGCTTGGGGAAAGACTGGGTGTTGGTGGGTTGGTGGTAAGCAATTGTTTTGCATTTATATCACCTGTCTTGGGTTTTATTTCTCTTTGTTTATATTCCTTTTCATAATAATTGCAATAAAATAATAATAAAATTGTAAACTGTTCTTATCTCAACCCACAAGTTTTCTCACTCTTCTGATTCCCTCCCTCATCCCATGGGGGGGGACAGGGTGTGGGGTGGGCAAGCAGCAGTGTGGTGCTCAATTGCTGCCTGGGGTTAAACCATGACAGTGACTACTTCTTGACTTTTGCTGGGACAAAAGCAAATCCACAGTTGGGTTTCTGAAAGCCTAGATTATCAAAAATGAATGAGCTTACTGGAATGCGTGTACTTAAGCAAATATCTAGCTTAGAGAAGCCAGAGATCCAGTATAAATTAATGCTATTGTCTTGTTTTAAATGTACCTGAACAATAGCTTTCCAATAGTACCTTAGGTAGATGGGTCTAAGGATTCCCTGAAGTATGTTTTTTTGTTTATAGGCTGTGTCCTATTATTATAAAGGCAATAAATAGTAAGCTATAGACACTTATAAATTGTTCCCCTTTCCCTACAAAGCTACGTATGTGTGTGCCTAATATTAAAGACTTCATTCTTGTTCTCTGCCAAGACTCCTTTGAATTGTGAGAAGAATTCTTCTTGCTGTGTTCCTGTCTTGCTTTGACTTCTCCATGCTAGTCTAGGACAGTCATTCTCAGCATGTGTCTCCTGCTTGCTTCTTGCATAAACAGTGGTAGTGGTGGGTTATTCCAGAAGAGACACGACTTATGACTATGGAGTGTTTGTCCAGTAGGGAAAAATCAGTTTCAAGCCTCCCCTTCCTTCTGTGTGTAGTGGGTTTTCTTCCAGAGGGTGCCTTTTTGCTTTACCAATCCACAGAAGATGATCTGAAATTACTGTTGGGCCCCCTAAGGATGCCAAAGGTGTGGCTTGGTAACTTGCACTTGTTTAAAGACTACAAATTGTAAGCAGCTTTCTCTTTGGACAAAGAACACTTGCAGCTGGCTGTACTCAAGTTCTTGTAGACAGCTTTCTGTTCTTCTAGTCTATATTTACTAATGGAAATGCTATTGGTGCATAAGTTACCTAGTAGGAACTATGTGTCTCATTCTTGGTTAAAAGTGTATATGAAACTCTTGAGTTGAGACCTTTTGGTTAAGACCTTTTGGTTATAAAGGAGATAGCCTAATTTAAATTTGGTAAAGAACCATTCTGACTTGTGGGATGTTACTAGAAAGTCAGACTGTCAGATGCACAAACTGGGTGATGTAGTAAAACATGAATACCCAGACTTGCTTTTGCCTATGAGTGGTCTCACATAATTAGAAAATGCCTAGCCTGTTTTATACTTAGACTAGCTTTCTGATCAGTTGGGATTACCAGCAATGTAGCTGTGTCTGGAGTCTACTAGCATGGTGCTCTAGACTTACTCTAAAGGTCTTCTCCAGCTAGCTCATGTGACATACTGGTTATCCTCTATAGAAGCACTGTTTTGTGTATGTTAAGACAATTATCAGCCATTGTAGTGATTGTGCATTGACACTGTAGCAGAATAAAAAAAAACCACCTTAAGGTGTTTTGAATGATAAACTATTCTATTTCTGATCAGTAGCATGGTCTTGTTTCCAAGTATCAAAGTGCTGTGTAGTTCCCCATTTAAAAAAAAAAAAAGCCTAACTCTGTAGAGTGGCACTAAGTTCTTATTCTGTAATCCTAAAAATCATTTTTCCTAATAACACTCTACAGTAAAATAACTGCATCTTAAGTGGTATATACGTAGACATCAGGTGTATGGAGTGAAATCAACTAGAATTTTGAAGAAAAGATTAGAGTAATGACTTTCTCTGACTCTTTCTTATAACACTGTCAGAGAATTTTCTGTGCCTGACAGTCACTTGAATTACTGTAGCTTTTTAATTATAAAACAGGCAGAATACTACCCAGTAGAGTGTGCTTTGTAATTACATGGAAAGGACTGGACTAAATGCTTTGCATAGTTAGCAAGAATGATTTCTCTGGAAATGTTTGCTAGGCACAGACAAATGTTCTCATGAACCCGAATGCTACTTTTGTGCAAGACTGATATGCAATAAAAAGGTCTTAAAGTGGGGCTGCTGAATGATTTGGTACCCAGGTAAGATTGTCCTACTTGCCACCACTTGACATGTTACATAATTCGAATGTTGAATTTGTCACTGGGATCTCTGTCTAGACTCACTTCTGCTGTATAGGTACAGTGTGGTGCTACATCTTTATTTGCTGCTGCATACAGTAGTTTCTATCTGCTTTCTGGTGGCAGATCTTGTTTAATCTTTCTTTTTTTTTCCCTCCTAGGTATTCTTTGATTTAATGAGAGAAATCAGAGCAAAGAAAATGTCAGAAAACAAAGACAAGAATGGCAAGAAAAGTGGCAAAAACAAGAAAAGCTTTAAAGAAAGATGTTGCTTACTGTGATGCTTGGGAACTGTAAATATCTATCTACAGGTGGCATGAATAAGATACCACTAAGGATATAGGGCTGGATTCATGAAAGGAAGTCTGTATTGACTCCCTTATCTTTTGCTTTGCATATCACACCTTCAAAATGTGAAAACAGAACTCTGAAACCATTTCTGGTATCCAACCTATGCCTACTTAAACTGAAATGGGCTCTGTCTTCCCAGTGTCTTTCAAAACTAGAAACAGTTTCAGAACTACAATCCTTCTTGGTTGTACTAAGTACTTTCATATTAACTTCCTAGTTTAATGTTTCTCTGAATATTTCTCTTGAACCTGTACTGGCCTTAACAAGCACAGCTGTTCAGGTTCAAACATTTTTTCCACTGTTTCTGCCCTCCTTGACGTTGCAAACTGCAGAAAAGCTAGGTGACATCTGGTAAAGGGTTTGAGTCTCCATCTTCTGTTAGTTGTCACTGATATTTCTTACACTGAAATCTGCTGGCTTCCTCCCCATGCTCCATGTAAGAAATAGCAACTGACACTTGAGAGTCAACTCAAACTTGCTTCCATGTTCTGTTTAGTCAATACAGCATTCATGAATCAAGCCTATGGACTCAATTCAGACTTACTTAGGCAATGCAAAAATTGATATTTAAATACTGGCTAGATGCATTCCCCGCTGGTCCGTCTTCTCATCCTTAAATTAGTGGTATGGGTGAGAAAATGACTGTAAGCCTTTCTTCAAAATGAATAATATTGTCACCATCTCCTTGAAATGCTGTTCTGGGTTTCTTCCATGTATTGTGGCTAGACTCAATTACACTCATTCTACATTCATCATCCTTCCCCTCTCTGGTGCTGGAATAGTGAAAATTAAAGTGTTGATTTCATCAGGTTTGTTTATATTGGAACACTTGTGATCATGTTGGAAAAGTGGCAACATCTGCATCTGTCTCTTGTCTTGCCGAAGATGAAAACTTTGAGTAAGGATGGGTCACATCACACAATCATGATTTGGAATGGGTGAGGCATACGTGCTACCTCTCAGTGATTAGCCGGCCAGTGAGTTGTATGATGTCAAAAAGCAAATGAAGTGAAGCAGTTGCCATATCTGTTACTCGCTGTTAATTTTGTATGTACTGTTTCTGATGCACAGCAACCTAGCACATGGAGATGCATGTTGAGTTTAGTTGTCAGTTATGCAATGGTGGTCACATTGATTGACAAAAACCAGCCTAGAAATGAAAGAAAAGTCAGTACCTAGCAGCTCCTCTTGTCAGCTGACTGAACTGAGCTTTCTGATGCAGTTTAAATTAAGTGCAGTTGCCAAAAAAATATTTCTGTCACTGTTGTGGAAAGTAACTGTCTCTTCTGATTGTGGAGTGTCTCAATGAATTATGGTTATCTTCTGTTTTGAAGGAGTAGAGAGACTTAAAGTAGTGACTGTATGTTGCTTGTTAACCGGATGCTTAACACAGTTACTTGGTGAAAGGAATATGCTATATGGTTGTTCAATGAAGCACATTGCAGCACTGAATTAACAAATGCTGTTTCTTTGGGGTGAAAGAGTAGCAAATACTGTTCAGTACTTAGTATTGTAATTTGAGGTTGAAAAACATTTTTTAACATGTACTAGATTGCTCTTGTGCATTCCACCTCTGAACTTTGAAAAAAGATGCGTTAATATCAGAACCTCTGTTGGTCTGAGGTTTCACAGGGACTCATTGTCTTCCATAACTAGTTCAACTTGTCAGACAACTCATTGGATTGGGGAAACTGTACTAAATAAAAGGTGCTGTAATCTTTGTTCTTGTCAAGTTAAATTCCTTCTTTTGTTAATGTTATCTTGTATGTGCAGAAAGAATGGTTAACCAGTTTTGGAAATATTTATCTTTGAACAGTGTAATTAGTTGGTATTACAAAGCCAACTTGACAACACAGTTTTGATGCAGAGGCTGGGAGCCTGCTGGCTTATAGAACTTGTCACTTGAGCTGTACCACCTCTATCTAAAGCCTAAGCACCTAACAGGACACTTGGAGCTGTAACACTTCTAACAAAGTTTCCTCCTGAACTTCCATGGGTAAAGTCCATTTTTGAGTGTACATTGTGCATACAGCAAATGAATGTGTGCTTCTGGAGGAAACCAACTCAAGTTAGTTTTTAGTTGAGACCTAAAGGTTAAGTCCTTAATTAACCTAAAGGATAAACAACAGTTGAGTTTGCATTACAAGCTTATCTAGGTCAAGCCCCTCGAGGCGGATTGTAAAATGTGTCTAACAAAACTGAATAAGCTTTCCTTGCTATATGAATAATGAACTCAGCAAAGCTCACAATGAGCAGCTCAGCTGTATTGGCTCAAGAAACTTGCATGCCTTGACCTTTGATCTTTTTAGTCTTAAAGTACCTGACAGTATTTGATAGGACAGATGAATTTCTACTCAACAGTGAGTCTGCCACTGGTGTTCTTACAGTCTGTGTGCTGTTCTCACTCAGGTTATTTTTTTTTTTTAACTGATAAAGTTCCATCACTGAGGTGGACTTTTTTGGAAGAAGGTGCTTACTGCTTCATGGCTTGCTACTGCATCTCTTCAGTGTTCTGTGCTTGTCACCTTTTTCCAGAAAGACTAGGCCTGGAGACTAAATACAGCAGCTTGTCTGTACATGTGACAAACTTCAGTTTAACTTTCCAGTTACAGCTGAAAACACAATAAACAAGGCAGCTACCCTGGCTACTTCATAACAGTGGGCAACAAGCATTCTCAGTTGTACCAGGAGGGCAATAAAACTGCTCCCCTGGACTGGAGTCCTATTGCCTGCACCTCATATGGTGGAACTGCCTGAATGCATACCCTTCTAAATAAGGGCAATACAATTTGAGGGTCCTTGAATGACTTCCAGGTGTGCTTCACTAGACATCAATGGACACTAGCATCAGGTGGGTTGACTAGAGTGAATAAAAAATGGCACAGACAAATGCTTCCTTTTGGACTTGAGGGTTTCCTGTGAGTAAAGAGTGCTTTGGTTCTAATCTAAAAGAGTATAATCTGAGTACTTGGAGATCAGGTACATCAAACAGGGAGGACTTTGGCAAGGGGGGGATGGTGGTGTGGCTGCCTGCTAGCTATGCTGTGTAGCTGGGGCAACCGAAGGCTGTATTGAAGTTGATATATTCTAGCAGCCTTTGCATGTGAAGTAATTAAAGACCAAGACTTCTCTTCATCTATATAATGTGCTCTTAAATCTTTCTGGAGCATGGCTGTAGGCAAGTAACTGGATATTTGAAGCTGGAGGTCATGTAAGACTTGACTATGCACTTGCACTTAAGCATTCAAATATTATTCTTGTGTAATGGCTTAACATAGCCAGGGAGCTGTTTACAACTATAAGCAATCTTCCGTATGTGGCTTAGCTGTGGGTATTCAGGTGCTCCTCTCTTCCTTCTGGTTTGAGCAAGCATGTATGAGACAAGACCCCATTATAACAGGGGCAAAGTCATATGAAATTCCACTTCAAAGAGCAGGTTAAACTCCAGGAGTGCAAGGGTAGACTTGACTCTTTTTTTTTTTTTTTTTTAGAGGAGTATCTCTCCAGATGGGAGTACAGATGCAGCATGAAGTGCATCTTCGAGGACTTGTGCCATATGTGTTCTATACAGACTAATATGCCTTTACTGTAATTTCTAGGTGAACACTTGGCTTGATGGAGAGAAAGATGTATGCATACATTTACTGGGCGTTAAACTTCAGTAAGATGTTATAGGATTCAACTGGAACTTCAAATGGCTAGCTGGTTAGTATATTGCTTAAGAATGCTTTAGGTCTAAGGCACAAAGCTACAATCTGGAGTGTAGTAAGAGGTGTGTGAGGGGGGGAAATGCATCTAACTAAATGCTCACCAAGATTTTTTTTTTTAAAGCTTTACAAAATGTTAACCCAGTAATTGGGGCTGACAGGTCTATCAGTTCTTGCTCAAAAAGAAGATACTGTTTATCAATTCAACTTGGAGCTTATGTAGACAGAAGCTTTATCTAATTGCTATAAGCATATGTTGCAATGTTCACCTCCTGTTGACTTTATAGTTGGGAGAAGGAGGGAAGAGGAACTAAAAAAGCTATGATTTTTGCCGTAATCTCCACACTTCATGGGAATGGCAGGTGTTCCTCTTGGGAGGGGAAGGTGTTATCTCTAACACCAAGAGAGAGGTTTAGCATAGAGGAAGTGATTGTGACTGCAAGATTTAATAAAACTGCCTCTAAACTATGTATGCTGTATTGTACAATGTAAATTCTTGGGTTTTTTTCTTACACAGCTTCAGAGCATTGTCTCTAACTTGCACAAACATTTTTAATGTTTATAAAAACTGGTCACTTTTCATGAGCATGCTAATACAACTGATTTGTATTACTGTTGATAATAAAAAACCAGGCATAATATTTGTTTGTTATTGATTTTTACAGCATTCTAAAAGCATGTCTAGTCCCCAAATTCTTGAACCAGGCAACTGCTGACTTTCAGTGTCTGGAACTAACCTTTGTTTGTATCAAATTTGTAGCATGATTATATTACAGACTGTGGGAGGAGGAGGAGGTGACTGAGGACCCCATCATCAGTTTTCCTGAAATGGTCTGCATATATTTCGGGACTAAATTGGTACAGTAGTTTGAATTGTTCATAGTTAACTTTCTGCAACCTAATTGGTAAGATGGCTTCTATCAACTGTGTAAATGACAGAGTTGCTTTCCTCTTTCTTAAGTCAGTCTTGTGGCTCAACTAATGGAATAACGAACACTGTGGAAATACTGATCTTTAGTCTTCTGAGTGTGCCAAACTCCATTCTCTGTGTTGGTTTGCGATAAACAAACTGTGGTAGAGAAGCTGAGGTGCCTGAGGCAGGATGGTTCAGGACAGATTCACTGCGCTGTTATGCCACTTAATTTGGAATAGCCTAGAAATGGGATTCACAGTAAACTTTGGGTGCAGTTTCTGCTGCCACTGCTGTACAAGTTGGAAGTGAAACATCCCCTTGTTGATGACTTCTGTCCAAGCATTACAGCAATTTACATAGTCTTGTTTACATGGTGCTTGCCTGGTGTTTGCCCTCTGTTTCAGATTGCCACGGTGGTTTACATAGCTCTCCTTTCCAGTGAAGTCATTTTTTAAATATTCTGCAGCAGAGAAAGGGTGGCGTGAAAAGCATTGTGTAGGAGGCAGGACACTGTTCTGAGCACAGGTACTACATAGCTGTACCCAAAGCCCAGAATGGCACCTTTTTTCTTCTGATATTCTGTGGATGCTTGTGAGGAACGGGCCTGCCTTAAGTTGCAGTAGTTTGAAACTGGAGAATGATTGCACGTACTTAGCTTGGCTTCTACCTTTGTACTTGCCTGTGTTCTGCCCGGACCAGAACACTTAACTAGTGTGGTTTCTTCTGTGTGCTAAATGCTCTGTGGGTTCCTGGGATGGTAGAGGCACCTCTTCCTTAGAACTGTTGGCTCCATCTTGTGGCTTTAAGAGTTAGAAGCTCTACCATGGAGAGGGGCTGCTCAACGTGCTCGGATGAGCACACAAGTAGCTGCTATTAATCTCCTACCTAGATTTTTCTGATCTCATTGCTGTGCTGGATGATTCTCTCATGCAGTAGGAGACTTTGTTCTAAATACAAATTTTCCGTTTGCATGCAAATGCTAGTGTTAATTCTTAAACATTCTAGTGTGCAGTAGAACACAGCAGAATTTCTCATGAGAATGGTGGCTTTACGATTTCTATGGCATTAAAGCAGTTTGCATTGCAAGTGTAAGTTTGTTCTGCTCACTGAGCACTGATTTGCATGCCGGAAAGAATACTTATTGTTCCATGGGACTGTGCAGTACTTCACAAAACATTTTGTTTCTAAGGGTGACTAAAGATCCTGGTTTTTCTTTGCAATATAAAGCTTTAATTAAGGGGGGGAGGGGGGAGAATATCCTATTTAAAAATCTTTTGTTTTTTCCTTGCCCCTCAGTCTTTCCTCCCTCCAAACTACAAACTACTTAGTGTCTATTGTGTGAATAGGAGGGAAATACCAACAAATGGCCCCTTAAGCCTTGTAACTCCAAAGGAGTTGGAGGTAAAATGCTGAGATGAGACTGGAACCATATGCTCTGCTGTTGCCTTCCTGATAAAGTTGATTAATCTCCAGAGTTTACAGTAAGTTCCCTTCAATGGGCTTTGTTACTTGGCTTTGAGGCAGAATCATGTTTTTGATATAATCAGAGTTTATAGAGTTTGTTTTTAAAGTCTAGTTTTCAGGGTATTGGAGGCTTTATACATGTTGGCATCATAGGCCAAATACCAGAATTCAAGGACAAACTTGTGCATACATGTAGCATTGAGAGACAAGGAAAGCTACTCCCTGACTGTTTAATAGTGCTCTGTTTTGGTTTTAAAAGGAAAACACAACAAACTGAACTTGCTGTTGGGATGAATGTTTCTCAACCTGTGGTCTGTAAGAGTGCTCTGTAACATGATTACCCTCCCCACAAAACGATGGCGTTATACTTCTATAGGTGTAAACAAGGAAAACAACTGTGGACTGGGGGAAGGAGTAATTATCTAAAAAAATAGCCAAGTTCTTTCTTGCTTCTAAATGAAAACCATCATGGCAACATTGCCCAAGATAGCCTTCAGTTTCACTCCTTAAAATTTGTCTGGCTCTTCAATTTTAGAGGAGCTGATGAGAACCTGAGAGATGATCCTGGTCAGACACAGACCTCCTGACAGAGGGATCCTTGCCCAGAGTGACAGGATTCAGAAATCGGAAGTTAAAACTTTTGTTTCCTGCTTGGGAGGTGGAGCTATGAAAACCCAAACCTACTAGGTTGCTGAACAAATGTCTGCGGGGTGGATTAGGTGTTTGGTTTCAGATATGGCTATTCTTCCAGTTAGTACCCTAGTCCTGGCTGTGGAAGAACCTCTTCCACTCTGGGGTCTCTGTTTTAATTTCTTTATAGGCCTGCTTGGTTCTCTGTCCTTAGATGTTCATCTTTACCCCTAGGGTTTCAAATCTTCCCAGTTCTACTCCGGTTCAGGCAGCTTAACTAAACATGAGCCCTTCTTTCCTTTTGTTCCTGGTGACTGTACTCCAGTTAGGTGCTGAGCAGTGCCACCACATGACAGGCACTTGCATCCCCAACTATGGTTCCAGCTCTGAAGCCTGCAGGACAATGGAGAGTGAATCAGACTATGGGGAAGAACAACTACCCACAGAAGGATTATGAGCACTAGGAGAGCTGGACACCTTGACTTTGGTAATGAGAGCTGCTTCCTACCTGAAGAACAGCAGCAGAGCTAGTGATTCACCTATTCCTGCAGACAGGTTAGAGCTTTCTTATGTGGTACCTTGAGTAAATCCATTTGAGTGATGATGGTAGTGTAGCAAACAGTTGTGGAGCAGAGGGTAACACTGTGTACCTGTTTTGAGTTGTTTTGATTTGCCTTTTCCCCACCTCCCCTCCCTGAACAGTATGGAGGGAGGAGGGCAGGCAGAGCTTCTCCTGCGTGGGAATAAAGGCCACATTGGCAGCTTCGCCTCAGGAGCTTGAAAACCATAAGTCAGGCCTCCAAAACTACATTTGGTTTAGAAATAATGAGATGCTTTAGAAAATGAACTTGGAGTTCTCTTTCACAGTATTTTTGTTTCCAAGCCTTTTGAGTGCACTTGCTTCATGTGTGCAAGCTTTCTTCAACAATGATGGCAGAAGTATTTTTTAATGAAAACAAAGATGTTCTTATGCTTGCTGATTCCAGCACCTGGGGCATAAATTTTCAAATATTGTGGCATTTGGAGAGGAGCAGAGGCAGGACACACAAAACACTCAACTTCAAGCCCCGTTTCCACTGGATCACCGTCCTCTGTGGTAGGAATCTGAAGGATTGCAAAAGCTGAAGCATAAGGACCCCCTGTTGGTGGTCCCAGTGTCTGCCTTGGCAGCTTGCCAGGAGCCCAAGGGATGCACTTAATTTTCTTTATTCATTAGCATATTTTTAATCAAACCCATCAAACCACAATGTTTCCACATGTCTCTCCCATGGCAGATGAACAAAAATAGGTCAGTGCTCAAATGTACCTTTAACACACTGCACTTCTGCAGTTTGCTCCTCTTCTAGTTGCAGCTGGAGGACAGCAAATGACCTGTCCTCTGCATCTGGTGAAAACTTGTGATGAAGAAGACTTCATTTCTCTCCTGAAAGAGAAAAGTATGGGGAATTGGTCCATGATACAGACTGCTTTCCATCTGCTGCCCAGTCAGAGGGCAGGAAAAGCTGCATCTGAATCCTCTCCAACTTAGCTTCAAGTTTACAGCACTTGTTTAATGTTAATTTTTAGTGAATAATCAAGCAGGTGCAATGTCCAGGGCTGAATTCCCTGGCCCTAATGAAGTTTCAAGATTGCTTACACCTAGTTTAATAATGGGCTTTTTACATTCTTGTCACCTGTAACCTACCTTCATATACCTCATGCTGCCAACCCATTCTCTAGCCAGGCAAGGAAAATGTTGCAGTGTTGAGATCATGTTCACACTTGCAGCTGAGACGTGTCTTGCCTTGTTTCTTATCTCTGAATTGTTCATAACAAGACCTAGGTAAAAATTACTCTTCATGTTTTTTACATGAGCTTTCAAACTTGGTTACAGTGTTCTGGGTGGGGTGAATATTGCATCAACACCAAGTTAAAACTTATCTTTTGTTCTTCTTTTTTTGGAAAGAAATGGGGATATAGGTTCCAGGGGAACAGTCTTCCCCATGAGACAAAAATCAAGTAAAGTCCAAGGTATTAAATAAGTTTGGAACATTTGAAATGTGAGTCTATGACAAAGGGATGCATGCTTTACTTTCTCTTTCTTCCTAAAAAAACAACCAACCAAAACCCAGGAATTTGAGTTAAACAAGTTGATGAAGACCTATCCTGAACATAGAAATTGGAATGGGCTCGCAGCCTGTTCCTAGCGGTGGAAAAGCTAAGGAAGCAAAAGGTGAAAAGCTCTGCAGCATCCAGGCCCATTTCCAAGCAGCTCCACCTCTCCTGGTAACCCTTTCCTGCTGACAATGCCGTCACCCCAGACAGGCTGCAGCAAGTGACGCATGCACAGAGCAATCCCTGCTTCCCTCTGCTGCTGGCAGATTCTCCCTTTGAGTCGTCACGGGCTCTTTTGCGGTTCCTCTTGTTTTGAGAGCTAACCCAAGGGAAGAGGGAAGGAAAGACATCTTAGCAAGATTGTTAATTTTGGTTAAGGTTAAAGGTGCTAGGCATTTCCTGCTAGGAAGACCTTTTGCAGGTATTTTTGTGTGAGAAGCGCAAAACCAGAATATAACCTCTGAAGCCTGGAAATCCATAGTGAGAAGATGAAGTCTTTTCTGCTGTGTACTGGGTGGTCTCTGCTAAACAGCAAAACATCCCAACCATGAGGATGGGGACCTGTTTACTCCTTCCTTGTTGCATGCCTGTAATAGTTCACAGCAGCAGTCATGTTACAGGCAAATACTCTGCTTCTATCCATTTACTTTTCATTCAGCTTTTCCACTTCTGCTCTAAGAAGAGTGTCCATTGATTGCTATCAATCACTTGTTTACTTTCAAGTGTTAATACATACAGTTAGGTGTTTGCATTGTCTAAATCCACCTTTACTTACACCTGTATTCTTTTATTGTTCTTTAACAGCTACTGTTAAATTCAACCCTGTTACCTAGACAAAGGTAAGTTACAGCAAGACCAATTTTGCTACAGGCTCAATCCTGCAAGTTTTTGTGCCTTGACACTTAGAGAGGGGGACGAGTAATTTGGCAAACTTAACTCATGATCTCTCTGCTTTCCCGTAATGCCCACTCTTTGGGCAGACCTGGATCTGTACAGCACTTATTGCACAGTGGTTTGGACTCTGGAGGAGCTCCATCTGCTATTGCTTTGTGGACTGCTAGCATGGCAATGGCAGTGATGTTTCGGTTTGGGGGAAGCTGACTTACAAAATGTCTTGGGCATCACCATGGAGTGTTGCAATGCCTGTTCTCAGCAGCCACCACAAACTCCAGATCTTTGCCTTTCATAGTGAAGCTTCCTGCGCTGTGCACCACCCCAAATGGCACCGACAGAACCTAGAGGCTGCTTTGCTGCTGGAGCAAGCAATGGGGAACACAGCCTCTAAAAATCTACCTTGCCTGGGGGCTGAGGATCCCTTGGCCTTCCCAATTTAGGCTCTCTTGGCTTTCTTCCAGGAACAGAACGTGGGTCCATTCTTGCAAGGGAAGGGCAGGGTGGTTGGCAGCACGGCGGTGTTTTGTATACACTAGGCTTGGCGCTCAAAAGGCTAGTGCTGAACACAGGGAATTTCACATGGCTCAATTCCCTTCTGCCCCAGGGAGTGAGTCTGTCTCCTCTCCCAGCAGAGTGCACTCACCAGGGGATGCTCCGTGCCAGGGGAGGGGACTGCCTCTGTCTCATGTGAATGGGGTAGTTCCAGATGTTTTGGCTAGCAGGGTGGGAAGCGGGGACGCCTGACCTTGTGCCCCTCTGGACTGTCTACCTGGAGAGCTGCGGGATCGTGTTCCTTTTGGTTACTCGCTGACTAGACTGGAGACTTGGAGAGTGCTCCTGTCCCAGCATTGCCCCATAACCTACTCCTTCTGAGAAGACCTGACCTGTGTCTCATGTTCCCCAGGACTTCTGTCAGGCAGGGAAGCGGACTGAGCCCAGCTCTTCTCTCATGAACCGTTGGACTACTGACTAAATTAAGGTATGAATAAAAATAGCCTACGCCCATCCCCTCCACCCACCTTGAGCTCTTTTAGAAAAAGGGAAGAAAAATTATATTTATTGCTGCATTTTTGGACACCTGATCTGGAAGGTGGGCAGACTAAAACACCTGCTGCACTGAGTCCTTAGGGAAGAAAGTCAGAGAAGTTCATCTAGTCATTGTGAGGGACTGAAGTCTGAGATGGATGCTGCAGGCTTTACAAGGCTCAGAGGCTTTTGGTTTGCCACTAAAGCCAGTGACAGGCACCTGGGCATCTTGAATCTATCATTGTGGAAGTCACGACCACATCAGATGCCCGAGGTTTCTTCGCATTTTGTTATAAGTGATTTAAAACCTATAAAGTCAATTAACAGGAGGAGGAATTCAGCATCAGTTAAAACCACAGATTTCACAGATTTGAAGTTGCACTAGCAGAAGTTGAATAAGCAAAGCAGCATCTTCTGTCTCCTTGAGCTTTTTCCTGACTTGTGAGCACAATGTGGTTTGTACTGGGAGTGACAGGGAGTGGACATACAACAAACATTTCCCCAAAGTGGAAACTGTGTGCGACAGCCTCCTTTCTCAGGAGATTTGTCCAAGTAGTTCATCATGCTGTGGTCAATTTACTTTGTGGCCATCCAGGAAATACAGGTAAATAGCATTTAATCATACTGGTGACATTAAACAAAATATTCCTTTCCATTGTGACTGCACACCATTGGCATCTCTTGTGTCCATTTTGTGGTAGAAGAAATGCTCTGACCCAAGGAACACCTAAGAAAATGAAGCAAGAGTCCTTAGAAATGCAGTATGAGCCATCATGCTTAATGCTTGCTTTTTATGTCATGGTGAGACTATCTTTTCCCCTGCCTGTAATATAGGGGTACTGTAATGCCTTAATAATTGATTATCTTAAATTTCCCCTAACCCTGACATCTGGAAGGGGCTGTGGCTGTACAAAATACCATCTATTGCTAATTCTTTATACAGCCCTAGCACCTCTCACCCAGAAGGACCAGACCCCTTGAACTCTGGACCACGACTACCTTCCCTTTCTCCCCCAAAGGCCAGAGTAAATGAGGTCGTCTTGGAGAAGTCCAGCTGCATGATAGCAGCTGCTGCCTTATGCTCCCCTAAAGGGAAAGTGGGGCCTGTTTTGGGGTGTGATAGTACCAACTGGCCACAAGCTTTGTGTTTTCTCTGTCTCAGTGCCCTTCACTGCTCTTGGAGAGGTGGCCCTGTGGAAGAGGTTCCCAAAGGACGTGCAGCAGCCAAATACAGCCTCTGCTGGAGGGAAAATTTGTGCATGATTCAGAGCAGGTACCAGTTTACTAGAGGTTATTGCAAAGAGGAGCTGTGGAGAATAAAACAGCTAATTGGGTCTGCATCGGGATGCTTTAGTACCCACACCAAAATTTGGCCAAGGAAATGAAGCTCACACCTTTTCACTGTTGCACACATATAAACCAGTATTTCCAAGGGATCTTTCACAACCAACATTGGTGAGGATTTATCACGAATAACATCCAAACCTGAATGCACCTGGCTCCAGTATGGGATTGTTGGTGATTGTTTCTTTGTTTTGTTTGGGTTTTTTTAATATTCCATTTTCAGCTGGAAATTACTGATGTGACCAAAGTCCGATTCCCTTCAGCAGTTTCTCCCTTCCTCCCCCCACCTTTTCGCACTCCCTGAGGTCTGACCATCTGGAAATCCTCCTCCACCTCTTCATCATGTGTGAATTTCCACCTAGGGCTGAAAGTGTCACTGTACTAAAGTGTGATGCATTAACACATTGAAGCAGAAAGCAGAGGGGAGTTGGGGATTATAACACTTCATGACCCACTCTGCAGTCGCTCTATGATTTAATCATCTTTATCAGCTTGTATCCTTTTCTTTGTATCCCTGTATTTTCCCTGTATCCTTTATTACAATATTCCCATAATTAAAAAAAAAAAACAACCAACCACCCTCTACACAAACAAGTAAAGTGCAAGTACCTTGTCTTGAGACCAGGATCAACTGAAAAAGGCAAATGGCTCAAGGAGAACACACCTCACTCAAGCAAGTTGCGGGACCCAGAGTGCTGTTTCACAATAAAGCTTGCTAATTATCCATATCTCCTATTGCAAACTTAGGGTTCTTTCCTGCTAACCCTCATGTGATCTGAGCAATTGTTATTTTAGTTTTTTTATATATATATATAAAGTACAAGCAGTAATAATGCCATCTTGTACAGAAATAAAACCCAGCCTTGCAAACTACGTGCCATGTTGGTTTAGCCTTTCGGCAGAGCGGAATGGAAAATTCACTAGTTTGGAAGTCAGTTAGCTGCCTAGCCTTCTTCTAACTAAATACTGAGGTTTATTATGCTTCAAATATATATATATATTTCTTTTGTGGCTTGGTTGCTGTAATCATCTTGGATGTAATAATGTTGCTAGCCTCAGGGCTATATTTATTAAGATTTTAATTTAAAATCTTTCTGTCCTTCAGCATTTAAACAGAGGAAAACCCCATTTGGAGTAGCCAAAAAAACAAACAAAAAAAGGTTCATCCTTTTCTTTTTCATGCGTTCCCTTCCCCTAGGCTCTCTCTGTCATCTTTTAAGCAAAAAAAATAATTGAACAACCCACTTTCCTATTGTAGCTCTGCACTGTCCTAACGCTTCAGTACCTGTGTAGGTTTGGTAGACCCAATGTCTGCTTAATATGATCTGTGTGCTCCTCTTCTTGCTGTCTCTGAAGCAATGGTTTATTTTCTTATCCTTGTATAATAGTACCAGTGTATTTCACAGTAGTATTTCCACATACTATGATTCTTAATAATGCTCTTGGTAAGGATCTAAACCACAGCAATAAATGTTGGGGGGGTGAGACTATTACTCAGAAATGGCAAAGGGCTGTGGAGAATTTTTAGGGTTATTCTTTGTTAATAAGCTGCTCCAATTCTGAGGAGATCGTGGCAGGGAAATAACAGAACAAGATTTGCTTGTAACCTGGGGAGGGAAAAACTCCCACAATCTTAAAGCTCCTTTGAGGGGACATCTCAGTCAAGGGGACAGCCTGAGCTGTCACAGAGTACGTGCTTTTTCTGGTGTTTTAGAAGAAATGGCAGATGTTAGCACCTAAGTTGTATAGAGTTTGCAATCCATTTTGTTTTAATCCCATGGTATATTCAAGATATTTCCTTGTGAGGGGGCAGGCAGTGCTGACTTATAAATGATAAGTACTGAGCAGGGCAGCAGGTGATTCAGAATTTTTTATTAATAATCCTCTCACATGATCTATAGTACTGGAACACCAGCGATGAGTGGTAGCAGAGGACCTGGCTTGTAGCTTATGTCAACGTAGCAAACGTGGAGGCTGAGACAGCCTGAACATACCTGCTGGAAGCCTGCAATGGCTAAATAGCACTGGGCAAACAACTGTAAATCACGTGGAGCAGCTCTCAGCTGGGAGAAATTGCTAGAGGTCCACTAACTGTGACAGTGCTACTGCCCTGCCCCAGTGGAAGATCTTCCTTGCTTGAACTGGGGGACTTTGGTGCTGTTACAGGAGCTGCTAGCTCCTGGCCCCAGCAGCAAGTGCATCACTCAACTGTGTCACAACCATCTTTAAAAACCCACTCAGATGTTCTTGTGCAAACAGCCAAACTGCGCAACAGTTTTACTTTGATATAACAAAAGACTCATGGAAACAAAACTGGGCAATTTAAGTATGGACAGATTGAAAATTACTTTTGACATACAGCACTAAGGCCGTGCTGTTAGTGTCAAGCTCCATGAAGAGGATGAATTCCTGTATGCTACTTTCCTCCACTTGATTTCAAAGCAACTTACAGAGGGTTGAATGCTGTCATCCTCAACTTACAGCTAGTGCAAATGGGATAAAGAGGAAGAAATTCAGGCCTAAGCACAGGTCTTCTGGCTGAAGCCTGTCCCACAGGCAGTAGGTGTAGATGCTTCCTCTACATTGTGCTGCTTGCTGTAGAATAGAGAAGGTAGCTTATGTGCAGGTACTTGTCAAGTGCTACTGATTGTCCATCATGAGATGGCTTGAGCTTCTGTAGCCCTTTTCTCCCATGGTAGTGCAAAGGTACCAGCCATTTTTTGCTTCTGAGCTCCATTTAAAATTGGAGGGAAACCGCTCCATCTTGTCACCACTCCCTGATAATCAATTATTTTCTCAGAACAGCTGATTTTAACATTGCTCCATCCTACTGTTCATTTTCCTGATCTATTAGATGTATCAGTCACAGCTGGATGTATAGAAGAAAGGTACCAGTTGACTTCTAAATGAATTGCCTCAGTAAATAGTGTTCACGTTACAAGAAGTCAAGTTTTAACTATTTTGTTTACCACTTAAATGCAGATTTTATTTTTACTCACTTCGCTACTTTGCAAGGCTTTTGGTGTGAACTTAAACAAACATGAAAATCACGTTCTCTAACAGTATGTTAAAAGTGCTTATATGTTAAAAGTACTCACCACAAAGCAGACACTTCTTTGTTGGGCAACCAGCACAGCTTTTTCATGTTGTCTGTGTGTCCTCACCCGCCCCAACTTATTTAGGTCAATACAAGCAACTTCAGAGGAAGTCACTGCCTGGCTATAAGGCTACAGCTTTGGACTGCAGAGAACAGACTCTGCAAGGAAAACAAGAGCACTTCTGGGCCATCACCAAGCAGCGGATAGCTTTTGAATATCACACGGGGTATCCACCTGATGGTGTTTGGTCCCTTTACTTTGGAAATTGAAGCAGATCCATGAACTTGGTCCCTTTGCCAAAGGGCACTCTGTGGAAAGACCTGCCTGGGGCGAGGTACCTGACTGCATTGCTCACAGTGTACAAGATCCACCTGCGCTTTGTTCCCCACAGCGAACCTGGGAGCTTGGATGTAAACCTTCCCGGAGCGCGAAGGGGTTGTTGAAGAGGACCAATCGGCCAACATGTTGCCTGTGAGGCACCACCAGGTAGCTGAGCTGGAGGGAGCGGGACTACAGCTGCGTTAAAGCAGGTGCAGTGGGAATGGGAGGCTGAGGCTGTGAACATACCCCTGCAACTCTGTGCTGCTGCCTCCCCTGTGTCCCCATCCTGCCCGACAGATTTGCGAGGAGCTGGCATTCAATAGGTGCTCTTCCAAACCTGTTGAGGGGTCTATTTTATTTCTCCGTGACTCATCTTCTGGATTCTCATTGTACTTGCTTTAGATGAGGAGTTCCCAGTTTGGTCAGGTCCTTTGTTTCTGCCTGCTATACTCCCTTTTTACAAGTGGCGTTCAGGGTAGGACCCTTTTTTTAGAGACTGCAAATCTCTGTTAACAGACAGCTTTCAGTTAAAGAAGCATGGGCAGGAGCAAAGGAACCAGATTAACCTCTTAGTGTTTTATTTCATGAGTTAGGTCTACCTTTGCCAGCTCAAAAAATGTCCAGGTCATTCAGAACAGCATTTACTCACTTGATTTTCAATAGGACTTTCCCTTCTACAGAATTACGGTGCTTTTGAAGCATCCTCGGGTTTTGTTGCAGTTGTTATAAAAGTGATTTTGTGCGTAGTGAGGAAGCAGTCTGATTACAGATACATAATTTCATCTGAGGCAAAAGAATGGCATGAATTCCAGATAGAGCACAGTGCTCCCAGCCTGCCCCTGTAACTGTGCGTCTCAGTTTCTCTATATTTCCAGCAAGATGACAATGGCCACCTTGTAAAAAGCTCTTTCAGATACAGGGCAGAAGTATATACTTCAAGGTCTAGCCTTGAAACTTCTGTGGGATAGCAATGCTCTTCTGAAGTGCCATTTAAAACAGATTGTGTTTCAATACGTGCAAAAGCCCCCATGTAGATGCAGCTATATGAGCAAAAAAAAAAAGTGCTTTTGCCAGTATAGCCTATTTTATTTGGGAAATGCTTGCAGAAAAAGATGCTTGTGCTAGTAAAACTTGTATTTGCTGGTTATCAAAGGAGAAGCATTTCTAGTGCAAACCAGGCCTCTTACATATGAAGCTTTATTCAGTTCAGCCATCAGTACAGTAAAGAAAATCCTTCCTCAAAGGGATTAGTAAGGTTACCTAATAGATATTATTAATGGTTTAAGAGCATAAAAGGTGCTTTAGCAATACGTGAGGGGCTAGATCCTTTGCTAGTGTAAATTGTTGTCATCCCGCTGAGGGTATCATAGAAACTCAGAGTAGTGAGAGAGCCGCCTTGAGCCATGGCTGTCTGCTCAGTTCCTAGAGCTTCCCACCGCCTCAGGAAGGTGCAGAGCTGCGCTGACTGGCCTCTCCAAAAGCGACTTCTGCATCTGACGCCCCCTGAGAAAAATGTGCATAAGCAAATATCTAGGTTATAGAGGAAGAGTTGTAGTGGTTCAATGCCTTGGAAACATGCTGATTTACACTGGCTGAGGATCTCAGTTTATACTGATTTCATTATACAAGTAGCTTTAATAAGCATCAGATTCCAGTCATGAGATTTGATGTTTCCACAGAAAATACCCTCCGATACAGTACCTCCTCACAGCGGGGCTCCCTGGCTAACTGTGTTCTTGCCCATTAAGCACAAATTCCAGCCATTTCCTTCCCAGTTTTCCCCTGCATTTAATGTATGGAAAAGCATGACCCTGAATCAGATGAATAGCAGCCGGTTTGAGAAGGTGTGTGTGAAAATGTATCCTCACACAGATGAGCTCAGAACAAATAGAATAGAGGGAGGAGGGGAGGAGAGCAGAGCGGGGGGAGTGTGAAGCTACCCTTTCCCTGAGAGTTCAGCCACTATGCGTAAGCAACAAGTTTATGCCCAAGGGAAAGAACTGAAAGCTGAGGAGATCTTAAAATTAACAGAGCTTTATGGCTCAATCAATAGGCCGCACTCCCTGAGCAAGATTAGAAATCAAATGGCACATTTCTTCCTGTTAACACTGTTTGCTTTCCCTGTAGCATCTTCTGCCTGAAAGCATCTAAGGTTTGGTTAAGTTCTTCTCTAGCAGGAAGCCAGAGAAAGTCATTGTGTGAGAGCTGCCCCCAGAATGCTGTGTTGGACACACTTTAAATAACAATGGAGGTTATTAGTGTATTAGTTAGTAATTGCTAGAAAAGATAAGTCTTCCCAATATTTGAATATGCAAAATGGCTTTGGCTAACCGAAAGGGGGGGGGGGAAGCCCAAACATGCCACTGCAGTGAGTAACAGGGATGATTAAAAAGCACTGTATGTAAAAAAACCCCCAACCCTCTACCTTGTTTTACTACTAGAAATACCTTCCCAGATTTGTCATCCCCACCAAAGAGAAGATATTTTCCCTCTTTGGCATTTCATTCTCACTGGGGCAATGAAATAGTTGCTTTCAAAGGGAGAGGGACTGTGTTTGCACCTATTTCTTGTTTGACAGTGACCTCTATGAACCAGTCATCACTGCTCTGCCTGTTGTTTTCTTGTTAGCTCTTTGCTGTCAAATTAATTACTGTGAAGTACTAAGCTTGTTGCATTCACGTGCTCTTATTAGCTCACAGGATGTCAGAGTGATTGGATTTTTAGCATTATTTCTTTTTTTACATTCCAGGCTTTCCATTCAAAACCTGTTACTGGCAGGGAGGAAATACTGTATCTAATTCTGATCTCCCATCAGGGTAGCTCCAGTGATACTGAGGATTTGATTTAAAATGCTGTATAAGCAATTAGACTGTGTTTATATTAAAACCAACAGGAACAATCAGATTGGGACTGCAATGTGATTCTGAAGTACAGCATTAACTGTCTTTCCTTTTGCAGTACAGAACAAGAAAGAAAATACCTACGATGAGAATAGCATTTGTCCCTTTCATTCTTAAATCACAGTAACGAGCTGATCCTCCCGTTGACCCTCTTTACGCTCTTGCGTTGCTTGTATTAGTGACAAATAATAGAGCTCACAGGAACGCACGAGAAGTTTTATTCTTCTTTTAAAAACTGAAATGCACTGAAGGGGCTTCTTGGCTGTCATGCTTGAAATTTGTGTGTCCTGCTTCTGCTGCCCCTTGAAAACCAGCATTCGGCTCAATGAAAAAGATGAAGGGGTAGAGATTTCATTCTTGAAGGTAGGTTTTTCTTTGTTTTTTTAAAAAAAAAAAAAAGATGTAATTAGAACAGCAGGCAGCCCCGTTGCCTGGGCCCGCTCCTGGGCTGCAGGAGGCTCAGTCCCAGGTGCTCCTTTGCCGAGTTCAGAGCGCAGGCTTCAGCGTGCATCTCCCATTTCCCAGCCCCAGCCCTCCGCCTCTGCAGGACCAGACTCTCTGACCGGGCTGGCAGGAAGCTCCGCCACCCCCTGCGACCGCCGGTTCCTCCCTACGCCCGAGCCGCGGCGCTTCGGCCTGGCCCCCGCCCGTTATCTCATCGCGGGGCTCCAGCGGCTCCCGCCGCCGGTCTGTCCCGGCCGCTGCCCCGCTTCCCCGCTGACCCCCGCCCCCGCCGCCCGCTTCCCCGCGCGGCCCAGAGGGGGCGCCCTCTGCCCAGGCTTCCCCGCGGCGGCGGCGCGCAGGGCCGCGGGGCAGCGCGCAGCGGCCGCGGCTGCCGGGCACGGCGTTCGCACGGGGCCGGGGGGCCGCGCAGGTGAGCCGAGCCGCGCCGCTGCCGCCGCCCCACCGCGGGTGCCCGGCCCTGGGTGCACCCGCGCGGCGGGTCGGGGGGGGTGCGTGGGGCGGCGTGCCGCGGAGCGGGGTGCGCAGCGCGGCTCGCTGTCACGCCCCGGTGCGGGCTCTCCTCCCCTCCCTGGCCGCTCGCCCCCCGGACTCAGCTGTTGGGGGCAGCCGGGTGGGAACCTCTCCTGACCCCTGTGGGGGGGATCACAGCCCCCCCTCCTTCGCCTTGAGTGCCCCCCAAAGCCTGGGGCTGCCCCGCGGAGGGAAACCCGTTCCCAGGGCACGGGCAGGGCCGGCACTCCTGCCGGCTCCCCACCGCGGCTACGGGAGCGCGGCGTTCCCGTTATCTCCCCTCCTGGCTCCCCTCGGCCGCCGCCCCGAGCTCCCCTGCGCTGCCTCCGCCAGGCTCAGCGCCCGCGTCCCCCCCTGCCCCACGGAAAACACACACAATCCCCGGCACCCGCCCCGATTACCCGGCCCATTCAAACAAACAAAAACCCGCCCCGTCGCAAAGCCAACCCGACGGTAAACTTTCTAATGACTTCTTCTTTCAAGTGCTTAAAAGGCAAGGAACACCGGGGGGGGGCATCCATCTGCCGGCCGGGGGGGGCGGGGGCCGCGGCTGCTGCTGCCGCTCGGGGTCCGTCGGTCCGTCCCAGGACGGGGACGTGGGTCGGTGTGCGGTGGGTGTGTTTGCAGGAACCGGGAGGGAGGGGACGGGGGCAGTTAAAGAAACAGCATAGTTAATATTTCCACATCAGGAAGTTACTGTAATAGCCCAGGGGGCAAAAGACTTAACTTAATCTCCTAAATAGTGAGGAACCCATGGCGTCTCTGTTATAGGTTGGAGTTCCCACGTGGTTTTAACTCCTGTATAAAAGTTTCAGTAGAAAGTGCCACAATGTCGTGATTTTGCAGGGGGGGAAAATTAGCAGGAGGAGATCAGAGGAAGATAAGCGAGGAGCGAGCCGCTTCCCCGAGACCTTCCACTGCGGATCCGAGAGGGAACATCAGACGCGTTAAAAAAACCCAACAAAACAAAACAAAACACATCGTTCAAGCCAGCACAAGGCGAGCGAAAGATCAAAAAGACGCGGAGAGAGGAGAGGGAAAGAGATTAACTGGAGCAGCAGCAGCAGCAGCAACAACAACAAAAATCACACTTAATAATAACAATAATAATAATAAAACCCAAACCATCAACAAGGGAGATATTGTTTAAAAAGAGCGAGCGAGGGAGCGAGCTGAAGAGCTGGTCTGACCGAGTGGATCCGTGCAGCTTCTCCTGGGATCGCCGGGATCGAGCCAATTCCTCGCTCCGCGGCCGCGCAGCGTGCGGTGCCGCTGCCCGCGGCGGGGGGCCGCGCCGGGCGCCGCCGTAGCATCCTCGCCGGACTCCGGACCCTCCGCGCTGCTTTGAAAATAAAAGCATCTCGCTAATAATAAGCGGGGCGGTGGGGGGAAGAAGACTCGCAACTGTGGAGCTGCCAGCCGCGTACCCCCTCCCCGCCGCCCCCGGCCCCCTCCCCAGCTATGCTCCGGGTCAACTTTGATGGCACGTTGAGAAGCAGCGGGCGCTGAACGGGGACAACCGAGCGGCGCGGAGCCGACCTGCTGAGAGACCTGCACCCACGGCCTGTGGATTGTTGTCTAGCGGGGGCGGAGTGGGCGGGGGGGTACAAGTGGCATTTCTCCCCCCCCCACCCCCCCTCCTTCCAGGCTATAAATTGGATTGTATATAAATCTGCTTCGTTTATCTCCCTGACCCCCCTCAATGACGCTGGACTAAAGAGCTCCTCTCCGCGGCCCGCCCGGACCTGCCGAAGCGAGCGATGGACCAGGAGCGGCTGCGCCCGGGGATGCCCCTCTGAAGCGGCGCGGGGCACCGGGGCAGCGCGGCGCCGCCTCTCCCCTGCTCCCCGGCTCCCCTCGCACCTCCGGCTCGCTCCCCGCTCCCCCTCCCTCCTCCCCGGGCTCCGCAGCCACCCCCTCACCTGCTGCCGTCCCCCTCCCCCGTGGAGCCGGGCTTTCCGTGCACGCCAAGCCTGCTGCCCCCCCGCCACCTCCCCCCCCCCAACTTCGTCCTCGGTGCCTGCGTGTGCAGCCTCCCCCCTCCGCCTCCCCGGCGGCACACGCCGCTTCCCCGGGCGCCCCCTCCCTCCGTCGCGGCTCCCCCCCTGCGCGGAGCGGTTGCGGCCCCCCCAGCTTGGCTGCCACCGCCCCCTCCGCGCCGCGGAGCGCACGGAGCGGCGCTGCCTGCAGACGGGCTCCCTGCGGCGCTTCGGGGCGGCCCCCAGCTCGGCCCCCCGCTCCTCCGCCATGGACGGGGCGGCTCGCCGGGGGGTGCTGGCCGCGCTGCTGGCCTGCGGGCTGCTCCTGCTGGGCGCCGCGGCCACCCCGACCCCGCCGGCCCCCGCCGGCGGCTCCCCGCAGGACACATGCACCTCCTGCGGCTTCCGGCGGCCCGAGGAGCCGGGCAAGGTGGACGGGGATTTCCTGGAGGCGGTGAAGAGGCACATCCTGAGCCGGCTGCAGATGCGGGACCGGCCCAACATCACGCACGCCGTGCCCAAGGCGGCCATGGTCACGGCGCTGCGCAAGCTGCACGCCGGCAAGGTGCGGGAGGACGGCCGCGTGGAGATCCCCAGCCTGGACGGGCAGGCGAGCGCCGGGCCCCCGGCCCACGACCCCGTCTCCGAGATCATCAGCTTCGCCGAGACAGGTGGGCGCCGCCTGGCCCCGCGCCCCCGCCGCCCGCTTCCCCTGCCCGGCCTGCCTCGGCCCCCTGCTCCGCCGCTCTCCCTGCCTGTCCTGCCTCTCCCCCTGTCAGTCCCCCTGCTCGACTCCTGCCAGTCCTCCTGCCCACCCTCTCTGTCCCCCTGCCTGACCCCTGGCAGTTCCCCCGACCACCCTTGCCTGGCCTTGCTACCTGTCCCCCTGCGCGCCCTGCCTGTCCTCCTGCCTGCAGCGGGCACCTGGCTGCCGGGCTCACCCGCATGCCCTCAGCCTCATCTGCTCTCCCCTCTTGCCCCGCACCATCTCGCCCTGGCCCTGCCCGCTCCTTCCCGTCCTCCCTGCGTGTGTCCCTGAGCCCGGGCTTCTCCCCGCGTTGTGCCCTGCAACTCCCCTCGCTGTGTCCCTCCATCCTTCTGCAGCCCCCGTGCCCCCGGCTTCCCTCCGGCGGTCCTTCCAGCTGCACCGTGGCTTGCCTCCGTCCCTGTGCGTCCCACTGTCCCTCCTCCGCCTGTCCCGCTCCATCTCTTGCATCCTTTGCCTCGTCCGTCTGCCCTGCACTTTCATCTGGTTCACTGCATGCATCTGTCTGTTGAGGCTTGCATTCACCCATCCTCCCTTTCCATTCGTTTCCCGTTTATTTAGCTTTCATTTGTAGTGTTGGCCTTGTCTGTTTGTCCACTGTGTGCAGGCTCCTACCAAGTGTGTCTGTCTGCTCTCTATCCATCGGTCCGTTTGCTAACTGTGCCATCCATCCCCACGGTACCAGCCATCTCAGTCCTGTCCAGCCATTGCAGTTAGGTGTAACTGAATCCCTTCAGCGTAGCTTTCCAGCAGTTTATCCGGGCAACTGCTGTGCCTGTGAACTTTGCGCATCTGGCTATAACACCATCACTCTGCAAATTAGCTCTCTCCTGTCTATCTGCCCATCTCTCCTTTCCTTCATCGCTCTATCGCTTAGTTCATTTTTTTTCTCTCTCTATCTTCCTGTGGCATCATTTGTCCACAAAATAAATCTCTTTCTATCCTGTATACTGCCCACTCATCTTCTTTATCTACCCTCCCACTTACAAAAGCATATACATTTACAGTATCTATGGGATCTGTTGCATTATACATATGCTTGTTACATTCACATGCAAAATTTATGGGCGCACACAATCTCACACAACACAAGTGATGTGGATCGGTGCAGCAACACCGTGCTGTTCTTTTTCTGTCACTGTCACCACAGTTTATAAAGAAGTTGTGTATTTACTAACACGTGAAAGATTTTCTTAGTGTACATTTTTGGGTTTGTTATTTTTTAATAGGCTGTTGTTGGGAGATCTGGGGTGGGCTTGTACTTCCGTTTGGTATTCAATTAATAGCTGGCTTTTGTAACACTTCCAAAATCGACTTTATGTAAAATGTAGACAAACACAGTGAAAATTTTTGTCTCTGAAATATTACAAGGTACTGAATGGGCTCTGGAAGCACATTTAAAAGGCAATCTAGGGTAACAAATGAAGACACTGACTACGCAAAAAATCCCATTGAGAGATTGACAAAAATAATAAAGATACTTAGGAAAAGGAAGAAAAATCTACATTTGGCTCTGTACAGAATGAAGAAAAACAGATAAGGGCAGATGAGAAAATGCCTTTCCAGCGATAATTTTAAATAGCGATTGGGAGGCTTTGATTCAAGGACCAGAATTACAGTCTCCGCCGTAAAGGCCAGCTTGCACATTTATCACCTATGCCAAATTTAGTTAGGACTTATAGTACAAAATTGCAGCAGGGCCACTGGTATT
Organism: Grus americana; assembly: GCF_028858705.1. Taxonomy (NCBI): domain Eukaryota; kingdom Metazoa; phylum Chordata; class Aves; order Gruiformes; family Gruidae; genus Grus; species Grus americana. Next base: position 14,193,794 of record NC_072857.1, on the reverse strand, counting down.
TCTGAAACATTTCATGCAGCAGGCTCTTTTGTTTACAAATAAGGGGTTATGTCAGACATTTGGTGACATTTGGTTTTCCATGACAATTTCGCTCCTTTAATTCTGGTGTTATTGAAAAGCTTATTCAGAACAGCCAGAAATGGCGTTACAGCGAGAGCAACCGCTTCATCGCCTCGCCTTGTATGGGAGTTTATCATTTCGGGGGGAAAAAGGCAGAGATTGAAATGATTAATAATAGCAGATATTCAACCAGAGTAAGCAGGGGTTAGCTTGATCTGTTGGGCAAGCAGGCACATTACTGAAATATTTTCCCCTCCATCTCATGAATCCTCTCTGTCAAACCGCGACGAGAATATGTGAAAATCGAAACAAAATCCCTGGTTTGGCATTGGTGTTTCAGTGGTTACTGAAAGGGCTCTCCCCATGAGAATTGGCAGGTAGCTGAAAGTTAAAACTGTTCTTAAACTGACGGGAGAGCAGAGTCCGAGTGCCGGTCTTTTCAAGGTGCTGCTGTGTAGCGTCTTTAATAGCTGGCTGGCTGGAAAACCCCCATATTCTGGAGAGCTCTTACTGGTGTCTGCGGATCTGACACATCCGACTATGGCCCGATGATGAATGTTGCTGTGGGAAGTCCCTTTTCAGTGCATTTTGATTGCAAATTGGGGATATCTGTTTCAGTGCCTGCCTTCTGGCCAGCACAGCCCCATCCGTCGCCGCTCTCTCGATCCGCTGTGCTCTAGCATTGTCCCTGAATCCAGAATGGCACACGAGCTAACGTTTCCTTTTTGACTTAATCTTGCTGATCTCTCCTTATCTTGCAGACGATCTGGCCTCATCTAGAGTCCGCCTCTATTTCTTCATCTCGAATGAAGGGAACCAGAACTTGTTTGTCGTTCAAGCCAGCCTGTGGCTTTACTTGAAGCTGCTTCCATATGTCTTAGAGAAAGGCAGCAGGCGAAAAGTAAGAGTCAAAGTCTATTTCCAAGACCCGGACACTAGCAACAAGTGGAATGTGGTTGAAAAGAAAGTTGATCTCAAAAGAAGTGGTTGGCACACTTTTCCCATGACAGAGGCGATCCAGGCTCTGTTTGAGAGAGGAGAAAGGAGACTGAACTTGGATGTTCAATGTGAGGGCTGTGAAGAGTATTCAGTGCTGCCAATTTATGTGGACCCCGGGGAGGAATCCCACCGGCCTTTTTTAGTGGTGCAAGCCCGCCTCGCCGATAACAAACACAGGATCCGGAAAAGAGGCCTGGAGTGCGATGGCAGGACCAATCTATGTTGCAGGCAACAGTTTTACATTGACTTTAGACTCATTGGGTGGAATGACTGGATCATAGCACCATCAGGTTACTATGGGAATTACTGTGAAGGGAGCTGCCCGGCCTACTTGGCCGGCGTCCCGGGGTCGGCTTCCTCCTTTCACACCGCCGTCGTGAATCAGTACCGAATGCGGGGGCTGAACCCGGGCACCGTGAACTCCTGTTGCATTCCAACCAAACTTAGCACAATGTCAATGCTGTACTTTGATGATGAATACAACATTGTGAAAAGGGATGTTCCCAATATGATTGTGGAAGAATGTGGTTGTGCTTGATTTAAGGTGTGTTTTTTTGGGGGGGAGAGAGAGAGAGAGAGAGGGCGAGAGAGAGAGAGAAACATTCCCGTACGAGATGGTGTTGGAGGAAGTTTCACTGTGTATCCAGGCATCAGTGTTGGAAAGTCACTGTGGAAAAGTTTGGAAAAAAAAAAAAAAAGAAAAAAATCATTTCACTTTGGTGTCAGGACAGTGGCAGTTTGTGGATCTTGGACACTTATATATTATACCACTTATAAGTTAATGCTATGAAATATCTTAAAGACACACACACACACACTCAATGTGGGCACGCACGCAAACACGCGCTCATACACACAGACACACACACGAGGCAGCTCGGAAAAGGGACATGAGCACAGAAAGTCAGTGACCAGTGACGACGGACCTAAATGCCTGCCAGTACGAGTGAACGGCTGAGCAGCTGTTTCCCCGCCTGCCGGTGAAGTCACACCGAAATGAGCTCCCTTTGCTCAGGCAAAAGCACAGACTGCGAGAACACGACGTATTCTTGCACACAGGTGTCGAAATGACCAAACTTAGAAAATTAAGAAAAAAAAAAAACAGAAAAAGAAAAAAAAAAGTCGACAGTCACCTCTTAGGTCTAACGGGAAGCTGCAGAACACCTGCCTTGGGAGGTGATCACTTCCTCTTAATTTAAATTTATCTAAATGTGAACATCACAGATACCCGCATCTTCCTGCAGCACTTCCAGTAAGGAATCACATGGTACCATCAGAGAGAGAAAAGGGGACAGACACGTAAGCAACTGCTGTATTTCTAACATCTGACCGTTGCGAAGTCACAAGCTGGGCTGGCGTGATCCGATGCTTTAACTGCCCACTGGCAACCTGTGGATGGCTATACCCGCCGTGTCTTGGAAAAGGGGATCTGATACCGTATCTGGACTGTGTTGATCGTTGGCATCTCTCACTGTTTGGAGAACAAAAGTCAAAGTTGCAATCTGTGTTCTTCAACGGGGGACTCGGTGAGGACACGTCATGTGGGGGACGAGCAAACAAGCAACCGCCACCACAGCTAAACCAATGAACCCTAAAGAGGAGTGACAGTAACAGAGTGGAGACGTTCTGAAAAATGCAGTACGTTTAATAACAGGCGAGGAACATTTTTAACAAGTCTTGGAAAGGAGGAGAGAGGAGAGTGCTTTCAATTTCCTTACCAGGAGGTGTCAAGGATGGCCATAAAGATCAGAAAATAATGATACAGCATAGCACTTGCAAACTGCTTGAATGCACGTATAATAGCACTTGCAAATTTCAATGCCTTGAAAAGTGGTACTTGATAGTGCACTTATCTTTGCTCACTATCTAGGTAAACAGGTGCCGCATGAGCTATGCAATTTAAAGTGTTGACCCATACTAGACAAAACTGGACTTATGATATGACTTTTTTATATTTTTTTATACTTGAAATTAAATCTTTTGCTTCTTTTTTAAAGCGAATGATTGCTTTTAATGTTTGCACTGATTTAGTTGCATGATTAGTCAAAAAACTGCCATTTGAAAAAAATGTTATTTTTATAGCAGCAAAAAATGAATACAGTTAAATGTATTATACATAAATTTTGGAACCAAAGAGGCCAACATATTAGTTATAATTTTTATGAGATGGCAAAGCCATCATATATCATGTAGTCATACTGAGCAATCCCTCACGAGGCCTACCAATTGTTTCAGGGTACAAAATGGATTCTGTTTGTTCTATTCAGTGTCTTTTCTATACCATACGCACATGGAACATAGAGTGAAAAAAAATTACTATTGTAGAATACATTACAATATGTGCATCCTTTAAATCCAATTTTTATGTTTATTTAATAAAGTTCCTTTTAGGTTCTGTTCCATAATAATTTAAACCAAACAATTTTCACTTAGATTTGCTGTTGAAGTATTTTACATTTGTGTACAGTTTAAATAAATAAAAAAGATTGAAAACTGGATGTGCTTTTTTTTTTTTCTGTTTTCTTTTTTTTTCAGTGTGTAACATCTGGAGAAATTTGCTTACTTTCGGGACTGAATGCGGCTGCAGACGGTGAACTGTTGCATTAGACCGTAGTTGTATTAGTCATTGCAGAAAGCCTTGTCTGAGAGCTCAGCTGCGATCCTAAAAATGTTACACTCTAGTTTTATTGCTGTCTATACATGTAAGCATCTGCTTCTTTCTATCTGCATCAGTGCAGAGTATCTGGGCGCAGGAACGGCGCTGTTCCGCATACCTGCAGGTCATTTACAGCAAGTTCCTGGTTCACCTGCTGTGTAAGAATGTAACTTCTTGTCTAGGTCACTCCCTGATCTGTTACAAGAAATAAAAAAGTAATGTGGAAAGCACTTCCAGGAAAAAGAGGTCAATACTAAGTAGGATGATTTATTTATTTTTTTTTTAATTAGTTGGTGCCAAGGAGAGAGGTTTTTTGAGTTAAATATGTCCCCTTTAACTAACAAAACCCAAAATTGTTGAAAAATACTTGTAGAAATTCTCATCAGCTGTGCATATATCCAAATATTGATTTCATTGATCTTCACAGATAAATTCTTCCTCCTGGAGACCTGAGCAAATGCCAGCTGAAGCTGACAGAAGGACCTCTGTTGACTTAGCAAACGTTAGATGTGACCCTGAGACCTAGAAAGTGTTGAAGAAGCAAGTTCATGCAACTAATGATGGGTTCTAGTTACAATTCACATTCAAGCATAGCTCTGCCCACCCCTCCCCAAAGACAGACACCGGGCTTAAACGGCTTTGTTTCGGGAGACCTCTAGGAGCAATTTGCTGTGGCTGTGTCAACAACCTGCTGCACAGAACTTTGCCCCCCAGACCAAATTTTTTGAATATTTCATAGCTTTCTCACCACCTCGAACTGCACGTTTACTGTCAAAGCCGCCGCTCGCTGTTCCTGCTCCATCTCTTGGCAGCCAGCTCCCCTTTTTGTCCTGGGTCAACCGTGCTACTGGCGAGTTCAATAAATTCCCCATGGAATCAGTGGCAAATACGTGTCCCTTCAGTCTGAAGGCATATCTGACCTAATATGACACAATCTTTATTAATAAGACTGGGCTGCACTTTAAAAAAATGGGATATATTAAGTCATCTTGCCCACTGAACTGCAAAGCCCTGGAGGCTGGGATTGGTTAGGTTTCGTTCTTAATTGAAAGTGGTTGGTTTCTGGGGTCGAAGCCAAGCCCGGCGTTGGACACTGGGATTCCTGTGCTCTCCCAGGAGGAGAGCAGAGTGTCTCAACGTGGGATGTGGACCCACAGCCCCAGGGAGCGGGGAGTTGCTGACGAGCAGGATGCCATGAGCTTGGGCGGCCAGCAGCGAGGAGCAGGAGCGGGCTGTGCTCTGCATCCCACCGCAAACCCGCAAACAAGCCTGGGATCCTGAACTGTTTTCACAGAGGCCAGCAAAGAACACCCCTTTTCTTGGTAGAAAGATTTCACAGCTTTCTTCCCCTACCTTCCCTGCTCCCCCATTTGCAGCTATGACCCTGCCATTCACGGTGCAGAAATAGAACTGCAAAGAACACCACGAATCGGTATGGTGTGAGAGGTATCATCCAGGAGTGGGAAAAGTTGGATCATAGTCCAGGTTCCCAAGTCCTTTTATTTTGAGTGAAACAGTCTCTGGAACTTGATCTAAACAGAACATGCTTTGAGTTTTCTGCGGTGTGGAGCCACTCACTGCTCTGGGCATGCTGCAGAGAGCGAGGTATTCCTCAGTCCTGGTGCCAATAGCAACCTGTCACACAGATTTCTAAGGCTAAAATGAAATAATATTAAAAAGGTCTTTAATTCTGAGGGGCAAATCTGAGACAGTTTGGGCTTGATTTTTCAGGGATGTGACAAGGCTACTGCTCTTGCTAGCTTTTTGCAGGGGGGGCTGCAGGAACACTACTTTTTGCAGCTTTCGCCTCTTGCATTTTTCAAATCAGGCAAAATGAAAAATGAGATGCCCAAACTCGATGGCTGCTTCTGAAAACTTTGGGTTTTATTTTCCCATCTGTCATTCCCATCCTTATAAAACTCAACATCCCGTTTCATTGCCTTATGCTAAGTTGGGTACTGTATTTACAAAACCATCTGGGTCAGGTCCATACCCCCCTGAGGTGACTAGGTGTCTCTTTCTTGTCTCTAATAGGCTTTGAATTTGGTCCTGTAAATGCTAAATCATTTTATTCTATCATGTGGCAGAATCAATCTCTGCAGCTGGGAAATCTTTGTCCTTTAAAATATTCTAACACAGGCAAAACCCCCGTCCCTGCGCCTGGATCTCCCACTGGTGTTAATGAGGACGGTGTGAATGGGGTGACTGTCACGATGTGGTGCAACAGAGCACTTGGTGGCTTAACTCTGCATACATCACGTATTTCCACACATAATAGACACCTGCTCCAAAATTGCCAGGTCTCACCTTCTTTGCTTTGTTACTTGTGAGAAATGAAGTCAGCAGCTGAAATTAATTGCTGCATTCCTCCTGCCATGGGAAAAGAGGAAAACTCCTCACTGAATGAATCCTCCTTAAGAATATTTTTTGTTTGGAGTGGTTTCTAGTGTGCAAGGTTGAAGAATATTTTGCACAATAGATCAGAAGTACAAATTTTTGTCTAAGAGGAGAGTCTGTTTCTGTTAATACTGGTGTCAGTCTTCATTAGCTCCCCTCAAGTCTGCAGATATAAGTCAGGCTAGCACCAATATAGCTAAAGACACACCTGCATCTGATTTTCTTGAAATCCTGATTGGGCCCAGCTCATTTTCAGCATTTCTTTTTTTTTTTTTTTTTTTTTTGCTTTAGAATCAGCAGCTAAAAGATTTAGTAAAACTCACAGATGCTGCATGACAGATCGGAACAAGACGACAAGACACCTAACCTGATTATGAACATGGGGAGAATCTCCTTGCATACACTGAAATTTGGCCAGGAATTAGCAATCTCTGTTGGTACAAAATACCCCAGTAGCTTTCGTTTGCTTGCCCAGTCAGTACCCTTCAACCAAAGCCTGGATTTACCTGGCTGGTTGTAATGGTAGGGGCCAATTTTATTTGGGTAACTTCATTGATTTCAGGGGAATTGTTTCTGATTTGTACTAGAATAAGTGGGAGCAGATTTAGGTTCTTTAATGTTCTTCCAGTTTAGCTCTTGGAATAACTTATATTTCATTATTATGTGTTTATGTAATTAGTGCAATTATATCAAATTATATAATTGGTACAATTACTTGGACTCATGTAACCACTGCATATAGCATTCCATGCTGTAAAATCCTTTACTCTGGAAAAAAAAAAAAGTCAATATTACATGGGAATCTTAATTTGTTTTTAAATTCCAGTATCAAATTTAGGCCCTGACCACATGCAAGGAGCTTCTGGTTTCCATCAGTGGAACCTCTCTGAGCAGGCAACTTGCAGCCTTCATCATAGATATTGGGTTTTTAATCTGATTTGGCCAATTCTATTCAACAGAGGCCCTCCTTGCATATGCGGAGCTCTAACCAGTCTTCCTTGTACAAAGCAGAGGTATCAAGTTTTTACGCACAGGGCATATAACCTGAGAGAGCTGAGATGTGCATATAGCTTCCTTATACTTAATCAGATTTACCATCTTTATGATCTGCCACTGAGAATTTTAAGCCAATACTTTTATTAAATTCATAGACTCTCTCTTTTTGGTCCCTGAAACTGTTTTTTCCCCCACCGTCATTTGCTTTCAGGGTACTTTGTCATGAAAGCTTGGACATAGAAGGGTCAGTGTAGGAGTCTGTTGTGGGCAAAGACAAAGTAGGTATATCCAGCCAAACAGAAAAAAGGCCAAGAAGAAGGCCCAAGAGGTGTATTGATTTCCCCAGGTCAGACATCGCCATCAAAGAAGGATGAGAGCTGGGGTTGCGGAGCACCTGACAGGCCTCTCCTAGTGAAAGGATCAGCCCTGCCAGGTGCTGAGCATTTCAAGCTGTCCCCAGGCCCAAATGCAATCATTGAACCCAGCTGCAAAGTACACAGACCCCAGGTGAGGCACATCTCTACCTAATGACAACTCCGCAGAGCCTGCCTGCTCCTTCTCACTTTGGATCTGCTTTTGGAGAGGGCCTACCACCCAGCCTGTTCTCCTGCAGACTGGCCTTTGAGATCAGGCCGGGAGAGGCAGCTGCAGCCTACCACGGCACAGCCATTTTAGGGCTGCAGCTATGCTGCCTCGCTGCCTTCCTCCAGCTGGTAAGTGTGCTCAGTGCCTGTTATTTTTATCTTGAGCTTTTGCTTTGTTTTTGAGGATAATTGCACATTATTGCTGCAATATGTTATAATAAGTGCTATGAAGATGACTATTGTATCCAAGGGGAAAGAAGATGTGGCTGGGGAGCAAACTTAAACCTATGTGTCAGCAAAACAAACATGCTGTGTTTGGGCTGTGTCAGTCAAGTGGTACCAAAGTGGCATTTAGGTTTTGCCCAAGCGGAGGCTGCAGGGCTGATCTCGCCCCTCTTTGCTTTGTTGGATGGAGTGGCTTGCGCCTGTTCCTGCGGAAGAGCTTGTCGCAAGCTGTGGGAGAGCTGCAGCGGCCACGCTTTCCTGCGGCCGGAGCTTAGCTCCTCGCTTGGGTGATGGGGGAGCCGGTCCTGGGCAGCGCAGCAGGAGCGAGGTAAGAGAGCTGGGTGCTGAAGTGACATCCATTTGAGGGTAAAGGGTTACAAATGCTACCAGATCTGGCTCCTGTGAACTGGAGCAGACTGGTCTCTTGGACTTTTGGATCCCCCTGTCTCAACTCCTATTCACTATGTTCTCTGTAATCGGGTTTGGTCTCTTATGGCTTGTTTTTTAGGTCAGGTTTTGGAACTGACCCACAGCTGTGGGACTCCAAGCTTAAAAAAATAATTCAGGACCTTGTAAATTAAGGCCTTGGGCTCTTGTAAAAGGAAACAAACAACTCTTATCTGTCTTAATGAGAGTCGTATATGTGTATTTTGTATCCAATTGTATGAATTATCTTTAGCAGTGATACTTTGTAAGACCATGTAATTTATGAGGTGGTTATCAGTGACTCATAAGTATTTATTTATGTCTTATATGCATTGTGTATGTTTGGCTTGATCAGGGTGGCATGTTTGCATGGGTGAGCGTGCATTTTTATGTGTAAACACACACAGACAAGAAACGCAAGGCTTTCTCTAAGCAAATCAACTTCTGCCATGTTAATGCCTCTGTAATAAAATATATTTTGGGGGTTCCTGATGATAGATGCAGTGTGGCTACCTACTGTTTTGAGTAGATTTCTTGACTTTTGGGTATCTCATCCTAAGTATGTTGTCTTGCATTGTGTACATGGTATGTAGGTGCCCTTGTGATGGCTGAAGCGAAGACAGCCTGTTTTCAGATGTGGCTGTGCTCCAGCCAGCTCCACATCCAAGAGAGCACAGCAAACCACCTTTGCTCAACCCGTGTTTTGAAATTGTTCAGAAGCTGGTTTGGTCTTTAGCACAGTTCGGAGCAACCTTGAGGCTGCCTTTAGGACAGCTGCCAGGGGTCCCCAGTGCTGCTGTAAAAACTGAGAAAGAGCCAGAACATCATAGCTCCCTGGTCATGCATCCACCATTGGGCCACACTTCCTATACTGGCAGCTGCTGGGTGGCGTTTGGGCAGAATGGAGCCCACCTAAATCTCTGTGCTGAGTGTTTCTTACTAGCTACGTGATAGACACACAGACTTAGGATGTAAGCCAGCTCTGTTTATATTAGCTGCATGCCACAGTGGTGGGAATCACTACATTAACAGTGCACGACAATAAATCAAGCCCTATATTTCACTCATGGGTGGGTTCCCCTTATATTGTTCTCATTTTCTTGTCCCTCCTCCCCTGCCTGATAATTCTAGATGTGTGAAGCTCAGAGAACGTTGCTTCCAGACCATATCTCCTTGAATTGGGTTACTACATCGAGCAGGGAAAGTGAAGCTATGTTTAAGTTTTTTACCCCAAATTAAAGCTTTTCCTACTCTGCATGCCACAAATAGACTTTTAATTATGGGAAGCATCTACTGTAAGTGCACCCTGGGATTTGATTCCATGCTTTGTCTGTTGAGCCTGTGAATGTGCCAGCTCTTATATGAATCTTTTTCTTCCCCATCACCCGTTGCAGTCCACAGTTACCAGATATAACAACAAAAGGAATGGCAAACCAGTCCACTTGCTGATGGCCACTGGTTTTCTGTCTCTGGCAAGCTTTCCTGTGATGATGTTGAACGTGACAACCATTCAGATGTGCTCTGTGACTTACTGGGCTTAAAAATCTGTTGGTGTTAATGTAGGGCCAAATTCAGTTATTCACACCTGTGGAAAGCGGATTCAAAATCCTACCAAATTGGAATTCCCCAGTCAATTACAGTCATAAACAGGCTGCAAGACTGCACAGAGCAAAGCCCTTAATGCTTTTGGTGCGATGTCAGAGCCTAGCTGAAGATTCTGCAACTCCATGAGCTTCTGTTTGGTTGCACCCATTTGCATCAGGTGTGAATTTATCCTGTTGGCTTGTAGACAAAACCTTTGCTTTAGATCAGTCAGCAGTCGTGCTCCCGGTATTGTGCTCTGTGTATCTCCATAGCTGGTGATAGCAGCTATTGTTCTTTTCTGCAATATGTTCACAGCATCAGGCATTATGACTCATGTCATAATACCATTGTGAGCCATTTGTTTAATAATACAGCATCCGTATCATGTCACTCTGGCAATGTTCTTAATTCTTCCCATTATTAATTTCTGTTTTGAAGTGTCTATACTTGTAATTTAGCTTTTCAAATTTTCACTGGGTGTAAGCTGGTGTAAGAGGAAAAGGTTCATAACCACACCTGACAGAATCTAACAAAAAAATTTATTGGCTATGCCTGATCAGAAAAGTGAGTAGAACTGTATTTGTGTAAGGCTTTTGTTGGTTAGCAATAAACAGTAATACAGGCTTCATCAATCCCCTAGAAAGGAAAATGCTCCTTCCCCCCCCCCCCCCATAGGACTAGTTAGATTTAAATGTTAATGGTATCTTGTATCTTTTAATTTCACAAAGCAGGATGCTGGAAAAAAGGTAACTTGCCTTTTTTCTGTCAACCAATTTAGTAATTTGTTAGGGTGGCTGTTCTTTTAGGCAGAGTTGTATCTACCTCCTATCTAGAGATCTTTGAAGCTACTTGTCCGTGTCTGGCACCGTGCAGAAAACGAAGAACCTCCTTGGGTCTTCCTTTCTGTCCACTGGCAGAAGAGAGGACCAGGATTCAGCAGATATTAGGGCAGGAGATCTTCTATCGAAGCTGTTGGAGTAGGAACCCTTAGCCTATAAACAATTTGGGGTCAGAGAACATCTGAAAAGTTCTTTGTTGCTGCTGTTCTGTTGTTGTGGCTTTTTCTATCTGATCAGCTTAGCTTCTGACAATGTTGTTATACAATGACAACCCAAAGGTGTCTTTCTGGAAAACAGAAGAGTTCTGGAATGTAAATGTAGTGCTCTCCTATTCCGCTGGGATGTCTGCAGTGACCCTTTATTGGGGCTCTGAGTAAATCTTGCCGTAATTGATAGAAACAGCTTTAAAAGAAAAGCAAAACAGATCATGAAGGAAAGAAAGAGCTGATAAAGCTTCTAGCATCAAGAGTGTGCATGTTGAAACACTCTCTAATTATATATTTATCCAATCCAGTTAATACTACAGAGCTTGCAAAAAAAGCCCCATAATTAGGGGTTATGAAAATGTCTACATAGCAATAATATGGCACCTAAATATAGCATCTTTCCTCCTGAAGCACTTTACATCATTTGAGAACCATGGACTCAATTCACAGCTGGCATTCACAGGTGCAACCTTATTGATTTCGATGGAATAGTGCCATTTTTACCAGGGATGAATTTTGTCATAAATGGAAGCTTTATCTATCCTACAGGCTTGTAGGGCTGCCCATCACAATAGTATCTGCATATCTTTAACATCAAATTAGCTGGCAATAACAAAACATTTAGCAGACTTCATGGAGACTCTGCCACATCTGCCTTCTCATGCTGCAGAAATCTTTGCTCAGGCTAAACTTATTTGCACTGTATGTTTTGGGGACAGGGAGAGAAGAACAGCTGATGGTAGCAAAGATGTATGATGCTCTTTAGGTGGGTAAAGATGGCTGTGGCTGTTTGTTTTGTTTAACCTTTCTGCGGGAAGCTGATTTCACAATTGTGGTATCTAGATTGAGAGTGTCATGACTTTGGGACTTGTGTTGCTCAGAGCACACCTGGAAGCAGAGACGCATGTTCCTGAATGTAGTAGGACCCAAATTACGTATTGGTCATGGTACCCATGGTTGATGGGTTGAAAGAGTAGTGCTGCGCATAACCTTATAACTGAAACTGACTGCTTCATATGATTTGAAAAATTGTAAGTGAACTTTTGTCCAAACTGGAATTTGCCAAGTCACCAGGGTTAAGACTCAACATTGGGAAAATATCGCTAGACTCCTCAGTGTTGGAGTAAGCCCTGGGGACTTTTGTCTACTTCTCTGCAGCTTTGCAGATTTTCTATAAAACTAAGAACAAGCCTTTTAGCTATTTTGTACTTCCTCTAACATGAGAAATAAAGTATTTCCTGAGTGTGAAGTGAAACCATCATACCAGGAGCTCAGAAGGAAAAGAAAAGGAGATGGTTTATACTTTAGCCATATTTGCCACTACCTTGACTAGCACAAACAGTTCTGGACTGCTCATCTTAAACAGCAGAACTTGGAATAGTTGAAAGAAATATGAAAATGCTGAGCCCAACAGCTTCCAGGTGAGGGACAATCAATTAGGCTGAAACTCCTTGGCCTGGAGAAAAGAAGATGTTAGTGGGGTAGGAGTGAATTCTGCAAGGCAACTGCATCAGTCAGAAGGTGGGCAGGGATTGTTTGTTCTGTGGCGGTACATCAGTTAAGGTCATTAAGTGAACTAGAAGAAGCCAGGCTCAGAGCAAACTAAAGGAGATGTTCTCTATGCAACTGGTAGTGGACACAAGGAATTTGCTGCCAAAGGTGGCTGTGGAGGCTAAAAGCATATTAGGGTTCAAAGGATGGCTGGACAAGTTTGTGTAAAGAAATGCCTGGAGGATTACTAAGTAGCTAGAAACCACATCTGGCTTAGGAAATACCTTGATCTGAAAATAGCTGGAGGCTAGCAGAAATGTGAGGGAAATAGCATAAGTGGTTGCCTTGCTTCTACTGTTTTCTAGCTGTCTGACCACTACAGGAGACTCAATGCTGGGCTAGATGGACCGGTGTGGCTGTTCTGCTCCTGCTCGATGTGGCAACTCTGTTATGCAGGTTGTTGCAGTGAGTGGACACGAGTCATTGCTCTAGAGATGGTATGTGCTCCAGGTCTCGACTGGGGAACTTGGTCTTGTGTTGCCTGTGAAGATCTGGGTTTAGATCCTCAGTGAAATGCATCTGGATGATGTTTTGTGCTGGAATACCAGCTTACTATGAATGGAGGGGACAAGCTGTGGAGTACTGAAAATCAGCCCTGTTTCCTGTAATAACTGGCTTTCCTTCGAGGCTTCTTCTCTGAAGCTTTACAAGACAGACCCTGCATAGCTTCAGAGCTCTGAAAGGATCGAGGAGCTGTAAAGTCTTATTGTGAAAGAGAATAAATTATATTGAGCAACTCCTACACACACACATACAGGAGAAAAAATTTCACCTCCTCCCATAATATCAGATTGTTGATATTCCCTGCATAGAACTGTAGGGAATAAACAAATGCATTCATTAACATTTACCCAGTAAGGTGAACTGAGGACAGAATATCAGTCCAGATATTCAGGTTTATCTCTGAATTTCCTGGATTTTATGGGTTTAAGTCTGACTCTGAACAGGTCTTAAGGGCATTTTCTTGGTGGATTAGAAGGGCCTGTGTTTGGACAGTCCCATCTATAGTACCTATGGGATTGTACAAAGCCCTAGTTTTACTATTTGTATCTGTTTTAAAATCCTACTATTAATTTGCCTGAGTGAAACAGCTTTCAAAGTGGAGTTGGGTACATAGCACGAGGAGAGTACACATCTGGAAAGAGCTCGAAAAACTCAACCAACATTTCACAGACAATGTTGGAAAACAAACAAAAACCCCTCTGAAAATGTGGTCTGCAGATGGGTCTTTATATTCTCTTCCCCATTATTTTAACGGGGAAAATTCATCTTTAACAGAAAGGCATTCAGCACAATAACAGCAGGAAAATGACTCAATGGGAGTCATTTTCCAGGATATCTTTCTGTCTGGGTCAGAGCACAACTTCTGTGCCAAGAGACTCTGTTCCTCACGGGGCGGCTGCAGTGTCGGAAATGCCATCACCTTCATTGGCGTCTTCTGCTGAAACAGCACTGGATGAAGATCTAAATTTGCTAGGGGTATTTCTCTAGTAGCAATTGCAGGTATGGGGCTCTCCTGCAGGCTTGCCCAATTTGCCACAGAAAGCGTCTCATGGCTCGAGCGGCCAATCCCAGCTCCAAAGATGGTGTGCTTGTTGCAAGCTCGTGCCAAGCCATCTGTAAGATTTGTCAGATAAATGTGACTAGCGAAGTGGCACTCGTGAGCAGATGAAGGGAAATTCCCTAGGGGATTCTTTATTCGCTTGTCATTAGCAGGAGAGGCAGTGGGAAAATTCATTGTTTAGCTGTTCAAAATACTGGTGAACATTTGATACTGAAATAATCTTTAAGTGGGGGGGATGTCTTGAGCAGCCCGGACTCTGCGCTGAAGGCAGAGTATCATGTTCTGCACGTGGGGCTTACCTTGGTGAAGAAGGATCAGGATATCTGAGTTCCTCAGTTTTGTATTTTGCCTCAAAACCATCTCCCCTCCCTGGGGTAGCCTTATACAAAGTGAGCTGACGCACGGAGCAGCCTGGAGGTGCATTGCTGCTGTTTACCTGTGTGCATCCCTGATCTTAAATGGAAAATAAGATCTGCCCTTGCTGTGAGAAAGTACTGTCCGCTTGCTAAATGAAGGCTGCTTGCAGGCTGCTTGGCGGCAGCTTTGCAGTGAGGACTAAGTCTTGCTTGCTCTCGTTATGAGGCTTACTTAGATGTGATGACTTGTGGAGCAAACTGACTGAGCTCTGCCACTGATTTTTTTTGTGAGCTAAAGTGGGCCCGCAGTCCATGCTGATGAGAAACAGGTCACCAGTCTCACATGTTCTCCATAGAACTTTGCCACACCAAAAGGAGTTTTTAGTCTTGGAAATGAATACTCTACGCTCCCATGACTACCTTCTCTGGGCAAAATGCTTTAGGCAAAGCCCCTGGTTCTCCTTCATTTTTGTGGTAGGGCAGGGAGGTTTTCTGTCATCTCGGTTGATGTGCTGCAAGGGCATGCGTGGGTATCTGCAGGCACAGAGTACCCTGCTCCCATTGCTATCAGGCCTATTACTCCTTCAAATTCCACTTACGCTTAGGTTTACACTGGAGCTTGGAAATCAGTGGAAACGTCATCCTCTTGAAAGCTACAACATTCTAGTTGCATTGGTTGGGGTCTTTTCTTCCCAAGGAGGATTGGGTGAGAGGACTGAGCTGGCATGTGGGGAATAGGAAAGAAAGACTCGCACTGTTCCAAGTTCCCCAAACCCCACCATGGGCTAGAGACCAGTCCAAGTCCCATCTCCAGGGAGTTTGACTTGGTGGAGAGCTGGTGAAGGGAACATGTGGAGAGAGGCTTTCTCCTACTGAATGCCATAAAACCATTCACCCAAAAGGCTTGCTGGTGTTTTGGGTACTGTGAAAGATTCAGATGTTATTCCCCACCGCTCTTTCACACAGTCAAGATCAAAACCAAACCATTCAAATCAGAAAACCATTGTCCTGTAGAAAGGGTCCCAAATCCATGTTTAGCAGCTTCGGTATGTGGGCAGACCTTCAAAACCTGAACCCTCCTGCAGGCCCACTAAGCTTGAGGGAGATGTGAAGCAATATCTGACTTCAGATAGCAGTATGTGAAATGTAAGACTGTATCAGTGAATAGGTTGTTTGCCAGATGCAGCAGGTTTCGTCAGTGAAAAGGTATTTGTGAATTTGGGTTGAATGTGGTGGATAGCTGGAAAAATGAGGATATTCCAACAACAGCTCCAGACCTCACTTCAGCTTTTGTGTAAATAGATGAACTTCTGTTGACTCCAATACAATGTTGCTTGCTCGCGTGAGATGGGTCTTTTTTTTTATACAGGAAAATGTCACATCACAAGAGACCTTTGATGTTTTAATGTGTCCTGGCATATCGATGGATACATCCAGTGGAGAAGAACAATCTGGGACACTTGGTCTGCGTTTGTGCTTTGCTGGAGATTTGCTATGTAACCTCGAGCAAATCTATTAATCTCCAGTACCTCAACTCCCCAAATGCAAAATGGAGATAATAAAACATAACTCCCTTAGCAGGGTAAACACATTAAAAAATGCACTTAAAAGCATTTGGGTACTAGATTAATGGAGACCTATATCTTGTGGGGAAGATTTGTTGTATTATAAATAATACGTCTTCACAATTATTCCATTTAGTCTGCCTTGAAGCCTTCAAAGACATACCACGCAAATGTTTACTGGCAGCGTGTTTCCCCCCTTTTATTGGCCAACAACATGTTTAGACCAGACTTTGCTGTGGCAAAGTATTTCAGCGCATTGCACATGGCAAATGGCTCTTTTACTGCAAAAGTGGATTATTTTTTATTCAGAGAATACCCCAAATAATGCTGTACTCAGCAAAAGCCTGTGCACCTGGAATAGCTGTGTCTGAGTAGATTTTCCTTGCAAAATGTTCAGTATGCTTCCACCTAGAGCTTTTGACTGAAGCAGAGAATGAAGGAGATCTGGTGGGTACCAAGGACAAACTTTTTAACGGCGAGTTAACTTTGCAGACCACCTGAAAGAACTAACTTTGCAGACCACCTGAAAGAACTTGGGTTTGTCTCAAGTCCAGCTAAGCAATGCCATTGTCAAGATATCCCGAACAAAAAGGTCAGTGTTGCAGAGTGCAGTTGAATTACCTAGAGTATGAAATGGGTTTCTGGGTGAATCCCACTGCGATGTTAGTGCACAGGAGCTATTCAAGCCATTGGACCATCCACAGTTTTAGCAGTGTTATCTAGCTCCCCTGGACTCTGTAATTACTCTTGTCACATAACTGAGGATAACATATTGCAACCATTTGCCTCAAACTTGGAGTGTTGAGGTTTAAGTAAGGGGGGGGGGGGGGCAGGAAATGGCTACACAGGCACTAAAATGAAGGGTTTGATCCTTATCCCACTTGTACTTATTTTACAGTGGTTTTGCCTCTGCTGGAGTAATTCCTCTTTAACGTTGATGTAATGGGATCAGGAGAAGGCTTGTGTGTGATCTCTGCCTGCCTAAAAGTGGTGTGTATGGGGCTATTTTGAGGAAAGCATCAGCCTGGAATTGGCATTTGATTCAGTTCAGCTAAGAATTTTTTTTCCTCATACAGTGAAAAGCCAGCGTGATGTGAAGTAGCACAAAAGCTTTGTTTCTGTGACCAGGTCATCAAATAGAGAATTGCATTTGCTCAGGTGCCTTTCCCATGGGAATGGTCCTCAAGAACTGATGATGGCAGAGGTGTGCTGTTGTACCCTCTGCTGCAGGCCACTGGAGATGGGGAGCTAGACTTGCTAGTGTGTGAGACCTTTCATGCTCCTGCCTCCAGGAATGGGGGTAAAAAAAAAAAAAGTAATAAAACTGTGGTAACTCTGGTGACAGAGAGAATCCCAGTTCTGTTTTTGCTGCACAGCTCAGGAGGTTTCACGCAGTCAGCTAAGAAGGGTTGGGTACCAGGAGGGTTTGCTTTTAACCTTTGCCCCACAGCAGAGGAACTATTGAGTTGAGGGCTTTCTTTGTGTCTGCTTCTTTGACTGCGATGTAATGCTTTTGGGTGAAAGGTTCCATGGAAGGACCCTAAGAAGAATATCCTGAGATGATTAGCTGGGAGGAGAGGTAGCCTTGCAGACAAGGCTTCCATATCAAACACTAGCACCTGACAAGCCTCCTGATCTGATGCTAACAGAAACAGCAGCAATGTTTATTTTAATCTCTGGCAAACACATATGTGTTGGGTAAGAATGAAAAGTTGATCTCATACTTGGGAGGAGTTTGGGAAGAGTGACTACATGCTGCTCGGCCGTACTCCAGGCAGTGCCGGCCAGTTGTTCCAGTAGGAGATGCTGGGCATGGTGGGAGTGCTCCTGGTCTCCCGCAGGCTGTGGGTGCTGCGGTGAGCGCAGCTCTGAGCCTCTCTGCAGCCTGTGGTCTGCATGCGCTGTGTTAGGAGAACCTGTAAGAGGGCTGAAGCTTGGTGCTCTCTGATCCCCGGGTGGGATGCTATCACTGAGAAAGTAGCATTAACTTGTGGGTACACGTGTGCTGCTAGGATGGCACTTCTGGTTATAGAATTTATTAATATGTATTCCAAGCAAAACCAAAGCAGCCTAATAATTATTCTCTAATAAAGGAAAGAGGAATACTTGCATTATTTCCACAGTCCATTGTGGAGATGCCTGTGGAGAGAGACTGAGTAGATATGCCAGCCCTGGGGAATTATCTCCCTGTAGTGGTAAACTGGAGAGTAGATTTTTTTTTTTGTATTGCGTGACTGCTATATGCCTAGTGAAAAGCATTTCTTTTTTTCTCTGTATCTTGGGTATCGTATCACTGGTGCCTATGCTATACAGGTTAACAAAAATCTCTGTTTTGTTGCAAAATATTACAAATTACTCTAGATATTTCTTCAATGTTATTGTACCTGTACTTTCTATTGTGATTCAGATTACCTCCATTGGTAGTGTCTCATGCTTTCTCCAGTTGAATTATTTACAAATATGTGTTGGTTTTAACTGTTTGGGACATGAAATCATACAATGCAGGGTCAGTTATTCTTCTATCTGGTGATCATCTGTTACCTAGACTAGCAGACAACAAAGAAAAAAGTGGTAGCACCAATCTACTATGTGTCTATGTATGTATAGCACCTAGCACAGTTGGGAGTATGTATTATCGACACTGCTACGGTGTGAAGGGACCTTATTGCTCTAGGCACTACATGGGCAGACAACAAAATATGGTGCCTTCCCAAAGAGCTCAGGAGCAAAGTGTAGTTTATGATCAATTGGTCTTTGCAGCAGAATCCTGTAGGGGACCAGTGGATCAAAGCTGCCTATATAAAATGATGACACATATAATAATGACACGTATTTATCCTACTGACATTATAAGGGGGTCCATGTTACACTTTTGCAGGGGTTTGGGGAAGGCTGTGTTTTACATTATTTGAGAAGAATCTGCAAGTACTACCTAGTGGGAGTAAGAGGACCTAGAATGATGAAGTTAAGTTCTAGCTGAAGGCCAGTGGATCATACAGAAAGGGTGACCCAAAAGGACAGTTAAGAGATAGAAAGGATCACTTCAGAGAAGGCTAAAAGGGTATTTCTACCCATGGGGCAGAACCCCTCTCACAGGTTTTACATACAGCTTTTGTAGGGACTGTAAAGTATTTTGAAAGATGTTGCTGGGAAACACTAGTAATTTCAATAGGTAAGGAAACAGTTCAATGTATTTGATTTTAACTATTTGTTTCATGGCAGAATTTGAGGAAGAGTTGTATAACCTCAACCTGGATTTCTCATTTGAGCGTGAATATCTGATTGATTTTTTTTTTGTTTTGTTTCGTACAAATAGGACAGAGCTTAACACTTAAATAGGCACAGAAAGCAGGGAATGGAGACTAAAAATGCAGATTAAATAGATTCAATATGAATCAAATGGATTCAGATGTGAAATCTGCAGATGCAATCTACTGCAGTGAAAATCAGGTTTATTTCAAGTTCCCAAGTTTGAACTGCACCTGAAAAAGCCTAGATAGAAATATGCATCTGTACAAAGCCTCTTGCCAGAGTTTAAAAGTTAATTTTAAGTTAAATTAGTGCAGCTTTTAGTTATAAAGAAAAATGTATGTTAGAGTGGAAACAGAACTCAGATTTATGGACTTCCTATAGAGCTCACATACCACAAGCCCACCACTTACGGTATGAAAATCAGTGCAACAGTGGCAGATGCAGAGCACAGTGGCATAGGATGGTGTTAATTTTTGATCTTTGTCATGCAATATCCTACTGTAAGAACTGCAGATGGGGGGAGCCAAGAGAAGCCTCTCTCTCTCCCTCGGAGTGTGAAAGGTTAGTGGTGAAGTATTTATTTTGTAGCACTTCAGGGGACTGAGCTTTCAATACCTTACAGATTGTTGGTCTATAAATGGACGAGTTTCCCTGTCATTCTTTCCTTTCCTCGTAGTGTGGAAAACCATGACTAGAAACATCACCTGCATCTGTGAATTGCTTTTTTTTTCCTCCCCTGCGGGCTGTGGAGCCTCGGATCTTTCCACTGCAAAGTCAAGAGCTGATAATCCTCTGCAGGGTCATCAGAGCTGCTGAGGTGCCAGACTTTGGCTGCTCCCTTGGTTCCCATGAGCGCAGGTGCCCGTTCTTCTTGCTTTAGGCGATGCTCTATTTGCACGGCCTTAATCAGCAGCACGTTATGGTTTTGGCCAGTGCAGTTTATGATGGTGACATAGTATATTTATTTTTAATGTGGAATCAGCCCGTGCCTGATTGAACAATGTACAAATAAAAGATATGGAAATCAAAACTGGTTTGGCTTGCTGGCCAGCACAGACAAGAATAGAAAAAGAACAGCTGAACAATTCCAGCAGGTAATTCTAAGTCTTTGGTGGGTGCTTAATTAAACTTCCACATGTTGTAGGGAAGGGAGAGCAAGACTTTTCCTAGTAGTATTGCATGCACGTTGGGAATGACGGTTACGACTTGGAAGCATTAATTCTCATACAAGATGTTCTTCATTGACATTCTGGTTTTATGAATATTAAAATCTTTATCATCTGGTCAACAACTCCTGATATTCATTTCAGAAAAAGCTGATATTTTCATATGGTTCTGTAGATGGGGATTACAGAGAGACTACAGGTTCGTGGAACAGTGTAGAGCAAGAGCGCAAACAAAATAGGAAGTCATACATAGTCCTCTGCTGTAATCAATCTTGCTCAAAACTTTAGGTGACCTAAAAGGACCATGGTAGCCACTATCATAGGCCTGACCCTGTTGAAAAGCTTCCGACAGAGAATAAGTATCTTGCTATTTCTTGCTATGTGGGCAGGCTGCTTTCAGTATCTATCTCGGGGAAAGATTTCACTTGATGACAGAATTATTATTAAATCATGTATTTGGTTGCTGGGAGTTAACCGACTTGAAATTCAATAGATAATAGGCTTTATGTCGCTGATAAAGTAACTAAATTTGCATATTTTATGTCTGAAATAAATGGAACAAGCAAAGGGAATCTCTAGTAAATGTTTTAAAGACCTTTTCTACTATACTTTTGGAAACTAAGTGAAAAATGAAACACTTCCCAGCACTTGGCTGCGTGCAATGACATCATGCTTGTTAAAGGGTTTAACTGCAGCAAAACAAATAGTCCAACTGTTCTGTCTCTGCTGGGGTAAAGAACAACTTCTTGGGTCCTGAATGTAGTTGTGGACAGTACCCATGGGATACTCTAGGGATCCTGAACTGAAAAGTGTTTGAGGCACAAATTTGGAATAATAAAAATCTCATTTTCACATTTTTTCATACCCATTTTTCCTCTTTCAAAGGTAACTAACAATGCAATGTGGTTGGAGTAGTGAGATCACTCCCTCCTCCCTAAGAAAAGGGTGATGCAAGAATATTAATCATAGTAGTTGTAGCAGAGGGCAGCTATCTTCCCCAATACTTGTTTCACGACATAAATAATTTTTCTGTGTGTCTTCAGGGAGGATTAAAAAGTCTACTGTTAAAGAGCAAGGAAGATATGGATATTTTGATTTTGTCTTTCCCGCTGTTACTCCCACCCAAGATAAAATGTTAGCAGCAAACTTATCTCTGTTATGTCTTCCGTCCAAGTCAGCTTGCGTCTCTGCTTCAGACTGTTCGGTGTTTGATAATTCCCATTTAAGTCAAAGCTCCAGTTAGCTTCTGACTGTAATAGCTGTCAAGGTGTAAAATACGTAGCCTCCACGCAAGCACTGCTTAATTGGTAAGTAATTAATGGTATAGGCCTTCAGCTGTGATTGCAAATCAAACTGATAACATGAGAAATCACTACAGTGAACACTGAGCCATCATTAGCTTTCAAAAATCAAGAATCTTGCAAGCCATTTCTCTTGCTAGACATGGGGGGTGAGGGGGAGGGAAGGCTCTGGCCAAGCTAAATCCATTGCAGAATCCAAAGGAATTCTCAGGGAAAATGATTAGATGTTTTGTTTTTCCAGGCAATGCTATAATGGATTTTGTCTTGGAATAGAAGATGGAGGTCATACTGAGAAAAGGAAAACGCTTCTTTTATGTGGTCAAGAGTGGAAGCCTTCCAAATTTGGGAAAATGCAGTAATAAATCTGCAGCCATCTAGAATTATGTGGTGTTACAAGTGAAGACAGCTCCAAATTTCATTCCTGCAGCAGGAATGAAACTCGGTTCCCCCACCTCAAATCCACCACTGCCTGAGCTCATCTCCGTCGGCTGCTCATACCAGTACCCCAAGGCAGAGCCGAGCCGCCTGAGCCCCTGCCGTCCAGGGCATTGCTACACGCAGCAGGCATTTTCGGTACGGTTACACCACTATTTTTATGAATGGGTATTGTCCGTGTCGTAATTAACATCTGGGACAGTCAAATACAGAGGTCCCACAGGACAGGGTGGCACCTCATGGGCTCCCAAATCCCTAGCTATGGCTGGCAGCCGCATCAGTTGAATTCAAGAGGGGAACTGACGTTAAAATCGGTCTGGTTCCTTCCATACATTGCCCTCTGGAAACTATTCAGGTGCCTCATCTGTCTGGTTAAGCAGTGGCTGCTTTCCTTGGTGAAGTGTCCCTCCTTGGTGTCGTGCTCAGGCCTGGGAGAGCACCTTTGCTCTCTGGCAGACTCTCCTTTACATTTCTCACTGTCAATTCATTGCATTTTTTTTTCCCTCTTGCTTGGGGATTTTCTGCCCGTTTTCTCTGTGTTGCCAAGTGGTTCTGTGTTTGTAGCTTGTTAACTGCCAGTGTGTTGGTGTTGCATATGGTAAAAAAAGTGTAGCTGGCAAAGTAGTATCACCTCCGCAAAAAACAAAGATGTGAAACCCCACTGAATTCAGCCCTGAAGCTCCCCCAGGGACTGTCCAGGGCAGGGACTCTAATGGGTATGATTAACTGGGGATGCTGCGCAGCTGGGGAGCTTGATGCATGGGGCTGAGGTTGAGCAAACTTCTGGCTGTGCATTGACTGTCACACTTCGCCACCTGGGATTTTAAACCTTGAGGTTAAATGCTGTTGCTGAAAACTCTCTGGGAAAGGGGGGGAACTCCAGAGAGAGCAAAATGGGTAACAAGGGCAGAAAGCGAGCTCTGCTCCCGAGCTGGTGCGAGAGGGGAGGGGGGGACACGATTGCTTGCTGCTTAGGAGAAAACAAGCCCCCAGAAAGGGAGTTTGTTTTCCTCTGCGGGGACAGGAGCAGAAGCCTGCAGAGGAGAGGGGCTGGAGGAGGAGGAGGTGGGGTGAGCGGGGCCCAGCCTGGCAGGCGGTGGATGTGCCAGCGCCTCGGGTTGCCGTTTGCACCTCGATCACGTGTGTGGAAAACATTGCCGCTGTTGTAGCTGGGTACCGCTCGCTGTGCGTGGGTGCAAATGGCAAGGCGAGATGTGGGACGGAGCAGAGCTGGGCCCAGCTGCTTCTGTTTATGCTCTGCAGGAGGGAAGCAGACGTACAGAGCAACTGTGGCTTGCTGAAAGTCAGCCGGGGGCTGGTGTCCACGGAGAGGCTGGCAGGGACCAGAGGCAGTCCGGAGCCTTCCCACCGAGCCTGCTTGTTCTCCCCTAGCCGTGGTCGCACCCCGGTGCTTGGTCATGGGGTTCGTTTGACTTGCGACTTGCTGCTCATCCTCAGCAGTTCAACCCTCATGCCTCCTTGCTGTGCTCTGGAGGCCCTGACAGAGTTCAGATTCACTTTTTTTTCTCTTTTCCGTCTTGAAAACAATAGTAAAATTCCTGAAAAGGGGGTGAGCGTGTACGTGCATGCAGGTGTGTCTGGGGAGGGAGGCAACTGAAACTGAGAAGTGGTGGTGAAAGGAGGCAGCCCAGGGCCAGATGTGATGGTCTTCTGCTTGAACCAACAGTTCTTGGGAGGCCATCAAAGCTTTGTGGAATTGCATCACAAACCCCAATTCCACTGCATTTCTGTTTTCAAGCCTTCCTCTGTATTCCTGAGGACCATAAACCTTTAAAAAAAGAAAGAAAATCCATCCCACGTAGTCAGTGGTTGCAGGAGCTGTGGTCTGAAGATGGTCTCGATGGTGTCATGGTGGAAGCATGGTGCACTTAGGATGGACATGCAAGGAAAGGGGAAGAGATCCAACCTCTTTTGGTTCTGACTCTCCATTTCAAATCTGAATAGGACACGTGGCTCCTGACACATGTTGTCTAACCAGCTTGGTTTTATGTGCTACTTCAGTCAGGAAATTAATCAGGAAAAAAGATAAGGGAACATTATGCTATTCAGAATAAATCACTGCGTTACACAATGCTGCTCCCATTGCCTAGGTAAAGCTGTTTAAGAAAATGGGCTGGCTTGAGGGCTTCCTTCTGATTGTCTAATTAAACTTCCAACCTTTGCAATTATGAAAATAACTGTGTGGTTAGAACTACTTGTATATGTTATAGGTAACTCTTGAATTAGCTAGAAAGAGAATAAGACATTTGCCTTGAGATCTTATGCTGAGATTTCTCTCTTTTTTTTTTTTTTTTAGTGCACTCTGGGTTTTTTCTAAAGGTACTATTTCAATGTAGAGTAGTGCAAACTCATAAAAGCAACTGCTGCAATGGCTGAAACTAGAGGTCCACTTGTTGCAACATCCCATTTGCAGCAACGCCTAGTTGAAAAATGCCTCTGAGGAAAGTGCAAGAAAACCGATAAGACACAAACCAGTCAGGTCTTTGTAGCCCCGGCAATTAGCTTCCATTTTAAAACCTTTCATTCAATTATATATAGAAGATAATGCCTTGTGGCACAGAGTTCCACTGGTTAACTGTGTGCTGCGTTAATGCTTTTGTTTCACTATCTCTATGTTTTCTGGCCTGCAGATGTGCTTCCTGTGTTGTTATATGAGAAGGTAAAGTTGTAGATTGTATTGTTTTGATTTTTTTTGGGTCTGGGAACATTATGGATATTATTTGTATTACCTACAATTTTTAATACCAGTAATTAATCTATAATTCCCAAATCCTGTCCTATTTACCTCACTTCAGTCAATCAAAGTCAATGAACTCCCTTAGGATGGGTATGTGTCCTAGACTCATATAATTTTCTATTTTCTCCTGGGCCTATAAATATTGGAAGCAGCTGTCTGCCTGATCTCCTGGGGTACAATCCTTCTCAGGTGAAGGTGACTCCATCTTTCACAGTACACCTGTGCACTGTGCAAGCAGCATGCTCTGCCTGCCCTAGCCATGAAGGCTTTCATTACAGCAAGGCTACAGATGCAAATATTAAAAATCTGGTCTTCAAAAGAATTGCCACTTTTCTCTTAACCTCCTGGTTCACCACTGTGGATGAATGTGTCAGATGAAGGACTAGTAGCAGAGGCTGTGTTGTCCTCCAGTACATTGGAAATGGACTTCATGCCACCCAAAGTGTTTCTTGTCAGTCTCTATTATCCTCAGCTTTTATTGATATAAGTGAGCACATCCCTTTGTTAGCTTGCTTGTGCCTTATAATGTGATTTTTTTTCCCCTGTTTTATCTGATCCTCCTTATAAAAACAGAGCTACGTGATGCACAGCTGGATGCACTCTGAGAAATCTGCTGCTGCCTGAGCGCTACCTGTTCGTGTGATCGGAGGGGAGTGCTGAGCTGAAGAATAGAATGTCTTTTGTGATTGATCTGTCAGGCGGGTTTGATAGCGCGGAAAAAGTAGTAGGTGTTGTACGTACAGAAACATTCGGTCTTGGACTCTGTTTTCAGTCTGAAATATGAAGTGTGGTTGAAATTTGAAGGGAGAGAGGGACTTTGCATAAGCAAGCGGTAAGCGCAGCTGACTTGTTTGGTGCGTTCGAGTGATTATTTTTTTTTTTGGTTTCTAATGGCGCTGGTTGCAGTGGGGACTGCAGCGTGGTAGCCCATGGAGGTACTGACAGAAGCAGGGATCTGGTGGTGAAGGTGCGATACATGTGGTATTCAGCCATCACTCAATGCTTCACATTCTTGTGAGAAATCTGCTTTAATCTGGGTCTGGTTCCAACTGGCAGTGCATAACAACAAGGCTTTCCAGCCTTCTCCTCCCCCGGGGTTTCAGTCCTTAAAGATGCAGGTTCTGATAGCATGTTTTTCTTTCCAAGCCAAAACTTAGTTAAAAAATTGACAAGCACTTACACCCAGCAAAATATTTAACCTTACTGTCAGGCTGGAATTAGCCTTTGAGTTGCTTTCTGCTGTTTCATGGTTAGCAGCACTACAGTGATCAGAAAGCGGCTTAGCTACTTCACTCCTGTTCTCTTTGCATCCAAGAGTTCCGTGAGGTCACACTGTTGTCACTGTGGCTTTTCTAAGATCTTTCTCTAGTATGATTGTCAACTATTTCTTTTCCTTGTAATTTGAAGACCACCTTCTTATGAGGTCCCAGGAAGCAGTAAGGGATCGCAGCCTCCTGAGACACAGGTGTGGTCCTTGCTTTCCACTCTCAAGATGCACAACTTCCACACAGTGGTGGTGGTTGCCAGGACCTGTTCTGTGACTGAGCAGGGCTACGTATGGATCAGAATGTCTTCCCAGATTTATTTCAGGGTGACCTTTAGTATTTTGACACCATTTTTCATATATCTGGCAGAGTGAAGTTAATGTAGACTAGCGATTACATGCGTACTCTATTGCAAGATGTTTATGCCCCTAGCCACTGAAATGGCCCGTTGTCAGACTTTATTATGTGAAGCGTATGATATTGGGTAAAAATAGGTCTTATATGCAAAGACAATGTCTCAGTATCTTTAAATGAGGCTAACTTAGGGAAAACTACTCTCTTTCTAGCCATAGCAACCAAACCAGGCTTGCTTTGCTCCAAAAGGCCAGTTTTTCATGTCCTTGTACAGTTCACGTGGCCTCTGGTGTTTTGTCCTGCAAAGAAGCCTCAGTGGTTCTCTCACTGGCTTGTGTGTTTTTTGGTGGTGTGTGTAGTTGGTGTGTTTTGGGGTTTTTTTGTGGCCAGTATAAAATAGCTCTTGTCCTTCTCTGAAGAATTCTGAATTGTCACTGGCTTTCATAAGTCCCTCTTAAGATATTTGTCTGTAGCACTGTACGAAATGCAGTCTCGGTGACTTTAAAACCCTATCTAGTATCAAGAGGGACTTGGCTGGATGTAGGAGCAAGATTGTCCTGTGCTGGTAGCTCCAAGTAGACCTGGTGGCAGCAACGTTGGGTGTCACAGCCCAGTCTATCCAAGGGTGAAGGGATCAGTTTTTGGAAGGTTTTACAGGACCCTTTTGTTCAGAGTCTTGCATTGCAGAGCCACTGTGAGCATCGTAGTGCTCTACCTGCATTGCCTTGTGAGTGCAGGTGCTGAATATGGCCCCCGACACCAAACATCAACCTTGGTACAGCTGGGCTCTGACAGCACAGGGATTTGGGTATTTTGCAGTTTGCAAATTACACTGATGCTCAATTCTTTGCTGGTCTGGGACCTAAAAATCAGGTGAAGTTGTAGTGGGCTGAGTCTCTAGGCAGAAAGACTCCAAATGACCTCTGTACAGTCCTCATGAGCCTCTAGATATTTTTGCATGCGCTGCTCAGCTCTCTCCAACGAGAAACTATAGGCACCGGCTGTCTAAAGCACACTTGATATAGGTTATTTTTCCATTTACTTTAATCATATTCTCAACCCATTTAACAAACAGACAAATGCGTAATGCTTGGGGCAGACCCAGTTCGCCTGTGGGAGAAATAGTTATTTTAAATAAAAACAGTCTGATTTTTCTGGAGGTGATGAAGACCCGCAATTCTGATTGACTAGTTCACCAATAGATAAAAATCAAAATATCATCAAACTTATCTATTTACAAATTGTCCAGGAGCAGATTGTGAAATTGTCAGGTTTGTCATGTAAAGTTATTCACTAATTTCTTCAGGGAATAATTAGATCATTAGACAAATATGCCATAGGCAATCTGTGTGGGAACTTGTGTAATTAACCAATCCAAAATGAGTGATAAATTGTATATCGGTAATTTTCACACTTAGCAATTTAAGACGTGTTAAGTAGTTTTGTCATCAAGTTAAGGAACAGAAACAATACATTGTGACTTATATAACTAATTAGCATTCCCGATTTTACAAACACAAACAATTTGGAATTTACCTTGGGCGACAGTTTGCTCATGTGAGGTAGGAGAATATTCATGAGCGCAGAACTTTGCACTCACTTTTTGCAAATGCTTCAACGTTAAAGAGGTCATAAATCTGGTTAATCAGAAATTTGCCTTTCAATTCTAACAAATGTTCATGGTATGTTACTAAGAAAAAAAACCCAACCTCTTTTCTTTCCCTGATATTGGCTCAGCTTCTTGTAAAATCCTCTTGACAGCACTTACTGAATCTGAATTGTGTTGTACTAAGGAAGGGGCCTGTGCACGTTTTGTAAAGTACTGGGTGATTCCTTTGTTTACCGAATTAGTGAATTTATGGTTCAACGTCAGCTTATGACTTTCATTGTAAATGGACTAAGTGGGGGCGGGGGGAAGGTTGGAAACAGAAGGATATAGTAATTTGGAAAGGTTAACTTCCATCCAGTCTCAATCTATCAGGAGAGGTTAAACTGTGGCCACAAGTAGGTAAGAGTGGCACAAGGCAGGTTACCAAGTGGAAAGGCGGTGATCGGTGTGGTGTAGCCAGGAGAGGTGTCATGCCACAAAGTGGTGGAGGTTTGGGGTGAATATCAAAAAAGGAAAAAGCTCTGGATGCTGCAATCCATTTAAGACCTTGGTATGGCCACCTAAGAAGGTGGGATATGTGATGGTAAACTGTGGAAAACAAGGGATCTTGCTGAAGGTTAACTATATATATGCATGCTTTTTTTTTTTAATATATATATACACATATACGTATGCACACATACCATGCAAAGGAAGATGGAGCAGATGGTCTTCTTCCATACCTGAATTTGAGGTCCACAAACCCCACAATTCTGCAAGTGCTTCAGGCACAAAAACTAAACTCTTTCGTCCTCTCCTCTGCAGCATCTTTTAGGTACAGAGTGAGCTCATCAGTATAATATTAGGTCAAGCGCTATGCAACACTATGTATATATAACAAGGCTGTGGTATGTGCAATCCAGGGCCACTGATGATATCAAAGTCTCTGGGAAGAGCAAGCAGCTGTCTGCTTTTATACATTATGCTGATACTACAGGAACTGTGAATGGTCTCTGGTTTGCTCAGAACACATAATTAAACACAGAAACAAATCAGTGACGCTGTCCAGTTACATCAAGCTACCAAAAAAACCCCACAAACCCACCTGACTTGAACCTTTTAAGTATCAGTGGGTGGGATTCTCACTTTCTGCTTGAAAAAGATGTGCAAGAGTGCCGGGATGCTTTTTAGGATGACGAGCGTTGTGTACAGCCCATTAAAAATAAAAAAAAAAATAATCCACTGCACCACTGGAGAGTCAGCAGAGGGAGTGCGAGTTAGGAAGCCCCTCTTTGAATATCTGAATGGCTGCAATGTAGGAGGAGGGAAGTAAACAAAAAGACATGTGTGAGCTAGAATTGTGGGAAAGAAATAGACCTAAAATAAAATCTCAATGATAAAGTTAAGGTGACAGCAGCAACACCCCTTGATGAAAGTTGTGATACCCCTGCCCTTGGAGGCATGTGAGCTTGACTGAATGCGTGCTAGAAAATGTAATAAATTTCTTGAAGTTGCCTAAGCACTTCCAACTCCTGTGATTTTAATTATTATTCTTGCAATATTTTGTGCTCACACCCTCTAGTCCATCAAATCATAGTTACATTAAAATCCTTTGCTTTTCTGTATTTTGACTCTTGAGTTTCTACCGAAATGATATGGAGTCTCAATATTACTAAGATGGTTATGGAGTCAAGCTTAAATTGTGATCTGAGTGCATTTAATGTGTGAAAAAGCCATAAGGCAAATAACAAGATTCTCAGGGCTTGAAAAGTCATGATGGTGCTTAAACGCTCTGAGCTGGCAATGCTAGCACTACTTAAAATGACATTTAATGAGAGTGCATTTCTGGGCAACTCCACAGAATCTATTTTACTTCTGCATTTTGTAGGGTTTTTCTTTTCAGTTACAGAGAAAATATGTAATGGTGTTTTTGCATTTGTTTAACTTATCTGTTTCAAGAATACACATTTATTCCCTAGAGCTGTACTCTATTTTTTTTCTTTATGCAGTTCAGGATTATTTTTTTAATGCAGTTCACGATGGACTTCAGCTGTAGCTATAGCTGATAAGTCTGAGACGAACCATTTTCTTGCCTATATTTTAGAAGGGTGATCAGGAGTGACCTTAAAATTTAAACCAAGCTGTACTTTTTAATTAGGGAAAAACTTCTGTTTCTTGATTCTAGAGGTAGAAAGCAATACCATACTAGCTGGATGATATTTTAAATAATTGCATGCGGTTTTGTCTTGTCTGGCGCTTCAGAAATACATAGCATGACCTGTTTTTACTTCCCAACAAATCTGCATCTATGTTGAAGATCAAAATGAAGATAAGCGGTTGTATAGGAGATACTTGTGGGCTACTTACATTTTTGCTGAGTTTTGAATGACGTTCTTTATCTGCACAGTAATTTACTTTGAAGTACATGCTCAGAAATAAATGCTCCATGAGATTAAGGGGGAAATTATGCTGAAAATCTTGGGATTTTCTGTTTGTTTAAAAAAACCCAAAAAACAAAACCAAACCCAAACCACAAACAACCCCAACAGAAGTGTCTAAGGTCCACTCTGCTTTTGACTGCTAAAGATCACTCTTTGTAGGACAGAGAGATGTGGCTTTTAACTGTATCTGTCTGCTGTGGGCTATTGTGCTAATAACTCCTCATGCATTTTCAGTTTGTTTCTATCCAGTATTATGTCACCCAGTTTATTTTTGGTGTTGTGGATTCTTTTTTTTTTCCCCCCTCCCCTCTCCCCTTCTTAAACTTCTGTCAATGTGTTATGGTAATGCAGCTCTGCTTTCCACTCATGAGGTGCCTGCATTCATTGGTGGGTGATAAGAATAAGTAAAACCTGTCTCTTAGTGCGCATTCACAAGAGTGTTGAACTGAGATTACACTGACATCTGAAATTCTGGCAGTTTGTAACTTCAAGTGCTTACACTTTGTAAATCTCAATCGCGTCCTTAATGTAGATTTTGTTTCGTTTCTTGCTAAAGAGTAAAAAATGTAAATTTAGAAAAGACTGTCACTCTCCCCCTTGGTCTTTGAGTGATTTAAGTCATTCCTTTGTCAACCGATCTAATGTGTTTTTGCAGGGATAATGTCTGCTTAGTCTCCAACATCTGTGTGCTGGACAGAAACTGAGATTCCTAGACGTGTCTTGGGTGCACCGTATCTTCTACATGTCATTGTGCTATGGTGGTAAAACATATTGGTTTTATGCAACAAGTACAAATGAGGATGATTTGAATTGAGCATTGTTTGAAAGCTATGATGAAAGAAACAAGCATCAGTCACAGCCTTATTTGATTTTATCGAAACTGTCCTCTTGCTTGAAAAAACTGGAAGCAGAGTGAGCCTGCGGTGCCATAACTGGCTGCGGTGCTGCCGACTCCTGGGAAGGTCAGATGTGGGTGAGAGTGGCATGACTCAGGGCTCTTGCTGGCATGGTCTGAGGCACAGCCAAGTTCATGTGCCTTTCTGTTGCTTGCAAAATCTGAGGTCTGTGACTATGGCCTCTCTTAAGAAGAGACTGAGCTATGTCCTACGTGAGTAGAGCAGAGACCTGTGAAGAACAGAACGTTTTCTCCTGATTTATCTGAACAGACATCTCTTGCTGGTGGTTGTCCCCGTTGGGACTGCAGGACTTGTTCATCAGTTTGAGTTTTGATACAGCTTTAGCTCTCATAACTGAGTATGATCTGTCTCCTTGCCTTCATGCCTTCTCTGTAGATATCTGCCACCTTCTTGCCCACCCCTATGTGCATACATTTAAAGACTTTTTATCAGCTGAAGTAGCCTCAACGTTACTGTGTGCTGCAGGCTGCCTGTGATTATGGCTTTTTTTTTATTTAGAGCAGGGGGAGCCGGGGTTAGCTCCACGCCTCTGACCCTGAAAGAGCCCAGAGGCTAAGCAGGTACCTGAGATACAGTTGTAACTCACAGAATTGGTTTTGGTTTTTTCCTGCCTTGTTGTTTAGAGAGGCTTCAGCTAACATTGCTGCAAGGGTCTTTCTCTGGTCTAGACCTTGGAAACAAAGACTGTTCCCCAGCAAAGAGCTGATGAGCCTCAACATGTCAAACCGAAAACTACCATTTGCCCTCATACAGCATCACCTGCTAAGTAAGGAAGGGAAAGTTCCAGGTACAAAATTATATGGTTATACAAATACAAAATACTTCTTACAAAATAAGAATAACATGCCAAAATAAACCACCGCTCTCTGTAGCGGAGGAATGGAGCAGCTGCTCTTGGGCAAGACAAGGGGTGTAACCATAGATGCCAGAAGTCGGTCTCCGTGCCGGAGAGCAGTGATGGAGTAAGATGGTTTCTGTTGCGCAAAGTGTATGGTCTTTTAATAAGTATAGGGCTCTGCTACCTGATTTCGTGCCTTCCTTAGGAGAGGTTGTGGGACGTGGCTGTGCTTGCTCTGCGGGCCTCTGAGCTGACCGGTTTCATGACACTGGTGTGCCCAGTCGCCCCTGGAGGGCGAAAAGGAGAGGGACTGGTGGCGGGAGGGTCCAAACTCTTCCCACAGCAGTGGCTTGCAGGAGTACAGCCGTGGGTGTCTGGGAGATGTGACCAAGGTGGTGTAGGACTAGAGGACTGGGACAGGCTTTGGTTGCTGGTGGGGTCCAGGGCTCTTCTCTCACTATGGTGGGGCTCGGCCTCAGGCTGTGTGCAGCCAGTCTCTGCTGGTGTCCCCAGTGACTATCCAGCTTTGCTCAGTCACTTCATTGTTTTAATTACTTTTTTCCTTTTTCCCTCTGTCACATAGGCAATGAAATAGGTAACAGTGGTGACAACTTAATTGCAGCAGTCACAGACCCTTTGACTTCTCCATTCAGTGTTCTCCTGTAAAAAATTGCTTTGGGTCAATTGAAATGGACTTAATTCTTATTCTGAATAATAATAATAATAAAATAATCACGAGCAAAAGTCACTTCTGGCCAAACCAGTATCTTTCATTTCTTGTTATCTGAGCCTTTTATTATTTTTATTAAAAAAAACCAAAACAAAACAAAAAACCTGCAAAAAGTGACATTTCAAATTGAACCTCATTTTGCTGTTTAACTCTTCCCCCTGCAAACCCAGAAGTTTTTTAAAAGCCTGAAGGAAGCAGTTTGACTTGTAGAAGTTGTTCTCAAATCTTTCAATATACACATCCAAGCTTGACATGCATTATCAAACCCCGTTGGTATGAAATAAATTGATAAATAAAATAGTTGTCAAGAATGTTGCCAAGCCTTCTTCATGTAGACTTCTGAGTGCCAGATGCATTTGGTTCTTATTTTTAGGATTTCTCCATATTGTAACTGGTTTAAGCCTTAAAAATGAGGGCTGACATCTTGAAGACCAACATCATCATCTTTGGAAGCCTAGGCCAAAAGACAAGAGTTGCAAGGTCACTGACTTGTATAACAATACATTTTCTTGTGTTTGAATAATAAAAATGCTGCAATTTCTTTTAATTAAGAAAATGTTTTCAAGGATGCTCTACTCTTCTTTCCCAAATGAGAGGTTAAGTGGGCCAGCAGAATTTCATTTATTTGGCAGCCTTTTGCTTCTATGCTACTGCAGGTCACCTTACCGGCTGGACCTTGCATTGTGTTTGAGCCAGTGGTGGTGGTGGGTGTATAATCTGACCCTCTAGACCAGGGGCTCTTGTGGCGGTGCCATCAGCACACCCACAGTCCTTCCCAGGGAGACCGGGTGGGAGGCATGCTCTTGTGTGTTTTTGCAACATGTAGCCAGAGCAAAGACCCATGAGATGTGCTCTCAATTTTGGCGTCTTTGAGTCCTACTGCCTATATTTGAAGAAATATTTGAGAGTGGATCTCTGTGCCATTTTATCTTCAAGACTTTCACTTTGGCTTAAGTGGCTCTATCTCTTGATCAGACCACATAAAGCTATGCCTTATGGTTTCAGGTGTGAAGTTAAACAGTGCAATAGGAAATACCAATGGCAAAGTGCTTGGCTAGTTTGGACAAAAAAAATTGTATTTGCTAAATACGTAGTATGAATTTTTCCCCGAGAACTTGTTCAGCTGAGGCCAGACCAATTGTCTTTGGAAAATGAATTTGGAAACACCACTGGTGCCTGTAGTCACCCACAGAATTACAAATATTTTCCCAGTTGCAGTCCCCTTTGCTGCAGAAAGCTCAGAGGGGAGCTGGTGCTACAATCTAGGTACGTCAGCACGCTCTGCTGCTTGCACTGAAGAAGGCTGCTCATGGTTGACTGTAGCAAGCCTGATCTGTGGGGCAGCCAGCTGGGAACATATCTTCCTCTCTCTCTCTCTCCTCTCTCTCTCCCCCTTCACCCACCAGTTTATACTTTTCCAAGAATCCATGAGCTGTTTGCCCGTAGGTTCAGGAGAGATCACGTTGTCCTTATCCTTCCTACTGGATAGGTGCAGGTGAAACTCTAGGTATGTTATTTAGCATGTCTGAAATATCAGCTTCAAGGGCCATGGTGGAGTTTGAAAACAGATAGAGTACATAGCTGTTTGTTGATTTAAAAACTCTTAAAAAGAAAAAAGGGGTGTGTGTGCGTGTAAAATACCTCCCCCCATAATTGTGTATTTCTTGGCACTTCTTTCGGTCTGAGTTGGACCAGTGCTGCTTCATTGATCCATGTGAAGATTGTTGAGCCATATAAAGACCCTGCTGTCATATGCCTGTCAGATATTCTGTCGTGTTCCTGCCCAACTAGTAAAATGTCATGCACAACACAGCCTTTCCTACACAGAATAGCCTTGGGCAAATGCACTCTACTAGTGCCTAACAGCCCATGGGATCTAATCTCAGCTCCCTTACTGACTGTTCGTAACCTTTCTGTGCACTTCAAGACTTTTCAGACTAATCCTCTTGAATATAATCATAGCAAATAAGAATTTGAGAAGGGAGCACCAGCCAGGGCTGGATCTGGGACACAAGTGCCTGCTATGGTAAACCTGCATTTCAGTCACTTTTCCACGTTATTTTCAGGAAGCAAAGTCTCTATGATGACTGAACCACAGGGAAAGGCTTAATATAAGTAAGAATAACATTTTAGTTTAACTTGCTATGGACTGTGCTTCCAGATTTTGGAAGACACCCTATATGTGATACCTAAAGGTAACAGCAATGGAGCTTTATTGTACCTGGCTGTCCTCCTTGGATGACACTGTCCTGCATGCTGAGATCCAGGAAGAAGCTAGCAGAGGGATACCTGACACTCAGTAGTAGTGTGTTAGTTTCCAAATAACTGTGGATTTCTGTGGTCTGCCAGTGTTGGTTGATACGCCTGGAGAGCAGCATGCCTTTGCTGAGCTGCAGTGGGAGAGGCTTATTCTGTGGATGTGATGATTTGGCATTTCCCATGGGATGGTCCACTTAGGGGCATGTCTGCCAAGTCTTGTGAGGTCCTAGAATAATTACTATTATGGAGATAATTTTAGAGTGAAGCAGGTGCTGTGAGGTGACATTTGAGGTTGGGTGGAGTTGAGATGCCTGATTAATTGCTATAGTTAATTAAATCCACCTCTGAAAGTAGAGAAAGGTGGAGATGCTGGCTGAGGAGGCATGGAAGTACAGAAAGTATAACATTGCAAACTGTGCTCAGGTGAGCTCCAAAATATTGGAACTTGTTTGCTGCTGCTGTGCCCTTCCAGAGGCAAATCTCTCTTCAAAATCCAGTAGTTATTGGGCCTGGATACCTCATGGGATGGCATTAAGCTTCAGATCTTTTTGTACATGTGAATCCAACCCAGTTCAGTAGTAGCTGTAGGAAAGCGAGTTAAGTCAACCGGTACCTGGTGGCTGCTCTCTTCAGGAACCTCCATTGTGGCACCACGTTGCAAACCAAACTCGCTGCTGTGAGCTGTGGGACTTGGCAGAGCTTGAAGCTGCAGACACTGAACTTCTGCTCTCATCTCCTGCAAGAAATTCAGCCCTGTGGGTCAGGGCTGGGCTGACATGGCCTGGCAGCGAAGGTGCCCACAGATAAAGATACCGCATTTTTCATCAGCTCTGCCAAAATTATTCCTTTCACCCTGTGATAATTCTCTAAAGTATTTTTACAGCTACACTTGAGAGATGCAAATTAGGTGATTTGTGTGTCTGCAACTAATGACCTTTGCACTGAAGTCATACCAGGAGCAGCACAGATACTGTCAGCTCTGTTGGTGAGCTGAACGCATCTCCTCCTGTGGCTGGAGCCCCGGCAACCTGCCCTGTGGTCCCTTGGGCAAGGAAGAGCCACCTTGTGATTAAAGCAGGGCTGGGACCCAGAAGGCCAGTCTGTCCCTGCACTGCCCTGGATTGCCTCTGTGGCCTAGGAGTGACCGCTCAGAGGAGCAACTTGCTGGTGTGGTTGCTCCCAGACCCATTTCAGTCCAGGCAGGCAACACTAGCCAAAAGCATTTGCCTGAGCGGTGTCAGTGGATGGACCTGGGGTGCTGGTGCAAGCAGCTCAGCTGGCTGAGCTGGAGAGAAGGTGGGACACAGCTGGAGGCAGGTTGAGGCACAGCTTGGATTTGAGAGAACTCAGGGTCATACTTGCGAATGGGGAGATGCTGCTTCCTTTCTCTCCCCTCCCCTCAATAAACAAACAAATACTCCAAGCTGTTAGTTATTTCAGTGAATTACACCTGGGATTAACCTGTGCTGTTGGCTTCGCTTATCTTTGTGCAAGGCAAGCAGGAGTGCTGAGGCCATCCCTTGGAGCTGGGAGCGAAGGATTGCTGTGCTATGTGACATGTTCCAAGGGCAATGAAAGAGAAAGACTTTGCGTTATTCCTTGCATATGTAGCAACTCTGAAAGTACCAGGAAGCTTGCCCCGGTTTCTCGGCACGCTGTAATCCCACAGAGGTGTTTGCGATAGCAGCTTTGATCGTGCAGTACCTCTGACCTCTACAGACCAGAGCGCTGGAACAGATTCAGCACGGGATGGCTCTGCTGGTGGAGGGGAGAGGTCAGACAGCCTGGGGACAGGAGGAGGAAAAATGTTCACTGGGACAACTGGCGTCTGGACTGATATGCTTTCTTTAGTCTTGGAAAAGGTTCAGCAGGCTTAGCTTCTCCTGAGACAAACACTCCTTAGAAAAATAAGTTCAACCACGGGAAAGTGCCCAGACATCACATTTTCAAAACAGAATGTTTCCATTTGCTTTCATGCATTCACAAAGTTTTAGTCAGTCTGTCTGAAACTGTAACTGTGCTGTTACAGCAGGAGACTCGGAACTCTCTATCTTGCTGTGTAATCCCCATGTTTGCTCTAGGTATATCTTAGGAAACAGCCAGAGGCTGGGGTCCCTTTCATGAATTGCTTACTGGTCTAAATGACAGATGTGATAAATGAGGATATAACAGACATCGGAAAAGAGTGGAGCAGGATATTACAGCATGTGGATTCGTGGTTTCTGAGTTTAGATGCACCTATATTTTATTGGGTCCTCTGTTTATACCAACACGGGAGGCCAGATTCTCATGCCGTGTGAACGACGAGCTCAGCGCAGGGCCTGCTCTTTGATGTTTGCAGGCAAAGGGATTTCTCAGGAGCAGTTTGAATGAGGTGAGGGACTGATGTGTGCTGACTAGAGCTTGGAAAGCTGTTCCAAGCATGAGAGAAGGTGTGGGAGATGGTGCAGAAATGCCTCTGTGATGAGGGAATGAAGGGGAATGCAAGGTCAGTGCTGCAGGACCCGCTGGGGGGGTGGGTCGGGTCACATGCGGGACCGTGGGCAAATCCATTAACTGCTCTGTGCTTAAGCTTTACCGCTGTAAAGCGGGGCTGGTAATGCAATATACTTGGCTCCTGTGGTAACTCACAGTTGATAACAGAGATGTCCAGAGTAAACACAGCTAAGCCTGGGTCTGGGTATGCATTTGGGTTTGTGCTGTTCTTTCTTTTCGATGCTTTTAGAAATCCTGCCAAAGTCATGGGGCTATGAGAAACCAAGCTTTCTATCAGCATCCGGAGGCTGAAACCCAAGCAGAAGACCAGTTACTGTATTATTCTACTTCATTAAGTACCTCCTTGAGGGGTTAAAGTAGCCTGTGAAAACGTGTTATCGCAAGCAGCGGAGTGTCTTACAGCCTTTTGGGAAAAGGGAAGATATGCTATCTGTACACTTCAAGATCCATTCGTAGTGGCAGCCACGTAGATTGCCCCCCCTTCGCCCCCAGCTCTCCTATCACTGTAGTACCTGGGCACTTCAGATATTGCAGATAACTGTTTGCTCTGCCAAAGGAGGGTTTTCCAAGCAATGCATGTTTAGTACTGGCTGGAAGAGAGCCTCTCGCGTACAGCATTCAGCACTGGACCTATGTAGGTAGAAACTCAAATACCGATCAAACAGGCATATGTTCTGTTGCCCGTGCAGCCATAGAGGGAAAAAGAATTTCAAACTCTTGCGTCCATGAAGAACGATGGGTTTTGTACCGACTAATTTAGTGCTACTGGGAAGTGTATGGGTTAGCGCATGCTGGTTTGTACGCTGTCCTTTCCTGGTGGTTCCTGTTCTGAAATGAGCACAGCTTCCAGTTACCGTTTTCCATGGAGTTCAAAGCAATAAACATAGGGAACTTGTTTTCAGGACAATGGAAAGTTTAAATGTGAGTTCAGGAGTTTGTAGGGTAATAGATCCTGCCCTGTCAGATTCAATACCAGAGGGTATACACTATGTCAGATAATTCATCAGCTGTTGGGATTAGATAACTTAATTAAGGTACAGTTTTGCTGAAAAACATGCATTAAGACAGGAGTAATGTCATTGCTGAATACTGCGTAGCAACATGTAGATGTCTTTTCTAGAACAATAGAAGAATAAACAGACAGCAAAATGGATAAATCTTTTCACATATTGCTAGAGATGATCAAATAATTTATGGCAATATCTAGCTTTGGGTTTTTTCCCACTTTTAAAACCACCATAATCCAGTCCTCGTTTCTATTTGCAACTTGTTAGTGTTTGCCAAATTGCTTCTGAACAATTTTCAGCCGACAAGTTGCTCACGAGGCCTCTGCTCTGTAACTAGCTGGTATTTGTTCATGATGTGCTTGACTGGCCGCTGAAGTCAGTCTGCGCTCTTTTTCTTTCTGAGTGAATAGCTTAAACTTTTTGAGCACAGAGGAATAATGGAGCAATACACATTTAAACCGTGTCATTTGATAATTTATATTAAAGTCATGAAATCTTTGGGTTTGGGACTGCTTTCAGAGGCAGCGATCCAGGCAACCCAAAAAGGGAATAGTATGACTGGACTAGTAGCAGCAGACAGATTTCCTTGACTTTCCCTTCCCCCTTCCCCAGTTATTTGTATTGTTTAACTTGATGAATAAAAGTATTTGAGCTTCTAGTTCTTAGCGGGGTGCAAGGTGTCTGAGAGCAGTGGCTGACCTTTCTGCTGAGTTCCTGCATGGATTTGGGTTGTTTTCTGTCTTCCTGTCTGTACCACTGAAGTAGCACTGCCTGATCCCCTTTGGCTGTAGAGCTGGTCCGCTCTTTCCAGGCTTGTCTTGGAAGAAGTGGAAGTGGCCTGAAACAGATTGAGCTAACAGCAGAGTGCAGTGGATGTTTAGGATGCTTATGCTTGAGCTTGGTCCCTGGCCTCCTTTAACACTGTAGGTATAACCTATGTGACTTATCCTTGATGTACGGCTAAGGAATTGATTCTTTCCTGTCTTGGAGAAGTATTATTGGGGGGGGGGGATATAATTATTTGGGAGTTGGTTGAATAACAGACTCTTTTTGTTGGGCAAAAGCAATTACGTAAACCAGAAAACATTATGTATGGACAAAGGGTAGCCTTCAGGATACCCAGTGTTACAGTGTTTCCCCAAAGTAGAGGTTGGATATGGATAAAAGGGAAGGAAAGTGCAACTTCTGGGGAAGTGAAAACCTTGAGGTAGCTCAAGGAGAAAGGGTATGTAGGATCTCTTAGCCTGTAGGTCACCCCTGTGTTGTCATGAGTAGCAGACTAACGCGTGTGAAGAATATGCTTATTTATATCTGTGGTTTTACCAGAGGGGATTGTCAGATTATACTTGATAAAGCTTGAAAATATTTCTGCATTTATGGCACTCTTGATTTGCTGAAAGGAACAACCAAGCAAATAACTACAACTGATTTTGCTGCCTTGTGCAAAAATATGTTGA
The DNA here is from genome assembly GCF_028858705.1 of Grus americana. Taxonomy (NCBI): domain Eukaryota; kingdom Metazoa; phylum Chordata; class Aves; order Gruiformes; family Gruidae; genus Grus; species Grus americana. The sequence goes on along the minus strand of NC_072857.1, from coordinate 14,153,522 downwards.
AGTGTGTGATTTCAGCAGGCTTCCCTAGCGCTGCAAGCGAGATCAACATCGGTACCGCAGACTTTTGCAGCAAGGGAGAAACTTTGCTCGCAAGTAAAAAGGAGGAGGAGGAAAATGATCGTTTAAGTATATTTTAATGGGACACAACTGTATCTGCATGTATTTTTATCTTGCCTTTGTATTGACTCACATCCAATGCTTTGTTTATCTTTGTTCTTAAGAGGAACAAGGCAGTGATTCATCACCAATATGCAGGGATACCTTACTTTGCATTTGTATGGTATTGTCTGTCCAAGTGGCTCAAAGGCCTTTACAGACTTTAAGGGCTGTGTCTTCGGCTGGTATAGCAGTGCTATGCTGACACCATCTGAAAATCTGATCCTATCTCAATTCCCTTTTTGTCTGTGTATCTTAACTTGACATACTGTAATATTACAGATGCAAAACTGCCCCCCCAAAAAACCCAACAACAGCACGATTTGCTCATGGATGACTTCTCTAACATCAACTTTTAAAGCTGCGGAAGCACCTGTTTTGCTATTCTGTAGGAGTTCCTATAGTTTTACATATCTGTACTGAAATGCACTGTTTGAGTCCAGGTTAGCAGCTGATATGAATTATTTTGTACAACAGCCCTGCATTTACTGTTATTTACCATGCGTCAATCCTAGGGGGATGTTTCATGCATTTTATGATGGTTTATTTTGTACATCATAATTTTATGTAAGTGAAATTTTCAATGCTGGATGTGCATTCAGGTGCAGAGAACTGCTCAGAACTCCCTTCTGTGATTGCTTTCTGTACCATAGCTACTTATACGTTAGGTTGGGAAATGTGCGCTACTGATAGCTATAGCAGTACAACTTCCTAATGTCAAAATGTGACATTGGTCCAAGTGCTGCAAAAAAATGTACTTCTTTGCAAGTAGCTATATTGATCTTGTCACCTCTGCAAAGAATTTATATGCTATATATACGCACACGTGTATGTATGTGGAAATTTTATATTTGCGTGCGTTTATAATTGTTTTCAATCAAATCATGTTGACAGGTGTTGATTCAAGTCATAACCTGAATTTTATATCAGCTGAACCTCTATCAGGTATACTGGAGTTTTTATTTGTTTTCACTTTACTTGAATATTTATCTCTTTGTGTACTCACTTATCCTTATCTTTGGGATCTTCTGGAACCAGTTTGATGTTCCAGTCTTTAAAAAATAATAAGAAAAGAACATTAGTAAGATACATATTTTTCAGGTAGCCATCTTTTAGCCAATTTATCTGGACCTATTCACTTTTTCTTCTCTCTCAGCATTATCCTTGTGTTTTGAAGCAGAACTTTATTAGTGCTACTGGCTGTGGAGCTGCTTGCACCGATGCTGAATGAGTGTGGGTCAAAATAGTCCTTTTGGTGGCTGCTGATATGCAGTTTGGCAGCTAATTTGTTTTGAACTCTCAAAAACATAGTAAATACAAAATAGATATTCCTCATGTAGAGGTTCTTATGCACAAGTGTTGTGTTAAACATTAGCTGTATTTTTTAGAAATATCTCACTACAAACTGTGGGGGCTTCCAGCAAACCAGAGTCATGTGTAATGCAGTTCTTATTTCTGTATGTTAAACAAACGTTCAAGGATTAAATCACCCTGCTCCCTGATGTGATTTGGTGGTCTAAACCAAACATGGACTAATATTTCCCCCACCTGGGCTTTTTACATTTCCCTGAAGTCTTATATAAGCCATGTAGTACAACGGGATGCTGTATCACTTATTCCAAAGGTATCATCACCAGTGGAGACTTGCCAGGTGACTTCATCCTCCCACTCAGTTTTGCCTCTGTCTCACGGTTGTGTTTCGGGGAGGGAGCGTACCAGCCTGTTGTCCTTGTGCACCTCGCTGAATTTTCTTTCCATGTTTCCTACTGTGGAGTCCTTGAGGATTAGTTGCCCTTTTAGGAAAGCTGAAAGGCCTCCTTTTGTGGCTGCTTAATTCCTATCATAAAGATACTGATTTTCTCCAACCCCTCAGTCTTTCTTTTCTGTTCCCCCTAAGAAGGATTCCTTGGTATTTGCTTTGCTAAATATTGGATATTTCTAGCTGGGTAGAAATGTCTCCTGAATCTTTTTCCTTGTGGTCACAAATCTGTTTCTTGTATCTCCAGTTCTTGTACCATCTGTCCTTCCCCCTGCAGCATGTGTGGCTGTAATTTGGGTAACTTATTGTCCAAGAAGTCTTTGTTTTCTCAGATGCTGTGCATTAATGACGTTTGAGTTTTAGACTGTGTGTATCCTTCCTTTTAATGGACCAAGAGCATATTTGGACCACTATCAGACTGGAAAACCTGAGCACAGCCAAGGCACTACTAGAAACTCTTCCCTGCTCATCTGCTGTTTTCTTACAGGAAAGAGTGAACCTCTCCGACCCAGACTGTCACCCCAAGTTGGTGGTTAACTGCAGCCCCTTCCCCAGAAACTCAAATCAGCTTCATTTCAAAGATTCGGTGACATCATTTTGCAGAAGTGCTGGGTGAAGCATAAGTTCATTTCCCTCAGCACCGCTTCTTAATGCATTTTTGTTCATCAATGCGTACAACTAATGTGAAGAGGCAATTCAGTCTCAGCAGTCATTCTACTGAGGGTGAAATACTGATACGTACTTCATTTAATAAAATAATAATGCTGTGCAGCTGTACGCTGTCTCTCCCACAAGGATCTCTAGGTACCTGAAAGAGTATTAAATAATTAAGCCTGACAATACCCCTGTATTTCATTAGTTCCATTTCACAGGTGGATTAGCAGAGGTTAAGTGACTTGACCAAGGTCAGCATCAGACCTTATTCCTGTGAGGGAAGCCTGTTTGTACGTGGGTGGATCAGCTGGTCCCGCGTTGGGTCTCTGACAACCTGGGGTCTGTGCACAGAGGCAGAGCCAAAGCCCGTGGCAGAGCGGGGAGGGAACTGGGGAATCCTGGCTCTGTTTTCTTAATTTGTTTCCAAATATCCAGGTCCAGGATAATCCATACTAAATGCGGTGACAGGACTGAAGGGTTTCGTTTGCTGAAGCTACAGAAATATATAACCTGGTGCTCAAGAGACCTGTAAGCATTTGTTTTGTATCCACTGACATCTCCTGTCCAGTCGGCTCAGCAAGTCATATTTTCGTAAAGTTATTTTGCACCATCTGTATTGAAAATGGCAACTTAGCCAAATACAATGGATTTTAAGTTTATTCTGTGGGAGAGTTTTAAAATGGAAAGAATCCAGCAGTGAGCCAGGGGGAGGAAATATAGTATCTTTCCCAAGGAAAGTCAGGGTTTGATCCTGCAGGCAGCTGAAACTTGCTGAATTAGTTGGGTGCTGTATGCTCAGCACCTTTTCAGAGATGCTCAGGACTTTGCAGAGTCAAAGCTCTGAGCTATAAGGTTAAGCATGAACATTAATGAAATGTTATCTCTCTACCAGATGGAACTAAGTGACAAGTACTCTGGCTGTCAAGCGCAGAAAATTGTGAATCTGTCGCACATCCCCTGACAACAGCGAGGCAATCTTCTTAAAACTGACTTATGCAATAGGCATTGCACTGTGGTGGGGTATCTCATTCACGTGGTCAGAAAGCTGACCTTCCGTGGGAACTATTCATCCCTGGGTTTTGTTGTTTGGTTGGTTTTCTTGGTGTGGTTTTTTTTTTTTTTTGGTAGGATGCATCTAGCTTGCTTATCAGCTGCCACCTTGCAAATAATCCACTTAAGAGGATGTTTTTTCAATGCTAAAATAGCTACAAGCTAAGGCTCAACTTGCATAAAAATTACATGTATATTTGAAATCTTTACAACTGATGATTCCAGATAAGAACAGATACTCCATTCTGATCAGCCTTCGGCTGAAAGGTGTAACCATTATGAGCCTTTTGCTGTCAATGAAACATCTTCCCTGTCTACCACGATGCAACAAAAACATTATGTTGCCATATCAGAGTACAGCAGAACTTTCCTGGAGCCTTAAGGGATTGCCTCAGATTTTACAGACTTAACTAACTGCTGATAAATGAACAACATCATATTTTTTTATATGTGCATAGTCTGCATGAATGATCATGTAGTATTATCATTTCATCCACAACTGAAACACCTTCTTTATAGAAGTGGAATGCAGAGCATAAGGGGAACATATAGGAGAACACTTACATATTTGAGGTGGGAAGTAAGATGAAAAGTGGAGTTAGGAAAATAAAACAAGCTTTCAAAGTGATCTCAAAATATGACTGCATCTCTTTGGTCTAACCCTGTAGCTGCAAGCTGATAGCAAATAAAATGAGGTTGTTCAGAGGAAATTGAAGTTCCTCTGGAAGTTTGGCTGCTTGTGGTTTGCAGAATAAATTTACCTTTGCCATGTAATTGACCTGCTGCTTCAATTCTCACCTGCTCTTGGAAAATGCCCTTGTCTGTTCCTTCAAAGAAGGGCTCATTTTATCATCAAGTTTAGATGAATGGTTGGAGCGGATTTTTTTTGTATAAAATATTCATTATGAACAAACTGTGAACTTGTGAATATGCATGATTCCCCTTTAATCTGTTTTTTTTGAGAAGCGTTTCCTTTAAAAAAAAAAAAAAAAAAAAGGGAAAAAATGGGTCTGCTCAAACTGACCACCAAGACTTAAGTATCAGTTGCTGAACAATCTGCGCACAAGCTGCCTACAGGCATGATTATTTTTCACGTAAAGAATTTGTGGAGTCACTCTGAAGAAAACCACAAATGTGACTGTGGACAACTTGCAACGGACTGAAACTTGCTCAGTAAGTTATGTGTTCCACTCTAACAAAAAACCTTCTCCAGCTAAGGGATGATACATGGTTAAGATAAGAGAAAGAAGTCTTGAAAAAGAGGATTGAAAAACGTGAGGGTATACCAGGAAACTCCTACCACAGCTGAGAAGCATGTTAATTAGTTTCCTTTCCTTGCAGCAGAAGGGGGAGTGGTCATCAGGTTAATACTTGGACAAGTGCATTTAGGGCATCCACAAAGTTGTATGGAAGCGTTGTGCTGTGGCCCCTGTTGTTGTCCCCTCATCCGGGCAGCGCTACTTGCTAGATGTCACTTTTGGGTGGCTAATCCTCTGTCCCAGTGGTAGATCACCTTAGAATATTTGTGTGGGAAGTGGCTGTGGGAAAGGGGAACCGTCCCCAAATTTCTTACCTCATTAAATGACTCTAGGAGGCATGGAGGAGGCAAAAGTCACCATATTTGCATAACCAAGCTTAAGTTGACATATGTATATCTCTTTCATACTACTCAGGAATGGAGTTGCAGAGAGAAATATTGGGAAACTTGTCCCAAGTTCAGCTCACAACAGTGTTTAGCCAGGGTTGTTCCAGGTAGTGAATGTAATAAGGATGGCTTTCCAGGGACTTGGTTAAGACAAAACAAGTGTGTTGGTGCTTTTTAGAAGGATAAACTTCTGTCTGAGGTGGCCAAGCCTTGGAGGTGTTCAAGTTACCACAGTATTTTGAAGTCCATGGCTAGTAGATACATCGAAACACTCCTTGAGAAAATAGTGGAGGGAGGATTATAATCCTCTTTTGTAAATGATCTTCTCATGTTACTTAATTCTTGTCCCCTAACACGTATTTTATTGCATGACGAGGGTATGATGCTTCTCTGGATGCTGACCTGCTGGAAAAGATTTCTCACTTCTTTAGGTGGTTTCAGTTGAGGCAGTGAATAAGAGTGAAATATTGTGCTTATGCAATTGCTCCTGGTAATAAAACCTATGGTTCAAATGTATGCATTTACATTAATGAAAGAAGGTTGCATTGCAAGTAGTGGCAGCTTCCGCATTGGTCATAACTCACCACAGCCCCAGTTCAGCAAGTTTTAATTGGTGAGTCTTTAGCTTTCTCACAGGCAACTTCTAAACCATCTCATTAATTTCAGTAGATGTTTACGCTGTCAGGAGATACTGAGCTCTCAAGGAGGTACAACCCTGAACAAAACAGTCTTCTGAACATATAGCTTGCAGCTTAGGTAAGCACAGGGTAAAAGATAAGTGCCCTGATGTGATAGGACCAGAGATGTGTGAGAAGAAAGTTTTGTTTTCCTTTTCCACAGCAAATATGTAATTAAAAAAGATGGCCAAATTGGCTCACAAAGGCTGTGACTGTGGGCAGTGTGGGTCAAGTCAATTATTTAGGAAACCAAAATGTTCCTTTGGCTGTTGCGCTGGGCAGCCCTATCCCATTTCTGAAAGGTTCTGAACGCTTTCTGAGATGAAGCCCTTCACAGTTAGGGCAAAAGGATCACAGGACCAGGTCTTCGTCCTGCTTGCCAGATTCAAGGTGTGTGCCTCTCATCCCCACCACGCCCATGTACTCTTGCTTTAAACTTTTGCATCATGCTTCAGTGAAGTGAGTGTCAGAGCTGGGGGAGGCAGGGATGTGCTGAAAAGCCATGTGAGTTTGTGGAGATATTCAATGGATAGAAATCTCAATTTAAATAGTAAAGGAGAAGAGAAGCCACCCTGAGCATGCTGTAACAAGGGGAGGAGGTTAGAGGAAAGGAAGAGTTTTACTTCCAGAGTTCATCTGCTCTCCTCTCCAGAGCATGACCAGGAGTCTTGTGTTTGAAAGCTGTCCAAAAGCAGAAGCTGTCAAGGACTGCTGAAGCTTCACGTTAACTGGGTTTTTGAGATGTCTCCTGTTGCTTAGTTTTGAAATGCAGCCAGTGCTGGGGTAGGTCGTGCAGTTGCAACATGCACATCATTTTTGAGCAGAATATCAACTACGCGCTAGAGAAATCCAGGCAGAGTGGAAGCTGGCTTGGGCATCCGTGCTTGCATCTCTGGGCTTGTGAAAGTGAAAAATGAAATATTTGACTATTGCAAACAGCTCCAACACAGTGATCTTCAAAAATGTGTTGCAGGAGCGCTGCTTCGCTGCTGGCTGTGGGGAAAGGAGACTGCACTTGTGGAAGCACTCCATCCTTTCTTTCCTCTCCCACTTGCATACTGACCCAGCTTAACGCTCTCTGGCAGGGTCAGGAAGCACATAAGTTCAGAAGGGCTATCTGCCAACTTTCATTTTTCATAATTTAGTCATTCATGGTTTTCTGTGGAAGAAACGCCCTGTTTGGTTAGGAGGTAAACTTATTTTGGCAGGGAGGTAAATTCGCAATTCTCACTGTCAAATTATGGCTAAAAAGAAAGAGAAACCATTTTTGCATTCCAAGAATTAAACTCGTTAATGTATGTAGCATTACATTTTAGCAAAGTAATCACAGCTGAGCATCCAAAATGTTGTCTTGAATGCTTGAAAAATTTACTGAAACTAGAGACAGAAAGGGCTCTGCAATGTCCTTTAGAAGAGAAACTGCTAGTAATTCTCATATTGGGTCAGCAATTCAAGATGTTAAATTTTTTTATTTATATATAATAGATACATGCATATGTATGTGTGTGTGAGTATAGGGGAAAAAAAATCTCATGATGAGAATTTTCAGTAGTTTTCCATATTTCAAGCCATACTGCTGCCTCAAATTGAGCATTTATAATATCCATTATCTGAAGTTTAGTCTTCTGGAGGGCGCATATATATACATAATGTGCTGATTTTATGATATAAATATGAAGATATACAGGAGTAATGTGTGGGTTTTTTCTTTTTTTTTTTTTTTTTTTTTAAAAGCGGGGGGGGGATGGGGCAGAAAGCCCAGCTCCTGGTTCCTACACTGTTTTTGGAATTCCTGTGTGACTCTGTGCAAGTTCTTACATTGAAAAGAGGTCTCAGCTTTTGAGCTCCTTAGTCTTTAGAAGCAAGGCACTGAATATTGTATGGGTACTTTTTTGGCTTTAAATAGAAAAGTGTAATAAGCAGTACACCCAAACTGGCAAATGTGAAGTTTTGTGAGGGCTGATTTCCAAGGGGGTTTTCAGATATCATATTGTTGGGGAATGTTCTCATTGATTCTTGATATTTTTGGACCTGAGAGGATCTGCCTAAAAACTGCTTTTGAGCAGTTGTTTGAGTAGGGATATGTGAGAACTCCTTAGGTTGATGTATGCGTGTGTATATGTGTGTGAATTATTTATCAGGGAAGTTGAAATGGATGCTTCATTCTTGTTTAGTGTAATTAAGCCCCTAATATTAATATATAATCAAACATATTGCTTAGGGGTTGACTCTTCTGATTCTCAGCCTGAAGATACTGTCTCTTTCTTTCCTCCTTTTTTTCTCATTAGTAGCTTAGATAGGCATGAAAAAAAAATCTTTTGAGCTTAAATAAGAGATCTTTGTTGCTGCTGTTCTTGTATAGTTCAAAAGCAGTTAATTTTTAAGACCTCAAACTTGGCACATGGCCACTCTCAGCTGGCAAATACACCCTTGCTATTTTTGCTGCGTGTGATTTTTAGTTCATCTGGAAGCTGCTGCCAAACAACTTTAGTCTAATTCTCCTGCCCCTTGCCTCTTCCTATTGCTCTCCAAGTGCTCTCATGTGCTTCCACCCAGTTAATGAACCATCTGTAAAATGAAGGAGTAGCTCAGTCCTTGATGTCTCTGCTGGATCCCCAGGCCATAGTGGCAACTGTGGTGGCTGGTGGCTCGCACAGCGATGACCGAGCCAGCTGGGCTGGCAGCCCTGCGCTCGCCTCCGACCCACCCCGAGCAATCATCCCATGGATAGTGAAATTATAGGCGCTGCAAGGCTAGTCTGGTTTGGAGCCATGCACCCCAAGAGTGAAGACACCATTCCCCTCTGACATCCATCGGTACAGGCAATTGCATCATTACAACCACATCATTTTGTCTGGCATTCGATCTGCAGCTTGGGAGAAGATTCTCGTAGCTTCAGGTGTGTGAAAGTAGGAGCTGGCATGTTTTGTGAGCAGCAGGTGGGAGTTGTTCAGTGGGAAGGTTAGATGAGATGGTAATTGGGAGAGGCTCTTCAGGCTAGTTAACAGAGACAGGAAAATTTCTGTGGATTTTCTTTTCTGTTTTAGAGCAATTTAGGAAATGAAGGCAAATACCATATCCAATTTGAAAGCAAAGGGTGGGAATAAGCTATCCAGAGGTAGAGAGTAAATACAACAGAGTCTGGTTTGGACAGTATGATGAAACAGTTAGTCTTCCAAAAAGTCCTCTTTTAAAGCAAAGATTTTTTTTTTTAATTAGATCTACTAAAATGCTATAAACTCTTTGCTGGAAGTTTTCTAAATTAAATTTCTGCAGAAAAATGTAAAAGAAGCTTGCAAATCGTTCATCTTTTCTCCTTGTCTGTCCCCTTGTTTATCAGTAACAGAGAAAATCTGTCTGAGAAAAGATGCAGAGAAATACTAAACGACTTTTGTTCCATCTGTAAAAGGAAACAGTATCTCTCTGAAACACTTCAAATGGCATATTCCTCTCCTGTGTCATCACACTTATTATATGTAATGTTACAATAGTATTTTGAAAATATAGTCAAATAATGTAGTGTATCACAAATGTATTGTTTGGTTTCACCAGAAGGAGTTTGGTGAGCAATTGCTTCATCGCTGCGTGTGAATTGCTAAGGCTTCCCTTTCCAGAACTGAGTATTATCTGTGCGTGGTCCACCTACGCTTCCTGGCATGGCTGGCAATGCTTACGGTCAAAGGTGACTGGAGGGCCGAAGTCCCTTTGAGATGGAAATACTGTGTAGGTGAGAGAGACAATATCCAGGAAAGATAGAAAAGTAGCCATCAAGTGACAATCTACACTTTTTAAAAAAGTTAAAAAAAAAATCTTGAAATGGGCAAGTTGGACGTTAATATTATTTTTGATCCTTTGGAGCTGTAAAAGCCCTAGGCAGGCCAGAGGAGTATGGAAATACAGGCACTTTCAAGTTATGTGCATTACATATTTCTCACAAACACAGAAGGGTGAGTTTGTACTGCACTGGTTATAGATTGAATTAAGCAGACAGCACTGGCAGCGTAGCCATAACTTGCTGAGAGTGACAAAACTGAAATTGGCAACTGCAAATTAAACACACCAAGGTTTTTGATATGGTTTTGTTTAAGATAACAAGTGAGACATCTGCAGAAACTGATGTGAATTGTCTAGATTCCCAGACACTTTTTGCATCAGTCGAAGTTTGGGAGTGTGTCTGTCTGCATATGTGATCTTTGCTACGAGTGTCTGGCACAACATGATCCTCAGAAGCTGTCTTCACTCCATCTGCACTAGGGTCTTTGCTGATGTCATTAATTAGGAGGATTTTTTTTTTTCTGTTTTAACAGGAGGATACGGAAAGGATGGAGTTTAGTCTTGCTGTGCGTAAATCCTAAAGAGTGATTGCAAGTTCCTCACTCCCTTCCCTGCATCCAAGATGGAAGGTTATGAAAATGATGTGGGTTGCAGTATCGCTGAAGCTTGGTTGATACTTGTATCTGTAATCATCTTCTCATTGGACCCATGTTCAGTGGTTCCTTTACTTTCCTAGCTCTTGGCAGAGGTGGTAATGAGCTGGTTGCAGCTCGGTGCTGAGCAGGTGATAACAATGAGGATTGTTCAGGAAGAATGGGTGGGACCTTCTGCCTGCCTCAGCTTGTATGATATATGTCCTATACTATTATATGACCTAAAGGCTTTCTCTCAGTCTGGAGGAGAAGAGTTGAGCCGTTTGAAATTGGCTACGTAGTCAGCTACTTGCTTTTAGACAAGCGTGTATTCGTGGATCTTAAGCTTTCTTGAACAGAAAATACAGACACAAAAAATGAAGGGAGGCAAAGAAGTTCGCAGTGGACCCATACATATATTATGTATTTTTTAAAGATAATTTGTGTCCTTTTCTTCTTATCTACTGGTGGCAAAGCAAAATTTGATCAAAAGCTACTGGAAGAAAAGTAATTAGAAAGAATGAAGAACTCGGAGATCAGAAAATGGGCAGGATGGGAGATGGATGGGAACAAGCAAACAAGGACATGCAGAGTATTTCTTGTCTTGGGACTTTTCTGCTCTGCACTAAATGTCACATGGTCTGAGTAAGTTTGAATGAATTTTCAGTTAGGGTTGTTAAACTTGGCAGTGTGGGCTGCACTTTCCACAGGACAGATTTATGAACTTAACTCATGCAGGCAGTTTGACCTGTGTGCTGTTAGCTATAAAGGAGCCAGTAACCTTGGTACGAATCCCTTTGCACCTGCTCAGCTGAAGGTCGTGTTGTGATAAACCCCACAACACTCCTGATCCCTGAAGAACCTGCAGCTCTCTAGGAAAAATGCGTAACAACTACTACTGTGTAATGCGTGCATTACCTTTGTATTCAGCTTAATTGACCATCCAGCACCTACCCCTAACTGTAGATTGTACATAGTGCATATGGTTTTGGTCAGCCTTAACCACCTTTACAGTGCTAATAAGATCTAGATTTCTAATTTGCCTTTTGTCGTTCTTCATTCAGTCTGCCTTAAGACTGTGTTGAAGCTTCCAGTATGAAAATCCAGGCAGATCTATTTAAAATTTATTAGGCTGATGGCCTCAGCTTTAGGATTAGTGTTTTATTTTTTGTGTGTGTAATTGCACAAGGTGCTTTATTCATTTGCTGGTATTTATAGGGCTTCTATTTTTCCCATATGTATTGTACTGTTGTAATTCTTTAAAACAAACAAACAATTATCATTTTTCTGGTCTTATCTTTTACAGTGAATCTCCTCCTTGTGGATCAGAGATATATCTTTTCTTTTCACTGTTAAAAAGAACATGTCTTTTCTACTTTACTGCACCATAGCTAAGCTGATAATACTCGTATGAGGCTTTAGTATTTGGAAGCATGTTATATACATTAAGTCCTGCAAAATTCCAATCAAGTTAGTAAGTATATTTTCCCACATTGTACAGATGAAGAAACACAGTCAAAGTAGTTTAGCTACTTGCCAAACCACACAGTGAGTTAAAGACAGAGATATGATTGGACTTTGTGGTTCCCAATCCGTGTTCAGGCTAGTAAAGTATATTGAACCTCTGGGTTCTTTTTGTAATGTAATGTAATAGCCAAAACCTCTCTTTGATTTCTTCGTGTAGAGTGAAAATGTCATTGACAGAAAGACCATTTGATTTTTCTCAGCCTCGAGGAGAATGTGAATTTTTTTAGAACTGAATTTTTCATCAGAAAATTGTATGCTGACTTTTATACGTCACAAATGCCATATGGACTCCTAAATATGGAGAGAGAATAATTATGAGCCCCTTTGTACTGACTCACTTCTCTGATTTTTTTAACTGCATTTTAAGGATTCAAAAGCTGATTGCTAACATGGTGTATTGCTTCTGTTGTTAGATAATCTTAGCTTTTAAACTGAATACAGCCGTGCAGTGCCTTATGATTAATTACATGTACAACAGGTGTTGATCTTGTTGGACCGAGATTATGAAGTTCTCTGCTATCCAGGTGGTCTGTTTTAATATAAAAAGACCAGTAGCATAATGAGCAAGAAATTGAACTAACAAGCGGGGGGGAAAAATACTTGAATGCATTAATCACCTTTAATAAGCTTAGCCAGCTCAGCACAGCTAATCAGCTGGGAAGTCCTTGCTTTGAAGAAGCATCAATTGTTGTATACCCAGTAGGGTAAATAAAAGATAAGCCAAGAGCGGTGGGAAGGGTGTTTGTACATCTAAAAGCTTTCAAGATTTTCCAAATATAAGGCACCTGGTAGGATGGTTTTTAAAATTATATTAGTAAAAATGAAGATGCAGTTACCTTTCAGTAATGAAGAGATATGTCATTCAGATATCTCCAGATGCACTAGTGTGTCAGTAATTATCGAAAAGTGCTCGTTATTTGCAGTATAGCTCGTTTTAATTTTCACTTGAAGGGAGCAATGGGCCTAACTTAAAGCTCTGCTCATCAACCCTGAGCTCATAAATTTGAGGCTGAGATGCTACTCTTATTTAAAAAGATGTGCTGACAAGTCCCCTCCCCACACAATATTTTCCATTTCATATACATAAATTCTTTGTATTTCAAATTCTTTAGACACACACTTCATTCACTGTCAATGCTTAGTTAACAGCCCTTTTAGCATAGCCTGTGTAATTTATTTTTGTTTCCCTAATACCATAAATATATTTTCTTCTCTTAACTCCTGGTTTTGCAATTCTTACCTGTACGGTAGCAGTAACTGTACTTGTGCTGTTGTTACATCGTAAGCTATTGGACAATTGCAGTATACAAAGGCACAACAAATACACAGAACCTCAAATTGTGGAATCCACCTTTTCTTGAGAACTTCAGCAGTACTTCTGTCTTGCTGATATGAGGAAAAAAACCCTGCTTCTGGCATTTGCAGGTTAGGGCTGCATATTTCAATGATATTGCAATCTCTTTCACACATATTCTCTCAGCAGCTTCTCCAGGGCTGGAAAGGAAGGACTGGCAACTCTCTCAATACCTGTGGCACTCAGGATGTGATTTCCTCAGGTTATTCATGTGACTCTTCCCCCACAACTGCTTACATGCTTTTTTTTTTTTTTAATTCCCCTTCCTCCCCCACCTCATGAGTTTTCTTTGGCAGTTGAGACACATGATGAGCTTGGAGGGTTTTTCCCTCTATTCTGTTCTTTTTGTTGTTGTTGAGCAAATCAGCTTTAACTTTTTCTTTTTTTTTTTTTAATTGAAAAACATTTTCCTTGCTCTCCCATAACTCTCAAATGGCCAAACAGATCTTCCACAGGCTCTCTAGACCAATTTACCTTGGGGATGAAACTGAGCAAATCAAGTTTAAACATTTTGGAGTAAGTGAGAAAGTAGGATTTAAAGGGAAGTCTGACTGTACTTCATAGCCATCACCTGAGCTAGAAATCCTGGTGTGCTCATATAAAGACATTGCTGGCCATTCTGAAGGATTTTCTTAGAAGAAAATAACATAGAATATTTTTTAGATATAATACAATCTCTCCAGTCTGATGCTTTGAGTCAGCATGTAAGGTGTTGTCTAAAGCATGACTGCAGCTGTGTAGAGGCACTGGGTTGCAGTGAGTCACTTGCATGCTTACCTGGTTATTTTAGTTTAACTTTTCCGGTATGGTGGAAGTTTAACTGTGTCCATGATCACATCAAGGCAAAAGCAATTCCTGTTATGTTTTCTTCTCACAACTTCCATTTGATTGCTGATAGTGGTTATATCAAACTTGAGGCGTGTCTATACAAGCAACTCAACACAGATGAAGCAGGACATCGATGCTGTAGTTGGGTGCCTGGGCATAACCTTAGAGACCTAAAATACTGGCAGCATGTGGCCATGTTCAGTAGCCACTGTTTAAATGAAGCTCCTTGGGTTTTCACAGCTGCCTGGCACACAATTTGGCAGAACCCATGCCAAACTGACTGAGGAGAAGGTGATCTCACCTTCATAGTATTTTCATGTTGATGTACCTCATTCTCCAGTAATGTTGTGATCAGATTGAGGCTGTCACATATTCCTTAACGTGTTCAGACAAATATGCTCAAATGTGGTGTGCCAGGCAGGAAATGCACAGCCAGCATGCTGGAGGGTGAGCAAAGCCTCCATGAATTGGATGTTCACTGAAATGACCATGATGTCATTCATTTAAAATGGAGTCCTCACAAGGCTCCTCTTACTTACCGTTTAGTAGTCTCCACAGTACTGTGGCGCAGTCCCAAGTCTGCAGGAAGCCAGACTGTCTCAGTCAGGGCTCTCAACCTGAGGACTTCACCTAGGGTGAGAGGGAAGCAGCGAGTAAAAGATGTGAGGGGCAGTCCTGTACTTCTGTTAATGCATCTGTGCCAATGACCCTGCAAGGAATGACCTGGATGTGGTGACCGCAGATGTTGCCTTCTTCAGTTAGAAGAATTGGACTGTGTCCAAGCTGCTGATAGATGTTGAGTCTGAAAATGGCTAGTTCTTATTTTGGGATATCACCATCAAAGTCCTTGATTCATAATTACGATCCTTGAGGCTGGATTACAGCAATTCACTTTTCCACTTTGGGAGTGGGAAGGTACAGGGAACAGCTGCTTTCCTCTTCCCTGCTCCTGTCCCAAAGGCGACACACTCTCAACAATTCTGAGTGCTTTCAGAAAGACACACAACCCACGTGCTTGCTATTGTTAACAATACTGGGATCAAACATTCCTATTTCCCTAAAATGGGAAAACTTACTTCTTACGTGAACTCACAATGGATATGTCAATCATATCAATTGGACCTTGCATTGTACCTCCTACGAGATCGTAGCATTGTTTTATAGTCCTACCTTTGCTTGTACCCTGTTCAGGTAGCATGGAACGAAGATGCTAATAAAAAGCACACGGATAAAATTTCTTTCAGAAATCTCAGGCCAAAGCCAAGGTCCAACCCTTATGAAGCGTCTTTGCTCCAAGACTTGACTCTGGTTAGGCTAAGACAGGACAAGCTACCCATCCAGCACTTTCCCAGAAGACATCAGATGCTGCAGTATATTAAAACCTTGATAGTGGATTGTAAAATAAGACAAGAAATTGGTACAATTAGTGTTATTAGTCAACTAGTATTACTGCAAATTCTCAAAAATAATTTCCCTATCTTTCAGGGAATTTGTTCAGCAACACAATAAAACTGAGGTTTGGTTGTTCCAAATGACAGTCACTGGATGTGCAGGAAGAGGCGGATGGGATGGGGTAACCCCTATCATCCTTACCCTCAGAAGTCTTGGAAGCAAAAATGACCTGCAGTCATGGATAAAAATTTGCCTTGTATTTCCCTGAGCAATGCTGGAATAATGAGTGTTGTACATTAAGGGAGCCGACCTTAAGCTACCTCCCTCACAGATTACTTTGCTTCCTGCAAGCTCACAGTGCTTGTGAGCATATGTGCATGCTGTCAAAGCATGATTTCAAGACAGAAAATAAGGTTCTAATGATAATTTGGGTCTTGGCTGCACTCAGAGTATTTCAGTAGTGAATCCTTTTTATACCCAATTTTCATCAGATTTTTTAATGGCCTTTGAGATACCTAAATTGTCATCTTTATTATAGAGAGTAGATGTGCAATTTTAGAGAGCTGGCAGTATTTTTCTGACTTTGCAGGATATTACAAATCCCTTTTTCTTCCACATGTCCTGCCAAAACTGAAAGTCTTGCAGCTCAATCAACTTACAGATGAATAAAATGGATTGCTGCAAACTTTCTTGAGCCTCTGTACTGCTTTCAGAATTTCTAGAGGTCAAGCTGACCATGTTCTCGCAAAGGAAGTTTAATAGTAAAACTTTCTTTAGCCATACAAATAAAAGAGAACAAAGAACAAGGAAGCGAGGTTGCTCAGCAGTCATGCAATCAAAAAGTTTGTAGTCTCCCAATAAGTAAGTTGATACTTTGCCTCTAGTTTTTAAATACCTATGATAATTTGAAGTGTGAAGGTGAAACCAAGACTTCTAATGAGAATGAGTGTGTAGAGTGAAAATTGGCAAAGTGAGGTGGAAGTATGACTGAAGAACTTAATGCACTCAAGATGCAGGTAGCAGATAATCTGCATTCCAAAAAAAAACCAACAAAAAAAAAAACCTGGCAGTCTGCAGTGGAATTCCACCAGTGAGGATTTTTAATGCATTTGTCAAGCTGCTGTTGTGACTGGAATAGCAAATATATTATCCATAGACATAAGGAAATGTGGAAAAATTATCTGGGCAACTTGTTAGTCTGGCCTGAGAAGTATGCAACTCTTTGGAACAAATTATGAGGGAAAGTATTATTAGACAAGATAGTAAGTGGAGAATGTGATAAAAATGTAGTTTAGGTCTAACAAAAGATGATCACGCAAGACTAAACCTATAGTGTTCTTTGATGTGATAACTGATCTTATAGGCAAGCCAACTGTGCTAGATCTAACATAGCTGGTTTTCAGTGAAGCATTTAGTGTGGTGCTACAGAGGGAAGCATTAGTGGAGGAGAAGGTAGGGTTTGGTATTGTAAAACTAGCGAAGGGAAGAAAACATCATTGTTGGTTCTAGGGAGATGAATAGTAGACGATTTCAAGGATTGCAGGGGGAAAAAGAGTTAGTGTGCCAATGAGATATGTTGCTGTCAGCAATGTTGGATGCATAGATGTATGAAACGTTGTAATACCTGGGACAGCCTAGGCTTTGAATGACCAGGAATTTAATATTGTGTGGTACAAAGGGTGAGGTCATGACTGATGGAACTGCTGGAACATCAGCATCAGCTCTTGTTGTAAACCGTGAGCTTATCAACCAGAAACTGAGTAAGAGTAGTAGTAGTAGTTGTGCTGTCGGGGTGTACAACTACTACTGCAGGGCATAGCAGTTGAACAGAGGATCATTGTGAGCTACCTTGTGATCCGACCACGAAAAAGGCAAATAGAGTGCAGGCAACTATTTACAGTAGATGGATGAGCTCTTAATGCTTGTAAATAAGGCTTTGTATACACAAAATAAGATGTAACTTTTAGTCACCCATATTCAAGAGAGTGTGGTTTACTGGAGCAGCTTCAAAGAAAGGTTAGCATAGAGGACTGGGAGAATGGAGAGTCTGTTTTTTCAGAGCAGTTGAAAAGTTTGGCTCTTTCAGTAAAATGAAGGCAGAGAACAGGCATAATTGCTGTCTATAAACAAATCACGTGGGTAAATAATAAAGGTGGGGAAAAAAGTTAATCCAAAAAAAAAAGCGTTGGCAGCAGAGAAAAATATTAAGTTGGTCACAAATATGGTTAAGATTGAAATGAAAGACTTCTAGTAGTCAACAAAACTGTGAAGTTCTGGAAAACTTTTAGAAAAGGACAACAAAGACAGCCAACTTTTAAGATTCAGTAAGATAAGTGTATGAGCAAGATTATGTCATAGTTGCCCAGGGTTGTCCTGGGTGTTCCTGGTATTCCGTGCCCAAAGCTTGTGTTACAGTTCTACCATGAAACCAGTGTGCAGCCTGCTCTTATGTGTAGCCCCAGCCCACTCCAAAGGAATTGCTGGTTGCAGTTATGACTGTAGAAACATACCCTTTACCAGTATCTTATTACTATAAAGCACAGCTGAATGTCCATTGACTAGGTTAATAGCCTAAATTGCATAAAACTAGCTGTCTACAACACAAACCCAAAAGTTGTCTGTGTTTGGAAATACATAAAATGAGGTATTGATCTGTGAAGACAGGTTAAGATTTACGTAAATTTAAATTAAGACTCAGAAAGCCGTTTTTGAAAACACAAGACTAGGTTGTAGGCTGGTACATATTAGCAGACTGAAATCCATAATGGAGCTACATCAGTTCCCTTGTTTTAAGCTTGTTGGTATGGCAACCTATGGCTGAAATTGTCCAAAAGGAGTTTTCTTAGTATGTGGCTCTTTGTCTCCATATCTGTCGATACTTGCAGCTAGTTTTCACTGTGCCAACTAATTTGAGGGGTTTGTGGTTGGATTTTTTTGTTTGTTTCAAAGTCTTTTGGTCCCCAAAGTGTAACATTTTTACAAGGGGATCTTATATTCAAAGAGCTTAAAACATCTGCTTTGTGTTTTAATCATAGTTTCTGTGTGAGTTTAACAAGATGAATTTTACTTTTTACATTAAACTAAGTGTGGTCTATGGGCTGTTTAGGAGTGGCTTCACAGAAAATACATTGACTTCCAACGCTACTATCATTTAGAAGACTCACCTTTAAATTTGGAGCCCATAATCCCAGATGTGGCCTCTGAAATGGGTTTTATTACGCTGGTCCAGCCACACCGGTTTCCCGTTACTCCCAACTGGACAATGTTTGGAGGCTCGGGGCAAGACCCGCAGATCCGCATTATGCAAATGCAATTCCCCAATTCCAGCAGTAGCAGCCGCATTAATTCCCAACGTGGCCGTTGGGGCTCGGCTGGGCTGAGCCCTGTCTCCCTGGCGTCATTGCTTTTTTCCATCCCAAATAGGTGATGAGTAATTACTTGGTCTTGATTTATTATTCAGACCATAGTAGTTCTGTTACAAAGTAAACATTTTTGTTGGCTGTGTCCTAATGCAAAGACCGTTTCACAACCACCTCTTATTTTAGGTTTTAATTGCTTTGCTTTGCTGTCAACTGATGGCCCCCTCCCCCATGCCCCAGCCCTCCTCCCCTCTCCCCCCCTTCATGGTATGGGTTTTTTCCTGTTCCCACACTGCTAATGTGATGAGCAACAGTTGCAATATCACGGGGCCCTCTCTGAAGGAGAAGGAAAAAAAGAAAAAAATCCCAAACACCACCTTGTTTGCTTTTAGAGCTCCCCCGCCTTTTCAGTAGGGGCTGTGTTAATCCTTGCACTATGAAGGGAAACTCCTATGTAAATCAAACCCGTGCTCCATGCTCTCCTCCTTCCCCCCTCCACCTCCCGTATATTAAGTGATTGTTTTCCTCCCTTAGAAATCACAAATGATTGGTTGCTTTACTCTCAGTTTTCAGCATATTTTCTTGTATGATCTTGGATTCTGGGGTTGAATCTTGCTTATATCTGTTGACACATCTGGTTGACATCCCCCCCCCCAATCTATTAAAAATAAATAAAATAATGCATTACTGTTAAATTTAGCATATGACTTTGTTTCTATTCCTTCATATTATGCCGTACGTTCTTGTGAATTTATTTTCCACCAAGATGCTCAGAACAAACCAAGGCATTTCTAGATTTGAAGATGCAAAAACTAATGCAACTCAACCCAGAGCAGATTGCAATTCCCTTTTTTTTTTTTTTCCCTTCCCCCTAATGCTGTTTCGTTTTTTTTGTACTGCATAGCCTTTTCTGGTTCAGCCTGCACTCCAAGGCTAGATTTTGATGTCAATGATTAGTATTTCTAATCGGTTGAACAAGGACAATGTCCCTTCTGCTGCGCAGAGGACACAAAGGCCTAGGCACTGATTCTGATCTCTCTCGCAGCCTTTTGGCTCCACTGGGCCCTTTCCCCAGTGGCTGTAAATCAGGGGAAATTCCACCCATCCCCTGAGCGAGCGTAGTTAGAGATTAGAGCTGCAACCATAGGGGAGCATGGGTTCCCCAAGGTGGGCGAAGCAGAGCACGGTGCAGGACCAAACCCACGCGCGCCTCCACCGTGGGCTCTGCTCTTTGCTGTGGATGGGGGCTGAGCAGCTGCAGATTTGCTGCTTTGGGGGAAAAGAGTCTGGATTTCCACCTGTAAAGCAGATTCCAGGGCTTTGTTCTGCCCCAACAAGGCGAACTTTGCTGCTGGCAGCCTGTGCCCGCTTGGCTCCTGGCAGCATCCGAGGGGCAGAGGCTGAGGGCCCGGTCTAACTTTCTTTGATATCAGTGGGAGTTTGCAGTTCTTCTGTGCCCCCAGGATGGATCCGTGAAGTGGTCGTACAGGTTCAGGCTTCACTTCTTTTATTTTTCCTGAAACAGTTAGTAAGTTAATTTACATGAGATGTGCACCCTGGCAAATGCCATCTCCTAGCTATTGTTTCAGCTAAGCAGCTGTCATTTGCGTAACATTATGCATCCTTCATTGTACCATGCTAATTTTTTGAGGGGCAATTTTTCTACAATGAGCACTGCGGCTTCTAACAGAAACCTCTTTATGGCATTGGCCCCGGGGAGCTGCAAGCCCTGCCAAAGCAAACAAAGGCTTATTGCTCCAACTGGGCATGTCTGTGCCTTTAATACAGCGTGAAGTTCACAGAACACTGCATCCAATCTGCACATAGTTAACACCTGGTCCAATGCCTTCTGGCAATTAATCAAGATATCAATCAGTGATGACAAAAATTAATAAATAACCCATGCTTGCATATTGCACATTCTCAGAATGGGAGAATTTGCATTGACACTTACAGCCCATTTACATTTTTTGACTGCGTTTTCAGCATGTGATATCGTACAATACAATAATTATTGATGTGTATAAATAACTGGTACCTTAAGCACTTATGAAAGAGTGCAAGCAGCCACATTAGTCTATCTTGGTAGAAAAAGCTTTGACTTCACTGAATTACAGCCCCAAACTTTGATGTAGGGCCATGAAACTCCTCTACTGGTAGCAAATACATCAATGGGGTTAGTCTAACTTTGTCTTCTTTCAAAAGTAGCGGAGTGGTTTTGGGTTGAACATGGCTTATTCTTATCTCGCTAATTAATGGGAATGTTTTCCTATACCTTAAGCCAAATTCCACTGTTACACCTTTGTTAACTCTGAGCAAGTACCCAAACTTCATCCCTTTTGAAGTAACTTGGAAGTTAGCCACAACTTCAAAGGAAGGAAGATCTGTTCCTCTTTTCATTTAGAATCCATAAAAGTACTCTGGACCATGTTTAATTTATCAAAACAGAAGCAGCACTTTGCAAATATAGGTGCACAGTCATTTGTACTGGCCACACGAAGGCGTTATCAAAGGAGTGGCTTGTCTTCCCTGAAAATAGAAATCCCTTGGTCGGATATGAACAAAGGTATCTCTTTTGTAAGTGTTGGTACTTGTTCTCTAGTGATGCAAAAAAACATTCCTGGCAAAGAATGAAGCAAGTATTTTTTTTGTTATCCTAGAGAGTCCTTACTAAAATGACCAGAAACAGTAATTATAAATCACGGTCACAAATGGTGGTTCTCCTTTGCAGCCCAAGACAGACCATGGCTGTACAGACCTGGAGTTCAACATTTGCTGCTGCTTTTAGGTCAGGGTTGAAGCTCATTAGCGGCGCAGAGGTGGGAGGTTTCTCCTGCTTTCACAGCGTGTTTCTGTCCTACCTGCTCTGTGAATGAGCAACACTCTCCTTGGTTGTCAACTAGTGGGTAATTAACCCACTGATGAATGTTACGGCTTCGAAAGAGAGGGTCACACATGGCCAGGTAGAGCCAGGAACAGGCAAGGAGGACTTGTGTCCCATCCTGACCTACTGCGCTGCCCTGCTCTCTCTTGAGCAATGTTCTGGCTATCGCACCAGACTGGGCAGTGACTTTCAGAGGTGAGTAAATATAGCCTTGGTAATAGTAGTTTTGGTGGTCCCAGCCTAAGTGTGGAAATCCTGCCAGGACCTGTTAGAACTGGGTAAACGTAGTAATTTCGCAATGGTCTGGCACACGAAACAAGAACGTAAATCTGCCACCTGAAATCAAACTCTGATATCTCCAAAAGGTAACTTCTGAAATACTTCTGTTTTGGCTCCTGAATTATTTGGAGTATAACAGTTCCTATGAACTTCATGATTTAAATACTTTCTAGAACAAGGAGACAAGAACATTTAAACTGGCTTAGTAGAAAGGCATTTAACATAAAGAGAGTAATAAAAATACATCACCTGTCATATGTGATCTTTATATGACCTTAGCCACATAACAATAAATATTACATAACCACACTAAAAGCAGTTTTTAACATCATATATTTATATTTAATAAGTTGTGATTTTCTTTCCTTCAAGATGCAATTTTGATGAGACACTTTAAGTGTGATCTAAAGGCAAAAACTTTGTGACTGGTTATGTAATGCTTCTAGTGGGGCATCACTTAAAGACTGTTTGAATGAAAACGTATTCACTTTGTTTTACTGTGTTCCCTTCCAATCTGACAGAGCAGTATCTATACAGCCCTTTTTAATATAGTTTCCTGTTTTCAACCTTTTTTGTGTGACTGTTGGGCAGCTCTTCACCTAGATGCATAAAATTAAGCTTGCTGAATAATACTGCCTAGGACAAGTGATCAGTTGCTATCCCCAATTATCAGTTTAACTGTTAGATTTGCACTTGTAGTCTATAAAAGAAAAATTATTGCAAGCTAGTTAGACTCTAATTCTCCCTTTTTAATTAACTATGTGAGAATCAGATTACAATTTAAAAAGGCAACAAAGGAAATCAAACTATCCAGATTTAAATTGGCTTTTAATTACATGAGAAAGCCAAATATTACAACTGTAATTATTTTTTATTGGGGGAAGGCTCTGATTTTTCTTTTTCATGTGTTATCCTGTCTTACTATGGTTTTGGGGGGCAGTACCTATTAAGATTTGTATAATGGAAAAGCTGACAATGCTTTCTGTACAAATATAGGTAATATAAATGTTCAAAATATGGAAAAACATTCAATTTTTTCATTTTGAGTCACGTATCTTTCCTTCAAATTTTCTAGAGTTCCATACTGGCCATTTTTAGATTTGTATGTTGTCTGCTGTCCAATCCCTAGATGATGCCCATAAATGTGTAATATACGATGGGTTCATTAATCCAACAAAACAGAAGACCAGGTTTGTGCCTTCTTCCCCCAACAAGTTATAACTATTTTGCGCAATCAGCCTTTAGGCATTAGCCAGCTGAAATGGAAAAAATATTTAATAACAAGAGCTCAATAGCCTGCAGATCTCTGATGTCTGAGATGACTTCAACTCTTAGGATGAGCTACACTTAACCTAAGAAATATGATTTAATTCCACTTCAAAAGTATACTGAAATCTTTGATATATGGTCTGTGGTCTATTAAGCTTGATCTTAGCCTGACCTTTTAAAGGAAGAAAAGCTTTGTTTCTTTTTAAAAAACACAACCAAACAAAACACAGATATCTCTATGTGGGATCCAGTAGTTGCAGCTTCAAAAAAAGAAAAGCATTTAAATTTGTGCTTTGCTTAAGTACTTCAATTGTCTTGTTGACTTCACAGCCTAGATATTTCTTTCTTGCCTGTTGGAAAACATTGACCTCAAACTTGCTCCTTGCATTGGAATTCCCTGATTGACTTTGGAGGATCAGTTACTTGAATGAAGCCATCTGAACTAAGCTTGCTAGAGGGGGTCAAATATAATAAACCTGGATGTGGCTGAAATAAACTCTTAGCCATTTAGTGCACTCAAGTGCAAAAAAAAAAAAAAAAAAAACCAAAAAAAAAAACCCAAACAAACCAAACCAAAACAAACCAGCAGTAGCTATGCCAGAGGGTGTAAGTGCTCTAGAAGGACTAATGGGGAGAGAAAATATTCAGTATGCAGCCTAGTTGATCAATAAGGTGGTGGGTGTGCATTCAGTAAGAGGCATTTTGTAATATACTGAAGGTCCCTTCATTTATCTGTAAAAGAATATGGTTCTGAAGGACTGGTAGAGATAGTTCATCTCTGAATTTAGTCTCCTATTTTAGAGGTAGCCGTATATCTATTCATCACACTTTAAAAAAAAATAAAAAGTCCTTTTCTCATACCTTGTACTGATGGACTGTCACACCTGGTGGATAGAGACCTTGCTTCAACTCCCAGCTTACATTAATTCATGACAAGCTCACACCCAATTGTCATGTGCCAGCTTTTTCATTTGACTAATTAACACTTCTTCCTCTGTGATGCTTATCCCTGTGATCCCTCTATAAAGAGCAATCATAACCTTTTCAGCCATTGTTTTGGTAGGCTCACCACACCATCCTGTTTCGGTGTCCTGCACAGCCAAGGCTTCCCTCCCTGGCCATCCCCGCAGTTGCTCTTTAAAGTTTTTCCAGTAATCTGAGACTGAGACACAGTAAAAGGAAACATGGCTGTGTGAGCCCACTTCACTGCTTATCTCCTTGATCGCGGGTGGCTGTAAAGGGATGAGTGAAGGGACTCTTCTGGTTAGAAGAACTATTATGTGGTATGAAGGTCATCACAGAGATTGTAATTACAAAGGAATGGGAGATTTGATCATCAGCTGTGTAGTTACAGTTGGGTATGGGATGACCTCAAAACTGCTCGGTGGTTCTTAGTTCGGTAAAAAGTAATTGATAAGAGCTGAGAAGAAACCTTTGGTCATGGTGTATGTTGTCACTGGTCTAGACAGAGTTTTTGGGAGTTCTGAGTGCTTCAACAGAAGGTGTGTCTGATAGTTTTCTCTACGTGTTCTCCAGTGTTATGTGGTGCAGGGAGGTCAAGTCAGTCTCAGGTTCTGTAAAGTGTAGATAAATAGGTGTGTTAGAGCAGAGAGGGTTACACTTGGTTAGGCATATGTAGACATCTTGAGGAAGGGAGGATAGTGAGGAGTGATGGGTGATGCATCAATCAAAATGGAACCATACTTCAGGGCATACAGAAAAAAATATTTCGGAGTAATAATTAATCTAGAGAGGCCGATGGGAAATGAGGAACTCGCAAATCAGAGACATCTGCTAAAGATGCTGGTAAAGCAAAGAATTACAATAGAGGGTGGGATACAAATTGTAATTGAATTAAGGGGGAAAGGGATGTGGCAATACATTATGTAAAGTGAACGGCATGTGAGGTTAAGTTAAAGTAAGTGAAAACCAGGCATGGCCAGAGAGGTTGTGAAGCAAAGCTGTGCTTGATGGTCTTCTACAAAGTTTAATAAGATGCAAAGTTTTGAAGGGGCAGGAAACTCTGTGGATTGTGTATAGACAAAATCATAACCCGGACCTTTGCATATAAACTTGCTTTCTTATTTACCAGGCATTTACCTAGGTAAAGGAAGGCTACAAAATCCAACGCAGTTGGTCCAACGTAGTTAAATAATAAGAATATTTTATCTGCTGCCATACATAAAGTTGCAAGAGGATTTAGTTTATGGAAACAGCTTCTTGATATTATATATGTGGTTATTTTAAAGCAGCACATTTTAATGAACCTAAGTGGTTGTTCACCCAGTCTTATGGGAAATGCAGAAGTTTAGTAATAAAGTGATGATAGCTGAACAAGAACAGAACTTTTTTGAATTACCTTCAGTGTATAAAGGCAAAATAGTGAGAGTGGCATAGTGATGCAAAAATGGAGGAAAAACCTCATCAGTTAAATGGAGTAGTTAAGTCAAAACTCTACCTTAAAAGTGGATAAAACTCTTTCAGGTACTGTGACAAATGCTTTAAAACATGTTTCAAAAGACATGTATATTATTTTCTTGGCTTCAAGATTAGTTAGGAGAGAGAAAGCAAAGAATTGGATTTTAGGTCTCATTTCATCATGGCTAAGCAGTAGAATAAAGGTGCCTCAAGTTTGATTTAGGTCCTGTGTTACTTAACGTGCTAGTGATCTGCAATGTGTGTTGAGCAAGAGGGAGGTAGCAGCATTTCCTAGCTGACGCAAATGTGGTAAGTACTTTCTTTAAATCAAGCGGTGAGGTGAGGAAGGTGGGCAGCAATGTTTACACATGGATTTCTCTGCAATTTTTCTGCTTTGCACCTAAACCTTACAGAGGAGTTTCTGCAGAACAAAACTGAGTTTTCTCCTGTCACCTACCATGATGAAACATAATGCTTGCTTAAGGAATGTTTATATCGATTTGTTTTCATGCTGGATAGTTATATTTATTGCCTAGAATCCTGTTTATTTTCTTAAGCTAGAAAGTATCACTTAAAGTATTTTTGTATTCTACTGGAGCAGGAGGTCTCAAGAAAGTTAAATTTAGATGAAATCCAAATTGTACAGGGATTTATTCTTCCACCAGTAAAGTTGAGGCAAAATTTCCTTCAGTCATAAACAGCAACAAGTTCAAGACCTTTTATTAGTCACCTTTTAACTCAATTGATGTGGTTAGAAATTGCATGAATGCTTTTTCTTCTTCTTTCAAACAAGTAACAAAAGCTGAATTAGGCTGCAGTGATGAAATCTGAATCATTTCCTCCTCAGACTAAACTTGCTAAACTGGTACAATCTGGAGAATGATGTAATAAGGAAAAAACCTGTTGTTTGTCTCTTGATACTGTTCTTGAAAAAATCATTGCTACGTAATACAAATATAGTCATCACCTTTTATATCCTTTCACCATTGCTGATATTGGAACTTTTCCAAATAAGTAGCATTCCAAAATTGGCTATAGCCCTCTTCATAGTTTTACCTACTTAATTATAGGTTAATGCTGGCTTGGCTCCCCCCCCGCCCCGGTTTTAGATAAAGCAATAGAGTTTAAAAGATTGTTTCAACAAGCTATATAACAATATTTTCTTTAATTTCTGTCATAGAAATATCTATCTTTAATCTCATTTTCAGATTGACTTAGAGCGCCATAGGATCTTGGCTAGACTTCCTTTAGTCACGTATCGCTACAATTTTGATGCTAAAATAAGAAACTGAGGAACTTGAATTATTCATGGGAGACTCCACTTAGGACTCACAGCTAAAACACACAGGAGTGTAAAAGTTCAAAGGTTGGGTGTTTTGGTGGGTTTTTTTGGGGTTTTTGTCCTTTATTTAAGAAAAAAATATAAAAAAATGGAACCAGCCGTGTAACCTGTGGTAAGCTATAAATTGTAGATGTCTTTGACAAAGATGATAGAGATGAGCCAATGTTGTATAAACTGAACACTCAAGTTCTTTAATTGCCTGGCACACATACTTTCCCAGAAATGTAATCAGCTTAAGGAATGCATTCTTTATTTCTCTTCGGCAATTCTGCCATGGTTGCCAAACTTATTTATTAGAAAAGGAGAGTGCTTGGGGCAAGATAACTTATATTATTTTTAAACATGAACCCAAAATGAAAATCTTCTAAGTCTTACACAATGACAATTTAACTTTATTGTGCGAGTTTGTTATGTAACGCAGGCATCGCGTTTGCAGAAGTGATGAATTGCTGCGAAAGAGGAAAGGTAGTCTCCTGCATTTAGAGCCCAGCAGCAGGGGTCAGGAGATGCTAGTTCTGTTTCTTATCCCGCCTCTGATTTGATATATCACCATGGGAAAGTTTTTGAAAAAGACACTGGCCTTGATCCTGGAATAGGTGCTTTATGGGTAATCCTCTGAACAAACACTGCTTCTGTGCCTTTCTGACTCTAACAGAGGCTCCTATTCAAATGGAGCTCATTGGGTGAGCAGGGCGATGGTGAAGATACCCTCTTTGCACAGATGGAGGAAAAACCATAATACTTCCTTATGTAGCAGGGGAATTCATTTTAGAGTGTTCTGAGCTCTCGAATGGGAGAGGCTTGTAAAGTGACAATAATAGATTTTAACTGAAGAGCAATCTCTGGTGTCGGAAATGTGAATAGACCTTATCAAGGTGCATAAAATACTGTGTAGGGAGTTCTTGTGCAAAACCTTCACAGGGAAAGATTTCTTGAGTACAGTGAATTGTAGGTAGCTGGGATATTGTATAGAACCAGGAGGATACAAAACAGAAATGGATGAGCAATTACAACAGATAAAATAATGAGAATAGAGAGACTGTTGTGGGAAATGGTCAAGTGTCAACCTCGGCTACAATGGAGAAACAGCTGCTTGTTACTTAATGACAAAACAGACTGGACTTTTTTTTTCTGTGAATCTAGGGCTCAATTTGGCATCCCAGTGTGACTTTTTTTTTTTTTCTCCTTTCTTATTGAATGCTCCATGTCTTGCAAAGATAAAGGGAGTTTTCACTGAAGAAGAATTAAATTTTGGCCCCACAAAACTGTTAGAGCTTATGGTCAAGTTATTTGAATAGATGCAGAACTGAAACATAAGAGCTTATTTGAAGACGTACGTTGTGTGCTGTGCTATGAGAGTATTATCTGAAGGTGCTTTACCTCCTGAAAGCCTGATTCATTCCAGCAACAGGTACATGCAGTAGATGTTTTGTGCATACCAGGATCATATGGTTGAACATTCAGCTAAATCCAGGTAATTGCTTCATACAACAGGAAATAATTCTGTTCATTCAGTCGTGAATATCACATCTGCAAAGTCCTTCTCAGGAAAGGGTCATCAGCTAATCTGAATTTCTGCGTGACACAAGCTGTCAGGTATCACTGTGATGATTATACTTACCGTTAATCTAGTATGCTACTGCTACCAGTCAAGGAGTTGTGGTTACGTTGGAGCACATCCTTCAGAGAAATATCAACCATTGCAGTTGTAAATTGTTCCAGTGGCTTAAAACTGGCACTGCTTTCCTAGACTGATGTTGTTGGACACTCAGGGGGCTGAGTGGCAAATATTTGTGAGGTATGGAGGTATTTGAAATGGCTTTTTGTGCCACTGGAAAGCTGAAAATCTTATTTCTTGGGGAAGGAATGAAACAAGGCTAGAGATCACATCTTTCCTTCTTGTCCCTGGTGTTCCTGAAGAGTAAACAGCCCAGTGACTAGGGCACAGACCCAGGATTTAAGATACTCTGGTGCAATTCCCTGCTGGGTAAGAGTTAGAACAGGAATTTGAAACGATCTTTTCACCAGCACCCTAAGGTTCAGGCTACTGGCTACTCATAGCACTCTGGTACAGAATTGAACTATTCACTGTATATTTCAGAAAAACCTATAAAATCAATTGCCTGAGTGACTTGATGGTATATTAGCAACAACATATTTGTTTTATTACTGTGCTCTAGAATATTTTCTAATTGGTTCAGAGGCTTTTATATAATCTTCTCTGGTTCATTTTCTAGAGGGGGAGTGTGGAAAAAAAAGTAAAAAGTATTGTTATCATTACTGCTGCATTTCCCATGGCCCCAAAACCCAGCTAATGACCAGCCTTGACAAGTTCATTTCTGTGGAAGACATTCTCTTACTTCCAATTCACTACCACCCACAGATGACACTTTACAAAATGTCACTGTTACATAATTGATAATCACTCAACAACTGAGAAAATGGAACTTGGAAAGAGGCAACATTTCTGTGTCCAGAGAGGAAATTCTCTTTCAGCTGCTCCATCCCAGTGTGGATAAGGTGAGTGTTCTTCTACAAGTCAGGAAAAGATCACTTTTGGATGGAGATGTCTTTCCAAACTGATGACCATTAAAAAAAGAAAGAAAGAAAAAGAAATAGTTATTTCATACTTATTTAATAAAATAATGATCATCTTAAATGTATCTTGCCTTCTGGAAAGCAAAGACCTTAAGAAAATCCAGAGCAAGCACTCCTTCACAGGGGATGCAATATGCTGAAGGGGAATCTTGACAAATTTTAATGGTATATTAAAGTGGGGACACTGGAGACAGGAAGTGTGAAAGATATGTTTTTCCCTCAGATATTATATATGGATAGTCCCACTGTAACTGGACAGTCATTGTGATTGTACAATCAATCCTATTGGATTCCTAGGTGAAGGGCGCAGTTTTTAATAACCCTGTCTCTTAAGGCTCAATCTGTTATCTGTTGCACAGAATAACACATCTGGCGCTTCCCCCACCCCCAATCTCTGGGTAAGGCTGTTAAAAGCATATTAGAATGGAAGATGTCATTTACTTAGCCTGTGATATATACACCTGATACCAATTAAATTAGTGGCTCACCTGCTGCCATTCACAGAATACCCGATGGTAGCTTGAGAAGGCACCAATAGTTACACGAAAAAGCAGGTGTGTATAAAAAATTTCTAGTTGCCCTAAGAGTAATTCACCGGTGTGCGATGAGCTGCAACATAAGTGGAAGAGAAGGGCCCCAGTTAGCACCCCCGAAGCACAAGCGACAAGTACTACAGTGATTAAGCAAGGTAGTTACATAGCATTTTTACACTGATATTTCAAAACTGGCATTCACAGGCACTTCCGAATCCTCTCATTTATTATTGAGGCTCCTCACAGCAGTCTACGGATTCCTTCCACTTCCCCCTGTGCTTGCATTCGTCATATACGTGACACCTTGGAACTGGTGTATGCATCCGTGATTTGTGCTGTGATTAACACATTATCAGCTTCCCCCTTTCTCGTTAGCTAAAAATAGTCCTGGCTATCCCTGCTAGTCTGTCGCTCAGGTGATGGAGATGGAGGCTGCAGGAACCTTCTGTAGCATTTGGCAATCAGGTCGATCTCGCTCCTGCGTTTCCCAAACCTTTCCTTGATCTCCTGGCATGGGTAATGGTTCAGCGTGGGGTGTTTTTTTTATGTCTCTTGCTCAAAGAATTGGAAGAATTTCCAAACTACAGCCTACATTTTCTTCCCTTTCTGCTGCTTTCATGAATGCCAGCAGTCTTTCTGTGTCCCTTTAGCCGCTAGCAATGGTGCCCACACAAGGCATGGGAGGCTCCGTCCCTGCTTCCTGCAATGATAGCTGTTGTGGTTGCACCACCCAAATTTTACAAACAAAGCAGAATTAAAAAATACCTAAAAGAGTAAAAGCACTAAAAAGAGTGCTTTGTCATCTTGTATGACTCAAATGCCCAATAATATTTTTTCTGAAACTTTTCTGGGATATTCAATTGTAGGGTGTAAGCAAGCAGAGGAGTATTTTTGGGAAGTGATGTATTTTGTTTTCAGGTTAAACTTGTATTTTAATACACATTCTGCAAACAGAACTTCAGGTTGGTGCAAATATGAAGAGATTAAAATATTAGAGATCAAATTAGCCTCAGAATTAAAATATGCATATGTACACCTCTTTCCTTACCCCCAGGCGCTCAGCTCTTGAAGTTCCAAAATCTTGAACTATTTGCAAAACAGAGCACTATAGAGAAACGAATGCCTACAGTTCAGCAATACAAACTCCTGCTACTTCTTTCTTCCATGCTGTTTGCTGTCTCCAGAGGAAAAGCTTCTATTTCAGAGCTGTGTCAAGAACCATGAAGCGTTATAGTCTGACCAAGCATCGACCTAGCACTAAGCAAACTCCTAAACCCTGGAGACAAGTCAGTGGAGAGATTAAATAAACTTATTTTAAAAATGCTGTCCCTAAACAACTGCAACAGTGGCATGACTACATCGTTCCTTAGATTTTCTTCAATTTCTGATATATTTTAACCTTGCAGAATTTTTAAGCAATTTATGTGGCCTATGCAGTCTTCAACTTGTTAGTGCTTCCAAACCTTCCAAAAACGTGGATCTTTCATCCTTTGACTTTGTATCCCACTCTCTTATCTACTCCATCCCAGAATCCCCTGCACTTCTTTTAACAAGAAAAAAAAATCCATTCAGACCCATTTCCGAAGCCTGTAGGAATAGCAACTGAGCATGAATAAATCAATCAATTAACTGATCATTTGATCACATGCATGAATATGATGCTAGGTCTCTATTTTTAACTGTAGGTAGAAAGCCCTAAAGCATGTAAGCACAGTAACTGCAGTTGCTTCTACTTTAGGAGTCACCGAATTAGAAAGGTACAAGTTGGGATGCTTCAAAGGGAGCTAGTTACTGTAAGTGTCCCAGCTGAGGTATCTGAACTGCTTCTTCAAGGCATATGTTCAAAAAGAGATAAAGACTAAATGGACTTGGGTTTGGTGGTGTGGTTTTTTTTTTTTTTTTGGAGACGATATGCTGATGAAAGAATGCAAATTTTTCTGTATGCTCAAACTCTTCCCAACTGCTTGACATTTGTTACAAATGTATGTTTGAAAGTTGTTTCAGATGTTTCAGTCCCTTTGCTCCTCTTTGTCTTTAGGTTCAATCCTCATTTCCCTTTGTCAGCGCGGCATCCAGAATACTTCCAGACACCCACTGGGAAGCATGGCCATTACATTTTGTGCAATTTTCCTTCTTTCTTTCTCTAGAAGGAAAACAACGCAACTTCCTAAAATGCAATTTCGTCTGTTCATGGGTACCGTGCTTTATTTCTTATTTAAAGAAAGATGAGAATGACTTGTGCTTGACATAAAAAGTGGTGTGATTTGAAGCAGTTTTCCCCAGTTTGGGCAGTTGCAGGTGTGTGTGGCAGGGAAGGTAAACCCCAGGTTTTGGGATGGATTTGAAAGAAGCATTACGTATGGACCGAGCCTCGGAATAGTGCTTTTCTTCTGTTTGCACTTCCTTTGGGGCCTGGCTTGAATACGTAAGGCCCAGAAAACTTTCAAATAAGGCTAAATGTATGTGATCTTATGCCCCAGGGACGAGTGGAATTAGTTGTGTAAGTGCTTTTTTTTTTTTCCTTTTCTTTTGCTTCCCCCCCCTCCTTCTTTTTCCCTCAGACCTCTTTGACTTGCAGCCGTGTGTGGATGTATGTCACTGGACTAGAGAGATGCTTAAAGTCAAGGTGTGTAGTAGGTCCACGGGCCATATCCTCAATTAGGGTCAACCCAGCATGGCAGAGCTGGCTCCCAGCAAGCAATCTGGCTGAATCTGATTAAACAATATTTAGTTTAATCCAGATATTTTGCACACCTTATATGTCGCCACCAGCTAGACAGGTTTATCATGTAGCTATTCACTAATGCCTCCAGGAAATGACTTGTTACTACTAAACCATATTTTGCATCTAACTTTATTCTACCAAGTGTTCAGTTTTGTTATGGAAATGAAAGTTTAATAGCTAATGAATGGGTCCCTACGCTCTCTGCCATGGAAAGCAACCGCGATAACTTCATGTGGCAAAACTTCACTGTTGGGGATGGGGGAGCACCACTCCTGGCGTCCTTGAGCAACAAAAGGCATCGCGGGCCATGGAGCAGCACGTAGCACACGGGGAGAACGGGAAAACGGCTAATCCCAGCCAGATCCCATTGCAGAACATCTTACTATCTGGCTAATCAGGATAAGTGCTGAAAAGCTTTGAGTGTGATGTCAGATTTATTTCACGATGAGCAGGGAAGATCTCTTGATCCTCAAACACTTCAAGTAAAAGTTAAAAGGGGGGGGGGGTGTGAGGTGCGGGGGAGGAGGCGGAAAAAAGATATTGCGCTTTTTTTCTTTTTTTTTCCAAGTGTGATGAACTGTTTTCTCCTCTAAGTGTTTTAAATAGCGGCAGTGTGAAAATTACATTTGCTTTGAATAATTACTAGCATTTTTCCCATTGCAGTCCTTCTATCTGGAAGCTTTGTATCTAATATTGCTCTTGCATGAAACTCGGAGGAGCAGCGTGAATGGAGGGGCAGGTCCATTTTTAAAAAAAAAAATAAATTTTATTTTATTTGCTCAACAGTTCTATGCTGTGGCAACACAGGCTTACGCAGCACTTTATAAGCGTAGGCCCTGATCCAACAAAGGCTTATAGCACGTATGTTTAACTTTACACTGACTCCAAAGGGAATATCGTGTGTGATACGGACTGTAGGTAAGGCCCATTTCCTGCCCTGAGCAGCTTGCGAGTGAAGTAAGACAAGACCCAGGACAACCGTGCATGAGTAGGAGTCTTGAACAGGGAAAAGATATGGGGTGTGTGGGGGGGGAACCCTTCTTGAAGGGAATTTTGAGGAGGAAGGGGGGGAAAAAATGCATTTTTCATGTTGCAGGTCGGGGCAGCAAGTGGGAGACCCCAAGGGTGGCAGGGGGACCTTGGGATAGGAGGACAAGGTAATGGCTGAAGGACTGGAGGGTCTCTTAGGAGCCGAGGTGCGCTATAGTAAAGGCCCTTGATTTTATCTGTTGACTAATAAAACTGGTTGACACTTCAGGGCATTCATTTTTATTCAGTCTAATGAATACTGTCAAATCCTGAGAACAGCTTGTGGAATTCATACATAATTGTTTCACTGATGAAGAAACCGAGGCAGGGAGACTAATGATTTTCCCAAGGCCACAGAAGGAACATCATAATTAAAAAAAACCAAAAAACAAAAAACCTCTTTCCCAGGCCTGGGCTGAACCACTAATTCATTTCTGAACAGAGGGTAGTATTTTCAGAGGTGCTATAATCTTATTTTTGAGTCATTTAGGCATCCCTAGGAGTTTAAGTGTCATTGGAAGGCAGTGCTATGCAGGCTCCTAAAAGTCTAGATCAAGTTTAAGAAGGAATTTTAGACTCCTAAGACACTTGGAAAGACTATCTGATGTCTGAAAAGAATATCTGATAGGAAATTATAGACATTTTTCTATCATATATATAGGTGGGCTAGATTGTATTCCACTGGAGTCAAGCAGTTCTGGTCTGGTATAACGAGTTGCAAAAAATCCCAATCAGTTTCCAGCTTGGCAAATCTGTTCTAGCAAGTGTCCTGCTTTATTGCTTTGTCTTAGGAGCCACGTTACCCAGGCTTGACTTAGCACTTCTTTTTTTCTCCCCTACCCATCAGTTTGGAAACCAGGTTCTAGTTGGCAGCATCTTCCTCTTGTGTGGGTAACACTAGGAAAAAATGATTGTTAACTGTAGATGCTCTGTTTAGGGAAACAGAATCCTTTTGCAAGGATATATATTGCTTCCCAACTTAGCCATGTGCACACCCGAGCCTGCGCATGAACTACACTTCTGTTGCATGATGCACACTCCCATTTCATTCCGGTGGACTCCTGGTACTACCAAATAAATATCCTCTTCTAGCTATTTTGAAGAATAATGCTCTGAATCACCTGCTGTTCAGCAATACATCTGATATGTAAACAAATTGACCTAAAACCACTGTATGGGTAAGTACTTATAGGAGCTGCAAACAGTATGCAGGATAAGTTGCTTGGAGAAAATTTCTACCTGTTTGAGTAGAAAGATTGTCTAAATGATTCACACTCCGGGTGGCTACGTGCTGCTCCAAGTTACTGCAGGCAGCTGCAGGGTTTAGTCTTCACTGGGACGAAGTGCAGTGGTGCAGGAGGTGGAGGAGCTGCAGCAGAAGAGGGTCAGCAGAGGGAAGACCTCTCAGCATGTGTTTGCATGAGCACCACCGTTAGCTTTGGCCAAAGGTTAGGGAAAGCACAGCCTTGTCCCTAGCTCTGCATTCACGCCAGCCTTTGCCAAATCAGAAATATTGGCTGGTTGCAATGTCACTCGTAAATCTGCTGATTTGAAGTGCGTATTGGGTATATTCAAATTGGAAAAGATGTGGTGTCCCTCGCTGCTCGTGTTCAGAGAAGGAGCCGCATGCTCTGCAGGTGTGATTCGGGACCTGAGTGTGTCTCTCGCATTCGGACATACGGGAGCTCTACCTGAGCAAGCCCTTTGAAATTGGGCACTAAGTGTTTGAGTGAAACCTTGTGTTATGAAAGGTCCCTGTGTAGTGTCCTTTGGGAAAGGGCTTAGTGTGCTCATTTGCATCTCTATACCCAGAATGCTTTTCCAGCTCATTGCTGTTTCATAGCTGTGCTGGTGTCAGTGCTACAGAGCAGCTGAAAATGGCTTGATGTGCTTCTGCATGCTGCTACTTTTCCTCTGGAGCAAAAGAAAGGATGTCTGTCTGGAAGGGGAGGACGAGACAAAAATGTCCCTATCTTTCCCCACGGCATGGGTAGTCTCCTGGCCACCCAAACAACCGGCTAGAGCTGCTAAGTGGACAGATGCTGGTACTTAAAAGCTTAAGCTTCCTGCAAAATATCACTGCTCTCCCAGGCAAAGACGCAGCTGTGTGAAATTGTGAACCTTTAACGTGATCCCACCTCCCCACGCAGACAGTTTGTGGCAGCTTTGAGAAGTGCTGAGGGTCTGGAGATGTAAAATCCAGACTCTTGTGTGCGTTACAGGGAAGAAAAGCCGGTAGATTCTGCACTGAAACATCAAATGTGGCAATTGCGAGTGCATCTGTTAACGTTAAAAGCACTGGGGTCAGGTGTGAGTGCTACAAAGCATCCTACTGCGCTGCAGAATTAGTGCCCAAATGGAAAAGAGCCCGCCCGAGTGGTCATCAATTCCCTTCCCTGACAGGCAAGGGCTGTGCCCCGTAATGAATATACTAGTTAACGGCATATCCTTGAAGATTCAGCGCGTAATGATTTGCAAGTTGTAGCCTGAGATAACTTAGAGGAAGTACTATATAAATGTCAAAGTTACTCTTAATACACTGGTGGCAGTACTTTTTCAAGGAATTGTCACTGAAGTAAAATTAACATGCAAAAGATATGGCAAATCTACTAGCAAATTATGTAAATATTTTGCAAGGGGCAAACTTTCAGTGCCAGGCGTGAAAATTGGGTCACAATTCCCATTAACAATTACACAGCCTGCGTGCCTAATTTTCCAGGCACCATGCTGAAAATTCACCCCACGTTATGGAAGCAATTAATGGCTTAAAATTCTTTTTAGGCCAGTAAATGCGTAGAAGTGTTGATAGCCTTTTCTGTGTGGCATTTAATGAGCTATAATCTGATAACTAGATTAGATTGTTCTCTCATGATATCGACAAAGATTGCTTTATATCGTTATTATTGCTGTTTAAATACTACAGCGATGCCAGATGCACGGATCAGAGCCCTGTTGCGCTAGGTGCTGTACAAATATCTGTGAACATGTGGTCTCTGCGCTGAAGACATATAATAACTACTTTGCTATTCTGGTCTGCTTAGGCACCAGGGAAATGCTGAAGGTTCCCACACAGTATGAATGTATTAAAAAGATAATCTGAAGCTATTTTAGTTTCTCATATAGAGGATTTTTTTTTTCCCCCTTTTCAATGCTTACACATGACTTTCATTAGCATTAAATGTGTGTGGAGGGAGAGTCACTCTTAACGTTTGTAGCTCTGTACCTATCTCTTTCATATCAGTCAAATCCCAGCGAATATAACTGTTTAGTAATTGTCTGGTATTTAATTAAAATACAATAACCCCTTTCCAGAGACGCCAGTTGTGAATCTGGTGGCCCAGTCATAAAGATGCTGATTTAATGAATATTCATAAATCATGAATATTCATAGAGTGTCAGGGATGTTCTTTTGTACCCTGCTGCTATGCCAGGTCTCGCTGGCACAGCAGACGGCACATGTTGAAGGAGCTTTGCTCCTAGGGGAGAAAAGAAATATTCGCGCTGGAGCGGGACGTGTGTCTGGGTGTAACTCCGAGCGGAGGCGCTGGGAGGAGAGGCGGCGGCTGGCAAAGAGTGCGCGGGCATCCGACCCGCCGAGTGGGATGCACAGTCTCGTCGTGGCTACCAGGTGGCAGGATGCGTTTCTTCTTGGGGCTACTAATACTTTCATAGCTGATATATAGCTCTGGCAAAGATGTCACAGTCAACCTGTGCAGTCAGAGTGGCCGCAGCCACCACTATTACTGCCTGAGCAGAGCCTGCCTGCTGGGATTCCCAGTTACTCTGCACATGGGGAAAGGCACCACAGAAAGCGCCTGGTAGGTCTGACATGCCCAAGGTTGCGGGGCTGAGTGGGATTTGTGCAGGATAAGCCTCTCTTATCCAGGATGCTCCAGACTGCTCCTTGTAGTGGGACCTTTCTCCAGGGTTTCCAGGGATTTGGGAGCCTCCTTGGTCAGCTGAGCTCATTCCATACGTGGTGTGTGGACCATGCTCTTTACTGTGCCCTCTTGTATGATCACATGGCAGCGGTGACCCTGCTGCAATACTCAATACTGCTGTTGTAGCCAAATATCTCTTAGATTACTTTTGGGGTGTGTGGGGCAATTTAGTGATATATCTCTTTATTACTCAAAAGCAAAAAAGAAAACACAGTCGTAGAAAGTAGTATTTAATCCTGTCACTTGAGATGCAGCTGAACAAAGTCAGTGTTCCTCCACAAAGTTCACAAACTCTGTACTTTCCTCATGACATGTTTTGAAGAAACTGGGTGTTTACCTTATCCCTAGGAATCCCTACTATGACTTACAAGGAGCAGACTAGGGACTCAGCCTTGTATTCATTGCTCCTACAGGTTTCAATTGCTCCCATCTTTCCAGGTTGATGGCTGAAATATGCTTGAACACAAATGCTGTGCGCCCTTATGGTGCCTGTGCGATGCCAGTGAGGCACTTTGCTGCAACTTCACGTCGTGAGGCACGTACCTATGGGTGTGGAGCGAGCCTGGTTCTCGCCCCGCCGCACGCTGCTGTGATGCAAATTTGTTCTTGTGAAAAAATGTCAGCTCAGAAGTTGATCTGTTCGTTTTGGCAAAGTGTAGAGCAGGAGTGAGTGCCCGTCCCTCTGCCCGGTCTCAGATGTCGGAAAGTTTCGGAACCCCGGGCGATGCTGGCACTTTGAGACGCTGCTCCCTCCCTCCCTCCCCTAGGACCGCTGCAGGGCTCGGGCTCCGGCTTTGTGCAAGAGATCCTTGCAACCCCCCTATCAACACTTCAAATGTGTTCACAAAAACTGGCAGCAAAAGGAGAAGGGGAGAAGGGCTGCCTGCGCTATCCGAGAGCGCTCTGTTTTCTCTGGTAATTTTTTTCAGCTAATACACTTCTTTAATAGTTGCCGGCTCCAATCTTTGCTTACATAAACGCTTATTTAAAGCTCTTACGATCAAATCATTCATCTGGACTCAAACTTGCTTCTAAATTTGTGCATGCAAATTTTATTCATGGGCCCAGCTGTGTTCGTGCCGAATTTGCATTTGTGCATATGAATGTGTTGTTTTTTCCCTCTGTCAGCATACAACCACAGGCTGCAGCTGAAAATATGGACCTAGATTTCAAAAATTTTAATGACCGTACACTGAAAGTTTTAGTTCCTTTCCCCAGAGCTGGCAAACTTGTCTGCATAAGCCTTATCTTTATCCTTTGCTTTAGGGAGCTCGCTAGCATATGCTACTGAAGACTTTTTTGCACATGGCATTCAAATAAAAAATGAGACTTTGTTTTGCCAATATGAGTATTGACATGAAAGGGCAATTAACATTTTTGTCTCGCTTTTTATGCAACTAATCCTTTCTTCCTATGTTTGTGCTACCTCAGTTTACTTTGTCTACTGAAAACTTGTTTTGAGAAGAGCTGAAATTTATTTTGTTCTTGGGGGAGGTGGCATGGCAAGAAGTCAGTGCACTGGAGGCTCGGAAGAAAAATACCTTTCTGGCTCTGTAAGCAGGGCCAAATTTGAGTGTAAATAAATACCATTCAGAGAAGGAAACAGTAAATCAGTCTTGTAGAACAATTTGGATATCTGATGTATGCAGCATGAGTAACTCTTAGTGCACTACCAGGAGTATGAAGGGGCAGCGATGCCACAAGTTCCCCACTGCTCTTAATCAGAAAGGGCTTATAGGAACCTCTTCCTGATGCTCTGCATAGAGGATCGAGGTGAGCACTTGCCTTCTGCATCCCCCATTCTCTGTAATGACTCTTAACATCTGAGAGGGGATTACATGAGAACCCAGTTAAATTAGGCTCTGGTAAAATCTTTGTTGAATAAACTTGCAGCCACTTCTAAACTTTAGGTAGTTCTAAACTTGCTAAAAATCAAGAGCCATTGTGATCTGTTGGGTACAAATGTATTGTAAAGCACATTAATTTGCTGATACTAAAACCCATTCAAGGGCTTCTGAGATATGCTCTTTAAATAGGTAATCCGAAGGATAGAATAATCCTGGAAAGAGCATAGAGTGTCGAGAGGATCCTGGAAAGAGCATAGAGTGTCAAGAGGATCCCATGTAAGGGTTCTTCTGAGACACATTATTTAACGTAACTTGTTTCTCTGACTTCATGTGGTACGGGCTATTTTTTGGGGGATGAGGTTTGGGTAACAGTGTAGATTTTACCCTGGGACATGCAGTCATAAATCACAAATTGTTCTAGATAAGTGAAGATGTTTGTGCTGCTTTTCATCTTCAGCGCTGGAGTGCTGCACAGGAGCTGTCTGAAAGGCGCAGAGAGGTGAAGCCCCTAGAACCATCCTTCATCGTGGTTATATTTCTCTCCTCCTGTGAGAAGTATTGGGCACTCATAATTTTGCTAGAGATTGGGGTCTTTGAAAAGAAACTAAAGGAGGTGCTGCTGATATTGTGAGAGTCTGAGGGTATTTCACTTCCTTTGGCATCTGAG
This sequence comes from Grus americana, assembly GCF_028858705.1. Lineage (NCBI taxonomy): Eukaryota > Metazoa > Chordata > Aves > Gruiformes > Gruidae > Grus > Grus americana. The sequence continues at coordinate 14,113,183 of NC_072857.1, read as the reverse complement.
AAGACTGTGGGAGTTTTGGATGACGGTGATCAGTAATGTCACAAGCTTGTGTTGGAAGCACGCCTTCCGCTCCAGTAGCAGAGTCACTTTTGGAAAGCTAAGTGGTTAGATTAAGGTCAAACAGTGACTGACAAATCTGGAAACTATCCTAATTCTGCTCATTGAGCTGCTTAGCTTGTTTGTGCAACATATGTAATTACATCAGAAATGTGGTATAGGAAACTTGTCCATTCCCAACTTCAAGAAAAGCTCTGCATTTAGAATGCAATCCTGGTTTTCTTTTTTTTCTTCTTTTCTTTTGTGGTGGTTTTGGAGTGGCTTTTTGATGCCATGCTCAGCTGTAGCCTGCTTGTGTGCTCCTGGCTTGCTGACAGTATGGAGCTGCAGTGTCCGTGCACCAGGATTGCATGCAGGACAACACGGAGGGTGGAGTGGGAATTCCTTTTCTTGGGCAGTCTGTACTGTGCCGAGGGCTGCAGAGCGTCTGGGATATCTCTTACCTTGTGCTTTTGTGCCTTTAAGATTTTGGGTGAATGAGTTATTCCTTGAAATAAGACTGCTTATCTCTTCAGTGCAGCCTTTCTCAATAGAATAAGATCCCAGCCCTGTAACCTTTGCACATCTCAGTTGTCCTTAGTCACATAAGTACTCTAAAATTTGTCAGTGTAATTAATGGGAGATTTCAATGTTAAAGCTTTAATGAAAAAAATTTTTATTGGGATTTTTTTTTACATGGACTAGTTGTATCCTCTTACATAATAATCTAAAAATACAGGCATTTTTAAAGAGGACAAAATTATGTATTTATTCAATATTCCTAACTTTTCGAAGGATCTCAATGGGATACCTTTGCCGAGAATATTCTCCAACTTACGTGAGGAACAAAAGAGAATCTTCAGAAATCAACATTTTCTGCTTGAGAATCCAGTAGTGCTTGTTTGAAGAAATAGTAGGTACAGAAGGGAAAATGACAGTCTCTTTAACATATACTTAAGTATGGTAAGTGCAACGATGAAAGCAGACATAAGGAGTGAGAAAGATATAAATGGAAAGATTAATGACAGCATTAATTTATTTGCATCTATCATGGAGAAGTATTTGCAACATAAAAAAGTAGCAGTTTGTGAAAGGCAGTGTAGTAACCTAATTCTCATCTGGGTATTAAAGTTAATACGTGTAATATTTCTACGGTTTCACCTGACTCCCTTCCTTGTTTTGTTCTCTGCCTTGGAATTTACAATGCCCTTTTGTGTTCTTATTCATGGGGTGGTGAGCAATGCTTTGACCTCTTTTGCACTTTAGACATGAAGCATGTGCCTTACCTTGTTTGATGAGTACACCCATCTTTGCACCATTTAAAGAAAAAAAATATTTGTGCAAGCCAGTAATGCAAATTATTTCTTGGAAAGTATTGCAGAACACAGAGACTATTTGGATATTCTGATTTATGTTGCAATTCCCTGTTCACTCAGTATCCAGGTAGGGGTTCACTTGGGTGCTAAAGGGGAGGTGTTTCCTCCCTTGTTAGCATGTTGGTGAGGTGAGCGGAGGTCTGTGTGTCGCCCGGAGGGGCCATAGCCCTGCAGGTGCCCCGGAGCAGGGCTGCAGCCGAGGCTTGCCACTGCCCTGTTAGCTCCAGGATCCCTTTGCAGTTTCAGGTAGCAAACCTGTAGTAAAGATCAGTTTGATGCCAACTGACACAAAGAGGAAAATTGTGTTTCTCTGAAGCTGCGGGGGCTGGGCAGGAGGAGCAGAGGAGTTATTAGGCTGACACAGAGTAATTGCCGGAAGCGGAATTTGGCCAAGCCGCTTGGTTCACGCTGGGAGCACCTTATGCAGTTTATGTTACAGTTATAGATTTTCTGGTGATATCGCTTACCTTAAATGACCACTGCCTCCTTAAATGACCATTGCCTGAAAGACAGCATGTAATGAGATAATGTTCATCCTGACACGTTCCTGGATAATGGCTCAATGTTCTCTCAGTAAGAAAAATTCACTCTGACCGAATTACCTTTACAACAATCTGATGCTTCCCCCCCACACCTTGGAGGGCTCATATCCAAACACTGTCCAAACTTTGGGAAAATCTCACATATTCAGTCTGATTCAATAGTTTGCAAAGAGAGATGGTCCATGAAACAAATGCACAAGATTTTCTTGGCTCAGTATTTATTCATTGTTCAAAAATTTTAAACCAACAGAGGTTCTCTTGCCTTTGGAAAGAGATCGTCTTTATGATAAATAATAGCTTTTCCTTTAAAAAAAAGGTGAACTTGAGTATGAATTCCAGAAGACCAAACTGTTATGGCAGTGAGGCCATTAGGCTGCAATTTGTCTTATAACAGATGTTGTAGAGTCCTGTCACTTCAAATGTTAAAACAGATGGGATATACACTTGAAAATGTACTAGAAGTATTTAATTTCCTTTCCAGCACAGGCGATTTCTTCTCTCCAAGCTCTTTGATGCTCTTTGCCTGTTTGTTAAATCCTGTGGCATCGGTTGGTATGGTTTAATATGTAGTTAAGCTGGATTCTTTGGAATAAAAGACAGTACAGTTTTAAGATGTTACTGTTTGATAAGAACTTATCCACTGGACTTTGATAAAGATTGACCTCAAACTTCCCATGGCTAAGACTTTGTCCATGTGTAGATCTCCTTGGAAAGCTTTGTCTGAGTTCGTGTTCTAACACAATCCTGAGTTGCTTTGGTTTTGCTGAATGAGACACAATTCCATTTTGAACTGACCTTTTATTAACCTCTTTCAAGATCTCTTGTAAAACTTGCTATTATCACATAGTACAAAATTGTAAAGATGACACAGTATCTGGCCCTTATTTTCAAGCAGTTATGGGTAACATTAACCAAATACACACAATAGATGTCTACGTATTATAAAACAATCCTAGGTAATCTGTGATACTCATATGCACATTAGATTACAAGTCTACCATACACCTTGTAAGGTTACTGTTGTTTACCATAACTATGATTTCTCATCATCTGCAAGAAAGCTCAGCTGACTTCATTGGACTCCATATCAGGTTTTCTAATCCAATGCAGCTGCTTTTTCAAAGTCTGGGGATTATCAAGTCAATCCCCAGATGAACAGGGAAGTTGTTAAGTGAAAATGACAGTCCTGTAGCATTGGAGGAGCAGGGGTCTAAAGACTTTGAATGATTCTCCCCAAGACACATGGTAGGAGACTGGGAGAGCAGGTATTAGCTTTCATGAGCTGGACTTGGGTGCTCAGCCTGCGAGTCCTGAGTAGCAGATATTACAGACAGATCCATGCTGGTGTTTACAGTTCATATCATATAATCTAATTTCTCCATTTTTAACTGGCTCTCCATGTAAGACTTGTATTTGTTTTCATAAGTCAATGGAAAAGCCTTGATATTACCGATGTCAGTTTAATTCTTGCTCTATTGTAAGACATGCGTAATATTCTGATAAAATTGGCTTTATAAATGGCAGTGTTTAGACAGCTAGTGCAAAGTTCAGCACCTTTAAAGCTCTCTGTGCTGAGGGTATCTCAGGTCTTTCTCAGTAAAGCAGGGGAATGTATTGGCTGTGTCAAACGGAATTCTTATTTTCAGCTCTTGAGAGATTTTGATTGCCCATGTATTTATAATCAAATCTAGAAGGAAAGGCCATCAAGAATGCTAAGGACTTTTCATTGTCTTGGGCTTTGCAGCTTCAGTGTCTGAGCCCTGAAAGGACAGGAAATACCATGATTATAGCAGTTCATAAATGTTTCTTTTTCTTGTTGTTCCTTTTCTTTACGGACTAGCTATCCCAATTTTGAAAATCAGTAAATAAAAGCTTTTAAATTTTTTCTCTTTCTGACTTTTTAAATGAATTCATTTTCCAGAGGGTTGACCATGGAGCACGTATATTAGCGATTCCTTCTGTCATGCTATTGGATGCTGTTCTGCCTTTACTACTGCCTTATAAGTTTGTCTTAAATTTTTGTAATTTGAGGATAAAATCAGGCTATTGTAGGCTTTGTTATGACATGCATTTTTTACCATAAGTGGATTTTCTTAGTGTAGTACTAAAATAAAATACAATTAGTATGTCTTTACTCTGAAGTCTATTTTCCAAATAGTTGCATCTTTTGGAAACAGAAAACTCCAGGGGCTGTTCCAATGACCTGAGCTTTTTGGTAAAAATGCAGAATAAGTGTTCAGAAGACAAATCCTGAGCTACCATAAGATGGAGGTGGTGAACAAGGTGTCTTTCATCTCTAGTTCCTGTGTTGTCCATGTAGCTATTATGGTTTTCAGTTCTCAGTTGCTGCTTCATAATTACCATCTTTGGCTTCATAGTCTTGGGGGGCACTTGGTAGTTTCTGAAGCAAAATATTACCATTTTATGAAAATGACAGTTGTTCCCCAACTTTATTATTACCTTTTCAGTTGCATATATGGGGATGTGGCGTGCTGCTTTTTTTTGATCTATTGCTCAAAAGAGTAACGCAACTCAAAGTAATAAAAAACTTCAGAAAGTTTATAGTTATCATTCTCTGAAGTGTACACAATTAGAGAAAATATTTACAACCTCAGGACATTCAGTCATCCTCAAATAATTTATTAAATAAAATATTGATCTCATGTTTACTTAAGCTTTTTACTGTCCATACTTCTCCCTTGAAATTTTTTTAATCATCTACCCAGTGAGTCAAGTAGTAATTCAGCTGTTAAAGCTTCACATGGCTAAAGAGTTATGTTAAGAATTTATTAGCAGCTTAAAGTGACTCTGTTAGAAAGATACCAGGTACTTGAAGCTGGTATGATTTGTACACCATAAAAAGAACTACGGGAAGAGGAAAATTGCGTAAGGTTACCAAAGACTCAACTGAAGAGGATGAGATTTATAAGGAAAAAATTGTAGGCCTTTTTTTCTCTTGGTTAAGTGGTTAAAACAATTCAATCATCAAATTTAAAATCAGAAAAGGAATTGAAAAACACATGTGCGTGCAATCCAGAACCTATTGATAGTTGGGCATCTAAACTTTAAAGGTGACTTCTGTAGAAGCCATTTAGCGAGAAGCAAAACATCTAATCTTGCCTGAACTTCACAAAATATGTGGCTTAGAATTGAAGCACAATGGGAGTGCAGTTTGCTGGATTTTTTTATATTGCCTGCATAGCAAGAATACAAAAGCAACTACGTGCATAAAACACTTGTCTGCATTCTAAATATAGCAGCGCCCACTTGAATGAATATTTCATAGAAGAATAACCTATATAAAGGGAATAAACGCAGGCAGGAACGATATTGGTAGGATATTGTTTTTAAATGGAACAGCTTTTAAATGAGTAAATGAATACTTAATAGAAATACTAACTCCTTGTATGAATAAAAATGTGGTAGAACTGTGTTTTGTTGACTACTGGCTAGAAAACTTTTAAAACAGGGAGAGTATGCATCAATTTAAGTTGAAATAAAAAGGAAACTAAAAACTTGTGCATGTTTCTGTAGCTTAGACTTTTTTGCAGCTAACCAGTTCACCTGAGATGGGATGCAAGAAAAGGAAGATGTAAACACTGCCCCGTTGTATGTTAGGCCCCAAGCAGAGAAGGCAGCAATGCTGGGCAAGAGCCACGGGGCAGACTGCCTCTCATCTGGTAGGGTGATCAGAATGTACTTTGGTGGTTTCTGTCTAAACCTCTTTGAGGAAATATCCAGGGTCATGTTAGGCAACCGCTTTCCTTCCCAGAGGTTCATTCATGTGGGGTCCAGTGAGGCTTCAGGCTGCTCCACTGACACACATTATGTTGGCAAGGGATTACTGAGGAACAAGGTGTAGGATGCGCTAGGTGCAAAAATGACACCAACCTTTACATTTCCTCCACCACCTAGTTCAGATGCTCCAGTTATGTTTCAGAGGACGTTTGGAGCATAAATCTGAAAATGCTGGCAGGAGCTCGAACCAGCCAAATGAATTGCATTTTAGGCTCAGGCCAAGGTGACAAAGAATGTTTGAGTCTGCTCTGATGAGGACCACAGCTTGTCCCCTCTGTGCAAGCTGGAGGCTTGCTGGAGTCCTGATTGGGGCAGTTTTGCAAGCAGCATGTAGTGTCACCCACTTTGTCACCACTGCGGTCGCTGAGGCTGGGGAGGGCAGATGAGGAAGTGCCTGCTACACAAGAATGAATGAACATTTAAAGCTTGCAAACTTTTGATTAAGTGCCTTGAGTTTGTTATTGTTGCCTAATGAGGGGGTATGAAGGAGAAGGGGGATCAACAAAAATTATTGAACAGAGAATATAAAGGGAAGGCGAGGACATATCCTGAGGCTCAAACTGTGGAGGGGGATAAAGAGATCTGGTGAAGATGTATAGGGATTAAAGGGGCTATGGTCTATTGCAAACTACTAAGCCAGGAAGATCGGATGGGTTAGGATTTTTCTGAAATTGATGAGAATTTCATGTTTTAACTGCTTGCAGGCATCTCTTGGGCAGGGGACGACACATGATAGTGGGAAAAGGATAATTCAACAAGTTCTGGGAAAGCGTTGGGGTTTCATCTTGATTTTTTTGTTTGTTTTACAGAATGGCAAAATGCATGTAGAGGAAAGGCTTTTCTATATTTTAGATTTTAGGCAATGAAGGGGAAGTAGCTGAGAATACAAAGGCAATAGGCAAGTTGGGTGAAATTGAGCATGAAATGAGATTTCACAATATTTACGAAGAGATGGAGAAGGAACAACAATGTAAGAAAAATGGGCTTGAGAGAATGAGCTAAGATCCCTCCAGAGGCAAATTTAATGGTTGAAAGTAAAGGTGAATTAGCTGCTAGATCCTCAAAGACGTGCTATTATGGTACAAACACAGATAAACCCGATATAAAGATTAACTTGGCTGAAGAGCAGGCTCTGTGTAGGTAGCAAGAAGGAAACACATCAAAGTGGAAACACGTCTAGAAGAATGAGTACCCAAAAATGGCACAAGCATTTGTTATTGTAGACTAATAATGAAATTAGGAAGGTCCAGGCACTAGATTAGGTGCAACTGTTAGGGATGCCAAAGCGAGGAGGAATCATCCTCAACATACACTAATAAAAGGACAATCTATACAGGGATTGCTGCTTTGCTTACAGGAGAAAGCAAGCTCATAATGGAAGACTCTCAGGAGCCCTTTTTTTTCTTTTCTTTTTTTCTTTCATTTTTTCTTTTTAATTGAGCCTTCATTTAAAAAGTTGATTGTTTTCATAGTAGTAGTGCTATTAAAACCAACAGAAAAGGGATAAAATCTTAGCTAAAATAGAAAAGACTGTTAGGGAGTTATAGATGAATTAGATGTTTTCAAATTGATTGGTTGTGATGGACTTCATTCTAGGATATTTAAAGGTTTGCCTAAAGCTGTCTCAGCACCATTAGTGTTATCTTTGAGAGTTCATGTGAGAGAGATGAGGTATCAGAGGCTGGAAAAAGAGCAAACACAGTGTCTTTCATTTAAAAGAAAAACAACAAAAAAAACAGGGAGGGGGGAGGAAAAGGGAAGGGGGGAGAAGAGCCGGTGAATTACAGACCAATCAGTGTTAACTTCAGTCCACAGAAAAATTCTGGAACAAAAAAAATAATCCAACCAAACATTTGAAAGCAGCTGAAGGATAACAAGAAAATGAATAGCTGCCAGCACGGATTTGTCAAGAATGAATTGTCAAACCGCTTGAATTTCCTTGTGCAGCAGGGTAACAGACTTCATGGAAAGGGAAGAAACAATTGACATCATGTCTCTTGAGTATAGTGAGGTCTTTAAAGTTGTTTTACATGACATCCTCTGAATCAAGGTAAACCTGGGCTAGATGAAAATGGTGTTAGGTAGGGATAAAACTAGCTGGAAGAAACACTTCTGGAGGATAATTTTCAGGAGGATGAAGGAGTATCAAAACAGAAGGAGGTATTGAGTAGTATTCTGCAGAGCTGTGCCCGGCTCTCATTAGACCATGACCTGAGTGATGCAATAGGGATTATAGATGTTAAATTTACATAAGACTGAAAGTGAAAAGGAGTGCAAAGCTTTCTGAGTTCAGAATGGCCTTGAGAAATGGGGAAAAGAGTCTGGAAGAATAGGCTGAAACTCTGTAAAATAAATACAGAGGGATGGTAGTTCAGCAGAAATAATAAACTGCAGGAATACAAGATGAGTAACAACTGTTTAAGCAGCAGTTCTTCAGAAAAATCTCTGGGGATTATAGTGGATTACAAACTAAGCATGAGGCAATGTCATGCTGTTGCAAAAATGGCAAACATCATCCTGGAATGCATAGATGGTAATATAATCTGAAAGACGTGTGAAGTAACTCCACAATGCCTAACATTGGCAGCATCGTCCCAGAACAATGTCCACTTTGGGGGGGTATCCTTGAGCTTCTAGCAAGATGGCCACTTGGAGACAATCCAGACAAGAGTGATGGACGTGTTCACCATGTCCAGTCAAGATGTTATGTCTGTCATGGAGAGGTTACATGGATGGATGCTGTTTAGTCTAGCTTAGGTAAGACTGTTGTGGGGTCTTACCAGTAGTCTTCAAATACGCAAAAGGATGGTTCAGAGAGGAAGAAAAATATTTTGTGTAGGTGGAAAGGGGATTAAACTGTTGTTAGAATAGGACATTAGGAGAGAAAAAGCAGTTTTCTGATAATTCGTGCAGTGAAGTCCTTGATTAGACTGTCACCTCTGTGGCTGGAGGCCTTTAAGAACAGGAATGACACAGCTCATAGCTGACTCTTTCTTGGAGTAAGAAGTCCTGCAGATGGTCTCACCAGGCATTTTTCATCCTACTTTCTACAATTCCACAGTTTCTCTGCTAACGATAACCATCCCTCTTCTGTAAATACTTGGGAAGGGATGAAATCATTGTGGCATTGCCATTGTTCTATGACTTTACACTCAAGAAATTTCTGCTACAACTGGCACGGCTGTCAATATCAAAGTGAGATAGAAAGTGCTTTCCACAGGCAGTTTGATCCAGCTCAGGCCTGTAACAGACGGCAAAAAGCGATAGGTTTTTCCTGCTGTTCTGAAACTCCTCGCTGTATATTTGCGGATAATTAGTCTGCCTGTCTGTGTCTTTCAAGTACTGTGTTGGTGGACCTTCTGAGCTGCACAACTAAATAATTAGAAAATTGTGGAGCTCAATCCTGGTGTAGTGACTTTTACTGTGGGCTAAATCATATTCTTTTCTTGTTATCCTAATCAAACTTCTCGTACTCCTTTTAAATTCCTCCACTCTGATTTTGATTCTCAGTACCCCAGATTAAAGCTCTTTATCCATACCTACATGCTTTCTCTTTTGCAGTTCCAGTGCAGATTTGCATAGCAAAGGAGATATTTGTGTTTCTCCTGACCTCATCAATATTCTGGTGCACAGCGTGCACTTATATGATAGTTTATTCCGGGATGATGAACAGATGCAAAAGTGTCTTCAATTGTCTCTGGAAATTAGCAATGGTCAATACATCCTGCAAACACAATGCTGGATGCTGTGGTGCATGCAAAACATGCATGGCAGGCAGAGCACATAGCCTTTTCCTGCCTCTAGCACACTTCATTTAATTTTAATAGTAGAAGGAGATGTGGTATCTTTTGAACATAGATATCCTTGTGGGCTAATGTAAGGCTTGGACAATAAGAGTTTTGCATAGGAGAATTTGGCTTAACCTGTCAGTCTTCCAGAGATTAACAACTTCATCAACTACTGTTGATATTGACAGTCAGTTGCTAGGCTACATGTTTACTGTTAAATGAATAGGCGACTTGGGGCCAGTGTGAATATTCAACAGATTGGCAAATAAGTAAAACGTGCTGTGACTTGATTTGTTAATTATAGTCAAAATAAATGGCTGTATTGATGACTATGATTTTACACAGCATTAGTCCTCTGAAAACAGCAATTAAGTCTGCCATGTAAACATATATCTTGCCTGTGACAAAAAAAAAAAGCGCCTTAAACAACTGAATACACCACTCCAAGCAGTTTCACTAGGAGTCCTGAAGTGCTTACATTAGTTAAATTATGTCCTTGGGTGTTTTTACACCTCTGACTGAAGCACAACACTCAGGCGGGGTCTGGATTTTGAAAAGCTTTCTTGTTTGCTGCGTGCAGTGCTGCTTATGGTCGGAGTTTATCAAAAGGAGTATGATCACACTTGAGGGAGAAAACTCGAGTAGCTGGATTTCAGGAAGATGCTTTTTATTTTTTGTCTAACATTTTATCCTGTTGTAAGAAAGCTGAGTATGAATTTATTACCTTATATTATTCTCAAAAGAGCATATGGTCTTTTCAGCAGACCTTGTGAAAGAGTTCTCACATGTATACTGTATTACGGCATTCCAGTTTATCAGCTGGGTTAACTAGAATTCACTTCCCTCGATCCATACTGTTCTCTCGTTACATTTTAAACTCTCAGTATATCGATTAGCTCATTCTGTGTTTCGAGACTTGCATACTATTGGCAGGTGCACTCAGTATTCAGCATCACTCATTGTTCAGCGTTGTGTACGTGTAGGCAGTGACACTGTTCTGGGATATACGGTGCCTTTTGATTGAAGCTTGGAAAATACATATTCTGTTCTCATCTCTGTTGTCAACATCTGTTGTGGCACTGGTCAAGCCTCTCTTCCAAGCTCTGGCTTAGTCTTGCTATCTGTAATATATAATTGTTGGGGTTTTTTCCCCCTCCATAAATAACTGCCAACCTAAAGAGCACTGAAGTTGCCAAATATGCCTCAAGTATCACAACACAGAAAGAGAGATTGTTTTAAGCTTCAGAAAAGCAAACGTGTTTTTGCATAGTAAAACACAACTTTCCCTGAATAGGTCTGTGTTACCAGCGCGTGTTTAGCTTCGGGTTGAGTTTGGGCCAGTAATTATTTTTTCCGCAAAGAGCGATAGAAAGGACCTCCCTTGTTTCATGACTTATTTTTGTCCTGACGAACGCCTGCCCTTCTTTGTAAGCTCTTTAGTAGTTGTCTCCTGTGGTCTCACTGTGAGACTCTCAAGATGAAAGTCACAAAAGCAGTCATATTGACCCACACTGATAACAGCTGGTCTCAGGCAGGTTGGTACCAAATGCTAGATCAGAGAGGGAGTTTTGGCTTTTTCTTTAATGTGCTGCTGAAAGAGAAACCACCCAATACAGATGCTTGGCAGATAGAGGCTTGGAGAAAATCAGAGGGAAAGGGTATGAGGAACCCAGAAATAGAGTACAACTGGGGAAAAACTGTGACAGGAGATCGAACTGGGCAGCTGGAAGCCAGCAAATAAGAAACAATCGATATAAGGAGAACTCCAAAATGAAGAAATAGCTGGGAGAGAGGTTGGTGCACTGAGATCAACTTGATGGGGGGAAAAAAAAAGAAAAAGAAAACAAGGAGGCTGATAATCAGCTGCAAATATTGGTTAGCAGCTTTATCTTTGCTTAAGGATATGAGATCAATGCTCTCTGTTAGCACACTGTCATACATCTGCATGGTATTCATCACCTTTGACACCAGTGCAGGTTATGTAAAAAGCTTGCAAAAAAACCCCCCACAAAACCACACCTCCCCCCCATATAATGACAGGATCTAGGATCTAAGCTGACTGTTACAATGAAGGAGCAAGGTGCTGGGAATGTGACAGCTCTGTGAAATAATAAGCTCCACAATAATTAAGAAAATGTTAATAGTTACCAGGGAAAGCATTGAGGATCACACAAAGAATATCAAGGTTCACCTTGAATGCACTCAAATTTTGGACCTTTCACTTCTGAGCGCTTTTGTAGGACAGGAAAAAAAAAAAAAAAAAACTTCAAAGGAGGACAAGGGTATTCCAAAGCGTTGAATGGCTTCATAAAGTGGGTGGTAGACCAGCGGAGCTCGCTGCCAAATGACATTATGGATTTGACACGTTTACACATTTAAGTTCATGAAAGACAAAATCATTGAGAATTACTAACTGCATGTAAACTGTATATGGGTCAGGAAGTCTCAGAGCTGAAAACAGTTGGAAGCTGAAACGTTATGAGTGAGAAATAGCATAAATAGGATTGCTTTGTTCTTCCTCATCTCCAGCATCTGATTATGGCCACCACTGCAGACAAAAGCACTCCAGATACATAGATTTTGTCCTGGCCATTGTCTTCTGCTTGCTTTTCTATTGCCTGCACTGTAGTTCATTTTCTGAATCAGAGGGGTATTTTGAGGGATTTCTCTCCCAAGGGCTACATTTACCAAATTAGTTTTATGTCATGCATTATGCCATAAGTACCGAGATCATCATCTTGGGAAGCTGACAAATCCTCTTTCAATGGATGAAGCAGGAGCATTTATGCTTCTGCAAATAATGGGAAAAGGAGGGATGACAGTGTTTCCCCAGTGATTATTAACCTTAATGATGCACTGGACCAGGCACCAGAAGACAAGTTTCATAACCAGTGTGGTTATGAAACCATACATTGCTGGTTTTCCAGTCATCTTAAGAGTCCCACAAAGTGAATGATTCTGCAAAAGTTTCTTCTATGCTGACCGTAAACTTCCTCACAGACCCAGAGTGGCGAAAATGTTTTGTTGGAAGATCTTCTTGTGGAGGGAGGAATAAGTGCCTTCAGGAAATTTGCGTTTTTTTGCAGTAATCTACTTTCTTTCTAAGTTTTGTGTCCAGTTGTACCTGCCCCCAAGCACTAATAACGAGTGGACAGTATGAAGAAGCCTCAGGGTGCAAGTAGCTAAGGTGGGAGCAATTGCAAAAGTGCTTTTGAAGTCTGGAAATGTTAACTTTATACTGGCTGACTACTGGGATGGTTTCCCTAATCAACTCAGTGGCTTTACAATGCTGAAAAATATGCTGATAGTCCTGAAAAAAAAAAAAAAAAAAGAAACAAGAGTCTTCCCACAGCTGGTGCGTATCCCTGCATGGGGGCAAGCTCTGGGCAGCTTCTCATTGTCCAAGGAAATCTTGCTCCCTTCCTCGCTGGTTTTGCCCAAGGTAAATCACCTCTTTTTGAAACAAACTCCTAGCATTTCTTTTGAGACAGTTTCAGACTAGCAGCCTTAAGCTAATTACAGGCCATTTGTAAACATATCAGTTCTTGTTCCAACATTTTAGCATGCACCAGGATATCATCTAGGTATAACAAACAGGCTGAGAGAGGCATGCCATGTAATACCCTCTTCGTTAGACTTTTAAATGTAGCTGATGTATTGCACTAGCCAAAAGCCATCGTTTTAAATTGCCACAGTCCTTGTCCTACTGTGAAAGAGTTTTTTTTTCCCTGTCCCTCTGGATCCACTTCCACTTGCCAATAGCCACTTTTAAGATTCAGGGTAGTAAACCAGACTGAGCTTTCACCAGCATCTAGGATACTATTTATGGTAATAGAGAAGCACACGCTAAATGACTTTGTGTTGTTTTCTATAATCTGATGCTGTCACCTTTTTTCCTTAACTGGACTCAGTCTGAGGTCTGGCTGAAGAGTCTGTTCCATCTTCCTGATATGTTTCTTCCGTGGCTTATAAGGCTTCTTTACCACTTCCCTGCTGAAAAGAAGGATGCTGTTTCAGTAGCCGGTTTCCCCAGGATCACTCTTGTGTTGAAGCAGTAATGTACAACTTAGGTGTTTATCAGAGAGAGAATAATTTCTAACCAAACAGTCTCAAAACCATTTTCTTGCTTCTCTTTGAGTGCTTGGTAGGGCGCCAGATTAAAAAACAGTGCATTTTCTGACTATTCACGTGCTCCCCCCCAGTCTTCCTATAGTTTATATTAATTTACCAGATCCACATTTTGTCACTAAAGTCCCCCTTCCCCCATCTCCTTCTGACTATTGTCAGAAGCATTCAGCAAATGGATAGAGATTTACTCTTGTTTCAGATCCAGAAGAACTTCAGCAGCTAAAGGTCCCCAAAGATGGGGTGTCTCAAAACAAGTTTTGAACACTCCTCATCTTTCATTTGCTGGAAAGCTGCCACTGCTTGTAATTTCTGGTGGTGTTTCTGCCCCTAAAGGTGGGACTTAGGCACTGCAAAAGAGAGCTGTATGTTGAATCACCTATTCCCCTGCCTTTCTTCTATTTCTGGTGTTGTAACTGAAGTCTGACTCAGAATTCATGATTCTTGTGCATTTCACATGATTTCTTATTACACACTAAATAGCCTGCCTTTTTTTTTTTTTTTTTTTTTTTTTTTTTTTTTTTAAAAAGAAAACCTCCTAACCGTTAAGCTCCCTACAGAAACCATAAACTGGTGTGCGAGCCTCCTGGTTTGGTTCAGCTTGGTGCGCCCCTCCTGCCTGTGCGGCATCTTGGAGTCATGGGTCTGGTTTGGAACAAGCAATGCTCTTTTATCGCTAGCCCTGTATTTATAACCATTCTCCTTTAAAAGCATTTTTTCCTCCAGGATCAATAATGACCTCAACTGCATTCCTTCATTTTTGCCATTGGTGCCAATTTTTCTGGCTTTATTAACTTAGATTGGTCCTCATTCCTTCCACAAAGCATAATGATGGCATGAACCATATTAGAGTTGCTCAGCTGAATTTGGGATAGAGAATGGCACTTTAGAGATGTTGGCAAATTGCTGGCATCTTCTTCTGTTCACAGCAGCTGTTTCCTTTTGTGGTATGCAGCTGTGAAAAAAGTTCAGGATCCATAGTAAATTCTACAGTCAGTACAATATCTTTTTGTCTTTTGCTGATCTTTATTTCTGACTCTCACCTGAGTGTCTGAAAACTGGTTCGTAGCCAATTTGCCCTTGAGGTCCTCACTGATATTTGAGTATATCAGGGAAAGGGTTTGTTCCCACCCAATTCAAATGGAGGTTGTTTGGTTTTTGGTTTTGTTTTCTTTTTTTTTCCCCCCCTTCCTTTCAGAGTGTCACAGTTGTTGATACTGGTTCATTTTCATTCTCTAGGACACTTTTCAATTCCCCGAGCCCTCTCTGCAGTTTATCAGATAGCAATTTCCAGGTTGGTCAAAGCTTTTGTAACCCTTTCCAATGTTATTTCAAACCACAACTGTTGCAGCTGCACCTCCTAGTCTCTTTGGGCATTTTGCCATTGGTTTTCTAATAAGGGTTCATCTTTACCAGTAAGTTTTCAGGTGCTGTTTTAACTCCTCCTGTGCTTTACATGTTTGAACTGTGTACTGCCTTTTGTTCTGCCCTGATACAGGAGAGATACCAGCTCACAGGTTTTGTTCTTGGAAACCAGAATATGAGGGGTTTCCTCTCTTTAACCCTGGTATAGGAAGCCCAGAGTTTGAATTTTAAGAAGAGCAATTGATGATTGAGTCACTTATCTTTGATGCAATCCTGTTTGTTTACAAAGTCCTGATTTCTGTATCTGCTGGTAGAATCGAACAAGAGATAATTCCCTTGCTTGCAATTCCCGGTCTCTTTCAGTCAGCACTTGCCTCAATAGCTTTCTTAACGTTTATCTTGAAGTCATGTTGTTGATGCTTTTGTGGCTCTTTTTGATGCTTCCTTTTGGCTTTTGATTGGAGATTCTCCCACAAACATCCAAAACAACCATTCTGCTACCAATCAAGGTCCTAACCATCTAAGCTCCAGGGCATATTTTCATTCCAGACTTCCCATATGTTTATGCTTTGGTTGTTCTCCCATTGTTTTGGTTATTTTGCTCCATAAATGAGCTTAATGTTTATTGTATTTAGTACAAATGGAAAACAGTTCTTCCATTCAATGATTTCAGCAAGTTTGGTCAATCCCACTGTGATGCTTGCTTACTGCTCTGTGGATGAAGGCTACTGAGGTGCATACACGCACTGCAGGGAGAGCTGGGTGGCTGAACAGCACTTAGGATGAATTCTTGGGTCAACATGTCTGAACTCCTGAAGTGGTCCTCTAGTTGCTGGTTGTCCTTACATCTATGTCTAAAAGGACTAATAGTGAGATTTGGTTGGAGAACATTACATTTCTTAAATGAAAAATTTAGAGGTTTGTTTTTGGGCTTTGTTGGGGTTTTTTGGTGGGGTTTTTTTGTTTGTTTTCTTCCCTGTAAATAATTCATGGATTGGAAGGAGCAAAAAGACTTTCAGTTTTTTGATGGTTTTATTAAAAGGCATTGGTTTAGGAAAGCTCCAATATTCTTTCTTCCCTTTTCTTTGACATTGAATAGGTGTGGAAAATAAAGTGGATTTAATTTAATAAATAATTTATGCAAAAAGAATTTTGGAGATGATGTTCACTTCTAATTGAAGACATTGCATCAGATCATTGTTCCCATGTCTTAGGACAACTCTGAAGTCCAACTCCAAATTCCTTCTCAGCAAAGGTGTGTGTGTATTTTACTCCTAGTAAAATTGCTAAAATCTGAACTCTGTAAGATGCTTATGGAAAGAGTTGAACAAGACACGAGGCATGGCATAATTCAGTGCTGCTGTTTCCCTACGGGATATGGCTGTTGTGTAACTGCACCAGCCCCTCACACAGGTAACTGGAGACAGGGTCTCACTATCTGTAATATAGATTTGGAGATGCCGCCTGGTGGGTGATCCCTATGGTTTCGCATAGATGCAAGTTCCGTCTTGTCTAAAGGGGAAGGTTTAATGTTCTCATCATAATAGTTAGCTGAGAAAATCTAGTCGTTAACCTGTGCTTCAATACCTGATTCAAACTCACCTTGTGGACCCAGAGTCCCTGGGGTTAGAATTGACTGCAATGCACTGAGTTAATGTGTTGGCTCTATCGTAATTATAAACGTGAGATACATAATTGGCACAGATGCCAGGTATGCTGGGATGACCAGGCACGTGGGATGAGATGAGGATGCTGTTTTGAGCTTTTTTCACAGACTCCAGGAATGCAGTAGAGGATGGAAATGGCCATGACCAGGTGCCAGCCAGAGTCCTGAAAACGCAAGCTTGATAGGTAAAAGTGTTGGGTTATAAATTCTTGGTTTCCTGTGTCTTGTCCATCTCCTCACTGCCTTCCCCAGCTTTCATTCCTTCCAAAATGGAACCTCACTCACCAAGGGCACCCCAGGAAATCATCCTGATTTCTTGCATTTCTGGGTGGGGAACAGCGGGGCTCAAACCAGGGTAGTCAGAGCATTTGGGCTTGATGGAGAACCACAGCAAGCACTGCCGTGCTTGTGCCAACACAAAATGCCACATTGCACAGAATACAGCCTTTAATTCTATCAATTTCTTGTTCGACACAGGAAAACAGAGCGTGATTAAAGAAATTGTGTCTTAACTGACTGCTCCATATTGTCATGCCAGAAACAATTAGCTTAACTAGAAAGTTAATTTAATTGCAAATGTGGATGGGCAAACTGTGCCAGCCACTTCATTATCATTATTCTATGTTATTCCTAATGCTTAGTGCTGTTTAATATGTTCTTCTTATGGTATATGGTGGTGTAATTAAAAGATTGTCTCTGCAGAGGTTAAGGTTGCTGCTGAAAATAACTTCCAGTCTCAGTTTTATATGTCTTTATCTGTGGGGTTTCAATACATCCTTTAAAAGCATTTTTAATAGAATTTCCTAGCTTGGTTTTTTCACTTCTATAGATGAAAAAGAACAAAAGCATAAGGACTGCGAGAGACATATGTAGCAGCAAGAGTTGACCACAGACATTCTGTAGTAAAAATATTCTGTATTTTTCTAGAGGAAGAGATTCTCACTGTTCAATATTTTTCATGCATTTTGAGATACTATATTTAATTTCTGTCATTTTTACAAACAAACAAAAAAATGCCTTGAAAGACAGAACTCAAGGATAAACCCACAAACCTGGTGATTAAAATGGTAACAAATATTTTCCCTACTTTCTGGCACAAACACATGGAAATGGACTCTTGCAGTGGGTGGTTTTTAGGAATAAATTCCTTTGGGGAGAAGAATCACATAAGGAAAAAGTTAAAATTTCGTAGGAAAAAGTGCAAATTGTGATTTGTTTTTTCTTACGCAATTACAATGTATGACACTAGTAGTGACTCAGCCACCTTTTATCTGTGAACAATATCATTGTTACTATTATTTTACTTTTATTATTTTACTGTGTCCTGTAATATTTCATTACCTGCATTTTGTTACTGGTTTTTAGATTTGAAATAGCTATTTGGAAATAGCTGTGCAATAAATATACTGCAGAATTTTTTACTGTCCACTCTGAATAGTTAATTGAATCAAAGATCCATCCTTGTCCTTTCTTGGGCTGAAAATAATTTTAATGTACATCTGCTTTTTAAGCAGTATTTTGCAAAGAAAAAAAAATCATACCTGCTACATAAGGCTTCATCGTGATGACTCTAATACATAATATTGAAGAACGTGTGTGGTTTTTATATTCCTTATTAAAAACCCCTCCAAAACCCTATTAAAATTTGGATCAAATGTTGAGATTAAGCCACCCACCCTTTGGCAGACTCCCCTGCCTGGAAAACTCAGCTTGAGAAAGGGAGTGCTACCGAGGTTGAGTGATGGAAAAAATAATAATAAAATGGAATTTGCTCTGGCAATATCGCCTGCAATTTTTTTCCCTCAAATCCCAGCTACAAAATGCATCTCAGCCCACCTGCTTCAGAGCATCAACTGATCTTTGCTCTTGAGCTAAGCTGCCCTACCTATGTTTTCCAGGGTTTTGGTGACAGTTGCTTGTTATGGGGCACTAAGCCTTCGCTTGCCACAGTATACGATATTAACTGACAGAATATCTTGGACTAAACAGGCCACTCATCTGATCCAATATGTCATTTCTCACGTTCCCATAGAAACTTAGATTAATCAGTCATTCCTGATGCATTTCTTGTACAATATTGTCATTTTGATGCTCTTTTGCTGCTAGTTTTGAAGGCAGCTTCAAATTCGATTGAGGAAATCGAGCCAACTTTGTGCTGCTTTTTAGCAGCAGGTACTTTGCCTGTAATGAGGAAAATCTCATTTTCAGAATTCTTGCAAGGTAAAGAAAACGTAGCTTCATATCCTTAATGAGAGCATTCTTATTCAAGAGCGCTTGACTGTAAAGAGTGCTATCCACAATGGTTAGTGTGGAGAGGAAACCTTAAGTAGAACATGCTATTGTGGCCTTTGAGCCGTTCCCATCTCCCCTATTCAGAAGGCAGAGTTAACTGAGGATAGCAAGAACAAACTGTACATGCGCTTGAGAAAGAGAACTTGACTTGGCAAGTTGGCGTAAGTGTAACACAATATATTACCACTTTCTGCTGGGCTTATTCTCTTACTGTCATTGACCAGATCTGTTCAACGGCTGCCATTTTCGGTGGCAAGTAGAAGAAATCCCAGTTCCACCCCCCCACACCCTCCCCCCTTTTACTTTCCAAGAAAGTCAGTTTATGTAATCGATACCAGGTCTGTCTAGGAAGCTGTTCTGAAATTTGGGGAGGGCAGGGAGGAGGGGGTACAGGGGGAAGAGTGAGGGCTGAAGAATGAAGAAGGAACAAACATTAGACCTGACAAAGCTTGAAATATAAAACAAAAAAGCATCTGCGAGGCATAATAAAACAAAGTGTATATACGTGTTGTTCTCACAGAGTATTTGGCTGAGCCCGGGCAACGGGAAAGCATGCATAGCTAACGCTCCTGACTGTGTGAAACCCTTTGTATACTCCAGAGTCTCTGCAAGAGACCTTGATTACAGAGTTTGGCATGATACCCAATACATTTTTTGGAATGGTTTCTTGTCCATCACTGACACTTGTAATGAGAAATTTATACACCATCCAAAGCGGATAAATTAATTTCAAACACTTTTGACTTAGGTCAACAATGGCTATTGGCAGTGCCTATTATTTGCCTTTTTATTAAAAAAAAAAAAAAAAAAAAAAAAAGAGGAGAAATTGCTCTTCTTCATGGTGATAGCATGGTAAAGACCCCGAGTATAGTGGAGATAGAATCTTGGCAAGCACATATATAGGTCAGGATAGAATATTTCACTTTTCAATGTAAATGAAAGTAATTTTCTTCAGTATGAACAGTTTAATAAATTCCCAGGATGGTTTTCATTAAGAAATTTGCATATTGGCTAGTGTAAGATTTTCTGAAAGCAATCAGTTGGCAAAAATAATTTGGTTTTACTTCTACTTTCCCAATCCAGCTAACAGTCAAGGAATGAAGTATAAATTAGCTATCCCTTTGAGAACTCCATTTAAAACTCAGATACTTAAGTTAGCCTTTTAAAGATGATAATTGTGCATATTTTCGTGCAGATACGCACACCAGAAATGGGGGAAAGACATTAAAACACACCTACACACAAAAACCTGTGGATTGGAAGCAAACAAGAAAATTGCTGCATCTTCTCAGGATTCTGAAATTATGGGGACATATAGAGAAATTACTAGTAAGTTCCCATTATGTGCAGCCTAATTTAGATAACTTCCTACATTGTCTAATTCTACGTAGATTCTGATTTTTGGGTGATCTTTGACTCTTTCTTTGTGTTTTATTTTGTACATGCAAGGCACAAGGATTTATTGAAGACAAAATTCTATTAATATGCCTGAGTTATTCAAATGCAAGAATTTCTGCCAGCTTTTTAAATATAACTAGAGAGCTTCATGTAAATATATTATTTATATTTTCGGAGTTATATGATAACAGAAAAAACATAACACAAATAAGTATTAAAAGGTGACAAATAAAAATAGCAGATGGATTTAAAGGAAATATAAAATATGGCAAGAAATCAGTGGGGATTGTGTTGTGTGAACACAGGCGATATAGCACGTGCACTTTTATTTTGCTGTATTTCAATTAGCCTCTTTGTGCAAGAACTGTTTGTGGTTTTGATTTATGTCTGTACCTTCAATGTAGGCTGTGTTGCGATAGGAATGACAAAAACGGTGTATGTGATTTTTCTGAGAACTGCTTTAGGGACTTTTTCCTAAAAAAAAGCTGATTTATCTCCCTCCTTACCTACCTGCTTCCTTTGTGCAAGTAGCATCGTCGGGGAAGGTAATAGTTGCTGTGTGCCTCGGCGGTTGGAAGGATGCTTCATGCAGCTGATACGCTGGCTGCACTGTGCATAGTGACAACTGAAATACGGATCCTGGGATGCTGTGCTGGTAGGTCCTGATGGCATCGCATGGACACCCATTATTAGGGAAGAACCAGAGCAGGTTTTCAGATGAGCTCAGACTAGATGATCTAATGGTCCCATCTGGCCTTAAAATCTGTGAGTCTATGAAAGACAGTCCTGCAGTTATAAGCATTTTAGAACCGTCAATTCTAGATTTACTTCAGTGTAAGAGGCAATTGCTTCCATGCTGAAAAGTTCGGTTATGTATTATGTACACGGTGTTATAAATGCTCTATAAAATAGAGAGATGCGTGGCGTGAGCAAGGCATAGCAAAGCAGAACAGCTTGGTGTAATAAGAATGAGGAGAGTTGATGCTAATATCTGTAGAGGATGGGTGTTTGTAAGAGACTTGAGAAAGGAGTAGAGTGCATTTGGGGAAGAAGAAAGAATACATTCCCCCAGACATGGAGACCAAAGCTGCAAAGGGAAAGAAGGAGGAAGAGAAAATGGGGGAGTGAGGGTGGGAAATTAGAAAGGACCAAGAGCAGCAGACAGCGAAGTTGCAGGATGTGAGGATTAAATGCAACTCATATGTACACCTCCTTTATCATTCTAGGACTGTGCCTGTATGGCTGTCATTCAGTGTATCAGCTTCTATGCCTTCTTTAACTCCCCTGCTAAAATATAGCAAGGGAGAGAACTGGGACGGGGAGAAGAGGTGAGAAATGAGGGGAAATGTATTTTTGGTCCCTCTCCTTGTTAATGGAGCTGGGTATTCGTACCTGGGTGCTGGAGGGGATGCTGGAAGTACAGGTTCTGGGGCTGAGGGGGGCCTTGGCAAGTACCTGGCAGCTCGTCGGAAGGAGACGAGTGGCTGGGAGGAGAGAGAGGGCTCCAGAAATTGCGTGCAGTTGTATTAAAGTCATTATTAGTGGGAGGGGTTTTTTTGTTTTGGGTGGTGGTTGGTTTGTTGGGGTTTTTTTTTTTTACATTTGCAATGAATATTTGCCTTTTTTTCTGGCTCTTGGGTATCTCAGAGTTTTTTTTCTGATAGGGTGGATTAATTACATGTGCTGAAGGGCAACGTGAGAGGGCAGGGCCTCTGCTCTGGTGCAAACATCTGCAGCCAAGCCCGAATTCTCAAAGTACTTGCCCAAACAGCTCATCAGCCTCTGTCCTCCTGCAATTACAACAAAGTATGGGCTGGGAGGACTTAAGTTTGTAGGGATTGTGTACAAAAAAAATATTCTCACGATAGAAAAATATGGTTTGTTGAGACAGGATTTTCTTTCTATAATCTCAACAATATTGACGAATTTTTGCTGTAGGTTTCAGTGGTCCTGGATGGCTTTTTCTGAGAGAATGGAGGTATTTCTTCTTGGGTTGCCAATAACTTTTTGTCTGAGATGCTGGTTTAAGTCACTATTCCTCTAAACCCACAAAATCTTAAGCCTCATTCCTTGAACTACTCAAAGACATGTGATAATCACTTGGTTGTTATCTGTGACATGATATCGTGGGGTTTTTGTTACAAAAATAGTGAAATGATCAGATTTTCCATAGTCAAATATTTGTGCTTTTAATTTTGTTTGTTCGTTTTGCAAAACAGTTGTTTTCTCACCAACGCCTAATGCACATCTTTCTGTTCGGTTCAAGTAATAAGGAAAGGCGCTCTGTAAGGTGTGGTATGGAGAGGGTTGGACTGCAATTTTATTAAAGTTTTCCCCAGAGTCAAGGAAGGAGGAAGTTGATTATCTTGTAATTGGTATCTCTCTGGGGTGATGCACTTGTTAAATCCTTATATGTGATGGGACTATTTAGTTACACTGAACAGATTACCTGCTGATTGCTGCTTCTGGGATTTACTGATAATGCTGAATGCCAAAATCTTTCTGAACTGTGAGTGGAAGAATTAATTCCCGCTGCCACCATTTACTTTCTAATGACAGCTAATACTTTATCTAGGTTTCATTGTTTCCAAGCATAGATACTGGGAAATCTCTTTTGAACGGAGCAGACAGGATTTGCTGGCATTTCTACCTGTTGCTTTGATGGGATAGGGAATTATTTACTTCCTACTTGAATATCCTTGACTTGCTGTTCACTTTTAATAAAGCAGCCAGGTTTTACCCTCTGAGGCACTTTCCCTTCTGTGTTTGGAGATGGGTGTCACCTCTAAGGTCAAAACTGGGTACAAATTTCTTTGGTGTTTCAGGAGATAGTAATCCAGGGATTTTATCTTGATCTTTCTTTGCTACCTAGCTGGTCAAGAATTTTTTGTTTCTTTTGGGATGATAAACGCTCTCTATGAATTTTATCACGCATTTTATTTTAAATATAAAATAACCAAATGTGATAGAGGGAAGGGCTAGGCACATTCAGACCTGATGCAAGTGGTCGAGTGCAATTATTTCCAGAACACCGGTGGCAGAACTGAAACAGGCCCAAAAAAATCTCTCTTACGAGTTGGCTCCCCCGCGCGCCACCTCCCCTCGCCAAAATACTGTAATTCGCACGGCCAGTTTGCTGCATACCGGGGTGCTCCCGACCGTACGGGGCTTCGGTAGTAAACAGCGAGTGGCGGGGATGAATGGGGCTGGGGGAGGGGAGGGGAAGGGGAAGGGGGATGTGATATATTCCTGCCGCCGGGAAGCAAACCGGAACCGGGCACCGGGTATCATTGCATAACAGATGATGTATTGTACAGCCTGTACCCTCTCCTAAAGAGCAGAGGTGGGCACGCCAAGGAAGGCTTGAGCCTGGCTCCCGGTGAGTCCCTGGCTCTGGCCTGCCTCCACGGCTGTGAATAAAGACAAGTTAAGGAATAGGCAAGGGGAATATGCTGGCATCGCCGTACTCCCTGTTACTCACAGTAACGAGATTGTTGTGAGGGTGAAACAAAGCCTCGCTGCGGGCAGGGGACGGGCTTCTCTTGCCACGGGGTGGAAATCCCAGGAGACCTGCTCTCCCTGGCGTCTCCCTGCACATCCTGGAGCCTCCTCTCCCCCAGGTGGAAGGGTGGGAGGTATCCTAACACCATCCCTGCAAGGAGAAGGGAACCCGCTGCCCTTTTCCCCTTAGGAACCCCAAGTACCGTGCTATTTTGCAGCATCATGTTCAGGCTCTAGTGGCTACCACAGTCTTGTTACAGGGCAGCAGGGCCAGCGTGCTGCTCCTGCCTGGGCAGCTCAGACCACCGCTGTCTCCAGCTCAGGGTTTGCCAAAATGTGGCTCATCTGCAGCCTTTAACCACTTAGCAATGAACAGAAAATGGGTCTGTAAAAAAATCCCGACAAGATACAATACAGAGGGGTGTCTTTTTCCTCTTTGTGGCAGATCAAACACATTTATCTAAGGTTTTAATTTCTTTTCCTTTCACATCATAGTGAGGATCTTTAGCAGAGAACGGAACAGCCGGGTGGTGTATTTTTGGGTTATAACTTGAGAACAAAAGCTCATTAGGACTCAAAGATTTTATATGGATAACACCACCCACGGTTACTTTAGATAGGGTAGAAATGTTTTTATGCTTTAGGGCACAAACTAGCTATTAAATTACTAGGGAACTACAAATATCTACTAGACATATCGATGGGAGTGCAACCAGAACGCAGAGTACTACATAAAATAATTATATACAGCACAGCTAATATTAGATCACATGAAAGTACATGACTGTTCTATAAAAATCATTTACATCTCTGTATTGGACATTGGGGGGGCATTGGTTTTGTACAGGGAGATGCTGACCTAGCTGTCAAAGGTTTGAAACCTTGCAGCCTCTGTCAGCGTTTCTCAATAGGGCTGTGCCGCTGGAGGAGCTGAGTTTCCTCAACTAGCAAAAAGTCCTCGCTTTTCTGTGGTTAGCCAGGATGTAGAGAACCCAAATGGGAGGGGATGGATGGTCCGTCGTGCCGAGAGGATCCACCAAGCAAACGCGTCCTTGACATGTGAGCCCAAATTGGGGTCGGTGACAAGGACAACTCTGACATCATATGAGTCATGTGAGGAGGGAGGGGTGTCGCTGCCTCCTGACGGGGGGACGCATCTGTTCCACGCTAGCTCGTGAGATGTGAAGAGGTTGCAGTGCTAAGATGCACATAGGGAGAGTGGGAGTGTGCCGCTTAGCAGGGCTTTTTTGAGTTTGGGAATCTCATCGGAGCTGCCTCTCTTCTGCTCTGCGGTTCCCACCCCTCAGGCGCAGGTGGCTGTCTGACCAGCGCTGGCGTGGCAGAGGGGCGAGAGGGACAGGCCTTGGTGTGGAAGAGTGCTGCGGGAAAGTCAGCAGCGGCTTTCCCACCTCTGTGGGACTTCAGACGTCCACGTGTTGTCCCTCAGGCGTACCTGAAGGATAATGGAAGGAAAGCTTAAAGAAAGTCTTGTAGGATGTGTTTTTATTAATTAGAGGGTGTATCATCACTGTTGGATTAGCTGCCTGATGTCCCCACTATAGAAGGGGCATACTTTGAGCTGCTAATAACTTTGCCAAACTGAGAAGCTGGGGCACTCATACAAGTGAAATTTTCTAAGCTGCCATATCTTTCTCTTTGTGCATTGATGTTGTGCACTCCATAAGGAAGCATTTCTCTGAAGAGGGGGCGGGGGGCGGGAAAAGTATGTGAACATGTAATTAAGACCATCAAAAGGTATGTGTGCCAGTTGGGTCAGTTCTAGCTGCAGAGCTGTAAATATTTAATTTTCTGAATTTTTTCTTCAGCTTTGTTCTACGGTGGTGAAGAGCTAGGTCCTATACAAATATAATGAAACAAAAACCTCTTCCCTCAAATACTTAAGACGTACGGCTAAAGGCAGATGTGTGGGATGAATACATGTACCAACTTCACTGGTAGTTACAGTTAGATTTGTATTGGTTTTGTTTTAATTTTTGCAGGTATTGTCTAAAGGTTAAGAATTTTAAAGACAACGAGATGATGGGCAGCATGGGGAGGTCATGAGGGCCCGTGTTTGTAAATCTAACAGCAGGAGGGTGCTTAGGTCAGTCTTCAGGGACCAACTGTACTGCAGTGATTGCATAAGGGCAGTTCCGGTGTAAAAGGTTAAAAAAGCAAGTGGAAATGATGAGACACGCTTGGTACCCCAAAGAAGGGGGAATCGGTGGGGAAATGCAAAGAGAAAGCTAACCAAGTTCAGCAAAGGACTAAGAAAAGACTGTAACAAAGTTCTTGGTGTACGTTGGTGAATCAAAGCCCATGTTGCCATGGGCTGAAGTGGATATTAAGTAATCTGTATACAGAGGGCGGTGATTTGTGTTTCTGCCTGAGATTAAGAAATGACAAGGTGTAGAGGAAATGAAAAGGATAATACAGATGCGGCTGGGATTTACTTTCATAATTCTCCTATTGTGGATAACTGGCAAAACCTGAACCCAGACCCCTCGGCACTTGCATGCAGAATAAATGCTTCTTGGCTTCAAGCACTTGACTAGTGGCTACCGTGGCCATGTGGGTGCAGAACGAAGCAGGTTGGTTTGTGAAAGAAAGAAATCCTTCTCCCCCAAGCATGGGGGAGGTGATTCAGGGGTGCTGTGCTGTGTGCAGATTTAGGGAGCAGCCATGCATGTGTCCTGCCCAGAGGGATTCTGCCCTGGTTAGGGCCTGAGAAGTGGGCTTCAAGGAGCAAAACACCAGAGGGGGAACCTGACCTGATCCAGCTGTGTTCCCTGTAGTGTCTACTTCTGCTTTGCACAGACTTTGCCATAGAAAACTCATACCTAACTATTATTTGTATATTTTATTATTTTAGCATGTCATTTTTCAGCCAATTTTTCCTTGGGAGTGTATGCTAGAAAAGTTTTGGGTAGAGCTGGATAGTACAAATCCCACAATTTATATCTTATCTAAACCATGAAGGAATTTCATGGACCAAGTGAAAAGACACATGTGCAAGGCTGGGGCTTTGTTCCAGCTGAATTTCAGAGGTTGAGTATAAGTGCAAGTGTGACAGCTTCTTAAAAAATAAAACAAACCCCTCAGTATTTTATACTGGAAGTCTCACTGAACTTCACTATTGAAGCTGTCACAGTAACTACTCATACTGCACTAACACCCAGTGGCCCAACTCATATTGGGACCCTGTTGTTCTCAACACTTGTCATGCAGGGTGAGAAATAAAAGCTTCCCCTGATACGTTGCAGACAGCATGGGATGGACGAGAGTGCTGCTGAGGTGTCCTGGTTCAAAGGGCAAGCCAGCAGGAGTGCCAGTGACTCAAAACATACCTGAAAGCTGGGTATTTTTGATTTGTATCTCTTGGGTTTTTGTGTTTAAGCTCATGTGTGGGCATTAATGTGCGCATTTCCTCCGCTCTGCCGCAGATGCCCTGTTGTGTACTTCTATGCACAATAAGAGAGAGGCAAGCCATGAGAAGATCAGCGAAGGCCACCACACAGTCTGTCACACACAGCTTCCTCCTTCCCTGCAGCCCTTCACAGATTGCTTTTACCCATTTTGGCTGAGTTGTAGAAAATCCTTTCTTAGCCCTTAAGACTGATACAGTTTATCCCTATTTTTTTTTCCGGATTTTTATTTTTCTCAAAGGAAAGCTTCTAATCTATATTGTTGTGGCCTTTGTAGAATTCCTCCTTCTCCATCCTCATTTCCTCTGATTTTCCTTGCTAGATGTCTTCAGGTGTGGACCAGATATTTATACAGGAAAGTGCTGGGAGCATCACCTGTAAAGTGGTCACAGGCCAGGGTAAAATGTGAGGGGGCAATGAAGGGGCTTTGTACTTACTTCTCTTCTTATGCAAAGATGTGTCATACAAATATCCTTGAGAATGTTGGTACATTTCGGTCCTGTATGGAGCCCTAAAATAGCCCCCAGAAAAATATAGCTTCTGCTTTAGTGGCTCTCCCAACACTGATTTTCTTATTAATCTCCCTAGCAATACTTATAAAAATGCTTGACTGTGGTTACGCAGATTGTCTGATGTGATCACTAGCAATTATGCTAATCACAGTCTTCTCACAGTTCTTTCCCATCTGTTTGATCCACCTATGGATACTTACAGTGATATAAATGATAAAAGAGGCTCCGATCACATCATGGTCTCATTTGCTGGTCAGTGTATGACCAAAGATTTTACAGATACAAACTAGGCAGGGGGTGAGGAGTGAGAGGAAGGAAGTTGCAGAGTATTCCCATTTTTATGTAAGAGTAATGGACCCACAGGGCTGAATAACTTCCCAGGGATGACTGTGGCAGAGTTGTGGATTGATTGCAGGCCTCTGGAAAACCTTTTCTGCATGAAGCCACGTAGGCTCAGCATCACATGGAGGCAGGGTGGGGGTGGGGGAACCTCTCTGCTGCCGTTTACTGGAACTGGAGGAAGAGGAACGCGAGGGCAAGGAGCAGATTTTGTTTGCCTGCCCTGTTGATGTCATTAGCTGTGGGTGGGAAGACAATAAAACATTGTTTTCTTTGTTGTGTGCCTGAAGAACCACAGTTTGCCAAGTGCAACTTGGTTAGTGAAGACACACACTATTTGAAATGCCAGCCTTGAAAGGAGAGGCGGTGCAGCTGGCACCTACCGCTGAAAGCAAAGGGAAAAGGGATCCCTTTTCTTACGGGTGAGATATCCATGATGTCAGGGGCTCATCTCAGTGCTCCTCCATGTTAGTGCATCGCTTCTGCAGCCCAGTGACAGCGCTGTCTCTCAAGGTCCGGGCTAACCGGTGGAGAGAGCAGGATGACCAACAAAGTGTGTGGCTGTGATGTGTCTAAGGCGGTAAAGCCTTTCTTGGGGAGGAAACTGGAGAACCCACACTGGTGTTACAGCAAGAAGCCCCAGCCTGGTGAGAGCTGCATCGCTGACTGCCAGAGTGGGTAGAGGTCCAGGGATGCAGAGACTGCAGATGGGGCGACATGAGATGATTAGATAAGGGGGTATCATAGTTAATGATGGTGAAGTATTTCCTCTCAGAAGCTCTTGGCAGCTGAAGAGGGCCCTGTGCTTTCACACCTTGATGCTCCGCTAACCCTTGATTCTAAACTACAAGCGATGAAAGAGATCTCAAAGAAGCACTTGTTTGTAGGATATTGCAGTGCTTCAGGAAACTGAAGCGAGGGTTTATTGCACAAATTGCTGTGGTGAAGGGCAGTAACTTGTTTGGAAAGTAATGGTCTACTCCTTTTCCCCTTCATAAAGTTTTCTTCTTTTTATGTGGAGTCTTAGTGCTTGGGAGAAAAGAAGCGTGGCCAGTAAAGACTGTACAAGGAAACGGCTGGAGTTTCCATGTGGGGATGGGATCTGCTGCTAAGTGGAATCCCTAGCATGACAAAAGTGTCCTGAATCCATGAAAAATGCTCTAATGTCTATTTTTCATAACACCTGACTATGCAAACAACAAACTCTTTGAAACAGAAAATGTGTTTTCATTATGTGTATGGACATACCATCAGCCCAGTGCCCCAGCTCTTACCTGAGGGTGTAGATGCTGCCTTGATAAATGGCAATTACTTTTCTGAAAAACTTGGATTAATCCAATCCTGGACCCAAAAAAAAAGCAGCAGCGTTCACTTGGAGATCATTTATGGCCATTGGAGAGAAGATCATACTTTTCTGGAATATTACCTGTCAGGAAAGAACCATTGGACCAAGAATCTTTCGGGGCGTTATATGACATTCAGCAAAATCATATCCGTTAGGAGATGTTTTCCTGCAGCAGATCCAGCTCCATGTCCCATTTCCGGCTAATACAACACACAATGGGACTACAGATTTCTAAGGAAATAAATTCTTTCCAAGCAGTTGTCGAAACTGTTGAGTCTAGGGAAATATATAGAGATGGATGGGATATGTCATTCTTAGAGGGATGAGTTATTTAAAGCTAGTCCGGGGTATGCTATTCTTAAAGAAATGAGATATTTATTAACAGACTTACATATTCCTGTAATGATTCCAGTGAGAACAATGAAAATTGTGACTGAGTCAACATAAATTTAGAGTTAAAAGTTAACTTAAGCTTGGAATTTTCAAAGGCATTTAGTGTTGACCTAACTCTGAGCCTCTTCAAAGTCAATGGGAGTTTTATGACTTACATCAGGAGAAAGAAAATTACTCTGAGAGAGAATGCTTCTGAAATCACACCCTAAATTGATAAATACATACTTTCGCTGTATTTATGATATACTCCTGATAGATGCATATTATTCTAATGTGGATGGGTTGTTTCAAATGAGTTGGATGCTTCCCTTAAGAATAATGGAATTTATAAAAAAAAAAAAATCTTAAATCTTTATGGTGGGGGATATATCTTCTGCATCTTGCAAAAAGCTTATAGCACCAAGGCTTTAATATATAATAAATAAAAATAGACTATCTTTTCAAATGCATTTGTTAGATGCCTAACTATATCGTTAAGTCATTAGATAAAATTTACGTTCTTAAAATAGTGCTCAGGTGCTTACAACAAGCCTTAAGATACTCAGCTGATAGTTAAATCCATAACATATGCCCCACCTGGAAAATATGGCCCTGAAATAGCTGTTTGAAATTAAATTTCCATGTGAAGTTTGCCTATTTTGGGCCTCATCTCCAGCTGGAAGACTAATCTTAATTTCTTTGAGAGTTAACCGTTTTACCCCACCTGAGCATTGCATTCCAAACTTGTTTTTGTCGTGGTTAGCTGTGATCTTTAAAAGGCTTGATTGTGCTTGGCTGGCGAGCACTGGGAAATATGTAAGATACAGAGCAAAATGAAAGTGGCGTTAAGGGGAAACTTGTGAGTGAAATCTTAGTCCTCATAAAGTCAATTGGAGTTTTGCCACCAATTGACATGGGGTCAGGATTTTATCCCTTAACTCTTCTAACATCTTTACTTTTGATGACTTGCTATGTAAGTCTTTATGATACGTTAATGCTAGTTTGTATGTTCTGAAGATATAGTGCCTGGTAAAGCAAGATGCAAACCTAGTATAAACCTCCAGTGTGTTTCTGTTCTGTCTTCTTCAGGCATTGAAGGATGTGTCTTTTTGGCTACTGCTCTGCTGGAGCTGAAACTTTCCCAACACTCACAGCTAAGCAGTTCAGTGTGTGTTGCATGGGACAGCTACGGAATTCCAATTACTGCAATGGTGAGTAGCACTGAGACATGTAATCCTCAAATTTAAGTCATTAAAGAGGCTGTGAATGCACCCAGGAACATTCAGAAGATAAAACACACATTTAAATATAAATATATAAAAAGACCTTCAGGTCACAATGCTTTTTGTCAGAGGTATTATTGGGTATTTGGTGTATCGGAATGATTTGCAAAATGAGAATCACAGCCCTGTTTCATTGGTCATTATAAAGTGTTTACAGAAAGACTCTCAGAGATCTAAGATCTGCATGCTAAGAAAGCAACTGCTAAACGCATGACAGGGGAGGGACAGAGGCATGCAGTGCAGTTTATATATGTATAGGTGTTTGTGTTATACACTATCAAAGCAAAGATCAGGCATCCTGATTTATCCTTTAACCTGCTCATCAACCAGCTAATTTGCTATAGGCTCTGTAGCAGAAATGAGTCTTGAGAAGGGATTTGGGGGAAGATTTAAAGAGGGATTTGAAATGTTTGTCTACTGGCTGGTCAAGTTTTCCATTAATGATAGTTGACCTGTGACTTGTAACTCCTGTGCTTAGCAGAGGTTCTGATCAGATATTGTTTGTTGAACACGAGGCACAACTATGGCTTTGAATGTTATATAGACAATATTTTATACAGTGCAACTTGAGATTTATACTGTTCAGTAGCAGACTGAATATGAATTTAAATGCAGATTATTATACGTTGGATATGCCGTTAAATGCCCGTAATGATACAAGACCTCTGTGCACACTGCATGTAGCTGTACAGATGCTCCGGTTTAGCTGAGTGCTTAGACATTGTGTTATTCTAATGTAATTGCTTTTATGGAAATTATAAAGTAAATGATAAAACATTTGTCACTATTATCGCAGTGTTTTTCTAAGAAAAGGACAGATTCTTTTCCTGGTTGCAGCTTCTGAACTAAATCAAAGATACCTTGAAGTCACAAGCAATGCGGTGTTGTTGCTTGTATCGCAGCTTTAGCCAAGATTCTTTGCAGTGTTCTTTCTGGGCAAGGGGAATATAGAGAAAAATGGACATTTATTTAGACAGGCTTGTGAGCATTTCACCTATTGTGGGGTATACTTCTCTTTTGCAGTGTTACCTTATATTTTACTGAACTTTTGTCCTGTGTGATGTGCTGACAGCAGTTAGATTCCTTGATTGTGCTTTATTTTAAGATTTTTCACTTGCAGCCAGTGAAAAGTTGAATGCAACACTTCAGAATCCTAAATGCATCTTTTTATTTTCATGGATATGGTTTGAGTTGTCTTGTTTTAAATGCCAAAGGCTTAAAGCCTAGGGAAATGTTGCAGATCTTTCACAACCTGTATAGCGATGCCAAGCATCAGGACCGGCTTGCAACCCGTAAACGCAGCAATTGCTCCCAGAAGTACTCAGCGTTAGATGCAGAGGTATTTACTCTTCTGTGGCTAAAGACACAAAATCAGTCAGGCACCCAGCACCCATGCTTTCTGCCTTCAAACCATAAACAGATAAAAGACCCATCATATCATCTGTCTTCTAGGCATGTTTCCCCTCTGTTTCCAAACTCACCTTACTCAAAGGCAAACCTGACAGAAGAGGAACCTAATCACAAGCTTCATTATATGCTCTGCCATAGCAGGCAAGTGAATAAGCAGGGTTCAGATTGTTTCTTTCAGCTGAAAACCATATGTGCTGATTGCAACTTTGTTAAATACATAAATAACTGGAGCTCTTCCAATCAGAGCCAGCCAAACCTTTTAATCATATACAGAAGTGTTCCTCGTGACATAATTATGCTATCTAGACTCGTTCCTTCATTGGGAAATACTCTGTCAAACAGTAAAATAATTAGCATGGATTTTAAAATCGGCATTGACATTCTAATGTCTAATTAGGTAATTGTCATTGGCACAGCAATACCTATTAGGAGCATGCAATTTGTGGAAGGGGTTTTGATGGAACAGACTGCAGGTGCAGATGGTCTAACAGCAGGACTCTTACCCGATGTAAACAAAGGTATTTTAATTAGCCATGTGACCCTGATCATTGTTAAAAGGTAAGGGCTGCGCATTCATCTTCCCACCATCTACTTCCTGGGACTTTCAAGGGTAATGCTGAAACGCCTCGACCTATGGTAAATTACATACAGACTTGATTGAAATTCTCTTCAAATCTAATTATTGTTTCATTTGGCTTTTGGCAACATTAGCGCTATATTGCAGTTGGCTCAGAAGCCTTACCTACTTGCTGGGCTATTTTTGGTTTGTAGATCTCAATTGCTAACCTACACAAAGATATCAACTTTTGCTTAGCATATTAGGGAAAACTTCCAAGATGTTGAAGTTTAGTTTTCAGCAAGTGGGTGCTGAAAGTACTTAAAGAAGTGCAGAAGACCTGAATTCTATAAAATTGTAAAAATCCATTGCTGGTGAGTTTGCACGTAACTCAGCACAGATCATAGTTTAATTTATTTTAATTGGGAAAACAGGAATGAACGCACACTCCTAGTAGCTATGAATAACCTTGAAGTTAGAAATGCAAGAGACCCAGTCGGCTCCATGTCCTGTTTGCATCAGCTGTGGGAGAAGCACTGCATATGTTAGATGTCCCCGAGCAGATGTTGTACCTGGTAGCTGAAGAAAAACTTCATGGAAACTTTGTGCAGTTTACTTTTCACATTACTGCAAAGCCAACAAGTATAAAAAAAAAAAAAGTGAAGGAAAAACATTTTTGTAATTTTCTAATTTTTTTTCTGGAGACTCTTTTATTTGATGTCTCAATTATATTACAGTTCTTAATTACAGTCTTTTATAGAGCTTTTTTATTATTACAATTTGGCCTTAATCATATTTAGTTTTTTAGCACTCAATCACATAAAAACAAATACACATGCTTCACCGTGATGATGTAGCCCTATTTAATGTATTGGAATTGTTCTTATGAGCAAAAAAATGAAGTATTTGTAGAGTTAGGGCCTTAAACTGTACACTGCTTAATGCAGGGTCTGTCAGATACCCTTCCAAGCCGCTTCTGCAGTCAACATTAAGACAAAAACATAAACTATAAATCTTTTGATCACAACTAATTATAGTACCAAAGTTCTTCAAATTCTCAAGCAGCTGAGATGTATGAGAACCCAGCAGAAATATGCTTTTTTTTAAGACAGCCGCAATGGCTGCTCAGGTGTATGATTTCTTCAATGTATGAGAATCCAAACAATTTTTTTCCCCAGTAATTTGATTTCCCACCATTTTTAGGGTGGGAGGATCTCTTAGTTGCTGGAGCACATGGCAGGTCTTGGTTGTTTCATGAGGGACTGCTTCATGTTACAGCTTTATGAGTGCTGCCGAACAGATTCTCTACTGAAATACACGGTGGCCTTTTGACTTTGTGTTCAGAGCCCTCCAGAGCTGTAAAATGAAGAATCTATACTCCTAATAGAGGTGATATAGACAACGGGCACTTTTTATTTTTTAAGCTATCTCATCTAAGCAGAAGCATTTATGGAATCAATGGTGAAGAAGAAACTTTTATTATCAGACTAAGTAACTTTGGGAAAACATTTAATCTTGAGAATTGCTTGGCTATGTCACTGCTTTCCGATGAACGCGAATGCTTTTCCACTTCTGTCGGGCAAGTGCTATAGAGACCTTATTGTTTGAGTGTGAAATAATGTATACTTGTTAGTTAATGAGGTCAACCACCATGAGATAATCCTCGAGTGACATGATGCCTGTCTGTGCTTCAAAATAAATAAATAAAAGCTAGAAAGAATACAAATGATAAACACACATTATATCTCTCCTACTGATGCTAGGGTTTAATTATGGGGGACAATTACCTACCGTAGTCAAAGGATTCGCACATTAATAACATTATATGGGGATAATGTCTTTCTAAGCTGCTATAGCATTTAAAAGCTGGTACTTATGTTGCAATCCAGATTCCGTCTACCCGTCAGTCCTGTCTGGATTATTGCTACATTATGTAATGTGGTCTCTTGTGGTTTTTTTACTGTGTAATTAACATCTGGGTCTGACTTATCCAGTCTACTCTAATAAACCAGCCTTAATGAGTGAAATAATTATAATAATAATAAATCCTACATGATTTCTGAACTTCTCTGTTACTCTTACTATGACATTTGTGTTCAAGCAAAATGAAGGCTCAATTAAACATATACGTAGCTAATTCTATTCAATTTGTATGCAGTAGTCTTCTGTGAACTCTTCTGTGGTTTTATCCAGGAAAAAAATAACTTCATTGGAAGGGTAGAGTGGGCAGACAAACTTTCTAACTCTGCATTCCCCACTGCTCCTTAGTACTGTACTTTCACAGAGGAGAGAGAGCTAAAACCTGTCAAAACTTAATCTCTTGCATATCCTTCTTAAATATTGCGTTTTGTGCTCTTGCCACTATAAAACCTGTTACTGATCTCTCCTAAGAATGAGAGAAGGATTTGTGACGATATTACAAAAGCACAAGTAGTTAGAAAATCACAGGAATATTGCTGGCTTCGAGGTTTGGCTTTTTTTTTTTTCTCCCCAAAATGTACTGCTTTTTTGTGTCATTTTTAACGCACTCATTAAATGAGTGGAGTTTATTCTAGAAAAAAATATATCTTTAGTGGGCATCAATTTTCAGTGGAAGAAGATGAATCAATGGCTTGATTTAATGCCAATTGCTAGTTTTTCAAAGTTTGGGGGAAAAAAAATGAACCATAACTTACTCATAAAGTAAATTATTTCAAAGAGTCTAGCACTTTCTTTTGTGTTTCATATAGATTACTGTTAGCAAGAATAATGTGCCTGTGCTGTGAAGAGTGTTACAGCTGTGTCTAATTTACATGATAACTGCTGTGTTTTCTGGTGAAATTAATTAAGAGTTTTTCTAGGTATTTGGTTGCTTCATGCCTGATTTTTCCCATGTTGGTACATTAATAACTCAACCAGATAATGATGTGTTTTCATTTTGCTTTACAGCACATCTTAGGGGTGCTGGGAAACTCTCTTGTTGGCTTATCACAAAGTTAAAATTGCAAATATAAACAGAATGTAGTGGTTTATAGGTGGACTAATTACTGTGGCATAGATCAATGCAGTTCAGATTTATTCCAATGGGATTTATTAATTTATGTCAGCTCTAAATTTGGTCCTGGATTTTAGACATTCTTATTTTATTACCCACTGCTGCTGGTTATTTTCAATGCCTTTAAAATCTGCCCATTGTCTGTAAATATCAGTGTGCAATTGGAAGCAGAGCTTTTAAGAAGATAATTTCCGATTAAAGAAGTTTGGGGTTTTTTCACAAAACTTGCATCAACCTGCGTAAAGTAATCCATGCACTAACGTAATAACTTCCTAATATAGCTACACTTGAACTCAAAGGATGTTAAAGCATGTAATCTCTTTTTACATTAAGTATAGCTTAGGTAATACTTTCTCTTGGGATATGTGGTTGGTTCTTTTGTTGGTGGTGGTTTTTTGTGGGTTTTTTGTTTCTTTGGTTGGTTTTTTTACCCAAGCTATTTTTAGGCTTCAGAAATATGCTAGTAAAATACTATATCAATCAACTTGATAATGAAGGTGGAACAGCATACCTTTATCCAAAGTGCATTAGGGGATGTGTGTGTTAGCTTTGTATAGCAAGGTTTGTAGGAAACAGCTTTTCTTAGAGCAAGGGAAACAGCTGAGAAAAAAAGGACATGGTCTGAAACAGGAACATCAAATTTCTGCTAAAGAACACTTTAGGAACGGTTGTTTTAATTTAATTTCATGTTCCTCTGTTAGACAACTTGAGGAAGAAGCATAGTTAGCACCTGTGGAGCAGAGCGGTGGTATTGCCGAGGGAGAGGCAGTATCCTCGGTGGTCTGTGACAGAGGTGGCCAGCAGCTGTGGAGCAACAAGGTGTAAAAGCATGCTATACCAAAAAATCAGTGCCTGAATTCTTCAATTTTTGGGGTGATGCTGCAGCAGTGATAGATCCAGGCATCACACCTCCTAACCTATAGGTAGTGACAGTCCAGCCTCTCTGAAGGTGTCAGAAGCAAATTCTTTCAATTAAAATATGCAGTGTGGATCTTAATCACAGGACAAACTACAACGTGTCCTTCAAAAATGAGGCTAGGAGCTAAAATTCCTGACCCAAGTGGATACCAAAAAGCATGGGCTCAATAGATACACTTGCTTTATGGCATGCTATAACTTCCTTCATTAATCTCTTTACATTTCACAGGCTATAAACTACCTGTCTCTTTCCTTCTGCTGAGAGAAAACCACGTTACCATCTCTCTCCTCCCTTCCCTTCATTTCCCTCCCCTCTCTGTGAACATCTCCTCTGTTTCACTGGTGCTAACTACCTTTCCTTTCAGAGACGGTCTTATAAATACTTGTCTTAATTACACTCTAAGCAACTGTTCTCAACTTGTTTTTAGCTTTGAAGTCTGTTGCTTCTATTTCAGACAAGAAATAGAAGAAGACTTGTATGCCCAAAAGCTTGTGTTCTCTCTAACTACACCAGTTGGTTTAACAGGGGACGTTGCCTCTAACTACAAACTTGTCTTGCCTGGTTTCCACGTAAGTGTGGGCCTCCCTGGATAATCAGGGTTGAGAAATCGGGGATGGAGCGGTTGCTTTATGACAGGCACTTTCCCACTGGTAACTGGATGTCTCTGATCTTTGTCAAGTTTCTTCCAATGTATATTGCCTGGTTGTCCTCATCCCTGCAGCTGCCGTGATGGTGCAGGTATATGGGATGGCATATACCCTGTTCGGAGGTGCACGTGTCTATATGGGATGCTGGAACCGATGCCTCTCTTGCTTAAGAACATTTATTCTTAAGATTGGGAAGAGGTACTGGCAGGCTTTGTATTTGTTGCACTGGTTAGTCCGGTGTCATCAAGGACTTGCCGATCTGTAGTTTGTTTCTGATGACTTTGATGGGAGTGAGAGAGTGTTTGAAGGCTGGAAACTCAGTCCAGGGAAAATGTCAGAGGCAATGATAAGGGGCTGTGACTGTTTAGTAACTTGTAGGGTAGCACGTTACAGTAAGGATTTGCTGTATATGGGGCATTCATTTTGCACTGTAATGAGTTAGTACAATATTAACACTGCTCATTCAGAAAGATGAACTGTTTCCCTGGAGAGTATTCCTACAGAATAAAAATCATATTTAGATTGGTGAGATGGCTCTCTTGATTGTTCTTCTCATTATAGATATGATGGTGCCTCAGGATTTGGCCGTGTGTCTTGGCTTTTTAAAATGTGTTTTGGACAATTGGTGACTCCGTGACGTAGGTATACAGGTTTTCACTAATGGTAGTTTGAAGGCTACCATTTCTTATGCTGATCTGATTGCAGATCTGCAATGATATGGCTCTGATATTCTCTAGAATGTAGGTTTTATGGAAGTATTCTAGATATACTTTGATGGAGGAACAGTTGTTGCTGAATTTCTGGTGGGAACAAAGAAAAGAACAAAAACTTGTAGTCATGTATGTATTTAGCTGCCACCCATGGTTAGTGCAGTTAGCTAGAACCTGTTTTTTATGGTGGGCTATGAACAAATTGAGGTATTACATGACCATCTCAATGCTAGTTTCCAGGGTTAGAGAAAGTCAGTTGTTGTTTGTGAAGAGAAAACGGGTGAGTTTGGTAATATGTTTGTGTTTGAAGTCTGATGGTTAGGTGTCACCTCGTAGATACTCAGGAGAGTGTGTGATGTCAGGGAGGTAGGCAGATGATGAAGTCACTGAAAAGAACAGCTGTATGCAAGGCTGTAGGATCTTTTTGTTAATTTTGATACCCCCTCAGCAAGGATATTATGGATGCCTACAGGTCACCTTGCTTATGCATCGTGGAGATCACATGAGAAAAGTTTGTGAGATGAGAATGAGAAATTTAGAGTATCAATTTTTCTGTCAGGCGATGAATCTAGTGGTATATATTTGAGCTCTAAAATGGAGTTGTAGGGTCCGTCTTAAGTTCTTTGTAGTACATAGTGTCTGTTAGTCTTACTTGTGTAGGCTTTGCAGGTTAGCATGATGTTAGCCTTATCTTTGCCTGCTCTTTGATGACTGAATCACAAGGACTCTATAAACTTAGTAGCTGATTCTGTTCACTAATGTTTTCTGAAGCAGTTGAGGTAGTGATGCAGGTGGGGAAGGGGTGTCCAGAAGTTGCTTCGTCTTGGCTATGAAAAAATTATTGGAGATGCAGTTGGTTTAAAAAAAAAAAAAAAAATCCTCTAATGTCCCGTATACTTGTGATTTGGGGTTAGCTTCTCTGTGCAGAAGTGTACATCTATGAAGAGGTTTGCTTGTTTATTAATTTAACAGCTGCAACAGCCTACTGCCAGATGTTGAGAAGGTGATCTATGGTCATGGATGTGGCAGCTTTGGGTGAGGTGGTGGTGGCTTGCCAGGTCTGATGGTTTGTGTGGTTTATTCCATCTACTCTCGCCATGGTGGTATGCAGAACAGTAGCAGAAATTGTTGATGTTTTTCTTATTTTAATATTGTGATTAAATTTAAATGACTGGCTATCAGTTAATTGTGCACAGACATAATTATCTTATGTACTACAGTAATATTTGAGGATTTGCCAAGACTGGGGCTCTGTGGTTCTTGGCCAAGCAGCAAATAACCCATTCCTGAAAGAGACATTGCTCTGATCTCTCCTATCTTTGTTCCTCAATATTGTCTCTCTAGTTTCTACACCCACTTTGTGTATATAGATCTATATTAAAATGAAAACTTTTCAGGGAATGGCTTGTTTAGTACTTTGTGTTATAATACTTACTGCGGTGGAAACTCTGCTTGCTGAGATCTCTGAGGGCACCAGGAATACAAACAATAATAGTACTGAACCATGGAAAGTGATGCTTTCATCTCTTTGATATTTACATTCTTTACGAGGGAGAGACTCAGCCGTGCTCGTAGTTTTGCATTGTGTGTGAACATGCTTTTGCTGGAGTTCTGGCATGTTCGTTTGGTGTCTTGCTCCTTGCATTGCCTCCTGCTCTTCTCTGATAAACTCTGCAACAGCTCATATCCACAGCTGAGCAAAGAAAAGGATGGTAAGCTCAGAGAAAGCAGAGACGTATGGACTAAGGATGAAGCCGTCATGGACCCAGAGAGTAAATCCAGGTCTCTTATTCCTGTCTTAGGGCTACACAGGGGGGCAAATTTGCCGAGAAGTGATGGGGATCATGATGCAGCCCCTCGTCTCATCCCGCAGGCACCTGCTCCAGGAGAGAGGTGAGATGTGCCAGCTTTGCCCTGCCTTCCTTCATGAAAGTGTTTGTGCTCACACATAAGAGTATCTTTCAAAAACCATTCCTCAAACTCCCAATTAAAAAGGAGCAAAAATGAAACAGTCCAGACTCCTCTTCAAAGACACCTATGTGAAATATACATATATTTAATTTATGAAACAAAAAGAAAGTGGTTTTATCCCATCCATGGACTTCACGATCTCCTCTTCCCCTCTTTTCACATCTTTCACTTGCATTATGGTCATGAAAACACACACAGGAGGAGTCTGCGTGGATTTGGGTTAGGAGAGTTGTTTGGTTTGTTTTACCCGAAAGGAACTGTTTTCTTGTTGTGTGGGCACACAGCCATGAGGCAAGGGCTTTCAATTTTTTTTGTTTTTTTTCAGGTTTACCTCTGGTTTATGTCCTACTTATCTAAACCGTATATTTACATTTTTTCCCTTCTTAATATTCTGCTACGCTGAATGTACAGTTAGGTATGCACAGACAATAACAGCATTGGCCCACAAACCAGCCGTGAGTCTTTGTACTGAATGCAGAGAAAATTTATGGTAAGCGCAACAGTCAGAATCATGCAAATTACCAACTGTAGCATCATAAAGATGTAATTACTGGACCAAAATGCCAAATTTTCAGTCCTCTTCTGATTAGTTGTTGGAGCAATGAGTTATCACAAGATTGCTACTTGTTAATATTGGCAAATCAACAGCTGCTATTCTTCGGTATAATAATATCACTAAATTCTGTGATTGTCATGTATCTAGTTTTACATCAGATATGATTATGCCCATTAGGATTAAAGTCATTATATGGTAGGATTAGAACTGAGCATGATTTTGGATAATGACAGTGTTAGTGTCACTATAGATTTCAAATTATATTAATTTCTGTCAATATGCAAAAATACACTAGAAAACCTTTTCACACTAAAAAACATTTTCACAGGGACTGGGGCATGTGTTTGTTTCCCAGTAATAGCAGTCAGATGATATCCAGGCTATAAATGAAATAGGATTGTATAATTTACTGTCTGCTCATAATAAGAATATGCACCCTGTCGTCAAAA
Source organism: Grus americana (assembly GCF_028858705.1). Classification (NCBI taxonomy): domain Eukaryota; kingdom Metazoa; phylum Chordata; class Aves; order Gruiformes; family Gruidae; genus Grus; species Grus americana. The sequence continues at coordinate 14,071,768 of NC_072857.1, read as the reverse complement.
ATTCAAGTGTTGTAGAAATGATCCCATCTTTGAGCAAATGTTGCAATTACTTCAAGCTGTCGAAACTCTGCTTCCTTTGAACAGAAGTGTCCAGAGCAAATACTGCAACAATGAATCTTTTTATCATTCTGCAATCCCATTTGTGATAAGAGGAATTCCTTGGGGATTACTTTAAATTCTGTACATTAGCAGCAGTTCCGTGGGTTAAATAAGATAAAACAGGCTCTTATCAGATTATTAGTCACATTAGGCAATTACATTCTTATCTCTTAGAAATAATTCTTGCAGCCTTGGTGCTTATTTCTCCTCATTAGAAGAGGCTAATTCCTGATTAAGATCTTTTGCCTTCCGTACGATAAACCTTTATATTGGATTTGCCGCATAAATTGAAAAATACCTTGCGGCAGAGAGGGACAGCTGCACTTCCCTTTTAAAAATATACCTTGCTTACAGTTTAAACATCAGTCCTGCAGATTTGCTGCCTGCAGTTTGGGATTTAAGAGGGCAGCATTGTAACTTTTTGCCAGCATCAAATTTAAAGGCCTCCAAACCAGCATGGTTTTACAGGAAAGCAAACGTCTTCATTTGTTTTTATGGAGTTTGTTTAAATTGTATGAAAATCAGAGTAGGGGACGGATGTTTCACCCACGATTTGCACAACGGCTGTAAATATATTGCCCTGTGAGCAAGCCCACCTGTGGGATGCCTTCACAGTCAGCATCCTGTGCAGTGTAGGTGGGAGGGTTGGTGCAGGGACAGACCCTAATCCCTGATATGTCTCGCTCTTTTGGAAGGTTTTCTGCAAACACGGTGTCACATGCATGGAGCCATGCTTGTTGGCAGGTATGTGTCAAATGTGGGCTCATGTTTACTGTAGGAACTGGATCAAAGTTGTTTTGCTCTTTCATGTAATTAACCCAAAAGGAGTATCCAATTGAGTGATTTACTTAAGATAAGCAAAGCACTTGGGAAATGTGCTTCAGTGGAAATGGTACATGGGAAAAATGAGAGTCACACTGCTCCACAGGTCTGTCATCTCTGTGTTTCTGACACTCATGTCAGTAGCTGGTTGCTGAAACAAATGCCTCCCACTTCCCACCCTTTGCTTTTGTAATCGTTCGATGCTATACCATCCCTGCTGCTGTTCCCTGCGCACCATCGTGTATAAATCTGCGTTTTACACTGGGAGGCCTTAGCCAGTGTACGTGCATGCTTGTGTGAGAAATGAGTACAGTCAGTGTTGCTTCAATATTTTTGTAAAGGATTAGCAAAAATTTTTCCCTTATTAGAAGTGAGATGATGGGAAGTTTTCAAAGGCAAAAATGCCAAACACCTAACTCCTATTAAAAATAAATGGGAATTAAGTGTCTGCCAATTAGGACTGTGAAAACCTTTCTGGTGGTCTTTAGGATTGAACTAAATTACATTGAAAACCAGATGGGAATGTGTTAAGGATGAAGTGATTGCTTGAGACAAAGTGTTGCCTGTTAGAGGTGGTCCCTAGTGAAGTTTTCAGTGTCTGTCTGTGTATATGCAATGTATGTCATATTATGTTTACAGAGCGCCTTTAGTAAAAAGTTCAATGCATTGGCTGTACAAATATTGCTATGTGCTTTGCTTCCTTTTAGTTTTCGTATTTTGCATGTGATGTTAAAAATTCATACCCAGAGACATTGTGTTTAGATGTCTATCTGCTGGATTGCATGGGAAAGGCTAATAGTTACTTAACTTATTCATAGAGCTCCTGGAAGACAGTCCTGTGGCTAAATTTGAACCTCCAGGATTGCAGGCTTTCAAAATAAGAAAAGAAAACTGCATTAGATTAAGAAACTGATGACCTGTGAGAGAGATTAGAGCAGTTTCTTTCCCAAGTTGCAGAACAGGGCAAGAACTTGGACTTGGGTCACCTTGGTCACACAGTGACCAGAGAGCACTGACCTCTCCCCTCTCTCTGCCCAAAGTCCCGTTAAAGCCATCTTCAGGAAACGTTCCCACTTTGAGAAAGTTTCTTTAGGCAAAAATGTTTGACTTAATCCTAGTTGTGTGGTACCACACGAGCCCAGAAGCTCTGAAGAAGATGCTGCGCAGCTAATTTCCTGGACAGCACACAAAGATTGTGTTGTCTAAATAAATCAGAAATGAGAGAAAAGAAGTATTATCTTTACCTAGGTAAAAAATAGGTATAAAGATTAAGTGATTTACCCAAATCTTGGGAAGTTTGGGGTAGAGCTGAAAATCTGAACCCACATCCGCTACTTCCAACATTGCACTTCAGACCTGCTCCCGGCTGCCATCTGCCAGTGTCCCAACACCACGATTTGGGCCAACACGGTTAAAGTTCTGTGTCCATTGTATACCTCGAGTGATGGGGGATTTGGCTGAAAGCATTGCTCTGAGCCTAGCTGGCTCTTGGGCTGCCTGCTCCCTTAATCCCCAGCTGTGAAGCAGAAGAGCGTTGGGGTCTTGGGGCTGCTCTGTGCAAGTCCCAGTTGACCAGGGAGTGAGTAACTGCTGGAATATCAAGACACTGATGTAGTGCACATAAAATTATTTCTTCAACTGTTGTCTGAGGGGAAAGGTTTATGCAGGTAAGGTCTTGGGGCTGAGAAGTTTTCACTAGAGTGGAAGATGATTTGGCTGCTATCTAATCTGCACTTGAGGTGTTTTTATGCCACCAGAGTAGCACAAAAATCGTCAGTGGAGCAGTAGATCTTGACGGTTTCTTTACAGTTATCCTTTTACTTCTGTGGGTAAACTTGGTTGTCCACCAACATTTGTTTTGCTGTAAAACACATAAACAGATTCTTTTTGAGGAATGCTTCTATTATTATTCAGACTTTTACTCTGGCCTGGTTCCACTTATGAGGAAAGTCTGGTGGAACAAAACCAGCCTGGCAGGGTAAAGGGGTCTTAAGCAAGCTCCTGTGCTGAAGCTAAATTCTTGGCTCTTACTCGAGAGTCAAGTGTGAAATGTTAGAATGCCTAAGGTGTGATATACTAGCCTCTTTTTCCTTTTCTAGTAACTGTAGCATTTTTATCCACTGGTATTTCACAAGATCTATTTCCCTGTCCATTTAAGAACTCTGATGTGGGTAACCGAATTACCCAAGTTCGTTAATCTTCTTCAGCTTCTTATAGATCAGCATTGGCCAATAAACCGCAAACATCATTCTGACTAGGGCTCATGGAAAAAAGAAAGTCTCTTCAAAAGCTTTGATAGATTTTTTTTTTTTTTTTTAACCAAAAGAAAAAAAAAATCAGAGAGCTGCTACTTTCCTGGAAAGCCTGTAAGTTTTATTGGAAAAATCCCAAGCCAAAACATTTCAATAGGAAATGCACATATTTCTGTTTGGGTTTTCTCTCCTACCTCCCCCATTCTCAAGTTGCTAGACTCAAATTGTTCTTTTATATGTATCTAAAAATGAAGATTCCTACCAATGGGATGCTGTTAGCTTCTGTGCAAGCATTCTTAGATGTATTGGATGTGGATTTCTAGAGCTCACATTAGCCGCTATCTCAGGGTAGGAAAGAGCTCAGTTAATATGGCCATAAATTTGGAGCAGTTATGACCTCCATCTCTTATTCTCCTCATCAACAATTATATGCCTTTTCTCTTCTAAATACAAGTATTTTTAAAGTCTACTTAATAAAGCTATTTTTATTCCCTGGCCTTTTCTCAAGGTTTGATGCTGAATGAAAAATGGGCAGCTCGCTAGGAACAGTACATTGTAATGTTTGCTTTGCTGCAGAGAGATTTGTGAATTTTATGCTTGTGGTTACTTGGTTTTAACAAAGTCGGTCTCTCCGGGACCGGCGTTTGTAGAGTAAGCATAATGGGCACTTGTGACACAAGGAGAATTTATGACAAGAGTAAGAACCTGCTTATGGTTCTTGTAATAGCCTCGGAGATCGTATACCATGACCTGCCTTTGAAATCACATCAGATGTGGACTCAGTGTTAAAACATACAGCTTACTGTGACCATACCTTCTACTTCTCCCCTATGACGTTACAGGAGAGAGAGATGTATCATGTCTTCTGAGCATTAATTTAATATTACAGCCTGTGCATCCAGGAGCAGTTGGCTATTTCCCAGGCTCTTTATGTGGGATGGAAATAGTTCCTTCTTGTTAACTTGAGTCTGAGTCTATCCCATGACCGGAGACAAGAAGACACTAAATAAGAAGCCTTGTTAAGGTACTAGCTAAGCTGTTAAGAACCATATTGGTCCTAGTGACTGGATGATCACTCCAGGGAAAGTTGTCTGGTGACTCCAGTTTGCATCTCCTGTGATCATAATATACAGATTTTCCTTCTGTTTCTCATTCCTGTCCACAAGATCATTGTCTGGTAATCATGAAATTGTGTCTGCGTATTCCCAGCAATTCTTCACTCTTGGAAAAAATGTTGCCATGTGGAATGTTTCCAAGGCTTAATTTCCTCAAGGATTGCCAAAATATAACTTAATAAGAAAACAGAAATATAACAATATTTTGGTTTCCTTTTCAATCTTATTCTTTGTTGTTGTTGTTGGTTTTTAATCTAGAATTTTTAGTCCTGAGTGTCTCAACACATGTAGAAATAATTGCCAAAATGCAAACTTGCCAGATTAGGAGGAGAACAGCATAAATTCAGCGGCACACCACAGAGATATGCAGCAATCTCTGGACTAGCTAATAAGGGCCTTGAAAATCATGGAGAAAAGCAAGTTTATAGGCTTATATTTGTCACATAGGGATCTGCAAATCAGAAAGATTAACCAGTCCCCATGCCCGCCCCCCCAAAAAAGAAAAAAACCCCACTCCAAAACACTGGAGTTTATCCTGTGCTTGAGTACAGGGGCGAGGTCATCCTTTAAACAACCTTCTCACCACATTTTCTATGATTCAGTGTTGCACAATGCTTTGTAATGGAAAATGTCTGGCTCCCAGAAAGACCCCAAATTCTTACATTTTGAAGAATCTTTCTTGTGTGTTACTGCCATGTTCTCACTTGTTACAAAGTAGTTATTAAAGCAGATTTCCTGAACGCCTCAAACTTTCTCCTAGGAATTTTGAACATTATAAAAGTAGCTTTTAAGAATTTTAGGTTTGAAATAAATGTGCCAAGCCCCAGTTTGTGAAAAGACAAAGGAAAGTGTAATTCACGTGTGCTACCTCAGCTCTTTGAGGTGATGATTCTGGCGTATCTTAGGGCAAACCCAGAAAATATGGTGATAGATCACTTTTCTTGCTGACTTTAAATTGATTTACCAAGAGAAGAAGGAAAAAAAGAAAAAAAACCACAACAAATTAGAACAAATAGTTAATCTTTTCACTTCCTGTAGCACCGTATATTTAAAACATCATTAGTTATATTCAACTGGGTCTTTTCCAATATCACTCACAGCACATGGAAAGTCTCCAACTGACTTCACTAGGTTTTGGCTTGAGGCCTGATACCGAAAAGTGGACTGAGCGTCTGCCTGAGCACCACTCAGCAGTGCTTGAGAAGAGGCAGCCTGAACTTCAAGCAGTGCTGTGTCTAGTGCCCCATCATGGGAAGCTGATTTACTAAGGGGACAAGTCATATCCTTGGCTGGGTTCTGCGCCATTTGTTGATTTTCAGCCTCTTTCCTCTTTGCAGGGACAGTGTTTGCTGAATGTGGCATTTTAGGGCCATATAAACCTTCAGATCCTGCATTCTTGAACACCCTGGAAAATTTACCGATAATGGAGCCGAGCACCTACTGAGTCCCGGTGTATGGGGCACTGATTTATAAGGATGATAACTGTATGGTGCATGTGAAAGTCTGCTCAAGTCAAACTTTGCAGTGGAAGTGATCTAAGGATAATTGTTTTTATAGCCATCCTTACAAAGATTTTAGTGCCTTTAAACTTTTATTTGCTTAAATATAACAAAAGTTCAGTTGTAGTCATAGCTGTTTATTTTACAAGGCAGTTATAAGTGGATTTTGCTGCTGGTCAGGTTTGTAAAAAACACGTGCTTTACTGAAAGGAGGTAAAAATCATTCCAGTATCTCTGACAACCTTGACTATTGTATTTAATAGAATAGTTTTTTCTTGTTGGATTGTCCTATTGTGTGTTTGTTCCTGTTAGCACAATAATAGAAAGCAAAGGGTTTTTACAGCTTTATTATGAATGGGAGCTTATTCATAAATTCTGTTGAAATTGCAAAGAACTTCATAGGAAATCCTTTAAAAAAATGGGTTAGGTTTATTCAGTCATAAAAAAAAAATCAAATTATGAAATATGCAGATGGCTTTAAGTCTTGGTGAATGACTTTCCAAAACTTTGGAATTTGGATTTCATTTTGTTAAACTTCCAAAATCTGGTGGCTGACTGGAGACTTCCAGTCCTATGATGAAGCTGCAAATCTGTACCAGTTGTATTTTCATGGGAACAAATTGCATGAAATATATGAAGCACCCTAATCCCAAAATCAGTTAAATACTTTAACTAAATCTAAGGAAAATCAATGTATTTTGCTAAATTGAACAGTGGAACATTCCCCCAAGTATATTTCAATGGAGAATCAGGTAGAAAAGAGTTAACGAGTCAAATTTGAGTCCTCTTTCCAGAGTGGTTAGTGCCTTAGATCGTAAGTAGCAAAACAATTAAAAGTCAGTAGTACAGAACAAATTTCTGTGTCCTCCAAAAGGCAAATAAGTTCATGTCCAATAAACAACGTGAAAGAAGTTGAGCCCTCAGCTTCTTATTCGTGTTACCTGTGGTCTTGCATGTTTAAACAGTTCTGCTGCTTTGGTTAGCAACGAAATAGATCCTACCACTATTTACAATCCTTCCTTTGCAGTTCTGCAATACAGCAAACAACCTTTAATCAAACCTTATTTATTTATATATTTATTTATTTATCCCCACCCCACACCCCGTCACACTCCTGAACGGAGAGAGGCAAACATTTCACCTAAAGGAAAACTATTTTTACCCCTTAGCCTTTCTTTGGAAGGAGATAAAAATTAAATCTAACTGGAGGAAAGTTCTACTGAATGTGCAGAGAGAACAGAAAAAGATTCAACTATATTGTTTGGATCAAGATATTAGTATGTGAGATCCGGTTTCACGTAGACTTGAAAAACAAACAAAGACAACTCCTTTTGAGCTTCTGGCAATGTGACTGGCTCCATAAGATCAGAGCTCAAATTTACATGGATCTGTATTAGTTCAGGTATGAAGAGTTTCATTTTGCTGATCTTTTGAAGCAAATTCCACATAGCAGCACAAGAAAGGGCTGCCACATCGGATTTGACACCCTCCAACTGTGCCTTATGCCAATGTTTTCGTTGGTTCCCTCCTTACAAAATAGCTCTTTGCCAGTTTTCTGAGGACTCCATCCTTTCTTTCTTTCTTTTCCTTCCCCCCCCGCCCCCATTTGAGAATGGTTTAGTTTGGGATTGTTAAAGTATGTGTAGAAACAGCCGTGAAGTAGAGGGAAAGGAAGAGCTGGCTGGCAAAATCCCTCTGTTTTAGTTGAGAAAAAAAAAAAAACCCTATTGGAAAGTAATCTGTTGTTTTCTTTTGGTCTGTAAATGGTTCTTACTCCGTGTGCATTTATTAGCAAAACATGGATATAATTAATAGCTTTTCAATTTCTAAGATCTGCACGTGTAAAGTGTACAATAAACCAAACCTCACTGAGTTCCCATCTTACATTGCTTCTTAGGCTCTCCTAGGCTGTGCTCTTGCGCTAACCACCTCCTTTCCCCAGTTGTTTCAAGCTTCTTTGCAATGACTTCAAGCTTCCTACCCTCTGGGCATGAGACAGCTGAGAGATATGTGGCTTCATGCTCAGGACCTGTATGGGAGTACCTTCTTCACGTAAAGAACTGTAGAAACTGTTCCCGAATACAAAAATTACCGTAGACCTCTACATCTGGATTAGGATATGGCAGAAAGCAGCCAAAGCAACGGCAAACTGCCCAGTGCAGTCCTTCATGCCTCTGACTGCGTTGCTGCCAACCGGCTCCTCGATCCTGGCGTATGGTCCTTGTAACGGTGTTGCTTATTCGTTCCCTTACTCTGTGGATTGCACGCAAGCAACCAAAATGTGACCCAACGTATCCAGCAAATTCAATTACTGCTAAAATAACACAGCTAAGGCAACACAGAGCTCTTTATTGCTGTTGTGGCTCAAAAGCTGCTCTGAGCAAAAGATAGCAACTGACAGCTCCTATATTGTGCTGTATATGGGCTGTACCCACCTCTTACAAGCTTATCTTTTGAAAGTTGGATAATATTCGTAGTTACTCCCTGAATTCTGCAACTTTGTCGAAGTAGCAGCATTTAGTGTGCACGCATGAAGCACTGGATCTGGATCCGCAGTTTTCCCACTGCTTTTCAGATGCTTCTGCCATAGAAGCCTCCCCTCAGCAGGTGGGAAGTGGTTTGTGATCTAAGGTTTGCAAAGAGAAACGAGCAGGGTGACTTCATGGCATTTGATGCGGGCTGTTCCTAACCCCCAGAAATCATTGGTAAAATAGCCACACTTGCAATAAACTTCTTGATTTATAGGTGGACTCTTAATGATTTAAAGTTTGGAATGGGCGAGGTGCCTTGCACACATGTTGGTTTTAGGTCTTTGTTTCTGAACCTTTGAAGTTGGAGTCCATTTAGAAATTCTCTGCAAATTTTAGAAATAACATTTCTGTGAAAACGTAACAAAAAATCTGGTGGCATATGGTTGTATTTAGGTGACTAATACTCACTTGGGCCCACCTTCTTAATTTACTGCTGGCTTCACCGTTCATGAGTAATACATCCACTCCTAGCTCATGCCAATAAAGCTTTATGCCACCACACGTATAATATTTCACTGCATGTATTGCCTTCCCCATCGCTATGGCATTTATGTGGTTTATGTTAACAAATAATCACCAAAATGAATAGCACGGTAAAATTATATAACCTGTAATTAGCTTTAACAATTCAGAAGCCTAAAAGCAGACTTTGTGAGGCCAAGACTCCAAAGATACCATTATCTCAAGGAGTTCATTTTCAGATCACAATAACAGCATGTAAACACACCTTGCAATGAAAAGAGTTGTTCTGCAAGAAATCCTTTAAAAATAAGGTGGTTTTTTTTTTTTTTTTTAGAAGGGGTATCTGATTAGTTGGACCATAGCAAAATATTTACTTTACTATGAATCTTGCCAATGTCATATTTACTATAAATCATCCCAGGTTCTGGATAGCAGCATAAACAATGCCGTGAAACACTCCAGTGCCTCCTTTCCCCCACATCCTGGACTTGGTTCCTTTCAAGAAAATCTTCTCCAGGCTGTTTTAAGTGACTTGTACATACGAGAGAATCTCATCTGCCTCTGAAACTTGGTTGTCAAGTTTTTTTACAGATGATGTAAACTGGCACATCATCATGTTTCTGGGATGGGGATGAAGGCAAAAATAGTTTTTGTTGTTGTGGTGTTTGGTTTTATTTTTTTTCGAAGTCAACACTGGGGAGACAAGCGTTCTCCAGAATGTAAATGTGATCACAGACCAAGATTTGGGAACTGGGAGCTATTCTTAGTAAAAACGGGTTCGTGAGTGGAAGAAGGGGAGATTAAAGATGACAAAGAGAAGAAACTGTCCCCCATGTGTCGTGTGCTCTTGCCCTGGCTCTATCAGTTCACCCTATGTAAGTGTCATTCATGATGGGGTCACAGAGTTATTCTTTCAGTTGTCTGGAAGCTGTAGGTCACATGAACAACATCTCTTAAGGATCTGACAAAATATTTTAGACAGAAGACATAATTTTTTAATTCTTCAAAAGACAAGTTAAATGTATTCATTGCATAAGAAATCTATAATTTAACAGCAGCTGTGCAGCAGCCTTTCCATGCTATAGTGCAGTCTACTATATTGATGATTTCAAATATTTATACCATCATCCCACATTCATGAAAAATATTTAAATTAAACATGCATAGGAACAGATGCCATTCTGTTCTGGCAAGAAAACCTAGTCATAAACTTCTGCTTATGAAATGTTATTTCACTTGACCCCTATCAGTAGGAACTCATGAAAATTAAACTGGGAAAGGAGAAATATTGTATGTAAGCTTTTCTCTCAGCGAAATCTTTGAGTGGGTATGTGAAGACAAGATGCTTCCGTTAATAGCAGAACACAGTTTGAATTAACAAGGTGAAGTTCACTGCTTTAACTTCTAGTGCAAGAATCAGTGCCCAGTTAAAAGTTTCTTTTCACCTGCAGAAGGCACTTGTTAAAGAAGCTTTCTAGACCAAATCGCAAGTTATTCATTTTAGTAGTTAGTGCTTCTTTCAATTGTTAGACATGATCTAAAGTAACTACATTTAGTTTTGTACTAAAATGCACAACTTTACTTTTGTTTTTGCTATACTAAAAAAAAAAAAAATCCAGAGAAAGATTGTTTCTTACTAATTCTAACTAATGTGATGTTAGGAAATAGGGAAAAGGAAATGTCACATAAAGATTGCAGGCTAAGGATGTCATCAGCCCCAGTCTATTCATGTTAAGCATTTACATCTCTCTGCATGTAGTCTATATAGGACTACATATGCATATGTGTAGCAAGGTCTGAACAAACAATTGATTCTATCTAATCTATCTTGGCATTTATACAATCCTTTGAATCCTGTTATCTGATGGAAGTTAGAAAAATAAGCAGGTGATTTCATGGTTCGGTTCACTTCTAATAGATCCTGTTTGAGATGTTAGTCTCGGATTTTCTTCTTCTTTTGGCCTCGCATTTTAGCAGTGTTAACAGATTTTATTGCTTATGTTGTCCCTTTCCCCCTTCCCAACTGATGTTAAAAAATTGTGGGACTCAGTGACGCTGCAATAGTTATAATGTATGTTATTTGTCATCTTACTCCTGTTTTAGTTTGCAGAAGTTCTGGGGAAAAGGGAGTTTTGGATTTATACACCAGTTCTGCTTTTCCATACAATACTGTCTTGGGAATCAGAGCTGGACTGATAGAAAAGTTTGATCGTTCCAGGGGTTGAAAGGATCTCACAATACTGAGCAGTGACAATGAACCAGTGTTGCAAAAAAGCATCACCCTGCTACATTACACCAGTCCAGAGCACAAACAAAGTTCTTCCATGGTTTAAATAAGAGTCTCCTGAGGAAAAGTCTCTTCTGCTTGTGAAGGAGTGGTCTGTTAGCCCTGTTGGGAGGCAGCTGTGGGCGGCTCAGCATTGAAACATTTTGGCCTGAAATGACTGAGAGAAAAGTTGTGTTAGGGATGAGTACGTGCCTGAGAGCACGAGGTGCATTAGATTCCCCAGTTGACAGAAACCCAAATAAGTTGCAAGACCCAGTATGAGTTAATGAACCTCAGCCTGCTAGTCAGGTACAATCTGGCTTATTCTGCTGGCTATTCAGTACAGTTCCTGGCAGCTTTCTCCTCCCTCATTTTTACTGCTATTATACAAGAATAGCAAGATTTCAGGGTTAGGAAGTCATCAGATTCCCCTCTCCACAGTCTTTTCTGTGAAATGGCAAAAGCAAAGGTAGAAGGCGCAAGAGCTGGCTGGTGATGTGACAAGAGGGTACCTTCATTTCTGTACTCAAAGCAGTGCACAGACGCTGTTCATGGCCTCTTTACTTGCCTTTAAACTGGATTCTGTGTGAGTTGGAAGTAGCAGCCATGCACAGCAAACAGAGATGCGTGGCCTGGGTTATGCAGACCTATGCTAACGCAGCTCCCACCGTTTCCTTACTTCTCTGCTCTTTTGTCCCTGTCCTCATAAGTCAGTGAAAAAAAAAAAAAATAATTTGCTTCATTGTTTGAGAATGGAAGATTTGTCAAATGATGAAGAAATAATAAGAGCTAATAGACCTGGGTTTAAATCTTAGCTCACTCATTGATTTCTAGCATAGGGCTCTTTGCTAAACTGATTTTTTTTCAGAAATACATACAACTGCTCTCTGGTACTCGAGATGGCAGGAAATCTATTCTTTATAGGAAAGAATCAGCAATGAGAGATTGAATTCCTCAAATAGACATATTTAGTTTATAGTTATAGCCTACTTAAGAATTTAGTATTTGTTTGAGTATTTGTGATGTATTTACAATATGTTTTTAGAATAGGTAACATAAAAATTGGGGGGCTGTATTCTTTTCCTTTTCACATTGTCTTTTCCTCTGCCACTTACTTCCTATCTATCCCCTTAAAAAAAAAAAAATCTTAGATTTTGAAAGTTGTCAGGATGTCACAACAGAAAAATGAAAGGTCTTTCCAGCAATGTTTTTGGGCATTTTGTGAACAAACCAGTCAATTATTAAAGAATTGTAAAAAATGAAAAAAAAAAAAAATCTACCATAAATCTGCCCTAAGGAAATGCTGATCAGAATTTCTGTATATGTAATATAGTTTACAAAACAGCAAAGTATTTACCATAATAAACTATGCTTTTATTAGGGTGAAAGAAATTAGACTCTGTTTTCTATGGACTACCCTTGGAACATTTGTTTTGTACACCTACACTCTGTTGTTTTAATATAGTGACTGTGATGTATCATTAGTGTAAATTCTTTGCATTTAAGTAGTTAGTGAATCAGTTGGATTGAATATTTATAGGCGGTCCTGGATTGATAGTCTTAAAAGCCTATAAACCTCTGTTTACATATAGTTTACACAGAGTACAGGAAGAGCACCGGCAGTGCAGCAATCCTCTCATCAGAAAATACCGTGGTTAAGGGAACGGGTTGCTCGGGCTCCTGGTCCAGCCCTGGGCTCTCCAAAAAGTGTCAGAGGGGTGACTTGCTAAGGGCCTCTGAATGATGGACAGGACCTGTTCTGGGACCCTCCAAAGTACTTGTAAGCAAAGCAGTTGTGGGAAAATGCTATTAAGATGCAGATAGTATCTTCATAGCTATTTGCATCAATGGAAATTAATAAGCTATCATAACTATTAAGGGTGGGTAGGCTGGCTGAAAACGTGCCCGCAGCTGTACCAGTGGCAATCTGGTTATGACAGAGTTGCTACAGGTTTCAAGAAATGTAACTGAGGAAAGAATTGGCTTTATCTCTGGTCTTTTGATAAGTGGTATTTTACTAATATAATGTGTACACACCAATATCCTGTGAAATTCCTGCACGTCACCAGCGGTTTTTATTCGTGCCCATTAAAATGCATTACAGTGTGGAGGTTGCTGAAATGTAAATTAAAGGCTACAGCGCTTGTAGTTTAACAGCTGCCATGTAGATTGACAGCCTTTGTGCGCCCAGCTGGCAGTGTCAGGTTAGTGGGTCTCTAGTCACAACATTAATCAGCTTTATTAGTGCCACTAATACCAATTTGTAAGCAGACTGCAAGGATCAGACGGCCCAGCTGTCAGGCACTGCACATAGATTATTACAGGATTTCTTTTTATTGTTTAAGATTGGAATTATAATTTAATTAGGGAATTTAACTATTTTTTTACACCTGCTGAAAACTAGCAAAGATTTCATAAAAAAAATGTTAACTTCTTTACTCCCTCTGTTCTACCATCTTTTCTATTCCTTGTTCCCCATCCTCCTCCTTGCCTCCACCCCAGCATGCATGGGAGAGAAAATGAATTCGCTTCACAAAACCTGTTGTAGCATATCACTTGCTGAGATGAAGAACTTCTTACACTGCAGCAACAGCTCATATTGTGCTAGTCAGGATTTCCAACTGATTTCAACAGATTTTCCTTACCGCGTTGATGTGATATACCCAGTGCATTGAAGGACCAAGGAATACAGAGATTGTATTTATAATTTGCTCAAAAAAAAAACCAACCAAAAACCAAACCTGCTAGCTGCCTGCCTGGTTCCTAGTTTCTTCATAGTAATTACTAATTTTCAGTCAAAATGCATGTGTAAGCTGCACAAATCTGAGGACTCAACTAAAATAGAGTAATGTTGTACAGTAAATTCTGATTCAAGAAAAGCAGAGAAAATTTGAATACATGGCCATCTCTAAAATCTTCCTCTTCTGTTTGGTGTGGGACCTCTTGTCCTTATTACATTACACATCAGTTTCAACACAGTTTTAATTAATGATTTTAAATTAGGCTAAGAGGATATTAGCTTGCAAAGCCTAGCAATGAAGAATGGATGTTGTGGCTCAGACACAACCTTCCAAAATCTCTGCAGCTCACATCTTATAACACTTTCATGTCGGCCATACAGATTACATTTCCTGCGACACTAAAGCAGCTTTTCTAGTGGGTCAGAAACATGATAGGTTTATCCTTCAGCATGGCCTGAAAATAAAACTGGGGGGGGGGGGGGGGAAATGCCCTTAGCATCTACTTAATGCATTGAAATAAGAGAACGTAAAGATGAAATTGCATGGACTTTTGACACTTTTGCAGGAGATATTTTTGAGGAGCATCACGGAGCTTTTCTGATGCCCCAAAATGCAGGGAAAAGAGAATTCCAGCTGAGAGGTCTCTGTGCCCCACAATCTTTTCCCTGGACCTGCTGTGCAGACCACTCAGCAGTAGGATCCACCCCTCCACAGCGTGGCCCTACCAGGATCGCTGCAGAAATAGGCAGGCTCTGCAGGGCTGTGACTTTTGTGCTACTGGCTGTCCTCTGTGGTATAGTGAGTCCCATGTTCCACGTGGAAAACTAATAAGACATGCTATTTCTTGTTTTGTTGGACTTCCGTATACCCCAAAAACTAGCTAGTGCTGAAACACACGTGAAGGGGTCATGCGCAGTTGGTGTACGTGTCTGATTGAACGCTCAGTTTATCTGATATATTGCCCTGGCTGGGCGGGAGCAGAAATAGTTTCTCTTTAGGAAGATCATGGTTTTAACATATGAATCCTGACAACCAAAGTAACAGATAAAATCTAATCCCATATTTTTCAGCCCAAGTGCCATGATTATGAAGAAGTTCAGAACAAAAGTACAACAAATACAGCTGATTTCTTTTAGTTAAGTTTTTTGATTTGTAAGGAGGTATACTGGAATTTTGGGCAATTTCTAGATCTGAGGTAGCAGGCGCAGGCAGCAAGTGTAGTGTAAATAGACGGAGTAATTTTTAAACATGAGAAAATAATAAAACCATAATATATGAAGACTTAAAAAAAAAATGAAAGACTTCTTGTGATGAGTAGTAACAATGACCTGATGGACCTCAGATGACCGAGGCAATAAGGAGATGGCCAAGAATGACTGTCCTGTTACACAACAGAGGCAAGTTATTAGCAGATGAAGTTGCAAAGATTACAGTGCTTACTGTTCTCTGGCAGTAAGCCACTTCTTCACTAAAAGTGCCAACTTGGTCAGTGTCATCGTAAGTAATCCTAGTGACACCAGGGCAAGACCTTATCTTCCAATAAGTAAAAAATCTGGAGAATATTTAAATAAGGGCTGCTTCTGGATACTTCTGAGAATTTATAGACGGTGGGAAAAGTACTAGAGTGCTGGAAAAAAGGCAGCCTAGTGCAAATATTTAAAGAAGGAAAAGGTTAATAGAGACAGTGTGGCTTAACTTCATTTCTTTGGAAAATACTGGAACAAAAAATTAAGGAGACAGTGCATATGCACGTGGAAGCAAACAGACGCAGACTTATCAACAGCACATCATATCAAATAAGTCTAACTTCCTTCTGGAACAGAATAATAGGCCTTTTGAATAGGAGGGAAATTGTATTCATCTGTGTCTGTTGACTTGGGGTTTTGATACTGTTTCACAGTACTTTCTCATAAGCAGACTACAGAAGCATATTTCTGATGAAACCACTGTGAACTGAGTGCCACTTTGACTGGAAAACTGTGATTGCAGATTATAAGAAGGAGGGAGCAAAGGAGACCAGGCAGAATGGTCACAGATCCAGAAACCATGCTATGGAAGAGAAGCATGAATGAATGGTTTGTCTGTGGAAGAAAATATTGAGGGAAGACAAAGTAGTCTTTAAATACATAAAAGGGAGAAAATAAACTGTTTACTTTGCATAAGACAAAAAGTAATAGGTTCAAATTGTAAAGAGAGGTTAGTCACTAGGAAAAAAACCCACTTTATAATGGTAAGAATAGTCAAGACTTGCTGGGGAGATTAGGGAGCCTTTGATATTGGAAAGCTTTACAAACAAGTTGGGTGAGCATCTGTCAAAATGACGCAAGCATTGCTGATCTTGTGTTTGGACAGAGAGGTGAGCTAGATTTCTCTTGAGGCCTCTTCCAGCTGCCTTCTCCTATAAAATTTGATTCTGTAACATCAGCAACATAATGCATGAGCTGGCTGTGGGCCTTGCCTTGCCGATATCATCAGCAAGTGCTGCTTGGTGGAAAATAGCACGGGTTGTCTAGGGGCCAAAAAGCCAGTGTACTCGCTGCCATGCCCCAGGGACCTGATCCACTTGGCATCTAGCTACTCCCAGCCCCGCTTGAGCTTGTTTGCCTGTGTGTCCTTCTCACAGCAGCTCTCAGCTGGAGGACCAGGGCATCTCCATGTCTTGCCTTGAGAAAGGAGGAGGGATGCACCTAGAGACCATGCTTAGCTCTATCAGTCTAGGCAGCACTTCTGAAGAGCATCCTTATGGACAGAGGTGGGCACCGAGCTGTGGGATCCCACAATGACTACGGTGGAGGAGATGGCCTATGAGTGTAGAAATATTACTTCTGTTGTTACTGGAATAGAGTCTGATAAATCACCTAGAAATTGTGCAGGATCACACACAAGTACACCTCTAGGCAGTAGAAATGCAGGGTTCAAAAACCAGAAACTACTGAAGAGATTAAACTTGTAAAGGCAGCAGAGCCTTTCTGTAAACTAGTCAGGCAGAACGAAAGGTTGTCAGATCTTTACGAGCTTCACTAGCTAAAGTGTACCTATGCCAAGTTTTCTTTTGAATGTAAGTATTTACAGATAAACTTCTCAAACTCAAAAAAACTCATTCTAAAATAAACATTTAGATCATTAAGTGTGCGTGTTCAATATTTGATGGGCTTAAATATTTTATAGAAGCCTTGCAGAAGCAGAGGAAAGTTACTAGAACATATATGTTCTAATTATAATCCCTCTAGAAATTTGCTGGGTTTATTAACCTTATGGAAACTCAGATAAGTTGACCATTTTAATTAAATGTAAACAACTTTGTAATAACAACCCTGACGTCTCTTCCCAGAGAGTGATCCTAGAGGCCCAGTGCACTTAGAAATACCAAGGAGTTGCATTACAACCTGCTGAGACACTGCTGTACTGTCAAAATGATGTGGCAGTGAGCGCATTTTGAACAGTCCTAACCCGATGTTCTGAGTCTCAGTCAGCTTTAAAAATGTATTGTTTCCTTCCAGCTTTATTAGTTCTTCATCTCTGTGTAAAGGGTAAACTTTCCAAGTTCTAGACATTTAATACAAAGTTTTATACTGTTTAGTTCTGAATTCAATAGATATGAATAGAACAGAGGCATTCAGGTTACCCAAATTTGCTGGTTTTGTGGATGATGGTCCTGGCACTCTCAGGTGCACGGAGGAGTCCCAGGGTCTGCGCAGTGTGAGTTTGCATTTTCTTTCATAGTATTTTGCAGAAGTTATGGCCATGCCCAGCGTGGGTCCCTCTGCAGTCAGGGAGATCAGTACGCTGAAAATCATCAGTCAGCAGTGGAGGTAGAAGTTAGAAGCTAATCTGTTCCTGTTGAGATCATGAAGAAGTCACCCTGCACATCTTGCATGACTGCTGCAGACGACGTGTCATGGCGAGCACATGGGAGTGAAGGTTGGCTTTGTAGGCACGTCTTGCCCTGTGCTTCCACACACAGCTTTCAGTGTGGAAGGGGTAGAGAGTGCTTCGTTATCCTATAGCACATGCTGGGGCTTTTGTGAGCAAAGAGCTGATCCTTTCTGGGTCCTGAACCTGGCTATCGCCTCTGTTCTTTAAATGCTCTATTGCCCTTTCTTTAACTGGCCTCCTTTAGGCCAGCCAGAAATTATATTAACAAGCATACTTATCATCAAGTAAAAAATATGTTTTATGCATCTCTGCTAGAAACTGAGAGATCAGTTATGAAAATTATGTACTAACGTGCATTATATGCTCAGTGCTTAGCAGGAACGGTTGAAGCAGTTCAAGGCTGGCTAATCAATGAGGATGGGGAGTTGTGGGAGTGGAAGGATTTGTTCACTCAGACAAAGCCAAAAAAAAAAAAAAAAAGCTTGCAGTCAACCAAGCAAGCAGCACCAAGGCTACCTCCTCCGTAAACGGGGGCAGTGCTTTTGACAGCCAGAGACTGTGGTCCTGCTCTTTGAAACTGGCTGGAGAGCTGCCACCGAGACCTGTGAAGACCAGGCAAGAAGCAGGTCAGTGCAGCAGCTCTTGCAAGGGGAGAGCTGGAGGACAAAGCGTATCGATCCTCTCTTCTGTGCTGAGGGTAAAAGCCCCAGGGAGCTGGAAAGCAGCATGAGGATGGAAACTATTTTTGCTTGCTATTTTCAGTTGTTTCTGCATTTGGGAAAAAACCCAGCGCTGTTTCTCTAAGGAAGGTGGGTTCAGTCTGCATGGAAATCACTGTGGGGGAAAGGAAACTAGTTGGGAAAAACTTCTGAGGAGGGATTAATCCTGCTCAGGAGAGAGATGAAAGTCAGCAGGGAAGTGGAAGAGAGTAAAGCTAATGTTGATCTCCATGTTTATGTCAAAGGTCTGATCTCCGAGCTCCCTTCTGTCCCAGCAATGACATGGTCATCATTGGACCTAGCTCAAGAAGGCACCCGTTTTCTGCGGGGGGGGGGGGTGTGTGTGTGTAAAAGGCCATCCTGAAGCAGGTCATAATTGTGAGTCAGGAAGGGCTGAGCATCACTACTGAGGTCCTCTCTTGTGGGCACCATACGCAGACTTGAGATTATTTTAGAGAAGAAAAAAACTACCCAGGGAGCGAGCACTCTAGTCAGGTTTCTTCTAAATGTCAGCTGCTCAGTGTGTTACTACAGTGGAGCTCAGTCTGCATTAACTGGCATTTATCAAGGCAATCTGTTTATTTTTTTTTTTAACATCTCACTTATGGCAGTTTTAAGTTCTTTACATCGGACTGTAGAAAATCCTCTTACAGATTCAGAAATGATCCCCCATATATTTATATAAACAAAGCTTAGGAATGGGAAATCTAAATTGTTAATCACTTGTGCTGTTTTCTCCATGGAAATATCAAGCAGCTTTCCTTTGAGAGGGTAAAATACCCTCTCTGCACTCCATACAAAAAGGTTTTCTTTGTTACACCTGCCAGCATGAAAAAGGATTAATTTTAACAGAGCTTAACCTAGCCATCTAGGGGAAACCATTTAAATGACTCCATGTCTTGGTTGCTTTTAATGGCACTGCTCTGGTGACTTCATTTAGTTTTACAAAATATAAGAGAATTTTTTGACCTATGCCACTCAAGTTTGTTGGATTTCTTCACCGCTGGTATGGATAATACATGCAAGCCTTGACTGTACTTCAGTGTGGAAAATATATATCTATTTCCTTGGGATTTTTCTATGACATTAATCAGGGAGAGCAAATAAAAAGTTACGAATGCACCTTATTTACCATTACTTCATTTTATAAAGCAATGAATCCTAATCTTATGATGAAATTTTGGCAAACATCTGCAATAGGCTTTCATGGTGTGTTATGTAGTAAGTAAAAAAATGTTGAGTATTGTTTCTGTGTCAGGTTATTGGCATTTTCTTCTCTTTTAAGGTATTTTAAAATGAACCTGTCTTTTGTGGAAAATGCAAGCCTGGAATTTCTGCCCAAAGGGACAGAGTACTGAAAAGAATAATGTTAAATAAAGCAGGAGTTTAACAATAGACATATAGTGGCTTTTTATTATCTTGACACCTTCAGTAGCCATTAAGGTAAGCAAAGAGAAACGCATGGTGCTACAAGGAGCCCTAGTGTCATGCATTCAAGTTAAATAAAACTGCTCATCAGCGTAGACGGGCTGCGGAAATCCTCTAAGGGAAGGCACTGCAGACCGGCACGCTGAGGGCTCTGTCGCGAGGACTGGCGTGGAGCTGCTCACCTCCGCGAAGCTCAGGGACATGGACCACGTGCATCTGTGACGCAGGTACAGAGCCACAAGTAGGAAAATCATAGGACACACTAGGTTTTTTTGAGCTTTCGTGATTTTTACTGCCTTTAACGTGCTGGTAAAGTTATTACATATGTAGTGGATTTTCAGTTTTAACTTCTGCAAGTAGGTGTTCGTTAAACAAATTGTGAATGAGTGATACTGCTGAGATGATAAAAATCAGAGAGAAATGCGGGCTCTTTAGTTCTCCAGTACTGAGGCGGAGTAAGCATGTTTTAAACCATCCTTCTTGCTTACTTAAGAAAAAAAAATGCATCAAAGTCAACCAAATCAGTGTTTCCCACTGGAAATTATTCAGACTTTTAGGACTATCTGAAATATCTTAAGTACAATAGGCTTAATTGCTGACATAATTTAAATATTTGAATTGTGCTGCTGCAGATGGTATTCGGCCAGAAAACCAGAACTGTGAAGGTTTTTGCTATTGGTTTGGCTTGGTATCCTTCTTGCTCTCTTCTTTTCTTCTTGGTGTTAGTAGTGGTAACGAATAGCTTATTTAGAACTTGCTTTAAACTATTTATAATGAGTAACCTCACTAAGCTGAAAAGTAAATTTGTACAAAGGTCCAGGTGACATCAGCTTCTGCAAATACACTGGAACAGACCAGTGGACAGGAAGTAATTAAACCCTTTAAGGGAAATAAATCTTACAATTTAATAGAATGAACAAAAAGTTTCCTGTTTTATGTTGAACTTCTCTGTAAGACATATTTTATGTCATAGAATATCCTCACTGAATCTAAGAGATTCAATCAAATTTTGATGCATTTGGATTTTGTTCACGTTTACAAAATCCCTTGAACATAATGAAACGTATCACTTTGAAATGAAGTTTCCCGAGGTACAAAAATTTTAATTCAGCTTAAATTAAAAAAAACAGGAATTTCTAGAAAGAATTAGTAGTTCTCATACTACTAGCAAACTATTTTTAATTCTATTATTTTATTTCCTAGATACGTATTTGCACCCAAACACTATACAATAAAGATTTCCAATAGGAATAGAAAATTGGAACTTGCCTCTTTGAAGGACTAAATGTTCATGTATGTAGTATGCTCTTCCTCTTAATATGATTAAATCTCATGATTTCTAAAATTCCCCCAACAAATTTATTTTTTTCCCCTTTTATTTCTGTGAAAGTCAAGGCAGAGCAACTGTCTCTAGCAACCTCTGCTTGCCAACTGCGTTGACTTAGGAGTTACTTGGAAGAAACTTTGGACAACCTTTGTGAACTTGTTCAGCGCGGTCAATGTATTGCAGACATGGGCTGATGGATGTTTCTGCACTGGAGATGTGTGACTGTCACCAGCTGTGTGACTGTAGGATGAGACACTTTAGATTGTAGTGAAACCTCAAGACTTTCCAAAATCCTTCTCTTGCA
The DNA here is from genome assembly GCF_028858705.1 of Grus americana. Taxonomy (NCBI): domain Eukaryota; kingdom Metazoa; phylum Chordata; class Aves; order Gruiformes; family Gruidae; genus Grus; species Grus americana. The sequence goes on along the minus strand of NC_072857.1, from coordinate 14,050,327 downwards.
GCCTGTGTGACCTGAAGGACCCCTTTCTTGCTGTGTCAGGCTTTGCAAGTCTGCTTAGCGTGAAGTCATTAGGAGAACAGTTGCCCCAGCCATGTTATTTATAAATTTGGACAACCTCTGTAGTTGAATATTTTTAGCAGCAGGTTTCTGAAGCCAGGAGAGCACCCACCAATCTAAAAGAGAAGTTCTAAGCATCTAATGTGGTAATTGATTTAATTTAGACTAAGCCCCTTGCAAAGAGGTAATGTCTACAGATCAATAAGGATTTGATCTGTACAGATCAATAAGTATCAAATAAGTGTCTGTACAGATCAAATACGTCTACAGATCAATAAGTTCAACTATATTGCACTTAATTAAGATCTGATTTCAATGGATCACTGAGCGTAAATTATTTATTGCCGAGGAGTAGCAGTGTAAGTGGGAGATGCCACTTTCTCCTGTGTCACTCTGCTGCTGTGCGATTTCCAGGCAGAGGGGAGCAGAAAGCTCCTTCCCATTGCATATGTAGGAGCTGTGATTTTATTTTTTCCTCACTTGGGATAGAGCGATGTATTCATATAACAAATAGTCAGGCCCAAACCACAGACTGCTGCACTGGTGACACCAGCCTTTGAAATCACATCAAGACAGTGAGTTTTTCAAAGCCAGATTTTGCCCTTATAGTAAGCAACCTCGATGGAGGTGCTGCTAACTTTTAGCTGCATTTTCACAGGGAATATATGGGTGTCCTCCTGAGTTTTCTTGCACTACTTAACTGAGTTTTGTGATAAAGTGAGAATTCCCAGACATCTATTTGGTTACATAAACTATATGAACAACCTTATTGTTTGGAAAGCATAGTAACCCCCCCACTAATCTCCTAATTTTATATACAACTTTCTGAAATTAACTATTCCTTAATTATGGGTAATATTTAGTGTTTGTAAGAGCATTTTGCTTTATTCTTTTCAATCCTCTCCACATCCTTTTATTCTCCCATATTGGCATATTCAATTTTACATGAAAGGAAAAGTTGATCTGAAGGTGAACTTGACCAAGACACTGAGGTCAAGATGTATAAAAGACTTCAACCGGAAAGGAGGTGACACAATGGCAGTCAGGAAATTAATTGCCTTTCTGAATCCAGGGCTTTTTCTTATTCCTGGGTTTTCATCTGTTCAACACTGATCATTGCTAGAGCAGAAATAGGAATACGACCTCACCTCAGGCAAATTTCTAAGGTTAGTACATGAAAGATTGAGAGGTGCTCAGACATGATGGTGCTGGAGAACTTACAATAAATTACCATATCTCATAGTCTTTTTGCAGTCATTTAAGTAGAGAAGTGCGTTTTAGCATATTTCATGCTTGAAATCTTCCCTTTGCAGGTATTTCTGATACCTGTGGCAACTGTGCCTCAGATTGCTATGCCGTCGTGTATTTTTAGAAGCAGTGAAGCGTTTTAGCCTCTCTGGAAGAGTCTTGTACAATAATTTCAGAAGTCTATGTATTTTGAAAGCATTACTTGCCAAGTAAATTGTGCACTGAAGAATCCAAGTGTGGTTTAATAAACATATATGCAGTCTGACAAAAACTTGTTGATACCTCCAAAATGACAAACACCTTGTTTTCCTTTGACCCCTGGGACAATCTTATTGTGGTGAAAAGGGCAATGTTCAGTTTGGGGCTATTTTTTTTTTTTTTTAATATTATTTCCTCTCTGACTTTCAGTTTTCTGAAGAATAAGCAAAGCCTTAAACATAAGACAACCTCCTTTTCTTCTCCATGGTTTTGAAGACTATACCCAATGCAAAGCTGTTTGATAATGGAAAGATATATTCAATCTGCTGGCCTATTTTACAGCTATTTAATCCCTCTTGCAAGATCAAGAGAACATTACAGATGAGATATCTAGTGAGGTTTCCGTTTTCCCATAGGCTCCAGCTATGTATGAGCAGGGTAAATTGCTTTTCTGTGAATACATCTATATCTGGATTCAGGAGAGGCAAAGGTGCCTGGATCTCAGCGCACAGCACCAGTCTGAGCCTGTCCTTTCTGCATCCCGTTGCTGCTCCCGGGAGGTGCCGGGTTGTGTCAGCCCCGTGGCACCGAAGTCTGCTCCCCGCCGAGCTCTCCAGCATCCCTCAGCCCTTAGGAGGGGCTCACTGTTGTGGTCAGGTGCCCGACATGCTCCCTTAGTGTCCCCTGGGCATTCCCTATAATCCTGCTGCAAAAAAACCTGGCACTGCTCGCGTTTGGGAGGGATTGCCTTCTCCTCCTTTTCTTGCTCCTTGAAATGTACTTTAAATTACTCAGCTGGGGCAGAGAGAGTTTGAAACGTGCGCTTCTCCAACTGCACACTGAATTTCTTTTGTCCTGCTGAGCCGGTCACCTTCTCATCTCCCACAGATGAATTCATTTCCTTTCCCCATAGCACATTAAAACCCTTCTGAGCAGCACTCACATCGTGGTTATAGGTAAGATCTTGTAGGACCCCAACTGTCCCGAAGAATTGTTGTCAGCGCCCTTATGGGACAGATATGTGTGGTTTGTTTGATTACTGCACTTGTGAAAATGACGGATAAATGTTTTTGTAATCATCTATTTAAACTGCCTTACAGATTTCCATACAGCATTCAGTGCACTCTCAACCCTTGCCAGTTTTTTTCACTGCTGTCCTTTAGGAATAAAAGATGCGTATCACCAAAGTTTATTAAATAAGTATACTGACCCTGGGTTTGGGAGTTTATGTAGCCTGGTTACGGTTTGCCTGTAAACAAAACCTTTGAAATATTACCTTATAGTAACTTTATAATGGGACAACAAATAACGTATAGCAGGGCCTGACCTATAATTGTTTGCACTTCAAGTGCTTAATAAATGAGATGCAGAGCATCTCCCTGACAAATGTTTACTCTCTTCTTTTCCCTGGGACGATGACAAGGGTTTTCCATCCCTGGCTGATGACAGATGAAGAATTTGGAAAGTCCCTATCTCCCGGCTGGGAAAGGCAATTGCAAGCTCAGTTGGTTTCTTTTTCTTTCTAGGAACAAGCAAAGGGATTTGGGGGACTCCTGCTTAATCCTCTTCTCAGGGATTCTTTTCTCCTTTTCTTTTGGTTTTGACCCAACAGCACTGACCTGTCCATTTTATCTTGTGTCTTGTCTAAGAATCAGAAACACCCTCTCTGCTTACCTGCCCCCCTGTATTTCTGCAGTGACAGTCCAGGGTGGGAGGGAAGGAAGGAAGGGGCAGATGAAAAATACCCTGCTAAGCCTCGGTGGTGCTCAGGTCGTGCCCAAAGACTGATGATGCTTTGTAATCATTATCCTGACTACTGCGGTTTATCTGCAGGGGGGATACTTTTATTTCCTCTCACCTTAGGCTGTGTGAAAGGCTTAAAAAAAAAAAAAAAAAAAAAAGAAACCAAAAAAAAAAAAGGAAGAGGAAGGATGGAAAAAACACCTTACCAGAAAGCATCTCCAAGATTAGATGCTTGCCTGTGCAATATAGGCTGAAATGCTTATCCATGCTTTTGTGATTAGCAGGCTGGATTATTACGTAACCCTGCATCACCGGGTCTCCCTGCTTCAACTCTCTCTCAACCCTCTTTGCATCAAGTTCCCACTGAAATGGAAAAGCCGTGGCAAAATCTCAACTTTAATATCCTTATGTTGACTTAAGCAAGGCTTTACGTGGCCTTGGTTCGTCTTACAGCTCTGATCTGACTTCATCCTGCTCTCTAGGGATGTCCTTGTGTTCTGCTAAAGCTGCCATGGATTAGATTGCGAGGCTCGTCAATGAGCATTTCCTTGTTGGAGATTCACATGGAAATCTCCGTCTAGGAAGTGGGGAGGTTTTTCCACAGCTGAAATCAATGGCAAAGTTCTCACTGACTCCAAAGGAAGTGAGATTGGACACAATAAATTGATTTTTCCATATATTAATCAAATTCTGCAATTCACATACTGCCTTGTCTTTTTTTTTTTTTTTTTTTGTTAAATTTAAAACACATTGATGTTTAAGTGCAATCTCAGAATGACAGTTATTAACGATCTAGTTCAGAGCTCATTGAAGCCAAAAGGAATTTTTCATTGACTTCAGTGGGATTTGGATCAGGGTCTGAAATTACATTTTGACTGTCTTCTTCCCTAACCTTTCACATACTGCTGAGTATTAGAATCAAGTCATTTTTTGCCTTCTTCCCTCTTGTGGTTTTCATTGCTGTGCATTCTCCAAATAATCTATCTCACCAAAACATACTTTGGGTTTTAATCATCCAGCGAAAACCCACACCCTGCTCAGATACACAAACAGGCACTCATCACCTTCCCCGTGTCCCATCAACGCAAAAACATCGATACGCCTAAACTATCTTTATGCAACACAAATATACAGCCTGTTCCTACACAGCATACCAGAAAGAGAGCAGACCCAACTAATTGCCGGAGGGGACTGATAAATAAGGACATGTTCCTACTTCCATTATCAGGTGTCACTAACGATGGGTTGGGAAGGGATTGGGTGGGTGAAAGGGTCCCCTCTGAAATAATTTTTTTCAGCTAAATTTGCTCCTTGTCTTGTCAGATCCCAAGCAGTGAGAAACCAGCCAAAAACCTCAGAGGTGTAACAAGCATCTACCCAAATACAGGCTGGGGAACATAGTTAGACAGCAGTTTTACAGAAAAAATGTTGTACTTATGGATGAAAAATGGAATATAAGTCAATAATATGGTAATAAAGGATCCCCTGCCCTGGCCCAAGAAAAAGAAAGCAATTGTTGAGTGTCTGTGCAGGAGTGAGTCTGACCTCTGCATCGGGGAAAACTCATGCTAAAAATAAAGTAGAAATATGGATAAATATGAGTTATTGTGAAAAGCCAGGGTGGCATTTATAGAGGGATTTTATTTCACAGATTTGTTGGAAGGTTTTTTTTTAAAGGAATTAAATATAGACAAATGAAAACCTCTACAATGGAGCTGATAAGGGGGTATTTTGAATTTCCAGAATGTTTTCCAAACAACTTCTGCTTGATGGCTTGTAAAGAAACAGCTATCATAAAACAAGAGAGATAATCCTTTTAAGGGTTAATAACTAGCTGAAAGATGGGGGAAAAATAAGTGGGAATAACGGTCAGCTTGCACGATAAAAGGAATTTAGTAGTATCCAGCTGGTATCTATGCTGTTCAACATATTCATAAATGAACTTAGATATTAGATTGAATAATGAGAGCATTTGGTGATATAAAATTATTCTGGGTAATGAAATCAAAACTTAGGCATAAAGAGTTGCAGAAGAATCTCACAGGAGTGAGTGACAGCATGCTAGAGTGGCAGATGAAATTTACTGTCAATAGATGAAAAGGAAAATGTAGATGGGGAACAACTCTAATGCTCACAGGAATAAAATTTTAATAGATATGGCAAATTTCATTTATAGAGAGTAAAGCTGCGTTTTTGATTTGGAGTGTCTGTAGTTAAAGGAACTGTCTGATTCAGAGACTTTTAGAAATAATGGTACATGGAGAAGTCTCAAGAAATATGTGTTGGTTCTTGTTTTAATAGTGAACAAAATTTACTTTAGCAAGTATACAACTTAAACACATGAAGGACACTTTTTACTGCATTTTGTGTTAATGCAACCTCAGCTGCATATTGTGTTCAGGTTGGGGCACTACCTTTGAAGAAAGAAGTGGTTTCATTGGAGTGAGTCCAGGGGAGAAAAACAAGGATGATTTCAGCTCTAGATAAGGTGCTGATCAAAGAAAGAAAAGAATGTGTTATCATGGTATCAGGAATTCTTCTAGAGTGTTGGGGTTTTTTTATGAATAGGACAAAGAGGGAGTCAGTATCCTCTTAAATAACGGATCCCGGACCTTTGGCTCCCGTACAGCTTGTGAGACGCCAGCTTGCGTGGATCTTGCTATCAAAAACTTTTTTCCTTCAGCACTTCTGCAGCTTCGGTATAATGTGTTCCAGCCCCAGAGATTGGTAAAGCATTACTTGCAGTATATTTGGTGCCCTCGCTTAACCTTTTATAGCCTGGTAAAGTCTTCAGATCTGACTCCCACCATGAGAGAGATGTGTTGCAGTCTTCATTTTTTTTTCAGTAAACTTTAGGAGTCCATTTAGAGTTTATGAATTCTTGCTCAGGAGTCATCAGAAGCAGTATATGTGTGATCAGCCTCCCAGAGACAAGTCGTCTTCTAGTGTAACTGATTTTTTTTTAGATATTTTCTAAATCTATTCCTTGCATGTTCATCTCCCCTGTTTTCAGCATACTTGACAGAGACTTGAGCAAAACTCTCCCCCTTACTTTGTCCTCAATCTTCTAGCTCCAGATGGTGTCTGCAGAAAATTCCACCTGTGTGAAGCGCACACTCCAGGAGGCAAATGCTGCATCTTGTGCACTGGGCTAGACGGCAGAAGTTAAAGAAGGAAATTCTGTGTATTTAAAAAAAAATAAATTAAAGAATAAGACAACTATTACAATTAATTGTTCACATCCAGTTTGATAAGAATCCACTTGCCCCCTTGATATTTAAAAAGGAGACAGACCAGGTTGGGTTTTTTGTGCTTTGTGTTTTCAACACAAAAGACTGAGCCGTGGCATCTCAAAGCTAAACTAGAAAGTACAGGAAAGAATTACATTAATATACTCATAAGCCTATGGGGTAATTCAGTTTCTATTTGAAAATGCTTTTGGACTGAGACTAAAAATGAAACTAACCAAACCTCAAATCTGAATTTTATGAGGAGGTTAAAAACATAAAGGAGGACAAGTCTGAACTGCAGAGCAATAGCATTTGTTCAGTTTTCCCCAGACATGGTAGTAAACATGATGCTGCTTTCTAAGCTCGGTGTGGTGAAAATGCAAAAGATGTGTCATATCAAATTCTGGTTTTAACTCAGTGGAATCATTTTGGGGGTTTATAAGTTTGCAAACATGTTATTTAATAACACATCATGGCTTAATTTGGCTGTTGATGTAAAATTTCAAAATGCAAATTAAAGTAATATACCCTCTTAATTTGTCCTCCTTTTCCTGACCAACGTGAAACAAACTTGAGATATCTGAGAGTGATACCCGTTTCTTGAGTTCACTGTGTCTCACATGCTCTGAAAGAACGACTGACTTTTGTGGTTGAAATTTTCTAGAAACATAGTGGAACTGCTTGTGATTTATCTCGCTTTAAAGGGCGGCAGCAGCAACGTTAACTATCTTAGCAAGTTGCCGGAATGAAGCCACATCTAGTCCCAGTATGGCTTTCTGTAGGTGAGAAGAAAAACGGCGGTGTGAAAACTCCCCGTGAGATAATACGCAGAGTATTACAGAGCAGAGCTGTGCAAGTCCAGAGAGCTGAGCCTGGTCTACTGCGGAGCAGGACTAGCCGGTCCATTGCTTAAACCTACAGACTAGATGTTGACTAAAATTATCTTTGTTAAAATGACGATGTTGTTCTAAAGTAAGTGAAATGTTTGTAGGCAGTGTTATCTTGTAACAGCTTTCTGTAAACAAAATGAGGCAAAGTTAACTTTTTCCCCATGTGAAAAAAATCTTCCAAATTCCCCAGGAATTATTAATTACTGCAAAATGAGCAGCACTGCACAGACAAAATGCCCATCGCCAAGAAATCCAAACTGTTTTAACTGAGGATGTGATTTGCCCGTGGCAGCCCAAATTCTGCTGTGCATTCCTGCTGCCAGGAGACGGATGAGGAGCTGCCTTCGAGGGCAGAGTTTGGCCCAGTACCTTTATGAAAGAAATCTGATTTGTATGTTTCTTCTTTCTGCAGAGATCAAAGACCGTTTACTCAGCTAAATAGTGCGAGCTAGTGTAGATTTATGGAACCAATTTAGAGAATTAATAAACCACGCCATAAATCTTGTTAAGGTCACACTGTATGTGATTGTGCCTATACGCAGACGTGGAAATTTGGTATCCTTCCAAGTGAGAAGACTAACTTTCTTGAGCTTAGTTACAGTAAGTAATTAAATTCATGCCCCTTAAATAATGGATCATTGAAGAGAGTGTTGTTTTTTGGGGTTTTTTGTTTTTTGTTTTTTTTTCTTTACAGGGATTTTTAAATTATGTTCCCAACCCTTCAAAGTACAGAGGGTTTTCAACTGCCTTGGACTTCGGTGGGAGCTGAAAGCACTTTGCATCTTGCAGAATTGAGGCCTTTAAGTGGGCCTGAATCAAAACATCTATGAACCTGGAAAAGTTTGAGCTGGATGCAAACGCTAAATCCTGTGACTCAGACCTGTCTTTAATACAAACCAATATTTACAGTTTGTATGGTCTTAAAATGTAGTAGCTCAGCAAGTATGGTCTGTATAATAGATTTAAGGAGCATGAATAAAAGAAGAATCATCTCATGAATAGAGAGGTTTAAAATAGATGGTATAAAAATAGCTTGTTACTTAGGAAATTTTCTCATCCTTAAATGTTACAGAGAACCAGAGACTTGATCTTTAAGGGGTTTTTTTTGGTTTTAAGTCCCCTTAGGTCAAACCCTGCCATGATAACTAAGCCGTTCTTTCTGCTGTACAGATATAAATCTGCTTCCACGTAGCTTTTGGGCCACTAATTCCCTGTAATTAACCTTTGACATTTTCAATGTATTTGTAGTTTTGTCATTTAAAAACCACTCTTTCCTCCTCAAATGTCAAGTAAGGTATATATATTTTATTGTTGGTTTTTTTTTTTTTAACTTGGATGCATGAGGAAAAGGCAGGGATATGACTGCACACCCGGCCTGTCCTTATCCTTAGTAACTTACGAACCGTTTTCATCCATGTTTGACACAAGGCAAGAGGAATGTCTCAAAGACGTGAGGGGTCTGCAGCAGACCACGTGTGCACAGCTCCGTATTTACTGCGGTGTGTGCTTCCCCTTGTCCAGCTCCCACGGGAGGTGATGTGGTATTTGAAGCTGGTGGTGGGACACAGAGGTGTTTTGCAGCAAGGTGGAGGCGCAAGGACATGCAGGAGGGGAGGAAGGGTTGAGTGTGGGAATAGGTTCTGCTATCTATGGATCAAATCCATCAGAAAATGGGGGTGAGCAATTCTGCTGCTCTGGGGCAGCCTCCTCATTTGCTTGGTCTGTGTGTCAGCCTCAGCAGTGAGGTTATCACGGCTCTGGATAGCCTGTGAAGTGTTTTTTTTCATTAATTAGGAAGTAGCAAAGCTAAGAGATTGAAGGTATTGCATTAACAGTGCTTCTGCATCTCATCCGTGTCGACAGGGTTGGCCAAGTTTGTTATAAAATACACGTGTGAAAAAAAACCCTCCTGTATAGCAGGTTTCACCATCTCCATTTTTGTATCCTGCTTGAGAGAACAGTCTACTTCCAACCAACCATTTCTAACTCCGGCTCTTGGTTTGAAATGTTGCTTTGAATAGGACATGAAAGAGATACGATAGTGTGTGGGAAGAGGAGGAAATGCAGTGGGAGGAGAGAGACAGCAGCGGAGCTGTATTGTCATCTGTCTTGATTATTATTCTAAAAAAACCCCCATGTGTAGTCACCTGCTCTGATGTTATTTAGTCTGAAGATCTACAGGTCCTGGCCCTGCTGAGTGAGGTTGCTGGGGTAGTTTTTCAGAGGTTTTTTTCTCCCCTCCTCTCTCAGCCTGGTTGTGTGTGGTGAGTTCTGCTTGGCCAGAAGAGGCGGTTGCAAGCTCACGCCATTAGCCACAGGAAAGGGTAAACATCTGACAAGTCCCTGAAGTCGTTCAGGTGGCTTTTGGGCTCTCGGATGGATCCTGAGCATCAATTCCCCTTCCCCCAGAGCGGGATTGCTTGCGCGGCACAGCAGTCCCTGCTCCCAGAGCTAACCAATGTTTACAAAGTTAGTGGACTAAGATGCTAAAGACATCTAAGACCTGTTGAGGGCATTTCATCTGTCTGCCCAGTTGCATATTAATAGGGTGCACTGTAAACCAAGGCTCGCAGCTGAAGGCGGCTTAGCTCAATTCTTTCAAACTGCTGTGAATGTAATTACACCTAACAAATCAGCCTTTGAATGATGCCCACCAAAAACGAAGCACACACAGATTTATTGCCTGGTCTGTGTGTGAGAAAGGCAGAGAATGTGATCTGAAAAGGAGAGAATAAAAAAATTAAAGGATCCCATACAGTGCAGAATTTTCTCTAGATATCTAATTTGGAAAAGAGCAGCAAGTTTTTGGTTTTATTTTAAATACATCATCAGGTGTTTTGCATCTCAGAATATGTCATATCAAATCAGTGGCCACCGAGGAGGTACACAGTGGGGTGCAGAACCACACACTGCAGAAAATGGGAAACGCACGGTGACAGCTCTGTTACCGGCAGTCATATAGGCTGGTCCCGTACGGGAGACCAGCTCTGCATACCTTAAAGTGCAGCACTAAACATATGCGCTTGCCTGCTTCTGACAGGGGAATAGCAGTTGCATCCTGACTCCAAGGATCTGGAGTGATTTATTTTTCCTAAGCATTCCTGATAGGATATTATTATATGTTGGCTTATTTCCAGCAGTCGGGGTGACATCCAGTATTTTAGCATTATATTCAAAACACACACACGTATCAGAAAAAGGTTTCTAGCTCAAAAAAAGTAAAAAAAAAAAAAAAAAAAGTGACATGAAAACCTTACACTTTCTGAATGCTATGCACATACTCATCAACCAGGGATAATTAGGCCTGTTGAAGCCAGTGAATACTGAAAACGTACAGAGGGTTTATTTGTTGCTCTGAAGGGGTGCAATAACAGGTTTGGTTTCTTTCGCTGTTTGCCTGTCAATCATACTTTTAATTACCTAATTGTTAGATCTGTTAACAGCCAAGACTGGTTGACAACTTTAGGGTAAAGGGCCTAATAATTTTACTGTCAACAGTACTCCAGTTTTTTCAGTACAAGGAAAGAAAACAAATGCAGCCTTCAACACAAACAAATGGAAAAAACAGCTCCAAAAGCAGCATGAAGCGAACGACAGGCGAGCTGTAGCACACTCAAATGATCAAGCTGCTGTAAGTGGATGAGCATTGTGCACGGAGATGTCCGGTCTGGGGCTGTTGTTTGCATTTGCCTAAAGTCTGAATCGAACCCTAATTTGCGTATAGAAAGTTTGAGAAGTTCAGTTTTAGTTAAAAAATGAGGACTTTTGTGCGGCGGTTTCTACCTGCCTAAAGCTTTTGTTGACTGTTTTTATTCCTCCTGACATTTTTTGATGGTTGGAAGGACCAAATCTTAATGGTGCTGTGCAAAGTAGGCATGGCTGTGGGGAACAAAATATATCGTGCGTGATCTTCCTGGAAAACTGAACTTCAAATGACAGTGTCTATACCTCGCTATCTGCACAGCTGACATATGTCTGGGCTATGTTAAAGGGAACTGAGAAACTTGTGAGAAGTTCCCCTGGTGCGTGCTGAGTTTTCTAGACCAGGGAGTGATTCAGACAAAGAGCCTCATCCCAGAAAGGGAACATAGCTTTAAAGTGATTTCTTCTTTCTTTCTTAAAACCATTTCTTCTTTCATACCTACAGATATACTTTGTGGCTAATACATTGACGTACTGTTACGTGATTTCTTAGCTATTTAGTAACAGGCATGTATTGCCTTGGTGTATGGCAGTGCATAGAGGCCAGAATTATGACGGATCCTTCTCTGTAATCAGCTACGTACAAATATTTTGTGAGGCATAGTCTGGCCTAAAGATATCATGCTCTATTTTAAAAACAATTAATTTCTGTGTTTGCTTTTTATCTCTATCTTCATTTTGTGGGATAAAACCAGAGATTGCTACTTTACTGGGAGCCAAGTATTTCTCTAACTAGAATGAAGCATTTGATATTACCAAAGGTTTACTCCTATCGCAGGAGTCACTGGTTCAGTTTTCTCCTTTTGGATCACTGTTTAGGCTATGGGAATTTTCATCACAATGAGGTAATGCTGCTATTTTGTCTTTTATTGATTAACTCTTTTCCCACATTCTTCTGGCAGAGTGCAAAGGTTTGTAAAGCATTGGAGGCCTTGTCTGGAGCTGCTTAGTTAGCATTACTCTTAGTAAACATAGTTACTTTTACTAATTCTCTGGCAGGCTCTTAAATACTGTTACTACAAAACCAACACCATGAAATACTCTTGTGCAACCTGTATGCCAACCTGTAACCAGTTTCTTCCTCAAATAATGGCCAATGTGAATAATGTCAGTTTACCCCAGATTTTACCTCAACCATGGTTACGGATTACTGGTTATATTATTTACTCGTAATGCACAAGGAAAATCAAAAGGAATCTGTCCAAGAGGTAGGCAGTTGCAGCCTATTTCCTGGCTTGTTTGTGAAGAAGAGGGGTTTAAACCAAAATATTTACTTTTAAGGGATGTAAAAATTGCTATTCCAGGCATGTTTATCATTAAAGATTCTGATTCAGAGATCATTAAAGCCCATTATTAGACTTTTACTAATTTAAAAAGATTTCGATCAGACCCTAACAGGCAACCTCTGAGCACTTTTACAGGATCTGGTGGACTGCAAAAAAAGTATTTCATAAAACCTTTACATGCTACTGCTGTTGACATTCTCACTGACAAGTCCAATGTCATAATTTCACTGTTTCCAGCTGGCATTAGATTTTGGAGCAGAATTATGGCTCTATTCCTCAGTGTGTTCACTCGTCCTGTAGTGGAAGTCAACATAACAGAAGCCAACAGAGACAAACTTGAAGTATCCTGGTACAGTTTGCTGGGATGTATACAAGGAGATATGATGATTTTTTCTTTTTTTTTTTTTTTTTCCCAATTTTAAACTTGACACATAGAGACAAGTAAATTACTGGGAGTTGTGTTAAGTGACCCAAAAGTTAACAGTATGCTATTGTTTCTCATCTTTCCTTTTTGCTCTTTTCTTGGTATCTTAAAATGCTTCATACAAATTGCTTGCGGCTCAGATGTCTGTGTGTTAGCAAAGCAGGTGGTTATTGTTTTATAACACCGCGGTGGGTTGAGCGACTGGTACCAGGGTGTCTCTTGGAGGGCCGTGGATCTGTTGCTTGTTTTCCATCACAATAAAACAAACTCTGGTGGGACCTGGTGTAATGTTATGATCTAGCTCACAGATACAGATAAGGAAAATCGCTCCTCAGGAAAAGGAATGAGGGTGACTGATTGCTCGAAGTCTGGCTATTGCCAATGTCCCCGCTCGCTCTTTCATTTTGTGCTGGATAACAGTGCTTGTAAAACTCAGCTGCTTGTTCCTCGATAGATCTGATGTCAATAAACCTATCCAGAATGATAGCCAGTGCGCTGTGTATAAAGCCAGGGCTTTTCCTTGGTGCCTCATGGGACATGTCCTATGTCCTTCTACCTCCGAGTTTGGGAACTGGCTGGGGGGTCCCCATGCAGCGTGCCCAGGGGTGGGAAGAACAGCTCCTTGCGAGGCCAGTGGTTCCCAGCAGTCGAGACCCTGCTCCTGCTCTCGCTGCGGTGTGATCTTTCTCTTCCCCTTTTCTCCAGCCCTGTCCTGGCCTCTACCCCTGCTCTGTCAGCGGCTCCCATGTTTGGGGTCGCTCTGGGTAGTTTTGAGAGCTGGACCGAGCTGGACTCTCTTGCAGGAGCCTTGAGTCCTCGCCTTCTCTGCTGCAAAGTACTGATTGCCTACCCTGGTGTCCTGCAATGGCTTTTCTGTACTTCTCTTGTTACGGTGCCAGGCTAAACTCTTTTCATGGATTTTTTTTTTGAGTACTTCTTTTAGGGTACATGGAGTGTGCTTAACTGTTATCTTTCATCTTGCTCTCCGTGGCATGGTGTCTATGTTTTTGACAAGTTTATGTCTGTCTCACCTTCTGGATTCCTTTTGCTCCAGCCTCTGGTATACTTGTTCTTCACTATCAGTTCTTCTAGTTTTGATGTGTGTTTTCAGCAACTCAGTGCTTTCTGTTCAGAAGTACTTGTAGTTGGGTTTCAGCTGTTTCTCTCAGTGGTCAGTCCTTTGTGTTAGAATTGTTTGAATTATTCATTCCCTGAATGATCTCGTCCGTGTTCAGTGAACCTGTCATGTCTCTAAAGGTAGACAGGGGTACTAAGGCTCTGAGCAACGCATTACAAGCATGGATTTCCTTTGCTGATTCCTAGACCTGAAATGGTATTCTCCACTATCAGTATTTATCAAATGCATTTGTTCTCTATTCACCAATTATTTTAGATAATTGGATCTTATTACTTTTCCTGTTTGTGTTTCAAGCTAGCAGGAAATCAAAGTATTAATTTTAAAACAATTTCCTTAACTTTCATATTTTTAATACCCATGATCTGCTCAGTCATGGACTGAATTCTTCCTTCTGTGCTTATACAGGGCTCTCCTGTAGTCCCAAGTCCCTTCTTTGTTCTGTGTTCAGTGATGTTTTTATTGTCTTCCTGTCAACTGTGATCTCCTGTTTGCCGTTGGTCTTGCTGGACTGAAAGACTTTGTATACTATTTGCCAGCTAATAGCATAAGACGGCGTCAGGCTTGCCAAATGTGGTTGGCTGCTTATAAAAATAACTATATGCAGAGATTCACGACCTGATTACTAGTTATATCCTGTGTATACAGTTATTTATCTACCTACGAGTCAAGCCAGGAGCAAGCCAACTCCTCCAGACTCCTTCCTCCTGTAGGCTATGCTCCTTCCCTCTTGGCTAAAAACAACTGCAGCTAAAACCGCTCATGTCTGGAGATATAACAGTATCTGCCATGTCTCCTCCCTGATACTTCTGTCAATGTCTGTGATGCAGTTGGGTTGTATGTCTTCAGTAGAGGATTAAATACATGGCATGGCTGCCCAGATTTGGGAAATCTCCCAGGAATGTAAAATTAATATAAATGGGCTGATCTAGAAAGAAGATCACACAGAAACAACCTCAGAATTGCAGGGAACGCTAAGGCATGTGACAAGAAAATCTTCTGGTACTTACCTCAAAAATATTTGATCTGAGGACCTCACACGGGATGTTGAGGGCCACGGGTTCTTGGCCTTGAGGCCAGCCCCTGAAGGTGGATAATAAAATTCTCTGTGTTCTCAAGTAAAGAAACCATCCTACACAATGCAGACTAAAAAAAAGAGGGGTTTTTTGAGAGTCCCATCTCTGAAATAATGTGTTTTCAAGACTTTACAGGGGAAGTTGTAGAGCAAAGGGCAGATTTTACTTGGGTCAGGTTTCTCGCAAGCTGGATATGTTGCAGAGCACTGAATTGGTTTTCATGCGTTGTTTCATACTGTTATTGTTTTGATTTTATTATCTGCATTATCCTAACACTCTAAAATCCCAATTTATAGGAATCCCACTGTGCTGGGGTTTATACAGACAGAGTAAAAAAACAGCTTTACCTGCTGAGTTTGCTTTCTAAGTACAAACCGGGAGAAGAACATGGTCTGCCTGAGAAGCCGTCGTGTCAGACATGTGGTTTGCAACCAGGGGAATTCACTACGCAGAATTTTCATAGACTTTTTGACAAACTTCCAGAGATGCACACATCCTTATCATAACTGTGCATAAGTCTAATGAAATCTGGAACTAATAGTACATAAATCTTTCTACTCAAGCCATAAATTAGATGGTCTAGAACTGTAATATCGTAATAAAGGCTGTATTCATAGGCTGATTATTCTTTTTTTTCCCTATCCTCATGGGAGCTGTGTTCAGCTCCTCAGCTGATGTACTCCTAATCTCTGACTGTGCATTCATTACCATAAAACGCTCCATGCACTTTGAGCATGAAATAAAACAGAAATTTAATACCATGCTCATTTTAGATCCCCATTTCAAGTTGTTTATACAAAAAGAAAAAAAAAAAGGAAGTTGATCTCTTCAGTTTTTCTTTAAGGAAAATTGACAAGCTGCTTTGAAGGCTTGCTTTGAGGCTAAGTTATTAGTTTTGCTGTGGTTTTAAGGAAAAGGTGAGGACAGAAGATGAAATTAGATCAGCAACAGGCTAAAAGTCCTTTCCCAGAACACCTGGAGAGGTTAAATAAACTGCATATGGCCCGCATTGAATTTACACATTGTTAAGACTTCTGGGAGTCAGGGAAAAAGTAGGTAGACTGCTAACTTGCCATCTTAAGCAAAAAGCAGCTGGGGGAATGATTATTGCAGTCTGAGATAAGCATAATATACAGTGAGATATACATCAAGCTTATAAAACATAATTCCTTAATTTGACTAAAATATCCATGAGTTTAATTATGGTCCTACATGCAAGGTCCTGAAAGGTAACCCATGCAAGGCAAACATTTTGTTTGGTTTTATTTTGTTTGGTTTTATTGACACTATGGGGAATTTGTTTGGGTTGGGGTTTTGGGGTTTTTTTAATTTTATTTTTTGGGGGCTGGGGGATGCATTTGTTTGGGTTTTTGCTAAACTGCAAATGCCTTGGCTCCCTATGTGCTTGCAACAACATCAGAGTTTGCTGATGCCCTGAAATAAATGGCAATCACTGCATGCTTTCACTCAAGTAGTCAGGGTATCAAGGTTGGTTCATTGAAGCACCATTTGATGCTATACACTGACAATGTGCTTTTGTTTGTAACAAACTCTGAAGCCACAATCCTCGCCCTTCTAGTGTTAATCCAAGATCTTGGCTTGCTTTCAGGCTATAGAATTAACTGGGAAAAGTTGGAACCGCTTGAGATATCCCAGCTGTCTTGCACAACGGCTTTTCTTCCAGTGCAACTCCTGAAGGCAGTCAGAAGCAATTAAATGTTTGAGGGATGAAATACTAAGGAATTTTGAAAAACTCGCGCAGATTAATTTAAAATCCACTGTCTTTCAAATGGCAGAAGACAACAGGTGGTAGCAAGTGATTTATATATTTCTTCTGGGGAAAATTAACAGAGTCACATTTTACTTAGATATTTTTTGTATGTTTCGAGTAGGTTAGTTCTCTCCATATTGTACTCTGGGGGTGATTTTTCTGAACTATTTTTGAGAAAGTATAGACTCCCTACTGCTAGGAATAGTTATTGAACCTGCAGAGCTTTTACTGTTCTGTTGTCATGCATTGGGCCCTTCATGGATCCCACCAAACCTATAACAACAGCCCATGGGAAGAGGGTCAAAGAGCATTAAAACAGATTCTCACTCTAAAATCCTGGGATCCTCATCTACGCAGGGAAGCCTAAACTGTTCTGGCTGATAGATTGCATCTGACACCCCATGAAAACTTATTTGAGGGTCATTTCTCCATAGGATAGGTTGGATGCCAGTGTTTATGGCAAGAATTGGTTGAAGATAACACATCTATTTTGGGTTGTGTCTTATAATTCCCAGCTATATAGATATAGGTACATCTGAAACATTTATTGATCTTTGGTCTATAAATACATCGTATGTATGCAGCTCTAAGATTGTCCTCAGTTTGGCCATCCTGTGCTCTATTGACAGAAAAGGTGTGTTTGACTTCTGCAGATGCTTCTGAAACCGGTTATGAAGAGTAGGAGTGGGAAATCTTGGCAAGCCAGCTCACGATTTTGTGCTGTGTGGCCAGGTTAACCTTTAAGTATGCATGTCCGACAACAGGTTGTGTAAATGAACATAGTTTTATGCTGAACTCAAGGCAATAGGAGGGAGGCAGTAAACAGACATGTGGTGGCTCATGTGATATTTTTGCATCTGAATACTAAAAGACATTGAAGAAGCATTCCAACATAAGACAGCTATGTGAATTGTATGTGGAGAAGAGAAGGCCAGTGAAGTTCATTCAAGAACTACCAGGTCTGTTGTGTTAGACACCACACCAACACATAGCCAGGTAGAGTGACTGCCAAAAGGTTTTCACTCTGAAGAGTTAAGGGACACACAAAATGGTAGCAGAAATAAGCACTCTGAAATAATGCGGCGAAATGCAAAATCCTACATCTGTGAACAGAAAGTATAGGTCACACTTAAAAGGTGGAGACCATTTTCATGAATGCAATGACATGAAAACGGGATCGGGGTAATGACAGAAACCCAGGTAATTCTGGGTTACCAAATAGATGCTGACTCTTAAAATGATAAGTATGATTATTGACTGTGTAAGGAGTAGGGAGATAAGGAGGCAACTCCTGGGTTACTGAGGCTCAACTTCACAGAGTGTGTGGAAAAAATAGAAACAGCATTTAGGACAGAGTTAACAGAATGAGTTGAGGACTCAGAAAGATCTTTTGATCAGGGAGAGAAGTGACAGTGATGTTTTGTTATCAGTGCAACAGAATGACAGATGAGATGACCACAGCTACTATTTGTGGCTTTAATCCTACTAATAGATATCTTAAGGACACAACGCTCTGGTTGCCCAGTCTGGTGCATTCTATATGTTTAAATGGTATCTATGCGCTAGGGAATTCTTTTTGGACAGTACTGGAGTGGATTAAGGTATGTACTCTTGCACAAGACTTCCCTCTTACATCTCATTTTTCAGCTTGATTAGAAGATGCCAATACCTGAGCTTTGCAGGGAGGATGAATCTGGATTTTAGCTTTGAAGTTTCAACCTTTCTCAACTGTATATAGAAAATAATATTAATTCTGATGGTCTAGTTTCTTACAGAAAATCAGTGGTAGCTAGCACTCTGGTAAGTTCTCAAAAGAGGTGCTTAAAAAAAAATTCTCGAAAGTCAAAGCTTTCTATTGTGTTTCCAGATAGAATAATAGATGAAAGCTAAGAAGATATGCCAAGTAATTCCAAAATCAACTTTAAAGCACACGATCATGTCTTGGCAATCTGAAAGCAGTGTGTGGAGAAGAGAAAAGGGTTGGCAGAGGAATGAAGAAAAGAAGTATTCTACAAAAAAAGAAATGGCATGTCTTGGCAGAGAGACAATGTTTGCTAACCTGTTGAAGGGTTCAGTCGTAAAAGAACTGTGTTCATGAGAACTGAAACAGAGCAGAAACCATTTACCACTTGATGTTTTAAAGCAAACTGCCAAATAAAATTCTGAAAGGTTTCACTTTGCAGATCAACTCGACCTTATCATGTGATAACATAGCAGGAAAATCTGTGCTCTCACTAGGTTCCTTAATAATGCATCTGAGAAGAAGACAAGTCACATTCTGCTCTCAGTTACAGTGAAGTAAGCCATAATATATCTGCTGAATTCATATTTATTTAGGCATAGCTGAGAAAATGGGGTAGTCCAAAAGGTGCAGAAGGAACAAAATCAGTCACTTGCATGATAAATTAGAACTATAAACCAGGAGTTGGATGTTGAGCAGGGCAAGTATCAATCTGTGGTAGGTGTGGTTGATTTTAAAAGTGCAGGAGATATTGTTAAAATCCAGATCTGGTCTTGCGCATCAACATCCCCAGTGTTTGTTTTTTCAGACATAGCCTATTAGTTTGCCTCCTCTTCATGTGACTTTCTAGATCAACTTTTAGACAAAGATATTGCATTTAATTAGATAAACTCAAGAGAAAAGGGAACCTCGGATATAGCAGCAACCATGGGGAAAACCACCTGAAAAACTTCTAAAATCACCACGGAAAGAAATGTGTGGGGAAGGTGAGGCCGTAGTAGCCTGGAGACCACCTGACTTCATGGGTGACCATGGTTGTGACTATCTTGTGCAGACTTGCGCCCTGGCACGACAATCGGGCAGTGCCACTGCTTTTTTGCAGCACCGGCAGGAATGCCAAAACACATGACTGGCCACTTCTGATAGGTTTTAAAAAATTATTATTTAGACTGAGGTTTTACTAATCAAGTAGGGAGCAGCTGAACTTTACTCACCCAGACGTAAGCCCTCTTACCCCTATCCAGCGACAGATAACCCCGCTCTTTGCTCACCCGAGTGGATGCGCAGGCAGGCACTGAAGCTGTGTTTGGATACACAGGGGTTTTGTCCAGCTTGAAAGATCCCTGTGTTTGGACTTAGCAATTAACTTTGCTGTTATCTGTCTTCAGCGTAGCAGCTCTGCTGCCAGTGCTCCTCAGGAGGGCTCTGTCGTGAGTACACAGCTGAGGACGTAAGCGAGATGTATACAGCGAGGCCGTCTCATATGGATTGGTTTTGGTATGCAAGGTGTTTCTTGTATGACTCACGTTTTCTGAGTAGCAGCTCTCGTTACAGGGAGATAAAAGAAGGGTTAATGCAAGCCCTTTTTCAGCCCCCCCTCTTTCCCCCACGCCAAACACACACACTCTCAACAAAATCTCTAAATCATGCTCTCTTCCCGGAGCTCCAAGACTGCGAGTTACACATAGGACCTCTGTAGCTGCACAGTGCCACACTATTCTGAACGAGATGCTGAAGGCACTTGAGTTTCTTTTACTCTCTCCCCTCCCCTCCGCCCCAGATTTAACCTAGTTTTATGGCATGAACAGCCCCAAAGAAAGTCGGAGAGAAAAGAGATGAAGGCCAGAGAGCAGAGGAGGACCAATGAAAGAAGCACTAACCATTCTGTCATTCCTTTGGAGAGCAACACTAGACACCTTTAAATGCAGAGAGTGTCCTCTGCCTTTTTGCCAAAGCCCTTTTATCTGTGTGAATAAAAAGGGAGGCAGGTCAGCCTAGTTTCTGTTGCCAAATAAAAGCATGAATAAATTAGGCTATTCTTAGTAGGCAAGTGAAAGGGAGAGGGGGGGGAAAAAGTCAGTATCTATTTCTAAAGCAATTTCATATTCTGCCCCAACTGTTTGCACATGATAGAAAGGGGCTGGAGCTGCCTACTATTATGATTAGTACTATTGTTATCACTGAAGGGCCTCATTGTTCTAGAAGATGTTAGGTTTGCACGATTCACAATCCGTCTCTATTCATCCAGGAAAGGTTAGGAGAGAGGATCTGATATTCTGCAAAGGGTTTTCTCCCCCCCCCCGCCTTCCCCCTGCCTTCTCCTTTACTGGCTTAAGGCAGAAAGCAGGCAGAAGGTCTCCTATTAACCAGAATTAAGAAACAGGGATCTAGGTGCCTGGGAACAGCCGCTCCGTAGCTCTAATCCCAGTGAGGACCTTAATTGTATCTGGTTTAACAGTTATTCATGCAGTTTTACTGCAGGCAGGCACGGTGATTAGGGACATTGGTTGGAAAAATCTGTTCATTAGCCTAATAAAGGCTGCCTAAGCCTGCTTGTTCAGCCACTAATAATCCAACTATTAGTGCCATGCTAGATGCCGTGGTATTAATATGTGTAGTTTACTAGTGTCACAACAGCAATATGGGTCAGTTTAGTCGTTTCTTGTTTCATAGTCAGGCACCCTGTGCTGGTGCAGGAGAGAGAAAGGAGTGAGTGAATGAGTCTGACAAAACAGATCGCACCATATAGCGAATCCCCAATACAGGTTTGTCTGGAATTCAGAGGCAGCCCAGGGGCCTTAGGAACAGGGTTGTTTGAGGACAAGAGAATCATCCCCTTCCCGCGATGGATGTTCTTGAAAAGCAGCTTGTTTTTTCATAGGTGGTTCGCTCATTTTCTTCATGGAAGAGCTTTGGCTGTATATCAAATATTAACAGAGGGTAATTGTTGGGGAAGAGGGGCATTCGCCATCCCCATGGCATCGCATGGTGCATGGGCACACACACCTCCCGGCATATGCTGAGACCAACACCCAGCTCGGGAACATCCAGGTTGTCTTTAGAGGAGGAGAAAAGGAGGTATAATTGTCTTTTTCTCTGCTTCCTTGATTTCCCTCAGCTGACCTAAACTTTTCCTTTCCTGATAGGAGGAGGTAAAAATACTGCTCACAGTTTAGGGGATTCATCTGCCCTAAGCATAATCTTTGGGTTGCTAATTACAGTGTCAGTGGGTCCTTCCGTAATAAGATCCTGTCATTCATCTTTCTCTTTTATTTATGGGAATGATTTGTTGTATTTTCTGAAAGAAGATGAAAATGACACTAATGTAATATTATAAATAAGTTGTTGCCAGATATCTTTCTCAAAAAGATTTTAATGAGAGTTTAGAAAATTTTAATGGAGGTGGATTATTGCTTTTTCCTTCCACAGCTGGTCTTTCACCTGCTTGTTTTCAATACTTCTCCCTACGAGACATTATATGTAACCAAAATCTGCCTTGACTTTGAACCAGACTAGATTCATAACCACAGATTAAGCATGTGCACACACTGTGTCTGTCTGTTAATAGCAGTGGCGCCTGTGATAAAATGAACAAAAACTCCACCAACAGTCAGGTAGGTGACCTGTTGTTACCTATAGCTACCCCATCCAAATCCAAAGGATATACATTCTAGTACTCCTTGATAAATGTCCCTTAAAACACAAATGGCAAACCAGAAACCCTTCAAATGGAGAAAAAACACGCCCCTTCATCTTCACTGGCCCTCACCTGCTCTCCTCCAAGCCTAGGAAAAAACCTAACCCAAACCCTCCCACAAAGTGCAAGAGCCAAAACCTGTCCTTGCTGAGTGCTGGGTTGTCCGTGTAGGAACGATATTGTTTAAGTGTAAAAGAAGTCGGCTATTGGTCAAGTACCTTTAGAACAGGTAGATATCTTAATGCATCCCTTTTCAGCTAATGGCTTTATTTTCTATTCTAGGTGTATATTTTAATTGCAATCACTGTATGCCCATTTATAAAAAGATATTATTTTAATCTATTTGATTAGTATCTCGGTGGTTTCATGTCAACGCTAGTCATTATTTTTGGATAGTATTGCTTTTGAACTGTTTGTTTAGTGAGGTTAAGAGAGAACGTACCAGATAGGCATGTGCTGTTCACTGCCGTGTCCATGTGCAAATGTCTACATCTGGGATGCTGGTGGTACGCTAAGTGGTGCTATGCATTTCATAAATGTCAGTCAAGTGAATAAGTGTATCTTTCATGCTCCTCTGATCATCAGCTTCACTTCTGTGTTCTGAAATGCTGCCTCCAGAACTACTGCTGCAGACACCGCATAGATTCAGGCAGCAGTGGGGGATGTACTTTTCCTTCCCTGTAATATTTTGGCTTGGAAAACAGGTGAACAACGTTCATCTGTGAAAAATAATAGTGAGTAGTCCTATGACTGATGTTCTCTAATGTTTAAAACTGGAATTCTCAATGTTGTAGTCTAAAAGATGGACTGTTTCTAGGACTTCCGTGAGTAACATCCCATGTTTAAATCTGGAATTCTAAATGTTATAGTCTAAAAGGTGGACTATTTTTAGGACTTCACTGAGAAACATCCCGTGTGCTCATAATTCAGAAATGACAGATTTTGTCTTTTTAAGTAATTGGGGTAATTTGGAAAATATTATTATTATTATTAAAATCAATTCCTCCTCCCTACGGAATTAGGCACAGGCAGTTGTTTAATACACAGAAAGCTTCAGGAGTAGAAATAGCTTGGCTTCGTATGATTCCTGCTGTGTCTCCCTGCCTGATGAGAGATGCTTTATGTTGTAATATGTTTTATATAACTTTGTTGGAAGTAATCAGATTGATTTGATATGGCTGAAGAGGAAGGTTATTGAAGAGACTCTAATCCTGAGAATGAGGTACCTTTGAAAAGTCCTGGATGTTGGCTTTTATCACATTTTATTATAATAATTTTATCATTACCATATTTGCTTTTGCTCTTTGACCTTCAGCTCTATATCTCTGTCAGCGCTATTTTTTAATTTTATTTTACTTTTAAATCAGCAATAGCATAGCAATATGGCATAGAGATTAAACAGTGGTAGGAGTCTGGAAATAAGACTGATCCCATTTTTAAATAAAAGTAACATGGAAATGTTGCTACACGTGCTACTGTGCTAGGAGTAATTCTGTAACAAGGACAGAAGAGGCAGCTCTCTTGTACTCCATTTCCAATACTGACAGTGCTTGTAAAAAGTTTAGCAAGAAAAATGAACTTTTTACGACTACCTTCCAGGATCCGTAAGATGATTACAACAACACCTCCACTCTCTGGAGGATCTCGTAAAATTGAACTATCTTGGGACTTCTGGATGAAAAGCTCATGAAAAACAACTTTTTTACTGGCCGCATCTCTTACAAACCAATACTTTTATTTCATGAAGAAATTGCTTTGTTTACTACTTTGTTTATTTTGGAGGTTCTATCTTAGATGAAGGGGTGAAAGAATAGTATATGACAGCACTGATTGCTTTTTAGCAAAGTGAAAAATAATTGCTCCACTAATGCATTCAGGGGAATTAAAGTGTGGAACTTTTTTCTGCTGAGGTGTAGCTAGACCTTTGCAATAAAAACTACAGACTCTTCAATGAATTTAAGTGATCAAGGATATGATTTTTCCATTACATATTGAAATCTGGCAGTGCATTATCCCTTCCCAGGGGTCATTCAGTGAAGAATCATAGAATCGTAGAATCTTTAAGGTTGGAAAAGACCTCTAAGATCATCAAGTCCAACCGTCAAAGGGTGCCAGCTGTTGAATTGTGCAAGCAGAACTTCCCCTAGCACCTAAACAGTTGCTGACCGTCAGCAACCTGTTGTATTAGTGCCTTCATTTGGGAATACTGCAACACGTACAGTGATAGAAACAGTTGACCATTGTAGCGTGTGATGGAGAAGACAAATTACCAGTTCTTGAAGACAGTACAGTAGAATGAACCATACCTCATTTTATTTCAAGCCTGCATCTACGGGAATGAAGGACTAGGATAGAGTATCCAGAATGCAAGAGAATGCCTAAATTTTGGAGATGTCTCTGTTGTGTGAATTAGATATCTATATGGACTGTGAGGATGGCTCTTACCTCCCTTTAGTTCTTCAGCAAATAACCTCAGTGTTGGCTAGAAAAACTGAAATGCTCATAGTGTCTGTGTTAGAAGATCTACCATGAATATGGATTTTCAGACATTAAGGAAAGGAAATCCAGTGCAGGACTAGTTGCCAATTGACAGCTGAAAAATCTGACAAACACAGCAATCAGCTTTCAGTTGTATTGCGTGCACGTCCATTAGATGTTACTTCATGAAGATGGAATTTAATTCACTTCACTAGTAATAGATGCATTCAATGGAAGCTCAATGCAAACTTCTAATTCATGCTACCAATAGTTCACGAAAAGATAATTCAGTCTAGACTTCAGTACAGTTTTAATTGGATTCCACGGATTTTAGATAAGCCTATGGCTGGAAGCCTAATTCTAAGAACCCTTAAGGAGCAGGAAATGGTAACTTTTATTTCAACACCTGCTAAATCATGCCCATGGACATGTCAAAAAATTAACTTCCACATGCATCTGGCTGGAAAAAACAAAGAAATCCAGTTTCTGCCTAATGTTGTGTTGTTTTTGAATACTTGGAAAGGTATGGCAGTCCACATGAGGGTTTTCTGAGGCATCTCTTGTCCACCTCATTGCTTGCCTTGCCGTAGTGCTGATTTTAAGTTCAGGCCTTGACATGAGAAGACAGAAATCAAAGTCATTTGTGGTAACTTATTTTGTGACCTTATTCAGCCTCTAATAAATGAGGGAGGGAAGGACATTTATTTTGCCTGCTGGTAGCTTAAGATTGAGTGTTATTTCTTAGCCACTTTCATTGTAGAGGAAACCTTCTAGGTTTTCCACACACCATCAGTATTTATCTCCTCCAGTATATAAGGACACAGTTATCTAGAGTGAGGAATGTAATTTGCGGCAGGCTGCTGAAAGAGCAGACGAACAGTGAGTTACTGTGAAGGACTGCACTATCTGATGGCGAGAACGTTGGATGGGGATGCATGAGACTTGTCATCTATTCCCAGGTCTGCCTTGTGCCTGTTGAATGACCTTCAGCAAGTCACTTTCTCTCTTTTGTCTCAGTTATCATTTTACCTGTTAAAATGTGATAATGAAACACTTTTTTTTCCTTTTTTTTTTTTTTTTTAATAAACTGCTAGGTGCTGATGAATAGCACTGATGAAAAGTACTGTATAAAAGCTAAGTGATATTGAATATTTAATTGCACTTGGCTTCATTGAATTATGACTGAGAATACAGATGTTGACCAGCAAGTGGCTTTATTGGTCTGGTAGATATAATTGTATAACAATCACATTTTCTACTTGTCTACTTTTTTTAGTCTCCAAAATATTGCTTCACAGGTGACACTGATTTTGCTTTCTGCTGTAATCTCACAGAGAAGCTAAAATCCTGAAATCTTTTTATTGGCATTTATTCTGTTTGCTGGTCTTTGGAGGGAATGGGGCTCGAGATGCCTGTTCTGATTAGCTAATTCAAGATTAGTTAGCAGAAGGCTGAGGAGCCCAGAAGACTTGTATTTAGGTGCAATTTCTTGCGCTTGTGCAAACCTTAGACATACAGTTTCTTCCAGCCGTGAAGCAAATTGCTGCAGTGCTGTACCTGGGCCACCTGCTGCCCTGGTGGGAGGGAGAGCGGTGCTGTCCCCACAAGCTGAAGGAAGCAGAGGTGGCTGAGGTGCTGTGTGGGTCACCCTTGCTTAGGAATGCTAGGCAGTTTTGACTGTTTCTGTGTGATCACGCAAGGGCCTGCTAATGTCCAGAGACAAGTAACGCTAAGGTAGCTTACATGCTTTGCCAGAAATTTGTGCTGAAATAAATCTAGCTAAAATTTAGGGCAACACCGTAGCACTCATAGCACACCGAGAAGCCCAAGAAAACAGACCAAGGATCCATCATTCCACCAAACAAAAATATTGATACTAACATCAAAGGCTTTTTGTTTTTAAAGAGCACCATCCGGTGCAATTTTCCTCTGGCATTTAAGTTTATTTCATGCTGAGGTTCTCATCTGCGGGTACATTGAGACTCTTGTTTTTCCTAAAATTCAGCCCTAAGACACCAGCTACCTGTCAGTGCTTCTTAATTCTAACTTACATATTTTCAGTACTAAGTTTATTTTGTTGGGGATTTTTTCCAGAAACCCAGAAAACAAAAAACTTCACATGTACTTCTTTGGTGCAAAATTTGTTCTCTGTTATTTGTAGTTCACTTGCTGAATTACAGGGTTATCTCCATTCGAGGTTGTTTATAAACCAGTCTTTTATATGTTTTTATTCCTCTGGAGCTGGTAGCTTGAACTCTCAGATTCTGTCTCCTAACTGAGTGGTCAGCAGCATAACTTTGATAGCTTTTGGACATGATACAGTAGGCATATGCAGACTCCTTAATCATGGACAAATGATAGGACTATCCTGAAAAAAGGTCCAATAGTTTTGAAATTAAAAAGTCATGAACTTGACAAAAAAGAGATAGTCAAAAGCTCAAATAGGGAGTAGATGCCCAGAGTCCATCCGTTCTCAGTGGCAGGTAGACATCTACCACTCATGACTTTGAATATCATCTTTCCATCTTAGAAATAAAGATTGTCCTAAGGGATCTGTATTTTAGTGTTTCTGTCATTGAAAAGATGAAATCGCTTCCATAGTTATGCAGTGTGCTGCAAGAACTAGAGAGAAAGGGACACTTGATATAATAAAAATAGTGAACCTATAAAATATGAGGCTCTGTTAATGCTGGCTCAAACATCAGAAACAGAAAATTCCATAAAACTTACTCATGTATCTGTATGCTTGGAAGGTGTGATTTTAAAATATTTCCCACCTATGCCTAAATGATGAAAATTACCAGGATCAAGGACTGTCTTATCTCCTGTCTTTCAAACACGGAGTATCCTTATAATACAAAGGAAATTTTTATACCAATGCTATTCCTTCAGTTTTTGTCTCTGTCAAGAAAAATATAAAAAATATATATACATATTTTTCCCCCAAACATAAGAGCATGAAGTTTGTTCCCCAAGTTTATTGCTCACCAGCGTGCAAAGATAAAAATGTCTCTCTCAAAGTCTAGCCTAAGCAGAGGGAATTCAGAAAATGAATGGCAGCTGGACACCTATTTCCCTTGGGCTCCTCTCAACTTCTGGTTTTTAGTTTAATTTCCTAGTTTTGGAGATATTCATTCAGAAGCCGAACTCTGCTGCATCTGTATTTCCCCATAAAAATTCTTATTTGTTTTGTAATCCCAGCCAGCCAGTGAACTTCACAACAAGTAAGAATACAAAATCCAGTAGAGAGTGATTCATCCTCAGCTGAGTTACAGATTTGAAGCTATTTCTAAAAGACATTATTTTAACCACTGCTATTATGCATTTGCATTATGGTAACAACTGAAAACTCTGTCCAAGATTGTGATGCCACTGAATTAAAGCTCCTTGAAACACCTAAAAAGAGATGATCCCTGTCCCCAAGTGTTGGCAAACCAATACACTGATTAAATATGATCTTGAAAAATGTTGGCACTAAGGCTACTTTTAAGGAAGAGTGACTTCCAATGTCACTTCCCACTTTGTTACATGATTTACTACGTGCATTTCTCATACCTGGTTGGGTGATATTATTTATAAATTTTAAGCAACATACATTGAGCTTTCTACTGTTTAGATTTGTGGATTTGTTTAGAGGCTGTACTAATTTTGTGGAAAAGGACAAAAAGAAGAGGTATTTGGATTATTTGAAACCTTTAGGCTTGCACAAAATTTTTAGAATACATGCTACAGCTCTCAGAGACAGCCCCCCACCCCCACCCCCCCGGATAAGAACATTGTATACGGATATAAGCGTATTTATATCTATACGTATACTGTATCAGCTGTCTTCTGTGTTCAGTCAGGATTTCATTTAGGTCCTTGCTACATTAAATCTACAGGCTCTCTGCCATGCATGACTTCTTAGGGGTTTCACAGCTGTGCATGGGTTACAGCCCCGGGCGCTGGTGCTCGCTGCCCCCTTCGCGAGGGCAGAGCACAGGGCTGCTCCCGGCATCGCACCCCGTGTCCCACAGCCCCCGTTCTGCAAACCTCTCGCCTGGATGCCGCAGCGTTCGTGCGACTCTGTGTACGTGGGCTTGCACGGGGAAAATCACAGCTGCCTGCGGGGTCACCCTCCTTCACCTCCTTTTCCAACGGGAGCAGCTGAAGCCAAATGAAGCTGAGCATTAGCCAGCAGACAGAGTACTCTGCTGTTCCGACTTTTAGATGTGCTGTTACTTTAACCTTCTTGCTTTGAGCTGAGAACATTTTATGAAATAGTCATATTTTTCTCTAGAGCTCTTCTGTTTACTTTTCACTCTCAAACTGGTGTTATAAGGAGCTGAACTGATATCTGCTACAATTTCCCTACCTCAACAGAACAGATGCACTTGGAGCAGAGTGCAGCAAAGAAAAACTTTTAGCTTTATTATTTAACAAAGCAAAGCTAATCTCTTGATTAAACCACCCCTGAAATAATACTTAATTTCTTTCATAGCTCTTCCCCCAAGGCGTGCCTGCTTCCTCTGTTCTTCTTTCCCCCAATGCCTTCCTTGCGCGCACGGTCGTGACGCACCTTGGTTGCGGCACGGCTGAGGCACAGATGACATGACTGCTCTTACAGGTCCCATTACCGTGAGGCAGCTGCCAGTTCCAATTAACCTCCAAGAGATAAGGACTCAAATTAGTACAAGCTGACAGATACCCGGTAATGGGAGGAGGACGATGGTTTTGGTTTATATATTGTTGGGTTATGACCCAGCATATATTACTGGCTGAGTGATCTGACTCACAAAGGCCATGCATGGGAATACACCCTCAGGAGAATTACCTGCTGCAGGTGGTCACCATGGCATGGGGTAAGAGCAAGAGGGACAGGGGCCTCCACTAGCCCCCTCCACCTCCATTGGGGTAGCCAGGAAAGGCTCGAAGTCACTGTGTGCAGGAATAAGCTATGTCCAGTGGTTTTGGGAAGAAAGACAGTGCTGTCAACACATGGACGGTGGTAAGATGATGCTGAGTCTCCAACTGGTTGGAAACTTCGTGGAATTGTATATAGTCTTCTGTGCTGTTCTGCTGTTCTTAGCAATAGGTCTCCCTCTCCTGAAAACTGTGTTGTTAGAGAAAAATGTAATTTCCTGGCATTGGGTAAAAATGCAAATATTCATAGTGGTAGATCCCAGATATTGCCACATGGGAGAGTGAACACACTTCTACCACAAAGGTCAATGAACCACCCCGAGTTGATGTTGTTACAGATTTTGTTTCAATAAGCAAAGAAAGTACTGCTTTTGAAAGAAAGTAGCATAAGAAATTATTACTGGGTTAGGAAATCCTGACTTGCTCAAGTTAAAATCAGCTAGAAGAGTAAACACAAATAGTTGTCACTAACATTAGCTTGTATTTAAAAACAAACTTTGTTAAATTTAGGGAGATTATTAATAAAGTCCAGGAATTTGAATACAGAGGACATGCAAAAATTATTTGTCAGTAATGTCTATATGGAACTTCTGTTTCCAGCAGAAAAAGACGAATATACATAAGGGCTCTGGAGCCAACAAGAAATGTAATACTTTCTGAAATTACATGGTAAACAGAAAGCTTGAGAGTAATTTTATTGAAAGAAATCTATGTGTTGTAGTTCAGAAGGTGTAGGAATAAATCAAGAGCTTCTAGAAGTCAGCCAAGTTTGATGTGCATACGAAACTACAACTGCTTCTCAGCCATAGAAACGAAAAGACTAAGGAAAGAAGAGGGGGTTAGGGAAGAAGTACATAGAGCTGGATGTCCTTCCCCCAGCCAGCTAGTGTCCCCCAGTTCCTCACATGCACCACACCACAATTCTGCTGCTGCTGGTACCAAAATGTCTCAGTGCAGAATGGGGAGAGAAAAGGAGCCTGAATTACAAGAGGAAGTTATGAAGCTGGGCTTTCTTGACATTCCCCCTTAGCTTTAGTTTCACTAAGAAATTTCTCTCCATAAATGTATCGTGGGCACATACCTGGGACAGAAGGAACAATCGAAGCTAAAGGACGATGCTGGCTAAGAGTGAATGAGTAAAAAAGTGGATATAGGCAAATGTATGTTGAAAATGAGAAGATGACTCCATTACAGCGGTGACAGTCTTATAGCTTCTCTCCCCCTATTTTTATTAAAGCCTGACTAATTTTGAGCTGGAAATGCACAGTTTTTAAAATGGATTATATGGTACGGCTGTTAGCCATAGCAAGGCACAGACCTGTGACCCAGACCGCTCCTTCCACAGTTGTGCATCAGAGCCTTATCCGGCAGTAAAAGTGCGAGCCCCTAATACTGATTTTTGACTGACTGATAATCAAAATGAAACTAGGAAATGAGCTGATTGATGTCTGACCTGTATCTGAATATCCGAATAAATTAAGCTTCTTAAAGTTGACATAGATATTATAGGAGGATGTTTGGTTCTTGTACAGTCGACTGTGCAGAGCACGAAGAGGAAGTTTAGAGGTTTGAGCTGCTCTGCACCAGCTCTAGCTCTTGTTTCACCTCTCAGTAAGTCTGTGGCTTTCTCTGTGCAAATTATTTATTTCTTACTCAGTTTTCTCTTTGCTTTTAAAAACCAGGATTTCCATTATCTTATTGAATAACTGGACTTGTTATTTTGTCTTTACTTTTTTGGCTACTTAGAAAAATTATAGCAAACCTCCACCTGCAAACAAAGAAGCTAAAGAAAGTTTGTCATCTCTTCATGTAAAACCATATGCTTCACTTAATAATATTTATTTTCAGTGCAAGCTCTGGATTGTCAAATTGATATACAGTAATTGGTTATTATTTTCTTCCATCTTTTGAAATTTGGCTTTTCTTCAGTGTCAGTTGTGGTCTTCTGGGGAAAAAAAAAAAAATCAAGCAGCCTCAGCTTGAGTCATATTTGCTCATTACACCAGGAAATCTGCATTATGATGTTGCATGTCCAGCTTTTGGACATGGCTTCTGCCTTTGAGACGTTATTTCTGTCTACCTCTGTAATACTACCATGCCAATACCTAGATAAACTACAAAATCTTTATGGGAATCTGTTATCGCTGGTGCAAAATGTTACCTTTCCCATTTCTCAGTGATGGGCATTTACAGTGTATCATTCCTTAGGCAATTTTTAAATTATGCTTTTGGATCTCTTCACGGAGATCTGCTTCCTTTTTCCACTGAGGTTCTGTGTCCTGGTACCCCCGGTTCAGGTGGGACCCCTGGTGCATTTCACCAAACAGAGAATTTGCTTTGTATGCAGCAGCAAGTGACACTGCTGAGATAGCTAGAAACACGTAAGTGAATAAGAGTCCTTAAAGAAGTTAGTGTCCAGTCTATATCAGTCCTACTTGATCCCCATGTGTGGTTTTCTTTCTATATGAATGTAATCTTTTTTCCACTTTGTGCCTTATGCTCCTATAGTTTTATATTTTATCTGAAGGAAAGAATAACTCCTGCCTGGAGGTAGTTTGTTGGTAGGACCTGGGAAAATGAGACATAATTCAGGTCTGCTGAAAAAAATTTTTGGAGTTAAGGCAATGTCAAAATGGAAACTTATTAATTTTGTAGTTTACTTATGTTCAGGCGGTCTGTATGGACACAAAGAAATGGCCTGAATGCACAGCCCCAGATTTAACTTCTATAAAACCATGATTCAATGAAGTGCAAACTCAAGACTGTTTCAGTCTTCAAGGTTTTGCCTCTAACCCCACAAGGCATTTCCTCCTATAGTCTCTGATCATCTTTTCTGGGCCAAAACTGAAGGTCTGGTTATTTTCTCATCCTCCTTCATCAATTTTTATATTAATAGGCTACTCCTTCCTTTCCTTTTTTTCCGCTTTTAAGGTTCATTCCTCTTACAAATCTGTTCACCTGATGAGCCTATGTTCAATATCTTACTAGTCACACTTGCATTTTTGTCAGAGACCAGGTATCAATTGCACATGCAGCATAAATGCGTGAAGACCAGAGGGAAATGATGTTTAATTGACCACAGTCTACCAGATCTGAGTAGTTACCTGTGATTGTGTTCACCAGGAAATGTTGAATTTGGACAGAAAGTTCCTGAAGTTCCAGAGGGATAAGAAATTTCTATAAAAAGGCAGATAAGGACAGAGGAAGCTAATCATCTAAATACAGTAATTTGATGAATACCTCAGCTTGGAAGTAATTGATTCTATGATTTTCATCTTACTGGCATTTAGAATGACTTACTGAAAGTTAGAACAGTCACAGCCCCTCAGTCAAGCTCAAGGCTAACTTTAGTTACAGGACTCTGCTTTTAATCATGATCAACTTGTTAGTCATCATCATATAGTGCAGACCCATTTCCAGTTCTGGAAGATTGCTGTAGTTAGTTCATGTATATCTGCATTTGTCAGAGAAAATGAATATCAGATAATATCTGAAGTGGCGAAGACTAAATTTTAAACATCTTCGTCACTTCTGACAGCATCTGGCATTTAGTAACAGCTACTAATATTTTTTAAATGTAGGGACTATCAGCAAATGATGCTGTAAGTGGACATAATTTTAGTGCTGTGTTTTGTGCTGAAACATAACTTCAGTTCAAAACAAGACTATCCCTACTGATTTTGTATGTAACTATAAACTTAAGAAAAGTGATGAAATGGATAATTTACAGATGTATGGTAGAATTATAGAACGGTTTGGGTTGGAAGAGACCTTAAAGATCATCTAGTTCTAACCCCAAACAATTAATTTAAAGAGATTTTTAACTGACAGAATTAGAATTATTTCAAATACATGTCATTTGTTACTCTTTAGAAACTTGCTTTGCACTTGACTAATTTTGTCCAGTTTTGGTGAAATGAAGTAAGCTTTTGTTCCACGCTTAATATTTCCTTTACTTGTGCAATTGCTAAATTTTTTTGATGCGGCCCCTTTCTAGACCCAATGGACAGGAATTTTCAAGCAGCTGAGAGCTGCCTTGCACAGACAGAGATTGATCGAGGTAATGATTTTTCAAATGTGCCTTTGTACATGTTATTTCACAACAAATATTTCTCCTCCCATCAGGACCATATGCATATGTTGTATGTCTTGTTTCCTAAGTCATCCTTATCTCAACTGTTCTGTTCTCCTTGTATGTTTGGCTTCACCTGACTGTTATCCTGGGACACTGCAAGTCAAAGATTCATTCCCCTGAGTCTGATATTCCAGTTTCCACATCTTCCAGTAAAGACACATCAAGTTTCATGGCAGTATTGTGTAATCTACTGCATGCCAGGAATATCTTACATACAGTTCTTTAGAAGGACACTCTGGTAATACATGTCACCACAATGTATTTTAAAGATGATTAATGGGCTTTTAAATGATTCCTCAGGTGAGCTGTAGATCTTCATTATCTCCTCTGAGGACATTGCATTGGATTTATTTGGAGAAAATGAAATTAGGGTCATGAACCTTTCTTGAAAGGTTAATTTATATCTTCTGAAATATTGAGAAGCATTATGCTCTGATGATGTGATATGGTTGTTGATATTATAAAGACAACTGTCAATAACATCCAGAAGATAACTGTTATTTCTTATTTAATAACTTGGGAAGTTGCTGCTGTCTTTAAAGCTATTTTTAATAGCTACTGTTCCTACTTCAATTTCATCTGGATACACTCAAATTTTATCTGACTACCCAATAATTAGCTGCTGTCAATCCAATCAGTGCAAGATTGGCTAAGCTCTTTTTTTCTAAAATGCAAAAGTTGTCACAACACTGCTTGACAATATTATGTCATGATGACGTTAGGTACTTTGCCACCTCACCCACTGCATAATGGCTAATTTGAGTAACATTAATTGAATGATAGGATTTGGGATTTTGATGAGCCAGAATTTGTCTGAAGAAGTCTTGGCACATAGAATATTTGTATGTAGTTTATTGGGATGAAGAACATCACAAGGAAAAACTTGTGTCATTTCCTATTGATATATTAAACCCTTCCAAGCAAAACACATCTAGATCTGAAAATAGCAGCTCTGGCCTATTTTGCGAGCTCCTCATTAGCTGACTGGGAGTTTATGCAGCGAGGAATCTAAGTACTTGGTTTTTTGATGCTCTATCGTTATGTGTGGCTGTATATTTAATCCTGATGGGTGTATGGAAAACTTTGAACAGCAGATGCCTTGTACCTCCATGATGTTTGGGAAGTGGGTGGTTTGCCTGGAAGTACAATTCTGTCTTTAAACTTTTCTGCTGATCTTTGGTTTCTCCATGGTTTCCTGTGCTGCGACTATCTAAACACTTCCAAAAAACTGTGTTAGGTTTAAGTGGTCTTTAGTGGTCTTAAACATCCTCTGTGGTGCAAGAAGGCCCTGCTATTTGGATTGCAATCATTTTAATACCCAATACACGTGTTTTAATATATAAATGAGATTAAAGAGGGCTTTAGCTGTGGACTGCTGATTAAATTGACATGTTCTAGGATTTCTGTACACCACCACTTAACAGTACAGCTCCAAGCACAAGTCAGCTGCTTGGAAAGAGTGGGTGTTTTGCGAAACTCCAGTGGTCCTACTCAAACTGAATGGCCTCATCTCTGGAGAAACACAAGCACCCATGGAAGTCACTGGTGCTCCTAGGTTTAACCATGTTGTCCTCTCAGGGCTGGAATTAGCGCCTGTCACACATGTCCAGCGCACAGAACATCTCTCATTTAAAGACTGGCAGCTCTGGCTGCGTTTCTATAATGGGACTGTCA
The DNA here is from genome assembly GCF_028858705.1 of Grus americana. Lineage (NCBI taxonomy): Eukaryota > Metazoa > Chordata > Aves > Gruiformes > Gruidae > Grus > Grus americana. The sequence continues at coordinate 14,014,940 of NC_072857.1, read as the reverse complement.
ACCCCATAATAAGCGTCATCATACCAGTGTTTGGGGCGAGGAGATCCATTGTATGAGCACAATGTCTGCTTGAGGTAAAAAGTTGTTGGTGCAATGGCTGTCAGAAGAATAAGTGTTATCTCCCAGATACTGGCAAGCACTTAAAGGTCAGCTTTTAGGTTTTCAGGTCCACAATGGTATCTTGCTAAGCACGGACTGTCCGTAGCATGTGTAGCTCTTTCAGCCAGCCCTCTCTGAAGATGGCTTATTGCTCTTCACACATACAGGATAAGTCCATGCCCTCACTCCTGCACAACAGCTTTCACAGCTTCCTCAGGGTTTGCTCCAGGTCCTCTTCCTTTCCCAGGGCACACGTCTTCTGTGCAGTCCCCTATGAAAAGAGCCTGAGCAGAGGAAGGCAGCACGGACTGCAAGCGTGCTGGAGCCAATTAACCTTCTGTTCCCTTCGTGTGTGTATTTCTGTTTGGTTATAAAGTCCTCCAAAATATTAATATGAACTAATCCCTTCGTCTTTGACATTTATTTTTAAACTGAATACAATCTGTTACCCCAGATTACATCATTCACTAATTAAAAAGCTAGGTAGACTACTACAGTATATATTTTTCACCTGAGGTATTTCCAACAGCCCTTAACAAAGGGAGTTACTGTGGTGAGTCTCAGCACAGTGAAAAAGAAAACAAGACAGACATTTTGTGTACCACTGCAGAATAATAGTGGTAGAACAAGTGCCGGGCAGCTCCCCTGTATGTTACTGGGGATGTCCTTGCCTGTCATTTAAAGCTCTAGAAGAAACGTACGGCTTTCTGCTGAGCGGCTCAGCAGCAATGGTTAAAATACCCTTCAACCGCACTATCACTTTCCTTTATAAAAGTCAAAACAGGTCAGCAAGGGTGACAGAAAGTTCTTTCTCCTGCTTGCCTTCATTAAGCTTTTGCTTAAAAAAGAAAAGAGAAGGGACTGAAGCATGCAGCGATTGCTTCAATAACCTTGCAGCAAACTGCCAGAAAGTTTTCCAAGGCTCTCATGCAATTGAACCTGGTGAAAGGAACCTACTCCCCTACTCCAGCCCACAGCCCTCCTTAACAAAGTTGCTGGAAGTTGTGGTTTTTTGGGTTTTTTTTGTTGAACACTTAATTGCACAGGTCTCCCAACAAACCGGTGCCAGCCTGAGAGAATCGGAGCTGACGCTGCTAGTAGGGAAGGGAAAAAGCCGAGCTGAGGGAGGGCGCTCAGGGCTGGGGACCCGCAGTCTCCAGTTTCCGCCGCCAGCTGGCGTACAGAAGTCACCAGTTATGATTGGGTTACAGCTCATGACTATTTAGACTTGGACATGGACTTGAAGCCGCTTCATGTCAGTACAAAGGGAGGAATGTAACACTGTCTCTCCAGTGCCAGGGGGGAGAGATTTGTAGGTTGGTATGTGACCTTCACTGCTGGCCCGTGCAGGTGCTGTTCAAAGGCCCTCCCCATTCAGCCCTTGATACTGATACTAGATTAAAAAGAGAGAATGAAAAAAGTCGTTGTTAAAAACGTTCCCCTCTGTTTTTTCCCTTTATCTCTGTGAACAAGTTGTCTTTTGATTTGCTTGGGTTTGTGGGTTTAGGAGGTTGTTTGCCTTTCAAGGACTTACTCTTGTAGTATGTATTTTTTCCTTTAGTGAATAACATTTAACTCGGTGAAAGAAGATTTGTCTTGAGGCAATTCTTGGGTCGTTTTAAAAAAAATAAAATAGTTTGTGAGCATGCTGGTTTGTCACACCAATTTCTTGTACTTTAAATTGTAGCTACTTAATTTATACCTGTATTTCAGCGTGTGTGTTAAAAGAGTTGAATCAAGGAAACGACAAGCATGCAAAGCCAGCAAATTCACATCACCCAGGGAAATTAAAACAATAGGTAATAATAATCACTAGATCTTACTGGCTGATGATCAGGGAAGGGACCAGCATCCCCTCTGGTCTTTGGCACCATTTTCTCAGTGTCAGTTGTATTTCCAAGCAGCCCGCAGTTCTGTGTGCTCGGGCAATTCACGGTATTTAAGATTTCTTTGGAGATGACGTGTTTGAAAACTGTTTAGCGAATGGGCCACGCAGTCCTGTAGACGGAAGCAGAACAGATCAGCCTTCCTCACCCTGTAAAGCAGAGGACATCTATCTGCGAAGGAAGACTTTGCTTAGCACGGATGTTCGGGACTGACTTTTGGACTAGAGAGATCACAGGGTTTCCGAGGAGCTGAAGTGTGCAACGGAGCAAAGTTTATGTAAATGCCTTACACTAGTAAGTGCTTAGGTCAAATTTCTTTTCAAGTCCTCTTTAGAAGGCTGCCGAACTATGATGTCCTCTTTTAAAGACTGTTCTTTTCCTAATGTATGCTAAAAGGATCAAAATATGTAGAAGAGAATTGCTCCCTCTGCTTCCACACTCCCTCCCTGGAATGCTATGCAACAGAGCAAGCCTGCCCAGCCTTAACAGCAATTTTTTCCTAACCCTTATAGGGTTTTCCTATTGAAGTGGTTGGTAAAATTAAGAAGCAACTCGGCTGCTGATGATCTTCTTTGTTTTATATTTACTGGAGAAAACCACTGGGTTGTTGATCTGTGAATTTTATGTTATTATTTAATTACATTGAGGGATGATCCTGCATTTTGGCCAATTTATTTTGAGTGCTGTGTTTTCCAGGGCCTCATTTGGTTTTAGTATTAATCCCTTTCCTTCACAGAAGTTTGCATATTGCTTTGGATTATTTATACTTCACTGTGCTTCCAAATCCATTATTAATCACACAGGTATTGAAATACATTTCACAGATAATACTGGACATACTGCTGTATTGTTTGCTCACATAATAGTCATGCTTTCACTCGGCAGGTTTCTCATACATCAAATTATCATTAGATAAGAAAAAATGTTACGGTGAAGATTTGCCAACAACTTAATGCTGAATGCTCAAGCAAAACCCTGATGTTCCCAATTCCAGGTGATGACTCCTGGGGACAATAAATGAACAGATGCTCTAGTTAGATGAGAGCATATCACCTTCAGGGATGTGAACGTTGCAAGGTTCTGCTCAGTGGACTTAAAGGAAACCTCTTGTTAATTTTTTCTCCGGCAGCAGTCCAGATGACTAAACAAGAGAGATATCTTTTATGGTTACATTTTGGTTAGTATAAAAAGGGACCATATTTTAGTTTTGAGATTGTCCTGCAGCTATCAGTGACTGTAAGCCTAAGAACTTAGGGCTGGAAAGGACCATCTGGGTCATGGTATCCAGTTTCTGGGTCTTCCAGCCTCTAGCATCCCATGGGCTGCAGGCCATGCTTCCCCAAGCTCGATTGCATCGTTACAACCTCACAGAAAAGCTCAAAACCCTCAACTAAAAAGAAAGGAAAATCAAATGAAAAAAGCAAGAGGGATCAAGAGTTTTAGCAACACTTTAGACCCTTGCAAGAGCAGAACATACTGGATAAAGCTCCTTGATGATCTCAGCAGTCAGCCCTAGCCTACTGTACCGAGAAAGGCAAATTCCCCTGTCCCCTGCTTTCTTTGCAGGCTTTTCCACTTGAACCCTCGTGTAAAACTTGGCTTAACCCTGAGAGCTGGAACAAATGCATCTGTGAGATCCTAACACTGCTGGGAACTGCAGCACTTTCCACCTCGTGTGTAGGCACTGCTTACTACCAGTGCGAGGTGTTTTAGAGCCAAATGAGAGCACAGCTTTGCACATCGGAGACAGCTAATCCGTGAGCGTGTTTCTCTGCACCCTACAGAATAACACTGTTCAAAGGAAAGCGATGCACCTACGCTATGCAACATGGGAGGTCCAGGTTGGGTCTGTGGACAATTTTGCCATGGTCAGCCTGGTAGAGATCTCAGCGTGGTTCCCTAGCTGTAGTACAGCATGGCACTGATCCAAAAGCCTTTTTTCTCAGCTGACACTGGTTTAGGTAGCTTTAATCTGGGCATATATACAATGCTGGGACTAGGGAAGAGCACGGGAAAATTTGAGAACTCAGTGCTGTTCCCAGGTCAGAGAAGAATCTTCAAATACCTCTGGGTTTTCATTTTCACATCCGTACTTAAGGGAAAGTAATAGCACTTTCACATAAAAGCATTTTTCTGGTCCTTGAATGGATGGTTGGTGCTGACATTAAGATATAAATCTGTTAAATCTGAGGATTGGTTAAAGAAGTAAAATATTGTTATTACAGCAACTCTCTTAGCTGTTCAAAATGTCCTTTTTTCTTGAATTGACACAAGTGAAAAAGGAATAATTGTTTTCTGTCTACCCACGCAGTCAGGCACACGCGAAGTCATCCGGGTTTATCAGTCTTGACAACAGAGTGGAGGAGATCCACTGTGTGATCCTCATCGGTTTCTGCAGTCTGGCTCTTTTCGGCACAGTAAAAGGTCGGTTTCTGTAGATAAATAGCAACAGCAATAACGTCTACATCTCTCAAATTGGATCTCTTATCTGAAATTCAGAGGAGTAGCAACACAGGTTTACAGAATTTCCTTCGTTATCTCAAAGGAGTCTGCAAATGGACACCCCCCCAAATCCCGCCCCCCTCCCCAGTCATTGGGCCCCAGAGAAGTGTGACTACTTTGCAGGTGGTGAAGACATGTCACAAGCAAGAAGTGACTCATCAGATGTACACAGGAGAGCTGGGGCAAAGCACAGAGCAAAAGAACTTGGTTCTCTTGCCCACCTGTGCTAAAAGCTAATCTTACAAAAATGAAGAAATGCATAAAATAAAAGCAGGGATTTGTTTCTGTTGCCCTTTGAATTTCATTTTAAGTCATGTGCAAATGACTCTCTATCTTTCCCTCTTGTGTAATATCAGCTCTAACTTGGGTTAGCCTTTGGGAAGGATGTTTGATTGACTGAATTAGAGAAGGAAGATCTGTCCACTGGCAACTCTACCAAAACGATTTTAAAGATTGGTTTAAGTTCAGCCTGTTTTGGGGACTCATGAAGTCTCTTTATATGATGATATTTATAATTTATGTGGAATGATATTAATCTCTATATTTTATGTAATTACAATATATTAAAGTGTTAGCTCTACATTCATGTTTCTGCAGACAAGCACCACCGTGCTTCCCAATATACAGAATTATATATGCAGCTAGGCCTTGGTAGCATCCTCTAACCTGTCACTCTTCTAGCTCTGCAACGACCTTGAAAACAGCAACTTCAGCTTGCCTTTATGAGTTTCTCAGCCATAATATTTCCTCTCTGAAATGCGTATGAGCTCTCCTTGTTGTACTTGCTAGTTCAAAAGCCTCTACGCTGCCTGCTCTTAGATTGTTAGTTCTGGGCTCAAAATAATGGGATTGCACAGAGGAAGTAAAGGGGATTTCTTGGGGTAGAACAGTGTCTTTCATGCATCTAGATGGAGACCTCTCTAGGGCCAGGACCATCTTTCTTATTTGTCTGTTGAGTGCCCAGGTCACTGCAGGGACCTGCTCTGGGACAAGAGATCCTACTAAAAAGCAATTGGGTGCAATGCAAGAGAGCTTTACAGTAAAAGAGCTCAAGAGTTTGTTTTTCCTGTAGGAAGGGAAAGGGTTATCAAAAGGAGATGGAAGTTTTATATGGGGGGAGAGGGTTGCTGGATTTATTTTTTTTTTAAAACAGCAACATCATGACCCCTTCTGTGTTCATGTGTCATTACTTCTGTGAAAATTCAAACTATCTTCTCCGTGTTTGGGTTTGCAACATCAAAAGGACCATAGAACAGACTTCTTTGATGTTAAATTTTTCTGCTGATGTTGTCTGTGGTCAGGTAATACCACATGATTAATGTGAAAAGATTTGACCTTTGCTTATTTTCCCATGTTCACTAGCAAGGCAAAGATGCAGTACGTCAGTGGGATATGAGATATAGTCAATCGAGAAATTTGTCAGTATTAGAAAACAGATTTTTAGCTTCGCAAAATCAATCCTGATTTATTTTCTTCATGTTTAATTTTTTGTATTTGCATAATTGTTTAATATTAAAGAAAGAGAGCGTGGTTTGGTCATTTAGTTAGTAAAATCAGGCCTTGGGACTACCAGGCCTGGGAAGAACTGGCTCCTCTCGCTCTGCTTGGCTCGGCTATTGGCCAGCCTAAGCAAGTCACTTTGCCTTTTTATAAAATAAGGATAATGGTTCCTCCATTGTAAAGATGTGAGATCTACTGCTGAAAAGCAGTACATGAGAGTTAGGTAATATTATTTCTGGCTCTCCTACAGATGTGCTTAGTGTTCAGTTTTCCCATCTGTAATGTGGGGATGTTAGAACTAATCTACCTCCCAGGGTTGTTTTGCTTAATTCCATAAATTGAAAACCTCACATGGAAAGAGTTATAGGAGCACACGGTTTCTTAATAAAGCTCATTCATGAGTAATGTATTTTTGAAGTGACTTGAACCTTCACCCATAGTTGGAAACCAACATAAGCCAAGTCTTCTTTGTTGTTCAGCAAAGGTTGGTTGATATTTTTTTCCTTACATATTTAATTCTCATAAGGCTTTACATTTCTGGTTTCTGGCTTTGACTGAAAGCAGAAATGCCAAAATACCACAAGAGAAGACTGGGTTTTTTTACTTTTTTCCCTGACCCTCCCAGAAGCTGGAAGTTTTGAAACACACATGAGTCTTCCTCACCATCCCTGGTTCTCAATTTCCCCCTGCAAAAACAGGTGTCTGAAGTTGTTTTCTCTGAAGACTGAGATTTACCTAAACGTAGTCCATACCCTTCAACTTTTGAGAGCTGCCCAGCCATGTTGAAGATGATGTGCAAGTGACTCTTAGGTGTATCAGGGCTGCTCTGTTCAGATAACCACTAGGTGCTTTATCAGCATTTATGTAACCTGCCTTGAGCTATACAAGACCACATTCAATCTCATCCACTGCACAATTATTGTTGTTGATTATCACACAGAGCATGGTAAGGATCACTTGAGGTGCTGCATAAATGCCAAGGCTGAGACGGTCTTTACGTCAAAGGACTGTAAGAGAAAATTAGCCAAAACTCATTTATCTCAATGTCAAAATTCCTACTGACTAGGGAGGAAGCGAAGTTGGACCAACGCAGGAGGCTTTTAGAAAGCCTGGCCTTCACACCGTGGGATGCATTACAAACCCGGATTTGCAGGATCTCTGCCTGCAAATAATCCATACTCGCGCATATCATTTGATGTGTGTAAAAGACGGATCGTGCCAGGAGCACAGAAGCTAACTTGGAGCTTGGGGAAGTTTTCAATCGCTTTTGCCAGGGTTTCCCTACGTGGGAAGGCACGGATGGCTTTCTCCTGCCCCCTCCTGGTGCAGCCCTTAAATGTGGCTCTGAAAGCACGACAGGCAGGGAAGAGACCGGAAAAATGGCACCTTCATTCATCACGGGATGTGCACCTGGAGTGTATGGCAACGTTGGTCTGTTTGCATGGCACAGAAAGGAGGTGTTATCTTTTTTTCTTTTTCTTTCTTTTTTTTTTTTTTCTTCTTGGCATTGTAAATCCAGTACGAGCTCTGCAAAAGTAAACTGAAAACTGGAGCTGGGTCTGGTTAATGCACTTGCAGTCAAATGGGAAGCAAAACTCAGCTGTGAAGTCTTTCAGGAGTACGATCCAATGTACTTCATCATGAGAATACATTGTCTTAGGAAATATTTTTTATTTCTTTCTAAGCTGGCCTGATACTTAGCTAACTGACAAATAACGTAGTGCAAATCACTTAAAGAATGTAGATAAGAAAATGTAGTCACCTATCAAATGTAGGGACTCCATTCTAGGGGGTAGCTGGAAAAATTTAATCTCAAGAATAGAACTTGGCAGTTTGTAAAATGTTCCTATCGTGCAGTTGAACAAAAGACAGCCTCTAAACGCTGTGCTACATGGAGAGAAAGGGCTGCCTGACAGCGCGCAGGCTGCTGGGGTCTGCGGCACCACCGTATTTTAACATGGTCAGGCGGCCAGTCCGGTGCAGTGTTAAGTTGTGCAGTGTTTGCCCTCAGAAACAGTAAGTCAAAGTGTAATAAGTCAAAATAGCTACTGTATGGGGTTGTTGCAGACTCAAACCATTTAGCAGTTTTGACTGAGCACAGGTCAAATGCAATTGTACTCAAACTAAAATGGAGCTCACTAAAGGTGGGCATCTTAAATCTGGGCTATCAGTCTCTTTCATCTCTGTGTTCAGTTACTCCACTTTTTAAAATTATTATCATTCACCAGAACAGAAAAAGATAGTACAAGGACTTTCAGGCCTTTTGGTTACAGTATTTGCTTGAAATGAGGCTAAATCTTCCTGCCTCTGGATGAAAAATTCTGTTCTGCTCTTGATGTAAGTTCCCTTGACACCAACATGTTTCTGGAAAAAAAAAAAATCACAAATTTAGAGTTTTCTAAACGCAGCAAAAAGAACTGATGAAGCGTTTCTGACCGTTTTGTTAAATACCTGTTCCCTTATCATGCCTAAGATATGCCTATTGCAGAGGATGAGTCTTCTCCATTTTCTGGCAGTTTTGTAACATTCTTTTTATTTTTCTGAAGTTTCAGCCAGCTGTGATTGTGCTGCATTTTCAGAGGCTGTTTGTATTTCATGGGAAGGTGTTGAACTTTCCATCAAGTCCCATGTGGTTGTGGTGGGAGGACTCTTTCTGCACAGCTATATCCCAAGCTGAGCTGAACTGGTAGGTGCTCACTAGGGTATTACCTTCCTTCAATATACATGTTTGAAAAACATGTCTTGCAGTACTATGTGAACAAGTCTAATGATATAGATTCTTCTCTATGAAAAATAACATCTCCTTTTACGTGTTTTGGCTGAGAAATTTCCCTACGAGGTCTTACAACTCAGGTCCCTCTGGGCACCAGGCTTTCTGTCCAGTAGTTGGAGAAAGGTTCATAAGGTTCATGGTGCTTGTGGCTGTGTAGCTGCAACATTGGAGGGGAGACAGAAAACAAAGTATTTCCCACTAAATGGACAGTATCAGAGAGGGAGGAAAAAAGGCAGGACTTTCAATTTTCTTTTAGTCTTGTCCAGTCGTTTTAAGGAGAAGGTCTGGCTGCACAAAGCTTTCTCCACCTGAGTGATGTTTTTTAGGGAAATTTCCAGAGATTAATTCCTTTCATTGAATATCTCTGGGCTTTTCCGTTGTAGGGTATATCTGGCCGGTTTTTGAAGGGTCGTGACTCTCTGATGCATTTTGATACTATCTGCATCCAGCAGCATAGCTGTTGAAGCTGAAATGCATCGAAAGGTCTGAACAAAGCCACAAAAATTTTGGGGGGTGAATCATTTGTTCACCACTCAAAAATTCCATTATGGGTTGACTTCTCAAGAAAATTTTCCATAAATTTATGTTTATATGCAACAGACCACAAAGACAAAACAATTTCAAATCAAACGAAACAGTTTAGTCAGACTGATGAAAATAACTTCTTTTTATTTTTCATAGTTCTTTCCATCAAGAAACAGACATGAACTTCACTTCAGGACAGTGTGAATGTTTTTTCTCCCTTCAAGTTCACCTGGCAAACTGAAAAATTAGTTATTTGTACGAGCCTGGTTGTGAATCATCTTGACTCAGATGCGTCCCTGCTGGGGAGGACACGTTAGCGCCTGCCACCTTTGCGTGGTGCTTTTGATTTTCTGCTTTTCAAGTTCACCATGATCCAGTTTGGCCTCAGATGGCCTGAAAAACACCATTTCTCAAAAAGCACTTGAACTGTTACAGGGCTTCAGGGCAGGTAAGTACTGAGATAGGTATTAGATAACCAGAACCTCAATTTCTGATCTTTCCCAGACACTAGCATATCCAAAGAAGAATAATAAAAAAGCAGGCAGGCTTACCTTCTAAATAGAGTAATTCAGATATGGAATCATAGAATCATAGAACCATAGACTGGTTTGGGTTGGAAGGGACCTTAAAGATCATCTAGTTCCAACCCTCCTGCTGCGGGCAGGGACACCTTCCACTAGACCACGTTGCCCAAAGCCTCATCCAGCCTGGTCTTAAACACTTCGAGGGATGGGGCCTCCGCAACCTCTCTGGGCAACCTGTTCCAGTGCCTCACCACTCTAACAGTAAAGAATTTCTTTCTAACATCTAATCTAAATCGACCCTCCTTCAGCTTAAACCCATTACTCCTTGTCCTGTCACTACACTCCCTGATAAACAGCCCCTCACCATCTTTCCTGTAGGCCCCCTTCAGGTACTGGTAAGCCGCAATTAGATCTCCCTGGAGCCTTCTCTTCTCCAGGCTGAACAACCCCAACTCTCTCAGCCTGTCCTCACAGGAGAGGTGCTCCATCCCTCCAGTCAGCTTTGTGGCCCTCCTCTGGACTCGCTCCAACAGCTCCATGTCTCTCCTGTACTGGGGCCCCCAGAGCTGGATGCAGTACTCCAGGTGGGGTCTCACAAGAGCCGAGTAGAGGGGCAGGATCACCTCCCTCGACCTGCTGGTCACACCTCTCTTGATGCAGCCCAGGACACAAGGTTTGTAACATCACATAATGTTACATTCAAATTTTCATACAGTTACACCTTCTGCATAACAGAAGACCTATCCCTCCCCACTTGGTTTAGCATCATGCCCGTGACTCTTAGTTGAATCATATAAAAGAAGTGATAGCAGTAGATATGACCTCAGGAGGTAATCTAGTCCCGTCCCTGCCCTAAGCAGAATCAATGACACTGAAAGTGTTCCTCACAGAGATTTGTGTAAACACGTTTTAAAAACTCCAGTGATGGTGACTTTACAACTTCTCCAGATAATCTGCGATGCTTACAACTAGAAAAGATTATTTCTCTGTCCCTTCTTCTGGTTTTCTTCAGGTTTTGGTTGGGATTTTTTTTAAAGAAATCTAGCCTAGATGTACAGCTGTAGCACTGTCAGCATGTCCTGTGGTTAATTAGTCACCTTAATATTTGTAGCTTATTTTCCAGTTCAGTTTTGAAATCTTTTCTTCCCTACTTGCTTGCATTGTGATATCATATTGGAGGTACCTTTCCTGTGGACATCCAGAGCTTCTGCACTCAGAGGGGACCACACAGTCATCATATTTTCTCTCCTGTATGCCATAGACTTTGATATTTCATGCTGTTATCCAATACTTTGCATTTGAATTAAGCATAGCTTTTATTTTGGCTAAGATATGTTTTCTGGAAAAGCATCTCATTTTGATATGAATACATCAGGAAATGGGTAATCAATCATTTCCTTTAGAAGTTTGTCACAGTGGTTAATCGCCGTCACTGTTTGAAAAATTGTGACCGTTTTGAATTTCTGATTTCAACTTCCAGTCACCGGTTCTCATTATGCTTTTTCTCTGCCAGATGTAAGAACCCTTTAGTATCCAGTACGTTCTTGTCTGGAAATAACTATGCAATGCAATCAAGACATCACTCAATTTTTTTTCTTCCTAGTAAACTCAGTAGATGATTCTCTAGATCTCTCACAGTCAGGTGTCTCCTTCATTCACCAGGTCAGCCTAATGCTTGTTCTCTGTTGCCATTTAAGTTGCTAATAGAGGTTGGTAAAAACTGGACTCCGGGCTTCTGTGGGATGTTCTACTGTGAGGAGGTGAAATCTCGTTACTGCTCACTTGAAATCACTGCTCCCTTGTTTGTAGATGTATGGATCATGGGAACAACTTGCCTTTTTTCTAGTCTTTCTAGAATTAGTAATTTTATGCTGCCTTACTTGCCCACTGTAATCCCCAAGTCGTTCTCCAGAACCACATCTTTTGCAGGATCCGGGGTCCTATCAGGTTTATTTTGCTCTCTACGTTATAGATCACCTTTGCGCTGTCTGCATTTGGTTCAAATGGGCTCCCTTTAACAAATGACCCAAAATACTCTCTGCATGAGTATTTTCTCCTCATTGTTATTTACCAGGCTGCTAATATTTATGTCAGCCATCTGTCTGTCAATGCTGACTTTATATTCCCTTGCAGAGCATCAGTGAAAATGCTGAATAGCACCGAGTATACTTCAAAGCCCTGCAGAAAGCCAGTAAAGCATCCTTATTTGATGATGGTCTGATTGACGCAGCTGGGTTTTGAGTTATGCTAAATAGCCATGTCTTAGCCGTTTAACATAAGTTTTCTTGATGTTATATAGTGTTTATCTAGTAAGTATGTCATGCACTAAGTCTAAAGCCTTGAGAAAGCCTGCTACATCTGTGCAGTTAGCTTTTTTGCAGGCAGAACATGAAACCAGTTTTATTTGAGAGGAGTTATTTTCCATAAACCCATGTTGACTGGCAGTAATTAAAATCTTGTTCTTTCATGTTTCAGCAGTTCAGTCCTGTCTCAGTTTTTCCACTATTTTACCTGGGACTGATGTGAGGTTAACTGCTCAATAAGTCCCCTTTAATTGCACTTGATTTCCTGTTCTCCCTCTCTCCCTCCCTCTCTCTTTATCTGTATCTCTTGCTTTCCCTTTTTTCCAGGCTACTACCCTGCTTCCAGTCACCTGGAATCCCTCTGATATTAAAATTTATTAAAAATTAACATTAGCAAGCCAGAGTTCTTCTCAGTCAAGTATTTTAGGACCCCTGGGTGTGATTTATCCAGGCCTGCTGATTTAAAAATATTTATCTCTACTAGATGATGTTTAACATCCTGCTTATTTCCTAATGGGCCGGAAAGTATTTATTCAACGTTGGTCTCATATAAACGCCGTCATGCTATTACTTTCCAAAATACTAAACAGAAACATTTACCGAACAAGTCTTGCTTTTTGTATTGCTGTTTGCAGTGTTACTCTAGCAGTATACCTATGCAATTCGAACACTCACCAAAAGTCCTGCTTAGCATCACCATGGACCGATTTTTCACAATCTCTTTATTTTCCAATATCAGCTGCTTCTACATCATAACTCTGCCCTTCAGACAGTTGCTATGTTTTTCCCATTTGTTGAATCCTTCAAATACTTTTGGTTTACCACTGAAGTAGCTGGGCCTTAGCCAGTCTGTCCTTGATGATGCTGATGGACTGACTATTCTGAAAGAACTTCTGATTTTCATTCATGTTTTCCTCTCTGATTTCTTCCTCCCACTCACTGTTTTCTCATAATTTTGCTCAGCTGGAGGATATTAGCCATTGGGAAGCACCAGCTACAATTGTCTTCATTTTGTCCACTTTTAATTACAAGCTCTTAGGATAATGTCACTTGCCAGCTGTATGACTGATACATTCTATGTTAATCAGAAGGAGTTGCAAAATAAGTAGTTCGTGTTGGATGCAATATCTTTTCCTTATGTAAGTGCGTAAGTGCACATTGTCATCAGATCACTTCCTCACTCTCATTTGCATGAACTGCATTGCACCCAGGATTAATGAGATTATTAAGATTTCGCCAGAAACGCAAGTGAGATCTGGGAATCTCTGCACTGCATTCAGGCCTGAACCTCGGCTTCTCCAGGGGATAACAGACAACAGACTTTGCTTTTCACTCTGGCCTTATCTCACATTTGGTCCATTCCTCTCTGCCTAAGTTGCTCCATATTCTGATGCCTTCCTCAGGACTCACTGCTGCAGATGGTGTATTTATATTAACTTAAAGATTGCATTCCATCTTTCAAATGAGATTAATAAATTTTTCAGACCGTTGTGGTTACCCAACCTGACCTCCTATAAACGCAGCCTATAATTCTTCACCTGGATTCCAGCATCTGGCCCCATAACTCATACTTGAAACATGGCATATCATTTTTAGAAATGGATCTCATGGACGTATAAAACCTCTATCTCCGGCACATTTTTCCTTATTTGGAATAAAATCTAGTATCTTGGTAATGTATAGCCATCACAGTACCTATGGCTGTTTATAACAGTGTGCAAGTGACATACTCCTAACTGTATTTCAGTACCTCCCTTCTCCCTCCCTAAAATATTGCCCGTAGTTCTTTCAAGTGGATATTGTTCTATAGATCAACATGGGATCTTGAAAGCCACTGGGACTTACAGATGGTTAATGAAAGATGCATGATAAAAACCAAAATAATTTAATAACTTATGGTGACGTCCTTCTTAGACACATGTATGTTGACTTTCTGTATCTCTTTGATTGCTACGCCTTACTTTTTTATTATTTCTTTCAAATGAGGATGAAGCTATAGCTGCTGGAATTAGGAGAGCATTGTGATTTGCTCTGTGAAAGGGATGTATCTTTTTGTATCTATGATTAGTGTCAGAAAGCAGGAACTAGGGTAGAGTGTTCAACCTCTTACTAGTACTCCTGGGTTTTACACTTTTTTTTTTTTAATTTCATTTAATTTCTTTTCCTATGGTGAGATTTTACACTGAACCCTAATATACTCCTGCAGAATGGCATTCTCCTGGGCCTATTTGAAATTCTTGATCTTTTCTGCATCTGTTTAAATCCTGTGTTCATGCACGTACAGTACGAGGTCAACCGTCTTGTTTGTTATTTTTATGGAGTTTAAAGAAAGTCCAAATACCTGACCGAGGTACCTGTCTGGTGCAGCCTTGTGACAGTTGCAAAATCTTCAGACTCGGAGAGTCACATGATTAACTGTTTCATGAGGAATACAAGAAACCATAAAATCAGAGGTTTTGCCACATAAAGGGTATGCTTTGCAACTAATGGGTATTTAGGGCTGGCTCACCACTGATCAGAATGCAGAAGGAGGAGAGTCATATGCCCAAAGGAAAACAGCCAAGCGACGTGTTGCTGACCTGTGCTCCAAACAGCTCCACATACAGGGAGGTTAACAGCTCGCAAGCAAACACAAAGCTCAGCTCTTCGTTAGACTTACCATCTTCAAATTCGGTCTTACCCCACAGCGCAGCTAACCAGCTTCAGAGATCAAAGAGTATACAAGTAGAGATGGTCTGCCAAAAACGTTTGGGGTTATTTCTGCAGAAGCTGCATGCTTGAGTCCGGTACTGGCACTTTCCAAGCCAATGCTGAACCGAGCCACCAGTTTGGCGTTATTAGAGGTATCCCACTCCTAAGGGGTTGTCGTTCATCTCAAACACAAAGCTGAGCTGCCTGTTGCGGCACTGTCTGCACTGCTGAAATCCCAAGAACTTCCTCATGAAAGGTGTTGTTTTGGAATGGCTACAGTTAGCCCTGAAATTATAATTACTTTCAATTTTTTATCTTTTCTTCTTCTTCCCAAAAGATAAACTCCCTCTAGACATTTGAAGGGATTTTGTTATATTTCTGCTACATTTTATTGGTGTGAATCTTTGGGGAGAGGCTGATGTCTAAAGGAAATTTATTATTAAGAACTAGCTATACTGTTTCCCAGCAGTGAGCTTGTTACTGCCACATCTTCACCTAAACTCTATAATTGGTAATTATGTTTGTCTGACCTACATTCTTCTGTGTAATTGTAGCGAGATATGGTATTTTTCAATTCCTCAGTAAAAATGTCCACACCAGTTGTGGAGTGTTGCTGGGCAGAAGCTTTCACCCTCAAAAGGCAATTGCATTTTTGTGGTGGACGATGCATTTTTTTAAAATGTATATAGCACTAGGATCCTATGGGGGTAAAAAGCAATGTAGAAATAAGTTAGATATAATGACATGATTTTTCAGAACCTAGGAAACTAATGGTCAATTAAATCCCGGTGGAGGGTGTGTATTAGCTTCCTAATTTGTTTTGGACCCATGACTGGAATGTGTACGCACATGCTATTCAGTCCAGAGTGATCATGTGAAAGATCCTTTGGGTAATTTAACAGCCACAAATGGCACTTCCATCTAAAATTGTTATTGTGTTGTGTTTCTGCACCAATTGAGTCTTCAGTAACAGATCTGATGATCAGGTTAGAAAATTCTCTCTCTCCTACTGACTTTATCATTAAAAAAAAGGAAAATTCTGATTCCTTCTGAGGTTCTTCAGTGGATAGAGAACCTGCCTTTCCACTTAAAAAATCATTTTTTGATTTCCCATAAATGAGAAATATCTTCCCTACTGCTTCACCTCAGAAGTTTTCAAAGTTTTGCACCTATGAAGACCAGAAGATCTAGTGGATCGTTAGCATTTCCCAGTACGTGGACTAGATAATCCGACCACAAACCTGGTTTCTGAGCCTTTCACTCTCTGGCTTATTGACCCAAAAGTTTTTCATCTGTTCCTTGGGGGCTACTGAGAATTCTGATATTTTCTCCATCTGTTTCTTGAAATTTCCCCTGCGAGCACTCGGCATGTTTCCCTGTTCCTTCCAGATGACCCTCTCTTGCTGTTCCCACTGGGTGTCATAAACTCCATGACTACTTCCAAGAAACGTTAAGGTGAGTCGCATTTTATTTATTGTGCTGAGTAATGCCATTAACACATTCCAAATTGATCCATCAAAGAAGTCAGCCTGGAGAGCCTGCTCAGTGGCAACTTCAGGTCAAATATTTAGGTGGGGCATTGCCGTTCACCTGAGCGCTACGTGAAGTTGTTGAAGTATATTGCCTAAAATACCCCTCTGGGCTCTGCTGGAATTGCTGGCCTAGTCCATGAAGTCGACCAGCTGCTCCTTTTAGAGCCCCCTTCTGAAATGTGAACACAGGACAGTGAAATTGCTGTCCCGCCGGATCATTCATCTGGAAGAGACATTGTTAATAAGGAGCCATAGACTTCCCATTGAATTGGGATGAAGGTACGTGTATTTTATCAGTGTTTTGTTTTCTCAATTTTTTGAGCCCAGTGCTGAGCCCCTGAGCACGGCCTGGCTGAGGCTGAATCTTGCTTTAGGGGAGGGTCGCAATATTGACACTTCCAATGGCTGCAATGAATGTTGGCAAAAGCAATCCCTTCATCTGAGGGAGACCAAAGTAGTCAATAAAACCAGAATCAGATAATTCCCCGTGATGCATTAGAGATATGAGGGTTGCTATCTGGAGCTTATCAGAAATTGCTTTTTGGTCCTCAAAGCTGTCTGTGGGGCATGAAGGGCAGCTATTTGTTTCCTTAAAAAAACCCCAAATAAGTTCATTTAAAAAACCAATAATTAACTTGTACAAAACCTATTTCTCTTTATGTATTTTGCCATGTGGCTTCACTGAAGCTGTGTTGCAGGTTCTATTCTCTTCAAGCTATGCATCTGCTTTGGTGTGCACATACCATGACGTTTCATGGTCCACCCTTTGGGAGAAGGGGAAGTAGCCCCTAACGGGAGTCCCAGCCACAGGAGTGCTGGGCAAGCTAGAAGCCTGGCACACGGGGGAGAACGGGAGAAACAAGACCACAGAATGACAGTGTCCCTGGTTACCAGGGAAACACTCCTAAATTGGAGCATTTTTTATTTCGATCATAATATTTGTTTTCATTTGAAATATTTTGATAAGGTTTTTGGGTGTTGGTAGAAAAAAATTATTTTTCAGGGGAAAATCTGTTTTTAAAGTCTTAACTTTTTTTTTTTTTTAATCAGTCTTTATAATACACAGATTTGGTCTAAAGAAATTATGGTGACTTAAGTCATCATCATCTTTTCATAAACACCTAACATTGTACATAACTTCATAGAAATAGAGACATCGTTGATGGGGCTGGAGGGACTTAGAGAGGTCCACTGGTACAGAACAGGATCAACTACACCTGAATTTCCCCCAACAGATATTTTTTTTAACATGCTTGTAGAGAAGTTCCCATTGTGGGGATTCCCCAGTCATCTTGGGTGATCTTACAGTTTCCCTGCCCCTACAGTTAGTAAGTTTTCTCTGATATCAATCTAATCGTTGCCACAATTTTAGAGCAGTTAAATACAAATTTTGACTTTGTAAAGCAATTTGTTGCATATTTGCAGACCGTTATGTATCCCCAGCCTCTTCCAAATACAGTAACGTCCACATTACTTTCTTGGTCAGAGGTCTATAATCCATGACCTTCCATGCTTATTCTCTTCAGACTCTGTATCTTTCTTGAAGCGTCATGCCCACAGCTCACATGAATGGTTTTATCCCAGCATGCACATTTCTGATCGCAGAAAGGATCCTACTTTTTAAGCAATATCTGCATCTCTTCTTCCTTTGAGCTGAACAGATATCTCACTATATCCAAAACTGTGTGTTTAAACATATTTTACCCTTCATGCCTATATAACAACAATATTTTGACAATGTAATTCGTCAGTAGCGTCCTCCTGTTAAGAGCTATCATCTATAATCTGAAGAAGTGATACAAATCTTAAGTACTCATAACCCTCTTGACTTGTTCATCGAAGATGATCTTACGTAGCCTTCACACCTGCCATTTCTCTGGCATTTTCCTCCACAGTATCCATTTGATGCTCATTAGGTTTTCAAGTTATTTTCCCAGCTTTTTAACTATGTGTGCAATCTTGTATTCTAAATAGGGTTGTTTATGCCCCATGTGTTTCAGTGAGTATTTTGGTAACAGTACACATGCAGGCGATATATTTGTCCTACACATCTTTGTCCCAGCATGCTGCAGTTCCTTCCCACTCGTGCCTGAAAATTGGAGTACACTGGTTTTTTCCTTCATCTCATCATTGTTGTTGTATTTTTTTTTTACCCTCTAGCATTTTTAGAACATAACATATTTTCATGTAAGTAGTGTTAATTATGTAACAGCAATTTATCTCAGATAAGATCTTTTATTTTTGTTGCAATTTTGCAATTAGAATGCAGAAAATTTCAGGCTTTGAACCCTGCCTTTTATGTCAAGTTGTCTGCCCACAACTGATGAGTATAAGTATCTTATTTGCCTCAGAAAAGGAAGTGAAAAAAGTACCATCTGCAAATTTATTGGGAATTTAAATATCTTGGAGATATGGTTGAAGGAATAGATCATGGGGTAGTCAAAGACTTGCTTTGTAATACTGACAACAGAGTACTTAGATTCAACACCCTAAGAATCATTATCAAAGGGGATCAAGAATAAAATCAGGTCTTGCTTCAGACATGCCAGGATAAGGCAACTGGCCAGTGTCTGATGGACAGAGAATTGTATGGCAGGGAACCTAAATCAACTTTTTTGGCTCATGCATCACAATTTACTGGGGTTCTTTGAAGGGTTCAGCAAGCATGTGGATAAGGGAAAGACAATTCATATAGACTACCTACATGTCTAAAAAGCTTTTTATAACTATTTTGTGGGAACTGAGTAATGGCTGGAGAAGAGGAAAGGCTATTGCATGAATTAAAATAAATTAAATTGTGTAAAATAGAAGAATAAATGTCAAGTCTCATAATGGACTACTATAGGGAATCATTTTGGACCTCTGATCCAACCCTGATCTTACTGACTATTCTTATGTTCTAATTTAGTCAATGCACCATGTGCTTGGTCCAGGAGTCCGGGTGGACGGCAGGTCTGACTTCGTGTCTCCTCCACACCAATATGTCACTTCCACACCAACTCCTTTAAAGAGACTTCACTCAGACTTTTTTTTGTTAGGCACACAAAACTAGTGGGGACTAGATGCTCTGCTGCTTTGTTAGGAAGGCTCAAATTCTAACTCCAATATCAATTACAGCAGACACTTTACTGCTGGGCACACAAACAAAATTGATCCAGTATTTCCTAGCTGCCTTCCTACAAACGTGGATGTTGATGATGTATCATCTTCAGGACATTGATGTCCTATCATCTTTAGGAGATCTTACTGCGGTGGCACAGAGCAAGCATGCTAGGCTTCCCAGTGCTGCTGGTCTTCTCATGGGAAGAGCTGTAGCACTCTGCTTTATTCTTTTAATCTTATGGAAAGCAACTCTTTAGATGGTGTTTTCCATAAGCATCTTTAGATCCATCTCTCACCATCCCCCAGGATACCTTAGTGGCACAGAATTATCACAATTACAGATCCTAATTTAGGTATTTTTTTCCATTTTGGTAGAACACCATAAGTCCCATGTTCTCTATGAGCTGCCATGGCACTGCTGGGCTATAGAGGATATTCCTTGCTCTGCTGTATATATCACTGTCAGATTTGGCTGTCCTCATGAAACCGATCAGCTGACAAATAGACTATATAGCCTTGAACGTCAGAGGAGATTTTTCTAACTAGGTCTAGCTACTGAGCATATGCAGGAGCCAGAATAGAAGTTGCCTGCCTTTATTTCATCCTCCTCCTCCTCTGACAAAGCTAAACTAGCTGATGTTCCCTGCCCAACACAATCTTTCAGGCCTTTTAGCATCCTCTACTCAAACCACTTCTAACTCTCTAAAAGAGCAATTGTAGCCCCTTCAAGCCTGCTGAGTGGGGATGATAGAGAGTAATTACCCCAGGTGGGTACATCCTTGCACATGTGTGATTCACAGGATATCATTTATTACTAAGATATATATCCTCTAGACATCTTCAAGTATGTACCTTTCTTACCTCAGACGTCCATAGATCAGCATTCTCATGACACTCCGGGCTGTACATCTAAAAAGAAGTGTAACTTCACCAGTGTCGACTAAAGAAGAGTCTGCTGTCTTTTTAAATGTGCTAGCATTGCTGGCGCTCTGCTCATCTGCAGCAGAGCTCCCCGGTGTACAGAAAGTCCTAATGACACAAAGTCCTGATGACCCTCGCTCTTACACCCTGGCTGTCAGATCCTGCTCAGCACAGCAAGAAGGCAAGTTTTTGTTTTGGGACCTGCATGATTCGGAGGGGGCGAGACTTCCCAGGGATACGCAGTGCTGAAGGACATGAGTGGATACTGTAGTGCTGTGAAGAACGTACCTGTTTGTTACATTTTCCTCACGCAGCCAGGTTTAAATTAGTCATCAGATTTGGGCTGAGGGAAGAGTATTTCCACAGCAGGTAAGGTCGGTGTCTCCGCTTCCTGTAGTTTTGCCCTTTTCTTGCTGCATGGTGCATGGTCCATTTCCCAAGGACTGTATGTCCCAAAGCTTGTCTAATGTATCCACCTATGTTAACTGGCTGAATAACAGTTACCAACATTACTTGTCTAAGGTCACCCACACAGTTTCACCCACAAATGCCCAAGAGTCATAGTGACCCCCCCCCTCCCCCAACTGGCTGTGTCATTAGTGTATCCTCTTCCTGTCCTCTTGCATGGTCCAGTTTCTGAAGCTTTTGATCTTTGATGCTGAAAGTTTAAAATGGGTGTTGAGAGCTGTTTTGTGATTAGAGAGGTCTACGGCTGGGGGGAAGGTAAAAGGAGAATATGTATTTCTTTCCTTACTAACCATTCATATATGGTGGTAGGGACTGTACAGACCTGGTCCTGATGACCCAGCTAGATTGTTCCAATTCTGGTTTTCCTCCCTCTTGAAGGACTGTAGTTCTTCAGAAAAAGGTAAATAACCCTGTTTCCTCTGACCCAGAAATACTTACATGAGTCATAATGTTCTAAATGTGCCTGTCGGTGTAAAACTACATGCCAATGTGAAATCCTTCTTCAGGTTTCAAGGTTGTTTGAGAACAAAGTGGGTTTTAATTCTTCACAAACGTTTTACTTTATCGTTCTTAGAACTGGGGATAAAGGAACCTATATGTGATTTTATTTACACAGAGCAAATATATGACTGTTTACTTCTGATGTCATACCTGCACCCTAGCGAGGAAAGAAAGGGGAGAAGAAGAAAAGAGAATGCAGAGATGTAAGCAATTCTGACAAGGACAGAAAAGAAATCAGTGCCTCTGTCTCCTGAATTTCTCTGTAGTGTATACTGGACTATACATAATCCCCACGGAGAGGGATTTTCAGAACTACTGGAGATGCCACCGGGACTTGAAGTCTTTTATCATTTGTATTCCTGAGACAGAGATTTCCCTCAATTACCTTAATGTTATTCAGCATAAGGTTATTCTGACTCAGTTAAGCAAAGGGAACTCACCTTCTCATGAACTCAAGTGGACACAACAACGTAACTAAAACTTACTTGTAAAGCTTAAAGTTCCTTGAAAACAACTCCTTCGTGAGTGGAAGGAGAGGAGGAGAGAAGGGGGCAGACCAAACGGAAAAATTGCTGGGAATATGAGAATTATATAGAACCAATAATGAGTTTATCAAAAAGAAGAGCTGGCTAAAAGCTGTAGGAGGACAGTGACAGCTTTGCCAGGTTCTCCTGGGTTTTTTCAATCACTATTTTAAAGTTTCACAAAAATTATCTGTTCTATAGAAATAATGCTTTGAGCTACTTTAAAATATATGGTAGCCAGAAAAGCCTCTTGCAACTCTAGAGGTGTTGCTCTTTCTGTCTCTGTAGGTGTCAGGTGAAACCGCCTTGTACATTTATTTGTTAAACAGTACAAACATTCTGTCTAACATGGGCTTTACAGAGTTGGGACATGCTTAGCTACTTTTGGCATCTTGGATCTGAACTTGGCAGATTATAGAAGGGGAAGTAAAGGCAGTGAATGGCACTGTTGTAGTCATTCAGAAGCTATTTAAGAGAACGCCATGGAATGTGGCACTATTGCCTTGTGCTCCCCTTTGTAAACAAAGCCATGAAGACAAGAGTTCCTCACCCTCCAGGAGATCTAAAGGCAAGTCATGAGGACAGGTGAGCAAAGTGCAAGGCAATATCTGGTGCACTAAGAAATTAGGACTGAACGAGCAATTGGATTGTGACAGACCTTGACAGTTGTAGGCAACTGTGGGACATATATCAAGGTTTTAAGGGTCTATATGTGCTTCTTTCTCCTTCATAGAAATTCACATCACGGGCCATAAAATATTGTAAGAAACTTAAGAGCAGTAGTAAAAGGTGTGAAACTGAGACTGTAATATATTGCAGGATAAGAGCAAGAAAGAGACAGTTCTGCTGATATCCAAGGTCCGTGTGATAGCTAGAAATCTCTGGTAGAGAAAACTCACCGATGGCTCCTGGGAAGCAGATTATTGTCCAGCGAACAGAGAAGGGGGGAACCCACCAGCACTCCTCCCAAAGAAGTCCTCTCTGCATCCAAATCTGGTTGTCAGCTAGAAATTGTGTGTGCGCATGGATACCCTTGCTATGCACCAGATTTAGCAGTTGGGAAGACAGGGGTACAGGCTGTTAGTGATCTGCTCCAGGCATGAAGCAGAGAGGTGAGGACATCTCAGTTCTTATCCCTTGTGCTGATTTTTTCCAATAGTAAATTCAAGAAGAAAAAAGAAAAACTTTGATCGCAGGGAGGTGTGATTGTGGTTACACCTGAGGGCGCAGGGGGGATGTGGGTTTTACTGTGGGGAAATGATCATTAGCAAAGAGGGTTTTGAGCTCAGATGAGGTCAAACAGAAGGGCTGGAAGCAGGGACAGCAGTGTGAGGATTTTTTTTTTTTTTTTGGCCTTGTGACTGCTTTTGCGCACACTGTAACTGCTGTACATTGGTGCCATCTACTGCCTGGCCTGCTCTCCCTGCCTGGACCTCTGTTAGCATCACCAGAGCTAACTGTAGCAAAAATGCAACACGGGTAGGAACAACTCTACAATTCTCTACTGATGCCCTGACATAAAAAGAAAAATTGTAACTATGTGTCATGATGATAGCAGCACTGATCTAAAGAGAACAGACCTGTTAACGAGCAATTCAGCTCACTGGCTTTGGAGGTAGGACAGAAACCATGGCTGAGCATCTCCTTGGCCTGGAGGTATCAGCTGGATTCCTTAACTATCTCCAAGTGCTATGGCACAATAAGTCTCGTTTGATCCCGTAGCAAATACCAACAGCAGTAAGACAGCACCCCTGAAAGGTGCGGGGAGGAGGTCCTGCAGGTTTTGCAATGCTGATGTTATATTACTGCTTCCCAAAAGCAGAGATTCTTGTGGCGTCCGCGCCAGGAGCCTGGCACTAGAGGATAGCCCCCAGCTCACACCCCGCAGCTCCTGTGATTGACATCACGAGCAGGCAGCTGTGCACCTCTGAAAGCCCTCTTTGCATGGCAGGACTTCTCAGTAGTTCATGTCTCTCTTTTAATGGCATTGCAATAACCTGCTTGTAAAGCTTTCGTGGAGATCCCTGAAGCTGCTGTTCACGGCTGCTGTAAAATTAATACATATAAGAGATGTCTCTGTACAGCACAGTTTGCATCGTCACAGCTAACTTGACTGAGACTGCTCCAGAAAACTTTGTGTGCAGGGAAGGCAGGAGAAGGATGTTTAAATGTGAGAAAGAAAGAGCTTCTGGTTGTACATAAAGTTATGCTATTAGGCGACTGAAAAATGACTAGGCAGCTCCTGACATATGTTAGATGTTGGCTCCTTAAGTAGCCATAGAAATTGTGAAACCTCTTTTAATCTAGCACAATTATTCAGATTAAACGTTAGTAATATTTGCATGTATGTTGGGTTGACCTACAGGATCCTTATTAAGAGTCTGTATGCTGCCTCGCATTCAGCAGCAGCAGTGTTTTCAGTCAGCAGTGGCATCTGACAAAAAAATCAAAAAAATATGACAAGGACAGAGAGAAGCAGAAAGAAAAGTTAAAACTTCCCAGGAGAAGAAGAAAGGTCTGACCTAAGCAAATGGAAATTCATCAGGGTGTGCTTGTGCCTTGTATCCTCAGAAAATCCTACGGATGAACACTTCATAAAATTAAAGGACAGTGAAGTTAAAATCTGAAAAGAAATATCTTTACATCACACATTGTTGGTGTAATTCACTGTCCAAAGGAACAAGGAGAGGGAGAGGGTATGACTGAAGGCCAAACTACTGACGCTCGGGAGCGCACTGGAGCATCCAGCTCCTGAGGAACTGCTTGGGCTGGTAACGGTGCTCCCTTCAGGTGGGACAGCCACGGGGATCGGGAGAGGGACCTGGCATCCTTCCCTCCGAAAACGGGAATAGGGTTAATGTTCCTCTCAATCCATGTCGTTTGCTGTTCTTAAGAGCTGTCAAACTGGGTGTTTACAAGGTCCTTAACACCGCTGTGGTCAAGGAGTTCAT
This sequence comes from Grus americana, assembly GCF_028858705.1. NCBI lineage: Eukaryota > Metazoa > Chordata > Aves > Gruiformes > Gruidae > Grus > Grus americana. Next base: position 13,990,138 of record NC_072857.1, on the reverse strand, counting down.
CATATTCGATATACTGTGCCCTCGTTGTGAGTGTGTTATCCTCCCTTTACAGGCAACAGCAGCCAAAATCCTGCATCCCAGGTTTGTGACCAGCCACCAAGCCAGTACCCAAGCGACAAGAGTGGTGCCAGCAGCAGTAGCAAATGCCTTCGTCTGTCAGACCTGCCCAGAGGAAAAGGGGGACGAGTACTTGAAGACAAACACGGTGTTTGCCTGGCTCACAGTTCAAGGTGAAGTCTCATTTAATGACACAGATGTTTACTTTGTGACAGAGATTGTCTCAAATCTTTTCAATCTGTGGGTATATGCTGACTTTTCTAACGTGTTATTCTGAAGCCTCGCTTGATCATTATGATTACAAGGTAATCTCATAACCAAAGACTCTTTTAAGTGCTTATGAAGTGTTCAGGTTCAAAAGGATCTGTCTCAGTTTCTTGACTCAGTTTCTGCTCCCTCAAATGAAGATCAATATTCACCATAAATATCCTAAAGCCAATTTCTATCCATGGATAAAAACTTTTCTGAATAAGAATGTACGTATTTGTTATCATGGGAATTACCATTAAATAGAACACAAATAAAAGGGTTTTCATTCTCCTTTTAAGAGGGAAATTCTTTACAAATTATGGAAAATAGCCTTTCTTGATAATTCATTTTTATACTGAATTTATTTCTGAGAATATGAGAATAAGGAGAGAGAGCATTTTCCCAGAGCTGCAAATCAGTGGAGACTACCTTTCAGGAGATGAAACCTGAGTTTCCCACTGGAAGCTGATCCCACACATGACTCTCATGAAGACCAGTCGCGGCCACCAACAGATACACTGTCAGAGCCAAACGTAAGCCTTTGGGGGAATGTGATCTGACAAGCAGCTGCCACTGCTGAAAACTTTCTTTGTAGACCCTGACATCTGGCTTCTTCAGCTGCCAAGTTTGGTCTCCTCCAAGGTGCCACAGGAGACAAATCGCTGCAGCAGGTAGGAAACCGGAAGGACAAAGATCACAATTTGATGTGACCGGGAGGTAGGTGACGAGGTTGGCTGGATGTAAGGCACTATTTGCAAACCCTTGGTGACTCCTTTTATTTTCTACTGCTTTGCTCATGACTTTGCAGTTCTAGATGCATAAATTACGGTAGTAGAGGAAGGGAAAGGTGAAAGAAAGGAATGGGAAGGTTTGCACTAAAACTTTTGATCTGTGTTTGCATATTCAAAAGGTTGGGATAATTTGATGTGGCTTTAAACCAAAGCTTCAAATCCAAGTGCCTCGCTACATCTGAAAAGGATGTGCACAGCAACATTGAAGGTGTCAGCAGAAGGAAGTCAGATGGGGCAAGCAGTTGTGGATTAGTGATATCTGAGCATTAGACAGTGAGGATGAAAGTGAAGGTTGACAAGGTGGTGGTCTCTTGAACCACCCTGGATATGGGGGACCTGGTGACTGGAGACTCACCTGAGCTCAATATGGCATGGCAACGTTCAGGTCTGTGTCTGGAGTTCAGCTCCCCACTGCTGTACAGGGTTTTTGTTTGATGCGCAGAGCACCAACACTTCAATCCTTTTTCAGGTGCAGGTGAGACCAGACCGAGGCTTTTTCAGATACTAAGTCAAGATTTTATTTCAAAAGGTGGTCACTTGAGATCTGAATGGTGAGACAGGGTGAAGAGAAGTTCATGTTGCTACACTCAGAGCGACTGCATCGTCACGGTGAAAACAAGGTGTTTGTTTTCCATAGCTTGCCAACTGCTGGCTGTACAGGGAGGGAAGAAAAGACCAGGGTGAGTCATTCTTTGAAAGCTGGGTTTCTCAATCCTCCTTCTGAAGTATTTGGTCCCAGTGCGGGAGGCAGGCTAGGTCACTGGTTTCAGCGAGGATAGCACTTTGTGTTTCCTCTTGGCACTGTGCAAATATCTGTTTTCCAAAAAGTTTAAATGGTTCTTCGCTTTATAATAATTTTTGCATATAATTGACTGAACTGCTTTGTTCAAAACTTGGCTCCTATCTAGACCTCAGTGAGGAGGAAAAGAAATTGCCTGAGTTTAAATGCTCCCCTGTTTATAATCCAAACACTGAAGCATGGAGCTATTGCGTGAGAACTGGGAAGTGAACCTAACTACAAGCCAGCTCCTCACAAATGCGAAACAAATGTCAACCTTTCATTATCCGAGACAATATGTAAAAGCAAACAGCTACAGACGTAATTCGCTTTTTAACCTACCTCACTGAAGGATGGAGGTATTCCTAGCAGTGCAGAAGAGTGTCTTTACCATAAATATTATACCTTATGGGTCTTTAGCAAAAATCTTTTATATCCAGTATACATAGTCATTGCCAGGAAATAGTAAAGGTTAAACAGTACCTTTTAAAAGCTACCACGAGATGGCAGAGTTGGACTTAGAACAATTACACTTTTGCGTAAACTAATGACTGAAACTTCATACTATAAAAAAAGTCTTCGTGTCCTGTAGAGAACAAGCAAACAAGATCCAGTCATTAAAGAAACATCTTCCCATGGCATGGACTTGCACATCTGTATAAAACCAATAGCAGCAAACAAACTAACCAGTTCTGTCTAGACCTAAGCCAGGCACTGACATGTAGGCTCCCTGCTGAATAACCCTGGCCACAGTGGAGGGAATTACCTGGATCATGTGTAAGAGACTTGAGGAATGATTTGGTGGTACCTCTGTTTTTTCCAGCATCAGGCAAAGCAAGCAGCCAGCCAGCAGCAGCTGCAAGCTGATTTCCAAAGATGTTAGAACTGCACATGATGGTCCTCTGCTTTCAGACAGGTTTACCATTAAACTTCCATGAATACATTTACTGTAAAGAGAAAGTTGCATGCTTCTTGAAAAGTGCTGACCCTTACAGATTGTCCTTGCTACTCCCTCCAAAAATAATATCTTCCCACAGCTACTGTGATGTCTCCCACCCAGTAAAGTTGTTATTTTGAGGGGTATTCTGAGAATCAGATTTCCTGTGCTTCAAATTGGTCATATGATCCCCAGGATGCTAATCACCAACATGCTGTACACCAGGTCCCTGCCATTTCTGCATACCAAAATAAGGTAGGGAGAGGGTGTGTGGAAGTGATGGAGATAGTTCACTAGTAGGAAAGACGTTAGCAACATGTGCCCAGGTCTCTGAAAGCACAGGTCAGCATTGCTTGGCCGCTGACAGCAGAACGATACAGATGCCTATGGGGAAATCCGGCTCTGTCTGTACACCTCAGGACTGCTCTGAAATCATGTGCAGTCTCCCTTAGCTGGGTGAAATTTTGTTGTTAGGTAGCTAGAAGATAACTTAGGCCATCCTCAGTTATCACATCGATGGGATGGGATATGATGACTTTTAATATACTTCTGGCTACTTGTATTGTAAACATACAATTGCACACACCCACAAGTAACGTTATGTGCACCATGCATAGTATAAATACTTATTATACATATATGGTATACATTTCTGGCCAAATACACTGCCCTTTGGAGACTAAAATGCCAGCCTAAGGTTATTTATTCATGGAGAGCCTTGCCTGTGTGTGTCGCCCCTTTCTAAAGTTGCTCATTCCACTCCTTCCAGGTTTTGAGAAATTTTATTTTTTTGCACTTTCAGTGCCTGGTTGAGGTGCGATTTTCACTTTTCCACTAGATGGCAGATTGTCATAATTAAAATCCCCGTTCTGGTCCTTTAATGAGCATCGTCTAGTTGCCAGGTTTGTAGTTGAACCGTTTCACGTACAAAGAAAACATTAAAACCAGAATAGATATGGTGATGCACTCTTCACCAATTTGTTTTAAATTCAACAAGTTCGTTTGCTTATTTACAGAGCTTGCTATACATCACTACATATGCAGCAGGATGCATGGTTCCTGAGAGCATCAGATGTATGTGCTGTGCAGCTCCTTAGTACCTGCACAGCTACTTGGGGCACTTCAGAAAGGAGTGTGCTGGCCACATCACTCCTGTACAGATCTAGGAGATGTGTGCTGTGGCTCTCTGGACACAGGGCATCTCAAATAGTCCAGCACTACAGCACAATTTCTTTCCTCTCTGAACCCGAAGGGAATTGAAACTACTTTCTTGGAGCTGATAGCTCTCCTGGTTGTGTACTGCAGAGTACTCCAGCATCACCTCCCTTCACTAGAGCGGGTTCAGGTCTTCAAAAATTCCCAGCAATAAATTCTGCAGTCCTGATGCTCCTATACTTGTGTGAGGCTCTCCAGGTTCCAGTTCTGGGTTCAAAATTCAAAGCAAAATCCACTATAGCGACCAGATTTTTCCCGTTCCACTCCAACCCATAAATTGTTACAGACTCCTTGAAAGATGGCCTTGAGTCGCAGGACCATTCAGCTGGGTCCAGGTTTTCTCCTCTGGAATTTGTTATTTATAACCTTAGGAAATTCTTCTAGGGGTGAGCTTGTGCTAGTGTCATTCACTGAGTTCAATTGATTATTTTTTTTTCCTGCTTTACTTTGGTGTAAGAGATCAGTGTCAGTCCCATGGATTTCTCCCCTGCCCATAACTAAGTTTGCCGTAGTGCTCTCCTGGCTCCGCAGCCCGTGCTAAGGAAGTAGATTAGCTGCTTAAGCGTCAGGGTCTCTCCATCTAAAACCACAGCACAGAAGATTTCACATGCCCAGCTCAAACAGTGATGGGGATTCGAGCTCCATTAGTCGTGAAGCAGCCACTGGCACCTGAAATTTCACTTCTGAAGGAATATGTGTGAGCTTTGCATACAAAGGCAAATAACAAATTACACTTCTGGAAGTGTCAGCTTTATCATGTGCCGTTGCCTCAGCAATGGGGGCCTTTTAACAGCCCCAGAGAGGTGTGATGTACTCACACCTATCTGTATCTGTTTTCCTAAATCTAGTGCAAGTCTTTCAAACTTTCATTTGGGAGGATCAATGCTTCTTAATAGGTTTTCAAAGGCACGGAGCGATCTCCCACTCTCCTGCGACCTAGGTAAGGACCTTGGTGTCTTGCAGTGGTAATTAGAGCCTGTTACAGCTGGACTGACCTGTTGGACTGTGGCAGCATCAGGCACACAAAGGTCACCCAGCCTCTTTTTTTTGTAAATGATGTCCGGTGCTCACCATGTCCTGGAAGGTGGTGATCTCGCTTCTTCACGCATCTAATTTGAATGACTCCTGTCATGGTGGATTAGCACTGATTGGACATAATAATCGGGACAATCCTGCTGCCCCATGCTGCTGGGAGCTTCCTTACCCCTGTTACGTGGTCATCTTGTCTGTGCACTTTTGTGGATGTCAGGCTGCCAAAGCAATTCTCTGGGTTGGTTTGTTCTTTTCCTGCCCTGGGATCCTACCAGTTTGTCAATGTATAAGGTGGATTTACAGATCCATCTCTCAGGGAGGGTTTGGCTCTTTAGAGAGCTGTACAAGTCCAGCAAATACAGCGGTGTGGAAATATTTCATCTTCCCCAGGCATAGCCATTCCTTCAGGCTCCCCGCCTGCTTCAAGCCCGTTCCCATTTGTGTCCATCTGTAATTTGCTGCAAGAGTCTTTTGGTGCCAAATATTGTTTTGACTACACACAAACAGAAGATCCCTAGAAACTTATCTGAATTGATCTAATGGAAATCTGAAGACCTGTGGCAATGAAAAGACCAGTTATATGGCAGTGACAGGTTTTCTGTGCATAAAAAGCTTGTGACTAAAAGTCCAATACTTCATAGATGGCAGAAGTGGGAGCTTTATATCATTTCCAGCTCACTAATAGTGTTGCCAGCTCTCATGATTTTATCATGAGTCTCATGATATTCTTCTTAAAAGCTTAGTTTCTGGAGTCAAGCAATTACATGAGAATCTTTCTCTCTCTCTCTTTTTTTTTTTTTTTTATTTTAACATTCTTTTCTTAGCAGCAAATTTCTAGCCCTGCTGCTTCCAGGGGAAGGGGAAGGAAAGAAGAAAAAAAAATGGAAAAAGCTTTAAAACATGACTAGGGTTTGTCCTGATGACTCCAAAAAACCAAGAATGCAAACCAAAAGAAGTACATAGATATTACTGTTTGCTTGTTTCTTTTTAATGTTGTGGGTTTTTTTAAAGCCAACCTCATGCCCAACTCATGATTTTTGAATGCTTGGGATTGGCAACACTTCTTTGACAGACCTAATACGTATGTGTAGCATTGGAAGTCCTGTTGTGGCATTTATTTTTAGAAAAGCTATTTTAGCTCATTTGGCACTTTCTTTATAACTCCATCTACCTTGTGTAGTTAGACTCGTGGGGCCAGATCCTTTGCTGGAGCAAATTAGAGCAAGACCAATGATTTAAACCATCTGGAGATCTAGCCCATGGTGCAGTCATCTGGCTTTACTGGCAAAGGGATACAAAATATAGTCCCAATAACATTTTTTAAAACTCCATAAAATGTGCCTAAAATAGTCTTTCGTTGTTCTGGAGCAGATGTGGTATATACAGAGAACACAGGATGGAAAGCTTCAGAGGATTTTCTTACTGCTTGTCTGGGAGCATCCCCATAGCTCACTCCATCAGATCTGACTCTTGTGGGTTTTGTACTCTTCCCGTGCACTGCACCGCAACTGAGCTGCTGCTTAAGTGTGTCTGTGCTGGGTGCTGTAAAATCATCTTCACATGTGTGATTTACATACCAGGGAGTTATCTACTGTGCTTCCTTTTCTTCACAAATTTTTACCCATTGCAGTGAAACCGTGTAGCTTAGCACGCATGAAGGAGCCCCTCAGATAATAGCCCACACTCAAATCTCTTTGCGCTGGGCTCTCAAAAGTCCTCCGAGGTCAGACAAGGTCAGTGCTGTTCTGGGGTTGGATACCTCAAGGACCACAGAGGAGCTGCAGGAAGCGGTCTTGGTGACTCAGCTGATGGCAGTCCTCCCACTGGTTCAGCATTGAGACGATGCTCCAGCATGACATGAGAAGGCAACGTTTGCTTGGACATCCTTCAGACAGAGTGCAACGTGGGGACTCTGACCACTTTGTTCCCAAAAGATCTTACAAACCTTTTCTGTAGGAACAAAAATTAGAGTATCCTTTCTGGAGACTGAAGTGGTCAAAGAAATGTGATTGCTAATTCAAATCTAGGGAAATGTATTTTTAAAAAAATACATATTTCATTCCCAGCTCTTCCTCCAGATGTTCTGCAGCAGAAGTCCCCACAGCATGATGCAGAGCTCCTGAATGTCACTAAACCAGTTCACTTGCTGGCTGCACTTCATGAGGCTGAGTTCCCCTTGCTGAACTGTTACCAGTGTTAATTAGAGTTGTTTGAGGCTGCTCTTTGACTTTAATTTCTGTGATTGCATTGTTGATGCTGCACTAGAAGCATGTGACCCCCTTTCCTACTGTCCAGTAATTCCAGTGACAATCACCAGAGCAAATTAAACACCAAAGCTCTGAGCCTCTGTAGTACCTTCTGCTCAGTTATCCCAAGTCATTTCATGGAAGCTGAGTGTTTTGCAGCTCACAACAACGCTCTTCAAAGGTGGTGGTGGTAAGGAGACCACAGCTCAGCAGCTCAGTTGCAAATTGTGCAATGCCCTGAACCACACTTGTGGCTGGAGCTCTTTGCTCCCAGGGAAGCACTGTAGCTAGGATGGCCCATTTCCTCAGGGACTGTACCCATGCAAGACCCAGGGCTTGCTGTGGTCTTCTGAACTGCAGGTTTTGTTTGTTGTGGGCTTTCTTGTGGTTCTGCCTGCGTCACTCCTTGATTGAGTTATTCTCCTACAATACAGTTTGTGCTTTCTACCTTTTGACTACAGGGTATACACTGTCTCACGTTACATCAGCTCTACCCTTTTTCTTTTTCTGTGTTTGCTTTGGGTTTTTCTCTGGACTCATCCAGAACCTGATTAAATAACTTTGTCCTGGGCAGTCAAGTCTTTAGAAAAGCTGGAGAAAATGGGCATTGGCCAGAGAGCAGCATTTGGAAAGAAACGCAGAGGTGGGCTGTGCATAACACCCCCAGGAGGGTCAGGGACCCAACGCAAGCTGATGGAAAGCGTTGTAATACTCTGTAGACTCACTCTCTTCTTGTCACGGTCTTCAAAGGTGGCGTACACTTCAGACAGTAACTGTGATGTTCTCTGAAAGCCGAGAAAAAGGCTGGACAAGCGCAATCCTTCAGGGTATACCTGATTATTTTTACCACGATTTATTCTTGTGTGGTCAGAAAGGGAAAATGTAATTTAGTGGCGTAAGAAAATGTTTACTGGGTTAAGTATGTTCATATCAGAATATTGCACGTTTTGCGGACAAGTTGTGGGAGATGTGTTGAGAAAAGTCTGAGGATGGGGCAAACTGTTGGGCTGCACCAGCATCCTGTGAGTTACCAGCCCTGTTCTGGGGGGGACCACACTGCTGCTTAGGGGTGCTGTGGCCAAATGACAGAAGGACTTTGAACAGTATTCTTTCTGATATTTGGAATTTATTAATGTCAGGACTACCGGGCTGTAATCAGTGTTTGTCAGCATCTTGAGATGATCTTTGCAGAGAGGAATGCTGTTCTTTGCATTGATTACAATCTGCATGGTCAGTAAGGAGGTGTTCACACCGTAAGTACCTGGCTTGGGGAAGCTCAGCTCCCCTTGGGGCTGCCTGGGTGGCTGGGGGAAAGCACAGCTTCCCCGTAGAGGGATTCACAGCAACAGCCTGACTTACGTGCTCTGACATGACCCATGCACACATCCCTCCCTCAGCATCGATGCATAGGAAACCTAGAGCAATACCCTCCTAGGTTAGACGTGCAGCACAATGCCCACATTTTCTGTCGTTCTCACCATGTTACAGTTAGTATTTTGGCTACGTCATATTGGCTCTGCCAGCTGGAATTGAGAATTTTGCAGTGATGCTAGAAGATTAATTGGCCTATTAATAGGTCATATTACCACAGAACCAGATGTATCCCGTATTTTTATATCAACATAATATCATAGGTGTTTTTCATGTTTTATGCTAAACAATTTTGTGACTGCTGATTCTGAGGAAATCAAGGATTAATAAGCTACATACTATTAACATAATCTCTCTACTAGGATTTGTCCACTCCAAATTTTGGAAGTCTCTAGGGATGGAATTTATTCAATCTTGGTTTGTTTATTAGTGTAAATGCTGTAATTTTCATTCTATTTTGGAAAACTCACCTTGAATCCATGCACTGGCAACAATGAATTGAAATGAGAGAATGGTTAGAAGGTGGCAGAAACGCCTTTCAGACTTTTGGTGAAACTTCACGTGGTCCTTGCTAGTCACCTTCTGCTGATGCTATTGTTCTATAAATATATTAACAGATCTAAATTGTCTTGGATTATTAAATAGCTACTGCACTTAAGCCAAAGACAATTATATTGCAGTGGTCCTCAATGTGATTCTAATGTATAGAAGTTGCAAATTTATCTTGTGTATGGCTACAAGATCTAGTATATTGTCTACCACTGAGGACTATATCCCTTCTGCTTAGCCCATGAGACATGCACAGATCATCTCTTGTGTGTAAGGCCAGCAGGATTTAGGCTCTATTTTGGAAATGTTTGGGATCTTTCTGGAAGAAAGGAATTATATTAGTGTTATAGAGCTACCTATCCATACATATTATCCTAAAAAACAATAACAAAGGAAAGAGAGAAGTGGTTTTGTTTTGCTTCGTAGAAAGGTTCGTTGCCGTGCATTTCAATGGAAATAACTTTTGTCTCTGTGGATGTGTAACTTTATAGCATCAGTTCCCTAAGTATATGTAAAACATATTCTGCCAGTAAACCACTTCTTGTGTAGTCAATATGCATCTTTATTGGTAAAACATATGCACACTGTCATCTGTCAAATGTTTTACATGTTACCCAATTTCAAATGAACAGAATAAAATAACTGCATTAGGCTGCAGTATATTGGTAAAACATATCTGTTTTCTTATCAGAAGAAGTTGTTCTGAACCCAACTAGTGATCGTGGTTCCTAACACCAAACCCTATTAAACAGGGTATAAAATCTTGCTGCGGTGGCAGTTTGGGTTGTGTTCCCTTCATAAGGAGCATTGAGCAACACATTAAGTTCAGCAGAGAATCTCGAGAAAAGGAGTATCTGTGCATTAATCATTCATAGCAATGCTTCATAAAAGAAATTTCAGTGAAGACAAAAGCAGGAAACTCAACTGTTCTGAGAAGCACTTTAAAGTAGCACTTGTTTCAGCTACCAGGTATGTGCACTATCAATCAAAATATATTTATTTATCAGTTGAATCATATATTAAAACTCCAGGCTATGCAGAATAAGAAGCAGAAGAGAAATATTGAATGTATACATACAAAAATACTGAAGCCTACACTTTCTGGAAATAATACATAAATGTCATTTGCTGACAGAAAAACAGATTGTTGTAAAAGGAACTCCAGAAATGACCTGACATCAGAATCACAATTTCCTGTGTCACAGGTTAGTGAGAAATTGCTTCTTTACAGCCTAACAATTCAAGGAATAATGACCTAACATTGTTCCACTGTGAATTGGGGCCAAGAGATATATTTTTGCTGGTAGCAACAAATAAGAACAAACCTTGCAAAGAACTAGAATGTGTAAATCCTAAAGCACACTGGAGAATTCACCAGTTTTGACATAAGCAATCTATAAACAATATAACCAATTTGAAATATATTAGGTATGATTGCAAACATTACTTGTCTCTTCAGCAAAACCAGGCTGGACCTCTGTGGGCAGTACCTAGGAGGGCTATTATTTAGGGATTTGGGGTCCTCCTGATTCCAGGTGTTGATGTCACTCATTTATTCAACAAATTTAATGGACATTCACCTTGGCTTGATAGAGTTTTCAGACACCTCATACTGTTCAGCCAACAGTTTCATACACCCGTGTCCACATTTTTCACTAATCGTCATGAGATGTTAATCAAGATTTACAGTAAAGGATGGGTATTTTGGATGCCTGACTCGAGATAACTTACAGGCACCTGATTTTCAAAGAAGGTAGGTTACCTCTGAAAATTGGATTACTGAAAATTAGGAGTCCTTTCCAAAACTCTTAGCATTTATATAACTTTGGCTGTCATTCTGCAGCCCTTGGAGGTGTTATCTTGAGAAAGGGGCCATCAATACACAAGAACTCCGAGATGTAGATGATGTGGTCATATTCTCATTTCTAATCTTTTTATTCCTTTACAGCCTCCTAAAACTAGGACTAGTGCAAGAGTCCATGCTTTTGCTGAGATGTAATCTAGAAGATTTGTAATTCCTCCAAAAGACTTAGGGACTTACAAAAGCAAATAAGGTGAGATGGTTTCCAACACTATATACCCTGAAAGTCTGGGCAGTGGAAAGAAGACTGAGCTCTGACAAAGGATTCCTTCTTGAGACAGCACTATCTAGCACCCTGAATTTGGGTCTAGGAATTGAGATTTCCTTCACAGCTTTATCAGGGACTCTTTATCTGGACTTGGATGAGATAAGCGTTAGATATCCTAATTAATACTTATGGAACCGTAATGGTTAAATGGATAAAGTTTTTTTGGCTGGGGGAAAGTGCAAACTTTTATTAGAATCACTGGCCATTGTAGATAATGTTTCAGCAGTCTAACATCAGGGCAAATCAGTGCAAATTATTCTTCAGTACATGTACAGCGATACACAGTGTGTATATGCAATGTAGTATAATGTGTAAAGAACCAGATTATACATTTTGTACTGACAGGGATTTCTGTTTTTTCTGCAAAACCCAACAAATTTTCTCTTCCTGGAGTGAATGAAAAGTTCTCCTTAGTTTTCCCTCATGAAATATAAATATAGCTTCCAACAAATCTCATTAACTTCATATCAACAGTCAAGTTTTGCTTTCTGTACTTTGCCAACTCCAGTTGTTTGCAGGTCTTCACACAATGCCACATACAGGTTCCCCAGTTACTATTTTATGCATCCCACCCCCTGCTCTCCTCTCCTCCCTCTAAGGAGACAACACACTTTGAGTAACCCAATCAGCCCTGGGCAAGAAAATTGTTCTCTGTCTCCTCATCAATTCAAGCATTTTGCTGGGGACAGATGAAGTCCAGAAGGAGCCCTGTGAGGTCAGTGCTGCTCATCTCCTTTCTCAAGCCCCCAGGTTGGCAGAGCCCTGTGGCCCATTCCCTAGCTGGCAGAGGGGGCTGCAGTTAGAGGAACAAGTAGAAGAGGAATAAACAATGAGAAACTGCAAAGGATCATGAGAAAAGACCGTCCCTCAGAAGCTGCGCATTTTGTTTTCACATCTATGCCAAAGAGCAATGCTTCTGCAGTGCCATTTATTTTCCTTTCCCCATGTAAGCACGATGTACTGCTTCTTTTCTCCAACTGGAAACACTGTGAGAGGCATAGACCGAGAGCTTTTCATGTTAAACTTTCTGCAGTTTAGGCGCAGGAACTCAGAGTTCCTACTCTTAGAGCAAAATGTGCTTTCTGTTTCAGATCTGAGTGGGAGAAGGGACCTCTCACCCTTCGAGAACAGCCCGGCCTGGCAAGAGCAGCCGCAAGCGTGACAGTTCTTGAAAACTCTGCAGACATGACAGGATCTGCACGTTTTGAAGAAGCTTCTGTCCTTCTGCCGAGACAGGTAATGGATGGCATGTATATTCCTAGTTCATGGTGAATGCATGTTCAAGTGGTTTACTTATCATTTTATGAACAGTAATTCCAGTGAATAAGGTCCTGTCTTAGCAGAACATTTCACTTTGTGTTTAAAGTTGAATAAGACCTTACACACTTTCTGAAATGAAAGGCAAGCTTCCAGACCAGTTTTGCAGTAAATAAAAGTACCACCTGGTATCCTCTCGTAATCACAGAAAAACCTTAGAAAAGTTTATGGCATTAGCTCAATATTCATGATCCAATATAGATTAAACCTGGCAAGAATGGATCTTTCCAGTGGCGGGGGGGGAAGCAGCTATCAGGAAATTAGCATTAAAGTTACACTTTGGATATACTTTGGAGAGAGGAAAAATAAAATAAGGCTTTATCAAAATGTGGAATGCAGGAAGATGGCACCTGCCTCAAGGAACTTAGCACTGAAGCTTTAAGCAAGAGGCAACACATACATGGAGGCAGATAGGAATCAGAGCTGCATATCATCCCGATGAGTATTGCCTCATTGTCTACCCACAGTTACAATTTCCCCTAGGTAACAGGACTACTTTAAAGAAAGAAGGGAATGTATTGTGCCAAAAAAATCTGTGCCATTCTCCTAGCAAATTCTGAGCCAGCATTGCACACGACATTGTTAATTTATTAAATATCATTGTGATTAATTATATTCTATAGACACAGGGTGCATTCAGAATTGGTGCAACTTCATTGACCCCAGAGCTGGTACAGCTGTTTAAATCAGGGCAGAACCCATCATGTACTACTTCCCACTTGGACTTAAATCAGACATCATAAAGATATGAGTTGCATGAAACATGATTTTAGGCCTCTATCTCCTCATGATCATCCCACATGTAATTATTTTCTTCATTCTAAAAGAGAAGCATATTTAAATGTGAATTTTTTCTGGTAGCTTCTACATGTAAGTATCCTTTGGAATACTCAAATGGGCCTTTTAATTTATCATGAGGATATATGAAGATTTATAGAAATAAATCCTATAGCCATGAACAGAATGGAACATCTCCCATTGGTTTTTCAACAATTTTCTTTAAATATCTTCTTTAATGAAAAATTACAGTCCTCTTTCAGAACTATATCAAACATTTTAAAAGCCACGTTTGTGCCTTTTGAGGCTAGTCTAACTTCCTCTGTGGTTAATCAGATTTGTTCCATTGACCTAACAGAAGTGGGACAGATCCCAGATTAGCAATCCTGGACCTGGTGGTATGTCAGTCTTTTCTCATTGTAAGAGCATTTTTTAAAATTGTGATTAAAAAACCCTCTTCCCTTAGTCCAGATCATTTTTGATTGTATCCTCTATATCCACACACTCATGCTACAGCAAGGTATAGTAAGTGTACATTGTCATATATCTTTATATCCCTACTTGGTTTCATCCCCCTCAAGTTGTACAAGAGCAGGAGGGAAGACCAGAGGGAAGAGCTGCACTTTGACCCCTTGTTCATATTTTGGTTCTTTTATGTATACCAAATGTCAGTCATTCTGTCGTCTATTTAATCTTGGACACCTATGGAAGATTAAGAGAGGGCAGTTCAATGAGCAGAGCAGGAGAGGGAAGGATGGATGAGCTACGGCAGTCAGATAATGTAAAAGCCAACTCAAAGTTCTCAGAAAACTCCAGCCGTTGCCAGCCATCATCCTTCTGACAAAAAGGAGGAGTTTCCGTTCAGGCTTAAAAATTGCCATATTCTAAAGGAGCGACATGTATGAATTCTAGAAAGGAAAACTGTCCTTCTTAACTACATAACCGCTCTTAATCCTTTAATTCTTCCTTTTTTGATTTTAAAAATGTTCTTGGCCAACAGTCTGGTTGTACATGTGTTTGTAACTATGCATATTAACAATTTAGAAGATATCCAATGTTCAATTTTGCCAGCTTCTCTTTTTGGTCCATCCAAAAATGTCTTATTCTAACCCACTCCCCAAGCTGCCAGATCATCTTTCCTCAGTAAAGTAACCTGGGAATACAAGTGGGCTTTGTTTTCCGGAGATCAAAAACTTGATTTGTTCCTACTTTTGGTAACCAAAGCCCCCCTCTCCATTGTGAGGTGCTCTTCAGTAGTAGGTGCAGTGAAACTCCTCTCAGCACAAAATTATCCACCTGCATGGGGTAAGCTTGCACTGCTGTGCCAGCACAGACTGTATGCGTACCATGAGGAGAGGACGGAATTTCTTTGGGAGAGATAGTGGGTGCATGCAAATGGAGTCTTTGACCAAAAAAAAAAAAAAAATTGCAATATTGGTCGTTGGCAAAATAACCTGTTGCCTCGCAGTCCTTCCCAAGCTATCTGAATGGAATAAATGGGATTTGGGGGTGCATGGGGACCCAGGTGGTCACCCTCAAACATCAGCCTTCTAATGCCATCCAAAAAAAAAAAAAAATGTGCAAACTTTCAGGCAGAAGGCGCTGAAATTGGTAGTGGGTTTTCAGGATTCAAATTGTAGTATTGAGCCTGGGGTCCAGCCAGGTTGCTTTGCACAGGCTAGAAGAGGAAGGTTTCTGAGTGGCATAAAGCTCATTTTCCACTTGCCCGGACCTGGGCTGCGTGTCGGGCAAATCCGCTGGCAAATGTTAACTCTGCCCAGGGGACTGAAAGTGAAGCTGGGGGCTGATGTGGCATGCGGTTGCCATGGTACTGGCCATAATCCTGCCGGAGTCAGATACCCTGATGATGCGGTGAGTTTCAGCTTGCGCTTGGGTACAGCGCGGTGACCCTCCCCAGCAGCATCTGGTTGTGTTTTAAACTTTTGATAAATTCCATAGCTAAAGAAATCAAAACAAATCAAGTAACAAGCCCACTCTGGCTAAAGCCCAAGTTAAAACTGCTGCATTTCTCATCGGTATTACTGTTAATGCACCAGATCGGTGCAAAAGTGAAGATATTCAGGGTGGGAGCGGGGCACTTTTTGGACTTTCTTTTTCGTCTCCTGGTAGCCTCGGTCCTAAACCACGAGGATTAAAATAGAGTATCATGCTCCGGTGAGGTTAGTTACCGCGTGTAGGGAACAATCTTTAATGAACGCTTCTCCCACCGAAGATGTTTCTGAAGGCTAAAGCCGCCCGTTTGCCGGGTCCCAGCCCCGTTTAACCTTTAATATTTGGGCTGGCCGCAGCTGCGGAAACGCTCTGCGGAGCTTTGCTGGCTCCAACCCCGGCGGGGCAGGGGCCTGAAAAGTATCTCAAACTCCCGGGGAAAAAAACCAAGCCAAACCAAAAAAACCCAACACACTAAAGTTGGAGGAAAACCATCCCCCAGCTCCATCCCCGCCTCTGCGCGAGTGAATCTGCACAAGGCCAAACTTTTGTTGTTTGGGCAAGGAGGGGGGCTACTTTCCCCGAAGAAGGGGGATTTTTGTGGTTTTGTTATAGATGCCCTGCAGCTGAGCGGGGAGTGGGGTGAGGGGGGGCTGCCGGCGGCCCCGCTCCGGAGCGGCACCGGGTGGCCGGGGTGGGGGAGTGGATCCCACCCCGGCTAAGAGAAAGCCCCGCACCCAAAATGGTGCGGTTCGCCGAGGGGAGGGGGTGATCGAGGAGAGAGAGGATCCGGAGCGGTCCGCTGCTCCCGCGCCGAAAGGATGGGAAGGTTTTGATTCCCCCCCCCCTTTTTTTTTTAACGGGGGGGTGGAACGGGTGGGGAAAGAGAAAACAGACCCTGCAGCCAGTTTGCTGCTTGTGTCGGGGCTTGAAAGCGCTCCAGCGTCTTCCCTGCAGGCTGCTCAACTTCAGTATGTGTGCGCGTGTGTATATATATATATATAAAAGTATGCATATGTGTGTACGCGCCGTGTCCCGCCGCCGGCCCGGGCTGATGGGCAACAGGAGCCGCCCGGCAGCCGCAGCGCCCCGCACCTCTCCAAAGTGCCCCCGGCCCTCCCCAGCCCGCCCGCCCTCCATCCCTCCCTCCCTCCCCGCCCGCCTCCGCGGAGCTGCTCCGCGGCAGCAACCGGGGAGAGCGCCGCGCCGCCGCCGGGATTCGCGGCAGCTTTTGGCGAAGAGCGGAGCGGGGGGGGAGCGGCACAAAAGGGAAGGACGGAGGGAAAGTCCCTCCCACGCCCCCCTCCCCCAAGTTTATGATGGGGGTCCGGAGGAGCAGCTCTGCTCCGCAGCAACCGCTCGCCTGCTGAAAACTTGCTGCTCCGCTTTTTGGGTAAAGTTGATGCTTATTGTGGTTTTTTTCATTGTGCTTTTTATTCCGCCGCCCCCCCTCCCCCCCCTTCTTCTCCCGCTTTTGTCGGAGGTGCCCTGTGCCGGGGTGGGTTGGGGGGGGGGGGGAGATTTTGTGAGGGGCTCCGCTCGCAGCGGGTGCCCGGGGGGGGAGGGGTGTCCCGTCCCGTGTGTCCCGTCCCGCAGGTGAGCGGGGTGGATGCGGCCGCGCGTGTGTGTGTCCGGTGTGTGCCATTCCCCCCCCGGCCCAGACCCCGCCGGGACCGGGCTTTGGGCAGTGCCTCCACGGCCATTGTTTTTCCCGGGGGCTGCGGTGACAGTCCCAACCCGGGGCCGCTGCCGGGACCGCCTTGCCCCGGGTCCCCGAGGAAAGCCGAGCTTCCCAAAGCCAGCAATGAGTTTGCCTTTATTTAAAAAAAAAAAAAAAAAATAAAAATTAAGTTGCCCCCCTCTCCTCCTTGTCAACCCGCCCCCCCTCCGGGAGAGGCAATCTTTCGACAAGTATATTTGCTGAGGAATTTAAAAAATTCCCTGCTGCAACTTGATCCCTGTGTGATGAGGAGCGGCTTGGAGAGACCCGGACTCCAATCCTATTAAGGACTTAGGGAGTTGAGAGTTTTTCCCCCGGACTCGGTGGCTTTAAAACAATCAGGGAGGCGGGGAGGGAGATGGGCTCATCTAGATGCCTTTTCTGCCTCAAGTGATTGCCATCATTTCCTGGGAAACCTGACTTTCCTAGCGCGGGGGCTTAGGATGGTTTCTCAGTGGTCCTGCCGCGGGCTCTGCTGCCCGCTTTTCCGACCGTTACGGGATTTTTATATATGTATGTGTATATATTTATTTATTTTGCTAACCTGGAGCCTGAGCTTCAAAACTTCCCGGGATGGGGCCGCGCCTCCGCCGCGGGCGCGGTGCGCGCAAAGCCGTGGTCCCTCCGCGGCGCCGGGACGAGCGCTCCCGGGTGAGCCAGGGTCGGTGCCGGGGCCCGGCTTGGCCTCCCGGTACATGTGTGTGAGTGAGAAAATATCCAGTTCTGGGGGTCACCGCGGGCTGAGACAGCAAAACTTGTGCCTTCCTATAGATGCCCTCGTGTTTCATACAGCTCCAGGTACTGGAAACCTGTATGCCTGCCTTTGTGCATATAGAAATTAGCATTTTATTGGCATATCGTGTTTATATTTTTACAGCCACAGATAAAGGGACTAGTTGTAAAACTTCATCCACCCCCTGCCAATCGCCTTCAGTTTTTTATTTTATTTTTTTGCAACTGAGACTCTTGGGATGTACAAGAATTTGAAAGTAAACGTTTGAGTAGCATGCTGCATAAAACAGCATTTAAACAAATATTGTATTGGCATGCACTGTGGACTTGGTGCCAAAAAAGTAAAGTAAATAAGCCATGAAATTCAAAATATACAGAAGTGCAATAGACTGATTTGTTATAAGACTTGCTGATTTGATCTGTTTGTTCTAGCTACCTTGCCTTAAAAAAAAAAAAATTAAGAAAAAGGTTTTGGGTTTTTTTTTAGTTCTAAACCTAATTCATTTAACTTCACTAGAAAAGAAACTACATTCACCTGGAAAAAGAGGATCCTGCTAAATAATTGTTCATGCTCCTAGGATGTTTGCAATGCATGGTAATTGCTGCATACAGCAACTACAGTTGGTGAATTGGTTTGGTTCAACTTTTCTGATGGGCGGATATGGTAATTTGTGTTTTGGCTGGAACTTCAGGAAACGTTGACACCTGTCAAACTTTGAATTGCAATAAAAATGTCATATTGAACGTTATTGCAAAACTGACAACTTTTAAGAAGTGAATGAAATCCATTATGGCTTTTCCACTGTAAACAACTCTTGGAAATTTGTCATTTGATTGAAAACATGACCTATCTGTAGCACTGAAAAGCGCCTGATCCACTGAAGATGAACTGTTAATCTATGGGTTTGTGTATATCCAAGTCTCTGGTCTATGTTTGTGAAAAAGCTAATCTTTAAAGCAAGGTGAGGTAAGATTCACTTGATCTTGAATGTTGTTATTGCTTAAAGTATGTGACTTTGAAGTGCCCAGAAATGCAACTGCTGTTCTTCAAAGAAAAACAGATCTCGAGGACTGCTTCCAACTTCCTTTCAATGTCTTTTTTTCAGTGTGTCAAAGGGGATGTATACAGATGGACAAATACTGTTTGCGTTAGGTCATTCATTTAGAGAAAAATTAGAGCTATAGAAGAAGTTGAACTAGATGCATATGCCAGGATAAATCTAGTGTAATTTCATTGAAGCTATTCCAGTTTATACTTGTATAAAAGAAAACAGAACTTGACCTCAGATATCCAATACACAGCAGCCTGCAATCCCTAATGTCACACTGAACACTGAAGTCACATTGAGAAAAGACAGCCTTTTTGCGGCATATATATAATGACCGGGTTTTTTGGCATTGTTTTGAAAACCAGTTTAAACTTCTATGGCAAAGAACCATTTTTGACTATGGTTTCTGTGATTCTAATGATCTTGAAGGCTTATACCACAACTTCCCTTTCAGTGGCACATTTCTATAGAAGCTGTACAGGCTCCAGGACTATGTGATCAGCTGTATAGGGGAAAGGTTATGTGATCACTACAGCGTTGTATAACTTGAAGATACGTTTTTCATGATCCTGATACTTTATTTCTATTTAGAGAGTTTGACTTTTTCTAATGAGTTTTCCAGTCCTCTGGCCCCATCCTTTTTGTTTAAGGGTACGGTAGAGCATCTGACCTGATACCAATAGCATTATCCTCATTCTCTGCCTGTAAGTACGGAGGACACTTGGTTAACTGCCTCCCCCTGTTTTTGGTGGCCTACTGTAAGCCAGTTGTTTGCCCTGTAGTCTGAAAGGTACACAGATACTTCATGCTTTTGTACTCTGAGAAGTGCTCTGTTCATGGTGAAGTTTCCAGTGCAGATTAGCGAAGGCAGTGGATTCAGTAAGCAGTCGCCAAAATCTGTATGTATTTGTGCAGCAAACACCTATCTATTGCTCCATCACAAAGCCTCCACTTAATAATCTGGCCAAGGATTTCAAGGCAGCGAGTTTTTTTCAAAGAAGGTACTTAGGAACATTAGATGTGACTATAGCATCAAACTAATTAGTTGCCACTCCATTTCTATGAAGCTTCCAGGGCTTTATAGAAATGCGATATTTGCACTTCTCACTTGCTGCTGAGGCATTGAGGTTAAGCAGTCTCTGCTTTTTGTCTGCTTTTTTACTGATGGGAAAGATTCCAGGCCATTGTTCAAGAGCTGCACAACCCCCTTATATACCTGGGTAAATATTTTAAACAGTTGCGCATTTGGACAACTTGCCACAAAGCATTAAGAGGTATTTAGGGTTTGCTTCAGCTCTGTTCCCAGGGCCTCTTTAAAGAAAACCAAAACAACAATTGGGAATTAATTAAAACCGCGCTAAATAAAGTAATAGCAAAGAATGAATCCTAGTATGAATGACGGCAAGAAGGCATTGTGTTCGAAGGTAAATAATACATGCGTGCCAGTGCATCTCTGCGTATATGTACACACATATATGTGTATGCATGTAATACAATTCTTCACCCACATATACAGCAGATCCTATATATGTGCGTCTTCTAGAAATTAACCGGTATTTGGTGTACAAGTAATGAGAATTGGATCTTGCACAGTAATCTTGATAGTTGAAGAGGGAAAATTGCTGGTTTCCCTGGTGAACAAGTTACTGGAATGGAAATACTGGCTAATCAGGTCTGATTTTCTGCAGGCCACTTCCAGTTGGGAGTGAATACATGTTAGATGCGTATAGTCCAGAGACCACAGAATTTTTCTTCGTTCACACTTGTCTACTGTAAAACCGCACCCCATACCCTTTAACTTCTTGTAAACAAAACCAAATACACAAAAGGTGAAATGTGCTGCACGAAGGGAATAGGAAAGTTGTTGTCCTGTAATTCAAAGTTCAGAGCCGTAAAAATCGATTGGGATATGTGAATATTCAGTACTACTGAAAAAGAGGCCTTGGTGCCTGGAAGTGGACACCCAAATTAGAAAACATTTGAAAATAGGCTCCTTTGGGCCCCCGTTGTAGTGAGTGGAAGCCTTTCTGGTACTGTCATGGGCATGGCTGCCCAAATACATTAGTCACTGGTGAATCTCTTCTCATCGTTTCACAATTATTTGCGATTGGCTATCACTTTTCTGCAATTATAAATATTCCAAGAGGGAACAATACAAATTAGAACTGTAGGTACCAGGATCTTTGTACTGGATGTATTTCTTTTTACTTTCTAAGTGTTCTTTTTCATATGAAAAGAGTTTAGCAGCTTTCTCCTTATTCAAGTCTTTTTTTTATCTGCTGGGGAGAAAACCATTAATTTTGAGGAATGGTGAGAGTAAGCCTTAAGCTGTCTTTGACATTTTAGTTTAACTTGAATAGGGTTGGTTTTTTTTTTTTAAAGAAAACAAGTTGGTGGGAAGTGTGTTTTAACTGTGAGCGCCCGAATTCAACCATTAGCATAAGAAAAAAAGTTTTAGTGCATTTACTATTGTATTGAATGAAGAGTTCCAACAGTCAGGGAAAAGAAAGTAAAAGGCTGTAAAGAAATGATGGTCTATTCAGATTATTCAGCAGCCCAAAGCTCTGGTCATCTGCCTCTGAAATCTGTGATCGGGATATCACTTTTATCTTCCTGTGCCTTTCTCTCGCCTTTTTCACATGTTCACTTTTGTCAAGGTTTATTGATCACGTTTTCTTCTCTGCAAATCTGTGGAAAATTTAATGAACCAAAAACAACAGAGAAATAAAAGGAACTTTTTATTCATTAGCACTAGATTGAATTTTGTTCTATAGTCGCTACCCTCTTGCCTCCCGTGTGCGTCATTGTGTCACTCCTGCAGCACTTACAGTACATACAGTGGGGATGGCTGCGTTATTAATTCTCTTCCAGGGAAAAGTTTGTTTAATGTCGTTATCTCATGGCAGATCCAGCCCTGCTGCTTGTCTCTCCTTTTCTGCCCTCCTGACACTCAGAGTCTTGACTGTGGGGCTTCTGCCACTAAATACCTTAAAGCGGGTATTCCGCAGAGCATTTACCTCTTCAAGAATGAAATGTATTTGCTGCCTAGCAATTAAACCCAAATTTAAATGATTGCAGATTAGTAGTAGTTATTTACAATCCTGATTGTTTTGGTGCTATGATCCTTGTTCATTACACATCTGCTTTGCCATGGTGCTGCCCCAGAGCGCTTTGTGATGCAAATGCTTTTGTTAACTTACAAATAGTTTCAGTATCTAGATCATCTCAGGTGACATATTTAAGTCTCTTCTTTTTTTCCCAGATGGACTTAAAAAGCTGTAATTAAATGTGGCTTCCAGTATGATTAAGCTTTGCTAACATTTTCCATGGAACGATTTACTTGAACTCTGGCACTTTTTGATCCTGTCACTGGAAGATTTTTCAATAAAGGCCCTTTTTAACATTAATTTCATTTCATTTAGTGCAGCTTGTAAGTGTAGGGAAATGAGTTAAAATGGAGCACATATCTGCCTGAGAGATTTCTTGGGTGTTTCTTGATTCCAAAGAACTTCACCGCTACTCTATGTTAAATGCTAAGGTGCAAATCCCAGGGGAAGGAAAACCGTAGAGTTCAGTAGAATAGTCCCAAATACTCTCATAACGAGTAATACCATCAATGCCAATACTTTTAAGGGCTGAGCTAAAAGCCACAAAAGGGCATCCGTACTTGAGCTTGTAATTTCAGCTACAGTGATGGCACATCTGTGACTGCATCTGTTTTTCTGTGCGCTGAGTGACTGTCTGTTCCGTAGGAATACACACCTGCAATCTTAAACTGCCTCTAAATCTAGAGAAAGGACTTTGTGCCCAGCAGAATGAATGCTGCTGGGAAAATCTAGGCTGGAGGTTTTGGGGTGGTGGGGTTTGGTTTTTGTTTGGTTGGTTTTTGAAGTAATAAAAAGTCTTCTGTCCCTTGTGAAATGTGGGATTTTACTGTAGATAATTTATTTAAATGAAACTGATGAAATCTCTCCAGAGAAACATGCTTTCTCTGGGATGCTCAGCAGAAGCCAGCATGGGTCCAGCCCCTTGGTGATGGGCACCCTGTGGTCACAGTCCCTCACCCCTGCCATGAGGCGCCAAGTACCCCCCGGCGGGCGACCGCCTGGTCCTCCCCAGGATCTGGAAGGGATGGTCAGCTGCACAGCTTAATTCCTGCAGTACCAGTGGAAAAAACTTCCAGTGTTACAAATGCAATTCAGCTGAGTAGGAGATGCTGTAATATCACAGCACTGTGGCTTATATTCATCACTGGGAGATTTAGATATCCAGTCTCTGGAATTTAAATCCTTTTTTTCTTTTCTTTAAATGTCCTATATATTTAGTCATTATACTCTCTTGGAGCAAGTGGATCACCTGGAAGTTGTCTTGCACTGTGTTAAGTAGTTTGATTCAGTTACTAAAATTTATTGAAAAACCCTTGAAAACATCCCACTAATATTTTTTTCAGCTTGAAAGCAGCATCCCTAGCTAAAATTAGTGTGTTGCTCCCCTCTATACTGACCTGTGCCGTCTTGTTAGAGCCCCTTTTATCCTGCCTTCCATCTGTTGATTGCGACGGTGTTAAAAGAGCATCAGTTCCCAACACCAAGATAGCTCCTTTTCAGAGCAGTCCTCAGCAATGCCTCTTTGTGCAGCGGACAATGCAATAAGTCAGACAGGACTTTCTGAGCCACCTCTGTAAGGAACTGTAAGGGCTACTGAAGTACACTTGTGTTAAGTTGAATTGATTGAAATTTAATGGCTGTTAGTGGCTATGAATGGTAATGATTTTCTAGAGTATCTTCACCATGCTTGACATTAATAACTGGAGAGTGTGTATGTGTGACGCTAGTGTGTTATTCATTTTTAAAGATGCTTTCTCCCAGCCCTCTTTCCCATAATTTAGTTGTTTTGATGCTTCAGAAAAAAAAAAAAATCTTGGGCTTCGAAGAGCACGTACATCTTGTCAACATAATTTTGTGCTCGTGATTTTTATTTTTTCCAATTCCAACATAAATCAGACTACAATATAGTGAGAGTGATGAATTTGTTTTACATGCCATCGTGAATTAATGTTATGCAAATAGAAGCTTTACAGGTGCCATGATTTACTTAATAATTTCAAGTTCTAATATTTAAGCTCATTCATTATGTTTGAGTAAAAAAAAACCCACAGCATGTTCATATTTTTAAACGTGAAATGTGAGATTTGTGTGCATTTGCTGTGTGTAGTTGCTGTGTAAGCACATTTGATGGCTAAGAAAGAATCAATCAGTGTTTGCATTCGGCATCTTATTCCTGTAGATGTTACAGAGACATTTCAAAGAGAATAATCAAATATTTGTGTGTAAGGAGAGGAAGATGCTGGTAAAACATCCTTCAAGGATACAAAGAAGCAGAAAACTGCCAACGTAAAGTTTTTTGGCCTTTAAAAATTGAGCAGAGCGGCGCAGTTTTGCTATGCAAAGTGGCCTTTATGTCATCCCGAACAGCTTGCTGCGAGCTGCTCCCAGACCTGCCGTCTTCGCCGTACAGTGAGGACGAACGAAGGAGCCGGTGAGAGCTATAGGCGTCCTGGGTCAAAGGTGAATGCGAATGTGATCGCAGGGTTTTCAGGCTTTGATATCATTTTTAGTATGCTTCCCAAAGGCTAAGGACAAGGGGGAGAAAGTTTGACACATAAATACATCTTGAATCTCTGATGATAAGAATAGATTTTGACTTTATTTCTCAAAAAATTGAGGTCACTGTGGTCTGATGACAGGCTGAAAGCCCATCACTCAATTTTTTCTTTTTCTTACTTTTTTTTTTTTCTCCAAATGAACAGACAGAAGCTTATTTTTGATACATTGTACACATTGAGTTAGTGACAGCATATTCAGGTTTTGAAGTTTGTGGCCCCAGGGTCAAGGTTTAGCATCAACATCTGGGCCTCCCTGCCCAGGTAGTAAGAATTTTACTGATTATGCCACAAAAGAACCAAACCACTTAAATTTGGTAACGTAGATGGATTAAACCGAAGCTTTACAAAGTGCATTTGCTCCACGCAACAGGACCATGTGTTTCCATGATTGCTACAGCCATTAGTCGTGGGAGTAGGCTCAAGAATTGGTCCTTGACCTCTTCAAGGGGACCATTGGCCAGGGAGCAGAGTGGTACTTGGCTTTTAGTAATTTTGACAACTTCTTCTTTTGCTGTGTGTGTTCTCGAAGAACTCAGAGGAGAAATTCATGCCGATGCGCCATTCAAGCCAAGGATTTAGCTGAGTGTTAAAGGGCCATTTGGGAAGTGGTGCACAGTGTATGTACCGTGATCAAGTTAATTATGTTGCTTTGGCAACCACAACTTTGGTATTTCCTGACTAGGGCTCCTTGATGGAGTCATATTCCAATATCTGGCATCATCAACGCTAAAACCTCTTGCAAAATCGGATCAGTTTTGTCAAAAAGTGGCAGAAAAAGGAGATGAGGAATTTTTCTGACTGTTAAAAATTCTTTTTTTTTTACAATTAAATGCAAGTGTTGTGTTGAAATAAGTTTCTATTTACAATTTTAAAACGTAATTCCATTGTAGGAAATACAGTAGCAATACAATTGATTTTCCAGTTGGCTCCAAGTGATTGTTTTAAAATTCCTTTTGCAGAGAATTTCACCATTTTGAGGGTTTGTTCCAATTCACAATAAGTCAGATTTGGAAATTTTTGATTTCTTTGAAAACTGCAGCAACTGTATTCCTAACTTTGCTCTTCTCTTCTCTGAACTGTAAGAATACAGAGCTGAGCATAGTACCTGTGTTACTCAATCTTGTTCATGGCTGATTTTTTTTGCCTTTGATTTATTGTGTGTGTTGTTGGGGTCTTTTCCCCAGTTATTTTAATGTAAAGGGTGCGAAATCGCTGCACATATTGGGGTCGCATCGTCTCAGCAAAGCCTGCATCTAATGACTGACCCTGCTGCAGCACTTTTCATCTCTAGTCAAGAAAAAGTTCTTACTTCTGCATTTTAGTCCAAGGTCTCTGGCAGGGCTTGCTAAAATTTAAGCTATGCATTGGACTTATTCTGAGAAATTCACTGGTGCTGGAGGTGAATTCATCCCTCTGGGACAAAGCACACAGGGGGAGGTGGGCGTCGAAAGGCAGGTCTGGATCTGCATGGAGGGGACGGGGATGAAACGGGGCAGCGCCAGCAGCCGCTGGAGGTTGCACCATTCTCCCAGGATCATGCAAGGTGAGGGATCCTCCTCCTTTGCTTTCCACAGGGCATTTCCAGTGGTGCAGATGGCAGGGGGATCTTTCCCAAGATGTTTGTTTCCTTTAATCTCTTCTCGGGGTAGAGATACTCAAGAGCCAGATGCCATCCAAGCTGTCGATGGTGGGAGATGAGCAGGGCTTTCTTGGGGGGAGGAACTCACTGACAGTGAGCCAGCGTTGCTCTCTGCTGCCTGTTCTGGGCTGGCTTGTTTCAGGTCACCTCAGGCACCTCCACACTGCTTGACGGTTTGCCGGGGAGGCACTGCCTCAGCTTAGTCTGGAAATTTTAGTGCGTTGAGTGTGCGTGCAATCTGATGATGACGTGCTCCAGCTGTCAGGATGAAGGAAAGGGCCACAAAATAATTTGGGATGCCTTGCCCTGGTCATTTTGATGTTTTCCTCCTTTGCTGTTGAAGGTGCATATTTTCACAGCCTAAGGGGACTTCTGGCTTTACCCCAGTTCTCCCTCCTATCACTGCATGTGGAATAACCAGCACGTTCACGGGGTGTACCAGCAGCAAATCTTCTCAGTGCAGCGTAGGACCCTCCGGTGCAGGTGAAGAAGGCAACCTCTCAGGACGTCCTCTTCAAAGTGGCTTTTCCCTCCTTTCCTCAGCTGCTCTCTTCCCCTGTCGTGGTGTGGCTGAGGGGCTGCCACCCTGGGGCGGGCTGGATGTCTGCAGGCCTCCTGTAACGACGAGGGGGCAGTTGATTTTTTTTGTTGTTTTTTTTTTTACCCCCTCTTGCTACGTGTTGTTAGTTGCCAGGATGAGGTCTGTGCTTCTCGCGCTCCAAATGGCGTGCCTTTGGGTGCACTAAATCCCGCATCCCCACAAACCTCCTGGGTAGGCTGGACCGGGAGCCGTTTGTTGGTGCAGCAGTTCAAACAAAGTGCAGCGCTGCAGGTCCTCTTTTGCTGGCTGATTGCTTCAAATGTCACACCTCTCCTCGACTTAACGTCTACGCTATTTCAACATCTCATGTGAGCTAATGGAGTTTAGGCATCACCTGTTTCTCCCTCTCTCCCTGGAGGTTACAGATTTCCGGACACCCTTGAGATGGAGTTTTAAGGTCATTGGTGGCATTTTTAGGTCACAGAACTGCAGCACCCTGTCTTCTTGCCAGCTAATCAAATGACTAATTAGTTCTTATATCGTTGCCGTTATCTTTTTCTCTAGCTTTGGTTCAGCTCTGCAGGAGGAAGCCTGCTAGGAGATGACATCTGAGAATTATTTGATTGGAAACTTAAAGGCAGAAATGGTCAGGAGACTCCATATGAGCAATCAGTCGTGCCTGTGTTCGTCTGTGTACCTCGATTCATCCATGTATATTAAGGCATCCGTCAAAGCACAGTGTTTAAAAACAGCCTTCCCACAAGCCTTCCTATGACTACGGCAGTGAAGATACCAAACACACAGCACTTTTAATTCCATTGTAATTTGGGTTATTTCCACAAGTTTGGGGGTGGGTTTTTGGGGGTTTTTTTTGTTGTTTTTAACAAAGGCAGCTGTGTACGTGTATTTTAGTTTATTTTAGCATATGTGCACTTTTGCATCAAGGCACTTTACCATGCACCCTCTAAAATGCTCATAAATAGGGACTTGGGCAGTGCAAACCTTCGTGTGTATCGCAGCCACATTAACCCACTTTATTTCCCACTTTTCTCAGGTGTTGATGGCATCTGGTTGCGACAGATGCTTTCTGATAAAGCCTTCAGATCAACATGCCTTTGGAGACATCAGTGCTCTGTGTTGGTACTTGCAGACTGCTGTATCCAAATACTCTTCTTTAATTGTCTTATTAAGTAGAGAATTAAGCTCTGTGCTTTGACTGTTTTGGTGCCAGTGATTCTTATTGCAGGCTTTGGCACGGCACCGCGTTGTGTTTTAAAGAGACAGCATCACTTTAATGATGTGGGAATTGAGTTGGAGGATAAAAATCCGCTGAGAACAATGGCTGACTGAGAGTACGGTACGTAAAATCTGATTTTATGTTCTTCCTTTCAGACTGTTAGGTGGGGGGTTTAGTTCAAATGCCTGCAATGATTTAAGAAATAAAAAGCAGAAATTCTCACTGCTGCCAGACCACAGGCTCCTCAGCGCCAGACTTGCAGACGAATGTCACATGTTGCTGTATGTTTTGAAAGCATACCATGTGTTATTCTTTAGCTGTCTCAGTCCTCCCCCCAGCTATATCATCTTCTCCCTAGCCAATCTCACAGAAAAAACTTTTAATGAAAGAAACTTTTCCTCTTCCTCCCCTCCTGCGCAGACCCTGGGATGTGTTCCCCCATACCTGTCACTCCAGGCGAAGGTCTCTGCCCGTGAACTTGCAGAAGTGATTTTAACTTGACTTCATGTAACTCTGCCTCTCATGCTTTAAATCAGGCACTTTTGACACTGAGATTACAGCTTATGTTGTGTGTTAGGATCAAGAGCTCACAAATGACTAAACATATGGTTAAAACTTTTTTTTGCAAGGAATATGTTTCAGTTTAACTCAGCTGTGGGTCTAGATAATGAACGTTTGCCATTAGAATCATTGTGTTTCCAGAAACAATTTTTTACTCCTTCTTTTCTACTGTCTTGGATTAATGTTTCCTCCAGCTAATGACAGGACCGGACATGCAAACTAGATTAGAGCATAGTGTGAATACTATGAACTGAAAATGCTGGCATCTTGCTTTATTGCCTACAAGGTTAAGCGGTTTGCTGTGAGGTTGCAAGAAGTAAACTGAAAGCAAACAGGCAAATTAATCCAGATCTCTTGGGTCCTTCCCCATGGCGAGAGCAGCTCCCAGGGGATTTGCCTCTAAAATGTTCTTTGAACTACCCCCTTGCCTGTCCCCTCAACCCGCAGCGACGCAGAACTTTCCCATTGATGGCCAAATCATGTACAGACGTGAGGTCAGAGTCTGGCCGCCCATCGGATACTGGGGCGTCACTCTGGCCGCACGACATGCAGCAAAGGGATGCCGCTCCTCCTCCTGGTCTGCAGTGCCAGGATAGATGTGGCAGAAGAAGAGGTGGTAACGGCGCTGCGGCTGCTACGGGTGGTAAAGGCTGCTTCGCGTTAGAGCCGCTCCTTGGGGCCGCTTTCCGCAGGAGGTCTGCTCCTGATTTCTGCAGGGGCAGGAGGCAGCCAGTGCTTTTGCTCGACATCTCTGTTAAGTTCACCGCACAAAAAACCCCCACCAAAAATGTGGCTTGGGAAAGCCTGCTGCTTGGGTTTCTGAAGAAAAGAGTGTTTGATTTGGTACAGGAGTAGGACTTCAGATCACATCTCTGATAGGCAAGAAACTGTTGGGGAGTTATATTAAAATAAAGGATAGATGGTGAGGGCTGGGAAGACCAGAGCAGCTGGTACGAGGGATTACACATGCGTACCTGTGTGTGCTAGCCGTAGGTACGCTCTAGAGCTCTGCTGAAAATTCATCATATTTCATTTGATTCCTTCTATTTTTCCATGAGTAGGATTTATGCCAGCTCCTGCATCCAGCTGTTTTCTGTACCTTATTATTGCAGGTGTTGCTCCCGCCTGGGACTTCAGGTGCTGGGTGTGCCAACTGATGTCCCAGTTTGCAACCATACTGGCTGTACTGGGGACTGGATGGATCTGCATACTTATTCTACTCAAAAGCTTAGATTTGAATCCGTGTTGAAATGCTGGATCCCAGCCTGTGTCTTGGGTGTTGGGCTTGGAGTTGTCTCTCCAGTAGAAATGAATGATTTATTGGTTTTCTATGAAAACCAGACAATAATAAAAAGTTTGTGTTTCACATTTAGGTGTAATTATGAATGCGATGCTTGAATGATGAGGTGTACAGTGTTCAGAAAAAAACCTGGCACCGTCCCATGTGAGTGCAGGGTTTCCACCAGGCCGTGTCTCTGACGGATCAGTCTGACAAGTCCTGCTGTGACTGGGACCTCCTTCCTCACCAGTTCCTCATGTTTACTGGGGACATGCAGTGCGCAAACTGGGCTCAGCAACCAGCTGTGTTGTAGCGTCAGAAATACTGGTGGGACATGGCAAGTGCCTGTGCTGGACCCACCAGCCTAAGGGAGAGTAAGTGCTGTGTCCTGTGCGGCTGAAATATTTAGCGTATTTCTATGGGGAGGAAGAGAAAGATCCTCATCTCCCACCAGGGGTATCACAGGGGAAGCTGCTGGAGAACAGGGAGCAGATTGGGCCACAGTGGAGTGGGACCACGGGGCATCAGGGTAAAAAGGCAAAAGAAAACCACAAGAGAGCAAGCATAATGATGCCTCTACTCAGAAAACAACTTGTTAATTTTTAAGTGATTTTTTTTTTTCTGTTCAGGACCGTTGCATTGATTGCAGCAAGGCTTTAACACTGCTTGATCTTAGGCTAGTGCTGCTCACTGAGACAAGGTAGGGGGAAATTTGGGCCATATTTGGAGCTAGGTCAGTTTTTCTTCTAGTGCATAAAAGATGTATCTAAGGAAGCATTTTAGCCTCCGGCAGCATACAGTTTTCCAAATGTGCAGTCAGGTGGCACTGCTT
This sequence comes from Grus americana, assembly GCF_028858705.1. Lineage (NCBI taxonomy): Eukaryota > Metazoa > Chordata > Aves > Gruiformes > Gruidae > Grus > Grus americana. The sequence continues at coordinate 13,959,485 of NC_072857.1, read as the reverse complement.
ACCTTTATGGACAATTTGAAGGGATCTCAAGAGAAGATTCCTGTCTGCTGCCATCCAAAGGCAGCCTTCCTTCCTCAGGAGGGCTTGCAGATGAAGGTGGAGGGTACAATTCCCAAGCACCCGTGGTCCTCAGAGATAGGGTTTTGAGATGAGGAGCTGGAGTAGAAAACTCTGCTGCTCATATGGACTGATCACCTACATCTGGCAGCAGAGTTGGATGAGGAGTCAGTGCAGCTGCTGTTAATGCTAACCCACCTTTAGCATCTCACAGGATGGTTCTGAGCTCTCTGGAGTCATTAGCAGTGCTGGCTCTGTCTTGTCTTCTGGAGAAATCCCAGAGGTGCAGTTTCCCAAACATTTCTGCTCCCTGAAGAGACTCTGAGGTGCATGCTGCAGGTCACTCTCCCCTCCCTGCTGCCCTGGACTGCTGTGGGTAAGGGTGTTGCGTGGGGCCATTTGGAGCGTGTTTGCAACACCAGAGGCATGAAGCCCTGAATCATTATCTAACGTGTCTTTCTAGGGGCAGGAGAATGGGTATCCAAGAGTTTTCACATGATAGGCATATGCAAGAGGGTAGCTTGACTTAGTCCCTTGGAAATACCAGTAAATGTTGCAGCTCTGGCACCCTCATCAAGGGAGCATGGCTGCTCTTTATAACACAGATTCATAATAAAAAGCTCGTGAGTGATGTCTGCTTTGTAAGATCAAGCATGACCAAGATCAGGTTCCAGCCTCACGCGTTATTCCTTCCCTCTCATGCAGACCCCTGTCACCTGTTTCTGCTAATGTTCTAGGCATGGAGCTACGCCTTGAAACCATCCAGAGCTTGTGCTAGAGCAGAAGAGCCTCTTACCCTGCAGCCCTCCATAGACAAGTGATACGCATGTTCTGCAGCATGCCTTGTCTGCATACAAGTATTCAGGGACCATTCAAGATAGCTACTATAAACTAGAAATCTCCATCAGGTTTGGGACTTGCATTGCTGTGACGCACCTTTCCTTTGTAATGTTGTCATGGTGGCACATGAGAAGCTGCCTGAACCCAATTGCCTTGACTCATGAAAGAGATGGTTGTAAGTTTGGTTATGTCCCATGGGGCTTCTCAGAAAGCAATGCTTTCGCTGCCCTTTCCTTATCTGAGAGCGCCTTTCCTGTGGTCTCCAAAGGTCGCCTTATCTTGCAGGGCATTTGTGGGACACGTGTTATGGCTCTGGTTGGTAGTGATGCCTGTGTGGATTATCTTAGGATCATAGAATGGTTTGGATTGGAAGGGACCTCAAAGATCATGTAGTTCCAGCCCCCCTGCCGTGGGCAGGGACACCCTCCACTAGACCAGGTAGCCCAAAGCCTCATCCAACCTGGCCTTGAACACTTCCAGGGATGGGGCCTCCACAACCTCTCTGGGCAACCTGTTCCAGTGCCTCACCACTCTAACAGCAAAGAATTTCTTTCTAACATCTAATCTAAATCCACCCTCTTTTAGCTTGGGCAGAAGAACTATTGCATTCTTATGTGGGAAGTTCATAGACCTTTTACAGTCTGCTTTTTAAAGGGAGGTCTTTGCCGTAAATTCATTGATCTTCAGTGGAAGAGCCAGTGTTCTATAGGGGAGAGGGCTGGAATGTGAAGTTAGCAGCTCTCTGCTCTGCTAGACCTGCGAGCTAGTCAAAAGCACATTTAGCTCACAGCCAGCCACAGCATGTGCTGCCTCTTGGCTCACGTGTAGCTAAGGGACATGGAGGAGTCCCAAAGAGACAGGCTCCCGGACAACCCGCTGGCAGCTGGGGTAAACGCCGTTGGGGAAAGAAGGGACATAAGACACCAAACCTGTAGGAAACTAGTCTTCATTAGTTCTACAACCTGTCAGACAACTTGTGTTCTTTTATTAACATTTTATTATGGCAAAAGTGACTAGAATAAAAATAGTCTAGGTGCCAAGGGGATAAACAGTGAATTAAAAGGATTAAGGTCTGAACATTTTATTGCTTTTAGAAAGATGTTATTAGATTTACTAGCTTAAGTTAAATTTAAATGGCTGAATTACTTCTTAACTTAGTAATGAGTTTTGGGGGGGGAAAAACCCATCTGTTTAGGTGTTTTAGAAGGAATTAATTCAGAATACATCATTAGGTCGTATGGAAGAGTAAAGCAGCTATCCTTTCTGTCATAAGCTAAGTAGATGCTGACTGGGAATTTGAGTCTTCTGGAAGTCACCGTGACCTGCACATTGTGTAGGAATTTGATAGCAACTCCAGTGGGTAAGATAGCAAGGGAACTATTCCCAATGTTCCGTTAGTTATATTGCCAACTGCAATATTTTAGATTATTTCAGTTTTCATAAACTTTTGAGACACTTTAAGATAACCTTTTTCGTTTCTTTGAACGTATAAAGCCCTTTGTTTTCTGAAGATAGTTCATGGCAAAGTGATGACTGACAGTGGCAATTCTGTTTGAGGTCACCTGCAATAAACTCTCCCGAGTCAAATCCAGCCAAGCTCCAAGCTCCTGCCCTTTGTAAGGGTTCAGGATTGCTGAAGATGGATGTGTTGGCTTCCTCTGAATCCACAATGCTTGTGTGTGGCTCCTTCCCCCCTCCACAGTTCCTCACGCAGCACACTTGCATGTTGGACAGAGTCCAAATTTCCTCCCTCCTGGGGATTCCTTTGCTGTTAATTTAAGTGATGGCAAATGCAAACTTCTTGCCAGAGCTTGCTGTGTGTTTTTGGATGCTTTTTTTAGCTGTTCCCTGAGGGGTCAGCTTTTGTCCTTCCCCACCATACTTTCTGCTGTAGGGAGAGGCGCCTTGAGCTGGAGCTGATCAGTCCCACCCGGCTTTGAACGCATCTCTGACATGGCTTCAGTACCTAAGTGTCTGCCACAGTTTTCGAAGACTTGTGCTTTGTTGTTTTCTGTACAGAGCTGGGCTTATAATAACGTGAGTGCATACGTAATCTTTATCTTAATAGCAGAATGAATCATTCATGCCTATAATAGAGTGTGTCTAAGTTCCTATTAGATGGTTGTCTTCAGCACTGTGACTTGATGACTTTAGATGCTGAACAGAAGTTAAAATTAGGGGGGAAATGACTATTTTTAATAGGTATGCAAAATAGCTTTGTTCTTCAAAAGTCATGTGGTGAAGACATGGTGTTAATATGAGACAGAGCGAATGTGTGGAAGATAAGTGAGTGCCCATCTGCTGTAAGCCTGAACTGAAGATTTACGGGATATCTTCTCAAACTGGGGATGTGCAGATAGATCAGACCACGGTCTGGAGAAGCGCTCAGTGGCCACAGTCTCCTTCCAGGTAGCAGCCAGGAGTGTGTGCTACCCAGGAAAGCTGGAGGGCAGCTCTTCTCTTTGAAGCCATCTGTGCCTTTGCTCACCTCCCTCCGAGGGGTCTGCCCTTGTCACTGGGCGGGGGGGTTTTGGTGCCTGCCTCGGCGCCGAGCTCTGCTGCCCAGGGTTATTCTCCAGGGCCTTTGTCCTGCTGCGAGGCTTGTGCTTGCACAGCTGAGAGCCGGTTCAGTTGTGGTTTTACCCCCTCCCCCGTCAGCTATTTTCAGCAGTCCTCCTCTTATTTGTCCAGACGATTTTGTTGGAGGAACTGTGCAGCAGGATGTGTTCACAGGATGGGGAAGAACAGCGCTGGCTTTATGAAGATGCAGGTGTTGGAGGAATGTTGTCTGTTTATGCTTCATTTTGCACTGGGATTCCGTGGGGCGCTGCATTTTCTGTGACCATCCAAGCTGTTTTTAAAAGCAAAGTACTCGGCTTGACACAGAGATACATAACCCCAGTCACTGCATAGGTGGGAAGACCCTGGTGTGTTCTTCCCTTTCATGGTGGGTTGAAAGTCTCTGATGGAAGAGGTGGTGCATAGAAATGCTCTGTGATGGCACCTGGTAGGCAAGTGGAAACGATGGTGAGGGAGTGCTCCAGCATGGTCTCCTGGATGGAGGTATAAACCCCTGATGCTGGGAGCAATGTGGTGGGTGGACTCGGCATTTGGTGAAGTTACCGGGTGAGTTGTGGAGAGCATGCAAGCAGAAACCCAGCGCTTCAAAACGGGATTCAAGTAAGAAAATCACCTAGATTATGTGGGGGGAAAACAGAGGAGTAGACATCTAGGAAGAAGCACTTACTGGGATATCAGAGTACTTGGGAATCAATGGCTGAGTATGAAGAGCCTGCAAATTTGCTGCTTTTGGTAACCTAAAGAGACCCAAAGAGGGTTTGGATGCTCCTCCTGCAGTGAGGAGGCAGCTGGGACCGAGGACGTAGCACTGGTAACCACAGGAAGTGTAATGCATTCAGGTCTGCTTCACTCCATTACAACAGAGATTGACAAATTGGAGAGAGTTCAGGAGAAAAAAAAAAAAGTAACAAGAGAGCTTGAGGGATTGACTTATGAGAGAAGACCGAAAGAGCTGAATATGGATAACTTGGCTAAAGGATGACAAATGGGGTGGTTGAGATATAAATCTACAAATATCTGAAGGGTGTAAACACCAAGGCTATGAAGAATTATTTAGAGTGGTACAATGGGGTGTAACTAGAAGTAATGGGATGAAATTTAAGAGAAGGCAAATTTCAGTTGAATAATGGGAGAAGCTTTTTGACAGTGTGATGTATTAGGCCATGGGATGCTCTTCCAGCAGTAGTCCTATTGCTCACTACTTAGGGCACAACCCTGTTTATTGAGAAGCCAGAGATTTCCAGAGTCTTTATTAGGGACAGTTTCAAATTGTGCCTTTTGTTTTTTATGTATTTGATGCGGAGGCATGCAAACCGTACAACAGAACTGCCATGCCCTTCAACATGTGCACCGCACCTGGGTGTGATGTAGCAGCTCGTGGTATCGCGGTGGTGAAGAGAGGGCAGAGGTCTGAGCAGCCCCTCGAGCCGCAGCTCAGCTCAGACAGCCCCACTGGCATGGAAAGTCCGGCTGGATCAGTAATGTCCTCTCTTTGATCAGGACCTCCTGTTACCTCCCGCGTTTCTCCCTATCTGGGCGTTGTAGTATTACCGTTTGGGGATTAGTCCTCTGGAATAGACATCAAAGTTACACTGCAGCTCTGTGTAAAAACCAAGAAATCTCCCACTTTGCTTCAAAGAAATCAGGACAAACAAGATCCCATTGATGCACATGGTCTATGGTCTTTTATAAATCTACAATACTGTACCTTAACTTTTTCTTTAGAAACTCCCATTTCTTCTCCTGCTTTTCACTTCACTTGAAATGCAAACTAAGGTCAAAGGATCACTTTCCTACTGGCAGAACACACTGCATTGTCTGTCATTTTAAAATGTCCTCCACAGTAACTGAGGCAAGGTTCATTTCTCTACTCTTCATGCTTAAGAGTGACTCTCTTGAATGCATTTTGCTTTTCCTTATCTTGAAGGGCTAAATTAGAAAATTAGGTAAACTAGCTGTGTAAATCAAGTTAGAGCATCTCAACTAAAACGGTAGTTTATCTTCGGCATGGGGAAGATGGCAGATTCATGTAATTAGAGAAACAAATGCAGCTGTAGCACTTAGCATACACTGGCAACTCAGCTATTCTGTTGAAGAGAGGGAGGACAGAAAACTTTAAAGTATTGGCATGCTCGGAGCATAAATGAGACAAGAGCTGAAAGTGTCTTTTATAATTGTTCTTAAATGTGTTTTGCATTGCTCGTGCTGTCCCTGAAGAGGTCTGTGTCTGTATGCTTCCGGGAGATTTCTGAATCATATCTCCTCTCAGTCTAGGGGAAGAAAGAACCGCTGAAGGGGCTTCATTCTCCTCTGGATGGGAATGAATATTTTCTTTGCTGAAAAATGCAGTTTTGGTCTCCTCAGAACTGGATTAATTTGGTGAATGCTTTTCATAGGGAATTTTGTATGCGGGGAAATGTCAAAACAATTGTGTCTTCATTGCAGCCCTTCCCGTCACTGAGGGCTGTGGTGAGAGCCCACTTCTGGATTGGAGAGCTTTGCTTTGAACCACTTTTCATATCCAGATCAAGGGTGGATGTGTGCTCAGGCCCCCTTGTCTCAGGAGAGCAGCATAACCACTAAGCCACCTCAAGTTTGCCACCTTAATCTAAGTGGTTTTCATTCAGCAGAAATAAATCATTTATGTCAATATGACTCTAGAATTATTTTTTAAAAATTGTTTGGTTTCACTACTGTGCAGGAGTATCACTTATTCTCCCTACCTTATTTCTGAGGCCACTTTAAAAAGGAATTTTAATTATGCAACTGCAGGTCACTAATAGCATTTGTAGGAGACATCATTGTTTCTTGGTTTTTTTTCTGGAGTTTGATTCATGATACTCTTGGGCGCTACCCATTTACAAGGCAGCCTTTCCAGCCATGCACTCCTCTTGAAGAGGATGGGGCAAACGTGGTCAGGTTTCTTGTAAATGCTATTGCAAACTCCTCTGACCCCCGTTAGTGAAGTATGTCTTTGCAAAGCCATGGCCTGGAGCACACCAAGGGAAGTGTTTGGGGGTCATGAAGAAAGGCTTGTGGGAAAGGGCACCTCAGAATAAGCTGTAGCAAGTTTAGGTCACCATAGCAGTCCAGGCCACTTTCTTTGGTGATGGAGGTTTTGGACCATTCTTGCAAAGTGTCAATGTGTGCCTGCAGCTTCCTGTCCTTCCTCTGCCCCCTTGCAGGTGTGTCTGTACCACCCAGTACCCAGGCTGGTATTTTAGAGCTAATCCTTCACAGCAGGGCTGGATTATGACACGGAGCACTTGGAGTATTTCCACCTTGTTGGTCTGGGTTGATAACCTGCAGCTGAAGGGCCAGGGGGATGGGTGGGAGCCATGAAGTCCCATCAGGAGCTGCAGAAATTCAGCTCCCAGAAGCCCAGTTTACCAGAGCCAACCCGTGCAGCGTGGCAGACTATATGGTGTGGTAAGTATGCTTTTTATTGGTATAAGAAAGAAAAAAAGTTGCCCTCCCTCCTTATCTGTTGAGGGCAATGAAAAATCTTGAGCCAGCTTGTGCAGTGAAAGGATTAATTTGCTAAGGGTGTTGGACTTGTGTGGATGTTTGATTTATAAAGCAGTAGTTTATCTTCTTGCATTTCCCCATAGCAACTGCAAAAGAGTTTCAGATGTGCACGGCCTTTCCCGCTCTCTACTCTGAAACAGATGTTTCACTGACTGCTCCTCAAAAATACAGACCAGCACCCAAAACCACCTCCTGGCAGGATGCGAGGAGCAGCCCAAATTGAGGGAGTCAGCCCGAGTGCAAGGAACGCACCTTTCTTCTTCTTTTTCTACAGTGTGGGAAAACACAGAAATGTGTGTGTATGAAAGCCACACTATGGAATCAGATTATTTTGACTCAAAATAGATTATTCATTTTCTTTAGCAGCATTTAAAAGCTGGAGAGGTTTTAGCTAATTGTACTGGAGGGTTGCACAGTTTCTCTGCTGCCTTGTGTATTTTTCTGGGCTTTTATCCTCCATTACTCCCATACTAGTGCCCTGCCTTTATCTCCTGCAAGTCCTGCTCCTCAGCCCAGCACTGAGGGCCTCTGAGAGTAAATGTTTATAATGTTCATTTAGTTTTCGGTGAAATCTCTTCCAACTTTCAAAGAAAGCTCTTTAGTTTGGTCTGCACAGATGTAAACTTCCAATAAGAGAAATTCCCTGGATTCAACTAATGGCTTCGGCACTCCAGTGCTGCTGATGTGCTACAGTTCAGTGTTCCTGCAACTCTGCGTAAAAACTGTGTGCTACCTCTGATTTTGAATTTAAGCACTCCATGAGAGTGGATTTAGGCCTTCTATACTCGCAGCATATAGTAACTACCTATTTTTGTTTACGTATAAATAAAATGTCTCTCCGCAAGATCCATCAGAGGCCAAGCTTGGGGTTTCAGAAGGAATAAATAAGCAATGGAGGAGTTATTCTGTCATAAGGTGCATTGTGTCAACAAAAGTTTATTTTATTTACCTGTTAGAGTAGGAAGTGCTCTGACTTGTTACAGTTTGTTATTGCTTTCTGTTTTGTTGGGTGCTAACGTGGCTTTCAGTCACTTTTGAGTTCTGTTTTCCCAGGAAAAAAATTGTATCGGCTTCTTTTATAGTTATTTTCCATGGCAAAAGTTGATATTTTATTTATTGTTAGCTGCCACGGGCTATAGATGAACTAGCTCACCCTTGGACGTACATAATTCACTCACTTTGCACATTTATTAAAAAAAAAAGAGGTAGCGCCAGCTGTAGGTAATGGAAGTTTTTCCCTTGTTGCATTCTTGTTACATAGCAAATCCAGATCAGTAGTGACTGAAGGTTGTGATAATTAAGGGCTGTTTGCTTTGCCCATCGATACCCACACAAGTACTTTCTGCCCAGGCATCTCAAAGTGCTTTAAAAAAAATGCCTGAGCGTTGTACGCCAGATGAACGTGTTAAGAAGCTGGATCACAGATGGGCAGTTGACAGCTGATAATGGTGATGGGAATGGGGACCTGTGGTTCCCTGTCCTGGGAATTGGACCACTGCTTCACAGCGCTGTGTGCACTGAGTTTCCTTTGAGGTCAGATTCTTGGTGAGTGATGGTCCCCACCTGTGTCCCACCATGTCCTGCAGAACCTGGACGTACACATCACTTAAGGTCTCGGCCACCTGCCAGCATTGCAGGATACTGTATTCTAATGCAGAACAAATTTCCCAGGATTTATTGGGATGTCCAGAAAAATCAGCTGTCTTTGCAGTACGTCCACCCTGGATGAATGATTCCTTGTCATTTTTCTCTGACAAGACAGGAAACTGAACGGCCATGACTCTGAGCTGTGTCCTCAGTGTCTCTCGTGAGGGCCAGGAGGAAAGGGCAGTGCTGGAGCTGGGCTCCATCAGTCTGTATCATGTTGTGACCTGCAGCTCCAGCACCTCTAAGTTATCATCAGATAGGCGAGTGATAAGGCAGGATTAGCAATGTCCTGGCAACTCACTGATGAGGTCATGCCCCACGGGACAGCCCCAGCCTGGAGGTGTTGAACGTGCTTCCTTCACAGCACAGACGTGTCTGCAAATCACTTCCAAGCTGCCAGGCTGGGGACGTTCACTAGGCTAAAACTCTCTTGGAAATGTAGAAATGAAGCTGAAATAATTAGCAACCAGCCAGTGCTGGTCCCCTGAATTGGTCTTCCTTTGTTATGGTTTACATCCATAAATCCTGATAGCTGTTGTGGCGGGGGGGTGTATGTGAGTGGGGAGAGGAGGAGAGAACTGCTGGTATCGATCAAACGGGATCTTAAACTCTGGTCTGTGTTGAGTCAGAAGGACTTAATCATATATATTTAACATGCAGTGAAAAGCAACACGGGACGTGGGTTGACCATATGTATAAGTGCTGCTTGGGGTGACTGAGAGCTGCTGAACCAGGCTTTAGACTTTGGAGATGTGGTTCAGACACAGAATTGTGCTGGTGTCCCTAAACTTTCTTGGTTTTGAATAACATTTTTCTAGCTGAGGTTTTGCAAGTATGAAGCCTGAAGTCAGCTTAAGGAAACTTTATGATGTGAAAATTAAGTTTTCTCTAGTAAGCTGCAGTTTGTCAAAACAACAGCAAACATTCCAGTTGAGCTACAATTTGGCAGGATGCAAAGATTTCATCTCTCCCTTTGAATATCCGAAGAAAATGGAAACCTGGATTTTAGTGCTTCATGGATTTCTATACATCCCTTTCAACAGCTGGGATAAGCTACTCTGCTTTATCACACATTTCCCTTGTGTTATGAATCACCACCTTCTCTCCAGGCAGTTCACATGCGGGATTCCTCAGTCTTTGGAAGCTTGTGTGTTTGGCTAAGGGGAGCAAAAAGGTTGTAAAGGGACTTGCCCAAGGATAAGATGGATCTCAAAGTTGGTTGTCTGACAAGAAAGGAATTGCCATATAATTGGAGCTGGTGCTAGCTGATATATCTGCTTTTGGGGGAAATATTTGGGGGAAATTCATCGTTTCCCAAGAAAGCTCTTAAAAGTGTCTCACGGAAAGGAAATTCCATACTTCTCTTTTTTTTTTCTTTTTTTCCTCTCTGGAAGCAAAAAAAAAAAAAAAGAACTGTTTTTAGCTGATTATTCCAAAATGAAAAAGAGCAGCTGTCTACTCTGACTCCCAGAGCAGGGTCTTAAAGCCTCCCTAAGCTTCATGTAGAGCTTGGACTCACAGAGCTCACAAGCTTTCTGCTCCTGCCAGCATCCTGGGATGGGCATCTGGGCTCCCAGCTGCAGAAGGCAGCCCCTGAGGTGGGACTGCCTGGGAACGGCAGAAGGTGGAGGCTTCGACTGTCTGCGTGGACAGCTGGTGAGAAATTAGGCAGTTTTCTGCCCCACCCCACCAGTGGTTAGCTCGAATCGATGCACAGCTGCAGACACTTCCAGTGTAGACAACCCAATGCTTTCCATTGGAAGCCTCTTGTGACAGGAGGCTCCTGATCTCCATTATACGTGTGTTGGTGCATGTGCGATGTGTAGCATATTGCTAATAAGGTAGTGTAAAGCCATTAAGATTTGGAGTCTTGCTGGAGCAGGGCTCATCTGGGGAAGCTGCTCGGAAGGTCACTGTTTGGATAGGAGCTAAATGGAGGTGCCCAAGCAGTTGTCAGCAGGTAGTCAATAAACCAGAAATGTCTCAGTAATTCCCTTTCTGCTTTGCGACCTTGGTATTTTAGAGCTTTCCCCTTTATGAAAGTTGGCCCTGTGTGAATTCACTCACAGCTGTAAGAACGATTGAGTTCCACTCATTAGTGTTGAAGCAAATGTACATAATCAAAAAGAAGGGATAATACATCACCTAATGCGGGGTTTTGGTTTTGTTCGTGGTTTTTTTGTCTTCTGGGCTTGATGCATACAGGGCACTTTAAAGTATTAGTTGTTTCCAGATATAGTAGACGTACTGTTGTGTGTTTTGGAAAACCTAACTGTCTAAGTAATAGGAGACCTCGGCCATACGCTCCACTATTAAATCTTTGCTGAGGAGTACGGAGAAACTGGTTTGCTCTGTGTGTGTTTGTGTGAATTATGGGCTGTGCAGATCAGCGAAGTGCAAATTAGCAGTCCTGTACTGTCCTGTCATATCTTGACTCACAATAACAGAGTTCAGAAGTTCATTGGTTGGGGAAGGTGCAAAAAAAAAAAAAAAATTAAGAAAGTTTGCTCTGACTTACTTGTGCTTTTTTGAAGACTGTCTGGAGCTGAATAACCCCTGGTGAACTTGTATCCTCCACCCCAGCTGCAGCCTTTCAGCTCCAACAAAGACCACTCACTAAATCCAGGAAATAGAGCGGCGTGTGGGTGAGTGACTGGCTCCACACTCACACCCTGCCTGCTGTCCGAGGGGAAAGCTGCTCCTCCCCGGCCGTTGCACTCGCAGTCTGCAGCAAAACCCTCCGCGTGTGCGTGTGGAAAAAATAATTCTTTACCGTCCACAGAAAACTGCTCTTTCCATTGAGTTTTTCCAGCAGTGCAGCTTTTTAGAAACCACAATAAAAACTCCGGGCTGCAGGATTCTTATTCTTTACATACCTCACTGCACAAAAAGGGGCGCCAAATGTTTTTCTGGAAGCAGGATTTCCAGTCATGAACAATGATTTAGTGGGGTGAGAATATCAGTTTTCAAGAATGTTTCATTTGGGAAACTTTGAGATTTACTTGAGAAACCACTGATCTATTTCCTCCGCTTTGATTACTCCGCTTCCATATACATTTAACCACTGGCTGTTGTTCTTTTACCCACCAAAAAATCTGTTTTGATGCCCTAAACATCATCATTGTTATGATGGAGCAGAGTGCAGAGAGAGAGAGAGAGAGAGATAAAAGCAGTGTTGTTTTACGGATCCTACGCAGTGTACTTTGCAGGAACTTTTTAAATACTTTGCACGGTGCTCCTTAGTGGGATAAATGTTCTTTAAGAATATTTACAAAACATGAACAAAAGAATACTGACAAAGATGAGTAAGCACAGATTTCCTCATTTCACAGGTGAAGAACCAAAGCTCTGTAAAACTTATTTGTTGATATAGGGTGTGGTCAAGAGTAAAAATGGTGAGGCTCAACCTTGCAGGGCCCTCACGTCCATGTGTCATGGTAGTTGGAGGGAGATGATACTTTAAAGTGACTACAGAAAGAGGTAGATATTTAGTAGTTTAGTCGTTAGACTTTGCTGCTTGTGTGGCATGACATGTTTAGGAGATGCATTTAGGTGACATGGATTTCTATCAATGGGGTGTAAAAACAATCCAGAACCTCAACTGCCCCCACCAGAAGCTGTAGTCTTTTGGATTAGGGTACTTTGCATTTTAAACAAAAACTTAAATTTTGTGACGCTTGAAGACCAGAAGTTTCCTTTGGAACTTCCAGCACTACAGCCTGAAATCAAGCGGGTGGGGTGTTGGGCTGAGGGAGAGAAGGTCTCCAAAGGAGCAGCTATTGAGGAGGAGTGCCTTACGGGCCCCGTGAATTCCCTGAGCACAGCTCTGTGTGAAAATCCCACTACCTGGTTTGTAGTTTTTGTTAAAACCAGTGGTTAGGGGTTTAAAAATAGTTATAATAAAGCTCATGAGGAGAGGTTAATGCAGAGTAGTTAGGGCTTTGCACGTTTCCTGCTGACTCTGCTGTTCTCCAGCTGCTGCCTGGTGGCCTGTCCTGGGAGGCAGAGGACTTTCAGACTCACTGCACTTGGGGATGCTCTTGGTCAATGGCAGTTTCTCAGGGATGCTGTCAGGAGGGGACTCAGAGCTCACATGCCCTGTCTGAAAACTGTCACGAGTCCCCCAGTGCACATTCCAACCTTTGAGAGGCTGCAGGGTTGTCCCAGGTGCCTTGTGGAGGCATGTTCATGGGTTTTTCTGGCCCCTTCACTTGCACCAGGATTCCCCAGCCTCTGCTGCTCGTGTGAGAGGACATATTTAGGATTTTTTCCTCTGCAAGGTGTTGGTCAAAGGCAACTTAAACTGATCCAGCTGTTTCAGTCCTGTTTCCATCTTTACCCCTCTGGCATTCAAGTGGTCCCACAATATACACATTCAGATGCTGAAAACTGATCCTTTTTTTTTTTTTTGGGGGGGTGGGTTTTTTTTTTTTCCCCCCTCTCTCCCTGCCTTTCTTCCAAGAATCATGTTTTTGGCTGGATCAGTTCCCTGAACAGATTTACACTGAAATTAATGTGAGTGCCAGAGAATAGGAGGGAAGATGGGATCAGAGTATCCCAGGCTGTTTGGTGTAAGCTGCCGCACTGGTTGCTGGGACAGTCTGCGTTTGTGATGGCCGGTGGGGCATAAATTTGAAGATAATGTGTGCAGGCAAGTACAGCAAAAAAATTCATTGATTGATCTCCCGGACCACTGGAGGTAATCCTCTCTGTCAGCTACTACACAGCCTAAATAACAGTGTCTCAGACTTATTTCATTTTATTTTTAATCAGTTGGTCTTGCAGTGGTTTCACTCTACATCATCTGCACTTAGTCTTGCTTCTGTAGTATAATGCTGCTGCTTATCAGTGGCTGGGATTATGCTGCAGCTGGAGCTGAATCTCTCGAGCAGCTCCAGGAGGAGAGCTGGTCCCCAGGGGCTGGTCTGAGCAGATGTACACCAAAAGTTTTGCAGCCTGCAAATGTCAGGCTGATGTTTTTTCCTCTTCTGACTGGACGTTTCTATGTCCCCGTAACTGTAGGTGGGGGACTGTAGGGCATCAGCATCAGGATGCAAACTACTTTGGGTTTTAGTGCTTACAGCTGGGTGACTTTTCTCCCTACCCTTTGCACTAGCATCCAGGGACACAGACTGACCGTCCTGGTCTAGTCTGCTTGCGAGCTGCTCCCTGCGTGCTTTTAGCTGTGGTTCAGTCATGCCTCCCAACAGGCTTGCCAGTAAACTGGAATCATCTGTCTTGCAAATGGTCTCGTCTTTATTAGAAAATCTTTAATGTCTGCAAAGTCACATGTGGGTGCCAGAGTTTGCAGCTCTAATGCAATTTCTGTTGCCTTGCTGGTTTTAGGCGTAAAGTTTTAAAAAATAATCTCTTGAGCCTCAGGATAACAGTACCCATTGAACCCTGGTAGCAGATGTTCCACAGGTTAATTCTGGCCAAAAAACACCCCACCCGTCTTATTCATATTTTTCCCCCAGTGAAACGCTAAAAAAGGTTTTAAATTCGTTTTCTCATCTTTATCCCCTATGACCAGCTGTATGTGAAGACTCTATTTTCGTTTTCACTGTCTCTGTGCAAGTGCTAATGTGGGGTTTTTGGTTTTGCCCTGTAGCTTTCGCTCTGGCTGTAGCTTTTGCTGTCTGGCTGCTGCCACCAAGCTTCGTACGTATGGTGTGCTGGGTAGCACTGAGAGAGCAGCACGTGTGACTCCACACTGCAGCCCCTTTCTGATGAGAGTGTTTAGTGGAATGCTGTGACTGCAGCCAGTGCAGGAACCATGTAGACTTCTTTGGTGTTCCCTGCAAATCACTCTCTTCCACGTCCATCCTGTGTTATGGGAATCTACCTTGCTCCAGATTTAGAAGGAGCCATGTCTAAAGGCAGGACCTTGAGCAAGTTCTTTACAAACAAAACCCTTGAACATTTTTCTGACTTTGTAGGAACCAGAAAAGCATAACCATGATTAAGCTCATGGGGTTGTGGAGGAGGCAAAATGCTTCCACAGGAGCTGCCCTGGAAGAAGTATAGCCCAAGGCTAGATGGACCACAGTTCTCTTGTCATTCCTATAGGTTGTTCCTATATGTTGTAGCATCAGGAAAGGATGCTGCTTCTTTCCAGAGACTAAAACTCCCAACATCAAGAAGGACTTTGTGGGCAAAGCTCACTGAGTCATGCGGAGAAGACTATTAATGAAATAAAACAGCTTCATTAGAAGCAGCACTTAGTGCTTTGTCTGCAAAGGAATTGGTCTTTCATGAAAGACTGCATGTTCCCCTGATTTATTTATTTATTTTTCCATTGAATGAGCACGATTGTTTAAAAAGGGTGGTGGGGAAGGTCACTGGGGAGAAGCCCCCTCCTCTACTCACTCATCAATTCTTATAACATTAAAAAAATTAATTTAAATTGCTACTTTCCTCAAAATGAAGTGTAAAGCTTTCATAGTTCTGTTGTTTAATTTCCCAACTGGATATGAAATTAAGGAAATTGTAATTGTTTGACCTCTCGCATCAGGGAGTCTAGGTATTTTTTCTTCTGTTTCACAGGAGTACATCTATATGAGAATAATGGCTTCCCTAGAGGCTCCATTTCTTCTAAAATACAATCTAATGAATTAAAATATATCTCCTCTTGTTGGTGCTTTTGCGCGCAGTGACCTGCCTTGGGTTTGAGTTTGGGGTGGCTCCCATTGAATTGTCTGAAGGCTCCCAGCACACTTCCTCCTGGTGAATTGTTCTTCCTGAAGTTTGTCTGTTGATTGCATCCTCTGGATTGGGTCGGTTGTCTTTCTTACACGGTTCACTAATTTTCCCTCACTAAGCATTGCTAATGTGCCTTCCATAAACTTTCAGCTTTTTGAGCTTTGATCCAGGAACCTTTCCAAATTCAGCAAAAACAACTAAAGAAGTGGGACCTCCCCCTTCCTCCCTCCCTCCCCCCCCCCCGCCCCTTTGTGTCCTTTGTTACTGAAGAGGGCTGCAAATATTTAATACCATTTAAAGGCAGACAAAAAACCCTCTCTTTTGGTGACTTCTCCAAAACACCAGTTGATTATTGTTGGCAAGGACATCACACTGGAAAGGACTAGCTGTTCTGCACGGTTTTGAGGCCAGAATGCTGCTGGGATTGTCCCTGGTGGCTAGGTGGAGCTTGCTGGGTACCTGCCCGAGAGCCACAGGGTCCCCACACAGCGGATGGACCTCTCTTGGGGGGAAAATAGGTTGACACCAAAGAACAAAGCTCCTCTCCACCAAAAGGTGGAAAAAAAAATACTCAGAATATCACTGAGAAAGCAGCAAACATTGGTCTTGATATCTCTGTGCTCTGTGTGTCTGAGCACATGCATATGAGGTTTTTCAGGGGATCTAATATACTGTCGTTTAGAGAATAGCTAGCGGTGTCAGTGTGGGGTAAGGATGGATTCATGTTGAGGGCTCTTGCACAGAAATTTTTGTCTTGAAGTCAGAACTCTGAGAGGTTTCACATGTGGTAGGAATGGAGGCTGAGCTGACTTGCCACCAGAGTAAGGATATTTTGCTCTTAAAGAGAAAAGGGGAGCAAACATCAACATCACTGATATATTTAGCTCTCAGTGATTGTAGGGATGAGTTCAACTAGACCCGTGATCTCTCGCTTAGCCCTTATTTCCGAAATGGGCCACACAAGTGGCCTTATGCACACCCATAGCAGCTGGTAAAACAGCTCCGCTTGCGCAATGGGAAGAAGTTGGCAGGAGAGGACTGTGGGGATGGTTTTGCCGGGAGTTTGTGGCAGAGCTGACTTTGTCAAGGCCACAGAAGAGTGGTGTCCAGACCCGACCAGAAGTCAGGACTTGCTCTGTCGCATTTTAGGTATTAGAAGCTCTGGCTTACGTAGCATGTGTACCTGGGATTTTAATATGTAAAAGTCCTGTTATTTGTTTCTCTTTTTCCAATCCCCGGCGCTTTAAAAAGAGAGGAACTTTCCAGGGTGCTCCAAATAAGAAAGCGGCAGAAAGCAGAGGGCTGACCATGCTTCAGGGCACCCCCCTCCACCCCAGGCCGGCAGAGGAGACTCTGCAGACGTGGGTGCCCGTGGGAGCAGGGGGAAGGCAGGGGCTGCTCCGCGCCGCGCTGCCAGACTGCGTCAGCGCGTGAGGCGCGAGCGGCGGGAGAGAAAGCTCTGCCTGCGGCGGGCAGGCAGCTGTGAGGCAGGCAGCAGCGGCCAGCTCGCTGACAGCACGGCTCTGGCACCGCGAAGAATCGAGCCCTTTGTATTTAACCATCCAGACCTAACATACTGACATGGTCGTCATCAGATACAGTTGACACATGTTTAAATGGTGTATCTCGCTGCTTTGAACAAGTGGGAATGTGTTCTTGGACTGCTTTGCTGTCCGCATTTCTACGGAGTTTCCCACTGTCCATTTTCCATAGTTACTTACAGCAATTAACTGGAATCCAGGGCTGCAGCGGCTGCACGCATAGTCTCTCAAACCACACCTGTGGCTTTTTTGTGTCACATATAATTCATTACTGAGTGACGCTTCCTGCCTTGTCATCTTTAGTCCTAGATGAATGAATGGTGTAGCTAAATCAGCTTAGCGCCAAACTAAAGCGGTGGTTCGTGTTTAGCTGTGGCTCTTGCACAAGTCGTGCAGAAACTTATTTGTGTTGGTATGGCAGGGTGTTCACTGGAGGCTCCAGCTCTTTTGATATCGGATCCACTCACAGCTTGCATGTCCTGCCTCAGCTTTATTTTCCCTTCCAGAGGCATAGATACTGCATGAATCACTGTGTCTTTGCAGAGGCTCCAATGGGCAAAGGTATTTGTGCTGAAACCTCACCAGGCTGTAATTAATCTGTAGACGAAAGGAAATGGTTTTGTGACAGCTAAATGAAGACCAAATAATGCAACGTGATGAAAGGTACGCTCAGCGGTCTGATTCAGGATCTGAAGTTTATACGCGTTTAGCTTTACAGTGAGCTGAAAAACGTTTGAAACAAGAATTGCCTCAAGTCCCACTTAGTAGCAGACAAAAATAGACAGAGGAAAGCCTGCATGTAATTATATATTAATATGCAGAAAACTGAACAGGGATTTAAAAAATTACACCCTGCTATTCAGTGTATTTGAAAATATTCAGGAAGCTTACATAAAATTGTATACGAGTGCTGTACACAGAGAGGCACGTGCTTTATGCGTTAGAACTGTGAGATCAGGGTATGTTCCAGTGAACAGGCTGTGTCTTCTTTGGGCTTTAGTTATGCTGAGATAGAAAACATCTGATAACCTTTTAAAAAAAAAATATTGCAGACTTTTGTAAATTAGGCTGTGGGGTTTTTTCCAGATTTGGATTGTTATTTAGAAGGAGAGAAGTTGCTTTCTTGTTGGAAAGTTAAACATTTCTCCAGTGAAATATTTTGGGGGTTTTTGTTTTCTTTTTAAAGAAGGAAGTAATATTTGGAATTCATGTTTCAGCTTGTTTATCATCAGTTGCACCTTTGCAGGTTCTCTCGCATTACTTCATGGGTAGCTGAGATTGTTTTTAACAAAAATATGTGGTGGTAAGCGTGGCAGCTTCCCTTTAATTTGGTGACAGTGGCCTTTGGAATAGGCAACCTGAAACTGGTTGACGTTGAACATTTCAAGCAGCAGCAGCGGGTCCTTAGTTAACTCAATGATCTTCCAGAGTGTTGAGATTTCTCAGCTCCACATGTGTAGAATCACAGAATCCTAGAAATTTCGGGGGGGCTCTAGTTGAGCCTCCAGCCCCAGTGGGGACTGTCATCAGATCAAGCTAGCCATGGCTTGTCTAACAGAGTCTTGAAACCTCCAAGAGTGGAGATGCCGGAGCGTCTTGGAGTGGCCTGTTCCAACACCGCATGGCCCTCCTAGAGAAAACACTTCTCTGAACGTCCAGCCCCAGCCTCCCAAGCTATAACGACTCTCTGATTCTGTTCTAATCTGAGGCCCGTAACCTGTGTATACCCAAACCAGGGAGGGTTCGGCTCCATCAGAGTTATAACTGTGGACTCTTATACTAAATCATGCGTGCACACCTATTTTCATGTTTAATCTAAACCTGTGATAACCAAACAGCAGTTAGATTGGCTGTGTTCAAGCTAAAACCAGATCAGACTTGTACTTTTTTTAATGAAATGTCTTGATTTCATCATGGCTATATCATACCTATACGTTAGTAGCATTATAAAACTGTGACAGTACTGTTATTATTACTACTATTGTTATCGTCATCGCCATCTCTGTACTTAATATGAACATACCATTTCAGGTTGCTATCCTTATTTTTGACAGCAGAAAGCAACATTTTTTTATGACTGGGCAGAGCCGCGTACTGGTAGGAGAAGAAGTTGAGTTCTGCTATGACTTTAGCATCATCAACAAAATGATCAAGTACTGTAAATTTACATTATAATTATGATGTCAGTCAGAAACAATATAACTTGATTTTCAGGTTGACAAGAATGTGCCCTGGGAATTTGGAGAGAATATATTCGTCTCATTTGGAAGCTGAATAAGTCCTAACAGAAGTATTTCAAGAATATATATGTAGTTCAATGATGTTATATTCAGCAAGTATTTTCTAATTAGTCCAAGTTTTAAGGGCAGAACATTTCATTTTTGGTTCCTGTTTTATTTGCTTGTCATAAATGAACTCAGGATTCTGCACCTTTTTTTTTTCTTTTCAATGTAATTTGCATCCTACATACCTACAGCAATACTTGATTTTTTTCCCCCCTTTTTGTCTGAGATGTGAATTATTCATTCAAGTAAGCAGGTTGTAGATAATTTGAATCTTGAGAAATGAATGATGGAAGAAAAGCTGTGTTTTCAATACTATAGTTAAGACATAGGTCAGTATTTTCAAAAGAGTGCAGTGAATTGGCTGCTGTAGTTCTTAGGGACGCTCTGGAACACCTTGTATGTGCAGAGATGGGTTAGGTTCCTAACTCCTCCTGGCTGTATAATTTCTTTGAAACATCTTGTCACAGACATCCAAGATCCTCCACACGTGAATGATGACAATACTCGAGTCACACTTTGGCTCTGTTAGGGAAGATATCCAAAGCCATATAGGACCCCAGCTGCTTCTCAAAGTCACCTGGAGGGGATTATTCTTCTTCAAAATAAATCTTTGTAACTCTAGTGACTTCTGAGTTTCAGAAGGACTTTGTCTTCAAGATCTTTCCAGTTGTTCCTTAAGGAAGGCCCCTTTTGGTCCTGCTCAGGATTTTAGGGGTTCTCCAGGATGACTTTGAGGAGTCAGTGAAAGCAAAGGGCACAGGAACGTGGGGAATGATGCTGTCTCTCATACCACGGTGGGTATGTGAGCACATCTACTGTGATATGAAGCAAAACCAGCTGCTGTTGGAAGAACTATTGCTTTTGTTTGTGCTGGTGTCTGACACCAGTCAGCTGCTTTGTGAACAAACAGCACCCACTGGAGCTCAGCACCCTGACTGCGCAGCAGCATGGTTCTCTGAATTTGCTTTCTTACCTTCCTGCCTCTCTCCTCCCCTTCCCCTCTGGTTTCTACTACGCTTTCTCTTGTAGACTCCAATATAGGATCAGGCTGCTTTTCATTTCCATCACTTTTCCCTGCTGTGACTGAATCTGTTGCAATTAAATTTTAATTGAGATGCACACTGCTTAAATAGACACAAGACAGCTACAGCTATTGCTAATTAATTTTCTTCCAAAATGACAACATTTAATAATTATATTCCATGTCACTTACATTATTTATACAAGTTTAACTCTGGGATTTTTTTTTTTAAAGACACGTCAGCTGTGAAAGTGCTTTATGGTGTTAATCTCCTGTAAGGCAATTGTGATTAACTTGAGAAGTGAAAGT
This sequence comes from Grus americana, assembly GCF_028858705.1. NCBI lineage: Eukaryota > Metazoa > Chordata > Aves > Gruiformes > Gruidae > Grus > Grus americana. Next base: position 13,938,975 of record NC_072857.1, on the reverse strand, counting down.
GTGTTTATGGTGCATTTAGTAAAATAGCATGTAGCTCTGCAAGTTGCAAGAAAGATTGAGATGTTTCTATGAAAAAGTAATAGTGTTTCTGGTAACAGCATTCAAATCTAGAGAAGCCCTAATGATAATAATTTGTGCTTCTGTATCATCTTTGATCTGAGGATCTCTAATACTTTCCGCCTATGAACAAACAAGCTCATGCCTTGGGACAGAGATTCCTCCCCAGTTTCTCACTTCACCTTGTATAACAGAAAGAGATCATCTGCTGCCCCAGCTTGCCGGATTCCTTGCCCTCTGCTACCTTGCTCTAATACCAGGCAATGAAAATGACCTTTTTGTATTTTAGTCTGAAGAATCCATCACTGGCTGCTGTCAGACAGGGTGTCAGATGAGTGGGAACATTTGTCTGTTGCGGTGTGACAGACCTTAGGCAGTGCTGTGACAATTTGGGGAGTCTGTCTGTAGGAGAATACGTAATTGCTGCATCATGGCATGACTTAGTGTTTGCAGAGAAGCAAATCGTCAACCACCGAACTTCAAATGTTCACCAAACAGGTAGAAACTTCTTGGGACAGCTGTGAGCGGAATTTTTCCAGCTTCTCCTGTGGGGGTGTACAACAGTGATGCTCCTTCTGCAGAACAAAGGAGCCGGCTATCAAAGGTGAGATGCATCAGACTCAGGGATTTGCTGGCAGATCTGCAAGCTTTAGGAAGGACTGGAGAATCAGAAGGCTTCCCGCCCCCCCGCCCTTCTCAGCAAGGATCCTGCCTAAGGTGAAAGTTAAAGCTGGAAGCTACAGTGGAGGGATTTTGTGGGTCAGAGAAATAAATGTGGGAGGGAGGGACAGGTAAGGCTTCTTGATCCCTCTGAGGACCTGAGACCAAAAAAAGTCTAAACTAGATGAGAAAAGTGACTGCAAGTACCTGGTTGTGCATACTTTGTCTGCTAGCATAGAGTAGCTCTTTAGAAACCTCTGCACCTTTCTGGTTGTCACTATCATGTATCAGTGCAAAGTTAAGCTGCTGTGGGAACAGTGCTCTGGAAAAGTGTGTGTTTGCATTTATTAAGGACACTGGGGTTTAGTACTGATAGTGTAGAGCAGAATTAGTTGGATGGTGCAACCCCCTTCCAAGAAAGCACAACAGAGAAATATTCCAAGGATGGCAGGATAAGCAATTGTGCCGTGTGCTGCTGTGATCGGAGCAGGTTAAGTGGTGTGGGTCTAGAGGGCTGATCAACAGGGCAATCAGAGTGTCTCGGCCAAAGGAAATTTGATTAAATGCGTTAAATGGGTGTATAGTGAAAGTCTCTTCTTGTATATATGGGACTATCATATTCTATTCACCTCACATAAATTTTGGTGTCTTCGTGAAGCTAGTCATTTTGGTTCCTTTTATGGTGAATATATAGCAAAAAAGTTCATTTCACTGTGTGTTAGGGTGGATTTGAATGAAAGGCTATCTGACTGGTCATCTGTCTATCCTCATGTACTTTCATGAAAGCAAAAAATTAAAAAAACCTCTTTTCATTGTTACTTCACTTTATTTTCCCCTCAACTTTGACAACAGCAAAACAGGCTGGGCTATAACTAGTTCTATTTTGGTGTCTATTTGGTTTCTTGTGCACTGTTGCCAAGTGGCAGGGTTAGGTACTTCAGGAAACTGCATCTGGGGGTTTTTAGAAGTGATGGAAACTTTTTGCACCTTTATTTTCTCTCTTCTCTCAGTAGGTTGTTGCTTATTCTACTCTCCTCCTAAGCAGGTACTGCAGTTAATTATATACAGATTTTTGCGCTTATCGGTAATACAGTCACGATTCTTGGCAAGGACACCATGTCTTGGTAGAACAGCGGGGTGGGACAACAGTGTGTGCAGCCCCCTTTCTCCCCGGTGGGCCTGTGCTGGGAGCTGAGGGCTGCTCCATTGCACCTGATGAGACAGGAATCATTTATTCCTCTAACAAATAGACCTCTTCCTCTGTGTGTTTTCCCTGCAGTTATTTACACATGATGTTGTTTGCTTTGAGGTCTCGCACGCACTGTGATTTGCATATGGTGCTGGAGCTCCTGACGGTTCATTCCTTTGATTGCTGATTCTCATGGCCCTGCAATCTGCCTTTAGCTGCCAGTGCACTTGTGTAGCTGTAGGGCTGTAACCCGAAAGGCCGCAGGTCTGGTAAAAGCTGGAAGAGTGTTCTCCAAGGCTCACGGTATGAGTGGTCGTGTCCAGGTCCCACCCAAAAGACAAGGCAGGAGCCACGTGGCTTTGGGTCTGTTTTGCATCATTGCACTGGCCAGCAAAAGGGAAGGCTTAATTAAACATTAATGAATGTTCACAGCTACTAGTCCTCTGCTTTAAAAATCTCAGTGGGGTGCAGTGATGAAAAGCATACCCTATGCATGTTTCAGGTCTGTTTCTCTGAAGGCATTTGCCTGGATATTTTCCACGTGAATGAAGTCTGATCTTCGGTTACAAGAGTGCTAAGGGAAGACATCTAATGTTTTTTCAGTATGCCACTAATGATTTGGGGATGGCCAACATTTTTTGTTTTCAAAAGATACATTTTTTTTTCTAACTGTTTTTCTAGTAAACATTTTATAAGTTAGCAATAAATCTGTGAAAATCTGAGTTTGCAGTGGAGATACTGGCTCCAAAATAGAAAGTGTGTTGAGCTGTCTCGCTTGTAATGCATGAAAGGCTGGGAAAAGCCCAAAGGGACAAAGTGGTACCAACTGTTGGGTAACTGTGGACACGGCTTAAAGACAAGAAATTGTGTGGACATCTATAGCTGGTGACATGTCCTCTATCCCTGTGCCTTCAGTTCTATGAAAGTTTGGGCTCAAATGGATGACTGTAGAGATGGGAGATAACGTTTAATTTCTTCAGTAGAGAAACACCTAACTTGCTTTTCATTCAAGTGCTAGGTTATGACAGCAATTAGGATGAATACTTGAAGAGGTGTTTCAGTATTTCTAGTGTATAATTTTGAATGTTGAGATGCCCTGACACTGTGTGTTATGCAGAGAGCAAGGAGATAGAAGAAATATGCTCTTTCTTTGAGAGGGACAAGTGAGTTATGATAAATGAGTTACACAAATGATTATTCCCTTACTTGAGGAAAAATACAGTGCAGAGACAGTTAACTGAAGAACCCTAGTATTTCTCCTAAAATCAGAACAATGGATCCTGATTTTTCCGAGTGGATCTGATTCTCAACTTGGAGACCTGTAATAGAGCAGAAGGCAGTCCAAGTCAACAGTTTCGTTGGTGAAAACTAGTTATGAATGAGACTGGGAGTGGACGCATATTTCTGGTCTGTATGACCAAACCGACTCAAAGAACACATATTTAGGCCCTGATTGAAGAAAGTGCATACGCATTTACTGAAGTCTCCCTGAAGCCAATGAGATTGAAAGCACAGTGTGGTAGGCTTTGAAGGGCTTTGAAAGAGGAGACAATGGTTGAGGCAAAACAAAAGAGCATGCCATCAAAGGATGTAAAGCAAAGTGACAGGAACAAAGTGACAAGCTAGGAAAATGCTCTTTGCTCCCACATTCTGAATGGCTGTGAAATCAGCTTTGTACTCATTAGAGACAATGTAAAGGAACTTGCTGTAAATGAAAATGAATGGCTTAGAGGCTGGTGTTTTGAGTTTAGATGTGTAGGTGAGTGGCAGGAAGCTCAAGGAAGCGCCAAGCTCTGAGACATTGTGCTGAAGGAAGAAGCCGGAGTCAGAGGTGGCCCAGAGGCAAAATCTTACAGTGAGGTTGGAGGAACCTGAGGACCACCCCAGGTTTCAGACTTGAGTAACAAACAAGATGATCTCCACTTCTACAGCATTTGGCATCCTTTGCCACCTTCTAACCATGGCCAGCCTGCTGTGAGACGATGTTTGAGAGGCAGACTGAGGTTTCTGTGTGGTTGGAGGGAATTGGGTCTGAACTAGGTCGATCTGTGAGTAAAATGTAGGAAAGGTTTAGTAGAGAGAAATCCCAGAGGCAACTGGATACAGAAGATTGGATACAGCTTAGCTGTGAATGAGGAGGAAGATGGAGAGTTACAGGCACAAGTGGGATTTTGTTTTCAGAGAGAGGCAGACCAGGGTTTGTGAGGAGAAGGAGCAGAAAAAAAGAGAGAAAAGGCAAGGAGAGTAAGAAAAGTGGCTGTGACATAGTTTAGAAGAGAGTTGTGGAGGAGTGAGGCAATTAGAGAAGAGCAGATGAAACTCTAGGAGCAGAGAAGAAGTGGTAGACGGGAGGTAAAAGCCTTATCTTGTTTTGACTGTTTTCTCTGGGAAGAACTCAACAACCTTGTGTGCAAAAAAAAAAAGATACAGAGATAGAATATAATTATACGAATTAATATACAACAGAAATAATGTACAATAACTACAAGGTAAATAAGTAGTAACTGTTACTAGCAGTACTAAAAAGCTATATATATGCGTGTGTGTATACGCATGCTCCTCTTAAAGGCTTCTCTCCTGAAGGATTTATATTAATCCTTTGCATTTTGTTTTAAATTAGATAGTATCAAGGAACAAAAGCAAACAAGGAGGAAGTATTTACAGGGTCTTCTCAGACTAGACTTAATTATTTGAGTCTTATGTAATGAAATAGTAAAAAACTTTTTTTTTTTTTTGGTGCATTGACTAGTGGCCACAGCAGTCACTGTGCCCCAAAGTCTGGTATAGCCTCTGAATAGCTGTGGGCACCCAGCAAGAGTGAATACAGTTTCCAGTGCTCAGCCCCTGGCCTGGTTACCACCAAACACAGTTCTTTTGCTTCACTTGGTTCAACTGCCCGGTTGCATGCACACAACGTGGTTCCTAAACCATTCCTCTGAGCCATAGCAACCTGCTGACATTTGCTAAAGGTTTACTACTAGCCTGGGTTTTGTTCCAGTAAGTTTTGTGAACATGAGATGTGCTGACCTGTGAGCCTCGCTCGTTTAGTATGTGAAACATACTGCAGGGCAGCAGAGGATCGGACCTCCTCCTGTTTCCAGTCTTCTGTAGGCTGTGGAGACACCACTGCTGGTGTTGAGAAGGGAGGGGGTTTTTTCGTAACTTTTATAAGAGAATGAATTAAACTACAATGTTATTTCTTTCCTTTTTGATGATGGCAGCTACTTGCCAGACCAAGAAACCTAGTCAGTCCTTGTAAGCTACCAAGTAAAAATTGCATGATACTCCGTTGGTGAACAGTTTTATATCTGTCTCAGTCATCAAAATACTTGTAGTGCGGTAGACATAACTGCATAGTAAAGGAATGTATAGTCGGCAACATTGCCATTGGCAGGACATAAACACCTCAGAGTTTATCAGTGTTCTGGGAGATGTTTATTACTTGAGTCTTACTAAGTCCTTATCACAAAAGAAAAAAATAGAGAAGTTGGAAGGTAGAAGTTAGTTTTGCTTATCAGCAGAGGCCGGCATGGTAAGATTCCATCATTATAAATGCAGATGTTTTGATCTGTGAAGGTATGGTAAATCAACCGTTTATAACACACTGATGTATAGTTGCGTAAGATCGCAGAGGATCAAGATGCTGATCTAGTCTGACTTTTTCTATAACACCATCAGAGGACTTTCCTGTACTTAAAATCATCCATGTCCAGTGATGAGTCCTAGACTACAGCAGATCTTTTGGAAAAATAGCTGAACAAAATGTCAGCTCTGCAGTGCTAGCGTGTCTGTCACCAGCCTCAATCCAGTGCTCTTCTCTGTTGAAACTGGGAGCCTTGTTTCTAATCTGAATTTCTCTAGTTTAACTTCTAGCTCTTAGTCTTTGTAATTGGTATTAGGTAACTGTAATTGGTTTAGCCATAGATTCTTGTAAAGTCTGTTACCTCTGGGTCAAAAAACATCTCTTATCAAATTTTTGTTGATTATACATGTATTAGTATTACTGACCAAGTCATCCTGCAAGGACCTCTCTTTTGAGCTCTCTCATGTTTCTCATGGATAGCACTGGAGCCTTTGCAATTTTCTTCTTTCCACTTGAATTGCGGACACCACAGCTGGGTGTAGCATTCCATTAACAGTCAATCCAGGGTTAGACAGAGAGGCTTTATAACCTCCCAAAGTCTGCTTAGACAAACACATTTTGCTTTAGTTGTTTGGATACCGGCAACCTCCATAGAGCTTGTCAGCCACTGTTTGCCCACCATAAACTTCAAGTTGTCTCTAGTCAGTGTTTCTCAAAACACAGCCTTCATTTTAATTGTTTTCCAGATGTGAGGCCTTGTATGTAGTTGCTTTAAAATACATAATCTTTGTATCTAGCCCATCTACGGATAGAGAGCAGGTCACTGGTACAAAGCAATCATCTTTATTTACTGTGTCTGCAGTCATTTGTCACTGACAAACTTCACAATTGTATTTGTTTGCAGTCACTGATACGCAAAATGATTGTAGCTCTCCAATCATATGAATGTTTCCACCAGATTCAGTAATACTGGTCAGGACTAATTTGTGTATTAAATGAGCTATTCCATTTCTTGTTTATTACTCAGGTTCACAGCGTTAGAGTCTACACAATTAAGGAATCTCTTCTCTTTGAGTCCCTTGGTACCTTGATTAATTTTAATCTTGACGTCTTGATTTCTGGCTAAATGAGTGCTCATTTTCACCCTTGTCTTTTGTCATTAGCTAAATACCCTCCTGAATACTTTAGCCTGTCTCCTGAAAGACTTATTCCCTTCCACTGAAATGACAGCCAGCCACGTCGCACAGTCTCTTTTCTCTGTAGAAGACCTGCGCTGCTGAAAACTGAGGAGCTCTGCCTTGCACTGCTTACTTAACCATTAATTTTTAGAATCATATATAGCCCTGTAACTTGAGTCACAGCTCACAGAAATAAGCACTGTTCAGAATATTAATTTCATTCTCCCTCACATAAAGTTCCTTGCAAGGACTCTTGGTCATTCTTGACTCTTTCTCTGCTGGTGTGCTTGGTGTCCTTGCAGAGTAGGCTGCGTTGTGCTTCATGGGTATGTCCCACATAGCTCTGTCCTCTCCTACTACATCAACTGTCAGATATTTCAACAGTTTTGGGACTTGCAAATGCCAGTGATTCACTCCCTGTTACTTGTGAGCATGAGGCTGGACCCAATGACCTCCACAGGTCCCTTCCAACCCCAAATACTCTATGATCCTGTCAGAAACTCTTCTCCCATTCCCATCTGGAGGAATTTTTCTCCATTCTCCGGTTTATGAACTGCCAACCATTTTATGTGGTCTGTGTCCTGCCTTCAGCTGGCAACTGTAGTCTTATAAGGACAATATGTGTTTCTACCCAGTGTGGAATAGCAGCTTGTGTGGTGTATGTGTTCAGCAGAGGAAAACGAGCCAATTGAAGTGTTGCTTTTTTGTTTTTAATTACATTCTTGTTTCCTTCCCAGGCTTCTCTCTTCTACATACTTACACGTGTGCCTCCAGAGGGAGGATTCAATAGGCTGATGAAGTGAACTGGAATGTTTAAAAATAAACCAAAACTTTGTAATGAAACATGTTCTGCAAGAACCCAGTTGCTACAAGGATTTTTGCAAGGATGCAGTCCTTTATCTTTCATTGCTGAAAATAAAGGTTTTCCTTCCTTGAGACAAATGAGGATTTTCTTATCCAAGCTTTGGAGCCTGTTCAATGTCATCTGGATGGACTAGTCACTACAAGACAACATTACTCATCCCACCCCTACATAAAGCAAACCCATTAAACTTCACTGCATGTGGTTTGTATTTGGGGTTTCATTCATGAGAGTTGAAAGTGCCCAAACTACTGCAGCACGGAAGTGAAACCCTGTGAGGATTCTCCTTCAGTCACCACCAGCCAGCAAAGCATTCACTTCCACCTTCTCAAAAGCTCTCTCAAATCTCATTTCAAGGCAGCTCTTTTCCCCCTATCCAAATCTGTCCACCCTCACCTGCCCCGTGGAACCTGCATGAACATCTCTGTTCAGAAACAGCATTTCTGCTCCACTTGTAGTACGCACAATTTACTTTCTTAATAACTTTTACTCATAAACCTGCTGAAAAATCAATAGGTTAATTATTACTGATTTGGAATTACAGTCTAATTTTGTTGTAAACAGTTTAACTGCTGGTCCTCCACCCTGGTCTTAATACAGTCTGTGTTCAGTTGTTATCCACCCTGGTGTATCTGCCAAGCGCCACAGATGTTTTATCTGACGTTAGTTATTAACAGTTTCTGCTCTTGTTGGAGCACGAAGACTTGATGAAGGGGTTTTTTGGGTTTCTTTATTTTTTTTTCTTTTTCTATCCTGTTGTGAAGAGGTTTCCTAAAATGAAAACAATACTTTTTCATTAGATACATGTGAACACATACAGGTAATATTTGTCTTTTTTTCTTTCCTCTTTGGAAAAAAACCAGAAAATTCTATAACAGGAAGTTAAAAACTTATTTGGATTTACATAAAAAAAATAAACTTAGATAACTCTTTTGCCAAAGTTCTCTCTCCTTAAAACAAAAACAAACCCAAACAAACAAAAAAAGCCAAGTGAAGATTCATGGACCAGTTATAATGGTGATGCATCACTTGTGAGCATTTTTTGTTTACCTGGTGGCATCCTTCCATATTTTTGCAGCATGTTAACACGGAGTCTGAACGCAGGAGTCTCTATTATCTTGACGGTTTTTTGCATGTTGGAATTCGCATAGTAAAAATTTTCTCATGATAAGACATGTAGGATTGGCTTTGTAAAAGTACAAGCATGACTTTGTTTTCCTGTTCCACCACAAAAGGCTCTTCCCTCCAGCCCCCACTCCTCCATCTTCTCAGTTCTTCCAAAGTAAGAAACAAAGATAACTTCTGAGAGAGAGGAGGGAAAGTCATGTACCCCAGCCTGCATGTCTCAGCATGAACCAATGCCGAATCTGTCTGCCTCTGAGCTTTTATGTTTGCTTATATGTTTTGATGATGTATTGTAATTGTTTATAACCCAGCATCTGAAAGATAATTTCTGTTCAAGGCTCTAAGGCTGGCAACTTGAAAATATACTTGAAGTGGGCAAACGATTCAAATTTATTTGGTATTTTATAAATTGGCCTTATTTGTAAGGAAGCAGCAACATTAAAGTGACATTAGTGTTTGTGAAAAATATGAACAGCAGGCTAAACCTAAAGAACGGGTGAAATGTGAGTTCCTTTATTCAATATCATCTCCTTTCCAATAACCACAACCCAGAAAGTAAATGGCTTTAGAAAGGGAAAACCCATTTATATTTCCAGTGGCCTCAGTGTTGTCATCTGGTGTCATAGAGTGTCCTAAGATAGCCTGGCCTCTGGTTGACATTCCTGAAGGATGCCTGTTTCCCGTAGGTCCTGTGTCCCATCTGTCAGCCTTGCCCAGGACAAGGGGTCCCAGGGTGCTGGGTACCCCTGTGCAGACACCAGCATTGCACCCTTGCTCTCCAGGGCCCATTAGTGTCTGGTCTCTGCTGGGAAGGTCTCCAAGGAGCATCCAGCTGGTGCACGCTAGTTCTGGAGCAGGTTGCTGAATACTTGTAGATGTTTGAGATGGTGATAATTTCTGATCACTACTAAGTCCACTGGCCTTGTTTGATATAAGTAGAAGGCCACTGTGGTCAATGTAAGGAGAGACAGTGCTTGTGACTCTTTCTGAGTTGTATCTGACGTTGCTTCTCTTCACGTGTCTGGCACCACATGAAGCAGTGAATTGCATCCTTGTGTCTAGGTACTCTATCTACAAAGGGTGATAGAACATGCTGGAGAGTTGCATTCCTCGGAGTGTTTGCAGGGGATATTTCTTCCATCAGAGACTCTAGACCCTTGCATTTCTCCATTTTACTTCCTTACAAGTTTCCTGAATGTCTTCTGTCTCTGTGCCATGCCTCCCTGCGATGCTAGATGTCATGCCGTGCCCTCCCCTGCCACAGCGCAACTATATAGCTCCCATCTCTCATGGTACCAGGTCTGCCTGCAGCCTCTTTCTTTCTCCTTTCCGTGCTGCTCTTTTCTCTCTCCACAGGATTTGCTATTGCCTGCCTTATGCCTGTGCTTCCATTCACTCATATTCTTCAGTAATGTCTTACCTATGCTAGTCTCTAAAGTCATCCTTTTCCCTTATTTCTTCTCTGTCTTCCAGGCTCTTCTCCCATTTCAGGAACCCCCTGGTCTTTCCACATCCAACCAATCATCCTCACAAACATCTGTCCTTCCCTCATGCCTCCTTCCCATCATGCATTCTTCCATGCTTTCCCTTCTTTTTTTACCTCCCTGGGCAGAGTTGTGCCCATTGGCACCTGGAATATTCCCAGATCTTCTAAAGCTGGTTGGAGGTGATGTTCTGAAGTTATCACATTACAGAGAAATGCTGCCAAGCACCAGGCAGTCCTGGGTGCACTTTGACCCCTCGTATTAAGGCAACAGTGGCTTCTTCCTCATGCTTTTGGTTTGCTATTGCCATATGGAAATAGCAGATGGTGTTGATCAGGAAGTTAATCTAGAAGCATATCCGTTTCATGCCGTACGCGAAAGATTTGTTCATTAAACTTAGAACTCTAATTTAAAGCCAATTAACAGAGTGATTTGAAGAGACTTGTTGTTTTTGAAGTTCAAAAGAGATGCTAAGTCTCTGATTTCAGCCTTTGTACATTCCAGAACCTGTATAACTATTGCAGTGTTGCCAGCTCTCCTGGGTTTTTTTGTCTCTTTTTTTTTTTTTTTTTTTTTTTTCTTCTCTCCCCCCCCCCCCTCATTTTTTTGAGTGATGCAGCTTTTGCCATGGGCTGGAACTGTTTGTTGAACCCTAATAAATGCCCAGCTTTCTTAGCAATTTCAGCCCTGCATTTGGGGGTGGGTGGGCAGAACTCGTGTGTCTTTCTATCCTCTTTGCTGAAAGCCAGCACAGCTCCCTCCTCCCTCCCTTCAGCAGCTCGGTGTTGCTCTCCTCTAAGCAGGAGTTGGGGAAGGAGGTAGAAAAATGGAAGAAGCCCTGAGCTCTGTGCCCTCCTACCACCACTTCTGTCACCATGGGGTCATCTCTGCTTCCTGTCCTCTCCCTCCCCATAACATCTTCCAGAAGCTGGTACGGACCCACCACAGAAGCTATCTCAAGCTTGGAAGGGGCAGCAGGGGCCTCCAGACAGGCAGCTACTGCTCTACACACGCACAGCCCGGCATACAGCTCTAATTTCCATGTGTAATCAACCCTGTAGGATTGGTCCAAGCAGACCATTCCTAAAAAATGTCAAGATGGGAAAGCATGTCAGGAGGACCCCAAAAGTGATTAGTTTTGAATTGATATTTATGCTGCTTTTACCTGAGATTGATATTCTGTAAACACCTGTAGGTCCTTCAGCAACAGACAGTGTATTTGGATAGGTCCAATATTTAGTAGCGGCATGTGTACAGAAAAAACTTTCTTTAGTAATTTGAAGCTGTTGCTGATATAAAAGAAAATAGAAGGGTCAAGTTTTGCTGTGGTATAGAGCCTATGACTTCACCGGGTTAACTGCTGCTACTTCCGTGTAATTGAGAACATAATTTGGCTCAAACCCTGGGAGACTGAAAAGGATCAGAGCAGCCACTGTATTAAGCCAATGTTCAAAACAGTTGGCTCACACTGAATTTCACACTCAGAAGGCTTTAGCTGTATGACACAGTCCACTGCAAAAGAAGAGATGGTTGGAGTATTTCTTTGTTTATCTTGACTAAAACAGCATGCCAGGAAAAGCTACCAAAATGTGGTATTGCACCTATGTGGGGGGCAATATGGCAGAATTGATAAAGTATCTCCCTGTGGGTATGTGAGGACAAAACCTGGTGAGAGCTGTGCCAAGGCTTCCCTTGGTTATCCCAGCTCCTGTTGGTCATGCCAGGAGCTGGCAGCAGTGGGGCTTCATCCTGGCCCTGCTGTGGTGGAGGTGGTGCTGGTGTCAGCAACCAGTATGCCTCCATCATGTCGCCATGCGTGAGGGGCTCCAGTAGAGATGCACTTAAAATGAAGGATAGGATGGGCATTGGTCTGAGAAAGCACAAAATATTGACAGAAGCAGAATGGCTGCTGGAGACCTCCTTTGGGAATCCCTTCCTGCTGCCCCGCGGGGATGCCAGGTATGAAGGTGGCATTCAGTGACTGCAGTGGCTTCTGGAGGATTGGACCTGTGTCACCTCTGCCAGAGAGGCTCACTCCCACACTGCTACTTAGTCTTTGAGGAGAGGTGGCCAAAATTGGTGATTCAAGTTTCACAGAAAATCTTGGGGTGCAGAAATCTATGTTTTCTGCTCTGTCTAGGGGAGGAGAAGGGGGGTTCCTGATGAAAGAAAAATCCTGAAGCAGGAAATAACATCTTTTCAAGAAAAGGGTGCATGGGGGTTATGGCTGATGAGTATCTGTTTAATCCCAAGTTTGCTGGAAGTCCCACTCAGACTGATGCCCTCCAAAGGAGACAGGCGCTTTGCGACAGCACTTTCGACCATTCCTCGAGCACTTAGCGGGAGGGATTGTTTTATTAGGAAAGTTTACGGCTTCTTGTTTTCCCTCAAAGGCAAATGTGACTTTGTTGTTTTTAATTCTGTTGGGATTTCTCCCTTTTAATATACAACACAGCTGTTAAAATAGCTGGGGTTGTCTAGGGCAAATCATATAGCACTTTCCTTGTTCAGATCTCAGATGGCTGCCTTTTTAGTGTCGCGGCAGAATTATATTACAGGGCATATGAATAGTGCTGGTATTAGTGTCAAAATCAATTACCCAACCCTCCTCCTGCAGAGAAAGCTACAAACCTTAGGAACAATCTGAGTAATCCATTCTGGGTTTCTAATTCTGAGTAATGATGGAGGGCAGAGACTTGTGCTTGAATAAGTGCACAGGGTCTTTCTCCGTATAGTCACTCTTAAATGCATGCTCTTTACAGGAAAAAGCAGGCTCCCTGTGAAACCCTTTTTCATGCCAAATGGCTTGCTGCTAAGATTAATCTGTCATTGAATTTATAAATTCTGTGTGGCACAGAGCAGCGGAAAAAGTTTAGCATTGAACAGAAAGCAAAGTATGTATTGCTTAAAAAATGAATGTTGTGCTCTTGGATGGTGTGGATTGACTGCCTCCATCAATATGTCTTCTTATACTGGTAATAAAAATACTTCCATAGCCTTGTGCCTCCAAGGATCTCAAAGCACTTTGCAAATAGGGCAAAGTACTATTTCCTATTTTACAGCTCTGGAAACTGGCTGCGAGAGAGGTTAAGCTTTTTGCCCAGGGACACAGAGGAGACTGTAGCAGAGCCAAGATGGGAACCTAAATCTCCAGAGCCCCAGCGCTGTGTCCTGGTCACACACTGCACCAAAGCACAGCAGGTCTGTGAAACCTCAGGAGATGGGGTACGAAATCAGCGTTGGTGCTCCTTTGCTCCCTGGTCTCCGTCCCGGTCTGTGGGTAGAGGTGCTGAGCAGGGCAGGATCCAGCCGAGGAGGACACAAGCATCCTCCTGGGCTGGGATGCTCATCTCTGGTTGTGGGTGACTGTGGAAGGAGAATAACTTTTAATTGCTGCTGACTTGAGGAAAAGCTTGGAGCCTTGCATCCAGCCTGCTCTGCCCCAAGCACCTTTACAAAGGAAAAATAATTATAGGCTTATTACCCTAATTCCTGTAATATTAGAGTAGTTGCATTCTTTTTTTTTTTTCCTAATCCAGTATTTGAGAAGGATTTACCTGTTTAATACAACCATTTATTAGAAACACTTGATTTTTTTTTTGTTTTATTTTGTTTTTAATTCATAATTCATCTGAAAAAAGAACATAGAGCTACAAAGGCCAGACTTTCAAATACGGGCCTGCTCTCTTGTCAAATTCCGGTTGGATAAATGACACATCTGAAAAACTGGGTCCCAACTGAGGTGTCCGTGACAGAGATTTAGAGATCTCATTTCAGGCACTTCTCTGGAAAAAAAGCAAGGCTCTAACCTGCATGTTTCACAGGATAACAATTTCTATCACTAGTTTCTTCCTTCCCTCCCTGGCTGCTGTGCTCTGCAGGCCCCAAGGGAGGTCCCTCAGCCTGAGGCTGCCCTGAGGGTCAGGGTGACTGCGGAGGGAGGAGGCTGGGACGGTGCGAGGGCGAGCGTCTGGTTTCAAACAAAAGTGCAAAGCCTTGAAAGGAGGGACTAAGAAGAAACAGGTGGGGGGGCTAGTAATATAGCCTCTGAAGTTTATTTGCTTAATGAACAGAAGCCTAGGCTGTCAGACCTAGGTCAAATACTCCTCCAGTTGGAGCGTATTTATTTCATACGCGGTCTGTAACCCAACCTGATTTCTGGATTAAACCGCTGTAAAGTCCTGGCCCCCCCGAAGCCCATCCCATGTTTGCCATCAAGCCCAGCACATGCCGGGGCAGGACCTCGAGGGGCCACCTCAGTATTCACTGGAGCCTTGTGTCATCAGTAAAGCCTGTAATTGTGGGTCCTGTCATTTCCAATGCAAGCTTTGCTGTTTACAGCTGCAAATCATGACCGAAGATCCATCACTTAGTTGTCCCATTAATGCCAGCTGTGCCTGGAGGCTCCCAGGATAAGCTGCTGAGGCTGCAGCACACAGTTGCTTGGTGGGCCACCATCCTGATGGAGCCCAGGCAGCGGTGACAATGCTGGAAGACCACATCCACCATATGCCAGGTTGCTCTGGGGTGCCAGCAAGGATGGCTTTATATTTATAGGAAAATTTTAAAGTAGCTCAGAGGAGGAGGTGGTTTAGGACAGCCTGTCTCAAACAATGGTGCCATGTGGAGGGCCTCCAACAGCGGGTGAGAGGGAGTCTCGGGCCACGTGCCGGCTACGCTGAGCCATGGACCTCATCGTGTAGCGGGGACAGAGGGTCTTCACTTCCCTGCTTGTCTGATGTGGAGTTACAGCACAAAAACTACTTGAAAACCAGCAAAATAGCGAGGGGGAAAAAGCCCGTCACAAAATGAAGTGCTTACCCCAGGGTCATGAACAACTAAAGGGTAAAAGTTACAGATGGTACATGGGAGTTCCCGAAATCTTTGTGTGCTCTAGAGTTTTTAGGAGAGTTAATTTTTTAATCCAAAATGTTCAGGAGTCAGTTAATCCTCCAGAGCGAAGGGAGGGAATTTTGAGCTGGCACAATGACAGCAAAACTACCTGCACGCACAAAAAGGTTTTCTAGTTTCCCAGACATTTTTTGGCTGATCCTATTAATTCCAGTAAGGTAAACAGCCAGTGTGCTCCAGAATATCTCAGGAGCTGAAAAATTTGCATCTGAAAATTTGCATGTGAAAAATTGCAGATCTGCATTAAAATTAGGAAGGAAAGGAGGAATTAGCAGTGGGTTTTCCCAAGACCAGCCTAGGGCTGGTAGTGCCAGGTATCTCTGTGGGTTTTGTGAAAACAGGAGTCACATGGAGACATTTGAAATAAAACAAGTTAAAACGGGGTGAACAAAAGTATTTGCAGTCAGAAATGAAGCATGCCTCCTCATCTAAGAGGAGCCCTATTTTTGCATTAAATTTGGGATACCCCTATGTTTGCTTTTGGGAGACCAGTCAAGTTTGAATTGTGCAGAACAAACAACAACAAAGTTCAGGAGTTGTTATTTTTCATGGACCTAAGTTTAAAAAAAACAGGTTATTTGTGCTTTGGTATCTTTTTGGTTTGTGGAGCTTTCACTGGTGCTTATTCGACCATTTGTAATGGGGGTAAAGCTGTAGCTGATTTTCAGATGCGACTGGTCAGGATATAAGAACTTGCTTGGGAGAGAGAGGAGTTGGTGGATGTTAGTCTTCACCAGTGAGAGCTGGACGGGCACTGGCAGACCTGCTGTGGTTTATCCGTAAGCACTGTTGAAATGTTCTGGTCAGGGCACTGGTTCAGAACCAGTGCACAGAATAAGCACCAACTGGGGAAAAGGGAAAAAAAAACCAAAACACCTTAAATGTATTTTTATCTGGACTTTTATTGGAAGTTTTTAGCTGACTCAGCTTTTTATTATGATGAGCTAGGTCATGTATAGGATGGACAAATTGGTGTTATAGATCCTAAATTTTTGTCTCTCATTTGTCTTTTAATCCTGGAAAGCCCTTTGGACCTGTAGCCCAAGTTTAAGTGGGGGAAAAAATCTATTTTGGTCCTGATCCTTTTAGGTCTTCAACTGCCTGAAGCCAGTGGGATGTGAGAATACCCATCCTTTTGTAGGCTTGTGCCCTTTTTGCCTGGGGCTGCTGTACTGGCTGTGTTGCTAGAGTTAGAAACCCAGGAAATCTTTGCTGCTCACTATTGACTTTTGAGCTCTGCCAAACCATTGGTCACTTCCTTGTGGAGCTGATTTTGCCCGTTTTGTGAGTGGTGACCAGAATCTGGTTTTGTTTTATGTCCTGTAGGGTTGCTGAGCTGGAAGATGCACGTCTAAGATGGAAACCTCTGCTTCAACTGCTGGTGGAAAAAAAGAAGGGAAAGGTGCAGTTCTGGAGGGGAATGGCTTTACGGAGACGGGGAAGAAACCCACTCCTTTAGCAGCTACAGGAGCAGCAGTGGCACAAGGAGGTACTTTATGTTTTCCACAATTTGAAAGCAGCAGGGGTGTTTTTCATTAGACTGTAAGAATTTAATAAGTACGGTAGCATCTGTCCTCCTGTGAACATGCTGAGTTTATTGGGGTTCTCGGCCATCAGAGGTCACAGGAGCGGGAAGCTGTGTCGCTGTGTGACGTCCAAACGTCACTGCACCGTGACGAGTCACCGCAGCTCCCAGCGAACTGGGCTGGGGTGAGGGAGAGGATGGGTGGTGAGAGGTGGCCGTCAGAGAGTTGAGGCATCCCATCACTGCTTGCCACCAGCTGACGGGTGCTGCATGGCGTAGGCAGCACAGTGCCTGCCGCTCTTCCAGGGAGGAGTTAAAATGTGGCTGGCGAGGCTGGCTGGGGCTGGGGAGCACCTTGTTGTCACGGTCAGGGAGGGGGGTGTCGCGCCGGCTGTGATCCTCCTAATGACCTAAACAGACTGCACCGTTTTCAGTCATTGCTGCTGGGATTTCACGGTTAGGGAGGAATTTGGGATTGTCCAGCCCCAACGCAAGAAGGTTCACAAAGAAACGCCCCTACTTGCGCTGTTCCTGTTAATGTCAGAAATAGCTCAGGTCCTGATTTCTTTTTCTGTCAGTGGTTTTGGCAAGGTTTTGTTCCTGCTGGTGTTGAAGTCAATTGGGAAGCTCTCGTGGACACCTGCGGATATGGGGTCGGTTTTGGTAGGTGCCACACCGGTGTGGAGGGGGATGTATGGACACATTGCTCCTGCCTCCTCTTGCCACCTAAGGCAGGCAGAATACAGCCCCAGAAAACACGTCCCTCTCCGGCACATATGTGCTGGTGGATCTCCAAACTGGTGCCAGGGCCCTTCATGGTGGCTCCAGCTGTGGGCAAGGCCATGCCCACCGGGGAGGCACCACGCTGCCTGTGCTGGGGACTGGGCGTCCTTTCTGGACAGGGCGTAAGGAGACAAACTTAGAAGGGGCTGCGCCAGTTCAGATGTGACAAGAGACATCCCAGCTGTGTAAACTTTGCAGGCAGCATTTTTTTCATTCTTTAAAATATACCTTATTGCTAGCCAGAGCCTACCTCAAAATGAACCCTTCCCCTCCCCTTCCTTCACTGCAGGGTGGTTTCTCATCACCCCAGGAGAGCAGCACAACTCCTCTGTGGGCTCCTCCATTTCTTACACAGCTTGGCTGGAGAGCTTGTGTTTTCTGTTGGCTGAGTTTTGAAGATAGTTCACAGCCCAAATTGCTTAAATCTGCTTTATCTATCCTTCCTTTTCAACACCTTTGTTACTCAGTTTTCATTTCCACATGGACCCGGGAAGGTTCAGATGTACAGAATAAGGTAGCAGCTGCTAGATTATAATCTATCAGATTAGTTACTGTGTTTGATAAGCTTTGTTAGCTTTTCTTAGCCAAAGGAAAGTTTTTCTTAAAAACAACTAGAAAATCTTTTACACAGAGTTGTTTGGAAGGTAACGCAATTTCATGCTGCTGAATGGGTCTGAGCCACCTTTCTTGTGAGCACTACACAAAGTGGCAGAAAGGAAGGCTTGCCAGGTGGCAGAAATAGAGGAGAAGCCGAGGCAGCAACGTGCAGAAATTTGCGAGCCCCCAGCAGATTTTGGTCCCTGTTGAAGAAGCACAGGCTGTAGGGACCACGGGGGCAGCCCTTTTGAGGCATCATCTCTAGCAGATCCAAAGGGCTGATTGGCACCAACAAAGTCCAAATGTGTTAAAATTCAAAACCCACAGATGTGCCGTTATGAATAAACACCTTCTCTCCGCTCGGCATTTGCCTTGGGAGTGACTCCACTGAGGAAGCAGTCACAGCATTTCCAAAGATGCGATGGAAATGAGGATGCCCCTGAGGTGGAGTGTCCATGGCCCATTTGGCACCCCCAGAGCCTTGACTGGATTTTAAGTACCCAGTATTATATGTCCCGTTAGCAGCGTGCTCTCACCTTTGGAAAGAATGATTTACAGGCTCAATATTTCTCCTTTTATTAAGTGGAAGTGGAGACGTGGAGGATTGTTTGAAGATGTCAGGAGAATCATGATGAAAGCATTGTGTAATGAGATGTAAAGAGCGAAATCTATGTCATGCTGTGAAAAGAAGTGCTCATAAATGTCCTAAAATGGCTAGCAGTGAAGTAGGGTGCGATCAGATGCCAGCCCCGGGACTCTGCAGGTGATGCACGTGCTCTTGTTGTTCAGAGGGCTTTCCTTTGAATCCTGGCTTGACATAATACATGCTCCTGAAAGGGAGCAGTGCAGTGCTTATAAGCACAAAAATTAATACAAAGTCGTCTTATAACATCAGTTAATTGCAAGGTGTGATTTAGCAGATGATAACAAAAAGGCTGGGTAGTGATAAGACTGTACTTACGTGGTATTCATGCTAATAGAACATATTTGCTTCACTAAACTAGTGTAATTACTCATAACAGGCCAGAAATGTACATATTTATGCTCATATTCTTACAGAAGAAAGCAAACGAAGCATGGAGGTTAATTACGATGTTCAGCTTGAGGAGGGGAACAGCTTTAAAGGGAGGGAGGGCCTCTGAGCTCCCCACCCTGCTTTGGGGCCATACGAACAAGTCTTTATTCTCATCCAAGACAAACTCTTGATTTTATTTATTGTAGAGGTTTTACTCTTTGTACTAGCATGTGAGAAAGTGGCAGCAAGGCTCAGCTAGTGCTGCAGATCACCAAGCTGCTCTCCAGAGCCACACAAACGTAATTTGCAACACATTTCTTTTCCTTTATTCTACGGAGTCACACAGATGGAGTGCCAGCATAGCATGTTTCTCAGATCATAAGGTTTTCTTTTTCCCTTGTAGAAATGAATAGATTCATAAGGTTTTATTTATAATTAAGGTAATTGAAGCAATAAACTGAATATTAAACAATTGAAGAATAGCTATTTTATTATATTATTATTTAGACTGTATTATGATAAGGTACTAATATGTCCAGTCTCCATTTCTAGTTCCCTCGCTTTGGATATTTGTCCCAAATATTTCCAGCCTTGAATAAATTAAACTATGGCTGTAGGAAAAGAGATCGGTATTGTTGATGTTGTCAGTGGAGAAGAGTCCTTTTGTACTAACAATCTCCATCTCATGTCTTTAGTCTACTATAGCTGCCATTTTAGAGATCTTCTGTGACATTTTTTTTATAGTAATTCATTGATCAGATGTTCAGAAATTGGCCTCACAGAAATGACATCAGAGAAGTCTCTCCTAATTTTCTATTTTTCCATAAATCATGCTGGCCAAGGAGTGAAAGCTCCTCTTTCTTGTTTCAGTAGGTGCACATGTGTTTGTGTGACAGAGATGGAAACTGGTTTTAATCACAGCACATAGGAGCTATAGACAAGTCAGATCTGCAGAAAAGCCTCTCATTTTCAGTGCTTCCACTTCTGGAAGGGCAACCCATAACACTTCATGTTTAGAAAACCCTTTTGCTGAGCGCAGAAGTGCACGTTGCGGCATAGGGTAGGAGACTTGGGAGCAGAGCATCACGTGAGACTGGGTTGTGTCCTCCAGGTTAGCACTGCAACATCCCCCGTATCAGCAGCACAAGGAAGCCCAGGCACGTGGCTGGAGGAGAAATTTAAATGGGCCACTCTTTCAAAGGCAGAGATATTTAGGAAGATGGGTTTCTCATCTTGTAATAAAAATTAAATACAAATTCTCCTAAATGCTAACTGCCTGACTTTAACAAGGCCCAGAATGCACCTTTCCCTCTCCACCCCACCCTCCACATGACACAAACACCAAGTTCCCAAATTGATGGTGTTTATGTTTGAAACATTTTTCTGATGTCTGGCTCTGTCAAGACTAATTTTAGCATTTCTAAAGCTGGGTAAAAATACAGCCTCATTACTTTGATGTCAGAGCATAGTTTACTATTAGTATATTCTGGGGTTTATCATTTTAGTCATGTTTAACACGGCTGCAGCAGGCATGCACTATTAAATCTGGCTTATTTTACATTCCTGTCCGAGATTATTTATTTGGAACAATTTCCTCTCTATCAAAAGACACGGCTAATGCTGAGTTTTAATGTGTTATTTACACACAAAATAACCTATTTACAACTCGGTATCTGCCGCAGGGAGAATGAATGGGGCAGTGCTCCCTTCATCCTGTTGTATCTGAGTTTAACAATCTGGATTGCTAATAGAACCATTTATCACGAGGTGGTAATTTATTTTATGTTAGCTGCACAGGTCTCCCTGCCTCTGATCTATGGAAATACTTTGTATATAATGAAGTTCAACAAGTCATTTGGTGTAAACATGGGGAAACCAAGCTGCAGAACCAGTAAGGCTCTGGCTACACTTTTTTTCTAGGAGGTAACGACGCTCCTCTGATATTAAGGTTTCAGTTGATGAAATACAGCTCTTCGCCCTGCGTGTGCTGTAAGGGCAGAGTGTGGGGCTTTTCTGCAGCAGATCAGAGATTGGGATGGAGCTTGGTCACTTGATTTATGGGCTGGCGGGAACGCTCAGTGCTGCAGAAGTAGCACACTCAGCCCTTTCATAGGCAGAGGAGAAGGGCAGGGAGCACCTCCCATCGCTCTCCAGAGGTCTTCTGTAAGCAAGCCCCAAGTGGCGTTGGCAGGGAATCCTTGTGCAGTTCAGCTTGTCTCAGTGCTGGATTATGGGAAGACCATGTAAATGAGGAGGAGGAAATGCCAGCATCCCAGCAGACCTCAGCACACTGAAAAAATATATAGTTTGTGTGGCCTGAGACTCAGACAAATCAGAAGGAGAACAGCCCCAATGGGGCAGGGATCTTCTCCAAAGAATGTTTTTCATTCAGTAGTTCACATTTTCCAGGAAAAGGAATATAACCAGTACAAGCACGTTCTTAGCTTCCCTGCCCTGTATTGCTTTGCTGTATACAACTTAAAAGGTTGAGATACGCAGTTAACAGAAAAGCCTGGGTTGGCTCCAGGAGGGAAGGGGGCAAGTGGTTAAAACTGAATGATGGGAAAATCCCATAATTTAGACTGTGAAATTCTCCTGACAGCCACTGTCTCTATCGTGTGTCTACTGCATATAGCTCAGTGGCCCCCACCTTGGGTAGGGCTTCAGTGCAACACTGCCGTTAAGAGCGATAGCAATCAAGAGTCTTATTTCTTCCCTGAACATTTCCGTCGGTTTTAAACAGAAGTAATTCTGTTGGGTCTTAAAATGGATTTCTTTGCTACCATGGCCCTTCTGGCTGGCCAGATTGCCTACAGGTCTCTCTCGTGTACTCACTTGTGTCCCTTTGGGCAGCCAGATGTCTCAGATGCGCAGACTGGTGCAATGCTGAGGCTGTTCCTCAGTCCCGGGATATCAAGGCTTGTGACTAGCTGCCAGCTTTGAGTCATGCTGGTCGCCTGACACCTGCTCTTTGGGATAGTTTACAAGGATCCCTGTAGAGACGGATGAAGTTAAAGGCATGCCGCACCATTTCTATGTTCAGTGAGCAGTATCTGGTATGCGGGCATGGTGGAGCGCACTCTGGGAGCAGCAGGTTTATTTCGTCAGCTGCATGTGACAGAATTTTAGTAGTTAAGATTGCCAGAAAGGCACATCTTTTCTTCTGCCTGCCCTTTCTCCTCTATCCATGGCTTGCTATGCTGAGTCTCTCTAGTCTCTTCTTCGAAACAGTCAGCAATACATCTTTGTCAGGTAACCCTTTGCTTAATCAAGTGATTGGAGTCCGACTTCTTGGACACTTAGGGGTTTTTCCTCATGGGGGAAGCCCCTTTCCTGAGCCCCTGTACTGGGTTTCTCTGTGTGGTAGCCAGCCCTGTGGGCAAAGGTGCAACCTCAGAGTGCATAACCATTAATGTTTACAGACTTTGTGGTTCACTTGCATAGCCCTTACAGGAGATGCTAGAGTCCGTTATCACCAAAGCATTTGATAATGCAGCAACTTTACAGTTGGACCTGATGGTCTTAAGGGTCTTTTCCAACCTAAATGATTCTATAATTCATAAAATCAACCAGCATTCACTAACTGTATATAGTTCTCCCAAACTGTCATACCAAAAGTTCCTACTATTTCAGCCCATTACAGAGGCCGAGGTACTTTGAAGACAGACTAATTTAATCTCATCCCTAACCACATTGCAGGATTGCACACCAACTTGAAAAGCTTTTCGGGGTTTAAAATGAAAAAAGATATTCTTCACAGGCTGGTTCAGGCGCTGATGATCCCCACCATTAAGTACCACCTGAAAGACCTTTGTATTTTCTAAGTGTGCTATTATTATCATTAATAATAGTTGTAATAATAACAGCTTCCACTTTTCTATTATTTTGTAAGCTCCAAAAGCTTATTCTGGCAAATACTGATGTATCTTCTTTTCCATGGATCCAGTTTAGACTTCAGTAAAGTGCCTCTCAGACCATACCTAAATATAACCTTTTTAACTGATGCTGAACTTACCTATTTGTGGGTTGGTCATTTATAGTCAAGGTGGTGATAACGGATTATATTTATCATGATGCTTTCTTGGACTGTCTGTACTGCCAGCATGTCCCCATATCCCCATAGTCTGAATTTTTAGTATCTTTGGCAGCTTTTCGCCTGAGCGTCTGAGAATTTGCACAGGTTTTGTAAATTAGTTTTCCCAACACCATCCATTAACCATGGCATTTGAGCCTGTCATGATCATGGGGGACAAGGAATGAGACTTGTTTTGTCTGAGGTTGGCTGCCTAAATGTTAGGTGTCTCGTTTGGTATCCCTTTGCATTAGGGTGGAGTAAATCACGTTGTGGAGATGTCTGCTTTGTTCCCTTTGGGGCTTCATGCCTGATTTGAGGTGGCTAATGTTAGGTGGACAAATCCCAGTCTTCTTGACTTAGCCAAAATTGCAGAGTGGGGTTAAAGCAAGGAACCAAGGTGGGACTAGATTAATTCTTTAAAGCCCTTCATTTGTGTTCATCAGTCCGTAGCCTGATGAGCAGTCTGAGAGCCCTGACTGCCAGCTCTGAACTGAAATCTCACCCCACGGCTCCTCCAGATGGAGGCAAACTCAACACCCAAGTGTCAACACAGCCGGTGAAGCCGCTTCCCAGACCTGCTCCCGCTTTACACCAGCATTGACAAAACTAGTGTTTTAACAGCCTGTTCAGAGAGATGGGCAATTTAAAATCCCCACTAAAAAGACAAGGAAAAATCCTAGTAAACTGTAAAGGCTACAAAAGGCTCCTAAAAATAACCCAAGTGGAGGAAAGCTATTAATGCAAAAGTAAATAATTATGTTAAGGGAAGCAACTAGAGAGGCCAGTTGTGTAAATCACTTTAAGGGGAACAAGCCTTAGATAAAATCCATTCTTTTATCACACAGATTAAGTCTTCCTTTTGACGCTAAATAATTGATAGGGTTTGGCAGAGCATTCCACGGCTGCCTGTGCGGAGCAGTGGGACTGCTCCCAGGGTCAGATGAGTGGCAGAGAAAAATGTTCTTAGAAATGCTGTGCATCCAATACCAGCACCAAGAAACGGGGCTTGTATTACCAGCACGTCCTAAAGAATTTCTGCGTGGCCTTGAGAAGACATCCATACACCTCAGAGTGAAAGGAGGAGTTGGCATTGCATGTCTCCTCCCTAAACTGCCCCCCATGAGACTAGAAGGTCTATTTTCATGGTTTTATGTGGCGATGAACAAGGTGCAGAGGCCTGGGAGGACACAGCCCGTTCTGATGCATTATATTTTTATTATTTTTTTAATTAGAGAACATTTATTAAAGATAATTAAAGAATTATTAATTTTTTAATTAGAGAACATGAATTGTGCTGTCTGGTGGATTCTGGGGGGTTCTCTTACCTTGGTAGGGTAATAGTGCCCAAATACTTCAGCCTCTTGTGCTTCTCTCCACACATTAAGATCTTGGTAAAACAGGGAGATGTCATTGGTCCCATTCTGTGGACAGAGGATTTTCCGAGGTCAAAGTAGCTGTAATGGGCTCAGTGGTTTCAGAGAGATGTCAAGAATTGGTTATCTCTGTGACTTTGGAAGTTCATAGGTGGTGTTCCTTCCTCTTGAAGGAATTAAGTGGCTATAGTCTCTTCATGCTAACTGGTTTAGGATTATGTTAAACTCGTGAGTTTACATGTGTTTGGAAGTGACCTACGCTGGGTGTTCTGTGACTCCCATAGCGGTGTTGGGTTGAAATCAGGCAAACCTTGCTGAAAATAATTGAGCAAAAGTTTGAGCTTATAGGTTGACTGAATCCAAAATGAAAATAAATTTAAAAACCCCCAAACATTGAGTACAATCCTACAAGAACACAAATGAAAAAGATTTCACACAAACTTGTCTGAAATAAATTTTGCCTTTTCTGCAGTTTGTTAGAGAGCTCCATGGGGTTTTTCTCTTTTTCTTTTTTCATACCTCTTTCCTTCTGGAATCCCAGATATTTTTAAGACTATTTCATTGAAAATGCTTCCAATTGTAAGTAAATTGTAAATAAGAACAGGAGTATTGCAAGCAAAATATTTATATTTACTGCTGCTAATATCTGATTTTTAAAATACGGCAACATTTGCAGGGATTGAATGGTGCCATTTTGGCCAGAAAGCTGTTCTCTTCTCTTACATGGATCAGCTCCTGACTCTGACAGATTTTCAAACAAAACGCAGCTTGCAACAGATGCATCCTTAAGTAAACAGTTAAAGTAGATGTTTTGATGACTTCATTTGTATTGATATAAATGATTGGTGTCTGAGCATTCCTGAAAACCATCCAATAGAGGAGGTATCTTCCTGTAAGCCCATGGCCCCATGTGTGTTGCTTCAACAATAGTTTAATCGTTTAAAGAAAATGGAGATACTTCTGCACCTAACAAGATGCTCTGAGACTAGCCTGGTAAGTGCTCAGCACTCCTGACCCTGGGTCCAAAGTGTAGAGAAATGTTTAGATTTTACCCAAGTGATTTTTTTCCTTTTTTTTTTTTTTTTCCTCTGTTTGTGAGGGGGGAAAACGATCTTTCTCTGCTCTGTTTTTCTATCTGGGGGTCACCTTGGTTTATGGCTGTTCTTTGTGGGGTGGGCCAGCATTGATGGGGGGAGCTAAGCAGCATCCTCTTCTGCATGCTGGCTGGTGTGAAAATCAGTGTCCTGTGTGAATGCATGCAAGTGCCTTCTTCGTGAGGCTTGAGCTTAAGCTAAACCTTGTTCATATCAGTTCACAGGTAGAGCTAGTGATGTGCTTTCTGAGGCATTTACAGCCACACTTTAAAGTAAAAACAGAGAAGCTCAAAGGTGAGGACTTTAGGCATTGGTTTGCACGTCCCATTTTAACGAGAGGAATTATTATGTGTTGCGGGAAGCTGACCCGACTCCCAGAGGCTGCTTGTGAGAAGATACCCAATTTTTTGGTGGCTCCCTACGGTGAGGGCACAGAACTGAGCCTGGAGAAAATTAGTTTCAGTTCCTGATCCAGCCCCAAACTTCCTTCATGATTTTGGGAAAGCTGCTTGACTTTCCTTCTCTCCTCCATTTATATAATGATCTTGTGTTGTTCTTTGGGCCTCGAGGCCCATCCATCAGCATCTGGTTAGCATGTTTATGGCATTGGTCATACTGAAGCACTTAACGGGTCAGACCGTATAGAGGTTGCCGTTCCCCCCTCCCCACCGCCTGCAAGAGGGTGCTGCTGCCCCTGGGCGCTGCGTTACAAGGGTGACCTTGTTCATATGTCTGAGGTGTCAACCTGCTGCTGTCAAAAGGGGCCAATAAAACAGATTTGCAGGGTTAGAGAAGGTAAGGTTAAGTTCTTATAGCGAAGGTATTTTCAATATCTATAGTGGAAGGACTGTTTGGGGATGCATAGAGATTGACTGTTTTCCAAGGGGTCACGCTGTGCTCTGGAGTAAGAAAGTTTTTCAGGTGATCTTACCTGGCACACTCAGTTGGAGAACATCATGTTGTTAATAGCTGTGTAAATCTTTTGTGCTGAAACAAGAGAAAATGAATTTTCCCAGTTTAAGAGGGTTTCCTATGTACATAATCTACGGGTGAGGTTCATCAAACTTGCTGAAGTTCAAGTACCTGGACAGAGTTTTTGGACAAACCTGGATGAATTTACAAAAACCATGCAGAGCTTCAGGGTTTCACCCTGACCCAAGAAATAGACAGTGGTTTTTGCAAAGTTCTTTGTAATTATACTCTTAGGAAAGGTGTTGTTCTGGGGACCAGGTGATGGAAGGAGAAGAAAATCACTGACAAGGGATGACAGCTTTAGAGAAAACCTTTGTTTCAGCTTTCTTTCCTGTTAGCCTTCTCTGCACGTGCACACTCTAATACTGTAATCAGCTGCAGAGGAACTGGCAATACTATGGCGCAATTTTTTTCCTTCAGAAAACTCTGTAGGAACCTTCGTGTGCTGTTACAAAGACATCCTTAAAACATCTTTACTGCACGGTCCTGTATTTCAAATGCTGGAGCAGTGACTCTTAAAATAGATATGAGATGGCTGAATATGTGGAAAACATTGCATTTCTTTTTCTGAGCTCTGTGCATGCTGTATCACTTCTGTAAGCAAGCTAAAAGGGTTGGGAAGAAGAGTTTTGAAAATCTCTGTGCTTCTTTTAATTTCACTCAAAACAATGTCTTAGCAGCTGAAATAAGATCCAAGGCTATCTTTTGGCCACATAGAGTCACTGACACTTGAAACAGGCTGGATTTATATGTGGTTACTAAAAAATATATAGCAAAATGGAAGTCTGAGACACTGAGTTCATGTGCATTGCCCATTGTAAAGATAAGTAACGGCTGTTATAAGATCACTTAAATGGTTACCTTTGGGACATAAAAGGGATCTTTGAAGACAGTAAGTCTTAATACAGAAATGTTTACTCATAAAAAATACATTTGGTATGGGGGAGGGGAACACATTTCCTATTAATGTGGGTTTTGCCTTTTATGGCAGGTTGTAGCAGGTCTTTAACCTCTGTAGCACTTGAGCAGGGATAGAAATGAGCTTCTCTAAGTATCAGCCCAAAGGGCCTTTCCTCACTGCCCGTATCTGCAATGTCTCTTGTAAAGATGGTTTTAGTTTATTCTTCCTTTCTGTGACCCAAATGAAAAACTATTGTTTTCCAACTTCAAAACCTTCCAGTATTTAAGTTCTGAGGGCAGAATAGAAGTGTCCTCCTGAATTTGGTTCACTTAACCTCGTGTTTTGTGAGGTACGGGGCTGGTGGCCTGAACCATGCTTAGACACAGTAGGAATTTGAAGGGTATGTCAGCTGATGAAGGCACAAGAACAGAAGAGGGAATTGGCCCTTGAATGCCATGGTTGTAGATACCACAAAGGAGGGATGACGTTTCTCCAGGTGCTCACAAAGGGTGCAAATGTGCAAGCCCAGCATTCCTGATCTGCCTCTGGGTGCACATGAAGTGGGTGGTGGCTCATGTCATTTGTGAGTTTTCTGGTAACGGTTCTGCAGGTAATTTTGAAATACTTTTTCTATACAATTGTTACGCTCCTAAGTGAGGCAAAAGGTGGTGTCAGCAGTATTTGAACAGTGCTGTGTGAACCCATAACTAGGGAGGATGTGACTTCTGCTTCAAAGTTTTGCAAAATTATTACTAGATAGGGTAAGACACAAGGTGCCAGTAGACAGAAGTTTAGAGTCCTTTATGGTGACCATGGTGGATTATGGTCAAAAGTCTTACACTCAGATAAGATGATTTACAGAGCAACAGAGGTAGCCTGGGCCAGAGGTGTGGGAGGAAGGTTGAGTTGTGTAGAGGGATCGGAAGTCCTGTTATCCAGAGATGTGAGGAGCAAGACTGTAACAGGGTTTGAGCCAAAAGACACCATTTTGTGGGTTCTCAAGAGAACTTGATAGCAAAGAGAAAAGTCGTGAAGAATTTGAGCAGAAGAGTTACATGGTCATGGAAACATAAGAAGGAACTGTCTGGGTGCAGAAAAAGACAAAAGGTAGAGAAGCTAGAAAAAAGTCCATGTTTGTTGTGAAGATGAAGTTACCAAGTTGAGACAACTGGATTTCTGATGAACCTTTTCTCTAAGCCCATGGCCCAGTGCAAAATTAGCTCTCCACATGCCAATGACAGGGCAGGACTGTTGGTGGACTTTGTTATTGTTATTCCAAAACACGATGCTCATCCAGGCAGTAATCCTTTAGGTAAGTAAGATAAATTAGGTTTTGAGTCACATACTGACCTGTCTTTGTAGTTAGTACAGCATGTTCTGGTCACATAATGAGACAGAGGACAGATTAAATGAAAGACAGACAGGATTTTCATTCAGGAAATTGGTATGGTAATGACAGATACGGGGTATTGGCATGTTTCAGATAGGCTTCATCTAGCCTCTTCAGGTAGCAGATACAAGCATGGCTCTTGCTTATATTCACCCAGTCAAGCATGAGGAGGTAACAAGTTCTCCGGGGAGGCTGGTATTTAATATCTGCCAGATGCCTGCTGGAGAATACTAATACAGATCCCAGGTTTAGTGTGCCCTGGGAATGTAGATGGCTGGTAGCAACGTGCCTGGCCCAACAGCCACATCTCCCTTAGCTCCATGGCAGAGCTGCCTGGATTTTCATCGCCTGCTATTTGGATTGTAAAAGTGATGGCTTGGTCAAAGAAGCCCTTTGCTGACTTTCCCGAGAGATTTTCAGGAAGGTTAGCTGGCAAGAGAGGGAGAGATGCTGAGGTTTCCATCAGGTTATCACACTGGTGGGTAAGGGGAGCAGCAACATCACTTGCCCCAGACACATCACTTGGACCATCCTCTCAGGCAGGACAAGCCCCGTGCTGTGACACAGTGAGGGCCATGGGGAGGGTTTGTGCTGGAGGAAAAGCTCCAGCCAGGTCCTGCAGTGTGCGTGTACCCCTCTGAGACCACGGCGAGGGGAGAGGGATGGTGGCATCCAGGCCTGCCGCAGCCCTTGTGGGAAGCCCTGGAGGTCCCACAGCTTGTCCTCAGGCTGGAGCGGGGAAGGGACTTCTATGAATCTTGCTTTCTTACCAAAAAAAAGGGAAGGGAAAAAAAAAATAATAACCCCTGCAAGGCTCCATATAAATCAGGGCAATAAAACTGCCTGTGGTCACGATCAAATTATATGGTCTAAATCTATATAAAAGAACTGGAGCGGGTTCAGCCCAGCACTAACGTCCTCGTTGCTGTAAGCAGTGAGCAGGGCGGGAGGAGGAGGGAGGGCAGCCGCTGGGCTCCCAGCACCAGCATACCGGGGAAACAATTTGCTGAGGTGGTTGAAGTACATGTTTTCAAAATCTGTTTGTGTCCATGAGGGTTTGAGAAGAGGATGTCGTCTGCTTACTCGGTAACTTGTGTGTGGCCTGCGAGTGGTTTCAGATGCTTGGCCAAAACCAAATAATCTCTCCTTTTAGGAAATTTGAAAAGTATGCATGCGTCCCAAAAAAGAACGGAGATTTGCACTGATGTCCCATGCTCTTGCCGCAGCACCTTGTGTAATCGTGGCACCGCGTGATGGCAAGACGGGGAGAGGGATTGCTGAGCCCTCTGCTAGAAACAGGGTCCAGATATTATGATTTGCGCTTTCACAAGACTCTGATTTAATAGATTGTTTTTAATGGGAGAAAAGACTACTGGGGTATGTCATGTATCTTCAGAATTTAGCTGAATGCTGCAAAAATGTCCAAATTAGGACATGGTACTTACTAGAAGTGAAATAACAGAACTAGTGCACTTCCACAATGAGAAGAACTTGCAGATAAAGTTGAAATTTATGATGGCGTAGGAGATTTTTAAACTGAAGGTTTTGGCTTCTTTTCCGAGTACCCTGGCCACACTGACAAGTTTATAAATCTCTGTGGGGTTTGGCTAATATCCTGAGGATCTGCACTGTCCTGCTCGGAAATGGTAGCTGCCTTCAGTATTAATTAAGGGCTGTATTAGGGAGAGTGGTGGGAGCAAGAGGGATCTTTCAAGTCCAGCAGCCACCACTTTCACAGGAAGCGAGCGGAGCAGCTGCACACGTGCAGCCCAAGAGCTGAGGGACGCCCCGCGTCTGCGCAGCAGCTGTGCAGGGCCAGCCAGAAGGTGTGAAAGACTCATTGGCTGCGGGAGAAACATCACATCTCCTGGGGCAAGGGCAAAAAAGAAAAAAAAAAAAAAAAACCAACCCAAAACTGGGAAGCTAGCAGCAGTAGCAGGTTTAGGCACCATCCATCGAAGACCACTGCGGACTTAGATGAAGGAAATGGCACCAAGAAATTTAATAACCTGTTATATTTATGTAGCACATTTCATCCTCAAAGCATTTTACGAACTTAATGATGTGCAAACTACGCGCGCACGTATCCTTTCATCTGCCAAGACTGTAGCCTCCTTCGGTGTGAAGCCTGATGATGGCCGCTTTGCAGCCTAACAACAGCATACGACAGCAAGTGGAAAATGCCTTAACTGATTGAATTGGGAGCGGGCAACTTCAGGGAGGCAAAACTTAATCTTTGGGCAAGACAGAGGGATTGAGAACGATTGTACTGGTATGTACAGCAAGATCTTCTGTGACTACAATCAGTCAGTGATTAATCTTTTAGAGATCCCACCAGATAGAGCTTTCTTTAGGGAAAGCTGGAAAATTAACCTTAGCTGGCTAGAAATCTGGTATGAGCTTTCTTCAGTGCCACTTGGCTGTTTCCCACCTCAGAAAGTACTTGCTGACTCCAGCTTGCATGAGCTGCTTTTCCACCTGAGATCCAAGAGGATCAAATAATGAGATTCTATGGATGGTGGTGTGATGTTGTCCATCTCTTAAATTTTCCCACTTAATGGCATTCTTGTCTCAAAGGAAGGGTGTTTATTTTTAAAGAGGGGTCCATAAATGAGCATTAGAAATCCTGGGAGATGTGCAATTTGATGGCATTTCAAAGTTGTCAGGAAATAAAAAAAAAAATATGCCACACCAGCAGCTTTGCCCCTGGTATCTTCCCAAGGAAGTTCTGTACTTTCAGGCATGATAGTTTTCAATGTCACCCGCCCTGTAAGAGTTTTGGTGTGCTGTCTAATCCCCCAACTTAATGAGTTCTGCAGGGATGCACCATGATAGCTAAAGATCATTTACCTGAATTGCTTTTTAATTTCTGGAATGGGAAGCTGCTTGTGCAGCAGGATAATTACATTATAATTTACAGCAATCCAAAATCAATAAATTTAGTCATATTGGGATAGAGAAGGAGGGTGAAAAATCCCCCCCACCATTAAATTATTTCACAGTCTGTACTTGATGTTCCAAGAACCCAACAATAAACTTTGGGGGATGGGAGGGAGGAGTGGAGAACCACTGGCTTTCTGCGACTGGTCAGTAAATCAGCTTTGCCTGGTGATTTCTATAGTGAAATAACACATGGTTGTGTTTGCAGAAGAGGGCAAATACAGCACATAATGTCCTCTTTTTGATTTATTTCAATTCTAAGGTATTAAAGGAGAGGAAATGGTTTGTACTCTCTGGCCCCTTATTCCAGTGGGGAAAAGCTGATGAACCATTGCCAGCTGCAAGCCTAACCGGGCATCCACCCGAGCTTTGCTCCCTGCTTGAAAGTAGCAGTAGAGTTGAATAATTATTGGGGTAAGCCACTATGGGAACTGGTGAGGTTTCAACCTCTTGATGTCCTCATCAAGATGAGATTGGAAGCTTTTCTCCAAGTTAGTATTTTTGCTGTGTACAAGCTATTGGGCTTATTGCAGGGAGAAATAAATGAAAGCCCGTGAAGTGTGTTGTAAGGAGAACAGCTACGTGGCCTCAGTGTTTCCTGAGCTTCAGGGCCTCTGCTCCTCCCTACCCCATACCCAGGAGGGACCACACGAGGGACGGTCTCTTTTTTTGGAGAGTCTTCAAAACCCAGCAGTGCTCCAGCTGCTGGAAACACTAAGGGAGAAGGGGTGACCTTGCAAAAGAGGTTGGTCTCAGGACCTCTGTATCTGCTGCCATTACCTCTTTGGTGCAAGCCAAGCCCTGCCAACACCAGCGCTGATCTGGCTGACTGCTGGGCCACTAGGCTGGTGGTATCTGCAGCACTCCGTGTTTTCCAGGGTCCACCCAGGAGTCAGGTTAGGTTCCTGCAGGTGGGAGGAACGGCAAATAGAGGTGGGTAGCCCAGCCACACCCCTGCACAATTTAGGAGAAATACTATTTGAGCAGACAGTTCAAAGGACTTCAGTTGGGCTCATGGAGATTGGAGCTGTGGTTTTGGTTTGTTGGGCTTTTTCCCTTCTATTTCCTTTAAAAGAAAGCTTCTTGGTTGTATTAAATCTCACCCATGTCTTCACTGAAGAATTCATCTCACAGGAAGATGTATTAGGCGTTTCTGGACTTCCCCCGCTCAGACAGACTCGATTTTATTTTTCCTTTGAAACCACAGAAAAGCTGTCGATGCTGCACCCAAAAAAGGATGTTGTATGAAAGGAAATCACTTTGTCTCTTGTATTTGAGGAGGATTATGATCTGGCATGACCTCATTATGGGTTAGGCGAGGATATTTCTGGAAATACTAATTAAATACTTTTTCCATCCCTTGTGCCCTTGTAGCATGTGTAGACTTTATAACAAGAAAAAGAGGAAAAAAAGCTGTCTGCAAGGAATTTTTTCAAGCTCTTTCTCCAGACAAATGAAGGAAGTACAGTTACAGTAGCAATATTGGAAGCTATTAAACAAAGTTTTCTTAGTTGTGGTGAACTAGGGGAAAATAATTATATGAAAGGAGAGTAAAGCTGGGACTCTCCAGGTGATTTTGTCTATGCTTGACTTTCAGAGTCTGAATAATTCTTGTAATTTCAGCAAGATCACTCTGGATTGCTGACAACAACCTTCCTTCTCTGCATTTTTTTTATTGCTTTTAATTTTTTTTCACATTCAGGTTCAGTGAGCACAAGCAGTAGTGCACAGCCCCACAAAGCATAACATGGGCAAAAGCTGGTGGTAAGCTGCGGCACGGGGTGGAAATCTGTTACACTGGCACAGCCAGGGAAGAAATTACATGGCACCACATCCTAATATATTTATTAATGGATATCCCCCAGTTATTTCTTATAGTGGTGTTCTCCTGGGCTTACCCATTTTGCTTTAAGAGCTGCGTCCTCAACTTGTGGCATTTCAGTGAGTTTTAGCCTTGAATCCAGCCCTGACTGTCTGAGCCGTTTCCTATTGAGGTCAGTGGGAGTCTTCCAGTTAACTTCAATGGGAGCTGGACTTGGCCGCTGACAAAATGTCTTTAAAAACTGCCTTCAGCAAATAAGTTGTAAATGTTAGCACTAAAATAGCAATGTGCAGGCCCAAATATGTCTGTATTGAAAACACATGCTGTCAGATAGATAAAAATGTGTTCTTACAAAGCCTTCAAACATCATCATGTGGAGGTTGTAAAGAATTTTTTTATTGATTGTGAAATGATTTTGATTGTATATTTAGCACTTTGGTTCACTATCCTGTTGTGTGGCACTTCACATAGGGTTGTGTCTGGTGAGGCGAACCCCCAACTTGTCTGGAAGAGGGGTCGGTGGCTTTTGTTTTGGGTTATTGTTCTAAATCCAGGGACGTGGTGGTTCTTTTATTTTTTCTTTTCTGTGAATGTGAGATTTTCTTCAAATTGCAATATTCCACTGGTATGTAACAATATCCAGTCCTGCATTTTGTTTAAGGTCTCATTGCCCCCATTGATATGAAACAGGACTGCTATATTGCAGCCAAGCAAGGGAAATAGCCGTTTTCTCATGATAGTTTCGGGAATTGCTTCTTGCCCTGCAAGAGGCCAACCTTACATTGTAACATCGCAAATGGAGAGAAGATGTGGAGGAATCGCCCATGTTTTTAAACTTTTTCTCTCTCTGCCCTTCCCAATGGTTAAGGTAAATGAAAGCTCTGGTGGGGTGGCTTGGGGCAGAAGATGAGCGGGCCATGGCTGGTTGCTCGCTTTGCACCGCTGTGCAACTGCTGGAGCAGTTTGTCTGTCATCAGCGTCCTCAAGTGCTGCACTTGAGAGAGTGATGGTTAGGGCAGATGGAGACGGGTGATGGCTTAAATGCCTGTTGTAAATTGCTGAGCCCCAGGAGTGGATTGATAATGGATAACCTGATTCAAGGCAAAGCAGGGGCAGCTGTAAGAGGTAACTCCATCAGCCATCCCAAGCCATGCTCCCTTTGCCTGTCAGTAAGGCAGCGGCACCTGCCTTTTGGCAGAAGGGAATGAAAAGCTTTTATCTGGGCTATCCAGGCTAATTTGAGATGACTTGTGTAACCATCTCAGTCCTCCAGATTCAAGTCGATAATGTTTGAATACTCCTCCCAGCCACGCGGGTGATGCAAATGCTGTTGTTGCCTTTGTTTCTGTTTCTCTCATCAGAAGTACTTCTTCACAGGGGTCAAAATCAAAGCTCTTCCTATGAAGTCTATTAAAATGAGTTGAACCTGACTGCCTGGAACAGGGAACAGGAAAATCTTTGGCAGGATAAACCCTCTTGGGGAGCTAATGGAAGCTGGAACTCAACAGATAAAACATTGAGATGGGCTGGAGTTTGCCAAGACAAACACTAAGACCCTTCCAGACCATGTCCTCATCTCCCATGGGACACACTCACATCAGGGGGTCCTGCTGGTCCCTGTAGGTGGTGGCAGAAGCACAATTTTGGTACTGTTGGTTTGGTGCAACCCCCCCTTCTCTCGTGGGAGGACTGCTGAAAGAAAATCTCCTGTTAGTCAGAGCTTGGCATTTGTGTTATCTCAGAGAGGTCTCTCCAGCCTCATCTGCGTCAACAAACTACTCCAGTGGAGAGTACAGTTTATACCAGCAGAAGGACTCCTCCTGCAGCTAAAACCCATTCCCCAACCCAGCACAGACTGCACAGGAAAAATGATGTTTTCCTGCTCACTTTTTTCTTTTTTTAGCTTTTTTGTTTGTTTGTTTGTTTTTTGGCCGGTGCATCTGTCTGTGTACAGGACTTCAGGAGGGTAGAGCAGGGTGTGAGGGGAATGGTACCAGGACCCCTGTGAGCGAGCTGAGAAAACCCACGGAAGGGACCCAATTCTTCCCTTTAGCCAAGGAGGCTTTTGAGAAGCTCAGACCTTCTTCCTCTCCAACTCTTGAGCTGAAACAGGTCTGTACCTTTGGGTAAATGCACTTGTAGGATAGAGGTGCAGATGGTTCAGGTCCTGGTCACTGCCATTGCAACATGTAGTGAGACTACAGCACAGCTCAGCACAGACACCGAGTCCAAGCCAATTATGTGAAAAAGTAACATATGAGCAAATTCAGGGTGAGGCAGAAGAACAGTATGGGATTTAAAAATCTCAAGCCTGTTATTAATTTCTCTGGAAAAGGTGAACTAATGATTCTGCTTTTAATTCATTAGTATTTAGGCTAAAAATATGTCGGCTCAGAAAGAAAATGATAGAATAAAGGGGAAGATGTAATAAAATCTCCCTTCTTCTCTTAAAAAAAAATGTTTTGCACAAAGCAAAGACAATTCACTGATTAGAAATGAAAGTTGTAGTCCCATGGGGCCAGGCTGGAATTACTGCATACCACTTGCCTTTGAAATCAAGGCCGCCAACCTTCTTAATGTCCAGGTGGGGAATTCCGGTGGCTTTACTCTAATCCAGGCAAATCTGAAATCCAACCCTGTTGGGAGGAAACAATGTGGGAAACAGATTCATCTTGATCTCGGATTTGTGCCTTGGAAAACGATTAAGACCAACTGTTAAGCAGCTCCCGATAGAGTTCACAAACCTGCCGGCCTCTGTGTGACACAGATTTCTCAGTTCAGGCTTCACCCCTTAAAATAACAGATGGAACTGATCCGGTTAAGCTACAAAGTGGGTTTCCCTTATTCCCCAGTTGTTAAAATATTATTTCTGTAGTTGCAAATGATTTTTAATCTGATTGTTTTGCTGTGATTAATTTTTTTCACTTTCTATTGTTACTTTAAAAAAAAAATCAAAACCAGACAATTTAGTGCTGCTGACAGGCAGCCACGCTGACTTCTTTGAGACTGATGCCCTGAGACACTAAATCCCGTGCAGGACTATGGAGGTCACACACATGGTCCTATCAAACTCACACGGTAGGGTTCCTTCTATACCCTTTTTCCTGTCCCGATCTCAGTCAAGATAACTGGTTTTATAGTAGCTTTTGAGGATTTCAAAGTGATTTAGAAAATCAAGTCCTTTGAGGTAGAGAAGTATTCATGTTCTGCACATAAATAAAAGGGGGAAGCAGAAAAGCTGCTCTTTGTTAAAGCTTATTTTGGCAAATCCATGAAGAAAACCAAGGACTCACAAGTCCATCTACCAATATAGTTGTTAGAAAAAAATCATCAAGGGAACCTGCTTCCATGAGATTTCAGACGTGGTGAATGCTGGAAGGACATCCTGACCTTGCAGAAACTTCCTGAAAACAAACATTAGAAAGTTTTGAGGTCTTTATGTTCCTACAACACTGGTGAAGGGAGGGGGGTGAGAAAAGAATAACTAAAAATTCATGTAATCTTTGTTTTTCTTATTCTTCTTATTTGTGTTAATTGCATATGGTTACAATCAATACCCATGGGTAGCAAAACGTTGCTGGTTTGATTCTCAGGTAGTTTTGCAAGTGGTTACTAGCAGATTCGTGAAGTTTGGCACCTGACTGTGCTATTTAAGGGTGGGATTTCAAAAGCTTCCAGTGGAATTTGGAGCACAGATCCCTTCGTTTCTCCCCTGCAAATAAACCTTTTATCCTTTACAGTGGATTTATCATTATTGCAGTTTTGGCAAGGATGTATCAGCAAATTTTGTTTAACACCATTCCTCGGCATTCCATTACATAAAAGGCATGGGCAGCTTTGTTCTTCTCCTTTCTTTTTTAGACAGCACATCCAATAGGTGGTTTTTAAAAGTGCCATTAAATATGCAGTATTCTACATGCCTTCTGCACTATGCCAATGATAGAGGGATGGATTCTGCTTTTTTTTTGGGGGGGGGACACCATCAATATTTTGTTAAAGCTGTGTGTGCGTGCTGACCGCCTGTCCCGCTCCATGCTGTAGGCATAGTTGATGTCTCCTGTTAGGACTAAGAGGAGCTAACAAGCCAGAAGAAGAACCAGTCTGAAAGTCTATTTCAGCCTTAAAATGGGGGCAGAATGTTTCATCAGTTTGTCATGGGCAAACGTTTCGGCCGTTCGTAGGGTTCCTCGAGGTTGGGTTTGTTTTCTTCTTTACCAGCCCCATTTTTTCCAAAGATTGCCCCATTTCATCCCTTGGAGGCTGCCCAGACAGTTTGACACCACACATTTGAATTGAAACTGGAGCTTCCTTGTTTGTGGGCTAACTGGAAGAGACGACCGTAGCCCCGTTCCTGGTGCCCAGCACCTCTCACGGCTGCAATGCCAGCGCAGCCCAGGCAGCGCAGAGATGGGGGGTAAAGCCTCCCCCTGATCTGTATCATCTGAGTTCAGTGATATTTAAACATGTGCTTACAGTTGAGTTTGAGCACAAGAGTTGGGTTGATTGGGGATGTCAATGTGAAAAATAAATGCTATAAGGTTATGGCTGATTTTGCTCTTCACATTTGCAATTTTGTAGAGTTGCTTGCAGTTAAGTATGGGTGTTTCCTCCTTACGTACTGGGAATGCAGTAAATAAATTGAGAGAATAAAAGGGACCTCTGTTAGTACCAAGCCAGAAGTCCAGTCAGATAGTCAAGGAGAAGCTGGAAAGAGTTTGAGAGAAATTCACGTCTATAAATGACTAGGTTTTTATGTAGCAATATACATACTTAATATATGCTTGCAGCGACAGCAGTTGCATATGCAAAAGCGGGCGTGCAATTACATGTGCACTTCTGCTCGGGGTTCCAGACCTTAAGAAAGAAGCGATTATCATCGTAGATGAGTTATACTGTAACAGCTCTTTATGTTGTATAAGGAGCATCTGTATGCCATATTATGCACATGTGAAACTATTTTTATTATATTCATTTGATTTCCCTGGGAGATTGCATAGTAACCATTTGCATTAAATGGCTGCATAGAAACTTGTCTTGCAAAGAGTTCACCATGTATGTACATGGCTCTTGATACACAGAATATACCTAGATGGTTGACATTTACACACGTACGGTATTTGTACTATGAAAAATCCAGTTGATTTGCCCCAGAGGAGATTTTTGTTGTAATTACAAACTTGCAACTTGCCAATTATTCTATTCAGGTACATTTCTTAACGAATAACAAATTTGTTTTGATAAGAGTCAGTCCTCTGTTCACTGATTATGAGAGAATGATTGGAGGCTGTGAAGGCGCTTTTACAGTTGCCAGTGTGAGATCTCTGCTTTTATTTAGTGTTTTGAACAGTGATTTCCTCATAGGCTTCTCCCCATGATAAAACTCCTCACTTTTCACAGGATGTAATTTCCTCATTTTCCGCGTTCTTCTAAGGCTTAGGAAATTATGGTTCAGCAGTTCAACCTGCTATACTGAGCTACGTCCCTAAGAAAAGAGATGCACAAGACCTTGCCTCAGAGGCAGTGGAGTATTTAAACTTCTCTCTCCTTCACAAGCTCATCCTTTAACTTCGTTATTTATTGTTTGTCAATGTTGTTATCCATACAGATGCTCAAGTCTTTTATGACTTTTCCTGAATTCTTGTTCACACATTTCTTATGGCAAAGGGTTCCTCTGAGGAGCCACACGTTAAAACCTCTTACGGTTGCAAGAGGTAGTGAGTGGTGCATTACGGCTGACCGTCTCGATTTCCAGTTGAGCTTTAGACAGTGTGGCATTTGAACAGCCGCCTTTGCTTCTGACTGTGCTTTTTCCAAGGCTCACAGTTTCCAATTTTCAAACTGCCTCTGTCACCACCAGAAATTTTTTAACTTCAAAAAAACAACTCAGGAGAGGAGGGTGCGTGGATGATCAGCTCTTCATGGTTTCCATTCTTTGCAACACAATAGCAGGATAAAGAAATTACATGGGGGGAGATGGATTCTAAATAATTATGTTGATTCAATACACAGAGATATGCCAAGCCTTGCCGCAGAGGTACTGCTGCTCTGTTTTATGTGGCTTTTACATTGCATAGAGGGAGCCTGGTAAGCACCACAACAGGCTTTCAAAGTATTTCAAGGGGTGTTCCAGTATGCTACCAGTCCCCTTCCACAAGAAGTGCTCAAGGGGAGGGGAAGGACAGAAGGATGCCAAGGACTGCAAAGAAAATTAATGTACATTAACAGAGTGTGAGAATTTCTGGTACAGAGTTTAAGGTTATTTTTGGCACCAGTAAAGTAAATGTTCGTCTGTGAATTTTGTTAGCTGAATATTTAAACTGTAGGGGTAGTCTAATGTTGATGTATATCTCCTTGGTGGGGCTTTTCCCATTCTTTTTCGGGCTCTAGGTTTAATAATAGTAATGTACTTGTAATATATTTTAGATAATGGTCATCATATTTGCCTGTCTCCGTAGGGACACCATGAAAATTAATTAGCTAGTGTTTATAAAGGAGGACACTCAGATCCCCTTGCACTGACTAATTACTCTCTGAATACCTGTATTGATTTAGCAGGAGTGTTCGCAGTATGGGATGATGTTTTGCAGAGAGAAGAGCATCCAAGGCTGGCCAGAAGTGCCTTAGGGATGACACATGCTGCTGGTTTCACAGCCAGCTCTGAGGAGTATATTGACAAATACCTGATACTTGAATGTGTCACCTTCCCTTCTCCAGGCTCTGCAGGATGTATTTATTGCAACTGATTATCTCCACGGTTTGTTAGACCAAGTAAAACATGACTTGAGGAGGAAATCCTCAGGTTTCAGGGTCTGAACATTGGGGAAGGCAGTATCTACTGTAGGCTAATATATGTATGAGTGCGTGTGTTTGGGTGCATGGATAATGTTCGTACATGTCAGATCAGGAGAAATGTATTCCAATAAGTATATTTTTTTTCCTGATCTAACAAGTACAAACTTCATCTGGTGGTAAAAGCACCCGTTTGTAATTGTATTTAATAAGGGGATGGCCTGGAGCCAAGCACCCAGAGATCCCAGCACCGCTGGAATGAAGCAAGTCTCGGTCAGGGCTCCGCAGTACAGACACATCCCTTCCGCTTGCGCCGTCCCGGCGAGGGCTCTGGCACCCACTGTGGGTGACAGATACCACAGCTCCAACTACACTTTATGACTAGAGAAACCAGAGCTTCAGGCAAAAACTGGGCCAGAAGAACATGAGCCGAAAGGAAAAATCTAATGTCACAGCAACCACCAGGTAACCCATTTCCCTGAGTTTAGCTTTTAAACCTGTTGTTCAGATAGCAGCAGCAGCTGAACCTTGGCAGCCCAGATTGCAAAACCCTCTCCAGACCTGTGCAGAATTAGCCTGTTCTGAGGCCAAACTACCACGCTTTAGCTTGCTACCTGAACCAAAGGCAGCTCACCCTGGCTGCCTCGCAGCTATCCATACCAATGCGCAGCCCATCTTAGCAAAGGATGAAAGCAGTGCATTTGCACCAAGGGGTTGGAGAGCAAACAGCCATCAGTGGTGCAGACAGCGGGCCATTAGCCCAGGACATCCCCAATTTCATGGTTTGCAGTGCTCTGGGACCACAGTGCACACCAGAGAGCGTACGGAGCAAGCAGACCAGCTGCTCTGCCTGGCTTCAGAAGTCTTGTATCTCCTCCTTTGCCTATCACGAGCCTCTGAACTGAAGGAAAGTTTATCCCAGGCCAGGTATGGAGCAGAGGATACGCATTTCTGCCTGCTGTGACTCAGAGGCAAAGTAGCAGCTTTGGTCTGGCAGAGGTGGAGCTGGGTATATGTTGCAGCCCAAGCATAATAAAGGTCTGGAGGCTATAAGTGGGGAAAACCATTCACAGTCCTGACTTGGCAAAGCTCTTTAAAAAAAAAAAGAAAAAAAGCTCTTTGCCCCAAGCCACAGAGCCTCCCAAATCTCAGTTGGTTCCCAGAATTCAGACACCAGTGTTCCTACGAGAAATGAACACACACAGTTCGTTTTAATAAGGATCAAACTGGCAGCTGCATGGAGTATTAGTTACAAGAACATAACAGACATGGTAGAGGGAATCTTTAAGCTGTTGAAAGTCACTACAGGGATGTCCTGTCACTCCTGGAGTCCTTTTCCTTTGGCTTCTTCCAAACCGTTGTGCAGCAGCAATGTATGATTTGGGGGAAGTGAACATCGGAATGTCCTTTCGGTGGGACAGTGCTGTTCTCGAGGCTTTTGCTGCTTCCTAGATTGCACTAAGGGTTCTGCTTTGCTGCAGCTTTCAGAGATACCTTTGCTTTTGTAGGCCTTTCCCATAACTGCTCCGCAAGTCTGAAAGTATCCCGAGCGTTGCGACCTGCCAGCACAGCATGTATTTTCTGTGTGACTCTTGGGATGTTGCCTTATTTACCAGTAACGTGGCATCATCTCAGCTTCGCAGACTCAAGGGTCAGACGTTGTGATGACTCGGTTGTGGCAGGACAGTACTGCTCACCATTACTAACGTTTCTCCCTGCAGAAACTGTGTGTGTGAATAGATACTGTTTCATGCTTTATTCTTCTTTAAGTAGCCTGAAATCTCTGTGGGTCCCTGACTAGATGCAGGGAAAGTGTACATGTGACTTGATTCTAATTTTCTTTGGGACTTAATGGCTTTGCCTGATGGAGCAAGGTGTATGTTGTAGTGGAAAGGCCTTAGATGAGATAGTATTTCTGCACAGCTGAGTACAGAAGCTTTACTGAAACCACACAAACCCTGTTTGGGGCATGCTGGTGGTGGTGTACAAATGAGCAAACTGAAGCTCAGAGAGGTTAAGGTTGTGGTATCAGAGGAAGAACCTGGAAACTCTTGAGTTTCAGCCCCTTTGACAGTGTGGATGAGAAGAAACCAAAGTTGCTGGTTATCCCTATTTGGCCACTAAGCATGATTGCTCATATTGTACTGCTGCAGCAAAGTGTCTTCATCAGAGGTGGTCCCCTACGTAGCCTGGATAAACCACTGAGGATTCAACCACAACAAAATATCCTCGTCACTAAGTCTGCAGATCTGGAGGGGAAAAAAATGAGGGGTAGAAACAATGGATGTTTTTTGCTGGTTGCCAAGATTTATAATGATGATTACGATGATGATGAGTAGCTGAAGGAATGTTGCTCACATTGTAAACCACTGATCTCCTGACGCTCATCAGCAGAACTTCAGCTCTCAGATGTTTTTAGCACTGGAGTGTTTTCTATCCTTATCCAAGTGGTTTATTTAATACAGCTGCAGCCAAACCCCCAGCATGGTGGC
Source organism: Grus americana (assembly GCF_028858705.1). NCBI lineage: Eukaryota > Metazoa > Chordata > Aves > Gruiformes > Gruidae > Grus > Grus americana. Next base: position 13,896,158 of record NC_072857.1, on the reverse strand, counting down.
TTCCAGCTGCAGAGCCTGCAAGCCCCTTCCCCAGACCCCCCCTCGAGTGGCTGCCGTGCTGAGAGCCCAGCACGAGGAGGAGGAGGAGAAGCGGCAGATGTCACCGCGCGGCGTATCTTGTTTATCTTTTATTTATTGCAGGTATTTATACAGGGCAAGTCTCTCTGCTCCCTGCTCACAACTTTGCACCAGCGGCGGCTGCCGCTTGCCAGGCAAGGGCAGGAGGAAGGCGAGGGAAGGGGCATGAATAATGCAGCGCAACGTATTTATCAACATTGTCAAGTTGAGCCTCAGATCAAGTTTAGTGGGTAAAGAAGGGGCTTTGAATTCCTGCTGTACAACACATTAAGATTCAGATAACTTGATTTTGTAAAATAAGCGAGTCTGAGAGGCTGAAACCTGGGAAGTCTGTGTACAAAATGCAGCTCTGGTTTTTTGCTTGCTTCCCCCACCTACCCCCCTCCTTGTGTCACTAGTGGAAGATTTGAGGTGGGGGGGAACTTGCCTGAAAAAGATTAGTTGGCTGTGGACACACTTCTCTCCTTTCTCCGCTGCACGTCTGCCACACTGCAGGACTGCTGCCCCATGCGTGGAAGGGTTCCTTCTGTGCCTCCCCAATCCTCATGCAACTTTTGGCGCTTCTTTGATGTGTGCCGTCATTTGTAATTGTCAAAGCAAAAGTGATAAACAACTCCAAGCCAGTAAGCCCGGGCAGCCGGATGGACGGTATTTCAGCTACTTACAGCCTCTGCTGGGCTTCTCTGAGCTCCAGCCCCGACGGGGCCAGGCAGTGAGCTGCGTGCCATTTCAGTGCTCCCCAGAAACCTCGATGCTGCGTTTGATGGTGGCGTTGGACACTGCCGAGCTCTGCGGCATCCCCTGGACATCGCTCCTACCTCTGCTGGCACAGGGGAGCAGAGCTCGGTGGAGATGAGCAATCCCAGAGAAGGTCCTCCCCGGCTGATCCGTGGTTCCTCCTTTCTCCCTTGGCTTTGTGTGGTCCTTTCCCCATCACAGGCTTCGGTGCAGCCATCGCTCCTGGTGTCATCTGCATGTGAGTGGCTCTTCAACCTCATCGTTGGTACGTGTGGGGTAGAGCACAGCTCCTGGGGATGGACGTTGTGCTCCAGCGGTGGTGGAGCAGCCCTGCCTGCATCCCCGTGCTCGCAGCGGCATGGGCTTCCTGCACTGCCCCGCTCAGCTGCAGGAACGGCACAAACCACTCAGGCTTAGAGAAAAGTGAGTCTGTTTGTTTGTTTGTTTGCTTATTTATTTATTTGAGCACTGGACTAGGACTCCAGAGGTATGGTCTGTCACAAAGTAATCCAGTTGTTTTGAACAAGTCATTAGGGCTGGGATTTTCTTAAAGCACATGGCAGTGGCTCAACTCTTTTGCTATTTGAAAAAAATGACAGTAAAAGTCCTGAGTAACACTGAGGGGAGGAAAGAAACGAAGTGCAAGTTAAATTAGCACATAGTGCTTCAGAAACTCCCTCCCTTTGTGTTCCTATTTTCATCTCTGTGCAATGGGAGTGACGTTTCCTTACGTTGCAGAGCGCCCCAAAACTTAAACCACCTATAGCTGCAGTGGATTTGCAATTCTGTGGACATAACTTATTTCAGCCAAAAGTCAGTGTATTTTTATATACAAAAGAGCATATGTAATCTATTTTTAATGGGAGTTGCTTGTAACCTAGGTAGCCTGTGTGATTTGGGTCCTGGACACCAATATCCATCTCTTTGACGTTAAACCTTGGTTCATCCCCTGGGTTTGGGGAGGCGCGTGCTGGTCCTGGGCTCTGAGGTTAGGAACTCATCCACAGCTGCTTGCCCAAGGGTAGTTGTTCATTAACGCATAATTCAGGGGACATTTATTTACTGATATCACTTTGGCTGCAAATAGTAATTGCAGATGAAGAAAAAACTAGTAAAGCTATGTAGAAGCCAGGCTGGCCCGTGTGTGGTGTACAATACTGGTTTATGGCCCCTGTTTTTTAAATGTCTGTGCAAGGACACCCTGGTGTGTGTATGTGTAAAATTAAAATGGGATTGTAATTTGGCATGCATTTTAAGTGCCTAACCTCTCTGTTTTGAAGACATCCTTCTGCTTTGTGGGAAAGCTCATACTCCTTAAATTGTTTTATTTATTGGGAGGGAGAATTCCACAGGGAGTTTCTTGGGCAGTTCACACTGTCAACTCAGCATTTTTGCACACTCAAAAAACATAAGTCTTCACAGTCAAAAAAAAAAAAAATCCCCTGAAGACATGATCTTAATTCTTAGCAATTTTTTTATTTAAATGTGAAGGGTCTGGGCTTTTTTGTTTTTTGTATTCAAACAAATAAATATTTTCCAGAAAGCAAATATAATTTCACTCTGTCTACAGCACACAAGGGAAAGAGAGAAAAGACTACTTGACCCCAGGACAACATGATGCTCTTTTTTTTCCGTTGTCTGGTTGTGGTGCAGGAATGTGCAATCTGCAATCAGAACTGGCAGATGCACAACTTTTGTTTGTAAAACTGACTTCATTATTCCCACTGTAGGGGTGGGCTGGCCGAAGATGTTTGGGATGCTGACAGTTTCTGGCCTTCCTGTTGAATCATCCATATATTTGGCCTGGACCGAACAAGCAGTAGCGTCGCTAAGCTCATATCCAGGGTCTTGGGAATGAGGGAGCAGCTGGCATGTTTTAACTGTAGCTTTTTAGCGCCATTTCTGATTATCTCAGCATTATCATGATTTTACTCCACCCTGTCCCCTGGTTTTATTTTATCATCTGCTGAGAATACAGACTCTTTGGACCAGGGTCATCTCCTCACATTGCATGCAAAGAGTGGGGCAGAGATGGTTTTTACTGGAGCTTCAGATAGCACTATCACATTACAAATAACTATGATCTAATGTTATATATCACCCTAGAGCTAAAAATCCCAGCCGCCCACCAGTACTTGGCTATATTTTACTTCTGATGGCTTGTGCGGCACTGCACCTCCTGCCTGTATCATTCTAATGACTGTCTTTCCTTATTTACTTTCTCAGATGTCTGCCCTAGTCTGAAGCTATTCCCTTAAGGTTGAGACAAAGGCTCTGGGGACAAAAATGATGTTTGATTTTGTAATTAAAGTCTGTATTAATATATGCAAGATAGTCTGAGCAGCCCAAACTTTTGCATTTCTTTTGGAGCTCTTGAATCGATCGTCTCATTTGTCTAGGAAGACAAAACATTTTTTTTCCTCATTTTACAAAGTGAAATTTCTTTGTTTTCTTAATACAAAACCCCAATTCCACTATGCCCAAGAATATTTCTGTTTCCTTTGCAACCACCCGTGGGGTTTGAACCACAGACCTACAGCACTGTAACAGAGGTCTCCATCATGTGCGAATTAACGGGATTAAAAACAAAGTTAGACAGAAGGGGAAAGCAGCAGCTCAGGGTCAGGCGTTAGAAATGGGGGGTTGATGCAGGGACGTATCACATCGCCTTTGTGGCATTCCCCGGCTGCCCATGCTGTCTCCATGGGTCACCTCCTGTGTACCCCCGTTGCTGATCAGACCGCTGACCTTCCCCGTTTGTCTCCTGTCCCCTTCCACGTCTCAGCTGGAAGCTTTCCCTTCCCAGTGCTGCGGGACTGGTGCTTTCCTCCTCTCTCCCTCTCTGTTGTTATTTATCCCTCTAATTGTGTAAAACGTTTTGGGCTGTAGTTACTATGAAGGATGCTATACAGAATAAAGTTGGTGCTGTATATATGCAATTGTGATCTGTAATTTGTATTTCCACCACTGTATAACTCAAGATTATTAAATAAGGATGTGGCTGGATGCAGTTATTAATATCAAGTAGACAATGCAATTTGTTTTTACCATTTCCTTTTGTTGATCCCTCTTTATTACTTCTCATCTTGCTTGGAAACAGAACGCTTGATTCGTGGCTTTGTGAGCATTGTAGCAGTGGGTCAGAGATGCGGGAGATGGAAAGGAGGTTAGGATGCATGATTTGAATGTCTGTGACTCACAGTGACCAGCAAACTCCCCGGGGAGAGTTTGGTGTCTGCGAATCTCATTTGGTTGTTTATTTTATCTTAACTACCTAGTATTTGATTTTTGCTAACACCTACAGATCTTGCACTTCTGAATCGTGTTTGCTTGGGCTCTGAAGCACTGAACAGCTCATTACTATGGCAAAGCTCAACTCCTTTGTGTCTCGTGACAGTCCTACAACTCAATGACCTGGGTGGTGGCCTCACCAAGGCCTCTGATCCTACCTTTTTGTTAGTATAGAGAGAAAAAAAAAAAAAAGAAAGAAAAAGAAAAGACATTAAAATTAAAGTCTCATGACTGTAATGAAAAGGTTATTTCCCCTTTTCTTGCAAGTTAAGTTCTGTGCAATTGCAGCTCACTTTGTCCTGTCCATCTCGTAGTCTCATTAGCTGCTGGGCCACAGAGGAATTGAGGAGAGAGAGTTGGGGGTTTTATCTGCATGCCATTCCAGTGTAGAAGATTCAATGAGACGATGGCTTGTCATTTTTTATTAATGAGTTGAAGCCTGATTCATTATAGATGTGTGGAATGAGCTCGGTGTGGCTGCAGGGGGAGGGGAGGGACTCTGCCAATGAAGAAGTACCTCCACCGTGGGTCTTCTCCTGCTTAGTCGTAAGCAAACTGGCTTTCCAGTGTTGCTTGCCAGTGTGCTTCGGGGCAGCTGAGTTAGCGTGCAGCTCCAGCTTCCCACTGCCCAAGCCCGTGGGTTTCACCGTATGACAAGTAGAAATGATGCTCAACAATTAGGCACTGCAGAGAGGTTTCTAGGGGACTGTCCCTTAGGGTCTGGCTGACTGGCAGGTTGGTGGCTGAGAAAAAGATTTCCAAAGTTTCTGTTTGAGGAGGGAGATTGGTGTGGTGGAGAAAATCATGTTCTCGCCAACAGAAGCAAACACCTGTGTGTCTTTCAGTCCTTCCTTACATGCTGGTGGCATGAATCATACATATGTATGATATGTGTATATATAGATACACACATATATATGTAAAAAAAATTAATATATATATTTATAAAAAGTCATGTGGTCAGAAAAACCTGTTTGTGTTCAGAAGGGGGTGTGTCAAGTACTGGGGAGGTTGAGGGCAGGTCACCTTCTTGCCCATGGCGAACCTAATATCTTCAAGCAGAAGCGGACACTGACACTTTGAGGATCCCCCAACCGTGCCACGACAGGAACCCCCTCTTGGTGGGTGCGGGCAGAGGCAGCGTTATCCGCTGTGGCCACTGCCCCCTCGCCAGCAGCTCCCGGCTCTGGCGGCACCGGCGGTATGCCCGCAGCATGCCTCTCCCTCGCTGACCACACGTGCCTCCAGCGAGATGCTTCCTCGGGGGCGGGAGGAATTTGGATGGTAAGAGCTGTTGAATGTTAGAAAACAGGATTAAATACTGAAAGAGTATTTAAGCCCAGGTTAAAGAGTATTTAAGCCAGTTTAAAAAGCCCAGCCCAGGCTCTTCTTGCATGAATTTAATGAATTCTATTTTTGGTGCTTCTGTGTTTCTGCCTATCGCTAGAAGAAGCCCTGAAAAGCTGCGAGAGGGGCCCCTCTCTCACACTTTTTGTGCTATTTCTATGGGCCAAGGAAGTGCAAGTAAATATCCCAGCTTTTGGAAGCATCTGTGACAATAATCTGGCCTTTTGGAGAGTCACCAAGTTGCAGCTAGAGGCAGAATGGACATCATTTAGCTTGCCTGTGCATTGTTTTTATTATGTGTTTAAATTTGTAAGCTCTTTGCACTTTACAGAGATAGGTAACCATTCAGCATTAATCTCGGCGCAGACTGTCAGAGAGAGACATGCAGTTGGAGTTGTCTCTTGTGTTCTAAATCTAAAGCGAAGGTCATTCAGATTGGAGTTATCTGGCTGCTCTTTGTACACAGAAAAGCGTAAATTCTGTGCGTTTGGCAGTGGTCTCCCACTGGGAAGGTGTGGTATGTACCCCTGTGCCATGCTGGTGCACTGACTGGTGCACAAGTTTCTTCTCTGCATCAAACCACCACTGGGAGCGATTAAGGAAATATTCTTGAGTGTCTTAGAGAATCGTTAATTTAATAGATCTTGTTGAATAAGGGAAATTTTTCCTGCTTTGCATTTACACTTGCCCTTAGATAAATTCTGGCTGAGGTTATGTTCTGGTGATCTGCAGAGGACAGAACATGCTGTTTTCCAGTATTGTTATTTATAATCGTGCAGTGTGGTTTAAATGTTTTAAAGGTAGCTGCACAACTGGGTACACACTGAAATAAAGATATGCTGCTCCTGTCTTCGGTGAGAGCTTGCTTTTCCAACATTTTTTCAGGCCTCCAAGTCTTTTCAAATGGTTGGGTGTACTATGTAGAAACTTAAATAAAAACTCGGGGTGCTGTTTGTTATTCTCTGCTTGCAAGAAAAATAAAAGATCAAACTGTCCTTGCAGTAAAAGTGCAGGCTTGAAAGGGTTAATGCAACAAACAGACCTAAAGGAATCTTTTCCCCTTGTAAAATATGCAGCCAGCGTGACAGCAGTATTCCCAGAGTCAAGTTATCTTTTACATTAGTGAATGTTGTTCCTAAAGCTTTAGCTGGGGTAATAAATGATTCATGATAACCACACCTTTGTGCACAGCCGTCCACTTGATGTTCAGTCCATACGCGACTTCAAGAAGCCTTGTGCAGGAGCTCTACGGCTCCAGTTCAGCAGCTTTCTCCCAGTAACTGTGACAGGGTGAAAGGCATTTGAGTAACAAATGGTAAGTCGAAGGGAAAGGTTTCTCTTCTGCCTCTTAAAGTGTAAATTAGCAGTGTTTGTTTGTGCTTTCTGTGCAAACCAAGTTTGATGCACACTCCTGAGAGTCTGGATGCGGAGAGGAGGCTAAGGAGGAGGCGGCTGAGTCTATTCTCTTTGGAAAAGAAGAAAATAGGAAGGGAACTTTAAAAGTTGTGCGTGTCAGTTCTCCAAGCGCTTCCTCGACATGCAACTAATGAGACCTCCCAGTACATCTGTACTGCAAGGGAGCGAGGGAGACCCCCTTGCAGAGGGGCTCAGAGTCAGATGGCATTCGGGGTTGGGCTGGGGAGCAGGTCTCCTGCTCCCTGACCTTCTGCTCATGCTGTGAAATGTCCACCAAGAGACCAAGCTCCTCCTGGGCCTTTCCACACACAAATGCAGCTGTGGACCTAGGCTCCTTCTTCTGGGAGAAGAACGCTAGTCCGGGCAGGAGCTCAGCTCTGGATTTTGGAAGGCCAAGGCTCAGTCCCAGCCACCTCCACCATCTGTCCTGCTGGGTTAGTCATCTGACAGTTAGTTATGTCACTTGATATGACGTGTTAATTTGACCCGACCTAAAGCACGATACATGGTCTATGCTAAACCGGTTAAGCCACTGGCATAATTGGAGATGCACATCCACAGGGTTCTTCATCTCATCTGAAGGACGACTTGTGAAATGGTTGGGAAAATGGCTTTTGGAAGACTCTTTCCACAGGCGCAGGGGAACTAACAAAAAGTTACACATACGAAAGATGAACCCTATCTTTACTCTCTCTGGTTGCATTTATAGAGGTGAAGAAATCAGGTCAGTACATATTCTCTGGCCCTGCAGGCCAGTTTAACTGCACTGCTCAGGTCCACACAGCTACCCTGCCTTCCTCCCCAAAGCGAAGCAGTGTTGTACACACCATGTATGAGGAACAGTCCTGGGCCAGTGCTCCTCCTTCCAGCTGAGCCCACTGCTTCCTGGGCACAGTGCAGGAGGGAGGGAGGTTGCTGTCAGTCGAACAGAGCACCCCGATAGTTCCCTGGTGGGACTCACAGTCCCACTGATACTTCTCCAACAGAGATGACTGAGAGGATAACTGCTAGATTTCAAGACCCTGTGATTACTAAAGATAGATTTATCCAAGCAGTAGAACTCATGGAAAATTAAAAAAAAACTAGAAAAGAGTCTTCTGACCGGGACAAACAAGGTAGACACGAGGTAGAGAGTAGACATTGCTAACAGGCCATTATGTCAGGACACTGGACAGTGATTTATAACACTCATTGTGTTCTGAGATCCAGTCAGAAATGAGCGGAGAGAGGAGGTACCTAAAAGTAGGCTTGGACTAGCCAGAGAAGTTTCTCAGCAGTGTAGAGAGAAGCCCAGAACTAAGCAGGACAGCAGACATCCAGGAATGACAAATTCCAATGAAGTGAATTTGGCCCAGTTCATTCAGTTTTCTCCACAAAATCACGTGGGGGAGGTTTTTGGTTTTGATCTTGAGTCGACTTCCAAATAGGATAGTCCTTATGTCATTCCCCTTATGACTATCCTCCATGTGAGCGTGAAGCATCACGCCAAGCGTTCAGCTGACTTTGCCGGAGTCTGGTTTCAGAGTGCCACAGCTCTCTGGAGCATCAAGCGTAATGTATTGGAGACCTGCGTTTTATGTATCTCTCTCCAGCAGTTCATGAATAGTAAGCACAGTGGGTTTTACAAGGACAGATATGGAATAGTCTCCATTGTATTTGAGTAGAAAGTGCAGCATACAATTGACATAGCTCAGTCTTGGGCGTTTGCTGGTTTAAAAGAAAAAATTATTTCCAACAATTGAGAGTTTTTTCTTACCAGACCAATCACAAACTTTTGAAGCATGAAATGAATTTCACTGGTCCTTGCCAATAAGCTTCTTTCTCTGATATTGGTTTTTATGAAATGGCTATAATCTTTGCAGGTAATGAATGAAAGCTACACTATGAAGTCCCACCTAACATTCTTCTTCTTGATTTATGGTGTATTGGTTAAAATAGTAAACTGATAATGATCGCAAAATAGCGATAAATCACTATGGGCTGATGTATCAGAAACAATAGAAAATGTTCTGGAGGAAGAAACTTGGAGCCAGTCAGGGAACAGCTGGGTGTTCTGCAGATATTAAAGATACCGGGGAGTCCACAAAAATACAAATTAAAAGATTGTCTCCCTTTGTTCCTGTCAAGATTGGGCTGTTCCTTGCTTCTGTATGAAATAAACTCGAGACATTTATGATGAATTAAGGCTCCCACACCCCCCAGTGTGTGAAATCTAATTAGAAAGTGCTGGTGGAAATCCTTTCAGGCCAAAATCCTGGCTGGATCTGAAGTTTAGATCTGGCCATGATCATTCCCTTTTGTACAATTCCACAGAAGACTGGTATTTAGATCTCACTCCTGCCAAAAAATTACCCTGGTGGATAAATTTATGCATATGAGTAGTTTTCTAAAGGTGAAGCAAAGTAATGTTGTTATCTTGTATCCCCACAGCTTCTAGATAATGCACCTTTCCTCTTTTCTGTCCATCAGATCTGTTTTCAGACCATCCATATTTTTTTGTTGGGATCATATAATCATAATACATTCTGGCTCAGATGTGCTTTGGGTAATGATATGCCAATAGATGAAAGAAAAGATGGAGGAAAATCACCCCTGCCTAAATGTAGTTTGAAGAGACCGTGATGTCTCCTAAAGTCTCCTGAGAACCAAAAAGTTACGTGATCTTTTGGGGACTTGACCTATCCCAAACTGATCTTCCTAGAAAGGTTTTGGGTTAAATTCTCCCTCCTGTCTTGTCTCGTAATGGAAACTTTCTTTGGACTTGGTGCTAATCATACCAATGAGCCAGCTCTGATTGGTACTCGCTTGCAAAAGGCCTCTTTTGTTCTTGTTAGAGTATCTAACCTCTAAATCTATTTAATACCCTTTCCCTGGTTGTCCATCATTATGACACATGATTTTCCAAAGGATTTACTATTAGTTAGCAGCACAGGGCTTTCTCCCTGGGGTAGCAGCTACTTGCAGTGAAGAAAATGCATGTTCAATGTAGCAATTTGTCTTTTTTTATATATTTATTATAAGAGTAAATGAGTTATTGTGGGGGACTTCAATATTATTGCAAATTAGGTGCTACAAGCCAAGCCGTGCACATTTGTTATGTTTCCAGGCATACACAGCATGCATAGCAGTTCAAAAATCAGCAGTCATATTATATCTAGGCCTTTTCCTGGGCAGCTGCTACTTTGCAGGTATTTTTGTAGTGTGACTGTTCCATAACTCTGCTTACTTCAAATGAAGGGAGGGGGGAATCTGTCACAAAAGTGATTGCTATAAAAAAGGTTTTGATGAGCATGAAGGCATGAATTATAAAATCTCTCAAGATTTAGTTTCCAAAGTAGGCATGGGCTAATGAATATACAGAGAGCATTGCTTGTCGTATATTCCTTCTATAATAGTAATTTATGAACTGGGGGTTTTTTCACTTGCACCTTTCTGGATGTACTTATAGGCTGGAAACTTATCGAAATTATAAATTGCTCCTTTATTCAGAAAAGTGTACCAAATCAAGCAAAGCACACAGAACTGAATCCTACCCGACCTCTGCTTCAACAAGGGGCTTAAATTAACCACTGAACTTTAAGTCGGCAGCATTAGTCAAATGTTTTGGTTTCAGCAACTCACCAAAGCTGGGGTCGCTGTGTTGGGGAAGGAGAGGAGGGAGCTCTGCCCCAGGTCAAGCTAGTGAGTTTCTGGTGTGGGGGAAACCAGACTCTCACCAGAAAAATCTCTTTTCACATAATTTCATCTCACAAGAATGCAAAACTGGACAACTAGGCAAGAGACCCTTGCTCAGATCATCTGCTTCCCAAATCGAGCCCATTTCTCTATTTTAGCCATCAGCCTAATCCTGGATTTAGAGGCTAATCTGGATTCAAACTCTGTTTCTTTTGATGTTCCTGCAGGACAGGTGGTGTCTGGTAGGAGGGGAAGCATCCTGTGTACAAAACTGTAAGGAAAAAAATTCTGAAAAGTCTCCTTGACTCCATCAGCTTTCAGGAAAAAGGAACAGATAAGAAGGTGGAACTCCTCCTGCATCTCTTCTGTTCTACTTTTCCTTTTTTTTTTTTTTTTTTTTTCCAAGGAGAGGGAGCCCAGGTGTCATGTTTCATGTAACACTGGTTGTATTCATCATAGGTGACCTGGATCATTTGTACTTGTGGTTTATAGTCTCTTGACATGCATTGTTTTCTCTAGCTTGAAATATAGCACATTAATGAGGTATGTATCTGTTCAGATGTACGCAGTCAGCTCATGAAAGATGCTTTGGTAGCATTTCGACTAGTTTGTCAACAGCTAGCATTTTGGCAGCTGCAGAGGAAAAAACATCCCAAATTCATGTAAGAGACTAAGAAAATCTGGCATTAAACTTTTGGGAGCCATGTTTACACATGCTGGAGCTCACTGTGTAATTAGGCATGTTGTAACCTCGCTAATCCAAGCTCCAGTAAAGTAGCTATCACTTTACAATTAATGCACATCCACTTCTGATGGGGTTATATCAATACTTTTGTTCCCTCTTTGCTGGGAGTGGACTGCAGCTGGTGTAGCTGACAGACTGAGAAGGTATGGCAGTGCTGGAAAATAACACCAGGGTTGCATGCTCATAGCGGTTCACATTGAAGAGTCAGGATGGTTATGTTTGGTGAGAGGAACCAGGGATGCTGAAGGTATGGTGGGACAGCCTGGGCTGCTGCTGCAGCTGGACCAGGTTGTGATCTCCAGCATGGGAGATTCTTGCTAGCCTTTGGTCTGCGTGGGACGGGCCATACAAGCAGTCTGCTCCTCTTGCGCTGTGGAACCCCCTCATTTCACCTGTGCTTTCCTGCTGAGCATGATCAGCCGATGCTTGGCAGTGCCCACCCTGGCGCTTTGCTGCAGCCACTCCCTGCGTGCCAGTTCCTCGCTGTTCCTGATATTCCTGCTCTGCTGCAGTGGCATCTTTGCCCTTCCTTATTACAAAAAGGGGTCGCTTTTTACAGTTTTCCTATATAAGATCTGGAGTTGCTTGGTGATGAGAACAGAATGACTGGGAAGTGCTGGGAGTCCTAAATTTAGCTCCTCATTTGGCCACAGGATACAGCTTTGTGCTTAGATGCTTTAGCAGTGCCTTGGAAAGCTGTTAGTATATTGGTTTATAGCTGTTGACTTCAGTGAGCATTGGACTAGGACCTACGTGCAACGTGATATTAGATCTACAGGAGCATTGGGAACAATTTGGATTGGGTTCCCAGTTACCAAGGCAAGCTGGAAAGACCTTTCAGATGAATTTGGAGAGGAAAAAACATTATTGCTATTTCTCCATCAGACAAAAAGAAGAAAAAGAATTTTCTTACTGAGAATTTGAGAGTTTTAAGCAATTGTGGAGTACAGTCCTATTGCTGCACATGAATGCAACTTTTTATTATTAATATACAATCATCCAGAAAGCTGTCTCAGTTTGGCAGAAATAATTTTATTTGCATGTTAGTGACTACTGTATCAATGGATTACGGGTACCAATCTGGAGTGGCATACTAAGGACAAAGAACATGAAAAACTAAATCTTGAAATCTATCTAAACTTCAATAGTTCAAGTCTCAAGGGGTAAAACTGTGTTATAAGTATTCCTGTTGAGTAGTAACAAGTAGTCCCGTTAAGCAGTAGCTAGAAATCAGCATGCCTCCGAGACAACCCAGCAACATTTATTCAGAGACCGATTTGTGGGTGAGATGAGCGGCAGTGTCTTTGTACTTTGCTCTGAAAAACGTATCCCCCAAACATCCCCCTGAGCTCCTGGGTTTCCAGAGGCCAGGGCTGCCTCTTAATCTTTGTTTGCATTCACCTCTCAGAGATCAGTATTTTCTCGTTACAAATTGCTGTGCTTTTTAAATGACAATAAAGGTAACTTTTAGCCCAGAGATTGAGCCAGTTGTTTGATTTAGCTGAACTAGTGATGTATATTTAGGGGCTTTCTGATCACAAGAGTTCGTGTATATACGTTCTTAGGAGAATCTGCTGTCAGGGACTTTTTTTTCCTTGTATAGACACTCTTTATCAGAGCTCATGCGGTACGCTTTGTAGGAACTGAGAGCATGAGAAGTTTCTCCCAGCTGTACAGAAATCTTTATTGCCTTTAATCGTTTAGTATTCCACAGAAATAGTATTGTCGTCATCTTTTTTTTTTTCCATGCGCCACTGATATGAATGCATCTTTTATGTTCACAGATTTGGCCAAACCAGTATGTTATTTCAGCTACTTTTCATTAACAACTTGGGGTATTTTAGCTGTGCAGTAGCTTTTTCATTGTGTTTCTATGCTACTTTACTATTGAATGAAATTTAATACATTGCTTATAATTAGCAATGAGGAATGTTACCCTATCATCAGTTCACTGCTACGAGGCTTGCTTAAAGATTTTAACAAAGAAAATATTCTTTACTCTTGAAATGCTTTGCAGTTCCGCCCAGGCTGCTCAAAATAAACATTGTTTTTGAACTGAACTCTTCCCCCCCAGCCCCCCTTCCAAAACAAACAAAATATTTTCAGTGGCCATCAGATAGAAATTTGACCCTAATTACATGCTTTGCCTATTCGTGCTATGTAGTAGGGGTCCAGAGAGTGATAGTTTGCAACCGAATGCACTTTAACATAGCATCAGGTGCTGGCAGAAATACACAGCGTGTGTGTTGAAAGGTATAATGAGAGTTATGTGCTCTTGTAAGCTACAATTTGCATACATGAAGTGGGATTTTTTTCTATAGTGATTAGCAGCTCTGGGACAAGCCCAGAAATCCTTACTCAGCTGTAACTCCTGATGCTCGGTCATTGTTCATATAGTCATAATATAAACGGAACTTTTGCATTAGCTGAGTTTCCAAAGACCCCATCCCATTTCTTGCACCGCTAAGGGTTTCAGTAGTCTTTGGGGCAAATCTCCAGTGCTGAACACCGCAGTTTTATTCACCACCTCTTGCTCCAGAATTAGAGTGCAGAGTTTTGGGGAAGGTGGGTCCTTTGGAGCAGCCGCCCAACTCATCTTTGCTTGTTAAGTGACCATGCCATTGCCCTCACTCTCAGGCATTTCCCTGGGGAGCCCGGGAAGCCAGATGGCCTCTGTTGCTTATAGCAAAGCCACTGTTGGTGGCCAGGTACCTTCAGCCCCCAAAGCCCCAGCAAAGCACCCAGAAAGGGGACTGCCCAGTCCAGGTTCTGCTCAGTGGGACCCACTGCAGAAATGGCAAAGCATCGAGTACAGTGGTGGTTCCCTTGGGGTCAACTGAAGAAACATCTTAGTAAATATGATCATAATTGGTAGCAGTGAGGATATTAATTTGGCTATGGTTTCGCTTATGTCTGTGTGCACCCATGTGGGGTCAGTTGGTGGCTCAGACCTGGAAGGTGCTGCAGCTTGGTGCTGGTGTGGAAATGCCCATGCGGACAGGTAAATCACTCAGCAGAAGGACTTTTTACTCTTCCCTGGGTTGTTATGGCCCTGTTGCACGGTCTTAGCTCTCATGCCCCAGCTTCTTTTACTAAGTTCAGTATGCCATGCTAAGGTCCTGTCCTTCCCAAACTCAGTGCCTCTTCTGAAACCCAAATAAAAAAATAATAATATTAATGTTGTTTCATTTCCCTTTGGTGGTTCTTTTTTGTTTGTTTATTTCCTTGGTTTGAATTCAGTTTATGACTTTGGTTTCTCTGATGTATAGGAAAATGTTGTGGTAGTTCTGCACAGGCATTACTTCTAGGCAGCGACCTAAAACAAAACAAAAGGGAGAGAGAAAAAGGAGGAGATTGTCTCTTAGTTACAGAACAGCTAGTTTGTTTGTATTGAAGAAGAGACTAACTCTTAAAGAATGCACTGTAATTTGTATTGTAGATCTAATTTGTGTGAGTCTTAAGCGCAGCCATGTGTTAGAGTGTTTGCAAAAATTAAAACTTCGAGATGTGAGAAGAGATGGAATTAAATTTGTAATTTGTGCAAACATTTTAATCTCCCTCACAGAAGACTTGTGAAGTCTCTTCAAGTACAGAATGTTTAATTGTTCAGACAGAGCTTTTCCAAGGGGCCCAAGGTAAGCAGGGACAAACTCTCAAATGCAAATCACATCCTTGGCCTTTGTCCCTGTTTTGATCAAACCTGCACTTTCCACCTTCACCACATGAGCTACTGTGGTGGGTCCTGCATGGTCCATGAGCACTGTCAACTGTGGCTTCTGAAGGAGGCATGAGCTTGCATCAGATACAGGTATCCCTGCTATCTCAGCTCTTAATAAAGTGAAGAAATAATAAGTACAGTCCATGAGCCAGCATCACCTTTGGATCCTGGAATGAGAACAAAAAGGGAATTTGTTCAATAGCCATGTTAGAGACTCAGTTTTGAGCTGCTTTGGTGGTTCTGTGACTACTTCAGTCAAAAAGAGAACTGAAAATGAAGTACCAGTTTATTGGATACCTCCCAGTCCAAAATGACTGTTCCAGGATGGGGCATTGATGGATGCCCGTGGCAGTTCTGCAATAGAGGCTTTTCGGTGAAGAACATCAACAAAATGAACAGACCTGTTATTATTATTACCCTTGAGTGGTGTACCTCAAGGGTCCCTACTTGGAGGATGTTCATCAATGACATAGTGGGATTGAGCGCACCCTTAGCAAGTTTGCAGACAACACCAAGCTAAGTGGTGTGGTTGACACACCTGAGCGATGGGATGCCATCCAGAGGGACCTTGACATGGTTTCCCGGAGAAGTTGTGGATGCCCCATTGTTGGAAGTGTTCAAAGTCAGGTTGGACAGGGCTTTGAGCAACCTGATCTAGTGAAAGATGTCCCTGCCTATGGCAAGGGTGTTGGATTAGATGATATTTAAAGGTCTCTTCCAACACAAACCATTCTATGAGTCTGTGATTGTAGGCTGTCTGGCCTGAAACAGGTATGCTGAATGTTTCAATAGCATGAGACACTAGCTGTCTGAAAACAGTACAGACAGAGTCTCAAATTGGAATTTCAAAATCTCTTAAAATGCTCTTAAAATATTTCCATGAGTGTGGTGAGGCTCTGTTACACCCTTTTCAACCTGCTCTGAAGAAGGTACAGATTTGGAGTGTGGCTTGCCTCAAAGGCACTCTCCCAGACAATTTGGATGCTGTGCTCCTAGTAATACTGAGTGGTGTGCCATAAACAGGCTATTTTATATTTTGCACACACCCAGTCATCAATGGCTTCCTGCTTGGGAACTGTGGTATTCAGACACATTAGCAGCAGCAGTGACATGTAAACACATTTACACCCATTAAGTCAAGGCCAGAAAAATGCTGGCCCATTCCCACTCAGAATATAATAATGTGCTCACTAGCACAGGTCCAGCTCATGTGCTGGGGTGGTTTCCGGAACAGACCAGACTGGTGGCCGCATCCCAAGGAAGCTCCGTGACGTTGGGGTTGACAGAAGTATGGGCCAATTGCAAGGCCATTGCTGTTCCTTCTTCTGCTCTGTTGTGTGCTTCAGGGATGATGGCCAGTCTGGTCGTAGTTTATTCCTGGCCTAATGTTTGTTTCTCAAAATCACCAATCAGTTGCCGATTTCACTATTCGTGATGGAAAGACGAGCAGAAATGATGTTGAAACCCACCATCAGGATCTGCTTGGGCAAAGTCCTGTTATTTCATAATTAGCTCTGATGCTTTTGGCCCAGCTGCTTAGGAATCAGCTCTAATCGTCTTACGAAGCCAAATTTCTGGTTTTTTTCTTGGCTCTGGCAGTACTCCTGCAGTAATGTTATGATGTCTGGCTCCAGTGATGCTTACAGTGAGTTTGTGTGACCAAGTGATCAGGATGGGGCAATCATACCTAGGCTGTCCTTAAACACAGGCATCAGTGCAGTACATCGCTGTGTTTTTGTCTAACACCACAGACAGTGGTGGGGCTGCAGTGTGTTACTCTTGCTCTGTATCGGAGTCGATGTTTTTGTATGTTCATGTGTTTAGGTGCCAGCAGGCACCACTTTACAGGCAACTGAATGTACTGTAGTATCAGTGCTCATCACTGAAGATTTCCAAAGTGCTCCAGAACAAGCTCCAAATGGCTGAGAATATGGGGAGTGAAACCAGACTCTGTTTGTTTGCTCATTAATTGATCTACTGATTGATTTTTAATGCATTTTGGGAGTATGTGTGGGTTTTTTTGCAAGAGGCAACTTGCTATTGCAACCTCCAGCCTCAGTAGCCTCAGAGGACTTCTACAGACATTTTGCAATGGGTCTTTGAAGGCAATGACTCATAGGTGGGTTTGGCCCGACTCCATGGAAAAGTGATTTTGATCCCCTCCAACAAGGGGCACTACTGCCAGTCTGTGTCAGCCAGCACACGCTCTGTTCTCCTTCTGTGTATTCACATTTCCCGTGAACCCGTGACAAATCTGAGCATGTGTGTGGCAATGTTTTTCTTTTCTAAGCTAAAAAATGCAGTAGCGATAGTCCAAGTCAAGCCAAACCTAAGCACTCAGATACTTTGGGAATGTTCCCGTTACAACAGATAGGAAAACTTCCATTGAACAGAAGGGATTTTGCAAATCCAAATGAAAAGCAACGCATGGAAAGCTCATTAGAATATAGTCATTAATTCTTGAGCTAAATTAACAGTGTTAAATATACTTTAGTGAGTTTCTCAATGTAGGTCTGCCCGATCCATTAACAGGAATTTAAAACAAACACTCTGTGATAACCACATTTCTTAAGAGCTGCATCAAAAGTGCTTTCACAGAAGGCCAGCCCTGGATCTGTGATATTTTGGGATACCCCATGCTCTTGGGACCACTTTCAGTGTTTAACATGCAATGAATAAATAAGCACTCCAGAGCTCTTTTTCTTTTTTTCTTCTTTTTTTTAATTCCCTCAAGTGTGAAATGCTCTGAGAAACAATATTGGCAGCAGAAACACCTTGTACAGATCAGAAGAAAAAACTCCTCTGACTTGAGCTGACTCCCACTAATTACATGGCTGGAGATGGACCTTTAGGGAAGCTGCCCCATGGCTTTGTCCTGGACAATCCCCACCAAATTAGGGCCAGTCAGGCCAAATGCGAAGAGAGTGGTGATTACCAAGATTATTTTCTTTTTAAACATGCTCCTTAGCTCTACTTTGCTGGGTGTTGGTTTTCAAAAGAGACTTATAATAAACGTGGGCCATCTATATATAGCCCAACTTTTGTTCGTTTGCACAGTTCAGAAAGCCTACTGTTTGAGGTTAGCCTTGAGTAAACTTGTACCATTTACTTTGGAGCATTTCAAAGGGAACAAAAACACAAATCATGATGAGGCTAATAAGAAGTTTGGGTGTTTAGTTTAAATGTGTACACAGCAATCATTGTAGAGGAAGTCCTTCTCTTTGGGAGTACATTATTATTAAGCAGCATTGCTGTTTGCCTGGTTTTGTCTGGTCCGCAATTTGCATTCACTTGATGGATTGCCAGGGTCGGAGGTGCACTACTTGGGAAACACTGAAGTGCCGTCTCAGCAAACTCTTAAGAGGAAGGGAACACTAATACAAGCATTTGCCCGAACTCCTTGAGTCTTCTTAGGCTTCCTTAGGCTGTGCTAGATCAATATGACAGTTTGCTAAGAAGCTTTGGACATGCATTCACAAACTCTCTCTATTGGCTTTCTTGGCATGTTATTCAGGAGGTAGCTGCTAGTGAAACATGTCTGCTACCAGCACAGAAGATTTATACATGCATTTTCTTCTCCTGCTAAGTGATTTATTTACTAGCAATAATGCCTTGCAGAGCTGCTTGGTCCAGTTTGCAGAACTCATTATGTCGACCTCAACAATCTATAGATGAATGGGATCGTGCGTGCTCTCTCTCTCTTGTTTCTTTTTTTTTCTCCTCTCTCTATCCTGTTTTTTTTTTTTAACCGTGGTCACATGGCTCCAATCCTCCTGTTCAGTGGAGTGAGATGATCCCAAGCTGGTGAACATTTCTTTCCATACTATGCACAGAGGTAAGTTCTCTTGTGCCACCTGTCTCAGAACAATGAAGGTGTATGCTTGCTTGCTTGCTTTAATTGTAATCATTTGCTTTCTGACTGCTTACTGTCAGTTGCTTGCAAATGGACGGGCTTATATGGGAGACAATTTATACAGCTTATTCCCATTGATCTACAAGCCCTGCAAAATAGAGCAAAAATGTAATATTGCGAAAGTTTTTAATGGCAAAAACTTTGCACTGGCCTTTATTCACAGAGAACTCAAATCTCTTCTGTTCTTGGGCCACCTGAATCTCACACTGGTACCTCTCAGCCTTCCTCTCACTGTCTGACTTTAATTCCTGCCTCTCCTGAGCACTTGGTGAGATTCAGACCTTTTGCTTCCCGCCGGCGGAGGATGGGAAATTGGCTGCTCCGACAGCTCTCGCTGTCGATCTCTGAGCCGGGAAGGTTATGCAAAGGTGAAAGGTGACCAGATTATTCACGTTTTTATCTGTGAAGCACTAGCAGTGCTCTTTGTGTGCCTTAGAGGAGGGATGAAGGCATCTGGGCTCAGACACGCCAGGGTTTTTGCGTTCCACTCAACACCCCGTGGCCCTGCATGTCGGGGAGGTGCTGGCCCGGCTGTGGCAGGGCAGAGCTCCCAGCTCCTTCCATGGCTGTGGGCAGGCTGCCTGCAGAACGGGCAGCAGGACCTCTCCATCCTCGATGCACTGAGTTTTTGCTTAGCGGCAGAAAGTGCAATTCAAGATTTGGGTCTCATTGTCCTTTTGGGGAGTGGGGAGCCTCGTCCCGGTCTTTCTACTTCACTCGAGTCTTTGTTTAGGGAGCTCCCCAGCACATTTGGCGTCGTCCCCTTCCCCAAATGCCTATACAGATATATGATTCCTCGGACATGTGATTTAAAAATGTTCCAGGGCATCTTAAACTGTTTCGCATTTTATTAGGCCTGCCAAGTTCTAAGCACACCTTGAATAAATTCATAGTTGGTGGTTGTGGCGTATGTACCTTGGCTATCGTGGGTGGATAAAAAATGTTTTATACCCCCGAGGAGCAGCAAAAGAGCGAGCGAGCTCCATGCAGCAAGAGGAGTGAAAAAGTTGGATTAAATCATGTCTGTCTGCCTGTGGTTGAACTAGCAATGAGGCATTTTCAATCAGAGGTCAGGGCTGTGGTCAAATTTCTGCTTCAGTTTTTGCTTGCCGTAATTTTCCCTCATACCAGATTCTCTGTGAAACTCCAGAAGGACCGAGACACTCTCTGTGTCTGACCTTTCGGGGCAGGATTTTTCAGACAGTCCTGTTTCAATTGAACTCCCTGCCAGAGCATGCAGGAAGGAAGCGACATGTGTTAGTCATACACCCCGGTGTGTGTTTAGCATCCAATTTGTGTACAGTCCAGGAATAACCCGGCATAATTCTGCAAAGCTGGACTCACGCTTAGATGTTTTGATGTTTGGGCTAGGAGGGGATATCTTCATACATGAAACAGGCTTTCAGTGCTCGGGAAGGATCAATATCTCCCCCCAGGGAGCTCAGGCAGTGAAAATATTTTTGCAATAGATGCCGGAGCTCAACTTGTGCTCGGGAGCCTGGGGCCGAGCGAGTCCATTTCAAAGCTGGAGTTTACCTGCGTTTACCCGCCCAAGCCAGACCCGCCACGGGTGCACGTGGGCATCGCTGCCCCGGCTTCACGGGCAGCATCGCGCCCCGGGGATGGCTGATGTATGCCGGTTCGGGGCGGGGGGAGCGTGTGCCACAAAAGGCAGATTGTGAGAGGTGTGGGGAGAGCCTCAGCGTGCTCACCTTACTCACCAGCCTTTGGGGCAGCCGCGCCAGGCTTGACATCTTGAAACAACATTAATTGAAAGTAACTTTTTAATCCTTGAGGGAAGAGAAACCAGAAGTGACAGTCTCCTGGCTACAGCCTTTCGGTTTTAATCCCAGTTTTGACTTTTTGCCTGGGATCGACAAGCCACAGAGAACAAAAACATATTTTAAAAAGTTTTTTTCAAAGCAGATGAACGTTAATCATGACAGAGGGATTTTTGTTTGTTTGTTTTGTTTGAGGTTTTTTTTATTTTTAATTTTTTTTATTGCTGCCAGTCTGGAGAAACTGGAACAGCAGACAGCCTTGCTTTAAATGGGTATCGTTCTGCTCCTGTACCTAGGACTGTATTTCTCCTGTCTGGCAATCAGAGTCATACATTGTGTCTGGCCGGTTTTGGGACGTCAGGCTGCCATGCAGGATGGCCAGTCCTTTGCATCACATGAGCGTGGCACTGGGACGGTCTCTGCAAAGAGTCCTTGACTGTGGTGCTCTGTGGTGGGAGGGACTGGGACGAGCCAGTATTTGGATCCATGCAGCTGGATATCCTTGAAAACAGGGTCTTTGAAACCAAACTGGAAGTAAAGTGATGTGAGGGAGGCAGGAGACACCGTTTCTCTTCTTGCTGCAAAATCCCACCCTGTTTTGCCTCTGACACAACATACTAGTCAGCAATTGGCTCCCTCACAAGGACCTTGGCCCGTAGGTGCCTGGGAACACTTCAGCAGACCTTCTCTTCTCAGCTACCTGTTGGAGCAGCAAGCCCAGGATTTCCGAATAACCCATTGATCCAAAAATGTGTGTGCGCACTACCACAATTAACATTCCTTCTGAGTGCCTTGTGTTAAGCATCTCTATATGTGTCTTGAAGGAAACCTCTGAGAGATTGTCTTTTATGGAGGAGTTATAAGAGATTTCTTATGGCTGAGTTCACCTATAGAAAATGCAGAATTGTAAGTCTATGTAGTTCAAGAAAGAAACTGAATTAGCCAGACCCAGACAAGAATAAGTTAACAGTACTCACTAAGGAGCCTTGAGTGGAATTAGAAAAGAGAAAAATGGCCTGCTGATAAAAACAAAAGCCTAAAAACTCGAAGAAACCCTTCCTTCCCCTATCCCCATCTAATCAGTCCAGGACAGAGCGGGAGCGGGGGTAGGAGGGAACGTGGGATCTACTTGATGCCGGTGGTGTATCTCCTCCTTCCCTTCTTTATTTGACCCTCTTTTAGAGGAATGTTTAGCAAAGCTGTTTATTTTGCATAAACCCAAGTAATAACGTGGCCCCGGGTGACAGGACCTGAATGAAGATGACAGCAGCTTGATTTAACGATTAGCCACCTGACCCGATAGCACCTCTGGAATCTCAACTGCAGAATAAATTCCCATTCTTCCTCCATGGGCTGCATGTTAATCACGGGAAGAAAAGCAAAGGGTGGTTGCAATAGGGCCATTGTTCCTGGGGGCGAAGGCTTGAAAAGAAACTGCCCGTCCCTGCCTGCTTTGTGCTGGCTTCATGCTGAGTCTTGGACACTCAAGTTTCTTTTACTGCTTCTGTATCCTCTCTCCAGTGAAATACTGGTTTCCAACGGGGCAGATTCAGTCGGGTTCATTCACTGAGGGACTTGCCTTCTCCCTGAATTATCACTATATAGTTTCTAATATTTGTTTCAGCTGAAAGTCAGTGCTTGCAGCGCGGGAGTCTCTCTATTTGAAGAGTTAGCGGAGCAAGTCGCTGAGGGATCCTTGCTTTTTCCAAATGTTCCCTAAAGCAGCTTAGCAAAGTGGTAGGGCTTTGTTTTGAGGGAAACCAATTTGGGGAAAATCTTGCTGTGCTTTTTGTTTCCTCTCTCCCCTCCCCCTGCCCTCCCAACTCTTTCAAAGCCCCTGCATTAAGTGTGGTTGTAATGGTACAACCCTTGCCTTAGCGGGCTAATATTCACTTACAGTTCAACCTTCCAGCTTGGTAGCACAGGGAGAGATGTGGCAAAGGGGAATTAAAAAATGATTGCAAAGTCAATGGTTTAAAGAGTAATTACAGAGTCATTAAAGGTTATTACAGGGAAATGTTCAGCTGAGCAGCGATTAGCATTCCTGATGCCTCAAGTTCACCATGGTTTGAGGGCACAAGTGAGACGAGTTGCAGGGGTCTCTGCCACAAGGGGATGGAAGTGGCTCCCAGCCCTGCAGCTCCTCTGGGGCTTGCAACCTGCCGTCCCAGCTGGGCACTCGCTGCCTGCCTCCTGCCTCCCCCGGGGCTGCCGGCTCCGCTGTCAGCTGCACCTTGGGATCGTAAGCAGCTCCAAGCTACACACTGCCATGCTCTGCCCAGAGCAACACTCGCTCGGGTTAGCTTGTGGCTGGTGATCCCAGCCAACCATTCAGAGCTGCCCCAGTCCTGCCCCACTTCCTACCCACCTTTCAGGTGCTGTCAGGATCCAGCTCTGTCACGACATGGGTGGTAGAGGGCTCCGTGCTGCTGTTTGCACCTGCAAATACTTTTGGAGGTTAAAACTCCCAGCAGGCAAATTCTTAAAACCAGCACCTCAGCATTGCCCTTGCAGCGTCACCACGATGCACTTGCGTGGCCGCGTCACCCCAGTGTCCGGAGCTGCTGGGGTCTGGGGTGCTGTCCTTGACGTGGATGGACCTTGTTCATTCCCAGTTGGAAGCTGGGAAAGCCTGGTGTCCCTCCGTACTGTAATTGTGAAAGTCTTGAAGAGCAGCAGGAGCGAACAGTGTTGTCTCTTGTGTGTTTGTATTTGTCCATACGCAGTGAAAAAAACCACAAATCAAAGTCAGGTCTGTTGTGTCAGTGCAAAAAGAGTGAAGCACTGACCAGAGTCCCTGATGTTTTATAGTGCTGAAGGCCAAGTCAGTATTTAAACAGATAAAACACATAGGTAAACTCAAACTAAATATTAATTACAGTATTAGCAAGTTATAAATATTCAGGTACAAAGCAGGTTCCGCTCTCATTGCTCAGGCAGTTGGCTTCTGGTCTGTGCTGCTATTTGGATTTTCTTTTGAGCATTGAAAAGGGCATTAATATGTTGCCAGGAAATATTATTTCCAAGGTAAATTTAAAAAAAAAAAAAAAGGACGGGGCACAGCAAGCCAGTGGGAGCCCTGGGATATGCAGAGGCAGACCCTGCCGGAGCCCGGCATCGGGGCAGGAATGCGCTTGTGCTTGAAGAGGAGCGATGGACGGGCACATCCGAGGTGGATCTCTGGGCCAGTGAGGGAGACTCAGCCTTCCTTCTTGGGTAAAATAAAATGGGATTTGTTTTCAGGTTAAAAAGAGGTGTATTTTTAAAAAATCAGGGATGATAAAAAGCTACCTATTTTTTTTTCTCCTCTGAGGGCAAAAAGCACTTAGTTTGCTTACCAACTGACACCTCGGGAGGAAAACACTGCTGCCTTTTCACCGCCGCTCCCCGCATGTCTCCCCCAGACGGACGATCAGACAACGCACGTCCCGCCGGCCCGGCTGGCTTCCCCGGGGATCGCAGCCCGTCCAGGGAGGGAGGCTGCACTCTGAGTCTGCCTGGGCAGCTGGTATTCATTTATGTTTTACAAGAAAGCCTCTCACTGCAAATAGCTTTTGCAGATCTCTAAGATGTCGGAGTGGCGTAGGGAGGAAGGCCGCATTTTCGGCTGCACGGGGCTCACTTCCGCAGCGCCGCTCGACACCAGCCTCCACGTTTCCCCCCGTCAGATCTGTGCTAGTCTGCTGCTGGCGGGGGGATTTTCACGCTGACGTGACCAAAGCTCATCCAAACACATTCAGTTAATTCAGTTGATTTAATTATTCTTGTAGGCTGCTTCTACCGTCTCTTTGTAAATCCTGTGACATCTGAGACAGGGAGCGGTGGAGGCCAGACTTCGTATCCCAGGCTTTCGAGGCCCAGCCACAGCAGAGATAACCAGGTGCTATAGCTGGAGCATGGTGCATGATAACTGCTTTACGTCTGAGCCGGGGGCGCTTCTGAGACCATCAGCTTTGCCAAGGATCAAGGATGGAAGCAGAGCCTCTTGCTGCTGGTGCCAAAGAGCCAGCTCCCAGACCAAGAGCAGCGGCCACAGCTTAGGTTGAGGTCAAGGTCTGTCTACCCCTGGGTCCATCTTCAGACAGGGGCAAGCACCCAACGGTAGGGCAGGTGTGCAAGAAGGGAGCAAGCACACTGCACCGCTTCCCAGCAGCATTCTCACAACCTTGCAAATTTTCCAGTTCAAGGACTGTCTGAATTGCAGGTGGCATTGCTGGATTTTTCTTCCATGAACTTGCAGTCATTTTATGAAATGGCATATCTGTCTAGTGCAAGCACCATCCCACAGCAAGGAGTGCCACAGCTTAGCTTTGCACTGCGCAAGGGAACATCTTTTATCGTCTTAGCCTGCGTCTCCTCAGTGTTATTTGGTGGCTTGCAGGTCTTGTATGGGAAGAGACTGTGAACTGTCTTCATCTCAGCCACAGCTTGCTGAACCTCCTTTGGTTGTTCTTTTGCAAACCGACAGGCGTAGATCTGCTCACTGTCTGCATTGAGCCTCGTCACAGGAGCAGAGCTCAGTCTGCCAGACCCGAGGCTCCTTGCTTTTACATGCCTGAAGTAGGAAACGGGTCTCCACAGGTCTCCTCAACAGTTAAAGGAGAGAAAAAGCCTCTCTCCAGCAGGAGAGCTGGACCACCCAATCTGACCTCCTCATCTTTCCTCTTTTTTTCTGCATTGTCTTTATAGGGAGACCCTTTATGTAGAGACCTACAAAGTTCAAAGTATTGTGATTGTTGCCTCATTGTTGCCTTATTGCAAGATAAACAGCTCCTATCTGTGAGTTTGGAAAGGACTGAGTGGCTGGATGCTGCTTGGTTTTTGGTGGGTTCCTACCAGCTAAGATAGGGTACCTTTGGGGTTCTTGGGTTGTTTGGTTTTTTGGGGTGTGTTTTGGTTTGGTTTTGGATTTTTTTGCCGATAGGTGGAGGACACATCTTAGAAAATGGACCCCTCTGGTTACGTACTGGTGATTGTTGGTCTCCTCTGAGAATTCAGGCTATACTGTCTTTTCTGTAGGCTGCTAATGGTATGTAGTCCTGTATTCATAGTGAGCCAAATATATAACTTCATGGTGGGAGTCCTTTCTGCATGGCTTGCCCTTTCTGTTTGTATTTTGGTTGCAGGGGACTTGCAGTCCCTCCCTCAGACATATCCTCCAAGGAGCAGTATGTTTTACTTTAGAAACAAGATGCAAACACAGAGACGTGTTCCCTGCGTAGTCAGTAACACTGATGACGCTCAGCGCGCTGCGCGAAATGCCTGGGACCGTACAGAGGTGCTTTGTGCAGACCCACGACCTGCTGGCTATCTGCTTTTCCCCTGAAAATATTTTGCGTGCGTGACGGTTCATGGGGAAAATGGAGGAGAGCCAGGGATATTTGGGCAGGCGCTCGGCACATCTCTACCAGCTCAGCCCGACCTCTGCCTTCTCTCGCCTTTGCCCGTCCCGTCTACCTGGCGGCGGCGGGGCTGGGAACGCCGGCGGGCGCCAGTGGGAATCTGCAGCCCCTCTTTGAGTTCGACCTACCCGGGCTCTGAACACGGGTCTCCATGGGTGAATGATCAGTGCCTTAAACAATCGCGCTGTGCTCACCCGGCATCTAATTACCAGGACAAAGCGGTCCGTAATAATGGATATTGCAGAATAGCTTATTCTCCTGGAGGATTTGATCCAAACCCCGATGAAGTCGGCGGAAGGACTCCCATTGATTTCAATAGACTTTACGTCAGGCTGCTAGTGTGCTGTTGGTTGCTTTGCTGTTAACTGCAACACGTTTTTTCAAAACTTTTTCATTTAAGAGAAGATCTCAAAATCATAAATGATTTACTCGCAGTGAGGAAGTGCCATCCTTTTCAGAACAGCTGTGCCTCTGTTCTTTATTGTGATGTTGATTGCTAGGAACACAGCATTACTTTTGAATATCACCTAGTTTAGTCATAACAATTGATAATTGCTTGCATTTTTTTATTTTCCAGTAAGTAAAGCTGTGCAGGAGTTTGTCCTAACATCATACCATTTCAGGAGCCCGGTAAAATATTTTATTTGCTTCCTCTACTGAAAGCATACACGAGGGCTGACATATACACTAAAACACTGTTCTCCTATGCCTTCGCTCCTTGTGGCCAAAATCTCATTAACATTGCTGCATGTAAAAGACTCCTAAGACTTTTTTTTTTTTCTTTTTAACTAAAAGTTTCCTCATCTGATGTTTTCATGAGGCACAGGAAAATATTTTGATATAAGCTGATGGAGGAATAGTGAAAATTTTTATATTTTGTATTACATATATATCTATTAAAAAATATGTAATGCTTTAAAATTCTTATGGTCCCATGGGATTCCCTAGCACCACACACTACTCAGGGAAAAAATGCTTGTGTCCAGCTAACACAACTATGCCCCTTTAAATGCACCATTTTCTTTAGGAAACTAAAATTTTTAAAGTTGATGACGTTCCTTTGCCGCTTCCTGGTTTGACCCTGGTTAGCAGAAGGATGTGAGATGACCATGCCTTGGTGAGGACTTTGGCTGAAGGTTCAAAACCCAGGGCGTGAGCCTCAGAAGTGCTGGGGGAGGTGCAGCCTTGACCCACAGGGGAAGGTGTTGGGAGGGATGGTGCACATCTGGGAGGGGGAATGCTTTGGGGTGCCTGAGGGTGGTGGAGCCGTGCCCAAGAGCAGTGGTGATGTGCCTAAGAGATGGAGAAAGGTTTCGATGGGGGGACTGGCAAGTGCAGACACTCTCAGAGCTGGGAATTCCTGAAGAAAGGAGCTGGAGAGGGGCCCAGAGGTGGAAAAATGGGACACTCATCGTCATTGTGTTTAGGGAGATGTCAGAGAGGCCAGAAATGAAGCAAAAGGAAAATATTGAAAGCAGGATGTTCAGAGCTGCCCCAGAGGAGGGTGCCTGGTAGAGGACAGACGGTGAGTGGCTTCCTCCCAGCCAGGCACCACCAGTGCAGGTCATGCAGCTGCTGAGCACGAACCCGTCCCCGACCCAAAATAGCACTGGCTACCAAAAACAGAGGAAGAAAGCCAGTACCAGGAGGGATGGTTTTACTGCTGCATCTTTACCTGCTGGGCCAAGCATGGGGAGTATGCTTGGAGTATCAATCCTCTTTTATCCCTGCACAGGAGCTCATCCCAACTCAATGGGTGATATTGGGTTGCGTGTAAGCTTTAAACTACAACCATCCTTGCGCATGAGTGTAGCAGTGCCCAGGCAGTGCCAGGGCTGGACAGATGAGCCTGAGGGATGAGCCACACCGAGCACCATGCTCAGCCCAGAGTGCCAAGTCCAAGAAAAACAGCACGCTTTGCTGCCAAGAAAGCGACAGCTAAATTTGTCTTCAGACTGCAATGATTTGGAGCAGGATCCCTGCAAGGGGAAGCTGGTTTGTCACGGTTCAGAAGATTATTCAAAACGCATGAAATTTGCGTGGAATTTCCTTAATCTGCCTTTACAGGAAAATTCCTTTCCCACTTCCTGAGGGCAGGCCCATATTGTTGAAGGCAGCATTCTTTAACTGGGGGGATATCATTTATTATAAAGGATCACGGGTCAAAGTATCTTAACCCAGATCAAGGGCAAGGTCTGTGGGGACTGCCTGGAGCCTTTCGTGGTAACTCACAATAAAGGGCCAATTATAGAGCGAGCGGCTGACACCAAACCCATGCCGCGGCTGCAGATGGCGAATGCACCCACTTGGGTCGTGCATCTTGTAAAGGGAGAAATTACAGTAAGTTCAAATTCTTGAAATGGGTGACCACAGTTAGCAGGCTAATTAAGCCTTTCCAAATTGAAATCCATGTTGCTTAACACTCCCTGTATTTTTCTTAGTAGTTTAACCTTGATATCTTTCCTGGGATTAGAGAGTGATGAAAGGTTGAATTATTTGTTTCTGAACTCCCACTGCGAGCGGTCTGACTGCATCTGTTCAAGTCCCTGGTTTCTCAACATTGGTGTGGCATGCGATGCACTGAGGGTGTTACGCACTAAGATTGTATCACTCTAAACTACTGTTATTCACTTGGGATGCAGTTTACTGGTTTGAAAGAGACAGCAGTTCCAGGAAAAAAAAATAGGCAGGTAGGGAATCCTGTGTAATTAAAAGAAAATTTTAAAATTAAGGGGTTTACATACCCTTTTTGAAACCATTTGCAAGCATTGTTATAGTTGCTAAAATATTTTTGTAAAACTAAGGGCAACTTTTTCTCTATTTCTCTACTGGGGAAACTGAGGCACAGCTTGGAAGGGAAACCTCTCAAAGGTTATTAAATACAAAGGCACATCTCTGCCCCAGGACCTGAGGTGAGAAGTTGCTTGGGTGGAATACTCTGGAGTATTATGGCACGTGTCTTCTGGCCTTGGGGTCTTCTCTGGGATATGGCCATTGCAGGAGATGGCACACCATGAGCCTTGTCTGACCTGGTGGGGCTGCTTGGAGGTCCTTGGGTATTGCTGGGTGTTGCTTCTGCCCGTCAGGAGGTGGGGGGTAGAAGGAGGACACCAAATGTACTGCCTCCTTCTAAGTAGTAAAACCTGCTGTAAAATTGTGCTGGTTTGGAAAGCCAAACAAAACCGTAGACCTGCGTTTCATTCCTGTTTTCCGTGTACACTTTCAACTACCTGGCCAAGCCGGGTGTTTGAAAACGCAGCGCTGGTGCATGGAGAACTCTGCAGAGGAGTGGAGGTTAGCAATGCGTGGGATGTCTGTAGCTGCTCTAAGTGCCAGGCTGTGCTAGGAGGTACCGTAACCTCTCCCAGTGTCGTTAAGGCTTATCATTGCCACAGACAGTGATTGGAAAAGGCTTTTTGCAAGGCTGAACTGTAAGCAATAAAACTTGCATTCTGATACAGGCATAGTGCACTTAGCTAATAAAAATAGCCTTGGTGTCAAAAGGTTTCCATAAATGTGGCTAAAGATATTAGCAGTCGCTGTGTTTGCCTTTCACTTCTCTGTAGACCCAGGATGAGGTGAGGTGATAAAAACGGGCTTTTTGTTTCCACTGGGAGTCAAAGTCGCAGAACTTTACTTCGCATGCTGAGGGAGCAGTCCTGATGTTTCCCAATGCAGATCATCTCCCTGTTCTTCTGCCCTCTTGGCGGCACACATATACTCCCAGACACACAGGGTCCAGTCTCGGGTATCTCGGTGTGGGCAGCAGAACTGCCCTTTCCTCCTGGAAAACCCTGGCTGGAGAGCTGGAACATGGGTGACGTGCGTGACGCGGGCGGATGGAGACCTGGCCCTGCCTTTCTGACGCCTGTGCATGACCTGGCTGGGGCGCTTGCGTTACGTCACTTAAAAGTCCAGGCTATGAAAAGAGAGGGATAACTGTGCTGTGGTGGACACAAGGATGCCACTGTCACTTTCCTGAATTGAGAGCAGTTTTGCAAAGCCCAAATCTGCCATCCAGCCCCAGCTGGAGCTCCGTTAATGCAGTGGAACTGCTTGCAAACTACGGTATTACCAGACATAAGTAAGTGTAGCAAAACTGGACTTACAACTAATAAATTAAGGTTTTCTTGGGACCGGATGCTGATAAAAGCAACATCATGTAGTTGAATGTGAATGTTGATTTGACAACAAAGCATTGTTTGACAACGAAGCAATTAATGTCCCTTATTTGCCCCGCTATTAACAGATTTCTTTCATATGATCACATAGTCATTTGAGTCAGAGGAAAGTGTATTAACCAGTCTGCCTGCATTTCTCAGTGGTATGTCAACCCCACGGTGTTTGCCAGGAGAGGTGACAGGGGTGCCTGTGAATTAGATTATACTACAGAGGTCCTGTCTCAGCTGGGAGCCATGGTCACAACAGTTTAGTAATAATAATTAGCACTTATATGTACTGGCAAAGCTGTGTTTGGCAACTCTTTTGGGCTATGGATGTGGCTTGTGTTGATACTAGATGAGACAAAATCAAGGGAAACTAAGAGAAGAATGCATCCTGAGAAATGGAGAAAACCCAGTAATCAGGAAAATCGTGGCCACAAACTCGTTTGCTGGCCAGCCGAATAACTGAAAATCTCATAGGGAAGTGTGTGAATAATTAAACATAGCCATAGTCATTTGTGGCCATTGTAGTTCAATTAATAATTTAGAAAGGTATCTGCAATAGCCTGTCTTCCACTTCCTTCACATCTGAGCTGCCCCCTGCTCTTTTTCTTCCCCCTCTTCTTCTCCCCCATCTTTTAGTAAGTGAACATGGCAGGATCGGTGGTACCAGCTGATTCCTGGAGAAATGTGATAGGGTCCTGTGAACCCACCAGGGTGGCTAGATGTGTCATCTGCTCAGCCAGTCATGGCTTTCACAACCAGCACCGTGCTGGCATGAGTTCGTCCAGGCCCTTTCTTTCCTTCCTCTTCCTCAGCAGCCCCAGCGATGTTTTGAGGTGCTGGTGCCTACCTGGCACTCTCGGTCCTTGAGGAACACAGTCACACTCCTTGCAACGTGGCTTCTTTGTCTCTCTGGTCCCTGATCGAGCTCCCTTCTCCTTTTAAGCACACACAGGTGTGTTTGCCTATGAGTGAAGAGTTGTGAAATCGGGGTTGGTAATGGGAAAATGCTCATTCAGATGTTCAAAGGAATCTGCCGCTGGAGCTCTGCTGCTCAGCTGGGGATGCCGATGGCACTTCCCAGCAGTGGATGCCCTGCCCTAGGAACATGTCCACTTTATACCGATACCTGCTGTTGTGGGGCCAGGCAAAGGAAATCATCCTCGGACCGGGGTGCAGGAACGTGAGCCTCCATGAGAGCATCAACCGCTGCCAGCAAGGTGGCGTGGGTGATGTGACATGTGATGATGTGAGTGTGGAGATTAAGGCACTGCAGTTTCCTCAGCTGTCAATACGACCTCATTCACACGCATTAGAAATTCACTTGTAATTTTTCAGGAGGGTATGTGGTAAAGTTCCTCTAAAATGACTCTCAGCAAGAGTGTCACTGGCACTCATGTAGGTCATATTTGAGTTATCAAACCCAACAGCTAGAGGCAAATGTCAGCTTATCATAACTGCTCTGTAAACAGAAATCATCGCATAATCTTTTGTCTCACCCATCACATCCAGGTGACAGCCCAGGAAGCCTATTAGCAAATGCCAGCACGCCTACCGCACCAGGGCGAGTTACGTGCCTGGGTTAAGCATCGCAAAGGGAGTATGGGAGCCTCAGCAGGGTAACAGCAATGAGTCACCTGAAGTCAGAGAAGTGCTAAGTGATTTTCTCGTGGGAAAAACTGAGATCTAACATCACCAGGATTGAAAACCTTTTTTTTTTCCCCCTTTAAAGTTTCTTATTGAAAATATCATGTGTGATAAAAGGGGAGCACAGAATGAGAGTGCTTATACCCCTACCACTCTGGATGGGCATATTACAGTCTGAATTTTGCAGAGGGAAGATAAATTATAGAAGTAACCAGAGCCAAATGAATACCAGAGCCAGGAGTAAAATTGCAAGGATTACTGTACATACTTCAAAGTAAAGTGCTTGTACTAATAGCCTGATAGCAGTACCTGTTTCAAAGTTAGAAGCGTGTTGTCAGTAAAACACAGTGTTCACAGATGTTTTGATCTGCCAGCACTGCATTTCTGAAGAAGTTAATACGCCCATTTCTGCTGCTGCCCTAGTTTGGGGGCCCAGTACACGAGCGGTTGTGTAGATCCCATCCTGAAATGGCACAATGAGACCCAAGCAGTGGGTCAAAGCAAATCCAAGGGTCTTCCCCAAGCCTCTCCTACCAGGATGTCTGGCTGTTTTTCCTGTCTTGTGCTGCTCTGCAGGTGTTGCTGCATTGCAATGGTTGATTTTATGCCAGACCAACAGTGAAAATGAGAGAAAAGTCCAATATGATGCTATATCTGTTATGCAGTGGCTTTCCAGCTCCAAGCCAGCGTTAACATTGCTTTCAGCAGATGGTGAAGGAATGAATAACCCCCTAAATGATATCTGAAGCTGTTTGCCATAGGAGGCTCCCCGCCTTGCCAATCTCTCAAGTTAGCTTGAAGCTATCAGCATACATCAGCAAGGGCCTGAACTGAGAGAGGGGGAACAGCTCCTTTTTCTGCTCGCTGAGGACGGATGCTAATAGGGGACATGCTGCAGAATCACCCAACTTGGGAGTTAAACGTGGTCTTTTACATGTGGGGAATTTGCTCTCAGTGGTAGAGTTAAAAAAAAAAAAAGGCAATGCATTAGCCACAAATTAATAAAACCACCCTAATTTATGCAAAACATGAGGTTACGGGACCCGTTTCAGAGTCCCTTGTGACATTAAAAATACTCTGGCTGTCACAAAACTCTTTTGACTGGTGCCACATTTTGAAGTCCTTTCTTTCCGTGCATTCTTGAAATTTAGATAGTTTTAATGAGAGCGCCTCTTCAAAATTGTTGGGGGGGAGAGGGGTGATCATTAGATTGTCTCAATGCAGATGTCATTTGGTTTGTTTTAGCTTAGGTTAAGACTGTGCTTTAGTCCCCCAAGTTGTCAGTTTTAACCCGAGAGAAAGGAGTTTGCACAGGTTGTCTTAAATAATAAAATGCACATAAATGAAACAGCACAGTTTTTGTGCTTTGATCTGGCCAAAGTAATCTGCTTCACTTCCCAAAGTTATGGGATAGATTGACTGGCTGAATTAATATGGGGAGTGATACAGGATATTTGAACTCTTGTCAGTTATTTCATTCTGCTTTTTCCCAGCAGTAAAATGGATTTGTTCTGAAACCTGGAAAAGAAAGATATAAACTTGGCAGATGTAGCCAGTTTATGATTTATTCTGAGTTTGCAGCCTGATCCAAACACCACTGAAGTCTGTGGAAATCTTTTGGGGGATTTCAAAAGGAATCTCATCGGGCTTTTGATTAATATGCTGGGGAGTTGCGGGGGGCGGGGGGGGCGCACATGTTTGGGGCTGAGGGAGTCTTGCAGATCTCATCCTTTTTTTTCCAGGGTTTGCATTCTCTTGGTGTACATCCTTTCATGCAAGTCTGTCATTGTTCCCTGAACCATATGTATTTGGATTAAAAGGTAATATGAGAAGCGCTAGGAAAAGCTGGAGCCAAGTCCCATTTTATTGCAGGAAGGCCTCAAAGTGATGTGAGGAGGGACAGTGGGTTTGACATCTGGGGCTGTGGGAATGTTACTTAGCGGTTGCAATAGAGACGGGGGTTTCTTGTCAGTCCTGTTTCCCTCACGTCCACACTCTTGTGCTCATGTGCCAACTCTGAGCAAATTCGAGGGCGAAGAGGAAACGGGACAAAGGAGGAGAGCTTTGCATCGTGTCGTCTCCTAGCACGAGCCCCACTGCAAGGGATGCTCAGCAGGCAGGTGTCTTGTCTCGGGGTGCGGGTGGACCGAGGCGAGTCGCAAAGCCTTGTGCTCTGGTGCACTTTGGATCTTGGTTTCATGAGGAAGCATAAGTGTGTGACCTTAATCAAGCTGATTAACCTTGCTGAAGCATCTGGAAATAGAGATGAGTAATAATTGTAGAAGAATTTAGCATGCGGCATCTTTTAGCTTTACAGTTATCTGCAGTGTTTTCTAGGCTGGAAAATTTCCAGATTTTTCTAGGATGGGAAAGGCCACTATGTGATGTATGGAAACGAAGCAGGCTTTCCATCTTGATTTATTCCTAATCTCATTATTGTGTGACAGGATCAGTTATCTCTCAAGGGGTGGTATTAATTAATGTTTACAAAATATCTTGCTGTTCTTGGGGGAAAATGCATCACAGAACTGTGTTATTACTTGAGCTATTTATTATTTACCCGATATGTGAAACCTCCTGCTTGTAACTGTCTGCAACTGTGTTTCAGTGTTCGTTGTGAGCTTTCAAACTCCTTCTAGAAAAACTTGTCTTTTAAAACCTTATTATTTTTCTTTTTTTTTTCCCTTAAAGTGGGAGGGAATCACAGATGATCTTTCACATGATTCTTCCAACACCCAGTCATTCATCAGCAGAGACTTAAAGATAATAAACTTTTTGTTTCAGGCAATTACTTAATCTCGACAAACTCCTGTGTTAAGCAGGGCTATTAACCGAGCAGGCCATAAATCAGCATGTTGCCAGGTGGGTGAGTCTCCTGAACTGCAATCACTCTTCAGGACCTTCCAGAGACCCCTTACAGTCTTAAGCACCCTCATTACACAAGCAGCATGCTAACAACCAACACTTTGCATGAGCTGCCCGGAGAATCCACTGCAAACTGCACTGGGACCATTTTTAACACCAGGCGGAAAATTTTCATACCACGGCAGGATGATACATGGGAGTTATTAGCCTGCACCGAAACCACAGCTGGGTAAAACAGATAACTTCCTCACCCCTTTCCTCGTCAGACCTTCTGCTTAGTTAAGAGCAGCAGGCTGCCTTATGCTTGGTTAAAAGCCAGCTTGTGCAGTATCCTCTTAGTCTTTATGGACTAGGAGTGCTTTGGGGACTGATGTCCTGAAGCATGAAAGCTCCCAAAATTCTTCTTTGAAGGCTACCGAGATGCTTATCACCTGGGTATAAGTGCAAGAAAAAATCACCCAGCCCTGCAATTTTATCATGACTCTAGTAGAAAGCAGATATCTTTGCTTCCATTTCCAGAAAGAAGTTTGGTCAAAACACACAGCAGACTCTGTATGGGGTTTTTCCAGACTCGATTTGTTCAATTTTACAAATAATATAAACAGACCTTTCATACGGAGGGGAAATTTTTCAAGCCATTGCCTATAGGAACAGTTTGATTTCAGTTTGTTTTAGTGCCTGGAGGAGCATATGCATAAAGAAAGCAAACTCGCTCCTGTGGTTTGGATTGGAGAGGCTAGAAATGCCAGCGCTGCATTTGAAGCGCAGCCTTGTCCTGAAAGATTGAGAAAGTCTTTGTAGCACGAGGGGGTATGGATGTCCCCGTGATGGCAGCAGGTAGCCCTGCGGCGGGGGAGACCGTTCAGGTAGGTCTGTGCTCAGGGCGGGCTGGCGTGCCCTTTCTTGTTGGCACTGGCACCTGTGCTTTCATAGGATTTGAGCATCTGCTTGGGAGTTTTTCTTCTGCAAGGCACCTTTCCAGCTCCTGCAAGTTGTGCCGACTCCTTGTGCCGATAGCTCCTGGTGCACTACCTGATGGATTTGGGGAAATGTATTTAGATTGTAAAGGACGGTCAGCCCCAGCTGCTTCATACGCATAGTTTGGCCAATGCTAGAAGCAGTCATGCACCCCAGGAACAGCACCTGAGAAGCTGGGCTGTGAGCATGAAGCTCACCCAGCTGAGCACCTGCCCTTGGGAAGGGGAAAGTTATCCTCCAGTGGGATGCACTCCTCAGTCCAGCCAGCCCTGCAGCCACACAAAACCAGCCTGGCTACCATAATGGAGAGTGGCGCAACATGAGGATGGGGGGCCGAGGGAGGTCAGGA
The DNA here is from genome assembly GCF_028858705.1 of Grus americana. Lineage (NCBI taxonomy): Eukaryota > Metazoa > Chordata > Aves > Gruiformes > Gruidae > Grus > Grus americana. Next base: position 13,860,049 of record NC_072857.1, on the reverse strand, counting down.
CTTCTGCTTTTGGTGGCAGCCTGGGCTGGAAGTGGTTGCTGCACCGCAGCCTGAGGGCCTTTTTTGCTCTTTTGTGTACCAGCGATCTCATGGTAAACTGGTTCAGGGAGTCAATCCAGCCAAAGCCCCATGCAATAAAATTTTAGGTGATTAGTTTTCAACTGGATGAACTCCCTGAGCTGGCTCGGTGTGTGATTGCATGAGTGCCAGTGCCACCTCCGGGGAGGGGTGTGAATGCGTGGCTGGGGGTGTGAGGCAGGGTCGATTTGAATGCTAAAAGACATCCCCATCTGTAGACCTGTTCCTAGGGATGCAGCTTGGGATGATGCTCCTCTATAAGCTTTTATTTGCATGAGTGGAAGGCGCACGGTCAGGGCTCCGCTAGACTTGCTACCAGATGAGAAGTGTCATGCAGAGAGCACCGTGTGACAGCTGATGGGCTCTCCCTTCTTTTTCATTCACTAGTTTTGCCCTTTGGTGTTTAAGCAGTCTCATTGTCTCTAGTCTGAGGCTGCTGAACTTGCCCATCCCTCCACATCTCACCAGCGGAGATCCTTGGCTTGGTTGTGTTGGATTCAACCGAGGGCATCAGTGTCCTCTGGTGCTCCTGCTGCCTCCTGGTCATAAATGCCAATTAGTGCCTTCTCCCATAATTCCTCTATCTAACGGCAAATTACAATTTAGCCTTGTATTGTAGGCGATCTGAAGCAGTTGCACTTTTGAGAGCCAAGGAAAAGTTTACTCAGATGTAAAATCAAGCTCCAGGAGCAGCTGAGCCACATGGAGCAGCACGTTCAGCTGCCTGTGGACTCGTGCTCTGGTTCTCTGCTCCCCAGGGTCCCTGCTGCAGGAGGCAGGACCACTGGCAGGACCTCATTTGCACGTGCATTAAATGTATTTCTTTTCTTTGGGGTACCCAGAAAAAGCAAAATCTTGAGGACTTGGGGGGGTCTGTCACAGCCGGGTATTGAGGACGGCGGGAGAAAGGCAGGTGATATTGGGGAATACTCCAGGCACTCAGTGGTCGGCTGAGGTTCTCACAGTCCCTTTTCACCAGCCGCTTCAAGCGACATGGCTCCCACTGTGAAATGAGCTTTAATGTGAAATACACGGGGGAATGAAAGAGTTTGCCATTCATTGGCGTGGTCCCAGATCAGTCAATGGCAAATCCTCTTGGCCTGGGTTGGTTTTTTTTTTTTTGGAAATTGCTGCATCAGCTGGAGGTGCAGGCAGTTGCTGAATCCAGGATGCTACTGGCTTCCCAGGAAGCAGAATGATAACAAGTTGGAGAAAACTTCTCCCCTTAAGCCTGTAGGCATTTTTTCTTCCATGAACGTGTCTTCCTGGAGGGATCCGAAAGTTTGCATAGATCTTTTTGACATACTGATTTTTCTCCTACTGCCCGTCCAGGCAGGCACAAGCTGAACCACCATCTGCTCTGCTTCCACCTCCCTGCCTGCCCCTCGCGCGCCGGGATTTCTTCCTCGCTGGTTGGGATTTTTTTTTGTTGTTGTTGTTGTTCTTTTTCTTCTTTCCATTCTCTGGCAGCAGCTGTTGGGAGAACAAGCCCCAAGATCCATCTGGCCCTTCGAGCTTACCGGGCTGTGTCTTTTCTCGACAAAGCGGCGGTGACCGCGCTTTCATACAAGAGTTACATTATATAACAGCAACTTGCTTGAAAAGCAAACTGCCTTTTATTCGCTTGTGCTGCCTTTCTCCCTTTAGAATTGCAGCCACAGCTGAACCACAATGTAGCCTCAGATCTGAGTCAGTTTAGAGGGCTGCTTTTCTCTTTCTCTTTTTTTCTTTTCTTTTTCTCCCCCCTCCCCTTTTTTTTTCCTTTCCCTTCTCTACTTTCTGGAGGAGTTGGCACAATCCTGTGTTATTAGGACATAAGCCAGCTTGTTCTAGTGGAATTTCCTGTCTGATTTTAATTTCCCCCTCATTTTTTTTCCCCCCTCAAAGTGAGACAGAAAAGCCTTTTAATTGCACTGCCGTAGGTTGGCCTTTCGGGATATTATTATTCTTATTAAGTACTTCCTGTTGGGAGGCGGCACATGAGTAGAAGTTACAAGGATCTCGGTGCAGTCGGGGCTTGTGGCCTCTTTGTTTGTTAATAACTGTCAGATTGGCAGCGTCCTCGAAATACATCTTGGCCTGACAGCCTGGCAATTAAGTGATTTTGAAGACTCTCAACATTTGCAGCTCAAGACCTGTGGAATTAATAAGCTGCATCAGGCCTTTTGGGTTTGTTTTCTGCTGTTCGGTAGTCACAGCTCCTTGTCCATCAAATAAGAAGCTGGCACCAGTGGGAAGGTCTCACTCTGGAAATCCTCAGCGTGGAGGTAGAAACTCCTGATCAGGTGTGATGGACTGGCACATCCCAGATGGGATTTGCATCCTGTTGTCCACCTCCATCCCAGCCTTGATGGCTTACATTTCAGCAGGCTCGCCGTGCCAGCATAGGGTCTAGTGATAAGGCTGGGATGCTTCTGGCTACTGAAGCAGAGGGGACATTGTCTGGACAGCAGCCCTCGGCTCAGAGACCGAAACCTGGGCGACTTCTCCAGCAGCGGCGTGTGAGTGGAGCGGGTTGCCACGTGCCATCACGCTGCTGATGTTTCAAATTTCATTTTGAATCCAATGCTTACTTAGCAGAAAAAGGCAAATTTTTTTTTTTTTTAATTTCCCAGGAAGCAAAAATTCTCAGCAATCTCCTTCAGAAACTTCCCATGTTGGCAGCTATTGTTGTAATAAAGTCAAGGCATTTCAAGTTCATCACTTCTACGTTCTTCTTGTAGTCTAAAATATAATAGATCATAAACCATCTTGATCTCTTCTGTGCTGCTTTTGACAGCAGCTGCAGGTTCCTGGAAAATGTTTTCTGACGGAAAACTGTTCTGCTGTTCTGCCTTAAACCTTCCCTGAACTCAGGCTATTTAGGACTGAAGGTGACGGCTGGTGGCAGCAAGGCTGATCAAGAGACTTTTCTAATTATTGCTCTTTGGAAAGCCATCAGAGCTTCGGTGTTCAGGCACCCTGCTGCAGGACTTCCTTGTGCTCGTGGGGTTCCCTCTGGCTGCAGGAGAGCTCTGCTTTCATGTTATTTACCCTTCCCAAAGATATAAAAAAATAATGATTTGTCCCTTGAAGGCTACCACGTATCAGTAACCTGAAGACCCCAGGAATTCTTGTAGAATACTAAATAATGCATCACCTTTATTCGCAGATGCCCACCTGAATGGCTGAAAATACTTCTATAGACATGAATACATTCATCCTCCCAACACCATTTTGAAGTTTCTGAAAGATTTGGGCACAACCTCTTTTACAAGAGCAAAGCCAGAACTTTCCGTGTGTGTTGTCCACAGGCTTCAGAAAATTACTGTTTTCTCACCAACAAGCAAAGTGCCCCATTTTTGGTCACACCTGAAGCGTGCTGCAAAGCCAGCTCCTGCATGGGACTGCGCTGCATGGTTTTCTGGCATCCTCACGTCCCTGCTGGCAGCAGCTGGGCTGTCCCCACCAAGATGGCTGTCCCCAGCCCTTTGGTGGCCAAGGCAGAAAGACCCTCATGCAGCGTTTCGGAGATGGTAGGTAGCAGCTAAGGTATTTCAGGGTTTGATTTCTTAACGACAATTCTATGTTCTTGTAGAAAATGTCAATGAACTCTTACATCTTTAATCTAAATTTTCCATGTAGAGGGAAAAGGCCATTTTCAGCCTCACTGTAATTGTTCCAGCTCTTTTGCCCAGGAAAAGACTGACAGGTTTAATGGCCTTAACAAAGGTTAGGCAGTGCAGGGGAGCGAGCTGAAGAGAGCTGCCAGGAGCTTCAAGGACGGGTTAAACATCGAGATGAACAGGAATATCCTACTTCCATTAGGGTCTGAGTTCATTTAAGCACACCACCTCCTTCTTGGGGTAGGGAGGAAATTTATGGGCAAATTCCTTTGGTCTTGCCTCAAGTTGGCCACGGGGCCGCAGGGGGAGCTCGCTGATCTAATCTTGCCCCGGTCCCAGCTGCAAGAGCCAGCTCGCTCCACAGATGCCTGCCTGCCTGCCCTGGTTTTGGACGCAGCCTGCAGCTCAGCAGCGATGCTGAATGCAAAAATGGTGGCTGGGCTGAAACATGTTCCCTGGCTGCGTGGCCACCAGGACATTTCTGCCTGCCGTGTGCCAGCAGTGCCCTTGTCCTAGGTGGGGGCTGTGTAATGGCAGCCCTCAGCATCTTCAAAAGTCTTTTTCTTTGTTCTCCCACCTGAGCTGAAGCAGTAGAATAAACTTTGTAAGAAGATCTGGGCCGTCTCCAGGAGGATGGATGGTTGTTGTGATGGGTCCCAAGGAGGTTTCCTCTGGGATGCTGGAGAGAGGCAGCCTTGCATTTGCAGTGTGTGATGGAGAGGTTTGCTGTGTCTTACAGCTTTTATCACGGCTTTTATTATGCAGGAAAACCCAGGAATGGGCTTTATTCTGTGTAAAGTGAGCACCGCATCCATATGGGCATCCGAAGTCTGTGTCTCCACAGGGCCACGCAGTCTTGCTGCTGGCTGGCAGGGAAGCAAACGGCTCCGGGTCTTTCCGCGGTGGTGGGGTGCGTGCAGGGGGCTCCAGCAGTACTGCTTGAGAAGAGGCAAGCCTTGGCAGTGTCCTCTGCTCCTCACTGCACCTCGGTTTCTCTGAGTGTAAAGTCACGCTGACTGTCCTGCAGATGCTTTATGATGTCAGTACAATGATGCTTGTTTTGAGGCTTTGTTTGGTGATTTTATAGCTGAAGGGCAACGTATTTTTTATTATTTCTTGTTTACCCTTCACATACCTGCATTCCAGCAAGACCCCTTCTCCTTCCAGTGCTTCTGGATGGTATTTACGATTACCTGAGCCATTTCTCCAACAGAAGTTAGTTGTGTGCTCTTTATCACTTACCTGAATTGGAAGCTTGGCTTGTTGCACCTGACCCACAGTTAAACTAAGCACGTTGTCTTCTCCAGCATCCTGACACATGTTGTCTGAAAAAAAAAAAGTTTTGTAAATCAGGGCTACCACTATCTTTCTTCATTATGTATATTAGAAGAAGAGAAAGCTGGTTCTGCGTCCCTCTGGATAGAAACAACTGCCTGGATCTGTTTCAAAATGGTCTGTAATACTCGGGGCGGGAGAGGGGTCTCCCGTAGGCGAGCTGGTGGGAGCCTGCCTCCCATTTATCCTTGCTATAATGTTCGTAGCAGGCCAGAATGAATATTTACTATTCTTTTACCTGTGTAGTTCCTTTTTTATTTTTGTCAAAGCCACTGAGCAGGTAATAAAACAACGTAATAATTAACAAATAATAATTGAAGTATGCTGTATGAAAACCAAACCAAATGCTAACAAGCCAAACAAAAGAAAAGCACGCCTGGTGCAGCCCTGTTTATAGTGCTGTCTGCTGGAATTATTATACACGTTGATATAATAATACTGAGCACTTAATTACCACATCATTTTTAAAGTGCTGTATAAACATTAACCAAACCTCTGAGGTAGGGAGGTATTATTATCTCCATTTTAAAGAGGGGAAATTCTGACAAAGCGAGGTTAGTCAGTAATTTAGTGTCGTGAAGTCAGGCAGCTGGCAGGGCAGGAGGTGGAGATTGTGGCTTCATGGCCGGTCCACTGCAATTTTGGAGACAGAAAAGCAGAGGCTGCTGAAGCACCTGAGATGGCTTTTTGTGAAGTGCACAGTGCTGCCGTTCAGGAATGGCAGATGCTCCCCCAGACACCTCTCTCTGCTTAGAAAATATGCAGATCGGTGTAATTAGCAACCACATAATTATCCCTTTTCGAGGTAGGTGTGTAGTTGGTGTATTTTGCAAAGTATCTAAACAACATTAAAGTGAAGCTCTCGAACGAGGGCTCGTGGGGGGCTAAGAGGAGGCTACTGTAGGCTTCTGTGCCTGCCCCCCCTGCTCCCTGTATCGATCTGAGCGGTGGTTCTGGGAATGGCTTTCCCAGCAAAGCCCTTAATATTCTGCATGGTGGTACATGACTTCATCCGAGGAGAATCCCAGAGGCACACCAGCGTGATCTGCTCTGTCATGTTTCTGTGACCCAATTTTCCCTGTTCTTTGTCTCAGACCTTCCCTGACCCCGGGCCTATTATCTCTTCCAATAATTCACCCGGGCCATTATTAATGGTGCATTAACTTTGGCTGCGCTTTCAGCGAAGATGTTTTTCTTGTGCTCATTCATTCGCTCAACTCACTTAAACAGCGAGATCATTATTCTGGGGACGTCACACAAACACAAAAACATCTCCCTTGCCGACACCTACAGCCCCGCAGCACTTTGCTGGAGGGGCGGCCATCCAAATACAACACTGAAACACCCAGGAGGGACTATCAAAGGGAGTCAAGTAGCCACACACACACTCAGTCGCCCGGGGCCAGTTTGCCTCCCCTGCTCGCACGCCGAGCATGCCTGACTGTCCGGGGATGCTCTGGAGCCCACCGAGCCCAGGCAAGCTCTAATGTGAGGAAAATCACTGCCAGGAGGCTGGGGAGAAAAGCATGAGACCCTCTTTGCTGTTTCAAAGCAAACCTGACGTTTGCCACCATGGTTGTTGGATGCCAGAACATGTTCCTTTAAAATGTACGCTGTGGATAAGTAAAATTGGGACTTTAAAAAGCCTAACAAGAAATGAGTGCTGCCTCCAATTTAATTCTTGCTTGATGCTGTGGGCTTCTCTAGGTGATGACTGAGTGAAGGACACTTCGTGTTTGTTGTGTCTTTAACCTTGCCCTTGAGAAGAGAGTGAGATTTGGACATCCAGGAGAAGATGTGACAGTGAGAAGGGCTTTTGCTCTGGAGACAGGGAAAGCTAGCAAGTGCCTCCTCTCATGTCTTAGAGGTTTCCATGTGACGTCTAATGTAGGCAGCACTTATTTTCCTATTATCCTTTTCAAAGAAGCTGGACCTGGGGGGAAAAAAAAAAAAAAGCAGAAACTGTTGCAAGCTGCCGCGTCGCACCAGGCAGCGTCCCACCACCTCCAGTAACAGGGATGCGGCCCGTGACAGCACAGCGCCACTGCTGCGAAAGCACTCGTGGACATTAACCAGCACCTTCTGGGACATCACCTTCCCATGTTTGTTCTGTGTCAGCTGCTTGTGCACAGCTGCTAATGACACTGCAGTGACAGGACTGCGTGAGCTGTTGTCTGGAGAAGTTTTTCTCCCACTAATCCAAATCAATCCAATCCCCCGGGGCTCCGAAGGCTTTTCAAGATAAAGCTGCAGTTTCTGCTTGCTGCGATTGAGGTTTGCTGGGGAAGCGGCACTTGTTTGACTGCGTAGATTTGGGCAAGTTATTTTACATTACCCCGTTTCAGCCCCCTTTGAGTAAAAAAAGAGCCGTGTTTCAGAGGCATGTTTGCTTCTCTTCCTAAGGAGAGGTAAAGCTTTGTTAGTCTTTGCAAGGTAGCTTGTGATCCCTTTATGAAAGCTGTGACCCATGCATCATTAAAACCATAGGAAATCAAGCCAAAAGGGATCTCAAGAAGTCAGCATTTGTTTTTCCTCTTTTATAAAATGTTAATTTTTTATGGATTTTTTTGTGAATTTGTTGGAGAAAGCATTACACGTACTGCATTATCCAGACAGCAAGCTTTTACTTTTTTTCTCAACAAATGACTTTCCCCGTTGATCACAAAATGGTTGTGCTCTATTTCTGGTGGCAAGGGAGCCTGCTCACAGCCAGGAGTGCTTGTTCCCACAGGAGACTGTTGGACATCTGTAGGAAAACCACATTTTTTTAGCTCACCTGGTGGCCTGTGCAGCACGCATGTGCTTTAGATAAAGTGATGGGAGCCTTGTGCATATTGGAGGGTACAAAGGATGTGTGTGGGGCTTCTTCAGGTGTCTTCCCAGTTAGTCTTGCTGCAGCACCCCAGTTGCAAGTGGGAATAGACTTCCTTTAAGTGCGTGCCGGTTTGGGAACATGATTGCAAGTGCAGCAGTTTGGGCTTTTTCCATCTGTGCCCATTCCTGTCGTTGGGGGCCACTGCCTGTTTCCACTTCTTCCCACTAGTTTGAGCCTCTTGGAAGGGGAAGGGCTTTCAGAGTTATTTTTGTCAAAGTGAACTGCATTTGAAACCCAATTGAGTGGCGTGGGGTCTGATTTCTTTTCTTCCACTGCTTTTTTTTTTCCTTTCTTTAAGCGATCACGTGTGTAGGCTGAAGTATCTGGAATAGAAAAAGCTTATTTGACCCTTACTAATTCTCCTTTTTGGGCTCAAACAGAAGTGCTGCTGTGAATGATGTCAAAACGGCGGCTCCTTTGCTCACTATACAAACCCATGCGTGCAGTCTGCGTTTCTCTTGAAGCACAGGTTTATCTGCGGAGATAATCAAAAGCCTGCATCATCCTCAAAAAATGCCTGTTTCTGATGCCTCCCTCCCTGATTCCTGGGATTTTCGGCAAAGGGACATCCCCTTTAAACCTGCGTTTCTGCTTCATATCTTTTCTCTTTGAAGCCAGAGGGTTGGCTGGCCTTTGAATAGACAAGGATGAGAATATAGCAGTGGGAGGTCCATGTCTTGCTCATAAACCTTGGCCAGAAAATCAGCTCCGACAAGTGGGGACAGGTAGCAGCGTCTTTCCCCTTATCAAACGGCGCGGCGGAGCAGACGCATTCCTGCACGAGCAGCGGCTGGGTGGAAGGTGGGGCCGTCCCATTGCGCCTTGCTGCTCTGCTGCCGTGCTTCATGCCGGGAGCTGCGTGCCACAGGCTTATTGAAGAGCCATGTTATTTCTGTAGGAAACACCCTGTTTTCCCATTGTCCCTACCCCTTGGGTGCTGCCTTGATTTGTTCTTTGGTTTTCTCTTCCTTCCGTGGGAGCCAGAGAAAATGTTTATCTGTTGTTCTAGTGGTAGGGGACTTTTGGAGGTGCCATGTCGTGCCTTCGCGCCCCAGCGTATCGTACCACACGGCTTGGTGTGGCCCAACTTTTTCCAAGCTTTCCCCAGGCCTCCTGCTAAAATCTTCCTTCTTCTGTGTAAAACAATCATCGTTAGCACTAATTGGGCAGGTTTGGGGTTAAATCTGCAAAGATCGCTTGGGTTTGGTAAATCCTCTGCCACCGCAAAGCAGATAATGCTAAACAAAAGATTGCCTTGATTAGATTAAAGTTGGCAAATTCATTGCCCTAATCATCATATTGCCCTTCCCATGGCTATTCAGGAATACATCACCATGACTTACTTGAAGTAATTGAATATAATTGTCTTTTTAACTCGTATGTGTAAAACATCCATCTTTGTTAACGGCATGTGTTGCTGTCCTGCTGCCAGCTCGCTGTCCTCTTTGGGAGGGGTGGGAACACGAAGCAGAGCTGGGTTGACGTTTATGAATTGGTAGTTGATTGCCTATAAAACCATTCATTATTTCTGACCAGGCACCTGGAAGAGAATAAAACGGAACAGCACCAGCCACCGGAGCCCGTAGGCTTGGCTGGTGCTCCCAGGCACGGGAGCAGAGGGGGAGCCCTGAAATGGGATGTTACAAAGGGACATCACCAAAAAACAACCCTTCCCCTTGCCCTCAGCAGCAGCAAAGCACAGAGGACGTGGCAGGGTTGGAAATGATAGTGGCACCGTGAAACAGGCACCTGAGGCAGGGGCATTGCTGACCCTCCCACGGCCCAAATAGTTTGAAATGCTAAAACCAAACCAGTGGTGCCAGTGGGAGGGAGGAAGTTCACGGAAATTTTTCTCCCATTAATAATCAGAGGTGTGAGGAGAGAGAAATTCTCTTCAGATGTCATTTTTAAACCAACAGATAGCTAGGAAAGGAGGCCAGGCAGCAAACACCCTGTGTTTTCTTTTCCCCAGCTCTCCTGAGTGACAGGGAAAGACTCTTTTAGCACAAATTTTCCAATATTACCTCAGCAATCAATCATTTAGAAATTCACAGTTACAAAATAAAACATAACTGGCCTGGGTTTTAAGAGATTCAGATTGACCTGTTGTTCTTAATGATTTCATCATTATTAGTGAATTAAACTGGTCCAGGGAATGGGCCCAAGGATTAGTATATGACTCTCCATACTATTAAAACATTACCACGATGCCCAGCACAGTTTCGGCCCACGTCAACTCGCACTTCTGTGCAGTTTGGGGGCTCACCCAGCCCTGGACCTGCCCGTTACAGGCAGGGTGGCCACCCTGTTTTGGGAGATTGCAAAATTTCACCTACGGGGTGCTGGCTGGGCTGTTTAGGTTGGCCTCAGGACCACGGAAGAGTTGGGTTTCTTTGTGTGGCATAAATATGGGGTGAGCACTGCAGGAAGCCCAGCGTAGGGGCTCAGGCTGGAAGAGATGTTTGTGTTGTCTGGCATCAGATGTCTGTGCAGGGATAGTTGATTTTGTGACTGTGCTTGGTGCGTGGTGATATAAAACCTCCTTGCCCCACTCTGGTCCCTAGGGCAGCCGTGGGTCGTGGCTGTAGCAGTGTCCCCAGGGAGGAGGGCCGCTGATCTTGGTGCCTGCCAGCTCTGGCAGTGGTTTGGGCTGAGCGTGGTTTGTGGAGACCAGAGGCTGTATGGTGCTGCGTGAGCAGGGCACGGGGCGTGACGGCTGAACTCTGCTGCGTTTCTGACCTGGAAAAACACTGGCTGCCTCTTAAAATGAAGACTCCTTACAAGTGTCCTTATGTAACAGATCATCCCTACCCAGGATGGTTGAAGGGTGAATCTTCTTCCTGCCAAAGCAAATCCTAAAGGATGCAAGTTTATTCTCTCCCCGAGCTGCTTTTGGGAGAGGAGGGGAGGGGAGCAGAAGGGGGGAAGGCGGTTAACAGTTACCCTACTGTGTCCTGACATTAGGCGAGCTGCTAAAATGCTCCCAGTGTATCAGGTTGTGTGCGGTGCCAGCCCTTCACTGGAGCACGGAGAGCGAGTCTGCTGTGGAGCCTTAAATACTTTCCACCCCGACTACCTTAGCTTAATGCCTTTCAGCAGAGTTGGCAGGAAGGTTGTTTTTGTGTAGTCTCTCACCTCTCCCGGCAGCCCGGCTGACGTGCCTGTGCCGCGCTGTGCTTGGGGATTGTGCGTTGCAATGGGAGTAGGAGCCTCAGATCCTCTTGCTGATATGCCAGGAAAGACATATACGGGGATTTCATGCAGGCTTTGCGCGACGGACCCAAAAGGAGCACAGCCTCACCGGACGGAGTCGGCGTAGCTCTGTTGCAGCTGGAGTCACAGATGCGAAAGGCTGAATTTTTAAGTCTTTCATAGAAAACAGTCTGGCGTTTACTGGAGTTTGCTGAGCATCAGCGAGAGACTTGGCCCAAGCTTTGACACTTTGGTTTTGGATGGTGCTTCTCCACTCTACAGAGAGATGCTACCTGTCGCGGAGGCAAGTCACAGTGAAATACTTAGTGCAGACTGGGTTTTGAAATGTTCAGTTAGGAGTTTGGTGTTGTTTTGCTTTTAGTCATCAGTTAGACAGAAAGGCCAAGAAGCCGCAGAGGGAATGGGAAGACCTGTGACAATATTAAGTAATCTTTAATGAGGAACTTCTGACTGTTTGTAAAGGCAGAGCAAGATGAGCCTTTTATCTTTAAGCCGATTGCTGGTACAAATCTAGAAAGCAGCATCATTACAGATGCGATGAGCCCTATTAGAGGGTGATTGTATGGTATCGTTATCGAGGCTCTGCTAATTGTATTTCTTTAGCTTCTGTAATTTTAGCAGGAAAGGCCCAGGCAGCATTGTCGGGGTGGTGTGGAGAAATAACCTAATGAATTTTCCATCAGCTCTACTCACTCAAATATTCTCACCGTTAACTTTTGGGGTCAATAATAAATATTAAAACCTGTAGATTTAATAAGTCAATGTAGGTGTTCTCTGCCTTTTGAGACCACTTTATCTTTCCATCAAAGATGAAACAAGCTTCTCAAATGAATAAAAAATAGGGCCTCAAGTGATTACAAGTGAGAGCAATTTGGGCTCCTCTTTCAGAACCTGGCAGTAGGCACTTTTGAGCCTCTTCTGACTGCCTAGATGGTCTGCATTAGTGCTGCTCTCGCTGTTACATTTTTAGGTAAATATTTCCAACCTGTATGTACAGACCTTCAGGAAAGGTGTTTGCTGCCACTCCAGGCATGAGGGACGACGCAGGTCTGGATCCCGCCAGGCTCTGTTGAGTCTGATTTGCGTTGCAAGTCTAGTTTTCCTTGGTGCTTCCTATAATCTCCTCAAGTTCAAAGAGCGCTTAGCTGCTTGTCTTTGTCAAAAACCCTGTTGGAGATCTTTTATGTCGAAGATGTAGGATTTCTCCGCATGACTTTGATTATTTATTCATTCCACTTCTCTGGTGTATGATAGCGCTGATATCATGAAGACCCCTTGTCTTGCACTGCTCTTGCTCTGAAATTCATGGAGATTTAGTGCCTTTGAAATTGTTTTAAAAGGAAAGGAAAAGTTTTTGAAGTCCCTTTTTTTTTTCTTCTTCTATTCCCCTCAGCAGTGCCGCAGCACATTTTTCCGGCCTTCCACGCTCCTTTGCCAATTGACATGCGCCACCAGGAAGGACGATACCATTACGAACCTCACTCTATCCACGCTATCCACGGGTAAGTCTCGCACCTCCGCTCCCATGCCTTGCTAAAATGTTGGCTACCCGCGGTACGCTGAATCCCGCTGCTAAGGTCCCAGGGACTCGCTGCCCTCCTGGCAGGCTGGCCCCGCTGGCCACCCCCTGCCCCGCTGTCCCCGTCCAGTGGCAATCCTGACCTGCCTGGCAGGAGTGCTCTACAGCTCCATTAAACCTATAGAAGTGCCGTATAGCAGCTGGATGGGAGTGCAGGGCTTCTGTGTCGTTATCCGGCTGAGGTCCCGGGGACAGGCTTGACTTGTGTTTTTGCGCCTGTGGTGTTTCTCATGTCACACTGCGCCTGGGTCGTTTCTGGCACCATCTTGGTGAAGACCCAGTGCTGCTCCCTCCATTTGGAGACCTCGCGTACCATTCCTCCCTGCCCATTGTTTGGGGGGACGGCGGGGAAAGGCTGCCAGGAATACTGTAATGCACTTCGATTTCACCGGACGATGACCTAGACAGGCTGGGTGATGTTTTCTAAAATGCGGCAAAGAGGCAGGACTTCACGCGGGTGTCCATGTCTGCTCTGGAGGGGCAGGACCCTGGGTCTCAGTGGTGACCTCCTTGTGAGAGTCACCCTCCTTAGGGCAGCTGATGGCTGGCCAGCGAGCACAGGCACCATTCGGGGGCTGTACTCTGGGAAGGGGGATCTCAGTCGATCTCCTCATCCAGGACATGACAGCTCAATAGTCCTTGATGCCTTGGAGGACATGTTTACAGAGAGATCCAGGTTCACCTCCTGTAAGCTTCGACCAGGGCACGGAAAAAGGAGCCAGCAGAGATGTGAGCAAAGGCTGTAGTGACTGTGTGGATAGGAGAGTTTCTCTTCATCCCTGAAACACACCATCCCCGTGGGAGATGAGGAGCAGCCTGATGGGGTTGGTGGTCCCACAGCCACCCCGAAATCCCTTAACTCCCGGCCGTAACACAGGGCTCAGCTGTCAGCTGAGGAACAGGTCCCAGGGCACTCGGTGTAGGGGAACCCGTAAAGGCTGGGAACGTTTTTCAGGAAGTGCAAGGGAAGAACAAATAGGGGTCATCACTTAAAAAACTCTCATTTGATCCCTCTGTTGACTCCGTAGCCATGCTGCAGCCTTGCTGTCTGTCGGGGGTCAGCGCTCACCTGGCTTTGCAGGGACTGTTTGTAGAACTGTGCTTTTTCTGGAGAGGTGTGAGCGGGGGAACAGCCCCCGGGGGGCAAGCAGCGCAGACGGCGGCAGCCAGATCTGTGGAGTCCCACAGCTACCAGGGCTTTATTCCACTTCCAAAATGCTGCGGGAAAAAATGATAGGGCATTCCCCTAGATCCTACCAGAAGACAAGTCGTTGTCTTTTTGGCTGGCAGTCAGTTTGACTGGATGTTTAAAGGGGCAGAGCAGCTCCTTCCACGCTGCGTGCAAAGGGGAAAAGACAGAGCAAGTTGCTAACATGGGAACTGGGGGGCTGGGGGCACTGAATGAAATAGTTCCGGTCTTGCGTGAAAATACATGCAAAAATTGTAGAAAAAAAGAAAGACAGATTAATAAAAAAAAATGTACTGGGAGATAGTTAATAAGCCAGAGCTCTGGCTAATAAAGCACATACTGACTTCTGAAAGGGGTAATATTCAAAACAGTGGTTAGAAGAGAGGATGCTCAGATGTTTGGCACCAGGTTATTTGCGTGCTCCCCTTCACTCCTCGCGGGCGGGATAGGGCGCGCTGCCTCTGCGGCAGCTTCTTCAGTGGGGTCATGGAGCAGGGTCTTCTCCGGAAGGCGAGCAGGGTCTTCTCCAGAAGGCAACTGAGATCTCGCCAGCTGGTGCCATGTACCTGTGAACCGTAATGCCCAGTGACAGAAGCTATTGAGCTTATTATATTTTATTTATCATATTTTATTTTATGTATTATTTATATTTTTATATATTTTATTACGTATCATATATATATTACAATATATATTTTATTTGTCATATTGGGGTTGTCCAACTGATCAAGCCTGGCCAAATGTACAATGCTGACAGATCAGGTTTCAGTTCATCTGCGCCAGTATTAATAATCCACTGTATTAGCAGTGACCACATTTGTCTGTCAGGGGACCAAGAGTGTCCTGCTTAGTATTTGGGTAGAGTTGTTGGTAAATACCTATTGCCTTTCTTCTTTGGGATCCTTCATGTTCCCCACAGCGCCTCTCACAAAAACAACTTGTGAGGTACTGGAGAGAAAATTTGGTTGTTGGTCTTAGAAGAGAAAACATAGTTTTCCTTGAAACATTTGATGACATCAGTCTTACTACCTGGGCATTGCTCTGAAGGTTGCCTCAGTGGCTGGTGAAGCACCAAAGCTGAGCAGCAAAGTACTTCTTGTCTGTGGGGATTTTTTGTGTCAAGGGAATGCCACTTCTGTTTGGCTCTTTTCCAAGTGCCCTGGACTATGGCACAACCACACTTGGAAAATTCTCACCAGCTGTGGAGTTCGTCTCTCAACCATTTTTTCTCCTGCAATTTTATCTGCAAACATCTTAACCTCATCTCCTGCACTTTCCTCTACTTTTTGTTCTACTTCTCTTTTTCCTTCCTCTTTTCTCCTCCCATCTCTGCTCTGGAGATTATAACATGGTGCTCACCCTCCTCGCTGGAGGATGTCCAACATGAAATCACCCAGAACATGGTGGTGGAGCTGGGCTAGAGCATGCATAGAGGTTGCGCATCTCTTGTTCAGTAGTCTGGGTGGATTCTGCGGGCACGGTCAAGCCTCTAGAAATTGGAACTCCGTCCTTGTGGTGCAGAAATCCATCCTTCTGTTTAAAGTAAATAACTCAAAAAAAAAAAAAAGGTATATTTTCACTCTGGAAAATTATGGTAAATGTTTGGAAGAAAAATTGTGTCACTGAGTTTTGGCTTTATGATTAATCTGATCAGTGCCTGACAGAGAGCCCCCAATTCATCAAGCCCATATTCTAGCTGTCTGCTGTCTTGCCGGTACCAAATTTGTCTAATTACATGAACATTGCACAGCAAATTAAGTGTAGTCTCATTTGCTGCTAACTATGGGGTCTTATTATCTGCCTGGTGCATTATTTCAAAGGTTTGTTTCCTGATTGCTCGATGCGACATGGCAGTGCATTCCCCTTCATCACTGTTTGCATTTGGCCTAATGAGAGCATACATTGTTTTACCCTAACTGGAAGGAATTCATCTGCAAGGCTGTCTTGAGCAGGACCACCTGTGGGACCCTTTTCTTGAGAAAATTCTTGGGAATATGGAAAACTCAAGTAATAAAAGATCCACATGCCTACACGGGAGCCTGAAAGATTTGCTGCGTTTCTGCTCACTGTTGTCAGTCTTTATCAGTCATTTCCTTGTTAAACAGCATGACGAATAATTTTCAGGGCTAGAGTCTTCTTCCAAATCACTGAGAATTTATTTGTTGTCCAGAAGCAGGTCATGTTGGTATTGCCTTGAAATATACTTCCAGAGGTTTATTTTTTGGGGGGGGTAAAATAGTGTTTCTCCAGTCATTAGGACAACTCACTTTTCTGTGCAACCTCCGTTGATTTTACTTATTTGATGATAACACTACTCTTTCCTTTTTGGACATCTTTTTTTGGCTTTAAGAACAATTTGGCAGAATCATGGTGCCTGCTTGGCTAGTCTAGAAAAATAAAGTGTATCTCATTCAGATGATCTTTGAGCTCTCTACAGTGAAAACCAACAGGAATATTGTGGATTCAAGGCATCGTCCTGGATTCTGATACTTGTGAGCTTGTGGTTATATGGAGGATGGGGGAAAAGGCAGGACTGGAGCCCAGTGGACACTTAGAAAGGATGTGATGCAGAATGGAGTAAAACTGAGTATGGGATGAAGTCTCTTCCAGGACTGTAGGGTTAGAGCAGAATGAATAAAGGAAATTGTATTGGTATGTATAAATTTTATGAGGTACCACTTCCACAAAGCAACATTGTTTAATATTAAGGTTGCAAAATACAGCAATCAAAACCTAAGAAATGACAGGAAAATAAATTTGTGGATTCTGACTCATTTTGTATTAAATGCATTAATTACATATATGTAATATATATTGTACATATACATAATGCACTAAATTACACAGCCGTATACTGTTTTTTTCCCTGGGATCCTCACCTCTCCCACAGCACAGGATAGCCCAGGCTCTGTGGAAGAGCAACGGTGAGTGTTATATGCATTTCCTGCATGCAGCTTTTATCGATTTGTCAGAATTTCACTCTGCGCCATTGGTTGTAGGCAGAACGTAGATCAGCATTACCGGAGCAAAACTCGTCAGCCAGGGTTTTTCAGAAGGTTCAAAGCTGAACCAAACTCACATCGTAAGTTAGAGAAGGTCCTTTTCTAACAAAGGGGATATTTCATATTTTAGTGAGCTGCTTCACAAAAGCTTACTCCACTGGGGCCTGGTCTCTGCAATAACTCCCTCTGCTTTAAACTAAGGGGACTCAGCATCAGCTTTGCAAGATCGAGTCCTTGGCTACAGAGGAAAGCTGCTGGCAGAGACGGCAGGTGATTACCGATAGCTCCCTTCCACTCCCCACTTTTAGGTGTGCTTAGCTACTCTCAACTTTTTTTTTTTTTTTAAAGCACAACAAAAATAACTAAAAACTCCTTAGCTCAGCTTAAAAGTCCCTGCCAATGCAAGAGCCTTCAGGGCTAACCCTTGTAAACAGCATGCCTAGGCTTGACTCAGCAAGAAGCTTTTTAACAGTAGCTCCTAAACTGTGGTTAAAACCCACCAGGCATTACGCAGTGTAACAAACAAAAGCAGCCTTGTTTTTCTACCGACATTCTGGTGGTGTTTCAGGATGCAGTTCTGACATTATTTATTAGCAAAATATTGTTGTTGTTCTTCTGTCCACACATAAAAATAGTAAAAAAAAACCAAAACCAAACCTGCGCTGATAGTTACAAATTCCACGCTTTTCAGGAGGACTGAATTGCCCCAAAGACCTAAACATAGGGAAGACTCCATCTCCATGATAATGTGGAGTTGCCCTTAATTTCCCTCTGGTAAGTATTTTATCTGGTTTAATCATGGATCTTCCTCCATTTCCCTGAGATCTTAATATATTACAGATTTTCCCTGATATTCAGCCTACACTTTTTTTCTTTATCTGATCCTATTACCCCTCCTCGTTGAAGTTTGTTTTCTTTTTACTATGTTAAAAATTACAGAATACCTTTTCAGGACCAGTTCCAATGTTCCCGAGCTGTTTAGGCAGGGTAATTCACAGGCGGGCAAGGTGACTGTTAAACTTTTTATCATAAAAAGGCTAAGTCTCAAGTGTTTACAAATTTGCCAAATGTAATGTTGAACCCAAGATTTTCCGTGTTGGATATCTGTTTCAGGCTGGTTTGCTCTTTCCTTTGTTGTTTCTGTGAGATTCAGCCAAGAGAGGCCAAGTGGGGTTAAGGGAAAATATGTTGTTCAGCCATACAAAAAATAATCATCATCATCTTATAACTGTGCTTTGAGAAACACCAGTGTCTCTTTCTTTAGAGGTGAATTTGGTATTGTTGCAGATGTGCCTTTTGCTGTTCCTATTTTTTAAAAACACACACAAAAACCCCCTCAATTTTGCCGGATAGAAATCGCTTGAAAAGTCTCACTTCCAACACTCCCAGTGAAGGGTTGTTAGAGCTTTGCAGGTTGTTAGAGTTTTGCAGTGAAAGTTTCCGAGTGCGCCCCTGGCCCTGACCGCGCTTCAGCCGAGCTTCCCTGTCAGTGCTCTCCGTTTTCGGCCGGGGCCTCTCGGTCATCCCCTCCACCCAGGGGGATTCATGACCGCAGCCGATGGCGGAGGGGAGCTGGTTGCATCGCACGCTCGTGGAGCTGCCTTTGTGCATTATCGGGCGTGCATAAAGTGCCTTCGGTTAACCTCCGCGGGACACGGCTCCCATGAGGCTGCAGCTTTCATCCCGTCAGGCGGTTTAGGATGGGACCCCAGGTAATGGTCGTTCCTGCAGCAAGGACGCCACTTCGTTCAGCCACAGAACGTACACGCCAATAAAACGTGTGTGTTTTCATATTTACTTTGCTACCGGAGTAGAAAATCTTTGGCAGGTCGTGATTGATGGTACTGTGCTGCTTTGGAGATAGAGCGAGCTCCCTCCGGAGTCAAAGCAAACAGCTGCTCAGAGAGGCCTTCTTATGTGTTTTGCAAAGTTTTACGACTTTCACCAAATAGATACATTGCTCTTTTGGGAAACAGGTTTGGGGGCTCCCACATCCAATTTATTCGGTCCCCTTCTTTCCCACATGCTTCTTTTATTTATTTAAGAAAATAAGAATGTGTGAGTTTGCAATGGTCCCCTCCAGAAGGCTGGTTCAAACCTCTCCCTGGTCTGTAATTAGCAGGAGTGCGTTGCTTTTAGGTGGCTCTTTGGTAACCTAGAGGAGGTGATTTGGGGGACTATCAATACCGATCTCACTGTAAAACTACCAGGATTAATACTTGATGGTCGCTTGATCCATCTCCAGGAGACCACAGATTAAATACTGGGCTGCTGCTATCCTGTTTTGGGAGCTGAAAAATTTACTTTAATTCCATCTGTGCTTTAGTTTTCCCATCTCTAAAATGCTGTTACAGTAATACTCACCCTCGTGATGTTTCAAGAGCTAAGAAAAGTCAGGTGGTCTGTGACTCGTCCTGCTCCCCAGAAGGGGCCTGTGGCCAGTTTTGAGGCTGCAGGGGAGAAGTACACAGCGCTACCTACCTGTGCAGAGACTGAGACGGTACATGTGTAACATCATCTGGCCTCGGCAGGAGGACAGGCTGATCAAGTCTTCTGAAAATGGGGCAGACATAATCCAAAACACTCATCAGGGCTCGAATGTTTCTGTAGGTTTTTCCAATCTGATAAACTATTCTACGTTAAAAAACCCCAACCAAACAAACGCAAAACCCACAGCTTTCTCTTTTGGATGTTGTTAGCAATTTTCAAGCATTTTCCATTATGAAAGAGATTTGCACATCTGTGCTGTTCCTTAAATTGAGGACAGTTTCATCAGGTATGTTTAGTTGAATAGCCTTCAGAATATTTTGAAAAACTCAAAACTGAAGTCCATAGGGACCTGAAGGCGCATGGTTTCAGAGTCACTAAACTATGTGGTAAGACACAGATTGGATTTAGAAATATTTGGGTTGGATCTTCAGTTGCTGAATGCCGGCGGCATCGCACTGGAGTGAGTGGCCTTAGTGAGCTCAGATGGAGTCGTGCCCATTAGCACTTAGTAAAGATCTGGGCCACCGAGTTGCTGGTGCTGTGACACCACAACTTACTGAATGAAAAACTGCAGCTCTAATTTAGCCTAATCACTGCCAGAAGTGTAAAAACAGCTAGGAGGTTTTAGTATTGAGAACAAGAGCCTGATCTCTGAGGTCTTTTATGTAAACCTCTGGCATGTGTTCGTTTAATATGATGTCACTCTGTAATCCACCATTGCTTTTAAATGTCATTCTCAGAGCTTCATGTCAGCAAGTCTTAAGTGATAATCCCTTTGCTTACCTCACTTTATAGTAGATTAAAAGTGACTTCATGCTTCCACCTTATCCGCTGTTAAGCTTGTGCTTTAGGAGAAATTTATTTGAACTCTATTCTCCTGCTGCTTTCTAAAGAGTTTCTAAACAGAGTGTGCGGGTCATTCAGAAGCTATCTCAATGGCATTGCCCATTCTCCATTGCTTTCAGCATCCTGTGAAAATGGATAAATGTTCAGTGCCAATCTCCTGCCCTTTTAAACTCCAGTGTTATGAATTTGTTTCTCAAGTTTTCTCTTGGCTAAATGTGGAGCACTGCCCCTCCTGGCCTCTTCTTTTTTCTTAATCCTAAATAAATCCCCTCTCTAGATGGTGTTTCACCTCTCACCAGCTTCTTACAGTCTTGAGGACCAGAGATGATGAGACCTGTTGCGGTGTTTTGCTCCTGTGTAGCCCTTTCTCCTGTACAGCACAGGGTGTGCGGGTTCCCCCTTTATCTCCTGGTTGAACTTATACGCTATCCTGTAGCAGATCCTTTCTCAGTATAAAAAGCCCTCCATGCAGTTCACTTTCCTAGTCTACCCTCCTTTTTTTCCTCTCCCTAAATTTCACTGTTCTGCTCCTAGCACACCTCCTTGTGTAACACGTCCCTCCAGATACTTGCTGCATGTTGTCATATCCTTCCTCCCTGCACTAATGAACTGGCCAGGCTGCAGCCTGCAGCATATACTCAAATATCAATCTGCTCAGCCTCCTCATTTTCACTGTAGTTTCTCTGAAATCCTTCCAGTGTGTGTGGAGATAAATGGACAAAACCCATCCATCCCATTGGCTTGTGAAATGAAGCCTGCGGCACATCACTTTTCAGGTGCTGGTTAATCTGGGTTCCCAGCTACCAGCGGCCATGGGAAACAAATAACACAAGGTGCTGAGAGATAAAAACTAATGGCAGGAATGCTGGCTTGTGATACTGGAAGAAAAATGTAGGATTTTTAATGTCCATACAGAGCGGAAATTTTAAAATCTCATCCAAAAGTTCCCCCCACGCAATAAAGAGCAGAGAAGTCAATTTACCCTGGAAGGATGAAGGACTGAGTCAACTCTGCTGGGATTAGAACATGTGGTTCAAGGGATCCTAGGTATTTCGGGTCTGATTCTCGGACCACCCAGATGGCTGGGGGGAAAGGAAAAAAAAAATAATACTAATAAAAAAAGGACCCTACTTGGCAGAACTGCGGATCCGGATACCCTGCCTGCAGCTAATGCCGTGCACACACATCTGCACAAACCAAAGGGCAGAACTGGGTGCTGTTACTCTGGCAAATCTCAGATCTGCAGAGCGCTCCTGCGGGAACGCGTGCGTTTAAGCGGGCTTTCTAGATCCCTGGCTTTGACACTAAACCACGTATGTACATTTTTCTCCCGTGTGCCAGACCATATTGAGAATTTGTGATTTTACAAAAATTTTCTGCCTTGGAGGCTTTTCATGCCTGTTCTTTTATGTTTCACTGTTGATATTAAATAGACAACTAACAGAGCTAAAGTTTAGAGCATTACTCAAGGGTCAAATTTTAAAAAGTGCCTGTATGATTTCAGATCATAAATCCCACTGTATTGGGTCTGGCTAATAATATTATTTTGAAAATGGGTGTTGTGGGTTTCAAAATAGTGTCGACCCTTAGGGCTGGCTTGTGAAGAGCTGGTGATGCAAATGCACAGTGGGATTTTCAAACATGCTGGATCCTAGTTAATGTCTAACTCCCCCAGCCTTCATTGAAACTCAGGACCCCAAAGCCAGCCCTAGTAAAGGAGTTAAGTACCTAAAAATTAAGAAGATGACTGAAATGGAATTAAGAAACACAAACATGTTAATGAGGTGGCTTGTGTGTGCTTTGAGTCCAGCGTACACATCCAGGTCATACAGCTCCCGTAGGACCGATGGGGATGTTTTCTGCGCTGTCTCCTCTGTTGTAGGAGCATGCTCATAGCAGATCTCATGGGAGGATGTGCTATGGAAAAAACACATTCAAGGCTTAGTTGACATCAGTTGGCCAGACTCCACTTCAAGAGCAAGTTTACTGCATTCCCTGTACTCACTTTATTGGCATGTACAGGGTTTGGGTTTTGATATAATTGATCGTGGTGATAGTGAAACCAGGAGATTGTGAGCCTTTAGATGATTTTTTTAAAACTGATGCTTAAAACATGGCGGGATCCTGGGAGGTAGGAGCCATCCTTTTCCACCCCTTGGGCAGCAGCAGGACCTGTACCGTGATCTCTCCTCTGCTGAGCGCCTGCTATTAGATAAAATGTGAGAGTTAGGCTCCACCACCATCTCCTGCCCTTTCTACGAGTGCAGCGGTGTTTCAATGTTTCTTTGGTACAGGTGGAGCCTCCTCACAGCAGAGGTATTTCTTCCTGCCACAACTCATTTTATCTCCCTCTTACACCTCTCCCTACCTCGCACACATGTACCCAGGTCACTTATGACAGCACCTGGGTGCAGTCAACCATGCCTGAAAGAATATGTCCAGACTGTATGAAATGCAGTCACACTGAGCTTTTTGAGTTTAAGTCGCTTTGAGAAATAAATGTGCGTTCCTAAATCCTATAAGGGCCTTTGAAATATTTTCCTTTCGATTCTGTAAAAGCATCCTGGAGAAGAATTTGTCTTATTCCTCTTTTTGCCCCTTCATGAGAGGCTTTCCTAGCTCGGTTCTGGAGCTACTTAACTGGCTTGTGATTTGCAAACCAGCTTCAGGACGTGGTACCTGCTGATTGAATGCTTCATCTGAAAGCTTCTTAAGATCCCACAGAGTAACCACACATCCCAAATTACCACTGGTAGAGGAAAGACTACCAGAGTGTGGTTAATACATTAAAAATAGGAAAGTTTCAAGCTTACAGCTGCATTAGGGCGATGTTCTTACATGCATATTCTTGCTTGAGACTATTTGTCTTCACTGTGAGATAAAACACTTGATTTCATATGCTGTCTTTCATCCCAACTCAAGTGCAGTACGGTATTTTACAGGAGAAAACTGCATTGTAGATGACAAAAAAGCAGGGTGTAGAAAGATAGAGTGGTGAAGGAATTAACGCATTCAGTCATCAAATCAGCAAATGAAAGGAAGATCAATCTAATGGGGATTAGCAAAGAAGGAGAAGAGATATCTGTAGAAGATATTTGAAAAGAAATTATGAGCTGATGAGGCAGAGGGACATACAGAAAGTGATCTAGGCTACAGAACTGTTTTTAAGTCTCTCCCTATTCAGAAAAACACCCAAGTATATGCTTAACTAGAAATGCCTGCTTAGGTCCATTGACTTTAGAGGAACTTAAATGCATATTCACATACTGTCCTGGAGAGAGGCGTTCTTCTGAAGATGCCATAAAATAGAAATCTTTACCAAATCCCACTTGTGTATTCCTGCTGTAAAATTAGTTTATATTAGAGATTTTTCTGGTGCCAATATGGACTTGGCAGTTGACTTCAGACCTGTAACGGTAATGGATTATTTGCTGGTATTCTCGTGAAGGGCTTTACTTCAGTTATGTTCCTTTAGATATTTTGGCAAAGTAGAAGTCAATGCCTAATGAAGAGGGACTAGAGCTCTGTGGTTACTTCCGCATAGCGTTGCTGTGGGTCCAGCACCATCACAGAGATCCCAGAACTGCTGTCAAACAGGCCAACTCGGAGGAGCCTAGCTGCAATGGTACCATGCGGACAAAATGTCCTGGTGTTTGCGTCCTAGAAAGAGCAAGTTTTCAAGGAATTGACAGTGTTTGAGGTGCTGCTTCAAGTAACTGATCACTGCTCAGGTCAGACAGTGTGGTGGTCCTGCTTGTTTGAAAAGACCCTCAAGGAGCCAATGAGTTTTTCAGTTCTTTGGAAGGAACCGAAATGAGGTCTTTGCTGCTGTTTTACCCTGATCAAGGCACCCATTCTGTGATGACATCTTGTGGGGGGTCAGGAGATAGCATGAGAGTTAGAATATGGTAGGGACCAGGTCAGGGTGAATAACTCTATTATCTGTAGACCAGTGGGAAGGATTTTGCAGTCAGTTCCCAAGGGAGAAATCATATAAAAGTTATTTCTAGCTTTTTCCCTTTTTTCCTAGTTCTCCAGGCCAACTGTTTCTCTGTAAGAAGTAATGCCAGGAACTGATAAAAAGTGAGGTATCTGCAAAGTTTTATCCAATACACTTAGTTATTACCTGTTTGCATATTATTTCCAGTAGAAGTCTCTAAACAGAGAAATTATCATAGTGAAATCAGTGTCAGAAGACCCCAAACCACTTTATTCACTTGTAAAAATGGAAGACTTCCAAACTCCAAGTAAATGTCTAGCCATCTTTGCAAAAGAAATTGTACACACACGCACACATAACCAAACCAATTTTCAGGTTAGGTCAGGAAAGTTCAAACCCTCCCTGAGGGCAGACAGCAATGAGTTGACCAGAATGTAAGAGACTAAAATGGAGTTGAGCCAGGTTAGATATTTTACAACCCATGTCTTTTTAAAGTCCCAGAGGACCTTTACCGAGGACAAATACACTGGACTTCTGGGCTTTAGCAGACAGGAATGACGGCCGGTCCATATTCCTCACCAGAGCACCATCACACAGTGTTGCCTAATGAGTCAGAGGGAAAGGCACTCTCCCACCAATACCACTTCCTCCGTGTCCTGGGTTTTTCTTTGCAAGTCATCTATTCAAGGCTTGGCTAGGTCTTGACCTCTCTTGGCATGTGAGATCTAAAGCTGGTATGACTCCAGACTTCCCTCGACCGCATCTGGTTTGAATCCTGTCAGTGCCGAGATGAGTGTTACCGCAAGAATAAGAAACTCTTCAAAGGGTTGTTTGTTTGTTTGGTTTTTTAAGAGCTGGTTTCTGCCAAATGTGAAGAAGGTAGGAGCACTGTGAGCTGTAGCTTCTTTCCCTTCAGGTCCTGATGTGCTGATGGACCTCAGTATCCTATCAGCCTGATTTCTCCACACTTAATCTCTGCAGAGCAGGGTTTGCATTTCTGGTGAATTATATGATGGTTTCTGATAAGGACGGATGGTGACCAGAGACTTCTTGGGCTTGGTTTGTGTGCAGATGTCACATTGTTTCAGGTATGTCACGATGGTGCAGCATATTGGGTGAGTGACCTTTCCCTGGGTGACTCTGAGTAAATGGCACAAACTGAGGGACAGAAAATTCCTCGAGGTGCCTTGTGCTGAAGAGCAGATCGTGCTTCCTCCCAAAATCTTGCACTAGATGCAGTGGTTTCCTGTCCCTTCATTTGGTTTATGACTACATTGCCAAACTGGCCTTTATCCAGTCTCTGGTTGCTGTGATTGATTTCATTGCTTTGCCTTTCATAAACCCAACCCTACCAGCTCTGTGTTCATTGGTGGCTTTTCTCCCAGGCTGGGCAATTTTGTGGTTCACACGTTCACCAGCAAAATTGCTACGATCTATGAACTTCCAGTGCAATAAGAATTTGTGTATACGTGTGTTGTGTGTGTGCAGTCTTCCTTACTTACCAGTGCAAGGTCTCAATCTAATCTCCTCCTCCTGTTATCATCCTCAGTGGGTGAAAGCTAGGCTGAAAGATAATCTCCTTGAATGCATTGTGGTCTGCACTCCCCCTGATTGCATTTGAGTTTCAAATGAAAGAGCCTCTGGAGTCCAGGAGCAAATCTTCAATTAAAATGAAACTGGAGACTTTTAGAAGCTGTTCTTGAAGGCTAAAGGTAGAAGATAGAGATGGTGCAGCCAGGGAATCTGGCATCATTGGGAGTGTCACAAAAGCTTGACAGATATGCCAGTAAAAATCCATGGGTACAATAGCATGAACTGCATTTGTTGTTCCTTTTTGGCTGGTCAGACTTTTGTCCTGCTTCGTTGAACAGCAGAATGAGAGCTTTCAAGTGGGACTTGTGTAATTAAAAGTTTATCTCCTACCCATAGGTCCTTACAACTCTTCTTGCACTTGCTCTGTCCCTCAGATACTCTATGACTGAGCTTAGAAAATGACCTGTGCGTTCTTGTTCCCTTTTTTATTGGGTAGAAGCTCTTTTATAGCAGGCGTGAATGGTTGTATTAATCCTTACAGCATTCATGAGTACCAAATGTGTACTGCAGTGCTGGGTAAGAGTAATTATTTTGCCATTACATTATGAACAGCTTTAAAACTTGCACTGTAATGTGACGTGCATAAAGGGAATTGTTAATATTAGAAGTTCAGTTCTAGATAGTTGAATTTCCTTGGTTATTAATAACACTATAGATTATTTAAACTGTAAAAGATTTTTAAAATCCACTTTATTTTCACCTGTTATGTCCTTTGCTTATTTTAACATATCAAGCAGCAGATACAACTAAAAAAGAACCCCAAACATGCAAAGTGCAGGACCTAAAGTCCTATTTTCAAAGTAAACTCCGAGCCAGAAGTATTTAGACATCAAAATCCCATCAGCAGCCTGCTCCCACAAAGAATGCATGGAGGGGCTTACACCCCACTGAAATCGACTTAAGATACTTAAGGTGCAAAAAGATGACTGATGGGGCTTTCAAAAGCTGCTACCACGTGGAAAACCTCGCTGCTGGGATTTCAGCATAACTTTGATTTCCAGGGTTGGTTTGTTTGTCACTGTGTTGTCTAAAGAGGTAACACAATCCACTGCACCTGAGCAGTTCTGTTTTCTCATCCCCAGACCATCATACAATGGTCCTGTGTTTGCCTTCTCCAAAACTGGAGAGAAATGTTTAAATAAAATTTTGTGCTGAATTATTAAAGCCACTGCAAATGTTTTCATTAAAATTTGAGTATGTTTAATATCCCTTCTCTTGAATTTTAAATAGAACCAATACTTGGTGACTTAATTACTCAGCAATATCTCTTTTTTAGATTTTTACCTTATATTAATAAAATGAGTGTATTTATGTAGTTCCAACCTAAGCACATCTTGTTTTACTAAGTGCATCATTTAAAGGGCACACAATGTTAACACCTTTTGGCTTGCCTGAGACTTTACATCATGCTACACACTGAATCCCATAGTGAACTTTATCCTATGCAAGTAATAAATCATTTTCTCTATCGTTCCTGATAAAATTAAAAAAACCCAACCAACCAAACAAAAAACCCCCAACCACAACTGGTCATTTTAAAGTGTCCCCAAACATACCTGCTTTCATTGGGGTTATATTCAGACTACCTAGGGTATCATCTCAGACAGACTTTGGCTGGTGGCGTGGAAGGCGATGGCTATAGCGGGTGAGTTGAGCACCTGCAGTTGGCCATGCAAATACAGCAGCCACCTCTTCCTTTGCTGTGCATGGTTGGAGGGCTTGGCAGAGTGAGTAGAAAGGGGGATGGAGGTCTCATCCCTCTTTTCATTTAGATGCCATAACTGGACCACAGGCTGGTGTTTGGTGAGATGCAAAAAGGGTGTTTTTTGAGGTTTGTGGAGTGATGAGGAACCTCCTGCTTCTGCTCCCGGTCCAGCAGTATGGACTGTCACCAGAACTGTTAGCATGAGGAGGGTGTCTGGAGGCCTTTGCCAGCACTGATGCTGTAAACGCTCCCCCATTTTTCAGGCAGCACCCCAAGCCCAGCTGTGATTCCCTGGAAAGGGGAGGGTACAGGGTGGCTGTGCCTTTGCCATTGCTGTGTTTAGGAGAGAAATGGCTTCAGCGACTTGACATCAACCTGCTGCTTTTGGGAATTAGAAGGGACATCTAAGGTTGGGTCGGGGTCATTTAAGGCTCAGATGAGGACTGGAGATACTGAATTTCCTAGCTTTACCCAGCTAAGCTTAGTGACCTGCTTTTACCTGAGCCGAAGGAAGGTTTGGGACATCTAAAATTGGTGTGGGGCACCATGCAGGCAGAAAAGCAGGCAAGAGCGGTGGCCAGGGGAAGCGAGGCCATGGCGCAGCCGTGAGGACAGAGGTCACTTGAGGGTGGTGGTACGGTGACGAGCTGTGCTGTGCTCAGCTGTCCTCTCCTGCCAGGCTGGCGAGTGCCAGACCTGCTGGACCCCGACACAAGCACGGCAGATGTGCAAGGGTGGGCTCTTCAGCCTCGAAAGGCCACGTGCCTGTGTGCATCACGCTCCAGCTAAGACGACGATGACTCTTTGAAACGTTTTTCTGCATTTGCATTTACAACAGCTGGATAAGCCTTTTTAAAAAAAATCTGATAAGTAGCAGGCAATTGAATTAACCACTGTTGACTGTATTGCTGTCTCTTAACAAACTCCATCTGTATGGTCTCCCTTTGTAGACACAATTTTATAACTTAATTTCCCTACCAAAACATCAGTGTTTACTTAGTAAGAAATCTGTTCTTTGTCAGCTTAAAACAGTGATTTCTTTATTACCACTCTGCGCAAGGAATGACAGCACAGAGTTGGCACTGGAGCAAGTCTGGTTGAGTCTACAGCGTTGTAATGGAAACAGGGTGAACCGAGGGTCAAGTATAATGGGATTTGTATACAGAAATGTGTCTGCATAAGGAATAGCTGCGTGAGATAAGGGAATGAAAGATGAGGCCCACAGGTCTCCCTTGGCATGGTGGTGGGAGGGAGGTGTCACCATAGGTATACGGCGCTGCTGACATGGGAGACGGGGTTACCTCTGCACCGGTGTAGCAGAGATGCCTAAATCACATGTGTGTGCTCTGGCACTAGCTGATGTTGGTGGGTGTTGGCTGGGTTGGGGCAGTGGTTGGTCATTACTCTGAGAATGTCTCATATGTGATTGTTATTGATTTTGGGAAGCATAGGGTCAATGAGGGGTTTAAAAGCTATTACGGTCTGTGGCCTTCCTAAAAACTTTTCAGCAGGGTTGTCAAACATGGTATGGTGAATTTAGCCCAAATAACAAGAGGCTTGCAGGGGTTTTTTCCTATCTTTCATAGCACCTGAAGGAGTTTTTTGTGATTCCCACGGGTTTTGCAAACCACAGGTTGAAGAGCACCGGTGTAAACTTTCAGCAGTAAACAGCTGGGGAACATCAGACCCCTATTCCTTCCTTGATAAATATGTTATATTTTTCTGTGTCATTGGAAAACTGGAAAAACAGGAGAGCAGCTGTAGAAAAGGACACCAATGGATCTGGGAGCAAAAGGGGTTTGGAAGGAAGGCTTCTCAGGTGATACGTGGATGACAAGATATAAAACACCTCATCCAGGAACTGATGATTTGGGGGGTGGAGGGGAGCATTCTGGTTCCTTTGAAGTCTGTTGGAGTTGTGCAGTTCAGCAAGCAGTACTGGGGTTTTACCAGAGGACTGGGCTTCCATTTATTGCATTTAGTTTCTCCTGCTATAGAGCCTCTCTGAGTCTTATGCTGCAGGCTAGAGCTGGTAGAGAAACACCGGTTGTTTATCACAGTCAATTGTAGAGACATTCAGCTTTCTCTGAATTATTTGTGTTCATCCTTTCCCTACAGAAAATTAACTCCCAGCTGAATGTTGTCCAGATTTTAAAAACATGCATGTTTCATTCCGGTTCATTTTCTTTCTAATGATGCAAAAAAAAAAAAAAGTGATAGAAAAGACAAAATTAAAGAATGGAAGTTCAAATGGAATAGCTAACTTATTGTTGATTGTCTTATTTTATACAGAAAACTCCAGACATTTCCAAGAGAAAGCTTGTTTGGAATAAAAAGGCTTTTCTTCCTGCAGTCATATCAGTGAAAAACTTTTACCTAGTTCTGCTCTTCACCATATAATTGCTTGCTTTTCAGCATACTCGTAGCAAAGGAAAGGAAGGTTAGATCAGCCAGCCTGCTGGATCAGATCTTACATTACATCTTGAGCTCTTTGAGTGCCATTAGCATTTCCTTTTAGAAGTGAAGAAATATTGACAGTTTGGTAGGTTATCTCGCATTTTACTGCACGTTAGGGCACTTCAAAGTCTTTATGTAGTGATGGGAACTGTCATGAAGTAGACGTGAAAAGGGCCTTTGGTCCAACTAAACCTGTCAGCAAGAAGATTTAGGGCAGATGGTTATTATTAGAAATCAATGTATTTATTATATATTGTTCAGGAATATTTCCCTTTGGAGGTTACTGTGAGTGCTGTTGCTGTTTAAAATGTGTCAAATGCCAGTAAAATTAATTCCTGCAGAAAACCCAGGGAGCCCCGACCAAAAGCTTTGCTATTATAGGAATGCGTATCTTTTACTTCTTTGTGCTGTGATGCACCAGAGGCAGGTACGCAGGCAGCACGCCAGCAGCGTGTCTGGGGTGTGCGTGCGTGCGTGAGTGAGATGTGTTTCTGTGTGGCTATCACAGTCACCTCGACACACAGAGCTCCTCTGACTGCTGTGTCTGGCTTTGTAGAGATCTGTGCTGTACCTGTTCCCATTTCTTTTTATTCCCCGTGGTTTTCTGGTTGCTTCCAGTTGGTTACAACGGCTTACTGCCGCGCAGAGCAAGCACAACATCTTTCTAAAGCCTGAACGTGATAGGTTTCCCCTGTACTCCAGAAAAGAGAAGTAGGACATTTCAGGCTTTTTATAGTTAGTTGGGTGTAGGTTTCCTTTCCATGGTGTCTTGCTTAGTTATAGGATTTAAGGACCTTGGATTATGGGAAGAGGGCATTCCCAATAGAAAAGGAGCATATTAGCAGCAACATTAAAGCTGGAAGTCGCTGTACTGGAACAAAGATTCATTTTCCATTCACCCCATGATTTACAACACATTCCAACCAAGTGATTTGGCTATGGTCTTCTGGCATAACATTGTTTGCCCTTTCCCTGACATTTTGCATATAAAGAAAAGTTATGAGCTTCTTGGGCATTCAAGGTACCAGGAAATGCAGGAGTCTACCTAATTTGTTAACATGAAATTATAGATGTCAGACATAGACTCTGTTAGTTAACGTTGGTTAGAGTAATGCTGCAGCCAGTTGATTGTATTACAGTCATGATGAAGAGGAATGGTCCTTTTTCGCTTTTCTGGGATATGACAGGTATAGAGCCAAGGCAGATTTAAAGTGTAATGAATGAACAAGCATTTTCTATGGTTTGCCCTACTCTTCCATGAGCTCCACAGCTGTGGCGTTGCTGCCACTGACTTACCCTCTCCACATTGGGTTAGTGCTGGCATAACGTGGAAAGGGACTTTTCAGAAGTACTGTAGGAATAGTCTTTTAAATGTTAAACCTCTCTGTAGCACTTGAACGTTATTTTCTTTTAAGGGTGAAAAGCCCCCACCCAAACGTAGCGTGGCAAGAAGACAGTAGGCAGGGATCAAAAATTCAGATTTCCTCCCCACACACATACACTTCCCATTTGTTTTCCCAAGCCCAGTGCCTTCACAGCTACAAGCAAAGTACTCGCTCAAAAGTGCTAATATCCTCAACATGTGTCCCAAGGGAAATCAATCGGATGCAGGGAAACGGCTGTGTCGCATCCGACACATCTTTCCAACACCCATTTCCCACATGACCTCACCAGTGCAGAATCCTCTCAGATCTCCCTCAGCTTCCTACTCAGCTCTACCAGGATCTGGTCTGTGTCCACGCCTTTCCCACCTCATTCCCCACTGCTTCCCACCTTGCTCGCCCCCCCACCTCCATCTGCAATGTCGCTGCCCATCCCTCATCCCCACCCTGCCCTGAGCCCGCAGCATTTCGACACCCCAGCTCTCAAATTTTGTGACTACCGGTCAAGTACTACACTACAAGTTCTCATGTCTGGTGGTTTCAACCTGAAGTTCACATGCCTCCAGGTTTGCGTTGCTCCTTTGGTCTGTTGCTCAACCGCTTTCATTGGCTCTTGCACTTTTATCCATGCTTTCTTTCATGCCTTTTCTCTCACTCTCCTTCCCTCTCTCCCCCTCCGCTTCCTTCCTTGAAGTTCCCCTTCTTAAAATATGCTGCTTCTCTGAAGGCTTTCATCATTAATCTCTCAAGAAACTATCTTAGAGACTCATCTGCTGCGCTTTGATTTATTCGTTGTGGGGTTTTTTTGGCGGGTATCTCACAAGAACTGAGCTGGTCATCCTTCTACCGCCATCGCTAAAGAAAAGCTTGTGTGAAAAGGTGGGCTTTCAGAACTTAAATTAAAAGATCATGTAAGTAAGATAATTGGATAAAAAAGGATATTAGGATCTGAAACAGAATGTTTACTTGCTTTGATGTGCTTTGGGAACATATGTCTGCACAGTGGGCTGCGTGGCTGATTAAGTATAAAACAACCCAAGAAAAAATCACCACTATTAAGCTTAAATCAAAGATCTCTCCTCAAGACACTAATTTGATTTGGGTTTGAAGGTCCCGTATCAACTCTAATTTCTACCTTTGATGTCTTGCTTCTTTGTGTGTTGTATAATGGAGGGCAACCTTACTTGTTAAAAATTTGCATTTTTCTTCCATTTTAAAAGCAAATATTGATATTGTTGTTGTTATTGTGTTGCAGTTGTGCCTACAAGTGTCAGCCAAAATGAGATCTGCATTGTGGTAAACGTGGCATAAATGCAGTAAGAAACCACATGTAGTTAGGAAAGTTTCTGACTTGAAGGCCTATTCCTGTATTTAGGCTCACAGATTCTCTTCTTCCAAATGATGCTGCCAATGTTGTTAACTTCTGGTGGATCTTAGATGGAAAAAAGAAGTTTCAAGCTCTAAACCAAAATACTTTTGATTTCATTGATAAAAAATAATAATACTCTTGTATTGGGTGAAATTAAATCTTTTGTTCCATTTGTTCTTGGGTTTAGATATTTTAAACTTAGGATTGAAGTCAGATATGTTTGAAAATGGAATGGTCTTTTGAAAGGAAAAATGAAAGATGTTTAGCTTTTTTTTAATTTGGAAACAAAAAAATCCTTTTTCTCACCTGGAGCAAATATATTAAATTGACCTCATACACTAGAAGCTGCTTTAAGTCTTGAATATGTTTTCCCAAGGGATGGAAAAAAAATTCTGCTAAGAAATGGCACCCACCTTAGATTACGATACTATTTCCATGGTGCAGATGGAAAACAGAGGAATCGATGAGTTGGAGGCTGTTCTTGTTGCTCCTGGCATCAGTGGCAGAGTTTCCTTTGACTTCAGTGGTACAAGATTAGACTTTAAGGCATGATTTTTAAAGGTATTTAGACAACTACCATTGTCAATGGATGCATGGTGGGATTTTTCATAGTGTCTACTTAAATCCTTCTCAAAGCAGTGCCCGAACCACAAATCCACAAATAAGGGATTTTATATTCAGAGATTTGTGTCTGTTAAGGCCTGAAGGAATTACCGCAGTTATGTCATCTGACATCTGCAACACTGGCCATAGGATTCCCCCCTTTAATTTCTACAGTGGGAGAAATTACTCTTTCCTACTATTAAAACTCCAAACCTTGCAGTACACTTAAAGCCCATCTTTTAGAAAAACATCTAGTTTTGCCATAAAGTCTTGCAGCAGCACTGAATTTACCACTTCCCTCCATAAACCCATCTAATGGGAACTTGCCCTCACTGTTAAAATATCTTTTTTATTTTTCATGCTTTCCATGCCTCAAAGCCATTTTTGAGGGGAAAGGACAAAACGGGAACTGCTCGAAGCATGCCCATTAAATATCTGCAGACAAGCTTTAGCAATTTTTGTCCGTTTCACAGCTTCTTATAAGTGAGTGCATTAACTGCTGAATTAGCAAAGGTAGCTCTGATTTTCTATAATATTCATCTTTGTGGGTATGGAAAAAGAAAGAAGATATTATTAACTCCATTTTAGAGCTGAGAAAATACAGGAAAAAGAAATAAAATTAGTTGTGCTGAGCATCCTGGCAGGGGATGGCTGGGAATTAGCAGTGATGTCTCTTGGGTCCCCCTCCCAGTCTCTTCCTAGAAGGGTACATAAGCTGGCATCTTCAAGTTGATAGCCCTATATTTGAGCATTGGGTCACTTTACTGGATAATTATCAACTTGTTGCAGTGCCGGGAGAGCTGGGAAGCGTGAGCGATTCCCTGTCATTACTGGGATTGCCCCGCACTCCCTGGCAGTGGCTGGGGAGGAGAGGCGGCTGCAAGGCAGCTCCATGCCGTTCCTCCTGGCGCATCCTCCGCTCTCCCAGCCAAGGAAATGGGAAGGGGGGAAAGCTTTGTGAACGATCAAATGCCATGTGAATTCGATAGTTGTGGCCCAGGTTTGACCTCTGATAGGTACCTTGGTTTGAGGGACCTTGTGGGGTTTAATTCAGAGGGTACTGGACAAGTGTCGCGACCTCTTGCCCTTCCTGTTGTAAGGGACTTTAAATCAGAAATAAACAGAGGTGAAGTTGAGGGACTGGCGAGAGCTGTTTAGACTGAATCGTTTAGCATGAATCCTGGGGCATTTTAGGTTTCCTGCTGGATACAGCTCTGGCATCCCATATGTAGAGCGTCTGCCACGAGTGCAGTCCCTTTTTCGGGCATCTGTATGGCTCTCCTCCATCTCGTGCAGACTTTGGGTGGTGTTCTGGGTACACAGGACTTGCAAAAACCAGGCCAGGAAGTTTTATTTAAAACAAAAGCAAGGAATTTTTTGTGGGGTTTAAAGGGGATTGTTGGCTTTAAAAGCTTTTTTCTTATAGCAAAACTCTACCAGGCTATGATACCCCTCCCCATGAGCAGCTCTGTTCCTAGTTTCCATCTCTGTGTAGCAGCTATGCAGTTGTGTTTTTTTTATTGTACAGCCAAACAATTGCCTGCAAGTGTCCATATTCCATTAAGCATATGGAAAAGTATTCAGCCCTTTGTTTTCTGCTGAATGAATATATTTGGCACGTAAGTATTAATTTAGACTAGTCATGGGACATTAGTGCTGGTTAATTGTCCTCATTTTTCTGGGTTTTATTTAACTGATGGAGATTATTTCAGAAATGCACAACTTCTTTAACTGTCACATTCATTGCTGGGTTCCCCTTGCAGAAGCTCCAAACCTGCAAGCAGCAGTGGGGAGATTGGTGCCGCATGTCCACCACACAGGATTTTGGGATTGCTGGTGCATGACCGCAGGGAGAGAGCTGAATGAGAAAAAGTCACCCCAAGGCCCTGTTCATAGCAGCCAGCACTGGTTTTGCCAGTCCCTGAGGGGTTTCCCTTCCCAGGATCCCAGCCAGCTCCTCAGAGATGCTGCTGCTCCTCTGCCATGGGACCATGAGGATCCTTTCTCAGTGCTGTGTCCAGCTGCGATGCACTGAGCACAGCACATGCACACCTCCTGTGAGCAGCGGCATCGGTGGCAAGTGCCTGCCAGGCTCCAAGGCACACGGAGGGACGCTGTGGTCCACCCCACTGAAAACCATGAGCTGAATTTTTTGCCTTGCTTTCCAAAGGAAAACTACCAGCTCCTTCCCCCAGTCTTTGGGACGAGACTGTGGAGCTTTGGACAAGCCAGCACTCCTTTCAGCAGAACCCAGGCAGCAGGAAAATTAAGCAGATCTCTCTTCCCCAATGAAGAACAGTCAAGGAGTGACCAGCCCCTGGGAAACCACCAAAAATCTCTTAGTGTCCCACTGGCAGTGTGTTACATCTCAGATGCTGGTAGATCTCCTTGTGCTGGTCGTGCTCCTCTGCTGCTGTGTGTACCCACTGCCCCATAGCCTTGCTCTGCAGACAGCTGGGGCCACGTAGATAGTGGTAGGATTTCTGCTCTCCAAGGACGTTTATCCACCGCACCAGTAAAGACCTGCTCTGTAAAGCCTTCAGCAGCGTGCGTGCCCCCGGCATCACCATGAGACCCCCGCAGCCCTTAGATGGTGTCAGGTAATGTGTGTCCCTCTGTTAGAGACCAGGGAAGGGAGACCTTCTCCTGAGTGGGGGAGGAAAGGAATCCGGGCTCCCGTGCTTTGTCAGAGATGCAAATTGCTCTACAAGTCCTGAGCATTAATTATAGAGCCTGGGCTTCTCGCCGGAGCCACAGGGAAAACAGGCCTCTGGCTCCCGTTAAATCTAATGGCGTTTGGACACCCAATTCCCTTAGCCTATTTGAAAATCAGAATCCCGGTTTCTTCAGAAATATACGTGGTCAGGTGAAATCCCTCGTCTCGCTGCAGACAGCGAGATTTTTACAGTGTTGGCTTCGGCAGATCCGGGAGCTCTTCCCCAGGTGCTGCAGGTTTTTCCTCATGCCATCTGTGGGATCCAGGAAGGGAGCAGGGGATGATGTATGGACAGTAGAGGTCTGGGCAGGGAGCTCTACAGACACACCGAGAATCCCAGCTCTGGCACCGTGGCACCATTGCACAGGCTGGTTCACCGCAGCAAGCTGGAGATTGTGGGGTTTGGAGCATGGGGATGGGGAGTCCCGCTTGCCTGGGAGGTGAGCTGGGCATGGGGGCAGAACATTCCCCCAGCATCGCTTCATGTCTCCCCCATTTAAACCACTGCCTCTAAAAAGCAGCAGCTAGTTGCTGTCCCTTGGCCAATCTAGGAGCAGACCTGTGAGGCTGTGGCTGCCTCTCGTTGTGTATTTCCAGATTGCTGATGTGATGGCACAGTCTGGGGCTTGGGGATTAGATAAGAAGTAATGCCAGTGGCGAAACTGGGAAAAAAGGGGAAAAATCAAACTTTTGGGGAGTTAGGAGCAGAGGATCCCTCCAGCCGAGTGAGCCATTCCTGGTAGGCAGCTACTGGAAACCACGTTATTTTGGGACGTGTTGTAACGTGGGATGGTGCTTTACTAGAAGTGCAGGTGTCCAACGGTGAGACGTGATCCCTGCCTGGGACGGCTTACAGGAGC
Source organism: Grus americana (assembly GCF_028858705.1). Taxonomy (NCBI): domain Eukaryota; kingdom Metazoa; phylum Chordata; class Aves; order Gruiformes; family Gruidae; genus Grus; species Grus americana. Next base: position 13,823,212 of record NC_072857.1, on the reverse strand, counting down.
CGGACCTGGCCGGCGGTATGGCTGTCCTAGCCCGCAGATGGAGAGATGCGGCAAGGAGAGGCTTGAAGCAGAGCCGTAAGGAGAAGCCTGCTCTCCAGCCCGGTCTTTGCGCACGCGCTCAGCCTCGTGTTGAAACACCGCCCGGGTCTCCAGCTGCATGCATTTTGGGTGAATTCTTGATCTTTTTCCCAGTGTTACCTTTTTGGCCAGGGTGGAGTTTCCCTGTTCTGAGGGACTCCAGTATTTCTGCCCAATTTAGCACAGAGAAAATGAACAGCAAACCCTTCATATTGTTATACACATTTTAGATGTTGGCCTCACAGTTTGATCAGCGGAGGCTCCGAAGGCTCGTAAACCTGGTAATACATAGTTTCAAGCCTGCATCAAAGAAGTTCACAACCCTTTTGGGAGAAGCTGTGAGTACTGATGAAAGAGGGAACTTATTGTATATGTAAGAAAACTTCTTTCATGGCTTATGTATTAAGGCAGGCTCTGTGGCCCAGGGAAGATTGGGGCTGCTTTTAATTTACATCCCCCCTCACTTATATTAAGTCTTCGTCAGAAGAAAAATTAGTCAGATGTTTTCTTAATGACATCATTTTTTTTAATCCTCTTTCATTTTTTCCAGATGAGGCGGTGGAGATTATTAGAAATGAATTGAAACTAAATCTGGAACAGAGACTTTGATTCACTTCTCCCTCCTCCCCGGTAGAAATAAATTGGTCGGCTCCGTGCTTGGCCGCCTTTATTAGCAGCCTCGACAGAAACCAGCCCCGGCGGCCTCGGCTGCAGCTTTCCCAAGCTTGCCTCCGATGAGGCTGATGTCATGGCAAGAGGCACCGGAGAGTGACTCGGAGAGAGACTTTGGTCGCCCCATAATTGTGGTAACGAAAAGCCATGGCGATGCAGGTGGGGAGGTTATGAGGTCTGAAATAGCCATGCCATCATAAGTTTGTCTTTCAGCGCCGTAAAAGAAAACAGGCTCGATGCTGGTGGGTGTTCCTCTAGTGAAACCCTGGTCTGGGTCCAATGAGCGCGCGTGTGTCAGTGGCTGTGCATCTCTGCAAGTCCTTTATATCTGATAGGTTTTTCACTGCCTTGTATTTCACACCGGTGAGCCACAGAGTGTATTGCTACAGGAAAGTACTTTGAACTATAAATATTTTAAAAGGCATTTAATTTACTACCCATCAGCAGAAAGTGTTCAAAAAGCCACAAGGTTTACTAATTTATCAGAAAGACAGAGAAACACGCAGAAGATCAAACAAAGACAAACATGCTCGTAAACTGCTGAATAAGTCTGCAAAGCTTATATTACATTTCTGTGTGGTTTTGTTGATATGTAAGTATTACAAATAAATTAAAATGCACCTGAACTGTTGATAAGGCAGGGTGGGACCGAGATCCTGAGGTGCAGGTGGCATGTCTAAACTGCTCAGACCCTCGTGTTTGTGGTTGCCTATGCATGGAGAGACAGATCTTACATGCACTCACTAATGGCATGTTTGGATATTCTTAGGGAAGGACCTTTGTAATACCGTCCCTTAGCTCAGCCCACGTCCCAGATCCCTGACCCCCGAAATCCCAAATGCCTGTGGTCTCCCCTGCCCGGGGTGCTGCCCCATGGGGTGCACATCCATCTCCCTCAGCTTTGCCAGAGCACCCAGCCAGGGATGAACACTGTCCCTGCTGTGACCTGTGTCTCCACACCAGCTCCTCCTCCAGCAGCCTGTGAGTACAGAGACAGCTAATGCAAAGCAGATTTTTCTCTTTCATTTTTCCTAATGACAGCTCTGCCTCTTTTGGAGTCTAGCTCAGATTTTCTGCTTCTCAGGTCAGGGCGTGTAACTTTTTCTCCCCTCCTTGCACCCTTTATGGTTTGTCTGAGAGGCTGGAGGGTACAGTGGGAGACGTGTTTGGGAGATGTCCGTGCACTTTCTCTTCCATCCTTGCTCACCCTGCAAATACTGCTCAAGTGCTGAAACATGTCTATGACTTTTTTTTCTGTTACCTGCTGAATCCCTCAGCATTTATTGACTTCTTTCTCAGGTAACACTTGGCCTGAGGAAGATCTGAGGGATTTAACAGAGGTGGCCCCCAGAAAGCATGCAATAAAACCTCTCATGAACTTTTGCCCTCTGAACCGTACCGCTGACCTGTCAAGGAGGTTTGTGCAAGCTGTGATGGACGCAGGCGGGGAGGGCTGCTCCACCGGCGCTGGCTGAGCCACGCGTGCTGGGCCGAGCAAAGCATGGCTCACCTCAAGATCTCCTTGCACCATTTACATCCGTTCACAGGCAGCCCTGTCTGGGGCTTTGTCTGCACACGGCAGCACTAGGTGTCTGGATACCCAGGGGCAGTGAGGAGCTTGCCAGTCCCAGGTTTGCCTCCAATGTCTTCTTGTAGCCAGCCTCCCCGTGCAAGGAGATGGGGTGAAATCTGTGGCACGGGGTATGCTCCACGCAACCTGCAAGCGCAGGCACTGCCTGAAGCAGCTCATGCCTCTTTCCACAGCAGCCCAGCTGGGGTGAGCCACCTTCCACCAATATATGCTCAGTGCAATGCGGGTGCAGGTCCGCAGGAAGCTTGCATGGGCTTCAGGCTCCACGTATGCCAAGAAGGGAGGCTTTTCCCACCATGTGCTCAAACTCCTCCCCTGCGGGTGAAGGCAGTGGGGTGGGAGGCAGAAGAGTGTCAGGCGGCCGTGCCCACCGCGGGTGGCTGTGAGTGACAGCGTGTCTCTGTTTCCTTCCCAGGCCTCCTCCCCTGAGCGGCAGCCCCGTCATCTCTGACATCTCCCTCATCCGCCTGTCTCCGCACCCAGCCGGGCCCGGCGAGTCACCCTTCAGCCCGCCGCACCCCTACGTGGCACCCCACATGGAGCACTACCTCCGCTCTGTCCACGGCAGCCCCACGCTCTCCGTCATCTCCGCTGCCAGGGGCCTCAGCCCCGCCGACGGTAAGACGCTGTGCTACTGGTATTGCAGTGATTTTTGTAGCTCACCAGCACTGAAATTCCCTAAAACACGGGGATTTACAGCTGCAAAGGCTCCGCAGCTGCTCTCTGAAGTGGTAGAGCTGTCTCTTTTTCTTTTTTTTTCCCCCCTTTAACTACACATTTGTTTTGCATCATTGCGCTGAGAAAGCAGAGCGTGAGAATAGCTATTACCGCTGGATCATATTATAAATATTTTGCTTAAAGTACGTTCCTTTCTGCAGCGTTCTCGGCTCTCTTACAAGCTTATGTCTCTACCGGGAGCCCTGCTTCCCCCAAAGAGGGTCACAGTCGCTCTGGCTGCCTGGCCTGGCTGGGACTGATGTTGCAGAGATGAGTCAATGTCGGCTGGGTTATCCCCTGTTGGCTTTGTGTCTCGGTGCACGATGGCTCCCATGTGAAGGAGAGAGGCCATACTTTCTTCCTCCTTACTCCTGAACTGCCCCGCAGCAGCTTTTGGGAGAAGGCAAGGATGTGCAGTGAGCTGGCACTGGGTGTTGATGCTCTCCAAGTCCCGGCAGACCCCGGTGTTGGGGAGCCAGGGACAAAAACGGCCAAACAGGGAAAGGGGAAAATCCACGACTGCTTTCATTTGGGGAGGTGCAAGTCATGACTGACTTCATTAGAAGTGCTTCATTACACAACTGCAGGCAGCTGGCTCAGTGCCCAGGGAGCAGCCGGGGTCTGGGGACCCAGTCTCTGCACGCTTGGTAGTTCCCAGCATCTCTTGGCTCCCGAGATGCTGCAGGGGCAAAGGGCCCTTCCCTGCCACAAAGCAAAGTGGACCAGAGAGCCACAAGGCCCCCAACTTAGTGTCTGGCAGCGTAAAACCATCTTCTGTGGCTAAAAAAAACATTGCTAGGGTGATGGGGAGATGCATGCGTCTTCTTCCCTCCCCTAAAACGTCATCCGAACTCCCAGCCACCCGCCACGGAGAGGTCTGATGGCTGACATGCGTGTGTTCTGCCTCATCCTCCCCTTCCAAAGCCAGTTTCATTATTTGCTATGAGAAAAAGACATTGTGTTTTGGGTTGCTTTTCTTTCTCTTTTTCTTTTCCTTTTTTTTTTTTTTTGTAAGGCTGTGGTAAATAAGTTAATGGGGCAAGCGGGTGGGGAGGCAGGTTTGAAAAATTACAGCTGGGAGAAAGTGAGCGTAATTGGCTTTGGCAGCCAAAATGGTTTTATGCTGCCAGACACTAAACCTAGCTCTATGCATTAGACCTTGGCTTTAATTTCCTCGCACTGCTATCGGGAACTGGGCTGCATTTGTCTTTCCTTCCTAATAGGCAGGGATGTTAATGCTGACAGGGTTACTGCTGCCGGCGGGCTGGGCCCTCTCCCCCCTCCCTGGGGTGCCGGCTGCGTCCGAACGGGAGGATTATTAGAAGGGGGAACGAGAGATTGTTTATAAATTTGCGGAAATGGAGGAATGCAGAGGCCCCAGCTTAGCTTCTTTTGTCCGCAGAAGCACGCCCAAGCACACGTCACGAGAGCCCTACGCAGAGCCGTGCGGCCGGGGCTGACGGGGGGCGCGGGGGGGAGACGGGGACGCCAACGTCAGCGCCGAGGTCTAACGTTGCGGTGGGAACCTTCTCCCCATGTTTTTCTCCTCGCCCGCGGCTCCGGCAGTGGCTCACGAGCACCTGAAGGAGCGAGGTCTCTTTGGGCTGCCCCCGCCACCACCAGGAGCCAACCCCGCCGACTACTACCACCAAATGACGCTGATGGCCGGCCACCCAAACCCCTATGGGGACCTCCTGATGCAGAGTGGGGGAGCAGCCAGCACAGCCCATCTCCACGATTACCTCAGCCCCGTCGATGGTGAGTAGTGGTCGGGGTCCTCCGTGGCACAGCTGAAATTTTGGGACAGATGGATGGGGCTATCCTCCAGGTGGAGGTTGCTGTAGATGGTCCCTCTGCCCTGCCAAAACCCACCGGTGCTGAACTATAATTTTTGGCTTAAAAGGTCGCCTTGTTCCATATATACATATAACAGATACATAATTTGAAATACATACGTTGCGGCCTCTTTGGGGGGGGATGGCATGGCTGCGGCATGGGTAGGGGATGGGCTGGTCCAGCAGACAGGGCGTTGCTGCCGTCCTGCTGTCTTGGGCACGGGTGACCATACTGTCCCTGTGGACAAGCTCCAGCTCCAGCTCCCCATCCCACCCTGTCTGCCCCTGAATTTAGCCTATTTGGTGTCTGGGACAAAGGCTGGCCGTTTCCATGCATAGCCATGCTTGGCACGATGGACTCCTCATCTTGGTTGGGACCTCTCAGGTCCCCAAGGAGAAAAAATATGTTAACGGGGAGCCACGGTGGAGACGATATGTTAGTACTTTGCGGGAGAAAAAAATTGCAGGAATGTGGTATTTATGCTAGTATCAGGCATTATAAGCCCAGAGAGTTCTGGCTCCTGGCTAAATGAAGAAGAAATAAAATCATGTTAGGTGCTGCAGTGCTGAGTCACTCCCGTGGCCTGAGCGCTGCCCTGGTGAGATGGGTAAAATCTGTGTGGAAACGTATCTGAGGTCCAAGTGATTTTTAGAGCCGTTAGAAATTTCTTTCCTTTCACTTCATGCCACGTCTTGTAAGAACTGGAGTTGCGCAGATATTACAGAGGGACGTTTGGGGATTATTTCTGCTGCAAGAAAGAGAAGTCTCGGCTCGACTTTCAGATACCGGCTCCTGTTTCCTGGGCTGCCTTCAGATTTGCCTGTGGACCATTATAATTTTTGGAGTGGAGATCTGCATCATTTCATTACCGCTTCAAAGTTTCTGTTGTCGAGCTTTTAAGATGAAAGACTTTGCAGTCTTGCTGCTTCATAAAGTGACTGGTTTAGAATGATAAAAGCTGCTCTGGCTGTTCAGTGATAGGGGCTTATAGATATTTCTAATGAAAAAACAATTTCTCGTCTGCAGCTGCTGCGGAAGTTTTACCTGAATAGTCATTTTCTGCTGCCAGTTCCTAGATTGATCAGGAACCTGGATCCTAGTCTGAAAAGGAGAGCACATGCTCCTTGGTACCATCCTGCCTTTAACACCCAAAATATATTCTGAGCTTCTCTGCTACAAAGCAGCTGGTCAGTAAGACTGCTCTGTCTTCCATCCAAAGGGTTAATGTTTGTGGTTATAGCAGATGGGTGCAAACCAGCCCTGCCAATTTCTCCTCGGGCTCGTGAACAAGACTCCTTCCTCCTTGCCGCCTTATTAGTCCATCTCTGACCAGCGGTGCCTCACTGAAGTGCCAGATAAACAGCCAGTAAGGGAAGCAAACACAACTGTTTTCATGCTAGCACAGACTGACTCCTGGCACACCAAGATACTCATCCTCTGGTTTGCTGAAGATTAGTCTTTATCTGAAGTCATCTGAGATATTCCCTGTGGCAGAAGATTCTCTTGCTGCTTGCCTTCTCCTGAAAACAGCTCTAGAGTAAATCACATATCAAAGGTCCTGGTTTCATGCAGCCGAGCTCATAACCATTATTCACTGGAAAGCCAGAACTCGCTGAGCATTTATTTTGATCTTTTGGTAAAGCTTTGTTGATGAGTACCTGGAAAGCCTTTTCTGGGCCTTCACATGCTCTGAGTGAGATGAAACTTTCAAACGTCATGAGGATATGACATGAGACACCAGAAGGCTACTTTTTAAAAATCTAAAAAGGAGCAGCAGCCAGTCTCTGGTCTACACGTTCGGGTTTATCCACCAGCTGGAGAGAATAGAGAATTGTGCATTATCAAGGCGGAGGCTAAAATGGATGGCTCTGAAACACTGGCTGAGGAACCACTCTCCCTCTCTTTTTAGAAAGTTATTTCAAAAATTTAAATCAGCAGGGACTAAGTAAATAGTTGAACAGTTAATTTAATAAAGCATCCTCTTATGGTGCTTTTCTGAGACAAGAATATCAGTAGCATGCATAAAACCTCAATGAGTCACCACCTCACAGCATCTTTTATTGAGAGAGCCCTTTTCTTCCCAGAGAGCCCCAGAACATAAGAACTTTACAAGAATTAGTTTGCTGAAAATGCAGGTAGCTGCTGTCAAACCACATGCAGCACCATCACACATCTGTGATAACACTGGCACCTGCAAAAGAAAAAGAAGCAGATAAGCATAGATTAAAACTGGCCTATGCAGTGTCACATCACCTCCAAATATCTGCAGGTCCATGGGAGCCCTAGACACTGGGTATGGTAGTTCTTCCACAGACACATACCTGGGCCCTTCTGGTTGCTGTAATTGCATTTCTTGGAGAATTTCTTGATGCCTCCGTGTTTGTTAGTGTTTTTTCATCCCACCAGGTGTCTAGGGTCTAGGGCATCAATGTCGGCTGGAGCTTGTTGGAACCGACATTGTGTCAGGTCTGCTGAGTGTTTCAGTGGTGACTGAGCCATGGTGCCCCAGAGCTGCATCTCTTTAGCACGGTTTTCACTGTGCAGCTAGAAGTAGTTAAACCACTAAAATAGACCAAATATAAGTTTTATGCACCAGACTGCTGGGGTCTTCAGACCAGTGCCAGTGGAGACCAAATAACCCTTCAGTTAGCTGTCCTGTTACATTCTGTCATTCAAACAGGGACTCTAAATCCAAGAGTGGAGTTTGAATCCAGGCTTAAATCCATTTTCTGGAAAGCCTACACTTTCAAATCAAAAGTTAATTGCTTTCCAATGTCATAAGATTGGTGGTGGGACACTTTTGAGACTAATTTACAGGATCTATTCACCAGATCAAAACAATCTTTTGCATTTCTATTCTAGAAGTGGATGCCATGTGGTGGATTATTCCAGGTGACAGAGTGGTTACACAAGAGCATCACTGGGGCAGTAAAGACTTGTGGGGAGCACAGATGAGCCTGGAGATGACTACAACTTTCTGAGCATGTTTAGTGCATCCAACATTTTTTTTTTCCTAAGCACAAGGGTTCCTGTGATTACCATCAGCCCTTCAGGAGGTACCGTTTGCTCCCAAAAGGAGCGTATCCAGACTGACTCAATGCTTGTACTGTTATAGCCCTGTACATCAGAAGATCTCAAAGTACTGTACAAAGCAAAGCTGTTTCATCACTGGAAACCCCAAAGAGAAAGGAGATCATATGAGCAGTGATCAGAGCAGTGGCAGCTCGGGGAACAAGACCCCAGTCTTCAGAATGAGGACTCTCATGGCCAGGGTGGGAAGCAGAGATCACCTTTAAATCCATCATTTCTATTTGCACAGTGTCGAAAGTGTGAGTGGGTTGTCCATACTGAGTCAGGGGTTGGGGGAAAAAGGTCTTGAATTCAACTTACATCCAAGCGGCGCTGCACAGAGGTGGTCACTCAGGTCAGGAGGGCTGCATAGATGTGTTTGTGCAACCTTACAGTTACCAACAGCAGGGATGACCCTGCAGTGCTGTCAGGGCATTTCATCCAGTTGTGGAGCTAGAGGGGGGATCCCTGCCCTGTCTCTTGCTGCCTGGTGCATGCCAGTCACGAGTGTCTTGATCATGACCAGCAGTTTAACTGGGAAAAGGCTTTGTTCAGCCCAGGAGAGCCAACCTGCTAGCGGCTGGCGCAGTTGCCTGGAATGTGGGCAAATCATCAAGCAGGACTTTATTCCCCCAAGTCAAACAGTGATTCAGCTTCACTGGCTTCTCTCAGCCAGTGTTGTTGGAATCTTTTTACTTCAAGTAAATGATTTAATAGCCATTGGGGTAAGGAGCAGGGCTGGCAGCACAGCCCAGTGGTTACTGCAGTCAGCAGGCATGTGTCTGTGAGAGGTGAGCTCAGGACTCTCCTCCAGCAGGTTTATGCCAAGCAACTGCTCCATCAGGGTGGACAGAGAGAGCCCAGCTTCACGGCATCCTAGGAAAGAAGTGCCTTGTCTGGGGCTTGAGGGACCAGCAGCTCTGGATTTGCAGGCTGGATATGCAGATGACTTCCCCAAAAGAGCCAGCTGTTGGCTACTCTGGGCAGACGGCGCGCCCTGTAGTCTCTTCCTTAAAAACTCTGAAAGATCTTTTTTTGTTGTTGTTGTTTTCTTTGTCCCAGCACAGAATGGAAACTTGCTGAAATCTCAGAAAAGGTTCAGAGAATGGGAAACGATTTCCCACCCATTTCTAGCCAGCAATGCTGTTTTCCTCCCCAGAAAAATATGTGCAGAAGAGAGGAGAAGTCCCAGAGCATCCCATAAGCACTCTGTCTGGAATCCGCTGCACTCTGGTTTCTAAAGAATTCAATTTACATATGCAAGTTGGGTCCTCTTAACAGTTACCTTGTGGATTGGGAGTAGAAGAATGCAGCCTTGTCTTTCAGCGAGGATTTGAGGGAAGCATTAGTATTCCTTGAACTGCAAAGCTGATCGGGCCGGGTAGGGAAGAAAGAAAGGTCCCAGGACAGCATCTGGTGCCAGAACAAATGTCCAGCATCTGCTGCAGTCTAAGTAAGCTGTGTGTTGCCGCTGCAAAAGAGGAGAGGGGAATAAGGAACTGGTTATGCAAAGAGTGTTTGTAGTTTATTGCAGTTGGTTATTGATTAAGGGATCATCCTGTGGTTTTTTGCTGTCCTTGGTTTTAATCTGATGATGGGAGGAGGGGGATATTTCTGTGTGCGTTGGTGGAGTTTTCTTGATGAGCAGCCAGGAAGAGGGACCATTTTGATAACGCTGTATTTATCCCGAGGCTTGGCCATGGGATGCAGGGGAAGCCGTGGCTCCGGCCGTGGCTCGGTGAGGAGGGGGGACCAGCCCACGTGCCTTACGGGATCAGCCATTTGGAAGCAGATTCCCCCCATGTCCCTGTGCAGTCGCTTGTCCGTAAAGAGATGCCTGAGATTTCCTTGCCCTGAAGGAACTCCCACTGAGTGCCTGGCGTTTCTTTTCAGGAGGGCTTTGCTGCCACTATTTCTAATGCAGTATGTAGCTCTGAAACCTCCCTCCAGGAAAACCATCTCTTCTAATGTCCCTCTGATGGACCGCAGCCACGGCGAGTGGTCGGAGCAGGAACCTCTGTTCCCGCCTCCCACACGAGCCCCGCGGGTCTGATCCTGATCTAGCACAGCAGCGCAGGGAGCAGCCGCGGGAGTCAGACCACGAGCTGACACAAGTGAAAATGAGAGGCTGAGCATCTGGCTCATCGCTGGCCTGTTGTGGATAAATCTAAATTGGGGAAGAAAATCCCAGTTTCTGAGCAACCCGTGGATGTGAACCTGTAGGAAACTGCTGAGGAAACTTCTACCTTTTTACCAAGAAATTTGGACTTTCCTCCCAGTTCTAGGCTGGTTGAAGGACCGGGCTGGGACATTTGGCAGACGTGGCCAGTGTCACTTAAAAATTCAGCCTTGAATTCTTGCTAGTTTAGAAATGGGATATTTAAACCCCTCCAGGAGAGAAATGGCTTTCAGTTGTGAGCTGTGGCATTTACATTTACCCTGCAAAGATAATGTAGCTGTAAAGTCAAGCTTTTTCTATTGAAAAGTTATTCCAGGCAGTTTTAAAATGTTTTTTAAAATATGTGGGTTATACTAATTCTCTACCATGTAGAGCTGAGCCTGTGACTGCCAGTGTATCTAGGTCTGTGTATGAAATGGTATGGAAGGGCCGGTGTGCTCCAGTTAAAACACCATAAAACGTTTCTGGAATTGACTTTCTGTAAGAAGAAGGAGCAGGGGGCAAACACCTATGGTAAATTTTTTATTGACCTTCATGAACTGCCATCCACTATCACCAATGCCCAGAGCTTTGGGCTCAACTTTTACTGCACCCTTCCGTTCACCACTTCATGTCTCCATTTTAATCTCCTCCTAATTCTGAGATTGTAAGGAGATGGGGACAGTCTTTTGGCTTAAAATTTCCTGTCTTTCTTCAAGCCAAAGGATATTTTTGTTGTTGCTTGAAATCTGAAAGAGTTTTGAATTCTAAGCAGGTATGTTTAGCTTTTGCAAAAACAAAACCAAAAAAATATCAAGTTTCTTCTATTCAGAGCTGATTCTTTTAATATATACCACATAAATAAAACCCAAGCTGTTAGTATGTCCAAAAACCGGGCACATAAGCATAGCAGGTTTTCCAAGTGGGAAAGAATTAGTTTGAAAATAAAGATGAGATAGCTTAAATAGGTATGCCTCTAGATCAGCTTTTAAATTCATATTTATCCTATAAATATGAATTTTGCAGAGCAAATTGATATGGGAAGAGCCACCACCAAAGAACACCCATCCTGGACATGCTGTAAATGTACTTGGCTGGAAATATTATTGAACACCAGAGGAGGCAATGACACGGAGTACCTCATCCAGTTGTCCTGTTTCTTGTTTTGCTTGTGGGCTTTGGCCCATCACTTCTTTCTGGATCTGGGTGAGAAAGAGTTTTCCCATTTCTCAGAAGTATTCAAGGGAAAGAAACTGAAGGTAAAAAAGGTGTCCATCTGAGGTAGAGAGGCACAGAGAAATTAATTTTTAAAATTGAAACTCTGGTAGAAGAGTGGAATTAATTTTAAAATTATTTCAATTTGTGACCTTTTCAAATTCATTTTAACCCATGTTGACTTCATGTTTGTCAACAAAACATCTTTTAGAACAACCACATAAAAATACCAATTTTTTTTCTTTCAAGAGTGTTGAAAGGGGTAGTCTAACAGTTTAGAAACTCTTCCCCTAACATATTTTCCAATCAAAAAAGTCTTAAAACTAACCCTGTTCATTTTGATAAGTCAGCATTTTTGAAGGGGAGATGAGAGGGGGAGTGCTAGTGATAAATCCTCCCGAGGCTCTCCGGCTCTGTGTCTGAAAAATGGATCCCACCATCATTTACTTCTCTGGGCACAGTCACTGCTGAAGTAGTTGTGTGTGGTTTTTTCCTTTGAAACATCACTGGGCCTCAGGCAACAGGGGATTTTGCTTACGTATTCAAGTGGCTGTCAGTCAGGCCGTGCTGAACACCCTGCCTACGTATACAGCTTATCTTTGCTGCTGCCTGCTATCGTTCAGCATTCATGCTCAGTGTCCTCAGATCGGGGGACTAGGTTGGGCCAATTTTATTATTAAGAGTGATCCCAGTGCTGCTAATCTGCTTTTGAATAATAATTTTGAAAAGATTCCCTCTTCCTAAATGCACTAGTGAGCACTTCTTCATGTGGTTAAACTCCTTTTCCATTTCCCAGACGCATTCCTTCCCGGGCACCTTGGGCAGGCTGTCATTGAGAAGAGAGGAATTGTTCATCCATAGCAGGATTTTAGGGCACAGCTTCCCCTGGAAGCCCGAGACCTAAGAGTCTTTTGTGTAAAGCATCAGCCCAACCTATTGGATCGGCTATCAGACATTTCAGATAGCCCACGGTACTCGCGAGATCTAAATTAGAGTGGACAGTAACGCAATGTGTATTACTGGGTTTAGGCTGGAGAAGTCCCAAGCCAGCTTGTGAATCTGACAGCTTCCAGCAGAGATTTACACGGGGAAAAAATGACGTACCTGTGTGCAGTGGGGAGGGGTGCCCGCGTTGGATGCACTGCGAAAACCCAGGTTTCTGTTGGACATCAGGACTTCTTCCCTTTGCAAATTAATGGCGACCAATGGCTGAACCAGCACTGTGGACATAAATCATGGGAAGGAACAGCGAGAAATGAGTACAAGGCTTTTCTTTCTATTTAGTAATTTATCAAGGGAAGTGGCACATTAATAAACAGATCTCCCTTGAGGTGTGGGAGTAACAGAGATAAATATGACTGTCAAATCTGGCCTGCTTCCTTCTGTTAGAGGAGGAGGAGACTGTGGGAATGCAAATGCAGAAAACAATATCTATATCTGGAAAGTTGCGTATTATTTGTAGGACAGAAGCACTGACAGCTCAGCTGAGATGGAGCTCCATTGCACTGGGTGCAATACATGCAGAATAAAACTCAAACCCCGTCTAATGGAGCTCATCTAAATAGATGGCACTGGGAAACAGGGACACAGAAAGAAGCAGCACCTTGCTCAAGGAGATCTGTCTGGGGAGGACTGGGAACAGCACCCAGGTCTTCCCAGGTCATGGACCATGTATTGAATCACAATGCCATATAGTCAGAAGAAAAAAAAGAAAAAGCGAAAAAAAAAGTTTAATTAGTTCAAATCAACACATTAATATGTTGTAGACAGAGCACAGTTTTGACCATTATGATCTAGACCCACACAAACCTCATGTTGCTCAGTCCAAGGCTCTGGCAGGGCCCAAATTTCATGAACCAAGTGTGAAGTTTGGGAATGCTCTACTCCAGCCTTCAGGCAAGGCCAGTCTTTGCTGAGGGGAGCTGGTTTGCTCATTTTGGTTTTGCATGCACAGTGCCTCTGCAAACCGGCTGCTCCTTTTCCACCTCCCGAGGGAAGCGCCACTCACCACGGCAGAACAGGGCTGGAAACTGCCAGCCGCAAGCATTAGGAAAGTTTGAGTCTAGTCCCTCCAAATCATGGGACAGCTTTAACATTCAGGAGGTGAATTTTACAGACCTGTGTGTTCTTTCTGTTTACTACCTGATCCTTAAGTCATGTTTTCAAGCTTGTCCCTGCCCTGTGGGGCTGCAAAATGTGGTTATACAAAATACTATAAGAAGAATATGTTCAGCAGCAGATGTACAACCACCTGATTTTTAGGAGAAATTCCAAATATTGTCAGTATTGCACCTAGCAATTCTTGACGCTTCTTAGGTATAGGACAAAAGGCACAAGAGTGCTTGGTTCAAGTACCAACTTAGCCTTGGACTTCCAGTGGGACCTTGGGCAAGTCATTTATCTTGTGCAACGAGGGACATTGTGGGTAATAAGGGGATGATGGTACTAAACCCCATTGATTACACAGCACCCAGACATGGAAATGACAGAGCCACTTAGGTACTCGGGTGAGTCATGTGGAGACTGGGAGACTGCAACCCAGCCACTCGTCTCAGGGAAATGTTGACACAAACTTTTGCGAGTCAACATCAATCGAGGAACTATTTGGTCACGCTGTCAGGATATATTTTACCTCCTTGTACATCCCATTCACCCGCTCACATACCAGCACTGTCATCAGGACAGAAAGTTTATCCTCTTGCATAGTTCCAGGCTTGTATTTGGTGATACGCAACCAAAATCAGTCCCTCCAGCCAAGTAGAGGAAAATAGCTCATATTGTCTGTCTGGGCAAGTTACCGTTTTATTCACAGTGTTTAATAAGATATACCCACAGCAAGCTTTCTGGGGAGACCACTGCTGGAAAAGCCAGGTAGTAATACAGTGCTGCACTCATTGAGGGAAGGAGCTGGAGCATCCCTGGGTGGATGATGAGGATTAACAGCCAGACCCCATGGCCAAGTGGCATATTTTGTCCTTATAAATCTTTTTTTTTTTCTTTTTAAATAGGCAGCTCCTTACCTGAACACTTCTCTCATTGCTGTGGAGGGGTGAGCCATTCCAGGCAGGACTAGGGCTTGACCAGGCTTTGGATCCGGTACCCTGGTATTGGGGAATGTTGCGATATGGCCCATCCCCAGCCTCCATCCATGCCACCTCGGAGATTTGCAGGTGGCTCAGGCCTGGGCAGAGTTTCGTCTGGACTGAGTCATTCGTTCCAGTTAGCAGTGCCGAAACGCTGGGGGAGGCTGAATTTGTACAGTAGTAACTTGCCTTGTATTGCAGATCCACAAACGGGACTGGCAGGGCTGGAAATGACTTCATGCCTGAATGATTGACAATTGCTAATAGGGTCCAGGCGCTGGCAGGTCCCCTTGGAGGGGGAGAGCTTGAACTTTGTGCCTGAGCTGCCAAGTTGGTTTTCTTAAAACTCTTAATTTACTTTCGGGGCTCCTGGAGCCTCGCCTCCTTCGTTAATTGGATGGTCAGCACTGTGCTTGTGCTCGTTTGGTTTCCGCTCCCTCCACACACAAGCACACACACCATTTCCAAGGGTCGCCCCAGCTCTGATGTGCGGCTCTTCTGGCCCCACTGCTCCTGCCACTGAGTCAGCGGGGGCAGCTGCGCTCACAGAAACCTTGTAGGGCATTTTCCCTTTTAATTTTAAGTTAATTTAGTGCCGATGAAAGGGGGTGATGGACAGGCTTCTGTTTTTCCGAGGAGGAGGGCGAAGCAAGCGAGCATTTGCGGTGCTGCCTGACCCCTGTCATTCAGTGCCCAGCAGAGAGGAAACCTCCCATCAACGTGTAGCTGGTCCCTGCACTGCTCCCAGCTCCTGAACATCCCACAGCAGTCACGAGTGCAGCAGGTCTCAGCGCCTCCCAGTCCCGCAGGAAGGGAGCAGCCTGCTGGTTTTGTCTGACAAAGTCTATCTTTCCTACAGTGTCCCGGTTTTCAAGCCCACGGGTGACTCCGAGATTAAGCCGAAAACGAGCCCTGTCTATCTCCCCGCTGTCTGACGCCAGCATTGACCTCCAGACAATGATCAGGACCTCCCCAAACTCTCTCGTGGCATATATCAACAACTCCAGAAGCAGTTCAGCTGCAAGTGGCTCCTATGGCCATTTATCTGCTGGGACAATCAGGTAAAGCTCTGAGACCGGCTCCGTTCAGCTGCGTAACCACCCCCCCGAAAGAAGCGGTGACCCTCCAGTGAGGGAGACCTTCCCTTCCTCGCAACCTCTGCTTTAGTACACGGGGACTGTGTAGCGTATTAAATCAAAGTCCCCATCTGGTTTTGCACGTGGAATGGTACTTCGTGGCATACGTGGGGTGGGGGGGTTGCTGAATTGGGGTTATTGGTTACCAAGTTTCCAGTAATTACAGTATGATCATGCAAGTAGAAACAGAGAATAAATTCGTCTAACAAAATGTTCATTGTGAGCAGTTGGACTGGTTAAGAAACCCTCCGATTTAAGAGATTGCCCCAAAATATTATTGGTCCACATTCTTTAAAAAAACAAGTTGCCTGGGTGGATTGAAGAGCCTAATTCTAAAAACATATTTTAAACAAATCTAAGTTTTGCTCAAATGTTAATTAAAAAGCACTTACACTAGGCAGCTCACAGTTGTCAATTCCTGTCGTGATTGCTTCACCCAAGTTTCACAATGTTATTATTCTTTTTATTACTTAACTGTTAAAAATGTTAGATCTAATTAACACTGATGTTGCAAAGCAAGGGTTTATAAAGATCATGCTCTCCTAAAACTTGCAGGGAAAACAGAGACATTGCCATTAGTAACTGTAACATTAGTTTTATCAGTTACTTTATCCAGCAGCATCATTTAGAAATTGACTGTAAAATCAAACATAATGCTAACTTAAACAAATTGCAACTCCTTGTTTGGTAATCATATTCTTCTAGTCTTTTCACCGGTTGTCATTAACTGGGTATACCTGTAGCATCTCATCTTATACTCGGATTTTAAGCTTTTCAGGGTAGCATCTGGTATTTTCAACAAATCTGTAGAGTGCAGAGTCCTACCTAATGGTCAGTTGTTGGCCTCCGAGGGAATAATCAAGTAATAATACTGAATTTGACACTCTTCGTGGTGTTCTAAAGGTGTATCTTAAATGTCAGGAATTGTTAAATGGGTTACATATTTAACGGGATAACTGTCAGCAATTTGGGACAAAAAGACTTTTTTGTTATCATTTTAACAATGTCTTGGTGGCAGAAATGAAATCCGTTCTCACCCTATCAGACCCAGATCCTAGTAGCGCTTCAGAAAGTCATTTTTGGACTTTGCTGTAACATAACAAAGCTGTGCAGCAGCCTGCCATCACACCTCATTTGCTGCAGCACATATTGAACTCCCCGAGCTCTTTTACACTGTAGTGATTTTTGCCCTTATTCTTTTGGTCAAGTTGTCATTAACTGGTTTGGAACAGAAATACTAATTGTATGGTCACCAGCAATAAGTATTTTCTCTAAAAGCAAAATTGGAAATGAAGCGTTTTGCTAATTATGGCCCCGTTCTCTGAGCACTCACACCGTGGGCAGTTTTAGTGATGTGAGAGAAAATACTGTGAGTGTAAAGGTTCAAGACAGCCATCTTTTAAAGGTGTCAAATAATCAGTTTTGGGGCTTAGAGTCTATGGTTTGTGCATCACCTGCCTAGAGTACCGGGAGCAGAGCAGCTCCTGTGCTTCCCCGTTCCTGCCAAGGGGACTCACCCCTGGGAGCGAACCCCTTGTTTCCAGAAGCAGCACTTTGTTTTTAATGCTGTCGACTGCTGCATCCTGGCTGGGACCTGTTGCCTCCAGTTATCACCCAAGCAGCCAGGACCAGTGGTGTTTCTGGTCACCACTGACCTAGATTGGAGCTGAACCAGTGACCTACATATGAAGGGTGACATACTTCAGCAGTCCCCTGAGCCAGCACTCCCCTCACTTGAATGCAGAGTAGATTGCATGGTTTTGGACTATGTTAAATGGATAGTTATTCATCCCCGCTGTGATCTGTGCCAGGTGAGCCAGGTGATGCTGGTTTTTTATATCCAGGGTAGCATAACCCCAAGGTTGCGAGTCTGCAGAATAGGTCAGCCTGGGAAAACCCAGGAGCCTTGGGGGCTGCAAAGCCAGATGCATCCAAGTCCCGTCCTCTCCTGCACTCCCTGCCAAGGGCTTTGGCTGTTTTTTAAACATAGGAAGCAAAGAAATTACAATCAATCTCATACGTGGGTCGAAATGATTCACAAGTTTGCTGAGGCACACACAAGACAAATCCTGTCTTTGCAGTAAAGCAGGCTGTCAGGCTTATCATGGCATTGAAGGCGTCTAGCTGAGGCATTGCAGCCTGTCTCCTGGAGTCTCCAGGAAGCCAAACTTGAATCAGTCACTAGCCAATGTGATAAATATTGTTTAAAATAACTCCTCATAATTTTTCCTCCTCCTATTGCTGCAGCCCGGCGTTCAGCTTCCCCCACCCCATTAACCCTGTGACGTACCAGCAGATCCTGACCCAGCAGAGGGGCCTGAGCTCAGCCTTTGGACACACTCCTCCCCTGATCCAGCCATCCCCGACCTTCCCCCCACGGCAGCACATGGCGGTCATCTCCGTTAACCCCCCGCCAGCACAGATCAGCAGCAACAGCAACTGCATCTCTGACTCCAGCCAGGTAGGGATGGCCATCCTGGCCCTCGCCACACATGGTACATGGGGAAATGGAGGCACGTTCTCCATGGGATGAGTGCTACTCTTCATAGTGGCTGTGGGAGTTTTACCCACTCTCTTTTTACTCATGCTCACCCTTTATGTTGCTTTTTCTTCCTCCTGGCAAAGCATTTCTGGACTGGTCACAGACGAATTTTGCACCCTTGCACACAAATGTACCTACCCATGCAGGAACCAAAGGCTTTGATCCATCAAAGCATTGAACATGATATGTAGGGTCATCTCAGGCAGCAAATCTCCTTGAACACATCGTATATGCTATTGAAACAGAGGGAACTCAGCACATGCTGGAGTGCTTTGCCAGATAAGCACCCAAGCACTGTGAACCAAGCTTCATCAGTTCCTTCACTAATCCCCCCTTCCTTTTTTTACTGATGTGAACCATGCCAATAGTCTTAAAACTTCTTATTGCTTTCCTCTTTAACAAATAAATGCATCCTACCTAGGACCTCTAGCAGTTTTACTTATTGTTCCTTCTTTTTCAGTAGCTTTCTCTCTCAGGATATCCTTGCTGTTGATTTTTACTGTTAAGAGTTGCCAAACCAGGGGCCAGATTTTGAAAATTAGGAATGCCATGATGTGTATGAAATCCCACACCTCAAATGCATCCTTGCAAATACCTGTGAGTTCACACAGGTGCATGCATGTGTGCACAAGCCCTCCACAGGCACAGGTTTAGTGAATATGTCTAGCACATTTTTAATAATTTTTCCTTCCCATTTTCATTCCTTGGAAGTTTAAATTGCAGTTGATTTTCTCCCCAAAGACTTATTTCACCTCATTTCACACCCATTTCAAATTGTTGTTTTAGTTGTATCATACTGAACTTTTCAGAGTAGTTTATTGTTTTAGGGTTTCTCATGGCTGCTGCACTGCAAACTCTGTTTGTTATTGAAGGTTATTTGATTGATTGGTTTTGTTTTCTTCTCACAAACTGGCTACCAAAATAATGTGGCTGGCAGGACTTATGCCTCTGTTTAATAACTTGCAGGACCAATCTTGAGCAATTAGCAAGAGTGTATTTAAAATGTTAGTGTTCCAATTTTATGCACATACAATGGCATGTTTTTTTCTCCTAAAGTTATTCTCATTTTTTAAGAGCTTAGCAAAATATACACATAGCCTTTCATTCACCCAGCACGCCAGAGCCCTCGCATGTAACCAGAGCCCCCCGCTCCCCCCAGGAATTCATTTTCTCAACAAATCATTTCATTGCATTGAGAAATAAATTTGTGGCTTGGGTGGGGGTTGCATAAGGTTTTGATGGCTTTGACAGGGACTGGATCACTCTGAAACGGAGCAGCAGCAGCAAGGCCAAGCTCACTGGTGAGCCTGCAGAAGCTGACACTGTCCTTGACTCTTCCCTTTCTTCCATCTCTGCTTTGCAGAGCTTTCATGTACTTTTCATGTGAAACCCAGGTCAGCAGGCTGATACCCCGTTGTCCCTGGCCACTCCTAAAGTTCAACCTTGACTGATTTTTTAGTTAACTTTTAATGAAGAGGTGGGCTGCAGTCAGTCTTCCATCCCAAACCCCAGTGCCATATCTCACCTGGTTTTCTTCCCTAGAGCAAGCAGAACAGCGAGTCGGCCGTGAGCAGCACAGTCAATCCAGTAATTAACAAGCGCAGCAAAGTCAAGACTGAAGTCGAGGGCTTGCCCCCAGCGTCCCCAACCACACAGGTAACCTTCTTGGTGCGAGATGTGTTGTGGGGCCAAGGCAGCAAGCTGCTGGGTCTTGTCCTTGAGAATGATACTCTTGGCACCTTTTGCTGCAGCTGGGAGCAAGGCATCAAAGTCTGCCAGGCAGGCAGGTGTCTCTTGCAGCAGGAAACCCAGCAAGGTACAGGGCAGAGCTGCAGCGACTGAGTGAAGCATTCGATAGGTGCTTGGGACTCAGCTTGCTGTTGCTGTGCTTGGATAGAAAAGGAGGCAAGGAATATTTCAAGCGTGATAACTTTAAAAATGCTGTCTGAGTTTTCTGTGCTGCAAAGCAAGCAGCATTGGTGTCTCAGAGCAAACATAGATTACGAGGGAATCTTGCATGTAGGTAGAAAGCTTGAAAAAAAAAGGACGAATTCTTGATTCAGCAAGGAATTGCTCCTAGAAACATCCTTTACACTGGTGACACAACATTTGACACCAAGAAGGGCCCAAAGGCCTTTACTTTCTTTCCAGAGCTCTGTGATTGCAAACTGTTTAATGGCTGACAGTATCCATCTGACCATCCTTTATCACAACTGTAAACTATCAGAAGTGCTCCGGGCACTTCATTTTCATGAAATATTAGGCTGTGTTATTGTCAACTGAATGGAAGAGTTGATGACAAATTTCTCCTTCTGCCCTAGTTCAGGAGCAGGTCTCAGCATGATGCATGGGGACAGCAACGTGTGCAGTCATCAGGGGGCTGGTAAAATTGATGAAGATAGCATATCAGGGAAAGATAAACATGCTGTAGTCAGCACGATTAGGGCAAAGAGGCATATCTCTGGAGCTTTGAGTTTAGGAGTGCATCTACACGCTGCTGCAAAAGCACATGCCTCAAAAAAACAATCTGGGCACCACCCAGGCTAGTAGGTCCATGTGTTTATTTCTTGTGGCAAATGAAGAAAGATTTGAAAGCCATCACCAGCTTTCTCAGAGCATCTGTAGCAGAAGAGCTGTGGGACAGACAGCTGCTTGCTCGATGACTGTCATCCTCCTTTCTCTGCTCCAATCTGAGGTGTGTGCCCAACAGCAGGGAGTGTTTGGGTAGCATCAGCCTGGCTCAGCCCTGCCCCAGGGTTTCATCCACTCAGCGTTATGTGAAATAAGCACTGAAAGAAGGGGGAGAATGATTTAAAGTGGTGCAAGGAGGCTTGATTAGAATGGCAAGCTGAAATTAAGAGAAGGAAAATGCACACTGGTCGTCTAATAGTTCCTAATGAGGAGATCTGTGAAGTAATACCCCAAGGGGAATGTAGACTTCACGTCTTGCAGTGTTTCAGTGTTGACTGGGAAATTACTGGAAAGTACCTTGTAAGAGACAGCCCATTCTTGGCAAGGAGAACAGGTTATAAGACTGAACGTAGTGGGTGTCTCCTCTTCAGTTGGTCTGAGCGACAGCAACTTGTTAAATTTGGAGATTCCTGTTCTGCAGGAGACTGTGCTGAAAAGTTGAGTTATGGTCAGTTAATTATTGACTGATACATTTTTTGCAGAGTATGAAGCTCAGCCATCCCAAAAAAAGCATGCATGTGTGTGTTTTGTTTTGGAAATGCTGTACTGGAAACGCCTCATGTGAGTTGTGGTTTGGGTGTTTAAAATCCTTGGCGAGACAGTATCTCCCATGATGGCTTGTGCTGTAAAAAATGCATCCAGACAAGATTTGTGAGACACAGTGGAGCACCAGGCATGAGAGACCTGAGTTACTGTGCTCTTACGATACCACAATAGCTCCAGTACAGATTCAGATTAAAATTGAACTAGCCAGAAATGAAACAAGTCAATCCTCTTGAACAAATTAAAATGGTTTCAATTCCATTTTTCCAACAGAAAGTATAAAAATTTTGGCAAAATAAGATTTATTAGAAAATTTTACTTTTCCAGAGAAAACATTTTGCATGGAGAGAAACGTTTCAACAAAAATAATGTTCACAGCTCAACCAAATAGGAGTTGCAGGAAAAAGAAGCTGCTATTTGAACTTTCTCAGACTGTTGCTCTGGGCTCTGATATAGTTTGAATCTCCAGAAGTCTTTCTGTAAATTACGAGTCTCCTCTCCCAAGAGCCACCTTACAATTTTTTTTTTTTTTAAATTAAGAGCTAATTAAAACAGATCTCTTCCTCTCCATATCTAAAGTTTTGAATTGAAAAGTCACAGCTGGCATGTATGTCATGAGCCAGTTAATGAAAATTGTTGAACTTATGTACAGTACATCTCACTTTCCAAGCCATATAATGCCATTAAGTCATTAATCATTGCAGCCCCTCAGTAGGCGTTGGGAAGGTGTTGGTGGGGAAGGAGATGGCAGCCAGATAGGTTTTGGGCAAGTCAGAGGCAGTTTGAGACGGGTCTGGCTGTGTCTACACACTTACGGGGCCAACTGGAGCATCAGATCATGAGGAACGGCATCTGATGTGGTCAGTCACCCCAGACTCTCCTGTCTGAAGCTGCCCTGGAGGCGGGATGCTCTGTGCTGGGCAGTAGGAGTAATTGGGAGGAATGGGAATGTCAAAATCTGCAGGGTTTTGTATTGCTAAATTCCCAAGCCACTATTGACTGCTGATTGCCTTGTCTGTACTGCAAGTGTCTGACACACGCAGAGCCAACAGTTGTCCTTAGCTCTGAATTGTACTAATTATGTTGTATATTACGCTATTGTGTAGGTGCTGATGCTTTAATCCTCACGGCAGCTATAAGAAAATCTTCTGTGCTTCATTTAACACTGCAGAGCTGGCTAGACAGAGAAGTTAAGGAGAGGGCTCACAGTGTGCCCAGCATTAAAGTAACTCATTTATGAGTCCAGAGCCCCTGGAGCTCTGCTCTGCAAACCATTCATCGCTGGGTCTTGCTCAAGCTTCCCAAATTTCCCTGTCTCAGAGGAGTGCTTTGAGGGCTCACCACTTTGTCCCTGTGGAGCACCCTGCAGGCGTAAATCTTTACATAAGGATTGGGTATAATTTTCTCATCTATTGAAAGATGCAGAAAAATGGAACCCCCCTCCTCAACCCATGGGTAAGCGTGGTAACCACTAGGCTCTGACTGCTCTGTGGTTTTGTCATGCTCATATTCCCCCACTACCCCCAGATCAGAAGTTTTGGTCCAGCAAAGAACACAACCAAAGGTGAAAAGCCAGCCTTTTCCTTTCTCCAGCCTTTCCTGGGACTGCCCACGACCTGGCTGGAGCCAGGCACCGCTGTGACCATGGCTTCGGGGTGTTTCATGTCTTGTCATTAACTCTGATCCATTTCTACCAAAACTCTGTAACTCATTTCACAGTAATCAAGGATGTTATGTTGCCATAATGAGCAGAGTTTTGTGATCAGTTGATACCTGCCCTGTAATCTATGAGTGACGAAGGAATTCAGATGAAAGAAGTTCACCTTATACAATGCACCGTTGTGTGTTGCAGGAGCATCTGACAGACCTGAAAGAAGATCTAGATAAGGATGAATGTAAACAGGAGCCTGAGGTTATTTATGAGACGAACTGTCACTGGGAAGGGTGCACAAAGGAATATGACACTCAAGAGCAGCTCGTCCATGTGAGTAATGGTTGGGAGGAAACCCCAGCGATAAATTTGGGTTTCTGTGCACTTGTCCTCATTTTTTATCACTAGCTGCTGTACAGCCAGAGCTCACTCTGGGAGCTACTAAAGGTGCAAATCAGAGATACGATGTATAAACACTGCCAAAGCAGGTCACTGCTCCCCAAGGAGTTTAGCTGCAGGAAGCCTCTCATAGATTATTTGATGTTGCTCTCTTCTCAGCTGCTGAGGCTGCAGTTTCAGTCTCCCTCGTGCATGACCCAGTGACAGAAGGCTCCGTGCAGAGGACCTGATCAAAAAATGGGGAAGGGGGCTGAGCCTTTCCCTCTTCCCTGGCCATATTCACTGAGCCTCCCCACACACCTACACCAGCTATGGGCCAGGTCCATACTGTCCTCAGTCCTTGTCCAGGCCACAAAAGCCTTTTATGGTGCTGTGGAGCCATATCACTTAGGGGCTGTTGACCTGCTCAGCTCATCCCTTCCACAAAAATAGAGCACTTCTGGAGTTTTGAGACATGCTCCAGTGTCTCCATCAGGGCCCGAAATAGAGAAAGTGGGTTGATTTTTTAAAAATTGGGAAATAGGGCTTCCGTAATCACAGTGATGTCCCTAAACCGGTGTCAAAACTGCTCTCTGAAGGATCCCCAAACCAAGTCATTAATCAGATTTTCAGTTCTAATTAATTCCAAGAACCTTTTGTGTGTTTTGCTTCACCTGGGAATCCACAGTTTGGTTTCCTTTGGCTTCTGGGGTCAACAAATCTCTCAAACTTGGAATGAGTGCCTATGAAATCAGACATGATCTGTGTCTGAGCCACATCCTGTCCCCAGCCCAGCACCCTCCCAGTCCTCATTTTGGGTCTGTGATGCGAGTCCCATTTGTTTGAAGCCAGCCCAGAGCTGCTGGGAATTCACCAGCCCCAGAAACCCTCCTGCTTGCAGCAAAATGTTGGATTGAGCAAATTTTGCAACAGGACCTGCTATCTTCTCCTTTCCCTTCAGCCTTTTGCTGCTTGCCTCGGCCAGGCTCCAAGCCTGCCAGGGACCACTCATGTGCAACTCACATGTAGCCCTTTTCCTGAGGGCTCATATCTGCTCTAACCCCTTTTTATATATCTTCATTTTAGTCATGTTTAGATGCCACCAAGTAGGTGTCAGTGTCTGTTTCCCCAAGCTCTGCACACAAACATTATCTCAGCCTGGAGGGACCACACTCTAAATGATAATTTTGGGCATGTGCTCTTCCTCCATCTAAGACTAGTACATGCCTGCTTCTGCCAGAAGTCAGTGGTTCAGGTGCAACAAGTCCTTGAGTACAGACAGATTTGGAAGTGGTTTTCAGGGCCAAATGAGTGATAAGGTGCTTAATGGGTTGCACATTGCATGCCATGGGACGTTGCCTTTCTGGGGTTAAACCACAGCAGCCCTGTCAGATGGGCTGGGCTCACATTTGTCCAGCAGTATTTGTGTGTTTCCCTCTCAGACGCAAGAAAAACTCTTTAACTCTGCCCAGAGCAAAATGCAGGGCAAGTCTAGGCAGCTCAGCACAATTTATTTCCAGAGAAAACCCAAAGAAAAATATTTGACGGAATGTCCCAAGATTTTCCTAAATTTGGAAGGTTATAAAGACAGAGGCTTCTGTACTATGATTACTAGCAACATGGGGTTGTGGATTTGAGATGCCCAAAATACACATGCAAATGAAATACAGATGTCGTGGGCCAACTTCTGAGAAGATGGCATCCCACCATGCATGGAAAAACTCTAGTTTGTGTGCAGACTAAAGTACCTGGGCGGTGCAGGGTCTGTTCTCCATACACAGTGGGCAATGTGCTTGTGGGAGAAGTCCATGTCAACGGGGAGCAGCAGGAGTGAGAACATATTTTTCCAAGCACCACTGCTGCTCCCAGCCTCAAAGGTTACACTCAATTTGAGAGAAGCCCAAGCAAAGCCTCCAGCCAGGTGGGGGCTGTGGACCTACGACTGAAGTGTGGTGAGTTGTGCAACTGCTCCTTCACTGTGTGATGGGAAGCAGATGTTGCCCAAACAATGAATTAATAAGCCTGAAGCAAGGGCTACAGTCCCCTTCCCATAAATATGTCTTCCTCTGGCCCAAGCTGGACCAAACGGGTGAGCCTGCGCACTGCCGTGCATAGTCTTGGTTGCAAGTCAGACTCCCACACAAACAGAGGCAGGAGACGTATCTTCCCGGTCTAGTCTGGACGTGGTTTTGCGTGTCCTTGGGTGTCCTCGGGGATTCACCAGATTTCCACCATCTGAGGCTAAAATCTCACACTGCTGCCATGTTATAAAACCAGAACCGTGGGCAGCTGAGCTCCAAACACATATGAAACATCTCCCAAACCCAGCCTCCCTCGACACTCCTGGCACGCAGCTTTGGCTCTCAATGTTTACCTGTGGCGCCCGAGGAACCAGCTGAGGTACCACGCACCTCATCCTAGCCCTGGGTAGTCCTGGTGCCCCAAGCAGCAGGTCCCTGCCCCCAGGATTGGGCCATGGCACCCAAAACACTGGGTCTAGATTCAGCTGGGACCGTGAAGGTCAGTGATTCTGTTTTAATGCATTTTTGTGTCCTTGTGCTGCCTCACCACCCCGAGAAAGTCTCATCCCGAGCCACAACATGTGTGCCTGGCCTTGGCCGGGGGGACGAAGGCGGGGGCTGGAAAATAGTCTCAATGCAAAAAAAAATAACAAAACCCAAGCCCAAAGTGGTTTATTTTAGGATTTCCTGTCAGTGAATGTCTGCTGAAAACACAGGAGCGAGGACAGGCATTATTTTTGGCAGTGAGACCCCATTCAGAGAGACAAGGCCACCGCAGGAACAGTGCTGCTGATGGGCTGGTCTCCGGCTCTGTTTATTTTCGGCAGGGCTTCATCTGCCCTGGGCTGGGAAAAAGCGACCCTCATCTTCCTCCCAGGGTGGATGAAGGCACTGTTCTCGGTCTGGCTTTTCAACACCCCAGCACAAGGTTTCATAAACCCGAGTAATTAGCAGTAATTGAGGCCGCTGAGCTTTCCTTGGCGCATAGCTCATGGATGCTGTCATTTCCTGCCAGCCGCCAGCGCTGGACAGCAGGTGGATGTCTTAGGGCCAGCGTATGGGCTGGTGCGCAAGCAGGCTTAGAATCATAGAATCATTGAGGTTGGAAAAAGACCTTTAAGATCATTGAGACCAACCAAGGCTTGTCTCCTCCTCTCCTCCATCCTTCAGCAGCACTCCAGGAGAGGGTTCCCAGCTGCGTAAATGCAGCACAGGAGGGTTCAGCAGAGACAAAAATGACTTTGTCATCCTCCCCAGTGGTGGCATAAGGCAGCCTGAGAGACACTGGGAAGGCTCCTCACCCCCGTGGGTCCCCATTGCTTTTGCAAACATCCCATTTATAGCTGCTTTGGACCCAACGCCCGGTGTGCTGGGTGCTGCGCGCCTTCTCCTGCAGGACACATGAGACCACAGAGCTGGGTCCTGTGTCCCTGGTGTTATCTCTGCACCTGGGACCCAGGTGCAATGCCTGACCACAAGCACTGGGAGGGAACAGCTGGCTTTCGGAGGACTGTGTGTGCTTTGCTGGCATCAGCTCTTCCAGGAGTGACCTGCTTCTCCCTTCTCTCCTACCAGCATATCAACAACGATCATATCCATGGGGAGAAGAAGGAGTTTGTCTGCCGCTGGCAGGACTGCACGCGGGAGCAGAAGCCCTTCAAGGCTCAGTACATGCTGGTGGTGCACATGCGAAGACACACCGGAGAGAAGCCACACAAGTGCACGGTGAGCTGGCAGGGGCGCACGGTGCGTCTCGGCTTGGCAAGCAGGGCCTTGGACTTTGGCGGTAACACAAATGTGTGTGCAGATAGAGGCACGACTTCAAGCAGGGCTCTCCCAGGGTTCCCGTTGGCACCCAGCTCAGGGCCAGTCCGGCTCTCTGTGACTGGGTTATAGGTTATATATTGCAGGTTACACCCTGGGGACAGGGCACATGGTCAAGGAGGAGGGTGGTCAAGGTGTTAGTGAGCAAAACTGCATTTCCTTGGGGAAACTGAGTACAGCTCTACCACAGAGATCCAGAGTGACTCAGGACAAGTAAACATAGGTGGAAAAACAGCCAGTTTAGTTGCTTATATCCAAGAAGGATGCCTTCCTTCCTGCCTTCTCCTCCTGCCAGTTTTTCATACCTCCTCTGCTGTCAGCATTACACTGTTTCTCTCCCCAGAGTCTCGGTGATGAGTCTGTCTTTCTGCTCGGCAGATGTCTGAGCCCTCCTCCCATATCTTCCTCCTCTTCTGCTCCATTAGTCACTTCCAGCCCTGCTCCCTCCCTGGCTCTGCCCCAGCTCCTGCTTACAAATATTAGGATATGTATGATTTGCTTGCTGTATAACTCCTTTATCAATCTTCCAGCCCTGTGTTCATTTAATTTAGAACATAAGCTCCCTGGGGCATGGGGCCATGTCCTTTGTTTTAATCTTCTAAAGCACTTTGCCCAGTTCTAGCACTTTACCAATCTTCCTTAAAAGTATCAAAGCGTATTGATTGTCAGTGTGCTACAAAGCGAGCAGCAAGGGAAAGGCTAGCCCTGCCCTTGCAGGTAGAGAGACTCCAAAGACAAAAAGCAGCAGGGACTGCATCCTCTTCAGTGCTGTAATGGAGCAGGAAAAAGCTGCTCGGTCCTGCCTCTTTCAAGCCTCGGTTGTGTCGCACTGGAGCAATGGCAAGGCTGTGTGATTTTGAGTCTCAAGTCATCCTCTGCCTGCTGGAGGACTGCAGTCCCTCCATGCGTGATATGTCACAGCAGCTCTCCCTGAACTGGAGCTTCACCGGTTCCCAATTGCCTGGGATACACGGCAGCTCTGCAGACAGTGCCCTTCTTTGGCAAAGCATTCCTTGTCCAAGTCTGGCAGTGATGTTTTCAAAGCGCAATTTTTTTTCAGACAAGAAGTTTGTGGTGTACATAAAGTTACAGATGAGCCCAATAGCAGCCTGGGATTTGGTCAAGGGTTATTTCAACAGATGACAGCGAGAACTCCCACTGACATGATCAAATCCACGCATAAGAGTGGGAACAACTGCTTTGAACATGCACAGGCTGCTTTGCTGAGAAGCTCTGACTTCAAAATGGAGCCTCAGTACTTTTGGTCATACTAACTGCATTTTTTGTGTCAATATCCCACAAAACCAGAATGGGCACATGAGTTGTCTTGTGCTGAGTTTCCTTTGTTTTCTAGCAAGTGGAATGGTGTATTTCAGTAACCGTAAGCAACTTGAGTTGTAAAGGACTGTTTGCACAGGGCAAGAGAAGAAAGGGATATACTGTGCTACTTCAAGGCTACGGCATGTTCTATGGGCCAAATGGGCTAATGAAAGTTGTCTGAAGAAGGGGAACTGGATTCATCCCACCCCAGCAAAGCTGCAGAAGGAATGAGCTCTTGAAGGATGCTCCTACTGTCCTTGAAGAGATCTGGGTATCTTAAGGGGGCAGAGCAAGTTTGCCTTACATCCACCACCCCCATTCCAGACCTTAAAGGGAACCCTAAGTAACCCTACTTATTTTCCAGCACAACAAAGTTATACGGGATCAGCCTGTGCCTCCGTGCTTCATGGGTTTCATGGGTTGCATGTTTGCCTCACTCCTTAGCAGTGCAGGTCAGTCCCGGGCCCGTGGAACACAAGGAGACAGGTACCGTTGCTATTGCATGCAGCTGCCTTTGGCCTCTGCCCAAAAGGGCCGGATCTCTGGACACGTAGGACCACTCAGCTGCCCATGGGGAAATCAGACGCTGAGCTGTGACATGACCTGTTCTGATATGACACCAGTTTCTTCACTGGTCAAGACTCAAACATAGCAATGTGAAGTCCTGTCACATCTGGACTGAACTTGTAGACATGTTTAAATGATCTGACTAAAATTCAACACCTTGTGGCTTGCATACTTTACAACAGGAGGGGCTGCTTGTTGAAATTTAAAGTGCGTAGGAAGTACAGCATGGGCTTTTCAACACTCCCAGCTGAACAGCAAGTGCAGCATTTAGCTAGAATTTGGAAGGGAGCCTTGCATTTCTTAAAACCTCTTCCAGTGCTTGTAAGTTCCCACTCGTTTCATCAAAGAGCATTTAAGGCAGCCTTCTTGGTTTGAGGTGAAATCCTCCCATGCTGCAGACAGGGCAGGTGCAGGGAGAAGCCTCCAGCCCAGCCAGAGTGGAGGGAGGCGGGACTTACATTACCCAAAGCCTCACCATGTCTACCAAGCTGCTCCTTCTCGTTGTGTGGGCAGCTGGTTTCCTTCCAGGAGGAAGGTTTCTGGCCTGTTTGGTCATCCAAAAATCCATCTGTCTTCAAGATTGAGAGTCTTGTTTTTAAAACTGGTAATGTCAGACGGCCTGACCACAGCATCCTCCGAGAGTAGACCCAAGCTGTAATTTGGGAAACTTCAAAGCTTGCTAGATTTCTGCTTGTGTGTTAGAGAACGGTCTGGCCTTTCCAGCACTGGTGCTAGCGAAGTTGCAAGGCTGGTCAAACTGTCAAGAAGCCATCAGTTCTCTGGGTAGGAAGGAGAGGGCCTCTGTTTCTGAGTGGGTTAGCTGCAGAGGGATGGCAGGAGGGGCTAAGAGAGCCCTGTGCGGAGCGGAGGGGTGTTCAGCCCCCCTGGAAAAAAGAGTCTCTTGTTGAAATGTCAGGTGTGTACCCGACAAGGAGCAGCACCTTAAATATGAGTCACTGCTGAAACTCTCAGCATGCCTAGGGAAGCGAATTCTCCCAACAAAGTGGATGTTGTTCCGTAAAACACAAGCCCTTTAAAGGGAAGAAAAAAAGGAAGAATGAGAAACAGATGAGAAGGGTTCAGGCAGGGGGAAACGTGAATTTTTCTGGTTAATTAATCACTCTTCTTGTGTTTTTTTATTTTAGTTTGAGGGTTGCTCCAAAGCCTATTCCCGCCTGGAGAACTTAAAGACACACCTGAGGTCCCACACTGGAGAAAAACCCTATGTCTGTGAACACGAAGGCTGCAATAAAGCCTTTTCCAATGCCTCGGACAGAGCCAAGCACCAGAACAGAACGCATTCCAATGAGGTAAGCCTGGGCTCACCGCAGCTCAACGGAGGATTTTTTTTTTTTTTTTTTTAATTTTGCTGACAATAAACATACACTTTACACGCTGGACTCATGTAAAAAGAAACCTACTGTAATGAGAGGTTTTTCTTATTTTTTAATGGGATTTATTTTGCTGGAGAGCCAAACCACATTAGCTTTATATTTATGAAAGCCATGTTTGAAATCATAAACAGATGTTAAAGTATGCAAACTTTTTAATCGGCTTTGGAAATTAAAGCAAGCATTTTCCAAATTTATAATTTTTAATAGCACAAATAGGATTGTACAGTTGTGCATGTGGTGTTTAATATTACTGTGGAGCAGACTTGCAGTAGTATAACAGCTACTCTGGATCCTGACGCTCTGGAAATAATACTCCCTCCATCGTTTGATGTACAATGATAGAGCACAATGCAATGCTTTGTTAACCTTGGCTAATTAAGATCCACTATTAGTAGTTGGGAAGCAGAGGAAATTGCCTTTATTGTAATGCATGTGATGGTCTGTTGCAATCAACCACGGCCGACGATTGAAATTTATATTACCACTAATTAGCTGACAGAGGAAGAAAAAACAACACTCCAAAGTTCTAATAGTGTTTGCAGCCATGAAGAATTCAGTCTGTAGCCTAATTTGCAACAGTTAAATATAGACTATTGGAGAATGGAACACAATTGCCACGGATGACAGCTTTTTAAAGTGATGCTGTGTCTACAAAGGGCGTGTTTGGAGTATTTCTGTCTCTGGCATAGTATCAGCCAGCAATAACCAAAACTCTGTAGGTTTCAGAGATTCTGTTGGAGTCAGACTAAGGACTCAAAGGCTAGGATGCCCTTCCGTGCTGTGTGATGCTGAGATGGACCCGATTAATGACCTGGATCCCAGTGTTGTTTAAATTGGTTTGGGTATGAACCCAAACATCAGGCTTGTCCTTCACCAGTGAGCCACTTCCCCAGCAGGACACAGGTTAAAATTAACCCATATCCATATTGGCACTGGGTAGTTTGGGGTTGGTTTAAGGCTACACCAGCCTTGAGGCCAGGAGGGAACATGCAACCTCTCGTCTGCTCAGCAGCCTGCTTTCCCAGTAACTGGTGTTTGACTAAAAGATCATTTGCTCTTTGTTAAAACTTCTTTCCCTGAAAGGTAGGCAGTCGCAATTTAATCTCACATTTCGGTTACTAGAAATTGCTTGTTTTCCAGCCCTGAATGCTTCTCTGCCTTCCTCCAGTGCTGGATCCAGTGTCCCTTTCATTGTTGCTATTTCCACCTCATAACATTACAGTGTTAAGTCACTCTCTATCTTCTTTCTCATAAGCTAAATAAGACAATTGAGCCACTGAAGATTCCCATTACTGCAGCATTTTTTCCTGTCCTTAAATCAATTTTTCATCTCTCTTCCATCCCTAAGGATTCTGATGTGGATGGATCACAACTGCTGGTACAACTTTCAGTGCTGAGTACAGACTCACTCTGCCCAGTTTGTGCACACTGAAGCAGTATGTGAGCTACTTTCTGCCTGTAGATCACTTGAGCTTGGATCCCTAGAGCTTTTCCAGGTTCCTTCCTAGGCAGGCCAGATTTTTCCCTTCTGTGGGCCAGCTGGTGTCCCATGTTCCTACATGTGGAATTTTGGCTTTGTCTGTATTATTAAATGTCATTTCTTTGATGGGTTCAGTTTCCTAAGTGACCCAGATCAGGAGCTGCACTGGATCTGGGATGACTCTCCACTTCATCTGAGCAGAGCTTGGACACACTTGAAGGTCTGCTCCTTTGGGGTCCCATTGTGCGAGAAGGTGAGGCTGTAGGGCAGGAGCATCCAACTCCTTGTCTATGGTGGACCCTGATCTAATATGCTGACGCTTGGCACAGGCTGCATCCAACAAGATGAATTAAAGACTCGGATAACAGATAGGGATTTTATCCTCTGCTGTTGCTTCCCCTGGAGGATGCCAAAGCCTTCTCAGGGACAGAAACAGCATAGCCACTAGTGGAGGATTTGTACCAGACCAGCTGAGCCTTACCATGGGAACTACATGGCACTGTAAGATCTTACATTTTGTGATGATGCTCACTCCTGAACTGTTATTAAACCCTTCTTAATGCAACACAGGCATACCCCAAGACTTGTGGGAGATCTGTAGGTTGCATATAATAGCTCTCTGGGCCATATATTTGACATAGTCTTTTTGAGGAACATATAACATGATCCTTTGCAACAGATGACATCCCTCATGGCAAAGCTCACTGCATTGGGCAGCAGGCCCAGGTGAGGGTCCTGCAACCAGCTGTGGCCATGACCAGTAGGTTAGCAAACTGCACTGAGACCTTGGCTCACAAAACCACATGGATGCAAAGCAGGAGTTTGTGGCTATGAATATTTCCCATATTGGTAACTCTATTGTGGTTCCTAGATACCTACTAAATATTTTCCTCTGCTTGCAGTGTTTACTTGGGATACACCGCAGTTTCAGAGTTAGTCACCCATGTCTCCTCTAAGGAGGGACTTCCAGGTTCCCTGTGTTTGTCTCCATCATTGTGTGACAGGACGTAGGTGTATGGTCCAAACATGCTGAAGTTCAAGGCTGGGGATATATTACCACACTGGATTCTGTTTGATTGTTGAAATGTCATGTGCACTATTTCATTTTAAACTTTCAGTGATTATTTGAATCCCTTCAGGGGATACCTTCAAAGTTACTCCCGGGAAAAAAGCTTTCATCCTGTGACCACTCTCCAGTGCATGTACAAGAGTGGCATGAGTTCACAGCCAGCCAAAGGCTCGGAGTGGCATTTTCTCCAATTCAAGCTAAACAAGGGTAAAATGCAGAAATTCAGTTCTGCTGAGTGCCTGGGGACTTCTCCATTTCTCCCACTCTAAGGAGTATCATGCTGAATATGTATGGGAGTAGGAGGGCGGCATCTGAGATATCTAAACTGTTGGCTTCACCAGGGCATACACTGCATTAGATATCAGGATCAGGGTGACCCGGGGGGTATATGAAGGCATGCCAACAAAACAGCAGTTGTGCACAGTTCAGTTGCAGGAGGTATGGCGTGATGAAGAGGATGGTTGTACCTCGTTAGATGGGGTGTCTGCCTCCAAGCAACAGTGATGATGTTACCCTGATTACTAGTGTCTGAAAAATCAGAACTATTGGGCCTGAAGGGTCTTTGTAAAAAATCTTTGAACTGTTTTATGTAAGGGTTTTTAGCATGTGTGGTGGGGGTTCTGTTCTTTAGAATAGGTTTTAATAGAAGCAATAATATTTCTATAATGCCTCATCCAAAAGGTTGCATGAGATTTATAAACAAACTATTTTACTTTTTGTGCCTTGGTTTACCCAGCTTTAAAATATATTAAATATTTACCCTCAGTGGTGTGTTACGAGGATTTAGTTTGTTCAAGTGATGTGCCAAGATCAGTCAGGAAGCATGCTTTTGAATAAAAAACAGACTTTCAGTGTTTTTCATGTGATGATGCTGCTTTCTGCAAAGAATATATGCTCCTTTGTATTTTTTCACTTAAGCTTCTGGACAAAATTACGAAACAGATAAAAAAAAAGAATAGGAATGGTCATTTTGGGTAGCCTTCAAACATCTATCTGGTTTTTTTCATGGATCTATTCCAGTGCGTTGGCAGAAAAATACTTAGAGTAGCTGTGAGGCTGAAAGCGGAACTTGTGATGAATTCAGAGCTTCCAGCGCAGCAGCACCAGCTCAAACAACTGCAGCTCTAATACACTTTGGAATTGGAAACTCAATACAAAAAAAGTTAAAAGAAGAAAAGTATCTGATTGCTGACTTCTCTTTTCAGAAGTATGGCTTCAGCCTTGTTTTCCTGTGGCAATCAATGATTCATGAATTCAGGACTAGAGTGCTATCGTCTGAAAAAAACATTGCATGCCTGTGGTTTGTTTTGCACAATAACAGATTTCGAGGTGACAGGTGCTGGAGTGGTGAGATAGATTGGGTAGGGTGAATCCAGTCTGGCTTGGTTTCACTGGAATTCCATCAACCAGAAGGTCTCAGACATTTTCTCAGTGTAGACCCCACCTTAGCAGAGAGAATTTGTTATGGCCAGTCCCCTACATCACCTCCCTCCCATCCATAATCAGGAAACATTCCTGTGGCCACCCGAGCAAATACATACATGGAAAAGTAATATTAGGAAAGTATTTCATGAATTCTTAGTTGTCTTTTAATCCAGAAACTGAAAACAAGGAGTTTAGCCAACATTGAATGACTGGCCGGATCTGTGTGGATCAGCAGCAGCCCATATATCACATCTTAGAGATCTTGGTCTC
This sequence comes from Grus americana, assembly GCF_028858705.1. NCBI lineage: Eukaryota > Metazoa > Chordata > Aves > Gruiformes > Gruidae > Grus > Grus americana. The sequence goes on along the minus strand of NC_072857.1, from coordinate 13,788,482 downwards.
ACAGTATCCTGTGGAGCAGATGCTCCACATTTTGCTGCTGCCAGCCACTATGTTCATTGTATTTTCTTGGCCCATATACTGTACCTGGAATATTTGGGCTTGTTCTAAATATAACCCAAGATTTGCTTGTATTGACAGAAACCCTACGTCTGTAAAATCCCTGGCTGCACGAAGCGGTACACAGACCCTAGTTCCCTCAGGAAACACGTCAAGACGGTGCACGGGCCTGATGCTCACGTCACGAAGAAGCAGCGCAACGATGTTCACCCGAGGCCACCGCCACTCAAGGAAAATGGGGACAATGAGGCAAGCGCCAAGCAGAGCAGCAAGGTTTCAGAGGAGAGCCCTGAGGCCAACAGCACCACGAGGAGCATGGAGGATTGCTTACAAGTCAAAACGATAAAAACGGAGAATTCTGTGGTAAGAGCAGTTGCTCTTGGCAGAAATGACGTGGCCCCTAATTTCTCCGACGCAATGGGGGCGTGAAGCATTTGCATGCCATTTACCTCTCCGGGCAGTTGCCCTTCACCTGCCAACACCCTAGAGTTCAAGCCCAGAGATGAAACTGCAGGTCAGGGCACAGTCCAGTACATTTTGCACCTTCCTACCCAGCATCACAAATTCCCGCCCTAGTAGTCATGGGGGCCACGTGATGCCCACTGTTGAGCTTGGCCTCCCTGTGCTGTGAACGTGGGTAAAACTCAGAGTGTTGTGGTCAAATGAGCTTCACCTACCTCACCAATTTAAACCGAGCAATGACCATAGGGCACAGATTGATGAATGCTTCTTGGAGCAGAAGTCCTGGCTTAAGCAGTCCCTTTTCTCCTCCTCCATGCACCATTCACTGTTTTTCATTCCAGGCTGCTGCTGTACAGAAGTTTTACTGGCACAACTCTGTTGTAGGCTGCCTGATGAATCCAGTGGGGATAAAAGTAGTTGTTTTATTTTTGTTGGGTATCTTAAAGCAAGTCCAATTTATTGGTCCTGTTCACCATACACAGAAGCACAGAATCTCTGGGGTTGGCAGGGACCTCTTGAGATCATCTAGTCCAACCTCCCTGCTCAAGCAAGGTCAGATAGAGCAGATTGCTCAGGAGTACACGAGTTCAATACATGACCCCCAGATGCCACAGGAAATTGTAGTGGGACAATGGGGCAGGGGAGTGAAACCAGGAATAAACATGGGAGCACAGCGAATGGGTTTGCAGTCATCCTGTGATCATGCTTTACAGCCCCATGAGTGGCCACCAGCTGAAGCAAAGACCATTTATCAGCCTTCTGGCCGTTACAGTAGCTCCACAGTAGGCAGTAGTGTGGCCGATGATGCTAACAAGGTGTGTATGGAGAGGGGTCCAAACACATTCAAGCCTCTCCCACCCCATGCAGGGAGCCCACCTGCTCCTCAGCATACCACTGCTGGTGGAGGAGATGGAGCATTACAACATATGGGTCATTTTTGACTTTTGATGTTTCTCTTCACCTTCATACCCAAATTTCTGGTCTGTTGCATCATCTCAGAGAGGGGCAGGGTATGGGATGGATGCAGCAGAGAAGACCTTGACCTGCAAAGAAGGGTATTCACATAGTCCCCAGACTTCTCACTAGAGCTGAAAGGACTTTGAGCTCCAAAATATATATTTTCTTGATTTGAATCCAGAATAAAAGATTGTTATTCCTATGAACAACATGCCCTGGAGCTACAAAGATTTTCTGAAAAAGGTTAAGGGATGTGTTGTTGGACAAATTACTAATGAGCAGCATGTTTCGGTTAGGAAGGAATTGAGTATTTTCACATCCAAAGTGTCTCTAATTGACTAAAGGAACAGTTTTACTGTGATGAGGTTCTGTATTGGGTTACAAAAAGTGAGTGTGAGAACCACTGGACAGAATGACCTCTGTCCAATACTCTTTCTCCATGTGTTTTTTTTTTTTTCCTATGAAAACACGGACACAATCAAAGCTCCCCACCCCACTTCTCCCAAAGGTGTGGGGTTGTTTTCCTAGGGCTGTGCTCTCCCAGGGTTGCAGCCAAGCCGTCTCGCTGGCGGCAGGGCCATGGGTTGGATGTTCCTCTCTGCTCTCCCCGTCCAGTGCTGCGTACTTCACTTGTGCATGTCTAACAGGCGGCATCTGACCTGATGGGCCCATGTCCAACTCCTGTTTCCTGGTTAAGGTCAGGGTGGTGGCAGGGGTCAGATGCTTCACTGGTTCCCATCATTCTGAGGCCCCTTGTTTTGATCTTTGGGTGTCATCCCAAACCCATGGAGATGGGTGGGAAGTCTCTCCTATCTGGGCCCCCAAAAAGGGAACGCAGGGAAGACAGGGTACAGAAGAGAGGGTGATGCTGGCAATTTGTGTTGTATTCTGCACTCCCCTCTTCCTCCTTTTACTAACATGGTCCTTTCTGTTAATGCTGTCTTTGTCCTAACAACCTGTTCTTTATTCCCACTTACCTTTCCTTGCTCTACCTTCCTAAGGACAGTCGGTACTAAGGTGAGCAAAGAAATCCTTTGTATTAAAATAGCTGTATAAAGCACGGTCTTCTGCAGACCTCCTGTCTCCAGCCAACCCCTGTGGGGTGGAGACGGAAGCATTGGAACGATGGGGAGGGACAGGGGATATTTGCTTGAGTGCAGAAAGGGGGAGGACACAGTGCCCGAGGATTCCCTTTAGCGCCTTTCTTCCAGCATCACAACTTGCCGTTAAATCCTGGGATTGCAATCTCTATCATCCCAACTGCAGGGCTATGAGGCCATTCAGAGCCAGTCAGCCCTGCCCACGAGGGCTGCTAAGGAGCAAAGTAAACCACTGCATCACCCTGCACTCCCACGTTGGCCTGGGGCAAAGTACGTTGCCTTTTCAGCACTCCCATTTCTTGCTGGAGCATGGGCCTCGAGTGGAGTGGCATCCTGCCTGGTAGCAGCAACAGCTACCTCAGCGCAAGTTCAGACCATTTAGTGTCTGCTGCAAATAAACTGCTCAATGTGAAATGCAATTCCTAATGTAAATAAAATAAATATTTATGGTTCTTATCTGCCTTATCTGCAAGTGGGAGTTCGCAAACAGTGAACCAGGTTTTTATCTGGCGGGGCAGTTTGTCAGCTAACCTAATTATACGTTAGAGTATTTTAAAGACAGAAATATGTTGTGTCTGAAATACTTAGGCCTTGATCCTATGTTAGATAAGCCAGTGCTTGCTGCAATATACCTTGCACAATCAGGTAATATGCTGCTTTTCTTCGAGAAGCATCTGTCCTTAATCTTTTGGAGGAACAGCATTTGGTTTCTCTTCATCCTCCAGTTGAACCCACCATAGTTTTTCCAGCTGTGGGGTGCTGCCCTGCCCTCATCCCCCAAGGAAGGTGCCCCTGCCCTCTGGTAGAGCTGAGATCCTGCACCAGGGAAGAGAGGGGAGAGCCTGGGATAGGGCCAAACATGTGGAGCCTGCTGGGGATGTGGGGCTCCTGGTTTCTTCCCATCCGTGTTTCCACCTGCCCAACTCCTCCTCTTTTCCTTCCCCAAGATGTGTCAGTCCAGTCCTGGTGGCCAGTCGTCATGCAGCAGTGAGCCGTCACCCCTTGGCAGCACCAACAACAATGACAGTGGAGTAGAAATGAACATGCACAGCGGGGGAAGTCTGGGAGATCTGACGGCGTTGGATGACAACGCTCCTGTTGTGGACTCAACGGTCTCATCTGGTAATTCGACAGTCAGCCTGCAGCTAAGGAAACACATGACGACGATGCAACGACTTGAACAGCTCAAGAAAGAGAAACTCAAGACAGTTAAAGATTCCTGCTCATGGGTGAGCCCAGCTCCACAAGCCAGAAACACCAAGCTGCCTCCCATCTCTGGAAACGGTAAGCCCTGGGCCTGGGCCATGTCCTGTAGGAACCCTCCAGAGTTTGACTCTGGTTTCATAACCAAGAGTCTGCCCTGGAGGAGGATCATATCTTACTGCCTCTGAGTCAGCCCTTGCTGGATAGAGATGTCAGGTAAAATGGAGAGCTTGGGTGTAAACACAGCCATCTGGTGATGTGCAACAGAAACGCAGATGCTCAGCGCTGCAGAGCTATGAGGGGAGGCAGAGGTGTTGGTGTCCTTCTTGATTCTGGGCTTGCCCAGGACCCAGCCACGGCTGTCCTCACTGCCACAGTGGCAGCTGCAAGACTGCTTGGGTTTGTTCTAGCAGTAACAGGTCCCCAAGAGCTAATGTGCCTCCTGGGAGACTGCTGGAGCACAGCAGTAATCCAGACAAGCCCTCTGTCCCTGATCTTGCTCTGACAGGCCTTTTGTCACTTGAAGAGCTCGTGGCTATTGCCTACAGCTTCATATGCTAGTTTCCCGCTGGCTGGGGATTCCTGATAAAAGCATCTTTATGATCCCTTCGGTGCTCCTCTAACTTTGCCAAGATGTCCCAGGTCATAGGGCCCGGGTTGTAGTAAACCTCAGGGCTTAATGTATTGGAGCTTCTTGGTTTACTCTGGGAAGAGCCTTTGAGTGTCAACTTTTGGGCTCTCAGCCTCCTATCCCTGGCTGCTGTGCATCTGTCCCAGTGAGCAGCTGTGATTGTAGCTATATGCTGTCCCCGTGGCACTGTTCACACCAGTCCTACTTTTTTCCTGCTAAGAGAAGCCCATGTGGAGGCACTTCCTCAGCAGCTGAGCATCAGTGGGGTGCACATTGCAACGACTCTGCAATAAGGACTTCTTGTCTTCTCTCCCCAGTGTTCTTGCTCTTTGTGCATGGACACAGAGCTGGAGATGAAGCTTTGAATTCACTGACAGCAAATGAAATTCACTATCATTCCTGTAAAATATTTGGGGGTGACTTTGTGTGTCTGTATTCAGGCACCAAAACCACTACCAAGTGGAATTTCTCAGCTAACTAAACCTTTTCCTTCCCTACAACTTTTCTCTCAGGCTCTATTCTAGAAAATAGTGGTGGTTCTTCTGCTGTGCTGCCTAATCCCAGAATAATGGAGCTGTCTGTCAATGAGGTTACGATGCTGAACCAACTCAACGAGCGCCGTGATAGTACAACAAGCACCATCAGCTCCGCCTACACCGTCAGCCGCAGATCATCAGGGATCTCCCCGTACTTCTCCAGCCGCCGTTCCAGTGAGGCTTCGCAGCTCGGGCACCGTCCCAATAACACAAGCTCTGCCGACTCCTATGACCCAATTTCGACGGACGCCTCCCGTCGGTCGAGCGAGGCGAGCCAGTGCAGCGGGATGCCGGGTCTGCTGAACCTCACGCCAGCTCAGCACTACAGGCTGAAAGCCAAGTATGCTGCTGCCACAGGGGGCCCTCCTCCGACTCCCCTGCCGAATATGGAAAGGATGACCCTGAAGAACAGGATATCACTTATGGATGGACCAGACCCCACCTTGCCCTCCATCCGACTCCCACCGGGCCCCAGGCGTTGCAGTGATGGTAACACCTATGGCTACCCATCAGCTGCAGCGTTTCCCCATGAGGTGCCGGGCAACTGCACGAGGCGGGCGAGTGACCCGGTGAGGAGACCTGCCGGCGACCCCCAGGCCCTCCCGCGAGTTCACCGCTTCAACAGCACCAACAGCATGAACCCCTTCCATCCTCCACACCCCACAGACAGGAGGAATTTCGGCCTCCAGAATTACGGGCGCTCAGATGGAAGCCTCCCCCGGCACACCTACTCACCCCGGCCGCTAAGCATCAGCGAAAACATCGCCATGGAAGCCATGTCTGGGGAGGCAGAGGCACCCGTTGGAGACGATGACATTATGCTGCCAGACGACGTGGTACAGTACATCAAATCCCAGAGCAATGGGATGGCGGCTGAGAGCACTTCCATGGGGTACAGCAACGAGATGCAGGGTTTCCAGGGAAGCGGGAAGCTGCAGCCTCCAGCCTTGCCCGGCCAGCGTAGGATGGCAGTGGCTGAGGCAAGTATGAGCCACTTGGGACCCATGATGGCAGAGTGTCCCATGAGCTTTGATGCTTCCTCAGACATGAATAAAAATAACATGCCTGTCCAGTGGAACGAAGTCAGCTCGGGTACGGTTGATATAATGTCCAATCAGTCAAAGCAGCAGTTTTCACAAGGGAACTTAGCGGTGGTCCAGCAGAAGCAGAACTTTGGTCAGTACCAGAACTACAACCAGCAGCAGATGCAACTGCCAGAGAACAGCATGAACGTAACACAGCAGAGCTTTATGCAAAGAAATGTGGGCATGGATGGGCAGAGGCTAAACTGTATGCAGCTGCGGCAGCAGCCAATGAGCCTAGGCCCCAGTATGAACCCCGATCTGGGCTTGCACACAGGGTATAACCAACCTCATCACATGCTGAGCCCCAGTGCGATCAGTGGCAACCCAAATCAGATCTCTCCTTCTTGTAGCAACATAGCAGCAAAGTCTGGACCGCACCTTCACCCTCAGCAAATGGACATGGTGACCGACCCTTCTTTAATGGTCGGCAGCAACAGTGAGCGCGCAATGCTGGGCCAAGTCATGCATGAACCAAGTCAGCAGAACTACTCATCTCAGCCGACCCACCTGAACTTCCCCATGGGTCAGGAGGCCTTTCATCAGCCCATCATGACCTCCAACCAGCCCAGCTTTGAGCCTCAGCAGAGCATGATGGGCTCAGCCGCACAGGCATATCCAGCTGGCATGGTCCAGCCTCGTCCTCCACCCGAGCCGAGCCCAGCCAGCAGACCCCGAGGCCTCCGCACTGTCCAGCAGCTGGGCTACATGAGAACTCCTCACCCTACAAACACCATCAGCCCGGGCCAGGAGGCAGCAGAGGCCACGCATAAAAGAACCAGCGACATGTTGCCAGCACCGGCCCAGCAGTGTGCGGATGGCACGAGGGAAAATAATTTGATGTACTATTACGGTCAAATCCACATGTACGAACAGAACAGCAGCTTTGATAATCATGCGGACTGCCGGGTCAGACAGCAGCAGTGTGCGCTGAACAGCAAGCCGGCCGCTCTGCCTTCCCCGGGTGCGAACCAGGTGTCCAGCACAGTGGACTCGCAAGGTCTTGAGCCGCCGCAGATAGATTTTGATGCCATCATGGATGATGGGGACCATTCAAGCCTGATGTCAGGAACCCTGAGCCCCAGCATCCTGCAGAACCTCTCCCAGAACTCCTCTCGCCTGACAACTCCACGAAACTCTCTGACACTGCCCACCATACCCGCGGGAATAAGCAATATGGCAATAGGCGATATGAGCTCCATGCTAACCACGCTGGCGGAAGAGAGTAAATTTCTAAACATGATGTCATAACAGTAAAGCACAAGGCCTTAGCGCTATCCAAGGGGCTCTGCATGAAGCAGTTTTATGAATGTGCTTTTCAAAAACAATATGTTTCAATAGAGTAGATTTTTTTTATAAGTATTAAATACATTAAAGGGATTCAAAATGAAAATTTTAAAAAAGTCTCTGTACAGAATTATGTAAACTATATCCAGGCAGTTCAGCACCATGAGGGTGCACCTCTAGTATTTTTTGGCTTGGTTTCCCAGAGCACTGAACAGTATCACCACCAAGCTAGGAGACTGCATGAGCGTGGTTAGAGATAAAACCCTCCCTCCCCAGCAGCCCTGTAAATAGCACTCCCCATCATTTTCTGTTAGTTACATTCACAAAAAAATTCCATTTTCAACCCACCCCAGAAAGAAACGGGAGGATGCGGTTTTGATCAGAACAAAAGCCATACTATGTATTCTGCTCTGATGAGAGTAGGGTACAGTTACGTCTCCAAACAAGCCCTCTGCCAGCAGTATTGTTTTATACCGTAAGTACCTTTGTACCTTGCAAAGAGCGTTGATTCCAAACGGCTTCTCAGCAAAGTGCCTTACCATGCTTTCGTGTTAAGTAGCCAAGGCCTCTCTTCCTTTAAAAATCAAATATAGTGTATTGCCAGAAGCGTATATAAAATGTACATTTATAAAAACATAGCGGTGTTTCTGAGAAAACATTGGAAAGACACATTGATGAGACACATAAAAGATGAATGCACACTTTGATCAGATGTGTTTACAACGTGGTTTATATCATGTGCAGAGTGGAGCAGAGGCCTGGGAACAGCAATCACTGGGAAATAATCCCCCGTGGCAGGAAGGCTCCGGCGTGCAGACTGACACACACACATAACTTTGTGCCCTCTGAGCGCAATGACTTTCTGCAGGGGCCCCGCATGCATCTTTAATGTCAGGTTTCTGAAGCGCGCATTACCATATCCCTGTGCGGCTTTGCAACGACTTCGCTTTCGGTTGGGTTTTCCATGCTAAGGTGCTTACATACAAAAGTGATGGTGATGGAGAGACTTTTATGATCGTTTCAGCCTGGTCTGTACTGTGGCAGCATTCTGGGAGCTGGTTTATCTGGCCAGGGTTCGTCTGTGTAATATACTCCATGCGGGGCTCTGCCTGAGCTCCGTGCACACAACAGGCGTGCGGCTGCACTGATGTGAGGCCAAGCATGAGCTAATACACCCTAACCTGCAAGGAGACTTGTTGGCATGTACCCAGTGCTGCATTAACATGTCCCACAGCTTTGGTCAGCATGAAAAGAGCTGCTGTATCCAGAAAATACACCGTGGACAACCCAGGGTGTTAGTTTGGCTAGTGCTTTGTGCTACAGTATATAGCTACTCTTTGTACCCAGCCTGGTTCAGTTCAGCGCTGCACCTGCAGTCTACGGCATAGGCAAACATCTGGATAGTCTCAAACCAGGTATGTGAGTCAAAATAGTAGCTTGGTCAGTGAGAATCTCTTGGAAATATCCTTGGGGATGAGATGGGAGGAGCAGGGCCTCCCAAAGCCAAATCCTCCACCAAAATATAACTGCTTGTAATAACAATCAGCTGTTTCCAGACCAGTCCCACCTGGCACTGAAGTCAATCGTAGTTGCATTATTTATTTTTACTGTCACTAGACAAAAGCGTAGAAGTGGTGGGGTGCACATACTTGGGCAGGAGGCCTTGCTTAACTTCTGACTGCGTTGGATAAGGACAGCTCTCCCCATCCTGCTCTCATAGCATCAGACACTTTGTACCCAGTATGCTGAAGGGCAGGGGACGAGTGTGACATCTGCCCCAGGTTCTCACAGTTTGACCAGACAAGCTTCTTCAGAGCTTCACTCTCTCCTTCCCATCTCTCCCCTCTCCCCCCCATATCGATGTGATGTTCTCACTTGCGTCTCTGCCCTGCACGGTAGAGGGGCAGCTCTATAAAGGCGCTTTGTGGTGCCCCTGCTTTCCTTTTGCACAAACTGATGTCAGGCTCACTGTTCCCAGCGTGACCAGGGGCTGGCATGAAAATGCCACATGTTACCTTTAGGCAAACTTTGGGCTACCAGATATTCCAGCAGCTGTGCTTGGCAGCGGTGGGTTGGGACAGCCCTGCTGCCAGGTAGCCCTGGGTACGGCTGGTGCAGGGAGGTGCCGCTCAGCCTCCTGCAATCTCGCCCATCCTCACCCCAGATGCAGAGGATGTGCACAGGATGCTCTTCACTGAGGATCTCCTGTCTTCACTGGACGTCTCCTGCTGATGTCCAGGGTGCATGAGGACAGGAAAGCAAAGCAAGGTGCCTGGCTGTTTATTTGTGTCTCCTGTGAAAGTTGTGTTTAAAGGGATTGTTTTATAGTCCGCTGTATATATTCTCCTGCAGTTACTGACCTTGCCCTTGCCTTTGCATTTATGAAAAGAGGGCAGTACATATTTTAGGACGTTGTATGTTGTCCTGGACGCTTGGAGTACAACTGGGCATCCCTTGTGCTGAGATGGATCGGGCTTTCGTGTGTCCTTCAACTGCTAATCTGATTTTTTTCAACAGCTGTGTAGGGCGACGGTGGCTACTGAGTCCCTCTTCACAGATATCTTCAGTAGCAAAAATCAGATACAAAAGCAAAACCAAATCTCCAATGACTTGAGATTTCTCAGACTTTCCAGTGGTGGTCTTCCTTCATTTACTGAAAAAGTATTATAATAACCATTCCAGCACTGTATATATTATGTATAGAAGACATCATTACTAAAAGTACTGTAGGTGAATTGTTCTGTCAAATTTATATCTTAAGAACATTTTTAGCTGTTTTCTACATCATAAGAACGGAGGTAACATGCTGAACCTGTATATAAACGTTTTGTACATTAAAAAGTAATTTTTTTCGTAATTTCTTGTGCCTGTTGTTATTGCTTTTTATTGGTAATGGTGGTTGGTCTCAGTCTGTCATTGCCACATCAACACAGTCAGCTGGACTCTGGTGGTCCTTAGGAAGAGCTGATGAGGAGCTGGATGGGCCTGGTGTGTGAGTCACTGCTGGATGTGCAGTGGTCTTGCCTTGAAGAGCTTCCAGTCAACGATGGGATGGAGGTGGCAGAAAGAGAGACAGCGAGGCCAGGGTGCTGCTGCAAGCACAGCCATGCTGCCCGGGTGGCTTTCATTGGCCTGTTGACAGAGGTGAAGGAGGATGACAGTGCAGCAGGAGCAGCACAGGAGAAGGGCTGAAAGTGAGGGCTGGACATATTTGGAATCGGACAATTCACGGCAAAATGTCTTGTTGACCATCTTTGTCAGTGTCCAAAAGGAGACAGAAATAGGACAGATCAGCAGAGCTGTGATGGGCCATGACAGTGACTAGTTGAATATTGAGTTTGAAGAAAGGAGAAATGTACCTGATGGGAAGCAACGATAGGATGAGCAGCAGATACATCGGTCGTGATCCAGTTAGAGGGTGGTACAGCCCATTGATGAGAAACATTTCATTTCACTGCAGCAAGAGTTAGTTCAGCCACTCAAGAGACTGATTTTCAACTTGATTTGTAGAGGTGGATTGCTGTGGACAGGGCTAGAGCTTTAAGGGAGGGTGGGGAAGCTGTTCATAGGTGATCCTTATGGGCACAGTGATGAGTTTGGAATAAAGTCAGCTATTGAGCCAAGCAGCTGGCCAGTGAATCAGCCATGGCGCTTGGTGCAAATGAACCAGCAGCATCATGCAGAAGCAACTGAAGGGGATGTCCTCATTTTCCTCCACACAGGATCCCTGCTGAGTTGATTGATAGAATCAGGTAAGTTTGGGACAAATCCTCACCCTACTATCTGGGTTCCCTCATAGTCTGTGGCAAGAGATTGGCATATCCCAAGACAGAGTTAATCTTTCCTGTTTTAGACACGTAGGACAGGGTGGAATTTCCTCTGGAAGATATCTGTCACTCTCCTCATTGATTACAGAGAGACACCATGTAGCCAGCTTAGATTAGATACCTACTATGGTAGCGTGAGATGAATCCCACGCTCCTGTGAATCTCTTGCACCAATCTAGTCACTCTCAGCACAGTCTGAGGTTGAGCCAGTGAACAAGATGCTGATTAATGTGTTAATGATCCTGTTAGTCCGCAAATCCATTGGATAAATATCACACCCCTCTGTACTGTCCAAGAACTACAGAAATCACGTTAAAAAAAAAATGCAGTAATATTATTAAAAGGAAATTGTTCAGTGCTTTTCTATTGACAAAAGGCTTTGGAGACTCAGATCAGCTTCTGCTGCTTTTCTACCTCAAACACTTAAAGTGGGTTTCTAATCTAGATCAAATGCCGCTTTTAGCTGGTATTTCACTTTAGAGTTCGATCAGGGCATCTGTGTAAGAACATATTTATTACTTAAACTGGGCTAACATTTCCTGGGAGCCCACCCAAGGTCATGTACCAGCATGTGCATTTTTACTGCTTAGCCATCCTGGAACAAACAGGGATCGAATGGCTCATTGCTCCAATTGTAAGCAGGCAATAACCTTCTGCAACAAATGTTGTTTATAAGGCAGAGCTTGGAGTTTATACTACTGTGGCAGTTTCATAATATTCAATTAACCTTCTTTTTAATCAATCATATCCCTGATGAAAACGAACCGTCCTAACAAGGCTGATTCTGACCCTCTTCGGTGAGTGTTACCTCACTCCACTCCCAAAACCAGTGGGGACATAGGAGGAGTAAGATCCCACTCCGGGTAAAACCATCACAGCTCTTTAATATTGCACTAATATCTCAGGTTTTCCTGGAGGGGAGAAAAAGTCCATAAAAGCTACTGCTGCTGGACCTGATTGCACTTACTGAGTACGGAGTCATTCCAACGGCTCTTTATTGCAGTGGTCTCAGTAGGGATGACATAGGAGCTCTTGTTCTTTACGAGCTGTTGGATCTACTTGGAAGAGCATACGTGTTGTAAATAAATGGTGTGTTTTATATTATTGGAAGGACAATTTATGACCAACCAGGGTCTCTTGCAGACAGCTATTTAACTTGTAAGTAAAATGACCTAACACTTAAGAAATTTAGAAGCTACAAAACAACCTATGTTGTGGCCAATATACTTATTTCTCCATGATTTATGCTTCATGTAAAATTTGAAATGGCTATATTAAATATGTTTGCTGTAAAAATAAAAATAAAATTAAAAAAGAACAAAGTGATGCTTTCACAAATGCCGAAGGTTTGTGACTACTGTAGCTTCCACCAATTGCACTAGCACGTCTGATTCATTACACAGGTCCCCTCCCCTCCCTATTTCCATTTTCCCTGCACTGGCCTGTCAGGCAGATATGTAGGGGGCACGGTGGCCTGCCTGCTGTCAACTTTGAAAGAGCTGCTGCACTCAACTACAGTGCACTTGCTGGAAGTCTCTAAGTATCAATGGCTTACCGAAAAGCAAACTCTGTGGCTGTTAACATCTGTCCATCAGAGGCTATTTTGCCATCACGCCTTTACCATCATTTGTAGGGTGGTATCGGCAAGGAGCAGCAGGCGTGGCAGCACACCCTGAAAGGCAGCTTCTGCACCGGGAAGCAAGGTGCTACGTAAATCTTTGGTCTAGGTTGCTCTGGCTAGTCTTAACTCTTATTCAGTACAGCCCAGGCTAGTCACCATACAGAAAGGATGTTTAAGGAAGGAGTCAAAGCAGAAGCTTGGTGTGATGTTCTGAATGCCTTCTAAAGGAGCCGCTCTTTCCCTTTCCCTTTCTCCCTTTCTCTCTCTTTCTCACTTTCTCTCCATTTACAGAAAGTCTACAGATAAAGACAACCTTCACAAATACCCCCTCTCTCCCTGCCTTTTCTGTTCCTCTTTGGGAAGGGCCCCAGAGTGCTCTGCCTATACAAACATCCTCTTTGCCAGGGTTTGACGGACAGACGGTTGCATTTTTTGACTCAGGAGCATGAGGAACAGCTTTCCTGACACCTGCAGAGGGAATCATGCAGAAGAAGAGCACACATTTCACAGCTGGATGTTGGGCAAAGCACCAAGGTTCGTGCTACACTGCAGCGGTAGTGGTTAAAATAGATCAAATGAAATGAGGAGAGCAACAGGGAAGGAAGAAAAAGTCTGGACAAATTTTCTTCATGTCTTTGTGTCTCTCAGTGTGTCACCCACCTGTAAAATTTTGGGGGCCGTGAGGACTTACCAGCCATGACAAAAGCAAAACGAAGAAGTGAAGTTTATGCCCATTTGTGGGTGTAAGAGAGATCTATTTTTGAAGACAGGTTTTAGATCTGTAGAGTTTCACACACAGGGCTTTTGGGAACAAAAGCACCCGCTTTAGCTCTGTTACCTCTTTTGCCCACTACTCGGTTGACCAGTCATGCAAGCAGCCATCACCCAAAAAGGCAGTGTGACCCGTGGCACAGCGGCTCTGGGGCGTTTGGAGGGCTTCAGCCACCCGCTCGGGTGGAAACGACCGTGGCAGTGACAGCGACCAAGGAACACATCTGGGACTGACTCGCAGCGAGCTTGGAAAGGCGAAGCAGCACGAGGCCCCGAGTCTGTAGGTGGGCTGCCCCACCCTTTGGCAATGCCAGCATCCCGCCCTTGGCTGCAGACCTCGGAGCAAAGGCGCTCCCAGCCTCTGCGGCTCAGGCAAGCTGCAGAAAACAAACCTGCTTCTCCCTTTCTGCCTATTGTTATTGTATAGCAAAAACCTGGTAATCTCCAGGTGCCTTTATTGGCCCCATTTCCCAGCTGGCAAAGCAGCCCTCTGAGAAGGTACCTGCCTGCTGCACTTACCCATCTGACTGGCATCTGAACAAAGTGTCTCAACTGACTGCAAAGCGATGTGTTAATTTTTTTTTTTTTTTTTGAACAAAATGTCTTGGTGCGAATCATTTAACCTCCGTGTCACTCATCAATAATGACGATAAGTGAATTCGATAGCGCTGCATGAAATGCACAGAGGATTAAACATCACTCCAGGCACACAGAAAGTGGGCGGCATTACCGTATCTGGTAGATCTTAAGGAGGGGTGAGAAAACGGGTTTTGCTCTGCAGTCCAAGAGGCTGCACCCATGTAACACCAGCACCGACTGAGGAAGGTGCTCCAGATGGTGATCCTAATCGCTTCCTGCAGGCCAGTGAATTTCCCTCGTTAGCAGCCATCTAAGAACTGAACAGGTCTCACCTTGCTTGAGGAGCTCTCAGGAAATGATCGCTTGTCTTAGCAATGTCAGGAGATTTGTCAGTGAATATGAAGAATGTTTTCAGGGAATAGAAACTGGGGCTGAGCCAGGTGGAGGTTTCTACTTAATTGGAAAAAAAAAAAAAATAGATCCCAGCATTTCCATCACTAACTGGAAGTACTTGGGAGCATTTTGAACAGATCAGCAGTGGTCCAGATGTTGAAAGCACCAATGGCACCAAAATAGTTGAGAAGGCTTTTCTTAGAGATGAGAGCCAGCTTTTTGGCCACTGAACACTTCCAAAAAAAAATGGTCTGTAATTGCCCAAATTAGAAGGGAAATTTAAAATCTGATCCCATTCAAAAAGCCTTCCCAAAATTCGACACATATTAATAATGCATTAACAAGTTTAGCCTAAAAACCTTCCAAATCTAAATTCTGAATTTAGAAGAGCATGGGGCTGAGACATGACTTCCCAAGTAGTCTTCTAAAAGTGACATCAAAAGGATTTTCAGCTAAAATATTATCAGTACATTTTTCATTAATATTTTAACTGTCATATACGTTTAAAAAAAAAAATTAGTATGCAGAGAGCTGGGCTGGCTTCATCAAGGGTGAATCAGTACCAGAAGAAGTCATGTCTCCAAGGGGCCCACAAGGAGCTGTTTTCCACCCCTGCTCTTCCAACGAAGTTCTTCCACTTGTGAGAAGTTGGGCTTGAGCAGATCTCACAAAAGATGAAGGTGTAGAATCAAGTCAGGGGCCGAGGGCCTTTTAGATTAGCATCATCCCTCCTTACAACAGGAAAATCCACATTGCTAGTGTTGTTTAAAATGCAAAGTATTGTACTGTGTTGCAATTAGATTAGCTAAGGTAAAACATCTTTCCCAGCCCTCATTTCAGTGCTGACACAAGGTACTTCAGGCAAAGCGCTGGTCCACAGATGTTTCAGCAGATTCGGCAGGGCTCAGAGATGGTTCATTGGGGAGCACAACCGGTGAACAAAGGGGATTTTTTCTCTCCTCAGAATAAACCCCATGGATGGAGGAGAGGTTTATTTATTTTAAGATATTTCAAACACCTTTACTACTACTAAAAAAAGACAGTGCTGTTTCTTGAATAAAAATAACTGCAGAACCATCAGGGGGTTGCACTTGTGAACTGGCTCTTGTGTACACACATCAGTGCTCTCTATTAGATTGAATGAAAACTACTCAGAAAAAAAGAAATCCTCAAATGAAACAAACTAGGTATCATGCCAAAAAACAAAGATTTTCCTCTAACATAAATAGAGCAAGTGAGGCAGCATAATTTGTCTCATTAGCTATATTATCACAGGACTGTCCTGTCGCATGTGAGGACCCAAGGAGAGTGCTTTGGCTGTGTGAAGGATGGGAAAACAGCTGAAATGTGGAAAGACCGTATTTTAACAGCATTATGAAGGACGAAGGTGAGTACAAGGATGGGTGTACTGGTGGACCAGTGCCACTGCCAGTGGTGTGGGCTGCTTTCACGGGCCCGGCAGGGCAGTCGCTGCCGATATTTGCAACTCCCGGCTGCGATGCAGGAGCGAGGCTGCTCGTTAGGGACCAGCGTTGAGAGATGTGGGGCTGATCTGGTCAAAGTGACATGCACGTGCTGGTCTCTCTTGAAAATGGTTTCTCCAGTGCTCAGGCTTGAAAATTTGCTGTTTCAAATGACTATTTGTTCTTAAAAGCTGCCTTAGTTTAACTTTTGTCTCGTAGAGCAACCTGCTGCTTCATTGAAGAGCAGGTTGGGGTTTTTTGAGTTGTCCTACTGTATCTTGGAGGTGGTGTTTTGGCTTTGGGGTTTTTTTATATAAAATTGCATATAACATTGCTTTCCTTTCAGCTACAAGGGAAATAGCCTTTGTCCAAGCTGGCCAACCAGGAACGGGAAAAGCCCAAACCGACTTAATTTAGGTTCAGGCCCAAACAATGCCAGTTGGAGGTGCCTTCAGTGGAGAAGTCAGAGCTTTCCTTCCATCTGTGCGAACTGAGGAAATCCAGCCCTACAGCTCAGAACATGAAATTTCTGTGAACAACAGTGTGGCACCTATCAAGAAAAGACTTTTTTATTTTTTCACTGAAAGTCGTGATGGGAGACACACTCATGACCATCGCATGAAGTGTAGCAGAAAGTAGACCAAGAAGAAGGACTAGATCTGAGGGCAGTGACTCAGAAATGACAAGCTGTATCACCAAGGCCGGACGGACAGCTGACAGACCACTAAGACGCACAGCGCAACACGTGACAGCAAGCTCCAACCTCCTGCAGCCTTCACAGTGTGCTCAAGGTGACATACAATGAAGGACAGCTCAGTGTGTGCTCCATATGTCAGGGAGCAGGAGATGGAACAAGTCAGGGTAAAACCCAGTTATGTGGGACATCTGAAAGACCGTATGAAAATATTGGAGGTACAACGACTCTTTGCATAGGGTTTTCTGGCAGCCGTGCGAGCTGCTTTTGTTGTTTTGCAATGTACACGATGAGACAATGCTAGTACCATCGTTGCTTCAACCAAGAAGCAAATATCTCATTTAAAAGTTTATTTTAATGAAGTTACAATAAGGCCTCCAGCTGGAAGGGTTATTTATTAACCTCTTATTTACAAATTGAGCCCTGATTTGAAAATTAAGGCATTGTAATTTAATATTAACCCACATGTCAGAAAATAATGAGACAAACTACAGGGAAAATTGCATTCCATATTGCAAAAGACCCATTTTATTTATAATGACCAGGATTACAAGTCATGCCAACATTGATGGATCATACTTTAAAAATCTTGATAGCTCATTCATTTCTATAATTATATTTATTACAAATTAAATAAGTTGCGGACACCCTTGATATACAAAGAGACAAAATTAATTTGTGAATCAGTATTAATCTGTCATCAAACTAAATGAACTCTCTTTCTGGCAGTCTACTGAATGTAATGTACTGTACCAGGCTTTCCGTGATCCTCGGGACATGAAAGTGATGGAAGTTCAAATCCAAGCTGTTGAAGGAACATCTCTTCAGTTGGTTGTATGCCATTTCTCAGTACAGCTTTTAAAATCAAGAGCTGAGATTGCAATAGAAAACGTTTTTGGCTGATTTCTGGAAACCGAAACAAATTGTAACATTTCCATGAGACTTGGTGCGAGGGCTCTGTGGCCAGGTGCCTCAACGCAGTCAGTTGGTAGAGCCCCACAGACCTCAATGCAACCAAGCCCAGCAACCTGGCCATGCCTCAGCCAGCAAAGTAACCCAGCAGCCGTGGCAGCTATATGCCACCGCTCGGATCAGTAGCAAAATGCAGTGTGCAGCTTTTCAGCACTTTTCCTGTGACCCCTATACCTAGATCACACTGTAGGAGCCGAAAGCACAGTTACTGCTGTCCTTTCCTGAAAATGCAGGTCCTGAGTCCTTGTGGCAAAACCCTGCTGCGCACTGTGGTGGCAGCGAGCGACATCAGCCCAGGCAGTGTGGGTGATGCTTGCTCCCCTCGGCCCAGGGAGGCACGAAGGTGGCTGTTCAGATGTTCCTGGATGAGATTACAGACCCTAATGCTCAACAACTGCCACTGCGGTTAGCCAAAATGTGTGCCCATCTGCTCTGGGGTTTTGTGCCTGTAGACAAGGAGCTTTGCCAGCTTCAGGAGGACTCAGGCTCTCCTCCAAATTAGTAAATTTGGAGGAGAAAAAAAAAACCAAAAGAGAAAGGCTCAATGCTGCAGGTTAGAGCACATCTTCCCAGTGGACATGAGCTAAGTGCAGTAAGGTGAGTGGTGGCTGCATGGCAGCCTGTCCCCTTGCCACCAGTGTTTCCATCCCAGCCCATCCATGGAGTCAGTGCTGACGAGCCAATGGTCGGGCTGTTCCTCTCCTAAACAGGAGACAACTCATCTAAGGCACCAGATTGTCTCTTTGGGGAGCAGGGAATCATCCTTGTGTTTATAGTTGTCTTATTTTTAATTTTTCACCATCTTTTCTTACTTTCTTGTTTCTTCTTTGGTCTGTTCTCCCCCCACCAAGCTCTCCTAGAGGGAGGTGCACAAGCTCTTAATCTCAGCAGCAAATTTTCAACTCCAAAAGGTTGGACCCCATTCAAAATTGGCCAAAACACGCTGAACTCTCCTGCCATAGTCTGCTGATCTCTCCATGTCATTTAGCAGCTAGGATCAACTAATAAAGTGCAAGATGTAGAAATGTCATTTAGAGTTACCTACCCGTAACTAAATAACTTTGTAATGAATGAAAGGCCATTTTGAGCTGATGCCTTAAAGACTAACTTCATCTCCATAAAGAAATATGACTCAAACAGAGACAGCCCCCTGTGACATTTACAAACCCTCTGTGTTTCTGTAGGAAAGACTGACACCAATCATCTTCACCTTATTTTGCTTTACTACTGATGACTCCACCTCAAAATATTCCTATGGCTTTAGCTTTGCTTGCAGGGAGCTGGTGGGCCCCTTCTCTAAGAAATAAAGAGCAGGAAAGGTGTTTCTGAGCTAAAAAATTTGTCTTAGGTTAACTGCAGTTATAGAACAAGTACAGTACCTGGTTTTGTAATATAACAGTAATAAATTCTGACTGTTCATAAAGGAAAACTCAGTATAGCCAGAATAAATGATTTACACATCTTTATATGACAGTGGTTTT
The DNA here is from genome assembly GCF_028858705.1 of Grus americana. NCBI lineage: Eukaryota > Metazoa > Chordata > Aves > Gruiformes > Gruidae > Grus > Grus americana. Next base: position 13,769,366 of record NC_072857.1, on the reverse strand, counting down.
CCATTCACCTTTTTTTTGGAGCATTTCCTCCAAAAGATGTTAAGCCCATACATTACTATTTAAAGAGTTTAATTCAACCCAGGCAATAATGATCCATAAATATTCATGATTTTGTTTTAACATTAAAGTAACATCTGTTTCAAAACATCTGCAATCTGTTTTCAATGCTTTGGTAACATTTAAATTAACTGTAACTAATACAATAAACCACTATTAGGGATAATGATAATGAAAGATGCCCTATTAAGAGACACGAACAACATGGAATTGAATGAAAAACAAAACGGGGCGGGGTGGAGGGGACGAACCCAACAGTCAGACACCAAAGCTCCTTGGAACTTAAATCCACCATTATGGGAGAGTTTCCTCTGTGTAGGACTATTGTTTAACGGTCTCAGCTGCTGCATGTCAGCTCCGCTTGGGTCCTGTTCAAATTTCCACTGCCAGAGCAGTAATTTATGGCGCAGGCGGTGTGGCTACTTTTAACGCGGGGAGGGAGGCTCGTGCTCTCCAGCTGAAGGGGCCCGCAAAGTATTTCTGAGCTGGAAGAGCCGGCCGCAGCCCGCGCAGGGCTCTCCGAGCCAGATGCCGTTAATGAGCCCGTTAACCTCCCCGCCGCCCTGCCAGACGTCCCCGGCAAGTGGCGATGCCCGGTGGCCGCGCCGCCGGGCGCTGCCGCGCTCCAGAGCGTGGAGTTAACCAAAACGGTTAACTCCCCCCCCAAAAAGGGCTATTGTTTTCTGCTACGATTTCTCCTCTTTTTCTCCCCGCGGCAGGGAGAGATGACATCATGCACATCTGCGTATCATTGCAAGGGGAAGGTGAAGGTCGGGCGCGTGACGGTGCTGGGGAGGAAGGTTCCCATCCTCTGCCGGCGGCCGCTGGTGGGCTGACACTTGGCACCCGCCTCTGCGAGACCCACACGCACCTCGCGCCCGTGGCCCCTGCCTGGAAAGTTTTACTTTCATGGGAAGTCTTGGTAGGTCAGATCATCAATCATAAATCAATTTGTTTAAAAATTGTATTTAAGGTTCTTGTGGTTTGTTTGGGGTTTTTTTTTTTAAGTCAGCCCTCCCTCTCCGCTTCTCCCACTCCCCAACAAAAATCCAGGAGGCGTTTTTAATCTCCCAGACCAAATGCAAAAGGTCAGAGCAGCAAAAAACAAGGATTACAGCAGCTGGGTTTGCTCTTATCTGTTGATTTCTTTAAAAACAAAATTCTATGTTAAAATACATTTTTTCAGTCAAAACAAAGCCAGGACTTGCCACACATCTGTGCAACATCGACGCAATAAGAACAGCTGTTTACACTGCCAGAGTGACGCCTTTTTACCCCAAAATCCTCAGGCAGTCTAAAGAGGCCGTTGCATAGGTACAAGTATCTCCGAGCACTGCACCCCTGGCACAAACCCTGCGCCCTGGCTGTGCTCCCAGCCCCTGGCACCGGGCTGGACCAGGTCCTGGCGGGCCACCACGGAGCCATGCCTCCGCGCCTTTCCAGCAGTGACAGGAGCCCGTGGAAAGCAGAGCATAAATCCAAACCATTTAAAGTGTGATTAAGACTTCCCCTGATTACTGCTCTGCATGATATTGAATGCTTCAGCTGTCGGTGATTTATTGAAGTAATATATAATATGCTGTATTCAGTTAACGGTCCCCATCAAGCACAATCTAGCTGAATAAAAAAAAAAAAAAAAAAAAAAAGAGACAGAGAGGGAGTGCTCTAAGAGGAAATCTCCCTGGATTTAAGGGAAATTGAAATATGCGCATGGTAATCTGTGTCCAAAGCTTTTAGCACTTCAAAAAGTGCCAGTTGCTAATACCACTGGCTAAAATCAGCATTGGTTCGATGGCTAATGGTCCCAACGCCATTCTCAGCCACTCCTGCCCTCCACCACTGACAACTGGCTCCTTCATTCAGGCTGCTTTGAGGCAGACACTTGGCTTTTTGGCTTTCTTCAATTTTATTCCAGAGTGAAGTTTCAGTTTCAGGTTCTTTGGCAAAGGGGAGGTTGCACCACGATGTTTTGTGCCTCACCACCAGCAACAAACCAGAGCAGAGGAGGTGAAACTTGTGGTACCTATAACCTGCAAGGGAATAAACTGGGACTGACATTCAAAAAAGAAAAGGAGAAAATAGCAATGTAAGCACTCAGTACAGTTCCAGTGCTTTTAATGCTGTAGTTTTAATAGCAGAAGTAGCTCTTAGTTATGCAGGGAAGAGGTTTATTTATTTTCATATATGATATTTGATGTATTATTGCTCCTTTAGGATCTGAGTCAATGAGATACCTCCACAGTGGGCGTCATCTTCAATTAACACTGGTCTCAATCACAAGCCTTCCAAAATAAGGTGGCTGGCTTAGAAATGATAAGATTATAAATCAAATGTTTTAGTTGACATTTGCTTTTAAAGACACATGCCTCCAAGTTGTTGGGTGTTTTTTCTGTCGTCCGTTCCCGTCTCGCCCCCCCATCCCGCCCGAAGGCATAACCATTGGAAATAACTTTTAAAACCCAGTAACAATGAAAGCAGATCCTCTCACACAGGCACCCCTACTCCACAACCTGGGGCTTTCACAAAACCAGATGCAGTGTCCAGAAATCACAAACGGTTTCAGTGTAGTACTGTACTTCTCCAGCTCACCAAAAATGGCACATGGGGTTTGGTTTCATTTCTGCAATTTCTAAAACTGGTGAAACTAGACCCAATACCAAACCTGATACTGATGAGAAGGACTGTCCTTCAGCTCTGAAGTTCTTGCATGAAAGTCGCAGAGTTGTCTCTCTGCACCAGAGCAGGTAGCTGACAGTCGGGGTGTGATGGACATCGGTGTCCATGTGCATTTCTCTCCCAGCGAATGCACAGTCCAGCAAACAAGGGAACATTCACGGCATATTGCTCTGGCTCAGCTGGCAAAGAGCAAGACTTCAGCTCATGTCTTCAGTTATTCTTCATCCTTCTGGATGCCGGGCAGATGGCCTCCATGCTGACTGCAAAGACACACAGCCCCTGAAACAGAGTCCCTGCTGTCAGCTGAAACCTTGAACACACTGCCACCAGCAGAATTGCAAGAAAAGTCCTATTTACCCCCAGACCCCAGGGATGCAGGCTTAGTCCAGCTGGGGAGACGGTACATGCACGTTTGGGTGGGGGTTGGAGCACTCACTGAGCTCATGGCGATGCAGAGTTTGGCTGCTGAGCTCTGACATCTCTAAAGTACACACTGACAAACAGATATTTTTTACCCCTGTGATTAATGTGGGTGCATTTTGATGGGAGCAGCAAAAGCACAACCCTGACCTGAGGGTAGGCTCATGCCAACTGTTGAAGTCTTGCTCCAAGGTCCGGGAGCCCTAGAACTTCTCTGGAAAATGTCTGTAAAAATATTTTAACCTGGGCATCATATTTTCCCTTAATCTCCCTCTCAGAAATGACGACGTCGTTTTAGCTGAAACTTTCCAAATCAAATTCAGCCTGAGGCAGACCGTTAAAAGTCTGGCAAAGGTGTAGACTGCTGGGTCTTCGATGGGAAGACTGAGGCAGCCTCGCAGGGAGGTGAAAGTCCCAGGTCCGCCAACAAGCTGCAACGCCACGTATCTCCTGAAACCCAGAGAAGCATCACCAGCCCAGAGCCTGGACATTACAAACCTCAGTATTGCAGCAGCAAAACTATTGCTATTTCTCAGCCCAATAAAGCAAAAAATGCATATGCAATAAATTGCCTTTTTTTTTGTTGTTTTTTTCACAGTTTGATTATCCGTCATGATAAGACATTACTTAAAGCAGTGGTGACACTGTCTAATCATTCTTGTGAAATATAGACTTCTCCCTCCACTTCAGACAGAGCCGACATTAATACACATTTATGCAAAGCAGAGCTGGAGCTGTCAGGGGCTAATCTTTACAAGTATGATAAATGATGTTTATTTTCAGTGATGGAACGAAACACCCGGGCTGACAATAATTGTAATAAAAAGGACAGATCAACTTCTATAAAGTGATTGAATTACCAGTCTATTGCATTAATGCTTGATCTTGGCTCTGTCATAAACCTGCTTTAGGTTACCAACAACTGCGCATTAGGAAACATCCACCTTCAAATATTCACCCTGCCCTTGACCTGTGGGAATGCAGGGGAGTCACTGCTGGATGGAGGTTTTGGCCACTCTTACTTTCGTTCATTTACAGTAAAGTAACGTCTCCTCCTCTCAGGCTGACAAAGAAGCATCCCGTGTCTCCTGAGCCTTGCAGAAAAGTTGCAAAAGCTCAGCAGCTGCCTCCTCCACACACACACTTGCAATGCCCAATCATCTCCCATACGCAGGGACATCGGTACTGAATTTGCTGCTCGTGCCTGCAGTGCACCATCATCAACAAGGACCAGCACAAGGACTGTGGGTCGACAAAGCCCCCTTGAAGCAAAAAAAAAGAAGGTTAACCTTCCCCACCTACCCGAGCAGACGGCAGCGTCCTGCACTGGACAGGGCATGATGCAGCCCAGAGCTGTGGAGAAAAAGGCGAGAGGTGTGTCAGGCCACTGGATCAAACGCCCGTGCCCCTTGTGCATTCAGCCCACACATGAGCAGGAGACACCCTCCACATCCCCAGCAAAGACAAATGTCCAAGAGGCAGCCTTGAAGGACAGAGCTCTCTTCACCCTGACCTTTAGTTTCGCAGAGAAGCACGGTTTGATAAAACGTGAGCTCCGGAGAGTCCATATGTCTTTGGTCTGTTGGTTTTGTCGAGTGGGTGCTACCCCTAGATTGTCTGTGGTTGCCCTGGCTGTGACATGAAGGGGGAAAAAGGGCACTTGAAGGCCTCGTAGGGCATCCCACTGTGTGGTGGTGCTCATAGGTAGCATGGAGACACGTTTCAGGTAAACTCAGCTAAGAGTGGGGCTTCTGCAGCTTTCCCAGGCTGCAGAGTGATTTACTCCAGATTCGGGACTCAGCCACAGCCCACTGAATATTGGGCTGCGCTAGGAGATGTTGTGCTGCCTGCACTGGTCTACAGCTCACCTTAGCATCCATGGTATGACCAAAAACTCTCCTAAATGGCTAGGTCAATTAATTGTTTCGTAAGTAAAACTCTGTCATAGAAAGTAAAAGCATTTTCAATTTTCAAAATGGGACAGATGTGGGAAAAAGAAGGAGAGAGAGACAACCAGAACAAAAGTGTGTGCAGTTATATCTGTGTATGTTTATACACGTTTGTGCATCTATTGGTCTGTGTTTCCCTCCAACTAGGAACTCTGACATGAGACTAAAAACTGAATGGGAAAGATAAAAATGGGGTTCATCAACAATCTCTCACAAAACAATATTCTGGAAACATTTCACTTCAGAAATTGAAACGTTTGTTTGCATTTTGGGATTATTTCTTTTACAGGTTTTTCCATTCCATTATGCTTACATTTAGTGTATATTTCATATTTTGAGTACTCTATGTTTCTATTCCAGCCCAGATTCGCAGAGTATTATTCTGTTTCATAATTCATTTTGTATTATTTCATGTAAGAATTTGTACTGTGGTATACATTAATGCACAGTGGTGCCAAAGAGAAGTCATTTCAGACTGAAAATTTGCAATGTCCCATTCTGACAACTGACTGCTGACTGCTGTGAGTTTATTGAAACGAGTTGTTCTGATTTTTTTTCCCCTAAACTTAACTTTGTGTGAATTGACACACTCCCATGGGATGGTTCAATTTTGGCAGAGCAGCATTTTCTGACAGCAGACATTAAGCAGGAAATTTTTCAACCTTTCTCAGTCATGTGTATTTGTCTGAATATGAGTGTGCGTGTGTGTGGTGCCGCAGGGCAGGACCCCACAGGGACTGGAAGCTGATGACCATGGCATGGACGGGGCAGCAGGAGCTCTGGTCACAGCCCAGATGATGGTTTCCAACAGCCCCGGCTCCTGCCTGGCTGATGCTGGAAGGGTGATGGTACCCCTGAAGGTCCTAAAAGGCAGGATCGTGATTTTGCAAGCAACATAAGACAAGCAAATACGGTTGATCTGGAGAGTTGGCTCACTTTATTGAAAAACATCCCCACCATCAATTCCTTCATAAAATAAATCTTATTTCTGCTGGATCTGTCTGTTCCCAGCATTTCTGTTACAAGGTTTCATCCTCCACAAACCTGACTGCAGTCAGAAATGCGACAGACCAACCTGCAGCGTGGCTTCTGTGTTCCACGGGACCATCTGGTGGGAAGCCAAGAGTCATGGCGAGTTCCTGGGATGGTCCTTCAGCCTCTGGAGGGCATGGGGAGAGAGAAGATGGGTGGCCAGACCTGCTTATTCAGCTGGGGCTGTGCAAGGCAGGGGCAGGGGGTCCAAGGTTGGAGGCTCTTCTGACCGATGGATCGGGGAAGAGCGACATGTGAGTGCAAATATCCCCGTCCTACTGCCGCAAAGGGCAATTGAAGCTGCTGCCCCCAAGCCCCATTCTCTCCCTCCCATTTCCTACCCTGAGCACTGAGATTTTCTAAATACTCTGCTCTTTATTAAAAGGGGGATATGTGCATAGGATGTGCATCTCATAAAGACGGCAGAAGCCTCTAAATTACATCATACCCTAATTTTACACGTCACATAATGCTATATATTCTCCAGGGTGAACTATTGTCAGAGTAAAAATCAACCTCTTTGGCAGCTAAAGATTTTTTTTTCCCCAGACAGCAGTGAGAAAAGATCCAGCGCAAACTCCTGATCATCCAGCATTGTCTGTGTCTACACTTTAGTGGCAGAAGTGCTTGAGGGCTGAGTCAGAACAGCTATAGCTGCTTCTGTCACATCTCACGCATCAAACAGACAAGCAGGATTCCATCATCCCATAATCCGATAACGTCAGCAAGACACCGTCATCCTCAAAGCACTGCAAACCCCAGACATGCTGGACTGCTATGCAAAGTGCAGGTGTTTAGCTAAAAGAAAGAAAGAGTGAAGAAAAATAAATATTGTCTCCTCCCCTTGCTCTGGGACAGCTGTCACCAGCATGGCTGCATTTCCCTGCCTTGCTCACAGGCTGCCAGGATGCAAAACACACACAAAGTGACGAGAAAACATGCGGTATTTTCAGAGAAAATGCTTGGCTTGTTTTCTTTGGGTACCAAAGCATTCAGCCTGCATCCTGGTGCTGCTCCAGGCAAGGCGAGGGATGGGGCCAGTGTTACAAGCCTCCCTGGCACTTCCCAGGAAGAGGGTGGGGAAGCCAAATACTTTCAATTTTTAAAATGACTTGTTTTCTGGCATACTAGTCAGCTTCTTACTTTTTTCTATTATTTTGTTTATACCAATCAACCTGTCATAAGGAAAACTAGAAGCACCTCCTTCCTTGGCAAGAGCAAAGACATCCCTCTCACCCAGACATGTGTAGAGAGAAGAACAGAGTGAAAATCCAAGTCAAGCCCCTGCGTGGTGAGGGGGAGATGCCCGGGATGGCAGCAGGGATGAGCTGGGGGCTGCAGTATGCAGCACCTGGAAGGTCCCCTCCTCGGTGTGCCCCCATCCTGGGGGCACTGATCTCCAAAGTATATATCTCTACAGAGGTGACAATCCTAAACAAAACCTCAATGGGGTGGTGGGCTCCCAGCATGAGCACACCAGGAGGTGCTCAAAGGGTAACGGGGAGCAGGATGACCAGCAGGAAGAGGTAATGTGATAGTGGAGGCTGTTGGTCTGGTCCTCTCAAACCGCAGGACTAAACCCCCGAACACAGAGCGGGTCACATTTCAACACCATGTGTTGGTGAAATGGATCGTGGTCCCCAGCTCTCGCTTTGACCCCTCCAGCAGGAGCTACTGCTCTCGCAGCCGGACCCACTCACGCTCACTACGTTACCGATCCGAACAGACTTGGGTGGATTTGCCCAGGGAGAAGGAGGGGACTCTCACATAATTTGCTCTCCCAGCAGTGATGCAATGACCCTAGGAAATGGAAAAGCAGGAGGGGCAGAGCATCGAGCCCTCATTCACTGGCACAGACCACGACCAGGGCATCTCACCACAGCAGGGAGCAGCAGCGTGAGGCCGGGGGGCAGCAAGGCCAGGGTGTCTGGCGGTGCACAGCAGAGGGGTCACACATGGGGCTTTTGCTGGCACTGCCAGAGCGGGGAAAGAGGTTTCTGACACTTGAGAGCATCAAAAGGCAGCACCATGATAAAAATTGTGCAAACAGCAGGAACATTTCTTTAATAAGTCTCCAGACAGATAAATCACAGCTTAAGGAGAGATTGCGGTGCTATTTATTAGTCATTTGTGCATGATTTGCTCACACCATTGGTAGTGGAATTTCTTTTTCGGGTATTTAATTTTCATCAGAGATGATTTGTGTGCTGCACAGCAGTTTGTACTGACACCACCGCCCTGCAGTGCACAGGCACCTGTAACCAACCACCTACAGCTGGCTCCAGCCTCGAAGAAAAATGCTGACGGTGACCTCCTAAAGAAGATGGCCCTGTGGTTAAAGGCATCAACTTTCACATGTATCTTTTTTATTTTTCAGAGCTGCTGTTAGCTTTCCTTGCATGGCTGAGCAATACCCACAAGGTAGCACATGGTTCTTTCTTTAAGCTGGATTCCTTATTTCCAGCCATTTCCACATCCCACCTTTGCACTGGGAAACAACAGGCTGGGTGGTGGATGACAAGACTCAGAATGAGGAAGTTAAAGGACTGGTGTAAAGGAAAACAAATGGAAATCATTAAACACACAGAAATGACTTTTTAGAAGACTAAGTGCCACCCCAATTTGTACCCGTTGTTAATACAGGGGGTTAAGTCAAAGCTGAATTTTCCCATTGTATGCAACATTCAGCAACACAGCAGTGCTAGGACTGAAGTGACATTGCAGAAGCTCTATAGCAATTACTGCCATACAGGGGAGATCTCGTTATTCGATGTTTCTCCAGAGCAAATATGCCCAGCTTTTGGAGAAGTAATTAGCTGTCTTACAGAGATCTTCCTTGTGGGACCTAATGGCTGGTTTGACTGCATGGCCATTGCTGGGAAACTTTTACATTGCCACTAGTAAGAGGTAGCAAAGCAAGATCTTGCACGGTAGCTAGAAGCTTTCAAGTTCTCCAGGACTGGCAACAGCAAAGACTACCTACTTGGAATAGTTTAACTTAGAAATTAAAAATGATCCTAATCTCTTGTTCTTCTGATAGTTCAAGATCCACGCACTTCTTCACCCAAAGCCCCACTTAGCAGAAGCAGCTGTAACCCAAAGGGTTTGGACTTTGGAAGCCATTATCTGAGAAGGATGAGGAACCCCAGACTAAGGCTCTGCCATTGTGTAAAATCCATTTTTTACTTTGTTCAGACATATAGAGAAATTCAGTCCCTAGTCTACCTCCTGCCCAAGTCCTTGAACTTGCAAGAAACACTGGCAGATGTTCATTAGTGCATTGGTAACTAGAGAATTGGAGGCACTTGTCGACTCTGTATATGATGAATAAATGTTGGAAAGTTTCTGCTGGGGAATAGCACTTTTGGTTTGGGGCCAACTGGACGCACTCAAAAAAGTGTGTGAGGGGCAGGGGGAGTTATGGCCAGCAGTTCCGCTTTGTTCCTATTAGTATTAATTTTAATTATACATGTGAATTGCCAAAAACCTGAGGGTATCTACCCCCTACCTAAACATAACAAACAGCAAATATTTGGGTGAGATTAATGATTTTCTGAGGTTTAATAAAGATCTGGCTGCTCGTGGGTATGTGTGTGATGCCCTCCAGCTCCCTGGCACCGTAAGAACCTGGATGTCACTGTCATCTCACAGACCAACGGCCGAGAAGAGCAAAGCTGGCACAGCACCACTGCCAGCACCAACATCACTTGAGGTCACAACACACCTCCCAAACTTACCTTCATGCTTGCACATACCTGTTAAATTCAGGATGTTTTCCTTCCCTGCAAATACCCCTCCAGAGCCTGAGTGCAACACCAACCCCTCCAAAATCCAGCGAACACCTCCTACCCTCTGGGTAGCTGTCACTCACACCAACTAGCCTCTTTTAAAAGCAAAGAGGTACTTTCCTCAGCATTAAACTATGCCGTGTGTTTCCCAGACTGGCCTGGGACTGCAAGCAAGGTAACACTGCAAAGAAAACTCCTGAACTGTGCAAGAGAACAACACATGGCTTAGTGGTGGAGAAATTGCTTCACTTTGAAAAACTCGAATGTTTAAGCACTTCTTGTTAAAGTAATTAAAAAATGCAACACTGGCCCAACAGGAGAAAAGCCAATGTTTCTCCCAAGGCAGCTGTCTGGGCTAGAGTCCTCCCCGAATGTGGGAGTGAGCAGCTCCATTCAGTCTGTTCACAGAAAAATAACTGAAAGTGATCTGTTGGAAGCTGTCTCCGTACACACAGGCATGCAGACACACACACACACACACACACGAGCTTTGATATGTGGGTCTGACTTAATTATAGCTGGCAAACGCAAAGGTTAGATATGCTTGAGAATGACGCTTGACAAAACTATACTCCACAAAGGAGACCTCAGTTTCCCAGAGAAAAATAAAGCAGATAGTGGCCACATCTGGATTTTTTTCTTGCTCTCACATCACTCTGCATTTTCTGGTTAGAGCTGGGATCTCCCCAAGAGAGGCTTTTCTTGTGGTATTTCTAGCTGGGACTGGACGCACCACAAATCTCATGAGAAGGTCTTTCCTTCCAAGATTCATGAGCTGGAGGCCCATGAAGCACAGATAGTTCAGGGAAGTGACCAACTGTGCGGATGTTTTCCAAACTCTCAGCCTTTTGGGGGGTCCGGTAGCACTCACAATGATATAGAGTCCCATCTCATCCCCTTCCCACCAGCATGGACACTTGATGTTGCAACTGCCTGGAAAGCTCCTTACTTCAAAAAATTAAAAAGGGAAGAGAGAAGTCCCACTGTGTCAGAGCAAAGCGGCAGGACTTGGAGATCTGCCTGACTGCTTCAAGGTCATAAAGCAGCCATGTCCCCAAAACCGCTGCTCTAGTTGGTAACTCACCAAGAGGAGAGGGACACCCTGAAATCACGCAACTGCTGATTTCCATTTCCAGGGGACATTGGCTTTCCTCCATGCTGGGACGTGAAACATGTCCAGCAGGAGCCTCAGACCTTCTCTTGCAGAAAAAAAAAAAACAAACACCTCCAGGCCAACCAAAACCTTCTACTCCAGTCAACTCTGGGTTTAATCCATCTCCATGGCACACACCAAGAAATCATCCAAGAAAAACAACACACACTGCACTGCTTCAGAGCCCTCTCCACCCAGGCTCACACCCCTCTGTGCTCAGTCTCTGGATCTTCCGAAAAGGTACAAAACAAGCATGCTGGAAGGCATTTCGCTGCTTGTACAACACCTAGGGTCTCAGTCCTGCCTTGTCACGGGTTTGCTGCCTGACCCCAGGTAATCCACTTAACTTATCTGTGACTCAGTTCCCTATCCATAAAAGCAAGAGGGAGAGAGAAGTAACAGCATTTCCTGGCATCCCTGGGATGTTGTGACGATTAATGCATTAAAGAACAAAATGCGTCAAGATTCTCCAAAGGAAAAACAAGTTAGAAAGCCAATATAGCACTGAGAAGGAGTGTGTTTCGACACAACTTTAGTTTATTCCATATTGTTCCTGTCCCAGGGAGATTTGAAGGTTGAAATTAAAGCAGAATAAATGTATCTCCATGCTCCAGAGGGAACTGCTCAGTGTGTGGGCACACAGGAACGCTTTTAGGAATGGGAGGTTTGGAAACTATTGTGAAAACTGTGGACGAGAAGTGAAACCTACTGAATCCCCCAGGGAGCCTTTGCTGCCAGCCACTGAGTGATCTCCTCGTGGGCAGAGGCTGGTGGACGCAGACTTCCCTGCTCTTTGACCCAAATGCGAAGCCTGGAGCTGCATAATCTGAAGGGGCTCAGCCACCAGGTGCCAAAGCTGTCCCTCCTCTCTCTGGCTCCGTTGTGGCTCCAGGGTAGCTCACGCTGAGCCCCCAACACCCACCAGGCACCTCTGAATAACCTTGGCACAAATCTCCTGCAGGTTTAGGGACCTCTTTGCAATGCTATCCTGCTCCTGAAGCATACAACCCTCCTTCCTTCCACTTCATCATCGTTCAAACCTGAAGGCTTGTAGCTCTGCCTCTCCTGGAGGAAATCTCACTCTAACAGTGTGTTTTGGCACAGTATGCATTGGCCGGGGTCATACCACATGGGGACTGTGGTATCATATTTTAGCACAGGACAATGGGGCTTCCAGGACCTTTCCTTTTCACACGAGACAGCTGCTGTTCAAGAAGCGTGGAGCCAGCTGAGAACTGAGCGCCCTCCAGTTCAGTCTGCAGCATCATGCACCACAAAGTTTATTTTCCTTATGGACCCATGAGACGCATATTCCTGCGAGGGGACCTTTCTCTCCAGAGAAGTTAATACTATGTATTCAGGCCTCCTTCAGCTGACAAAAAAGGCCTAAAATTCAGGTCCATCATCTCATGAGCTCTATTAGCAAGTATCTACCATTATCGTGAGCCTATCTATCTGAAGAAAACTGAGTTATCTCTATGTAAGCACGCATCTGGACAGCTAAGTCCAGGACACATTGCCTCTGAATCCTCGTGTCATGGAGACAACCACCTTAGGGCTGCGGGGACCTTCCAAAGAAATTGCAGTTACCTTCAGATTCAAACATATCGCTGGTATGTCCTCTCAGCTGGGTTAGACCATTATCACTCCCCATCAAGGCTGTTGTGCTTAGGAAATTCACTGCATGGGTAATGTAGGCATCTGAGCCAGCGTTACCATCCCAGCGCAGTGCTGGGATCACAAGCTCTCCAGGTCGAGACCAGCCCTGATTGCTCAGCTGCACAGCTCCTGTTCATCCAGTTTGCCCAGAGAAGCTTGAGAGAGTCCCTGTTTTTGTGTCATCACATGTAGCCCATTCATGCAGACTTCAGGTAATTCAAAGAAACAGAGCCAACGCTTCCACCCTCCTCTGAATTACAGAGGTGTGCAAAAATAAATCCAGGCATGATGTTTGAGTGATGGGATCCTGACATATCCCAGTCTGCAGCACCTGTCGCTTTTCCTCCTTTGAAGTATTATTTTAGATAGTGCAAAAAAATTCCTAAGGCGAAACGTGATACACCAGAGCCAGGGGAGAGCCCAGGCTGCTGGAGCCAGTGCCGTGCTCCCTGCCTGAGCCTCTCGCTGCCGGTCCGGCTCTGAGCTCCCACAAAGGAGCCTGGCAAGCACAAACTAAAGTAGAAAGGGGCTGAAAATTCAAGCTAGTCTTTGGTCTAGTAGGAGCCAAGGGTCCTAGGTGCTGAGCCATGATTGCATCTCCCACTTTGCCCAGCCCCGCTGAGCCTGAACTTCAAGGAAGATTTGGATGATGGGGAAGGACACAGAGAGGATGAGTGTGAAGGATACAGGATAGATAAGGAAATGCCGATTTCTGAGTGCAGGTATTGTAGCGGGCTTCAGATATGCAATAAACTACAACAAAAAGGAAAAACACTGTTTTCCTGCCCAGGGTGTATTGCATGAGAAGTCAAGAGCATCAAGTGCAGAAAAAAAGGTTTAGGTTAGAGAAAAATCTCTCTAATCATAAGGGTGATGCAGACTGTGGGAAGTGGCAGAATTTCCCCAATTAGAGATCTTAAAGAAGTGGTCAGACGAATAAACGTATGTCGGGCAGGAGCCAGGTGTATTTGATCCCACCTTCATGTGTGACTTCTTCAGGTCTCTGCCACTCCTCTGCTCTTCCAGGGTGCAGGGAAGCCGCCCAGGCACACCAGTCATCTGGGGCTGCTGTGAATCCCAGCCCCGGGCTGTCACTGGGAGCACTGGAGATCTCAATGGCAAATGTCTCCTTCTTCAAGTAGCAGGGCTGCTCCTGCCAACCTGCTCATGTCCCCATTCAGGACAGGTGTGAATCCTGCCTTGGAATAACTCACATGCATCTGATTAAAATTACTGCTAATGCAGATGTGTCTGGCTTGTGGGAGGGGAAAAAAGGGAGATACAGGGAGTTAACATCAGTGGAAAACATTAGAGGTGCAGACTGGATGTCAGGCAAAGCTCACCCAGCTCCTCGATGGGCTGTGGCAATGCTAGGCTCCCTTGCAATCAGCATTTCTCCCCCACTTTTCTTTCTTTTTAATAGATACAGCCCATTTGAAACCCTATTTCCTAAGACCAATCAGTAAAGGGTCATAAAACATCTGCAGGTGTCAAAACAAATGTGTCGCCTGTGCCTGGTGCAGCAGGGACGGCGGCTGGTGGTGAGCGGGACCCAGCTCTTGCTGGGCTGCTGGCACCCGCGCCCTGCTCAGCACCCTGCCCGCTCTCTGCCTCCACACACCCTGCCTCTCCCCCAGCTCTCTGCAGCAGCACCCCTGGTTTATTTGGCTCTGCTGGAGTCTCGGCTAAACTATAGGGCTTTAGTTTTATATGATCCCCCTTCCCTTGTGCTCAGCTGGGAGAAGCGGGAGGATTTTCAGCCAAGCTCTCCTCTACCACCTAGTGGGAAACCAGATTTTTCCTGCTGTGGCGAGCGCGATGCAGAGCGCAATCACTTGCCTGATGCCTGGACAAGCCCTTTGCAGCTCATCTGCCCGTACCCGCCGGGGACATCCCAATGGCCCCCAAAGGCCTGAGCAGCACCAGGGCAATGGGTCCCTTCCTGCCTCTTAGCAGCACCCTGGCTTAGGGGCCAGCAAGGCATGGTTGGGAGAAGTTGCCCCCCTCCAGTGTCCACTGTTTCTAGTGCAAAGAGGGACTATCCAAGCCCATTTTCTGATCAATCGCCAAACAAAAGGGCACCTAAATTTGCAGCATCTCAATGCCTCTCAATGTAGCAGCCTCCCCAAAAAAAGTTGAATTTCCCACTTGTGCATAAACTCTCCATGTTTTCCTGCCTCCAATCCCCGCAGCTGAGGTTTTGGCATGACCCACACAGCCCCAAGCTGCCCGCAGTCTCAGGAGCCGTGACGGCCCCACAGCACCTGAGCACCGGCCATCAGTGTCCGGCCCCACGGCGGCTCTGGCCAAACTCCAGCGCAGGTAATTGCAGTCTGCGTACTTAAATTCCCCCTGCAGATACAGCCGCCTTAATTTCCTGTCCTAAACTGTAGGGTAGTGTTGCAGCGCGTTGTTAAACAGCTGCCATGCGCTACCCAGAGGGGCTTGTATTTCGGTGGTGGGTGGGTTCGGCACACTTCATGTACAGGCAGAAAGCAGCCAAGGAGGGCACCGGGTTAGGCTGCTGCTTGCCCCCCCGCTTCCCCCGCGTGCTATAGGCATCGCCGGCTCTCTACGCTCTTTCTCACGCAGCCAAAATCTAGACACCCCCTTCCCCTTGCCTGGTAAGCAACTGCTGCCAAAACGGAGGGTGCAAAGGGTTAATGGTGTGACTGCCAAGGGGGGGGGGGTTCTCATTGCAAACTAGAGACCCCTGTGAGTTTTATGGGGAGGGCTGGTGGGGGCGGAGGGACGGGGCGGGGGAAGAGAATTGCTTTATGGCTTTGACAGGAACTCCCATCATGGTATAATTATGGAAGTGAGAAGTCTGCGTGTAATGAAGACCATATGCTGCGTTAAAACACACACGCAAAAATATTAGGCCCCCGTGAGGCCTGCGGGGGAGCTGGGGGGGGATCAGGAAGGGGTGGTGGACCCAGCCCTCCCCCCAAAGCTCCTAGCAGATTTTCCAGCCCGGCTGTGGCCAGGGCAGTGGCGATGCGGGGTTGTTGGGGAGCCCAGCACAGCCAAGCAGGGCCAGTTTGCAGAGAAAAACATCCGGTTTCAATAACATATTGAGTGGAAGGAAGGACCTCAATGCCAGAAAAGAAAGGCTTTCACGCTGCATTGCTGCAGACAGCCCCTGGGAGTTGGGTCTCCTTCAGCAGCAGTTTTTCTCCAGGTCCCGCTACAATTTTTCCCTTTCCTTTCAAACTACGCCCTCGCTGCTCTTCCCTTGCTGGAAAACATCTGCACGCAGCTGGCTGTGGAGGCAACCAGCCCTCCTCCTCGCCCAATCCAGCTGCGTCGGCGGGAGCAGCGGGAGCCACGCGACGTCCCTGAGCAAGCTCCTGGGCCGGGGAAGATGACTTTGGCGAGCGCCAGGGCCACCCAGCTGGTGTTTGAAGTCCCCATGCCATCCTCTCCATCACCCCGCCTGCTCTTTATAATGTGAAGCTTTCTTGGCTACGGCATAGTCATCTCTCCTCTCCAGATCTCACGTCTTCTGCTTCACATCTCCCACTCAGTCTCTTTATGGGTCCTGTCTGGCTTCTTTTGAGGTTGTTTCTTCCTTTGCAGGTCACATGCTTGCAGGACTATCTTCTTCCCAGCTCACTTTCTGAGTCTGTTTCCCTGCAAGCCCCTGGGACACCCACGCTCTGTCACCCTCGCACCCACTCTGCCAGCCTACGAGCACACACTCGCCATGGCACATCAACTATCCACCACGTCTCTTGGGGAGCCGTTCTCCATGTTAACCTTCATAGGGATGGACACAAGCTGTGCTTCATCAGACTTAAACCCACTTACAATGTCCACCCCCCAACTTTGTCCATCCTTTTTCTCACTGTCAGGACAGACTCTGACCTGGAACAGATGACCCTGTTTTTCCCTGCTCTGGACCATTTCCTTCCAGCTGGTGGTTCCGTATCCAGGATCCCCAGCTTGAGCTGCCCGGCAATGGCCCATTTTGCTCTTCCAACTATTTTGCCAGCAAAAGGGGGCTGTTGTTATTGTGTACCAGGGCTGGAGGTGAGAGCTGCAGGAGTCGCTGTGGGCAGCAATGCTGCTCTCCTTGCCCAGCAGCACCAAGGGCATCCAGCTGCAGGTCTGGCTGGGGTCAGCAGGGGAATGCAAGGGTATGGGAAAGCAAAACTGATTAGCTCAACATAAGCTCTCCTTGCACCTAAGGAGGGAAAAAAACATCCCTGTGCCTCTACAGCAGAGAAGAGAGGTGAGAGGAACAATCCCATTCCCTGGGGAAGAAATACGAAATGAACAGTGGATTATTCCAACTGGTTTCACTGGGACTGGCAACGTGCAGGAGAGGAGAGCCCGTAAATTGTATTTGCCTTATGTTTTGTACAACTTCCATATAAAATACATTTTTCGTTCATTTATACATATACTATTGTGTGTCCTCCTAAAAAAAAAAGGTAGCTGCTTTCTACCACCCATAGCTGCTTCTATAGATTCATTACAGACGCAGGGTTTGGGCGCACAGCTCCCATAGCATTGCAGGGCAGTATTAGAAGAGGTTGCCAACTCCGGAGGGGGAAAACCTGCATTTCCCAGGCTTGCAAAGGGGATCCACCAATACAGCATAGAGAGCCCGCGGATGAATGCTGCTGCCAAATGCATGCTCATTTTAGGATTTATCTGTCCTCCTCGCTTTATCAGTGTAAGTTCCTCCTGCACGTTTCCCATCTGCATCTGCTCTCAGGCAAAGCAACAAGCATTCGGTGCTGGGTTTTATCGTCTACTACATTCAAAATTGTTGCTCCAATTAAAAGTATCCCTCACCATAGTGGCTAAATAGATGCTAACACTCAGGGCTCATCCTCCCCAACACTCACTACCCACACGCTGCAAACTCTCCCCACCTGATGAGAAACAGTGACATCCCTGGATGGGTCAATCCAGCCCAGCTGCAGCACAGGGAATTTTCCAGGGCTCCTGCAAACTTTTACAGCTGGTTTTATGGGGGAGAGCTGTCACGCAGAGGTGAACCACAGGTGCAGTGCAAGTGGCCTTCCTCCGCTGGGGATGGCGAGGCGAGGAGCAACCTCTTCTTTTCCTGGTGTCTGTTGCAATCCGCAATTCCCGTCATGCACAGTGTGTCATTTCCCATGAGTACCTGCCTGTTTCTGCCATCTGCCATGATTTATAGAAAATGGGCAGTGATTAATAGCCCAGTCAATGCCGAGTGAAGCCATTTTCTTTCATTTACCTGCTCCCTGACCTCCCTGCGCAGTCCCAGACAGGGGCTGGGAAAGTGTATTAATCATGCACTTAAAAAATATTTAAAAGAGGAGATTGGGCAGGAGCTTGGTCATATTTATGGAGTCATTTTCTACAGAGGGTGCAAGCTAATTGCCAGATAAAACAAATGGGCTCTTTGAAATGGAAATGAGTCACTTGGAGGTGCTCAGCGTTTGGTCCTCGAGTGATGTCCCAAACCCGCGCTCCTCCTGGGGCTCCCTGTCACCTACCTGGGACCAAGTCCAGTGGTGGCCATGGCTCTCAGATGAAAAGGATGGGGTACAGCGCGCAAGCTCAAAGCGTGGTCATGGTGCTAAGAGGTCTCTGTCACCCGAGAGGGCTGTGCTCCCACCATCCCACGGTGGTGGCACTGGGGCAAGGGGACGGAGGGCTCGTGCCAGGCTGGAGTCCACCTGAAGAGATCCTGCAACAGAGGAAGGGTATTTGGGGAAAAGACCTTGATTACCTTTCACATCAGCTGTATTCCCGGAGCACGTGAAGGCATTCGGTCCCTGTCTGGACCCACGATATGAACCAGCAGTAGAAGTGCTCCAGCCCACCTCCCCAGGCACCAAGTGGGCTCTCCACACTGTTTTTGCCAGCCCCGAGCGGCAGAACTGCTCCTGGGTCTCCTCATCCCCCAGGAGGACCAGATAACTTTATGGGAATGAGCATCAGTGTGTCTTGCTTCCCCAGTTCCAGGATGGGAGCCTCTGTTCACCTCTGCCTTCTGTGGCACAGAGCCGTGATGCCATCATCTGGAATGGTACCCCACTTTGCTTCAGCTCAAATCTGGCGTTTCCCTTCCTTGCACCACATCCCCGGGTGGCACCGTGTACACCATGTCCTGTACGGCTCCGCGTGGCCTCCCGGAAAATGCCGCTCTGCCCTGGGCCCCTGAGGACAGCTGGGGCTGATAGCAATAAAACGAAAATCCCCTGTCAAGCCAAACAAAATTACTGAGTTATTCTCACCTGCCGGAGACCAAAGCTTTGTTGACAACTTAATTAACTGTGTTTGTAATGAATTTTTGGCCACATGCAACAGACTAATTATCAAAGCAAACCTTAATCTCTTCCTAGGCACATCAAAGTATTGGGAGCAAAAAATATTTACATAAGTCTCAGATAAAATTCTTTGCACTAATTCTAACATAATTAAAATTATGTTGGGGCTAAGGTAATTATGCAAGGTGCTTATATGGCATAACAATGTAATACAAACCTGTGCTTTTTTTTTTTTTTTCCACCTGTAGTCAATCAGCAAAGTCCTCAAATGTGTATAACTTCTAGTAAGTGCACTTTCAAACGAGAGAAAACAGCACCACTTTTAAGCTCGGTTAAGGCATTTAAAACTGCCCACTAAGGCCAGATTTGAGATAAGCATCTTCATTATTTGCATCGTCTGAGCTTTTCCCAGCAAATAACTAGACATGAGTAAAGTTGGTGAGCTTTTAATGGCCATTGCAGCATTTCCAACTGCCTCTGTGCCACCAGTGATGACTTTCTGTTTCTTTCCTTCAAAATGCTGATGTGAATTTGATTACTGAGAGGTGGACAGCACTGTGTCAACCCATCCTTTCCTAAGGGATGCCCCTCCCAATAGCAGGGTGCATGATAGGGAGAGAGAGAAGAGCAGGAGAAGAGAAAGGTACACGCTTTCTTCCTGGGGTGAGCTGTGGCAGGACACCTCTTTGCTCTGGAGGGGGGACACTGTGACACAAGGCTGGCACCTGTACCATGGGAGGTGTCAATGCCTGAACACCTCCCAAAAGTCCCAGAGAGCAAAGTGGGTCACAGAGCAGCCATATTATTTCCATCTCCTCTGCCTGGACCTGCATGAGTGGCTGTCCCAGCTGTCCCCATGGCTGTAGGGACTGCCTGGCCTCAACGAGCTCGCTCCTGGCTGCACGTGTCACCAAGGAACTGCCTGCAGTGCAGCCCCCCAGCTAAACCTGGGCTTGAGAAAATGACCAAAAGGCAAGGTCATTCCCAGGTCCCACCTGCCATCTGTGCTGGGAGTCACTTCTGTTGTCACAGGAGGTGACCTAGTTTCAAGGAGCAGGTCCCAGAGATGTCACCCTGCATCCCCTACTGTGTCCTCCTGTCCCTGTGACCAGCACACCTGCGCTGCTGTGACCCAGGGCCTTGTGGTGCGGGCCATGCGGAGAGTCTGTGATGACCCAGAAAATCCTTCAACCGATGAGCTGAGAAAGCAAGTTGTCTGGGTGCAGGGAAAAAAAAATAAATTAAAAAAAAAAAAAATGCTGCCTTAGATCTGCATCACCAGACTGCAGACACAGATTCAGAGGTCCCCAGCTTGCTCCATCCCTAATGTAGGACCACATGTGCTTCTGCATGTCTGCCTGTTGATCTGACCCTCACAATGAGCCTCCAGCACTGGAGATGACACCTTGTCCCTCCATGCTGGCACTCCCATTAGAAAGTTTTTAACTCTTCCTCACTGGTGTTTGAGCTTCATGTCCTGCCCACCAGTGACGGACAGAGCTGGAAACCTCCATAGGCGTGAGCAGCCCTGGATGCTCAACCAGTGCCAGACCCCCATCCCAATCCACAATGAGGAGGGTCCCCCTCCGTGTGGGTTGTACTAGGCTGGAGCCTTCAGCGGCTGTTAAAACTGCCCCTTCTTGCCAAAACACGGAGCTCAGCTTCGTCCTCACCTGCCATGGTGGGTAAACCAGCAGCAAGGCCACAGGGGCTCGCGCTACACCACTGTATGTTGGCTGCAGCTATGAGGAGCTGCAACACCCCGTTCCAACACCATCCCTGCCGCAGATGTCAAGGCATATGCTCCTGTTTTCCCAGCTACTAAAATCAACTCCTTTTCGTGGCCATTGGAGACATTCATCGGCAGAAAGACTGCCTTAGAACAGATTTCTGCCTAGGTTTGGCTTCATTAATCAAATCATTTCTTGACACAAAACACTGAGGACTTGCTGGAGGTGCAAGGCTGGAGAGCAGGGCCATGCTGAGCGGCTCCAAGGGGCTGCGCAGAGGGGCTCCCACAGACACACAGCTTCAAGGAAACTGTTGAGCTTTCAGCTTGATCTGCAGAACTTAAAAAATTAACAGGTAGTTTTGGAGCAACAACAACTCCTCCTCCCTGCCCTGGTTTCCCCACTATTGCTGTAGAGCCAGTGAGGCTGCAGTGACGAACCCAGCCCTGACTGGTGGGTTTGCCCCCATCTCTGCAGACAAGGTCACCCCAGAAAAGCACAGGTCTGGGGCAGGACTTGGTGGAACCCAGGCACATGCCAACACACCCACCCCAGGCACCCCCAGCTCCTCTCACCCGGGCTGAAACCACCTAAACCCACCCCAAACAGCTTGCTCCCTGTGGCTCATGAAGGTTGGGGCACAACTAGGAGCCCTCCTACATTTGTCTTTTGCATCAACCACAAACTACTCTGGAACCAGACCAGAGTTTCATTTTCTGACTGGACCAAAACTCTGATTTCACATTTTCTAGGTTTCCTAGAAAGCACAGAGCATCAGACTAAATAGAGACACAGACTGAGGTGGATGAATGAGTAGAGATGAGGCTTTCAGGGCATAATAGCTTTGCTGCTACTCAGTCTCAGCAGGTGGGCTGCTGAGAAGACTCGTTGCTCAGCTTCACATCAAGAGAGATGAGGAACTTCTCATGGGTAGAATGAGCTCTAGAAACAGCTCTCTTAATGGTACCAGTATCAGCTGGTGTTACTATCCACAAGGCAACTAGCATTATGCCAAGAAAAAAGAGCAATATCACATCTCAAGATACTCAAAAGGTGCATGAGCTATATAGAGCCTATATGGGTTTCTTCCACAACAGTGGGTGTAGCCTGGAGTTATTCAGGAGACAAGCCCTACTGTTTGGCCACATGAGTAACCAACCAGCTAATTGCCCCGATGCATCTGAGGGATGGGATGGAAGAAAGCCTGGTTATTAAATCTGTGTGCAGGGCAGGGCTGTAAGAGCCTTTCCTCCCCTTGCCTCTCTGGCCAAACAGTTTTGGCATTTGTTCAGCATTTGAGTAGGTGAAATCAAGTCCAAACGCTCAGCAGACTCCTGTGTAGAGCTACTCCTTAATGCTCGATTGCCTGAAAGACAACTCCCACGTTCCTCAAGTTTCTGAGCAGCTTGACTTTTCTTTCTTTTTTTTTTTTTTTTTAACCTTCAAAGCTCCTGCAGGATTAGGGCTCGGTTTAACCTCTGGCAGAACTGACAGATGCTTTAGGAGCTGGAAAGATTTTAGGGCTCTTCATCCCTGGCCTCTCAGCAGAGGCCAGGACCTTTATGTTGCTGCCACCTTCCAAGCCAGAGGAGAGGTGCTAGGGGTGCTCTCTAGTGGCAGCCTGCAGAGAGAGGAGAGGAGCAGCACACAGATGTTACCCACAACATCTGGAGCAGCAGAGATAAAACACAGCTGGGGAGGCAGGCAAGCTTTTGGGGTGCAGAGAAAAACAGCAAACATTAGCTAGAGGAGCGGCAGGCTACAGACTGGTATGAATATCCTCTGCCCACATTGCTCTTGGCTAAGAGGCATAGTATTGTCCATCAGTTATCTGAAGCAATTTGTGATACCTGCTCAAGACACTAATTTTTTTGCTGCTTGCAAAGGGAATGCTGTGGGTGCCCTTATTACGGCACCTGAGCAACTCCACTTTTTTTTTTTTTTTAATCCTGAAAAAAACCTTTTGAAATTAGAGGATATTGAGCCCATTTTAGAGGTGGGAAACAAAGAGAGAGGGCTAACTTTAAAAGTACTTTAGCACTGGCGAAGATGAAGTTACTCAGCATCAGTGGAAAAGGTGCACGGAGCACACCTCTGCATATTTGGAGATTAAAATAGCTTCAAAATCTGAATGAGTGGGGAGAGGGTTAATTTTAAAAGGTATATGTGTGACCTTTTCATCATTACATTTTCAAGTTCTGAGTAATAAAGATTGGGAATTAAACAGACTGTTGAAATTATCCCACTATCTAGCAGGGAAGCAACCTGAACAGCTGGGGGGAGAACGGCTTGTGAGAAAATGAAATTTAAAAAAAAAAATATCCATGAACATTTTCCACTTCATACCTACAAATACTTTTAGCCTTTTCTCAGAGGAAAATAATACTACCACGTTATTCCCAAATTATTACTCCCATCACCCTGAAAATGATGGGATTTGTCTATTCGACTAAAAACTACAAGATTGCACTTTGGGGAAGAAAGAGGTCCAATTCCAGCCTCTGCACCAGCCTCTGGACCAGCTGCCCCCTTTTGAGGCCACGCACCGGGAAAAGGGGCTAGGGTAGGTTTCCCTCCCAGGATGAACCAGCCCTGCATCCCTGGGTCCCAGGCAAATTCCCGGGGCAGCACCCAGCCGTCTGAGGGCTCTGAGGGTGCCCTGGACCTCCTTACCTCCAGCCTTCCTCAGAGCCACCAAACTGCTGCTGGCATCAGAAGCTGCTGCAGGCCTGCGAGGAAGCTCGGCTGGTGGGAGCGAGTTGGCGTTTTCCTTCCAGCTGAATCAGAGCCGAAACATTTATTTTTTTCTGGTACAGAACAAAAATACGAATCTTTACTCACAAATCCTTAAGCCCCTTGTGGTGAGTAAGTAAATCTAAGCCTAATCCTTATTCCAGGGAGGAAAAGGCGCCCGCTCGGCGCCCTGCAGTCCCGCTTTGGGATGCGCACCGCGACAGCAGGTGGAGCTGCGAGATCGGGAGTGAGGGCTGGAGGCGCCCGGTGCAGCTCCGAGCTGCCCGGGGCAGGAGAAACATTTGGTATTGAAGGGCAGCTGGAAAGTTTGAGCTCAGTGTGGCCTTTTGAAGCTCCCCTCCCTACCACAAATTAAGAAAAGGAAATGTTTTTTCAGATCCAGGAGGAAAGGCTGGGAGGAGGCAGAGCCTGCTGGTCTTTGCAGAGAAGATGGATGCTCACAGGTTGGGACGTGGTGTTCAGCTCCTGGCCCCGCTGCCACAGCAGGCTTCACCTGCAGCCTTGCCCACATCACTCAGGGAGACACCTGAAATGGCCTTTCACCATTTTGCAGGGAACTTAGGCAATTGTCAAGCAAATGGACTCTGGAGTATCCTTGAGTCCCTGTCCCCCCCTTCCCCTGGCAGCTCCCCAAGATACCCTCCATCCTAAAGCCTCCTGCAAAAGCTTTCAGTGGTAGCTAATGTTCTCCCGCTCATAGCCCAAAGGCAGAGCCAGAGCTTACCAAGGGCTTTTTGGTATTCCCAGGGTCACATTCCAGGGCAAAGCGGGCGTTTGCCAGCCCTGAGCCGCAGGAGCGCAGGGCTCTGGTGCTGGCCCCAGCAGCTCCAAAGGTGGTGCTTTGCACGTGTGGCTTTGGTGGTTATAAAACTCCCTTATGAAGTCAGTGACGACAATTAACGTAAGTTTTATGGGTGTGGAGTGTTCTTTGATGGTGTTTAGATCACGGGAAGAAATAAGGAGAGAGACTGATACAGGCGTGCCTGGCCCAGCGAGGCCAGGCTGACCCCGTGACAGATGGGGGGCTCATCCATCTCCCTGCCAAATGTGCCCCAGATTGCGAGAGATTTTATAGAAGAAATAAAGCAATAACTTCAGTGTAATAAGCTCGCACACAGCCCTCATTAGCTTAATTTTTAACTGTAAGAGTGACAACCAACCAGCAGAACCACTTCCACAGGGAGCAGGTGGATTTGTCATCCTCAACGGATCGGATCCATGTCCTCCGTGGGGTTTCTCAGGGGTGGCAAACTCACTTTCTGCAGCGGGCCTGGCTGACAGCCCAGCATCTGACATAGGCATACTCACAACAGTTTTAGAAGAAACACTTTTAAAGATAAACTGTATTCATGCTGTTAGATTTAACTTACTGCTTCTGCAACAACTGCAATGCAGTTACATGTACACTACGCTGAGCTATTATACCATCCTAAGAGTCTGCACCAGTGCTCAGTGCAGGGCTGGATCCCACCCTGAACTATCGGCAACCCTACAGACACTGAGGAGTTTGGATAAAGCTGTTCTGCAGGCCAGGTCCAGGCTATCCCAGCTATCATGTCATTTATGGACTCAGGGCAGCCGAAACAAGATGAGTTTTTGGTTCAGGGCACCTGGGACCTAGCATACGACTGCAATGGTCCTCCTTGCTTCCACATCTCTGGAGTGCTTCTGCCACATGGCAACAGTAGGGAACGAGCTATTTGCTCCACAAGCATAACCACAGCCTAACATTGCACAAAACACGTAGGAACAAAAATAAAAGCATGTTCTAACCATGTTGCAGCTATTGTTCTTCAGCAGGATTTTCATCTCACAGCAATTTCTGAGGGAGTTGAAGTCTTTGTGGTTTCTTGCATTTGAGAGGAAGAAAAGATCAAAGTACAGCACCCTCTGAGATCTGGCCTGGGCAACACTGTCCCCAGATCACTTGGTGCCATGTGACATCGTAGCCTGTAAAACAGGCTTTAACAAGGCAAGATGCATGAGCAGCTCAGCGCTGGCTGCCCCGCCACAGGGCTGAGCAGCAGGACGAGGTGGGTAGTGGCATCTGAGCTCCCCCCATGGCATGGCGGGTGGGGCAGCTATGTTCTGGGTAAGGCCAGCACAGTGTCCTACGAAGCCCATCCTTTGAGACTTCTCCCCTGCTTTGTGCCAGTGCAGCCTCCCCTGGGACATGCAGTCCCTTCACAGCCCAGCTCAGCTCCTGCTTGCCAAGGAAGAGACATTAAAAAATTTCCTTGAAGGAAAACAACCTAGGAGCTCGTGGGCTGGCAGAGCGGATGTCCCACGGTGCCCTGCCCACCTCTGCAGCCTGCGCAAGTTGTGGGCATCCAGCGCCCATACTTCCAGCACAGGGCAGGAGTGCACGGTGACCGAGGAGCCTCTCAGCCTTGCGAGGCAGGGAGCACGTCGCGTGGGGTTGGCAGAGCAGCTGTGCACCTCAAGCTACTCCCTGCAAACCCACCTGCCCACCCAGCTGCTCTGTGCTCACCTACAAGCCTTACAAACCCTGTAAGACCCTGAGCGACTCCACCTAAGATCAAAGTGAGCCCCGATTACAGCAGGGAGTTGGACCAGAGACCTCCTAAGATCCTTCCAGCCTGATTTATTCCATGATGCTACCTTTGTGCACCATGGGAGGTTATCCTGGGCCACCACCATGTCTTCTTATGCACCTCCCACAGAGGCTAAACCACCCAGTGCTCCAAGCCCTGACGCAGAGGCTCTGCAGCCAGATTTCTCCTGATATTTAGCTTATCCCTTCTGCTGATCCAGCTGGTACAGATCATCACCTGAGCTGGCAGAAGACCTAGAAGAGCCCAAGCATCACAGCTGACTCAAGCCCCAGCCTTCTGAGGATTTCTTCTCCTGTTTGTGCCGCAGCAGCCGAACAAACCCACCTCTCCCACCAGTGTTTTGCTACAATTGACCAAGCTGATGCAGAAAGCCCAAGGCTTAACTCCTGAACCGCTGTTAAGTTTGCAAGGCTGGAGCCTGAGGGAATAGACATTGACACCCTTCACGCAGCAACCTCGACAGGCAAAGCAGAACTTTGAGCCTGGGAACTTTGATCGCTTTAGTAAATAACCAGGCAGGGATTGGGTGACTGGAGAAAGACTCCTCTAACATCCTGGTCTGCCCATAAAATGAAAGAATAGGCTGTACATTTAATAACTTTGCATGTTTTATGGCATTATTGTCTGTAAACCGTCTTAGTTTCCTTAGTAATCAGAAAACCAACTCCTTTAACAGAAAACGCGGTGTACTCGCCACAAGAGTGGAGAATGAAAATTGGTCTCCTATGCAAATAGTTCAATTATAATCAAAAGCAAACACTGAAAAAGGTCAGGTTCCCAAAAGGATGCATGTTTACATTATAAATAAGGAACTGGGAAACAGGAACAATATGACAGTTTTACTACTTGGAGCCGTGACTCGCTAAGGTAAACAGCAGTTTCACGAGGGGGCTTGAGGTGCAGCAAACTCACAGTGATGGCACTATGTTGGGGCGGGGGGTGTGTGTGTGGAAAACTGGAAAAAGGCTTATTCTCTTTCACAAAACCATGAGGCTACCCCGGATAGGTCGGCAGGGTTTCCTATTTGGTGTTTGGTCTGGGTGTTTGCTTAGTTGACCTGAAATCAGCACAAAAAACTCTGAAGAAAGCAGAATTCATCACTTAAACTCTTCACTGAAGATAAAATAGTGTCTAAGATGGGTCCAAATCCTCAGGGATGAGGAGAAATTAGTTCTTTGTAATTATTTTTTAACTACTTTTGGTTCCCAGTGATGGATTGTTAGTACAGTCTGGCTTAAAGACATTGGAGGGTTTTTTGAGTAACAAAATCAAAACCACTAAATATTTTACTATTTATAAGTAATCTGTTACAGACAAGTAATGGAGTCCTACTATAGCTTTGAATTAATGTATAACTTAAATAATGGCTAGCCTAGTGCTGTTGTGTTGGTTTACATCTGGAAAGGCTTTAGGCAAAAGCAGGGCCTGATGCGGGTGGTTGAATAATACAATATAGAGAAAGAAAGTCTGACACAAGAAGGAAAGCAAGCCCAGTATAGGGAATTATAAATATAAGACAGGGAATATATAAAGAAATATATAAGATATGTAAGAAATATATATAATTTAAGAAAGCTCACTACAAAGGAAGACAAAAATTTCTTCTTGTCACCTCCCAGGAGGTGCCTCAAGTTTTTAGGGCTGTCGGCTGAGCCCGCAACATGCCTCCCAACTCCTATTTGGGGGAAGAAGTCAAGGCTGGAGATATTCTACTATGAACACCATCCAGGTATGAAACACTCAGCTCAAGAAACATAAAATGAGGCCAAGAGTGCCCAGCAATGAGCTGTGACTGCTACAGCACTCAGTGTGAACGTGGCACTCTCACATAGCCATCCGTGTTTACTCTAACGCACCCACCTGGAAAGGATGCTCCCAGACAGAAAGCAGTACCCGTATTCCCACTGGCCCGTCAGCCATGTACAGCTCCTCAAAAAAACCCCAAACTGTTGGAGAGATCTTTCAGGAATTTCTTGCCTTCTCCATTTTAAGTTGGAAAATTGGAAACTCAAAAGCTCAGTTAGTTCTTCTCAACCTCAGTATTATCATACCGCGAGACTTACAATTAACCATTTCAGACAAAAAGGCATTCAGCTACACATTCAACAGGGTAAAAAGTCACATCCATACTGTTTTGGTAGAGTTAATTTTGAGACAGCATATGCCTACACTCCAGCTACATATTGAGTGCTGAAAGCCAGGTAGCAATTTCCCTCATTTTCAGAGGTGTAGAACAGTTTCAGCTCCCACTGAGATGCCAAGGATACTTGAGGGGAAAAAAACTACCTTTTTAAGATGACAAATCCAAAGACAGCAAACCAGATTCCCCAAAATTCTGTTGCGTGAGAGCTCCCAACTCCCCCGCTTAAGTTGCACTGAATTTCAGCCAAGTTTCAGCAGAGTTTAGCTTGGGTTTTCCCAAGCTATTATTTTTATTATAAATTATTTCCCAAGCTATTATTTTTATTATAAAATAAAACTTTGTATTGATCTCCAAACCAAGCATATTTTTTGTATGAGAAGACAGTCAAAGCTATTGAATGCAGGATTTTACTACTTTATTTGCCTTTCTACATCAGCCAAAATTTGGATCATTTTTGTGTCTGCAGCTGAGGAGGATCTCAGCTACTTCCCTAGCAAAGATAACCATAAAATCCAAATAAATATATTGTTGGACTTGTCAAAATTGATGAGATGTAATTGAAAAGTAAGGCAAGAACCTTAAGTATTGTTAACCCCAAATCACTCTTAATCATTAGCTAGTGACCATTTCCACAGAAAGAGCATCATGCCAGCAAAATCAGAAAAAAGAAGAGATATACCTTTGCTTTTTGAGAAAGATGTTAACCAGAGTTCATTACACAACTGTTCTATGATTCTATGACTCTATGAAAGGTGGAACGAGGTGCAGCTGCAGAGGCTAACAGAATAATGCTAATCATTTCTAGGGCAGGGAGGAGGGCAGAAATTATTCTGAAAATCACTAGAAACCTCTAAAAGGGATCTAGAAGTCTCTGAGCTTACAGTACAAGAAGATAATTGCCCAACACTGCCAAAGAGAAGCTGTATCTCTGATGCCTTGTCCTGAGATAGAGCAGCTGCTGCACTCCCACTGGCCCCCCACCGCCATACCACCGGGAACTATGCATCAAAACACCTCCCAGGGGACAGCAAAATGACCTGCCCAGCCTGTCCTGTCCATCAGGTGGTAGGTTGACAGCTCTTTGTGGGTCAATATGCATTGCAAAGCATAACACATAGGTATTACACGTGCTTAATTTTATTGGTGTACTTTCAAAGTGTATTATCAAAGTATTCCCCAAGCACCTTTGCAACCATTTTGCAGATGGAAAAACAGAGACCAAGAACCTTCACTTCACTTCTGATATACCAAGTTAGATATATTCTACCAACTTTAGTGTTTCTTTGGGAAAAACTGTCGTACAAATGTATATAACCGGTACCAAGTGACCGAAGGAACCCACATGAGTCGGTGCTTCTAACTTCTGAATCAACTCCCTTACCCCCAATTAACGAGGATAATCAGCAGATTTCCAGTTCACTAAAATCACATTAACTATTGCAAACTTTCCTGAGCACTCCCAAAGCTGAACACAATTTCCACTTCCAAACCGTGCAACGAGACATACCGCACCTCCTGCCTAAGAGCAAGCTTCTGATAGCAGTGTTCTTTTACCCACCCTAAATAGTCCAGGTATTTTAGGCTGGGGGAGAAGTTTGGCCCAGATCTGTCCCTGCTCCCAAATGCATGTTCAGCTTGTAGCTTGGAGTGACTGCAAAGACAGAGGCCATGCAGAGCCATACACCAGCAAGGCTCAGCGCCTGCCCCCTCATCCCTGTCATCGCACCTGCCACTGAGATTTCGACTCTGCCATCAGCTGCATCCGGCACATCAGATCTAACTGGTTCTTTGCCCAGCTGCTAACGTGAGGTAGGGAGGGAGCACACACAGTCCAAAAATGATTTGTTGTAAATGTGGAGTGGTGGGAGGGACCTGTGAATACAAGAAAACCCAAGCCCTGAAAATACCCAGAGGAAGAAAAAGGATGGGCTGCGTGGCTGGGTAATAAAGAGCCTTTTCTCCTAAGAGGCTAAAAAACAACAAACAGTCAGACAGAGATGAACAACCCTACTCCAGCTGAAAGAGGGATTAGGGACTGCTTCCAAGAGGAAGGATCCACCAATAAATTCAAAGTGAGATTCGGCAAAAACTGTGGAGCAGGATCTAGGTGACAGCAGTTGTTTACTATATGCTCATAGAGACTCACAGAACAAGACCCTGTTTTCTTCTCCTCCTCTTCTGTGTGTTACCTAACATTGCTGTGCAGCGTTTAACAGCCGCAATCCCAGATCCCTGGAGGTGACTGCACACCAGCAGGGTGAATGTGTGGCTACAGCACGTTAAAATACATACCTCTTACAAAACAGTCTCTTTCTGTACATCAGCCACTGATCCAGGCTGGCTGCAGAATGACATCTGTGTAACACACAGTGCCAGTGCTGCACAACCATTTTAGAAGCTTGAGTGAAGAAAAGCACAGATGTTTTCCAAAATCCTGCAGGACATTTTCACTGTTACCAACAGCTGGGCAGGCTTTTGCATGGTAACATCACAGCAGACAGTAATGCAGAAGAAAAGGAAGAGTTGGGGCCTGAGCTGAGCTGCCAGCGTTCCAGCAAGAAATGCTATTTCAATAAAGAGCACAAATGTAGACGCTATTTCTGGGCAGAGCAGAATCCCTGCCCACCAATTCTTCACATGTTGCCTGAGTTTTCTGCCATCTCTCCTATAATAAATGAAGTTATTTGTCCATGCGATTTTTGCTACTGACAAAATATTCTCAGCCTTGGGGTTTCAGGAGAAAAAGGAATTGCAGGTTTTGGTGCCTTTCGCACCCAGGCCTCCGTGTCTGACTGCAGTCACTTGGTCTCCACGTGTAGCGGGAGGTCCGGAGCCCATGCTGGGCCCTCTGCCACCCAGAGCGGTGGAAGTGCTGGAGCCAGGATCCGTGTGGGAAGCCCAGGAAGGGGAACCTGCTGCACATGCCGTATAGTCGCGGGTGCTCGCAAGCAGCAAAGCTATTCTGCAAATGCTAACGTTTTCACACACTCTGCCTCTCTCCATCACAAAGGCAGATGCTTGCCAAGATCAACGTGTTTGCTGAAGTGAACCGAGACCTGAAAAAACTTCCCTCCAGCCACACAATATCAGCAGAACCAAAGTGACCCCTCTCGACCAGGTCTCCAACATTCACAGGAATGTGCAATGTTTTGCCACATCATTTGAATGTTTGTTTCAAGAGGTGTGCAGAGGAGGGAGGGGCAGTTACTAATAAGCTTAGGTCATTCCACGAAGAGGTGTAATTAAAGAGTGAAAACCAAAGTATATCTCACAGTGCCACATATTAACACAGCATTTTCAAAAGCTCTGTGGTTGTACCCATGGAAAAAACGTTACAAGAGGAAGACAGGTACTTTGGTACACCTATATTGTCACATTACCACAGCTTCTTTCCTCCTGAGAAGAAAAAAAAAAAATCATAGCAAGTCAGTGTGGAAGAAGAGTAACATAGGCAACCCAGAGCTACACAGCACACCTGGAAGTCACTCACTTTTCCTCTGTGCTTTTCTTTCCTCTTCTTCCTCAACTGCTCTCAGTCAGACCCTATACACAGCATCTTAATGCAAATATTTATCGTTTTAGTCTATATATTTTGCTAGAATCTAGGACTCCTCCATCACAGGAAGTGTCCTCACTAGGATCGGTGCTATGGAAATGTAGAAGCACAAACTAGTTCCTGACCACTTTTGAGGTAAAAGCTATCCAACATGAAAAGTTCTGGAGGGCCATCCCAGTTACTGTGGAGCACTGTCAGAAATAACCTGTATTCCTTATCTCTAATCCATGAGATCCATAGCCAGAGCATATAGGTCCAGCCAGCAGAGCTGCTTTTCTGGCCACGCCACGTCTCTCTGAGATTTGGTCCACTGTCCAAAGTGCTTCTACTCTCTGTTTTAATGAAGGAAAATGCAGAGAGCGCCTCAGGCTCCGTTTGTACCAACCCGCAAAGCAATTTAGTTATAGTTTAACTCCTGCTTGAAAACGAGGTCAAGAGGTGAAGCCTACAAGCCAAGGAGAAGTTCTCCAGCAGGCATGTGTGGTTATTGGGTGCACCACATAAAATCAGCTACGCCATCTCTAAGCATAACCTTATGATTCATCACGTGCAGAAGCCTTTTGGAGACTGTTGAGGACAACTATTGTCCCTGGAAATACCAGCTAAATTGGGTAAGAATGTGAAGACTTCTGTTGTATTCATTAGGTGCTTTCTCCCACCAGATGTGGTACTGGGCAGCCCAACTTTTGCCCCAAAACAAGCTGAACTGGCAAGTCAAAGCTTGCGAGAACCTATATGCCCTCAGCTCACAGGCACCACATGTTTTCTTTCTGCCAGGGCTTCTGGGACTGTAAAAAGCTTCTCAGGCATCCGAGATACATCGTTACGGACTGTGGCATCCCTCTCCCCGTTCTCTACAAGCAGGGAAAGCCCTGCTGCTTCACACAGGTCCCAGGGTGTTATTCACCCTGAAACGCACAGAATGCATCAGACAAGTGAGAGCTCAAGCAGTGAGGCACCTGCTGTTGCGAATCTTGTCTCATTAAAGGGGAAAGGCACCACGAGTGACGTTTGCTAAAGCAAGGGGCTGTCCGGAGAAAAGCACAGTACAATGTAAGTAAGTGACCTGGGTAAAAGCGAGGCAAGCAGATGTGGTGGTACTTCTGCAGGATGCCTTCCAGCAAGGGACATGTGCTGTCCTCATTCAGCTATAGCTAAGGATGGGACAAATTCCTGAAGTTGTGAGGGTCGAGGCTTCATCTTTTATTTGGTCTCACACTCCTGTCACCTTGGTATCTTAGCACAATCTCGAGCTTTTCTAAGTAAACATTTCCACAGAGCAGCAGTGGTATGTGCTAACTCTTTCCATTTGCCCTTTGCATTTCCCAGGATTGCAGGCAATTTCCCATTCAGCAAGGCTGAGGAGGCTTTGCTGCTCCTCAGAGGATATGACCAAGCGTATCATGTTTTTCTCTCTCTCCCTCCTTTTCCCTGTGGTAATGGTTCTGCCCTGCCCTTCCCTCAGCCCAGTTAGACAAGTCAGACTGTCTCCAGTCTGACCTTGTTCTGCCTCCCTCCCCGCCCCGCGTATTACCTTCTAGCATTTGCCATGGCACAACAAAAATGCATCTCTCCAGAAAAACTCTGTGCCTGACCCACACTGCCCATGGATCCTTCTCAGATCCTGTTTTCAGAGTTGGATGTAGGTATCTCAGTAGGCTTACAGCGTTCATGTGGCCTTCACCCACATCATTGCAGAATGAGTCTACAATCCTTTTAACTTCCTGGGATCCATGGAAAATAACAGGGATTTGACATTTATATCTGGATGGCTTACAAGATGCTTCTGCATCTCTGAAGAACTATTCAGCTTGGGAAGTAATTGTCAATCTAAATTATATGTAACTGGAAGATTTCTCCATCCACCCTTCTCTGAACATCTGGGCAGATCTTCAGCTGGTGTAAATTAGTGTAGCTGTGCTCAGATACTCCAGCTGAGAATCTGGCACATATGTCTTATAGCTCTTCCAATATTAAAAACACACATTCTCTTCTTATGTGAGCTCAAATATTTATATGATGTTTCTTTGGACAATTTTACTTTTTTTGGTGCAGATTAGTCTCCCCCAAAGAGATGGGTGTAAGTAAAATGTTTGCAGCATTTAGGCTTTACTCAGTCCCCGGGTTCTGTGTTGTTTGCATCATTGTTTTAATGATGTGAAGTGTACATGAAAAAAAATCCATGTATGGGAAAAGAACCGATAGAGGACCAAAAGCTGTTTACATATGAAATGCAGAGTATTTAATGGGGTTAATGCCAGCAGACCCAAATAAGGCCAGTTGAGTTACATGGGTGCCATTCTAGAGTTGAAAAGCAGACTTTGCACATTTCTAAATATGTGCCAGGTCACTGCATTGGAATATATCCATTACCATCGAGATAATGGATCTATGCTCATTTACATCAGAGGACAAACTGGCCACTTATCTATATATGGAAATGTATTCATCTCCCTGAGATTACCCAAAAAATTTGTCTTTAGTCTTAGGCCACATGAAACTGAATTTAAAAGCTCTCTGTCACTGTGATACCCCAGTTCCTCTAACGAGAAGACCCAAGCTCTAAAGGTCTTCTGCAGCACCCCCGTCCCCATAGTCATGCGGGAGTCTGGGGAATCTTTTTTCCCCAGCGGTAAACTTCTGCGTTAGAAGATTTTTCTCCTGACTTTCACTGCTTTTTACATTATTTGATGGCCATCCCTTGAGTACTAGGGCAGACCTGATGGCTTCTGAATCTTGACTGCAGTTCATCACTGTTTTTCACAACGGTTGCTGAAACAGCTCCATGTTAACTACTACATAAATCTCCTATTTCCCCGAACACAGACAGTTTGGAATCCTCTGCTGTGTGACTATAGAGTTTTTTCTTCCCATCAGTCACACTAGAAGAGTTATTAAAAACAGTGTTTTTAATAAACCCCAGAAAGCTATGTATTTCCTGTACATGCCTGGCTAGCAAAAGAGGCTCCTTTTCAAAAGTGCCATATGCAAAGCTTATATCATCTGCCAAGAAAACTATACCTGTACTCAAAGCAGCAGAAGTGAGTGAACTAAAAGAAGAACGTGTGCATATTTTCTTTACCAACCAACCTCCAGCTGGTTCAGAAAAATTACTAGCAATGGGATTTCTACGCATTTTTAAAGCCCGCAGGATTCCTCTGTCAGCAGTAGAAAAAAATCCTATTGCAAAAACCCTCTCCATCTTGTCTTGTCTGCCTACAGAATGAGCTGGCTAAGAAACGCAGTTTACTTGGTCTGTTGCAACATCTGGAAGTCATACTGACACATCCAAGCAAATAAGAGCCAGAGACCAGCAAGTTATGTAAAGAATGAACACGTCTGGCCGACCCTCTCCCAGATGCTGCATTATCACGAGGGGAGATAAATGGAGCCCAACGGGGAAATGCAGGTGCAAGAAAAGGATGACAGTGGTACACTCACCTTCATCACGTCAAAGGTGCTGCCTTTAATTTGTGTTCGGAAGGACAGCTGAAATTCATACTAATCAATACATACATTCCCTGCAAGAGGTTAAGGGAAATATATAGAAATGCTGTTATAAACAACTAGTGAGGTAATAACTCCCAAGCTTTATTTTTAGCGTATCAGCTGAGATAAAGAATGGTCCACTCTACAGGGAGACTTTACTACCCTAAGTCATGGCTGCACCAAAGCTGCAGGTGCCAGCATCATGCCTTGCAAATAAAGCTCTGTTTGTAAACGACATTTCTTCCATAGCGACTACTGACTGGCAGATTTTCCATACTTTCGTGCTGCTTCTTCTCTCAACTCAGCATCACACTGCAAAGTGAGATGCTCCAACTTGAACTGTCCGGCACCAGCATTAACTGCTTGTTATCAGCAGTTCTCACTTAGCGTTATCAATGTTACATCTTTTAGGTCACCAAAGAAGCGTTGCTGGACTTGTCCTATTGTCTGCCTTTGGAGGCCACCAGAGCAGTGCTAATCACGGCTGCCAGGCCTGAGATGCTGGCATGCTCCAAAACATAAATTCTACCCTACCACGTGATGTGCAGTTCAATGCACAGGTGGCATTGGCGAAATATCTCTTGAATGCACCAAATACTTGTCAATAGCAAGTCCATGACTCAGAGCCATCCAACAAATTGGAATACGCTATTGCGTTGTTGACCTTTAATTGGTGTGAAGTTTAATGCCACATCGTTCCCAAACTCTGTGTGATAACAGCTGAAAGACATGCTGGGTCTGCTACTGTGGTTTTGCAGCTTTTCACTATATGTGCCATTTGCCACTGCCCTGTCACCTGGGGTGGGGGGGGGGATGTGTGTGGCTGCTCCAGGCAAGGACATTTGGCATGCTGAAGGAAGGAGAAACTGATCTGGTTACATGTGTCACATCCCCACTGGTGTGAGGGAAGTGGTGAAGACCCCGAGAGCTTCTGCAGCAGGAAGCAATGTCGCATAGAGTAAATACATTGCCAGGAAAGTGATCACCTATGGTTAGGTGCGCACACAGAGTTATCACCCAGCAGAGGTCAAAACCTGTATCCACAACTGGAAGTCTCTGCCTGACACCCTGTCTCCAAGTCAGCCCCTCCAACAGCTCTTACGGCAGTGCAGAGCCAAAACCCGAGGCAACAGCCAGGCTTGATATACATTGCATCCAGCGTGGTTCCCCATGCCTGTGCCCTGCTACCTCCCCTCCCTTGTTCCCAAGGAGTCTCCCAGGAGCATGAACTGCCCTGGTGGCACCAGGCTGCTCCCAGCTACTTCTCCCCTGAGGCAAGTTAGGAAGGGGCCAAGACCTACACGAGGAAGCCATAAATTTCCCCCCGGGAAGGATCAAGTCAGTGGAGTGAGCACTGGGTTGACTGTAGGGCATTTGTCTCCTGGGTAAGCACAGTTTGGGGCTCAAATTATTTATCAATGGCTTTTAGAGTGTTGGAGACACAAATCTGACTGAAATGATGACATGCAAATTTGGGATTACGGACCAGATCCTGCCCCTGAAATGCCATCGCTGAATCAGAACCGAGAGCAGCATTTGGACAGGGGAGCAGCCATCCCCTGTGCAGACTTTCCTTGGAAAACACACAACATTAAAATGACGTTTTTACAGTGCAAAGTTATTTCTCCATACAGCTGCAGTCACAGAATGGGAAAGTACCTTGTTCCTGTAGGTCTTACAGAAAGGTTATTGTTTATGAAGAGCCCATACACATCAGCTGCTAAGACAGGCAGCAGGCAGCGCAGCCTGGCTGCAGTGCAGGCAAGCGGCACGGCCCCTCCGTACATCGGCTGATCCCACATTTGGCCAAGACCACTATGTTCTAGAAGGGAATAATTTAAAGTTTTCATATCTGCAGGAAGCAAGGAGTTACTTTAAAGGCAGATCTAGGCCTCCAGCACATGGCCCAAAATGCAAACTGCAGGAATTTTAAAGGCATCGCGCCATGGCAGCTACCCATGTCTAGTTATTGCGCTGGATTCAGTTCAGGTCCCATTTCAGGAACCCACCTAAAGGTGAATGAGGGCCAGAAATTCAGCCTATACCCTGAAGATCAGAGACCAAAGAGCAAGCACTGCATAAAATACTATAAATTCCTTCGGTCAGATGAGGAATGGGCTGGTCTTGATTTGACACAAACAGTTGTGGGGCTTTGTTGCAAACTACAACCATGCAGGTATTTCATTTGTTTTTACCCTTGGCTGTTATCATCCCTCCAGAGCTGGCTCAGGCAGAACCAGGTCAGTTGGTTCCAGTCTAACCTTTCAGGGGAGGGGAAGAAGGAGGGACCACTTATTTGCACTGCTAAGCAAAGCCAATCTTTCTATCACCATCTGCCCTGCTCTCTTGCTAGATGGCCTTAAAAAAAAAAAAAAAAGCATAGCTAAGGAGAAAAAAAAAAAAAAAAACCCCAAAAAAACCACCATACCCCACCCAGCCTGCCTCCACTACATAGCTGCTCTAATCAAAGGTTAAAAATGAACTCAGGCCAATGAGATGGAAATAGAGAATAAACATGCAGAAGCATCTTAGATTTACTACTCAGATAGGACTATTTTCCATAGGATTTGACTAAGAATTCTTGGCAGAGGAATGGAAGGCAAATCTCTCTCTGTCCTTTGAATGGAATGGGGATTTTCAGGTCTTTCTCTGGCTGAGTAAGTGTAGGCATGTGCAGCTTTCTGTGGATGCGAGCAGATGTAAATACCATGTTCTGCAGTCAAAGGTTCAGCATAAGCTTGCTGCTTTCAGAGGATCTGAGGTTTAAACAAAGCTGTAAAGACAGCAGGAACCTTCCTTGACTCAAATGCCTGATCCAAAGCCCAGTGAAGCAGCAGGTCATTGAGTATGGACAATTTGTTCATTCCGAGTATGAGAGTTTTCACTGAAATTGATTATGAGGTTTGCAAAGAATGTTGCAATAATTAGGACCAAAAGGTGCAAATTTCCCTTCTTCCCCTTCTTTTCAGCTAAACAACTCCAGGCCTTAGCAAATTCCAGCTCTGCAGCCCAAACACACCAGAGATCTCTCTCTGCAGTCATAAATGTGTATAGCTCTCAGTATACGCCAAACCTATTTTTATTCAGGAACTATTGTGATTACAGCAGTAAGCCTTTCCCAGTCTGGGAACGTCACACATCCCTAACTGACATGTCACACAGACAGGACATCCTTAATTAAACCCCATATAATTAGCTGTGTTCTCATGTCATTCCAGGCACCTGAGCTGATATCTCTGCAAGATGTTGTTCTAAGAGACATGGATGTACCCGTCCACTCCAGGCTAGCTTGGGTACCTCCAAAAACCCTGCACGGCACAGGCTGATCTCATTCCCACACACCTTCGAAGAGGAGAGATGTTCCATTGACTCAACCAGCCACGTACAGTACAAAAGCCTTTATGTTTTCTAAGTTCAGCTGAACACGTCAGTCGATTTATTTAAAAGTTGAGCAAAGGTACAAGAGAAGGATGGCTTCTGACTCAACATAAATTTTGTGTTAGTGTAGGGTAGAAGAATGCCTTTTCTCACCTATGATCCCCATAAGGAACAACCCATAATATTGTGAGGACCTGTTGGCACTGTACTGACCTGCTTATTGAAGTCAGTCTTACGAGGTTACTTGCCATTTTATACCTGTGTATGTGGACTCCCACTCAGGAAGTCACGATCCCTAATTTCTGTTCACTGAATGGCGTCTCCAAAATAACCACCCCATACTAAGCCCTGCGGCAGGCATGGCACAAATGCAGAGCAGGAGATCTAAACAGGCCCCGCCACCTAAGTGAACAAATGGAGGAGTAGAGCCTGTCCATTGCCGGGCACTGCTCTGTCCCAAGCTGGGAAATCATCCACTGCTGGCCTTCACTTAACTGCATGTTCCAGCACTGACATCGCTTGAGGAGTACTGGCGGGGGGGCACCAGCTTTCAGTGTCCCTTCTTCCCCTAAAATACTGCTTCTAACGCATCCCTTCTGCTCTCCCCTGCACCTTTCCACACCCTTATGGTGGCTCCTGGGGAGGATGGGGATGCAAGTGTTGAGGGCGTGCCGCTGAGGGGGCAATGTCCCTAGCCGTAGGCCAGGGATGGGTGCTGAGAATATCCCAATTCCCTCATCCCTCCTGGTTTTGCACCTCTGCGAACAATACAGGTTACTTTGCTGTGCTCTGGGGACTGAGGAGAATCAGTGCCTCCAGTGAAACCTGGGGACAGGAAAGTCATGTTGCAGTGTAGAGCTGTTTACCCCACAGGGTATCACAAAAAGTATCCAGTGTTGGAAGGAAACCTGAAAAAAAACAGGAAAACACTAAATTGCCCAGGGAAGGCTCCATATTCTAAGATGACTGCATTCTCCTTGAAGCACAGAGACCCAAGTCCTCAACTGGTGTTAACTGGTGAGGTCCAGTTATGACATCCATTTATCTAACCAAATTCAGTATATTCCTTGGGACTGCATCGTGCTTGGCAATAGCCTCCTTGTCCTATATGTACTCTCAACTAGCACAACCCACGTTTAAAGGATGAGATTTCCAGCCAGAGCACTGTTTGAAGTTTGGGATTTGGAGGTGGCTCAGCAAGTCAAACATCCCACATGACTTCAGATCACAGCAGTGGTCAGAAGCAGAGCTGTGCACGCTGGCTGTGCCTGAGGAAACCCAGAGTAAGCAAGCCAGACCTTGCTGAGATCAGCAAAGGGAGGCTGTGGCTCAGTCTGTAACAGTGCACTTACTACGTGGCCATCTGGGTATGTCAAGTAAAGAGAGGATGGGAGGGAGAGAGACAGACATTGCTCAGATCCTTTTGCTTGAGCCATGAGAAATCTTCCACTGTGTTATCTCCTTCCCTCAATGTATTTAAATCCTTCATATGGTTGGTCCTATCAAATTACCTCACAGGATGAAGAAACCTTCTATTTTCAAGACACAGTTGCATCACAGATCCACAGTGTGATCTCAAAACTGTTCAAGGTCCTAATTCTTATCAGTGCACCCAGGTTCCTATTTAGGAACTTAGATATCATTGTGAAATTTAATCCAAATTAACTACTTATTTTCAGACCTGCTGAGCCAAGCATGAAGTTAAATATCCCTTTGATACTACATGCAGATGGCTTATCCCTCAGTCGTGGTGGATCTATCTCACTTCAATGGGGCATGCATGGAAATCCAGGCAGCAGGTGTCATGTTCCCACATCTGGGATTCCTGCACAAAGAAAAGTCTTCAGCTGCAGAAAGCTCAGTCTGGACTTCCCCTGAGAGCATAACACCATCCAGGTGCCATGCAAACTGAGCTGTGGAACAAGCCTGCTGCACCTCACGTGCCCCCATCTGCCAGCTTAAGCAGACAACAAATCCAATGCTTGCACCTGGCATTTTGCATTAAGCAAAGGTGGGGACGATGGAAGTAGTTTGCTTTTGCCCCACCTTTGCACATGTAATACATACCCAGCAAGTGTCCTGGCTCCTGGTCCTCAGCTGCGTCCTCCTATCTCCACAAGGTGCTCAAGCTCACGGGCTGAGTCCAGGCAGGGTTTGATCTGAGAGCAACCGAGGTTCAACTCAATGGACATTTCAAGACAACACTTACTTTCCATGACCCTTAGCAAGAACCATTCCTCGACTCTCATGTAAGAGACAACTCTGACTCACTCCGGGGAGCTGGCAGCCTAATCCTGCTCCCTCTCTTCCTGAACAGCAGCAGATCCAGCAGCAGTTCACACCTTGGCTCAAACCACTCCTATTCTGGGCCATGGTCACCTCTTCCAGTTTAACTCACCTTGATGTCGTGTCACCTACAGCTCTACTTGGTGATGCAGTTTCCTCACCTTTAGCTCCAGCTTCCTGGAAACGTCCTGCCTGTTTCCCCACCTTACTCCTAAATGACATAAACCAAGAACATTTTCTTGGTTTTCTTGTAAATAAAAAACTAACCTAGGTTCTGCACTTCCTTCCCCAGAATTAGAAGTGTTGGCCAATGAAAAGCTGGACTAAGGAAGCAAGTACAAAATTCAGGAACTGGTCCATTATAAAGAACTGCTAGAACATTTTGACAAAATTTTGGAAATTGTTTTAAGTTCATCTAGTTGTCTTGCATTTAATATCAACTAGCACAACCAAGGATTAGTTAACAGCTGCATGGGCACAAGACAGCTACAACACAAGCACCAGCCCTCCATGGTTCCTGTTGGCATCCAGCTTCTGTTCAGGTCTGTGTCCTCAGGGACACCTTTGTGTTGCTCTGTAGCATGTTTACCCTGAAGTTAGGAGCTTGTGTCACTTGAAAGAAAGCTTGTAGCACTGCTTTCTTTGTAATGTTTGCAACAGAATTCAGTATTAGTGGGTGTTATGAAAACAAATATGAAAACATAAAGAAGCAAGAAACACTAAGGCTACAGCTACTGTAAGGAAGAACTGACCTGAAAAATCTCATTTTCAATTTGAGGAGTAAATCTTGTGGATGTGGAGTAAACGTGGAATAAATCTTCAAGGTTGCATGAACATGTAAGTCTTCATATACACTACTCAGCAATGTTTTTGGGTGGCACTAGGACGGGAATGGTACAGATGCACACTTCTGATGTTACAATAGCTAACCCATGTTTGTCTCGAAACTTCTATCTATCCATAACAGCCATCTGCTAAGATTGCAAGCTTTTGGTTAGGCAGAGACCATCCCTTTACTCCCTGACAGCATTTTCTTTGTTGTCAGCCCAGCAAAAGAACCAAAGAGACCTTTCTGCATGGCTAGGATTCCTGACAGAAGAAAAAAGCCCATCAGTACATGTCAAAATACCTAATATAAGAGGTCAGTATCACAGACAGATGGGAAAAGCTGAGAAAGAGCCGTCATCCCCATCCTGCTTTGAAAGAGCAGGTCTGAGCAGCACAGGCTCCCACTTGCAGATCCCTGTGCGAGCTGTAGAAAGCCCAGCTGGCCTTGCCTGGGGGCACAATAAGCTTCTGTGTGGGCTCGGGTGGATGGGAACACGCATGCCCTGGAGGATGCCTCAGGCATGGGTCACTGGCTGGATGTAGAGCAAATGAAGATGGCCTCAAGGCACACATTGGCGGTTCTCACAGCTGAGAGACAGATTTCAGTCTCCAGGTCCTGTTCTGTCTGTATCCTTCTGTCTTCCAGTTCACAAGCTATTAAAATATCCCCTAGCTAATCTAGAGAGGTTGTGTTTTCAAGATACTGATGTTCAATCTGAGGGTAATAGTTCTTTATCAGCTAAGAGGTAGATCAGAGTATCCAATGCCTGTGATAGATAGCGACGTTTTCATCAGTATACTGAGTGACATACAGAGCACAAAGCAGAGGGTGGGTGCTAACAGGGTAAGTATACCCTGCAGAGGGTGTCTCATTCCCTGTAAAACCAGCCCTCAAGATATGTGTATTGTGGAATAATGGGATTTAGAGGTGCAACTAGCATTTACCGGAAATTTCTTTTTTTTTCTTGTTTTCTAATGATATCATACCTGACGCTGTGGTATGTGCTACAGTATGTAGTGGCAAAAACTGGGCCATGGTATAGAATAACATGCTCCAAGTGCTAAAAGGAGCAAGGACATTGCAAAAAGTAAATTTTTGAAGTTTAAATAGCAGAAGTTCTCATTTAGATATTCCAATAGGAATTCTACTCGTGGCAAAGAGATTTAAATAAACTGCTTGTTTCAGCTCCAAGCAATACTCTTTACATAAGTCCCTGCTGAATATGCTACAACGAATTGCTCTAATCGTGACTATGGGTTTGCTGTGGAGGCTTTGAAGGCACATGAGAAATCAGACTTTACCAGACTTCAGTCCTTCCTGCACTAGTGCATGGAAACAAAGACACTAGTGCTACTAAGAAACTAACCCTGTTGCGAAAAAGACGTTTTATGTAAGTTGCCTGTCCTATTTCCTCGATATAAAGTGCTAGAAATGTATGTATAACACGGATGTCAAATGTGCTACAGGGCTTGAAAGTCCACCTGGTGTGAACAACTCTCATTCCTTGGGGTGGGTTTTCTCCTTGGATGAATCACCTTGGACACAAAGTCCTAATAATCCACCCCAAATCAGATAATGTTCTTCACCTGGCTGTAACCACACGCTAGCTCTTTCCCACACTGAATTCATCAAATTACAAGTGATTCACCCACTACTGTAACTGGTAGAAGTCCAAGTTTAGAGGTTACTCTGAATCAATTCAATATCCAAGAAAATTAAAGAACAAAATTATTCCTGATTTGGAAAGACAGTTATCAGGACGGTATTGACTTAATTAGACAAGACTAGCTAAGTTTTACTGCAAGAAATTAATCCTCTTGCTCCTTCACCAGGGTACCCTTTGCTATTTTATCCACAAAGATGCCAGCATTTTATATAACTTTGGGTGAATCTCAAAGGGTTGGGTTAAACAGTCCAGAACTTGGAAGCTATTTCACCTTCTTAAGTCTGCAAGTTCTGGTACCAAATGCTTAGCCATTTACATTTTCAGCCAAAAGCAGAAGCACAAAGACCTACACAGATGAAAAACAAAGTGGAGAAGGGCATGCAGTGGGCACTGGAATTGATTACCACGCTGACTGCATAGAACCACAGAAATCAACAGCCACCATTAATTATCTTGTGACAATTAAAGTGAGATTTGCACACTAGAAGACATGAGTGTGACTGCTACCAAAGTCAAAGGGCTTCTCCGATTGGTTTCTGCCCCAGCTTTTTTTCCAGGCCAACTCCATCTTTTTCGGAAATTGCTCACAACTTTCTTTAAGGATTCCTTTGGGAGATGAAGTTTTCTAGGCTAAGATTCAACCCAAAAGGTTTTAATTTTAGCCAAATTGATTTGACCATTTTTGAGTGGTGAAAGAATGGAAGAAAATACTTTTCCCATATGTTCCAGTCAGAGGAGTATGTTTGCTGAGAAGAAAGAATCCTTGAGGAGACAGAGGGGGAGAGGGGGTAAATATCTCCAAAGGAGAAAAATATTCCCAGACACAACACCACCATGAGCTAAGCCCTAACCTTGCGTCAAAGAACAGAGCAGCAATGGCATTTGCGTTTACACCAGCTGAGTATCTGGCCCATAGGAATAGAGAAGAAAGATTTCTATTAAAAATTTGGATAGGACACATCAGAATCTAAACAACATGGAAAAAGCCTCATATGTTAACCCCCTTCTAGTTCTTTCTCAAGACTAAAAGACAGCATATTCCAATGCCTGAAGAAGGCAATCTGTTGCAAGCCCTGCCTGGACGTGATGAGTCCCTGCAGTAAGACATCTCTGCCCAGACCTTCAGCAAGACTCAGGACCCCCCAAGGATCTGGGCTCATTAACCACAAGGGATCACTAACGGCTGTGTGCTCCTGGCAGCTCAGCTGCTCAATCTCTCTGGGTCAGACCAAGCCTCCCGTATCTCCACCTGTTGCCTCTTAGCTAAAGTGAGAAAATATGAAGTCCGGCAATAAAATGAACAAAGTCACTGGTGAACAGTACTCAAAATTAGAGTTCACAAATCTTATCAGTTCCAGTACAAGGGAAAGACAAACC
Source organism: Grus americana (assembly GCF_028858705.1). NCBI lineage: Eukaryota > Metazoa > Chordata > Aves > Gruiformes > Gruidae > Grus > Grus americana. The sequence continues at coordinate 13,724,579 of NC_072857.1, read as the reverse complement.
TTAAAACTGACAACTTCCAGTCCTGACCATAGAAGCCCACGGATCTATACTGCAAGACAACCAACACTGCAGTGCTACTGTAGGCAGACTTCATAAGGCTTGAGGCATCCCATGTGAGATAAGAGACCCAGGTCTCACAAGAACCTAGCTGCACAGCATGAAGCCCAGAAATTCAAAAACATCGTTTATTTCTTAACTTAGTCTCAATAGAGCCTCAAGGTTTTCCAGATTCTTGGTGTCACATGCCAAGCCCAAGACACTCCAGTTTCTTCAGCTTCCAAGGAGGTTTTCATCATGAAATTACCATGGAGCTGTGGATAAAAGAGGCCCTGGACTCGTGAGCCACACACTCATTTTTATTTCATTATACCGTCATTATTAAATACCTGTGTCATAGGTACCTCATCAAGATTGCTGGGTTATGCAAAAGTGTGAATTCTCTGCCTCAGAGAGTTTACAACCTATAAAGATGAACAGGAAATAAAGGAGGAACTAAGGCAAGGATATAGTGAGATATATAATTCAATGTCAGTTTACAGTGTGAAAATCTATAGGTGTACCAACTAGTACCTATGAATGAACTCCTTCAGTACCTCCCCTTGGCTGTTGCTAGTCTATTGGTTCTTTACAGCAGTATTTATTAAGAATGTAGACCTTGGAGAGAAAATAACTGGGTTTATGCTCTGTTTCTTACAGTCTCCTTTGAAGGCCTGCCGTTGATCTCTGCTGGACACAGGCCTCTTATAAGCGCATGAGCACAGCTGGAGGACACTGAGAATGCTTGTGTTTGATAGGACACAGGTAAGTAGGGGACAGAGGACTAGGTAATGAAGATGGGGGAAAAAAAGCAAACGAGGTCTGAAAGGCAAGCCCAAGACCCTCACACTCGGTATAGGTCGGCAGAGAGAAGCAATAATGCAAAAGAAGTGCAAATGGCTGTAACACCAACATCATAAATCAGCAGATCTTGCTAGTGATGATCCAGCTTTCATACCTTTAGCAGTAGTAGTCTGTGGGAGGTTAGATGAGCAAAGAAAAGCTAGCAGGAGGCTGAGAAGGAAGAGGAATATGAGAAAAGGAAGAGGGAGAGCACTTTGAACATAACAAAAATAATAAAAATGCTGATATAGGTTATATGTATGTAGCAGAAAAGACAAGACAGTCACGTAAGGTGAGCAGTAGCCATTTAGTAGTCAGGAAGACGGTAGAAAACCAATAGGCTGGTATTTTAATTCCCAGCAAAGATTAACTGTAGATAGTCAACGATGATGCGTAACCCATTTGTATTCTATGCTGTGGATGCCTGGAGACATGAGTGTCTGTAGGAAGATAAGACTAGTCTATTCTATACATTTCTCTGATGTAACTATACCAGCGTGAAGAAACAAAAGCAGACAGCTTACAAAAAAGCCCTCTTGCTGGGACAGTTTAGTGATATGAGTGATATAACCCATCCAAACAAAAGGCTGTTTTACCGTCTTGCTTTTTACCGAGGAACGTTTGCCAGCACAGCTCCACTGGATGTGAACATATCTAACTATTGCTGGTCCATAGCATAGGTAGGTTCTTGCAAAATACACCTCTCTCAGGTGCCAACCCTGCAACAAGATCAGCGAAGTGACATACTAGGAAAGGTTTCCTGTATTGCAAGCTGCTAATTTACCTGCTGTTTTCAAATCTCAATGATTACAGACGAGTCACACCCCCTAAAAGCTGTATGTTTAGGTTAAACATGATGGTTTTTTTAAAAAAAATGTTAGGTAATAAACATTGTGCTTCTTATTAACTGCCTTTTGTTTAGGGTTGTCAGTTGTGCAGGTTAGAACTTTGATTACAAATAAAGCTGATTTTTTTTTCACCCTGGGAAGTGCAGCTGGAGCCAGGTGTGTAGGATTAGCTCTGTGTATCCCCAGAGCAGAGCAGCACTGCAATGCGCACCCATGACAGCACCTACAGCTTGCTCAACCAGCCGCCCCTCCAGGTCCAGCCACCACTGGGGACAGTGCCATTGGCCACACAAGGGAGACACTCCGAATCTGAATGTGGTACAGCCCTCCTTCCCAAACAATTAGAGGATTCCTGTGCCTGGGTCACAGGGTCATGACTCTAGAGAGGACCTGGAGCTCCCTATGTGGCCTCGGCTCCTTATAGGACCCTATACGAGCTTGGTGTTGTGTCTCTGTGCCCAAGTTCCCAGTCCATCAAAGGGGATAACAATCCTGCACAGGTCCCCGCTGGTCTCTCTCAACTATTCAGAGCAGCTGAATAGCTTGTAAAACAGGTTAAGGTAAGAGCTCCACCTGCAAACACAATTCATTCATGGTTATAAATGCTCTTTCATTTAATTCAACAGTATATTTAATTTTGATCCAGAATAAGCACACTGACTTGCAGACAAGCAGCCTGGTACTGAGGTGCTATGGGCAGTAGTACTTTGTTGCTTCAAAAGTTCTTGATTCTTGTGAGACATAACTTGTCTTTATAGCAAATTCAGCTACCCTGTTGAAAAAAAATGACAGTTCTGTGCCTTACTGCGAGGTCTGGGCTGTTGGGTTAGTGGGGGAGTCCCTGAGTTTAAACATTAGGAATAGAGTAAGAAAGCAAAGGAAGTTTCATGAAAAGCAAGCCCCAAGCAGGGGACAATAAATTAATAAGGTGTTACAGCACTGCAGTAACTATAACCCTTTAGCAAGTATCCTCTGAAGACCTCAAAAGTCTCTAGAAGATACTGGCTACCATAAAGCTTTATGGGTTCCCCCCTGAAAAGGAAGGAGAAATGGAACCCATGAATGGTTCCACTCACTTGCTGATGGGGTACACTTGACCCCACCCTCCATTTCCCATACCCCCATGCATCAAGGACTGTGTTGACCACAGAGCTTCTGAGAGCAATCCTGCTATCAAACTGAGATGTGGAGAAAATTTGCTATGGTTCGGATTTCAAGACTTCACCAGAAGGGAGCAGGAGAGACCTGCAGAAGAGCTCAAAGCAATGCACGTACTATGGACAGTGTTGTCCAGCACAGTCTGGCTTTGCTGTAGGTGTGTCCCAGCCAGGCTCCCAATAGATATGACAACTGTAAGATTAAGAAATCTCACCAACATCATCTTGTAGCCTGGGAAATTTTAGCTTCGCAGTTTTCTGTACATGTGCAAGTTGTCTGCCTCTAATCATGCCAGTCCACTTAAGACAGTACAATCTGTGCCTTTCCTTTCCCACTGCTGATATACTTAGAATTTATAAATGCATGTACACCAGAGGAATTCAATCCTATGTAAAAGGAACATAAACTAAGCCCAGTTTCACATACTTTTCAAAAAAAAAAATGTAACTGTATCTATGCTTACTGGTAGGACAGGTTAAGACCAAAATAGAAATCTCCCCTGCCCTACTGACGTGGATATATTGGTCCCAATATCAAATTTGCAGTCAATAACTGAGAAATCAAGTCTTGACTCATCACCATGAGAAGAATAGCAAGAAGGAATCTCATTTAAATCATGTCTAGTTAGGAACAATATTTCAGAACATGTTTCATAATAAAACAGGCAGGCCAGTAAGTGAAGAAAACCAAGGTTTTGCCTGGTGCAGAAGGTTTCCTAGACAGCAGTTCACGAACCGCTGTCCTGGACACAAGGCTACAGATGCTGTCTGGCACACAGTTGCAGAAGCAGCCCTGCAGCAAGTCTTACAACTGGTTTCTTGGAAGACCAACATTAGCAAAACATTCAATGCAAATATGCCAGTCTTTAACTGCTTGGAGACCTGCTCTTACCTACCTTCATCTGACAGCAGCTCCCCCCACAGAGCACGGGTCAGGGCTCTCTACAGCACTACTGGAGATTCAGTGCCTTACATGTGACCTTGACAAATTTGTATCAGAGGAAAGAAAGGTCTGTGACTTCACATCTGGCCCAAATTCAGGGTCACATCTTTGGGAAGGCTTAGGACTATGTTTTTTTCTCAAAATTCTCGTATCACCTATGCTAGTCACTAGTGGATGTATGACCTGAGAAACCTTGGACACCCAGCACAAGCAGTTTGGTTGCACGGAGTCCACCTGCACCTTCAGGAAGCCTGACACAATGGACATGAGGAGTGCACTAAGCCCCTCTTCTCCATGGGTGAGAGTTCAAATTCATGAGTTATCATGAATGATTAGATTCAAAACCTGGGTTTGAATTACATATGTTCATTAGCTACAAGCTAATCAAGGAGTTAAGTAGAAGTGGCTAACCTGCATGCAGGTCCCCTCTCAAGTCCAAGAACAACCATCCCCATTGGGTCTAGCAGGAGCAGCTATGGACAGTTACTGTCCTTCTGCCTGTCTTCGCTCCCTGGCTCAGTGTTAGTGCTGCCAGAGTTTACCTGGGACACATGGGCACTCCCGAAGCTGTTCCAGTGCCAGAGCAGCCAGCTCAGGGCACACCGTTTTCACAAGATTAAACAACAGACAATCCCTTCAGAGAGGGGTAGTTGACACTTCAGGTGCACATTACTGTCCATCTGCCAAAGCGTGCTGCGACCACTCACTTGGATTAAACAGTTTCAGCCACGGCTCTGAGTTAACCCATCTGATTTTGCCCTACGTGAAGAAGGGCAGAATCACTCTGCTGCCAAGGTGGAAGAAAACAGTAACTCAACAGATGGTGGTAGCCTGGTGGTCACCAGAGGAGGCAGATATCTGTCCCCAACCGAGAGTGCCAGATTTGCACGGAAATGGCCAAGGAATGCCCGTGAGGTCTGGGGTCTGGTGGGACGATGCTGTGGTCACCTGGGCACAGGTAATGCCTAAAACCTGCCTGGACATCTTCAGGAGCATGGACAGGAACCCTGTGGGCTTGGATCCCGTTTATCCCCTAAACTCAAAGCAGAGTTACAATTCATCAAGTTTTCCTAGCAGCTGGGTTATATACACAGAAAACTGGGTGTTGATGTTTACAAGACCCAGAGCTCATTTCTGTTCGTTTCTATGTACAAAGAACAAAACATTTAGGTACTTTCCATCTAAAATAACTTTGCTCTTGTCCTTTTGCCTCAACTGTCCAAGAATGAGGGCTGTGTGTGACCAGGAGAAGGGAAATGCTTAGAAATCCTTCTCGTTCGACTGCTGCTGTTCCTGCTGACATTTAGCCCAGACAATATGAGCACCACCCTCAGTTACACCCAGCTGGGCTCAGTGACTTCACTGGGAAGCCATGGTGTGGCACGGCTGTAACCAACAGCAGAAACAGCCAAATATTTGTGTGGAGCATGAGATTGTTTGCTAGACTGAATTTTTCTTTGCTCAGTATATTTGGGGTGCAACATAAGTTGCTTTAACCTTGCTGCACCATTCCTGGTCCCAGAGGTAACAGCACAGAGCCGAAGAGATGGGAACCCAGATTGCTCTTCCTGGCTCTGCCCCAGGGACAGTTCTCACCTCTGCTCCTACATTTTCCTTAGGACCAGCTCAGCACCTGCCTAAAAGAGAGCTCTCAGCTGCAGTGCAAGAGCCACAAACCCGCATGCTGGAGGGAGAAAAACCCATCCATATTGCTAGCCCTGTGACTGTACACCTTCCCACACTGCCCCAGCCCTGGGGCTTCTCCAGGGATCCTCACACCACGATGGGGGTCTGGGTCTTGCTGTGACTACCTGACTCTCCACCGTGCAGATGCTCAAGTCCTGGCTCTGACCCCTTTGCTTTGCCCATTGCAAGGGAAGGCTCTTCATGGCAGCCCGGCACGCTGCCACATGCAATACCAAGCATGGAGCAGCTCTGAACCAAGACCTTCAGACAGCAAAGCCACAACTCCTTACGAGTAACAGCCGGTTTCGCTCACTTGGTCACTGGAAACCCTGCTTTCAGTTCTGGCTAGACTTGCACCGCTCAGCTTCACGTACACGGCGCGGCTTGCATCGTGAGCAGAAGGCAAGGATTAGCCTGCAGTGCACGCCTGAGCGCCAGATCTCTGCGTGCGTTTCAGCCCACCCCATCCAATGAGTGCCTCCCCTTGCAAAATACAGAAATAAATAAAAAATTTAACAGCCAGAATGTCCCAGTTAATGATTAAATGGGGACAGTTGCACAACTTCCCCTGGAATGTCTATGTTGATGGCTGCGGTACACTGACGGGCAGGAATGGCAAAAACAGTCCAATGGTGAGGAGAGGACGGGGCCCGGGTGTCACAGCAGCCGCAGCAAGATGCGGTGGGAGATGGGCTGTCCTTCCACAGCAGGAGGTTGGTTCCCCCGTTAGCATGTCTCAGCCCTAAGCTTCAGAAGTTCGGGGCGTAGGGCTGGTGACAGCCAGCCTCAGCGGGGTGTGGGAGTCCTACCATCATGGTGAGCAGGAAAATACAGCATCACTGTGTGTTTTATACAATTGGTTCACTTGCAGGCATGGGTCAGTGCAAAGCAAATGCAAACCTCATGCCTCAATGTCTTTATATATGTGTTTAAAAGCACACAGTATGCTCATAAAAAGGCTGAGTCTCCAGGGCTAACTTATAAGTGCCAGAAAAAAATCCATCAAGATTGATGAGTCTTTTTTACGGTGTTCGGCACGTCTGACATTATACTGGACTTTGAAAAGCCCTGCAGGAACAAGGGCCGTTAAATATGTAGAATAAATACAGTCAAATAGAAGTTCAGACTCCCAGCTGTTCTTTTGCATGGGCATGTCCTATACTTGGAAATGTGGTAAGCTTTCAAGTCAAATTCCTGGCAAGATTAGCCTAATGCACGGCTCCCAGATCCCACAGCTCATTAGGAAGAGACTATAATGCAACACCTTCCGAGCAGCCCATGCACGCGCCAGCAAGGCAGCTTCTTGCACACAGTTGTTGGAGAAAAACAAAATCTGTTTGGCTGATCATTGGGCCACTTTGGCTTCAGAGACGGCACTCAGCCACAAACAGCATCCAGCCGGCACTTCAGGGTGACAAGGAACAGGGAAACCTAATGCTGCCACTCAAAAAATGGGTTAGTGAATTGATTCATCTGTGCGAGTAATGTGTTTCATGACTCACCTTCTATTGGGTCCAACAGAGGGCATGAGGGCACATGGGTAATGGCCAGCACTGCAAGTGAGCTATTTAATATGTCCTGCAAAGAAAACCCTCCCTTGCCAACTTACTGCATTATTGTAAAAAAAAAAAAAAAAAAAAAAGGAATTTCCTCACCGCAGCCTGCATGAAGGCATCTGGAGGTGAACCAGGTCATTTTCAGTACTAACAATGTGTTCCTCTCAAAAATTTCAGGAGAGGGATCTCTGTAGAGGCCACTGAAAAGCAGGCTTAGAGACAAGGCAGAGTGAGGGAGATGGTGGCACTGGGAATGGTCAAGGAGGACCATTTTCAGGCAGGCTTCAACCTGCGAGCTCAGAAACCACCTCGTTTGCCTCATGTTGAAGAAAACACAGGTCTACGGACTGACGTTTGTTGCAAATAGCCCATCTGCACCCCACAGATGCCTGACTCACCTTCAGATCAGCAAACTTCTGAGTCTTGAGACCAGTCCTGCCCCTCAGCCATGCCTTGGCCACCCAGTGGCCCCTGCCTAGTTGAAACTGCAGAAATGCTTCATAACTAACAGCAATTATCATTCTGGTTTCATCATTGCTTTTCCAAGTGGCTTCTGCCTCTGCTGTTTGGAAACAATGCTCAAGGCTACCAGAACCAGATCAATAACTCATCGGGGAACAAAAAACTGAGATGAGGGAAGATGGTTGAGGGAGGACCTTTTTGCTGAGGGAAGGTTTTCCACCCCATGATAAGAACCAGAAACAGTCATGGGAACTTGGGCACAGAGAGCAGACCATCAAGAGGGGATGTCGGGCAATGTACAAAGGGAGACCAAGTGCTGGAGAGCATTGCCACATTTTGCTGACATTAATGCTCTTCACCGACTTGTGCCGCAGTCAGCTGAGAACACAAGATCCTTGTAGCCACGGGTGTACCATATGTAAATCCCAAAGTGCTAGAAAGAAAGCTGATGTAATTTTTAAAAAGGAAGCCCTGCTCTAAAAGTTTGTGGGCTGGCATGCCCAGGGTTGTATGAAACAATATTGGGGGATGTTAAGAGATGCATTTATTGTGGTTCTGGAGACCACAGAAGAGCTGGGGTTCTCTACAGCTTGTCACAGGGAGAAAGGAGTGCTGGACGCATGCAGCAGTTGCTGGGAGGGAGGGAGCCAGATGCGACACCATGTTCAGGCACAGATGGTATTAGGGTGTGCGCGTTCCTCCCTGTGTTTCCCAGCCCTGTGCTCTCACTGCCTTTCCAGCACCATGGCTATATTCACCTATGTTTGTGGCCTGCATACGCAGCACTGGCAGTTGTTTGTGCATACTTAATGCTCTGGGCGTGCCTGCTCTTTCCATGGGTTTTACCTACCAATATAAATTAATTATTTACATCTCTACTTCTCAAGAAACTGTTCATAAAGTATTTAGCTTTCTGATTTTCTAAGCCTGATCCGTTGACACTCTTTTAAGCCTTCATATCGATTCCCTCTTACAGTGAAACTCTTTCTCCTACCCAAGTATCCAAAGGGTTTTGGAAATTAGAGAAGCAGGATCTTGGAAAAACCCGTCTTTTCAGATGCATCAGTTTTGCATGCCCTCCTTGTCTTTAAACCCGGGAGACCATCACTTTTAATGGCAGCACAGCCAGCCTTGCTGGGAGCCCCAGCTAGTCACCACTTGCAGAGGGCAGAGCCAGCCTGCAATACTACACATCTCATCGGTTTCCATGGGTATTCACAGGGAATAGGTGTTGATGCCCACCAAGAGCACCGGTAGCATGTGTTCCCTATGTTCCACCACAGGACTGAGCTCCTTCGCTTCCTCACCTCGAGTTCAGCTTCAGACAATCTTGCTTGGCACATCTGGGAAGGGGAGAAGCATGCACCATTTGTATATAACACATACCTCTTCGTCTCAGGAATACGAGAATGATCAAAACTAGGATTTTTTTTCCATTCTTGTGAGTTCAGAGTTTGCAGTACTTTGTAATAATGTACACCCGTACATTATCACAAATTAATTAGTGTACACTCGTACACCACCCATCCAAATGTTTCCAAAGTACTTTTCACATGTTCTTGTTTCTTTGCTATGTTCTGAGTATTAAGCAAATGATTTTCCCTTGTCATTTTTTCCTACCAGCACATATGTGGATTTTCTACCAAATGGAGAAATAATGAGTGTTTTTGCCAAGAGGTGAAGTACAAAATTCTGTACATTTGTAACACTATTACACAAAGACTCAGCTTTTGATAAATATTCAGCCCAGTATTTGCACTGGGCTGAAGTCTCACAGAAAGCTCAGGCTGAGTTTCTCCATCACATGCCCCCATCCTCACTGCAAGGATCACCCCTCTCCAAAAGAGGGGAAAGCAACAAAGCAAAAGACACGTATGGACCTCCCTCTGCAGAAAGGATCAAAGGGACCATCGTGGAGAGAAATGCTCAGATATTATGAAGAATATAATGGCATAAAACCTGCTGAATACAGCAGAAAGGAATAAACATCAAGCATCAAACTTCAAGCATCTGGCCCAGTACGTGCTTGGGTCTTTTCCCAGGACTGAACACTGGGCAAGGTATATTGAACTTCATAAAAGGCATGGCTGAACAAAACACTAATACCCTGATAATTCAGAGAAGTTAAAGCCAAAAGGAACCAACTTACTTGTCAGTTCTCTTTCTGTTTACTCAAACAGCATTTTCTGCTTAAAATAGTACCTTGGTATGACTAAAACATACCTTTCAGCAAGGACCCCATCCAGTAGTTAACCACAGGCATATAATCAACCACATCCCATAGTAATTTGGTTAATCACCTTCCCATTAAAAGTTATGCTTTATTTTTAAGTCCAAGTGTCTCTCTTCAGCTGGCTGCAAACACTTCATGTTATTGCTCTTTCTAGAAGAAATGGCATGCTGCTCTTGCTTCTGCTAGTACTTAGGGTGATAGATTCAGCCTGCCCTGCCATAAGTTAAAAAGACAGAGGGAGTTTCTTACATCTCTTACTGTAAAAAGAGGCTCCTACAATCCCAGTGCCCTTTTTGGGGCACTTTTCTGTGCACCATTCATTTTTTATTTCTTTAAAAAGCTCTAGAGGTGAAGGTACTATGCCAGTATCAATCTCACCAATACCTGATGAAAGCAGCATAATCCACCTGAACAGACAAATGAATGAGAGAATAAAAGCTACAAATCTACTGAAATTTTAGTTACACACTTGGCACTTCGCCAGCACTGAAATGCAGCCAACTTCCAAAAGCACCATTGGCACTTAAAAACTACACTTCAAATACACACTGGTTGATTTGGCCATGACGAAAAGAGCACAATGAAGAGTATAGTAAAATATAATATAATACAGCATAATAGAATATAATTATTAGGATTGCAGAGAGTAATACCCCCACATTTAGAAGAAGTGCCCTTTTCAATCTTTGAGGGCCATCTTTTAAATCCTTTAACAACCACTTAACTTTACAGTAGTGCTACTACGTCTATGCTGCTGCATGCGATTTAGTCTCATACAGCCACGTACCAGAGATTATGTTTTGGTTATATTTTAACTGAAGTAAAAATACAAGTTGTGCAGCTGTTTCATACGTGCGAGTATCTCATTTGTATAATGCAATCAAAGTGCTCTCTGAAAGTTCAGATACCTATTAAAGATGTCTTTGATGAGTGGAATTGGACTACTGGTAATGATTCAGTTATTAAAATTGTTGTGGATGTCTATAGCACAAGCCACATTAGATCACAAAACCCCAAGAACAATCTTTTCTGGGTCACGGATAAATATATTTGAAGTAACTGTTGTTTCTACCCTCAAAAAATCTTTGCAAGTTCCTTAAGTATCTCAAAATCTGTATTTCTTAGACTACTCTGGCAGTGATTTCAAGTTTTCACTGCACATCATCACTGAGAAGTTCATAAAAAGCATACTTCCAAACTGTGCATGCTTTTTCACCCTCAGCCACACTGTATATGATCCTAAATGCACTGCAGTTTTTCTATGAGTCTGCTGTAAGAACCAAATCAAATAACTTACAGCTTGTAGCTAGATTAGAAATTAAAGACAAGCAGGACCAACGACCAGACTGACAACACACTAATGCAAACAAGATGATCTGATTATATTAGGGGAAGCTTTCTCTGAAAGCTCCTGCAGGAGCAAGGGAGTTGATCGCTATTTCAGAAACTGTCTGCAAAAACATCAGCCTTTGGCTTGGTTTGTAATTGTCCTTAGGTGTAAAAATTGCTGTCAATACACGTAAGCGATGGGCCAAAGCTGAGAACTCAAACTGCAGGCCACCTTTGCTAGGGGAACTGATGTTGTCTTGTACAGTTCGTGTAAGGAGGAGCCTGTATGAGCATGGGCACATGTGTGCAAATCACAGAGCTGTCTGAAAACACGACTGGTCAACTCTATAACCAATTTGGAAGAACAACTTAGAGTCTCTTTAAATGTGGCACATATGAAATTCTGTTCATGGGCGCTTAAATGCTTAAAACTAGGACAGAGGAAATCTGTGTTTCGCAGAGGAAGTCAATGCTCTGATAGGGATTACATATTGCTGAATATATTGATTTTCAAATATAGATACTCAGAAATTTTTCAAAAATGAATGGCAGCCCATTGTACAACAGGCACTGCGATAAAGGAAAGAAGACAATATTTTCCAGACAGTGTCAGCATCTGCACACTGCATATCCTAACTCTAAAAATAAAACAGAAGAATTACAGCAATAAACTTCTGATTATCATATCTCTGTGTGAACAATTTCCACCTTGTCACTGAAGGAGAAAAAATGAATATAATACCAAACAAATGAACAAAACAGCATTAAAATATGATATTTCTGTAGGTTTTTGTTTGACTCTTGAAAAATGAGTCCAGATTATTTACAGAGAGCTATGTAAATGAAAGTACTACCTATATGTATGCACACAGACTTATGCATGCATTATGTTCATTATACGAATATATACCCAGCATTTCTTCAGCCACGTTGGTTTGAATGTATGCGGTTCCCTTCTCACCATCCCTTCTAAAGAGCATTCCTTGGTTTCAAAACAGTAATGTGTTTTATGGAAAACTGGCTACAACCAGTTCAAACAGGTTGAAATTTATGTCCTTTCTATCAGCAATCAGTCTCTTGCAAGGAAAGCTGAAGGGAAATGATCCTTGAAACACCATTCTGGGTGGCTATGGAAATCCTTTTAATTGTACACTGCTGCCAACAGTGACAATAAGTAGGTTCTATTTGCCAATAACATTGATTGCCATCAGTCTGGGGTTACTATACTTTCACACATATAAACTGCATCCCAGATAACCCATATATAAAAGTATGAGCGGTAGTAAATGTGTCCTCAGTTCACCTCGGCACCAACTACTTCCCACAAAGCCGGAGGTGGAGGTAAGTGCCAGTCAAGGTGGGACAGGTAGGTGGGGTTCAGGCAGCGCAGTGATGCAGCTTCCCCTCGCGTCGCTCTGATGTGCATGTGGTCCCTCCTACTGCTAAATCACAGGGACTTTTCTATAGGCGACGTGGATTTATAAGTTGCATCTTTAAAATACTGGTAGGAGAAGAATGAGGGTGCCCGATGGCACACCTCAAACTGCACATGCAAAATCCTCGGTCACTTGTCAGTTTAGACAGTTTCAGACGAGTAGCCACGCACCAGAGAAGATAAGGGAGATGCAGAAGTCACAACCTGCTGGCTTAGACCACAGCAGTGCTCTCCTGTAGCCGCCTGACAGGGATGGACACACGGTGCAGCAGGCAGGGAGTACCGCAAGCTGCACTGGCATGCTGAAATGCCATGTCAGACATTTCCAGCAAACCCTAATCTCTGCAAACTAGTCTGCGGAAATCATACTAGTGCTACCAGGACTTTTTCCAAAGGAGAATCTTAGATACATGCACAGTTACAAGAAATCACTAACTGAAGTTAGAAACTAGGGACCTACTAGGTCATTCAGTCCGGTCCTCCACTATTTCTGACGAGTGTAGGAAAGTCTCTTTCAGAAATTAAACTAAAGGGACAGTCACATCCACTCCCATCCTTTGCTAATTTACTTTGATCAATACAACAGCAACGTGCAAACAAGCCATGTTCCTACACCTTCCTTGTGCAATACAGTCCTGTTCTTATTCTGATCGTCCTGGGTGTGCTTCTCTGCCTCTCTTCTGGTTTTACTTAATTTTCCTTGATTGGAAGCCACCAGAGATGTAAACCAGCACTTCAGAGGAATTGCTCCATGCTAGCTGAGCATAACAACGGCCAGGAGGTGCAGGTATTCAGCATTTATGTCCCAGAAAAACGAAGGGAAACCTAATTCTACCCTCGTTACAAAGCACAGGAATACACTTTCCTCAGAGATGGTGCGTTCCCTGGGTTCTGCCCCACTACCACGAAGACCTCCTGTCTCCTGCAAATAGCTGCTCTTCTGTCCAGAGGCCGGTGCCCGCCCCCCTACACAGCCTGATGATGCTGCCAGCCATTTTCAGCAGCAAAAGGTCCTACAGCACTGTAATAAAACACAGAGGACCTGTCATTACAAGCCACAGATGTAGCTCACAGCCAGCTGTCTCTTGAATAAACTGGTATTAGATTCTGGATTCTGTAGGGTATTCTTTACAGTTAATATATTTTGGTATAATGCCTCGTTAATATGCTTTTGTATCACCCAGCTGCCCAGAAGCCACATGTTAGCACGCAACCTGGACAAGTACCCGTGTCGTGAAATTAACCTTTCTGGGCACAGAGAGGGACGAGGTTATTTCTGTTTGCGACAGAGAGGACACCCTGGGAATTGAAGCTGCCGAGGTGCCGGGCTGCAGCAGGTGCCAGGCAGGTACCCGTGGTGCTCACTGGTGACACAGCTGTCACGCAGGCACAGCACCACAGCACTGAGGTGTGCCCACACCGGCCATCAGCATTTGATGTGCTTCACCAGAAGCCGCTAATTAATGTTTATAGGGAGTTTCTTTTGATTCTAGATTGATTTAGAGAGTTAGAGTTTGGAGGATATGGGAAGTTTTGTGAAGAGTACCCATGGCCAAAGCAAAGCTTGCAGAAAGAAATTAGAACGGCATGAGAATTTCAAGGTAATCCCCAGGGACAGAGAAACTCGTGTGGGATGGGACACAGTTTGATTGCAACCAGGATAATTTGCATGATGTCATCTGCAAAACATGCCCACTGAAAGAGGTAAAGAGGAATACAAGGAGTCCTGAAGGTGACGATGCAGGGAAATTGTGTGCCGAGAAAGGAAAATGAAATCTATTTTGCAAAAGCGTCCAGCAGCTTGAGTAGGCAAATCTTGGGAAAGAGTTGGAGACAGTTCACAAAGCACCAGCCCTGCAGTAGTACACAGGAACATAAAACTCAGAAGTTTCCAGACACACGAAAATGAGACACTGGTTCAGTCCCCTTGGAGCAGCAGCAAAAGCAGAGACAAGTGGCTTGTGTATCCACACTACTAACAGCAGCGCCAACGTGCTGAAACAAGGAAAGCAGCTTTGGCTTAGGGGTAAAAACTATTGCATCCTCATGTACCCTACAATCCCCTATTGATGTATATTGCCAAATACTGCCCCCAGTTCAGAACTATAGAGATTACGTGCTCAGCAAATTGAAGACAAATGTGGGATTGAGTGAGGGACTGAAGAAAGGGTTTGACAAAAGCAGAGAGGAGCAGAGACCACAGAGACTCTGCATATGACAGTTATATCAAGAAAAAACCTGTCTGGTCTCAGAACAAATGGTGACCACAATTACCAGACTTACTGCTGAGAATCAGACAGTAATTAAAGCGCAGTCGGGTCAAGATAGCGTTTTCCCCATCACTTCAAGGTGGAGGTCACGGTAACAGAAAGGGTTTTGTTGAAAAGCGCCAACAAGGTGCTCAGTAACACACTACAGAATATATTGGTGAAACAATTGCACAAACGTTATTTGAGAATTAGAAATTAAAGAGAAACCCCCAAACCATTTTTGTTGGTCTTAAATGAACAGTGACATGAAGGACATCGGTCAAGTTTGCAGCATGGGAGAACTTGTGCTGGTGGAATAAGAAAAGGTGTCCTTCTGAGGGTAATGCACGTGCAGTTCTTTGAATGAGAAGTTCATCAATGTTTTTATTCTCACTTCCTTGAGCTGGAAATAACAGCTAAAGTGATGATTTTTGCATGTCAGGTATATTTTTGCTGGACATGGTTCATCTGACACAGGGATGGCAGTCACATAGGCTATAGTGCTGTTGGGTTTTAAAGACCTCAAGGTGCTGTTTAGGCAAATAACTGCTTGGCCTCACTGCTAGCAATCCAACAAGCCACTTGAAAACATTTAAAAAATAATAAATCCTAAAAGGATTTTGAAGTTTGACTGATGCATGTTTAGCCCTGTTAAGGTACACAGCAGCCCCATTAAAACCTGCAGACATTTTGCGTAACAGAAAACTGAAAATAAATATGCCTGGAATGGCAGAAACCAAGATCAGAGGAAGTTAGGATTTGTAAGCATACTGAGAAACAGATAACATCAAGGTAAACAAGAAGCCCATTTGAAATGAGGCCGCAGGAATGCTCCCACTTCACCAACACCAACCCATCCATGCAATGAGCACATGCACGGAGGGACCTAGAGAGAAGGAGGAGGTAAATTCTCCATCTTCCGCCACTTAGGGAGGATTGGGCTCAAATAATTCAATCTCCAGCATTTGAAAGTTAGTCACCAATGTAAATTGGCCACCTAGGCTCCTTCTGCATATTGATGGGTGAAGAGGATTCACCTCAAATTGATGCGGAGACCTGAAGCAGGCTGGAGGAATGGCTCCATGCTAGCTGACCATAGTGCGATATGATACCACTAGCTTAGACAAGATACTTGACTTTTAGATGGCTAAAAATGACTCCTAAGCATGGTTGGCCATTTTATCTGGAAAGGTCTCAGTGCCGGGCAGCATGGAGCAGACACAGGACTCAGCACTGCCTGATTTACTGAGTTTATTTTTCTCTAAAGAGTGGCAGAACTGACAGAGACCTTCAAATCCAAGCTGCAGCAGAGAAAACTGAGCATTGCTAGAAAACACTTCTGAGTCCAGCCATTTCCTTGATCCTATGAGCAAAAACCTTCATACAGACAAGAGCCATGAGACTTGTTTGGGGTCCTGGCCCCTAGGTTGGTGAATAAAACAGGCCCTGTGGCTCTGCTGCCCTTGCACCCGTGCAGCTAAGCCCTGTGTCCTGCCACGGTGGGACTGGGGGCAGACTGTCTCCTGGGAGCAGTCCTCCATGGAAGAGAGCATGCAAACTGCCCCTGGCCCTTGCCTGGGAGGGTGACACCAGGCGTGACCTAAGGCCATGTCACAGAGAGTGCTCAAGATTAAACAGCATGGACAGCAGCAAGTCAGAGCCTGAGACCAGGCTTTGGTGCTGTTCCAATTGCCAGGTCTCTTTTTTTTTTATTACTGGAGCCACAGCTCCCTATCAGCCAATGCATCCAGGTCTTCTTCCCATGGAAGCCCAGCCCGCGCGTGTCAAGTTTTTGCCTCTACCAGGCACTGGGACACAACAGGATCAGGCACTGGGTCACGACAGGATCAAGCACTGGGTCTGGCAGTCACAGTCAAACTGCTCTTGGTCCCATGGTGTTCCAGAGCCACTATTTTAAGCATTTCAGTTTCTCAGGCAATGGAGAACGCGTTTTTCAGTAAGGCAGAGCACCGTGCAGAGCTGGGTTACTGAACACAGAGGGTTTCTTTCAATCACTTCTGTCCAGAGTGACTCCAGAGCCCCATTCAACATAGCTAAAGTTATCAGCTGACTACATCCAAAATATCTTAAGTTGTCCCTCAAGGAAAGATTTGTTCTGACCACTGACATTCTGTCTCTGATAAATATCTTCTAGAAAGGCAGAGCATAGTAAATTATCTCATAAAAAAATAGGAGTTATGGAGATTTAACAAGTCTGGATCTTAAGAAAAACACCCAGTTAAATCAGCATGCTTGGTAACAGTATTACAGTGTCACATCCCAGCAGATACTGTTATCCACTAAAAGCCATGTCTGTATTCTTGAGTCAAACGATTAGCATCTATTGCTCTCTGAAGGCATGAGCCTAGTGTCTCCTTCCTCCTGTCAATCACTAATGTCTTCCCTAATGTTAGAAGGCATCTTACTCCCTCTGCACACATCAAGCTATTCCCCCTTATTTTTCCCTCAGGAGAGCTTCACTCCTTCTGTCTGTTGAGCTACTTTCCCTCTTTGATTTTCATTGATGACAAAACCACATCACTAGATACTCTCACGTTAACAACCCCAATCGCTGTTTTGTCTGGTTATACATTGCTATAATTCAGTTTCAGTGCTCGGGTTCTATGATCAGCTTCACTGCTGGTAGACTTTCCTTCTCCCATTCCTTGTGTCTTTATGATCCCCTCTAATTTCATTGCTCTCTGGAAGAAGCAGGTTTTCTGGGTCAATAATTTTCCATCTTTGGAATCTCTCCAACTAATATTTTGTTATTTCTTGTGATGTCCTTGTGACTATGTTGATCTGCTATTCCTAAAAGAGTTTTAGATTATTTTATTCTTTCCCTCCTGGGATCAGAACACACACTTCTAGTTCACATTGTCTTGAAATCTGTCTCCACAGCACTACGCACATTTTCAGCAGTTTCCCTCATTGTAGCTCATTTGTATTGTCTAAGCATACATCCCATAATACTATGCATTTTCCCTGCCTTTGCCAGTGGCTGCAGTTAACCCACAAGATGAGAAGTGGCATGGTAACTCCTGCTTACCATGCACAGAGACAATTTATTACCCTAATGGATTTAACATTCTGCAGCAGCAGATTTACATCTTCTGCCATGCCTGGTGCGCTGGGTTTGCAGCTCAAATTACATTCTTCCAGATCTGAATGGCCCAGCACGTTCTTCAGATCAAAACAAAGACCTTCTCTAAGCCCCCCAAAAGGAGCTGTCAGGGGACATAAATTGTCAGCATGGCTCGTGGAAGTCAGTGGTATAGTTTCACCAGCTGGAGTTCAAGTTAACTTCATCAACTGAGGCAGCAACTAATCCATGCAGTCATCTCTCTTTTTGAAGCAGCTCTATCACTTTATTTTATTTTTTTCAATTTCTGTCTACACTTCGGGTTCTAGTGTCAATCTTCAAGCTGTCAGCTGAACTGTTCTCACTTGTTTTCAATATCACTGACAAACCATTTTTTGTAACACTAATGATTTTTGTCTGCTGGTCTAGGTACTTGGCTTATGCCCTTTCACTGTTACCAAATTTAGCTTTGCTGTTATGTTGCAACTGGTGGCTAATGCCATATGTCAACATTCCTTTCCAATTAGCTTCTCCTCCAAACACATGTGACAGATAAACCTTTTATTTTCTAAGCACATACTGCCAGGCAAAATTAACATACGGCATAGTCTTTGTGTCTTGAGTGCCAACAAAGTTATGACAACACAATCCAGGAGATTACAACATGAAAGCTGCCTGCTGATGCCACAGGTTGCAATTTATTTTTTTTTTTTTAGTTAAAATTCATCCCGCTCCCCAAGCCCAGGCAAAACAAAACAAAAAGCAGAGACAAAAACAAAGGTAAAGGCAAAGACAAGAGAAAACGCAAAGGAAAGGAAGGTCTTCTGCTACAATCCAGCATGGGTAAAGCCACTGATCCTGCCCATTCTCCTCCTTTGTTCAGAAATTGAGGGTCAAGTATCTCCTTTCCAATAGTCGGACTTGCTGATCCAGCATCAGATGTGCCAGCAAGAGCCATACTGAAGATGGCTCATATGTGTTGCTAAAGCCCAGGTTGCACCCAGCTCACTGGTCTCCTCTGACCCCAGCACAGTGGAATGTGAGAAAAGACACAGCATCATAAAGAAAACTTCCTTCTCCACTCTATTCTAAGCTCTGGAGTCCTGTAAATTTACATTGGCCATTTATACCAGAAAAGCCTTAAAAAAAAAAAGAAGTCTTTCCTCAAGAACATCAGCACTTTCATTTAACTACAAAATGATTCCTTTTGTGTGATTAATTCGTGCATCTTTGAATTGGAGCCTCCTACCCCAGAATAAGTCATGGCTGACCATTACTCTCTTCATGGATATAAGAGCTTGTAACTGAAGAAATTGTTCAGAGGCCTTCAAGATAACAATTTATAACACACTCAAGTACTTTGCACATGAATGCTTCCCAAAACAGAACTCTATACTTGAGTTGAGCACCACCATGACTGCTTTTAATCACACTCCATGTCAAAAGAATTAGACACAGTTTGAGCATATACAGCAACCAGTGCACCTTTGAGATGCAGGCCCCTTTTCTCCAAAGAGCACGAGGAAGAAGAAAGGCATTTGAGCAGGTGACTCAGCCAGGTCAGGGAGATCCTTCAAAGGCTGAGCATTTTTGGCATCATGTAAAAGATTCTCCTCAGAATTTGGGAGCCTAGAGCATCTCAAACAATTACAGAAATAAGATGAGACATTACGATTCACTACCATGATAAACCTGACCAGCTAAATCCCACCCAAACTACATTTAAGCCCCCTGTATGCTTTGTTGATTGCTTTCCTAAGTCTTCTGTGCCTTTATCCAGTCTGTCTCCTGTCCCCTGACACAGTGACACTTTACAGAGATGAGAATTGAGCTTTCAGACCACAGAATTGGATTTTAGCTGCAGCCATACATGTAACCCATGGAGCAACAAGTCAATGTCTCTCAAGCAAATTTTTTTAGTTTCCTTTGTGGAACCTAACGTATAAGTAGCTGTTCATGACAATAAGAATTTAAGATTCAAATTGTCATAAAATTTAAGGGAGGGATTTACAGAATTAAGAGTTCTTCCCCTTGCAACTGAAGTAGATGAGACATCTTGATTCTTTGTGTACGGTTACCAAGTGTCAGAAGGGACTCAAAAACCTTGTTTTGCTACGTGATCCTGTAACTGTCAGTAAAAGAGAGGCAGCTGACCTTCTCTCTGAATTTCAGAGTCCAGCTTAATACTGACGACCATCAGTTATCTTGTGTGCTTTGTCACATCTGTAACCCCTTATAGCTAGGGAGTCCCAGGAACCAGGCAGGATTCAGTCTGGGTGGAGATGGACTGGAGCCACAAAATCTGGATGCAATCCCATGCGGCAAATGTCTGTCATGGATATATACGTCTTTTATTAACAGCCACATAAGGTGGCTAGACAAGACAGTCTGATTCCCTCTTTTTTCATGTCCTGCAATAGCTTCTTGGAGGCATTGTCACTGTTGCCTCTTGCACAACCCATGCTTTACTTGCTTCCTTTCCACGTGTAGGACCAGACCGTCCTTAAACAGTGTTCTTCACATGGCTCTGGGTTGCAGGCCTGCAGGAGGAGACTATGGAAGTGGTGGGTGCTGGGGTCTGCCCACCATGTTAGCCCCAGCAGCATGGCACAGCCAAGGCAATGGAGCAGCCCCATCTGACCCCAACATACCTCCTGGCTCCAAGCCCTGGCAAGCAGCAGAGGATCTGCAGCATGGCAGCCATGGGAAGTGACCTACCCCACAAGGGGAGTGGGCAGCACCCAGAGTCACTCCAAGTCATCTCTGAGATGCTGCAGTGATGAGAACATGATGACCAGGTTAGACAGAAGGGAGAGAAAACAACAAGTCTGATCCACATGGCAAGTGTGCAACACCAGCACTGGCACATGAACCAGAGCCAGTTGGAAACATGAGCAAATGCTTGCAGGAAGGCAGACAAGCACTTTAACACCACTGCTAATAAAGGGTGAAGCAGAGGCAGGGAGGTTAAGTAGTTTATTTAAGCTATGGAGCAGAGCCTAGTTCGGCATCCTGGAGCTGGGCTCAAGCCACTGTTAGACCAG
Source organism: Grus americana (assembly GCF_028858705.1). Taxonomy (NCBI): domain Eukaryota; kingdom Metazoa; phylum Chordata; class Aves; order Gruiformes; family Gruidae; genus Grus; species Grus americana. The sequence goes on along the minus strand of NC_072857.1, from coordinate 13,703,676 downwards.
CAGAGTTCAAATAATCATTCCCACAAACTTCTTCTGTGGTGATATTTCTGAACAATACCAGGGAACATTCCATCATAAATTGTGCTGTGTTCCAGTTTCCACATTATAGCTATGATGTAACTCCGTAACACTTTGTCCCATCAAGCCCAAACAATAGATTTAATCAGAACATTTGTCTCAGAGAGACAATGGGGAGTTCTGATTAATCTGGCACTAAACTCTAGCATTTGCCTATGAGGGATTTTTTTTTTCCTAAATGCTTGCCCTTGGCAGCTCTTCAGTATGCAATATGCCAAGCCTGTGGGCTGCCAAGAGATCTGTGAAAATGTCCCATGCCATTTGACATGCAAATAACATACTTCATTTCAGAAATGCAACATTTCTGCAGAAGCACAGGGAGGAAGACGCTGTTCCCCAGACATCCCACCAGCCAAGCACATGAGCATTGAGGGTATCAGACCACAGTCAGATCCGAAGGGTCAGTCCTGCAAGACCTTGCTGGTGGAAACTGAACTGCAGCCACAGAACACCCAAAAACAGCAGAGCGAACAAGGGTAGCACTGTACCACTTCTCTGCAATGGGTTGGTTCGTTGGTTCCTTTTGCATCTCTGCTAGTTTTCAAGCAGCTCAGATCAGAAAAAACCCTACAGATTGCTCCAGAGTGGAGAGGCGCCTTCATATAGAGTAGGTGCAGATAGGAACCCAGGTGATAAGTCAAAGCACAGATTTACTCAAATATGGCGATTGACAGACATCACAGTCAGTCATCAAAGGTACAGGAGCACAGCTACAGCCCAGTGTGATCACAAACAAAAGTAAGGCTCAATTCTGTTTCTGTGCATATTTCTGCAAACACTGGGGTTGTGGTAGGACAGTGTAACCAAGATGACAAGCAGTCCTAACAACTTGCATGGCTGTTATCAACACTGGCAATAAGCCGCACTGCTGCATCCAAGCAGCAAGCGGCACCAAGCAGTCCCCTCAGACCTGCAGGGTGGAATAAAGTATTTTTCAGTTTGGGCTTAGGGGATATCCTGTATTGTCCCCTGCCACAGCCCATCCCAGACAGCTTCCTCACCAGCTCACATGCAGACAGCCTCCCCGCATCACCCACCTGTCCCACACGCAGTGCTAGCCACCAGTCCTGCTCACATCTCCCAGCCAGGCTGGCTCCCTGCATACAGCTGCCTGCCTCCCCAGCACTGCAGTCCCAAAAACCCTCTCCATAAAGGGCCAGGGTATGTCAAGGCTGAGGCTCAGACTTGTCCTTGAAGTGGATTGCTGCTGGGCAGTAATGAATGCTTAGGAGTTGAAAATTTAATAGGAGTGTCTATCTCAAACTAGCCCTTGGCATTTGCAATCTAAGAAAGTTTGACGTAGGTTAGGGGGGGATATAAAAAAAAAAAAAGAAAACAATGAGTAAGAAAGAAGAAATGTAGTAACCAAAGCCTGCAACAAGGTCCCAAAACAACTATCAGCCCCTAGTTCTTGCTCCATCCTTCTTCCTCCTGCTCAGCTTTGCTGTCACTGTTTTCACTGCAGTAGCAGAAAGGAAGGGGCCAGTTCTGCTAGAGGAGATTTGGGCCCAGAGAAAGAAAGGGGACTTCCCCAGTGCTCTCTGTCAGAGGAACTATAAATAACATATTAGCATGGTATCTTCTGCAAATCCTTTTTCCACAAAAAAAATATCAAGGCAGCTTCTCCACTATTTGAGACCAGATAAAATACCAGGTTACCTTGTTTTCACCAACACCCTCTTACACTCTCATCCTTTTGCTGTTTTTACACTTGGTGCGAGAAATATTTCTGCAGTTACAAAAGCTTTTCTGTGTGTCGACGCTGGAGTTGAAGAAGCTTTCTCTGGATGGATCTAGTCAGCCAGAGAAGAAGCTTCAGGGTTGTTGCAAGCATATTACTCATCTTTGCCAGCCCCCGCCTCTCATTCATTTCAATAAAATATGTTTGTTTTGTTATAAATCTTGATTTGATTTTTGGGGAAGTGAAATGCCCACCCCTGCCAAAAAGAAATGGTACATTCTACATGTCACCACTATGTCCTCCTCTTCCTAAGAGCTAGATGTTGTGAAATAAAAAGATCAATTTATATTAAGGCTAGATTTTTATCAGGTCAAGGCTTGTAATGGAAGGAATCTGTGTATGGAAAATATATTAAAAATGACTGAGAGTTGCTACAAAAAAAGTCTCTGCTCAGAGCATGTAAGCCACTATGTTGTTTACCATATAGTTTATCCAAAAATCCCTAACATTCTCATGACATATTATTGTTTCATCCACCACTGAAATACCATCCTTAGTCTGAGAATCCATTTCAATAGCTCTCAAATCATACAGGCATATAAATCATACAGGCATATCTCTAAGTATAGAGCTAAGAATGAAAAACAGAGTGAAAAACACCTTCTCTTGAGCTTTCTTCGAGGACCTTAAGATATCAAGTAGAAATCTCTGTGGTTTCTTAAAAGCCTGGTTCATTATAGGAATTCTATTCCTGCTTTGGAGATGTACAAATATTTCTAGTTGTCGCGGTTTTACCCCAGCCGGCAGCTAAGCACCACACAGCCGCTCACTCGCTCCAGCCGGCAGCTAAGCACCACACAGCCGCTCACTCGCTCCCCCCGCATCGGGATGGGGGAGAGAATTGGAAAAGTTAAAGTGAGAAAACTCGTGGGTTGAGATAAAGGCATTTTAATAGGTAAAGCAAAAGCCGCGCGCACAAGCAAAGCAAAGCAAGGAATTCATTCCCCACTTCCCATGGGCAGGCAGGTGTTCAGCCATCTCCAGGAAAGCAGGGCTCCATCACGCGTAATGGTTACTTGGGAAGACAAACGCCATCGCTCCGAACGCCGCCACCCCCCCCCCCCCTTCCCTTCCCCCAAGCTCCTTATAAACTGAGCATGACGTCATATGGTATGGAATATCCCTTTGGTCAGTTTGGATCACCTGTCCTGTCTGTGTCTCCTCCCAACTTCTTGTGCACCCCTAGCCATCCCGCTGGCAGGGCAGTGCAAGAAGCAGAAAAGGCCTTGGCCCCATGTAAACACTGCTCAACAATAAGTCCATAGAACAAAAACATCTATATATTATCAACACTGTCTCCAGCACAAATCCAAAACATATCCCCACACTAGCTACTATGAAGAAAATCAACCCTCTCAGCTAAAACCAGGATACTAGTTCTGAGCTTTTTGAGCAATGCAATAATTAGAGTTTCCCTCCTAAGCTTGGGGGGGGGGGGGGGGGGTGTGAAAAATCCTGGAGATGCCCAAGTTAAAAAAAAAAAATGTCCACATGGTTGTGGAGAGGTTTGAAAAGCAGATAGAGAAGACCCAGCTGTACAGACAATTACCTTTTAATATTATTTGGAAGCCATTCAGGTGTTAGTAATAGTGTATATACACCATAGCTTTGTTCCCCCACCATCAGTAGACTAATTCATATGCAATTACATTCCCAATAGGCTTTACCCACATTCCTAATTCATGGCATTTCAAGGATACTAATGTCATGCTTAGCCTCTTCATTACTAACCATGAGGATATTTTAAAGTCATCTCTTTAGTTGCTCACTATCTTCATTAGAGATGTTTTCAAATTAGATTTCTCATGTACCAGCTTTGGGGTGATTCACTATGTAGACCTTGGGTCCATCTCTTTTAACAAGACCTACACAAATGATGTTCAAGTTAGAGTAGTCGTTCATGCAGGGGCTCTTTACACCTGCAAGTTTGGTTCAGGCCCGAGCATAATTTTTCCATGCCGTTGAGCAAGGCACATTTACCACACATAAACCATGCAGCAAAAACGATGCCTACAGCTGTAAGGAACCAAGCCCTCAATGGATAGGGCAGAGACCCGGAAAGAGGAAAAACTGGCATGGCCTAAAATACAGTCCCATTGACCAGTCAAGAGGGGTTTACGTGGTGCTTCTCTAAACAGATACTGCTCCCAGAAACTGTTCACATAGCCATATCCGCAGTTACCCAGTGCTCATCAGAGACTTGCAAATAGCCATCAGCTACAGAAAACCAGGAGCCAAAGCCAGCGATCCCCAGGTTAGTTCATCTCAATATGTTATTTATTCACTCCTCACTCTCTTCAATATATTTGAGGTTCTACCTCCATATTTTTCATTTCCACATGCATTTCTTTTGGAATCTAGTAGGTTTAATTATTTCCAGACCTTGCAGCAAAAAGCTGAATACTAAAAGAAACCTAAAACATACGATTAGAACATTTTTTTCTTAAAACACGATGAATAATCCATTAGAATTATTTATGTCTTTGGATTGAGTCAAAGTAAGAAAACAAGTATGTCATAAATGACATCTTGATATATTTTGGTACACCACTGAACTGCGTCAATGAAATTACTTTTAACTGCTTCGGTTTAGGTTCCTGAGAAATCTTATCAGGATTATTGCTGAACACAAGCCAAAGTTGATATTGTTTGTATTTTGAGTTGTAAATTAAGGGAAACACAAGAAGTGTTTTGGGTAACTCTTGAAGACAACTAAAAGAATGAATATTTTAAGAAAACAGCAGTGGTTGTGATGGTCTTAGGGCACAGGCAAGGCAATGTCTGTAAGAAGACAGTATTTCTGAAAGTGTTTTTTTGTGCCTGAAAACCTACCTACTTTTTCCAACTATAATAGCTAGTTTAACAAAAAGTATGGTCTCTACCTACAAACTTTGCCCAGATCATTTCTACCTTACCCTCTGCCTACAAACCTTCCCATTCCTTCAGGGAATCCAGTTGCTTCAGGTCAAGTGGGATATGGGTGGAATTCAAGTGATGACCTATTGTGAATTAAGATGTCTGGTCTAGCAATAGTCATAGCATATATAAACAACTTTAGATAGATGATGTTGAAGAATGTCATATATCATAGCATGTGCCTGCATCCCTTTCATAGACAAAAATCATTGAATTGACTTGTCTTGTTTTCAACTTTGAGTTTGCCATCATAAGATAACTCAAACCACTCTTTTTTCTTTACCTGAAAGCTTGATGATATAGCACACTCTTCTAGCAGAAACTGGTTCTTAATCAATTCTCATTCATTACTTCTCCAAGAAAATATTCATTATGATGAGCAAGCAATACTCCAATGCTAAAAACAAGATCAGAGTAAATTTTTCAGCTCTGAAAGACAATTTCCCAAATCTGGTGTGATTAGAAGTTTTCTCCTTTGCTTCTGAAAATCTACAGTTTCTCTATCACTGCCCTTATTTTGTTTAGAATTTATAAGGGTGAACTTCCTGCCCCTGCAATCAGCATTTGGGTTTAAAAAGATCTATTAGCAGGCTAAAGAAAGATAGCTCATTCATCCATCAGAAATGGTCAGCACACAAAGGAAAACTTGCAATGCACTGAGTTCAAAGCCATGAAGTGAGCTTATCTTCCAATACATCAGCCACCTCTCCCAAAGGATGCAGCACGTTAGTAGCTTCCCATTTCACTGCACAAAACGGAGAGCAAGTAGGAATGCAGAAATCAGGATTAAATAAAAATGATGATCCATGCTGCCTTGCAGAAAGACAGACACTCTGGGTTTGGGGTTTTTCCAGTTAATACCTCCAAAAAATACTGCAGTGCAAGGGTTTGGTCTGTGCACCACTTTCTTCCACTTTTGCCAAGTCACCACATCTCTTAGTTTGTATTTGTGCACTGCAAAATCCCATGTGAAAGTACTTTTGCCCCAGCAGGGCTACCTGTGACGATTAACAAGCATATGCACTGAGTCTCCTCTGCGGTCATGCTGTCTTGCTAGAACTTCATGCACTCATAACTCATTTTGAAAGAGCAGTTCTGATTCAAACCTTATGGAAGAAGTCACACAGAAGCAGCTCAGCAAAATTGGTGGTGCTGGCATTTCTGTATCATTGCAGGTAGAAGATCTTAAGACTTCTACGCATTCTATGAACTTTACTTAAATGACACATCTTGAACTCTTTAATACACTGGTTTTGGTTAAAAGAAAAACCCACATCAAGCTGTTTTGCATCTTTATTCTTAAAAACCAATGACACAATGTCTGTTGTTGCAGATAAAAATGAGAGCTCTTTGTGTGAGGTTTCCTGGTTTGAGCAATCCTAAAGCTTTATATAGTATGACGTTTTGAGGGCTCTCAAAAATCATTGAGACACACTGAGGGCTTTGGCTGTTTTCCAGCTTTCTCTCAAGGGCAAGCAAAAGAAAGAGTGGGGGTTTGTCTTTTAAGGAGCTGTACTTGGCAGAAGCGTGAAAACAAGGAGAGCTCCACTAGCTGATTAAATAATAGTTCATAGCAAGTAGTAACTCTGTTCACATTGCTTTTTAAGGGAAGTGCAAGAGGTAAGGATCTGGGGCTGCACCTTCTCACACCGTATGCTGCAATGCACTTCCAGCAGGAAGCTGCAAGCAAGTAGCTCTGGATCCACACTGCTGCCTGCTCCCTCAGTAGACTTTCATTCTGTTTCTCTATGGGCTTGTGGTTTTTTAAGCTACCCTTACTAGTTAATTGCTTCATGCCTAGCTGAGGGCCTCAGTCAGATCCACAAGCAGGTTCCAGAGCCTGTGCTCAAATTTCCTATGGAGAAGCAAAGAGTCAGGGTTAAGAAGGAAGCAGCAGACAGCAAGGGCGGTCATGGCCTCTTGCCTCTCAGCCATGAATGCCTGCAACAGCACAGGAGGGTGCCAAAAGGACCACCTCCACCCTTGCAGCTCTGCTGTTTGGGAGCTCAGGCACCTCAGTCCTGCAGTCTTTTCGACACAGCCACCCTTGACAGGCTGTGCCCATCCCCAGCACCACCCTGCCCCACTTGGTTAGCAGCCTTGGCCTTTGCAGGCCCATGGCCAAGCCATACACCCCAGCTCTTCCTGCTGATGGGCTTCAGCAGCCTGGGATGGAGGTATTAAGAATCAGATCAGGCAACTGACCCTGCTTTAAAAAAAAAAAAAAAGGACATTTTTCTGTAAGTGCTCAGTTTACCCACCCCTTTCACAAGGTAGCTTCACCACCACCTGTGTCAGACACCCTGGGCAATAAGAGATGGGGGAGACTAAGATGGCAGTCACCGCCTTGTTGTCACAATGCAGTAGGAAGGGGGTGAACTTAAACCACCATAAGAGTTACCGAGATGCTGATGCATGGAGACCTGGCCCCTAATTCAAACTCCACTGGAAAAAGAAACCAGCTCTCCAGGGTGTAGCACAACTTTGTTGCTGACCTCTCTGGTATTGTCTGCAGGAGAGCAAGATACACACTTTTCACTCAAGGCTGTTACTTGAATATGAATTTCTTTCCCTGGCCACCTCAAACACACTGTCTTGGGCCAATGTAACTATTGTAGCTATGGGATGATTCAGATCAGGAAGCTGTCCCAAGTCAAAACCAGTCACTGTGCATGCACTGGCACACGGCGCCAGCAGCACACCACAGGACCAGGAGTGGGGTGCAGGGCAGGAATATACCTTGGGTCAGTGCCACAGCTAAACAGCTCCTGTTGCGAGAGCTCATCCCCAGGCAACCCACAGACATCTTGTCCCAAGACAAGCAGTGCAGGATCAACAGTAGGCATAGGGCAAATCATACGTAGGAAAGCTGAAAGGAGAAGAAAATGGGGGAAAATACTGTGGAAGAGGAAGCCATGTGACAAGCTTTCTCTGGTCTTACCTACAAGTGTGTAGTGAGCTGTTGCATCAATGGCAAATGTTGGACAATAGAAAAGCTTGGTCATTAATATAGACCTCAATGCCTGGGACTGTCTGGCAAAACCACACCCTAACCCAGGCAGTGCACAAGACAAGGGAGAAGGAAGGGTTTATTTTGGTCTGCTGAACAGTGAAGAGCAGGCTCATTGTAATGTCTACATGAGGATTTTACCTCTTGGTAGTTCACAAGCTCAAAGTCTCTGAAGACATGGGAGGCACAGGCTGGAAATGCCACCAGCAGGTGCTCTGATTGCCCATGGCTCCTACCTTACGCTTACAGCAAGATGAAATATTGCTCCTGCCTGCACAGGGCAGAGAGTCCCACCTCTGAGCCCTAAATCTCCAGTGACAGTGGGAACTGGTGTGGCTCCCTGCCCTTTGTCCCAGGGACGTCCCTGGCTATGTTTTCCCATGTGGGGGGCCCGGTCTGTACACTGCAATATGCTATAACTGCTTGGTGCTCATCCAGCACTTGTATGTCTTCTCTTAGAATGCACTAACCTCCATGCATTACCGTCATCCAAATACACTCTTTCCACCACACTTTTTCTCTCCCCAGTTAGTAACTGCACCAAAGGAGGCTCTTGGATAAATATCAGTACTAACACTTTCTCCCTCGCTTGTCATTGTTCTTCCATGATTCAAACAGTTTCAAGTGACAGGTTTGAAAAATGGCCAGGACTTGTAAAGTGTGGGAATGGAAAGTTTCTGAATGCTGGCAAGTGCTTATCAACCTGCATTGTAATATCAGCAACCAAGTGGCAACAGAATTGTGCCAAATTAGGTGGAAAAGGATCACACACAAAGAAAGATCAATAGATTTAAAGGCAGAATTGCTGTGAGCATGAGTACTCCTGAATAATTTCACTCACTATTTGCTGCAGCAGGAGTTTCTCTTCAGTAGCATCTCTAAGTGTTGTCCCAGTGATCCTCAAGGAAGCTGACAGAAACATCCATGTTTTCCAGCTGCAGGACAACATATACCTCACTTAATTTTGCAGCTTTTAAGCAAAACCTATCCAATAGCTCAGTCACAGTTACTTGGGGAAAATATTTTATTAACCCATGCACTCTTTGTATCTGCTTAAGAACAGAGCACTCAGGCAGCCCTTGAGAAAGAAATGTTACTGCATATCAAGTGCTACGTGATGCTACAGAAAAATCCTTGCTCAAAACTATATAGCGACTGTGTTGTTCTGGGTGGTGGGATGCACTCCCTGACAAGTTCTGTAAGAGACAGCGTTATTTCACTGACCATCGTTGAAGTGATGTTCTTGGTTACAGTATGTGGAAACCTCAAACACCAAGCAATCATACACTACACATCTTCTCCCTATGGTAAAGGGAGCTTAGCCACGCTTCACTAGTGCAGATATTGTCACAGGGTTCTGCCAGAGCAAAGCTATTTTGACACTATGCAATTTCCTTTTTCAGAAAGCTTCTGTAGGAAAAAAAAAAAAAAAAAAGACCTTCACTCCCCCAAAAGTCCATCCAAATATTACAAAATGCCCTTTCTCCAGCAACTTTGACAAGAACTAGGGCATCTTCACCAAGCATGGCTGCCTCACACACTGAGAAAACCCATGCTTGACAACATTAAATTCCACATGCACACCAGACACCATGTCCTCCTAAGCTGTCTCAAAGGCATTCTACATATCACAGACTAGTTAGTAAAGGCTGGGCTTAAACCTAATGCTAAGTAAGTTCCTATTAACCCTACAGATCTCAACCGAGCTGTTCCCCAGGATGGTGCAACCATAGCCAGGAGGCATTCAGATTTATCCAGCATAATGCCTTCCACGGGTCTTGTCAATGCCCCTGCCCGCTGCCAGACACAGCTACAGCAAAGTCCAGGTTATACACAGGCAGCCCTGCACACTTGTCTGATTCCTCCTGAAAGGGAAACGCTTAGAAACTTGATCCAAGACTGGGTTTTAAAAAGTCCTTTCTACTTATGCCATATCTATAATACCCATATCTTATGCCACTGACTTCTGTTGCATATTTAAAGCAGGAGGAATCAAGACTTGTGACTATTGCCATAGAAATCGAGAATTGCTGACCCTGGTAGACAGACCTACCCTAAAGTGTGGGCAGTCACTGGGACTCAAGCAACTATGGACCAAATCTCTACTCCACCACAGTCTTCAGCCCACAGGTAAGTCATTTCTCCCCAAGTCCACAATAGCATCCAGGCACCAAATGGTGTGGAGGCGAGTCAGGTGCCCAAGTAATTTAGAAGCTCTAAGTCTAAACCTCTTTGGTTTAGTTTCCCCTCACTGAACAAGGGGAAGAGTACCTCCTGGGCTCTTGAGAAGGACCTGGGAGGAGGTCACACAGCAACCCATTAGCAGAGCAGCTAATAAGCTATTTAGCTATGAGGGACATGTGGGGATCCAAGGGACAAGAGCAGCTAGACAAGCCAGTTTGCCCAAAGTTCAAGTAGTAAAATGAGTGATGCTCTTTGGGGTTTTCTGTACTCTTTCTTAGATGAAGGCACAAGGGATATCACACTCATGCTGTCCAAAAACACATCCTTCCTAGGCCAGGACTTGCAGCATGCACAACTGCAGTATGCCAGGAGGTGCTTCAGCCAAGCCACTGGGTCAGGTACCTTTTCAGAAGACAGTGTGCATACTCAAAGCAGTGAGAACAAAACGTACAGGCTAAATAACTTTATAAACAAAAATGTACCTTAGGCAATTGGTGTTCTACCCTGCTCTGCTGCCCTTCTTTTACTGAGGTGAACAATGAATTAAATTATGCTTTGCCAAGAAAAAAAAAAGTCCATTGAATTGTGTCAGAGCATCCCATTTTGGAAACGAGGCAGGAGTATTTTTGAATGGCAAAACCTAAATTTACCATTTGTTGAGTGACTGTTTTGAAGTGGTATTTTCACTCAAAATATAGATTACTCAAAAAAATAATTACCAGCTATGAAACAGAAAGAAGTCTTCTCTTTCTTAAAAGCCTTATCAGACATGGGTGGACTATTTGAGGGACGTTTAAAATTATATTCCACAAAAGCATTTACTACTGAAGTAGTGAAGTTGACAGAAGAAAAAGTTAGTTATGCAACAGTATTATTTACATGTTTTGAAAAACAAACTGTTCACTCAGACTTTCAGAAAGAGATAAACACATTGGCATTATTTCTATGGCAATGGACCAGAAGCTCTGTGTGCTAGCTCTGGACTGAGGTGGAACAAATGATTCCCACCTAAAAAAGCTCAAAATACTTAAAGGGTATTTGACTCCTCAAACACAGTTTCTCAGGTTTATTCCTACATAGGTTCCTTTCGAAATCAGTGGGACTGGTGACGAGAAACAAAGCAAGACTGCTTAGGCTGTCCAAGCAACAGGAGATGCACATATACACCACCAAAGGGTCCAAATCCACAACATGTTTCATCACAACAGACTGTGGTATCTATAGATCCTCAGTAATGTTGGCAGGGACTACTTGCAGCAGCAAATTCATTAGTTAAGATTTGAAATGGGGGAAAACCCTGAAATATATAACTTTTTATTATCATCAGATTATGCTGTTCTCTGCATTTTAGGTTTTTCAAAGGTCAAAGCCTTCCTAGGGTATGTCCCATGTCCATCATGAGCGTGTTTCACTGAGGACTGGGACCTTCAGCATGGAGCCCATGGTGACAACTCACATGATTAAGAAAATTGCCAAAGCACCTGCTAGAATTTCCCCCTTTTTGAAGGAAAGCAAGACAATCATGCTTTCCTTCAAAAGGAAACGGCATGAAGGCACCATGTAATGCTTCTTGTGTTTATAGCCTATGAGCCAGACTCAGCTTGTAAGACTTACCTTGTTTTCATGGCAGAAAGTCCTGCTGATTGTAGCCTCTTCATTCAAATTAAAAAGCACTGAAAGGAAGACAACTTGCATGTTCATTTACTTCAAGCCTGTAACTTAAGGGTAAGCATCTCTTATCCACTAACTCTGCAGCCATTTCTCCTCTTGATTGTGTGTGTTCTTTTACCATATACAAAAAAAAAAGCTGAGTTAATGCACCCTCTTGCATGTAGGTTACATAGGACACCAGAGCAAGCAGCAGAGCTGGGAATTTGCAGCATGCACAGCCAATTACACAAGATCCTAGTTTGGATGTTTAATGCTTTCACAGCACAGGTACCCTAAGCTGCTCAAAAGGCAGTGTGCGCTGCCTTGCACCACAGCACATGTGGAGCAAGAGGGCATCCACACAGTATGGAGTAGCTCATGCACTGCAGTTTCACCCTAAAGACTACTAGACCCATCACACTGCCAATCCCACCTGTCACTGTGAAGCAATACTGTCAGCAAGTAAAACCTTAAGTTTTTAGTAGCAATTAATGTGTTCATCTCCATTGTGACAAGTATAAGGTTAGCTGGCAACCATATCTCTACAAGATCTGCCAGACTTAGTAGAAATTGGTTGCCAAGTTATATTCTATCTGCTGGGAAAAATTAAGTAAACGAATGTATCCCAACTTAATTTTTAAATCATCATTCTTAAGGGATGAACTGAAAGATAATTATGGTTTGGCATGCCTGTGTTATTTTACTTTTCTCCCACCCAACACTGGAAAGACAAAAGCTTTTCTTAGTAAGCATATTCACAGATTATCTGAAGTAAGAACAGGGCATCATGATCTCTGGCTGGATTTCCTGGCTAGTTCTGGCCATGGGCTTCCCCTTGCTGACCCCACACAACACCAAGCAGCCTTTGGACTGGCTCTGCCTTGAGCAAGGTCTGAGTCAGATGACTTTTTAAGACCCCTTCCACCCTAAATTATTTTATGAGCCTATGAGTTTATAGCCTTTGTCACAATCACAGGTTGACATCAATCACTCATTCTGGCAAGGTGGTGAAACCTGGTATTAAGGCTGGGAGCCAGTTTCATCCATACTGCCAGTTTTCAAGAGTAATTATCTCATTGAGTGCAAAATCACCAGCCTGTAATTAGTTTAATTGCATCCTTCTGCAGCTCCCACAAATGCCAAGCACTACACAACCAGCACGGGGCTGGTAATAGATTAAACACCCACAGGTGAGCCACATCAGGCAGGATCAGCATATCTTACAGCAGCAGGCAGTGCTGTTTGCTACCCCAAGACTTCGGCTTTATGGTTTGGGGTCTGAAAGCTACTTGCCTGATTTTGATAGAATCATTTAAGTTGGAGAAGACCTTTAAGATCATCAAGTCCAACCATTAACCTAGCACTGCTAAGTCCACCACTAAACCTTGCCCCTAAGCGCCACATCTACATGTCTTTTAAATACCTCCAGGGATGGCGACCCCACCGCTTCCCTAGGCAGCCTGTTCCATTGCTTGACAACCCTGTCAGTGAAGAAGTTATTCCTAATATGCAATCTAAACTTCTCCTGGTGCAACTTGAGGCCATTTTCTATTGTCCTATCACTTGTTACTTGGGAGAAGAGACCAACACCCACCTGGCGACAACCTCCTTTCAGGTAGTTGTAGAATGAAGTAGGGTCTCCCCTCAGTCTCCTTTTCCCCAGAATAAACCCCAGTTCCACCAGCTGCTCCTTGTAAGACTTTCTCTCTAGACCTTTCACCAGCTTCATTGCCTTTCTTCAGACATGCTCCAGCACCTCCATGTCTTTCTTGTAGTGAGGGGCCCAAAACTGAACACAGTACTTGAGATGCGGCCTCACCAGTGCTGAGTACTGAGGGACAATCACTGCCCTAGGCCTGCTGGCCGCACTATTTCTGATACAAGCCAGGATGCTGTTGGCCTTCTTGGCCACCTGGGCACACTGCTGGCTCATATTCAGCCAGCTATCGACTAATACCCCCAGGTCCTTTTCCTCTAGGCAGCTTTCCAGCTACTCTTCCCCAAGCCTGTAGTGCTGCATGGGGTTGCTGTGACCCAAGTGCAGGACCCAGCACTGAGCCTTGTTGAACCTCATACTGTTGGTCTCAGCCCATTGATCCAGCCTGTCCGGATCCCTCTGTACACCCTTCCCACCCTCTAGCAGATCAACGCTCCCACCCAACTTGGTGTCATCTGCAAACTTGCTGAGAGTACACTTGATCCCCTTGTGCAGACCATTGATAAGGATATTAAACAGAACTGGCCCCAGTACAGGATGGAGATTGTCCTTAGGATCTCCTTTTATCCCCTAGACAGCTTAGATGAGATGAATTTTGCTCTGAATTGCTTAGTAGTTGTCTCATTTACATGACCAGATAGGCAAAGCCTCCAGTCACACAGACCCTTAAGGAACAAGGCAGAAAGAGCAGATGGAACATCACTCACTAGATAAAGACTATCAGGATCACTAGAGGTTCCCATCACAAAACTTCTCCAATCTATGCCATTAGCTTCATCCCTAAGGAAGTAGCACCCATTGCTAAAACAACAAAGCCCTGTAGCACAGCTAGCACAGACCAGGCACTGCCAGCCACCAAGGAAATGAAAGAGAAGGACAGAGAGATGGGAAAGATACTTTTAAGAGTGGAGAAAAAGGAAAGTGAGAGTGATTTTCACACTGTGAGACCTGGCACAGACCTTTAACAAGCATAATAAAGCCCAGCAATAAGTGCAGCACACACTAGTGGTTAACAACACACAAGTTCATCCTCCTCAGCCACTCACCTGGGATAAGTCATCTCCTCCTCCTACCTCAGCACTGCCTCTCCTTCAGCCACCAAAAAGGGGAAATGGCTGGGTTTATAAAGCTCAGTCTCCTGACTAGGTGCAAGGAAGGCTCCTTGTCTCTGCAGCAGTAAGACTGACCCCATCATGGAACAATCTGGAAAACAAAAACACCTGCAGAAACACCTGCTGGCTTGTTTGCATGTCCCAGGAATATTCTCCCAGCTTTGGTGCAAAGAGGATTTCCAGCCCTAGCCTCCTTTCAAGACCTCCCCAAAAAGTCAAATGTGTAGGTAAAAAAGTGCCATTCTTAATTAACAGCCATCGTTTTCCTCCCACACACTTACTAGTAAGAGGCTTCCTTGCTCTCAACCCACCTGACACCCTGCTGAAGGTGATGGGCAAAACAGCTGAGAAAGGACTCCAGGGATGCAGCTTGGAGTCTCTGGGGGTTCAGCACTCTGCCAGGGTGGGATTTAGTGTCTTGTACTCCCAACTACACAAATGCCCTGTTAATATTTTACTTAATGGCTTATCATGGCTTCAACTATAAATCTCTACAGAAAGAATCAAGTTACCAATTGTCTCACACTTAGTGATACACCCTACACAGACACTACAGACAACACACATGCTGTCACAATGGACCTCTATATTTAGATTAACTAAGTGATGCACATGATGTGTAAGTTCTTACCATTCTTCCCATGCTTAGTGAATGCTACGTAAAATTTCTTTTTTTTTTTTTTGCTTAATGTATGCATTCTATATTTATTATCTTTTTCTACCAGAACTCACCTCCACACATATTTCCATATTCATTCACCCAGTGGCAACTGGTCAGGACTTTATCAGGAATCTGATAGTTTGGGGTTTTCTGAATTCCACAATGCTGTAATGTCATGAGGATTTCATTTTAAAAGCAAGTTTAAAAGGGCCCCTGTTGGCCCTTCCCCCCAGCCGATGGACCCTTCCCCTCCCGCAGGGCCTGGTAGACCTGGGCAGTCAGGCTAGTTCTTCTCCACAGCCAAGGAGCCCTGATGAACACGTACATCTCTTTGGCCCAGGTTCTCAGTTCGGGCTCCTGGTCCTGCTCTTTGCACCACTAGGGCTCAGAGGCTTTGCACTTAACTAACATTTTTAAGCACTTCCTCGCTGAGAGAGACCAAGAGGGATATCACCTGTGGGTGTGAGAGCCTGAAAGGTGACAGATTAATGCCACGCAGTGACGTTGAGGAGAGAGGAAAAATTGTTTCATTGTTTTAAAGTGGGAGTCTCCAAGAATTGAAAGGCTCATTTTTCTCAATTGCTTTGCTTGTGTAGTAAGCCAGTAGTGACCGTAATCGTCACCTCAATTAGATGGAAAATTCAACTGTTTGACAGAGAATTGAAAAGTGCAAAAGAAAACCAACACAAAACTGAATACAAAATTGCATAACTCTCACACAAAACAGCAGGACCCTCTTCACCATGCGGATACACTCAGCTGTGTACGTCGGGCAGGATCATGGTGGTTCCCCCCTCCCTCCATAGTGAGCCGCCGACACTCAGCAGAGGCCACTGCACATCACGTCCAGCTCTTGGCTCTTGGGCCGAGCAGCTCTCTGTGGTTTCTGAGCTGCACAAAGGGCATGGTGTTACCTCAGAAATAACACGGGAGGGTGAATGGTCCTTTTCTCACAGGTTAGTGAGCCATTTGCCACCAGCCAGCTGAGTTTCAAAGAATCAATAGTGTGCTGTGACTTTGTCCTCACGGTGTTAAAAGTGATTCATGCTGGATTTGGAGTGAAAGCAAAGTTGCTTGCCTTAGTCACCATCAACTAATGGTGGTGGTTTTGCTTGAACTGCCCTTGGAAGATAGGCTGGAGGTGATTTCTTTAGCTGAGATTCAGCTCCATTTCAGACAGGGACAAACAAAACAGGACTAAAACACCCCAGCCCTGTTCCTACTGCTGCAGTAACATGGGTGGGCTTCACCTTGCTTGTCCCCTCTCTCCATCACAGTCTTTAAGGTCAAGCCAGACAATTAGCTGCCAAGAATGACATGGGTGGTGTTGACAGACAACCCTCTGATTATTTTGGGACACATTGGATATCATCATGAAGCAGAATGGCTACTCTGTCATGACTTTACATGAATGAGGACATCCTTACA
The DNA here is from genome assembly GCF_028858705.1 of Grus americana. Taxonomy (NCBI): domain Eukaryota; kingdom Metazoa; phylum Chordata; class Aves; order Gruiformes; family Gruidae; genus Grus; species Grus americana. The sequence continues at coordinate 13,687,179 of NC_072857.1, read as the reverse complement.
CCAGCAGCTGGCTAAATCCCGGAATATCCTGTGTGGTTGTCAGTTATTCAGGGGAAGATAGGAGTAAAGAAGCAGCATCCAAACAATTAATATTATTTCTGATGGTAATTTTAACTATACGGCAGTGCATCAAATTTTCTGATGACAAACCAGCAACCCAACCATAAATAACCCCCTTTAAATATGAAGAGCTACTAGTCCTTGAAAAGGTGCCCAAAAATGAGACTCTAGGAGATAATCCCACCACTCACTTTAAGCCACACTTAAGACTAGTATCATGAACTTCCCTGTATCATCCATGGAGAGACATGGTGTGTCCAGAAACCAGTAAGAAGAACAGCCTAACTGGGATGCTTGGGTTCCCTTTATCCAGGCACCGAAGCCAAGTGGTGGAGGCTGGGAGTGCAAAACTTCATTACAAAATTTGTGGATTCACTTTGTCGGTTTAAAAAACGATGGAGAGAGGTGCCCTCCTGAGCAGGCTGTCAGTAGGTTGTGATTCTGAGCAAGGCGTTCAGGAGGTGGTCATGCTTTTAAACCAGCAACATGGCTGCATGCATATTTGTTTGGGAACAGTTGCTCCTCCTCTGCAAACATGGCAGGGATGCTGCAAAACCATTGGCAGGGACTGGCAGAGCCAGAAGGTAGCCAAAGATTTCGAAAAAGTAAAGCAGAATGCCTCTCCTTTTTTTGTCCCACTAATTACTTCAACAATCACCAAATTTATCCCCATGTTGTCACTTGGACTTTATTTGTTTCAGGCCATGCATGTGACAGTAAACAACTATGGCTGTTCAAGAAACAAAAGTTGTGGCCACATAGGCAGTGCCATGAAATGAGGTAAATCTGTTGGAAAAGGGAAACTGGGCGGTTCTGGAATAATTTTGCCTGGGACAATGTTCTTTGTCCTCAGGACAGCTGTGCCGAAGCACGCACTTGGCTTAACATATGTGGCCTCCATGCTTTTGTGCTGAGCTTTCCTTTCCCGGTCTGCTCCAGCCACACAGCCTCAGCCACATTTTTCTTCCTGCATAAAGTCATGTGCTCATTTTTTACTCAACTTTTCCCTGATTTTACTACCACAGGTTGAATTATTAGGTGATGTCATGGAGATCTTTCTGGATGGTTGGCATCACTTTGGGAATTAACCAAAGTGATGCCAACCATCCAGAAACTCTTTCTTCTGGGAGATGCTAAGCTTTGAAAATGCTTTCATGAAGAAATTCCCCCTATTGTTGCATTTGGTCCACTCTATCCAACATAATATTTCTAGCATTCTTCCTCTCTAAAGCATAGTTTTAACTTCAGCATTTAACAAAATTTTCACCTTGGAAAATTATTTCAGTCACTAATGTGCTTGGCTAATTTTGGCTTCCTGCTAATCAATCTTTTTTGCAGCTCTATCATACTTGCTTATGATTTAATATCAGTGAAATCAGAACTGAGGCTTTTCTAGGCTGCAAAATGCATAGCAGCACTGCTTGAAAAAGAAGATATTAGAATTAAAAAAATATAGAGCACAAGAAAAAAAAAATTGTAAGTATTTTCATAATGAGCAGAACTTCTAAAATATCTATCAGGCACTCCTGAGGGAAAAGGACAAATCACAGCCCTGTACCTCCACATCCACAGCAGGGAGCAGGCAAGATGCTGGTTTACAAGTCCCAGCATAAGGACATAGGTGATCTGGCACTCCAGGATCACACATCACCTGGGCTGGACTTTATCCAGGGTGGTAGTATACCATCTTTCACTGTTTCATTTTGTTTTATTTAAAACACTAGTTTCTTTCAGCTGTTTGTTGTCCTTGCTCAACAAGCTCCAAGGTGAACTTTATTTGTTGCTGTAACTTACTAGCATAGCATAATATTGAGTGTAGAGCCTGATTCGCATCACCGCTCTCCAAGAAATGGGAGGAACGACATTTTGGTTTTGTGATAAGCCAAGACAGGCAATACAGCCTGTTGTGCTCTCCTAGGCAGACTCGTAGCACCTGGCACCTTAATTCCCTCCTGAAATGTGAGAGGCTGGTGCACCCCAAAGCCCAGTGGCTGCCCTTGGGGAGCAGAGAAGTCTGAAACTCCAGTTTGATCAGGACAACAAGCATCTGCTGTAATATACTAAAAAAAAGAATTAAATTATAGCAGTGTCAAATCTTTCCTACCCAGGTAAGCCTGGAAGCATTTAGCTTCTTTACAGAAAGAGTATGAGGGATGTCATTTCCCTGCCTGCTCCACAGTTGTGTCTAATCCTTTGAACTCAAAGACTGCATTGTTTTGTAAATTGGAAAATTAATTTTAAAATGTTTGCTTGCTGTTGAGGATTTAGATGAGATTAGGCCAATGCTTTGGCTAAGCAGCTCCAGTCTTAGGTCTTGGCTCTCCTCACTCATGAAAAGCTCTTTTCAGCTCCTGGCCAGTCTTAAATACGGCTGCCACGGACTTCTGGGTATGCTCCCTAGGAGGTCTTTTCCTTATAAGCTTCTCTTGGTGTGTTTCCCATAGAAATTAAATTGTGCAGCATTACCCCTTTCTGTGTCTTTGAACCCCTTTTATTGGGCAATTTTAGGTAAACAACCTTCCTTTTCACATTTACCAACCCCTGACAGCACTTGGGTCAGGCTTACAGGAGAAGAGGGATAATTTTCCATGGAGCTCAGTCGGATCCACTCGTGCACGTGATGCTCATGCAGCACCCCACGCCTGGGGGGCTCTGGGAGGGATTCACCTCCGTCCTCCTGAAGGGCCCCAGGGATGGCCGCTGCAGCTGGCAGGGTTCACACAGCCACCAAGCACTTGCTGCCGGTGGCCTCATGCACTCAGCACCCTTCAGCCAGCCCTGGAGAGCCCAAATGCCAGCCTTGGACCCCCGAGTGCCTATCAGCATCCTGTCATCACAGCACAGCTTGCCCAGCTCCCTGCTGCTCCCTGCAAGTGGGCTTGAACCTATGCTGAAGCTGAAGAAGCTGTGTGGAATCCCAGAAGCCCCATGAGACGATGCTTCCTAACCATGCATGGAGCAGTTGAACACTTCACCATATCAGGCTTCAAATAGCTTGGTTTTTACCTCTGGTGAAACTGCTGAAAGGGTAGACAGTCCTTTTCCTTTTCTCAGGGATAATCAATTCTCATCTATCTTCCTCTAGGAACATCGTCTGTGCCCTTATACTTCGCATATGAACAGAGGCACATGCTGCATTTTCTAGTTTTGTGATTCAAGTACTTCTTCAGCAAAAGCCAAGAGCCAAAATTGCTCTTGCGGTCAAATGGATCTTGGGAGAAGCCGCTCACTTTCAAGCTTTCAAACTGTCTATGGCTTTAAATTTGGATTAAGCAGCTCCCTTACATGGTAGTACATCCATTCCCTTTCCTTTACCTGAACGTGAAGTTTGGCTGCTGGAAGATACTATTCGCAAACTGGGCTCTATCTTCTCCAACTGGAAAATGACACTGAACATCTATCAATCTCCTGAACATGTATGTTATTAGATCTATGGCTTAACCTTTAGAGGAGACTGAAGTGTTCCCAGCCAAACCATTATGAATGCTCCCCATCCAAACCTCACCGCCTCTTCTCCAGCATGTGTCTAACAGCTGCTAAACGGGACAGAGCATTGCTACCAAGAAGGACTTTTTGCTTGTCTCTGATGTCACCGAGGACCAGGCTCTGAAATGCCTGTGTCCTCTGAGCACTGCAAGACCAAAGCCAGCTGTCATCTAGCACAGCTTGTGCTCTCACTGAAGCATATGCTTATTGTCACGGCTTCTGTAAGAATCAGGCATTTCTCCTCATGCCTTGACCTGGATTAAATATGAACTGGTCGCTGCATTGTGCTGCAGAGAAATTAAGTCAGTCCCAACATGACGAAAACACTGCAGGACATTTGGCTCCGGCTGATGTTGTCTCTCACCAGAACTTTGCAAACTCCAAACCCATCACTGAGGGGGTGCCCAGTACCTTACAGCTGCGCACTGAGGAGGAATCGATGCCAAGGCTCTCCTGCACCCACCCACACCAAGCAGAGACGAAACCAGTGCTTCTTACAAACAGGTTTATTTGCATTTTGACTGGAGCACAGATTCTAGATACAGATTTCTTCTGCACAACAGTACAAGAGCCAGTGCAAAATATGCTTTTTTTTTATTAATGTACAAAAAAACCCCAAAACCCAACAAACGAAAAGACAAAGAGTGTGGCAGTATTTACTCACAACTGGTATGCCTCAGCCTCCAATCGACCCACCTCCACTCACCCTCGCCCGTCACGCCGACTTCATGGTCAGCATCACCTGTCTCGAACGGCTGCATTGTCAGTGAAGAGAGGTAACGCCCCTAGCCCTTTGAAAGATAAACACTCACCCCAAGCGAACTGGGACAACAGCAAGCTACTTTAAAAGTTGTATACACCAGCTGCTCACCAATGTGTCCCCACACAGGGAGCAGAAGAATTTTGAGGGAATAGCAAAAAAAAAGGTACAAATTGGAAATGCACAAAAAATTAGGCACCAGCTTAACCCATTGTTTTTAAAACAGAGGCAAGGATGTTAAGATACACCTCCAGTTTGCCTTCTCATATTCACCTACAGTAGTGATGATCAAGACCAAACACTCCCCACTTTGAGTACCCTGTGCTGTCAAACAGATTATAATCTTAAGAAAATATTTCTATTAGTAGCATAACGTTAAACCATTTCATAACTGGAGGAGAAAGAGAAGCTAGAGTCTGAATCCAAGTATTTCTTTGAGACCAGTCAAAAACAAAAACAGAAACAAAAACAGAAACAAAAACAACCTGTCCCAGTCATCCACCAGATGATTGTTAGAATTACAGCCAATGCTTAAGCAATACAACATCGAGCTAGGAAAGTCATTGTATGGTTGTTCTGCTTAGGGAGTAGCTCTTACTAGTTTACAAAGCACTGGGCAAACTATTTCTCTTTTACTCTAACTAATTTTCAGAAGCTGCAATATAGAACTGCAGTGTTAGTACAAGAATATGCTCATCTTCACCAAGGCCTGGGATTTACGTTGCAGAAATTCATCAAATTTACATCACTCCAAGTGTACCATGTCCAAATAATCTAGAGTCGTTATTACGGACTTTTACATTTCTACCCAAGGAATGGCTGGGTTTCGAAGCTTGATCAACCAAAGTCTTTTACACTGAACTGCAATTTAACAAAGCAGAGTACCAGTTAAAGCCAAAGAACACGAGTACTCAGCACATACATGTTTTGATACAGTACAGTATGTATGTGTGTATATATATATACGCATAAATATGTATATGTTACATTATAAGGAGAATGTCATTCAGGACTTCTCAACTACAAGAATCCTTTTACCACCTGCAAATCTTGAAACTTCAGCCCTTTAAATTTCACATCAAGACAATGAGAACTCCAATATTTTCCAGATTGAATTATTATTTCTATTTTAGCCAATTAACCAAGCAGGGCCAGCTGAAAGAACAGGAGCTTTAATTTTAATAACATCAGTTCTGCCACCTCAGGCAGATGGCACAATTTCTATCACCAGATCATTTGCTCCTTCCCTGCCCTGAAGGTGGTCTCACGGGTATTTCTATGAGTTCTCAGACCATCGCCAGAGCCATACTAACTGATCTGCAGCAACTTACTCAGTGCCAGAGAAAATGCCACAATCGATCAAATAATTTCAAACAGCCAGTACAGTTCTGACGAGAACTTAGCAATACTGGCTGGAGTCATATTGGGTTTAATCATGTAATGGTTCTGCCTTTTCATTCCCAGCAAGCCCACTTCTACTCATAGTGGCTGTCACCACACATACAATGTAAGAGCTGGACAGTTTGGGATACCATACTAGTCATTGTAATCCTAAACCCCAGAGATTATAAAGGTCTGCTGGACAAATTTCACATATAGAGCTGAAGCTGAAAAAAAAGTCATTCAAATCACTTTGAGCAGGAGGTTTCATTTGTTACTTTTTTAAAAAAAAGAAATAGGAGCAACAACAACCAAAAAAAAAAGGCAAGAAGAAATGTAACAGGCACATAAGACCACAGTAAATGCAAAACCTTTTGGATATTTAGATGAGGGGGACCTACTCATCTCTCTTGCCTTTAGTCTATCTAGAATTTAGACATCTAGCCCAGACAATCATTTGTGCTTCCTGCAGTCTTGAGGAGACAAAAGCTTCCTTCTGCAGGCTGTCACATCCTCAAATAGGGCAAATGAGTCTCTCCAGGGACGGCAGACCCTCTGTAACCACAGGGAGAGTCTGAGCAGTTAGCTAGATCACCTGCCCCTTACACAGATGAGACAAGTCTTTCTCTCTGTCTCTCACTCATAAGCCACTAATAAATCCTGGAGGTTTTGCTTGGTTCCTGCATGAACAAACACCAACTTCAACAGGGCAAGGGTTTGTTTTTGGGAGGCAGAGGGGAAGGTTGGTCGGCAGTCCAGTCTCACACCAATGTTGCTCTGACTACTTGCACTAGGCACTCAGCCACGACAGTTCATGGCCACTTTGCCCACGTACAACCACCTGCTGGTTACGCAGCATCAGGCAACAAGGGCAAAGGGTGCAATGTGTTTTCCTATCACCCGGAGATGCATCTCGGTCTACACCTTCCCCAAGACGGGCAGCAGAGGAGGTGGTGCTGATCTCCTCTCTGGTCACCAGCGACAGGACATGAGGAAATGGAATGACGCTGCATCAGGGCAAGTTCAGACTGGACATTAGGAAAAGGTTCTTCACAGAGAGGTGGGTGGTCACTGGAACAGGCTCCCCAGGGAAGCGGTCACAGCACCAAGCCTGTCAGAGTTCAAGGAGTGTCTGGACAGCACTCTTAGTGATATGGTTTAGTTTTAGGTAGTCCTGTGAGGAGTAGGGAGCTGGACTTAATGATCCTTATGGGTGCCTTCCAACTTGAGATACTCTATGATTCTAAGTTGAAGTAACTCACCATTCTCCTAGACACCAAACTAACTGTGCTGCATCTTCATGGGTGTGTATGTTACTGAGCGCAATCCTCCAAATTTCTAGTGGGACTAGAGAGGTTCAAGAAGAACTCCTCTGTCAGGTAAGCATAGGCCTTACACACACATTAAAGTTATACAGCTTTACAAACAGGCTAACATAGATACAACAGTAGAGCCCACCTAGTAGGACAATATTTATGTGATTGTTTACTCTGGTATACCTTCTTACAGCATGGAAAGGAGAACAAGATACATTGTCAAATTCACCCTCATATCAATATAAAATTGTTTTATTAAAGAAAAATCTAAATATAAGAAGGCCCTAACAGAGAGTTATTTTTGTTCAAAATTAATCAAGCAAGTGCTACTGGAACACTATGAGGAGTTTTGCATATAATTCCTTATGGGCAAGATTTGTTTTTTAAATAATCAAGAACAAGGTTTGGTTTTGTTTTTAAATAAGTGAACAGTTCTCAGTCCCTAACTCTGGGAGCAAAGCTACCTCTATCCTTTCTTCACACTGCTGTGTTTCAGTATTGCTGTGTCCCCTAAATTACGTGGTTATCACATGTAAGTGGATACAGTTCAGGCTATACTCCTGGCAACTCCAAGGTCTTTTTTAAACCCTCAGTGCCCAGGGCCGGGGGCTCCCCAGCTGCCCCCCTCCATGTGCACGGCCGTGCTGAGCAGGCTGCAGAGTCAGGAAGGCAACACAGGCACCAAGGCAGGGTTGAGCTTGACATGGCCTCACCTTCCTCTCAAAAAGATGGCATTCCCATCCTCTACAAAGGCATATCTTCCCCCAAAGCTTGCCTCAGCTTCTCTGTCTGTCCTCCGTCACTCCAGGAGACCTTATACAACTTCCTCACCTACACAACCTGGTCCTCAACCAAGAAGGCTCAAGCTCCTTCACTTTAGGGGGAGGAATTGCCATGTCCCAAAGTCCTGGGCATCCTTTTAGGAGAAACACTACAGTTCATGGAGCATCTAGGATAGCCAGTTGAGCAAGATCGTGCCTAAGTAGGCAATGTTACTCAATTAGCTGAGTTGGCTGAAGGTTTTCCCATTGTAACACAATTTTTCTATTCTAGCATTATTTTTGGTATAAAAAAAAAATCAGTGGAGATGGGTGGGGTTTATTGCACAAAACGATGCTCTTAATGAAAAAAAGGTTGCTTTTCTCGATATTTTGCTGTTTGTTTCTGTTGGGGAAAATTGAAACACATCATTTTTGTCAGAAAAATATCAGTACGTGTCTGTCCTAATTCCTCCAGTGTCAGCTGGGAGCTGTAATTCACAGGGTTCCATGTCCCCCTCTTTCCCAGAGGGCTGGGCTCCTGGGCACCCCTCCAGCCTTCATGACGCATTCCCCCTTTGACTAACCCATGGTAAGAGCAGCATCATGGGATCTGTAACCCAGCCAAGGAGCTGGGCCCCAAGGGAGACACGGCGCACAAGGCACTTGAATGGTAATTTCTGAGGTCTGCAACAGTAGCTCAAACTGATGCTGCTTTAAGGGCCAAATGGATTTAATTAAATGTTTCCATTTCAAAAGGCTAGAACATTTTATTCAGTGTTTTCCAGCTGATAGTTTCTCATTTTTTGAAAAATTTCCATTCCAGGAATATTTTTGGTATTTCAGCTTTCCATCTCAATTCACGATGAAATTAAATGTTCAAGTATCAGAGTTTGATGCTATATGGACATTCTGTTTGGGAAACAGCCTTATTAATTAGCTACCAAAAGTGAAATGACTCCATCCATGCAAGAAGGGTGTGATTCAGTTTGCCTTTGACATCAGTGGAAGCCACTTTTTCAGCTTAGTGGAGCCTGGATGGCGTCCCAAAAGACCAGGGGAGGGTGGAGTTGACCATAGTTGCAGATATTGGAAACAGAAGTCAAGAGTGAAATAGCAAGAATATAAGCAGCGGCAACTAAGATGATCCATTACCTGGACTCAATCAAAACTCATTTTTACTTACTTGAGTTAGTAACAGGAGGAAAAATCATTAAGATTATAAAACCTAATTGCCAGTTACAGTAAAGATAGCAGTTAATCAATGCTTTGTAGAGTAGAATAAATCCATAGTATGAATTTGTCATGAGCTCTATAACTTTCAATCTTCATAACATTTCCTCAGAAAACCTTCATATACTCCATTCAAGGAACCTACTCTAAAGCTAAAGATAGAATATGGTACTGAACTGCTTGCCTCACGTTGTCTGTCCTCCCTCAAACCCCGCAAAATTGTTCTGTTGGACTGGTATTACAGAAGCTCCGTCAGGATGGACCAAGGTCACTGGATTTTGAGCACATCTACAGGTGGAAAGCAGCTAAGTGTAGGCTTCCAGGGTTGACACTCTGGGTGAGGACTGGGCACCAAATCCATCCTCTGCATTGCCCAATCTGTTTCTAGATTTAGTCCCAAGCCTTCCACCTCAAAGAGTAAAAGAAGAGCCCCAGGGAGCCTGTGTCCATCAGCAACAGGGTGTGTGTTGAAAGCAAGAGAGCACTCAGAACAGTAAATAAATCAATTCACCCAACCATGAGGGGTCTCAAGAATTGGTTTTTGTTTATCTTTCATTTCCCTTTAGTACAAGGCAGATGTTTCTAAGCAATAAGCAGAAACCTTGACAATTTTTAAGACTAAAGAGGGAAGGAGGAAGAAACATGCACAAGCTTTGAGGATGTTCTCAGCTCCGGCTTAAAAAAAAAAACCAAAACAAAAACAAAAACACACCACCAAAAATGTATATCTATAAAAGCAAGTTTTTCCTTAAGCTGTTTGGTAATTCTTAGTTCATAGGAGCATTTTATCCAGAAGGTTCTTCATGTTTCCAGTCTAGGTTGTAGCAATCTCAGTGAGGCACTAAATTTTAGGCTGTTAAAGTCTTTCTGTGCAGTACGGTCATTTTAAAATGATGTGGTAGCCATCATTGCTTTCAGCTGAAACAAAGAAATGCAAAGCATTTTTTCATTGCTTTTAGAAAACGGCAGAGATACAGAACTCCAGATTTTCTTCTTAGGTAGTTTGCAATAGTTTGTAGTCTTGTTCCACAATCCATTCATAAAAATCAATGTTGAACATCTAGGTCAAAGTATTAGTGTAAAAAAAAACCCCAACATACTAATTGTCATCTTTTATCATTTTACTAGAAGGTTTTCTGCTCATTTATATCAGTGGTATCAATGGATTTATGAAAGTTTTATAACAGCGTAATTGAGAGGAAAGCATAGACCAATCAGTCTATCATAGTGTAAATTGATGCAACATCTTGACTTACACTAAATTAGATTACTTATCTTTTCAGGATAACAACATCGAGTTTGTGATAATGTTTAGTGCAATTAAAAAGAGAAATTATCTTTACAACTACATGTAATAGTGGCAGCAATACATACCTTTTAATGTGCTGATAACAAAACAAGATTCATCTTGGAAGTTTTGTACCATCTGAAGGGCAGAAGGAAAAAAGCCAACACAAAATATTTTTAGCAATTTAATTCAAGTTTCTTTCAGTGCCAGTATAGAATTTAGAGGAGAGTTATCAAACAACATTTGGTGTCTAGTCCTTCATAGTCCTGAGTAATCCTGCCCGTAAGATTATTAAAGTACATGACTGATTGATTAAGGTCTTTGCAGCTGCTAATGTGCTTAAGAGAAGCTTATACTAAAGTGCTTGCCTGGAACTGATCTGGCTTGTTCAGCATTTTACCATGCCCTTTACAGCTCTTGATCCTGCAAGTTCTTATACCACTCCAGTTAGTCTATTAAAGACCATGATCTTAATTGCCTTCAATGAAGCTATACTAGTTTAGACTGGATGAAGACAGTCCCACTCCTAAAATCTAGCAATGGTAACATACACGCATTCAGCTGAGCCATGAAGCTTTGTTGAGCTTACATGAGTATCTAGGATAATATCTAGAGGTGGTCAGCCCTGAGAAATGGACTCCTTGCTGAATAAAGGAATATTGTTACTTATAAAGCCATCTTGGCAGTGTCCACCTGGTTGTTTTGACCAGACATTAGTACAGATGCTGTGTTTGGAGGAATCATTTACCTGTTTGTATTTTGCCAATGCACAGGAATCTTAATGAAACTGCTATGAGAGACAAGGCAAATCACGGGAAGCAAGATCAGTATCTAAAACTATCCGAGTTATTCATGAGAAACAACTAGATTTTCAGAACACGTGCAGGTTCTAGTGAGGCCCCTAACTAAAGGGGTGAGTTAAGAGATTCAGCTGACTTCAGATCCAATCTGAAATACTCATTTAAGCTTCATGCTTAGTCAATGCTTCCTCCCATCTTAGAGTAGCTGCGTGGTACACAGGAGGTGAATTACCTTCAAGGTGTGTCTCACAGTTGGAGCAGATGCTGGACACCTAACTTCAGAGGGGAGGCAACTAGAACCTCTCTGATCAGCTCAGAAAATCCAGCTTTAAGCAAAAGCCTTCTCCTAGCTATTTATCAGTCAAGTAGAGCACGTTCCAGCTCTAAGTTCTCACACCAAATATCCTTTTCATCTTAAACTAATTTCCCTATTCTCTTTTGGGTTTACCATCCACCCCCTGCTCTCGCAAATCAAACTTCACTGGCCAGTCTGTGTGTCTGTGCCTAATGATGCATGAAGTACATTCATAGAGTGCCTCACTCTTGCCACTATAGTACTAGGACAAGAAAAAAATTATGAAAAAAGCAATAGACGTTGTTAATAATTGACTTAAATAAATACTTAAGGCCTTATACCCAAGCTGGTTCAGGCAATTCCCCTACCAAGAGTTGCCTCCAAGCACTTTACATCCATAAAGCATCAAGGTTTCAGATTTAATCAGGCTGCAATAGCAAGGAGACTTTAGAGAAAAGCATTACAGCCTTCAATTTAGGCTCCAGTTGAGACCTATGCTCTGCTTCATTTGTTTTAACAATGTTTCTTATAAATGAAGCTCCTTAAGTGATTCTGGTGCATGAATGAGTAAGTAATTTAGTGGGAGGAAAAGAGGAAGAAGGGCAACTCGCTATTAACCTGCAAGTTAATGGAATGGACTAAATTAAGCCATCATATAAGGGGACACAAACAGCTAACAGAGGTCCGTGAAATTATAGTGTGCACTTACACAGCACTGACTCTGACCCAGTGGCTGTAATCATTGGCCAAGATGTAAGACTAATTACCCTAAAGATTTTCAAATTCGCCTTCTATAGGAAACTTTCCTATTCAATTTTAAAGGTTCTCACTTTAGATCCTTTCTTCAGAATGCGTTTAAGTAGCCAACATGAAAAGCAAATGAGCAATTTTGTTGTGTTTTGTTTTCAAAAAAACCACCTCTTACAAAGAGAAGATCTTAAAACTATACCAAAATCACTGGCATAATATTTGCATTAACCCCTTACCTCGTTGCTCACTAATACATGGATCCCTGTGGGTCCCTGCCGATAGATTCGATTTATCTGCTGTGGAGAAATGCTGTACAAGTTTGCAATTTTCTCGATTAATTCCAGCGTGGTCAATTCTTCCAAGAAGATTGCATGATATACTGCAACAAGTTGATGACAATTACAGAATTACAGAGTAATTATAGAATAGCTACTACAGATAACACCAAGATGCTCAATATCAACAACCAAATGGGTTTAAGATCAAGGTTCAAATCTTGACAGTAGATAAACAAGTTTAGTAACTTTAAAGCAGCCTCCAGATATCCAGCTTGATGATTTGTAGAAAAATACCCAGTATTTGGATGCAGTGTGGGCAAATAAAGCACACATCACTTTTGCCCAGAGGAAAACATGGGAACTAAAGACAACATGTATCATGGGGCACTAAAAAACTCCTCTCATAAAGATGTTAATATTTTTGGATAATCTACTTTTACTGATTTTGACATTTTAAAGTAGATCCAATTAAATAGTAAAACACATGATATGATGTTACACAAAAGTCATATTATATTAGATGTTATCCCACTGAACCCCATAGGCACAAACTAAAGACTACAATGCGTCAAATAACTGTAGATGACAGTATTATTTTTTAAATCCAATCCAAATGGTAGAAATGACCAGGTAGAAAAGCTGTGCCTGTTTAATGCTATGCACAAGAACTGAGGACAATCTCTATTCTCATTTGATTGTACATCACGTCGTAAGGGATAGTTAAGAGCTATGAGTCCACAAAAGCTTTGAACTTCCAAGAATTGGAAGCTCACTTTAAGACATACCGACCTTCCATTTCCCAGAATATTTTCAAACAAGCCATAGTCTAAAGCTAATTGTGGATGAGAAGGTAGTTTTTAATGCTATGGTCCCTATTAAGAACTGAATAGAGGCTTTGCTGTGGCATTCTGCAGATAGCTTGTAAGTTGGGTCTGTTTCCCAGGCAGACAGTACCAGTTGGAATTTGTAGCCCTGTAACTAACCAAAGTGTCAGAACTGGGATAAACAGGACTTCTTTAAACGTGCAGGACACCAACCTGTCCCACGCAGGAGCTCAGGCAGAAAGCAGCACTCTCACCAGATAAGTGTTTAACAAAATCCATACACAAAAACTTACCACAAAGACTGCCATCTCCATTTTCTCGTTTTTGGTGGAGATGGGACCTGTTTTGCTCTGGTTCTTGACAGACATAAATTGTCATCTTGGGCCTTACATTTCTATGGATTATTAAAAAACAGTAGTGAGTTATTTAGTAGGTATAAAATCGTTCCAGTCAGCTAGCAAACACTGAGAGATGGAATCATTCAGGCTGTGCATAAATAACCAACTAAGGGATAGTCTTGATGCTGGTGACTAGATGTCTTAGGAGGTCTAGTAAGAGCCTGCTGGGAGGTGGTGGTACAGTGCAGAGCACCTTAATCTCTTCAGGATCAGATAAGAATAAACAGTGTTCAGCACTTGCAAGCAGCTCATCATACCTGCCTTTACTGATTTGAATTCCTGCCCAGCTGAAGAATTTATGTTATTGCCATATAAGTAAGTTTAAGAGTCATTTGAGGCTCCAGGGATTGGTTGGTTGGTTGGTTACCTGTGATGCAGATGCAACACGGGGTATCGTAGACTGTGTCTCACGTGAAGTTGATGGAAGCTATCAGCTGGTAGCAAATAAACCACTGGAGATCAACATTATGATGCTTCATTTCGGCAACATTTCTGAGCTGTGCTTGGATTTGAATACCATTATGATCTCCAGCCTCTGAGATGACCTCTCTGAAGTGTTAAAAGGAGGTCTAAATGCTACAGCTCTAGGATTAACTTCTAGTTAACACTGAAGTTATCAAGGGATGCTGCCATAATAAAAAAAAAAAATTAGGAAGGAAGACGTACAAACCTTCCTTTGATTGCATTAAAGAGCCGAATTCCATCAGCAGGCCCACAGATTTGAACAAAATCTTCTTTGGACATCTTCAGTAAGTCAGCACCTACATATTTCAAATTGATTTTTTTCAGAAGTTAAGCAAATCTTAGCTTCCAAATTGTGTGTATGGGCAGCAGGAAAGGGCAGAGGGAGAGAATCCACAAAGCTAAATCAGACAGATTTGCCTAGAGAAGTTGCAAATTCAGAGAGATGTACACTGCAAATCAATCATTGTGAAACAGAGAGCTAGAAGCTGCCAAAAGAGCAGTGCTGCACTGGAAGATATTCTATCCAACTCAGAGACAAGCTAGTTATTTAAGACTGGCCATTAAATGGCCCAATTTTCTCTAACTGCCATGTTTACCAGGTTGTTTAATCATGTTGCAAGTCAAAGAGAGGCTCCTCAAAGTTTCAACATCTTTAACAATTCCTCCTTCCATCGTTTTACTGCTGTGTACAACTATCTAATGGGAGGGTACAGTGAAGATGGAGCTGCAGATGGAGCCAGACTCTTCTCAAAAGTGCACAGGGACAGGGTGAGAGGCGGCAGACAGAAGATGGGAAACACTGATTAGGTATAAGCAAAAATTTTTTTCATTGTGAGAGTAGGCAAGTATTTGTAGATGTTGTTTAAAGAGATTGTGGAATTTCGAACCTTGGAGATGCTCAAACGCAACTGCACAAAGCTCTGGACTTGCTTTAAGCAGGAGGGTTGCACCTAATGAACTCAAGAAGTTCATTCCATCTTAACCGATTCTCTTCCATCTTAACCTACTCTACATTTCTACAAACTGCTTTGGCGAATGCTAACTAATGTAGAACAAAAGAAAAACCACACTGGATCAGACCAGTGATCCCATCAACAGTGGCCAGCAGCAGATGCTATTGATATGAAGCATCAGCTGCACTTACAAAAGAGAATAAAGACAAAATAATTGGACTGTTTAAACTCACCCGAAAAACTTGAGAAGAGTCTACAGAATGGAGAGAACCTATTACGATGAAGCCACTGCTGGGCATCTTGAATAGAAGCAGAAGGAAGGAGATGCTACATTGCAAAAAGAATAAGAAGGTCTTGAAATGAACTGTTCACCAGTGTCCTAAAAAAGAAAAGCACCACATTAACATGATCTCAAGTACTTACATCATTGCTGGGAGGCAGGAGCTCCACTTGGTGGGTTGGAGAACTGTTGCTAAAACAAATTATATAAAGGTGGAAGAGAAAAAAAACATTATTTTAAGTTTTACATTGCAATGTCCATCCTCTTCCCCCTCCTTCATTCGACTCAACTGTCACAAGTTGCATATCAACTTGGCTTTTATCTCTATGAGATTTTTAAAAAGGTGTTCAAAATCTGGACCAAGGAAAAAACTGAACTGTACTTGAGCCTTTTGTTGGTCAGTTGAGGTCCTGCTCAGAACTGAGACAAATACTCAGTTCTGTCCTCATTCAAGCTTTTCCATACAGCTAATGTGACGCCATCTAAGCAAGGAAGTTGTGACCTACTAGTATGGCTGAACTGAAACATTCTACAAGCCAGAGATCCCCTAACTAAATCCACTGTCTAATAACGAGTCTTTGCAAAAATTTAATAAAGAACCTTATAATTCAAATCTGGTGGTATTTTAAACATAGTGAATTGCAATTTAACTATATTAGATAAAACCACATTTCTACTAAACCCTCCCAAAACATAGACAGGACTTTAACACATCAAGGATTTTCCCAAAGAGTTAATAATCTACCTCTGGAAGAAAACGCTCTAACACATCTCTCTACTAACACCAATTTTTGTCATTTCAGTGTTTCTCCTTATTCATAGGTTGAGGTTGCTCAGTGAAAATTTGTGATACAACAATTGATTAATTAATGAGCTGTGCAGGAATGTGACAAGGCTGTAAAGTCCTAGAGGAGGAAAAGAAAGTCCTATGACAAATTCCTATGGGAAAATACATTGCAGGGAGGACTCAGAAGTACCAAGGGACCCTGCTGTGTATTTCTGTCATCAGCTATCATCTTGGGTATTTCAGCACCACTAAAACTGTTTCTTTATGACAGCTATATTAATGAATTAAACATGCCTCCTGTTAATCCTTTGTTCTGGAACAGGTCCTCAGAACCCAGGCTGTTTTGCTCCAGACAGAATTTCTTTAAATCCCATTCAACTGGGAATTCAGCACCTCAAACCACCTCAAGACAGAAAGGAAGGAAGGAATACCAGCTCTGAAGAGATGCTTAAAGCCTCTAACACTCCTGTCAGAAGATACTGTGAATTTCTGGTACAGGACATGGTGTGTTCTCTGAGCCCCACAGAAGAATAAGAGAGGAAATCCACAGCAGAAATTGTGCTGGTGGTCCTCTGATGCTCACCTCCCATAAGCAGTGAACTCTGTGTTACAGGGAATTCATGGCTGGAAGATCTTAAAAGTCTTTGTGGGAAATGTTTTCCCCTTTCTAGGAAGGGTGGTCCTTGACCTCTTCTTCCAGAGTATGAAATGCAAGGACACACAAAACCTGAAGGCTACCATATCAACAGGAAAGATAAAGCATTTATTTGTTACATACCCATCTCCAAGGTTGAAGCTGTTGGGAGAACTGTTGTAGCTTGGAGATGGAGCATTGTTCATTTGATAAGGCACATCTGGCCAGGGAGAGCACTGTTGGAAGAAAGGCAGCAGGGATACTTTCATAAGGATGAAAATAAGGGATTTGATTCTCCTCTCATACCACATTCATGCTGTTGCCACGCCACTAACTTCAGCTCATCCCTCCTGCTGGGAGGAGGAGACAGGCCATGGATTTTCTACACTGCTCTCCAAGTGGGCTGTCAGGGGGCCAGATTGATTCCAGTTGTGCATTCCACATTTCTCCCATTTCACAAAGCCTGTCCCCAAATAACACTGGGCCAAAGCGTGCACAGCTGTAAGTCAGAGCAACGCCAGTAAGTCAACTCAGACTGAAGGCAGCAATGATATAGAAATACCCCTGGTCTCAATTATAAATCCCTAATTAAATCCAGGCAAGAGTGACAAATACGCTCCAGTGGCATTGCTTCAGGTTTATACCAGTGAAAGAGCAGAATTTGAACCAGCCTGTTAAAACCTCTGGTTATTACTTGAAGAGCTCCAGTTATAAATGGGTATTACAGGGAGAAAATTTAAGATAGACAGACAGACACAAAGTTACTAAAAGTCTTCACGAATATAGGTCAAACTCCATATTCCATTACAGTAGTATAAAACCAGGGTAACCCAGCTAGAATTGGTGACTCTGTTCTGAATTTAAGCCACTGGAATCAGCAGGAGAACTCTAACCCTGTGGAACCTTCCACCATCAAGAGCTCAAGAAAACGCTCTGTAGCATCCTTGTTTGCAATGATAAAAAGAAGACAAGCATAGCTTTGGAGTTTTATCATCTCCACAAATACTAGCAAATCTTTTATCATCTCCACAAGCACTAGCAAATATTTAACTCTTTGGCAACCCACATTTCCCCATGCAATATGTCAAAGTGCATCAGAGCTCACAGGAAGCGTTTGAGATCTGCCAACTCAGTAGAATTAGGTCTGTGTACACAAGAGCCTTATTAACAACCACCGCGTTGAATTGGAAATCATGCTGGTTGCTCCTGGCAACTTGAGGAAAATTGAGTGGGAGGGACTGCATCTCACAAGCAGGAAGTTTATTTAAATTAAGAAAATCCCCTCATTTTTAGATGTCCAGCAGCCACTTCAAAAAACCAAAAACTAAATCAAATGACAAAATATTCCCATAGGGAGACAGAACAGCACTTTTAAACCACTGTCTTGAGTCCTGTTGCATAGTAATTCTGCAGCCTGGGGTAAGCTTATGTATACATCTTAGTAATGGCAGGGAGGGGTAGAAACACATCTCAACACCAGATGCATCAGAATATCAGACATTCAAGATATTCCTAGAGTACAAGCCAGAACCTTTTGAGATCTAGTATGTAATACTAGCCTCATAGGCACATTCACAGAAAAACAGATTAATAATTTAATCAGCCTAGTCATCTGTTCAAGTGCTCCATCTCCAACATGAGCTTTTGCCAGACAGTTCTGAAGAAAATACCTCATACAAGTGGCATCTAAGTGCCATGACAAGTGCCCTGGCACGCAGCAGAAGATACAGAAAACACTTAAAGTTAGGCTGTTAAGGGTTGGTTTATACCCTGAAACATAAGAAACTTTGGCATCTTTTATAAACTTCAACAGTGAGAGACATTTTATAATTTCATTCAGGTCTCAATTTTAGTCAGATCTGGGCATACGTGTCTCCAGAAGACAATCTCCAAGGCTCAGTTAGACTGCATTTTCTCTCAAGTCTATCTCCCAACATGCTAAAGTAGTACAACAAGTGTCTAAAACGCTTTACCTCTGTGAGAATAGTTGTCTCATAGGAAGGCTGATACTTCTCCTTCTCTTGGGTGGTCTTCTTCTCCATTTTTTCCCTGTCAGTCTTCTGTTTTCTATCTGCTCCTTTAGGCTATAAGCACAAGCACAAGCTTTCCCTTATGCCAAGTATTACAAGTTTGGAGACAGAGGCCAACAGATTTTTTTTTCTCATCTGTTCACAAAAGTCTCCTTAAGATTTATGGGGACTCAACATATGGAACAAGATCAGGTCTGCATTTTCTAGACAAAAGAATTAGTCAAGCAGCTCTACTGTTTCTATAACATCCCCCATTAATGCGTATTGCAATTCCAAAGTAGGCTGACCACAGTCCTGAGATCTGATACTGGCTATTTCAGACCATGAGCCCCATGAGTTATGCACTTCATTGGTATTTGTACCATCTCTCCAGGAACAGGAAAGACACTGCTCATAGGAGCAAGACTGGAGCAGCAAATTCTTTGAGAAAACAGGCCTATGAAAAGCTTGTTGTTAAGTGACTACAGGTCTGCCATGCACAAATTAGGAGCTTCAGAGATGAACAGAATCATCTTTCTCTCCTCCAAGTAGCATGGAGAGGAACTCTGCTGCAACCAGCAAAGGGTATTTAAGATCTCCAAGTTACACTCTCAGTGTTCATAGAGGATTGAATCAAAGAAACCGGAGATGCCCATATTGTCTTGATTACCTAGAAGCACCAAAATACAGTGGATACCCTGAATATCATTAGGGTAATATGTTAGCTCAAAATGACTTAAACCCATAGCCTCAACATCCCCGAGAAACTGGACCATATTTTGTATAGTTTGCAACAGGCATCATCTTCAGGACACAAACTTATGAGGGGCAATGCCTTCTAGAGACCGCTTGCCTATATTGCATAGAAATTTATTTTGTGTGCTGATGCCTCTCCAATGGGTTTTCATTCCAACCAGTCAAGGTTTGAGTTGTTGGAATTATTACATTTAATACAGCATTTTTTTACATCCACACAGCACAGATCTCAGTATTTATATAGTGTTCAAGGCACAACGGACTGGCATAAGTCCTGGTGCGGCACTTGGGTCATTTGAATTTAACTAGAAATGCTGTGTAGCAGCTCAGGGCTTATGTCACTTCGTGTGCAAGAGTCCTGTTTAAGATCTTAAGCGTACCCAGTTAAAAGTCTGTTCTTTTACCCCACTATTTGCATCACTCCTACACAATTTGAAAACTGTGCATGTTCCTGTGTCTTTGTGTAATTCAGTTGATGACGGAGCTAAAACTACCCCATACCTTGAACACTTTGATCTGGCAGCTTGCAGAATGCAAGTGTTCTGTGTATTCACCATTTTCATTCTGCTTAAAGGTGTCGATTTGCACCCGGAAGGGTACCCCTTTCTCTCCTCCATGTTTCCGTGGAGTAAATTCTGTGCTGATGCAATGTACCTGGCAAAACAAAAGCTGTGCTCATCTCTGGAGACAGTTGGAAGCTGTGCAAATCTGAATTTCGGACTCCCTGAACTTGCAGGGTGCCTGAACATGAGGTTTTGGCTCCTCCCAAGAAAATAAGAGAGGCAGAAGAGTTCAAAATGTTTTCATTTCTGTTCCTCAGGCCAAAACAATTAGAAGAACAAGGAGCCCGGAGAGAAACAGAGCATCAGGAAAAGCATCCTTTGATTTAAGTAAATCCCACATACAGATTAAAAACAGATAGATGGCGTTTGGGATGAGAAACACTCATGAAAGAGGAAAGCAAGCAAAACTAACAGGTTGTGAACAGTTTCTTCCAGACAAAACCCATGCTTAGAAAGCAACATCCTTTAAAAAAAAAAAAAAAAAAAAAAAGGAAAATCCTAGCTGTAGCAGATAGTACTCCAAAGCTAGCAAGTAGGTTTAGCAAGTATCCTACAAATTAATTATACATAATTGTCGCTTGAGTTTCTATATATTATCATTAGCATCTTTCTCTCTTTTTCATGTCCTGGCTATCTTAACTCTCCAGGTCTTCATAAGATATCTCACCATTGTATTTACCACAGGAATATCACTTCTCTCTTACCTGAATGAATGCTGAGGCTCTCTTTGATGGATCCCACAGAAATTCAACAGTGTTCAGCTGGGTTGGGCTGGCCCTGGGATCCAAGATACCAACTGACAGCGGAATATCTGTAGAAGAAAACCCCTAAAATTTTAAAAATATTAAATTGAAGAAAAGAAAGCATTTCCATATAATTACAAGATGCATGTGAAAAGCCATGCCACCAATGATAATTTTTGGGACCTATAGTGCTAGATCTCCTTCCCACCCAAAGATATACAGGATTCCTAAGAGAGTAGGATATAATAAAAAACCTAAACACACATGCAAACATGCCATACATCATTCAGCACCTCCATTACAAACACTACACAGGAACCATAATGAAATAGTCTCACCTATATCAAGGATGCGGTCCCCAGGCCGACTCCACCTCCAGCCCTCGAGCTGCTGATGCTCTGTGTACTGCAGGCGTCGATCATGGAAAACTACACGAATTATACTCTGTTAAGAAAAGACGGCAAGATGAACAATGTGATCCAAAGGCCCTTCTCTTGAGATGACTTTGGTTTTCCAGCGTAGAAGCAAAAGCTGATCTGTTCTGTTTCTCACCCCCATTCATGAGGAGAGCAGAGGGTCCACCTAAGAGACCCATCACCATGTTTAGCAAATTCCTAAGGGACCCCTGAGTGAGAGAGCAACACACTTTCCCCTTCACAGCGCATGTCTACGCTGTGCAATGCAGCTCTGTACAGCTTTCCGGGATTCTGTCTGGAAGCACTATAGCAATGTCCACCTAACCTTAGGTGTCGTGCCAGGTAAACATCACTATACTGCCTCCACACCCAAAATGGCTCACACAGGGGTAATATTTAATGTGTTTGTACCATGCCCCAAGCCCGGTATTTCCCACTCTGACTAGCAAATGTGAAAGCCAGCTCACCTGTCCCTGCACCAGTGGAGCTGACATGCCCAGACACCTTGTCAGTGGGAATTAAACTTGATTCCAGCCATTAACAGCCAATCATTGGCACTGGATTTGCCCCAGTACCCTGGCAAACTGCCCCACTACACAGTCAAATGAATGTAGAGTAGGAAAGCTTCTGTAACAGCAGAATTTTCATCTCTAGCCTGCAATGGTGCAGCCATGTCAATAACTGGAGAAAAAAGGCTGGAATAAGAGCAATCCCCAGGGCAGACAAGTCCAAAGTACCCCTCGCTAATATATCCTCTGCATGCTACGCTAGCATGAGTCGATGACTCCTTACTTCCCAGTTTGTCAAGTCCATACTCCTGCTAGGGACTTCTGTATCAAATGGGAGTGAGCATTTTTTTGCCAGTGAACCTCAGATATGCCCAAATCAAACCCTAGCTCTAAGAAGCAAGCAAACCACAGCGAGGACGCCTGCAAAATTGGAATCCCAATCCACATGCTTCCTGAAATGGGACGAAAGACAAACAGGGAACTGCTTAAACTTGGACAACATTTGAAATCCAGATTGGAATCCAAATTTTGCAACTAGTCCCCACTTCTCAAAAGAAATCCTGAGGCAGAACAGACAAGAATTTGGGAGAGGAAGGCTTGAAGGTTGGTTCCAGAACCAAGATCTGGACCCAAGTTCTTGAATTTGAACTGTTTTGGGAGGTGGGAAACAACAACAAAAAAAAATCCCCAGAACCAAACAACCAAGTTCTGTATATTTGTAATTATGCCCATTACCAAAGTAAACTGGAGCTATGCAGAATGTGCATGGCAGAACGATGTAAACACCGGGATCCGCCATTTGACATGTAACAACCCAGGCGTGTTGCTGGGGTTAAGAAGGGAGACAAGTCTGCCTCTCAGCGGTTTTGACCATGTTCACCTCTGAACTTTGGGATTCCCCTGAACCCAATATTCACAGTGAAACTCTGGGGTCATGATCACAAACAGAATAAAGGTTCCCCTGAAGCCCTGTAAAGCCAAGCTGCATAGTCCCGTGAAACTAGCACTCAACAACTCCATCAGCCCTGCTCCCATTAAAAACAATGGCAAAGTATTTTCCATTGTCTCAGTGTGAGCAAGGTCAGGCCCTTCATTAGAGGCTGTATGTATTAGCAGGAAGAAAAGAAATCTATATTTCTCCTTACCTTTACATATTTTGTGTTTAAATCTTGAAACTCTCCCAATTTCCTATTCTCAAGTAGACGGATTTCATAAGACTGACCTAGAGTTTAAGGAAACATTTCCAAGGTGTTTAATATGTTGTAGCAATGAGAGAGTCATGCTGGCATTTATGTGGCTAATAAAGCATACGTTTGATCAGGGAAAGCTCATTTTTGGTAACATAACGCATTTGCCCCCATTAATCGAGTAGGCGGTAAAGCACAGCAGAAATCTAAGGAGAAGGTTTGTCTTTTGGCAGCTAAAAGCTCTCAGTTAGGGCATTGATCATAGTCTGTCTCCCAGGGTTGCCACAGTTTTCTGGTCACCCTTCAGAAAGTCACCAAGGTGTTCGAGGCAGTTGTCCCCGCGTGTCACATGGCTGTAACATCACTGCCTTCGTCTGTCCCTTCTGCTGAAGCAATGGTTGTGTGAAGAGCTGCTGGCACAACAAGTCGAGGCACTATTCTGGAGAAGATAGCAACTTGGGCGAAATCTCACCTTCTTCAGAGAGCAGTCAGCTCTTTAAGGTGTTTTGGTGAACCAGAAATACAAGATTTATTCCGTAAGGCCTTGAACATGGCTGCCCAGGACATACACATTCCTTCAGACACGCATGTGGAAGCAGCAAGGGGACCAAGGACCACTTCTGGGAAGGGAATTCATACTCCAGCACCCCATCACCACCACCCTCAGCATAAGGAATTCAGCCTGTTCAGTAGGATTTAACTAGCTGGTTTATGAAATAACATCTCCCTCCAAGGCTGACACAGTAGACAAAGGAGACTGATGTCCCAATACCTTAAGTACAAATGGCTAAGCACAAAAGCTCATTGTGTAGGACCAACTCTGTACAATAAACCTACAGCTGGTACAGAGGCAGGACAGGATCGTTAGGATTAATGGAGCACATGTATACCTTACAGCTAGTTTTTCTTGTTCATCTTGCTATCCTCCCTTTTACTGAAAAATGCACAAGTACGACAAGGCAGGCAGTAAGGAGGAGATCGGTTTGGGTTTTCTGGCTCAACCAGTATCTCCTGAGAAGTTGCCCTGCGGAAAACTGCAAAGCAGATACATCTCCCTCTAAGCAGT
Organism: Grus americana; assembly: GCF_028858705.1. Taxonomy (NCBI): domain Eukaryota; kingdom Metazoa; phylum Chordata; class Aves; order Gruiformes; family Gruidae; genus Grus; species Grus americana. The sequence goes on along the minus strand of NC_072857.1, from coordinate 13,663,185 downwards.
TGCTACCAGCAGAGACAAAAAAAATGCTACATTTCTGGATCTAGAAATAGAAGACTTACGACAGCAGATATGTCAGGAGGGCGCCGTATTTCAGGCAGATTCCCTTTTGGGAATCCCAGCTCTTCCGGTTGCCCACGTGAGGACAGACCATATCACCAAAGCACAGGGATAATTGTGCTTATTCAGCTGGCTGACGGGGAGGGGAAAAAAAAAAAAAGACAAGGGAGGCCATATTGAAGCCCCAAATGTTTGCACAACACTCCTACTGATGTCAATAGGAGTTCTGCAAACAGGAAATGACCCTTGAATCCAGCAAGTGGCTTAGGGCGAGGGGAGAGGGGAGAATAAACCACATGAAGTACCAAATTAAAGACTGGAAACATGCGTAGATCTTAACCCATCTCTTTGCGCATACATAAACCAAAGTAACAAGTGACCTTCCTTTGAAGATTGCTGGACAACAAAAGTGGATTTTGTAAACCACAGTCCTGCAGTTAAGGTCTTCCACACTTGAACTCAAGAGACTTTCTAATGTTCCCACTAATACACGTTAATAATTGTTTACCTGGCAATTTTTAGAGACCTTACATATCTCCCCTCACAATCAATACTGTTGCATTAGCATAAAAAAAGATCAGGCTCGGGTTCACAAAATTGGTTTTCTGTGTTGTACTACGTATCTGTGTATATGTTGTATATGTGTATCAGTGTTGTATGAGGTACTTGGTACTGCTTGATGGTTCAGTTCGGGGATAGATTTCACCAGCTATAGAGTGATACAGTTCATTGCCTCAAACAAATTTACACAGCCAAGCATCTCTTGAATTTACAGTTCATCCCCATGAAAATATGAGGCTAATTAATCATTACAGAAAATTAATTTAGTATTTGAGATCATGAGCAGCCAAGAGACAGTAAAATATGTCTATGACTGTACTCAGATGGGGTAACAGGGACAGAGAAATGAAGTGGCATCGGCTGTGCTATAGAGGAAAGCAATGGTAGAACCAGAAGCACTGCCAGCCATTCAGCGAGTGTCTCAGGAATGAGCAAGTTTTGGGGACACCTTTGTGCACTGATACACTCCTACTCTTTGGTCAGCCCGATCTGCTTATTTGTAGTTTCCATGAGACAAAAGAAAATAATGGGCATAAATACATCAGCCATGTTCCCTTCAAACTAGCATCAAGGACTCAAAGACTCTGCAGCACGCATCTTCTAACCACTTGGACGGGACAGGAACAATACTGCATCCCAGCAGACAGCACATCTCCTCCTGACGGGAATGATTCAGCTTGGATGGAGTTAGAAACAGATTCTGCCCGCTAGTAAGAAACTGTAGCGGAGACAGAGTTAATATTAAATGGAAAGCTAAAGAGGAAATAAAATGCTTTGATGAAAGATATATGGGTCATCTGATGTAAGCCCTGGAACTCAGTTTACGCCACGAAAAACCTCAGTCAAAATGGTATTTTATGCTAACTGCTTTCCCCTTGACCTCTGAATGTTTAACTGCAGTTACTACACAGAACTGTTATCAAAACAAGACTGCTCCCAGCCAAGCTTCATAAACACAGTTTATTTCCCGCTCTGTGGAACTCTATCACTGAGAATTTGGTCCTAATTCCTCACAATTCCTTTATATATAAATGTTTTTGTATTGATTTTGAAAAATTCATTCTCCCTATGACTTATTCCAGCAAATACATTGCTTTGTGGCTAATGGTTCCCATAATTCATTGGTATAGCATGGACAGGGTTCAGATACTTGTACTTTTATAGCACCAAACTGCTTGGATTATATTTTTTCCTTGAAAAATACCTTCCAAGCCTTGTTTACTCTATGTGTTCCACCATCAATACCAGCAAAACTCCTGAAATGGTGAATTACAATCTCAGCCCTGCAATTATAGCAATTGCAGAGGAAAAAAAAAAACAAAACAAAACAAAAAACAAACCACCAGAAACTAAAGAATCAGTACTTGGATGCTGGAAAACAGGATTCCTTTGTAAAATAAAGCAAATAATAGTGACCTAACCTGAAGAAACCTGAACTTCTCCAGCATCAAAAAGGGCAAAGAAGTCACTCAAGGCTCTGGTACACAGATCACCTATGAATCCTGCATCACCAACTTATCAGCACTAGCAGGCATAGACTGCAATTTTCTACTAAAACTAAATCAGTAACAGATCATTCTTACTCAGGTATCTAAATCTGTAAAGAAACGTGGCTGCAAGTGTGACTAAAACAAACTGTATTCCCAGTTTCCAAGACCGACTGCAATTAGCCCAAAACATACAGCTCAAATATAGAGAGTTCCCCTATACTGAGCTTTTCCGTCTGTCTCAGATGGAAATACAGATTAATATAGGTTAATTATATTAACATCTTTCCAAGTCAATGCTTGGTGGTAAAGCTGGAGACAGGGGCAGAGGGGACCCATGCTGAGACTCTGCAATGATTTGATTGAATGGTCTGGCCTTGACCAGGACGGTATCTTTGTCCTCAGCTGACAAAGGTTTAACATCCACAGGGCTCAGATGGAAGGAAGAGCCTGAAAGAAACATCTGTGGCAATGGAGAGCAGCGGTTTCACAGCAAGCTCCCTTTACCGTGATGATATTCAACATTGCTGAATGTTAGTCTTAAACCCAGTGCTAAAGGCCAGCAACTTGCTGAAACTCTTTTCCTTCCATGCTCTGGACATTGGCCATAGCTGCACCACCACAGGTTCAAGATAGCTTCACAGTTGGTGACCAGCCTGGTCACGTAATATTGAGCACAAACATACGAGGGCACCTAAAGCATCTCTATCACTACTTGAAAGGAAGAATACATTTTGGAAGCAAATCCCCAGCACAGCTGAGGCCAAAGCAGGCTCCTGCCTGCCTGCGTGACCCGGTGCTCCCCTCACACGGAGCTTGCCACAACCCTTCTTCCCTACCTCAGGCAGGGGACACAACCGTAATAAATACTTGGAAAACCACATTAAATTCCTGAGATGCAATTTGTCTCCCAGCTTCACTGAAAGCTTCAGGGGCACCAATAAAAACCTGGGTGGGTGATGATATACTGTAATTTGTATTTTGAACAGACGTTCCCTGAGTAATAGCAAATTTATGCAATCTCCTCCTAGGCTAGAGTTTGAGCAATTCTGCTTTACAAACAAGAGTAGTATCCAGCAAAGTAGTAACCACCCAGGTCCAAAGAGTTCCTGCTTGGTTATTCATAAAGCAATTCCATCTATCTTAAAGAGGATTTATAGACTGTTTACTTTTTTAACTTTTATTGTCTTCGGTAATTAATGCACATTAAATGCAGTCATGACCACTTAGTTTGGGGACAAAAGAACTGAAAGTCAACAATTTTCTATGGATGAAAAGTAATTTAGTTCAACATGGGAATGCCTTCACACACTCAGAAATTACAAGCTATAACACTTTAACTGATTTCCATTGCCGGAATGTAGTCAGCGGTCAGGAATTCTAGGCAACTTCTGATTATAGAAGATTATCATTATTTCAAGCTCAAAGTTACATTTTGTTCAAAGATTATTTGCTATACAACCACAATATCCTGCTTGCTTTTTTGTTGTTTTGGTATTACATTTCAAGGGCCACTTGCACTACGCATTTTGTGGTTTTCTGCATGATACACCGATACAATACACTAATTTCCAATTAGGATGCTGATGTTCCAGACCAATATGACTCAGGCCTTCCTTCTAGCCAAGCAGTCTGCTTGCCTTTCCAGCAAATAATTAAACCCTAACCTTATACTAAGCAATATCCCCAACAAAACTCAGTGGAAAGAAAAAAAAAACAACTGCGAGTCCTCTTTCTCAGAATGGATCCACACAGCACCAGACAGAACCAGCCTGGAAACTGTTTGATTATTAAGCCAAGCTGGCCAATAAAAATTCCATTTAGCAACTTTATATGGACATCCTAAACAGCGCACAGATAAAGGCAAAGGAATGCTGACAGTCGAATGCAGCACACAGAAGGAGGGGGAGGGGGGAAAAAAAGAAAGCATTTATCCTGCTAAACCAAAGCACATCCAGCAGGCAAAAGGATCACCTTTGAAACAGCCAAATGCAACTATTCAGGGCATCAGGCACAGACTGAGATTCTTCTGACAAGAAAGATTAATGAACCCATAGGGTAAACAGGCAAGAGCAATGGACATGGCATCTGAACTTGCATGCTTGATTGTCCACACCTTTTTAGCCAGACAAAAGCAAAAATAAAACTTAGCGTAAGACTCGCTCAAGTGTCCCATGTGCAGACACTCTGCAGGAGAAGGAGCAAGGACAGAATCCTCCCTCCCCAGGCCACAAATGGCAGTGGATATTCTGCAGTTGCTTCCTGTAGCCTCATTTGACAAGATGCTGTAGGAGACGTTTATCCAGTGGATATTATGAATTCACTAGCTACACAATAGGCCACCCTGAAAGCTCCCGCTACGCTAGGAACATGGAAATCCTGCAAAGGAGGAACAACTGTGGGCCACGAAATGCAAAAGGAACACAAGAGCCATCCCGATACAGTAGTCCATCTTGCCCCACATCTCATCTTCAACACACCATGCAGTTATAAGCGCCCAGGGATGGAGCAGGGTGGACATAGCCCGCCCTTTCCTGGCCATAACTTCCCAGTTTCTAGTATTCAGTGTCCAGATCAGATCCATATCAAGCTGCCCAGCCATGACCAACGCTCACAAACTCCTCTTTTGTACAATCTCCTTCTGAACTTGCTTATACTGTGGCAATATAACCCCCAATTTACACATGCCTTGCATCAGTATTTGTAGTCTTGCCTTTCACCTGCCTCCTGACTGTTTCCTTTTGCAACAAAGCTTCCTTAGCTCCACTGTGTTTCGGTACCCGAGTCCAGTACCAAGTGAGGATACCTGCCCTACATGCCACTACCACCAGGGCAGCAAGACTACAGGAACACAACAGATCAAGTCAACTACTAATTCTACTACCACACCATAGAACTACACTATCATGTCTCTTCCTATGTTTTGCCTCCTTTTACAATCCTCCCCTAACTTGAGGGGATTTCTTTGTCCCCTTCTTTCTCTTTCCTTACATCTTTCTTGTGGGAAAGCCAAACACATGCCTTGGAGACAAGCTTGCTGGAAGAAAATCTCAGTGCTTATTTACTATATGAACATTTGGCTGAGCCCTACTCTTCCCAGACTTTTGAAGACGGTGTATTTTACAGTGGTAACACTTCATAGCTAACAGGCCCTGACAGAAACACTCCTCGTTTACAGTGGTTTCCACCCAAAAGTGAGGGATGGACATTTAATTCCTCCAAGACTGCAGTCTAACTTTGAATCAAGGACACAAAACCAGCCAGTAGACACAGAAACACTCCAGTTGCTAAGTTCACTGTATGCACGTGGGCTTCTCTTGCATAGACCTTATCCGCTTTGTTGGACTCCACCTAATCTAAGTGGTGGTATAAACTTTGATTTGTAATACCAATTAATCAGGGAAGAAATTACAGACTTCTGATGGAAAGCTGAAAAAATATCCGCCCTGTGAAAATAATTTCTTCCTGTATTTCCACTTCTCTAGCATGTACTTGAAACACCCAGGGCTATCTTAGTCACATCTGCCCAGCTCAGAAAACCTCAGCCCCCTCTGTGTAAGTAAAAAATACAGGCTTTTTCTGGTTTCAACCTGTTCTAAGTCAATTTGGACAACAAGTTTTATAGCTCTGTAAGAGTAGCTTTGTATGTAATATTTACCTGAGTTTCAGATAAGTAAGAAGAATGGTCCTGGGTGAGGGTGCTGAAGAGGGATGCAGAAGAGCTGAGTACGACTCCTGACCCCATCTAGCAGCTCGCTCTGATGCCCTCAGGTAAGTCGCTTCCTTCACCACACTTCTGTAGTAAGAAACTGGGAGAAAGCAAGTCCCACTCCCACACCTGGCTACTCTGTGCCTACCACAGAGCAGGGGAGAAGATGTGATTGACAACCATCCCATCAAAGCAGACTGTACCTTCGACACAGGTCACAAATGTGGCACGGAGCTAGGACAAGAGGGTTCTCACTGCTCAAGTACTTCCTGCCTAATTTCAGGAACACATAATAAATGCTTGGTAGGAAGCAAAAGGGAAAAAAAGGCAGTTTTTTCCCCAGCCTTTTCAGAAAGAAGGTATCATACATTACACCTATAAAAACAGCTAAACATGCCAAACCTACAGTGCTTCCCAAGTTTCTTATTGCTACCTAAAATGTGATCTTTTAGGACACTGCAAGTTAAGGAAAGCTAACTGAAAATTTTTCACATCTTTTTAGACTGATAGGTACATTGACACAGACGGCAAATGCTGTAAAAACACAGGCAAAAATTTCGCTATCATAATTACAAGAATCTCAAAGTAGATATGGATAATGGAGGAAAGTAAAAACGTGACATGGAATACAAGGAAAAAATCTTACAGATATTCTCTTACTTGTCACTACACTCAGAGGAACTTCTGAGCACTTCCTTCCTTCAGAGATATTGAAGATTTATGGAAGTGGGAGAACAAAATGCAGTGTAGGGGCTTCCAGTAGGAGTTGTGCACAGGCTACAATCCAGCCAGTTCACAATCCCATTTGAATTTCATCCAGATGTTAGCAACAGAAGAAAGGATTACAGAAAGAATAGAAAACAGCCTCTTCGTTAAAAGACAACTGAGATTCTAGCTTCCTAGGGACAACAGAAGTCAGATGCTCTACTTATGCAGAGGTGCCCTGTCATCTGAAGCAAGATTCATAGTGAGCTTAGGGATGGTGTGGTTTGGAGACAGGGTTGTTTATCCTGGGCTGCCAAGTGAAGACAGAGCTGCCAAACATATGGGGAAATTGCTGCTAGCACAATTAATGGCTTCAGCTGAGACACCAAAACCTACTCAGAGCTGTCTTCAAAGTCAGGCAGGAGACAAATTCCTTCTCCAAAGACAAAGAGGTGCACCACAAGAACCAAAAATACCAAGTAGCCAGTCTCAGAAACGGGAAAGACAAACCAGCTTTGTTAGCCATTTTTTAAGCCATCCAGATCCAGGAACAGAGTGGAGAGGGGTCAAGGAGCAGTATGGCACCCCACAGTTATCTGGGATCAAGGATGCATAGGTGGGCAGCTACCAGGGAGCACCTGATATTCACAGTCTCAGCAACACAAAGTCATCGTCGTGCTTGTGATCTCAGGCAAGGGTGGAGCGCATGTTCACACAGGAGAGGCCACCAGCAGCAGAGCTCCTTGAAATACCCAGGGCCTGGTCAGTAATGGCAGTGATTGTTAGGAAAAGAGGCAGTTCTTAGCATGGGACAAAGCAAAAATATCCCCACAAACAGAGCTATAATTAAACCAGAAGCACACCCAGGCAGAGCTGGTCACTCAGCCTTCTCTACACTTCATTTAGGCAAATAAAGAATTGTTCCAGGAAAACTACAAACATTCAGACAGTTGTGACCCCATAAAAACTCAATTACGTATGCGTTAACGTCAATACAAAACAGCTTTTTTCATTTACTGTAAATCTCAGTGTTTAAAACTGAGTTCTCTGGCTGTAGAAGATTAGACAACCAAATTTGAACTTTAGACTTTTTAAGGGAGACAAAGGTTCTCTTTTGCCTTCTGTTGCAAGCAATTTCATCTCCTACCCAAGCAATTAGCAATCAGTTTCAAGAGGTCTTCTTCAGCTGCTGATTGCCCAGTGCTTTCTGCACCTTTCCAGGACATGTCTGCAGTAAGCTGAGGCAGTACAACACCCAGCAGATTTTAAGCACAGCACAGTTTAAAGTGTACCAGTTTATGCACATGTGTCTTGAACCTGGATACATGCATTTGCACCTGAGGGCTGAAATTCGGGGCTTTCATTTAGATGTGACCCAGACTCAAACTAAGTCCATCCATAGCTTCATGAGGCATCTGCTGCTTATGCACCTCTACAGCAATGCTCCAAATATCATCACAGGTCTTCTCATATGTTAGTGGTTTTCTCTCATGGTTTGGGTTTTTGGCTTGTTTGTTTTCTGAACTGTCTAGGACTGGCAATAAAGATGACTCCTGGAAGACACTGTAAAGCAGAGATGGCCAGCCTTCCTAACCCTAACCAGCTGTATACTAACATCCACGCATGGCCAAGAACCACAAGTCACATACCACAGATCTGGAGAGCTGAACAGAGCCCAGGAAAAATTTACAGGCAGGTGATGACCAGTTACTCTGAAGCAGCACCGGGGGACAGGGCTGGATTTGTCACACAGCCTGCTCTCAGTGACCCCCTCCCCCACCATCAACCTTAACCACCCTCTATTTGGAGTAATTTAGATCTGATGCTTTGAGCCAAGCCAATGCTGGCCATGATCAAAATCATGACTTGAATAGTTCACAGTCCACATGTGGTTCTGGCAGTACGAGCTGATTCCCTTGGGCAATGACTTTCAGGTTTTTGTGTTTTTTGGCTTTTTGTTTTGTTTTTTAAAAGGAATGATTTTATTTCCTCACATTTATTAGCATTCAGATCTACTGTACAGTGCTTGTTTCCTCTGCATTCCTCCTGGTACAATTTCTGGAACCACCTTCATTGCTCCCATTTCTGTCCATGTTTGTAACTAGCTTCAACCAGCCGTGGTCAAACCACACCCCGTATGACTGCAGACCATGGAACATGCAACTGCATCAAGCCCTCTTGCTAAAGCAGTGGTTTGTAATATGGTTGCTGGTTAATTGTTTGTCTGAAAATTCCTATCCACAAGAGACACTGAAATAGTGCTAAAAGGCGGGCTAGATCCAAAACGTTAGGCGATGTTTGTGCTGCAGACTTCTGGACAGTGTAGTTCTGTTGAAAAATGCAATCCCTGACCAAAGGAACAATGCCAGCAGCAGCTACTAATGTGAGGACACAGCACCTTTACCAGTTTCGTGGACTGAAGGTGGAATGGCATTAAGACACCCTACTAATAAGTCTATACTTAAGTCACATCAAATGGGACAAAATCCTTCTGAGGTCCAGTAAAGATCTCTTAATGTAGGAACTGCCCTAAGGATTATCCAACTAAGATCGTGTTCAATTTGGGCTTACAGGGCTCTGGCTCCAGTTTCCCAAGGAATGTGGGAAGGCGGGGGGAAGAGATCAGGAAGGACAAGTGTAATGAGTCAGTCTTTGGAAACCAAGCTAAGGATTTGACTCTAGTTACTTCATTTACAGGCTGGTTCTAGAGCTGCAGCCAGCGAGCACTCATGGTTTCAAACTGGAGCAGACAAGCTTGGGAGCCTGCCACTGCTGAATGTCCCCAAGTCAACTTAACAAAACAGCTAAGCTCACTCCCTTGTGCTCCCTCACAAATGCTTCCCCTGCCATTGCTGAAGACACTGGTCTCCAGCTCAGGAATCCTCTCAGCTTCCTCCTTCACCCTTGTGGAGAGCCCAGGCCAAAGACTTCTTCCTCCTCAGTGCCACTGACCATCTCTCTGGGTCTATCCAGCAAGAAGCAAGGCTTACGAGAAGTCATTAGGTTCCACAAGCCTGGAGCCCTCTGCCATTTGCACACAAACACAAACTCTGGACAGCACTTTTTCCTAGCCCTTTCAGATCTCTCCTGAATCCCTCCACCAGTTCCTCTTCCATCTCTGCTATACAGCTTGACCTCCAATTTGCTACCCAGTTCTTCCAGCTTTCCCCACTCCATAGCTCCATCAGACTTGACCTTTCTTCTATCCAGTTCTGCACATGGACTATCTCCTGAACTGGCCCACTCACCAACTGCCATTGAACCAGTCACAGGTGGAGTAAGTGTTTCAGGGCAGGGAGCAGAGCTGCTTCATGGTGACAAAAGGTCAGGTACTGAGTGATGAAGAGCTCGAGTCAGGAAGGAACATCTGGACAGCAAGTGGAAAGAGTCACCCAACAAGCAGAAAACCCCAAACCCAGTCCTCAGTTTGGGTAAGTAACCACACACTGGATGTGAATTGCTTTGTTGGAGCTGGGACAGCCACTGTGTCTTTGCCTTACTAGGAGCCAGCTGTGACTGAAGTTCTCACCAGTGCAGACAGGGTGGAGGGACATCCATTAATGAAGTCACCCATTTGCTAAAGTAATCCATCACAAAACTCAAGCATACAAGGAAGAAGGGAAGTTTTATGTAACAGTGTTTGAACAGACAATAAGCACTGAAAGAGGGTAAGGTGCAAAAGGTGTCCCTTTGCTTACAGTGATCATAAAGTGATAAGGTGTAGGGAATGGTCTAAATTGCTTCATGAGATGGCTATGGCACTGCAGCTGGGTTGCAGTGCTCTGGAGTCAGTCAGCTTTTCTGCCATGCTGTGAGCACTGGCTCCAGAGACCTGGGCTGCCTTAAGGTCCCCTTCACTATACCTCCTCAGGCTCATAAAACAAATCTATTAGTGAGATTAACTTTCTGTCAGAGCCTTTAACTTGCACTTAGCTCTAACTCAGGCAGGACAATGGAGATCACTGTGGGATTCCCTGGCTGGTGTTGCAGGTCAGAGTAAAGTGTTGCAGCACCCTCCTCTGGTTTCGGAGAAGGGATGGGAAAATACCTACACAACATGTACCTGCTGGGAAACTATAGAGCTCAAGAATCAAAAGTGGTTCCCACAGAGAAATGTTGCTGAAAGGAGAAGAAAATTTGACTCAAGCACTTTAATTTTTGCTTTTAAACAGACACACCTCCTATTTTTTATTCCAGAAGGTCAATGCACGAGAAACATGCTCTTGACACAGATGTCACGAAAAAGACCAAATACCCTTTTACGTAGAAGTCCCTAAACAGAAACCTCTAAGTGAACTGGGAGGTTACCTGCCAATTCAAATTGATTCTTTGTCCTGGAATTGCAAGGCAAATCCTCATCTCTTTTTAACCCCAGGCAATGTCCTCAATGATATCCCACAAACAGAAAATAGACTTCCCAGCTCTGACCACAGCTGGTTGACAAGTGTGTCCAGCATCCTCTTCTCATATCTGCAGTTACCTTCAATAAACACACAAGCTTCTCACAGCAGCTCATATCCACATGGGAGCAGGCTCCAGTCCCTTCTTCCTAACTAGCACAGGCAAGGGATTTTAGTCTAAGGGACTTAGTATCAAGGTAGATTACGTCAGATGAATTTACAGTCAAGGCCTGGCCTTGCTACCAGAAAGGGTCAATGCCGGGAGCAAGAATGCAGCCAATGGTGTGGACTCTGAAGCAATCTGCTGGAGTGGAGCAGAATGGCTTTTAAAGTAGGTACATTGGAAGATCAAGGAAAAAAATTAATAATTTATCTACATACAGAGAGCCTTGAATTTCAAGAGGTTTTTCAAGAAACCCAGAGCATCTCAGTGTAAGAAGGAAGACAAATTGCTTGGGAGCTTAAATGAGGTGTGGATGCTCCTGAGAAGGTGGCAGGCAGATGCAAAGCTCCTGCCAAGAGGAACAGAAAGCAGCGAGCCATTCAACTGTCAGGAGATGCACCACATTTTACCACTAACCACCGCAAAAGACCCTCTAGGAAAAGGTGCCTTTTCCATCCACTGTGGCAAGCCAACAGCACTAAGGAGTGCCTGTTTGTTCCCCCAGCCCCAAGGAGTGCCTGTTTGTTCCCCCAGCCCCTTCCCAACTCTGCCCCACTGCACAGCTCCTGCCATCCTCATTCCTGCTTTGTTCCTCCAGGCTTGTCCAGCCTCATGCTCTCCAGGGTGTATTCTGCAAGGACACATACCACCTTCCCCCTTGAGGGATGAAAGACAGATGCAGAAGATATGAGAACTGGTGGTCTGCCAAGGAAACAGGTCAGTACTGTGTCAAGATGGAGCAGGAGATAACTCCTTGCAATGGTAAGCAGGAGAAAGCCTAACACAACATGGTCTATCTGCAAAGGCAGTAACAGTCTTATTTTACATAAGAAAACCTAGACTGCTCTAGTCAGACTTTTTTTTAAATTCATGGTATTGTGTAAAGAGTCATCTAACTTTTGCCCTAGCAATGTAAAAGAGCAGGCACTGCCTCATGAATGCTAAAAATATTTGGCTATCAACTGCTTTTCACAACAAAATCTTTTACTCCGAAACAGGAAATAATTTAGTGTTTCACAGGAAGATTCATCTCCATCTCACCCTTGATATGCCCCATATCACCTCCAGGGGTATGCTCTATTTGGATGGACAAACTGGGGAGACAATCACAAGTCTCAAGAACCTTTTGATCTGCGAGACAGCACAGTGCCAGCTTATGTGACAGGAAACATCTGGCTCCTCAGATAGAGCCTGCAGGTCTTCCTAGGGGGGCTCCATGGGTCAACCAGCTACCAACATGGACCCAGCAGCCAGACACACCTGAGCCCAAAGGAAGTCAGAGCTCTGCTTTGCACAAACATTGAGAAAAAGGTAGCCAGAGCAGCACCTGATTAAGCTTCACGTTCAGTGTACAAAGCTTGAGGAGCTGGGGCAGTGTCCTGAAGCAGGAGAGGATCCCAGTAACACAGGGCAGACAGCCTTCAGCTCGTTGCTAGGCTAATGCCCTTGTTTACAACCTGGCAGAAAATAAGTGTACTTAAGTTTTAGCATAATCTGTGCCTGGAGAAGTCTGATCCTTCCAGGACCCATATGCAGGAGGTGCTGCAAAATGACAGCCAAACTCCAACCACAGATGTGTCTGCACAAATTCTGCCAAAGGAGGAGAAAAAAAACACCTAGAGAAACACACAACGCTTGTTTATCCAGGAGTAAGAGTTAGCCTATGAGGTCAGCTATAGAGGACCTTGCTGCACTGAACCCCAGCAACTTGTCAAGCTAGGGACTGAGCAGAGCCACGTCACCCAGCCCGTGGGAGCGATGTCACACTCTGCCCAAACCACCGAGGAGCCCTTGGACACCTGCTAACTCATCCACCGGCGATGCCCTCCAGCAGCACTCAGGGACTTGCAATGTCAAGAGCCCTCCCCAGCCCAAAGCTTGCCACCTTGCTTAATTAATCTGGCCTTTTAAGATGAAGGCAGGAGGCTGCAGTTCAAGTTGAGGTCAAGCCAGTACTTGGCCACAGGGAACTGTACATGCTATAATGCTGCTTTAAGTCAACACTTAAATCAATGGTACTTCATTATTTTATATCAGTTGACAATCTGGTATATAAGTGTGAAAAAATAAACAATCCTCCTTTCCTCCATCTCTCTCCCCATCTTTTTCCCTCTTTTTCCCATCCCGCTGCCCTCCCAGTAAGGCACAAGTATGGGATTCAATCTCTCTCGTGAACTGTTCCCAGGAAATACGCCCTCCTTCAGTGTAGTACAGACCCTACCTTGGTTGAGGTAGGTCAGGGTTTCTTCGTGCAGTTTCACAGCAGGTGACGTGGCCGTGCAGAGGACGTACTGAAAGGGAGGCAGCTTGGCATCATTCTCAGGAGACAGCTGCGGTTCTTCCTGCTTGAAGATGGGCAGTGCAAGGACATCTCTGCAACATACAATTCACACACGTTTAGTTACAAAGACTTCATGGAACATTCTCACCTCAATCTGCATTTGCTTCTCATGCTCTGAGATAACGTGGATGGTCTCTGGAGAAACATCCAAGTTATGAGGGCTGAAAAAGAAACATTTTTGCCTGTGTAATGTAACAAGGCAACTTCTACCTCTAGGATATCAGCACTAGGCACAAAAGAACATAGCATTAGCAAAATAGACTATTTGAGAATTAATTTAATTTATGCTTTTAAAACATAAATCAGATTTACTTTTCAGTTAAGCAGTCTTCCTGATGAGGAAAAAAAATTATCAAAAAATAGATTCTTCATCCTTATGGAAATACATTTGTTCAAGAGTTCTTGGGTTCTCAGATGAAAGCCTTTCAGGAAAAAAAAAAGGCAAGAAAGGGCACTTTATTTTGACAGCTGAATGTCAGATTAGTAAAATGTCTACAAGTAGCAGCCAAGGGCGAGGAGCAGACACAGCTCTGGTGTAAAAAGGAGACATTCAGATAAATGATGGCGTAAAATGCTGGAATGACTCATAACATCTCCTTGCACCCTAACAAACCTTGTCCCAAGGAATTGCATAGCTCTTAAGAGAGCACGGGGCTACTTTCATAAATGCACACACGGGTGCTCGGGAGCAGCTTCGCTAGGACCCGTGCACAGTCCCAGTTCTGGCTCCTTTACAAGATGTTCATGCTGACCTGCCTGCCAATTTACAGTCAAACTGATCCCAACCCAGGCTAATCCCCAAGCAGAACAGGTATTAACAAGGCTGAGAGCACAACAGAATGATTAGTACAAAATGAGATGTTAGGAATAAGCATCCTTATCTTAGCATGTCTGATACTGAAGAACCACATTAGCCTTTCCCATGTTGCTAACATTTCTGATCATTGTGTCCACCTACTTAAGACATTAATATCCTTCCAAATGAGGAGGATTACGTTGAACACAGAGACACTTTAGAAGTGATTTTTTTCTTCCTCCTCCATTTCCTCCAGATGTGTGAAGACTTGAGATTCCCATTACAGAGGCTGCAGTTCTGCTCCTTTCAGTAATCCCATACACAAAAAAGCTTCAAGAAAAACTGTTCAGGAACGTGCCAGCGTGTACAGGCATGCTCCCTAAGGAAAGGGCATTAAGAATTTTTTCCTTGCCTGTTCAGTTAATGATCCACCCTGCATTCATTCACAGCATCCACAACCTTGAAGGCTACCCAGGTCATCAGGGAAACGGTGCAGCAGTTTATAGCAAACTGCTGAAGTACCTGGTTCAAACACAAGTACCCCTGTTTATGGCAAAATAAAGCCAAAGAGCAAACTGTGCCATTTCAGATATACACAGGAGAAAACACCCATCTCTGTTTCCATTCTCTCTTCCAACCCCACCCCCTCCATATTATCACCAACTCAAAGGCATCCAGCCCCATCTGCTTACTGGCATTACTGACATAATCACAGCTCTTGCCTAATTGCAGCCATAGAGAGAGTTTGGGTGTTTGTTTTTTTCCTTAGTGATGATTTACTACCGTAATGAAGTGACAGAAATGCCTGCAGTAGATTTCTGAAATAGATAACATTGCTCCACACACGTGCAGGATCTGATACTGCTTCACAGAGTCATCTCACTCACCCTGGATGCCAACATTTGCTCTTAACACGCTCGTCTGCACAATGCTATTGGAACGCGTGTTGCTTTACAGATGAGAACAGATCAAAAACTCTGAAGCCTGAAAGCTTCTGCAGTTCTGCAAAAAACAGCACACAAAATCTGGCCCAGGTTTACCAGTTAAGGGTGAGGAATTTGTACACCTATTCAGCGGAAATGGTTGAGAAATTTAGGCAAAGGGAAGTCAAAATTCAAATATCGTATTTCACATCAGGCTCTTAACACCCCTACACTTGCTGGAACAGCTGTCTGATCACTGGAGACTGTAAGCACGGAGGAATCCGATTTGGTTTCTGGAAAGCTTTGCCACATTAAAGCACTGATGAAGCCACACAAGTTAATCACGTTTTTATTCCTACAGAATTGGAACTAATGGCCAGTGGCATCCGTGGCTCCGGAAGAAGCTCTTCTAAAACATTTCACCTTATAAAAAGTGTTTGCAACTTAGAAGGTTGTGAGCAACAGATCAAGGCTTAAAAGAGTTTCTAAGCTATAGGTACATATGACATCAGAATATTTGTTCAACTCTCTTCACTCAAGAGACACAAATCAAGTTTTGGAAAAAGCAGGCTTTTACAACAGTTCCCATCCTAAAAAAAAAAAAAAAAAAAAAAAAAAGAGGTGGAAACCCTTAAAACTCTCCCAAGTTTCACCAGTTATGCTAAAGCTTTACAGTTCTGGTCTTAACAAAGGGTTAGTCCACTTACCTCGGAAGGGAGAAAGTTATTTGAGACAGTACAGCCATCTGGCAGAACAGAGAATGAAATACCAACAGAGTTTGCATAAAAATTAATGAAGATTGATGAGGATTTTTCTGTAGTATTGTCTTGCTATAACTACAAATACCACTGAGGTATGGCAGAATTTACATGGATGTCTCAGATACACACAAAGCCTTTGATCTCTGCAAAGTATAATTGATACAAACTTTTCCTACAGCTACTTCAAGGTTTGCACTATTTCAGCTTCCTCTGCAAAGTTGCTACAAGTGGGTATGGAGAGCCTTCCGAGAGGTACAGCTCAGCAGAAGAATGCCCCTCTAGAAATGCAAGTCTTGACACGTTCCCATGGAGAGTGACCTAGCCAGAATCAGAGGTCCCTATAAAAAACCCAAGGGTTTTAGTCAACTGACCTTCCCTGAAACACCTGAGGCCATTGCTGCCAAAAAACTGGTTTTAGGGATTTTAGTCCCAGATTAAAAAGGCCACGGTCAGTGGCAGATACTCACTAAACCTGAGGTTTGTTCCCAAAACACTGACAGGTTACCTTCATACTAGCAACCTTCCTGCCAGATCAGGTATCCTTTATTGCCCAACTAGCATCAAGCCAGCAAAAATAACCTAATGTGTTTTCTGGCCAATTAAAAGGAATTTGAATTGTGGGCTCAAGCCTGACCCAGACTTGATGATCTTGTAGCACTTGCGCTACAAATCCATGGAGTTAATGAAGCAGCCTAAGCACCATAACTGCTCTCTAATGCAGAGACCGTACACTCAAGTACCAATGCTGGTGCCCCTCTGCTACTGCCATTCTCACTGTCCTAAACTAATCAGGTTTGCAAGCACAAAGGAAGAGAGAATGAGACTTTAGCCACATACATGTTGTTAAAAGAGGCTTACTGGGATAGAGGGAGGAGGTGAAGAACCATGTATGAAGAACTGGAGAAGGTGCCAGAAAGCAAGAATCTCATGGTATTGTACCATTCGATAAAAAAGGAAAATTATTTAGTCAAAAAAAATTGCTTTGTAAATACACTGATAGGGAGCAGGAATAGTTAAGATTGCGTGTCTCCTTGAAAGGGAAGTATTATCTCTGTGCGAAGTGCTTCGCCAGACAAACTCAATGCTCTCTCAACAGTGGTTATTTGGGGTACGTTTTGAAAGCAAGGCTCTTGGGCCACAGCCAGGTTCTCCACTGCTGCAATTCAGCAAAATCACACTTCAGCAGAATGGCAGCAATTGACACCAGCTGAATGCTCAGCTTTACATATTCAGAAAAAAAATAATTCATAAGCACCCAGCAGAAAGGAAACTCCCAAAGTTGTCTGCTTTGTTGTCTTTTGGAGGGAGGAAATACAAGTTCGTGCTACACATGTTACAGACTATTGTTTAGCAGCCCTTGTGCTTAAATTAGGCACATTTAATTAAACACAACTGTGTGGAGGCAGGAAAAAGCTGGTTTAGACAAGTTCAGAAAGTGAAAATCTAAGCTTTTTACCCATCGTCCCAAAAAGAGGGAAAGAAATCCCATTCTGAGAAAACTGGATGCCAACAGATGTTTTCTGCAGACTTCTGACAGTGCTTTGCAACTGCAGCATCTTCTCCTTTGAACTGCACTACCGAAACCCTTGAGAAGCGAGAAGCCGGCAAAAGCAATAAAGCAAAATTGCAGATAGTTGTCTAACTAGGAAAGAAAAGAAAAAAAAAAAAGAAAAAAAAAAAAAAACCCCACATCTCTCAGAAAGAGTTAGCGGCGCTAACCCCGGGCGATGCGGCGGCTCCACTGGCTGCCGGGTCCCGCCGGGTCCCGCCCGGGCAGCCCAGCAAGCGGCTTCGGGGATGGAGGACAACCTCTCCCACCCAACACCCGTGCCGAGGGCGCCGGGCACCCCCGGGGGTTTCACGCTGTCCGGGGCGGCTGGGGACGGGCGGGGACTCACCGCAGGTAGCTGCCGGTCGAGTGCTGGTTGTAGTGCTCCGGCTGCGTGTGCCAAAACAGCATCTTGGGGGCGGCGGGCGGGGAGGGGGCCCGGCGCGGTCCCTGGGGCTGGGGGAGGCCGGGCGGCAGGAGGGGGCCAGCCGGGCTGCCCACCCCGAGGCGCGCCGAGCACGGCTGCGGCCAACTGAAGCCGCGGCCCCGCCGGCTCCCGGCGCTTTTATGGCTCAGCCCCGGCGGCCGCGGGTTGGCCGGGCCGGAGCGCCGGAGCGGGCCGAGCCCTCCCCCGTCCCGCCCCGCCTCGCTCCGCCGCCACCCCCCGGCCCCCGGGCACGCAGGGGCCGGGGCAGCCCCGGGGCGGAGGGACGGCCCCCCCCGGGGGAAGGGCGGAGGCGGCGGGAGGTGTCCTCGCCCCGGGAACGGTGTTTGACGGGGCCGCGGGGAGAGCGCAGACGTGCACGGCAAACGCTGCCGTGGGCACCGCGGGCACCGCGCACCCCCACTGCGGCCACGGCACCCCCCGCCCGGGCGGCAGCGGGGCCCGGGGCCATGGGGGGACCCCCAGCTCCGGAGCGGCTCCGCTGGGACTTGCCGTCTGTGCTCCAGACTCCCGTGTCTTTTAAAAACGAGCCTACTCACGCCGGGCCGTGGGGAGGTCCTGGCAGCTCCGGCTGACATCAGTGAGGCTGAGCGTGAAGTCACTGCTCAGGTTCCTCTGAAGTCTCTGGGTTTTTAACTGAAGGACAGCTGATTGGTTTAAGTCCATGCTGTCTGTCCCTTACGCCGGCCTGTGCTTCACACTAATGTGAACTCTACGTCGGGGGGGTATTTCCCAGGTGGGAGCGTGAGAGGCAAAGTAATTTGCCAGAGGACATGCAGGAACAAGAGGACAGTGTCAGGGACTGAACTCACCCCTCACCCATCCAAAACCCTTCTGTCTTTTCCTAACCCAACTCCCCTGCTTGGTAAGGAGAAATCTGTTATTTTACCATTTCAAATTGCAGATCCTGATCCTCACCTACAAGGCTGCCCATGCCCATCATTTTCCTAACCCCCCCACTCTCAGGGCATCTTCCTGTCCCATCCATCCTCGTGTTTGATACTTTGGGGAGGGGGAACAAAAGGGGAGAGGGGGTTCCCCGTTTGGTCATGTCCTATTGTCTATCCACCAGCGGAAATGGAAACAGACCCTGAATTACTCTGAGTCATTAAAAATCTTCCAATGAGCTTTGCAGGAGAAGACTTTCTACCCACAAGCTTCCCGGTCAAATTTCAGCTGAGGAAAAGGTAATTTGCTCAGAGTAGCTGTCGGCATATATTATTATGTACTGCCATATTTTACAGCCAAGATAGCGGCATTTCACTGTTGAAATTTTTATTATGCTGCTATGATCATAGAATATCAATATTGTCATAGCACCTATAGATCGTCATTAGGTCAAGCCCAAGAGTCAGATGCAGTATAACTATAGGCATTGGCAGTTCATATCCTGATGTGTCATGAGGTGAAGAACAAGGTAACCTGAAGGGTAACCAAGTAGCTTCACAGACGTGCTATGAGTCTGAAAGTTTTCGAGATGCATTATTTATATCTGCTTGTCTGTTAGTTTCAGACTAAGAACTAGCACAAATAAATGTGCCTTTAAGGTAGCTTCTCTTTCCTCCGTTACTGTGCAGCTAGACAAACACCTGGTTCTTTGAAAGCAAAATGGCTGGAGTTATCTTGTCACTTTTTTATACTCTTAAAAATATTTAGCTCTGCTCACACATCTGAGCAGCAGCAGCTGCTCAGACCTTGATTGAGCAAAGTCTATATATAGCTCTTGGACAGAGAAACAAGACAAAGTTTGCTGAGGTGTCCAAGGACTTCTCTAAACAGTAAATATCCTTTCACAGTTTGAATAGTTTGCTGCACCAACGAGAAATATGTAGTCCAATGTAAGAGTAAATGACCACGCCGTATGAAACAAAGGATCCCATCAAGTCTGGCACGTCAATATTTTCTTTACTACCTTTCTAGAAAGTAAATATGTTGGAGGGAAAATGACTTTAAAATAATCTCATTTGTTTGCTCTCTGGACTGTATGTCTCTGGCTGAATGTAGAAAATTAGGTGAGATCTGCTAATTAATTTTACACAGAGTCTGCCAGCAGCTCTGTCTTCTAAATCTTCCTGTCCCTCCATCCCTTTCTTAGCCAAATCTGATGAAAAAAAAGACATCTTTGTTCTTCGTCTACCTCTCCTGAAAGAAATCTCAGCCCTCTTCTGGTCTAACTCCTGCTCTTCCCCCAGCGCGGAAGTTTCCATCACAGCATCAAATACCCTCTTCTGATCTTCAAAATCCACCACATCATACAGACCAATTCCTCCTCTGCTCCCCTCTGGGCTCCCTTGATCGCCCAGTGTCCGCTCTTCCTCTTTCCCTAACACAACCCCTCAGTGAAGAAATCTTCTCCACCGCAGGTTTCTCACCCGAACCTCCCTTTGCTCTCCTGCTCCCTCCCACATGAAAGTAATTTCTTTCCCTCTGCTGTGCTGATTGCTCTTCACCTCTCTTCATCTCATCTTGTTCAATTGGCCACAGTAAAATGCTTTGCTCATGTGATTAAAAGGGATTGAGTGAATATTTTGTTTGATGGATTTTTCTACTTGAGGTAATGCTATGAATGGGCCTCGGGATACTTCTTGTGTGAAAAAGCATTTTAAAAATAAATTATCTTTTCCTGTGGACGTTTGTGCCTGGGCACAAAAGTACCATGCCAGTGAGTTCCAGCTGGCGTAAAGAGGAACACTATTTTTAAGTATGCAAGTCCTTTTGACTAAAAAAAAAAAACAAACCCACCAAAAAAACCAAACACAAAACCTTCAAGCATTAATATCTGCACTTTCAGTTTAAGATGTCATTGCCCCAAAAGTTCATTCTGCTGCTTCACATGTCATTACAATCCCTTTAGCTAAGCACTGAGTGGAAAACATGTATGCCCTTCACCTGCTTTGCTGGAGAGTCAAGAGGCTTAGATCAGCTTCTCAGCACTTAGAACCAACCTAGTAGACTTTGCACTGAGGTGACTGAGATAGCCACATATTCTGTTCCCTTTCTCCTCTGGAAAAAAGGTATTTCTATTAGCCAAGGGGCTAAAGGGATGTGAGCGTGGGAGCATTATAACTCTGCGGAGGTGGCTAAGTAAAAGCTCAGATCAGTAAAAGTAATTAAGTACTTAACTCCCTCCAAATTCCAAGGAAACAAAGCATCTCTATACCTTTCTGAATTCCACCACAAACATCTGAATTGCTTCTGAAAAGACCAACAGGAGCTTCTACATCAGATATAAGCAATTTTGTGTTCATGAAGCCCAAAACAAACTCAGTTAAAGGATCAAGGTTGAACATTATACCATATTGAAGAGCTTCCAAAAGCTGCCATTAGCTCATTATGGCATCAGTCAAGGTTATTCAGGGATTACTCCAACTCTCTCTTGATGCATGGGCCACAGAGTTACAGCCTGTCTGGATGAACTGCAGGGATCTGAAATGAGCTACAGAGACTTGGGAAGACTTACTGGGATGGTCACCCAACCACTCAATATGCACAGTGGTTTTTGTGTTGCTTCTGTGTGTATTTTAGCTCACAGGTTTCCAGGCTCTGACATGGGGATCCTTGGGGGAACCATAGTTAAGTAGGCTCTGCAAGATAGCCAAGAAAAGTGGCTGTACTGTGACCAGTTAATTTGCTTTGCCTTCCCTGGAAAACACTGAAGGCACCAGAAACTAGAAAGGACTGAAAACCCAAGTTCTTAATCAACTGTGATGTTCTGAATGAAGAAAGGAACAGCTTTTATGCAGCCCTTATTGTTCTAAAAGCTGGAAAACCATTGCTTTGCCTTTGATGGGGTTTGGGACAGCTTCCAGTGGCAAGTGCAGGCTCTCTCAGGTAGCTCACTGACCCCCCAGGTCTCCTCATCCATCCTGTGCAGGTCCACTTTTCAGAAGGAAACCAGCCTAGGTGGGTTCCCATTGCCCTCGACTGAACAGCACCTTGGGATGTAGGTGGTGGCCAGCAGTTTGGGGCAATGGCTACCACCAGAAGTATGAATGTAGTTTTGGTGTTACAACTGAGAAGGACACTGAACTGGAAAAACTGAGAATGAACAAGGTCTTGAAAATGTGCCTTACAGTGAAAGAAACAAGGAGCGTAGTTTGGTTTTACCCAGACAAAGATTAACAGTCTATAAATACTCACATGGGAAATCAACATTTCACAACAAATGCTCCTAAACCTCACAGCAAAGATACAAGAGCCAGGGAACAAACACTGCAAATTAATAAACTGAGGCTAAGAACAGACTGCACAATTTAGCAAGGAAAGTAATCAACCAGGAGTGCAACTTTCCCAAAATTTGTGGTTAAAGCCCCCTTTCCCCATCCCCATTTTCTAGATGGAAATCAAGACTAAATTTCTCTCCTAAAAAAAAAAAAAAAAGGTTGAACAGAAAGGAATTCGTTTAGGTCCTGTGGCCAGTTTGACAGAGGAGGACAAAGATGCTCACCGAGATCCTTTCTATCTTTATGATCTCTGACGTTGTCGCGTCAAAGGCTTCCAAACGCCTTCCTGTTACAGTCACCTCCCTGTTCTGCCGTGTGTGTCCGAGGCGATGCAGCCCCTTCCACGCCAGCCAGACTCCCAGCGGTGCTCATATGTCGTGATGTGCTGTCAGCACAATCATCATGACACAATGAGAACCTCATTAACTGAACTTAATAGCAAAACAAATATCAGGAAGAATACCACACAGACTGGCTTATTTATTTTCTTATTCAAGTCATTCATTAAAACCCTCACCATTTTCTCACTTATCAGAGTTCACCATCAAACTTCCAGCTGCCACTGAATTTCTAGGCACAACCAAGCACTGATGAATCCACGAGGTGCTTTTGCCACTGAAATTAAGCCTCATTTGTGAACTTTCCCCAACATCAAATTAATCATTTTGACTGTCCTGATTTTATCAGCAAAATCAATTTTTTTTTTTCTTCCTGGTGAACATTTCTTTTAAAGTCATTTTGTTGTGGAAACAAAAAATATTTGCACAATGGGGATGATCAATGATTGGATGATAAAATAAGCGCTTTTTAAATGCTCATTATACATCTATTGGCATTGGCTTGCTCATTGTGAGCTACAGGCTGCAATTATGGGGACCGGCACTCTCTCCGATGGAGCACGCACAGTAGCTGTGTTTACATTGCTGCGAGAGAGGCCTCCGGAGCCAGCAGTGCTAGTAGGAAAGCAGCACATGACTTCAAAAAAAAAAAAAAGTACCAACAAAAATACCCATGTACTTTTTGGCCAGCAGCAGACACTGACTCTGCAAACAGCTGTGCCCGGTACGCGCCTCGGGGGTTAGTTACAGTCCCTCTGTCTGAGGTCACCGCGCGTGCTGCCTGCTCCTTGCAGCCTCTGCAGTCCTGGATGCAGCGGCGTAAATACATCGACTCCTCGCACGCACCGGGCCAGCAGAGCAAGGGGGACCATCACCGCCTGGCACTTTGTGGGGAGCAGCGGCAGGGGGTAAAGTGTCATCACCCGGAGCCGAAAACAGACTCTGCTTACGGCTCCGCTGGCTGAAGAAGCTTCGCTTCACAGCAAAAAAATTGTAGCCGAGACAAAAATATCTGTGATGGCTGAGTGTATCCCACATCCGGCCACCAGGCTGGTTTGCCACCCTGCCCCAAACTCCGGTGTCGGCGCAACCGGGGAGTGGAAGGGGAAGGAGGGAGCAGCCAGGGCCAGGCTGCAGCAGGGACTGCCGAAACCAGCTTTGCCCGAGAGGCGGGTGTGTGAAAGCACGGAAAGAGGTGCCACAGGATGTCTAGTCCATAGATCCCACAGACCAAGGCTGTGTCCTCTCTCCTCAGGAAAAGGGAGTCTGAAAAGCCTGAACGAGAGGCAGAAGGCACTCTTTGCAGATTTGCAGACAACACCAAATTACACGGGGTGGTTGGCATGCCGAGCACCAGTGCCTCGATCCAGCAGGACCTTGGGAAACTTGAGACCAACAGAAACCTCATGAAGTTTAGCAGAGACGTGTGAAGTACTGCATTGAGCTGGAATAACCCCATGTGCCAGTTCAGGCTGGGAACCAACTGGTTGAAGAGCAGCTATATGGAGAAGGACACATGAGTTATCCTGAAAGGCAGCTTACGTAAGACACAACAGTTCCCTCTCACCACGAATGTGGCAAACTACTCGTAATGCAGGAGATCAAGGGAAGTTATCATCCCTTCTAGTCGGTGCTGGTGAGACTGTACCTGTTTGAGCTTCCAATTCAAGAGGGATGTGGAGAAGCCGGACAGGATTCAGCAGGTGAACTGCTAAAACACTCAGGGCCTAGAGCACGTCTGTGAGGACAGCTTGAGGACATCAGGCTTGCTGAGTAACTATGATGAAGTTAAGGCAGGACCTAACAGCAGCCCACAAGCTGTGCAAAGGCAGTTAAAGACAATGGAGCCAAATCCTTCTCTGTAGCAGCAGTGATCAAAGCAATGTCCACAAACCGTGACTTGGGCATTAGGTTGGACACTAGGAAAAACTTCTTCACTAGAGGACTGGAACACCAGACAGGCTGTGGCGTCTCCATCCTGGTGTTCAGGACTCAACCAGACAGCACCATGGCTGGCTCAATCCAGTGTACGCTCCAGCCCTGTCTTGAGGTGGAGGTTAGACTAGGGACATCCAGACGTCCCTTCCCACCAACATTTCGACAAGTCTATGAAATCCAGCTGCAAGGGATACTATGGTCCTGACACAGCTTTTAGTGTATGTGTCCCACAGTCCCGTTCCTGCTCAAGGCAGTGTCCAGGTCTCACCACACAGGTAATGCCCAAACACACATGGGCTGTCCACAGCTTCCCATCTTCTGAAGACACTCTCGGTAAAAGGTCTATATGCTGCTCTAATGCATGTGCTCTCCTGCCCCATTGAGACTTCTAAGCAAAAAAACCATCTGAAAAATGGTTATTTTTAACTCTGGAGGAAAGGCATTATTATAATTTGGACCTGGCAAAGCAACACTGACAAGCAGACGCATCCTCTCCAACGTAAACTTCTCAAATGGGAAATGATTCCAGGGTAATAATTAGACACAGTTGAACACGTAGAAAGATCTGAAATGTTTCCCTCCAGGGCATTTATCTGTTGTAGGACAGCATGAAGCATGAAGAAGTATATTACAGAGCCTTTCATCTCCCCTTAAACACTTTAGAGACAGTTTAAATTCCTTGAAAGGACAACATTTTAAGACCCTTCATGTACTCAAAATGCCTTTCAATAGTCCCTCAGAGAACTTTTTGTACCATAGCAGAATCACAATTTACAGCTCGCAAGACCAGTAGTCCTTCACAAATATTATGACTTGTAAAAACTCAAAATATGAGTAAACAATGAGCATTATTATTATAATATTTGGCCTTCGCTTCAAAGCTCTCTTCCATCAAATGAGGTTTTTCTTATAGAAATGCTCTAATTAGGTGATTCACACAACAAATTCATAACCAAGAAGAAGATAAACTGGAAGAGGGAGTGTAGCTACGTATAGTCTTACTGTAATTATTCCCAACTGGTATATCCATACATAAAAGCACTTTTGCAATGACAGTAATTTGTACAATTATTCTAATAACACATTATTCCCTTAATTTTTATAAAACAAATTTAAGACTCTTTTTTAATTGTGTTTGCACGGCAATTCCTAAGTCTAATAACAAAGCCTCCCAAGTGCCCCGAAAGGTAAGGTGAGGTGAGGTGAGGTATCATCCCTACTGACTAGTTACAAATGCATTTATTTCCTCAGTATTCCTTTCTCCCCTCAATATCCCAGATTTCCTGCTTGTGCGAGGTGTCACCTCTCATTTCTGTAAGCCCTGTGAAGCAAGTTAATACATTTTTATTAACTTCAGACGATGAGGCACAGTGTGGCTGCACCTTACACCTGCAAATATCCTATCAGCATTAGGTAACGAGCACGTAAATGAGAACTAAAGGGCAAACTGCTGTCCCATCACTGAGACAGTAACAGATCTGTGAGTAAATGCCAGGGTCACGAGTCCGAGTCTATATAGTCTGGCTCTTCTTAGTGGCCATACAGTTAGGCCAGGGAGAGGCCATCTCTTTCAAGGTGGGATATGCTATGCCGAAGTCTGCACCTTCGCTTTCTTCTTATGCGTACAGGATAAACTAAAGAATTGTATGACAAAGATTAGTGGAGTTACACAAATGTAAAAGCCATGTAGGTGGAAGGAGGATCCGACGTTTTATCTTTCTATAGCAGCAGTGGGGTACCCTGAGCTGTCTATACAATAACCCTAGTGAGATCAATAGAAATTTGACAATTTTAGCTCCTTCCCACACCACCCAGGGCAGCTGTACTTGCAGAGATTTAAGACCCTGTTGTTTCCAGCTCAGCACAAATTTCATATCTCTTTAATACACAAATCACCTGACTGCTGAGGTCCCCCTGTGGCACTCGTAAAGACTTCCCGGAGCTGGATGGGACGGCAGGCTGAGGGCATGAACTGTAATGAATATCCTCAGATAAGATGATCCAAGTGACCAAAGTGCAGAACTGCTACGTCCTCGCTCCCAAACCAAGGTTTGTCGGTTTGTTTTCATAGTGAAATAACTAACCTCACTGCAAAACCCTCCTGGGGACCGTTGCTTTGACTTTTCTCATGATGTCGTTAGGCGAGGTCAGCAGCAGTTCAGATGCGTGGTATTGAGTACTGCCAGCTATATCATGGCAAAACCTGCATATTTCTTGTCTCCTTTAGGTTCGATTGCAGAACAGCTGTTGGACTGGTGAGACGACAGACACTGAGGATGCAGCCAAAGCTCGGTGTGCCAAGCAGAAACCATTGCCTCCATTTCGATTTTATCTCAGGCTGGAAGCGCTCCCATATTTTGTAGTAAGAACAAGCCTCAGACTTTCAGAGGATGTTTTCCTTTGTTCTACTTTAATCAATCAGTGCCAATTAACCAACATTTAGTTTCAGCTCGAGGAAGGAATAACAGAAATAATTATGTCCTGAGGCAGACATCCCATCAGCTTCTCCAGAACTATTAACCACCTCAGATAAATTGGCAATCAATTAACTGAGATGAAAAAGTCTGACACACAAACCACGTTCTTTACAACCCTCCTTATTCCCATCTCTAGAGCTGCGATGACACGAAATTCCTGCGCAACCTCTGCATATGTTCATATAAATGTAACATTCCTCTGTCCATAAAACAATGCTGCTGGTTTATCCCAGGACATGGGTTCCTCCGACACCGAAATGCAATGTGGACCTGTTCCAGGCTACCCCTGACCAGGGAAACAGAATAAGCCGCTCCTGACATGTCTGTTTATAAGACATCAGCTAAACAACTGAATTATGACAGAATAGTTAAATCAAGAGTTATGTGCTATAGGTTCAGGTTGCCCGTTGTAAAAGAAATGTGCAGTCTTGAAGATGGGTTATTCTAGATGGATTTAAGACGTGAAAAATACACATACTGGTGTGAAATAGGGGGATAAGGCTGCTGCCGCTTTAGGCATTTACGAGGTGTAGGTCTGCCTTTCTTATTTGACTTAATGTAAACATCTGTTTAGGATAGGATGCACAGCGTCCTAGACTCCCCGGACCGTGCCAGCGAGTTTCCGCTGTCTGTAAACACTGGAGATGAATCAGATGAATCCTGCCAAACATCTGCTTTCATTTATCAAAACAAGGTTAAAAAAACTTGATCGTAGTTTATAAACATCTCTTGGGGAGGGACTTTTGGTAGCACAAACAGAAGGGAGGCAGTAACACTGAACGGGAAGCCGACCCCGTCCAGCAGCGTCCGGCTCGTAACACCTGGTGCGAGCAGCAGCAATCGCCGAAGTTATTACGTGAGACAGCACCATTGTTTTTATTATGAATAAATAGAATAAACCCAAAGAGAACTAATCCACTTGGTAGTGTCAAGCAGTCTGATTTATATCTAGTCTCCACAGCTGCTTTTCAATAGTCTCCATTCATGTGGAGCGCCTGGCATTTTGATTTTGTCATTATACGCGCCACCTGTGCTTTTTTTCTTCAAATACATGGAAGAAATGATTCTTGAGTTCTTCTGCCTGCAGGTTTCTTGTTTGGACTTTTCTGATCTTAGCAGTGAGTAAAATTACATGGTTTTAATCCAGCAAATCCAAGCATAAACTGCATTGAGGAGTGGTCTGTACCATTGGTGCCAGTATTCAGCGTGACTGAATCCATGGGGAATTCCAGAAGAAAACCCACATTGTGATAACATTTACAAAAGGGGAGGGATGGACTCCTGAAGTAGCTTGCTAACTGCCCAAATCTAAGGAATCAAACGGTGAATAACGTGAGGATATGGGGAGATGGCTCTTGGTGAGGGCCGTCAGAGTGGCACACCCGGTGTTACCCCAGCTCAGCAGCGGGGAGTTGGGAATAATCACAGACTGTCACCTTTTAGTTGAAAGACAAAGGGAACTTCTTAGCCAGATCTCTCAGTCTTAAATATTAATAATTTTACCACCACAGGTCTCTCCAGTAGCACTTAGAAAAATCTAAAATGTGGTTAACTACAAAGAAGATAGAAAGATTGTCCGAGTGATACGTACCGAGGAAGACAAGTGAGAGATGCCAAATCTCCCAGCTCTGAGGCAAAAAAAAAAAAAAAAGTGTGTTTTAGTACAACCGAGCAGGAGCGCAGGACATGGGTAGGGACAGAGAGCATCAGCCTTACTCACAGGGGGCAATCTGCTAAGGAAATACTCACCTGTTGGTTAATGATGACAGAGCAAGTCTCAAGATTAGACTTTGGAGGAGGGGAAGGGGATTTTATTTTAAAAATAACCCCACTTTCACTCACACCCTTGTACCCACGTACTCACAACCAGAACAAATCCAGGCACCAAGACATGTGTGTCCAGGGTTCGCTCAGGATCCCTCACAGCGACACAGGGTGCAAGGGACACGGCTCTGTAGTCCTCATCCTGGCTGCTTCCATGGCTGGTGACCTCGCACTGCTTTGGGATGTGCTTTTTGAACCCTGGAGTGGACAGCAACTGGCGTCTTTTGTCTCTCCATCCCATCCCACCTCTGTGGGTCATCAGGGCTGACTCACTGCCTTTTCTCTCGTCCTTGAGTGCCTCAAGGCTCCTGTCCCAGCCTTTATCCTCCTGCCGTCACACCTTTGATGGTCTGAGGCTTTGCTTCAGCCTGGGTGGAGGTTGTCCTTTGCTGTAGGCCATCCCTTGTTTGCCTGATCCAGCCTGAAGGTGTATTGTTGCCAGCTCCAGCTCGGCCCAGCTTTGCATGAATAAGTGTGACCAGAGGTGTTCCTCTGCGGTCACCTACAGTGATTTAGATGCCAGAAATTGCAGATGCAATCCTATGGCTTCTCCTAGATGGGAGGTCATGCTACAGCAGAATTCAGCCAGTGACCAAGAGATCCTGCAAGGGCCCAGGTTGCTCCTGAGGGGTCTGTGGAAAGTGTTTGCACTGGGCTGGCCAGCTGGCTATAGATCTGACTTTTGGGGGATTCCTATCTCTACTGGAAATAAAATAAAAAAAAAAAAAAATTGAAAACCATTGAACTAGATAATGCAAGAGCCTTCCAGTGGCCTTGAATATGCTATTCATTGAGGTCGGAAGCTGTTATGGAATTTTTCAATACACGATTTAATCTGGGCAGCCTGAGCTCCAGAAGCAGAGGGAGGAAACTCAGCGACTCTGGAGCCAGGGCCCCTCGGGCAAGGAAAGGGAACATTTTCAATGGCTTTTAGAGGACGCGTTGGCCAAGTCACACATATTACAGCAGTTTACAGGAAGCATTATAAAGCTAGAAAAGCAGCGTCAGGTGAGCTGCCTAAAAGGGCAAAAATTGCTCGCTACTCTGCAACATGGTAATATTTGGGCATCTGTGGGTTTTAACTGCCGCATGATCAGGGGGCATTCTCTTATGCATAGGGGTTAGTAGCCACCCTAGACACAGAAACCTGCTGTGGCACTGACTTCTCAGCAACTGCAGTGTCCCACAGCGGGATCCGGGGTGACGCAGCCCTGCCCAGGCACCAGCGTTGCCTCCCCCTGCACCCCCGTCCACCCACCGCAGGACGTGCCGCACCTCTCCCCTCGCCTGCACCCGCAGCGCCGGGAGGAGAGCGGCTCCCTCTGGGAACTGGGTTTTTTTGGTGAGAAAAAAAATCTGCTTTTTTTTGGTCTTTAGTTTGCTTCTCAGCCGGATCAGTCCCTGGATCTGAGTCCCAGCATGGCCGTGCAACTGGTGGTGCCAGTGCAGCAGGGGGGAAGAAGCCAAGGGAGGGCTGGGGAGGGACCCTGCTCTCAGTTTGGTGAGGTGTGAGTACCACTGAAGGTGTAAGCTGGTGTCAGCTCCGAAGAACCAGTGGCAAAACAGCTTTCCACAAAACACTTCAACAGCTCTCTGCCTTGATGGCGTTCCTCCCCTCCTCGTGCCTGGAAAAGACTGCTGAAGTTTTTGCAGGCAGCATCTTCTTTTCTATTCCAGAAACTCTGGAACTTTATTAATAAAACAAACCCGTGAGCCCTAACCTTCACCGCTTTGTTTCATTCACTCCCAATGGAAAATAAAACAAACCGTTCGCTGGCTGGGTCCCGCAGGGTGCGGGAACAGCTCGCAGCAGGGAGGGGTGGCCCAGAGCCAGGGAGCACCCAGGGGACACCGCGACTGTCCCTCCTCCCCTGCACTGCACAGCTCTTCCCAGGCCCTCTGACAAACCTGTGCTGTGACAGATCTTCAAGGGTAATGGCCTCCAGTCAAGGGAGCGACACCACCATGTCCCCACCACCGAGGAGCCCATTAAACTTTCTGTCCCTCAAATGCCAGTAGCCTTTTTGTGGGTATCTTTGATTTTAGAGACCGATGGAGCTCAGGTATTTATACTTCACACTCAAATACATCCAACTGTTTCTAAAGCAGAGGGCATTGCCAGCCCAAGAAATACAATCTTATCCCGAGGCCTTGAGAAATTCGGTGGCTGTTGTGTGTCTTCCTCTGTCAAAAGCAGCTCTTGTTCAAGGGCGCCCGATGCTAACCGACATTGATAAGGGGCCCGCATCCCCCGCTGCTGCAAATGGTCCTACTGCTCAGAGTGGATCAGGCCCTATATTTTGTAAAATAAAAAACCACCACAGCCTGGTGAAAGACATGGTGCAGGCAGTGTCTGAGGCAGAGCTCCCTGCCCGTCGCCAGGTACCCTCAGCGCCGAGGGACGATGGAGACCTCAGCTCAGGCTGTAGTTTGCATGCCGGCTTTAGTCCCAAGGGCAGCGGCATCGCTCCACGCAGGCAGGGACCACCAGCTGCACGACCCATCTCGGGGCCAGTTAACCTCCAAGAGCTGAGGGGAGAACAGCGCAGCTCCCCGACAAATGTGCCTTCTGCAGCATCCGTGAGATGGGGCGAAGCTGGGGCTGAAGGGATGGTTGGGTATCATTTAAAAGTGTTTTAACAATAGAGGAAGCCAATGGCTGAACATGTGCTTTATCTCTCTGCAGATACATAATAGCTGTGGAGGGATCCTGGAAATGCAAGGAAACAGCAGTGACTCACCATCCCCTTGGTAACAGCAGCCTTGCGGGCAGGCATGCTCCATGCCCCCAAAAGACCTCCCAGGGGTTATAAATGCTTTGCTAATTTTGGTTTTTTGGATGCAAGGTTTGCATGGCCTTCTCCAGCAAGGGACCTTGCTAGCGCACCATGCCTCGGTTTCCCCACCTGCACAGCGAGGGTAACTGGGCTGTCCCCACAGGAGCGCTGGGAAGATGGATTGGTTAATATTTACTTAGTGCTCTGGAGATAGCACTATATAAGTCTAATTACATTTTATGCCCTCATGTGATAAGGGTGTCATCTTGGATTAGAGGGGATTAGTTGTTAATGCCATTCCTGTACATACCAGTCCCCTCCAGGGCTTTGATTTCTGCTGAGAAGGTTTTTCACTCTGCTTTCAAATCAGCGAGGACCTCCTAGTTACGCTAATCAAGGAAATCAAAGGGGTTTGGTGGCTGAAAACAACACTCGGTGGATACCTGGAGATGCCTTCAGCCAAGCAGAGGGGTGTGCTCAGTGAACACTGGTGCACACTCGGCATCTCCCTTGCTTTGGCATCCCTAAACCTTTAACAGGTCTGGGGGAAGGCGGTTGAGTGTGTCCCCTTCCTGCGCACCGGGCTCCAAACACACCACCAAGTTATTAAGTACAAATCTAAGTTAATGTTTAGCGCTCACCCAAAACACGGAGATTGCCAAATGCCAAAGGAAATGGAGTGAAAAACCACATGCTGGTAACGATCGCAGGGCAGAATGCTACTGAGAGGACATCCCCACATCCCAGCAGCACCGCTCGCAAGGGAGCACTCTGATCTGCAGCAACGCCCCAGAGCAAGCGAGAGAGGAATCTGGCTCCCACGCTGCACGGTGAGAGCCAAGTGACTCACAGGGATTTTGCTTTTCTAACCCTATTGCTGTGAAGTTTATATCCTTACATCTGCAGTGCCCCTGACCACTCTCAGAGCACTGCCTGGGGAGCCAGAGCGCTCTCCCCTGGTTGCAGAGCTATTAGGGATTGAGCTGAGATCCCTTTCCAGCGCTCCCACCTGCTCCGAGCCCTGGCTCACCCCGGCATGGGCTGGATTTCAGCCACTGACTCGGAAGGAAAAGGGCTATCTGGTCCCCACCTCCCGCTAGCGTGGGTTTGTCCCGGAGGAAACCCCAGATCCATCACCTATTGCTGACCACCCAGGATGGGCCAGGAGAGGGACCTGGCTCCTCTCAGCAGCAGGAGAGGAAGGATACCACCTCCCGGCTCTTGGCCCCCAGCTCACAGGAGCAGCTTTGGCTCACCAGCACAATGAAGAACTCGGTGGAAAGGAAAACCTCCAGGGACTTCTCAAGCTGCACTAAACTTCCAGAGACAGATCCCACCATGGTCCTTCAGTGGGGACTCTCTGCAGCCAGGTATAAACCAGGGACCTGCAAGATGAAGTAGTGGGAACTGGTGGACGGGGAGCACTGAACAGCAAAGCTCTTGCAAACACCTCTAAAGCATGAAACCGATATTTACCCAAGCTGCGTGGTGACGGCCAGGGAAGCATGTCAGCACAGGCTGGCAGGAGCATTTACCAAAAGCCTGGGAGGAGATGGTCTTCCCTGCAGCTAAAGCTGGGAGCAGAGGCTGACAGCCTGAACTCGTTGTGGCAGCAGCATCGGTACCCATCCAAGTGGAGAGGTGCTCCCAGGGCAAAGAGGATCCCATTGAAACAGATGCTGAAGGTGTCGGAAGGGGGTTTGGAGAATGCCAAAATCTCAGCAGCGGTGGAGCTAGACATCACCCCGAGTCCAGCCATAATCGAACAGCCTGCTCCACCGCACAGTGTCCCGGGCAAGGGCAGCCTGAAGCCTCAGCCAACACTTCACTGCAGCTCCTGCTGCCCTGATCGCAGGGTGGTGCTTCCCTCCAAGCCTGCGGGAGCAGACGGATGCTCGCTGGATGCGGGAAATCAGCTGGACGTGCAAAGGAAGCACAGGCATGACTTTTGCAGTTTATATTTCAGTGGGACGAGGCAGCTGCAAGGCTAAACCGTGCATGAAGGAGAGAACTGGGTATCCTTGCAGTTATACACTGGGAAGTCCATGTCCTCCAAGCAGGGCAGCCCGTCACTCACATGCAACATTTTGGAGAGGGGTTGCTCTGTATCGTTTGCATTCAATAATCAGTGAGAATATTTTTTTGTTTGTTAACACAAAGAAAATGACCCCAGAGAAAGGAGGAATTGCTGCTTTCAGGAGAGTTTTGGGGTGCAAAGGGCACTAGGAGCCCATTATGGTCCCAGGAGCACCCACGACAATGCTGAGAGGCCACAGCTGAGTGAGGCAGAGGGTGGCCAAACCTTCAGCCCGGGCTCTGAGGTGCCCACGGGGGCTCAGACGAGCACAGCACAGGCTGAGCCTGCCAGGAGCCGAGCTGTGCTGGTGCTGCTGCTCCAGGGTCAAGGGGATACAAAAGCAACTGGGGCTGTCTGCTTACCTGGGTTAGCTCTACAAGGCGAATAATAACCATCATTTATTTCTTATTGCTGGCCAGAAGAGCCAGGCTGTGGCAAGACAGGGACTAAATTGCTGCCGCTGTCAGTCCAGGTAGGTGCTCCCTGTCGCCCAGGGCAAGAGGAGCTGGGGCGCAGATCGGGGCATCCTATTTAACTGCCTCCAGTGCAGCATCCTTAGCTCAGGCCAGTCCTGCAAGGCAGAGCTGAAGCTGGCCAGGAGCCGGAATTTTCATTCCTAAAAAAAATAAAATAAATGAAAATTCAGGATTTTGAGGAAAAAAGGTTAGTTCATATGTCTGAAACAAGACATGTTCCCTGGAAGCCAACCCGTGGCACAACAAGCACTAGGAACAGCTCGAAGGTGGGGTGCTGGGGGTCGCAGGGCTGCAGATGCCACCAGGATGCCCTGGCTTGGCACAGCCCATCCAGAGCCACAGCAGAGCAGGTGCCCTGGGAGCTGCGAGCATCACACTCCTTCGGCTGCGAAGACCAACCTCCTTCCCAGCAGCTACTCCAAATGCAGGCACGGAGCCAAGCTGTCAGGGAAGCCAGCAGGGTCCCATTAGCAATTTTATCAAACTCAACAGTTTTTGGCAGAACATTTCCATTTCGGTGAGTCAGCAGCCTTGGAAAGTGCTCGTTGGCAGCAGCGAAGCTCGAGGGAGGTGATGAGGAAAGGCTGCTGGGACACACACCTGGCCTGGCCCAGACCTGGCTACATGGACATCGTCCTCAGAAGGAGCCAGG
Organism: Grus americana; assembly: GCF_028858705.1. Taxonomy (NCBI): domain Eukaryota; kingdom Metazoa; phylum Chordata; class Aves; order Gruiformes; family Gruidae; genus Grus; species Grus americana. The sequence continues at coordinate 13,628,506 of NC_072857.1, read as the reverse complement.
CACCGAACTGCCCCGTGTGTTGGCTGATTCCCCTCCAGTCTATTCCTTGTCCATCAACAGAAGAGCTCATCCAAACTGAGTTTTCAGGTTAAGTGGAAAAACATGCATCAGGTCGAGACAGAAGGATTCACCCCCTGGCTCATTGACTCTTTGAGGGTTACCTTCCCCTTTGTATGCTCGATAAAATCATCATTGTGTCAAAATTAGGCCTGGAGACAAGTCAACTTTATTGCCCTGACTATTAACAAGTTTTCCTCATCCAGATTTTTCTTGCTAAGCCCAAGACTCCTTGCCCCCTCCGCAGAGAAGAGATCATGGTCCTTCTCTGCATTCCCCTCTCACATATTTGAGGGCTGCTCTCATGTCTCCCTGGGCCCCTTCTGTCGCCCGTTATCCAACCCAGGTCAAGCTTGCTGGGAGTCGTCACGTCTTCGCTGATCTCTGGCCACCCTCCAACCTGCCCACATCTTCCTCATCCCAGCGTGAAGCCGGCGTTTCTTCACAGCCCTTGTCTGCAAACCCCCAGCGCCTTCTTCCAGCAGGTCCTCACGCCCTTCACAAGGATTTATGGCCTGACTGTCGCTCGGCAGGGATGGAGTCGTTAGTGCTGTTGGAGAGATGGAGGAGATAGGGCAGGGGATGCAGGCACGGGGCGGGGAGCCAGCAGATGGGAGACTTGCCGGAGCCCAAAAATGCTGCCAGCCCCCGCTCCCTCTCCAGCCGCTGGTCATGGAGTTTGTGCGCAGGGAGCAGAGCCGGGTCTTCAACATCAGGTCGCAGTGTTTGGACCAGGGTTTCACCTGTCCCAAAACAGGGGATGGCTCCAATGCAGCTTGGGGGGGGCAAGGCAGGGTCTAAAACCGGGCTGGGGACTTGCAGCACAAACCAGGGTCACGGAGTTTGCTTCTCTCTCCTCTTTTTTTTTTTTTTGTTTTGTTTGTTTTTTAATCAGGATGGGTTACAGGAGGACTGGCAGCCAGCGAGTCTCGCTGGGCAGGATTCAGCCGCCCGCCTCCCTCTCCCAGCAGCATCTGTGGGGCTGCAGACCATCGGCTGCAGATACCTCCTCGCAGGAAAAAGCAGGAAAAAACTGGCAGAGAGTGGCAAGCAGATTAGAAACCCAGCTCCTATTTATAGACCATCAGCCAAGAAACTGCCCCTGCGACAGGGCCATCGGCTTAACCCTTTCAGTCCCGAGCACCGACCACGAGCGGCTGAGCCAGCCCCAGCCCATGCCGGAGGGGTGAGGGATCATTTCGGCACGGGGGAAGCCAGACACCCCACGCCAGGGCACCCCTTGGTGCAGTGGGGCAGGAGGCAGGTCCGGTGTGACGGACCTTACAGAGCCACTCCCCAGCAGGGATGATGGGGACGGAGATGGGGTTACAGGTGTAAAGAAGTTGGGTCACCAGGATAAAGAAGGGAACATCCCTGTGTCCTGCTCCATAGCAGCCAGAGCATGCCAAAAATATTTCCTCTAAAGGGGAGGTAAGGAACAGGTTTTAGGGGCAACTCCAATGTTTCCAGCCTCTCTTGTGGCCCCTGAACAGGGTTGAAGGCAATGAGGGCCATTGCTTTGAGGGCCACTACGTACCCATTGCCCACAAGTGGCTACTGATGCTCACAGGGGGCTGCTCTATCCCACAGGAGTGGATTGTGGCCCCTACCCCTGGGGGTCCCCACCATGGTCACCCCAGAGCTTGTCAGCAAGAGGGCAGCCAGACTTCATCGCCAGCTCCCTGTCAAGTTTGCAGTGATTTGTTAAATCCAGTAGTATTGCCAAGGAGAGGTCACGCAAACAGCAAGAGACATAGAGGTCACACTGCAAGTGCCCTGCACGTTCAGCGGCTGAGAGGAGGTGAGTAGAGCATGGGGTGAGCCCTGGCAAGAGGTGGTCAGCACATCTCCAGGTCCCAGGAGCCCACTGGTGCCATCTTCCTGAAGTTCTCCTTTGACTACTACTCTGCCTGCTGTCATTTATGGGTGCCTTTATGCTGTACACAGTCGTTAAATAGAGAAATTGGGTATTGCCAGCTTGCTCGGCCTCATGCTTTCCCAGGTCTGGATTTCACCAAAAGTGGTGACAAGCAGAGACAGATGTGGGGAGGGTGAGCTTCATTATGAAAATACTAACACCAGTGTTAGCCCTCAGGGCACCTAAACTGAATAAAAGAGCTGCTTAGCTCTGCTGTGCTATGTTAGACTTCAGTATGGCCCAGTTTGTCTGCAGAAGACGAGAAAGGGCTGCAACACCAAAAGAGGGTAGATTTAGATTGGACATACTTTTTACAATGAGGGTGCTGAGGCACTGGAACAGGTTGCCCAGAATGGTTGTGGATTCCCCATCATTAGAAGTGGTCAAGGTCAGGTTGGATGGAGCTTTGGGCAACCTGATGTAGTGAAAGATGTCCCTGCCCATGGCAGGGGGGTGGACTAGATGATCTGTAACCGCTCCTTCCGACCCAAACCATTCTATGATTCTGCGGCAAAAGGTATCGTAGCTGCTTAGTTGAGAGTTGGGGTTTGGTACCTGGCCAGCGGCCACTGCCCGTAACGCAGATCTCCGGGTGCGAAGCTGCTGCATGCTGGACACACACGGGCTGCCCCATGCCACCAGCAGTGCAATTCCTGCACCGGCAGCAGCACGCAGACAGCGGGGAGTATTTTTCACTCTATTTCACCTTCTGCAGCTCCAGCAGTCGAGCAGCTCCCCTTGGCTGGTTGGTCCAGGGTCACCCCTGCTCCCTGCACGGGGATGGCTGCACCAACATATGGATGGGTGCGGGCAGGTTTCATTGCAATTTTCTGTCATTTAAGAAGCAAACCTTCCCCCCCCAAACCCCCTCAGCTATAGGCCTCAGCCATTTGCTGCCTCTGCACAGATTTTCCAGCTGTTCTCCCACTTGCTTGTATCAATAGCTATTTTTACAAAATTGCTTTTCTTTACTTCTTAATTGATCTAAATCCTTTCCCTTAGCTTTCTTGTTAAAGGTGGATTTAAAGACAAGGAGTTCATTATCTTGGCCATTTTTGAGTCATTATGAATTTCATCCCTCTCCTCATTAAGTACTCATTACCCCTCACTCTAGACAGCTGCTTTGTCCCCGATGTGTTTGCGAGCAGCTTCCCCGACACCCTGTAATCCCCCCGGCCCCACGTTAGCTCGGTCTGGTTTATGCTGCCTTCGCTTTCCCCTCCGCTGCTCCCTGCCTCCCCCGGTCCCAAGCGAGCTCTTGCCTTTCCGTTGCCCCCCGAGCGGCTGAGCCCTCCTGCAGCCACCCAGCTCCATCAGTGGGTCAAAGCCCCACGAGCATCATCCCCGCCCCAAGGCACGAGTGCCCATCCTTGCTGGCCCCCACGCCAGGCAGCAAGGAGAGTCGCTGGCTTCCAGTTAATGAGTTGGCACTGGAGTTGGGATATAAATAGCCCTTTTTTGGAAAGCAATGGCTTTGCTTGGCCTGTTTCGGTACCTGCCAAGTTATGACAAAACAGCACGGAGAGCGGAGTAATGCTGCATAAGGATCTTGGGTTTAACAGGCCAATATTTCCCGAGTCTTTGGCTGCAGTCAGGCCCCCAGGGAGAACGTGAAACATGTAAGCATGTCCTGTGCTGCAGAGGTAATCGTCCTCCCATCTGTGCACGAGCACTTCCCTGGCAGGAGAGAGCCGAACGTGGTACAAGCACTCCGAGGCCGACACTGCTATGGACAGCCTTCTCCAGTCCCATGTACGTATTAGCTACAATCCTGTGTTACCCACAAACAGATCCATGACTAGGGATCACAATAAGTGTTGGTCTTTCTCTGGACCTAAACAAACACACAACCACCCAGTCCCTGCTGGGAAGAGCCCCCCTCCATCCCAGCCTGATGCGCAGAGCCCCATGCCCACGTTGCCCCAGCAGCTTCCCAAGAGCCTTGCAGGGCTTTCTTGCCATCACAGCAGAGGACGGAGATTTACGGTCTCTCCTCTCCTCCCCGAGGTCAGCATTACATGCGCTTCTGCACTGAGCCTCCTCCCAGCAGGCTCCCGCCGGGGCTGGGGTGTGCTCCCAGGGAGGGCCCTTTCCATACTCCAGGGATGTGCATGAAAAGGCAAAACAGGAAAAATGTGTTGGTTGGTGAAGGGAAGAGAGGGGCACGCGACTTTTGCTTGAGAAGGGTAAAAGAGGGTTGCACAAGTGAGTAATTGGGTTCCACAGTCAGAAGCTGTGGAATTATTTAACTTAACAAGTTACCACTGATCAACTGAGCAACACATTCTTTAACTGGAGCAAATTAAGATAAAGCACCTGGTCCAGGAGTACAACTGCTGACATGGATTGAGCTGCCCCTTGGCACATCCCTTGCAGTGAGGGAAGGGGGTCACAAAATCGTTTGAGGGGGATTGCAGAGCGCTGGGCTGCAAGGAAATCAGCAGTTCAGACCCTCCAGGACAGAGAAATGAATTTAGAATGGGCTGCAAGTGCTTAGAGCAAGCCTTCACACTTGCCAGGAATCTCCTAACTACCTTTAATTGCTGGCAGCAACTCCGGTCCTCCACCATAAGGGAGAGCCCAGCAAAACCATCTAAGCCAGCAATTACAGCTATTCCTCATTCTCCATCTGTGAAGCAATCATGTGGCTTACGACAACAGGGGACTTCATGACAAAGGAGCTACAAGGGACAGATACTTTGAGGTGGTTCAATAAAACACCCCCTTGTCAACACGCTGCAGTCTTGGCCCTAAAGGACACGCCAAAATCCAGCACAGAAGGAGCCAGGAGACTGAGCGAGAGGATTATTTTTTTCTGCTCCTGTATTTCAATGAGAGTAACCACTCTGGGATGCTCCTGTTGAGCTTTTCACTTGCTGTGGTTGCATCATGCAAAACTGTTGCCTTCTGCCATGTGGCTCCTGCAGCAAAGAGGGGTGGCCTGTGCTGGCACCCCCAAAGGTGCGAGTCTTGGCACCACAGCCCATATTTGTGTATTTTCAAAGGAGGTCAGCACAGAGTCAGACCTTGGCAGTGTATACCTGGAGGCACAAGCTGTTACTGGGAGAAGACAACTTCCCCGAGAGGAGCTCTGTGCATCTGGCAATGGTTGGTTATGAACCAGCAGCTGCAGCTCCATCTTGGCCTTTGTTCCTCATAACCTGAGCAACAGCACAAAGGTTTGGTAAAACCCAGTTGCAGGGTACAAAGAGGGACTCTCTGGAGATGGAGTAGGTGAATGCCCAGCCTCGTCTGGTCCAACCCTTGCTGCCTGGTGCTCCAGAGGGAAAGGAGACCTCCAGCCATGCAAACAGCCCTCTGCATGAGTCTTGCGCAAACTGCCAGAATGACCTATTTCTGCATCTGCGGGATGTCTCTCTCCTCAGGGCCCACAAAGGGTTTTGCAAGGACTGACCATTTTGAGCACGTGTCAGTGAAATCCAGCTCCCCGGCTCGGCTTGTCTAGTACCACATTTGCCATGCCTCAGACTTCAGAGCTTTTCCAAATCCCTCAGGGCTGTAAGGCTGATTTAGGCCAGCATCTGGAGTTTAACAAGGCACAGATGAGATAGAGAATGAATAGAGCACTCTTCTCTTCCTTATAGTCACAGCTACCTGGCACTGCTCGAGAAAAAACACATGGGAAGTGCTTTGGGAAGAATCCAGGGTCACTGGGCAAGGCTGGACCTTCCCTCATACTGCTCTGAGATGCAGCAAATTCAAAAAAAGACCTTGCCACCAGAGGGGTGAGATGGTCGATCTGCAGCAGGGAGAGCGATCACTGCTCCTCACTCGCAGCTGGGCCCCTGAACCTGGATGCAGGAGGGTCCCTGGGCTGACATAAGCAGGGCTTGGTGGCAGCCCGGAGTGCCAGGGCAAAGGAGACACCAGTGAGGCTGCTGATGCTGTGAAAGGTCTGCAGCTAAACAAAGCTATTGCTTGTCTGAAACAAAACAAAACAAAATTGTTAAACTTGCTCAGTAACTAGCTTGAGAGTAAAAAGGGCAGCTAAAATAATCCTCTTGGAGGAGGAGAGGATAGTTTAACTAGCAGTGCCTTATCCAGCATGGCCAGAACCACCATGTCTTGAATGCTGGTGCTCACGTACCGTAACTTTCTCTGTGTACTCCTCTGTCTGGGAATATTCACAGCAAGAGCGTCCCATAGAAAACATGAGCCTCCTGTGCTCTCCTGACTCCCTTGCACCCACTACAAGGTACATGAGGACCTTTTACCTTGATGCTAAAGAAATGCCATCAAGGTACACGTCATACCTTAGGGGATCCATTTCCCTAGTGTAGAGCACAGCTTCACTACAGGCTTTCGAATTGCGATGAGCTATTATTCTCCCAGGATGACACAAAAGCACTTGAGCGCTCAGGTTCCCTGGCCACTTCAAATTCAAGTTCGTTGTCTTTTGGTACCAGGCACAGAGACCTCTGCAATTTCCCAGCACTCCTTCATCTCTCCAAATGCTTCATCACCCAAATTTCCGCTGCCACATATTTTAAAGCCTCTGCGATTCTCTTAACAAGCCTAACACAGGCATCTTTTGAAGCCCTTGCTCCTTGAGTTACATGACCTTGCATGAGACCATCAGCTTTCAAACAGCATCCGGCTCTCCAGTTTGTAACATCACAAGAATCCCCTAAAGCATGACTTCCCAAAAGCTTTTAAAAGCTGACAGCAAAGACCGGCACTCCAAAAGATCAGCTGCCCACTGGCCACGCTGGCACTCAGACCGGTGCCTGTAGGAAGCAGCCAGGCCACCATGCACCCTCTAATTAATACAGGAAAACATGGCAGCCAGGGCAGGAATAAGAGCAAATCCTTTACAAGCAAAGGCTGCTGGAGTGAGGAGGTGTGTTGGATAATGGATCTACTTTAGTATTTCTCCCCAAAAAAGGAAATCCAACTTCCACTTACTCTAGGGCAAACTCAAAAGGGTTTATTTTATTTTTTTTTTTAGCAAATTCTATCACATAAATGTTAACAAAAACATCTGTACAATTGCCATGATACACTCAAAAGTGAAACAAATAAGATATAAATACAGATATGGATGTAACATGACAAAAGCGGAAAAAATAGAAAAAATACATGCGCATGAACACGGTGCCAACGAAGTCATTTCTCATGGCTGGCATTTTTCAGAGCAGTTTTTACTTCCCATTTAAAACATTGTTAGCAACATCCTGCTGTATTCTACGAAGGTCTATTTTTCTGTCCCTTAATATGTAGTATTATGCTTGATAAATAAAGGGGTGGGGAGAAAAGGTTTTGATGACAAAGATGCAAGTTACATTACTTATACAGGTTATTGGTAAGCTAGTAATAAGCAATAAAAAAGAGTCTCGTATTGTATTGTAATCCAGGCAAGCACACATAGTGTACCTTAAGAAAGCCACATGCCTCGATATTTCTGCACTACATGAGAACTACAGTACGTAGACCTGTGGGGCGGATGGATCTGGTATTTGCCCATGCCCACGGAGCACTGGTGCAGCCAATGGCAGAAAAAACATCCACATCTGAGATTTCGGCAACCTTACAGCCAGGAGCCGCTGTCTGCTGAGAGTTTTCTCCCAATTCAGACTTTTAAAGCATGGTGGGCAAATAAAATACACTTTTTTCTTTTTTTTTTCTTTTTTTTTTTTTAAAGGTACGAAAAATTGAAGCCCTGCATAATGGGCAGCAAGGAAAAAAAAAAGGCAGCTGCAGTAGGTGGCTACTGCCAGGAGAACGTGAACACAAGCTTCACCGGTGCGGTGAGGCACTGCCAGCATGCAGATCTTTCTCTGCAAGCGTGCGTGGACACTGTGATTTGTAGCCAGAGAGACCTTTATGCTTGCTGAAGAGAAAACAAAATGATTGTACAGCTTGTTGAAGTCAGAACGCTGGAGATCAGAGAGGTGACATTCAGAGCTAGCCCTTTGAGTACTTCAAAGGAAACAAAAAAAAAATTGGGTCATGTTCAACATACTAAACAACCTTACTATGTACATTACACACAATGATTTATAAATACCTAAGCAGAATGCTCTCTACTGTATACAGGTATAACATACTTCTAGAGTACTCAAAGGATGAACAATCCTCAACTGACTCGCATAACGAAATCAAGTAGCACGTTAATGAGCATCTGTTGACAAACGGAACCGAATCTGATTCAGAAAGTAAGGCCTGGTCCTACCACTTGCAGCCCCAAGTGTGCCAATAGCATCGGAAAACACACGCTCGTCACTGGAGTCACAGCAGGTTGCACGCATCTTTTGAAGGACGAGCTGTTAACTCCGGCTGTAGTGTCAGCGCACGCGCTAGGGTCAGTTCAGGGACATTACAGTGCGTTCACTCTCAGTGCATACTAACAGGATTTTATAAAATATATAAAATCATTTGAGAAGGAATTCAATTCCTGGAGATTTGCTACAGTGTGCCATTCAAAAAAAAAATTAAACAGCAAACGGTGATGGACCAAGCTCCATCACAGCTGGGAGGGACTAAATGCCATCTGGTCAGCTATGCTGACCTTCTGAACCCCAAACTGGAACAGAAGATGCTCAACTGAGATGGGGACAAAGGGGAGCATAAATACTAAGCAGTTAGAGTACAAATTTAAAAAAAAAAAAAACAAACAAAAAACCAAACCCACTACTAAAAACTCAAACAAGACAGCTAACTGCTGCCAACAAGTCAGCTGAATATTTCCTCAAAAGGGAAAATAAATTCGTGTTAAACTAAAATAATTTGAATCATTCAAAAAATTAAAAAAGAATATTCTAACAAGCATACTGAAAGGTGTTGAAAAGGAATGGTCCATGGAAAGTGAGACACCAACCATGGAGCAGCCGATCCTCCCCTCTAGTGAGGATGGCTTTTCTGAGCCTGCGGGAAGACCCTGGGGGAGTCCCCCCCACCAGGATCACATGGTTTCTCCTGCCCTGGCATTACTCATTGGGAAAGATGAGGGAACTAGCCCTGTAGCCATCAAAATCCTGGACACATCCTGACAAACTCAGGAGCAGGTCACCTCCTCCACCCTCACATCAGCAGGGAAAGGGACTGACAAGCTTTGCAGCCCAGCCCCACACAGTCTCCACCATCGACAGGGACGGGAGCTGGCCCCAAGCATCACCTCCCAGCACAGCCCTGGCACCAAGGAGGTGAGACACACAGGGGTGTGCTGATGGAAAGAGAGGACAATGGAGCTTCACCCTCCCTGCTGCACTCCTGGAAACTCTCATGTTCTCAGTAGGGTACCGAGGTGTCCCTTCAGCTCCCCACAGGGGAAATAAAGGGGGCTGGAGAGAGACCAAGGCACTGAGAGCAGCCAGGAAGCACACATCCATCACCACAGCTGCAAGCTGCAGGTGCACCATCCTCCTGCATCATTGGCCCTGGGGGCAAAACCCCAGTTCTGATCCACTGCAGGTTTGGGGTGGGCATGCCCACCAGCCAGGATTCAGCCCTGGGCCAAACACAGCACCAGCATCCTCCTGCTTCCCCTGGTTACAGGCAGAGGCAGGGGGACCTCAACCTCTGCAAACAGAAGGAGAAGGGTGGTGCTGTGGCGTATTTGACTGCTGCTGGTTTGGCTCTGACTTGATCTGTCATCAGATTTGCCCCGCTGCACCCTCACCCACAGCACCCTGCTGACAGCAGCGCCCAGCAAGGACTCTCAGCACCCCTCCGAAATGCACCCAGCAGGGCTATGCGTGGGGCTGGCCAGGAAGAAGGAGGTTTCTGAAGGCAGCTAACAGCACTGCAGGCTCTTCAGGCAGTGGTGACATGCACTGTCCCAGCAGGTGCTTCCCTGGGGTCTTTTTGTTCAGTTTCAGATGCCCTTTCTGTCCTCTGGGATGAACGTTTTGCCCAAAGCACAAAGGAGTTGTGAGGACAAAGCCGTTCACCGCCCAACACCAGCGGGTCAGGTCGGAGCAGCAGATCAGCCCTTTGACCCTACAGACTTCAAGAAAAATGCAGCTAGCCTCACAAGGCAGCGCTGAGATACAGCCCTGCCAGCTCCTGCTGCCCACCTACGGACACGCTCAGAGCCCAATCCAACACCCACCCACCTCCAGTGTCCCATCGCAGGCATCAGTCCCACAATTGGGTCTCAGGTTCCCTTCGGGGAGTAACAAGTAACCTGGAGAGTCTTTTGAGCATATGAAAGAGCCGAATGGGTTGGGAGGGGAGAAATATTTACACAGTCAATGAAAGGAGCAAGAGCCCAGCTGCTTTGCACAGCACAGCTGGCTGGAGAGCAGTTAGAGAAATCAGCCCATCAGAGGTCTGTCAGAAGAACTATGTACAAAAACTCAGATGTTTAAAAAGAACCTACTTTTTCATCACTCACTTGATATCTCTCAGTATTAAAGCATCCGAGGCTGGAATCACAGCCACGTCTGCAAAGCCACATCTCCCCATGGAGAGCCCTGCACGTTAGGCAAGCTGCAACAGGGAATACAAAACAGGACCACAAGACTTGTAAGAAGAGGAGATCCTAGCCAGAACAGCTGCAGCCACAGGGAGAGTGCAGGTCACTAGCACACAGAAACCAAAACTAGGTATGAACTAAACCAACAAGATTTGTTTGACCTTTACGTGTGTCCAGGTTCTTGAACTCAGTTTTGGAACACTAACCTAAACATATTTCTGAAATTTCAGCAGGCTATACAAATATGTTTAAGTATGGCTTTCTGTTGTTCACTTTTAATGAAGACTGCAACACAGACCTTGCTTCCTTTACATTCAATACCAGTAAGATTCTACATAAAAGCTTTAAAGGGACTAAAATACTGATTGCAATAAATATCTGCATGGCCTCCTTGAGCTGATGGAGCACGCCAGTGAAGAGTAGCAGAAAGGTCTCTGAGAGGCACCGTTGATTGCTTCTAAGTCTACGCATATGTCCACATATCTCCATTAACTGTGCGTTGAAACATCTGAAGAGGAACTGCTGTTGCTGTTGGTGGTCTGGGCTCTCTTTATGTACAAGTTTAGTAGCTTCATCTGAAAGAAACAAACAAACAAACAAACAAACATCAGGAGAAGATGCAAGGAAAACCAGGCAGACAAAAGTCAATTGCAAATCTTAAAATTCACATTCTGCAGTGAACTCAGCTTTGAGTGAGCTGACACTGAGCTCTCTGGAGGAAAAGCAGAAGCAAAGTTGAACGTATTTCGGAATGGACAAGAGGGAGGAGGGCATGCCTAGCTCCACTGAAGTTACAGACAGATTTAATGGGATTTAGAAAAATCTCTTGCATTTCACTTCAGCAGCCACCAGTTCACAGACCTCAATCCTGCAGCCCGCTCTGAGCAAGCAGGGTTCCCACAAAGGTCAGTGGGGCTGCAGGCACACCGGCAATTCAATAGCTGTGGTCCCTCCTAGGAAACACCCTGAACTCTCCATGCCTTATAAAATGTTCATTTTCAATGACATTTAAATATCTTCACTAACTTGGTACATCTAGTGAAACTGCAGTTGTTATGACTATATACTTCCTTTGCATGGGTTTGTTTTCTTTGTCTGCCCTACCGCCTTAGTTCCAGATCTTGCAATGACTCATGCACACATTTCACTTTAAACATGAAGGCAGTATGCGTAAACCCAGAAGAATTGCTCACATGTTTATAGTTAGTTATGTGGTGGAGTAAGTCTGTGGCACCTAGGATGCTGGGATAATGAAGCCTCTACAACATTTTACAGGGGGATTTCCTAACTGCCCAAATATAATGAGATAAACCTCAGCACCCATAGCTGTCTCTTTCCAGAGCAATTTGGAGGCACAAATAATTTGTTTAAGGACAAGGCAACTCAATTCAGAAATAAAATCTAAGTGTCCTCGGTCTCAGGTTGTTCTGGCCTACACCACACTTCCTACCCATGAAAGAAACCATTGCTTCAAAATAACAGAACAAACCCTCTGAACTAAGCAGCTATTCACATGCAGAGATCTACTTCAGAAACAAAAATGCGGAATTCATCTTAAAATTGCAGAGAAATCTCGGGTATGATGACTTCAAACAGGAGAAGAAATCGTGTGACAGCTTCCTGAGCAGCTCTGAAAAGCAAACACACACCACCCACCTCAACTCAAAATGCCAGCTCTTATCTGAAGGACAGAGCTGAACTAAGGACTTGATTTCCCTTGCAGCATCAGGTCAGAATTTGAGTTTTACTGCTAACCTGACTCCAGGGCACAAAATCCTTTGAACAGTCACTTGAGCTTGCTGGCATCCCAGGAGGAAAGGGACACATCTGCCATGCTATTAAGAGTGAAGCTTTACCTGGATTTCTACCAGCCCTAATCACAACCCGCTGCTCAGAGAACCTGCTCTCCCACTCATCCCAGCAGTGCATTCCCACCACTCTTTGCACTAGATTACCTGTACAGCCGCAGAGCGGACTGAAAGCTAATTAAGTTGTATTGCAGATCTGGTTTTCAGCCAGAGCTGCCAGCTGATCCAACTCACTGCACGGTCACCCCTGGATGCAACGCCAAAGGGGCAAGGTAAACATAGCTGTAGTGGAAAGGACTAACGTGGTGGCCATTTGTAGTTACACAGGATCAAAGGCATCACGAAACGGATCCCTGAACCCCACCAGAAATTGCTTAGTGGGATTTCAAATGCTCATGCTGCCGAGCAAGTGCTGTGGTGTTTGGCAGGGTGAGATAGGATTTGACAGAGTACAGGGAGCTTGACCCAGAGCTACTGTGAAGCAACTTGTCTTGCTGCTAGTAGTGCAAGCCATTCAGCTGGCTATTACCAAAACACCAGAGACTCATTACTCTTGTACCTTGCTTCCCGTGAGCTGTGCGAGATGAGGTTTCAGTTCTTCTCCAATTACTGAATAAATTGCCACTAGGCAAAATACGCTAGCTTTACGGACGCTGCTCTCCGTGTTATCATAACCCTAGGAAACAAGAAAAAAAGGTCAGAAGTCAAACGGCACTCGCCAACGTCCTTCCAGAGCAATCCACTAAAGAGCTGATGAACATTTTGCCAATGTGGCTGACCTAACAGATCAACAGAAAGGCCCTGCTTAACGTAACAGTTTGCAATCTGAATACTCAAAGAGCAAGAGAATACAATCACCTGGTACATCCTATTTGTTCCTTATATTATTAGTTATTACTGTAATGTTATAAGCTATTAATGTCTTTATATTTATAGCATTAAGCAACAACACACAGTTTCCCCACACGAGCTTAGGACTCTCAAATACACACATTCCTGTGTCCAGTTCAGATGACCATGTGCTATCCTAGATGGTCAGGACTTCTTGGAGGGGAGCCCTCATGCTCCCAGCTTAACTTCAGAAAAGTCTTTCCTGACCCAAATCTAACCCAAAGGAAACCAATTCTGATCCTCAGAGCAACGTTACGGGTGGAGATGAATTTTGCAGCAAAATGGCCTAACAATTGTATCACTCGGGACAGAATAGAATCCTGTTTTGTCAACAAAAATTCTACCCAAATATCTATTTGGGCAGAATAGCTCTTTTGGGGCATTAGAAACTGCAAAAATCAGAGTCATCATGGATGTTTTCCAACTCTTAAAAAGCACTGGGCTCAAACACTGCGTATAGCAGTGCTACACACTTGTGCTAGTCCATTAGATGAATTGCATCTGTAACCTGAAGCTTTTTGATTACTTATCAGGTAGGAAATACTACAGAAAAGAACATGTTGAAAGACCCCTGTCGGTGTGCTGGATCTCTGGCAGCTTCAGGAGAGCTCAAGCTAGCCACCAGGTCACTCAGCAGCTAGTGACATCAGTCCTGTACTCAGGCAGGGACTCCTCACTCAGCAGCCATCCCAGGAGAAACACAGACATCACTTCAGCCTGCGGGACGCTGGCTCCTCCAGATGCAGGGTGACCTCTGCCGGGAAAGCCAGGAGGAGGGATGCAGCACAGCTGGGACTGTTCTAGCTGCAGGGCCAAAATACAGTCTGAAGTGACAGTCTGCAATCCCAAAGAGTGCTGAACTAGAGAAGGAGGCAGCCTAGGTGAGCTCAGACAAACATCAAGCTATTGAGGACCAAGGTGGAAAAGGGGCTGGGCCCAGGCCCACAGCAAAGGAACACCCCCGGAGACACAACCCACTGCTGGGAGGACAGCTGGGACACAGGGTGCTCTCTGTGGGCCCTAATCCAAAGGCTCCTCAACTCATCAGATGCCTCTGCTTGACTTCAAGTTTTCCCACAGGCCTGGCATTTTGCGTACGTGTGCATCCCAAATTGCTCCCGCGGGGCAGGCAGATCTGTGCAGCGTTGAGGCCTGAGAGGGCTGCGTCCCGGCGGGCGCTGGGCTGGCAGAGCCTGCCTGGTATGCACCAGCAGGACCAGCACCCCACCTCTCCATCTGCCGACTTGCTTGCAAGGCGGTGGCTGCTGCTTCTCCCAGCGTTTAACACCACGGACCAGCAGTTAGAGCATTCGCTCAGGTGATGATACGGGCTCAAAGCTCTCTTCAGCCTGAGGGTATCGAGATGCAGCGCATGGCGGAGTGCCTCGTGGCCCAGCTCTGAGGGAGCCTGGGCTCTGCATCAGGACCAGGGCAAGCACTGTGATTCTCCCCAACCAAGCCTTGTTCTTGCATAGATACCCCTCATCTCTTCACAGGGGTCATGGGGATCCCGCCCCAGGCTGTTGAGCTGCACGCTTGTGCTCACACTGCTGCTGTTCAACACTCCTCGCCTCCTCACCACTGCCAATACCCTCACCATGCTGAACAAGCACAGGGGTGATTCCCTCCGCACACAGTCCTTTGGCCAGAAGGATCCCAAAATACTTCCCAAACATGAGCAGTAGATTCCTTCGATCACTATGAGTTTCTAAGGTGAGGAAGTATCACTGGCAGCTCCAAGATGAAAAATGGCAAACTAGGCTCCGAAACAAGGTCGGTTTTAAGACATGGAAGCAATTTAATACAACAAATAAAACTGCGTTTTTAAAGGCATGCTGCTCCCAAACTTTTCCAGTGCATTGAAGCTACACTGTTCAGATTGTTGTCTCCAACAATTATGGCTAAAAACTTTTTACAGAAGTTTAGATCAATACAGAATTGCCCGATTCCCAGAAGCTGAAATTTAAGAAAAGAATTGCAAGAGCTGACACAACAAAGTTGGGACAAATGCTGGGATGCACAAGGGGAATTTCTGCCTTTGCTCTTGTCCTTCCAACTTCTTATGCTCACAAGGAGGCGGCTTCTTTATCCCAGTTCTCCACTGGAGTCTGACCCACCCAAACACATCTCCCCTTTCACATTGACTGATTTATTCCTGTTGCAATCCCTCCCCAGTAAACACACACACACTCTCTCTCCTTCCTTGCTGCTGCCTCCCATTATTTCCTTCTTGCTTGCAGCCTCATCCCAGCCGCTGGCACTGGGATGTTCCCCGCTTGTGCAGAGGAACAGAAAACAACACCGCTACAGCCAGCGCTGAAACCTAAATTCACAATGTAAGACCAAGCCTTATCACTGGAAAAAACACGGCTCCCCAGCCAGCCTGAGAGGGTTTTGAAAGGGGCTGAACGACTTCAGCAAGTAGTTTGGTCCTGATTTCAGAGAGGAAAGGACTAACCTGCCTGCTGGGATTCAAATTCAAGTGCAAAGTACGATCAAAGGGCATAACAGCTCAGCAGAATTAAAGAAGACTACAAGATGTATTGCTTGGGAGGTACTGAGACAGCGTAAGATGTGGCTAACTCCTGCTTTCAATAAATTTCTTACATGGCTGCTACTGGCTTATTGAGGAGTCAGGTCAAGATGTCTAATTGTAGGAAATAAACAAACATAGACTATGAGTTTACTTTTCCTTAATACATTAAAACATCAATAGCGTAATTATACAAAAACTTAGAGGGATTAAAGTTTTCATTTACCAAAATCTGACCCCAGAGGGTCCATTGTTCTCTTAGGTCACAGACCTCACAAATTACTCAGTGGTGGTTTGTGCTCAGGAACATTTGTGACATAGGATTCTGTACCTGTAATAACCCAGGAATGATATCGGGAAGGAGCTGATGCAACGATTCCTTGGAAATCCTCTCGATGACTTTCGTCTGCATTTTGATGGCAGCTAAATTAATTGGATAATCTGCAGTCTGAATGATGGGGCAAAGCACCTTGATGCATTGCTCGGGGTGGATGGAACTCGCGAGGGTGGAAGCAGCTTCTTCAGCAGCTCTGACAACCTGGAATGAAAGAAGAGCAAAACCTTACGTTAATGAGGTCACACGTCACAGACGAAGCCACCAGTGTGTATTAGGAATGACTGCCAGGAAATGCTTGGGGGTGTTCATTAACAAATCTGCAGGAGGGTCTATTGAGAGGTGACTGACTCCAAGAATTCACATCCTTCACCTCCAGTGACATCTTTGTTCCAGCCACAGATAAGTCCATCCTGTCTAATGTAACCGTGTCAAAGTTGGGGCTAGTTCAAGTCATCTGTCACCCAAGATAGATAGGCAGCTCCATCCTAGGAGAAGCAAGAGGATAACATCTCTCCAGCCACTGTCAGAGAACCTAAACCCACCAGCTTAGACTTAATACAAAATTTATCTCCTTAAATATTACAACAAATGACACTGTTGCACCTTTTAGTATGCATCTAACCTGCTGAGTGCTTGGGTGCCCGAGCTGAGACAGCCATGCCTACACAGACGTGTCCTGCCATTTCCCTGCTAAACTCTGCTGTAATCAAACTCAGGCTACAGACACAAACCCACTTCAGCGTGTCCCTGACGAGGCAGCGGTGCCCTCAGCACATCTAACTCATGAAGACAGCACTTGGATCACTATAAAATATGGGAGGAAGAAAAAGTGAAACAATGGTAGCACTAACCTTTTGCAACTAGCCCACACTGTAAAGCAGTCATGAAAGACAAGGGAGATCCCAAATTCAATTTGACTCTTAGCCTGAGGGAAGGCAAATCCACAACTTCCACACTCTTCCCCAGTGGGTAGGGCAGCTAGCTGAAAGAGGAAAGACCTGATTCTGGTCTCTCCTCCCATGAGAGTTTATTCATTTTACATTCTGCAATAATTGGATTAAAAAACCAAACAGGATGGGAAGGCAGGTTTTCTTTTTTCAAGTGTCTGTGCTAATTGCCAGGCAACAAAAGGAAGCTTCCCCTTGGTTGCACTCTTCCTGGCCACAATTACACACTCTTTGCTCCCCATGTTCTTGTTTCAGTACAAAAGATGCTTTTGCTCGTCTTTTCTCACTCCCCTCTCTCTCAGGGCTTACTTTTAAGGGAGGATAAATCCTGAGTGGACAGAGATGCCCCAGTGAACAGACTTAAATCTGACTCAACTTTAAGAAGGAGGAAGCATCCACAAATCCTCATGCTTAGGATCTCCCAGCTAGCCTCAATGCAGTCCCTAACTCTGAGCCCAGGAGGGCTAACACAGCTTTTGAAGGCACCTCCTCTTTCCTGAGTGCATAGGAAGCTCAGATGCCTAGCACTAGTTCTCTAACTCATCTTAAGCTGAACTACCTGGGGTTGTCTGAAGTTAATACTTTGAAACCAGCACTAAGAAATCAAACAAATCAAACCGCACATCTCCCACCATTTTGAAGCCACAGCTGCTGGATTTGCCTCATTCCCCTCTTCCACACACTGTCATGGTATCAAACTCAGGGATTTCTATTTGACTAAGGCAACCTATGGATAGATGTAGCTCTATCGAAGCCACAAAAGAAGGTAAGCTTTCATTATTTTTAAGTAACTACTGTGGATAATGCATGAACCAGGAGTATTTAAAAGTTTATCTCAGTCCTTACTAGGACAAGAATGTCTCCCTGCCTGGACTACAAAACTTACAAAGGTTTAATTGATTTTAAGAAAGAAACAGTGAGTAGTGACAAGAGATCATCTCCATCTACAAAGCCTGCTTCACCCACAGTGTTAGTGTCATGGTCACACCACTATCATTAACCTCCCGGCCATGATGAAAGCTACCTCCATGAAACAGGAATGGCTGCAAGATACTTGTACACCCAGGAAATAACAAACCTATCCACTTGGCTCCTGGCATCCTCTAAAGCAAACCCAACAGTGAAAATGATCTCAGATACTTCATACATGCAGGCAAAGTACAGGCAGGGTGGTGAAAGAGACCTGAGATCTTGATTGTTTCTATATCAGGGCCCTACATACAGAAGAAAAGCTGTCAAACTGCTCTATCTACATCAGGCCTTTCTCAGCAATTAATTATAATATTAAAACATGTTCCAAAAAGAATGGCAATCCACAATGTGGTTAGTATTCAAAAAATTTCATCCTGAAAGATCTGTGAATGAGTAACTAAGCAGAACAGAACACTTGTTTTCCCACTTCCAGCAAGTTTTCCTTCTTCCAGCTATTTCTTTGTGAATTTCTCTTCAATTTCACACGAGAAGCATGAAAGTTAATATTTTTCCACATAAGCTAGTACTAGCTTAGAAGGAAGCACTACCTGATTTTGTTGGGGAAGAAGAGAAACACCCAAGTACTTAAGGGAAACCTAATGCCACACTTTGGTACCACGGCGTCAAACTGCTGGGGCAGATGAAGTCAGGAGCTCCCAGGAGGTGTCCTTTAAAGGAATTCACTTCTTGGCACTGCAGCTTTTGACATCAGCTTTCGCAGTGCTGAAAAACTGCTACCACCAAGCTTTCCACAAACAATGCAGTGGATTTACAGAGAGCCCAGTTATCTTGTAATCAATTTAACTACATTCACAAGCAAGTCATTCCAGCTAAAAAAAACCCCACCAACTATAACTATTTGGACACAAGCCACTTGGGATTTTGCTTTGCAACAATTCCAAATACTGTTAGTAAATGTTTTCAGGATCCTCAGAAAGAAAAGCTTGCACACATCACAACTCACTAAAAAAAAAAATTAGTTTTTTTTCAACCTTGAATCCTCCTGGTATCCTGCTTGATAAGAAAGCAACAATATTTTAGTATGCACCAAGGGTCAGACTCTGAGCTCAAATATACTACTGTAAACACCAAACAGTACTGAGTAGGTAAAAATTTCAATGAGTAATTATATCTGGGTTTCAGCAGTTTCCACATCCTGTTTCCATACAGTTTACCATGCACATTAAGTTGCAGGTATGAGTCAAACACGAGACAAACTTTTTTTTTAAAAGCTTATTAAGCAATTCTAAGCACAAGGGGTTAAAATACAGCTGTAATTTTTCACAAAACAAGCAGGGGTTCAAATAGCAACAAAGGTCATACATATTTTGCACATCAAAAAGTCAGCATGAAAAGTTCTAAAGGTGCAGGATTTATTTATGCCTCTTCAAGTCCTGCTTTCAACAAAGCTGCCCATTGCTAGCAAGGATCTGGCCACATTTACACAGCAGTTGGGTATTTCACATCACTTCTCCCTGGAGTGCCTTCCCTCTGAATACAGAAGGACATACTACACACGTCCAGTAAGCTTCCTGCTGATACTAGCCTGTTAATGTGACAACACCAGGGAGACTTCCAAGTCTTCCGAGAGCACATCTGGCAGACAGCGTCTGCATCTAAGCCACACTTCAGCAAACCCCTTAAGCGTATGTTTAACTTTAATAACATGCCGAAGTCTCACCGACATCAATGGGATTCAAGCGTGTGCTTACATGCTTGCTTGAATCAGAGCCTCTGCAGGTAACTAGCTCCTGGCTCCCTTGGAAAGGGCTGGCAGGGGACAGGGCGTAGGAAGAGGTAGGGCAGTACCAGCTGAGGGACAGCCAAAAAGACAAGCTCGTCCCTGTCAGCACAGAAAGCTGAATGGCACCATTCTGCAATGCAAGTTCCAGTCCAAAAGGTCTTTCCTCCTGGCTTTGGCAGAACAAGACATTCAGTCACCCAGACTGACTGCATCCCATGAGGGAAAGCACGTCTGAATATTTACACAGCCCACTCAGAGTCCCGCTCACTTGGCGACATCGGAGAAATCAGCAGCATTCCCACATAGAGGGAAGTGCGTTATCAAAAGATACACTCTGCCAGGTCATTTGCCAACAAGAACATGCAATTATAGCAGAGTTTAGCAAAGATACTTTGCTGTGAGGCACAACACTTGTGTCTTGCAAATTATACATACCATACAATATAAAAAATTCAAATATCTTTTTTAATCAGGGCTTTAACCTGACCAGCAGAGTGAAACAGAGTGAAAGAGGAGTGGGAGAAATGAGTGAACAGCATCAAGCAACAGTTCTTCCTCCCATCTTTGGAAGTAAGATTAACAGATACACTCTGGGAAGCGACAGGAATGGCCCCATTGGGCTCATACTAACAGCAAACACCACAAGAAGTAGTGGTTATGAAATGTGTCCTTTAAATTTGAGAAAAAGAGTGCAGTTTAGTACATGCTGAGACACTGGAGCTCATTGTCACAAGAGGATTAAAAAATAGACAAGTTTACTGAAGAAAAAACAAAGGCCAAAACACACAGAGGCACAGGCAGAACCATTAGCATGGGCAGGCTGTAAGCTTCAGACAGCCGGAAGGAGGGAGGAAATTGAGAGTGAAGCATCACTGTATGCTTGCTTCTTGCTAGTCACTGTCAGGTAGGGTATCGAATGAAGGAAACTTTTTGTTTGACCCAATATAATTGTTCTCACTGATTTCAGAAATATGAAAGAAAACTAGCAAAGCCATCAAATGATGATGGCAGCTGGAAGCAGCAAGTTCAAAAGGGTGGCTATGAAGCAAGATGTGCAAGATTAGAGAGACCCTGTGGTGTTTTTAAAACACAGACACTAAGCTGTGTGAAAGGTATGTCACAAACATGATCTTACCTCCCAGTAAAGGCTTAGAGTAAACCATGGCTGAACTGGATAGTTCAATATTATTCAACACAGGGCAGGTAGCCCAGGAATGCAGATCTAAAAGATAGCACTTTGCCTTAAAGCAGCAGGTTTTTCTCCTTTCCAAATGCTTGCCTTACGCTCTGCACGCTAGAGACTAGATTCAGCCTGACTAGCATAACATAAGTTGTGTTTGCTGGTGGGTTCCCTGAAAGGTATCTGCAGTGCACCTTTCCAGTGAGTCTCCCGAAAGAGAGAAATGGTTATACTTCCACACAGTTTGCTCTAGGGAAGGAACCACATTCACATGCATGAAGCCAGAGAGGTATATCACACAGGTAGGCTGTTCACCTCTAACAACATGTTCCTTAACGCTATAAAGGAGTAAGCCTCAAAGTAACAGGTTAGACAGTCCCAGGAACATGCATGTGAAATGCTTTCTAATTTCAATGGGAGGGGATATGCTGATGTGCTGTATTAGGAACAGTGCGATCAAGACAGCCACCTGTCACAGATACCTTTCTCTTAATAGAAAAGCACGTTGGCATCATCAACGTTCTACAAAATTTGCTGGACAAACTTGGGATGACAATTCCCACTGGTTTACCTGCTTCACAATGCACTGCAGCCACAGGAATCTGATTGCTTAAGACAGCCAGAACCAAGACTCATCTCCTCCACATAATTTCTTCTGCTCAGCTATTACTCTCAGGGTATTACAGATGTTTGCAGCAAGCAGCTTGTCTGTGCTAATCTGCTCTTGGTTCAATATGCAGCAGCTTTCTAAAAGGTTTTGATGGTTGCATTTCTGCTTTGAAGTGACGCAAACTAAGGAAAGAAAAATATGTGTCCTGACTCACCTAAGGCCAGGTTCCTAGGCTACACAAGGCACCAGCGTAACATGCTGGGATCTCAGCAGAGCAGCACCTGTACACCTAGGTGAGAACTGTATGTAGGACCATAAGCTGGAGTACTTTGCCACAATTGCTAATTGTACCATCTCTGCAGAAAGTCATAGAGAATGAGGCAGTGTAGGTAAAACCCCACTGAAAACTTACAGGCTTTGTACACTATAGTGAAACTCATGGAGTGCCAGTGAAGTTTATGAAGCAGAAGAACACGGTTTTACTTTTCAGCTTACAAGGCATGCAGCTATGTTTTTGAGCCAATTTTTGCCATCTAGAGGTGGTTACTTAAACCCTGCATAATCTACGCTGGAGGGGATGGAGGCTTACCAATACCTAGCCAGGCAAACTCCCATCCCCGAAGGCTTTACAGTCTGATCCAGACAGGAACAAACAATTAAGAACTTGGTTTCAAATCAGGAAGTGGACTCAGAAATGGGGAGTGCTAAGCAGATGAAAACACAATGTGATTTTTATAAGGGATTCAGAGGAGATGAAGTAGATTAGACTACTTCTCCTGTACACTAGATATTTGAAATGTGTTGGGAATTAGAAAAAACATAAACATATACTATGAAACATTGATAACTGCCAAGCTGCAGCACGTGGCAGCTTCCAGAATGGACTATATATCAGTTAACCTTAAAGAATGTGATCATTTAGTATTTTTCTTCTCTAGTAAGCTACATTTTGCATAAACCTACGTAGATTATACCATCAGAAGACAGTTGCAAATCATCTTATAAATGTCAGAGGCCAGTCTAAAAGCACCTCAGCAAGATAGTAACAATTATCTACAGTTAATGGATAGCTGTGATTTCTTCTTTTTCACCTTATTTTAGAGGGTTCCAACAAAGAACATTACATCCCAATCATGCTTATGGACCTTCTGGATAATAAAAGACCAAAATTAGTTATCTAAGGTATGGTACAATATCCTTTCCCTACACATAAAAAGATATGCATCAGCTAGGTCTATAGACTTAGTTGCAGAGAAAAACAGAGTGGCAGAGACAGAAAGCAGGGAATTAGCTATCCTATCCACTTTGTAACTGTTTCCCAAGATAATGAGCTATTTCTGGTTTAATATACTCAATAATAAGAACTTATACTCATTTTGCTGGTATGAATCTGAAGCAATGTCATATCAATGGTATTGGGTCAGCAGGCAGCATCTCTCCATAGTTATGGGTGAGTAACTACACTGGAACAAATGAGTTAATATTAACTAATTGGCAACAGAAAGATGGTTCTCTTCCAAGTAACTCCAAACAAAGAGTGATAAAAATCAACAAGATTTAATACCATTCACAGCTTCAATTACCTTCTAATGCTCCAAAAGTAAGTGAAAGGCATTTACATGTCAACCCCCATAAATATTTACAGTTATGACTGAAGCAAGCTTGACTCTTCTCATCACCCCATTAAATCAACAGCATTGAATAGACTATTATATTATAAACAGTATAAAAACAGGCTGAAGTTAAAAAATGCAAACTAAACATGGATCCCAACCCATAGTCTTCTAGTCTGTAGCCTAGGTTTACATTAATTTTGAACCCCCACTGACGTCTGTGCTTTGCTCTCCTGCCTTTGCACTCGCAAGGCGCAACTCAGCATCCAACTCCGTGGACCAAGTTTTCCTCTCCAGTGTCCCTGGGAAAAGAAGTGGTGCTCTTAGCTGTGCTGCTCCGCTGATCCCAGACCCTGCCTTCAGCAACAGAAGGCAGAGGGGTTCTAGCCATGGCAAAGATGCAACCATCCAAAGGCTTCTGCTTGGACTTGCAAAAACAGCCAATTGTCCAGGCATCCCAAAATACCTATGTTAACACTGCTTTGATACTTCCAATTATATAATCTGGAATAAAACCACAGACCCTCTTTGTTTCAAACAATCTTTAACTAGATGTCAGCACTCAATTGGAGGAGAGGATGATATTTGCTGGTTGGTGAATGTGTTGGTTATAATTTGTGATTTGATCCCTCCTGGCCATGTTGAACAGTAGCAATGTTGGAATTTGGGTAGACAAATTAACCTTCTTGATTTCCAGAGAACTGCCTCTTAGTACGATGACTTCTTGGAGACAGTACCTGATATTAACAGTTCCGTACTGTGTTCCTCTTCAAACTCTCTTTCTTTGGTTACTTTTGATTGATTATTTGTGGGTCATACGTAACAGAAAACGTGAGTAATAACTTGGGGCAATTAGCAGTCCCTGTGCTGAAAAGGAAACTCAGGTAAGAAAGACCAAAACAGATACAGCTCACTCAAAACATCCATTTTCTGCTAACTTACACAGCCTGTTGCACACCAAAGGATCTCAAACCATAAAACAGGATCACTTCTGTCTCCCACTACAAGGCAGAAGCAGCCCAGAAACTTAAATCCTGGAGTGACATTCTATCAGGGTATCACTGGCACAAGGATTAACACTTTCCTAACCAAATTATATAGCAGCTTTCCTTGAATACTTTTTACTGTCTAGAAGAAGATTTTATGTAGTCTAAGGATAGTACACCACTGTCTGTAATATTGCTCTGATTCAGTCAAGAAGAAAACTGTAGAACAGACCATTCAGATCTTCCCTTTCCTTCTTCAGCTATTCTTTGGGGGTGCCCTTCAATCACAAACTGGTGAATCTTCACTTCATCTCCTGCTCAGTGGGATCAAGTCAAAGGGCAGCTCCTCCACCCCTCCTGGAGAGAGCAGTGCTGCAAAGTCAGCAGTGAGAGAGAGCTGGAGGGCCACCATGATATGGGAATTTGTGACCTTCTGGCCCAAGGCTATGAGTTTGACCAACTTAGCCGTGCCCAAATGGACTCTCAGTTAATTTTTCACAGACTTAACCAAATCAGCAAGCCCCAGCTACAGGTAAAAATACCTAAAGCACATTCCCAGGTATATCTTTAGCCTAGGTCATGTAGATACCCAAGCGCAGGTTTGAAAACCTTTCTTAACTTCATGAATGCAGATATTCTCAAACTACTGACAGACAGATGATGCCTTTCATGGGCTGCATCATGGTTCTGAAAGCCTCATTTACACAGGGATCAGAAAACACACATACGTAGAATGAAAAATCCAGCACCAGTGCCACCACTTAATATAGCTGCGCGCACACAACTGTTTAGCACCAGATAGCAAAATGGGAATGTAACTGCAGCATCCTGCTATGACAGCTGCCACCCAAAGGTCTCATTGCAGCAGTTGTAAATACAATCTTTTTTAATTACAAAGATGCTATGCAAAACCATTGTAAATCAAAAGCATGCTATGTACAGCACAGCAGCTACTTGCTGATAGCCATACATCTCTGAATTATTCTTCTATAAAGAAGTGTCAGAACTCACATCTCTTCGTTCCTGGCTTGAGCGTTGCTTTCTCTGTAGCAAAGACTTCTCTGCTTTTCCTCAGGAGGCACCTCATGTGAAAACTTAAGAACCTTTCCATACCACAAGCACAAAGAGCACAGCATGGGGAGTATAGAGGCATAAAGTGTCACGTTGTTAACATTGTGCTTGATTTCTATAAAAACCACTAGTCTGACGAGGACAGTGAGGTCTGAGGGGCATTAAAAGCAATGCAGAGACAATCTGGAAAGGTCCTCCTAGAAATGGCAGTTTTGGAGGACTCTTAGGAAAAAAAAATACAAAGGGCACTGAGTCAAGGTGAGCTGAGAAGTATGCAACCAGGAAAACTCGCCAATAAAAGGCACTCCTTCAGAACACAATGTTTTGTCTGACTGCTTTATCAAGAAATCAGTTTACAACTGCTTCTTATTACTCTGAACTGAAAGTGACAGGAGTGCAAAGGCTCTAAATCAGGGAGAGGAAGGTAGGCAGAGTACGGCAGTCCTCATTCACTAAAGCATTAAACATTTTATACTTTTGTATTTTAGAGAAATCCAGCCTGTTAGTTTCTTTCCCTGAGGGTGTTTTTCATTTTGTTTTGTTGTTTTGATTTTTAAACAGTACAGTTTCTGCTACGCACAACTAACATAACCTTGTGCCAGTTACGCAACGCTCTGGAGCAGTCTGATCTATACAATGACCTTTTTCATGGCCAAAGCTCTCCAGATGGACATGCCTAAAATTGCTAGTTTAGGACAAGCTTGTTGCAGGGGATAAATGTCTTATATTTCCAAGCAAGGACTTTGGTAACAAAGCCATCACAGACATCTAGAGAAATTCACATGGCAATTCCCATGACTTAGTTCAAACTTGCAACATGCACAAGGTAGACTAAAAGATCCAGCTTGGAAGTCAATCTACAAAGATTGACTTTAAATGTAATTTGAATTGATTACTTCAAATGTTATCATCATGTCCCTTTACTTTTGTTTTACTGCAGAAGAATACTTTGTTTTACATAGAAGTTCTCTCACAGAAGGAAAATGCAATTTACCCTTCCCTTTGCTTCTTCCTCTGTCTCAACTTCTTTTCAGCAGCACAGCCTCTTCATCCATTTTTTCCTGGTACTCACCAGTCCCCAGTTCTCCAGCATGGCCCAATTTCACCATTCAGTTTTCACACACAATTCTGCTTGAACATAAGCTTTGTGTTCTCCAGTACATTTCCTATCCTTACCTGTATAGACAGAGGGAGCACAGTGCCCCCAGTGTGCTCTGCAAAATTATTAAATGTGCACCTTACTACAGGGTCTCAGCATCCCGCAGAATGAGCAAGGAAACCCTGGGAAGTTGATAAATAAAGGCCAAGAATTCCAGAGAGCTCCAAGTCCACTTAAACAGCTCAACTTTTTTCCTCCCTGCTTCAGCATATAAACCCCCTGTCTCTTCACACTTGGGAGACTCAATATCAATTTGTTCCACTGTCAAGACGGGTCAACGTGTTTGCCTGTTAAGTCTCGCAGGTCCTACATTTCTTCAGCAGGTCCATATTGCTTTCCCAGTAGCAACACTGAAGGGCTCACTCACCTCCTTGTGGGAATCCTTATGCGCTTCCAGTGTTTTCATGATGGTCAACTCCGCGTAGTTCTTAAACCTTGCTGGCTGGTTCCGTAAGATCTCTCTCAGGACTCGCAGTGCCAGGGCTCTTATTGAATGCTGTGTCAAGAGAAATCAACATTAGAAAAAGTCACTTCTCAAAATCGTAGTTTGAAGTAAATTCTCATGGCTCCCTACACCACCAGAAATCTTATATCGCTCTACCAGCTCCAGTGGAGTGATCAGTGTAATCAATATAACTAAAACTCAGAATTGGTCTCCTTGGTTGCTTTTACACAAAAATTCATATAAAATTACTGCTGTCACAGATACAAGAAAGAATCAGAATGACTCTTCTTTGTTAAATTCCATACTTTTGGCAACAAAGTACGAATTTGTACTCAAAGCAGCACATCTGCATTACGTGAATCTACAAAGAAGGTCAGATCATATTTGCTTTGCCCTTCCCTCTTCTGCTTAGCTTTGCGGATATCAAACTGGGCTCCATCCATGCAACAAAGCTGTTTCTCATGTACTAATGCTGTAAAATTGACTCTCTTCCTGTAACTCCTATGGAAATTATTTTCAAGAACAGTCAGTCATTGTAGTCAATGCTGACCTGTGTGTTAATCCTTTATATCAAAAGATCATTAGCAGAAGGGATTTATAACACCTGCTTCAATTTCATAACTGTTACATTAAGTTTTTGGCCTGTGGCCACTTCAAATAGATTCTATCATTTCAGTAGAGAAATACTTACTTTATTCTATACTCAGCCTTTAAAGAATGTCCTTCACTACTCACCTGCAAAATTCACGCAGTAGCACAATTCACATGTACTGAAAGCCACCATATG
This sequence comes from Grus americana, assembly GCF_028858705.1. Taxonomy (NCBI): domain Eukaryota; kingdom Metazoa; phylum Chordata; class Aves; order Gruiformes; family Gruidae; genus Grus; species Grus americana. The sequence goes on along the minus strand of NC_072857.1, from coordinate 13,601,011 downwards.
TTCCGATACATGTGTTATGATGCTATGATTAAATATGTAGGACTAGAGCAGCTCATGTTTATACTATGAGCAATGACTGAGAAAATAGCCACCTACACTGCTTCAGAATTAAAATTTCTGAGAGCGGGCCATATACTTTACAAGGAGTATAAGAAATACAATGAATTTTGAATCAGATGAAAGAAAAAAAGAACTGTAAAGTGCTTTGGTCCTTTGCAGCCTAAATATTCTAACATTCAGACAGAGCATGGCTCTGATGTGAGGGCACAGCAGGGTGCTGAGCCTTTGCCAAGTATCATTGTGCTGAAAGCTGAACAAATAGCCCCAAGTGGAAAAAGTAAGAGTGTAGCCTGTAAATTACCACTTTGATCAACTATTAAATATAAAGCTGTGATAATAATACAGCTTTTTTTTTTTTAATACTTCAAAAAAGATCCCCTATAAAAGCAGTTTGTTCTTGATGACATTTTTGCAAGAGACAGACCCATCCCATGAGATCTAGTAGCCTGGATCTTTAAACCACACAGAGGAAAAAAGAATTAATCTATTCTAGGGTGCCTTTATTCTTCTTTTTTTGGGAATGGGTATGATATAGTTAAAGAGCTTGTAACTTCATCCTAACTCAGAAGGGAACAACTTTTGAAGTCTTGATAATTTTTGTACTAGATTAGAAGATAACTTCTTTTCTGATTCTACTTATCTAGTTATTCTTTTCTGATTCCCGATTATTTGTTACTAACACTCTGGAGGGAGGGTGAAAAACTGGGACACTTCAGAGCCGCTTAAAACTCATCACTGGACACGCTGAAAACGAAAGCAGAGTTGTCAACCTTCAAAAGAACAAATGAACAGTGCAGCATCACTGTACAGATGCTGTACAAATGCAGCAGGTTTCATTTAAACTAGTGTGGGAACTATCACCCTAGATGAAGCAATGTACAGGAGAGTTAAGACAAAAGTCTACATCTCACATCTTTGTCTCCGAGCGTTTCCAGCAGCAAGAGCAGAATGGTTTTGAAATGTTCTTCCCAAACTCCGAGATTATCTTCCCTTGTGATCTTTAGCAGTTCCAGGAGAGCTCCTTTCCGCTCCTCCACCCGCTCGTTGTGGTTGGAGAGCTCTTTCAGAAGATCAGCCACCAAATCTGAATGGTCAATGGGTACTTCTAGGACAAATGGCAGCAAATCATTTGGGGAAATGGGGAAAACGATCAAAGATGCCAAGATTACTAACCCTTTACAGAACAAAGTGCACATAACAAGGGGGCCGTCAAAAATGCATCAAATTCCAGGTGGCCTCAGTCAAGTAGGCAAAAGAATCCAACTAGCCCACAATTTCACCTGAGTTCATAACACAGCACATCAATCTGCACATGGCTTCTAATGAACCAGGAAGAGATGATGATTGAATTTCATCCAGTTACAATAATTACTTCTATAAGATGAGAACTGCTGCAGTTTTTCCCAGAGACACACACCCAAAACCAGTGATCACATGTATGACCTTTAGATCAAAGTACAGTGACTCAGTGTACTGCAAAAGAATAAAGCTGAGGTGTAGCATCACTTAAATGAAGTGAAACGCTCAGTAACAATGAGCTATTGAGATGTTTCAGTCAGTCAAAGAGTGGAAGCTCCCCAAAATAGTGTCCCTACAGGTGCATTTAGATGCTTAAGGGACTGGTTTGAGAGAAACTCTAGGCAAACAAAAATTAAAACTGCAGTATAACATTTTCTCAATAGCTACAGATGCTGGTACATGAGAACACGGAGTATTTCATACCAGTCCTTGACTCAGATGCAAAGCAATAGACACCATATGCATGGGCAGGCATGTATCTGAGAGCACTACCCATACACAAATATACCAGAAAGAGCAAGCTGCCTGCAGTTTTAGGAGATATGCTGATACAAACCATCCCGAAGCTGATCCATGTCATCATCGAACACTGCTTCCTTCAGGGCAGTCTTGTCATAAGTGTTAATTGTGTCAGCATAAGGATAGGGGTTATATTCTCGAGCACGTGGCCCTGAAAAGGTGCGGGGAGGCTGAGTGTTAAGTAGGGAGGTTTTGTTATCTAGAGCCATCCTTCCGCCTTCCACAATGTCACTGCTTCCACGGACATCACTGGTAGGTACAGCGAGGCCACTGTCTCGAGACACCTAGGGGATCAAACAGACAGAAAAGACATGAGACTACTCAAATTCTGTGGAAGATATAGCTTTTTCTGGAGTTCACCCACCAACATGAAGAAGCATGGAATCATTTACACATACATAGTATTCAAGTAAAACTTAGATTACCGCCTCTTTCCCTTATAGAACTACAACTGTTCTAAAAACGTCTCATCATCATAGGGAAAAAGCTATGCTAATGTTCCTAAATCTAAATTAGTATTGCTAAAACTGCACAAGCTGACAAAAGTCTGGAACAGGACCAATCTGCTAAGAAAGAGAAAGGAAGTAAAAGCAACATCCTGCTCATGAAACTTCACAACCCACTGACAGAGGAGATTGGATGATGCTTAGCAAGGTAACATAAAATGAACAATAGAAGCTTCCCCCCCCAAAAAAATGTTGGACAAGGACTTGTTAGCTTTGAAGTCTAACTTAATCTCCTAACATAAACTTGTTTGTCCAGATAGGAAGCAAGACTATCATAGACCATCTCAAGATGGAAGGGACCCATAAGGATCACTGTTTAAGAGTCCTATAAATTTTGAAGTCCATGTATTTAATTAAAGCAAATGGCATCTCACATGGTAGATAATTCTGTAACCATTCATGCAGCATAAGGTACCATGCGAGTCGTGCACTCAGAGTGATTATGGGTCCTTCCTACATATGAAGTAATGAGCCTGTGAGGAAAACCATCCATGCATTTTAGGACCTAACATTTCCTATTGCAGACCTGACTACACACACTCCACGAAAAAGCTGTGATTGAGCCATGCAGAGTCTGAGGAACACTAGCACTGTCCCCTTCATACATGAGACTCCCACAGAAACCCAGTGAGCACATTTCACAGGAGGCTAGAGTTCACAGGGAGCAAGGGACTACAGTAGTGGGACCCCATATTTAGGTATAAGAAGTTAGTAACCAATAAGCCAAAGACACTTGCAAGAATACAGCAGGAATAACTGGATTTTGTACACTAACAACCTAAAGACAGGCTTGAACGCAATGTTTTAAAACGTCACCTATGTGGGGACATTAATCAGTCGAATACTTACAATGTCACAGTCTTTCTTTCCATCACGTTTGATTGGCTCATTCAGGTCCTCTTGACTACGGAAACTAAATTTTTCAATCGCTTCTGTAACTCCACGAAGAGAGCTGTAGATTTCATCAGAATTTAGGTTCTCCGTGTCATAATCCAGCATACTAAAGACCAAACGTATATGAAATGTTACATATGAAATTGGAATCCGCTTTTGACTGTTAACAAAAACAATGCTAAGTCAGAGACAGATGATTTGGCATACCCTAACAGTGACTTGTAACAAAACATGGATGGAATCAAAGCAGACTTCGGGACTGAGTCTCCCCTCGAACAGGGCTAAATCTAGGAGAAGCTCCACTGAAACCAGTGGCATTACGTCGCTGTAATTGAGGGGAAATCAGGTCCACAGTTTGTTACATTGCACAACAGTGAGTGTGCTAGCCGCTGTAAACAAAAAAAACCCCCTTTCCCCAGCATGGTAATGGTGTTATTTAAAAAGGAGAAGGAAGAAAAATCAATCACTATGAGAACTTAAAAGGAGTGTGACAGCTGGTGGAAATGAAATCAATGAAATTTAAGTTTCATAATATATCAAATATATTCTGTCAATGAATTCAAATGTGACAGATGTAAATGGAAAGGAAAATGTATCTTGACATAAACCTTAGTCTAACATGTCCCATTTTCACTTATAAAGTAGTAGAAACCAAAATTACTTGCACGATGCCTTGATAAAAGATGCATTTCAGTATTAAGCCTAAGTTTGGGAATTCTGTCACTCAAATCTGATGCTTTCTCGCAGCCTGTCTGTTCCTCAGAAATTCCTCAGCAGCATAAAGCCACACAAGTTTTGGGATTCCTTGAGGAGTCATTAAAAATTAAGTTCCATGACAAAAATGCCTGGCATGCAAGGACAGATGATATGAAAAGATGTGGCTAAGAAGAGAAGCTCCTACAAGCTTGGAGAAAATGAAAAGGCATTATTAGCAGGGCTTTCCTCTATCTAGGAGAAGTCAAGTTTGCATGACAATCAGTTTTCCACTGAGAACAATTTCTTTGGGGGAGTCTCGGATCTTAGTAGAGCCAGAAGCAAATAAACCAAAGGAATTTGAGACATTTACATCTAGTTTGTCAATAAATGGCAAGTGGTGGCTCCCTACAGGGGTGAATTACTATTTCTTAACAGCTGGGGAAGGGTGACAGGATGGGCTTGGAGGAGGAGGGCTGAACAAAGAGTTGTGTTTCTTTTCCACAGAAGAAAGATTCACTGTGAGGTGGGTGGGGAAGAAACAAAATCCCTCCTGAATCCTGGCTACACAGCAATTATTTTCAATAGAACTAGAAGTAGTATCTTAAATATCTGGAACCACTACTCTTTTTTTTCCTGGAAGAAATTCAGGAACTTCAGACAGAGGGTAAGATTGGTGCTGCGCGATTCCTTTAGGATTAACACACTGAAAATAGCCATAATCCCTGGCTCCCAAGCAACACACTCGATCACACAAGCATCAGCACCATCTATTCTGGCAAAGAAACCAAAGAAAAACTCCCCAACTTTGAACAGTGTCTGCCAGGCTCAGGAAGAAAGAGAAACTGCTTAAAGAACAGACCAAGCCCAGGAAACAAAAGCTGTTTATAAACCTACAGAAGTCAAGGTATTTAGGGCTTTTCGAACAGCTGAATGACACTAATGCACTGTGATGGCTTTCCAGACAAAAGTGAAGGCAGGTTTTAGATTCTTTGTAAGTCTCAGGCATGGATAGGACAACCTTTGTTTCGTATGATCGTGAAAATGTTAATTTTGAGCTCAAGCATGTTTAATTCACAGATCTTAAATATTGTAAGGGGAACCCCTTAAGTGAGCAATGAAACTGCCATTCAAGAGGTATACATGTGACTGTCCCCGTGTACTCACACCAAGAGATGACATGACTTACCAAAGGTCACACAATGAAATCCATGGCAAAAAATGAGAAAAATCACAGATATACTGACACTAAATCTTCTGCTAAAATCATCACTTCTTTCCTCAGGGATTAATTTTGCCCTACACTGCTACCAAAGAATAGATCAAAGTACAGACTCTGCAATGCTAAAGGACTCAGGCAATTTCTCAACAAAGAGCCACCGATCTGATGCGTTTTTCAAAGCAGAAAACCACATTTTAATAAAAACCTAAAGAATCCAGTGATTTCATATGTCAAGAGTAAGCCTGTGTAGGAGATCATATTATGGCTGTGTTCTACATGAACGGAAACTCTACACGTGAACACACACATCTATCAACAGTATGTGTGCTGGAATACTTCACAGACAACACGATGGGGGGAATAAAAAAATAAAATGGAACTACACCCACCTTTCAGGAAAAAAAAAAGGCACAAAAGGAAAAAAGTTGACCCATGCAGAAAACTAGAGGAAAGTCACAGGATGAGTAAGAAGTGAATAGAGATGAGCAGCGTTTAGGGATGTCACAACATTATTTTCCATCTTCTGCTGCACTAAAAACAATGCAGCTCTTTACAAGTTTATCAAGACACAATTTGGCAGTTTTCCAGTCTTACATAAAACACATTTTACTTCCATAAACTATTACTCAGTTTCCAATCCAAACTACATGTAAGTAATCAACAGTTTAGCATCCTCAAGCAGTACACAGTAACCCACTTCCTTGCACTTTCAGGTTCTGGGCTGGAATATACATCAAATTATTCCAAATCTTGGTGTCAGCTAATGAAAGGAGGAAAAGAATTCTCAACTAGTTTACCTCCAAAAATCAATATGGATCTCTTCCACAGGTATCTTAGTGTCCTAGAAGAGTCAGAACATTGATTTAAAGTTTTAATTCTGCAGGTATTTATAGAGGTATGGACTATGGGATTCTATTTTCTCTCTCAGACACCACAGATTCCCAGATTTTAAGCCCTCTTCTTTCAATAGTTTTTTGTTAGGAACTTCTTGCTTCAAGGAAAGATTATATGTAGTCCTTTCTCAGGTAATAGGTGTATTTAAGTCAGGAGAAACCACATCTACAGAAAGCCCGTTGTCAGGATATAAACTTAAAAAAAATCCAAGGAATTTAACATAGAGGTCTGACAAATTAAATTTGTATTCAGACGGCGTTTTTGATTAAAACCAGTATACAGCTTTAGTCCAGTATACTGATTAAAGATCTGTATGCAGATTGGAACAAAATGTGAGGGCACAGGAGGAGGAAGAGATGGTGAAAATTAGTGATCGATAACCTCTAAATCTTGTGGTAAGGCGTAGCCAAGTTGAAAGACCTTGCCCGTACTATCGTAACGCAACCAGTGCCTGCCGAAGGTGCTCAGCAACTGTGTTCTGCGTTGGAAACCAACTGTGAAACATATATCCGTTCAGGAAACCTGGCAGGGAGGAAGAATCTGGAAAAATCCACTTTTTTTTTCCCCCCCACTTGCATGCCACATCTTCCCCAAGCAGCGAGCAAGTGGCTGCCTGCCACCTTCGCTCTCTGAAAGCTATCATCGTCTCTTTACCTTTTCCAACCAAAGCCTCTGCAAATCATTTCCCACATTTGAACAAATCCCACAGTGTGAAAGGTAAATAATACTGTGACACCTCAGACAAGTTGGTTTAACAGGTAGCTTGTTACCTGGGAGAGTAAGAGCGTCTGAAAGTCTTGTGGGAAGGAGCAGTGGGGATGGAGTTAGGCTGAGAAAGGGGAGGGGGGTGCTTCGACAGCCCATCTGCACTCCAACCCCAGAACCGACTGCCGTGATCAGAGGAGAAACAAAAGAGAGAAAAAACAGAGAAAGGAGAGGGAGAAAAAAAAAGAAACTATAATCTGAGTGGCTTAGTGCTGTCATGCATCCTTGGAGAGAGAGAAAAAAATTAATAGAAACAAAATTAAACAAGAATACTCCATTGAGCCCCATAAGTCATTGTTTTGGCCTTTAGTATTCATTTCCACTTTTATTCCTAACAATTATATGGTTCGCAGAAAAATAGTCCCTGCGTGTACTAATCAGAAAATTTTACAAATGAATATAGTCTCTATAAATGACTCTTAATGCTCTAAGTGAATAATCCCTGACCACACATCTGTATTCAAACTCTAAGCAGGTATTCGCGAGCAACAGGATTTCCCCGGAAGAAAGGAAAGTTGGAATTTTTTTTTTTTTTTTTTTTTTTTTTAATGAGACACCCAGAGGGTAGCTGGTCAACTTTGGCTCCTGGTGTCTCTATGAGAGCCTGCAATCAGGTCCTACTCAATCAGCAAACCTTTGCAGGGCTTAAGATCTGATCCTATTTCACCGGATTCAACCTGATCCCAAAAATGCAGCAAGTAAAAGTCAGTCTAGAGTGTCAATGTATCATGTAAACTGGGGACTTGGCCCAGGTCTCGGCAGACAAACCTGGAAAGACTGGATGAAACCAGTCTCTAAGTTGATTCAGATCTCTCCTCAAACTTCCACAAACCCTTTCTGGTTACTGTTTGATCCTGCACCTTGGGGTCAAAGCATCCACTCCTGTGACAATTTGTCTAAGCTTTGCTTTTGTTCTCTTCCCTTTAAGGTATATGGATTTTCAAAATCATCTTCTAAATGAGAATATAGATGCTTGAGCTGGTGGAGTATTCAGGACACCACTTTGTTTCTATTAAGTTTAAGTACACTGTCTCAAAGTCACAGTTGTGTATACACAAGTGAAAGATATTGCAAGATCAGAAGTGGTAAACAAGTCAAGAATTGCTCCAGTGAGAATAGCAGCAAAGCCAGTTGAAAACTCTGTCTGAAGAGTGGTGTCAAGAAGTCACTCGTTAACCAGCAATCAAAGCCCATAGCTATTGCATGTAACTATCACGGAAATACACCAGACACCCAAGACCACTGATCGGAAGTCTCGCAGCTCAGGTCTCACCTACCTGCAAACGGGCCACCAAACAATGCAGGCTTGTCCTCATTGAATAAGGTGGGTGGCTTATTTTAATTCTTTTTCCATGCCCTGCCTTGCTCAACTTGATACTGAAACTATCAAATTTTATTTTTAATGGCATATTCTATTGTCAGTGAAAAAACAAGCACATAAACTTACATAGCCAAATAAAGTTAACCTTTAATTTATTTAATTATCTATTCCTCTAGAGATCTTTGAAGGCCTAAATTTTTTTTTTTTTTAATAATTGGAACTACACAGAGGTTTATGAGCTTCTAATAAGGGCAAAAATAGTAGGGCAAACCTATTCATTTGATATTGCTTCAAATATTCCTACAGAATTCCAGGTGAAAATTCACAACCTGAATGTAACATTTAAGTTTACAGAAGTTCATTTGCCAGTCAGAATGGTATTCTTACAAATGAGGACTTCACAACTTCATATTTTCCTTCTTGTCATACTACATTAGGTACTAAATCTCAAAAGACTCTGTTGAACACAAACTCAAGCCATTCATCTGAGCAGCGCCCAGGAAACATTCTTTCCCCTCAGTCAGAAGTCTGTTTGGGGTTTTTTTTTTTTTTTTCCTATTATTTTCAGTCTTTCCAAGTGCCCTCCCCTACTTTTCTTCAGAAAGCACCTCTTTCCTCCATAACGCCTCTCCCCAAAACCTAAAACTGTCTAGATGAAAAAAAAAAAAAAAAAAAAAAAAGAAAAAAGCAGGTACCAACGCAGAAGTAACACAGATGCAGTGGATATCTTTGAGTGATCATGAAGCAGAACTGGATGGAGCAAATGAAAGCAGGAGAAGGAAGGACTCTGCCCTGAAAGCACCTTCGGTAAGTTACCCTTCTGAAGACACTAACATCAGGGGATACTTAAGCAGGTATCATCTGGATAGGCAAATCAGCTGTTTCCATCAGCAAAATCCAGTTCAACCAAAACATTCAAAATCTATCCAGAAAGCTCAAATACATGTACACACAAATACACAGAGAAAAATAAAAGATCAGTCATCTGGAATTCAGTTGTGATGGCAACAATATAAGAGAAGTAATGTGACCTAAGGGCAATGGTATACATACTATAGAAAGTCAGTATCAGTGAAGCCTTGCTGATTGAGGATATTGTCCACAAACCATTAGTAATATCGGAAAGCAGCTATGCTTAGTAGCATTTTTATATTGTTACAGGACTCCAAGTATCCTTTCTACACTTATCCCAGCCCCAAAATCATATACATCTCTAGATATGATTCCTCCAATCTGTGCATCAAGAAAAAATTCAAAGGAAAGTATAATCTTCAAAACCAAAGTCGGCATTAAGAACTGGAAAGAATCCTTCAACTGACTGCACTCGCCTGTACAAGACATCGGCACAGACAAGGTAAGCAGGGCCCGCACATGGAGCGTCCCAGGAAGCAACGGGCAAACACAACCTCGGTACAACCCTTTGGCAATGGGTATCATAAAAATGTAAAGTCAAGCCGAATTTCAGACGAGGGCTACACAGAGAAACTGTGGGAGTCTTTATCCTTCTACACTGCTATCAGAGTGACTCGGGCATGCTCATTTTCCAAGTTTATAGAGAGAAAAGTGACGTTTTACACCACTGATGAATAGCAAATGACAAGTATTTGTAATGGAAACATGACACAGAAGCATCTATACCAACAAATGCAATACTGCAGCATACCCTGCTTCCCATTATTTGTTAGCACATCTTCCAAAGCCTTTTTTCTGAAAGAAGGACAACAACACGTACTCTTCAGAAACAGAGCTAATTTCTCCCTTGTTCTGCAAGTCGGGACCATACTCAAAAACTGTGCTACACAACACATTTTCAAGAAGGATGCAGTCCAGCAGAGCATCAGAAACTACTGCCACTGATCTGCAGTACTTGCCACCACCTTTTCTGCAAATGGTAAAAATCTGCGGTTACTGTTACCACTCAGAGGTCACTCACCAAAAAAAAGTAGAACTTCTCCCCTGAATATTTTAAAGAGCTTTTACAGCAGCTTCCATGTTCACCTATCACTGAAGAGTAACATTGCTCTTGAATAACTAAATCCAGCCAGGAAACAGGACGCACTTCTTGAAAAGACACCTAAATTTTTTTGGATCAACATCTCCAAGAACTCCATAGAAAATTGAAGTAATGATTGTTTTCTAAAGGAAATTCCTAGACCACTGCAGCGGTGGCAGTTTTGGTCTTGACAACTTAATGGCAGAATGCTCTGAATGACATGCCTTCTCTAACTATTCCTTGAGAACATATCACATGGGAAAAACCCTCTGGTTCCTAAACCCAAAATGCTAGAAAACAACAGCAACAACAAAGTATGAAGTGTACACTGAATGCTTTAATCAACATTTTGATACGTGCATCCTGACATCAAAAGGTGAGAAGAATGCAAAGACAAACTGAAAAGCAGTGAGCGAAGTGGCAAAACAAGTTGTGTCCCAATGGCAAAACCCAAAAAGCATGGAAAAGTCATGGATTTATAAAATAGGTGCCACATGCAGACGTGGCTAAAGTCACAATGTAACCGCAGAGAGACATATCTCAGTTTATAATTTCCCATGACAGAAATCAGCAGGGCAACAATGCTCAAACTAGTCAAAAAGGAAGCAACATAGTTGGAACCGTTCCCCTGAAACTCTACCACTTAATTTCTTAATGGAACCTTTGTTGAAAAAACTTGTAATAGTCAACTTGACCTTGGCTTGCAACCTCTCAGTCTAGTTTTGGATTACAGCAGATTTAGGGGTCACAAAGATGTATTTAGATATCCAAAATTTTCTCAGGAAGCCCCATGTGCTCCTCATATGCTGCTGGAATTAGTGTAACTACTCATTAAGGCTAAAAGCCTGTGTTTTTCCTGACACGTAGGAACTCCCACGTCTAAGCATCCCTCCAGACAGGGTTTAGCAAGTCACAACAGGGCTGATCAACAGATTTCAGGGTAAATTACTATACTGGACTATGAACTGCAGTCTTCACCCAACATGTTTCCTTCTGTCTCTTCGATGACAAAGGGAAGTGACCTCCTATAGAGAGGCAGCCAGGCAGACAAGAACAGCAGCTTTTAAGCTTTCCCAGCACGAAACAAAGTCTGTCTAGGTAACAACCTAATACTTTCCTCCAATATGGCCCCAGAGCATACTGTTTAAATTCCTATCTCCTCTGCTCTAAGTTTTTATGGCGCAAAACACATGCATTTCCAATATCCAAGAGTCCATGTTTGCTCAATAAAAGGTTTTGGAGTGAACCAATATATTCTAGGGTAGCATCTACAGCTTCGGAAAAACACCTGGTTGCAACAGAACTGCTGCCCAAAGGATCAGGCCACCATTCTGCTGGTGAGCAGCCAGGAGGGTGATTTGTGAGGTACTCAGCACTGAAACACAGTCACCACCTCTGCTTGTTCTGCATCCTCACAAAGCATAAGAGGGAAACAGGAGATTCAGTACTTCTCTCAGCAGCACAAGCACTGTGCTACAGTCAGATGAATTACTGATCACAAGGGTACACCTAAAAAATAGACACAGTCTCAAACCCTTGACCTGAAAGTCACCATATACTTTGTGATATTTGCAACCTCAACAAGACCTCTTTCTAATGCTGCCATTTAATATTACCTTTACTGAACTCACAAACGTGATTCTGGAGAAGGCCTAGTTATAAAAGAAAATTAATATTATAAGAAGAGACATTAAGATTACACAGGTAACATGAGGACTGGAACACTGAAGTCAATCACCAACCATGTATTATCGTGTTCAAACCTTATTCCTTTGGAACAATGTACTGTAAACTTTTGGTCTTGTTTTTGCTTTCAAAGTGAGTCATATTCTGCAAATGCACACTCAGTGTTGAAATCCTTTACTATTTTGCAAGTGCTTTAATTAGCCTGCTACATTACCTTGGAGACAGTCCTCCATGGGAACAGTTGGTAGGTGAAGTTAATGGGCTGGTTCTGCTGCTGGAGTGCCGGGAAGGAGTTCGACCAAGGGTATTGCTGGGGGAACCCTGGCACAGACGTAGAAGACAGGGATTAGCAATGTGTTGCAATGCACAGGCAGAAGTACACAACAACAGGTCCAAATATTGCCTTTGTTTGCACTAGACAAGCTTAGTACAGTTTTGGTTCTGGCTCTTGACCTAAAAATCTGCAGCCATGATTCACGTAGTCATTAGTATGTTCTTGAAGGTACAGCTCTGAGACTAAAGAAAGCACATATACTCTTTTCTACAATGCACAGAACCTGCAATTTTAACTGTGCAACACATGCAGCCTGCAAATATTTCCAGAGAAATGGTTTATCAATCCACCAGGTTACCCAGCTTCTCCGATACTATTTTCCAGGCTCCAAAGTATGCAGACCATTACACTAGCAATTTAGCGATTTAATTATGCAGCTATTTTCCACATTGTCTAAAGCATTCTGACTGTGCTTGTTACGAGCATAAGTAAGCAATCTAACTTATCATTTTTCCACTGGCCTGCACAATCATTTATACCACAGCAAAATAAGTAGAAATTGCTCCCAATTCTGACTGTCTTTGCGCAAGGTTGACAGTACTAGAGAATCCAATCTGTTTGCCTGGCAGCCTAATGCTGCAGTTCCACCTCACACAAAGGTCTACTTGTCCATATGGAAGTGCAAAGACAGGAAGGTGCAAATGCCAGCAAGTTTCACGAGATTTCCACATAAAAAAGACAAAAAATACCCTAATCCTTGCTACTCTGCAGGGGGAAAAGTTTAGAAGCACACCTAAATCATCTACTAACATATTCCTACAGAGAATTAAAAATATGTAAGAGCTTCATGTAAAACTAAAACATAATGTAATAGGTGTAGACTGAGGAGACCTCGTAGGTCACATCAAAGATCCTGCAAGCTTCTTAGTAGACAATATATCTGTTATTAAACTGCTTTCAATAGTAGTGATAAGCCCAGAAAAAAAAAATGTTATCAGGATCTCTGTTTTAGCCAAAAGTTCATTATTGGTAGGATTTCCAAAAGCACCGACTTGAAAGCACAAACCCCACCAACTTTCATGAGCTCCTCCGTAATATATTGATTTTTTTTTTAAATCTGTCCTGGTTAAGACTATATTAAATTTAAAAATAACCGATTTTTTTTGTTTTAATGGTCCCTATAACAGCAACATCAAACAGAAGCCTCTGTTGCCATATTGCTTCAAGACAACAGCTACAGAAATTCATGCTACTGAAGCTGTTACAGATGTTATCAATGAGCTGCTGTCTTTGGAGCTCTGCTGTTTGCAAGGATAAGGGCCTCTCACCACACTGGTGTTACTGGAGTTCTTGAGGTGGTTGTGCAGAAGCTTGGTAGCACCATCCTGGAATGTTTTTGGCAAGGCACCAAGTAACATGGTAAACTCGGGAGTGTTCAATTCAAAGAGAGAAATCAGGACTATTTGTGCTGCCTAAAAAGAAGAAAGAAAAGACCATCAGTTTTTATTCTTCAAAAAGAGTATGCATTCTGTTGGTAACAATCCTTACAGTAAATTATGTGCATTTCATTCAAAAAGAAGATTCCCATACTAGGCAAATTTTTTACATATTCCTTCTGATGTGTCATAAGGAATTGCTAACTGCTATAGTTAACTTTTTAGTTCTTAGAGCTTACAATATACTTTTGCATTTATATCATTAACTTCGGAAGTGAAGTGTGCAGCTATTCACAGATAGTGAGAAAATCTTACCATTGTCCTGTTCAGCACATATTTCAATTGAACAAAAATTTACAGGAAACAAAAGCAGAAACTCAGATAAGTATGAATAATCTGGGACTGCTATTTGTCATTCCCACGTATGCTATTTTTAGTGTGAGGGAGACTAGTTCTCTTCCCATACAATCTCTCCTCTTCCTAAGGAGCTGACAAGTTTGTTTCATGAGACAGACAATCCCTGCTTCTGTTTCCCCACCTCTCCTTGTGAGTCTCACCATTGAGGCTGTTTAAGCAACAGCAGACTCCATCTCAAGGGGATGATCTACTGGGATGGTGAGAACCACCTTTCTCTCATCCATGGACAGGCTAAATCCCACCAGATTCCCCAAATTTAATAAGTGAAACCAGGGTACCACTGAAACAATTGAGAATTTTACCATTAATTTCACTGGACAGGATTTGCCCTATCTGCCTGGAAGAATAGCTGCCAGAACAGGATCTCCACTAACTCCATTTACACAGATACATCTCTGCGTATCCTGCACTAAGACAATGGAATCAAGTGGGAATGGAAGCAGAATAAATCAGAGTGCAGATCTGCAAGAGTAATTAATATCACATGTTCCTAACTAGACTTCCCCAGCAGCATACAACCCGCATGGATTGTACCAATTCTGGTTGGGTTCTCCCCACCCCCCGTCTTTGCCTTGAAAATATACAAAAATTAAAAAAACATTAAAAGAACAATAAACATGAAGCAATGATGAAGGACCTCTGATGATCTGCAGCACCACCTTCTCCAACGGGGGTGTAGCCATTGACACATCAACCTCCAAAATACGTGTGGATAACAAAGCAGTGGCTTAGGCTCACAAAGCAAGAAGCAAAGCTACGCATGCCCTTACTTTGGAAGGGCATACAAACAGGCTTAGGAAGGGTAGACACTTATGTCTGACCCTTTCAGGAGCTTTCTAAAACTAAAATGAAAAATAACTTTAAAGAGGGTAAAATATAATTCACTGCTGTGGCAATAACTGTACATTCATTGTTCTCATCAATTCAAAGAAGGAGTTTTTATTAAGTAATGTGTTTGTAAAGTTGGAATAATTAAGTGTATCTGCAGTTCCCTGTGAAGTGGAATCCTTCAGCAGATGATGAACTTGGGTACACAAAAACCCTTTCATAGTGGAGGGGAATCAAAGTACCTCATTGTTTCAGTGTGCAAAATGCAATTCAAGCTATACAGTTCCTTCTGTTCATTAGGCCCAACTTGCAGTAACACAGCTTTGTATATAAAAAACATTTTCCATCCATGAAAGTTTGGTAACATCTTTTTCTTACGGCCAAAGAAACTGAGGCACACAACCCTCAACGGGCTTCCAAGGACTGCAGTGAACAACAGGTCTTCAGACTCTTCATTCCAGATGGATCGTGCTGCCTCCTACCGAAACTTTCACTGACTTGAACAGAAGCAACACCATGTCTTCATTCACTTCACACTAAGGATCTAAGGATGAAAGAAGTGGGGAAATAGTGTTCCCCCCGTGGCTGTCTTAACTCCATACTCTACTCTCCTCTGACCTGAAGCTTTGGGCAACTCTGCCATGAAGCCTGCCTGGTATCCAACAAGGTCATGTATTTCTGTCCATTTTGATCCAAGAGCTTTTAAGTTTTCACCAGCATAGTATCTTCTGTAATAAAAATATTACTGCAAACAAGAGATCTCAGAACAACAATTGCATGTTGAACTGAATGCAAAATGACAAGTCATGCCAAAGTACATTCCCATTTGTGAATGGCATGCATCATATCCCGGATGGTTAGCAAGTGGACATGCAGATCTTCTGTGTCAGAACAAACAGATGGCATATTCATTCAGACTAGAAACCTAGGAAAATTGATCAAGAAGGTTTCCCAGGTTGAGAGACTGCTCAGACTATAATATCTGGAGATATCAACTGGTAAGTCAGTAGCTTCCAAGGTACAGTGAGGTGGGAAAGGATTTAAGATACCTTTGTCCCACTATCTCCCATCGATGGGTTAGAAATAAGGTCATCCTTGGAGACCTCCTACATAAACAGGGCAAAACAGGTGCAAGAGCAGACACACTCTACAATGTGAGATTCTGGAAGTACCTTTCCTGTGTGCTAGAGAGATCTAAGATGCATCTCACAGATCTGAGTAAAATCTTCATCAAAGCTCCACAAGGGACTTTGTGATCCTGTGGCTTCACTTTGAAGCAGAGTTATCTAATCGGGACAGTTTAACCCTGACACACAAACACTGATAACACAGACACTGTGCTACAGGAGTATCTGAGGGAAGTCACTGCAATTTTGTTCCACTTTTTTGTTTTGGCTTTAATGAAAACAGGACTGTGTCCACTCTCCCTCTTTGCACAAAATACAGCTTGTCTTTAGGAGCATCTGCCAGTATTCTGCATACCCAGTGCTCTTCGGTGGCTTTGCTGTTGCCTGCAAATAGGTCCTTGGGCTTGGAATGAAGTGCTGAACAGTCGCTCACAATGCTTACAATCTTATGTGGCCTGAAAGAAAGCAGACCTGTAGTCTATGCTTTTTGAAATAAAGCCAAGTACTACTGCAGCCTGGGAGCAGTGCTTGAGTAAAGCTCTCAAAAGCAACACTAGAGCTACGTGGGTTAACCTTGGCTGTGTTCTTTTTAAATAGTCCTCAGCCATCCAACTACACTTCTAGGTTTACTTCAGGCAAAAGCCATGATTTCCTACTTAAGATTTAACACGCAAAGGTCTTGGTCCTTGTTACCATAAAAGTCAAGAACACTGTTACCACTGACCTCAAGAGCTATAAGGTCCATGCTAGCTTGAAATCACATTCATAACATGCTCCAAGTTTCACACTTGCAATACTTCTCAGTTCTAATATAGTTAATTCTATTTCAGTAATGAAGAACATCAGGAACAGCATTTCTACACCTAACGGTTAGATCTGGGCACATTTGATAACACTCTAAGTTTCATTTATCTAGTCAAAGGACATCTTTGTGTCTAGATAACGTTTCTAAGAGTTTTAAATCCGTGGATTTTCAGCTTGTGACAAACCAGAGGACATTTTCATAATCTCAGAATCACTGGTCTTTTCAGAAAATCTTGGCCCTTGTTTCAAGAGATTACTCAAGGAGTAGATAAATTTCAAACAAGCAATAAAAAACTTATTTCTGTATATAATGTACAAACATTCTCCATGCAACACTTGTGCTTGATGATATGTAGTTTGAAGAAAGAGTAATATCTGAATTTTCCCTTGCTTTTGTGTCCCTGTACCATTAGTGTGGAACACTAATCCATCTCCTTTCGGTGACATATAACGTAGACCCTACAGATTATCTAATCTTAATGAAGCAGTTCTCTGCTGGCTTGAGCTAGAGAAACTCCAGTGACTTCAGAGCCTGAGTATGCTAGTGAGGGGGTCTGGCTCCATGTCAGGTTCTTGAATCATTTGCAAAGGATCACTTATGTAACTTCATTATTTTCTTTATAACAATGCAGCGAGGGATCAGGTTCCACCAGTTGGTAGCAGCTCCCAAAGTTTCACGCTTAGGTCAATGCAATTCATGCTGTTCAAGAGAGTCAGCTGCTAAAGGGACACAAATGCTTTCGCAGATTTTGGTTTTTGTTTCACCTAGGCAGTGGGTGTTGGACAGATTTATCAAAATCTGTAGCCTCTGCAACTTGATTGACTTACATTAAAGTCTCTATGAAATGGCTTGGGCTCATTAAGCAATAGCATCAAGGCTGACTGGAAAAATCCATTGATTTTAGAGAGGAAACGTGGTCAGTGACCTAAGCTTAATACAAGCACTTTATGAGTGCTGCTGTCGCTGGTCCAATAGACCAAGCAGAATAAGAAGCTACTTGCCTGAGCTATATAAAAGCAGTTTTCAAGCTACTCAAACTTTGTTGGCGATGGGCTCACAACACTGGCAGCCCCATAAAAGGGGAGGGCCTCATTCCCCGATTGCTTACAATGGACTACAACAGCAGAGTTAACAGAAAAGCACACCAAAGCAAAAAATTACTTCACAGACACATTTATTTTCAGGCTCCCAGTCAAGGTCTCTTTACACAGCTAGACAGTTGAGTTGAGACTGCAAACATGATTAGTGTGATTAGTGCACACAGCTTTTAGTCTACCTGTTTACATTTCTCTTCCAAGTTTCCTTCACCGGGCCCTGAGGAAGCTGTAGTTGTCCTAGCTGGCAAATCCTCACCCACCCAACTATGCATGGTCTGGGTTTGACAAACAGGGAAGTTGATATTATTTAGAGAAAGCATAGATTTCAACTAAATTATCTTAATAGTACACATGATATCTTTTTGCAGAAGAGTTTCAATAAGTTGCTTGTTTAATTTCAAGAAACAAAAAAGCATTATTTGATTTAACCAGAAGAGCATTCCTTTCAGCAGAGGGCAGCACTGATGCAAAATTAAATTCAGCCACAACTCAGGCTTACAGACATCTCTCAGTCCTACACCACTTTGCTTTGGCAACCTCCTGATGGCCTCCATAACCACTTGAAAACCTCTGCTGAAGTGCAGAGCCTGGGTAGTGCTGCACTGAGATGGCACTTGCATGTGGCCAGCCAGGAGTAGGGGAATAGGTGCCTCCATCTGCCCGCACCGATCCTCACAGACATCTCTAAGTTCAGAGGAAGCAGTTAAGAACTTGCAAACTTCTGACTCCAGTTCGGGCATCAGTCTGATAGACCATTACTGTCTACAAATGCCTTTTATCATGTGATTGGTCTGGGCAAGATCCACACTAACATCTTCTCACTTTTGACAAACGTAATCATACTCTGTATCATTCATTTCACCATCCAGTCTAAGTTTTAACAACTTAAGACACACTGGAACGGAGAAGCTCTCATGTCACTTTGAATTATACTGAACTGCAGATCAAATACAGATCCGCTGAGATCAAGAGGCAGCAGTGACACATTAGGCAGCTCGTATTAGCACACATTGGCATAGGGCAACACTTCAATTCTCCGATGAGCATAGCTTATGTTAAATGAATTAATTCACATCTACTGAGAGTGTTTGCAGGCTCTAAATAAGCGTTACTTAAGTGTACTTTCCAGCAGACAATTAAGTGTTAGCTGGCACTAAGCTAACAAACTATCTACCAAACCAAACCTCCTGCTTGTTCCTTTTTCAGGTCTAGGATCAGATGAGTACGGACACCCACATTACTGATATGGTAACATGAAGCACAATGGTTTCATCAGTTTGTACATAATCTAAGCATGTTCATTTGAGCATAAGTTTTTAAAACACACATTTCCCAAAAGACCTCTATTAGAATATGATGCTTACATCTACATCCTGAAAAGGAAGAATTTAACAGATTTAAATACAGAATTCATGTACATATTAAACCCACATTGCTATTGTGTTTCATACAGCACCAAATATACCACGAAAGGCTTTTACAAGTCATGGATGGTTGCACCGCATGTGCCGAAGGCATCTCAAACAAGTGCCAGCAAAAACTATGCAGCACTGAATCACCACATATTTGGATTACCGTTCTATAATGGATTACAACTCCTTATGCGTGCTGCTGTTTTGTGACTTGAGCACAGCAAAGATCACGGCAAAAATGTTCATTATTTCTGGAGAGCTAGATATCACCCCAGAAGTCAAGCTGATGAAGGCTGCTCTGAGTAACTTAGCTCCTTAAAAAATGGCATTTTTGCAAAAAGAGGTTTCAGGACTAGAAACAAAGGTTACATTTCATTAACCACTGAGAAACTTTTATTATAAACCTGGCATGATATAAGTCTGAATTCTGAGGGGGGGAAGTTCCCACATACAAGCTAAGAAAGAAGAAAAGCTACTGAAGTAAGATGGTTCGTAATGAAAACATGCACTTTAATCTGCACAGTTTCAAAATGCTAGAGTAAGTATGGTAGACTTATCCACCACAGTGCAGAGAAAACAGCCTATGGTCTATTTATTGGATGGCTCTACAATGCATCATATAAATATCACCTCTAATCTCGTTTTCAAAATAGATACATCACCTATACCTATGTAGGGGTGTGTGTGTTTATATAAACAGCATGTACACACAAACATATTGTGCACAGACACATAATATAAGCATGAGTATACACATTGTGAAGCAATTTCTTCTTACCTCCTATTATCCTGCACTAGCTCTCACTGTTTCAAGCAAACTGAGAAAGCGTGCTTATATTACAAACTCCTTTCAACTCAAAGGATACTAGAAGGCTGTATAAAGCAAAGAGATTAATTTTAAGAAAATTTATCCCAGCACCATCTTTCCAACAAGCCCATGATGATTTTCTGGCCACTAATGTTGGGAAAAGCCATTTTCCTTACACTGCGTACACTAAAAACATTTGGGCTCTCATAGCTCTCTAGCATCAAATTCAAAACAAACAGAAAATGATAGCTACTGTTTTGGAAACACAGCTAGGACACAGAGATCCTTTTTTGTTCTAATAGCATTAAATCAAGTAAACACTGAAGTCCACCAAGTGCCACTTTTGACACTATTTTTCCTAACACTATGTTTAAATGCCTGAAGGGAGTTACTCTGTGCATTTACGCTGAGTTCGACTTCTTTAGGAATATCCTTTGGCTAAAAGGCTGACCTCAGCAGCATGGACATAGTCCTATTTAAGACTCCGTAAGTCTGAAATGAAATCCTAAGGCCTGGTTCTCTGATAATTTGGCTCTTCATGGAGTCCATGAGATGCACAAATCTGGTGTAGGAATGTTGCAAGAGTGCTAAAGAAACCTCCAACCGAGAAAGGCAAGGGCCTGCGGCTGGGGAATATTAAAACAATTTGCCATTCAAAAGCATTTTTGCAAACACCCTCTTTGCCACTGCTACTGTAACAGGCCATGACCAACAGTGTTTATTGCCCAACACCAATAAAGATTAACGATGCCATTTCAGCTCACTAAAAGTCTTTGGGAGTGCTTTTACAGTGAAGCTTCTGTCCCAGAATTGCTCAAATCAGCCTGATGCTAGATGGAAAATTAAAGCTCCAGGAGAGATTTTAGAGGTCTCATGGCATCAGATTGCAAAGGAGCCTAATTTCATTTCCTCAGCAGTGTTTGCTTTCCTGGCTACCCCTGGTCCTCCTACAGACATCACAGCAATATTTTATCCAAACTTGTTTTGGGTTTTATTGATAGATGTGATTTCCTTATCAAAGTGACAACATTAGTATCTCTGAGAAATGACATCTAGGACTACTGGTTACAGAAGTAAATACATCTTCATCGGCTGTTTGAGCATATGAAGAATTTGTTGACCTGCAGCTTTCTCTCTCTGAAGTTTTCCTCATATTCTGGTATAATTCAGGAATAGTTTCAGGAAAAAAAATCTGATCCCAAACTTGTTTACTTTGGACAGCTCTAGACTTCACCTGCAAACCAGTGGTGCCAATCCAAGGAGGATGCTACCTCTAGGTAGTCTGAGGGGGACTTCATCTCAATACAAATCACAGTGACACAAGCACTCTCCTGGGCTTTTTAATTCATTGTAATGCTTCTAATTTCCTACCAAGTCCGATCTACCGTCTATATTCAAGGGTAGCTTGACCAAACTTGGTAACGAGTGGGACAGTTGAAAGAAAGTTTTCCCAGTTGCGTAAGTGGAAGGCAGAGCATAACGTATACGTAACACGAGGCTGCCCATCACGTGTAAAAATGCATTCAGGCTTGTAAAATAAAACTACTGCAGGAATGTTTCATCAACAGAGAAGCCAGGCAGGATATCTGGCACAAAGGAAAAATTTCTTCTTCCCTGAGATTAGTAGTCCAACTGACAATCAGGCAATACAGATCTTGTTATATATCATTAAGACCAGAGATTGGCTGATTAACGAGACAGTGGGCAACGTCACCGGCCCTTCACCTTGGAAGGCCTTGTTCCCCTTCAGCCTTTACAAGCTCCTCCTAGACACTAAGATCCTGTGTGCCCTCATGGACGACTCCATTCTCACATGCTGAGCACTCATGCTTAATAAAAGTTTCCATTCACCCCAGCCTTGGACACGAGGCTTCTTTAGGCTTTGGCCAGAGTCGAATCAGAACCCTCATTCTAATTTCCATTCTCAAAGTGATGGCTCTTTTCCAAAAAAATCAAAGTATTTTCCCATGCAGAGCCCAAGCCTGTCATCCAAATTCAATAAGCACTTTACCTACGCAAGGATTGCACAATAACTTTGCTGGCAATATTAGTTATAACATGGTGAAGTTACTGACTTAATGTCCTCAGACCAGTCATCACAGCATTTGCATTGCCATTTTGTGTTACTTTTCTGTGTGGTAATTAACTGCCTTTTGTAAAAGGATTTCACCAAATCTTAAACATTTTTCAGCAAAAAAAGTAGAATTAACATCCTGTTACAGAGGTAAGAATAAACGAAGGCAGAGGAAAGTCAAGTGCATCACACAAGGTTAGACACTAGTATAATCAAAATTACAGCTCAGTTATCTGAAATCCTGATCTGTGCCCTGCCCACTGATATGTTCTGCTTGGGGAAAAAAGCATGGAGCCGGCTGTATGTGCGGAAATTACCAAGAGGTGCTCTCCTTGCACTGGAACCACATCCCATCCAAGTCTCCATGCAATGCTGCATGACCTACCCAATGGCTTTTGTTCAGCATGGAGGACAAACATCTTTCACCTTTCTTCTAGCACTGCTTACAGGAAGCAAATCCTAACTTGAATACAGGGTAAACACCCATAAGTGTTAACAATCTTTAAAACAAGACAATTATTTACGTGTAACACACTGCAGGTCACCTTATTTTAAACATAAAACTTGACAATACTTTTGACCGTACATAGTTCATGGCTACTGTCAGCAGCTTAAATGGTTTCTGCCCTGAGAGGGAATCATGACATTATGTCAATGACACTCTGTAATATCAACTGTACGTTCTTCAAAGTACATCGTTTTTCTTGTGATAACAGAGCTTATGTTTACCTACAGATATCATTCCATACGAGAACATAAACTGTTTTATGCGCAACAGCATTTCCTTTAAGTTCCTTTCTGATTTCATTAGCTATAAAACATGATCTGTAGTTCAAGTGAGGTGTCAGGTGAAGTGTGCTCATTAAGCATGCTCAATTAGCCATCAAAAGAATATGCAAAGTTTATTAATAAAGCTGTATCATTCAGTTTGAAAAGGTTTTTGGAATAAATGCTACTTTTTGTTTGACTTTTCTAACTAACACTATGGGGCTGGGACCTCCATGACCATCACACATAGTGAATAGCAGTAATGGACAGATGATCACTAATAAAAGGATAATCCCACTATTGACTGAAAATATAATCCATTTCTTAAACAGACCCCTTGATTACTACCATAGGATCTGGTCTTCATGACTAATTGCCACATGCTTTCCCCACTGACAGAGGTCACTCATACCTCGCTGCCAGCATGAGCAAGCTTGTTGTACCTGCACCTTCTCAAAGGCAAAATCCAGACAGAACAGCGTGGCCATCACACACACAGACGCTACTTGCATTAAGGTAGCATTCAGTAACTCAAATCCAGGTAAGAACTACACTGGCTGCAGGACTACATTTCTTGGGGGAGAAAGTCCCTGCCTTCATGAGCAGTTGAGCACCAGCATCGCTGTTCCAAGCCAGCCGCACCGCAGCAGTATATGTGGGCTGGACTACACCAGCCAAGACTCCTCAGTACCAAAAATAA
Source organism: Grus americana (assembly GCF_028858705.1). Classification (NCBI taxonomy): domain Eukaryota; kingdom Metazoa; phylum Chordata; class Aves; order Gruiformes; family Gruidae; genus Grus; species Grus americana. The sequence continues at coordinate 13,577,413 of NC_072857.1, read as the reverse complement.
AGTTAAAAATAAAGTTTGCTCTCATCAGCTTGTAGGAGCCGAGATGATTGCACTGGTGGTCTCAAATCCAGATTCTATTGAAAAATTACCTTATTTTACACTTTTTTTTTTTTTTTTACAGTGTAGTACTTTGATCATTTGAAGGCTGAATTGGTTCTTCTCCCTCTCCCCCATATCCTCAACTGCTGTCTTCATTTTTAGGTTGTGACAATGTTTACAATGCATGGTCTGCTTTGCACTTAGAAAACCTCAGATCTTGAAGGCCACCGTAATACCTTCCATGAGGGCAGAATCTTCTGATCCTTAAATGAATCATCTTGATATAAAAAGGTACTTTTTTCCCAGGTTATAGTCTCCAAAAAAGGAGGACAACTTTTTAATTGTGTTCTTCAGAACATTTCACCTTTCTGGGTTGGCCCTTGATAATCTAGTTCGTTACTGCATAATGAATTTATTAGTCTGTTAACTACAGTCCTGACAAAGATAACACCCAATGATTGCTTATAAATCCTTTGCTGCAGTGTTTCTTCTAAAGCTCATGGTTTGTACTATGTTCTTAATAAAATCATAGTACAACAATGGTATGATAAAATAAAGATCACCTGGGCATTCATTTTTAGTAGCCTAAGTTAGCTTAACTGTGTAATAATTTATTTGAAAGCTACAGGCATCAGAGGCAAATCCAGGTCACATGCAGGTTTAATAAAAAGAATTTAGATTCAGTAATCTCTTATCAGCCCCCAAGGTGCTTGCCCAGGCACTGCTCACGTGGCGCTTGCTGGAAGTTTTGGCAGAGCTCTGCATGTCTCTGAAACAGATAAGAGGGTGGTCACCGCACTGTGACCACCCACTCCCCACATCCCACAGCCTTCAGCCGATTTTTTCAGCTGCTGCAGATCCTCTTCACACAATTTCGCATGCAGCAATGATGACCCCTAATGGTGAAATATTTCTTCTGCTGAGCAATATGTAGAGATTTTGCTTTTTAATGTATATTTCTACTTAAATTAATTACCACTCACTCTAAACCTCTAGCAGTTTACTCTGCTGGTGGTCTGCAACTTGAACTGTAACAGAGGAGCAGCTTCTTTGCCCATTTAATTCTTTCTGACTTTCAGAAGCAAATTTCAGTCAAACTGGTGTGAATAACCTCTGCAGAAAGTCTTCAGAAAAGAGGATGAGACATTTTTCTCTGGATCCAATCAGCTGCATGCCAGAAAGCAAACAGCATGCACCCAAAAAGCTGCCTTGAAGCCTTGTGTCAGCCATCAGATAATGCTGCAGTTGCAGCGCCTTTGATACCCAGCGATCCTTTCATCAGAATCAAATAATCACTAATAACAAAAATAATTTTCTTATTTCCAAAGTTATAAACTAATGTTATTCTAGTATTAATTCAACATTTTAAGTTTATGTAAAGTATAAAAACCTCATACAATTTTTAAGTTCTGAAATGCTTAAAGTTTGGGTTTGTTTAAATCCAAGTATATCTCAAAGCCTTTAACTCCTACAGGAATCTATTTCTACATCTGGGCTGAGAACAGAAGGTAATTTTGAATTGTCTTACGGATGCCAGGTACGTAAAACTAAGTCTCACTTTTCTCTTGGGAGAGATGAGTATCACTATCTGCCCCATTCTAGCTTGCCTGACACTTGCATCTACAGCAAGACAAAGACCAAGGTAACTGTATTACCCAGCCTGACCTAAATGTGTCAACTTCTTCCAAGTCGAAATAAACACACAGCTTTTACAAGAAAAGAGTTGAGAGCCCCTGGCAGCTTACTGATTTGTTTACTTTCTTTTAACAATATTATAACACAGAAGTTGTGCTAGATTTCATTCAAGTCTACAAAGCACAGAGCCTTCACCTAAATAAACAAAAACCTAGAGATATTTCCAGACTGCTCAAGAAAAAGCACACTTTCAAACTATGATCTCTTTTTGTACAGTAATAGTAGTTAAAGTCACACAGCTAAGTACCTACTAGAGAAAAAAAATATGTATTTAAAGACATGCTTCAGAAATGTTTCTTTACTGAACTGGCAGTTTGGACAGTAAGGTATGCAGAATCCATTTTTTTTAAATTAGAATCTAACCCCTGGTTTCTTACCTTTAAGACCATTATTTATTGGGTTTGGTTTTTTCAGGGTTTTATTTTTGAACAATCCTGCAAATACTTCATCATTCTGGCTTACCTTTCTCACATCTGAGCTCTTTGGTTCTGTTGTCCAAGTTATAATTCTAGATACAGCGAGTCTTGTCTCACTGGAATTCACAAAGTCTGTTGGATCCATCTGTCTTGCCAAGGACTCAATATACTTCAGGATAGCAACTTTCACCTGAGAAATGAAAAGGGATTTGTTCATCTCATAGGCTGGCAAAGATGGATTTATCCCATAATAAACAGATACCACCATAGATTGACAAGACCTATGTCGCATGGGGAAAAAACATCCCTGTGACATGTCTCTATGTCATGTTTCAAAAATCAAGAGAAGCTTCCTACCCAGGATAAGTTTTCTGTTTTGAGTCTGGAATGGTACAACAGAACTGGCTTGAAATACATATGTCTGCTTGTGCATTCGCATAAGCAAATCAGTACTCCATTGCACTGTTTCCACTGGCAGTTGTTGTTCCAGATGCCAAAACATAGGCTTTTTGTTTCAAACCAAATGCCTGATACTGGAGTCTCAAAAAAGCCAAAATTTGGGAGATTGAAGAAAGAACACTCATTTGCCATCCTGTATAGTCCTGTCTCTGGAAGATAAATGCATAAGACTTGCAGAGTTTACAGCGTTCCTACAGCCTTGAATCAGCAACCTCCTGAAAAACAGTCTGTATAACAGCATCCCCTTGGGAGGATTCAGTAACAGAAAGCTCTGATTTTTTTTTCTCCAAACCCTACACTTGCTTTGTCTGATCTGTGCAACAAGCACTTAAGGTGTGACTAGGGTCCCAACTTCCCAGCTGCTCAGACTGAATCTGGTCCCTTCTGTCCTGCACAGCCAGGTTTTCTTCCCACCAAGACCAGGGTAAAGAAGAATTTTCCATGTCTAAACTTTACTCTAATAGGGTCCAGTGTGCCTAAAGCCCAACTCTTACTGACAAGTCATAGGGTCCTATTTTAAAGATGTGTAGATTTATTAAAATGGAGAACAAGAGTGTTAATCAAAGTTGCCAATATCATTTCTGTATCATAGAGGTACTTAAGAATTAATTCTTATCATGAGTTCTATGCTTTACAGTATGCCTGATGTGACAAGCTAAGACAACCATGTTTGATGCTTTAGTGAAAAGGCTTTTCATACCGACCTTCAGATTTGGTGTTTGGGTCTGATCTACAATGAACCTCATCAAAATGTTAAATTGTTGATCAAATGGAAAAGAATCCCTGTGCAAAGAAAACAAAGGCAAAAACATAATACAACATAAATTTTCAGGACTAAGCTCGATACATGGAAGCTTACACCACATATTTCAGCACCTATTACACTTTTCTTCTTAACTTTACCATCAACCAGAGAAACTCCAAGTCTAAGGATTAGCTGATTATTGATTTAATACTACCAAAGCCTGCTAAATCGATACCTCTATACACAGTTATTTTATCTGTTCTCTGTACACTCATCCAGCTTTTGGCACACCCGTCCATTCCTCCTTCAGGTCAGGCTGTGCTTTCTTCCCTTATCTCCAATAGCACACTGGTTCATCTTTTCCTCAGATTTCATACCTGGTTTTGATTTCTTTCCTCTTTTTTCCTCCTTTATCCTATTTTCTCCTGGATTGCTACTACTTCTTTTTAATTATCCCATTTCCAGGATGAGCTGAACTTTATTGTAACAGTGTCCTGTGCTGGACATCTGTAGAAAAGGACATTGACTACAGAACTGGTGTGCACACTGCAGTAGCATTCAAGGTCTTATCCTGACATTACTGTTTGCTGTTTAAACACATGAAAGATGCTCTCAATTTTGTGGTAAAGCACCATTCATGTTCTGAATACTCCAAATATATAATAAAAAAGAAAGCTGATATCAAAGCACAAGCACATGAAAAACCAAATTAACAAAATTAATCAGTTACTTTTTAAATGTTATGATTTCAAGTTATCTATTTAGAAAAGAGACAGGCCTTTTTGATTCAATGCTTGAAATATTGTGACAACTTTATTCTCCTTTATTCTGGTATTTATCAGGATGGAGGCCTCAAAATACACAGCACTACTGGGTTTATGAAACGTTCATGAGATGCCTTCCTGTAATCCTGCAAAAACCTCCACAACATTTGCCATCTGAGTACCCTACCTGGTGACATCCAGAGCTTTTTGAACTTTTGCCTGCACAGACCCCAGCAAATCTGCTCCCATTTTCTTTAGCAACTGGGTCAGGAGAACAAAAAGCCAATCCTGTAAGTCATCTTTATGAATGATGATGAAATCAACCAGGGTTTCCAGAAACATGCTGAAGACCTATAAACAAAACAAGTGTCACAAAAAGGAATACCATGCTTTAAAGAAAAATAATCAAAGGGGAGGGGTTTACAATCTGAGTTTCAGGATGATTTTGTTATAGACAGTTTCATGAATGAATGGTTTTAGTGACTACCTTGGTCTGGAAAAAAAAATCTGACAAGACACCTCTAAAATGTGTCGTATTAAAATACCACATGAAACAAATGAAGGAAGGGGGTAGAATACACTTACTCTCTGTTGTGAATTCCACAGCAAAGCAGGCCATGCAACAAAACAAACCACTCGTTAGCACACATAGTGATCAAGGCTGGTTGTTCAGATGCAGTTTGTCAACAGATATAAGATGCATTCATTGAAAGTTTACATTTTCTTAACACACAGTTTCTTCTCAGAGTTACTTAAAACATTATATTCCTCAGATCAGATCCAGTCTACTCACTCATGAAAGTAACCTATGTTTATATATGTTTACATTTGTTTACATGTAACAGTTTACATCTGTTTAACACCACAACTAAAGAGTTTGTAGCAATAATACTATAACAGCAGTGCAGATGACAGATCACCACTGCCACAGAGAACATACCTGAGCCCAGCGTGCAATAAACCACCACTTACTCACAAATTGGAAATATTTTGCAAAAGAATAGCTACACCTTCCCCCTTTCCATAACACATACTGAACCTTTGAGAACCAAAAGATTAAGACCTCACAGGTAGGAACTGCCACACCTGGCGAGGCCTGTGGGACAGCTGGTCCAGACTATAAATATGGCCAAAAATGTACGCTTCGAGCAAGACCTGTGTCAGGCAACTCTGCCTGCCCAGGCGATTTCCTCTTGACAACCGTTCATTACAACTGGTTTACCCAAGTTGTCTGAAGTACAAATATTTATATAACTTATTCTCAAACTGTATTTAACCCAACAGTGGATGTTTTTACCCAGCCATTACCAGTTGCCCTCAACCAAACCTCCTCAGGAAAGGACATGAAACTACCATTTGCCCTCTCCCTGCTCCCCCTTACCCATCGACAGAAGACCCCTGGGTCTCAATGTGCCTGTGGGCCCAACCTCCCCATTCCCTAGCCTGCTTCTTTTTAAGAGATGTCTGTAAATTCATGCCACGGCCTTTAACTTCAAAGGTCAGTGTTATAAAGATGGCAAAGTGGCTATATTAAAGACATTACTTATTTATGAGATCCAGAACAGTATCTTGGTGAGACTCCATACTGCTCCCGGGTGCACACAATATACAAACCCCAGGGGCCATGATGCTGAACTGTGGCTCATTACCCTTCATGAACCTCACTCTACCGTGCATCACCAAGACACTCCCCAGAGAAGTACAGATAAAACTGAACCTCTCGCTCCAGCAGCCAACATCTGAAAGGCATTAGGCTGCTCCTTGGGAAGCACGGAATAACCAGTTCCTAGCAACATAAGAGAGACTGAGACACATCCCTTCATTGTAAAACAGCAAAATGAAGGAGATTTATAAACACCAGTTTCCCCAGCAGATGGCAGGGGTAGAAATACGAAACGTTCATCTTGGAACAGTGTCAACTGTGCACACATGGTAATGTAAGAGAGCGAGCCAAGTCTTTGTGATCTTACCTTGCTGTGAGGGTCAGCAAACATGCGAGTAAATATTTCACATAGCCTTTTTAACTCGACTCGGCTAAAATACATAAATAGAACATGATATTAATGCTAAAGATTTAGTTGCAGCAAAAAAGCTAATGAATATTAACAGCGGAAAGATCTAACCTTTATTTAAATGCTACTTATGTCACACTTCTGAAAACTTCGTATCTAGGCAAAACCTTAACTGTTGGGACATTAAGAAATCTAAAACATTTTTTAAAATCATAAGCCAGACACCTCTATTTTCTGCTGCTTCTATTTTCTTCTATATTCTGGATTGCAGAAGACAACTTGAAATGTGCACATTTCTGCCTGCATCAAGGTTGCTGACTCACTGAAAACATGGGTCTTTTGCAGTCTAGGAATAGGTTTCTCAAGTCTTTTGTCAGGGAATTCAAATTTTCAAGTAAAATCAGAACTTTCATGCTGCCTGTGTGCCTACTAATCATAAATATTTTGGTCTAAATTCTCAGTTGCTTCAGTAAAATCAGTCTAGAATCACCTAGTATTAACAGATACCAGAATTGACTTCAAAATGACAGCAGGCACATCGAGGAGACAAATACACAGAAATGGAAGACGGATTAATAACTGAGCAACCTAGTAAGTCAGAAGATAATTAAATCAAGGGACAATCTAAGTTCCTATTAGTAAGAGATTATTAGGTGCTCAGTAATGCTCTTTTTATGCTGGGCGGGGGGGGAGAATGATGTACAGGTCCCTTTCATAAGATACTGAGTTTGAGTCAAATGCAGAACTATTTAGCGCCAAAGCTCTTATTTGCAATGTATTGAAAATACAAGCCTTAGTTTTCCTGAAAGGCAAACTGCCAAAGAATGCAGAAGTTTTGCTTGTTTACTGTGCAAACAAAAACAGAGCAAGACAGTTAGGGAACATTCCCTACATACTATGGACGCAATTAGATATTTTTCACAACTAACTAGAGCAACTAGTCAAATGCACATCGACCGCTCAGTGAACAGCCATTCAGATCTTGACTATAGGTACCCTCTTTCCAGAAAGACATTGATTCTACAATCCACCAACACATCTCCCTATCTCTCAAGATCAGCTTCAAAGAACAGGCCAGAATATGCTAGGACTCTGCAGTTATGTTCCCTTTTTTTATAACTAACACAGGACATTTCTTCAAACAAACCTATGCATGAAGGGCTGATCAAATTTTAAAAGGGCACAAAAACAATGATCTTGAGTTTGATCTAGAGGAAAAAGCTGTCAGCTTCATTCAGGATGAGACTGCACAGTCTCAAAACGACTGCTCTATAATGCTTTCCTGACTTCATGCAGATTGCAGCTCTCTGAATAAACTCCTATTTATTACTCTAGTGAATTTTCTGGACAAATGTTACATGAAGACAGCAGTATAAGCACGTCTCTTTCTAAAAGCTCACGGACCCAACATAACAATACAAGTACTAAATTGAAACAGGCAGTGGAAGAACATTTCCTTAAGGGACTTGTTGGCCTTGTTTTATTTAGAAGACCTTATGGGGAGCCCTTAAAGAACTAGGCCACATGAAGCTGTATGAAACAAAGAGGATAGGTAAGTGCCATGCCACTCTGCATGCATATCTTTCTGGATATGCAAATCCCAGCTAACACAGGATCAGCCATCTTTCAGTTCAGAGTACTAAAGAAAACCTAGCCACATCTCTGCCTTTTGTTAAACTTGTTATACCACAACAGAAGATATCAAGTTTAATTAGAAGACAGACTTGCCCCTTGGACTAATGACCTTGATGATGTTCTGCAAGATGCCGTGGGAACAAACAGGATGATAAAATCTAATCATTACAACAGGCATCAGATCAACCCTGAACCAAGGAGGAAGCAGACTAAAAGCAAACCAAAAGGAAATACCACCTAGAGAAGTAAAACCAGTATCAAATTAAAAAACCACAACTCTGCAGGGGTGTAGTTTCTGGGACAGGTTTATGAACTATTCAAAATCAAAGCTAAGTAAACGTGCTACCTTGAGGGATTAGTGACAGCAGTACAGTTCAAAACCTGCAACTAGCAGAGTTGAAAACAATAGTTGAATTCTACTGGCATTTCTGCTAAGAGCTACTGATATGGATAAATAGCCCATCACCCAACCTTTTCAGCATTTCCTCCCGTGACTATCCCCAACAGCACTCAAAACCTTGGTCATAATCCTCACACACCTTTGTGGCAAAATCAAGGTCTCACTCAACTTTTTCATGCAAGTATATAAGGTGCCAGAGTCTTTCCAGACAGTTTGTTAAAATAAGAAAAAAAAAGACAGGATACATGTGGGAAGTATCTTTTAAGAGACTCATAAATAGACCACATCAAAAAGCATCTCTGATCTAGAGACTCTAAGGACCCATATTAAAGAACTGTAGCACTTCCCACTTAAGGACTGCATCACATCATGTGAAGTCCTAGAATAATACACCTAGAATAAATAACCTTCCCAGGCCTGCGCTCCATACATTTTCATTCAGTCTGTCAACATGAACCACCACATATTTTCAGCCAGCAAAGGCCTTTTAAAATAGAAACAGTCGCACAAATCTGAGTAGGCAGGCTATAAACCACACAACAACCACTTACAAACTTGGTTATAATTTAGGTACATAATATTCATAAGAGGAAAATAAAAATGTCGCAGCTATTTGTGAATGTTATCTTCAAAGGAGTCAAAAGATAAACAGCTTGTTTCCAAATACTTTCACCATAAACTAAGGGTGAAAAGCCTATGGTCTGAGAGCCAGTTGTTTTTTGTTAATGTGACTCGTGGCCATGTGAAGTTTCCATATGACTATTGGATAATTCTAGGATCTGTTTTAATGTATGACATGCCAGAAGTGTTTGAAGGGTTCATTTGGCTTTAAACAAGGGAAAAAGGTCTGCCTCTCCTACCACAAGCAAAGTTTTAGACTTCCTCCACCTACTTCATTGCCTTAAGAAACTTCCTTCTACATTCTAATCTACACCATTTACAGGAGACTCAAGTTTCCAATACGAGATTTCTCAAGAGTTACAAATATCTATAATTATACCTAACAGCCTTCATAAAGAGTCAAAGTATACCCAACATACTGAGAGCATCATCTGATCTCATCTTTGAAACACACACACCCTAAGTCATTTTAGAATAAGTGCAGTGAGTGTTTGCTTCACCAAGTTGATGGTTAAAAATACTGAAGGTTCAGACTAATGTAAAAATGGTACCACCCTTTGAGTGCATTTACATTACCATCAATGTGGGAACTCTCACTGTGCTACAACAAGCACTTACTGTTGGAGATCTTCACGAGACAGAGGAAGGCTAGGAGAAGACAGCACGCTTGTGTCCTTTCTACATTACTGCTACAACTTCAACACAAATTACAGTGATGACACAGCAGAAATTTTTTCCCAAAAGTAATTAAAGCACCACATTGTGGAGACAAAGCCTTCACAGCTGTGAAAGATACCATCTGTCTCCATAAGGCAGGTATAATCACTGACTTCTGACTATAGCCATCTCTCACGAATGACTAACACGATAAAACTATCAAGGTCACCTCAGTGTCCGCTGGCTTTTCAGTAAGTTCTGAAGACCTATGAGCCCCTCTTTCCTTTCAGACCAGTTGGAGCTGGCACAGTGGTTCAGGACCTCGGCCACATCTTCAGTCTGTCGCAGGTAGTGTGGAATGCCCCCGTTCCTGGAACCATACGAGCGCTCCGAGCAAGCGCTTGATGCATCGCTGTTAGCATCGTCATCGGAGTACATCCCATAGGGTTCATATCTTCTTCTCACTGGCTTTTTCTGGAAAAGGGGAAACTCAGACTTAGGAGGTTATATATGGTTACATCAATATCAAAAGAAAAACATTCTATCTGTAATCACTAAAAGGAAGACTAATGCTATTGTCACAGTGACGTAAGTGTTTAAAAGACATCACCCAGCACTGCCTGCTTACCTCACAGTAGAGCAAGACAGATCCTAGTCAATCAGACTATTCAAGTGACTAAGGGGAGCAGGGCCTGCCTTCCCCAGCATGAAAGCGAGATACTTATGCCCAGTGGAACACTAGCTACTGCTAATGAAAACATATGTTGTTTCATTGTCAATTATTGTCAGTTCCACCGTTACAGATTCTACGATGATACCACCTCTACTTCAAGGAAAAAAAGATAAGGAAGAAAAAGCTGAAGGAATCTGTGCTGGCACGCACAGTCACTTTGATATTGATAATGAAGTGACTCTAGAAATGCACTGGGATATAGGAGATGACAACTTCTCTGTTAGTTTGGGCTAGGATTTTTCCAGAGGCTCCTAAGGGAGTTGAGTACTCAAATCCCACTCATTTCCACAGCATGGCATTAGAGAACCTAATTCCCTTAGGTACATCTGACAACCTCGTATTAGAAGGGATATTAGAATAATTATGGTAGCAAACCAAATTGCATACTATACTGCAAAACAAACTCTTAAATGAACCTTAACAGAACAGTATTGATAAGACAGTGTATCAGAAAAAGATGGCTTATATTCTAAAGTGCTTGCTACAGAATTCCTTCCAGTGTCCAGTCCTGCAGTTCTTGGACTTGTGAAACCAGCAGTTTTGCTTCCACTAGTACTGCAGGATTGAAGCATAGAAATTAACTCAAGTGCAGTATCATGGGCGTTAGCAACAGGGTGGGGAAAGTTGGAAAGTAGAAATAAAAAGTCAAGAAAGCACTAGTACCTTGCTCCTGGAGTCTCCTAACAGCTGTAGGCAGGAAAATATTGAAGGGTGGGAAAAAGCATAGAGAATTATGTCAGAAGCTTATGTAGGGTTTGTTTTTGCAACAAAAACGTATAGCAAATGTGTCTTAGCAAATTAAAAAACAAAACAAAAAACAGTTTATGCAAAATAAAAGTGGGTACAATAATGCCTGGCAGTATCTCCTAACTGCTGCACTACTCATATACCCTACCATGTCCATTAGGAAGCTTGGAAGTGAGATTATCTGTTAATAAGGTTTTTGGTGACAGATCTATATACCGCATCTCTGCGTACTTCTCAGAAATGTTGCTCTGGAAGATACCAGAGTTTTTTTGCTCTGATTTATTTCCCCACATGTTATCAGTAACATTTGATTTTAGAGTCTTGGAAAGAAATTCTGATGCCAAGAAACCACTATCTACAGTACAGCATATTTAATCAACTTCACTTAACCAAGGTCTCTTTCAACCCGCAGTTCATACACCACACACACTTTTTGAAGCTGAGCTTCTTTTAAGATCCCCCTGGGTGGCATCCCTGGCTTAAAGGCCTGCCTTAACACCAAAGCTTCCATCACCCTTTGAGCTCTTCTACTGATTCCCAGTACAGACACTGTGGGTTTAGGCCAAGTCCAGCTCTCTAACAGAAGCAGTGGATCCAACAGGAATTGTACACGTGGAGTAGAGGTCACAAAATGACCCACTGTTTTGTTTAAACTGAGTATTTATTTGGTCGAAGCCACCTTTGGAGAAGTTCTTTTCATTTCCTACTACAGAGAAAAGAGTTCTCATCCAAAACCAGGCTGCTGGATTAAAGCTGGCATCACATGACTCTCTCAAACGGAGCCTGAACCAAGTTTGTAAATTCTGTTGTCAGAAGACAACCAAGAAAAACAGCAAAATTGCCATGGTGGGAAAGGAGGGGACGACAAGATCATGTTGCATCCCCTTAAGTCATCCAAATTCAGATTGATCAACAGAGGCAGTAGCACTACTTAATCTCCAGCTACACTTATGGATTTCCCACTTAAGTGAGATTTTAGCATTCTAATGTAATGTTATTTAGTTTATAAAAGTGGAGTATTTAAAAGGAAACTCCATTAAGTCTAGCTGAAGATGAAATCACATCTAAAAGACATCTCAGCGGTCACAGTAGCGTTTCTATTCACTGCTAACTTCTCCCTCAAGAAACTCATATTCAGCAGCTGCTCACATTCAGGGGTAGAGCCTGATTTCATTTACACAGGCAAACCATCACCTACAATTATGCCCTGAACTGCACTAGTGGCAAATTTGAGGTGCTGAGAGCAGAAACTGCCTCACAAGCTGTTCTATTTAATAATGAAAATGCCCATTAATGATTCAGCCCACTAAATGCAAATGCCATCTATTATATACTGTCCTACCTCTATATTGTTGACAAGTACTTTTTTTTTTATGGAAAGGTAAATTTTGTAAAAAAAATATTTCTCTAGAAGTACTCAATCATCTAGAAATGGAAGTGACATGAGCTGGGTAATAATCCAATATAAAAAGGAAAATTATGTTAGCCAACCTTAGGGAAAGCGAACTAGGAATGGAGCAAGGACATCTCAAACTCTGTGGACATGGCTTGTTCTCAGTAAATAGAGATCCGAGATATCTGTCTGAGAGACATCAGGAGACCCTCCCCTCAGCTCAGGTCTAGAGCTGGATAAGACCCAAGGTACACTGGTACCCAGGTAATGCTGTAGAGTAATTGCTCCCGCCTCTAGACATCCTCTCTCCCCCAAAACCCCAAGGTAAATCCAAAGGCTTATCTTAACACTTGTTTTCTGAAGTGAAGACGACACTTTCTGGGTTCTACCTGAGAGATATTATAGTACAGTAAGATTATACAGGACAATAACATTTCAGAACATGACAATAAATTTACTTGGAAATGCACTGAAAATTTAGAAAGTACGAGGAGCACACTACACAAATGCAATTTAATTGCATGAGATGGTACCAGTTACAGACAAGCCCAGTTATGAGCTGACCCAAGTATCTAGCCAGGTGCAAATAACAGGGCAGGAACTCATGAAATTCTCTGTTCTTGTTGAAACCTGATCAGGAATCGACACTAACAGAGAACACTGTGTTTTTCTGACAAAATCTTCATGCAGGTAACAGGACTGATGGAAATTCCTGACCCTGCAGGTACCGAGCACCCCTGCAGTGCCACGCTCATCTTCTGACAGCCAAGTGAAAGGCAAACAGCTGATTCAACCCATCCTGCAGCTCTAGCACCGAGCACGGCGGTCTGTTTGATAACAACTGCTGAGAGCTAACACAGAATAGGGAAGCAAATATTGCTGCTGATATATCCAAAGACAAAACAGCAAAAGGTAACTAACTCTACAGCATCAGACACTGACACAATCAGAATAAAGCTATTTAGAAAGAGGAAATCGTACGTACAGGTAACTTTAAGCCACTTTCCGGTGTCGGAAGCATTTTGTATTTTTCCTCTTACCAGTGCATCGGCCACAGCAGCCTCCAGATCTGTGCTTGTGCTCAGGACTCGCATGGCATTCACAGAAGCAGGCATCCTGCCTGGCTGTCCGAGTCCAAACCGGTCTGCACAAAAGACAACATTGAAAGGGATTGTTAAATGAATTCACATTCACTTGGAATCCTAATCAGGTGCCCGAGCAGCTCTCCCCACGGGTTCTGGGAACTCACAGTGCTTTTCCATTAAACACTCTTTTATCCACAGCTCTAGAGAGCTTGCCATTAGAGTAAGAAATAAACTATTGTTTGTTGGGCCCCAGAGACAATTTTGGATCCTCAGGGCAACTTTTTTTTTTTTTTTTAAGCTGGGAAGCAGGATATCTATTTTGTGTTTCTTTTTACACAGAAGTGGTTTCAAAGTTTTATTTTAATGTCAGAGGCAGACATTCCGGTCCCAATCTGGCACTCTCAGAAATCAAAAGAAAGGTTCTCATTAACTTCAGAGAGACAGAATCATGCCCATTGTCAGAACATGTTAATACCCGAGCACTCATCCATCCTGCAGCTTTTTCTCAGGCAAGGATGCGAGACTAGCAGCACCAGATTAGCCTATTTGATGTTTCAAGGCTTGATTAACCAGTAGACTATCTCCCTACACCCCCACAGTATAAAAATATGGTTTATTATTTGTTTGTGAAGTGGCTCCAATTTTTTTTTTTCTTGAGAAGCAGTTTAAATGCCATTTAAAAGCTTTACAACATATCAAAATGGGGGGGGGTTTGATCAAATAATATCATCTTTCTCTCTTTGGATTTGATGGCAAAGCTCTCAATGGCATCCAAAACAACAAGATTGAGTCCAAAATGCCATTTATACTCTTAATACTAATTAGTTTACTTTATCATTTGGCCAGTCTGCCAAAAAAGCTACTGAAATTAGTTTCTTTGGGCAAAGGCCAAATTCAGAAAGCCATGCTAGCAGGGATATGACAGAATCAGTGACCTGAGTATCACGGGCCAGGCTCTGGCAGCACAGTGCTTCAAGATGGGAGTAGATCAGATACCATATTACAGGGATCCTGGCTCCGGTCTATAAGCAGCAAGAGATTGGTTTTGGCATTCCAAGTTTTTGTTTCCACGTGGGCTTGTCTTTGCTTAAGAAGGACTGGGAACATCCCTCCTGGGACATACTTTACATCTCCATCCCCCGCAACCACATGTGCCAATAAGAGTTTTGCCAGCAACTCCAGTGGTGCACGAATCAAGCTGCATGAACCCACTTAATAGACCTTCAGCCGATTCACTCTGGAGGCAGTCATCAGCAGCAAGAGAGAGGGATCAAGTTACACAGGTCTTTTATTAGTTCATCTATATTTAATTTAACGAAGAAAAAGACTGTTTGTCAAAGTGTTTAACTATATCGTGGATTTCCACAAAACTGAGGTCAAACATGATAATCAGCAGCTTACCGTATTTTGGGGGAAAACACTATGCTTATCACAAAACTTCATTGCTTCCTTTTTTTAAAAAGCTACTGCACTGAAATATCTTTTAAGAAATTAGCTCACACTGACATGCGTAATTTAAATCAGAGATTGAAGTTTGCCAGTCTGCTGTCCTAATTCCAAAGCTTTACCTGAGTGTGTCAGAGGTTAAGGAACTGAGGGGAAGTAAGGAACTATTTTGAGAAAAAAACAACCCTGAATACTAGTATTTATTTCAAATAGAAGTATTATCTATCAAATTTAGTTTCTCAGAATTACGTACCCAGACAAGACACTTCTGATTTAAAACAAAAGCACATTTTCTACAAAACACATTGCAAGGAAAAAAAAAACTTCTTAGAACTACTGCCAAAATCAAATCATGACATTTCACAAAGAAATAAAAGTTGTATGTGTTATTACTATCCCCTTTTTTAATGCACTTGTGTTGAGGAATCATTTCAAATATTTAGGTGAAACAGTACTTCGTCCCTAAAATGGAAAGATCTGTATGCTCTTAACAGAAGCAAAGTCACTACTACAGAGATATACACTACAAAGATGTACAGAAGAGAAGTATTTTTTGAAGTGTAAGTGATATCTGGTAGAGTACACAGGCTGTAAGTGTTGAGACAAGTTCTGGACTCAGTTTTATATTTAAACCCAACTCAGTAGTATTACTCAAGTGTTACTCAGATCAGAATTTGACTTTTACTTTTGAAATAACACAGCATCAAAAAGTACCATTGTCATTTGTTTTCACATTAATTTAGTATTACATTAGAAAAGGGAAGATAGTTTGGGTTTTTTTAAATGAAGAACAGAATGACAAAGTAATTAAGTTGTAGATCGGTTTAAATACCCAGCATAAAGAAACAAAATGGAGTTTTTTTAACAACTTAAGTACAATGTGGCATGCTGGCTTTATCTATCTTCATGGCTATCAGGAATTTTCAGAAATACTTCTTTCAATGACCTTTACATTTATAACACCCAAGTCACTCTGGGCTTCTCCCCAAGACACTGCTGCCATACTCAAGTGCAGAAGTTAGACCTTAAGAGAGACCCCGGCATATCTTTAACGTGGGGCTGGGAACACATTTGGCTCCAAGAATAACCAGTACAGGCAAGCCCAGTGTTACTGGGCAAGAAATAAGCAGAGTATGCTCTGGTCGCATTCCCTCGTCTCCCTGGCTAGATTCATTATACTTGTTACAAAACTGACGAAAACTCCCGGTCACCGTTTTTGGCCTGATTTTGCCATTTTAGGGAGATTCTGGCTTCTTTAGGACACAGGTAAACATATATATTTTGATTATGCTTTGTACCAAACCACAGGAGCCAAGTGTGAAGTGACTATTGCAGGAAGTTGAATGCAAACAAAGCTTAAATCTGTATTACAATTGAGGGTTTTTTTAAAATCTATTCAATTATTTTTGTTAAATACAAATTCAAATTGTTTGAAAAATGCCAAAGAGTCAAATCAGCTTGCATGATTTCTGCTGAGTGACCTGACAAGGGAAATGTTTTGAGAGTTTTAGGTAAGTGACAGCCATTTAACTAGACTTAAAGAGAAACAGAGTATTTTTCACTCCCTACCTGAAGGGGTTAAATAACTTTTAGTATCATTAATTCCTTATGCGATTTTAACCTCCAAGCAAACAATGAAGCCCTCGTTCATCTCTGACATCATCTTTGTCCCCACAACTAAGTTTCTATAGACCCAAAGCTAGCAGCCCTCTTTTATTTCTTTTTAAGACTCCCAGTGAAACGTTCTGATTCCAAAGGGAGTTACAGGTTCTCCACAACTGCAAATCCAGCAGAGGGGTGAGGAAGCCACCACTGGAATCTGCAGATTTTTCTTATTATATGTAAGCACTAATCTCCTGATGTAAAGCCCAGTGAAATTAAGGCAATCATGTTTTCAACAACTTCCATGTACTTTGGACAAGGCCTTCAGAATTACATGAAGGATGTATCAGCATGTGTTATCCTCCCAAGTTCATTTTGAAAGCTCAGCAGGTGCTTAATTCTTGCTGCTTTTGTGTATTTTGGAGAGGATCCCACAAAGCGCTTTCATTAGCAGAGACAGGAGTCCAGAATATTTAGAAATAAATGGGATGAAACCCACTGGGATCCAGTCCTAGGCACTGGGAACCACTGCACTGCTAAAGAGGAAATAGAAACAGAAGCTGCAAGTACTCTGCATCAATCAGGATTTAGCCCAGGCTGCACAACTGATCCAATTTACAGGAGAATTGAGAAAGCCCTGGATCACCCTTTGTTTAAAACACTGCTCACAATGTTCCTAAAATACATAAAATTAAAAACATCCAATAAATGAAATTCAAAACAAAAAGCCACATTAAACAAAACAGAACAGAAAGCCCCACAGCAGTGAGAAGCACATGCCAAGTGCTGGCTGATGCACATGACAGCAAATGTTAAGATGGTGTAAAACAAGACTACATATAAGAAGCGGATTCATGCAGTTAGCGCTTGTTCACCTGACTGCCCAACAGAATCAGCAGTGGAGAGAGCACTAGTGGACCTGGAATGACGTCGAGAAGCTGCAAGTAGAAGGAATGGCAACACCCACAGGATTAACACACATTTAACCCGAGACAGAAAATGCCACAATTCAAAGGGGATGCACGTGACCACTACTGGTAAAGGTGTTTCATAGTGACAGGGAAATGACGCCGTATATGAATGCATTAACAGATACAGTGCAAGCCCCACAGCGACGCCTCCACCTGTAGCTTCCCTCCCCTTTCCCCCACGACCATAAACAGGATGCATGACAAAACTCATTTGTAACAGTCCCAAAACCGGTGCAGTTCAGCAAAAAAAACCCCAGTGCACATCAGTCACGTTCCAGACGCACAGATCTGGAAAACGGCCATCATGAGAACGTGGAGCACGTAACTACAGAGCAGGATTTAGATGTGTCTGATCTAAACCCCAAAGTGAAGCCATGATGAATGGTGAGGAATTGTGCTTGCAGGTATTTTTCCACAACATTCTAGCCTATGCACAAAAACCCCAAACGTTAACAAAGAGAATGAGTAACCACAGAAGTAGAAAGAGTCATACAGGGAGGTCAGCCAACCACTGCATGTAGGTCTTTGGGTTGGGTTTTTTTCCCCGAGTAAACACACGTACACACATATCATAGCTGTTGCTACTACCAAAAGTCTCTTGCTTTTAACAAATTTTGTATACATGTTTCTTGAATCTAAGTGCGTACATGCACAGATAATCTGAATATGCACATCGTACACCGATCTAGAATTACACCACACGTATACAAATTGTTAATAGCAACGGAGCACACACAATTGCAGAAGAGCTGAAGCCGAATATAGCTCCCACTTCAATTGCCAATTGTCAGCAGCACTTGAATCACAAAATGCCTTTGGAGAGGTTTTCAGTTCTTGGATTCAGCATAAAGGAGAGTTCTTTATGAAAGCAAGGGAACACTGGATCAGCCATTTCCAAATTACAGAAATTTAGTTTTTCTAAAGAGGTTTTCCCTGTGTCTAGCACTGACATGCTCACCTAGCTCAAAGCAACTGACCCAAGAAACTGGATTGCTCATTTGAGCAATTCATCACCACAGATTCACTGGAGGCCTTGTTGCTTTAACATCATTACTAGTACTGTCAAGGAACTGAAAAAATAAAGCAGCATCACCTTCTAATACAAACAGGCTTTGTCAATTATGCATATGTGTGCAGCAGAAAAATAAGTCTTCTGTTTAAGGCAAAGCATTCATAAACACAAATACTAATATTATAAAGTAGAAATCAGCAGAGTGAGAAAAAAAAATTTGAGGTTTTTCCCCAGCTGTGAGAGCTTGACTAAAAGCTATACAGAATATGCAATGTGGTCTTTAACTATGGAGAACACATGCATTTATTCAAGAGAACAATCCCACTGACACCATCAGTAACTCATGAAAAAGATTTGCAGTATCAGTGCAGGATTATGGACTGAACCTCACAATTAGGATTGAGCTCGCAATTGCTTTCTCCCGAGCCATCCACTGTGTCCCTGTGAATGTCACTGCAGGATCAGGGCCCGTGAGGAAACAGGAATAACAGAAGAAAAAAAAACATAAATCACATCTCTGCTGAGAGGCTGAGTGTAGAGTGACTCTTCACTGGTGTTTCCTAGCTTTGGAAGCAAGATGTTTGGTGCACAGACATGCATACCTGCACGGCAGCCCCGAAACAAAGCAGAGCAATTTGCAAGGTCAGATATCAGCGTTGACATTGACCACAAAACCATTAGATGCAAAAATCCTGTCGTTTACATATAGCTAGCTTAACTCACTAATATACAAGTTAATCTTTACAAACAAAAATAGACCATGCACAGTAGGATTATATTACCTTAGCATTAATGTAAGATTAACTGGGTTCTAGAAATACTGTAGTAGAATCATATTGGTTTGGCTTAAATTGACATCTATAAATTTCTTTCAGGTTAATTACACACTATATAACTAACAAGTTCATTAACATGTTCAAGCTTAAAGCATTTCAGTGAAAACATAAGGAAAAAGACAATAGGATACCAGCCTATATTGGGTTACTATTACATTGATACTTCTTCCCCCACCTTAATGACTTTTAACAATAAGGTATTTCTAGAAATACATTAACCTTCAGGTAATTAAATATCGTGAACTAAAATGAAATCACCATCTCCCCACAATAAAGTTTGTTAAAACCCGCGTAACAGACATCTGTAACTGAAATTTTATAGTCAGTGTATGAATCTTGGTGGTGGTGGACCAAACTCACACCAACTGTGATTCTGGTACACTGCATTTATTTTTCAGAACAAGGGCTGAAGACAGTATTTCAGTTAATGTATTTTCACTAAAATAAATGAAACGCAACAATAATTACATAGAACACTGATGAGCTAACCCTGAAATCCAGCCTGCTTAAACACTTTGGCTAGAGTAAAAAAGCTTCATCCAAAATTGAAGCTGAGCAGGTAACTATAAAAATGAGCTACAGCTGAATATCTACCATCCCTTTATGGCTCTGGTATCATATCAGCTTCATTTAATCAATAAAAAGTTCATCTATTTATCTTAAAGAGCTATGAGCCAAGTTCTGAATGGTAAGTTGAACTCCTCCCATTTTTAACCAAAATTTGAAATATTACAGATAATACAAATAGGTTATTTCATAGCTCAATATAGCTCAAAATAATCACATTTTGAACCCAAAAGCCTCTCTAATATTCACATGAAGATTCCACTCTACACCATTGAAATCAATGGTATTTTGGCCAATGATTTCATATGGATGAAGACAACCAGCCTCTGCACAAATAGCCAAATCAATAATGACAACATCTATGTGAGTTTAAAAGATTAAAGTACAGTGTATTAATCAAGTATGAGAACCAAACAGGAAAATTTTGCCCATCTGTCTATATTTCTCATAATGTTTTCTCACTATTGGATTAAAGGTGCAGAATTAAGCCCAAGATGCTATGTTCCACTTATTACCTCATATACCTGTATTTTGTCACTGTGCAAAATAGACCCTGTAATACCATTCTTCAGCCTTGATGTAATTTGTAATAGCTTCTTTCTCACTTTTAATACCACATGCACAGCTATGCAATTACTACATAAATGAAGAGGGCCTGGAGATCAACTATATTTCATTATGTTTGAGATGACAAACAAATCTTTCATACAACAAGTAATGTATTGGTTGAATATATGGTATGGTATTTGATCAGAAACATTAACTATCCTGCTGTTTTCAGCATTGCGCAGAAAAACTCCTGCATGTGGTAAGCGTAATGAGATTTTCTATTTGTACTGTACACTTAAAGCTGCACATTAATGATGCTCCTTTAAAACCTCAACCTTTCCATGATTTTGGGCTGCTTGAAAAAGTTTCCTACAAAATGGCATTTGCAGCTTGTTAATTGATGATTGAAAATTTAATGTAAAACCTCTACAAAAAAGAGCTGCTATCTCTATTGGAGGGTTTAGTATAGAAATGGTATACTGTTGCTGTACCTAGCTGTAAGAAAATCAGATCATAGAGTCACTAAACAGTCTACGATGCTACTGACTACTTCACTGTGACCTAGAAAATAGAGACTTGCTCTCCTGTAGCTTACCATCAGTGCTATAAAGCAAAGCACAGCAGCCCCACACAAGCTGATTTAATGAAAGTAAAAATTACAGAAGTTCAAAAACTATTTTCCTGCTAACAGTGAAATGCCGAGAATCAGAACTGAAGCATGCAGAAGAAAAACAGAAGGGAAACAGGGTTGGAAACGGGGAGTGTGTCAGGAATCCAACAGAGGACAGGAAAGAGCTCATTCCACCTGGCAGTGTCTTGAAAGGGCAATCAGAACAAGGGAAAAAGGAAAAAATATTGACCCTTAAAGCTCCAATGCCTACATGTACTCACCAAGTGGAGGAAAGCCCCGAGCAGGGCTTGTATCTCGACTGCTCTCACGGCTGGTATCACGGCTGCACCCCTGACTCATGCTGGGTCGGGGGATACGACTGCTCCGTGCTAGCATGCAGCATGGAGAGTTTCAGAGAAGGTGAACAAGTTTAATGAGGACAGAAAGCTCAAAGTCAAGTCACATTTCTGTTAGTTACGGTAATTATTACATTAGTAATTATAATTTGCAGCAGCCTGGCTCAGGCTCTTTACAAACCAACTATCTTACAAGCTGAGCTGTTTGTGATGTGAAATTTCAGCAGGATTAAGCGTCTGGGTGACAGTCTGCTTTTTTCCTAAGCAATCCAGGTTTTGTTATTCAAGTAGAGCACGAGTCTTCAATCATTTAGGGGAGCTCTACTGTTACAAAACATGCAAAACAGATGAGGCTGAAACAAACCCTTCTGGAATATTTTTTCCTTAATTATAAGATAAACACCCTTCTGGAACAAAATAGCAGGTCAAAAGTAGTCACAATACCAATATACTATTTTTGCATGAATTTGCCTTTCACGAGGAAAGTTTTGCCATGAACAAATATCCTAAGGAAAAAAGGTGTATTGTACAGACTTGTAGAGGTATTTCTCTCAAATGAAAGATACTGGGAAAAAGCATTTAGAACCTGAATACTCGAAAACTGAGTGAAAAAGTGGTTTGAATTTTAAGACAGCAGCTCCACATCTTTAACAGAAACTAATTTCGGCTCCTCAAACATTTCTAAAACCTTATATTTATGGTTTTATATGCAAACAGATTGAGACATATGCACACTTAAGGGGAGCTTTAAACTATATTCTTTACTTTGACAAAACCCTACACCAACAAGACTGTTATCTTTGATCTGGCAGCTATCAAGTGTTCAATTTCCCACAGGCTCCTGCCCGTCAGCTGTGTCAGAGGAACTCATCATAGGCACACTCTCTGGCCAAATGCAAAATAGAAGAAGATTAAGCTCCTTTCATAGTAAAAAGCAATCCTACTGACTTTAGCTGAAGTTCTGTCCAAGTAGGAAAAACAGAGCTTAGTCCTTAAAAGGTTGCTTAACATCAAGGATTTTAATTTTATGATTTTATAAAATGAGCAATTTAGGTATTTAAAACTGGATTATTCCTCTGTAAATTGTGTGTTATTTTGATATGAAACATGTTTGCTGAAAGTTATTTAGTAAGCTTTATGCCAGTAGAGAATACAATGTTTTCTTAGGTAAAAGAATAGCAGTTAATTGTCATTTTAGCTTGAAGAATTTAATGACTAAAGAGGGATTTCCTTTGCTGTTTTGAAAAGGCAGTAGCATACTTTAAGTGTTCACAAAAAGCCTTTAAGTAATTGTCCAATGCACAGAGTAATATCTAATCTACCAGCTTTGATGACAATGTAGTAGAGACACACACACATAATGTGAGCCTGCTTTATACTCATACTTTACCAGTATCCTTGTATTTATAAAAATAGTGCCATTTGCATACTTCAGAATATATATTTTTAAAAATCTTTACTGGTTTGTATACAGACCTGAAACGCCTAGACTCAAGTTAATGAAGTTCCCCTGCAGTGCTTCTGTGGGCTCATATGCACTAGATATATTAGTATCCTTTCAAGCAAAACAGTACAGAACAAAATAGAAACCTTCATATTTAGGCTTTAAAATTCAAATATAAACTACTGCCAGATTCTTGGTTTGTCAAATCCCTCCCAGTTTTGCAAAACTCAGCTCATATCTCTCAGATGAATTAATGGTTCTGATGGTTGACCTTTGATGTCAGACAATACAAGATGAACTATTGACCAAGTTGATTAGATCACCATAATGACTAAAACTTCTGAGTTAGATGGTCTTATAAATAAAACAGACTAAATAATATGAACTGGAATATGAAATTAGGGTCCGTGAGTACAATAAACCCACCTCAGATATACAAGGAAAAAAGCTGACAGGTGAACTACAAGTGAAAGTAACACTCTAAAGTGTTCCACACAAATACTTGCTTGAAATTGAGGACTCTAGAAGGAAACTTCTCATTCTTGGGTCTCATGCTTATATGTAAATAATGGCAGCCTTCACCTCAGGTTTGCACAAGCAGTTATTTCTCTTAAGTAGACAAGATCTGTCAATCTTTTCTATAATACAACCCTACTAAAACCAGGAAAGGCTCTTTAGAGAGGGAGAGATGTGAATGATTAAAATACACTGATGGATGCACACAGTACCTTCTCCTTCCATAACAGCTAACAGCAGCAGCATGAAGTATGAAGAAAATGCACTTTAACTGGACGAGAACAGGCTAGTAGGACAACGCTACAGATGAAGCTCAATATTGACTGCACAGAGCATCCAAAACCAAACACTGGTTACTTCATGAGTAACAGTCAAACAAAAAATTTGCATGTTACTGGATACAGATACAAAAGCAAGGAAACAAAGAATGGATTGAAAAGAACTGAATGATGAGTCTGTTCTTGACTCCCAGGCACCTGCCCCACATTTTTACTGCTGTGTTGTAGGGAAGATTGGATATCAGCTGTTGAGAGTATTTTCTCTTTGGGCACTGCAAGCTGTGTTGTCATGTAGACAAGTCTCTTGCACTGTCACAGCCTGTCTTTGCAGTGCAGGCAGCAAAGGCAGAGAAGACAGATATAAGTCTTAATTTCAGAATTCCCCATCCCCAAAAGTCAAACAGAAACTAAGTAAACAAGTAGCAAAATTGATTAAAATGAGTAGGCAGGATGAAAAAACACCACCAGCAGAACTCGATACTGCCCTTGTTTACCAATCTACCACTTGAAGGAACCTGTATTTCATTAGGGTGTGATTTTTAATGACTCTTAAGTGGAGACTAAAAATCAGCAGACACTTCCTTTACATTAATACAAGCATTTTAAAGAGCCTGTAAATGCTGCCAAAACAGCCAAAGGAAAGCTCTGCAGTGGGGTACACCCAGTAGAGGCAAGTCAGGAACTGCTTTAAGCTTTCCAATAAACACACACAGAATAATGCCAACAGAAAGAGTGCTGCTGCACAAAATTGATAGCCAGCTGTGCCTGCTCCAGTTTTTGGAGTATGACAATCTCAAATCTCTTACTCCTTTTACATCCAACTGTGCCACACAATCTGCTGAACATCCAACAAAATTAACTTCAAGCAGATAAACTTTCAACCCATTGGAAATGGACATCATCTTTTCTGGAAAGATGTCCTGCAAGGGGCCCAAAGAAAAGCCTGAAATTAAGCGGACTACGCTCTTCCTTCCACAACAGGGTATCACCACTAGTAAATGTCCACTGAGTAGAGACAGCAAAGGCAAGCTTAAGCACCACAGAGCAGGGCCATATAGGTGACCATGCAGGACCTCAGCATGCCAAATGGCCTCATTATGCTGCCTCTTGGAAAACAAGGTATTTCTTCAATGTTTCCAGCATACAGAAGGAACCGGTGGTCATCATGGAAATCTAAGCTAACAGCAAGTACTGAATGCTAGTGGGCATCCACATGCAGAGGCTGTATTAGCTTGCCACTGCCCCAGGAGGGCCGGAAAAACTCCAGTGGATGGTTCCTGCCTAAAGCCCAACTGCAGGCAGGGACCCACACCCTGTGCTTACTCTTGCGCAGGCAGCATTGGTCTGAGTGCAACTCACAGTCACCCCTGCAAAACTACACACGTCAATGGATAAGTTATGAACAGGATCCAGGAAATACTCATTTCTAACAGCCTGAACAGCACGATGGTTCAACACCCGCTGCACTCCAATGCAACCACAGACTTAAGAGTTGTTTCAGACACTGGGATAAGCACTTGTGAGTCAAACAGATATAGCCCCATAAAGCCTAAAGTATTGCATGTACGTTTGATGTCACACATGTGCTCAAGCACCTTCCTGAATCAGACTCTGAAAAAGTTTATCAACATACTTAGGACCAAGGTGAGTGGGAGTCTATTTAATGAAATGAACAAATGAAAGAAGTGTCAAAGAAAGATAGGGACTGAAGCAACACAGTAAGAAAGCATAAAACACTGTTAGCTACTATGTTATAACGTAATAAATACAACAGAATAATGGTAGAAAGATGACAGCTCAAAAGCTATCTCCATCCAAACCAGTATTACCATTTGCAAGATCCAATAAAGACAATTTCTGCACCTGAGCGCTAAAGGCACCACAAGTGCCAGATTCTCCCGCTGCCATGACAGCTTGAAAGAACAAGCTGTGGCCATCAACCCGGGGGGCAGGTGGAAGCCACACATCTGATCAAACTGTCAGCTCTCTCCCACTCCCAAAGAACAAGCACTGACTATATTCACAGGGAGCACATCAGAGCCACAAGGTTACAAATTACACTTTCAAAAGAATTCAAGGCTCCCATAATATACCTGAAAGCAGTCAACCCAAGAGTGAGGATTTTACACACAGCAATTTCCCTTCAGATGCTCCAGACTGATCAAATCAGACCACACAATGTGATGATCAGCCTAAACGTATGTGATGGTACTATCCATCATTCTTTGTTTCCTCCTAAAAACATTGTTCTTCTGCAGAGTGATAGCAGAACAATTACCTCTAATATTTGGGAAGCACTTTACATTTTAAGAGCAACGAACAGAAAAGCACAATGTATTCATACAGAGGCCAAAAAATAGATCAGACATGAGAACACTACTGAATTTGGAAAAATAGTCACAATAAACATGCAATATTTATGAACCATAACAGCATATGCACTCAGATGCTTTAAATTCAATATACTTGAAGAATGAATACGATACTTCTCTATTAGCAACTCTAAACAGAAAGGTAACTTAAATTTAAAATACAATTGCTAAGGCAATAGTTAAAAATTTAATGGCAACAGCAAGGACATGTCAATTTCAGTCTACTAGTAAATACTTTGGAGGTATAACATAATTTAGTAACAGTATTATACAAAGTGTTCTTCTACATAAGCTTCAAACTTCTGAAAACATTTCCATTTGAAAAAAGAAAACAATATTACCTTGTTGAAACAGCACACTGAATACCTTTTCACCTCAATTCAGATACACAAAAGTTTATATATAACGATGCTTACTCACCTGACAAAAAAAATGAGACTGCTGATAAATTTGAAAATAAAAACTATTATACAATATTTACATAACAGTCAAAGACAACAATATTGGAAGAGTAATTAAAGCATAAGTGTGAAATGCCATCTAAGAAAGTAGCTCCAAGATATTGAGGATGAGAGAAGTAAACCATTTAAGCTGCAAAATTTCTAAACTACTCGAAGAAGGTGCTCTTTGCCCTTGATTCCAACTGACTGTAAAGATTGCTCAACTCATTTCAGATTAAGCCATTGATGCCAAATGAGGTATTTTTTGCTGTGATGCTTATTCATGACAACTGTTTTTGCTGCCTGATCTAATAACATCACTCACATTGAATTTCAAACAGAAGGCATGTCATGACATCTTTAGGCCTCCTTTGAAACTATAGCTCAACCTGGAAAATTAAAATTTCTCTCCTACAAACTAGTCACATTAACTTGCCAGATGAAAAAACTCAGAAGAATAACAGTAACACATAAACAGTTTCCTATTCAACAAGAAAGTCCTTCTTTTGAGCACGCCAGTCAGCGTGTCACTGCAGTCACTATTCTTACCTAGTCCTATTCTGTTGGGACTTGTCTCTCGACTGCATCCCTGGCTCCGAGGGATCTTGCTGCGCTTCTCTGAAGATGATGGCACCGGCTGGACTCTGGATGTTCCACTGCTCAGGCCACCATAGGTGCTTCCTAACAGCTTACCCGGAGAACTAGACCGGCTGCCAGCTAGAAGAGAACCAGAAATAAGGAAAAAAAAAACCCAAAACAAAACGACAATGAAAACCCTTCAAGATTTTAAATACTCTGACAGCAAAACTGGAACATAATCAACTCTATCTAAGAATTTGATCCAAATCACTCAGAAAACTAATGGGAGCGTTCCCCATGGGCTTTCGAAGAAGACTGAGTGAAGTCCAAGGACAATAAACACTGACATCAGCAACCCTGCCTACATGAGGCACGCTGGGACCAAGACCAAAGCAGACACTGCAGCGTACGAACACCCCAGCTGGCTTCACACAAGCCTGTGGAGGTGCCAGGAGCAGCCTTGCTGCAGCATCGAATTCACAGGCTGCTTCACCTCCTC
Source organism: Grus americana (assembly GCF_028858705.1). NCBI lineage: Eukaryota > Metazoa > Chordata > Aves > Gruiformes > Gruidae > Grus > Grus americana. The sequence continues at coordinate 13,549,935 of NC_072857.1, read as the reverse complement.
ACGAATCAACACAAATTAGCCAACATGGAGCACTGTGCTGCAGCAAGCCGGCTTCTGGCTTGGGTAACCTGCTGCAAGGTAGCTCAGGCATCTTCACTGCAGTGGTGGTGTTACTTTCCTGCAATAATTCAGTCAAGGGAAAATTTAAAAAGTACCATCTTAACAGCAGATCAGCATGATAAAGGGTAAACCAAGTAAGCCTGTCACATTTGTAGAGATGTTGGCTCACACAGGTCTGACTGGTTAAACTTAAGCTATTTAGTTTTCAGTTGGAGAAAATTTGTAGCAAGTTGAGTAGTTGGCCTGTTTTATTTCTTCTTGTCTACTTGAATAGTTCATGGCAAGTTTATATTTCTTCTAAGCCATGTTGTCTGCAAGACAATCTACTAACCAAGGTTTATTTACCTATTTACATTCCAGTTGCAGTAGATATTTCTATCTGAAATAATCTTGCTGTTTAATTCAAAGAGCTAAATACTACCTTTTTTTTTTGTGCTGTGGATCTTCATTTGTTAAGTTGTTTGAAAATTAAGTAATGCAAGCTTAAATTACAAAGAACTGTGAGAGTAATAGATTCAAGACTTTTTTTGCTTCTTCAGGTATATAACAATCACTGAAAATTTACTGCTGATATTACCATTCCTGACATTGAATTTATTAAAAAAGCCAGGAAAGTATATTTTAAAAAGGTTGCAAGAACATACAGGGGCAAGCTCACATCTGAACCAATATTCCTGTTGAGTATCTACATCTCACAAAAATTTCAGTTCCAGATACTATTATGACTAGGAAGAGTTAAAGAATGCTCTTCTGTCTTAAATTAAGAAGATACACAAGTCTATTAATCTGATTGACAATACCATAACACATCTTATTTTAACTTACTTGCCCCCTCCAATTTCTTGGCCAAAGCCATCAAATCATATACTCCAATACTGTATGTGGTGCTGGCTCCCCGCCCCACGAAAAGTGAGAATACCTGTGACAGATGCCAGTCTCACACACAGCATCCACCCCCTGAAAGCAAATACTCCTCTCAGTTACACTGCTGCAATCTCACTGATGTCAGCAGGGTTGCACTCAAGTAACTGGAAGAAGAATTTAGCACCTCAGGTTTAAGATGCAGCAATGAGCCAGCTTCAATATGCAGAATGTATGCTTACCACGTTTGAATACTATGAGAAAGCAAAATCACTTGCCATACACGTTTGGATTTATGACTTTAAGAAAATGCTTTTTAAGTCTCATAGTTAGGAGAGAGTGAGGAAAGCTTAGCAGTTAAAAAACATGAAGGAAATAACGTGAGAAAGCAAGAAAGGGAAAATGTTTCTTACCACCAGCAGGATTAGCTGATCTGGATCCTTGATTATGAGGGCAGACCAAAGGACAGGCAAAAAGTGGATTAAAAGACAGCAAGACAATACAGCGTTCAGCATGCGGTTTATGCTGTACACAATACAGACAGATTTATTCACAAACATGTCACTCCTAAAGTCTCTGCATAATGCAGTGAGTTAACGTGCAGATGCAACTAAATTTCCCAAGGTTGATCAGCTTCTTAGCTAAATATCAACCAATACAGAGACCCAAGTTCTGCTCTAAATTACACCCCAGCCCAGTCTGCAAAATTGCAACAGGGTTATCCGCTGTGTGGGCATGGAGAATTTGGTCCTGTGACTGGATATTTGCATAAGTTATTTCATGCAACGTTCAGCTTAAGGATAAAGATCACATCTGGTTGGGCTAGGCTGGAATCAGGATTCAGCAAACTGGACCAAGGGAGAAGGTTCAGATGTGACCATCCTAATGCTTCATAAGACATTCTATTAAAAATTAAGGCCATAATCTTCAAAATTTTTGGATATTCAGCTATTCCTTAAACACTTCTGAGACTTGTCTCATCTGGTCTGATCATTTTTCACCGAACTAAGCGTAGGAAAAAAGGTAATTTCTGGCTTTGGATCAGTTTTAGGTTCAAAACTGAAGGAATCGATTTAGATCAGCATAACAAAGCCCAATTCCTTCATGACCTCAAGGTAAAGATTTCCATTTGGCCTCATCCTGAATATAACACTTCTCTCTTCAGCTCTCCCAGCCTAACACAATGCTATAAACTGCTTCCCCATCCCTCCAGCATGACAGAGCAAAGCAATGAGAGCATGAACAGAGAAGGGCTTTTAAATAAGGGTGCAAAGCAAGACAAGTCCTCAGAACAAACATGTCTTTCCACAAACCCCATCTCCTCTTACCCACAACCTTGAAGGTCCTCAAAACACGAGTGGTCTTCTCCCTCCCCCCAATTCCTTTTAAAGTTTGAGTGACAAAATTCTCCTTAGATACACATGACAAATATGCCACAGCACTGTATGTGTGGCTCCTAGGGAAAACCATGCCTTGCCAGGAAGCCAGAGAGCGCAGATGTGTCATGTGAATCAAAGAGCAGAACTCTCTTCCTCGTATCTACACAAAATAGATAATGTCCTATTTTAAACTGATGCCAAATCACATTAATTTAGACAGCTCACGTGTTACACAAATACAATCACATAAGCAGGAAAAGCTTGGCAGGGCAAGAACCCAGGACAGCATTCAGCTACAGACACAGAGGGTGTCTCAGTGGGACTCAGTGCAAGTTCAGTCCTACACATCACAGCAATGTGAAATTCTGCTGCGTAAGTGGTTAAAAAAAGCAGCAAGGAAGCGTTCAGATTTGGGGTCCTATTTGTCAGCAAAAGCACACACTGGCTGAGTGGAGATTCCTTTTATTACATGTCCAAACGTTATTTGGCAGAAACGAGCCCAATCTTCAGCCGATGCTACCACAATTCAAGAGAAATGTATTAATAGCTATTTGTTCTCCTCCCCCATAAATAAAATACTTCTTACGCTGGGACTGGGAAACTACTTTAGCCCGGCTGCGGCCTCGGGTATCTGCAGGCGTTGAGGTGACGCTTGTGGCACTGCCAGAGCTCTGTCTCCTTGTACGGATCCGACCTGGAGGAACGCAAAGACAGTCAGACTGTTAACAGGTTTCTTCCAAAGACAGCAGCAGTGTCTAACATGCTGTTCTATGCTTGCGGGGCTGCTGTACACACAATTAACCAGAGTACAAAAGAAAACTTTTACAGGGAGAGGCAACATCTTTCATTAGACTGGCTGAGACGCAGGGAAGGGAGTGGAAACACAGTCACAGTCCATGAGTCTGAAAACTGCTTTCTGTAATGCTATCAGCCGGTTTAATTAAAAAAATATTATCTCTCTCTAACCTTTACTTCTATTCTATAGTAGTTTCTTTACAAAGGATCAACAACAAAAACATCAGTCTCCTAAATGCTGCTTCCTGTATCAAATTATTACTTTCTGACAAGGCGATCACGCTTTCGGAGACGGGTGTGACAGATGCCCCCACAAATTCCATCGCTGGGATTTCCAATTAGCAGTTTGGTGCTTTATATCCTGCTCTACAGGCACAGGCTGGCATGCACTCCTGCGAGTCTGTCAACGCAGCCTGACTACGCTTTTATTGCAGGCTCATTGAATTTTCCCTGCTGTTTACGGATCCCTCATATTTATCCCAAGATCAGTGTAACTTTACTTGTAATGGAGAGTCCCATTTAACACAATCAACATTGTGGAAAAATGATTCCATGTGCCTGCTCTTTGTTTAAGCAGAGAATGGATATAAAGTCTCAAAGTGTTCTTGGTCCTTCTTCTGTCCTTTCCTCATGAAAAAGCCACAGAAATTTGAGCTAGAAAACCTTACAGGGTCATCAGTTCATCCCCATCCTGGGGCAGGGCTGTTTCCTACAGAATGTTCTTTCCAGTGCTAAGCTTCAATTATCTGTCTCTAGTTAATGGGAAAGAAATGATAATTAAGAACGTCACAAAGAAAGCCTCCATCAGTACTTTTCAACAAGTCAGTTCTCAGCCAAATCTGAAGCTGTTTCTCAGGACTAATGCCAGTGCTATCCTGCATTCAGAGGATGACTTCAAGTTTCAGGCACAATAATAAAAGGAAAAAACCACAACAGGTAAGAGAAGAGTTTAGACAACCGCACCCACCAGTTGTAGATATTCATCTCCCTGCCCTTTGTCTCCACCATAAGCATACAGAGAAGATATACACTTCCCACCCCCCCCCCCCCCCCAAAAAAAAAAATCACTTCACATAAAGGTATACATGCAGGACAAGACAACGGCAAGCAGCCCAGGCTGAACGGAGTGAGAGCTCTGTCCTTCGAGCTTTCAAAATATTCGTAACATGGTCTGCAAGTTTCTGATAGACACAAAGTGTTTAACTTTGAGAAGAAAGCCTAGACTTGTTTGCAGGGAAAACACCTAGAAGAAAGCTGTACTTCACATCTCTTCACCAGCATCTGGTTTTAAAATAGCCCCGTAGGCAAGATATCTGTATATACATTCAAACAATTGTTTGTAGAAGTGACAGAAGAAATCATTAGCACAAACCTGGGAAAATATAAACAAACCACTTTTTTTAACCACTGGCTCAACTAAACAAGCTCTGAGCACATCCTCATGGGTCCAACAGTCATGAAACTGGCTAAGCTCTTCATATCGCCAGCAAGGCTGGAGATCTCTTCTGCTCTAGGACATTATCTGCCCCTTAACAAACAGTCAGCCTGATAGACAGCTCTATACCTCTCTGCTGGCCCATTCCTCACAGGTTTGGCACATGTGCAGCTACACACAGATGAGCAGAGCCAAACGCTACAAAGAGAGCTACACACAGATGAGCAGGCTCCAAAGCAGTTGTGCACAGGAAGCCTCAAGGCCTCCTTTCACTTCTAACGTCAGGAGGGCATCACTGGTGGCAGCAGGGGTACAAAACAGTAAACAAGAAGTTAAACCTGACCAGTCTTAGGAACCAGTAATGGAATTAACTTATATCCTTCCAGAAGGCCAACAGAAACTTGACATTGCAGAAAGTCCTGGGGGGTTACTCAAGCTGAAATTCAACGTTACACACAGTAACAGACATATTATAAAACATATTTAGTAATGTGTATGGGCCAAGAATGGGTGAGAAGGGACCAATGTCGTCTCCTCTTATGCACAGGCCACTCAAGATCCTCAAAATTTTCTGTTCTTTCTGATTCAACAAATTCCTTTTTTTTTTGTTTTATCAGCAGGTGACTAAGAAGGAGAAAACTGGGACAATATGTAATAAGTGCTCTCCCACCTTAGAAAATACAAATCCTAAAATAATATATTAAGAGAAACCACGATTAGCCTCTGATACCAATTCCGGGGGCTTTAAGAAAAAAAAAAAACTGAACCAAAGGGTCAAACTTAATTAATACGTGATTATCAGCAGGATTAGAAATAGAGAGCTCGGTCCTATTTTGAAACCCCTGACAGTCAGCAGACAGACTCCTACCAACTTCAGTAATTTCTGAATGAATGCCCAGGAACAAAGTTCTGCTTCCTTTTGGACTGGTAGATTTGCACACTGATTTTGGCCTAATGGGTGTCAGAGAAAATCACGTGGGACGAAGAGCTGCTCTTGCACAGGAGGAACAGTCCCAACATCAATACTGGTTTTCTCATCCTTCTAAAAAGGCTGACAAGCATTTGAACTAACACTGTGTTGGACTTGCATTGTGCAAATGATAACGGGAATAGCAGAAACTGGAAATTCATGACAAATATGATGCAATGCTATGAATACTGCAATAGCACAGTAACAGCTCACCCTAGGAGTACTTTATTTTTTAAAGTCCATGGGATAAAATAAAACATGAGGGGGAAAAATGCCTCAAATTCAAGGTCAAATTCTTCACACAGTTACAAGGAAAGAGTGCCATCTGGTATCAGCTATATGTATCCCTTGAAGCATGAATTGTTAATATACCTTCCAAAGTTTTATTTTCTGAACTATAAAAACTATGTGTTTTTTCATACAAGTAATTAATCCTACTTGCAGCATACAAATGGTTCAAGGTAAGTGACTTAAAGCTACTCTTCAAGAAAAAAAATTAAGATTCTAGAAGTTTTGCCTATCCAAGTACAGTTTTTAGCTGTAAAACAAAATATTACCAATTGGAACTCAAAATTGCTTTAGGCAAATCTGTAAGAGAGAAAACTAGGAGAGGAATCTGGGATGTTTCATACGTTAACTGATCTTCACACACAGGCACAAGTTTTAAATTAGTCTTGTGATATCCAAATCCTATTTGCTTTATAGTAATGTAAGATGAATCAATATTTGTCTGGCTTGAAAATCTCGAGGTTTTTAATATAAATTATACCAAATACAGCATGTATATATGTAAGTTCATCTATACAATACAAATGTCTCTACTGCATTCCCTTAAGGATTTCATCTACAAACAACAGTCTACATTCTCATCTAAGACTTATTTGCACATAGGACTATGTGTGGCTTTATCCCTATCATTCTATCCCAGACAGAAAAACTAATTTCAAGCAAGACTTTAAATAACATATCAAGTAAGTTATTCAGACTACTTTTTTGTTGTTAAATTCAAGCAAACACCTCCTGTCCCAAAACTTGTTTGCTTTCAAGTGGGTTTGTTTCCCTATCTAGCTCAAACTGCAGATGTAGCAATTCATATTTCATAACCATTACTTTTCTCCTCCTCTTAGGAGAATTACTGCATCCTGACAGCAGCAGCACAGCAAAGGAACAGACAGACTGCCCCAAGTCGTTTCCAAAAACCATAAAAAGTATTTCCGTAAAAAGCCCTTGATCTAAATACGACGTGTGACACATTGCTGTTGGTGGAGAAAGTATTCTGAAAGACTCTGTATAAATGCTTTGTGTGAAGAAACCTTTCATGGGGATTTTTAGGGGGTTTGGTTTTATTTTTTAACGTTATTGTCAGTATTTGCAACAATCAATGGACCAGAATCAATCTTGAAATGTCTAACATATGCCTAAACCTAGGAAGGTTATTTTATTTTGTTTTTTTAAAGAGGAACAAGCAAAAGAAGATTCTATGCGAATGTTTTTGTGTTGCAAGAGGCTATATCCAGCAGCACTGTTCTGAGCCCCTCTGGGATAATACTGTAGCATCTCCATCCCCAGCGCTCAGAACAGACTTTGTGAGACCCAGCCTGCGCATTACACTGAAGAAAATGGCTTTCAAATAGTCTAGAAATGGTACAGAACAGCTCTACGACTGAGTTTAATCAGTTCCATGCTGTGAATAACGGTACCTACAACCACACAAGTTATATTAAGAAGCATTGAGATGGTAATAGTCTCTTCTGCATGGATTAGGTTAATGCATTTAGGTTACTCAGCACTGGGTTTTTCCCCTGCTTGGAGAAAAATATTCCTGCAAGAGCCTCTAGGACCCCCCTAGCTGTGACACTGCTAAATGACACAGGGATATCTGTGAGACATGCATACGTCAATTAAAAACATGCTTTACATCTAAATCTGTAAACAACTTTTTACAACAGCCATTGGAATGGTTTCCATGCATATTTAGCCCATGTTCAACATTATACTAGTATAAGACCTGAGTCTGCACCATAATTTCCCCCAAGAATTACTTGGCCCTTCCTGGAAACCATCAGCATATGCTGCCTCTGGGTTCTGCACAAGAACTCCCCGCAAAGCAGAGGGTTGAGGGAACAGCAGTGACACCCCTTTGCCCTATGCCAACAAGTCAGCACTTGCACAGGGATGGACCAAGAGAACAAAGAAACCTACTACCTCAGCATTTCCATTTAAGAATCCACCGTCAGTCATACCTTTGAATCAAGCCTTGCCCTTGAGGACAAGCAAGAGCTTTAAGGCAGAGAAGAAAACAGGAATGGTGCTTTCTTAAAACTTGTGTTCCTCCCAAAGCCTTTGGTAAGGCTCAAGATGTCCAACCGAGCAGACCATTCTTTTTGAGCCTAAGTTCTCTGAAAACTATAATAAACCAGATTTTATTTCCTTTCTGGTAAATAATAATAACTATTAAAAATTGTGCCACTGACTCTGGAAACTGCTGATTTTATTCTGAACTTGCCAGTTTCACAACAGACCAGGACCTATGCTTCCTCATTTTGGGCAAGACTTGTCTGAAGGGTTTGTCTTTATGCTCCCTTTGAAAAAAGGCAGCCAGATAACAGAAACACTCTGAACCATTACTCTCTACTGAAATTCAGCATTATGCCCCTTTTTAAAATACTCCTTGAAAAGCTGTTTCATGACAAAAGTAGTAAAAAAAACTTTTCTGAGGTTTCCTTTTAATCAGGTATAACAAACATGGATTTAGGGCACAACTGCTACTTGCATAGCACTAGTTGTGAAGTCTTGACCAAGACTATAAAGGTTTAAGCTCTTACAAGCTTTCTGCCTGCAAAGCTCTTGATGAAGTTCAAGAGGTACCCACACATGAAGGGACTGGGCAATCAAGACATAATTGTGCACTGCTTGAAGACACAGCCTCACAGAGGCAGCAGAAGACGTGCACAGATTTAAGAGGTATACAGACGCACACTACCTTTCCATAAGGAAGTGCATTTCAGCAGCATTTGTCGATTGGGATGACACTACTTAAAACCAAAGGACTGATACTCAGCTCTTAACTTGTATTCTTGCCACTGGCATAACCCACTCTATCTTGCTCCTGTTTTGAGATGTCTGGCTCAAAAACAAAACACTGAGGAGAACTGAGGGCAAAGCAGATGGGAGCTGCCAAGTTCGCACAATGCTGGCTCCCGGCTGATGGGAAGGTGCAGAACTTTTACACTGTAGCTACAGAAAGCCATGATGGGAACCAGACTACAGATTTACCGTCAAGCTGAACCACACAAAAAACCACAGAGATTTGCTTTTAAATTACTTTCTGGTGACCTGCAAAAAAAAAAAAAAAAAAAAAAACCAAAACGCAGCAGCATGGGTGTGGACGGAATTTCTGCTTTATGTTCAAAGAGTGTCTCGTGCACACACAGGTATTTCCAGAGCAAGGGGATGTTTTTCTCTTCCCCTGCCCCCGCCCTTTTTCATTTTTACATTTCTGTCAAGAATATAAAGTTTTGCCTTCCCTGTAGTTCCTGGCAAACTCCGCAAGATCAGAGAGCTGGCAGAAGAGCTTTCTTAGCTCTCATCTGCAGGACACACCAAATCCTGAACAAAGGCTGGTTTTCCCCTGTCTCAACAAGGGAAATAAAGATGAAGACCTTCAAACAGTGATTAAACTCATCCTTCAAGTGCTCTGTCTGTAGTGTGCCACAGTCTTATAAACCTTCCTGATCCTCAGTCCCCCTAAGAGAATCCTACAGCAAAAGGAAAAGATGAGATCTGGTATCTAACGCAAGAGGGATGGCAAGCTCCATTTCTGAAAGTTCATCTCACAATCTTTCCCCCCCAGGCAACTTGCTGGTTTCTATTACAGATTTTTACCAAATCCAATCTGCTTCCAATGTAGCTGAATTGAAAAAAGAAAAACCAAACTAATCAAATAAAAAACCCCCCACCCTTTTGCATGATGACAATAAAGCATTTAATAAACTAAAAGTAAAGGTATTCCAGAGGACAGCTGTTGGAACAGGCTTCCACAAATATTATTACAGTCCAGGAGGGGACTGAGACCTGCATAGGGTATTTCATAAATTAACATTAAACTTTCAACATTTCAAAGTTAGGTGAAAAATAGATAAGTTTGAGAACTGGGGAGAAAGGAAGAAAAGAAAAAGAAGGGTCAGCAATGAATAAAGCAGCTCAGGATTACAGCTATCTGGAACTTTCATCTAATTTGCTATTGATACAGAAATACAGGTGTTTAGGCCAACTTGATATTCCTTATAACTGACAGATCACAAAGCACAAACACTTGCCCATGATGCAGAGCCAGCCCATCTCTCAACACCAAGATTAAGTGCCAGTTCCAAAAATAGTAGACACCTTTCCCTCTAAATAATAAATCAATGCATCAATAATAGTAAGGAAAAAACACACACGTCACAACGGCACAGTGGCACTTCTGAGAACACCACATCCAAGTTACAAGCAGCCATCAAGGATACGAGCACAGTCCCACCAGACAGTGATAGATCCCTTGAAAAGAGACTCGCATCAGGAAAAAATGGGTTTGTTGGGGGGTGTGGTGTCTTCATTATGTGTAGAAGGCTTTCTTGTTTTCCACTCCTGTCTACCTCAGAAAAAGTGATTTCCCAGTGATCTTTTCTACTTGAGAGAAATAAAGAACAAGCTTTGACAATGAGCCAGAGAACCAGACTGGGAGCCCTCCCAAACTAACAGGCTCAGTGTCTTGGAAAAAAAAGCCTTTCCTCCAACTGTCTTAGATGTAAGCCATCTCGCTCAGACAGTTAACAACAAAAAGAGAGAGCTCAGGTTTAAAGAGGTTGACTAAATATTCTTTCCCTAGAGATCATTGTTTACTGTCCTCATTTTTCTGCCATGTGATCATCTCATTCAATTCTCTCGCTGCCCAGTCTCTTCCCAAAAGCCTTTGGCAGTTGCGACCTGAGCTTTGGATGGAAAAACACAGCAAACCTTTACACATCGTGGAGCAAAAAAACACAAGCCCTGTATTATTTTTTTGGGTGGGTTTTTTGTTTGGGTTTTTTTTTTTTAATCTGTGCACGGGTCACCTTCAACCAAAAGCAGTGCTTTAAATATGGAGACCCACATACAGCTTTGTGATAAGAAGTCATAAAAGCAGACTAGTGCCTATTAGTGGGGTGGAGCTTGAAGAGAAAGTGAAGAATACCCCATGGCATCAAAATGAGCAGGACAACCATGCAACACTTCATGCAGGTCACCAGTGAACATGGATGAGAACCAGATAACACTTTGAGAACAGAGACCAGGTAGGGTGGTACGACTGTGGACACACCTCAGTTACACAGAGAGACTGCTTACCCTCGGTTTTAGTGGCAGTACCATCTTTAGGCAAATTTAAAAAAAAATAAGGAAAGTGTTAATAGGGAAAATTAGTAACATCAACAGAAGCGGGCACTATATATTAGCCACAGAAATATGCAAAAAAAAACCCCCCCACAATTAAAGAAATGAAAAAAGTTTGAGCAGCAAATCAAAGCTCAATGTCTGTGAAGAACACGCTTGCAGGTTTTCCCTCCTGCAACAACCAACCTTTGCCAAACTTCATTTTCTTTCTTTGCCTCATCATTTCTCATCGGAATGCGCAGGTGACAAATGTCCCTACTAGCTCAAAAGAAAGCAGGGTCCTTTGGGAGCAGCCATGTTTGCATCACTAAATGCATTTGCTGCTTTTCTCCTACAGTCTGTTTTAAGAGCAAGGCTAACACTGTATTCAGTCTCCTGGCTTCAAGGACAAAGTCAACTTCAGTAGATATTTTCGCCCCCCTTCCATTCTTCTTCATGACATAGGATTGTTCAAAAGCAGTTTTACCACTGAAGACAGTATGCAACGCGACTGAAAAATGGTTCCATCTGTAGGCTCAAAAGCACGCTATTATGCGATCAACTTCATATTCCGTGTTATGTTGCCTCTGCAATGTATCTAAATCTTGAACTGAGTATGAACAATTTAAATCAGAGTAAGAATTCAACTTCTGAACCAAATACAACCAACACATTTAAGTCAAGGTAAAAATATTTCAGATATGAACGAAAGCTGCCTACAAAAAGAATCTATAGAAACCATCCCTATATAATTCACAAAGCCTGTTTTATCAGACTAAAGACCAATTCCCTTGCAATAAGGGGAAGCAACTTTTCAAGTGACTCAGTGAAGACGATCTACACAGCTTAAAATCAAGATCACCAATTTCTGATTTTTCTTTCTCTTGTAAAGGTAAATTGATGAAAAGTCTGGAATTAGATTAGCATGACACCAGCAGAATGAGAAACAAGCTGAGATGATCAGCTCTGCTCATAACTGAGTTGAAGCTCTGCAAATACGGTGTCAATCACCGCCCTGCATTTCCTCCTCCGTGCCTCCTTCAATGGCATCTCCAGGAGAGAAAGATCAAATGCAAACTTTATTGTAAGAAACCCTAGGGTACCTGAAGTGATACACGATGCTTTGAGAAAAAAGTGTGATACGTGGCTATAATCCAAAAAGAGTCAGCATAAGGAACAGATACTTAGATCCTGTGTGGGGTGAAACAGGAAGGCCAACTTCTTTTTGCTTCTACATCTTTCTCTCTTGTAAAACAGAAAGCGATCAAACTCAACGAAGATGTACTATTCAAAGCATAAAACAATGGAAAACCAGTTTCAGGAAAGAAGGGAAGGAAAAGAAGGGAAAGAGACAGGGGGACACGTCAAAAGGAATTCAGCAGTAAGTATTTTCCTCAACAATGTTCCAGAATCAGAATAAGATCTGCTTTTCCCCAGAAAGAAGAGACACAGACTGTTAAACAATTCAAAACCCAAGAAGTTGCTTCAAGTCAGTTCTGTTGCAATTTTATTTTCCTTAATCCCAAAGGGCAAGAGATTGCACACTGATCCTGAAGAGCTGGTAACTATCTCAGAGATATGTTCTTCTACTTAGAGTTTAATATTCAAATAAAACTACAAGGCACTTTCTGCTAGTAAAGAAAGCTAACTGCAAGAGTAGAAGAACACGTAGATTTACCTAGTGATGCGTATGAGCCTGGGGGCAAGGCTGCAGCAGAACTGAAGGGGGTGGATGCTCCAGAAGACGTCACTTTTGACTTGGCACTAGCTGCTGCATTCACATCGACGTCACTGCGGGATCGCTGCAGAGATCCTGGTGTTGACACAGATTTTGTACTTACTGTAGATGCTGCAGATGGGAGTGGGAGATCCAGAATAAAGAAGATTAATTTTTGAGCTGTGCGCTTCAAAGAGCCTGACAAGCAGTTTAATGTACTATTTTTAATGCTCCCTGCTAGCACTGAAATACCTCAACTAAGAATGCTTTATCAGGGCAATGTGGGCTTCCCCACACTGCCTGCAAAGATATTTCAATGCTGACCTGATGCTGCCTCTAAGAACTTTATCAGACACTAACCTAAATGCTGAGATCAAAAAGGCTGCCAGGCCAGTAATAAAGACATTTCTAACAGAACCTACATGGGAAAGTTAAATCACGGTACCCATCACCAGCTTGTGAGTTGCTGGCCAAAAGAGACCTGAATGTCCCTCAGTCCAAGTTCTACTAATTTTCTTCCCAACATCTCATCTTCTCATGAGGACTGCTGTTCCCATCACTTTGTTGATGCTTACCCTCTTAAGCATGAAGCTTGTTTATTCAGCTGCAAGCAAACATGCATTTCTGTGCACAATCAAGTAGGTTACACAACAATATCTCCTTGAATCAAAGGTCTCAGTAGGGTGTACTGTGTACACAAACCAGCCAGAACCCAATCTTGGTCAGGTGTAGGAGGCAGCTTATCTTCTACCAAAGTTTTGTCTATTATATTCTGTATTAAAAATATTCTTTAAGTTATTGTATGCATTTACTTAGGACAGGAAATCTGCACCTAAATATTCCATCCGACAGTAAAAACAGATTAGCAATGAGATGGAATTTAACGCTGTAGGACTTGTGTGCAGATGATGCCTCCAGTAAGTGCTGAAACCACAGAGAATAAGTGACAAAATTGTAAAGCTGAACGCACCATTCGACTATGTAGCTGCATGTCTTAGCATCAGCAGTAGTTTATTCCAGCTACTGCGCAGCTAAACATACCTTGGCTACAATTTTCAAGACTTTTTATCCTTCCCTTCAGGTGCAAACAATAACAGACTTGCTAACTTTCAGAAGCATCATTATATCAGCAGTTGATGCACAAAACATGGTGTACAACCCAAAACTAATTAAAAATTTTACATAATAAGTTGTCATTTTAAGGAGCAGTAAACAGTGATCAAAGTTGTTCTTTGCATATTATGCTGTCTGAAATTGTTATTCTAATTCATCACACTTCCTCAGCAACACCTGAACATATTTTTCAGCTCCTGTTCTCACCTCTAGATGTAGTACTTCCAGTAGGACTTCTTTTGGCAGACAATGGACGGCTAGAAGTTAATATAAATAATTATTAAAACAAAACTAGTATTTCATAGTCATCAGTAACAGTGCTACTCTGTTCCCCCAGTACGCAATTCAGCTAATAGTAAGCTATTTGTATACAGGAACAGACTAACAAACCTTACTGTTTAAGAGTAAATACAGCACTACCATGAAATTCTTTACAAAAGTACTAAGAAAATATTAGCATGAGCATTATTTGAGCAAGAAGAGATTTTAAGAACATTTTTTGTACACTTAAAAAGTTACACCAGTAAGTTATGGATATTTTTCATATAAGTCTAACACTTAAATTGCAGATATTTGGAGCCAAAGTTGATTGTATTTCTAAGAGAAGCTAAAACATACATTCAGCAGAAGACTTACATATTGATTTTGCAGTTACAACTCAAATTTAGTCTTTTTTTTTCCTCTTATATGGAGAGAGGCAGATTTACACCTCTAGGTGTAATGCTAAACACAGAATTTCAATTCAAGCACTGTTTTAAGCACACCTGGAAGGAATGACTAACAGTATCTGCTGAGCACAAAACACTTCCTAGAAAATTATTTAGAGAGTCAAGATATTGATTATTTTAAGCCAGTAATGGGTTTTGCTAGCTTTTCATTTTAATACAATGTTAGCTAAAAAAAAAAAAAAAAAAATTGAAGTAACCAAGTTTTGAGGCCAAGCAATGACCAGATGAGACAAAGCCATGTGATGGCTTCCTCCAATTCAACCTGCAGTTGTTTAAATCAAGAGGTAGTGACATCGAAGGACTCACTTGAGACTCTCCTGGGAGCTGGAGGAGGAGCGATCTGACTGTGGCAAGGACACGATGCTGTCAGAGTTCTTCAAATGCGACTGCAGGGCCTTCTGGTAGGAAGATTCCAAAGTGTGGTACAAATGCTCTGCCTCTCTGCTGAAGTGACTGTGGAAACCCCAGTAACACCTGGAAGGAAGGCACAATACTGTGAACATTTCCCTGACATGTTTCAGGGGGCAGTGGAGCACAGGTACAGCCAGAACCCTTTTTCACTACTGGTGTTAGTGGGCTCATTAGCACAGACATTTCAACCACCTACTGCCCCTACAACACAATCAAGACATACCACCTTCTTCAACCTGTTATATTGTTCATACAGCTGCACAGAAGACAAATGAAATTAAAATAAGGAGAGAGGAATGCACCACTTGGTGCATTGTAAAAACACAAGTAGTCAAAAAAGCTTTATTACAGAAGAAACCCTCATCCCTCTGCCAGCTGTCTACTGTACACAGGAGATGGTAGACCCCCAGACTGATACTAGTTTGGGACTGGGTGCTCAAAAACTACTTCCAAAAAAATGCCAAAAGCAGAACACATGCATGGGCCTGATTCAGGAAAGCACCAGCTGCTGGTGTTTTCTTCCTTAAGTTTAACAAATAGCTTTTCTACAATGCTGCAGGGACAAATCTTCTGTACTGAGTTGAGACTGTTGACAGACTTCTGGGGAAGAAATAACAAGGAAAAGGAATGAGATGCTCCTACATATTTCCAGTCAATGCCATGCTGAAAATAAAAGAGCATTTTAAGAGAAGGGAAGAATTCCTCTCTGGTCCAAATCTCCTGGCTGATGGCTAAACACCATTCACTCTCATCACAAAGGAGACGAAGACTCTCGGCACTTTTCAGTAGGCAACTAATGGGCAGTTTAAGAGTAAGATCCTTAGCTCAAATGAATCAAGAATTGTTTGTGTGTGACAGCCAGTCTTAAGAGCCTCAGAGAAGTCACATGCATTCTCACATCACTTGAAGGAAACAAATTTCTGTCTTACAATCAGCTATGCTGTTAATTAAGAAATATGAGAAGACAGAATTAAGCGTGCTCTCTGAAGTCTCATGCCATTCTCCTTGCTGCTTATTCAACTCAACTAGTCACCTGCTGTGAAGTCTCAGTGCCTACTGTATTTTTCAGTGATGGACATGTTCCCTTTCAAAAGGATTGAAACCATCCTACTGTGAAACACCTCTGCTTATAACATAGCATTTAATGAAAGTTTTTTCATTTATTTCATGTTTTACAGCATCCTCTTTCTGAAGAAAAATGTTCCTGCAGTGTTGTGTTCAGAAGAGCATGATCCTAGTACATCAGCATACTACCATAAGTACAAACACATTCATGGAAATTCAACAGATCTTCAACAGAAGAAAGTTAATTGCAAATATTAAAGTTTCCTATAGATACAAAGATATTATTTCACTGTCCTAAAATATTTCCTTGATTTAGGATACCATTTAGCAGTGTACTACCAAAGGACTTGTGTTCAAGAGCAGCAAATTAACCAGTCTTGCATACAGGCAAAAAATAAAAATATATTAGAATTAATAGGTTTTTTGCATTAATCAGAAGAAATCTCAGTTAACTGCAAGCAACTCAAGCATCAAAAACACAGACGAGGTTACTAGTTCTCGACTCTAGAACAACTCAGGTGAGCATTTTACCTGCTCGGACAGATAAAAAGACAATAAAATATTACAAGAACAAAGTGAAACAAGCACCATTAGAAGATGTGATACACATAACTCAGCCCTATGCGATCACCTCATATGACATCTCCTGCTGAAGCACACACTCCCAATGAAGCCAAGGGAAAGTTGGCATTAACTGCCAGGAGAAAATAACTTGTCTGGACTTCAGTCTCCGACATGCAATACCACTGACTCGCAACACAACAAAGAAGGGGAGGAAAAAAGACACCAATAACAGCTTCCACTTACTTTCTTGCCTCTATCCTGGCTTCAGAGTCTGCATCATGAATTCCTTTCTTTATCGTTTCAGCTAACACTGATATGTGTCTGAAATAAGAAGGAAAACATTATCCAGCAGTCCAGAAAGATGCACCATGCTTAGAAACAAATGACTAATTTGATTTTGCCTTGGTCTCCAAGAACAAAGAGTTTATCACATCCTCTCACTTCCATGTGGGTCCTTTGGAGCCTTTATTTATTTACTGTTACAAGTCAGTTTTATTTCACTCACATTGCTGACTAGGAAAAGGCAAGTAGTCTTCTTCATAGGTCAGTCTTTAGTTAGTATTGAAACTGTCTGGATAGTCTAGGGCTAAGGAAATTGCATCCCAGTCTTCTCCCACAATTACTCTCGCTGTTCATTAGTTTGAAATACTATAGAAGGCTCAGAAGCTCTGATAGACATCTAGTAGCCTTCATCTCATTATCTCACTTTAGGGTGCAAAAGGGAAAAAAAAAAATACTGAGTTCAGGGATTCGCTCAGCCAGGTTCTCCAGGGCTGGCATAGGAGAGCCTCACTGAACTCTGGCTGCCAGAACTGCAGAGTTGAATGCTGTGTGTGGATGTATGTACATGCTTTTTTTGTGGCAAAAATATCTCTGCTAGAGCTACCTGATATAATCTCACCTTAGATTATCCTTTCGCCAGAATTAACCTCCCCAGACACAAGGAGGAGAGAATTAACCCGCTTGTTGTCATAACCTGCTTGTTTTCAGAGCTTACCTTTCTAGGGAGTGTGTTTGCCACTCCTGCAACAGCAAGTCTAAAAATTCAAAACAGCGCCTAAGAGAAGAAAGAGAATAAATGCTGAGTTCTCTACGTTAACAGAGGCACAATGATTTTTCTGTACTAGTCTCTAAACAACAGCCATCCTTTGTTATGAAGCTTTTTGGGACACTGGAATTCAGTAACGACTCCCCCAAAAACATTAGCATCTCTACAAATGCCATCAATAAAGTCTGAAGTAGTAACTGGAGGCATCTCCCTACAGAGAAGTCTAAACAGAGGGCTTGACAAAACAATCCAGAAAGCCCCCTCTTTTTCATTAAACAGGATACAGACCCACGAGATCCATGCTAATGCTGCTTTGTACCTGCTAGTTCAGGCTTCACATGGAAACCTCATTTAGTTTCATGTGGAGACAGACGTTTTCAACTTTAATCTTTCCTCGTTTCAAAAAAAAAAAAAAAAACTAAGACACAAGTATGCTGTTCAAGGTTTGTCACCAAATTCAGCAGCCACAAGTCCTTCTTTTTGTCTAACTAGACGAGAACTAGCTAATCTACACGGACCAGGCAAGAGTGTCCCAGCGAGGTAGTAAACTGAGGCACACTTAGATTTTAAGTGCAGAGAAGACCATCAGCAAATCCAGTCCAAATTCCAGATGACACAATCACAGAACGACTCGCTCAAAAAACCCGTGTCACTGTAAGAGCTATTAGTGGGGAATAGGAACATGTCTGTAAAGAAGCCAAAAATGATATGACATTTTTATAACGACATGTAAGCACAAAGATTAGTTTTAAAAAAAAACATTTTTTTATTCTCTGCAGTGCTGCAGCTTACACAAGATAGCTGACTTTAAATTTGATCCCAACTTATGGTGGAGAATGAGATGCGTTCTTTACCAAGTGCATATATTAACCCTTTTCATGAATAAAAACAAATACACAACACATGTTATCAAAAAGTACATGTGAGCATATTCACTGGTAAAAAAAGAGAATACATTCAAACTAAATGCTCACCTTCTAACTGCAACAGACTTGGAGGTACAATTACTGGTTATGATGGGTATTAATCGAGGGATGTGCGTGTGCTAGAAGAAAATAAGCAACAAAAACAGGAAGAAATCTTTACACCACAGTTCCACGGAACAAAAGACCATCTCCTTCAGCCACCTCAGCCCAGTATGCAGATATTTATTTTTGTTCAATTCTTAAAAATAGAACTGCTAAATATAGGAACACTAACTGATATGGCATGGACAGATATTTTTATTATTAAAAATATTTTACTTTTTATCTGTTAAAATATGTTTAACAGACAGTTTATTTTGTTCTATAATGACAGGCTCCAATGAGTCAGGGAGCTGAAGTCACTGCAAGAGGGTCTAAACTGTCAGTAGTGACATCTTGAGAGATCCCAGGCTATCTACAGTGAATCACTAGGCAGAAGTCACCTCTATAACCTAATGGTTTTAGGAAACATGCACTGTCTGTGAACGGTTTTTAAAAAGTTTGCCTAGCTCTGAGAACTGGAAATATATTACTCTGCAAAGAAACATTTTGCATACTATTTTGGAAGGGCTTAACTATCATCACCTACACAAGGCTGCATGACATCTGAGACAGCCAAGCCCAGCACAGAAGAGTAGATTAGGCACTTAATCTTATTTTCATTGCAGTAACAGTCATATTTTCTCAGAAACACTACAGTATTTGGAAATAACATTGTCCTCTTTTCATGTATACTTACTCGAATGATTAATCTAACTGCTACAACACCAGAAGTGGCCATGACTTTGGCACTATTCGGAATTAGATTAAAAATTGTTGGCATGATGGCTTCTGCCCCATGGTCAAACTTGTTTCCCAGAACTGACGACAAGTGTCTGAAAAACAGAATGAAGTCATGCTAGTAAGTATGCTGGGGATTAAGCAAGTCAGACTTCTACAGAACATCTGACATAAGCACATCTGACATCCCAATCTTCACAACTGTCACCTCCTCTCCAACTCCAAAGGACAGAGAACATCATGTTTCAAGAAGTAGTTCCTTCACTTTCACTTCAAATGCATGTTCTATATTCGTCTGAAGTCTGAGAAACAGTAAGTTCAGCATAAAATAAAGTAACTAGCACAGCTAAACATTTATTATCAAATGGGATCTTGCTGAAAGAATGTATTTTTCCGAACTTGTTAGTTTGTATTACAGTTTCTCTGAAACTATTTTGCCTCCATATGCACAAATCTCAAAAAAGCTGTTAGAAACACTGCAACACCCTGTTTCTTGAAGCATTTCACAAAGGATAAGCCATCAAAAATAAAAACTAGCTCAATCTGAATCAGAACAAAATATATGCATTTTCAGCATGTTCAATCTTTCCCTACTCGGTGCATGAATGCACGGCTTGCTCAGGCATTCAGCATCTCTCACATCAGTGCCGCTTAAAACTCAAAAACAGAGTTTGGCACAATTACAATTAGTGGCCTACATGGACGTGGTTCTAAATAGCTGTAGCAAAATCACGTTCTACCTATAACTATGTAATACTAGCAGCATGAGTTTCATCCTAAATGTTTTAACCAGTGTCTGTTCCTTTTTTCCCTACATCAGATTTCAAGTGCATTTAGAAAGCAAACTTACCCCAACGTGATACAAGCCTCTCGCACTACTTGAGACCGCAGGTCTTTAGCGGATAATTTAAATGCTCCGTCCAAAAGTCTTAAGTGTTGAAAAAAGTTATCGTATTCTGCAGCTCCAGCCAAAAGTAAGGAGCGGATCTTTTTCAACTGTTAGCACCATAAAAGAAAGCAGTGACTGTTAGTGAGCAATAAACACAAGGACAGTTATGTTCAGGACCTGGTACTTGGTTTCCAGAGTCCTTGTACAACTGTTCCTCAACATGCATTGAGGAACTCAGTTCTTAAAGTCCAAGCAATTTCATTATTTCAGATCTCACATTCAACTCATAGGTTAACACACTAAGTACAATAATATAAACACGCTAGTTAACTGTTATAGGGATCCAGAAGTGTACAGCTACTCAAACTGTATTGTTAATAACCCAAACATTACTTTTTAAGCCAAAAGATATCTTGAAGATTCTCCTCTACTCCTCTTACAAACCACCTATTTACAACAGTTTCTTAGGCTTACATCCTCTCACAGCTAACTATTGTGTTAAAAAGATGACTTGACGGTCATGGCTCATACTCAGATCTGAGTAATACTGACTTCATTAAAATAATTACCTGGCTCTACCAGAAGTGGAACCCTGACCCCATCAAAATGGGACATCTTCTATTAGTATTAACAGGGACCACCATTTCATCCTATAGACGTTCTTTCGGACACCTTCACAGGCCCTCATGAATAGTGATGCATCTGTACAGTGCCTCGATTTAAGCTCACTGTTATTCAGTACAGCAAACAAAAAAAATATCCCTCAAGTAAGCTGAATCAGCAGTTTGCCACTCAGATGTGTAATACAGGATTTGACAGACATGTCAAAGTTGCTACACAAGTGATGAAAGCCTACAGTGTAGACAAGATCATGCATCTATTTATATCACGAAAACACAGCTCACTTCAGTAAATAAAACTCAATCTTGGCATGCATATAACATCTGATTTTCTACTTCCCCATCTCCCACAGTCATATTTATTTATTCAAAACCTAAGTGTGTAAATTCTTTCTAAATTGTTTCATACCTCTCCTTTTGCAAAAGTATAAATAAGTTCTCTCAGAAAAGCGACCTTCTGCCACATCAGGAAGTTTTAAAATATTCCGAACACCACTTTTGACATTCCGATTTCAGCATCTGCTAGCAAGTTTCTGGCTTTACATCTGGATTTGCTGCATGACTTCCAGTTCAACCTGATGCCGTCTCAATAGATTCTTGTGTACCAAATAGCATCTTCCTTCACAGATGTGGTTTAAATTCAGTCTCATATGGAAACACTTCCTCCAAGTTTGGGGGAACATAACAAATGTTCACCACAAACTACATTCTAGTCTTACTCTGAAGTTCTCCCAGTCCCCTCTTCATCGGATTAAGCTCAGTGCAGCAAAAAATTAATGAGTTCATATCTAAGTTCACCACTTACCGCAGAAACTCTCTGTTCCCAGTCATGCTTATCATCTGATAGTATCTCTCTTATTTTGTTTATGGATTCCTCAAGATCCCGGCTGGAATAAATCTGCAAATTTAAATACAGACTAGCATCATAATGCAAAATTTACTCCAGAAAAATCAGATCACTTCCCAACTACATTCTTACGTCCTTTGCTCCTCAATGCTTAAATGTCATATGCTAGCCTTGGACACAGCTGGCTTTGCATAATGCAAAGTATTTACACCCATTTCCTGCAATCAAAAATTACTAAATGACCACAAGACAATTAAAGGATCATCTTTTACTATTTTACTATATTTTCGCAATTTTAAGCAGCATTCCTGCAGCTTCTAGTGGCTATACGAGTGAAGACCTACAGAAGATCATGAGTGGATACATGTGCTGTTCAGCTGCCCCAGAAATAAAACTCTGGTGAAGGGGAGGAAACGTGACATCTCAGCTATCCAGCTGAATCCATCAGCAAACATGCACTACCCAGTTGTCACACTCACAACAGCAGCAATCCCAGAGACACGTCACCTTTGTTGCTTCCAGCTCCCAGGTGGTACAGATGAAGTGTTGAGAGGCTCCTGCTGACTTAAGTTTTTGTTCGATCAGACTGCAGCATGCATGTCCAGTTCCAGCTCCATGTCTGCTTCTGTGATACCTCCCACCCCCATTCCCTCCACTTCCCAGGGTTTCACAGCAACTACTGGCAGATACCACCATTGAAAACTTGCCTCCATCCGACTCCCAACTTGCCTTCCCCTTAAAGGGGATTTGTCAACATCACAACGAAGCACAATTTGCCAGTGATTAGGACTAGATCATATATCCATCGTCTGCTTTTTAGTACTGTGTGTTTTAACACATAATTCTACTTACCTGAACCGTTGGGACATCTTCAAATGCCTTAATGAAGTCTTCTTCATCCACAGCACCTGCTCCCTCTTTGGCTGCTGACATACAAATGAAAAAGCTTTTTCAATCTTCTTATCAACAAGAGAATCAATTAAGAAACCACCAGCTATCAAGGCACCTAATCAGGAGAAAGTTCACTATCCTTGCAGCCTTGGAGTGCTGCAGAGCTAATGAAAACAGAGACAGGGAAATTCAATGCCAGGCACAGACTAGACATTCACAGCATCCTTCAACTCCTAGGCAGAGGGCACATCAGGGAAGTCATTACAGTAGTCACTCAACAGTTAGGGGACACAGTCTGAAAGATGAAAGGGAATATTTACTTTAATTATATGGGAGATTTTATTTTAAAGGATTCAATCCTATCTATAATAGATAAAGGTGCAGATCTAGCAGATGCACAAACAGAGAAATGATAAGCTAGATAAATAGTCTCTGGAATACTAATCAGATTAGAGACTGTGTGATAGAGGGAAATTTCTCCATTTCTATAGGTCACAAGTAGAATTATTGCTCACATGCAGAATTACTGCTCAGGGTTTTTTCTGCTCCTTCATTGCCAGCAGTGCCCAAAAGTCTTGGGAAAAGGCCAATAGATCAGTTTTAGATTGCACGGGCTAAAGTTTAGCATGCAGCTGTAAGCAGCCTGCCTCAGATCAACTAGAGTTACAGCTATAAAGGCAAAAATCTACACACGGCAACACTGACATGATTTACTCATAGCCCTTAGCGCACAATCACGCAGGTCCAACCCTTCACATTATAGGCATGTGGAGACTGCTTGGAGATTCATCCTACCAGAGTTCGGTTGTGGCATGCAGACAACATACATGTAATGATTTCATAGGGAAAAATTTGTTACTGGATCCTTGGGGCCAGTCTGGAAATCCTTGCAATAAGCTCAAACATGAACACTACAAATACTTCACATAAAAGTCAATTAATATATGCTATTGGCTTACTTGAAGACTTGGAGCCCAGAGCTGCAGACCCAAGCCTGCGGGTAGTCCCCATCCCAACTCTGCGTGAGTTTGCAGGGGCTTTTGAAGATGTAGAGGAGCTAGCTGAGGAAGGTCTGTTCCCATCCACAGAGTCTTCATCGTCAAAAATTTTATCTGTCAAAGAAAGCACACTCAGCTGTAAGTCTGATGAAGCAAAGGGATGTCCCAAGGAACACGCCCACACAATGGTAAGTATGCTGCATGTTCAGCTCTGCTCTGACAGCTCTCATCTCAGCAGCCCCTTAATGCTAGAAATCTGGCTGGAGCAAGTCCAGAGGAGGGCCACAAAGATGATCAGAAGGCTGGAGCACCTCTCCTATGAGGACAGGCTGAGAGAGTTGGGGTGGTTCAGCCTGGAGAAAAGGCAGCTCTGGGGAGACCTTACAGCAGCTTTCCAGTACCTAAAGGGGGCCTATGGGAAAGCTGGGCAGGGGCTGTTTACAAGGGCCTGTAGTGATAGGACAAAAGGTAATGGCCTTAAGCTGAAGGAGGGGAGATTTCAATCAGGTATTAGGAAGAAATTCTTCATTATGAGGGTGGTGAGGCACTGGAACAGGTTGCCCAGAGCAGCTGTGGATGCCCCCTCCCTGGAAGTGTTCAAGGCCAGGTTGGATGAGGCTTTGGGCAACCTGGTCTAGTGGAGGGTGTCCCTGCCCATGGCAGGGGGGTTGGAACTAGATGATCTCTAAGGTCCCTTCCAACCCAAACCATTCTATCATTCCATGATTATTCATGAATGACCACTAGGCCATCAAACCCAATCCTTTACTATTTGCAGTCACTATGTTATAAACCCTTTCAATGAATGCATTCAGATAAAAAGTATAAACTTCAAATCTACAGCAGAAAGACGCAAGCCACAGATAATACTTGGGGTGTCTACAGTCTGTATCTCTGATGTTTATGCCTCCAAGAGCTATTTTGCCATGGGCCGTAGTGAAACCAAGACCATGAGCCAATCCAAGTGTGGCAGCGATCAGGCAGCACAGGCTGCCCTGTCACACCCTGCTAGCTGCCTGCACCAGACCGAGAATAAACAAGATAACCCAGGAAAGATCCCATGGCAACACCCAATACTGCTGATAAACTACAGACCCATCCAGAGCTAAAAATCCACTTTAACTTTTTAAATGATCACCAGAGATTCTTTACAAGGAAACAGAAAAAGTAACCTCAAATTCATAAAAACCATAAATATAAGGCGTATTAAAACTTCCTGAACCCTCTGTGTACATCCAAAGGGAATTGCAGCCTCTACCTCCAAACTTGAACATAAATTAACTTAAAATGAATTACAGTCACTTTGATTGTCAGTGAAGGTCACTTCAATTCCAAAGGAATGCTTATATTGCAGTTTTACACAGATTAGCTAGCCCACTTTAAAAACCAGCCTTAGGTTGAAAGGTGACAAAGTGTTTGGACAGCTGATATAGATGGTATTGAGGCCAAAAAAGCCACCTCAGTCCCCATCACTCAGCTTCTCCACACTAACACTTCATTCAAGATTTGAACCTGCTTCATGTCTATCCCTCTGCAACAGTCCAAAGTATGCATCTGCTCCCCACCGTTTCAGGAAAATTCCCTTTGCAAAATTTCACTTGGCAAAAACCTGAGCAGGTGCTTTAATCCATCCCTACTCAGGAAAGCACCTGGGAGTATCTAGTAACAAATACAGGCTCCTAGTTAGACACTAATGAGTGAAATTCAGTACAGGTTGAAATTTCCAAAAGTACGAAAATAAATTGATAACAGTAAAAACAGATTCTAGACAAAAGAATAGAAAGAGAAGTCTGTATTGTCCTCAGCCCAACAGCCTTAAGGAGTTTTCCCTACCCAAAGTGGTATTGGCTTATTAGCACCTGGGCACAGGAGCACCGTCACAAATCTTCTAAAACCTAAACCCCCCATTTCCGATATGCACCCATGCATACAATGCCATACTCCAACACTGAGATGGCAGGTAGACAGCAGCATCCAACAAGAAAGGTGGCCAAGGACATCTCTTCATTTTGATGTTCAAGAAGTCTTGGAATATGGGAACGGTCTAGGGAAAAAAAATCTAAAGAAAAGGGGTAATATAGTAACAGGTACTTGGACTGTTGTTTGGGCAAAAGTGAACAAGACACAAGTGAACATATGAACTTTAACATCCAGAAATTTAAGGTCACACAGCTAAGGAGAACAACATAAGCCACATTTAGGATGTGGACTCTCTCTAACACAGTGCCCTAAGGCAGCCATGGAGACTGTGCTGCTGACACCAGTCATGTTCTGACATACATAATTCAAAAATAATTTGAAAAGAGCTCAGGGAAGGACCATAAGAATGACTAAAGGATTGGAAAATATGTTTTTAATTAAGTTATATGAAAATTCACTGCAGGGGATTGTTTAGCCTGGTCAGATTCTTAACAAGTTGCTTGATTATATTCTGTGTTAACACAGCAACTCAAGATTTATTAATGTAGTTTTCCAGTGTGATTTATTAATATTGTTTTTCACCTAACAGAAAAATATCCAAGGCTACTGGCTGGAAGTTAATTTAAGTTCTGAATTGCCTTTTTTCCTCCCTTTCTTCCCCCCCCCCCCCATTTTTTTTTTTTTTCAATAATCACAGGACTGACTCCCTGTGAGGTTAGGAGGTGTGCCACCCAGAAAATTCTACCACAGGCAGTTCTTAAAAAGATACAGTCTAGTTCAAACAGGGATTATTTCAAAAACATTATTTGGTGAGAGTTGCACAGAAGGTCATGGCAGATCAAAATAGACTTTAAAACATGTAATCTCTGAAGCCTCTAGGATGGGGTTTAAGTGATGCAGAAAGACCTGCACAGACCCGAATACAAAAACTTCTGCGCAAAATGTGCCCCAACTGCATTTATATCAAAAGTTCCTATAGATATTAAGCAAATGATTATTTGTCATATATATATATAACCAGCCAAGAGAAAGTCAGTCATACTCAAAACAAAAGATACTTTACTACTTCAAAACTAGTTTCATCTGGTTCTAAAATTCTCCATCAGCTGCATTTCAGGCTATCTACATGCAGTCTTAGTTAACTCATTTCCTCTTGTACCTGTATTTTAAAGCTCCTCTAAAAAGAGAAGAGGGTGTGGTTTGCTATTTCATGTAATAAATAAAAATTCAGAAAAACAGATATTAAAAGGATCACACATCTATAGCATTTTAGCAATTACATCAACTATCATTTCAGTGTAAAACAGGCTTTTCTGAGCATTAGCTAAAAAACAACACTCCAAAAAACCAGCCAGCACCAGCCCACAGTTTTGGGGATGTTTGGATTACAATCACATCTTCCTGTTCATTAAGTCTACAAAACTAAGCATTACATATTTATCAAATCAGAATATCCCTTTGATAACCCAACAGCATTTTCTCATCTGAGCATTGCAGAATGACAGTGCCACATTCAGAACTGCACATCAAGTCTTCCAGCAGCACGTGTGCAGGACAGAAAGAGAAACAAAGAACAGAAGGAAACCTGAACATCGGAGTACAGTAAATAAGAGAAAAACGAGCTACTATACATTATCACTAAAAAGACTTTTTTCCCCATTCATTGACTCCTCTTCACAATAATCATTTGAATAAGAATCATATTTTTTTGTAGCCTATCTGCAAATCACGAGGTGGTAAATTCAGCATGGGTGTAACTCTCGTGACTCCAGCAGAGGTGCACTGAAGTAGAATCGGTGCCACGTTCTAATATTAAATAACCATTGATGTTGTCCCATCCCAAGACCCCCCCAGTGCTCATTTATAAGGGCCATATAGTACTCCGTCAGAGACATGCCCTTACAAAAGAGGCCTTTGTCTGCTCACCACTCTGCTGTGTCTGAGAAACAGAGAACACAATTTGCTTTACATTTTTCAATTTCTTACATTATTTAAGAAGAAAAAAAAAATTGCTTACAAGTACATATCCTTCTGCAAATAAGCTTCCTCAACATTCCTTCATATTTTCCATAGCGTGCCCAGATGTAACAGTGCTTCACAGAGCGCCGCGGCTTTCAGTCCAGAACATAATCAATCATTGCCCCTCGTATTCATTAAGCATGCTGTCTTCACACGTGGATTTAAACAGCCATGGCTTCAGTCCTCTCTCTACAACTGCAGCTCTGCGGGATTCTCACCAATACCCATTTCAGCCCGTGAAACTTCGGTTCACTTCTAGGAAGGAAATTCCCTGCTAGCAAGGGGAACCCAGGACAAATAATCCGGGATGAAAACAAGCTGAGTCTGCCTGGCTGGGCTGGCTTGCACTAGGAACCAGCCTGACTTTATCCCCTGGGAAGCGCTAACAGGAGCATCTCAACAGCTGTCATCATTTGTCCATGACGAATAAATTTAGTCATTATTCATTTTAATACGTAACCCCTTCAGGTCTAGGCAAAGTGTAAAACGGGGAGAAGAGACCATGGTAATTGTTCAGGAACTACCGTAAACAAGGACCAGCATTTCCCCTGCCTGAATCACCAGCCTGGGACCTTTTAAAGCAAAGTAACTGAGTCTCAAATTTCCTTTCCAATGAAAGGAGATGCTTTCTGGCTCTAAAAAACTTGAAGATGTCACGTTTAAATTTTTTCAGTATTTGCCTGTAAGATTTAGAGAAGATAGCTACTCTGCAGTGACTGCAGAGGAAAAAAGAAAAGAGCTTACGATCATGTCTGTTCCTAATGAAGATGCCCTGCTATGGTCTTCAGGCCCAACTCTGCAAGGTATTAAACTTGCTCTGGCCTCGCTGTGCCCATTTATCATATGTCCCATCTCCAAGTGTCAGCACAGCTGATGTGTGCAAGACAGATACAACTTGCAAGTATCACCTCCATCTCTCTCAGGAGAATCCTCCCTTTTGGGTGCAGATGAAGGTGGGTGGCAAGAAACCTGCCTTCCCACCCACCACATAGCATACTGAAGATGGAGCAGATACGCAGCTGATGAAGCTGACATACATTTCAGCCCATGCTCAAGCCCTACTAGGTGGGCAAAGCCCAACTCTCTGAAGATCTGAGCACCCCCTATAAAAGCTGAGAACATGCACAGGCAAATCCATCGATGCCAAAGAACACGGAGTACGTTCTTCCTTAGTCCCTTTTGCCAGACATGACCCCATATCCATTGGTTAATGGTTTTGAGATAGACAGCCCTCAGACACCTCAGCCCATGCCCTCCCCTAGGGCCTGCATCTGGCACCACCATCCCAGCCCTGACTCCCATAGGACACGAGGCACAGTTCACTCCTCTCTGTGGGTGTCCCACCAGCCTCCAAGCACAACAGCTTCAGCCAAGCTTAAATGCTTCCTCCCGTTAGCACACACCGAACCCATGCATGGCTTAGCTGCAAGCCTGCCCACCTCCAACATAGATATTGTATACGTTTCTCCAGGAAAATGAATTTACAAACCCACTAAAGGGACATGTATAAACTCCTCAGCAGGATTAAATGTTTAAAAACAAAAGAGTTGCAGCCATGAGCAGCAGTATGCAGGCACAGCACATCATTAGGGTTTCTTGCTCAGCCATCTCCCAGTTTCCCAGCTGCTCTCTCCTCCTGGCCCCAGCCCCTCCTTCCCCACCATCCACACCAGGCACAGTATTTTGAGCCTTCAAGACACCACCCGCCTGGGCTCAGTGACCCCAGACAGCCCCCCCAGTCCCATCAGGTCTAGATGTCCCAAGCTTTACCCAGCCACTAGCTCCAGTCCCAGTCCACTCCACTGCTAACTTTCGGCACAAATTGATGAACTACCTCATCATCCTTCACAACTGGCTTTCAAGTGAATTCCCAAAAATCCCACCTCGGTGGGGACGCCTCCTAGGGCTCACCAAAACTGAGCCAGCCACAGCCACAGTCATGTCTGCAAGGATATGCATATCACCATAACCTTGGTTTCTTTCTCTTATTTCACATATATTGCCCTATTTAAACTAGAATATGTATAATTGTGGGTGGGAGTTTGTCTTCCAAATAAGGTTTGTACAGTGTAAATCTTGACAATATATGCATAACCATAATAAATACAATAAGCAATACGGCTGCCATCAGCCACAGGTAAGGTGGTAGAGACCCAAGCCAAGAATGTCATGCCAGGTAAGCAGATAAATGCTTTTTATTTTAATAATTCTTCCAACATCCATGTGCTTTTCTTTAATCCAAAATGTTTCAGTTTTCCTCCCTTAGCTAGGAAAGGTGACACTCATCATCTTGACTGCTGCCTCATTCTGTCTAATTACAAGCTAATGAAGCTGCTCCTAAGTTAACAGGTCTTCAACTGCTATCACAAAGGGAAAAAAGATTCCTGAAAGAAGTAACACTTGGAATTGTTTTCTGCTCCAAATACATCATTTTTATGCAGGCAGTTCTGATACACATCCTGCTCAGTCCCAAGCACACGGCTACCACAATTTCAAGTGTTGATACACATCCCTCTGCAAGCAGAAAAACAATGGGGCAGTAACAGCAATAATAAACAGAGCACACGTACTGTTAGTGAGGAATCCTACATTTATTAAACCAAGCCCAGTATGATAAAGTTAACTGAGGATTGATGTACACTCTGACCTGACCACATCCAACACCAGTGTGTACATCGAAAGTAAATACCAACTTCTACCTGAGAGAATAAGCAACAGCCCTGGCGACACTCAAAATCTGCTCTCAAGGACTGGCCTGGTAAGTCAGACAAAACCTTCCTGCAGATGACTACTCTGAAATCATGCAACTCGCAACTGATTCAAGTTACTTTTCTGAGGGATATTATAATTTTCAGTCCTGGAATCAGATGGCTCCAATTTAAGTTGTATCCATGATGGCTGTGGGGAACCTTAAGAACAAGAGCCTTAAAGACTTGAAAATGAGAGGCAAATAAAAAGGATTCAATATTTACAAGCCCATTTGCTTCAAAACATAGTTTTTAAAACTAAAAGATTGACAATATTAATGTCATCACGTTAACGCGCCAAAGCATGCACTCCCCAATAGCATATCAGCATTAACACAACAACAATGTCAAGTGCTTTTCAGAAACTTCTGTTCATGAAACTAACACATCTGGAAATGGGAATTTTTAAGAGTTAGTGAAACTGTCATTCATTCAGGCAGTTTTCAGCAATATGAAACTTTCCAAAACTAAGTTTCCATTAGCTTTAAGTAGATTTTAGAAAAGAGGCAGTACAAAGGTTTCACATTCCTACAAGCTTTGTAAAATTAAGAAGCAATAGCAGGTGACAAAACAGCTTTGATACTGTGTGAAGGAGCAACAGCTCAAACAGCCAAAAGAATTCACACAAGCACCAAAAGCTGAGATAAATCCATAAAAATAGCCAGGATTTGTTACTTTTGCTAATTACTTTAGTACAGTTCATACAGACACCTAAAGAATCACAGAGGCACGTGCTAGGAGCTGCACAGACACAGCTTTCGCCCCATACTGACTTTAAAAAAAATAAAATCTAGACACAGACATGCACACAAGGCAAAAAAAGTAAGAAGAGAAAGATCTGTTTTCCTCAAAGTCATCCTTGGAAATACAATATTCCCACAGTGCCCTTTCCAGCCAGCCACACAGCTTTCCCCCAGACCTCAACAGCATCAGGAAACCCACAACACATACCTTGCAAAAACACACCCACCCCAAAAGCCCACATTTACATATAGTTTCAATTTAAAGAGCAAAACCAGCCTTTCCCTACCCTGCACTCACCCCTCCTGTCACCCAGAGGCTCATCATTAGGCCTTTCAGGGTGCCCGCCTGCCGTTAGCAGCCAGGCTGTCCGTACAGAGATACCATTATCTCCGAACGCAGCCTTCCACAAACACACCAACAATTTCAGAGTCTATTAAACACTTCACAACAGGGTGTTATTTCTGAGTTTCACTGCCACAGCTTTGCCTGCTGACTGCACTTGCGGGCACTGTCCCTTTTTCATTCTGGACCCTTGAAAATATCCTTTACGTTGCACCAGGTGGAAACATGCCAGCAGCAGCCCCAAGCACAGACATCACTCCCTCCTGACAGCGCTCTCGTTAGCATAAGCTTTGCAGATAAAAACGCAAAGTGGGTCACATACCCTGAGCCCTAGAGATACCAATCAATGAAAAAGGCTATTTATACAGGATGGACCAGTGGGATCTTTTAGAGTCAGAAAACATATTTTTCTAGAACTACAGGAATTAGTGGCCTTATTGCAGGACCGGTATGGCTGCAGGAGAGCTTTCCTTCATCCTCTGTGCTGCACAGTGCCAATGTTAAGGTTTCTCCTCAGCCTTAGTGAAGTTTAATTATTTAGGTAAATAATTACATAAAAGAAAGCGAACTATTCTGCCTTTGTTCACAAGACAACAGAATGCAATTCTGCAGAAGCACAGGAGCTCCCTCAGGCACCATCTCCATACGCACATGTGGCAGGGCTGCGGCAGGTTGAAGAGCAAGCAAGAAACCTTTCCCCTCCTCGCCCTCACCTCCAGGTTTCAGCTGGTTCTTGGCACTTGCTGGAAAACTTAGAGCAACAGCCTGGACTCCCTGTGCTTGCAGTGAGCCTCTGCCTGTCAGCAGTTTGGGCAGTGGCATCATCCAACTACTGGTCATGCACGCTACACCCACTACCCCAGGCAACAGCTGGCTCTGCCTGGGTCTCTAGTCGACCTTGCACAGTACTTGTTCTAAAAATGATATAAATGTCATCAAAAAGCACAGACAGCCATTCAACAGCAGCAAGAAGTATTTGTTATTGTTTTAACATGTGAGTAAAGTGAAACAGAGTTGCTGAGGGACATTCTCAAGGGTGTGAAAACTTTAGGGCATTGCTACACGTTTTTTTCTAAATCATTTTTTTCCTCTAAGGATGAGAGGTACCACCCCAAATATTTGCTTATTTATCTTCAAAACCAGTTTATGCATATTCAGAAAGGAGATTTGCAAGTGGCTCAGAGAAACTAGAAATCACATCACAAGGTATTAGAAAAAAAATGTTTTAATTTAGTTCTTCCTGACAGGTTGCTTGAAGCTCAGCCACGTTTGAAATGGAGTTCTCTGTATTTCACGAGGTGGGTACCCAGCAATGCCACAGGAAAACAGCTTCCAAAGACGATGCTAAACCGAGCTCCCAGGGAGACACCTGCTGGCAATGGCTTAGGGTTTATTTGCCAAAACCCATATGAAAAAGCAGATATCTGGGGAATCAATAGGTAAGGTTCTGTCTTACCTGGACCTTCTATACCCTACATAAAGTGAATTAAGAGACACACCAGGAAGCTGGAGCCTTTAAATGGACAGACACTTTTCACCTGCAAAGGACAGGAACACTGCATGCAGACTGATCAGGTGCCTCCAGCCGCACACACCAGGTTCAGGTTTCCAGCTATTAGCACCATCTGTTGCCATGACATCATAGGAAAAGGCATCATCCCCAGCCTGCACTCCCAAACAGGCATTCCCTGCACAAATCCCTCTGCCTACTTGGGTAATTATCACAAGTATAGCTCACCTAGATGCTGACTGCCCCAACACACATCATTGTCAACAAAGGGAAATTGCATTTTATATTGCTATCGCTTATTGCTTCCTGAAGGACTGCTGATTTTCTATACGTGCAATGCACCGTGGTGTAAAGCATTCACAACTCACACACAAAGCTGTATCAGGAATGAAAAAAGGATGAAAAAGAATCCTGACATTTTTAGGACAAAGCACCATTACAAAAAGGCCAAAAACATCTTACTGCCTCAAGTTATCCTGAGTGCATCTGGGGGGGGGGGGGGTGGCAGAAATGCTGCAGGAGATCCCACTTCCAGCCACCACAGAACATCCTCCCTGGTGCAAAGCCTGCTACTGCACACAAGTCCTGCGGCAGAAAGCTTTCTAGAAATACCTGCAAGGAGACACAAATGCCAAACTGCAGCCTTGTTTCCTTTTGGGATAGGTCTCTGAGGACAGCTGGGTCAGTGAAGGTAAGCCAGTAAGATGTGTTGGAGGGACCTGGGGAAGCTGTAGCACCGGCCCTGTCCAAGACCATCGTTTAAGTGTATTTATAATCAGTAATGGGGGCAACATGTTGCCCAGCACTTTGCATTTGCCAGGGGATGACCCTCCTATGAGACGGTAGGGCATCCTAAACTTTCCAATCAGCTCCCTCCAAGCCAAGAAACACAACATGTGCAGATATTCCTGATCAATGAAGGAAAAAACAAGGCTGTCAGCCTATGTCTCCCATAGAGCCACAGAAAACAGGAGCCAGGGCTTCTGTCCCGAGGTGTTCATCTGCCTGGTTAAAGGCTAATGCAACAACATCAGTACTACATCTGCAAAAACTCTATGGTGTTACACACGTTACACATCAACGACTCCCACCCAGACTGTCTGGCCTGATGCATAATTAATACACTTTAATTAGACAATCATTTAAAATACTGTAAAATGCTCGGTGGGGCAATAACCACAAATAAGAATGTCTAAAAACTGCAGGTGGTTGAGATAAAAGACCAATCATGAAAGGAAAACTAGGGAGCAATGAGTAGCAACTCCATAGCCTACATGCACCTTGAGAAACATCATCAGCTACTACAACAGGTATGACCAGCATTATGACCAGGAATTTCTACCATAAATAAATGCAAGCACATATGCAAGCAAAGGGTACAGACAAATTTTATTTATTTAAAAAAATTGAGTTGGATTTTATGACCAAGGCTGTGCTCTGTATCTACAAATGGCTACCAAACAGTGGTTTGAGATGCTTCTGACAGAAAACACAGCTGGCAATGGCCTCAGAAGCTCCTGGGACAATTGGTATTAGGTTAAAGAGTTGGCTGTATGTTCTCCAGAGCATCCACTGCAACCGTTAGCAAGGCAAAGGGATGGGGAACCTGACTTGATGCAGGCTCTTGCTCTGGAGTATTTAGTAGTACTGACTGGCTGCATCAGCACTCTCCTGATGCACTAAAAAGCAAAAGTTTCTGCCCACTCCTAACTAATAACTAGCACTTAATGGAAGAAGAGGATTCTTGCCCCCCCACCACCTCAATTCAACAACATGTGAGCCAGCAGAGCCTAGCTTTGGCAAGCTGCGTGCACACAGGATCTTACAAACCATCTCTCAGCACAATTATGCCAGTGCCAAAGTTTGCCGCCTGTGCCAGCTTTCGTAATGTCTACGTAAGCATGTTCAATCAGAGCTTAGATCAGCATCCTGTTAGAGCTGGTGAGAAATATCTATTCCCTACCCACACCACACTCATTTTGGTAGATAATGGCAGAGAGAAGCAATGGTTTACCAACAATCAAGCCCACTTTGTTTATTCTCTTTTGAGACACTGGGGATAAAACCCCAACAACTGAATAACTAGCATTTTACATTTCCCAGGATCATTGTAGAAAAAGCACTGAAACCATACTCAAGATATGTGACTTCAATGGTAACTTTGAAAATGTTCTTTTTTTTTTTTTAGAAGCAAAAGCAGAAACTAGTAGATAACAGATTATGAAAACATTTTTGGACTCTAATGACTGGTTTGAAAAAGCACCCAACCTCAGAGCAGTAAGACATATTTTACTTTTACTGAAAAAATGCTTGTTCAGTTAACTTTTAGAATCTATTTTCAATAATAATTACTTCTAATAATATTTTGCACAGATTTCGTTGTGTATGATCTAGATAGGATTAGTTCCATTTTTTTGACAAAGTGGAAACAGGTAAAACACATATGAAGAGCCTAACTCCAGGTCACACGGAAAAGTCAGAATCAGAGTAAATGCCAGAAGATGTATCAGACTATAGGATTTCCTTTAATCACCATCACACTAGGCTAAATTCTGCTTCCAGCTCTTTACATTGCGGATGGAGGTGAATGCAAGAGGGTGCAGAACTTGACCCGATTTTTTTTTTTTAAGATACTAATATCTCAGATTTCCTTCTGTGCAACTGCCAAGAGGTTTTAGTACATTTAGTGGCCTGTTTGACAGACACTTCAGTACAGTATCCTGTTTCCATGTGACTGGATAACAGAACCTAAGAGAATCAAATTCATATTTAATATGGCTTCAAGTATAAGCACAATCTGAAAGCACAAGTGGAAAGCTCCAATTCCAGACACATCAGTTTCTTGGGCCTTCTTCACCCACCCTTCAAAGCTGCATTTTAAACAAACCATTGCCTCAAGGAAAAAAGTCACGGGGAAAAAGGCTCCAAAGCAAAAAAAAAAAAAGTATCACAGCTTATAAAATATTAACAGTCAGCATGGTTTCTGTTTTCCCAAAGCTTGTTTCCCACCCCCAACTCCTTTAAAACAAAGGATAGATCTAAGCTTCTTCAACCACATTCCTCCCCCATAAACAAACATCATGATTAGGTACAGCAAATAAAGCAGTCATATTTGGGGGGGAAGGAAATGCAAAGGTGGATTCAAGACACTGCTGAAACTTTTGTTCCTTTTGTCATTAATTACTTTAGACTACTAAACATGATATTCATATTTCAGATGCAATGTGAAACCCTGAGGAAGTGGGGGGGAACTCTAATGTGCTACAAAGAAAAAAGCATCTTTCCTAAAGAGCTTACAATATAAATAAAGCTGTCAGAGCATAGTTAAAAATAATTACTGTTATTCAGACTTCATATATAGGAAAAATAGACACAAACATCCTCCTCCCTTTCTTTTAAAAGGGCAGCTAAAGAAACACAAGTACTTGTGTCCTAATCAGTCTAACATAATCCTGCCTAACTCATCCTTATTTGGCCTCCATCAATGGTGCTATTCACTTTCTCCCCATGGCTCAGCATCCTTTTTCAACCATCCTCAGGTTCTTCCACCTAGGTAAAAATTAAGCCTGTCACCCAGCCATCCAGAATTTCCTGCCATGACTGAAAGTTGGTCCCATATGGGACTCCAATAATTGACTTCAATGCCACAGTTGATCATTTGAGTTCTTTAGTGACCATCCTGTTTTCCTCCCATACATTGTGTGCACAGTAGATTACTTCCACAGCTGTTACATCCATGAAAGAATGATGAAAGAAATCGGTTTCCCCACATAAAACTACTTACTGCATCAAATAAAAAGATCAGTCAGGATCAATTAGGAAATCAGAATTGGAAAAATGACAAACCAGGAAAATCTTGATTCATCTGACCTGAGTTCTACCAGTTCCTCTACTGTATGTCCTATACCACTTGACTAACCCCAAGACCACCTTACCCACAAGAAGAGCTAAACAAAGGGACTAAGGGCAGGCTAATTTTGACCTTAGTCACTTGGTTTAAATCAAAGTACAGAACTTGGTAAGAGGCGGTGGAAGGTATGAATAAACATATCTACATGCAGGCAAAAGATCTCCTCTGGTTCAAGGGCAAAGTCTGTCAAGGAAAAACAAAGGATGAATTTGCCTCCGGACTCAGACTCACAATCAAATTATTGCTGCTTAACAAGTTATAAGACACCAGCTGAGCCACAGTAACAGCCCGTGTGTTGCTCTTAAGCTACAGCGAACACAAGGTAGTATCATTTAACTTAGCCCTTATTGAAAGAAAGTTAAGCCAAGCAGAATAATTCACATTTACCACAAAGAATACAAAGATTAATCACAACCTAGTTAAAAGTCTTACACTGGATATAACCATTACAGACTTCACAAAACAAATACTAACCTAAATGGAACTGGAGACATTAAAATACAAAGAGGTTCCCATGCAAAAGCTGGGAACACTGATTGCAGAGAAAGCCTGCCTTAGCCATTTTCACCACTGCTGGAAGGTAAAATAAACAAAAAACCAAAAAACCACCAGACATCACTCATCTTTCCTTAGCAGTGATACCTTCTCACAGGTGATTCTGCCAACTTAGAGTAGCTGATATAGAACAAGATTCAGACAAGGTGGTTAGCACCGATGGTTTAAGTCCTACCATCCCTCCTCATTCAGGAAAGACACTGAAATCATTAAGTGAGGCAAGATCAAACATTGGCATTTATGAAACTAAACACCCCGGATCTAAACAGCCATGAGGAATTTCAAATCTATGCAGATGCAAAGAAAACCTCCATCTCAGTCTCACAGGTTAACTAACAACAATTGATTTACATCCATATAGACTTCTGGTTTCACACAGGCACACTTGCACAACTTGAAAGGAGTCAACAAATCAAAAACAAAAAAGAAAACAACACTTCATAAATATGAGGAACCATTTTCTAAACAGCTTGAGATCTCTCCTCTCCCGAAGGCAAGTCTGGCTGGCACAGCCGTTTTGTACATCTGTGACCCTGAAAGATCACTGCACTGATAATTCAAACGGACAAATTAGATAGCAGCTTCTTCCCCCTTGCACTGATTTGTCTACCCTGTAGAGAGCTACTTCCCTTCAAACGTGACATTTACACTTTAGTCCTAAATTGCAAGCTGTAAAGTGTAGTCCATATAAACACTCAGGTCCTAGAAACAAGCTGTCCCCTTTTCAGCAGGCTGCTTGTGCTGTAAGAAGTCACCAGGAGAACCACAGACTCCATTACACCACTGTGTTTCTGCTTTGTTAACTATTGTGTCAATTTAGTAAAGAAAATCATAAATATACATGTTAAGATAAACAGTTCCTACTTTCATTTCAGTTCTAGGACGTACAATTCACCCTAAAGCTTAAACTCTCAAACCTTAAAACTTACATGGATTTTTTTTTACTACTTGCCTGAAACAGAGATTACCCAACACAGGGAAATCTTTCTTTTCAAGTGCCAACTTCTTCCAGCATCATCTACGCAGGCCCCACACCCTGGCAACTTTTCCTGCCAACTATAAGGACTCTAGCAGGAAATTAAGCTTATGAGGTTATTCCCTCCATTTGGCTGCCACCAGGCACCATCCATCCATATTCTAAATTTGCAGGCTAATTTGGAGTGGGATATTTTTTTGAGAAAGGGGGAAAACAGTAATCAGACAAAGGCAAGACACTCAAATGATTTTTACTGCCAGCCCAACAGTTATTTTTGGTCTTGCTGTGGTCAAACGATGCATGTAACTAGGTAACCAGCACAGAGCTTAATATTATACTTGATGTACATAGCCTGAGTTAAAGTTTTTGGAGATAGAAATAGGCTCTGAAAGTGACAAGGAAAGGCAAAGATTAAGTTTCAACAACACACAGGGAAGCTGGGATAGGGAGAAGGGAAGACAGAAATCATTGCAAGACACTTACAAGGGGACTTCATGAGCTGTATGCTTTGTGAGCCATCCTGGGAACTGGTGCATGTGTATCTCCTTATTTGTCAGATCAAGTCATATCATGCTTAGAAAGGAAGAGACAGGCATCCCTTTCAGTCCAGCAATTCAATTAAATACTTCCTAGTGACTGAAGTCATGATTCCTTATCCTCCTTATTATAAAGTCACTTCATACAGTTTGATGTTAAAAATAAAAAAAATGACTAAACCAATATCATACCCAAGAGAATTCAGATGTCTAATAATCCCACTAAGAATGCCTTCTTGGTTGGTATTTTGTAAGTTACTAGACACAGGTTCAAATCCTAGGATAACTATATAGGAAGAATCAAGAATGACCAATTTAAACCTTCCTCCTGTTCAGACACGTTATGGCATGTACTTTAATGCATTAAGACCTTCTGGACAGGCCTCCAAGATTTAGGCCCATCTGCTCTCTGGGACTTACAGGACTGAGACATCTTTGTATTGGGGGGGCATGGGAGAACAGGCAGAGAAAATCAAGATAAAGTGGATTCGTACTATTGTAATATCATACTAGTTAGAAATGGAAGAGAGCAAATAAGCAACCAACTGCAAAACCAAGTAGCACAACATTTGAGCATAAGTTCTAATCAGGAGTGACAATAGAAACTAATAGATTGCTTTAACCCTAAACAAGCTTCTTTCAAAGTTGTTCAGCAAATAAGGCTGAAGTCTGAGACACTTCTGTCTTGGAAACTCTGTAACAGGTTCCCAGATTGAGATAATGGTCTTCAACTACTTCCTGGGCCTTTTTCAGTACAGTAGCACTGATGAAATCCAACCGATAAAATCTTTCCCAGAACCCAGGTTTACCATAAGCAATGACTGGAAGAGATTTGTTTTCCAAGTTTGCTATGAAGATAATCACCCCAGGGTAAGTATCTGCAGCCATTAGGCCACAGAGAAGACAGACAAGAGCTGGGGGAAGGAAAGCTCTTTCAAGCACCTTTGAAATCAGACAGGACAACGGTGCTTCCTCAGGTTTGCATCATTTTTTATAGCCCCATTTTTACTAAGTCTTTATTTTTAGATGATTTTGTTGTCATCTTCCCCTCACTACACATTCTTATACAGCAGGAAAGGTATGACTCAGAGCAGAGGAGGTGAAACAGAGACAACGCTCTTCTGTACAAGAGGCAAAATGGATGATTTACTTCAAAAGGGTGAGCTCATCCAGTGAACTCCCTGCAGGTCCTCACTCAAATACATGATGCTCTGTAATACACCTGTGTACTGTATGGCAAAAAAGCCTAATTTCAAGGTTATTAAAGGCTCTTTGTGTCTCATGCGCTGTAAGGCATCCAGATGCACCTAGGATTTACACTCCAGAGCAGGAACAAGAGAGAATGACAGGTCAAAGAATTAAATATTTGATTTTCAACATCTTTCATTTCAGATAGAGGAGCGTACCCCGAGTCAGAGGTACAAACATTACAAGGATGGACCAAGACTAAGATTGTTTGGGTCTGCTTTCTAGCATTAGTATTTAAAAGTTCATATGAAAGACTTTTTGAAATATGACTGCTCCTTTTACACATATCATAACAGAGTAGATGAGTTAGGGATAATTAAAAAGTTGTTCAAAATGAACTATATTTTACAGAGTAAAATCTAACGAGGAAAGTAATGGTCTTTGTATATCTTTCATTTCACAATAGCCTCTTACTTGAATGTGCAAAGCCATACACAAGTGTATATATATTTGGTGGTTTGTATTAATTATTTGTACTACCTGGTGTAGCAACATCAAGAATCCACCTGACACCAAGACCTTCCTTCTATTAGCTGAACAAGACACCGAAGCCAATCTTCAAGTTACAACAACTAGTTACAGACTTTGAGAGTTTCATTTCTGAAC
Organism: Grus americana; assembly: GCF_028858705.1. Classification (NCBI taxonomy): domain Eukaryota; kingdom Metazoa; phylum Chordata; class Aves; order Gruiformes; family Gruidae; genus Grus; species Grus americana. The sequence continues at coordinate 13,509,295 of NC_072857.1, read as the reverse complement.
CTTCAACTTCTGAGCTTATTCGTCTGGATTTTCACAAATCAGAAGCAGGAAGAGTGACCGTGTCAGTGTTATGCTACATGTAACCAAGCGTTAATACTCACTTTGACAGGCAGGTTTACTATCTGTTGGCACATTAAAAAATGCTCACAAACTGCATGACTCAAACACTATCAGGTATGGAAGTGGTAATAGCACAGAGGAGGCGTGAAAGTGGAGGCAGATGAGAGTACCAAATTAGCAAATTTTTATTCTTAGTCTAAGCAATGCCTGGAAACAGCTGCTATAGGAAGAATCAGTATGAAGAACTAACATTAAAAAAATTAGCATGAACGATAGTCTATAAAGATGTGAAAAAGAACAGAAAAGTGTATCAGTAGTAGCATATCAGAAATGTCAGCAGACTGGGTTGCAGAAGAAAAAGTCACATAAATCTTTCTCCATCCAATTCAGTAATTTTTAGCATGCAATGTAGGCTGCTGGTACCTTGCTGTTTAACCACAAACAACAGGGAGTGCTCACGGGCACTGCCGTCTGTCAACAGCTGCTACTGAAAACCAAACACAGGGGCAAGCTAGCAGTCAGCAGCACCCTCTCTCCAGAAGCAGCCAAAACTCAGAAGAAATAGGAATAAAGTTTATGGGAAAATAATGTCTTATCAAATCCCTAAATCCAAATTCTATGCTTAATGTGTAGATAAATCTTTAGCATTTCTGGAGAAGGCAAGAACCAGTTACAGCTTGATGGGTCTGCTGGACCGCTGTTCGTGCTTGCAAAAGGAGCACTGAAGTCCAATATACTTGTAGGTACCCCAGAAGTAAGAGATTTCTGTCTAGGAATAATTATTCTTCATATGTGACCAACTGCTTTACCAGCTATCAGTCTATTTAGAGAGAAAAAGTTTGGGGGTCTCCCAAGAACGTGAGAGCAGGATCAGCCTGGTTCAACTGAGGCTCACAAGTCAATCACTTAGGTCACTTGAGCCACCTGAATTACTCACCTCCCTTCGAGAGCACACACTTTATTTCCAAGTGGCAATAATTATTTATTTTTTCCAGACTGGAACTGAGTGGCTCAGTCATACAATGGCTATTTACTATTTATACTGCTGTGGCAGCCTGAAGCAATCGGTGATCAGCAGCATCCTGGTTCAGTGGACATTGCGCACAGCCCACCAATTCCCTAGATGCTGCCAAATACTGAATCCATGCTTTGGAGCCACAAACCAGCCAGGGAAGCAAGCCTTGAACCATTAGCCTGCATGTTAACCAGCACCCAGGGGGCTTTCGGTCCAGCTAAGCTAACTCAATTGAGCTAAAAAGACGAACCTACACTCACACCACCCCTCTGGTGACGATCTCTTCTTGGCATTATTTAGTTTGAAGGAAAGGGTCTGTGAAGGGATGATGAAACCTTTGCGTCCTGGCACTACGGAGAGAGAAATCCATAAGTCTCTTATGGAATTAAGGCATGTCCTACATTTGAAGTTCTCCATGCATGTCCCATTCTCATTAGGCTCCACACCTAACGAGAATGGCTCCTTAACAATAAATGACTGAAAGGTCAACAAGCACCTTGCTAGAATGGAAAAACCCATAAGTGAATCCCACCACAAACTAAAAAAGGGGACAATACTGAGGAATTTCAACTTTCTAAACGAAAATTTTGAACTAAAAGCAATGACAACAAAGCAGCTTCAAGCCTGTTCAAGTCTTACTCCTGCAAGCACACCACCATGCTGGCAAACCATCTGGTTCTCTTTAGCAACCATCTGTGCTTGCCTTCACTTAAAGAAGAATTAGCAAACAGAGGAATTGGCACACGTGAAGCACAGCACGTGACAGACAACTATAGATTCACTTTCAGCTTTGCTCCAGAGGTTGAAAGCAAGCAAGATCAAGTGTTTTAACTGGAAAATGTGAATTTCAATGCCACCTTTACATACTGGCATTCATAAGAAGTCAATGCTCCAATTAGCACAATTTTGAGCTGCCTTCTTTCCAATGCAAAGCTTCATGGGTCCCTACTATTGCACTCCCTCCACTTTACAGCCTGGAGACCGAACTGATGAAGCCTTCACCAAAAAGCAGAACAGAGGAGATGGACCAGAGAAATTCCATTCCCTCTTTGTTTTATAGTAGTTTTGCGTTTAGTTTTGAAATATTAGAACCAGGATCCTACTAATTCCTGTTAGCATCTGGAAATCCCCTCCCGCTGACACAAAGAACCACTGATAATTACTGCTTGGAACATGGGTGGGTTTGTAGGGGTAGGAGGTGGTTCTTAGTCACCTAGATTACAGTTAAACCTGGCTCAGCTTCCTTTTGCTAACATTATGAGGGAAGAGGGGCTAAAACTTTACTTTGTCACAGAGAAAAAAATGCATTCAAACATCACAAATTAAAAGCAGCATTTAGTTTTTCTACGTGGGGAACCGGAAGACAGAGCTCAGCCAGCAAAATAAAGCTTACCCTTACAAGTAAAGGTTTAGAAGACTTCTAAAAAGTATATTTTGAAGAACAGCATGAAGATTAAATGGAACAAAATATAGTATACCCTACTAATTTGTAGCAAGCTGTTCATCAGAAACAATTAGAATATGTTTACGTTTAAATATAAAGCTTTAAGTTCTTAATGTTAAAATCAAAGAGTAATCTGCAATCTTCACTAAATATGCCGATGTGCAACTTGACAGTCTCACTGATGACAGACCAATAAAACTAGAAAATAGTATTCTCATCAACTCTAGTATAACACCAAATCAGCAGAGGATGTACATTCAATGATACACACTGCCATTTATAGAGGTGCCTCTGTTGTAGCTTCCAGGCGTTTCACGCCGACATCAGATTGTGCTGTTAGCTGAGGCTACATTTTCTACTGCCTTCAGCACTTAGCACTCTTGATAAACTGAAGAGTTCAGTAACAGGCAAACACACCATCTCAAATGACACTGGCAACCTTTGTCTTTAGCTTACTAACACACAGAGCTACAAAAAGTAATGAGCAAAAAAATTGATGAATTTAGAGATTTCAGGTAACTACTGCCTCCCATTGAAGGAAAAATAAAATCATAGAATAATTTAGGTTGGAAGGGACCCCTGGAGGTCAAGTGATCCAACCTCCTTCCTAAAGCAGGGTTGACAAAGTTGTATCAGGTTGCTCAGGGCCTCATCCAGCCAAGCTTTAAAAGTCTCCATGGATGGAGATGCTCTGGGCAACCTGTTCCAGTGTTTCACTCACCATCTTCAAAGTGAAAAGAACTATAAACTCACAGAAAAACATGAGCTGTTCCCTCAGTCCCTGTAGTACACAAACTACTGGAACTTGCATAAAACCAACTGAACCAACTGCTGGAAAGGTCTTATTTCCAATTCAGAGGTTTTCTGGAATTAGTGGTCTATGCATTATAGGTACAGAAAAGTCAAGATTCTAGCTCAAAAATTAAAAGGTGAGCTGTTCATCAGTCTTTTATTGGCATTTGTACTGTGTGGTGTTGTACAGAAATCACTTCCATGCCGTAAGGGAGCAAACCATCTGCTTTCAAAAATAGCTGGTAGGGTCATTACTGGCCAAGGATGAAGAGACTACCAAACATTGCTCAGGTACATTCTCACCTCAAACTAGTAGCATACAGCATTTTCTAGGACATGTAAAACATGCTGGTTTAGACAGATCCAGCCTCCCCAGGAGGAAGTTGCTGAAAAGGGTCGAACCGTCTCCTCGTGCACACACCGGAGGCCCAGAAGGGAACGTCCCCCTGTAGCCAATGGAGCACCCTGCCTCGTTCATACAAAAGACATTGCTCCCCACAGCTCTCAAGCAACCACCTTTCCTCAGCAAGAGTTTCAAACAAAATGCTATGGTTTTAATCCTATTTTTAATGCTGATTAGCTAGATAAAAATAAAAGCTTCACATTTATCTTAAACTACTCCACAGGACCTTGCACAGTCCACCTCTGTCACAAAACTCCCCAGTACCCCAGCATCCTACCGCACCTCCCACACTCTCAAGCAAGAGAGCACACAGAGCTGCTTATACTACAGTTATAAACAAGAAGTTTGAATAAAAATAGGGACAGGACTGCTTTAGAGCCCGTGATAACAAATAGGCTTCAGGGAACAACATGGAGCACAATGTGCATATGGAAGACCCAGCCCAGACTCTGATCCTTGGAGAAAGCCCACTGTAATGAGACAAGATCCAGCACATTAAAAAAGAGACATCCGAGGAAAGCACTAGAGACAAGTATGAAGCTTCTTAAAGGGGAGGGGACGGAGAATAAATTTCAGTGAGCTGGTGCAAAAACATTTTGCCTGTGGAAGCCTGGGATCAGATCTTATTTAAGTCTCCAGTGCAAAGGAGCATGATTGTCTCTCCACATCACAGAAGCTCCATGTAATTAGAAGTCTCTGCAGATTTACCTCCTGCCCAGCGCAGAGCTCAAACAGCAGGAGTGTAAATTGGAACTGAAGTGCACTGGCAGGGCTGCAGCAGAGAAGCATGCCCAGTCCTGCCGCTCCAGGGCTGGCTCCAGGAATGCCCCTGCTCCCCTCTGCTTACAAGCAAGAGCTGGGGGGGTCAGAGGGAGAAATATAAATGATCGAGAACAAAGTTAGACCCATTCTTCATAAAGCAGACCTAATAAGAAATGTCAGGTCTCATTATGAGCCAGAGCTCCACTAGATAGGAGTCCTACTACTCAGGAGAGATGTATGTGGAAGACATGCATCACTTCCTAAAGATGTACGCATTTTTCCTCTACCCACACCACACCCAAAGGGAACACTCTCATTACATGGGGGTGGAGGCAGCACCAACACTATAAGAGCCAATGACAACTCCATGGATAAAACACTAGGAGAAGCACTGCCAGCACTGTTTCATATATAAAACTTCTATTCCCCCCCTTCCCTCTGAAACACTAGGAACTATCACATCTAAAACACCCATACAAGGCTGTTACAACATAGTCAAGCAGCAGTTTACAAAGGGCCCTGTTTATTTCGCAGTCAGATCATTAGAAAGAGTCCATTAACAAAAGGAGTGGATTTGGACTAAAAAAAAGTGTAAATTTATCTTTCATACTTCTAGGAGAGTCCAAAACTCTCTATCAAACCAGTAGCCATGCTAGTCTCCAGTGAAGTCCAGATATGTTTCATATTCATTGGACACCAACATCCGCATCTAATACCAGAAACTTCTGTGTCAAGCATCTAAAGGACTTTCACATGGTCCTCTGACCAGCTCTGAAGCAAGGTGGGCCAGGTCTGTCACAGGAAAAGGAGCAGGTCTGGAAGTGTAGTTGCTGTAGGTTTTGCCATTCTTGAGAAAAGCAGTTCAGGTGACACTGTACAGTGAATGAAGGTATTTACCTCCATCTATAGTGTACTGTTCGTGCTAAAAGTCACCTGGCTTGACTCTGAAGGCCAACTGCAAAGAAGCAGCCATTAGCAGTTTTCCTCATGAAGATTTGGCTGCAGTGAGCTCGCTGCAGGCTACGCATAGGGTGTAAGCCAAGCCAGGATTATTCAGGGCTGTCTGCAGTTTTGGGCTTCAGGGGAATAAACAAGAGATTCAAACTGCTTTGCACAATGCAACAAAAGGATTCCTTTGACAGGGCAGCAGGGCAGAATTAATTCCTTCAGCAAGCAGAAGAAACCCAGTCATTATACAGTATTTGCTGTCTTAATGCTACAAAAATAGGACACTTTTACTTATTATAGCTCGGTTTTGTTCTATTTCACATCACTATATCTGAGCTACAAACAAAATACTTCAGCCAAACATAATGAAGGGAGAAGCAACGTAATGCCAGACCAGGGCCAAGTATGGACAATGCATTAACTGTACTTCCCACTGGAGTAACAAATCCGCACTTGTCCATTCCTGCGTTTAGAAAAAAGGTCCTCTTCATCCCCCGACTCACATGGCTGGAACTGCAGTTATTGTTCTACCACTGTATGTTAAAACTGGATACACCATCTGTATTAATACGTGTGTCTCAGACATGGGCTCTGTAGGCCAATCTCATCCAGCCTCAGGTCAATGATTTGAATATGAAAAGTGACTAGATATGAGAAGACCTTCAAGCCTGCAAGCATTTGCCCTTATGTTCTTTAGAAATCAACCAGGTGCTCTTCAGTCTAGACACTTGAATAAAATCTCATGGTTATGGAACCTGCAGCAACTGTGGTTATGCTATGCACACTGTTCTACAAGGGCAGGATGCTCTTTGTCACTAGCAGGAGAAACACGCACATCTCATGTACTCTTATTGCCCCTAAACACCTATCATGTAGTTCACCCATTACCTTAGGGTGACTGCTGTCCTCAGAGGCTGCTAATTACAGCAGCTAAACTCAGTTCACTTGTTACATGCTCAACCTGAAAACAACTCTCATCAAATAAATAAGCAGCAGCAGCACAGGAATTCAAGTGCTCCACAAGAGGTGCAAGAAATTTCATCTTCCCCCTAAGCAGTCTTTGGACATTGCTGAGGCTGCTGATTAAGGATAGCAATTTAATTCTAACTGGGACAGTGATTCTATATAAAAACGGCCCAGAGCATTCATTTAGAAGAAGTATCAGGAGACCACTCTCAAGAACCCAGGACCCAATCAACATACAAAAAGGGGGAAGAGGAAGACCCCCACCTCTCCACCACTTTTCATGGAGATTGAGCTATTTGTGAGCCTCAGGCAAAGTTTCCTACGTCAAGAACACTTCTGTAATTTTTTCCATAGCAGCAGAAAGCATGTGATACCTTCACTTGTGCTCACTGAAGTACTTTACTGTGCTTCCCCAACAAGCACTGAAGATAGAGTGCGTGAAATACATAAAAAACCCACGACCCAAATAAGCTTAATGAATCTGCAGGATATACAACTATGGGATACTTTTTACTCATATCAGGTTGCCCTTAGCATGCCAATCTTCCTTTAGGATATATGACTAATTTGTACTCCCATCTCTCAGAATTGTTGAGAATTAAAAGGCTGACTTAAAATCACTGCTACATTCACAATAATTGATATATGTGTGCACACATGTGTATGAGTCATCCTATCGATAAATTTGCCCCGGGAAGATGCTGTGTATAATAAGTGACAAAGCTAACAGATCAAAACCATGAAATTTAGAGTTAGTCCTTTCATGTGAAAACATCGCTGGAGTTAATTTTGCTCCAGCCTTGACCCCTAAACTCTTTTTGACAAAAAGATCTACAAAGGAGAGCCAGCTGGGTAAAGCAGCATGGAAGACACCAAGCAACTGGTCCAGCACTTTTAAAAAAACAATGACCACTGCAGCTTTGAAGCCTTGTTTTACAGATGAAACCAACCTGACACAGAAAGAACGGAAAGAAATTGGGAGGAAAAGACCACAGCAGAGGAAACAGCAACACTACTAAGCATTACTGAAATGGGATTGCTTCCGTAGCTTTACCAGATGTTACTACAGTTTCCATGGGAAGGGTGTAGGATCCTTTCTAATTCATTCTAATTCTTGTTATGGACACTGGACTGCAGATTCATCCTCACAACATGTTCCAAGTTTCATGGGTTCTCTAAGACAACTGTTGAGGTCCCTCAGATCCACATGGTACTTTTACCAAAGGGGAAGAAGAGAACAGGCCCTGCAGAAAGCAGCTCATTCCAGACACGCAGGATATTCACGCATTTAGCCTCCATCAGTGTTAATGGAATTGCGCACGTTAATCTTCTGCTCATGAGGTCCACGCTAAACAGCATCATCTCATCATTTAGCTGTGCACTCCTTTAGCCTACATTTACACACGTCTGTTGGAAATACCATGAAATTCAGTGGTAGAGTGCTGCTGCTTGGTTACACCAAAACTTTGCCGAAAGAGCAGTTCTGTGTTCATGTAAAACCATCAGGGGTTAAGGAAGTGATGATACAAACACAACCAAGGTAACTCTGGTCTACTGCTTCTTTGCAAGGGAATCCTAGGGTCAAGGTACTTTGGATTCAATCCAGAAGACACAATAGCACTAACAACTTAGACATTTATTCTTCTTCTGACATTTGCTACTACCACAGTTCAGACAACTAACAGTGACCTGGAGGTCAGACACTTCCCAACAGATAAGACCCACTGGACTATGGCCCCAGGCTTTTCATTCCACCAGCTGATCTTTCAAAGCTGGGAAATTCCCAGCATGATGATTTCATCATGCTTCATTAACAACAACAAATGTGTGCTTGTTTTCTTTAATAAAGAATTAAGTACATTAATTATTCAACACAATTCCAAGTTTGGAAAAATAATATAGTATTCTTTTGACCTGGACAGGAGGAGCCAGAGTAAAAAGGTGTCTCAGCTGTAGATGGTGACACTGTTCAGTGACAGATGATACAGTTGGGGATGAGAAGGAGAACCAGCCTAGACAAGTTTTGGCGTTTTGTTCCTGGGAGACATTTACTGACTGTTCACAAGTAACACCACACAAATGCATCCCCTGCCTGTTCTGAAAATACATGTAATAATTGCCTTGGAAGAGCACTGTGAAACCATAATATTCCAAAAGGATCCAAGCCTCTAAAATGAAGAGCTGTCTGTAAAAGTAGCACATACTGTCACACGTAGTATCAATTCCACAGCATTCAATTTGCTCCATTACAAACAGAGCTGCCAATTAACTCACACCTTGAAATAGTAAATGTCAATACAAAACCCAGGTCTATACAACTCAGACAGACTTCCTAAATTTAGTCTTCTACATCAATAGTGAAAATAAGGATTTCAAAGGACAACAGGTACACTGAATGAAGAGAGGAAAGAAAAAATATGCAGCTTTTGCAAAGATGGCTAACAAATCATTTCCTCTGAAAGCTAAGACAGAAGACATAGGCTTCTGATGTACCACAAATAAATGCAATACATGCTTCCATCCTGTAAATTAATTCACAGGTGAAAAGACACAGAGGTGCTCTGCTTTTCCTTTTCACCTAGTCTACTCCAGCCTCTCCAACTTCCACAGACATCCTTTCAGTTACAGAAGCACAGTTAAAACACAGAAATGCAGAAAGGCCAGCGATGTCTGTTTGGCACATTCTTGGCACTGTGATTCAATGTTAATTCAAAAGTACTTATAACCAGTTTTAATAATCTTCCCAGCTGATGCTGCAAAAGGAAACAGTTAGGAAATGAAAGACTCTGTGATCACTCAAAACCATCACAGACCAAGAAGGGTGCCTGAAAATACCCGTAGTTCACCACTCACAACCTGTTCTGTTCCCTTATATATACACATCCTCTTCCTTCACCCCATCACACAGATAATTTAACATATTTTATAGAACCTTAAACTGAGCTTGATGCCACCAGGGTATGGATATTTACAGGCTAATTTTTTTTAAAGTTCCACTTTTACTGCAAGATTGCTTCAATCCCTTTACAGCATTACAAAAAAAAATAAATTTAACAGGCAAATATTCAGATAGTAACAAATAAACCCGTCCATCCCTGTGGCACATTCATTAGCACCTACCTTTCCCCGTAGTCATTATCTGCAGATGCTGGGGAAGAGCACTGTGCTCCGGGAGCAGCCCTACAGTACATGTCTCTCTGCAACTTAACCACCAGCAAACTCCCCACCCTCCTGAACGACTTCTCGGTGTGACCTAGCAGAGATTGCCACCTCTCCTCCAAAATAAAAGCCTGCTCAGCTTTCAGCTGAGCACCATGTGTCCTCCTATGCCTGCTTGCTCGCATCCCTTCCTTCTAAATTTGAGAGTTTAAAATCCAGAAGGCAGTAATATGCTTATTTGCAAAGTTGTGTCATAGACAGGGAGCAGAGCTCGTCCATTTATACCTTCCCACAAGGATGTACTATCAGTTAATAGTACTCATTCAAATATCACTCAGACATTACTGCTCTGCTCTCTCAGCCCCCATGCATATATATTTCCTTGCTTTTTTTTATGCCACAGGAATGTTGAGTCAATTAAATGAATTTCCTATTTCATTTTCTATTTCAACTTGAAAACAGTATTCATAGAGAACAAGCCATAATGGAAATTAAATTGCACAAGGAGGTACGAATGCAGAAAAGCACAAAGCAGCATTTGTTGGTTCAAAGCCTCTCTGTGTTATCACAGTTGCCCCTCCTGCCAGTTTGTAATTCTGCTGCTTGGATGTGTGTTGACCAACAAACAATATCCCACCCACAGATGCATGGCAATGCTTGGCAAATGTGGGTGATTTTTCCTCCTCCTAATAAAAATCAAAATAGCATTTCAACAACTCTATTACCATCAAAACACAAAAATTCTAGAATAGTTCTAGTTTCCATCTAATTGCCTCCAAGTTGTCAACTTCATCATAAACGGAATTCATTCAACAAATAGTATATTTACCTTAAGCAATATCTCAAATACGGAAGTAGTTCTACTCAAGAGTAACACTGCTCCTTCTTCATAGGCTTTCAGTAACTTGAATTACCACATCTGCTGTTTTAGCATCATTTTAATTAACCTGCTTCCTCTTAGAACACTAACTCACATAAGCAACTACTGAAATTTCATTCTCCCCTCACCTTACTCTGTGCAAGTATCTGTAGTAGGGAAGAGATCTCAGCTCCAGATTTCTGGCTTTAAAATCTCCTCCTTAGACTTCCTTGCAGCTCAAGACCACTGCCACCTCCACTATCCCTAAATCTTCCTCTCCTCAGCAAAGTCAAAATTCAGCGTTGACAAGAAAGTTCAATCCCCTCCCGACCTACAGGTACCATATTGGCACACCACCATATTATGCCTGCACATACCAACATAGAAGCATCTCCCAAAAATTGTGTGATGTAAAAAAAGGAAGGTTTACATCAAAGAACGTCATATTATGATATCACAATGCTAAAGAGTAAAAAACACCAAAATGTTTTGGTTAAGAATAGCTTTGGTATGGGTCATCATTTCCTGTCTCTCAGTAGATCACTTATTCTTAATCTCTCCTGAAATTTGATTATAAAGGCTTCTGGAGTCCAGGTCTGATCCAAAGTCAATTCAAATCCATGGAAGATCAGTACACTTTATGTTCAGGTTCTTCCAGACATAATACCAAGGAAACCCATGCAGCATGAATTTCTTGAAGTCTGTTTATGCTCAATAGCCTCTTTCTGTACCATATCCAACTAAAGATCATTGTACAATGCCACGCGAAAACAGCAGCTGACTAGCTGGCAATTATTGGCTCTTTCATGCTGAAAATGTATTTGTCCCAGGGGAATAAGGCATCTGCATAATTAGCAAAAGCAGTTACACAAAAAATAATTAGCTTGCTGAAAGCCCAAAGGGGGAAAAACTATAATTTTTGCTTCAAGAGGCTGCCTAATTATATGCCAAATAACAAAACAGAGATGCACTGAGAATCATCGAGAAATCCAACGTGGATTTTAACTTCATATTCTAGCTATAAGGGCTGCTGGTAGCCTAGCAACAACCAGCATACTTCAGCATGCCAAAACCTCCCTCTGACTTAATGAAACACCTCAGATTACTATGCAAACCTCCCCCACCCCACTACACAATTGATTCTTGTATTACTAAACAATAAAAACAAAACCCAGCAAAAAAAATAGTCAAGCAATTCAAGATAGTCACAGAAGCACTAATGGACCATGGTATAGAAAGATAAGTAAATATAAAACATACAAATTATTTTCATAAGACTTAAAATTCACATTCTGATTAGAGTTGATTCATTAGATTCAATCATGGGATCAGAAAATGCCTTATTGTTTTAAGCACCTTTTCTAGTGGACAGAAATTTCCACTTGTTTATTTCTTGGGAACCATTAAGAAATCTTTAACAACTTGCATCATACTCACGAATCTCCAGATTACTCCTGATGTACAAATAATGCTGTGCAATTGCTTTTACTTGAATCCTCAGTGAGCTGGTAGAGGAAACATCCCAAACAGTAGCCTCAGAGCCAAGAGACCGGTTTTAGTCATCATTCTTCTTTGACCAGTTCTTTTGCCGTACTTCACCATTTCAGAAGCCGCAGTTGCTTTCCCACCTGCCCAGTACCGCTATGTTCTGCAATAAGTCAGGTCTGATGACTTTCAAGTCTTGCTGTAATTAGCACAACTCCAGTGCTCCTGGGCCAGGGCTCAGTTGGGCAACACTTTAGCCAACAGCTTGCTCTTGGTTACCCACCTGGCCTACCAACCAAAGAAGCAGAGATTCACCATATTCACCCATAAGTCCACATAAAGGAAAGTTAGATTTGATCTTTGCTAGTGAGCTAGCAAGTCACAACATAACTTCAGTTAACCTTTCCGTTGCAGAGGCGTGCGTTAACCCTAAACAACAGAAAGCACTTCCCCAAGGGGCAAAGCACGTTACTTGTCAGCCAGGTCTGTTCTGCAGCCGGTACGCACCCAACACAAGGAGCAGCTCAGGGCAGAAAACCCAGCATGAGGCAGTTGCTGCTGCTCCTTCCGCAGTGCCATTTTACCCCGACAAGGGCTTACAGACTGCAGCCTGCACAAATAAATGCCAGCCTGCCTCCCAAAACCTGTGGGACACTCACACAGCCTGCGTAGAGCTAGAACTAGTACACACTAGCTATGGAGAGAGACTAACATGAGCTTTTAAGACATAGTACAACTCCACCATATTGCCTGAAGTCATCTGATCCAGGCCATATACTGCGAAGGTTAAAGTGTTAGTATTGCGTTCACACACTCACCACCGTTACAGGCAACGCCTGGCAGCATTGCAATCTAAAAGGAGGGGTACTAATGATGACAGACAAACATTCCCCATAATCAATACCGTACTCTGCCAGACTCAAAGGATTAACAAGACTGAGACAGCTACTTCCTGAGAAAAGCCAATGTTTTGGACATTCAATATTTATCATCATCTTTCCTGGTGATTTTGACAGCTGCTGGAAGTGTCACCTTTGTTCAAAAGCTGCAGGAGGCGTCAGGGACACAAGAAACCTGACAAACTTGGCGTGTCTTTAGGGCATAATAAACTTGTGGCCACGGGTAAAGATAAGCCTCCTCCACTGGCTTATACAACCTCAAAAAGGTAAACTAAAGAAGTTACATGGAGCTGGTGACATATTAGATATGGTGAGCATGTATGCTGTATTTGTGCTGTGCTTGGAGGGCAGGAAGAAGCAACAAAACAGCTTACAGCACTATGGGAAAATGAACCTGCCCTCAAACATACAAAAAAATTAACAACTAATGTTCCCATTACTAGCTTCACAATTGAGAATGATTTTTAAGTTCTCATGCAACTACTGACATTTTTTATTGTTAGATGTGTTGGGTTTGCATGGCAAAGTTTTGGTAGCAGGAGGGGCTACAGGGGTGGCTTCTGTGAGAAGCTGCCAGAAGCTTCCCCTGTGTCTGATAGGGCCCATGCCAGCTGGCTCCAAGATGGACCTGCCGCTGGCCAAGGCTGAGCCCATCAGTGCTGTAGTCTGGTTTGTTGCTTCTTCCTGCAAGCACCTCTGGGATAACAGAGGTAAGAAGGGGGGAAAAAAGCCTGCCTAAAAAAGCCTAAAACTAGCAGATCTAATACACAGATGCTTTGGTTCTACTTATGGAAAAAAAAAATTGTTCCTATGGAATCCTTCCTTAGGAATTTTAAGAGACAGTTTGCTTTCTTGGAAAGAGACAGCACTCTAAGAAACAACAGCCCAGAAGAGGTCATCCCCATTGTCCAATCTTGCTCCTTCTGATATCTCCACTGGTGCCAGCACCCTTGAATCACAACACTGCATGCACTAGGATGCTCAGCCTAGAGATCAGAACTACCTCTCAAAAGCCAACGACTACCAAGTGATGTCTGTGGTACTATTCTGGGACATAGCTATGCAGTCATTTTTGCATGTATAAAACTCGTGATACAAATTTAGGTTAACTCCAGTTTCTTGCTTTTAAATGATGTTTATTCTTACACATCTTGCCTATTTCATACTAAATACTCTTCCAATCAGTTGTGACATATCTGATTTTCGAAGATCACCCTCATTTGGATTAGAAAAAAACCCTGTAAACTTGCCTTAAATTCAGCTAGGGACACATTAAGTTCCAAAATCTTTCACCCTCCCACTGAAAAAGAAACCCAACAGAAATCCCACCCACAGTCATCATCCCACCACAGCTTTTGTTTAAAAAGTCCACGTAGCAACACATCCCACCAGAGAGCACAAGTATGTCTCCTCAAACTCTAGACAACAGCAATCTACATAGTACAACGATGCATCAAATTAACTTTTTTTTTTTTAAAACCTATTTTATTCCACTACTGGCAAATCAAACAAAAAAATCTAGCCTAGCCAAGTGGAAAGCAGAAAAGTTGAATCAGCAGAAAGTTTGTTTCAGTGTGAGCTAGGATTTCAGAACACCTGGAGGTTGTAAACCTTAAGATGTTTGCTAAGGGATTAGATATTTACTCCCCCCTCCCTTTTAAAAAAGTACAAGGACACTTGTTTCTAAACTGCACTTTTTTGCCACTGTAAGCCTCATTTACTTATACAGCTAATATTTTCCCACATTATGCAAAAGCATAGTTTTAACCCATTCCGTCATAGAGGAACCCACACTAGGTCTTCAGCATTTCCAGACAAACAAGAGAATCAAATCACATTTCAGAATAATCCAAAAAAGAACTTCCGAATTTTCAAATAAGTCTATTTTATTATTTCCTGCAGGGGTGAAGTTTACCATCTTTTAAAATGGATACGGCAAGAACAACAGTGCCTAGAAGTGAAAAAGTTTTTTTTTTTTCCAATATAAAAAGAGCAGAAAACTCTCTGCTCTCTTGGTTTCCAAGAGCATGGTAGGAAAGACTGGGGACATCATCTCTCCAGCTCTCAGCCTTGCAGAGGGTGAGTGTCTGATAGGAACCCACAGCACTGAACCCACGTTCTTCATCTCTGCTCTGCTTGGCTGTTGGCAGAAAGATAAATTCACTCAAGAATCTATTCCCAAAAATGAGTGATACTTGTTAAAAATACTTTCTAGCTCATAAGCTTATCTATGAGAAGCAGTAATAGACATTTGTTTTTAGAGCAAGCAAAATACTAGTCTCAGACAAGAAAACACAGAAGTAAGGCTCTGATAAGGGCTTTGACTATCCGTCATACACGTACAAAGTACCCAAACTTAGGAACTGCAAAACACAATCCCTAAACAATACGAGGTTTAAATGGAACACTACTACATTAATATTTAGTTTCTGTGCTATTTAGGGCATTAAACTGAAAAGGCTTCTTCTCTTAGATTACTATTTAATTCACCTTATGAACAATTTAAAGATGCACATGGACTTGAAAACAGAAGCTATATTTCACTCAAGAGGTCAGCTCTAATATCACCTTCTGTTCTTGAAACTTAAGCTTCATTCTCCTCCTGATGCTACTAGGAAGACAGAGCAGACTAACTAAACATCAATTTATTTTCTACAAAAGCTAGGTGCATATTTCTGAGTGGTCACCCAATACTTGCCTTCCTTAACAGACTGCTTGCTCCGTGGACATTTGAATGCCTCACCAATTGAAAATTGCTAAAAACACCAAAAAGAACACAAGAGAAGACTTCTACTCACCACCTGAACTCTGGATCATGTTTCCAGATTTTTGGACCTCATCAAATTTTGTAAAAATTACATTCAACCTGTTTGAAAGTTAAAGAAAGCAATACAGCGTGAACAATTTAATTTCTAGGAATCTCCTAATTTAAGATGTTACAGTACAAGTTTTGCTTCACTCAGGTTACTGAGAGCACTGTCAAAAGTGCCATTGTGGAGAGAAGTTATTTTCAAATTTAAAAAAGTCACAATGTGCAAAGGCTGATGAGAAAAAATGAGAAACTACTAATATTACAGAGACCTAAGAGATACAGTTGGAAATACCACATTACTGAAGATGACATTTCTAATTGTAGATGCATTTCCAGTTCATTACCACTTGTCTTAGCTATTTACAGAAATACCACAAAAAAACAAACAACTTCACACAACATTTGCTTTTAGCCTTGACACTTCTTTCCCATTCATGTTACAGGCCCGATGGAGCAGAAGATCTTTATCACATCTCAGTATTTGTTAACTACACATCTGTAATAATTTTATTGTTTTTCCAAAGATGCAGTGGCATACTTGGGTAAAGATACAGGATCCACATTAAGTGCAATCTGCACAAGTGTTTGTAGGATTAAAAACACACCACAAAAAAACCATGATCACAGGAAAAGTTTAAATCATGCAGCTCCTGAAGCCTTCTAAAGGAAGGAAGGAAATAAAAAGCAGCTCAAAAACAGTTAAGACTGAAGGACATTTTCAACTCACCGAGATTGGGGTAATCCTTTTTTACTGAGGTCAGCCCTTACACGTTCACCAACATGTCTATAAATTTCCACAAGGCTGTTTATTGCTGCATCTCGAACCTGAGTGTGAGATGTAAGAGAAATCAATCATCTTTATAATTTAAATAAATAAATCCCTGCTCTGCCTTGGAGAAAACGATTTGCATATTTCTCAGCAGCAACAGTTGCCACTGTACACATTACCACAGAGTTCATGAAGGAGCTTCCATCCCTGCATTTCAGATATTAGCAGTATCAGCAGGTCTAATTTAAGTGAAAGGGCAGTCAAGCTATAGGATGAAAGGTTTTGTACATAAGGGCACACACAGGGAGCTCAGCTGCCTTTGCCAAACTCCACTTATTGTGTGCCACAGGTACATTTACTGGATCAAAAAAGCAAGGAGAGAGACATGAATAGACATATTGCTAGTATGTTAGAAAACAAATGGATTTTTAATGCCATTTTACAAACTTATGTTTCTGCGTTGATAACAAAATATGGAGGGAGGAGTAATCAGTCACCCAAGTCACCAAGAATTTTGCATGTTTTCCAAACTGATTTGCAAAAAAATGCTGAGCACATCCTTCCCTCCACCCAACAAAAGAGCCACAAATCTGATTACAGTGTCAGTTCTGTAGTGAACCCCCCTCCTCCATCAGACACAGCAGGCAGAGAACTATCTGCTCTGCCTATAGAAATACCTACAGAGCTGCGTACTTCTGCTTCTCAGAAGATAGCCTGGCAGCTACCCAAGCACTCACGTGCACCAGGGCTAGACACAGGATATTTTGTGGGCACAAAAACACTGGCCTTGGCCTGGATCTGTTTCTCCATCATCTCTCACCAAGAGAGGGCAGCATAGACCGAGCACCAGGTCTCCCGGAGCTCAGGAGAAGGCACCACCAGTGCAGAGGGAGCCCTAGGGCAGCCCAGGACCAGCCCCTGCCCCGGGACGGGCGCCGTTCAACCAGGAGCCGCTTGGACAGCGATTTGTGTCTGGTCAGTTCAGGCACGGGCTTTCCAGGCACGAAGAACCGGGCCCAGGTGAAGCAGCAAGAGATCAGCATGATTTCCCGCTGCAGCTGGGTACTGGGATAATGAGCTGCACCAGGCACAGAAGAGGCAGTGCAGAGGGAAACCGTGTCTCAGTGCCCTTGCCGACTTTCCGATTCATTCACTGGCTCACCAATGGCAGGACCAAGGTGTCTGTCTGTGCAAGTCCAAATTCTAAACCCAGTATCCCCTTGAACAGCTAGCTCAGCCGTGGCTCAGAACTACAAAGGACTCTGAATGTTAAACTTCCTTCTAAACTTCTTGGGGCAACAGGTTGATCCTCCTGCCTTGGCGGAACCAGCAAGGGAAGGCTGCTTCACACCACATCCTCCTCTTCAGCCAGGGGAGGCCCTGACAGCCACGGGAACATGGCCAACTCCCCAGAGCCACTGGAAACCCATTCTCCAGTTGGCTGCCCCACATTTCCTTCCAGCTGAGACCTGCTCCAGACCTGGCTCACATATGTGTCACCCATGCTGAGAGGGCAACAGGGATATTCAGGAACTGCTAGTACATATATTACATGACATAAGTTTGAACCCTGCTTCCCTACCCCCCTCTTCTCACTAACCTCACATACTTGCATCTAATTTCAGACTAGGTCCTGTCCAGGGCAGGACAAAAAGCACATAGATGTAACAGATTTTTTTTTCCAGCATGTATTTTCATTTGGCTTGCATCACTGATTTGAGGTTCCTACACAGCTCGCCTTCCCTCCACCCCTTATCCAGAACCTCCCCGTACAACTTCTGGCAGTGCACATGGCCAGGCTGTCCAGTTGGTCCCATTTGCCCTCCCTGCCCAGACTGGTGTTTCTCTGAAGGCAGAAGAGTGCTGCACTGAGCCCAGAAAGATCCCTGTGGCCCCCCTGGCATTCAGGCTGCAAGGCACAGGAGCTCCCTTCCCACAAAGGTTTCCTGCTGTCTTCACCTCATCTGCAGATTAGTGCTGTTATGCTGAATTCTTGGAGTAATTGATATGCTGGTTTAGGCAAACTTCAAGTCATACCTCTTCAAAACCAGCCAAAGGGCTTTTCACAAACAGCATTGTTCACAGTTCACCACCAGCAGCACAATTAGCTAATTTACCAGCCAGAACACAGAGTCTCACTTACCAACAAGGCAATCAGCACAACCTTTAGACATGGCTCACAGCAAAAGCTTACCTGGCTGTTTGGATCTCCAAGTAAGTTACATATATGTGGCACTATCTTACTCAGTGTTAAACTCTGAGCTCCAGATCTGGGAATAAAGAACAAAAGAGCATGGGTGTGAATTAGAGAGCAGGCTTGTGTACATAACGTAGGTTTGCATGAGGTTCTGACTTACGCATTGAGTGTTGCAATAAGGCAGAGGCAAATCCCTTCTCTCGTCCGGAAATTCTTGTGTTTGAACCCTCCTAGCATCCTGTCCCACACGTACTGTGGAAGACAGAAGAGAAGGTGAGACAGGAAAAAAAAAGGAGGCAGAGGAAGAGACAGATTCATTCTTCCAGCAGACATACACCATAACATCTCTAGAGCTTAAATATAAGCTTTACATCCATCCAAGCAGAATAAGACAAGAAGTAGAAACACACTTAGATCAGATTCTTTGTTCTGTGCTGACTTAACAGTAACTCTCCACCAGCTAAAAAAATACTTTACTTACAAAAAGCAAGTACCTTCCAAAGACCCAGAACAACTACTGTGACATCCACCCATCCCATCCTTGGGAGATCCACTGACATTCACACTCCTACATGTATCCTGATACACAACAGCATTCTCAAATGAAGCAAATATCTCATAACAAGGCATAAGGAGATGAAGTAATTTCAGACAGAGTCACAGGAGAAAACGCTCTGACAGAAAAGAGTTCTCCTTTTTAAGCAGCCAGTCACTCACACTGCAAAGGGCTGTTGAGCATACCTGAGGGTTAGCAGCTTGTTCCATGATTTTTAGCAGCAAGGTCTGGTCCTGCTCCCTCACCGAGTCCTTAGAGTCTCCCAGTCTATCAAGTAAACTTGGCAGCACTGAGAAAAGAAGACAGGAACATCCAAATCTCTCAGAAGCAGACTATGGCAGTGGCACAGCCCCTCTGCTCTCTGCCTGCCTGATGGAGGGGTCAGCCCTCCTGCCCTTCAGCAGAGCCCAAAACCACCAAGAGCCTCCCGAGTGCTCTCTTGGGGAGAAAAAAGGCTTTGTGTACAGCAGTCAGAGGGGATCTCAACAGAGCAACAGCAACACCACCTCCCCCCCAGCCCCCTTACCTGTGCCAATCTGGGCCTTGAAGCGATCTTGCAGGCGGGACACTAGTGCAGAAAGGATGTCAATCCCCAGGAGAACCACCTGCAAGCACAGGACAGTGTTTTAGCACACAGCCCTTTGTCTCTGGCCTTGGCGAACACACTTGGAGAGGCAGGAGCGCCGGCACACACTCCTGTGGGAGAAGGGCCTGCATTTACTCGGTAACAGGGCTGCATGGATCCACACAGCTCTTCCTCACACGGCTTCCGACAGACGAGCCGAGTGGTTTACAAACAGAAAAGCCCCCAAATTATTGCTCCCTGTGACATTTACTTGACAAAAATTCACTGCCAAGAACTTGACAAAGCTGACAACTGTAACTGCCACTCGGTAACAAAATCATACATATTTATGGGCAATGTACACATACCATATGCATAACAATTTCAGTATTTGCTGTAACTAGCATTTCCAATGAATTGTAATTAATACATTTATAGTTAGAAAATAGTGTGCACTAACAACTGCTTAATTATTCCCTTGCAGAAATTAAACCAAACACTTTCATAAAATAACTAAAACCTGAGAGAAAGGCACTTTGTTTGAGAGAAGCTTCAGGACAGGCTGCAGATCAGAAAACCCTCTCTAATTAACTTCATTTAATAACAGTACAAAAAAATACATCATACACTGAATATACTGTGTAGCTTGTATACTAAATACTTGGCAAGACCCTATAGATCATGATAGTTCTGGTATGAGGTTAGCAAGCCCTGGAAGTGCTACAGACAGCCGGGCTGTCACAGCCCAGCCCCGCTGCCGGCGGACGGTGAACTCCCCGCACGTCCCTATGTCCATATAGCTGTGCGTATGCACGTGCACAGGCGCGCTGCTGGCGGGGAGGCCGTGCCGGGCAGTGCCACGGGCGGGCGGCAGGGGGCGCACTCCGTCACCGCTGCCGCCCGGAGCGGCTGGCCAACCCCCTATGCAAATCATCGCCCGGCTGGCGCAGAGCACTCTGGGTAGCGCCGCCACAGTCGACATAAAGGCTTAAACCGGAGCCGGGGGCGAGACAGAAACGCCGCTCTAAACGCCGCGCCCAGCGGAACGCGCCCCTGGGCCGGTTGGCGGGGGAGCGGGTCCGGCGGCGCGCCGCCTCTCGCCCGGACCTAGGGCGCGGTTAGCTTTCCCCTAGCGGGGGCGCGCGACAGACCTCAGTAACCGTCCTTATCTCGGGGTTGCGCGGCTGCTCGATGAGCGCGTGGCGAGGGCAGCACTGCTAACGCCTGAAGCAACACACCAGCGCCCGCTTCGCGCGCGGCGCAATTTTTGGAACCTCGCACCGCGGCGCGTGCCCGGCGCGTTCCCAACAACGCTCGCTCCCACGACTGTACCCAGCCGCGTCCGGGCACGTACCGGCACCTGCTCCCGCCGCGAGCTGCTGCTGCTGCCGTGTCCGACGTCCGGCCACTCAACCCCCTCAACCTCCCCAGCGCTGCCTTCCTCACCGGGAACCAGGCTCCGGGCAGGGCAGCGGCGCTCCCCATTACATCACTCCACCAGCCCGCTTTAACCCTCCTGCTGGGGTTACCACGGCTGCTTTGCACACCCGCGGTCGGTGCACAACACTGGCTTTCCACCCTCAGCTTGGTGTATGGGTTCACTCCAAACTCAGCTCGGCAGCAAGGGAGCTGTGAACAGCACGCAGAGGAAACAGCCTACTCCACATCAAGTCTCCTAAAAAGAAGCTTCCCAATACAGGCACCTGGATCCTAACTTCCACTTCACCTTCGCCAAACCGCTCCTGCAGTTTTCTCCCATCACAGTAACAGATCCTTCAACCGTGCCATTTTTTTAGTTCAACGCTATTTGCAGCATGCAGACAAGATCTAGAATCTACTTCCATGCCAAGGAAGAATTTCCCTCGTGCTCTTCTAAGCCGTGTTTCATTTCCACATTCATCCTGCACACTGGATTTAACCCACCGCTGACAAATGCTCGGCCAGCTCCAGAGCCAGCTGCCTCAAGCCCTACCACTGCCCCCTCGCCTCCCCCCGGCCGGGGTAAGGCAGCAGAATCCCATGGAGCTCTGGAGGCACATTAGCCAAGAGATGCTCTTAAGCAAAGTCACTGGGCCCCTGAATGCTGGTCATGGCTCACAGCTGTCTGACCAGAGTCACACCACAGCAGCAACTTGTGCTGCCTGCAATTATGGAGGTGTGCCACGGGGATAAATCTGATCCCGGGAGAGGAAGGGATCCATCTCTTCTTCAAACTGCCTGCAAGCCAGAGAGAACAAGAGGAACTCATCACTCAGACATTAAAGGAAACACATGCACAGTGCAAACACAGCCAGTTACCCTGCAGTGCGCCCCCAGGATCAGACAGGGAAGATGAGCGAAGCCTCCCAAGACTTTTTGTTGTTAAAGAAACAGAGAGCTAATTAGCACAATGATTAAGTGGTGGCTTCAACAGCTATTGAGGAAACCACCACTCGGGGTGACCAAGTGTTATTCACTTCCACACTGGATTCATTTATCAACCCTGATGTGCCACCTGCCTCCGAAACTGCTGAAGGTCAGAGGTGGAAAGTTGAAATTGTGCATGGATAGAGATCCAATGGATCCATTAGATAACAGAAAACCCAGGGCATGATTGGCAAACGAGGAAGAATGAATGTAATTCCAGCCCTTGTTGCATTGAATTGACTGCACTGAAGAGCTCCCCAGTTTACCACCAAAGCAATTACTCCAGCTCTGCCTGAACTAGCATCCACGGATGACCAGGAGGAACCTCAGGAGCAGTGAGGCTGTCACCAGGGCCAGAGCAGCCATGGGCCATGCCAGCAGCCACCCTGTTGCTGTGACCTTGCAACACACACCCCTCCTCGGGCACTGCTCCATCCACCCGAAGCACAGGGAGGGCAGCTCTCCATCTGAAATTGCAGATAATGCTGCAGTGCTGGTAACTACAGATCTATTCCAGGCCTTTACATCAGCACAGGTCTTGCTTCATGCTCCAAGCAAGGTAGGACTCAACTCACCAGTAGCATAGTGAGCAGCAACTCACTACCTTGCTAGTAGCACAGAGGCCTCTAGCCCTCAACCGAGAAAATACCAGGTCAGCAGCTGCTGCTTTTAGCCTCCTACTTTATACAGGCCACAGAAAGAACAATTTCTGGTCTCCCAAACCCACTGCAGAAAGACGCAGTGGCACAGCCTGAGGTCTGCAGCTCTGCCAGTTTGCTTATTTGACTCCTGAAGTTCCCCAAGACAGTCAATAAAGTGATTTGTGCCATTCAGTATTCAGCTCAATTGGCATCTGCTGCTGCTTTGTCATATCTCAGAGTACTTTCTGCAGGTTCTAAGGGGCTGTCAGCAAGTCCTTCTGCCTCCCTCCAACTGCCAGGTCTCAAGGCACCATCATTCCCACTAAGGCTTTTGTTAGTTCCTGGGATGCAATATAGTCTTTCCCAATACAGATTTTTTTTTTTAAGAGGTTATCAAAAACATAATTCAAAGAGCTCAAAGCATCTGTTCTCTAATACCTGGGTGATGTTGAAAGGCCTGAAGGTAGCTCCATGTATCAGAGAGCAGCCGGCCTAACATCATCTGCTCTAACAGTAAATGCTCACCAACATATGCACTCCCATATGCACTCCCATAAAAGGGCAAGAAAGCAAGCTGCATGACCCAGCGCCAGCTGATCCAACACAAACTGACCAGAGTGAATCACAGCCTGGGGCTACCTTGACAGCCTGCACTAACATGGCAGCTCCAGACTGACATGGGGAAGAGATGAGCCCTTTCCTCCACTCCCTGCACCATGCCACATGCAGCAGAGATGTGCTGCATGAACCTTTATCCCATGTCTCTTGCAGGGAATTGGCAATGGGCTGAGCAGCACATCCCCACGGGCTGGTTTCACTCTGTTGGCTTCATACTGGACCTGCCACACCTGGCAGCTTGGGACTCAAGTAGGAATGCTGGAGATAAAGTTTTATCCCAGCTGTATCACCTGCTTGCTTCATGCTCAGTTTCCTCATCTCCAACACCATGGTGACACAGCATGGCTATTTCACTTTGGAGTCTGTCTGTGAGGTCTTTCTTGGAGGAGGCAAGGGAGGTGGAAGAGACACTTCTAAATCTCAACATGCGAAAAAGGATTGTAAGAAAATTCAGCTGGGTTTTTCTGAACACTTGCTTAGATAATTTTTTGGATTAATAAACAAAGACATGGATAAGCACTTGCATACTTTTAGTAAACAATACATTTGTGAAAAAGGAGAACGCTTCAGATTGAGAAGCCTGAGACAAGCACAGATGCCTCAGATCACTGTCTGCCTGATGACTAGTGCTAATCAGACAGGGAGCAGTTCCAATTCCTCAAGACATGAAACATCCACAACTGAATTGGGCACCCAAGACCAAGCAAGAACTAAAGTTAGCTGACATTTGCAAATTTAGTTTTGAAGTCAGGTACGTATTTTGGGTCAGCAGAGCAATAATAAAACTCCTGGCAGACAAAGAAACATGAAATTAGCTTATGAAATGCTGACTGCTGTATTCCATGTGCACATGAGTATAACCACATCCACTCTGGAGGAGTCCATCTCCTTCTGCCATTCCAGCAGTTAACGTTTCACATTCCATGGCAGGATCACATCTGCACTGGCAACATGAGTGCATCACCCCAGCCCAACGATCCTTGTACAGACACAGGTCATAGGAGCTATTCTGCACAACAATTTGCAAAACCAACACCAGCAAACAAGAAGGCAGTGACAGTAGCACAACTGGTTTTACTGGCACAACTACAAGCTGTGGTCAGAGAGCTGAACAGGGGGAAAGACTTGAAATGAAGATGGCCCATGACAACAGCCCTCTCAAGGCAGCAAAGCCCAGGCTGCTCATGCTGTCTCTGCCATGCTGCTGTCTCAAAGGAAAATCCAGGACTGTCCTGCACATCCCCACCAAGACAGGTTCCCAAATCACTACTTGTGAGGTCCCCTCAGTCCTAGGCTCCGTTCAACATCATCCTGCAAGTTTACCTTCCCTACACCTCCACGCCAACACCACCCTGTGGTCCTGTGACTGTACTGACCCTGCAGGTCAATTGAGTCTCTGCATGGCAGTACTCAATGCTTAGTGTCTTCACATAAAACAGCAAAACAAAACCACCTGCACTACCAACTGCCATTGCCTTTGGTTCCTCACCACAAAGCAGTTAACTATCTTAGTCACAAACACTGCCATTATTCTGTACATTTCCATTGCCCCCAGCTGAGCACTTACATTTACAGCCAGGTCCTCCGCCAGTAAGGAAAAATGGATGTAGCTCTGTGAGAGCACCGATGAGATCATGCCTGTGTGCGTCAGCTGGGGAGCAGGCCCATCACAACCTTGGATGAGCTCATAGCTTTGGCGACAAGTTCTATCTCAGGAGCTCAAGGCAAAATGAAACATCATACAGCAAGTGCTACAATCTCGTACAGAAAAGCAACGATAATATGTCAGGGCCTTGCTTTGTTTTTCATAGGAAAACTGAAAGCCTTTTTTACAGCAACTAGTAAATTGCTAGTGCAGTGATGTGCCTTATTAACAGACCAGGCAGGTTTTCCTAATGAAACTGTTCTCCCCTCCATTAGAGGCAAAAGCCACTGGTAATCTGCCTTTAGGCAGAACCATAACAGCTGGGGCACCTCAGAGCTCCCAGGACAGAAGCGCTGACCCCGACTCCATCTCTAACACCTACAGGAATAGAAAGCGCTCAGCACATTTCAAAACTGAACCAGAAGTGCTTCTGAGGGTTTAGACAGCATCTGGAAAAAACAAGGCAAACACACAATCTAGCAGATAGTCATCCACAGTCCTCTGCTCCCTCAGGACTCAAGAAGAGTAATGAGAATTGTGAGGATGCTCAAATATTCAGCTACCCCCCCCCTTAACCACTAGTTCCCATGCTTCTGAACATCTGAACTTCCAGATTCCACCATTCAATATAAGCTTTTATGAGGGAGAGCAATCCTGCTAAGCAGCGATGACAGTCCATGAGGAGTGCAGCAAATAGGTGCCAACACAGCCAAGACCCAGTCAGTCAGTAGCTGCTGGTAACATGAAAAAAGCTGGGGATCTCTCAGGGAGGCTAAGCAGCCACTGTGGCAAGTCACCAGAAGAAGCTGACTTGAGTAGGGTGGAGGGTAAAATACCAGGTGCTGACATCTCTTGCTAGATCACAGCTAATGAAGCTTTTCCTCTTGCCTTGTTTGGGAAGAAAAGAACATATGCAATTAAGAGTGCAACAGCATTTTCAGTAGTCACAGCCTTTGCAAAACCCTGGAAACACCCTAAGACCCAAAGCTCCCACAGCAGCTTCCAGCCCTGCAGTCAGACTGCCTGCTCAGCATCTACCACATACTCCTACATCCTTGAGAAGAGTCTCCAGACCATAATCCACAACAGCTTAATAGTACATCAACAAAGAACTCCACTGAGAAAAGGAGAAGAAACATTCAAGATGCCTTTGTTAGCTGCAGGAAGACAGACAATAGCCCAAGTAAGTGAAGAGATGGGTGCTAGGTACAGAAAGGGGCCACAGATGGCAGGAGGGAATGCTTCCTCCATGGAAGGAGACATCACTTCAGCAGGCATCCTGTTCCTGCAAAGCTGCTTCTTTAGACCGCTGAAATCTTATCACTCAGAGGAGACTGTGGAGCTGAAGCTCTCACCAACTGGCCATTTGGAAAGCCTTTAAAAACACAAGGGCAATAGCTTCTACATCCTGCCTAAATTCCAGGAAAATCCCTACCTGTAATTGCCCCTCAGTTTCTGCCTGAAGAGTCCTTTCTTCACTTTCCACTGCTAAGAACTGCTGGAAGCACTGCTAGCACTGTAGTGCTCTAAC
Organism: Grus americana; assembly: GCF_028858705.1. Lineage (NCBI taxonomy): Eukaryota > Metazoa > Chordata > Aves > Gruiformes > Gruidae > Grus > Grus americana. The sequence goes on along the minus strand of NC_072857.1, from coordinate 13,482,763 downwards.
AACCAAGTAAATATGCAACTGATTTTATAGCTCCCAAAGAGCCCAAAAGGTTTGACTATTTAGAAAGAACAGCAGTAAGTCCTATGCTGGAGAATGCAGTTGGAAGAAAGGGTGAAAGTCAGACTACACTTAACCACAGAAAGTGGAAGAAAGAGGCTGCTTATGTTCTTCTCACCTGGAACCATAAGACAATATAAATTTGCAGCCAAAGAAAATCACCTCTCAATGCAGACAGACAACCCACAGGGTGATGCTAGGACACAGCTAGCTATCCCAGCAGCAAACACAGCAGCTCAAACAAGTGAATACATGCAAAACTTTCAGTTAAAAAAAAAAAAGCTTTTGCAGCACATCATGCAGATCTTCAGGAAAGTTTTACATATGACAGCCCCAGCAAGTGCTGTTCATAATTCAGGGACAGGTCTTCCACTGCCCAGCATCACAAGAGGATGTGCGTGATTCAAAACCTTGCGTGACAAAACTAAAATTCAGGGCTTTAAGAGATTTTGGAACCAAGTGGGACCTTGATACATGAAGGAAAGAGACAAACATGCTAAGCAGCACAAAGAAAACAGCCTCTGGGACTAAGCAGCATCATTTTCAAGTACAAGGATGTCCCAACATATGCTGCCCTTCTCTGCTAGACCTACACCTTCTGCTCCCATCCCCATAGGGCTGGTGAAGCTGCAGTGACTCACATGGTACTGGCAAGCACTAACCTCAGGGCAAGTCTTCAGCAGTAAGTCACAAGGTTTTCCTTCACAAATGAGCCTTGGAGAGGACATAGTGCATCTCAAACACCTTTCTGACCCATTCAGGAAGGCCCAGATGATGACATCCTTAGAGGCATGGGTTAAAATACTTCTAACTCTGTCCTACACCAGTCAGGAGTGCACCTGAGCTAGATCTAACCCAATAGCCACAGCAGCCACAAGAGAGCACAGCCCACACAGCAAATGTGATGCCACCCACAGCTTACTACTCAGTACTTCAGTACTTGGTCAGTGAAGACCAAGAGCTACTAGTTTAAGCTGTTCACTGTATCAGTTTCTTCTTGTATCATTCTCTTAGTCCCCCCAAGGTACAGTTAAATGCTATTTTTCAATGCATGTCAAAATTTAAAGTGAAAGCTTCCAGAGGTTTACTATCAGTGCTATACCAGTGACTCCAGCTGAAACAAGGACCCCAGAAAATCAAGTGCCACAGAAACACAGAAAGGCACAGTCCCAGTCCTGTCCTGCTCACCCAAGTGTGCTTACGCAGGTAGAACCAGACCTCACATCAGCAGATATGCACTAGTGCCCATTCACAAACTGGGCAGCTGTCACCATGCACTCTTCTTGAGCCATTGTGCTATCCTGCATGGGGCCTGGGACATTCAACAGGCAAGTGACACAACTGGCCCAGGCCTGGCACCCTGCAGACCTCTTTACACATCTTCTGGCTCAGTAGCTCCAATCAGCTCAGAACTCCCACCAGACTGTAACCCATGCAAGCCTATGGCTGTCTTACACCCAGCTCTCAGCACAGTTCTTGATCAATTCAGGCATCATTTTTAGTATCTTCTAACTTCTGGCAAGTAGATATCTTCCAAGAATTTGATCTAGCTGGTCTAGAAAACAGCAGTCACAGTGAAAATAGATTTTTGTCTCTGTCCATGTAAAAGCTAATGCTAACTTTGAGTGCAATGCTTTTTACATTCTCCAGAACTAAACCCCACATGCCACTTCACACACAGGAAATAAGCATTCTTCTCCTTTCTAAATATGTTCCTCTCCTCAACTCCTTTTGACTTCTGCGTCTGTCCCTTTGCCTTTTTGGCTGTCACCATTGAGATCTGGAGCAGCAGCTGAAACACCGCTCTACTGAGCTCTCACAAGAGACTAACACATCTGTTTTCCTCCCTCAGACTGAAAACAGATGCCTTTTTAGTTGTTTCTAACAGATACTCAATTACATGACAGCACAGTGAAGCACAATGCATCTAAATTAGGGCACACCCTTGGGCCACATTGGTGCATGGCGTGCGGTCAGAAACCTGAAAAGGTTTTGGAATCTCAGGCAAGCTACCTACCCACAAGTATCTAGAGTCCGAGACACCCACGTGCAGGCAAGGGTAGATTTCTTGCCTTGGCACTTAGAGGCTGCAGATGTCTGCAGAACTGCTCTGGAGCAGAATACGTACACCAAGCACTATGCATTTGCACTGCAGTTCAGCTGCGTACTTGTGGCTTTTTTAACAAGCTGTCTGGAAAATCCAATTCCATACATATAACACTCTGGATCATACTACTCACCCAATATTCCAGGTCTGAAATGGGTGACAGTCATCACCATGGGACAGCTGTTCAACAAAATCTGCCTGGAAAGAGCTATGCTAGCTACCATAGTCCTGTCGCAAATCCACTGCTACACAAAACTCATGCAATTGGCACCCAGGGAAGCCCAGTCACAGGCAGACCTAGGCAAACAGCCTGGCAATAGCTGGTTCAAGATCCAACCTGGGACACAAGGGTGGGCTGACACTGATAAGACTCAGCCCAACCAGTACTCATGCTGTGTCTGTTCCGGTGCCTGAAGCACTCCAGTCTCCAGAGCTGTTAAACTGGTGAAACACTTTACAGAAAACAAAAGGAAAAAAATCAAAAAAACCCACAAAAACCAACACACAGACACCTCAAGGGAAGAGAAGGGAATTCTTCATCCTGCATTGCTTGAAGGAGCCAGCATTTTCATGAGGGAAAAGAACAAGCCATCTGAGCAGCTGACAGCACAAGTGGAAAAACAATTGAAAAATTATAGGGACAAACCACATACATTTTGGCTCCTATATCCAGCTCTAGAAACACATTTAAACAAATCAGGCAAATAGTTCTATCAACGCTCTAGTGCCGCAGCTACACAAACAAGCATCCCTCACATTAAAGGCTTCCACAAATTCTTGTGGATTAATACAAGAAAGGAATTAATTAAATGTTCAGCTAAATCATTAGCTCTTGGATTAATTATCTTAAATGGAACTCTTAAACTGAAATACATTTATAGCTTCTGTTCCTCTGATGCGATACAAGAAGCCGCTCAGTTCAGTGCAGGGTATACAAACAGCTGACACCCTGGGAAAGCACAGCCAGATGAAGCAGATAGCTCCTGGACAGGCTCTACTCACCTTTCACAATGTTTTTATATTCTCTCCTTCACAACTCCCATTGTTATTTTCAACACAACAAAGGGTAAGCCAAATCAAGTGTTTAAATAACCATTTTGATCATAATTTTAGATAGTCAGTTGCCTTGCAATTCAGTTATTTTCTCAAAGAGGTTTGTTGTCACTGGACACTTGTTAACAAGAACAGCCTTCTAATTTTCTGCTGAACAGGCTATACTATATATTTATGTAAGCAGTTAATAGAATAGCATACCTTTATACAAATGCAAAAACTTTAGAATCTCAATATAGCTTAGTAAAAGAGGTTGGGCCATACTTCAGGGGAAGAGAAGGTTTTTTTCACCCCAACGCTGCAGAAACTTAAAGCAACACTGAAAAGCAACTTTGAAGAATAAATGCAACCTGCTGGATGCTAGTTACATTTCACCTCAGAAGGGGAAGGGAGTAACTGCTTTCCAAATTTTTCCTTCTAAAAGCAAATGTTGATTTTTAACTAAAGAAACAGAAATATTTGTAATTTGCCAGGGAAAAGACTTCAGAGACTCAGCCGTCTCCTGTCATCACAGGCAAGTTCAAAGGTGGATTCTTTTTTTGTCTCTAAGATTGTAAAGGAGGCTTGGTGGAATTTTTCTGAAGCACAAATTAGGTGCCAGCTTAAACTGAAATCAGCAACACCTAGTGGCACCGATACCTCTAAAAAAGGTGTCCTTCACATCTTTGAAACCTCTTAATTCTACACCATCTCATCTCTTTTTGTTCATACAGGTTCGAAGTTATGCAAGCCTTCCTGCTCCTGTAACTTCAGAAGTGGTTTCTTGACTTTGATGCAACTACTCCAAACTAAAGTGCCCCATTAGTATTAAGCAACGTCTTTTAAGCAGAAGGGAAAGCAGGGTAATTCTCCCAGAACTAAACCCCGATGTCTTGTGAATTCTGAAACCAGACAGACACAATGCTGGACAAGATACTGTGCCATTGTTAACCTGATTGAAAAGGATGCTGCATAGTTTTCTCCCATCCATCCCTATTGTACATTCTGTACAGAGTTAAAAGCCACAATCGCTCTTTAACCTTTAGCATAAGAATAGGGGTCACCAATAAAATAGGGTTTGAAAGGGGTCTCCAAAGGCCAACTAGTTCAACACCATCCCCACCCCACTGCTCAAAATTACATCAGGTTGGTCACATTTCTACAAAGCATTTTATTTTACTTGATTCTTAACACATACGCCTTCAGCTGTCATTGACTTCAAGTATTCATTAAAACTTGAAATAGTTTTATATATTCTAGTTAGAAGCAGCCCTGTCTATTCATGAACTGATTTAGTGAGCTTCTGTGTCACCACCAATAAGGCCTTGCTGGCAGACTGTGAAACAGCAAAACTGATTTTATTTTTTTAATCCTTCTCTAGGTACAGTAGTATGAGGCAGGCAACAATTTGTAGCCTCCAAAGACTCCAGCTACATGATCTCATCCATGACAATACTGGACTTCAACAGGGTTTCATACAGGTATAAAGGACTTGAAACATGGATCAAGCAGCAATATCAGCACAGATACATCAAGTTCAAATATTGTCAACCATAGCAGGAATTGGTACATTCTTTTCAGCAAAGAAATGGCATTGGGCTTTTGGTTTATTTATCTAGGAGGTTTTGTTTAACTTGACATCATCTGGTAAAAGTAAAAAGTTCAAAGACACACAGTGATAGGCTCGAATTACTATTCCTCTATCAGTCTGTGTCAATGGGAACTTTGTTCAGGAAGAAGGGGTTGCTGCTGGCAAGTCTCTTGCACAGAGACTATTTCAGAAGAATAAGAGATTGAGTTTCAGAGACAGCAACCACGTCAGACTAGAAAACATCAGTTTGAGAAAGAGGAGTTAAGATAGAGCGATGCCCAAAGATAACACCAGGAAACATAGCATGCTTTCCTAACATCACTGCTTGTGGTACAGGTTAGAGATCAAGTGGTTACTTTTTCTTCAATGCAGGCACTGTAAGAAAAGTCAAGCAGATCAGTTGCGAAACCTTCCACAAAATGACCACTGGCTGATTACGAAGGGGATCCAGCTACAATTACATCTCTTCTTGCCCTTCATCCTTTTCCTCCTGTAGGCTAACAGCACTTTCCTGCACCCTAGCACGATAGGAAATACCAACTAGTGTTTTTCAAGAGCTTTTACATCCTCATCTGGAACTACAGAGCATTATTACTATCGTAAACTTGTCACACTGAGGTCTAGCAGTACTGTCTGTATGTTGAAAAGAAGTGTTACTTGGCTACTTCATACACATCTGCCTGCAGTGTTGGGACTGTGCCAGCATGCAGTCCAGTTAGAAATGAAGTTCAGCCTAAGATCTATACATGCAAAAAAAAAATCCATGCAGAGCTACTTGTATGCTCACAGCACCATTTAAAGAGATTTCTCCTTCAAAGGGCTTGAAATTTTTTGAGCACACATATATACATTCTGTTCCTTGTCTTCAAATTCATACATCAAAGAATGATGCCACAAACACAAAGCAACATGGAAGCACAGTACAGATCCTCCATTAACTCTTTCTTTAAAGAAAATAACTACAAGAGATGTGCAGGTCCTGCACTGTTTTGTTGGGCTATTTTTTTATGTATCTTGACTTTTTAATCAACCAAAGGAAAGGAGTTCAGATTTGCTGCTATGGGTCAGATTCTGATCCAGACTAGCATAAACCCAGAATCTGAAGCCAGCTATGTGCATTGCCATCGTTCTCCCCAGAAACAAAACAGGGGAATCAGCAGTCACTGCACATTTCTTACCTTTTGACGATTTAATTCAGACCTTAAAGATCACCAAAATCGTATTAGGTAGGGAAAAGACAATTCCAGAAACAGAATTTTAGCTACTTCAATCTACTAGGTAGATTGTATGGTCTTTAAAGAGTTGCCCAATTATGTGCTGACCTTACATTTGCCTTGACAGTTTCTTTAAGTGACACATTAAATAATCCAAAATAGTGGAAACTTATTTTGCAATACAGGTTAAATCAGTTGCATTATTTTTCCATAAAATTCTTCTTGATCACTAGATGATTAGGACTAGAAGTCAGGATACAGCAGCATCAACACCTCCCTTTTATCCCTCATCCCCAGCATGAAACACGAGGCCCCAGGCAAAATACACTTGGAAAGCAATCTCACTTCCTGCTCCTCAGACCTTAGTCCAAAATCCCTTCTTAGGGAGGTTTGAGAAGAGATACAATACTATTCAACACCAGCACTGATTTTATTGTTGCTTTTGCCCGCATAAAGCGGCATGCAGGCAAATGGCACCCTTCCAGCCTACATTGCTTCTGCAAGGACATGAAGAGATTTTGTTTCTGACTTTACAGAGAGGAAACTGTACACTCCCAGCTGATTCTGGGCATGACAAAACAGCCTTGCAGCAGAGCCAAGATTAAGCTCCCAAGTCTGCCTCCCAAGCCTTTGGTCAGGTCTTCATCCCCTGCCCAGGAGATGCAGGTCTGAACCATGTCTACCTAGTGCTCCTGCAACTTGGGACGACAGCAGCAGGCAGAGTGAGCCCCTCTCAGGCTTAGTGCAAACAGCAACATCAGAGATCTTGAGTGGGGAACCTATGACCTAGCCCACATAAAACTGATTGCTAGAAAGAAACTGTTACAGCACAACTAGTAGCTCATTTTTGCTACAAATTACGTCCTGCCGAAACAGCCTTGAGTGAATGATTTTCCACTGTGCCCATCCACCTAAAGCCTGAAGGTCAGTTTAAGTGGATCCAATACTTGTACCTCCCATCAGGGTCCTATCACAACAGTGCCTCCCACACCTTCAGTTTTCTGGGTTTTGGTTAAGCCTAAGGAAAGGCAGGTTTATGTGATAAAGGTCCCACAGAAGAGCCTAGTGGTAATTAACTGACAGACTGTGGCTGGAGGATTTCGAACTTCAAACCTCTGCAGCCCCTGCTCCCTGGAGATTGCTTAGCTAAGAGCAAGCCCAGCGCATGCCATACTCAGGAGGGAGCTGCCAGCTCTCCTGCCCCCCCCAAGTTAAAGCAGAACAGCACAAGTCAAACCATTTTTCTGCTCACATAATTGCAGTTCAGGAACTTCTTTTGAGGCAGGCCTAAAAGCAATCATTTGCTCCTTTCAAGGTCTCATTCTATTCATTTGGCCTCCCTCAGTATAGCAGCATGCTGCAGTTCAGTCTCAGTGCACACACAAGGTGTGCTCTTCCTGAGGCTGCAAAGCTAACCATGAATACCAAAAAGATAGCTCCACCAAGGAACGGATAGGGAAGACTATGACCACTAAATGGACAGTCACAAACCAAAGCCAAAGTACCATTAACACCACTAGTCACTTCTGCCATGTATCTCAGATGACCGTAAGACACTTTATAATCACAATGACCAAGGGAAACTACAGCCCAGCTGACTTGTCCAGGAGACTTCTGCTGCAGCCAAGAAAACAAGCCTCAAAGACCATTTGAGGCAAGTGGTACAAGGCATTTGGCACTGTCCCGCACGACATCCTTGTCTCTAAATTGGAGAGACATGGATTCAATGGATGGACCACTCGGTGGATAAGGAATTGGCTGAATGGTTGCGCTCAAAGAGCTGTGGTCAACGGCTCAATGTCCAGGTGGAGAACGGTGACGAGTGGTGTTCCTCAGGGGCTGGTACTGGGACCGGCACTGTTCAACATCCATGTCAGTGACATGGACAGTGGGATTGAGCGCACCCTCAGCAAGTTTGCCGACGACACCAAGCTGTGTGGTGTGGTCGACACGCTGGAGGGAAGGGATGCCATCCAGAGGGACCTTGACAGGCTGGAGAGGTGGGCCCGTGCGAACCGCATGAAGTTCAGCAAGGCCAAGTGCAAGGTCCTGCACGTGGGTCGGCGCAATCCCAAGCACGACTATAGGCTGGGCGAGGAATGGACTGAAAGCAGCCCCGAGGAGAAGGACTTGGGGCTATTGATTGATGAGAAACTCAACACGAGCCGGCAGTGTGCGCTTGCAGCCCAGACAGCCACCCGCGCCCTGGGCTGCATCAAGAGAGGTGTGACCAGCAGGTCGAGGGAGGTGATCCTGCCCCTCTACTCGGCTCTTGTGAGACCCCACCTGGAGTACTGCGTCCAGCTCTGGGGGCCCCAGTACAGGAGAGACATCGAGCTGTTGGAGTGAGTCCAGAGGAGGGCCACAAAGCTGACTGGAGGGCTGGAGCACCTCTCCTGTGAGGACAGGCTGAGAGAGTTGGCATTGTTCAGCCTGGAGAAAAAAGGCGGCTTCGGGGAGATCTAACTGTGGCTTACCAGTACCCAAAGGGGGCCTACAGGAAAGATGGTGAGGGACAGTTTATCAGGGAGTGTAGTGACAGGACAAGGGGTAATGGGTTTAAGCTGAAGGAAGGTCGAATTAGATTAGATGTTAGAAAGAAATTCTTTACTGTTAGAGTGGTGAGGCACTGGAACAGGTTGCCCAGAGAGGTTGCGGAGGCCCCATCCCTGGAAGTGTTTAAGACCAGGTTGGATGAGGCTTTGGGCAACGTGGTCTAGTGGAGGGTGTCCCTGCCCGCAGCAGGAGGGTTGGAACTAGATGATCTTTAAGGTCCCTTCCAACCCAAACCATTCTACGATTATCTTCTCCACTGTTGTTTTCCAGGCTGTACATGCAAGAAGGTCACCTAGAGGAGGCTGGCTTGCGCCCTGTCTCCAAGGGCAAAATTCTCTGTGCACACACATCACACCTCCCATCTTCTACTGATCCCCTCCACAGAAATGCCTGTAATTCATACCATCGTATTCTTGATTGCAGCAGAAGTTCCTACCCAGGGTGACAAATCAACATTGTGACCCACTTGTCTGCCACAGCGTGAAGTCTTCCCAACACTGTCTCCTTGGTATGACTGTAGCTGCACTCACCCCATCTGCCAGTATGCTCTTTTCCCTGCCACATGCTGTATCTTTCTAGAGATTACAAAGAGTATCTCTGCCCACGACAATGCCTTTAAAGCTTCATCCCACATCTCCCCCCACCTCCTCTTTGTTAATGACACTGCTACAGAACTGGAGCTAGAAACCAGAGCAGCTAATGTAAAATGGCTAAAGATTCTTTCAGGAGATATCTTCATTAAATAACAAAGATGTTTCACCTCCAAGGGCACATGATCCCTCAAAGAGAGGCAGGCATAAGCAAGGCCTCTGCCTTTCAGCAGATCTATCTATAGGCCAGTGAGGTAGTTCTTCTCTACCCTTCAATTACTTATCACCTTTCTGGGATGAAAAGAGAAGTGTGCCCTTATCCCAGAATCATGCCAGATCCAGCAATTAGAGGCTGCCTTAGCACAAAGCTCTACTAATACACTGCAGAACAAAGCACAAACTACTGGCCTCATTTGGCAGACAGGTCAAGAGTTGTAGTGGAAACTACATTGAAGAGATTTTGCCAGCATGGACTTTAACAAGGGTGGTGATCAACTTTTCCCATATCCTCCAGGAGAAGGATAAAGAGAAATCCTCTTAGATTAGCTAGAAAGGAAATTAAGCATGAAGAGCAGAGGGGGACTGGAACAGACTAAATCAGGAGGCTGTGAAATCTTCAAAGGGTGTATTTTAAGCATAGGTTGGATGAACGTCTGACAGAAGACATCTGAGTACATTTGGTTGTCTTCTGTGAAGAAGAATCTGGATTTGACTATTTCCTGAAGTCCATTACAATACCTACAAAGCCTCAAAATTTCCTCCTTGCCATTAGAAATACAGTATCCGCAAAATAAGTTATGTTACTAGTTGGTAAACATGCTGTGTGAACAATAGAAAGCAAACTGACAATAGACTCTTATTAGCAATCCACTGCAGACATAAATTACACTGGGAAATAGAAGTTACTCCCCAGGGTAAGGTTGACACCCTGGTTAACAAAAAACTTTCCAACACTTAAGTCAAGATTAATGTACAACCACGAAGTATCTAAAGGCTAAGGTGAACCTCAGACTCTCTCACCTATGTCTGAAATCCAGACAACCATATCCATCCTTTCCCTGCAGCATCCTTAACTAACTCTACACCAATGACCCCAACTTAAACAAAATTTTCTTCTTGAAAAAAAACTCATTTTAAACCCAGGTTTGAGAAGTATGAAGTATGTACATCATGAGATTTCTTGGAAGAATAGACTAGGGAAGTGCCCCTTCACAGGGAACATGAAAGGGCTTCTTCCCTGCTGCAAGCAAGATGCAAGGAAGCATTTGGATTCTATCACACTGAGCTGTTCCAAGATCCAATAAAACTCTTTATACTTGTCACATTCATTATTCAACAGCAAACAATAGGTCTTAATAAACTTTTGGCTATTCAGAACAGCTTTCCAATCACCCATACATCTAACTTTACAGACCACACATGCTGGACACCACACAAAAGGGAATCAAGGTTAGCATATTCAGCATGCTTTGTCCTGGTTTCCATCTCAGTGTGACTCAGTTGTGTGGCTTTGCCACAGCAAGACCTGCTACTAAAGCCAGAATAAACACACAGAACAGCCCTTTCCCAATTGAATTGAACCCATTTATGCAACGCTAAGTGACCTAAACCTTGTAAAAAAATCCCCAGGCCACTCAAATCAATACAAAATTCGCTCTAGAGTTGTAGTGTTTTAGCTCATTAGGGACAAGTTTATATTAAATTGTATGAAAGTGTGTCAAAAAAGGAATTCGCACAGTTTCCCAAACATTATGATATGGAAAATGTCTTCCCTCTATGTAGTTAAGATCCACCATTGAATGAAACCCCAAGGTGAGGTCTATGCTAGGAAGCATTCACACATCATCCTTAGCTGCTGGCTCTGGAGGGAGCAAGAAACAAGCTGATCTTGATTTAGACATCTCCCTCAACTACAGAGGTCTTGACATCAGCCCCCAGTTTCAAATCACTACAATGGACTTACACAGCCAGTATCCTCAATTTAATAAGCACAGTATTTTCCCAAAAGAACAGAGAAGAGACTGATAAGGAGGGGAAGACATTATACATTTGGACACTGTATACTGTCAGTCAGTGGCAGAACTGCCAGCTGAACCTGAGTCTGTCACAGCCCAGTTCCTGCATGAAGCACAAGCCTTGTATCTCAGCTCAGAGAGGTTCACAACCTGTGCTCGCAGGCCTTGCAAACAGCCTCACTGCTTCTCACACAAGCAAGGATATTAAACAGCCCAAGCTACCTGGAAAGAGAAACTTTATTTTATGAGCTTATCTCAGGAGATTTTGTTCTTCTATGGATAGCCTGAATACCATAAAGACAGAGACCACCAAAACACATTAGTTACCACAGGCTAGTCATACACATTAACATGTAGTACTCATCAAATTATTGCAATGCCTATTCATCTTAAAACCACAGGGGAAAAAAAACAAGTCTAGCTCGTGGTTAAGCTTTCCTAAAACATCATATGCAGTCTCTGAACACTCCAAAAGATTTTCTCCAGAGCTTTCCCCTGAACACAGATGAACAAAATGAGCAAGTAATTTCCAAACAGGCCAGTCCACACTGCTGCTAGAACTGTGTCTCCTCTTGCTTCCTCTAACACAGAGCACAATCTCCTACAGGCAGGGGCTGTGTCTCCTTTTTGCCTGCAAACACTGCAAGCAGGACAGAAACAATAGGAAGAAGTCCTCTGGTGTCTGCAAGGTACCTAAAACTTCATCTCATGAGCCACCCTGCAAATCCACTGGACTGCTATTCTGACTACCTACACATTAAAAAAGCCCGGTTGTGGTGCAGATCTGTGGTTTGCAAACCTGGATTTTGTCATTACCATCCCTGTTTTACAGCCTCAGCAACCAAAGGAGGAAGAAGGGTTTGCTGCGAGCTAAGAGTCAATGGCAGGATCTTCAGTATTAACCGCTTTTCATTATCACTCTCCTCTTACATTAAATAAAGTCCACACAGCTCCTTCACAGGTCAGCCTGGGAGCAGTAATACCTAGCTAACAGACCTGCAATAGAAATTTTCTTCTTTCAAACCTGGACTATGCAATATGTTTGGAAAGGGGGATGGGGAAATGGCAAGGCTCTGCCCTCTAGCCATTTCCCAAGAGCCCAAAATACTGGAGGCATAATTGCAATTAACTGCTGCTAAGGCTGCCAGCTCAGCAGCAACTAAGCCCTTCCCATGGCTCCTGAGTGAATTCGCTGCGGTGGTTTTCCGAACTGGGAGACCAGACCAGACCCAGCAAGTGAATCCTGCCAATACGCTTCTCCCTTCTTTAAACACCCTCCTTGAGGCCTGAGGGAACAAGGTATCATTAACCTGGAACGAGAAACATCTGCATGCAGCATTAGCTAGAGCACCTGCACATACAAACAAGAGAGAAAACACCTTTTCCCCTCGAGCTAATCCCTGCAAGGGCACCTGCTTTCCCAGCAAACCTTTACACCAGCAGAAACCCAGTTCCCACTCAGTTGCTCACAGTTCAGCAACCCAGACAGATGGTCTCTAACTTGTAATTGTAATCTGCAGACACACAAACCCCCACATGCAGTAGTTTAATCATGTTCTTATGTCTAAAGGGGCAAGGCTGGCAAGCAACCCACCCAGCCTCTCTTCCACAGTGAAGAACCCTTCTCAACAGGAATTTGTGGAGCAGCCTCCATTCTTTTGGGAGTGACTTACAGCTTCATAGAAACATAAGGCAGAAAATGAAGAGTGTGAAAAATAACCAGAGATTTCCTCTCCACTACCGAGTCACCGTGTCTGCCAGCCTACTTCAGTCATGCAGACAGAGGGCTCCCTCCCACTGTCTGGTACAAGCGTTTTCCCAGTACTGGTTCTGTACCTCTCCCTCCAAACTGAGGTGACAATGCTGCAACACCAGGCTCTTGTCCTCAGTCACATCAGAGCAGGCCAAGGAAGCTCCAAACCAGCGTTGTACATGAAAGCTTCAGGCTGCCAGAGCTGTGGTGGGCAGAGACTGCCAGCAGAGCAACAGCAATGTGCCCTAGGAACCAAGCTACCTAATACAACTGCTGGTGAAGCAAACAGGGCAGAAGGAAGGAAGAGCTTCTCTGCACGAAGCAGGAGACAGTGAGAAAGAACCTCTCTTCTGTTTTGGCAAACACTCTTACATCTTCAGGGTACTTTCTCTTCCATTCAGAAGGTAGAAGGGAGGCAGGGTACACTGCAAGTAACCTGCACAACTTTCTGTCTGAGTCCCACAAGGCCTGATTTCTGCAGCTCCAGAAAGATCGAGTGGGGAAGAAAACTTATCAAGTCAAAGGAAGCAGGAGAGTGGTAGAGTCTTACCTCCTGTCTACCCTTGCATTTTGTGTTTTGGTTTTGTTTTGGGGTTTTTTGTTTTTGGTTTGTTTGTTGGTTTTTTTTTTAATTAGAGACCTTCTACTAAAAAGCCTTGGGGAACATTGTATCTGAGAGCAAAGGACTGTTCCAGCTACTAGCAAAAATGAGAACAAGCTCCTACTTGTAAGGGGGGAAGGACATCAGGCAGGAACATATCTCCCAAGGGCTTGTGGCACCTACCTGTCACAGGAACACGTGGCCATCAGGACCAACACAACTGAAACAGGGAGACAGCTCAGTGAGGCCCAGCAGGGAGTATAGCACACAAGGTAAGAGCTGTCAGGGAGGAAGCCATTCTCCCACTGCTCTTTTAGAAGCTCTGTTTGACATCCTGTGAGCTGAGCTTCCAGATCTGCTCTCCACACACTTCACTGGTACCCCAGTGACTAGTGCAGAGGCCAAAGAGTACTAAAATTCACTAGCCCACGACCAGATTTTACCTGTAGGATTTTCCTTGCTACTTTGTCTGTGAACTAGGAACTAAATATCACCTCTGCCTTAATACCTGGTGACTAAAGAACACAACATCAATATTTAAAGCAATCCAATTCCCTTGACAGACAGCAACATATTTGTGCCAAGTTTATTGTTCAAGCAGGTGAAAGCAGCTTGCTTCAATGATGGGTTTAGCCATTTTGTTGGTCTGAAAAGTAATTCCAGATCCTTTTGGATGAAAAGCACTACAGAATTTAAAAATTTATATTAATCTCATCCTTCGAAAATAATTTTCTTTCTTTTGATCTAGCATCAAAGACTTTCAGGATATGTGTATCATTAACTATACCAATCAGAAGAGCAGTGAATGTCCAAACAAACTATTTACAGTATATGTAGGGAAAAACATGCATGAAATATTTCTAAATCAGATCTTGCAAGATCAGGAAGAAGCAGGGGGTTGCTCCTAACAAGCAGGACTTCCAGGAAGTTTTATACACAGAATAATTCTAGTGAAGGCTTTAGACATCGAGCATCAAACAGCATGATCTGCATTGAAGGAGTCCATTAAATGCTCCAACCCAAACTTTCTAGACAGATACAGTCCCTACTGAAAGAAGGCACTACACAAGGCACAGGCCATCACCACAGTCCAAAATCTACCAGGTCTAGAAAAGTACATGAAGACTAACACATGAGGCTCAACTGTCCATAGTGCAGACAGATCACTTATTGCTCATGACTAACAAAAGAGCATCAAAAAATTAGGAGATTGCAGCTCCCCTGGAACAGAACACTTATCTCTCCCCAACTCTGCCCTTGCAGACTCCTGGTGCATGTGTGCAAAGTTGCTTTCACCAGAAAGTTGGAGCTTACTGCATTAAGGAGAATTAGCTGTGCAAGTCAAATGAAGAGTGTATGCTTCTTTTCAAGTTTCCTTTTAATCTTTTGATGCCAGATAAAAGGAAGAAAAATAAGATCCATCTCAGGTATGCAACTGTTCCCAAAATGAGCACTAAACAGCAGAGATTCAAAACAGACAGGCACAAAGATGAAAACAATATCCATATGCAGCTTAAGCATGTCACCCACAAACACTGAACCCGTCAGCTAGAAAGAGAAGATGATCTCATGGCAAAGGACCCCTTCCGAGCCTTACCTAGGTTCAATCCCTGCCAAGTCTCAACCCCCAATTCAAAGGAACAGGATGTACCTCAAGTTCCTGCAAGAATCTGGACCCTACTGCAAGTCCTGGGACAACCAAGTATTTGCTAGTGGGCTCTTTCAAATACCTCATTCTTAGCTCTTCTCTTTGCTACAGAACAGTAACCCTTTTAAATATGATCAGAGCATGACACAGCCACCCTGACAGATCACCCAGCACTGATCCAAGCAAGTAACATTCTGCACAAGGACATCCCTTTGTGATTGAAGCCTTAATTCCAAATCACAAGCCAGGCTGTAGTGTGGGTTAGTCAGCTGCTCTCCTCAGAGACATTTATACCTGTAATAATTCTATTCAAGTCAAAGGAGATTCTAAGTTTCCTCCCAAATAACCAAGAGCAGAATACAGGATGTCAAAATAAGCATGGTCTGGAAGCAGAGGGAACATCCTTCTCAAACCATTGATCTGGGAAGGGCAGAGGAAATGGAAAGGACAAAAGAAAAAAACTGATTGAAAAGAGCACTATCTATCAGCAAGCTACATTAAAGTATACAGCCAGCAGAGACCATGATCTCTTTACTCTATGTTATTTGCACCAATAACAGATTTTTAGAGGCAGAAAGGGTTCATTAGGTCAGTTAATCTGACATCCCATGTAATACAGTTCATGAAATCCAACCAGTTCCTCCTGCACTGAAACCAATTATTTTCTGTGAATAGTGTGTTTCTCCTGGAACAGCATTAGGGCTTAATCTGACTTAAGATCATCAAATTGAATAAACAAAGATGATCAGAACTAAGAATTCTGACCAACTATTTATTTTTTGTTACAGACACAAGCACCGCATACACCACAGTAAAATGCAAAAAGACATAAGAACTTTCCTCATCTGCCAAAAAAGGACCCTCCCACCCCGAGATTCACAGGCAATAGTTTAAGCTTCTGAAATGCACAGGCATTTACGTACTTTCTAGTAAGGACGTGGATCTCTAAAGAGCAAACGTAAACCCACAGGCAAAAGCCTTACTTCCTTCAAGTTATGTTTTATAGGTCCCTAAACAATAATACAAGTTCCACACAGCCCAGAGATCACAGGTGGGAAACCAGTGCACTGCAGTGAGACTGCAAACAACCAGAGGGGGCTTGGGTTGCTCTTGTATTAACTCCTATGGCAGTACAAAAAACAGTAATAGCCCAAGTTTTTGGTTCTTTTTTTTCCATCTTCTATTTTGTAAAAGCTTTATACAAAACAGCATCTTTAAAGATGCTATATTCAGACAATGCCATAGGAAGCCAAAATTTCTGATACAAATTCACATTTAATTGACTATAAAAGACTACCAATGTGGTTTTACTTTAAAACCACCAAAACTATCACAAAGAAATACAGATTCAAGAGCTTCAAATAGGGAGAGTAGGAAAATCATCAATTTTAATCACATACTCTGACTTCTGTAACAAGAGTAAACAAGATTAACTACCCCCCAATTACCTATTATTAAAGGTTAGCCTCAAAGGAATGTCTCCTAGAAAAAAATTTCCGTAAGAAACATAATTCAAATGGAAATTAATCCTTATTAACTTGCACAAAAGTAACACAAGCATAGATGTTATTACAAGTATTTCAAGACTTGAAACTAAAAAAAAAATAAGACAGATCTTTCCCACATTAGCTGTGGTGTTCATTCAAAATTACATCCCATCTCCAGAGAGCATGCACATGGGCATGCTTTAAGCAGCACATTGTGTCAATTTGAGTTTGTCTGACTTTAACAGCAGCAGGATCTGGCTGCTAATTAAGTACCAGATTTCCCATTGTCCCAACCCTACCACACCTTTCCTGATTAAAAAAAGGCAGATTTTAGAGCATTTTTGTTTTAGTTGCTGCTCAGCCAAGTTTGGCTGCAGAGCCATTTTCTGGCATACATTCACTTATCAGAACTGTTGCTCTCACTTGTCACAAGTGCCTTTCTGATCCTTGGAAAGCAATCCCCAATAACACACATTTCCATCCTCCCAGCCTGAAGATGCCAGTCACCTACAATGCTGATAGCCGTGAAAGTAAACAGAAGATAGATAAGCAGGCTCAAGTCACCTCCTTGACCTCCCAGAAGTTTTTCCTGACTCACCTCCCACCCTGATGAACACCATCTCAAAGCCCTGCCCCTCAGCCTCTTCTCCTTGCCTGTGCTTACCTCACCCCAATTAAAGAAGGTACACCAGAACCCATCCTCCTGCTCTGTTCCTC
The DNA here is from genome assembly GCF_028858705.1 of Grus americana. Classification (NCBI taxonomy): domain Eukaryota; kingdom Metazoa; phylum Chordata; class Aves; order Gruiformes; family Gruidae; genus Grus; species Grus americana. Next base: position 13,465,395 of record NC_072857.1, on the reverse strand, counting down.
TCAGTTGATTGCCACATGACAGTCACCACTGGACATCTCCCCACAAGGAAAGCAGAGTCTATCCCATTCTCATCCTTCCTCACAGCCCCATCTTTCCTCAGATCAGCAGCTCCCTTCTCCAAGCTCCTGGCTCATGCATATCTGCTCAGACTCTCCGAAGGGCTTTATCCAGGCTTTGTGAACTGCCAGTGTTAACCCATATGCACAACTACTTCTTTGAGACATGGTCATTTGCACAGCTCCCCACGCTTTCTCAGTGTCTCACACATACAAAGCACAGCCTTTGCCCAGCAGTGTCCAAGGGCTGCGGCTGCACCAAATGAGCCCCTTTGGGAACATAAAAACAGCAGGACCAGCCCAGCCACCCCTTCGTGCCTAGTCCTGGAATTATACTGGCATTGGACCAAAGATCTGGGGATCATCATAAAACGCACTCCTGAAAACTATTTGTGATAAATTTGGAAATTGTTAAAAACACACAACACATAGAAGCCTGGAGTACCTGCAGAGTATCAGCACGTACTCCAACAATTCACTCTGCTCTCTAAATCAACTTTCCTTTCATCTCATTTTCCTTCTTTATGTTCATTGGAAGGACTGGGGAAGCCATGAGACCCACATTACCTAGACTACTTCACTAATACATCATGAGAAACCTGATTTCCACAGATGAAAGGCAGCAAGCCACCCTCACACCACCTTTCACATGACTTAGTTTTATAACAGAGCTACCACCTAGAAAAGTAACCAACTCTTGTTCTTAAGTGTTTGTCCAGCTACAGCACACCTCTGCTACAATTCCCATGCACTACTTCCTCCTGAAAACAGCCACCAGAAAACTCTTTGAAAGATGCCTGTAAGATAGCCTTCAATTATCATCAGCCCCAGATACCTCAGTGATGGGTGAACAGCTGAGAAGAGGCCATATTAGTACTAAATACTCAGTTACAACCTCTCTCTGCCTAGGGCCTAGGAACTTGAAGGATACTTTTCAAGTTATTAAGTCTCTAACCTTGCAGTATTTCACACAGCAGACTTAAAATCCAGCCTTTCCCATTTGTCCTAAACAGATAGAAGTTCTCACATGGTTCTCAGAAACTCACCTTTTTGTTATTACATATCTTTTCCCTTCCAGCTTTCCCAAATATTTCAGCTCTGTCACATTTATATCACTACTGCTGTAGAGAGAATTGTCTTACCCTGGTACATTAGCTAGGATGATCCTCTTCATCTCTCTACCTTAAAAGCACTGTCATTTGGCCCAAGATGTCAGCTCCTGCCTTCCCATTCATCTGCAGTGCCAGTTCCCATCATACCACCTCTAGGTTCAAGATTTCAAACAAGAACCACTGCACTTTTCTCCATACACATCCTCCTGCTTGGCAAAAGTTTCTCATTAATTGTGAGCTAGCTTACTAGAACAGGAAATTCCAGAAGGAAATGGATGAAACTGCATGGAGAGAACGGGATTCCAGCAACAAGAAGAAAGAAGCAGAGCTCTTTAAAGGCAACAAGAAAGCTCAGAACTTGACAGGGACTGGCGCTGGTAGAGTCTTTCACAAGCAGATTTATTCACATAACTTATTCACAGTCCAGCAACATCATACAGGCAACAACCTTCCAAAGACCTAAAGGGACAGAAGGTAGAAGAGGCAGACAGTAGACTACCAGGAAAGCCACCTGTGCAGGCCTGGAAGAAAAGCTTTAGCCAGACAGACAAAAGAAAAACAAATACTCCAATCTGTAAAAGCAGGTACCTCCTAAAACCTGAGTGCAGTTTCAGCTTTCCATACAACATCCAATGATTGCGAGAGGAATTCCTTTTGGAGGTCAAGCGGTTTAGCCATGCACATAGCAGCAGCACATCAGTGGCACCCTTCGCTCCTCAGGATATGACACTGCAGTGCTCCTCTGAAAGCCTCAGAGTTAAACAAGGTACACAACTACCTTCTCCAGGGGCTTAATTTAAAAAGTGAGGAGTGTACCTCAGCATCTGCCTTGAGGATCATTCTGTCCACAGCACTCTAAACAGACAAGAACATGCACAGATACATTGTTTATTGAGGAGTATTGGTGTAAGTTGGTGTAACAGGGCTGACTCCATCAGCTATGAGCAAATGGGATTCCCTCCAAAACTCAAGTACACTGTTTCTTTATTCCAATGTGAAATCTCAAGTTGTCCATATTTATAAAGCTATTACAGAAACTGGGTTCTTAACATGTCTGGCTCCATCAGAAAGCTTTGGTGATGGGTGTACTTCATTAAAGCCTGTAACATTCAGCTTTAAACAGCACTGAACAAGTGGCATCCCCTTTATTTGAGCTCCCAATAGTGAGACAAAGTCCTCCAAAACTGTTAAAAGCAGACATTTGTTCCACGTCACTGCATAAGCAGTGATGCCTCCATTTGCGGTAAGATTTCCAATTAGACCCAACATGACTATGTCACTTGATATTAGTCAAATGGAATCACGACAATAAAGGCAAAAATACTGTCTTTTAATGGAATGTAGTTCTAACAGACAAAGAACTAAGACAATTAGCAGAAAGAGCTGATTTCTAACATACAATTCACAGTAAATGCAGACATTACTCAAACATTGTAATTTCAGAATACACTGAGTAGAAGCAACTTTAGGTTTTCCATTTGCTATTATCAGATTCTCAACCACCAGCTGACTGGCACGAACACTGTTACCTCTGGCAAGGTGGTAACACCACAGTTAACCCTGCAATGCTTCCACAGCCCAGAAGAGATCCTGCCACCCTTCGCACTTCTGTGCGCATCCTGCCTGTATGAGCAGAGCCAGCCACAAGAAGGGTAGGGCAGGATGGGGCTCTGTTACCTAGTTTCTCATTGTTTCCACAAGCTTCTCACAAAAAAGCTACTTTTGGAGATGAAAAAGGAAATTTTCATGCCTAGTAATGCTTTCTCACACTTAATTCAGGGCCCAATCCTACACATTCTTTCCTCTGGCTAAACTCCCAGCCATGCTATAAAAAAAATTATCTTGCTTTCCACGCTCTGATAACTGGGACTCTTTGCTCTGATTCTTGAATACTCAAACGTTGCTTTGTTTTAAAGTTTCATATTTGGCACAAAAGCAATACCAAATGAGGAACATAGCAGGTTTTATCTAGTCAAAAAAAAGATCTGATCTGGGAAGAAAGTAATGAACAATTCGTGGGAAGTAACATTCACTTGGAGAAAATCAGAGACCACGTCTCCACTGTGTTTCACACCTTCCCTCCTGCATTTAATGACACGGCCACAAAGCAGACAACACATGGGATACAAATACATGAGCCAACTTTATACAAACTCACACATAGCACAGTCTGGCCATAAGAAACCTGGAGCTCTGAGCGAAACAAGCAGCAGGACAAATCCGACTGTGCTGAGCCTCAACTAGATTGTCACTGGTACCTTGGGTGGCTCATCTTAGAGTCAGCTCACATATCTTTAAGACAAACTGCTATGCTGTCATCACTGGCATTTCAAAAGCATATTTATGGGAGTTGATTCACACAGGCACTTCTGGCACTGGGATACTTAACACTTACGTGCTAATAAATTTTGTTAGAAAACAAATAAGAAAGAATTTTTAAGGCTTTGACTGTAAAAAATGATGTGGTGGATGGAACTATATGAGCCCAATGGCCCTTGCAACCTGAACTACCCTGTGATCCTATGAGTTGATCCTACTACCATACAGGAAATCTTATCTTTCAGTCTCAAAATGCAACTGCTGCAAAAAGAGGGCTGCCAGAGCCAGAATCACATATCTGAAAGAAAAAGTATCCCTGCACCAGACTGCCCAGTCTAGTGGGCTGGTTTTCCAAAAACTAACAAAGGTACACTTAACGCTAAGAACACACTGGAAGGTTAAAAAAAACCCCATATTTTTATTACTATATATCAGTTATTTTTCAGTCTTGTTTTTAAGGAAGAGATTGTTAAATTTTTCATCTATCATTCATATATTCTTCCCTCTCCTCATAACTTCTGAATTCTTTAACCAATTTTAGCAAACTTCAACCTAACATGGTAGAGAAAATAGAGATCCCGAAGATATTATGCTCTTACAAATATAGTAACCAAGCAAAAGAACTTCCATTAAAAGACAGACTTCAGCATGAGGAAAACCACAGCATCAGACACCAGCAAATCTACATAGAGAAAGCCAAAGGAAATGAGGCTTCATAAAACTCTGCTTACAAAATTACTTAATTAAAACTAGACAAAGTCAGAGGCAACTAGACCTCACTGCCAGCAGAATTATCAGTAGCTGATTTTTCATGCTGAAGTTCAAAGGGTGAGACAAGAATGACTTTCAAGATGACTTCAAGAAATATCCCACAAAGACGACATGGAAGAGTGTACATAACATTAGCTGAGAAGATAATGGGGGAGAGTCCCACAAACCTGGGGGCTGATGAATATTTCTTTTGGCATCAAGTGGATCAAACTCCACTGAGCCATTTACAGACCAGCAAAAAAAAAAAAAAAAAAATCAAGATGCCTGTAAACCCACCACTGTCAACTAACCTCCAATTCTGGCAACGATCCTCAGGCAGGAGTCACCATGTCATGGAAAATAAGGATTCTCCCTACTCACCTTGCTACCTACTAAACACAAGGGGAGCTGGACCACACATGCATATGAGCAACCACTAATTCTAATCCAGATAGCAGGCACATGATCCTCAGGCAGAGCAGGAACAGCCTCTGCAAGTCACTTCAGGATTTCTGAGGACCAAAACCAGTATACTTTCAGGCACAGTATTATACCTATTCTACTGTACAAAGGAATGAAATGAACTTTCCCTATCATTGTGCATAATCCTGTTATTCTATATAAACTATTCAAAATCATCACAAGATCTATCCTAACACCAAATAGATGTCTTATCATTATCTATTCCTCTCCAAGAGTTTGCGGGTCCCTCAATGTTCTTGCTGTAGGCAACTTTCATCTCACATCCAGCCTAAATTTACTCACAGCCAGTTTATACCCGTTCGTTCTTGTGCTAACCTTGCCCTTTAGCTCTAATAGTTCTTTCCCCTCCCTGATGTTCACCCCTCTGATGTATTTATAGACAGCAGTCGTATTCCCTCTCAGCCTTCATACTGTAAACTAAACAAGCCAACCTTTTAGTCTCATCTGGTTAGGCAGGCTCTCCAGTCCCCTGAACACCACACTAGCCCTTCCCTGCACCTGTTCCAGCTTGAATTCCTTCCTTGCAGATGGGCAACTAGAACTGTACAACACATGCCACGGAAGGGCCCAACAAGGCACTGTACAATAGCATTAGTACACCCTTATCCCCAGGGAAGTAAATCCCCAATAATCTGCCTTTTCCACCAATGCATCAGCTGTGACGTTCAGCCTGCAGTCAAGTAATACACCCAAGGTTTCCCAAGCACTAGCAAACTGTGTCAGACCTCTGAATAAACCCTAGCGACAACCACTGAAGTGCTGCAACTGAAACTCTACACCAGCATTAAAGGAATAGCTTTATCCTCTCAATTTAGTAACCGCAATGATTCAGTCTGTTGTGTGTTGACCAGACTCCCAGTCCCAGACAAGAGCCTTGCCAATATTGAGGCGGCCACACTACCAAGCACCCAAGAGAAAATGGCTTTGAAAAAAAAAAAAAAAACCCCATAAACAACACCCTTGCCCTGAGTCAGCCCCAGCATTAAAAATCCTATAGAAATGTAATAAAAATTTGGTCAGAAAGCAAAATCAGGGGCTCAAATCTCTACAAGCCAGAAGGATGTACAAGGGAGACCTTACTTTCTATCCCATTTTTCTACTGATCTCTCACCATCCACCAAGACATGGGATACCAAGTGAGACAGACCTTGCGTGTGCCACTATGGAAACAAACTTCTGTCCTATTTATTTCAACATTGGGTCTCCACTCTTCACAATCCCTCGGGATCCTGTAGGTTCTCACTATTCATATTTGATTTCATAATACCTTGGTAAACAACTGAAAGATACTGTTGTCTGGTAGACTCAGGCTCACAAACTCTGTGTTTGTTTTATGCAACCAGTAGCACGTAGACATTGTACACAAAACAACCAGAAAGTATTACTACTCCACTACAGTTCTTCCCGCCCCAGCTGGAAAAGAAGAACCCTTCCAGCTACAACTAGTCATTATTACCTTTTAAGTGTTAAGAAAAAGCCACAGGAAAACTTTAAAATGCTGACTTGCTACAGCAGTTAATTTTTTTCCTATCCTGAATAAGAAGGACTGAAGCAAGTTTAAATTTCATCTAGCCCAGCTGCTACAGATCTATTCTGCACTGCATCCTCTATGGCACTCCCCATACTGCTGATACCAAATAGATAAGAGCTGCACCATAATCCGATCAAATTATCATACAGAGCACTAAGTGTTGGAAAGGCAGGCCCAGCTACTAGAGCCACAGAAAAAAACAACTGATCAGCTGGACTGGGAATGAACATCAATGCCTACCGGAAATTGGATATCCTGGAGCCAAAACTCTGCTCTTTTGTAAGTTTAAGGCAGGAAAACCCACCTATTAGAAGCATGCCAGCACAGGAGCCTAAAAATTAAGGACTGGACACATTCTGCAAATGCAGTTCAAGCCCGACGAGTCTCCAGCACCTCCTAAAATTCCTCTTGTGTGGGGAGAAGAGCTGTAGTCAGAAGTTTTTTCCAAGATACCTTTTGCAATCTGGGCATACACAAGGAATAGGCTTTACTTTGCAAGTCCAGATCTCAAGATCACTCTTCCTCCATAGTCCATTCCTCTTCTTTTTTGGGTATCAAAACTAATTCAATTCATTTTTATTAGCAATTACAGCTTCATAGTAAAGAGGTTTTCAGGGATGAAACTGCTAAATGAATGTATATATTACTGATCCTCATGTACCCCTCAGCATTCCAAAACTCACCAGCTAACAGCAGCTGCTTAAAAACCCTTTACAAGTCTCTTTCCTCCCCAGATGGTGAAGTCTTTTTTCCCCTGTGCATTAAATACTCAACAAAACACGCTTACCAAATTATCATATCAACCCATAACCATGGGTGATAATTATTTCTTAAATCAGGATTTCTTCCACCGAATTTCAACCAAAATAAACATGGTATAGAGAACAAATGTTTGCTTATAGTGAACAACCATTCATCAGCTTAAGTAACTCTAATAGATGCCACTTTAAACTAAGCCTGCACCATCTGTTCTACCCCTCAATTAGAGAAGCCAAAAAAAATTATTCAATACACAGTTTAAGAAAGCTAGCTAATTTATGTAAGTTTTATTTCTCTTCAGCTCAGTGAAGCATACTGTTGTAATGCTTGATATTCAGACACAGATCAGAATGGAAGGCTGTTTTCTCTAACAGAATTAGTAGTTTTGTCAGGGGAAATAAAACTCCCTGCAATATTTTGCCAGATAAAAAAATTTCTCTGTAAGATCTCACCATAATTTTTTTTTTTTTAAAGAGTGTGATGTCTCTAAGTAACAAAATCAACTAGGAGCTAAACAAGTCAAATCTGAAGTCCTGCACACATGCACACAAACAAAGCTCAGAACACAGCCCTCCACAGCTCACGCCCTGACAGACTGGGTCTACCAGCACAAGTGTTGCGGGTTCAGCCAGGAGGCCTTCGCAAGTGGGTGTCAGCCACCAGGGTCTGTTAACCATGTGAGTTCCTAACCCCCCCTTCCGTAGGCAAAGCCCAGCCCTGCGAGCTGCTGGGCACAGAGCCTCACACAGATCAAGCTGCGGTGGGGCAAAGGGATCATCCCATGCAAGGGCGAGATGCTCTCCTTGGCAAGCACAGCCTGTGCAGTGAGAGTAGCACAGCGTCAAAAAATCACTACTTGCCAAAGTGCAGGAAAAAACCAAAGTGTTTCATCCAGTTCCTTACTGCAAACCCCCGTCTGGTTTCATTTCAAACTGGCCTCTCCTAACACCAACATGAGGAAACATTGAGTAGAACTTCTCTTCAATTTGATGGACCTGCTTGAAGGCTCTGTCACCACCAAATCTCTGCGCTGAGTTCACTCTTGGGTGTTGCTAGTCAAAACTAAGCCAGCAATACCAAAAGCACTTCCAGTGTAAACAACTCCAGCACAGACCACACATCACAGTGAGGAGAAAGGTGCAAGAGACCTCATCCAGTACAATACTCCCCTGTTGTGGGGAAGCAGGCAAGCGAAGGTCATTGCCAAACACCCCCAGTTCACCTCTAGGGATATCAGGCTGGTAGAAAACCACTTTAATATCCTGGGCATATTCCTTTACGCTACATCTCAAAGTGACACATCAATGGCACATCATAGTCTGGATACTGAGAAAGGCACATGGGCCACAGATAAGTCAGGAGATCCTGCCTACTTAGCAGCATTACTAAAAACTGCCACAAACAGCTCAAAGTGAGATTGTTCACCAGGGAATTACTGATGATTTCAGCTCTCTCCCCTTCCTATAGAATTGTGAAGCTGAGAGAACATGCTGAAGCCCATGACATTACTGCATTGTTCTGCTACACATCTCAAGGCAGACCGCTCAGTGCAGGCCCTAGTTATTGTTCAGGGACTCAAAGTTCTGCAAAATAACTCTTTTTATTCACTTAGCAGGGGAAGAAATGGAGTCCAGCAGAACCGCCATCCTGAAGCAGCACAGGCCAAACAAACAAAGCACACGAAGAAACAGAGCAGAGGCAGGATTCCCTTTCAGTCTGTAGCATCCTACAATATCTTCCCCAGCCCAATCTCACTAGTGTGCCCCACAGCTCCCAGTGCCCATGCAAACATAGGCTGGCTGCTCTAAGTAACTGAGCTCCAGAGAGGAAGAGCAGCTCTCAGAGAGAAATCATCTTTTCACCCTGCAGCATGCTTCTGTCTTCCATCTAAGTAGAAGTACTTCTGGGAAAACGAAGGGCAGTCAATGCCTGTTGGGCAGTTCAAGCACGCTCCTGGCAAGCATAGATACACAAATGACCTTGCACTGCACCTCAGTGCCTTGCTTCATAGAACAACCCTCATGCTTCCTTGACTTGAAAAGCATCCTGAACTATTCAGTGCTTTCTGCACCCAAGGCAGCTGCCTGTTATGAAGCAGAGATTAGTGACCAGGTCACAAGGCCATTTGTTACAAGAGTTTGAGTGCTGTTGGAAGTGTTTTAGGTATCACTCTGTTCACACGTGCTTTTACAGAGTTGGACAGCACCAAGGAAAGAGAAGCATCTCTTCCTCCTCTGTCATTGCTTTTTTGCTGCATCACTTGGAAGAGAAGACTGTATTGTCTCCAATCGCAGTGCTGAGGTCAAGGACTTCACAAAACAGTGTCAGGTTAAAATAGAAACAATGTACAAAAGCCACCAAAGCCTAAAAATGTCAATGATGGTGTATTGGGTTTGCACAGCAAGGTTCTGGTAGCAGGGGGAACTACAGGGGTGGCTTTTGTAAGAAGTCACTAGAAGCTTCCCATGTCTGACAGAGCCTATACCAGCTGGCTCTAAGACGGACCCCACCACTGCCCAAGACCGAGCCCATCAGCAACGGTGATGGCATCTCTGGAGTAATGTATTTAAAAAGGGGAAAAAAACACCCACACAACACCAATTGCAGTGGGCAAGAGTTGTGAGAGGAACAACTCTGCGGACACCCAGGTCAGAGAAGGAGGACAGGGAGGAGGTGCTCCAGGCACCAGAGCACAGATTCCCCTGCAGCCCCTGAGAAGACCACGATGAGGCAGGCTGTGCCCCTGCAGCCCATGGAGGTTGATGGTGGAGCAGAGATTCCACCTGCCGCCTGTGGAGGACCCCATGCTGGGGCAGGCAGATGCCCGAAGGAGACTGTGACCCTGTGGGAAGCCCAAGCTGGAGCAGGCTCCTGGCAGGACCTGTGGCTCCATGGAGAGAGGAGCCCATGCTGGAGCGGGTTTGCTGGCAGGACTTGTGACCCCATGGGGGACCCACGCTGGAGCACTCTGTTCCTGAAGGACTGCACCTCGTGGAAGGGTCCCACACTGGAGCAGTTCATGAAGAACTGCAGCCTGTGGGAAGGACTCATGTTGGAGAAGTTTGTGGAGGACTGTCTCCCAGGGGAGGGACTCCACACTGGAGCAGGGGAAGAGTGTGAGGAGTCCTCCCCTGAGGAGGAAGGAGCAGCAGAGACAATGTGTGATGAACTGACCACAACCCCCACGAGCCTTTCATTATATTCTCTGCTCCATCCAGAAGGGGAGTGATAGAGCAGCTTTGGTGGGCACCTGGCGTCCAACCAGGGTCAACCCACCACAGAAGGTCACAACTTACATAGCTCAAACTCGTATGCCAATGAGGGAGACAGCTTGAGCCCTCCCTGTAGTAAAGGCATAGTCATTTCACCATCAACTGACGCTCCCTTTTAATCCGAACTGAACTGGATTGCATCAGAGATGTCACTTCCCTTTTGTTCGCTGATGTTTCCTCAGTGATAATATATAAGTACAAGTGTTTAGTTAGAGTCCTAGACAGGCAGGAGCCATGAATCAACTGGATGCTCTCCGAAGATAATGGGTCTGTTATCCAAACCCAGCCTAATTCTGAGCACACGCTTTATCACCAAAGTGTTAGGAAATTTCAGATCATGCAGATGATCTCAATCTTTGTTTTAAGCTCATACTTTTTCAAATGAAGGGAGCGAGGTGAGCAGAGAAACAGACTGCAAATACAACGGCTTTTTCAACCGTGACCAAACAACTGCAGTTTAGCTCTCCAGATGGCAATTCTAGGGCAGTGATGCTTGGCCTTTCACTCTCAGGTTTGTTACACTAATCCATGAACTGGATCAGATGACACCAGCTACCCTGCTCTCCCTCACACCAGACAGAGCTGAGCTTCCGAACCCCCACCCCACAAGCAGTCAAAAAGAAAGGTACAAAAACATAGACCCTAACCCAAAAGGAAGAGATTGGCATATGATAATGCATGAAGCCTTGGCTGGATATTGAAGCAGACCTCACTACACCACTAACCTTCAGGTAGCCAGCTTGCCCCACTCAAAGGTTTCACATCCTGTATTATACTCATTCACTGACAAAACACTCTCCAGACATCTGAGATGTGTCTCTGTTATGCTTACAACTTAAACACATCAAACGCTATCTACAGAACATGCACGTTAATGAACAGCCAGCTCAGCAGCATGAGTGCTGGAACAGAGTCACTGCAGTACAAAAGTGCCACCAGTTTGTTACTGGAGAATGAATGCCACAGTGAACACTGTTTAGTTCAACAGACAAAAGACTGGGAAGGGGGGTGGAAGAGAGACAGAAGTTATCCACATCACTTCATAAAATCCCCGCGCATTTCATAACAATTTCAAGTTTACTGTGCTTGGATTACCTTTCCACTGAGAAGCATGCAAGTCTGTAAGAGAGAGTCAGTTAGCAAGAAAAGGGGAATAAGAACATGCAATGCTCTCAGAAAATTATATGCACACCATTTGTTCGTGACAGCAAACTAAGATTTCTTCATGTGCTCTGCCAGAATGGATCCTCTATTGAGACTGTATTGTCTTTGGTGGTTTGTTGGTTGGTTGCTTTTTTTTGTTCCTACATGCCAAACAGCTTCTACCACAGCTGCTTGTTGACAAAAATGAAGAGAAAAATGCAGCTTTGCAGAACACATTGACCAATACATTGCAATCTCACAACCACTTCTCAAAGTTTCTGTTAAAAACAGTTTCAATTAATCTGAAGATAATGAGCTCCAGAGCACTTACAACCTATACAGCTAGTCCCTCCTTCACTTCTACGGGAAAGAACTCCAGTACAACTTTCAGTTAATTATCTTCAGGCTCAGCTCTGTAGGAACTTTAACTCTCAGATTTTTCTGGACTTATCAGAACGAAACAAAGTTTCCTATTACATCCAACAGCTTAAGTACCCTACTAGATTTGTCAGAGTGAAGGGACCAGGACAGAGGTTTCCAAAGCCACAGCTGAGAACCCCTCCCCATCCCCACAGTACATGGGAGTGGTAGGACTTCCTCACTAAGACCTGTAGGGAGATAAAAACAACTTGGCAGGGATAACAGGGCAGTGGAGTTCCATGTCCTATCAATTCACTGCAACACTGTCAAACTCAACAGAACATGTGCACACACACTCTACCCTTCCTGAGCTAAGCGCAGTAGATCAATTGTACTTAAGCTGCCCACAGAAAATAGGAAAAAAAAAAAAGGGCTAGGAAGATTTAATGACAGTGAAAAACACTGCTGTTTATATATGCCTTTTGCAGTTTTATAAACTTTTTTAATATGGTATTAAATCATCAACATTGCTAACTACTGGGATGATCAAAGCATGCCACCAGCTAACAAGATACACAAAGAAACCAGGCTATCACAAAGCATGAACACCAAATGTAAATCCATTTATTAAAACTCCATTTACTGAATTCTTACTGCCCTGAGTCCTCAATATTGTATAAGCTATCAACTACCAAGAAACAGGTCAAGAATGGTTGATCTAGCATAATTATCAGCTTACAGAACAGTATAATAGAACACCTACTATACAACTTTCACTTAGATCAAGACATTGAAACTTCTGACTGTAATCACATTCCATCTGATAACTCTTACCTTATAATTGCTGGAATTTACCCAAGAAGTGGCCAGTCCATCAACCATTTTATCCAGCATAGTCTGATCATGTTCAAGATCAGCTGACTTCTGTTTATCTGAGAAGTAATCTATCAATTCCTGGCCAACCTGAAGTCTCTTTCCAACATCCTTCTGCAGCACCTGCGCTAAGCAGTACTCCATACTGGGTTCCATGGTGTCTTAGAAATACAGCACCAGCAAGAAAACTAGAGGGCAGTCGGTCTGAAAAAATCCCTCTATAAACGTACGCAGGAGGTCGCCTCTTTGTTCGATGAAGGTTACTGAGGATCTGGGTTTCAAAGATGCAATTCTGAGAATGGCAACAATGCACCATGTGTGTGTGAACAGCAGCTGGCAGGATATTAAAAGTCCAATTTAAATAACTAGTAATAGACGAAGCAACGAGCTGTGCTGTACTGTTGAGTCTGCAATAATTCCCAATTCAGCAGTCCATTCTGAAAGAAATTAAGAACAGTATTATAGGTTAAATTAAGACTGGAGCAAAAAAAGATCGAAAGCATGTCACAAAATAGGTTATTCATATACAGCTGCGAAGCTGTGATAAGCTGGATATGAGCAGCATTGTTCTATTTTAAGGAATCAGACAAGGTAGGTCAGGACAAAAAGCTTTGGTTATTCTTTACAATAGCAGTTACCCATCAGTTCCCTAGAAGTTTTAAGCCCCAGATTTACTGTCTGTCACTAAGTAAGAGATGATTAGTAATCAATAATATTGCAACTACCACCATCACCATCCACTCACACAAAAGTAGAGACAAAATCCTTAAGCTAGTCACCAGGAAAATGCATCTGCTTTAAGAAGTGAAAGCAGGAAGACGTCTGGATCCTGTTTTGACTGTTGGCTGTCAGGAATCAATGCCATCAGCTGGCCAGCAAGATACAGCACTAACACTGGTGAGCAGTTTTCAAAAACTAGGTCCTCAAGCTGTTTCCAGGCTGAACCCTGTTATATCCCAACTACACATGCCCAGGAAACAGCACGGGCCTAGTGCAATAGTGTAAACACACAGTTCAACCAACTGTACCTGTGGTGTCCTGAGAACCAAGGCCACACACAAGAAAGCCCAGGCCAAACTTTGCTGCCACTCAGAGGCACAGCATCATGTGTGAAGTAAGCTTTCGGCTCATGCGTAAAAAAAAAAAAAAAAAAAAAAAAGCAGATGTATGTCCAGGTATGTTCCTCAACCCTAGAAACTCTCCTAAGGACTTCATTAAGGACCCAGCTGCAGCTTTTTTGTCTCTCCATCTGCAGCCAAACAAATCCCTCCAGGCAGCCAGGAGCAGACCTCAGGCCTGTCCTCCACCATCCCACAGACCAAGGCTCCCAGCATCACCATACTGCGTCCTGAAGCACTCCCTCATCACAGGTTAGCTCTTTTAGGAGGGGGTGATAAAAATCCAGAGTGTCTTTTTGTTTCCTGTCTAATAATATCTAAAGCTAGAAATCTGCCCTACTTTTTCAACCAGCATGAGGAAAGCAGGTCAAGCTCAGAGCAAGGGAAGAGGCTGTGGAGCAGACACCTGGTTTGATAAACAACTGGAAGGAAGCTGGAGGCACAAGTTCACCAATTGGAAGCACTGGGGCAGCAAATCTAAATACCTTCTGTTTGAGCAAATAAGGCCTTCGCAAAAGTCTTAATAAAACAAAGTAGATCTGACAGCAGATGAGATGCACACAAGAACCCCAGCCTGAGAACAAAAGCACACCTTGCACAGCAGACTATTTCAGTTCATTATCTCACCTCCATCCTCCTTGGCCAGACTTACAAACCACCACATCTTACCAACACCAAACACAGCATCTAGAGGCAGCACAGAGGCTTGTGGTCTTGAGCTTCCCCATCCTTACAAGTGCTGCCAGCCACGTCCCAGCTGCCTGCACTGGCTGCACTGTTTATTCATCAGGCAGGAGGCATTGCCAGAGAGCAGGTCCCTGTGTTCCAGGCAGCCAGTTCAAATCCCGCTGGCTGACAGCAATCAAAACTGGTTCTGTACATCCAAATTGCAAATCCTACCATCAGCCAGAAGGGACTGTGTGTGCCTGTAGACTAAACTCCCTCCTCACCAGCAAAACCTTACCCTCCAGAGCAGCAAGGAAGCATTCGCTGCAACTGCACACATAGCGCCTACAGCTTTAAGTCAGTGCCATGACAGCGTACTGCTTGTGACCACTACCCCAACCTGAACTGTCTAAAGGACATACTAAACTCTCACCATTTTGCTTCAAGTCACTTCAAGGGTGATTTGACTTCAAACTCTAAAATTGTCAACACCTCCCAATCAATACTTAAAAGTAACACCTTTTTTCTTTTTAAGAGAGACATTGGTTCCAAACTAGAGGAAAGCCACGCCTTTCCTTAGTGCTGAAGCTACAGTTTCTCACTTTGTTTAGCACCAACTTTGAAAGCAGTGTTCTAAGCTTTCCCATCCTCAACCAAAATGGTTCACAACATGGCTCCGACTGCCCACAGCAGCACAGGCAAAAAACCAGGGATGCTTCAAGCAATTGGAAAAGCACAGAAGTTTTCCTCTGAGTCTCCCTGTCTGTACCTTTGAATATTAGCCCCTGCCCTGCCCTCTAGCATGGGCTGGTACTGCTCCTTGCTGCAGGCGCTCCAGTTATGCGAGACAGTATTACACAGGAGCCTCTAATGATCTAACAGAAGGGTTTTCATGCAGTAAGGCAGCATTTCACTGGATACCTCGCTAGCAGAGAGCTACTGGAGAAGGGGCAGATAAGTGACATTTAGCAGCTATCATGTTCTAGCTGAAGCCTTTCAAGTTCACTGTGTGGTTTGCTTCTGGACTCCAGAAGCTGCACACATGTTCAAAAGGGGGGGTCTTCTGTTTAGCTGGATAGAACATGGTGAAGAAAGTTCCACATTTCCACTTTAAAAGCAATTAAGGAACTTGCTTAAACTTGAATATTCAGATTACAGAAGGGTGTGAATGACTGTTAGTTACCACAGAATAGCCATTTTTTATTAAATTCACACATAGACAAGTCCCAACACATCCAAGAAACCATTAGCTGGCCGTACTGCCATGAGAACGGAACATTCAAAGTTTCAAGTCTTTCTTCTGTGTGATTTTCATTTAAGAGTTTCTAAGTCTCTGCCTACAAGCACAGAAACAATCTTTTAAGCAAACCAATATAAACAATTTTATCTGAGTTCCTAATTTTTTAAACATGGGAAAGAAGGCATAGGATAAAAATTATGGCACACTATAGAACAGATTTGTGTCAATCTTGAGGACTGTAGTCTAAACAACATCCACTATACACTATGACACCACACCAAATGCATACAGGTGAGAAGAGCCAGAAATACCTTGAATCCTGGGGAAAACATTAATAGTAAGCCAAGAGGAAAGGCTCAGGCTGGCTTGCCTCTACCAGTCAACAGGTGTTTAAGTTGCTTTTCCACATGTTAGGAAGTCTATTGATTCCCCCTCTTCCTTCACAGGAGGAAGTGGAAAAAAATACCACCTGAGAAAACCAAGACCCAAGGTCACAAAAAATGAACCTCCCAGGCAATGAAGCATATGGTTGCTATATCCCATCAAGTGTGAACTCAACTGGGCAGATGCTCCCCACACAAGCAACTCTGGAAAACACAAAGTGAACAGTCTCAGTCGCAGTAGTCCACTTCTGTTCGTGCAGAATTTAAATGCCATGGATTCATAGAATGGTTTGGGTTGGAAGGGACCTTAAAGATCATCTAGTTCCAACCCTCCTGCTGCGGGCAGGGACACCCTCCACTAGACCACGTTGCCCAAAGCCTCATCCAACCTGGTCTTAAACACTTCCAGGGATGGGGCCTCCACAACCTCTCTGGGCAACCTGTTCCAGTGCCTCACCACTCTAACAGTAAAGAATTTCTTTCTAACATCTAATCTAATTCGACCTTCCTTCAGCTTAAACCCATTACCCCTTGTCCTGTCACTACACTCCCTGATAAACTGTCCCTCACCATCTTTCCTGTAGGTCCCTTCAGATACTGGTAAGCCACAGTTAGATCTCCCTGGAGCCTTCTCTTCTCCAGGCTGAACAACGCCAACTCTCTCAGCCTGTCCTCACAGGAGAGGTGCTCCAGCCCTCCAGTCAGCTTTGTGGCCCTCCTCTGGACTCACTCCAACAGCTCGATGTCTCTCCTGTACTGGGGCCCCCAGAGCTGGACGCAGTACTCCAGGTGGGGTCTCACAAGAGCCGAGTAGAGGGGCAGGATCACCTCCCTCGACCTGCTGGTCACACCTCTCTTGATGCAGCCCAGGGCACGGGTGGCTTTCTGGGCTGCAAGCGCACACTGCCGGCTCGTGTTGAGTTTCTCATCAATCAATAGCCCCAAGTCCTTCTCCTCGGGGCTGCTTTCAGTCCATTCCTCGCCCAGCCTATAGTCGTGCTTGGGATTGCGCCGACCCACGTGCAGGACCTTGCACTTGGCCTTGCTGAACTTCATGCGGTTCGCACGGGCCCACCTCTCCAGCCTGTCAAGGGCCCTCTGGATGGCATCCCTTCCCTCCAGCGTGTCGACCACACCACACAGCTTGGTGTCGTCGGCAAACTTGCTGAGGGTGTGCTCAATCCCACTGTCCATGTCGCTGACATGGATGTTGAACAGTGCCGGTCCCAGTACCAGCCCCTGAGGAACACCACTCGTCACCGTTCTCCACCTGGACATTGAGCCATTGACCACAGCTCTTTGAGCGCAACCATCCAGCCAATTCCTTATCCACCGAGTGGTCCATCCATTGAATCCATGTCTCTCCAATTTAGAGACAAGGATGTCATGCGGGACAGTGCCAAATGCCTTGCAGAAGTCCAGGTAGATGATGTCAGTTACCCTTCCCTTATCCACCAACACTGTAACCCCACCATAGAAGGCCACCAAGTTTGTCAGGCACGATTTGCCCTTAGTGAAGCCATGCTGGCTGTCACCAATCACCTCCTCCTTTTCCATGTGCCTGAGCATAGTCTCCAGGAGGGCCTGCTCCATAATCTTGCCAGGCACAGAGGTGAGACTGACCAGCCTGTAGCTCCCTGGGTCTTCATTGTGTCCCTTCTTAAACATGGGGGTTATGGTTCCCCTTTTCCAGTCGGTGGGAACTTTGCCAGATTGCCAGGACTTCTCAAATATGATGGAGAGTGGCCTGGCCACTTCATCCACCAGTTCCCTCAAGACCCATGGATGCATCTCATCGAGTCCCATGGACTTGTACACCTTCAGGTTCCTTAGACAGTCTTGAACCTGATCTTCTCCTACAGTGGGCGGTTCTGCATTCTCCCAGTCCCTGCCTTCTGTGACCTGGGCAGTGTGGCTCAAGCATTTGCCAGTGAAGACTGAGGCAAAGGAGTCATTGAGTACCTCAGCCTTCTCCATATCCTGGGTAACCAGGTCACCCATTTCATTCCGGAGGGGACCCACATTTTCCCTTGTCCTCCTTTTATTGATAACATACCTATAGAAGCTTTTCTTGTTATCCTTAACATCCCTGGCCAGATTAATTTCTATCAGGGCTTTGACTTTCCTAACCTGATCCCTGGCTGCTCAGACAGTTTCTCTGTATTTCTCCCAGGCTACCTGCCCAGTAGCCCATGTTACAAGATACAAACAATTTAGGACTAGGATTGAGTATAACACCTTCCCACAAAAGCATGCAGTCTTGCAGAAGTCAAAACGAACAATTCAGTGGCACAGGTCCTGTTTGGAGATCCCCCAAGTTTTGAGAAGGGCTGTGAATATAGGCCCCAAAGGATGGGTTTTCTCCATTCCTCCTACTAGGCTTGCAGTTTGCACCGAGGAAGACAGGCTAGGCTATGTCTGACATAATGTCACCACGTAGACAAGATAATCCAAGAGGAAAAACCTATTCTCCCCACCACCCCAACTCTGTCACTGCAAAAATAAAGTTTACTCTTTCACTAACAAGCCATCAAAACTATGTGCTTGGTCAAAGCCTCTCCCAATAACACCTAAATTTTCCATCAAGAGCTATCCAGCAGAAAGCCACTAGAGAGGTTTAATGCCAGCTTGGAGCTGAAAATTATGAATTTAAAGGAGAAAGCTGATGAAGATTGAACAGCCCAAAATTACTCAGCCTAGATACTACCACCACAACACTAAAAGCTGGTACAATTCACAGCAAAGCAAC
Organism: Grus americana; assembly: GCF_028858705.1. Classification (NCBI taxonomy): domain Eukaryota; kingdom Metazoa; phylum Chordata; class Aves; order Gruiformes; family Gruidae; genus Grus; species Grus americana. The sequence continues at coordinate 13,446,580 of NC_072857.1, read as the reverse complement.
TGGCTCAGCATATAGAGTAAGTCAATCCAAATAGTAATAAGGAAATACTTGTTAACTAAGATGCTGGGGCAACATTAAACTGGGTACATAAGCCAATGAACTTTTTTCAGTGCTTAGAACTCCACTGAGCCCAGCCTAAGTGAAACTGCATTATTTGCAATTCTCAAGACTTTATCTTAGGATAACTGTACAGGAAAGTTTAAATCTTCTTCCTCTTGCAATGAACACATCTTCTTGCGTGCAAAGAATGCAACAGTACTCTCCTGGGGGGCTTGTCTGTATTTGGGAGCTCTTCCAACATAGTTATTCAACTTTAAAAATTATGCCCCGCTCTCTTCTGCTCTAGTCATCAGGTTGAGTTACCATCTTCATCATGTTTCACCGTCATCTTCGTTTGCCAAACCAGTGCAGTCCACAACCTCCCCAGTCAACTGCTCTAACACAGCTACCTCAAGACACAAGCTTGCAGAGACACAAAATATTGCTGCCACTCACAATCACTATAGACAAGAGCCAGTGCCACACAATAACTAGACCTTTCTAGTCACCTTCCTGAAGGTATCTCTGCACCTACTTCCAGCCAGTAAGCTTAACTTGTGAACACGACACCACTTTGGTGTCTTTTTTTTTTGTACGTGGTTATCTGTAGCCCAGCAGTTGTAGAAATAACACAGCAACACAGTTGTACCAATAGAAGTCTCCTTCACAGGTCTCAAGACCTAACTGCATGCAAACTTCATTTAAAATTAGTTCAAGGTACATTAGACAGACATTTCCTTGAACTCTGACTTTCCACAACAAAGAACTTCTCTCCTCCTTCAAGAGATCTCCACCCTAGCCAAATGCAGCAATTTTTCAAGTATAAAAGCTACCAGGCATCAAACCTGCAGTAGTTCAAGTGGGCAGTGCAAATACTTAACTAGTGTTTGCCAGCCCAGCCCCCTTGGGCAAGAAGTTCAGAGCAGTTAGAACAGCACCTAGAAATCATGTACTGCAAAGACTAGACAGAGATCTCATCCGCAAGACAGTGTCAAACTGCAGCTCTGCACAAAGGGTAAAAACTCTCAGCCCTCTGTCCACTTGTTCTCCTCTATTTTTACTTCAACCAGTATAGCTATCCCCTGCCCTGACAGGATTTGGTATCAAACCTTTACAAAGTATGACACTCACCAAGCACTCGATCAAACCTACTCTTCCCTAAATGTGGAAGTAGCAAGGGACATAGCAGCTGTACTGACAGTCCCTAAGCTCAAAGTATTCTTAGTTGTTCAAAACTTCTGAGAGAATGAGATGGCAAGTAAAACATTAAGCATCCTACTTTAAGAAAGCAACCTCATCCTTGAGCCAAAAGCAGTTTGCAGGAGACACCCATCCAGCAACTGACAGATAGATGGGCTCTCCCTTTTGTTCACCTGTCTCCATCAGTAGGCAATAATGTTTCTTTAGCATACATTAATATTGCACAATCACTGTGATCGTTTTACATCTGTAATTAGTGTTGCCTTGTAGCTGAGCCTCCTCCTAATCCAAAGATGGCATCTTAGATTTCCAGCCTGACAACTCATGTTTTTCCAATTAGCTGATGGGACAGCCCCATGCTTATCTCAATGTGCTGTGTCTGCACCTCATTCAGAGAGTCCTTCCACACTGCCTATACAGTAATTTTAACTGCCTTCAGACAGAGTAGCCACCACACCTCTAGTACTCACCAGTACAGCCTTGCCGATAAGGAAGCACTGCCCAAGTGGATGCAGCTTCCTTGCTGGAAACATTACTAGGTCTTCCAACAGAGGGTTTCTTCCTCCTCCCACAGCACCGGCCATGCTAAGGAAGTGTTCATAAAAGTCCTTACTGCTGCAGGCAGTTCGCCTTCACAAGAACCATGTCTGACTGAAGGCCTGCTAGGACTCTGCTAAATATCAGCTGTTCTTCAAACTTGCTTGGGGTCTATTAAGGGGTTCATATTTAAAGTACAGACAGTAACCAATCCACAGCAGGGCACAACTTTACTGCCACGAGGAAAACTGAGGCAGATTTCTAGAATGAAGACGGCTGAAAGATTTCCAAGACTTAAGCTAACTAAGGCCTTCTAACCCCCACACAATCCTTCTAGGACAGATGCTAGCGTGAAAGTTACATTACCCTACCCTGGGTAAGATGAGAGATACGCTTCAGATAACAGGAATTCTTACGCCTTGGCTAAAGGTTTGTATTGCCGCCTCAGTAACTGAACAACTCGTACAGAGCTACTGATTTCAGCAAGGCATCCATCTTCAAAAAATCTCCACAGTAATGAAGCTGCAGCAAATCAAGACAACTTGCAGGTCACCTCCATGTGACCCCAATAGCCTACACTAATGGAGCCACTTTGCAGAGTGGGAATAACCCTTCAAGAGTAGGGTAGAAAGTTAGATGAGTTTTAACATCCTTTGTTTTTCTAATACACCCCTCTCTGAAATTAGTTTGGTTTTAACTTTGTCTGACACCAAGGACAAGTCTAGAATGAGCTTTCAAGGTCTCCTTCCTTTTAAACAGTTTGAGTGCTGAGATGCAGATCAAAATCTTACAGTGTTAGGAGCTGCTCTTGTAGGCATCTGTGTGACTCCCTCTTGTAGGCATCTCATTCATGGATCCAAGTTATCAAGCTACAAGCAACTTATTAGGGGCCTACTGGACCACAGTTTAGGTGGGAACCTATCCTCATGACACTTTACCCTGTGAATAGTACCTAGGTTTTGGGTTTGTACGTACCAAAATATCCTTTCTCTCCCTCGTTCTGGAGATCTACCCTTACCTTAAAGCCTGTAGACTCCAGCTCTGACACCTGTGGGACCCTGGCCAGCAAACCACACAGCACTGGCTCTCTACGACTTCCAGCTCTGCTCTGCAAAGTGTCAGAGCCAAAGGTGCATGAGGTCCCCCGAAGGGCTGTGATGATGCACCCCAGAAGAATGGAGGTGGTGTCCAGTCTCTCTCCTACTGCAGCTATGAGTGTGGGACAAAGCTTTCCAGAGTAACATCCTAACCCTCTCCTCCACAATCCAGCATCAATATTGGATCATCTCCAAAAACATGGAAGCAAAGGGAAAAGAAGATACTTTCACCTGTAGCCTCACGTGGGTAAAATGCTTAGCAAGGTTTGGAAGTAGAACACTATTGAGAATTAGAGCAGGGTGGCCCATCACTTGCCAGATCACTAGCAGGACAAGTGTCTTCACAGCCCACATCTCAATCTTGTAAACTATTTCTATTGCAATAAATGAAGTCCGTTAGGCTAAGATCACTAATTTAGCCAGTCCTGAAGATGGAAAGCATCTCTTAATGTACATCAGTTGAAGAAAAAGGTGGAAGAATACCAAGAACTTCATATTTTACAGGCAGGAATAGTGTAGAAATTTAGTGCCTTTCCCAGAGCCACTGCAAAGCAAGTCTCCAGAGGCAGTGGGAGCTGACAGCAAAATAACACCTTGCAGAAAGAAAAAAAAACCCATACTACCACACACTGGTACAACATCAGGATAATCTAGTTTTAAAGAGATCAGTGGGTTTGATATAAATTCCATACTCAACGAATCTTCCAGGACCTTGTTATCCCTACAGATGTATAACTGGTTAGTGACAGAGGAATAGGTACATTTTTGTGTACCAGTCCAAGCCAGAACCACCTACTACTACTTGGAAGCAAGTACTTGAGACACAAGTGCTAGCAGTAAAATGACAGATTGGAATGGAAAAATAATACACAAGAGAATACCTTGGGTACAAGCCCTCAAGGGACGCCGAGTATCCAACTAAGCACCTTTCAGTAAGATTTCTTCCCTCTGCACCCCACAACATTTTCTCAATACATACATGTGTATTTTAGACAACCTTAACAAAATGTATGTGATATGGGAGTAAAAAAGGGGAAAAAAACCACTCTATGCAGTCTACACCTCAGGTAAGTTAATTCACAGAAGAAACTCAGGCAGGCAAGCACATACTATGGCCACAGACAAAAGCACCTCCAGTTCTGAGATAAAGACTTACACACATACTTGTGACAACAAGCCATGCCAAGATGCTGCTGATAGAAAAGCCAGACACCCAAAACTGAACAAGACAGGAACTCGAGTAGGAGCGTATAGCAGATTGGCTATGGGATGCAATGGCAGCAGTTTGTAAGTCAACGGTTTTGGAAAAAGTTTATTTTCCTGGTCTCTTTTCAGGCCTCCGAGCCTTGCCCCACGGCTCTCAACACAAACTTGTCTGCATGACAAAACAGACCTCTTTGCCTACCTCTGTTCTCCAGGGCTGCCAGCCCTCATGGAAAACTCATGGCCATGGTCAGAACTCCCATTAGCAGCTGGAGTTCAGCTGCTGACTGGGCCAGCAGAAAGCACCTAACCAGCACCGAGGACCAGTTCAGCTCCAGGGAGGGGAAGGAGGGTTACCCTTTGTGCTCAGGCATAAGCAGATTCCATTCAGCCTGGTATTTGTAACCACACATAAGCGGATGGCTGAAGAAATCCCCCAACACAGGCAGCAAGGGATTGCAGAAAGCCACCACTATGCTTAAGATTTACAAAACAGTGGGCGGAGGAAGCACAGGACAAGGAGGAGTAGAAAGGAGTTTTGTTTGACAGTACCATGAATTGGGCTGAACCCTAAGTGGCAGTTAAGAGACTGCCAGGCTAAGAAACCACCTGCAACGTAACAGGCAGAAAGACATACCTGTGATTTCTCTTCTGCTCAGCATCACCTTGAAACACAGGTTAGAATCTGACTCCATTTTGATCAGATCTTTGCCTCAGCAAATCATCATTGGTTCAATTTGGCTTTCTGAAATATCTTGGAATCTAAAGCATCTACAAGCAAAGTGCAAAGAGAGGGCTCCAGCTTAAACCTGAAACATGGAAATGCTGCACCAGGGACTGGCCTGGTTGGCTGTTTAGCCTTTTACTTTGCTGGCAGGGGAAACAAATTAGAGATTTTTAAATCTTCCCACTCACTTCCAATAAACTAATGATGATGATACTTTTCTAACAATTAATTTTGCTGCTCCTACTTGGCATACTGTTTCTAGATGCAGAATGGACATCTCCCTCCTTGCAGAGCCAAACATGCGAAGATTTGATTAACTGACAGAACAGGAAACCAGATAAACTCAAACACTAACCATTAATTGAGATCAAATCTCTTGGAGAGCACCTGCAGCCTCTCAGACCACAAAACCCATTTGTTGCCCTCCTATAACTTGAACAGTTATAACTCCAGGCAATTTGTTTGGGTTTTGGTTTGGGGTTTTTTGGTGCAAAAGTGCTAGTGCTGCCATAGAACAGAAAGTGATCTCTCATGTTTATGACAGAGCCAGACACTAGTGCAGCACAGAATGCCAAGGAACTTGCCTGTGTTTAGCTCTTCAGTGCCCTGGTGTGCAAAGCTCTTCACTAGCTCCCATCAGGCTTTCAGATAGCTTTGAGGACAGATAACAGGTTGGTCCAATAGGCAGTATCCAAAACACTGAATGAGCTCTAAAGAAACATGCAATGCAAACTTCAACCCTGCATAGGTTGATGAAAATGAAGAAACTGAGCAAAGAGCAACATGAAGCATACGCCATTAAACAGTGGGGTAAAGCCAAGGCTGTTCTGCACAACACTGCCAAACATCAACCCTTTACTCACAGTCAGACTGCTTACAGTTTACTGAAGTCACAGTCTGAACAAATTAAGAGACAAAACCAGTCTATTTTATTCACTCAGCTAAGAGACCTTTACATACTTATGAGCATTATTTTAATGCACTGGCAAGCGCTGTTTGAAGGTGCGCTGTCAGAATCCAGCAGTAAGCTTCAATTACAACTGCCAGCCAAGGAGGCGTTAACAGCAGCAAGCCCGATCCAGAGGCACGCTGAGATTTCCAGCCCTAGTCTAGGCAAGGCCTGAGATAATGAGAGACTCAGGGTGACACATGAGCCAGATCCAAAGTCATCTGAGGCCAGAAGGGTACCCATAATGGCTGTCCACAAGCTTCAAAGCCACATTGTTCTCACTAAAATCTGCCTGTATGTTGAAATGGGGAGGTGCATGCGGGGGAGGTCATTACCTTATCCATCTGAACATTTCACATCCAGCGTCTTTCACACTTCTTATAACACAGCATACCTGCCCCTAACACAAAGGTGTTGAGGGCAAGATCTAGCTCCCCATGTTGTAACTCATTATAGAAGTGGTCAGACTTGCTATCAACTCTCATCCTCTTAACAACTGACAGCCCTGACCAAACTGCCTGATGGATAGGGAAGGACTGGCTAACATATGGGAGAAACAAATCATTTCAGTTTGAGTTTTGCTGTTTAAATATCTGGTTTTCATAACACGTAAGCTGTAACTCAGATTTAAGATTCCTACAGAACCTCAAAGATGACTGGAGGACTAGCTCATTCGATCATAGGCACTCTCTGCAATTGTCCTTCTAGAGAACATCCCATGAACTAGAGAGACACTTCCATCTCACAAGCATGCTGCTGTCTCACTTTTAGCACTGCACGTTATCAGCCAAGTGAAGCAAGGCCAAAGTGTTTAACTTCATAGAATTCATGGCATTTTTCTTCTTGAAACAGAAAGTTTTGAAGCTGTCTGATCAATTCCAAGGACTTCACAGGAATTTTGCATACATCAGCGTGAAAACAAATTCCATTTATGTTGGCAGCAATTTTTTTAAAAATGAGACAAGTGTAACTATGAAATACAGAGAGAATCATCCAGGGTGACACAGTTAGTCATTACTCTGTCCCTCTTGTAACTTCCAGGCTTCAGTCCCACTAATTGAGAGGGTTCAACAGAGAAAATAAGCAAAAGCTGGACTTTGCCAACGCCAGGACTGCAGCGTGAACTACACAGTGAACTACACTGCCATGATAAGGAAGACCCTAAGTAAGACAGTACTGCAGTTCCACCCTGGACTTGGTGTGGTCCTTTGCTCTAGCAAAAGCTCACCACTGTTGGAAGTTCTCAGACATACCCAGCTGCAGTCCTCTCTCCAGCTGCACAACCTCTTTTAAATCCAGTTCAGAATCCCACACAGAAGCAAACAGTTGCAGTTCTAATGCCTTTGCAAGATCTAATTTGGGAACTACTGATCTAATGGGTGGATTTGCATCATCAGGTATCAAGTAACAATACTTTGGTTTGTCTTCAACAGTACCCAGGTGGCATCAAGAGGTGGATGCAATGGAGACGCAACTGCTCAAAAGATGCAGAGAAACAGTCTGCACTACTCAGCAGCAAAATGGACTCCAACATATTTGCCTGAGATGCTGGCACAAGTACTGAGATGGAGACCACATCTCTGCCCTCCCAATACCAGCTCAGCACATGCTTCTTTGCTTAACCCTCATCTCCTTTACTAAATGCTGACTTATGAAATAAGCCCACAAGGGACAGAGATCTACTGGTCAGAACAAACTTCACACCTGGGAAGTCTCTGCTCAACTCCACCACACGCTTCTCATACAACCTTGGGCTTCTCACCCTGCCTCAGTTTCCCACCTCTTTCTCAAGAAGCTGTGCAGGGGGGGGTGGGGAAGGAAAAAGCTGTCCCCTTCCCCACAGATATGTGAAGGCACATACACTGAAAACACCTTAAGCATAGCCTATACAGGCCTGTATAAACACACTGACAAATTTTATTTACTACGTTTTATTTACTCAGACCCAGCATCTCTCCAAAGCATTTTTGCAGGATTTGTCTAGCGATCAAACCACTTCTTTGTACAGACACAAACTTCCAGCCCTCACCCTGCTTGAATTAAAAATTTTGATATAAATAAAGCACAACACGTGCACAAAAGGTCCTAACGCAAGAGCTGGATCCACCCAAATCACACGATGGTTTTAAAAATACCGGAGTCTCAAGACATTATCATAACCCTGCATTGTTGAGCGAACACAACACGGCTGCACTTCACCTCCCTTCTCTAAGCAGGCGCTTCTACTAGCGGAGACCCTCACACGAGGCCTCTGCCCTGCGACGGCCCGAGCACCGCCGCCTCTCCCGCCGCAGGGCTGGCCCCGCGCTGCTGCTCCCGCTCCCGCACGGCCGGCGCTCGGCGGCCCCGCTTCCCAGCGGGCGGCACGGTCCCAAGCCGTGCTCGCAGAGGTGCCTGCACCGTTGCTGTGCCCGAGGGGAGACGGGAGCCGGCCGCCCCCGCGGCTCGCTGACCCCCACAGCCCCAGCGGCTCCTGCGGGCTGCCCGCGCCCAGCGGCCCCCAGGGGCGGGGAGGCCGAGGGGCGCCTCCGCGCCAGCCGTTAGGCCCCGGCAGCCCCCGCACCTCACGGCTCCCGCTACGGCCGTTACGCCGCCGGACCGCCCTGCCCTTCCCCTCCAACAAACCACACCGCTGAGCGACCCGGGGCTGCGCTCCCGCCCGATGTCGCATGCAGGACGGCCGCAGCGGCGCCCACCCTACCCTACCCTGCCCTGCCCTACCCTACCCCGCTCCCCTCACGGCCGCGCTCCCCGCCGTCACCCAGCGGCGGCACCACACAAAGCCCCCGGCCGCGCTGCTTCTCCCTCCTCCCCCCCGCCTGCTCCCCGGCGCGGCGACCCTCCTCGCCCGGCACGGTCCCGGCGCAGGCGTTACCTGTCGGGCGCAGCAGGAGGCAGCGGCGGGGCGGGGGCCGGACGGCGCTCAGTGCCGGCGGCGGCGCCCGCTGCGCTGCATGGCTGCGCCCGCCCCGCTGCCACGGGAAGAATGGGAGCCAGCGCGCATGCGCCACCCGCACCCCCTCCGCGCCGGCGCGTCACCGCCCCGCGCCTCTAGAAGGCTCCCGGGGCAGCAGCACGCGTGCGCGCGCACACACCCCCCCTCCAGCACGTACCATAGAGTGTGAGGCGAAGGCTAGAAAAGACGCGCCTCCTGCAGTTCTCTATGGTAGATGGGGGGAAGCCCCCCGGCACGGCGGCGGTGAGGTCAGTGTGTGCGGTGCGCATGCGCGAGGACGGCACCTCCCCGCCACGCCTACCGCGGCCGTTACGGGCGGGCTCGGTCGCTATGGCGACGCCGCCCGCGCGGCGGGAGCCGTCGGGGCTGGCTGACAGGGCCGCCGGGCGGTTCGCTGTGAGAAGGCAGAGGAGCGCTTGTCCAGCGTAGCGGGGGCGAGGGGGGCTCAAAGCCGAGTCCCAACTGATTAGCCTCCGCAGAAGGCTTCAGGGAGCACCATGCTCCTGGCTGGTGGGCCCAAGTCGTGAGCAGCTTAAATGATGTGAGAGGAATTCCTGATACTGGGCCAGGAGAGCTTGGGGGCTAAGTGCTGCCGTGTGGAAAGAAGCCTGAAGCTGCGTGTCAGTGTATAGCCCCTCCTTTTAACGTTTCCCTATTGAGGGAAACTGCGTTTTGTGCAGTCTTAGTTACAAAGCTGTATTTAAAAGCAACTAATTCTTTCTCCTAAATGGAATGAGTTGCAGTGCTCCTACTATATGACTGAGGTGAAAATAGGAAACAAATGCCCTGTGCATAGGCTCTTTACCAAGACACATTTGACCATTCTTCATCCCTCAGCTTATGACTGCTTCTCTTGTGTTGATTGTAGGGAACCTTCATTTCACCTCAGACACCCCCAGCTGTCCTCATCCTCTGCGCTGCAGAAAGCAGTTGACCTCCATAAGGTGGTGTAACATTGTGGTTTCCAACAAGCGCGTAGTCTGAGCCATCAAAACAGCTCATTGGAAGAACTGTATGTGGAAGAAATGGTTCCTTTTCAGTCATAACTTCTTGAAATAATAAGGCCCTTCTTCATGGCTCACAGTTTTGGCACAGGAATGGCTTTTGGCAAGCCCCTTCCAAATGATACTAAATTCACTAATTTGTTCTTTTCCACCATCAGGTTTCAGAGCAATACGTAACTGCTGCTTTGCATGAAAGAATCAGCGTAGGTCGAACTTAAAAAGTAGAACAGGCTGCACAGATGTCAAGAGAAAGCTGGGGATATTAGTGCTTAAAGGGATGCCAGCTCTGTGCAAACTGAAAGCAGGTGATTACAAACTGGCTTTAGAAATTACCGTGGTTCTCACCCCCCGGGCAGTAGCTAATCTCCTGAGAGCCCTAACTGGCTAAGTACTACCCACGGTAGAGACACAACGGCTCTGCTTCACCTACTGTGGCTTTCCAGTCCTGCATTACTGTCCGTGTGCGCTCAGAGCAGGGACAGCCCCTGTGCTGAGAGCTCTCCCTCCCTAGTTGGGCAATTCTGCAACCAGGACTCCAGGCGTTTGCCCTTCTCTCATTCTGCAGCCTCCTAACAGCAGCTGATGACAGGGTAGGATCATCAGTACATTAATAAAGTACCGATCATTCCACTTCAGCTGAATCTCTTAGAACTATAGGCACAGTTTCCTCAGAGAGCTTAGATAGTTCCCTCTCTGCTACCTAAAATACCATCTCATTCCATTTTGAGCAAGAAAATGAGATAAAAATTGAACAAATAGCTCTAAGTTAGCTGAATTATGATAAGCAATATTTCATTTAGCTTTAGTAAGAAATCAATAATTGTGTATCTCACAGTTGCTGTGAATTCATTCTCTCTACAATAAAGAGGCATTTACCTTGGAAATCTCTCAATGCTGCCTTCTGATATAATTGGGTGTTTGCCCTTTTTTTTTCCCTAGGTTCTTCTGGTGCTTTTAGGATCGCTGTTTGGCAGTCTAAAACTTTGTAAAGAAATGCTGAGAGATGCAGTTGGCTTGGGTTTTAAGTATTTTTTTTTACCCCTCCTAGATAAAACTCGCACAGAAAAAATAATTTTTATTTTCTCTTTAGTTGCAAGACTTCAGGTGCAAGAACTGCACAAAACTTAGAAGCTTCCTTACTGTGAAATTAACAGATAGACTGTGGACACAGTCTTTCTCTATGTGTTTTCTTCACTTTTTTAAACAGAGCCTCTGCAAAGAAATAAATTTCTCTGCAATTTAATCAGCTCTAATGTTTTGATTTTTTCTGTTATTACATGACCGATTCCTTGGCTCCTTGCAGAGACTTTTAGAACACTTTATGCCTACATTTTTAAGATAACCGAATTGTTCCATAAGCAGCAGCACTAATGACGCCTGGTTTCCTACAGATCTTGGTTCTTTGTCCCTCTAATCCGCCCTGCTACCTCAGCAACCCTCCCCACCTTCCTTTGTGTGTCCTCTGACATTCCCCTCTAAGGAGACACAGGCAGCATGAGGTGCGGTTAGACCAGAGTCACATCCATGTGCAGATCGACTGGCAGGCTGCTGCCAAAGGAACCTCACCATGCCCAAGCTTCCTCCTGCCTTTCCCCGAGGCTGGCAATGATTATTTCTCTCCTCCAGGTCTCATGAAACTTGAGATCCTTTCCTCCTCCCTACATGTTGAGAAGGAAAAAGCAGGGGGCTAGCCTGACAGCACAATAGAAGCAGACAGACTGATGACACAAACCTCATTTTCATTAGGAAGTCTAAAATGCATTGTAACCTGCAGGTTTTCTTTAGACTTTTTCAAAAGTAGGCAGTGAAGGCACTGTTCTGATTCTTGCCCTTCAGGTTTCTTAAAATTAATCGCTACCGCATATAGTATTGCACTATATCACATAGTATATTGCACACTTCATCCTGCTTTCTCTCATAGAACACCATCCTTTCATGGATTTGGGGGTTTTTAAGCTCTCTTTTAGAGTCTCACAGCATCTCAATATTCTTTAATCCTGCTCAGAGGTGGCTCTTGATTATACCGCATGCTCCATCAACTTTCACAGGGACATCAAACTGCATTAGTGCTAGCACCACCTATGACAGACTTCTGCGTCCATCACCCCAAGGGCAACCAGATCTAAGTTTCAGGATGGAATCCAATCTGCATAGATACCTCAGCTTCTCCAAAGTTACTGTTAGGTAACGACCGTGCTATTTCTAACCAGTCCTTGGGGATTCGTCCTGGGGTGCAGAAAGGACTTTCAATGGAGGAAACTGGAGGAGCTGCTGCTATCACAAGCAAGTGCTTCACAAGGACTTCGCTACCAGTGATTTAACAGCAGGCATTTGGGCACTACCCTTACAAATAACGTACCCAGGAAAAGGTACTTCTCACTATGCTCCCATTTCTGAAAGATCTGCATTTACTTACCTATCTCACACGTGGATCTCCGGCACAGGCAGGACTATTGCAGCAGGAAGGTAGGAACATCTGTTTCCTGAGAGGATACTGTTCCCAGTGAAGCAGCACGTATCTCTCTCATCAGTCCACCTGCAAAGTACACTGTTCCCTGCTTGTTGCGAAAGGTCTGGTTTGTCATGAGTAGGAGGTGTGTGCCTATACGCGTGCAAAATAAAGCATAGTCTATTTGCAACGTGAAACAGGAGATCAGCTTATGGACATGGGCAGTGAAGGCAAAGAAAGCTGTAAAGAAGGGCAAAGTAAAGCCAGAAAGCCTTTTTTTTAAATAATGGAATGTATGGATATTCTAGCTTTCATTTACCAACACTGCTCTTTGAAATGAAATCATTTCAATAAAACAGAACTAGTGGGAAGCAGAGGGATGGATTGGGAGGGAGAGAGGCTCCATTTCAGAAACAGTGACTATACCTGAGTGACCTGCTCATCCCTTTCCTCCGGGGCCCTTTGCACAATGTCTGCTCAGGAATCTGAGGGCCGAGCGCTCCAAGGAGAAACATATTCATGTACGAATGACAGTATGATGTAGTTGCCCATGACAGCAGAGGTAGCAGCATCAAAGCCTGGCTGTCCCTGGGTTGCTTCCCTGGAGCTTAGCACTCTGCCATGCAGACTTAGAAAGCCACGTTTCCTTTATGTGCTGCCCCAAGCTGACTACTTGCATGGCTAAGGGGGAGAATAACCGAGCCGATGTAGCACTGCATCTCTCCCTTTGCCATCTCCTGGCACTTACATCTCCTGCACATGTCACCTGAATGGACTTGTCCCATGCTAAGGAGAAGGCTGAACTGCTGCTGGCACAAAGATAAATAACATGGACCAACCCGAGGTGAATGAGTTGCTGTTGATCCCCCTCTGGTATGGGCTCCCTGTGTGACTCACCTCCTCTGCCCCTCACTTAGCCTACCTGTGAAACAGGGAACGAACTTCTTGTCCATACTGTGTGAGAACAAACACTTGAAACAGGGAAAGCACTAGCTACTTCAGATCAACATTAAATTTAATAATTCCTCAGCCTTTCCTTTGCACATGACAGTTGTCACAGCCCCAGATTCGAGCACTTTCAGCTCAGACAACATGCTCCTGCACTGCTATCTTTAATTGGCACTTTCCTGCCAAGGCTTAGCGTTTTGCGTCGGGCTTTTTCCACGTGAGAGCTGCCACAAACAAAGCAGCCCGCTGACCCACTTAACTCCCACGTGAAGGCACATGAAGCTTCGCTTCGGTCACCAAACAGAAAGGAAAATGCGAGAGCAGAAGGTTTTGATTAAAGGGAAGTGAGCAAATGGCTCCAAGGCTCATCGTGTGCACGTCTGCGTGTGTTCACTCCTTGCAGAAATCTGGCCACCCAGGGAGAAACATCACATACAAAGCAGGTAGCCCTCATGCAGCGTGAACTGGGTTTGATTCAAGATTTCCCATTGGCGTAAGTCCTACGAGGCATGCGACATCCCCACGGGCCTCTTGCTCTGACCTGGAGTGACTGCCTCCAGAGTGGCAGGGGACGGTGCGTTTGCCCTGGCCAAAACATCAAGGAAGGTACCAATTAGTGTTAATTGTGGCATTCTTTGTTTTGCGACTGGAGTCTGAGCAGAAACCCCCCAAAATTGAACATGGACTACTGGCAACAGCTTTCCACCCTTCCTGACCTGAGCCTCGTTTAATGCGGTAGCCTAGAAGGTCTCTAGTCTTAACAAGGCACAGGCACTAGGTTTTGTATTTGCATCAGAGACCATATTTTTCCTGGCTGCCCCTAGGCTTCTGGGAACAGACATTTACAGGTCAAACTAACAGGAGTCCTATTTTTATCTTGCACTTAAATTTACATTAAACAACATTTCAGTTCCATTTCCTCTTCCCTCATAATTCCCCATTTACACTCTTTCACATGGATTTACCTCTTCCTGTGCTTGTTCTCTGTAGTCATCTGCTGTTATTTTATACAGTTATCCGTGTTATTTTATCTTTTTTCCACCACCCAAACACCTACAATTATGCTCCCATCTCTTTTTTTTTTTTTTATACTTGCACATCACACATGCACATACCTTAGCAGCATGGATTCTTTTAATCTTTGAAAAACATTTCCTTTTTATCCTCACCCAAATATTAAGCCAACTGGAAAGTGACACATCAAGGTTAGGAATGCAGTCTGCTCCTGACGAGGAAAAAATGCTGAGCTTTGCAAGAGAGGCTAAGTGGATTAAGATCCCTTTTAAAGATTAGGTCACCCTTCACCCCAAATGCAGATTTCTACTGAAATTAATGGAAGCTCTTACAAAATGCAACGGGAGAGCTGACATTGAACAGCAACACAGCAAACATATACCAGCAACCCACTCAAAACCGATTGTCCAAATCACCAACTCCAAATGGTTCTTAACAATTGACTGATTGAATCTATACTACGTATTAACGCAGCAGGATTTCATCTTGTAAAATTATGAGCTGATGGGGAAAAAAAGCTGAGCTAGTAGTTCTCAGGATAAAAACTTGGGCTGTGATTCATCTGATGTGATTGCACTGACATTACACCAGAGGACAGGTTTGCCTTAGGAGAATGCATACTGCCTCCGAAATTAGCCCTTTGCCCTTGCATAGCTCCTGCCAGCCCAGTCACAAAGCTCTGGCAGCTCTAGCTGCTCCAAACCTGGATGGTTTGGTTTTCAGGATACAGTTCAACAGAATGCACTTTAAGCATTGTTCAGCTAATAAACCACAAACATCATGTATTTGTGTAGCATAGCTGGCAGAAAAGCCTTATAGATTTGTCTTACATTTCCTCTGCCCATTGCTTCTGGGCAGATGAACCTCGTCCTAACGGTCAGACCTGCGAACGCAGCCCAGCTCCTGAAAGTCACGCTGGGTCCCTTCCCTCAGCAGAAATAAAAATGCTGCAGGCAACAAAGCAGCCGTGCTGCTGCTGCACGACTGTCACAGACCCCTGCTCGCTCCCCATGGCGTGACTGCCTTCTGCAGGGCATGCTGGCGAGAAACAGTAACTCTGAGTACACCCAGGAAGCAAGACAGCGAGGCAAGGTACTGCCTTCACTGTCAAAATGGTGCAACGCTTTCAGCCTTGCAAAGCCATCCTGACAGAAGTAACTGCTTCCCTGCTCGCTTTAAAGAAACCAAAGCACAAGCAAGCTGGGGGTGTGTGCAAGCACTTGTGGGAAACTGGCAGCGATGCCACATTGTGGAGCAAGCAGCCCAATTTCCAGGTCTGTACCTGCTCACCAAGCCCTCCTCTCAGTCAGCACTGGAAAAACGCACAGAAAAAACCCACTTTCCAGAATCACTATCCTAAAAAACAGCTTTATGTGCTTTTCTCCTCCTTGTTCTTTAAAACAAGTTTCAAATCCAGGCCAGGCCCAACTCCAGACTTGATGGGTCAAGTGCAGGGTCAAATGTGCAGCCACAGAAAGGAGGTGACCCCAGTGCCCGCAGCTCACTGCGGACACCCATCTTGCTCTCTCAAAGTCCCGCAGCATTCGTCCTCACAATCCTGCCTGTTCTCTTCAACACATTTCAAGAAAATTATAAACCAGCATTTTTTTCCCCTGAATGGAGCAAAGACACGTGTAGTAGCTTCTCTGTAGCTGATCCTTTCCCAGCACAGGAGATCCACATAGTTACTGGCCCCAGACACTCAGGTGTGTAACTAGTCCAAGTCTCCCAGGACAGCCAACATCTCTGTCCCTGCCATATGCTTAATTAATGCCAGGTGAAAGAAGTGATGAGAGGCCTTGCTGCACCCTGCATGGGAGAAAATGTTTCACTTTAGCAATTCTCACTCATGCAGTTAACAATTTCCTCGGCTTGCTCTGACAGCTGCTGGCCTTGTGCAGGGAGGGATGTGCCTGGGTTAGCGGCGCCAGGCAGCAGCCCCATGCACAGAGCAGCCCTCCCCACCACCTCCGTTCCAGCAGCACCCTGGGGTGGTTCCCCACATATCTCTGGCCAAGAAGGTGCAGATTATTGCTGCCTGGAGTTGGATGTTTCTAGACTTTGTGGGTTAGATTGTAAACTCTGGAAAACAGGATGTGTTTAAACAGCATCTTGGACAGTGAAGGAGTCTGGTCTAAGAGGAGGACTCATGGGTGTTCTTGTGATCACATTCACTGCACTCCCGTTACCCGCTTGCCCAGCTTTTACCTGCAGCACCCTGCCCCAACACCTCACACAACACAGCCCTGCCCTGGCCGGCTGCATCACATAGGCGAAGTGAGAACCAAACACCCCAGCACTCTGAAGGGAAAGTTGGGAGAGGAGGAATTTACCAGAGCTACCCTCTACCTCGCTGGTGCTTTCCTTGGAGAGGAGAGGACGTCACTCCTCAGAGCCACGCACAAATCCTCCCTCGCACCATGAGTTATTTGCAGACAGGTTTTAGTTCCTCAGGGCTGCAGCCATTTTAAAAAGCCAGGTATGCAAGCAAATAGGCTTGTTACTGGCAAGAGCAAGTGTCACTTGCCCAGCCTGCTCTCCTCCTCCACTCAGGGCTCACAAGCAAGCACTAGCACTTGGACCACGGTTTGCAGCACACTCCCGACACACTGTGCAGCCTGGGCATCCCACAGCACATCTAACAAGCAAAACAAATAAGAAAAACATCAAACTGCACCTTTAATTTTGAGCGGTCTAACACTGCCAAATTCACCAACGCCTTTTTCTCTAGAGGTGAGCGTTGGCTTCATCATTCGTTTCTCCCCTCTATTTTGCAGCCAATTCTGCTTTTCTACACACATACACACCCACCCTTCCTCTTTTACTTCCAGTGCTTTATGTGCTGGGAAATGCTGTGCACTCCTAAGCCCAGCTCCCCTTCCTGAGAAACAGAGAAATCAGAATAAATGAGTGTAAATTAGTAGACTTTGCTAGCACCTAAGTGTTTATGAGGCTTGAAAACAGTGCTGCATACGTAGGTGTTCAGTAAACCAGCTCCACAAAGTTATTCATTACAAAAAGGCAGAGAGCTTGCAAGTTATGCCTTGAAACCAAAGCCCCAACACTCCCAGCAAGCATCCCAGTAAAACAACCCACAGCCCGCTCTAAAAATCAGTGGCCAGGAGATTTGCGTTTCTCTGAGATGAACAAACGACTGGAGAGCAAGCTGAGAAATAAAAATCCGTGCAAGGACTGAGGCATAGCTCATGACACAGCACGCCTGTCCACTTGCTACGGAAACTATGTTTGGCAAGTATCAGGTGTCTGAATTTCTGCTTATGTACATCTCCTGGGACAGCGGTATATTAATAACACAGGCAACCTAAAAACAGAAACTATCACCAAGAAAAGCTACCCTTCTGCTCAGAGTTCCTTGCTGTAGCCTGGGTATTGTTGTGCTTTACTCAAACAGCACAGAACTTTGTTTCCTTGCTTTTCAGATTTGCCATCTAAGCTGATCTCAATTGAAGGAAGGCCAATAAACAAAAGGAAGGGAAATGAAAATTACAGCAGGAAACAAACCTTATTGTAAGCCCAGCTTTCTTGCCCGTCTTCCCATCAAGGCTCGCACTGCCATGTGAATATGGAGAGCGAGCAGCAACCAGGGAGCTAGCTTAAAGGCACAAAGCTTTTCAAGAGATCTGCAGATGCGCAAGTCCCTGGAAGCTCATGCAGCTAGAGCGTAGCCCAGGCACAGCAAGCAGCACGAAAAGAAGCCATAGAGTCAAACATGGAAGAAAGCAGCAAGCTGACATGGGCTTCCAGGCAGGGGCAGAACACCAGGCACAGAGAGGAATACGGTAACAGAAGCCGAGTAGGAAGAAAGCAGCACCAGGTTCAAAATGCGGGCCCAGGGGCTGGAATGGGAAGCACAGGAAGGGAGCTGCTCAGGCTTCAGTGAGTGTGGAACTGCACTGGATAGGTTACTCTGGATAAGCTAAGTTTTCTTAAGAGCAGCTTTAACTCCACAGCCTTGGAAGGAGTATTTGTGGCAGCACCAAAGAAATGGGCATATTTGATTAATATCCATACCAAGTTTCTCCTGTACTCTTAAATCATGTTCGAGATGCGTTAGTCACACCAATGCAGCCAGTCCCAACCGCCTGGACTAGACAGGTTTCGTTATGAACCTGGGAGGTCATTTCCCAGGAAACCTTGTGCTGTGTTTGTCAGAGAGCAGCCTCTGTCCACACAACTGAAGCGTGCTGCCCCCCGGTGTCAGACTGCACCCAAGAGACAGAAAATCCAGCTGCATTTCTAGTTCATCATGATCCAACAGCCATCTTTATTTGCACAACAGAGTTATGAATATGGATTTTAAAAGAAAACTGTCCATTCTGGGCACATACACTTTGCTTCTCTTCTGCTGGTCTCTGTTGCATGAAGTCGAGGTAGAAAAGTTTTTTCAGAGCTGCATGGCAGTTACTAACAGATAAGCAATTTCTGCCAACCACTCTGATCACGTTTACCTCAAACCTTAGCTAAGGGTGTATTTTCCACAGGTCTGAGGTGTAAACACTGCCTATTTCACATCAAACAATGCACAGAGAAGAAAGCCTGCAGATGTACGCAGCAACACTGCTACTAAAAGACAAGGATTGTCAGTGACCATCAGGCTGGTCAACAGATTTCCCTAACATGCCTAAGATGACCAGCGTTTGATACAAAGATGCGCTCATCCAAGTGGCTTCCCTGACAGTTCAGAGCTGCAAGGGAGAACGATCTAATTTGAGTCACCAAGAGAATGTCATTACGATCACATGATTATTCAAGTCATCAGGCCAGATAGGACAGAATTAGACAGGGCAATGGTTCAGATTTCTTCTCCTCTGCCAGGAGTTTGAGTCTTAAAATAGCTAAGGAATTAGCGCCAGCCACCTACCTGAGCAGCCAGTTATTATCACCTGGGCTTTCCTCTGAAATCTTCTGCCAAGTCTGACCTACAGCCAACAGTGCAGTAGTAGAGAGTGTTTCATCTCAGACGATTAAAGATCAAGGCTAAGTATGTGCCACAAAACCCAAACTGGAATTTCTGCAGGTCTCAGATTTGCAATAAAAATCCACATTCAAATTGCACAAACTGCATTTCAAACAGGACTGGATAACTGCAGTCCAGCTACGACAGGTTACATTGGAACAAGAATAAATCTTGATGCACGACAAAAAGCTACACTCAATTCTCTGAACTCATACTACTGGTGACAAAACCCAGCCTTCCCATTCCTCATTCACCCACCCAGGTGCTTATTACAATATTGTGATGTGCTTATCACCCCCTGAAGCAGAAGATACCCTTGTTTCACACAGGCAGTGAAACAAAAATAGAGGGACAAGATGCTGCAGAGCCCAAAGAACAACAGAACTAATACAATCCAGACTGCTCCGATTACTGATGAATCTTCTCAGAGCCTTGCTCAGTCTGAGAACAGCTGTACACAAGCTAGCTGTCACCATTTGCTCCTCTCCACAGTTCAGCAAGAAGTCACTCGAAAGCCAACCACACTTTGCAGGTCCTTGAATGTCTTCCGAACCAGGCAACAGCACATTTATGGCACACAAAACCCCAGAGAATTAATTAGCAAGTTACCTTTGCCTGGTCAGCCCAGAGGTAAAGCAGTACCTCAGTACATGCACACCTGGGACCTCTGCAGCATGAAACACCTTTTACACAAGTCTGTGAGGAATGAAAGCACAGCTGTGACTCCGGTCAAGCCGACAGAACAGTCACCCTACCTCCTCCACAGCAGGATACACTCTCAAACACAAATCTTTTGCCTGCATGGGGAAAGGAATGGGAATCTTGAATGCAAGTGACTTCAGCCGTCTCCCTGTGTCTCTCCTCACCACCTTGGCTTTCCAACCTCACCAGGGCTTTCCAACTCCTCTGCAACCACTCCACATCCTGGCAAAGCCAAGTTCCCCAGGCACTGCTGAAAGTAGTGTTGAAATGCACTGCCTTGCTCAGGCAGCGTGGTATTCTGCCTCTGCCCTGGCCAGCGCAGTAGATGTTGATTGATCACAAACAGCAGATGTAATTCAAGGCATGTCTTCCTTGGGGAAAAGATCCCTCACCCTCTACTTGTGTAAATATGTGAGAACTCACGCACACAGACATTCAGTTAAACGGAAGAACCACTACCAAGAGCCAAGACAATTGAAAAATGATTAAATTTTTTTTTTATAACCCACCATTAATTATAAAATGTAAGATACAGCCCGCATCAGTAAGTTCTGAATGGACAGCCTCACGTTTTCTTTTGAAACAGTGAGCACTAGAGACAAGTTACAGAATTAACTGAAGGTTTTGGCACGGCTGTAGGCATGTCACAGCACGGGCACTTGTGAGCACAAAGTCAAGAAAATCTTCAAAGGCAGAGAAGACTGTAGGCCCCCTGACAGCTGAACAGGAGGGGGAGGATTTGTGAATAAATTCCTTGTGTAGGAAAGACTGAAACAGTCTAGTCAAGACGAACCGAGCCAGGGCAGCAGATCTACTAGAAGCTCCACCTCAACAGTTTTTGAGTTGAGGGAAAAGCATGGCTACAGCCATCAAAACGTTAAGTCTATTCCTGTTTCTTCAGGTTTGGTCTTTTTCTTTGCTGCTTCTTTGGTCTCTGCACAGCATTCTTAACACTGGCAGGGGGCAGTCTGAGAGTTATTTCATTGTCCTCTGTGTCACCATCCGCCTGAGCAGCTTTCCGGCGCTCGAGTACTGTTGGAGTGCAGACTGGAGTAGGGTCCTGAAGAGATCAGAAAAACACGATTCATTGCAAAGCATCTGCCAGAGAAAGTTGTCATTGCCTCTGTGGTACCACAAGGCACCTCAGTCCAGCTCTCCTTCAGAACTTCCACATGTTAGGGAAAATTGTTTTCTTTTTACAACTAGCTATTTTTGTGGACAGTATTTCTTCAGAAGAAAGTGTCACCTTCAAAAAAGTCTATGCGAAAGGCAAATGTAAATTAATTCACATTTTCTAACATGTCACTATGCACCCCTGCTTTCTAAACCTTGTATTTCCTGACTCAAAGCACTAAGAAAGCCAAGAGGAAAAGAATCGGGGCGGGGGGGGGGGGAGTATATTTGAGACTGGCATACAGAAATGCCACATTCAAGCCCACAGCAGAGCTGAAACATCCTGGCTTCGTTATCTAAGTAAGTTCTCAGAACTCAGTTCACTGAATGTATGAGTTATCCTGTCTTCCTTGTAGCCAGCCCTGTCCCAACTATCACAAATAAATCCAGTAACATTGAAAAAAAAAACCCAAAACCTCACAACAGCGATGAAATAAAACAAAACAGAAATGTTTTTAATACCCGACAGACTTTTCAGACTGTCAGTGCCCCAAATTTCAGCCCTGATGACCTGAACTTTCCTTTCATCCTACTGCTAGTTTTAGCTGGCATTAGTTTTCCAAACACTGCAATACCCTGCCTGGACAGCACAAGGAGGAGGGACAGTATTGTGTGTAAATGGGGACAGACAACACTAGACTGTATTAACAGTTCAACTTCCTTTTTGTTAAAACAGACTGGTGTTACAATGTAGCGCAGACTAACAGAAGGATGCCAGCAAGGAGATCATTTTGTACCGGTTTAAAGCAGAGATATAGGTGGTATACAGGTGACTGGCCCCCAGCACTCTGCGTTTTTCCTGCCTCAATTTAGTGCTGAACAGCAGAGGCTGACAGCAGACACACAGCTGCCTGGACGCACCTCGGGACAAGCACTGCTCCTTACAACATGCTGAGCAGAAACCTTTGCTGCCAAATACTCCCACAAGAGAAAGAACTGAGAGGATCCAACCACCCTCCCCCATTCAAGAGTGTTAATCCACCTCAAAGGAGCTACTTTTGGCACAAAAAAATCTCTCAACCAAATACTATCCAGGTTTCCAGGTGTTGAAATTAAATACAAAGAAACTGGTTGCAGACCTGAAACACCTGCCCCCGTGTGAATGGTGGGGCGTGGTGCTGGGCACCACTAGGACAGTTCAATCTTACCTGGCTGCTCAAAGAAATGTTCAGTTTTGACTTCTTGGATGTTTTAACTTTTTTTCTCTTTATGGAAAGCTCCTGTGCAGCCTAGGAAGCAAGACAGATCAGGTGGATCACTACGAACCTCCTTGTGTGAAGATGCAGTCACTTAACAGTCTATAGGTTTCTTTGCTTCATAACTACAAAATCTTTGCTACAGGAATTAGGTTTGAATTAATAAAATTACTTACAACACCACAGAGGCGATCTGGTTTGAGCAAAACCACCCAAAGCAATGTAAGAAAAGCTGCTACTGTGCATTTAAAAAAAATACCATGTTAAAATACGGTGCTTAAAATTCAAGTACTTCACCCATGCACTCTGCAAATGAGCAATACACTTGGTTAGCTTAGGTAAGGTCTAGGGATGGAAGCTCTAGTCTAGGGACCTGCCTTCAAACACCTACCCTGCCAAAGCCTCCCACAGGGCTTGGGAAAAGCCCCGTCACTCTTCTGTGATCTACAGACAAATGTGAAAACCACAAGATATCCAACTGTTTATACTAACAGAAGAAAATAAACGTCTTCACTTTGCTGTTACTTATTTACCTCTCTAAAGGTAAACCTGCATGTACATATAGTACAACCCAGCAACAGCACAACACTGATTTCCAGGAGCTTCTATACAGTTCCTAATGCAAGTAAGTCTCCCTGGTACTTTTTCACCAGTTCCACACGAAACATGATTTTCTTGTATTTAGCACAACCTTAGAAACATGTTTTGCATAAAACACTCATCAAAATGACGCCAAACTTACAAATCCTGGGAAGTCATAATCGAGTCCCTTTTCAGCCAGCCTCTTCCGCAGAAGCTTCTCCTTTCGCAGCAGTCGCTTTGTCATCTTTGCCTTCTGAACAAGTGAACGTATCTTATTGTACCGCCTGACCGCCGGCTGTGAAGGCTTCAGAAATATTTTGTTACTGTTTTTGAAGAGGTTTTCATGGACCCTTTCAGGAGATATGAACTGACCTGTATCATAAACACGTCACATCAAGTTATAGCAGAGCTACCCTTCTCACCAAATGTACTCACATAACGCTATTCAGTTCTTGTTACAACATTATCAGCTGCTACGGCAGAGCGCCAGTACAGCATTTTACGAACACAGAAGATGGAATGTAACTGAATATTCGTAAGCAAGAGAACTGATAATGCATGTATGGAAGAAAAGAACACTTTTTCAGTTTCGCCCAGAAAACAGAGAAACTTGCTTTTCAAAAGTTAATGCATATATAGCTCATAATCCTTTACAAAGCAAGCGTTACTATCACCACATCCGAGAAACTTGCTAATTTAATTAACCTTTTAATCAAAAAAGCCCCTTGTGCCTAACTAGACAGACAGCAGCTGCAGCAGTTACAAATGACAAAGAATTTCCACATTAAAGGAACTGTCTCCACAGCAAACCCCACTGCTCTCCGAGATTTCATGTCACATGATTACACAAAAAGCATTATCAGCCTAAAGGAAAAAAGCAGTAGTGAACAAAAGGGTGCTGGGGATGATCTTTACACGTGAAAAAAGAAAAAGTAAGAAAAGCCCAGCCCCACAGAAAATCCTTTTTGGACAAAACGTCATTTAAAAAAACCCAGATTCTCCAAACAGTCCAAAAAAATAACACAAATAACTATGAATTTCCTTCGCACATTAGAGGACTTAGACTTCAGCTGATACTTACACTTTAGCAGTCTTTCAGAAAAGAGGTAGTTGTTCATTGTGTCTGCAACAATCTTAGCCACATCATCGGACTCAAACTCTATAAATCCATAGCCTTTGCTAGCTCCCGTCTGCAAGCAACAACAGAAAGAAATCTGAAATGATGCTGTCATACCTGAAGAACTAAATTCAAATTATTTTATGCTTCTGCAGTCACAGTCCATTCTCAGCTAAATGTTAAGTAATTTCATAAAATTCAGTGAAAACATGAAAAGCACTAGATTTAGTTCTAAAATGGTATGATATTATTTGTAAATATCTATTTGCATATAAACCAAACTGTTCACCAACACTTGCTTGTTAAAAAAAAAGCTGCTCTGCATTGCTGTTGCTGTGTTGCTACCAAGAGTATACAGCAATATTATAGTGCAATGATAAATCCAGAAATGAGAAGTTAAACTTACTGAGCGCAAAGCAACAAGAAAGCTAAAATGGAATCTTTTCCATAACAGTTCACATTCTACCTTGTGTTAGTGTATTCTGGCAATGCTTCTCACATAAACGCGTTTACTCATGGAAAAAAGGGGCTACATTAACTGTCACTGAAACTGCTCATTTGCAGTTATAGAACCATAGAATAGTTTGGGTTGGAGGGGACCAACCCCAGAGACAACGCCTGGTGAGCTATCAGCCTGATACTCGTTTTGGAAGCACTATTTTTAGGACAAGCCGTTATGCACGGTGCCCCCCTCTGCCCACTCATGAAACTGCAGCAAAGTTTTCCACGTGGTGCGCACCGAAGGCAGAGCACCAGGCAGACAGGACCGGCACACGGAGCTGCTGAAAACACCTCGGAAAGGAGTTAATTCTGTCCGCAACCGGCAGCCGGGGGGACCGAGGGGCGGAGACCAAGCGGCCGGGGCCGGGCCGGCGCGGAGCTTTACCTTCTTACTCCTCGAGAGCCGGAGCCGCGTCACCGTCCCGAACTGCTCGAAATACTGGTAGATCTGCGGCTCGCAGAGCCCCCGCGGGAGGTGCCCCACGTACACCACGCCCGGCGTCAGCTTCTCCTGCGGGGCACAGAGCAGCCGTGTCAGGGCTGGAAAGCAGAGGCCAGGCCAGGCCAGGCCAGGCCGCACCCGCCCCCACCCCACGACAGCGCCCCGCTCACCTTGGCCGCCCGGTTGTTGCGGACCCGCTGCACCTTCTGCTGGACCTCGCGCTGCAGCCGCGGCTCCAAGGCCAGGAACGACGACGACGCCGCGGGCACGGGCGCAGCCACCTCCGCCGACACGGCCTCAGCCGCCGCTGCCGCCATGCTGCCCTCCCCGCCGCCGGCGGAAACGCGTCACTCCCCTTGCACGCGGTGTCGCGCGGCGGCAAGGGTGCACAGGCGCAGAGCAGCCGGGCGCTGTCTCCTAGCAACGGGGCACGGCGCTGCCGACAGACCCGCCCCACGTCGCGTAGCAACGCGGCGCCGTCACCAGGCAGCGGGGCCTTCGCGCGGCCCGACGTCGTCGTCCCCGGGGCCCGGCCCTGCCACACCGGGAGGGGGGCCCTGAAACACGGACGCCCACCCCGGGGCGAGCGGCTCCCCACGGGCACCTGCCCGCGCCGCCACCACCTGACTCCTCTGGCCGCTCAGGCAGTGCGCGGGGCAGCCCGGCGCGGCGCGGTCAGGCAGTGCGCTGGGCAGGCGCCGCGCCGGCGGCTCAGAAGGCCCCTTTGTGGGTGCGGGAGGCCCCCGAGGCAGGAGGAGGCGGTGGGCACCATGTCGGTGAGCGATATGTTCATCGCGCTGCAGGGCGTCCTCACCGCCGACCAGGACATCCGTGAGGTGGGCGTGGGGCCGGGCGGGCGGCAGGCAGGCAGCAGGCAGGCGGCAGGCGCGGGGTCTCGCGGTCTTGCCTGGTCTGACGGCGCCCTGTGTCCGCAGGAGATCCGGAAGGTGGTGCAGGCGCTGGAGCAGACGGCCCGGGAGATCCTGACGCTGCTGCAGGGCGTGCACCAAGGAGCCGGCTTCCAGGACAGTGAGTCCCGCGCTACGCCTTCCTCGGGAGAGCGGGGAAAAGCCGTTGGGGGGGGGGGGGAAGTACCCACAGGGTACGCAGGTCCCTCTGCCACGGGCGCCCCTTTTTCCAGCTTCCAGTCGCGCGTGGGGCTCTCAGAGGCGGTGGGGGTGCGCAGCTGGGAGGTTTCAAGCCGGGAAACACCGTTCTTCCCCTTTCTGCCCTTCCTGGCTCAGCGTTTCACTGTCTTAGCGCAGAAGAGCGTGTTCTTTTCACAGGTGCTCACTTTCTGGACTGTTGAATTGGCTCATAGGTTTCCCACTGAGTGACATGCACGTAGATTTTTATATTCTGCTAATTCTAATGGGACCTGTTGGGTCTTTGTATCTCCTTCCTCACCTCTTCATGCCACCCCCAAAGAGCTGTGATGCTGGGGGGTGTTCAGGATGGTGTGGAAAAGAAGGAGGGATTCCAGTCTGGTTTGTACGAGACCAACTGTGTGTGTGTGTGTATATAAAATCTGCTTAATGTTGCAAAATATAAAGGGCATTTGCAAAGGCTGATAAAGCAG
Organism: Grus americana; assembly: GCF_028858705.1. NCBI lineage: Eukaryota > Metazoa > Chordata > Aves > Gruiformes > Gruidae > Grus > Grus americana. The sequence continues at coordinate 13,420,187 of NC_072857.1, read as the reverse complement.
GAGCTGTCCTTGATGCATGTGTGAGTGGCAACTGGAATTGTCCTGCTGGTTTTGAGGTCTGGGTTGCAGGTAGCCTGGTTCTTTGCTTTCAATCCAAATTTGAGATGTTTGATATAATGTTTCTGGGCCAACCTGTTTCCTCTGAGGCATGAGAATAGCACTGCAGACTTAGATACCAAATGGGCTCTTTCTGCTCTCCCACCCCCATATTTAGACTTACTGGTGAAACTATTGAAATAAACAGGTTTTTCCCCTTAAATATGTCACTTAAAAGCTATTTTTTCAAGTCAATGAATATCTCCTGAGAAGAAGCATCCATTCTGACTTTCCTGGGAACTCTTGAGAGGAATCTGGGGAGACACCTGGCAGGTGCCCTTTGAAGGTGAATAGAAGAATGAACCTCACCAGCTGCTGTTTTATTTACCTGCAGAGCTGGCTGGTTGTTATCAGCCTGATGATGTTCACCAGCACACTGGTGACTTCTCTGGCCTCTTAGAGGGTACGTGTTTAGCAATGTGCAACACCTGAGGTTTGAACACTGCTGGCAAGCACAACTTCCACCTACTAAGGAAATCTGGCAGTGCTAAAAATTAAAACTGCTAATTGGCTAATTTATGCAAGCATACACTCATTTTTCTAAGCTAAGTAAACCTGTGGATGTTCTGACAGTTGTTTTGTGTTGGTATCAACTTCAGGGGTTGCTTTCCAGCATTTACTAGTAGTGACCTGTGTTTGGCTCAGTATATTTTCACTTGATTTTTAATTCCGGGTGAGAGCTGGTCCTGGAACTTGCAGAGTCTGAGAAGAGATTTGAAATAGTTACAGGTTAAAAAAAAAAAAAAGCTCAGCTTATAATTCTTGTAATATCAAAGATAATGCATGCTTAATAGGTTAGGAGTTAACTCATGATAATAGACCTGTCAGTTTGTCATCAATTTCAAGCATAATAAAGTCAATAAAGGCTTAGATTATTAAAGGTTTACAGCAGAATAATATAATGCCAGTTAACAGAAGGATTGTTAGGGGGATAAATAGCACTTGTCAGGTGTCACATATTTAGACTACAGTTTTATTTGATAATGGTTGTAGTTCTGCAGTGCAGTGCTCTTAAATGGCTGTTTGGCTTACTACAGCATCTTGTTTGAGTCAGTACCACATTTTTACTAAGAAACTGGAATGATTCTTCCTTAGTACATTGAAAAGGGATAAACAATGACTCTTGTATCTGTCAGAGAGAGGATTATTCATTGCAACAGAATTCTGACTAGACTTCGTAGCATCAAGATTTTTTAGCCTTATATTTATTTATTCCAAGATGCAAGAAAAACTAGTAATAAAATGTACTGAACTGTAAAAAAAACCCCAAACCTGTATAAACTAATAACTAATTAATAAAAAAGCAAAAATACTATTAATTACTACAAGTTCACAGGTGATAGAGTAAATAATGATGCTTGGTGGCTGCAGCTGGATTGCTGTGGATGGTTTAAGCTGGTGGTGCTGCCAACAGAAGCTGTTGACTGCTTGTGCCTCCTCCCTTGTGCCAGCATGAGTGGGAGATGACTGACTTTCTCCTGTAGCCTACTGGTTGATCCTTTGTAATTATTCTTGCATCATCAATCAAGGCAGAGTGATGAAAGCTCAAGGAGACAACAGATAGCCAGTGAAAACAAGGAAAGGATTTGCAGCCGGCTGAGCAATGTGTCCTACCAAAGAGAAGGATAAGGGGTGGCGTGAGCTCTGTTTATAGAACTACAGGATAGTTAGAAGTTCAGTGGAGGGCAGTTTCCTCTACTAGTCGGTGGTATTTAAAACGTTATCTTGCACAATGCCTTTCCTTTGTTCCAGGGGAACTTAAAATACCTCTTGGCTAAACCTGTTCTCACTGTTTTTCATCTAACTTGTTTTACTGTGGGGCAGCCGCCTACCCACAGACAACAGCTGTTTCACAGTGCCGGCTTCTCTGTGGTCTCTCTCTGCACCGAGCGTGGGACTGCATTTAGCTGTGGGATGAGCACTTTGAGTCGTAGCCTATGTTCAGCTGTGGGGAAGGGAAGGAAAGCCAGCAGAGCCTCAGGCCAGCAGCCTCCAGAACAGGGTTAGAGGATCTCTCTTTCAGCTGCTTCTGCTCCCTGTCTGAAATGGAGTTTGAGAACTGCTCAGAAAGCTGTTCAGGGCAGCGTGTGCTGCAGCCTGCTGCTAGCTGATGTGAGTCTGAGTGACAGGTAGGGTCTTCAGAGGCTGAAAGTTGGTTTGGTATGTCTTTGCTCATGAAACACGTATCAAGTTTAGCAAAACATCAGTGGTGATACCCAAGGATGCACGAGGACAGTTTGAAATTGGGAATTTGTATGTGTTGTTGAGCACTGTTGTCTGAAACCTTACTGTAAAGATTGTTTATTTTTGTCACAGGTTCCTTTGGCAGAAGCGAAAATGCAAATTTATTCCTTACTCTGTCCCCTACTGCCAAGTGACAGCTTACACGACTGAGGCAGACACCAGAGTTTGAGGATGGTGTTCAAAGGGCAGCTGTCAGTGAGCTTCATGCATTTCTTTCATTCTGGCTACCACACAGAGCACTTTCACCTTCCGCTTCCTGAAGCTTTTAAGTGCCCTATTTTATTTTTTTTAAAACATAAATGATTTTTTATTAATTGAAAGAAGTTTTTTAAACATACTTAAGTGACTCCTAGTAGGGCTTTTTTGATAAAAGTCATTCATCAAAGCTTTCAGATTTAGCTCCTATGGATCTTGTTTAAATAATCCTAGATTCTATACATCAAGAAGCAGGAGACACTGTCAGGTTGATCTTCTGCCTTCCTTGGGTTGTGACCAGGATTTCTGAGAAGGCTGCAGTTCAGAAGTACTGGTTTGATTAGTTCTGTCAGGCCCTGGTACTGCGGGTGCAGCAAGGCTGTAACTCGCATCAATAAACAGGAGGTGGCAGCAGGTGGTACGTAAACAAGACACCATTTCTCTGCAGATACATTGCACAGGCTAAAACCCAGTTCCTTCAAATGCATTGTTTAAAGCAAGAAATGCAGTTTCCTGATGTTGCCCCTCATCTAACCTAATTCTGATCAATAAGAAAAAAGTATCGTAAGATTCTAAAATGGAGAAAGAAAAGTTGCTGTTCCTTTGACTGTACAAGTCATTTGGCGGTGCTGCTTGGTGTGTGTGCTTTCTTTGGGGCCAACTGTGTGCAGTGCTGTTCTGTTCCTTGTGACCTGGTTTGTTGCTGCTTTTTCTAAACCACTGCTTTAGGGCGCTCTCCAGAGCGTCTTTTTTCTCTTTACAACACCTGTACAACCCAACTAGCTGCCCCTTTCTCTTACTTCATCCATGCAGCTAAAACTAAAAGTATCCCATTACGAGCTCACACCCTGATCTCTGCTGTGCCCTCCCGTAGCCCTGCCACTCCAGAGTGCTGCTGCGTGGGTGGGCTCATAGCATGGGGCTTTCACCATGTCACTGCTCTTGCTGGCTCCCTCCCTTGCCCCCCAGTATCCATTGCCGTAGTCTCAGCTCTCCTACATTTAGACCCTAGAGTGAAATTGCCCCTCTGCTCCCTCAGACGAGGTCTTACACTCAGTGCCTTTTTTGGCCTTTCTCCATCTCCACGTCACCTCTCCTTCAGCATTGCTTGTTTGTCGCCCTGCTCAGTGCGTTGCCAGGCTCCTTTGGTTCATCCCACAGACAAATACCACATCGGCTCTGTGTTTCTCTGTTCCTGCCTCTGTCCGTCTTTATCCCCTGTTGCCTCTTGGTCTGTAGGTTGCGTGACCTTTGCAGTGTTTTCTTCTGCCAGTGCCCATTACAGAATGGGTTCTTCATCCATGACTCAGGTTTTATAGCAGCAGTAATTATTTGTGATTAGCAGTGATTCTTAAATAACACTGCGGCATCTCAGCTCAAGTTCAAAACTAAGGACTAGAGCAGATTAGACAGACCAAAACTCGGGAGTATTTCTCCTCTGCCTGTGTGACTCGTGGTACGACAATGAATATTTCTTAGATTGATTTGAACGTCAGTAGACTGTCTTGGACAACAAAGGAGCATAAACAGAGCTGTCTGCACTAGAAAACTCTCTGTTCACAAAACCCTGTTCTCTGTCAAGTACTGAATGTTGTGCTGTTTCTTTTTCAGTACCAAAGAAATGTCAGAAAGCTCGTGAACACTTTGGTACAGTGAGAACACAGCTGGAGTCTCTGAAGACCAAGTTTCCTGCTGATCAATATTACAGGTGTGCAGGATCACACACAGCCAGACATGGATATGGGAGTTGCCAGGGCATATGTGGCATCATTACGTTGGAAAAATGATTTCAAGGTTTATGGGTCGAATGCTTCTTTGTTTGAGAAGTAAATCATTGTAGAGAAGTGTGAGGTTTTTTATCAGCATAGATAAAAATGCTTTTGCTCAAACACTCTATAATTTTTCACTAAAAATATACAGTATTTAATTCTTTTTCTAGAAACTCTTTTTTAAAAGAAAAAGGAAAGTTTAAGAAATGGATGTTCTATTGGAGCTGCCCTTGTTTCTGGGAGCAGAGCATTTGCTGCTCCATTAATTTCAGTGAAGTTAGGTTTGGGGCATTTCTGAAAACAGAGCTCTAAATCTGTCATGAAATGGCTGTTTGATACTGCAGATACTAAATGAAGTTGTCACCTTTGTGTTTTGTTTGCTACCAGAAGGGGACGGTGTCTAGCAAGAACATTTCCAAGAACAACAATCTTGTCAGCTCAAATCTGCTGAGGGAAGATGGGAGGGAAAGCCCTGGTTATCTTGTGGGCATGACAACCTGAAAACCTCTGTGAACTGAGTAGGTGTGTGAGAGGTGTGAGCAACGCTAGTGTCCAGTGTAGTGTCCTGGGGGCGAAGTTCTGGAGTACCAAGGAGATGACTTTAAGCTGGTGTCGTTTTGATAAGCCAAAATATTGCAAAGTGCTATGAGTAAAGGTGGAAACCATCATGTATACATAATGTATGCTTGTTGCCTAACGTTCCAGTAATAGATGTTACTTGCTTATACCTTGACTTGGTGTTTTCTTCAACAGATTTCATGAGCACTGGAGGTTTGTGCTTCAGCGGTTGGTGTTTCTGGCAGCATTTGTAGTCTTCTTGGAGTCAGAAACGTTAGTGACCCGAGAAGCTGTTGCAGAAATACTTGGGAGTAAGTTAATGTTGTAACAGAAGAGAAAAAGCTTGTGACATTTTTAGATGTTGTAGCTTTCAGAGGTACAGGGAAACAGCAGAACTTAATGTCTTCTCAAGAAATAGATTCCAAAATTTACTGGTGTTGGATTTCATTATGTAAACAACAAATTCTTTTAGAAGGTGAAAATCAGCAAACATAATGTAAACAAAAGTATTTATTCATTAATAAGTTCTTCATCAACGAAGATCGCTCATTCAAATTGCATAAATCTACCAGAAGAATAATACAAAGATGAGAGCTTATTTTTCTTACTTTTTGCTTTTGGTGTTTAAAAAGTGTGGAAAAAAGATTAAATTCTTATGCTGTAAGAGAATTGTGTCCTCCCAGAGCAAAGGATTTGAAAAAAAATCAGGAAAATACTTTTCTAAAAAAACAACTACAGATCCCTCTCTTATATATTAATGTAAATGCAGTTGTTCTGTTGGATCAGTTATAACCTGTTGCACGTCCAGTTGAGGATGTACGAGATACTGCCTCTTCTCAGCATTTTGATACAGCAATTAGATCACACACAGGAGAAGGTTGACTTTTATTTTGTAATAATGTTTCATAAATTTGAGATTTCAAACAAATATTTGATATTTCAAACAAATGCAATTTCAACTCGCTGGTTTTGCTCATGTTCAGTGCTACCTGATTGCCACTCTGTTTTTCATCTTAGTCGAAGCTGACCGAGAGCAGGGCTTTCACCTGGACATTGAAGACTATCTTTCTGGTGTACTAACTCTCGCTAGTGAGCTGGTAAGGAAGATACTCAGGCATTTATTTGGATTGAAACTGACTTAAAAAAAAAAACAAGTAATGTGTTTTGTAAATTTCCCAAGTTGTTCCTGGAAGTTATGGTACGCAACACCTCGATCTGAACTTCTAGCAAACTGCCTCTCTGTATGCCAGAGTTGTTCCTCACTGATATTTTAACATTTAAACTAGACGCTTGATTGAAAATCCAGGATTGTTGTCAACAAAAGGCAGATCCAAGTATAAATAATCTGCCTGGAACAAAACTGCTTCGGTTGCTCAAGTAACTGATGGGAATAGTGATGTGATTTGGGTGGGTTCGGTTCCTCTGCTGATGTCTTCCTGTGCGTCTTCCTCTTGTAGGCCAGACTGGCAGTGAACAGCGTCACGGCTGGTGACTATTCTCGTCCTCTCCGTATCTCAACTTTTATCAATGAGCTGGATTCTGGCTTCCGCCTCCTCAACCTGAAGAATGACTCCCTGAGGAAACGTTACGATGGCCTGAAATATGATGTCAAGAAAATTGAGGAAGTAGTTTATGACTTGTCGATCAGAGGACTCAATAAGGAGGCAACAGGTGGTGTGGGTGGAGAGAAATGAAGGATGCTCATTTTAACAGCATCATTGATTACCTCAGATGGTTGCCAATTTAGGAAGCATGCTAGCGAAGTCTTCCTACAGTAGTTTAGAAGAACTGCAGCTGAAAGCTGCTCTCTATTTTCTTACAGAAGGTGTCGTACGGGTGTTAGATCTCAAAATGTTTTGTAAAATCATGTCTAGATTAGGGCAGGAGGCTCTCTGTTTCCAGTGGAATTCCTCCGTCAAAACACATGGTGCCGTTCTGTGCACAGCAGCAATAGTAGTCCATAATTCCCATGAGCTGAAACTCTCATTAGTTCTGTAGTGTTGCTTCGCTGCTCTGGCAGTGATGTGCTTCAGCTGTCTCTGCTCACACACCTCTAAAGATGTGTGCACAGCACACAGCTTAGTGCAGTTACATGTGATGTTTTAGAAAACACAGTGTGTAAATATCTCTACGGTTTTTTAAGACACTGATTTTTTTTCCTTTGCCTTTTTGTTTCTTAAATTTTCACCTACGTCAGTAAGTTGAACAGATGTGCATAACTTTATTAAGCAGATCTTCTTAAATGGCATCTGTTAATGTATCCCCCTTAACCAAGAAATTAGTGAAAATATTCCTGAGAATTTCTCCATTGGAACTGGTATATTGCACCCAGGCACATCTCTGTTTCTCTCTCTTTCTCCTTTTTTCCTTTCCTCCAAGATTTCTGTTGCCAACGAGAGCAAGGTTTTTTCAAACGTCTGCTTTCACTGGCTCGTGTTTGTTTTACTGACATGAGTAAATGCTGAGTTTTAATATGATCATTTGCCTTGAGAACTCGGTATAACCAATTTTTATTTTTTTTTAACTACGAAGGTTTCCAAATAGAGATGTGTTAACTGATAAACTACAGGTAGCACCTGAGTTTTAACAACCTATATAGGCCACAACTGCACCTGTGTCCTGGGATTAAAAAAAAAACCTCACACTGACACTGCAGTTCATGCAGTAAAATGTTTGTATCTTCAGAAAAGGGGAAGTAACTAGTTTCAGATACTTTGCATGTAAGATGTTTGCAAACACCAACAGCCTCTTTTGTTTCTGTAAATGGACAGGCTCGTACCTCCCAGGGTATTGCTTGTCCTAAATGACTTTGAGTTTTCTCATTCTTCTACTTCAGCTGGTGCAGGAGGGCTAAGGAGAAAAACTAACTGCTTTAGGAGGAGGGATATTTGCAGAGTCAAGTTTGTGGGGTTTGTTAGTGTTTCATTTTGTTAGCAAAGATTTACCACTGTTTCAGTTAAGGTTTGGTTTTGTTTATTGGAAGAAAATCGTTTCTTGGTTATTTTGGCCAATAAAAGCTGTTCTTTGATTTTTGGCCATTTGGTAACTTTGCCTGTTGTCTGATTATCTGTCATGTGCTTTCCCTTCCTGGGAGCCTACCCTGAAATATCAAAATTTAAGTTCAGCCTCCCACTGCACTTGGACAATAACAGGATTCCTCGCTTGGCTGTGTGCTGTTCAGTGGCGCACTCATACCTGCTGGCGAGTGGAGCATAAGTCAAGATTTCATAGGCACTTTTTAAATTTTGACCTGTTTCACGAAGTAAAACAGGAGCAGTATGGAGGAGTTTATCTTACCAAATCCAAGATGTGACAAAGTTCATCTTCAGAGCATCTCCTAATCTTTCATGTTTGTACTCATCCTTTGTATCTTATGTCACATAATGTATGGAGATGGTAATATCCCTCTTTGACAGCTGAAGAAGATGAGGGGGTAACTTCCTGAGCCCTGTGGCAATGAGACCAGCTCTCAAAGTAGTTCTTTGCTCTTGCCTTGTGTCACTGCTTGCATCTTTCTCGCTTTAACCCTGTGGAGGTGGGAGGAAGGAAGGAGCTTAAGCCAGTTCTACTGCCAAAACCAGAGACTTGTGAAACAACACCCTGCAGCTCCGAGACACAGCCGTGCAGACCAAGGTCACACAGGAAATGCGTGGGAGCAGGGGAATTGGAGAAAGGTTTCTTGAGCATCAGTCTGATGTCTTTTGGGTTGGAGGACTCCTGGCACGTGGGACTGGGATGTGAGGCCACATGCAGGGCAAGTTTCTGGTTGCAGGGCAGGTGTTCAAGGCTTTGCGCTGGCTTCCGTCCCAGGCACTGCGGTTGCATTTGGTCATGCAACAGGTCTGCTTCCTGTCGTGGGATCCCATGTGCCTAACACAGCTTTCCAGTAGATTCTCAATCTGCCAGCTCTTGGATCTTACTTGGTTTCCAAGAGCTGGTGGAGATAGAACAGCACTGCACCACAGGTGCCAGGGTGCATATACTGTGGGAGGGACAACTGGAAGAGCAAATCTCTTACTTAGGGCTCACAAAGTCTGCAAGGTGTGGGATCCTTCTGTCTAAGGCTCTGTGAAGATCAAGTGCCTGAGAAAGAGATGTTCCAGTGTTGTGTTCCTGGAGGGTGGTTAGCAAATGCCTCATTCTTTCCTGTTCCTGGTTTTGGGAGAGCCTAGCATCTTCCTCTGGAAAAGCATCATTTGCAAGAGCCAGGCTGCATAGTGCGTTCCCAAGCCAGATCTGGGGAAGGGAAAAGAAAACTCAAACTTTCTCCGTAGGCTGCAGCAAGGAAGATGGGGATGTGCTTTTTGTAGCTTCGTATGCGCAGAGGTGGCCTGTAGGACCTTGTGGCCTTGATTGTGAATCTGCACATTACTCTGGTCTTAAATGTGTTTCTGTCCCAGGGCTGGGAGCAGAGGGAAGAAGGGAAGACCCAGAAGGACTTTAGTAGGGGCATCTCGCCTCCCTGACCCTTCCCTTTCCTAGGGGTAATGGGAGCGGGTGAGCCAGTGGGGAGTGGCAGTGAGAGATGGAGCTCTGCGGACTGCAGAAGCTTGATGGCTCATGATGAATCATCAGCGCTTGAACTGTGAACAAATAACCCCTGTTGGTACTCAATGGACTGCGCTGCGTGCACTGGCAGCTGGGAGGGGAGTGAGTCAGCGCAGGAGCACCGGAGAGTCTGACTCAACAGCCAGCACAGCTATTCTGAGCCACTTCAGCCTGAAGTGTGTTCCAGGGAGTGCTCTCTTGGATCATCTTTGTATTCTCTCACTGGGTTGTTGGGTTTGGTTTTTTTTCTCTCTATCTTGACGTCATTTCTGTGGGTTTTCTTTCCTTCAGTAAAAAGGGCACTTAAATAGTTGATTAACTGTTCTTTATTTATAGCACTGCCTGTTCAGCCCCTGCAGATCAATGGAAGTGCTGACCTGAAACTGCGAAACGGGTGAGCAGAGCTCCATGGCACAGGATGCAGCATAGACCTTGGGGCTGGTTGTTGAACTGGGGTCCGTCTGCTGGAATTGATTAACTACAGCCCAAGACCAGCAACCTCGTTAAACTGGCACTTGTTAAAGGACACGTTATCACTTCCAGACTGCCCTTTTCTAGTGCCAGTACACGTCTTTGTGCAGTAAACTGCATGAAGGAACTGATCTAGCTGGAACAGTCTTTATTTTTCAGCAGTGTTTGCTCCCAATCTGGTTCACCGCACAGTCCCGCGCACGCTATGCCAGTGTGCGGAGGAAGGCTTCTTCCTCCCTCTGTGGTGCCAGCTTTGAGTGGTCATTGAGCTGTAACACTATGTGGTAAACCGTCTGATTTTTCTTGCAGAATTTAACTGCTTCCAGTTCTGTTAGCATTGACAAGGATTTTCTCTTTGGGTAAATAATTTGCCTTCATTTTACTGCCAATTGATGACTTTGTGCTATAGAGCCTCACTTGCATTTTTCAGCTGGTAAGGCCATTATACACCCAGGCAATTAAGGAGAGCAGAAAGTGAACATGGATGACTCCTGGGGTCTGTGCGTGGCTACTGATCTGTTACTCAGTAGTCCATCTTCCCTCATTAAAGTACCGTCTGTTGCTGGATACTGCAGTGCAGCTGTACTAAAGTGTGTGTAGGGGCTGTTCAGAGAGCCTCCTGCCTGCTGAATTCATGGAGGGTCACTAAGGAAGGGTTTGATTTTGAAAGGAATAGTCCTTTACGGTATACACACCATATGCATGTTGTGGGTCAGGCATGAATTACTCGAAGATGGGTATCTCCTCGCAGGGTTGTCTGCCTCTGTGTATTGCCACTTCAAACTGCGGCACTTCTGGCTTGCGCTGGTTAGCCGTCACTGGAGGATTGCCCTGCCCAAGGGGAAAATGGCTGTCCTAAAACCAGTCCTTTCAAGAAAGGGGGAATACACTCCTTGTCTGAATGCCTGTTCACCTGCACGTTCACACTCTGGGTGTACAAAGGGCTAACCTGCTTCTGTTGGGGAAAATCTAAGAGCCTGAGCCCTGCAAAGGCGTTGTCTGCTCCCTGGGAAGCCTGCTGGCTCCCATCCAGTAGGGAGAGCTGTCTGGCTGCCTCTGGGTCTGTGCTGGGGCCCTGTGCAGCAGATTTTTGTGAAGTCTGGCAACCACCACAGCCTGTTGGAGACTTCAACAGGGACTGCAGAGAGCCTAAAGGGAAGAAAAAGCCTGAGGCTTCAGCCCCTGTGAAACAGTCTGGGGCCTTGTGCTCTTTGTATGTTTTGGTTACTGGGATCTGCTCTGTGACTTTCTTGTGACCTCCAGGCTGCCCACTCTCCTCTGCCAGCCCTCCCCAAAGCACCCAGAGACATTTCACTTGAGTCTTCCCACGGATGTGACTCTGACACTGCAAGGGAGGTTCCTGCACTGGAGGGAAGGGTTCAAAACCACCTGCCAGTGAAACAAAAGGGTTCCTTTGCCTGCTCCTACGCAGAGCACCTTCCCTGGGAGGGCTCTTTGCAGTCTGGGTCTTCTCAGCTGTGGCTGAGAGAGTTTCTCAGGGATGCAAAGCCTCTGCTGGTGGAGATCACACTGGGGCAGGATTTGAGCTGGGGAGTTGCAAATTATCATTACATTCATCCCTGCTAGAGGACCTAGAGCCTAATGCCAGCTTCTCAGCTTTTTCCAGCTATGCAACTGCTCCCAGTCAAGCCTGGGCAGAAACCAGTGCTGGAGGATGCTCTGCCTGTCTTCTGATTCCTTATTAGGGTTCCTCACCCTCTGTTGAAGAGGACCCTCTATGTTCTATTGCCTAACTTTTCCATCCATGTTGTAGAAAGGTTTCCCTTAGGGGACCACCTTCAGCTTCCTCAGGGAGATGTCTTTTTTTCTAATGAGTGCCCTTGGAGCTTGCCTGGAGTTCTTGGACTGTGCAGTGTTACTGTCAAAACGTTGTGGGGTTTTTTAATTGCTTGTACCTGTCTCTAATCATATTGATATTCAGCAGCCTCTGTGAGAAATAAGGTAGTTTGTTTGTCTGCCTGATTGGTAAGACTGTATTCCAGTGTAGTGACAGAAAGTCACTCAACAGTGACAGTGAGATCTTTGAACTTTTATCTGATCCCTGTCAGGAGGACAGTTTCCTCCACTGCTTTTGATTCCAGGTTTTTCCAATTTCAAGTCAGAGAATGTCAGCCTAATTCCAGCTTAATCTCACCTGGTTCCCCAGCATACATTTAAGAGGAGACATGGCTGACATTATGACATCATGAAAAGAGAGTTACTACAGCTGCCTCATCCATGGCAGGGATAGCTTTGACAGGGTGCTAGAAGACTTGAATTATCTTCCCTTTGAGGATGTCAGGGACGAGCAAGAGAGTGCAAGATTCACCAGAATCTCCTGCTGGATATCTGTCTTCCTGGGACTTTATCTCTGTAATAGATTCATGTGCATCAAATGATTGAAGTTCCCCAAGGTAGGAGATCTGAGATGATCTCTGAGCTTTTTTCCAGGATTTGGGATGCACGAAGTCAGTCTCAGTCTCCAATGACAGCTACAGTAGGTTCTTGCTGTCAGACCAAAGCTGGCGCTCCCTTTCAGAGGCGTTCTTGATCACATAGCGGAGACCCACGCTGAACACATCCTCACTTCTGTTAAGGACAACCAGGAATGTATGAGAACACCATGGAGGGAAGATCTCCATTTACTAAAGCAGAAGTCTCTGCCCTCTAAAGTATTCACTCTTCATCTCCCTGTGGTTTTTTTCAGGCTTTCCCACTTAGCCTGCTCACTCTTAGAGTAGCTACTCCTCCTTTCCTTGGCACCTGCTCTCAGAGGGGACTCTTAATCCAGTGTTGTGTCATCTTGTGAGCTTGAAACTATACGGACTCTTTGATAGTTTTTCTGGTAAATGGCCAGTAAGACTCATCCTAAATTCTTTTTAAAGGTCATTTATGAGTTTTGATAAATCAATGGAGTAATCTGACTTTCTCTTTTTTTGCCCCTAACGTGGTCTGTTTGTACTAGCCGGGTCAGTTCAGTGGGCAGGAGTCTTTAAAAGTAATCTTAGTATTGTCAGTCATGGCTTCTGAGAGGCATAAAAACATTATGGAGCCTTGGGACGGCCAGTTTGGAACAAATAATTGCTTTCTTGGCTTATAGACAACCCTGTTCCCAAGTACTCTGGGTTATAATAGCATTTTATAAGGTTTGTTAATTAGAAATGGAAAAATACAGCACAACTAATCTCCAGAGCTGCCAAGTAAGATGTGCACATGTGATACTGAAAGACCTCGAACTTCCCAGAAGAGGGATCATCCAGTTCCGAAAGGTGCCTGAGGATTATAGAAACCTGCTGCCTTGGCAGTGTGCCGCCACTCCTTGCCCTTCCTATGCAGACTCACCCCACAGCACGAGCCCTTGTGGGGCCAGAGAGATGGTTCTGTGCTCGTGCTCCCTTTCAACACCTGTAATTTAAACGCAGGCAAGCAGCTAAGTACACACCAGACATGTAAAAGATAAATAACACTGGAAGCACAACCTCTGTCTAGTTTGACAGGTTCAACCATCAGGCTGTCCCAGATCAAAGAGCCTGTACTGTTCCCTGGCTCACAGGTTTTTTTAGGACAGGGTTACAGCAGCAAGTACATGTCCTGCTTGCAGCTCAACACCCGGCAATTATTTACGGACCTTATTTTGGGGAGAGTTTGCCTGGTTCAGAGGAAACAGGCCATGATTACCAGGAGTCTGGCAGGCAGGTGTTTCCTGTGATACCTAGAAAAACCCTGAATCTGACAAATTGAACAATCACCCAAACACAAGATTGATGCTAAATATCAGACCTTTTACATATACTTATTGTTCTCTAACCTTTTTGAACAGCCAGGGTGACTGAAGGTATCTTGATTTAAAGATACGACGGTACAAACAGTCCCCAGCTGGTTTTGAGTGTGAATTAGTGTGGAGAAAATCATTGTGCTAGAAAGCAATCAAAAATGTTCCAGAAAGCAGCAGCTTTCTGTGGCTGTGAAAGCCACTTGCTATTTGGATAAATTAAGCTATTAGGCTTACTGTACTTATGCCTTCCCTTATCAAAACTCTCCACTGGAGGTAACGAAGAGAAGGTAGCTGTGCCGTTTTGATCATGGGAGAGAAAACAAAGGTGCTACAAGCTGTTGCTTTTTGCATGTTTGGAGAATGGGGCTTGAAGGCCGTTAGGTGCAGATCTGTCATGACAGCATTGGGGAAATCTTCCTCCAGCAGCTGCTCTGCTTAGACATCCATCTATTTGAAAAATAAGCAACAAATTTATAAAAGTAATGCCTCGTGCTCATTACTGGCTGTTCAGTGTGTATTTTGGGGGAACAAACAAACTATTGTCTAACGACTAGAAATAGCTGGAGGGAATTCCAACTCGCTGCTGCTGCCCTAACAAGCATGTTGGCAGCTATTGCTCAGCTGTGTGCTGCCACCCTCATGTCTTGGGTATGTGTTTGTAAAGCCTCCAGATGATTCAACAATTCCCATTTCCTCAAGGACAAAATGAAGCATTAGAGTGCTGGATGGTGCAGATGGAGATAGAATACAGCCAGTGTGCACACATCCCACTGCTGGTGTCCGCCTCAGCGCCCGGGGCAGCATAACAAGCACCAGCAGCCGTGGCAGGAGGACGAAGCACTGGGCACGGTTTCAACACCTGCTCAGGCCTTGGGTCAGTGGTGACTTACAAGACTAGGGCTACCTACGTGAAGGTAGCTTCTGTCCACTTTTGTTTGTGTGCTCACTGATACTGGGTGATCTCTGGAGAAATACACAAATATGCTTCCTTGTATGAAACCTCCTGTAAAATAAATGCCTGTAACAGAAATATGTTGTGGGGAGTGAATAATACTGATTGGCCTTGTCTTTACCCTGGGATCTGAGAGAACATTTACAGGTTGTCCTCTCTGAGATCCACTGACCAAAATTCAGGCTCCTTTAATTCAGCCTCTAGGGCTGTAATCTGGCCTTTGCTGTGTAAGTCACAGCGTGACATTTTGCCGATCTTGTAATCGCAAGGCCACAGGCAGCAGTAACGTCAGGCTGAAAAGGTTAAACCCTGTTTGCCTTTTCACCATTGTTCAGCTTCGAGTCATTGCCCTGCTGCGGAGCCGAGAGAGGCTGGACCTTATGGGAGAGTGCTTTTGTGGCCTTGGCTTCGGCTCTTGCATCTGGTGCGCTGGGGCCAGACCTGCCCAGGCAGGACTGCGGCCAGAGCGTAAGGTTTTATGCCAATCTATTGTTGTCTAGGGAGACATAAGGTAGCAGGCTTGGACCATTCTCCCAGTCTCATTAGGAGTAGCCCTTGAATTCTGTTCAGGGGATCCAAAGAACAGACATAGGCACATTGTTCACCTGAATGTCACCCACACTAAATGAAATATCTACTCCAGAAAACAAGTATTTAAAAGAATACCCACCTAAAGTCATTGAAATATAATTATTAAAACCTTTTATGTTACTCTACAGTACAATGTAAATTGTTCCTTTCAATTAAATTTTGGAATGCACTAGATTACATCATTTAAATAATCTCAAACTTTTAAGTTCACTATTAGTGGTAGCGGAGCTATATTTACATACACTTCTGAGATATTTCAGATGTAGAGTTACGTTCCAGTCCCCAAGTCAGTTAAATAACAGACTTTCAGTGGGAATATACTGCTCTTCCACAGGTTCTATGCATATTTGGGGTGCATGTGTCAGAGAGCAAGAACTCTTTTTATTCTTGTCTGCTTTTTTTTTTCTTTGCTGTATGCATGCAGCTGAATCTGAGCAAATTGATCTCTACTTGACTTGGATTAAAGATGAAAGACCTTTCTTTTTAAACAAGTATTTTGACTGAATATACAGAGGTGAATAATGAAATACAGTCCTTAGGAGTAGTTGTGGAAAACATCATTTTCTCTAATTTTCCTCCCCTGTTGCATAATACTGCACCTAATTTTGACCCTGACTTTACCTAATGCTGATGAAATACAGTCAATGGTGGAAACTTCTCTCATGTTGTCAAGACTGGCTTTCAACACAATCCATGCAATGGCAAGCATCATACATCATTCTCCCACAGTGCAATATTGACAAGTTAAACTCAGTATTTTCCTCCAGAGATCTGCTCCTCAAGGGAAGCCCATCTCTGTATGTACATCAGCCACAAACAAGTTGAGTCCTGAGGCCGGAGACCAGAACTAGGCTGTAATACTTGGTTCCAGTGCTGCCAAGAGTCTTCATGGGCCAGGCTCCTCCCTGCGTGGTCCATGGAGCAGAGCAAGTTCAAGCCACTGGGGCTCTTGATGGTTCCCGCACACGGCACTGGCCAAGCCAAGTCTCCCTGCGTGCTGCCCGTGCGGGACTCAGGGCCTGGTGTGAGGGGTGCTGATCATGATGTTGGGCAGTGCGTTCCGCCGCTTCTTCCAGGAGCCCAGCTCCCTCGAGTATCGCCTGATCTGCCTGAACCAGTGGTGAGTCCGTGCCCGGTCACTGTCCCGGAACACAAATGCCTCCCGCCTGATCTCAATGAGTTCAAAAGTGTCATCGCAGTCAGGATCAGTGGAGACGATGCAATTACTCAGCCTCAAGGGCTCCCTGAGCAAATGGAACTTGCCGTTATTTTTGTCCCTGATGAGTACCAGCACGGCGTCCTTCACAGGCCCTGGCTCAGCTGACTCCAGGCTGGACTCAGACACGCGCTTCATGTTCACCAGGAGGAGGACCTGCATGTTCTGGAACTTCAGGGTCTTGCTGCCTTTCTTCACCCACTGGCCATCAGGGGGCTGGGCCAGCTGCAGAGACCCCTCCATCACAAATCGTGTTTCTTCCCGCAGCCAACCTACAGTTTTGAGGGCAGTTTCTCTCATCTCAATGTTGATGACCTCCCTCTTTTTCTTGCTGTCCTGGCGAAAGGAGCGGAGGGTCCATGTGTTCCCTTCCTGCTTGGTTTTCATGTTGATGTGCTCCAGGTGGGACTCGATGCGGCTCTTAGCCTCCCGCAGGCTGCCATGATCTGGGTGGTACTCAGTGGTGGCCTTGATGATTCTGCTGAGCAGCAGTGGGTACTTAGTGACTCTTTGCAAAGGAGCCATCAGGAAAGACCTCAAGTTCATCCGCCGCAGCGCTGTGTTGTCATTCTGGGAGACATTGAGGAATATTCTGCAGGGATTTAAGAAGAAGGAATGAAATGGTGGCTGTTCTGCCAGCAGCTGCTGCAATCCTAAATGCAAATGAACAGTGTGGTGCTGAGAGCTGCTGGGCACTGCAGCCCCCGCTTTGGTTTTAACAGCCTTGTGAATTCTGTCTTCTCAAGAACTAACAACGATTTCTGCAGCTGTGCTCAGGTGCAGAACAGTGACGAGGTGCCTGCAACACTAGCACAGAACATCCTGGCAGTCTTCTATTAAATCATTATAAAACAATGAGGGTGTGATCTTTCTCTGGTACACACTGACGTAGGCCTGAGGCAGATACATCAGTTGATATCAGATTACATTAATTTGTAGCTCCTTTCATCATTAGATTACAAAGCACTCTAAACAAGAATTCAGTACTGTCATCATTTAAGCTGTTGCAGTGGAAAGAGAGGTGACCTGCCTGACATTGCCCAACAGGCCAGGGCTAGGAAAGGGAAACAAATCCAAGTCATGCATGCTTCACACAGTGGCCTTCCCCAGTGGAAATCCAAACCGTGCTATGGTGCAGGGACTGAGAGCTGTTCTCACCTGGGTGTTGTTTGGTGATAGTTCAGCCCAGCAGTCAGTGGACAAACACTGGTGCCACAAAATACAGTATACAGCTGGGGACCAGCTGGCTGCCTCAGCGGAGACGGCAAGGGGTTAATGTATTTTGGAGAGTGAATTGCTCTGGTCACCCCAAGAGCGAGCAGCTCATCAGTGAAGAACGCTAGCATCAAAACTTTCAAATAGTTGAGCTGACAAAGGCTTGGCCCTCAGTCTGGTGCCTTCCTGTCCCCACAGCCTGGAAGAATACGCTCAGAGCTTTTCTCACCTGAGCAACTCTTTCTCCTTCTCCAGCGCGTTGAGCATATTCACAGAGGAGGACTGCTGAAGACAGTAGGTCTGAAAGGCTGGCAGCATGTTGACGAACTCTAGAAATATTTCGCCGATGCACACGGTCATCAGGTCATCATCACCCTGCAAGCATGCAATACAGCCCCTGCTGGGTTAGCTCGGGAGAGGCACAAGCATGGAGCCTGCATTCAGTCCTATCAGCATGAACCTACGGCAGGATCTGGAGAACACCACAGGTGGAACGGGGCTCATCCTTCCTGGTGGAAAGGCAGTCCCTGTAGGTCCTGGGGAAGAGTGTGTGGGGAGGGGAAGGAAAGCTGGTCTAACTGCTTCCTCTTCTACACATAAAGAGATGTCTTCTCTGCTTCTGTGGGCTCAGTCAGCTCACTAGAGCAGGGGCTCAAAGGCCAGAGTGAACCTGCCAGTTGGAGAGCATACTGGGGCCCTTCTTGCCGGCAGGTCTGCCAGAAGGCTAATACAGCAGTGCATAAATTAACAGCGCATTTAGGAGCAACTAGGCAGAGGAGGCCTGTAACTCAGGTAACGAGACATGGCACTTTTAACCACTTCTGCAGTTGTTCTTAGCAACTGGTCTGGCTGGGAAGCAATCTCCTTCAGTTCTGCTCTTACTGGCTACTTTGATCCCTAAGTGAAAAATAAATTTCATGGTAAATTGTCTCATTTCTGGATGTGTAATAAAATAAGGGAATAGTAAGAATCTGATGCCACATAATGCTCTTAGCTGTGTCGAGGCGTATGCTGACATGCTCTGCAATCACTACTCATTTGAGCAGTGAGGGAGGGAGCAGCTCCTTGGCTGCTGGTGGCTTTTTGGTGCAGTACTGAGCTCTGACTGCGAAGGGCAACATGGAGATGGATGTAGGGAAACCCACGGCTGTTTGGAGAAGCCATTGTCTCAATAAATTATTCACAGGGGACATCACACTCGCAGTGCACATCAGTCTTCACTGTGCCAGGTGCATGAGAGTGGTTGTCAAAGTTGCCAGTTTTTGAGACATGTGTCACTCAGTCAGTCTGACATGCAGGGTTTCAAAGAGGGATAGGAGGGATGTGTTTCCTAGAGAACAAAACATCCTGGTGAAACTGATACGGCAACAAGTGGGTTTTGGTTTCTTGAAGCTGTTTATTTGTCCTTTGCAGTGACTGTCTGCTCCTCTAGAGTCTTATTTCTATTTCTCTGCCCTCTGACCACCACGCTGGTGTGGTAGGAAAGTCCCTTGTGCAAGGCAGGGTGCATCAGCAGAAGCAACTGGCATACAGAGCCCTAAGTGCCAGCTGTCCCCAGAGCAGGGAGCAGCCTGTGCTGCCTGGCCCCGCAGCCAGCCTAGAGGCCAGCTGCAATAAACAGCAACCCAAGGCAAATACACCCAAGCCAGCCTGAAGCAAGCCAGCTCAGGGTCGCAAGCACGGGGCCTGTGAGCCAGACCAAGCTGCGCTCTGTGCCCCCCTGGTCACACTCTTATCAGTGCCCAAGTGAACTGGCTTAAAGCTAACTTTGGTAACGGGACAGTTAGGTCCTGTTAATGACATAAATGAGCTAGACTGCTGATGGCATGCTAATGTCAGTGACACTACCACAGCAGAGTGAGGCCAGCAGCTTGGCACAGGTCTACTGAAATCACTGGTTTACAATAGCTGAGGGAACAAGGGACTAGGTAGATGACCAGAACCCAGGAGTCCTACCTCCTGATCCTCTGCTCCACCTATGCTGCTTCACTAATACAAAACCTATTCCTGTTTGCCCGGTCTGGCCCCTTTAGAGCACTCAGCATCATACCTGATCAAAGGCCTGATCGATCTCTTCCTGGAGTATCTCCAGGAAGTTCTCGTTGAGGTCGATGAGTTCCTGGATGTTGCTGAAGATGCCCAGGAGCTGTTCCTGGCTCAGCAGCCCAGCCGCCTGCATGGGGAGGTAGAACTCCTCTTTGATGATGCGCAGGTCCTCTCCATAGCTGGCCTCCGTGTTGACAAACTCCAGCACAGACTCCTTGCGCTCCGTCCTGCGTTTGCGGCACTTCTCGCAGAGGTCAGCCCGCCTCTGATTGCAGTTCTGCACATCTGTCTCTGCCGGGAGGTCCCTTTCTCCACAGTCAGTGCAGGGACGGTGGGCTTCCCAGGCCTGCAGGGAGCTCAGCGTTTCAGAAGCCCTGTTCCTCCACTTTCTGGCTGGCATCTGGCCAATGCCACTATCTGCCCTCTCCACATCTGCTGACTTGGTCCGGGTGGCCTCGCTGGGATCCAGGTCATCCCGGACATCATTCACGCCAACAATCCCACTGTCCGTGCTCAGGCTGCTGACATTGCTCCAATGATGTCTGGAGCGGAGGGAGCCACGTGGAGCACGGCGGGTCTCATCAAAGCTGCCACCATGGCCAAGGTTGGCTTTTGCTACCACTGGACCTGAGAACAGACACAGATCATTACAGGCACTGCCAGCAGCACAGAGCTCACCTGAGGAGCCCAAGCTGGCACAGCCATGAGTGGCAGGAACCCTGGTGGGGGAGATCTGGTGAAAGCCAAGCTGCTAGCTGTCCCCCCTCCTGTTTTGCTGCTGGGAAGGGCAGGGGTCAAAAGTAAATGGCTCCCAGGTGAAACCTGTCATCCCTGCTCTGCCCATACCAGTGAAGTCATTTGGTCCTCCCTCTCCCCCTGCTGCCATCCACCAGCCAGGGACAGAGACACAGCAGAGTAGATCCTGATTTCTTGCACAAGAATGGGTTAAACCCAGAATGCTTCCCTCCCCCAGGTGAGCAGAGTCACTCCATATTTACACCAGGGTTCAGCACATGGCCCATCAACCCCCTCTGAATGTGCACAATGTGGATACCGTAGTCTCGCTCCTGCCGGCGCTTCTGTGCATGCTGCCGTGCTGCAGCTGCAATCTTCAGCTCTAGCTGCTTCCTCTTCACCGAGTCTGTCGGCATAGGGTCACTGAAGTGCGGCCGCAGCCGGCACTCCCGCTGGGCCTTGGCACCATCCGTGGTCTCATGGACAATGTCGGAGCTGGATCGGCGGCAGCTGGGACTGGGGGTCTGCAAGAAAAGCAAGTGGGTTTTGGAGCAAGGCTGTGGTCAAAGCAGTGCCTGGTTTGGAGCCACTGGACTTTAGTTGCCAAAGGAGAGAAAAGTCAACTCATCTGTGTTAGGATTGTAAATGCAGCTCTGCTACGTGATTGTTAGAAAATCTGTCCCCCCAGGTCCCTCTGTCTTGTTTAGTCCTAACAGCAAGGACCCCTCACCCTCTGCTGTGGTGTAGCTCTGAGTACAGTGGCTCCATGGTGGCTGGATCATGGCATAACTATGAAGAAGTCAAGAGCATAGTCCTGACTAAGGACCTAAAGGGGGGGCTGAGCCTGTCCTCCAGGGTCTGAGCTAGCTCGCTTCTGTTCTGTGAATGATTCAGCGCTGCTGGGTCAGGAACTCCAGCCTCTACGCCTTATCTACATTAGCAATTTGACCAAGTGGGGACTAGGAGGGAGTCTGTCTGGTCTCCCAGGCAGTGCAGCAGTGTGGGGCTGGTGGCACACTGAAAGCCATGAAGAGGTTATTGCTGAACTCCCTGCAAGAGATGCAGCGGCAGATAGGCAAGGACACAAAACTGACTCCTTCATTAACTGTAATAAAAAAGGCACTAGAAATCCTTAGAGTTTAATCGCTCATGGGAGTTGGTTTGATTTCAGATCCCAGGCTCCCAGTCTGCCTGGTTCCTACAACAAAGGGATCGTTCAGAGCTTCAAACAAGAAAAATAATCCTGAACACATGCCCAAGATGAGAGGGGAATTCCTCTCCCTTACATTCCCTGCAGGCGGAGTGTCACTGGATGTCTCATTGCTTGGCTTGTCTTCCCAGGTCGCTGTTGCCATGGACATCGCTGTGGGCTGCTGGCTGTCCTCCGGAGGTGGGAGATCAGCTTTCCTCAGATCACACCGTCCCTTGGAGGGGGATTTGCCAGCAGTCTCGGCATTGCAGCTGCAGGGGAAGAAGCAGAGTCTGATAAACATCATGTATGCAGTTCACCTGCCGTTCCTGACACAGATGAGACTGAGCAGAAAGCCCCGTTTTGAACAACCAGCCACAACAGTTCAGGGAAAGTGCAGGCAGGAATCTAGACTGGTCGGCATGGATGGCTGTGCGTGTGTTTCAGGGGCTATAGACACAGCTCAATTATAGCAGTGCAAATTGGGTAATTGCACTCATGCCAGCATCAGTCTGGGATATCAAGTCTCGGGTGTTCACAGAGCATTTTTGTGTCCATAAAACATGAGGTTCTCCCACAGGGACCAGAAAAACCTCTTTCTAAGTAGGCCATATCCATATTTGCTGCTATTTTAAGAGATGTTGTCAACACAGAAACCATATTGCTCATCTGGAAGAAAATCACCTGCTAAAAACCATAATACTTTGAAAAGATTAGAGGATTAAAGGAGCTTTCCCTCTGTTTTTCATCTCATATGATCCCAAGCCTGCTGAAATCACTGGAAAGATTCCCTCTGCTTTCAGTGAACTCAGGATCAGGCCTTTTGGTACACTTAAGAGTCTCGAAAAGATTGGCAGGGTTCTCACTTGGCAATGCTGGGATGCTCTTATTCACAGCTGTCTGATGCTAACGGAGGCCAGGCCTGGCTGATAGAGGCAGCCTGTTCCAACCCCACGTTCCCCTCTCTGTAGACAACATCACCTCTCCAGACAGACACAGTATGGCACAAAACCACTAGGAGTAGCTGATGTAGTATCACAGTAGTAGTTTGTGATACTGTGATACACTTTTTTTTTTTTTAACAGACTCTCTAAGACACCTTATTTCCATGCATAATGAAGCCTGCTTGGAAAAATATTAATTTTTCTTTTTGGG
This sequence comes from Grus americana, assembly GCF_028858705.1. NCBI lineage: Eukaryota > Metazoa > Chordata > Aves > Gruiformes > Gruidae > Grus > Grus americana. The sequence goes on along the minus strand of NC_072857.1, from coordinate 13,397,432 downwards.
TTTACTTCATTTTTATGGGCTTGGATTCCTTTAAAAAGAAAGTTTTTGAGGACTGGATATGGATGCTTGTACATACAGGAAGCCAGTGTCTGGAACATATTTCAGGTTATGCATGTATTTCATGCTTAACAAAAGTCTCCTATGACAAAAATCTGCTTTTTCTTAAAGGTTTCGCTTGTGAACTTATGCTGGTAGGTCATAGTGCTAAGGTGCAATTCCAGCGCTGTCAGCTACAAGCAAACACATGAGACAGATGGGCATTTTCCTTACAATGAATGACAGTTGGCTCCGATAACAAACCATCAGCCAATACTGAAATCACTGAAGAGGGAACAAATCTCCCAGAATACACACTAGCTCTGTTGTCAGGCCAGAAAAGTTGGTTTGCAACTTTTCAGCTGATGCTTTTTCATCTTCCTCCATTTATGCTTCCAGGTCCCAGCTGACACTACCAGAGGATTTACCAACTTAAAAAGAGTTTACTCCTAGCTGCGCAGCAACGGCACAGTGCTAACAGCAGGCTCCTGGCTGTTACTTTTCTCTGTGCTAACTCCCTGCCATGTGGATTTGGAAGTGTCGCTTCATTCCTCCAGGCCTGTTCTACCCAGCCTGTAAAAGGGGATCCCAACATCAGTGCTGTCACAGAGCAGTCTGCAGTATGGACTGCATTATCCCCCTCGCAGAGTTGCAGTAAGAGCGGCGCAGGCACACAGCAAGGCTGTGGTCCTACCATGGTACTGTCCTGGCTCAGTCCAGCTTAAGGGTTCCTGTCTCCTTCCTCCCTCCTGTCCCCAGCCACATTTGGGGTACAACTCCTTCAGCCGGTCCAGTGTAACTGTCTGTGTGGCCATGATCTAAAATCAGTCTTGAAATGATCTGGGTTTAAAAAAGTATCCTCCCTCATGTATTCCCAGCCAGATCATTTCATCGACGTTTCACTGAGTTGGGTAAAGTATGAACAGTTCAGCTGGGCACACTTGTGGGAGGGAAGGCAGAGGTTAAGGAGCAAGAAAGCTCTTGAACACGATCTGCCGCTGCCGGAAAGCCACTGTTTCCAAAAGCTGCTCCTGCTCAAACAGCTTCTGGTTGAAACATGCAGAGAGAAGGGACCATGCTGAGGCACAGAGGGGCAATGGGATGTGCCCAAGCTCAGAGGCGGAGCTCAGAACTGGAATATTTATTATCTTCTCCTCTTGATCACACTGCCTTCCACCATACAGACTTCACTTCCCTAGTCCTGCTGGCCACACTATTTCTGATACAAGCCAGGATGCTATTGGCCACCTGGGTACACCGCTGGCTCATGTTCACCATCCTGGTGTCATCCCAAATGTGCCCCATCACTCCTTTCAGGAAACCTGCTTTCTTAGCTATGTCCTTTGCTTCCTTGTGCAGGTGTTTGTTGTCACCTTGTCCCACATTTCACAGACAGGTCCTTGCATGTCCTTATCCTGAACAATTCGCTGCTTAAACAAGTTCAGAAAGTAGACTATATATTGAAATGCGTACAGGATTTCCACCTAGATCTCAACATCCCTTCACTGCCAGAACTACAACCTAAGTTAAAGGTATCCAGTGACCTATGAGGCTAAGCTGGAAATCAAATCTTCACTGATGAAATATTAAGCCATTTGAATGACTCTTAAGTAATTAACTATGAATTACTAGGGAGGCAATTAACTTTCCAGACAAAACTGCTTTGTAAAACTGTAAACGCTAACACAGAAACACTAGAAAGAGAAGTCAATTTCAGCTATCTTATTCTGTGATGCTCCATGACAACATCTGTATCAAAGGATTGCTGAGCTCAGTATCTGTGGAAATGGGACCACATCCCCAGCTTTCAGCTTATTTCATTTGAGACCCAGAAAAAATGTTGTCTGGATGTCCGCAATCATAATTTAGGACCCAAAACATCCAAACCTCTGCAATGAGAATCAGCTTGAACTATAAATTAATATTCAGGCACTTTACAGTCTCAGGTGAAAATGATGGAAAATTGAGAAATTTCCAGATAAAGGAAACTAGAGTTTCCCACTAACCAGTACTTTGGCACACATTTGTCTTCCTCCTGCTATCCTGAAGAAATGACAACCTTTACCATTAGTTGTTATTACTATGGAAAATAAACAAGCCAGGGTGGGTCCTTAACATGAGCTTCTGGGGTAACGTACTTAAGAAGGGGAAAAAAACCACCCACACAACACCAATTGCAGTGGGCAAGAGTTGTGAGAGGAACAACTCTGCGGACACCCAGGTCAGAGAAGGAGGACAGGGAGGAGGTGCTCCAGGCACCAGAGCACAGATTCCCCTGCAGCCCCTGAGAAGACCACGATGAGGCAGGCTGTGCCCCTGCAGCCCATGGAGGTTGATGGTGGAGCAGAGATTCCACCTGCCGCCTGTGGAGGACCCCATGCTGGGGCAGGCAGATGCCCGAAGGAGACTGTGACCCTGTGGGAAGCCCAAGCTGGAGCAGGCTCCTGGCAGGACCTGTGGCTCCATGGAGAGAGGAGCCCATGCTGGAGCGGGTTTGCTGGCAGGACTTGTGACCCCATGGGGGACCCACGCTGGAGCACTCTGTTCCTGAAGGACTGCACCTCGTGGAAGGGTCCCACACTGGAGCAGTTCATGAAGAACTGCAGCCTGTGGGAAGGACTCATGTTGGAGAAGTTTGTGGAGGACTGTCTCCCAGGGGAGGGACTCCACGCTGGAGCAGGGGAAGAGTGTGAGGAGTCCTCCCCTGAGGAGGAAGGAGCAGCAGAGACAATGTGTGATGAACTGACCACAACCCCCATTCCCCATCCCCCTGCACCGCTCAGGGGGAGGAGGGAGAGAAATCAGGAGTGAAGTTAATCCCAGGAAGAAGGGAGAGGTAGGGGGAGGTGGTTTTACGATTTGGTTTTACGATTTCTCGTTATCTTACTCTGATTTGATTGGTAATAAATTAAACTAATTTCCCCAAGTCAAGTCTGTTTTGCCCATGACAGTAATTGCTGAGTGATCTCCCTGTCCTTATCTCGACCCATGAGCCTTTCATCATATTTTCTCTCCCCTGCCCGGCTGAGGAGGGCAGTGATAGAGTGGCTCTGGGGGGCACCTGCCCTCCAGCCAGGGTCAACCCACCACAGTGTTAATAAAATCAGCTCCTATATTTTAACATATCCAACTAGGGAGACTGAACACATTCACAGAAACAAAAACCACTGTGGATATTAAAAGCACAGAAACCACACTGCAACCATAAATGCCCTGGGCAGAAAGTGTTTGGAGGCTGGGAGAGTAGTAGGAAGAAAGATCCTATGCACTACCCAGTTCCCATATATTTTGCTATGCATGCACCTCGGGCTCCAGACACTAGTCAAACCTTTGCTCTGTTCAGACACAGCTGTTCTTATGCTCTTACTCACGGCTTGTGCCATTCTGTGTATTTCATTTCACATTAGTGGTAAAAATAGCCTACCATAACTTTCTCATCTGTTTCTTCATTGGGTTTTCATACTCTAGAATGAAAGCACAAAGGCTGGGCTGGACAGCTGAAGGAAGCATTTAGGCCTCTGACACCACCTACTTCCCTGTGGATTATAAAGTTGCAGAAGTATTTCTGCTTGTCGCTCCGGCTCTGTTTACATGAGGATCTTCAGCTCCATAGTTGTTATTTCAGATGACTCTCATTCCTGTGCAGAAGTCGCTACCATCTCCTCTAAAACCTGAGTCCCCAGTCTCAGAGCTCCAGCATTCCAGAAATGCCAAGTCAGTGTACAAGGCTGATGCCCTGGCATTTCACACACTTTATCTGTGGATGTCAGAAGCAGCCAGAAACTGAGTCAAATGCAATTCTTGGCGAAGCCAGTCCTGAATGCCAAGCATATGGAAACACACCGCTTCACCAACACTTACTCCTCCTTCCCCCATCAGCTTTATGTAGTGATAAGACAGTGGTAACTACCCCAAATTCCTAGCTTCCAGAACTTTTCTGATTCCTGTTGGGCAACCTGCCTGCAGAGAAAGGGATCCCCATTTCTTTGGCAGGAGGGAGGTACCAGGACTGCAGTGTCCAAAACCAGGACAGACAACGCAGTCCTTGTGAACGCCTTACCCAGAGAAGGGAAAAACCCTGGCTGGAGAAGAGGGAGGAAGGCTTTACACAAGTATTTTCTGTCACTGCTTACGCTGTCTGAGTTGGCAGAAGGACAGTATTTGCAGGTACTTTCATTCGCTGCCTGTGCTGCTCTCCAGAGGGTGGCTGAAGACTCGTAGCAGCCATCTTGCTCTCATTTGTTTGACATTTCACTACATACAGGCAGCAAATGAAAGCACTTGTTGCTGCATGTCACACTACCTAAATTCATGTCCTGCAGTGGTGGGACAGACTCTGCATCTTTTTTCAAAGGAATCATATTAGTACTTTGCATCCCGCTGCTGTCCTCTACTTTTAACAGATTTTTTTTTTTTTTAAAAAAGACCTTTCAACAATTTAGTACAGAAATAAAATGGGTGGGAAATTGGGTGTTAGGAGTACTAATGGCTGCTGTCTGGACAGGATTAAGGTGTACAAAAAGGCAAAGTCTAGATGAAAATGCTTTTCGATGTTTAATCCCATGCGAAGATGGAGTTTAAGCTCAAGAGCTTAAAGACACGTTCATGTGGCTATCGGAGACCCTAAGATGAAAGGCTCTACCAACAGCGTATTTATGCTACAGGAGTTAAATGTACATATCAGGAGAGAGACCAGATTGTTAACAAGGGAACTGCTTTCAGGTGACGCCACAGAGCATGTTACCTTTTCTTAATAAGTTCCAGGGCTGAACCTATGAATTCATCCTTCATCTTTTGTAGCTTAGCTCCATAGCTGGATAAGTCTGTGGCTTCTAACAGTAGCGATGAACAGCAAGAGGACTGTGCTTCAGAAGCCAGCGACTGCCCTGCAAGGTGGAGGACATCATTTAATTGTCTTGTCTCTCCTTTCTGCTGCTCATCACTGAAGATCTCCTGCCCAGCTCTGTGTATTGCTACTGCCTGCAAAGGTGATCGTGGAATAGGGCTAGAGCAAATGGGGACCAGGGATCTATTGAGGCTGGAGATCTGGTTGGTTCTGTCCTTCACCTCAGGGCTGCTCATTCTGAAACCATCCCATGTGTCTGGATGTTGGGAAAAGCCAGTTGAGGTGTGGTTTTCATGGAACACATCATCGTCATCCTCCGCTGTGACAGCACCTTCATTCACAGCTTTGGTCCCCAGAGCTTCTGGACAGACTTTCTTATTGTTCTCCTCCTCCAGGGTCTGGTTCACAGGCAGACCCTTATTCAAGCACTCTGCTGGCCCACTGCTGCTAGCAGAAGAATTTGCCTCCTTACTTCTCATTTGCTTGAATTCCTCAAAGGTGGGTATGTAGAGCCTCCCTTTGCAGCGGCCTTTCTTGCTCTGTCCCAAAGTCGCTTTGACATCTGTTTCCCCACTATATTGTTCCAGGGCTTCTGCTGTTCTGGATTTGGCCATCTCACGGCTTTCCCCAGCATGCTGAAGGGGTAAATTGGGGGAGCTATTCTGCCTTCGGAGCTGAAGCCTCCTCTGAGCCTCCTGCTTGATGTCTTCTGGGCTGATGATGCTGTGTGCCAAACACAGTCTCTGCCTCCCTGTGAGGCTGCGCCTGAGAGCAGTGTGTTCCACCAACACTGTGCAGCAGTTGACAGCACAACCGTTCTTGTACTGCCGGCACATCTGGCATTCAAAAAACTCCTGGGCCATCAGGTCAGGGAGGGGTGCCTGTGGACGCACTGGCTTGCAGGGCTCTGCCACCTTACTGCTGTGCAGCCTCAGTTTCTCCTTCAGCTCTTTCTTGGCATCCTTGTGTAGGGCTTTCTCCTCTGCAGAAGGGAAAAGCCACTGAGGCACTCTGGCAAAGGGAGGGAGAAGCACATTCTGTGCTGATCGAGATGTCTGTTTAGTATGGAGAGAAAGGTTTCTCAGGGAGTCTGATGTGCTCTGTAGTGGGGGCACATCCACACAGCCTTCTGTCCACTGACTGGTGCCTCCATAGCGAAAGATGATCTCATTATCCAGGCTCCGGCAGTGAGAATACAGCCCCGAGTCAGCAACTGTTGCCCAGTGAAGGTTCTCCACGCTCCGATACATCCGGTTTTCCACAGGACTGGCCAAAGGTGCCTTGCCCGTGTGGCAGGAGTCTAGAGTGTGGAAGTCCCCAGAAAAAATCTGAGTATCTATGTTCTTTAGTGGATGCATGCTGCTAACCAAAAAATCCTTTAAGCCATGTTGTGCATAGAGCTGATTATTTTGGCAGCTCAAGATCACCCGGCAGTGTTCCTGTCTCTCATCAACACTGATGTATGTCATAGCAAATGCACATGGAGGCTCTAAGACAGTGGCGTCTAGGGGGAGAGGAGGGAGCTGGGATGTCGCTTAGATGCCAGTCAATGTCCACAGACCACAGACAGCAAAGTGTGCTGCTGGGTACTCACATAAGAGAGCTCTCACATGGGTTGAGTCGCCATGCGTAGAAGACCTGTGAATGGAAGGAAAGATGAGTTACTGAAGCAGCCTGGTGACGACTCGCAGGATGCAACAGCAGGTCTGCTTCCAGGGAACGCAGAAGCCAAACACCAACAGCTTGGGTAGAAACAGAGCAGCATAACTAGGAGATGAGCTGTGGGGCTTGGGGCAAGGAATCTTTTCCATCTCCAGCCAAGCCAAGAGTGGCCTTATACTACCCATCTGAATGTGGAGAAGTTTATCCTACTTACCCTCAGCAATTCCCTCACAATAACACTGCTCAGCTCTAGTGACGAATGCTCAGAAGTGCTTGCTGCAGGCTCAGCTTACTCACACAGCAGGACTAAGGAGATGGAGGTTTACAAGAGATAGTCACGTTCTTTCCCTCAAATGGGGTACAGACGAGAGTGTGTGGGCTAAGGAGGAAGCTGGGGGTGGGAAAGGATGACATGACAGTGTGGTCTCCTGGAAGGCTCAAGTACCAAGGAGGAAGAAGGCGGCTGACTGCTGGTGGTTTTGTCCCTAAGAGTCACACTGCAGCCCTTAATGCTCTGATTTACCCTTCACAGGGAAGATGCATATAGTCACTGGGAGCCAAGCATTTCCAAGGCCTTTCCAGTGCAGAGACAAAGGTACCTCACAGACACACCCTCCTGACCCCTTAGCAACAGGACCAAATGATCACCCCCCATGACAGCTCAGTGGAGGCCCAGAAAGAGATGGTGTGGTTTCCAAGGCTGTTCCTATGATCTGTGTTCAGCATTGTAAGGCTCGGGGAATCTAAGTCACTAAATCACGTTCAGAGCGATGCAGAGAATTAAACCCCAACACTTCAGTTCGGGCCAGCAGGACATAGAAGTGGAAGGAGCCTCTTTACACTGAATGGAGAGACTCCAAATTTCTCTTAAGGATTTAGGCCTCATGGACTTGCCAGCAGTCACACAAGACATCAGTGTCTGCTACAGCTCTGTCCACTCCCTCCCTTGGCAACCAGAGGCAAAGGGAACAAGTGAGTGCCATACGTAAAGGAGAATAAGATTGGGCAGGGGATATGGGGTTAGCTTGAGATTCCTAAGGGAAGCATAGAGCTGGGATGGTGGGACAATGGTCTCTAATAACAAGCCAGGCAAGAACCAACCAGGTTGAACACCCAGGAAGAGGTCATGGTACAGCAAGACAGGACTATGTAAGTTACAGCCCAGACTGTTTGCTCTGTAGTGCAGTTGTGTTCTCCACGCGTGGCCAACCATTCAGGCAGCACAGCCACCTTGACCAGGAGGAGAATGAAGAGGCTTGTTACTCTCTGAAGGCTAAGACACCTCAGGCATCTAACCATGTGAGGTACCAACAGACATCTTCCATCTGAGGAGAAGTCTGCGGCAGCATATTGCCTGGAAGCCAATCTCAGTAACTCGCTGGTAGCTTGATTCAGCCCTTGCTTAGAGTGGTCCAAATTAGCATACTTTACCCACATTAATGAAACTATCTCTAATCTAATCCCAGAGAGGTATGGCAGAGCTGCTCCTCTGGATCACTGCTGAATGGTGAACATTATTTACGTCCTTCATAACTGCTAAAAATAAAAATTAAAACTAGCTCTCAAAGTGTGGCTGCTCCCCAAGATGTCACAGGCACTTCTCACCCAGTCTTCTCATGGTGGGGCTGGAGTTTCCCCTTCTTCACGGCTCTGGAGGAGCCCACAGGTGACAGCAGAGAAACGTGAGGATCAGGACTTTCTGTGATCATAGGTTATAACATGATCTGTCAAGAAAGAGAGAATGAGATGATGTGAGAGCCAGTCACTGAGTAGGGAACAGGGCTCCTGGTAGTGCCGAAGGGCTCCTGTGAGGAAGTGCTGTTAATGAGAGATGCCATGGCCTGTCAGGTTGGTCTGTGATCAGGTCACAGCCAGGGGACTAAAAGCCACGTGGACATTCTGCACTCTGCTTTCAGACCAAGTAGAAAGAGAAAACAACCCTTGTTGTAGTAAGAGCTGAGAATAAAGTGGTCCTTGCCCAAGGCAAGGAGCTACACACAGTAATGCCTTGAAGAGAAACCAAGACCTAGGCTACATGCTTGCTTGGCAAGCTCTGCGTGTGTGCGTGTGAGAGCAAGGGAGTCGGACAAGAAAGTGCACAGGCAAGGGGAGAAGGAGTCACAAGAAGAGCAAGGAAGCAGAGGCACAGAAATGATGGGGTGGGACCTGTCTGTGGCTGCTCCCTTCACCAAGAGACAGGACACCACTGAAAATACAATTGACTTGTGTCCTCACAGTCTCTCTTCTGGTGGAAGTTCACTGCTGGGGCTCATAGTGCTGACCCCTCCTTGGGCTGCAGGCTGCTACAGTGACACCAGGCATGGGTGACCACGGGTCCCTGCCTGCTTAGGTGTGTGGCAGGGAGGGGTTTGCGTCTCTCCGTTACGGGGGGGAATACCTCAAACCCACTGGCCCGAGAGGGAACCCGTTTGCCCTGCAGGAGAGCAGAGGCCCGTTTCCCCAGTGGGTGTGGAAGGTGCCAGCGCTCATGAGCACCACCAGGCAGCAGGGACCTGCTGCTGCCTTGCCAGGGCAGGATTTTCCGGTGGAGGTGTGTGTAGGGCGGCAAAAGTTGCTTTCAGGGAATGAGCAGCTGGAAGAAACCTCCTGTGGGCAGAGTGGGGCAGGCAGAGAGCGAGGGAGAAAGAGGGGCAGCAGAGGCAGGTTTGTAGAGTGGAGGACCCAGAGAAGACAGAGAACAGCCACAGCTAGCTGTGAGAGTTGGCAGGAGACAGAGACTTTCCAGAGGAGGCTGTGCAGTTTGCTGACACATAGGCAGGCACCAAAAATTACTGGATTACATGGAGGAAGGGAGGAATTTTGTTTCCAAATAATTTATTTTAATCTTTGTCACCCATCAGAGCTGAGTTTTCTTTCTCTGAAAAGTGACTTTTTGCTCTAAGAAAACACTTCAGACACGGGAAGTCCCTTTGGTACTTTCAGGAGAGCTCAGAGCAAAGGTGCATGTGGATGTAGCTCACAGGTGGATCTGCAAGGGAGTTCAGTGCCCTAGCTGCAGCGAGGGGGAGCCTCAGAAACTGGTGAGCTCTGTTTCACCTCATGCCTGCAAAGCAGCTGTAGAGATCTCATAACAGCCAGCTTGGAGAGGAGCACCTTTCTTCCCTGTCACTCCGTCCTTGAAAAGACCACCTCTTTCCTACTGAACTCTTCTAATCTTGCCCATGCCACTACCCTGAGGGCTGTGCACAGCATGTCAGGTAGGTAAGCTTAATTTCACTATCACCCAGGCCAACTGCTGTCTGACCTGTGAAGGGGGACCACCTGTGCTGAGGCACAGCCCGCTTCCCCCGCTGCCCAGGGATGTTTGGAGCAGGAAGAAAGCAGAGGTCTCTCTAAAGCACCGGATAATTCTGACCTGGCCTGTAACCTGGAAACACCGAGCCCTTCTCCCTCCTTCCTCTTCTAGTGCTCCATTCCTCGTGGCACACAGCAACAGCATCACAGTTTCAGCTCAGATGCCTGCATTTGTCAGGTCAGTGACACTGCTGTAATATAAAGCATGTGCCTACACACTCAGCTCTAAAGTAACATGACCACAAGCATGGTTTAGGCACTCTGCTGGAGGAGAGCATGAGACGGAAAAAAAACATTTGAGTTAATATGCTTATGGCTGATATGCTAAAGATGATTTTCCAGCACATCCTTGCAGGCTCACTGTACATACAGAATATTTAGCTGTAGTCTTCCATGGTCACCACTGAAGAAACACTGGGAACTACATCAACATGAGTTTGTCCTCCCACCACCTCAGAGCTATAACTACAGCAGGTGATGTCAGTATGGAAACTAGCAAATGCCACAGAAGTGTGAGGCAATGGAGAGAAGTAAATGCTGATCTCTCACATGGTGACCCAACTCGGGGTCCTAACTCTCTCTCTCTCCTAAGGGTACACAGCAGTCCTCATGCACTCTGTATTCTCTTCCAGTTAAACCAAGCAGTGACTTGCCAGTTCTTTGTTGCTCCCTGGCATACGTGAGCACTGTGGGTTGATGCTGCACTCCTTCTTTTACCCAGCTGGGTACTTCCAGGCAGTCCTGTCCACACTTCCCCAAAGCTAGGGCTTTATTCTACTCCAGCAATCTTCCAGGCCAATGCTGACTTATTCCAGGCCAAATAGCAAAAAGGAGCTTAGCGTTGGCTGCCGCTGAAGGAATGGCACATCATTGCTCTTCGATCACGTCGTCTGTACAATGTTTGCCTGCTTACTGGCTCAGGGACTGAAAAGGTCCTGGTAGTTATGAGCCTCATACCTAACATGAGCATAAGACTAAAGGCACCGTGTGCTCAGCTTATTTTCTACCATGTGATTCTGTTTAATCGACTTCTCCTCTATTACTCTGATAAGTGCCTGCTTGGAGACTTGCCACTAACCTTCATTTTCCTGCAAAATCCCCCCAAAGAACTTATTTCTCAAGGATTAAAGCTTGAAGGATAAATTATTCCTTCCCATATGCTTAAGAACTGTTCTGCCTGGCTGACCTTCCCAGCAAAGCACCAAAGTGTCAGGAGGATGAAGCAGGCAGGCATAGGATAAGTCATTCAGTGCTGGTGAAAAGCACTGTGGAAAGGACCAGTCATGCCCAAGGACCCCAGGGAATTCAGGACAAAGGACCACAGAGCCTCACAAGGCCTCAGGAAAAGAGGCAGGGCTGAACAGATTTGCAGTGCTGCTTTGCAGAGTTCACTGCAGCAAGATTTGCTCGATAGACTGGTCAAACAGGGAAGTTTGTTCCACGAGATGGTGGAGAGCAGCTTGCCATTGGTCTCTCCTGCCTTGATCAGAGAGATGAAGTCTGGTACATTTTCCACTCTCCACATTTACAACATCTCAGTCACAAGCAAATTAACTTCTGAGTTGTGGCCGTCACACCAAACCCCAGTTTCCAGGGCAGGGGAGTAACCGGAGTCACCTTACTCCATCTTGAAATAAGAGATTCAACCAACCTTCAGGTCTTATTCTAATTTCTCTGCACTGGGTTTTGCAAATTGCACCACCGAACAGAGGTTGGTTTATTCTGGAGTACAGTCTCCTTTTTATTTCAGAGATCTAACCTGCTAGAGGGATGTGAAAGGCACATTTCAGAGAACTATACAAAGGATTTTAGCAAGCTATGATACTGCTGTGAGTTTTTTGCTATCTGATACAGAAAACCTCATGGACACAGCATGATCTGTCTACTGCCGTGTCGTGCACATCACTCCATCTGCTTAGCAGAACACCAGCAATCTCAAGGGAAAGAATGCTAGATACGTCTATTTTTTCAAGTTAAATGCTGACAAGGAAAATAAAGGTGCCTTGGCTGTATTTGCTTTCTTAGCTGTTCACTTAACCAGAGCTGGTGCTGCAGGAACTAGTTGACACTGTAGGATGATTAAGTGACTGCAGATATATTTTTTGGGTTTTTTGTCTGTTCTAGCAGCTGAAACAGGGCTTATATAGCATCTGTTAATTGCAGCAGGAGAGGTACAGCCACAGTAGTTATCTAAATAAGTACAATTTTCTGAGTTTCTTTTCCTCTCTAGGATAAACAGCTAGGCATAACTTTCCTTGAGTTTACAGTATTAACACTGCTTTCATTGTCTGCTCCATGGCACAAATCAGGATCGCTAACAAGAGGAACAACTGCTATCTTGGCTTCAAAACTAGGTAATATAGAGAAAACCATAACCTCTACAGTCTGCTCACTGTATTTATAGTCCTTGTGTTCTCAGCTTAATCATAAGCATGGACCACGTCATCTCAGAGACAGCTTGGCATGGGGAACAAAGTCTCTCCTGAGCCTCTGAAGATCCAGTGCAGCCAAGGGTCTAGGATGTTGCTCAGAGTACAGGCAAGGGCATTAAATTTCTGCTGTGCAATGAGCTGCTTGCCTTGTCACATGATATTGTCTAACCGTTTTCTTCCTTTTACATCTCTTCTCATTCTTTTCAGTTTTTTTTTTTTTCCTCACTTCCCCAACTCTTCCTCCATCCCACTGCATTCAGCCTAAGTTTACACAGCCCATCTATGGCTGCTGCTTATCAGGTACCACTTCTGAAGCATCACAACCAATACCATTGCCTCCAGAAAAAGAACTGGTCTTGGCCACGGTCAGGGCTCGCTGATCAGAGCAGCCCAAAGGTATACGTGTGCCAGCCAGATGTGCCAGAGGAGAATCTGTCCACATTATCTGTTGATCATCATAGGAACATCCTGCTATGGTACACGCAGTTCCACCAGGGAGAGTGTAGGAATCACCGTAACTTCACGTGAATTTCTATCTTGGTCAGATTGGCTCTAAATAGTCTCAAGGCAGTGGAAAAGCTAATCTCAAAATTTTATGGAATCACTTGAAGGTCTTAAACATTCTTGGATCCCCTTCTGTCGGGTTTTTAAGCTGTTTGGGAACTTTGCTTTATTGACATGAAAGGTTTCATCTGAGAAGCCCTACTGCTCCACACATCTGTGCACTTGGCAGCAATGGCTTTGATGAATTTTTCTGGCTGCTCTCTAAGTCTGAGCAGCTTCTCTTTGTGTCACAGCATAGTTTTTTCCTTGTGTTCCTCCTTCAGAAAGGCTGTGATGACATGATACTTCCAGCCTACCTGTAAGGGCAGGCATTTCAGTGCAGCGTACTTTCATGGTGACCTGCGTCCCTTCTTGATTCCTTGCTTTGGGAAAGGGTACCCCCTTCTGTTTCACCAATGCACCACTCCATCTCTCGGACAATATTTCTCCAACAGTCCTGCTGACAATGCAGCAGAGGGAATGAAGAGAGAACTAGCACTGACCTTGCAGCAAAGGCTGAGCACATTAGTTACTGTTACAAATGCTCCTGGAGACATCAGTGTGACACCCCCATCATGTGCCCCAGCTGCAGCTGCTTGGCAGCATCAGCTGTGAAGTGCCCCAGAAGATGGCATGACCCATCACCTGCCAAGCTTTCAGTGAGTCAACACCCTAGCTGGCCACAAAGCTCCTTTGGATGACTCCTTCTCAGGAGGAAGAAAGTCCTATTTGCAATAAAGTCCTCTCCTGGGACAGATCACACACAGAACCAATGAACCTGCAGGGTGCATCTGATTGATAGGTCCTGCACTTCTCTGTAACACCACGAAACACTCTGCTCCCCTCTTACAGCAAGAGAAAGAGCCCAAGGAGTTATAACCAAGCAGAGCCAATGCTTAGCTTGAGTTAGCTGATGTTCGGGATGAGGTGGTTTCCCCTGCCTCACCATGAACCAAGCACTTCCATGCCTTTGGGTCACGCAGAGCAGATCTTGCCCGCCACCTGCCTTGGTACTCACATACACACACAGCAAGCGTTATTAGCCTTGTGAGGAACAGGCGTGAGCTGAGCTCAGCCTCCAGCCCAGCTCCATACCCGGGCTCCAAGCTCCCTGACTCAGACACACACAGTTCTCGGAGGCAAACCTGAGCCAGGAAAACCTATCCAGCTCCCCCACGAGATCTGGGAAGTACAAAGCCATATGTGAGCCCACTTTACAGCCCGGCACCTTCACTCCTTCTACTCTGCATAGATAGAACAGAACATCAGCACTAACTGCAGAAAATGGTCACAATATGGCTAAAAGTGAATTTACTATTCCTTGGGGCAGGGGGCAGAAAAGATCAAGGCTGACACTTGAAGCTCTCCCCCAGGAAAGGCTCCAACATCAATTATAACTTCCCAGTGCCAGCTCCATACCGTTCTCCTCTGGCTTCCAGCTGACAGACGTGCACCCCCAGCACAACCCCGCCAACACTCAGTCGATTGCTAGACGTGTCTTTGTGAACCAGCCTACAGGCCTGTCTCCAGCAGTGATCAGCAGCAGATCATTTTGGAATGAGCAGGCATAGGTAGAGCATGGCTGCAGCAGGTAGCTGATAAGGTCAGGAACTACATCTCAGATCATCTAAACCCATCTTGATCCTCTGCGTGTGTTTTATGAAGGCAGAAGGGACAGTACAAAAAATGCAGGGGGCATGTTGGGTTAGGTGAACATGAGAACTGACAGAGAGAAGCCAATTAAATCAAGCCAGCAGCAGGACAGAGCTGGCCGCTCCCTTCCCCTTGCAGCATGTGATGAGGATCAACAGAGCCTTCACCTAAGCACTCAGCTGAATGTTTTCTTCTTGTGTGCACTGACGTCTGGCTTTTCAACTCAATTTTCACTCACTCTCTGGCAAGCCAAGTCACACCACACAGGAAAAAAAATCAGGCTTTTTTTAACATCATCACTTAAACCATGATTTAATCTCATGATGTGCAGGGCCTGAGTCATGACATTGGATTTTTTCAAGGTGGAAATACTCCTGGCTGGACTAGCAATACATGACCAACAGGGAACACAGAAATACAGCTTTTCCCATGTCCTGTTACATTGCCTCCACCAGTCCCAGGAAGACAACAGAAAACCAGTCCTATACAGTTGGATCCATCAGGGTTGCTGAAGGGATTCCTAATTCCTTGTTCACTGACTGCCCCAAGTCTCAGCCCAATCCTTAAAATGCATAGGGCAGAGGAAAGAAATCACACATTAATTCTAAGAATAAGGTGTACGTCAAAAGTTTCTGCTCCCTTACGTGCACCAAGGAGACATATTTCGCAGCATGGCCGTAAATCTCAAACTTTAAGTACACCAGTGGCTTACTGCATTGTCTTTCCAACAAGGCAATACGAACCCTCTCATCTTGTACGCTTGCAGCCCACAAAGCCAACCATATCCTGGGCTGCATCAAAAGAAGCGTGACCAGCAGATTGTGACCAACAGGTCAAGGGTGGTGATTCTGCCCCTCTACCTCGCTCTCATGAGACCCCACCTGGAGTACTGTGCCCAGCTCTGGGATCCCCAGTACAAGAAGGACATGGAGCCATTGGAGTGAGTCCAGAGGAGAGCCACGAAGATGATCAGACTGGAGCAGCTCTCCTGTGAAGACAGGATGAGAGAGTTGGGGTTGATCATCCTGGAGAAGAGAACACTCCAGGGAGACCTTATAGCAGCCTTCCAGTACCTAAAGGGGGCCTATAGGAAAGCTGGAGAGGGACTGTTTACAAGGGCCAGTAGTGATAGGTCTTAAACTGAAGGAGAGTAGATTTAGATTAGATATTAGGAAGAAATTCTTCATTATGAGGGTGGTGAGGCACTGGAACAGGTTGCCCAGAGAAGTTGTGGATACCCCATCCCTGGAAGTGTTCAAGGCCAGGTTGGATGGGGCTTTGGGCAACGTGGTCTAGTGGAGGGTGTCCCTGCCCATGGCAGGGGGGTTGGAACTAGATGATCTTTAAGGTCCCTTCCACCCCAAACCGTTCTATAATTCTATGATCTCACTAGTGGGGAAGAAAAATCTCCCAACCTAACTCTACTGATCTCAGTTCATTAACTTTGCACGGGAACCTAGTTCAGCACCCTCCAAAGCCAATAGAAGGTGGATGAGCAGAGTCCTTCCAAGTCAGCAACAGGCACCTTATTGGTGAGCTCAGAGAGAGGCCTGGGGGAGGAAGGTGTTCAGAAGGGTGAAGGAAATGGATGATCTCATTCTACACCTTGTTTGGTCACATCCCAAAGCTGTCAGGCATTTTGGCATACAGCTGGCAGAGGCAGGTTCGACATGAGGAAACATGGATGGCAATAGTGCCAGCAGTCCTGGCTAGGGCATGGATGGCCACGGGCAGTCACACTTCCCATTCTTCTGAGCGTGGACATACTTAGCAATGCTTCTACAGAAAACCTGGGAGGACTGTACCCATGAGCTGTCTCAGTTGAGGGACTGGTCCTCAGAAGGTCCAGCGCTACGTGTTGCCTGCTACCGCACAGTGAGAGCCCTGACAGGGAACTGGTACAGCTAGCCAGGCTCTGCATCAGCCCTGCAGAACATCACAAGTTTTTCCCTACCTACTAGAAGAATTTATTTTCTTCTTTTTTGCAGATTTTCAACTCCTCAATCCCCAACTCCTCCCACTGGCCTCTCTAAACAACCCTCTCCCTTTCAGATGCTGATGCTTTTCAGCTGATTAGACTATGGGCCAGCCCATGAGCTGGGTGTAACTCAGTATAGCTTGTCAATGCTAATTTACACCTGCTGAGAATTTCCCTCCCTTCACCATTTAGCAGAATTATATGACATGTCTTTTATCTCTCCTCACAGTTTAGCCTGCCGTTCCCCCTTCCTGGCCCCCAAGCCTCCTGCTTTGCTCTGAACTCCCTGTAGGTTTGCAGGATAAGTTGCTTATTTGCAATGTAAAGTGTCTCTCAGTGCCACAGCCCCGTGCAAACAAACCCGAGAGACACATTTATCCTTACTTGTGCAGCAAATCCAGCCCCATCTTTTCCTGGCAGCAGTTCCCTACAACACACACTGCATATGACTTGCTAAGAGAACAAATATGTCCTTTATTTCCACTACGCGATGCAGGACCTCTCTGGGGAGGTTTAGGGAGGGAGAACGAGAGGACTGATCCCACAGACACCCTGAGCTCTCGCCTTTCTCCTTGAAGCTGATGGCGATGGCTCGCCACCCAGCTCAGCTCTCTGTAGACTCTGTCAATAGGCAGGATACTATTAATGACTTCTTGTTGCTATGGTGATATTGATGGATAGTCCCTGGGGTTGGTGGGAATTCAGGGAAAGCTAGCAAAAAAAAAAAAAAGAAAAAAAGTGGGTCAAAAAAATCCCCCAGGAAAATGTGAGTTTGCCTAGAAATGGGCAGTTGTGTGACAGCCTAGACGAATTCAGTGGCCCTTCACACTTCCTAACTCATCCTCCCTCTCACAAGAACGACATGGTGTTCTTCAGAGCCAGTGCAAACACTCCTGCACGCAGCAGGGCTCTGGCGCATAGGCGCACCGCTGCAAGCAGATTTCATTACCAGGCGTTATTTTTGCAGCTTCACCCTGGCACTTCATTTCACATACAGAGTAAAAATCTTGGCTCCTGTGAAATCACTTGGAGCTGTGCCACTGGGCACAGAGACAGGATTTTCCCCAGCTCTCAGAATGCCTTATCACAAGTGACAATTTCATTCAGCTGCCACGATAGCCACTGGGAACCCCCTGCCTCTCCGGAGCTGCTTCAAGCATGGAAAAGCTGCTGTTGCAGAGGGCTTTTTGCTCTATTTTCCTGAGGCTCAGCGCTATGCACTCTCCGAAGGTGGTGTCATGGGCTCTCTCACAGCTTCCTACTCTGCAATATGCAGTTTAGTGTAATCTTTTACCCTTCATCCTGGCAAGGACAGGCTGCACTCCAGTCACAACTGGCCCTCTCACCTTGCACAACTGTTCTAGGGATTTGGGGCACAGGAACCACCTTTATAAAATACCAGTTCTCACTTTGGCCTTTTTTTCTCTGGGAGAAGCATTCCTAATTCAGGCTGGTGACATATTAATGAAGAAATGATAAAGTCCCAGTAGAACTCCCTCTTCCTCTGCACAGGCTATTTATCTAAGCCCACCAAGAGGTGTACAAACTGCAAGATTCCTTGTTTTGGGGGGGATTTTAGTACGATAAGTTAATTTCAGAGTATGCTTTATGTCCTAGCAAAAAATCTTTTCTGCTGTGTTTTATGTCTAGGAGTTGCCCTACACACATACAAACTTGCTAGAGAACTTTTTACTCCAAACAGTGGTACCACTCCAGGCATGTACCACTCCATCACCTGATGGGCACTCTTACTCCAGAAAGTTGTTATTGGTTTGGATCTGTTGTTACGGAATAAGCATATCCACAGGGGAGCAGTATTTATAGCAGTATTATTATGCAGACAGTTTTGCCAGTAAATGCCCTGGTGTAGATCAGGTCCAATTGACGTGTCAGCTTTTCCACCTACTTGTGTGCAGATCCTTTGCCCCTATGTGAACTCAGGAACTGGAGACAAAATTACCCTGTCCCTCTCTTTTGCATTTTTTGATAAATGTAGTTTTAATGGACTGTGGAATCTAAAAGCACTTTACATCAGGAACAGATCCCAAGAGCAAAATTCAGTTAGTTTCTCCTACATTACATGTAGCTGTTCATCAAATTTATTGGGCAAGGTTCCTAAGCACATGGAAGCCGGACCAGCACTGACAGAGGCTCTCTCTTGCATAGCAATCCTTTGATCAGACTGTCAGCATCATTTATTTGCTTGTGTTTCATATTCTTGAATGCTTCAGTAAGTTATTTCTCCCAGTTGACTATTGGTGGCAAAGGCTGCTCTTTGAAGTCGGATTTGCACCTCTTCCCTTCCCCTCCATTTCAATTAGCTATGGAAATTATTTGGGTTTTTCTTTTTTCTCCTAGCTCCTTTTGCGTGCCTGTTTGTATTAGAAGCTTTAGGAAAACCGATGGCTGGAGAAGACTCCAGTTGGTGTCTTCCCTATAGGAAATGCTGTGGCTTGCAATTAGCACACCAAATTGCTCTGCTTGACCTGCTGCTGGCCAGGGTGGAGAGCACAGAACCGGCTGCAGCGTCCTGCCTTTCCCCCAGCTAGCAGCTAGGGGATGTGGGGGGCTGTGAGTGCTACGGGTGGAAGAAAGGAGGTATCACCACAAACAGGTGGGGCCAGACAGGGGCGGAAACTGGTTTATTGCACTGGGAGACAGAGAAGGCTCTAGAAACATAATAGCTTCTTGAAACAGGATCTCTGCCCGTGGGGAACTGTTGTGCTACTGCATATGCAGCTATTATTTTTCTGCTAACGACTCCATGACTGCAGAGACATTGCAGATGGTGAACTGCCCAGAGCAGTTCGGGGCTGAGCAGAAGTGGCCAGTTTGGACTGGGCTGGAACTCTGGGTTCCTCCACTTGGAGATACCAGGGTAAATGCCTTTTGGCACAAATCCCAACACACTGAGAAGAGCACATACTCCAGAGGGCAACTTTCCAAGTGTGGTCTGCCCTAAACAGCTGGTCACCAAAGGTTTCTCAGAGTAGATCCCTTGTATCAAGATATTTGACTTAAAACAATATCAGATGTATTCAAGGTAGGAGAATCTCTTTGGGCTGTCTTTGACCCCAGCTGGGCATTAACTCTCAGGTGGCCCCAGAGGAATGGGATTTGGAGACATCGGACTGGATGCAATACAGATCCATGGGATTTCTCACCACAAGCAAACCTGGCCTCACCTGCCCCTACATCATGTCATGCATAGTTTGCTGGCTGTGTTTTTAAAGTTGCCATTAATAAACAAATTCTAAGACTCATTAATACCAATGCATATGCTCTTGGAATGCTCCTAACCACATTTATGTATTTTAACTCATCAATATTGCCAAGAGACTCTTTCTTTTTGATGTTCCACCAGTTCCTAGTCTATAGTGAAAGGTGATGGAGGAGGAGGCAGGATATGCCCCTTTGTTTAGAGCCAGCTGTAAGAAAATGGTTTTGCTTAATCAAATGCACTGGATACTTTGTGCAAGTAAGCTGCATCTACTTGCAGTGCAGGTTAGCCATTGCACACGTAAGATTGTGAAGAAAAGTAAAAACAAATGCAGCGGTTCTGCAGCTCTTTTTAAGTGAGTGAGGGAGAAGAGGACAGTAAACCAGATCCCTTCTCCCTGTGCTGTGGATCTCAGATATATTTCCCTTGCAATCAGAGTTAAGTATCATTACTTTCATGTCATTTTGCAAAACATTCCAAGTGTCTCATGAAGGTTGCTATGTTCTTGTTAACCCTTTTTTTTTTTTTTTTGGTAACTGGGAGAAAATAAGACACAGATCATAGTAGCTGATGAGAGGCCTTGCATGCACGTTTATGTTACCAAGACAGTGCTAAGAACTGAACTAACAGCATCACGGATGAGCTGCAGGCAAACAACCAGGTTGGTTCTAATAACATGGCTCATGCACAGCACTGAGTCTGCAGCCTTTGTGGTTGTCTCAAAGTACCCACACCTACCCAAAGCTGAACACTCTACAGCAAGGAGAGACAAAACCACTCTATAGATACAATTTGGTAATATCAGGCAAAAGAGGAAATATTGTCTATGCAAACACCCAATCACTCATGGGAAACAGATATGAATCTTTCAAAAACACCTTTTTTAAGGAGTACTCTAAGAAGATACGGTGGGGATGCTGCAGCCAATGTGATGGCAAGAGTCTCATGCAACACAGCATCTCAGAAAAGGATTTAACCTCAACTTCATAAATACTGTCCATCAACAATTCCTGCATGTAGCTAGAACAGAAAGTTTAATTACCACTTAAGAAATGGAAGACAAAATGAGCTACATGACCTTTCCCACCCCAGATCCTGTAGGTCAGCATTATTTAAGACAACTGGGAGCCTGAAAAGCTAAACATTAGTGTTGGCAGATGAACAGACGGATGGATCGCTGCCAGCATAATCCATCTTCCCACTTGCCTCCGCAGGACCGGGTGACATTCAAAACTAACTACTTCCCTATGCAAAGAGAAATGCACGCAATGCAATGAGCAGGCTTTAAAATGGACTCATCAGCTGGCAGGACCAGTGGCAAAATGCTTTATGGCTGCTATTTAATGTTGCAGGCGAGGCTGTAAACATCAGGCTGTGATAGAAGTTGGGAATGTAGTGACCACAGTGGATTTGCTGTAAGCCAACCCCCGAGCAAGTTGTAAAAATCTCTCAGGATGCTGTCATTTTTCCTTTATGTATAAATGCTCTAAATCTAATTAACCTTTTAATCAGAGCAGATAAAATTATGGTATTATCATCAAAGGGGATGCTCTATCTACAGTTTCATGAAAAATTTCCATCTCTGCTCAACTTGGATTTATTTTTTTTTCCTGTTTGGGGCTCTATGAGTAAATTCCCCAAACACTGAAAAACAGAAAAGAGTAAAGTCCATTTTGTAGGAGATTTCTTAACACAGCCACAGATGTCTACACAGTTACTGTGTAGACATCAGCTCTCCTGATGCCAGACGGGACTCCATCCAGAGCTTTCAGATCCAGCTCAATTACCTGTTGCCTGAGCACAGAGAACACTCCTGCTCCCTTACCAGGGCAGGCACAACAGGAGCTGTGACGCACTGCACCAGAATGAATCACGTTACCCTCCCCGACAGAGAGGGCACAGAAGCCCACAAACTCCCATGTATCCCAAGACTTTCTGATGCTCAGCAGGGATTCAAAAGTAAAATCATTTCCTTCATCTAGTAGCTATAGCAGACTGTTCTGTCAGCTAGTAGACTACAATATGACTTTTCTAAATTGACACAAATAACTCTAACATGTACCTTTGTGCCTGTAGTACCCCAAAGATATCTCTGTCTCTGGTTTATAATATCACCTAGACCAGACTGTATGTTGTACCGTTTTTTTTACAACGGCTGCAGTCTTCAAGATTTTCTACACCTGCTGGCAAACATCAGTACTGTTAACAAAATCAGCCAGCACAGCCAAGTGCAGAAATAACCCCAATCAAGATCTGAACGTGAGACTCCAGGTGAATGAAGCTTCCTGACTAACCCACTACGGCATTTGGCTTCACTGAACTTGCCTGTGTAATCTGAACCAAAAAAGCACTCATTTCCACTTACTATTGCCCATATGTCACCTCTAAATATACTTACATATTAGCATTTATGCAACGTTCAGTACAAAATCCATATGGCTTCTTTCAGCAAGCAAGCAACAGCAAGAAGGGTAAGTTGCAAAGAGAGTCTGGAGATGGAGCTTGTAAAGATTTCTTTCTAAGCACCATAAAACACTCATTGCAGATGGACAATGATGGAAGAGTTGTTATGACCTGCTCCAGATGGGGCATGTTTTCTATTTTGTATGAAGCTAAAATTGATTTCTTTTGTATGAAGTGTCTACTAGCGATCCCTGTGGAACAGAAGTCAGGTAGCAGAGCAGATGAGGCCTAGGCTGAGGAGTGTCAGAGCCCCTAGTAAAACACCCTGTAATTACCTTGACCAGCCTCATCTGGGACCTCCACCCTTGCTCCTGCCACCCATTGGCCTGGGAGCTGCATTTACGTCCTTGTCCTGGTCCTTGTCTGAGTCAGGCTGTGTGCTGGCCTAGCCAACTGGACTTCTTGGGTGACATCAGATCTGCATTGGGACTATGGCTTTCTCTGGGGCTTGTTGGACTGTTGGCTGAACCAAGATATTGTCATGGAGCCCACTCTGCTCTTCCCATTTGGGTACAGTAGGACTTGTCCAAGGTTTCTGTCTCAACCTGCCCTGCTGCATGGCTTCCACCTTACCTTCCTTTCCAGAGACATCCACCCTTACTTGGTCCTTGACAAGGAGTTTTCTGAGCCCTTGAGTTTGGTATTACTTCCCCAAGTTAATCAGAAGAAAGAAATGTTCACATGGAACAAGAAAGTAGAAAATCAAGAGTTTTCAAATGTCCCATGCAGCAACCACTGCTAGGAGACCTTCCAGGATGGAGAAAAGCAACTCAAGCCTAACAGAAATGGCCTTCTACTTCTGAATGGCAAACCACCCAAATGAGAGCCTTTGAATGCTAACAATTTGCTTTAACAGATAAAGCGTAAAAATGTGTTGCTGTCACTGCCTAAATCACAGAAAAAATTGTGCAGCCAATTAACTACTTTTGGATAACATTTACCTTAACGATCAAGACTACAAGACCATTAAGCTTTCACATCCACTGAAAGAGAAAAAAGTCTACATGTAAGAGACTGCAGTCAGAATGGTAAATCAGGGGTCTCATGCTGCTATTACTCCCAATCTTATAGATGATGGGTTCTTAACTCCAAAAATTGTTGTATCCCTTGTGGGTGCATGCTGTGTTAGACTTGACAGATAGAAAGGAATTGATCACAGAATTAAAAACATAACTGGTTGCTTAGTTACCAATGATCACTACACAGTTGTATTTGCTGTGTGCAAACAGAGCTCAGTGCAAACCAATTATCCATCATTACGACTCAAAAATGTCAATTTCAGAGAGCTGAAAACAACCGTGACCCAGGTAATAAAGGAAATTTGACTAGAAAAATACAAATGATAAATGGGACCCCTTTTGGGGGGGGGGCACTAAATGTTCAAATAGCCACAATCCTGTGGCTGAGGAAAGTAAATATATTGTTTGGGAAAAAACAGGATTCTTGTTTATTGGGAAAGTGAAAGCAAGCGTGTTATGTGTATAAACACTGGGAAAATAAAAGTAGTAAATAAAAATGACAAGCTAAGAATTGCACAAAACTGATAAGGGAAAAATGACACAGGGAGAGTTAAAGAACTTCAGGATTAACGGTGGCATGAAGGAGCTCAAACACACTGGGTCCTAAAAAGAGCATAGTGTCATTCCAAAAATGAAGTGGACCTACAGTGAGTGGCAGTGCCATGAATGTAGAGTAAGTAGAAAGCCACCTCTGTCAGCTGCTCAGCAAGAACTGTCTTGGGAGCTCTGCATTAATCTGAGATGATTCATATAATTTTTTTGTTTGTTTGTTTGTTTGAACACCAAAACATGAGATGAGTGGCCTTAGATCTAGGTCACTTTGGAAAATATGTAAGAGCAGCCCATTCCCATTGGTTGGGAACAGAAACTAAACTAAAGCAGACTACAGAAGGGTGCATGATTTCATAATGAAGATATTTAAGCACTAGAACAATTTTCTGGGGGCTGTGATGATTAGTGGGAATGGTTTGGGCACAGGAAACAGCCCTATGTCTGTGTGAGGCAGACTAGAAGAGCCAGCAGGTGCGATGGTTGCAGGGATCTACAAATGTCCCTCCCACTTCTTGAAACACAGATATATAGATACTGCTGTTTAATATACTATGAGGAGCCACACTCTTATTTCTCACAATTAGGTGCTATTCTTTCAGGTTCCATCCCCAAAGATCAAATCATTAAATCTCCCATAACTGTGACCTTCCTTTAGCAAGGTCTGTCTTTCATCTATCAATCAAACTGAGCCTTGGTGCCAGATCTGTGGATAAGCTGCTGTACCAGCAGCACATTCATGACTATGCACCACATAGATGCTGGCAGGTTAGATACTCATGGGCTAAGCTGCACACTGAATTTATCACCATGGCTGTAAACAATTCATGCTCAGCATTGCTGGTGTCCAGCCTCTCTTCTCCTCAGCAGTTCATCTTCCCTCTCCTAAAACACATAACAAAAGCAGCTACAGAGATTTCTGCCTTCCTTGCATGTGCTGTAAAGCGCAGCTATGCTATATCTGATCACGCCCTCACGACAATTTAAGCTCTCTGAAAATAGGAATAGTCAGGGCTGAATGCAGCCACAGTAGAAATGGGTTTGGGCTGAATGCTCTGTTTCTCTCCAGTAAAAACTGCATGTCCTGTGTACAGGAAGGATAAGGGCCATAAGTGCTAAACCCTCTGTAAGACCTGGGCTGGGGGAATCCCCTGCCCTGCGTAACCTGCAGTTTACAGAGGAGGAGAGAAAGGAGGAAATAGGTCAATCCAACTTCTTTATGCAACGCAGCACAATATGGTAAAAATAAATTCTATAGGGGACATACAACATCTGTTTGCCTTTGACTCCATTATGAGATTGGTTCTTTTTTGGCCAGGAGAGCAGAAGCAAAGAACAGACTGAGCAATTTTGAGGCTGATACTGAACGTACAGAGACTAGCATGTTCCTGCCTGCTCAAGAGATGTACAGAAAGTGCTAATAGTGCTTCGGTGTCAGAAAGTATTTTCTGTTGTTGAGTATGAGCAGAAGCTGAGGGAAAGATAGGTTACAACAGTCACCAGATCAACTTTGCGTTTGCTCTCGCAGCTCTTGCGCTGTGAAGAGGTTTATCAGCAGCCTACACAGGATGTATGCAGTGTACCAAGAGATGCTGCTTGCATATGTATTAACAGTTGTGCATGGCAACACATGCGTGTGTTACATAGAAGATTGATCCACGTAGATGCTTACTAAATGGGATTGGTTCATAAACACCACAATCTGCCTGCTCTGGAGAAATATTAGAGACCTTGGAACAATTTCATGAGAGTGAATCTGTGTGAAGATGGGAAGTGCCTCTCAGCTTCTGCGGCACCCAGGCCATCTGTCTGAAGGGTTACACTCTGCCATGGAGGTCAGCATGTAGCAGCTGAGTCCGTTTCTGTACATGCAAAGCCATCTTCCTTGTGTAAAGACAGAGCTTTGTGACCTCCTGAGAGGTCTTCTGCCCACTGTAGATCTACCCCAAATTAGCACTGTCTGCTACTAATCTCTTGTTAACTATCAAGGCCCTCAGGTATGTAAACCTGGACCAAATGAAAAAGGCCCCAGGAAATAGTGGGCTTACCTCATCACATCCCAGCTGGCAGCACTGCCAAGAACATGGTGGAAAACTTGATTTATTAAAATTAATGAAGGAACTGGCTAGTCTTGAATAATTCATTACATATCAGCTGCTGCTGAGGTAATAGAAGCTCAGCAAGATCCTCTTTAGCACTGCACAGTGCCTAAAATCTTTGAATAAAATGAAGTCAAAGATTGGCTAGTTAAAGATTGAAGGGCTTTCTCCATGCGAAGTGGGAGGCCCTGATTCCTGTCGCTGAGGTCATCCAGCTGCCATCTGTGAAAATTGCCAAGGTCTCTCAAATGGAAGCCAGCCGGCTAACATCACTGATTTTTGCCAGGGCACGAAGCATTCTGCCTCAGCCATCGACTTCTGCAGGATATAATGGCTCCATTTTTCATGATTCTTGCTGAAATCAAGTTTAGATTTTGATATTTACCATAAGCTAGGGATGTCTGAGGGTGTTGGCTTGCTTATCCATCATTATGAAAATAAATCAGCCTGACATGCAAAGAAGTAGGCACCATCTGAGTATGCAGATCTTAAGGTGCAATCTCTGCTGCTGCTCAGGGCTTTTGTCAGCACCAGCAGAATCAAATTACCCACAGCCTGGGCAGTGTCAGGGCAGGATTTTGGAAGCATGTCAGAAGCCCTGGAACAGAATCCCGCTAACTTAATCTGGTGCCACTTGATGAAACAAGGGCTCTTTTTCAACTCTGCTGAAGTCAATGGTAAAACCTATGATAAATGTGTAAAAGCAGCAGCAAAATCAGGCACTGTAATTAGATGGCTGATATTCCTCTTCCTGCATGCTCTCCTTCTGCAGATGTCAGAGGAATTGTAGTTAATAAAGAAGAAAACCAGATAAATGCCACAAACACCCTCCTGCCTCCCAGCTCTCGTACAGGGTCTCCTAATGCAATCATGAAACTCTCCACTAGCCACAGCTAAAGACCCTACCTGAAGTCCATCACTTTCTCTCTTTCTAACTGGTGATGATAGAAACTGGCCCCACAAGCCAGCAACATGTCCTGTGATGGTACCTGTTCTCAGCTCCAGCTCTGGTTTGGCACCTAGGAATTTGTGATGCACTGATGGTACAGCAGCTCTGGATCGTATTAAGACAGTTGGACAAGACAGCCTTTGACTCAAGATCCTGATGAATAGGGAAAGATCCTGATGCCTTGTTGATTCCCTCAAGCCAGATTTTATTTCCAGATGCCATTCCTGTTTCAGCCAGAGCAGATGATTTTGGCCAGGCCTCAGTGTCTGAAGTATTTTGGTAGAAGTACTCTGATGTAGCCAGTTGGCACTGTGAGACATTTGACCTAGCCCCAGGAGACTGACGGTTTCCTCTCCTCTCCAAAAATACTGCTTCATCAATCACTTGTGAGAGCATTTTAAAAATTAAAGCCAACTCCCTTTCTCCTCTTGCTGTCTGTTAATAGCCTCTCTGCGGGAGGTCACAGGACATTGATTTACACTCCTGAGCTTTTTGTGGACATAGGTTAAGATCATTTGGAGAAACCATAAACTGACGTTGTGACTTCCCACCTTGAAATGCATGAATGAAGCAAATATTGTAACTCTCTCAGCTGCAGAGTGCAAGATGCTGTGAACAGGTTGTAACCTGGTAACGTGTGAGACTGACGTCTGGTCCCTGGTCTTCTGGGGTCCTCCCAGACAAGATACTCCAATCCCTGTGTTTCAGTTCTGATATCTATACAAGGAGATAATAAAACTTCCAGCACCTGTGAGAACTTGACCCTTCCTCACCTTTGAGGATTTGAGCACCAAGAGAACTCGGGTAAGGTTTCCTAAAACTGAAGTCTAACTATTTGGAACTAACTGAACTCTGGGACCTGCATTCAAGTGTCACAGCTCCAAGCCACTGTCTGGGCACAAGCTGGCATGGCTCTAGCTACCTCAAGGGACACGGGTGCCTTCCCCTCTAAAGCTGTAAGGAAATGCAGGTATGTGGGCAAAGACAGGACAGCAGTATCAAAGGACCAGTCCATGAAGCATACATTCCTCTCTTTACACACCACCAGGGGAACTGTGTGTATGTGGTTGTGACTTTGCAGCTGCTTTTGGCCTTTTATCATTGTTTTCTTCTCCTTTTCCCTTTTTCTCTCTTTCTCTTTTTTTTTTTTTAAACAGTCATGTGTTATCTTCTGGAAAGGGCACCTGACTAGTGATGATGTACAATCGCTCTGGGGGCTGGTTTAGGAAGCACAGTGCCACTCTGACTTGCCAGACAACAGCAGTTGCTATGTGGCTTCCTTTGCTTTGTTCCTTCAGGAGACCAGTTGGTATTTACATTTTCTCTAAACAAGGCATCATCCCTGAGATATGCTCATGTGAGAGCGTTTCAGGGAATTCCAGCTGGGAGGTGAGAGTAAAGGATTTCATCATTAAAAAAAAAACCAAACCAAAAACCCACAAACAAACAAAAACACCACACCACAAAAAAACCCCACAAAACCCCAAAGAGATCCTGGAGGAGATGCTGTTTCCTTCCAAGTGATTCTGTGAGGTAGGGGCTGTAAGAGAAGTAGGGAAGCAAGAGTTTTACCAGTTCCAGTACAATCCCATTCTTTTCAGGAAGATATTAAAAGTCCATTTCAATGCAAAGTATTTTGGGGAAGAGTGGAGGCTGGAGCCTGTTCAGACATTCACCTGGTTTCTACTTTCCCAGCCTAAACAGTGAAAAAAAGTTAAAGAAGGGCACAAAGCAGCCTAGTTCTTATTCCAGGCAGAAAGGAGGGCAAACTTGGTATAAATCAAGCAAGTAGCTATGGACAGGTCACACACAGCAAGGTTTGGAAACAAAACTTCTGCGTGGAGGTAAAGGGGGCAGAGGCAAACCCACTCAGATAAATCCGAAGTTTCCTTGCAGCTACGGCAGCCATGTTAACATGCACTAGATGAAGAACAGGCTCAACTGTTTTGATGATAATTGCCTGGCTGCTTTAACTGGATATAGGCTTCTAAGTCCTAAAATCAGCTGTGTGACAAGACAAACTGATATTTACCTTTTATCTCCTTTATCTTGGCTTGCCCAGTGCAGCATGGTCAGTACACATGTTCCCAAGTATTAGAATTTTCCACAGCACTGATGGATTTTTTTGCAAGAGGAACAAGTAACATTTTACATCTGAAGTTACTGATTGTACTCTTCGTTGAGGCAAAGCTACTCTGGCCTGAGTTCAGTTTCTGCTCCAGAGAATGCCTCCAAGGCACCCATAACCATCAGCAGCAACCAGATAATCACTGAGCTGCAGGGCTACTCATCAGCAGTGCAATGACTACACTTGGATACCCGATGGCCTCTGACGATGTGACACTTGCATTGCTCATGCAGTGCAGTTGGTGTCCCTTTGGACTTGCTGAGGGATGCACTGGTCTTGTGTTGTAATGACACACAGAGCCAGAGGATCGGTTACCACAAAGCGGTGTTTTGAGCTGGGAGATTATGAGCATGGCTGAGGACGAGGTAGCTTTCTAAGATGGGTCCCGGCATACCAGGCTTCCTGGTGCGGTCCATGCCCAAGGGGCTGGCATGGGGAGGGACACAGGGCTGCTGAGTCTGACTCCTGCCTTTCTCCTTTGGCTGTCCAAGAGGATGTAGGAACACCATAGGGGACAGAAAACACCCCCACTGCTTCTGAGCACTGCAGTGCCCCATGAGCTAATTTGATTAGGTGGAGTACCAGGTTTGCAGCCAGGTCCAGCAAGGCACTAGCAGCCAGGAGCAGCAGAGCCAGCATGTGGTTCCAGGCTAGGGCTGGCCATGCACTTGCACTGATACACTGACACACCAAGCCTGGCTCCCCTGGGGTGTCTCTGAGCCTGTGGAGCAAATTCCTGCTGGTGTGGCTGCAGGTTATCTTGCAGTCACCCCTGTTACAACCAGCAAGACATTGTCTCTGTCTCCTTATCTCCACCTCTGGTTGGGCTTTATATTGAGAGAACTCAGGGTCTGTCCCTACCGCCATTACAGCTTCAATGATATAAAAGCAGAGGAAGACAGACATGAATTACTAAGGCGAAGAATCTCCTTGCTGCTTCATGACCCCATGGTGTACCACATGCCCATCAGCCAAGCCCGGCACACGGGGACAGGGGCAAGAGGCTGGCCGTTGCCTTGCAAAGGGACTTCCTAGACAGGTGTGTGCTTGGAGGAGTGCTGCTGGAGGACACCTCTGACTACAGCTCTTCTCCCTCCTTGCAAGATGATTCCCCTCAGTGAGGACCAACCCTGTGTGCTGGGCCTAGAAGCAGGTTCATGTCCATCAAATGGCCACAAACCTGTCCTCACACTCAGTACACCAAACAGAATGGAAGCTGGGAGACCTGGACTATTGCATATAAAGAGGCACTACTGTAGGCCCGAGTTTATCCTCAGTTACATGGATGTAAATAACCTGATCAGATGCAAGCAAAGGTACCTGATTTTGGCTACTGCCGGAGTGAGAACACTGCATGCAGTACACAGCTACCAAGGGAAGCTACAGTGAAATCAGCCACCTCTTCAAGCCATTTACCACATCATGAGGCAAGATGAATCAATAATATGTATCGAGCTGGGAAAGTTAATCTGCATCCAGAGCATCATAACAAATTAAAAGGAAATAAAATCACTACAATTCCACTGGCTCTCATTACTATCACAGTGGAGAGTAATTAAATCCATGGGCCAAATTCAACGCTGGAAGAGCTCCCCTGAAGCCGGAGGCACTGACAAGGGCATTGCTTTTTCCAGACACTGTGTGTTTCAAACAGCAGCAGGAATGGCAAAATGGGCAGAGAGGATAGGGCAGGGTACAAAGGGAACCTGTTTAGGAGCCAGGCATTCTGCTTCTTGCTCTTCCTCACCTGGAGTCATGCTGCCCACCTGCTGCTTTGGTGCTTGATGAGGCTAAATCTCAAAAGCTCCAGGCATTTGTATGTGGGACTCCTACCCCTATTACAAGGCCTTCCCAAGCCAATACACAACTGCCATTTATCAGTCCTGGCTAACATCTTTGTCCTGACTCTTCCCTGCTCCACTGCCTTACCCTGCTTCCTCTGAGCTCCTCTCTCCTCCCCGCTCCTCAGCACAGCCACCGCTGCTACACCCTCTCTTCTGTGCTACAGAAACTCCTTTCCCTATCACAGAGCACGCTCTGCTATCCTGCTACTTGACGAGGCTCTCAACCCATCTTTCTGTGCTTTCCTATAAACTCCTTATCCTTTGGCCCTCCCACATCCCTGAAGAAGAAGAAACGGAAGGACTATTGCCTGTCCCAAAGCCATAGCCACGTGCACTCCCATTGCAGCTTTGGTCCAGCCCCGCATGAATTACGAGCTGGAGCTGTGCTATGAAGCAGGGATTCAACTTGAAGCAGCATCCACTGCCCGCACCTTGGTACCCTGCCCCTCTGTGAGGCCCCACTGCCCCACATGGCTCTGTCTCAGCTCCGTCCAGCAGCTGATTCCCATTGTGTGGAAGGAGAATGTGTGATGCACAGAAAGCACATCCCTCATCACCGCACACAGCACTCTGTCCAACTAATCAGCACCGCAGCATGAGGTGAGAGCACAGCCACTGCACAGGCACCCAGGGAGACAGCTGATGGTGACACCGGCTGCTGACAGCCAGCAAGACTGGGGGTGTGAATGCCAAAGTTTAGTTCACAGGGCTCAGGGGCTGGAAACAGCCATTAAAGGAGAGAGGCACAGGATAGAAGAAATCAGTTTGGGGAAGTCCTGTAGCCCATGACTAGCAAAAGATTACATCTCAGCATTCTTGTCCAGCCTTCAAGTTTATGAACCTCTCATCTCCTGTTACCACACCCTCTGCATGGCTTCCACCTATGGAACCTATGCTGACATCAGCAGGATTATGCAGCTGCTAAGTACCGTGTGTGGCCAACTCCAGTCTGCACACATATGTTATTGCTGAGGACTTTTCCACGTGGACACATTTACTATGCAATAATTATGATAATTACAGAGATAATCCAAAGTGGATTGTTAATGCTATTTTACAAATTGATGTAGTGTGGTCCTGCAGGTGGAACCATGGACTGAGAGTTGTATTTCCAGACATACCATGATCTTGTTCTCTGTCTGGAAAGGTGGACATCTCACTTGACCTATCTTTGCCTCAGTATGCATTTCAGAAGTTCGGTCACTTTGCTAACACATATCCACCTCTCTAACCACGTTCAGATCCACCAATGAACAGCACAAAAGTCTCATTCTTAAAAGTGTTCAGCACCTATATTCATAGCCATATTATCACAGAATGTGCTACATCATTTCACCAAAAATGAGTGCTTGCATCTTTCAAAACAATTCCGCAGGAACTGCTGAGACCCTCTGGATATCTGCCCCTTAAATAAGTAGCTATCTAGGGGCCAACCTCCCTCATTTCTCTCATTTCCATCTCAAAATAGAAGACCATCTCTCCTGGTCCAGAAAGGGGAAGTGTTTCTTCCACAGATCCTAAGAATTAAAAGTACGTCTGTATGGTGGGCTAGGAACATTATTTTTAATGATGTACTACTCAGCATATATATATCATCTGCCTTTCCTATTACAACAACTTTGAGTTGATTTGTATAACATTTAGACACTCTCAAAGGGATTACTCTTTATGGTAGTGTTAGATTGAGGCATAACTGGAGTTTAACTGAATATGACTTCACTCAAAAAGGACTGTGTTTTGACACAGTCTTTATATGAGGTGAGATACAGGTAAAAGCATGACTCCTAATGCAACAAGGAAATAAAGTTGCTGACTCTTATCACTCTGGACAGGCCAGAGGCAGTAGGGAGCTTCTTCCCATGGAGGTCAAAAACCATCCTGTACAAAAAAATTCAAGCTATGCACTAATGCATACTGCACTGTCGTAAGCATGGAGAGGATGGCTGACATGACTGGGGGCTGTGCTGGTGCCTGCAGTTGCTTCTGGACTGGGCTAGCTCTGTTTTATGGATTTACTTCGTGCTACTGCTATAATGAAGAAAAGCCTGAGGAGTGTGCCGAGAGCCAGAATAAAATTGTAGCAGAGTTATTGCTCTACTGTTTGCACGTGACCAGAAATAATGCAGTGCTGTGTACACAAGCAATGACTGAGTCCCTTGGGGATGTGGCTATATGGCAACCAGGTAGGACAGAACCTGGAATAAAGGGCAGAAGATTCTCTCTGAAAGACACGACTGGCTGTGTATTAGCAGACCTGGTTCTCAGAGCTGGGAATGGGATGTCAGCTCTTCCCATACCTGCTGGAAGGTGTCCTGAGACTCAGGTGGCAGATCAAACAAGCAAGCTATGCACCTTAATCTTAAAAAGTTGACCAGCTCATGGGGCTGCTTATCAGTAAGGAAAGCTTCCATGGCCTACTCCTTCCTCTTTCAAAAACAGATTTTCTTTTTCTTTCTTTTTCTCTCCTGTGACTTTGGCTGATGTTTGTTCTCGATGACACTGAGCTTTCAGAGAAGCTGAACTAATGACTTGTGAGGTCTCCCCACTGCAAGTATGGCTTCTGCAAGCATAAAGCACCAGTTTCCAAAACCACATCTAGCCCTTAAACTAGGAAGAGGACTACTGCATTGGGGCTCGCAGACAGGTTATCTTGTGTTGTGGAAACCTGAACCCTGATTGTCCACAGAGAACAGAGCTGTTGCAACAACTGTGGTAAAAAATGGGGCACATCAGTGCAAAACAGTTAAGTACCGCAAACCAGACTCCTGAGGGAGTGCTCTCAGATCTTCTTGTAATTGAGAGGTCTCAGTTCAGTTCAGGCCTGAGGTTTTTCCAGGTTAAACTACCACAGCATGGATTAGCCGTGAAACTGTGTTGATCCTTTATGAGAAGCTGTTACCTCCCTGGCTTTTGAAAGGCACTTTCTTGAAAGGGGTCTTTCAAGAGGGACCTCCTCTTGAAAGGGGTTGCTTCTGTCTGCTCCTAGAAGCAGGCTGGAAGGATCAGCCACACCACCATGAGTGACAGGAGTACTTCAGCACAGAGCTGACTGATATCCTCAGGCATCAATGTCCTGTTAGTCCAGAGGGCTCAGCTTCAATCCAATACCAGCCATGGCTGGTGCTAATTCTGCTCCAGTCAAACTCTGAACCACTGCTTTGCCTCTAGACATCTCTGCAGGGTGGTTTTATTGAGCAAGGTGTTTGAGATGCAGAGATCCTTAAGATGAGCAAGGACTTGATTAGAGGGAATGGCAGATGAGTTGTCCTTGAGACTAGCTATGAAACCTGCAGATAAATGTCTCACAGCAGCTCTGACTGGATGTGACACTAGGAACTAATGTGTATCACTTCTGTGCTACATCTGAATGGAACTGTCTCTCTTCAGTATCTGAGGGTCTTTAATTCCTTTCTTCCCCAGGGAAGAACCTTGCATGAAAAGTTCAGCTCTGTGTACTCTGAGTCTTGTGAATCGCTTGTGGTCAAAGCCACTGTCATCTTTCAGTCACTAACTGGCTTCCTAAACATGCCTGCAGAAACAGTCAGATTGCTCTGTTGCAAACAAAAGAGCGTTGACAGGACACTGCCAGCACTGCTCCCAGACGCCGAGGAAGCCACAAGATGGGCCGCACAGAGTCTGACTGGAGCAGCTCCAGCACTGCATCCACAGCTAGTGCGGTGTCTGGCTGCTTCTGCAAGCATGGACAAAGAACCGAGCCTGTATACTCCCACTAGCATCTGCTGAAGCTTCATATCCCAAAGGAAAAATGGATTTTTGCTTACACGTATCTAAGCATAGCAGCAGCAGAGAAGGCAAGGGCGTAGACACTCTCTCTAGCTAAAAAACACAAAGCCATGTTTTTTCTTTATAAGAAAAAAAATTACTGCTGCTCCTTGACTTCCTATCTAGGACAGGAGATGGAGAAGGATTTCAGAAGCTTTAGGTCCTTTAGTTCCTTCCTGGAAAGAAGTCTTCAGGACAGGTACTGTTTAATTCCCAATCAGGTTATTTCTGGAAGGTGATGGGACTGTCTCAAATCCAGGTTCCAAAAGGTCTGTAGAGGGCCTGGAGTTGTTCCAGGCCCTGAGTTGTTACAAGGCAAAATGAGTATCAGCAGACAGTAGAGATTTTTTTTTTCCCCTTGTGCTTCACCTTGAAGCAGCTGTTAGCAAAGCCAGAAAACTCCTCTGACCCGCAGTGTATTTAATACAGCCTTGGCAAAGGGACTGCAGTCTGTCATCTCATGAATATGGGAATTGCCTAATTCTCCAGCTATTCTTATTACCTCAGCCTGAGGGTCCCAGCTTTCCATAACTAATTCCTGAAATCACAGACTTTCCACTGTCCTTGCAGTCCTTGAGCAGCAAATCACTGCTCCTCACATAACCGATGCAGGTGTCTGCTGCGGTGACACAGGTATTCCCAGGCCCTCCCTGAGCAGGGACGGCACTGTGGACAAGGCTACTGACTGCAGCATTCATGTGCAGTTCCCAGAGCTGCTCACCCTTTGTTGCTGTAACTTACAGCAGGGTGTTTTGAACATAACAAATGCTGCATGGCACTCTGCAGTGGCTCAGGGCTGGCTGAACAGCTCTGAAGCCTGGGCAGCAAGCTGGCAGAAGTAATGCAATCCATCCCTGGCCACAGAAGAGATCCCTCACCGTGCTCTTACAAGCTGCGGAACTCCCTGCCTCCTCCCCATCCTACCTTGTCTGTAACTCCCACAAAGTCTTGGGATTTGCAGTGCCTCCCACCTGTCGCTTCATTTTCCCCTCCTCATCACGTATGTTCTCAGTCTACCTTCCCTCCCTGGGCCCATGCACCTGTTTTCTGCTCCTTCATTATTTTTCCTAATATCACTGATTCTGCCAGCCCTGTCCATCCTCCCAAGACTCAGAGCTAAAGCTGTTCCTGTGCTGGAAGGTGATAATGGCTGCCAGGAACCAGCTGTTAGGGCTGCTGTGAACTGCAAAGCAGCTGGAAGCTGAGGCTGAGCTAATTATGAAGCAGGGACTGTGAAACTTGTGGAGATTCTGGCCAGAGGTGCCTAGTTTATTCCCAGAGACAAACGGGCATATCCTTTGAATGTCAGCAAGCGACACATGAGCAGGAAAGTCACCAAGTTGTGGACAGCTTTACAGTCCTGGCTATGGAGCACTGCATGTGATGCCTTCTCATCTTGGAAACACCCACGACTGCTGCCGCCAAGCTGCTCTGGACAAGGAGAATGTGCTCACGTGCTGCAGTGGCAGCTGATGAAATCTTAATGCTGGTTTCAAAGGCTAGATTCTTGCAGAGCATAGGCAGGTAAGAGCTATTCTCAGAGGCCAAGAAGTAGCTAAAGTAGCACAGGCTACCAAGTCAGGATCATGGCAAGGTGGAAAAAACCCCTAAGTTCTTCCTGTTTCTTTTGGGATGCAGGATTTTTTTCCTTAGAGTTTACCAAAAGGGTAACTGCATCAATGTTAAATAAAAACTGGATTATGTCTTCCAGTAATTCATTCCTTCTTCATGGTTCAAAACTGGACTATACAGAAGCTGCAGAAGAAATCACCTTGGAAGTCCACGGTTTTATAATCAGAACCTCCCTTTCAATTAGTCATATTATAGGGCTGTAAATACAATAATTCTGTCAATACTATGGAACAGTCACACTGCATTTGTATTAACATAAACTAGTGCTAATGTGCCATAGAGCTAATCTGATATGACAGTAATTGGCTGATGCCCAGCCATGGAGGCCCTGGAGCTACACTTGCTCTCTCTTCCCTACAAGAACTGTCCTCTGAAACACTGGAAAGGAAACAAACTGTGATACCATATCTTGCCTGCCAGCAATGAACGATGCTTGTTGCAACTGCAGCACCAAGAGGTTTGGGGTTGGGGGTGTGTGTGTGTGTGTGTTTATTTTTGGGGGGAATGTATTTAAACTGGAACTTGATCTCCTACAAGCTTAAATATTAAGAAATCAGGATTTCTAGAACACCTTGTAAGACTAGATCAGACTCGGCAAGCACCCAATGGATATTAAACCCAGCAAAGCCATGAAAGCATTCAGTCTGCACCTTTCCCTTCCCTCTGTGACTACTGGGAGCTGTACATCATCACCTAGTCTGCAGTAGGCTTTTCTTACACAGATGAAGCTTAAGAAGCTTAAAACTTTGTAAATGCTTTGGGGCTACCGTTGTTGTCTTGTGCAGACAGCGCAGCAAGACTTAAATCTGAGACTGCAGCTGGGGTTCTCTGGTTAAAGGCCTTAAAGGAGATCAACATAAGCAATGCCTAAGGATGGGAACCAGATCTCAAACACAGCCCATCTCCTGTCTGGGCCATGAAAGCAAGTGGACAGACTTAAAAACAGGCTAGGATCAGGAGTCTTCTGGCTTACAGTCACAATAGGAACCACTTATTTTGCTTTTGGAAGTATGTCCTTCAAAGAGAGTCTTAGTGAGGAAAGACCCTCTCCCTTTTGTGAGGGAGGCTGTCAAAGAAGTCATAGCAGATACCTAGCCTTTCTGTATTTGGCTCATCAGCTCTATGCATGTTTTGCTGTCTGGCTGTACAATGCCTTGTCTAAAGCACCCTCGCCCATGATGGAGCTCTTGGGTTCTACCTCAGTACAAACCAATCAATCATCAGAGACTTGTTTTAATCAGAAACCATCCTTCTCAACAATATGTCACTAATGGCACATAATTTCTGGCACCATGCAAGAGCATACATGGCCTGTCAGTGCCCAAAACAGCTCCTGGAGCAGCCAGTGAAATTAAGAGAGAATTTTGTTAAAGGAGGTGGGGAAGAGCACCCTAAACAGAGGATTTAGGATCTGTGGCGTAGGTTCTTGATTTGACTTAAATCTTTCTAGGTCTGATCTGCTCCTCCATCTGTAAAATGGGATCAATAAAACCTCTCTGACTTGCAGCATGGCTCCCAGTCTTAATTGATGTCTGTGAAGCATTTTGAGAGCCATGAATGAAAGAAACCATTACCAAGCCCTCAGGCCTTACTATAATACCAACAAACAATGCGGAGTTGTTTATAATGCTTTTCAGTGCCACAATGACTAGGAAATGAGGGAAAGCAAAAGTGTAGATGCACCCAGCTGTTTTGCTGCAGTGTAACTAAAAATGGTAGAACAAGGTTTTATAGATTTCCCTCCGGGGAATTCTGTTGTAGCTACTATTTGCAATAATGCAGTAAAACTTCTACCTCCATGGGTTCAAACAGATGCCCTTGCTAATGGCTCAGGTAGCAAAACCTATTATAAATCTGGGAAAACGTATCCTGAGTTGAAAACGTTATGAATCACATGGAAACGAATTAAGAAATGACTCACTTGCACCCCACAGATTTAAAGGGCTAGATGCTGCTCAGCCACCCCTTACAACAATTAAAGTCAGGCTAATACCATACGAGTGCACAATATTCCACCTTGCACAGGACAAAAGCCCCTAGGCATCTAAAAGGCTCTAACCTGCCAATTTGCAAAGTTGCCTCCACGACTGCTGTTTTAGGACCCAGAGAGAAAAAGCCGGGGGGTTCATCCGAAGCCCTGCGCAGCGAGGGCAGCTGCCTGCAGCCCGGGCGAACGATTTGCCCAAAGCAGAGCGGTTCAGCCCGCTCTTCTGCACCAACGGGAGCCATGGCTAAGCGCTGCGAGTGAGAAGCTAGCAAATGCACGGGGTGGGGGGCATGCGGGTCCCCCAGCAACGAGCAGGTGTCAGCCGGGAAAGGTGTGGAAGGCTTTGGGATGCGTACCTCCCCCCCCACCCGCTTCCGCAGCGCTCCCCGGGCTCGGCGCGGAGCTAGCGGTTGTGGCCGAAGGGCTCCGCCGGGGCAGACAGAAAGACCGAACAAACAAATAAAAGGCTGCGCCCGGTTCCACTCCATGTGCCGCCCCGAAGCCAGACAGAGGCAGGGAGGCCACCGCCAGCCCCGCAGCCCTCCCCGGCGCGCAGCCATTTGCCTTTGTTGCAGCCCCGCGCCCGCAAGGTGCGGCGCCGGGCCGGAGCTGAGGCTGGAGCCCGCGCCCCGGGTCGGTCTCCCCTGAGGAGAACGGTCCCCGCAGCGCGGCGGAGAGGAGATGTCCTGCGGGAGCGACTCCCGAGAGGGACCTGCCCCCGCCCGCTCCCCCGCACCTACCTACCTGCGGAGCCCGCCGGGACGCGTCGCCTCCCGCCTTTGTTGTGCATACCCCGGCAGCGCCGAGCCACCGGCCCGCCGCCGCCGCCCGTCCGCCCCCTCTGCGCCCGCCGAGCCGGAGCCAGGCCCCGGCTTAGCCCGTCGCCACGGCAACGGCGGGCGCGCGGCAGCGCGTGCGGCACGGGTGGGGTAACGGCCGCCGCGCAACGGCCACGGGGCCCCGCCCGCCGCGCGCCGGGCGGTGATGAGGGGGGCAATGGGCGGGGGGCGGTGGAGGGACAGGGCCGGGTGCCCCCACGGGGCGTGCGGCCCTCAGCCCGCGCGCTATGGGCGCTGGACTCGGGTGAGGGCTTGGTGAGCGCTGGAGCTGCTGGAGGGGGAGCGGGGGGCGGCCCTGCCAGCCCCTCGCCCGGCGGGTCCTGCGGGCAAGGCCAGCGGCTCCCCGGCCCGCCGCGGGCAGGACGGAGGGCAGGAGGGGCCGGGCGGCGGCTCGCCTCGGCTTGGCAGCCACGCGCCCCTCTCCCCAGCCCTGCTCCCCTCCTTGCCTAGCGTGCCTGGCGGTTTCCGAGCTGGCCTTGGGTTAGCTCTCGGCTTCCTCTTAAGGTGCTTGGGATCCCTTGTTTTCCATATCGAGTAGCTTTTCTTTAGATTGACCACCTCGGAAGTCCCTAATACCTGGTCACGGCTTGCACATTCTTTTGTCCTGATGCAAGCATGGCTCTGGTGACTTTCGTGACTATCTTCCTCCAGGCTTCTGGGCTGACAGTCTCGCTCAAACCAGCGGAGCTGCTCAGAGAATAAAGCCAAGGCGATGGTAATGCCTCTGTTTTGCCCTGTTCCTGAACATAGAAATGAGTTGTGTCCTGCATTTGCAACTATTTTAATTTGCCATTCATTTTAGGTATAGCAGCACCAGCTTGAATGCCCCTTCCCTTTCAGACAGCAAGGATTTGGCAAACTTAATGGCTGCTTTGATTGTGGGATTAAGTGTCACAGTTCACTGGCTCTATCGTGCAATGCTAGATTGAGCTGGGTCTTATTATCCATCTTGTATGTGTGTATGTTCATCTTGTTCCAAACAGGCAGGTTCTGGATTGGTGAGATGTGTTAAATGAAGTTTCCCTGATCAGGACTGCTTGCTTTCACAGGTTTTATTAAGTGACCAAGCATAGGTAAAGATATTGTTTCTGTTTGAGGACATAATTAAATAGAGAAGAACTAAATTCTGCAGAGAAAAGCTGAATTTGGAGAGAAAGAAGTAGCAGGGCAACCCTGAGCTCTTTCTGTGTGTTCAACATCTGATTATACAAATGATTTTTCTTCCTGGGGCCTGTCAAACTCCCATTTCACCTTAGTAGAAAGGGATTTCAGTGGCACTGGGCTCACACAGCATCCTTCACTGAAGGCTCTTATAACAAATCACAAATGCAACATATGAAACCTCCTTGGTGAGCTTCATCTGAGAGAGGAGGCAGAATGTGCTCAAGGTCACAGCGGAGTTCTCCAGCAGAGCTGGGAAAAATTACCGGAGCCGCAGTGTCCTGACCTTGGTCCTCACCTGCCAGACTTTGCCCTTCTGTCCTAAGGTGGCAGCCAGGGCAAACCCAGCCCTGCCTTCAGGAAGGGCAGGGGAGAGGGGACAGGAGGCACCCATCCTTTAGTTCCCCTTAGTAAATCTGGGCCCATATATCGCTCGTTTAGTAAACAATCTCTGTAATAAAGAGGTTTACACTGTATGCAAAAGGATGCCTGGAAGATGACCCAGTGTTACTGTGCTATAAAGACAGTTGATAAGAACTTGGAGACCAATTGCGATGATCTTTACAGCTCCCCCTGCAAAGAGCTGCCTCCTTTTCTGTTGCATGCTAATTTATAAATAGCCCCGATTCCGCTACTTGGAGAAGGCTTTCATTTCTCCTTGTACTGGATGTATGTGATACTCTGCAGTGGAGAACAGATCTTTGTACCAGATTCTGCTCCCATGAAATCAGCAGTAGAAGACTCAGAGGCGAGAGGTGAAATAGCATCAGGGTTATTTCCTGTCCTAGGTTCAGAGCTCCTGTTGCAGCCAGTCTGAAAGGCCAGGAGACACCCATGGACAGGGCGTCTCAAGCGCATGCCTGGGTCTCTGCTGGAGATGAGCATCCTGTTGTTTGCAGAGTCCAGTTAGAGGTAAAGCTGAAAAGAAAAAAAAGTATCTGTCTGCATAAACAGGAATTTTCCTCAATTGCAGGAGCCAGCAGAGGACACTGCTTTGTCTCTGGCTCTGAAAGGGCTGGGTGATTTTTTTTGTTGTTGTTGTTCCTTTTGCTGCCTTCTTCCTGCTCCATGACTCTGGTGGCACCTTCAGTAGAAGAACAGTTGCTGTCCCTTCTTTTTTACCCATATCCATCAGAGGATTTTGTTTTCCAAATTTTCTGCTGCTGCTGCTCAAGCTGTAACAATAATGCTCCTGTATAGCTTTACTTAAGGGAGGGAAGAAACAAAACCACATGACAAATCAGTCCAATTTATCACAGCAACAGAAACCTGCAATTCAGCTAAATCGCCCCCACAGGCCAGCTTAGATGGCGTCAATATTTAATGACCCAAGTGCTGCTGCCTTTGCAGCTCTGGCTTCCCCTCTACCCCTCCTCACATCACAGCATGCCCCCCAGCTTGTCACTCCCCTGGTGGGGAAGGACACCTCCGTGCTTCCTCTGCTGCAAGCAGGGCCTGTCTTCATGCTGCCAGGCTGGCCTGCTTGGTATCCAGAGTGGCACAACCCAGACCTGCTGGGCATGACCCAATTCTGCCCCTTTTCCTACCTGGCTGGACCACCTGTGCAGCACATTTATGCCCGAGGAACAGCTCCCAGCTTTCTGGGCATGCCTGTGATATGTGGCAAGCAGACAAGTGGGAACAGGACTGGACCCATCTCGGCTCATGGCCTCTCCTACAGTCTTTTTTTCGGGTGATTGTATAACTCAGGACTGTTCACCTGGCAGCAGGCTGGAGGTGGCTTCTGTTCAGCTGTCTACATCTGTTCCCATTACTCAGGCAGGAGTATATTATCCCAGAAGGAGCTGCAGTGAAATAAATTGCTGGCAACACATCTCACACGTGGTGCAGGAGGACCTGAAAAGAGGATGAGCCAAGCCATGCAAATCCCACCAGTGAGCAAAGTGGGTGATCTCTTTTGCTGGGTGCAGGCTCCACGCTGGCCACAGCGACTGGCATGGGAGAGCACCTCCCAGCTCCACCCCGGCATGCCGCAGGGGCTCCTTTCTGGCTTGCTCTGCCTGGGACAGCAATGG
The DNA here is from genome assembly GCF_028858705.1 of Grus americana. Classification (NCBI taxonomy): domain Eukaryota; kingdom Metazoa; phylum Chordata; class Aves; order Gruiformes; family Gruidae; genus Grus; species Grus americana. The sequence continues at coordinate 13,355,258 of NC_072857.1, read as the reverse complement.
AAACAAGTGACAGGTTACACAGCTCTTGCCTCAGCTTCCCTGTAAAACGGAGATGACTGAGATCTGGTGACAAGCACAAAGAACAGGCATTTTTATTTATCAGGGCAGTGACAGGGCAGGGGAATTTGCACTGCTGGGCTGGGAATAAATGACCCAGCAACATGAATTCCTCCAGCAAGACTGCACCTTCCACCGGGCTCTCTTGGTTCCCTTCAAAAACCCCATTATCCAGAAAGCTGCGTATTCCAAAGGGGGAGTTCATTATCCACTCCAATGGTAGTGAGTGGCAGAGACCATCACCATTACAATACATAGCTTTTGGTAAGATGGCTCTATAATTCACTTGGTATTTAACACTGGCCAGGGGGGCTCATCTCTTTACATAAAATACATTAAGCAAAGCACCTTTGTGAACATCCCCCTGTGCTAAAGAGCTGTTATAATAAGGAATAAACATAACAGCAGAGGCTGCTGTCTCAAAATAGTTTGGGTCAGCGGCTGCGTGGCAGAGGGGAGTCTGATGCACACAGAGGACTCGTGTTTGCAAGGGAACAGCTGGCTTGCTGCAGTTCATCCAGACGCTGGGCCTTTTCCAGCGCCAGGGCTTGGCAGCTGCTGGGGGGTCCCTTCCATCCCCTGGAGCGCTTGGTGACTGCCCCCCAGCCCCTCCACTCTGGTGGTTGTAGGGCACCTGTCTTGTTATGGGCACGGCCTAAAACTAATAGCAGGGCTGCGCAGAACTCTTAAGTAACTCAACAGACACATGCAAGTGCCCTGGCAAATAGTTAATGGATTGTTTCACCAGTTAACTCTCCAAGAAAGGAACTGAGAGCCAATTCAGTGCCTTCCAAATCACAGCTCTGTTAAAAAAATTAACCCAGAGCACAGCTCTTCCTCTTGGCAGCTGTCCAATTATTAATTTCAATGTATCAGCTGCATCTGAATGGGCTTGGGCTTCTGCCCACTATTTCTATTTATTTGTTTTCCATTCATATCCACTAAAATTAAAACTCAAAACCTTCTAGAGAGAACGGAAAACAAACACGCTGAACCAGTATTGCTGCCCACATACAACTGGCAGAAATCACTGCACTTTTTCTTCCTCTGCAGTGAGGTAAGATCCAATTCTTAGACTCTCTGGGCCTCCCACCTAAAAAAAAATATAGCGCAGGCACCTACAGCACTAGCTGCAGCCTTGAGTTCTTGCTTTCCAGGCACGTCGGTAAGCAGCATCCTTCAGCCCTTGACTGTAGGTTTTTTACTGTGTACCAGGTCACAGTGACTGCAGAGGCCCCGTGCTGGAGACCTTTCAGGATTAAACAGCATCTGCATGGTTTAAGAAGATGGAACTGGTGGTCCAGATGGTCACACTGAGGCTAGAATCCCATAGAACAGTTTGGACTGCACCCATGTTTGCACTGAATTGTCTGTGGAAAGAACTGCATGCTTGTAAAGGAAAATACATATAATCCAAGGATGCTGGTGGTTTTTTTCCCCTTGTTGCTATCAAGAGGCTGGTGGAGGTTCCTCAGGCCAAGCTTGCTTGTGCTGACAGGAGTTGGCTGTTCTACCCAGCCTGCCTAGTGCTTGCTTGACTTCTTATTGGTGTCTTGGATTGTTCTGAATGCATCTTTATCTCAAAGCACCACACCTGATAAAATGTTTTGCTATAAAAGCCCAGCCTTTTACAATGGCTTGATTCTTTACGCATACAAGTGTGAATAAGAACTGAAAAGCCAAAGGTTATGAACTGACTTTTAAAGTGATACAAATTACAAAATATCCTCATTTACAACTACAGTATTTAAATCCTATTTGCAACAGCACAATCAATAGAATTCTAACTGTTAAGGTACAGGAAGATATTCTTAATAAGCTAAGTAAAATGCACTAAAGTAAGGCTTTGGTCTTTTTCAGTGCTTTGTCTTACAATTCAAGTGTTTTCCTTCCTTAAAAACACATGTAAGTGAATGCATAGTGCAAGGTATGAGTCTGGTTGAGTAAGAAATTCTTCTGCCTGTTACCTAAAGGGATTTCCTTCCACCAATAAATAGAGTTTCCAGTTCTGCTTCTGCATTTAGGGCATCATCAGGAATGACATCATCCTCCACAAATTCATCTCCAAGCTTCTTCCACCACGGCCAGTGAGTGTATTTCAGCATAGTGTTGTGGGATTGTCTTGCCTTGGCAGCTACAGGGATTGATCGGCTCATAAACATATCCAGATCTTTTTCTGTGGTCTCTGCCAACCCTGGGGCATCTGTAACAACAAGAACACTTTTCTGTATTTTGTTTTTTATGCCACAGTTTTATGAGCATTTCAGACAAAAAAAGAAGGAGCACTACCCTCCCACTTTCCACTGTCCTAGGTCAATCCTTTCCCCATGCTGGCATTACAATTTTATGGCTGCGTGATAAACCTGTTTGAGGAAGCAATCCAAATTAAGGCTAATCTGAAAAAATAAATACATAATGGGGTAAGGGAGACAGAGGGGGGAAAGCAGGACTACTACATTCAGGTGCAGCGGTGGCATCCACCAAAATGACTTCTTGTGAAACTATGACCTAAGAGAAAGAGGATCTCCTAGTCGCTACTGCTGGATCTGTGCTCCAGGTGCAGGGTGACATCAGTGAGGTGTTTCCACCACTCTGGCGCAGCAGCGCTGCGTATTCCCTGCCTGGGGGACCCAGCACAGTGTAAGAGGGTGTTGCTGATTTGCCTGGTCAGGGAGCAATGAGCTGCAGTGACACAGCACGTGACAGACTAAGTAATAGGATTCAGTAACTTGCTGAATTTTGTCCTGCTTGGGTGCTCTCTGGTGGCTGCAGTTTGCTATTCTCACTCTTTTACACTCCAGCTACTTGTCTGGAATTAGGATAACACAATAGTGAATTCCATTTCAAATAAAGCCAGGCCAGAGAAAATGAAAACATGGCTCAGAATTCATAGCTGAAAGAGCTCTTCTTTATCTGGAAGAAGTGAGAGCACTTTAACCAGCAGCTTGCTTACAACACAAGAAAACAGAACAAAGCAAAACAAATGTAGAGGAAGAGTTTGTGTGAGATCCCCTTAGAAATTTTAATGCCTTTTGCAGGGCCACTGCTTTCTAGTGAATGTAACAGAGAGACTTCTAGCAGAAGAATAAGCTGCTCTTTGAAAAGCAGGCATATAAACCTAACCTATAGCAACACCTGGTTAATGACTAACAGAGCCTGAATCTCAAGATAAGGCATATGGCAAAGGAAGAAAGATATTTCAGTTTTGAAATGAGGCTTTACCACCGTTCCCTCTAATTTTCTCTCTATATTAGTTTAATTCAAACCGTAATCAAAACTATGGCCAGAGCAGTCACATACTCATTAGCAGCTCCACATCGGTGTTGACCTGAGCCAGTAACGTCTCTCTTCGCTGTGCTGCTCTCTGATCCAGTCTGCTCCTCAACAGGAACTGTGCCAGCTTTTCCTGGGCCTGCATATGTAAGTCTTTACTCATTTCTTCTGACATTTGGGAAGCCTGGAGGAAAGTAACGGTTTGTTACCATTAGGAGCTGGCTGGTTTAAATCTTTTGGGGGAAGGAATGCAAATGCTGTTCTTAATTGTTAACTTAATAATTTCGCTTCCTCTTCAGTTATCTCCAAAGCTATCCATCATCAAGTATATAAATTTTCCAATTACAGTTTGCTTTGACCCTTTTTATTAGATTAATGGTTAAAATCCCAAAAATCCTAGTACCCTGCTCTCAAATAAGCAGGGTTAATATATGCATACCTCACATGGATTATCTTGATCAGAATTTATGAAGCTGAATATATTTCATCCCTACAGTATTTTATGTTGCATCATTAATGCGAATTATGAAATGACTAAGAAACAGACCGGATGCAATTTGATGTACTCATCCACCTTCTGCTGCAAAGCTAGTCTCTGCTCATCAGTCAGTCCCTTGGGACCTTTCCAAGGAGAGAGAGGTCTCCTCCTTCTTTGTTTTTCCAAGAATTTACAAGCCTTTGTAAAGAACATATGAGAATAGGACAGAGTCAGGAAGTTTTGTCTTCTCATTTTGTTTGTAATCAATCAGTGAAAGAAAAATATTTCAGTACTGCATATGTTAAAGCATAAACTTTAGCTATGATGCTGAAAAGACAACCTACAACAGTCAGCGTGAAAGCTAAATAGTAAGTAAGGACATTCATAATAAATTATTGACTCATCTGCAGTGTGGTGAAATGCCAACCTTAGGTTTTGTCATGGTTTAACCCAGCAGGCAGCTAAAACAACCACACAGCCCTTCGCTCACTCACCCCCCCCAGCGGGACAGGGGAGAGAATTGGGAAAAAAAGTAAAACTCTTGGGCTGAGATAAAGACAGTTTAATATGACCAAAAAGAAAGAAGATGATGATGATAATAATAGAATATACGAAACAAGTGATGCACAGGCAATTGCTCACCACCTACAGACCACCGATGCCCAGCTAGTTCCCAAGCCGCAATCTAAGTCCCCAGCTAGCTTCCCCCAAGTGGCAGCTCTTACATTTTAGTTACAAGACTGTATCAGACTTTGCAACCTATGCAAGGTTTAACCTAAGCAACTTGTGGCTCTAGATTATCATCCTCTGAATATTTTTTAACAAATTATGGCTACAGCAACAGTAAGAGAATAAACAGAGCTTTTTAAGGCATTGCAATAATCCACTCAGTCCTATCCAATGTTAGAACAAAGTATATATACTTACTGCTCTCTGAATGATGACAGCTGCTTTATACTCCTTCAGAGACTGTCTTTGTTGATGAAAATTTCTTCTTGCTCTATACCCTCGCCAGAATCTCTGGATAGTTAATGCTGATTTCCCCTCCATTTCCTCCATGTACTTGTTTACCTGACCTACAAATGTAACAAAAATCCAGTTATAAGATGGTGGGTTGGGATCTCTTAACAATTTACATTTTTAATCTTCAAACTAGAGAGTACCAAAAAAGTTTGTGTGCTATCAGTTAAAAACCTCTCTTCATCCAAGGTCCAGTAGCTGCAGGCCATGTCTCAGAGACTTGTAGCTGCAGTGGAGCTTTGTAACACAAGAAAACTAAGTCTCCCTTCCTCCTGCACCACTTTGAAGGCAGCAGCAGATCTTGATCAGTAGTTACTGAGCCCTTGCAGAATTAGCATGTTCTCTGTCAGATAATTTGGTCGGGAGAAGAGACAGTAAGACTACAGGGCAAACAGACATGCAAGATTAGGAAATATATTTGGAGAAACTGTTCTTAAGGAGACCCAGACAGTTTAATCTTCTGATATAGTTTAACATAAATCATACTGGCATGGATTATTTCCAGTGAGGCCAGCTGTCGTTCATGGAAGACTCTCATGGCCCTCTGCCTCTGAAGTTGCATTTGCAGTTTGAGAGCCTCATCTTCCTTCTGTTTTTTTAAATGCTGCAGCTCCTGTTCCCGTTTCGCTCTGCAATACACAAATACATTAACAATTAGCCTAAGCTGTACATTTCTTAAAAGCATCTCTTTCTTTTTGTGTTAAGTTGTCCAGCATTGATGGAGGAAATCCACAAAATAATCTGCAATCCCAGCTGCTGGCTGCACGACCACACCAAAGAACGAGAAATCACCTGCAAGCCATGAAAAATGCTCAGCCTGTCACTCTATCTGGTATCAAATCAAAGGATATATTTTTATTTAGGATAAAGTCCTAAGGACCTTGAAGGGAATGATACTCCATGTGGGACATTCACAGCTAGCAGGAACTAGAACAACAATTTTGATTCCATCATCTAGAGAAAAAGTAAAGCAACATTAGCCATCTGTTCCAGTATGCACCTTTTCCAGTGCATCCATCAGCATGCCAGGCACCTGCTTTCCATAATACATACTATCATTTTTGTACTGACTGCAAGAGTAGATCAGAATGTTGGCTCTTAAGGCTCACTTCTTAAATATGGAGGGATTGTTTTTCTCCAGGAAGTACAGACTGACACATTGTCTCCATCAACTTTGTTAACAGAACACTAGGAAAGAATTTTCTTGCAATTTCTTCCTGATCCATACTAATTGTTGTAACTTGATGTTAGGATGTTGCCTGCTTTGCTTGGCATTGGAAAAGCCCCAGCAGATGTTTCACAGATGAGACAAATGAAAACTCTGTAACTGGCCCTGGAGTGTTTAAGCTAATAACAGCCTGTGTATCAATTATATATACACTAACATATTAATATAGAGACTAATATATTAATACTAAATATACTGATATATCAACACATAATTACTGAGACCACTTGGCCATGGTCTCAGTGCAGCATGAGGATCTGTGAGCTAGGGCTCACCCTCCCTTCACTACCCCTTCTCGTCCCAGTGGACTTGACCTCATTAGCAGCTTAACGCTTGAGACTTTATGAGTTCACCCCACAATGAGGTAATGATGTGACTCCTTCTCTACCCCTACTGCAGCAAAATCACTTGCCTGCTCAGGACCCAAGTACCTCACTGGGCCCACAGCTGCAAGTTCTGCCCTCCTCTAGCATTTTTCCAGGGACAATGAAAGGAGCACCTTAAGTGCTAGGAAAGAGAACAAATGGACACGGCAGAGACATAAGGGGTGCCAGAATGGGCAAAAAAAAAAAGGCCGTAGACTAGAACTAACATCCAGCAATTTTGGTATTGCTGCATGTCACATACTTTTAGACTTACAGTACTACTGAGTTATTTCTATGTTTCCCATCGCTAGTATAAATTGAGTTGTAATTTTTCTACCAACCATACTTTCTCCTCAGTCCCCATAACTGGGTGGGGAAAGATGGGATGGAAGCTATTTTGTAAAAGAGATGCTCCTGATTTAAAAATCTGGCCCTAACTGATAAACAGCCTCCACCACGATCTGAGAGACCATAATCCTTTTATAACAGTAATCCAGACTTGAGGCATGCCCACACATCTACCTACAGAGACAGATCATGATATATGTGATTACATCAGAATGGCCTCAAGCATATTAGAGGTTTGCAGCCCACACATATCTGTGAATTAGAGCTGTAAATCTTTGTATTTTTAATCCAGGCAGGCACATATTATACGTCTAAGCGGAATGATGACACAGGATCAAACAGCACTTTTGATGACATTTTCTTGATAAAACTATTAATAATTTCCCCTAGAATTTTTTATCAGCTCCTCTGGGTGGAAAACTAAAGGAATGTTTCATGGACTTCTCAGATGTGCATTTGTGAAACTACCAATAGTGTCCGTCAGGTATTTAAATGTTTCTTTGATACTGATTCTTTCGCATGTAGTCTGCAAAACACATGCTCTTCATTTTCTGTTCCTCCTAATGATAAGACACATTTGTTTGCACAAGACCACACCGTGACAGGGAGACGCCTCTGAACAGAAGCAAAACATACACAGAATAAGATCCAAACTTCCTTCAGCAGTTCATGGCACAGATCAGACTCCCTCTGATCATCTCTTTACATGTATATAAAATGGTTTGATTTTTAATGCTTGATTAATACAAAATATTGCCATTTTAACAGTTCTATTAGCTATGTAACAGTGAACTAACTTCAAGGAGAGATTACAGACTTTAATACTCACTGAGGAGGCATTTCTGAAACCACCAGAAGTTTATAACTTGCAGAATTTAAGATCTTTCGCTGGAGCTGCAGGTGAGCCAAGTTTGGAGTTTCAACCTCAACAGTATTTAACCACACTTGTTCTAAAATAAATCTGTGAATATAACCAAATCCTGACTGTTAAGAATTCAAAAGTCCTCTTGGAAGTTTTTCTAAAGTCACACTTACAGTATTCCAAACACTATTTCTCAGCATAATACTAACTGCTGCTTTGACCTACACGGAAAAAAACCACATTGGAGCTGTACAGTTACTATATTGTACTCAGTACATTGGGACTGACTGAGCCACAAACATACAACTGTAGGAATATTAATACATTTCCATTCCTCTCAATATTAAACAAATATATTCAAAAGTCCATTTAAATGACTCAAGAACTACCTAAAAGGCACACAGTAACACAATACTGAAAATATGATACAAGAGAGTCAAGTAGCTCGTTGATTGCCAACAGCCTCGTCACTCTTTCCCTTCTGCTTTACCATGTTATGGCTTAGCCCATCATCCAAGTTTTCTGGGCTGTGATTCAGGCTTGCAAGGTGCCTGATGAGAGAAGGAATATTGGCTCAAAGTGTATGGTAGAGTACAAAAGAAATTACAAGGATGTCATTCTTGGTGCTTCAGCAAAAGCTGGAGTGGCTAGTGGTCCTCAATGGACACACTGCTTCCCCCTGCAAATCTTCCAGAATTTACAGATTACACCCTAGATAGTACAATACCATCTTAATGCTAGTCTAGACAACAAATCATAACTATCTGCTTTCTAACACCTTGATCATAATGCAATTGACTTGTAAGATCTAGTTTTAATACAGTACTGCTCAACATATATGAAAAAAGGTTGAAAAAACCTCTTGTGGAGTCTGAACTTGAGATAGATCCCTTAACCTATGTTAAATTCACACCAAATTTCTCAAGAGTTAGCCTAACGTGCTAAAATTACTGCTGAAACCCTACTTCAATTAAGACAAGCATTATTTATGTAGCTTCATTCTTCTGTGGTGCTCCAAGTCAGATGATACTATTTCTAGGTCACTGAAGTGACTCCACTTCTGAGAGTCAAAGGTTTCAAACATTAATGAAGAACAAAAGCCTGCAAGCACTATACTAAGCAAGCACTACGGGCCTTGGTTTCTGCAGCGCTCTGGCATGGCAGATTGGAAACTCCAGGACAGCTCCACATTCAATTTACAGTGGAATTTTATGTCAAGTTAACTGTGAACCCGTTAAGTGTTATACCACCAGTCCATCGCCTTCTAGTACTATTCAGTGCAATCCCATGCTACAGCATGCCACACTTTTGGTTTTCCATATGCCATAGATTTTTACACAGAAAATACATAAAAGCATCATAGAAGGGCGTTTCTTCATGGAGAGGTTTGGCAGCTGGGAAAGGGACAGTTGGAGCTTTTGGCACCAGAAGCAGCAGTTTGGTGCTGCCGGAAAAGCACATTGTTTGGATGTTTCTTCTAAAAGAATCTGTAGTGAAACAGCTCATATTGGCATTACATTACCTTTATGTTTCAGAAATAACAGCTGGCTGGAAAAAGGCATCTTCAAGATGAAGGAACTCTTGGTCAGCCCAAACTTACGCCCTGGAAAATCCTCAGGGAAGCCATTTCCAGAAAGGACAGGAAGTGAATGGCAATAGCCAGCATAGATTTATCACAGGCTAATCATATCTGATGAGCCTGATTGCCTTCTGTGATGAGATGGCTGGCTCTGAGGATGAGGGGAGAGCAGTGGATGTCATTTTCCTTGACTTTATCAAGGCTGCCATCACAGTCTTGCATGCAGGGCAGAGCTGACACTCAGAGGAACCTCCATGAACACAGAAAATGGGTCAACAGAAACCATATAAAATTCAAACAGGAAGTTCTGCACTTGGGACAAAATAACCTCATGAACCAGGACAGGTTGGGCACTGACTACCTGGACATCAGCTAAAAGAAGGGAAGACAGAGCCAGACTCTTAAAGACGCATGCAAAGAGGACAAGAGGCAGTGGTAAAGAGCTGCAACAAGGAAATTCCCACTGGCTGTAACAGAAAAATTCTTCCCAAGGCGAGTCATGCAGCACCAGGACAGGGACCAAGTGAGATGATGAGATCTCCATCCTTGGAGACACAAGATCCCATTTTGAGGCTGGCCCTAGTTCAAGTAGGAGATAGGATTAGATGACAATTTTTCCTGTGACACTGTGACCTGAGAAAAAACAAACCAAACCTTCTTTCTATATTCTTCTCTTCAGTGCTTTTTACAAAGCCATACTGTTTACCTGAAGCTTCTCTGTAAAGTGGTCACTGCTTGGGGTAGTTTTTTCAGCCTTTTCCTTGTCTGAAATCCCTTCCACATAGCCTGGATTTTACAAGCTGCTTGATGCTGCCTCTGAAATTAATAAAGGAGTTGGTAGTATATTTTCTCTGCATATAAAACCACTTTATTACTGCTTGCATATTTGGAACAATCTCAACATTTGGCCAAAACCCACCAGTTTTCAAATGCATCAAAATTCAGTATTTGTAACAGCTTGGGGAATTTAAGGTCCTATAAGAGGGTTATTAGCACAGTACTTGCTCTAAAGGCAGCTAATCTGATCATCTGGATCAATGCTCTCTGTGGTAAACAAATGAATGTACAGCACATATAAAATATATATTAGCTGCATTAATCAATGTTAGAAATTTGTATTTAAAACACCTGAAGCACTTGGTATTTCAAATGGTGATTCAAACTGCCTACACTAGAGAAGAGAGAAATACAAGTTTGGAGAATTAGCAGCAGGAAAAATGTTACATTTGCAGAATGATCTGAAGTCACTGAAATGCAACAAATTTGAAAAAAAAATCAATTCTATTCTTAAATGGATTTTTTTTTTTAAAAAAACCCACAACACAAACACCCTGCTCTGTTGAAGATGAAAGCAAGACTCTACAAACATAACTGATTTCCTTTAAAGTATTCTTTCTTAGAAACCTGCATGTAAAATTTTGGTATGAAGTTCATAAAACACATTGTCTCTTTTATTGGGAACACAGCCCAGAAGGTGTTCTTACTGAACATTTTCTCTACATGACTTAATTCTATGTGAATGCTGCCTAGAATTCAGAGATCTAAATTTGTAGCACTGATGTGAGAAAAGCAGGTAGCTGTTTTTGTTTTATAATTAGCAAAACTAAATTAATTTTTTCCCCTATGGTTGTATAGAAATCTATGGTGAATCTGCAACAGAAAGTCAATCTGTCAAGTCAGTCTCATACCTTAATCACTGGACAATTTCTTGATGTCTTAAAAAATGATGGAGGGAAAAAAAATAAATAGGAAGTTTAAAAATCCATTAATACAGTGAAAATGTAACACAGGCTTTGAAAAGTATCACCAAAGTGATCAAGTAAATCCATTCTAAACATATATAAATCACATGTAACTAGGTTTTCACATGCAAAAGTCTCATTAAACTTCAGCACCTGCATTTCTCCTTTTCCATTGGATTGTTCCAGGTACAGCAGGTCCAAGAGTTGACTGAGATCCCTGTCAAATCCTTTGCCAGTCCATTGTTTACTTAAAAGCCCCTTTAATCCTAAGAGGGAGAAAAGAAGCATACGATACCACTAAGGTGAATTTTTCTTTTCAGGATTTCAAACTAACAATTTTCAAGTAAAAAAATCAAATCTGATTCTATGTGCAAAGGAACAAGATTGGAGCTGAACACCATCAGTCATCTTTGAGCTTCAATGTAGAATATTATCAATGAATATCTGGTGCTCCAACCATCACAGAGAAGTACTATACAGTGATTGTAATTTTGTATGTCCAAGTCACTACCTATTGTGTCTACATAACTGGTAGTTAAATTATCAATGTACTTTCAGTGTCTTATCAGTAAGTCATTGTAAGGTACTATAAGGATGTAAAGCACTAAAAAAAGGATGTAAAGGTTTTATTAGCACTGCTTTCATAATTTTAATAATAAATTTTATTTATTAATTTTTGATGTCTTATCTGTATAGCACAGTCTAACTGTGAGTACACATGCATCCAATCCCTGAAACAAAATAGTTTTTTAGGTTCGCAGTAGCTAAAAAGCACACCTGTGCTCCCCCCACAACACACACACGCTCCCTGTGCCACACACAAGACACAAGCAGACAGTAACACGTGCTTTTAGCTTTGTATCAGACAAATCCCAGAGCTTGAATGTTCTGCAGGGAGTTGGAGGGAAAAGGAAGGAGGGCAGGAAGTAGACGTGTTTGGATAGCCTCCTGAAGAATTGCAGATTCAAGTAACTTTTCCATCTTCAAATCATCATCCATAAGCATATTCACACACTGGGCAACTTCAGCACCCATATATTAGAGGATCTGGATATGGAGCACAAAGTCCTTCATGCAAACAGAAAATGGCACCTCTTTCTATCACTCATGCACCATTCTGGAAAGAGGATGACAGTTAAACACTTGAGGAGAGAAGCAGGTGAGACTCCAAATGGAGTCAGTGGGTGCCCTAAGGCTGCCTGAGCTCTGCAAAAGCACACAGCCTGGCTACACAAGGCAGTTCCCTCACAGAAGTCCTGTGGGCTTGATGCAACCATTTTCCAGTTTCTGTACAGACTACACAGCCATATGCACCTTTCAGTTACTGGCAGGGAGTACCTCAGATGTGTCAACACATGCGGACAAAAAGATCAGGCCCTCCTGGAAACCTGATGTAAAGACTGTGCTAGTCTTGGAGATGTGAGTGAGATTCCAGTGATGTCCTCATCTCCAGCAGGCTGCCTTTACTGACAGAAGGCTTACACTGAAGTACCTCATACTGGTAACAGCTCTGAGCCACTGGGAAGCCAAGTCACTTCAATGAGATGGCCAGATGGTGGAAATGCTGTTATGCTTTCTTTGTTGCTGCTGTTCCTCAAACTAACTAAAGGATTCCAAAGCCTGAGTGAAAACTAACATAAGGACTATAACTTAAAAGAAAATGGGGAAAAAAGTGATATTTTTTTTCTTAGTGGAAACAGGAAACATGTACAGAAGAGAGACAAAGAGTATCTAAATGACTGTGGCATATTGTGATTCTAGAGCAAAATAAAGCATAATCCTTTGATGGAGACTTGTACCTCTTCGGACAAGCCAGCATTCTACAGCTGGGATGATCAGACCATCACAGCAACTTCACAAGAATCTGCAATGTGATACCAGCCTTAGGCATGTTACACTTCATTTCATACCAAAAGGAAGCCCTCCTCTCTCAATTCTGTAGGCGAAAGGGTGGCAAGGCTGCCTGTCTGGTCCAGAAATTTACCTGGCTGGTACTGCCTAGTAAGTAGTCATCACAAGTGTTAAAAAAAAGGAATTGGACCTTTTTGTCTATCATACCCACTTCTTACTGCCCTTGTCCCCAACGGACTGAGGCTGCTTACAAGTAGTTTTCACCATCAATAACATCCAGAATACAAAAGACCTGGCAAACATCAAAGCCTCTTTCCTAGTCTCCACGGGCATGACAGAGGACAAAGGGGTTTCCTGAAGCTCCCTGCTAGGTTAGAGACAGAAACATTAAATGGGACACCTCATTAAATAATGAATAACAGAGCAAATTATATGCATACTCAGCCACCTCATCTAAAAGCACGAAGACAAAACGATAAACTCATTTAATGAATTTTTGGAAAGAGTTCATTCACTTGGATATCAAAAAACAGTCAGCTCCTCAGTAACAGAACAGCACCTATCAGAGAAGACGACCTGTAACAGACAGGGTCAGAAGTTGGCTTTAAGTAAAACTTTCATGCTTCTGGACTAGTGAGCCTTAGCACACTGGCAGATGTCTGACACACGGCTATTACAGTGGCAGCACAGGCACCCTGCTACTAGGATCTCTCAATATCCAACCTGCACAGGAAAAAAGATGCAGAACATCATACAGAAAGTTTTTGTTTTATAATTTGGAATATAATAATGGAAGTGACAAACAACAGCTTTAAGAGACAAGTTGCCACATGCAGAGTCCTCAATACACAGAAGAAAATAAATCTAGGAAGCAGAAAGAGGCACAGCACCTTAATGAAAATGAAGAGAAAGGAAAAAGGCAACAACACAGCACTGCAGTTTCCATCTGTATTGAACAGTTATTGAACAGAGATGGGAAATCTTCATCTTTGTATTTTTACAGTGAATGTAAGAGGAGGCCCAGTAATTGGTCCCACGCATATTTACAAACCTTTGTAGCGAGCTGTGAGTAACTTCACGAGCTGCTCGCAAAATTTTGCCACCAACAATAGCAGTTTTGTAGCAGCATTTCCTATGACAGGATTGGTGGTAGATGAAAGCTTATAAACAAGTTCATCCAAAACAGAGTGAAGGGTCTCTTCATCAACCTGAAGCAAGACAGAACTTTACAAAGAAGAAAAATAAAAATGAAGTGTTAATTACAAACTATGAACTTTTTAATAGTGACTTATTTTTAGATATGTCAGGCATTCAGCAAGCCAACCAACCCAGCTAGCTGGACCAGCAATCTGATCCAGGCAGTACTATGGTTTCAATCAACTGCTTCCCATTCCTTCAATTTAACAAGATAAAGAAAATAGCTATTTTTCTATTTCTACAACAAAGATTAGAAAAAAAACCACCCACAACAATTCTTGTATATTAAAAAGTTCTATTTTACCAAGCAGTAATGAACTGAGTTTTAAATTTAAAATTCAGAAAAATCAACGATATAAAAACAACTAACCTATTGACCCTCAAAATATTGTGCAAAACAGACATCATTATAATTGCTGTTTCAACATCATCTGTTATTAACAGCTGCAGGAAGTGATCATTTTGCAGTACTGCAAAAAAAAAAAAAAAAAGAAAACCAAAAACAAACACAAAACAAGCAAACAAGAAGTCACACAATCAGAACCAGACTTGAAAATACTATAAACCAAATAAATATCATTATGGAACATAAGCCATAGGAAGTAAAACCAGATACTGTTTCTGGAACAAACTCCATCTTCTACAATTTTTACACTGAACCTACTGGAAGTAAACTACTTCAACATCCAAAAAACACGTTGAGCTCTTTTTTTCTGCCTTTTGATATCCCTCAGGCACTGGTGTTGCAAGGGAATAAAAGCTTTAAAACCTTTTATGTTACACTAGTACCAGTTTCTTATTACAACAGTGGAATTGTCACTGGGGCAACAATATCCGGAAAAGATAAGGACTTCAACCTTGACAACTTGTAACACTAGGTTTATTTAATGCAAGTCCACTCATGTCATTAAAGCACCATCTTTTTTATTCCAGTGTAGCATTGTTTATGTTGGGCTGTGTTTTTAGTTACACATCTTATGATCCTTAGGTTTTTGTTCTATGCTAGAAACAAAACCAAATCCTACTTTTTAAAATCAGTGCAATTAACACTGGTTTAATTGAAAGCTTATTTTGGTCAGAAGTGCATAGTGAGGTTTATTAGATATTTGTAAAATTTCCTAGCATGGCAACAACTTCAGAAATATGTGTTCAAGACTTTCCAGTTTTCAGAGCCGGCAATATACTCTGGTCAAATTTCTGTGTATATTAATCACACACAGGTAAAAAGAACAACTGTATCTTACCAGAAAAAAATTTTTTTTTTTGTAAGGTATAGAATTACAAAGGGCAATTACAGGAAAACACTTTTAATGTTTGTCTCAAAGACTAGAAGGGGACCTCTTTAGTATTTCCCTTTAGTGGATCTTTTCCATTTTAGATATTCCTGTTTCTGTTGAGTGGACTACTACTTTAAGAGATTGATTTAACATTACGCCAATTTAGAAAACTAGGTGGAGATTATTTTAAGAGTGATTCTTGATACCTGTAGTTGCCATAAATAAATTTTCAGGTGTTATGAGTTTACTTTTCCCTTACCACACACTGCTAGTTGAATATGCCCACCGAACAGCCAGCAGATGGCATCAGTTACTGTTTGGAACCAGCGCAAAAAATCTTGTTTTTCTTCATCCTAAGCAAAAAAAGAAGAAGGTAAAAGCATGTGTACGTATCTTCACTGAGTACTTCAGTTTGATGTAGTGGGAAGGTGTGTATGCTTCAGGGATTTGGAGACCAAAACTCCATCGAAGTCCCAGATGAGGTTGGTGAAACTGCAGGAACTGGTCAAAAAAAAAAAAAAAACAAAAAACCAACAAATTGCAAGTCCTTCAAGCCCAGAGAGATCAAGAAAATTTAAACATACTAAAAAAAAAAAATCCATTCCTGAAAAAATCATAACAAGGAGAGAGAAGTCTTGTTTACTCCTTAAAAAATATTTGATAGCATAGGAAGGCTAAGAAGACAAATAATAGTTCAGTACAAATAAATGCATCATAGATTTAATCCCCAAAGTGGGAAATACATTACTTAAGATTAAAGCACAGGAAAAAAAGGGTACAAAGTGGCCAAGGGCATAGTTAAAATGGAAAACGTTCCTAAAAACTGGCACAGTGAGGTTTCAGAAGCACCTCCTAGTTGGAGATCCGCGATCAAACACCACTATTAAGCAGAAGTTTGATCAGTTTGCCAAACCGACTATGTTACGTGCTTGCCTGTGATAACACCAAACTGGAAAAAATGACGAGGAAGAATCCAGGTTTTAACATGTGAACACACACAGACATGCACAGTCTAGAGTCTGTATTCCAGGTGTGAGCCACAGGCCACTGGAAATCTAAAATCTTGGTGTGTGGGACAGCAAAGGGGCTTTTGATAGTACTACAGTGCTGACAAATGTTGTTATAAAGCACTTGGCCGGATATTTCCTACGTTAATTGCGCCTCCACAAATCAAACTCTGGAAAGCCTATTCCTAGATCTGTGCTGTAAGTCCTAGCCGTCAGTCATGGTTTAACTTTTTATGTGATTCTTTCTGACAATGAGAGATACAAAATCACAGTAATGAGTTAAGCTGTAATATTATCTGTTCTGTGTTTTGGCAATACGTCAGTTTCTGAAAGCTATTTCAGTACTTCCCTTGACTTCAAAGACTTGTACAAAAAGCAAATGAGGGCAGAATAAACTACAAATCTCCACTGGTAGAGTGGGATTTCCAAAGTTCAACTGAGCAAGCACCAAGTCTGGGTGCCCAGTCACCTCTGAGACCACAAGGTTTAAAAGCCAAAGTACTAATTACCATGTAGACTGCATTTGCATTCAAAAGAAATCTTTGCCCACATGCATGACTCAAGTAGCATGTAGGCTGAGACATAATAAGAAAGTGTGGGGGAAATTACATATTGTGGATAAGACTCGAGTCTCCTGGGATGTCATTCAGGAAGCTTCCTTCTTAAGCACTAAATGCATTTCTAAAGTAGTGAACTAACAGAAAATACATTACTCTACTGATACTTTCTGAGAATTGATTGTGTTTGTGGCATCCAGCACAATACTCCGTAGGAAAACTCTGACTAAGCGCAAGAAGCCAGTGAGCCAAGAAATGAGATACTATGGGGAAATGCAGTTATTAAAAGAAACTATCAGAATCCATCAAGTTGGTTATTTAAATTATTCGTGGGTTTCGTTTGTTGGGGTTTTTTTTTCCTTCTGATTCTGGAACTCAGAATGCTTCAAAAGCATGAGGGAACCGAGCAGAGCAAAACCTTTCTTCTCTGCAAAGAGGGAGATAAAGCATTCAAATCTAGAAATTCACAAAGTCTGCCTTTGGGGTTCCCAACGTGCAGGTTCAGATGCAGTGAGCATTTTTGGAATTATTTGCCAATTTCACAGCAGAAACTGTATGGCAAAACAAACTTCAACAAATCTGATTTAAAGTCTTCAGACTTCCTAAACCTTCTTTGTAAAGCTGAATAAAGCAGTGGGAACAGAGCCGTTACAAAGACTGGACTAATTATATGCAAAGTTAAAAAGACACTACTGTGACTGGGATGCTGCCTTTTGTAAGGCATTTTTTTTCTATCATACTGCCCTAATTCTTCTATCCTACTTACATTTGTGTTCCTCCCCACTGCCTTTAAAACTTGCGAAAAGTAGCAGCCAAACTCTCTAAGCAAACTGATGGTAACAAACCAGCTTTGCACGCGTAATGGACCAAACGCTCCACAGTAACAGATTTCAGTTTCAAAGCTCCAAGGCATAAGAAAAAACTACTGTAATTTCTCAAAAATAGATTTTCATAACATAGCGTCCCTAGAATAATATCTTACTTACACAATACATAAGTTTGGAAAGGTTACAGAGGTTCTCTGCTCTTTTAACTATGAAATTTACATACCTTGATTACTCTGATAAACCGTGCTTGCAAGCGTCTTCCCAAAACCAGCAGGTTGTCTATAGCTGAAGGAAGAAATTTCTTGTAAAATTCCTCAGGA
This sequence comes from Grus americana, assembly GCF_028858705.1. Taxonomy (NCBI): domain Eukaryota; kingdom Metazoa; phylum Chordata; class Aves; order Gruiformes; family Gruidae; genus Grus; species Grus americana. The sequence continues at coordinate 13,337,270 of NC_072857.1, read as the reverse complement.
TCTTCTTTCACCTCTAGTCCTACACAACAATGACTGAAATGGAAAAAAAAACCCAACAACCTGAATAGTCGAGGGCCTGTTTGAACAGCTTTGAATGAACTTCACGTCATCAGAGAAGAAATGCTTCACTGGCATGGGACAATTCAACACCCAACAACAGTTAACTGCTGTGACTGGCTCCAGGGTAGCTGCCTCAAAAGGAAGAGGAATCACTGGCAGGCTGGGGACAGCGAGTATATTACTACTTATTATAGCATGTCTCACTTTAAAACATATCCGTGGCACTTCTGTTCAGGTGTGTTCCACGTGCTAGGGAAGGGCTCTGATGGTCATAAAGAAAAAAAAAGGCAAAATAGAAAGGTAGGCAAAAACCTGAGAAAGGAAACCTGATGAAGGGGGATGCAGATCAGGCAACAAAAATACACACTAAAACCCATTACTTACCAAAAAATCTTCAGCAAGTCTGTCTGTCTACAACTTTCCTCTAACTGAGGAATACATGTGGGCTAGAAATCAGTTCTTCAGATCTCAGTTTTCTTATTTTACTCATCACAAACATGTCGATCATTTCTGGAAGACTTTTTACAAGAAACTGCACGTTTTACAACTGGGAAGTTTTTCAATTCTTTACTCCACACTGATACTACTGCAACAAAAGGGCCTTCCTAGCGTTTTATGAATTTTGCTTTCTGACATCTTATCTAGCCTTTGTTAGCTTTTTGCTAATGCACACATGTAAAGCCTTGCTTACCAAAGGCCTTGGAAAGTAAATTCTAGGCATGAAGCTGAGATTCATCTAGTTACAAAAGGACACTTTTATAGCTAAAATAAATTTCAGTTTTCTCTGCAAACTGAAATAGCTTATAGGGCACGATTTAAGTATCACACAACTCTGGTGATAAATCTTGCATCTCTTAGTGAAATTCCTGGCATTAAAAATTCATACTGCAGATATGGCATAAATAAGAGATGGTTACCTAATTGCTTCATGCCTCAGAATTTTGCTCCCTAGTTAAGCCAAAAAATCAAGTACAACTTGGGGAAAATTTAAAACTTATTATTTTTCCTGACACTGAAAATTGAGATTGGATCACTGGGGATTTGAGTTTAAAGTTGTCTTATTTACTAGCTATGAATTAAACTTAATTATGCCGTTCTCACAATATCACTACATCAAGCTATCTAGTCTGTACGAACTGTGTCCTCTATTATGTTTAAAATGTAAATAGATATTTAAAATAGGTATATTAAATAGATATTTAAATAGAGTCAAGCCAAGCTGTGAGTCAACCAGGCTGAAGATTTTTGCAAGATGAAATCTAAGTAAACAAACTTTTAAAAATAACTGCAATTCAAAATTAGCAATTACTGGGTAAGAACTGTGACACTGATGAGTACTGTTCACAAAAAAAGGTAAAGTCAACACAAAAACTTTTCCCACCAGTTTACCCAGTTCAATGAAACACAATGCAAATGAATTAAACAGGACCAATTAGGCTATGCCTGACCCCTCTGCTCTTGACTGCTCCCTGCACTTTAACCCTGGCCTTTCCTGAACAACAAGCCTTGTTCTGGATGGGAGCCAATGTATTACAGCTTGAAAAGAAAAAGAGCAAGATGAAAGGCCACAAAGAAAACAAGAAGAAAACTTCTTAGCAATTTTTTTTTTTTTTACCTTAGTATCTCTGCTAGCTGGGCAGCAGTAGCCCAGCCTCCACACAGTCGAGAGTGGTCTTGTCTAAGGATCAGCATGCAGTACTGAGTAAGACCATAATCATATATATCTTGCTTAATTTTTTTTGATTCTTCACATCCCAAGGAAGCACTATGTAAAATTCCTGTGGGAAGAAAGCAGGAGAGAGACAATGAGGAGCACAAGATTGTCATGTGCAAGATGTTTTTTCTTCTTCCAAAACGTAAGAGGAATATGCGTACACGGAGCCAGAATTAAGGTAATTCTAAAAGTGCTAACAACAGCATAAAATATTTTGTCAGCATTTTTCATTCCTACAACTACAATCCATTTGTTAGATTATATGACAATTGGGAAGGACAGCTAAACTTATGTTTCCATTTTCTCATTACACATTTAGTAGTAAAACATACATTACCTGGGATATAGCCCATTTGTACGAACTTCCTAGGCCAGATAAAACCACAAGCACTGTGAAACATATAGCTTCCTTATAATTACATCCCAATTTAGAACAGGACCTAACTTGTTTCTGCCGTTTCTATGAGCAGTGGCTATGTGGCAAAGGGAAAGACAGGGGGAGTCACACAGGAGCTCACGATTGCGTTTCCATGTTGAGACTTAAAAATTTAATACTGATGACCACTCTGGCTCTCTACCCAAAAGCACTGGGAAAAATTATTTGAACAAGTGTAAGATCCTTGCCCACATCAGCACGGTGACAGCTGAGAGGGAGAAAAGACTTCCTCTCCATTTGCTCCCCAGCTCCTCCTCCTTATTGTTGCGAAGCCAAACGCCACTCAATACTGCTCTCAATAAAAGCTGTATTACCAACCTTACAGAGTTTCCAGCCCTGCCAGAAATACTCAGAAAAAAACTTTTGTATTTAAGGAGGCAGAAGGAAGGACTGTCCCTACTTCAGTACCTCATCCTTTTATTTAGAAACGGTATTAATTACCCTTTAACTTCAGAAGTAGCAGGGGGATGTCCTGTTCCCTGCTCTCAGTGACCTGAGCAGCTAAGGCCAGTACCCGGGGGTCCGCAGCTGCCAGCCCGGCGCTGAGCGCTTTGGCCATAGGAAACAGAGAAAGGCCCGCAGAACCATCGATTCGAGCCTTTTTCCCTTTTTAAGTGTTTCGGTGCAGGCGTGGGATCCTTCAGCCACTACTTCCATCAGACCTCCAGCTCCTGCACCATCAGCTGGAAGCTCATGCTCCGCGCCTCGGGCTGCAGGTCTCCTCCTGAGGAAGGAAACAAACATGGAGGAAGCTTCATCCACGCTCCCTCACGTCGCCTCTCGAGGCCGCGGGCAGCGGGACCGGCTCTGCCGGCAGCGCAGGGCTCCAGCAGGGCAGCCCGAGAGAGGCCCCACGGGGCGGGCAGCGGGAGAGGCCTCCCCGAGGGCCGCCGGCAGCACCTCGGCCACGGGTGGGGGTGGGGAAAGGGCCGCGGAAGAGCGCTGCTGCCCGCCAGCAGGGCGGCGGGGGACAGGTGCCCTCTCCCACCAGAGTCACCTCAGTGCCCCCACGGCCTCCACCAGCGGCGGTCCCGAAGCCACGGAGCCCCCAGGACGAAGGTCCCCGGGAGCGGGGCTGTCAGGGGCGCTCTGAGGGAAGCCCCTTCTCCTCCCACCCCCGACCCCTCTCACCGCACGCGGGGGCTCCCCCACTTCGGGGAGGGGGGAGTGAGGGGGGGGAGCTGGAGAGCGAACCCGCCGGCTCTAACCCGATCGCTCCCCCACACCCCCCCCCTCCCCTCCCAGCTGTGTGGTCGCGGCCGCTCTCCACCAACCAGAGCTCTCCCCTGAAGGAGGAGGGTGTCATTTGCATATCCGCGTGCGAGCTGGCGCCCCCGACAGTTCCACTCGTGAAAATCTACAGAGATCTGCCTCGCCGCCCAATCCAAGCCCACGCTGTCCATGACGCACCGCCTGAAGGGGAGGGGCTCCGCAGGCAGCAACCTGTGGGAGCCCGGATGGGCGGGGCCTACCCCGGCGGCGGGGGGGGGGGGGGCGTCCACCGTCCGTGGGGGCGCGTGGGCGTGTCCGGGCGGTGCGAGGGATGTTCGGCGACGACGGCGGCAGCGGCGGGGGCCGCTCGGGCTCGCCATGGTCTGAAGCGCGGTTCGAGGCGCCGCGATGAACGGAGCGGTCCCGTCGGTTTTCGACCCTAAGGAGCGAGTGTTGAACCTCGGCGAGAGCTTCGAGAAGCAGCCGCGCTGCGCCTTCCACACCGTCCGCTGTGAGCGTGGGGTCTGGGGCAACCCCTCAGGGGACCGTCGCCTCCCCCCTCCCCGAGCCCAGCGGTCCCCTGAGGGGCGGGGAGCCTGGCCGGGCAGGTGCCGCGGCCCGGCTTGGCCTTGCTCGCAGGCGGAGGGTGGGTCGGAGCAGGCCCGGGCGGGCATCGGTGTGAGGGAGGACACGGCGTGGCAGGCGGCCGGGCGCTGGGGGAGGAGAAGGGTGGCGTGGCAAAAGCTACCGCGGGGTTGGTTTGCACTGCGGCCGGGCTCGGGGGCCCCCCGCGCTTGGGCAGGCACCGAAGCGGTGTCCGTGGAGGAGCTTATCTGTTCGGTAGGCAGGTCGCACCGGTAGCCCGGTGGGAGCTGGGCTGTCGGCCAGCCGCTCGGGCAGGGCCTGGGAAGCCGAAATGAGTTGCCCGCCTTGGTCCGCGGATCCTGGGGGCACAGCTGGGAGCCGAGTCCCTGCGGCTGGGGTGCTGGTGCGGGATCTCGGGAGCAGCGCGGCGCAGGGCAGGCTCCGTGCGCTCCTCAGAGCGTGTTGCTGGTGAGGTGTACAGCCATTGTATCCCAGTTCTGCCCCTCGCTACTTTCTGGGCACTAACTTCGCTTTTTACACTTTTTGCATCCAACGTAGTGTCTCTATGCAGTTCTGCTGAAAACCGAATCGGGCTGAAGCTCTGGCTTTGCCCTTTTTCCTTGTGCTTAGTTTTTAGAAGTTAAGTACGATTCGGCAATCAAAGGTTAAAGGCAGTATTAATCACAAAGCTAGTATACCCTCCCTGAGTACATAATTACTATCTAGAGAGGTGTGTGCTCAAAGATTCTGAGGGTAGCTAGGAAACAAATGCTCTTAGGATTATAGTTCTGGTAATTTAGGACTGCTGCTTCTGGTTTTGATGTCTCGTTTATAGACTGATCCCCAAGATTCAGTCTCACATATGTTCTCTGGAGAATGTCCCGTATGCTTTCACGCAGTGCAGCGAAATGGGTAATGTGCTTTCTGTGAGCAAATGGAATGGCACTTGGTAGGATTGTCTGCAACTGTGGGAGGGGAGGGAGCAGGCAAAAGCTATAAATGGATTTTAACAAATGCTGTAGCTTGAAATTTACCCTAATTTTAAAGAGGACTAAAAACCACGTCTGGTACCTCCTACCCTTAACGATTTCTTGCTGACTCCTGTAATTTGATGATTTATTCTGAAATCTGTTTTGAAATCTCTCTTCCTTTCCAACAAATGAGACAGAATCTGGCACGTTCATCAGTTCTGTCAAATGCACGTACAAAAATATCCTTCTCTGACACCTGAAGTTTTTGTTAACAAATGAGTAAAGGGGAAGATATCTGCTGGTTAAAAGTTAAGATCCAAAGTGTGTTTGTGGACACTGGAATCAGTATCTTAATTTTCTAAACTATTAACCACTTAGCAGCCATATATTAAAGCAAACATTCTCTAATGCGATGAGAAACTGGAACTATTTTACTCTTATCCCTGTCAGACGGCACGTGGGGTTTTGCCATAAACAAGGTTAGCAGCGGTTGTTACCTGTGACTTAGTTCAAAACCTCCTGCTGCGCGCGTAGTCCTGCGCACCAGCTCCTGCAGCTTGGTTTTTCTTGCCCGGTTGGTGTGCAAGCTGGAGCCAGGGTTCCTAGCTGTGGTCTGTGCCGCCCGGCCCGTGGGTTGCAGGCGGTGTTATTGAATTGGGAAGCTCCCCAGCCATAGCAGAGTGCTGCCGCCTGTGACCAGCGGCTGGTGACGTGACAGGTTGCGAGGCAAGGAGCGTGTGCCGTGCTGTGGGTGCTGTGGCCGGGGCGCGTGCCGTCTAATGGGTCCCCTTTATGTGCCTGGTCCCTCCGTACCTCTCTTCAGCTGCAACAGGGTGCCACTCCCCAGCGTGTGAGGCAGGGCACCGGACGTCCCAGGGTGCGAGCCTGGCCCTGTGTTTGCTGGAACCACGGGTTCAAACCTACATATGTTACCACGTGCCTTGTGGAGCCTCTTGATGCTGTCCTATCTCCCTAGATCTGTGCATGCAGGCCTTTTAGCTGAAGCCCTTTCCTGTTTCGTTTGTGGTGGAAATAATATTTTATAGATAATGGTATGTTACATAGCTGCAGTGCTGATGTCTGAACACGTGCTCATTCTCAATGTCTCAGATTTTTGAAAAGGACCAGAAATTGATATCTTCTTTTGTTTAAAACTTATTTTAATCAATACTTTAGATGTTGAAAAAGGCAAAAAGGAAATTCATATTTAATTGGGAAGTAATTTCACTTTTGACAAACATAAATATACTGAAACTCAAGTTTTAGTCAGCTTCTGACATGCATGTTATAGTAAAATCAGAAATGAATACTGAGGATTGATGTTGTTCTTTGCATTGTCAGTCACTTGTCTACATCTCCCATGTTTGGGATCAACATTTTCAAGAACTATTTATTGATTTTTCTGAAAGTAATTATGTGATGATTTATCTTTTGAAATATAACACAGCTTGTTCAGCCTTTTTAACCATTAAAACCTAAAAGCATTTTTCTAATTTTGCCTGAAAGATGTTAACACTTACACTGTATCTTGAGAAAACCATCTTGACTTTGAGTTCTATTGACTTATGAACGATCTGCTCAAGGGGAACAGTAGATGATACACTAGCAAAAAAGACTTTAACTTCATAGCCTCCAACTGCAATTAAAAGGTGTCTACATTTATAAGATTCCTGAAAAGTCTGTAAATAATCTAGTTTGTTTTTTATATTTAGATGATTTTAAGCCCGCATCTATCGATATGTCCTGTGAAGGAGACCTCGAAGTTGGCAAAGGTGAACAGGTGACAATAACACTGCCAAATATTGAGGTGAGTGGGGTGGTTGAAGAGTGGCGGGCCTAAGGGAATGATTTATTTTGTTGTCATGAGTGTATACTGAATATAGAAGGATACGAAGCTTCACTGCTGTTTCAGAGCTGCTTGTGTGATTTTTAGGGTAGAAAAACAATTGCTGTAGGAACGTCAAATTACAAAAGACCTAAAGGTTAAACAGCTGCGCTGTAACTTTAAGTGTATTCACCGCATTGGAAATATGCTGTAGGATGACCCAGAAGTGTTGCGTACACAGAAAAGCTTCGTGTGGATGTTGGCAGTGTGAGTTTCCCCTTGGTATTTATTGCTCTAGTGCAGTTCTAAAGCAGGAAAGAATGGAAAGGGAAAATTTACTACCTGCCATGCTTTACTGCTCTGCTGATACAGTAACTGAAACCCCTTTTGGTAAAAGGAGTCCTACAGTGAGCATGCTGTCATTGGGAAATAAGCATTTAATAGTTTCAAACTAAACTAAGCTGGGTGAAATCCCATTCTAGTCAAACACCAGCTGCTTTTTGGTCATAGCTACTGTGAATCTAATTTGAATTAACCAATAACATTTTTAAAGGCTAGAAATGATCACTTGTAGTGAACTTATCACTGTGATGGATTGCTGTTTTTAAGGAAAAAACAAAAACTACAGGAGTAACACTGGACTTCTGATTTAATAGGGCTCCACTCCACCAGTGACTGTGTTCAAGGGCTCAAAGAAGCCTTACCTAAAAGAATGCATCTTAATTATCAACCATGACACTGGAGAATGTCGTCTAGAGAAACTTAGTAGCAACATCACTGTGAAAAAAACCAGGTGGGTGATTTACAGGAGAAGCAACTGTGCTTTACTCATTGTGAAAATCGATTTCTTAATGAGTCTAAATTGAGATACATAACTACCTGTTATTATTTTTAGCAAAACAACATTTTTAGAAAGTACCTGGCCTTGTTCAGTAGAGTGAAAAGCACACTGACTTCACAGCTTTCGAGTCTTGACTGCTGAAGAAATGGCAATGGGTTTTTTGTTTGTTTTTGTTTTAACTAATAACTGTCACATTGTTGAAAGAGATGGTAACTATTTTCTGATGAGTTTAGAGGGGGGGAAAAATCTTTTTGGCAAAGTAGCTTGCCTACTGTCTTCTGACTTCTAAATGAGGAAATAAAAGATAAATTCTGTGACATATTTCAGTAATATTAATGGCTTGTTTTTCTCATACCAAGTTTTTGATTTATTTTTTCTGCTGCTGAGTCTATATAAGTAATTTCCAGCAGAATTATTATGAAGTGATTCTGGGTAGCCAGGTATAAAAACAAATCAACTGACAAAGGGTTAAAAAGTTAGTAGCACTGTATTAAAAAACAATTTTTAATACATCAGTGTATAATTATATACCAGTATAATGATGCACCTAAAAATGTAATGATGGTCTTTAGAAAGGCATGACAAATAATTCCATAACCTAAGGTACTATATCCCCTGGTTTCTTGCCTTTTTTTCTTGCATTGTGTCTTCTCATAATTAAAAATCTTTTATGCACAGAGCTGAAGGAAGCAGTAAAGTCCAGTCTCGCATAGAGCAGCAACAGCAGCAAATGCGAAATGCAACTAAGGTTCCAAACAACATTAAAAATTCTCCACCAAAAGAAAAGATGTTTCCATCTTCTCCTATGGATGATATTGAACGAGGTAAGCTCCACTGGCACATGAGTTTCAGAAACTTTGCTCTTAACTAGCAATTAGTTTTTAAGAGCCAAGGTTTTTTGTTTGTGTGGTTTTTGTGGGTTTGTTGTTTTGTGTTTTTTTTAATGTGAGATTCACACTAGAAGCTGATCGTGTAAGCACTTTACTCTGATGTGGAAGTGACCACTTTGGCTTACGTGGTAACAAAGCAGTATTTGTAACTTGCTAAGGTAAAAAAAAATCAGATGAACCATTAGGCTTAATAAAGCTAAGGGTCCCACTGCGCTCTCTCCTTGATTCTGTCTTCCGCTGCTACTTTAATCAAGTATATAGTTGGTTGTATTGTGGCACTGGAACCAACTGAGTCGCTTCCATTTTGACATAGCTCCTCATTCTTTCTCTGCGCTTACCAAACATACAGATTACAGTGCTTTACAACTCAAAATGCATTTTAAACTACTGAATAAGACCTTGTGAAAGACGAGGTTCCAATGAAAAAGACAGCTAAAAACCTGCATAAATCAACCCTTGAACAGTGCTATGTATTCTTGAGAGACTCTGGTTTGGTGTGACACTTGTATTTCACTTAATAGGAGGCCTTATTTCCTGTTGGAGCACAAGGAAGATGGCAGGTGGTAATTACTTGCTACAGAAATGCTGACAGGTGGCAGTTTCATTGACTGGAATTGACATCTGCCTCCCAAGATGTTCTGAAATCTTTTAAACAGATTTTTTTTTTTATATGCGTCATTATGAAGGGGTTGGGTTTTTTTCCATTTTGGTCTTAAACTGTGACCAGAAATCTATACTACAGAACAGTACAAGAATACATTTAAGGTTGCAAAGAAGAAGGAGTTCTTGAGTTCGTGGAATAAAATGATGCTTTTTCTTGGCGCTCTGTTGTTTTGGGGTGGTGGTTGTGTCAAACATATTGCAGGTCACTGAAGTGGCTGCCAACATGTATCAGACTCTTGTCTAATGCCTGTCCAATTTTGAGTGTTACTAAAGAATGCAGAATAATTGACAAATAGGGATAGTAGGGACCTTTTAAAGTCACCTAGTCCATCTTCTGTCCTAAAGTCAGATTTGTGACCTAAATTTTTTTAACCCGTTCTTAAAGCCTTCCAGTGACAGATCCTATGTTCTCCCTAGCAACTCATTCCAGGGCTCTGCTCTCCTTACTGTTCAGGTTCTTCCTAATAATCTGACAATAAGCCTACTACTGCTTTCATACTTATCATGCAAGTATAGACCAGATTACTCTGCTGCTTTTGAGCAGTCCGTGTAGTCAGAAGCTGCTATGTCTTTCCCATTCTTTATGCAAAACGATGCCAGCTGGTTCAATCTTTCCTTAGAAGTTAAGTTTTCTAGATCCCTGATTTCATTGTTGCTCTCCTCTGTGTATCTTCCAACTAGTCAATAAACTTCCTGAAGTATAGTGCCTAAATACATCTACTGTTTCAGCTAAGGTTTTAGCAGTGCCAAGGTGAGCAAGACGACTGTCTTACAGACCGTATTCATCTCTACATACAAAGACCAAATGGTATCACATCCCAGTGTAATGCTTGTCATTTCTGCAACAGCATGGTGCATTAGAACTCTGTGTAATGATCCACTGTAACTCACAGACTCTTCAGAAGTGTTACCTACTTAATCATTCTTCATCCTGTGGTTGTGTAACTGACTATTCCTGCTTAAGTATACTACCTCGAACCTGTTACTAACTTTGTTTTCTCAGGTGGGGGAAGATCACTCTACATTTGTCCTCCAAGTATACGTACAGCCCTTCCTTCGCTGTTTGAAAACACTTAATTTAAATTCTGTCATATTAAATCACTTCAAAATTCAAGGCAGAGATCTTATTCCTCTGTTTTCAGTATTAACTGTTAGCCTTTCACTTAAAATTTTTCTCTTATTAGACATTGGTGAGAGCAGGGAGGAAGTGTAGTTAAGTGCATAGGACTTGAGTGGTATCTTTCGGTTATCTTACAGCTCCAGATGTGTGGTAGATCAGTTGTTTCGTTGGCATTTCTTCTCTAGAATTAATTTTGAAATGACTTCTTGATATTTCTGCTAGCTGCATCCTAATTTTTGCCTTAACTTTTCTGGCTGCTTTTCTGTCCTTAAGCTGTTCTCTTATACACAGCCTTAGTAATAGGAGGATATTTCCTTCCCCCCCTCCCCCTCCTTCCCTCTTTCCTTATGTTGGTGTTAGCCAGTATGGTCTCTTATTGTAGTTTCTGTTCTTCCGTGGCACTGGCTTAGTTGGTCCTTGTAGCCATAGCCACACTATTTCAGATGCCATTTTTCCTGAAGACCATTTTCCTTTAGACTGGCCTTTGATAAGGCTGACTGGCCTAAGCACCTTTCGTTTAGAGTGGCCTTTGATAACTCAGAATTTGAAGGCTTCACAGAAGTTTGTGTTCAAGCTTATTCTTTTGTTCTCCCTTCTTCTCTTGATTAAGCTCTGAGCCATCTTGGTGACTTTCATCTTCAAGTTTACCCAATACAGAAGAACAGGTTGAAGTGAGATGAGCTACTCTTCTACTTGCTTTTTACATCTGCTGTATCAAAGCTGTTCCTGAAGTATTCCAAGTGCTTGTACGACCATCTTAACAAATGTCTGGGTAGTTACAATCTTGTATAATGATGAACTTGTGCACTCTGGATAACTCCTCAAGTCGCTGTATAAAATCTCCATCCACCGTGATTCAGTGGTCTGTTTCAGACTCCTCGCTTCAGCAGTACCCCTATTTTGCACAACTATTATGTGCAAAGACTTAATTAACTTCCTCTGTATGTTGGACTTCAGCTAGTATATATTAAAAAAAAAAAAAAGCATTCTGTGCAGGAGGATCTATCCAGTCATACTGTCCTAAATATTATTGTAGTCAGGTGAGTTATTTCATCAAGAATGCAAGTTGGTTGAGTCAGTTTGATCTGTTAATTTCCAGTATTTCTGGTCTACCTCTTGTTGTTCTAGATTTCTTCCCCTCTCCCCCCCCCTTATCTCTAAAGAGAACAAGGATTTGGTGAAATCTTCCCAATATAGACAGTTCCTTTGGATATTCTCATGCTTAACTTTGGTTTTGAGCAAAATGTCACATAGTCCAAACAAATGTATTAATTGTAATGCTGAACTACTGGGAGGTGTTTTTTGGGTGTAGCTGTAGACACCTTACAGTGAACTTATCTGTGTGATTGTAACTGCAATTTTTAGTCAGCGAAAGGCGTCTTTGGGGGTGCTAACGAAAATACAGAAGACTTGCTAGTTGCAGAAATTAAAGGCTATGTGGGATGCGCTACCCTGTGGAATGTGGGCTTAGCATTTGGGTTCACAGTCACCCTTGTTCTAACACTTGGCTTGAAAGGGAGAAAGTGCCCAAGCGAAGAGAGAAGAAAACCACGTGACAGGCTGGATGCTTGCTTGTGCCCTGCCCTTTTCTCTGTTCTGGAGAGTTCTGGTGGGTTTGGTTTGTTTTTAGTCGCTATAATGTGTGTACCTGATTTGTTGTTGATTTTTCTTTTTTATATTTTTTTTCCCCTCCTTATATTTCAATTATGATGAATGCTAACTGAGAAACAAATCATATTCTTTGCAGAGCTAAAAGCAGAAGCCAGTGTCATGGACCAGCTGAGTAGCTCTGACAGTTCATCTGACTCTAAAAGTTCTTCGTCCTCTTCATCAAGTAGTGAAAATAGTTCTAGCGATTCTGAAGACGAGGAAACGAAGCCCTCTCTTCCTATGTCAATGCCGTATTTGCAGCCGCAGCCTACTGTGTCTGCCATACCACAACAGGCTGTCCCCGACAAAGATGCCAGTCATAACAGATCCCAAGAGAGCAGTGGTCATATGATGAATACACTACGTAAGTACAAAGGCTGTTCTTTTCTTAGTGCACAATTCCAGACATCAAGATTCTGAAAGGAAACCATATTGTTTTTAAGTATGTCTCTGTTATAATTAAAACTGTGGGAAGTGATGCTAGGGTTTGATTGTTCAGCAGCAGTCTGAATTAGACACTGGGCTGGAAGGTTCTTGGTCTCCAGAAATATTAAATTAAAGCTGATGCAGTTGAAAATATTTCCAAAGCTCTTCTGGCTTCCTCCCAGTTATATACATTGGAACTGGAGAACAGTAATTTTGTATTGAAAATACTTGAGCTAACAGGGCACTCCCAAAACACATGATTATAATTTCTTGGGTAGAACCATGGGAAAGATACTGTACTTGCAATACTCTGAATAACAGAAACGATTAGCTACTTCAGTTACTATTATTCATGGTACTGTTCCACTGGGCAGCATGGCAAAACTGTCCTTTGCATATAAGGAAGGAGGCGATTTGCTTTCAGGTGATACTATGTTATTCTACCCATTCAGGCAACTACTCTTCAAATTACATTTCTAGTTGTGATGTTCTGCAAGAAGTGGTTGCTGCGCAGCCTGGAATTGAATGCTCAGTGTATTCAAAAAAGGAGAGTTTGGACAGAAAAAAAATCCCACTAGGTAGAGAATCTTAAGTTGACTACCTAAATAGCAGGAGTATTGAGACATAAAGTGAGTATTCAGCTATAGTGACTCTTCGAAAATGATTACATTTTTAATTAGGTACTTAGCTGCAGGCTCCCGGTTTGAAGAGATTCCCATCAACCTTAAAGATCCTAGGCTGCAAACCAGAGTTTATCATTTACATGTAAACTTGTTACACTGAAATTTTAGACTCTGGCAGATCTACTTTTATTTCAGTACTTAATGGATCACATGAACAGGGTTTTTTTGTAGCTAGTATTTAAATACTTAATTAAATATCTGTGCTGGTTCTTTATGTACTGCATTAACAGATAAGATCAGACTGAAAAGTCCTGTGACTTCATGTGCAAAAGACTAAATGCTGCTTTCATTTCACTGTCACTGTAGAGAACAACGTCTTCATGTTTATAATTTGCGTAACTTTAGAGTGTGCCATTTATTTCAACCCGTATTCACAAATGGCATTTCCCATTCCTCATGCTTTAAATAAAACTGTTAGGAAAATGAGATTAAGCTCTATCCCCAGTGACAGAATCCCAGCTGGCAAAGTTTCCACTGAGAAATACACTTACAAGTGCAGGTGGCCATGTCCACCAGTGCCAACAGTCATAATGAGAAAACGCCGCTTAAAACATGATGACATCAAAACTGTTACGGGGAAGTCGGTGGCTTGATGGTGCTCAAGAACCATGTTGACATGTAGAACCTCTGACTGTAGCATCAAGCCTTGGGCTTGATTATCTGAGCTTGCCTAGATCTTTAGCTTAATCCCATTTACTTCTGTTACAGTTACAGATCTATCTACTACTAAAAATGATTTTGTCCCTAACTTCTAGTATGGTTAACATTTAAAATACACTTCAACTAGACAAAGATCAAAACAGTTGCTTTCAAGGAGAATGTGTTTCTCTAGCTCCCTTGCTGAGGGAATTTGGTAGGAGATTGAAACCTGAAGAAACTAGAGAGTGCATAGTTCTAGCTTGAATGGCCAGAGTTCTCAGTCAGAGTCCTGTATTGTCATATCTTCCATCTCAAATAATGTTTTACAAAAATAAAATAATTGAATGAACAAATGTCAGCACAAGCTGTTTACTTGTCTAATCCTGTGCTTGACTAGTTCTGTGCACCTCAGTAGAGTCGGGGCCATACTGGGTAATTGGTGAAGTTTTCCTTTGGCTTGCTGTGTGCAGGCCGAAGGCTGGGGGAAGGCTTAGAGGGCAGAGTTTCATTTTGCATGTAGAAATCATACAGATGAGGTTTTGTGGAACTTGGAAAACACAGGAGGTGGTATCTAGAGCATGGTAACCAAATACTTCTGTCAGATATACATGATCTACCTCTTCAGGAATCCAGGGCTCGAGACTGCCCCTCACCCCCAAAATACTACTTCTTCCCCTTTCTACCTTCATAAGCTTATATTGGCTCACAACTTGCCTTATAACAAAATTTGTAAATGGCAGCACTAATAAATCTGTTCTTCATAAATATTTGATCAAATATTTGCTTTATGTCTACTTTTTGTTTAAACGAGAGTTGTTTTTAAATAGAGCTTTCCAAAGAAAAAACAGCATACATTGGCAATTCTGGGGCCTTATGTTATGTACACAGTATTCACAACTTCTTTTGATACTTGGTGCTGGTACAAGCAGGTAGTCATGCAATAATTTTCCCTTGTATTAGTTTGGTGTTGGTGTGACCACTAAGATCTGTGAAACATGGGCCACTCCTGTGAGTTTCTGCATCCCCTATAACTTGCAAGAATTCAGTTGAATGTATTATGGTCATTGCCCTAAAGGTTTAGGAAATGTCCTAGTTTGCAATGCAATCTATTTCCCCAATTAATATTGCTAGTAAGCAATTGGCACTGTGAAAACTGAATTAAACAGTTTTTCCCACTTTATTGCTGCCTCCTAATGTTTCTTCAGAGTCCTAGTTAAGTGAACTTTCCATTCTTGCACCAAACCCATCTGAAAACTACCAACTCGGGTCTGTTATTTTGGCATCTCTCTGAAGGTGTGTTTTGGAGGTAGGGTTACAAAAATGGAGCAGACAGGTTTCCCTGAAGTAAATCCTAATGCATTATTTCTGACTCTGGAACTTGGAGTTCTTGGTTTTACCATCTGCTGGTTTTCACAAGCATTGGTATTTTTGGCTGGTGTTATAGGGTTTGTGTAATTTCTATTACCTATGTTGAAATAACCATGGAAGGCTGCAGAATCGCTCTTTGGAAGGTTATCTTCTTGTTCATACTCCTAGTCCTCTGCTAAAGTAGGTAGTACATAGCAGGACTGAGATTTCTAAGAATTCACTGTAAGTTTTCTTTTGAGTGATAAATGCATGAGTTTAATTTACTACTGCCATTGTCTGCCTTGAAATAGTATTTCTTAGAATAATATATTGTCCTGAATAATTATTGACAAATTACTTGATTTTGTTCTTTCAAAATTGCTTTTTAAATTTATATGAAAATAAAGTGGCTGTAAATGTCTCTCTGTATAGAGGACTAGAAAAAAAATTGTCTACAGTAGTACTTTAAAGATTGCCGGAAACAGCCATCTTCACTATTCTTGTCTTATATAAAGTGTTTTCTGTTTTGTTGCAGAGAATCATGTACCACTTTCTAAGCTTTAGTGATGACATAGTGGAAAACAAAGGAAGGCTAAATACAGCCGTGTTAAAGACTTCAGTGTTCTGGCAGAAATGATATGCCTGATGACACTCAGATTGGATCTTTTGTTTTGTTGGGTTTACCCTCTTGAGGTTACTTTTTTACCCTTCTGCAGAAGTGATCTGTGAAGGGTGCTGCAGCTGAGGAAAGGGCATGTGAAAATAGTGTGCCTACTCAGTATCAGTGATTTTTTTTTTTTATTTATTTATTTATTTTTAACCTTTGCTTTTTAGGCCACTTCTGCACAACCTGAGACACATTCCTTTTTTTGTTTTGTTTAATGGCTGTTTGGCAAGGGAGGTGTGAATAAAAGCATACTAGTTGGAACAAATTCTTCAAAAAGCGTAGGAAGTTGCTAGATATGATGTAGATTCTGTATAGCATGCTGCTGTATTTCTTGTTAAGTTCCCTGTCATGCTGGAAAGATTTCTTCCCTCCCACCCCCTAAGCTTATGGACATCCATTGCAAGCACAATGTAGTCTTTCTTCTTACTTCTCCATTTTGAAATACATATAGCCACCAAATTAAAGTGCTGTGTAAACTTTCTTTTGATGTTTTGTTTGTTCACTTGTTCCAAAACCTGTTTGAAATAGTAGGTCATTGATACATCTTTAAATGGTACATCAAAGAGCTGCTGCTCTTGGTTGAGACACCACTTTGTTTTCAAGCACGGCTGAGTAGCATTCAGATGTGTTTCAAAAAAAACCCAACAACTCGTTTTTCACAAATCTGCATTCACCAGCAGTTTTCCCACTTATGAAGCTTGAAAATGTGGGTGGCAAAGATAGCTAGGTGTTGTCTTTTGTGATCTGGTGTTATTAAATACGTGCACTTGTGACTAATAAGCTAATGGCTTCCTTGCCAAGATTTTAAAATTGTAGGAGACTGATCTCTCTAAGGTTCTGTCACTGGGGAGTTTGGTTCTACACCTATTTATTCTTTTATCATTGAAGAGTTTGGGCTAGAAGGGACCTTTTAAAGATCATCTAGTCCAACCCCCCTGACCTGTTTAGGATTAGTTTTTGTCAGCCTTTAATTGGGAAAGGGAATATCTTGAAAGAAGAAAAGTATTTCCTTGAAAATGACTAATACGATGACTCTCTCTCTTCTAGGAAATGACTTGCAGCTGAGTGAATCTGGAAGCGATAGTGATGACTGAACAAATTTTTGGCCTTAAATGTATCACCTCTTTTGCTAAATATGTCTTAGCATCTGTTTTGCACTAAGATTAGATTACCAGAGACTGGAATGAATGTCCTCAATTTTGATAACAGACATCCTAATTTTCTACTGACACATCATGTCTATAATACAGCAGCATTGATATCCTGTCAGTGCTATGGTTATGTGTTTATCTTTCAAATTACTGTATTTACAGTAAAATTGTGTATGATCTGATTTTGATTATTTTTGCCTCAGCCACCTGTTTTACTTGAAACTGATTTGTAACAGCTAGTTACTTTATATAAATACTTATGGAATGGAGAAATTTCTGATATTTATGGAGGCAAGTTTCCTTCCTATCATTTAAATGCTGAATGCTGATCTCACAACTTTTACTTGGAGGGAGTGAAAGGGAGAACAACTAAATGAGGTCTGCTGTGTCAGCTACACTTTTTGTTCAGTTCACAGTTCATACCTTTAAGGAAACTGCTGAATAATGTGGTCCACTAGTGCAGTTACAGTTTACAATTGTTCAACACATTGCTGAATTCTTAATTTCATTGTATTATAGGACTTTATATTTCTGAGCCTCAAGATTCCTAAGGGAACTTGTCTATTCTCTGCCTTTTTTATGTAACTTGAATAGGCTGGTCTTTTTACAACCTTTTTGTATCTAAATTTAGATAACTGCAGAGAGAGCAATGAATTTCCTTCATTTAATTCTATAACGGAAATCAGAAAATTTCTTTGTAGGAGTATAAAAGTAATTTAATAAAGCAATATTTATCATTTTCATGCATCTGATTCTCTTTTTACTGGTTAAGAATTCCACTTTGTACCTATAGTAGTTGTGAAAGGGTCGTGCAAAGAAACAGCAGTGAAATGGTACCTAATACAGACTCCCTAACCTGTCTGCAAGACTTGGTGCTTATTGCTTTTACCTACATTGAGACAAGCCCTAGTAAGAGCTTGCTAAATGTTTATGGCAGTGCTAGTGTACTGATGAGTGTTTATTACAGATTATATCCAAGTGCCATTGGTAAGTGATACTGCGTTAGACAAGAAAAGGTGTTTGTCTGGTCTTATTTTTTCCTCATTTGAAATGATATTTCAAGACCTGAAGAACTGCAGGTAGGAGTCCAAATTTCATCGTGTACTTTACTACTGAAGAGTTTTGTAACTAACAGTAGCAAATGTCTGTAGGATGAATTCTGATGAGATAAATCTGCTCAGTCTTGCACAGAAGTCTCCTTTGCTAGATTGCAGCAACTGAATCACAGCTCTGTCTAAACTGTGAGCATTGAATCCCATAGGTAAGCCTGAATGTGCAGACATGAAAAACTGCACACTCAGTAAATGTATACAATAGATAGTACTAGACTAGCTTGTTCACTCAACGGTGCTGCGAGTATCAGCCCGTGCTTACCTCTAGACATGAAGAGGCCAAAGCCATGTCTGCCCCTCACAAAGGAACTTTTCTTGGTACCACCAGGCAGAAATGAAATACTGGAAATGCTGCTTTCTGATGCTTCCCCACCTTGTGCTCTGTACCCCAAGCCACGGCACTGGTTCTGCGCCACGGCACAGCTTGCTACTCTTCCAGCTTCCTAAAGTGGGTATCATAAGATGCAAAACATTTTTGTGTTTATACTCAAAGGTAAAAGTTCAAGTTAATAACCATGGGCGAACAGGTCTTTGAGAAGAAAAGGGCTAATGAGCAACCTTGAGGAAGGATACTGTGTGATAACCCCTGGAAGATACTTGAAACTTTCTCAAGGGAAAGGGTATTGAGTTCTCCGATGGTCATAGCTGTTGGTATGGGAACTCTGGCAGAGTACTTGGTTCTTGGCACTTGCTGCTGATAACGTCTGCTAGGGCGATGTGAGGAGCTGAGATGTTGCAGGTAACCTTAGGACTAAGGCGCAGCCCTGTGTGCTAAATGGAAAGGAATGCATGGTAATGCAGTGTCCTGAGCTGAAATGTTCTCTTTTTGCCTTCCCCTTGTCCCCAGTGGTTTATTTGCATCAAAGCCTGCCTTTAGGCCAACACTAAATTCTAACTCTAGGCAGAATGCAGCTGTTTTTTCTGAATAACAGTGTATTTGGGGTGGATGGGAGTGAGCACGTGCCTGGAAGCACTGATCAGACCTGGGTCTAAATCATGGAGTGTGTGTACTCATGGATTATAATCACTTCTTCAGTGAGAAAACTGAGTACAATCTACCTGTTTCTGTGTATCATTGCACTCACACAGAGCTTAAATGTAGCTCTGGGAGTAAAGCAGATTTCCACATTCCTGAGCCTCGGGACTGTAACTAAGCCTGTGCTATCTTTAGGATTTGATCTTTGAGTTGAAAGCTTTCTAGGATGGGAGCTCTCAGTTAAGTTGTTGTATAGCACGTAGTACAGAGTGATTAGTGGCCAGTCAGGCACTACCCAGTATAAACAAGTGTGTGATCTAGATGGATATATTCTGTCAAATGCACAGTTGTGATAATTCAGGAAAGGCTCCCTTTAAATATCAAGACAGGAGATAAGATTCTGGAACAGACTTGTTAAAGAGATAAGGGGGAAAAGATAATAGACGTTGAATGTGTGAAGGAAAAAAAGCTCTGTATGCTGTATCCAGCCCAAATGTATGTGATCTGACTCCCTTCTCCACCTAAGTGTCAAACACAGGCAAATGTGCTACAGAGCTTGCTTGGGCCTGTCCTGGTACAGAGGGGACTGGTTCGGATCTCAGCTGTGACTTCCCGGCGGTATTCCTGCCCTAAGGCTTGGCTTGTGTGCCCCGAGCAGTGCTGAGCCCCACAGCTCCTGCTGCAGGCTGTTCTCACCTGGCAGGAGTGAAAAGGTGCTTGCATTGACATCTAGAAGCATGAATAAGGGAGGTATTCTAGCAATAGAAAACCAAATCAGGTTGCCTTTTTTGATCTTGGAATTTTTTTTTCAGACCCTGATTTGAAAATTCTTTTCTTCTCCTTTAAAAAGTTTTATTCCCGTGATGTCAACTTAATTAGAAATGAATAAAATCAGCAACTGCTGTATGTTCCTAAGACCACTGTTCTTGCAACCTCTGAGTGCCTCTTTCAAAATAATCTTCTGAAATATATCTGGTTCCATCTTCTTGCTTTCAGCTATTTTGCCTTTACATCCAGAGATTTAAAGCATATGTGTGGGTATGTATCTCTAAGCAGTAGATACATTTGAAGAATATTTTATTGTGATGTTATAATTAAGCTGTTGTGTATGTTTTGGATTTGAGGAACATCTGCGTATCACATTGATAAATCAAAAATATTTTCCAAATGCAGCTGGAAATGTCAAAATTTTTTAGTCTTCTGACTACTGCAGTGCTGAGGACCTGTGTGGCCACAGCTCACCTGAGCCCTTCTCTCTGCATGGCACCTGGCGCGTGCACAATTTGTCTAGTAACCCCTCTTCAGGGTTGTAGTACTCAACCCCTGTTAAGTCCTGAAATGGTGATTATATGTGCTTACCAATTGTAACTACCTTGCCTGGCAGCTTCCAATTTTTGTAAGATCTCTGTCCTCGTCTTGTGTCTCATGAACCCTGCCTCGGGGCATGGAGAGGCTGAGGTGATCTCTTCAGGGCAGCCCTGGCACCGCTGTATTCCACGGCTAACACAGGGGTTGGCATCTACTTGGGGTTTTCTATCTGTAACTCCCTCTTCAGATCCTTGCCCCTAGTGCTGTAACAGGCCTTTAGGAAGTTCTCGTTTGTAAGCATCCAACTCATATAATGTCCATGCATTTTGTAGTTGTTTGGTAAACGATAATCTTTTTTCCTGTGTAATCTCTGAAAATTATTTTGATGCCTAGGCATGGATTACTGAAAACAGCTGCTCATCAAAACCTTGGTATCAGCATCAGCTCATTGCAGAGTTTATTGTCAAGGCATCTGATATGATCAGTGTTATTTCATAAGCTTTGGTTTTTATTTTGGAGGAAGGTGGGAGATAACCATTTTTCAGATTAAAGGACTTTAGTAAGTCATTTCTGTGCTAAGAGACAATGAATCATCTTGAGAACAGAGCAACAGTATTTCTAAAAAGAATTATTTGTTTCTGGGGAACCAGACATGAACAGATCATCTCAGACAATAGTTTGGTTCTCAAGATTTCGGCCCACAAAAAAATGTATCATTTCTGGCCAACACTTTTTATTTTCTTTAGAATTTCTACAGGAAGGTTTCTGAGAACAGCCAAGCAGACTGCTGAATCCTTAAACAGAAGAGATGAGGATGCCTAGGCTGGACAGAAATGAGGAAGCCTAGAGGAGGAAAGAGAAGATGACTTGGCTCATGATGGTTCCTAGGCTGAATGCTTGCAGTACATGTGAATTCCTCCTCTCACCACTTTTTGAGGTCATTCAGCTAACC
Source organism: Grus americana (assembly GCF_028858705.1). Lineage (NCBI taxonomy): Eukaryota > Metazoa > Chordata > Aves > Gruiformes > Gruidae > Grus > Grus americana. Next base: position 13,316,042 of record NC_072857.1, on the reverse strand, counting down.
ATGTGAGGTGTTGAGGACAGTCTAAGTAGATACGGAGTTCAAACCGGCTTTTTGAGGAGATGTAAAAAGAAGAATGAGGAAAAAAGAAGTTTTGAATAAAGGTGTTTGCATTTTGTTAAAATACATATTCCTGCTGCTTTGAGGGAGGTAGGGGAAATGTGAAAAGAAGGCGAAGATGTACTGAAATGAGAAGAAAAAAGTGTGAAATTATAATTTCTCTCACAGTTTAGACCTAAAACTTGAGTAGTCATCCATATCCAAGGGGAGGATTGAAAGACCTGTGTGTCTCAGCTATTACTCTGCCCAGTTCAATGAAACAGTTCCGTGGTGACAGCTTCTCCTGGTTGTTAAGTGGTTAGCAGTTCTGTCCCAAGTGATCTCGGTCCCTCTGCATAAAAATAATTCATGATGGCTTGGGTATTTGCAGGCAGCAGCTCCTTGCTTACGAGCTATATGCACAGGAATGGGCTGAATTAGTGGAAAGCTGTAAAGAATCTGTTAGCGTGGCTTTTATTTCACCGCTTGCAGATTCTGGTGTCTGCTCCTGAAGGGCAGACTTGAAGCTCGGGGTTTGTGTCAGCAGGAAGAACTATTCAGCACCTAAGCAGAGATACCGCCTTCATACGGGGTTTTCATAAACCCCATGCTACGTCTGCTGTAGTGAAGGGTCTGGCCTGCTGGGAACAGCGAGGGCTTGGGCTCTAGTTGTTTCTGTGGTTTTCTGAATCCATAGAAGAAATGAGTGTGTTCTCAGATTTTCCTTCTCTGAAAAGCAAATCCCTCTGCTGTGGTGAGGAAGGAATGGAGGTTAGAGGCAAAGATGAAGGAGCCTTTCATTCAACAGAGGAGGCTTTGTTGTTGTACAACACATACCTGGTGAGTTAGCTGCTGAGACCTCTCTTGACTTGCTTTGAACAGGGGCCCTTGTTACAGAACCTGTTCTCCATCTCTCATCTCACATATGCTGTCTGTTCTGTGCAGCTTGGTTTGTCTCCTGAAAATTCATACCTGGCTTGTTCTCATAAGTGTGCTTACGCATGACAGAGGATTATTTGCTCCAAGAGATGAGGCCTTCTTCATGCTGTTATTTAAAGTTTAAAGAAAAGTGGAGTGTCTTAAAAAGGTAATTAAAGAAGACCCAACAACAACCCAAACTGTTCTTTAATCTCTTCGGTTTCACTTCCACATGCTGTGTATCTTGTTCTACCAGTTTCAATGCTCTTGCAAAAAAGTTGCACAATGACTTCCTCTTAGCAACCAGCAGAATTAAACTTGAGCTCACCTAATTGGCTGTACCTTTTCTAAGATCCTCAATATATTGAGTTTCCAATAAATTTAGCAAACCCCCTCCACTTTTTTCCCCCGCACCTTTTCATTGCCACAACTTTTGGAATAAATACTTGTGGACATCCTCATATACAGCTCTGAGAAACATGGGAGCTGACTGCAGCCTGAAATGCCAACTCATCCCTTAACCAATTTCCTTTTTACACCTGACTCTGCACATTGACAATTTATTAAAAGATCAAGGCTTTTACCAGAGTTTTGATCCAAGTGTTTACAGCAGTATTAAAAAATCTCCCACTACAAAGCATTCCTAAAAGCTAAGGCTGTTTTAAAGGCCAACGTCCAACTGAGATTCCCCCTTTAAATAAAACCAGGTTTTGTGCCAGTTTCTGATTTTGCTGGAATAATGAGGGCACAACAGAGGCAGCACAAGGTAATGGGACACTCAGAGCATCAGGGTCAGGCAAACTATTTTGGAATTAGCTGTCTTTCAGCAACTCCTCTGGAAAGGTTTGTGTGCTTTACAATCCTCTCCCACCACAGCATGGAACAACGTCCACTCCCATGCTGCATGATAACCCATTTTGGGTTTGTTTGGTTGTTCTTTTTTTTTTTTCCTGTGCAAAAGTAGCCAACAGAAACATTAGCTATTTAGCTAACATTTCATAAATGTTTTTTTTATAAATACTGGTCATCAAAAATGTTTGTCAAATGTGACCTGCATGTAGGTGGGGAAAACTCCATGCAGATTAGCAGGTACACTTGTGTTGCTCCCTTATTTGAGCTCCTTTCCCCCTTACAACTCAGACTTCACCTGGTAACCTTCACCAGGACGTGCTATTTGTTAAGGATACTGATGATCAGTGGCTGTGGCTATGTTTAACCGAGGATGCAAGACCGTTAAGCTATTTAAGAAGTTCTTGCCACGATGAGTACATTTTAGAAAGTACCACCTGGAAGGAGCATACTTAGCTTAGTGGGGACTTTTTATCCCCATTAATTTGTAAAACAAAACGACTGCTAAAAGCTTAGAACCCATCCCTGCTTTTGTACTTTCCATTTGACTCCTTCCTGGTGATGAAACAACAGCTACTCACAGGTGAATAATTGAGGTCCCCAAGAGAGAAACTTGTTAAAATTTTAATAATGTCTCAGCTATATTTATAATTCTGTAGAGAGACTCTAAGCGGAGTGAGCCAAAGAAGCTGCCATGTTACATCAGAGCCTTTGATCCAAATGACCTCTGCTCTGGAAACAAGAAGTGCTTACACTGCACAAATCTCTCTAAACCTAACAAAAATATGTGTGAGCTTGTCTGTACCGTATTGGAGAACAATTGCTGTCAGGTAATTTCAGCTGCTGTTAAATGGGAACAGCTCTGTGATGGGAGGTTGGCAAACAGCCAGTGTCTGTGGGATGTGTTTGACAGTGCTGGTGGATTGATCTGATGCTTCCTGGGACCTTGAGAGCAACCCCCAGGCAGGTGTGCGGGTTGCTGGAAGTGCAGAGACTGCAAGCTGCTCCCTGCTGTGTGGTGGTTGTGAACCTCCTGGGTCTTATCAGCAGCTCACACCACGCAGAGACCTCCTGCCTGATACAGATGCTCAGCTGTGAGAGGCTGCCTCACAGCTGTGTTTTCTTCACCTCGTACTTCTTTGACAAGGAGGAGGGGCTGTACAAATGGTAAATTTGTTTTCCAAGCTAAATTAAAACTAGTTTCAAGCTTGTTTGCCTTGGCATCTCTCACACCTTTCCAGTTTACAGGGATAGTGGCAGGGTGCTTGGCAGAGGGAAATATTTTGGTTATCCCACAATAAGGTGAGGTGACTGTTCACGGTAGCGCAGCGGCTCAGCAGCAGGACTCCTCACTGTCAGACCATCATACAGGTGACAAAGTTATACAATTTAACACCCAGCCAGCTTGCTGTGCTACTACAGCCCTCCCAGACTGTCACACATCATGGTTCCAGTGAAATCAGGCAAGTTGGTCTCACAGGCTTCTTTCCCCCCCATGCTAGCATGAGATTCCCTCCTCTCTTCTCATGGGAGAGGCTATTTAGGATTGTGTTAACTGCACCTTTGTATGGGGAAGTGATAATACACCACTGCTCTTTTGTGGCTTTGCTGAAGCCTCCTTAGCCCGGTCTCATGGGGTAAACCACTGAGGTTCCTTCCGTCTGCCTTCCCACTGCATCAGGGGAGGAAATGAAAAGCACGTTTGCAGTGCATAGAGCTGCTCCACTCCCTCCGACTGGGGAGGTGGAGACAACTCTTCTGTCCCTCAGCCTTAGTAGCACGGACCACATCAGGTACCTTCTCTGAAGGCTGAAGCATGACTATGCTGAAGTCAGGCTGGAGCCACAAGGGAACGTTTGGGTTACCTTGCATGGTGATGTGTGTGGTTGGGCAGCCTCTCCTGGTCTCCCCTATCTTCCTGACTTGGCCTGCGGCAGCTCTGTAGCAGTGCCGCATTGCTTTCTTGCAGACATGCAGCTGTGACAGGTGGCAGGTCCTGTGTCCACAACGAGTGGGTATGTCTCTCTCACCCTACTCTTCATGCAGCTGCTCTAGATTGGTCCAGTTGACGCAATAGTATTTTATGTCATTGCTGCGTCCCTTCTGACAAAAGGGAATGAGACCTAGTCTTCCTAAAGGAGCCACTTTCAAAGCACAAAGAGCATCTCAGAAGGGAGCCAAGCCATGAGAACCACACCAGGTACTCCTTTCCCCTCTGGGCCTCAGTTAATCACACATCCAAGCTCACAATCTTGTCAGGGCATAACCCACCCAGCTGCATGGTCTCCCAGCCTCCGGCGCTACCATCCATGAGGAAAGAAAAAGCATAAAATGCAAATGTTTGAGTCACAAACAAAGGGTGGGTGAGTAGGATTAGGTGAGGTTGTGCTGACTAACCCACTCCAGCAACAAGCAAGTATTGCTCCAAATTTGTCCTGAAGGAGACACATCTGGCTCTGCTGAAGCTCAAGGTGGTGTTGGAAGGTGCTGCTGGTGCAGAAATGTCTGAACTCTGACCCTGGGCCACCCTGCCAAAATGAGATCCCAGGCCTGGGTCCAGCTGGATTTACACGGAGACATCACAAAATGGATGATAAAATGCAAACCAGGGATGTATCTTTCTACTGTTGCATCTGACAATGGAGCGTCAAATCCCTTGAGGCAGAAACAATTTATCTGTGGCCCAAAGTGACTCATTAGGAGCCGTTTCAAACAATCACTGTCTTTGTATTGAAAAGGCATGTCCTGATGAATTTGGCAAGGACACAATTTCAGATTATTTTATAGTCTGCTTTGTAAAGCTGTATGCAGGGTTAATGACAGTTTAGTATTAATTGTGTATCTCTAGCAATTTGCAGAGAGACATTTTTCTGACTAGAATCTTGTTCCTGCTTTTATCCTTTTCTAGTTCTTGAACAACAGAAAAACTGGAAATTAGAGCATGGCTTTCTCAAATGGCTTTATCTGAGGCTTTCAGGGTATGATACAATTAAGCGATTAATTGTGAGGCTCTGTATGGACAGCATAAAATTTACTCATCCTGAGCCACAGTGCAGCCTCCCCCAGACTGGAGTGTCATGGCTGTCTGTCAGCGACCTGCAGAAAGGCAGGACTACAGCTGGTCCATACTGGGCTGGGAGGAAATGAGACAGTCAGGACGTGTTTAGCAGTAAACCAGCTTACCTGCTCAGTCACACTGACAAACAGATGCACAAATACAAAAGTGTGGCTTCTTATCACAAGCAACACGTGTGAGGGGGTCTGAGACCTGGCTGCTTTGAATTTCCAGGAATTAGCTGGTAATGTATTAGCTGTGTTAAGATAAAACCGTGTGTCTGCAAGGCCTGCTGTTAACTCTCTCTGTGTATCTGTGTGTGTGTGTGTGTGCTGAGATATAGACAGCTCTGAAGGAAGAGCATTTAGTGCTGTAGATTTTGGTCTTGACTTCAAGAGGATGAAGACAACTGTTATGCAGTAATTGTTCAGTGAAGGGTACTTGTTCAGTGCGAGGGAGAAATGGTTGATAAATTTCATTTTTCATTTACAATGGCTTCAAATGCCTCAGGGTAGTAACATGGATTTTAAATTCTGACCATTATTTAAATTAATTGCAAAATTCTAACTGACTTACATGTGACCAAAATGACAACTTGAATTTACAAATATCCAAGTGGCATTCTTCAGGGCATGGAAAAGTAAATTCCACAGGGAACAGATACATGCATAACGACGTCCACAGACCCCTTTCTCAGCTTATTTCGAATGGCTGGTGTGGTTTGGTTGCTCTTCCTGCACTTCACTTTTCCAATGATTGCCAGCAGAACTGTTCATCCTTATGAGCTAGCATAGCTGGATGGTCAGTGGGAAGAGTGTAAAGGCCCTGAGAGCATCCACCCTCCTGGAAGTTTTGGTGCCTGGATGTGGGCTCAGCTAGAGCCAGAGCTGTTCCCCAGCAAAGAGGAAGTTTAAATCCAAGCAGGATTTTTTTTTTTTTTTTTTAAACTGCAATTAACAGACACCTCAACTGGTGAAAGTACTTGCATTTCATGTGCTTGCAGGTTTCCAAAAGCCTAAACTTGGCATCCCAAACAGTTCAACCTATTTGACCAGATTGACCCCCCAAGTACAGTTTGTACCCTCTCTGGGCAAATCTTAAGTTTCAGTTCCTGCAGACACACACCTTTTCCCAGGAGCTTGTTTTACCCCAAAGACTTATATTTGCATGCTCGTGATGCACACAAATGACATTATTGAAAACTGGTGTTTCAGAACACGGCACTGGGAGATTTGTGTGTGAGACAGGAGATGGTGCTGTGTTCAGGAATACTTTGATTCCTTGGACTGTTGCTTTGCAAGGAAATCTGAAGAAATTTGGTTTGGGGCCTCTTCTCACAATATTCTAGTCTTAAATATGTTATTTTTGCATGCCGCATGCTTTTCTTCTTGTGCAACCAGTTTGCCAAGGAAGGTAGACTGTTTTTCCACGACCCCAGACTAAGAGTGGAGAGATCCTCTGAGACTTGGGATGGGAACCAGCCCCATGAGAGCTGGTGTCAGTATCGACTAGGACTCACAGAGCTCAGAGGGCTTCCCAAAGTTATTCCATGGAGCAGTCCAGAGCAGGACCTTTCACTAACGGCTTTCTTAATGACTGTCTGGGTTCCACCAGATCCTCTAACCAAGACACTGGGAATTGGACACCTAGAAGCTGATTACTAGCAGGGATAGAAAAAAGAGAAGACAGACAAATACAGTGGAACTTTTTGAAACATCTCCCACAGAAGGTGTTTCCCCTGAGGGAATTGACAACAGTTGTACAAACACCCACACAACAGCTGCGTGTGCCCTGTCTCCAGTGGGCTTGGGGCTTGGCTCCCTGTCCGGTCCCACACAGCCATGCCCATGAGCTTTGCTACCCTGCTTCTCCCCAGCTCCTACTCAAGAACCTTCCCCTGCCTTGCTCCTCCAGCGAGGATAACGTGCCTTGATACTCAGGCCAGGTACCAGATCAGGAGTTTTGTTGTCTTTGAAGAACGTCAGTGTTTGGGATCTCTGACTCCCTTTTTAAAAGCGCTTTTGATGTTTCAGTTCATCTTGTGATGCTGCTTGCCCCTGCTGAAAAATCAAGCTTTGCCGTTGATTTGTATGTGTACATGTACATATGGGTGAGATGAGAATAACTCCTGAAGGGAATTATTTCCCTCCTCAGTTCCACCAGACTGCCACGTGTCCCAACGACCGCCTTCCCAACAGCAGCCATGAAAGAAAAACATTTCCAAAGAATCAACCATGCAAAAAACCCCCCAACTTTATGCTGCATTTTTGTTGCTTGTAAGCGGATATTTTCTCTTGCGTTTCCGGAGGTCTGTCGCAAGCACCTAGTCCCAGCTGTCACGCCAAACCTCCCAACAAAATTCCTGCTGCAGCTTGAAAGCACCAGGCTGGCAACGAAGCCATTTGGCAATCGTTCAGCGGCGATTTAAAGATTTAAAGGTAGTGACGACTGAGGAGAGCACCAGGGAGACCGTGTTACTCCTCTGCAGCCAGATCCCAAGGAAAGATAAATACCCTCCTGGCCACAGGTCCGGGCTTAGCCTTCACGGGCCGCCTCACCCGCTGGTTCCCTGGACTACTCCGTCTGGTGCTGGAAAACTTGTTCTGTGGGCAGGAAAAGTCCTGGTCTCTGCAGGTCATGGTTTAATCCTGCCTGCTGAAGGCTGCCATCACAAACACCTGGCTTTTTCCCTCCCAGGGGTGACCCTGCATGTTCCTTCCCCTTATCCTGTGTCGCCGGGGCCGGGGAGCACTGCCCAGGCTGGGCCGGGGCTGCGGGCGGCCACCCCGAGGAGGGGACAGCGGTAGGCCGAAGCGCTCCCTGAGGCTCCCCAGCTCTCGCCGGGGCTGTGGAGGCGGGCGGGGAGAGGCGGGCAGGGGCCGCAGCAGCGCCCCGAGTGCCAGCCAGCATCGGCGGGTTCGTGGGCCGCTGGCGGCTTGTCGCCCGCGGGCGCCTTTCACACCGCGACCTGCACTAAAAGCCGAGTGGGCGTTGGCTCCTGTTCCCCTATGGGCACGGCAAGGGGCTGTTTTATTTTAATCGCTGCCCCGGGGAACAGGGAGGTTTCCTCTGTTGGATTTTATCTCAGCGCCTCACAGGTGCCGCCCCCTCCATCCCCGCGGGCTTCCCCGGCGCGGAGGGCGGTGATGGCCGGGGGGCCGGCGCCATCTCCTGGGCTCCTTCGCACGGCGGAGGGGGCAGAAGGCCGGGCCGGGGAGCGACGGAGAAATACTGCTGAGGGAGCAGCGGAGATGGGGACGAAAGGGGAGCTCAGACGGGCCTGGAGGGAAGCGGGCCTCAGGACTGGGGGGCGCAGTGAGGGCCGGCGAGGAGCTGCGGGAGCTGTCGGAGCTCTCACGCATCTTCCCGCGCTGCAGCAGCTGCCTCCGTGAGGAGAGAGCCCTGTGCCCAGCCTCAGCATTGGGATGAAACGCTGCTGGGAGGGAAAATTCGAAGTACAGCCGGTGGTATGGGTAGAGCCCAGGTAAAAACGGGGCTCAGGAGCAGCCTGAGCAACTACATCTCTGCCGAGGAACCCCCTCTTGCTGCCAGCAGGCAGCTGCTGTCAGGAGTAGGGTGGCCAGCCGAAAAAGCACTCAGTGTGTTGTGGTTTGGATTCATTCTCCCCTCCCTTTCCTCACTTGGTAACGTGGGCTTTTATCCTCTATAAACTTGTGTTTCTCAAACATCTCAGTTCAGGAACAGAGAAACCAGTGTGGTACCTCATGCTTACCAACTACTGAAACATGCTGCCTGCTGATTGCTGAGCGTGGCAAAGCTTTGCACTGTGCAATGCCACACAGGCCTTGGGACACCTTGAACTTGCTCTACCCAGCAGAATGCTAATTATAAGAAAGCAGGAAAGGAAAGGCACAAATCTTATTTGTGGCAAAAAGCCACATGAAGGGCACTTTCCCCTGGGGGAAGGTGGTAGGACATGTGCTGTGCTCGTGTATTGTACCACCCCTGTCAGACACCCATTTGGGGGGCCGGGTAGCTACTTTGACTCTGCCTTGAGTGTGAGCAAGAGTGGGCAGTGCTGTGCTAACTGTGCCACATATTTCCCGGTGGGATTTGGTTTGCACCAGGCAGGTGGGAGGTTGGGAGTGGTGGACCTGTGCCTGTCCATGCAGGCATGCCCACGGAGTCCGGGGTTATTAAATACAGGTCTTCCTATTTGCACTTAACAGCCTCCTGAATTCAGGCCCCCAAGGAGGAGAGCATAACGCTCAGTCATTGCTAAGCATTGACTGAAGCTGGGCTTTTGGGGAACACAATTTAGCAATCATGCTGAGATTTCACCGAGCTGTAGGAGATAGAAATAGACAAGGTGCACTGCATCCTTGTTCCCTCAGTTGATGCCGGGTCAGCCTTGAGAGCTTTCCATGGTTTTTATCCGACGGATCAAAAAGGAATCTTGTCCACACATCCTCGCCCTGGTCACTGCTGTTCTGCATGGGAGGAGGCAGTCAGCACTGAGACAACCAAGAAAGTCTCAGCAGTAGTCAGAGAGAAATGGGACATTTGCACAAATGAATTGTGGTTTCTTGGCTAATATACACTATGGAAGAAAGTCTGGCCTAGATAAGCTGCTGGTCTGCTGCTGTGGGAAGGCAGAATGACTGCCATGGAGTCACTGCCACTCTGCATTTGAAAGGGACTAACACTTCTCACCCCATCCTTCAGCTCCCCACCCCCGCCTCCAAGGCCTGTCTCTCACTTGGTGTGGGGATGATATCTCACACAATGCAATTGTTATCGTATCTGGTGCTTTTAGGCACGACTCTCATATTTCTGCTAATGATTATTCCTCACAATAACTCCTGTGGTGATGCTTCTGTTGCAAATCAGGAAACTGTAGAAATAAATCTCTTCCTCTCCAGGGTATTTTGCGGTTGCCTTGCCATTGACTCAGTGTGACAATAGGCAAGTCATTTCCTCTCTCTGGAGGAACTTCATGTCTCTGAAAGCCTGAGGAACCTGTATCTAACATGAAAAAGTGGTTGGGAGTGGAATCGCTTGTGTAGTGGTAAAGTAAAGGAGCGTTTTGTTCTCGCTTAGTCGTCTTTTATTACTTACCACATCAAAGAAGAAAATGGTAGAGGTCATCAGCAGAGCGGGAATGCCTTTTGAGGAATACTTAATTCACTGAAAAATACAGTTTTGTGAAATGAAATTATTCGGGAATCTGGGCTGAGTTCAGGGAATTGTTTGGGCCAAAATGAAGAGGGAGAATTTTTCCAGGGAAGGTTTTGTTCTGACAGCCTCAGAATAAAATGTGACACGTTTTGTAGAAAGTGATGTTTATTTAAATCACTGCAATTTCTAGGGAGGAAAATGAGACATTTAATGTGACCTGGAGGGGAGAAGAGCTCAGAGTTGACTGAAAAAGCCTGAAAAAAGCCTCAAACTGTCTGAGGTCAGCTTGTTTTATGGGTTATGATCATTTTTTGCTCAGCCATCATCCAAAGCTCCAGGGTTCTCAGGATGACAAACCTGGGCTGATGACAGGACTCCCTGACACTTTTTTCTTATCTCAGAGTTACAGTTTGCTGCTGCTCTCACCTGCAGGAAGAATTTGGCTTGCACCTCAGTGAGGAACACAGAGGAGTGATAGCAATTTACAGCCAAAGAACTGTTTGAAACTGGTGCCTGTATCCTACAGCTCCTCAGCCGGATGGGCTGTAAGATACCGAGCCATCCTCCAGAAGGGCTGCCTGCCTTGTTTTCCCCCTCCAGTACAAGTTCTCAGCATCGTCCTCTACATACCTACCATGACACAGAGCTTTGTGTAACTCTGGGAAGGAGACCGGCTTTCTAAGGCAAAGGTGCCAGATTGGAGCTGTTTTCAGTTAAGATAAATTGTGTTGTGTTTATGCTGTGTTCTAAACTGTTGGAATTGCAGATAGATTGCCTTACGAAAAAGCTTCTAACAGGCAAACCCTGTCTATCTGTTAGTTTGGTAATGAACCCCTAAAGCCCTGGAGGAAGAGGGAGAAACTGCTGCAGCTCTTTCCCAAGATCTGGTGGTGTCTGTGATGTCTTTATATAAGGAAATGCTGCTTTTTTTTTTTTTCTTTTTCTTGAAACTGAGGGAGAGTGCTCAGTGACTATAGTTAAATTTGTGTTTGAGTATACTGGTGGGGAAACCGAGGTACCTTCTGTAAGGACTTGGTTAATAAGGGTAAAGAATGATAAAATGGCTGGAAAATATGTATAACAATCATCTTCTTCGAAGCCTGGCTTATCCATCAAATTGTGGCTGTCCATGAAGAAGGAGTCTCTCCTGTATGTCCCTGACCCACGATGCGCTCTGCAAGGCGGCCAGCACGCCGGCAGGAACACCGCTGCTGCAGCGGGCAGGTGCGAGGTTAGCAGAGGACATGCCAGTCCACACGCCGGCCAGGCAGCGGCACTGAAAGCAAAGCTAAATCCCAGATGTCAGCTCTGGGAAGGGGTGTGCTGGTGGGAAGGGAGGTGCTGGGCAGGCTCTCCTGTGCTGGGAGGATGGAGGGGGGCTGTGGGAGGAACTAGTCAGCTGCAGTTTGCAGAGCGCAGGGGTTGATGCTCAGTCCTGTGCCAGCTGGGATGTTGCTCTGTTAACCCAGTTGTTCACAATGTGCTCCTGCGCTTCCATCTGGCTTTCTGGGGCTGGATTACCAAAAGGAAAGTGAGGGTCTTTGTTGTTGCTCGGTTTGCCCTGCGGAATGACAGACTTCAGCTTTCCCTTCTGCAAAAGAGGTGCGTTTGCAACCCTCTTTTTGTTGTCCCTCATCTGTCCCATGAATGAGATGCTGACTTTGCTCATGAGTGTATCTATCTGCAAAGTGCATGGAAGCAAAGAAGCTGGAGGAAGAAGTGTTGTTAAAAGCGCACAGAAAGAAGGGAGTCTGTCTGCAGCGGCAAAGGTTCTTGCTGTAGCTAGCAACAAAGGCGAAGATTGCCTATTGATCTGACAAATTGCAGAGTATGCACAATGCAACAAATGGGTTTGAGCTGTTGTACCTAAAGTAGCTGAAAATATTTTGATGAAATATTTTTTCCTCAGAAAGTACTTCTCAAAATGGAGGTGTTTTTTGATTAAACCCTGCTTGGATCAAGGACATACAGAGAAACAATTGTATGCTCTATTACAGTACATAGCATGGAGGTTGCAGCACTCATCTGGGCGGCAGGAGCTGTGAGAGACTGCTGAATGTGAGCTTGGATGAATGTATTCCTACTTCACGCACCAGGTTCATGGGTATTTTGGGGCAAGTTTTTATCAACTTGCCCTGTTGAAACTGTTCCACTTTGTAGAAAAGAAATATTGATTAGCCCTGAGAAAGCTGGGTTCAAGTCACTGTTTGGTTGAAGCTGTGATATTTATGGAGTGCAAAGAAGCTCCAGCAACAGAGATGGTGGCATGCCCACTAACCTGCTTGCAGGAGACCTGCTGAGATGTCAACCTGGACTTGGAGAGTCTCACCCTGTCCCAGTTGATAGCCCCTAGCCACTGAGGTACACATGCATTTCTTTTCAGAAAGGATCTGAGAGGCTTTGACTTTATTCTAAAATGGGATTTTTCAAAGTTGCAAAAATCTCTGTGGGTTGGGAACCCATTTCCGATCCAGTACTTGTTTCAGTAGAGCAGCCACGGGAGTGAAATGGAGGACTTACTGTACAGCATGTTCACATGCATGCAGTAGCTAATGGAATACGACAATTAAATTCCCAACTCAATAGTTTTTTCTAGTTTCCAGATAAGTTCTAAATTAGGAGTGTTGCACAGAAGACTTGCTGGAAATCTTTGAAAATACATGAGCGTAAGTTTCCTTTCAAACTGCATTAAGTAGTGTCTGTTAAATAACTAGGAGAGCACAGAGCAAACTGAACCCCTGACCTGCTCAAATTAAACAACTCTCTCTGGGCAAATCTGAATTAAAATAATCCTGCTGGATGGGAAGGCTCCCTTCCTGCTTTGGCTCTGCAGATCAAACACTGTGAAAAATAAACAATCTCTCCAACCTCATGCCCCATTTCAGAACATCACCTGCCTTGTTCTTGTACAATATCTCCTGTGCTGGTATTACAGCTATTCCCTTCCCCTTTGTAGGGACAGAAAGGGTGGTGGACCAGCACAGATATTCTGCGGATTGCCAGTTGGCTCCATTGGCAGATAACCTACTGCCCAGCCTGTCCGAGTTCATATGCAATATTGTTCAGGATGTTCTTACTGCAACGCGGGATTATCATCTGCTCGTCTGTCTTTGGTTGCCTCAGAGTACTGTTCTTTCCTCAAGGTGTCTTTAAAGAATGCAGCTATTGCAACTTGATTTCCTCTGTTTTTCCAGCCTCTGGACAAGAAAATAGATGATTATGCCTGGTGTGTTTGGCCTCTAAATTGGTGGAGGAATCACAGGGCTTTCAGTTAGCAATGATCTGCCACACAGACGTATGCCCTTTCTGTGCCACAAGATGAGCGCTCTGTGCCTCCCACCTATGCAGCAGTGAGGGGCTGTGGGGTACAAACAGACCAGGAAGAAGCCTCTTCTTTGGCCCGTGAGGTCCTTTGGTTTTACGTAAGCAGCAGATCGAGAGTCCCTGAGACAGGAAGGGATGGAACCAAAGGGGCTTAGTCTGTTCTAAAATACAAGCCAAACATGCTTATGATGCAGAAAGCAATTTTTCTTTCATATTTACTGCCAGCTATCCCCGCCTTGCCAGGCAGGAAGGTACAGGCACAAACCTCAGCTCCTGCTAGTCACAGCCCTTGCTGTCTGTGCAGCATCAGCATTCCCCTCACCTAGCAGGTATATTGCTTTCCTCCTTTGCTGTCTGGCTCTGATTGATGCTGTCATTTGTGTATTGAGACAACCAGAGCCTATAAATCCTTCCAAATACCGTATTATTAAAAAGGGATCTCACCTTCAACTTTGGGGTGGTGAGAAGGGCTCATTATGCTTCTGTTTGTTAGCTGTGCTTATGCAGGCAGTGTCTCTTGGGGCCAGAGATAACGCTTGGATGTGTGGTGTAATGTGGTCAGTGAGTAGGTTGTATGCGTCAAAAGGTATCTTGAGGGCAGGCAGAGCTTTCAAAGGCAGCAGCCTACAGAAATTGGGATTTTTACAGCTGCACTGAGAGGGCTGGTGATGTAGGGACAAGCATTTGTGACTTCCAGGTGACAGCTCTCTCCAGAGCAATTCAGAGTGGTGGCACCAGCCCAAAGACCCTTTGTTGGTTCCTTACCTATGGCTGAGGGTAAAGGTGGGTTTAAAACCAGAGGGCCTGCTTAGCCAGTGCTAAGCCTGACTCGTGGTTGCAGTGCTGTTTTGGGGGTACGGAAACAGCCAGTATGAGCAAGGCAGGGTCTGTCTTGAACTGATGAGAGGCTTCCTGCTCCCTCCTGTGTCCCAGGGGCCCTGCTTATGTAGGGGAGGGCAGGCATGGACCAGCCATGCACCAAGCCTAACCTACAGCCCAGACTGCAAAGACCTCTATGAGAAGAATCATCCATGTGCAGATCTGTATACTCCACGTCACCTCCGAAAAAACTAGTGCTGAGGCAAATGTGCCCACTTGGATTGAGCTTCCCTGGGTTCTGGAGATTCCTTCCCCATTTTTTATGATTTTGCCTCAGGCCGAAGGGTCTGTTTTAGGGCCAGCATAATAACTATCATAACTTTGTCAGGCTGACACATCAGTATGGTGCCAATCACAGTTATAGAGACCCTGGGACCACTTCATCACAGCAGCTTCACTTCAAGGCTCCTTTTAATCTTTCCTAATAAAATTTAAATGACAGTAGCTGTTCCAGTCATGAACCAAGAAAAACCTCTCGTATTATTCCCTCCTTTTTTTTTCAGTGTTGGGTTCTCCATTTTATAGTGACTAATTTATATGAGAGCTGACATCTTCCAGAGCTGGCTATGTGTGTCTGAAACAAGTGGCACTTCTGTTTAGTGACTCTTCTCAGCAGATAGGGTGTTTCCAGAGTGATGTGCAAAATTGTATAGTTGGGCCATTGCCACCTTCATCAGAATTCAGGCTGAATTTCCTGATGCTTATGGGTGGTTTTGACCAGGAGCTGTTATTAACCTTGGATAGAGATTTGCTGCAGGTTCTTCTAACCAGCCATTAAAGATCTGACCCACTGATGGTGCTGAGGTGTCTGTCTGCTGTTCAGTCCCATGTTAAATGAGGAGAGCCAGTGGCTCCTCACAGGCTTCCACTTTTCTCCTCTCCTCAGCGGAAGATAGTAGGAGAACTTTAAAAAAAGCACTGTGCAACCTTTTCAGTTTAAGAAGGAGTGGCATTAAATGGCTTGCCTTGCTGGGAAACGGGCCTTGTACCTGGAAGGGGAGGGAGGGCACTTTGTACCAGCTTTTAGATCCTGCAAGCTGCACAGTCCACAGACTTGGACCAGCCCCTGAGAAAAAACTCTTTGGCAGTAAGAGTCAAGCCACAAAAGCCAGTCTCAGCCTTCCTGAAGTGTGAGGGGTCAGGGAGCTGTTTGGAAATCCTGTGGCTTGGACCTCAGTCTGAGCTATTTCTAGTACTGAACACACTGGGACTGGAGCAATAATTTGGATTATGCCCATGTCTTTTTCTTATTTTCCATTTAACCTGCTGATGACTGTTGTATTGTTTTTCAGATCTACTGAGAGCAACTGCTCGTGACTGCATTAGTGGGAATAGATGTTTATGACTGGTCCCTTGGTGGCTGCAAAACCCATCATGCTCCATCAGAACATCACACTCAGCTTGGTTCAAACAGGTATTTTTTTCTCGGCTGTTTCTCAGTCTGGTTCTAGCAGAAAGGTGGAGAATGACCAGAATCATAGAGGCTCTCAGAGTTCTTGTGGGAAAGAGAAAGGATGCTGGTGTGGGGAGGGTGTTAGTCTAGTGGGATAGGTGCTGCCCCAGTCTGAACACCCTGCAGGCGATAAGTTTGTGTATTGGAGTTGTGTGCTATGAGTGGGTGATTGCAGGATTGCTGACACAGACTCCAGGCATTGCTAGGTTCCCTTCATATCATTCATGGGTTGTGAAGCTGGAGGGAAGGCAGGAGACTGCACTAGTAACATGTGAAATCCAAATGCTGTGGCAAGGAGGTGGGAACTGACGTCCTGTGTCATGTCAGTTAACCTCTTCCCCCAGTGAATTTGCACTGGTCTGATATGGGGAAGACCTGCACCAGCTACTGCACCAGCACAGACCTTCCCTTTGACCTCAGGACTTTTTCTTCCTTTATTTTAGCAGTTGGCCAAGTCACACATGTAAGGGAAAGGGCAGTGAATTATAAACAAGGCATCTTCCATCTCCTTTCAGAATGCATGTCAGGGAAGGCGCTAGATATTATTAATACTGCAGTGGTGAAATGTCACCAACTTTGTGGCACAAGCAGGCCTTGATTTACATTAGTATAGTAGAGATCTTCAGACTTCAGTGTCAAAAGCCTGCAGGGATGTACTACATTTTCTTCCCTGATGATGAAAATGAAGTCCTAGAGGAAATGAGTGGTTTGGTCTCATCTGAATTCTTTCTAGAGTAGAGTTGCCTTCAGAAACTCTAACTGGCAGTCAGTGCCTCTCTTCTTGGCAGTCTCAGCTGGAAAAACAAGGAAAGAGTGGTCTGGGAACAACATTTTTGGCATCACTCAGCCATCCACGTTATCTCATTTAGCTACAAGAGAGATTTTTACCAGGAACATCTGTTTGTCGTGTCTAGGTGGAGAATGAGATATCGTTTAGAAGACACACTATGCATCTGAATCTCTGTTGCTTTCTAGAGCCAATCCCAAACAGACCATCTTTGAAGGAGATAACATCTTTGGTTATATTTCCTGTCTTTACTCAATACCCAGTGTCCTTCCATCAGCCTACATCTTTCTGCATGACTCTTTGGCCCATACCCACTAGCACCATTGCCCTCTTTTGCTGATACCTTTCCAGCATGCCTTGCTGGAGATCTGGCCCTTTTAGCAAAACTGCATGTTTTAGGGAGACTTGACCTTGGAAGACTTCTGGCCAAAATGTACTGATCTCAAGAGCTTGGATGTTACAGGGCATCATCGGCTATTTCTATCCTGAGTTACCTGCTGTTAGCTCATTCAGAAAACAACGCCTGGATTGGCATTTGCTTTGCTGACTCTTTTCAGTACTTAGTACTTCTTAAGTTTTAGAAGGTGTGGAGGAAAGTGAACTAAGCTCAGATCTGTAAGTATCTAACATGAAGTTAGGTATCCTGATCCTTTGTCCTGTGAAGGTTGTTTTTGTTTTGGTGGTAAGATGAGAGTTCTGGCTGCTGCTGCTGCTGCAGGAGATGAGTGGGAAGACTTTGTATGTGGGTGCCTGGTGGCTGGACAGGCCTGGGCTGCTTGTTTCCCTCTGATTCAGTAGTTCTCACCTGTTTCTCATTACAGTGATCTTCTTCGGTCCTGTTTATCCCCACTTCCCTTCCATAAGACTTTGTTATCAATTACAGCAGAAACTAAGAGGTTATGGGAAAGTTGGGGCTGTTTCTATTTTTCCTCTTTCCAAGTATATGTCCTCCCAGGGTATACGTCCTTGCCCCATTCAAAATTGCAAATACCCCCCAAGCATTGTCTTCCCAAGGACAACCTTGCCACCACTGAGGCAGAAACAAAGCCACACATGCCCTGTTGATTTCTGGCAGCAGACAGTCTGAGTAGTTCAGGGGCTGTTTTCAGGGTGGATGAGGACCTTGCTTCTCATTTTCAAGGGACCAAATTCTTTTCAGCTGACTCTATCCCATGTAAAGATTTTACAAGATGCCTCGAACTTGCTACAGACTAATGCCACCCAGAGACGCTTTCTCCAGTCTGTTGTTTTTTGGTGGATCTCTGAAGATCATAAACCGCCAGTTTTGAAGCCTAACAGACCCCTAGGGGGTAACTAAGGCTCAAGGAGTTACTCCAGTGACATCTTTTTAAACTCCTTTCTCATCTGTTACAACATTTTAAATTGTGTGCCCCTGTGGCATTTTTTAGCATGTACCAATATGAGCAGTTTCTAGCAGAGAGCACCCAAAGTTCTGTTTATGGGGACTTGTGTATGAATTATTACCTGCAAAGCTAGCAGTCAGGTAGTGGGTTATAGTACTAATTAAGGAAAATGTCATAGCAAGAGCACGCTGACGTTGTTGGAATTAATGGCCCAGAGCATTACTACTTAGCACACCTTTTGAAGTTAATGGAATTGTATTAATTGGGATCTTGGAGGGACTGAGGGACACAGAGTACATTGCTCCTGAGCAGCACCTCTGTTATTACATTAAGGCTGGAATAGCATCCAAGTTCCTCCTGCCTTTTGTGCCCCTTTTGCACAGCCATTTCACAAATGGTTGGCTCTGATGAGGCCCGGGGGAAGGTTGTTTGGTCCTAGGGTAAAAGGTGAAAAAGCCTGTTCCAGCTGTGGTTGCAGAGAATTACTCTGCCTCCAGAAAACAGTGCTGAGAACTGCCAAACTGCCTCTGGCAAAATCCTGAAGGAACAAGGAGGAGGGTTCAAAAATATTCTGTAACCTTGTCCCTGGATCTGATTCTGCAAATTCACCTCCCCTCCATGGAGCTTGTTCCGATGAGCACAACCCAGGGTAGTGGTGCAAGGCACAGTGTCAGAGCATTAAAAAAAAAGTGTCAGTCAGCAATTCTGAGTCCTTTTGGATATTTGCCAGCTGCGGTAACAGGGAGACTGGTGCAGTGCGTGGTTAGACCTAATGCCAAGAAAATTTTAGTTTTGACATAGCAAAAAGTAACTCAGGGAGGGCATCTGCTTTCTTTGGAAAAAACTGAAAGAGCTTATACTTTTCCATAGAAAACCAAACCTCAAAACTTTTAATACAGTGCTTTGTGCAGTTGAGGAAAAAGAAAAAAAAAAAACAACCCAGCAGTTTTGTACTGAGAATTTTGATTCCAAACCAGAATGTTCTCATTTTCATCCAAGTTTTCCACATGGGGGAAATAATTTTGAAGCATCTCTCATATCAACTAATTAACCGTAGACAAGGAATGGATGCTTTCAGAAGAATAGGAACACATACTATCTCTAGATAATGATACTAAATCCATTGTGCACCGGGAATGGAAGTTTTTATGATACTGTAGATTTGCTGAGCCTTTTTATCCTTGTTGAGTTCAGACTTAAAAAAAATACTTAGCTATGATTTAGCATTTTCTCTGTATTAAGAAGACTACAATTATTAATTGTCCTTTGCAACATTACTGGGATGTAGGTTCATGATTACCACTGACTAAATTTGTAGACTTTTACATTATCTCCTGGGTTAACATAGGGGAAACATTCATATTTGCTTGAAACGATGATGATTTGATGTCAACTCAATCGCCCACTGCATGGAAGTTGAAACAACAGCACGGTTGCTGCTGCCTGCATGGGAAGTTCCCTGTCAGCTCCATGCTGGCCTCTTCTCCTGCCTTGAACACCTCAGGGGCCTGACTGCAATATCCAGAGCTCATCACTGGGCAGGAGCTGGAGCATGTGAGCCCTAATCCTGCTACAGGCTTACTGCATGATGTTGGACACATCTCAGCCTGACTGCTCAGCCTGCTGTGCAGCCATCTGTAATGGGCTGCAAGAGACAGGCAGGGTTTGCCTGCAGAGTGTCCTTCTGTTCAGGGCAGTTCCTCTTGGGGCTTGTTACCCTGACCTTCGCCTGCAGAACCGCTTTGCTCCCAAGCAAGCACAAAGTGCTCCTGGCTGTTTAAATCTATCGTGGTTCTGTTTGAATTGAAAGATTCCTCTGTTCCTCAGCGGAGTGTGTTGTAAAACAATCAGTGACATTTGTTAAATGGAGAACACGTAGGGCAAGGACTCCATCAGCTCCGAGGAGACAGTGAGTAATGGTCTCTTAATGTCTGAGAGCTTTAAAGCTACCATCATATTCTTCAAAGTCAAGATAGTGTGGTGGGGCTCTGCATTGCTATCCTGTGTTCAGGGGCAGGCCATCGCTGAGCACGTAGCCAGCCACCACACTTCAGCAGCATCTATGCAGAGGGGAAGGAATTAGTTGCTGTGCAACATGCATCACAGACGAGACAGATTTATTATTTACTTGTGAGTGTTCCTGTAACACCCATCACTCAGCTGGTTACCAGCGCCTGCTAGATGCTGCTTTGCACTTCTAGCAGCGTCTGCTCTGCCCTCTTCCCGACACAAATCAATACGCTAAGCCTCAGCACATTTGGGAAGGAGGTAAAAGTTGCACAGCTGTCACCACAAAAGGGGGAGCGGAGGCGAAGTGCATGTCTGTGATCGGATGGAAACCTACAGCTGGACGTGGATCTCCTTGCTTTGGATCCCTCAGGCCTCACCCCTCAGGCAAGCCCTTCTATGGAGGGCTCAGAAGAAAAGGCAGGACAGTAATTTCATTCTGAGTCCCATACTGAGTTTGGTCTAAACTGAATGTCTTTTCCCCTCATGTGCAGATCTCTTGAGCTGAGGAGAGCAGCTTAGCAGCGGAGGCTGTCCTGAGCACGTGCAGACCTGCGAAGGCTCTCTACCAGCCATGCGCAGCACAGGGCTGAACTGATCGACCTCATCTGTCACCGACACATGAAGATGCATATTAACACTATGTGAAACTTGGCTGAGTAACAGCTATGTGGTAATGAACTGCATTTTTAGCTTCAGAGTCTCTGGGACAGACGGATGGAAGCAGAGGGATGATTTATATCCTTAAACCTGTTATTTACAAGCAGTCATGTTCCTCATCTTCCTGTAGACAAATTGAAAGAGTTGTAAATTTGCCATATACCGTCCCTTGAGCTAATGCTTATGGAGATGTAATTGAAAACATTCATTTGTCCTGCAGAACTGAGCCTGAACAGCATTGCCATAAAAATAGGCACAAAACTTGAAAATAGGTGGACATACTCCACACAGTCCTTACTATACAGAATTTACTGTCCATATAGACACAACAGAAGAAGCAGGAGCGAAATTAGGTCTCCTCAGTGGCAATTCACATTATTAATCGCTGCCACTAGTGACTAGTTAAAGACTAATTAAGGGCTAACTGTGGCTCATGAGAAGTGAACCAGCTACCAAATAGACATGACAGCATTGGGCATTTATTCCCTAACTAATCATATAGACCTGAAAGTGCACCCCCTGCTTTTAGTAAGATGGGACTACTGACATTTTAGAATTGATATGGAAAACAATTCTGCCTTGTTTCTAAGGAAAAATCTTGTGTGTGTGTCTGTGGGAGTACAGCCATTATGCAAGATAATGTACAAAGTGTGGGGAGGATCAGGCCTTAGAATATTTGTACTTCTTCCTTTCTGGACACTTTTATGAGGACAGTGTTGATCAGTAGGACTCACCCCACACAGAAGCATTTGTAAGAGCAAGGGTGGCGAGGGACTCTTACTTTCCTTTGCAAATAGTCCAGTGTTTTCGTGTCATCATTCCCCAGTAAGCCTGTGGCTTACTACCCAGCATCCTCAGTTTAAGGAGGAGGTAAAATATAGCTATTTTCTGTACTTTTTCTGTTTTCCCTGCAAATCTGCTTTCAGTCTGGAATATGGATTTTTGAGGGCTAATGTGGAAGTCAATAGATCTAGTTAAATGGTTAAATGGATCGGATTTCCTTTTAATTCTAGTAATTGCACTGGCTTGTCTGGAGTTGTTACTGATCTACAAGAAGGAATTACCAGTTGTGCCATGGACGACTTATGTGAAGGAAGAGGCCAAGCCTCTGTAATACTTTGTGCCCCAGTTTCTCCTCTCTCACCTTCACAGTCTTGTTTCTTGCCGTGAGTGGAAAGCACCAATTACAGTGAATCCCCAGTGTCTGGTCTGGTTCATGGGCAGAGCTGATGGCAGATCCTCAGAGTCCTGATCAGGAGCTACAGCATGAGCCTTTTTGCTGTCCTGCTGTAAGGTTGCCATGCAGATCTAAACCACATCATTTTTTTCTACTTTGATATTATCACGAAGTAGGAGGAGAAGACTTTACCTATTTGTCCAGGGCTACCTCAAGGTAATGTTACAAGCAGATTGCCAAATTCCTCCATGCTCTGGATCTGTCTGTCTTCCTATGTGAGCATGGATCAACTGTACCTTGGAGCTCTGCAGAGCCTGATGAAATGGTGCGTCACAGGGTAACTGCACCAGTCTCATCGTCAGCGCTGTGCTAATACAGTAGCAATATTCCAATGCTGATCAAAATACATCTTCCTTTGTGTTCCTTTCCTGGCACTGCCAGATGTTTTAAAATAGCTTCCTTAGACCTGATGCTCTCTGGCTGTTATCTTAATTTCCCGCACAGCTCCTAGGTGTGTTTTCTCTTTTAACTGTGTGTTTCATGTATCTGGCAATGGAAAATGCCCTATGTTTTCCAGAACCACTTTTGTTGCTATTTGCACATTATCTATTCCTCTCCCTCCCAGAGATATAGTCCCTGTCATGGCATTGGGTCCTCCCTTCCCTGCAAAGAGGCAGGAAGAAAAAAAATTGCTTCACAAATTGCCCCATTTCATCACCTGCTGACTCCAGTTCACCCCTATCATTTTTACTGGAGTAATCATATTGTTTACTTTCTGTCTGGTATAGACATGTCCACAGTGCATTATGCTTCCTGGGAACCTCTCTGTAAGTCTGATACTCAATATCTCTTTCTGGTTCCTTAATAATCCTCCCAACTCACTGTGCCTTGTTTTTATAGGTCTTCTAGTCCCCTTGCTAGGTAGTTCATATCTTTAATACAATTCTCTTTATTGCTTGTACTCCTCTTTACCTTCTGGCCTAAACACGTTGGCCTCTAATGCCTTGGGTTTTGCTTCTGGTCTGGCCTCCTGTAATTAGCACTGAGTTCACAGCAGGTGAAACAGTAATTTTCCTGTGGGTGTGAGAGAACATCCAGGGGCAGAGCCCGGGTCTGTCTGCTCCCCAAACTGTCTCTGCCACTGATGCTCCAAAGGCCCCTCTTACACAGTGCTGTTCCTTTCCTCTTCTGTGGCCTGTTGTTATTTCAGGTACTAACTTTGTCTCTTATTATGCCTGTTTGGCATTTACCACAGTGGAGCTGGGCATGCAGGTGTCTCCTGCCTGCAGATAAGAGAGATGTCCCCCTGGTAGTACTAGTAGGGCCGTTCTCTCTCATTTGTGGCCTTACATCTGCAGAGTCCAATGCCAGCTCAGTGGAAGCAGAGGGGTGGATTTGACTGTATGCTCTAAAGCATGTGGAAATTAGCACCGGGCTCTCTGCATGGGCACTTTTCAAACCTTAAATGTTTAATGAAGTGCTCTCCATGTCCCTGACCTGTCACCCAAGTTCCTGTCTTGCCTTTTTTTCTGTGGTAATAATGATGATAAGTGATCCAGCAGGATGACTTTCCATTGACGACGCAAGAAAGGCCAGATAGCTGAAATATTGTGAGGTTATTCAGAGAAGCAAAGATCTTGAGGAACCATTATGTCTTTTTTTTTTAATGGCAAAAAAAGCTGTGGCAGTATTGACTCCATCTTTTTAGTGCGCAGAAGCTACAGATTAGCTGTTAAGGCCCTACAAGTGTTGGCATGTGCATAGGACGCCTTGTGCCTAGTACTGCTATGCTTTGTTACTGGAATTTTGAAACTCCAAAACTTGCATTAAAGTGGAGGGGACCAAGACCAAGTAAGACATAAAGGCATGGTAGTGGAGTAATTATGGTTCTGGTATAATAATAAGAGGCAGTGGGGAATTTTGCTTTGGAGAGGAGAATGGTGCTGAGAACTCCTGGATTCTTTTGTTTGCAGAACCAAAGTGTGCAAAGCAAACCTGCTTGCCTTTTTTCCTGGATACCATTACTAAAAATTAATAGATGTAGGTAAGAACATGGTGTGTGGAATAAAGTATTAGAGACACTGTTTCGTGAGATGTTACAAGCAAAATTAATTTCAGTTGGCTGGGAGGTAAATGCTACCCCAAGGCTTCGGGGACATATATTGGATGGCTAGAATATGAAATGCATACTCCTGTCTCAGAGGGGAGTGTGTGTGTGTGTGATTTCCTATGCTTGATTATTAATGTGTATATTTACTTTGTCTTGCTGGAAGAGGCAAAAACAGAGGTGAGGAGTGTTCTGAGTAGTTCCCCAAGCCTGTGTTTCAGCAGGACTTTGGCACACAGCCTCCTGAATCTTCTGGAGCAGGGGTCCTCTTCCCTGCCTGCAGGCCATCTAAATGTAGGCTGAGAAGACTTCATCTCCTGCTAAGGAAAGGGTTGGAGATGGGCAGCCGAATTGCTTGCCAGAAGAGTTGGTCTCTCTCCAGTGACTACAGGGACCATCTCAATGAGTAGGTTAGATTAAAGGTGTCACTTCTGGATGGCTGAAGGCAGCTGAGATGTGTCCCACACCTGTGGTCACACTTGCAGAGATACTTAGTGGGAGTTTCTTGATTGCCTTTGTACTTTAAAGACCCTGGGAATTCTTGTATTCTGTAGACAACACCCTGAGGGCAGCTGAGGATGGACGTGAATGCCACCCATAGCTGAAAGTACATGTTCCTGTGTACTGGAGAAAAAATACTTTCCAATTTGAGCATTTGGGGAATAAAATGGTAAGATAAAATCCCATCATTCTGATTTCCCAGTTGGTTTCCATCTTCTGATATCAAGTATGTTCTGACGTCAGTCACGAGAACTGCTGGCTGTGGAGTTGCACAATGCCTTGGAGCAGAGCACACCAGCGTTCCTGTGCCACCTGTTTTGAGAATTCGTAGGAATATTAGCTGTACCTGAGGTGCAGTCTGGGAGGGAAAGCAGGACAGGCATCACAAGGAGATGATCGTTTTTGAAAGGATTATTTTCTTTATTTCATTCTCTTTTTCAAAATCATCCATATTGTCTTCCATTCCTAATTCCTCAGCAGTTTCAGAACACTTAATTAAAAGGTCACATTCATCTATGCCCGGTGCCCTAGATAGCTTCTGCTTCTACTTTTGAGAGAAGCTAAAATTCCCTAGTGAGGATAAATGGGGAAGTATTAGACCAAATTGGGTAGATACGGTTTCTGTGGAACACAGGGAGAAGGAAAGCATACATAGAAATCACATCTCCTGACAAGACTGCTCAGGTAAGATATTCGTCACAGGCTGGGAGTCAAATGGCTTCCTGAATAACACCAGGAAACAGCAGCTATCATCAAATGACACATCGCAATATAAGACTTTGGGGCAAATTGCTTCTTAATGCATATGCATTTCAGCTTAACTCGCTGTGAAATAAGGACAACACAGTGTTCACTCATGCCAAAAAGTAAATACATAGGGAAGGTAGCAAGTTTGCTAGATATTCATGTCATGGAATGATACATCAGAGTGTACTGTGCTCTGAAGCTTACGCACTGCTGCCTGTTCTTGACAAACATGCAATTTTATATGGGGATATCGGGAAGTATCTTCTTAATCATCCTAGATAGGAGAGGTTTCACCAGTGTCCTGAGTGTGAGGTACCATCCCGTTTGTGCTCCTAGCCTCTGACACGTCATTGAAATTTCTGTACTCGAGCATTCTGAATGTCATATGCACATTTTTCCGTGCATGCCCTCCTGCACATACCTGGTGGAAAACTAAATAGGCTACATTCTCTTACCCCTTAAGCAGAAGGTTATTAAAATTTGAGCTCCACAGTTAAAGTTGTAAAGCCAATTTCATAACTCATGGTAATGTTCCCTCTATTTAATAAGGCAATTTGTTGATCTGCAGCAGCAAATTATACTTTTTGAGCATTTAAGTAATACTTCCACTTGGCTTCCAGTTTATGAGGGAATTTAATATTTCCCTGGGCTCACTAGTGCTGACTTTACAGAACTTCTGGTGTTGGGCATTTATTCAACATAGAAGCTTGAACACAGTTATTGCTATTTTATGCACAATTTGGGAACATTTCCTTTTAGAAATCTCCCCTTTGCCCAGCTACCACCAGCACCATTGGACTACACCCAATTTTGGCAAACAAATCCAAAAGGAATGGATTAGTCCAAGTGAGCTGCGAAGGCAGCCAACTTCAGGAACACCTGGCCCAAACAGGACATGGTGCCAGATTTGTAAAGCTAGCCTGACCTGGTCACCTTCAAAAGTACCAAGGGACTCAGTGTCTCCCCTGAATAATGGGGAGAATTCAAACATAGGAATCAGGTGCCTTGAGGAAAACTATTTCAGAGGGAGCCATTGAACAAGAACTGGTGGTATTTTTGTGTTGAGCCCTAAGTGATTTGAAGAAGATATTTTTATGACCCTAAAGCTCTTTTGGTTTTCCGTTTAGGTCAGCTCATAATGAAAGATAACTGCTGCTCTCTACAAGCCTTCCCTCATCTGTAGCCTTAGACCATGTCCATCCAGATGGTCACAGCTGGAGTCCTCGCAGTGCTGGCAGCAGAAGTCTCCTAGCCACATCCATTCGCAATCGTGGTCATCCTGGACACTGGAGTTGATTCCTGGAGACAGAAATATCGAGTTTGTAATATTCCTTGTTCCAAATGGATCTTTCTTCAGCTACAAGCCCACCTTAGCCTGGAAACATAAACATGTTTATTCCAGGCTATTTCAGAACATTTTTAAGAAATTTCCTTTAGGTGGCAGCAGGAGTACAAGAATATTCAGCCTCTTTGATGCTCTGGGCTGCTGTGGTGGCGTGGCTGTATGCTGAATATAAAGCCAGTTTTACAACCCTTTCACAGCCTAACACGCATGAGATTTTATTTTCATTATTAGAGCAACTTGCTGATGAGCTGAAGGCATGAGTCAAGACCTCCCTCACCTGTCTGGCCAGTCCTTTGGGTTTCTGTATGTGACTGCTATGACAGTCTGGACACTTAACATGGAAATGATGCAGTCCCTGCCTACAGGATCTCAGTCTGGACTCAGTATCGCCTACACATAACATTGTGATGGACTGTGAAAGGCAAGGAGATGGGGAGGAGAATGCTCAAGATTACTGTGTTTCTTGTTCACCTGCTTTACGAGTCAAGGCAAAACTATCAATAGTCTGAATACAATTGCAGTAGAGCTGCTAAACTTTGCAGAATTCCCCATCTCTGGGATGGCCCTACTGCTTGCGTATCTGCTGAGAGGCCAAAAGATATTTCTTTATTCCGTCCTTCATTTTCAGGCTCTTTCTTCCTTCAAGTCTTGTTTGCTTTGGAAGGAAATTCCCAGCTGATGTGTCCATCACATTCCCTGGGAGATGCTTTGAAGTTTATGGTCTGCTTGTGAGACAAGGAAGCCTGCAAAGCCCTTTCCCTTTGGACAGCCGTCAAAAGTGTGTCTCCCGGAAAGAGGAACAGGGATCTGGAAGGGTCGGCTCTGAACTCTGTAGGATGCCATTCAGGCATTTCCATCCAGCTGGAAATGAGGCAGTAGCTCTCAGTACTGCTGAGGGGGACCTGCCTCAGGCCAGGCCGGCCTTGGGCTTGTGGAAAGCAAGGCAGAGGCTGAACTGGGGCTGTTTGTCTCTTCCTTACCATGAAGTGACTGATATGGGATCTAGCTGGGTGCCCTTGGTGGGGGACCTCAAGTGATTCTCATACGCTGCTGTACAAGAGCCTGCTCTGCTTCAGACCCTTCTGCTTTCTGGGCTTGCTGGCGTCAGACTCCTCAATTCTCAGTGCTGCTCCAGAGGAGAAATCCTGTTTTTCCTATATGTTGGGCTCCTGCCTTCTCAAGAGGGCCTTGAAGTGGCATCACCTTTTTGAAGAACAAGCAGATACACCTGATCTATACATTGCAGTGACTTGTGGAAGCTGCTGGCTGGGTGGTATAGGTCCCAGTATCCAGGCATTCTCTGTCATGCTCAAACCTCCTTCCATTCATCTGTCAATGAACAACTACCATTGCCTCACACCCTCCTGGAGCCTGGCCATTTATCCAGCTTTTATGGTGAGTAAATAATATGCTCAGTTATATGTCTGGAAATAAGGTTCTGTACAAATTCCTCAGGCAATCAATATACAGAGTCGTTTTATGTTAGAAATGGCTTGTTCCAAATGGCCATATATATCTTTATTATACTGTAAATTCTCACACTGTCACTGGAAGCCACATATGCCTTATTACCCAGCTTTGGTTATAGAGCAAACTCCTTCCCTCCTTCCCTTTCCAAGCCTCTCTATCTTTCCTCCTGTCTCCTTGGCTCAAGGCTTAGGGATTCACCAACCTCTCCAACACACTGCAAAATCTCCTTCCCTACCTCATACGAAAGAGTCCTTTTGGGATTTTTTTCTCCCTTAGAAGACCCCACTACAGCCTTCTTCAAAAAAAAAAAAAAAAAAAGTTAGGCTTCAAATATCCATGCCCTACAGCCTTAATATTTTAGCTGTGTTTTCTCTGTCAAAATTATTTCTATGGCAAAAGCCTTGAGAGCTCCCAGTCAGCACTGAGCCCTGTTCTGTCAGGTGCTGTACCCAGTGCATGAGATGGCTTTAGCCATCTTGAACCAACAGTTTTACCAGAGGTCATCTGCATCCTCTGGTTAAGGTCTCTCCAGATCTGGGAACTAGCCTGAAAGGGTTCCGAAACATGAAGTTGTGGGACCTGGGCGGTCAGATAAAGTGAGGACAGTTCTGGCTACATCATGGAATACAAACTGCATTGGCACTGCAGGTAGGGATGGGGCAGATGAGTGCTTACTGCCCCTCAACAGCTGGAGGGCTGCTTCCCAGTACTGTGTGCTTTAGCTAGAAAATCACTGGCAGTGCTATAGGAGGAGGTTTTTGGTAGGTGTGAGTCTTCTCTGCGGGAAAAATGTAAAAAAATCGGGTGAGAGGCAGAACGTGGTAGTATTTGCAGATGGAGAATGAGAGGCCTTGAACACAGGCACAGCTGATCCCCTAAAAGCACTCCCATTCTCCTTCCTGAAATGGGGAAATGAAAGCTATTTGCAGGCTTAAAGTTATGGGTATTGGAGACAGCAAAATAAACAATAATGGCTTGAAGAGAAGACAGGAAGATGAAGCATGGCTGTGCCCTGGGAACAGTCACTGCTTGCTCAGCATGTCTGGCTGCTGTACACCAGCTCAGAGTGGGTCCCACCTTCAGACTTTGAATTACTTTTGGGAAGGTATCTCTTTTTTACTGTTCTTGGTACTGGTGTGCCCAGAGAGAGCGAGCAGGGTTTGTGTTGCTCTGTCACGGCTGTAGCAAAGCCCTGGCTAAGTGAGAACCAGGGTTGGCCATGGAAGAGACGGGTGATGCTCACAGGGGTGAGGAGCATGAGTTGTAGTTTACTGTGGGTCTCAGCTAAGCTTAGAAGAAAGAAGTTTCTTTGCAAATCCAGCATGTTTGAGCAAGTTCTGAGGAGGAAACTAAAATGCCTTGCTGGGAAACCATTTTTGTTTTTCAGGATGAGAGTGGATCATCAGGTGCATCTGTGTTGCAGGGCTGGGCCTGGGTGGAGGGGCTGAAACGTGGCCCACAGGTCTGGGACTGAGAGGTTTCTCCTCACCCCTTGGAGTAAGAGTATTTCTCTATGCCAGGGGCTGGTGCTCTGCTTAGCACAGAGGTGCCCACATCTTCAGCTGTGGAGATAGTAGCTGTGGCTGAGCCATGACCTTGGGCCAGGGCTCTCAGGGGAGACTTGCTGCTAGCTCCACAGTCTGACAGAGAGGGGATAAGTGAAATTGCTCAGTGTGGTTACGTGACTTGTTTGGGAAGGCTGTTAGTAAACCACAGCCGGGACGACTGGCTCCAGACCCCTGGGACAAGGCTGCATCTCCGTGAGCATCACCTCCCTGCGCTAGACAAGAACTGAAACCCCACCACAAGCCCCTGAAGGCCAGCACCGCTTGTGTGGGGAGGCAGAGCTCCGCTGGAAAAGCCAATGTAATCCTGCAAAATGAAGTCACAGCTGGAGGCAACGGGCAAATCCTTTGCTGGTGTAAAACACTGTGACCTGATTGATTTTAGGGCCAACCTTGGTATTGAAGATGTCACAAAAAGTTCCTTCGAAGGAATCTTTAGAGAAATGTTTCCCCCTTGGTCTCCTGTTAACTTGCCTGTGATAATACATCTGCAGCGTGCTATCAGTGTGGAGCTTGCTCACGAGAAAAAGAAAGAAGGAGAGAGACTGCTGTTCATCTTATTGACTGCTTATTCACTTCTTTAAAAGTAATTAGGAGTTTAATCAGAGTTTCTATGGATTTTTGGGGGAATCTGTAATTAAAATCTGCACAGTCCCCTTGCATTATATACTTAACTTTCTCTCAGAGCTGCTCAAATATCTTTAATATTCTCACTTCCTCTAATGGAAACTGTCAAGTACCCCAACATAAAAATGAACAGCTAGCATAACCGCTGCAACAGGCTGCCAAACGCAGCCCCCAACAGTTTTTTGTTGTTAGGAAAGGTCTGATCTACGATAACAGCCCAGGCTGCAGGTTAACAGGCCTGATCGACTCCAAGCTGCTTTTTCTCTAATGAATTGAGATGTTTCTTTTCATCAGTGTAAAGAGTGCAGCGTATGGGAAGGGGGAAGGGAAGGAGAAGAAAAAAAAGCCGTCTCACTGCGTAGGGATGGAGCCAGTCTCTTGATAAGCTTTCAATTAGGAGCAGATTAAAATTAGGTTTATCTTCTCCTGAAAATGGCAATGACGTTAATATAATAATACAATGTAATAACTTAATAAACCAGTTGGAAGTGACTCATTCACATTGGAAAGATCACAATTTTTCTGCCTAGTTCTGTGGAGGTTAAGTGTGCCCATCCCTCATTCCTGCAGGTGTGCAAGCACTTGTGGGGAGGCAAAGCTCGACAGTAATTCACTGCTTGGCTGATTCTCCTCCCTGGCTGGTCCTCACGGCGATTGGATCATCTACCTTCAGGACTGCTAGGAAGTGAGAGTTGGGTCGAATGTGGCTGGGGAGATGATTAAGGGCTCTGATTTGCACTGAAATGCAAATCTCCTGATAATTAGTGTATCCCTGGAGGAAGATCTTCACCTGCTGGCAGGCATTGCATTTGGAGGGTAGTCAGGGTTAGTCCAGCTTTCTCTTTCAGCAGCAGACCTACAGTGCTTGCTTCTTTGTTATCCCCTACCTGGTCCCCTGTGTGCTTGGCCCACGCAACCAGCACGGGACGAGTGGCATCCAATGGCCCCGAGGGATGGTGAGACGCTGGTCTGAGTGTGTTTGCCTCCCTTTGAGACCCAGTGTTTGGAGCAGCTGGTGCCTACGTGCAGCCAAGTGTCACCACCGCTCCTCGACATGCAGTCCAACACATGGGCACAGCCCTGGGAGGTGACTTTGTTCGAGTTGCCTTGACTGCCTGGGAAGCTAGTGAGATCTGGTCTCCTGGTCTCCTTTGTCTTTCCTCTTGCTCTAATGTTGGTTGAACTGCTCTTTGTGCATCACTTTGAGTTCCTTAGTGCTGTCCTTCACAGTTTAAGGCCACAAGGAGCTGGTTTGCCTGTGTGTCTTATTTTGCATTCAGACACTCAACTGCATTCAGATCTCCCTTGTAAGTGAAGCAAGTCTCTTTTCTTGACCACATCAGCTGAGCAATGTGTTCCTGAGCATGTAGGTCAGTTTGGCAGGCCAGCAGCTAGGAGAGAGGATTTTCTTCTTCTGCAAACTACCTCCAAACTACCTGTCCCGTCACCCTGTGGGGCCCAAGGCTTCCAGCAGCATCAGGAAAGTTGGTGCCCAGCCAGCTGGTTTGAAGGTGTGCATTGAAGCTATGCTGACTTGAGCCACCACTTCAGATCTGCTCCACAACAATTCCTCTTTGCTCCTTTCTGTGTGCCACTGGCTTGTCCCAGTTTCTGAACCCAGCCTAGTCCTGGAGGAGTACTCTATTGGCATTTCTCTTGCATGGTGCACAGAGGCGTGAGCTGAGCCCAAGGCTCCCTTTTTCTAGGTACTCTATTAGCACGTGGCTCCTATCCCTCAGCAGTTTAGTGTGACTGACAAGGGAGATTTGAGGTGCAGAGGTGTGTGATGGGTCCGTGTGTAGAAACAACTGTTGAGGCTCAGCAGAGTCCTCCCACACCTGGACCTTGCTGCTTACCTGATCCCATTGCTCCACCGGGAAGGGACAAGGTCCCAGAGCCTTGACGTGCAGCAGCCGGTGCCTGGCATTGCTAGGAAAAGATTCAGGAATCAAACACCCACGGCTGGTTGTTCCCTGCTTCTCAGTCCAGCCCATCACATGCATTAAGGACTATGAAATCTGCTGGCTGTAGTGGGAGTTTAACTCCTCTATTCGGGTAAAGGAAATAGATTTCCTCTGCCACAGGAGAGTGTTAGTGAAAGCTGCCCTGTGCAGTGTTTGCTGCCCCCAGCTCAGGTGTTGACCCCTGCAATTAACCCAGACTGTCAACCGGGAAGAGCCCGATTGAACTGGTGAGAGTGCAGCCGCTCATTCAGCTCATGTCTGGATGAGGCTGGATGATCTCAGATATGCCCTCTGGTTTCAGGGACAAAGCTGGTAAATCTGCTCCTGCAATCCAGACAAAGTAGCATTTTCCTGCTCTTCCTGGACAGAGACTGCATCAGTTTGTTTATGTCTGGGAAAAACAGAGTCAGAAATACTCCTTTATTTTTTTTTAATGAAGCCTCACTTGAGTTCATAGCTGTCCACTTTCCTTCTAATGTCTGTGGTGCTTGGAACGCAGGATGTATATCTGGTTTACAGCTGCTGGAATCTAATCCCACTGCAGATTCAGGCCTGCTCCTGCAATGAGCTCCAAGTCCTCTGCTTATAAAACTGTGTAGCTTTGTATTAAATCCCCGTGAGGGCCAGAAATCAGCCTCCTAAGGGCCTGATTGCCAGAGCAAAACCTTTGTAGGCACTTCTATAAGGGCCCACTACCTGGAATTAGCCTTGATGCTTACCAGCTATTTGGTGTCACTGCATTGCCGGTCATTCTGCCTGAAGAGTTTTACTGTTAACACCAATCCATAACATCTCCTGCTGATCGGTGCTCTGTTGTCAGACATGAGACAATGCCTGCTACCCCCTTGGAGGGCTAGCTTGTGTTCGGTATCCTCTGCACACCCTGCGGAGTGGAAGTGATACGCTGATTTCTCACCATCCCTTGGCAGAGGTGACTAACACCATACCTGGTGCTTAGCCCCTCCAAGAAGCTGAGATGATCAGCCTCAGAGTGAGAGGCAGGAAGGACCTTCCAATGCAAGGTAATCTCTGGTGTCTTTAGCTCCTTCTTGATTTGGCTCTGCCAGCTGCCCTCTGGCTTGAGGGGATTTGATTTGGCTGGGAATGATTTGCTCATCTCGTTTCATGGGTCGATCAACACTGTAGCCTGTAACTTGTGTCAGAGAAAGGTATTTGTCTCTGTGCTCTATGTGGTGTTTTATGGAGGATGGTATAAAACTCTTCTCTTCCCTTGTCAGGAAGGCTGTCATCTTGGTCCAGAACTTGGGCAGTGAGCTTTACTGGTGAGAAGTGATCAGATTAAATGGGTTGTCTTCTCAGACAGAGCACTCAAGACCTCTAAATAATAAAGTGTAATGATATAGTAATTTTCAGCTGACAATGTCTAGGCACTCGAATGAGTTACCATGCTTTTGTGTGCTGGCCACTCTGTTATGTGCTGGAGATTTCCTGCACTTCGGTGTGCCAGTGGCTTGCTTGTGCCCTTGAATTTGTTTAGCTGAAAACAATGAATTAAAGCAGCTTTCCAGTACGACAAACACCTGTGCCCAAATGCAAACCCCTTCAGAGCAGTATTTACTCATGTCTGACCTCTGTTATGAACCTAACCCTTTACCTTTTGAGTTGAGTGACTCACTGTGATTGACTGCAGGATGGGTCTACTCAGTCCAGTGCAAGTGCAGGGTGGACAAGTTCAGTCGTAAAGAAAGTGAAAAACAACAACAAGCAACTAAAGTAACAAGGAAATATCAACCTGGAAAAAAAGACCAGATTTCTTTTCCTTGGCATTATGGGCTGTGGTTTTTCCATCCATAGAATGAAGTGTGTAGGACTCTTATGGTCTTAAAACTCTATAGCTTTAATTCAGAAATGCTTCTAATGCACTGGAGAATCATCCCATGGAGAATGACAGCACAGCAATGATGTGGCCATGACTAACCCAGTTCCTTGTGGTTCTCCCTTTCCCACTTTTGGTTGTACAGCCAGGGATATTAGAGTGGGAAAATAAATGACTTGAAAGCAATTAAACTGGGAAGTAGTTAGATCCTGTGTAATAGCCATAGGGAGAGGAGAGCAAAGGAAAACAAGGGCAAATGGGAAAAGGAAAGGAAAACAAGGGCATATGGGAAAAGGAAAGGAAAACAAGGGTTTTCTCAGGTGTAAAAAGGACATTGCATGAACTGCATGAGATGTAGCATCAACACCAGAAGCAAGAATCCATCTGTCCATCCTGCACTGGTTATGGGGCTCAGTTCCTTTGCTCTGCTCTGGTTTGATTTTGAAGGTCACTCAGCACCCATCTGGGATCAGGAAAAAGCATCCCTCATTCCTGTGTTTTGTCTCAGGTGATGCCCATCAGGTTACTTTTCACCACTCATTGTTATTGGTGACCAGGTTTCTCTGTGCAGGAACTTGTGGTGGGTGGCAAAAGAGGCAGGGGCAGTCCTGGGACTTCAGTTGTCCTCAGGTTTGCGTCTGACCTCGTGTGTCTCTTTATGCCAGCGTCTGTCACTTTAGTGCTTACTGGGGTGCGCATCTGTTAGAGGGGCTGCCTGTGTCGGGAGGGGATGAGATGATAGGCTTTGTTGCTGATATTCAAGGCTAAACTTTGCAGATTCTGCAGTACTGTTTGAATGCTCTTCTCCCTCGATTGTTTGAGGATAATGAAGGCATCAGTTTCTTGTTTGGATCTGTGCTGCGTTAGGAGGTAAAGCTGTGGGCTGCTTTTGGTTACTTCTGTGTCCCATCACCCACATCCCATGACAGCAGATTTGGTAAGCGCCTGCTTGGCTCTGTTTCCCTCCAGATACTTACCAGTAGGACAACTGCATAGATTTGTTAACGCTGTCAGGGGAAAATTAAAAACATGGGGTATTTTGCAATGGGAGTCTGATTTTTATTGTAGCAATAATATAGGCTGTTTTCTTGAGCTGTGGCTTGTATTATTTTGGCCTGATTTTGAAGCGCTTGGTTTTTAATAGGTTTCCATTGACTGACACAGGAGGCTACTTGTAAAATTGTAATAGAGAAATTCAAATGTTGCACTCTATAGAAAAACAAGACATTCATGTTGAGCATCATAAATAGAGAAATTTAGCCTTTGACAGTCAGAACAAGCTCAGCTGATTGTGGATGTTTTTGAGGATGCTTTTTAGCTTTGTCCCCTCTCAACAGCATAGTCAGGACTGGACCTCCTACTTGGGTGTGTGAAAGCTCCTTGTCTTTATTACTCAGCGGCCAGGGCTAGCCAACATTGATAACTGTGTTCAGTGTTCAATAAACAGTGTTTATTGTTGTTGGAAAAAAGTAATTCCCCTTCTGGCAGTGAAGAAGGTGTGATTTGTAAATAGAAGTCTGGGGGCGGTGCTGTGGTTGCAGATACAGCGAGGGTTTGACGGAAAGGCAGCAGAGCTGGATTATGTACGTGTCGGTGTGTGAGAGCAGAACATCCCTGTCAAAATGCAGACTCTGCCTGCTAGAGCCACTGCCCTGGATGAGACCCTGCAGAAAGCAGATACTGTGCAAAATGGTTCATGTAGCATAATTCCCAGCCATGCTTACTAAGGGGGAATTCTCCAGATTATGTGGCACTGGAAAAACACGCCTAACATCTTCATTTTCATAATTTCAAATGTGAAATATCTTTAAGAAAAGTATCTTACATTGGCCATGTTGTAGATACAGAGATGCCTGCTAAGGCTTGTTACACAGGTCACGGCTGTTTTGCTCTGAGCAGGTGATATTGCTTGTATATAGAGAGTGATTTTCTTTCAAAGGATCTCTACTCTTCTGGCATGCTTTTGCAGGTTGTCAGCTCTCGGGAGACTTATCTCTGCTCTGGTCTCCCACCTGGGCTGTCTTTGTCATTCATTTCCTCTGGAACAGAAGCACCTGAGCTGCAAACCTAGATCCTGGCAGAGCATTTGGGAATGTGCCACTTGCCCTGTTCCTGCACTTTTCCCTGAGCATTTGCTTTTGGCCGCAGTCAGAGGCAGGCTCCTGACCAAGGTGGACACACATCCATCCTGGAAATGCTGTTCTTTTTTAGGTATTTTTGTTTTTCTCTCCCACCACTTTGCCACCTCGTCTCTGTGCTGAGAGGTTGATTGAGGACATACCTTGGCCTCTTCCCTAACTTGAGCCTGGCATCATCTACAGGCTGGATGTGGAGAGGGCAATGAACCACTCAGGTGCTGGTCCCCAGCTGTCAGTTTATACAGCAACCGTGCAGGAGAAGCCTCCCTTTCTTAAATATAGGATTCTCGCGGTAACTGCAGATATGCTGCATTGTCCCTCACAGCACTTATCTCCTCGATGCGTGCAGCCAGCTCCCTGCCCTGAGCCTGGCCACTACTTAGTCAGGATATAGATGTTTAGTCTGTTTTAATCTGTTCCTCACAAATCAATCCCAGAAGCCTCCCAGCCGTTTCTGCTGCCTTTCTCCCAATGCTGTGCAGTTTGTCAATACCCAGCCTACTGCTGGAGATTTAAAAATTTATATGCGTATTTTTAAGCAAGCAGCTCTCTGCCTTGAGCTCTTGGACAGCAGCAACTGAAGGCTGTGTGCATGGAGGTGTACAGGGAGGGGAAGCTGGAAAAGGCAGGAAGATCCACCAGGATGCTTGCTGTCTCTCCCTGACCCCATTGAGGACCTGCTTGGAGCATATGCCTTGTTTCAAGTCTGTCACCTCAGTCATCGGGGAGCTGCTGGAACAAGCTGGGAACAGGCTGTGCTGGTGCCAATGGTACTACACAAAAAGGCATTCACAAATAACGAAGCTCTGAAACACCCTGAGCAAAAGTGTCAGGAGCTTGAATTGGGGTCAGTTGTGCTGTGGAGAGAAGCAGGCTGGGCTGGGGGAGTGGGGAAGAGACCTCCCCCTCTTCTTCCTGGCTGGGGGAAGGGGCCTCCAAGGCAATGAGGAGCCAACCTGCTTCCGCTGACCGTCCCTGGGAAAGCTGGGCTCTGGCAGGGGTCCTTAGCCCTGGTGCAGATCAGGGTCTGGTCACCCTGGTCTTCTTCAGGCCTCACGTGAATACCCAAAAAAACATGCTCCCAGCTTCAGAGCATGGCTTTCTGAGGCAGGTGTAGGGAAACAGACACTGCCCACAGACCAGCAGTTCATGTAGCCTCCTGATGGTCTGCAATGCCCTGAGCAGCTTTGGACAAGTTGCCACCTTGCTCCGTGCCTCATTTTCCCCCTTTTATAACAGGATAATAACATTGCTCTACCAAGGGGAGATGGTGAGGTGAGGAAGAATGTTTGTGTCATTACAGCTGTCCCCGCCTGACTGGCTGCTGCTCCCAGAGAGTGACAGCAGGTTGGTTTTGACACTAAGGCAGAAGAGCACTTGCCTTTGCCATTAAACCAGTGGCTGGCTCTGGCCACATGATGACACCTCTTCACACCATTTCCTTAAAACAGGAAGGCAGATCCCACCAGGTCCAAGCAGCACCCAGGGCTTTTTAAGCTTAGCTCTGTACCAGACAATCTGTGGTCCCCATTTGAAGGTGACATACCTCTGGCTAAAGGAAGCTCTTCAAGTTGAGTCATAAGGACCCACCACAACAGGGTATGTAAAACATTGTCTTTGCACAGTCTATACTTGCTTCATGAGTCAATTCTGAGGGCAGAAGATACGATTTTTAAGGCTGTACTGAGTGGAAGCAAAGCCTGCCCCTGCTTCCCAGGTATTTAATAGCAACTAAGCTGCTAAAGGACTTTGCCAGCAAAATTTCTCTGAAGCGCAGTGCCCAGGGCTGAGCCACCAGTGCTACCTGCTCTGAAGACATGAGATGTAGATCTGAGGACATGTGGGATGTAGTGTTGCTGTTCCCCATACTGGAATGGTTAGTGAGTGTGCAGATACCAGCTGGATGTGTGTCAGGGTTATTACAAGTGCAATCACCAAATGCTGTCTCCTGAAACCCTGGGGCTGCTTTGCAGCAAATTAAAGAAGAGAGCAGAAGCCCATATGCTATTTCACTGGTCGAAGTGGGGAGAACAAATTAAAGTGTCTATTTTAGCACAGTGAGACAGCTGTGCTCTTCTCAAGGCAGTTCCTGAGAAGCCACCTATCCATGCTTGATGGAGGGGAAGGCATCTGGCCTAGCAACAGCCAGTTAGCCAGAAGCAGCAGGGCTGGCTAATGCTTGCTGTTGAGGAAATCTTTGGATGACAGCTTGGCAAAGACCAAGGGGCAGATGCAAGCCCCAAACACTCCCCACTAAGCAGTGTCTGGTGCCTTTCGTGAGACTGTCATGTGCCTGGTGAGAAGGGACTGCAACCTACACAACGGGGTTTTTTAGGGCTCAGTGGCAGTGGGTGTCAGGTGTTCAGTGGGATTTATTCACTGTTGGTTGTGACTCTGAGTTATGATCGGCAGAGTGAACCTGGGGAGCTGGGCTGCAGGAACACTCTTCAGCTGCTTCCCTGCAAAGGCAGGCTGCTACTTAAAGAGCCTGCAGTGGTTTTTAGGCAGTGCAGGCGTATTGTGTATAACAT
Organism: Grus americana; assembly: GCF_028858705.1. Lineage (NCBI taxonomy): Eukaryota > Metazoa > Chordata > Aves > Gruiformes > Gruidae > Grus > Grus americana. The sequence continues at coordinate 13,277,562 of NC_072857.1, read as the reverse complement.
ATTACTGTTAGGCCTTGGTGCACTCTGGAAATGTCTGGAATTCTTATTCTTCTGTTAGCAAAATGAGGTTTAGGAAGTTTAAGTGACCAGAATCCCAATAGATTTCTGCATGAAAAGAAAATTGAAAGGTAGGGGTGTTGTCATGCCTTCCCACAGGCATTAGAAGTGGTGATCAGATGTTCCTAATTGTGCTTTATTTCTAACATAGTTTTAATAATAGAAAAAGAAATGGAAATTAGTGAAAATGTCACTTCAGTGTTAATAGATCACAAGAACCAAGTTGCTCAGAGGATGTAATCCCTCCCTGTACATGTACATGCTGGGTGTGTTTAACTGTTTCAGTGCTGGAGATACTGTAGGGCGATTCTCAGTGCTTTCTTTTAACCCCTTAGCTCATAGTGTTTTATATTTCACCTGAGATGACTGAATTAAATTAAACCACACCAAATCTAGGCTGAAGTTTCCCTCACTTGGTGTTTAGGAGCTTACACTTTGGAATAAGTTCAGCCTGTGATATACATGTTTTTGGGTGCTCCTGGGCTATTTCTACATGGTCCAGAGCTAAGAAAAGTCGCTCTGTTATCAGAAGGTTTTAGTTTGCCAAGCAGTGTCTACCTGTCTCCTGAAAAAGTTCTTATGGATCCACAGTCAATAAAAGGTTGCAAATGATCATTATAAAGGGCTGACTGCTTTAAGACAAAAGAATAGTTCCTTTCCTTTTCCAGGTGAAAACTTGTCCCAAAGATGAAGTGATTTGCTGAAGGTCCCTCAGAAAATGTAAAGCAGAGACAGGAGGTGAACCCAAGTCACCTGACATTGCATTTGATGCTCTCTTAAACAAACTGCCTGCCTGCCTGCCTTATGGGAAACTCAGCAAGAAACATGGGTAATGAAGCTGCCTAGCTGCCTGGAAGAATGACTCTGCTGCTACACAGCAGGTAATCCTTTAAATTTAAGAAATGGCATAACTTGTAAGGAGGAAGTTTACAGAATATGTCATCTGAAGACACTGCCATGTTTAATGCATTTGATGCCAATGATTTTCTTTCCCTTGCTATGCTGTTTACAGAGCAGCTGGTGCAGAGCTGTTGAGCTTGCTATTGAAGATGAAAGGCTAGTTGTTTTTCAAAGCCCTTTGTGCCTCTTTGCTCCTAACTGGAGCTGTCAGCGCAGATGCTTTTTATTTCCTTTATCACTGGAGGTCTGAAGTCCCTTCTCTAAAGATTTCCTCAATTCAAAGGAAGATTTTTCTTGCCTTAGTCCCAAAAGACACGGAGAGACTTTGCTCTTTTGTTTGGGCCGAAGACTCCACAGGCAACACCAGTGCCTTCGAAGGACTGCTGAAAAACTTTTAACCCCCAGACAGCCAATGTCCCATCTGAAGTCTTTTGATAAAGGCATGAGGAATTCAGTCTACTCTGCTTGTTTCTGTGGCCCGGGAATGAGAACACTTCTCTTGAACTATATAGATGCAGTGAAAAATTTCCAGTGATTATTAATTAGTGGTGTTTACAATGGCACATAAAGGATGGATCTTCCTCCCTCAAAACAGTGACGGAGAGCATGTGTTAGGTACTGTACAAACCCCCACAAAAAGGTGCTCAGTGAAGTTGTTTAAAAGCCAAGTAATCAAGGCAGCAAAATCCTCCCCATTTCAAAGCTGAGGCACTGAAGCTATGGGAGGTCAAGTAATTTGCCCAAGATCATGACAGGAAGATGAGACACAGCTGAGAATTGAAAACAAGGTGCTGCTTTGGTACCTTAACAACCTGATTTTCCTCTTGTGTGCCATCTCTCATGCACTTAAATAAGCTGAATTACAGGATTTTCTCTCTCATAGTCTGTCAGCTGGTGGTTCTGTTACTTTGGTGGGGGAGCTGTCTTAGAAATCTTTCTGATCAGTCATTAAATCTGCATGATGTCACTTTTTTGAAATGTTCTAGCCAATGAGTTTCTCTCAGAGCTGATCTAATTGGTCCTTGGAGGCGGTCTGAATGCAGTCCCTGCAATGCCCATTCCAAGCACGCAGCCTTCCCACCCAGCCTGCACCAGCAGGGTTATCTGTCAGTCAAACCAATGCTCCAGAAGGGTTATCTGTCAGTCAAACCGATGCTCCTAAATGGCTACATTGCCCAACCGGAAAGCAGTCTATGCAAATCTCATAACAAAGCTGTACTGGAAAGAACTGGATCCTGAGTGTTCTCCAAAGCTCTCCCCATCAGTGCGTTCAAGTGACTTCTGACTGATGAAATGGTCTTCAGCTAAATGTGCTTTTCATCTGTAAATGTGTTTTCTGTAAATGATTCATAACATTGGATCCAACTGGTATTTTTCAGGTTGTCCTGTAGCCCTGCTGCCAACACCCCTCCTTGCTGACCACATGGGATAGCCCTGGAGGGGAGCTGCAGCTGAGCTGCTTGTGAGTTGTGTAGGGCTGAAAAGCCCATAGCCCAGCCACTCTCATCTTAGCTGAACCAGAGAGAAACAGTCCTAAAGTCACATAGTTCACTAACAGCCAGAGCAGATCTTGCTCTCCTTGCTGAGCAGTTTGAGTGAATTGATACCGAAGTGTGAATGCTGAAACCAAAGGAGGAATGTTTCTAGATACATTTCCAGTTTTAATGTTCTCCACTTATCAGAAAGTGATGGCACCTGGACACTAGGAGATCCAAGAAACTATCTGCTTGTTTCCTTCCTGTTTTATTTTTTGGGTAGTGTTTACACCGCAAACCACATGCAGAATGCGCGCAACCGTCTTCCTTCTGTGCATCCACATCTGAGCTACTTCATTGCTGTCAGTGATTAACCATTACATATTTGAGATTAGAAATGCATGAGTGTGAGGAGGGTGACATGGCTGCCAAAGAAAACTTGTGTCCTGCATCTCAAGTATCAGGTCACCAGAGAACTGTGTAAAGAGTAATCAAAATGCATATGGCTACTGCTGAAGGTGGCTGCATCTCAGCAGGCAATGTAGTTCTTCCTCTGTGAAATTTGGCCAAATTGCACAATATCAGTGCAAAACCCATTCCCTAAACTCAGAAGACTAGATTCAGTCACACCAGAAGTCTGTACAGAATTGGAAAGTTAATGTGAATCTTTTCAATCCTAGACCATTGCCCTTGCTTTGCTTTCTCAAACAGCCTGATCTGAGAATGGCACAAATTCTCTACCTGATTCTGTTACCAACTTTGCTGATTTCTATTTTAAATAGATTTTGTTGATTTTTATTTTGTAAATGTTAACCTCTTCAAAAATATCCAAAGTGCAGTAAATATATTATCTCCTGCCACAGAACCCGTTTGGCTTAATAATTAAGAGATTGATCACCACTGGCAACAGCATAGAAGTTTAAACTGAACATAACTGTTCTCTGTACTAATGCAATAAAAGTGGGTTTACTTTTACAGTGGTAATTTTAGCAGCAATCTAAATCAACACCCTGTTGATGATCAGACAAATCTTTTAAACAGAAATGCAGTGCAAGTGAGCTAGTTAGTATTATGGGCACATTACTGTCTTTACTTTCTGCAATCAGCTTTTATTCATGCTTTTACAATAGGTGTAAATTTTTATATTTCCTTAGGCAAGCAGAAGAATGAACTGAACTTCTAGAAAATTACTTAAAATAGGCTATGGTGATAAGAAATAGACAATCCTGTACAATGTGGAAAAGGTCAATGGATTAGAGTGCTGAGTTCTGCAAATGGACAGCCTGGCTATGCTGGGGCTGTCAGCCAGGCGCCGAAAAAGAAAAGCTTGACTGGGAGCGAGTGTTTGAAGTGTGGCGGGGTGTTTTCTATATGTACATGTGTTGGAGAATTTGGGAGGGGAGAGTGAGAATGGTGGAGAAAAATTCATATGGCATGAGGCACAGCCACTAGGTGAATGGTGTTTGGAAGACGAATCACCTTTCATGAGGTTGGAAGACTTGCTCCTGTGAGACCTGGGCTCCCTCAGCTGTGCTTTGTCCTCATCCCTCAATCCCAGGCTGTCCTCAGCTGTGACCAGGTGTAGGAGAAGTGAGGGAGACCAGGGAAGTGGCTTTGTACCTTTGTGGGATACAGTCACAAACACACTGTGCAGAGAGAAGAGCAACTCTGGAAAGCTCTGGGTAGGGACAACCAGTTTTATTTTCCCATTCTTTTAACAATGTTGCTTTAAAAAATCATTGAGATCTTGCTGTGCTGAAGTTTCAAGGGCACTCATGGCATGGAAAAGTTTGTTTCTCCACATGACTGTATTCCCAACCTGTGCTGGCTCAGACAAGCCATGTGGTGGCAGCTCACACTTCCATCGCTTCCAAGGGTGCTTTTGTTTTTCCTGTTTTTAAGGTCTAGCCAAAAGAGCCTGGGGTAGTCACATACCCTATATGCCTCTCTCTGGAAGCTCTAGATGCATTTATGCTTGTGGTTGATTTGGGGATCACTACTTTGCTTTTGTCAGGAGTGCAGTTCCTGTTGGCTTCCAGGAGAATCTGTTCAGCTGAACATCTAGACAGACGTGTTAATTATTATTCTTTCTGCTCCTTTAATGTCTGCATAGTCCTTTGCCATCCTCTTCCAAAACAAGACCACCCTCAGATGAGTTTGAATGCTACATGTGATGTGTTGCTCCCACCTGACTAGGGACGGCTGTTCTGTGTGCATGGCTGCACAGCAGAAAATGCTGAGGTCCTGAGGCTGACCCGTCTCAAATAGGAGTCACTGCCCTGTGTTTTCCTTTCTGTAATCTTTCAAACCACTCTCCCGTTTGACTGCCGTTTTGTAAACTCTTATGAAAGTTGGTTGCAAAGTGCTATCATTGCAATATAGGAGAGAAATGGTGGTGGTAGATTCAGTACAGTATAACTGAAGGCAGTGACATTGGCCTTTCCATCTCTGGTCCTTTTTTTCTTTTTTTTTTTTTTTTTGAGTAGCAAGATGACAAGAATTCAGCCTAGGTTGACTGCTTCTTGCCTGAAGGGCCATGCTAGTGTAGTGTATCGAGAGATGGCTATATGATGGCCTCCTAGAAAATTTGAAGGTTAAGCCTTGTATGTTTGCCAGTCTGGAATATTCTTTACTAAAGCAGTTCTTAGCAGGGCAAGTTCAGATCCTAAGGTAGAAACAGCCTCCTTTGCAACCAACAGGGATGGACTACACCATGACCTAGTTTCTCAGACCTGTTCCAGTTTGGAGAATAACCCATTTCCCTGGGCAGGAGTAGGCTGCACCCTCTTAAGTTGCTTAGTTTGGTTCACATAGCAATGGTAAGATTGGTATACCAGCCTGGGTCACTTTGTCCCAGAGAGCTGTGTCTCCAGGGATTCTTAAGTTATCTTCTGTGCAGCCACTGACAGATGGGGCTGGCTTTGATATCTGCTTGCTTTTTCCTTGGGGAGCCAAATGGAATCAGTAGCTTATTTTAGGTGGGCTGCTGGAGAGCTGCTGAATGGCAGTGCAATTGTATTTTGATATCAGTGGGAAAATCCAGAGCTGATTACCTTGCCCATCAGGGATACAATGAGCATGGAGACTTCCACTGCCAATGGAAAGTGAAAAGAGCAGTGATAGAGAGCCTGTGGATCAATGGCCTTCCACGTGTTGAAGAACAGAGAGGCAAACCCACCTGTCAGCTGATAGTGATAGCCCATCACCATGGTACTGGAGTGACTTGGAGAACAAACACTTTCCAACTGCACGCTGGAAGCAGAAGGCTCAATGAAGTGCACTTCTGTTGTGTGCCCTGAAGCCAAAGAACATTTATTTCAGGAACAACCCAGTGCTAGCAGTGACCTTTTGTATCCTGCCCTTCTTTGGGGCAGGTGCTTCGCTGTGGTGCTCTGTGTAAGCCAACCCTTTGTCTTGGTTTTGGCTTTCCTTTGCCTTCCCATTGCTGGCTCACCTTGGTTCATCATATGTCAAATAACTTTCATCCTTGCTGCCTGCCAGGGTGGGGCATGGGCCAAAAATACAGCAGAGCAGAAGGCACCGCCTGCATAGCCTACTTTCATTGGCCAGATGCAGCTGTGCAGTCCAAGCCTGTGGTTCCAAAGTTCTTTCCTTGTCCTGTGAGCAGGCAGGGACCCTGCTGTCTTCAATGACTGTTTCGCCTAAGGAAGCACTTTATGACTTGTCCTACAGCAAGGTGTTAAGTGAGGCCATCTGTCCATCCTCTGATGGAGAAGAGGAGCTGTTCACTGTGTTATCTAAGCTGTGTTTGGCCATCCTGCCATTTGGGCAGACCTGCTGCCCTTCGCTGGCTTGCACATAGTACCAACTGGCTCAGGCAACCCCCCAATGCATCTGCCGCAGCTTTGCAAAGCAGCTGCCGCTTTCATCAGCATGGCCAGAATTATCTGTTCTGCATGAATGGGGCTGACCAACATCTGGCACATCTCTGCACCGCTGGGATCTGCTGTAAAGAGTGAGTACTACAATAGCCTGACTGTAGAGCAGGATTTAGTTGCTGTAAGCAATGGCTCAGCCCTTATGTGGTTCCTTTGAACCAGAATGACCCAGGCTCCTCCCCCATTTAAAACCAGCTGGATCCAGAGTGTCTGGCTAAGTCAGGATATCTGTCACATAGGCAGTTTTTGGGGTGCCCATGACCTCAGTTTCAGTGGTGGGTGCTCTCTCCATGGAGAAGTTTGCTCTGGCAGCCAGCACGTAGCTGAGGTATCTGAGAGTCTGCCCCAGCAAGGGAGGGCTGGATGGGGTAGGTAGGTAGGGCAGATCTGGCCTGTGCAGGCAGCAGATCTTCTCCAGCCTGTGCAACTAGCCATCCTTTTTGCTCTGCCCTTCCCTAACAGCAAACATGACCCCAGCTCTTGTCCTCCTTGGCTGGCCAGTAAATGATCCATGCTTACTGAAGAGGCAGCCGAGGCAGTGTAAACCCATATTGCCACTCATTGGCAATAACCTGCCTCATTGCATGTACTTTGTCCATGTCAGTGCACTATTAGCAAGGTGGAGAAGTGGCAGGAGAGTGAACTGGCAATGCAGTTGTCTCCAGTTCTAGAAGATCCGGGAATGTAATGGTCTTAGAGACTCAGAGATGCGTACTTCCACCTCACCAGAATGTGAGATTTAGAAAATCTTCCTATCTTAGAGCAGAACAAGCTTCTTGCATTTTGAAAAACTGAAGAACATGGCTTGAGTAAGTCAAAATGTTTTTGACATGTCTTATTTCAAATGTGAGCTTTTACTATGTGCTTGCAGATTTTTTAACTATAACAACTAAAATCTTTGAAATGATGTATTGAAATAATTTTGAAACTTTAGTGTCTCATTTCTTACATAAAGACAATCATCTCAATTCCTTTCCCTTGCAAGCCCACATTTTTCACTGATCTAAGTGAATCCCTACTTCCTGCTTAAAAAAAAAAAAATCAGTTGGTATAATCTAAATCTGCTTGATTCAATTAGAAAGAGCTTTTGCAGAGCTGCAAAGTCAGGGAGTTTATCTCTCAATGCTAAATGGTGGCAAAGAGGTCACCACTGGACATAAAATTAACCCTAAACCCAGTTTTTCCTAGCTTCTAGCTCAGTTTTAAACACTGGTAATTCTGTCTTTGGTTTGAGTCAAGAAATCACAGTAAGAAGCCTTATAAAGGACCTAGAAATTATTTGATAGTGAGACATCAAACAGAGATGCACATCCGCATGTTTTACAGTCCTAACTGCAAGCGACGACATTAACTACTCATTCACTGGCAGTTGATTCCAAATACCGATAAAGGGCTTTAAGAAAATGTATGTTCTTGAGACTTACCCTCATACTAGGTCTTGTAGGTACTTGACTAATAATGTGAGGCACAAGGGTACGAGCCACCTAACAGCTTAGCACCACAGTAAATCTATTCGCTCCTTGTGGCATGTATTGTTTTTTAACTAGACGTTGCTCCAGCTCTGTGTCCCTAGCACACAGAACTGTCTCGTTGGTGACAACCCACTGAAATCAATGGAGTTACACTCTTACATCTGTGGATCTGATCCTACAGGGTCCTCTTGATTTTCTGCCGCCTTGAATACCATGCCACAACTTCAGCCTGGTGTGTGACCTGCTGTTGGGCAGGACGATGCCTCCTCCAAGGCCAGCATATTAAAATGTCTGGATCTATATGTATCCATATGTATTTTGATGATATATGGTGTTTGTAATTTTTTGAACAGTTCAGCCTGAAGAGGGTTGAACTGAGGTGCACAGGGAGCACCCCTGTCTGGCCAAGATATAGCAGAGGAAATCTTTGCCATAACCAATGATAATAAACCACACCAATTACTCAATTAAAGCTAAACCCATCTTTAATCAAGACAGTCAATTTAAGAGGCCTTTGGGATTTTTTGAGAAGGATGAACTCCTTAATCAGTGCAAAGGGAATTGCTCCTATTTATTCCAGAGTTGAAGTTGCCCCCAAATTTGCAGATGCTAATTCTGAAAAAGAGAATCAATCATTAGTTTTTAATAAAGAACTTGCTTCTTGGGAGGTGGTGGGGAGGGACTGAAAGCATTTCCCCAGCCAGTTTGGAGTTCATTAGTGCACCAATCAGGGAAAGTGTGCAAGAAAAGTGCAGCCAGATGAATATTCCTTATTTAACTTCTGAACCAGTAGTTCAGAAAAAAAGCAATTTCTTCTAAATCTGAGTTCCAGGTGACTGCCTTTTATCTGAGCTCCATTAAATTATTCCCTTGCTAAATTTTTATGAAATAGGCTGTTTGCTCCAGTAGCCATTGACTCCCTGAGATAATTTTGAAACCAAAACATTCTGTTTTTATTAGTAATGATCCATCTTTCACCCTGGTGATGTGAATGGCTTGAGGAAGGTGTTTGCGCCTGGGCGTCAACTTTCTGCACTGAATCCCTGTTTCTTCACTGGCGTGGGGACAGGCTGGGTGAGCTGGTTCCTGCTTGTCTCCCTGGTTGTGGGTAGCACTGTGTACAACAGAAAGATGTGAGAGCATCTGCTACCTCCAACCAAGTCAAGAGGCAGTGCCGTCAGCCTCACGCTCACTGCACAAGCTTGTAGCTAGATCCTTCTCACCCTCATTCCCACCGCAGCGTCTCAGCAAGGTCTCCTCTCTTCAGTCTCAGTTATGATAATTTCTTCCTTCCTTGGTTGCCCCATGTGATTCATCCCCAGGGTTTATTTCTGTGTGGTAACCACCAGGCATAATTTTTCTACAGTCTCCTGTTTATTCTGGACTTACACACTGCAAGTTTCCTGCACAGCCCTTTTAAAAAACACAGATTTATTTGGTTTTACCAACTCTGGTCTAAGTAGCTGTTCTGAAGTCCCTTAGGGATGGAGCATTAGGGGCAGACAGATGTGATGAGCTGGGGCTGCTCCACATACCAAGCACAGCTGGCTGAAAATAGTCTTGACCTTTTTATAAACTGAAGTATTGTCCAGCCCTGTTTTCACTGACCTGATGTATTAATGCACTGAGGGGACTGGGCAGGAGAACTGCCTCAGCATTTCCCAGATGGTGTTTGCTTGGGACATGTTTGCCTTGACAGATTTCTTCCCGTACATGAACTCTGAGACAGAATGAATATATTATAAAGTTTTTTGTATCTATGTCTATGATTTTTACGGCAAATTGAGCTCCCCTCATGTTGCATTGCTTCTTTTCCTTCCTCTCCTTGGTGACCTCACAGTCACCAGTGTCTGAATTCCTGCCTTTATGTACCTCGTTTTCTCTCTCTGCTGCCTCTGAGGAGGGCTCCATATCCATCACACAGTGTATGTAGCTTTGATGCTTATTACTGGGGTCTGAAGGGAAGTTCACATAGCTTGAGCAGACTTGGGCCTATCTAGGCTTGTAGAAGACCCTAGAAGTCTGGGATTCCCTGCCAGGAGCAGCAATGGGAACTGCAAGCTTGTTGCGGGGCTTTCAGGCTCCTGCCTCCATGCTGGGGAGCTTGAAGGCCCCCAGTCCCCAAGGGTCTGCAGGGTCCTCACCGTTGAAAGGAGCTGGGTTCCCCAGGCAGCCAGATAGTACTGAGGACCCAGATGTCCTCACTCCAGTGCAGTCCTGCCAACACCCAAGGAGGAGATTCTTCCTATCAAACCATTTTATTACAGGTTTGGCTCCACAGAAAAAGCAGCTCCTCCTGCTTCTCACCAAAATAGATGAGAGGAGAATCAGGTTCTTATCATGTTATCATGTCCTCTGAATTATTCTGTCACAAGCATCTTGCATGTCTGGTTTATCTCCTCCAAAATGATCAGTATGCTGCTCATCAATCAGCCTTATTTAACAACTAACATACCACAGGTGGTTTAGCAACCTGAGCATCTGGGCTGAAATAATTGCATTCTCTGGAGCCCCATGCCTGAACCAGGAGGGAGCTGCTGGGGTGCTGTGGGGATGGGGACACGGGGTGCCAGGGTGGATGGCCAGCTGGCCACCTATATCAGGTTCTGTCCTTCTGCTGCATACCAACTCTCAGGAGCAGCATATTTCAGTTTTACAGTGGATTATGAAGGCAAGGTGAAGTGAAAACTTCATTTCTCTCTCAGGCAATTAAAGAACCCAGAGGTTTTTTTGCCTTAGGAATACAGGTCTACCTGTCTGGCTTGCTCCTACTTCACCGTAAGCTGCACTTGACTGGCAAAGTGATTCTTGCATGGTAGAAAGTGGGAGGGCCTGAGAAGTGTTCAGCACTCACAGGAGGACTGGCTTTTTGGAGAAGCTGAGTAGTCAGTACAGCGAGTTTCCCTCCTGCTTGCCATTCACCAAAGCCTAAATCTAATTTTAGGCATCAAGCTGAATATGAGCTCTTGAAAAAATATGGCATCAATTCTGATTGCTGATCACTGTTGGTAAGTTGGCTTGATACAGCCAAATCCTTTGAGTTGCTTTCCATTCCCCAACGGGAAATGTGAAAAAAGGAAGCTCTAAGTCTGAGAGACATCAGGTCTGGCCAAGCTAGCTCTAACACAATTCCTGTTTTAGCTGTCTGTCCTCCCTCTAGGACCAGCTGTTTCTATAGGAGCCCTGCTCTGGAACACGTGCAAGTCTGAAAGAGGCCCCACCAATAACTCTACGCTTACAAAGGCAGTGACCAGTACAGAAAATATGAAAGACTCCCCTGAAATACATGAATGAGAAATTAAAGAGTTAATGAATCCTCAAGAAGCTTTAAGTTTGCATACAGAAATCAGAGAGGGGAGGTTCACCAGTACATTTCTCTGGCCAAACCCACAGATGAAGAGTAACTGAAAGCCTCCAGGGACAACAAACAGAAAAATGTTACTGTGAGGCCAAGAGCTTGTTTCGCCATTTGTGCTCTGTACATCACCATGGTATACGAGTACTGCTGTGGGTACAAGAAGAAATAACCTTATATTCATTCCCTACATTCATCTTAGACGCATCCTGAAGTTTAAACAGTTCATAGTGCTCTTTTGCTGTCTTGGACCACTTCACTGCTTCCTCCATGGAAATCCCTCCTTCTGGGGACACTCCACCGACACGTTTCTTTGAGACTTGCTGCAGATATTTCCGTAAGTAACATGTTTTGATTGTGTTCTTGTTCTTTCCGCGTTCCCTGGCTGGGAGTGCTGGAGCAGACAGACGTCGTGTGAGGAATGTTTGTGGGAGTGGGCTGTTTTGAGGCAATCGTCCAAAATATCCATGAAAGAGCTTTAGAGAGATGTGCAAATCTGCACCGTGAACCTGTTTCTAAGATATATGCTCATCCAGGTGAAAAGTGTACAATGTAACCTATGTGTCCCGTTGTGCCTGCATATATTGCAGATCACTAATGCTGTCAAAGTACCTGAAACTGTTTGCAGAAACTACTTGACAAATAGTTCTGAAAACCAAATAAACCTAAGGAAATAAGCACCTCTGTTCATAGGGGGGAAAAGCAAAAACAGAAAATGAGCAAGCTACTATTATTTTTTGTGAATTAATCACCCATCTCCAGATCTGACAAAATAACTCTGAGGAGGCTGGAGTCTCTTTTTGCTCTATTTTGAGACAGTGCTGGAAGCAAAAGTGCCAGAAATCTCCCTGCAAAGCCTGTTCTGATGAGATTTCCAGCCAGTTTCATGAATCAGGTTGGTTTGGATTAACTGTGAATAAGCCCTTGGGCAGAACTAGCAAATCATGGGTTCATTGATCACAGACACTTCTGTGCACGGGGTCTGACCCAACACTCAATAAAGGCAATGAGAAACCCACTGGGGCAGCTTATCCAATAGCTGTGGAGCCTCTTTGCGGTTCTCTCCAAAACAGCTGGATTCAGCTATTCCCAGACACTGGAAACTGGATGGGGCTGAATTTTGCTTATGGTCCATTCACCCAGTTTATGGGGGTTTGCATCAGGCCGAGGGACAAGTTTTCTCCATCATACACTGCTCATTAAAAAAACTGGGGTAACAGATGAGACCTAGTAAGAATCCATCTTGTCTTTTCCTCCTGCTGCTCTGATGCCTTGCTTCTTCCCAGCAGTAATTAACAGGGATGGATGCCTACTTCTTCTGGGATTGTTTTACTGTGGGGGCAGTTTCAGGGCTGTCCCTGGAAGCTGTCTCCCCAAGTCACATGTTTAAGTTATGCACCTCTATTGATCCCCTGTCTGAACAATCTCCAGTGGTGCTTGCTCGGAGCCCAAAGGTGTCTGCAATCAACCCCATTAACGATATTAGAGGAGAGCGCTATTTTAAAAGGCTGCCTCTCCTGAAGCATGCTGTGTGTTTTAAATGTGACAGGCTACACAAGAGGACCTGAAACAGAGACATTTGAGAAAGCTTCAGAAGTTTTAATCCTTGAGCCTGAGCCCAGCCATACTTTCTGAGTTTGGCTTAGGAGCCTCTGATTCAAAGACACCCTTTTCACCTGGCATCCAAGCCTGGAGTGGACCATGTCCCCTCTCCAATCCAGAGGAGGCCAGAAGTCTTAAAAAAATCAAATTCTATCAGAAGCTTTTGTCTCAAAATGAGTTCTCCAACATGGTAAGAATGGCTGATCTTGTGAAGTTTCAAAATGGTGGAAATCTTGTGAGATTGTCCCCTACTTTGTTTTGAAATGCCCTCCTCTGTGCCTGGGTTCCTCCTGTGCACCCAAATCCCAGCCTCAGTCTAAGCTAAGCAGAAAGTTGTAGCCGCTGCTTCAAGACATGGATAAAACCTTTCATGCCCCTCTGCATCTTAAGGACATTACAAAAATAGAAGGTAAAATATCTATAGAATCAAGCATGGGAAGAACTCGAGTGTAGTGTGAGTTAATGAGGTTTGAGTCTTCACCAAGTAATTATGGGATAATTAATTTAATGAGATACATGTATGGACCCAGCTGAGCTGTACTTGGGTGGTGATGGTGAGTTTAAAAGCTGCTTGCTCTCTAGCTTTTTCTTATCATCCTGCTGCCCTCCTGGTTGTATTTTCTATGCTGCTCTCAATATATGCTGCCCTTGAATGCAAATACTGTGCGTTATCAGTAGACAGGGAATCCTGAGGGTTTTGGTGGGTTATTTTGGCCTATAAGCACAACTAGAGCATGTTCAAAGGACTCGTTTGTATCATGAAGATGGAGAGAACATATGTTTCTATGTTCTGTATCACAGTTTGACACTCTCTCCTTGCCTTGTAGTCCTTCTGAGGAATGAAAGAGTTAATGTCTTCTCCAGCATCTTTATTGTTCCTGCAGAATAATCACTGTTTTAAAGATGCCTGCCTTGGTATTACAGTGTAATACTCTGCCTGTCTAAACTCTAAAAATCTGGTGTCTGGTAGATAAAAATCATTGAGAATGATCGTTTCATTTGAGCCATCAATAACTTCAGCAGAGCTGTTAGGACAACAGCTCAGCTGCTTAGAAAATGGCAAAGAATGGTGGGGTTTTTTGGGGTTTTTTTTGTTTTTGTTTTTTGGGGTTTTTTTTTGTGTTGAGTAGCTCACTTCGCTTGCCCTGCAAACTCCAGCTGAGGGTCCTGGAGGTCAGATTTTCTGGAGATGGAAATCCAGTATTAAACATCTGATGGGCCATCAGGGCTACCAATCTTCCTTGTGATGCTGTGTGAAAAGGTAATATGTGTGTTGAGAAGTAAAAGCACTGAATGATCATTCAGGAGTTTTGGGCCCAGTTCTTGTTACTGCGGCTGGTTTTCTGCACAACCTTGGGATGGTTGCTTTCTCTCCTTGTTCTTACATTGGCTCAATTACTGGACCAGTCTTGCAGTAGCTGGGAGAGAGTAGGAAAGGTTGGACCTCCCATCTGCTTCTTCGAGCAGTCTGGGCAGCCCCACCGCTGGCAGGGTTTCTGCCTGGAGTGACTTGAGTCAACCAAGAGGCAAGGTAGCAGGGCACTATAACCCCTGCCTCCATAACGGCTGTCGCTGCGCTCCCGAGCGGCTGTAGCACCAAGCTGTGCCTGTGGAGCTAGATGCCATGTTTGGAGATGGGACTTGCAGGTAGTATCCTGAAGGCACTGGTTTTCCTTCAGAGGTTTGTGGTTTTTGTTTTTTTTTTTTTTTAGAAGGTGGATAGTCCTCTGTCACTTCTTCCCAGCCTGGTGGCAAAGTTACTTGGGCTGACAGCCCTCAATTTGGAGGCTGATGCAGGAAGACAGATTGGAGTGAGCCTGTGTTTGAAGGGGTCTGTGCTGATTAGGGTCAGATGCTGTTACCATAGGGGCAGTTAATTGAGGGGGTATCAATAGACAGCAAGCTTGTTCTCTCTAATTTTCTTTTCCTGCATGTTATTTAATAAATCTTCTAAGAGGGAGGCTGCATTAACTTTACTTTTATCTTTAATTCGTGACTGCAGTAAAAGCCAGTACTTCAGAAGTCACTGAATACAGGATAGAATTGGTTCTGTAATAATAATAATAACAACTTGTTTTCCCTCTTTGAAAATAAATATGGTTCTTGGTAGAAAGATTTACCCGTTGCTGGCAGTCAATCAGGCAGGACAATTTGGGCTCTGAGTACTTGATTAGAATAACTTTAAGGAAAATTGCCTTCCTGAATCAAGTAAGGATCCATTAACCTGATGAAACTGAGTTTGCTTATCTGAGAGGTTAAGACTCAAAACACAGCCTGGGCTGCATTAGATGAGGCCTCTTGTAGAATGGCATAAAGACAGAAAGTAATAAAAACACCATCTGTCATGTCTAGTCAATCAGATCTAGTATAAGAGAGGAATTATTCCTCTGACTTTACCATTGTAAGATTGTCTGTTTGTTAACAATGGGAAGTGTCAGGAATGCTGAAAACTGGTTTTATTGCCTCAAATTATTTCTAGCTGTCTTTATCTTGGAGAGAATGAATATTAATCTGAGTTTATACAGCAAAGAAATATTTCTGGATGAATACAATGCTAAGGCATTCCATGTTGAGTCTCTTTAGTGATTTATTGTTAGAGGTAGAACTGAATTGGGAGATGGAGAAGAAAGTGCCATGCACACTTTGCTTCTGAGAGTGATTATTTCTATAAACAAATCTCTTGCAAGCTGCTGAGTGCTCAATTGAAAATACACTTCTTGAGTGGCCCTCTGCATCTTAAAGGACAGGCATGGATAGATTTTCTCAGGTAGCCTAGGCATAGCTGGAGGTCATGGAAAAGGTGATTGTGGTTTTTTGGCATGGATTTATTAAAGCTAATAAATGTTGGCACTCATGGATTTCTCTGTCAGTGAGTACCAGTGTGCTTTCCTCTATTTACAAGGAGCACTTGGAGACATCTAAAGGCTGGATGCCAAACAGCAAAGACATGCCAGCTGTGGACACAGGAGGTGAAAGGGGTGATGGAAAGCCTGTACAAGCACATCCCCAGCACCGCTACTCATCAACTGGGGTGGAAACGCCATCTCTCCTTGTCACACACCACAGAGGAGATTGCAGTGGATATATTAAGTGACCTGATTTGGCACATCATCATCATCTAGCAACTCTTGCTGTAGCTGGTACATGCCTATGCTACCTCAACAACCCATGTATACCATTTCCATCTGGCTATTGCAGCTGAAGAGCTTTTTCCCTGAGTTTGCCAGGCAGATGTCCTCTGCAGGGAAATAGGTTTAAGAGAGCAAGTGCTGGGAGATGGGCTGCTGGTGAGTAATAAATGCAAAGAAGGACCAGATCAATAGCTGATAGCTCACCACAGGAAGATACTGGAAATCTGTGGAGGGTTTGTATTCTTACAGTGTGTGAGGAACTGCTTAGAAATAGAAGCAGAAGGGCTGGAGGTGAGCGTAGTAGCCTGAAGAGTGAATGGGGCTTAATTTGACGTCATTAAACCTCCTGCTGTTGCGCAGGACTCGTGCTCTGAGCCTGGGTCTGCAGTTACTCCAAACACACGGGGCTGGCTCTGCTCCTGGTGAAGCCAGCAAGGATTTGGTGGCCTGCATGTGCAGTAAGAGCAACATACACTGTTGTCTGCTGCTTGGGTATGTGCTGTGCTGCTGCCCTGCGCATTCAGCACTGCTCGATAGCTCCTGGGTGGCTGCAAGTTGGAAAACACTAGTAGTGGTTTTCGTGTGCCCATGGGAAAAACCTTTCTGTGTTCAGGGTTGCTGTTTGCACAAGTGAAGCATGCAGAGTGTTTGCAGGTATGTGATGCAGGACTCGGCTGTTGTGTGATGGGCACAACCCCATGCAAGATCCCTGGAGGAAGGAGACAGGCTGGGGGTAGACAAGGAGGGTTAGAGCAAGTGCCTGATTCAGTATTTGATCATAGCCAGAAGATGTGCTCCAGTTAAGCTACTGAGACAGGACAGGTTAGTTCTGGGAGAAAGGCGTGTTGAGCAGAGGGAAGTTAACTTGTGCTGCGGGGGTGGCATTTGGGAAAGGCTGAGCACTCCTGGTCCCACTGATGTCAGGTGGATCAGATGCCACTCAGCTGCTAGGAAAAGTAGACCTCTTTGGGGGAGTTGGCATAAGGAGGAAGAGGCACAGATGAATTCATCCCCCCCGAGTATAACCTTTCTCCCCGCCAGACTCGGAGGGGATTTGCCACGAGTGCCAGTGAAGAGCAGACTGCCCTGGGCACAGGATGGTGAGAACAGAACGAATTGCGCTTCAAAGTGTCAGCGTCCCCGGAGACCCAAAAGCAACGTTAGATCAACGTTAAAAAAAGCAAAAAAGGTCTCTAATTTTGTGCCAGTCCCTCTGGGACCTGATGCAGGGAAAACCTGTATGACTGTACTTCCCGCTGGAGCTGGTGAGAGCTAGTTGCACTCACAATGTTAGCAAATTGATCCCCATGGCTGCTGCAGGGGGAGGCTGGAAAGAATGGATGGCACTGCAAGCTCATTATGAAAATGCGGGGAACCAGAGTTAATGAATCTTGGATGAGCCCCTGATCTGTCTGGCCCTTGGTATGGCAGTGGAGGGAGTTGGCTGAGGAGGATCTGATTAACATCTCGGTAGAAATGACAGTCCCTAGAATGCAGAAAGTAGTATCATATCTGTCTGTGCTTGCAGCTGGGAGAGGTCACTGTTGGACAGCTGAGATCTCTCTGGATTAGATTTGCAGCTTTTTTATTAGAACAGAGGTATTTGGGGGATTTACATGTTCTCTGTCCCTGGCAGCTTGCCCTGATGAAATACTCATTACATAATTGCAATCTAACTTAAGCTGTAGCCAAAAAATCAGCTGTGTACTGGGATACAGTGAGAATACCCTCTCTGTGATGGCAAAGATTTGAAATTGTGCAGTGCATTATGTCTTCTGACACAGAGAAGCTGCAAAGAATAAAACAATCAGGCTGTTTACTGTGGGCACACAGAAAAAATTGGAAAAGCTGAAATTAATGCCTTCCCCGAGATTCTTCTACTCCTGTAGCCAGATTAATGAATCAAACCACTTGCCCCAGATGTACAGGAGATTAGTGCTGCTTGACTCTTGTTTTATGGCCAGTAGAGTTAAGGTTAGGAAACTTGAAATATGTGCTCAAGGTGCCGGATGAGTAGCACAGTCAGAACTGAACCCCAGGGTCCTGCTGCCATATCCTATAGCCATGCCCCCTCCTTCACTGCTCCATAGACCCTCCCAATGCCAGGCATCCCTGTGAGCTGGCTGTGAGGAATAGAGTAGTTACAGGATTCCTGCTTTCTCATTACCAGCTGCCTCTCGCTGAAGGAGAGGTTAGCAGTGAGTAAACCAGCTTTTTACTCTGGAGCTGTGTGGGAGTGGGTGTGGGACTCACGACCAGAAAGGAGCTACTAGCCAGCTGAGGGGTCAGTGCGAAAAGGGCAATTCCCAAGGCAATATCTGTCCCAGAGGCTGGAAGTGAGCACGGAGAGGAGGGCAATGCACCCAACGGATGACTGAAACATTGGATGTGACTATCTTTCGGCGTTCCTCCAGACCCAAGGCTGCTGCAAGCTGTGATGTCTTCAGTAGCTGGTTTTTCTTTGCTGTGATAATACTACAGGCAGGGCAGCTTAATGGATAGACTGCTGAGCTGGCGTGCAAGAGGTTTCAGCAGAGTCTGCCTTCATCAGGATGGTTTTTCCCTCTTTTGCTCATCTCTGAAATGGAGATACTGATACCTGCTCAGTGAAACGCCCTGAGACCTGCTGCTGAAAGGCACTCTGTAAGATCCTGCTTCTGATACCATCAGTGAGAAGATGTTCTTGGGACACCAAACAGTCCTCAAGTGTTTTTCCAAAGTCCTGCCACACCACATCCATCTTTCTTCCAGCTGCAGGGACCTCCCACCTTCTCACTCCATGAAGGGGACGACCCAGCCTCAGCCCCAGGCAAGTGGACCTGGTAAACCTTCAGGTTTGCTGTTTCCAGGCTCTTTCTGTTATTCAGAGGTTTTGAACAGAGAGCCCAAGTTATTCCTGACCTAGATAGCTGTGGCATTGAGTGTCTGAGGGACTAGCACACCTTTTTTCTTAGAGGCATAAAAAAGACATTCAGAATTGATCACTTACACCCTTGCGAATCAAACAGCACTGATGTGTGTTAGAAACGGAGCTCACGTTCCCTTGTACACCTACCTTGGCTCTCCTTTTCTTGATCTGTTTTTTCAGAGCACACTCTCTGTTGCTGGCTTTACATACCAATGTGAACAGTAAAACTAGCAATTGTTTTAACTAGGGACTGTCTCTAAGAAGTGGGCAGCATTCCTGAAATGCTTTAAATTGCTATAAAGGGGACACAAAGGCCAGGCAGGAAGGGCAGAACATAGAAACATCCCAGGGACTGGACATGTTCCCCTGGGTCTGGATTGACTGGGGCATCTGGATGTCCATTTTCCCTGTGTCTTGAACTTACCGAAACCAGTGCTACCAGTCAGCTCTGAGTCAGGGCACGGTACCTTATCCCATAGCATCAAGTACAACTTAGAACTGGAGGTGAAAATAGTTGGAAAGGAACTCAAGAGGTCACTTAGCCCGTCTCCTTACTGACAGCCTGAATAATTAAATTATTCCTGATTTTCTATGCAATATATAACCTTCCTTGGTATTCTCTTACTGTTAAAGAGTGGTCTCTTCCAAAAGACCATAAGTCTTATTCTTGAAAGCCTAGAAAGTAATTTAAATTTGTGATTATATTTTGTTTGTGCTGGGTTTTCTTCATTTCCTGCCTCAGCTGATCAGCTTTATCTTTCCCTGTGTTTTGCTTGAACATTCCCTCCAATGAAGAGAAAAATCCTAATTCTTCCATGCTATGACAGCCTCTTAAAAAGTTGTTTGGAAATAGGAGTGCTTTCCTAATGTGGTTTCTCCCCCCCCCCCCCCCCCAAATCTTCTAACAGAAATCACAAGCATTACCAAGTAAAGATTTTTATTCATCCCAATAACTATTCTCCCTCCAGCTTTTCTTCTCTATTGCATTGTCTGGCCTATAGTGCTCATGCTTCTTTTCTGCTTGTTTTTCACAGTGCTTGCCCAGAGTCTCATACTGCTGGCTTTGCCGTGCTGTGCTTTGTACTTATCTATGGTACATCTTCTTCTAATATGACTAACGGTCCCTGGATCCTGGCCATACATCCTACATTCTGGATTTAAATTCTTCTTACCATCTATCTTTACTTTAATATATCTTGTGTGAATAGCCTGCTCTTTTGTAGCCATAATTAAAGATTTGCTTCAATCCTCCTTTCACAAGCCACTTACAATTTACCATAATCTTTTTATGAGTTGTTTGTGCTATTCTTCTTCCTTTCACTTCAGGCTGTGCATCCCTTGTTGCTCTATCAAATGACTCGACACCTGTAGGATTTTATTCCTCATTTCATTTTGGAATTTGATCTGCGATCAGCTTAGGCTGCTTACCATTGCACATACAAGTAGCTATTGCTGCATGTTTCTCTTCATTGTGAAGTTTGGATGTCTCTCAGTGTTTCCCTAGTTCATCTTTCTAGTCCTCCTGCCCAGTTCCCCTAGGTCAACCTTTGTTCAGCTAATAGCAGAGCTCATTAGGAACTGCATAACTGTTTGTAGCCTTGACTATATTTCTGTATCTGCAGAAAATATCTGGGGTTTTCCCCTGTAGAGGAGATGCCTTAGAGCCTCTCTGAAGAGAAGTCGCATCAGTTTAGAGGAGGTTATAATAGAACCATAGAATGGTTTGGGCTGGAAGGGACCTCAAAGATCATCTAGTTCCAACCCTCCTGCCATGGGCAGGGACACCTTCCACTAGACCAGGTTGCCCAAAGCCCCATCCAGCCTGGCCTTCCAGGGCAGGGATGCCACTTCCAGGGAAGGGGCATCCACAACTTCTCTGGGCAACCTGTTCCAGTGCCTCACCACCCACATAGTGAAGAATTTCTTCTCAATATCCAATCTAAATCTACCCTCCTTCAGCTTAAAGCCATCACCTGTTGTTATCACCACATACCCTTGTAAACAATCCCTCTCCAGGGGTAGGGAAGAAAGCCGAAAGGAATAAACAGCAGAAATGCAGTAGAAAAAATGTTGATCCTCCTTCAGTCAGCTCGTGGCTTTAAGGTGAAAAAGGGTCTGGGAGAAAAGCATGTCGATATTATGTCTGCATTCCTGTGTGACACATGAAGAACCAGGAACTGAAGCCAGTCTGTCAAAAGGTGATGAAACCCTGTGTCTTCTCACAACCTTAACTACTGAAAGATGCGTATAGTTAAGGCCAGATCTGTAGCTGGTGTACAGTGACAAAAGTTTGCATTTATGGCCAGCTGTAGATCCTGTCTAGTCACAGGTCCAGTCCCTACTTCATCCGGTAGTCATTTTATTGAAAGATAGTGTACCTGCAGTGTGAAGTGATGGATGATGAACATCCATGAAAGATGCCATGCAGCCTTAGAGGCTATATTCAAGGAGAAAGGCAGATTCCCTATGACATTTTGGAGCTGAGCAAAGATGACTTCAGATCAAAAATAAATGAAAGTTTAACTATTTTATTGGTGACCAAAGGACTGCTGTCGTGAAATGAATCATTAACAACAGAGTGGGAGCGAGCCAGGATTGCTCAATGAGGTTCATCTTCAGGCGAAACAGAGCTGGGATCATCCAATGTGCAGGAAGCAACAGGCATGGCAGAGGGGGATGGCATGCTGCAGGCTGCAAAGGAAGCCCAAGCTGGTGAGAAAATTTAAAAAAAATATTTCTTTTTGCTAATCATAGAAGACACTGAAGACAAAAAGGCACTAGGAGGGACGAGAAATTTCTCTAATTGTTACAGGTGGACTAGTGACCAGATGACAGGCTCTTAAATACAGATTAGGTACATGATATTGTTAGTGGTATTAATCTAAATACCTTTACAATTTTGAGTCTATAAGGGCTAGTGAATAGAGCAGAGATGCAGGTCTGAAGACTTCTGGCATATTTTTCTGGTTGTTCAAGTGATTTGATACATCGTTTTCTTAAATTACTTTGAAGTTTGAGACAAGTCTGCAGGCAGTGGAAACCATCTTGCTTTGTCTAAATTGGTTAAGCCATGCTCTTTCCTGGAATCAAAGAATTGGAGAAAATAAGCCAGAAGAGACCTGGAGAAGTTATCTTCTCCATCCAGGGCCAGGTCATTAAGCCCAAAGTGTTGCTCGCACACATTCATCTAGCTTCTTATAACCTTATCTTGGGAAGAGAGAAAGAGGTGAGAAACACAGATATGATAAAAGGACTATGAAAGTATGGCCAGTGTATATGAATTCAAAATAAGACTCATTATTAAGAGATCAGTGTGGCTGAGCTGAAAATCAAGAAGGGATTGTACCACAAGATGAATGCAGATAAAAATGAAGAGATCAGTTGAGTATAAACAGATTAATGTGCACAGTACTGCAGCAGGAAGCAGTGAGAATCTGAGGATTGTAAATGCAAGGGGAAAATGCAGATTGTCTTCCTGTGGATTTGGGAACCAGAAAAAAATAAATGATGAACTGAAAGTCATAGAAAAATATATTCATGGGAACTTCTGGCTATGCAAAGCATCTGGTAGCTGAATATTACATTTAAGCATGAATCATCTTGCAGATTCCCCACTTGCATAAAAGATAACTGAGAAAGGAGGAAATTTTATAGAAAGCAGTCCTTGCTTTTGTGCTTACCAGTTGAAGTTGTTCTAGCACATGACTTTCACAGAAGTTCGGGAGGGCACCTCATCCATTTGCCTGCTCTGGCACAGCACCTGCTATTTAGCCAGTCCCTAATATGTTCTTATACAATAGACATTAGAGATTGCCCGAACCCTGCAGCCCCAGCCATGCCATCTCTGTTCCAGTGCTCACCTGTTCTTGCAGAAAGGGAATTTGGCCAAAACCAGTCCTGAATCTTTTTTACTGAAAATAAAGTCAGTTATTTTTCTCATCTTATCCTCAATGAAAATGGAGAGTAGCTGGTCTCTGTGGCTGCTTTTCCTGTCGATGGGTACGAGTAGCATTTGGTAGTTTTCTTCCCTGAATTTCATCTTTTTCATTCCAGAGCCTTGAAGTGGTTCCTCCCATTTAGCAACATCATTTTGAATTCACACCCTGTTCTCCTCCAGGCTTGCTCGATCCTGGTTTCGGACACAGACATGAGCAGCACGCTGACTGTGCTGATGTTCTCTTTGCTTGTGGAAAACCTGAGGACCTGTGTGTTTCATGCCCTCCTAATCTGATGGAAAATCATTGACGGCTACTCTGAGAGGGATTTCCCAGTTGCCCATTATATGGGTATTCATCTGGACCCTCTTTTCCTTGTGAGGCATTAGAGACACTAGGGTTCGGATATGTCACATCCACAGCTGCTCTAGCTGCTACACCACTTACCCTGGTGCCGAAGGATAAAAGAGTCTGGTTTGAGAGCATTTTTTCCAATCCAAAATGGCTGGTTTGTAATCCTTATCCTCCTTTTGGTGCTTAGAAGGGATTATCCAATCAAGTATCTCTTTGGCTATGGAGGAACACGACTGGGTTGTCCTAACCTGCCTTTTTAAAGGCAGTGGTGATGCTTGTCCTGCTTCTGCCCTTCACAAGGGAAGTGGTTCAATACTACATTCAGCACTTGAAGGTAAACTTCATCAGGCTCTAATGATTTGAGCATATTGAGGTATCCAAATATTCTTTAAAAGGTTTTTGTCTCATTTCACCCATATTTCTGCTGGTTCATTTTAATGGTGTTACATATCTTGTTGCAATTTAGTATTTTAACGAAGACAAACAAAAAGGACACAACTTTTCTGGCTTCTCTGGATGAGCTTTTGTTTGCTCGTTTTCTAGTTTAAATAACAGACTTTCATTTTCCTTCCTCTTTCTCTAATATTGACAGCATTTCTAACAAACACCTTATTGCCTTTTGTGTGTCTCTGGTAGCTGTAATTCATTTTGTACCTTAGCTTTGCAGTCTCTGTTGCTCCATGCTGGATCTGTTTGTTTATACTTGTCTTCAGAAATGCCACCTTATTTCCATTTGTGGTACAATTCCTTCCTGATTTTCAGCCTCGCCACACAGGTCTCCTTCTATCGAGTCTTATTCTGAATTCATTTGTATCTGAGGTGCTTGCAGATTTATTCTCTTTAACTTGTTCTTGCTGTTTGCCATGAGTTACCAGACATTTGAATTCCTTTTCTCCCTTTCTGTTTCAGAAACCCTTCTGGCAGCTAATGGCCTAAACATTTCTGCAGTGTATTTGACAAGTAGTATGTTAATCCCACTGACTGATATGGTTTTTCATTCTAGTATTTAAAAAAAAAAAAAATCATTTCGCTTATGTGACACATAGGGCTGTGTACACACTCAGGAAATATAGCTGCAGGGTGCTGAAAATATTAAGGCATCGCATTGCAGCAGTGTGGGAGCCCTGCACAAGGGATGATGAAACCTTTTCTGTCTTCCTTTTGTATTACTCCTTTAATAACTTTGCTGCTGTGTTTGCTCTGCTCCCCTGTGGAAGGCAGAATACAGCAGGTTTCTACCTTGAGTTGTCCAGAGATACTTAGGGCAGTAAGAGATACCACCAGAGGGTTCAGAAATATTCCTGCTGCCTTGAACACAGGGTCAGACTTGCAGGACTCAAGAGTGTGT
Source organism: Grus americana (assembly GCF_028858705.1). Lineage (NCBI taxonomy): Eukaryota > Metazoa > Chordata > Aves > Gruiformes > Gruidae > Grus > Grus americana. The sequence continues at coordinate 13,253,126 of NC_072857.1, read as the reverse complement.
GCTAATCGGGCGTGCAGGAGACAGGACCAACGTGCACAAGTCTGTTCCTTGCACTGTCCCCAAAGTTGGGTGTGCTTTTGAGTCGCTCTTGTCTGTGAAATGGGCTTAGCAAACCCGAGCTCCCTGGAGGCTGTTCGTGGCACCTGAGAAGTGTGACCCAGGTGAAAAACAAGGTTGCGTGGGCGTGCAAATCACTGGGAGGGCTGAATATGAGGAGCTGGCCTGTGGCAGTATGGAGGAGGTACCCATCTGTTGCTTTGCCACTGCTGTAGAAGAAAAAGGGAGTAAGAAAAGGGTAGACCTTCCTGGCCCCATCTGAAGTTTGGGCTGTTGGCCCCATGTTTAGCTGCTCAGTTAGCAGGAGTGAAATGGGATCCCTGAGGATCTTCAGCAGAAGCAAAGCCAGTGCACACAGTGGGGAGTAATTATGCTTTCTCTGTGCACTCTGTCACATCTGAGTCCCTTACCTAAGCGTTCTCCATATCTTGTTAGTAATAGCCAAATTAAGGATCTGTGGTGTAATCCATGGTCTCTTTCCTGGTTTGTCAACTGCAAACTTGGTTCCTGTAATACCCAAGCGTTAGCAGCAATTCAGTACTGGAGCTACGGATGAGTTTATGGAGACTCCTTGTACCAACTGCAGGTTCTGGGTATGGTCTGTACTTTTGCCGATAAGAGAAGGGAGAAATATTTGGGAAAATTCTTTGCACATTTGCCTTTTAAAGAAGCCAAATGTAAGGGGAAGAAAAACAGGCCTGCACTGCGCTGAGAATACTGCGGAGCTACAGCCACTGAGGATGGTTTATGGAAAGGTTGTGAATTTTGCTCTGTAATTGAAACTGGCACTGGAAGAATACTGATGAAAAGCCCCTCTATTCCTGTGGGAATGGTATAGAAGGAGGGATGACAGGGTACCCGCAGGGAGCTGAGCCCACATAGCTGCATGGGGAATCCAGGGGCTCCCAGCACAGCGTAGGATGCGTTTGCCACATAGGGAGCCCCAAGGTGGCCTTTTGGATAACAGGAAGAAGAGATGGGGTCTGGGGCTGCTCCTGGGTGCTGGCTATGGCCTCCAGATTAAACTGTCTCATAGGAAAAGGCAGGGTCATTCCAGGGAATTGGTGTGGGAATGAACCCTGGGTCATTTCACTTCTGGGATAGCAAAGAAATGATTTAACAAAGTGCAGGCGTCCGTGACATCCAGTGTCCGAGCGCTTGGCAAGATGGGCATTTCAGTAGTTATGACTTGGGATGAATGTGTGGCTTTTCAGTGGAATGAGACCCCTGCAGAATAAGCCTGTCATTACCGCATCGGGAGAGAGATGCACGCTCTGCTCCTAAATCTGCAGGCTGTAGTGGTATCTGGGACCTGGGATTTTTATTCAGCTCACATCTGTTCAGCATACAGTGCTGTGCTGGGCTGGTGCACGTACGATAGCTGGGGCCATGCCAAGCAAATAGGAGGTCTGTGCCATGAAGTGCCGACAGCCCCAACCTGTGAATGATTTAGGCTGTGTTCCCTGACTCTTCTTGAACTCTGGAGTTGTCTCTCCTGGTAGCATCTCCCTCCCCTTTCTGCCCTGGCTGCACAAATGTGCTCAATTAGGGTTAACTCAAACTGAATCAAACTTCATGCCTGAGGTTGGAAATCTTCCCAGTCAACTCACCACAGCCACATAGCATGGTGGGAGACAAGGCGAGAGGGGAGATGAACGCTTTTCAGAGAAACGCATCCAAGGAAACTTTGTTCACTTTGATTTCTGCAGGAGATGATCCCCCCAAAGGAGTTTTCCCTGTTCAGAAAAAATCCCCGGTGAGTGTTACAGCTGGCTTCCTTTGCTTTGCTTTCTGCTCAGCTTGCTCTAAACATAGCAGGATCTCTCTGTTCTTTCCTCTGTTGTGCTCTGTCTAGAGACAAACACCCTTTCTTGCAGAGGGTTGAAATAAGCATTAACAACTCAAGGCAAAAATCCCTCCACTAACCTGATTAAGTTAAGAAGGGGCAGCTTAAAGGGAAAAAATGAACTGGCTGAATGTTTGGGGAAAAGGGTAAGGGGTTTGATTGCTGCCTTTTTCCTGAATGCTGCTTTCCTCGTGGGAAAGGATTTACTTCTCTGGAGGGGGGTGTTGTGTGTGGGAGGGAGGGAGTTGACCTATGTGTTTGCTTAGTTTGGTGAAACCCACCAGGGAAGGGTCCCCAGTGCTGCAAAGCAGAAGGAAGGACGGGCCGCTGATGTGTGTTACAGAGCCTAAATGCAGTGCCAGAGCCTGATTTACATCTTTGGCTCTGATTTAAAGCCAGATTCAGGTGAATATTTTGTTGCCTTGCAGCTTTGAAGTTTGTGCAGTTTTCAGCTAATTCTGGCTGAGTGCTTGACCCCTAAAAACTGTACGTTGTATTCCCTATGGGGAGAACAAGGCTTGTATTGCACCTGCTTTGACTTGCAGGACAGTAATACTGGTAATGCTAACAACTTGCTTTTAAAGCCTGCAGTCACTCATGTCATTAGCAAGCCAACTATTTAACTCACAGTTTTAAGTACTGTGCAGACATTAACTAGTGGATATCCAGAGCTCCTGTGAAATATTAATCTTAGTCCCATTTTGCAGCTAGCCAGCAAGGAGAGGTGAAAACAAGCATCTCCTGTAGCTGGCACTTTAAATGACCTTTCTTCTTCCAAAGACACAGACCATTGACTTCCACAGTATCTTTTTAAGAGCTCCATAATCCTGCAGATCCCAGACTTACAGTGGTAGCTAAGCACGGCAGACTATCTGTGCGCTCATGAATCCGGGCTTAGCCTCTTTGCTTTTGCTGGGGCTCTCTGCTGAGCAAGGTCCTCCTCCGCGAAAGCGAGCAAACTGCATCTGGCTCTCCACATGGATGAAAGCTGCCCGCTTTTGGATGTCCAGGCAGGCCACAGGCAGGTCAGTGATACAGCGCAGAGAATACACGAGGGTTTCTGCGTGTGCTGATGCCAGCTCGTGACATACAAACCAGATGGAAGTACCCCTGCTTGTAAGTCGTTGCTCAGTGTTTGCAAGCACTTACCCAGGGTCCTGGCTCTTGGGGAGGTTTAGCTGGGAAGTGACCACCTCCCGCTCTCCTTTCCCTGCTTGCCCCTGCTCATCTGCAGGAGGTGCCCATCCCAGAGCAGGAGTGGCTGAAATGGGTCACTGCCAGGTTTTCTGTCACCGCAGCTCGCAGCATGGCATGTGATACCTTAAACCGCTGCAGCTAAATCCAGCAGGGCTTGTGCATCGGGTGCAGAGGGGTGAGTTCAGGCAGCAGGTTCCCGTCACCTGGCCATCTGGGTTTGAGCAGTCACGCTCTGCATTTCCATCCAATGTTATTAAATCTCATGAGTACTGATAGTGAGGTCTGTGAAAGAGGAAGAAATTATCCGTGTTGTACAATTTTACTTCCAAGTTCAGCAAATGCCTCCAGGCACCCACAGGAAACATTATTTGCCTCTTATTGCTTTTCTTCTTTATTAAGAAAAACTTGTTGGAGAAAGGTATTCTGTGTGTGCATATTTCTGTGTGTTTGTGCATTTACAGCTTGTGTATGCCACCATTTTTAGGATAGTCTAAAAGCGGGAGGCCCCAGTGCAGTTTCCAAGGGAGCCCACTCTGTCTTACAAGCCATATCCTGAGCATGAGGGTTTCAGAGTAAATAATAAATGAAATGGATAATTACGTATTTACCCTAGTAAAGCAAAGAGGCCAAGAGTTTCTTAATAAAAAGGCAGCCCATAAATAGTGAGAGAAAAATATATATAAAAAAGGACAAAGATATTTGTCTTTAGAGATGCTGGGTTAAGTAATGGAAAGCATTTTTTGGTTGTTAGGGTTTCGTTTTTTGTTCTTTTTTTTTTCCAGACAGCCAGTCTCTTTTCTTTTGTTGCTCTTGCATAATATTGAGCAAGACAGCATCATTAAGCTAGACTCTTCCAAACTTGATGCCATTGCTTTGGGAATCCAAATAAGCTCGGGTCTCTTGGTGGTGAAATAAACCTGAACAAACACATCTATTTTGGTATCTGTATTTGCATTTGGGACTTTGGGAAGAAATACGGGAATTCATTATTTCCGACACAGGGCACAGAAATGCATGTGAAGAGTTCATCTCGCTTCACTGGCCCATACCATGGCTGTTTAAAACCACAAATATAAATCACAAATATAAATGCAGCTGTTACTATCACACTCCTCCCCCTATCCCTCACCAAGTGCGTAGCCAGCCCCTCTCTGCCACGAATTGGCAGAGGCTGGCAGTGCTGTGAAAACCCGCTTTCCCTGTTGCAAGGCAGTGGAGGTAAGCAGCTTCCAGACCACAGTAGGGCAGCGAGAGGGACGGAGGCCCAAGCAAGGTCATGCCAAGACTCATCTGTTTCAATGCCTTGTTTTTCACTTGGAAACTACTCATTTTAGCTAGAGTAAAGTCAGATCTGGGGAAAGAGTGGCCACGCTCGTACAGGTTTGACAGTCCCATCGCTGTTTTATTTAGTTTTGATTAATAAATTGAATTATCTGTAGCTATGCCAGCATTTGTGGAATATGAAATGGATGGACAGGGAGTGCTGGACACAGGGCTGACACTCTGCTTCAGTGAAAGTGGTGGCGCAGTTCAGTGCAAGTGACATGCAAAGATTGAGGGCAATTGTCGCCTGGGAGGGAGCAGCTTTACACAGAAGCAGACAGCAGCTCCCTGCAGTCTATCAACTGATGAGGCAAGGTCTGGTGCTAGGAGAGGGAGCAGTTTTGGGGCAGGGTAGTAGCTTTATGTGAAGTGTGGGAGAAAAGGCATCTGAAGGTGTTTTTTCATCTCAGTGGTTTTTTGCTTTGCAGTGGAGAGGCAGTAGGACCCTTCCACTGGAGTTCCTGGAGCTACAAGCATGGTGGGCTGCTGACAGCCCACGAATCCCCATGGCGGTACTTGCTGGGCCCATATTGGCCAGGCTGATTCACTGGGGAGCCTTAACCAAAGCAAGATAGGTGTGGGGCCCCCTCCCTCCTTTGAGTCCAACCCACAGGCCAGCCAAGCAGCAGTGAGCGCCTGGTTTTTGGACTGGACTCCCCTCCACCACCCAGACACTATGGGGATATGTTGCTGGGGTGAAGACTTTAACAGAGCTGATATGTTCTTGTTTGTCTCCCGCAGAAACTCTGTGGCTCCAACTACCCCCTAAGCATTGCCTTCATTGTGGTGAATGAGTTCTGCGAGCGTTTCTCCTACTATGGCATGAGAGGTATGTGGCTGGGAAGCAACTTTCCCGTCCTTGGGTTTCTATATACACTGGCCCGGTGTACAAGGGCTGTGCTGTGTGTAGTCTCAGTTGTCTTTCAAAGTAAATTAGTATTTTGGGATGCAGGTATGAATAGTTTGCCTTAACATTGATGCTGCACCTGCTCTGAGCAGAAGTTGAGACTAGAGAGCTCCAAATGTACCTTCAAGTCTAAATTTGATTCTCTGTCCCAAATCTGGTTTTCCAGTATGTGATGTCTTTCATAGTTGTCTGCAATCAGCGTGTTTGGGAATTGAATCATACAGGCACCTAAATTGCAAATAGAAAATGTGCATAAACATAACTACAGGTTACAGTAAGATAAGCTAGAAAATATTTTTTCCAGCTAAATATAAATGTTTGAGCAAAGAACGCCTGATACTCATATATCTCATTTTAGCTTTTCCTGTGTGAGGGATTATGAGGAACAGGTCTGAAAGCACAGATCTTTCCACAACAGTGCTCACAGCTGCTAGACAAATCAGTGGTTTTCTTCCCACAGTGATGTAGTTTCCTGCTTACCTGCAGAGATACACGTTAATTATCTGATGTGATTTGCTTGTTTCCTTTTAGCTGTCCTGACGCTATATTTCTTAAGCTTCTTCCACTGGGATGAGAATCTCTCCACTGCTGTGTATCATGCCTTTTCTGCGCTCTGTTATTTCACACCTGTCATCGGAGCCATCATGGCAGACTCATGGCTGGGAAAATACAAGTAAGTGAAGACATCTCTCTGATTCAGACAGCGTACATCTACACCATGCAGCCTGTGCAAGGACAGTGCTGTGTGTGCTCCCAGTTTTGAGCTAGCTCAGAGCGCAGCAATGACACACTCGCGAAGGTCAGGTCCTCTCTGTTAATGGCTGCACAGGTGATCTGTTTGCTTATGCTGTTCTGTGCTCCTCTTTCACCCAAAGGCCAATAGGCAACAAAGTTGGAACAAATTAAATCTCACAAGCGCACTTCTCCTCCACTGTCCTTCCCTACCCACCTTGAGGAAGCCGAGATGTAGAGTCTTTAACCCTCAGCTTGCCAAGATCTGCTTCTGAGAGGGATTCAAAGATGGTGAGGAAGCCGTGTCATCCTCTACATCTTGCAGTTTCAGATGAAATGTCCCTAACTATACTATACTTATACTTTCACAGCATAGGGAATGTGTGAGCACACCCGTTTTTATGCCAGAGATACCTGAGTTCACTCAAATCATCTCCCTCAGCACATAACCAGGTAGAATCTCCCTGAGTAAGTTAGACAGTCTTCCCCTCCACTGAAAAGTTGTGGGGCCATCATCTGCTCCAGAGTGGTGATGAGCACGTGGATATAGAACTTTCTTTGTTTGGCACTGTTTCTTCGTTGTCTGAGGAGTCTTGGCAGTCAGAGTGATGAAGTGCAGCTGAACCCTTCTCTCTAGGACTAAGCACATCTGGCAGAAGAGTCTCAACAGGAAAAAAAACAGTTGCCATATGCCTTTCCAGCAGGAAATTCTTAAGGAGATATCAATGTTCAATTTTCTTAGTGCTCAATTTTAGTCATTCTCTTGTCCCTTTGAATGGAAAAAAATAACAGTGGCAGTTTATTAACTTAATTGCTTAAGATCACCTAGCAATGTTCATTGGTATTTGAGGATATCTATCTTGCAGCATGACGTTGTGAGAAGGTGAATCCTTATGCAGGCTTTGGTGCGTTAGGCAGGAAACTTTCCCTGGAGTAATCCCTATGACTTAGTGTGAGGTGGCTTTTGTTGTAGTAACTGGACCTTGGCCGATACCGAGGACAGGATAACAGATTAGAGGGGATTTAAGAATGATCTGATGTGGCTCTAAATTAGCTGTTGCAGCCAGCGTTTGGATGCATCAAGGATCGCTTCCATACTCAAAGCTCATAGGGCTTCTAGTGCCTCTGTACTAACAAGTCCTTCCATTCCCTCTGTGTGTGTCTAGTCTGCACATAAATACATAGACATCTCTTAATCCTGAAGGTGATGAAGGAATAGAAATCACACAAGAGCCTGATCCTCCTGGTCAGATTTCTTCTTCTCCCTCACCAAGACGTGGGAGGCAGATAGATGAGCTCAGCCCTTCAGAGGTACTTGGGATCTAAAACAGATTTGTAGTGGGGAAACCACATCTAACTTGGATGTGTTAGGTGGGTTGAATGTGGGCAACAGTCCCCACAGATGCCTTCTAGTCAAGGGATTCACTTAAGCACGTTACAAAACACCAGTTATTAATAATATGGAAACAGAGTCAGACCTGAACAGTACCCTTCTATTTGCAGCCTTCCATGCATGATAAGACTGGAACATTTTTAGTTTATCCTGCTCAGCAATCACTGCAAAGAAAGCAGGGGCTGTCCCTCCTTAATCCTGAACCCATTTGCCTGTCTCTTTCTTCCAGGGCACTCAGTGTTGACACAAAAGAGTTATAGCTGCCTGCTATACCCGTGGTACAAATAAACTGGTTGCTTGTGTGTCTGCCAAGTAGACCTGCCCTATCAGGAAGCACAGGTGCACTATGGTTTTGGATCGTACATCACCCAGCACCTTCAGTCACTGCTGTTTGCTTTCCTCACAGGACGATCATCTACCTCTCCATTGTGTATGTGATTGGCCACCTGATAAAGTCAGTCGGTGCAATTCCATCCCTAGGCAACCAGACGGTTCATGTGTAAGTAGCTGTTGAAACCGCAGTGCTGTAGTAGGTTGCGATGGTAGCTGGTTTACCCAGGACTGTCATTTGTTTCACCTCCATCAGGCCAGCAGTTTGGGGGCTGTGCATGGGTTGCTTTTATCAGGGAAGGGTTTGGGATATCTGAGTAAGAACACAAGGGTGGATCTGGAGTGTGAATGCACCAGAAGGAGTTGGAAACAACCATGGAAACTCCCCTAACTGAGATAGGGACCTCTGACCACTCCTCTCTGCTATACTGTGTTATACTGGAGTTTGGTCTCCTCCATCCAACTGCCTGCACCAGGCTCATTCCTCCCTCATTTCCTCATCAGCATAGCTGCCCAGCCCAGCAAGGTCCCCTGTGTGCGTGGAAACACAAAAACAAAGGTACATTTTCTGATGTGACAGAGGAAGGGTCTGCCTCTTCCATAGGGTACAACTCTTCTTGCCCTCTAGATTATGAACTGGTAGGCTTGTCAGAGTAGTTCCCCAGCTGGCATCTCTGAAGCCACCAAGCTATTTTTACCTAGGTGGTCACAGCTTTAAAAATACGCACGTGCAGGTAGGAGCACATCTGTTTTACAGAACAGTTTCCTTCTGTCCCAGACCTGGCCAGTCCTGACACTCCTGTTTCATACAGAAGTAATCTGTCAGGCCAACAATGGTATTTTGAGGACCACTAGGAGGTAGAAAGCACCGAAGAATGAGCCTAATTCAAACAGTTTGTCTTCGCTTACCCAGGTTGGAAGACTAAAGGAAAAGACCATTCCCCCCCACCCCCGGCCCCTTTTTCTCAATTGATCTCTGCAATCTTTTGTTCTCATATGAGTGAAAAATAATCCCATGGATCTTTGATCTCTAGTATGTCTGTTGGGCCTCAGAACAGCAAAAAACTGACAAAACCAGTTTGGTTAATTGACTGGTACTGAATGTAGAAATGAGGATAATCAATTTGTTTTTCACACTTACCTGGCTCATCATCACTACCCATGTGCAAAAGACAATGATACCAGAGGAATCATGGTTGGGTGACATTAAAATGCTCTCATAAGCACTGGAAAGGTTTTGCAATGGTGATATTTTTGTTCTTGCATGAAGGATCCTGTCTATGGTTGGTCTGTTTTTGATCGCCCTTGGAACGGGAGGTATCAAGCCCTGTGTCTCTGCATTTGGTGGGGACCAGTTTGAAGAGGAACATGTAAGATTTCTTTTCTTTCCTAAAATCTGCAGTGTCTGCTTACTTTATGAGGATATTTGTAACAAATCCTGTTGTTCTAGAATAAGGGCCAGTTTGCTAGGAAAAGATGTAGTAAGATTTGAGGTAGGATGATCTGCATAAGACTTGAGAGAACCTGGATGCTCCAGGAAAGGAAAATGACAGCAGAACAGGACCAATATCAGGAAGGATAAGTCATAATTGCATCAAATCATCTAAAAGTTAATTGGATGTTGGAGTAGTCGGAAGATCCTGTATCATGGAACTGTAGCCATTTCTGAACCAGCTTAACAGGGCTGATTATAATGCACTGCAATGGAATACAGCAAATGAAAGAGAAAATTGTATTACCAGCCTATGCTTCCTTGGGAATTTTCCCTCAAAACAGTCATAGTCTGTGTCTCGGATGTTGTTCAGAAAGAACTGTAAGAAATCCCAGTCTTTTGAAGGTAGTGCTGCTATCAAATCTGCCCAGAATATTTTCTAGATATTCCAGAATGGGAAGTTCAGAAGAATTGGGAAAGTCTTTCTTTTTAGCTCTGTGCTCTGCATCCTGTGAATTGTGGTCCAGTTGCTTCATGTGCTCGTTCTCCATCGTGAGTGCTTAGCCCCTCACCTGCACTAATCTCAAATTCCCGTTTTGCAGCACAGTGGTTCAACCAGTGATAAGGTAGTGCAGGTCAGGAAGTACTAATCCTCAGCCAAAATAATAATTTTCAAATGAAATTAAACACTTAGATTTATGTTGACCTAACACACAAATAAAGTTTTGAGTTTCCTCAATGGCAGTATTCAAATCAGCATCTTCTGTGCATGGCATAGGTCCTCAAATATGTAGAAGGCCACTGCTACAATAAAGAAAATAAGTGTTTAGGTCTGTGATGAGTAGGCTTAAATTCAGGGAGAATTATTTAGGACAGTAGGAAAAATTTTCCAGAAATAGATGTAGGGAAGTACTAGGAAAGACTAGAACCTTTGGGACATGGAAATTCCCATCAGTGGAAACATTGAAGAAGGACAGTAGACTAATGGTCAGTCAGGAAAGGCACTGGTAGAGTTGGACAAGGGATGGGGGACCCCCATAGGGCAGTTTGCTGTTTGTTTTTTGCAATGCCCCAGCATGTAGTCAGCATTTAATGAATGAATAATATAGACTGGAATGTTTATTTCAAAATTTTGGGAAGACTTGAGCTTTTTGCACGTGAACTGTATGATGCTGAAGTGATGAAGCTTATGGTTACTAAGGAGTAACAAAACCCAGGATGTGTCATGGGTCACTTGTTCAAAGCCGATCCTTGTGCGGGCATGTCCATCCTGCACTGTCAGTTGGACTTGGTGCTTTAGGGGATGCTGCAGAAGAGGGAGCAGCTCTCATCTGGTGGTCACCAGCCTCCCCAGTTGGCACAACTCTGACCAAAAGCAGGCTGGCAGTACAGCACATGTGCTCTGGGAATATGCCGCATGCATATCAGCATGTGGTTATCCCAGTTTGCAGCACCAATAGTTGTCCCAAAAGGATTGTAACAGGTGTTACAGCAGCATTTTCAGAAGTGCTACTTCTATGAATATTAATGATTAATAATGTTTATCCAGCATCTTTCAATTACCACCTAATTACAGTATGATAATATGTACCACTTATCTTCAGAGTGTTTTATAGACTTCAGTTAATGAATCTCAGCACCTCAGTCAGGCACATACATATTATTATCCCAAACTTACAACCACAGCTGAGTTACAGAGAAAACACTGTATTGCCTGTGGTTGTGTGGGCCTGTGCCCATTCTCCAGCATTCAGACTATACCTCTCCAATAACTTTATCAAATACTAAGGCTCAAACATTCACCTGTGTGTTGCCTTCAAGAAAAACTAATTTAGAGAAAGAAAACTGTAAAAAGCCTTCTGATAAGGACAATGCGTTCTGCTCTATTCATTCTTTTCAGAATAGAAAGTTTTGTATTTTACCATTTTGAAATGACTTGGCTTTTCAGAAGAAAAAAGGGTTCTATGCTATGTGATAGGAAATTTAAGTCTTCAAAATTGGAATAAGAAGTTTTGATTTTATAAGAAATGAAAGGTTTGGGGCCAACCAGAATATTTCTCCCCTCCAGAGTGGTGTTTGAGAGGATTTATCATGTTTTTCATCTTCCACTGCAGGTAGGATGAAATAAGTTTTGAAAATTCCCAATGAAATGAAGCATTTGATTCCCCCTTAGTTTTCAGGACACCAATAAACTTCAGCTGAGCCCTTAAGTGCACAGGCTTAGTTGTTTCATCTGGAAACTAGAGATGTGGTAGTTCTGTATATAAAATGAATAAATAAATTACCCCTGCTATTCCCATGTAGAGACAAATTTATGTTTTGAGGTGAATGCACACCATTGGTCTGGTTTTCTTTTAAGTACTTTATTAGTGTAATAGTCTTGGATCTGCTGCTTTGAGAACAGCACTACTACAAACAGTGATGGAGACTGATTCAGCAGGAGGTCAGGGAAAGCAGATTTATCTGCAGGAGATTTCCAAGCATCTTTGTCTATGGGATTAGTAGTCCAAGCTAAAAATGCCTGAACAAAATTATATTTACAATATGTTATATGAATGCGAAGGCTGCTGTGCATATTAATTAAGGACCAAAGCTGCTTTTTAACAGTGTGATATGGTGTTTAAGGTACTAAATAGCTTTCTCTTTGTTTCTTTATTTTCTGGTTGCCAAGGAGATCAGGATTATCATGTACGGTACCTTTTCTCAAATTAGCTAATCCAAATCATGTTGTTCATGTACGTCTGCTCCAAAGATTATGAAAATAGGGAGGGAATTCCTTTTTCCGATCAGTGTAATTCGCAGGCTGCTGGGTTATTATTTTTGTACTCACTTCTGCTTTTTTGTGACCATTTTTTTTCCATCGCTGAAATCTGAAAATGTGTGAAATAAGATGCCCCAAATTCCTTATGCATCACTACCCTCTTCTCTTACCAGCACATTCTTTTTGGTAATTGTTGCTCTAGACTTTATCATGGTGAGAGCTGCATGCTTGAGTTTTTCCCAGCTCTCAGAAATTCTGAGTTGTTCAGATATGAAGGGTTAGAGAAATGGCATGAGAATTTGACTAGAAGAGGGCAGGACTGTGAGGACTCTACTGTACCGTCCATGTCAAGCTGTGGCAGGGCTACTGTGGGAGCAGGAGAGATTGCTGAGGCTGCTCATTTCTTTAGATTTCCTTATGATGACAACCAACTGGTCACAAAGGTAGAATGAAGAAGAAAATATACTTTTACTAGCTTAGCAGTAGAAAGTTCCAGGTAACCAGAAACAGTGGTAAGGACAGACATAGGGTATAAGAGAGAGTAAGACCCAGTGCTGTTTGCTATTAACCATGGGAACATGACATAGAGATGATTATTCTGAGGCTTATGAATCCTTTAATCCGGGATAAATCATTTACGAGTAATGTATGGATTAGATTGCCTGGGACGCACTAGGAAATAAAATTGTGGAAGAGCCAAAAGCTCAAGGTGATGGAGTCTTCAGAACTGTGTTGGGGAAACGCAAAAAGCCCTTAATCCAAGTGAGGGGACCCCCAGACTCCTTGGTGGGTGGCAATGGGAGGCAACGGGCTCTCACCCTCACCTTCCCAGTACCCACTTCACAGTGGGACATAAAGAAAAGCCCTCCCACCTGCCCACCTTCCCTGCAGTAATTGCCTGTGATAAAAGGCTTCTTGCCATATGAAGTAGCAATATTTCCTGTTGGCTGCACCATCAGTCACGGGAAGTTTTGTCCACATTTTTGGATCCCAGGCTTCTTTCCTTAAGAGCTGTCCTCTTTTAGCTGCCTGCAATTCTTCACGTTTTCTTCTGTTTTCTACCCTCGTGAATATTATTGTCTCAGGGAGAAGAGGGAAGCAGGACATATTAGAAGGAGCGGGGACAGAACCAGGCCCCTGAGGAGCTTCCTCACACTCACCTAAGTTAAAGCTTTGCATTCAGGTCATAGAGATATGGCTCAAGGTGCCCTAAGGAGCTCTCTGCCAGGCACCAAGCCATGTCCCAAGCAATTTGCCCACTACCTTTACTGGACCTGGTGACAGCTGGGAGCGAAGCCTAGCCAATTACGGAGTATACTGGCTGCCTGGGCTTGGGCTGTCCTTAAATGCTGGTTTCACTGACTCAGGCGTCCCGTAGCTGGTGATACAGATGAGCGTGGGACAGGTCAGGTACTCTGCTCTTCTTTCTCCCCCCTGCTGGCCCACCTAGGCACAGGGAGGAGGTTTAACACTGTGTATGTGCATGCGACACTGCATGTATGTCTCCCACACAAGCAAGGAGAGACTGCTCTCTGTTGAATACCCTCTCACATTACTCCTGCAAAAAGGACCAAGCTCTGCATCAAGTCCTCGATTCCTTCCAAATTATGAATTATGCAGGAAGAAAGATGATCCATGGGAATCCTTTGACTGTATGAACTATAATATGTTACAACATCAGTTAAATTCTTTGTCTTAGAGTTCATCCCTCCATCAGGCTCTTGAATTTGCTCCTGTAGATTTAATTTACCCTATTAGTTTGAGGATGACTGGCCTCAGCTTGGTAATCTCCTGTCTGATGGATACGTCTCATTTGCTGGCACTCTCTCATCTATGCTCCTCAAAATACACAGGTTTGCTTTTTCTATTTCTACACAGGAGAGAAGGAAAAAAAAAACCAAACCACTTAGACATGGGAAGAAATGATGAGCTTGTCTAACCGTGCCAAATTGGATTGAATTAGGTGACAGAGGATCTGAATCATGCTACTTGTTCTGAATAAGTAAATGCTCTCCCCTCCTTCCAATCTCACAACACTCTCAAAGCAGTGGCTTTTACTCTGAAATGCCAAAAAGCCCCAAAGCGCTTCTCAAGTAACGTGAGCTGATTTGTGTGAGCATTTACCGTCACCTGAACACAAGCTTGTTTGCTTAACATTTTATGCACTGTGTGTCAATATTTACCCAGCCTTCCTAACAAGAGAATTGATAGTGTTCAATTTGCAAGCCCAATGCTGTGTGTTAGCCGTGACATTGATATTGTCTTCTCTTGTTTTAGACCTCGGAGAGAAGCAAGTTTTTTTCCATCTTCTATTTATCCATTAATGCTGGAAGTTTGATCTCCACGTTTGTAACTCCTGTATTAAGAGGTCAGTGTTGATTTAGAATAAGACAATAAATTAGCTGCCCTCTGACTACTCTGCTGTGCATAGTTAGGCTCTTATGACAACTGAATGGCAGAAACTATATTATCTGTGGAGTGGCCAGTGTATTGCATTTACGCCTTGTTAATCCTGCCGTAGCAGTGTAACAGATTTATAGTACTAGCAGACAAGTCACAGAAACTATATTCCTGGTTGTATTTCAAAGCCAGCCTGAACTGTAGAATTAAAATATGAAAGGTGGAAGGACCTATATGGTCATCTAATCCTTCCCATTGCCAGTGAAGGATTATTCTCCTGTCTTGCCTGCAGGTAGCCTGTGGATGGGAACTGATCTCTGCTGTCCTCAGGGCCAAAAAACTTAGCAGGACTGGTTTTGAAGTCCTACCTTCTCCCTCCCACAGGCTGCTGCTGTTCTGGAGGGCTCTGTCCTGACACCCAGGCATGTCTGCGTGGGTCTGCTTGCAAGATTGCAGCCCTGAGCAACTAGCCTTGGAGACAAAGGACAGGCCTATGCCCCACTTAAGACCTACTTTACATTCTAGCCAGCTTGCACAACCCTTTTAGTCCCTGAGTCTTGCTGCACTTACTTCATTGTATCGCAGCTCCTGGAAGCCAAGGGGATTGGCACACTCTAAATACAGACACAGAGGCAGAGCAGCAGGCTACAGGCGATGGGGATGGGACAGGGACAAGGTAGCCTTCACACTCAGTAGCAATTTTTTTCATTCTGTCCCATGGCCTCCGGGAAGCTTTCTTTGTTCAGAGTGGTTATTTTAACAGGCCGTTCATTTCACAAGGCTGTGGGCAATTGTGCTCGCCTCATATTTACACCCTGCGTACGGGCAAAGACAAATGCTGTATCTCTTGCTCTTTCTCTCACTGGTGTCCCCAGGTCAGCATTCTGTGGGAAGGGGCTTTTGTTCAATGTGAGCAGATGAAAATCCAGTTCCCTTCAAACATCAAAACCTATGCCAATATAGCCTAGCAATAAACTAGTTGCAACATGGAAATGAGGTGGAGAGGATGGGGAAAGAGTAAAATTTCTGCTAAGTGTGAAAGCTTTTCTTGGAAGAGCAAGAAATGCAGTTCATAGACATTTGGCAGAAATGTGGAATATATACTTTTAGGTGGAGAAGTCCAACTCATGTTGCATGTCAAAAGTTCGGTGTGCCCATAATGTCTCGCTGCCAGCTTTGTTGGATTTAGCTAATTTACTGAAAATATGTAAATAAACGCTATGCACGCACACAGCTATGCAGCTGACTGTGACTGCCCAGGGACAACAAACAGGAACAACTGAAGGCTTCATGGGTTGGTTTCCCGTTAACTGTGTTGGCTTATTTTAGCCATTTTGTTATTACTCCATGAAGAATGCAGTAATTTGTGGCCACTGGCGTACAAACATGGACCCCACTGCTGGCTTGCTGTTTGCAGCTGGACTTCTAAGTTCACGTGGTGTGAGAACTGACCTGGTCCAAGAGGCACAGGGTTTCAGTGAACCATAGCTCAGATCAATCAAAGCCATGCTATAACAAACCTGGCTTCCTGATGGGTTATTGCAAGACCTGACATTTGGAGCAGGCTGCCTGTAGTGAGATTGGGAAGGTGGTGAGAAGGGGAACTGGAGTTAAGACTAATCCTCTGTTCCCATTTCTTTAGTAGGGGTATTGGCTTCCACTTTGTACACTGTAGATTGCTACGAAATCTGATTCAGGTTTTTAGCTCAACAACTCATGCAGCTGGCACAAATGATGTGGAAACACAGTACCGGTTATTTAGATTTAGGCAAATACAGAACGACTTCAGGTTATTTTAAATGTTGCAGGTTTTTTCCCCAATTACAATTCCTACTACTTCTTTCTACCTATTTGTCTGCCCCCTCCCTTTTACCATTCTCATCAATATCCCATTATCAGCTGCTTTTGCTGGCAGACACTCACCCTGCTTCCAAATTGTCTTCATCAAGGGAGGACAACTGTTTCAAGGAGATTCAATTCACAGTGTCAAGCACCAGCAAAGAAGATTTAAAGCCAGAGGAAGTGACTGATTTAGGGGAAGCAAATCAAAGGCTCTGTAACATAAGTCTGACTGTAATGAGGTGCTTTTATTTTTCACTTCTTTTTCAGGGGATGTGAAATGTTTTGGAGAGGATTGTTATGCACTGGCTTTTGGTGTCCCAGCAGCATTGATGGTGTTGGCACTTGGTGAGTGGAAACAATAATGCTTGTAATAAGAGTTACCAGTTCTGAGTCCATGGATAGATGAGAAAATGCACAAATTCAGTAGCTCTGGATGGATACTGTGATAGGAAACTCAAGGGTTCAAGGTCATCCAACAGTTCCACAGTTCAGAACAGCACGAAAAATCACTAGTTCGTTTAGCAGTGGGCAGACCATGGTTTTACTGCAATCCTTTATTGTGATACTGATGAGAGAGTGGTCTGTTGGATGTTTCGCAATACAATTGCCTTGCTCTATAAAGCAAAGGGAGGCACGAAAATGATTCTTCTGATGGCTTGTAGCTTGGCTTTTGAACCACAATCTAAGCAGTCCTCGGAGTTCCCCAGCTTATAGAAGGGAAAATTAACATGCCACTTCTAACCTTTCCATAGGCTCTTTGCAGCTTGGGGCCATCCTTAATGGCTCAGACTTTTGCTTCAGAATCTGTGCACCACACAGAAATTGTAGAAGGAGCTGAATGAGATGTTACTTTATTCTGAGCTGTCTCACTTTGC
Source organism: Grus americana (assembly GCF_028858705.1). Classification (NCBI taxonomy): domain Eukaryota; kingdom Metazoa; phylum Chordata; class Aves; order Gruiformes; family Gruidae; genus Grus; species Grus americana. Next base: position 13,236,031 of record NC_072857.1, on the reverse strand, counting down.
TTGGCTGAAGTAATTCCCACAATTACAGTGACAGCTTATTATTATGTTGCAATAAAAAGCCCTTATTGTCCAAGTGTCAGGAGGCAGCCGCAATCACCCTACTTCCTAAAGTTTGCATCTTAGCCCTATTAATGTACTTGTCAAGATTTCTTCTTCAACCCTTATAAAATACTCAGCAATTTCCACATTCTTAATGTTACTACTTGGTAGCCAATACAGAGGACACCCCATTAGCTTTAGTTTCACAGTTGCAAGCTGCTGAGGGGAGCAGTCCCCTTATTACGCTGCATTTGAGAGGTTTTCACACAGCATGGGGTGACTTCTCATTCAGCTTGTTAGCTTAATTGAGAGACCAAGCAATTGTGTGATTTCACCACAACTTCTGTGATTCGAAAAGTTCGTCTCCCAGAGAATGTGAATGTTGCTCTGTCCCCTCAAACTTCCATCAGGGAGAAGAATCAGGACACTGGAGAAATGTCATCAGGCCACAGCTAACATTACAGCAATTATTTCAAAAAAGTCGCGGGCCTGGGAAGCTTCTCTTTTCCCCTGTGGCCTGTTTCTATCAGTTTAAGGCAGCACAGGCTCCTCTGTGCATCATTGTGTGATAAATGTTTCTAGTGGGGTAGTAGTTGCCCAGGGGAAAATGGACGTGTAAATATTGCAGTTTTGGTGAAGGCATCAATCGAAATGTGTTTTTAGCCAGTGTCCTACTGCCAGATTCTACAGCCTGCCTGGCAAAGCAGCTCTGTGTTCTTTTCTAGCATGCTAAAATGCTCTTGGAAGTGGTATATTTGACTATGTGAGCAGCATGCAGAACTGGAGAAAATACCCTTTCAGCCCTGACTGACCTTCTCCCCGTGATGATGGAAAGCAAGGATAGATTTAGAGGCAGAATGGAAATCTTATAGAACAAGATTTTCTGGGCTGCTTCAGTTTCTGAAAGATGGGGGAAGACTGATATTATTTAATTCCAAATACCAAACCTAATGAAGGAACTTCAGTTCTCAAAGGAGTCAATGGCATCACCAGAAGGTATTTCAGCCAACCTAATGAATCATCTTTTAGAGGTGCCAACAGGTCCACGGGGAGATGCTAATTAGGTAGTGCAACTACCCACTCTGGGTGATTTTGGGCAAGTGTTTTGCAGTGCGACTCACCTAAACCGACTTCAGAGGTGTCTTTGACAGTTCTGCAAGTCAGAACTGGATGTGAAGGGTCTTCACAGTGAGAAAAGAGAAATGATGAGTTCCCTGCAGTGTCCCAGGCCTCCTGTGCTAGGACAGAGGTGCCTGCTTTTCTCCACTGGCTGTGGACTGACCCAGACAATTGGATTAGTTTAAAACATTGAGTTTGCTTTGTTATATGGATTTCGTGCTCAGTGTTTATTGTGCTTCTCCCTGCTAGTGTCTTTGGAATTGCAATGTGCTCAGAGGCTCTCAAAGAGCAGGACAAATGATATGTAATCAGCCCCCTCTGTGACAGGATTTTGAAGCCTTGGTCCAATATTCTTTGTGCTTTGAGGGAGAAAATCAAGGCAGTATCTTAAATTGTATATCCCTTCGTAGAAACCATAAACGGAGGTAATTTCTGTTAACACCTGTGTGTGATGCAGTGACCTTCATGGCAGTTTCCATTGAAATGTGTGTGAGATGCGAGTACACAGAGCCCGTGTTGGATCTGTATTAATGCTCACATGGTTGCAATGGCTCAGGGCTGATTTCCAACATCAGGTGCAGCAATTCAATGTGGATTGTATTTTAAGTTTAGCCTACAAAAAGCATAGATGGGGTGGAATTTTCAAAGCTTTAATTCCCAGCATGAATCAGATGTGGAGGTGCCTGTTGTGCCAGAACAGATCATGAGAAGATGACAGTGACTTCTTAGGGATCGCACTGCCTCTTGTAGGATGTTGCATTTTATTCCATCTGAAGGTATTAAAGGAGTCCTATATTTTTATTTTGTTAGAAGCGCAATCCTGTAAGCCCCAAGGGCAGAGGATTTCTGTTGAATACAGGGGTGGGGGATCCTTCCCAGAAGCCGGTGCAGGATTGAGCCTAAGTCATGGGAATTCCCATTTGGATTATAATATTTTTCAGTTGTGTTCATTGCTGGAAGTGGACTGTACAGAAAAACGCCACCACAAGGGAACATCTTACTTGAAGTGTGCAAATGCATCGGCGTAAGTGTGTGCCATTCTCTCTTTTTTATGCATGACTCTGAGGTTGCAGGTCAGAAAAGTGCAAAGGGAAAGGTGAGGTGACATTTGGAATTCTTCTCTATGCTGCTCCTGGATATCTTGCTGATGAGCTGTAAGGAATAAGAAACACATTTAGGTCCTAGTTTACTCTTTCAACATTTTGTCTTTTCCATAGCTCCATGAACTATTCAGTTGATGTCAGTAGAACCACTAGTGGCAGGTGCTGGTGGAGACTGAACTGAAAGGAAAATTCAGAAACTCACAGAGTTTCAGATATGAGTAATTTTTTTTTTCAGCTGAATAATTTTAGTGAAGTTTATCAGTTCAGCAGGCAGTAATAGTACACATCCGTATTATGCACATGCAGCATGTTCATGTAAATGCAACAGACACGCTGAAGTTGTATTATAGCCTTATTAATTATTTTTCATAGTGTGTGAGCTGAATATAGTATGTGAAAAAATACTCTGTTATTAGGTGGATAATGATGTTTCTTTTTCAGGAAGTTGTTGCTAACAGCAGATGTTTTCTTTTTACCTAGGTCAGTCCTAGTGATAGATTTACCTTGGGGAAACAGGCCAGATCCTAAGGATAGGATTTCTAAGTGAGGTCTGCCACTCTTTTTGCCAGGGTGGCTGTGTTCAGTGTGTTCAGTGACTGCAGCACACAGCATAAACAAGTTACAAGTTCAGTGTCACTGATTTTTCATCCAGTGAGAAACCAACTTGAAAGCTGGTCTAGGAGTGAATGAGACATGGGCTGCACCAGGAGTATGCAAAGAAAGATCTCCAGAACAAGAAGGGAGCGAGAGTTCTGGTTTTGACATTGCTTGAATAATGAGGCATTTCCTCCTCAGCACAGCAGTCAATTCGACAGGTGCTTTTTGGAAGAGAACTGAAGAAATTATGTTTAAAGCTTTATCATGTAGCAAGTTTTAAATCAAGTATGAAACAGTCTTTGGGGCTAGTGTCAGAATTGTCTCCGAAAGTCCATGAGGTAGTTCATTCCCACATCATACCTTTAATCAACCAATGTCACAGAAACTTCCCTGCAGAGAATTGGTGATAAAGCATCCAATCTGAGATTTTTGGAAGCGTCCAGCAAAACCTCTGCATTTTTCTGGCACTGCTTACATTTGGAGATAGGGAGAGCAACCTTGAGTTGGGAATGTAACAAGGGCAGATACGTCATGAGGCATGAGGGAGTTACTCACCTGTTTTTCTCCCTAGTTTGCTATCAAAAACCGGCTAAAAAATCGTTCCCGTCAGATTCCAAAGAGAGATCACTGGCTGGACTGGGCATCAGAAAAATACTCAGTAAGTGATGCTCTACCTGGCAGATTTGGAGGGGGAAGGGGGAACATGGACAAACAGACAGACAGGAGAGACAGTAAGACTAGCCTGGCCACACCACTCCTCACATGCACTGGGCTCTCATTTGTCTTGTCCCTTCCCACATCTGTACTCTCCTGACCCTTAATGGACAGTTTAGGTGCTGCACTTAAATGCAGAAATGCAAATATGTCCAATATCGTGAATAAGTGCAATGAATAACTGCCATGCAGAAAGAGCTAGGAGCTCTCATGCTTTGTGGCTTGAATCTCCTGTTGGTTTTTCATCCCCATCTTACCTTTTTGCCTGTTCCCTCTATAGAAACAGCTGATTGGGGAGGTTAAAATGGTGACACGCGTTCTCTTCCTCTTCATACCGCTGCCAATGTTCTGGGCCCTGTTTGATCAGCAGGTACAGTACAGAGCGTTGCAGGTCTGCCTGCCAGCCTGGGTTTGCACCCTTGTCCTTCCAGGGTAACCACAAAGCATCCCAGGGACACAGAGTGCCACGTTCCTACCAGGTGTCCAGGGGCTTGCTAAGGCAGTACCCACCATCACTGCTGGCCATCCCTTCGCAGTCCTGCCAGGTGTCTGGCACAGGAGGGTGAGAAGGAAGAATGTGCCCTGCCTACTGGCAGGTGCTACAGGGAAGGGAAGAAAAGGAATAGATGGGAAATAAGACCTCCAGCACTGTCATCTTCTCTATCCCCATGTTATCTAGTCCCATAAGACATCTTGGACTGCGTCCAGCTCTGGGGGCCCCAGTACAAGAGAGACATCGAGCTGTTGGAGTGAGTCCAGAGGAGGGCCACAAAGCTGATCAGAGGGCTGGAGCACCTCTCCTGTGAGGACAGGCTGAGAGAGTTGGGATTGTTCAGCCTGGAGAAAAAAGGCGGCTCCGGGGAGATCTAATTGCGGCTTACCAGTATCTGAAGGGGCCTACAGGAAAGATGGTGAGGGACAGTTTATCAGGGACTGTAGTGACAGGACAAGGGGTAATGGGTTCAAGCTGAAGGAGGGTACATTTAGATTAGATGTGAGAAAGAAATTCTTTACTGTTAGAGTGGTGAGGCACTGGAACAGGTTGCCCAGAGAGGTTGCGGAGGCCCCATCCCTGGAAGTGTTTAAGACCAGGTTGGATGAGGCTTTGGGCAACGTGGTCTAGTGGAGGGTGTCCCTGCCCGCAGCAGGAGGGTTGGAACTAGATGGTCTTTAAGGTCCCTTCCTACCCAAACCATTCTATGATTCTATGACCTCGAAGGCTTCACAGCTGTCTCTTTTCTCCTTAGGGATCCAGGTGGACTTTGCAAGCCACAAAAATGAATGCTGATTTTGTAAGTACTTAATGTCACCAGGGCTGGTAAGACTAGTAGTAACATCACTGCTTTTGCTTTTTAACCGGAGTCTTGCAGTACTGAGAGCACCTGCTTGATGAGTCTGGGTGAGTTGCACTTCTGGTGATTAGAAGCAAGAGGCTCTGTCAGCCACGTTCAGTTTATCACAGCATATCTTGGCAAGGAGCGAGGACGGGGGAGCCATCAGCAGCCTGCAAGGTCAGGAGTGCTGTCCCACTGGCAACCAGTCATTCTGTGACCTTGAGCAAGTAGGGTTTCCAGCCTGCTACCCTCACTGAAGACAGAGAAGTCAGGGAAAGTTCACACAGCCCTTGTAAGGTGTAACTAGAGCTATTGTAGTTGTATACTTCTGCTCTGGCTTGGTGATACATTAATAAAATCTCTCAAAACCAGCAGGAATCTTGTGTATAGGGTAGAGGTGTGATGAGGATTAGTTATTTGGTAGCCATAAAGTTCTTCAAAGATGTGAATGTCAAATGGTGCAGGGTGCAGCAGCAGATAAATGTAGATCAGCTGGCTGCCTAAAGATGCCACCATACAGTTTCTAGACATACATGTTTTAACAAGCCATCTAGATCTTACCTGTGGATGCTCACATCAGAATTTAGGATTGTAAATGCCCATTTTCCAGTTTAAAATTAACTTAAAGCCCCAAATTAGAGACCTTCTATGTCACTCCTGTTAAAAATTGGACTCTCAGCATGTGATACTCATTAGGCTTAATTAATTCAAATGAGGCATGAAAAAGACTACACCTTGGGTGATATTTATCCACCTCAGAAAGATAAACCAATGAAAGTTCATGCAGTCTTTGTGATGTGTATCTAAAGACTTTGTTTTCTGCTGTTTTGCTCACATGCTTTTAGTGATCCATTAGCAGAACATCTAAGAATCCCCTGATGTTACTTATTAAACTCTCCCTGGTGGAGGAGGACATATTCAGGGCTTTTTTGTCACACCCACTTGGATAAATTTTTGGCTTGTGCTTCAGTCTAATTCTGTCTCCACTGGTGAGCTGTCCCAACTCATGAAGGTGAGAATTAACTGCAACATTAGGGTGATCCCACCATTAGGCTTGTTGGAGTTCATGTTTGGAATATTCCATGTTTTTCCCTTCTGCAAACAAAGGGCTCAGCCAGGAAGTCTGGAGTTAAACAGGGAATGATTTAGTGTGAGATTAAATATTTGCAGGCTTATTTCCTAATGGCACGTTTGTATAGTGTGCACAAAGTAGCAGGAGGGGAGATTTGCTTGATAATTTGAATTGTAAGACTCCTTTGCTGTGACAAGTGGTTTCCACTCTCCCAGGAGGCAGCTGCCAGCGGAGACAAGCAGCCATTCCAGATTCAGTTCAGGACAAGCCTGGCAGACAGGAGACAAGCCCCCACAGCCCCTTCTTGGAAAGATATTTCCTTCCTAATTTTCCCCCCTCTTCTCTTCATCTTAATTTCAAATGAAAAGCATTACATGGACTTCAGACAAACACCAGCTCCTCCCTGGAGACAGCTCACCGGTCCCTTTTGGGGACTGGGACCCCTCCATCCATCCCTGTTGACCTTGCCAAATTGTGGGGGCTGGGTACAGTGATGCAAGGGTGAGGTACCTCTTATAGCCTTGAGGACTCTTGGCTCAAACCAAGAAGTCACAGTTGAAGAGCTGACTAAAGCCCATTTGGTGCCCTGGGCAGATGGAAGGAGGAAAGAGGTGTTTGTACAGCCCACCGGCTGAGGGATGGTCTTTTGTTATCCTTTTGGGGTGCTTGGGAGAAATGCCAACAGAGCTCAGAGGGTCCTGAAGCTTGAGAGCACTCACTTGCAGTATTTGGGCTTTTCCCATTACAGAAGTGAGGATGGAGGAAGCTCTAAATCCAAATCCCAAGTGGGACACTAACATGCCCATTCCTCCCCACTCACCTAGTCAATGGCTCAGCCAGCCTGCAAGATGGGTCTCAGTACCTGTCATAGGCTGTGTCCCAGCTGCCATATATCAAGGTCTGGGTGTAGCTTCCTTCTGCAAAATGATTCTCATCAAACACTGTGTCCTTAGACAACAAGTGTCAAGAGCACAATATCAGCTGCTAAAGGCAACATAAAGCATTTGAGGAAACCACCTTTGCTGCTAATGCCTCTCTGGGACTGGTTGCCTATTTGCCATATAGAGTTATATTATGGTGTTTATGAATCACTTGGAATATCTTTTTTGTTTCAGGGAATATATGTCCTTCAGCCTGACCAAATGCAGGTAAAAGATACTATAGGGTAGGAAATAACCCTTAGAAATGTATTTTCTTTTTCTCTCTCATTTTTATTTTTCTCATGGGACCAGTGGCCTTTCTCTGCTCCTTTTGAAGGTAGTAGCAGTGCTCCTGCTGACTGCTGTGGTGTGGACTCTGCCTTAGTGCTCACTAGCTGTTTTGAAAGCTTAGTCTTGGGGTTCAGAAGACCCCAAGAATGTCCTAACATGGAGGTTGAATTCTGCAGAATAGCACAGAGGTGTGGGAAGACATGCCACCATAATAGTTCTTTAACTAGTGCTGGCATGCGGCAGATACAAGCTGTGTCTCCTTTTAACGTGCCCCTGCTCTGGGATGAGCGTTGTACCTGAAATATGTTTCCTTCCTCCCTTCCTGCAGGGCAGATGAAAATGTGAAGGCTCCAAGATGGTGCTGTATCGTCACAGTTGATTACAATTCTTACGCTGAACAGTTCCGGAGAAATTCAAAGCTGTTCTGTTCCCTGAAATTTTCCTTCAAAACTGAAACAGCATCTCTCTCTGCTTGTTCTCCATCACGCTCTATTTTCTTGCTCTGCCACTGCTGGCTGGCAGACAAGCTCTGGCCCTCCCAGGAGAAGTGTAGTTCCTGGGGGATTACCAAGATGTGTTGAAGTGTGAGAAATTGCCAATCTCACAGAACAGCGCCTGTTCCTCTGGGATTTTGCTGAAGTCTCAAGATGTTTCCATTATTGCTGATTTGTTGTAAGGTCCCACCACAGCACCAAAGGTCACCTGCTTCTATTGTCAATGGGTTTTGTGCTTTTTAAAAACATAATGCTTCAGTTCTCTCTTCAGGGAAATTGGGCCAGTGATGCTTGTTTACCTCTTGGAAGGGAGGATGTGAACAAAACGTATTCATGCCTGTGAAAACTAAATAGCAGAAGCTGTTGGAGTGCAAACTATGATTATATTTTAAAAGGAGGTTTTTAAGTGTTTGTTCATGTCCTTTCTGTAATGGAATCATTTCTGGAGGACAGTGCTTTATGAGTTTAATTACTGAAAGTTGCTTTCTAGTCACTGAACTCCCATTCTTTTGTATTGCAGTTCTTAAATCCACTTCTTATTCTTGTCTTCATCCCAATTTTTGACCTTGGGCTCTACCCCCTGATAAACATGTGCAAATTTAATTTCACGTAAGTACTTGGGGACAATGCAGATGCCTCAGTTCTTATTCTTTGCAGCAAGTGTGCACAATAGCTTTTAAGGAGGAGAAACACAAATTTCCATTCATCCTTCCCAGTACTTGCCTCTACTTCAGCCCCAATAGGCAGCATCACCCTCTTCCATAGGCCCTGGAAATTCCAGAGGGGAAAATTCAGTGGGTTCTGCTCTGTACAGATTTTCCCTGAAAGCAGATATGACCAGTACCTCTTTGAATTTGATCAACAGGTTCTTCACCTTTATCTCCTACAGCATCCCTAAATAATGCCCTCCCTTAAAGGTCCCTGTGGGGCCAAATTCCCTGTCCCATGTGGGCTACATGCAGTGGTGTGGAAGCAGATTCCACACTGGAATCTGAACCAATGAGTGCATAAGGGATTTTCCACATGGTCCAAGCATTTTATTCCAAGTGTATGTTAGCAAGAAGTGCAGTGTAATAGGAGCAGTTCTGAGACACCCTTTATGCATTTTGGGGGATTTTACTTCAGGGTGTCTGTAGTCTGCCTCTGTGGACTGATGTCCTTTAGCAGTGGGAGCACTGATGGAGTGCCTCTGCCAGTGCACTTTCAGCTGAAAGGAATCAAGTTTCCATGCTCCAGCACCACTTCTCAATGTGAACCACAGCGTCGGAAGGGGCTATGAGTGGGCGACTGGCTTAAAAAGCATGTTCCTAATCCAAACTAAAATGCTGGATAGACAAAATGACATAAAAGGGGGATGGAAGGAGCCTCAGAAGCCTACCCCTTCACCCTGCTGATCCTCTCCCATCATGCTGAATTACTTGCACCTAAAGACATTGTCCAGCCCTGCAATGGTGCCCTTTGGAGGACACACATCAGGAGCTGTGCTCCTCCATGCTACCTCAGTGTGAGCCTGTGGGCTGGACTGAGCACCAACTCGACAGAAAACTTCCTGCCTGATGATCAGTTCACAGACTAGTTCACCTAGCAGCACAGACTCATGCACTGATCAGGACGGAATGCCATGCTGTTTCTGTCCCCTGGATGTGGGATACTAACAGGCTCCTATCCAGTTTAGCTGTAGAAGTGGCTGTGGAAACACTGAGTCTGCAGGGAGTTAGCCTATGTGGCTGCAAAAGTTTGTGCTACGAAATCCCAATGCAGCATTGAATATCAAAACCAATTTTTTTATTACAAGATGCAAGCAGTAAATATTTTCTTATCCCAGGGCATGTAACTGAGAGACAGAATGTGGGTTCCTAATCTGGATTTCCCACACCCCAGTCAATCTGGAATGTGAATCAGACCATTACAGAGTGTAGAGACCACTGAATCTAGAACCAGATTTGTTTCATAACTCAATACTCAGTTTGGACCTGCCGTTCTGGACCTATTTTGTTCTGCTTTATATCAGATTGTCTCGTGTAACTCTGGTAGAGTTGCACTAGTTTTGCTCTGAGTTCAGAAGCAAGCTCTTTATTCTCTAGAAATGTAAATGTATTGGCATGAGAAATAACCCAGAATGATGCCACAGATGGTCAGAAACATTGATGACACAAACTATACATTTTTCTTCTCCTCATTCCTGCTGCTAAATAGCATGCTACTTTTCTTTTGCCTTTCCCAAAAGGGACTTGAAGATATATCATTTCTAGTGCTCCTTCCAACATCACAGGTTAACATAATGCCATAAGCTACTCCCACTAGAAGAGCTAGGAATGAGATAATGTGAAACTTGCAAGCAAAGAGCTTTTTTTCATGGCGTATCAGTTTTAATTGGCCTCAGTGCTGGCCTCATACAGAATAATAGAATAGTTTTAAGTTAAATGATTGGCAATTTAAACAGCATGTCATCCCCAGTGCCACCTGTTGGACAGTTTATTACATGGTTTTGGCACATCTTTTGCTCTGAGGAATGGTATTCTATATTTTAAATTACTCTTTTTTTTCTTAATGGTGCCTCTTTCACTTGCTCCATAGACCTATTAGGAAAATGGCAACAGGTATGATCCTTGCAGGGATGGCGTTTGGACTTGCAGCCATTGTAGAAGTCAAAATAAATGTAAGTATAGCGCAAGGGAGTCCGCAGAAATACTTTCCTTCCCTGGATTGTTTTTACTGATGCCTGTTAGATAATCCTTTTAATCATTGTGTTCCTTGATGATAATTTTAATGTGTTCTTTACAATTAAGCCTACTGATCCAGTTGCTAATAATAATTCTTACTTTGTCTACTTTCCCTTCTCTTTCTCTATCTCTGTCTCTTTCTGTCTTTCTAGTCTTTGCAGTTTTGCTGTGCCGGTCATCTGTATTGGTCTATATTCTAGATTTCCATCGTCAAAGTGCTTGACAGACATCTAGTTAATGCTAGTGATTAATTTCCAAAAGGTAGTCTGTTCTCTCTCCTATTTTTTGCTGTAGCTTGCCTATATTTTACTATTTGGGGGTTTTTTTTGTGTGTATGTGTGGTAGTTTTGTTTTTTTTAATTTAATTCCATTCCTACTGTAGGGTGGGGATGTGTTTTTTGGGGGTTTTTTTTACAAGCCAAGTTGATTCTCCAGTGAGGCAGGTGAATGCAGTCACTTCTGTAGTCACAGGCATCAGGGACTGCCAGGCATCCCCAGACAGGATGGCAGCAAATCTCTTGTAAATTCGATGTTAGCCTCTGCAGATTTGTACCATTTGTTTCTGGTCTGTGAGCAGCTTTTTGCAGACTTTCGCTGACCTTTGGCTCACAAAAGTTACTGTAGGATTAATTTTTAAAGCTTCCACGTATACTTAAAATGTTCTGTTAGAGTGGCAGGCACGCAGCCCTGGATTAAAATCTGCTGGTTTCTCAGGTGAATCCACTGACAAGTCTCCCTCTGAAATGAGACTTTGTGGGTTCAGATATTGTTTCTGATCTCTTTGCATGAGCAAAGAAATGCTCTCATTGCTACTGCCAGCAGCTCTGGCCAAGCACTGAAAGTCTGCTCTGGCTGGGGGTAACTCTTCTGGGCAGAGGCAAGGTGAGTTAGATGTTCCCCACTGCCTGTGCATGGAAATTTTACCCTGAAGGCCGCTAAAAGCTCTAGCAAAGAGGGGGTAGGATGGCCCACCTTGGCTTGGCTGTGGGTAGTGCAGGCGAAAAGCCACAGTAATGGGATTTGCTGAATACCTGTTGGTCTAGAGCAGCATCTGGGTACAGGGAAATCGGTGTCGCCCTATCTTCTCTGACAGTGTGTCTCCCTGCCAAGTTAGGTTCAAACTACCCTGTCTGCAATACCCAAAATATAGGATGAGATAGAAAAAAATTGATAGCTCTGAAGTATTGCTGGCAGCTACTTGAAAATAAAGTGAGAAAAAAAGAGAAGTTTAAAAAAAATATTCATTTTAGATCTGCAGGTAGTACAAGGCTGACGCTGATTGAAGTACTATTTCTAGGAAATTATTCCTGACAGAAAGACATACGTCTGTGCTGGAGGCATCATCCTCCCTTTCTCAGAAAACAGGGAATAACATCTATACAGTCGGCTGTTAGTATGGTGTCAAGTGACGCAAAAGCACCGATTACAGACATGGAGCTGGACTGGGATTTTCAAAACTGCTTAGCTTCTGGCCTAATTCTTTTCCCAGTTACTGACTGCAGTGGGAAATAATTATTCTGGTCACTGCTTTTAAAAGCTAAGCACATTTCTTTCCATTCTGATATGGCAGTTAGTTAAATTGAGGCACTGGGGAGCTGTATAATAAAAGCAGTGACTTTGTTCTACCTGCCCAACAGTTGTGTAGCCTGTATGCTCTGCAGTGTGAAGAGCAGATTTTGGGAGGAACAATAGATTGGCTATTGAGCTACTATGAGGAAACCTCCCTAAATAAGATTTATGTTCAGTTTTCTCTCAGTGCAACTTCTGATGAGGAAGGGATGGAAAAGTGTCATTACAGAGAGGAAGACTATTATCACTAAAAATGAAGAGATATTAAAGTGCTAATAAAGCATACAGATGGCACTTAAAGCCTTTTATTTTAATTAGGAAACCGATATGCCTCAACTTGTCTCAGAAGAAAGTTTAATTCGGGTCCTGAATTTGGCAAAGAACCCTGTTCAAGTGACAATCCAAGACCGGGACCTGTTTCAGCAGCCTGTGGAGGCTTTTCAGGTAAGCACGTATGTGGGGCTGGAAGGTTTGACTTGCATTCCATTGAAGAAAGGGTGGGCTTTTTATCAGGCACTGTCTAATAAAGCCCACAGATTGTAGAGCTTGTTCTCCTCCACTGCCTTAGAAGTGCATGAGAATGGCTTTAAAAATGGAGCCTATTATCTCCGTTGATGAGACAGAAATGGAAAGTTTGAGACATATTTCCATTGCAAAAGAGGAAATGACTAACTACATTAACCTGTAATTAGGAATAAAGGATAATTGTCCTGAGATGAGCACATAGAGACATTCAGCTGACATCTCTCAGTGCTCAGACCAGGCTTTGCTGCTGGGATCTGGATGGCATCTGAAAAGCATTTACCTGCAGAAGAGGAGAGAAACAGGAAGGCAGTTAACTGGGCATGGGCACTGGGTTGTTTCCTACTTCAGCTTCTAGATTACTTTACAGTAATAGTTTGGGACTCAGTGAGTCCATTGGCCATCAGCTGCCTGCCATCTTTTAGATGTGGTTCCATCGGGGCAGAGGAGGGCCAGGGGAAGGGGGGTAGCTGTGTGGGCAGAAGGTGCACCCTGGCCTTTGTGTTGCATCCAGCAAGGGAAGATACTCCGAGCTCTGGCTTGACCAGCCCGAAGCCTATATGTCAACATAGGCCCTTTGCTGTAGAAGCAGCTCTGACTGTTAACCTCTTTTTACGGGCTCCCTTGAGGAGAGGCTAGGGTTGCACTTGATGGGAAGAGCCAGATCTTTTCCCATCTGAAGAAAGAATGTAACCAAGTTTGTTTTTTCCACAGAACCCGGCTGAGTACTCAAAATTAATATTGAATGGAGAGCAACAGAGCCTTCGCTTCACCCTACAACATCAAGGATTGTCTCTTGCTTTTAACTACACCGTGAAGGAAAAATCAGTGTACAGCTTAATTGTTTTTGAGGCAGAAGGAAGCCTATCAAGCCGCTTAGTGAGTGTGGGAGTGAAGTGTAAATACAGTATTAATTCAATGGCTGTGATGATACAATGGGGTAATGGGCTCATTAATTCATTTGCTCAGTTGCAGTGTCTGTTTGATTGCTCTAAACCTGACTTCTTAGCTAGCGGCACTGGATCTGTACGTATTTCTGCTGGTTGATTAATAGAGGCGTTATGGCATCTGAGAGTTGCTGGGCACACTTTAATCCAGTGAATGGTGCAGTGGGAGAGCAGAGTCATGCCTGCTAGGCAGCAGAGCTTGAGAAAGCTAAGGAAACAGAGAGCTGGAGATTTTCCCCAAAAGATGATTCTATAAAGCAAAGATGTTAAAGAGGCTCTAGGGCTGGGCATGGAATAAAAGTATCAGAGGAATGATTCCGGGTTTAGTTATTGCAAGTGTTTAGTGAAAATGCACAGAAGGCCCATTTGTTTTGCTGAACAGAATAAATGATTAAGCTCATTTCAGGCTCTGCAGCAGAGCCGGCTGCATTTGGACTTTCGTGTATTGCCGCAACAATCAGAGAGAGGCATGTGGGATGTACAGGGCCAGATTCTGATATCTTTTACGTGCAGCTATGTCCCAAGAAGCTCTCTTGAAATGTATGGTGTTATTGCACATTGTGGCAGGTGTGTATGTATGCACGTAAATGCCATCAGAATCTGTCCTCATGCTAAAATATCAATTCTCTTTGTAGTTCCTCAGCCTCCTACCTTGCAGGGTTGCCATACTAAGCATTCAATATTGCATAGTAGAAACATAACTGTTTTTAAAAATGAGGAGTTTTAAGAATTTATGTTTTCCTAACACTGGGGCTTTTTTCTGCTTTATGGTTTAGAGCTTGGGGCTCATTATCACACAATGTTGTTAAGCTTCCCTGTGACCCTGATGACTGTGTGCTGTTGCCTTAAGAAATGGATACTCGTACACTGATTCTCATACCGTCCTTAAGAAGTGAAAGCCTGTGACAAGGTGGAGCAAAGCAATCTCTGAGCTTCAGTACATCTCTGTGCTGCCCTAGCTATCTAGCCTGTGCTTAAATTAATGCCTGCCTTAGCGCGGGTAGGCTCCCGTGCGCTGGGGAACAGCAGTGCTGGTGGGTGATGCTATTGACCTGTCACTCTCAGCTGTAGATAAGAGAGGTGTGGTAAATGATGCTCACTTTTCCAGCATTGCAACAGGAGGAGGGCAATGCCAGCATCACTGCTGTGTTGCAGGGCTTGCCTTGGAGTAGCCACGGCCCACGCCAGCCTCCCTCCCTGCTGGGTCTGGTCCCCTTACTCGGGTGGGGGTGTTTTCCTGGAAGGAGCCAATCTGAAATTGGTTTCTTCTCCTTTGTGGGCTGTTGAGTGGGCAGGAAATGAATTTGAGAGCTCTTGGGATCATCGATGAAAACAAGTAATAATTTGGCTGGCCCGCCTACAATGAACTAGAGTGTTAATCCCCATGTATCCCCATGGACAAAAAACCCACAATGTTGTTGGTTATTATTTATTGCCCTGACACTTATTATTCACTGTGGCTATTTATTATTTAGGGCATACATTATTTGTGGATCAGCGTATCACACTGAAGTGCAATAGGCATTTTATAGACATTCTGGATCGTTGGTCTCAGAAGCTCAGGGTTTAACATCAGGAAGACAGTGTGGAGAAAGGGCTAGAAAATTTTCAGAGAAAGCCACTTTCTGAAGATAGATTCAGTCCCTTTTGGCTTGCCTGGGTTCTGTCTGTGGGCAGTGCAAACTGAAATTGCCCTGCCAGCTTAAGTGGACATGGCACAACTGTGGATTTCTACCAGCCAAGAACCTTGCTCTGTATTTTTTTTGTCTGACAATCTTCAGGGCAGGGCTGTGTCTTTACTGTCTTGTTTCAGCATTGTACACCAAATGGGCTCTCCTCAAATGAATGTGGATCATGTGAACTATTGAGCTGATGCTCCAGCTGTGATCTCCAGGAGAGGCACTCTCGTTCCCCAGTGTGCCGAACCAGATGGTCATTTCAGTGATGTGTCTGCAGAGACTGTGAGGGCAAACAAGCTCAGTGCATCTTGGTCTCTCCTGCTCTCTGCCTGCGCCATACAACAGTTTAATCTCTTGAGTATTGAGGGTCAGGGAAAATATAAATCATACATGATGCTCAGAGAAGTAACCTAGCAGTTTCTCTTGGCTTTAGGCTTCTGTGAAGTCTATGAGTATGCCAAGAACCAAGGTCTGAAAGTTAGGCAGTTGCAGGTTTTGTAGGAGTAAGGCACTCATGTTTAATTGTAATTAATCACTGAAAGAGGCTAATGTGGATAATGCTTTCTTGCTATCTTCAGATCAAGACAAATACTTTTTTGGAGGGTGTTACATGCCTCAGTAGAAGGGTGACTGGCTGAAACTCTGTAACCTTTGTTATACAGGAGATGAGGAAAAAAGGTATGATCTCATCGTAAGCCCTTAGTGGAGCTGAAATTTTGCCATTGGCTTCATTGTACTGGGACTTCATTTCTGTGGCCTGATGTAAAGTTTATGTGAGAGTCCAGTCGATTTCCATGGGCTTTGCAACACATGTGTAAATCCACAGACACTAGTATTTTCTGCTACACATTGTTTATAAGGCAGCATTAGTAAATATGTTTGATTTTTTTTTTCTTCCCCTCTTTAGATTACAGACTTGGAAGCAAAGCCAGAAAATGGTTTGGCAGCTGTTAGGTAGGAATGGCTTTTTTTGAGGATTTGGAGGTGGTGGGGTGAGGGAAACTGCTTTTGTTTAATGCAAACTGTATGTAACATAACCCAGATGTTCTCAGGTTGGAATCTAGTCCATGCTTCTCATGCAAGACTCAGGTGTCAGCTGTGGAGGCTTGACAGCGTGTCACCTCCCACACTTGCCACACAGAGCTGAGCATTATTGCTGCTTACTGCCTAGGATAGTCTGGGCTGAGATGGCAACATAAAAGATCTCCTCCCTTGGAAGAGTGATAAATTCATCTCACTGTGTCCCACCTCTTAGGGAAAGAAAGGGAAGAAGCAATCTGGAAGGGAGCTGTCGTCATTTGTCCTCTGCAAACTGGCCAACCCATGACATTCATTTATCTCACCCAGCCTCATGCACAAATACAAATGCCTACTGAATTGGATACAGCAACAATTTTACATCCTTGTAAACAATTCAGCTGGGCATTGGGCTCTGTTTAAGCAGCCAGTCTACTTTCCAAATTTGAGGTAGTCCATGAATAGACCTGTGCTGGTCTGCACTGAGCTGCCATCTCAGTGATGTCACACCTCCAGCGCCACATCACCAGACCTATGTGAGACTACTGAGATGCAGAAGAAGCAGGTTGGGGTGTGTGTGTGTGTGTGTGTGTGTGTGTAGAAAAAAGAGGAACAACCAACCAAACAACAAAAACCCCCAAAACTGTAGATAGTATAAACCAATGAGCAACTCCCTTGTCTGAAAGCCTGTGTTGACAGTATCAGGAGAGCAATATCTCTTCATAGCCCTGTGTTTGTGAAGGCTTCTACTGACTAAACACCAC
Source organism: Grus americana (assembly GCF_028858705.1). NCBI lineage: Eukaryota > Metazoa > Chordata > Aves > Gruiformes > Gruidae > Grus > Grus americana. The sequence continues at coordinate 13,219,127 of NC_072857.1, read as the reverse complement.
CTTGGAGGCTTGATTAATACCTGCAGTCAGAAATGTTTTATATTTTGCTGTGAATATTTTTGACAGAATCCCAAAACTTTCCCTCCAAAAAATTGTGAAGAGGTTTCACTAGGAAAAATCTATTTTTCCACTAAAAAATTACTTCTGTTAAGCACTTGACTATCTTCAGGGACAGTCACCCCCATTTTAAGAACTGAAAACCAAAATATTTTAAAACATAGTCAGATCAAATGAAAAGGGTTTGGTTTTGCTAACAATTTTTGAGTTGTCAAAAGGAAACTGTCTTTGTGTATGAAAAAGCCTATCAGCACTGGATGAAAAAAAACCAAACCTGAACATTCTCATGAAAGTTTTGGATGTGATGAAAATGTCTTATTTTGCTAGAAAACTCTTTCCCCACTGGTAGAAACTCCTTGGAAAGTATGCCAGTATGGTGCGTCATCAGGACACCCAACTTTATAGTTTCCTGGGGTGGGCTTGGGACTCTCCTGTCGAACAGCCACAGAACGATCTTTGAAGGTCTCTGAGATGAGATTGCCTGGAAGTCCTAACCCACAAAAAGCGAGGGTCACTTTTCACAGGAGAGAGAATAAGAGTGTAAAATTACGCAGCAGGGAAAACTAATCTTATATTGAAAAACTGGGCAACGAATCAGGTGAATATTTTGGTAGCTTGCAGGAGAGGCTGTCATAACCTTATGGAGTTACAGAATGCTTTGGGAGAGAGTGCACTTCTTTTAAAGTGTCTGATATTAGGCTTCTCCTGCCCTGTCTGATAACCCAATGAAATATGCTTTCTTTGCAGATTCATTAATGGTTTGAGCCAAGATGTGAACCTCACCATTGACAGCAAACGGTTCATTGCTGTTCAGAAAAATTACAGTGCTTCTGAGTACTCGCTGCTAGAGAGGGACAAGTAAGTTTCCCTTGCTGTGCTGAAGGTCCTTGCCAAGGCATTTCCTTGGATACAATGGGGCTTTTCTCAGGCAAATAGCAAAACCTTCATTGCTATTGTCTTGGAATTTGGTTGGGGGGGCAGATGTTTATAAAAAAGCAGAGCAGGTGTTCCAGGCCACTGGTATGTGTGCAGAAGCACCATGCGTTTAGTCGACAAGGTGTCCAAGCCAAAGGACAGCAAATCAGTATCTCTGTGTGAAATACGCAGTAGAATAGATGCATCCTCCAAAAAGTGTCAGGGATACCTCCCTTCCCGTGGCTGTTACTGCTTTAGTAAGATAAAATCAGTAGGGACAAAGCTTGGAAACTTTATTCCCATGATGAGAGTATAATGACATCCTAATTTAGGCTGTAATCTGACTTTTCTCAGAGTCAGGACAGGGGAATTTTGGAAACCCAAAAAGCCTTTTGAAGAAGTCCAGATACAGCACTTAACTTTCTCTGAGCTTTTATTCACACTATGTGGGGGCCTGTGGGGAAGAGACTAGCCATTCCTGTGCATCTGTCAGCAGAATAAGGTGGGACATGGTGAAATCCCCTCTGCCATTTGATTCTTGCTCTGTTTTGATATTCTCTCAGGCCCAAGCCTCTTAGTGTTAAGGTGCTCTGAGGGAAAGGCCAATTCATATTCCATGCTACAAAGCATTGGTACGTGGGCTGGTAATGTCAAGTAACGTTACATGGCTTTGCAGGCTGGGCTTGTTAGACAGGGCTCCATACGGCCTTGGTTTGGCAGCATTGGAGTTGGCTCTTGTAGGGTATTTCTGGCATTTGCAATGTTTCAAAACAAGCTTCATGGCTTTTCTCTGCATCAGCTCCATCCAAAATATTTATTCCTGCAATTTAGTAGGATGCAGCAGTCATTGTAGCAATGCTGCTGAGCCTCTGTGCCATCTCACACATCCAAAATCAGAAGAACAAATATGAAGGCTAATTTGCTCTATTGAAAGGAAACAAAGTGGCTTGTGGGTGCATATCTCTGATTTCCTGAAGGCTGCCTGAGCCTGGCTAACTTGTCTGCCGGTAGTTCCTGAAGGAGTAGAGAAAAGTTTGGAAGGAAAATAAGCCTGGGGGTGGGAGGGGGAATCAGTGCTAGGAAGAAGTAGAAACCATTTAAAAATGTTAGCAATAGCCCAGGTCATTAGGTGAACTCCAGTCAGTGCCTAAGTGTTTCTGGAAGGAAAGGATGGCAAGAACTCTAGTGATCGTCTGACTTAAACATGACTGCATCTTTACATCATACATTCTCCCTAGCCCATTGTAGGGGCATGTTTGATAGCTCTGCTCTGTGCTCTTTGTCTGTGGGACTAACTGGGAAATACTGTACTTCATCATTGTGTCTAGATATAATAATGGAAAATGCATAACTGAAATGGGAGAATTCACCCTGGAGCTAGGGCTGCTCGACTTCGGCGCATCATACACCATTGTGATAACTAACGTAAGTGTGCCTGTGACGGTAACAAGCTCCTGTTGTAGTCTCTGGCAGTGCTTTTGTTCTTATGTTTGTGACTCTCACTTGCTTTCTCCACGCTGTGAGACCTGGGCAGTAGCCATCTGAAGGCAGTCCATTTTGCAAGGGCCAGTAAAAGGTTTTGGCACCTATGTAAGTGAGGTGGGTGGGTACTCGTTTCACCTCACACTGTGATCTTGTCAGGTCTCCTGGGTTAAGAAGATCTTTTCCTAGATGGAAATCCTTCATGGAAAATCATACAATACATGGTTTGTGCTGGTCTCATGCCATCCTTGTTCAGTTAACAGGGACCCAGTGCGCTGCAAAGAGCTATTACAGTCTGCCAAGAGCTGACTCTGCTTGTGATCTTTAAAATACTGTACCTAGTGGTACCTCACACCTGAAAAACTCTGCAGAAACAGCCTGCTGTATCCTCACATTTAGCTTACTGATCTAAAGGCTGATCTGCCGAGACTTGTGGGTTGTGCATGGGAGGGAGGAAGGAGGGACAAAGTGTTGAGGGAGGAGGTTGGTGAGATGGCGCATCTGTTTTTCCTCCTCTCACTGTCTGTACAGCTCATTTGAAGCCTAGTATAAAGTCAAGGCATGGTTTTCTGAACAACCTAGCCCTGATGGGGTGTGAGCACTGCTGAGAGGGTGGATTCCTCTCCCTGCCTGCCAGCCTCTTAGGCACACTGGTCCAACCCTGGTCCAGCTGGCAGGAGCCACAGAGACGAACGTGATCAGCTTAGTTCCCATTTTAACCTTTCCACTGCACAGGCACACAGACAAACCAGGTCTGACGGGACACACTGCTGAGCTGCCCTATGGGACTTTGCTACTGTGTTGTGATGAGCAGAGCAAAATGCTGTCAGCTGTTCCCTGGCAGTAGCATCCCCCTGTTGGGCAATTAATGGGAGCTGTTCATGTCTGCAGAGGCCAAATACGTAGGGGGAAAAATATAGCTGCAAAGCACCTGGCATTTGGTTTTTTTTAAAACTCCAGTAGCTGGAGTGGGATACACAGTCCTGGAGGGAACAGGCAGATGCTGCCATCTGTGAGTGCAGAGATTTATGTATATAAAACACATACACATTTGAAGTGACGTTGGCCAGACCCTTCCTTCATGGCTGCAAGCCTCTTTCCCCAGATGAGAAACCAAGTAGAGAAGTTTCATGAAGAATATTAGAACTATAGAATGGTTTGGGCTGGAAGGGACCTTAAAGACCATCTAGTTCCAACCCCCCTGCCATGGGCAGGGACACCCTCCACCAGACCAGGTTGCCCAAAGCCCCATCCAACCTGGCCTTGAACACTTCCAGGGATGGGGCATCCATAACTTCTCTGGGCAACCTGTTCCAGTGCCTCACCACCCTCATAGTGAAGATTTTCTTCCTAATATCCAATCTAAATCGACCTTCCTTCAGCTTGAACCCATTACCCCTTGTCCTGTTACTACACTCCCTGATAAACAGCCCCTCACCATCTTTCCTGTGGGCCCCCTTTAGGTATGGAAGGCTGCTATAAGGTCTCCCTGGAGCCTTCTTTTCTCCAGGATGAACAATCCCAACTCTTTTAGCCTATCTTCACAGGAGAGCTGCTCCATCCCTCTAATCATCTTTGTGGCCCTCCTCTGGACTTGCTCCAACAGCTCAATGTCCTTCTTATGTTGGAGACCCCAGAGCTGGACGCAGTACTCCAGGTGGGGTCTCACGAGAGCGGAGTAGAGGGGCAGAATCACCTCCCTCGACCTGCTGGTCACGCTTCTTTTGATGCAGCCTGGGATACGGGTGGCTTTCTGGGCTGCAAGTGCACATTGCTGGGTCATGTTGACCTAAGAATATTACTCCAGAGCCTCTGGTAATGCAACTGAGTCAGGGCCAGTTGACGTAGATGTGTCCCAGGTCACTGAGAACAAGGATTCCAGTTTGTGGTCCCATCTACAAAAGTCTCTGCTGTAGCCATGGCTGCTCAGGGGTGGCTCTGTGCTGCAGCCCCTCAGCTCTTCTGGACCCTATGCTAGTCCTTTAATCTTTTTGACCCTCTGTTTTTCCTCATCTCTCCCTGTGGTTTCCTCCTCTGTAGAGTTAGTTTGCTCCAGGCCAAGATCATTTTTAATTATTGCAGTGATTTGTACCAAGCCCTGCTCCTCTGCCAGGAGTGCTGTATAGAAGAACCAAGAATGCAATATATTAGTCTGCTAATGTGGCTGAACCGTGATACTTAAATCATGAGGATGCTGCCCTTCTACCCAGCCTTCCTCAGTGTGCAGTTATAATATGATGCTTGTGACATTTCTTTATGGTCTGAAGAGCAATGCACAGCTCTCCTCTCACCCCTTTTAGCCTGCTAAAATACAGTCTCTTGATTTGCCTCCCTGCATGGTGATTAAGTACATCTCGTAAACATCCCTTGTATTTTCCCAAGTATTCTCCTTAAACACGGGGTTTTCTGCCTGAAGTCATTTCAGCCTAGTGTTTTCCTGGCTACTACTCAAATCTCTCTTTGCCTCTGCGCATCAGAGGCAGTATTAATTACACCTGGGAAAGCAAAAAAACCAATTAGGAGTGCAGCTACCGTAACTATCTGAATGCATCTGATACGGGGCAGTCTCTGCTACTCTTGGTATTCCTGAACTGGATTTGTTTGGGTGTCACTGTTACATAGAGGAGTTGTACAGTGCTGATGAAATGGGAGCAGTGACCACATGGGTGCCACGAGCATTTATCTTCTTGTCCTCTTCTGGCCTTGGGGACAGCACCAGGTCTCAGGCTCTGCACAAGTACTACACGTGCTTTTCCCAACCCCACTACAGAAGGCAGCTTGTTCATTTGCAATAATTCACGTGACTCTTGTAGCACATGAATGAGCTGGGATGCTTCCGTCCTGTCACCTCTGCCCTGTGCACTAGGAGTCAGCCTGTTCCCAACAGGCTTGGAAACGGCAGGGGTCAGACTCAGAGTTTTTCTTCCAGGGCAGAGCTTTGTTTCACCTTTACTTAAAACTTCATTTTAGTAAATTTGCTGTTGGAGTCCAGGCTAAGAAGGATCTGATCCTTGAGCAGCTAACCAATGTGCCTTTATTTTCCTGCTAGGTTTCTGAAGGTGCTGTTGAGACATGGAAGTCCGAAGACATCAAAGCCAACAATGTCCATATGGCTTGGCAGTTACCACAATACTTATTAATATCTGCTGGGGAGGTGATGTTCTCCATTACGGGTCTGGCCTTCTCCTATTCTCAGGTATTCCACTTAAAGAGCTTACAATTAACTTTAGGATTTATTCCTGCATCTGCCATTGACTTGTAATACATCCTTTGGCATGACACTTACTGACAATGTTATCTGTACTTTAGCTAAAAGTGGGATTATAACACCACTTGCTGGGTGCCCTCAAGCTAAAATAATTCATATTCTGAAGATAACTGTTCCTAATTATACTCAGGAAACTCCTTTTTTGGTAAAGCTGAGAACATGGAACAGAACTGGATAGAAGTGTATTTTAATGTGAAAGCTGAGTACTGTAGTATCAGGTTTTCTCCCAGTGAAATATTTTGTGGTATGTATTTACCAGTGATAAAAAGACAAAGGTATCTCAAGGACTACAGAGTGGCATGGAGGATTGGAACCTGCTTTAAGATGAGAGATTGAAGGGGTCTAAGCCTACCTGAGTCTGTAACAAGGGAGGAAGGGGTAGCGAGTGTGCAAGGGATGATTTGATTGTGGTGTATTGTGTTGTCTGGGGAGAAGGTTTACGAGAAGAGAGGACTGAGACTGAGACTGAGCTGAAGCTGCTCAAATTTGTCCTTGGAGTAAGGTGCAGATGTTTATTAATGAGGGTGATTAATACAGTGGGATAATCTGTCATGGGATGTGGAAAATTTGTCATCAGCAGGAAGCATAACATCAAGATACAGCCTCTTTTCCAAAGGTGTACAGCTACATGGTACCAGATTCCAAGCTGCAGGGTTTGTTGTGTGGCTCCCTGGGCTTCCTGATCTTACAGTTTGAGATGATGCAGGTTGGGGATGATCAGGATCCAGCTCTGCAACAACAGCACCTCCTTCTTCTTCATGTGTCCTCCAGGAGGACTGTTTCAAAAGCTCCTTGTATACAGCTGTTGAGATTAAACACTCTGCACAAAGGAAATTCCACCATCTCCCCCTAGGCTGAGCCTTGGAACACCTACACCGGACAGGACATCACAAGGGTGAACCAGGGCAGAAGGGCACAGCATGATACCCACTGATCTGGCCCTTCTCCTCTTTTCAGTCTCCAGCCAGCATGAAGTCGGTGCTGCAGGCAGGCTGGCTGCTCACGGTGGCCGTTGGGAATACCCTTGTGCTTGTTGTTGCCCAGGCTGCACCAATGGCACAGGTATGGTTCGGCTCTTAAACAGAGGTAATGCTTTAAAACAGGCCCTGGATGGTGCTTCTGGATGTCCGTGTCCTGGAGGCACAGCTTCTCCGCACAGCCCCAGGCTCCTGCAATGGAGTGGTGGCAGCCTGCATGGAGCTGCCTCCCAGCCAGGGCTCTGCTTTGCCCTCAGCAGTGATGTCCTAAGTGGCAGTAAATAATATTGCGCACTGCGATAACGTTGCTGGAGCTCAGCTCTAGGCAAGCAGGCTGTATTTGGGCCTGGAGCCTGGACACGATGCCAGCTACGCGTTGCAGTTGCTTACCAAAAGCAGCTTGCCCTCATCTAGCCTGCCCAGTGGGCAGGCAGCCTCCTCAAGCATCTAGCTTGGGACTCCTTCAAGGCCTCCTCCTCCTGTGGCACCCCTGAGATGTCGGGCTTGCACGGGTAGGTTGTGATGCGGAACTTGTTTAATTTGGGCTATCAGACTTCTGGGATGATGGCGTTAAGGTGTGAACTGGGGCTGGTTTCTGGCTAATGTGAAACTGCCTCTCCCAAAGGCATCTTGTGAGCAAAAAGCCCAGGCAGGTATGTTCCAGTCAGAACAGATTTGTAAGAAAAGATTTAAGGAAACTAGACCAATCTGACTGGTTTGTTTCAAGGTATGTCACATATTCATAATTACATTATGTGTAAATGGATTTACCAGAAAACAGGATGAGAAAGTTTCCATCTTGGGAGCAATCTTGGAAGCTAAAAAGTAGTTTTCACCTAGCTCTTTAAAAAGCACTTGGAAGTGCAGAGAAATCCTCTGGACTGCGAATCCAGGGTCTCCTGACCTGCTGTTCTTTTTTCTTTCCTAGTGGGCTGAATTTGTCTTGTTCACTGTTCTCCTCTTTGCTGTGTGCATTATTTTCTCCATCATGGGATATTTCTATGTCAGTGTGGATCCAGAGGACCTAGAAGAAAAGGAAGAGAAGAATGAGACCCCAAGCAGAGGAAACATGATTAGTCTCGTTACTCAGAAAACAAAGCTCTAACACATCGTGGGTTGGGATTTTTTTTTTTTTTTTCACTCAGTGGATGGGAGGGTAAAAGAAGGGTGGGGACAGTGTTATTTTATTTTATAGCATTGCAGTCTTTATTACCTAAAATGTAGCCACCTTCTAAATGGGACCAAATAGCCCTCTATAAAAACAATGGGGGTCCTGAAATCAGAGCAAAACTCCCTGGGAAAGCTCCTCTGGTATTAAAAGCCCTTGTAAGTAAATACAGTGTAATTTAAAACCTGCCTATCTTTTTAACCATGGAATGCTTTCCTATGATTTTCTTTTAAACATATATTTAGGGCAGCAGGGAGGAAGGGTGGAAGGAATGCCATATGACAGCAAAATTTGGAGATGTTGGGAAAAAAGAATGAAAACCCAGTATAGGAATTAGGGAAGAATAGATGTTACTGACAGAAGAATTTTTAATGCTATCATCAAGGACTGGAAGTGTTACACACAATCCCAAAGGATTTCACTGTGTAATTCTCCTTATGAGTATTTCACCCCATTATTGCATGTTATGAATGGTCCTGATTTATGACTTTCGCCTCTAGGCTCAGAAGTAATAACAGGGAATTAAATTCTGCAAGCTAAAATATTCCCAAAACACTACTGAAGAAGATATGTATGCTACCATCTCTCTGATACCCATTTTTTCCTATAAGATTTTAGCAACTGATGGTGTTCTTTGATTAGACTTGATTAAAGAATTGGCTTATGCTTTCTTATTTCAGAAATCCAGGCAGTTATTTGCCATCTTCCTATATATTAAGCCTTTATTGGGCATTTCCTTTTACAGCACTTGCCACTGCAAGTTAGGATATGGCTGATTTCTTATCTCCCGCTTCAGTTATTCCCCACTGGGAGACATGTTGCAGCATTTTCTATAAAATTTCAGGCATCCTGCAGTGAGTTAAATAAGGATGCACTTTATCATTGTCTCAGTCTGCAAGAGGAGACCATGGCATAGGAGATTTTTTTGTTTTCTTCCTTGGTTTTGTGTCTCTCTACCAAACTTCGGATATAGCTATTTTATCGGAATTGTGATATAATTGTCTGATTTTTCTTGCTTGCGTGAAGCTGCAATTTCATGTTGTGCATAGAAGTATTTCAACCATTGCTGATCTAGTAAAACTCCTGAGAGAGTCCCTGCCTTCCTCTGTCACTCCAAGGCCACAGGTATGGCCTAATTTACGGCAAGGTTGTCAATAGGATCTTCAGGTTCACAGAGTACAGATTTTAAATGATGCTTTCCTCTTCCATCTTGGCATTGGCCATAGGTGGTTGCTGATGCTTTGATTCAGGAGATCATGAAATACATGTTTAATTTCGTTCTTGTTCAGGACAGTACTAGGGAATACACTTAGCTTGACATTTGTGCCACCCTGTGTGCTTGTGTCTTCTTGAGTAAGGCTAAGAAAACCCCAATTTTTGGTTTATAACTGGAAGACTCACAGCCTCAGATTGTTTCCTTTGCTTCCTGTCCTAAATGGTCATGAACTTCTACCGCTAGTTCTTCATAAGTTCCTGCCTGCTGTGAAATAGCATCTGAGTCTTGTGCCAGAGGGCAGACCATGGTCTCAGATAAATGACAACAGGCTGTGATTGTGCACACGGAAACACTTAGTGTGGTTCAGTCGATGCAGAGCCATTTATTAAGCTGTGGTGGCTGGATCCGGGTGGCTGAACCCTGCGACGCAGCAGGGAATGAAGGGCATTGAAAGCCATCTATTAGGTCATTCGACCTGCTCCTCAGAAGCCAAGTGAGGATTATTCCCTCTGCTCCTTTCTGGTATTGTTCTCCTGCCATGATTCTTTGTATGGGTTCTTTCTTCTTTAGGCATTGTTGTTTTCCTAATCCTGTTTTATGATACACTGTGAATCAGCTCAGAGGCTGCTGAATCATTCTGCTATGATGCTGTTTGACCGGCTTCCAATTTGAAGCATTAATAGAAAGCATTTCTTCCTCCCCCCTGCAAACAAAACAAAAATCCCCAAACTGAAAGAATGGACAGGCTCCAGTAACACTGAACAGACACAATTTAGAATTATTGGAGCATTTAATTTTTTATAAGCCTTGAATTTGGAAGTATGTTGGGGTTCGAGGGCATATGTGGTGAAGAGACAATTGAAAATTATTGGAGCACTTTCCTTGGGAAGTACTTGGTACATTGCAGCTCAAAGCAGCATGAGGGAAAGCAAGGTGTCCAGAGGACATGATCTTTTAGACTACACATGCCCAAGAACCTCTTGATTCTTACGTTTTATTTCCTTACTGGCGGCACTACCAGAAGCTGTCACCACTCTGAGCTTAATTTAAAGGAATCATTCCAAACTCATAAAAGATACATTTAGGATGTCATCTGTATCTGCTTTTTAGACTCCTGATGCCAAATTGCCCCTTTCCAAACATCTCCATGTTCCAAACCATCACCATAATGCCGGGGGGGGAGAAAATTTGCAATTCACAGTTGGGAAGGTTATGAACAGGAAGGCAATGCTATAAATAAAGTTGCTAACATGAGGCTGGGGGCTGCTCCTCCAGCCCCTCCGGGGAATTGCTTGCCCGAGGGAGTGTAAGGCTCTGTTCACATTTCTCTTCCAGCTGACACAGTTACTTCTTCCCACTGGCTCATCATCACCTATTGGAAGCTTTGTCCCGCTCTGATCTGCTTGCTTGGTTGCTGGTATGATCCTTCCCCATGGTTTCAGCTGCAGTTGTAAAGCTTTGCTGATTGGATTCATTTATTTGAAATGCACCAGCATTTGGAGGGGTTTCCACCGGGCATGCTGCCAACCAGCCAGGGGCTGTAATGAAGAGCTACCCCTGCTGTAGCTGGAGAAGGTGGCAAAATAGCACATTCAGCATAGCGCTTCTCCAGTTTTAGAGCCACAACTCCATCCTTGGAGCCCTTTCATCACTTTCAGATGGACTCAAGACTGGATCAAAGGTTTAGGACCTGATTCTGTGGAGTATTGAGGTCTCTGGGTTTTTCTTCCATACAGTCAGCCCAGAGATGGGGCCATGCGCAGCTCTTAACTCTCAATTTGAGAACAATATTCCTTATTCCTCCCAATTCTTTGATTTAGGATAAGAGTGAGAAGCCAAAATAGTGATAGTATATGTAAAGCTATGTGAAACTCTGTAGAGAAATAGCAGCCTGCTGCCTGATCAGCTTCGACTGTCACTGAAGGGAGTCTCAGCTGTTGGTGGAATTTGCCCTGGAGCAGATTAGGGAAAGCTCACACCAGCTGTTTTGGAGGGTGACCTACAGAAATGATCATCTCCTGCTAAGGGACAGTAATGAGCTGGTGGGGATCTGTAGGTATGCTGCTGCACAAGCCTTCATGGAGATTGCAGGGGTCTGGCTTCACTGTGGAAGTCTGTGTATTTATCTGTTTTTCTGAAGGATGCTTTCTGATAAAGTTTTTTTTGTGCAGCAAATTTCCCTTCAGTTGCACTGGCTGTTATTCAACACATTTTTCCCCTTATCAGGTAGTAAGCGTGGCCAGTGTTATTTCCAGCTTTGCATGAGATAAGCATAAAAATGAGATTTCAAACTCCGCAAAACAACTTCTTGGCTGTGGGTTCCTTAAATTTATGTCTTCTTTCTGAGGCAGTCGAATGCCTTTAGGTAGCAAACTGCTCTGCTCAGTTCAAGGGGCTTGCATCTCTCTTTTCTTCCCTCTCCCTTTCCCCACAGCTCCACAATTCCAGAAGATTAGTTTTGGAGGATTCCAGAAGATGAATGGCTGCATGGGACTGGCTGAGATGCAGCTGGTGTGTGCTATCAGTGCTGACTGGGAGGCAGAAGCTTGGGGGGCAAAACAGGAGCTGGTTCCTCTCTGGAGACCCAAATGGGGCTGGGCAAGGCAGTCTGGAGCAGGGCTTACCCTGGTGGAAGATGTGGTTTTCCTGAGCAGTGATCTGGATGTGAGTTTTGTTGTGAAAGTGAAATGTCAGTGAGTGAAAGGAAAAGTTTTCACTGGGCTTGGCTTTGGCCTGAGGTGCTGTGCAAGGAGGCTGGAGACTGACGGGCAGGGAGGAAAGAAAGGGCTATTTGGTCAGGGTCTTCCCAACTCCTCAATGAACAGCTGGAATTCCTCACATCAAAGTAATTGGAGACAAAATGAGAATAAGTGGAAAATTCAGATAATAGTGGATGACTTCAGACCTTTCAGAAAAGTGCTCTCCTAACTAGTGGTGAAGTTAGTCACTTGTGGCTTGAAAACTGGTTTGTCGTTCCAGAGTATTGCAAAAACCAGCATAAAGACCTTCATCGGTGGGTCTGCAGTGACTGGAGGAGGTGGTGGCTGTGCTCCTGGAGATGCCCCCAACATCCATGGCAGCCACCACCTTGGCTTCCACTTGGGACAGAAAAAAACCAGCTGAAGCTGTACTACAGATAGAAGTAGCAGAGGAGGAAGAGCTACAGTTAGAGTTGGTTAATGGGCAGTTTTAGCCAGTGTCATAGACAGAGGAATCATCTCCTCTCTGTTGAATTTCTTTGCCTAGCTACAAGAAACACTTTTAAGCACCAGCAGCTTAAACCTGGGAGTTCAGCTCCATGGCAAATACCACAGCTGCTGAATTTTGGATGGTACTAGACTCTGCATTTCATTATCACTACATTTGTTATTGTGATATAATTTTAAAACAGCATTTAAGATATGTTTCTGGTCCCAGATGTTGACAGATCTGGCCAGGGTTTTGCATGTTGGTAGCTGGATTTATGCTAGTCTTTCATGTTAACATGTGCGATAAACCTGTCATGTACAAGCAGGTGTTGCGGGGCCTTTGGATTTCCCCAGCAGTTTAGAAAAAAAACAAAATCCCCAGCAAAGCTGGCTAAGCATGAACTGTGGCGTTGCTTCCTTGTCGGAGCTGCCCACATGCTTTGTAAAGCAGGGACACTCATTCATCTCTTGCAAAGTGCTTCTCAGAAAGACGAAAATGGGGGACACTATTAAACATTTTCCCTTGAGAAGGGCTCATGCTACATTACAGAAATTGCATGAAGGAAAATAATTGCTTTGCTTAAAATCTGTCTCAGGTGATCAACAAGGAATGAAATAAGTTGTTTCTTAGTGAGCTTTGAATCAAGATGCTGCTGCATCTTTCCATGCTGTGTTTTACCAGTAGATCAGCATTAACCTCCCTCTAGTATCTGTAGATCAGAAGATTTCCAGGATGCAGAGCAGCCACACTGCAGGCTCCCGCTGTCAGCTGACCAACTCTGATCTCTTCATTTTTAATGAATAGTTTTAGCAGTTATCCTGCGGGGCTCAGCCAGAAATGGTCTAAATTTAGGACAAAACTAAGGACCTGAGAGACTTGTAATCAACAAGATAAATAGCAAAACTCAGAAAAACTGCAAAAACACTGGTTTAGTGCTTAATTAAATTTTTAATATGCTTACAGAAAGTAAAAGCCTAAACCAGAATGTAGCAATTCAGTCAGAGCAATGAAGAGCTGCAGTTGGAATCCAGCAGCGTGGCAACTGGCAGCCAAGCTGAAGACACAAAAATCAAGCAAACATCACTTTTTAGATTATTTTTTGCCATTGCATATGTTGTTCAGTCTGCTTGGCCTGTCCTGTTCAATCTACCCATGTGTGTAAGGAAAAGAAGCTGAACTGACTTGTGGAAGCCACGCACCCTTCCCAAGCTGCAGCTTGGTTTTCCTCTTGTTGCAGACTCCCAAGTTAGCTCCAAACGACTCCCTTCCTTAGCAGTCATCCCCCTCATTCCCACATGCTGATCTTTCCTCCCCAGAAGTCATTCAGATTTCTCCTGGATGACTTTGCCAGCCCTCAGCACCTTGCTTATTCCTCCTCTCATGCAGCCTCTCTACTGCCAGCAACAGCATGTCTTCTTGGGAGTTGTCCTGGGCAGTGCTGCCCACTTTCCTACGGCCAGAAAAGCTTCTCACCCATGGGACCACCATGTCCAGGCAGAAGTCACACAGAGCCAGATATCTGCTGGTAACAGGCCATCTGCCCTGGCTTGCTTTGGCTCCAGCCTCTTATCACAGCCTTGTATGACCCTATGCATCTTCTGTAGGCAAATAGTTCAGAAGCACTGGGGTAACCCAGCATCTCTGTGTGTCCCTCCAATCTATCCCATGCCCAGTTAGCAGCCTGGAGTCAGCCCCCCTTGTGTTGGGCCATGTCAAGCTGCAGGGACCCCTGGACTGATACACTGCTGTTACCAACCATGGGGGGTCTGTTTGCGCTACCCGTGGCCCTTGGTGGCCCCAACCTACTTTAGTTGACCTTTGTTTATACATTGCTTATGGTCAGGTTGCTCTTTCCAGCCTTTCACCTGTGCTGGAGGCTCTGGATCCCCAGTCTCACGCCCCCCATCAGTTTGTCAGTCTTTCTCTTGTAGAGAAATGGGAGAAAGTCACTCAGGTTGTGTTCACCACAGTACTACTGCGTGGTCAGTGGGCTGCATCAGCAACCACAGATCTCCTGTCAGTGTGGACGTGGTAGCGGGTGAAGCAGGGCCAGCTCCTCTGCCAGCATGCCGACACAGGGACTGCTGGTGTCGGTGAGGCTGGCTCTATGGCCTTCCCAGGTTCGACCAGTGTGTTTTAAAAGCCAGCGTCAATGTTTTGCTGGGAGACCTGTGTTTTTACCATGGTGCTGCCAGGCTTCAGCTTCTGAACCTGCTGGGTGAGGAGCAGCAGGCTGCGTGTCAGGGCAGAGCTGCTTCTCCTGCCACAGGGACCTGTGCTGGTGCTGCTTGCCCATGGCGGGGCACTTTCTGCTCCTTCATCTACTTGCCAAGCCCCAGTGGCCAGGTCTCGGGTAACTGGCATCTCCCAGACCTTGCTGTGCTGTGTGCTCACCCACAAGGGAAGTTTCTTCAAGTAGAAGTAAATTTGGTTGCTTTGAGCTCTGACTCTACTCGGAGCTGCTTGGAGTCTTTCTTTGGGCACTTTCTGTCTTTAACCTGTGCATCAAAACACTCTCCATACAGGCCTTCGTGCCGTCCTCACCAAAGATGGGAACCTCTCAAAGGTGCTGTGCCAATAATTTGCTTTCCCCCTGCTTTCTCATTCACCAGCAGTGTCATCAGCTGCCCTGTTATTTCAGGGCTGGCCAAGGGGCCGCGCAGTCCCCCCAGCTCATCGCTGCCTTGGAGTAAGGGGAGGTCGGGGCTCTCCCGCTCTGCCCACGCACGAGCACCTTCCTGGAAGCTCTCCTCAAATTCAGGTCCCCCACTCCTCCAAAGCCCACATCCCTCCTGAGACCAAAGATTTCTCGTGTTTTTAACCAGCCAGTCCCTTTGTGGGGATTAGCCAGCCTGAGTAATGTTTGCCTTTCACCCTTTGCTGTCTGCTGGCTGTGGCTTTACTTTTGGAGGTAATGTCACTGTTTTTCAGTCCTTTTTCTCCCCAAAGGTTTTCCTGAGTACCTGCACTCTCTGTATAAAATAAATAAATAGCCTTGCCTGTTCGCAGGCAGATGGTCCATCCATCTTCTACTGAAGCTTTGATAGTGCCGTGAAGAATCCCTCTGAGCTAATGGTGCCAGTATAGACCTTTTCATCCTTACTGGAGGACTTCTTTGGCCCTTCTTTGCAGCATCCTTTTGTACATGCTGGTTAAAACCAAAGGGCTTCATTTGTGCTTCATTTCTCACAGCCCGCAGCACTCCTCAAGCTCCTGTAATGCAGGCTCTGAGTTCCCTCTTCTGTTTGAGCTGAAAACTATTAAAAGCCATTGAGTGCTTCAGAACCAGTTGGTTTTGTCTAGTAAAATTCTTTTTTTTCTGCATTTTTTTTACTGTGTTCACATCCATCACTTGCAGGTATGGAATGAAACACTGTTCCAGTCTTCTGCCAACCCTCGCTTTTCTGTAAAGACCTTATCTTCAGTGCATTTAGTCCTAATGCTATTCATTGTTCAGCATCCCTCGAAGCCAGGGATTTGGGCTCCTTCCTTTGGGGTTTTCACTTCCGTCTGCTCAGCGTTTCTTAGCTGGTGTCACTGTATGACACCTCTTGGGGCCCACTGACCTGCTGGGCTGAAAAGGTGCAGAGAAGTCATCCTAGTGGTTTTAAAGGATGCACCTAGACTCTACTTGCTCAGCTCTGAAAGTTCTGAGCCCTTTTTCAGCTTTTTAGAGGAAGAGCGGGCACTTTTCCATTGAAAGGTCTGCTCTCATGCCTACTGCATCCTGCTCTGGGATGGGATGCTGCCAGGTCAGAGCAGCTTTGCTGTCCCCGGCACTTTGCCCCTGCTTTCCTCTGGCTCTGCATATCCTGGCTTGGATTCATCTGCTGTGGTCCTCTCCTTGGTGGGTCTCTCGCAGTAGTGATATTCACTCCGAGGGAGCCGTTGCCTCCGACAATTTATTTGACCAGTCTCATGGTGGTACTTGTGTGGCACCCATCATGGGGTTTATTTTGCCTTTTCAGTGTCCGCTGTTGTTCTGGGTTTCTGCTGCGGTTTCTCTTGATTCAGACTGTCAAGCTCTTGCCAATTTTGTCTTCCTCATCATGGCTTCCCATTATCAATGCTGTGCTTGGAGTCCAAGTGCCCTTCACGCCACAGATCTGCAAGCTAAGTAAACTTAGCAAATCATTAGGGCAGACTTTGACCGCTCCTGTCTCCATCAAAGACTGGGATTAAATTAGGTCCCTTTGATAAACTGAGCTGATGGTCCAATTTGGATTGCACAAGTGGTATTATGAGCCTCGCGGGGCTTATGATTAAAAGACATAAGAGAATGCAATTATTTAGAGAGCTATCGGGAGATTGCTGTAACTCACTAGTCGCTTCTTTATCAGAACAAAAGAGCCCAATTCTGCAGGGTGGCAGGCAGCCCCCAGGAAGTGTCTGTGAGCCTCTAATTGCTGGGGGAGACGAGAGTCACGTTTGTCTCCTGCAGGTATTGATGTGTGCGATAACACTGCAGAGAGGGGGGAACGTCACTCCGACTGTTTCTGTCCCCAAGGCACTTACTCCAGCAGTGAAACCTTTCACACAGGTGGCTTTGTTATCTCTTTCTACAGTTTCTTGGGTGTTTCCTCCCCGCCCCCCCCCCCCCCCAACCTACATTTGTCTTTGCAGCAAGATAGAGCTCAGCTGAGTTTCTTTGCTGGACTCTAATCAAATCCTGACCTGCACAGGGAGCTCAGTGCAATCTAGGCTGACTCCCTGCATCAAATCCTTGAGCCTGGGGCTGGATCCTGACCCAGTAGGAAAAGCTCTGTTAGCTTAGGCTCTGCATCAAGCCCTGAAGATGAGAAATGTCTGACTGGACACAAATACAATTTTGCCTGTTTTTTTCTCTCAGGTTACTGAGGCAGAGCTGGATGGCATATGTAATTGTTGTTGGGCTATTCTTGTCTTTTTTTTTTTTTAAGGAACATTCATGCTGCATTTTAATTACAACATTTAGAATACGTCCAAATAGCTTGAGCTCAAATTGATCTTGTTTTTCAGCCAGGAAGCTTGTTTTTCATCTATTATAATAATAAACATGCTATTGATAGTAGTTTAGGTGCAATACAGCAGAGATTTGTGTTATGCATCAGCTCTGGAGGGCCAAAATATTCTTATTATCCATTATTGATATGACAGTTTGCAAATATTTAACAAGAAAATTACCAGGTTTTCCTTATTCCCCTCTTAGTTTGCAATCTCAGTCTGACAGCTGAATTCAGGATTAATGATGATCTTGTTTAAGACAATTGTTTGCTAGTAGGTTTATTCTCTAAACCTGCGAGTGCAGCGGGAGAATGAGCACTGGCACTTTGAATTAAATCTCATCCTTGAAGCAAATTTTTTAGCTTTATTCCCTCCAATTCTCCTAAGTGGAAATCAGATTTGCCTGATAAAGTGCTTAGACCTGTTATTAATTTCTTAGTTTATGTAGTCATTTTAAATATAGAAGCTTAACATGAAAGGCTAGCAAAAGGAGCTGTTTTTCTTTCCCAACCCTGAGCTTGCTGGGTCTGTTTGGATTGTAAGTGCTTTAAGAGACAGGTACTCTCTGATCACCAGCATGGGAGCAAGGAGACCACCTTAACCCTCTGTAGAAAAGAGATCCAGAAAGACGTGCTGGATTTGGTCCTCGGTAAAGCACTGGAGGCGGCACTGGGAAGCATTCGGTCCAGGTCCTGGGACTGGCAAAACACATCCACGCTCTGCGGCAGCTTCCTCTCCACCTGCTCCAGGCTTGAGCACAGGGTAAACGGTATAGAAAGGGCTGAAGCACCAATATTTGCCTGGGAACGTTGTTTCTGGTGTAGATGGCTTCAGGTGAAGCAAGGAGGGTGCTACACCCCATGGGAAAGCCTGATGCATCCCGCAAAGTTTAAGTAAGGGTTAGTTAACCAGTGGAGAAGCTGTCACAGAGACAGGGGCATCTTCTGGGGGAAAACACAGCACCGGAATAGAGAAACAAAGAAAGCATGAAGCACCCCCTTTGGAGCACGTGCTGGGCACGGGACCATTTCTGCCCTGCGGTTTCTGACCGTGGGCTTTGCATACACAATACAGGAATTCACTAGTGTGTGAGCCAGCCTTTGGAGATGAAAAGTGAGTTTGTTCTCAAGTAAAATCACCTTTTGTTCGCAGAAAATCTGTGAGTTGGGTTCCTCAAGGGAATAGTGTTTGAAAATCACAGATGATTAAAAGATAACACATTTAGAGGGGTTTTTTGTTGTTGTTTGGTTTTTGTGCGGTTTTGTTTGTTTGTTTGACTTTTGGGTTTGGGAAGCTGGATGCCGCACATAAGTTTCTCCACAACAGACCTGGCCACAATTTTTTTGTTTTAATGCAAGAAAATCCGAGACTCTCCTTAAAAGAGGAGCCCCCAGGAGTTCTGAAATACCAAACGTCACGCCAGCAAAAATGGCTAAATTTGGCAACTCCAAGTGCAGCGTATCACATTGGTCTCAAGCAAAAATAAGCCAAATCAAACAAAACTTGATGGAACAGAATAAAGGCACGCAAGCACCACAGCTTGGCTTGAAATAATGTGTTAATAGAAAGAGTGTTTCTTCATTACTTTTTATTTGATAAGCAGTAAAACCACAGACTCGCGCTGAATGCAGTTTGGATGTGCCCTCTGCTAATTGCCCTTCCCCGTTGGCAACGTAAGCACTCATTACTCACTTCCCTTGGAACTAGCGGTGGAGCAGCGGAGAGGGGCACAGCTGTGTATTTCAGTATGTCTGCACATGTGTTTTCAATCCTGGAATAATCCCCATTATATGCACATTTTAGCCCGGTATTTAAGTCTTCATCTCACTTATTTTTAAGGCTTGCTTAACACTTTTCCAGTTGATTGATGCAGCAACAATCACAGTAATATGCCAGCTATGATGCTCCTGTTAATAACTACCAGGGAACCGGGTGGCTCAGGGCACGGTTTGATGCCCTGAGCTGAGCACAGGCATTTTCTCTGCGAATGCCCGGGGGAATTTGCTGACCACAGAAACTTACAGATGCGCCGGGCAGCAGCAGCAAGAAACTGCGCATCGTTCGGTCCCCAAGCATCTCCCAGCTTGGGAATACAGCTGTCGCTGTGGTTACATTTGCAGCCCTCTTCTGCTGTTAGGGGTTAAGGCTTTGAGAAAAAAGCAGCCTTGCATGCAAGTTTGTGAAGTGCAGCTACCAGCTGGACACACCAAGGGTAAACTGGCTCCAATTACCTGCTTTGCTTACTCCAACTGCCAGGTATTACAAATCAAACCAACCACAAGGAACCAAACCGTTAAGCTGCTTTCTCACAATCGTTAATTATGAAGATGCCATCACTCATGTTTGTAATCTGTGAACTGTCCCATGATAACTGATTTATTTTTTTAGTTCAAAGAATTGTGATGGTGAGGCTGCAAACAGTGTTGGCAAGTGATTTCTGCAGGGACCCACTCCTGCAGGTCTGAGCTGGTGAAACATCCTTTTTGTGACACGAGGCCAGCACAGAGACCATGTGTGGGGGAGATTTATATTTCCACCATCTTCCTGGCCACCTGCCCAGTTGCTGGGAAAAGCCAAACCCAAACGTGTCGTGCTTAGATGGCCTGGCAGAAGATCAGGCAAGTATTCGATACCCTGACAGTCAATTTAAGGAGAATTTTTCAGGTCAAGAGAGTGGCACCCCAAAGACTTTCTCTGGCATGTTGAACACCCCAAAACTTTGCTGGGATCCATTCGTCTGGGTACTAATCTCCCCTCTCCTGCTTTGCCATCTGTCTGTGTTTATTCTCAGTGTGGCAGTGCAGAGAAGGGGCTGCTTATCCCCTTCAGGGCAAAGGCAGCAGATATGGGGCAAACCCCATACTTCTTCAGGCCTCCCCCAATTCATCCTGCTGGCGTTCGGCCCTCCTTACACATCTCTGCCCTTTCCTGTTGCTGGGTCAGTAAAATGGGTGAGAAAAGGAAAAGCCCTCCAAAGTCATCCCACCAGAGCCACTTGCTGCCCAGGTTGGGCATGGTCTGGAGACTGAGTGACCAGCGGGACTTGCTAACAGAGCATCTGGGACAGTCTTGCACTGTTTTCTCCCATAACTGCTTTCTGGACAGATGTCTCCCAGCTGGTCGGTCTCCTCGGATGTGCACATGAGTCCATGCGTGTGATTGGATCACTGATAGATGCTCCGCAGCCATCTGGATGTAGGGAAGAAGTGACAAATCTCACCCCCACCAACCGCACCTTCCATGAGATGTTGATGAATTAGATCTTTATTGGCTGCTGGGCTAATTAAATAGAAGTTGCATCAGCTTCTAGCCGAAAGGCTTTAATTGCTCCTGAGCAGATTTTGAGAGCAGCAGATGAATAGGAAAATAAAAGGAAAGACTGTGGATTGGATCCAAGGATGTATCTGACTGCATCGTGCTTCAGACAAGCTGGAGGTTTGTCCCACCTTTCCCTGGGGAACGGGGACAGGGCAGGGAGCTCCTGTGCTGCGAGAGCACGCAGGGAGGGAGATGTCAGAAAAGCCAAAATTAATGTAGGTAACAAAAAGGAGAAAATAGTATCCTGGTTTTAGATGAGAGTTCCTGAAGCCTTATCTTTGCCCCAGTCTCTAGCTTTGGCCTTGAGCAGCTCTGCGCTCCTCTTTCCCGTCTGTCACGCCGGGCTGACGACGCCTACTGCCAAGGGCTGAACTGTCTTGGATGCTCTGGCACCACATGAATCCCTCAGCCTGGGTTTTTTTTGTCGTGTTGGCTTAAAGTCCAAAGAATGCAAAAGGTGTGTCAGGTGCCCAGCAGCCCCCGCAGCCGAGCCCAGCCCTCTGCAGCCCCGCTGAGGGCTTGGGAGAAGGATGTTCTCCTCCAGCAACAATGATGTTGGGACTTTGACCCTGATCTTCCATGGCGCATGGTCCTTTTAAGGTGAGAGGTGCTGTGTGTGCGATGTTGTGTGCCTGCTGCCCAAGGCGTGCAAAGCCCTCTCGGCCTCTTGCGGCCGTTGCCCCTTGCAGGAGCAGGGACAGGGTCCAATTTGCTTCTCTCCTCCACGCTCCTGCCTAAACCTTCAAGTGGGGAGTGTGGATGGTTCAACAGGAGAGCCACTAACAGCAGAAGTTGCTAAGTACACAAGTTTTGGGTTGGTCCAGGACAGAGCTGGACCTGGTACACAGTAGATCCTGGCGTTGAAAAAAATTAACTGCAATTAATGGCCAAGCCCTCAGTGACTTCAGTGGTGTCATGTTTTCCCCAGTGCACTCTGCAGGCTATATCTGGGCGCATCCAGCCTAAGAGGTTTGCCCCATGTTTAATTTATGGGGTGATGAACGAGTTCTTAGCATACAATGCATTTAATTCCATTTTGGCCTGATTTATGATGTGATGTGAACTGCATGTGAAGTTTTTAATTCAGTAGGTGGTGACTCTGATTCAGTGTATGGAGTGTGACGGAAGAGCTGATAAATTTGATTCCGAAGGTGATGCATCAATTTCAGTGTGAAGTGCATCAAATTTATCACACGGCACATTGGTTTCAGCGCATGACACCTCAGCGACGGCAATGCCAGGATGGTTAAGTGGGATACCTTCACCGTATCACCAGTGGTCCCCATGTCCACCACCTCCCCAGAGGACAACGGCCATTGGTATTGGTCTTTTATTCAGCCTTACAGCACTTGAAGAAAAAAAGTGAAATGGCCCATCAGGTGCAGGTCAAATTTGTCTTCAGTTTAATACATGCCCCAGGTAAAGGCTTCTGATATCCCACATAATTTCAGGTCTCAGGAAGATGCTGCTGCTCTTGGAAATCTCAGCACCAACCAGCAAATTGGCCTCATTTTGGGTTCATTTCATGATTCAATATCTCTGCTTTTAACTCAATGTCTGGCTGATCCGCATCGCTGAATGAGGATGTGGAGTTTGAGTCCTCTCCAGAAAAGAGTCTTCGATATTGGGCTCTCTCACACCTGTAACTTTTAAAGGGTAGTTAAAAAAAAAAAACACCCAGAGAAGACACCTCCTCTTCCCTCGCATTCAACACCGGGGATGCTTTTGGGATAAGACTTCCCCACTGAAATAAACCCACGCCTTGATTAGAGGGTCCTATGGGCATTCAAGCAGCAGTTGTTTGGGCTGATGGGACTTGGTGCATGCAAGTGGGACAGCCCAGGGCGTGCTGGGGACCAAGGGGGCTCCCGGTGCTTGCGGTACCCAACCCCTTCCCCATCCTCACGGCCCGTTCACACCAGCGCTGCTGAATCCAGCCCTGGCATGGCAGAGCGTGGCAAGTCGCTAACGCAGCCGAGAACGACGTGAGAGGGCTGATGAAGGGATTTTGGTGACAAGCTGAGCGGGAAGTAATTACTTTTCTCCATCTCTCCTGCTCTCACTGCCACAGCCTCTGCAGCGGCAGGGATAAATGCAGTATATTAGCAGCAGTGAGTGGCAGATTCACTGAGCTGCAATTTATAACACTGTCCTCCCCAAAGCCTCATTGGAGAGCATTATGAAGTTAGCTTTGTAAGAGGGGATAAAACGGTGAGAGGGTCACTCTGGAAAAGCATTTGGAAACCCTCAGAAAAGGAGCTATTTTCTTCTCTCCAAGCCAGGTATGTCTCATTGAGCCGACCCCAGCGGAGCTCCGAGGGAGGGTTAGTGCTCATACACCAGATATTAAGTTTAATCCAGTGAGAAGGAGTAGATGTTGATGTGCCAGGCCTGTCTGCCACCATGTCTAATGCATAAGGATGGCTGAAAAATCTTCCATAAAAATGTTTTGATTTTTCTTGAAGAAAAAAATAGAAAACTTCTACTGGAAAACAAAAAAAACCAACCAAGAACCCCCAAGGCAGAAAACTTATGGCTGAGAAAACTTTGTCTTCACACTGTTGATAAAGGGTTGCTGCTGTCAGAGGGGATAAAGAGGAAGATGCTTTTCATCAGCAATGTTAATCATCTGATCTATCCCTGCATGCAGGCTTGTGTGGGCAGATAATATACACCAGATCCTGATATGCTGATGAGCCAAACTCTATTGCCATTTCCAACAAGGGACTCTGAGCTGTCTGGATGGAGAGGCAGGGGAGGGCTTTGCTTATAAAATACCCTCTGGTGAAGGGTGTCAAGTGCTGGGAAGGGTGCTGGGCTAACGTGCCTCTGGTCAGCCTGGAGAGCGCTGTTTGCAGGCTCCGTCTGTGCTCTGGGCTCCCAAAACCTCTACGGCAAACAGGTCGTGCTGCTCCTGCGCCGACAGCCCCGTTCCCACAGGGAGAGGACGCTTTGGCCCAGTCCTCCACTCTCCAAAAGGGTTAAAAAACCCACCTAGGCATACTTTAAATGGTTTGAAAAGTACAAAGGAGAAGAAATGCTAAACCCCCTCCCTTTCAATAGCAAAAATGCTCATGGAGCTGAACTATTTCAGCACCACCTTGCAAACTATTTTGTTCCTGACCAGGGTAAGAACCGTTGGGTCTGGGAAGTCCCTGTGCCCACTCCTCCATCCCCCAAGCACCCCGCTGAGGTGAGGTATGTGCCCGCTGTACCCCAGCCAGGGAACCAGGCGGACTCAGGGATGCTTCCACCGCTGCCCCCGCAGTGAATTGCAGCGGCTGAACCTGCCGGGAGCCAGGACCGGGAGGTGGGCAGCGAGGAGCGTCCCAGCTGAACGGCAGGGATTCTGCTCCCACATCCCACCTGCGGGACGGCTCACCGAAACCCGGCACAGACCCTCCCGCAGCACCATGCAGCCATCCTGTGGAGCTTCCCACCTGCAGAACATCTCTCAGTTGTGGAGAGAAGCACATAATTTATTTCTTCGTTTATTTGTTTTGAATGGGAGACAAGGCTGCTGGTTTATAATGTTGAACAACCGTTTTAGCTGAGTGCAGTAGGTCCTATAAATCATTTGCCATCTCCAGAGCATTAACCAGTCGCCATGAACCAGCAGTTTTACGATACCTTTTCATGTTATTCTGGGGGGGACTCTGAGGCCAGAGTCCCAGCTGGTGTAACTTAGCTTTGCTCTCCAAATCCAGGTGATTTACATTAGCTGCCTGATGCTGCTATGAGCTACTGCAAGTATTCTTATACAAATAGTTTAAAAAGCTTATTTGGCCTAATTTTTACTGAAAACGTTCATACATTGCTTCATGGTGTTTTAAAATACATTTAACGGAGCACTTATTTCCCTCAGGTCAAACTGTATGTCTCACACAAATGCATCTGTCACTCTGAAATACGTCCTGCCCAAAGCACTAGCAGAAAGGAGGTCCCTCTCCAGTAGAACATGCTCGAAAGGCTACTGGTCCCAGTTAGCCAGGCTTCCTGGAGGCTTAATTTCCTCCTGCTTGCATTGCCAAGGCTCTCAGTAGACAACACGGTCTTCCTTCAAACCTTTTGTCTATCATCAACTTAACAACGGCGAGGCTGCCGGCAGTGCAGCCTGTTGGGATGACTCCTGTCTCCTCCTTGGTTCACTCTTCTCCTCTATCTCCATCCACCCATCCATCCATCCATCCATCTTTTATTTAGAGGGGAAGATCCTGGGGCAGGGACTGTCTTTCTGTTCTCTCTTTTATCCCATTCCTTGAGTGGCAGGTTTTTATTGACCTGCAAATACACACAAAGCACATTTCTGTCCATGATCAAAAGGATGTGGTTGAACTATTGTTTTTCCAAGCTGCCTAAGGCTGATGAGCTCCTATTTTTATTTTAAACCGCAGGTTTTCGTTCCTGCTGAGTAAAAAGTTTTTATGCCTTGTGACCACACTGGGCACCCACATGGCCTCTCAATGGGGTGGTCATCACCGATGGGGATTCCTGCCCCGCGGGACCCCTCACACCTCTAATGATCAGAACGTCACTCGGTGCTGTTGGATTTCCTGGAGACGCTTGAGACCCTGGTGATTTGCACCATTTTGTCTCACCCAGTTTTCCCACATTGCTCTGCTATTGATTTTTTTACACAGAGAAGAGGGGAAGGAGATCTGAGGCCTCCAAAATTCATCCTCTGCAAACAGAGTGAAATGCACGCTCAGCTGGACATGGGCCTGTCCTGCCTTTTGGCCTATTTTCTGTGCAGATAGAGCTAAAATTAGTTTCACGTGTAAAATTTCCCTTTCACACCAGAGAATGTTTCAGTTAACCGGTAATCCATGATGATGAGATTTCTATGAACTATGGGACCCGAGAGGTTTTAAGAGAGTCTCTGCGTATGTCTCTCCCTTTAGCATAGGGCATTCGGGAAGGGCTCAGGTCCAGGCTGATATCAGTACCTCCGCTTTAAAAGGATTTAAGTTATAAAATTTGGGCAGTTCCTTGTTTGTTTTGAATCAACTGGGAAATGCAGCAGGTTCCCCGATTTCACCACCAGCATCTGGCTTGGCAGAATTTTAATGTACAGCTTCAGTTTGCAAACAGAATTGGAATTTTCAGACACACGGTGCTAGCTTTGTAAGTGGTAATTCCAGCAACTTAGGATCAATGGAGCAGAATAATATCTACCCTCTAATAATGGCTTAATAAAATTAATAGCGTTGGCCCTGCCATGAATTACTTTAAAATAGGGATCGTAAGATAGTAATGTAAACAATCATTGATTTTTCTTGGGAAAGTAGAGTACTGTAAATTAGATATGACTCTCTTCAGTGTGTAGTTGATACCAGACAATGCAGAAAATGTATCAGATTAGCTCGAAGGTGGGCAGAGAGGGAAAAACTGAACGGGGCTCCTGTGGCATTGGGGAGGCGATTAGATAAATGAAATGAGCCTGGACCAGAAGATGAAAGCTCAGAGCCACATGGCACTCAATATTGCTGCCATCCAACTTGACCCAGTTAATAACATATTAGTGCAGGACGGGTCTGTTCAATGATTCAGGTCTGTTAATTGAAATAGTGTGATGAATGGCATTGAAGGAGATGAGGAACACTTAGAAAAATGACGGGAGCCTGCGGCTCTGTACCACGGCCGGTGCATTGCTTGGGGGCGAGGGAGGTGGGGGGCGGCCACGGTCCTTACAACGCCCAGCCTTTGTGTTTTGGCACCACGTGGCCGGGCTCTGGCTCTGCTTTTATCCCCCTTGAGATCTGGCCAGCACCCCGGCGATGAGCTCGGTGTCAGTGCCGGCGTCGGAGAGGTGCCAGCTGGAAGGACCAAATCCATCCGCAGCCTTTCCCATGGGCACGGGGGACTGTGAGTGCTCGGCGGCGCTGACCCCCATGGGGTTTCCACGCTGGTGTCCGGGCTGCGTCCAGCTCCTGGGGCGAGGGAAGCCGGGGTTGGGCTGGACCGGAGCCGCCGCTCTCGCAGGTGCCAGCACCCATGGGTGCCACGCAGGGGGATGGCAGGGCCCCGGCAGCAGCGTGGCTCCCTTCCCACCAGCTCCCACGCACCTGGCATCCGCATTTCTCCTGCCGGAGGCCAATTTTCCTGTCGATTCCAATTAACCCCAGTGCTGACATCTCAAGGACAGCTCTGGAGGCGGCTTCGCGGAAGAGCAGCAATTCGGAAATGTGTCGTGGGGCTGCGACGGCACCTCGGAACCCAGCCTTAATTACAGCAAATGGCCAGATTTGTACAATGATTCAGGCCGTTGCCATTTGCAGAATGATTTGGCTGCAAGATTACCTTCAGCCCCGCTCCCAGCCCGACATCTTTCCCTTACGTCCGTGCCTCTGCTTGAACGCGAGGCTCAGCACAGGAGTGGGCGCAAGGTGCACACCCCGTCCGTTTACCTGGGCAAAACAGTTCTTCCTTTTCTTCTCCCCGTTAAATACAGGCGCTGCTGCCGGTGCGTGAGCGTGCCAGCGAGGGGAGCGGTGGGCTTCGCAAGCAGCTCATCCCAAATCATGGCTGCCCAGCTGTGGGGAATAAAATATTGTTGTTTCAAGATCTGCTCTGCCCTGCTCCTTTCTGGCATTTCCATTGTTCCTGTGAAAGCTGGGGGCGAGCTCGTCCCCCCCGTGCCTTGGTGCCAGCCGCACACCTGCGCTTCCCTCCCGGCACAGAGCCTGCCCGTGCGACCCTGGGATTCACACTTGGATTGAAATGCCCAAATCCACAAGTTTCTGGAGGATGATGTGGCTAATGGGGACGGTCCGGGCGCCTTCGCTCCTGGCAGAGGCTGCATGAGGTGCAGCGGCTGTTTTCGGGCCATCAGAGGCAAAGGGACAGAACTACAAAAGCAGCAGCAACACCAGGGAGAAGAGGGTTCAGAAGGACGAGTCAAAGCATGGCTTTTAATGTGGGGAATAATAGATGAACAGAAAGACCCACAGTGCCGCAATGAAACATCCCTTAAATCCTTTGTTTTCATTTCAGATGATAAAGGAAAATCATTAGGGCTCAATTAATCATGAAAGATGAGGGTCCTTCTGCATTGCACCGGCTTGAGAAAGCGACTCCTGTTCAAGAGCACATCTTCCCCGTCCAGTGTGGGATCATTAAATACCAAACGCTTTATTTGCACTTTTTGCATTGCCTATTGCGCCCTTGTGCGGGATGAAAACCCTGCGGCGATAACTGATGTACGTGGTTTTAAAGGCGCTCGGCTCTCTGCATCGCAGAGCTTAAAACACGCGGATAACTGAAGGAGAAGCTCCGAACAGCGGAGGCTGCCGGTGCCGCTTCAGCACTGCAGCGGGATAAAAGAGAAAAGAAAAAGGGGAAGGAATGACAGATGAGGTTATGTGACCCTGAGACAGGGAGATAAGGGTCTTGGGTGCATTGCCTTTCCCTTGGGGATGGAGAGGAGGACGTGGGGCGGGTGACAGCCACCGCTGGGATGTCACTGGGATGTCACTGGGATGAACTGGTGTCCCCTCCCCCTGTGCTGGGGAAACTTTGCTGCAGAAGGCTGTGCACATGTATACGAGGTTTCTAAATATTTATAAGGCAGAACTGATGCTGAGGTGATGGGTGAGAGAGACTCCGAACCGGGAAGGTTCCTGAAGCCGTTTGCATGCTGGCCCCGCTGCAAGCCCTCGCTACGCGACTGGTGGGGCCCTTGGCGGTGCCGGCACAGAGCTGTGCTTCGGGCTGAGCAGTCTGAGGACACACCATGAGCAAACAAAATAAACGCTCCATAAACCTCCCCCCGCAACAGAACGACCTCCCCCAAACCCTCTCTCTCTCCAGACGTGGCCGCACTGCACGCAGGCTGTGAGTTGTTTTTATCGCCATGGGAAATGTAAAGCACGGCAGCTGTGCATTACTTACTGCTTTTATTCCCCATCTCTCTCCTTTTCTTTGCCGAGACTGCAAGTGAAAGAGCAGATGAGTGGCGTCTGTGCCGCCGTCACTGTGCTCAAAGGCGGGGAGAGGCCGCCAGGAGCAGCCGAGGTGCCTCGAGCCCCAGCATGGCCCCGCAGAGAGGAGCCGCTGCCGGCACGGGGCGCGGAGGAGGGACGAGCACCCGGGTCTTTGCTGTGTTTTGGCAGGAGAGCCCCTGTGATGGGGCAGAGCGAGCAGCACCGAGCGGTCACCTCGGGGCGGGTCATGCAGCGGGGACAGGCTCTGGCACAGGGTTTCAGCAGGAGCAGGTCGGGCACGGGGTGGAGTTGGGTACCGGCTCATCTGCCCGCGGGGAAGGAAGATGCTCGTGCTGCCGCAGGCACCTTGACAGCTTTGGGAGGAAAAGCCTGGCCGAGCCTGCCCAGACTACAGCAGAAGGGACCCGCGGTGGCTCTGGGACTCGGGGATTTTGTTCCTTCCTCTCCATGCAATTTTTTTCCTTCCTGCAAGCAGGGACTGCAGCAGGCTAAACAAATAAGGGGCTGTAATGTAATTTTAGATATATGTTCTTTAGAAAATGAATTCACATTTAGAGCACAAGCTGTAATATTTTGGTTTATTATTTAATTACAGAGTTTGTAAATGTAAATTGATTTAGACCCTTAATTTTAGGAGGCTTGAATTACCTTCCATTCCTTGTTTAATATTCAGGTGGAAAAGCTCCCGTGCCCGGCTGCAGCACGTTTGGGGTGTGCAACGCAGCCGGGTCAGCCAGGCGTTTGCACCGCTCTGTCTTCTCATTTGCAGAAGTCGGGCCAAACTTCATTTTACTGTAAAGTGCTTAAAATTAATTAGGTGGCAGAGCATAAAGGAGCTGATCTGAGTCCTCTTTACCCCGGCAGCACTTTGCAAACTGCGGTAACCTGCCTGGTGAAAAGCAGGAGAAAACTGAGCCCCTGGCTGCCAGCTTTTCCTTTGCACCTGAAGATTTAAATCCTGTCTTTCTGGGAATGTTACCTGTCAGAAATTGTTTACCTAATATTAACCGTGTCAGACAAACCCCCGATGGTGCAAGGTCTCCCTGACTCGAAATCTGAGCTCCGTTCCTGTGCGGGGCTGGGAGCACGTGTCTCATTTTAATCAACTTTTGTCAAAAGGCTTCAGCACGTGCGTGTGGCTGGTGCTGGAGTATCCCCATGAATATCCTGCCCCCATTCAAGGTGACAGAGGTGCTGAAACACTGAAAGCCAAGCGGGAACTGCTTTTGGGGGACTCATGCCTGAGCCCCCTGCCCACCTGGTGATTTGATCTTCATGTTTTTCCACTTTGGTGAATGCTACGCTTCTAAAATAGCTGCTTTTCTGGGAGGTTTTCCATTACTTTTGTTCTAGTGAAGGTTTTTTCATGGCACCTGCCCCCCTGTTTTGCTGCGACAGGATCCTCCCCGGCCGCAGCTCCCGGTGTGCCCGGGGGACGGTGCCGGGTCTCACGCCGGGACCCCGCGGAGGCACTGCACGCCCTGCCGGCGGGGATGCGCCTGGGGCAGCTCCTGCGGGGGCTCGTGGGGTAACCCCCCAGCGCCCACGCTGCCCCAGCGAGCCCGGGGCTCCCACGCCGCGTGCCTCCCAGACACGCCACCAACCAACGGGGCTGCTAATTGGGGCAATCGATTCGTCACCTGGGCAAGGCGCCGGCAGCAGCGGCACTGCTCGGAAGTGCAGTGGTTATTTAGGGAAAATCCATCGCTGGGGGTTTGTATCCCCCTTCCCTGCTGAGCTGCTCAAGTCAGATACCACCAAGTGCCCGGTGAGGCGCGGGCGCTCGTCCCAGGAGGCACAGCAGTGTGGGGGGGCATTGGGACGCGGTCCTAGGGTTCCTTCCCTGCCGCCCCCCTGGTGAGACGCTGCGTGCGTATGTATTTAAAACCCTTATTCGCCTTGCAGGGAGACCCCAGCCAAAATCAGGGAGGGGGTCTGCAATCGCATCGGTACCTTATCAGGCATGTACATGCTCCCACGCAGCTTTTGAGCAGCAAGTTATGGATAACATAACCTATAGGTCAGCTCTTGTAAACAAAACTCCTGCTTTACTCAGCTTGTTCAATGCCGAGTAAAGACTGTATAATCATTTCTCCGTGAGAAGGGTCTGCGGAGGGTCGTGCTAAGATTGGTAACATATTCTTTGGATGCACACTAAGGAATAACTTTTCTCCCTCCTGAATATCATGGTTTAACAACAGGCTGCTTTTTTTTTTTTTCTTTTTGTTTTTAATGTTGTATAATTTTAAACTGCTGCATTCAAGCAGATGTACATTTGGCGTCCGGATAGACGATGCAACATAAAGTAACGACCATCTAATTCCTATCCATCTGGATTCACCATATAAATAATTAGAGTGAAACACCTTTAGAAAGGAGGCTGAGGGGGCTGAGCTCATCAGCAGCAACGTGTGATAAACAGCAAAAAGAAGACGGCGGAGTTTGCATGACATGTCCGTCTTAATCCCTTGCTGCAATTCAAGAATGCTAAAAATAACCCCCCTTCGAGTTTTGGCTGTTTACACAGCTGTAGCATAAATATTTAGATTTGCGAGAGAAATGCTTGCTCAGCCAAAATCCTTCCCAGATCTCTGGAGTCAGCAGCAGGGGGGTTTATAGAGACCCAACATTTCCTTGGAAAAATGAAAATCGATAATAATTAAAGCAGGGAGCGATGTTTCTGCAGCAAAGCTCGGCACTTAGGTAAAACTAACTCGGCTCATGTTCTTCAGGGGGTGTGTGAAAAACTCCCCGCGAGCGCTGGCAAACACCATGACAAGCTGCAGAACAAGCACCGCGAACTGGGACGGCATTTAGGCAGCTGGTTTGGGCACGGGGCGGGCGATGGGAAGGCGCAGACGTCACCCCGAGGGCTGGGGGTCCCGGGGGACCTGCGGTCACCTCCGCAGAGCGTGCCCAGCCGCTGGGACAGCGAGGGGTCGGTCCGGTGTGTTTTCTGGCCATCAGGTGCTCCATGGGGGATGTGTCTGGCATTGCTCCGGCCAGGAACTGGCCATATTTCCACAGGATGAGCTTTTCTCCCTGCATTTTGCTACTCTAAAGTTGGCTGTGGACCCCAGATCACCTTTGGCCACCTCTTGCCAGGTGAAAGGAAGGCTTTTACTGCTCTGGAGTACTGCACGGACAGGTACGGCATCCCCCACCCCAGGGAGGGGATGGAGAACGAAGCTGGCTCCTTCCCACTGAACGACTGCAGCCTCCTTTCTAGATAAAAATCTTTAAGTGGATTTTCCATCTGGTAAACCATCGCTTTAGGAAAACCATAAGGTACAGCAGTTATTAAAAAGAGGATTTTTACTAATGCACCTACTGTGTCTTCATTATGTCAGAGCACCTCTATGAAGAGATTTGCAGAAGAATCCATCCATTCATTTCCACGCATAATTCCTCAATAGCCCATTTGCTTCAAAGATTTTTATCGACTTTTACTACTACACGAATCCTCAGATATTTATTTTTTAGGCCCCAGGGGACCCATTGAAAAAGAAATTCATTTTCTGAAGTTTTATGACAAAGGTTTTGCTCTGGATAAAAGCTTCCTGTAATTTCCAAACTTCTGTTCTCCACAAAGACGACTTTGGTGGGTTTGCTCCTACAGCTGCCACGGGGCATGAGGCACGGGTAAAATTTTAGCTCCCAGAAATAAAGAATATATTTCTGATGGAAAGGGCTTCCTCCTTACCACCACCGCTTTCAGCAGTGGGGACGTCTCTCGGCACGTATCCAAATGCACCCAAACACCTGGGAGTGGGAACTCTACGTGTTCCCATGTTGTTCCCATCAGCATCATCGGCCTCCACGCCATACCCATCTCCTCGCAGGCCAGCCCCACCGCGGACGGCCATAAATGCCCTTAAAGATCCCCTTCGTGCCCCCGAGCCCTGCCGGCGCGATGCTGCTGGGGAAACAGCAGTGGGGCAACCGGCCGGTGGAAACCCTTCGCAATGGCTCCTGACGGGGCTGCGATGGAGGCAGTGGAAGATTTTGCTGCGCGTGAATATCCCATATCCCAAGCGATTCCGTGCCGATTCGCGCGCTGCCGGAAGAGCTCATCAGGTTTTTCTGCCGCACAGCGTGCTTTGATGCGGAGGCTTTCCGTCGCAGGGCTGCCGCAGCCGGTGGAGATGGCTGGTGGCCCGGGCTGGCTCCCTGCGCAGCCCCTTCCCAGCCGGAGAGGGACGGGCAGGACGAGGTGCCCCAGGGGCAGCCCGGAGGGTACCTGTGACGTTAACCCCTAGTCGGTGGGATCCCACCTGGCCAGAGAGGCCATGGAGATGGCAAAACTTAATGAGAAACAGGCAAAACTAGTAATAATAAAAGCTTTTCTCCCCGTTTCCCTGAGCCTCGTGCAATATTTAAGCCGTGCAAGGGCAAAGCAAACTCACAGCACTCAGGGAACATTTTATATATCAACTGTGGTTTTTTGGGAAAGGAGCCAAGTCTCTCCTCATTTTGCTTTCCTGAGGATTGGGAGTTTCCAAAAGCAAATCAGATGCCTTGAAAAATAGGCTAATGTGAGCGTGGGGATGTCACACACATCCACTAGCAAAACAGGCGTTTGAGGCAGCCCGGCAACCAGGTGCTCCTGGTTCGTGTAGCTCCAGGATGATGGTGACCTGGAGGAGAGGATGTTCCTTATTGTTTAATAAAAATATAAGCTGTCTGGGTGCAATCCTGCTTTTACTGAGGTCTCTCAAGATGAGATTTCACTGCCTTGGTCTTCAATGAGATACTGAGTGAAGCGGGGTGATGGAGATGAGGCCAACAGAGAGGGTGGGAGAGGAGGACTGGAGGAGAGCAAATGTGGCCACATCCATCCGCAGATGTCAGACAGGCACCAGAGGGAAAGCCAGACGGTTACACTGTGACAGCGTTGACACAGTGCTAAAGGAAATATTTAACTGTACTCATTTCCTACGAGGTGTCACTGGAATTAACAGCCAACGCATTCATGAAAGGACAAGGTGCAGCCAGCGCTGTGGTTTATGAGCGATATAAACGGCCACACTTCAGGAAGCAAGCCAGCCACGTTGGAGAGAGAGGAGGAGGAAGGATGCTGTGGGCAGACAGGCACTTTCTGGTTTTCTCCATGGGGAACTGCGTTGGCAGAAACCACAGCTGGGTTTGGTGTTTGCCTTGGCGATGCACCGAGGGTCACTGCTACTGACTGTCTCCATATGGCGCTTCTACAGCAAACCCAGCTTCTTCCTCCGTCTCGCTGCCATGGCTGGATCGCTTGGGACAATGTCCCCGTCCCTTTGTTTACCCTGTGCCACGCATGCGGGCAGGGCTCTGTGAGCAGTGGTGGGACGGCAGCGAGTCCTGTGGGCAACTGGGCAGCCTGCACCCGGTGGCCCACCTCACCATCGCTGCGAGCACTCAGGGACATCTCCAGACCTTCACAGCCCAACAGTTTTGCCTCGGAAACTGCAACCAGCAGTAAATGAGGGCAATTAGCCCTAATCATCCTGAATTATCATGAGTCCTCCTCCATCCCTGCTTTTCTGCCTCTCCTTCCCCCAGAACTTTGCTCTCTCATTAATCGACACAGAAACTTTCTGTCACCACTGATTGCATTGTCCAGTATCAGCTGCCTGGAAGGCTAAAAATAAAAACTGGAAAGTGTGTGCCCTTGGTAGGGTACAGAGAAGGTAATCTAATTATGTCATGATTGAATTAAGTGGAAGAAACTGCATTATGCCCACAAAATATCTGCCCTGATGACTGATTCGAGACATGGTCCTTGTTTGGCCAAGTGATGGGGTTTGGCTGGGAGGTCCAGGGAGCGGCTCCTACCTGGTGCCATCAGGATTGTTATGAGTTCTGGGCTCATCCCTAGTTTTCTTGTTGAATTTGGCTGCTTAGAGAGGCCAGCATTAAAATGCTCTCGTTGTTCGCTACAAATTTTCCATGCAAGAAAAAAAATTACTTTAGAGCAGATGAGCTTTATGGCTGGGCTGTGTCCTTCCACTACCGTACCTCCTGCGGGATTAACTGGGACAAAGTGGAGCAATTAAGGGACAAAAAGGAAAAGCTCACTGTGGATGTGTCACTTGAAATTAAAAGCCATGAGGAGTTTATATGTGAGGGAAGAAAATATGGATTAACAGCTGATAAAGGGTTTCAGGTGGGTCCTGGAGCTGAACTCCCTGACGAACACACCGCAGCCCGAGCGCACCTCTAATTAGGATGAATTTCCCCGCTGCTGGAGTTAATGCATCATGTATTGAAACCATTTGTGTTCATTTGTAGCAAATAATTACTTTAAAATGTTATCATTCATTTGGGTTATTTGACTTCTCTATTAATTGTATAAATAATTGTTTAAAAGATTGTGTTTGGGTCAGTGAAAATCATCTCTATTATTCCGTTATGGGTTGATAAATGCGGCAGAGGGGTTGCCTGTGGTTGGGACAGTGGGGAGGTGGTGGCAGACCTGTCGGCATCGCCACAGACCCAGCCCGAGCCCTCCATCCCCAGCAGCTTCCCACCGTCCCTCGGTGACACGGGGTGCGCGGCGCATCTACGCTGAAAGTCACCTTGTGCCTCAGACTTTGTGTCTCCCTCTTAATTGTTAGAAAATGCTCCAATTTTGATGTAAAGCTGCATCCACGTCCTTTCCTGCTTCCCCTTGCTGTAAATTTTCTGTCTCGCGACACTTAAAAGAAAAAGCAATCTTCTTAATCACACCGTTTGATAATACAAACAGAGGTACAAGCTAAAAGGCAGCAGGGCAATAAGCTCCTCCACTGCGTGCCCTTCAATCTGGCTTGATAAATGGAAATTTTGCCGGAAGATTTTTCATGCATTAGCATTAAAAGGGGAGCAAGGCTATTTTATTTCCTTGCCAGGCAAGACAAAAGAGCCGTGCTTTCAGATTCGGCAGCATTAGTCTTTATTTCAAGGGTGAAAATTAAATAAATGAATCTGAAAATGGGAAGGAGGGAAAAGCCTTCAGTACAGAATTTTAAAAAAAATTATTTCTGGGGCTCTCCCCATCTTCCCGATGTTTCAGCCAAGTCCATAAAGCATTAGGGAAACACATGGAGCCCGTAAGCATCCCACCGGCCGTCCCTGGGCAGGTGCAGGGGGAGCAGCTCCCTCTTGCTGATGCTCCAACCCAGCAGGCTGCCTAAATTTTTTAAAAGTAACCCATCAGTTAGCTGATTCTCTCAGAAGGATTTACTCCTGATAAATCCAAAGGGAGAACTTAAAAGCTCTCTATGTTTAATGTGATCAAGGCTTTAATAACATCTGGCTGGATTAGTATGCGGGTGCTGCTGCGCTCCCCGGAGCGGGGCTGGGAATGGCCTCCTGGCGCACCCTGTTTTCTGCGCTTCAGTGATTTCCCCACCAAATTTGCACCGTTTGCCAGTAAAAAGGATGCTGCGGGGATTCGGTGGCATGGGGCTGCTCCCGCAAGCACCCTCTGGGACCTGGAACCCCCGCCGGCATCGATGCCCCCCCTGCCCACGCGCAGAGGAGAGGAGGAGCGGACCCTGGCCGAGCTGCCGTCGGGAATTGGGGAGAAGGTGCTCTGCGGGGTGGGAGGGCGAAGGGGCAGGGCATGGGGGCTTGGACCCTCTCACGTCTCGTGCTGCCAGGTCTCCTTTCCCCGGTGGGACTTCACCTGGGAAGGCATCACAGCAGCTGGCACCAGAGAGGGATTTCGCCTCCCCTTAAATCATAGGAAGATGATTTAAGGGACCAAAAGCTTCAAGCCAGGACTTTTAACCGAAAAGACGCATCGATTTTCTGTAGCTGATGGAATAAAAGAATGACTGTGGTAAAAAAAAAAAAAAAGAAAAAAAGAAAAAAGAAAAAAGAAAAAAGAAAAAAAAGAAAAAAAGAAAGAAAACTTTGTTCAAAAAGCCACCTTGGCACGTGCTGGGCATCGGTGGGGCTGGTGCTCCGGGTGCTGGAGCCGATCCTCCTGCAGCCCCAACCTGCACCGCCACGTGGGTATGGTTTTGGGTGCTCTGTGGTGGGAGCAGAGGGAGCCCGACGTCTGGAAGGACCAGGGTGATGGTCCCCCTGTGCCGCTGGGAGACCCCTGGGCAGGTGGAGGGAGTTTGGGCATCGCGCCTGGCTGCAGCCCAGCGAGGAGGGAGGCGTTATCTCTGCTCGCCAGGAGGGACCAGATTTCCTTCCTGGCTTTTCTACAAAGCCTCCGACATTTTAATCCCCACCCCGCACTCCCCCCAGCAGGGTTATCTCCATCTCTCAGATGAAGGAAGGAGAGGACCACGCGTGACCTCCTTTTGGGCATGCAGTCTTGGCCCCACTTTGGGGTTTGGGGACCAAATTGCACCCCTTGCAGTGGGGGGACAAACACTGATGGGGTGAGGTCAGGGAAGCAGCCAGAGGGGGTAACCCCCCGGGGGATTTCCAGCCGCTGGCAGCAGGGTGCTGGGAGGCTTTGCTCTCCCTGCTATCGAAGCCGCTCCGCTAGATATGAATAATTGAGCTCCCCTTCGCCATGCCCTAATTGCCCGGTCACGGAGTCAATCGCTCGCTTTCTCGCTCGCTTTCCCCAATGAATATTTCATACCTGTCCGGGGCAGCCTGCGCGGCCGAGGCTTGCTGGGATGTAGGGGAGCACTCACCGTCTCCGGGGAGAGGATGGGGAAGGGCAGCACATTGCACAGAAAATGCCTCGAAATGTGTCACCAATTTGTCCCGGGTGCTTGCAGCCAGTCCAGTTTGGTGGCCACGTCTCTCAGAGAAGGGGCGAAAGGCAGGGGGGCTGCGGCCGCAGGGAAAAGCAAATGGGGGTCACTTTCGGGGCATCCTGACCATTCTCAGCGCAGGATTCAGGCGATCCCTGGGGGAGCAGGTGCCCACGCTGGTGGCAGCCTCTCACCCCGACACCCCCGTCCCCGGCGCTTTGCTTTCCCACTAGTGCCCAGGAAACCCCCCAGAAAGCACCTCCTGAGTGACCATGAGGAGCTGGCAGCATTTCCCCGGCCCTCCGCGAAGGCACTTGTTAATTCTCTATTTCTTCCTTAATTACACGGAAGCAATGACTGTTCTATCATCGCTTTACAACGCCGCGGCTTAAATCCACTATTAAGGCAGGAGTGTTGCGGCTCAGACATTTTAATTAACATGAATGATCTCACCTTTGTCCATAGCATCTTTTTACATGTTATTATATCAGGTAATTGTTAAACTACTCACTGGTTTAGAGAGGTCTGTACTTCCATTAAAATGTCCTGCTTTTTCTGACCCAGCAGATTACCCATATTTTTAAGCCTAGTATTTTCAGGTGATTTGAGTTAAATCAATGATTTAACTGGATGAATTATTTAAAGCGCTGGTGGTCTCAAGCTAGGAAATGGGGTTTGGGTAGTGTTTCTCCAAATTTTAGGAGCTTCAAGGTGCTCCTGGAGCTGTCTGGGAAATCAACTCCCTATTGACCAAAGCTATCAAAAGGAAGAACTGAATAGTTTAAATTCATTTGAAAACTTTCCACACTTGCGGAAAAAAACCCAGCATTCATTAATTTTTAACATCCCCTTTCTTGTTTCCTCTCTCACCAGAAAAAAGGCTGAGAGAGAAATCAGGGGCTCTTCCCTCAGGAGAGGAAAGCCCTTCCAACTTTTTTGAGCGTTTTAGAAATGCTGCCCATGGTTTTCTGATGTGAAATTTCATTGAAAATGAGGGGGATGAAATAAAACCCAGCCCAAAAACCCAGCCCAGAAATCCTTTCAGGGCACACTCAGAAGTGGGTGAAACTGCTGCTTCTGATGGATTTTGACCACTGCAAAACACTGGTTCTCCTCTCAGGGAAAATTGAAGTAATTTTGTGCAAGCTATTAGGACTGGCTAAAGCATCTCTCCTGTGCCCACCCTTCAGCCCTGGAAGCGGGCAGCGATCCTGCTTTGCCACCACGACACAGCCCGGGGGCTGCCAGAGGCTCAATCCTCCCCTTCCAAGGGCAGCTCCAGCGCTGGGAGAGCGACCGCGTGAGAGCAAGACGGACACAGGCGCGGGATGAGACTTTTTTTTTGGCTCAGCAAGGAGCAAGGCACTGGGAAAACACTGAACTTTGGTCTGAATGCCTAAACCTTCATCTTTTCATCTTCCTCACCCCAGGTTGCTGCCTGAGAAGCAGGAACAGAGCTAAATTAGAACAGATGGGGAAGGAAACGCTACCACCGCTGCCCTTCCCCATCAGCACTGGGAGCATCGCCTGGCCCTGGCCCACAGTGAGCACAGGCTGCAGCACGTAAAGCGTTTGATGGCTGCTCACCCTCTGTTATCAGCAGAGAAGCACCTGAAGGCCCTAACGGCCTGCCCAGCCTCGCCTGGGACCCACACCCACCCACAGGCTCTGGAGCCCCATTTCAGCTCAGCCCTGGCCCAGCGGTCCTGCCTTGAGCCCTGCCTTCAGCCCAAGGGACTTTAGATCCATGCCGTCACATCTCTCCAGCTCTGTCTTTTTGCTCCCAGCTGCTGGACTCTGCTGGGGCCTGGCTGTGGTCCATGGTTTGCTGCATGTGAAGGTGCTGATGGAGCTGGGTACCCCCCCTCTGTAGGACTGTGCCCTGTGGGTGAGGGTCATCCTCTGCTGGTCCTGCTGCTCTCCAACAGTAAGTTGTTGTGCTTCAGGTGATGGTGAAGGCAAAGCTGTGTGCTTACCACATTGTTATGCAGGGCATGACTCTGGAAAAAAGAGCTGGAGGGCACCTTGGGTTAAGGGATTGTCTTAATTTTTGCCGTGTGTTTGACCAACCTGAGTGTGTGCCGTTTCTAGGACTGGGGTGGGTCTCCTGCAGTGTTACCCATCCCGTTGGAGAGATGTGTTTGGGTGACGGGAACTGCGTGGGGTAAGGGCTGTTGTGTTGTCCTGCTTCTAAAAAGAGCCTTTGCTGCTGCTGGGCTGTGAGCCACGTCTGTCACTCCCAAACCCGGCCCCAGAGGAGGGGGAGTGGGGAGCAGCTCTGACCTGCAGCCCTGTGGACGTGCCACCCGGGCACAGGGCTCAGCCAGGCTCTTCTGTGGGCACAGGCCGCTCGGTGCAGCGGTGATGAGAGCCGTGGTTAACTGGGTTAATTATATTCATGTTGCTAGGAACACTGTGAATTATGTTAATAGCAGCATCTGGGGAAATTACATCTTCATTAATTGGTCCTGATTGCTTTTTGGCAGATGCGAGATGTTTTTGACTTTAACATGCAGGACAAAATTTATTGTAATCAGCGCATGCAGTAAATGCACAAATACTGTTACCTTGCCTTGCTAATTAACCCTCCAAAGAAGAAGAGATGGGAAAGACCTGCTTGGCCATCTCTTCCTTTCTCTCTTGCCCCAGCCAGGGCAGACTTGTTTTCTACCAGTCCATGCTCTAGTTCCTCTTCTAATAGAGTTTTAAACATTGTTTTGAAGTTAAAAACAGTAATAACGAGGCTGGCAGATGCAGAAAAGCAGCCATGGGGCTGGGGAAGGTTCTGATGGTGTGTATTGTATCCTGGAGTTGGCCTTATTGCTCTCTGGCCTTGATCTGCCCATAAGGCTCCTCCTCGTGGATGTAACTTGGTAGCAATTGGGTCTATTCATATGCTTAGTTGGGCATGTTGGTGATTTGGAGACCTTTGATCTCATGGTGTCCCTAGCTGGAAGGAGAGGAGGCTCACTCAGGCTGGGCTGCTCGCAGGGCACCGCCGGGGGTGGAAGACGGGGCTGTTGGGGGATCAGCAGGAGACAGTCGTGGTTAAAGCAGCAATGATCTACGTGCAGTGTGTGGCGTCAGTCTTTGCAATTCTTTAACTTTCAGCCAAGGTAGCAGCGAACAAGGAATTAAACCCC
The DNA here is from genome assembly GCF_028858705.1 of Grus americana. Taxonomy (NCBI): domain Eukaryota; kingdom Metazoa; phylum Chordata; class Aves; order Gruiformes; family Gruidae; genus Grus; species Grus americana. The sequence goes on along the minus strand of NC_072857.1, from coordinate 13,178,778 downwards.
ATTTCAATGAACTATCACTACGTAGCAGAAGTCTTTTTTTTTTTTTTTTTTTTTTCTTAACCATGGCAGAGATCCTGATCTCTTTGAATAAAAATGTGAAGTTCCGAGCGAATGCAGAGCGCGGGGCGGAGGTAATGCATTACCTCCCCGGGGAAAAGCAGGCTAAAACTCGGGCGAGGCATCAAACTCCTTGTAACTTATGAGGCTGTTTGTCTGGGCATGGCAATAAGTTGTATTATGGCCCCGCTTGCTCTGCCTTCTATTTACACAACACCATTTTTCATTTTAATGGTGGTTTTTCAGCCAGCTTTGTTAGGGCTGCTGCTAATTGAACTGGATTCGTGTGCCCCGCCGGGGCAGGACAAGGCTGGTGCTGGTTAAATGGGAAGGGTGAGTTTTAACGCCTGGTGCTCTGAGCGGGCATCGCCCAGGCTGAGGGGAGCAGGAGGAGGGGGCATGGCAGGGGTGAGTGAGGAATTTAGGAATGTTTAACCCTCCGGCTGCCATGGAAGCTCAGAGGTGCCCTCCCCATGGCAGTGATGGGGCAGAGAGTGGCTCCACACAAGTCAAATAGCCCCCAGGGAAATGAAAACTCTTTTTGTGAGCGACCTTTCTGACTGGGAAAGATGCAGGCCCACCTCTTCTGCTGGGAAATTGGGTTTAAATGTTCTCTGGTGCTTGAAGTGTCAGCTTTGGACCGTCATGAAGTGGTTTATGGGTCATCACAAGGAATCAGAACTCATTGCTGGGACAATCTCACCAGAGCTTTGGAAGGAGCAAAGTTTGTGCCCTCAAAACCTAGAGCTAGATTTTACCGAGAAACTGTAGCACGTGCTGAGCAGGGAGCTAGCCATGTCCTCTCCAGCACACTGCCCCCGTAAACAGGTAAGCAACAGCACAAGGAGCAGGACAGTGTAATACGCGTGAGATTTGGCTGCAAAGCATTGCTTCTGGCTTGTGGGATGCTTTTACCCGCTGCAAGGCTCCCCAGGTCCCTCAGCACCGGGGCACTGGGAGGTCAGAGAGCTCCTGGGTTCCTGCTTGTGTTCCCAGGGCCTCTGGCAGACTTTCACAAAAATCCTCCCCCCATCCCTGACCCACAGCACCTGCCACCCCTGGTCCCCACTGCCCTACAGTCCTCCCCAGAGCCCTGGGTGCTGCAGTCCCGCCAAGCTGACTGTCCCAAGGTGACTGGAGCTTCTAGCTCTCAGTCACCCCATTAAGAGGGACAAACCCCACCAATTAGATGGAGAAATAAATGTCTAGCGGAGCATTCACTTGGGATGTCCCCAAAAACACAGTTCTGAAATGTGTAGCTCTTTATGCAGAGATGCCATCATCCCACTGCCCCTTCAGCTGATGTGGCAACATGTGCCCCATCTCGCTGTGGGATCACACCTCTTCGCCCAGAGGACAGAAAAGCACGATGCAGAAGATCTAGGCTCCTTTTCCTGACGCGTTCAGATGAACCAGGTGGTAAAAGCAGGCCAACCATTTGCAGAAGTCTTTCCCTACCAGCCCACTCTTGTAGTAACACAAGAAACGTCAGGAAACTCCCCCAGAGAGGAAGCCTGCCCATGCCGTGCACCTAAACAGTTCACATTTGTAGCCAAGAAACACAGCAAGGAGCTTACTAGTTGGCAAAAGGACTGATACGTAGCACTGCCTTTATTTTAAAGGGCAATTAGCACTGTGGAAGGATTCTCTCTGCTTCTTCAATATGCCATGTTTGTTAGCTAAAACTTCAATTTATGGTTAATGCCATATCATAACATATGTCACAGCTCTGCAATTGAGTTGCTCTGTGGCATCAAGCAAACAGAGCCAGAGCAGAAGTCCTGAGAGATGCAAATGCGGGGGGAAGTAGTGCTGTGAAATAAAATGGTACCCAGTGAAGTGTAGCGGGGAGGTTTTTGGTGAAAGACTGAAACTCTGGAAGACTCAGCTATTTGGGTTTTTCCCTTCCTGATCTCTTGAGAGGTGGGACTTTTTGATATGAGTATGTTGTGGTTTTTTTTCCTTCCAGACAAGCAAAATGCAAATCCCTTTAGGTGAGGGCTGTGCTCAGGGACAGAGAGTAGCAACATCAAAGGGCCTAGGGGAGACAAACCAGACTGGTCTGTGAACCACTTTGTAAACCCAATTTTGGGGCAGGGCAGACCCAGGGTTTCCATCGGGCAATGGGGATGGACAGGACATGCATGGGGAGATGAACATGGTGGTCCAGCCCACTGCTTGGACTGGCCCCTGGGCTGGAGCACGGCTTTAACTTCATCACCGAGCCATGCAGTGACAACCACTAAAGCAGGGATGATGAGCACGTCACCCCTATAACCACCCTGGTGATGGCTTCAGGCCACCATCTCAGCTGTTGCCATGCCCAGTGCTGACAGTGAGCAGGAGATACTCTTTTGGGGGGAAAGAAAGTTTTCTCTTGGTGGTTGTGAAGGGCTAGGTGCTAGGTTCCTGCTCTTCGTCGAGCCATGCTGTCACCAGAGAGGTCAGAAATAATTTATTTTTAATCCTATGAATATGTAGAAACTTGTCTGATCTTCTCAACCCAGTGGCCATGAATTTAGAAATGGCATCAGAAATCACAGCATTTGGTATCCTGTGAATCCAGACAGAGCTATAAATTTCTCTTATTGGTGTGTGTGAGCCATTTGCCGTACGTGACTTTCTGAATTTGTGGTCACCTCTCTCTACTCCTGTGTGTCGAGAGTACGACTGAGATTTTATATTGTGCCTCTGAGACACAAAGTCCTTCTGGTGCTTTTGTCGAGCATCCTAAACAGGCTCGCTCGCTCTCCTTCCCGTTCCCTTTGCTAATGGCTTCTGGCCACAGCCTGGCCCTTAAATCATGGGCTGCACCTGGACAGGCATAAACTGTGACTCTCCCCAGACAGAGGGGATTTGCTCAGAGCGGTGAGCAATGCACCCCTGAACACGCACGGTTCAGCTGTGCCTACGTAGAGTTTGAGACAGGTTGTCCGACACAGGCACTGTAGCCTCTGCCCGCAGGGGCTAGTCCTGCAAAGACCTTAAAAACATTCAACGAGCCTTTTCAAGGACAGCCATTCTGAATACAAAGGGAGAAAATGTCCAGTGTAGATATCGTGAGGCGTATGTTAAAATGACCTGTGCGTTGGGAGGAAAGCTTAAGCGAAGGAAGTTCACGTTGGAGGGACTGGAAGGCAGCGTTGCTGTCCACCTTCTCTACTGCCTGTGCTTTTCCTCCCCCACCTGTATCTGTTCTAGATAGAAAAGCTTTTTTATTGCAAGACTATTTCTGCTCAGTGAATTAATATGAAGCATTTGCAACCCCTCCTCCCCATTGCATCAGCTCCCAGCAGCAACGAGCCCTGGCTGGTCCCGGCCCCTCTGGTCAGCCTGGGAAAGGGGACCAGCGCCGCACGGGACAGGAGCCCAGCTCTGTCACTGACGCACGGCTCTGCTGAGATGCCCCCGTGTACCGAAATGGGGCTGCCATATTCTACCGATCTGCTCCCTGGGAGCCTGGTGAATCGCTAAAGGTAGCAGATGTGGCTGTTTCCTAATATTTAATCCTTTTGGCACAGCAGTGCCAATGCACAAACATGAACTGTATCAAGGGGTCTGTTTATTAAATTCTGGTCTTGTCATAGTGGTGCAACCCCACTGAGACAGTTTGATGTATTAATATAAAACAAGAAAAGTGGATTTTCTCAGATGCTGCTGAGAATGGCATCTTGAATGCAGGCTGCTGCTGAAAATGATATGTAGGTGTCATCAGGGTCTGAGCCCAATTACGAGGGTAGAGCAGGATGTTTGAAACTGCACACTTCTGGGACAGACAGAGCTGATATGGCCCCTACCACTCCAGTCAGTCTGAAAGCCAAATTCTCCAGCAAACTATGTGTACCACTTGGTTTTGTCTCCCCTTCCCAGCCAGCCAGAGGAATGAGAGCCAAATCCTGCCCCATCCAGTAGCTGAAGTAACTGCAGCCAACAGGGCCCATCAGGACAAGGTTTCTGTGCTTGTTAAATGTGAACATTTGAGCCTTTTCAATTTAATCCTTTTCCAAGTGTCTTAGGTTTCTTGGGGGAGGGATTAAATGGCAAGGTTTCCTACATTTCTGACCTGTCCACTGGGGCCCTACCAACCCGCAATCTATATAAAAGCAGTGAGAAAGCATCTTTGCCATCATGATTTTTTCAACTATAAATTGCTGGAAGGTGATATTTGTGAAAACAGCACTAGCTTCGTGTAGTTAGCAGGGAATAGGCATCAGGCAAAGGAAATATCAGGAAATAGAGGGCTGGTGGTGCAGGGTCATCAATGTGGAAACAGGTTAATGATAGAAACTGGCTTGTAGATGCTAGCAGACATGAGCAAAGATAAGTTTTGAAAGCAAGGGCTTCACAGAGTTGTCCCAGAAGCTATAGCTAGGGCAAACACCGTTCTCTGTCGCCACTACAGACAGAAAGCAGAGAAGGTGAGAGCATCCCAGATCTCAGCAGCTTGCTTTCCAGTTTTTTATAAGCCTCCATGCACAGCTTCAGTGTTAACCCACCTTCTTCTCAGTATTTTCAAGTTCCATAATCTTTTAATCAAAGGACCACCCAGCCTTCAAAAACAAATCCAAGGACTACTATACTTTGAAGAAAGGATGGTCTTGTACAGCAACCACTTAGAACCAAAAGGAAAAAAGTCACTAAATTTTGATTGTTATGGTAAAGAGTAGGACAGAGGCTAAAAAGTCGTAACTGCTTTGTTTTGTTCCTTAGAGATAGGGAACTGTGCTCACCTGGCTTTAAGTAAATCACAACAGTAACTTTCCAATGGCCTTTTGTCTCCCAGCTTCAAGTGCTTCTGAACCAGCTGAAGGCTGCTACGGGCTTGTGCCTCCTTCCTAGAGTTTTGTGACAGAACTTATGCTATTTTGTGGAAGGAAGTAAATGCATTAGTGAGTGCAGTACCTCTTGGCTGAGGCTAGGTTTATTTGAGCTTACTATTCTAGAGTGATCAACTGATCCCTTATTGACCATTTTACTTTAAATGTGGTCAAGGGCTGCAGTCCACAGTAAGTCAGTCTACCTTCTCCCACTCTTAGTCCCACTCTGCTACGTAACCACCTTCTGAACCTATTGTCAAGCCATGCTTGTTTCACTAGCGATGCTACTCTGCATCTTCCTGGCCCTGGGAAGTTTTGGCAGCGGAGGGGTGTGAGCAAGTGCAGGGTTCAGTGTCTCTGGCATGGCTTTTAAGGACTTAAGTTGCCCACCCTGAGGCTCAGAGTGCTAATCTTTCTGCTGGGATGAATTTTCCTCTTGGAAAGGTGCAAACTGCAATCCCCATGCCTGTGGGGATGGATCAGGTCTATGACTTGGATGCATTTGATCCATGTCTGTGTTCCATCTTCAAATCTGCTTTCCAATTCTGACCCCAGCTGTGAAGCATTAAGTGCTGCAGTATCTCTTCAATGTGGCTGAGCCACGTTCGTTCCTACTGACTGCTGCCTGTAGGATTCACTGTTGTGGTGAGGGATGCCTCGAGACCAGAGCTGGTCTGCCTGGCACCTGGGGCAGTGAGGGTGCTCAGACTGAAGCTGTCAGTCAGTACAGTTAGGCTGCTCCAGTTTAAAAGGGGAAAAAAAACCCCAAAACCAACAGAAACAAAACCCCTAAAACCAAAACGTAACCCTGCAAGAACATGACACACCTCCATCTGGCAGGTTAGGTCTAGCAAACTTAATCCAGGAGGAATTACAGCCTGTGCTGTTACAAGCAGGCTCTGTGTTTCAGGGGGTTTCTGCAGAGTTGTCCCCAGCTGATGCTCAGAGCTACAGAACGCTTTAAAGATCCCATCCACACAACAAAGTGGGATTAGCTCTGTTTCGTTGCTAATACCGAGGAGCTCTATGACTAAATGCACCTTTCTCTTCCCAGCCATCATTAACGAGTTATTCTTCTTTTAGCTCAACTTCAGTCTGCTGCTTAACCATTAACTGTGTCTGTCTGTACCTAAAAATTATTTGAAATGAAACATTCAATTATTACAGAGTTTAAACACCCACAACATGGCTGCCATTTGATTTCTTTATTTCAGAAATGATAAAGCACTCCGGCTTTAAACTCTTGTTCTCTCTAACAGTAGCCGAGCCACTAAACTGATGACACATGGATTAACCAAACAGTCTAGCAAATCGTTGGTAGAAAGGGCTGTTTGTGAAGCATTTGGACTGCCGTCCGGATCCATTTGATGTGCAGGCGTTTCACAGTCATTACTCATTACCAGTCGCTTCCCAGTGCGGTGTGATTTTCCAAAATGTCCTTCTTCATTTTCACGGAGAAGGTCTCTACAGTCACTTTCAACTGCAACTGCACCCATTGAGCTTGTTTCTTGAGACTGTGGTAAAACCTGAATAAGATGAGGCCCAAAAGGTATTTTCTGCAGCTTTTCTGCTTTAAATGTTGAAAAGCCAAATTCATGGGTTAGTAATCTGCAGCCCTCTGGTTCACAGCCAACTTCCCTCTTCTTCCTCTTGCATGAGATGCTTGTCCTTTGCTCTGCACCAGTGCTGCTGGAACATGCCTGTTCTGGCACACTTGCCTTTGGACACTTGAAATATGCAGACACTGCTTTATTCAGGTACTGAAGATTGATTTCATGGGATGTTGCCTCAACCTAAGAAAACACCCAGGATACACTCAGTTAAAAGGAGATATGTTTCAATTCAGTGTTGCATGATCATCTTCCATGAATTACTTTGCTACATGAAGGGAAGGAATTTAAAATTCTTTCTCAGGCAGCAGTAAGACTCAGGGGGAGCTAAGCAAAATGTCAGTAATTCTCTGTTATCATTGCTATAATGGGGGCAAGGGAGGGCTTACCTCTGTGGGATTTAGCCAGACATCTCCATCACTGGGATTTTCTGCTGATTTTATGGCACATACCAGCATTCGAGTTATTGCTTCTTCTACACGGGCTTCATGATCCGAATCCTGCCTCGAGGGAACAGAAAGTGTTTGGAGATAGGTTAACACTTGGGTCTCTGCAGAAAGCTGGAAGATCTTGGGAGGAACTAAATGGATGGCCTGATTTTGAAAGCCATACTCATGTACGTGAAGTCAGTGAAAGGCTTCAGACTTTTGACTCTCCTACTTGTGTGTACAGCCCCCACAGCACAGGCTTTGGTGCAACTACCCTTCTGAATAAGGATTTGCAAAAAAGCAGATTCCAGAGTGTGTATGTAATCTTTTTTCCTTACTAGTGTTCTGTTAATTGGGTATGGTGCTTGAAATTACAATGCAATGTTAGCATTTAAATAATGTATGCATTGAGCTCTTGAGGACTAGAAGGACCATGAAAACACATCGCAAATTTTGTGTATCTACATGTTATGTCTAATCTGAGTACTTAAAACGCACAGGATGTTACATCAAGGCAGCAGCTATCTGGGGGTTACAGAGGCACAAAAGTGAGTCTTAAGGAAATTCAGGAAATATTTTATCATGTAACAGTAGCTGACATACTGCTGCAGTTTTAAATATCAGCAGAAGGAAAAACATGTTTCCTCTGAAAGCTCTCCTTCAAAATACGAAGTTAGTAACTGGCTGTTTGGTTTAGGCCTTCACATCCTGCACCATCCCTTTGGGCAGCTGGGTACTAGCTAGTGTAGGATAACAGAACAAAACTTTATATGATCTTTTTTAGCTTGCTTTCCCACTTCACTGAATTTCTTGTTTGGAGAGTCTTACTGTCTCCTTCCACATACAAGATGGGTGGTCTGGTTACTTCAATGAAAAGTGCCCAGGAGCGGGTATGTAAATCTGGTTTCACTGAGATGCTTAGACATACAAGTTTTGGAAGAAAGATGTAACCTTGTCAACCCACAGCCCTGAACTGCCTAATTGTGGCTTTGGGGAACATGTCAAGCAACCCATGCCTCTTGCTAGTATGAGTGTTGAAGCAGTGGTTCATCCTGGAACCCTGAGGAGAATTTGGGATAGAAGCAGGGGGAAGTGCTCTTAGCATTTTATGGCTTTGGATGCTTGGCTTATCAATGGCCCCATATAACAAACCCTCAAAAGAGAGTTTGGTATCGATGTGTGGAAATTATTTAAGCTGTTGCACTCCTGGTATTCTTCTTGGTCTGCTGAATACCAGGGTTGTACTGATTGCATGAGAGTATGTTAGGAAGCAAGGAGTACTCAAAGTAGCTCACATCCAGCTGAAAACAAATTAAACTTCTACTCTAAAGTCTTGCCAACATAATTAATGGTTTCACTAGGACTATAAATGTTGGCATGATTCACATCTGTCAATACGAAAGCAGCTGGTAACAGCTGCAAGCAAGAACTGCTTGATATGGTAATGGAAATGTTCTCAGTATTGTCTTTAGCATCCATGTCAGAATTTATTTTTATAGCTGGATTGCCTAACAGTGCTGCCACCATCAGCTGTAGGGATAATTTCTGTAAGGAACCATCACCTGGGTTGCAATAGCTATGCTTGTTTATGGCAGCTTTTGATATTTGGAGAAGAGGAGTGTGTGTGTGCCATTCATTAGCAAGATCCAGCAAACCCTCCTCTGCTCATGATGCCACACACAGCTACCTGCTCTTGCTGTCACCAGACTGGATCTTGGTGACTTCTGCAAGACCTTAATGACCAGAAAGACCATGAAGTTTAGCCCCTTTTTTTTTTTCTTGCAGCACATAAGAACAGCTAGAAATGCTATAGCTAATGCACCACCCAGGGAGTTACCAGCCTGGCACAACTGATCCAGTCCTGACCTGCTCCTCCAGATGGGCACAGTTTGTGAGGCACAGCTTAGGATAAAAACATGTGTGTTGCCATCAGGGTCTTTCTAAGCACGCAGCCAGTTCCTCTGGATTACCTCAAAAGCTGCTCATATTTAAGGCAGGCTTAAATGGCTGTTCTACAATATCATTGGTGCTTTCCCTGGCACTGGACACAGCCTGAATGTACTCGGGGCTGTATAAGAGCTCAAGATGGGCTGTGGGCCTGCTGTCCTTTCTAAATACATAGTCTCATCTGGAAAATTTCTCCATGAGGGAAACACCCAAGTGAGTTGTTCTACTCTGCAAATGCTTGGTTTGATGTTGGTATGAGAAATGTATTGTCTAGTCTTCAAACAGCAGCTGAATGCATGTGTTCACCCCCCTGAAGATCTCCAGTCCAATAAAGGGTGTGTGGTTTTTTTTTTTTCCAAAACACAACTATAAGTATTTTAGTGAGGCAGCTTTCACAGGCCATTTCAAAGGGTCTTTTTTATATTAAGCTAGGATTAATGATAAAGTAATTTGAATCAGAAAACCTTCTGGAGTATTGAGATGATATCCCTGGAACCATACCATACATACCAGTTAACATGAGCAAGAAAAAGCCTGGGGAAAAGAAAATTAATTAAATACTTGAGAAAATCCAACTCTAGGCAAATCAAAACTATCACAGAGAAATGAAAATTCAAAAATCCTCTGCCACCCCCTTCCTACCACATTAATCTGATTTAAATTCTAATTTAGCTTTGCATGTAAGCATGTGCTTGAGGTGAAGTTGCTGTTTTGTCATCTCCTACTCAGCACAAAGCTAGCTGGCCCATAAGAAATTGGACATGCAAAGTTTAGCTTGTGATTAATTGTTTGCCTGACTGAGGTAAACTTGCATGTGATTTCTGCTGAATTGGGGCTTCAGATCTGGAACCTTGGAAGGTTCTTCAGGAAAAGCTGTATCCATAAAGGCTCTTCCCTCCCCAGCCTCTGAATACAGCACACCCAGTAGGGCTGAACCTGGCAGGCCGGGGCAAAAGTCCATGCAGATGTGGAAGTGTTACATCAGTGACATAAAAAGGAAAATACCAGTTCAATCCAAGAGTTTATGCTGACAGTGATGGGATCAATGGATTCCACATAGTGCCACCAGTGCCTTGGAACGAGCAGGACCTGGAATTGGAAATACCGTGTTAGAGTACTAGCAGAAGCCTGAAGAAAGAGAAGATGTTTTAACTGAGGTGATGTGGGATGCAGAGGCAGAATGAGGCAAGGAATAGGGGTGGGAGGTGATCTTTACCTCTTTATTCTAAAGAGCCTTTTCTCAAGACTCACATCCCCACTCTCTCCTCCCATCGTATCAATACTGTCATGTAAGAAGTGGACATGATCCAGAACTACTTCTCATCCAAACCCCTCCTCATGTGAAGCAGGATTGTAACCTAACTGCTCTACGTAAGCAAGGTCCGGCTGTACCAAGGGAGCGCAGCTGGTGTAGCAGTGAGTGGGGCTTTAGAGAAAGTCTCAGCCAAGCGAGAATTCTTCTGTAAATTCTCCAACTGAGCAGACTTCCCAGTTCCTTTAGAAGGACTGCCAGCTGGCTTCCCCGAAAAGCAGGTATCCTAATGCTTATTAGGTGATTAACAATATGTAGCTTTAATTCTGGTAAATAATCACCAGTATTAAACTTGTCACTTTTAGTAGATAGGCTTTTAAAAGAAGGTGTCCCAGAAATCATGACAATCTAGTTTAGATCACAGCTTTACAACTATATCAGGATGATAGCTGTGACATAAAATTGATTCTAACCCATGGCTTTTATGGTAGAAAGACATTAATGTTGTTTTGATGATATAGTACAAGCTTTACAGATTACTGAACATTAGATTAACATAGAGCTATCAAGAAAAGCATAAAAGATGGTTTTTGACAGGGGATAAAAATGGTCAGAGATGGATAAAAATATACACTTCAGAATGGGGAAAGTGAAGCAATGATCTGTATCTGAATTGCAGACAATTCTTTTACTTGGTAGACACAAATGGTGTGAAAGAATGTTCTGCTACCTAGATAGCCCTGTGCTTCATTATATCAAAACACAGCTAATGAGAAAATGTCTGTGTAGGAAACAATGACTGTGGCCCTAGTCCTGCAAACACTTACTTACAGGACAGGCAAAGCAGAGTCATTTTTGGGCTGCAGGACAAAATGTTCTCCACAGGTTTCAATTTAAGTCAAACAAAAAAAGCAGTGGCTCTCTAAAGGTCAAAAACATTTGGAAATTGTACTTCGATCCAGTACAGCATACAAAACAGAGAAGGAAGTCAGTCTGTGGAGGGCCATTATTTAAAAAATATCACCAATTAGTTATTCCTGGCATTTCCATACAAAACCCTAGGCAGACTGAAGCCAAAACTTGTTTTCTACACAGAACAAGTTTGAGTGGTGCTTTTATCACAGAAACCTACACTTTAAATGAAAAGCACAGTTGCATTAGCTGCAATGGGTTTATCTGTTAGGAAGTGTTTGCCCATGTTTCATTGACGGCAGAATCATACAAAAAACCCCCCACTCATCTGCTCTCTAGGGGATTTTGTGTTGCACTGTTAAAGTATCTAGGTGCCCTCCAAATGACAGGGTATAACGATGAAGCCTGGAAAAGTATGGTGTACAGCAGAAGGCGTAGCTTCTGGAGTAAGTAGCTGTTTCCAACAACGAGGTGCTTACTGTGAGACTCGCATAGGAAGAGTGAGCTTGCAACATGCTGGAGAAGTGGATGAAGACACTAGGGAATTGGGGTATGGTGCAGAGGGAGTATGTTGCAAGGGAACAAAAGCAGGAGGCAAATTAAGGGAAGTGTATAAATGTTTCGGTAAGAGGCGCTGCCTGGAAAAAACAAGATGGAAATTAGGAATGGAACCTGCTGGCTCAACACAATTCATATGCAAAGCTGAGACAGAATTGCTTTGGGAAGAGGAGGTATAGCTAGGAGGAAAAGTGAATTCCCCCTAACTAGTCCAGTCTTTTCAAACCAAAGAGGAGGAACTTGGTCTTTGGAGAGACTAATCAGATTTTACTTGCCAGCAGGTTAAGGGTAATAACTGCAAAGTTGTGTATTTCTGCAGCCGGCACTGTTTGCTGATGCAATTTATAGAGGAGCTACAGAGCTGTGACTCAGAGGCAAAACAGGTACCATAAAGACGCTTACTCTCCCTCTTTTATTTTTGGGTAAGGTAACGCTTGTTAAAATAAGAATTTATGGCAGTAAGAAAACTGAAATTATCAAAAAGCAAAACGACTAAACCTTTAAGGAAGACAAAAAAGTGGGAAACAGTAATTAAAAATAAAAAATAAAGCTGGCAAGGGAGCACCAGAACTAACAAAAGACCAAAAAAAATTCAGCAGAGAGGAGTAGAGTAGAATTCTTCTACCTTTACAAACTGGTATTCTCCTAGGTTTGCAAACTAGATGCAAAAAACACCAAACAAAACCCCAACACCAAAACAAACAAACCACTATCACTGCCCCTGACTATCAGTTCTGCAATAAAATAAAGCAGATATCCATATGTTTGTTGAATATGGGACACAGATTTAGCTACATTTGAAACTGCATTTCAATAGGAAATGTGAAAGTAAACCACAGTGAAATAACACACACACAAAAAATGCTGCATGCATTTTATGGGGAAAATGTAAAGTGCAAAAGCAAGACAGAACTATTCTAAGCTAAGAGATAATTTTGTGTTAGCCTGCTTTCTACAGAATATATCTAGCTTTGTGGGCTGGGAAGATACCGATCTAAACAGCAACCAATCAGATAATTTTAATATTTAGGCTAGTGATAGGAAAATATAGCAGATGGAGCCAAAGTAGGACAGAAATCTCAGAAAAGATAAAATTAAATTCTAGTATGTAACAGGAGGAAAGAAACCACGAGAACAGTTGGGAGAGCAAGTGGGGCAATGCTCAAGACTTGTACAGCACAGAGAACAGAACAGGTTTAAATTCTCGATGGACGTGATTAACTTGATACAGTGCAAAGGTAGGGCAAAGGTGGAATTGCTTCAAAAAGAGAGCGTACCCTGAAGTGAAATATTATAACAAGAAATTCCTGCTCATTAGAAAAAGATATTTGGGTAAATGCGCAGGAAAAGGAAGCACCAAAGAACGTCAGTGTGATGGGAAGAAAAAGATGAGGGGCTGTGGAGGAACCCAAGCAAATCCCAGAGCTGTTTGCCACCATGGTAATGAAAAATAAGATAAATACTCTGCAGGAGCAGCACGTGAGGGCTGTGAGAGCACTGCCGCCTCAGCCTGTGCCCTGTCCTAGCCGGTGCCTGGCTGCACTGGTGCTTCTTACCCTCCTTCCCAAGCTGGTGTCTTCCCACCTGCTGAAACAGGGCACCCAGGGCCACTGGTGTCCAACACAGGCACAGCCCTGGGGAGCAGCACTGCGAACAGGAAGGGAATGGGGCTGTGGCCATGCTGTGTCCATAGGGACCCAGGCGGGGGACTGAGGGAAGCTCAGGGAAGAGGTGGAAAAGTAGAGTTAGGAACTGGCAGCTTTCACCTTTGGTTTACTCGATTTTTTGGGCACTTGGGGTTTTCCATGTGTGTTGCAGGCTAAGTGGTGTTTTCATCACCAATTCTAGTGTAAATTCACCTCCTGGACTTTTCTGCTTCTTCTGTGATGGAGATAATGGTTCTGGTGTCTAGATGTTGAGCTGGGCTGTCTGTCGCCTTTATGGGGTGACATGGGGCCAGCTCTGTAGTCTCCCACATAAACATTCTTTCTTCCTTCCCCAAAAAAGAATTATCAACCATCTACTATGCATAATGCTGTGGACAACTCTGAATTCTCCTTTACTATATTCACTTAAACTCTTCTCCAACAAAAGCATTTTTTTCACCTCTTTTAAAAAGTATTTTATATACTTTGAGCTGGAACATTTCATTGCCTTTTAAAAAGTTTGAATTACTGCATTTCCTGACTTATTACAACACTTCTTTTTGGTAACAATTACATTTTTCTTGGTTATTGAGACTGTCTGTTATGCTGTTCCCCACTTTAAGCCCAATCTGAAATTCTCAAGCCTTTTCTTTAAAGGTGACTGTCCTGGTTTCAGCTAGGATAGAGTTCACTTTCTTCATAGTAGCAGGTACAGTGCTGTGTTTTGGATTTAGGGTGAGAATAAGGTTGATAACACGCTGTTGGTTTGGTTGTTGCTAGGCAGTTTTTCATTAAGTCAAGGACTCTCCAGCTTTTCATACTGCCCCACCAGCGAGGAGGCTGGGGGTGCACAAGAATCTGGGAGGGGGCATGGCCAGGAAAGCTGACCCCAACTGGCCAAAGGGATATTCCATACCATCTGACATCATGCTCAGTATATAACTGAGAGGAAGCTGGTCAGGAGTGCGACTGTGGCCGGGGACTAGCTGGGCATTGGTGGTCTGCAGGTGGTGAGCAATTGTGCTGTGCATCACTTTTTTTTTATGTATTCTTTTATTATTATTATTCTCTTCCTCTTCTATTCAACTGTCTCTGTCTCAACTCACGAGCTTTACTTTTTTCCCCCGACTCTCTCCCCCATTTCACTGGGGCTGGGGAGTGAGCCAACGGCTGTGCTGTTGTTTTAGCTGCCTGCCGAGTTAAACCATGACAGTGGCACGCAGGGAAATCTCTCCCTGACTTTGTGAAGATTTCTGCTTGCTCAGGGTGGGGTTAGAAGTCAGAGGTCTGTTTGTGCTGTTGAGAGCTCTGACTGCCAAGCAGGATCCCATGGTGTGTTAGATACTGCAGCAGGAGCACAGAAAGAGAAAACCTTGCAGCTATACGCAGGAACTTAATGATAAGTGTAGTTGTGGACACAGACTGAGTTTGAGATGTGTTTCTTTAGATTTTCAGAAAGCAGGCAAGCAAAAGCGGGGGAGGAAAGCTTCTGAGCAGCAAACCACAGTGAGAGACAGCACGCAGTAATGTTGATCTTATTTTAAAATCATTTTTCCTACACTGTGACAATGTTTTTCAAGGCTGGAAGGGAGCATCCTTCTCGGACTTGACAGGCCTGAGACTAGCTCAATTAGGCCTTTCCTTCTGGTTTCTAGAGTGGCACTGCAGCTCCTCTGGCTTCAGGCTGCACCTGGGACACAAGGCTAGGAAGCAGGAGCGTGGGCAGCAGGTCAGCTGTGTGCTGCCTGTAACACCGTGGGTCCTGGTGTCCACTACCTCTCCTGTCTGCGGTAGCGTAAGAGAGAGTGGCATTGCTTGTGGGAGCCCAGTGTACAAGGTGCTTGCCCTCCGTTAGGAGGGCAGATGTGTGCAGCCTCACGTGCCTACCTTCAGACAAGCTGAGATGTGCTTTCTTGTCTTTTTACCATTGTCTAGTTATATGGGTATGGATTAAGATGAAGACGGAATAAGAACAGTTACATTAGCGAGCAGGAAGGAAGCAAGAATCTGGTGAGAAGTGGGGCAGGGGAAAGAATGATCAATGATTTTTGTATTTGTATAGCATCTCAGTTTTTCACAGCCTTTTCAGGTGAGATTCATCTTTCCTATTTTTAATCATCAAAAAGTTAAGCATCTATGTGCGTAAGCTCCTTTTATAGCCTGTACCGAAGGACAAGATGGGATGAATGTTCCTGCAGGACTGTAATTGTGTAAGACAGGGAGGATGTAGATGCCTTGTAGAGGTGCCAGGTTCTTCCCACTGACAGCAGACAGGACATCTGTCCTGGATGGGATTTACGTTGAGGGTGGTAGATCCTTCTCTAGCTCTTGTCACACTTGTCCCAGGGTGTGGGGTGGAAGATACTAGAACAGACATGTTTCGCCTCATTTGTGGTCTTTTAAGCAGTATTTGTACATTTGTGAAAACAATTAAGGTGTTACTAGAAATAGTGCAGCATTTTTGAACAAATAAAACAACATACCAATGCTTTTGGTGAAACCTCAGTAGTTCAGTGAACACAAATCCACCAGCAGTCAACCTCCTGCTCCACACTTACCACTCAGACTTGCAACCATCACATAGGTGACCAGGTCCAAATAGTTATAAGGAGCCCCTACATTTGCGTGACACAACTTGAGCTTGTAACTTTATGGATATAGTCATTTACAGCTGCAAACCCTAAAACTACTCAGCTGCCTATTTAAACAAGTTATATATCTAAATGTTATCATAATTTGTATCAAGAACAGATCACTAATGTATAACCAGAAGTTGTGTTAAGACCTCTGCGGAAATGCAGCCGACAGCCACTGGTCAAGTACAGGATGAAACCTTATAAAACCTAAAGTCTCAGCCAACTACCAAAATTCATAACAGAGATTCACCTCTGAACAAGACAGTTAAATGGTATAAAGGATGCGATCGAAGTACACGTCGTGCATTGGTACAATTTTATATGAAGGAATTCTGCTTTAAAGCCTTAAACGGGTGTAGAAAAATGGCTTGTAGCAAACAACGACCAGAAGGTGGCGTTAGACACATTAAGTTTTTGATATTCAAAGCTGCACTCACCCTACATGCAGTTGCTCTCCTGAATACCCAAGAACACCTTTGTCTTTATTTTTCAACCCTTTATTGTTACAATATCTAATCCAAAATGTTCTGTGTACCCTCTGGGAAGAAGTGGAGATGCTATGTATTATCACAAAATAAAGCTGGCTGCAAATTCTGCTGTAATTGTATTAATTCTACATGAAAACCACTGCTAAGCACATACCAAGGTTGTTATTATTTAGGGATCCTCTCCTTTGTTAACAAAGGAGTTCCTCTAGGTCATTCCTTTCTTCTCCATCAAACAGCAGCACTCCCCAGCCACCTGCCCCATAAGCTTCTGGATGAGATACTGGAAAGCACCACCCAAAAGGTGCGGATAAAATGGATGAAGGCAATACCTCACTGCTTCATCATTGCCTCTACACTACTTTCTCCTCAGAAATCCAAACAGTATCTCCTTCACGGCAATGCACACAACTTGTATTACTGAGCTGGCTCAAGATCTTTATTCCTAGAAAGATTAATTTGTAATTGCTTTAAGCCTAATTAAAATTAAGATCATATTAAAGGTTCACTACCATACTTGATCATTCCAAAGGGGATTATAAATTGAAATGGTGTTGGGGATCACAGATAATGCAATGCTGAATGAATGCAGCATTTTTATCAATAGTAAAAACTTGTTCTTTGTGCTTTAAATTAGTTTCACATTCTGCACTTTGTAAGGTGCAGTGTTCAATAATCATTTGTTTTATGAGTATGGTTAGGAGCTAATGTAATGCAACCAATGAAGGTTGATCACAGATTCCCTATTTGCAACTGTGCCAGCAGAAGAGCAAACTCTTCCCAGCTCATAGACATCATCTTCTTGTTTGAAACTACTATCTTGCTCCATTCTGCCATCTCACCAGTTCACAGGAGCACTTCTTACTCTGCCTCCTCAAAATTACCTGGATTAGCAAAAATCATTCTTTAAATTGTTGAAGGCTGCTGGGTTTGCCAGCTAGGGGCAAGAGAATACTTGCACAAGTCGCTGAGCTGGCAAGTCAAAAGAAGTGACAATGTCTAGTAGGAGAATGGTGAAAAGGCTCTAGAAGTGGCAACTCCACTGTCTTAAGCAGTTGGAGCAATGAATGTTGCAAAATTCCTCTGGAAAGGCCTGACAGTTTGAGATGCGCGGGAGTGCGTTACAAGGACGTGCACTGCTGAACAATGAAAAAGGGTAATTCAGACTCCAAATACAGACCATGTTGATTAAATAAGGAAGGACGCTATTTACGGCAGGAGACTAGGAATTAAGAGTCCTGAGCCCCGCTCTCGTATTGGTGCTGACTGCCTGTCAGCCAGGCACTTATAACTGAACTTTCTCAGTAAAACAGGGTTAATAATATCCTCACATCCTTGTAAAGCACCATGAAACCTCTGGATGGTGTGCGCTCTAAATGCAAGTATCATTATTACAATACTTTGCTATTAAAGCAACAAGTTGGGCCAATGTTCCCTGGTGAAGGTTATTCACTATCAAAATACAAGTTCCTTTGTTGGCTCTACACGCTCATTAATCAAATACATTTTATGGAACATACTGGTTTCAGAGTAGACAGGAGTACTGTTCAAGAAAGTTTTAAAGCAGACAAATTGGAGGTGATTGCAAGAACTGTGATGGAATTGGGCAGCTGATTGAACTAACTCTCCAAATATTTGCGGTTTTTGTACAAAAAAGGTTAGTAAAATAACTGTGAGCAAAGAAAGTTTCCATGCTGAGAGAAATATATCAATCCTGAGTGCAGAGTGTAGGGAGAGGGAACTTCCACAGTCAATTTGTTAAGATTTCCTAGCCCTTAATGAGCCAGTTAAATAATTTACTAAATCTTTAAAGTAATGTAAAGCTCATGCGTGAATGGTACCTGTCCTGGACTGAGCGTAACGATGTGGGCTGTTGTATTCCTAAACTCGGGAAAGCGTTTCAGATCAGGTTTGGCAACGTTGACTTTGCTGAATACGCTGGATTCCTCATAAGGGATCCTGGTGGGATAAAGGAAACTGGTGTCGCCAGGTGGAAAGAGGTGCCATCTCTTCCTGAAAATAGAAAGAAGATAAAAATGTATTCAGTGCATGTCAGTTACAGCAAAGAACTAAAGGCAGTAGCAAGGTTTTCAATAAAACATAAATCTGCCTCGCTGTGTGAATCTCCTACGCAGTGAGAACACAGGCAGTACTTACAGGCTGTCTCCTAAAAGTGTTTTTAAAATATTCCACTTTTTAATTTTTTTAACTGAAAAGATTTACAACTTCTCACCAATTATTTTAAAAAGGCATATAAAATAAAATTTAAAAAAAAGCTCTCCCATCTGGTTCCTCCTTCTTCCCTTTTACGGAGCAACACACAGTATTTACAGATGCTCAGCATTAAAAATTGCTCTACAAACCAGGGGCAATAGTTTTGTTAGAGACAATGTGCTTTCATTCACTGGATGAATAGTTGCTGCACCCATGTTTGTTTTAAAAGGAGGGCATTGTGCATTTTGGATGGCAACAGTAAAGGGGTATGGATGTGATCTTCTGTTTCCTCTCATCACCTACAGTATTTATTTGGCCATTAGTCACAAACCCCTCATTCTTAGTAAAACTCACCTTGATGCCCCCATGCCAAAGATGGCATAAATAAGAGACATCTATAGACATAAACACCCTGAAACACCTATATCTTTTGTGTTATCAGTACCACATGATGAAAATGTGGCTTGTGTGGGCTACTGAGTTTAAGAACTTACTGGCATGACTAAATGCCCAGACGGAGCAGGACAGGGTTGTTCTGCTCATGAGGGCACTCATGTTCCAGGTTGCTCTCTATGTGCCCAAAGAAGTGGTTCAACGCGCCATAGTGCAGGGCCAAGCAGAGCTGAGACACTGACCTCGTCCTCAGGAGCTCATGTCTGTCTTTCACTTGCACAGACCAGATCAAAGAGAGAAAAAGAATATGCCAGAACTGGTGGTGCCAGTTTTATGGGTACTATAAATGAAATATCTTAGCAGGTGCATATGTAATTTAGAAATAGGAGTTTTATATGGCAGTACTTTAGGTAATGGAAATAACCAGAAAGGAATACACAAAGAGAGAATTTATTACATTTAAGAGGTGTCAGACAATCTGTACAACAGTGACCCATGCACTAAGCAATGGGAAAATAAAGGTAGTACTTTACAGCACTGTTGGACAATTTGTGCAGCTCTCCTCCTTGTTTCAGACTCTAGTGAGACCTTTTCTTTCTGTCCCTTTCCTTGGTACTCACTTCTTGCTTTTTGCCTACTGCTTCTGGTTGTCAGTTCTAAGTCACAGATCTGACAATGGGAGAAAAGCAGCCAAATGGCACGCAAACACAAGAGACAGGAATAGCAGGATAGCCAGAACTGTGGAGATCGGCACAGATGGAAGTGCCATAGGCTGCTGATGTTTCTTGGTAATTACCAAGACTACTACTGGGTGCAAGCACAAGAAATGGTTCTCCTGAAACCCAAGCCCTATTGCAACTTTATATTTTGCCCTCCAAGCTAGACCCTCTGAAGGTGTAGAAAATAACTAGGTTAGGAGGCTCATAGGTTAATCCTGCAAGCTCATGACAAAGCAATATCATGAAGCAAAAAATTAAGAAGCCCAAGGGATGCAAGGAGGAAATTCAAGATAGCAACAAAAGGCTAAGGAGTCATCCCTGGCTTTCCTGCAAAGGCAAATCTATTTAAGTTTAGCATAAGCTTATATTCTGTTACAAAGCCTCTCTTGTTTGTGAGTCTCAAAAGGGAATCTTTCTGCTCTGAAGAAGCACAGGATTCACAAGCTTGTGGAAGTTTGCAATCTATTTATAGGCTTTGCTCTGAAGAGGAAAACAACTTTGTCTTTTCAGGCCATGCAAAGGCTTTAGGCTTTTTCCTTCCCTGAGAGGAACACAGGTTTTGTCCTACCAGAGGAGGAGGAAGCGTCTTGGGAAGGCAGGCAAAATTGCTACGTGATGCTGGATCTCTGGCTCCAGTTCAACACCTGAAGGTACAGATCAAAGAGGCAGGGCAGGTATCACGACTGCTAGAATACTGTACTTATTTAGCATACCCAGTATTTAGGTGGATCCTTAGAAGATATTTAGGCATGTAAGTCTCATGGTTTTCAGTGAGATTTCTGGCTCCTAAAGACATTTAAGTGCCTGGACTTCAATGCGTAATGCTTACTGATGTGGTCTGAAGTCTACAGGACTGGCTGCAGCAAAGCACAGTGCTGAGGGCGGCTTCCAGAGCATCTCTGCTGCACGTTCACCCAAGAATCTCAAGGCTGTTTATAAACATGAATGAAAACCTGCCTGAGAGCTAAACCAAGTTACCCTTCTTACAGATAAGATGATGACAAATTCATTTGCCTCAGGCCTTAAAGTCAGTCAACCTGTGGCACTGCCCAGCATAGAAGCCAGCACGCTGACTTCCAGTCCTGCACCTTAATCACAAGACCACTGTGATTTTGCTATTTTATAAAATGTCAGAGTATTTAATCACATTAAAATCCCACTGGCCAATTACTCCTCCCACTCTATACTATCAAACCTAAAAAAATGCATGCAACTTGTTTTGTTCCTCTAGCATTACTCTAGCAATAATAGATAACAAAAAACCCCTGAGGCCAATATCCAAGGAAAGGAGAAAAACAAGAATGGGGAAAAAAAAAAAAAGACAGCATGCAAACAGGCAGAAAGATACAGCAACAAAGCCACATGCTTCAAACTAATTTCGGAGCCTCAAGTGTCCCTTTCAACTTTGCTCACAGCTGGCTGCTCCCATCCTGATGTTCCCCTTTTAAATTAATTCTAGCAGGCTATTAGAGGCTCTTGCACAGAGAATATCGTAAAAGTCTGAAGTAGTTTATTTCTATTTTGTTTCTGGGTTTTTTACTTTTAACTCTTTATCTCCTAATTCCAAATTCTTGAATTCTTAACTACTAGGAAGATTAAAATGTTTATCATTGGACCACATCACACACAGATCAGAAGAGATCTTCCTCAAACAGAAGAACATAAAATTGCGTTACCTCCATGACCCAGTCAAACTCCAACCCCTTGAAGTTCTGCCATTTCCTATAGAAAAGTACTGATGTTCTTCAATCATCAAGAGCTCAGAAAACTAAAATATTCAGGACCTAGAATTAATACTGAAGAGTCCAAAACTAACTTTATAGCACAGTATAACTTTCCCTTGTGTTTGTTGTACATATATGCACTCATTACCTTCCTTGTACTTGCAACACTAAGTTGCAGCCGTATGAGTCCAAATGGCAGGGAGTGTTTGCTCCTTCAGAACCAATCCACAGTGTGCTCTCTTTTCCACCTCTTCTGGGAAAACCAAAGTCAGACCACCTTATATCCTACAGCAATGAAAAGGTTATTTATGTAAGCTGTTAAACTGATTCACATCCTACCCCCAGTTGTCTGAGTCTCTTGTCTTCTCCCTCCACTGCTCAATCGGTCTTTATCCACTGCAGTTGCTACTCCTTCGTGGGGTTCCCAAATGCATGGCCTGTGCCCCTTCCTCCAAAATTCTCCTCTCTAGTAGCGTTTCTTCTGACTTTCTTCTTTTTCTGTCTGACTGCACAGTCTCCTAGATCTCTGCCTCCAGTTCTCATCCCAGTCTTTCATATCACACAAGTTACCATTTGCTCTGCAGAAAAACTGCCCGACTGCTCATGGCCACACGTGGCTTCTTTTCCTTCTTTTCAAACACTCTGGTTTTTTTGGTTTTTTTTTTTTTTTTTTCTCCTTTCTCCACCCTAAACCATCCATCCAAGCTCAGGACTGCTTTTAGAAAAATTCTGATATATGACATTTAAAAAAAGAATGGAAGGAAGGAAGGAAAAATCCCTATTCCCTTTTCAAACCAACTGATAATCCATGTGGCATATTTGCTCTCTGCTCCTGTCTCAGCTTTCTCCATGTATTCCAGAAACGCAGATTTTTATCCCACTTCTGACCCAGTGGTATGCTGGTTTTTTTAACGTTTCTTATCATTTAATGGACATGTTCTTCTCCTGCCTTTGCAACTGCGGAGGCAGTGAACTTAAAACAACTTGATTACATAGTAAGAAAGGGCAGAACAGGTATGCATCTGTTACAAACATAATCCTGGAGCTTTCCAGTCCATTGATCCTCCCACAAACAATCCCTTGGGCATGACAGCTGGAACAAGGGACAGTGAGGTATTTTTCAGATAGTTCAAGGGTTTTGCATGATGGCTCTGTATAGCTTGGATAAAGCTTTCCCATCTTTCTATGGCTCACCCTGCCACCTGCAGGGCCTGATCATTTGTTTATTGGAAAGCATTTGAAGTGTACTGGCCAGAGATACTGGTGCCTTTTGGCTGGAGCCCCAGACTGAGCCTTAGGAAACAGAGATTCAATTCCTGGCTTCCTGATGGTCTCAGGCAAATCACTTCATCTCTGAGCTTTATTTTTCCCATCTTGAAAGGGAAGATAACGGTATTTGTTCTGTTTCAGTAAAGCGCTTTGGGGTCATTCACATCACCTAACTTTAGGAACCTAATTTAAGCTCGGCGCCTGCTCTTGTCAAAGCACTCTCAATCACCCCTTGGAAAAGCCTCTCTCTTTCCTCTGTCTATAAAGAGAAAATAGGAGTCTAGCTTCCTAATTTAAGTATGTAAGCTAGCTGCTTGCAGACAGGTGGATGACTATCCTTTTTTAAGATCTATGAATGAGAAAAACTACAGCTAGACATTATTATAAGGATGACTTCACCATGACTCTGTATCAGGAAACCCTCAAAATGAGTGATAGCCTTCCCAAAAATTAGGTGTTGCTAAAGATTCTGAATTTCAGAGTTATTGATTTTAAAGATATCACTTGAAAAAAATGCAGAAGTGTAATATAAACATTTGTCAAAGGCAGCAAAAAAATCAAAAAGAAAAAGTTGCTCCTATAGATTTCAGCAGCCATAAAATTTAAAATCCAATACAACTATTTCAGTGATAAAGTTAAGCGTAACACAATCTCTACACTTTAATCTCACACCTAAATAGTTTTTGTATTTTGTTACAATTTAAGTGGAAAGAAAGCACACATAATCAATATTAGATTTAAAAGAACTTTTTGAAAATGCTGCAGTGGTAGTAAATAGTTGAAGCGATTATGGGTAAAATAGTTTTTAACCAATGAACTGAAAAGGAACTGGTAAGATTACTGAAATCTTGTCACAGTGGGTTCCTTTTCTACAATAAAAAGCCACAGTAAGAAGAAATGCACTAAAAGGTGTTCCAACCATAACAGATGGCACATTACTTGTGAATTATATTTATTTCATTTGCTGCTTATAATGAAGTTAATCTGTACCCGTATGTCACTTTAAAAGGTCTCATTTCTATTTAAACTTCACGCGTATATCTCGCTTCTGATTTATATCTCAAATCCTGTAATGAAATATCAACTGAAGAAAAAATGTAAGATGCTAGATACTGCTCATAGATTAGAATAATGGAATCATTACCTTAGCCCACACAACTGTAAATGATAAACAGTGCAATCTAAATTTCAAACAACTTCTAAATGGCCCTATTAATCACTATAAATAACAGTGCAGTTGGCCTTCTTTTCCCCTTCAAGTCACCTTATGTAAATCTAAATAAAATCTAAAAAGAAAAAAGGCGTTATCATCAAATTCACGCAAGAATTGAGGACAATTTCTACAAAGAACTCTTTTGGCTAGTATAAATTGTGTAGCAGTGTTTCAAAAGCCATATGAGTCTGGAACCGATGGATGCATTTCACTCCCATGCCTGTGAAACTGGCAGATGACATACACCATATTTGCTTGCATAACACCATCAATTTTTTACTTCCCAGATTCTGCTTTAAAAAAAATCCATGGCATAATCATTACGTGTGTCTGTTCTAAAAGTGCAGTACAATCTGTTGCTTGTTAGAGGTCAGGTGATGAGGTTGTGGCATGACACCTGTACTGAAATGCAATTCCTGGCACCTCAATTTTGTTCTTGAATGGGGGCAAGGGGAAGAAGGAGGTAGGAAAATGGTTGTTTCCTTCAAGTGTGTTTTTATTGACTGAATGAAGCAGCAGGCTATTCAGGTCTTCTGAGCTGCTATTATCCTGTGCTGTAAAACACAAAAAATGCTGTCTGTTGAGGCAGAAAGAGAGAAGACCAAGGCAGGACCACGGATAGAGGAAGTCACTGAAAGATCTAGGGAAGCCTGAAACATCCCTGAAGCCTCCCAACTTAGTTCAAACAACACAACCCAGTATGAGAGTCATGCAGCCCAAGTTTATGTGATCCTGGTTGTGTTTCAGTGCCCTTAAGAAGGGAGGGGAAAAGAAAGTAAGGTAAGATGGTCTCTGTGCCCAAACCTTACCTTCTGACCCACAGAACAATGGGAAAGGAGACAGTCTGAAAAAAGACTGAGCACTGGAAAATACTAATTTTACTGGTATAAAAGAATAAAATACATATAAGGAGCATGGGAAATCTTTCTGAGGAAATAATTTAATTAATTTGAGGGGGCTTATCATTTTGTACTCTTTGTCATCCCAGTGATACAGTGTTTGCAGGGAATTATGATTCCATCTTCACATTTGAAAGTATAGAAATGAATAAGGCTTCATTTACTATTCTGTCTTTTTGAAAAAATACACCTTTTGTATAGCTATCCTTAATTTTGCCCTCTTACAATTTGCAAGGAGAAGAAGCAGGAAGGTAGATGAACCAATACATTGAAATAGCAGATAGACATGGAGAAAGTAAAAGAAAACACCCTGGGTAGGTGTCCTAACACCTGCATTTGGAAATTACCATAGATTATGTACTTCCATGGACAGGTTACTTCATGTACTTTACCTTCTCCACATACAATCAAGGTATAATAATCCTGCAGACTCAGAACCCCTCCTCCTTGCAAACAGTTAACCTGAAGATATTAAGGGAAGGAACTGTGCTATTTAAGAAAATGACCCACAAGGCAAAACACAGAGCATAACCATGTTTCAGCCTTGTTGCTACAAGTGAATCCATGCCGTCAAATCCTCTTCCCCGAGTGGAGCTGTTAATTCGAGTACCATTTGGGTACAAAGTGAATCTGGGGCAGCAGCAGGGTCTGGAGTCTGCAATGCGCCCAGGCGTGCTGGGTGCCTGTCATCTCCACACCCTACTCCCACTTGCTTTCATACCTTCAGCAGAGGCGCAGGGAAGGTCTGCAGCTGCAGAGGTCACGCACATGACTCGGTGCTCCCTGAGCCTGCCCAGTCACAAAATGATGCTGGGCTAAATGGGGACTACTGCCAAACTGGTAGTTGTTTTTGTCACTTGTGGTGGTGTTTTTAAGCACCTACGGAGACCCAGAATTTTAGATGGCTGCCATTTGGTACTAGCTCTCTGTTAGCCTGAGAACCAATAGCTTTTATTGCAAAATTTTAAAATAAATGGCCAAAGGAGCAGAGAGGGGATAGCAGTAGGGGCTTCAGAAGCATTCAGAACTAGAATGAGATAATATTAATGCTTTACCTGGAAAATTTCTGGCTTGTCTTCAAATATCCTGGCAATGTATTTGTAGTCAGCATAAGCCCAGTATTTGGAGTACTCATAACAACTGAATGGTCCAGAGAGACAAGAAGGCTGCCCACAACTCCAAGCCAAAAACTCTTCAAGTGTAGCCTCCACATAGCTACACCTGGTTTCAAACTGGGGAACTAAAGGAACAAAAGAAAAGCCAAATATTACATGAGCGCTGAGCACAGAAACAGTAAAAATAATACATAGTTTCTCTCTCAGCTCTGGTTAAATGCAACATGAGATACGAAGTGGGACTGGGTGGCTTGACCATAAAATGGTTCAATAAAATGGTTCTCGTCACCTAGCTCACAATTGAAGTCTGAGACTATTGCTTTTTCATTAAGGTGTAAGTGAATGACTGTTACTTTGAACTTGCTGTGAGGTAAAAGCACACCAATAGTTACTGTTGTTCATGTGCAAAGCACCCTTCGGTACAGTAACTCAATAATACGCCCAAGTTCCCGAAGCAACTGAGAGCCCATCCTTTGCTTCATCTCCCTTCTTAAGTGTGAACTGCAAATGTGCACACAAGTATTTGTGTACCCTTTATTTTGTCTCCATGGATGTATGCAGATGAACATGTTCATCTTTCCCACCTAAAGCAATAACCAAATCAGCACAGTAATGCATAGGAAGAAAATTATGGAGCCACAAACGTGCCAATAATCCATCTAAAATGCTGTGTGTCCTTATTTTTCATTTGGGATCGACAAAAGCATATTGCGATGTTCCTTGGCAGACAAAAGTATTTACCAGCAGTGTTCTGCTCCCGTCATGCTTTGGTCAGGCTGACTGACAGCCTTTCAGCTCAAGGTCAGGTCAATTGGAAGGCCTACAAGACAACCCACATCATAGCATACTTTACTTCTGGCTAATCGGACATCTTCATTTTCCACAGTCACTAATTGTGCCAGCTACAAAGAGACCTATCCAATGTTAAAAGAAAAAAAAAAAAAATCACTCCTTACTATAACTACTACTGCGGAAAAATTACTGCAGCCTGCATGAATGGCAATGACAGAGCTGCAATTTAACCTTGTGTAACTTGCACAGAGCTGTTCAGAAATGGGATCTTTTCACTGTTGTGCAGCAGCGGCAGCAGCTCTTCGCTCTTTACTGCTCTCATTTTGTTATCACAGCAATTCCCATAGAGCCTCATACATTTGTTCTTATTCCCTTTAGGCAGGAGAACGGCTTTTACAAACCTTTATCATTATCATTTTGCCATTCCCATTGTAGTAGCCTAGGTAGTGGTTTCCTTTCCCCTCACTATCAAATTCATTAACTAAAAATGTCAGATAAGCCCCACTATTCAGCAATTCGTAACCTGGGTCTGTGCAGTAGAAGGGCTCCCTACCCAAGAACTGCATACAAGACATAAAAACCACCTGCAATAACCCAACCCCCCTGTATCTGGTTCCCTGTCTGTGTTGCAGTCCAATGCCCTCTCCTGATACCCAGTCATTAATGCAATGCACATAATTTTACTAAAAGATGGTCTGATGGAAAAATTAGATAAAAGATACAAGCACTATTGAAGGTGGCTCAATATCTGTATTATTTTGATGAGAACAAAGAGTACTCAGGACACTGCCTATTTTCTAAGATAACTCAGGAGCAAGTGTTTTAAAGGCAAGAATTATGCTCTTTCTACCTCACAGTGTCTTTCACTCTGAGCTTCATTTTAAAAAGTCCAACTATGAAAGGCAAGACTATCTTCTAGGATACAATCTCCTCAGGGCAGGGTTCTTGGCTTAATTTATAACTTGTTCAGTACCAAGGTGTGGGTGCTTACGGAAAAATAAATAGTAATAAAAAATGTATTGGGGCAATCTAAACAGGTTGCTTAGGTGGATTTGTAGACTGCAACTAGGGTGAAAATGTTAGCAATGGGCAGCTGAAAGCAACAACATTATTAATCAGTTTGCTAATACTTAATGACCAAAAGCTGAAGGTGTTTTGTAATTGATAAATTATAGATTAAGATAGGTAAGTCTAAAGTAAGCTGCCAGTGCTGTCTGACAACATGGTATCTGGAAGCATGACAGTCCTCTGCTCTCCCACTTAATGCCACGGATTGAACCAGAGGGAGAGATCGAGGGAAGAAATGCTTTTTGGAGGAAGCACTTCCCCTCTCTAGTTAAGGTCTGGTCCTGACAGATGCCAATTTCTGTTCTACTCAGAAAGACAGTGTTTGCAATGTATACTAAGGGAAATGTAGAAAAAATAATAGCCTTAGAAAATACCCTAAAGCTCGAATAAGAATGCAAGTGAAATGTCTCCTCCATTTCTTTAAAATTAGAAGAAAACTAAATGTCTATTCACAGCTACTAGGGAATTAAAATTATTTAAACAAATAATCCAAGCAAGGAATAACCTTTTAATGCTATAACAAAGCAGAGGCACAAACCAAAATACTGACCATCCACATCCAACTCCAATAACCACCTAAAATCTCAGCTTTATGCAACATTTATTCAGCCTACAGTACCTGTACTGTATTTTCAGCCTCCTATTCAGCTATTGAGTCTACAGCCTCTCTTTATCAAACCTCAGAGGCTTGAATTCTTTTGCTGTCCTTAGTGGTAAAACCTCTTGGGCAGGTGTCCAAGTTGCAGCCCTTTTCTGTCCAACTGCCTATCTGACAGCGTCAGCTCTATCCAGCATCTCTAAGAAAAATTCCCTCCAGAGATCTTGTGACTCATAACTATCAGCATGACAACCTCTTGTTCTCTCCAGCTTCTTCACAGTAAACTCATTGTTTATTCATTTTACTACGCAACCAGAGAAAATGGTCAAAATATGAAACGTCTGCATACAGAAGCCAGTTTTGTGTAAGCCTTCTTCTTCCTTTGTAATTGCTGGTGTGCTCCAGGTAGCCATCAGATAGATGGACTATATTGCTGCATTTTCTCTGCCAGAAACTCAACTTCTGTAGCTGCTGCCCACCCTTTATCCCACCTCAGAAAAATAAATCTTTTAGCGTGGCTGGAACTAGATGGGAAGGGATTTCCTGATTAATAGCACCTTCATTCTTCTTGTAATGAATGCTGGTATACTCTCTGGAGGTATCTCATCTCTGCCAATGCTTTAATCCTCTGATTATGTTTTTTCCCCTCTTATGGACACATACTGTTTAACTTGTGTAATCAGACAGAATACTATCAAACACACAGGTAGGTAGGTACAAATAATTCACACAAATACTGCTGCTAGTTCCCATGTTTTCCATGTTTCAAATGTGCCTTCCACATCCATATACCTCAGGAAGTTCCAAACTAGCAAGAAAAGCAAATATAAAATCCAAGTGACTCCCTCCAAGTTGCCTCATTTGCAGTTCTCATTTTTTTATATTAAGGAATCTTCAGTTTGGGAATCCCCACCCAGGCTGCAGATGTTGCACTAAAGAAAGATGAGAAGTCGTCATAGTAAGAGGTCTCAAATCATTTTGGATCTTCCAGATGAACCTCACGGCTTAAATAATCTCAGAAACTCTGAAGCAGCCATTTCAGAGTGACACCAAAATATACCTAAAAGCAGGAGAACAACTTCTTTTTTGTACATGTTTCCGACTCAGTAGCAGGACTGGTCCCATCTAGTATTAAGGCAATTAATCTATTGTAAACATGGGAGGAATATTCAGAGAGATCAATACAATTTTATTTGTATTCTCCTGTTGCTTTTTCTAACCACATCACTGCTTCCATTTCATCTGGGAAAGTTAGTGTGAACAATGATAAGAGAGAGAGGCCCTCGTTGGAAAACAATGTTAAGCATGCAAGAGTGAGATCAACCATCTTCCAAATGACAGTCGCACATGAAATGTATTACATTATTTCAGAATCTGAGATGGCTTGGCTAATGGCTTCACTAATATATCCTTACAATGCAAATTTTTTATAGCATCACAGGTCTCATTCAGTTACAATATAACCCCTGAAGGCTCTAGCCATCTTCTTGAAGACATTTCTAGCTCACATTAGCGTATAATGGTGGTTCCTGGAGACAAACTGATTGCTGCCTAGGGATTGATGCCTTTAGGAAAAAGCAAAATACAGATAGATGCAACTTCAAGATACTAATTCCAATTTAAATCCACTCTATATCCCTAGTGACTACAAGTTATTGTTAAACGATGACTTATCTACTTAGTTGGTAGCATCAATCCATCACTTAGCTACATAACACTCTATTAATCCCATCAGAAGCTTTCCCAGTTGGCATACCCATTTGCTCTCAAAAAGTGCCTACTAATTAATGAAAACTAGGACCAAAACTATCTTTTTACCTGGTAAGCCTTGCATATTACAACTGAGATATATTAACAAGGTATCAAGGAAAATGTTATATATTCACAACGTCTTCCCTATTGGCAATGGGATGCCTTTTACATGTAATGCAAGAACTGGCTGATACCTCATTGAACTATAGAGATATTGCTGTGAAGGTGTGTACCAACATATTAATTCTACACCTCAGTTATTCTATCTGTAGAAAGTGAATAAATCACATCTGTTTTCCCAGGAATCATTAATCCATGCTGGTAAAATGCTTTGAAATCCTAAAATGCCAAGCGTTTTCCCTCTAACACTTCTGTTTCATCGCTTCTCTTGCAAAAAATGAACATGAAATAATATGGTCATGATGCTGTGAAGAAAGCAAATTTCACACAGTGTTAAGTAAGATAATGTGATGTAATCCTACCACTTCCATAGGAACTAGCAGACCCTCATCTGGAGTCTTTGTACAGACCCTACATTCCAAGAAAGAGGTAGTCCAACTGAAGAAGGTTAAAAGAGTGCAACATGCTCCAGGTGATCCTGCTCTAGCAGGATTAGATGATCTCTAGAGGTCCCGTCCAACCCCTACCAATCTGTGAATCTGCGAAGGGTACAGAAAGAATAGCTAGGCGGGGTCTAAAAAACCATGATTTATATTGAACGTTTTTTAAGAACTGAGTTTGTCCGGCCTAGGGAAAAAAAAAAGGCTGAAGGGAGACAAGATACTTTAGGCAAAAGGGAGAAAGTATTTCACTGTGTGGTTGAAAGGGCAAAGGATGTACAGGGCATGAATAAAGCAATGCAGAAGCTCTAAAGTGGCTAGCAGATTGCCACCTTGGAGCATGTTTCCTGTATCTTCCCTCCCTCATATGAAACTCTGTCTGACCACGGATAGACTATGACTAGTATTGCATGGTTATAGATTAAAATTAAGTTGTAGTATTTAAAATCAAGTGCAAAAATTGCCTTTCTCCCACAGCATGTTCCTAGATGTCTGAGTGAATCTGGACGGTTAGAAGTGAAGTTATTGTACTGGTGTCAAGTAATTTTCTTAATGCTTTATACTTTTATAGCATCTTTCATCACAGGACCTTAAAGTACTGAAAACCACCAGAGTCTTATAAACCATCTGGGGGAAGGTGAGAATTATCACCATTTTACAGATAAAAGAAAACTTGGTTAACTGGCTAATTCTGTAATGTACTCAGGTTTGCGGATATGGAAGCTCAGCTCACGTTAACAACTGAATCATGTATAAGACCAGGACCAAACACACACACTACAAAGCAAGGGAAGAAAACTGAGACACTTGATTCTCATCTGTTAGTGTTACCCACCAGACTTCCTACTAAGAACAAACACAGAAGAAAGGAGAGTTCCACTGTTGGCCAAATCCCATGTCCTAAAAACAAAGCCTGTGGTGAAAAGAATACATTACAGAGAGAAAAGTGATAATGCAGAGGCAAAGGACTGCAGAACATAAAAGAAGAGAGTTGTGACATGTAACAGTCATGTCTCACCTAAATCCACTGTCTTCAGACCTAGCCTAAACTGGATTGTCTTTCCATCCAACACCGCAGAAAGGTATTTTGCATTCCAGTGCAGGGCTGGCCAGTCGCCAACCATGTTACAGAAGACTGCAGGTTGCTGTAGAGACATCACAATTTCCTTGGTTTTCTCAGGAGTAAATGGTTTGACATCTTCACCTATGTAAAGAAAAAAAACAGCTGTAGAGAGATGATTTATGATACATGAAGTGTCATCTACCATCTCCCACAACATAGGAAACATTAAGAACTACACCTCCTTTGTTTATGGTTGATTGTTTTATTACATTTTTAAAGTCAAATTTCTACTGCAAACACTGAATGAACATTCTTACACTAAATTAAAGTTTAAAGCAGTGTACTAGCACACAAAATGTAAAAAAAAAAAAAAGGCATGTGCTTAGAATTTTCACTTGTAGCTTATGCAATAAAGCTCTGAAGCCAAACTGTCTAGAAGTAGGCTAACAATAAAAAATAAATCGTACAAATAATGTCCAGAGTTTAGAGAATATAAATTTTATGAGTAAGAGTCATTCTGCATGGGATTCTTTCCAAGAAGCGTAGCGCATTGTCAGATAGCAACCAGATTCCTATGCATTTGATTTAAACTAAAATGAGCAGCATAACCAAAACACCAGGTATTTTTAAAGTGTTTTAAAATTTCTTTTCATCTACAGAATTTTAGAAAAAGGAAATTATGCCAAAGCAAGAACTAAACTAACCCAAGATTTCCATTTACTCCTTTGCTATTTAGAGATTTATATGCCCCACTGAAACCGTCAAGCCGAAATGCTGGCAACCTTGAATAAACTCAGCATTTTCAGAACAACTTTTCTTGAGGGACATATTGAGAAGGAAAATGTGATTTTTTTTTTTAAAAAAATAACATCTCCATAAAGCTGAAGCAGCGGACTACAACTTTGGATCATAAAAAAAATCCATTCATTATTTTAACCTCTATTGAAGTTAACTCATCCAGAATTTGTATCCCTATAATGCCTCAGATTTAACATACCGAATCAATACGTATGGTTCCCCACAACTCCTGGCAACTCATTTAAAACAAACAAACCAATTCAATCACTCTATTTAGGGGTCAAATTATGGTCTGGCATGCACGATGGGTTAAATAAAAGACAAGAAAATTCCCTTTACTGCTGAGTGCTAATTTTGCCTCTTGCTCCTCCCTGTGTGTGGGTGGTGGGACAGGTAGTGGAGAACCAGCCAGTCCCACACTGGGCAGCCCTGCGGTGCCTGCTGGGGGAAACACAGAAGACAACCCACTGGGAACAAGGTCACTGAGGAAAGTTCTTCAGGACTGTTTCAAACGTAACAGTTTAAAATAAATATATGAATGCTGAGTGCGAATGGCAGGAATAGAAGGAGCCCTGTGCATGCTGTATGCCATATGTCTTTGGTAACTTTTGCGAGTCCCCCCCTTTCCACAGGGTTTATACTCCAGCATAGCTGTACTTTTTAGTTTTCTAAATTAAGCCGCTGTTTCCACACAAATTCAGTGGGAGGTATCAGGGCTGGGGTTTCCTACAGTCGAGGGGTCCCTTACCCCACAGGCTTCCAGGGAAACTGAATCTCTCTCTCTCCTTTCACTCATGAAAACTCCACCTTGAAGCTTTAACTCTAAAGACCTCTGATCTTCTACCTTAATGGAACATAACATTTTTAAATGGCTTCTCCTTCTTAAGGCAGATGACAGGAGGGAGTTTGGGCTTTGGTTTGTTTTCGACGTTTGCTCTCATACGCAGAGCAACACTTGACAGAATGGTGTTGCTGTGACACAGAGATGTCTACGACACTTGGCCTTCAGTCTCGCGCTCCAGCAACTTGCACAACCAGGACATAAGGAGGCCTCACGGGGACCGTATGTCTTACCATATGGTCTTCCCTACCCCCGGATGGAGGTTCTGGGGGTTTCTGAGCAATAGGTTAGTGTACCTAGAGAGAGCAAGTCCAGAGAGGGCAGAAAGACCATCTGCAGACACAACGGCACGTGCTGGTGCAGCTACCAGGAGCTGGCTGTAGGCATGGTAAGAGGTTAAAGCTCAGCATGTTTTTTCACAGTGATGCTGTTCAAAGAGTAAGGCAAGACTCAGTCCAGATCTGAACGATCCCAGGGGGTTTATAAAAATTCTGCCTTTAACCGGTGCAATTATAATATTGTACAGAGCGGCTTTCATGATGCGGGAACTGGCTGGCCTTACGTACCTTTCAGATTTTCCAACTCAAAAAATTGAATTATTCCTGCTTAGGCTCAGTTTATCACCACATGGCAATCTTTTTGACTACTCAATTGGTTTTAAGGGCAATACATTTAATTATTTTAGAGGATGTAAATCCAAAGAAATGCAAGAAATTGATGGCACTTTTTGGGGGGATTTTGTAAAGCTGAGTTTTATTGCAAAAGCTTCAGGTTTATCCTGTCACTTCAGTCAACAGTTGGGATGTGCTATGAAAGCAGAAGTTTTACTGGGAGAGACAGGAAGGCTCACTGAAGCCAACTGTTGATTCTGTGTGGCTTTCTAATGTGATTTCCACATGCGTATTGTGCTTTTGAAAGGTGTGGTTTTAACCACAGTGAATGTACAGCGGGAAGTGCAGAGCTCGAGCTACTGGGAGAGTTTCTATCAACGCCAAACAAGAAAACACAATTAGACTAAATAGCCTCTCCTCTACTGAACGTTAGCTGGAGGTTTTTGTCATGTCACCACGCTTTATTCAGTTGTAAACCTATTTCCCTACAAAATTTAGAAACAATGAAAGAGGACAGTCTTAGTGAGATGCTAATCATTCCTATCTTCAAAGAGTATTAAAGTCATTGTTAAATGAGTATGTACCTTTTCCTGATATAATCACATACAACACCCATGATATAATCAGCAGTGAAGTTTGAAACATTTTAGCAAATTCAAAGCATTAGACAAATGAACATTATTTTTTTCTGCAAAGACAAATGAGGATTCTTGCCAATTTTGTGCAAAGAATCTTTATGTGTCTTGATTCAGTTTTATGTATTCCTTGGTGAGAACAGCAGTCAGCTAAACATAATTCTTTCCCCATAATATTTGTCATGCATATCTAAATGCCTGCTAGAGAAAACACACATAATAAAAGGTAAATATCATATACTGTATCAGATATTAGGATAATTTGGAGAACTCTGCTCATGACAGATTTTTCTGTCATGAACAAAACCCAGAGATTTCTGATGGAACTATATGCTGTAGGACTGGTAAGAAGTAATTAAAAGAGATATCTGAAGATATGTCTTGGAAGACAGATTAGCAGAAAAATTTGTAATTTAAAATAATCATCTTTTCCTTAGTTGTTATCATAGCTTCACAAAGATGTCATAAGCTGGGCTCTTGCTTCTCAGTATTTCCTAACCTGAAATTGATGGTAATTCATTCCTAGGCAAAACCCAAGGTTGTACAGCATATAGAACAGTATATGGTTTGGACACAAATGTGTAGAAGTAAAAGGTGTATAAATAAAATGTGTTGCAAAGAAACAAACTGTCCATGGCACATCTTGGGCATTAGTTATCAAATTCCTAGGGGACATCAGGTAGCAGGAGAGAACAGAAATGCATATTCCCTTTGAAAAGAAAAGCTCTGTTGGAGTCTTCATTTTCTCAGTTGTACTCTGATCCACAAGAGAAAAGGAATACTTTAAATTAGTTCTTTCTATCAGGTTCAACAAATGATGTGGTTTCACAGTACAAAAGGAAGTAGGAATAATTTGCCTCATGTTTTGACTTCACACAAGGCATGCATAGAATCCAGCCAGGAACTGAAAAACCAAACCAAGTTTTAGCTCAAGTTTTGTAACTGTGACAGCTTATATAATTGGCGAAAAACGTAGGTGTTCTTTAGAAAGGTAACACATTGCGAAATAGAGATCTTCCAATTAAAAAAACAAAGCTCTCCAGTTGTCTTTACATGAAGTGTTGTCAAATATGAAGGCTCATCCAGACTCAGCGCTGAGCGCAGGTAAAAGAAAAAATGATGAATTGGCTAAGTACTTTCCAGTAGACTTTGTGCTTCTGAGAGAGAAAATAATTTAATGTTTCTGATTAACAATTTTTCTGAGTAACTGAGTGGGGTTTGGGAATAAAGAGTTTAGCACAGCAGGCAGTCTGACAAAAAGTGGACTTGATCAAAGTTGTTCAGAAGCTAAATGTACTGTCATTCATTTAAAATAATTTAGCAAATTAGAAGAGTTCATTAGTGCATGGCAGTTGGCTTCTGCCAAAACACTCTGCTGCTTAAATATGAGATTTAATTGAGAGGTATTAAAATTATTTTCTAAAAGAGGGAGTTACAAGGAAATCCTGGTAACATATTTGGTATAAGCATCATCAAATTGTTTTTCTTGCAAATCTGTAATGCTTCATAATACTTATTTCTTTTTAAAAAAATATAGAAAGTTAAAAGAAAAAATTGGCATTTTGAATACATTAATACAGAGCAGCCAGGTCACTCAGAAAAATCAACTAACCCCCAAAATCTTAACTATCCAACAACCAGGAGGAGTGGGAAAAGAGAAGGTATTGGGGAGGATGGGGAAACTGCCCAAACCAAAGAGAAGTGACTTGGTTTGGAGGTCAGATGGAATGATTTCACAGTACATTAACTCTGTAAATTAAAAAACAACTTTAAATAATCTGCATGTGATTACAATGTTATGCACTATTATCAGCCTACTCTGGGCAAACAGAATGCATCTACATACACATGAGCAGTTTTCAGGATATACTGCATGAACATCTAGGTATTACTTCTTGACCAGCTACTGCTCTTACTATTATTTTTGACCCCGGGAATGCCAATACTGCAGATGCAGCATAGCCAGGGGGGCATCTACCCTAGATTTGCATAGGTATTTTGGCTACCGAAGGCTAGTTAGCAGTTGCATGGAGCCTCTCAGGATAGACCGGTCTGCACTGGTAAGACTGGCACCTGAAGTTTACTGTGGTAGCCTGAAGTCAACACACCCTTCCTTGCCCTCTGCATCTGCTACTGCGGAAGAAGAGCATCAAAAGAAAAGAAGCCAAAACCAGGAATTCGTATTTGCACTCACTTTCCAGTCCTCCTGTGGCAGGGCTGAGCATCTTACAGTTTTTCTTACAGTAAGTCTGAGTGACTCAAGACATGAAATAAGATAAGAGTGTGGGCTATGCCCTCAAACCTCAAACTGTCCTTTCAATAAAGAAAAGGAAATAGCTGCCAGACTTCGTAGGAGTGGAGTAAGAGGTTGAGCCCAGAATACAGTACTGGGAGGGAATTCCCACCCCTGCTCTAAATGACAGCATATCTCAAGCATACATTTATGAAATTCCTCCCTAAATCCCCTAGGGCTCTTCCTAGAAAGCTCTTCCTGAGCCCCTGGCCAGCTTCTGCCTGCTGTCTCTTCTCCTCCCATCCTGTAGTGCCCTGTTAAAAGCAGTCACGTTGGTTGAATGACCTCAGCTCCTCTGGTCTCCACCAGTAGAAGAAATGCTTTCCTTTCCCTCCTTGTCCTTACAGCTCCTGCCTGCATCTTCCGCCATTTGAAATACCCCCTTCCCCTCCCATTCCCCCAAACCTAGGAAAATTGGGATATGTACAACTGACAGAAGTCATACTAAATGTACAGTCATACTAAATGTATTTCCAATGAACTTTGTATACTTCTTATTGGCAAAATTACTGAAAGCAAAGTCAAACACAATGAAACTGCAGCACTTGTTGGATAAATTTCATTTTCTTCTGAAGGAAAGGACTATGGCCTTTGACCAATATCTTCCATCAGGATATAGAAGAGTTTCTCCAAAGGAGAAACTGTTCTTCCTTAGGATAGGCTGCTACAATTTCACCTTTCTGTCTGTTTGGGGTGTAAATTACACCCACCTGCTGCTGAGGAAATTTAGTAGCAAAACCATTTCATCTTAATACCCCACCAGCACCAATACACATTTCTCACAATGTTTCCTAATAGATGGGAAATTTAATACAAAACTTAATACTAATATAACATTATGGTTGAAGGTAAGGGAACTGGCACATCAGGGAACTAACATCTCTATTTTTTAAGAAAAAAAGAATTTTTTCATGTTATAAGTGACGTTTATTTCTATTTATGTTTCTATTCCTTGTTAGTAGTAAATATGAATGTACTACTCTTAAATTGATGAATGCACTGTACAAAATTCACTGTCAGAAACTAACCATTTATGACTTTATTGTTATCCTATCCTGCAAAAACTTAACAAGAACTTCAAAATGACAGCAACGAAAGAATCTAAATCTAAAATACATCATTTTCCCATAAGCTATTCTAGTAAATAGTCAATAGTATTCTAAAAATATGGGGTTTTTCCCATAAGCCACTGTAATAAACAGTCAATAATACAACTGAGCCTTTTGAATTTGATCTGCAAAGGGGTTATGATGGAAGTATACTTGACTTTGTTCACCATTACACTACATAAGATACAAATTAAGATAAATGACTGAGTCAATTACAGGTATAATTGTCAGAATGAAATTATAATTTAAAAGAATAAAAGAAGTATTTTTGAATTACATAAATTACTGAATTGAAAGAAACCAGAGAGACCCACCATGTGAACCTCAAGAACAGTTTCTGAAGTGCACAATAACCAACGTGCACAATCAGGGTATGAGATTCAGGGATTGCCATTATTATAGGAATATTAAACAAAAAGCATGGCTATTATTCCATCTGTTTACATCATTCCATTTCTTTCAGCATTGGTAAAACAAGCAGAAGTGACCTTAACATTTGTTTCAAGTTGCTGTTTCTCTTTATAAAGGTTATCATGCAACAACATGAAATTTGTTTGTGAAAATCTGTTAACAATGTATGTTTTGATTCTTGGGGTTCATATAAAGAATGTAAAATCTTGCTTTGACATACTGCAGAGCTAAGGATACATTCGACCCAATACACCTCGCCAAAATGTGAACTACCAAGCTCTTCTAATTTTCAACCTTAACATTTCATTAATGTTAGTTCTGTTTTTTAATATAAATATTAAACACAAAAGAAACTAAGTTTTTACTGAAAAAGCACAGCCTTGTTACATAGAAGCTTATCTTTCACAACTTCATAATACGACAAGCTGCTGCTAGCGGTGTCAACGTATCTTTACTATCTTCCCTCCAGAGATTTTCTTTCTCTTTTCTTTTTCAAATAACAACTGCCTGCAAAGTTTCTTTATCTGTAAACACCAAGACCTAAATATCAGAAAAGATCAAGGACTCTGTGGGCCCAAATCTCCACTCAGATGTGCATGAACTCTTGTTCTCATCAGCTGCACCAGCTTTTCTGGAGACTGAATGTGACCTTTAATTTTAGAAGAAACCATGACAGTGCTGCTGCTTTGAATTTTGGAAGCTTCTTGCAATATGCAAAACTTACCAAAACTCAGTGTTTGTCAACCTATTAGTATATTTGGAAAAGTCCTTTCAGTAGAAGAGTTTCAATATTTTCAGATTCCTTTTAAACATTAATGGCAACCATTGACTAATTCAATATTAGAAGCAATAATGTCTTCTATATCCAGCCTTCAAAAGCACATGGTACTTAGAAATTTAAGATAACCCCCTGAACATTAGCAAAACAATAAAATTGCAAAAGGTTAAAGTTGCACTTTTATACCAAGACGTCCAAACTGCCTTAGCATCGCTCTTGTTGAAACAGATAGAAATCAAAACCTCATGCTATCATATCTACTCCTGAGAATCTCATTGTGTCTGTGATCACAAAGCATAAAATAATTTAAATCATATATGTCCCTCTATTAAGAAAAGCACAGGCACAGAAATAATCAATTTAGCCTCTTCTTTCTATACAGAATTACATGATAGAAAGTCACATTTCCAAACAGACAAACACCATTTTGTGAGCATTGTGTCTTCAATATGCATCTGATCCCAAACACCTACCCAATCAGGTCTTCATAACACTCATTTGGGGAGCACACAGCATACCTATGGTATGACAGCTATACATGATGGTAGGAGTTGTTGGAAGAGAGGCGTAAGAAACAAGAAAATGCTGAAGTTCATCAAGTCTCACTGAAGAAAGTCACATGGAGAGCAAATCTGTCAAAAACTTGATGACTGGAGAGAGCAAATGGCACTTCCTAATGCGCTAGGAACTGGGGGTT
Organism: Grus americana; assembly: GCF_028858705.1. Lineage (NCBI taxonomy): Eukaryota > Metazoa > Chordata > Aves > Gruiformes > Gruidae > Grus > Grus americana. The sequence continues at coordinate 13,138,878 of NC_072857.1, read as the reverse complement.
GCACCATGGGGGGGATACTTTCCTGGACTGCTCAGCTCAGCCATTACATGATAGGTGTGTTTAAGCTGAATTAGACTCTCCAGATGCCTCAAGGTTGTAACTAACCTGTCAAAGCCTTCAGTTTATCTTAATAAGCCAGGCTTAAATCAGCACAGTTTAGGTGCCAACTCATAAGCCAATCGGCCAGGCCTGCCTCAGGGATGGGATGAGCATTTGGCAGCAATACCAGCTTCAGCAATGTAATTTTTATCCATCACCACTAATCTATCAGAGCTCCGGGCCACCAACTCCTCCTAAGATGAATTCCAGAAGGTTTTAGGCCAGACACAGGCAGATGGGCATGAATACAGAGACCTTGAGAACTTTCAGGTTTGAAACGGAGGGACCTACTATTGGATACACTATTGTGGTTGGGCAATGAGTAACTGAACGGGATTCTGTATTGTAATTTTGGATCTAGGCGCTGTGAAGTCCACGCAAGTCCTGCTATAGACACAAAAGTTCTGGGCCAGGAGACAAAATAACCTTTCCACTTGCCTGAATATATGTGCACTTCATCTGATAATATTCAAATCTCTTTAGCTACATTATAATGAGGTTAAAGCAAGAAAAGATTTCCCCACCCCAAATATTACAAATGTCAGTAATGAGAACAGTAAAAATGTCACCACACGGAGAAAAGAGTGAAATTAGCATATTTAGAGAAGTATTATACCCATGAGTGAAATAATGCAATCAGCTAGCTGCAAGATAAAGCTAATTTGGTTTCCAACAGTTTATCAACAATGCACTGCTCCTTTACATTAACAAATTTAAATGGTACCATATCCTGCAAACAAGAATAATTCACACAGAATATTACACTGTGTTAATTAAATAGCTGGAATAGAAAAGGTCAGGCCATGACTGAAAGATGCACATATGGGTTGTGAAACTATGAAAAGATGGAGCGATTTCAAATCAAGCAATTAAAATAAATTATTTAAATTATGATTAAGTCAACAGTAAATAACCCTAGATTTTCTGAGCCTATTTTGGCAGCTCCTTCCTTTTGCTGCTGTTTCTCAGATATTTTTCATGCTGACCCACGCAAGAGTCAAAATATCTTTAAACGCATCATAAGATGAGGTGGCTTGGTTAAATTATTAAAGAGTTATCCTGTTTATATTCAAGTTTTCATTTTACTATGCACGTAGCAAGAAGAGGCAAGTTTTGCAGTTAAAGGACACTGCAAAGCCCCACTTCCCTTATTTCTGGATGGGTTTCCTGCCACTAGAACAACCAAGAAACCTCAACAATTACTACAGTTAATTGAAAAATGTTCAAAGAGAGAAATATTTTTTTACTTTGTTTACTTCTGCAAATGACAGCACTTTGTCTTTGGCACAATGCCACCAAATCAATTATATTATAGTAGTAACATAGCCATTGTAAATTGAAAAGAGCATTTTGGCATAGGCTAAACTATGCTGAGGTGGTAATTTATGAAAAAGACCTAGTAAAACAGGGAATTAATCTAACATGGATCCCCAAAGCACTACTGGAATATGCATCGATCACAATCAAATATGAATCTCGTCCACTATTTTTACTGTATTTTATTTTTGTCACTACGGTTGTACACAGCAAGCTTAGTTTGTTACTGTCAATATGCCCCTCGTTATTTAATTGTGCGTGAACTTTATTTTTCCTGGGGAATTTCCTGAACTTTTCTAGACAAAACCTCATTTTCTTTTTGACCATACTTCTGCTTATTTCAGTTGGTATAAACTTCCTTTTTGTACCTTCAGTGCAACTTCTAATTTGAACCTCAGTCTAGCAAACAGAGCTGCGTGGGCTAAACAAAATGCAGTGTCCGTATGTTTTAGGAAGAATTTCATGGGAGTGTGTGGTTTGGGCTGCAAAACAGTGGGATGGGCACCACGTGTGAAATTCAGTTGTGCGCTGCCTGGCACATCAACACTTACAATGTTGGCACTGGGTCTAAAACCAGCCCGTGTGGATCCCACTGTTCAGCTCCCCCCAATTAAGCACACAGGCATTTATCAAGCCAACTTCCAGACTATGTGACAGAATGCCTAAGCAAGCCAAACTGAAATACCTAACTTTTTCAGGGAAGATGAAGCATTATGCAGCATACGAGCCATTAATTTTATGACAAGTGCAGATGGTAGATATACAGATACATACTCACGTAACCTAATGGAATGAATATATACTTCAATCTATTCAAACGATAAGAGTTTCTAATGAGCTTAGTGTAGCCCACATGATGGTATTACTCATCCAAACTCTTAAAATGGATTTAAGTGCAGGCGGTAACTGAAGCCTACTATTTTTTCCCCCCATTTCGGACCATAGCTGATTTGTATCCACCTCAACACAAACTTGTCCCTTTAAAAGGACGGATACCCCGGAGAAGCTCTGCTGCAGTATTTCCCTGCATGAAAGTACCCACCCTCGCTGAAGGGCCAACCCAGCTCTGCTCTCTGCGACCGCAGCGGTACCAGGCCCACGCCCGAGAGGGACATTTCGGAGGAGGAGCAGCTGAACGCGAGGCACGGAGGTCCCGCTCACGGCCCCCGGTTCCCTCCCGCCGGCCCGCGGCCTAGAGACAAGCCGCACTGCCGGGCCTGGGCCTCTCCGCCCGCCGAGCCACGCTAGGCCGCAGCGCAGCAGGCCCCTGTCGGGGCGGCGCCCTCCGCGGCTGGGCGGGCGCGGAAGGCCGAGGGGCACCTACCCGGCACGGGAGGAGAGCGGCTGTCCGCCCCGGCCATGCTCCTCCGGCTCTCCCTCCTGGGCGGCTCCAGCGGGCTCCCCTCAGCACCGCCCTCGCTAACAGAAGGGCGAGCCTGGCCCGGGAGCGAGCCTGGCCCGGGAGCGAGCCTGGCCCGGGAGCGAGCCTGGCCCGGGAGCGAGCCTGGCCCGGGAGCGAGCCTGGCCCGGGAGCGAGCCTGGCCCGCTGCGCCCTGCCGCGTGGGGCGGGGCCGTGGTGGCAGCGTTTCGGCTGGGGCTGACAGCGGCCCCGAGGCAGGGGTTCCCCTTGTCCCCTCCACTGACACCCGAGCGGCCCCTCGCCCCCTAGCAGTGGCTCCCACGGGCCGCCCCGCTCCTGTCCGGAAAGCGAGTCCCCTCTCCCCGCGGGGTGACGGCCCGAGAGACCCGGGGGTTTCCACGCCCTGCACGCCCCCACAGGCCGCGGGGCTGCGACTGTCCGCCGGCGCGGCTCCCTCCCCGCGGGCGGTGAGCCCGGCTCTCCTCCCTGGCGCCGCTTCCCTCCTCCCCTCGTCGGCGGAGGAAGGAGGCGGCCGCCGGCCCTCCCCGACCGCGCATGCGGCTGTGTCGGGCCGGGGCAGCGCCGCTGCGCTCGGGGGTTGAAGTGTGGGTGTCCCTTCCCCCGGCTCCGTCCCCTCCTCCCCGGCGGGCCCCCGTCAGCGCCCCCACAGATGGGCTTAGGCTGGAGCAGCGCAGAGGAGCGGCAGCCCCTCCTGCCGCCGCCGCCACAGCAGCAGCAACGGCGGCGGCCGGGGCCGGCGGGGGGCCCGGTGGTGCCGGCGGCAGTGCCGGTGCCGGTGCGGCGGCTGGCGCCGTTGGCGGGCCGCGTCTACGGGCGGCGGTGGCTGGTGCTGCTGCTCTTCTCGCTGCTGGGCTTCGCGCAGGGCCTGGTGTGGAACACCTGGGGCCCTATCCAGAACTCGGCCCGCCTGGCCTTCGGCTTCAGCGGCTGGGACATCGCCCTGCTCGTCTTCTGGGGGCCCATCGGCTTCGCGCCCTGTTTCTTCTTCATGTGGCTCATGGACAAGAAGGGTGAGCGGGGCCAGGGGCGGCGGGGCCGGGGGGTCGGGACTCCCCGCCCCGCTCCTGCGGCTTCTCCCGGGCCAGGCGGGGACGCCGTGGCCGTGTCCCGCCGACGCCGCGGTGAGGGGCGGCGTGGTGGTCGTGAGGCCGGGGGACAGGGCGCCGCCGGCCCGGGAACGCCCGTTGCGCTCGGGACTGGTGGCCTCGGCCTTAAAAGGGGATGACTAATACTTTAAAGGCATCATGAGTGCTATTTTCAGTACACAGCTCAAACAAAGGCGCATCAAAGGCCGTTCACAAGGAAGGTACTTAAGCTGTTTCTAAAGCTGAGAGGAATTATGGCATCTTACATTTCGGCTGAGGTGTGCGTCTGGAGTTGCGCTTCCTTCTGGCATTGCCATGCGGATGTTTGACCTGGAGATGGTCGTGTTTTCTGGTAATCAGCTGTAAACCAAACAAACACCCGTGTTGATGTTTGGATCAAGTGAAGTCCATGGTCAGGGCAGCCACTGCATCTTGAAAGAAATAGTTCATTTTTAAAAGTGGACTGTACACAGAGTCAGTGGTTTGCTTTTAGTTGCGCTAGGGAGATGCAAAGACGGTGAATGTAAACCACAAGTTGCGCTCTGGGGTTTCAGGAGACGAGCACGAGGGACAGTTTCCTAATCCATGTTCAGGCCGTTGCATCTCAGTAGCAAACTTGTGAAAATGGCATTTGTCTCTGGAGAACTTTTCCAGGGCCTGTGCAGTTTGTCTGCAGTCACCCCAGGGACTGCTCCGGCAAAGTCAAGTACCTGCGTTTGCAGATTTGAGCTTTTGGGCCTAAATCCACAGAAGCGTTTAGTCTTTTAATTCCTGTTTAAACAGGCCTCTAAACAGGAGATAGGAGCCTGCCTACCTACCTACCCTTATGGCTCCTGATGTTAAGTGCTACTTGTTCTATTTATTTAGGAATTAGTAGCTCATTTGTGGGAAGGGAAGACAGGAAAGTGAAGGCAGGCAGGGGAAAAGTCGTAGCTGAGAAGGCCTGGAACTGGAATTGCTTTTCTTAAAACTGAAGAGGCATTGGGGGAATAAAACCTATTGGGCTGAAAATACACTCTCCAGATGAGTCCATGGTGGCTGTCTCCTCTCAAGCAATTTAGACTTAAGTTGGCAATGCCTGTCTAGACTGCTGTATAATAGTGTTGTTAATTATCTTAAAATTAAAGTAAGTTATTTTGGTTTGTACGTGAAGACAATGACTCTGCTCTTGGTACAAGGGAAATAAAGCTAAACTTGAACCTGTGCTTGTAGAACTGAGTCTGTATTTTCTTTTTCTACAAAGTTGATTCTGAGCTATGCAAAAAAATACTGGAAAAGTTTCAAAGTAGTTCATGGAAGAAGGAGCATTAGTGTTTTGTTGTTTCTTTAATGCGATTAGTAACGTAGTTGCTGGATTTCTTGGTTTCACACATAGCTTGTTCTAATGACAATATGTATACAAGTGTGTTCCTCACTACCTTAACTGATTGCTTGGGTGTTTTCTTTTTTAAATTAATTTCCATGTTCATTGGAGGTATTGATACGAACTACCCCTTTGCTCTTGCTTTCTGGCTTTCCTTGTTGAGAGTGTTTCGGTTGATAGCCTAAATAGAGCATCTCAACTCATTGGCTTTATGCATGAGTACATAAGGGCTCTGGAGCATGTTCTTTGCACAGCAGCAGATTTTGTGGGGGCCCTGTTGTGTTTCAGGCTGTTTTCTGAGTCTGATTCCCACAGAGAACGTGGTGTTGTTCACTTTGGAAGTGATGGCTGAGTCCTGCCACTTGGTTTGCCACAGAGCAAAGGGGAGAGCTGCTGCTGCCCAGCTCTCCCGTGGGGCATGTTTCCTTCGGAGGCACGTTGCGAGGAGGTATCTGCTCTTTGGAGTATGTGTGTTCTGGGAGGAGCGTGACTCTACTACTTTGAAACTGAGAAGTTTGTTGGGTGTGACCTTGCCAGGGCAGTATTTCACTTGCTTAGGGGTACAAATGCTTGGTGTTACACCAGATCTACTCTCTGTACCAAAAATATAGAGAAACGGCACCATTTACTCTCCTGGCTTCAATCATCTGTCACTGGAGTTAGCTAGTAAAGGAACTGTCAGGAAGAAAATGTATTTGTGAAGTGTCAACGTGTAAAACCTGGCATGTATCAGAAGTATGACACCGTGGATGATGCATGTCAGAATTTGAGAGGAGATTCTGCTGTTAGATAGTCCTATACTTCACAGTCAGAGGTATATCTAACTGATATTGATACGTAGCTGCCTGCTGTCACCTAAGTCTGACTTTGTGTTATGATGCTTCAGACAAAATCCAAAAGTATTTATCTTTTTGGTTTTCAGTTGTTCATTGTAGCATATAATTTGAAACATAAATCTGTTTCCATACCAAACTTCTGTTGTATTATTTGTGCGCCTGTTTCTTATTTCACTACTACTTATAAGGGTTTGGTCACCTTTTTTTTTTTTTTTACCTTTTAACTAATTAGAAGTTGAAAGATGAAGTATTCAGCATAGGCATGTTAATAATCCTACTTGGAAGAAGCATTTCTTGGGCTGTGCGATTCAGTTCCATCACAGTTTCTCAGAAAATGTGGGGTCTTCTGAGAAAGGAGGACAGCAGTGCTTATTTTTAGTACAAGGTACGCTAAATAAGCTCCAAATTATCTGTTCTTCAGTTCTGAATAGAAGGGATCCAGGATGGAGAAATTATGCTTTTTTTTGTTTTCTAACCTCAAAGAGTTTCTTGGCTTTTGTGATCTTTTCCCTCCTGGCCAGCCAAGTGTGTCTCCTGTTTTGTTTTGTTTGGTTTTTTGGTTTTTTGTTCTTTTGTTTTTTGCATGGAGGCCTGTTTGCAGGTGACATAGGTAACACAGTTGGAGGAACATCTGGGCTGGGAAAGGTGTGTAGATGGTGTCTCTTTGGACTCCATGGGGAGTTTCCACGGAAGGTACTACAGGCAAATGTATGCCTCCCCCAAGGACCCAGAATGGTTGTGGGTGTCAGAAGCAGCATGACCAACAGTCCCAGTCGGCTAAGCCCACGTTCCTGTAGATCTACAGTGATTTCCTGATTTTTTAATGAAATTGAGGGTGAATTTTCATCAGGAGAGTAGTAATGGTCTTAACAAGGCTGTATTTGTGAAAAACCATACTTGAAGGTCTGAACAGACTCAGTAGGAATAGGCAGGTTTTTTGGAGGGTGTTAAAACTGTATTTTAAAGGGTCTTTGAGGCACTGGAGGAAGCCTGGATTTAGCTGGTGTTTCTGTAAGGCGTGTAAGTTGAAAGCTAGTTTGTGGTTTTTTGCAGAGCTCTTGTCATTCTCAAAAATACATTCATTTTCAGATGCGTAGCAAGGCTCATGTATTGCAGCTGGGAATCGTTCTTTGGGGAGCGAGCCCTGGTCCTGTTCCTGCCTCCCAGCTTCCTCTGGCTGAATGGAGACTTCTGCCAGCGTGCTTTTCCTTGGGACCCTGGGGGGAGCTTTCCATGCTCCTTGGCTGGGTGCTGTAACAGGGATAGTGGTGGCATCCATAACCTTTCCTAGCCCTGTTCTGGGATGGGCGCATGTTGAAACTCAGGAATTATTTTGTGCATTATTTTTGAGTATGTGCTATTATGAAGTAGGTTGGAAAACCCTTTTCCATAAGTAGAACTACTGGAGTTGTCTTGGTTGGTTGGGTTTCTGCTGTAGAATGGTCAAAAGATGGAGTGTGCCGTGGAGCTATATGTGTTTTATCTGGTGCGTTTTCTTTAGCAATAGGATTAGAGAGCCCTTGTTTAAATGATAATTACCTTTAGAGATTCAATAAGACTGAAATTAAATGGGAAATTACTTCAGTGTGCCATTGGATGGACCCTTGATGTTTACATGATTAAAATTAGCTACAATTTGTCACACGATGCTTGAGTGTTTATAGATGTTTTGTGCCTTGAGTGTTTCATTTCCTGGGAACTGTAAATATAAGCATACAGAACTGTTAGGATGTTTATGTATCTAACTTGAAATCAAAAGCTTACATACTTCTATGGGTCTGGTTCACTGTTTGGTTTTGGGGTTTTTTTTAGTTAGTTAAGTTCATAGTTACAAGGTGAGACCTAGAAGCAATATATAATGTCAGTCTTCATTATGTTCCCATATAAGCAAGAAGAGGCAATGAAGAATGAAATACTTTATGATAATTTACATTAAACAAATTGAATAGAATGGTGATATTTTTCATTAATTTTTGGAATACAGTGAACACAGTTTTATATTGAGTTTGAAGAAATGTGAGCTATTACTTGTAAAAGTGAAATGTAATCTCTTGGTCCTCTTTTATGAAAAGATATATGCTTACATGGGTTGCAGAGACGTTCTTAGTAACTTTCTTTTGCTGAAATTAAATTTACATAGCATTGTTATCCTAGTGATTAAATTATGAAGTAGAGAGAAAACGTCAATAATCAGATTTTGGGTTTTAGTGGAGATTAGCTTGTCTATTGAAACCATGAATGTTTTCAATTGTATGAATAGTTATTCCTTTCCCGAATATCAAACTCTTGACTTCATTGCTGTCTCCTAAATCATGCTTCTCATTTTCCTTCTCTGAGACATTTAATAGTTCTTATCTCTTCCACCTGGGAATTTTGAGGTTAAATCCTATAATACAGTCTGACAAAATAGTCATGAATATTGAGTATGAGTACTAAATCTGGCCTTACCAATACAAAAATGTCTTAACTATTCTCTGTACAAAATAAGCTATAGATAAAGAGAATTCTGTATAGCAGCTTTCATGTTTCAAGTTCCCAGATTGTTGCTTTGTGCTGCATGATTTTACTTTCAAGGGAGAAGACTTCAAGTGAACTTGTTCTCCCTCTAGATTTTAATCTAGGAAGTCTTTGTGAAATGTCTTTGGTTTTGTTTTGAGAGATGTGAAGGTGGGTACAGAGAGCAAAGAGGAAGCAGGGTGGTGTTCCAGAAGTCAGTGGAAACATCAATGGTCAAGTTAAGCCAACAGATGGGGAAGACTTTCTTTCTCTTAAGTGTCCATTGCACTTGGCGTTTCAGGGTCCTTTTCTGTCATTCAGGCTCTCAGACAGCGTGGTAGTGAATATAAATTGGAGCATGTTACTAATAGCTTAGAAAGATTGGAGCAGGACTAGTTGCTGATAGGTATCACTGTTGGTGTAGGTGGACAGCGTGAAGTACTTTCCATGGTGGCACTCACAAGAACATGCAGAGTTTTTAATGGAAGTTTTCATAGTTCTGTCGTGTCCCAAGCAATCATAAACACATGGAGTTTGGTTAACAGAAGGACAAAAATAGGTGAATCACGAACCTTTAAAGTCTGAGAGTTTTCGCCTTGTAGCAAAGAAACACTTTTTCAGCTCCTTCTTGTCGTGATCTCAGAAATACACTTTTCTTATCTCAGATGCGTGATTGCAAGATATGTGGCCAATATTTTAAAATTACCTCTTTGATAATTCATAGAATGATAGAATGGCTTGGGTTGGAAGGGACCTTAAAGATCATCTAGTTCCAACCCCCCTGCTGCGGGCAGGGACACCCTCCACTAGACCACATTGCCCAAAGCCTCATCCAACCTGGTCTTCAACACTTCCAGGGATGGGGCCTCCACAACCTCTCTGGGCAAATTCATGGGTCCAGTTCAAGCGTGAGCCTCAGCTAAAGATGCCTAGTATAAGACTTAGCATAAACCTGTAAGACTTCAACGTAATTTGGTGAGATCAAACTAAAAGGGTTTACACACTTCAATAACAGGAAGGGTTTATACCGACATGTTTTTGGTAGCTTAGTATGGCCTACAGGAAAGGAATACCCATGGGAAAACACACAGGTATGAAAATGTGGGTAGAGTGGCAAGGAGCCAGTTGGAAAGGGAAGTGTGATGTTTGTAGCGCTTGACTGAAATACGCTGGGATTACAGAGAGTAGTCTGATTGTAAACAACTGAATTTACTTAGTAGCGTTTGTGTTAATGGCAAAGGTCTTGTTAACTCCAAGAGCAGCAGAAGGCTCTCTTGGATTTAATGAAAGCTAAATGTGAACTTAGTGCTTCAATTTAAAAAAAAAAAAAAAAAAAAAAAAAAGGAAGGGGAGAGAATGCCTTGACTCCTATGAAGTGAAAGCTGTATATATTTGGTGAAAAGGTGATTGATGCACTTCAACCAAAAGCAAAAGAAGTCTGAAGGAAAAGACCTGTTTTACCCCAGACTGTTCTCTCCCATCCTGTGGATGTATTCTACTGCATGCTATGAATGATGCATATTTCATTGTCTTATAAGTGATACAGATCCACACCTATCAAATTCTGTGAAAGGGATTAATTTTCCTAAGCTAACAAATCTTGGAAGAGATGAGATGTTGTTTTTCATGTGGAAAGATGAAAGAAGCAATTAGAGAGCTGAATACAGGTAAATCCCACTACAGCAGATATTTGATCAGCTTGATTTTACAAAACTTATTTTGATGAGTTGCTGGTGTGTGTTTGTATAGACATGCTTTTCTTCTACGCCATCAGAAGAAAAGGAAGACTGGACCAAACTTAGCTTTTGTTGCTTAATTTTATATATTGTGGGTGCACGAAAGTCCACAAAGCATTTGTCTAAGTGCTTGCAGAAGTGAGGACTCATTAGAGAATTGATTGGCCCACCCTCACTGGAGTCAGGCATGCTGCAAAAGACTACTTGAGATACACAGAGTGATTAGCAACATAGAGTGGTTTAATTAGGATCTGATGAGTTGTATTAACTTGATGCCACTATGATTCATCATAGCAATACTGGCTTGATTGTTAGCAGCACTTCCCATACCTCCTGGTGGGCCAGGTTGAGTTGAAAACATCAGTCATGGCTGTAGACAGATGTCCTCTTCTGGAGCTCTTTCTGTTAGTTGGTATCGCCCTCAGTCTCTGCTTTGTACTATGTTTCCACAGACATTTCTCTTTATACTACTACCCTTTACACAACTCCTGTGCTTTTTGCACTCAGCATACCTCTTTGCAGCTGTGGCAGTGGTGTAGGACAGCTGTTTGAAATACCACATACTGAAGAATATCATGAAACCGCATGCTGGATTTAAAATAACTTTGTCATGATGGAAAGTAAAGCCCTAATATGTTTGCGTAGCTCATGTGAGAATAGTAATGGCAATTGTAATAACAGTAACATTATCCGAGGATAATGTTATCTTTAGGCCTTGGTGCACTGCACATACAGGCACAGTGAGCGTGGGGTGTGTAACTTGTTATACCTCGATGTTGACAAATTGATGAATAGGGAAATAATTTACCAGTGTAAAATATGATGCCTTACTTTTATTATGCCGCTATTAACACAAGCAATATTAAAGCACTTACACATCCCAGAACTGGGTCAGGACACAGTTCCAGCTAGGAAGATATTTTGTCAACAGTAGCTTTTATGAATTGACTACAGAGAGTATAATTTTAGGGCAGCTGTGCACTGATATCCCTCCCCCCTGTTATATGCTCATGTATTTTCACTACCCCTCACAACCTTCTCTTGACCCAAATCTGCTTCCTCTTCTCTATCTCTTGCCTCACCTGTGTGTCTCCTTGCTGTTGTGGTTGCTCATCTTGTCCTCCAACTTCCCTCTGTCTTTCACTACTCCTGCTTGTTGAGGAGTAGAAGAGGTTGGAGGCGAGAAGCTCAGGGCTTAAAGGAGTGAGAGCAGATGTGAGAAAAGCCCTTGGATAGGTGGGAAGAGATAGAAAGAAGGGGAGAGTATGGGACAAGGTAGTGAGTGGGTGAAGCATGGGAGGCACAAATGCAGAAGTGAGATCTAGAGCTAGAGGGCAGGGAGTGGTGGGGATGGGAAAGGTGGAGGAACAAGCTGAGTAGGAGGCACAGGGAAAAGGATGCTGAGCTTCTTCCCCAGTGAGCAAGAGGTGGTAGTAAACATGGCTTAGGTATCCATCAGCAAGTGATGGGGGTGGCGGGTGCCTGCACCCCTCCTGGGCTGCCTGCGCAGCACCCCAGCCGCGGATCAGCAAACACAGTTTTGTGAACTGGCTTGAGAAGCACTTTCAGAACCAGGAAGTCTCTTTGAACGCATTTGACCTTTTTGCCTTTTCTTATCTCCAACAAGTCTTCTGCCTGTGCACAGCCCAACCTCTGAACTGTGCTGGGCAGTGCCGGTCATCGGCCAGAGGGTGTATTCATTCTGTCCTTCCCCTTCCCCGAGGCACCCCAGGTCACAGCCGCCTGCTCCCTGCGGGGCTCCCTAGGTGTTGCCGATGCAGAGGAGGGTGGCTGTTCCTTCCTGCGTGGGTTTGGTGGTGACGAATGTCTGGCCTCGTGACAGAGGCACGAGCGGGATGCTGGGGTGGATGTGGCCGCTCTTGCTGGTGCCTCGCCCCTTCTGGAAGTCCTTGTGGAACAGGACAGAAAACATTAAAATACCATTACATTGTCCACTGTCTTGCTGCATTTAAAAAACATTTACATTATGCCAATCTCCTTTCTTCTAGAAATTTTTAACAGTGTGGCAGCTGTGCTACATAAAGGTAGCTGGTGCTAATGTCTATAACAGAAGTGACAACAATAATTCCACTGTTACCAAAGTTTCTTTCTCATAGATTTTTATTATGGAAGTTGTAAAGTACTTAGGAAAGTTGTATTGCATTCGTTTTGCTAGCTGTATGTTTATACTGTATTTATAATTCCTAGCTATTAGTTTATCATTCCATTAAAGAGGAAAAAAAAAAAGGTGTATCAGGTTTGGGCCTGTGAAAGCTGAATCTGCTTCCTTTAAAAGAAAACTGAGTCTGTTTGCTTTAAAGAATTAATATGATATTGTGTTTTTCCTATCAGAAGGAACTAAGTGTGAACAAAGACCATTTTCATTTGGTCATGCTGAACTAACCCAGCTTTACTGATTTCTAAAGTCCAGTAACAGCATTACCATTGCATAAACAAAACAAATTTTATTAATTATTTTTGGCTGATGTTGGTTTTAGGAGTTAGTTACATGTTATGTTTTAGGAGTGAAAAATCTGAAGTGAATGCAAAAATATTGCAAATGAAGTTCGGGTATTTTCTGCATTGTGAATTTCTACCTTGTTTTTTGTTTTTGTTTTTCGTCTGGTGAGAAATGCCCTGTTTATGGAAAGGAATCATGTAAACCAGTGGTATTTGCTTGCCTTTTCAGAGCTGAAGAAGCAGGTAGCTCATAGCGCAGGTCCTCAAATACTGTTCCCTGTTGTGAAAATATACATAGTCTGACATGGCCAAACAAAAATATTTGGTTTAAAACCACCCAAAAACCAAAGTCAGTGCTAAGATGAGCAGAAGGAAATTTAAGAAACACGATGTTTCAGTAATTCTCTGTTAGAATATTTTGCAGATTTTCTTGGAGAACATTGTTTGAGTTCTCCCAGTGGCAACCCAATTTAACCTCAGCTGAGCAGACCAAAGACTTTGCTGGTACAAGTTTCTTTATGAATTTTTTTTATTATAACCCTGGGGCAAGGGCAATGGTGGCTTGCTCCGGCTTTCTCTCAGTGGTGACATTCAGAGCTATTCCATCACTTCCTGCCATAATTTTGGTTTTTAATGCTTCTCATGTGCATGTGCTACTGTGGGTCTGTAGCCATGCTGTAGCTATAATTATACTGCAGAAGCTTGTGATCAATTCTCCAACTTCCTCAAAAGCTACAAATTAAGCTTTCTCATGCAGATTTGCAGTAGAGAGGATTTTTAGTTTTTTCCTCTTTTTAAAGCTGGAAATCCGTATGACTCAGCCTGAGGGAGTGATGTCTTTTGAAAGTGAGAGGTCTTCTGCTTTTTGCAAAGTCTGTTGATGGTTTTCCTGGAATACAAGAGGTCAAATACAACTGCGTTTAGAACCTTTTTGTTTTATTTGGTTATTTTTGATGAATGCCATCCCTTTTGAATGTTTGAGAAAGGCATAGTTGTTATATTTTAATTGATTAATCACATGAACCTAAAGAATTGATCAGGAGCCTTAAAAACTGTGATGGGTTTAAGACCCATTGCAGTGCTGCGAAGGATGTCTTTTGAGATGACCTATCTACCCTAAATAGTGCCTGATGCATTTTAATGTTAAGGTAACATTGAAACTGTTCACGGAGAGGAAAATTGAAAGCTTACTCCAGTGACCTTTCCAACAAGTCACAAGACCCACATGGACATTACATCAATGGGAGTCTTAAGGCTCTTTTTTCCCCCAGCTCACAGGAGAGATAGTAAAAAGGAGAAACTTTGCACTTAGTGTCTTGCTTGGCGGATGCACGAGGCAGTATTTAGAGTGGCTGCCAATCCGTGCTGCATGGTTGCTTCTTGATACTGTGTTGCGGCAAAGCAAAATGCCTCTGTATTTCTTAAAATGAAGAATTTCATGCACCGTTGGGTGGTGTGGGCAAGTACCACTAAGATGATGACAGAACATCTTCCCTGATAGATGTGTACAAGAGAGATTGTTTTTCCTCTCTGTCACCACAGGTAAGGATCTGTAGTTAGTTGTGTGGTAATTAAGCCTGCTGTGCAATCGGGAGTCCTTGAAATGAGTGGGAAGAGAAAAGAAAAAGCTTCCCTCCGCCTTGTTCGGTGCTGAAAGGTCTTGGGTTGTCGGCATTCGTCCAGGAATACAACAGCAAGAGCTAGGGCAAAAGCTTGTTGTCTTGTACTTTCTCTCAACTTGTTAATGAGCATCCATAATTTAGCTTCAAAATTAATGAAGAGTTTCAGTCCCTGACTGCATTATTAGCTATTTTTGTTAGTTGCTCTGCATCTCTCTCTGTAGGTATACACCAGCACTCACATACACACGCGTGCCCCGTCACGCACTTTTTAGTTTATCAAATGGCAAAGATGGATTAAATAATTCCCCCGAATCTTCCTGTTTCAGTAAATATTGGAGTTGACTGTAGAAAGTTGGTACCTGAGGTGAAGGAAGAAAGAACAACTCGTACAAGCGTTTGTGTATTAATTTCACAGATTTAGTAAGCACTCAAATAGCTTTTTTTTTTTTTTTTTAAATCCCAGCACTGCACTGACCCCAGGTGAAGAAGAGACCTGATTTACTAGCTTTTCCAATACTAATGGTGAGACTGGCTCCTGTTTCCATGTGTTTATAGCCTGAATAAACAAGGCGGGGAGGGGGGGAAAGAGAAAATGAAACAGAAGACAAGTGGCCTGCCCAGTTTCATGAGGCATGGTGAGCAATGCCCCAGGCCGCTGCTCTCTTCTCAGAGGTGCTCTGCAAGGATTAAGAGAGGTTTATTGCACTTGGATTAGTTGCAGATAAAATGGATGCTCTCTGCAGTAAAATGTATAATGTCAATAAGCAGCTAAAATAATTGGTCTCCTTTTAAGCCAAGAAACATGGTATTAAAGAATAGGAGATATTTTAGTAGAGAGTCTAAAATCAGCATTTTGATCTGCAGGCAAATAGTATTCAACTCGGTGCTTTGTTTATCAGTTCAGGCAAAATGTCAGTCTTTGGACCGATAAATAGAAATTACAACATTGTAGAAACTTACAATGCAGACTTTTAATCTGCATCTTTTGCTATTTGTTTTTCCACTGTTGATGTTAAACAGAGGATGCTTCAAAATCCTTAGCTGACATATGGAAGGAAACTTCAATACTATCTTTTTATATATCCAAAATCTCAGATTAAGCCAGTTCAGTTCTTAAAGTCAAAGTTTTAGACTGCTGCACAAACTCTGAAATACTTGCTTTGTATTTACAGGTATAGTCTGCCACCAGCCGTGGTTAAAGCCCTGTTAGTGGAGCTAACTCTCTGAGACACCATAGAAGAACTTGGGTCATTAAGTCTGTAACAACTAAGCTTAGAGCAGTAGAGAGTTGGAGGATTAAGCTATACTTTCCTTGACATCTTTTTAGAGATTATGTGCTTGCCTAATATGCTGAGTTGGTATTAAAAAAGGATGCGTCCACTGATCATGTTATCTTGACCTAATTCATGCAAATGAGACAAATGACCACTGCATCCTCTTGACATAGTTGTGATAGCTTGTTCTTCCTTCTAACAGGTGCAGTCAAATTCTTGTATCTAGAGTAAACAGAAAAAATAATGATGTTAATATGCTTTAATGAACATTAAGGGAAAAAAAAAACCCCACAAACAAAAAACCCCCTGTAATGCAAGAAGAGTATTTACAATACAAATCAGAAGTAGGCGGAGCAGTTAGAGTGTGAATACGTAAGTGTTTTGGTTCCCTTACAATCAGGATGCACTTAGAGAAAGATGCAGCAGCTCAGGAATTGCGGGGTGGTTGTGTGATTGTCATAATAATTCTCAATTGCATTATATTTAGCTTTGCTTCTCACAGTTATGTCCTAGCAGCTTCTCTATTTGTTTTAGTTGTTACATGTGTTCAGTCATTTCCCTCAAGGTGACTGTCTTCTCTCTGAAACAGTAGCCTGGCTGAATTTTGTGCTTTGAGTCTCTTAGTTTTATTGGGATTTCTTACAAGATTCTTAACTAACCTCAAAATTCAGGAGTGATGCTGTTCTTAAAAGGACTCAGGTGACGACGTTTCTGCAGAGAATACATGTTTTTATTCTGACAGTTGTACTGAAAAACAGACCGGTGGGGGCAAGTGTTGGCCGTTGTATTTTCAGTGTTGCGCATAGCCTTGCTCTGGCTGTCCAACAAGTGCTAGCAGCAGAAATTACTGTATCTTTGGGTCAGATCTGGTCCTTGACACCAGTCTGTCTTCTTGATTTGGCAGGGACTTTGCTGTGGGTTCCCCCCACATCACTGGTGGTGACGCTTGTGGGATATTGGCTCTTCTGAATTTCTGAACCTGATTAGAAAGTCTATATCAAAACACAGGAACTATTTTACTTGAAGCTGCTGTGTTTATACATACAAAGTTTGTTTCCTTGAATTTAAATTTTGCAAATAAAATAAGAAAAGTCAAACTCCCCTGATAGCTTGGGTGTTAACTGGGCAGCTATTGCAGCTGTTACAACAGCTTTAAGAAATTATAAAGACAGATTGCCCCTCTGAAGATCATTAACTCCTACATCTACATTTCAAGAGGTTTATAGTACATATTTTGTCTGGGGATGCCATTCTGCCTACTGTTTATGTCAGACAGAAATTGGAGCACAGTGTCTAGTGGAATCTGCCCTTCCCATGTAACCCTCCACTGAAAGGTGAAACTGGGCTGTATTGTAGGATTCATACAGGAAAAGGTCTAATTTTTGTATCCTGGACAAGACTGGTGGTTGAAATGCAGCTTTGAGTCTAGTTTATTTCAGATAGGTCCTATATGATAGAGCTTGGTTCTTACTATTCGATACCAAAAGGATGCTGTCACCTGTCTGGCAAAATGCTTAAATGAAGTCACTAGGAGTTTGCTTCATTTTCAATCAGAAAAAAAATACTCAAGTCCTAAACCTTTTCAGTTGAAATTTGGGTACTATTTTGGCAGCACCACATTGAGCCAGGGGAATGGATGGCAACAACTGGCTTCAGTTTGGTCTAAAAACACAGCTTACGAATGACAGGGCAATACCAGAAGCGTCAGCACCATGTAGCCAGAGAGAAAGGGAGATCCGGGTTGTACTTAATAGCACTCCATGGTATCTTCGCCATCAAACTAGGAGTAATTTTTGATTGCCTACGTACGACCTGGTAGTTGTTCTCTCTTGCATGCAGTCTTTGTATTTGGTTCCCGATTTTTCTTGCTTCTGAGTGTAGTTGATGCTATTCTTGAGAATGTATTTATTTTCCATTGAGTTTCCAAACACAATTTATGCTTCTCTGCAGTCAAGTGCTTTTGTGGAATCCAAGGCAGGCCTGATTTACCGATTTTTCAAGTTTGTTCCATGTGTTAGCAAAAAGATTGGGACCACATCTCGGCTATGAAGTCTTTTTACATCAGTGAAAAGGTTCTTTTCTTTTGAGAATCATATTGCTTGAAGCAAGGATGCCTGTTCTGAAAGAGGATTGCTGCTTATCCTTCTTAAAGACAGTAGTCAATTTGGCAAAGTGCAGGCACAACAGAAGTTTTATTCACTGCGTTTAGTAGAAAGGTAGCAATTTATTTTTTTATTTTAATCATGACAAAGATAACTGATCTTACAAGAGTAAATGGCACAGCTATTAGTATAATTTTGCTAGAGTTACATTTAAAATACAAAGATTTCTGGAGCAGTAGATAATGATGAAGGTGGAAGTTCTGTGCAGAGCTTTCAGGATTCCCTGACAAAGTGAGCTGTTTAATCAAGCTTTTGTTTTATTATAGCTAAATGTGAAGGCATGTGTTAAGGAAGAAGAGAAACAGACCCATCCTACAAAATGGAGAATTGGTATGCAGGGAAGAAATCCATTTAAAAAGGGATGCTTGAACAATAGGGAGGGTATTTAGACAAAACACAAAACCAATTCCAGGACTGAAGAAAAATTGTGAAAGACTTGGAGCTCAGTGCTTTGCTTACTGAAACCAAAGGTAAAGGTTCTTTTTTTTTCCTAGGTTAATTTCATAGAAGGAAAAATGCAGGAGCCGGCTCTTTGTGTTGTCAAAAAAGGCAAAGCAAGAATTTGTTTGAAAACTGAATTTGTTTTAAATTGGAAGGAAAAGCACAATTTAACAGTGAATTGTTGGAATGGCTGTTGAAAATGGGGAGTTTTTAATTTCCTGGTGTGTGTGCATCAAGACAGGATTTCATTGTATTTTTTTTTTTTAGCTGGATATGGTTTAGTCAAAATAATAGTGAAGTAGTTAAGCAAATGCTCTCAGTTCAATGTCAGAAGGGACCGTTCTTGTTCTAGCCTGGTCTTTAAAAACTGTTAAAATGTGCAGCAGGCTGATGTTACTCATTTCTAATTAGAGCCTTGTTGTATTTATGAGGACTGCTTTTAGTATCTGCAGCTGAAGGAAGGAAAACCCTCAGATGTTAATGCCTCTGAGGGTTGGGTGTGTGAGCTCTACTGCTGCCGTGCCAGGTGGAGGGCCATATCCGGCAGCCTTTCCTCTGGCCAAACTTCAATTAATGTTAGCAGAAAGGTGAAAAGTGTCTATTCTGCACATCCAGCTGGAAGTTTCCCCCCCAAGATGGATGCTTTGGGGGGGGACACCAAACCCAAACAGTATCTGCCAGTCGTGTGATGCTCTGAACTAGAAGTGTGCTGCTCTCCGTGGGTATGTAGCTGGGGAACCGGGGTGCTGCCGTACGCTAGCCTCAGCTTGGGGGGGATGCACAGGGTGTTTGCTGCCACTAGACAGCAGAAGTAGAAACTTCTACTTCTTGCCATGAAGACAGTTTTGACTTGAATGTGTGTTTTGTGTGAGTAAGGATTTGGTTTTTTACAGTCTGTCAGTCAGGTGTTTTATGATGTTTTATTGTAACGGGGGACTGATAGGTAAGAGAAGGAATGGTCATACTTCTCAAAAGCTTACAAAAGCATTAAACAGTTGTTAATTGTGTTCTCTTTCTGAATGACAAACTGATAATATATAAATATTTGGAATAAGGAGTTTATTGTAGCTGTACAACATCATTCATTAAGTTTCTTATTAAACCAGGCATAATAAATCACCTAACTGGGTTACAAGTCAGTAATGCAGTGTGGAAGGGTGCAAGAATTTTCTTTTCACGTACGTCAAAAAGTATCTTGAAAGTAAGGCATACTGGAAGAGTTGTGGAGAATGGAACACCCACATATTGGATGCTATAGCTTGATGTTATGGTGAGGGAGCTGAAGAGCAGCTGGGTGCCACCAGCGGCTGCTGCCTCCCGTTCTGGTGTGAGATCATGTTGTGCTGTGTCGGGTTTTGCTCATTTTCTGAGTGATGGGTTTCTGAGCTGTGGGTGATGGGGGGCCCTGGGTTCATCACACTGTATGCCTTGCTGCAGCAGCTGCTTTCCCAGCAGAGAGGAAAGGAAACTAGTGGGCCAGCTAGAAATGTCCCAGGGGCCAGATGCAGTCAGCATATCCTGCCAGCGCAGGTAAACATTAAGGTTTAGTAGGACGTCATTGTCTTGGCTGGTTTAAAAGCCTGTGTTTTGCAGGAGAGTTAAGAGGATTGTGGGTTGAGAGTTTGTTAAATCTCTGGTGGTGGCAGGAGTTTGGGGGTAGTTGTTTTAAAAAGAAATAAAAACCAGCAAATGCAGCGTGGGTTGCTGAAGTTGTAAAGCAGACTGTGTTATTAGCCGCAGGAGGGTTAAACAGTTGAAAAATATTGACTGTTTCACTCATAAATGATAATTAACATGTCTTTTTGTTACTGACTCAATTTCTGCTGCTAGCTCGGATTTTTCTGTTACTGTCAATGGCGTTTGGCCATCCGAACGTGGCCACCCCTTTTGTTCAACAGTCAGTGCCACCCATGGGGCCCAGAAACCTGCAAGAGCAGGGTAGAAATGAGCAGCTAACAAGAAAAAAGCTCCAAAGAAAAGTACCTCCATTGGCAGAAAATCCCTTTTAGGAGGTTTCTTCCCTTCCCTGCTGTGTGTCAGAAACCTCTGATAGAAGGGGATTGGAAACTGGATGATGGATTTTAAGTTGTAAACCCTCCACCCAACCCATCAGTTACCGGTTGCAGTTACAGGGTAAAATGAATGAAGTTAGTTACACCTAGTAAAAATTTTGGTTGTGTGAATTACTTAAATCTTTTAAAATAGAGAAATAATTTCTTGCAGAGTTCATAGGCTTCTTTTTCATTCTTGGTTGGTTACTTCGGTTTATTGTCCCCATGATGGATGCTGCCATCTGAAACACTCTGGGGTGCACCTTTTAGAGTAATACAAGATGTCCAGTTCAGATTAAGGGCCACTGCAACATTCAAAACAAAAATACTGAAATAATTAGAAATTGGTCTTTAATAGTATTTTTATAACAAAGATGAAAAGGAGGATGGACTCAGTGAAAATGTAAAGCAAAATAAAAAGGGAAGGTGCTTAGAGGGTAGAAATGCATCACATAATTAGCAAAGAAAATGTCTAATATTCTGCTTGTCTGACACTCTTTTACTTGTTCGCTTTGGTGTCACCATTTTCAACATGCAGCTTTAACTGAAGGAATTTTTAGGAGTGTGTTTACATGTTAAGGTGGGGGAAAAAAATCTGTGTGATCAAAACATTTAAAAGTTGTACCTTATAGTGTGTAGTTTCAAGACAAGGACTTCAAAGAATGTTTGGAGAGATCAAACATACTTGATTGTGAGACTTTAACTGATAACTTTATTTTAAAATTACCCGACATGTAAGGTTGACGTTAAACCTAAATTTAGGGCTGGGGGAAAACTTCGGCATGCAATTTGGTTTTCACCAAATTGCATGTTGTTTTTCTTTGGAAACTTTTCTGCAGATTTAATTTAAAACTTTTTCCTGGTTTGTGAGGGGTTTTTTTGTTTTGGGATTTTTTTAAAAATTAAAAATCAAATAGATGCTTTCTATTTGGAAACAGTCCTTGTGTCCTGTGGTGATTTAAAGTTAGAAATTTCTGTGTAATACTCCCTTCCTGCTGTGCCCTGAGCTTGTACCTGGCCTGTGCCTCCTGTGGTGCCCTGTGAGCAGGACCTTCCAGGCTGCCTGTCTCTGACCTTGTGTCTCCGTGCTGTGAATGTGTTGTGTTTTGTGAAATATAATTCAAAAAGACCCTGGTTTACCCGGAAAATAAGGTGGCGATATGTACGTTACTAGAGCTTTCTTGAAACATTGCAGCAACGTTTCCAAATGGAAAACTGCAGGTTTTTCATTTAAAAAGACTTTTGTTTCAGTTTTTCCATCAATAAAATTCTAATTCTCATTGTGTACAAGTTCTCATTATGCACAGAAGCAATGCTAACAGAGATTCATTTCCCAGGAGAAAAGGCAAAAGCATCACATATGCAATCCTGATACCAATAATTACCCCCCCAACATATGCAGTATGGTAATGGAGGTTAAGTATGGCATGAAGGCTCACATGGTAGCCTGGCAAACATGAAGAACAACAGGATTTTGAACATCCAAATTATCCAGCCATTTAGTTAGGGCTCTCTGAACATGCACACTTGAAAAACCAGTTTAATAGCAACAAGTGCTGGTTGAGCACAGTGTCAAACAAGTAAGTCTGGATGGGTGTTGGAAATCCTTCAAGGAAACATATATTCTTAGCTGATGATACTTCTCCAGGGCATCAGGGATGTGAGGTGTCTTTCAGAGTCACAGGACTGCATTACATTATCCTTTCTTTAATGACTGAGCCATACCAAAGGAAGTCATACTTCCATTTCAGAAAACCTGTAGCATTTCCTTCTTTTTGTTGGGTGGTCTCGGGCTAGATTGATTGAGAGAGGAGCTGTCTTTGGTTTGGTTTGTGCAGTGTCCAGCACGAGGAGTTGCACACCCGTGAGTGAGGCTCACTAAGAGCTGTTGCCATAAGAGCAAAGTGGTATCTCATCCTCTAAAATCACATTTTGGTAAAATACATGCTCTAAAACCCCCATAAAATTCATACGGAGACAGAATATTTAATGTGACTACTAGTTGAATTGTTCTGATTACAGGAGTATGATTACGGGAGTCGTTAACATAGAGGGAACGCTTCCCTCAAAATTGGCAATTTTAGAAAGAATCAAAATTGTTTGTTAGGTGAGTTGTTATAGGTACTTGTTTTTCCGTCTGTGTTTTGGGTAGTTACTAGTTTCACCTAAAAGTTAGAGATACTGTGTGTTTGTCATCACTTAATTGTTTTTATTATTTTCTTCTAAGAACATGGCAGCCCTTTATCTTCTGTTTGTTGCTGTGAAATTGTTTCAAGTGTTACAACTTCACAGACAGAGACTGTATCAGCGGGTTTTAATTGTGCATATTTATGATTTTGGTGTTTTACAAGATTCTGGAGATTAAGCCCCTCAGCTGTCACTGTTCTCTTTGTTTGCTGCTGATGGAAACACCTTAGCAGCAGCAAGTAAACTGGGCAAAAGGAATTGCAGCACTAAGATAAAGTTGTTTCTAATGTAAGTGTTTCTCAGTCGAGAATCGCGGTATGAGGAAAAACCATATCCAAAGAATCAGTCAATTGTAGCTTTTTTCTAATGTACTGTATTTACAACCTCTGACGATTTGAGCTGAGCACAGCGAAAACCTGGCCTAATTGCAAGGACTGCAAAAATACTTGCACTTTTTTCCCCTGAATAAATAGTTATTTCTTCAGAATGAAGCACATATCTGCATTACGAAAGAAAACAATAACAGTGCTGTGTCTACGCTCATTAAGTGGTTGGAAAAGAATGTAAAAGTCCAGATTTTTCTTTGGATCTGCCTAGATTTCACATCACACACTGGAGCATATTCACTGATGCTTCTAATTCTAAAGGAAATATTGTACGTTTTGATGATATTTTTATTATCACTTTTCACTTCCAAGAATGTCTGTAAAGATTTTTGGGTACAGTCCTGTGCGATAGTATGCCAAGAGTAAGCCTTTGTAATTCTGAAGTGTAAGTGTAGAAAATAACACAGGATTTCATAATGTATCTGTAATTCCTATCAGCACCAAAGTCTTTATGATTTGAAAGCGATATGCATTACTTCTGTGAGACTGCATATATATATTTAGACAACTTTTTTTTTTTTTTTTTTTTGCAACATTGTTGACTTAATTTGTAAAACACTGTTGTTTTTTCATCTTAGGTCTGAGGGTAACTGTGTTACTAACATCATCCCTCATGGTATTGGGAGCTGGCCTGAGATGTGTTCCAGTTTCAGACCTAGAAATTAGGAAGAAGTAAGTGAATTAGTTATTTTTAATATACATATTTTATACTTCTTGCTAATGTAGTTTTTGCTGCTACCACAAAGAAATGTTAGCACAAATTTTTTGTATGAATTTGATACACCAAATGTTTGTTGTGTAGCTGTGGGCTGATATGCTGCTTTGCTTCTTAAATGGATTTTTCTAGTCCTTCTTCTACACAGTATCTGAAGATCAGAAAGCCCTTTACAAACTTGAGTTAATTAAGCCTCACCCCATCCTGCATAACTAATATTAATCTGTTTTGCAAACAAGGAAGCAAAGAGTTAGGTTCAGAAACTGGCCCAAGATCACACAGGGAACCATGCCACAAAATCCAAAAATATGTAATTTGTATGCAAATGTTAAATAATTAGTTCATGTTTCTCATATTGGATGTATGAGATTGTGTAGTGAGATGGACGAATTTAAGCAAAATGGCCTTTTTCATGTAGTCTCTTCCAGTCTGCATTCCAAAGTAGTCTTGTACTTTGTGGTTGAAATGAATGCCTTCTGTACACATGCAATTTAAGAATTTGTGATAGAGACAGATTCCTTCCTAAAAATCACACAATCCAAACAATTCAGTTGTCCCATCAACGTATCCTGAACCTGGGAATCCTCGGTAAGTACAGGAGTCACGCTTGTTTTGTACAGCCAGGGAATATGGCTCACTTGTTCACTTACCTTTGTTTTGCCTTTCATGCTGAAGGATAAAGGACTACAGGCATTACTACATTTTTCTGCTGCTTTAAAAACAGTAGTAGTATTAGATCTTCACTAGTTATGCTTGCGTAATATGTAAACGCTAAGGAAAAAAAATATTTATAAAAGGTTTTTACGTGTTTTTTTGCCCTTGAATTGTAGTCAACTTCAAGGCAGTCCTTGTATTATTTCAGCAAATTCCATTTGTTTCCTTCATATTGCTTACCCTGGAAATCAACTCAGAAACATTTAAGTTGAGAAAGAAAACATTTGGTGTGAAGTAGAAGGCAGGTGACTGAATATAATGGATTAAAAAAAAAAAAAGTAGTTCAGAGGACTGAGAATATGATAAGCATGTTGATTGTGAAACTGGCCCCGATCAGGAGTAAGTAGCCAGTGTGTAATGACTGGCTTAATAAACTAAGTGCAGTGTGGCAAGTCAGGGTGCCATTTCAGTTCTTAGGTGCTTAGTGAGGCTATAAGGAAACCCAAGGTGCTCCAGACATTAGTTGCCAACAGCATTGCCTGTTTCAATGTAGTGTTCAAGGACTTTGTGAGCAGGAGAGGCTGAACTAACCATATTGTGCTGCCATTCACAGTGACCCTTTCTATTTAGGGTAAAAATGCACAATTAAGGAAGAGCTATCCTCATTGTGCCCTTGTTTTACCTTTTCTCAAGATATTAAGGGATGCTCAACATCTGGCTCATCAGTTCTGACCAGTATTGGATTAAATATATACATCTTTTAAATGGGCCAGATGGTTTAAATGCAATGAAATGTGGTGTCTTACGTCGCTTTTAATTTATGATTCGTGCCAAAAGACTTTTGCTGCCCTAGGTTTTACCAAAGCAAGGATGACAACTGTAAGAACCTAAGAAGAAATTCCCAAATGAGATTTAGATATGAGCTATCATATGGGGAGTGGAAAGAAGAGTTTTCATATGCTTTGATCACCTTTAAACAAGTGTTTTCCAGTGTAACTGCAGTTGAGGGGACCTGGGAGAAGGGTGAAATAAATGCTTAAGGAGAAACATTCAAAGAACAACTTCTTTAACTGGGGAAAGAAAGGCTGTGGACTATATAGAGTCTGATGAGATGTATAAAATATAATGATACATTTTATTGAAAACCATATAGGAAAAAAAAAGCATGAGCAGAATCTTAATGCAAAAGGTTACTTATTGCATTTATTCATGCTGTGAAAGAATGCATCATCTCCAGCTGAAACTGATAAATTTGCTTACTTAGCCTACTCCAAAAAAGAGAAATTTTCAAGAATTGCAGCTGTACCTGAGGAAGTAGTTTGATTTTTTTTTTTTACACAGTTTGATTAAAAATCTACAGAGAATTAATTATAGCTAACTGTGTGAAGTAAAAGGATGGTTTTCAGTGAAGATTTCTTGAGACATTTTAAATACTTGTACACACTGTGCAATGTTTTACCAAGTAACTTGTATTGTTTTGAGGGCTGAGACTGAAGGCCAATTTTCATCAATTACTTGAAGCATGATACCAAATAAAATAATATTTTGAGATGAGCTTTACTGCTTAATGCATTAGCACCAACTGGCTGAGCACTAAACTGTGCACTTACTCTGAATGTGTATATGCGTGAATACGACAGTTTGAACGTTACAGAGCCAGTCAGATGGAGAAGACCACACACAAGCTAATACTGGAGCATTTTAGAAGCCAGTGTAACTGTAATGTCTTTAAATGCTTTTGCATGTTTTGTAATGTGTTCCTTCAGTCCCTGGGTAATCTGCAGTTATATACTGAAGGATTTCCATGGGACAATTATGTCAGAGTTAAGATACATAAAATTACAGGAATGTTCATGAGGTTTGTCAGGTTTAGGGCTTTTTCTCCTTTGTAGCTGTCTCTGCTCCCTAAGCTCTTGTAATTTAATGTTAAGGAGTGCTAGTAAAGCCCATCGCCTATCAGAGCAATCACAGACGTGAGGAAATCACTGTTAAGACTGACATTTAATCCTGACTGCTTTATGCTCCTTATCTCACACAGGCCTGTAATATCCAAGTGCGTTCTTAAGCTCCTTTCTAGTCTGTAATTATTCTTTTGGCTCTAGCGTGGAACAGCAGACTATCTCTAGCTCTCCGAGTCATGTTTTAAACATAAACCTTAACCTCTGTTTTCAGTTCATTTGATTCCCATGTATGCGCGTGGCTTGTATGAGGGAGAATTCAGGTTGCACATTTGAGTGTGTCTCTTGAAGCAGCTGTTCCTTAAGGTGAATTTTCATTCTCTGCCAGCATGACCTAAAACCGTACTGGGAATCCATGCCAGAACCACATAAATTCAGTGAAGACTGAAGTGGGATTGCATGGCGAAAACGTGGAAGTATGGACTTGTATACAAGACTGAGGAACCGACCTGTGCATGAACTAGTAAAATCCCTCTCACGTACACATATGCTCTTACCTGCTTGCCTTCCCAGCCCACTGACATACATACAGTCAAGGAGGTTAAAGAGAATTTTTCCTACGTACCACACGCTTCTGGGTTTTTCAAATGTTCCAGATATGTTACAGTGAATTTGACTTTTAAAAACAAAACACCAAACCGTTATTCCTTTCTAAATGTTATGAAAAACCTCATTTGCCACACCTATTTTTTTCAGTTCATAGTTAATGTAAATTATAAAGAACAAAAAAAAAGACATTATGAAATTGTACCATTCCTGAACTTGTACCTTCTTTCCTTCCCTGAAGGTTACAAGAGCATCGCTAATGCTTTTTGCCTGCATTTTGTTCAGTCCTTTCTTTTTTGACTACTGCTTTGCACTGAGTGAATATATACTCTTTTAGAATTTGATTGTTTTATCCTGAACAGTAACATTACAAGGAGGCCATTTTTTTTTATAGACAAAATCAGGATTTTTTTTTTTTTTGCCCCCCACATAAAACTTCATATTTATCTCATATTCTGTATTTAGGAATAGATTTACATACAGCTTAGGTCTTACATATGATTGTAAAATAATACATCTAGGCAAAAAGCTCTACGAGCTGAAATGTCTAAGAAAGGAGGAAATAAATGTTGAAATCAGCCAGCCCCTAGCCATAGATCTGTGGCTTTTAAGACTGGCTGTGTGATGTAAGACTTCTTACAATGTTTTGAAAGACAGCATAATTAAAGACATGGAAGTAAAGGATGTAACCTAATTTGTCATTTGTATTGAATATATTAATTAAACAATTTATTAGAACTTAGTATGCTGTGGGCTGGTAGGGTTTGGCCTTCACATTAGACTTCACAACAGAGAAGTAGTTATTGAGGACCTTGAGTCATGGCAGGGAGAGGGCGCTCCTTGGCAGTGAGTATCTTTAAATCATCTGTTGGGAAGGCAGCAAAACAATAACACAGAGAATGACAGTGGAAACAAGTGATTATTTGCAAAGTCATTTATGGGGGACACACACTAGTAATTGGTAGTTCCTGTAAAAGGCTTTTTCTTTAATAATACCACTTCTTAGGTTTTTGAAATTTTTTGCCTGCTCTTAGATATATTGATGTTAACTTTTCCTTTTATTATATTTATAGATTTGCTCTTACCACATCTTTGGCACATTTTTTTCTGTTAGCTAGTTGCAACCCAGTTTGTTTCAAGTATTTTATTTTTGTTAGGTATATTCTTTAGTAGTTTCTCATTTTCCCTTTTTCATCCTTGAAAGCCTAAAGAATGATATGGGATCATCTCATTATTTGTATTTCCTGATCCTAAAATGACCATGAGCCGCCATTCTCATGCATGAAAAAGGCAAAGGGACACCTCAGAAAAGGTAATTCAGTAAAGAAAGGACATGTTAGGACTGTGATATTCCATGGCAATACCGAACACACTTCTGTGCTTGAAAAAAGCACCCCAAACTGGAGCAGCTGGAGAAGAGGCATTAAAATGTTCCAGAGAATGAAAAGAGCCTTTTAGGAGAGGGTGGTAGAAGAATATGCCTGTAAAATATACAGACGGAGAGTGATGCATGTTGTGCACTCCCTAACGCACTGGGGAAGAGAAATGAAAAAAGTATTTTATCTAAAGCTTGGTTCTGGGAGTAAAAAGATGAATAAATGTACCTGTTTGTATGCTGTAGCTCAGTGAACGTAGGAGGAAGATGTTAAGATGGAGCACTTGCCTGGCGCTGATGGCACTTGCTGGTTTGTGCTTCGGCTGCAGTCCTGGGGGAAGGCTGAGTGCGTTAGTCCGTAGTATCAAAAAAGAGGTAAGGGGGAGGAGAGCGGGGGGGAAGGAAACAAGTCATTCATGGGTAGATTCTCAGGGGAATATTTCATCTTTATACCCCTGTAACTTAACAGTTTTGCTTGGTTTTATTACCTCCACCAGCTTCATCTTGTACACAGGTTTTATTTTTTAATGTCTGCTCCAAAGCTGTTGTTTTAGATAAGAGGTCCTGTGAATTGTTCCTCAGTGTGATGATTTTTTCCTGCTTTGCCTCTTTGTCGATGGTAGCAGTGGATTTGGTGGGTGATTGTGTCCCTCTGGCTGCCCGGCGGTCCTGCACGCCACTGCCTGAGCTGCGCGTCGTGTCGTGCTCCGGCAGCCTCTGATCAGCGCTGCCGCTTAAGTGGCAGCCAGATTGGCTTTTCCTTCAGGTGAAACAGCCTTAGTGGAAACAGGAGGCAGCTTGACAGTTTTGGTGGCAAATGCTCTTTCCTCTTGCTTCTGTGCTGGATTTTGCCCGTGGCACTGTGGGTGTGATCCACTTTCCCCAGTGATGGGGGTTACTGATGAATTAGAGATTTACAGACTCTGTGTAAATTCTTGGGAGTGGTAAATCCGGTAGATATAGTAAAGGAAACTCTAAATCTCAGAAAGGGCTTGGTATTGCAGCAATATTTAATGGGCAGCATTTCTACAAGGCCTCAGCTAGCATAAGCTTGTGCTGGAAGGGAAGAGTTTATATTCTTTGTGGGATTTTTAGCTCCATCTCTTATAATGAATGGCAGGTGTTATTCTCAACTGTAGAAAGCTTTTAATTTTTTTAATCATATTGAGCTCTTTGCCCTAGTCTTGTGGCTCATATTCTGTTGGCTCATTTCTGTCCTTAAAGAAGAATTCATATTAATTGAATTTATATCAAAGTTACTGCATCATAATCAAAACATCCTCTTGCTCTTTCACTGAAAAATTGTGTAGGAGCATTTAAATAGGTCTTGTTTTGTCCCATTCCCTGATCTGCTGTCTCTCCTGTACGTTCCTATTCTTTTACTAAAAAAAAAAATCTACTTAGGACCTATCTTGTGCTAAGTAATCTCCACAGCTAAGCTTTTTCCCACAGCAGCCCTGGTAGCCAGTCCTGGTACCCTTCCCTGATAACTTGTTTCAGTACGTTTTGCCTCATTAGCCCATAATGTAATTGCCTACTTTGTGTTTACAGCAATGCTGTTTATTTTGGATCTGTTCATATTTGATGAGCGTGTCCTCTGTTAGTGTTGTTTTAAAGATGTATTCTTTTAATAATAGGTTTGTGGAGTGGGTTAGCTTTAAAAGAAAAACAACAAAAAATCTTTTAATAAAAATAATGTCAAAAAGAGGCTTTGATTTCACGTGCCCTCGTCCCTCAAGCTTGGATAAAGCTTTAAGTAAAGAAACTCTTTTCTCAGCCGTGTGATAGCTGTGATGGCCGCACAAGAGTATGGCGTGGTGATGTGAGTGAATTTGTCACTGTACTGCCAGTGGTCTTGCTGTGTGCCCATCTCATCCCTTTCCTCTGTGAGGACGTCTGATGGAGATGTCAGGGTCTCGGCCAGAGATGGCTGCTTCCTCTCCTTGCAAATCCTTGTCTCTCTCTTGGCAGGTTCTCAGTAATAATAGTTTCGGAGTAACTCCACTTTTCCAATTCTTTTAAATTGTAAACCAAAACTCAACTGTTTTTCAGACCATTGCAAATGTGTTTGCTGTTTTCTTTAAGAGTAGGAGAAGAGGCATGAGGCTGGGATGCCTGGGACATGCTGTGGTCCTTTCCAAGTCCGCTCCCATAATGATGTGACCAACTGCTGAGGCCACGGTTTGTACAGGGCATGAAACGTGATCCCAGTTCCTGATGAAAATGGTTGACAGTACGTTTTCAAAAGTTTTTCTCTTTTATTTTTCACTTTATTGCTGGAGATAATGTACCACACAGTGACTCGGGCTTTCTGCTTGTAATATTCTTTTCTTACTGATGAGGAAAAACAGCTTTAAATTATTCCACATATCAATGGTCACATGCATCAAAAACAAGCTAAAAATGCTAATGGCCTCAATCCATGAATATCTAGAAGGCATAAAGCTTTTGTAATATAAATATATCATTTAATGAAAATATTGAAAGGAAGTGATTTCCATGAAATTCATCTTTCAGAATGTTATTTTTAATAGATGAATTCATTGCTTTCCCCAGAGGTATTGTTCTTTCCAGTCCTTTTCCAGACATAAAGCCTCATTGCACTCTCTTCGGGTTATGAACAGGACAGCATTTGCATCGGGTTCTTCCCATACTCTGTAGCAGTGAATTGCTGTAAAACATGAATTTGACCTCCCTAATTCTATCTTTGCCTTAAAAAGTACCTGGAAAGGTTCCAGTTAGACAGTTCTTTTGTTGTATTTATTTTTGTGAGTCTAAAGGAAAAGCTCTATCCTTTTCTAGCAACTTGATTGTGAAAAATCAGAGGTGGTTCTTTGCAAAACTGGTATCGGTTCCCTCTTGAGGTATAATAAGTCTCCTAATGTATAATGTGGCTAAGTTCCATATTTCTTTTCCTGGGCAAGCAACTTGCATCATATATCACTGTGGACGCTCTAGAATAGGAGGTGTTTACTTCCTTTGTGGCCACGTAGTGAGGCTAAATTCAATAGCACTTGAAAAGTGCTCTGAAGCCCTCCAGTGGAAGGGACTCTTTCATTTGCTTCCAGTAGTTTCCACAATGAGCTAATCACTACGTAAACTTATTTGTCTTCCAAATGAGCAGGAGTTGAACAATCCACTTCTTTCAATGACTAAAAATGTCAGGTATGTGAAAGAAAAATCAGCCATCCATTTCTGTAAAACATTAACTACTTTATCCAGAATCCTTTTTTGTGTTAATTGTTGGGATCAGTGATTAATCCAGTAAACTTTTCCCCGACTAAGAGGTAAACTACAGTGCTGTCTCGTGCAGCAGCAGGCTAGCACTCTCAGCAACTTCGTTGCTCCTCACACCGTGCCAAACAGCAGCAAAACAGAATTACCATTTTTTTTCATTGCGTCTGTATACAAGTTTGAATAATGAGTAAGCAGTCAATTCTCATGGCAGCTAGTAGGCAAAGCATGGTAAAAGTTTCAGGAAAGAAAACTGCACCAAAATCCCATCTTCACAAGGCTCTTGAGATGAGCTCTTTTTCCGAGGACCCAGAGGAACCCAAATTCCCAGGTGACCAGGGGCTCATCAGAGGCGGTAGAGAAAATCCACGTTTAGAGAGTCAGAGCAATGCACTGGGGTCGACGGCCTCCCTCTTCCCCGTCTTGCCTGCCAAAGAAAAGGCAAAAATGCTTTTTCCACTCTGTTAATCAGTGTTAAAATACTGACATGACTTCTCCAGTCCTAGCCTACCCAAAACAAGTTCAGTTAACACATCTTAGAACTGAGCTGTTGAGACTTATTTTAGTGTTGGAGTTTAAATCCATTGTATTAAAAGTAATTTTTTGAGTAAGTCATTTTCCCTCTAATGTTGCCTTTGTTTCCCTGAGTACAGAAACTAATGAGATTCGCTTTCATTTAAAATTCTCTTAGGTCCAGGTGTGCGACATAGTGCGGTAAAAACACTAAATGTCTGGGATTTTTACATAAAAAAATGTTTATGTAACACACAGTTTATAAATAGCATAACAAATCCAATACCTGATGGGACTGTGACCATGCATGAAAAGTTTCAACCCATACAGGGAGAAAAAGATAAATAAAACTGACTGTAAATGGAAGCTCTTTCCCATCTTAACTATGCAGTATTATCATCAATCACTAAAACCTTTTTCCTGTATAACCTCACTTTTTTCATACCTAGTTTGTTCGGTGATATTGTAATTTCAGCATTTATAGCCTTACATGTTTTTTTGTTGTTGTTGCATGTTAGAATATTGCATCAGTGACAGCAGGGAGTGAATAAAGCAGGTATAACCAGGTTACTTCTTAGTACTCATATAAAGTCTTCTCTCAGGGAAGTGATGAAAACCATATAATTTAAGTTATTTATAATGTGACTTGACAAAAATTTGGAAAAGAGATGACAATATAGTACAGAAAGAGCTTTTCTTCTCTAATTTCTGTTGTTAAACTATCCCTTGTTATAGCTCTTTGCAATTCAGAAGCCAGTTTAGGAAAAAATGGGATCTTTATTTTGTGCAAAGGGGGGCATATGTGTATGTACATCTGTGTATTAACTTTTTTATATATCGGTAGATATATAAATAATGTAAATATTTAAGTTATCCAATACCGTGATGCTATGGCACATGATATTTAGCACTAGCATTTACTACCAGTCCTCAGTTTTTTCTAAAGGGCCATTGTGTTCAAACTGCAAGTTACAAGTTTGGAAGAGTACAAAAATTCATTAGCACAGAGGTCAGGTGTGCAAAAACCTTAAAATTTTGAAATGAGTCCCTGGTCTGGCTTCTGAAATGGTTGGAAATAAGATATTTTGGGTAGATGTTTACTTTCCCACTTTTGCTTTAAGCTAGACAGTCGTCAACTATTTTGTAAGTCAGGGATGAATTTCTGGTGTCATTTTTTCCCAATTTTCTCTTTCATGACTGTGATTAAAAAGCTTTCTACTCTTCTGTTATTTTCTGTTATTTGAACTCAATAACTTTCTGCTTTTTGATACATGAAAATAATTAGATGATGATTGGATAAAGAATGCATCTGAAAACAGAGCAGAGCTGGATAAATAACAGATGAAAATTACCCCGTTAGTGTAATAAGACTGAAAAATATTTTTCCATCTGGATAGGGTCCTGAGCTAAAGTTATCTCGTCAGCCCTTTTCCCAGGGAAGAGAAATCTTGTGGTGCAGAATGAAACTGAAATAATGATGGGGGGAAAATGCAATTGCTGTCTGCACCTTTTTGGTTGCAGAAACAAGAAGAAAATCGGAGAGTAACAGAAACAAATGTCTCTTGGTGTGGGAGCAATTTTTAGCACTGGTGGTGTACAAGAGGAGACTCCTATGGGTGGTGAGACCAAAATCTAGTACAGTGATAAGACATTGTAACAAACAGCAAAAAGCCACCAATACTGTTGTGTTCATATTTCTCTGTCAGATGGAGCGGCTGCTACATATGTCTCCCGGAGCAGCAGTAAATGCTCTGAATCACATTTTGAATCTCTTGTCTCTGCCTCTCTAGGGAAATGAGCTAAGGACATGTAGAGGAACCATGCAAATAATCTTTTTCTCAGAGAAAAAGTAGCATAATTCAAGCCAGTATTGAAAATCAGATAAAATAAGGTTTAAGCTGTTATCATGTGCAGAGGCATAGTGCTTATTAACTGCAATATGTTAGATTTGAAAAATTAAGCAATGTGAAGATAAGAGAGGCTTTACCCTGGATGATAATGTCAAGCTTGGTAAATGCCAAAAATGCGGATGGAAAGGCAAATCCATGGGGACAGACAGCACACAGGCAGGGCAAGGCAGGAGAGAAAGCAGGCAGGAGAACACCAACAGATGAGATCTACAGAGAGACACTTTTTGTCTCTCTCTCCGAAAAAAAAAAACCAACAAAACAACAACAACAAAAAAGGAAACAGAAAAGTAATATAGAGTTAAAGTTCTGGATTAAGATACTATTGAATCTGCAAAGTAAAATGAACATCTGTGTCTCCATTGAATATAGAGGTCAGTTATAGATGGTGGAGTTTGATAGACATAATCTACATCTGAAGTGTAAGTACACAGAAGAGTACATATAATTCTCACAATGCATGAATTGGGTGGTTCGTTTGGGTTTTTTTACAAAACTTTACTACTTCTACTACATGGAGTGCTTACATGCCCATAGGCACTGCAGAAAAACTATTGTACTTTTTTCTGATTTTAGTGAGTTTGATTTGCCCTCAGGATTTCTATAGAGTAGAAGTATTTTAATTAAAACAATATTGTCATAGTGGTATAAGTGACCAGAAGTGTTAGTATGGCACGTATAGCTGGAAACGTGGTTTTGTGGTGACACAGTTTTCCTAGCATACAATAACAAAACCACAATTTAAGCATTAAATTCACTTTGGAGCAAGAGGAAATACTAAAATAAAATCTTTATATGTTGCAGTAGTTACCTTATTTGCAACTGAAATGCAGCTGTTTCTGGGGATGTAGCACAGGTCTGTAAATACCCTGGAACAGTTTAGGATAAGTTTGAGAATAACTTATTATAGTGAGATAAGTAGAATGAAAATACCAAAGTGCACAAGGATACCTTGGTTTGTCCAAAGTACACTGGGTTGGAGAGTAACCATAAGGGATTTGTGTAACGTGTCCTCCAGAAAACTATACCAAAGCATTATTTAGATAGTTTTAAATTAATAAAAAGCACTATTTCATTTTATTTTATTGGGGGGGGCACTCAGTTTAACAAGCATTAAAAAGATCTGACCATGCCTTGGTGATGTCCATCTGAAGCACATCATGAACAAATAGTAATGAAATTGATCCTTGCTATGCGAACTTTAAAAAAAAAAAAGGGAAAAAAGAAAAGTTGCAATCGCTTATATTTAAGACTGGATATTACTGCTGGAAAGTGTTTCCTTCAGTTGATATCTATTAGCTTTTGCTTTTTTTCCCCTGTATATTTTTATAAATTTTGTTTAAAAAAATTAATTTCTAATCCACTGAGAATCAGTAGCATCTATTCCTTTTTATTGCAATCTAGCTAGTTAATTTGATAGAGTCTATCAGCATTTCTTTTGCATATTTTTTTCCTTTGTGTGCTTTAAAAAAACTCCTTCTACACTGTATATTATTCAGCCATTTGTGGCTTGAAACATTGCCTAAATGCTAGCTTATGTTTCCCCATTTTCAGGCCGTAGCTTTTTATGTCTGACAACTCAAGTCTTGCAGCAATAACATTGAGTTCCTGCTATGCTTAGAAAAACACCACCCATTTAAAAATATCATCTGCCACCATTTTATTGCACAATGGATAGATCTACTTTGGACGGTTGTAATGTTTTGTTTGACTCACTAGCTGTTTTTTAGACATGAAGTTTTTATATAAATTCCAAAATGCTTTTGCCTTTCACGGCTGATCACTTTTTGGAAAAGTCAAAGTGGAAGGTTTCTGGCTGACTTCCACATGTAGAAGAGTCTTCAAAAAGTCCTTCCTGTATGTGCTCATTGTACTAATATTAAGCCAAAGTTTGCAGAGACTTCACTACTTGGAAGTACTCTCTCTGTTCTGTCACCAGCCTTATCTGTTAAATCCCAATGAGTGTGAAAAACGACAAAAATCTGGGTTTGCTTGGCTGTTTCAACAGTATGTTGAGAATGGCCAGATTGCTGGAGAAGACGATTCTCTTGGAAACCTCAACAGCCCGGCCTCCTCATCTGTAGGCACATAGAGCTCATCTGAGTGTGTAAATAAAAATAAATAATGCAGTGAAAAAATATGCAGAGTATTTTGCTGAAGTGTTTCAATTTTGGATCTGCCATAACTAATTTAAATTTTCTGTTGGGATTTATGCAGGCAAGGGGTCAGGTTTAAGGCATTTGTCATTTAAAGCTTTCCTGCTGCTACACCTTTCGACTTTTGGATCCTATCATGATACCTTTTTTCTGCAAAGAAAGTCCTTTCTTTTCCATCTTTTTATTCCTCTCTTTTCCCCCTCTGCTTTGAAGAGAACATTTGCTTCTCCATTTATCTGAGCTAATGAGAACAGAGTAGCTCTGAATTCTTTAAATCAGTCTAATTTGGCTTCTTTTAGTACATAGAATATAATTTTTTTTGCACAGGACTTTGATTTCTTTGTGCAATTGCTCCATCTCCAGCACTCAATATCTTACATGCTTTTTTAACTAAAAAACCCCCACAAACACCAAACAAACCAAAAAAGCAAGCAATTGTCATCCAAATGACTGTGGCGTCTATTTTCTGTTCCAGGCTGATTCACGGAGGGCAACTGTTAAATGGCTTGGCAGGGCCAACTGTGATGAATGCAGCACCATTTCTTTCCACGACGTGGTTTTCTCCAGATGAACGTGCCACAGCAACAGCCATCGCATCGCTGCTCAATTACTTGGGTGCTGCGGGAGCTTTTTTAGTGGGACCTCTTGTAGTGCCGTCTCCTAATGGAACATCTCACCTCCTGCTGGTATCGCAGAGCAACACAGAGCACATCAAGGACCGCATTGAGGCTGTGCTGTATGCAGGTGTGGTTTAAAACGGGAAAAAAAGAAAAAAAAGTATAAAAAAATCTACATACTTTCATGTGCATGTTTGGTACTTGTGAACCACTACCCTCTAGTGGCTGGTCTGCACAGAAAGCAGTTAATGACTGATGGAAAATAATGAAGTGGTAAAATGTTGTACCATCAGAAGGGCTAATTTTTTTTTCCTTTTGTGTAGGAGAGATTTAAAAATAGCCTTTTGTACAGACTGATGCCAAATTAAGTATTTTAGTTGTTTGTATCGGCTGATCTTAGGAGAGCTTACACTTTCCTTGAGTTTCCAAAGTGGTTTTTGCTTCTTGAATTTTCATTTTAAAAATGTGTCCATGACAGGTTGGATTTTTTTCCTTTTGTTTCTGTAAGGATGGAAATCCAATAGTCTTTCAGCATGACATTCTTCCCTGCATTAAATTCTTCCCTGCATTAATCAGCCTTAATTTGACTTGCATCTGCCTTCAAATGTGATTAGATTATTAGCATTTAAGAATCTAACATTGAAATTAAAACTCAATAGACTTTGTTTTTAACTAGAACCGCTTAATTCTTATGTGGTGATCAATTTCAATAAAGCATCAACAGTTTAGTGGAAAAAACAACTGATATAAAAATCACCTGATACAACTTAGATTTTATGTCCTTGCTCTTTTTCATGCAATGGCTTCTATGGCTCTTTGTGTCACCAAAATTAGCAGCAAGCTTTAAGGAAAAAGAGTTGCTTAAGAGTCTACAATCTGATTCTTAGTGGACATAAATTGCTGTAGCATTAAGAGCAGCTGAACTTTACCATGTCATGGGTTCCCCCCCCCCCCCCATAATTGCAGCATCTGAAATTCAGCCAGGAGTTAGCCCTAAGTGTTCCAGAAGTCTTAAAGTATATATACTGTGTAGTTTATATACAGGTTTATGGGACTGAGTTAGCTGTTTGTGATCATTTATTCCTGGACGTTATTCTTATGGAAATTTTATCAAGTTAATACTCCTCTTAGGTGAAGACCACTTTACTGTTTGTTTTAAAGAAAGTGTAGTAGAAGTTGGGTCACTATTTCAGCAAGTATTTTTGAGTAACCTACTTATTACTGGACTCAAATGTATTGGAACAACAAGGAAATTTGGGGTTGGTTATGCCTTTTTCAGAGGTAAATATGATGTTAGATTCCAAAGATCTCATGGCAGATGAAAATGGCCAGTGTGAAAGAAGGAAAAATGAAGGCAAGTCAGCTTTTGTCCTGAGGAGCAGTAGATAAGAGGAAGAAAAATCTAGCGATTAGAGAAGTGCTTTAGCTCTCCCTCTCCACATTTTCCATGGAGAGGGAATAATTCATCCAGCTGAAGGCAGTACAGTTTTGTGCCTAAAACCACTGTTTTGAGTCTAGTAGCACCAGAAATGTTGCTTTCAGCAGCCCACTAGATTAACTTTCTCTACTGGGAGGTTTTCTTAAGCATTTTCTTCAAAAACTGTGATGTATTTTGCTTGCCATCAAGATTCAGAGGTATGTCTTGCCTGTCCCATGTCTCAGCACGGCTCTTTCTGCCTTTCTGAGCTGGCAAGGGTTTTTGAACATCCCATAGACCTGTTTGGGATCGTTGGTCCCAGCATAAGATGATCCTACAGCAGCTCTTCAGCTTTGTAGGAAATGTGTGTTGTGGGGCATCTGTGGTTCTTCTTAGTATTTGAAAGTGCTTTGAACAGAGCTAATTTCCTTGTGCAGTTCTGGTTGTGTTGTGTGGGGTGCGTCTTTTCAGGAGCAGCAACGCCTTTGGCTATTCAGACAATGAAAAAAAACTAGTTCCTGAATGTTACTGGCCTGAGGAGAATTGCCGTGACAGTGGCAAGACATTCAACTGGTTTAAAATTGGTAGGAACTTTCCCAAGAGGAGGTTGTTTTGAATCCTTTGTGGGATTTGTCGTATCTCACATCAGCCCTGTTTCCCCAGAGAGCTGAAGAAGCACGGTCCCCCCTTTCTGCCTCCCCTGTGTAGGCTCCAAAGGTGGAAGAAAGGCTGCCTTGTGGTGGGCAACTGCTTCAGGGCAGTTGTACAGCTCTGTTCACCTGTGGACCCAACAATACCTGATAGGTGTGGAAGGGTACTATTTGTCCCCTTAATCAGCTGGGCAGAAAACAAAGCTCAAATTGACTTCACTACTTACTCATAAAGGTGTTACAGAATGTGGCAGAAGGAGGAGTTGGATCCAAGTGTCCCACTTGCCCACTTCTTTAGCAAG
This sequence comes from Grus americana, assembly GCF_028858705.1. Taxonomy (NCBI): domain Eukaryota; kingdom Metazoa; phylum Chordata; class Aves; order Gruiformes; family Gruidae; genus Grus; species Grus americana. The sequence goes on along the minus strand of NC_072857.1, from coordinate 13,099,938 downwards.
TGTGGTCAGGCATGGTAGAACTTTTCCTTTCGGATACTATGGGAAAACCAGTTTCACAAGCTAAGCACTCTGGAGTTGTGTTTGTAGTGGAGTTTGTTGCTGTTGTGTGAGGTAGCATTAGATAAGCAGCCTCCAAAAGTTAGGTGATGACTCTTAAAAGACTGTAATGATGTGAATTGGTAACTTGGGATCAGTAGCATGCCAAGAGTGTGCTAATTTTCCAAGGACTTAACCTCAAACATGATTACAAAGCAATTGCTTATAAACCCATTCTGAAATTGCTCAGTTAACTCCAGTCTCTTCTGTGTTTTAATAAATTGCTGTTCCTTTATCTCAAACGCAGACTAAGAGCTCAGCTGAATTACCACAGCCTCCTTCTGTGTCATCTGCGTCTCTGCACATTCTGGTTCACAGCTGAAATAGTACAGATGCAGCAAATCAGGATTGAATTGTATTACCTGAACCGCATAAGGAAGCTTGAATTATTCTGGACTGCAACCAGAGTTTTTTAGCTGTGTGCTTTCCTAAATATCAATATAAAATCATTATTTGTTTGTTTGGTTTTTTTAAAAAAAAAGTGTGTGTGTGTAAAGTGCCTTCATTCCCCATTTACATTTCAGGAAAAGATGGAGAGGAGAATCTGATTTTGGGTAGGTTTTTGTGCTATGAGTAGCCTATCAGAAGAAAAAAGACTTTGTATGAAGGAGGCTTGTGCTGCTGTAAACCTCTTTTTTTCTGTTTGGGGCTTGCAGAGGCAGCATGCCTACTTCCTAGACCAAGAGATAGGCAGCTGTCCACCTTGACAGTCAGAGGTCACTGTGGGATGGTACCCAGCTTTTGTGAAGCATTCCAGATTCACTCCTCAGCAAGACATACACACGGCTGTATTTCTGCACACTAATTTATGCTGACTTGTCCAATTCTGAGTGCTTTGCTGCATCCATTGCACTGTTGAAAAGCCAGTAGTCGGCTCCCATGGAAGAGTTCCTTTTTTGTGACTGCAGCTTCCTCGGTCTCATTATTGACCTATTTCTTACCTTTTATCTTTTGCTTGCTTTTATTCCCTGCTTACAATCTAAAACTTGTCCTGGGAATGTATTTTTCTTTATCTAGTCTGGTAGAGTAAATGATGATGGAGATAAAGGTGTGGGTTTCCTAATGAGGCAACAATGCAACATGTAAGAAAAGGATGTGTTTGCCAGTACCTGGACTTTTGATAGGGATGCAAGTGTGATACACAAAGCTAAGATGGCACTAAAGGCTTTTATTCTTCAATTAGAGGGAGCTGCTTTAGTTACCAAAGTGAATTCTGTTCTTTTCTTTTGTGCATGAGGGCAGTGCTTGCGAGGCAAATTTGTTAGCCTGGAAAGTGTAACACTGGGAAACATAAAGAGTTGCAAGAAGGTACTACAAGGACCACATGCTGAATTTAATAATTAAAAAAAAAAAAATTAAGTGTTACTATACTGCTCCTACTGCAGCAATTTGACTGGCAGGAATCTTGAGACAACCCATAGAAGAGGCCCCAGGTGGGCACCTGTTATAAAATATTACTGTGACTTAAAAAAATTATAAACATGTTTTACATTCTTTAGAGAAAGACCTAGCCTTTCTCCTTATAGCATTCCAGTGTAATGAAGTTAAATAATAAGCACCTCAAACAAAGTTTATGGTTTCGTATGGTCACGTTCTTGTTGGCTATACCTGTCTGCAGTCTGAAATGCTCCTTTAATATGTGATTAAAGCGTGCGTATGCATGTACATATGTATACCTGTAAACCTATATGTAGACCTACGTGCAGGAGAAGGGGATTAACAGCTTTTGGCAAGTCTTGCTTCCCTGTACAATATCATCCTGTGGTGACAGAGCATCTCATCTCTTTCTTAGGTGTGGGATGATCAGTTATGGCCAGTTCTTTATTCACTGCTCATGGTCTCAAAACCAATGTACACAAAGATAGAAATTAATCTGTTTTCTGGAGAACAGAGGAGATACAGTAAGAAGGTCTAGTTAAAGTGCCCTTGACCCTCGAAACATGCAATTAGACCACAGCAGGAAAAAGAGACACCGTGTAATTCAAAATGAATCCTGTAGTATTTGATCCTGAAGAATGGCATTGTTGCATTCATGGTATGCCTTCAAAAGAAATTTAGTGTAGACTTTTTTTCTGTATACCAAATAGAAGCATTCATTTCCCTTCCCCATCTCCAGCTGATCCATTTAGACTCCGAGTGTTATTTACTTTTCAGTTTCCTGAATTTATTTTCTTCTGGTTTAGCAGGAGAGCTGGCAAAATGCCATGTTCATATTGATTTATTAAAAAAGAGAAGAAAAAAGAAAATGAACGCAATTGAGTATCCAGCTCTGCTGGAATTTATTTGTGGTGTTGGTGAACACTTTGTTACAAGATCACAGGTTCTTTTAAGATAACACACTTCAGCTATACATTTTTCTCTCCAGCAGCAAAGAATCTTGTTTTCAAAGGGGATAGGAGAAATACTGGGATTGAGGACTGTGGAGAACATGATATACATTGTAAAAGGCCTGTAAAACAAATTAATTAGACTGACTGTGGCATCAGAATGTCTGATCATGGGGCTTGCTGAGTATTTTCTGTGAAGTGCTTGTCGCTTCGCAAGTTCAAGTCCAAATTTCTGCTATGAAATTTTTCAAAGACCTAGAATACCTGCTGCTAAACAAGAGGAGCACCTGCAAACAGCTGTATTCTTTCTTTTTTCTCCCTATTACCTGTACTCCCTCTATTCCTGAGCATTGGCTGCTCCTACACTTTTCTCTTTATATTCTGTTGCCATGCAATACTGTTTGTGTCTGAGATGCTGCCTTGCTTGACCTTTCGTTTGCCTTCATCATCCTGCGCGCCGAGTAATTGTCATTCCATGCCCTGGGGCTTCCCCAGTCCCATCTGTTTAAAGTCTCTAGCACGCTATTACCTGCACTGCATTACTTCTGTGGCGAGGAAGTGTGGCCAAATCTTCGTAATGCAGTTCTCTCTAAAGAGAAAAAGCAAAAGCTTTCCTCTTGCTTCACTGAGTTCCCCGTGTATAAGCCTGGTTCTCTGCAGCTTCTGTCACTGGAATGGACTGCCAGTGTTTCTCCATCTCATTGATTCTCCATCTCAGTTTGAAGTCTTGCTTGGGGAAGAAAAAAGAAATTCTCCTTCAAGTTATGGAGTTCTGTTGTCGGGAGCAGTAAAGCACTTGTGGTGGGATTTATGTATCAGAGGCTGGCTGATAACAATGCTGTACCAAAATAAGTCTTTCGATGCTAACATCTGTTCTTGGTTTTGTTTTTCTTTGCCCTCTTGTTTAGAATTTGGAATGGTTTCCCTGATCTTTTCTGCAGCGTTGGCCTACTTCCCCTCGCGCCCTCCGTTCCCTCCCAGCGTGGCTGCGGCGAGTCAACGACTCAGCTACAGGAGAAGTTTTTGCAGACTCTTAAGGTAGGTCCTCACTGGGTTTCCACTTCAAAGCAGATCAGCACCTAAATAAATAAAAACAAGTGTGCTTTAATCTTCTCATTGAGCAAACAAGTTGGTTTGTAATGCTTTCAAACAAAATAAAATTAAATATTAATGCTGAGACATAAAAGAATGCTAACTGCTAAAAAGCAGACAATAAATTTTAAATCCTTGGGTATATCTCAAGTCTTCATGCCATAGTCCTTCAGCACCAACACTGCTTTAGTCATCCTGTTAGCACAGCTTTTCTTATGCAATGCTTCTATTACATCAGGTTATACAAGATTGTTAACAGTGTGCGTACTGCAAGGTGTGAGACAACAATTAACAGCACCGGGCATAACTAACTAATAAGCTGCTTTCTTCCATGCTTATTATATTGGAATGAATTTGGAGTTTGCTTGTCACTCAAAGGAGTATTCAGCTACTTTAATTCAGCTGCAGGAACAATGAATGAGCTATCTGAAACCATTATATGATCTATTAAATCTCATTAATTGTATGTTTAAAATATGAAGTGCGAATAGAAGTGTCTCCAGATGTGTTTCTGGACAGGTTCAAAGGTGAGTTAGTTTCCTTTAAATTTTGATGTTTTGGGGAAAAAAAAAAAAAAAGGTTATAAAGAAAGTGACATCTCCAACTTTGCAACTTTTCTCACATGGGCTTTTTTGGTAAGACACAGTCCTGCCCCCCAGTGTTGGTACAGTGTCTTGTGTGATGGGAATCTGATCTCAGAGGAGTAGCTAAAGCACCTGTAATATTAATGCTCAATAATTGTGAACGGCTGTGCCCTGTATGTGGTACTGCACAGATGAACTTCCTGGGGCAAAGAAGAACCGCTCCTGTGGTGCGGAGTATGGCTGACTTCACTGGGGAACTTCAGTGCAGTGGTTTCTTGGGTCATACAGTGATAGAAGCTGAATCTGCGTACACAGGGCTCCTTGAAACTTGATAATTGTGGAGCTTAAGGTGTTTAGTTACTACAGACCTATTGTGGGCTGTACTTTCTAAAAGTGTATCTAGAGCCAGCAAAAACAACTCATCCCTTGTTGTCATTGGGTTGTTTTTCTTTTGTTTTTGGAGGCTTTTATTTCAGTTTGGGGGAGTAAATAGTTGACAAGATGCTTAATCCTGTGTGTTGACCCTGGAGCAGGCTAGCATTTGGGAGAAGGTGTGAGTACAGCTGGCTGGTTAGTCTGCAAAGTGACCTACTCAAGATATTAAAAAATAGCAATTCCCATAAGGATGCTTAGCACGCACAATAATGCTGTTACGTACCCAAGCTGGTGTGTGGTGAGACCCTGCCTGAGGGCTGTGTTGTAAAAATGTTGCTGTTGAACAGAAATCCAAACATCAACTGACTCCGCAGGTGAAATATAAAATTTCTGTTGACAGTACTCCATTTGGGAGCTTTATAACCATTAGATTCCTTGTTCAAAGTGTTGTAAACAGTGAACCTGAGATACTGGTAAGGTCAAGAGGTAAACAGCAAAGCTGGCTTACAATTCACAATCAATGAAACTTAAGAAAACAAACTGAACACTTAAATAATGAGCATAGTTTAGAGTGTCTCCAAGAACCAAGAGGGTTTTTTAAAATGCAGTCAGGTAGATCATTATATCTCCCTTCCCTCTGGTCTTTATGCATTCTTCCATGCTACCCTTTATCAAAGGCACTTCTTCATTCCTCTGTACATGAAACAATCAACAGTTCATCATTAAACCCACTTATCTTGGGGAGCCTTTCAGCAACTATCCATCAAGCCAAGGGGGTTTTATAAAAGGAAATGGTATCCGCCATGCTTCAAGAGAAATCCATCATCTGGTTCATTAGGCTTCTAAGCTCTGTTGCCTGCCTAATCTAGGCTTCATAATTCTTGGCACAGAGAGGCTTTCTTTTGACTTAATGGTGTAGACTGAAGGTAGTCAGCTGACGAGTACCAGGAAATCATGATTTCCCTTTATTGCAGACTTACTCTCTGGTATAAGAACTGTGTGTAAGGCTTTTAGGATGTGTGTGAGCTGGTGGGCTGATCCACCTATGCACCAAAAAGCACTCATGAGAATTGAGATGCTCATCATTTCCCTCTTCTCTCCCCCAGGCTGCAGTCTTACTACTTCAAAATAAAGCTGTGTAGCGTAACTTTACCATTGAAGTCATTGACCTTTTTCCTTGGACGTGAAAGGGATCTATCACATCCTTGCAACTCCCATACTCCTTCATGCCTTCAGGTCCTTGAGCAGTCATCTTCATGACCTGCTTCCTGCAGACTTGTATTATACATATCTTCTTAGGGTCAGCCATCGCTTGTAGGCTGTTTTCTTTTGGGACTTGCTTAGGAACTTGGTTCTTCCTCCTGATTTGGAGGATTCCTGCTTCTGACAGATTATAACCATTAGCTGATGTGTGGTTATCTCCTGATGCCAACTCTCTCAGCCTGCAGTGGGAGACGAGAGATTAGTCATGGTTTGGGAGCTAAGCCCAAATCTTTTAACAGTCTATCACACACTGTGACAAGTGTAGTTTGAATTTCCATTAGAAAAAGTACAGTGCCCTTTCTCAATTTCTTGGGTGAAGCAAATACAACTTCTTTTTTATTTTCTTTTTTTCAGAAATATGCCACAAATTTCCATGGAAAAAATTCTAATACAAGTAAATAGTTGATAAGACTTAAAATCTGCATTAAAAAAACATGTCATGATTTTTGCTTTGAAGTAATTAGATGCTTTTAGCCAGTTACATGCCTTTTATATTTTCAAGGGACTATGTAAGCAATTTTGAAATTTCATAACAGGGGTTTTGTGCATCATTATTTCTTTAACGAAACTTTCCTATGACATCACCATCCAGTGATGGAAGCTACCCAGAGTGTGCCTGATGTTAATAGGTGCTGTCAAAGTTATTCTGAAAATGGTGACTGACTTTGATGGGGCTGCCCTCTGAACCAGCCTGTCTTACAGATCCTAGTGGTGTTAAGTAAGTTTCTGAAAAAAAAGAGAAGAAAAAGCCAATTGGTATTCCAGCAGAATGGTGTAACAGAGAGGCTAATGCTGATATCCTGTCATAAGGGCTGATACGATGGAAAACAGTGTGGGTTCACCAACTGATGGTGTGACAGACAGCACATTTTTCTATTTTCAGTGGAGCAATTGCAAAATTGCAAAACCAAATACAAGTGACTGGAGCCATGAAAAGCAGAGCTTCTGCTTAAGATGTATGTTGCAAATAGCTTTAGCACTTGATGTAGCCAGCTGGACAAGGGGACAGAATGCCATCTGGTGATCAGTGCTGTTTTGTCACTGGTCTTCTTTCTCCTGGTCACTTTCTTTAATCTGGAGACTAGGCAGGGTGGGAGCATGGGAGCCTCTGTCACTGAAGGATGTCATGACGCAGAACTGGTTCTCTAGTATTGGGACTAGGCGTTGGACATGGCATAGAGCAGCTATCCCCTGGGCCAGTCTGTCTTGTTGCTTGAGTTACAGAAGACAAATGGAGCACAGGAGAGCTCAACCAAGTAAGTTACAAAGTACTCACCCTCACCAAAAGTAGCTCTAATGAAGATGAGGTTCAGATACCCAAAGATTTTGAATATTGAGCAAGTGTTATTTTGGAACAGTGCATTCAGACTTGTTCCCTCTTTCCAATCTATGACATGGCTGTATATAATGTCTGTGCAAAATGGGCGCTCTCCCTTTTATTTTATTTTACAGATGTTGAATTAGCTTTTACATGGAATAGTACTAAATAGCATCAGAAAACCTGCCTTAAAGGATGCCAAGATGAAACAAGATAGACTAAGATAAGAGTATGGCATTCTTAAGAGAAAAATAGTTGTCAGGAAGACAGCAGACACTTTAACATTCAGAGAAATATAAGCAGTGTGTGGAAGAACTGAAAGTTTGGGAGTTGTTTTTCATTGCATTAAAAATTAAATCTGATATGAATGCTACTGAAAGAGGAGGATATGTTCATGTGATAGAAATGTGTTATTCAAGAAGAGGATGTGTGAAAAAGAACAGTGCGAAAAAAACACTGGCTGGTGTGCTGTGCATGGAATCTTCTAGGGGAGTAAAACAGCGTAAGCTGCAAACCTCTGAATGTTTTGGAGAGTATTTGAAGCTCTTTTCCTCCCTCTTGGCTTTCATAACTGTGTGCTATCAAGTTGCCCCTGCATGCCAAGGAACTGGTACTGATCAGGATCCATTTTATGTACATTGTTTGGGAATGGTGGGGAGCCACATTTTGTGGTTACGCAGATATCCCATGGGATAACCTTGGGATCGTCGTAAAATCTCTTCACTTTAAAATATCACTGTTGCAGAGTCCAAGGTATGTTTTCTGTTTTTATTCCGAAATTGAAACATTTTTGAGGAAAAGTTGGATGTTTCTTAGCAAAGACTTTGCATTTGCTTTTGGTAACAGTGGGTGAGTGGGGGAAATTGGTGGTGGAATTTGTCTGCCAACTCCTGTTTAGCTGTGTGCAATGAAGATGATGACACAGCTTTGACTGCTTCATCTTCACTTGAATACTAAAGGTTGAATAATTTTTAATTGGGAGGAAAAATCAAACACGTTGACTATTTAGAGCAGAGTATTATGCTTGTCTCTGTTTTTTGACAGTTCAAACTGTCAAAATTTTCCACTCTTGCAACTCATTCCCAGAGCTCTCCCTGCCTTTCACCAAAATAAAGAGCAGTAAAACAGTTAAAAAAAATTCAAAAAGTATGAATCTCTGATTTTATTCTTGAAATACGCTTTTTGCCATTTAAATTAATGCTTATTGTTCCTAACATACACTTATGCTAAGTAGGTTGCCCATGCAAATGCATGGAAGAATTGCTTGCAGAAATGAGAAACACATGAGCCCAGCACGTTACAAAAATCTTTGAACTACGTGGAGAGACTGGCTTTTTTATTATCAAGTGGTAAGGCAGTAATATCTCAGCCACTGGAATTTCAGTGACATGGCCGGATACCTTCCTTGTTTTTCCTGGCTCGCTCCTCCTTCAGACCTCTGGTTTTTTTCTTGATGGGCAGCATGTAGATTCTAGGGTGTCATTTACTCTAGCAGCTAATCTTAGTGCAATTTCTAACATAAGCTGCAGCTAACTGCATATGTTTTGTCTTCACAGCAATTTCCGATTCTTGATGATTGCTTTAGCCTATGCTATACCACTGGGTGTTTTCTCTGGCTGGTCTGGCGTTCTGGATTTGATATTAACGCCAGTTCACGTAAGCCAAGTAAGTATCTCCTGACTGATAATCAGCAGATATTTTGTAAGTTTGTATTTATTTGTATGTATTTTATTTGTATGTATTTGTTAGTATGTTTGTATTTTGCACTAGCATACAATTTTATCAGGTTTTTATGTTTAAGCTGCTATTAATACACATGGACCACTTTTCTCCTGAAATTTTAAATAAAATAAACTGTAGTTTTGGCATCCCAAACTGTTGCAATTCTCCCTGCTGACTCTACACCAGTGATGGGTATTTTCGCAACCACATACACCTCTTGACAAGAAGAAGGAGGCAGGTAAACAAACAGGAGTATTGTTGGCTGCTGCACCTTTAGTAAAAGAAAGTAATGTTTACCAGGTGGAAAAGATGAGGAGGAGAGGATTTCTAAGCCTTTGATAGAGTATTATAAAAATCCAGAGGACATTACTCAGATTCTATAAAGAGATGTCACATTTAGAGCATAGGCTACTTAGTCATACTTTCTTTTAGTGAATTTATTTCCTTTTGAATATCCTAGAAAAAGTCTTGCAGATTGTTGTTGGGGGCTGTTGCTAGCAGTTTGCAGCTCCTGCACACCGTTTGTTTTGAAAGTAACGTCTTATCATCTTATTTTCTCAGCTTTAACACATTTCTTTGTTTTGTTTTTCCTGTCAGGTAGATGCAGGCTGGATTGGATTTTGGTCTATAGTTGGAGGTTGTGTTGTTGGCATAGCAATGGCAAGGTAGGAATAATTACATGTCCTTCTCCATTTCTTCAACTGTGATTGTCATTTAGCTTATCCTCTTAATAACATAACTTGTTTTCTCTCATCTTCTAGAAACCTGAAATGGGATTATGATGTGTTTCTTGTAGAGCAATAATTTGTATATTCCATGTTAGTGGTTGCTGGGGAAAGACAACTCCGCATGCGTATAGCTCAATTTGGCAAGTCATACTGTTACTCCTGACAAGTGCTTCCTGTATGCTCCTTTTAAACTCAGTTCTTGTGAATTCAGCTGCCTGGTGTGAGGGAGAACCCATTGTAGCACATTTGGAAAGCACTGAAGAAATTAGTGTCTGTCTCCTTCCATCAACACTTTCGGGCATATTGCTTCCTGAAGGGATATTGGGAATGTAGCACAGGCAGCCTATCCACAATAACGTGACGTTCCTCCACAGAGAAATCAGTCTGGGCCCGTTTTGCTGGATTCCTATATGGGCTAATTATTTTCTTGCTGTATTGCTATGGGCTACAGTACGGGTGTACCTACACGTTTTATATATCCAAATACAGTGCTCTCTGGCCATCATGAATGCTGATGACACGGGAAACAAAAAAGCAAGAAATGGATTGTCCTTCAAAAAGCTGACTGCTTTTTCTTCATTGAGATCCCTTTTTTAAAAAAAAGGATGTGGGGAGGGAGAAAAAGTCTTTCAGGAGGTACTTGAGCAGTGAGTTTATAAAACTGATTAAAACCAATCACGTTTCCCTTGCATCAAGATATCTAAACATTGTCCTGGCTTCTCTGTGTCCACTCTTTAGACTCCAGTTCTGCAAGGAGTTTAGCACAAGTGCAGGGGCCTGTCATCATTACACTCATCGTGGGATTGTGGACCCAGAAAGGCATTTTTTTAGGACAGAAATTGAAGCTCTTTTTTCACTTGCTTTGCATCATCAGAGTACACAATGCATAAAGAAATGTGAGGTTTCTCATCCTGACATTTTGCAGGCTGCCTAGCAACTGCAACGGAGGGAGAGGAAAAAACTCCTGACCTAGGGAAAAGAAACGAGTGCTTGCCTCCCATCCACTCCAGATGCAGGCCAAAGACTTAATCTAGTGAAACAAAGTTCACACCCTGATTTCCTCTAAAAAGAGTTGCTTTTGATTAGCTAAGCTCAGATACAAGGTTTTCTCTCCAAGCATAGATGTTTAAAACCCACTGCTGTAAATAACACAGATGCTGTAGCAGGTTACATGCTGAAGCAGGTTGCGTGCCAGTTCAATCTTTTCCATCATGACTTAATCTCTGATATATTTGAAACATTTCAATAGCAGAGGGGCACCCTTAGCAACTCACTTAACTTTGTTAGAAGAGAATCTGCTGACTCAATGCCAACATGCAAATATCAATCTTTATGGTAGATTAATTTATTTAATATATTGCCTGGGATAACTTTAAGGAAATGCTGACAGTCTCTTTAACTGCTTCAAAATTGCTTTCAAACCTTGTTGAATACCAGTATTTTGTAGCATTCAGAGCTTCGCTTTTCAGTAAATTAAAAAAATAGCAACAATCTGCCTCCAAATATGTCTTTCTAACTTGGGCGATACACAGTTCAAATGGGAGGGTTTGCACACAGAAAGGGAGGGAGGAGGTGATTTGTCACTCCTGACGGATGACTCTCCCTCTTAGGCCTATTCAGCATTTATCTGTGTAGGGTTGAATCAATGATGAGTCTGACTGTAATCTGCTGAAAGTTGTAATTAGGAAAATTAACTAATGATTCTTGTCAAGGCTGACAAGTTGATGTATTTCAGTGTCAGAACTGTGATTTGCCAAGCAAGCAGCTCTCTCCCATAACCACCTCTCAAGAAGTTGTTGGTTTGGGGTGGGGTTTTTTCTAATTTTTTTTTCTGCTAATTTATCAAAGAAAAATCAGTGCAGTTTCGGAATTTGCTCTTTCCATTTTTGTCAATGCAGGTTCAACTATTTAGAACTGTAACAACCTGAGCCTTGTCCTGGAGCATTTGGTCCTGCACGTCACTGTAGGTGGTTAAATCATCTATATTTAAAGTAATGCCCAGTTTAGAAATTAGTTTATCTATCTCATTTTCAAAATGGTGCAAGTTTTCCTCAGCACAATACATAAATCCTCCCGCTTTCCACCCACTGCTGTCCCAATAGCCATGAACATTAGCTATGTTTAGCTAATTTGTGTGATGCATTTTTATAATTGAAAAGCCTGGGCTATTTTGGGCAGCTGGCAGGTGCCGTACCCTTTGCTGGCAGCTTTCAAATGATACTGGTTTGAAGAAAAGCAGTGTCAAAGAGCAACTTTCATATCATTGCATGGAAACATAAATCTATTTCCTTTTCTCAGATTTATTTTTCTTTTGCCACATTTGCTAATGATCATAGATATTTCTGAGGTTTTGTCCTCCACGGCTCAGTTTTTCTTCCTGCTTTTAACCTGCAGTGTAGTCAAAATGCTGAAACTTCATGACATGGTGATAATTTCCTTAGCAACAGACAGTGTTGTTGTCAGCAACGCAGGTTTGTGATTTTAACTGTAGAATCCAGCTAGGGCTGGATTTGCTGGGTTGCAGGCGACTGTTACCAGCAGCAGAGGTCTGTGTCTGGGTAAGTATGCACCTTCTTTCCAGGCAGGTCTCCTTTTTTAGCAGCTGCAGACATCCCCTTACATGCTAGATGATGAAGGAGGATTTAAACAGAACAGAAGGTTTTGAAAGCAGATCCTGGGGTCAGAGGATAAAAATAATTTCATTTTTTTAATTGAAACAAGTATTCTGAAGAGTTGACTAGTTTACAGTCATCTTTATTCTTCTGTAGCCAGACAAGAAGCGGAAGTCCCTCGATTACCAAGTTCAGGCTAGTTTGCTATGTCATTTTTTTCCCATTATTTCTGTTGCTGGCTGAATTCAGTAGCTGCACAAACCTTTCAGTTTGTATTTGACCCTTCGGAGTCCTGTAATATCTGAGAGCTCCTTGGAGCACACTGCTACAACTGATACCCAAACCAGGATCTTTGCATCAAAAGGAGTTGCAACTGCTCAGTAAAGGCAGGTATTTGCTCCACTTACATGTCTAAACCATTCAAGATAGTTATCGTCCTTCCATCACCGCATATCTCTGGTGATAGGATAGAGATGGAGGACCCCCTAGAAAACACTTGCAGACCTGTTGTCTGTGAATGTCCCTCCCTGAAAGCTGGTATTTCTCACACTGTTTCATTAGACAGGATATACGTAACTGCTCTTGCCTGTAAGGAGAGGGAATAGTGATATTTGCTGGGAGGCAAAGTAGGGAGTCTCTGGGGAAGAAGTCTAAAGTTTGTGCTTCGAGATGCTTCTGAGAGGCTTTTAAAATTGCTGATTTTGACCCCAGTGATCCCAAAGAATAATTAAAGAAACTGGCAAACCACTGAGAAGAGGTGATCCTGATTGCTGGATTTGGATTGTCAGAAAAAAACAACGGTAGCAGCTAACCTCTGACTATTAGAGATTAATGAATAAGCCACTTGAACACAGCAGTCATAAACTTTTAAGATTATATGCAGCATTGATCTTCCTCTACTGCTTATCGAATCACTCACTGCTAAATTCAATGTGGAATTAAAGCACAGGGAGAATCAAAATAAGAGGAAAGTGGGTTTATTTTTTTTTTTTGATTGCATTACTTGTACATCTCTTATGGTGTACGTAGGCTTCCTAGTTCTCCAAATGTTGGTAGCATTATCTGTTCTATCAAGTAAGTTATACAGTATCTGCCTGTAAAGTGATCTTTGTTAGGGGAGAGGAGGCAGTTAGCTGACAGGACAGATTTCATCATGGACCGTCCTAGGTGGATTGTGCTGCTGTTAGCCTTATCAAGGTAGGAGGCTATGAGGGCAGAAGACATTCTTTAGACATACGTAACTAACCCGTCCAGCCCAAAATCACATCTCCTAAGCACGAGATTATAGAAAATTACTAGTGGATAAACAGCATTGCCTTTTCTAATACATTTTTTTTAGTAGCTGCATTGAAATCCCTTTTGAAAAGAGCAGTTGCACTGATAATTATGCCATGTGAGCACTGCTCAAATGCATTAGGTCTCCTTGAAAGAAAAAGAAGAAAAAGATGAAAAAAGCAATTGTACCATCAGGTGGTATAAAGATCATATTACCCTCTGTGTAACAGCCAGAGTGCCCAAGGATTTGTGTCCTCCCCCAGATTGTCAATGGGGCATGTGTAGGAGAGGAGTGGCACCAAGCTCTTGGTTTCTGGAACATTTAAACCCAAAACAGCCACCGGTAGTAACCGCCCATGTAAAGAGTTCCTCCTTTGCCTAAGCCACCGAGAGCTTCATTGCCAATGCATCCGGGGGTTCAGAAGCTGTTCCTTGTCATCTTCAATCTAGGGATTCTGGTATTTGGAGTTTTGTCATTTCCCACTGGAATGATTCTTGACACTTAACTACGTCTTGAATGAAATTCAGCAGCCTCCTCATATGCTAATTGAGCGATGTGTCTGCCAAGGGAGACTTGCAAATGCTGACAAAACAGCGATGTAAGTAGTGGTGTGATGTTGTGTCCAACAAATGCAGAAGAAAAGAAGAAAAAACCCAACCCTTCCTGTATACCAGGGGTTTTCAGCTGATGCCTTGAGAATTGTTCTGGTTTGGTTGTTGTTTTGTGACAGCTAAAAAAATTCATGGCTCTTCAGCTTGACAGCTAGAAATATCACCATTCTATAAAAATGCTTTTTTTTCTATTTCTGAAAATGAGAAACGATTTTAAAATTGTTTTTATAGTCTCCAAAATGTTTAATGAGAATATAGTGAATTAGTTGTCAAGCATCACATTTAAATAATATGAAAATCATCATTTGTACTGCTCTGATCTGTGCTTTTATTTTAGATTTGCAGATTTTATCAGGGGCATGCTGAAGTTTATACTGCTGCTGCTTTTGTCTGGAGCAACATTGGCATCAACCTGGTTCACTCTCACCTGTCTAACTAGTGTCACTCATCTGCCTTTAACCACAGGTATTGACAATTATTTTAATTCTTATTATTTATAATTGGTATTGCAGGCAAATACTTGCAGTCTTAAATCAAACATATTATAGCCTGGTTTAGTATCTTTAGTTATACAGGAGTTTTACCAAGGAAAAAAAAAGGTTTACCAGCTTTGAATAAATTCATAAAAAGATTAAAAACTAACAAAACCCAATAATAAGTACCCAGAATATACATTTTAAATTGATTTTGGGACTGAGTGGTTTTCTGTTTTGAGTGTTTTGGAATAACAGAGGTGAAAAATAAACCAAGAAAAATTAGATGAATGGGAGTAGCGTTGCATATAAGAAACAGTGTCATGTCTGGGAATTTAGAGGTTTTAAAGTTAGATTAATCATTGGAAACACCTGGTGCAGTTCAAATCAAAGTCATCCATAGTATTTTCAGCCATCTAAATCTATCCCTGCACTGTGCTGTCCTTTTTTTTTTTTTTTCTTTTTTTTTTTTCTTCCACCTACATGGAGGTTCAGGGAACTGTTCCAGCCCAAAATTAACTCAGGCTGTGCCTCAAAAAGACGGGGAAAAAAGCTGTTGGCAGGAGTGGGGGAAAAACTCAGAGGTCTACTCAAGCTGACAGTGAGCTGTATCCTTAGTTGAAAATTAGCATGGCTTAGTTCTTATCTGACTTTCACCTTACTATCTGCACCAAAGGATTGATCCACCCATGATTACAAGACCTTCAGCAGAATAATTGGAAGTTACAGTGAAACTAAGCGATTGAGATTTTAAAAAATATTCATTAAAGAATTCTGTAAATACATTTTAAACAAAGTGCCATCTTTGTTATAGACAAGTTTATGCATTATAGGAGAAACAAAAATTGTTTTTTTCCCATTTTTAATAAAGAGTTTGGTGTGGATAGTAGTATATAAAATACTGCTTTACTCAAATTAAGTTTGAGTTTCAGTGAGTGTCCTTGGTGCATTGCATGTGTCACAACTATAAACTAAAGTGGGTACAGCAAATTGAAATACATGATCAATTCAGGAGAAACACCATCTGGATGGATAGGTCAAATTTGTGATTTATCTTGAAATTTCAACTTTTAAAAAAAAGATAATCTACTTAAATAAAATGTAATTTAATCAATAAATCAAATTTCATGGTGGCTATTGTCATACCAAATGACTACACTTTTTGTTTCCATCAAATCTAAAATAAATGCAATAAAAGCTTATTTCTTATGCTTGCCTACTTCATCACTACAAGCCTGCAGTAATGTAAATTTTTACAGTAACTTTCTCCTCTGAATTGATGCAACAAACCAAACACATAAATGTCCCTTCAAGTCTATGCATAAGAATGGAGAGGTTTCAAGAGGTGAAAGTCATTATGTATGCATTCACCAATGATCCGAAACAAAACTGATGGAGCTCTGTCTCTTATTTTATTTTTTGTAACGAACTCAGCATGCAACATAGGTTCGAGAAGAATTCTTACTTGTTTATAGCATGTAGGTGCATTATGGTGTTTTTCTTGGAAATGTGATCAACTATCAGGACATAGAAGTACTTAAGGTATTTGGGGTTTGATATAAAGTATCCTAAACTAATATTTTTTGGTAAAAATGTAGGGGATTGGGTTGTTCTTTTCATGCAGTTACTGTTTCTTTTAAAATGGATGATTCCTTATATTGAGTTGTAAATTATATTTTAGAGTTTTCTGTCTGTGCTGTTCATATATATATGTCACTGTAAATGTTGAACCCTTTTCTGTAACACACAAGCTTGTTTTGAATAGAAATGCCAGCAATATGGTGCATTCCTCAGAAAAGGCAATCTAAAGCATCAGGGCCTAATGTGCAACCACCAAATAAGATTTCTTTTTTTTTTCTTCTGTGGCATAATGTTTAAACTTTGTAGATAGGCGGAGGGGGGCTCATATCAGCCTCTTCTCATTAAAGTTCATATAAAATAGATGTAATACGCCTGTTCAATTTAGAGCCTTGTACACAGAAGAGCAGTGGTATATCTTTATGAAATATGCTGTTATGGATGAAAACACACAAGCTATTTAAGCTAATTTATAGGACTTCATGCTAGATAATTCCTCAATGTAATAATGCAATATGATGATGGCCTCTGCATTCTACAGTAACTGGGAGAAATGGTACATTTGAATTGATTTGGATGAACTTTTTTTTTCTTCTTTAATTAAAAGTTTGACATGTAGAGTATATCAGAGTATAAATGTAGGAGGTCAAATGCAGGCTGTTGGCTGGCAGCTTTGGGTAGCTGGTCAAGGTGGAAATCACTCTGTATACTCAGTGGACTAGTGTTGGCAGCGGACTTCCGTGTAGTTACCCTCCGTGTGGTGTTGCAGAGCTGGAAGATGTGTAAAGTAGAGGTCCATGTACTGCTTTGTATCCCAGAGCTACTTTGCAGACGCCACTGAACACCTGCTGCAAAGCAGGGATTGTTGTGTTATTGAGGGCTTATTCAAATGCTGAGGCAGAGCAAGCAGGGTTCAAAACTGACTATTAGGGAAACTTGTGAGGGTGTACATTTGATCTTGCAAGGAGGTTTTCCCTTCCAACCATCTAGCTCCCATTTTGTGAGGGGCATCGCCCTCCTCTCTTGCCCTGCCTCCAGTGTTGTTCTCTTGAGTTAATCAGACTTTGCCCTACAAAACCACAAGCATTGCCATCTTCAGCAGTACCTGGAAACTGCTGAAATATCCACATGACTTGATGGACCGCTGGTGCAGTTAAGAGGGAGCTCTTCTCTGGGACAGGACAGTCATTTTCATGAGGAAGCAAGACACCTTGCGGGAATCTTTGTACTGCCCCAGGTGTTCAGCCAGGCTTCACCCTAGAGATGAAGGCTGGTTAGAGAACATCATCATCTGCTTCATCTCACCTCACAGCTGCTTGGTCCACGAATAAAGTTTGCATCCATAGGCAGACCTTGCCAGCAGTTTCCCCAGGTCCAAAAATAATCTTTTCCTTTGGCATGTGGATATTGTGTGGCATACGTGCTCGCTCCCCTCTTCTGAAAACCCTCTGCCTGTCTCTCACCTGGTCTCCAGACTCAGTACTCGGGTGGGTAGGTTTTCGTGGAAGCAGGCTTTTGAAATGCCAAAAAATTGAGAGAGTTTGGCCAATTTTCACCCTAAAGGGAATGGAAGAAAATCTCTAAAGATTTGTTTTTAAAATACAAACAAACCAAACCCCTTTTTTAACCAGTATTCTTTGTAGCAGTTGTAGTAATGGCTGGTTTAAATATCGGGGGAGGAATTGTATTTGAAAAAATGGTCACAGCAAAATGGTTTTTCCTGCACTTGTTTGTATAATACTCTCCTAATTCCTTGTAAATAGGCACGGCATCATTTAAAGGTATTTCCTACAAAATGTAATTACTTAGAATGGAGGCCTTTAATGCAGATATTAAAAATCAATGACTGCTTTGTGTTTTCTTTAAATGATACTGTTTAGCATTGTTTGTATTGTGTAATGCCTGCATTGCTCTGCATTATCATAATGTGCTCCATTTTTCCTCCTGCCACAGAGCAAGACAAGTTTTCTGTCATTTGCTGACTTCTTAATGTATCTCCAAAAGATTTTTATAAAAAGTGTATTTGAAGTCGTGTATGAACTATAACTGCCAGTGTGGGGAAAAAAGAAAGCAAGGCAATAATGATTTAATGCCGTCATAGCTGCTATATCATCTGTCTAAACCACCTCTCATCAGCTAATCACAGGTCTTAAAACCCCTTGATTCTGGAATCAGTTTATATTTTAAGCAAGCTTGAATTTTCTTTTAAGAAATTTTAATTTTAATGTATATTATTTGCATTTTTCAGCAAGTTTCAAAGACAATTTTATGTACACATTGAGCATTAAAATAGTTTTCTCCATTGAGTTCCCAATGCAGCTGCTGATCTGTTTCTCTGTGCCAAGTCCATTGTTAGTTTGCTTTGTACTGAACTTCATTATGTGAATTTACGTACAATAGGATACTTTGACCCAAAATAATTGCGTAAGGCATTGTAATGCCAGTTTCAGTATCTTGCCGCTTTGTATTGCTGGTGGTATCTCTGGATATAATTCCTAGCGTCTTCCAAAAATTGATATGCAACGCTAGTTGCTCGCAGCTCAGATTGAATGTTTTCAGCATAGCATATCAAGAATATTCTAATATTTATGAGCACATTCAGCAGAATTTTGCTTTACAAAATCTTTTCTAGTGCTGCATGGCAGATACTCTGAATACGGTGGCAACTCCGTGAGTTGATGTCTATATTTAGGTTAAGCAGTTTACACTTTATTTTCAGGTTCAACAGATTGAACATTATAAACACATCTGTCTCCCTGTCGTCATCTACAAAACACAGGATTGAAAGAGAGAGATGTTAATTATTTAATACTGATTGTTTTATTCTTCGAGTTTAATTTCTTCACTATAAACAAGACGTGCTTGATAACTATAAGGTAGGGGGACCTAGAGGATAAACCAGTGGCCTGAAAACATGGAAACTGAGATTCTTTTTCTTGCTTCAGCATTAACCTGCTTCTGGCTGTGGGCAAATCATTACCCCCACTCCTGTTGTGCTTTTCCCACTCATAAGATGAGAATAATGACCTTCATCTTCCTGAAGGCTTCTGTAAATCCACAGATAGAAGAGTGCTTTAAAGAACTAATTTAAGGGTTTTATTTAAAAACAGTTAAAAACCCCAGTGTTAGTGTACAATGCTTGAAATTTGGGAGGAGAGTTTCAGGAATGAATAGCTAGAAATCTGGTCCCTCTAAATATCCATTGATAGCAAGCCTCAAATATTGTACAATTTCCAGCTCCCTCTTTTTCTGAGGATCAGTCAGTAATTTCTTCACTTTTTAGTTCTCCAAAGTGAATGCTCTGCTTTCAAAGTGAGTTCCACTTGCTTTTCTCTTGGGAAGTATATAGAACAAATGCAATTTCATCAGATTTTTGGTTACTTTCATAACTATATCATGAGATAAGAATTTGGTCAGTGCGTGTTGGAATGGAAATCCAGGCAATGAAACATATTGATGTTATAAGCATGCACTACAGGGACATCCTTCTTCTGTTGTGTTTTTTGTTCCTCTAAGAGAATTACAGTAAAAATTACTGTCTTACCTTGAGGGAGTCACTTTTCTCATGGAAGAATTAAGGGGAACTTCTTGCATGACTATTCTTACCATGGCCAGTAGCAAGAATTAAATTATATGGAAGTTTCATTCCACTTTAACAGGCTTTAGAGAGTTTGATAGGAACTGACTGTGAATTGTTCAAAGCATCTGTGGAGATACTAAAGTACTGGAGTCAACGAAGCATGCATCCACATTATTCTTTCATTTTGGCATTTGGGATGCTGTTTTAATGGGCAGTAACAAAATTCCGTAGATCTCTGTAGGTTTCACTTTAAATTGTATGCTGCACCCAAGAGAACATGTTCAGTTCTATTTACTTTCCTGTTTATCCATATAAAATTTGTGTGAGTCTTGGCTCGGTTTGTCTGAGAAGAGAACTGTTAGAAAATGTACAGAGTTCAAGAGCTTCTGGCAAAGGACTTTGGAAAAAGATACTGTACCGCCTGCTTGCACTTGGTATGCTCTAGAGTATCTGCATTTCTTTTGTAAATTTATCTGCAAAATACTTTTCTTTTTTTAAAGAAATGGTAATATTTCATATTCTTTATTAAAAATCAGCCAAGATGTACATGCCAATGGGCTGATAAGAACCATTTAGATCAGTGGAGGTCCTTCCATTAATTTCGTTTGGGTTTGAATTGGACTCTGTAGTTATAAATTTAGTGACGGCGTAATTTAAAGAGTAAATTGCTAAACATGTTGCCGAACATACTGGGAAGTTCTGGGAACTTGTTTGGATGTCAGAGATACTCGAGACTCCTGCTGTGTTGTGAGCTCATCTGGGGACACCAAGTGCACGCTGTCATTTAAATAACATCCCTGTTTGACCTCCCAATTCTTTTTTTCCTAATTCTTGTTTGTTTGTTTGCTTGTTTTAATTGGTATAAATCTTTCACCACAGCTTGTGACTGGGAGAAAAGAAAGTCTGTTTCTGGGATATGGGCATGTATTTGCCCTCCAGTAGCTGAAGACCTGCAGGGAATAAGAAGCCAGGAGGGAACCTTCCTTCTTACCACTTTTTCTCTTTTTTGTGCTAAGCCACTGTATCACCTTCAGTCCCCAGTCGGTATCTTGCTTCATCTAACTGGTAGCATCCCTAGTGCTATTATCAAGGCACATCTCATTCCTTGTTTCCTTCCTGGCCAGGAGGAGAAAAGCATGGGTTGCCTCACACCCCAAGCATGAACCTTACAAGATGAAGCTTTGCCTGAGCCTCCAGGCCAATTCTCTGAAGCAGCTGTGCTTTGGATGGCTGTTTTGCCTTTCCTGCTCTTTTTGCAGTAGCCAGCCAGTGGAATCACAGCTTAATTCACACAAACATCTTTAAAATGTGACATTAATCAAAGTGGTTTAAAGAAACCCAGCCCAGTTCCATTGTTTATTGATGTCCACAGCTGCCACTGTCTCAGGTACACAACTTTATGCATAGCTTCATATGCAGTTAATTCCTTTTCCTGAGAAAAAGTGATCTTTTTTTATACTAATAGCATGACACGCTTCCCCAGCGTATGCCTATCCAAGCTAGTTGTTTGTCCTTGTTAGGCTTTAGGACATAATGTTAGCTTCTTGGTAAATCATCTCCTTTTCTTTGCTTTTTTTTTTTTTTTTTTTTTTGTCAGTGCTTTCATATTCTTATATTTATTTCCAATGACTGTCATCAAGATTGTCTTAATTGAAAAAACAATCACTGTAACTTTAGCAGCTGTTCTTCTACAGTATAAAATCATGGTAATTGTTTGTGTTTGTTCAGTGCAAGGTCGCTGTAATGGAAAATAAGTGGTCTCCGTTAATAGCTGGTATTCTCCCTGCTATGGTGTCTTGTTGCCCGTGAGGTGAAACGTGAGGTGTGCTGTGTATTGTATTAAATAAAAGGCAAAACCCACTTTTGAACTCTTACTTGACTTCTTCCTGTAACTTTATTTTTCTGAAATTGCATATCTTATCTCTGACTTTCTGTCTAGTTGACCAGTTGGATTTGTGGAGTAATCTAATGGATTAAGCTTACTCATATATTACTCAGGAAGACCCTGGATGATTTACAGAAAGATGAAATAAAAAATATTTTCCCATCACTACAATATGTACCCGTTGAGGGAGGCCTTCAGATGTGTACATCTCCTTCACTTTTAGAGCTTCTTTTTGTGGTTTACCAGTTAAAAGCTGTCATTTCCATCTTAGAACTTAAATTGGCACCTACTGGATGCTG
Source organism: Grus americana (assembly GCF_028858705.1). Lineage (NCBI taxonomy): Eukaryota > Metazoa > Chordata > Aves > Gruiformes > Gruidae > Grus > Grus americana. Next base: position 13,078,119 of record NC_072857.1, on the reverse strand, counting down.
TATTCTGCCTATCCTTTTGCCTTGATATTCCTGCTTATTAATTGCAAGTATGTGTGTACATATACGTAGACCTTGTTTACAAGCATTACCTGTGATCTCAGCTGAGGTGTTGTCATTGGCAGTCAGCTGGCAGTTTTCTACGTGTGCACACGAGGCAGGTAATACTTTGGGGAAAACCAAAAAGTAATGCTAAAGCTGCTTTGCTCGTGGTAGCATAGAAGGGTAAGATGTGCGCCGGTGGGTGTATTCGCATGAGTGAAGCGAGCTGTTGTGACAAGGAAATGTAAGGGTTTAGTTTCTAAAGTACAGAGTTATTGTACTTGCTTGCTTATGGTCTAGTCTTCTTAATACATTTTATTAAGTGATGAGCAACGGTGTCATTCAACTAGCATATTTTAAACTTAGCAAATTCATTTTGAAAGCTTCTGTATGGTTTACGGAAACTTTTGCACCTACTGTATTGACTAAAATTTGAAGTCTTGATCTTTTAACTGGCTGCTAATCTTAGATGCGTATTTTTACCGTCACCTCAAGTGAATCTAAGTTTCTGGAAATTACACGTTAGAGATTCTCCCTCCTTAGAGGGACGTGATTCCCATTTCCCAGCTGTTGCTGTTTATGGAAGAGGATTCATTCTTCCTGCAGAGGTATTGCCTCTGACACTCTCTGTACCAAGCTCCACTTTGGATGGTGATCATTGTGGCTTTCAGCAGCTTCCCAACTATTTCCACTGTTTGAGTTTCTGATACAGAATTACAGCTGGCTGCCACCTTCTTTTCTTTGTGGAAGGTTTTGAAAATATTCTCAAAGTTACAAGTAGTTATCTATAGATACCTTCAATTGAGTGTAATGAGGGGCAGAAGTTCATTGGTCTTAAGAGATTCTTCTATTTCATTTACGTGCTGGTTTCCCAAGCCAACACAAAAATTTCAAAAAGCTGAATATGTTCAGATTTGCTGACTACACCTGGTAGCAGTTAGAGACAGTTAGAACAATACGCAGTGGTGTTTGAGGTAAACAGGAGTTCAAAGAAAGGTTCATGAAATTTTAAATACTGTTGAGGACTTGCAGCAAAAATCTATGGATCTTGTAACTAGGCAATCAGTTCTTCAGTGGTAGCTGGAAGAGCATCCTAGTACTGGTTTGGTTTTTTTCCTTCCTCTCTGACAACTCTTGAACATACCTTGCATCGATTTCTTCGACTTTTATTCTGCAGATTATAAGAAGAGAATTTGAGAGTTGGAAAGTTACATGGTTTATTAATTCCTTTTTTTTTTCTTTCTTTTTTTTCTTAACCACTCAGAACATTCTGGTATATTAAAAAGAAAAAATGGGGGCCAGCTGTCCCTCCTGAAGTCGTGCCATCTATATCATCTTTTTGGCTGAGACGTCTCTCATCTTTTTCCTGTCCAGGCAAATCCTCTGTAGAGAAATAAATGTGTCTTTGTGCCTTGGAAACAAACCACATCAAACAGAGGGTCCGATAGATAGCCTTTTCTGCTTCTTAATGCCTTTATCTCTTTTCCATGATTCTTCATATTTGAAGAAACAGTGATTTTTTTTTTTAAGCTGGAAGTTTCCTGCTTCCTAACAGTTTCTCAAATGAAAGCTTGAGCAATGCTTAACAGAAGGTGAAGCAGAGCTGTTTCAGTTCTCCCCTTTCCAAGAGAGAACAACGTAAATAAAACTGAAAATGCAGTTTCTATTTTATAAAAACATATATATCTCTGTATGAAAAAAATTGTCTAAGGTTTTCGTACCGTGCTGCAGTGAAAAGGTGCTAGAAATAATTTCCCTATGACTTGGTAACACTTTTGTATCTGAAAAATTTTTGTTTACCTTTTTTGTCATTTTGGTGGAAACTTCAGAAATTATTCCAGACTATTGCTTTTTCTAAGCCGCCTAGTTGTTTCCTTATACTTTTTACTTGATCAGTAACCTCAGGTTGTTGAGGCTGCAGGTGAGGAAATCTTCCCCTTTCCAAGACAGCAATTAGCAAAGACTTATTTACATTTCTAACTAGGTACTAAATTCTTAAGTTTTCTTCTCCCTCCCACTCCCCCCCCCCCCCCGAAATAGATATAATAGGTTTATTACTAGATAATATAGGTATAGTAAGTACATACATTAAGTTATTAAGCATTGTAAAGTATTTGGCAGTGTCAGAAATTGTAGAACAAAACATCTGAGGCTACTGAAGAAATGTCTGTATTCTTCTCTGGTTCATCCAAGAAAAATAATTTGTTGTACAGCGGTGAATAATCTGCATTATCAAATATGTCCCATTCCTGCCAGGCACTGGGTGCCCTTCATTTCCTTTTGAAGCCAAAAAGGATTCAACATGTTGCAGCTCAGACCGTGCTGAATGCTAATGTCTTAATATCTGATAGATCATTAGTTTTTTATTTGTAAAATGGAAGCAAAATTAGTTTTGACCTTTAGAGCTAAGTCAAAATGTTAATCCATGTCCATTTCCAATGTGGTACGTTAATTGCTCCCTTTCCTAATTGTGTGTAGGGCAATAGTTTCTGTTCATTCAAGAGGTAAATCAAACTGCAGGTGATGCTTCGCATTCATAATTTTGTTGTTTGTTTTACTTACAAGTGAATTCCAAATCACTGAATGTGTCTTCATGGGTTCTGTCTAAAATAAATAAATAAATCGGTATTTCTGATATTTTTTTTTCCCAAATCAAAGCATGCATTCTGCCAAAAACTAGTGGGATGTGATATGCTTTATGATACACAGAGGATAAAAATAAGTTTATGCATTTTTCAGTTACTCAAATATTAGTATTCTTGGCAGCTCTGAATAGGGGGGAAAAAATGCCAGCGTGAAATTAATAACTGTTTTTGTTTCTGTTATAGCTACACTGTACACATCCTGCATTTTGTTGGGTATATTCCTCAACAGCAGCGTACCAATATTCTTTGAGCTCTTTGTGGAAACAGTCTACCCTGTTCCAGAAGGAATTACCTGTGGAGTTGTCACCTTTTTGAGTAATGTGTTTATGGGAGTGCTTCTGTTTTTCCTCACATTTTACCATACAGGTAAGAAATATAAGCTACTTTGACAAGATAATTCTCCGTGAAGACATACCTTTGTCAGTGAAGGGAAGATTTGCACATACAATTTCTGTTAACAATCAAATGTTTGAATCCCGCTATGCAGCAGCAAGGGAGAAGAACTTTAATTGTTCTATTCTACATGCATGCTAATAAAAATAAAATTTTTTAGTGCAAGATGCATATACTCATGTTCCATTTAGAATTTCCTGTAGCCAGAAACCATCAAGGTACACACTGTCACCATATCTTTATAAAGGCCTGGGTAATGTGACCATTAGTAATGGCTGTATCTATGGGTGTTCAAAACCACAATAAAGCTAATCCAGCCTCATACTTCAGGGTATAACTGTATTGCCCGGGAGAGGGGCAGGGCAGAAATGTCCCGTTTTATCATCAGCTCCGTTCGGTGGGTCAGACATACCATTGCAGGGGAGAGAGCACCTCTTCACCACTGCTCAGAGACAAAATACTCCTTTCTTTAGATAATCCAGTGGTCTAATTAGGCAGAACAGTGTTTTGCTTGATATTTTCATCAACTTCTTCAGGCTTTCTCATCTCTCAAGTATTATTTGCTTCCTCATAACTCATAATTGTAACTTTCCACTTGCTGTTTAGCAGACTGTAATATGTATTATTACTCTAAGCTGTGAAATAAGAGCCCATCTTGCTTTCAAAGGGAAGTGGTCTTTATTAATGGTTTTCAAAGATGCAGATTTTTGGTTTATATTTTGTTGTTGTGGTAAATGTTTGCATCATGACACAAGATTTGTAGAGCAATGTTTTGCTTTTGCTTTGGAAGCATTAGAAATGGTGAGCTTTTATATATTATCACGAGCACGTGTACTTCTTAAGATGGTGTGTTCTATAACCAACAGGAGACTGACAAATTTCAGAATAAATTGTGCTTGAAATTATGAAGGTTACGGCCTGGGGCAAATTTTCAGCATGGTTTGTGTGTCTTTCTGTTCCAAATTTTCCAAATTGTGGTCTGTGAACACAAACTGAGAGAAATGATTCTTTTCTTTTTTTTTTGATACTAATATTGACGTGCATCATTGCAAAATCTGAATTCTATCCCTGCTAGCCTTGGGTGGTATGATATTTAGTCTTTACATTTTAAAGACTACTTCTATGATTAATATTCATTGGAGTGAACTCTCTCTGTTCACATATAGTATTACACCTGAGCTGAAAAGATTTTGCAGAATATCCTGAGGATATTTTCAGCATTTTTCAGAGTAACAATCCAGTGTTTGGAATTGCTTAATAATTGAGGATTGGGATACAATGTCTCGCTTCTAACTGAAGAATTATGGTAAAGTGAACTCATTCCCTCATAAATAGGATATTTGAGGTCATGGTTTGTTTCTAGTATTTCTTTTCCTGTCAGGTACCAGTAAATGCAGGTAAGGATAAACCTGAAATTAGTATATCCATACACTTGGAATATTTTCCCTATTTCTTCAAAGGAAAAAAAATGTGAAAGTAATTTGTGTTCAGGACGATCCATTCTCCGTGATGCAGTATCACAAACGATCAAAAGTACAAGAGCGCCTGTGGTCACTGGAAGGGATCTATGCCAGTGGGTGCTATTGGCTCCTTTGATAGAAAAATCCTTTAGAAGGTAGATAACTATCTTTAAATATTTGGTTTTCATTTGATTCAAATCCATCCCCTAGTGGTGTTTAAGAAGCTTACTGATAAACTAGAACTCAGTCAAATTTATCTTGTTCCCTTGGTCTTGCTTTTTTAGACCAAATAATTTTTCAGTAGTTTGAATTCAGATTTCTCTGTTTTTCTCCACGTACTCTGATATTGCAAAGGCTGTGAAAGAGCAAAGCCCTGGAAACTTTCCAGTACACTGAAGGTTTTGGTCCAGCTAGCGCGGTGGAAATGTAAACCTGTCTAAAGCTCAACCTAGCTGAGCTAGCACTGCGCCTTGAGACCCAAAGCCGCAGCCTCTGGATGTGTTTTCCTTCACCTTTTCTGCAGGGACTTCTAAGGGAAAAACAAAAGCAAATCAACCTTCAGCTTCGTGGGATTGATGCGTTAGTGTGCGCCAATGCTATCACAAATTCTGGATTACAAAAGGCACGAAGGATTCACAAGTTAAATTTGGTGCTTTAGGATATTTGGGCTAAAGTCTATTTAATCCAGTTAAGCAAGAGTATTGTTTTATAATGAAAATTATAGCAAAGCATTTACCTATTGACTTCTGGTATGCCATAACATGGTCTTCTTCAAGCCTAGGAAAATGTTACTATTTTAATAAGATTACTGCCTAAACAAATCTGTAAGGGTTTTTGGTGGACGAGCAAAGGTGTTGTTAAAGATTGCTGGTTTTGGAAGGTTGGTTTTTTAGGCTTTCTGACTTTTATCCTTTGCAGTGTGTAATATAAATTGTGCTTTTTCTTTTATCAGTATGAATTCAAGATTTAACAAAGTAGCAGTGCTGAAGTCTTGATTTTGATTAACTCAGATCTTGAGGGAGAGTTTAGATTCTGTAAAAATAAATTAATAATAATAAAGAAAACTTAAAAAAAAAAAAGTAAAACATCATCTCCAGTAAAATTAATGTTTCTTCAGTAAATTGACAGATTTACAAAAAAGGAAATTTTGGTGCACTTGTTTAAAAATCAACTGAATAAAACTGCTAATTAGTAGTCAAATATCAGACGATAGGATTTCTTGAATGTGGAACACAGGCTTTTAAGAGCAGTACATTATGTCTAACAGCTAAAAAGAGGCTTCTGAGGAGCTGTTTGTGTAAGTAGTTTGAAATTGAATTGATCGTACTACTCACAAGTTTCTTCTGAGGAATTGGTTTTCCCTCCTCAGACTGTGTAGCAGGTTTGATTCAAAATCAAATCCTGCTGCTTCTCACGCTTTTAATTTGTTTTAGTTTTCAATCCATAGAAATCAAAGAACTAATGAGTAGTGTCTTCAGAAGTGGTTTATTCTCCATTAGCAATGATAGATTTTATTTTTTTCCCTGTTCTCTCTATTGAGAGGTTGAATAGGGAGGATTACCATTAGCTGGAGGCTTTGGTTTTATATATACATAAACTTTATAAGCTTTATATATAGATAAGGCATCCATGGAGAATTCTCATAGACCATATTAACTATCTATCGATGGAGACCTATCAGGATTTTGTTCAGAACACAGCACTTTCCTTCAAACTCTCAGTCAGTCAAAGTTTTGGTCGCTTTAAACATGAAGCATATTCAGTAACTGTGAGGTTGCGTCTGTTTTCTGCTTTACAGAGTTTTCCTGGTTCAACTGGTGCCTGCCAGGATCGTGTCTGCTCAGCCTGCTCCTCATCCTCTGCTTCCGCGAGTCCTACGACAGACTCTATCTCGATGTCGTCGTCTCTGTGTGATAACGCCAGACTGGTGAGGGGTTGGAAGAGACTGGAAGTCAGCTTTGCAGTCTGCACATCTGCCTGGATTTGCACACCTGAACAGCGGAAAAACAAAGAAATTACAAGACTTAATCATGGCTTTATTAGGGTGAGGGACAGGCTGTTCTTATATTCAAGACCACCTTGATTGGCGATAAACGTGGAACTTGAGTGGTGATAATGATGCCGAAATGCACAAAGAGAATATATCTGATGTACAGGTCCTGGTGCCGGAGCTGGGGCTCTCTATTTAAAAGACTGTTGATGTAGCAATGAGGTGTACAGTTGTGCGTGCATGTGTGCGTGTGCGGACTTACGGTTATACACACTAGGGTACCAGTAACCTTCAAGGTCTTTTATCAGAATAGAAATAGTGAATAATCGTAACAAAAGGAAAAAAAAGAGAAAAGGGAAAAAAAAAAAATCCTTTTTTTAAAGATCTCTCTCTTTAATCGCTAGTCATTTATATAATTGATGTCCATTAAACAGTTAAGCTAAAACGATTTGGTGCTTGTACACTACAATTACATTCTAATAAAGTGATTTCTGATATAAGACACTGGTACCAGGGGTTTTAGCCATACTAAATATCCCGAGCAATCCTTGCAGTGTTGTTAGAGGTGTTTGTTGTTATCACCCTGGAGCACATTTAAACAATAGCTTTAGCTGCTGCTGAAACCCCACTTGTACCCGCAGTCGCCTCTGAAATACCACCATGGTTCTGTATCTCCCGATTACGGAGCCTCTGTGGTATCTCAGAAGTTTACTGAAGAGTCACTCTTGTAAATGTTGCTGTTTCCAAGGCCACCGCTGGGTCACCTTTTCATCCCCCGTCTCCAGTACTGCCTTTTTACTGTGAAGACCCGTTCGTGCCACTGAATGCTGCGGGTGTGGATGTCCGAGTCCCACTAGTTCTCTTCTGATACTCTAAGGCATGCGTGGGTTTTAGGATTAGTTTATGATTGAGGGTGCCCAAACAATATTGGTTGTAAATGCAAGTCTTTAAAATCACTGTTTCCTAAAAGATATTTCTAGCTGTTGAGGCACCCTGATGGCGAAATGACAATGAGTTTGACATGAGAAATAACTCGTGAGTTTTGGCATCATATGGGAAATATAATGCCAACTCTTTTTATCAGTACTAATACGTGGTCGTTCTGGCCCTTACTTGAACATAAATATTAAAGACACTTTGAATAGTTTTTTAACTCAATTTTAAACCTGCTAATAATTTCTTAATTATATTCTTAGATTTCAGTTCAGCATCACTTACAGTATTTCCATGTGTGTGTTCTGTGCTTTGTGTTAGAGGTGTGTGTTTGCGTGTGAGTGTGCGTATTTATATCTATGTATACACAAATAAAACTTATATATATATATCTTTTATATATAAGTTATATAAGGGTATGTGTTTACATAGGTTTATTTTAAATAATCATGTCTCTGGATGGTGGCATACCACTGTTTGTAACTAAACCAGTCACTGCCGTGAATGGAAGTGTGTACATACGTTGTCTGCGACGTGCTTTTTTTTTCAGGGAGTGAATTATTTCCTACCGTAGCAATTTTATCGCAGGGGGCGCGTGCACGTGTTGGAGGAGGCTGGTGTGCAGTGTTCTGCGTCCGTGGAGTCCGAACCGAGCGCCCTTTGCTCCTGAGGAGGGCTCCTCTCTGCCACCCTGGTGGGACACTGACACTGTAAACTCACTGGAATAAACCCTGGACTGAATGCTGCCTTTCAGACACAGACCCATTCGTTCTGTCTGCTCTCCTTTTGTGGAGGGAATATGCCACTAATACCTTTAACTCAGGAGTGTATCTGCGCAGTAAAATAAAACAAGCTGTTCCCTGCTTTTATGTTTTCAGAGCAATGGATGTATTTCCTGTAGTAACAGAAAATTGACTTAGCTCCTTGCCTATATCAGCTACTAAATGATCTTTTCTGTCTTGAAGCAGGTTTTTTGTAGACGATGGAGCTAACCTACACTGGGATAACTAAATCAATCTAACCAGTGCATTCAGAACTTCTGGCATCATCTTCTTACCGTTTTTCAGATGAATGATATTAACTGTCCAGCTTTTTTACTATGTTTTAGTGCCTGGAATAATTTCAGTATCCAGTAGCTGCTGCTACCTATTGTCTTCTGAAACCAAGGATTGTTTGCCAAGAGTCTGATTGGAGTTGCATTGTCATGGCGGAATTGCAAGCTCAGATGGCTCTTCGGAGCTCCGCTTCTGCAATTTACTCTAGCTATATTAAGATTAAAATTGCTCAGTTCAGGCACTGTCCCGAGTGACAGATATTTCTAATCCTTTCACTGTCCTGACTATTTTAAGATGGAGAAGCACTTCAGGCAGTATTCAGACTATAACCTATTCTGCCTCTGTTCCAGAAAACATCGAACATTTCAAAACATTTGTCAGTGCTGCCAGATGCAGACTCTCCATATGGTCAGGGGAGAAGAGTGAACATCTTGTTTTAAACCCCGTTGATTGTTTTTCCAAGTCGATGTGAATTGCTCACTGCTCTCCTGGACTTTGATGCTTCGGTAGAAGTTTCTGTGTCTGTCTTGGGCACTGTAGTGTGTGGTCTTAATTGCAGCCCTTGATGCCTCTGCACCAAAACACAGGCGTTACCCAGAGCTGAGCGGCACGGCAGGGCTCTGCTGGAGAGCTGCGCTGGGGTTGCAGGCGCCGTTCTGCAGTCAGGACTCAACCAGAGTTTCCAGCAAATCTGATGGAAATCTGCCTGAGTGAAAACCAAAGGATCGCTCCCAAATTACTCAAAGTTGTGCAGGACGCTGCTGCGTCCCACACACACAATGTTCAGGCTTCAGGATTTTATTAGATTAGCAAGTCTGGCTCGGGACAGAGGTAGGGTTGCAAACGTGCTTGCTGAGATCTCTGAAAAATATTTTATCCTCTGTGCCCAGCAGCAGCAGCCTTCTCGGGAGGAGCAGTCCCTTTCACACCAGTAACCCAGCTGAACCTGTGGGAATTTCTTTGGGATATGGATTATCGTTAGGTCCACCTTTGGATGTACCGAGCTGTTAGGATAACTATGCTTTTATTGGAAGTTAGTGTTTGAGACCGCAGGGAGAGCTCTAAGCAATGCTGATACAATTAGTAGTAGTGCAGAACAGGCTCAAACCAGTTAATATTTCTCTTATTAATTAGTTAAAGTTCTAAGTCTCTATAATTTCTCAGTCAGCAACAAGGGGGTGTTGTACCTAAATGAGGCATTATCTTGCACTGCCGCAGAGTAGCCGATGTTGGCTGCTGCTTGGCCTTTGACTTGCGCAGCGGAAGGTGCCCTGGGAAGTTATAATACTTGCTTCTCTCCATGGCCCGTAAGTTCACAGCCCTGAAGAGCGTTTTTTCCCAGCAGCGCAGAGCTCCCTAAAATGCAAATAATTGTGCTATGTTTTATATTGAAAATGCTAGGAAGGATGTGCTCTGTAGTGACAACTCTCTCTGTAATAGTTCTTTATTTTAAGTATGGGTTGCTCCTCAGGTTTCTGCTCTGCTCCGAAGGCTTTCTTCTTGTGAGCTGTGCTAGCTTTTCGTGCTGCTAATGAGGAAGCTCAGGGTTAGTAGACGTAGGCTCCAGTTACGGCACCGTTTAGCATCTTTCTTCACTGTGTTAATTCCCTTTTGATTCCTTTGCCTTCCCGCATGGGTGTCTGCTCCCCTGAGCCGGAGTCCATGCAGGAGGTGCAGAGAAGAGGTCCTGTGTTCCCAAGCCAGTGTTAGAGGGATGGATTGGTGGACCATGTACTTAATATGCATAAAAATAGTCATTTTCAGGAAATCATGTAAGCTGGGAAAAAGTGCAGCCCAAAGAATTTTGCACATAGTGATCAGATAGTCTGTTAGGAGCAGACTATAATTTGCCTGAAACTTATAATTTTAGCTCCCACACCTAGAGTGGCGAAGCTGATAGGCGCTGTGCCTGTTCGGTATTCGGCTTCACAGCGTCACGGAGTTATTCCCAACCGTCTGACAGAGCTGAGATGAATGGGACTGGGACGTCTTTAACCTTGGAGTGAGTTGGAAAACCTCAGGCTGCGTCAGTGTTTGCACTGGTAACTCCAGGGAATGCCAAGCTGATGGATTGAGTGAGGGGAGGGGGGGCATTTCAACACTGAAATACTGCGTTGAGTTCATCAAATCCATATAAAATTTGAAGTTTTGTGATGACAGGGATGTTAATGCCTGGCTTGTTCTACAGTAAACTTAGCAAGTGACTGCGTAGCCTTACACTGTAATGTAAACGAGCTGAATTGATTGATATGCATATATTGGCTGTTAGGAGAAAGGGAAGTGCTATTTAATTGTGAGGATATACAGTTTGCTTAGTGGATATAACTGCTCTATAATGCCATGACAGCAGGGGTTTAATTTTTCATCCCCATTTCTTCTATTGGGTCACTTGCAAATATTAATAATTACCGATGATAAAGGTGTTTTCACGTTTCATCAGTTTTCTGGGGTGTTCTTTTAGACTAAGTTTGGATCATTGTAATAATTTGGCAAGACAACTGCTACGCTTGTATGAAAGCGTAGGTTAGCGTTTGGTACCGAGCTGGTATTTGCCGCTATTGTCAGTGCTGTTAAAGTGCCAGGCTTGGGGAGCAGGGGGTGGTGTGTGCGAGGAGGCAGCGGGGGAACAAAGGGAAATGCTGACCCTGCAAAATGAACAAGAATTTCTTCGTCAGCTTCCATGGGTGCGGGAAGTGGGTCCCAGCATCGGGGCTGGGACGAGGAAGGGAGCACATGTAAGGGGGGGAAAGCCTCGTCGGAGAGACAGGCTGCAGGCTGGGTGCTTTGTGTCTGAGAGATCACAACCCAGCTCTTGGCGCTGCGAGGTGGGTTACAGGTGGCACAGAAATATCTGCCTCGCTTTCTCCAGGAGCGTCACGTCAGACGGCAGGGGAGGACTGCCGCAGAGCAGGCGGCAGCCCCAGTAAAGTCAGAAGATTATGTCAATCTGCTTATGATTTTTGCAGTTAGTGTTTCAAGACAGATGAAACTAATAAATAGAGGAAGAAATGTAACTCTCCAAAGTTTTGACAAGCGAAAACAAATATTTGCACAGATGTGCTGGCTCCTGCCTTTTACTTGGGATCACAATGTGTTTGGAGCACTTAGTGCCCGCCCGGAGCGTGGACCCGCTCCCGCATCGCGGCACTCCTCCTGCTGCTGCCTGACCCCCTGCAGCGCTGCGGGAGGGTTCGTGCCCTGGCCGGGGCAGCGATCAGGGCAGAGGTGAAGGGAAGCACTGCAGCCGGGATGCCCAGGAGGTGCAACCTTGGTGGGCGCCTGGGGTATTTGCGCAGGAGGGATGTCTTCTGCAGCCTGATTTTTGCAGTCTCATTTTTTACTTCCTTAAGGATGACGTTCTGACCTCGTTTTATGTTTGTGACGTGATTTGTGCCGCAGGAGCAGCTACGGCTGTGGCACATGGCGCGGAGGCGGTGGTTTCCCAAGGTGTGGCAGGGAAGGCAGGTGGGACTTGCTCTCTGCAGTAACAGCTTTTCCTTCCACAGTCTCTCTCCCTGCCAGCTTCCCCCATGTGAGTTCTCCACTTGCTATATCTGGACAGAATCGTTGCGCTCACTTTGTATCACTACGTGAAGAAAACACCATGAGCAAATCCTTCTTTTCTCTATGGGGAGCTTTTCCCTTTTGGCTCAGTCTACTTCTCCAACCTTAGTCCACCTGTTTGTAAAAGCCCAGAAGTTCCCAAGCCCGTGTTCTCTTTTGCAGAGGGGATGTGTGGGTTCGTGTGATGCTGGGATGGTTACCAAGAGCCTGGGCACTGCCCCTGCTGCATTACAGAGCTGCTCGGGGAAGGGGTGCTTGTGCATGGGGTGCCTCGCTCTCCCCACCTGTGAAAGGGGAGGGGGATGCCCCATGTACCTCCCCAGGCAGGGACTTGCTCCAGTCGGGGCTGGGAAGTGGTTTCCGGATGCTGTGAGGGGCTGGAGCAGGGCCTGGGAAATGCCGTTTAATGGGCTTCGTGGCTCAGCCTTGAGACTTCTGTGGGGAACGCAGACCCTGGTGTTCTGTGCCTGGCCAGCATCCTCTGCGAGGCATAGACAGTATGTGGTGTACAGGTGGAAAACCCCTCTGGCAGCACGCGTTGCACTGGCAAACTGCTGGGAAATGGTTCTGTTCAGGGAAGGGACGTGCAGAGCCAATCTGCCCAGGGCGGTTGGGGGATGGGTGGTGCCCCTGGGCTGTATCCGGCTCTGGACACCCTGGATGTGCAGTCAAAGCCCGTGATGCGAAAACAGAGCTGGCTCCTTTGCCCAGGCCCCTGCCTGCACCCCTCCTGCCTGCACCCCCCCACCCCCCGCGTGCCCCGACCTTCCTGCTCCCACCCATCGCCTGGGCTGAGCAAGCCCAGCAGAGCTGCAAGGCGTCCCCACAGGCAGGCGGCCGCCGGCTGCTGCTCCCCCCCAGGACAAGGATGTATTTTCCAGATATATTTATTTTCTCTGCCTGTGATATTTGCTAGATTAAAATCTCATTTTCCCCTACCAAGTTTAACATCTTCCGCTGTGCATTTTAGAAACAAGTACTTGATAAGGTAGAAAAAACAGCTTTTAGTTATGTGACACACCTGATGGTTGGGGTTTTTTTCAAACTGCATGAACGTACGGAGAAAGATGAGGGTTTTACCTGTTGGAGAGCATCTTTGTAAACTATCCTCAACCCGTAAGACTGTTCAATTTTACTGGAATTTGTATGCATTTTACTTTTGTAATTTTTTAAATGATTTGATAGAATTTTATTTTAGGGCAAATTCTACTTTTTGTATGCGATATTCTGATGTGATGTATTTTTATTTTTAAGAAAATAATGTTGAAACCACTGTATACTTGTCAATGTAACACATCCACCCTGTCATTTCTTTTTAAAACTGGAATCTGACCATGAAGTGCGTGTTACTTTACGTACTGGTTGTTGCACATTAAAGAGATTACTCACATGTGCTGCCATCACTGTTCATTAATTTAAAAAAAAAAAATACAGGGGAATAGTTTATTTCCGCTATAATATCACCAAAACCCACTGCAGATACTGCTACAAATGGGGGTTGCTTAGTCTAAATGGTTGTAGCCTCATCCAACACCCAACCCAGCCAGCAGGAAGATTGGCATCGCTTTTAGTGAGGTTTTAGGGTGGGGGGTTTGGCACTGCTGGGGGGACCGAGGGGACGCAGGGCTGGGCTGGGGCAGAGGTGTCCCCCAGCAGACAGGGGACCCAGGGAGCAGAGGGTCCTGGCGGTGGTGGCAGCCCCCGCTGCCCCACCACACCGTCCCACTCTGATGTCACATCCCACCTCATCTGGGCTTACAGCTCAGGGTGTTGCAATACAGTTGATTTTGCTGGTTCCCATCCTTAACATCTCTGTTCAGGCTTTTGGAAAGGAGACCCTTTGCAATAACCTTCCTTGTGTTTATTCTGCATTTAATTGAGACAAACCCAACCTGGGATCTCTTGATCCGTGTTTATTTTCTAGGACCAACTCTTCAATAACGCCCTGACTACTTACAGGGGCAAGTTTAAAATAGTCTCATATCCTATTAGTGGTGGGAAGAAATCTGTCAACTCTTGTATCGTGGAGTATCTGGGCCCCACTATTCTTAGCAACAGTCTCTTTCCAGGCTATATATGGGAACTTGAGGCTCTTCTAACAATACAGTTCCCGGTCGTATTTATCTTTGCAGTGTTACGGAAATCTCCGTCCTTGGGGGATGAGAGCGGAGGGTCCGTCTTGGATCCCTGATGTAGTTTTGTGTGTTGGTGAACCCCCTATGATCAGTCGTTCTCAGAGGCTTTTTTACCCAGTTTCTATTTTATCTTTGCAGTTGTTGAAATCTGCTGTTTCCCTGGCATACAGATGATACTTAACGTTGCACGGGGGCAGACAGGACCTGCAGACGCAGCTGGGATGGGGGCCGGGTTGGGTGCAGGCACTCGGTGTTGTGCCCAGATGTGCCCAGATGTGACAGAGCTGCTCACTGATACCTCGTGTCTAATGGCCGCAGGACGAGCAGAGACTGGGGAAAAGCTCAGGGCTGCTTGTAAATGCTGGGTACGGGTGTTTCGGCAGCTCTGGGCTGCAGCCCAGCACCAGGGGATGCTGATGTTGGGGAAGGGTGGCACCCAAATGCAGCTGGGCCTGCCTCTACTCTCCCACTGCGGGTCCCAAGGGCTGAGCGGCCGCTTTACTTACGGTGCTTTACCAGCTCCAGGAGCGTGGTTTGGGCTGCAGCCAGTGAGTTTCATCGGGAAGCGAAGCATTAGCCTTCACCTGACACGCCGCTGACGTTACTCTGCACCCATGGCCACATGAACACAAATTTGCAACCATGGGATGTTTTTGGGTTTTTTTTTGGTTTGTTTGGTTGGTTGGTTTTTTGGTTTTTTTTGTTTTTTGTTTTTTGCTACAACTTAGGCTTGAGCAGGCAGAGGGGAAGCCCCGGAGCGTGCACCATGCCAGGAGTCCTCATGCAAGCTGCCAGGAGCAGCATGCTCTCGTCTCCTCTCCCTGTGTGGGCCAGTCACCCAGTAAAGTCATCCTTGCATAAGGCTGCAAAAACCACCTTAACACTTTGGGAGCCAAATGAGCACGGGAGCACGTCCCCGTGGCAGTGGGGCAGCCCTGGGTCGTCCCAGACTCTCAGCAGGACACTGTGCAGCAGGTCCCGCAGCCGCAGTGACGTTTCTTTTTGGGAGCTTTCTGCTTTGCTCCATATCTGCAGGCAGGTCCCAGGGCTGGAGAGGCTCTGCCAGTGGCACCAGGATGGGCTTGACCCCTTCCCTGGGGGCTGCAAGGGCTGTGCTCTGCGTAAGCCTGTCTGTCTGTCTGTCTATCTGTCTGCTTGGCCACAGACCTACAGCCAGGGTAAGTCCCCAGCCCAGGCACTGAAAGGCAGCGGGCAGGGGCTGCAAACCTCCCCAGGGGCAGCACACTGGGAAATGCCGCCTCGGTGGGACCCCGGTGAGTGGGGCTCAGGCAGAGGAAATGCCAGCAGCCGACAAACTGACCCCACCGTGTCCTGAACCTCAAACTCTCCTCGGGGCTCTCCCAAACCTGCCTTTGATTGCAGAGCCGAGGGTCGGGATTATCTGTGTCGCTGGGGCCGAGCTGCTCCCCAGGACGGGCAGCCCCCGCCAGGCAGCGAGGTTTGTCTCTTCCAGCACCAGAAGAGCGATGGATCAGCAGAAGACAGCAGTAATTGCCAGGAGGCTTTCAGGCAGAAAGCAAGGCTCTCGCTCATGGACAGGCTGATGTAAGTCAGCATGTAAATTGGGTACAACATAAAAATAATTTCAGCCGAGCTCCTATGAAGAAACATATGAACAAAAAAGTGTTGTTACTAAGAAATGTGAAAACAGAAAACAATAATGTGGCTCCTGCCAGGGTAATAAAAGTGTATCAGCATTATGCTCTCTCATACAGATCGCTTGCTTGTGACAGTAAATTAAATACTGCAAAATGGGTACAGTTTTCTCTGTGGCCATTGATGCTTCACATCATGGAAATATCAAATGTTTCTGAAGACTCTTCATTACCCTGCGCTTGAGAGGGGAGCAATCCATTGCTGGCTCCATTATTTCCACGACAGCAAGGAAATGACCATGGGAGGTTTAAAAATGAGAGAATGCAGCAGGTTAGAGGGATGGAACCTCGACAGCCTGTTGCCATTTGCCGTGGTCGATGCTAACCTCAGGTCTGGAAGACACCACACTGTCTCCAGACCGATGGAAAACCAGGGCTGCTTTTTGATTCCAGCTAATTGCTGGTTCATAAAGTGTGAAGTTTGACCTTGAAGATCTCCCCAAAAAACTTATTTTGAAGCGTGATCGTGGCACAGCACAGCTCCTCAGCCAGGAGACACCTCTGCCCCACAGCCAGAAGGAGCTTTAAGCGTTTGCTGGATATCAGACCTGCTGCAGCTGGTGCAAGGAGCTGATGAGCGAATCCCCTGTGTTCAGTCGAGGTACGCACCGTGAAGGCGAGGGCTGGACGTGACCAGTGTCTCAGTACAGCATCCAAGTGCCTCCTTGTCATCTTTATGGTTTT
Organism: Grus americana; assembly: GCF_028858705.1. Taxonomy (NCBI): domain Eukaryota; kingdom Metazoa; phylum Chordata; class Aves; order Gruiformes; family Gruidae; genus Grus; species Grus americana. The sequence goes on along the minus strand of NC_072857.1, from coordinate 13,061,545 downwards.
AACAGTATAAAGAGCAAACTAATCTTACATGCACTTGAGTTGATGTGATAAGATGGTCGCCATAGGGTCAGTCATAACAAAAAAAAGGGTGATAAAACTCTGGGTCACAATATAGACCTTCCCCTACAAGCACACCAGGGCAAAGCAGGAAAAGGCTGCCGAGAGCCAGCGTCACGTTTTTGTCTCAGCAGAGAGAATTACCCTAGCCTGATTCAGTCCTTTCTCCAGAGGAAAAACTCTTTGGTTTGGGGAAATCGTAAGCAGACTGAAGGGTTGAAATCTGAGCAAAGACGGGCTGTGTGGCAGGGGGGTCCTGGGAATGGGCTGATGTTTTACCCTCATCGCCTGATTCTCTCCAGATGTGCCAACGTAAGGAATTTATTGTCTGTCCTTACCTCACATGCTGGGGGGAGGGGGGGTGGCAGGGTTGTGTTGGGTTGGTTTTTTGTTTTGGAAACAGGCTTGGACAGTGCTGAACTCTGCCTTCCTCTTGGTTAATTTGAAAGCTTTTTAAATAGCAAGTGCGATGACAACCCCACGAGTGGCTTTTTTATGAATGAGCAAACCAAACCATGTCAAAATGCATTTCAGCTGTTAGCCAAACAGCATTTTTAATGAACCTCCAAAGCTTTCAGTAATTGAGCTGTGCATTTGAGAACATGTGGTCTCTTGGCTGTACACTTGAGGGGAAAAAAACCGCACGAGACGCCACGGGAAGCGATGCTTTTGCGGGAGGATGTGTTGACTCTCGTGCAAGTTGAGGTGGGGCTCGCTTCGTGCCAAGCTCTGTGTCAGGGTGGCTGTGCTGACCTGATTTAAGGCGACTCAGGGACTGTGCCCGAACTTGGGGACTGTCGCCGTGCCCGGCCACAGCAGCACGGCCACGTGGGCTCTCACAGCTGAGTGAAACGCCTGCACGGGCAGAGGGAAATTCAGGAGTCGGAGCCAGGGCTTGTGGTCACATCATGATGGGGGGACTGGGGGCACTGGTGGGGGCACTGGGCAGGGCAGTAGGACACCCACTCGGGGCTTTTTCCATGGCCACAGCCTGACTGCTTTGTGAGGAAGCATCTGCACAATGCTCTGCCCGGCCACCGCTCCCGACAGCGTATGAGGATCAGGTATGAGAGAGTTGAAAGCCTTCCTAAAAATCAGGCTGCAGGGTATTTCTTATTTCTGCGCTATCTGCAGGACGTGGTGCCTGTTCAGAGGAGGAAATTAACTGGGTCTGGCATGACTTGCTCCTGCTAACGCCCTGGTGCCAATACGCAGCTGCTCAGCCGCTCTGCTGTGGTTGCAGCTCGTTCATCCGAGTCCCTGCTCCGGTGTTTTTCACAAGCGCTGATGTTAACTGGGCCGGGCTGCAATTCCCTGCCCCTCGTTTCCTCCATAACGCCGGGTGCTGGCTGTGCCTTTGCCCAGGCAAGTGCCCCACCGGCCACGGATGTTTCCAGCTGTTGATGGAAAAGAAAACACCAGCAAAAGGGATTCATGTGGACATACAGGGTTAAGGCATCTTCGTCACTGCAACATCTGGCTCAGGGCATCCCTAAAGCATTTATCGCAGGGAGCCAGGAGGAAACACGTAGAAATGAACCACAAGGAACCTTCTGCTTTTTTCTTTTCCTCCATTTCTTATACTCCACCCCCCGAGCGCTGCTGACGGCAGGTTGGAGGGGGGCTGCAGTGCTGCGGTGGTCGCTGGGGTCCCCTCAGGCAGCTCCACACCCGGACCCGGGCCCCACGCGCTGCTGCGGCTGCTCCCCAGCAAACCCCATCGCGGCGCAGCCCTAAGGCGTTGCCTTAATAAAAAGCCGATGGGGAACCTGCAAGGTAACGAGTTTTTGCCGTTTACTGCACACAGTTAAGAATTAAAGGGGAAAAAGGGTACAGTTGGGATGCGTAGTGAAGGCGGGAGAACGGAATGCACTGGGGCTACAAGGGAAACTGTTTGGTTAATGAATCAAATGAGCAACCAGAAAAAAAAAAAGTTGTGGTAGACAGATTTTAAGGAAATTGGATATAGGTTCCAATGTGATACTTTGCTCTAATTGTGAGCAGAGGTGTCTTGATGCAAAACAAAACCATTCAGAAATGGCCTCCCCGTGTTATTGTGCAAACTAACCGGGGGAAAAAAAAAATCCATCTTATTACAGCAAGTTTGTTTTTACTGAGCTTGTGCCTCTCAATTACTTTTTAATGGTCTGCATTGAAAAGAAATTCCTGTATGCACACTTGAGAATACGAAAACACCCAAATGATAGCTTATGATTTAGTAGGATTAAAGTATTATGTATGCAGGTGTAGCACGTTTCAGGTTATTAGTAATCCAATCTATTTTTTACGACATTATGGTGTAATTTTCTGTATGAAACTTCAATATAAGTCTTGAGCTGTATCGGAACATAAACTAAAATGTTCCTGACTCTGTCACTTTTCATGGTCTTTACTTTGATTAATAAATGCAACAAGAGCTATAACGTTCTTCATACGAGGCTACAATCATCCTTCAATCAAAACGTGTCCCTCAGCTTTTCATAACTTTTTGCATCAATATGCAGGGCTTGAGAAGGAGCAGCGAGACCATTTCATTGCAACTGAGCGCGTACCCCTGAAAGGCTCTGCAGAAGGCAAGCGTATTTTCGCTCGCTGCAGCCAGCCGATCTCCTTGGCACGGCGAGCAGTTGTGTCCTTGGAGACCCAGTGTCACGTGCGGAGAACTGGGGAGCAGAGGGGAGACGTGTACTGCAGAACTGCACGTGGATTTGGAGCCCCAAATTTCAGATAGATTTGATCTTACCTCGTTGGGCACCTTACTCAGAAATACCATTTTTTCAAAAGCACCCAAAGTTTGGTGTGGAGCTGTGCGCCAGCATTCAGGCTGGTGCAGGAGAGGAGTTGAATTGCAGCAACAGAATTGCATCAGCCACGGGCGGGGGTGGGGGGGGATGAATAATAACTCACCAGCTTGCCAGGTTGGTCTGTTTTATTTCTGAATTATTCTTTACATTGTACAATATATAAAAATACAGAGTACCCCAAAAAAATTCACAGTGTCTAAAGGCAGTGATTACAGTCTAGGTCACCTTTATACTAAAGTACCATCAAGTTCGATTGCATAGGAAGGGTGATGTGCCTTCACAACAGAGTCCAACAATGCTCTCCAGGTTTTGCTGTTTTGGGGCAAGCATTCTGTGGGCGCATAATAATTTCCCATGTATCTGAGATCCAGTATTGCATCTGTCACTCTCCCACCTCAATTACAAGCTAAATCCAATCAATTCCATCTCACATACACGCTTATCCTTCCTAAACCTTTCTCTGGGAATGCTCCTAATTAACCCCATCGCTTTGAAGTATGCGCAGGTTTGGGCGTTACCTAAGGCGGGGTGTGTGGGTGGAAACCACCGGCTGGCTTTTACATTGTTTGACATTTTGGTACTAAAACCATTTTTACTTCAATTATTAATGGCCCATCCATGCCAATCAATGCTTGGCTCTGCGGCACATGAATTAACAGCACTCCGCTCACGGAGGTTTCAGAGCTGGAGCAGTGTTCATACTTCTCACAATCAGGTTTGTTTAAAAACAAATCGTGGCGGGGACTCGCGAAAAGCCAACTGCTGCTCTTACAGCGCTGAACCCTCTCGAGCAGCTGGGGTGAATTTGCAGCTGAGGCTGAAGGCAGAACAGAAAAAAAATCAAGTTCAAGACCCAAACTTGTGTTGCATGCTATTGAGCACTTGGTGGCCATCTAAACAGTAGGTTGCTGGGTTTGCTCCTCCAGCCAGGACTAATGCAGACACTAAAATTTCCCAGAGGAGGAATTCCCAGGCAGAACTGCTGAGACTGGATAAGCTCCACAAAGGCCCGGCTCCAGAGGGGTTTCCTGTCCGGTTTTGAAGACTCTGGCGATCAGGCAGCATCAAAAATTGTGGGTTTGCTCACCTACCCCAAATCTGCTCTTGCAGCCACCTGAAGTTTTCTCCTAACAAGCTTAAGCGGCAGATTCACCTGTACAAGGCTGGGCCTTGGTCACCAGGGCTTTAAAGTGATCTGTTGAAACAACAACAACAAAAAATCCTTCCGACCCAAACTACCGGGTATTTCTCTGTTATGCCCGACAGCTCCAAGGGGTGCTGTGCCCCGCCGCGCGTGCGGGCCGGCTCGCGGGAGTGACAGGGCGAGGAACGGCTGCAGAGCCGTGACTGCTGACGCTGGAAGCTCCAGGGACACCCAAGGCACCGGGTGCCTGACTCCCATGGCCTGGTGGCTTTTCTGGACCCCCTCTGAAAACCAAAAGCCATGGGTTTGCAGGGTTTCTCTTCCCTAAATTTTGTACTAAAACCGCCTAGTGTGACTATAAGGCAAGGCTTATAAATGTCACTCAGTAACTCAGAAAGCAGTTGCTAGCTTCCTTAACACGGAAGGTGACATTTTTCATGTTCTAATAGATGATGTCTGTTCCTCTAATGGTACCATGTTTGTTACTCCTACTTGCTATTTTAATTTTCTTTGCACAATTACTCCCTACTTATAATTACAAAAACAAGAGAGTGATACACATGAAAGATTTGGGAGGCTTATTCAGAAAGTCTAAGTAGTAACAAGAATCTTTTTCTTAATCATTCTTAACCAGAATGATTTAGGGGGAGAATCAGCATTTCTAACTAGAAAAATCAATTTTCTTTTAAATTAAAAAATTATATTTCATTTACCTCAAAAGTGTTTTTTTAAACCTAATGGCAAGGATACTAGATTTTTACAGGGGGTTTTTATTCACTTTGTCCCTGTGGAATTTGAATACCAGCACTGCCTTTCTTATTCTAAGTTTCCTCTGCAGGCATTTTGCTAAATATATATATTGTGTGTATATATTATAAATATATACTGCATCTATCCACTGATAGATGTATACGCTATTAAAAAAAAAAAAAGTTGTTACACAAAGTTTACATTTACATTTTTATATATATATTTTTTTTTTTTTTAATATATATATAACTCTCCCCCCACTACATTTAGTACAAAGAATAAATCAATCTCAGTGGACAGCAATTTCCTCTCCAGGTGGGCTTAACATCAGATTAACGCTGGAGGCGTCAAATCGTCTGCGTCAGACATGGACTCCATTCCTACTCTCTGTTGATTTCAAACCATCTCATTTTCTGAACGTAAGGCATTAGGAACAGTGGTGGTAAGACAATATATATTCTTCTCCTATAGTATCTGTACAGTTCATATATATAAGAGCAGCCCTGGCTCATCTGCGGAACGTACAAGTGCACCTTTAGAGCAACAGCCCCTCTTAGGCTGCGGTTTGATCGTGGTTTGCCTACTAGGGAGCTGCACAAGTTATTTCTGGTGGGTGACAGCTCATTGAGTAAAGCCCGACTGCAACGGCACAACACAGCCTGGGTAACGCCGCAACACGCACCCCTTCTGGAGGGAGAAAGGCAGCCGCTTCCATGGAAAAAGAAAAAAGAATGGCCTCATTAAAGATGCTTCCGCTACATACTTAGCTGTAAGCTTTCCATCACATTTTACAGCCTGTATTCAAAGGGCCTGCGGAGAACCAGTGTCTCTAGACCAAGACAGGAACTGCCCAGGGTTCCCTTTCTCTGCCTTAGAAATGAAAGGAAAAAAAAAAAAAAGAATACATACAGCAAGACGAGTCTTTCGGAAAGCAATGCTCGTGAACTAAATGCATTTCCAGTGTACTTTAAGATGGTCTTAGGAATAGGAAATTTTAGCAAGTTTAACATCCAGCTGCAGGAGCAATTCAAGCTGCTACAGATATTACAGACCTGATGATTAAGCTGCCAAATTACCTGGATTGCAAGAATATCACTGTACATGGTGTCATTAACCTGCCACACATTAGAGAGCTCATAAAAAAAAAAAAAATGCAACCCTCACACCGCATTAACATTGTCCTTAAAGAACTGCACTCTAATGCAAACATTAATTGAGTAATAAGCATTCTGATTTCTTTCTTTTGCTCTCTCCCGTTCTCTCTTGGATTATACTTTCTGCTTGAATGGAGTCTACAGACCCTTGCTGTGATTGCCAATTATATGAAAAAGGGCTGAATCAATTTGGATGGCTGGTAAGAAGGAATGTCTTGATGAAACTATAACCACATGCACCACCCTCGAAGCATCTGCCCTCCAATAGCCTACAAAATATCCACCTCCTGAGCGCAATGGCAGTAATGACCTATCTTGGTGAGCTGAACATTTAAATAATTTCAGCTGCTACGTGGCACTTTGGGAAAAAAAAACCAAAAAAACAAAAAAAACAGTTTCCATCGTGTTATTCTGTGAAGCTGAAAATGGAAAAATGTTTAAGGAGGGGGGAAAAAAAAGAAAAAGAAAGGGAAAAATAGAAAATTAAAATAATTGCAAGGTTTGACTTGCTCACATCCTCCCAAACTGCAGCTGCAACCCTGCCACGTGCATAGCAACTGCAGAACGTGTCAATACAGGGAATCTTCTGAAGGGGAAGCTCGGAGATGGCTTTAATTTTACAATGGCTAGAGTGATCTTGGGAGCCAATGTTTTCTTCTCAATCACATAAATTAAAGCTGGGAAATCCCATCCTGATAGTCTAATGTAATAATTTTCACCCCCTGGGCTACATACTTGTTAGAACTACTTTAAGTGAGGATTTTCAGTGTTGATGAGGGGGGGACGTGGAAATTCAGTGAGACGGTGAACTCTTTACGGGACGAGGCACAAAGGCATCGCTCCTCAAAAGGGGGTTAGGTGCCTGGGAAGAGCCTCCCTGCAAGTGCTGGTACCTGCTACCAGTGCTCTCCTGCTTTGCTGGTGATCCTGCTTCACTCCGACCGCTCTCGCCCTGGCCGCGCTGCCAGACAGGGTGAGGGCCGCCGAGCTGCTGTGCCTACTTGTGGGTTGCAGCAGGTTGCTTCAGACAAAGCTTCGAGGTTTGCATCAGCTCCTGCCCCCACTGCTTCAAATGTGAGTACATCTTTTTAAGGGCACCTCTCTTTCTCTCTCTTTCTCCGATCCCTCTGTTTCACCTGATGAGACCAGAGCAGAAGCAGGATGAGCTGCTAAATTAGAAAAACAGCTGCTGGAGATGATGGGCACCACTGAGCCTAAGGCATCCTTGTGGCAGTGCTAATGACCCCCCCCTTTATTACAAATATCCCTACAGCCTTCAATCACTGCAAACTGAAGTCGAACAAAGTAATTTAAAAATGGGAGGCTACTTTATTCTTGCCTTCTGGTCAAACCACCGTAACGCAGGCTTACAGAGCCATGTTGGCTTTTCCTCGCAGGAAAAGCAATATACCTATCAAGAGCAACACAGTCTTTCTTCATCTCCTACCGGCTGCCTACGTGAAAGAGCTGAGCACACAGCCCAAGCTGGGCTTCCAAACAAGCAACTGCGAAGGAACAGCACTGAGAAACGATCGGTGTCGGCTTACAGCGAAATCTGAAATAAAGCAAAGACAAACAGGACTGCTGGGAACACGGCCAAGTCAATGGCCAAGCACGGGCATGGCAATTGCTCGAGTAAGATGCAGACGACAAAGCCAAGCTCAGGACCACATGGAGCTCATGCGCGTTTCAGGGTGTACTTTTATCTCATGCTCAGTATTGCGACATTCTAAAATCCTTAGCATCAGGAGTTCATTATAAATATTTAGAAACACTGAATGATAACAGCAGTGAACTTGTTTCACATTGCTAACACATTGGATGTAACTGTACATTAAGCACCAGCAATAAGTTTCCTTTTTGCCAAACAATTATGTCAGACAAACATCTGGTTGTAGACAACATGGCTTCTGCATCAAACTAATACAGTTCTTATAGACACAGTCACACACATACACAAAATTACATTTCAAGGCTGGATATACTGTTTAATAACGCTACCGCCCCAATTTACTTCAATAGCTGCAGCAGCATTTGTTTGTTGGGTTGTTTTCGTTCAGAAAAATTAAAGAAATATTGGCAAACAATGCACATTACTCAGCTGTGTTACTATTTCATAGAGTACTGACTGGAAGACGCTATAAGAATGTGCAGCAGACTTTCTGGGTCATCTCAGACTATGGAAACATTCCTTAGAAAAATACCCTCCCCCTGCAAAGTCAGAATTATTCACTCTTTGAAAATAAATGAACTAAAAACCAACAATAAAACAAGAGGAAAAATTAGCCCAAAGCATGGTGATTTCCTACAAGAAGAGCATGGCCTCTCAAGTTGCCTTTCTTGGCAGACGCAATCAGGATCAAAGCTAGAACAAAAAGAGTTAACACTGTCTCAGAAAAAAGAGAAGAAGGAAGAAAGAAAAAAAAGCCCATGGCTCTTGTGCAGCAATCATCACATCTTTTTTTCCAGTGATATAAACATCTTTGTTTGTTAGGCACTCCAAGTTCATGTCTCCGATGTTATTCCAACATTTATTTTTCTCAGTATCTCACTGCCTGTATAATTTTCTTTTTATTAAGACTGGAAACATTCTGGAAAGCTTCTTTGGGTAATGCACTTTGTTTGCGTGTTGTTTCTCATCAGCTGAACTGCATATTACCAAAGAAGGCTGCGGAGAGTATTTCCTGTAATATGAAAAGATTCTGTTGAAGATACAGGGAACACTGCCCTAGAAAGTCACTTTTTTTTTCATAAACATAAAAAAAATTTCAAAAATTAAAAAAAGAAAAAGAAAACATTCTTCAAGTTGTTGGCACGATGGAGTCCCGCTCAGCCTGTCTCATGAGCTGCGTGTCATCCAGTGCACCATTGCTACCCTGTCTCAGGAAGGATGCTCCTCACCAGACAGACACCCCTGCCCCAGGAGGCCACCTCTTGCCTTGCCTAGAGTGCACCCATGTGTCGTGTGCTGCTGCGTGGTGGCCACCGAGCCCAGCACACAGCCACCTCCTTGACAATGTTGGCCTTGGACTGCAACGTTGATCTTCCAGCCATAAACAGTTGCAGTAGTAAGAGCCATCTCCAGCCAAATATCCACAAATCTCTGCAGAATGGTCCATATGCATTTTTGTCCTTGTAAGGAGATGTGCTGTTCACAAGAAATACAATTAACCAAAGGAAAAAAAAAAAGACCCTACTGTACAATATTTACATCTAGAGGCTAGGCCAGTATTTGGTCCATAAAATCAATTAAAAAAATTCATATAGGAAGTGATCCAGTCCTGTAGGATCTGTCCATCATCAGCTGTTGGTAAAGGTCCTTCCAGGGGAGGCCTCGGGCCTGTAGTCATATTTATTCAGTGTACTGGGATAATAGGTTGTCGTGTACACATTGGTTTGCTGCAATGGGTAGAAGTTGGTCCTATCATCTGGTATCAAGTTGTTCTTGTTAAGTGTCTGTAAAAGAGAAGAGGAAATGACAGGCATAGCACTGGTGTGACATAATTCCTCTTATCTACCTGCAGACACCTCCCTCTCACCTGCCTTCTCCATCACGGTCTCTGTTGCAGCCACCACCGCCTTCCCTCCAGCTGGGAGAGTAAGACGGTACATCGTACTCGCTATGGGGCTTGTCTGCGGGGGACCACAGCTCCTGCCAGGTCTCCTTTGGTGGACCTGTGCTCAGCTACTGCTAGGGCCAGAACCCAGAGCCTTCTCCAGGGACCTGGAGTCTCCTGGTAGATGGCATGTTGTCTGAACACCATTGTCACACAAAACCATGCTGGGCCTACACGAAACTTGGTGATTAATGGCAGTGCTCAATCTAATCTCTTCCAAAATGCTCATGTTACAGCCTGAGCTCCCTCTCAAACCAGTTGCCAAACGGCAGCTTTTTCTCTTTGGAAGAGCAGGTGTGCATTTACCTGATCTCCATCTCCATTGGTAGATATCCAGGTTTGGACCCCCCGATATTAAGTGTGTCACTTCTGTAAGCTACAGTATAAGTAACAAATCATGGTCACTTTTGGAAAAACTAAAATGACTTAAAAAAATTTAACAACCACGTAACAATTGTTGGCAAAAACAAGACGAAAAATGAGAACCACAAATGCCCCTTTTACCATAAAAATTTAGATATATGTTTTTTCTCCCTCCCTTCCCCCCCCTTCTTTGCTTTTTGCAAGAATTGCTGTTACTCTTCCCACCAGCAAGCAGATGTCCCCCTCCCCCAGATGAAAACCCATTGCTACGCCAGCTATTACCTATGCACAAGGATAAAATTCCATTTTGGGGGAATGCAATAATTTTATGAAGCTTTCTCCTTTATAGTCATCTAATTTCTATGAATTTGGCTGAGGAACATTTCTGACAGTTTCTTCAGCTAACCCCTGGCTTGAATTTTTTATACATATCTCTGGCCTATGTTGCTCCTATGTGCACCTTTAATGGTTATTATGCAGGGAACTCACTCCTTTGATTTGGGAGTCAACACTAGGCGTGTTTGCTACAGCATCTTCATGATCAGGGCACAGAGGGTATGAGCGTCTCTGCTGTCTGGAGCAGAGAGATGGAGAGGTCTAGTCAGGCAACTAGTCCTGGGACCTAGTGGTTGTTCTGCCACAATCTGATGCTCCTGGGGGAACCACTTCACCTCAGTTCCCCCTTGAGACAAACAGCTCATATCCGACCCAGCTCAGGGCCAGATGAAAATTAATTAACAAATGCTCAAGCTCATGCAATACCCAGCTCCATTAGCTTTACTCGACCCATCCAACTTCGGCCACCTAAACTTCAGGCATCGGGGCTCCATCGGCAAGGTGAGGAGAAGTCTCCTTCCTGCATGAAAGCAGGTGCAGATGAAAATTGCATTCTGGGGGAGCCCCTGTCCCCCCCAGCCCCAGCAGCAGCAGAGTGACCTGTTGACAGTGGGTGCCCGACTTTTAGGAGGCTACAGTTAGGTGAGCGGGGTCTCGCCTTGTGCACGTGCCCATGGCACAGTTGGGGCTTGGCCACTTCCCAACTGCGACCGCTGCAATGATCAGAGATACCTCTAAGCTCAAAGACAACCCCACAGGCAGTATTTATCTCCCAATTTCTTTGTAACTGAGTAAATTTACTGCATGGGGAGGGGGAGAGGAGGAGGAAGAAAAGAAAATGCTTTCTCCTAAACTGATAGCAGACTGACAGCTACAGCTACCCTGGGAGGTCACACAAGATATTAGGAGGAAAGGCTTTCCTAGAGTAAAAGTGCCCTGGCAAAGAAATTTCCCGATTGCTGAATGACTGAGTAACTTTTTTGGAAATGAGCACTACCTGAAACATCTCATACTTGAAAACTGGAGGAAACCCAGCCTCCTCCTGGTCTGACTGTGATCTCTGCCTGCCTGGACTCTCTAAAATGAGCTCACAGCACATCACTTGTAGGAACCAAAGACAGAATTTGTATAGGCATGCTCAAAGTAACAAATATTTCCAAGGAATGAGAAATTGTGCCCTTCAATATGGAAGGAAGAAAAGAAATGTCATGCTTTGCTCCCAGTCACCCAAAGAAATATTAAAACAGTGTGGGTGACAGACTGCTGCTTTGTACTGGAGCCTGGGAAACAAGGAAGCCAGGCTCAGTCCTCTGCTTCTTGCTATGCTTCCTTGGGAAATCCAATTAACTTCTCTCTGCTTCAGTGTCTTCTGACCCAGCTTGATAAAAACAATTGAGATCCACTGTAAAAATGCACTTTGCTGAGTACTGCCACTGAGTGTTTGGGGGAACAACACAGGTGTTCACAGTGGCTGTGCATCATGACTGCTCTTTCCTGTCAGTGTCTCTAGCCCAGGATACCCACTGCAGGCAGCGTAACCCCACGGCCATGGGCTGCCACAGCACGTGCAAGAGGCTGCTTCCCACTGCCACACTCCCTGCGCTCTATGAAAGTGGTCCAGTATCCAGGTCACTTTTTAGAATCATAGAACAGTTTAGGTTGGAAAAGACCTTTAAGATCATCAAGTCCAACCGTTAACCTAGCACTACCAAGTCCATCACTAAACCCTGTCCCTAAGCAGCACATCTACACATCTTTTGAACACCTCCAGGGATGGTGACTCAACCACTTCCCTGGGCAGCCTGTTCCAATGATTGACAACCCTTTTGGTGAAGAAATTTTTCCTAATATCCAATCTAAACATCCCCTGGTGCAACTTGAGGCCATTTCCTCTCGTCCTATCACTTGTTACTTGGGAGAAGAGACCAACACCCACCTGGCTACAACCTCCTTTCAGGTAGCTGTAGAGAGTGATAAGGTCTCCCCTCAGCCTCCTCTTCTCCAGGCTCAAGAACCCCAGTTCCTTCAGCTGCTCCTCAAAAGACTTGCTCTCTAAACCCTTCACCTTTTGGAATGGTTAAGATTCACAACATGCCAGATTACCATATCTGAAATTTGATGATATCAAAATCCTGATTTGGGATGGCTCAGGACCATCTCGATCTCAGGACTCTACTTTTTTGGCTTTCAGTTGGAAAATCTGAATGAGTTTCAATATGTCCCACGGTGTTTAAAACTAGCCCCTTACAGCAGACTTAGCATTTAATTAACATGATTTGCATTTTTTCCTCTCGTCTTACCTTCATATAACATTTAATTATTAAAAAAACCCACAACTGCTCCTTTGCTCTTTTTGGTTTTATTTTTGATAGGGGGCTTATATCTTAGGGAAATACCTTATGAAAATGGTTTAGCAGAATTTATAATGCAATTAGCTGCAAAGAATTTGTCTCTGGAAACGCTGCGATGGCAGTACAGTCCTAAATCAGCATGATCAATGTGCACTGCCTTAACATTTCCCCACACAAACTTATTGTCTGTCTCATTTTAATAAATAGATTATTAGGTTCCTTGGCACTGGAAATTGGTTGATATTTTGAAGAAGGGTGTGTTGGGTTTTGTGTGGCAAGGTTTTGGTAGCGGGAGGGGCTACAGGGGTGGCTTCTGTGAGAAGTTGCTAGAAGCTTCCCCTGTGTCTGACAGAGCCAATGCCAGCCGGCTCCAAGATGGATCCGCCCCTGGCCAAGGCCAAGCCAATCAGCGCCTCTGTGATAATATATTTAAGAAGGAAAACAAAAGAGTTAAAGAAAGCTTTTGCAACCGAAGAGAGGAGCGAGAAGATGTGAGAAACTCTGCAGACACCAAGGTCAGTGCAGATGGAGTGGGAGGAGGAGCTCCAGACACCAGAGCAGAGATCCCCCTGCAGCCCGTGGTGAAGACCATGGTGAAGCAGGCTGTCCCCCTGCAGCCCATGGAGGAAGGATGAGGGGGTGTAGAGATTCCACCTGCAGCCCGTGGAGGCACCTGAAGGAGGCTGTGGCCCGTGGGAAGCCCACACTGGAGCAAGTCCGGGCCGGATTGGTAGACCCGTGAAGAGGGGAGCCCACGCCAGGGCAGGTTTGCTGGCAGGACTTGTGACCCTGTGGGAGGACCCCACGCTGGAGCAGTTTGCTCCTGAAGGTCTGCACCCTGTGGGAGAGACCCCACGCTGGAGCAGTCTGCTCCTGAAGGTCTGCACCCTGTGGGAGAGACTACGCTGGAGCGGTTCGTGAAGGACTGTAGCCCGTGGGAGAGACTCCATGTTGGAGCAGGGGAATGTTGAGAGGAGTCCTCCCCCTGAGGACAAAGAAGCGGCAGAGACAACGTGTGCTGAACTGACCGCAACCCCCATTCCCTGCCCCCTTGTGCCGCTGAGGTGGGGGGAGGTTGAAGCCGGGAGTGAAGTTGAGCCCGAGAAGATGGGAGGGGTGGGGGGAGGTGTTTTAAGACTTGATTGTATTTTCTCATTGCTCTACTCTGTTTTGCCTAGTAATAAATTAGATGAATCTCCTCTCTACATTCAGTCTGTTTTGCTCGTGATGATAATTAGTGAGTGATCTCTCCCTGTCCTTATCTCGACCCAAGCCTTTTGTTAGACTTCTCTCCCATCCCGCTGGGGGAGGGGTGAGTGAGCGGCCGCGTGGCACCCAGCTACCGGCTGGGCCTAAACCACGACAAAGGGAAATTAGGCACCAGTGAATTTTAGAGATGTACACATACATACTCATGCATGCCCTGCAGAAGAGGTGTGCAGTTACATCTCTCTGGGTGGGCTCCTGTGCTGTTTTACTCAGCGCTGTAACCCTTGCTCTCATCCTGCAATTCTTTGCTGTGACAGTACAGAGATGGCCAACGACTTTCCCCTTGGAAGATATTCCCCCAATGCTATATGGGTTATGTCGTCAAGGTCAGAGCCTCCTGACAACTTGAAGTCACTGGAGTTATTGTGGGGATGAAAACAGCCTGCTGCGCCCATAGGTGTTCCCACCAATATTTATCAGTCCCAACGGGAAAGGCCAAGAGTCGGCATCACCACACAACTACAGTCCATCACAAAAGCTAACACAGACCAGACCCTTGCTCACAGCCCAACTCCTACAAGTATCTCTTCACCTCTGCCACCTCTGAGCCAAGTCCCCCATATTAGAGTGGCCAAGAAGTGGATGCTGAAGATAATGCCAAGTCCTCTCAGAAGGTACAATCCTTCGGTGCTTTTGCAGGGACTTATCTGCAGCTGCAGTAATGAAGCTGACTGAAGCAGCACATCAAGCACTAGAGCTCAGGCTGCCCTCAGTAGAGATTTCAGAGAAAGAAGAAAGACTTGCCTTTGCTGCCTGAGCCCTTCTGCACTACCATCCTGCACCTTCAGGGAGGTGTGTCAGTCAGCTGGGCACTCACCAGACTTTACTGATGACAATTTTCCCGATACGCAACCTGTATTTTCCCTTTCTTGTTGTCTGCTTCCTCAAGTATCAAACACTAATGCCTCTCCCTGACTACAGCCACAACCTCTTAGGATTGGTTGCTGGGTAAGCACGATCAGAAGAGACCAGAAGCCCGATCAATGTTTACTGCTGAAACACCACTGGGTGCAAAATCTCTGTGCCATACACACAATGTATTTCAAACACTGAGGGAAACATATTTCAGGCCCTCATTTTGGTCCTATCCTGCCTTGAGAAGAAAGAAGCTTCTGGTAGTTGTGCAAGCATAATATTCCCCATAAAAAGTGAGGTCATACCCTAAGCTAATACGAAAACCTGTGGGATGTGCTTAGAAAAAGTGCTCCATTCAACTAATAACTAGAAACTCAACATGCATCAATGAAATACTTTTATCTGCTTCCTCCCTTCCAGTATGAGCCATGCCATCCAGGCATATTTGATATCATTTATTTCTTCTGGTCTGTTCACCACTAACCTCAATTCGAGAACCTGTTAGCAGAAGGTAAGCCACCAGCACATGCTAACCCAACCAAGTGGATCACTCAGAAGCAGGCACAACTTCAACTGCTTCCTTTAAAAGACCTTTTATTATGTTGCATTGGCATATGACTAATATATACAAAAAATTCTCTGACCCAGGAACTCTGCTTTGTCAAGCAAGGATGTTTTCAGATGGACTAAGATGGATACGGTTTTAGGATAATGTAAAACAGCAACAGCTTTCTCCATTATATGTGATCTGTCAACTAATCAAAAGGTCCAGTCTTGTTGCCAGTGAATTGCATCTATGCCAAGTACAACAGAATCCTGAGTATTTCAATATTTGCAGAATTATATAAACAATTTGTTATCACTCTTGCTATTGTATTTGCCATTAGTTAGAACTGGAAGAGTCTGAGGGGAAAGTTTACAGATAACCCCCCTTGTGTGCTGTACTGACATACACTCGCAGGCTGTTTCTCCCAATGTAGAGCCAAGTGTCGGATGTGTTAAACATGACTGCACTGTGCCATATGCATACAGTTAATTTTGTTCAGTTTTCTCCATTGATATTTTTAGCCTAAGTCATCATTCAGATTTTCCATTTGTTATTTTTCTCCAGCAATGCTTTGCCACTACCCCCCCCCCCAAATTCTGCCTCTGCTCCAAGTCATTAAGTCATAATCCACTGACCTACTTGCTTACATTCTCCCAGATGTATCAAAACATCTTCATACGTAACAGTATGGGACTTCAGTACTACTCCCATCCTACAGCTGCATGTACAAGCTGTATAAACATCTCTTATACACATAAACAGATCAAATGTTTCAACTTTCAATAAACAACCACGAACATTTCAAAACTTGATTTAAAAGGGGGATGAACATCTCCCCACCCCCAATTAAAAAGAATTCCATATAGTTTCTGAGATGCTAAAGTGAAAAAGATGTTTCTAAAAGCATTTGATACAGATACAACAAATACCAATGTAAGGGCCATAGAGTAGTTCCCACAGGGTGACCTGCAACGGCAAGATTTCCTTCATCATCTCACACAGAAAGCACTCAGCTTTCTGGAGCTCAGCATTCCCTTTGAGCTCCAGATCTTCTTTTCTATTTTGGGGGTGGTGTGGGGGAAGACTCAGCAAGTTTCCCAAGAGTTTTGTAGGTTAATCTTCACCAGCTATGCAGCACTGCAACCCCCATGAAGTCAGTGAGCAAGGACAACTTCCCCCAATTTCACAGTTTCTCCACTATTTCTCGGTCAACAGGTGTAATTTCAGTTCTTCCCCCTCCCACCCAAGACCCTTTCCTCTTTAAAAAGGTAAGAAGAAGAAAGAAAAAGATGTGTTGCCTGTGCCAGGACTGACTGCATATTTGGATGTTTCCATCTTGCAGGTTTGTTTGTAATGTTGAACATCCTGGTGTACTAGAAAGAAAAACTTCCCCTTCGTCACAATGTGAGCAGAGGCACTAAGGAACCAAAGGTAACAACTCCAATCACTGCTAACCCTCCTCATCCACTGTGGACACAGGCAAAGGTCTAAAATTAGGCTCTTGGTAGCAGATGGCAACTTTGTAGTCAACCAACTCCTCTTAGCAATCTCCAAATCAAGCCCACGTGCATCCTGCATCCTGCCACTGCAGAAAGCAGCGACAATATTCCCACTGAACTCAGTTGCACAATTGGCCCTAAAAGAATTAACATAGCGTTTCTAATTTTCCTTGGAACAGCATCCAACGTACTTCCTGTAGCAACAGTGGGATGGCCATTACTCTCCCCCATCCCCCAAATGGCGGGATAAGGGAATTGTGCAATGATACAAAGAAGCCAAGATCCAACATTTAGCTTCTTTTGTGCTCCTTTTAAGTTGTTTCTTGCAGTGAAATCAGATTGAGCAAAATGCCTTTTCGATGCAGATCAGCTGTTTTATGGAGTTAGCCATGCCTTCTTGTTAAAGGATGTTACTTTTTGTGTTCTAGGAACATTAGCCAAATGACTTAGGGTTGTGGAAATATATTAATATTATGAAACATTTCCCACAGCTTGTACATCTCTGCAAGTACCAAGGCAGATATCTCTGAATTATAATTAACCAGTAAATTTGGAAATAATTAGCATAATAATTACATTTCAACAGAATAAACCATACAACTAAAATAACCTCTTTTGGCAATAATCAACACCAGGAAAACAAATGACGTCTGGCCCACCCACATGCTCCCTTTCTTCTGATCCACCGGATGCTACAACACTGCTGTGCCTCTTGAGCTATGCGTTACAAATGACCCTGGAAAGATGGAAAGTTGCCAGAAAGACCTTGCAAGACCCACATATCTACTGCAAGCTAAGGTTTTTAAGACTTGAATGATTCTTCTTTCTGAAGAAAAAGTGTGTTCCCTTACTTCAAAATTTGCTTAGCGTCTTACACTAAACAAACTATCTCACCTGATGCTTTTATAAAATCTCTTGAGCTCTGCCTACACTGAAGTCAAAGGTAGCAGTGGCCAGGGTTTATGTGTTGAGGGTTTTTTGATGAATTCAATAAGGCTGTTTGCAGGATTTACAGTGAAGTGTAGACGTACAGATGAGGAACCTATTTTCTATATAAGAAGGTTTTTCCTCTCAAAAAGAGATACAAAAAAATCCCACTGGGACACTAAACTTATGATTGCATGTTCTTTTTGGATGGAAGCTTACCATATTTTTAGAGTGGAAATTCTTTGTTCGCTGTTATTGGTAAATAAATTAAACAACCCCCAAATGACGGCAGCATCTGTAGATGTGCTCGGGTTGACAATGGAACTAACATTCAATTATGGGAAAATGAATAGCTACAGTTTTCTATAGCTGTTTGAAAATAGCTATTTTATCCTTATACTTGGGAGGGAGTGAGGTTATATTACTGCCATTTTAAACTTATAAAAACCTTCAGAGTTGGCAACATAAAGGACCATTGTCAGAAAGATGCTTTGGCACATCTCTGACTTTAAGCACCTGAGTAAGATGACAGAACAAACTGTACGTAATAGTAAGGCAAACTGAGGAGAGTCCCTGCTTAGAGCTAAATCCAGGTTTAAGCATTTTTCAGAACTGGAAACTGAAGTCCAAGGAGTTGATGGAAATCTTCCCACTGGCAAGTCTAGCCTAAAGCTTGCTGTTTATCCCTGCCTTGCCAGTAATTTGGTGGTGGCAACACACATGACGTGGCGTCCAGACACAAAAGAGGAATTCAGGGCTGCCCCAAGCTGCTTCCCAATATAGCTGGTGCACAAGATACGTAGCAGACATGATCTCAGCTGTGTGGGAAGGTGTAAACTGTCTCCTTGCTGCACTGCTGTGCTTCACTCTATGCCCCTCCTGGGTCCCTCACATATACTATAGTGTTACTACAGGGGCTTGTGAGCTGAGCTACACCACCTGCCCTCCTGCATGCTCTAGTACTCAGACTAACTCACCAGAGGTATAAACACTGCTTTCTAAAACTAAGTTCAGTAATCTGCACTGGGTGCAGATGATCACTTAGAGTAACTGGGCTAGACTGGGCTTCTGCTGGTGATAACTAGTAAGGCCACAGTACCGGCTGTAGGTCCGTCCGGGGAAAGCAGTTCTCATCACCTCGCTGCAGTTATACCGGGGCAAGCAGCCCCCCAGTTTTGAGACGACCTCAGAGCTGCTCATTCTGGTGAATTACCAACACAAGACATGCAGCCTGGTGCCAGCCCACAGCGCTACACTTAGACTGAGAATTGCAAAGGTGTAACTGCAGTGGTGGGGAAAAAAAAAATGTAGTAAAAATAGAAATAAAAGTAAAAACTGGCCTAATTTGCCATCTGCTAACTCTGTTCAGTCACTTATAGTCTTATTGCTTCCCAAATATCTCGCATCCTCTAAATAGCTGCTTTTTGATTATTTTCCTCAAGATTGCTTTGTTTTCTCCCCATGCTGCATCTCACCTTGTTATTTCCTCTCTACATTTATAATCTCCCCAGGTCATTTTCCATTATTTCTATAGCAATGGCTGGTTTTTTGACACACCTCCCAATTTAATATCTTCTGCTAGTTTAATTAACACACTGACTGCACCCTCTCCAAGCTCATTAATGAAGTATTAAATAAAGCCAAACCTTGCATTTCAGCTTGCGGTGCCCCACACAACTCCTCCCCATAGCCCCGTATGTTCCCATTAACGATTGCCTGATGTTCACAGTCCATTAGGCAGGTTTCAATCTCTGCAGCAGCAGTCCTGTCCAAGCCAATTTCTACTTATGCGTCACAAGATTATTTAAGACACCATCATCATCATCCTCTTTTCTTTAGGTGTATGGACCAGTGAAGCTGCATTTTTAACCAGCTGAGAATCTGCCCTTATGCAGCTCAGTCTCGTGCTTTCCCTTCATTCCCTAATGCTGAAACTCTGTGCAAAAAGTGATTGTGTTTGATTTCTTCCTGCTCAGCATTAGGTCCCAGCTCAGTTGTCAGTTCAGCCAAACCACCTTTCATTTCATCAGGGTTATGTGACATGTTGCCTCTCAAATATTAATTCAGATTTGCCTGCATATTAACACTGACACAGATTTGTTTCAATGAGCTTCCATCGCTGTAACTGAAAGCACAGTCGAGTCAATCATCCCATTTGTTTCTCCTGGTTTCACTCTCTAGGATGGCCCCAACTCTGCCAAATTTTAAAGACCAAGTGGGATTTAACACCCCATTGATATGCTTTGTAGAATGGGGAAGGTCCAGGCGTACTCTGTGGGCCTGTCTGATTACAGATAGTTTCTCTCATCCCCAAATCCAACTGACATTTCTCCCACAGACTTACTGGAGCTATTTGTGTGACTTTAGTGCATTGGACTTTGGTAGCTTAACAGTGACTGAACTAGCTGGGAGGAAACTGGCCTGCTTTCTTCAAACACTTTTGTATTGCCTTTGCATTTCATGGCGCTGGGTGTTTGCCCAAGATCCATGATATTTATAAAGGTAATTAGAGTTGTTCATTAGCTGGTTCTCACAGACTCTGGGACACATTCCATCTAGATTCCTTCATCCACAGATTTTCAGTTCTTTCCTTTATTCACATGCTTTGTGACAAATCTCAGGACGATGTTAGAACTGACTTAATGAGGATTCCCTCAGCTATAGGGGAATGCAGGCAGAGCTACTCCTGCTTACCCTACGCCAAACCTATTCTGCACATATAAGTGATGCACCGGGAAAAGGTTGCAATGGATGTAGCGTAGCTGCAGCCTGTGCAGCCTGTGTGGTGGCAGCAGACAGCACATCCTGAGCAGCCCTGAGTTCTCAATTGCTCTTTAGGACAGGCCGGTCGTGGTTCAGGACAGGCAGCTCAGGTATTTCAGCTGTCCTCTCTCTGAGCTACCAAACACGTTCTGAATAGCGACACAGCTATCTTTACTTTGCATATATGCAGCGAGATTTCTTTATGTTCCTACTCAAAAAAATCCATTATTTTCTAGTGAAGCTATTCCACTAGTGAGGCAGCTCCCCTCCAAATGTACCACAGAGGTTATATGTTTTCTGGTATTTCTGGTATTTATTGTTTGTCTAACATCCTCTCCCTTTACTTTAGCTCCCTGCCTCTTTTATGGCTCTAAACTCTTCTGCAAACACGTAATTAATTCCTCCTGCATATCTTGGAGGCACTGAGGATTCCCCAGTTCAGCTAATGCGCATAACACTGACAACCAGAGCTTTGTGGAGACAAGGAGCGAAGAACCACTTCAAGCACCTGGACCAAAGGAGACCCATTAACTTTTAGCAAAGGAGGCTAGGGTATATTTGAAATATTCCTCTTCTGACCAGTAGAGGGAAGTCATGTAAATACACAGCAGCCAGTGCCGTGCAATTTTGTTACTTTCATTCCTGCAGTTCTTCTTCATTTAATTCTCCTTCTTCCAGCACAAGTGGGTGGGTGGGAGCAGATACATGTCAACCCCAGAGAAATTAGGAAAGGTGAAAATTGCAAGAAAAAGGTAATATTATTTATTAGATCAATTAGTGTAGCTGGAAAAAATCAGATAAACTTTTGAACAATCTGTCTGTCTTCAGGTCTGAAACAGCCGCTCACATGTTCAAAAACCTGCCAGCTTTTTCCAGCTATACTCATTGATCTAATTAAAACAAATTAAAACAAAACTTGTCTACCTACAAACCTATCTTGCCTGCATCCACAGATTATCACAGCTGCAGTAATACTACCCCAAAGAAAGGTTAGTGTCAGCATCCATGACGATAGCCTAGACCGTAGGAAGACAGAGCATGGACCATACATCTGACCTGGGTGTAGAGGAGGTAATGCCTGGCCATGCAACGAGGAGGAGAGAAGGCTGAGTCAACAGATAAAAACATGACAGGATGACCCCCAGCGTGACTTAAAACTTCTCAAGGTAGCTTAAAGAGGAATACAAAATGTCATCCCAAAAGCTGGACTCTCTCAAAATGGTGGGGGAAGAGGAACAATGTCAATCCCCACCCTACAGTGAGCAGCAACAGCCCTGCGAAGTAATGAAGGATTTGCATGAGGAGCAGATGCAGTGGGGACCAATTTCCATTGGGGGACCATTATGAGCAGCTGCTTAGCATCCCAGAGGGAGCAGGAGCAAGGAAACATTCAGATAGGCAGGTTCCCCCACTCTTAAATAATGTATCTATGAGAGGGAGGTATCTGTGACTTGCACACAGCAACCACCGAGCCACTGCTGTCATGGGGTGAGGACACCTCCAAGAGATGCACATCACTCTACAGGCACAATCATCCTAGGACAGCCCCACCTCCAGGCATGCTTGACTGCTCAATTTGACTCGACCCAACGATATAAAGGGGAGAAAAGACACTAATAGATTTTGACTGAGACGCACCACTTAATCCTTTTTTCCCCATCAGTAAGCTCTCTTGCTTTTCTTTCCTAGCAGGCGTTATGTAAATTGAGAGTCCCCTGAAGTGATATTTGCAACTGCAGGATCATACAAGAAAGGGCACAATGCCTCTTTGCCAATACAACCCCCTGCCCCTACTATTCTTTTTCAAATAATACTATACAGATGGTAAGTACTAAAAATATGTACTCTACCATTCAAGCACTTAATGTTCTTAAATGCCACTTTGTTCAGGGGAAATAGTCTCTGTTAAACATGAAATTCACTGGGAACAAAATTTATGTTTCAATCTGATTTACTATATATATATGTATGTATGTATGTATGCATTTATTTATTTTTTCCAGCTGATTACATCAGCTAAATCTCTCTCTAAAGTGCCATGCAGCTAAAGAAAATACTTAAGGGAGGCTGTTGATAACTTATTGATGATATTGGGTATCATCAACTGCTGGCTTATGTCTGAACTTTACAGCCACTTCCTGGGGCTTGAATGATGCACAGCGAAAGGGTCACTGGAAAAAGAAAAAAGTTTGTATCACAGTGCTATCAGTGTATGTGCTGTGATCACCACAAATAAATGGGTTAGCCAATTTTAGCTGAAGTAGCAACATATCAAATTAAGCGATAGGACACTGAAGCCCTAAGTTTTCCATGGCAGAGAGAAACAAACATCCTCGGAGACCAAGGCTGACTTAGACAAACATTCCTCCAGGGCACTTGACAGTAGTTAAAGCTCATTTAAACTTGAACCACTGGCTGTCTCCCCACTATAAAAAAAAGGTGTGATTTTCAGCAGCAATGAAAATGACCATCACCAAGAGACAGACATTTAAAATCCTTACAGGGATCCACTTTCCTATACCCTGAGCTTTATTTCTTTTTGCAAAGTTGAAAGTCACACCAAATGCCCAGCCTGTTGTTTTATTCAGAAGGATTCTTCTTCCAAAGACGGAATTGGTTTCTGTTTCATCATCCTCCACGTTGGTATTTTATTGTCATGCATTATTCGAGATTAGTAATGAAGTGTAGATCACAATGTTCAGAGTCCTTCGCAGGGGGTGTCTGCTCTGCACTGTTATTTGATTCTCAACAGCATTGTTCTCACTTTATTAAAAAATATTCATTGTAGCTTCTAATTTACATAGAGTCACAGGTGATCTAATGAATATTCCCTCCATTTTCTGGTAGCCGCATTTATATTTGCTGTATAATTTTGGGCA
Organism: Grus americana; assembly: GCF_028858705.1. NCBI lineage: Eukaryota > Metazoa > Chordata > Aves > Gruiformes > Gruidae > Grus > Grus americana. The sequence goes on along the minus strand of NC_072857.1, from coordinate 13,038,230 downwards.
AGTGCAGGACTCACAGTCCTACTCAAGTTAATATGTATTGTTCTGGTGTCCTACTAGAAACTTCAGGTATCAGGTGATACATCAAATATTTAGTTTCCCTCTTTCATTGCCATATCCTGCAATCTCACTCAGTTCTCGCCTCATCTTCCCCCACAATAAACTTGCTAATTGACATAAATGACTGTTTTGCTTGAGCACAACTTCAGTGTTTGGCCCTTAGCTTCTAGGAGAGCAGCAGTGATGCCCAGAGCAGATGCAATGCTCAAGTGCTTCCTTAGCTTATTTGAGGCATCTGTACAGAAAGAGTTTGCCTGCGTGACTCATGACTAAAACTGTGTTTAAGGAAGGAAGGACAGAGGGAGGTCTATCCAGCACAATCGAGAAGAAAATCTGCAGAATCATCATCATAACTATCCTGCAAACTTAGATTTCTCACTAATCCCATCTGGCCTGATCCAAAGGCCATTGGATTTTGGATTTGGACCAATGTGCAGACGCCTTTGCCTGTCCAAATCCCATGTAGAATAAAAAGTTGGCTCTCTTTATTGGCAAAGGACTTAGCAATAGGAAGAAGTTCAGTCCAAACCCTTTCTCCATGTGTGGCTGCTCCAAGAGCTCCTAATTCACAAGGGCTCAACCTTGACCCTACATCCTCCTGCCTCTACTGCAGGATCATCTGGCTTTCCATCAGCATGATGGTAATCAGTAACTCACATGAGTAAGTCACTGAGCAGCTGAAGCAAGATGTTAAAAAAGAGGATCTCCTCTCTGCTTTGATAGCCAGTTATTAACTAATTGGCGTGGCAGTACTGGGAAGGCTGTAGGTGGTTCTGTAACCCATCATGCCAAAATGTGAAGAGCAGATAATTTTTATTTCATTATGCTCTTGTTCTGCACAGTCTTCAATATTGTCAGAGTGCTGTATGAACTTTAACCAATTAATGAAACATGAACTGCTTATTAGGTGACCCAAAAGGTCTCTCCCCTACGATCTATGAATAACAAATCAAAATCAACATGCTGCTGGTAAATGCATATGCATGAAATCTTTTAAGACATCATGGTTAAAATAGCTAATAATAAACCTCACAGCATTCTTGAGAGACCAAAACAGGAAGGGTAAAGAAGCCAGCAAAAATAAACCAGTCTTCTGCAAATCACTGCCTAGGCAAGTTAGCATCAGCTAAATGATCAATAGGTCACCATTATGTATGATATTTACATCTGATCAGAATTACTGCATTGCTGTGCTGAAATGTCCAACAAGGCTTGTATCAGCTAGCACTTCCTTCATTAAAATCTGCCTTCATATAAAATTCACCTTGATTTATGAGTTTGCATTCAGTGCTGTACGTTTGAATGTAACACTGCCAAACTTTCTACTGTGCTCACCTGCTGGTTGGAGAGCAGAGATATTTCAAGATGAAAACAAACTAAAGACAGTTGCAGAAGGCTTATTATTATCAAAGAATGGAAAATAATAGACTTGTGCATATGCTCAGCCTTCTGCTACCATCATGTCACTGTGCATTATCATTTTCTGTTACTGAAAAGTAGTCTACACACTATGTATTTCCTTAATCATGGATTTATTAACTCTTACACACAAACACCCCCCCACATACACAAATGTACAGTGACTCTTTTGCTTTCATTACCTATAAAATATTGGGGGCAGTTTTCTTGGTATCTGCTGAATAGAAACTTACTTGGGTTTAGAATCTGGAATTTCAGGTGGTTTCACTTTCTTTCATACATGCACATTTTAAATTCAGATGGGCCCATATCCAAGCTCAGTCCAACCCTCATTTTCCAGAAGGTGAATTTTAGCTCCTCCATCATTTGAATGTTAATTGTGCAGCATCACAATAAAACCACACATGCTCCTTGAAGGCATGAAAAACTCCCTCCTGACCCTTAGAAAAATCTGCCAGTTATTCCTAAATATAAAGCTGGCTAATAACAAGTTCTGGAAGTAATTACACAGCACAGAGCACACGGAGCCTTCCTCTTACTGCACTAACGCTATATTCTTCAAGTGAACGCTGAGAAGTGGCAAATTTGTAGTATTAAATGAGACATTTTCAGGCAAGAGTTTAAGAGAGGAGGGACAATAGAGAAGATGAACATAAGGAAATATTCAACAGGAATAGAGAAAAGGGGCTTCACTGATAAACAGATTTTACCCTTTCTGTAAATCTCTTTGCCTCATTCACCGTGTGGAAAGAGTATGACTTTGAGTTCTTCTTAGCAAGTAGCCCCTTGCTCCTAAACATTTAGTTTTGGTCTGTCAAATGACTGTAGATTTATGCACTTGAACTCTTTCACTTCCTAACGTTCTATAAATAAGCCCCATCTGGTCTATCTCTCCTTGCGTCCAAGTCCCTTCTCCCCCCAGCCTAACTCATACAGGCCCAGCTAGCTAATGCCTTCCTTTAAATAAACTAGACTTTTCAAAATTTGATCTAATGCCTAGGGTCTTTATGTCCCTCGAAAGAAGACTCTAACAGCTGCTTACTGTTACTACACACTAGATCAAGTATTCAGAGATGGATCTATCAAAGAGGTCAACTCCCTCCTGATACTACATTAACTAATCTGCTGCTATTTTAAAGCTCGCTTAGCTTTGTTATTACTTCTACTCCACTGCACCACTCGGCATAGACATATTGCATTTTGTAGTCCATTTACCCAATTGATCAAGATCGTTCTGCAAACAACTTCATCCTTCTAAACTTTAAGCATTCTGCCTATTTTAGCATCATATGATAACATACAACAGCACGATATAAATCGTGAAGAAAATGCTAATGCAAAGCCAACCTTGTAACTACCTGCTTTTGGCCACAAAAATAAATTTGTCTCTATTCTTCATTGCTTGCTATGTAAGAAATGGGGGGGCTACTCTTGCTCATCTTTTTATTCCTGCAAGCTTTTCTCATCTGGGTCTTCCTATTGACTTTGCTACAACTACTCACATAACTGAAAGGATTACTCTCATAGTTTGAAGCTTCCAGGATCAGGTCCTAGTTCTTTACCTGTCTTAACAATTTATTACCTAACCCATATATGCAGAGTGTGTAGAATAATACATCCTGTGAAACTTTGTTAAAAGCCTCTGAAAATCCCAATATGTCTGCTGCTTCCCTCCTATCTAGATCAATATTTATTTAATTTAAAAAAGGAATCCAATTTGCTTGACATGATTTACTTTCCACAAATCCATGCAGACTCGCATTATGATGCTGCACCCTTATTAAACTGTATGCAACTGTAGCCTTATGCTGCTAGGAAATGTATTTATAGGCAGCAGGATCCTCTGAGGGGCTGTGATGGCCAACACAAGGAATTCAGCACATGCTTATTGCCAAACTGGTCTGTTATTTTCCATCTGAAACTTTTCCTTTAGAAGACCAAAACAATATTGACTCTTCAAATGATTTGATGCAAGCTCTTAGTTCTGATGCGCATTCACATTGCAAATTATGGCCGTGTATCAGGAGCCATCTTGTGCCCAGCATTATAAAATCCCTAGGTAGAAACAGTCCCCAACACCCAGGGAGTTGAGACTATGGCAAAGGTCCCACCATTGATCTTATTGTTAGGTCTCAGTCAGAAGCCAGGCCAGATCAGCAGAAACAGACAATCAAAATGTCAACATCACATAGCTATATGAAGGAACAAGCAGCTGCAGGGTTTCCTTCTGTTTTGTGTTCATGTCCCAAATGGTGCTCCACACTGTGCAAGTGACCTTAGCTAGGCTGTTCCTCCCATGGTGACATGAGCCCCTTCACCCATCCCACTGCTCACTTCTCTAATCCCACGCTTTGCCTGGAGACTGATGCTCAAATACAACAATGCGCTACTGTCTCAGCGTATTGTCTCTTGCACCTTTAGTCCTATCTGCTCAGATAATGGGTGGTGTTCTCTTTAGCCAGCAGACACGCCAACAGAGTATGCCACTTCAACACTCATCTTCTCCTAAGGCTTCAGCTTGGAATTCTGCTGCTATCATTGAATTCTGCATGGCTGCCTGGGGTAGGTTCTGTCCAGTACTGACAGAAGGGGTAGAACCCTCTCCGCTTTCTCATTCTCTTCAATTTGTCAGTTCCCAAAGCGTTTCCAGAATCTCATCCTACCAATACGCATTTTCCCAACTATTTGTCTAATAAAGTTTCCATTTTTATTCTTCCTCCCCTCCGTTTCCTCTTACCACGCACTAACAATGCACTGAACTGAGCTCTTACTGATTTCTTAGAGGACAAAAGTCAGAATGGGCTGGAGTATCTTGGTATGTACTTGCCAGACTAGCATTCATCAGAACTGTGAAACAGAACAAAATCCCATTGCAGTAATGGGACTTTTTAACCCATTTGTGACACTATAGCTAAATGCTGCCTCAACCCCCCATGTAATGCCAACAGCTGAACACAGAAACACAAACCTACCCAATTCCAACTATGACATAAATACAGAATTTGTTTAGGTAGTATCAAGCTGTTTGTGGTATTTCTCATCAAGTACCCTACCTTGAACTCCATAGGGGTGTACTTCTCGTTCTTGGGGGTTGTGTTGCCCTTGTAATGGAGATGGTTGGGAGTGGTTGGGTGGATAACGGTTGACTCCTGGGACTGCCTTTGACAACGCTGGCAGTACACGTAAATCACAAACGTTAAGAGGCTAGAGCCGAAGAAACAGGAGACTCCAGTGGCAATCAGATGGATGAGACTAAAACCTGCAAGGAAAATGACAAGAGATGCTATTTTTAAAGAACAGCCCTTTTCCCCTCCCGACAAGACCACAGGTGCAAATCAGAGCTATGACATCTCGGGATCAACATTAATAAGCTGTTGAAGCCAGAGTCTTACATTCTAACATAAACCGACATAATCTCCCTGCAAATCGGTCTTCCCACTGCAGCTCTGCCTTGTGCAGTTTAACAGGTTCATGCATTGTTTTCTCAAAGCTCCCTCCCTGTCTCTCCTCTCTCCCCTCTATTGATATTGAAACTAAACATTATGTTAAGCTGACAGCTAAAGAAATGAGCCATACAAACAATGCACATTAATGGATTCCAAAGCATGTGCGTGTCATGGAAATAAGGGGATAAAAATGCTCAGTGTTTCTCTGAAGGGGAAGGAAGGGAGGGGAAAGCCCTTTTTGTCGGCTGCCCAAAATGCCTATGGGACTGTGTGTGGGGTGGGAGAGATCGACATTCCTCCCCTGTGTAATCCAAGTGTGCTCAGCATTCTTGCTTATTCGTGGGGCGTCATTGCCTTGGCCATGTCTGCACTACCTCTGCGGTGTATTTGTACCGCTAACAGTGAAACAGGGGTCTTCAGGAGAATGGGAAAGATAAGGTGGAAAAAAGAAAGGGGGAATGCTTGAAAAAACACTTCTTTGTTGGCTTTCTCCACAAACTGCAAAGATAGGAAGCCAGTTGCAGGCAGGTGCCGGTGGGGTAGCTACAGTGCAAATATTTCAAACAGAAAAGCTCTTGGACTATAAAAGCCTCCTACAGAGATCTCTCCACGTGGGATTGCAGCAGCACCCTCCAAGCACAGCACTGACCTCTGAAAGGAGCTGTTGTTGTGCATCCCACATGCTGGGAGGTACCTAACTTGGAACTCCAGCTGGTGGGGGGAAGACAAAGTCAAACAGTACTCCTCATTCCTCCCTCACCTCAGAGAGTCTCAAACCGCAGGGTAAAACCAACCACCAACAGATCTCCACTGACAACAGAACAAACAGTAGTGACCTTTAGAGCCACCAAGGTAATGAAGCAACCAGAAGCAATCTTGGGTGGCAAAACTTTATGACCCTGTTGTCTTTTGCTATGTGCAGGGGGGGCATCTACAGAAAAAGAATCAGTAATGATGGCTCCAAATGCTACTGCCTTTCCTCTGCCTTGGCTCTGTCATCTTTCAAAGAGGAGTAACAGGGGCTGCAGTGCCTGGGGGAACCCCTGACTGCTTCCCCCAGGGCAGCTGTCCCAGGGGACAGCCACATCTGCTCGGTGGCAACTGCAGCGGTAAAATTCCTGTAATACTTAAAAAGCCAATTCATTTGGACAGACTGCTGTGTTGACGTGACTGTGTGCAGAGAAACGGAAGGGACTACTCAGAGAGTGGCTTTAAATGAGATTCATTCTTAGTCTGATCACAGCGTGCATTTTTTTGGTGCCATCTTACATTTTAACTGATATGCTTTTCAAATAGAGAATTCTGCCCATTAGTCTACTGCTCTCCTCTAATCTTTAGTTAAAAAATATCCTCCTGAGTTTAAAAAGAACAAAACCAATAGAGTTCTACAGCAAAGTAATGCACTTCAATCATAATTACAGTAAGGAACATACACAATTTATTAGACTGACGAGCTACATTTATTTTTTAAACCACACTATAAAATTCTATTGCAAGATTACCACTTTCTATTGTGCTTTGGATGATAGTCCAAAAAACCAGCAGAAAGATGATAATTTCCTACTAAATGTTACAAGACTTTTCCAAAAAGACATTTCCTTTCTAAAAACCTCCGCGTGCTTTACGTCACTCATGAGAGCTAAAACACAGAATATGCAACTATGCTCAGTAAAGCCACACGACACTCTGTCACATTCTCCTCCTGTCCAGCTTTGAAACCTTTGAAGGTTTCATTTCACTGCTACATTTACCAATTCACTACAATAGGAAATCCTTTCTAAAACATAAAGCTCTTACATTTCCCTCTCACCTTTGAAAGACCCATCTGATTTTTCAGGTGACTTTTAGCCATATCTTAGGGAAAAAACAAATGATTTTATTTGCAGCATGCGAGACCTCAAGGGGGAAGCTTTCTGGTTCATCACTTTGAAAATATAGATTTTCTGAAATGCATCAACAGAATTTCTATTGATTGGCTTCTTTGCCAAATATTGTAGAACACTAAGTAATAAATAATATTAGCTATGGTAAAATATAGTTTGCAACAGCAAATACAGTGGTGGTGGTGGTAAAAGAAGGAAATGTGGATAGAGTGCACAACAGCAGAGTGCAAGCCATAACAGGGAGTCCTGGAACCGACGCAGATACGTTCCACCATCTGAGGGAGAAGGAGAGAAGCAGAAAGCCAGCTGTGACATTGCAGGTGCTGAAATCTTGATTCCATTGATTGCCCCACAGTCACAAACTGAGAAGCCATGTTTCTGTGCCACAGGTGGCATGCCTTTTTTTTGCCACGATCTCCACAGGGAGAAGAAATTTTGGCAGCCTACAGATCATCTGGATTTCAGGAAAGCAGGGATGTGACACTAGCAGGGATTGACATGGTCATTAGTGTGAAACTAGCGTTTTAAAATGTCAAAGGAACCCGCCATTTTCTTCAGTGTGCATTTTTATCACAGGGGCTCCTATGGCAGTGGAAAAGTGACACTAATGACTGGATCTTTCCAAGTTACATGCAGAAAGGAGACACAACTTCTGTGAGAGGTGAGGACTTGAATGAAAGGAAGTGCTTGGAGGACAAGTATAAACTCTAATCTCATCCTATATCAGCAAAGGACATGTCTAAGAGACCCTGTTCACTGAAATCCTTATGTTATTAAAAAAACCTGCCTCCAAACAGCTGGAGGGTTACAGTGGTGGAATGAGGAATATCCCTTCCTTTTTCCTGAACCATTTACCCTGTGGGTAAAGAGAGACAAGCAATGTGCTCCCCGGTAATTAATGACCCTCAGTGGCCAACCCAAACCCCAAAATAAATAAAAATCTCAGAACTGACAAATGGACATGCGATACATTCCTCCAGTCTCACTCAGACAGCAAGACTCCAGTGGAATTAAGGCTATCAGTGGGATATGAGCTGTACAGATTAATGGTTTGGTTGATACTGCACAGGGAGAAAAGAAGCCAGGTTAAGATAAAAATAAGATATATAGTTAGTGGTACCCTACCTCCACAGTTCGTGCTCTCATCAATGCTGGAGGCTGGCAGGATCACTAAACAAAGAGAAGAAGATTGGAGAAAGTTGTCATTTTGCCATCACTTTACTTCTTTAAGTAGTTAAACCCCCTGTGCTCTAGACACCAGAAGCTGCTCACATGTTCTGCAGCAACCTGAGAGTCTCTCTAAATTGAATTATAAGCTCAGAGTGTGAAACACATGCAACAAAACCTCTCCAAAGACCTGACAGTTCCAGTACTGTTACCTGATCACTGTTCAGCTTCTTTGATTTAGGGGAAAGAAGATAGCTGAGAAAACCATGAAAAAGAGTACCATTGCCTAGACATCTCAGATTTTTAAGTCAGGGCACTGTCATCCAGAAAAGAACATGTGGAAAGGGGTTATTCAGTCTAGACCCAGATAAAATATTTGCCTGAGAGATTAAATTTCCACAAAACACAGGGTGGAAGATGTTGATGACCATCTGTCCATCAACAGTGTCACTCTGTTAGACCTTTGATTAATCTCCCCACTTCACACACTAAGTTTCTCCATCTGCCTCATCTTATTTCTTCGCTCTTTTGGGATGCTTCTTTTGATACCTGAACTCAAGGACGTTCTGTTGCCCATATCCATACTGAGAAGAGAAATAATTTTTATAACGCAGCCTGAGATGAACTGTGCAAGGTTAAAAGCTTCAACTCAGGTGAAGCAATAACAATTATTTATTATAGATCTAGGTAATTCTGTTTTAAAGAAAAGCTAAGCTCCCTTAAAGGAACACCAGTTACCCTGTACCTGCCACAAGGGAGTTTAGAACATGCTTGTTTGCTTGTTTTTCTAGAAACATCCAAACCCAATTTATAGTAAAGAAAATCTCAGCCTAGCTTGACAGACTGAGCACGAGCTGCTCTCCTGAACTGGCCTACCCTCTCCCTCCTTGATGACACAGTACGTACCAGGAATTTCATTATACAGGCAATCTTGGTACTGCGTGCTGTTTCCGACGCACTGAGAAGAGTCTGGGCTGTGTACCTCGCAGTAACGGCTGCGGTATTGGATGCCCTCTTCATTACACAGGCTCCACTCTGACCACTCTGACCAGCCACCTGAAATCCAAGATCAGGAAATCACACAGACGATGTCACCGAGAAGAAAAAGGATCCCTTGTAGATACCAAACTTCTCCCATGCTGAAGGATGTCTAGATCCTGGCCTGGGCCTCTCTCACACATCTAATCCAGGGGCCTTCAGTGGATTTAATTTTCTCAATACAAATAACAGTGCAAGCATCATACCCTACTTGTCAGGTTGTAGTTTTCTTAACATGGACTGAACCAACTCTTGGTGGAGCACTGCGCAGCACAGAGTTGTCTTGAAAGCTCCTATATCAGCTCTCTGGTTAAAGACACACAAGGAGCTGGATTGGGGCAATGTTGCACCAGGACCACTTCAAGTTTTGAGGTGGCCTCCCAGGGATACCTCAAGCAGCCAGCACAAATTACAGCAGTTAGAGAGTTTTGCTGAGGTTTCTAAGGGCAGGAGTCAGCCTGCACTGGATCAGAAATACACAAAGGTGGTTCAAAACCAGCACAGATCTAAACTGTGTCCTCTGAGCACATGCTCATCTGCCTGTCTGTATAAGAAAAAGGAAAGATTGTCCCTTCTGTAACTGTATGGATTGATGCTTCATGACTGCTTTTGTTTGCCTTGTAAGCTTCCACACTGAAGAACCAAGCTCCTGCTTTTTCAATTGCTTCAGCCGTTAACAAGATTTTGCCTGTCTGGCACCAGAATGCCAGCGCATGAGCTAGTGAACAGGTAAAGAGAAAGGTGATGCATTGCAGTTGAACACTGGGATGTCTCCTTTTTCCCTCGTTCAACAGACATTTACTGAATGGACAGAAAAGCTTCTAACTGGTGGTGTTTCTGATTTCTTTTTAAAACAATTTGCAGATGTGCCTTGCTCCCACCACCACCCAAGCCAGCTGCAGCAGGAATGAGAACTGGCTACCTTCACATGGGTGCGTGTTGCAAAGGGCCTCCTCGGTGTGCAGACCAATGCAGATATCCTCTCCACTAGACGGAGCTGGATTGGTGCAAGTCCGTGTGCGCTGGTAGTGTCCTCCTCCGCAGGTTGCTGAGCAGTGAGACCAAGGAGTCCAGCAAGACCATGAGCCTTTCACTGAAGGACATTGAAAAGCAAGGAGAGAGAGGTGGATGCTGTTGGTTACTCCTCTCACTGTGACAAAGCTGGACCGCCCCAGTATCTCACCTTCCAGATCCACCCTGCCCAGACTAGCTAGCAGCTTCTTGCACCCCAGGACATCTGGGCCTGACAACAAGAACTTCATATCAAGAGAGGGTACGAATGTGCTGCACTCTGCGGATGCAGAATGAAGTCTATGCACATAAAGACTTTGCATCATAAAGTGCCAAAATAGAAGCTGTTCTTGAGAGTAGTCTCTGAAATATTCTATTCTATTCTATTCTATTCTATTCTATTCTATTCTATTCCACACCTTTTTATAAAACAGCGTTGTTGTTATTATTATATTATCTCCTGATGCTTCACCTACAGTAACAGCAGATTTACTTGAGAAAAAAGTGATGTACAACCTAAGTGGAGCTTATATGGCTCTAGTCCTCTAGCTCTAACCTTCAGGAAACAGAAACTCAGAGGCTTTATTTATTGTCCCTGCTCCTTACGGGGGGGGGGGGGGGGAATTGGACTAGATGACCTTTAAAGGGCTCTTGCAACCCAAACTATTCTATGATTCTATGATCTGAACACAGCCCCATAACAGGTTAATAATAAAACTAAGGAGGGACTTAAGATCCCTGATTCTCAACGCCCCCTTGTCAGGCTACTAGACTGCCTGATTTGCAGGTCCACATGCCATTAATTCAGAAGATAATAACCTGATGACTTAGTGCAAGATAAACCCAGGATTTGTGTATACACATTGAGAGAGGCAGGGAAGGAGGGAGACACAGAGAAATAGTAATCATGCACTCAGAACAGATTGTAAAACATCATAGTGTCCAAGGGGAGCAAACAGCACAGAAGAAGGGCACAGACATTAGTGAAAAGCCACTGAGAGCTTCCAAAATAGTACTAATAGCTGCCTTTATAATGCTAGAGTTATTTTCTTTTTATAGGCCATAGAGTGCAATATTTGACACTCCTGCTACGCTCTCGCTGCACATTCTGATCATATCTGGATTGGAATTTTATCTTTGCATTGAATTTTAAAATCATGAAACTACTATTATAATATAGCATTTTCAAGTGTAGGCCACAAACTATATTGCCAGAGGTAGATAATTGCTAGAACTGCAAAGAGGCAAGGTAATTTGTGTAAGATCACTTAAATTTAGTTTAGCTAGTTATTACACAGCAAGGAGAAGGACAAGTGAGAAAGAATACAGTAGTCTACGGTCTATTATTACTATTCTGGACCAGGAGTGCAACATAAACATGAGGACAAACTCGAAAACCAGGAAACCAGGCAAGAATACTCCCTGCTGGCTGTGCAGGAAATGGTAACTGATGTCAAGAGTAGATGCCCATCGCAAGAACAATACGTAAGCAGGAGAGGGGGAAGAAACAAGTGTTCACAAGAAGAACCGCCACATCAAGCATCTCTACACAGTATTATGCCACATTTATTAAGCCTGTCTCATCAAGGTGCAGATACACCATGATGCCCTCCACTGGATGGAGCATCAAACCTTCTTGAAGCAAAAAATTGCTAGACAAGCCACAATACTACTTCCTCTAGAGGATGTGGCTGTGTTACCCTCTAAGCCTAGGTGAAACATAAGTCATAGCACTAAAAATCACATACATGGGTCATTACAATAGCTTTTTAAAAAATTAAGGAAAAATCCCCCAAATAATAATAATAAAAAAGCAGCTTGGAAATACTTAATTTTTTTGTGGCGCTACTGTTAAGATGGGGAAGAATTTCATGCAGGAAGGTGATCATGGTTACCTGGGCAGGGATGCGGATTGCAGTCTTGGTACTCCATCGCTGACCCCACGCAGGGCAAGCCACCATTTTTAGGTTCAGGGTTTGTGCATGTTCTCTTCCTGATTCTAAAGCCCAACTCACAGTCCCTGGAACAGGAAGACCAGGCCCCCCAAAAGGACCAGCCCCCATTGATAATCCGTGCAGAGGTCTTACCAGTCTTGAGAAGGTCATCAACAAGAGCTTCAAGGAAAACAAACAAGACACCACATGATCACTAATTAATCAGTTGGGCTTTTAAAAAGGACTTCAGCTCATGAATAAAATCAGGATTTATGTGCCCTGTGGAAGAGTTTCTGTTGAAAGCCCTTAACAAGAGTTTTGTTGCACAGGGTTACAGCTAAGCTAGATGCAAAATGAAATCTGTACACACACAGAGAGTCTACTGATAACCTTGATAAATGACCTTTCTGGGCAGTAAATTGTGGTAGTTGAAGCTGTGCCCTCAGGACACTGCCTTGCATCACAGCAGTAGTGAATGGGATAACCCCTGAGGCAGTGCACAAGGGGACCTCCAGAGAGAAAGAAGAGTAAAGACATGCTGTCCTGTAGAATGGCTCTTTTCTTCTCTACACCCTCATTACTTGCCTGTTCTCTTTGGGGCAGCTTGGCAGCAGCAAGAACAAATCTATACACTGCCATGAGCACAGAGCTCACAACTGTGAGTCACAGGGCTCTCTCCATCGCTGCCATTCCGCAGTGACACTAGTCATACATGTCGAGACTTATGCAGACAAAAATCAGATTCTTGCTGTTCTGAGAGGATCCCCCTTCCACCACCAAATCTAGGCTTGCCCTATGGTCCCCCAGAGCTGGAAAGACGTACAGTCAGTATCACACACTGCTGAGCCATCATTGGGGCAGAATCGACTCTCAGTTTTCTTCCTCCCAAACTGCAGCTCATGGGGATCGGACAGCTGGGCACGACATGTGTAGCGGAAGCGCTGCTCCTGGCGGGCACCGTTCTGGGTGATGTTGACAGGCATCCAAGGGGTCCAGGGTGTGTTCCTGCGCACCTCCGGGCAGCTCTCTGGGTTGCAGGTCTTATATTCCTGCCGAGAAGGAAACCCACTCTCTCCTTACATATTAAATTGCAGCAGTCTAACAGAGATTTATTTACACCCCAGAAAATAAAAGAGCACCCTCTGCATCCAAAACAACCTCCAACCACCTTATCTGACCTCACAGACACAAGCCAGTGCTGGGCACAGCACAAAATGTGGTGACTATGGAGGCAGTGATGGTGCATAGCTTCAGGTGGACCTCAAGGATGAACTATGCTTGCTATTTTTATGTATCCCTCAGGTTTGTGTTTCTTTGCTGACTCAAAGTCCTGTGGGGCTTTGAAAGCTTGGTATATTATGGGAAGGAGAATAAATCAGGCAATAGATAATAATAACAGCAAACAAGTTTTCTGCTGTGACCCTGAGATGCTGCTCTGAGGGCAGCCTAAAGGAGCCCCATGAGGACAAAATGTCAGCAAGGTTTATTCCTTGAAAAGTTTATTGTTTTATTTTTAAGATGGGTTTAGATTACCTCTTCTAACAGCTATTTTTGTTTGTTTGGCTTTTTGAACTCTCTAGTGAGGACTATGAACCATTTGCCATCCTTGGTGTAGAGCATCCATTGAATACAGACAACGCTCTGGCTGGATGGGGATGGGGTGATTTGGGGTCTTTGCAATTCTCACCACTAGTGGGAGGAATTCCAGTGACAAACATTGCATTCTTGTTTTAAAATAAATAAATAAACCGGTCTTTTCTGGCAGAAGGAAAGAAATGTAATGCTTCAGGACTTTATGATTCTAGAGTAAATGCCAAACAGCTTGTGAACAGATGGGAGGTTCCAGATCAAATCTGCTTACACTGAAAGAAAACTCTCCATAAAACTAATTAAAACAGCTGCATGAAACAGCTGCCAGAATAGGAAAGGGAAAATAAAGAGAGAAAATGGGTAGCCGTTGCCTCACTGATGGGTTAACTAGGTGTTTGACCTGTTGTTTACTCAAGTATGACAGTGAGACTAATTTCTGATGTATGTAGGGCCTCCTTGACTCAACAGGATCATCCTGTTGATCATGAGTAAAAAAAATGTATAGTGCTTTCAGGTAAAGGACTTGATATGTAAGCCTACAGAGGCCTAGAGGAAGTCCTCTGTACACCAGTCTGTCCTTACCTGCGCGTGCATGTACACACGTGCGTACACGCACACACACACTCTCTCTCTCTCTCTCACACCAACTTCATTGATTTGGGGAATTTGCCACCTCTCTGCTTCCCAGATCATTTCAGCATCCTCTCCAGCAAAAGCTGAGGATATAATTTCCTTTGAGCTTGAGAAATAAAACCAAGATGGAGAGAGGAGTTAAATACCAAGTCCCTAGATGCTAGATGTCAATAGGTGCCCCTCATGCAATGTCAATAAACAATACATACCACAGCACAGCCTGGACACGTGTTTCCATTTTCACAGGACCTCTGCCTTGAATGAATCCCTCCACCACAATTCACACTACATTTATTCCAAGGACCCCATGAAGACCAAAAAATTGGTAATGGACATGGACTGTTCTCATTACAGAATCTGAAAGAAGAAAGCACATAGCTCAAAAAATATCCATGTCAGCACATCCCAGGGAGAAAATGATGATGGACACAAGTCTGTATGCTGCATTTGTGTGCAATTCATGCATGGTCAGAAAGCCAGAGGGCTGACACAACAGTCAGATTAGCAATATTCCTGTTCACAGCAGAGAACTGTACCCTTTGTACAGAACGGGGAGTGGTTAACCTGGCTGAGCTCACTGAGACTGTTGGAGTAAATGGTCAAGATCACGTTTCTGAAAGTGCTCTAATCTCAAAACTTTCGTGCACTAAATTCACAAAAGAGCTCATAAGCTGAAGTCCGTGTGTCACAAAGAGAGAGAGTGGACGGTAAATATTTTCAATGGAATGACTAATGGAAAATCAACACAACAGTGACCTGTCACTAACAGCAGGTGCTAAACACTTGACAACCTTCTCTTCTGAGATCTGGCTCTTACTGCTGCCCGGAACCTAAGAAACTAGCATTTGCAATGAGAGCTGAACGAGATGCTGTATGCATCTAAAAGCAGGCCCTAAATTAATGCTATTTCATGTTCCCTTTTCAAAAGGTAAGTTTAATTTTGTTCAGCTTTTTAATCAATATTGTTCTCAAATTGAATCACATAGGACGGCAATTGACTCAGATGTAGTTTTTAAAACCCAAAAAGGACCATTCAGAATGGCCACAAATCAAACCAAACATTAAAATGTCCTGAATCAAGGAAGTTAAATGAATTGCCCTTTGTATTCTGAGAAATGCAGAGAGATCTGTCTTAAGTGACCACTCAAGGGATAAGCAACAGCATACTGCCAAGCAGAGGTGGCCTTTAATGAAATGTCAAATTTGGAAACCAAATTGGGATGCCTTGAAGCACGTGTTTAACGAGGGGCTGGGCTTGAAGAAACATAATAGTGCAGATGGCTCTGTAGGTTCAGAAAGTATTGTTTTTTAGTGATTTTGCATGAAATTTGCTTAGTTTAGAGGGGGAAAAAAGATGGTTTTCTGATGCCAAACCCTGCAAAAACTCAACCCTGAATCTGTGAGTCAAGCTGTATTTTGTCTTGAACTTCTTTTGGTGCGTCAGCACAATTAATAGAGATTTAGGAATGGTGCAGCTGGCAATGGAAGCTGCACATATTCAACTGCCTCCTCAGGGACGGATCAGAACAGTGTAACTGTACCTATAAACTCTATGCTGCTAACAGCAGGCACAGCTTCTCCTTTCATTGAGGAGGTCAGCCCTTTGGGAGATGGAAATACTTGTGAAGGTCTGAAAGGTCCTGCGTGAGAGCAAAGGCAGCTCTGAAGTCTCTGATGGCCACAGGCTCATTGACAGAGAGTGGCCATGCATGTGAACAACCTCATCCCTCCCAGGCTCTGCAATTCCTTCCACTTTGTGCATTCAGCCAAACAGCCTTAATCTGCATTCATATAAGAGCCACCACTTCCAGCTGCCAACATTATTACCACAGAAGTGAACACACAGTGTAGTGGACATCTCTTACCTTTCTTCCCTGCTCTGTCCAACACAGACCCTGCCCCCGTACCGTGGAGCAGGGTTGCTGCAGGTTCGCTGGCGGACCTGAAAGCCAATCCCACAGGAGGTGCTGCATGGGGCCCAGGAAGACCAGGGTGTCCAAGCGCCATTTCTAACAAAGGAGATGAGAGAGAACAGAGTATGGAGGTGACCTAATGGTCTGTCAATGTCATGCTGTACTTAACAAAATACCTAAAGCGCCAACGGGGGAATCATTGAAGTCACTGGAGAAGAGATTATTCTCTGCAACCAGACTATACATCAGCAGAGATCTAGACAAGGGAGTTTCAAAAGTGCTTGGCATTGGCCTAACTTTCCTCCCATGGAAGTGTCTAAGAATTGGAAAGGAAGAGAATGAAGCCAATGCTGAATGAATTTGAAAACGTCTCCTAGGATTGGCTGGGCAACAAGAGTGGTTGCTATAACTCTCACTGACTATCCCCCCTTATCACCTCCATGTCTTGTAACCCTCCTTTTCTGAGCCAATGGCTGATTCTGATGTTGTATCTCCTGGACATTTGTGAGGCTCAAGAATGCCAGTTGTGCCAAAGGATGTAAAAAAACCTACCCTCTGCTAATTCAGTAGGTACTGATGCTTTAAATCTCTTACAGCAATACTACTGCCAGCTCCCGTGGTTTTATCACAAACCTCATAATATTTAGTGTTTTCCTAAAGCCTTCAGCATTGAATCCTATTAAGCAGAAATCTCAAATTTCATTAAAAATAACAATAATTGCTTCTATCTTTCATGGCCGCCTGCAGACGTCACTGTAGTGTGACCTTAAATCTGTAGAAACCAGAAGGCAATTAAGAGCTCAGAGGCAGGATCGAGTTTCACGGTTTAATGACTGATCGCATCTCTGCTGAGCAGTGGCAACTTAGCCTGAAGTAACGTGATGTAAAACCCCTTAGTTCACACCTCAGCGACAGAGATGTCTATCTGTCTGCAAATGCTCTGTGCCTCACTCCTGCAACAGGCTGAGCACGTGCAGGCGGCCAGCTCCTGCGATGCTGCTGCCATGCGGTGACTCAACCGTGTGCTTACACAGAACCCAACATTTTCATCTTGAAAATCTTGCATTTCTTAAAGCTCACCTGCCTCTGCTTTGGCAGCACTACTGAACCTTGGAGCAGGAGAGGAGGAACCGTACCTCATTTCTTCTGTGCTGCAGGTTTAATTTCATACGGAGCCAGTGGCAATGCTCTGTCTTACAGAACTGCCTAATCCTGACACCTCACTGCCTTAAGCCAAAAAATCTCATTTGTTTTTGTTGGTATTTTGGTTTTTTTTTTTAATAAAGAAAAACTTTTCTAAAAAGTCTAGTCAAAAAACAGCTCAGGTGCTCTCTGGTTCTTGAAAGCTAAGCTCAAAAACAGATGTTAATTTTCAAAGCATTTACTGAACTAATAACACTGCTGGCAAGAAATATTTTCTGGCATAGCACCAATCAGGGCAGAGGATGAAAGTTAAAACCCACATTGCCCTTCACACTTTTTCTATTTGTTATCAACTCTTGCCTGTTCTTGGCAGCTTTATTTCAGAACCCTGTTTCTCCCCTCCTCCTCTTGTTCTCTCATCCCTCTCCCTCCTTCCCTTCCCCTCTCCTGCCCCAAACAAGGTCAAAGGACAAGAAATTCACTTACATAAAAATCCTACTATTCCATCTTATTCTGCCATGTTTTAACTCACCTACTACCTCCGCACTTGTTAACCCAAAACAAAGATTATATGTAAAATCAGGAAAAGAAAAAAAAAAAAAACAAATCGAAGGTTGCTGTTATTGCAGCAAAAAAGGGAAAGTAATTTCTACTAAAAATTCCTCAAAAACTCAACAATTCCCAGCATCTATTTATGTTTCAGGATTTTTAACAGAAATAAAGACACCTTCCATTTTCAGATCTCCAGCTTTCTAATTAGAACTCATCTTTAAGCATCCTGCTCCCTCTTTGCAAAAAGAAATCTCAATGCCATATGAAGTCAATTAAAGGAAATTTGAGGGCTGAGGCGGATGCAGGATGACCAGATGTCCCTATTTTTCCAACCACGCTGTTTTCCTATGTCTTAAGATTGAATAATCTATTTTTCATCCCCTTCTTAGAAGCTGCTCCTGCCTCTTTTGCCATCAGAGCAGTGCTGAGAAACCCATCCCACTGGCAGGCTTTCCATTTGCCACTGACATGGGCTCCGCTCAGCCCATGGCGGCAGCACAGGGGCAGGAATGACTGCACGCCTTTTGGGCAGCACAGCCCACAACTAGAAGGGGAGACGCCAATTCCAACATGAGTATTGCTGAATTTTTGGTGCCAAGACCAGCACTGATCTCCAGGGAGGAGCCAAGAGACAGCTGTCCTTAATGGAATGAACGTTTATGGAGAAGATAAAGTAGATAAAAACTGTATTGACCCAATATTTACCAAAATATTGGCTGGTCCCACCCTTGTTAAGTAGTGCTTACACCATTGCATCGTCTTTCCTTGAGTCATGACATGATGTAGTCTGAGGGTGGTGAGGTAACATAGACACAAACACCCTGGCTATGTTTGGGCACCCGATCGGAGGACATTCAGCTTCTATACCGCTCAAGCACGAGCTTCAGGCTTCCTGGAAAGGCAGCACTTCGACACAAGCAGAACTCCACACCTCGTTTAAGTGCTGTCCCCGGCAGGCATGCCTCCTAAGCACCACTCGCTGCCAGATGATGATCTGTTGCTTTCACCTAGCCAGCCTGCTGCAGACAGTTCACAGACTCGCAGAACAAGGCAAACAAGCCTTGCTCAGAGGGAGGCTAGGCCCTGTCGTTACAAGCGCTGCTCTGAAGGAGCTCTGCTTGCTTTTGGCAATGCAACCTTGGAATCCAAACTCTGAAAAATGATGAGCTTACTGGATTTTTTTAGCTTATTGCTGTTCAGTTGGCTAACAACTACCTCTGCTTTGCCCGCCTCCTCCTGATGGGTCACTACTCACTGTACAGTTGAGGGAAACTGAGGCACAATGTAGGGAAGATTAATGTGTAGACTAATTTGGGGTGCTCATCTTTCAACAGTCCTGGCTGTAGCTCCTTCTCTCAGAGCCCTTGGGCTCCTTCATTTTTCACTGACTTCAAGCTGGACCTCACGTACCTCAGTTTGGCTGGGATGCAACAACATGGTCACAGAAACACAAGGAAGGAACTAAGCTGTGGCACAACTCTTGTTCTCTTCCTAAAATGCACAAAGATGTCGAGGTACCTTGAACAATTTGCGACTTCAATCCTGGCCCCTTCACAGCCACGACCTCCGCAGCGAGGACGAGGGCTGTCACATGAACGTGACCTACACATACAGGAGCCTGTGCTGTCCCCATCCGAATGCTCACAAAGTTGCCATGGGGACCAAGGCCCCAGTCTTCCATTTGTTGTCAGGTTTTTCACCTAATTTCGAAAGAAAAAAGGTCATTAATAGCAAGCTTACATTTCTGAAGACAGCCTCACAATAGAAATGCCAAACAAAGCTGCCGGCAGGATTAGGATGCAGCTTAGATGGGAGCTGTCTGTGCTTGCAAGGATGATTCAAAACAGAGGTTTGTTTTCAGACAATGCTGCATCAATATTTACCCTCCAAATTCCACCCCGCATACCTAACGTGTGCACACAGGCACCCGAGCCGACCCAGCCAGCACCACATCAGGCGCAAGCATCCATCTGCCACGCCACAAAACCACCGCGCTCCCTCGTCCCACACTGCACAGCTTCAGACTTTCAAGCAACACAACGGCCAGTGCCGATTGTCCCCATTTTATTATGTTCCTGCCTCCGCAGTGCTTGGGACTGCTCCTGCAGAATATTTTCTGAGTTAGTGTTCGCATAACCATAGTGACCAGCTGAGACCGGGGCCTCCCTGAGTTTGGCCGTGTCAAACACGCAGTAAGAACTGGCTCCTTTTCTAAACAGAGCCATAGCATAAATGACTAAGCTGGGTGAAGGATAGAAAGTGAAGGAGACGGTGGTGACTAGAATTAATGCTGATGATCACATAATGGGCTAAAGAGCAGGAATTCATCTCAAGGCAATTTATAGACCAGACCACACTGCTATCTGTTTCCTCAGCCCTTTGCTTCATGCCTGTACAGTCCCAAACAGGCTGGGGCTTGAGCTTCCTGTGTGCTGTAATGAAGAAGTAAAAATACGGCAGTTCTAGCAGAGAAAAAGCATGAGAAACAGAACTTTTTCAGCCCAGGACTGGTGAAGACCTTGCAGAAGGTAGGGTGTCTGAGCTTGCTCTCCTGCACCTTGTTTTAAGCAGTGCTGCTAGGTGAGCCCTAAGCCAAGGGCAAGGGGACCAAGCTGCTAGGTCCCTCACAACAAGGCTGACCTGAGAAGATAAGTGCTGCTTGCTCCTCCCAGGATCACTCCCTTTCCACCGCTGCCGCTGGCACCAGCTGCAACAGCAAAATCCAGCAACTCCAGGACCATGTCTGGGAGGCTGCCCTGAACACCCCTGCCCTGCCTTCCCCTCTGCTCCTGACTTCAGAAACACAAGGCAAAGACATCCAAGCTGGCCCTGCCTAGGCACAGCTATTTCCTTGCTACAGCACAGCACCATGATGTGCTGTCCCCTGGCAGCAACCTCTGTCCTCCCCACCCCATGTCCCAAAGCGCAGGGTCCTGCAGGTGGGGCAGCATCAACAGCAGCTGCCTGCAAGTGGCTGGTGTCACCCATGGGGTGGTGGGATGCTCAGCAGCTTTGGTAAAACTGCTGGCAAAGGCAATTCTGGATTTGGCCTTGGTGTCGCACACAACCAAGGGTGAAAAAAGAAAGAGGCTGGGGCTCTGGTGAACAGACCTGGCCCCAAATCTGAGCCAGCCACCGCTGAGAAACCCCACTGCGCCATGCTTCACAGAGCTCTGCGGTCAGCAGAATCAGTCCCCTGGGCCACCCCAGGGGGAAAATAATTTCTCCTGCTCTACAGACAAGGAAACCGAGGCATGGAGAGGCTGCAAGCCTGCTCAGGAGCCATGCAGGGAGTCAACCACAGCCATAGGAGTAGTACTTTCAAACACTCCTCTGAAACACGCTGCTCTGTGCTTATTCTCCAAGTCTGGCACTATGTTAAACACTCACAATGCACCTCTGGTGGGCTGTCATCTTCCCCTCTCACCCATCTACAGCAGCATCAAAAATATGCAGCAGTGGCATGGAAGTAATTTAGATCGGTTACTGCACTCGTCAGCCCGTAGTTTGGGGGGTTTCAAGCATCTGTTGCAAACCTTTGTTTGCAGTAGATTATCATGTTGCTGTAAAAATTTGCTCTGGGCTGCAGGTTATAAGGCAAGATGCCCAGAGAAGAGAACACTGAGTTTCGTTGTTGTTGATTTTGTTGTTTTAAACATGCATGCAGTGAAAAATCAAAACAGTTGGGTTGCTAAAAGTCTGGGGGAAAAAAATCAAAAGAACTACTTTGAGATATCTAATACTAGATTTTTATCTCCTTTTTCCTCCTGCCTTACAAAAGTCATAATCCAAGTATTGGATCATTTCTATTCATTTTTGAGCCAGAAAGCCTTGCTGATTCCAGCAGGGAGTTCTGTTCAGAAATCAATGGTATGATATGGCCCGTGGCTTCAATTAGAAAAAAAAAAGCTGACAAATAATTATTGGCTCATAAGTGATACTGGGAAGCAACCCAAAAATTAAACAAATAAGCAGCCATAACTGAAATGCTGAGATTTATAAACACGTCACGTTGTGAATGTGGGAAGTTTTTATACTTAAGAAATTACATATGGATTATTATTCCATCTTTAAGTTCATAAAAATATCTTCACAAGAGCAAACTTGGGAAGTGGGATAAAACCCCATATGCATTGATCTTTTTCAGGAATATCTTTATGAGGCAAATCCTTTGTAGTCAACACAGTGCCCATCAGACAGCGAGGACATCTTTAAAAACATCTGTGATCAAATGCCCTTCTCTCACCTGACCATATTACCAGTTCCAGAGTTCTCATATTTTGTAACCTGCCCCACTCCCACCAAAGGCATCACCTTTTCATTTCTTCCTTGTACCATCTAAAGGCTCAAGTGCAGGATCTAAACATTCAGACTGACCATTCCTACCCCTCGCTGCCAGGTTATTTGCAATGTTTTTTCTGATATTACAGATAAGACTAGAAGCATTCCTTGTTCTTTCGATTCATCTGTGCTTCCTCTTAGGATTTAGATGTCAACTGCTTATAACTTTGCCAAACTTCAGTTATTTCAGCTGGAAGTTGCCATGCTGGCTGTCTGATAGAAGCTGAAAATTCTTGCAAAGTTTCAGTCAAAATATTTCAAACATTTCTAAAAGCAAATCTAGGGAAAAAGTAGCAACCTTTTTCTTGAAACAAGCTGGTGTTCAGTGCAAGGAACTGAACTTTACATCATTGTAACATCTTTTTGCAATTTCCATGAAAAGTGATTCAGATCTGTCTAGGGTATAAAATTCTTGGGAGGTGGGGAGGATACTGCAGCTTACCAGTATCTGAAGGGGGCCTACAGGAAAGATGGAGAGGGACAGTTTATCAGGGAGTGTAGTGACAGGACAAGGTGTAATGGGTTTAAGCTGAAGGAGGGTCGATTTAGATTAGATGTTAGAAAGAAATTCTTTACTGTTAGAGTGGTGAGGCACTGGAACAGGTTGCCCAGAGAGGTTGTGGAGGCCCCATCCCTGGAAGTGTTTAAGACCAGGTTGGATGAGGCTTTGGGCAACGTGGTCTAGTGGAGGGTGTCCCTGCCCGCAGCAGGGGGGTTGGAACTAGATGATCTTTGAGGTCCCTTCCAACCCAAACCATTCTAAAATTTGCAGTTTTCATAGATTTTGATCTTGGCACCTGCAGTCCTCTCTGTGTACTGGGCACGCCCCAGCGTGGGTCGGAGCAGGATTATCCCAGACACTGCAGCTCTGAGTGGCTGAGCCCACATGAATTGAGAGCAAAGTACAAGTCCACTAGACACCCCAAAAAAGGAGTGGGGAGACTGGCACTGCTTGGCAAGAAAATGGGGTAGCATGGAGCAGATGCCAGATGACTGAGATAGGGGGTTGCAGGACTGGGATGAAAACCTGTGAGGAAGAACATCATTTGGCTTGGGATAAGGAGGACTGTACACTTCATTGGGAATACTCAGTTCCTGATTTGCCAACCACCATCAACAGTGACCCCATGAGCTTGGCTAAAAGAGTTTGTTAGCCAAATCTAAAGTTCCTTTCCTGCTGGTGGCTCATGTTGGCATCAGTAAGATATTATAAAGTAGGATGTGGGTTTTTTCCAGTTTTTCTGAGACCAAAAAGCACCCCACTCCCTTCTCCCAGTGTAAGAAGAAACAGCATGCAGTCATATATTCAAGACTCCCTGTTACGACACACTCACGTAGAAGGGAAAGAAGAGCAGCATGTGCAATTTGTGTCCTATCATTTCTTAACATTAAAATGCTTGACATTGCAACCATAGCAACAAACCTTTAGAAGGTTCTGGGGGTTACCTGCTAATAACATACATTAACCATTGCCCAAGGTACTATGTTAACACTATGATTAACCCTCTATCTAAGGTCCCTTAATATTAAAGCTGGACAGTGGGAATCTGTGGTACAATGTGGTGCTGTACAAAAATGTTCAGACTAGCTCTGAACAAGCATGTTTGCACAAGAGCAGCAGTCAAGTTGTGTTAGTGTTGTGGTTGACTCATACAAATCCCTGGCCCCCGTAGGATATAATTCAATAATATGCCAGTTCTGGCTTCAAAAGTTGCTGCATGCCAGTCTCTCAGCTGTGCCAGGACATCTGTTTGTGGGCTAGGCTGCAGAAGAACTCACTGACATTATCTGCGTTAGGAAAGGTTTGTTTGGGAGGGGTGCTTTTAATCTACGCCATGTCACACTTGAGAGTGATCTCACATACAGCTGTACCAGCACAGCTGAGCGCCTGGTGCTCAGCCCAGGAAAGTGAAGTGAGAAAAGTCAGGACTTCTTAAAACAGTAACTCATCCAGCTAAACTCCTAGACAGGCCTTTTTCAACAGTGAATTTGACACTGGGTCACTGCATTCCCCTACCTTTGCAGTGGTCATTTGTACATGCTGCCTGCCTCTGTTGACCACAACCTTTATCCTGCACTGAACACAAGGAAATACTTGGATATTGCTGATGTAGGTGCTTAAATGAGCCATCCCGCTCCATGCCAGAGGTGAATTCATTCCAGTGAGGGGCAATGGAGAAAGAAAAAGAAAGCACTTGCATATGGATTTTAAACAGCTTGGCAGCCCATCAGTCAAAAAGCACAAGGCTGATGTATGCACCAGAATGAAAGCACCAAAACAGAAAATCATCTACAATGGAAATGCTGAAACAAATGTAAAACTAGCACCCCAAGAACAGCCAAAGCTCCTCAATATTCTGCGCTGGATTTTTATGACCTTGAAACAATGATCTGGAGTAGCCTGTTCCCTAGTGTGCACCACAGCAGACATGTTCAAACTAGAGGATTAACACCTCACGCACCTATCAACAGACACAGGCATTAAGCAGGACGAGATAACAGCATGGGCAATCAAGAAGCATTGCATCCCAGTTCAACACAGGAGGGTTATAAACACACAAGCCTCTGAATCCAGCAGTGAAAAACTTAAGCCTGCCAAGCTCAGGATGGATTGAAGTAATGACTAATATTTCCCGGGAAAATATCTGAGAAGTAAGGAAGATAAGGGGAATAAACATCCCAGCACCTCCAGACAGAAATAGCATACTGAAGATATAACTCATCCAGTCCTCTCTCTCTATCTACTGGATTTAGCAGTATTAACATGCTAATTGACATTAGATAATAATGATGGACATTAATGAGAATTTCTCCTCCCCTCCCACACTACAATTTATTTAATAAGACTGGTTTTCCTCCCCAACCACCTCACAGGTACAGTTCAAGCAGCAGGAATTGAATTTGGCCAGACGGCTTCTGGGGATCACAGCCAGAACTGGATATTGTCATCAGAGGAAGGTGGGTGGGTGGAAGGGAGCTGGAGAGCCAACTCAAACTGATTCAAGCAGAGACACTTTTTTTTTTTAACTGCTGCATCTGATGGAGACCAGGGCAAGGAAAGAAGACGATCTCCTTGAAATATTATGTAGATTTGGTCTCTGGTCTGCTAAAGTGAGGTTAGAAACCAATACCCTCGTTCTCTTCATCCCTCTCTTGGTTACACTCTCTCCTTCCCTTGTGTTCTTTAGTATATACTGTATCTGTTTATTCCCTCTGCAGGCCACCCATGCATGCCCTGTTTCACTGCTGCTCCCTGGAAGCCTCTTCCTGCCAGTGCAACACTTCTTCCCCAGCATTGTCTCCTAGGCCCAGCTCAGGGATCCAAGAGGAAAATGAACTGGATGCTGCCCGAGGATGCTGTACATCAGCTATTCCGATTTGTCCGACCTGCAGGGAAGCCAAGGAAATGGTGCAGACAGTGGAGCAGCACTGAGAAAGCTCAAGTTTCATCTGGGGCTTACATGGTTCTCAGCAGTACCCCAACAGCATGATCCAATCTTCTGCACTCAAGGTATGGGTGGGCACGAGGAGGTCTGAACGCTTGCTTTGGGATCCCCCTTTTGGAGCAAACAAATACATTTGGGGTCTCTGTGCTCTAAACAAGAGGCTGTGCACAGATATTAGAAGCGTGCGCCACTGAGCTCTCCATGCTGTCCTAACAGCCAGTCCTCATCAGGCTGCCACACACTCACTTTCCCTCTCCCTTCTACACATACGCACATACTCACACACCAGTATATACAAAATATTTCCACTCCTTCCACTTACTGGGCACTCAGTAATATTTTGAGTCCAGAGGCTCATGTTGGAGCTATCCTCAATGGTGGTGCATCGCTTCTGCTTGTTATCCCAGCCGCAATAGGGGTCTCTGGCTCCTAGGCATTCCCTGCATGTGCAAAGAGAAAAGATTAAAGCTCTTTAAGACTGTCTAGCTCTAAAGACATGTATTCAAGTATAGTGCTTCTATATGACAGCTGTCAACTGCACCGAGGCTCAGCAGAAGAAACAATTTCTTCTAAGCAGAGGTTTACCTGCTTGGAAAGGGAGAACAGTTGAATAGAAGGGTGATAGGACACAAAGCAAATATCACTCATAGAAGCTGTAGATTAAAAATCAGTTCACTCCTCTCCAAGGCCTAGGGAAAGAAAATGACTTTACAAATTTTAGTCAAAGAACACTTGTCATTGAGATATCTTTGTGCCCCCATGTAATCACTCAGCAGGCCAAATCTCACACAAAGCAACCTCTGTGAGTATGTTTTCTGACACTGTGTCCATCCAAAGGGGTTAGACAAGCAGAATTAGCCAATGGACCAGTAATAAAGGCTTTCTATTAGTCTTGGCCTTTACTGGAACAATGGTTTCATTTATAATCCCAACATCAAGATGTCAGTTTGGAAAAGTCACAGCAGAACATTATTTCTAAGCTTTTGGCTGCTTTGAACACTGCCGTATTCATTTTCCTCCTGAATTCATATTTACAGGCTAAGTGTGTGTTCCCAACATGTGAGCTCCTAAAGAAAAATAACCACAGTTTCTACTGCCACTAAACAGAGAAGGTCAGTCACAGAATTAGTCTGTACTGATAAAATTCAGCTGCATTGGTTGTTCCCATGAGTTGCTTTCAAATTGTTAATTTTCATTAAGAAAACATAACAGTACAAACCACATCATGCATGTATTAGTGAAAGACAAAGAAGAGAGGACTAAACCTAAAAAGATTCACAACGTTATTTTTTATTCCAATGATCAATTCTCTTCTATCACAGAAAAGGCTGATAAGATCTTTCCAAAAGTCCCAAATGATTTGAAAACTGCCAATTAGACAGCAGCAAGGGACCAGGGGGAAAAATTCAGTTCAAGAAGCTAAACAGTAGAGTAATAAAATTTATTCTAAGGGTAGGTATCAGTATGATAAATGAAACATCAAAAAAAAAATAAAAAATCAAATGCAACGAGATGTGAACTGTTCCCTCCCAGAAATCTTTGAAATCCTATTAGCCTGTAATCAGCCGCAAATGAAAAAGCAAGTCCCTTAAGCCCTGCTGAAAATACTCTATCAGTCTGTACTGACTCCACAGCGATTTGCCCCAAAGCAAACCCTAGATTGTTTTGCTGTCTGGTACCCATTGCTTCATACATATATATACACACATATACACACACACATATTTTCTCTGCTAAAGATTTCACACACAGAGTTGTAAGAAACACAACTTTATCTTTCATGCTTTAGGAAGGTAGTTACAATGACTGTCTCTACTACATTTTTCCTTCAGCTGCCTCAGCACACCCAAGGAAAAGGCGAAGATGATTTTGTCCCAGTCCCAGGCAACAGAACATCAAATATTTGCCTAGAAAAGACTCGGGATCCTCAGTCCAAGGACACAGAAGGGACACGTGCTGCTTTGCTCATTATTCTGGCTAAGGACCCCCATCCTGCTGTTTTGGCAACTCACACCACCCTCACCCGTGAAGTGGGGCTGCCGCCATGTCCAGAGCTGCCTTTGCCATCCAGCAGCCCCTCCGCAAGGGCAGCACCCGGTTAATTGCTGAGCAGACACCGGGGCATCTGCCCACCCTCTCCCTAACTCGGCCTTTCAGGAGGAAACCGGCGGTTTCTAGACAGAAGAATAAGAATGAGAGAAGCAATGGGGGGCAGGTGGGGAGAGGGGAAGAAAAAAACCCCTGCTTTTAGTTAGAGAGCCTTGTGGTCAGGCTTTCAGACCCTGACACCACGTACATGCTATTGTTTCCAACTGCATGAAGCCATTTTGCTGGGCACCCAGCGAGCTGGGAGAGGTCATTGTAATTCATAACAGGGAAGGCTGTTGTGAGCATCACCCTATTATGATACACATTTTCTCTGAATTTAATTTATAGGAAAACATGTGCTGCATAAATTCAGGAAATAATCTCCATATGTTCTGTGCTGCAGCCCTCAGCCACTCTGCAGGCTGCAATATATCCCGGTTAGGCACTGACCACTTTGCTGGCACTATCATAATGTATGTCATGTAGCTAATGTGCTGCTCTTGGCTGAGAGCGGCGAGCTACAGATCCCTAACAGTGCACTCAATGAATCACAGCCTGCGGTCCCCTGCCGCCGCCACTGACCCCCAGCTGACGGGCCATCAGTAACGGAGCTGCAGAGACGCCAGAAGGCCACAATGCTGGGCCCTGGCAAAAGCCCGGTGCAGTGCTTGTTGGCAGGGAGCTACGGCCATCCCGCGTCTCGCCGTCCCTGCGCTCTGCATCCTGGGTGTATGAATTCCTACCCAGCCTGGGCTCCGCTGGGTTGTCAAAACACGCACTCTGTAATTTAACAACCATCAAAGCCCGGGACTTCTCCCTGTCTGACGGCAGGCCCTCAAAACCATTTGAAATCTAAAAACAAAATAGCTATGCTGCCTGCCTCCCTTCAGAATGTGGAACCCACTCATCTGCCTCATCTCTGGTGAGAAACCTATTTTATCAGCTGACAGCGATACACTTAAGGGTGAGGAGGAATGTATTTACTTACACACAATTTGCTCCATTTTTTTTCCTTTTGTAAGCAGGAAAAGCATTACAATGCGCATTACTGCAAGAAAACAACATTTCTGGCAAATACTTTAAGTGAAGATTTCAAAATCCACCCTAATTTATATCCTTACAATATCTTTAGAATATATATCCCTATTTATGTCATTAAAAGATAAAACCAAACCAGCAAATACACACCAAAAGACAAATATACGTATGCATACATGCACGCACAGATCAAAATGCTTCAGAAATATGCTGTCATTCTCAGTAGATCAGGCACCACAGTGTGGAAAATGTAAAGATATCACAGCATTTCTCTGTGTTCAGAACACAAAATAAATTTAAATGTTTACGTGTAAATACCATTTTGTATCATGACACCGCCAAAAAGTCTCACACAGGCTGAGGGACCCGAAGTCTTGCAGGGCAGTATGTAAATACTGTGAAATAAGATACAAAGGAGTTTACATGCTATAATGAAATTCTGATGTTTCAAAGGCAATGGGACTTCTGCCACTGCTTCAGAGAGGCCAGATTTCATACCATACATACCCGGAACACCACACGGGTCTCCTCAGTGGCAGGCTGGGAATGCCTCAAGGAACTAGCAACACACTGTCGTCTCCCATCATAATTCACACAGGCACAGGGAACCCATTATCCCAGAAGACTACTCAAGCATGGCAGGTTAACACCGGCTATATTAATGCTAATGACTCAGTCAATGAAATTCCACAAAGCAGGATGCTTGTGGAAATAAGATGGTGATGTTACCACATGGTTCTGTGCCACCAGTTCCCCTCTGGCCATCTACTAACTGTAGTGCATTCAGTGAGGACTCGGGAGAATACCTCTTGACGGATATCTAAGAGGTTGGATTTATTATGACAAGGCATTACTATCAATAGCGATTCACTGTAATTCATTGCCTCGCAATAAATGTCTTATCTGAGGCATAAAGGCATACACTGAAAACGCTCAATTGAAAAACAATTCCATTTGTATCTCCTATTCAAGGTATTTTTTTCTCCAGTTCCTTATTCTCACTTACCAAGGACATTTGCATGAAAATAAGATCTTACTCATAAGAGATCACCTGCTGCCTGCTGTTTGGGAGCTGTAAGCCTCCCTGTTGTGGGCTGTTGCAATCATTTCTACAGCAGTGATCTGGGATAACACAAAGGATTAAGACTCTGCAAGTGGGGCACTATCCACAGCCCACTGAAGTGGATGGAAACTCTTACCTACGACTCAAAAGAGCTTTTATGGAGCCTTTGAAGCCTGGAGGTGCTGAGCCTTCACTAATAGCATGTGCTGGAAAAAAGGCTTCTGCTTCCAAGATGCTGGTCCTGCCCAAGATCTCTTTTTTTTTTGTAATAGCCTGAATGACGTCTTCTTTCAGAATCTTCATTAAAGCTTAAACGTCTATAGTTCAAAAGTTTCTCATTCCCACTTTAATTTGCTCTGGGTCTAGATAACTTCATCTTTTGGTCATTTTTTCCCTGAGAGTTAAAAAGCTTTAGACTGTGTAATAAATGGATCATCAAATCAATTGAACCAGACCCAAGAGATTAGGCTTTGACAGACCAAAGGAAAGAAAGAATTACTAGAGCTTCTTCCCATTCTTACTACCAGACAGAAGACACACAAATGTGCCATTTTGTACCAAAAGACACAAAACTGTCATCCAGAGCATTCACACCGAAGGACCCTGCTTCTCTCATCTGCCAGGACATGCTTGCTTTCCCAGTTTTTGTTCCTTCTCTTTTCATTTACCTCTTTCTCACTCCTTTGTGATGACTAAAAGCAAACAGGAATGGAACGACAGGACACGATGATCTGCAGAGGGAGGGCTCTAGACCCAAAGACTGAGAAGCTCCCTTCCCAAACTGCATTTGCTCACAAAACCCTGCCACAGTGCTGGGAGAGGGTTCTGCATTTTTGCTGATGAGTTTGGAACCTACAGTGAACATCATGTTCGCCAGGGCAATACGATAACTGTCATAGCACCTAGTCCTTTAAATTCCCTTGGGCAGCACCACTTAGCTCTTTAGAGGCCCAGAGATAGCAGCGCTATCAGCTGGTGCGGTGCAAACATTTATAAGCCCGATCCTGCAAGTCACTGAGCAACCTACGCTCATCTGTGCTCAGCATCTCAGGAGCATGGGCAGCACAGGAGTTCACCTTGCTCTTTTCGGGGGAACAAGACCTCAGAATTTCCCACTGGTTTCTTGCACTCTGTGAGCAGTTAACTCCAAGGAAACAGCCCCTTGCGAGCAATAAGGGAGTTAAGCTGTGTCTGTTAGTTGAAAGCATGAGGCTGTGTTTGGCAGACAGGCATTTCCTGACAAGGTTAGCTTACTGTCCCATTGCTATCAACCTGCAGAGGGGATGAACTAAACAAATAATCATATTAGCTTCCAGCCAACCAAATCATAATTACTGACAACCTCAATAGTCCGTGCAAGGAAGAGAGGACGTCTGTCTTCCCTAAAGCCAGATGGCATGAAAAGAGAAGAATAAGAATCAAAAGGTTGTTCGTGGCTTAAGAAAATAAGATTAGAAAGGGAAAAAAAGCACCAGACCTTCAAACAATCCCTCTAATTTTGATACCTTTAAAAATTCAAACTGCAGAGATGAGTTAGTGATCTATACAAATCCATTATCTTTCCCCACTGAGAAGAGAAGCCAAGTGGAACTGAGCTGCTTTAGTCAGACACTGGTCAAGCAGCAGCTTCATTTCTCAGCTGGTGAATACAACACATTCCGTGCCAGATGCTACTGCCCTTTCCTCAAGACGAGTAGCCACGTACTTCATAAGCAATTAATGGAGCTATTTGTGGAGCAGGGCACTACTTGGGAAAAGTATACTACAGCTCACAGGTACCACCACGGTAAGGGCTACAGTTGATGCTAATCTGGACAGACAAGGTTTGGTATTTTGGCATTGGCAGGGAAGCTGAAGTGTGTGTGTTGTGTGCGTGTGTAATTTATCACCCACACATGCTTAGCATCAGTGATTGCTGCTCTGCACGTGATTTGTTTTGAATGCATAAATTAAAGCCATGGTGTAAAATGACCTCTAAAACTGAAGTCCATTTATGAGCCAAACACATGTAACTTATTTGAAAGAAGCAGTGTACAGACAGAGGATTTTCAGAGGCAGTTTCACCTCATTTTCCTTTCCACATCAGGGACCTCGGCTCGCTACTTTCCACCTTCTCCCCTACCATTTTCAGTATCACTTTAATCGATTGTGGTTTATAGATTATGGCCTCACACAATCTACACAACAAACTATTCCATTTCTTACTTTCTGACATCCCATTCCATCATCTTTTAGCAACAGTGACTTCTTTATTGGATAGGTGTTTATTTTTATTTTTAAAGCTGTGAAATAAAGCAACATTCCATTTATTCAAATATGAAGATTAATGCCATCCCGAGAAAAATTCTGATTAAATCTGGATTTATGTTTACATCAGTAAAGCAGGTTATTAAAAAAAATGATTAAGTGTTCCTCCACAAACACTATTAGAAACTCTTGTCACTGTGCCAAACAAAACTGACCTCTAATAAAAACAGAAGTACAGAGGGCCTCTGACTACCACTGATGGGATCAGTCATCCACAAGAAAACTCGGATACTATTAAAGTCCTAATGAAAGGAATAGCCAGAAGGAATTCCTGAATGTGGGGCATGTTTGTCTGGATTGTGAAGCACAACCATTTCCTAGCCTCTGCAGGCTTTTGAGCCTTAAGAAAACATGCCCCCCAGGGCTGCAATATGGAAGGAGGCAGAGGGGACTAGACATCCTTTTGGAAAGGCGGCTTGGGCGACTCAGTGCACTCAAGTGTTATTCCCTGTCTCTGCCCTGTGTCAGTCAGTGTCTGGAGGCGGCTGTCAGATTCAGATGTGCTCTGCTCCTGCATTTCTGCTCTGTGGTTGCAGATCTGAGACTTCTGTGTGAACGTGGCAAATTCCTGTAGTCTGGTGGCATAGGCGGAAAAAGGGTGGTTTAGGCAAGAGCAAATCTACTGCAAGGGACACAGGCAGGTGCTTTACGCAGCCTCTACAAGATGGTGATGATTTAAGAACACAAATTGTGCTACAATGGGAACTTAGGAAGGGAAAGAAAAGTGCAAAGGCAGAAAACTTAGAAAGAAATGTAAGTGATGTTAAAGAAACCTGAAAACAGTCTACAATCGTCACCCAGGCTGCACAAAGTAATCCATATTCAAGCAGCTCCTTTGTGAAAGCTGGATTTTGTTAAGCTCTGGGTAATTATTTTCTGCTCAACGAGATGTAAATTCTACTAGACAGAGCCTTTGTAGATTAATGTATGTTGGAAAAGGCAAATAAATATTAGACCACCTACTACACCCTGAGGATCTAACACCTCTTGTCCAACACAGGGCTATTTTAACATTGCATAAGGAGCAAAATGGTCCTTCCAACATATTCTCCATTGCTTTTTCCCATGTAGTTATAACATCAAACAATGTCCATTCCACTTTTTAACAAGAGACAACATCACTTAAGTAAATGGATATTTTTGAAATCCAGCCCTACTCCTTTGCAGACTGGAGTGTTCCCATAGATCTACAGTACTTAGGTATTTTGACATGTAAAAGACATCAGGTAGTACAATATTATGTTTTTCTACAACCCATACATATTTTATGTACTTATATGTACTTAAATTTTAAACTTAAACCAACAATAAGAAATTTGCTCTGCCTCCAGATACTTCCTCCTCCCCAAACAGGTAAAACAGAACATGTCCTAATAAAAAGTTAATGATGCATCTGTAGCAATATATTCATTCAGTATTAATATTGGACACATTTGTGTTTTACACTGCAAATGCTGCCTGGAAGCTTGAGAGATGAAGCAAACCAGCCATGGCAGCAGTAAGGCTGTAGACTCTTTGCATCAGGAGCCATGTCGCTGAACATGACCATTGCCTAGAATACAAATCTTATGACATAATAGTAGCAAATTGCAAGAATTGACAGATGCAATGGATATCTGCCCTGGGGCTTGCTAGTAGCTTTAGTTATTAATCTTGTTTGTATAACAATAGCATCAATGTCATCCTAACATAACATATTCCAAGAAAACTACCTGCTTTCCTGTCAGTCGCCACTGTGTTGAAACTAATTTCACATAGCCCACCTAGCAGGCATCAGACGGTAATGACTTTTAGACATCATTGATCTGACTTGGCCTAAAGCCAACCTGCTTGAGGTAAAGGGATCCATACGCTAAACCGTTCCCGAACTTGTGAGCTAAGTCGTGTTGGCAGTACACTTTAAAAGTAAGGAGCAAACGAAAGCCCTTGGCACGTTCAACCTCCTCGCTTTTTCCTCCCTCCTAGAAATCCAAAGCCCCCCAAAACAAATTGGCAAGCTAGTCATGATAGCAAGGAGACAAAAGGCAGTGAGCCCTGAAATTAGCTGATTTTGTTTGGCTTTTTCTGAAGTGACCTTCATCTGTTTCAGCAGTTGTATAACCCTGGACTGTGGCTACTGCTAAATTGCCCTTCTGCCCCGGTGCCGTTCACTCAGGGCCATTTACATAGTTCGGACCTAGAAGTGGGAGCCTAAAAGTGTACAGGCAGCTTAAAATGAATGGAAAACATGTCATTGGTTTGAGCATTTAACAGAAATGGGAAAAGCTGTAATAATTCATCTGGTTCGGAACAGAGCCCCTTTCCACTCTTTCATCCTGTGTCCTCTCTTTTCCAGTGATGCAAACACGAGCAATCTCAGCACAGGTTTATTCCTCAAACTCAGCCTCTTGCTGGTTTCCCTGCTGGCCCCACATTGCATTTCCCTCCTCACTGTTATTTGTGATTCCCTCATACTTAAATGCCATCTACAAAGTATGCTATTTTCTTTCTTCCATGCCATTAAAGATAATGTCAAATAGGATGAAACTGAAAACCAATCTCTCTGGCATCTTGCTGGAAACATGCCCCTGCTCACTACATTGCCGCTTACCCTTGCCTTCTTTTTTTTTCCAATTTCAGACACACATGGCCATGTCCCTTTCCCAGACAGTTCAAGTGAAGCTCTTCAACTGCTATCCTGAAATCCAGGTTTCTTACACCTGTAACATCCCCTCAGATCTTAAAGGTCCACATCCTGCAAATAGTATGGATGTGCTTAACTTTACATATATAAGCAGCTACATTAAAGAAAATGGGAGTAATTGCCTGCTACAGCAGATGCAAATGTGTTTTCAGGATAGAGAAAATGGTATAATTTTGTACTTCTATTTAAAGAACATAGATCCATTTCATCTACCAAACTTCATTCTTTCCAAGAGCTTTAGTGATCATGGTTCTGTTTGATGTCTTCATTCTCTGTCAGTGGGAGTCTCGCTATTTACTTAAATGCAACCAGAATGCCAAACCAGATGTTTAGTGATTTATTCTGATGTATTATTGGATACTGTGGATGACAAAAGATTGGGCTGAGCACTCTCCTTTCTGCCTATGAAGTCTTCAAAGCTTTTCAGCATTATTGATGGTACAATAATTAGCTAATTCCCTTAATTTTGGAGAGGCCATATCAGCCAAAGCAGATGGAAATTGATGATTAAGCTTTATCACAACATTTTTGTAGGCTCTTACCTTTCTTTTTGCCTCTATTTTTAAAAGGATATTCAATGTGCTGGATATTTTTTAACTCTCAGGGAGAAGATTTTCAAAACAAAATCTGGGCCAGATTTTCAACAGAAGGGGCTGGATTTTCAAGGTCTTTGATGAACAATCTGGCCACCAACATTGCCTCAGCGATCTGCTGGTTGCTGGGCTCCACTGAACAACAGTCTCTGCTTTGTTCCCTCCCCTACTTCTTTTAACATTTTCTCTCCCATGCTTTTTACCCAACAATAATTACTTGTTTGTCCTTCAAGGAACTATCGTCATTCTGATGAAGAGGTCAGAGGATTTCCAGCCCATATTCAATTCACTCTTTCCCCTAAACTGGGAAATTTTTAGATCTCTTCCCAGACTGTATTATTCCTCCAATTAAGTTCCCCAACAGTTTCACTCCTGAAATCTGGTAATCCTGTAATTCTGGTTTTGCAATCATAAATTCAAGTGCTTCATTCCTTTGTTACAAAGGATTTTGCACCATATAAGGAGTTTAAAAAAAAAAAAAAGAAAGCAACAATAACCACCAAAGCAATCCTCTATGAGATATCTCAACCCCCTTAAAGCCTAGCATGGATGTGGTACAGGGACCATGCTTGGAGCTCCAGTTTTGCACTCTGGAGAGAGAAAGAGGGCAGAAAACTGCTTCTTTACTGCTGCTGCTGACCCTTTTCTTCCAAAAACTCCCTGGAGCCATTTCAGGAGTTACTCACCTATATGTACTCAGTTGTCTGATCACTGGCCCAGAGCTATTCAGAGGTGAATTGTGTTTCTCAAACAGATCTCAAGTCAGTAAATAAGAGTACTTGTCAGCTGAGTCATTTCTGCTAGCTTTGCATTAAGCAGCATGGCCGGAGGGGATGCACGGCAGAATTTAGGCCAAGTAGGAGGGCAAAAGCTCAGCATCACTCAACAGCAAACTCCCTGCAACCGGGTCAAAAAAGCAGGCAGAGTTCAAATGAGAGCATGTCATAGTTGCACGCAAGAGGATCTGGCTGTCCCCACAGCAGGAAGCAGGAGTATCTCCACTGACATGAGGATGACCTGAGGTGGCACTCACACAGCCGGACGGGATACCCACACGTGACAGGGAGAGGACACGCAAGACAAACTATTCTCAGAACTGCACTGTACATCCCAAAATTGCAACCTGCATCATACGAGCTGCAAGTTTTATGCAGAAAACTGGAGGGAGGAAGATGAAAGAATGAGTATCAACACAAAATGCATTAAAATAAACCACTCAGGACAGAGAAAGCAGAAAAGGTGGGTATTCAAGATACTCTCTGGCTTCATTCCCAAACGTATTTTCTTTTCCTCATCTGAATATGTAATAAAAAAATGGCTACAAAATCACTGCCTCAGGGTGTCTGTCTGCTCAGAGGCCAACAGCCCTGATGCTGCAAAGGGGCAGTACAAGGAGGTTACAAAGTGTTCCCTACAAGCACCAGCTTCATCTTCCTACCTGTTTGACTGCAATTCCCAAAATGAAAGATCTCACCCCACCCTTTGAAAAAATTACTAAGCTACCACTACAGATAGGCCCCACCTGAAAATAATGGTCCAGATCTACAGTCGTCAACCCTCTAAAATTCAGATCCAGGTTCAGACATATTCTAGAGATATGGTAGTGTCAGTGATAAAGCTGCTCTCCAAATATCCTTCCCCAAACCTTGGGGGCAACTTGAGGTAAATATCCAAGCTCATTTGAAAATTGCAGGAAGATTACAATGATTTCAAAGCCATGCACAATCCAGCAGCAAGCACAGCCAAGCTACCACCCACCAAAGCAGCCTTCAAAACGTGCTGCATGTTCAAGGGACTTGAAGGTTTTGCTCACGTTGGACATCTTCCTAACACTCTCCAGTGATACTGGGGAACAGCAGCACTGAAGCACAACAGGAAAACACACGCACAAGGCAAGATCCCTGCAGCCAATTTGAGCCTGTAAATTTGGGCAGCTGACATTACAGATGTCTTCCTGTTGCCCTGTTGCTAAGACTGGCTGTTCTGAAAAGACAGATTGAGACGGGTCACTGGGCACACACAAAACACTGCTCGGACACCTGGAAATACATTGGGTCATTGAACTACATCAAGACATGGGGCTGAGTTACTGGTCACCATTTAAGAGATTAAATTGGTGCCATGTCAATAAACAAACAATAAAGGAGACGGCAGAAATCCTTTTCCCTTTCCATCTCTTCCCTTCGCTGCGGCTTTTTCCTCTGCCCCATTTCTGAGGCTCAGTACCAAGCCCTGAGGTTTTAAAACAGCACAGCAGCAAGGATCACTGGAGGGGATCAATGCTAGGATCAATTTTCTCTCGATACATGATCGCCTGCTCCAGGGAGAAGGGAGAAGGCAGGGTGGAGGCAAGAGCTCTGTGTCAGCAATCACAAACCCACATCAGCCCCCAGGGTGTAAAAGGCTGCAAAATTTCCTGATAACATAAGGCAGAGCCAAAGAAAATAAACAATGTCGTGGTATTCCTGCCCAGGAGGCACAAATTCTCCATCACCTCCAAGCTTTCTGAGCCCCCTTCAAAACGATTACATTATAAAAACTGCTGAAACCAGAGCTTTTCAGGGAGGCCAGTCAAGAAGTCACAGCACAAAAAAGTAAGCGGGGAGTGTTGTAGGGGTGGGAGTCCTTCTTCCCGTAGTGGCAGTGTATTGGCATGTATTAAACATAGACACAACAATAAGCAATAAATCACAGCCCAGGAGAAGTGCCAGGTGGAATGCACTGGAGGAAATTAAAACATCCTTCTCGATACAGTTCAGTATTGAAAGAAATACAAAGGAGGCCGAGTTGACTTATCACCTACATAGCCAGGATGCTAAGAGGAAAAAAGGTTCCAACATTTGCAGTTGAAAAATTTGCACTTGAATAATTTCCTGCCAAAAAAAAAAAAAAAGCTTAGCTTAAAAGTAATAATAATATCACAAACATCCTTTTAAACAAATACATAAATAATGGCCTTCCTTGGCTTTCCTAAGTTTTCTTCTTATTTTTCCCCCTTTTTTCAAATGCACAGTCCTTCCACGAGACTCAGCCATAGGGCAAAGGATCCATTGCAGTGTGCACAAGTACACTAGCTGGCCAGCACCCAAAGTCAGCAAATTCTGACCTCCCACATCAGCAAATGTACGCACCCACCATGCTGTCAGGAGACCCTACCTCGTGTACTTTGGTATTGCCCAGTGGCTGGCTTAAATTGCCTAAGAGTATCATGAAACTAGTCAATGGAGGCAGAGTTTGAGTCTCCATTCCCCAAGGGCAGGATTGCTTCCTTATTTCACTGAAAAAAGCCTCCAGAAAGTTTGTTTTAGAAAAAAAACAGCGTCAGTACACAATCTTCTCAGTAATTTCAGCCAGGACTCAGTGCTGTACAACGCATAAAACTGAGACTGCTTGTGGCCACCAGTCTGCAAGGGAACCTCTTTGGAGCCGGGTTTCTGTTTTGCTGGGATAAGGTTATACTAGCAGGGGACTGCGCTGCAGCCCTCAGGTCCTAAATAGATGGTGTTCCTGTGAGGTACCCCCCTCCGCCCTCCAGCCACTGCTGCTTTTTCCCTGCTTGTCCCTTTTTTAGGCAGTTGAGCAAACCTCCACCATTTGAGTTTTAATGGAAGTGTCATACAAAGTACTTACGCAGGCTGAAACTGGGACACGATCTATAAATTACTGGAAAGCTGAACTCAAGATTAGGAAAAGAAAGAAAAGGAAGAACTCATTTCTGTTGAAACTGGATCATATATATGTATACACACATAAATATTCTCAAACTGAAACTCTCCAGGACAGCCTGAAGAGGACAGCTGTTATGTTCTACCTTTTTTAAATCTCTGCTTTTAAGGGCTGACGACAGGATGGCATTTTCCAGCTTTGGTTCTCTTTCTCTTACTAAACACTTCTGTGTCAGCTCTGCCTGTATAAGCAACTAAACCTTTACACACTAAACACTTCTGTGTCAAACTTACAGTAATGACCAAGTTATACTTTCTGAAAGGCATAATTAAGAGGTTCAGCAAAAATAGAAAGAGCTGGCATTTTTATATTTAGACAGACATGAATTTAGTACAAGCTGATAGATAAACTCTACTTGTTGAAAATAAAATGATGGTGACATTTTCGACATCAGTTTTTTTGGCACCAGAACAAGGACATCTTGCAGTAGGCCATGAAAAAGGGAATCCGTTTAGACGTTGCTAAAAAATTCCTTCCTCTTGTCTGTCTGGCACAGAGATCATCAGATTCAGGCAAAACTCTCATCAAGGAAAGCAAGGCAAAAGCAGGAGAGGAGAAGGAAGAATGTTTTTAAGAGATGTAAATAAGCAATTACCTGCAGCAGACCCCACTACATACTCAGATTATTTTTTCACCTCTTTCACCTGCTTAAATGGGGGGATATAATTTGGACGCAAAAACCTTCTACACACATTTCTGGGTGGAAAACTGCTCTGGAGCCAGGGCTGACAATTAAAAGTCTTTTTTCCTACTCCTTTTACAAGCTACAATCAAGGCGCAGAACCTATCCAGGTGTACGAGGTGTCACACATAGTTGAGATGAGCTATTGGGTTCCAAAAGCAGTAACAAGCTGCCACGCAGCCCAGCCCTGCCTCATCAGACGTTTGAGAGGTGATCACTCGGATAAGCCAGGATAGGCTGGCTGCAACCCAGATTCAGAAACCTGCAGCCATACTGCCAATAAGAACCACCAGCAAAACACATGGAATTAATCAAAGCAACACTGAAATGTCAAGGTTTTTTTTTTTTTAAAAAGAAGTAAATAGTGCAAGTCCTTATGTGGTAAACATACAATTAATTTCTGATGAGGATTAATTAATATTTACTGAAAAAATATTGCTCATTCTCATTGCTCCTGTCATGAATGTATCTATCAGGAGGTGCACTTCCAACAGTGTCTTTTGTCTTGTACTGATGAAAAAAGCATTCTAAACCAAATCAGACTGGAATATGTTTCCCTGGTGCTTTTCTTTTTAGGCTGAAGTGGAATATATCAGAGCTGTAAATTTGCTTACCCTTCTGTTCTGTACATGGAGCATCTCTCCAGAGGAATTTTTAGCACTCCATTATTTAAGCCCACAAAGAGTGACCTGTCGCTGTGCAGGATTTGGAGACTCTTGATTGCTTCTCGTTGTCCATCAGGGAGGATCTGCATTTCCTCTAAATAACAGCTCCTCAGGCTCCTATTAGTGGTAGAAAGGGCCTTCAAGATGGTGCCATACTCTAATGGAACAAGAAACAAGGCACAAGTAAATCTTGGAGGCATTGACTTAATTTCATACCCACCTAAAGAGTGAAATATTAATGTCATCTTTACACAGCTGCTTTAAACCTAGTTCTGAGTCACCTGCCGCCCATGCGAGAGAGCGCTCCAGCTACATGGTTACAATCCTCACCAGTTCTCAGACGTTACAGAAACCGACTGCGACCGCATTTTATTGGGAAACCAGAAGGATGTGAACCATCTGGAGAGCGAGTAACAGGAAAAATTTCCCAGTTGAAGCACTGAGGCAGAAAAATCTGGTCCCATTACCAGTGAGTTACACAGCAAGGTGACCTGAGATAGCAGGGATCATTTCTGGTGCCTTGAGTCTGTATTTCTTTTGGTTTATGGAGCAGATCGGTGTGATTTGATGCCATGACAAACGACAACAGATGCAGCAGCCCTGCTGGAAATCTCCAAGGCCTCCGTAATGACTGCATGGGTCATGGATCTCATTGATCCTCTTCCTGGAAGAAGCTGTCCTGCCAGCTTGACAAGGGGATGTTATGGCATGAGCAGTGCATACACAGAAGCATATATGTTTGTGTTCATAGTGCTTTTACCTAAACAATTTAAAGATCTGATAAACTGTGGGAGATTTATACTTGGGAAAAGGGAGCAACCGCACTGTTTTTCATTAAAACCCTAAATCAGCCTCGATTGTTCCTGAAGCTTAATCTTTCTATCCCAATAACTTCTGTATTGGTGCTAAAGTTCAGCAATTTACAGTGGTGGGGCTGGCTGCCACGTGAAGCTTCTTTTTCACTTAGGAGGGCCTTAAGCGGCAACAAGTCTAAGGCCCAAGTTGGGGCTTGGTTTGCCTCAGGACTGGGTTTCTGTTCAGGGCTGCCTCTGGGCAGGGCTGTCTCTGCTGAGGCATTTGACTGGTTTAAATGTTTCAGGTCCAGCAGAACTTACCTGTCACCACTAACCAGGGCCAGAAAGCAAACACACATAAGGAGGTAAGGTGATGGCAGTGGACCTTTCTACAAATATGAGGCAGAAAGTATCCCAGCTTTCTCTCAGGCTTTGTAGCTGGGACTCATCACTTAAATATCAAGATATCAAAAATGGCAGAACCATGTTGTATTTCCATTTTAGTACAATCTTATCATCATAATCAATGTCCATGGAGGCTCTCACAGTGAGAATCTTGCTAGAACACATCCAAGATGATCACTTTTGAAGTAAGTGGTGGTAAAAGTTAGATAAATTATGACACAGTCCTGGAAGGTGGTAACATGAGGATGAGGCAATGACTCTGCATTCAGATGTGAGATTAAACTAACACTTACGGAGGCAATCCATCTTATTCTAAAGTCAAAGCTTCTGCAATAGAGGATAACAACATTATACCCATGAGGCTGGCCATATGCTCTGATTAATCAAACTATTTAATTTAACCTCCATCATTACTACGAATATGGGCTAAGACAACCATTTATAACACTTTGTCCTTCTTCAGCATCTTTCTTTTATCCAAGATATCTGTGCTTTTCAGAAGAGGCAATGTGTCCTGCTAATTAGAGGATGGCAGCAGAAATCAAGAAACTAAATCATATACTTAATTCTACCACTGGCTCGCCATACAACCACAAAAAAGCACTTGCCTCAGCTTCCCCATCTGCATTACATTCCAGTGCCTGCCCATTCCTGAAAGCACTGGGAGTCACATACCAGTAGGCACATGGAAGTGCAAAGAAAGAAATAATTAAAACTTTGGGCAAGCCTGGAGGTTAAGTGTTATTATTGCTTATTTAGAGATGAGTATGTCAGAGCACAGAGAGGCAACTTACGTGTACAAAACCACAGAGCATTTCAGCGGCCTTTGCTCTTCCCCACTGTTATGTATTAGTCTGATTAATCAAAACATGCTTTTATAAAAGAGAAAAAAATGTTATTGTTGTTTTTAAACACGACATAGATTTATGGTCTGCTCATTTGGGACTCTGCTTCAAGTCGTCCATCCTGCTTTTAATTTACTCAGGTAAACTAACTTCCATGCAGTTTTGTGCCAAAATGATATCGAATGACAACTGTGTAATGATGCCACGATCGGGCTACTACGGCTGCTAGGTCTATGAGCAAGTGGAAGGAACTTTCTTAAGCCCTGATGCTCTTACCTGTCCCAATATACATCACGTGGTAGAGAGTGTCCTTCCCCTGAACAATATCAACCACCAGTTTGGAAAATCGAATGCTGTCCTGAGTCACGTATGGATCTACAGTCA
This sequence comes from Grus americana, assembly GCF_028858705.1. Taxonomy (NCBI): domain Eukaryota; kingdom Metazoa; phylum Chordata; class Aves; order Gruiformes; family Gruidae; genus Grus; species Grus americana. Next base: position 12,995,384 of record NC_072857.1, on the reverse strand, counting down.
CCGGCTGCACAACATCATTCATCAGGAACAGGCGCTGCGCATCCTGCAGGACTCTCTCCGTCAGGTTCTCGTTAGGGCTGTCATCACTCAGCGTCCCACACTAAACATGGAAGATTGAACTTCAGGACCTGCATTTTCTCCCCACTCTAGCAGCCCAAGACCAAACCTGAAATTCTTCTGGAAACCCATGTCCTGTTGATTTCCTGCAGAGGTGGGTCTGTGTGAGGGTCACAGGATCAGGCCCTCAGCCTCATCTTAGGTCCTTAGCCTAGCTTTGGCCTGTAGCCCACTCTTTATAAATTCTCCCAGCTGGTCCGCTGGTCCGCTGACCAGTGATGTAGTGTCTCATTCCCTTGTGATATCCTGGAGCCAGCACACCAGAAGGGCAAAGGGCATTAACAGACCAAGGAGGAAAAGAAAGAATTAAAGCTAGCTGTAGAAAGATGTAAAGTTAGCAGTGGAAAGTTAAGCTTTTGAAATCATCTTCAGACTCTACCTGGCATCTCACTCTGCACAAAAGACAAAACCTGGGGATTAAAAAAACTGAAAAATGGGTTGGTTTTCCATCTAAGAACCCAACTCACCACACTGCTTTTCCCCAATGTTCTCTCTTCTGAACAGACCCCTCCAGCTTCATCTGAAGCAAGGCAGGTTAGCCACTAGCTCCCCTCTCCCCACACGCAGATCTTCTATCCTCACAGTAAATGGCAGATCAACCCATGTCCATCCATTCTCCAGCACCAAGGGGTTGTCCTGAACCAAGGGGATGTACTGAAATAGGATTCAATGCCCTTGCCCATCCAGAACAGGGTGGATGTAGAGAGCTCATCTTGTGTCTTTTAAACACCAGCATAAGTCCTACCAGGTGGATAGCGCATTTTAAAGCCTGAGTTTCTATCTCACACTGATCTCTAGAATTCAGCATTTTCAAAAGCCAATGCAAGATTATATACTCCATGCAGTTTTGTGGTCCACGTCAGTAGCCAGGGCTGGATCTTCACTCTTCCCCAGAATGCCATGCATGGTGGGCAGAAGCTTTATTACTCCAAAAGACAGCTGGGTGACCCGTTATTTATCCTGCCCAAGGCCATCGGAGTCAGTGGTACAACCAGAAATCCTGCCAACTCCCACACTCAGTCCATGGACAACTTTGCTTCTCACAAAGTGATGCTCACACCTGAGTAATTTCAATAGAAAAAACCTCACAAATTTCTTTTTCTTCATTTTGGGTCCAGGCGTTTGGGCTTTCCAATGTCTTTGGAAAAGACGTTAGTATACTGCAAATTAGGATGTGGATTTACAGCACTCCAGCTACAGTGTACAAATTTCCCATGTGCATACTCTCAATATGCATCAAAGCAACTCTGCAGCGTGGCTGCCTTTCCAAGGTGCACCATGCAAAGCTTTTCTTACAACATGCTAAAATGAGTTGACAGGTATTTAGCTCACTTTTAGACAATAAATATGGATCCTAAGGGCTGGTGTACTAAGCCCTACAATATTTTGGAGTTTGTGTGAACGAGGTCAACAGGGTGATACTAATTACCACCACCTATGAACATCGTCACTTTTTTTTATCAACTTAAGCATCTTTCTGAGTAGCCAGAGTTAGGAAACATCAGTGGGTTTTCATGTGTCCTCAGGTGGGTTTTAATGGTTTTTTTTCTATTGTGATGGTCTTTTTTAGTTCATGACTCATCCCACGTTCTAAAGAGTTTTTAGATCTCTCTCTTCTGCTGTCTCCTATACTCCTTCTGGTTTATACTACTGTCTTGCTTTGGATGCTTTTCTCCCTGCTCACTTTCCTTTCTAGAGCATCACTGAAGGAGTCCCAGTGGCAGGAATGTCATTGTTGGTTTTGTTTTCTGTTCTCATCAAGTCACAGATAATCTTTTTGGTCTATTGGCAGCCTGTGTGCTGACACAGCATCCCTCTGGTTTGGTTTTATTTTGTTTTGTTCTAATTTCCTGATTATCTGCACTGCCCTGATCCTCTATATCCTTCAGTATTTCTCCTTCCTCTCTGCAAGAAAAAAAAAATCTGGCATGCTTCCCTCATCTTCCTTTGTGAACACTGAGGCAAAAAAATTAATTTAATTTTTTTGCAATATCTGCCTCTTCTGTCACTAAATTACCCTTGTCATCTCCTAAAGGCCCTTCACTGACCTCTTGTTCCTCCTGTACTTGAAAAACATCTTAATCTCTTCTTGCAATCTTCCTTTTGTCTGCCACATACCTCCTTTTCCTTTCCTTATTTTCCTCTGACCCTTTTCTTTCATCTTGCTGCTGCAATCTTTGCACTCCACATTTTATCTGATACTTTCCACTACGTGGAAATGCTTTCCAAAGTACTTTCCTATTCCTCCTGGGTTGATTCTCAGTTAACCTTAACATTCCCTTTAAGCTTAAAAAAAAAAAAAAAAGCCTGGCCTTGTTTGGCATGGCTGGGTCTTCAGCGGAGTTTTGTTTCTTGGTTTTGAGAGCATGAAGCTGAGGGATTGACCGAGAGCCCAATCTGGTCCCACCTTGTACAGGCAGAAGCCCTCACTCAGGCGCCATGAGGGAGTTCAGGGGGAGAAATCAGGTTCCTCAGCAGGAACCCAAGCATGTCCCTGCCTGCAGCGTGGACCTGCCTCCCATCTGCTCTTGCTGTGATTTCAGGCAACTGCAGAGTCCTTTTTGGAAGGTCCCTGACATCACCAGCTTGAAGGCAGATGGCATTTGCAGGCAGCCTCAGCACCTTTGCCATTATAAAGGGGAGACAGATTCACACAATAAAGCTGAAAAGATTCACCATCGGGAAGCAAGAACAGGAAGACAAGTCCATTCTCCATAGGATTCCCCAGGTGGGAAGGAACTGAGCTGTAAAATGGACTCATGCTTCAGAAACCTTAGGTTTGCTGGGGCTGTCACACACATACTCGGCACCACAGTGACTGAATCAGGGCATAAAGCAATTGAAGTTCTATGATTTTCAAATTGGTCTTAACTCATAATCTGGGGAAACTGCTCATTCATTAAAAAAAGGTTTTTTGAAGATGAGAAGGAGCCACTGTGACCATCCTCATGTGTCCTCTTCCACCAGTTATTGCTGCAACACGTCCATAACTTGTGGCTGAAGTTATCCATCTTGCACTGAAACACTGGTAGTCGCAGGGGCCCTATCAAGTGATGGAAAAGTCATCACTTCCTTACACAATCACAGTGGTTAATTAGCTTTCTTGTTTAAAAACATAGGTTGTCTCCATTCTAGTTTGACTTTGTCCAGCTTCAGCTTTCAGTCCTTCCCAGTTTCGGTGGGGACATGTCTCTATGTTCCCTTGTGAAGATCACATTCTCAGAGTTCATGTGTCAGTGATGATCATAACAGAGATTTAAATTATTCGTTATTATAAAGAATCTGAACATTCTTCCTATCGGTAAAACCATTCAATTTTTGCCATGAATCCTGTGGTCTCGATAACATGTGGCAATGCATTCCACAGACTAAATCACTCATAAATGTAGTGAAACAGAATTTATCTGCACTATGGGTCTACCTGAAAAAATGAGCCCCACACAAATCAACCTATTGGAGTGACAGAATGTAAAAAGGACTGGAGTAGACTGAAGGGCAGCAGCAGTACCTGGAAATTAGGGATGGGGTTTAACGTTGGCAGCCAGGCTGATCTTGGATTTTCTTGGTAACGGAAAGGACCGTTAAATGCCTGAGTAATGGCACTCAGATTGAAGGCACACACTGCTGAGGCAGCTATGCTGTTTCTGGAAAAGGGGAGAAAAAAAATCAATTTAATCATTAGAACATTGACATTTTCATCATAACAGACATCAAACTCCACTCAAATAAAATACACGTGAATTGCTAGGTATATGTACAGTGATACCAATCTCACAGGGAGTAAAAATAAATAAATAAATTGTAAAATGCAGATGGCCTGCATGACAATTTTGAGAATGAATTTTAAGCTTGGTTTTAAAATCCCTGTGATTTAAGGGCCATGGAAGCAGTTCTGACAAGAAAGGTGAATACAGTTTAATTTGCATGGATTATTTGTATCTGGTTTTATTTTTATTTTTTAACAACCCATCTATCTTTATTGATTACAAACAACCTAATTTTTAATCTCTTGGTGTTTCTCAAGGTGAAATTCTGTTTCTACAGGCTCCTGAAATCCTCAGCAATAAAATATATCCCCTAATATTTATATATATATATATATAAAAAAAAAAAAACCCCACCACATGCATGCACATGCATGCAGGGGAAGGGAAAGGGTGACAGTGCAAACCAGGCTGGTTGTTACAGCAGCTCAGCATGCAAAAAGGTCTTGCTAATACGTGAAAGCTTCTGTTTTCAATGATCACAGTTCACTTCTTTGTGTTCCCAGCTGGGAACAGCATCTGTCTCGGGCAGGCTGTTCACCATGCACACACCAGCCAGGGGAGGCATGGCTAGGGAAATGCCACTCTAGGAAAGACTTTTTGGAAGGGAATTTGTTTTAAGGATGCCCAGTCAGACTCGCACACAGATCAGTCTGTGCCTTTGCTGACCCGTTTCAGTCACGGAGGACCCAATTCTGCAAGGTCCTGAGCAGGCTCAGCTCCTTTTGCCTCAAGAAGGTTGGAGGGCACTTCCCAGATGGTCATGGCACCTCAGGGAAGCTGGCCCAAAGAGGGACGATTGCTAAGTGGTAACCTGAAATTCAAACCTGCTCCCAGCTCCCCCCTGCTTTTTTTTTTTTTTTTTAAGGAAAGAACAATGTTTAGAGAAAAAGATCTCAGAATAAAACTAAAAATAGGGCTAGCACAAGAGACTGAGTCGTCATGGTGCCTTTTAAATAACCCAAGCACTGCTGTATGTATCTTTCTGCTAATTAAAGCAATTTGAATTCTCTGAAAAGAACACATTTTTTTTTACTAAACCGATAATTACACTCTCTTGCACGAAAAAAAAAAAGTCTTGCTCCACAATCTCAGTCAGGAAAGCAGAAGAACAGATTCTTTCACAGCATATTTCTTCTGAGAAATACAACATCAGGAGGAACTTCCTGCTTTGCCTTCCCATTCTCTGCTCCTGCCCCTGCCCCTTCCATCCCCAGCGTGATGGAGTAGGTCTCTTTGAACATGTCAAAGCAACGCTGGGCGAACCTTTCTCCACTTTTGTCTGAACACCACTGACGCAGTGCGTGCTCACAGATGGCAGCTCTTAAGACAAAGCTAATGATGGATGACAAGTAAACGCTTTGAGGCACACATGGAACAGAAAAAGAGAATGAGAAAGAAAATGAAAAAGGAAAAGAAAGAATAAAACCCTGCTAGTCTAACAAAAACACTGTTTTTTTAAAAAAAGAAAGGATATTTTTAGGTCCCTGCTAAGGACTCCACAGTTTAGCCCTTTCCCTTTGCTAGAAGAGAAAGGAAAGAGTTTTTCCATGAATCGGTGGCCCATTTTCCTTTCCATCTGTGGCCTGGCATATTTCCCGTCCCTCCCTATGAAAAGTTTGATCCCAGTCTCAAGCCATTGACATCAACTTGTGCAGCAGGCCCCTGTGTTGTCCTGGTGTGAAGTGCAACCTCCTTTATTCCCACCTCCCGCTTCCCGTGATTAACTAGGTGGTTTAGAGAATGGGTTAAGTTCAAGGAGGTTTTAACATTGTCTCTGTCACCTCCCGGAAAATTTTTAATAAAAACTTCTTAAATATTTCATCAGCAGCTTCCCCAAAAAGCTCTTTCCCACTGATTCAGCTGGGTATAACATAACATGAAGCAATAAATCTGTATGTGGGTGTTACCACAACCACTAATACCCCTTTGTTATAAGATGACCCTAAATGCATTAAATACAATCCTTCCAAAATAAAAAGACCTTTAAACAAAAAAATCATAGTTTTGTGGTGAATTGGTATCCTATTATAAAGAAACTCAGACTGGAGCATACATCAACCCTCTTTGGTATGCAGAGCTGATATGCAGCATGATATAAGTCCCAGTGGAAGTTAAAAAAAATAATTACCATTATTTCTCTAGTCGGATGACAAATTGGAACATTTTCTCTTTGAACTCTCAAAAGAACATCATGCTGTAGACCCAAAATGCTACTTGATCTAACTTCAGCTATTATCAATAACTCATTTCTTCAATTACACAAATGTTATATATTATATTGTCCTCCAAAGATACAAGAGAGAATATACACCTGTAACGTATGAAGTGACTTAAGTGTAACCCAGAGGAGATGGGTAACACTCATCATGTCTCACATTAAACCTGGGAGGCAGGAATAGCAGATGAGAACTCTTCCAACCAGAGTTAGCCTGTCTCCCCCCTTATATTCCAAAACCTATACCAAGTTGATGAATATAATACAGTTATTAATAATTTTCCATTTCCAACTTCTGTTCTTGGCTGGATGAACGGACAAATGGATAAATAAAACATTAGCACTGTGGTGCCTCTTTGATTGAAAAAAAAAAAAAAAAAAGGAAAAAGATATCATCTGAAATGCCCAAAGCAGTAGCCAGGCTTCCTTTTATAATGTTCAGGAAGTTTGGCTAACATCCTTCAAATATTTTTAGAGAACAATTCATGTTGCTCTCCTTTCAATCGCAGGACAGATTTTTCCCCAAAGTCCATAGTCCAGGTGCAGTGCTCAATCACATTTATTTTTCCTAGTTGCTTCTCCACTGGCTCACTTTTGGCTGACACTGGCAATGGTGGTGCAGAAACAAAACATGGAAGATGGATGAGGGTGGCCAAACACTTACCCACTTCTTGGCATTTACAGAGCGGGAATAGCATTTGGGCTCTGTTGACTTTCATAGCGAAACTCCCAACGGTGCTTTAGCTCAAGAAGTTGGGGCTGATGCTTTGTGACTTCAAGGGCTGAAGTTCAAGCCCTGTCACACCAGCAAGTGACACAATAAAATAGGAAGGTCTGTACTTCAGTGGGGCTTCACTTCTTTGGTTTGCTGTGGGATTCTTGAGACCAGACCCTTACTCATATTGAACAGCACTCCACTGCACACAAAAACCCCAAAGAAGTTGGCTACCCAGCATGAGAAAGGCACTTTGAGTATTTGTCGTGTGGAGTAAGATTTTCATTCTCTAGTTTACACATCAGGATAACACCCCCCTGGAGAACATGTATTATTGAAACTCAATACCAAGCAGACTGGTTATAGCTTGAAACTTATCAACCTAGCCTTGGGCTTCAGAGAAAAAGTTATTTGAGTTTTCCTGACTTAAAAATATACATTATGAGTTTTTTAATATATTTTTTAATTAACTCCTCTTCTCCTTTCTGCTTTCACAGCTACACTAAATCATTCCAATTACAAGTTTTTTCAATATCAAGCCAAGAAGAGGTGATTATGAAGTTTCAGAAATCATGCCTTCCCCTCGGAGTTCCAAAGCTGCTTTTGATTTGTGAACCTGAAAGAGTTCTGTAGTGGAGGTACAGTCCCCCTTGGAAATGTAAAGTGCTGTGTAGCCTGCATGACCTTGCTTCTATAAAGTGTTGTTCAACAGCAATTTATGTTGATTTCAGTCCAGGCTGTTGCGATCCCATCTGCCTCATTCTCCTCCTTCCAGCCCTTCTCTCCCAAGCATACATACCTGTCCTTCTCACGGGCCAGCCCCAGTGTTCAAAAAATTGTGTCAGATGGCCCAGGCAGTTAACCTGGCTGGAAATTAAATACATTTTTCTGTTGGATCATTTTTAGACCAGCTCTCTGAACTACACAAGCAGTGTTGCCACTACAAAAAGTCAGAACTCTGTCACAGCCCAGGTATACATCAAATTAAGTTACCCTAGAACTGCATAGTCACCTTTTATGGACTCCAGAAATCTATGAACCATGGATTAAAAACATTGTCCTAAAGGCTATATTGCCATGATGGGTAACACAGACCTATCTATTCCTTCACGTTAACCAAAAGATCTTTCAAAAATGAATCCTCAGACTGTCTAAGAAATCAAGATATTGTCAGTCTCAGATTGCTGGGGATAGAAGAAGGGCAGTAAAACCAGTGCAACTTACACATTAGTAGTGAAGACACCATAGATCAGATCTTGCTCAGGAAGGTAGAAGGTGCTTTGCAATTCATTATAATAGAAAGGGATTTCTCCAGCACGGGAGCAGTTCAGCCTGGCCTTCATGAAAGTTGTCCATGTGTCCTCCAGCAAAAATCTCCCTCCAATATCATTTTTGCAAACCCTTGCCACACGAGAATACACCGTTTTACCACAGTCATGTTCTACTGCATTCTCACGGAAGAAGAAGTAGGTGAACAAACCGATGTCGTATGCAGCAATAAAGTTAGGCTCTGAAAAACAAACATTTGAAGAGATTTATACAGGTCAGAAATCAATCCGTGCTCACTGACCTGCTCAATGCATTGCACCGCCAGCTCTCTTTACGCAGGCTGTCAAAGCTGGGACCACAGGGAGTTTGGAGTCAGCAGAGGACATAAAAACAGTAGATGGGAATAATGATATATGGGGATACAGTTCTAGTTACATTTTTCAGACCTTGGAAAGACCCCATTGTTTTCTCAGTTTATTGGCAAACCTGCTACTGATTTCAGTGAAAGCAGAGTTGAACACTTTGCATATGCATGACTATTCTCTGTACCTATACTCATTTTGCAACATAAAGCCTTCCCATTGGGTTCCTTCACCTATTCACTTCTGAAGAACACCTTATGATGTGTTAAATATGCTGTGTGCATCCGCCTGATTCCCCAGACTGCTGCACTGAAACATTCAACCTACTCTCTGAGCGCAATCACATCTGGCTTTTATCACAAAGCCTTTCCAGTTTCTACGCACAAAAGATTATCTTATGTCCATAAAACAAAACCATGCCACAGACTGACAGTATTGAAACAAGCTCTCCTCAATTCTTTTTTCTCCTAGAATTATTGTTATTATTTTCGCAAGAATTGAAAAGAACCTGGAATTGGTTTTGTAGTGAATATTTTAATTGGGTATTTAACAAAGCTTTAAAGTATACAGTCTTTTATCCCAACAGTTTCTTTGGCAAAGGGAAAAGATTGGCCAATGAATAATATTTGACTAAACAAAACAAACCCTGTTGATTTTATAGGGTGCTTTTACAACGTTCATTTCTGAGTAATGTTCAAAGGAAGAAAAAAGGAGAGTACAGAATTCCTTTAATGCTGCAGCCCAGAAGTGAAAGGAGAACAGTTGTGGCAGAGAGAGAGAAACACTGGCTGATGGTGCTGCAAGGCAGGTTTGGGAGGCAGACAATGGTACAGAGGGGAGGGCACTGCAAAGCATCTCCCATCAGACTTTCTCCTTCAGACAAACAGTGAACCTTAACAGGACCATTGTGATCACCAATCTGACCTTCTGTTTAACACAAACCAGAGAATTTCACCCTGTAATTCCACCACCAGATCCTGTAAGTAACAAACAGGTGAATTTGACCACATCTTTCAAAGAAGATCTGATCTTACTGGACAATGTCACATGGCTTTACATCCATCACTTTCCTGACTGATTCAAATGACTAAAGACTGCCCAAGCTGCAAACTGTATTTCTTTTTCCATTTGACATTATCTGGTTTCAGCTTCCAATCACAGGTTCTTGTCATGACTTGTCTGCTAGATTAAAGAACTTTATCCTGCCAGAAATCTTCTCTTGATATAAGTACTTCCATATCATGAACAAAACACCTTTTATCTCCTTTTCAGAAAGATAAATAAATAGAGCTCCTTAAGTCTCTCACTGTGAGGCAGGCTTTCCAAGCTTCAGATCACTCCATGGCTCTTCTCTGAATCATCTTCAAGTTTTCTGTTTCTTGTTGAAATGTGGCCAGAACAGGATGAAATTACTCCAATGTCACCAACGCTGTGCAAGGTTATAAATCCAAGAGTCATATTAGTTTTTCCAATCACAGACTAGAAACTCAGTTTCCGTTTGCCTTTCCTTAAACTCCTCTGTTCCAATGTGGCTTCCTTCTGCCTTCTGTGGCTTCATGCGCAGACAACAGGCACATATTTCTAATGAGTGTATAGGGGTTATGCTGCTTCTTGGTCCTAATTCACAGTCTTGCCTGATGACATCCTTCTCCTACAACTCCAGATCTCCATACCGACTTCAGTATGCCTGCAGAAGCCTGGTTCAGTCTCATTAAGCTCCAGAGAGTGCACAGTCCCACTGCTCGTATCTTTGATTGAAAGATCCTCAAATCCAACAGAAAGATTCTGAATATCTTATCAACTTACCTGGGTCAAAGGAAAGAGGGGGATATTGGGGTCTCCATCACTACAGTCTGCTCAGAGAAGATGCGATTTGCCCTAGTCAGAAGGTGTGGACTCAGTGCAGGAATTACTGGCTGACATTCTATAGCTTGCTTGATGCAGGGTATTATCACACTGAGGTAACAGCTGCTTTTAATAACTATAAATCCACAACAGCATGGGTTCACATGGAACATAACGCGCTGTGAAATTTCTCATTTTTGGACTGATCTTGCACTGAGACCAACCATCTTCAGCTGAGTCAGTGGAAGCAGAGGGTGCTTAACACTGTGCAGAACTGGGTCAACAATGTGATGCTTTAAGTTGGTTTTGATCTTCAAATCTTTCAGTGGTTTTCTTGTTGAAAGGACATATCTGGTCATCTCACAAGACAAAGACCCATATATATGTTAAGTAACCTGTAAGACCCACTTTCTATAATCTAAATCAACTTCTCTGATATACTTCCAGGCTATTTTTAAATGTCTTCTAAGTTGCATTGACGATTGCACCGGAAGCTCTTCCCCATCATAACTCTGGATCCCAATATGAAAACAGAAGGAAAGATTTACAAGCCTGCCAAGTTGACTTTAATACATCACTTGCTCAGATATGACCCACATGACTTTACCATTGAGCCATTTGGAGTTGTATTGTGCTGTCCTAAGTGGAGGAACATTTCCAAGGCTGCGGTAAATAGCGGGATCCCGTCCAGAGAAATCAATTACAGTTGCAGCATAGAGTTCTCCTCGTGATGTAATCACAGCTGTCGAGTTATGCCGAGGGTCGTACGGGCACCGAGCCACTCCATTAATTCTGTCAATGATTTTGCTAAGATTTCCTACCTGTGTTTAAAAGGAGAGAGGAGAGAATTTAAAGAGCATCTGGCTTTCTTACTGGTACAGAGAATTCAGTTTGCCCACCAGTACCTATGAGCAAAACCCTGATTTTAAAAAACCGGGCAGCTGTAAGAAAGTAATGCCAGCGATGACTGTAAATTGATCTTTACATCCATCATTTGCCAACATAAGAAGTTGTGTCTGAGCCTCACTGATCCTATTGCTTTGTAAGAAGGGTAATTCCCCAGCCAACGAAGCCTGTAGGCCCCAACCCACTTGGTGTAATCAGGTGCTCCTGCTGCTAGCACAGGTTTCTAATCTTCCATAGACACCACTTGAATGTACACTGGCATTAAAAAATATAAAAATAAACATTTCTCTGGACCTGCCCCTGTCTCCCTTGAAGCCAAAGGGAGTTTTGCCATTTATTTTAAGGAAACACTAAGTATTCAGCTCAGGAGGCATTCGCAGTTAAGCTTGTCTACATTCCCCATTTTCAACAGCATACCCAAGGTTTACATAAGCAGCACTATGTCCAGATCCAGCTCACTCATCAGTTTTTTGCTGCCCACCTGCAGATACACCCACTGCCCCAAAGCAGCCCAAAGGGGCCCAAAGAAGAAAACCAAAACAGTTTCAGATGAGCTACATTTGGACCATATTCTCTGCAGCCATGATGCCCTGCCAAATGACTGGCCTTCCCCAGAGCACATATCCAGCCCTCTCCATCACTGCAAAAGAGGCAAAACAGACCTGTCGACTGGAACACACCGGTGAGAAGGCATTGGTACCACAGGTAAAAACCTTCTTGCCATAAACAATCAGCACTCGGACATAGTTCTGACACTCTTCCTATAGGGACACAAAACAGAGACAAAGGATTTTTGAAAAGGAGACTGTAGGGTTATTTATTACATTAAAAAAATTACCTGTATTGCAGGTGGAATACATCTTCCTTAGCTCTAACTCAGACTGAGGTTTGTTGCATCAAGCAGTGCACAGCTGTAGGGACCTAGTGGTCTAAGTGAGCAAGCCCAATTTGCTGGTGATTTCTCTAATCATAGCCCTGTACAGTGTCTGAATAGGATATTATCCACCAGGCTGACTCCGTATTAGCCACACAAGTGCCTCGTTCTGTGCTCTGCTTTGACTGGAGGAGGAATTCTCCCTCTTTTCATAATGACACTTCTGACCTATTTTTCCCAGTAATGCTGCAGCTTAGAAAATGTTACCCAGACACAAACTCCAGTGAAGGACAGCAGGTCTGTCTGCACTGTAATTCACACCAGTGCCAGGAACTTCCAACACACCAAACAGCAGGAACTTCTCTTTAATAGACCAGGCTGGTCAGGAGAACCTCATGCTTGAACAGGCTGTTACTTCCTGCCTCCCACAAGGATCCTGTGCTCAGAATTTTCCACGGTAGAAAGAGCTTCTCTTTCAGGCCCGGCCAGTGAGAAATAATAAATCTCCTCAATCACATGACCCTTTGCTGGTACAAATAGGCAACTGCCTTCATATGCCAGTCCCCAAAGGTGTGGGGCTCCAGATGTCCCATGCTGAGCTAGGGGTGGCAGCACAAGGCTGCACTTGGCTGGCTTTTTTTTTTCCCCAAAAAAATCTCCTTCATGTTGTTGGAGACAGCCACAGTCTCTCTTTTTCCTCACAGCCTTGTACCCAGAGACCTGTGGACTGCAGCTCAGGCTAACTGAGCATCTTTGAGGACTTAAGCCATGGGGGAGGAAGAGGCCACATAAAGCAGGGACTTTCTAACATGACACAAAGGGAACAGGAGGTGCAGCGCTAGCGTGCAACTCCCACAGGCAGTGCAAGAGGCTCGAGAGCCGCCTGCCCCAAGGCTCATCTGAAGACCCCCGTGAGAGACGTACTGCAAGCCTCGCACCAGGCTGCCTGCCCTGGGCTCTGCAGCCACCTGAGAGGAAAGGATATGAGCAATGGCTAATGACTGGCACCCACAGGGCTCCAAGAGAAGAAAGTCTATTATATTCTGCTGGAAACAGAAAAGGAAACTTGTTGAAAATAATAACCTCGGCTGGGTTATCCTGGCTGCTTTGCTTTCCTCCCTCCAATAGATCATAATTTGCCACTAAACTGAGCCTACAGCTGCAGACACTGCTTCTCCTTCTGTGAGCAGCAATCACTCTGCGAGCTTCCCTGTCTCACAGCGCTCCACGCTGTTGATCATTTCCCTGAAGACTTCATTTGCAAGATTCAGCAGTGTGAAAACACTCCCTATCATCTGGAAAGGAAGAGGCTTGCTTAGCTGGATTATGTGCTATCTCTTTTCATTTGCTGTATGGAAATCAACTCATTGAAGGATGGCATTTAGCGAAACCCCACCAGTGGTAGCAACAGACAAGCGACTACATGGGCATGACATGTGGGGTTTGCTTTCGAAAGGAGATTGCAGGGACTCCACTCCAGAGCTAGCCCAGGAGCACTCGCCCAGCCTGGGCAGAGGCTACAGAGTGCCACAGAGCAGGTACTGCCAGTCTTGAGTCTCGGCAGGGGCATCTGGGATCAGATACATAATGCCTGGCACCCGAAAATGAGAGCTTAAATTCATAGCCGGGCCCATTCAGCACTTCTTAATTCAGAAGCAGATGACTGTGCATCAGTCTATCAAATAGGACCTTGAGAAGCACCGTCGCACCTGCTGTGTGTTCAGAATAGAGGTCTCATTGCTTCCTTTGACAAGACGAAGGGCTTGCCGGCCTCTCTGCCCTCTCCTGTCATTGTTACGTGGTGCTGTGAGCCCTGTTAGTTATTCCCTGCCCTACAGACGTCTGCATTTCATGAGTGGGTTAAGTCATTCCTCTTTCTATAGAGCACAGTTATGCAATTCCACGTAATATTAGAACCACTATATATTTAACTGCAAAGTACTAGAAATTCTTGAGGGGATGCTATAAAAAAAAAAAAGGTATGGGTTCCTCTCCCAACAGGGTTTTGTTTTCAGAATATGATTGATTTGGCATCTAACCCAGAATGCAGCTCTGTACCCAAATTTCACACAATAAGAGAGTACCCATCTGCTCCCCCTCCACTTCCACCTTTCTGTGCTTTGTGCAGAGTCTGAGCATAGCTTCTGACCTAAACCAGCTAATATAATTTATGTCACTGGACCCTTTCCTGCCTAGGCACTTCAATATATTCCTAACTAAAACCCTGTCCTGCAGAAATCTAAAATCCTAATTTGCAGAATTCTCTTCTCTGCACAGAACTATATACAGATTAACAAACTTCAATGTCTATAAAAATCTTCCCAACTGAGGAGATAGCACACAAAAAAGAATTTCTCTGTGAGATCGTGTGCTGGATGGTCTTCTGGAGTCTACTGGCAGTGATGCATCTGTTGCATGCTTTACTTCAAGGCACAGTAGCCTGGGTTGGTAAGGATGCTGGAAACTGGTAAAATATTGTGTTATGTTAGCCTAATTAAGCACGGTTTTATTTGTACCCATTCAGTCCAAAGCGGAAGTTATTTACTGAAACAGAGGAGAATCCATACTGAGCAAATATATCTGCTGCTATCTGAACCTGCACCAGAATATTTAATCTGCGAGTTCCAGCCCAGTCCCAACTGCAGCAGCAAAAAGCAAAAGAGCAGAGTCAGTATGGATGAGGTATTAGACTGGAAACATTTGACAGCAGATACTTTTCAGGGAACTGGATGCCCCAAGCCCACTAATTATTTCATTGGCCGTAAAGGCAGAAACTGGGGTGACTAGTGGATGTTTTCTACTCTGCTTAAATAACAATGCTACTAGGCGTGGGCCATATCCAACAGCAGTTGTTCCTATGAATTAACTGAGTAGGCATTTTCCCTGGACCTGCCTTACTGATGGTGGCAACAGCACTCCACGCTCCTGGAGGAAGAGCAATGATAACGTGCACATTTCATCCTCTTTTGTCTCAAAGCAATGTATACTGCTTGAAGTAATATTCGGACACAAACGTACATTATCCATCTGCCCTGTCCTCTCAGCTGGGTGAATCAAAACACACAGGTGCTAAAAGATTTGCATGGTGACACACTGAGTCAGAGGAGATCCTGAAGGACAGCAACAAAGATCTAACTATCAGACCCCACCTCTCTAGCCTGCCTGGCCCAAAGAGGAATACTGTGCTTATCTGGTATTTCTTATTGCTGTACCACTGCCAGTCATGTCAGTCTATGAAAACCTCCACCAAAAGCAAAGAAGAAACCGAACCACTTAAATGCTCCAGTTTACAGGATTTTTCTCGAGACAGTGTTGGTGAGATTTACATTAAATCCTCTTTCTACCCTATTCTCAAAATAACTAGCAAGGAACGGTCTCCTCTCTGTGTTCTTTAAACCAGTCTGGATTTGCTCCGAAAAGTCATTCAACACGCTGCTCTCTATAACAATTTGTAGCTGAGGCAACTGGTTAGTAAAATGATCTCACAAACCCCTACAGAAAATCAGAGCTATTTAATGCAGTTTCTTCCATGTGGCTGGAAAACTCTAGGCGTGCAGGAGACGAAATTCAGACGGGCTTTAATATAGCCAGAAAACCTGGCAAGTTTGAACCCAGCTCTGTCCAGACGAGACAATATTTGGATCCTGCTCTCACATTATGGAGCAGACAGTTAAATCTGTGTATGATCAGCCTGCAAATCTCATCACCAGAAGATATTATTGGGATCAAGAGATTAAGGATTTAAATAAAGGGGGAAGACTGGGTATTTATATGGTTAATGAGAATAACCCAGTTATATTAGTTGGGATTATTATTAAATATATGGCAGAGCTGATAAAAACCTGTGGCTCACTGCCAGAGCATTAAGCATATCTCCAATTTTCCTATGAATTACATGTTACCCACTTTGGGATTCTTGCTCCTTCCTCAAAATTACGTGGGACTGGTCCCTTTTTTGAGATAAGGCCTTAAATGGAGCAGATACCACTTTTCTCCAGCCTAATGACCCTTGTTTTCCTAGAAAGGAAGAGTATACAACTTCTAATGCTCAACCCTACAGGGCACAGCGTCTCACAATCACTAATAAACTTCACTGAAGCCCTTCCCTCTCACTCCCCTCAGATTAATTTAATCCTCATTTATTTCATTTTTTGCAACATTTAGATTTAAATGTGCCTGAGAGTGCTGTTATGTCCATGACCATGGACAGGAGCAGGCCTCTTTCTAGCTCATACAGGCATCAGGCTACTTTGAAAGCACATTTCAAAACGGAGAACCAAGAGTGGTGCCTTGTTACTCCCTTCGTTCGTGTGGACAGATCAGCAAACGGAGGCATTGAACTCCTGCTGGCTTCAGTTTGAGGTAAAAATCACAAAGACACTTTCAGGATGCAGTGGATACACCAGCTGTAGGCGCTTCTTGAGTTGTTTCACCTGTCATCTCTGTACACTGGAGTTCTGAAATTTTATAAACCCTTAATCTCATTGTAAGGATGTATTTTTCTTTGAATTTTACTTTAATTGGCCTTTCACTTTGAATAAACCACTCAAGCTCTGTTGTCAGAAATCTCCTTTTTTGTTCTTTTTTCTTTTTAAGCTAACACTACATCACATACTGATATATTTTAATCACAGACTAAAACCACAGTTACATGCTGTATGAGAAAAATAGCTGTTTCAGATGGTCTGTTGTCCTCAGTAAAGAAACACAAACTCCTGGAGTACAACCTGCAGTTCAGAGAATCAGCCAGCAGAACCCCATGTTAGCCCTTCAACGACATCTTAGAGTGCAGCAAACATTTGTCTGTTGCAGTTCATCCCAATTTGTTAAAAAATAATCAAGACCTAACATGTTCTCGAGCACTGTTATTAACACATTTTCAGATATCTATATTTATTTCTTTGGACAAACAATTCTATTAATCAGTTTAAACCAATACCCTGATCAAGCTGCCTTTCTCCTTTGAGTGCAACAGATAGCAAAGAGAATTGCTAATGATTTTTCCAGCCAAGTTTTCTTTGATGGACTTCAAATCAAATTTGGGGGCT
The DNA here is from genome assembly GCF_028858705.1 of Grus americana. NCBI lineage: Eukaryota > Metazoa > Chordata > Aves > Gruiformes > Gruidae > Grus > Grus americana. The sequence continues at coordinate 12,978,266 of NC_072857.1, read as the reverse complement.
GATTCTGCATTGATAGCTTAGCAGAAATACTAGGAAAGTAGGTTCAGATCTCTAGGAACAGTTACAAAGGGGGAAAAATATCTGACAGCCTCCTGGTTATTTCTGTTTGCCTGGGCATTTATATGGTACCTGTCCTACCCGGATGGCTATTATTTGTAAGTGGTGTGGAGATTCCCAGCTCTTCTAGATAACCAGATGGCACATCCTCTGTGTGATGCAGAGCCACCTGAAGGCCTGAAACAGCAGATTCCTCCATTAGCTCAGCAATTTCAGCACCAAACCCATTTAGGTGGGCTCTAGCCTTGGGCTATTTCCCTGTAACCTTGTGTGAATCATAAGACTCCCCCAGCATCAGGACATCATCCAATAAATGGAAAAAACTATACTGGCAATATATGGGGACAATCAGTAGCTGGATGCTCATCAGACGTTTCTCTTGGTTCTTTCTTGCTCCAGAAGTGTTAGTGCACCAGCTTTTTCCTAGCTATACAAAACTCTCAGGACAGCATGTAAGAGATGGATCACTGCCATTTTCACAAACGGTTCCCTTTCATGCTTTGAAATGACAGTGTGCTGCTTTTGGAAAGTTAACAAATAATTCTGTACTTAGACAAGACCAAAGTGCTCTTGTTTAGAAAGCCACAACTTTCCATGCTGGACAAAATTCCTTAGATGTGGTGGATGTGGACTGTTGTGCAGACAAACCAATTACAAACTAGAAGCTAAGCAACTCCTAATGAAATTAAATATACCTCTTCCCCTTCCACTCTATCCATCACTCATTTTAACTACAACATCTGGGTGTATCATTTGGAAGACAGAAAGAAAAGCAGCATAACACTGACTTCGTTCTCTGCATTGTCTCAGTAATGTGGATGTTTTCCAGGGGACAATATTAAGGTGCTGATCAGGATACATTTTATAAATGCTGCAAAACCAGGAGTGATTACTAGTGGAAGCCAGCATGGATCTCCAGAGACACGGCAAATAAAGCATATACAATTCTTCTAGGAAATCACAAGTTTTGGTTGATAAATATGACATAAATGAAGTAGACTTTTCTGAGGTGTTTGTTTTAATATCACATGTCATATTGTGGAGAGTTAATTTTAAAATCAGGTTCAAGAACATATATATTAATGGATTAAAATCTGATAAATGACTGCACTGAAAGAAGTCCTCAGAGTGAAATCATTCACAAACTTGCTACTCTAGCAGGGTCCCAGATGCAGTAGTACTAGCCCACTATCAACATTTTTCTTAACAAACATTTGTGAATAACCCAAATACTATGAAAATAGCAATTACCAGTGAGGCCAATGTCTCACTGTATATACAGTGATATATGCTAGACTGGTGAGCTGGATCCAACAAACAAAATAAATTTTTGTAAGATATTATGCATTAAATAGCACGGAGCAAAGGGGCTCTATGTATAGACTGGGATATTACATCCCAAGACTAGCAACTGTGAAAAGGATTTAGTGGTCACAGTGGCTAGGCAATTCTGCATGATCTCCTATGGCAGAAGAGTTTATGAAACTGCCAAGTATATGAACAGAGGACGGTGAATAAGAGGTGGAAGACTGTTTTAATCACACTTAGGCATTAGAGAGATTGACAAGGAAATACAGGTGAAAAATTGGAGTGTGCAGAAAACAGACACAAGAAATATTCAAGGGCAGTAGAAAAATGACTTAGAGAAAGAGGCTTGGAGAACTCAACTTTTTACTTTATCAAAAAGCCTAAGTACTGAGTTGACAAGAGCATACAAGTGCCTTTGTAAAAAATAAATATTGGTAACTAAAGGGCTCTTTAATCCAGCAGAGAAGGGCAAAATGAGACCCAGCCACTCAAAACTGAAGCCACATCCAAAGAGGAAATAAAGTACATGTTGTTAACAGGGAAGGTGATCTGCCATTAGCACAAGCCAGCAAAGCACACAGTCGGCCCATTTGCTTCAGGCCTTCAGTTCAAAGCTGTTTGCTTTCCTCAAAACGGTGCAGCAGCCAAACACAAGTTTGGAATAAGCAGGCGAAATTTGTTGCCAGAGCTACACGGGGTGTCAGAAGAAATGACCTAATGGTACCTTATAACGTCAAATCTGGGACCCAGATTTCTCATCTCCCTTTTCTCTGGCCAATAGGTACTCAAATGTGGAGTAACCATCATGCCATAATAATTATACTTCTGTGATATGCATTTTAGGAAGAGATTTTCTAAGCAGCGGGAAGAATCTGATTTAGATACTCAACAAGCATAAGAATGAAGAGAAAAAAAGGCATTTTAGTACAAGAGGTAGCTTTGAAAAACTCACCCTAAAATACATACATTATTAAATCGGCAAGGAAAATGGACCGGTCATATAACTTACTCAAACTACACTGTGAGTTAATATAAGAGCCAAAGGTCCTCTTTATTTCTAGCCTCTATCACCACATATCTAAGTGCCTGACAATCCATAACATATTTATCATTAAATCATCTGTGCTAGGTAGAAAACTGCCATTAGTCAAGTTTTGACAAAGCAGAGCTGAGGCAGACAGAGCTCTGGATCTTGTACTACCATTGTGCAGCAGAATCAGAAATCTAGTATCATTAGCGCTGCCCTCACTTGCTGTGTTTATCCAGCCAAAAGCAGAGATTTGGGGTTAGAAATGGACTTCTTCGCTGGAATATAGAGCAGTTCACCAGCTGGCTGGGCTAAACTTGGTATTTTTGCAGCTAGCGCCAAGTCATTTCTCTGCAGTGTAACAATGAATGTGTAGACTCCCCAAGAGGGACTCAGCCATGGACACACAGGTTAGAGTAGATACTTGGGAGATCTGAGTTCACTTAGCTACTGCAGCATCCTTCTGCCTTTGTAGCTTCATGTCTTCTTGTCAGACTCTTAGTCAACACCTCTGTTTGCCATTAATTGTATGTCAAGAAATGTCTAAAAATCTGCTTAATTATTGTTCCTCAGAATTTCACATCCATGGCCACTGCACCCTCCAAACAATTTCAAGCTCTGAATCACAATCAGCGTAAACTCAGCTGTTCAGAGCATTATCCTCATGAAATTTTTGGCAAACTCTTTGCAGTGTGAGGAGGCAGCAGCAGTGAAGATACTCAGACCATTGCTTTCTTTTGGCATGACAGTAAAATACGATAAATTGAAATTATCCTAGAATTTGTTCAGTCAAATGCATGGTTTTATCCAGAGGTTGACAAAATAATTCTGGGTTTTAAATTCAAATTCTTCATGAAAAATGGGATACAATTTAAATCTCACAAACCTTACAATGGAAGAAAAGAGCAAAATCCTGTCTTTACACATTTTAAAGTACAAAGATTCCTTATGTCTTGGGTTTTGGAGGTTTTTAATTTTGTCCAACTTCTGTTGGGTTCTTCTTCTAGTGGCTGGGCATGTTTGGCGTTCACCTAACCCAGCCCCTTTTGCCTCCATGGTGTTTTCCAGCATAACATAGATCCTACATGAAACTCCAACACATGTTCTAGGATACCCATACTACTGTTCTCCACAGCTACATGAAGCAAATTGTTGCCTATCTGGCAAAATTCAGGCTAGCTTTTTTGTGTATATACAAGTTAATACAGAAATCACATAAAGTTTATATAATAAAATGAACGTGGTCAATGGAAGATCATATAATCCTGTGTTAAAACACTGAACTGGAACTTGGGAGAATTCCAGCATTTTGGGACAGTCACACAATGACTGTCCATGTCTAAGGAAAGATCATGTTTATCCTCTCTTATCCTTTGTCCAGCTCCTTCGGTTTAGACTGCAAACTCTTTGCGGAGTAGTGTTAAGGACAATAGGACACCCTCTCAGTTGAGGCCTGAAGATTTTTGAACAGTACCAACACCACATTTGAAAAATCAAAATATTTCCTGCTTTTTGATAGATGGCTTTGTTTTAGAGTCTCAGAAGAAGGGCAGAAAGGACCTGTGTTTGCATCAGAAATGTCCGCAAATGCCAGACTTCTGAGAGAGCATGCTTTGGTTCAGGCAATTCTTGCTTTAAACCACATTTTAGCAGATTGCACCTGCCTCTGAAGGTGCTCTGTGATATTCCACTTGAACAGACTGCAGTGTGCTAGCAGATTCAGTTCTCGTGTTCAAGCAAATTATACAAAGATGAACTCTAACTGCAAACAAGCATCGAAGCCCACGTGGCCAAATGCCAGTGGCGCACTGCTGAGTATCGAGACTAAGCCAACCTGCCCAGCCTCAGACCCCACTGAAAGACGTTACCCCTGGCTTGCCACCACTCTGCTCCTTGATGGGTCACAAATTGTGTCCTCTCCAGCACAGAAATCACCTTTGAATTTCATGCAGAGCAAGTCTAATAACCTGGACAGGAGGCCTTTGAAATGACTTGCTTGGTGGTGCTCAAACACTTGTGGTGGTGGATCTAAACTACTGCAAATTTACAAGCTCAAGCTGGTGTCAGATGCTCCCTGTGTGGATTTCACATGATGCAAACAAATTTACCCATAGCATCACTGTAGCAAAGCAAAACTTACCTCTGTTTTCCCTTTACTTTGACAGGACCTCCTGGTGTCTTCATCTGAACCCCATGCTGTTGCCTGAGAAATCAAAATGCACAAGTCACATGACAATGCCACCAACCACCATGTCTGGAGACTCCCAAAGCAAGAGCAAGTATCTCCAGCCAATTTACACAGCCCAATTTAAAAGCAGCGCTGTGACGGTGAACATGTATCTTGCTCCCACTGTGCTCACAGTGCACACAGATGATAAATAGATGAGAAGTCCAGAGGCAGAAGCAACTGGAATGTTAACAGAGGACAGACTTTAATTTACATGTAAATACAACTTCCGATCATCATTCAACTGGAAGGTCCAAGGCATAAGCCCAACATGCCAAGCCATCGCCTTCTTTTCAAAGAGGACAGTACTGTATAAAACAGCCCACTCTCAACACCAAAATGAAACGCTTCCCTGCAGCAAAGTCCAGTAGTTCTGCACAAATTTGCTGGTCTCCTTAAGTTTACCCACAAGATTGTCACCTTCTAATTAATCCTGCAGTGAAGTGAGCTGGGTAAAACAACTGGGAGCTTACAGGCAAAACCTGGAGAGATGGGAAGCAGGGACAAAGGTTGGATGGTGATTTGTGATGCCAGACAAGTGTGGTCAGATCCTGAGGTGGAGTAAAATGCGTTAGGGCTGAGGGCACTATTGACTGGGGACCGAGAGCACGTGGGATCCCCAGTCAGCTCTGACTGACTGCTTCGGAGCAAAGAGGCACCTTCCTTCGCAAGAGATGTCTTGACCAGCAAAGCTGCATTAGAGAGAACTTTTAGATTTAAAATTTTCAGCAGCATACCCAACCATTCAGTGCCCTCCGCAATTTTCCTCCCTTCAGCACTTTTTAAAAATACTCCTAACAAATTCAAGCAGGTATTGTTAGCTGGAGGTGAAAATACATATAAACATCCATACTATACATAATACATCATCCTGAAAAATAGCTCTGTTACATAGGGAAAGGCCAGGCTCACAAAGTTCAGATACAGATCCAAAGCTCCCCTCAAAGAGCCAGGATTTCTTTTTTTTCCCCAGTCTATTACCAACACAGGAAATGGCTTCAAAGTTCGGTCCGGATCTGAACTGTTCTTGAACCTTCTCACTGCAGCCAATATATTTTGTTCAACTCTGGGCTTCCATAGAAATTGTCCCCTTGACACATGATAAATCCTGTTTTTTTTCAGGAGAAAGACGGGAGACCACTAAGAAAAGGGGATGAATTTTCCCACCCCCAGCTCAGGTCCATGAAGAGACTCACTCAGAACCGCAAGAAATGTTATCACCCAGGAAATGCATTTATATACAACATTTGGGGAAGGGATATTTCTACCTCATTTAAAAAAAAAAAAAAAAAAAGGTATGTTGTCCATTAACTGAGCATTCAGTTCAATTTGCCTTGAAGTAAGACTTTATGAGCACAGGCAAAGATCTGGTGGGAGAAGGGAAGAGCACAGATCTTTCCTGGGAGTCGCTTGGGAAACTTGGGAAATACCTCCCACTGCAGTCCAATCCAGGCTGAAGGCCAAAAGCTTGTGCCTCAGAAGTGTTTTTGTGAGAGCTGGGATAAAGTCCATGCTGGAAAGAATCATTTATCCATATCCTGAGAGGGGATATGTCACTGGATGAGAGAGCTCACGTCGATAAACCATCACAAGAGAGCAAGGAATTTTGACTGATGACTCCCAGGAACCCTTGACATCTGCAAAACTGCGTAGCAGCATTTTCATCCCCAGTCCCAAATCTAGCCAATATTCATCTAACCACAGTATCCTTGCACCTTGGATCAATTTTTGACAACCTTAATACAAAAAAAAAAAAAAAAAAAATCCAGAAAAGAGACAGCTTATTAGGTGGCTCTTCTTCCCATTTCAAAAACAGAGACAGAGCACTCTCAATTATACAGCCCAGTTTACCTTAACAGTGCTTGACAGGACAAAATGAAAAGAAAAATCCTTGGTTTCTTCAGCAATCTATGCTGCTTCTCTCCAAATACTCTGGGTCTTCTGGGATTGCAGCAATGCAACAGAGAAGAATTTCGCCTCCTAGGACCTAACTCTTCTTGCCAGACACCTGCACTGCAGAGCTTTGAGGCATGTTGTAAACATAGCTCGTGTCAGAGCACTGGTCCCCTCCAGCTACGTTCTCAGTGCCTAAATGTTTTCTTTTATTAGGCAACACTGCCCTTCAGCTTTCTGAAGCACTACCTTGATGAGTCTAGTGATAACAGAAGTTCTTGGTGATGACCCAAATTACAGGAACATGTTGTTTGTGACTGCACCATTAGTCAGGGTGCACTTCATTAGAGCTAAGAGGATAATTAAGCAATATGACAATCCAGAGCATGTTTTACAAGTCCCACACATGTCTTTGTTGGGACAGGGAGGAGGTAGTTTGAGGGCTGAGTAACTCCAATGACCTCTAGTGACTCAAAGAAAATATTCATGACCCTGCAAAGCAGAATATCTTGCCAATAACAAAAATATAATTGCAAAACCAAGGACCTAATGTGTGTTTAAAGAATTGTACTGCAAGTTATGAATATGCACAAGTCAGCTGACCTACTGCCTAGCCAAGTCCTTCTGCTGGCCTCCCAGGGGCCTGCACACATCTCTGGTCATGGCCTTTGGGTTGGACCTGGTAAGAGGTCCCGAGCAGGCCCAGAACTCTCAGCTTGGGGCTCTTGAGCTTTCTAGCATTGTTTGGTTTCTTTACTTGACTGATCAGCTATCTTTTCAAATCAAAATGTCCCACCCTTGTCATCTCTGTTGTCTTGGGCTTCTCTGTGCAAACTCCTTGTGTAATGCCAGTGCTCTGCTCCCTGCATCTCACTGGTATGTCCAACCCAAGCCCCTCCTTCCCAGATGAAATTTTCTTCTTCTGCCTTAGATTAATTTTGCTCCAGTATCAACTACACCCTGGACATTTGACAGAGAAACCCTCACAAAGATCCCTCTCGTGCCCATATGTTTCTCAGTGAGGCAGACACCTACTTAGGACTTGCATAACTTACGGACTGTAAGGGATGCTTTGCACTTTCACCTCCTTACCTGATCATAGCACTTCCCAGCAGCCAGCATCTTGCACACTGACTTAAGTGCCTCCTCCCCTTTCCTCACCTCCTTCAGTAAACCAAATTAATACTATTTCTTTTTACTGCTGAAAGCTGCTTCTGCACACTTGGATGAGATACAAACTGTATCCACCAGAAGTTTTTGGTCACTCAGCTGGGTCATCATCCTGAATTTATGATTCATTTTCTCAGTTGTCTGAGACATTTAGGTTTCCCAGCTCCAGAAAACACATCTGGGATTACTTTTGTACCTCCTGCTACACGTGTCACTCAAAAGCAGTAAAGTAGACACCTCTGGACCCATGTGGCAATAAAACAGCTTTCATGGCATGGGTCACGGAAAACAGAGCCTGGATGAAGACATGACAAACCTGGGAGCAAGGCTACATACAAACACAGGACAGTATGTACTTTCTCCTAGCTGCTTCCCTACTTGCCATGTGCTCAAGCAACCAAGCAAACACTTTTTTAGGCTGTCAGGATGTCAGCTATTCCTCCCCTTACATCCTTACCAAAAGCACTCCAGCTCCTCATGCTACCTCCTTACAAGCTCTCCAGCATCTCTTCCCTCCTGCATTTCCAGAAGAAATGCAGTTTCTAACAGTTTCCCAGCCTCTTTGAGGACCTCATCTACAACCACATGGCCCATGTGCAGAATGGGGAAACACCAGGTTCATATGTCATACAAATGAAACAACCAGCTACGGGCTGCAGCTGCTGTGTAAGACAAGAGCCACGCAAACCATGAGCAGGACTGCCCAGCCACCTGTGCAGGCAGGCATGAGAGTACTAGCAACTTTGTCTCTGAACTGAAAATGCAATTAAATGTGCCATCCTTCAGCCTATCTGCATGGACACCTGCTTCTTCAAATCTCTATTTCTGTTCTTGAGTTTTACGCAGGCAGATTTTCTCAATTAAAAAAAAAAAGGAGGGGTGTTGTGTGTTATTTCTGCATCTTTAGGAAGTCACATGAAAAAGAACAATCACAGGAGAAGCAGTTGTGTACAACCACATGTATCTGGTGCAACACTGCCCAACTAGAAATTAACGGAAATGGGCCACAATAGTTAAGCTCAGTGTATATCTGAATATTCAAATGCCGCACACAGAAAGAAAGAGTTAATGTCTCTTCTAATAAATTATGAGCATCATGGTTTGCTCCCAGTTCAGACTGCAGATCAGCAGGGCTCTAGAAATTCTAGCTCATCATGTACTGTCAAATCAGTTATTCAGCACGCACTGCTGAGAGAAGCTTTCTAGATACATTTATTTAATTACCTGCACATCCCAGTGCTGGCATCCAAAATACCTACCTGTCACTAGCAAGTCCTGTTATCAACAGTTACGTGCATCCTCAAATGCTGATGTGAAAATCTCTTCAACTTCTATGGACCAGTTTTTACATTCAGGCCAGCAATTTATAATTACTTCAAACACCACATATTAATTTAATAGATTAAGTATACACTAATCCCTGCACCGTACTTGCACAACAGAGGTTGCAGGGTTTTGTGCAAAACCATAACATTGCTTTAAAACTGGAAAGCGAAGACTGGAAGAGAATAGGCTATGTGCATAGTTATCGGGTAAATTAAACCCGTTCTTAAATTCTGAAGTCTTTTATTACAAATCTGTCCATCTGTTACCAACCTTGCTTCCATTAAATAAGTAGTCCATGCAAGCTACTGGCAGCCTTGCATGCCTGCAGACAGACCCAGAACCATGTTGTTCTCTCCTGTTAGTGGAAGTGTAATACAAAAATGTACATAGTGTATGTTTGGAAGGAGACAAAAAAACCCAAGTACAGACCGACTGCAAAAAAACCCAGGGACTGATTCTGTGAGATGCCCAGCATTTCCTAAAAGGTACTGAGTACCTCAGGTTTCTGCTAACATCAGCAGAAGCAGCACCTTGTGTCCCAGCCTTGGGTCTGCAGGGATTGCTAACGGCAGGAGCTTCCATTTCCATCAACTCTCTGCAGTGCCCACAGGAGACTTCTCAATCCGCCCACGGAGTAAGAGGTGCTTTTGGTTCTCTGCGTGTGCCGTGCAGGGCACCCGAGCAGAGTCTGCCAGTCGCATCACCCTTCGCTCAGTTATGCATGAGGAAGGAGGGCAGGAGGTGGTGTGATATGACAGTTATTGTTCACTAAACCCCTGAGCTGGCAGTCATTTCTTTCCCTGTGTATTTATTTACATTTTCCTTTCCAGTAACTGTACAAGGCACTAGTATGTTCAGAGAAATGTATCTCTGGAAAATAAAAAAAAAAAGGCTGGCTTTGAAGGCAGCTTCCTGGATTCCTCATAACAGCCCCAAATCTCTGCATTTCTTATTTACATTTACAATTTTTTTTGGATCAGCTCATTTCACAGCAAGGTATGGAAACTTTTCTCCAAGTCTGGAGAGAGAGGAACATGGAGGGATGATGTTTTGCACTACATTTAATATCTGCCAAATTTAATGGAAATAAAGTACATATTTACTTACTCTACTGGACCAGTTTAGCTTAACAACATGCTTAAGGACTTTGCTAAATTGGTGTGCAGACCAAGTCCTTCACACAGTGGCTGCTCAGAGGCCAGTTCATTCCCTTACAAGATGTCAGCCTCAATCTTTTCATCCATACTGATGATCAGATTTCAGACCTCTAAAATATCACGCATAGATTCTTGCTGATAATGACAAATCCATTTTATAAGTTTATTTCTATGTTTCTATGTACTTTGCAGTCTCTACACAAGATAGCACCAATGTAAATCTACCCTTCCTTGGGCAAATTCTACAGCATTTAAAAGAGATTGGTAAGTGCTGGGTCTTACAGCACTTCTTAGGAGAAAAAAAAACTCTGAAAAAAGTACTATAGGCTCAATCCAGAAAATCCATTAAAAGATTCTTGTTTAACTTAGGTTTCTATGATGTGTACTGTAAAAACATTACTACAACACTTTAGCTACCTCTCCCCTATTTAATCCTCCAGGACTTCTCAATAAAGACTTGTCTAATAGTGGAAAGTTAAATTCCCTTTTTGAAGCATTGGCTTTTGTCTCTCAAGGACAAGACACATGTACAGTGCTCTATAAATAATAACTTATTGAAATCTAACTTCTTAATAATAAAGCACAGTAGCTTAATACCCTAGAGGCCATTTTCTTCCAACACTGGTAATTTATTAAAACTGTGATAAACATGTCTGATAAACAGGTAACTAATACCAAAAGAACATAGCGCCAAGCTTCAATAAATAGTTCTGCTACATACTGCAGTATACAAATTACAGAGCACTGCTGCGTGCAGTGACAGGTATGAGGAATGATCACAGGATTCAGTCAATTCATTGCAGGGAGAGGAGAGGGCTTGGATGAAGGGAATTGCATTGTGTTTTATCAAATTATTAATTGACTTCCATTAAGTGATCTCAGATCCTTTGAGATAGGGTAAAACTCAAGCTGTTTGCTTCATTTAAGCTAAGCACCCACAGTGCCTATCCACAGACTGGCCCCATTGCGCAGCTCTTCTGGAGTGGCTGGACAGTAAGTCAGCTGGGGAAGACCTCAAAATGGATCACTTAGAAGACGGAGGTTGGCAAACATGCAAAAAAAAAAAAAATCCATCAGTGGGTTCCAGTTCCCATAACCTTCATCTCTGAATCAGACCATCTCAAAAGTCAGCCTCTTACTACACTGGGACTGATTCTGGCCTGGCATTTATTGGCTGCTGAAGCCGGTCGCTCACTCTGTTCCTATCAGAGCAGAAGTAGATGCTACATATTGGCATAGTAAGGATGCAATAATTCATCAGAAAGAAGGACTTTTTCATTTTAAGAATGAATCTTTAACTCAGCTTCAAGTAATACCATCTTTGGATATTCATGTTCCTCTCTCTCATGAACTCTTACCACATCCTTACAGAGAGAAATGCAATAGTCTGAAGGAAGTTCCTCCACCCTGGCTCACCTATTTTACAAAAATTATATAAATGGTGTATATCTGCACCCACTAGTCAGAGACGAGAGTTTCCAGGAGGTCTGATTATGTTCTTTGTTGGTTTCATTCTTAAGCCTCGCTGATTTAGAGTCTGTCTGTCCTCCCACCTTACGTTTTCAGACTGTATGCACAGACGGACGGAGCATCACTGTAACACCGGGCGGAACAAGGGCCTCAGCCTCCAGGTATGGGAGCTCTGCTTTTTCTGATCAAGTTATCCCAGTCCTATGAGCTATTGTACATCAGCCCAGTCATGGTAACCCACTCTGTTCATGGTTCTCTCTTATCTCAGATGCAAGGTAAAATACTTGTTTAAATCCTCACGTACTTCCTCCTGCGCAGAGAGCACATCCCAGTAACACAGCTCTGCGGCGAGCAGTAAGCTTCTGTTCCTCTGTTGTGTGTCTGTCCCTACAGATACAACCCGTTTTCAACTGCAAATGTTACTAACTCCTTTTTGAGGGAAAGTTTTCAGCTGCTTTGAGTTCTTCTTGGATGGTCAATGCTACTGATTTTCTCTCTTTCACAGCTTCAAAATCCCTTGTTATTTACTTTATTATAGGAGCACGTAGAGGCATGAACTGAGATTGTGACCCTATATTTCCAGGCAATATACAAACATGCTGTGGGAGAGAATTTCTGTCTGAGAGCACGTACAAGCTAAACAGACAACACAGGGACATGGGAGGAAAGGAAAACCAGAAGCACAGAGGGGTCAACTGACTAGGAACAGCCACTGAGCATGTCAGAGGCAGAGAGGAGCACTGAACTTCGCTCTCCTGAGCACTAAAAACTTTCCTGTCTAGCACAAAATGAGTTCTTAGATAGCATTTTTTTGCTAGTATCACAAAATGCATCCACCTAATCGGTGGTGCGCAGAGGGAACGGGTTTAGAGAGTAGAACAACAGGAGAGATGCCACGCATCCTGTCCTCTTCTCTCTGAGATCTTGGGGCAAGGCCACAGTCTAATGTACAAAACCAAGTTTGAGTTTTGGTGCCTTCGACTTCCATTTGTCCTGCAGAAGATTCCATTAAACAACATAGAGTCTGTAAATCAGACATTGCCCCCTCTCTGCAGTGTCAGGTAGGAATTCACAACTCCGGACCACGCACTTCCTTATCTGAAAGGAGCATTGTATGAGGCTTAACAAATCACGGTTTCTACAGTGTACCCAAATGGAAAGTACTGTATAACTACAAAGTTTTACTACTAAAGACAATTGTCTAAAGCTTTAGTAAAGAACATTTGATACCAAGTACGAAAACTAAAAGAGCATTTTCTAAGATAAACAATAAATATAGAGAGTCACATCCAGGCTACAACCTGTACTTTTCAGCTTTTGGGGAATTTCAGTGTACAAAGGACAGGTTATAATGGAGCAGCCAGCTCAACCTTGAGGAGGTACTGTCAAATTAAAATTCATATCTGAGGCAAGCACATTGATGCTTTAAGCATACTTTCAGTAACCCTGGTGTAAACCATTTGTAACTCGATGCTGAATCCCGCGCAGGGGAGAATTTGAGCTTTTTTTACATAATGAAACTTTCTTTGTCATCCAAATTTGCAGTTTCCATAGTGCCTGTGAGCCTCCATCAGAGTGTGGGACTCCCTGCACAAGCCTGTGTAGGTAGAGCCTTGCCAAAATGCATTATAAGCAAAGTGTAATAATCTGCGAGGCATCAGGTAACAGTGGATGGCAGAGCACAGAGACAATGGAGCATAACCACACAACGAGGAAAGGTCTTGGCTCACCAGCCACATAACTCATCGTGAGGTTTTGTAATCAGAAGAGTTTTAGTACACCGAGAATGGGATTCTTCCGAGACACAAAGAGGACACGTGGGAGAAAGCAAGAGGAGAAGGGACATTAACCAAAGGGGAGAGAGAAATGGTTTTATGGGCTGATTCCAAGAGGGGTGAGCCTCTTACGGGAAGTAGTAATCAGGTCTGTGAAAGACCCTTAAAATTAATGCAAGTGCTAATGCAATGCAACAAAGGATACGCCCAAAGAAAGGGGAATCAGTGGAAGGGTACAAAGACACTGGTGATCCAGCAACACAAGGAGCTATGGATCTAGTGCTTTACCTGAACAGAAGGGCTCGTGGAAGCCAGGACTGATGCCCAGATCACAGGTTTTAGCAACAGCTCGGATTGCAGCGCTGTCCGTAAGGGTAAAGAAAGGAGTACACACTCTGCTGTGGCTATATGTCGAGCTTAGACCGACAGCTACGTATTTATGCAGCAATGTTAGATGAACACGCCAACATGTTACTTTGGAAGAAAGATACAGCTCTGAAGAAGAGAGATAAAGACGGCACTGGATTTCTGTTTCCACTATCTAGTGTTTGTATTTTTATCATTCCATGTAAAGAAAAATGTCAGTCTGTGACAATGATTTCATTTTGCTGATGATCTACTTCGTTTTGCTTGAAAGATCTTAACACTGCAATGATTTAGTTGCAAGTACTATATGGGAATTCTTATCTTTTTTTGAAGACAATTTAATCCATTGGATATTTCTATTGCTTTTAAGCATGCGAGAGCATGGACAGGGCCAAATGCAAACTGATAGTTTTAGTTAACTAGGACATTTGGCATGCTAGTAAAAAAAGACCTTAAAGATCTCACCTGTGGCCAGTTTAGAATGAATGACAACATCCAGAACTGGAGAATAGCACAGGGAATGTGAAGGAAGGATGAGTTACAGTGTTGCCTATTACTGAAGATCAAAAGCATACAGAAACTGGTACAAGCCTTTTAGCATACTGGGTAATTAACAGCCACAGTGGAATTTGGTTTCTTGCCATGTCACAATTGGTTTATAGCTTATGACAACAAACATTTACTAAACGTACTGGAGATTAGAGAGAGACATAAGATTATATGATTAATCAATAAAATAACTAAATAAAGAGGTTAAAATACACTCAGTCAAAAATTATTAAAGAAAAATTCCACTGCAGTCAAGCACAGGTCAGGAATATAAGTACAGCCGATGCACACGCAGGCGTGGTTGATGCTGGCCAGGTGGGCACCACACAGCACTATTTCTCACACCACCAGCACTGTTTATTCTGTAAAGAACAGGTTTTGTTGTGCTTTTGTCGTTCTTTTTCTTCAGTTGCTACAAACAAGATACAACAAGCTATTTAAAGAAGCAAGCCAATGAACGGAGTCACAGCAATGGTCGCTCTTGATAAAGTGGAGGCAATTCTTCCTTCGAGGCCCCTCTACCGCCAAAAGTTGTCCATCTCCACCCCTTTATGTTCTTTGGCAGAGTCGCCATTCAGAATCAAATCCCTCCTTCCTCTTTGTGAGCTCCACTGATGGATGTGACAAGACTTCTAAGCAGCCTCCTCTTACTGTTTTGCACAATGATTTCTGGAGTAGGAGGTTCAAAAACCCTTCCAGTGGACCAGCCCATATTCAGTACAAAATCAATTTACCATGGCTATAGTCTCCTTTGTATTTCTGCATCAAGCAAGGCGATTTTATTCTCCTTCATTTTTCTGCTCTGGGTTTCCTTGCCATTGTGCCTCTTTGAAGCTCACTGCTATGTAGAGATGTTAAGGGTTCTCCACTATACATTTTTTTGTGTTCCCTCCCCCCTCTGCTTCTGAGACAGGCTGGACAAATCCTGCACAGTCAACTGAGTGCATTTTTGTGCACCCACAGTAAGAGTTCAGCTATGAAAAGCAAATTTCCCATATATGCTTCAAACCGAAAATGTAATCACTGAAGCACATGTGAAACCTCTGCGTGTTATCAGCTTTCTAAAGTGGTGAAGTCTTGCATTCTTTATGCCTCTCCAGGTTACATCATTGAACATACTTGTTCAGCATTTATTTGTTTGCTTTGAGAAGGAGCTAAAATAAGTTCGAGGAAATGCCCAATTTGGATCTGATTCTCCCAACAATTAGGCTGAGATTCAGGAATCAAAATCAGCACATCCTGCAGTATTAAAGACACTAATGAAGAACTCAAGATGACATTTTCACTGTTCTGTGCCTCCTGTTTTTCTTTAGGGAAATCACATATACTGCATTAGGGGAGACCTAATACTCTTTCAGATGACAAACACTGCAATATATTCTCATTAAAATTGTGTAAGAGGTTGAACATGGTTTGAGTCCTGTCTTGGCTTGAAAAAAAGGGGGCAGTGTGCAATTAAACAAATAAATGTGCATGTGATTCAATTTATCGTATCAACATTCTTTTCTGGTGGTGCACTTAAGCTTGGTGTAGTACAACCAATAGGAAAAAAAGGCACTGGAAATCTTTAATTAAGTGAAAGATGCAAACAAAAGCTTTGAGATTACTTTAATTAGCCAAGGCTAGTTTCATGCAAGCTAGAGAGACTGGGAAAGTTTTGCAAGAGAGGCTGAAAACAGAGATCCCGCCTGGGCCTGCCTGTACCACAGGAACTTAAGTGAATCCAGACTCTCCCTCCTGTTCTTCCCCATTTTAAAGTAATAGTTTTTGAGCTTCAAGAATATGGGCAAAAAATTCTAAATCCTCAGCTAAAACAGAGTCTCTGTACTTTCCCTGTTCAATACAGCAGATGTATGTCTGAATCTCCATTTGTTTCACATACCTAGAGAAAGAATCCAGACTCCTGTTCCTAGACAGCAGGATTTTGACGTGTACTGTGGAAGCACATGAAATACTCAGCTGCACTCTGCTAGGCATTTCTGCTTAAAATTAAATGGCAATCCTTGCCCCAGTGAGCCTGAATCCTAGGTTTAAGGTGAAAGACAATGTATGGCTGCAAAAAACAGGCAGAAAGAACCAGAGGGAGCAGTGAGATGACTGATACTTGCAATCAGGGAGTACATGTGACCCACAGACAAGCGTGGTGCAAGCTTCCCAGGAAAGTGTTTGGCAACCCACCTAGATACTGACCTTTAGACTCTCTGGCTTCTATGGGGTTTGGTGCTCAGCATCACAAACTGTCAGAAAATGTCACTTCTGATAAATCACTAATATCCAAGAGTAAGTAGGACCTTTCAGATGTTACCAGGCTGGGCTGGAAAAGGAAGTCAGCAATGAAAAGTCCCCTATGTTTCATAAAACAGATTTCAGTATTTTTTTATTGTTCTATAGCTACATTGTGCATTACATATCTGCTTTCCTCTGCCAGGTGCCTAACGCTCTTGATAAGCTAATTACAGCCTTCTGCTTATTTCATGTCAAGCTTAACTCCCCAGTCTGAGCCTAGCCTGCAGTTCTGGCGTGTTTTTTCCTTAATCTAAGGCCATCTGTGCTCCATCAGCAAGGAACACTTAAATACAGAGAAAGTGAAGAACCAACAGTGTTGAATTCCCTGTTCACTGCCCCCAACCCCTCTCCCTAGCATTTCCAATTAAGTGTGAAGCCAACATCCATCCTGTTCTAAATACACTGGAAGGCTCTGAGCAGGCTACAGTTATCTACAGATGCAGAAACACTTTTCAGTGGTCAGTGGGGAAATGACAAGCCAGAAAGGACCTGAACCTCTCCATTTCTTTACTTCTTTACATCAAAAGCTTCACATGTCAAATACCATCACATCACCAGCAATACATGTGGTGGTTGAATTCAGCACTTGATCAATGTTAAATCAAATAGAGAAACAAATAATCAGTTGGGGGAAAAAAGCAATGGGGTTGATTTATCCAGAATCTAAAAGATATTTCTCAAGTTTATTGCTGCAAAATGGAAGCGCCCAACGATTTAAATCAAAACTGTACCGCAATGTTAGGGAGCATGGCTCTCTGCCTCTCTCCTGTCCCACCACCAAAAGCTGAAGTGCTTCTAACCCCTACTGTCCCCTTGCCGCCCAGCCCAGCTGGACACCGTCCCTGCCTGCTGCCACTGCAAGCGGCCAGAGCCCCACCACTGCGCGTAGCATCAGTCCACCTAGCTTCCTCCTAAGGCTGGGAAACAGATGTCATCAGACTCCCTGCTTGGTCTGTCACAGTTTGCCTTGCTTCTGCCTCCTCTTTTTCAACACCAGACGTCAGCACCTGATGCCATAGTGAGCTCTGCCAAGCTTCATCTCAACAAGGAATTTATTTGCTCCTCCTGCAAAGAAGACTCCGATGCATGGGCTTTTATGCCTTCCTCCCAGCTCCTCTGTTCTGTTCTCCAGTCTGCACTCTCCTGCCAACCCAGGATTTATTTTCCAATTTCCTTCAGTTTGAGTCCTGCCCTTACAGTCCCCCACCACCTGTCTCTCCCCTCACCTCCCCTCCAGCACGTTCGCATTTGACCTCTACCGAGGTCTAAGATTCCACAAATGAGTTTTGAGAATATGCCTTATAATGAAGATGAGGGAATACAAAATGATTCTCCAAAAGGATTAATGCAGAATACTCCTTTGTGCTTCTTCTGTCTAACTCCTTTTTGGTGGTTTTCAATGCTTCCATATTTATCCCGTATTGAAAAAAAAAAAAAAACAAAAACAAAAAAACCTTTATCTTTTTCCTGCTTTGTTCTTAACTCCTCAGTAACTGATCTCACAGCAAAAGCTACTAAATTTGTAACAATTATATTAGCCACATACATTTTTTCTCCTGTCACTGTGTTTACTACTATTATATTTATGAACCATTGATCATTCCTTTCTGCCCCATGCATCAAAATCATCTCCTCTTAGGCAACTGCAGTTTGTCTCTTAATACTCCCAGGCTAACTCAAGAACTTTTTTGTTATTCTTAATAAAGCTTAAGTCACTTCTCTTTGAGCAACGTTGCAGCCTATTCAAATGGCTGCAGCCCTGTTATTCCTTTTTCTTTACTTATAAGGAATTAAAACACTCTATTTCAAAAACCTCAAAACCATGCTTTGTCTCCTGTCTGAAGTAATTAATAATTAAAATAAGGTACAGAATTTGACCCAGATTCCTGACACAAAAGTGTTTCTGATGAAAACAGTTTTATTAACCCTCCCCCAAATTCTTTCCAAGCTGTTCTCTTTTTTAAACAAATTTACAGAATTACTTATATTGTAAGTATTTTTATCTGAAAGGATACATTTTTATTGCATTTTTCCCCTGCTAGAATCCAACTACTTTTTTTTTTTTTTACATTAAAAGGTTTTCATTTAAGAAGTTTAGAAAAAAGTAGTGGAAAATGGGTCCAGTTTAAATATGTGGACATGCTAAAGTTGCATAATTGCTTACCTAGAAAGCAGAGGTGAAGATAACACCTGCTTAATATTACATGCACTGTGAATCAGAATATAACAACTTTGCAGACGCACGATGAAGGCAAATTCCCTGTATTTACAAGTGTATATCACCATGTACAATGCTAGGTCTTAAACAGAAAGCCACCTATTTCAAAGTACTTCAAAAGGACAAGTATCACTATCACAGCTTCACATGTGGAGAAAGGAAAGCACAGACTAGAGATGGCTGGAAACCACCTCGCCTCCCAGCTGTCTACAAGTGAGGCAGCTAGCCCATGCTATCCAAACTCTCCTTATAGACAACAGGCAATTTTTCTGCATATCTCCTTCCATTGACTCCCCACATTTGGTCTCCCCAATCCGAGAGTAGCCTAGCCTCTGCTCAATCACATTAATGACAAAAACCCTATCAGATAGCTATAACCATGGTCTGGCAACTTTTAGATGAGAGAAGCATTTCAGTGACAGTAGAATACCTGTAAGATCATTATTGCTATTGACTATTCAAGCTGTGGTGGCATCCAGCAACTCATTTATACCCCACATCCTCCTCCAGTGGTACAACCCAACCTTCCTCTCGCATTGCCCATTCATTAGCAGGCAACTCACAGCAGCTGTTGCTTAATGTTATTTAGCTGGAGGTTCACTACTCCTCCTGCAGCCCTGAAGAAAGGCTTTGGAGCCTGAAAACCTGTCATCTTCCTCCAGTCACCTTGACTGGAGATGCCATAGGCACAGCCAAGTTTGTGCCTGTTGATTTGTCTGTCCTCTTAGCACATGGGTTGTGCTTTCCTTGACCTCAGCCTGGGGAAGGTGGGTGAAACCTTGAAGGCCAAAGCTCTTTGAGGCTCTCAGAGGATTCAGGGAAGCTGCTACTGTCGTGCTGAGACAGTATCAATGTCCTGTGGCAGCAGTGAGCAAACTGTTCCTGTCTCTGTTCCCCAGCTCTGGGTCTCTGATAACAGCTGTGCAGGCTATCTTAGTGACTCTGTTGTGCAGCTCTGGGCTCCGGTAATCCTGTTGTATTAGTCATTCAGAACTGTTGTGTTTAAAAGAAGCTGTAAAAAACACACCAGCTAAACTGTTACTAAGAGAGAAAAGTAGGATTATTTATCTAGGGAAAAAAACCACACACACTGACGTGAAATGTATTTACTGTAAAATAATTCTTTCTTTGTAAGAGCTCAATAGTTGGTTTTAAAGGAAACATATGAGGTCATTCATGGGCCCTTTTAGAGAGGTGCAAGTCAATAAATGGTGATTTTTTTTTTTTTAATGCTCTCATTATAAATTACTGGATGCTATCAGGGTCAAACTTAATCCTGTGCAGAGAGCCAGTGCAAGGGACGTGAATCATTTAAATCTCTCTTAAGCTCTGCTTTGAGAATAAAATGAAGATATTTGCCTGTACTCTCAGTCCTTAAAAAAACCTGCTGTTTTTTTGCAGTAATTGGCCCATATACTCCATTGTTCATCTTGTAAGATGCACTCCTTTGTGTTACCAAGAACTTCTCTCACTTCTGACTTCCCAGCATGTGCAGCTCAGCTCCTATGCCAGGGACAGGTCAGGGTGCCAGGTCCCAGGTAGGCAGAGCACTTCACTGAGTGCACAGCCCTGAGAAGCAGTAAACTGCAGCACCGGCTGCAGCGGGGTGCCAGAACCTCTCCTCGGGCTCCAACTGATCGGCAACTCATCATCTCCGCAAACCTGGGCTCACTTAACGGGGAAGAGACTGTGGGAGGTATCACCTCCTCTCCAGGAGAGCATGAAGTGGCAGCTGACTGTGTGAACCCTGCGCTCGGCGCTGTTGCCACATCGACTTCTCTTAGCAAAGGTGCTGCATTGAACCCGTCCTGCGTTAGAGCCTTCACTAACGATCGCACCAGAGTGCCCTAACTGGGGCAGGAGCAACTAGGAAATGCTTACTGTGCCTCGTGGCAAGCCAGCATTCACAGCTAGAGAATAAACCTCTCCCATGTCTAAAAATACCCTGCATCCCTAAAGTAATCATAATAAAAAACCAGCATATTTTTGTATAAATCTCAGTTTATTTAAATATCAGTTTAGCTAAGGTGTAGCCTACAAGAAGAGGCTGATTTGCCTCTCAGAAACATCTGCAGAGCTGGTTTTGTTGACAGCAGCAGCAGCTGAATGCGTGTGTCAGGGCAGGGGACAGCCAGGGTGTAAGTACATGCAGATCCTCGAGAGCCTCCTGGAGCTGGTGGAGTGGGAAGCAGCCCACAGAGAAAAAGATTCTTGTTTTTTCATTTTGCAAAGATACAGAAGCAACGTTGGTGACAAGAAATGAGAAGTCCAAGGGATTTTTTTTTCTTCATTTTTTTCCATCCTCTTTCTAAAGGATGTTTAATGGTCCTGACTGTAAGTTGCAAGGAATAAGAACATTAGTCTTCATTCCCTACATATAAAATGCCTGACAGGGTTTTATCAAATAAAGAGCCCAATATGCTACTGTTATCAGTAAGTGACTTCAGCAGTTAATTAAATTCTCAGTTTCTGAGTCCCGCTCATAACGTTTGCTGACAAAGACCAAAATCCCTGTAGTAATTTTGGCTTTTAGGTGAGGTGAGGCAGGGAAGGAGGGAATGACAAGTAACAAATCACCCAGGAAAGCGGGCTGGCAATCCACAGCTGACAGTCATCGTGCAAAGCTCACTTCCCCATCTGAGTGTAACAGGGTAGTTCCCCTCCAGATGTAAATCAGCTCTGCGACCCTTGCTGGCTCCAAGAAAGCTGCCCTGCTTAATGCCAAGTATGAATCCAGTTATAGCTCCTGAACCTCCTATACGTGCTGTACAACCTTATGCATATGACCATAGAATCACAGAATGGTTTGGGTTGGAAGGGACCTTAAAGATCATCTAGTTCCAACCCCCCTGCTGCGGGCAGGGACACCCTCCACTAGACCACGTTGCCCAAAGCCTCATCCTCCTGTGTATGCGTACATACATATGTATATATAAAAATATTTGTTTATTTATTATATAATTATAATTAACAGATAATTAAATATTACATATTTATATTATTTATTGTCTTTATTTAAATGTATATACATGAGAACTTCCTATACCATGCCTAAATACTCACTTTAGAGGGCAGTTATAGTGAACACAACCAGGCAGCGCACTCTGAGCCAGTTCAGCAAATCTACGAATGCACATATTGAAATGTATTCTCACTCAGTAGAGCATGCAGCATGTTCTTAACTTGGACAATTCTCAAAGGAAAACTGACATTTATTTAAAGCTAAACCTGGGCTTAAAAGCTTTGCTGGCTACAAATGGACTCCTGACTTGGGTTCTCTCAGACAGAGGGGATGTTGTGTTCAGAAATCACTCGATGCTATGGAGTGTGAGAAGGGATTTGCTTTCTCTGCTCTCTGAATTTCAGCTGATGAGTAACATCAGCACAAGGCTGGTTCCCAACAGCTTATGCCAGAGCCTATTAATGAGTACCGTTCCCTGCAGCAGGGAGCTGGAGAAGTGCATCCTTGGAGGATGAAGTGTGGCCTTCAGACATGGCCACCGCCAGTCGACATGCTTTGTTTTCTTCCC
The DNA here is from genome assembly GCF_028858705.1 of Grus americana. Taxonomy (NCBI): domain Eukaryota; kingdom Metazoa; phylum Chordata; class Aves; order Gruiformes; family Gruidae; genus Grus; species Grus americana. Next base: position 12,955,907 of record NC_072857.1, on the reverse strand, counting down.
CATCTCCCACCCCAGGCAGAAATTTCTCACTCAGATAAATCCTGGGAAGGCAGACCTGCACCTGAAAGCAGCAATCTAGCTCCTGATCAGTCATTTTAAGGAAGGGTGTATTCAGGGAGTAGATTTGATTTGGAAACCTGAAACTATAAGAATAAAAAGCTGAATTTGCCAGAAAGTTTGTTCAGCCAATATAAGCTTTATTATGGAATAGCTTTAAACCTCTAGGCTGAGAGTGAGAGGTTTTAGGTGCAGCTTTGGAAGGTGATTTATGAATAGATTTATATGTTAATCTGTTAATAAAAAATGTAGCGGACTGATAAAATATGTGACAATCATAACTCAGCTATGAGCCACATATTAAAGGCTGCATCTGCTCTAGTAGAGGTTTTGATTATGTTTTTAAATGAGGGAAATGCATTGGCCTGAAAATAAAGAAATAAATGTTTTATCTAGAAATATGTGCCATATAATTCAAAGAAGTATCTGGGAATCTGTAAGAAAGAAATAATAAACTGCTTTTAAGAGAATGTCTTCTGGAAAGTGAAGCTTATTCCTGAACATTTCAAAATGGAGTTCCTGTCAGGCAGCTCAAAGGTACATAAAAATACACAAAGTATTCTCACTCTTTCCCAAAATCACTTCCCAAACTGGATTTTAAATTGGATGATAATCTTGACACTCCAACTAGATTGAAGAAATAAACATCTCCAGCAAAGTTGGGCCAGCTTTTGAGCACCCAGGGGTTTATGCTGTTCTATCAACGCCTGGCTTCCTCATGATTTTTGAAAGGATATTTTGAAAAATGGGAATGGCTCTGGCTCAAGGATGTTTCTGCAAGTAAATCTGCAATACAATACTTTTACCTCTTTTTATTGAAAAAACACGCAGCGCTTTAAAAAGGGGTGCTATATCCCAGTTTCACACAGAAGCAAACACTGGGCAGAAACCAGACTGGTTAATTTTCCCTCCGGTCCCCACGGGCAGAGCTAGCAGTACGATTTTGGGCCCTCCAAACCCCATCTGGTGCCTACCCAGCATCTCTTGGGGATGCAAGATTTATCGATTATTTGTAAGCTTTCTGATGAGTGCCAGGGCTTCGTGAACATATTCTGAATCCTTAAAATTTCCCAGTGAAGTATTTTCACCAGGAAAGATTACTTGAGTGACAATTTGTGCTGTAAACTGTATTACTCACTGCTCCCCATTGGTTTTGTTTATCATATTTTATTCAACTATGCAGAGAAAAACCAAGTTAAACTCTGCCACCTCTCCTCACACTTTTATACACTTGCAGAGCATGTTTCTCATCAGCACACATAAATGTGGCACTACTGAGCCCTAAATAAGTAGAAAATAATGCATTTAATGCTCAGTTTGATTCAAAGTGCAAAATATGAAACCTGCTCCATTTGTTGCTGTGTGACATATTGAGGACTGATAGACAAGTTTTATTTTTATTAACTATACTTTGTTGATAGGTACTGTTGATTTACCAGTGATTATGCTACAGAGTTAAAGACCCCTCCAGGGAGTAGCAAGGAGGGAAGTGTGTCTTCAGGAGCAGCTGTGTAGTTTAAGAGCCTCATCTCTGTAGCAGGGATGTTTCTGCTTCTTAGATTAAGGGAAGAAAAATTGGAGTAAAACCATCCTTACCGGAAACACACTGGATACGTAGCTGCAGTTCATCAACTACAAGACCATACGGAAATGTTTCATCCCTATTTTGGGTTTGAAAAAATATCCATCCCAAAGCTCCATGACATTAACAGAAAAAAAGAATTGATTTCAATAAGCTTCATATCAAGCCTTAAGAGCTGACGCTGCTTAAGCATGCTGCTAGCTTTACGCTTGGGTGTAAGTCTTGTGCCTTCAGTGGGACTGAGAAGTTCATCAAGTTATGCCCTCATGACTGGGTAACATTCTCTGAAGTGCCCACATGAATATACGTGCTCTCAATTTGTAAATTTGGAGGAAAATTTCAAAAGCAAATAAAAAGTCATGTGTTTTGTAGCATTGCAGTGGGGGTAACTGGAGATCTGTAATTGGAGATGAGCCCAGGTGGTACTGGACAGTGCGTAACTCCACTGGCAATCCTACCAAATTCAGGGCTATGGCTATTGGGGAACTAACATGCTCGTGAAGTATTTTGAATACTACTAAGATGATATAACAAAATCGATCAGCATACAAACTTCACAGGGCTGGTTAGAAACCTTTTCACAGGAGATCTTCCATTTAAAAAAATCATTAAAATAAAAACGTTTTACAAAATCCTAACAGTTTCTATTAAACTTATCAGACAAGAGTCCAGAAGGAAACCTTGGATCCAGAGGGAAATTTTTGGTCACAAATAGAAAGGAAAGGAAAGGAAAAAGGATGCCCCAAAGAAACCAGGTCAATCGCTTGAGATGAAAGAAATGCACATTCAAATCCTCTCTCTTGATGCTTCAGAAAATCACTTGACCCAGAATATTTACATCCCAAGTAACCATGTGTCTATCTCCTTCTCTTTCAGATTTTCCAAAGATGTCAAAAAGTCTTGTTTTCATCTCAGTGCAAAATATCTTGGCACCTCAAAAAGGTTGGAAAAATCATTTCCTACTCAGTTCTATTGAGAACTCTAAGTTCCAGGTAAAACCAGGGTGAACAGAGGGTAGGCACTGCGCTGGGATTTATGAAATGCCTGCCAAGCAGCCTGCTTTTAAGGCACACCAGAGAATAGCATTCCTTGCTAAGAAGTCCTAATCAGCATTGTGCATTTTTAAAAATTTGCTCAAAGGCTTATGTTTTTAAAAATGACCCTTCCACCTACTCTATTAATTACAAACTCCAGTATAAAATGGACTTTTCTATGGCCTCCCTGTGAAAACTGCAGATTAGAAGCTAACCTTCTTTTCAAGCCCATGTGTAAATTAAACGGCATGTGTTCCAAGGGTACATCATTTAAAAAATATGTTCTATAAAATGTCTAATATTTAGAGCTTACAATGCATACAAGAGGACCGTTTAAAGATGGAGATGAAACACATTGCAGGGATTTTGTTTAAAAAGATGCTAAAAGATTAAGAACCGTAACCATTTTGAAATAACATTTCTTGGCTGCTGCAAGAAATTGACTGCTACATGCTGAAGTTTCCAAAATTAACAGGTGCTTTTGGATACCTCACCTGAGGCATCTCAAGATGCTGATTTTCAGAAATTCTTTAACAATGTGCCTTAATTTTGGCAAGAAAGACAGGCAGAAAAAATTGCAAGTGAGCCCCAAAATACATTGGCCCCAATTTTCTTCTGGATGTTGACAGTCAGCCGAAAAAAAAAAAAAATTAACCACCACCAAAGTTTCTCATGCAACTAAAACTCATTTGGTGAAAATTTTCTTGGGTCCTGAATGGACTTTCTGAAACACATTTTAGAAAGAGAGAGAGAGAGGAGGGGGGTGAAATCTCAAAGAAGTTGGGACATTTTGTTCTGTGAAGCAGGAAACAAGCTTGTTCTGCTTCAGTTTCTGCTCCACTCCACTCACTAGTTCTCATGTAAAATCTCGGTGCTACAGTCTTGGAGAAACAACCTCAGCACAGTCAACAGAAAATTCAAAGTCAGGAGCAAACTTTGGTAAATGGTAGAGCAGCAGGGACAAAAGCATCTAGTTCTGGAGAAGGAATCCAAGACAAAGAGCTAGGAGCTAAGAAAGGAGAAGAAATGACCCCTTTATGAAAGTATAATATGGTCCAACAGCTGACACATCCTAAAATCTATCTCTCTTCCTCCCCTCCCGTGAAATCTCAGTTGCTCTATAGGATAATGCTATCTTGTTACACAGCTCTTGTCCAGTAACTTGCCCACATAATGCTATATCTTATCTTTTAGTTTACTGCAATTCCAAGGCAATAACCTCCTATCCCAATTACATAGAGTAGCTACATGATACTCCAGAGTGTTCTTTGCTGTGGAGATTACAAAATTAAGTTTATACTAATGGCAGTCCAACACAGATTCAGGAGTAATACCATAACTTTAGCTTCTGGAACTGAAGGCTCTTAAAACGTATTTTCAGGAGTGAAGGTTTCACAAAACAATCCTTGAAGTTGATGGAGAACTCTTGCTCATTTTAATTGATTTTGCATTGGGCTTAAATGAAAGGCATCCATGGTCATTCAACAGGTAAAAGGAAAGAGCATAGTCTTTTGAAGTCTGGGAGCTTAAAACTTTTCTAAAATCAGAGAGTAATAACATGGTTAACACTGGGTTTGTGATACGCAATATTCATAAAGGGGATTATAATCCAGAAAAAGAAGAATTTATTCTCATTGGAAAGCAACGAATAAAGTAATGCTGTGATGAAAAACTTTATGGTCTGCTCAATGGCAGGAAATATTAATTTTCTAGTTAAAGAATAGATAACTGTCGAGGAAAACATGCATTAGGTAGAGTGAGCTAGTAAATCTACCCATTACAGAATGAGAGACTAAAGTACTGAATTTGCTGTGCTAGCAAGCTTTGGCACAGGGATATTGCTCCTGCAAGATGCTGTTGCCACCCTTGCTGAAAAAACAATTAAAAGTCATCTCCTTCACAGGAACACCCTGGCCTCCTCTCCTTTCCCTGACAGCTGTGGGGCTGAAATGTGCCCTTGCCTTTTCCCCACCGCGACAGTGCAGCCTAGGGATAGAGCAGATTGTGTGAAAAACAGCTTTAAACTTCACTTAACCCTGCTGTAGAGAGGTATACTCCTCGCAGTGCCAGGCTTTGCCCCACAACCAGTATATCCTGCTGTCTCTGTAGACTGTGCTCCTCATGTTCTTGCCCTCACCTCACGGAAGTACAAATGCAAGGGAGCAGTCATTTGTCAACACAATCCTGCACCTTGAAGCTGATTTAGCACCTCTGGCAACCTGAAGAGTAAGTCCCATGAGCAGAAATAAATCAGACTACAATCTCATGATGAAGAACTATCCCCAAATCAAGCCTGACAAGATCCACACTGTATTTTACTTACAAGCAAAGAGGAGATACAAAACAACCCAAATCAGAGTTGCGATTACTTCTTAAACTGCACTCTCACCCTTTATAGAACTAACTGCAAATTCCTTGCATTTCTTGTCTCCCTTTCTGATCTGATCTTTAAAACGATGCATGGCGAAGGGAAGGTGGGAGGGGGTGCCTCTAAGCCGCATCATGTGCTTTATGGAGACAAGCCAAGCAGCTACTTAGGCAACCATTAGGTCGGGAAACAATCGCTTCCATCATTCCCAACACGTGTGTCAACATAATTCCATGCTCTCTTTGTCATGTAAAAAGTCTTGGCAAAGTGACCGGATACACCCAGAAAGCGGGAGCAAACTAAGCTCATTATGTTAACCGGAGATCCCACAGCATCCTCCAGTGCCATAGAAGGAGACTTCCCATGTTTTGCAGCGTAGGAAAGGAAACTCGCTGCACTGAAAAGGGCCCAAGCCAAGCATGACTTCAGAAGTGTATTAGGGAGATTCACAATTTGGATCCCTTGTCTACTGCAATTCCAAGACAATAACTTCCTATTCCAACTATGTGGAGTAGCTACAAGATACTCCAGAGTGTTCTTTGCTGTGGAGATTACAAAATTAAGTTTATACTAATGGCAGTCCAACACAGATTCAGGAGTAATACCATAATTTTAGCTTCTGGAACTAAAGACTCCTAAAATGTATTTTCAGGAATGACAATTTCACAAAATGATCCTTGAAGTTGATGGAGAACTCTTTCAAACAGTCAAGAAACATAATTTTAAAATGTTACTGTTTTTGCATTAATATTTTGGTGAGAGTAGCATGTGCTTTTCTAAGGGACCTAAGTTAGATCAGTCACTGGATGAGAATTTACCTCCATTTTGAAATTTTAGCTGTATGTAAGCTCACCTCGCATAACTACAGAGACTTCTCTCTCCTGCATGCTCGCTGGAAGCCTTCCAGCCATGCTAATATGGCTCTGCAAAGGGAAACTCCTGCCAAACAGCAGTATCAGCTTCTCTAACTCTTTATTGTTGTCATTGGTAACTCCAGACTTTGTTTTCCTTTTAAAGGAAGATTCAATGCATTTTACAACCATTAAACATCTTTTCTTCTCTCCATCTATACTTGTAACTCCTACTAACAGCAAAAGGCTTGTGCACATGGGAATGACTCGCAATATTAGTCTAATGGCTTCTTTGCCTGGTCAGGTACAGGAGGAAGGCCCTTTATTCTGTCTGAAAAATGCTGAATACATCTTTGGTGCTCTAGCAACTGTAGAAAATGGTAAGTATGCCAGAGCATAGGCATTTATTTATTTAAAGATAAGCAGTAGAGGTTTTCACTAACAATTTTTGCTTCATCTTTCAATTCCAACTTCAGTGCAGTAGGAGGAAAGTCCTAATACTGCTGGATATTTGCAAGCCCTTTCAAACTTTAGCTGCTTTGCCTCCATCCTGCCATGGGTAACATACATTTTTCAATTCATTTTGCCTCCTGAAAGCTTGCAAGTCCAATCTTGGTTTTAGTAATGCATTCAGCAAAACACAGGTCCCCAGCAATCCATGTTCACAAAGGCCAACAGTGGCTAAAAATAAGGATGGACAAGAATAGTAAAAGCTTCTCCTACATGTTGCTGACATCTCCTCTAAGGAAAGCCAAGGATTTCTATTGATTGTTGTGTTTAAGCCTGTATCGGCCACACTACATGCTTTGTTCCTTAAGATGCCGTATTTTTGGCAGATCCTGTTACCACCCAAACCTTCAAGAACCACGAGCAGAGAGAGCTGTCCAAATGGGCAAGTGTAGAAGAGCCCTTCCCCCAGCATTATCGTTGGAGTGGGAATAAGCATCTGATTCTGACTTTGCCTTCTCTCAGCTCCATCACTCTGGGCAAATTTACACTATACATCCTTCGGAAAATGTACATCAAATATTACAGAACATTCATTAGCAAGTCAAATAAAATGAGAAAGTAAAAAGGAAACATACCTGAATAAGAGAAACGTTGTGTAGACTAAGTCTGAAGAGGTAGTTCCTGCATAAACAAGCAGAACAATGACAAATCATTAGGCTACCAAAAGAAGGAAGGGAAAAACTATAAAAGCAAGTCACAGTTTTTGGTCATTCATTTCTACAGACAATGAGCTTTTCTTGGACTCCTCTCCACACAATGCAAAAATAGTTATAGGCCCTTTGCTCATCGATGCTTTAGTGAACCTCATAACAAAGTTCTGAGCAGGTCTGGAGTGAAATAGTCTAGAACTTATAATGAAGAACCAACATGAAATCCCAACAACACAGGGACTGTTTCCAAACCCTCAAAGGGCTTTGGTTGAACTATTGTATGGGCTGTGCTCATGTTTTTGTCTGCATTCTGAGAAAGCTGGGGTTGGACAGAAGCCAGCTGGAGCAAAGCTGACTCCTGCAGTATGCTCCCCCCAAGCCTGTCCTTGTGGGCGCTCCCATTCAGGACTTGGTGGAAATGGAGGAGAAGAGGACAGATATCTGCGCAGAATCTCTTTGCACAGAAAACCAGCAGGGAACTCAAGGCAGTGACTGCAGATACTCCCAATCCTCCTGTCATCGCATCTCCACAGGCAAAGTGAGGGAATTCCTGACAGAAGTCACTGTAGCATGAGATGCCACACATAAGGTGAGCTCCAGTAGTGCTCCTTCTGCATGTTCATATCCCATCACAAATAGGAGGGAACACACATTTGCATAAATACCTATGGATGAGGTTTAGTTCACAGGATTTATGTCACATTTTTGCTTGCTAAGACAATGCAGTTACCAGGAATCAGCAGACATATTAAGCCATACGGACTTGATTGTGTGCTTGAGGGTTTTGGCCACATCTAAATTCGTATTTTTGCATCGCATCTGTCAGGGTGTCTGAAGAGCTGTGATCCTTTTCCAACATCCCTGTCACCACAATCTCCCAGAGAAGACACAACTATATTATACCAGGTGGAGTATGTTTTTGGAGGTGGCTCTAAATAGTAGAAAGTGCAGCTTTGATGATATAACTTCATCCTCTTTAGAGGTGTCAGTATACAGACATTCCTCAAGCTAGTAGAAAAGCAAGTTCCAGTCTTAGGTCAGAGAAGTCAGAGAAGTCAGTGGAAAGCTCCTATAGTGATTAAAAGGTCCTAAGGACTCTTCTGAAGAGCCTTGTTTAGGGTCTGTAGTCAGCAGTGGAATCTGCCCAAGCAAAAAAGTTATTCAAATTTCAACATATGAGAAGTTCATATTGGGTCACAATGACCACTGCAAGGTTTGAGCAATTTTTTCTTCTGTTATCTCTCACTTGTATATCACCTAAGTGATAATCATAGAGTTGCCTGTATACTTTGTCCCAGTTCTATAAGTAAATCAAAAGGTCTCAACTGCTGCTGACTGTCAATAAAGAAGAACGGGAGCAAGGATGATGGGGAACTCAGGAAGTCAAACTTCAAACCAAATCTTCAGCCAATGTAGCTCTGATTTGGTCTGATTTGCATCATCCTATTCTATACTGCTACTGGTTACCCAAAGAAGAATGACACCCATTAGTAATATCTGAACAAAATCTATCAGAAATTATTATACCTCCTGTAAGTATGCAGAGAAGTACACACACACACACACACAAATCTCCATCTTCTCTCCTAGTCCTATCACTAGAGATCCAGCAGTTCTTTTATACAGTCTGAAACCCAATTCTGTCTCAAAGGGCTGCATAGTTTCCCAAGTAATTTGTTATTAACTCTTTAGCATCAGCTACAGACTTAAATATTATACCCTGGAGGTGCACACAGCAGACCAGAGGCACTAAGCTTACATACATCTCAAATTTCAAAATGGAGGTAAATTCTCACCCAGTGACTGATCTGACTTAACTCCCTTAGAAAAGCACATGCTACTCTCACCAAAATATTAATGCAATTCCAGGACATGAGATATCATGGGATAAGCGTTCTCCTGTAGAAGTTAAACATGTCACTGGCCTCCAATCTTACAACACCCTAAGGAGAGATTCTCATAACTGGGGACTTGAAGTTGCTATCCTGTTGTTAAGCATGCTATTTAAATGCATTGATTTTGGAAGCCTTATAATACAGATTTCAGCTCCTTGTTTTAGTCTTGTAAAAAGCTGGAGAATTTGACTGAGTAATAAATTTTAATATTAGGGTTTTTTCCCTGATAGCACTGCAGAGCAAATTCAACCAAAATATCTTTAATGGAAGAGACGTATCTAAAGGACACAATTTTCATTGCACTCAGCCAAAACAGATGCAGACAGGAATAGTGTCCATTTAAAGCCAGTCTCTGTCCTCTCAGTGACTGCTGTGCAGCACCTGGACAAAGTATTAGCGGTGAGATCACTCAGGTGGCTGAGACCTAGACCAGGCAGGAACGTAGTACTGATGAGAATAACACAATGATCTTCCAAAGGCTTCATACTAACCTCAGGTCTCTAAGTCTGACCTTGTGGCTTTCTTACAGAAAGGAGGGTTTCCCTACATTTTTCAGCAGCTTGTTTCACCTGGTGTCTGCACAGCCACTGGCAGTTTCTTTTTGTTTGTTTGATCCTTCTCACATCTCATCGGCAGTAATATGAACACCGGTAGGCAGACCAGGTTATCAGAGACACCTCCGGACTCCAGTTGACCTGCCCAGCTAGAACCGACTAATCCTTAATTAATAACATGTTCTTTTAACCATACTTGTTCTCTAAACCTATACCAGGAGTAAAAATCCAAGGGGAAAGATCTGCTGAATAAGACAGTGTCATTTTTATGAATTGCATTTTAACTGCAATTTCAGTCCAAGAATGAGCAAGGTCTCTGAATGACAGGCATGGTTTATTGTACCTAGAATTGCCCCATTTGTGTCCTTTTTTCTGCTTGTGTTTGAAGTTATGTCTGTTTAATACCTTGCTGAACTATAATTTAAAGCGGCTGAAAGAGTAGGATTAAGAAATGTATGAGAACACTGAGATCTCTGTGAATGGATGAGGTGACGCCTTGGTCTTTTTTTTTCCCCCATTATTTTGTCTTGTAAGTGAATGTTGGCTAATTCCTTTCTCTCTTAAATTAAACCCATCTGGACTAGGCCAGAAGAGTGACTGCCTGGTGCAACCAGCTATTCTAATAAACTCCTTCTCCTGTATAAAAAGCTGGTGCACAAACCTGGAGGGATAGGACAACCTTCTTACTTTCTGTCCTTAAAGGTCACACAACTTCACTCCATGGCATTAAAACACAAGTTTTGTTTCATCCCCAACTTGGCTGCATTTCAGCCATCTCCAGAGCAAGCGACTACACTCCTCTAAGTACTCTGGGACAAATTGTATTATACACATTAAAAGGTGCCTCAAACTGCTAATTATTATTACTACTAACCTTATTATTCATGAACATCAGTGCATTTCTAAAAACACCCATGTTAAATAGTAATACCCTGAAGTCTCAGCCAAGACTGTGGTTTTGTTGCGTTAAGACACAGAGTGGGTTGACAGTGGTTCCTTTGGAGGCTGATTCACAGCAGACACCTATTTAAACAACCTGAGGGTGGATCCTCCCTCTGTCACCTCTGATTGCAGGGGGATATTATCCCCCAGCTCAGATATATGAAGTTAGCTGCTGTAAAGACCCTCCTGCTCTATACAACCTAGTCTTGAAAAATTTGCCATCTAAATGTATACAGAAAAGTGAAAAAGAGACATTGTTCTCATTGAAATTTAAAGCACAGACTGAGCAACTTAGCCAACATCACAGACCATATCTGCAGCACAAACAGGAGCTGATCTCCTGGTCCATTAGTCTATGCTCTGGTTAGAAGAATAACTTGCCCCCAAAATTGGGGCACAGCATGTAGTGCCATTTACACTCATGGAAATTGGGTAGATGTCGATTAACTTTCCTGAACTGGACCCTCTATGATAGCCTGCGTGTGAACAGAGCCAAGCTGCAGTATAAATCCTGTAGATGAAAGTATTTGTTAATTGGCTTCATAATTTGTGTTTGGCTGCCTTGTAAAATGATTAAGTGCTCACTGTGCCTGGTACCACAAAGCATACGTACCAGAACAGCAGGAGAGCGGCCGAGATGTATTTCGAGAAAGGGTGGAAGAATATATCCACTTAAATCTGCTTGCCATGACATTCCCAAGTCAAAGCTGCTTATTAAGTGTTTATTTTATACAGCCAAGCGCACCTTGGATGAACTTTGTAACATGATGCCCATGCACTTGTTCACACATTGCCTGGCCTGGAAACAATTTACAGTGAAGGCAAAGTACTTCGTCTATGATGCCATCAAGCAACAGGGCTACAAGACAA